>NW_028258163.1:7995000-12865665 GCF_053883595.1 Heterocephalus glaber | reverse complement strand
ATGATTAAAATAAAACTGTAGATGAGAGTATTGTTTCTGTTTATGTGATAGCGTATATCCCTTTGAGATTTGAGCAGCTTTCCCTGATATTCTAAAATATTTTTCAATGCATGAGATAGTTTTATAATTTTATTTATTTATAGTGAAATAATAAGCTCAATCATTCTCCAAGGTGTGGAGCACTTGTAGACCTTATCTTACGCTTTATAACCAGACACTACAAAAGGTTCCTGGGGAATAATAAGACAGTTAATAGAGCTTGTTGTAATAGAAGTAATGGGAATATCTAAAATTAGATCCCTCTTTCTATTTTGAGAAAAGAGAACACATACTTTGCCCATCAATATTAGCTGTCAAATTTGTTGCTTAAAGATCATGTCAACTGCATTTATAGTCACTGTAGAAAAATGGTATTTTAGGTGCTGAAGGTGGCATAGTGCTATTTAAAAAATTTATGGAATGTTCAGTAGACAGCATGGTTAGGGAAGGATAAATTAATGAGAAAAATTCCTGTTTATGCTCACCAATTCAATTTAATTCAGTGTGTGCATGTGAATGGTGAAATATAAAATTAACCAAATTAGTAAGTGAATATATGAAACATATTTTTTCATTTGAAAAAAATCGAGAGTACAATCAGGTGAAGGATTGAAGTTTAGAGGCAGGTCTTTTAATTTTAAATACAGTTGTATGGAAAGTCTGATAGAGACATTAACATTTGAGCACAGATATGAAAAGAGGGGACAGAACATGAGGATATGGACAGGGCATTGCAGGCAAAAGTAAGCTAATGCTGGAGGTTGGAGGGAGGAGTATGTTTGCATGGCAGGTGGAGTCACAAAGGTCAGTGTGCTGTAGCAAAGTCAGCTGGGGAGAGGGCTCTTGTTGGTGTTCAGTACTCTTATCTCTTTTATTCTTTATATAGAATCTGTATTTCACTGTAGTATGCAACATAAATGTTTTGTTTTAAAAGTTTTACCAATTTTAATATAATTGATTTTCCTATATAACCTATAAGAATTTATTAATTTTTGTTGGTATATGTTTGCAGTATATAATGGTTACATTACTCATGGGAATTAGTATATGTACATAATACATCTTAATTTTTGTCCACTTCCTTCCCCTCCTTTCTCTCCCCATTTCCTCTATCTTTTAATCCCCTCCCATTTGAGAAACACCTATTTCCTACTTCCCATTACCTATCTTTTTATTTTGTGCTTTATTTATATATCAGTTTTATCATATCAGAAAAGCCATGTAATATTTAGCTTGTGTGTCTGATTTACTTCACTTAACATTATGGCCTCAAGGTGCTTCCATTTTCCTACAAATGACTCAAGTTTGTCTTTTGTTATGGCAGAGTAGTATTCCATTGTGTACAAGTACTAAATTTTCTGTAACCATTAATCCATTAGTCTACTTAGCTATTATGAATTATGCTGCTATAAACTTATATGCATGTATCATTGTAATATGATGCTGTTAACTCTTTCAGGAAGATACCTATAAGAGGAATAGCTGAGTCAAATGAAGTTTTTAGTTTTAGTTTTTTGAGAATCTCCATACTGATTTCCATAGACATTATAACAGTTTACACTCCCAGTGACAATCAAAACAGGTTCCTTTTCCTCCTCAGACTTTCCACCATGAGTTATTGTTTGATTTCTTGATGATAGCCATTCTTTCTGGAGTGAGATGGACTCTCATTTTGTTTTAAAATGTGCATCTCTCAAATGGCCAGTGAAATAAAACATTTTTTCTGTGAATTGATTGGCCTTTTGTGTTTCTTCTTCTGAGAAGTGTCTCCTCATTTTGAGGGGTCTAATTTTTTGAGTTCTTTGCATATTCTAGATATTAGTCCTCTGCCTGAGGAATAACTGGTGATTTTTTTCCTACTTTTAGGTTTTTGCTTCAGTTTATTGGTGGCCTCCTTTCCTGTTCAGAAACTTTTTGATTAGTTGTTATCTCATGTGTTGATTCTTGGCATTATTTCTTCTGCAATTGGGGTTCTGCTTAGAAAAATTTGCCTATGCCTATGTCCTCAAGCATTTAACCTATTTTGTCTTCCAGTAGAGTAAATGCTTCTGTGTTAATGTTTAGATCTTTGATATATTTTGATTTTAGTTTATTACATGATGAGAGATATAGGTCTAGGTTCCATCTTTGGCATGTGCATAGGCAATATTCCTAGAACCATTTGATAAAGAAGCTATCTTTCCTCCAGTGAAGGCATTTGACCCCTTTGTCAAAGATCAGGTAGCTGAGTGTGCCTGGAGTTGTTTCTCCATCCTCTGTTCTTGGTTTCATTGATCCACAAGCCTGTTATTTTGTCAATACCATGCTTTTTAAAAAAATCACTGTAGCTTTGTAGTATAATGTAAAGTCGGAATGTTGCTTCCTACTGCCTTGTCCTTGTTGTCCAGAATTGCATTTTCTGTTTTAGGTCTCTTTTAGTTTCATATGAACTTTAGGATTGTTTTCTCCAGTTCACTGAGAGATTCTATTGGTATTTTGATTAGGTTTGCACCACTAGCCCCCCCCCACCCCCCGCAAAGCCTGTAGGTATTGTAAACTGCAAATACAATGTGGGGTTTTATTCTGAAAGTGATCCCTTCCAAAGGATAGGCTAGCTTTGGAGAAGAACTTCATTGCAGTGACCTCCATGTATAGGGGAATATAATCAGAAGACAAGTTGAGAAGTGATTTATTGTCTAAGACAAAGCTATTCCAGGAATCAGAAGTCACAGAATAACTGCTCTTCAGGGTTTCTGGGGGGTGTTGTTGGTTAGGTCCTTTAGAAATGGCTTGTCAATTAAGTTTTCCAGGTCCTTCTTGCCTCAAAGAATTGGATGAGCCGAGCCAAAAATTGTGCCAAAAAATTTATTTGGAAAGTGAAGGGAAAAGGAATAAAGGAAAAATTGTCTCTGTAGAGCAATCTTTGGCTGAACTAGAGAGAAAAAGATAAAAAGAGCAAAAAGAAGTACACCCTGTGTCTGGGAGACACAGCATGGCTACCATGAAGAGTCACAAAAGCAAGCTCTTCCTGGTGTCTGTGTCTTTATAAGCAGTGCACATCACATTGGAATGGAACCTGAAAGCTTTACATATGAGTTACTGGGAATTATTTGATGCTGTCCTGGGATCTTGTAATTGGCTCTCACATATTTCCCAAGCCAGCTTTACCTTACCTTGCCTCCTACTCCTATATCAATTTCCCTTGAGAGACATAAATCCCATACATCTTTATGGAGTGTTGAAGGAATGATGGTCTCTGTCTTTTTCAAGCTGGAAGGGGCTGTAGACCCTACGTAGTAGGGACTAATCCCTACTATGCACCTTCCAACTATCTTGGGGTGTTGTGGCTTGTGGCTGTGATGAAGAATGAAAAACCTGTCCAAAAATAAAGAGACAAGAGTTAGTGACTACTGAGTTGCCTGCTTAATGGGAGAAAGAAACTTTACTATTAGTCCATATGTGAGGAGGAAGTCAGATTTCCATGCTCCCTGTAGAGAAGTATGAATATAAGAGAGCTATGTCAGATAATTTTTTAAGAGTCTGAGAGCTGTGGCCTTAACAAGATGATGTTTACTTATTTGTAGCAGCTCTGGAACCCTGGTTCTTGAAGAGAAATCTTAAGTCTTCCAGAGGCTCACAGAAGATTTCTTCTTTGGAGTGATCTTGTTCTTTAGACAGTTCTAGTTGGACTAGTTTTAATCTAGAAAGATGAATGCAATTTTCCATCTCAGCCATCTTTACTGCAGTGGCTGTGGCAAGGATCACTGAAAAGGGGTCTTCCTAGTTTGGATTTAACTGGTCTTGGGTGTTCCTTCTTTCCAAGTTTTTACAAGCATGTTGTCTCCAGGATGAACACTAGGTTATCCTGGGGCCTGGAGGTGGCAGAACTCTGTTTCCATACATTCTAATAGCCTGTTGTACTTGGCTCAGATTGATGAGATATTATAAGAGCCCTGTGGACTCTGTATGTTCCATCATATCCGAGGATAGAAATGGCCTTCTGTATAACATCTCAAGTGACTCAAACTTAGCCCAGTTTGGGGCATGTTATGAACCCTCATGTGTTCTATGGTTACCCATAAGAGCCAGGACTCAGACATCTTTTGTCAAAGTTTTTCCAGAGCTTCCTTTACAGTTTTGTTGGCTTTCTCTACCTTTCTAGAAGATTGAGGCTGCCAAGTGGAATGAAGGTAGTACTTTTAAGCCATTGCCATTTCCTGACTTATTTGCAGCATAAATAAAAGTCTATTGTCATTTTGGAGACACTGGGGTATTCCAAATCTGAGGATGATTTAGTTAAGTAGCACCTTTGCTACCTCAGTAGCCTTTTCTGGTCAGGAATCCTCCACATGGTGGCATGTGGTGAAATTCCAATTGCCAGTCCTTATTGGTTTCTGCTTGCCTGGGTTGTTGTAGGTACAGCAGAGTCAAGATTTTCAGGTTTGTTGGGTAGCTGTCACTTGTCCTAATCCTTTGAAAATGCAAATGCCCTTTTCCAGTGTACCATCCATTCTCATATGGAAGGAATCACAAAATGTTTTTATAGCCTTCCACTGTGTACCTTGCAGAAGGCCCTTTTTTTTTCTGGCACCAGGAATCACCTTGTGGAACATGAACTTGGCGGGCAGGCACAGCTCCACTAGTTTGTTTCTAAAGTACCACCAGACTGCCTTTTAAAATTTTTTCTTGTCCTAAGCCCTATTTATCACTATGGGGGTAGAGGGGATTTAGACTGGTTTTAATGGTTCCCGAGAGCCTGAGAATTAGGTTAGAGTCTTAAGGGGCTGTAGCACTGCCTTTTTGCCTCCCTAGCAGGGTTTTGATTTTTCATGGAGACTTCAAACATGTCTCTCCAGTGACCTTTATAGCGCATGACTGTGATTTGCCTGGGAAAATGGACTGCCTCTAGGAATTGTAGAATTTTCTGCCTGTGTTTTACAGATGATTATTTGTCAATAAGCCTCTTTCTTTTCAGTTTGCAACATGGATATGTAGCACCTAAAAGGCCTATCTGGAGGTCACATAGATGTTTAACCTTCTATTTTTCCCTAATATTAATGCTTGAGTAAGAGCTACCATCTCTGCCTTTAGAGCTGAGGTACCTGGGGAAAGAGATTTTGCTTCAGTGACCATTTATTTGCTGACACCTGCTTAACCTGTCTTTTGATGTCCTTCTGAAAGAAAGCTATGTCCATCAGTGAACCATACACACTTCCTCAGGATCTTGGAGGGGCAGGTTACTGATGTTATGCCTGTTTGCATAGGTCTGGGTGATTACTTGCAAGTGAAAAAGGGACCTGTACTCAAATATATCCTTCCATCCCTGGGACTTTTCTCAGGAGCAGGACAAGTTGTGAACCAAAGTAGTAGGAAGCACCACTTCATGGTAGCCCCATGGAGCTTCAAGGTGTCTGTATGTATCCAGTGGGAATTATGTCACCGGAGGAAGCTGGTGAGGCACCTGAGGAATGTTGGGTTTTTCTTTCATTTTTAAAATTTTTATTATTTTAAATTGAATTGTATTGGTAGGTTTTAGGTGTACAATATAATGACATTCGCCATTGGAAATTTGCACCTTCACATGATCTCTCTTGGTTCTTAATTTTTCCCCCTTTGCCTGCCCTCCACTCAATCCCTCCATCATTCACTATTTACACAGACAGTTTTTCCATTTTATCTTTTTCTCATATTGATTCCATTCCCTGTTTTCCTTTTCCCTACCCCTCCCACTTCCCCTTCTCCTCTGCCACTTATCTTCCTATTTCACATTATCTCTTATACCTTTCAGTCCTTATTTACACTTTCTGTTTCTCACAACAAGAGAACTATTGAGTTTTTAAATATGTGTGTCCTATTTATTTCACTTAAGTGTATCACCTCAATATGCATCCATTCAGCTGTAAATATCTCTAATTTCTCATTTTTTATGGCTGAGTAATACTCCATTTTATAAAAAAAAAAAACCCACATTTTCTTTATCCAGTCTCCAGTTGATGGGCATTTGGGCTGTTTTCAAGTTTTTGCTATTACAAAATGTGTTGCTACGAACATGGGTGCACATATATCACTGTGATATGATTCTTTTAATTCTGTGGGGGAAGATAGCCAGCAGGGGAATAGCTGGGTCAAATGGGACTTCCAGTCCTAATTTTTGAGGTATTTCCATACTGATTTCCACAGTGGTTGCACCAGTTTACAATCCCACTAGCAGTGGAACAGGGTTCCTCTTTCCCCACAGCCCCACCAGCACTTGTTCTTGGTTGATTTCATGATAGCAACCATTCTTTCCGGGGTGAGGTGGAATCTCAGCATTGTTTTGATGTCCATCTCTTGAATGGCCAGTGATGTTGAACAATTTTTCATATGTTTATTTGCTATTTCTACTTCTTTGACTGAGAAATGTCTGTTCATTTCAGATGCCCATTTTTGGATTGAGTCTTCAAAATTGGGAAGTCTGATTTTTTTAAGATCTTTGTATAATCTAGATAGTAGACATTTGTCTGAGGAACAGCTGGTAAAAACTTTTCCCCACATTGTGGGTTTTCTCTTCACACTATTGTTTGTTTCTCTTGCTGTGCAGAAGCTTTCTAACACAAACAGATCTCACTTGTTGATTGTTTGTGTTAGTTCATGGGCAACTAATGTTTTCTTCATGAAATATTTTCCTACACTATACCAATGCCTTCAAGAGTTGTACCTTACTTTTGTTTCAGCTGGTTCAGTGTTTCTGTTTTGATATTTAGATCTTTAATCCATTTTGATTTTAGCTTAGTGCATGTTGAGAGATATAGGTCTAGTTTTAATCGTTGCCAAATTGAAATCCAATTTTTCCAACATCATTTGTTATAGCGGCTGTCTTTCCTCCAGTGAGTGTGTTTGGCTCCTTTGTCAAAGATAAGGTGGGTAAGTGTGTCTGAAGTTGTTTCTGCATCTTCCAATCTGTTCCACTGGTCCTCAGGTCAGTTTCTTTGCTAGTACCATGCTGTTTTTATCACAGTACCTTTGTAGTATAGTTTCAAGTTGGGAGTTGTGATACTGCCTGCTGTGTCTCTGTTGCCTAGAATTGCTTTTGCTATTCTAGCTCTCTTCTTTTCAAAATGAATTTTTGGATTGTTTTCTCAAGGTCTATGAATATGCTGCTGGGATTTCCATTGGAATTACATTGAATCTATATAGCAGTTTTGAAAGTATGGCCATTTTCACTGTGTTGATTCTTCCTACTCAGGAGCAAGGGATGTCTTTCCATTTTTTGATATCATCTTCAGTATCTCTTTTTGGAGTGCTATAGTTTTCAGATAAGAGGTCTTTGATTTCTTTTGTTAGGTTCCTTCATAGGTATTTCAGTTTTTTTGATGCTATTGTGAAAGGAATTGTTTGCCCTATTTCTGTCTCAGTGAGTGTGTTGTTCATCTGGAGGAAAGCTGTTGACTTTTTGTGCTGACCTTGTATCTAGCTACTTTACTGAATTTGGTTATTAAGTTTAGAAGACTTTTGGTGGAGTTCTTGGGGTCTTCTATATAGAGTATCGTATGATCTGCAAATAGTGACAATTTGACTTCTTCCTTTTCTATCTTTATTCCTTTTATTTCTTTCTCTTGTCTAATTGCTGTGTCTAATGTTTCCAAAACTATATTGAACATAAGTGGTGACAGTGGACATCCTTGTCTTGCTCTTGAGTTTAGTGTGAATGATTTCAGTTTTTGATCATTTAGTATAATATTGGCTGTAGGTTTTTCATAGATGGCTTTTATCAGATTGAGGTAGAGACCGTAATTTTGTAGGGTTTTTATCATAAATGTGTGTTGGGTTTTGTCAAATGCTTTTTCTGCATGTAATGAGATGATCATATGGTGTTTTTCCTTGGCTCTATTGATATAGGGTATTACTTTTATTGATTTGCATATGTTGAACCATCACTGCATCCTTGGGATGAATCCCACTTGGTCCTGGTGTATGATCTTCTTGATGATCTTCTGCATTCTATTTGCCGGTATCTTATTAAGGATTTTTGAGTCTATGTTCATTAGTGAGATTGGCTTATGGTTCTCCTTTTTGTTTGGGTCTTTCTCCGCTTTGGGGATCAAGATGATGCTTGCTTCCAGGAATGAATTTGGGAGTATTGCTTTTCTTTCAATTTCATTGAAGAGCTTAAACAGTAGTGGCAGTAGTTCCTCTCTAAATTTCTTGTAGAATTCAGCAGTGAAACCATCAGGACCTGGGCTTTTCTTAGTTGGTAAGTTTTTAATTACGTTTTCAATTTCATTGATTGATATTGGATTATTTAGAATTTTTTTTGTACCGTGGACTGAACTCCGGTCCTTGTGCTTGTAATGAAGGCAGCGGAACCACTGAGCTAAATCTCTGGCCCTAGATTGTTTAGAATTTTTAGGTCTTCTTTCTTCAACTTTTGGCAATTTATACATATCTAGGAATCTGTCCATTTTTTCTGTGTTTTCCATCTTTGTTTGGTTCTTGAAGTAGGTATTGATGATCCTCTGGATATCTGCTGGGTCTGTTATGATTACACCCTTTTCATTCCTAATTGCATGGATTTGGGCCTTTTCTTTCCTTTTTATGGTAAGGTTGAGTAAGTGTTTGTCAATTTTGTTTATTCTTTTGATGAACCATGTCTTGGCTTCATTGATTTTTTTTGTATCATTCTCTTAGTCTCCATTGCATTCATTTCTGCTCTGATCTTTATAATTTCCTCTCTTGTATGAGCTCTGGGTTTGTCTTACTCTTCTTTTTCTAGAAGGTTGAGGTTCAGCATCAGGTTCTTTAATTGGGCTCGCTCTGTTTTCCTAATATGAGTATTCACTGCTATGAATTTCCCTTGTAAGATTGCTTTCATTTTGTCCCATAGATTCCAATATGTTTTATTGTCATTGTCATTTCATTGAAGGAACTGACTGATTTCTTTAATTTCTTGTGACCCATTGGTTCTTCAGAAGTATGTTGTTCATTTTCCATGTGTTTATGAAATTCTTGTGGTTTATTTAACTCCTATTTCATCACACTGTGGTCTGATAATATACAGGGGATAACTTCAATTCCTTTGCACTTACTTACATATGTTCTATGAGCATTTATATGGCCTATTTTGGAGAATGACCCATTTGTAGCTGGAAAGAATGTGTATTCTGATTTTATGGGGTGGAAGACTCTGTAATCATCTATTAAGTTCATTTGTTCATGAATTTGATTGAGTTCTAGTATTTTGTTGCTTATTTTTTGTGTAATTGATCTATGTATTTATGAGAGTATGGTATTGAGCTCTCCCAGTACTATTGTATTAGTGCTTATTTGATTTTTCATGTCCATTAGTATTTGTTTTATGCAGTTGGACAAATCGTGTTTGGTGCATGTATATTTATGATTGTCATTTCTTCCTGTTGGATTGTTCCCTTTACAAGGATGTAGTGTCCCTCTTTGTCTCTCCTAATCAGCGTTGTTTGGAAATCCACTTGATTTGCAAAGAGGATAGCTACTCCTACATTTTTTCAGGTTCCTGTCACATGGAGTATTGTTTTCCAACTTTAACTTTCAGTCTATGTGTTTCTTTTTAAAATGTGTATTTCTTGTATGCAGCATATTGTTGGATCTTGCTTCTTGACCCATTCTCCCAGGAATTTCTTTTGCTTGGTGACTTGAGACCATTAACATTGATGGTTATAATTGATATATATTGACTTATCATTGTCATAACTTTTTCTTAGATTCTCCCCTTTTGTGTTTAATTTCTTGTTGTGCCCAATGGATTCATTTTGCTGGGCTTCCTGAGGTTGTGATCCTCATTTTATTTTCCTAGGATATTGTTTAAAGATTTTGGAGTGCTGGTTTGGTATTCATGAAGTTCCTAAGGTGCTCTTTGTCATGAAAGTACCTTATATCTCCATCAAATTTGAAAGATAGTTTGGCATGGTATATTAATCTGTGTTGAAAGCTGTTTTCCTGTAGGGCTTGGAATACATCACTCCAAGCTCTTTTTGGCTTCAGGGTTTGTGTTGAGAATTCTGCTGTGATTCTGTTGGGCTTTCCTTTGTATATGATTTGTTTATTTTCTCAAACTGTTGTAGAACTTTTTTCTTCTGTTGGGTTTCTGGAATCTTATCAATTATATGCCTATGTGTAGATTTGTTTTTGATCAAGGCTAGTTGGTGTCCTATATGCCTCACTTATCTGTATGTCAAGTTCTTTTCCCCTGTTAGGGAAGTTTTCTGCCATTACTTCTGTGAACAGATTTTTGTTAATGTCATCTGCACTCTGTCCTGTTTCTTCTTTGACTCAGATCGGTCATATGTTATTGTTCTTTGCGTCATCTAGCAGCTGGTGGATTTATTTCTCATGGATCCTTACAATTTAAAAGAAATTTTTCTTTTCCTGGTCACTAATTGCAATCTTATCTTCTATGTCTGAAAGTCTTTCCTCACATTGGCTCATTCTGCTGTGCAGCCTTTAAATGGAGTTTTTAATCTCCTGGTAATCTGTTTGCATCTGTTTTATGGGTTCCATTTGTTTTCTATGTTGGGATTCCATCATGTTCCTCAGCTCCTCTATTTTTTTTTATCTGTGTCCACTCTAGATTTATTAATCATGTCTTTCAGCATGGGCATAATCTCTGCTGTTATGTGAGAAATTATTTCTGATTTCATTTTTTCCAGATCCTCTTTTGTTGCCAGTTCAGGGAGTCCAGGTGGTTGAGTATCAGAGTGTTCCATTTTGTTTCCCTTTGCAGTTACTGTAGGTGATCTGGAAGTTTGGTTTTGAGGCTTGTTTATGTGCCTTTTCATTTTGAAGGGGGTGGGCGTGCTGCTGGTACCTCTGCTACTCACCATCTCTTCACTGGGTGTGATGGTACAGCGGCCCAGGAGCCTCCACTTCTCTGCTGGGGAGGGTGGTAGGGTGACGTGGAAACCTCCTCCTCTGCACTGGGAGTGGTGCTACAGTTGCCCAGAAGCCCGTTGGGTTTTTCTGGGGCACTAGGCTCTTAGGGAGTCCCCTGGTCAATTGGAAGTGATGGACTTGATTTATTGGTCAGTATCAATAACACAGAAGTACAGAAGGAAGACCCCTGAGGGCTTTTGTCATCATATGTGGTGCCCATTAACTCCTTAGGGACAAAGAGGCTGGCCATCATTAACCTTGCCTAGTCCTTTAATTTCCATGAGGTAATGGCTGAAGTTTCCCAAGCAAAGTTCTTTTAACCATCTAGTTGAACCTCTTCATGGACAAATTTGTATTTATTCTTGGTCATGTGATGACTTATCTGGTATTTCAAGTCCCTTGATGACTCTACTTAACCAGAGTGAACCCATGTGGGAAAAACATCTCTTGTATTTATTTCAATGGAAGAAAGGACTAAGAACTGAGATGGCTCTGTTTTTATACACACAGTCACTTTGATTAGCATTTAAATGTTAAAGCTGTTCTGCTCAGGCATCAGGCACCAGACTTTAACTAACCGGAATTTAAACAGGGAAGTAAAATCCAGGTGGTAAAGGCCTCAGGCAAGCTCTTGGACCAGGGAGAGAAGTTTTGAGTGGAAAAATCTTCTGCTCTAGCTGCTCAGCATACAACCTGGGAACAGGGAGATTTAGGTCTCTGTTTGCTCGTTGGTCCAGGAGTTCTGTGCTCCCATTAGGCTTGTTCCCAATACTGAGGTACACCCACTTGAAGTGGGAAGCACCAGCATCATATGCTGGTTTTGCTTGTCTGGCACTCAAGTCCAGCCAAAAGCTGTGGGCATTTTAAAATGGGTGGTTTTTTTTTCTTGAGCACATCCCCAAACTTCCAGCTGTGGTGCAGGATGGGAGTAGCCCTCTGGCTTGGCTGTGCTCCACATTAGCCTTGCAGTATGTACTTGCATTTGCCCTGGTCCTCTGATTATAGCTCTGCCTTCCCAGTTGTTTCATGATTTTCAAAAGGATAATACAGTTTTTCTTTTATGTGTATGAAGAAAGAAAAATGTTCCTCTCATAAGCCCATGTGCTGTTTAAAAGCAGAGTCTAAACTCTTAAGTCTATTTATTTAAAAAAAAAAGGCAAAAAGGAGATGAGCAAAAAAGTTGGTGGTGGCTAGTGGTGCATGCCCACATAAAAGTTACACATAGCCATGCAATGAGATGGTGGCTGGCCACATGGCAAGATACCATGGCTGCTGGCCATATAGCAAGGTAATGTGGCTGCATTCTGGCCCAAATCATAAACTCATAAAAAGCCATTTAAAAGCTATGGTAAGTAGAGACAGACCAGTTTCCAAAAAAGTTTTCTAGTTGTTCCTTTGACAAAGGATTAATATCTCTAATATATAAAAATCAAAATATTAGATGCCCCCAATAAAAGTTGTGCAATAAAAAAGACAGAACAGAATGAACAGACAATTCTCAGAACTACAAATCACCAATATTGGAGAAATGTAAATTAAAATAACACTTAGATTCCCCCCATTCTCCAGGAAGAATGGCTATTAACAAGAAAACAAATAAAAATAAAAGCTCTGAAGGCTGTGGGAAACTCTTGTACATTGTTGCTGGGGTTGTAAACTAGAGCAACTATTAGGTAAATCATTGTGCAGATCACTGAGAAATCTAAAACTAGAAATTCCAGCTGTCCTAGTTATTCCCATTCTAGATAACTTGTCAAAATAATTAAGGACTTCATATTACAGTGATACCTGCATACGAACTTTTATAGTAGCATAATTCATAATTGCTAAATCTTGGCAACAACCTGTATATAAAGAAAATGTGGGAAGATGGGTTGAAAGGAGAGGAGGAAAATGGAAAAAAACAGAGGAATCAAGATATATCTTGTACAGGTACAAATACACTATGATGAATATGATCTTTATATATATATATATCTAATTTTACCAATAAATATAATAAAATGTTAAAAAAAGAAAATGTGGAATCTATAAAGAATGAGTACTACTGTGCTACAAAGAAGGATGAACTTAAGTAATTTCTAAGTAATGGATGCACCCTGAAATCCCATATTAAATGAAATAAATTAGACATATCATTTTAAAATTTGCATATTTTCTTCTATATGAAAAACCAAAAATATAAATAAAGAGCAAAATAAAGATTAAGAGGAATTAGGGAGTTAGAACTTTTGCAAAAGAGAAGGAAACCAGGAGATGGAGAGAGTTGCATGGAATATAGGGAAAGGGGATGGTGATAAAAGAATTAACATGTGTTATGTGCATGTGCCAACTCTCCATGAGAAAAGTTATCATTCTGCACCACAAACTTGTAGAAATAAAAAATAAAATAGAAAAAAACACACCAATTAAAAGACAGAAACAGACTAGATAAAAGCAAAATCCAACAGTGTGTTGTTCATCAGAAAATGTATTTGAATTACAAAGTCATGGGAAAGACAATATTGACATGTTTGTCAAAAGATTAAAAAATAACATGAATTGTATTTAACCTAACACATTCATCAAAAACATGAAATTAACATGTTTACATAATCACCATTTAAATCCTCTGAACCATTTAATTCAGTTTTGTCGATGGTCTTAAAATTTTTTGAAGCGAAACAAATATGTTTCATAATTACACATTTGGTTGGAGCATCAGTTGGTTTATTCAGCAAATTGATTTGAGACAAAGATAAAGATATAACAAATTTATCAAGGAAAACATCTGTGACAGATAGGAAAGAAAGGTACCAAGTGTTGGAAGGGACAATTTTTTGACCAAGGTGAGGGTCTAACCACTATGCAAGAAGGAAAAAAGAAAGATTGATTAAATATAGCATGTTTATTCCCATGGTTCGCCTGTGTCCAACTGTAGGTAGAACATGGTCATTGAAGGATGTGGTGGATCTAAAACGCACTGAGCTGAAGGCTTTCACCTACCTAACCCTCCATACCTCGTCAGCAAATTATTGCTTGAAGGGAGATATGTGTGGCATGCCTCCATGGCTGCTATAATAGTCACATTATTTTCTTCTCTTTCAATAGTACCAGTTTTTTTTTTTTTACTTCTCTTGAATTTTACATTGTAAATGCCCAGCTGTCAAAACTTTCTTACTTTCAGGCTTCTTCAGCAGCAAGGAAGTTCTGGGATCCAGGCAACATTCAGAGCCTCCTCTCACATTTTTACCCAGAACTGTCTTCTTGTCCATTTTTAAATTCTCCTTCCTCACACCTAATGAACGTAAGCACTCTCTCTACACTTTGTGTCATATTTGTATGATAGTTTTAATACCTAGTATGTGCCATTTACTATGCCAGGAGATTGCACACAGATTATCTAATATAATACTCATGAAATTCTTTTGAGTACAATCCTACTATTTTAAAATAATGAAGCAGAAGCTTGAGAACAAGTATTTACATTTGACCATAATTCAAATTGGTTTTTCTTTACTGCTATTTGCATCCACTTGTTATGCTTTTCTAGTTATTCTTATGCATTTTGATCATTCTGAAAAATTATGAACATTATATTGGGTCCTTTTTAAATATTTGTACTTCAAGTACTATACATGAAATATTCATTCAAGAGATGGTATCTTTGGATTAAACTGCTGATAATTTAGTACAACCAAATTTAATAGAAAGTATGTAAATTGCTCTTTACTTTGGTACAGTTAATTGTATTAGAAAACATGTGCTTATTGTGAGTAATGGTAATTCAAAATGACCATGACATGAGTAATGATAATTAGTTACAGGGTAATGAGCTACTTTAACAATAGTTTCTGCAAAACCATATACAAGGGTAAAATATTCCATCTTTTTCAACTTAAGTAGACACATGAAAGTATCTCTTGTTTTCACTGACTTACCTTTGACCTCTTGGGCATGGTTCACAGGAAGTTGTGAGTCAGACCTATGCTCAGAAGTGACTTTTTGCTATTAGACCTTATAATATGATTTAGTAATCTTCTCCCTTTCCAAGAACTGGTAATGTTATTTTTTTCCCATTAAGTTTATTGGTACATTTTAGGTATAAAATACAGTTACATTCATTATTGGGATCTTGTACCATTACACGAGTATCTTGGTTCTTATTTTCTTCCCCACTCCCCTGCCCTCCCTTCACCCCTCCACCCTTCCCTATTTGTAAAGACTTTGTTTCCATTTTTTTTCCTTTTCTCATATTTTTTCTTCTCCTTTTTTTCCTTTCCTCTACCTCTCCTACTTCCCCTGCACCTTTAGAACTCTCTTCCTATTACACAATGTCAATTATACATTTTTAAATTACTATATCAATACCTAGGAGACATTACCACAGATTTTACAGAATTTAAAAGGATATAGAAAGCATATTACAAAAATCTTTTTTGAAATAAACTTGACAACTTCTAAGAAGTACATTGAAAGACAAATTAGTGAAACTAACTCTGGAGGAAATACAAAATTTAAATGGCACCTATTAAAGAAAGTATAATCCTAGCTTGAAAACCTACCTATATGACAACAGCAGGCTCATATACATTTTAACTGATAAATTATATCTAACAATTAAAGCAGAAAAAAGAAAGAACACTTATCCCTTCACTTTAGGAAATTATCATTGTGCTAATCCTAAAACAGGATAAAGATAATAGAAGAAAAAAGTATGAATGTAGATAGAAATTTGTTTAACAAAACAAACTATTAGAAGTCAGATCTCTGTCCCGCCAGTCCCGGCCCACAGGAAGGGCCTTCTGGGCTGCCATCTGTCCTGCAGCTCCTGACCCAGAGGTAGGGGCTTCTGAGCTGCCATCCCACTGCTCCTGGTCCAGAGGAAGGGGCTTCTGGGCCACCATCCCTCCTGCCACTCCTAACCCAGAGGAAAGGGCTTTTGGGCCAGTATCTGTCCTGCTATTCCCAGCCCAGAGGAAAGGGCTTTTGGATCACATTCTGTCCCACCACTCCCGGCCTATAGGAAGGGGCTTCCTGGCCACCATCCATCTAGCCATTCCCAGCCCAGAGAAAAGGGCATTTCGGCCACCATCTGTCCTGCTGCTCCCAGCCCAGAGGAAGGGGCTTCTGAGCTGCCGTCCCACTGCTCTTGGTCCAGAGGAAGGTGCTTTCCAGCCACTATCCATCCCACCACTCCCAGCCCAGAAGAAGGGGCTTCTAGGCGACCATCCCCACAACCACTCCAGCCCCTGTCCCACCTCTCCCAGCTCAGAGGAGGTGAGTCACCCAGGCAACAACAGCACCCCCCCCAACTCCCCAATTGAAATGAGAAAACACAAAACTAAGTCTCAAAACCAGACTTCCAGATCATCTACAGCAACCCCAAAGGAAAATGAGATGGAACACTCTGATACTCAACCACCTGGACACATTGAACTGGCAACAAAATGGGATCTGGGAAAAATGAAATCAGAAATAATTTCTCAGATAACAGGAGAAATTGTGCTCCTAGGGCAAGACATGATTAATAAATCTAGAGAGGAGCTGAGGAACATGATGGAATCCCAACATAGGAAACAAATGGAATCCATAACACAGATGAAAATAGATTTCCAGGACATGAAAAACTCCATGGAAAGTCTACACAGCAGAATGAGCCAATGTGAGGACAGAATTTCAGATATAGAAGATAAGATTGCAATTAATGACCAAGAAAAGAAAAATTGCTTCAAAATTAAAAGGGAACAGGAGAAATCAATCCAGCAGCTGCTAGACAATGCAAAGAAGAAAAACGTAAGACTGCTTGGAGTCAATGAAGAAACAGGAGAGAGTGCAGATGAAATAAAAAAACTCTTCACAGAAGTAATGGCAGAAAACTTCCCAAGCAGGGGAAAAGAACTTGACATACAGATAAGTGAGGCATATAGGACTCCAAATAGCCTTGATCAAAAAAAATCTACACATAGGCATATAATTGTGAAGATTCCAGAAACTCAACAGAACAAAGTTCTCCAAGCAGTGAGAGAAAAGAAACAAATCACATATAAAGGAAAGTCCATCAGAATCACAGCAGACTTCTCAACACAAACCATCAAGGCAAGAAGAGCTTGGAGTGACATATTCCAAGCCCTAAAAGAAAACAGCCTCCAACCCAGGTTGGTGTACCCTGCAAAACTATCTTTCAGAATTGATGGAGAAATAAGATACTTTCATGACAAAGAGCACCTTAGCAACTTCGTGAATACCAAACCAGCACTCCAAAGAATTTTACACAATATCCCAGGAACAGACATTGAGGACCATAACCCCAGGAAGCAAAGCAGAATGAACCCATCTGGCATGACAAGAAATTAAATGTAAAGGAGGAGAACCGAACAAAAAGAAAAAGTCATGGTAATGACAAGTCAATATGTTTCAGATATAACCATCAATGTTAATGTTCTCAATTCACCAATCAAAAGAAATAGACTGGAAGAATGGGTGAAGAAGCAAAATCCAACAATATGCTGCATACAAGAAACACACTTAATTCAAAAGCAAACTCATAGACTGAAAGTTAAAGGGTGGAAAACAATACTGCATGCGACAGGAACCTGAAAAAAAGCAGGAGTAGCTAACCTCTTTGCAGATCATGTAGATTTCAAACCAACACTGATTAAGAGAGACAAAGAAGGACACTACATCCTTGTAAAGGGAATATTCCAACAGGAAGAGATGACAATCAAAAATATCTATGCATGAAACACTAGTAGACCCAACTATATAAAACAAGTACTAATGGGCATGAAAAGACATATGTGCACTAATACAATTGTAGTGGGGGACCTCAACACCCCACTGGCACAAATAGATAGATCAACTAGACTAAAAATAAGTAATGGAGTATAGAATGCAATCGAACCCTTGAACAAATGAACTTAATAGATGTTTACAGAGTGTTCCACCCCACAAAATCAGAATAAACATTCTTCTCAGCTGCACATGGGTCATTCTCCAAAATAGACCACATACTCACACATAGAACATGTTTAAGTAAGTGCAAAGGAATTGAAGTTATCCCCTGTCTATTATCAGACCATAGTGCAATGAAATTGGAGATCCATAGCAAAAGAAATTGGAAAAATTTCATAAACACGTGGAAATTGAACAACACACTTCTAAATAACTAATGGATCACAGAGGAAATTAAGGAAGAAATCAGACAGTTCCTTCAATTAAATGACAATGACAATGCAATGTATCAGAATCTATGGGACACAATGAAAGCAGTCTTATGAGGGAAATTCATAGCAGTGAATACAGATATTAGGAAAACAGAGCGAACCCAATTCAAAAACCTGATGCTGAACCTCAAGCTTCTAGAAAACGAAGAGCAGGACAACCCCAAAGCTCATACAAGGGAGGAAATTATAAAGATCAGAGGAGAAATCAATGCAATGGAGACTAAGAGAATGATACAAAAGATCAATGTAGCCAAGAGTTGGTTCTTAGAAAGAATAAACAAAATGGACAAACCCTTAGCCAACCTTGTCAGAAAAAGGAAAGAAAAGGCCCAAATCCATGCAATTAGGAATTAAAAAGGTGAAAATGCAACAGACTCAGCAGAAATCCAGACGATCATCAATACCTACTTCCAGAACCTATACGCCAATAAGATGGAAAACACAGAAGAAATGGACAGATTTCTAGATATATATGAATTACCAAAGTTGAACGAAGAAGACCTAAAAATTCTGAACAACCCAATATCAACCAATGAAATTGAAAATGCAATTAAAAACTTATCAACTAAGAAAAGCCCAGGGCCTGATGGCTTCACTGCTGAATTCTACAAGACATTTAGAGAGGAAATACTGCCACTACTGTTGAAACTCTTCAATGAAATTGAAAGGGAAGCAATACTCCCAAATTCACTCCTGGAAGCAAGGATCACCTTCATCCCCAAAGCAGAGAAAGACCCAACTAAAAAGGAGAACTATAGTCCAATCTCACTAATGAACATAGATGCAAACACCCTTAATACGACACTGGCAAATAGAATGCAGAAGATCATCAAGAAGATCACACACCCTGATCAAGTGGGATTCATCCCAGGGATGCAGGGATGGTTCAATATACGAAAATCAATCAATGTAATACACTATATCAATAGAGCCAAGGACAAAAACCATATGATTATCTCCATTGATGCAGAAAAAGCATTTGACAAAATCCAACATGCATTTATGATAAAAACCCTACAAAAAATTGGAATAGATGGTCTCTACCTCAAACTGATAGAAGCCATCTATGAAAAACCAACAGCCAATGTCCTACTAAATGGTCAAAAACTGAAATCCTTCACACTAAAATCAGGAACAAGACAAGGATGTCCACTATCACCACTCTTGTTCAATATAGTTTCAGAAACATTAGGCATGGCAATTAGACAAGAGAACGAAATAAAAGACAGGAAATGAAGAAGTCAAATTGTCATTATTTGCAGATGATATGATACTGTACATAGAAGACCCCAAGAACTCCACAAAAAGTCTTCTAGACTTAATAACCAAATTCAGTCAAGTAGCTGGTTACAAGGTCAACACACAAAAATCAATAGCTTTCCTCTACACCAATGACAGACTCACCGAGAGAGAAATAGGGCAAACAATTCCTTTCCAACAGAATCCAAAAACCTGAAATACCTAGGAATCAACCTAAAGAAAGAAATTAAAGACCTCTTCTCTGAAAACTATAGCACTCTGAAAAGAGAGATTGAAGATGATATCAGAAAATGGACAGACATCCCCTGCTCCTGGGTAGGAAGGATTAATATAGTGAAAATGGCCATACTTCCAAAACTACTATGTAGATTTAATGCAATTCCGATTGAGATCCCAGCAGCATACTTCATGGTCCTTGAGAAAAAAATCCAAAAATTCATTTGGAACAAGAAGAGACCCAGAATAGCAAAAGCAATTCTAGGTAACAGAGACATGGCAGGGGGGTACCACATTCCCCAACTTGCAACTAGACTACAAAGCTACTGTGATAAAAACAGCATGGTACTGGCAAAGAAACAGACCTGAGGACCAGTGGAACAGATTAGAAGATGCAAAAACACCACCAGGCACACTCAGCCATCTCATCTTTGATAAAGGAGCCAAACACCCTCACTTGAGGAAATATAGCCTCTTTAATAAATGGTGCTGGAAAAATTGGATTTCAACTTGCCAAAGACTAAAACCATAACTTTATCTCTCACCATGCACTAAACTAAAATCAAAATGTATTAAAGATCTAAATATTAAAATAGAAACCAGTTGGAACAGAAGTTGGGTAGAACACTTGAAGTCATCAGTGTAGGAAAAGATTTTATGAACAAAACCTCAGTTGCCCATGAACTAGCACAAACAATCAAAAAGTGAGATCTGTTCTTATTAAAAAGCTTCTACACAGCAAGAGAAACCACCAGCAGTGTGACAAGATAGCCCACAATGTGGGAAAAAATCTTCACCTGTTTTTCCTCAGACAAAGGTCTACTATCTCGAATCTATAAAGAACTTAAAAAGATCAGACTTCTCAAATTTAAAGACCCAATTCAAAAATGGGCATCTGAAATGAACAGACATTTCTCAGGCAAAGAAGTAGAAATAGCAAATAAATACATGAAAAAATGATCAGGAAAACATCAGCATCATTTTACACTCAAAGTATTTTGGGTGAAGTTGTAAATTAAGTGTCATGCTCATGGCCATAATTTGTCTAGTCAATTATTCTCTTTCAATTTACATTACTTTTGTGAAATCTAAACAAAGAAATGAAGATTCCCCTCCCCAAACAAGTGTTCAATTTTCCTGTGAAGCTCCCAGAAACCCTTTCTCTAATTGACCAGACCACCCCAAATTTTTGCTTGTTTATTACAGAGAGATCAATTGGAGTTGCACATACCTTTGTGGAATTGGTCACCTCTAGCAGGCTGTAAATAGAGCTCTGCATACTGCATCATATTTTCCTGTGCTTCATCAATTTTAACAGAATTGTCTATGAAAGGATTGGTTATCAGTGGTTAAGGTAAAAAGTATCATTAAATAAACAATTGTGATTACGTACTTCAAAGAACAAAAGATCTTCACATATGGTTAGAAAAATTCTTAAACAGGTTTAAAAAATACTGAAGTAAAATATGGCCCCAAAACATATCATTTGACAGCGATTTGTAGCAGAGAATAAATTACTGGTTAATAACTAGCCCTTTATATTTAGCGTCTACCTTAACTCTGTTCTGGGTACAAAGCAGTCACTCAAATTTCTAGTTTTTATTTTGGGTACTGTCTGCCTTACAGTTAATATCCAGCTTAGGTCATTAGTTTGTTTCTTTACAATCCTTTCAGAAAAACCATATTTTTTCTTTGGAGATGGAATGATTACATCACATCAGCACAACTTCAGACTTTGCACATGTACAATTTTTCCTTTAATCCAGTGATGAGGAATCTTTTAGAGTTTTCAAAGACACAAACAGCTTGCTGTGGCACAAGTGCCGTAGATTTGTCACCACTGCTCTATTCAGGACTTACCAATGGAGGAGAATATGTGTCGTTTTAAACTTGAAACAAGTATATGATCTATTGAATAACTTTATTTGGTTCTTCAATTTTCAGATACAAAGAATATTTATTTTGGTTTTTAGATATTGAGTTATACATACAATTACTTGACAATTATGTTATTTAATAGGACTAGTCCATCAAGTAGTGACATTAAAGATTCTAAGATTTTCATTGTGAGAGTTCTCTAAAAAAATTAAGTTTAGCACAAAATTTCCTAGTTTTATCATATTAAAGTACATTGTAATGTAACTTAGCTTCCCATGATTTCTGCTTTCTGTTTTATGAACAGGCTTTCATTGCCAAAAACTTTCCTTAGGGCAGCCTTCATCTCCTTATTCCTCAGGCTATAAATCAGAGGATTGAGGAGGGGTGAATACAGTAAGGCCACGATTTTTGGCACTTCCACTGGGTGTGTTGATGTATCACCATAATAGAGCCCCCCCCCCAAAAAAACCCACCAGAGCCAGATGAGAAGCACAAGTGGAGAAAACTTTGCTTTTGCTGGCTTCAGAGGGCATCCTCAGCACAGCCAAAATCACCAGTGCATAGGAAAAGAGATAAACAGAAAAGCCCCAGTCATGAAGACAGCATTGAAAGTAAAGTAAATAAACTGTGTAGTGTTGTCCTCAGAACAGGACAGCATCATTATTGGCACAGGATCACATACAAAATGGTTAATGATATTTGGGCCACAGTAGGGTAACTGTGAAATGAAAACAACTGGAGTTAGGAAAATGATGTATCCACAGGACCATCTCAAGACAACAAGGCCAGTGCAGAGCTGTCTGGTCATGATGCGTGGATAATGCAGAGGGTGGCAGATGGCAAGGTACCTGTCAAAGGCCATGATGCAAAGGTAGAAGCTTTCATCACACCCAAAGGAGAAGAAGAAGTAGAATTGTGCAAAATAACTCACAAAGGAGATGGACTTCGTTGTAGAGATGAAGTTGGTCAATAAGTTAGGGACAGTTGTGGTGACATAGCATATTTCCACAAGAGAGAAATTCCCCAAGAAGATGTACATGGGCGTGTGAAGGCACCGGTCTCCCTGCACAGCCCAGGCAATGGCCGTGTTCCCCAAGAGAGTCAGAGTGTAGGCTACGGAGAAGAGCCCAAAGTAGAGGAGCTGCCTTTCTGGACATGAGGGGAATCCCAGGAGGATGAAGTGGGTAATGGAGTTTGTGTTTTCTTTCTTGGACACATTCATTGGTCTGGAAGACATGAAGATGAAGTCAGTTATTCATTTAATGTAGAGTATTGATTTTTATAAGAAGTGCCAAATTTTTAAAAATTTCCTTTGGTAAAGTAATAAACCTGAGTGTTCTCCTGAAGCAACAAGAATATGATCTTGATGAACTATGTCTGGAGAATGTGATTCCATTTTAGTACAATACAAGTAATAAAAATAAAAATAAAAATTTTGCTGGAGCAAACATTAAGAACAGAAGTACAAACTTAGTCATTTTAGGAAGTCACTTTATCTGTATATGTATTTGTCCATATGTGTTTACCTTATATGGTAGAGTGCATGTACATCAGTCTGAGTTAAATTCTTTTTAAGGCACTATATAAGATAATTTGCTATAACTGTTTATACTGGTCATGAGACTAAATGAAGTGTTACTCACATTAAAATATTCCAAAGTCAGGTCTCATGGTGAAAGAATGCATCACTCAATGTGTATCCCTCTTGTGGCTTCTTATGGTATTTTATAGTGATTAAAAAAAAGCTTTCTGAGGGCCAGGGATTTAGGTCATTGGCACCACACCTCTTGCAAGTGCAAGGTCCTGAGTTTGATCCCCAGTGCAAAAAAAAAAGAAAAAGGAATCTCTCTGGGGCTGGTATAAATGATTTTTATATGACCATACTCAGTAATTATTTAGCATTAATGAAATGTTTTCTCTCTGCCCTGCTGGTTTCAGGTCCACAGTTCAGGGAAGAGCCTTGCAGTTTTGTGCCTAGAATTTTCTTGATGAAAATTTTGATTCATTTTTTTGTAGATGTGAAAAATGCGATATACCACATGGGCCACCTTGTCTAAGGGAGGCAACCTGCTTTGGGTAGTTAGACTTCTTAATGTGGACCATTTTATTGCAAAAAAAAATCATTGCAGATATGTTTATTTGTGCATGTAGGTTCCATAGTGTTTTCTTAATCAATGATTTTTCTGCTTATTGTTTGCTTTCTTTTATGTACATAACCTTGATGCTTTTTTTGGCAGGCATTTCCCTCTAAGACAATCTTGAAACACTGAATGTCTTGCTTCACTCATCTGTGCCTCTACCTTGCAGTTTTTTGTTGCTGACTTGAAACCTACCTTTTTTATGTGTTGTTTCCTGATAACCCTGTTCTTGGTTATCATATTTGATATCTAAGTGGAGGGACTGCCACTGTATAGTCTTCCTTCTGTACCCATTGATTTTGGATTATGGTTTCAACAAAATGCAGAATAAATGTATTAGAAAAGTTGTGTTTGTACTAAAATACAGAGCTATTTAAATGCTGTTTCATTGTTCCCTATAAGGTACAGTTAGCCAATTATTTATATAGCATTTACACTGTTAGGTATTGTAAGTAATTCAGAGATGATTTAAAATATGTGCGAGGCAGTGTGTAGATTTATCAAAGTGCTATGCTATATTCCATAATGGGCTTGAACAACTATGGATTTTGAATCCCCGTTATTATGGAGCCAATCCTTCATGCATACCAAGGAGCAACTGCATCTCATTGTTTATTGAGCTGTGCAGACTGTGCAATCTGAATGTAGCCTTGTGGTTCTGTTTCCCTTTCAATCACATTTCAGATGAAAACATAAGACAGATACAATAATTTCTCAGGCTATAAGAAGTATTTTAGCTTTTGTGGGATTTTTTTTGTTCTTGTAGATACAGATTCTCTCTTGGTCTGTTGTGGTTGCTAGTAAGGTTAAAACAAAATGTTTTTATTGTAAATGACTGTGGAGTTTTCTCTCAACTGAAGCTATTGTACAGGATCTGATAAAGAATGTATGTCATTTTGCCTGAAGACTGTAAGCTAGGAGGCAAGGGTACCTTGGCTCTTCCCAAATATTAGAAATGAAAACTAGAGCACCTTTGATGTGAAAACTTCTCAGTTATAAAAAAGTATAAGCAGAGAAAAAGCAAAAGGATAGTAATGTTAGTATAAGAGGCAATTCTTATCATTATTGCAAAATATCTTTACTGTCAGATGCTTACAAGTTGATTCCTCTATTTCCTTTTATTGAAGGAGACAGTCACTTATCTCCCACAAAAGATTTAGTGATTATTCAATTTCATAATAATTCATTTGATTGAATTTTAAAGTTCATTGTATTTTAGCCCTTTTTTACTTTGACCTGTGTCCTAATTTCTCAGGACTCAATTTTCAGCTACTTTTTAAATTTCACTGGCTGTGAAACACAACGATACTCTATGAAATCAATGCCATAACTCATCCTGCTTGAATCTTCTGTACACTATTTCTTGAGAATACACAGAGTCACAATCCAAAGAAGGTCCTAAATGCAATAATCAAAACTACATTGTTGCTAAATCGGTTGTGTCATAGAAGGGCTCTTTCAAATAAAACCAAAGCATGTAAAACTAGTAAAGCTGCTATAAATATATAGATTGAAGAAATAAAATATTAGAATTGAATCAGACTTTCCATGTTTTGCAAGCAACAAAATTAATGTAGTATTGATAAGAAATCTTCCTCCTGGAATTTATCGTTTGCACATTTTCATTGCAAGTGCAATTGCATGCTTCTTTGCAAACAATACACGGTAATATTTTTAAAGGCTGGGGAAGTAGATAAACGTATTTCCAAAGGCTTGGTGAAACAAACAGAAAGTTAATATTTGTAAGCTTATGTGTCTGAATTTTTTATTTTTTATTTTTGTTACCCAAACTTGGGTCCTTGTGCTTTCAGGACAGGCGGCAGCACCACTGAGCTAAAACCCTGGCCCTATGCCTGAATTTTATTTTAATCAAATATTCATATATTCAGAATAAAAGGAAAATACTTGATAGTAAATTCATTTACACATAGTACTTGATACAACATAGTATACAAAAATTAAGTCACTTCCTTGTCATATTCTGGGAAGAACTCTCTGGGAAAGAAATAAAATATTACCCTGCAGTGCAAAAAGCATTTGAGGGACTTCTGAGCGTTTGGATGATCCAGTTGTTAATGTGCCATGAGTTCCAGAGAGTGATCATTAAAAGATTTTATTTCCTCTTGAGCTGCAAAACTCATATTTATGGTTAAAAAATTTAGATGAGAACATTGTTTTTGTTTATGCATTTGCATCATGGCCCTTAGAGATCTGATAACCTTTCCCTTCATATTCTGAAATATATCTTCAACATATGAGATGGTTTACTAATTTTATGTATTTATCATTAATTTTATTGGTACATGTTAGGTATACAATATGATGGCATTCATCATTTGAAACTTGTACCTTTACATGATATATCTTGGTTCTTTATTTTCCCCATTCTCCAGCCCTCCCTTCAACCCCTCCACTCCTCCCTATTTACAAAGACTTTGGTTCCATTTTTTCCTTTTCTCATATTTTTTCCTTTTCCTTCTGTCCTTTCCCCTACCCCTCCCTTTTCCCCTTTCTCTTTGCACTTTTTCTTCCTATTTCACATTATCAACTTTACGTTTTAGTCCTTATTCACATTTTCAATTTCTCACACTAGAGAAACTCTTCTGCCTTTACATGTATGTCCTATTTATTTCATTTAAGAGTATCACCTCAATGTGCATCCATTTAGCTATAAAAGTCTCTAATTTCTCATTTGTTATAGCTGAGTAGTACTCCATTTTATAAAACAACCACATTATCTTTAATCCAGTCACCAGTTGATGTGCAATTGGGCTGCTTCCAAGTTTTAGCTTTACAAATTGTGTTGTTCTGAACATGGGTGCACATATATCAATGTGGTATGATTCTTTTAATTCTTTGGAGAAGATACCCAGCAGGGGAATAGCTGGGTCAAATGGGACTTCCAGTCCTAGTCTTTGAGGTATCTCCATATTGATTTCTACAGTGGTTGCACCAGTCTACACTCCCACCAGCTGTGGAGCAGGGTTCCTCTTTCTCCACACCCCCGCCAGCATTTGTTATTGGTTGATTTCATGATAGCAGCCATTCTTTCTGGTGTGAGGCGGAATCTCAGCATTGTTTTCCTTTGCATCTTTCCAATGACCAGTGATATTGAACATTTTTTCATATGTTTATTTGCCATTTCTACTTCTTGTCTGAGACATGTCTTTTCAGATGCCCATTTTTGGATTGGGTCTTCATATTTGGGACGTCTGGTTTTTTGAAGTTCTTTATAGATTCTAGATAGTAGACCTTTGTCTGAGGAACAGCAGGTGAAAATTTTTTCCCCCATTGTGGGTTGTCTCTTCACACTGCTGATGGTTTCTCTTGCTGTGCAGAAGCTTTTTAATAAGAAGAGATCCCACTTATTGATTGTTTGTGCTAGTTTATGGGGAACTGAGGTTTTGTTCATAAAATCTTTTCCTACCTCAATGCCTTCCAGAGTTCTACCTAACCTCTGTTCCAGCCAGTTCAGGGTTTCTATTTTAATATTTAGATATTTAATCCATTTTGATTTTAGTTCAGTGCATGGTGAGAGATATAGGTCTAGTTTCAATCTCTGGCAAGTTGAAACCAAATTTTACCAGCACCATTTATTAAAGAGGCTATCTTTCCTCCATTGAGTGTGTTTGGCTCTTTTGTCAAAGATGAGGTGGCTGAGTATGCCTGGAGTTGTTTCTGCATCTTCTAATCTGTTCCACTGATCCTCAGGTCTGTTTCTTGGCCAGTACCATGCTGTTTTTATCACAGCAGCTTTGTACTATAGTGAAACTATATGTTAAATAAAGATTCCATCTTCCATCTGGCCCCAGTGCCAGGCATCCACCATTCTACTTCCTGTCTTCATGAATCATACTGTTCTAGGTGGCTTTCCTAAATGGAATTATACCTTATTTGTCTTTTCATGGCTGGCTTCAAGGTTCATCTTTTCCCATTTGCAACTTTGTTTTTCAAGTAAATTTGAGATCACTTTCATGTGCTCTTTGGCCACTGTTTCACAAATTATTAACCTCTTTGCTCATTTAAAAAAGTAGGGTGCAAAAATTAAATTAAATTAAATTAAAAACTAGGCTGTTTTTCTTGTGAAGTTGTGGTTCTTTATATATTCTGATATTAATCCTTTCAGATCTACAATTTGTGAATATTTTCTGCTATTTGACCTTCATTTTTCTTTCCACTGATAGTGTCCTTTAATGCACAAATATATTAAATTCTGAATTTTAGTTTATCCACTTCTTTGTGGCAAGCTTTTTGTATCATATCCAGGAAATCACTGTAAAATCCAGTATCATAAATCTTTCCCTCTATGATTTCATGTATGAGCTTTATGCTTATGAGTCTTATGTCTAAGTCTGATTCATTTAGAGTGAATTTTGTATATGGCATAAGGTTAGAGTCCAACTTCATTATTTTGTGTGTGGACAACAAGCTGCATCATTAGACAAAAACATTGTTCCCTCTCCCACTACAAGGTATTGAACCTTTATTCAAAATCACTTGATCAAATAGGTTAGGGCTTGTTTTTGGAATTTTTATTGAATTCCATTGGTATATGTGTCAGTACCATGCTGTTTTGATTACAGTGGGTTTGTAGTAAATTTTGAAATGAGGACATGTGAGACGGCTTGTAGGAACCCCAGTTTCAAATGCTTGTTTGGCGTGCCAACTGTAGTGGAGCTCAGGTCCAGAGCCCTGAGCCCTAATTGGGACACCAGTGGTGGTCAACCCACCCAACCAGCCTTCTTCTCAGACCTAGACTTGCTACTTTGTGCTCCCTGACCTGCAGGCAAACATGGATGAAGGAGGAAGATAGAAACACATCAGATTAACATGCGAGCAGTCAGGGGGCTCTAGCCTCTAGTATGTGAGCCTTTTGCTCACCTCACTTTTATGCAACGAAACATATACAAAAAAAATCAAAGTAACACAGATTAATCTACTTTCCAATATCCATTAGTACATCCCCTGGTAAACAACTTAACCCATCTGTCTCAAATTTTTCCAGCGATATGCAATCACCCGTGAGTGCACCATTTCTCTTTTGGGCTCAAAGAGGAGGGCAATTAGGCCTCAACTCTCCTCTGGTCTCTGACAACAGCTAACTTTGTTCTTTTTTCAATATTGTTTTGACTATCTTGGGTCCCTTCAGATTCTCTGATAATTTTAGGATGGATTTATCCATTTCTGCAAAAATATCATTTGGATATTGAAAGAGATTACATTGCGTCTATGCATCACCAATAATATTGGATGGTACTGACATCTTTACAATATTATTTTACACTTATACACATAGAATTTCTTTCCATTTATTTGTATGTTTAATTTCTTTGATCAACATTTTAGAGATTCAGTATAGTTTGTTTATTTTGCTTTGTTTTGGTACCGGGGATCAAACTCCTGTCCTTGTGCTTGCACAGCAGGCAGCGAAATCACTGAGCTAAATCCTCGGCCCCAGTATAGAAATTTTTGTCTCCTTTGTTAATTTCATTCCTGATTATTTTATTTTTTGTAAGACTACTCTAAGTGGGATCATTTCTTAATTTTTTTTTAGGTTGTCCTTTGTTAATGATACAAATACACTATATATTTTTCAAATTTGTTTATTTTAAATGATAAAATTCTACCTATTTGTCATATATAATATGTTCTTTTGAAAATATACATGCAAAATATAGGAAATTAAAATATATATTGCCTGATATTCTGATAATATTTTTGTGGTAAGTTACAACTGGTTTTTGTGTATTGATTTTCATTTGTACAACTTGAATTCATTTATTAGTTCTAACAGATTTTTTGGGGTAGAGGATATGTGTGTTTATTCTTTAGGATTTTCTACAACTAAGTGTCATGCCTGACTTAAGTGAGATCCTCACAAGCAAATAAGCCAAGCAAACACCTCTTTCAGCAAATGACAGGCTATTTCTCAGTAAACAGAAGACAATCTCTCTGGTCCTGAAAAATCCAGTGATTGTCTACACACTTGTGCAGACCCTCCTTGGGCTTAATCATAAACCGTTCACACCCAAATTCCTTAGCCCCTTCAGTACCCATGTAAGCCTAATTACTTTCCCAGTTAGCTGCTAATATCTCTCTCCTAGTGTTAGGCCATTCATTCATGGATGATATTTCTCACAGCTAGCTGCTATTATTTCTCTCTCCCAATGGCAGCCCATCCACACACAGATGTAATAAACTCAGTTTTTTCCCAGGTAGCTTATAGAATCTATATCTGATTTTAGTCTCTGTTCACTGGAATAAACTTTTCTTTTAAAAACCTTATTTAAAGGAGTAGACTCATGTATGCCATCTTGAACACTTAGGAGGCGATAATTCTCTGTATTAAGAAGAGCTAGGATTTGGAATTTGTGGCTACCAAAGCAGGTACTTTTGAGGAACAAATCCTGGAGACAGGAGGGCCACAGAGAATTGAGGCTCAAACTGTAGGGTAGTATCTATTCATGGAAGTTTCATATTTCTAACCTGTTCATGTACAAAATGAAATTTTGAGAAATATAGCAGAAGCCGAGTTTGTGAATATAAAGACCTAACTAAAAGATTCAGGGGTCATGAGGAATTATATAAAAAGGAGATCAGAATTTGCTTAAATTGGGGGCTTCATCAGCAGTCCAGTGCATAGCCCAGTTCTTAGAATCAGAGCTGCACAATAGGATCAATACCCAAACTAGGCCATTTAAAAAATACATAAAAATAACTGTTATGTGGAATCAGAATAATCTGCTTATACTCTATCTACTTGAAGATAGGAGAAAATTTACCTTCTATTGTGTTAGAATATTCATTCTCTTTACTACATTTACAATTTAATATTTAGTATTCTATTTAAAAATTTGTGGCATAGTAAGCAACAGAGCAAGTGATCAGGAACCATGAAAATTTACAGAAATATGTTCATAGGTGTTTTAAGTCCCAATCAATATTAAATGAATAAAACCAGGTTGTTCAGTGTTTTTCATTTTGTTTTTGGTGTTGGTTTTTGTTTTGAGGCAGGGCCTTATTATGTGGTCCAGGCTGGACATGAACTCATAGCTATACTCCTGCCTCAGCCTACCAAGTGCTGGGATTACAGGTGTGTGTCACCATGCCAGGCATGAAAGCAGTTCTTAAAATATCTGATGTCCTGAAGCCTCCAAGCTTTTTGGTGGTCATTTCTGCAAAGCCCTCCAACAGACAGACAATATTCCACCCTTGGACTAAAAGGATTTTACCATAAAAAGCACTCACGGGTTGCTTTAAGATCTTAAGTATCCAATTTTAATGTGTGCTTTTTTTGTTTTGTCTTTCTGAGGGAGTTTGAAGGGCTAGAAGTACACTTCCCTTAGTATTTTTATAATTTGATTTACATAGAAGTACCAAAAAAGTAGTCTTTAATGAGAGAAAATACTAAAAATAATTTAAATACAATTTAATTATGCAAAGCATTTTTAATTAATGCTCTTTGTTTTCCTAGAAATCTCTTCAGGGCTTTTTTCATATCTTTGTTCCTAAGACTATCTATCACAGGGTTAAGGAGAGGGGTCAAAACAGAATAAAAGAGAGTCACAATCTTCTGCATCCCAGCTTCATACTCAGATGTTGGGCTCCCATACATCACTAGTACTGAGCCATAGAATAGTGAAACCACTGCCAGGTGAGACCCACAGGTGTTAAAAGCCTTTCTTTTCCCAGGTGCTGAAGGGACCTTCAATACAGCTTTTAAGATCAAAGCATAAGACACCATGATGAAAGGAAAGAAAATAACAAGGGGTATAGCAATTAAAGTGGAGATGACAAGCTCCATCACTGCAGTTTTTTTGCAAGTGAGAGCTAACAGAGGACCTGGGTCACACAAGAAATGATCAATTATCCTGGATCCACAAAAGGACATTTGGGAGATAATGATGATGGGAATCAAGAACCAAAGTAAACCAAGAATCCAGCAGACTAACACAAGATTGGTGCAGAGATGTCTGGTCATAATGGATGGATAGTGTAGAGGCCTGCAGATGGCAAGATAGCGATCAAATACCATAACCGCCAGGAAAAAGCATTCAGTGCAACCCAAAGAGAAGAAGAAATAGAACTGGAGAAAGCACCCAGAGAAGGAGATGACCTTGGTGTCAGAGAGGAAGTTGGCCAACATGTTGGGGACTGTGGAAGTGACATACCAGATCTCCAGGAAGGAGAAGTTGGCCAGCAGGATGTACATGGGTGTGTGCAGTCTTAGATCCCAGCGCACGGCACAGATGATGGAAGCATTTCCCATGAGGGTGAGCAGGTAGACAGCAGAGAAGAGCACGAAGAGGAGGATCTGCCCCTCCCTGGGGCAGGGGAAGCCCAGGAGGATGAAGCCAGTGATGGTGCTGGAGTTGCTGTGGGTATAGAAGCTTTTCATATGTCTGTGAGCTCTAAAAATAGAAAGAGTTGTTAAACGGTACAATGCATAATATGGGACTCTATTTCATAATTAAAGAATCATGGGAAAAAAACCACACAGAAACACATCAACATCAATTACTACTTTAAATATGTAAAATTGATTCTTTCCTTCCATTCATATATTCAGTATGGGTTTTAGAATACTATTGATTGGTCACATTTCAACTTTTCAACACATATACAATACTCTCCATCAGGGATGTATAATGAAATATACAAATACATTTTCATTGAACAGGATTTCTTCCATTTTCTGTAGAAGTGAAATCATTTCAGCTCTGTGTATAAGTGTATGTTGCCCCAACAGAACCTTCTCCTTTTGCCAGAGCCATAGCGACTTTGATAAAATAGAATCTAATCAGTTTCTTCCTTTCCACACAGACCCCAATTAGCTACCCTACTTATTTATAATAAAATACATCTTCCAAACAATAGACTTTAATTTCATCCTCTTAATATCTCCAAACTCATCTGTGATTTCACATACTCTATGCTAACATAACCACTGCACATGTAAAGTAGGGCACACTGAAGAAACTCTGCCCAACAGAGAAGTATCAGAGTGTGATTCATCCCCACTGCTAGCTGCCTCTCAGTGAGGTTCTGCATACTTGCTCACACATGTACCACCCAGCATTTCAGTCGAAACAGAGCCCACCTCTGCAATTCTTTGCACCAAGGGTTGGCCAATTATTTTAGTAAATAGTTTAGGTTTGTGGACCTAATATGGTCAAAACTATGCTCTGTTGCTATAGTACAGAAGCAACCATGTACAATACTTAAATATATGTATGTAGCTGTGCTCCAATAAAACTTTAAGTCCAATACAATTTAAATTTCATATATTTTTCATATTTCATGATATCTTGTTCTGTTAATTTTTTAAGTTAAATTATTATAAGATTTATAATCTATGTGTACCAATTTCCCACAAGAAATATAAAATGCTATACTACAAACAGGTTCTAAGAAAAAAAATCCAACCTATCAAAACAATCTAAAAGCTGTTATTTGCTTTCTGCTATATAAAAATAATCATCAGGTCAGGTTATGTTCATTGCCCATTGTTTTGTTCTTCCTGTCCTGTACATTTATAAGGAAGAAACCAGGGACTATCCATTTTACTATGGAACCAGCTCCTAGTAGAAAAAGATTTCATAGAAAGGGCAGGGACAGCTAGAGGTGAGCAGCTGGACTCACCTTGTTCTATGGAACTAACTCTGAACTTCTGAGCCAATTTCAGATAATAATAATGACTTTATAAAGCCTTTGGAATTTGCCTTTTTATCTGTTCAAACTCACACATGTACACCCTCATTCATCCATATCTGCACTCATGACATCTTCTGCATAATATGTAAGGAAAATGATTTCAGTTTCTAGAAATGGTCCAATACTTTCAGGAATCAAGGTATTTGCTCCTCTTGTTCTTCACTTTTACTCAAGATACCCAATTGTCCAGCACAGTTTGAAGAAGTCAGTAGGTATCTTATAAATGCTTGCTGAAAAGATTATTTTTACACTGTTATGAACAGAATATAGATAGATCATGTATGTATAGATGGGTACCAACTACTTCACTCAAACTCAAATAACCCTGTGAGATGAAGTTTGAGGTACCAACATACAAAAGAAATGTTGTTGTGGACAACCCTGCAGTGTTACAACAGACTTGAAAGGTATTCCACTGAAAGGAGGCAATGTGAAATTGAAACAATCTGGTGATAGAACATATCCAACCTGAGATGAATGCTAAAGATAGTTATAGTCCAGTGGCCTTAGCTGCAAAAAAGTAGAAGAGAGGAGATGAAAATTCTATGGGATGCAAGTAGTTTTTATTTAATTAAATGAAAAAAATTATTTGGTTATTAATCTTTTCATTATAAAATATTTGCTTTTATTCAAACTGTACACAAGTATAGATGATAACAGGATTTAATTCATCGAAAGATGATGTTTTAGTTACAATTATTGCTTACGTGAAAACATCAGTTGCATATGTTTCCATTTATAGATGAATCCAAAAGATATATACCAGCTTCCGTCAGGACAATTCTCCAACTTTAAGTCTGACAAAGCCGTTCTAGTAAACAAGAAGGCATGGAAATGATTTTCTTTTCCATCACCATTTATGGTTGACCTAAGCAAATTGAGAGTGAGTGAAGTAACAGATATTTCTACCAAGGGCTTATGGATTCTCACCTTTTACTATTTGGCTTCCCTGTTCAAAGACCAGTAGAGGGAATCACCCAAAACATGCTGAGCAGGAGCTGCCCAAAGAGCAGGTAGATTCTTCCAAATTGGTTGCAAAAAGGAGAATTAATATTATTACAATGGTTTCAATGTTCTTCTTATGTGTACAGGAGGCTTCCTTTGATTACCATTCAAAAAAACCCTACATCCTCACCCCCCATTATAGCTTAGAAAAGTTAGCACAGAATCAGTGTAAAAGTCATATCCTATGATACAGATGTAAACTGAATTAATGGTATCTCATTTCTCTGATATTGTACTTTATTTCCAAGGATAATCCAAGAAGACACAATGGTGAGAAACATGGATCTGATTTCAACAGCATAACCAATTGCTTCAGTTAGCATAGACAGGAGATTGTCATACCTGTCCAATTTTTGCAAAGTGCTAGAGAAACTTCCCTATTTATAAGAAGTTGTGGACAGTTAAAGTATGGGAGAAAACCAATGGATTTAGACTAAGAAATCTAGGGTTTGAATTACAGGCTATGGTTCATCAACTGTAGAGACCTTGTCCATTCAATTATATAAACTATTTCCTAATTCCACCAAGTGTAAAATAGAATAACACTTTCTCCCAAAGGTTTTTATCCTTAAGGTCTTAAATAAGATGACATATAGGAAGTACTTGGTCTATGGCTGACATTTAGTAATCTTAGAGATTATTGGAGACCTACCATAAATCAAGCAAGATGGAAGGCAGTCTTATTTAGAGGGTCATGATTTTTCTAGCTCTGATATTCTGATATTCTTCTCTAAGCATCGCTTCCTCTTCCATCATGGAAAAGAAGAATTCAAACCTGAAGTTACTCTGACAGTGCTGAATTTTCCTGAAGAGCAGACAGAGGTGGTTATAACTATCAGGAAACTGCTGTTATAACTATCAAGAAGTGGAGGAGTAGAAATAAGGTGAAGGTCTCTGTGTTTGCTGAAGGAAGTAGGGATAATATAAGCAGAGCCTCCAGGTCGTGAGCCCTGTTGTGTGCTCTGTTGTTGGGAGCAATGCTACATAATTTTAGGGAGAAACCATTTGATTAGGCCTAGTTCTCCTTCCTACAGCCCAGGTATGGCGTTCTGAGCCACAATTCCATTTCGGCCTCCGGTCACAACTGAGACCTCAATGATCCTGTCATTCTGTGATTCTCCAGGACAGGATTACACCAGCTGAAGACATCCTCGGAGGAGCAGAATCTTCATCTACTCAGTTCCTCATTGTTCTTGGATTGTTACATCTTGTTTACGCGGATGTACTGAACTCTGTGCAAGTCATTTGTTACATTTGTTTCTCCCCGATGTACTGAATAAAAGGTGCGGTAAACTGGGGCTTTCGTCTTTGCCGCCCAGAGCAGCACTGATCAGACTCAAAGCTCAGCTTCTTCTCAGTCTCATTTTTCTACCTTTCCAGTAATTCGCCTTGTGCTGCCGTGGCTCACAGGGTACTAGGACTTACTGCAGATGTTCTAGTAATGTCCCCTTTCCCTGTTCCTACACTCTGTGAGGATCAATTTATCCATAATAGGAAAACCATGGCAGGAGATTGTTGCGTGCTGGCTCTCCCTTCCTCTGGGGCCTGTCTCCTTTGGAGACCCTTGGTATTTCCCGTCCCTGTTTTCCACTAGAGGCAAAACTATTATCTTTTCCATCACCAAGCTTCTCATGACTATATGTTTGAGGAAAATTCTGCCTAAGAAACACATGGTGTGGTGACTGCCATGCTGGAAGATATTTCTGGGCCTCTAGGGTATTTCATCAGTTAGGGATTCTAGGGACAGGGCCAGAAATGAGAGATGGGTTGAAAGTGTGGTGAGACCTCAGTTGTAGTGTTGTACAGTTATGGCAGGAAGCCCACTCTCCCTAGACCACCTTGCCTTTTTTACAGATTTTCCCTCCCTTCCTTGGGGTTGGAGCCTGAGAATCTGAATCAGTTGCCTTGAGGACATATTCTCAATGTCCAAATTGGGAGTTAGATCTTTTTTTGCCTGTGCCACTGGGAATTGGGCTCTAAGATTTCCCCATCTCTGGAAGAGGTGCAGGTCTTCTAGCACAACTCATTTGATGTCCCTTTTCCCCTAGACGTGGAAGGCATTTTATCTCAAGTACTCATTAGTTCATTTAACTTTCATAGTTGAGTAGATTTGATTTTTCCTCTTTCCACAGTATAGAATTCAAAATTGCCCAACAAGGACCCCTGTAACTCAGAAGATATAAAACTCAGAATGAACCAATAACAATGAAATTAATAAAGACCCTAATACTAAGAACAGCCCGCCCAGAAACTATGGTTTTACCATTGAATTATATTAGAAATTCAGAAATAAACTAATGGCAATATTTTTCAAACTCTTGCATGAAGCTGAAGTTGAAGGAACAAGGCCAAATTCATTCCTTGAAGCCGGCATAATGCAAATACCAAAACAGGCAAAAGGTGCAACAACAATAACAACAAAAACTACAGGCCAATATTCTTAATGCATAGATGCAAAAATCCTTAACAAGATGCTGGCAAAGAGAATGCAAGAAATCATTTAAAAGATAACCCATCAAGAGAAGCACATGTGGGACATCCAGGAAGATGGCAGAGTGGTGAACAGCAGAGAAACAGCCTCTCTAAGATTTGGTGTCCAGATGCTGAAATATACCAATGTGTGGAAGAGAGGGAGAGAAGTGTGGCCCCACATCACAGTGAGGATCTGAAGTGAGAACTGAAGCCCATAGGGAGAGCAAGGAGAGAGACTTCAATGAAGGAGATAGCAAGAGATGCTTTCTCCACGAGGAATTTCTCTGCATGGGAAACGTGTCTTGAACCTGCAGATGCCTGATGACTACTAGTAACCCTCTAGGCCTCCATAGAAAAACACCAGTGGAACACAGTAGTGGCTGCAGTGGACTTCAGTGGCTGGTGAGTTATTCAGGTTCAGACATCCCCCAGCAGAGAGAGGTTGACTGGTAGCTCTGTTGGAGAGGGGCCAATTGAGCTCAGAACTCAGAGTAGTTGTGAACTGTCTCCATCAGAGTGAGCTGGAATCACTTTCATGTGAGGAGATGGTCAAAGAACCAAGTTCAAGCCAGCAAGGAGCTGAATTGAAGCCAGCAGGAGACATACAGTGTGTTGTAGGCTAAACAAATAGAGTTCCAGCCTCACAGCCAAAAACCACCCTGAGCTTTAGAACCAAAGGTGCAGGCTTGCTAGGATTATCCACTACTCTAAAATAAATATGCATAATAAATATGCATAATAAATAAACATGCAGCTGGCTTGTTTGGATTAATCAACATGGATCTGGACTCTGTGTGCCCAATTTGTCTAACAGTGACAGCCAAGACATGCCTTGAAGTGGTTATTTTAAATTTTTTTTCTTTTCTTGTTCTTGTTTTCATTTATTTTTTCTTGATCTTGTTTTTATATATGTGTGAGCATTGTATATAGTTTTGTCATTTTTGTTGTCATTTTGTTCCATACCTATTTTTATATCTTCCTTCCTTCTCCCCCTGCTGTTTTCATCACCACTTCCTCATATTTGTGTAGTCTGCCTTTGTCCTCCAGCCTTGTCCTAATTTCTTCTTTCTTCTTCCTCTTCCTCCTCCTCCTCCTACTTCTTCTTCTCCTTCTTTTTCTTCTTCTTCTTTTCTTCTTTGCCTTCGCCTTCTCCTCTTCCTCCTCCTTCTCCTCCTTCTCCTTCTCCTCCTTCTCCTTCTCCTCCTTCTCCTTCTCCTTTTCCTCCTTTTTTTCCCTCTATTTTTCCCAAACACCATTTGAATTTTCTCCCCTGAATGTAAAATACCATACTGATGGCATAGTTGCTATATAAACTTTCTGGTTAGTTTTACATTTTGTTATATACCCACAAATATAGTTCATATGGTTAAAGGTGGCAAATCAATAGTTACCACAGTTTGTCATTTTCTAGGTTGCCTGTGATACTATTGTTATTGCTGATTGCACTACTTAAGCCAAGGTGACAGAATTGTACTAAATCATTTGTTCTTCCTGTATGCCAAGACTGAGATTGCATAAGGATCATAAATAATACTACATGTCAGTGCCATAAAACAAGGGGCTAGGCCAAACAGACAGCAACTTCTCAGCCCCAATAAAGTGAAAAGGTAGAATCTTGCAACAGACTCAAAACCCAAAAGCCAACTACACCTGAGGACATCTCTGAGGAGTAGTCATTTCCGAAGGGTTCTCAGTACTATCAATAAAGCTGTTTGGCATGCACAATTTACAAGCATCAACCCAGGGATTAAACTTCAAGAATATATGAATTGAGAATACACAAGCAAGATGCAACAGCAAATTTCCCCCTCACCAAAGGCAAACCCAGGAAGCAATAAGGTGGAACAATTTGAACGTCATACACCTGGAGTCTCAGAAATGGTAACAGTGGCCTGCAGTAGGCCACAGCCAGAAGCTCATGCAGACACCCTGGGTAAGCGCATGTAGGCCCCAGGCACAGGCCCACTTGGATAACATGGGTAAAGGTGCACAGACCCCTGCCAGCAGCACACTGGGACAACCAAACAGTGGCATGTGCATGCAGTCCCTAGCCAGGGGCTTGTCAGGACAGCAGCACAGCTCATGGATGCAGAAGACCACCATTTTGGGCCCCAGAATTAGTGCAGTGGTAAGCAGTAGAGAAGGGCTTTCTGAGGCTTGTTGAGAACTGAAGCCCACTGTGAGAGCAAAGAGTCACCTCAATAAAAGTGCAGAAGATTGCAGCAATTGGTGAGTTGTTGGGGTCAACACCTTCTAGAAGAACCAGACTTGTTGTGGGGGAAGGGTGGCTCCAACCTGCAGTAGAATGGTACAGAGTTCAAACCTAAGGAAAGTCAGGGAGCTCGATTCTAGCCTCGTAGCCAGAAACCAGCCTGAACTTCAGTGGACTATGGCTGGCTCACTGAGATCAGTCTACACTTATCTGTATGCTACCCAAGTTGTCCCCAGTGAACAACAGTGACATGCATTGAAGGAAATGTTTTTCTTTTCTCTCTCTTCTTCATTTCTCACTATTCTTGTGCATGTTTTTTCTCAATTGTCCTTATTTTTGTAGCAGTGAGAATACAAATTCTGGTCCTTTCATTGCTGTCAGTTTGTCTTGTTCTTATTTTTGTCCCTTCCTTCTCTCTTTTCCTTCTGTCCTCACCTTGTCCCAAAGTTCACATGATCTTCCTCTAACCTTACTTCTAACATTTCCCTCCTATTTCTCTACCCCCACCCCAACTGCTTCAAAATCACCCCAGTGGGCAAATTCACTATATTGAATGGCTTATTTATTGTAAATATATTTCTGGTTGGTTCTAGATTTGATATATAACCATAAGCCTTGTTTATGCAGTCAAAGGTAGTAGATTAATAGTTGCCACATTTTGTCATTTTCTAGGCTGTGTTTGATGGTATTGTTGATGCTGATTGCATTATTTTGGCCATTCTGACATGATTCATCTACTCAGTTGTTCTTCCTAGTATACCAAGACTGAGATTACCTAAGGGCCATTACAGACTCAAAACCTACAGGCAACCTAAACCTGGAAGACAATCCAAGAAGTAGCCATTCCGGAGGGGCTCTAAGTACTAGCAAAACACATATTCACAATGAACGTTTTACAAGCAGTAACCCAGGAATTAAAACAAAAATGTCAACCTCAACAACAACAAAAATAGAAATGAGAAGACACCTAAATACAACTCAAAACCAGACTTCCAGGTCACCAAAGGCAACTCCAAGGGGCAATGAGATACAACAATCTGAAACTCAAGCACCTGAACTCACTGAACTGACAATGAAAGAGGATCTGAAAAAAATAAAACCAGAAATAATGTCTCAGATAACAACAGAGGCCGTGTCCACAGTGAAAGCCATGATTAATAACTTGCAAGCAGACATGAGGAGCTCAGGAACATGATGGAATCTCAGCATAGGAAACAAACGGAACCCATAAAGGAAATTCAAACAGATATCCAGGAGATTAAAACCTCCATTGAAAGTTTATGTAGCAGAATGAGCCAATGTGAAGACAGAATATCAGATATAGAAGACAGGATTATGATTAGTGACCACAAAAACAAAGATTTCTTAAAAATAGCAAGGGACCATGAGAAATCTATATAGCAGCTTCTAGATGATGCAAAAAAGAATAATATAAGACTGAGGAGGAGGAGGTGTAGGCCATGCCGACAGCAACAGCAGCAGAAGAGGGCAGAGGGTAGTGGGATGGGGGTCCCGCAGCAGCACTGAAACTCTGGGTGGGTGTCCATGGTGCTGTTGCACTGACAGGGCTGGGAGTAGCCTGCCTTCTGCTCTCACCTCCTTGGAATAGCCGGTCCTTCCTCAGGGAACCAGTTTCTCCCCAGGCCCCCGAGCCATGCCCAATGTGGTGGCCCCAGACAAGCTAGGTATAAATTAATTATTTGAAAGGAACTGAAAAATAGAGCCAGACATAATTCAAATGTACTCTTCATGCCCACCACCACTGGATAATGGAGCAGAGGAGTATGATGATAATGACTCATTTGGGGAGATTGACTAATTTGTGGATTTTCAGAAGTTAGTCCTGTGGCAGAGTGTTCGTTGCCTTTGATATATCACATTTTACTCGTCCCAAGGAAAGTTTATACCTTCAAATCATTTTATGCCAATACATGATTTCTCAGAAAATGTAGATTGCCTTACAAGCTTTAAGTCCATGAAAAATGGTAATGATAAGGATATCACTTCTGAACTTTCTACTCCTCTGAAAGGACAGTCTCATGCTTTATTTTCAACCACCAGCAAAGAAATAATTTCATCTAAAACTTTAGATACTTCCACTGATGGCATGAAAAGTCCAGGAGATTTAAATAAAGTAGTGAGGCAGAAACAGAATGTTGGAACACCTGGAAGTTTTTCTCTAGGAGGTTTTAGAACTGATATGAACATAGTTCATCAAAACAGTTAGAGAGCTGCAATGGTGAAAAGCCTCCTTGTCTGGAGGTTCTAACAAATGGGTTTACAGGGTTGGCAACTGTAAATCCACAGGGAACAGATGATCTGGACAATGTAGCTGATTCAAAGGGACAGAAACCTATTAGCACTGAGTGTAACTTTCACTCTGCACCTAGTCCTGCTGAAGGAATTGCAAATTTTACTACATTTTCCAAAAAGGAATGGATACAACTAGAAGAAATAGGCTGTGCAGTTTTACATGACAGAGATACACTAACTATTCAGGAAAATTACAAAATTAACGGAGTCAATGAAGTGAATTCTCTTAAAGAAGTGTCTTTGGGTAGAAGCTTTGATGATAAAGGAGATACTGATGGAGAGGATACCTGTGTTTCAGAAATAAGCATAGTGTCTAACCGAGGTTTCAGTGTTGAAAAACAAGGCCTTCCCACACTGCAATCAAAGTGGTGGAGTTTGGTAGACTCAGCTGACTATTCAGAATTCATTATGAGACAACAATGTAGAACTATGGGAGAACTTGATTTATTTTCTGCTAAATGTGCTGACCTAGGCATGGATTCTATGAAAACTTCTGATGCTGATGAAATTGATTCTTCCAAAGAAGAAAGAAAGTTTACTAACTCCCAAAGCCTAAGCACTGATTCCACAGAAGACGATGTTTTGCATGATCCTGTAAGTGTAAAAAATGGTGAAAGCAGTGATGACTTTGTAACTTGCAATGATACCAATGAGGATGATTTTGGTGACTTTGGCACAGCCAGTGGCACCACTTCACCTCTCATTACTGGCACTCAAGATTCAATGAGTGATGTCACTTTTGAAGAGTCTTTACAGCACTTTCCACACGTCAGCAAACCAAGTGATGACTTTGGAGAATTTGGGGATACAAATGCTACTTCTTGCCAAGATGAAATGCTATTTACTGAGTCAGACCTAAAACATACTTCTGTTCCTTTATCAGAGGAATGTCACATGGCAAGAAAGTCGAGTGAAACTGGCACTGAACCTGTTTCAAAACTGATAAATGGGAAAGACAGTGAGTTTGGAGATTTTGATTATGTGCCAAATATTGAAAATGACTGCAATGCTTTTCAAGATTCTCATGACTTTGCGGGCTTCAGTTCAGCTGGTCCTAGCCAAGTTGTATATTGGAATGCTTTTAAAGTTGAACAAAAAGATGGTTGTTCTTGGGATGATTTTGGACACCAATAGCCTACTGAAGCTCCTCATCAAAGGGAAGTCTGGGGGTCTCATAGGACAAATGAAAACATTGAGACTGCAGGAACCTCCAAGATGTGCAGTGTCCCTTTAACAACTTCCAGAGGAACAGTTGCTAGTGGTCATTTGCAGGAATCAGCCACTTCAGTTTGGACAGCTTTACTAAACTTCCTGGAGCAAATTTTCAAAGGATGTTATTCTTCCATATCTATCCCTGATGCTGAAGAGGAAGTTACATCCCTGAAGCACTTGCTGGTGACAAGGACTTTGCCAATAAAACAAGAGAGGCCTTAGCTGAAAAGGTGTAAATAATTGGGGGTGAACATTTTTGAAGATTTATTTTTTTGTGTTGCTAGGGTGTATACATTTTTTTCTTAAATTTCATTTTATTGGTACATTTTAGGTATAAAATAGAATGGCATTCTTCATTGGAAAATTGCACCTTTACATAATCTGCCTTGGTTCTTATTTTTTCCCCTTCCCCTGCCCTCCCTTCAATGTCTCCATCCCTTCCTCTTTACAAAGAATTTGTTTCCATTTTTTATTTTCCCATGTTAATTTCATTTCCTTCTTTAATTTCCCCTACCCATCCCACTTCCCCTTTGCACCTTTTCTTCCTATTTCACATTATGTATTATACCTCTTAGTTCTTATTTATACTTTCAGTTTCTCACGCTAGAGAAACTATTCAGTATTTACACATATGTGTCCTATTTATTTCACATAAGAGTCTCATCTCAATATGTATCCATTTAGCTATAAATGCCTCTAATTTCTCATTTTTTTATGGCTGAGTAGTGCCCCATTTTATAAAAAAAAAACCCACATTTTCTTAATCCAGTCTCCAGTTGATGGGCATTTGGGTTGTTTCCAAGTTTTACCTATTATAAACTGTGCTGCTATGAATATGGGTTCCCATATATCCCTGTGGTATGATTCTTTTAATTGTTTGGGGAAGTTAACCAGTGGGAGAATAGCTAGATCAAATGGGACTTCCAGTCCTAGGTCTTTGAGGTATCTCCACACTGATATTCACACTAGCTGCACCAATGTACACTCCCACCAGCAGTAAAGCAGTGTTTCTCTTTATGCACAGACCCGCCAGAATTTGTTACTGGTTGATTTCATAATAGCAGCCATTCTTTCTGGAGTGAGGTGAAATTGCATCATTGTTTTCGTGTGCATCTCTCAAATGACCAGTGATGTTGAACATTTTTTTATATGTTTATTTGCCATTTCTGCTTCTTGTCTGAAAAATGTCTTTTCATTTCCGATGCACATTTTTGGATTGGGTCTTTAAATTTGGGAGGTCTGTTTTTTAACATTCTTTATAGATTCTAGATAGTAGACTTTTGTCTGAGGAACAGCAATTGAAAATTTTTTCCCACATTGTGTGTTGTCTCATCACTGTGTTGGTTGTTTCACTTGTGCAGAAGCTCTTTAATAAGAAGAGATCCCACTTGTTGATTGTGTTAATTTATGGGCAACTGAGGTTTTGTTCATAAAATCTTTTCTTATACCAATGTCTCTAAGAGTTCTGCCTACCCTCTGTTCCACCCAGTTCAGTGTTTCTATTTTGATATTTAGATCTTTAATCCATTTGAATTTTAGTTTAGTGTATGGCAAGAGATTTAGGTCTAGTTTTATTCTTTGGCAAGTTGAAACCCAATTTTACCAGCACCATTTATTAAAGACTCCTGTGAAACCAGGAGTGTGTTTGGCTCCTTTGTCAAAGATGAGGTGATTGAATGTGTCTGAAATTGTTTCTGCATCTACTAATCTGTTCCATTGGTACTCAGGTCTCTTTCTTTGCCAGCACCATGCTGTTTTTATCACAGTAGATTTGTAGTATAGTTTCAAGTTGGGGATTGTGATACTCCCGCCTTACCTCTGTGAGGAAGAATTGCTTTTCTATTCTGGGTCTCTTCTTGTTCCAAATGAATTTTTGGATTTTTTTCTCTAGGTCTGTGAAGTATGCTGTTGGGATTTCAACTGGGATTGCATTGAATCTATATAGCAGTTTTGGAAGTATGGCCATTTTCACTATGTTGATCCTTCCTACCCAGGAGCAAAGGATGTCTTTCCATTTTCAGATATAGTCTTCAATCACTCTTATCAGAGTGCTTTAGTTATCAGACAAGAATTCTTTGATTTATTTTGTTAGGTTCATTCCTAGGTATTTCATTTTTTTTGATGCTATTTTACTAGGAATTGTTTGCCCTATTTCTCTCTCAGTGAGTCTGTTGTTTGTGTAGAGGACAGCGATTGATTTTTATGTGTTGACCTTGTATCTGGCTACTTTACTGAATTTGGCTGTTAAGTGCAAAAGACTTTTGGTGGAGTTCTTGGGGTCTTCTATATAGAGTATCATGTCATCTGCAAATAATGACAATTTGACTTCTTCATTTCCTATCTTTATTCCTTTTATTTCTTTCTCTTGTCTAATTACTGTGGCTAATGTTTCCAAGACTATATTGAACAGAAGTGGTGATAGTGGACATCCTTGTCTTGTTCCTGATTTTAGTGTGAAGGACTTCAATTTTGACTATTTAGTATGATACTGGCTATTGGCTTTTCATAGATGTTTTTTATCAGATTGATGTAGAGACCATCTATTCAAATTTTTTGTAGGGTTTTTTTTTTAATCATAAATGCTTGTTGGGTTTTGTCAAATGCTTACAGAGATGACCATATAGTTTTTGTCCTTGGCTCTATTGAAATACTGTATTACATTGATTGATTTGCATATGTTGAACCATCCCCACATCCTTGGGATGAATCCCACTTGGTCCTGGTGTATGATCTCCTTGGTGATCTTCTGCATTCTATTTGCCAGTATCTTATTAAGGATTTTTTTCATCTATGTTCATTAGTGAGATTGGCCTATAGTTCTCTTTTTGGGTTGGGTCTTGCTCTGCTTTGGGGATAAAGTTGATGCTTGCTTCCAGGAGTGAATTTGGGAGTATTGCTTCCCTTTCAATTTCATTGAAGAGTTTAAACAGAAGTGGCAGTTGTTCCTCTCTACATGTCCTGTAGAATTAATTAGTGAAGCCATCAGGACTTGGGCTCTTCTTAGATGGTAAGACTTAATTATACTTTCAATTTCATTGATTGATATTGGGCTGTTTAGAACTTTTAGGTCTTCTCTGTTCAACTTTGGTAATTTGTACTTATCTAGGAATCTGTCCATTTCTTTTCTGTGTTCCATCTTATTGCCACATAGGTATTAATGATCCTTTGGATTTCTGCTCGGTCCATTCTAATTTCACCCTTTTCATACCTAATTGCATAGATTTGGACTTTTTCTTTCCTTTTCCTGATAAGTTTGGCTAAGGGTTTGTCAATTTTGTTTATTCTTTTGAACAACCAACTCTTTGCTTCATTGAATTTTTTGTATCATTGTCTTAATCTCCATTGCATTGATTTCTGCTCTGATCTTTATAATTTCTGCCATTGTATGAGCTTTGGGTTTGTTCTGCTCTTCTTTTTCTAGAAGTTTGAGCTTCAGCATCAGGTTGTTTAATTGAGCTCACTCTGTTTTCCTAATATGAGTATTCACTGCTATGAATTTCCCTCTAAGTCTGCTTTCATTATGTCCAATAGATTCTCATATATTGTATTGTCCTTGATTAATTGAAGGAACTGTCTGATTTTGTGAATTTCCTCTGTGACCAATTGGTTCTTCAGAAGTGTGTTGCTCAATTTCCATTTGTTTATGAAATTTTTGTAGTTTCTTTTGCTATTGATTTCTAATTTCTTTGTACTATCTCCTGATAATATACAGGGGATAACTTCAATTCCTTTGCACTAACTTAAATATATTGTGTCAGTTTGTATGTGGTCTATTTTGGAGAATGACCTATGTGCAGCTGAAAAGGATGTGTATTCTGATTTTGTGGGGTGGAACACTCTGTAAACATCTGTTAATTTCGTTTGTAAAAGAGTTTGATTGAGTTCTAGTATTTTGTTTCTTGTTTTATGTCTAGTTAGTCTATCTGTTTGTGAGACTGGGAAATTGAGGTCCCCCACTACTATTGTATTCATGCTTATATGATTTTTCATGTCCCTTGGTATTTGTTTTATACAGTTGGGCACACTAGTGTTTGGTGCATGTATATTTATGATTGTTATCTCTTCTTCATTGATTGTTCCCCTCTCAAGGATGTAGTGTCTTTCTTTGTCTCTCTTAATTGGTGTTGTTTTGAAATTCACTTGATCTGCAAAGAGGATAGCTACTCCTGCATTTTATCAGGTTCCTGTCACATGCAGTATTGTTTTCCACCCTTTAACTGTCAGTCTATGAGTTTCTTTGTGAATTAAGTGTGTTTCTTATATGCAGCATATTGCCGGATCTTGCTTCTTGCCTCATTCTGCCAGTCTATTTCATTTGATTGTTGAATTGAGACACTTAACACTGACAGTTATAACTGATACGTATTGAGTTATCATTGTCATGAATATTCCTTTTTGTTGTATCCTTCCTCTATGCATTTACTCTTTTGTCATGCCCAATTGACTCACTCTTCTGAGCTTCCTGGGGTTGTGATCCTCATTGTCTTTTCCTAGGATACTGTATATAAGTTTTTGGAGGACTCATTTTGTATTCATGAAGTTCCTAAGGTGCTCTTTGTCATGAAAGTATCTTATTTATCCATCAATTTTTAAATATAGTTTTTCAGGGTAAATCAATCTGTGTTGGAGGCTTTCCCTTGAGGGCTTGAAATAAGTCACTCTAAGCTTTTCTTTGCTTAAGGGTTTGAATTGACAAGTCCACTGTAATTCTGATGGGCCCTCCTTTGTATGTGATTTGTTTTATTTCTCTAACTGCTTGTAGAATTTTGTTCTTCTGTTGGGTTTCTGGAATCCTAACTATTAAATGTCTATGTGTAGAATTTTTTTGATCAAGGTTAGCTGGAGTTCTATATGCCTCACTTATCTGTACGTCAAGTTCTTTCCCCCCGCTAGGGAAGTTTTCTGCCATCACTTCTATGAACCATTTTTTATGTCATCTGAACTCTCTCCTGCTTCTTCATTGACTCCAGTCAGTCTTATGTTATTCTTCTTTGCATTGTCTAGCAGCTGCTGGATTGATTTCTCATAGTTCCTTATGATTTTAAAGAAATTTTTGTTTTCCTGATCACTATTTGCAATCTTATATTCTATATCTGAAATTCTGTCCTCACATTGGCTCATTCTGCTGGGTAAATTTTCAATGGAGTTTTTAATCTGGAAACTTGTTTGCATGTGTGTTATGGATTCCATTTGTTCTCCATGTTGGGATTCCATCATGTTCCCCAGCTCCTCTAATATTTTAATCTGTGTCCTCTCTAGATTTATTAAACATGTCTTATACTATGGGCACTATCTCTGCTGTTATCTGAGAAATGATTTCTGATTTCATTTTTTCCAGATGCTCTTTTGTTGCCAGTTCCAGGAGTCCAGTTTGTTGAGTATCAGAGTGTTCCATCTCCTTTCCCTTTGAGGTGGCTGTAGGTGATCTGGAAGTCTGGTTTTGAGGCTTGTTTATGTGCCTTCCCATTTTGAAGGTGATGGTGCTGGCACGTGTGTGGCTCAACTCCTCTGTCTTAGGAGCAGTGATCTGGTGGCCTGGAATCCTCCTGCTCTTAGCTGGGAGTAGTGCTATGATCGCTCAGATGTCTCCTCCTCTCTGGTGGGAGCACTGGTGAGGCGCCCGGGTTCCTTCTCCTCTGTGCTGGGTGTGGTGGTACTGTGGCCAGGCAGTCTCCTCCTCTGTGCTGGGAGTGGTGGTACAGTGGCCAGGAAGCCTCCTCCTCTGCATAATGTTGGGTTTTTTTTAGGCACTAAGCTCTTATGGAGTCCTGTGGTCAATTGGAAGGAATGGACCTGATTTATTGCTCAGTATCAATAACACAGAGTTATAGAAGAAAGACTCCTGGGGGCTTTTGTCACCATATGGGGAACCCTTTAACTCCTGAGGGACAAAGAGGCTGGGGCATCATTTACCTTGCTTAGTCCTTTAATTTCCATGAAGTAATGGCAGAAGTTTGCCACCAAAGTTTTTTAACCACCTAGTTGAATCTCTTCGTGTTCAAATTTGTATTTTATCTTAGCCACTTGATAGCTTAGCTGGTATTTCAGGTCCCTTGATGACTCTACTTAACCAGAGTGAAACCATATGGGAAAAACATCTCTTGTATTTATTTCAATGGAAGAAAGGACTAAGAACAGGGATGGCTCTGTTTTTATACACTCACAGTCACTTTGATTAGATTTTAAATGTTAAAGCTGTTCTGCTCAGGCATCAGGCATCAATCTTTCATTTACCTGCATTTAAATAAGGAAGTAGAAAAGCCAGGTGGCAGAGGCCACAGGCAGCCTATTTGACCAGGGAGAGAAGTTTTAAGTGCAAAGATCTTTTGCTCTAGCTGTGCAACATAACACCTTGGAGAAGGGAGCTTTAGGCCCCTGTGTGTTCTCTGGTCCAGCAGCTCTGTGCTCCCATTAGGCTTGTTCCCAACGCTGAGGTACACCCACTTGAAGTTGGCAGCACCAGCATCATATGCTGGTTTTGGCTTGTCTGTCACTCAAGTCGAGCCAAAATCTGTGGGCATTTTAAAATGGATGAGTTTTTTTTCCTTGAGCATATCCCCAACTGCCCAGCTATAGTGCAGGATGGGAGTAGCCCTCTGGTGTTGCCTGTGCTCCACATTTGCCTTGCAGTATGTACTTGCATTTGCCCTTGTCCTCTGATTGTAGCTCTGCCTTCCCAGTGGTTTCATGATTTTAAAAAGGATAGTAAACAGTTTTTCTTTTCTTTGTGAGATGAAAGAAAAATGTTCCTCTCTTGTTCTCACTAGCCAATCTGTTGTTTAAAATCAGAGGCTAAACTCTTAAGGCCAGTTACTAAAAAAAAGAAAAAAGGAGATGAGGAACAAAAGTGCTGTCTGGTGATTCATGCCTGCATAAAAGTTCCACACAGTCATGCAGTGAGATGGTGGCTGGCCAGATGACAAGGTATTATGGCTGCTGGACACTTTGAATGGTAATGTGGCTCCACTCTGGACCAAATCACAAACTCATAAAAAACCATTTACAAGCTAGAGTAAGTAGAGACAGACCAGTTTCCAAAAATTTTTTTCTAGTTATTCCTTGGACAAAGGATTAATATCTCTAATATATAAAAAACAATATATTAGATGCCCCCAATTAAAGTTGTGCAATAAACAAAACAAACTATTAGAAGTTAGATCTGGCAGGATGTAGAAAGTGGTTTTGTTATAGGGATGGCAGTGTTGGTTCAGCATTGGAAGATCCACCCCCAAAAGTCATCATTTTAACAGAGGAAAGGAAAAAGCCATATGATCCTGTCAGTAGTTGGAGAAAAAGTATTGGACTAAATTCCACAGCTGTTCATGGTAAAAGCTATCAGGAGACTAGAAGTAGAACCAAAACTTCTCAACAGATTAAAGACATGTATTCCATACTTCCAGCGAGAACACCTTATATGAATCATGAAGATACAATGCTTTCTCCTTAATGTGGGGAACAAAGGCAGATATGCTTACTCTTTATCTGTCCATTAAACTTTGAATCCTAGGCCCTACCAAAATAGTCTGGCAATAAAATGACACAACCAGGATAGGATTGGCACAGCAGAAGCAAAATCTTTATATGTAGATGAAATGATCATCTACAGAGAAAATACTGAGAAATCTCCAGGAGCCCCTAGAACTTGTACTTGAATTTAGCAGGATTAGAAAACACAAGGTATATGTAAAAATTCAGGTCTGTGTATACTTGCTATAAATGAAGAATTGGATATTGAAATTTCAAAGTTATGTAGGAGTACAAAGGACCTAGAAAAGTTAAAATTAAAAACAAAAACAGCGTTGGAAGACATTTAGTACCTAATTTTAAGACTTCCTCTAAAGCTACAGTAATCAAGGCAGTGTTGGTGCAAAGAAGGACATATAGATCATTGGACTAAAACAGAGAATCTAGAAATAGAACCACACATATATGGTCCACTGAGTTTTGAAAGATTATTTAACATTAGCAATTTATAGAATATAAGCTCAATTCAAGACCCGAGGAAAAGATAGTGTTTGCAGCAAATGGCACTAGAACACCTGGTATCCGTATACAAAAATTTAACCTCAACCCTTTATTTCCATACATGAAAATAACTTGAAGGGATCTATGAACCTAAATAAGAAAGCCTAAAAGCATAAAACTTTAACAAGTAATTATAAGGTAAAATATTTATGAATTCAGGGTAGGCAAGAACTACCTAGGATACAAAAGACATGATATATAAAAGAAAACAATTGATAAATGAGATTCCATCTAAATTTAGAACTTTAAATGACATCATTAAAATGAAAAGTAGTCCTTAAACAGACCATATTTACAATGCATATAACCTATGACCAGAGTATATAAAGAACTCTTACAGCTCATTAATAGACAACCCAATTAAAATGTAGACATAAGAAGATGATAAATAGCCAGTATCACACAAGGAATGATGTGCAACTCTAGAATCAGAAAAATACTAATCAATACAATCATAAGATTGAATTATACACTCATTAGGGAGATGAAGTTAAAAGTTTTAAAAGGCTTGTCATGACGTTTTCCTTTTTTTTCATATTTAAAGCTTTTAATAATAATTAAAAAACAACAGATAAAACAAGAAGTGACATTTAAAAAGGCAACACATTGATTAAATCATATTTGAATTTCCTTTTATTTTCTGTAGTAATTCTTATTCTTTGGAGTATTCTTTTCGATGCTCATTTTTTTTGCAAACAAAAATAAAGTTTCCCAACATAAAAAAATGTAGTAAGGGTCTCCTTGGGAGATGACGTTTTCTTTTTGTTGGATTCTCCCACTTTGCGTTTAATTTGTCATGCCCAATGGATTCATTCTGCTGGGTTTCCTGGAGTTGTGATCTTCATTGTCTTTTCCTAGGGTATTGTCTAAAATTTTTTGGAGTGCCAGTTTGGTATTCATGAAGTTCCTGAGGTGCTCTTTATTATGAAAGTATCTTATTTCTCCATCAATTTTGAAAGATAGTTTTGCAGGGTACATCAATCTGGGTTGGAGAATGTTTTCCTTTAGGGCTTGAAATACATCACTCCAAGCTCTTTTTGCCTTGAGAGTTTGCATTGAGAAGTCTGCTGTGATTCTGATGGGCTTTCCTTTGTATGTGATTTGTTTCTTTTCTCTCACTGCTTGTAGAATTTTATTCTTCTGTTGGATTTCTGGAATACTAACTATTATATGCCTATGTGTAGATTTTTTTGATTAAGGCTAGCAGGAGTCCTATATGGCTCACTTATCTGTATGTCAAGTTCTTTTCCCCTCCTTGGGAAGTTTTCTGCCATCACTTGTGTGAACAGTTTTTTTTTTTTTTATGTCGTCTGCACTCTCTCTTCTTTCTTCATTGAGCCTTATGTTAGTCTTATGTTATTCTTCTTATATTATTCTTCTTTGCATCATCTAGCAGCTCCTAGATTGATTTCTCATGTTCCCTTGCAATTTTAAAGCAATATTTCTTTTCCTGGTCACTAATTACAATCTTATCTTCTATATGTGAAATTCTATCCTCACATTGGTTCATTCTGCTGCACAGACTTTCGATGGAGTTTTTAATCTCTTGGAAATCTGTATCTGTTTTATGGATTCCATTTGTTTCCTATGTTGGGATTCTATCATGTTCTTTAGCTCCTCTAATATTTTATCTGTGTCCTCTCTAGATTTATTAATCATGTCTTGCACCATGACCAAAATCTTTGCTGTTATCTGAGTCATTATTTCTGATTTCATTTTTCCCAGATTCTCTTTTGTTGCCAGTTCAGAGAGTCCAGGTGGTTGAGTATCATCTCATTTCCCTTTGGGGTTGCTGTAGGTGATCTGGAAGTCTGTTTTTGAGGCTTGTTCTTGTGTTTTCTCATTTCCGCGGGGTGAGTGCTTCTGGTGCCCATGCGGCTCACCTTCTCTGCCCTTGGAGCTTGGGATGGCAGTGGGGAAGCTTCCTTCTGGGTTCTGGGACTGGCTCAGCTTCTCTCCCCTAGGAGCCTGGGATAGAGGAGGGGAGTTTCCTTCCGGGTGCTGGGACCAGCTGAGCTTCTCTGCCCTTGGAGCCTGGGATGCAGGCGGGGAGCTTCCTTCTGGGTGCTGGGACTGGCTGAGCTTCTCTGTCCTCTGAACTCAAACTTGTACCTGGACCTGACAGAGGGAAGTAGGAATTCACAAACCATCCACCATTCTCTTAACCATTTGTTTGATCGAGAAAAAATATTAAAAGTAATTTAAATACAATTTAATTATCCAAAGCATTTTTAATTAATGTTTTTTATTTTCCTAGAAATTTCTTCAGGGCTTTTTTCATATCTTCATTCCTAAAACTGTATATCACAGGGTTAAGGAGAGGGATCAAAACAGAATAAAAGAGATAAAGTGTGCATCCCAGCTTCATGCTCTGATTTTGGGTTCCCATACTCACTAGTACTGAGCCATATAATAATGAAACCAAGGCCAGGTGAGACCCACAGGTGTTAAAAAGCCTTTCTTTTCCCAGCTGCTGAAGGGAAATTCAATACAGCTTTTAAGATCAAAGCATAAGATCAGATGATGTTAAGAAAGGTCAGAACAACAGGTTCAGCATTTAAGTTAGAGATTACAAGCTCCATCATGGCAGCTTTATTGCAAGTGAGGGCTAACAGAGGACCTGGGTCACACAGAAAATGATCAATTATCCTAGATCCACAAAAGGAGATTTGGGAGATGATGATAATCAGACTCAAGTAACACAGGAAAACAAGTATCCAGTAGACTAACACAAGATTGGTGCAGAGATGTCTGGTCATAATGGATGGATAGTGCAGAGGCCTGCAAATGGCAAGGTAGTGATCAAAAGCCATAACTTCTAGGATAATGGATTCAGTGCAACCCAAGGAGAAGAAGAAATAGAACTGGAGAAAGCACCCAGAGAAGGAGATGACCTTGGTGTCAGAGAGGAAGTTGACCAACATGTTGAGGACTGGAGATGACATACCAGATCTCCAGGAAGGAGAAGTTGGCCAGCAGGATGTACATAGGTGTGTGTCGTCTTAGATCCCAGCGCACAGCACAGATGATGGAAGTATTGCCCATGAGGGTGAGTAGGTAGACAGCAGAGAAGAGCACAAAGAGGAGGTTCTGCCCCTCCCTTGGGCAGGGGAAGCCCAGGAGGATGAAGCCAGTGATGGTGCTGGAGTTGCTGGGAGTGTGGAAGCTTTTCATATGTCTGTGAGCTGTGAAAATTGAAGCAATTGCTAAATGGTACAATGCATAAGATGCGACTCTGATTTATAATTAAATAATCATAGGAAAGAAAATACATAGAAACATATCAACATCAATAACTGCTTTAAATATGTAAAGTTGATTCTTTCCTTCCATTCACTTTTTTACTATGAGTTTAAGAATACTTATTTATTGGTGAGATTTCAACTTTTCAACACATACGCAATACTCTCCATCAGGGTTGTATATAATGAAATATATATATATATATATCCTCCCAAAATGGGATTTCTTCCAATTTCTGTGAAGTAAAATCATTGCAGCTCTGTGTGTAAGTGTATGTTGCCCCTCTACAACCTTCTATTTTTGCCACAGCCATAGGGACTTTAATAAAATGGAATCTAATTAGTTTCTTCCTTTCCACACAAACAACAATTTGCTTCCTAACTTATTTAGCATAAAATACAACTTCTAAACTGTGGTCTTTGCTTTCACCCATCTTAACATCTCCAAACTCATCTGTGACTTTCAGTGAAATATACACACAAACTCTTTTTCATGAAGAATACATATTCACTCTACTACCACAGCCACTGCACATATAAAATAGGGCACACTGAAGAAACTCTGTCCAACAGAGAGGTAAGAGGGTGTGAATCATCCTAAATGCTAACCTGCTCCCACTGAGAGTCTGTGTACTTGGTCACACATGCACTAGCCAGCATTGTAAAGGTGCATATCTTCAATGATGAATGTCATTATATTGTACACCTAAAATGTACCAATAAAAAGATATACAAAATAAATAAATAAAACTAAAAAAAAGAAAAAGAAACAGAGCCCATCTCTACAATGATTTGTGCCAAGGGTTGACCAATTTTATAGTAAATAGCTTAGATTTGTGGACCAAATACTCTCTGTCTAAACTATGCTTTGCTGCTATAGTACAGAAGCAGCTATAGACAATACTAAAATGAATGTATGTAGTTGTTTTCCAGTAAAACTTTAAGTCCAGCAAGACTTAAATTTCATGTATTTTTTTATATTTCACAATATCTTATTCTATGATTTTTAAGTTAAATTTAAAATAAGATTTATTATCTATGTGTACCAATTTCCCACAAGGAATATAAAATTCTGTACTAAAAACATGCTCTAAGAAAAAAAAAATCCAACCTAAAAAAACAATGTAAAAACTATTATTTGCTTTCTGGTTGTATAAAAATAAGTATCAGGTCAGGTTAAGTTCATTGGCCATTGTTTCCTTCTTCCTGTCCTGTACATTTATAAGGAAGAGACCAGAAACTATCCATTTTACTATGGATCCTAGTAGAAAAATTGGCTTTGTTGGAAAGGGCAGGGACAGCTAGAGGTGAATAGCTGAAATCACCTTGTTCTGTGGAACTAACTCAGATCTTCTGAGCTAATTTCAGATAATAATAGTGAGTTTGTAAAGCCTTTGGGATTTGCTTTACTGTCTGTTCACACACACACCTGTACACACTCATTCATCCATCCATGCACACGTGGTATTTTCTGCACACTATGTAACTAAAATAACATTGGTTTTTTCAATTTCTATAAATGCTCAAGTACTTTCAGGAATCAGAATCTTTGCTCCTCTTGTCCTTCAGTTTTACTCAAGACACCCAATCGCCCAGCACATTTTGAAAAAGCCAGTAGGTATCTCATAAATATTCAATGCAATCCCAATTGAAATCCCAGTAGCATACTTCACAGACCTTGTGAAAACAATCCAAAAATTCATTTGGAACAAGAAGAGACCCAGAATAGCAAAAGCAATTCTAGGTAACAGAGACATGGCAGCAGGTATTAGAACCCCCATGTTGAAACTATACTACAAAGCTACTGTGATAAAAACAGCATGGTACTGGCAAAGAAACAGACATAGGACCAGTGGAACAGATTAGAAGATGCAGAAACAACTCCAGACACACTCAGCCACCTCATCTTTGACAAAGGAGCCAAATACCCTCATTGGAGGAAAGATAGCCTCTTTCATAAATGGTGCTGGAAAAATTGGGTTTCAACTTGCCAAAGATTAAAACTAGACCTATATCTCTCACCATGCACTAAACTAAAATTGAAATGGATTAAATGTCTAAATATTAAAATAGAAATGCTAAACTGGCTGGAACAGAGATTCTGTAGAACTCTTGAAGACATTGGTGTAGAAAAAGATTTTTATGAACAAAACCTCAGTTACCTGTGAAAGAGCACAAAAAAATCAAGTGGGATCTCTTTTTACTAAAGAGCTTCTGCAGAGCAAGAGAAACCACCAACAGAGTGAAGAGACAACCCACAATGGGGAAAAAATTTTTCACCTGCTGTTCCTCAGATAAAGGTCTACTATCTAGAATCAATAAAGAAGTTAAAAAAATCAGACCTCCCAAATTTAAAGACCCAATTCAAAAATGAACATCTGAAATGAACAGACATTTCTCAAACAAAGAAGTAGAAATAGCAAATAAACATACAAAAAAAGTTCAACATCACTGGTCATTCAAGAGATGCAAATAAAAACAATGCTGAGGTTCCACCTCACCCCAGTCTGAATGGCTGGTATCATGAAATCAACCAATAACAAATGCTGACAGGGCTGTGAAAAAGCGTGTACCCTGCTCCACTGCTGGTGGGAGTGTAGACTGGTGCAACCACTGTGGAAAACAGTATGGAGATACCTCAAAGAACTAGGACTGGAAGTCCCATTTGACCCAGCTATTCCCCTGCTGGGGATCTTCCCCAAATAATTAAAAGATTCATACCACAGTGATATATGTGCACCCATGCTTACAGCAGCACAATTTGTAATAGCTAAAACTTGGAAACAGCCCAGTTGCCCATGAACTGGAGACTGGATAAAGAAAATGTGTTTTTAAAAAGTAAATGGAGTACTACTCAGCCATAAAAAGAGAAATTAGAGATTTTTGTAGCTAAATAGATGCACATTGAGGCACTACTCTTAAGGGAAATAAATAGGACACACGTGTAAATACCAAATAGTTTCTTTAGTGTGAGAACCTGAAAGTGTAAATAAGGACTAAAAGGTATAATAGATAATATGAAACAGGAAGAAAAGGGGCAGAGGGGAAGGGGAAATGGGAGGGGTAGGGGAAAAGAAAGAAGGGAGTGAAATTAATATGAGAAAATGAGATGGAAACAAAGTCTTTGTAAATAGCGAGGGATGGAGGGGTTGAAGGGAGGGCAGGGGAAGAGGGACAAAAGAAGAGCCAAGAGAGATTGTGTAAAGGTCTAAATTTCCAATGATAAATGTCGTTATATTGTATACCTAAAATGTACCAATAAAATTAAACTTAAAAAAAAGACATTGAAGCAGTGACTGTAGTGCAACTAAGGACACTGAGAAGAGAAATTTCAGAACTACTTCAGAAAGTGGCATGAATTATGTGGTAATTTGCAGCAAGTGGGAGTATACTGAAGAAGAAATACAAATGGCCAATTAGTTTACCAAAAATATTTAACATCTTTAGACATCAGGGAAATGCAAATCAAAATTGCATTGGTATTCCACTTCACTCCAGTCACAATGGTGATCATCACACACACACACACACACACACACACACACAAATCACTTCTGGTAAGGATGGGAAAATAGAGTTCTTCTACACTTCTGATGGGAAAGTAAAGTAGCCAGTTCCTTTGGAAATCAATATTGTGGTTCCTCAACATAGTAAAAATAGGGCCATTGTTTAATTCAGCGATACCACTCTTTGGTGTATAACTGATGGAATTAAAGTTAGCATCCTTCGGCCCACATTTATTGAAAGAGGATTTACAATAGCCAAGCCCACCAACACATGAATGGAAAAATAAAATGTGGTATATATACTCAATGGTTTATACCAAGGATGGCGAACCTATAGCATATATGCCACAGTCAGCTGTTTCTTATCACTGAAAGCTCTAAAAGGTTTACCATCACTGGTATATACTATTTAGCCAAAAACAAGAACATTTTGTCATTTTTAACAAAACAGATGGAATTGGAAATTGTCACGTTGAATGAAATAAGCCAGACTCATGAAAGGCAAATGTCACATGTTCTCCCTAGTATGTGAACTCTAGAAGAGAGAACGTGAAAGCAGAGGGGAGTCTATTATTAGAGAAGGGAAAGGGAATAAGGGAGAGGGAGGGAGTGTAAAGGATACTATGGAGAAATGGGTGTGATCGAAATTATTGCACTGAAACCCAGTACTTTACAAAATCAACAGGCATTAATAATAAAAGGGAAATAGCTGCTAAAACTAATGTTAAGAGTGCCCACACACACACAAAAGAACATTTTTAAGAGTCATTTTTGCCTTAAGGTTGGTGATACATCTCTTTCTGTAACACATTTTGAAACTAGAAGGTCATCAAAATATGAGCAGATACTTAATAAATTTGCCCAAAATGTCTATGATAGCTATGATTAGCCTTTCACTTCGAGGGAGTAACTGGGTAATACAAACTCTATTCATGAGATGTGGAGAATTCTCATTCCACAGAAAACATGGCAGAGGGCAAATTTCATGTCCTTGTTGCGTAGGCTGTAGATTAAAGGGTTTAAGGCTGGGGTCACCACAGAGTACATCAGTGTGATGATCTTATGCATAGTAACTGAGTTGCCAGATGTGGGACTCACATACATCACCATTATAGATCCATAGAACAGAGACACCACAACCAAGTGTGATCCACAGGTGGAGAAGGCCTTTCTTTGGCCAGCTGAAGAAGGAACCTGAAGCACAGCTCTGAGCACCAGAGCATAGGATCCAAGGATATACAGAATGGTGATAATGATGAACATAGAGCTCAAAGAATAGAATAGATTCTTTATGATGGGTGTCGGGGAGCAGGACAATGCCATCAGTGGGTCTACGTCACACAGAAAGTGATCTATGATGTTAGGACCACAGAAAGGTAGTTGAGAAATGAAGAAAATCAGAATTGGGTATCCAAGGAAACCAATGAGCCAACAAAGACACACCAAGACACCACAGAGCTGGCCAGTCATGATGGAGGGATAATGCAGTGGGTGGCAGATAGCCAGGTATCGATCATAAGCCATGACAGAGAGGTAGAGGCATTCTGTTGTGCCCAAGGAAAAGAAGAAGTAGAATTGAATGAAGCACCCAGAGAAGGATATGGTCTTAGTTTTGGAAAGAAAGTTGGCCAACATGCTGGGGACTGTGCATGTCACATACCAGATTTCTAAGAAGGAGAAGTTGGCCAGGAGCATGTACATCGGAGTGTGGAGTTGGCGGTCCCATCTCACTGCACAGATGATAGCCATGTTCCCAGTCAGAGTCAGCATGTAGACCAACAAAATCATTGAGAAAAGGATGATCTGGATGTTCCAGGGTCCCGGAAAGCCCAAGAGGACAAAGTGAGTCACTGTGGATATCCCTGACTTGTTCATAGTCCCTAGACTGTGGAGAGAAGAAAGATGGATGATAACAATTGACTTTGCTGCTGAAGCATCTTGAAGATTTCTTGGGACAAGGAGTTTAACTCTTAACAGGCATTGGATAATCTAAATGAAATTTTGCATAAATTCTGCTGCATTCTGCATATGCTGGTTGCCTCTCTCCCAATGTTTCATCCATTCTAGGATTTTTCCCCCTGTGGCAGAAGAGAAAAATCAACTAAATGTCGTCATTAATTCAGTGGTAAAATGTTTGCTTAGCATGTGCAAGGCCCTGGGTTAGATCCTGAACACTGATAGAACAGAACAGAACAAAACAAAGAAACAGATCACAACAAAACATAACACTAGAGAAATTAGAGAAATCTTGAAGTAGAAGTAAACATAGTGCTTTATACCTAGTTTATTTTTCTGTGAAAGTGGCTCATATAAAGCAATTACTTAATGCTATTTACTTCAAAACAGGCAGACATGTATGCCCAAAACATTGGATTAGAATGGTTAAGTTTGAGTGTTTTGCGCCTTGACATTATTTCAGATTTTCTCTGGTGATATTTCTATTACATTATATATTCAATCTCTTTTTAGTAATATTAGGATACTATCAAGAAGGATATTGAAGTGATAAATTTTATATCTTTTTCATTTTCTGATTTAAAGAATTTTATATTGTATTATAGGTCATTCACAATTTGATAACTGATTCTTTGCTTTTAGCAATGAAAGGTCAAATTTTCACTCCCTGATGATGAATTTCATGTGATAGTTTATCATGAATCATACATATTTCAAAAGAGATATTTCTCTAGAGATGTACATAACATGTAATATTTTGGAGGTGAAATGAATAATCATCAAGAGTTTTCTTCTAAATTATTTCTATGTTGCCAGAGTTTTTCATGCTCCTTATTTTGAAGATATTACTTTAGTTCATTGAAAAAAATCTGCTCAATATTCAAAATCACAAGTTATTCCTTTTCTTCAGAACCTCCCAAAAGTGTTAAAGATATCATACTACAGTGATACATGCATACCTATGATCATAGCAGCACAATTAATAACAGCTAAATATTGGGAGCAGTGTACATGTCCATCAACAGAGAAGTGGATAAAGAAAATGTGATATTTACATACACTGGAGTACTACTTTGCCATAGAGAAGGATAAGCATGAGTCATGTGTAGGAAAGTGGATGCACCGTGAGATCATAATGCTAAGTGAAATAAGTTAGACACACAAAGCTTAAATATTGCATGTTTTTTTCTTATAGGAGAAACCCAGACTATAAATAAAAAGCCAAATAAAATATAGATAATAGGAAGTACAGAGATATTTCTCAAAGAGGAAGAGGATCAAGAGAGAGTGGGAGGAGGGCAGGGGAATGGGGAAAAATAAGAACCAAGATACATCATGTAAAGGTAGAAGATCCCAATGGTGAATGTAACTGTGTTGTTTACCTAAAATGTACCAATAAACTTAATTAAAAAAAAAGAGGGCTAGGATTTAGCTCAGTGGTATCGCCGCTTGCTTCGCAAGCGCAAGGACCCGAGTTTGATCCCTGGTACCGTTACATACATGTAATAACTCTTGTTAAGGAATGTAAACATCATGTACTGCAAATATGTAGTAATAAAAAATATAGAAAAGATCACAAGGTACAATCGAGTCAAAGATGTTTCAAAAAATAATTTACCCACATTTCAAAATTTGCTCTTTTTAAAATTTAGAACACCATCATCAAAGAAGATATTTTTAAAAGACCCAAATACAACCCAGAAAGGAGCACAATGATAACTTTAACATATTGTAATATTCAGAAAAATTTTAACCATGCACTTGTCATTTTGTGGATTGATAAATGGAAAATTTACCTTTAACAGGTTTTTGATAGATATAGTATATACTGTTATCCTGTTTATAATATTCACTGAACATAATAAAATGGTACTAAATTTATACTAGTAATTTATACTAGTAAATTTATACTATAAATTTATACTAGTAAGATTTTATTATATGATGAGTATATTTGTTAGTATGCAGCTGTTGAAAACTCAAAAATTATAATGCATTAAGTGAACTATGAATCAACTTATCTAGAAACCATATAATTTACTTTGGAACTGATTATGTCAGAGCAGGTTGTAGACTGCCTGACAAGAAACCATACAGAAAAGGAAAAATGAAACATGAAGTCCAAAGAGTTTCGGTTTTAAAAACTGATGGCAACAAGAATGACAGTAACCTATGTTGATGGTCATTTTCTTGAGACATTATGAACAAATGGCTCCTTACTAAGGAATTCTGCACTTCTCCATCTTCTCAAGCAAGAAGTCTTTCTCCAAACAAGATGAGAGAACAGAGCTGCCACTTACCCTTGGAGTGCAGCAAGCGGAACACTGATTCTGAACTTATATCCTGTGACCACCTCCCTCCAAATACACAAGACTGAACTTTAATGTTTTAAGCTATAAACTACTTTTGTTGGCATTGAAAGCACCAAACAAACTCAGAAAATCATTAGTTGCAAGGAGAAGATGATAAATGAATTTTAAAGAAAATTTCTACATAATTGTAAGAAGCAGCTCCCAATGCAGTCTTCATTAAACATTATGGGGAATCTTAGTTTTCATACACACTGCTGTGATTTTATAATTTCCTCTTTTTTGCTACCTCTCCTACAGGTGCAGATGAATAATGGAATGGATACAGAGGGTAGAAGAAGAGAACAAATGAAACAAACAACCAAAGCCGAAACAATCACTCAAACAAAAAAAAACAAGAAAACACTAATTTTGTATTTGTTTCAGTCTTTGCAGATAGAGCTATTTCCACATTGTTTTACTTAAGTTCTCCCTTTCTGGGTTCCTGAGCCAGCTTCTGAGAAGGGGAATATCTGTGAATGATTTTGTTAATATTTAGTCAGTTGATTTTGGAGCATATCAATTCCATGGTAATTTAAATTCTCTGTGAAATTTCATTTTTCTTTTGGTTCTTCAGCTGAAAGAGAAATTTATCTTTGACCCTCCACCTCTTGGCCATACTGAATGAACAAATGTAGAGGTGAGCAGGTCCACCTGTCATGTATAATAATAGCACTGTCCCTCAGAGAAGACATCCTGAAACACCATGAAGGCTTCCTAGCTCATCTTGGAGGCAGTGCAGACAGAGGTCACAAAGATCTCTCCCTAGTTCTAATGTGGAGGTTCTGTGTTAGAGTTTCATGCATGGCCAGTTTCCCTTCTCTTGTACCCTAAGGGTCTAGTGATCTGTTACTTATTCTGTAGAGATAATGCGTCAGTCCAGTTTATGCCTTCCTTATATTAGTCAGTCTTGAGAAGCATCAGGTCTCTCTTCAAGTGAGCTTGTGATTTTCCATGTTGTCCTTAGGGAGTTTCCCTTTTTGCCTGGAGGTTTCATTGATAATTATGATAAATTGATCTTTAGGGATTATTAAAAATAATGTGCTACATCAACTGAGTTTGGGGTGGGCATGGTCTCCTTACGTTTGTTTTTCAAACAGGATATGTGATTTTTTGCCATGAGATATGTAAACCCTCTGATTAAATATCTGCTTAAGGACCAATTTTCCTTAGATAATTTCATATTCTATGGACGTGAGAGTACAATTTGTGAATTTTAAAATGTAAAACCTTGAAATAGGAAGAAATATCTTTGTGTGCCTTATGCTCCTCGCTACTGTTTCCAAGATGCTTTGGTGGAAATAAACTGAAGCATTTCAGCACTTATCACTGGGAACTCCCCTTCCTAACCTTTCTAATGTTGTCAGAAATTTGTCACAATAAGCAAGTGTATTCTTTGATTGAACAGGGTGGCCCTTCACATGATGACCATCCTTCTTCAGCACTCATTGAGGGTACCAAAATGGAATTTGTTTTTGGCATAATTTTGTCTGAGTACTTTTCTGACTGAGCCTTTGCCCTTTGGCCTCTGAGAGCTACACGTTGCTGTCGGATTGACATGGAAACTGCAGTGCTCAGATAAAAATATGTTTCTGCCATCATTATTCCATACTATTTGTGTATTGAGGTAGTCACATGGAAGCATATGAGTAAAGATCCCATTGGGAGTAAATGTGTTGGAGGCAAAATTAGATGTGTCCTCATGAGGTGCAATGCTTACACACTGGATCTCTGGGAGAGAAGACTGCACGGAGCTTTGAATGACAGATGGGAAGGTTTTTACTTTATCTCTAAGATGTAGAGGTGTGAACATAGAGGTACTAAGCATAGTCTGATTTTGTAGTGGAAGACAACCTCACACATGGAATGTGTCCATTGGAATTTTTTTTTTTTGGTGGCCTCTTGACCCATTATCTTTAGAATATTTATTTTTGAATTTAAAAGATTGCATTCTTCCCAAAGGTTTCAAGTATGATTGGACTTGATTCCCTCCACTAGCTGAAGTTAAAATTAGCAAATATAGGGCTGGGAATTTAGCTCAGTGGTTCTGCCACCTGCCTTGCAAGCGCAAGAACCTGAGTTCAATTCCCGGTACCAAAAAAAAAAAAATTAGCAAATATATAATCATGGTAAAAGGATATACATGCATATGTATACATTGGTATACACATATTGCTGATTTTATATATATATCAATGTCATATGATTATTCAGTGAAGTTCTGCATCTTTAAAATATTTTATTGATAATTTCTTGTGAGCGAGCAGAACTTGAACTGCTAAAAAGCTATGAAATGTAAGTTTCTCCCTCTATCTAGGTGTGATCCAGTACACACTTACTGAAGACCTTCTTCATTGTTTTTATAAAGAGCTAAAGTCAAAAGTGACCTGTTTTTTTTTTAAATTACAAATTAAGAATTTATTTTAAAAGTTTTCATTTTTAGAAATAAAGGTTTAAAAAACAAAAGTTTCCCAAACCAGTAATTCTGTTATATCCTAATTGCTTAGAATTGTTCTATAAACTCCACATAAGTCAAATAATAAAAAATTAATTTTCAAATCTCACAGAACAAAAAGAAAACCACATTAATAATTAAATACTTTTGGATTTGCTTTACTCCTCCCAAGTTGAATTCACGTATATAAAAACTGATGTCCTTTACATTCTGAATCTCAAATCTTCAACAGTCAAGTAATTATACAGTCATATGTAAACTATATATTTCATATTTACTTGCCATAGAAAGCAGAATGGAGAATAATACTGTGATGTTTAAGAAAACGCTGTTTTAAAAATGTTAATTAGGTACTTCTTTTAAAGTATATATAGCTCTTTAGATGTTAAATCTTTTCAAGGTTATTTTAGAAGGGATGTGAAAAGACTCGTTTATTTCAGATTTAGTGAAGAGTAATTTGTCAGTAATCTGAAAAATCCAAGCCAGGAGAGGATCATTTTCTTTCTTTTTTCTCCATGTGCTCATTTCATTCTTAAGGAAGGCCCAATGCAGTAAGAGGATACATTTCACAAACTTATAACACAGGTTTGTAAACTGTCAACTAAAGATACCACCTCTGACGTGGATGGTTTCATTCAATCCATGTTCTACCAACTTTATATCTTCTAGATCATCTTTTATAATGCTAATCAAGTGGCTAAGGCCTTCCTGTTGTTGTTTTGAATGCTGTTTGATCTCATGTAACAGATCTGCATCTATGTAATATCTTTCTTCAGATCTGACTGCTCCAAAATGGTTCTGCATCCTGATTTGGGACATCAGTTCGTTTAGTCAGCCCTTGAACTGAGTAGGTACATTTAATTCAGACTGAATTGTATCTAGCTGAACTCGCAACTGCTCTTCATCAGCTTGGATGGCATAACCACTCTTCCTTTGAATTTCCTGTTTGATTAGGACCTGTAAGGTTCTATGGGAAAGATCCATGAGTTTCCTCTTGTATTGTGCAATTTTGGCCATACTTGTAGTTTGATTCTTTTGTAGCTCCCTAATATCTTCAGATATGATATCTAATCTGGTCTGATGCTGCTTAGTCATATGATCTTGAACTTTCAGTCTTCGGAGAAGTTCTTTAAAGCCCACCATGGGTACAGGAATTAACTTTTCAGAATCAGGGTTATCCACCTTGGCTTGTTCCCAAATAATAGGATCAACACCGGCAGGAGGATTCTGTAAAAGCTGCTTGATCTACGCAGGAGAAAGTTCTGTTCTAGTCATAGAAAGGGTTACACCAAGTTGCTGTAGTTGTGTTTCTATATTGGCTTGTTCAAAATGGGCATATGGTGTTGTAGCTGGAACTCTTCTTGAGGTACCATTTGGAGAATGCTCAACAACAGAAATAACAACTTCTGTCTGATCATCTGGCAATGTTTTAATACCCTTTACATTTACAGCAAGGGTCTGATTTCCTCCCAAAATTTTATGCAACGATTCTACCAACTGCTGTTGCTGGCTTTGAATATCTGTTTCTTTTTTGTTGAAAACTAAAACCACTAGCTCATCTTCGTCTTTATTATTGGGCATACAACTATAACCTACAGCCTTAAACCGGCAGAAGGGATTTTCTTGTGTGAATTCCACTGGTGGAATATTATTGTTGAAATATTCTTTTCCTGTTCCCCAGAAAGCCTTCAGCTGATTCCATTTTGCTGAAATAGCATCTCTCTCATCTCCCAATAGTGTTGGAGCAGAAAGAGCACTCGCAGTATTTATCAGCTCGTTGGACTGGGTAGGAGCTTGTGTAGGGTGACTGAAGAGGCCACCTAATGCAGTAGTGCCTGTGTTAGTGGGGGCAGAAAAGCTGAATGCAGAACTTGCAGTTGTAGATGTTGTCCCAAATCCTCCAAACCTACCCGCAGGTGCTGCAGTGGCTGCAGCGGTGCCTGAGGTACCTGAGGGAGTCCCCAAATTGAAGGAAATGTCACGGGAGCAGAGGACCAAAGCACTGCTCCCACGACGTGACACTCAGTCGACCTGTTTAGTATGTAAAATAGTGTAATTGTGTGGAAAACAGTATGGAGAGTCCTCAAAAAGCTAAAAACATATCTCCCATATGATCCAGTTATCCCATTCCTGGGTATATATCTAAAGAAAATGAAGTCAGCATTCCAAAGAGACCCTTGTGTACCCATGTTTATTGAGGCACTATTCACAATAACCAAGATTCAGGATCAGCCTAGATGCCCATCAACAGATGAATGGATAAAGAAATGTATATATACACAATGGAGTATTATTCAGACATAAAGAAGAATGAAATCATGTCATTTTCAGCAAAATGGATGGGACTGAAGGACATTATGTTATGTGAGCTAAGCCAGATACAGAAACCCAAGTATGGCATGTTCTTTCTCCTGTGTGAAAGTAATAAAGAAAAATAAATACAAAAGTTGACCTGAAGGTGGATGTGGGTTTACAAGGGGCTAGAAAGTGTGGGTACCACATTGAGGTGAAGGTAGAAGGACATGATCAAGGTTGATGGACATAACCAATTCATGATTATACATATATGGCAGTTTTATTTTAAGTGCTATTAATCTCTACAGTAAAAACTACTACTTGTTCTGTTAAAAAACACAAATAAAAAAGAAGGAAGTCGTTCAGTTTATCTTTCAGAACTGTCTCAGTTTTATGCAGTTGTTAATCCCAGAACTTTCTTTAGGGCATCTTTCATGTCTTTGTTCCGGAGACTATAGATAAAGGGATTTAAGAGTGGAGTCCCTGCTGAGTACACCAAAGTGACAATCTTTTGCATTCCTGCTGGGTTCCCTGAGGATGGGCTCACATACATAACCATAAGGGTTCCATAGAATAGGGACACCACCATTATGTGGGATCCACAGGTGGAGAAAGCTTTCATTTGGCCAGCACCAGAGGGAACACGAAGCACAGCTCTGAGTACTAAAGTGTAGGATCCCAAGATGGAGAGGAAGGGCCCAAAGATGATCATTGAGTTGAAGGTGTAACAAATAAGCTCCTTGGAAGGAGCAGGGACACAGGACAGTGCAAACAATGGGCCTGGATCACACACAATGTGGTCAATGATATTTGGTCCACAGAAAGGAAGTTGGGAGATGAGGGCAATGGGAACTGGATAGCAGAGGAATCCACTCACCCAGCATACACAGATGAGGCTCACACAGAACTTCCCAGTCATGATGGAGGGGTAGCGTAGTGGGCGGCAGATGGCCAGGTACCGATCATATGCCATAACTGATAAGAAGAAACACTCTGTTGTACCCAGTGAAAAAAAGAAATAGAATTGGAGGAAGCAGCCAGAGAAGGAGATGGTCTTAGCCTCAGAGATGATATTGACCAGCATGTTTGGGACAGTGGAGGAAACATACCAGATCTCTAAAAATGCAAAGTTTCCCAAGAGGATGTACACGGGTGTATGGAGCCTCCTGTCCCATATCACTGCGCAGATGATAGCTCCATTCCCCAGCAGGGTCAGGAGATACAGAACCAGAATTAGTGAGAAGAACAAACTCTGAATCTTTTCTTGACCATGGAAACCCAGGAGGATAAACTCAGTCACAAAATGCATTGTTTTGTTCTGGGACCCCAAAGCTGTTAGAAAAAAAAATATCAAGAAAAGAACAATAATGAACATTTGTGAGTTTTGCTAACACATGCTGGAAAATATTCTATGTATTTTTACATCATCTTATTTCATTCTCCTAATGACCCTTTAGCAGGAGGGAGGTGCCCTTTTTCTTTTGCAGATAAGAAAACTGATGTTTTTCTTTTACAGATGAGAAGAAAGATTTAAAGGGTTCACTTAAATGTATGTGCAAAGCCATTAACTACTAGATGTTCTGGCCTATTCAGGGTTCTTTTGGGAACAAATTCTATTTAACTTGAGATGTTACTTTAATTCTGAGCAGAGTAATGTTTCATCTTTAATGGTAAAGTCATTGTCCGTTGAACATTCTATATACAAATTTAAACTTTGGACCCATCTTTTCACTTTAAAACAAACTTTGAGTATAAATGAAAGAAAAGTAGCTGCTAAGTTACTTTCTTATTCAGGGTTTAATATCCATATCTACATCTGTATCTATCCGATAAAAACTCTATATCTGTCATCTATCTATATCTCTCATCTATCTATATCTGTCCAATAAAAAGTAGATAAGAATGGATTTGTGAGGTTGAAGTCTTAACTGCTCTTGTTTTTGCTAGTCTTAGGGAGGTCATATAGAACACCTAGGAACTTCTAAATTGCTTGCAGATTACCTATCTAATTGTCTTTTGATCATACTTTCCCAGGTAGCATCTGGATTTGCTCAACAATCAGCCCATTCTTCTCCTAAGGAGCTCTGTTTCCATTAAAGGATTTTTTTTATTTTGAGAAAGTTTTTTTCTTTTTTATTCCCTCTACAGCTTGATCCTGGCACTTTCAGGTCCCTAGGTAAATTTCAATCTTATTAAAACTACAAAAATAAGTCTAATTCCTCTTCCATGATGGTGGTGGTAGGTCTTAAATAACAAGGTAGATGTCATGCCCCCTATATGATTTCTTTTGGGGGTCACAATTTTCTATGGGTTGTTCCATCTTCTTCCAGTGCCCCAAGCTGCACTACTCCACGCTATGGCTTGGTTTTTTTTTCAATTGCATTGGTACATTTTAGGTATACAATATAATGACATTCATCATTGGAAATTTGCACCTTTACATAATCTCTCTTGGTTCTTATTTTTTTCCCCCTTCCCCTGCCCTCCCTTCAACACCTCCATCCCTCCCTATTTACAAAGACTTTGTTTCCATTTTTGCATTTTCTCGTATTAATTCCATTCCCTTCTTTCCTTTCCCCTACCCCTCCCACTTCCCCTTCTCTTTCGCCCCTTCCTATTTCACATTATCTGTTGTACCTTTTAGTCTTTATTTACACTTTCACTTTCGCACACTAGAGAAACTATTTGGTATTTACTCATGTGCGTTATGGCTTGGTTCTTGAGGCAACTTGTTGCTGACTAAGTCAATTTCTCTAGTGTATAAACCCATGTGTGTCATTTTTTTTTTTTTTTTTGGTACCGGGGATCGAACTCTGGACCTTGTGCTTGCGAGGCAGGTGGTGGAACCACTGAGCTAAATCCCCCATATGTGTCATTTTTGCTAGCAATAAGTCCATAATTTCTCTTCATCATCTCGCTTTCATTTAAATTAAATAAAGAATAAAAGGATCACTCTAGGATGTACAGAGATCAGAAAGATTTTTTTTTTTTTTGATGTTTGCTGACTCAGGAGTTGAGACCAGACTAAAAACTTGAATGTTTTGCTAATGACCTTCTTGAAGCTATTGGCCCAGTCTTATTTCCATGTCCTAAAGTTTCCTTGATAAGTTCAGGATATTTACCTGGTAAGACCTCTTCAATATTTTAGGTTTTTTGGTGTTTTGAGACAATGTGTTGCTATATAGATCAGGCTGGCCTCAGCCTTGTAATGATCCTCCTGCCTCAGCTTTGCGAGTTCTAGGATTACAAGCATGCACCACAATACCCTGCTCACCATCAATATTTTAAATTTAGCAATATGTTGGCCATAGTATTTATTCATGTCTCTGTTAATATACTTACAAAATTCCATCTTCATGTCATTCATACACTTTGCAGAGGGCAAGATGTCTGCTTAGTACTTTATCAAACCTGGAGCAAACTCAGAATGATAGATGCTTTATTGACAAGATAGCTTTGGATATTTGTATTAACAATGTTTTTAGAATAATAAAACAATTATGATGACCATATGTACCAAAATTTAACTATACTTAGATTTGTTAGATCATGTGCAATCATTCTTCATTTAAAACTGAAGTTAATGGGCTTGCAATAAAAATAATAAATGTCATATTTCAATTGTAACACATTATTTAGGCATTTAACAAATGTTTATTCACTGTGTGTTATATTCCTAGCAGTGAACTAAATTCTGGAGCACATTAGTAAAAATGAAAAGTAAGTTTCCTCTCCTTTTCAACTCTTGCTACATTGAAATGACCCAGTATGCCACTACAGCAGCACAGGGGCTTGCATAGGTCATATGTTTTGCAGTATGCATATCTCTATGTTATGGACCAAAAAATTATTCTAAGTTAGAACTAACATAAATAAATCTATGTAGTGCAGGTGGCATGTTATATTTTATTTGGCATAAAATAGATATTTTGGGCTTCTCAAGATAACAGGCAGATAGGAGACATGAGTTAATTTACCCTACTCACATTTCAAGAAGATTTTGGAATCAAGATGACAAATATAAGTCATGGTCTGTGACCTGGAACCTGACCTCTTAAGGCTTGGTTCCAATGTTGGTAATTATTTGACTCCGTAATATCCAAGATCTTGTTGACATTATTTGTGCTAGTGAAATTTCACTTATCTATGGAATATAGGGTCAGCAAAAGATAAGTAAACGTCACAGATAATTTGAAATCCCACTACATTCTTCCTATTTTCTCCACCTCCAAAACACATCTATTGTTGTCTCAACTGACAAATTTAAATTCGCCTCCTCTGTTCACCTCAAGAGATGGACATATAAATGTCCAGCTGGAGAGAAGAAGAGGACAAAGAACCTGGGAAACCCATTTTGTATAGCTGATAAGGGGGCCAGACCCTCCTCTTTAACCCCTTGTGGGAATTGAAGCCACTTCCCAGAGAAGAGCTCTTTTTAAGTTGTAAATGCAGAGAGTCTTTAGACTTTACATTTTTGAGGTGTAGGTAAATCCAAAGGAAAACAAAGACCACTATCTTGCTTTTTCTCAGTTTGCACTAGTGCTTTGTCTCTCGCCAAAGACTCTGAAAAAATAACGTCTTGCTTTAATTGCTCCTGCTGAGAAGTAATCTGTCAACCAAAATTTCACTAAGCAATTTTGCAAAGTGGTACAAGACTTAGACTATATTCTGATGGAAGTTTAATCCCCCACCCCAATTCCCGAGCCATATGAGTGCCATTTACTCTGAGCTGTAATGTGGGAACTCTGTGATACTTGAGTGAGCCCTTGATGTGAATACACTGTATCATCTAAGGTTCTCTTTAAAAGTGTGTTGAGAGATAAGCAGTGAAGAGTCTAACATGTTGCTCCTACAAAGAGCATAGGAAAAAAGAATTAAGGGATTTACAGGGGAATCACCTATTCTCAGTTGTCTTACAGCAAGGTGCAGAGCAGCAGTGTTCTTTGGTTGTAGGCTTTCCTACCTATCCGAAGTTGTTTTTGGCTCCAAGATGCAGATGTGAGTGAAACTCCAGCCACAAGAAGCTCCTCATTTACACAGTCCGAGAGCTGAGTCAGGGATGGAGAGTGTTGTTTGTGCCTTCAGAGACTTGCGTCCTGTGTTGCTCCGAACCAAATGAAATGTGTTTTTCAAGTGAGTGACTATTAAGAGTTTACAAATCTCTCCTGAATAGGATCCATAATTCCCCAATGTGTTTGTTTGAAGGAACCTACTTCCTTTCCTGTGCTTGTACCTCTGCATGTATTTAATCCTACCTGTATCTGTTTATGTTTTCCCCAGTGGTTTGATGAATCCTGATGTAAGGGCCAGGATACATACCTAAGAGAGGTCAGGAAAACTTTCCTTTTGGTGGAAATATTCTCACTCTAAGGAACTGACCTACCCAGGGGGAGGTAAATGGATTCAGAGGAGAAAGAATATATGTGTATCTGCATGTGTGTATGTGCATGCATGTGTGTATGCTGCGCACATGTGTGATCTCTTTAAATAATACACTTGTTCCATTCTGTTAAAAATATATTTAATTGGGCCAGGGATTTAGTTCAGTTGTTCTGCCACCTGCCTCACAAGCACAAGGTCCCGAGTTCAATCCCCAGTACCAAAAAAATGTATGTAATTGACAAGCATTTATTATATACCTACTCGGTGTCAGACTGTGTTAAACTCTGAATACAGTACACACAGGTTATAGGAGAAAACTAGGTCAAGCTCCACAGAGATTACAAGCTTGTTTTAGGTTCAAATATAAAAATATGAAAAAGTACTTCCACATAGTGAGGCCCATATGCAAAAAGTCAACAGCTGAAATTATACTGAATTGGGGAAAGATGAGAGTTTTCTTTCCAATATCTGGAACATGACAAGAAGGCCTCCTTTCATTATTTGATATCTTTTGTTCTTTTTTTTTTTTTTGAGATAGATTCTCAATGTTTATCCCAGGCTGGCCTCAAATTTGTTACATGGCTGAGGTGGAGTGGAGTATGTTATTCTCCTACTCTAGCTTCCTTACTGCTCACCACCTTTATTCAGCACAGGGTTGAAAGATCTAGGCAGAGCAGTAAGGCAAGAGAAAGACAAGGACATCTAAATTGGAAAAGAGGAATTCAAATTGTCACTATTTACAGATAATGTGATCTTATATTTAGACAAACTCAAAGACTCCATTAAAATCTATTGAAGAGGCTGGGCATGGTGGAACATTCCCGTAATCCCAGCACTCGAGAAGCTGAGGATTGCCATGAGTTTGAGGCCAGCCTGGGCTACACAGTGTGTTCAAGGCCAACCTGAACTACATAGCAAGACCCTGTCTCAAAAAACCAAATTCAACCAACAACAAAACAAAGCAAAACAACAACAACAAACCCTCCTAAACCTCCAAAACCATTATTAGAGCTAATAATCTAATGATTATTAGAGCTAATGAATTAATTAAGAAAACTTGACAGAATATAAAATCCATATACAACAATTAGTAGCATTGCTATATGCCAATAGTGAATTATCTGAAATAGAAACAAAGAAAGCATTTCCATTTACAATAGCTATAAAAATACCTACGAATAAATTTAACCAAAGAATTGAAAGATTTCTACAATGACAGTTGTAAAATATGATTGAATGTTATTAAAGAGGACATGAAAATGGAGAGATATCCCATGTTTATGGATAGGAACAACTCTATACACTCTTGATGGGAATATAAGTGAGTATAGCTACCATGAAAAACAATATAGAGGTTTCTCAAAAAATTAAAAATAGAAATACTATATGATCTAGCAATCCCACTAGTGGGTCTATACCCAAAAGAAATGAAATTAGTACTGTATTTTGAAAACACATCTGCACTACCGTGTTCACTGAAGCACTATTCACAATAGCCAAGAAATGGAAACAATCCAAATGTCCATCAACTGATGAATGGATAAAGAATTTGTAGTATACATACATGATGGAAAACCATCCAGGAATTTAAAAAGATGAAGTCTTGTCATTCAAGGCAACATGGATGGATGACAATAGATCATTATGCTCAGTTTAAGAAGCCAGGAACAGAAGGTAAGTCCTGCATAATCTCACTCATATGTGGAATCTAAAAAAGTTGATCTCATTGAAGTTGAGAGCGGAATGGTAATTACCAGCAATGGGAGATTAAGAGGGAAGAAGGGATGGAAAACCATTGATTAATGGGTATTAAGTGCAGTTAGGAGGAAAAAGCTCTGGTTTTCTATTGCACATTAGGGTGTCTACAGAATATGATAATAATCACCCTTGCACTAAGAGTTAATATACAAAATATATAAGAAACTCAAATAACTCAATAATCCAATTTAAAAATGGGCAAAGAGATTTTAGGATATATATATCCGTGTGTATATATATATATGGATATATATATATATACAGATATATATATATATATATATACACGGATATATATATATATATATATTTGTTTTTCTGTACCAGGGATTGAACTCAAGACCTTGTGCTTATGAGGCAGGTGGTGAAAGCACTGAGCTAAATCCCCAGCCAGGAGATATTTTAGAAACAAAATATATGGCTAATAGATACAAAAAATGCTCAACTTCAATAATTATTAGAGAAATGCACATTAGAACCACAATGGGATCCATCTTCTACTTGTAAGGATGTTTGTTATCAAAAAGTCAAATAGATAACAAAAGTTGGTAAAAGCGTTGAGAAAAAGAAACCCTTCCTTGCATATTGTACTGGCTTGTAAATTAGAAACATTGTAGAAAACTGTGCAGGAGTACCTCAAAATTCTAAAAATAGAATTAACATTGATCCTACAATCTGTTTTCTGAGTATTTACTCAAAAGGTTTCTGAGTATTTACTCAAAATCGGTATGTTGAAAAGATGTTCACTACCATGTTCAGTGCACCATAATTCATAATAGGCAAGTTATGGAACAACTTGGGAGTGCATAACAGATGAACAGATAAAAACGTGGTATGTGTTATTTGTGATAGCACGGATGGAATTGGAGACCGTTTTGCTAGGTGTAATAAGCCAGGCACAGAACAAACAATGCATGTTCTTACTCATATATGAGATGTAAAATAATTGAACTCAGAAAGGCAGAGAATAGTGGTTACTGGAGGCTGAGAGTAAAGGGAATGGGGGGAAGATGGCCAGAGTGCAAAGCCTCCCTTAGATAGGAGGTGTTAGGTTTTCTTTTCTCAGTGCAGTGTAGTGAATATATTAAAGAACATCATGTGCTGTACATTTCAGAATTGCTGAGAATAAATTCTAAGTGTTCTAACCAGAAAGAGATAAATAGTTTAGCTTGGTTTAATTATTCTACATTGTATTCATGCATCATGACATCACTTTTTACCTCCATAAATCCATACCACCATAATTATAATGTGGAATTTTAAAAAGCCCCTACAGTGGTTTAAAAGTCCTATGCAATTTGGCCCCCATGCACTTTTGAACTTTTGTACCAATTAGGTATTTAAATTAGGTTCAATTAATTTAATATTTGGACTATCGTAAGAAATTCCCATGTATACAAAGGATTCAGCTCCAAGTACTGTGCATCCACCTTCCACCTCTATCCCCCAAGAATCAAAACTAAAACAATATGAAGTAGAATGGATAAAAGCCCCATATATAATCATATATAATCTACTGGAGTTACCCATGTTGAAAATATGGTTGTTACATTTGTAATGTAATATAATTCAACTCTGGTTTAGCTCCAGATTCGTTGTGGAGTAAAATGATGAGGGACTCCCCTGAGAGGATATCTTCATTAGAGTATTTCAGAAATAGCAAACAGAAAGCAAGCCCTTCTCAATGGATCTTTTTATCTGGACAGTGGTTTGCTTAGTCTCATATGGGTTGCTTTATGCTTATTCTATTCTCAAGACTTTCTTCAGTGCAGCCTTCATCTCTTTGTTTCGTAAGCTGTAAATCAAAGGGTTTAAGAAAGGAGTCACCACAGAATAAAACAAAGTCATAATCTTCTGCATTGCAGCTGGGTTTTCAGCTGTGGGGCTCACATACATTGCCAAGAGGGCTCCAAAGAATAAACACACCACTGTCAGATGTGACCCACAGGTAGAAAAGGCTTTCCGTCGGCCTGTTGCTGAGGGAACTTTTAGCACAGCTCTCAGTAAAAGTATATAAGAGCCCAGGATGTATAGAAGAGTGAGGACAATAATGAAGGTGCTCAGGCTGTAGAAGGTGATCTCAGTGAAGGGAGCTGGGGCACAGGACAGAGCCATCAGTTGGTCCATGTCACACACAAAGTGGTTGATGATGTTGGGCCCACAGAAAGGCAATTGAGATAATTGTACAGCAGACACAGAGTAACTAATGAACCCAAACAACCAGCAAAGAGATATCAAGATATAGCAAAGTCGTGTAGTCATGACAGTGGAGTAGTGCAGTGGGCGGCAAATGGCAAGGTACCGATCATATGCCATGATGCAAAGGAAATACGTTTCAGTTGTACCCAGGGAAGTAAAAAAGTAGAATTGGGTCAAACAGTCAACAAAAGAGACAGTCTTTGTCTTTGAGAGGAAATTGCCTAGCATACTCGGTACAGTGGAGGTGATGTACCAGATTTCAAGGAAAGCAAAGTTTCCCAGGAGAATATACATTGGCATATGGAGACGTTTGTCCAAGCTCACTGCACAGACAATTGTACCATTTCCCATTGTAGCAAATACATAGACCCCAAAGAAAACCGAGAAGAGGAAACTTTGCATCTCCTGACAACCAGGGAAACCAAGGAGGACAAATTCGGTCACAGTGCTTGTTTTTGAATTGTTCATAAATCCCAGAGCTGTAGAGAAGACAAAAAAACACCAATGTCTTGTTTTGTTTCTTGAAAAACTTGGAGGAAACTTAATACTGACATACATCATGTTGGCTATTTGGGAATTAGTTTGGAATAATCCATCCATTGATTTGTGGCTCTTGTTAAAAGCAACGATCAACAATCTTAATGATTCCAAATTTCAATAAAGTTAGGTTCATAACATTAGAGTTTTTACATTAGTTTTTTTAACCATTGTATAAGATTTAAAAGAAGTCTCTCTTTACTTTGAGGATTTAAAAAACTCAGAAACAAACGAAAAGGAGCAAAATACTTACCAGTTTGTATTTCTCCCCTACTCCATTTGCTTTCTTTTTTTCTGTTTTATCCCACTTTATTTCTAATAGACTGCTTTTAGTATGAGTTGTTTTTAAAGCAAGAATTAGGAATGAAATAATTACTTTTTTGACATCTCATGGAGAAAGCACTTGACATACTTTTCAGATACCCTATTGAAAGTGTATTATGTGTTCTGAGTTGTTCACATTGGAATAACTTTCTTTTATTACATTTTCATGATTTGTAAGTATCAACATAGAAACCAAGAGGGAAGGTATAGTAATACTCTTCTGGAGAGTACAGAGTTAATAGTTACCTCATAGTATTCCTTGAATCTACTTAGTACTTTTACTTCAAACTCCTATAACTTAACTAAATCTCCACTACATTAAAACAAATACTGTATTTTAAATCATTTTTTCATAAATATCTCACTGAAATAAACAACTTGTTTTATAATATATTGTTCTACTGCAAGGATGCATTCTTGTTCTTTCTATATATTGCAGGTGACAGGTTTTGACATGTCCAACTTCAGTCCCAACTGTCTACCTGTGAGGAACTTAGAATTTTAAAACTTGTTTGGGAAGGTCAGTTACCACAAGTCCAACAAACACATATAACATGGCTCTCACTGTTATGGAAGTTCAATTCTTGCTGAATATAAATGATATTTTAAATTTGGGTGATGTATAATTACTTAACAAAAATGTTTTTATAATTAAAAACATAATAAATAAATAAAATAAAAATAGTTCCAGATTTCAAAGCCAAAAAAACTTTAAACGCTTTTTCCAAAAATACTCTAATTTATTTTTAAGCTTATTGTATTTTAGTTTTTTTCCTTGTCAAAAATATAGCTGTAAATCATCAATTCCATGGCTCTATTGCCTTCTAGTCTACAGATTTAGTCAACCCCCAGAGTTGGATTCAAATATTATCTATTGTTTTGTTTTATAATTGCCACCACAATTAATGTTTTTCAACATTTATCTCAGAACATTTGACTCCAAAATGAACTTACAATGATTTAAGGAAATTGATAATTACACCAGTCAATGTAGGATATCCTAGTTTTTTATGATGATAATTTTAGGTATCTTTTTGATATCTGTCATACTGAAATCAACAAGGCAAAACCATGCTATTTATAAGTTCCAGTAAATATTTTTATAGCATATTATACATATCTCAACTAACAAATATGCCATAATGACTTAAAGCATGGGTTTGTATGTTTCTCTCTAGGCTGAAAACTTCTAAAATTTACAAATGACATTACATTTACTTCTACATTCTCAGATTACTGAATTTCTAGTTGCAGTAGGCCCTTGAAAGAATCAATGGTTGAGTAAATTTCCAAAAGCTAATCTACAAGTTTATGAATATCACTATCACTCAATCCCTAATCTGTACCTCCTCAGGTAATCTTGTGACCGACTCTGACACAGTGTCCAAATGTGGCCACATTTAGCAAGAGCACCTTTAAGCCTCATGACTGAGCAATCCCACATGCTGTGGGATTCCTATCATCCCTGAGGATCTACGTGAAATGTAACCTCTAGTCATTTACCCTATTTATAGTTTCAGACCTATTATCATTTTGCTCACAACCTCTTATTCTATCTGTTTCTTTGTAAAGACTCCTCCTTTGTACTTGCTTCTTGGGGAATGGCTTTACTTTTCTCCACCAATCCATGTAGCATTTGCTAAAGCCAAAAACTGGAAGGCCATTCAAGCCCTTTCTAATTCTGTCAGCTCATATATATAATCAACCACCAAATCCTGTTGATTTTTTCATCTGAAGTTTTCAAATCTGTCCTGAGCACAGAGGGGATCATTGTAAGTGCTGAAGATTGTAGTGTAAATGCTAGAGAGTTCAGTAGTAGTGTAGAACAGCTACACATACAAACTAGAAAGAAAAGACCTCTCCTAAAGAAGGTCTGAGAACACAGTTTTATGAGGAACTGGCTCAATTTGGTGAGGAAGGACGAGAACATTCACTTTGTAGTATGTGATGACAGACCACAGCTGGTTTCTGTTCACAAGTGATTGACTCAACTTAGTAACACTTAATAATTGTATTACATGTCACACTTAAAGAAAAATAAATGATAAAGTTACATTGATTTGGGTTCAAGTTCTATAGTAGATGCTGCTTGCTCTTTGGGAAAGTTAGGATTTACTTTGCAGAGATCTTGTGAAAATAGTGTTGAAATACAGCTGTCTAATATACAGTACAGTGCCTGGTAAAGTTCCTGGAATATGCTAGGACTTGAAAAATATTGCATTTTTTTCATGATAATACTACCAATAACTAAAAACAAAGTACTTAGGATAAAAATTTTTAGCATAATCATTTAAAAGCCTAGATAAAAACAATGAACTTTGGTTTTTTTGGTCTGGGGACTCAAACTCAACGCCTTGTACTTGGCAGGCAGGCGCTGTGGCATTCAGCTCCATCCCCTGCCATAAAAACAATGAATTTAAGTGAACAAAAAAGACTAGATTAAAAGTCACTCAGTTCAAAAATTTCATACTCCAAAGTTATGGGTAACATTTTTGGTGGTTCAGATTTATTTTATGGACCTTCTCATATATTCTAACACATGTAGAATCATACAGTTTGATTTGATATAAAGGAAGAGGAAATGAAAACATAATAATGTTGACAATGCAAAATGTAGAAACAAATAATAGGATGAAAGTTATTACATTACCTGGGGTGTGCATCATAGTACTGGGAATAAGTCATATTTAATTAGAGTATTGTAGACAGTGAGTTAAATACATTAGCAAATAGTCTTTAATACCAACCTAGGCAATTTATCAAATTTCTGAATAATAAGGCATTCACTTGTGAATCATTAGGCAAGAAACTTTAGGAGTATTAAGCTAAGGGAGATCTGTGTAGCTGGATGCACAACTTCACTATTACGATACTGAAGATGCTGTGGATAAAATCACACAGCCAAAAATCCAGAAAAAGTTTGGAAAAGTATGATAATAATATAAAGGGACCCCAACTAAAGCTAGCATCAACGGGTAGATATTTTAGTAAAAATAATTCCGTGATGTCTGGACAGTGAGAAGTTACTTACCCTTCATGATAGGACTCAGTGTGACAGGTCGGAGAATAAACACTTCGTCTGTATCTTCTTAAGGATGCCTCTCTTTCCTATATATGAATTTGAACATAGGGCCTGACCTGTGAATCCTAGGGTATAGAAAGTTAAATGTTGAAGCTCCCTTTCCGAGTTCCTCGAATATAACAGAACAACTGGGCCTTCTATTGGGCAGTAGTGATAGCCAGTGAAAGGAGCACAAGTCCTGCAACAGCATGTAAGGTGTGGCCCTCAACTACAGATTGGTATTTTCATCAGGCACTGTTCCGATAGTCCTTGACTTACAATCTTCCACTTACTTTGTTCCACTTTTTAAGGAAGGAAAAGTGATAAACATTACATAGAAATTGCACTTTAAATTTTCATCTTTTGCCAGGCTGTGCTAACTTGGACAGTGGCAGTGAGCATAGCTCCTAGTCAGCCATATGATAACGAAGGCAAACAACTGATATTCCACAGTATGCTGTTTGCTAAGCTATGATGTTTAATAAGTTAGGTGAATTAAATGCACTTTTGACTTATAATATTTCCAATGTACAATGAGTTTATCAGTACTTAAACCTTTGGTAAGCCAAGGAGCACCTGTACAAGAGACTTAAATACCTCCAGGCATCAGATATTTTTCACTTGTCTTACCCAGCAAAGAAAGTTCAGCAGGAGAGTTTTATATATTGTTATATTTTCCTGTAGAGCACCTTAAAGCAGTTAGGTGTGAACCTCATGAGGAGATTTCAGAAAGGGTGTGCCAGTGAGTGAAGGAAAAAGGGTGTATTGTTGAGACTCCCTAGAGGTGCAATTAAAGTTTGATCTCGGAGATGAGTGTGCTGGCTTCCGTCTCTTCTTGGGCAGGCTCCCTTGAGAGACTTAGGTAGAGCATTTTTTCTTCCATCTACAGTTTTCACAAAGTTTAGGGAAAATTGGATCCCAGAGCGAAAGCAGGAACTGCAAGGCAATGGTGAGATGTCTGGATTTCCAAACAATCACTTTCAAGAAAAGTCTTTTCAAATTGTTTATATTCTCTTCACACTCTTAACATCTACAATTTTTCTTCTAAGTTTTAATTACTTACAGATTATTTGTTTTGTATTTGTGCTATATATTCTTTATTCCCTTATTCATTCTTTTTTTCTTTTGGGTTATTCAACTACTTATAATTATTTTCTTTTGTCTATTAGCTTTTTCTGGTAGTTTAAAAATATTTTTATTGTGGTGATATATAACCACATAAAAATATAATGTATCTTAATATAAAATTATCTTTTTAACAATTTATTAGTGCACAGTTCAATGACATTAAGGACGTTTACATTGTTATGCAGCCACCACCACTATCCATTTGCAGGATCTTTCATCATTCTAAACTGAAACTCAGTATCTAAACAAGGATTCCCTGTTCCATCCTTTCCCAGCACTTGGCGGCCGCCATTCTACTTTCTGTCTCCACGAATCAGACTATTCCAGGTTGCTTTCTAAATGGAATCACACATTATTTCTCCTTTCATGGCTGGCTTCAAGGTTCATCCTTGTGTAGCATGTGTTGCTTTCTTTTCTTCTCCTCCTCTTCCTCTCTCTCCCTCCTCCTTTTCCTCTTCTTCCTCTTTTCCCTCCTCCTCCTTCCCCTTCCTCCTCTTCTTCTTTTCTTTCTTCTTCATTCCAATGGATGTGAATTGGAGTCTCATTGTGATTTGGATTTATATACTTGAATGTTGAGCATGTTTTCTTGTGCCTATTGTTTACTGATTTTTGGAGAAATATCTATTGGAATGCTTAGGTCATTTTAAAATTGGATTGTATGTTATTCTTGTTGAGTTGTAGTTCTTCAAATATTTTGGATATTAGCCCTTATCAGATCTATGATTTATGAGTATTTTCTTCTATTCCATGGATTGCTTTATATTCTGTTGATAGTGTCATTTGATGTACAAATGCTTTAAATTTTGATATTTTACTTATCTATTTTTTTTTGTGGCCAGATTTTTTTGTGTGTGTCATATCCAGGAAGTCATTGTTAAATCCAATATCATAAAACTTTCCTCTATGTTTTCTTCTAGTTTTAAGCTTTGAATTTTGTGTCCAAGTCTGATTCATTTTGAGTTAATTTTGTGTATTGCCTAAGGTTAGAGTCTAACTTCATTATTTTGCATGTGGATAACTAGTTTCCCTAGTATCTCTAGATGAAAAGACTGTCCCCTCTCCCACTTCGTGGCATTGAACTCTTGTTGGAGTTGTTCGAGACGCGAAGAAGAGTCAGACCACGAGAATGCAGTTAAGTGGACGAGCAGAGGGCTGCAGCTCACAAGGCGAAACAGCAGCTTGCCTCTGTTGCCCATGCCTTTTACTGAGGCGGTGCACGGTGGGAGCGCGAGAAACGTGAGAGATTACAACCAAGGCCTTGAAGCTGTTTTTCAGGAATAACATCTTGAAAGCTTTCATACCTAATCTTGAGCTTTTCCAAAGCAGAATACTCACGCCCTCGGCGTCAAGGTTTCTGGAACAGAGGGAGCGTCGCAAGCAATGCTCCCTGGATGTTATCTGGCATGCGAGAAAACACCTGCTGTTCCTGGGAACATTTCCCCAGAGTTCATTCTAAGTTCAACTTGCTCTGAGACAACATTCTTCTCTACAAACTCTTACTTGTGTGAAGGTTTGTTTTTGGAGTTTCTATAATAATCCATTGATATATGTGTCACTACCATATTGTTTTAATTTCTATAGGTTTGAGATAAATTTTGAAATTAGGAAGTGTGGATAGTCAACTCTTGTTTTTTCAATATTGTTTTGGTTACCTGGGGTCCCTTGAAAGTCTATTAATTTTGGGATGGATTTTTCTTATTTCTGCAAAAATGTCATTTGGATTTTGAAAGACACTGGATCATAGATCATTTTGGATAGTATTGACACCTGAATAATATTGTTTTGCACTTTGCAAACATGGAAAATCTCTCCATTTATTTTTTAATAAATTAATTTTTCATTTTCACAATACATGATTTAATGATATATATTCTAGGTATAAAACAACCAGCCCAGAACCAGACATAGGACATAAATTTTTGTCTCTTATTCTTTTTATTGGTACACGTTTGCAGTATCAGTGATCACATTCAGCTTAAGGGTTTGTTAAATATGCATAGTGCACTTGATAATTTTTACTCACCTTATCCCCCTACACCCCTTTTCCCAGATCTGCTTCCCATTTCTATAGAAACTACTTCCGTTTCTTCACATGACTCTTTATTTTGATCTTCAAAAATCCTTATATTTTGAGTCTATCATAGTAAAGATACCAGGTGATATTTAACCTTTTCTAAATAAGTTATTTTACTTAGCTTATGGTCTCAAGATCCATTCACTTTCCTACAAATGACTCAAAATTGTCCTTCTTTATGGATGAGTAGTACTCCAATATGTATATATACCAATTTTTCTTTATCCATTCATCTGTTGATGGGCATATAGATCATTGTGACTTGTGCTGCTATGAACATGGTATGCACGTATTGCTGTAGTAGGATGCCTTTAGCTCTTCTAGGAAGATACCCAGGAGAGATATAGCTGGGTCAAATGGAATTTCTATTTTTTTTTTTTTTGGTACTGGGGATAGAACTCGGGACTTTGCACTTGTGAGGCAGATGGCGGCACCACCAAGCTAAATCCCCGGCTGGAATTTCTATTTTTAATTTTTTGAGAAATCTCCATAATTATTTCCAATGTGGTTATACCACTAACAGTATATAAGAGCTCCTTTCCCCCAACAACCTCACCAACATTTATTATTTTTTGAGTTCTTGATAGTGGGTGTTCTTACTGCAGCAAGGTGAAATCTCAGTGTTGTTTTGATTTGCATTTCTCTGGTGACTAAAGATGCTGAACAGTTTTTTCATGTATTTACTGGCCATTGTATTTCTTTTTCTGTGAAGTGTCTATTCATTTCAATGGCCCATTTTAAAATTGAGTTTTATATTTGGTGGTCTAATCATTTTGAGTTCTTTATATATTTTAGATATCAATCCTCTGTCTGGGGAGTAGCTGCTAAAATTATTTTTTTTCCAACTCTGTAGGTTGTCTCTTCAATCTGTTGGTTATTGTGTTAGCTATGTAGAAGCTTTTTAGTTTGATAAAATCTCATTTGTTGATTCTTGGTACTATTTCTTGTGCAATGGGGTTCTGGTCAGAAAGCTTTTGCCTATACCCATATCTTTAAGAATTTTACCATTTTTTCTCAATTAGATTCAGTGTTTTTGTTTGTATACCTAAGTCTTTCATCCATTTTGATTTAGTGCACTGTGAGATGTGGATCAAGATTCATTCCCGTGCATGTGGATAACCAGTTTTCTCAGTAACGTTTATTAAAGAGGCTATCTTTTCTACAGTATACATTTTTGGTCCCCTTGTCAAAGATCAGCTAGGTGAAAGTGCTTGAGGTTGTATCTGTATCCTCTATTCTGTTCCATGGTAAATGTATTGGTTTTGTGCCAGTATCATGTGTTTTTATTATTGTGGTTTTGCAGTGTAACTTAAAGTCTGGGATTGTAATATCTTTTTCTTTGCTCTTGTTGCCCTGGATTTCTTTTGCTATTTTTGGTTTCTTCTTTTTTCATATAAATTTTAGAATTATTTTATTCTAGTTCTGTAAAAAATACAGATGGTATTTTCATGGGGATTGCATTAAATGTATGTATTATTTTTGGTAATATGACCATTTTGATGATGTTAATTTTGCCTACCCAGGAACAAGAGATGTTTTCCCATTTTCTAATGCCTATTTAATCTCTTTATTTTCAGAGAAATATAGTTTTATTATAGAGGTCTTTCACTTTCTTGGTTGGGTTAATTCCAAGGAATTTAATTTTTTGATGCTATTGTGAATGGGATTTTTAAAAAAAATTTCTCTCTTAGTGGGTTCATTGGTTTATAGAAACACTATTGATTTTTGTGTGTTGATTTTGTATTCTGCCACTTTGCTGAATTTTTTCTTTTAGTTCTAAGAGTCTTTTGGTGACATTTTTGGCTCTTCTATGGATAGCATCATGTCATCTCCAAAGAAGCAAATTTTGACTTCTTCCTCTCCTATTCTAGTTCTTTCATTTCCTAATTGTTTTGGCTAAAGTTTTGAGTACTATATTGGACAGGAGTGGTGACAGTGGACACCTTTCTCTTGTTCCTGATTTTAGAGGGAATGTTTTCAGTTTTTTCTCATTAGTATGATGTCAGCAGTGAGTTTAAGGAATCTATTAATTTCTTCCAGATTCTCCAATTTATTAGTTTTCAAAATAGTTACTTATAATCCTATGGATTTCAGTGGTATCCATTGTGACTTTGCCATTTTCATTCCTAATTGCATCTAAATGAGTCTTTTGGTATTTTCTAAGGGTTTGTACTTTGTTTATCCTTCTGAAGAACCAACTCTTCATTGATTCTTTGTATTTTTTCTTTTTAGTTTCAATTTCATTGATTTCCATGCTGATCTTTATAATTCCCTTCATTGTACCCATTTTGGGTTTGGATTGTTCTTGTTTTTCTAGGACCTTGCAGTACATACAGTTTGTTCTGGTTTTCTAACATGGGCACAGCTATGAACTTCCTGACTGCTTTTGCTGTGTCCCATAGTTTCTGATATGTTTTATAGCTCATTTTCATTTGATTCTAAGAATATTTTAACTTCTTCTGTGACCCATTGATTATTCGAGTGCATTACTTAATCTCCAAGTATTTGCATGACTTTTTGTGATTTCTTTTGCCAGTGATTTCTAGTTTCATTCTATGATGCTCCAATAATATGTATAAGATATTTTTAGTTTTTAATATTTATATAAGCATGCCTAATGCCTAGTAAGTCATGGAGAAAGTGCTATACGTTGCTCAGAAACATTTGTATTCTATTGCTTTTGGGTAGAACACTCTGTATTTACAAAGTCCTTTTGTTCAAATATGTGGTTCAATTCTGATATTTCTTTGATTTTTTTTTCTTTAGTTGATCTATATGTGATAGTGGGTTATTGAAGTTCCCCTTATGATTGTGTTGATGTTTATTTGATCTTTTATGTCCAGTAGTCATTGTTTTATGAAGTTGGGTGCATTGGTATTTGGTGTACACATGTTTATAATTGTTATCTTATAATTGTTGAATTATTCTTTTTATCAGTATGTATTGACCTTTGTCTCTTCTGATCAGTTTGGGCATGAAGTTCACTGTGTCTGAAAATAGAATGGTTACTCTTGCTTGTTTTTGTGTTCTATTGCATAAAATATTGTTTGCAATCCTTTGATTTTTTAGTCTATGAGCTTCTTTTTAGATTAAATGTTTCTTGTGTATAGCATATCATTGGATTTTGTTTTTTGACCTGATCTGGCAGTGTGTGTCTTTTGACAATCATTATATAATGCAAACATGTACTAATAAAAATAAAAACTGAAAAAAAGAGAACTGACAAAATGGACATACTTGTCTTATTCCTTATCTGAGAAGAAAAGCTTTCAGGATTTTTAAAAACCATTGAGTATAATATTCACTGTGGGTTTTTCATATATGAACTTTACTACATTAAGATAGTTTATCTCTAGTCCTACTTTGTTGAGTGTTTTTCTTATGAAAAAGTGCTGAATTTTATTAAATGCCTTTTTTGCATTAACTGAGATAGTCAAGTGAGTTTTCCTCATTCTGTTAATGTTATATTACATTGTTTAATTTTCATATATTGAGCCATCCTTGCATAGTAAAAGTAAATTCTAATTTGTTATACTATATGACCTTTTTAATATGGTCTTGAGGGTTTTTATTTTGTACTAGGAACTGAACTAAGGACCTTGCACTTGTCAGGTGGGCATGGCACCACTGAGTCACATTCCTGGATCTAGTTTTGAGTTCTATTTGCTAGATTTGTTTGGATTTTTCATTGTACTTGCACTATTTAATGAAAGAACCCTAGCAATTTTATTGTCTATCTTTATCAGGACTCTATGAGCTTTAGGAGAAAAAAAATGTGTTTTCCCAACAATAAAAATAAATAGTAGAAAAATGACAGAGATGATATCTACATATAAATGTGATATAACTAGCTACAGTTTTATAACCATATATTTGTATAAGCCCTAAGACAAGGAAGATATTTCTCATATTTTCTCTAAAGTACTAAACAGTCAGAGTGAAATGATGCTAAGGAGCTCTTAGGACCCTGTTTAACTTTTCTGTCAATGAAGAGACTCACACCCACAACAAGTGCTGATGGGGCTGCTGGGAAAAAGGAACTCTGGTGGTGGGAGTGTAGATTGGTGCAACCACTGTGGAAATCAGTGTGGAGAGTCCTCAAAAAACTAAGGTTAGAGCTATTTCCCAGCTATCTTTCCAAAAGAATTAAAAGCATCATACCACAGTGATATATGTGCACCCATGCTTATAGTGGCACAGTTTCTTATAGATAAATCTTGGAAATACCCCAAATGCCCATTAACTGAGGAATGGATAAGAAAGATGTGGTTTTAAAAAAAATAAATGGAGTACTATTCAGCCATAAAAAAGGATAAACTTGAGATATTTCTAGGTAAATGGATGCACCTACAGGCCATACTCTTAAGTGAAATAAATTGGACACACATGTGTAAATATTGCATTGTCTTTCTGGTGTGAGAAACTGAGACTATAAATAAGAACCAAAATATATAATAGATATTTTGAAATAGGAAGAAATTGTCAATTTGAACGATTGAACCAGAAATTATTCAATTATCGTACTGAGTGTGAGATTCTTTGTTAATAATTAAAATATTTTATACAAAAAAGTTATAGTTATTAGGAAATGAGTTGAGATATAGAATAGCACTTGAAAATATATTCTTTTAAGGTCATGATACACAGTGTATTTACCATTGTTATTTATTCTCTAATTATTTTTTGTCTTAAAAATTATTTTTCCATAGAACTGTTTTTATATTTTCTTTATTAATATCTACTTGTATTACATTAAAATAAAAAAATACTCATATGGAATCATAGAATTGTTGGGGGAAAATTATTTTCTATATCTAGTAATCAGAAAGTTCCCCTAGAAAATTGTTCTTTGTTTAAAAATACCTATTCTTCTCTTGTTCTTTAAACACCAAATTCTTTGCCTAATGCAATGTTGTTATCAGTTCTTTGGATCTTCTTCTTGGATATCATAAACATTTATGAAAAAAGTAGCTATCATACACTCTGCTAATCACATTGCTGTTTTCACTTAACAATATGTCTTGGAGATATCCCATAAGGAACTGCTTTATACTTTGTAAAATTGAAGCTATGGTATTCCAATGTGTAACTGATCATAGCTTATTTACCCTTTTATTAATGAGAAGTGATGTTGTTGTCAATATTTTGTTATTGTAGCAATGCTACCATGACTGTTCTTTTCATTATTTTTTCACATATATGAAAATATTTATAGGCTAAATACCTAGGAATCCAAGCTGCTGGATTAAAGGGCATATCACTTTAAATTTTGATAGAAGTTGCCTAGTCAACCTATATAGGGTTTAAAAGTTATACTCCCTCCAGCCAAGTGTGAAGGTACTCATTTCACCATGCCCAGTGCATTTTCAAACATTTTTATTTTTGTCATTCTGCTAGGTGAAAAATAGAATAGGATTTTTCCTTAATGTTTTTATCAATGAGTCCATGCTCTTTACATGTTTAAGAATTATTTCTGGGTATGGTTAATTTATATCTTTTGAGTTATTTTTTTGTTGGGGTATAGTTTTGTTCTCTTACTCTCAGGTGTTATTTATATTAATAAATGAAACTTACTATAATATGACTGGAAAAAATGTGAAAAGTTTTAAAGATAAAAATTTAAGATCAGTATAAATGGATGCACCTTGAAGCTATACTCTTAAGTGAAATAAATCAGGCACATGTGTGTAAATGTCACATTGTCTCTCTGGTGTAAGAAACTGAAAATGTAAATAGGGACCAAAATGGATAATAGACAATGTGAAATAAGAGAACATTGTTCAAAAGGAAAATAGAGAAGGAGGAGGGGGAAAGAAAGGAAAGAAAAATTTAAAAAATGAGAAAAAAGTAAAAAATGAAAATGAGGCATTTATAAATAAGAACTCCCCTTAGAGGGTTGAAGGGAGGGGAGGGAAATGGGAAAAACAGGGAATCGAGATACATCATGTAAAGGTACAAATTCCCTAGGATAAATGTGATCATTATGTAAATCTAGATTGTACCAGTAAAATTAAATATGAAAAAAACCTTAAGGTCAGCTACTAAAGGAAAAGCTACTTAAGTTATCAAAAAATGTGATGGATAAGTAACTTTTGCTTTTTCTCATTAAAATATTGTCCTTGGTAAATTGATCTTTGATTCACAATCTAAGTATGTTTGTTGATTGGTGAAGGTGCTTCAAAAATAGGATGGTATCTTATTCAAAGTCTAGGATGGAGTTTAAAAAAAACAGCTTAAGTTTCCAGCACAAATACTGAGTAAATATTTGTACTTATCTACTAATTCTGGGTGCCTCTCATTTAAAAAATAAGCCCAAATATGTTCTTTTTGGTCCTGGTTCTACCTCTATGTTACTGTGAGTAACCTTTCCCTCTCTGTTTGTGGAAGAGTCCTCAAGGATTTGGAAGTGGTTGCAGTGAAATGAAAAGCAGGTCCACATCCCAGATGCATGTTTATATCAGCACCTAGGGCTACATGTCTCTCTGGTTTGTGGATTTTTCACACACTTATGCTACAAGATCATCTTCTGAGAGTGAGGTAAATAGTGAGAATGTGTGGAATTTAGATATAATATCAAAGACCTTCTAGTTATGGTCATGACTGAATAGCATGTATTAGACAAAAAGTAACTTCAAGCAAAGTAACTATAAAATGTGGATGAAATACACATCTGAAGGCAGCAGGGAGCAACTGGCACAGTTAACACCTCAGATTCAGGGTATAACTGAATTTTAAGAAAGCCATGTTCCAGTGCAAGGGCTGCCCCCAAGGATGAAAACCCAAACAAGCATAGGCCATTTTTAAAGCTCATAGAAAGAACACTTGTGTGGAATCAAAGTAATCTTTCTCTACCTACTTGATAGAAGAAAATTTTTAACTTCTGTTGAGTTACTATATTTATTTTCTTTACTACTTTTAGAATATAATGCCTGGCTTTCAAATTAAAAAATTGAAGCATAAGAGGCAACAGGACAAATGATCAGGAAGCCAGAGAAGAAATAACAGAAACACACTCACAGGTGTTCCTGGTTTTTGTTATAATGTGATGATTAATTCCCTAAATAAAACAAGTTTCTTAAAACATGAAAATAAGTTAAATACATTTTCATTGCCCAAGGGCGTTTTTGATTAATGCTTTTTTGTTCCCAGAAATTTCTCCAAGGCTCTTTTCATATCTTTATTCCTAAGACTATATATCACAGGGTTAAGGAGAGGGGTCAAAACAGAATAAAAGAGAGTCACAATCTTCTGCATTCCAGCTTCATGCTCAGATGTTGGGCTCCCATACATCACTAGTACTGAGCCATAGAATAGTGAAACCACGGCAAGGTGAGACCCACAGGTGTTAAAAGCCTTTCTTTTCCCAGCTGCTGAAGGGACCTTCAATACGGCTTTTAGGACCAGAGCATAAGATCCCACGATGAAGACAAAAGGAATAATAAGGGGCAGGGGACTTAAGGCAGAGAAGACAAGCTCTATCACAGCAACTTTTTTGCAAGTGAGGGCTAACAGAGGACCTGGGTCACACAGGAAATGATCAATTATCCTGGATCCACAAAAGGACATTTGGGAGATGATGACGATAGGAATCAAGAACCACAAGAAACCAAGTATCCAGCAGACTAACACAAGATTGGTGCAGAGATGTCTGGTCATAATGGACAGATATTGCAGAGGCCTGCAGATGGCAAGGTACCGATCAAAGGCCATAATTGCCAGGAAAAAGCATTCGGTGGAACCCAAGGAGAAGAAGAAATAGAACTGGAGAAAGCACCCAGAGAAGGAGATGACCTTGGTGTCAGAGAGGAAGTTGGCCAACATGTTGGGGACTGTGGAAGTGACATACCAGATCTCCAGGAAGGAGAAGTTGGCCAGCAGGATGTACATGGGTGTGTGCAGTCTCAGATCCCAGCGCACGGCACAGATGATGGAAGCATTTCCCATGAGGGTGAGGAGGTAGAGAGCAGAGAAGAGCACAAAGAGGAGGATCTGCCCCTCCCTGGGGCAGGGGAAGCCCAGGAGGATGAAGCCAGTGATGGTGCTGGAGTTGCTGGGGGTGTGGAAGCTTTTCATGTGTCTGTGAGCTGTAAAAATACAAGCAATTGCTGAATGGTAGAATAAATAAGATGGGGCTCAGATTTACATTTAAATCACCTTGAGAAAGAAAACTCATAGATATCAATAGCATCTTAGTTATTTTTTCTTGTTGCTGAGACACGATGGCTGATATCCAATGTTAAAAGGAGGAAAGGTTTATTTTGGCTCACGGTTTCAGTACATAATTCGCTGGCTACTACACAGGGTGGCATGGCAGAAGAGCATGGCAGAGGAGAAATAGTTTATGGCAGGGAGACAGCAATAGAAGCAGTAAGCAGCAAGCAGTGACAAGAGAAGCCCTCTTTCTGTCCTTTGTATTCTTTCCAGGCTACCCACACTTAGGGAGGATAGGACTCAGACCCAGGTGGGGTTTCCTTAATCCTAACATAACAGCATGAGTCAATACCAGGAACACATCCTTAATCCCAGCATCAGGCAGAGGAGGCTTCCGGGCTGCCATACCATTGCTCCTGGTGCAGAGGAGGCTTCTGAGCTGCTGTACCACCACTCCCAGCACAGAGGAGGTGAGCCACATGGGCACCAGCAGCACAATCCCTCCCCCCATAGAAATGAGAAGACACATAAACAAGTCTCAAAACCAGACTTCCAGATCACCTACAGCAACCCCAGAGGGAAACAAGATGGAAAACGCTGATGCTAAACTACCTGGACTCCCTGGCAACAAAAGAGGATCTGGAAAAAATGGAATTGGAAAGGATTTCTCAGATAACAGCAGAGATTGTGCTCATGGTGCAAGACATGATTAATAAATCTAGAGAAGAGCTGAGGAAGATGATGGAATCCCAACATAGGAAACAAATGGAATCCATAAAACAGATGCAAACATATTTCCAGGAGATTAAAAATTCCATTGAAAGTCTATATAGCAGAAAGAGCCAATGTGAGGACAGAATTTCAGATATAGAAGATAAGATTGCAACTAGTGACCAGGAAAAGAAAAAATGCTTTAAAATTGTAAGGGAACATGAGAGATCAATCCAGCAGCTGCTAGACAATGCAAAAAAGAATAACATAAGACTGATGGGAGTCAATGAAGAAACAGAAGAGAATGCAGATGACACAAAAAACTGTTCACAGAAATGATGGCAGATAACTTCCCAAGGAGGGGAAAAGAGCTTGACATACAGATAAGTGAGGCATATAGGACTCCAACTTGCCTTGATCAAAGAAAAATCTACACATAGGCATATAATTGTTAAGATTCCAGAAACCCAACAGAAGAACAAAGCTCTACAAGCAGTTAGGGAAAAGAAATAAATTACATACAAAGGAAAGCCCATCAGAATCACAGCACACCTCTCAATGCAAACCCTCAAGACAAGAAGAGCTTGGAGTGACATATTCCAAGCCCTAAAGGAAAACAGCCTCAAACACAGATTGATGTGCCCTACAAAACTATCTTTCAAAATTAATGGAGAAATAAGATACTTTCTTGACAAAGAACACCTTAGGAACTTCGTGAATACCAAACCAACGCTTCAAAAAATTGTAGACAATATCCTAGGAAAAGACAATGATGATCACAGCCCCAGGAAGCACAGCATGAATGAATCCGCTGGGCATGACAAGAAATTATATGCAAAGGGGGGAAAAATCCAACAAAAAGAAAAAGTCATGACAATGATAAGTCAGTAGGTATCAGTTATAATCATCAATGTTAATGGTCTCAATTCACCAATCCAAAGAAATAGACTGGCAGAAATGGGTAAAGAGGCAAGACCCAACAATATGATGCATACAAGAAACACACTGAATTCAAAAAGAAACTCATAGCCTGAAAGTTAAAGGGGGGCAAACAATGCTCCATGACACAGGAACCAAAAAAAAAAAAAAAAAAGCAGGAATCGCTATCCTTTTGCAGATCAAGTGGATTTCAAACACTGATTAAAAGAGACAAAGAAGGACACTACATCATTCTAAAGGGAAGAATCCAAGAGAAAGAGACAACAATCATAAATATATATGCACCAAATGGTAGTGCACCGAACTATATGAAACAAATACTAATGGACATGAAAAGTCATATATGCACTAATACATTAGTAGTGGGGGACCTCAATACCCCACTGTCACAAATAGATAGATCAACTAGACAAAAAATAAGTAATGAAATATTAGAACTCAATCAAACTCTTGAACAAATGAACTTAACAGATGTTTACAGAGTGTTCTACCCCACAAAATCAGCATACACATTCTTTTCAGCTGCATACAGGTCATTCTCCAAAGTAGACCACATAATTTCTCATAGCACATGTTTAAATAAGTGCAAAGGAACTGAAGTTATCCCCTGTATATTATCTGACCATAGTGTGATGAAATTGGAGATCAATAGCAAAAGAAACTGCAAAAATTTCGTTGGTTCTTTGAAAGAATAATTGACAAACCCTTAGCCAACCTTATCAGAAAAAAGGAAAGAAAAGGCCCAAATCCATGCAACTAGGAATGAAAAGGGTGAAATAATAATGATCCCAGCAGAAATCCAGAGGATCATTGATACCTACTTCTAGAACCTATATGCCAATTAGATGGAAAACACAGAAGAAATGGACAGATTCCTAGATACATATGAATTACCAAAGTTGAATGAAGAAGACCTAAAAATTGTAAACAACCCAATATCAACCAATGAAATTGAAAATGTAATTAAAACTTACTAATGAAGAAAACCCTAGGTCCTGATGGTTTTACTGATGAATTCTAGAAGACATTTAGAGAGGAACTACTGCCACTACTGTTTAAACTCTTCAATGAAATTGAAAGGGAAGCAATATTTCTGAATTTATTCCTGGAAGCAAACATTACTTTTAACCCCAAATCAGAGAAAGACCCAACCAAAAAAGGAGAACTATAGGCCAATCTCACTAATGAACATAGATGCAAAAATCCTTAATAAAATACTGGCAAATAGAATGCAGAAGATCATCAAGAAGATCATACACCCTGATCAAGTGGGATTCATCCCAGGGAAGCAGGGATGGTTCAACACACACAAATCAATCAAAGTAATACACTATATCAATAGAGCTAAGGACAAAAACCATATGATCATCTCAATTGATGCAGAAAAAGCATTTGACAAAATCCAACACGCATTTGTGATAAAAATTCTGCAAAAAATTGGAATACATGGTATCTACCTCAAACTGATAAAAGCCATCTATGAAAAACCAACAATCAATATCATACTAATGGGCCAAAAAACTGAAATCCTTCACACTAAAATCAGGAAGAAGACAAGAATGTCCACTATGACCACTGCTGTTCAATATAGTTTTGGAAACATTAGCCATAGCAATTAGACAAGAGAATGCAGTTAAAGGAATAAAGATAGGAAAGAAAGAAGTCAAATTGTCATTATTTGCAGATGACATGATACTCTATATAGAAGACCCCAAGAACACCACCAAAAGTCTTCTAGACTTAAAACCAAATCCAGTAGAGTAGCTGGATACAAGGTCAACACACAAAAATCAATAGCTTTCCTCTACATGAACAACAGACTCACTGAGACAGAAATAGGGCAAACAATTCTTTTCACAATATCATTCAAAAAATGAAAATACCTAGGAATCAACCTAACAAAAGACATCAAAGACCTCTTCTCTGAAAACTATAGCATTCTGAAAAGAGAGACTGAAGATGATATCAGAAAATGGTAAGACATCCCCTGCTACTGGGCAGAAAGGATCAACATAGTGAAAATGGCCATACTTTCAAAACTGCTATATAGATTCAATGCAATCCCAATTGAAATCCCAGCAACATACTTTATGGACCTTGAGAAAACAATTCCAAAATTCATTTGGAACATGAAGAGACCTACAATAGCAAAAGCCATTCTAGGTAACAGAGACATGGCAGGGGGTATCACAACCCCCAACTTGAAACCATATTACAAAGCTACTGTGATAAAAACAGCATGGTACTGGCAAAGAAACAGACCTGAGGACCAGTGGAATAGATTAGAAAATGCAGAAACTACTCCAGACACACTCAGCCATCTCATCTTTGACAAAGGAGCCAAACACCGTCACTGGAGGAAAGATAGCCTCCGTAATAAATTTTGCTGCAAAACTTGGGTTTCAGTTTTCCAAAGGTTAAAACTAGACCTATATCTCTCACCATGCACTAAACTAAAATCAAAATGGATTAAAGATCTAAATTTTAAAATAGAAACGCTGAACCGGCTGTAACAGAGATTCTGTAGAACTCTTGAAGACATTGCTGTATGAAAAGATTTTATGAAGAAAACCTCATTTGCCTGTGAACTAGCACAAACATCAACAAGTGGTATCTCTTCTTATTAAAAAGCTTCTGCACAGCAAGAGAAACCACCAACAGCATGAAGAGACAACCCACAATGTAGCAAAAAATTTTCACCTTCTTTCACAGACAAAGATCTACTATCTAGAATCTATAAAGAAGTTAAAAAAAATCAGATCTCCTAAATTTAAAGACCCAATCCACAAATGGGCATCTGAAATGAACAGACATTTCTCAAATAAAGAAGTAGAAATAGCAAATAAACACATGAAAAAATGTTCAACATCACTGGTCATTTGAGAGCTGCAAATGGAAACAACCCTGAGATTCCACCTTGCTCCAGAAAGAATTGGTGAGATCATGAAATCAACCAATAACAAATGCTGGTGGGGCTGTGGGGAAAGAGGAACCCTGCTCCACTGCTGGTGGGAGTGTAGACTGGTGCAAGCACTGTGGAAATCAGTATGGAGGTACTTCAAAGAACTAGGACTGGAAGTCCCATTTGACCCAGCTATTCCACTACTGCGGATCTTCCCCAAAGAATTAAAAAAGATTCATACCACAGTGATATATGGGCACCCATGTTCATAGCAGTACAATTTGTAAAAGGTAAAACTTGGAAGCAGCCCAATTGCCCATCAACTGGAGACTAGATTAAGAAAATGTAGGGTTTTTAAAAATGAAATGGAGTACTACTCAGCCATAAAAATGAGAAATTAGAGACATTTATAGCTAAATGGATGCACATTGAGGCAATCCTCATAAGTGAAATGAATAGGACACAGATGTGTAAATACCGAATAGTTTCTCTAGTGTGAGAAACTGGAAGTGTAAATAAGGACTAAAAGGTATAATAGATAATGTGAAAAAGGAAGAAAAGGGGTAAATGGGAAGGGGAAGTGGGAAGGATAGGGGAAAGGAAAGAAGGGAATGGAATTAATATGAGAAAATGAAAAAATGGAAACAAAATCTTTGTAAATAGGGAGGGATGGAGGGGTTGAATGGAGGGCAAGGGAAGGGGGAAAAATAAGAACCAAGAGAGATTATGTAAAGGCGCAAGTTTCCAATGATGAATGTCATTATATTGTATACCTAAAATGTACCAATAAAATAAAATTAAGAATAAGAAAAGTCCCAGCATCACACACTCTAGATGCAACCACCTGAAAAACCCCACCTGTGATCACATGAGGCTTTGGAGATCTCTCTCTCTCTCTCTCTCTCTCTCTCTCTCTCTCTCTCTCTCTCTCTCTCTCTGTCTCTGTCTCTCTTTCTCTATCTCTCTATCTATCTATATCTGATTATTTGCTCCCGTACATTTTCACTATGGGTTTAAGAAAACTATTGACTAAATCCACAAGTTCTCATATATATTGTATTTAGTTAAAGTAGAATAAATCTTTCTACTTTGTTTACAAAACTCTCCTTCAGGAGCTCATACATACATATATATATATATATATATATATATATATATTCTCACAAAACAAGATTTCTTCCATTTTTGTGATAGTGAAGTAATTGCAGATCTGTGTGGCAGCATTATTGCCCCCCTATAGCCTGCTTTTCGTGTCACAGGCCTAATAACTCTTTTAATAAAAGGATATGTAGTCAGTCCCGTGCATACAGACTTTACTTAGCCTCCCAATATTTTTAGAACAAAATAAAACTTCCAAATAGTAGTTTTTGAATCCACTCATCTTAACACCTATAACATCATCTGTCATTTTATTAAATCAAGTACACACACTCGTAGCCCCTCCACAATTATATGAAGGTCATGCACACAGTCTTCTACCATAAGCTCTGCAAATATAATATAGGGCCGGAGATTAATCTGGCCAGGAAAGTGGGCTAGCACGGTGTGTGTACCGTCCCTGGAGCTCCCCTGGTCCCACTTCCTCAGATCCACAGGCACCAGTTAGTATTTAGTAGAAAAGAATCCTAAATCTGTAATGCTTTACACCAAGGGTTGGCCAAGATTATTTTTAGTAAATAGTTTAGACTTGATCCATATAATCTCTGTCAAAACTAAACTCTTCTGTTATGTAAAAGCAGCTATAGACAATACTTAAATGAATGTCCATGTGTTCCAATATAACCTTGTTAAGTCCAGTGAATCTTCAGTTTTATATGATATATTATTAAATCAATTTTAAAACAAATTAAAATCCAAAATATGTCTTTTTTGGATGAGATAAAGTTTATACAGCCATGAAAGAACAACAAAAAAACCTGCAGAGTGAAATTCAAAGATTCACACTTGCAGAGTGACACAAATAATATGATACTGGTTAGAAGAGATTAATAGTAACCAGCACAAATCATAAATCTCCATAATAGTATTTCCTTGTAATATCAAGCAATAAACCATCCATGATTCTAGTGACATATAGATAGATATGAAATATGGACAGAAATAGCGAAATAAATAATAGATGATTGTACTTGCACAATTTATTTGAAAGTCTGGAACCTCAATTTTTTAAGTGCTGATTTCTTTTTCTTTTTAAGACAGTGTCTCATTATGTTGCTCAAAGTGGCCTCAAACTTGTGATCATCTTATTGTCTCAGCTTCCCATGTAACTTGAACTACAGGCATACGCCAGGATTTCTGGCTTGTATTTGGAAATTTACTTTTCAACACAGACTTCAGAAAGCCAGTTTATTTTTTTGTAGAGGTTGGTGTGCAAACACTGTGTTGCCTAGGATGGACTAGGACTCTCTCTGCCTGTCTCTCAAACAGCTGAGTTTACAGGTGTTTGCTATCATGCCCAACTGACTGATTATTATATCCTTAATAATTTTGAGACACAGCTGTTGGATACATTGAGGCTGTTAAGGAAAGAAAGAATAAATTTTTCAAGCAAATGTACACAAAAATATAAAAACAATTCTTAGCTTTCTGGCTATAGAAATGTAGGCAGCAGGCCAGATTTGACTCATTGGCTGTCATTTACTTACTCCTCCCCTCTCATTTATAGGGAAGAGAGCATAAAGAATCTGTTTTACTATGGAATAAGCTCCTAGTGGAGCAAGTAGCTTTGGTAGAAAGGGCTGGGACTGTTAGAGCTGAGCAGTGGAAAGCAGCTTGGTCTGCAGAACTAACTCAGATCTTCTCGGCCAATTTACAGCTTAATTACAGTAGTGAATTTCCAAAGATGTTGAGATTTGCCTCGCACGCGCGCACACACACACACACACACACAGAGTCATCTATCCATATATGCACACCTGTCATCTTCCACACAATATGTGAGTAAATAACATTGATGTTTTTCAGTCTCTAGAATATAGTAAAGTACTTCCAGGAATCAGGATCTTTGCTCTTCTTGTCTGTCAGTGTCATTCAAGTTTACCCAAATGCCCTGCAGAGTTTGAGGAAGATGGTAGGAATCTCATAAATGTTTGCTGAGGAAATGATTGTTTACAGTTACAAACAGAATACAGAGAGATCACATATATGGATATGAGCTACTTCATTTAAACTTTACAAAATCCTGTGATATGAAGTTTGAGGAACTAAAATATAAAACAAATGATGTGGCCCAGGCTCCTACAGTGTTCGCACAGACTTTGAGAGGAATTCCATGCAAAGAAGGAAATATGGAGGTGAGTGCTCTGGTGAGAGAACATGGCTCATCCCAGGTGGTTTCCTCCTTGACTGCTAAGATGATTATTGTCCAAAGGCTTTGGATGCAGAAATAGGAGAGAGGGGATGAAAATTCTAGGTGCTTCAAGTAGTTCTTTTTAGTTTTTAATCCTTTTAAGATTTCTTTAAAGGGATAGGGAGTTGAATTATTTGATTTTTAATCCCCTTTCATTATAAAATATTTACTTTTATTCAAAATATAACACAAGTATGCATGGTATCAGAACTTTATAGATCTAAATGATTTTTTGGTTATAATTATCCCTTAGGTGAAAACATCAGTTGGATACTCTATCACTTATACATTATTCCAAAAGATCTATACCAGCTGCCTCTCAGCACAATTCTCCAATTTAGGGAATCTAACAAAGGTGCTCTAGTAAATGAGAAGGAATGAATGAAAATGATTCTCTTTGCTATCATCATTTTATGGTTGACTTAACCAAATTGACAGTGAATGAAGAAGTAGATATTTCTAGCAAGAGCTTATGGTTTCTTGCCTTTTATTACTTGACTTCCTTGTTCACAGACCAGTAAAGAGGTTTACCTGATGCATATTGAGCTGGAGCTGCTCAAAGGAAGGCAGAACTTTGAATTGGCTGCAGAAGGGAGAATTAATATGGGCAGAATAGTTTCAAAGCTGTGCTTTTGTATACAGGATGCTTGCTGTGACTAACATTCCAAAAACCCCTCCCACATCTTCATCCTCATTATACTTAGAAAAGTTGAGATAGACCCACTGTAAATTAGCCAGGTTCTATGGTAAAATATGTAAATTGGCAGAGTGTGGGGGTGCACACCTGTAAATCCCAGTACTTGGAAGGCTAAGGCAGGAGGATCGCCATGAGTTTGAGGCCAGCTTGGGCTACATAGTGAGTTGAAGATCAGGCTGAACTTCATAGCGAGACCCTGTCTCACAGAGAATATGTAAACTGAATGAAGTGCATTTAATTTCTCTGATATTTTACTTTAGTTTCAAGGCTATTCCAAGAAGGCAAAATGATTTGCAAATAATAGGTCTGATGTGAAGAGCATATCCAATTCCTTCATTTGACATAGACAGGAAATTGTTACAGCTGTCTCAGATTTCCAAAACCCTGGGAGGGGGGAACTTCTCTATTTCTGAGAAGTGGTAGGGAATTAAGGAACTGGAGAAAAGCAATAGATTTAGAGTAAAAAACTTGGGATTTGAATTATACACCATGCTACACCAATCATAGAAATTTTATCCGTTCAATTATATAAACTGTTTCCCAGTTCCTCCAACTGTAAAATGGACAGTTACACTTTCACTAATAAGTTTTTTCTTATGGACTGTGAATAAGATGACACATAGTAAATACTTTGTCTAGGCTGACACACAGTAATGCTTAGGGATTATTGGCTATAAACCAAAAGGAGGAAGCAAAGTAAAAGGGAGCCCTCCCCCTTTTTAAAAGAGGGCCATGATTTTTCTAGCTCTGATATGCTTATTTTCTCCTCTAAGCATCCCTTCACCTTTCATCATGCATAAGAGGGAATCCAGACACGAAATTACTCTGACAGCACTGGATTTTCCTGAAGAGGAGAGGTGGTTGCCGCTGTCATAACCATGAAGGAGCAGAGAAGTAGAAATAGAAGATCTCTGTGTTTTCTGGAGGAAGTAGGGATAATATAAGCAAAGCCTACAGGGAGTGAGCCCTTTTGAGTGCTCTCTGAGGATCAATTTACCACCTCCAGGAGAACAGTGGCAGGAGACTGTTGAGTGCTGGTTCTCCCTTCCTCTGGGGCTGACCTCCTCTGGTGCTTTCTGCCTCTGTTTTCCAGTACTGTAGAAATGATTATCTTTTCCACCCCCAAGCTTCTCAGGCATGACATGAGATATGATCATTCTCCAAGTGCATTCAGAGCATCTTCCATGTGTCTGTGGGAAAATTACCAAAGAAACACAGGGGACAGTGGCTGTCATGCCAGAACCTGCTCCTGGCCCTCTAGTGTGTGGCATCAGTTATGGGTTCTGGGGACAGAGCCAGAAGGAGAGATGGGTTGAAGGTGTGATGAGACCTGAGTTGTAGTGTTGTGCAGTTGTGGCAAGAATACTACTCTCCCCAGGGCACCTTGCCCTTCTTGCAGATATTCCCTTTCTCGCTTGAGGTTGAAATCTGAGAATACCAGTCAGTTGCCTTGAGAACACACATTTGAGGTCCAAGTCAAGCATTAGCTCCTTCTCTGGCTGTAGCTTTGGGGATTGGACTTGAAATCTTCTCCATCCCCTCCGAGGAGGTGCAGATCTTTTAGCACAACTTATTTGCTATCCTTCTATCCATAGATATGAAAGAAATTTGTCTCATAGACTTATTAGTACAGTTAACCTCCTTGTTTGAGCAGGTTTGCTTTCTGCTCTTTCCACAATATATGATTTAAAATTGGTGAATGAGTACCCCTGCAACTCAGCACTAACCTATTATTGTTGTTCTTATTTTACACCTTTCCCATCATTTATTGCAAATGTCCTTATGTTGCAGCCTGATCACTCTGCCTGGGCACACAATGGAAGATCATTATGTTTATGTGGAATACATAATTGTGTCTTCTGAAAAGCATAAGAGAACACTGCAGCAGTGACTGGCAGTAGAGTGAAGCCCTGAGGAGGGAGAGACCTGGAAGACACATTTACTCATGAGGATATAGAGAGCTCACTTAGCCATTATCCTCTTTGGCTCTTTTTTTATTCTAAGGATCTTTCTTCAGCCTTTGCCTTGTTCTCAGCTCAGGTGTTCTCTTAAAGAATTCTTGGATGTGATGTTAGTACAAAGACATTGATTCTCTGCCTGTCATCCCTTTCTATTTACTTCTTTTCACTTCAGTGCAACTGCCATGACTGCATTTATTCTTCAAAGGCTTTTTCTTACTGGAAAACCTGCTTTGCCAGCCATTCCTTGCTAAAGTTTTTGGAAATTAAAGACCTCCTCACTCTCCATAGAGTTTGTCAACTGTGGGCAGATGGGAAATGAGATATAAATTTCCAGCTCTCTTGTCCTTGTAAAAGTTGGGTAACTCTGAGAGGTGTGGTTGACCACTCTGGAGTTTCAGAGAGACTTAGCTCCAGTTACCTATGGTGCTTGGCCATGCACCCTTGTTGGAAGTCTTCTTTTTCACTTTTCTACATGTCATCCCTTCATCTCTTTATCATCCAATGAGCTACTGGAACAGGAATCCGTCTCAAGGCTTACTTTAGGGGCCCCAGTAGAGATATGGGCAGGTGGCTTATGGCCTAAGAATCATTTGCCACACTATTTATTTGTTTATTTTTTATTTATTTTTAAAAGAAAATTCACTTTATTTATGTAATTTAGAAAAATTGATTTTAGTATTAGATTTGTCAAATTTTTTCCATTCTGAACTATTTATGAGTATATACAAACATAATAAAATATAGCGTATCACATCGCCCTTGCTTCAATCAACGTGTTTTCATAATTTGGAACATGCCTATCACTTCAGTTTGTGATTTTTAATAAGAAGATGCTTTACATACTGTTTGATTCACAGTATAACACTGAAGTGGAGGGAGAGTCAATGATCATAAACACAGTTAAAAAATATTTTTCAACCAATGACTCGATCATTAGTTTTTTTTCTGTATTAAAATATGTTCCCTATTTAACATACTTTTATTTACTGATGATCTAAATTTGTTGTATAAATATGTTCATGTAAACCCATAGTTGATCTAAATACAATATAGATATGAATCTATATTAAACTCATCAAAATTGCCACACTATTTAGGTGAACAAATTTGTTTCATGTTTCAGACAACCAAGTCCCAGTTAAACTCTTTGACAATTTAAATATTGATTGTCAGATAGGTACTTTTCATTAAAATATATATGTATTTTTTGGTAGCAGGGATTGGACTCAGGACCTTGCACTTGCAAGGCAGGTGGCAGCATCACTGAGCTAAATCCCCGGCCCTTGTAATGCTTTTTAAAGAGCATTTTAAAATTTTGTTTTGGAAATATGAATTATGAAGATACAGGAAACAAAGCATAAACAAGAATGTAGCTCAAAAATGGCTATATCTATCTGATTTACATGGAATTCTCCATTATTTCCTACTCTACTGCTGTGTAGGGAAATGCAAAATATTTTTCTTTTACTCTATTATGCCATTTCTTTTTCATTGGTTATAAGATCTGGCAAGGATTTATTTATGGGCAAATTTTCTGGGTTTCTTAATGCTACTTCTGAATCTAAACTAGCATTGCCACTCAATTTAGTGATCACCAAGAATTCTGGTCAAAACCTGAGAACAATTTGTTTTCCTTTTCTTATAGAAACAAAAATAATTTTTACCCATCCTTCCATTTCCCCTGTCCTACTAGGAAAAGTTAGGACCTGGCATGGAGGCTATTCTTTGGCTGCTGTGGCCTCAGCTCCAACCTGACTAGGGAATGGAAAAGTCCAGGCCATGTTCAGGGCAAGTTCTCCTGACTGTGACATCACATTCATTCCTTGGTGATGAAACCTGTCACTGGGAAGGGAGACTTGGTTGGACAATAGCCAACAAGATGGCTTTTTTGGACCATCTCCTAAGTGGAGCCATCGTGGGATCGGAGCTTTGTGAACAGGGAACCTGAGCCCCAACACTTGGAAGGAACTGGAGATTGAACCTAAGGTCTCCACATGCTGTGACCTGGGATTCAATGTGTATAGTGTATAAACAGGTATAGTGTAACCTGTTTCCAGGGGCATGTTGATGAAGACTTTATCTGCCTTATTTGCAGTGGAGTCTTGGAGGAACCTGTACAGGCACCTCTCTGGAAGGATGCTTTCTGCAGTGCCTGCAATATCCAGTGATTCTCTCAGCGCCAGATGTGTCTTGTGTACTTTAGCATCATGACAATTGCCCACCTTTGCCCAGTACCTCAGATCATGGGGAACACATCAAAGCTGAAGATTGCCTGTGGCAATGCTGTGCTCAGTGGCAGTGCCATTGTCTGACTTGAAAACCTCATGTCTCACTTTAGTGACCGGGAGTACTGCCCAAAGCAATCTGTGACCTGTGAATAGGGCTGTGCCCTAGAGATGCCCAAAGATGAGCTGCTGAACCACAACTGCATTAAGAATTTGCATTCCATGGTCCAGCAGCAGCAGACATATGTGGCAGAGCTGGAGAAGGCATTGGCTGAACACAAACATGTGCTGGCACAGCAGAGGTGAGACATCCAGCTGCTAAAGACATATAAGTGTGCAGGGCAGCTCTGGGCAGCAGATACCCAGAAGAAATGGAAGGGTGGAACCAAAATCCTAGAAGGAAACAGGCCAGTAATTGGCCAGCACTGATATCACTTAGAGAAAGAGTGGATCTCTATGCCAAGTACATCCCTGTTCAGCCTACCTGAAGGAATAGTGCTATATTAACAAAAAATGAAATATAGGTGGTGCACACCTGTAATCCCAGCACTTGGGAGGCTGAGGCAGGAGGACTGCTGTGAGTTCAAGGCCAGTCTGGGCTACCTAATGAGTTCAAAGCCAGCCTGAACTATATAGCAAGACCTTGTTTGGAAAAACCAAAAAAAAAAAAAAGAAAAAAAAAGAGGGAGAGAGAAATACAGATTTAATTCAGTTCTAATCAAACACCACACCACAACATTCATTATAACTAGTAAAATGATCTTAAAATTTATGTGGAAACAAAAGTGAACCAAAATATTTAAAGCAGTCCTGAAGAACAGTAAAGTGGGAGGCATTAAAATTTTATATTTCCAGTTATATTATAAAACTGCAGCAATAGAAACAGCATGGTACCAGCATCCAGACCAATGCAATAGAATTGAAAACACAGAAACAGTGCCATAAATCTTTAGCTGAATGATCTTTGGACAAGGGGCTACGAAAAATAAACACTGGAGAAAAAATAAATGCCTGAGACCCACAGATGGTGTTCACTGAAAAACAATGGAATTTTACCCTGAGAGTGACTTTTTCATGATGGGATAGATATAAAGAAGGAATCCAGTGCAGCATGTTGCCACAGAGTAGTTAAACAGGTGCTGTCTTGGAAATGGTTGATTGTGTGTGAGCCACAGAACACATATACAACAGATTTGCTCCAAGACTGAGGTGACACCCTATCACAGACACTGGGTGAGACGCAGCAATGGGAGACAGATGAGAAGAAGGTGAGGCCTAGATAGATTCCCTGACATACCCTGAGAAGTTCAAGCTCAGACCAGGAAGTTCATGGAACATTCATTCTGCGGTGGGAGGCTAGGCTCAGTGAGTGTGGCTTTCGTAGGTTCCTGGATCTAGAGTTGATGGTGCTGATTCCAGGAGTCTGCTTGAACCATGCTGCCTACATCTAGTGGAGACCAGTGGTCTGATTGCCTCCCCAAATACCAACATTTTGGCTTAGACATTTGGCATGGCCTGCATCTCCAGACAGGGGGACCTATTGAGCACGTGGGTCACTTCACAAACCCACAACTATAAAGTGAGGCATAAAGGACTGAAACTTGCTGGATTCTAAAAACTGTAGATTCTGGGAGGAAACCACTCATTTGGAAATACAGAGGGATTTTATTTCTTTGACCTATTTTTTTCTCCTCTATTACTTCTTTTCAGCGGGTGTTTGGAGTTTTATTTCCTGTATTCTTTTTCCCTTTTAAAAATCATCATCATCATCACTATTTTTTAAAATTAATTTTATTGGTGCATTTTAGGCATACAATATAATGACATTCATCATTGGAAATTTGCACCTTTACATTCTCTCTTGGTTCTTGTTTTTTCCACTTCCCCTGCCCTCCCTTCAACCCCTCCATCCCTCCCTATTTACAAAGACTTTGTTTCCATTTTTCCATTTTCTCATATTAATTCCATTCCCTTCTTTCCTTTCCCCTCCCCGTCCCCCTGCCCTTTCCCCTTTTCACCTTTTCTTCCTATTTCACATTATCTATTATACCTTTTAGTCCTTATTTACACTTTCAGTTTCTCACACTAGAGAAACTATTCGGTATTTACATATGTGTGTCCTATTTATTTCACTTAAGAGTATCGCCTCAATGTGCATGCATTTAGCTATAAATGTCTCTAATTTCTTATTTTCTATGGCTGAGTAGTACTCCATTTTATTAAAAAACCCACATTTTCTGTATCCAGTCTCCAGTTGATGGGCAATTGGGCTGCTTCCAAGTTTTAGCTATCACAGACTCTGCTGCTATGAATATGGGTGCACATATATCACTGTGGTATGATTCTTTTAATTCTTTGGGGAAGATACCCAGTAGGGGAATAGCTGGGTCAAATGGGACTTCCAGTCCTAGCTCTTTGAAGTTTCTCCATAATGATTTCCACAGTGGTTGCACCAGTCTACACTCCCACCAACAGTGGAGCAGGGTTCCTCTTTCCCCACAGCCCCAGCAGCCTTTGTTATTGGTTGATTTCATGATAGAACCCATTCTTTATGGGGTGAGGTGGAATCTCAGGGTTGTTTTCATGTGCATCTCTCAAATGACCAGTGATGTTGAACATTTTTTCATATGTTTATTTGCTATTTCTACTTTTTTGTCTGAGAAATGTCTGTTCATCTCAGAGGTCCATTTTTGGATTGGGTCTTTAAATTTGGGAGGTCTGATCTTTTTAAGTTCTTTATCAATTGTAGATAGTAGACCTTTGTCTGAGGAACAGCAGGTGAAAAATTTTTCCCCCATTGTGGGTTGTCTGTTCACACTGTTGGTGGTTTCTCTTTCTGTGAAGAAGCTTTTTAATAAGAGGAAATCCCACTTGTTGATTGTTTGTGCTAGTTCATGGGCAACTGAGGTTTTGTTCATAAAGTCTTTTCCTACACCAGTGTCTTCAAGAGTTCTACCTAACCTCTGTTCCAGCCGGTTCAGCATTTCTGTTTTAATATTTAGATCTTTAACCCATTTTGATTTTAGTTTAGAGCATGGTGAGAGATATAGGTCTAGTTTTAATCTTTGGCATGTTGAAACTCAATTTTTCTAGCATCATTTATTAAAGAGACTATCTTTCCTCCAGTGAGGATGTTTGGCTCCTTTGTCAAAGATGAGGTGCCTGAATGTGTCTGGCGTTGTTTCTGCATCTTCTAATCTGTTCCACTGGTCCTACGTCTGTTTCTTTGCCAGTATCGTGCTGTTTTTATCACAGTAGCTTTGTAATATAGTTTCAAGTTGGGGGTTGTGATACCCCCTGCCATGTCTCTGTTGCCTAGAATTGCTTTTGCTATTCAGGGTCTCTCTTGATCCAAATGAATTCTTGGGTTGTTTTCTTAAGGTCCGTGAAGTGTGCTGCTGGGAGTTCAATTGGGATTGTATTGAATCTATATAGCAGTTTTGAAAGTATGGCCATTTTCACTATGTTGATTCTTCCTACCCAGGAGCAAGGGATGTCTTTCCATTTTCTGATATCATCTTCAATCTCTCTTTTCAGAGTGCTTTAGTCTTCAGAGAAGAGGTCTTTGATTTCTTTTGTTAGGTTAATTGCTAGGCATTTCATATTCTTGGATGCTATTGTGAAAAGAATTGTTTGCCCTATTTCTGTCTCAGTGAGTCTGTTGTTCATGTAGACGAACACTATTGATTTTTGTGTTGATCTTGTGTCCAGCTACTCTACTGAATTTGACTATTAAGTCTAGAAGACTTTTGGTGGTGTTCTTGGGGTCTTCTATATAGAGTATCATGTCATCTGTAAATAATGACAATTTGACTTCTTCCTTTCCTATCTTTATTCCTTTTATTTCTTTCTCTTGTCTAGTTGACATGGCTAATGTTTGCAAAACTATATTGAATAGGAGTGGTGATAGTGGATATCCTTGTCTTATTCCTGATTTTAGTGTGAAGGATTTCAGTTTTTGACCATTTAGTATGATATTGGCTGTTGGTTTTTCATAGATGGTTTTTATCAGATTGAGGTAGAGACCATCTACTCCAATTTTTTGTAGGGGTTTTATCATAAATGCATGTTGGATTTTGTCAAATGCTTTTTCTGCATCTATGGAGATAATCATATAGTTTTTGTCCTTGGCTCTATTGACATAGTGTATTACATTGATTGATTTGCATATGTTGAACATCCCTACATTCCTGGGATGAATCCCACTTGGTTTGAGTATGTGACCTTCTTGATGATCTTCTGCACTCTATTTGCCATTATCTTATTAAGGATTTTTGCATCTATGTTTATTAGTGAGATTGGCCTATAGTTCTCTTTTTTGGCTGGGTCTTTCTTTGCTTTGGGGATCAAGGTGATGCTTGCTTCCAGGAATGAATTTGGGAGTATTACTTCCCTTTCAATTTCATTGAAGAGTTTATACAGTAGTGGCAGTAGTTGCTCTCTAAATTTCCTTGGGATTTCAGCAGTAAAGCCATCAGGATGCAGGATTTTCTTAGTTGGTAAATTTTTAATTACGTTTTCAGTTTCATTGGTTGATATTGGGTTGTTTAGAATTTTTAGGTCTTCTTCATTCAATTTTCATAATTCATATGTATATAGGAATCTGTCCATTTCTTATTGTTTTCCATCTTATTGGCATATACGTTCTCAAAGCATGTATTGATGGTCCTCTGGATTTCTTCTGGGTCTGTTATAATTTCACACTTTTCATTCCTAATTGCATGGATTTGGGCCTTTTCTTTCCTTTTTCTGATAAGGTTGGCTAAGGGTTTGTCAATTTTGTTTATTCTTTCAGAGAACCAACTCTTTGCTTCATTGACTTTTTTGTATCATTCTCTTAGCCTCCATTGCATTGATTTCTCCTCTGATCTTTATAATTTCCTACCTTCTATGAGCATTGGGTTTGTCCTGCTCTTCTTTTTCTAGAAGCTTGAGGTTCAGCATGAAGTTATTTAATTAGGCTTGCTCTGTTTTCCTAATGTGAGTATTTACTGCTATCCATTTCCTTCGTAAAACTGCTTTCATTGTGTCCCATATATTCCAATATGTTGTATTGCCATCGTCATTGTAGGAGCTGTCTGATTTCTTCTTTACTTTTCCCTGTGACCCATTGGTTATTTAGAAGTATGTTGTTCAATTTCCACGTGTTTATGAAATTCTTATTGTTTCTTTTGCTATTGATCTCCAATTTCATCACACTATGGTCTGGTAATATACAGGGGATAACTTCAATTCCTTTTCACTTACTTAAACATGTTGTATGAGCAAGTATGTGGTCTATTTTGCAGAACGACCTGTGTGCAGCTGAAAAGAATATGTATTCTGATTTTGTGGGGTGGAACACTGTAAACATCTGTTAAGTTCATTTCTTTTAAGAGTTTTATTGAGTTTTAGTATTTCATTGCTTATTTTTTCTCTAGTTGATCTACCTATTTTTGACAGTGAGATATTGAGGTCCCCCACTACTCTTGTATTAGTGCTTATTTGATTTTTAATGTATGTTAGTATTTGTTTCTTATCGTTGGGCACACTAGTGTTTGGTCCATACATGTTTATGATTGTTATCTATTCCTCTTGGGTTGTTCCCTTTAGAAGGATGTAGTGTCCTTCTTTGTCTCTTTTAATCAGTGTTTGAAATCCACTTGATCTGAAAAAGGATAGCGATTCCTGCTTTTTTTTTTTTTTGGTTCCTGTGTCATGGAGTATTGTTTTCCCCCCTTTAACTTTCAGGCTATGAGTTTCTTTTTGAATTCAGTGTGTTTCTTGTATGCAGCATATTGTTGAGTCTTGCCTCTTGACCCATTCTGCCAGTCTATTTCTTTGGATTGGTGAATTGAGACCATTAACATTGATGGTTATTACAGATATGTATTGACTTATCTTTGTCATGACTTTTTCTTTTTCTTGGATTTTTCCCCCTTTGCACTTACTTTCTTTTCATGCCCAGTGGATTCATTCATGCTGTGCTTCCTGGGGTTGTCATAGTCCTTGTCTATTCCTAGGATATTGTCTAAAATTTTTGGAGTTCTGGTTTGGTATTTATGAAGTTCCTAAAGTGTTCTTTGTAGTGAAAGTATCTTATTTCTCCATTAATTTTGAAAGACAGTTTTGCAGGGTACATCAATCTGGGTTGGAGGCTGTTTTCTTTTAGGACTTGTAATATGTCTCTCCAAGCTCTTCTTGTCTTGAGGGTTTGCATTGAGAAGTCTGCTGTGATTCTGATGGGCTTTCCTTTGTATGTGATTTGTTTATTTTCCCTAACTGCTTGTAGAACTTTGTTCTTCTTTTCAGTTTCTGGAATCTTAACAATTATATTCCTATGTGTAGATTTTTTTGATCAAGGCAATTTGGAGTCCTATATGCCTTACTTATCCATACATCAAGTTCTTTTCCCCTGCTTGGAAAGTTTTCTGCCATCTCTTATGTGAACATTTTTTTGTGTCATCTGCACTCTCTCCTGTTTCTTCACTGACTCCACTCAGTCTTATATTATTTTTCTGTGCATCATCTAGCAGCTGTTGGACTGATTTCTCATGGTCCCTCAGTCTTTTAAAGAAATTTTTCTTTTCCTGATCACTAATTGCAATATTATCTTCTATATCTTAAATTCTGTCCTCACATTGGCTTATTTTTCTGCATAGACTTTCAATGGAGTTTTTCATCTCCTGGAAATCTGTTTGTGTCTGTTTTATGGATCCCCTTTGTTTCCTATGTTGGGATTCCATCATGTTCCTCAGCTCCTCCAATATTTTATCTGTGTCCTCTCTAGATTTATTAATCATGTCTTGCACCATGAGCAAAATCTTTGCTGTTATCTGAGTAATTATTTCTGATTTCATTTTTCCCAGATCCTCTTTTGTTGCCAGTTCAGAGAGTCCAGGTGGTTGAGTATCAGATTGTTCTATCTCATTTCCCTTTGGGGTTGCTCTAGGTGATCCAGAAGTCTGTTTTTGAGACTTGTTTATGTGTCTTCTCATTTCCATCGGAGGGGATGCTTCTGGTGCTCACACCGCTCACCTTCTCTGCCCTAGGAGCTTGGGATGGCAGCAAGGGAGCTTCCTTCTGGGTTCTGGGACCAGCTGAGCTTCTCTGCCCTAGGAGCCTGGGATGGAGGTGGGGGGCTTCCTTCCGGGTGCTGGGACTGGCTGAGCTTCTCTGCCCTAGGAGCCTGGGATGGAGGCAGGGAGCTTCCTTCCAGGTGCTGGGCTGTCCTATAGTTCTTTTAGACACATGCTAGGCCAGCACCCTACCACTGAACTACAGCTGCAGTCCTGAGGTTTTAAAGTTTTAAATGGAAAAAAGAGTTAGCATGTACACGTATCTATACTAGTTTGATTTATTTTCTTTTGTTTTATTTATTGAGGTACTGGTGTAGTTTGACAAATATGTCACACCACCACAAGCAATTCCGCCCCTTATTGCTGGCTCTGAAGGAGTGGGGGGCTTCAAAATCCACAAGAGGGTTCCTGTTGCTGGCAGGCTGTGCTTGGAAGCAGAGGCCCCTGGCCTTGGGGTTTCTAGTCGTTGTTGTTTTTGTGGGGAAAATGCCTTTTCATTAAATTAAAAGACAAAACAAAACTTGCTCTTCCTGGCGGGACACTGACCGTCTAGGTCTAGGGTTCTCAGAGGATCTGACCTAGGAAGCCCAAGGGACAAAGGAACAAGAAATGCTGCAGGGACAGCCAGTTTCAAGGGTCACTGCTCTGACTCCTCCAGCACATACAGTTTCAATCAGGGAGCTTGGTGCCTTCCCCTAGCACAGAAGCTCAGCAGCCCTGGGTGCCCGGCTGACTTTGTTCAAGGGGAGCTGGGCCAGGACAGGGTGGCGGCCCACAGGAGAGTTGGACCTTCCCCTTCTATACAGTTTTGGAAATGGCAGGGCTCAGCGACAGGCAGCAGGCAGCACACTGCTTGAGGGTTTGCCCAGGTCGCTACCATCTCTGGGGAGAGACTAACCCTGAGCCCTCTTTGCCCACACTGTCCAAAGCAAATAGCGCAGATGGCCCGAGCAGGGGCCCTGGTGAAACTCTTTATTCTCAGGAGATGGCCATCTCTGCTCTGGGACTCTGCCATCTCCACCAGCCTCTTCCTGCTCCTGAATGAGGTTCCTCTGAATTATGTACCACTCTGTGAGCAAAGACAATTCTTTTCACCATAATCATGAAGTACATCTGGTTGGTAGGAAGGAATGTCAGCCAGAACTGGTCTGCTGCTCTGATGAAAATGCAGAAATCATCTGGAAGTCAATTGCCTGTTTTGTTTCATGAGACTTAACATCTCTTCATAGACAAAAGGCAACATCATTCATCTTTATAAACCCAGCAGCACTAATATGGTAACCTGAGTGCTGCTCATATTTGTTGAACAAATGTGGACTCTTGCTTACTCTCCTCTGGATGCAACCATATTGCTGATGTTCCTGTTATTTTGTGGCACCAATTTCAAGGTAAAGAGAATGACCTTTGGTGTGGGAAAGAACACAGAATAAAAACTGAAGGTTGGCTGTATGTTCAGTGCCTCCCATGAGCTGTGTGGCCTGTGTTCTCTTCTTTAAAACAGAGCTGATGGCGGGGCTGTGGGGAAAGAGGAACACTGCTCCACTGCTGGTGGGAGTGTCGACTGGTGTAACCACTGTGGAAATCAGTATGGAGATACCTCAAAGAACTAGGACTGGAAGTCCCATTTAACCCTGCTATTCCACTGCTGGGGATCTTCCCCAAAGAATTAAAAGAATCATACCACAGTGATATATGTGCACCCATGTTCATAGTAGCACAGTTTGTAATAGCTAAAACTTGGAAACAGCCCAAATGACCATCAACTGGAGACTGGATAAAGAAAATGTGGTTTTTTAGTAAAATGGAGTACTGCTCAGCCATAAAAAATGAGAAATTAGAGACATTTATAGCTAAGTGGATGCACATTGAGGCAATACTCTTAAGTGAAATAAATAGGACACACATGTATAAATACCAAATACTGTCTCTAGTGTGAGAAACTGAAAGTGTAAATAAGGGCTAAATGTATAATAGGTAATGTGAAATAGGAAGAAAAGGGGCAAAGGGAAAGGAAGTGGGAGGGCTAGGGGAAAGGATAGAAGGGAATGGGATTAATATGAAAAAATGGAAAAATAGGAACAAAATCTTTGTAAATAGGAATGGAGGGGTTGAAGGGAGGGCTGGGCAAGGGTGAAAAATAAGAACCAAGAGAGACTATGTAAAGGTGCAAATTTCCAATGATGAATGTCATTATATTGTATACCTAAAATGTACCAATGATTAGAATGAATAATCGACAATGCAAAATAGGAAGAAAAGGTCCAAAGGGGTAGGGGTAGTGGGAGGGGCAGGGGAAAGGAAAGAAAGGAAAGGAAAAATGATGAGAAATGGAAAAAATGGAAATAAAGTCTTTGTAAATAGGGAAGGGTGGAGGCGGTGAAGGGAGGGCTAAGAATGGGGAAAAAATAAGAACCAAGATGCATTATGTAAAGGTACAATTCCCAATGAGAAATGTAATTGTGTTGTATACCTAAAATGTACCAATACAATTTTTAAAAAGAGAAAAAAAAGAAATCAACTAATAACAAATAATGGAGGGGTTGAGGGGAGAAAGGAACCCTTCTTCATTGTTGGAGGGAGTGCAAACTGGTGCAACCACTGTAGAAATCAACATGGACATACCTCAAACAACTAGGATTAGAATTCCTGTGCTGGGTATCTTCCCAAAAGAAGTTTAAAAATCATACTTCAGTGATATATGCTCACCCATGTTTATAGTGGCACAGTTTGTAATAGCTAAAACTTGGAAACACCCCAAATGCCCATCAACTGGAGATTGGATAAAGAAGATGTGGGGGTTGTTAATAAAATGGAGTACTACTCAGCCATAAAGAATGAGAAACTAGAGACATTTATAGCTAAGTGGATGTACATTGAGGCCATACTCTTAAGTGAAATAAATAGGACACACATGTATAAATACTGAATAGTTTCTCTGGTGTGAAAAACTAAAAGTGTAAATAAGGATCTAAATGTATAGTTGATATTGTGTAATAGGAAGAAAAGGTCTAAAGGAGTAGGGGAAGTGGGAAGGGTAGGGGAAAGGAAAGGAAAGGAGGGAAAAGAAAAAAATATGAGAAAAGGGAAAATATGGAAACAAAATCTTTGTAAATAGGGAAGGGTGGAGGGAGTGAAGGGAGGGGAGGGGAATGGGGAAAAAATAAGAACCAAGATACATTATGTAAAGGTGCAAGATCCCAATGATGAATGTAACTGTATTGTATACCTAAAATGTACCAATAAACTTAATGAAAAATATTTTTTCCTTTTACTCTTCAATCCCCATCTCACTTTTCTCTCCTCGAATCCAATTGAGTAATTTTTCAAACTTTGTTTCATCATTCTCCAGTTCCCCACTCCCTCTGCCTTTACTAGTGTGAGTACCAAGCTTTATGAATCTCTAGACAGCTAGTTAAGTCTATGCTACTGTTGTTGAATACTGTTCTATTGCTAGTACAGGTAAAGTTGTTCTATTTAGGAGATATTTATGTTGGTCAATAGTGGGCCAATATTTGGTTTGACATGGCATTCATAGTATAATTATAGCTCTCTTTTCTATGGATAAAGTTGGTATTTTATTGGTCCTTAGGGTTTATCAGTATTGAGTTTGTATTTGATGCCATATTGATGCTGATTTTATTACTATAATCAAGGTGACATAGTTGTTGCTATTAACTGGTTTTCTTGGGATGTGAATATCAGGATTGTCGTGGGGTCATTAATAATACTTAGCCCATTCCTAGAAAAATGGATACTGGGGAAAATATGCTGCAACCTCCTATCTCGCGTAAATGCAGGTAACTGGATCCTGGGACAGAGGCAAAGGCCAGTAGTTAGCCAGGCCCAGAAGACACCACTGAAAAGTAGACATTAAAGCAGCTTGAATAGTAGAAACAAAACTTTCCATATAGTCAACCCATAAGACTCCATACAAATAAAACAAACAAAAAAAGATGAAAATGAAACCCAAATCTTGGAAAATGGCAGAGTGGTAAGCAACAGCAACTAAGACTCTGATATTTAGAATCCAGACATGGAAAATAACTTGGGGAAAAAGTTAGAGAGAAAGTAGACTCCAGGGAATCAGGAATGATCTAACAGGAAAATTAAAACCTACGGAAAAATTGAAGAGACAAAACACCACATAGAAAAAGGAAGGAATAATCTACATTTTTGCCCCAGCTCCCAGCTCATGGCTCATGGGAAAGGGAGACCAAATCTACAGCAGCAAAGTAAAAGCTGGGGACCCCAGAGGGCCTCAGGGAATGGAACAAACTGGTGGGTGCTGTGAGCGGCAGAAGGAGCATTGGGCAACAGCTGGTAAGTGACTTCAGTGCAAGCATCTGTCATATCCACTGGAGAAAGTCAGGCAAAGAAAGACTAACACTGCATGCTCTTCCTTATGTGTGGAAGTCAAAACAGTGATCCCATAGGAAAAGAAAGTAGGCTAGCGATTCCCTCGGGTGAGAAGAGAATGAGAGAGGTCCAATGGTGCAGTTGGATGGGAGAAATAACTTCTAAAGTTTGCTACCGCAGTAGAATAATTATGACTAATAACAGTTATTTGATATTTCAAAATAGGTAGTAGAGAAGAAGTTTAATATTTGCAACACAGAGATATGTCTGAGGTGATAGGTATGTCAATTATCCCTATGTAATCATTACACAATATATACATGTATTGAAATATTACACGTTACCCCATAAATATTTGCAATAGCATGACACTTAAATTTTCTAAAAGTCATAAGAATGTATAATTGGTATTATACCATTATATATTAATTGTTTTATTCTAGCTTCTTCCATGCAGCATAATTATTTGTAAATTCATCCAGGTTGTTGCAGGTATCACCATTGCATTCCTTTTTATTGCCAAATAATATTTCATTGTATAAGTACATGGAAACTTGTTCATCCTTTCACCTATTGGTGGATGCTTGAATTGTTCCCATTCCTACTTTTGGGCTATTATAAATAAATCTGCTAGAAACATTTATGTACAAACTTAGTGTGGCATAGGATTTTCCTCTCTTAAGTAAATAGGTGGGGGTGAAAAGGCTATATCAATTGGTATATGTATACCTAGATTTTTCAAGAAACTTCCAAGCTATCTTCCAAATGTATTCTTTTACATCCCCATGAGCTCTGTACAAGAGCTTAATTTCCTTTATATCATCAACACTTGTATAGTCAGCCTTTTAATTTTTGTCTTTCTATTATGTGTGTAGTGGCATCTCCTTGAGTTTTTAATTTGAATTTTCTTATTGACTAATGATTTTGAACATGTCTTCATTTGCTGATTTGTCATCCATGTATCTTCTATGAATGTCTACTCAAATCTGTCCATTTTTAATTGGACCATTTGTTTTTAGTTGTTGTACAGATTTAAGGTATACAACATGATATATATATATAAATTATTGCTATAGTCAAGCCAAATAACACATCTTATATACTTTTTATGGTAACAGCAACTAAAATCTATTCTTTTAGAAATTTTCCAATAGTTAACAAAATATTAACTACAGTACTTATCTTGCATATTAGAGCACTAGAATTACTCATCCTACATCACTTCAAATTGTACCTCTTGACTTACATCTCCTCTTTACCTACTCTCTGTCACTTCCCTAACTACCATGCTACTCTCTTTTTTTATGTATTCCTCCTTTTTTTCTTTTGGATGCCACATATAAAAGACATTGTGCAGTAATTTTCCTTCTGCATCTGGTTTATTTCACTTAGCACCGTGTTGTCCAAGTTTATTTATGTTGTTGCAAATTGCATGAATCCTGTCTTTTAAGAGAATTATATATGCACTGTCTTAATCACTTCCCCCACACTGGAACAAAATACCTGACACCAGCAACTTAAAGGAGGATAGGTTCATTTTGGCTCACATTTTAGAAATACCAGTCCATGCTCAGTGGGCTCAAACATAGAACCCACACGGATGAAAGCCCTGGGTGGAGGAAAGCTGCACAACATCAAGGCAGCCAAGAAGCAGAGAGGAAGTAGAACAGCTGGGAAAGGAGACCTAACTTCCCAGGTCAAATCCCCATTGACAGGCACCTCTGACCAGGCCCCACCTTCTAACCGCAATACAGCCCCCATCATTCAGCCACTTTCCAAAGCTCTGCATGTGAACACATGCGGCCTTTGGGGTACATGCTCCATGCAAATCACCACAGACACACACACACACACACACACACACACACACGCACACTGCTTTTTTGGCTATTGTGAATAATAATGCAATAAATGAGCGGGACAATACATCTCTATAAGGTGCTATTTTGTCATTATTTATTCTCAAGCATTTTTTATATATTGTGAATATAAGACATTCAACAGATATATGCTTTGTTGAATATTTTTTCCTTGTGTGGCCTCATTTTCTTAACAGTATATTTTCAAGAAGAGATATATTTAATTTTGATGAACTCCATTATGAATGTTCCATTATGAATAATACCTTTGTTCTAGTATTTAAGAAATTTTTACCTAAGCCAGGGTCACAAGAATGTTCCCATGTTTTCTTCTGGAGGATTTGTAGTTTCAGATCTATGACTCATTTCTGTATGTTTTATTTATTTTTAACTATTTTATTAGTATTTGATTATGATAAATAATAAACATATTGCCAGGCCTTGGTACATATACATATCACATCTTGGTCCTGTCTACTTCCCCAGCACCCCTCATGCTCCTCTTTAGATACTTGAACTCCACTCTCTCATGGCCATTTAACAAAAAAAGCCACCCTAATTTCCCTCAAACATTAGCTCTAAATCTTAAAAAACCCCACAAAATGTTCTTCTCATGATTCAATAAGATAAAATTAATCAGTTATACACAAATAAGATTAAACACTTCTGCTTCCCTTAAAAGGAATTTAATGTATAACAGCCAATTATTGAAAGAGTCAAAATACTCTTCCTTATGCTTTATAAGATGACAATGTAACTGCTATGAGCCTGGCTTCTAACTTTTCACTTTTTGTTAGTAATCTCCCAGTTTTTGTACTGCTCTTTATAAGCAAAACAAACTTTAATTTTAAAAAATTATTGAACTGATTTTATTGTTAAAATTTGATCTGATTTTCAATCTCTTTTTCTATTCTTTCTTGTTTTACTTCTATGTTTAATCTTTTATATTGATATATGTGTATGATATACATTTTTGTTTATTTTGTGAGGTTTTGAATTATTAAAGTTAAATATTTTAATATAGATGTACAACTGTTCCAGTGCCACTTAACAAAATTTCCAGTCATTACACACTGAACTGCTTTTGCAATTTGTTGAAAATTAGCCCTCTCTCTCTCTAGCTATATTTCTGGACTCTCTGTTCCATTGATCTATTTATGTAATTTAATATCAATGTTTCATTGTTAAGTCTTTGATGCAACAAGGTAAAATCCAAAAAAATAAAAGTACATATAAGTAAACCTGTTCCAAGTTAAGAGATCAGGTAAGCAGTGGGATTCCTTTTCAGATTTCCTGTTACTATATTGTACTGAGAAGTTTCCCCATGATGTCACATAAAACTGATCCAGAAGGGTCTAGATTCTGATCTTGCCTACATTTTCTGCTTCATATGCCATTTCCCTTCTTGATTGCCAAAATTAATTTTTTCCTATTCTTTTTTTATGGTGATACAGTGCTTTATTTAGAAAAAGATAAAGACCACTGATTCTAAGACATTTTTTCTTTCAAATGGCACACTAATTAGACATGATAGTCTAGAAAAATAGACGTATTTACACACTGAATACAAAATAAATATACAGTAATTGGAAAACTTAGTTATCCATTGATTCATTTTGCATTTCTACTGTTCATCTTCTGTTTCAATTTTCTTTGCCTTTTGTAAATCCTTTTTTCCTTGCTTTTAAATCGACTTTTGGTCTGGTTTTACCTGCTGTATTTCTATTGGCTTTTCCTCAGCTGGTGTAACAAAAACATCTTCAGTGGGATCGTATGGAAGAATAGTCTTTGGCTCTTTCTTTCTGAGGTTCTGCATGTCTTTTACTTGCTGTTCCTCTTTGCATTTTGCAGCTGTGATGGATCTTATGATACACCGATCCATGTTTGGTGACTGGTAGTGAGGAATTTCACATAAAGTTGGTCCTCCAAAACTTCCCTGAAAAACCTTTATCAGATTTAAGACAAAACAAGGTCCTATTTCTACAAGTTCAGCATCTTCATCTATGACCTGAAAGTTCTGAAACCATATTCTATTATGCAAAATGGTGAAAGTAAATACATGGTCCACAAATGGCTGGCTTTTGGGATGATATCATGGTGTACTAAAAATCAGAATTAAAAGTTCTTTTAACAAAGCATAATGTGGCAATTCATCAAAAGCAAGGTAAAAGACAAAATTGGCCGAGAACCTTTCAAACAGTTTCCAGTCATCTTCAGTTCTGCTAGGGTATGAACATTTTGAACAAGGAATTTGGCAGAGGGTCCACGAGGTGAATTCAAAAGCCACATATAAAGATCTTGTTTTGTCTTAGCTTCAAAATAGATGCATTTATTGCAGTTTTTCATTTCACAGACTTCATTGATCACAAATAATTTATCTTTACAATCCATTTTAGTATCTGCTTTAGAATGAGGCATCAACGTTCTCAAGTCTTGCATTAAATGCCTTGTTCTGAAATTTATTCCTCTGGAAGAAAACATGGCAATCTGTTCCTTATTTTTCCACTTGCCCTTGCAAATGGGGCCTGGGATACAGTCCTTCTCTACTTCCTCCATCTCTTCTGACACAACTGATGACTTAGCTGGAGGCCTGGCATCTTTTTTCTTTCTTTTTGGCTTCTTCCAATTTTTTCCTATTCTTTAAATATGCAAACTTATACTTGTTTTCTGCTTAGTACTTAATTACTCTAGAGTAGTGATGGCAAAACTTTTAGAACCCAAGAGCTCAAACTGCAACCCAAAACCCACTTATTTATAACAAAATGCCAACATTACAATTAAACCCAAATACTAAGGTTTTAGTTTAGAGAAAAAAACCTCATACATTAACATCTTTTGTCTTAAAAGAAAAGCACAGTAACAAAGCTTTCAATGATATGAATAGCTTTTTATTGAAAGGTAAAAGTTCGCATTTGGCATTCTTTTGCACAATTAACGTGATCTTTGCTGTTCTATGCATGCTTATAATTTGTTAAACCTTGGCTGGGCAACTTGGCTCACATGCCAACAGAGTGGGCTCTGCATACCCACTGTAGCACGCATGCCATAGGTTCTCCACCACTGCTCTTTTTGCAAACTTATTCCTTTTTTTGAAATACCACCTCCTCACAAAAACATTCTCTGACCATCCTGTCAAAATTATCTCCTAGCAAGCTGGGGATGTAGCTCGGCAGCGCCACACCTGGCTGGCAAGCACAAGGTCCTGAGTTTGATTCCCAGTTACCAGAAAAAAAATTATCTCCTATCATATCTCAACTTTTTCTATATTTATAATTTTTTGTATTTTTACTACTGTTATGATTGCAAGAGTTAAACTGTTATGCATTTACTTGCTCGTCTTGGAATGTAAGTTTTACAAAGGGAGGGACTTTGTCTTCTACATTTGAGTAATTCTATTGCATGTCAATGAGGTAAATAGATATTTATTGAATGAATAAGTGACATTTATCAATCCCAGATGCCAGTTGCCTAGTTTATTTTGACCAAATAGTTGGACAAAATCACCTGACAATATCACCAAGTTCCACTGCATCTGTTTTCAGCTTGACATCTTAGAATCACTGGCATTTGTTCTACTTTATGACAGCTGGGCTGTTCTCAATTCAATTTTCCTTCACTTGAAATTAACCCAAAAATGTAGTGCCTCCAACTATCAATCTTCTTTTGAAATGTAAATTTCCAAGTATTTAAATTATCTTGTACAGGTAGGAAAAAATAAGAAGACAGAATCTATTTATTATTTTATGAATGTAGAACTTGAAATTTGAGTCAGGAAAAGTAACTGCTACTGACACCAACATGAGTGCTTGCATCACCTATGAAGCTCATGATAACTTCTTTATCTTCCCTCATCTAATAAAAGTTTTCTGGTTTTGCCTAATATTATATACTTATTCTAAAATATGCTCTATCACATCAATCTTTGGATTAGTGAAAAGTAGGTGAATCAGAATCAACAAGGTGAAGCTGAAATTAAGATTTCCAGAGTGAACTGCAAAGAGTTTGATTTAGGCAATTTGGAGAAAGACTTGGGAAGATGTCCTTTAAAAACACTTCCCAAATAATTATGAAACAGTGATAGTGATGTAGATTGTTACTATCACTTTAGTGTGAAATAAAAATTTTGGCTCAGTTATGATTTGCTAATGAGCACAAATTTAATTTACCTGAGCTTTTTTGTTTGTTTGTTTGCTTGTTTTGTTTGTTTTTGGTTTTTGGTACCAGTGATCAAGCTTGGGACCTTGAGCTTGTGAGGCAGGAGCCGGAACCAATGAGCTAAATCCCTGGCCCCTTTACCTGAGTTTTTAAAAAATGTATGAATGGGTCAGGGATTTAGCTCAGTGGTGCCCTGCCTGCCTCGCAAGCTCAAGGTCATGAGTTTGATCCCCAGTACCAAAAAAACAAAAAAACAAAACAAAAAAAAATGTGTGAATGTTCCATTGTTCTGCTAGGAGAAGGGAATAGATCTGTAGGCCAGAAAATCCAAGTGTCAGAATGGACAGAACTTACTAGAGTTTGAGTATTAAGTCAGTGACCTCAGGTAAATGAGTGAGCAATTATCAAAATCAGAGTAGTAAAAGAGTGCAAATAGAACATCCAGTTCATTTAATTCAAATTACCATCTGTCACATTCTGATTTGCAGGCAATGCCTGCTCTAATTGAGATGTTATTGTCCAGTACTTGAAAGAAATTAGCCGATTTGGAGTCTGTGTCTCTAAGTGCCAATGGATATAGACCTATTTTTAACTGGCAGAAGGAATATGGAAAAGGAAATGAGGGGAAACATGATCCTTTCATAAGCTCTCATTAATTTTGACTAATTTTTGTGCACATCTGAATTTTTCTCAAGGCAGCCTTCATGTCCTTGTTCCGGAGACTGTAAATCAGTGGGTTTACAAGTGGAGTCACTGAGGAGTAGATCAAGGTTACAATCTTCTGTGTCCCCGCTGGATTTCCAGAGTTTGGGTTGATGTACATCACCATGATGGTTCCATAGAACAGAGACACCACAACTAGGTGGGAACCACAGGTGGAGAAGGCTTTACGTCTGCCAGCTCCTGATGGTACACGAAACACTGCTCTGAGAACTAGCATGTAGGATGCAAGGATGAAAAAGAAGGTGATGAAAATAATAAATGAGCTCAGTAAAGAACAAGAAAGCTCAATTCCAGGTGCAGGGATGCAGGACAAGGCCAAAAGAGGACCGGGGTCACAGACAAAGTGGTCAATGATATTTGGGCCACAAAAAGGGAGTTGTGTGATAAAGTAGATAGGGACTGGATAACAGAGGAAGGCTGTCACCCAGCAGAGGACAACCAAGTTTATGCAGAGACGACTGTTCATGATGGTAGGATACTGAAGAGGCCAGCAGATGGCTAAGTACCTGTCAAAAGCCATGAGGGGGAGTAGGAAAGTCTCAGCAGTGCCCAAGGAGAAGAAGAAGTAGAACTGGAGGAAGCAGGCTGTAAAAGAGATGGTTTTGGACTCAGAAAGGAAGTTTGTTAGCATATTGGGAACGGTGGTGTTGATGTAACAGATCTCCAGGAATGAGAAGTTGGCCAGTAAGAGGTACATAGGGGTATGTAACCTGTGGTCCACCTTCACTGCACACAGGATGGCTCCATTTCCCATCAGTGTCAGGATGTAGGACACACAGAACAGCAGGAAGAGGAGGATCTGAACCTCTCTGGAGCAGGGAAAAGTCAGGAGTATGAATTCAGTCACTCTGTTGGCTTCTGACATATTCATGGCTTCCTAAGATATAGAGAAAACAAAAATGAAAATGACCCATGACCTTATTTCCTAACCCTGAAGGATATTTTCTTTTTTAAATACTCCTAACTTCTTCAGATTCTATTATTCTTTTAAGTTAATGATAAGTATACCTCTGAAGACTATCAAACTTTGAGATAGCTTTATGTGATCAGACTTTGAATTGCTGTATCACACCTCATTACTCTTTCAGCATTTTCTCAGCAAGTCAAGATCTCAGGCAATATGCTCCTTGGATAAGCTCCAATAACCAGCAGTAAGCTCTGATAACCTGAAGTAGGTTAATGACAGTCCTACCAGATGTGTTCAAAGAGATATGTATGAAGTTTATGTATTTGCATCCATAGAATCAAATATAAAAGATCTTTAATATTGGACACCAACTTTCAATTTCATGCATCTTTGTAGTCAGATACACAGAAAAAGGTGAAAGAAGATGGTAACAGCACAGCGAAAATATTATGCATTTCACTTGTATTCTGGATCAGTGTTAGGGTTATCAGTGTTCACATCTTAAGCCAGACAAAATATGTCCACAGTGACATCCTATTTTCAGTGTTCATCAAAGCTTGTTAATTCAGGAAAGCTTCAAATGTTCAGGCATCTACATAATGGATTTCAGCTGGGGTCCATCTTGTACCAGTTGGGTTATAAAACATCTGTAAACCTTAGGTTAGATAAAGTCTACTTCTTAGAGACAGCCATAACTGAGAAGTGGATTGGTACATGATTTTATTATTTTTAAGCCCACAGTCTCAGGATTTCTAAAGGTATCTTTCTTCTGATTTATTAATCCAAGTAGAGTTCACCAATGTTGGATGCTCCCAAGCAGAGGCCTCTGGGTACCAAGGCTAAAGTAGGAGCAATGATCTTTCTAGACAAGAATCCCTCTTATTGCTTTACCCTCACTGTTGCTTGAATCCCACTATAGATCAAGGTTGGAGTTGTTTGGAAAGCAAAGGAAAAGGAAATTTTCCATTAAACCTCCATTAATGCACTAGATTTAGTTTGGGGCACTGTCTAACTTCCACTGTGAGAGAGGCAAAATCAAGTCAACATAATTGCCTAAGATTTCCTTGCTAGTGCTTGGGTCTTAATTTGTTCATTTATTTTCTTGATCCATTCGGTTAACGAGGGACAGTTATCTTTTGGGGCTAAATGACCCAAATTTAAAAGATGGAGTAATAATATTCAAGTAAATAAAAATGTAAGAGTCCCAGACACTTTTTATAAAAAGTGTTCTAGCTATGAATACATTAATTACAAAAAGATACTTTTCAAATTACAACATATGATACCTTTAAGTATAATTTTAAATATTGCATAGAATGGAAGGGATTTAGAATATTTTACCTCTTACATCAATTTAAATTTCCTTTATAGCTTTTAAGACCCTCTTTGGCATAAAATAGTCAGGAGTGCAGGATTTTACCCCAGAAGGAAGCCATGAGGAGAGAACACAAAATTCAAGAAATACTTCTTAAGCAATGTATATGAGAATTCTCATGACTTTACAGTTCAAGTGGGAGTGACCTCACCAATCTGGAATCCTAGATTATTTTGTTGCTTCCCTACCTTAGTGGCTGATTTTCTGATGTTTGGAAGAACAAAATCTTACTCAAAATAAAGGAGAGTTGAAGTATTTTCAGCTCTGCTTCACATAGCTTTTTTGTCAATCCTCCCAGATTTCATTTCACTAAATTTCTCCTAAAACACTGGTTCTTATTAGATCCAAAAGCCAGTTAATAAAGACAGAAGGAACTCACTACTGAGTTCCTTTCCTCTCTCGTTTTTCTGAGTTTCCCATCCCTCTTACTTGTAAAGATGAATCTCTTTCCATCCATTCATGTAACTTGAGCAGTTGTTGTTTTTTCATCCACATAAAAGAAATCAGAGCTAAAAGGCAAATCTAAGAGCTGTCTTATACTTGCATTGCTTCAGACCCCGTAGCCTCATAAAACTGGAAGATCCAACTTGCAATCTTCTGTTTTGACTAGAGCAAAGGGCAGACAGGATGGCAAGCATGTTAACCTTAGTAGCTAGGATAACAAGGGATTGGCATATTTACTACATATAGAGACTTATCTATGTTACTATGTCACCTAGAATTTATTCATCTGAAAGTATACAGTCTGCTATGGATACCAAAAGTGCAATTTTCTAAGAGAAGATTGTCAATCCCAAATATTCTCTTCCCATGGGAGCCTACTAATTGGCTCTTGGGACCCAGTTTCTCCCACAGCGATCAATCATCTCCTGCTATTAAAGCACCTAATTTTTTCTTCTATTGCCAGGTTACTGTTATGATGGTATGAACACTAAAGCATCACAGCTGTACTGCAAGCATGTACAAAAATAAAGGCGATCAAGAGAGTGATGGATGGGGGAAGGAGGGAAGGAAAAGGGGATTTAAAAAAAGGAATTAAGATGTGCTGTGTACATGTACCAACGTCCCACAGGAATGTAAATGTTTTGTACTACACACATGTAGTAATAAAATAAATTTTTTAAACAACACATTTTTGAGCAAAAAATTTTACTTCTCTCATTAACTCTTTGATTCTACTATGACATCAATAAGTACTGTTACCTGGTCAGCAGAACACTGGAGCACATACCATGGAGTTATGTAGTGAAATGTCAAGTTTCTAGAAAGTTGTGCTCCATTTATGATTTCAGTCATTTTGAATGTTTTAACAGATATTCCCAAAAGTTGACATGATTGTTGAAATGTTCTTGCTTTGCGAGTCCATGTCCGCTGCAGAGACCACCAGTGATCAGCATTGGGTCACCTTGTGGACTGAGCCGGCTGCACAACCCTCAAGGACACCAGGACACCCAAATCCTGGGGAATGGAATCAGTGACCTTTAAGGTTGTGGCTGTGGATTTCACCCTGGAGAAGTGGGCTTTGCTGAATCCTTCTCAAAAGAAGCTCCACAGAGATATAATGTGGGAAACCTTCAGGAATTTGGCTATCATTGGACAAAACAGGGAAGACCCCAACATTGAAGATGTGTACAAAAATCCCTGCAGAAGTCTAAGCAGTCAAATAGTAGAGAAACTCTGTAAAGAAAGTAGTCAATGTGGAGAAATATTCAGCTAGACTCCAGAGTGTGTTGTTAATTTAAAAAATTCCTCTATAAGTAACACGATGTGAAAGCCATATGTGTGGAAAAGTGTTCATTGGTGATTCATCCTTAAATGTGCCCCTCAGAGCTCACATTGATCAAAGATCACATGAGAATCAGGAATATGTAGATAGATTGCATAACCATCTTGTGAGTACAGAAGCTTTCAGTTATCCACATGGGTTTCAGAAGACTGAAAGGACTGAAACTGGAAAGAAACCCAGCGAAAGCAAACAGTGTTATGTAGTATTTAGATGTCTTACTTCTGGTCAAAATCATGAAAAGACCCATAGGGGAAAGAAGTACTATACAGGTGAGCAGTGTTGTAAAACCTTTACTCATATCAGTTCTTTGCAATACCATGAAATGACTCACTCTGGAGAAAAACCCTACGTATGCAAGCAGTGTGGGAAAGCCTACACTCATTCTGCTTCCCTTAAAGAACATAACAGAATTCACACTGGAGATCAGCCATACGTGTGTAAGCAATGTAGGAAAGCCTTTAGTTCTCCCAGATACATTCAAATAAATGAAAGAACCCACACTGGAGAGAAATCCTATGTATGTAAGTAGTGTGGGAGAGCCTTTAATTCTGCCAATTATATTCAGATACATGAAAGGACTCACACTGGGAAGAAACCCTATGTATGTAAGCACTGTGGGAAAGCCTTTCTATCTTTGACTGAGTTCTGAAGACATGAATGGAATCACAAGGGAGAGAAGCCCTATGGATGTACACAATGTGGAAAAACTTCATTTACATGAGTCTCTTCCAAATACATGAACAAAATCACAGTGGAGAAAAGCTATTTGTGTGTAAGCAAAGTGGCAAAGCCTCCCATTGGAAAAGTAACTTTCAAAGACATAAGTAAGTTCACAATGGAGAGAAACTCTATGTATGTGAGCAGTTTGGGAAAGCCTTCTTATTTTTCACTGAGTCCTGAAGACATGAATGGACTCACAAAGGAGAGACACCCTAAAGGTGTAAGCAATGTAGGAAAACCTTTATTTACTTGTGTCTCTTGCAAACACGGGAGTGAAGCCACTAGGGAGAGAAACCATATGTATGTAAGCAATGTGGGAAAGCTTTCCGTTGGAAAAATAACATTCAAAGACATAAGTTCACAGTGAAGAGAAATGTTATGATGTATGCGAACAATCTGGAAAAGCATATACTCATCATAGTCACTTGAAAAACCATTTAAAAAATTCACAATGGGTAGTAAATCTATGTATGTAAGCAACATGAGAAAGCCTCTAAATCATTTCTCTTCAAATACATGAATAGATTTACAGTGGTGACAAACTATTTGTATGTTTTCAATGTGAGAAAGTCTTCAGTTCTCATACCTTTCTCAGACTTACAATCATTCACACTGGACACTCACAGTAAGTATAGAATGTTGCAAACCTTTGTTATCACAAGAACTTTCTAGCACAAGAATGTACAGTGTAGAGGTTGTTAGCATATGAGCATATAAGCCTGCCCCTAGTCATCAAGTTTTGGTCACAAGTCTAAAACAGGAGAGAAACACTGACCACAGGAGATGTGCAAAAGTCTTAATTTGGCACATGTGTGATTGTATCCTGTGAAAAATACAAGAAAGTAGTCATTTGTAATAAATAGTCTCAAAGACTTATGAAAATTCTTCATGTAGTGAATAGTCTTATAAAAGTAACATGAAGAGTTACATGCAAAATAATTTGTATAAAATGTTCTAGGATATACACAACCTGAAAGTGATATTTGTTTTTAATCAGTGGCATATTCTTAAAGTGGATGTCTAGATTCTTTGTCATTTTTATTCTTATACATAAGCATTAATCTGGGAAGTGTTTTGCCTCCCTGTAGACTCAGCTGACTTCAGAGGATCACTTAAGCTCACAAATTAGAGACTCAACTCCAACTTGTTCTCGGGCAACAAAATAAACTAAATGTATAAAGGTGACCTTATTCTGAATGTTTTATTCAAGCAGTAGTGCATGAGTATAATGAATCTAAATCAAATTTGTTAATCATTTTCTCCTGTCATTTTGTACTGTGTATTTAAACCTATTTTAATATGCAAAAAGACTCAATTTTTCTGTCAGGTGGTTAAGGGCCACTCAAAATGAGTTTTTGTTAATTTGGGGGATTTTCCTACTGGCCTCATATGGAAGGTTGCTAGCTTTTACATATTACATCTTTCTTTTGTTAAAAAAATGACTTTTATGTATGAGTTTTATTTTTTTACTTGATGTATATTTTCTTCAAATAAGATTACATGATTTTTAAAAAACTATATCAGACAAGTTACAGATTAATTAATGTTATATTTACTAAGAAGAAAGTTTTGAATATCTCATCATAAACAGAGTAGCTCAGTCCATAATTGTTCTGAGTTTGACACCAAGAGTCATTAATACTGCATGAATACAACTTCAGGTGTTTTTCCCTCATGTAAATTGTATTCTATATACTTAAATGTTGAAACATGTGAGTTGTAATTTATCCTTCACTCATATGAAAGGTACATTATGCTGATTTGAATGCTGTCTTGCCAAAGATCACCAGAACCAGAACTTTTATCATAGTGTGTAATAAATTGGAATAATAAATCTTTTCAACTACAAAGAAAAAGAAATGTTCTTTCTTTGGCTAAGTAAGGTATTGAGAAAAATGATGATGCAAACTTATATAACCCTTTTCATTATGTGTGTGGCGCATGTACAAGCATACATATACACACCCACATCTCAGTATTTAACAGAATTTTCTTCTAATCATGGTTTGTAGTATCTCTAGAGAGACTGAATGACTTAATAATTTGTCTACATAACATTCAAGGAGCAAAAATTTTGTGGGGTTGCTACTTTAATTTGCTGATTTTATAGAATTATTCTTCCTCAGTTAAGAACTAAAAGAGCAAATGAGATACACAATATGCCAACATACAATGCTTATATATATATATACACACACACACATATATATATATGTACATTTTAGGTATACAATACATTTACATTTATCATTGGGTGTTTGGACCTGAATATCATGTATCTTAGTTATTTTTTCTCCCATTACCTGTGCACCCTTCATCCCCTCCACCCTTCCCTATTTACACAGACTTTGATTCCATTTTTTTTCTTTCTCATAATTTTTAAATTCCCTTCTTCCCTTTCCCCTTCCCCTCCCACCATGCCCAAACCCTTGGATCTTTTCCTATTTCAAACTATCAATTATTCATTTTAATCATTTTCATCCTTATTTACACTTTCACTTTCTCACACTAGAGAAACTATTCTGTATTCACACATGTGTGTCCTATTTATTTCACTTAAGAGTATGGCCTCAATATGCATCCATTTAGCTATAAATGTCTCTAGTTTTCATTCTTTATGGCTGAGTAGTACTCCATTTTATAAAAATAAAACACATCTTCTTTATCCAGTTTCCAGTTGATGGGCACTTGGGCTGTTTCCAAGCTTTAGCTATTACAGACTGTGCCACTATAAACATAGGTGCACATATATCTCTGTGGTATGATTCTTTTAATTCTTTGGGGAAGATTCCCAGTAGGGGAATAGCTGGGTCAAATGGGACCTGTAGTCCTAGTTCTTTGAGGTATCTTCATACTGATTTCCACAGTGGTTGCACCAGTCTACACTCCCACCAACAATGCAGAAGGGTTCCTTTCTCTCCACACCCCAGCCAGCATTTGTTATTGGTTGATTTCTTGATAGCAGCCATTCTTTCTGGGGTGAGGTGCAATCTCAGTGTTGTTTTCATCCGCATCTTTCGGATGACAACTGATTTTGAAAATTTTTTCATATATTTATTTGCTGCTTTTACTTCTTTGTCTGAGAAATGTCTGTTCATTTCAGATGCCTGCTTTTGAATTGGGTCTTTGAATTTGGGGGGTCTGATTTTGTATTTTGTATTCAGTGTGTAAATACGTCTATTTTTCTAGACTATCATGTCTAATTAGTGTGCCATTTGAAAGAAAAAATGCCTTAGAATCAGTGGTCTTTATCTTTTTCTAAATAAAGCACTGTATCACCATAAAAAAAGAATAGGAAAAAATTAATTTTGGCAATCAAGAAGGGAAATGGCATATGAAGCAGAAAATGTAGGCAAGATCAGAATCTAGACCCTTCTGGATCAGTTTTATGTGACATCATGGGGAAACTTCTCAGTACAATATAGTAACAGGAAATCTGAAAAGGAATCCCACTGCTTACCTGATCTCTTAACTTGGAACAGGTTTACTTATATGTACTTTTATTTTTTTGGATTTTACCTTGTTGCATCAAAGACTTAACAATGAAACATTGATATTAAATTACATAAATAGATCAATGGAACAGAGAGTCCAGAAATATAGCTAGAGAGAGAGAGGGCTAATTTTCAACAAATTGCAAAAGCAGTTCAGTGTGTAATGACTGGAAATTTTGTTAAGTGGCACTGGAACAGTTGTACATCTATATTAAAATATTTAACTTTAATAATTCAAAACCTCACAAAATAAACAAAAATGTATATCATACACATATATCAATATAAAAGATTAAACATAGAAGTAAAACAAGAAAGAATAGAAAAAAAGATTGAAAATCAGATCAAATTTTAACAATAAAATCAGTTCAATAATTTTTTAAAATTAAAGTTTGTTTTGCTTATAAAGAGCAGTACAAAAACTGGGAGATTACTAACAAAAAGTGAAAAGTTAGAAGCCAGGCTCATAGCAGTTACATTGTCATCTTATAAAGCATAAGGAAGAGTATTTTGACTCTTTCAATAATTGGCTGTTATACATTAAATTCCTTTTAAGGGAAGCAGAAGTGTTTAATCTTATTTGTGTATAACTGATTAATTTTATCTTATTGAATCATGAGAAGAACATTTTGTGGGGTTTTTTAAGATTTAGAGCTAATGTTTGAGGGAAATTAGGGTGGCTTTTTTTGTTAAATGGCCATGAGAGAGTGGAGTTCAAGTATCTAAAGAGGAGCATGAGGGGTGCTGGGGAAGTAGACAGGACCAAGATGTGATATGTATATGTACCAAGGCCTGGCAATATGTTTATTATTTATCATAATCAAATACTAATAAAATAGTTAAAAATAAATAAAACATACAGAAATGAGTCATAGATCTGAAACTACAAATCCTCCAGAAGAAAACATGGGAACATTCTTGTGACCCTGGCTTAGGTAAAAATTTCTTAAATACTAGAACAAAGGTATTATTCATAATGGAACATTCATAATGGAGTTCATCAAAATTAAATATATCTCTTCTTGAAAATATACTGTTAAGAAAATGAGGCCACACAAGGAAAAAATATTCAACAAAGCATATATCTGTTGAATGTCTTATATTCACAATATATAAAAAATGCTTGAGAATAAATAATGACAAAATAGCACCTTATAGAGATGTATTGTCCCGCTCATTTATTGCATTATTATTCACAATAGCCAAAAAAGCAGTGTGCGTGTGTGTGTGTGTGTGTGTGTGTGTGTGTGTCTGTGGTGATTTGCATGGAGCATGTACCCCAAAGGCCGCATGTGTTCACATGCAGAGCTTTGGAAAGTGGCTGAATGATGGGGGCTGTATTGCGGTTAGAAGGTGGGGCCTGGTCAGAGGTGCCTGTCAATGGGGATTTGACCTGGGAAGTTAGGTCTCCTTTCCCAGCTGTTCTACTTCCTCTCTGCTTCTTGGCTGCCTTGATGTTGTGCAGCTTTCCTCCACCCAGGGCTTTCATCCGTGTGGGTTCTATGTTTGAGCCCACTGAGCATGGACTGGTATTTCTAAAATGTGAGCCAAAATGAACCTATCCTCCTTTAAGTTGCTGGTGTCAGGTATTTTGTTCCAGTGTGGGGGAAGTGATTAAGACAGTGCATATATAATTCTCTTAAAAGACAGGATTCATGCAATTTGCAACAACATAAATAAACTTGGACAACACGGTGCTAAGTGAAATAAACCAGATGCAGAAGGAAAATTACTGCACAATGTCTTTTATATGTGGCATCCAAAAGAAAAAAAGGAGGAATACATAAAAAAAGAGAGTAGCATGGTAGTTAGGGAAGTGACAGAGAGTAGGTAAAGAGGAGATGTAAGTCAAGAGGTACAATTTGAAGTGATGTAGGATGAGTAATTCTAGTGCTCTAATATGCAAGATAAGTACTGTAGTTAATATTTTGTTAACTATTGGAAAATTTCTAAAAGAATAGATTTTAGTTGCTGTTACCATAAAAAGTATATAAGATGTGTTATTTGGCTTGACTATAGCAATAATTTATATATATATATCATGTTGTATACCTTAAATCTGTACAACAACTAAAAACAAATGGTCCAATTAAAAATGGACAGATTTGAGTAGACATTCATAGAAGATACATGGATGACAAATCAGCAAATGAAGACATGTTCAAAATCATTAGTCAATAAGAAAATTCAAATTAAAAACTCAAGGAGATGCCACTACACACATAATAGAAAGACAAAAATTAAAAGGCTGACTATACAAGTGTTGATGATATAAAGGAAATTAAGCTCTTGTACAGAGCTCATGGGGATGTAAAAGAATACATTTGGAAGATAGCTTGGAAGTTTCTTGAAAAATCTAGGTATACATATACCAATTGATATAGCCTTTTCACCCCCACCTATTTACTTAAGAGAGGAAAATCCTATGCCACACTAAGTTTGTACATAAATGTTTCTAGCAGATTTATTTATAATAGCCCAAAAGTAGGAATGGGAACAATTCAAGCATCCACCAATAGGTGAAAGGATGAACAAGTTTCCATGTACTTATACAATGAAATATTATTTGGCAATAAAAAGGAATGCAATGGTGATACCTGCAACAACCTGGATGAATTTACAAATAATTATGCTGCATGGAAGAAGCTAGAATAAAACAATTAATATATAATGGTATAATACCAATTATACATTCTTATGACTTTTAGAAAATTTAAGTGTCACGCTATTGCAAATATTTATGGGGTAACGTGTAATATTTCAATACATGTATATATTGTGTAATGATTACATAGGGATAATTGACATACCTATCACCTCAGACATATCTCTGTGTTGCAAATATTAAACTTCTTCTCTACTACCTATTTTGAAATATCAAATAACTGTTATTAGTCATAATTATTCTACTGCGGTAGCAAACTTTAGAAGTTATTTCTCCCATCCAACTGCACCATTGGACCTCTCTCATTCTCTTCTCACCCGAGGGAATCGCTAGCCTACTTTCTTTTCCTATGGGATCACTGTTTTGACTTCCACACATAAGGAAGAGCATGCAGTGTTAGTCTTTCTTTGCCTGACTTTCTCCAGTGGATATGACAGATGCTTGCACTGAAGTCACTTACCAGCTGTTGCCCAATGCTCCTTCTGCCGCTCACAGCACCCACCAGTTTGTTCCATTCCCTGAGGCCCTCTGGGGTCCCCAGCTTTTACTTTGCTGCTGTAGATTTGGTCTCCCTTTCCCATGAGCCATGAGCTGGGAGCTGGGGCAAAAATGTAGATTATTCCTTCCTTTTTCTATGTGGTGTTTTGTCTCTTCAATTTTTCCGTAGGTTTTAATTTTCCTGTTAGATCATTCCTGATTCCCTGGAGTCTACTTTCTCTCTAACTTTTTCCCCAAGTTATTTTCCATGTCTGGATTCTAAATATCAGAGTCTTAGTTGCTGTTGCTTACCACTCTGCCATTTTCCAAGATTTGGGTTTCATTTTCATCTTTTTTTGTTTGTTTTATTTGTATGGAGTCTTATGGGTTGACTATATGGAAAGTTTTGTTTCTACTATTCAAGCTGCTTTAATGTCTACTTTTCAGTGGTGTCTTCTGGGCCTGGCTAACTACTGGCCTTTGCCTCTGTCCCAGGATCCAGTTACCTGCATTTACGCGAGATAGGAGGTTGCAGCATATTTTCCCCAGTATCCATTTTTCTAGGAATGGGCTAAGTATTATTAATGACCCCACGACAATCCTGATATTCACATCCCAAGAAAACCAGTTAATAGCAACAACTATGTCACCTTGATTATAGTAATAAAATCAGCATCAATATGGCATCAAATACAAACTCAATACTGATAAACCCTAAGGACCAATAAAATACCAACTTTATCCATAGAAAAGAGAGCTATAATTATACTATGAATGCCATGTCAAACCAAATATTGGCCCACTATTGACCAACATAAATATCTCCTAAATAGAACAACTTTACCTGTACTAGCAATAGAACAGTATTCAACAACAGTAGCATAGACTTAACTAGCTGTCTAGAGATTCATAAAGCTTGGTACTCACACTAGTAAAGGCAGAGGGAGTGGGGAACTGGAGAATGATGAAACAAAGTTTGAAAAATTACTCAATTGGATTCGAGGAGAGAAAAGTGAGATGGGGATTGAAGAGTAAAAGGAAAAAATATTTTTCATTAAGTTTATTGGTACATTTTAGGTATACAATACAGTTACATTCATCATTGGGATCTTGCACCTTTACATAATGTATCTTGGTTCTTATTTTTTCCCCATTCCCCTCCCCTCCCTTCACTCCCTCCACCCTTCCCTATTTACAAAGATTTTGTTTCCATATTTTCCCTTTTCTCATATTTTTTTCTTTTCCCTCCTTTCCTTTCCTTTCCCCTACCCTTCCCACTTCCCCTACTCCTTTAGACCTTTTCTTCCTATTACACAATATCAACTATACATTTAGATCCTTATTTACACTTTTAGTTTTTCACACCAGAGAAACTATTCAGTATTTATACATGTGTGTCCTATTTATTTCACTTAAGAGTATGGCCTCAATGTACATCCACTTAGCTATAAATGTCTCTAGTTTCTCATTCTTTATGGCTGAGTAGTACTCCATTTTATTAACAACCCCCACATCTTCTTTATCCAATCTCCAGTTGATGGGCATTTGGGGTGTTTCCAAGTTTTAGCTATTACAAACTGTGCCACTATAAACATGGGTGAGCATATATCACTGAAGTATGATTTTTAAACTTCTTTTGGGAAGATACCCAGCACAGGAATTCTAATCCTAGTTGTTTGAGGTATGTCCATGTTGATTTCTACAGTGGTTGCACCAGTTTGCACTCCCTCCAACAATGAAGAAGGGTTCCTTTCTCCCCTCAACCCCTCCATTATTTGTTATTAGTTGATTTCTTTTTTTTCTCTTTTTAAAAATTGTATTGGTACATTTTAGGTATACAACACAATTACATTTCTCATTGGGAATTGTACCTTTACATAATGCATCTTGGTTCTTATTTTTTCCCCATTCTTAGCCCTCCCTTCACCGCCTCCACCCTTCCCTATTTACAAAGACTTTATTTCCATTTTTTCCATTTCTCATCATTTTTCCTTTCCTTTCTTTCCTTTCCCCTGCCCCTCCCACTACCCCTACCCCTTTGGACCTTTTCTTCCTATTTTGCATTGTCGATTATTCATTCTAATCATTGGTACATTTTAGGTATACAATATAATGACATTCATCATTGGAAATTTGCACCTTTACATAGTCTCTCTTGGTTCTTATTTTTCACCCTTGCCCAGCCCTCCCTTCAACCCCTCCATTCCTATTTACAAAGATTTTGTTCCTATTTTTCCATTTTTTCATATTAATCCCATTCCCTTCTATCCTTTCCCCTAGCCCTCCCACTTCCTTTCCCTTTGCCCCTTTTCTTCCTATTTCACATTACCTATTATACATTTAGCCCTTATTTACACTTTCAGTTTCTCACACTAGAGACAGTATTTGGTATTTATACATGTGTGTCCTATTTATTTCACTTAAGAGTATTGCCTCAATGTGCATCCACTTAGCTATAAATGTCTCTAATTTCTCATTTTTTATGGCTGAGCAGTACTCCATTTTACTAAAAAACCACATTTTCTTTATCCAGTCTCCAGTTGATGGTCATTTGGGCTGTTTCCAAGTTTTAGCTATTACAAACTGTGCTGCTATGAACATGGGTGCACATATATCACTGTGGTATGATTCTTTTAATTCTTTGGGGAAGATCCCCAGCAGTGGAATAGCAGGGTTAAATGGGACTTCCAGTCCTAGTTCTTTGAGGTATCTCCATACTGATTTCCACAGTGGTTACACCAGTCGACACTCCCACCAGCAGTGGAGCAGTGTTCCTCTTTCCCCACAGCCCCGCCATCAGCTCTGTTTTAAAGAAGAGAACACAGGCCACACAGCTCATGGGAGGCACTGAACATACAGCCAACCTTCAGTTTTTATTCTGTGTTCTTTCCCACACCAAAGGTCATTCTCTTTACCTTGAAATTGGTGCCACAAAATAACAGGAACATCAGCAATATGGTTGCATCCAGAGGAGAGTAAGCAAGAGTCCACATTTGTTCAACAAATATGAGCAGCACTCAGGTTACCATATTAGTGCTGCTGGGTTTATAAAGATGAATGATGTTGCCTTTTGTCTATGAAGAGATGTTAAGTCTCATGAAACAAAACAGGCAATTGACTTCCAGATGATTTCTGCATTTTCATCAGAGCAGCAGACCAGTTCTGGCTGACATTCCTTCCTACCAACCAGATGTACTTCATGATTATGGTGAAAAGAATTGTCTTTGCTCACAGAGTGGTACATAATTCAGAGGAACCTCATTCAGGAGCAGGAAGAGGCTGGTGGAGATGGCAGAGTCCCAGAGCAGAGATGGCCATCTCCTGAGAATAAAGAGTTTCACCAGGGCCCCTGCTCGGGCCATCTGCGCTATTTGCTTTGGACAGTGTGGGCAAAGAGGGCTCAGGGTTAGTCTCTCCCCAGAGATGGTAGCGACCTGGGCAAACCCTCAAGCAGTGTGCTGCCTGCTGCCTGTCGCTGAGCCCTGCCATTTCCAAAACTGTATAGAAGGGGAAGGTCCAACTCTCCTGTGGGCCGCCACCCTGTCCTGGCCCAGCTCCCCTTGAACAAAGTCAGCTGGGCACCCAGGGCTGCTGAGCTTCTGTGCTAGGGGAAGGCACCAAGCTCCCTGATTGAAACTGTATGTGCTGGAGGAGTCAGAGCAGTGACCCTTGAAACTGGCTGTCCCTGCAGCATTTCTTGTTCCTTTGTCCCTTGGGCTTCCTAGGTCAGATCCTCTGAGAACCCTAGACCTAGACGGTCAGTGTCCCACCAGGAAGAGCAAGTTTTGTTTTGTCTTTTAATTTAATGAAAAGGCATTTTCCCCACAAAAACAACAACGACTAGAAACCCCAAGGCCAGGGGCCTCTGCTTCCAAGCACAGCCTGCCAGCAACAGGAACCCTCTTGTGGATTTTGAAGCCCCCCACTCCTTCAGAGCCAGCAATAAGGGGTGGAATTGCTTGTGGTGGTGTGACATATTTGTCAAACTACACCAGTACCTCAATAAATAAAACAAAAGAAAATAAATCAAACTAGTATAGATACGTGTACATGCTAACTCTTTTTTCCATTTAAAACTTTAAAACCTCAGGACTGCAGCTGTAGTTCAGTGGTAGGGTGCTGGCCTAGCATGTGTCTAAAAGAACTATAGGACAGCCCAGCACCTGGAAGGAAGCCCCCCACCTCCATCCCAGGCTCCTAGGGCAGAGAAGCTCAGCTGGTCCCAGAACCCAGAAGGAAGCTCCCTTGCTGCCATCCCAAGCTCCTAGGGCAGAGAAGGTGAGCGGTGTGAGCACCAGAAGCATCCCCTCCGATGGAAATGAGAAGACACATAAACAAGTCTCAAAAACAGACTTCTGGATCACCTAGAGCAACCCCAAAGGGAAATGAGATAGAACAATCTGATACTCAACCACCTGGACTCTCTGAACTGGCAACAAAAGAGGATCTGGGAAAAATGAAATCAGAAATAATTACTCAGATAACAGCAAAGATTTTGCTCATGGTGCAAGACATGATTAATAAATCTAGAGAGGACACAGATAAAATATTGGAGGAGCTGAGGAACATGATGGAATCCCAACATAGGAAACAAAGGGGATCCATAAAACAGACACAAACAGATTTCCAGGAGATGAAAAACTCCATTGAAAGTCTATGCAGAAAAATAAGCCAATGTGAGGACAGAATTTAAGATATAGAAGATAATATTGCAATTAGTGATCAGGAAAAGAAAAATTTCTTTAAAAGACTGAGGGACCATGAGAAATCAGTCCAACAGCTGCTAGATGATGCACAGAAAAATAATATAAGACTGAGTGGAGTCAGTGAAGAAACAGGAGAGAGTGCAGATGACACAAAAAAATGTTCACATAAGAGATGGCAGAAAACTTTCCAAGCAGGGGAAAAGAACTTGATGTATGGATAAGTAAGGCATATAGGACTCCAAATTGCCTTGATCAAAAAAATCTACACATAGGAATATAATTGTTAAGATTCCAGAAACTGAAAAGAAGAACAAAGTTCTACAAGCAGTTAGGGAAAATAAACAAATCACATACAAAGGAAAGCCCATCAGAATCACAGCAGACTTCTCAATGCAAACCCTCAAGACAAGAAGAGCTTGGAGAGACATATTACAAGTCCTAAAAGAAAACAGCCTCCAACCCAGATTGATGTACCCTGCAAAACTGTCTTTCAAAATTAATGGAGAAATAAGATACTTTCACTACAAAGAACACTTTAGGAACTTCATAAATACCAAACCAGAACTCCAAAAATTTTAGACAATATCCTAGGAATAGACAAGGACTATGACAACCCCAGGAAGCACAGCATGAATGAATCCACTGGGCATGAAAAGAAAGTAAGTGCAAAGGGGGAAAAATCCAAGAAAAAGAAAAAGTCATGACAAAGATAAGTCAATACATATCTGTAATAACCATCAATGTTAATGGTCTCAATTCACCAATCCAAAGAAATAGACTGGCAGAATGGGTCAAGAGGCAAGACTCAACAATATGCTGCATACAAGAAACACACTGAATTCAAAAAGAAACTCATAGCCTGAAAGTTAAAGGGGGGAAAACAATACTCCATGACACAGGAACCAAAAAAAAAAAAAAGCAGGAATCGCTATCCTTTTTCAGATCAAGTGGATTTCAAACACTGATTAAAAGAGACAAAGAAGGACACTACATCCTTCTAAAGGGAACAACCCAAGAGGAATAGATAACAATCATAAACATGTATGGACCAAACACTAGTGTGCCCAACGATAAGAAACAAATACTAACATACATTAAAAATCAAATAAGCACTAATACAAGAGTAGTGGGGGACCTCAATATCTCACTGTCAAAAATAGGTAGATCAACTAGAGAAAAAATAAGCAATGAAATACTAAAACTCAATAAAACTCTTAAAAGAAATGAACTTAACAGATGTTTACAGTGTTCCACCCCACAAAATCAGAATACATATTCTTTTCAGCTGCACACAGGTCGTTCTGCAAAATAGACCACATACTTGCTCATACAACATGTTTAAGTAAGTGAAAAGGAATTGAAGTTATCCCCTGTATATTACCAGACCATAGTGTGATGAAATTGGAGATCAATAGCAAAAGAAACAATAAGAATTTCATAAACACGTGGAAATTGAACAACATACTTCTAAATAACCAATGGGTCACAGGGAAAAGTAAAGAAGAAATCAGACAGCTCCTACAATGACGATGGCAATACAACATATTGGAATATATGGGACACAATGAAAGCAGTTTTACGAAGGAAATGGATAGCAGTAAATACTCACATTAGGAAAACAGAGCAAGCCTAATTAAATAACTTCATGCTGAACCTCAAGCTTCTAGAAAAAGAAGAGCAGGACAAACCCAATGCTCATAGAAGGTAGGAAATTATAAAGATCAGAGGAGAAATCAATGCAATGGAGGCTAAGAGAATGATACAAAAAAGTCAATGAAGCAAAGAGTTGGTTCTCTGAAAGAATAAACAAAATTGACAAACCCTTAGCCAACCTTATCAGAAAAAGGAAAGAAAAGGCCCAAATCCATGCAATTAGGAATGAAAAGTGTGAAATTATAACAGACCCAGAAGAAATCCAGAGGACCATCAATACATGCTTTGAGAACGTATATGCCAATAAGATGGAAAACAATAAGAAATGGACAGATTCCTATATACATATGAATTATGAAAATTGAATGAAGAAGACCTAAAAATTCTAAACAACCCAATATCAACCAATGAAACTGAAAACGTAATTAAAAATTTACCAACTAAGAAAATCCTGCATCCTGATGGCTTTACTGCTGAAATCCCAAGGAAATTTAGAGAGCAACTACTGCCACTACTGTATAAACTCTTCAATGAAATTGAAAGGGAAGTAATACTCCCAAATTCATTCCTGGAAGCAAGCATCACCTTGATCCCCAAAGCAAAGAAAGACCCAGCCAAAAAAGAGAACTATAGGCCAATCTCACTAATAAACATAGATGCAAAAATCCTTAATAAGATAATGGCAAATAGAGTGCAGAAGATCATCAAGAAGGTCACATACTCAAACCAAGTGGGATTCATCCCAGGAATGTAGGGATGTTCAACATATGCAAATCAATCAATGTAATACACTATGTCAATAGAGCCAAGGACAAAAACTATATGATTATCTCCATAGATGCAGAAAAAGCATTTGACAAAATCCAACATGCATTTATGATAAAAACCCTACAAAAAATTGGAGTAGATGGTCTCTACCTCAATCTGATAAAAACCATCTATGAAAAACCAACAGCCAATATCATACTAAATGGTCAAAAACTGAAATCCTTCACACTAAAATCAGGAATAAGACAAGGATATCCACTATCACCACTCCTATTCAATATAGTTTTGCAAACATTAGCCATGTCAACTAGACAAGAGAAAGAAATAAAAGGAATAAAGATAGGAAAGGAAGAAGTCAAATTGTCATTATTTACAGATGACATGATACTCTATATAGAAGACCCCAAGAACACCACCAAAAGTCTTCTAGACTTAATAGTCAAATTCAGTAGAGTAGCTGGACACAAGATCAACACAAAAATCAATAGTGTTCGTCTACATGAACAACAGACTCACTGAGACAGAAATAGGGCAAACAATTCTTTTCACAATAGCATCCAAGAATATGAAATGCCTAGCAATTAACCTAACAAAAGAAATCAAAGACCTCTTCTCTGAAGACTAAAGCACTCTGAAAAGAGAGATTGAAGATGATATCAGAAAATGGAAAGACATCCCTTGCTCCTGGGTAGGAAGAATCAACATAGTGAAAATGGCCATACTTTCAAAACTGCTATATAGATTCAATACAATCCCAATTGAACTCCCAGCAGCACACTTCACGGACCTTAAGAAAACAACCCAAGAATTCATTTGGATCAAGAGAGACCCTGAATAGCAAAAGCAATTCTAGGCAACAGAGACATGGCAGGGGGTATCACAACCCCCAACTTGAAACTATATTACAAAGCTACTGTGATAAAAACAGCACGATACTGGCAAAGAAACAGACGTAGGACCAGTGGAACAGATTAGAAGATGCAGAAACAACGCCAGACACATTCAGGCACCTCATCTTTGACAAAGGAGCCAAACATCCTCACTGGAGGAAAGATAGTCTCTTTAATAAATGATGCTAGAAAAATTGAGTTTCAACATGCCAAAGATTAAAACTAGACCTATATCTCTCACCATGCTCTAAACTAAAATCAAAATGGGTTAAAGATCTAAATATTAAAACAGAAATGCTGAACCGGCTGGAACAGAGGTTAGGTAGAACTCTTGAAGACACTGGTGTAGGAAAAGACTTTATGAACAAAACCTCAGTTGCCCATGAACTAGCACAAACAATCAACAAGTGGGATTTCCTCTTATTAAAAAGCTTCTTCACAGAAAGAGAAACCACCAACAGTGTGAACAGACAACCCACAATGGGGGAAAAATTTTTCACCTGCTGTTCCTCAGACAAAGGTCTACTATCTACAATTGATAAAGAACTTAAAAAGATCAGACCTCCCAAATTTAAAGACCCAATCCAAAAATGGACCTCTGAGATGAACAGACATTTCTCAGACAAAAAAGTAGAAATAGCAAATAAACATATGAAAAAATGTTCAACATCACTGGTCATTTGAGAGATGCACATGAAAACAACCCTGAGATTCCACCTCACCCCATAAAGAATGGGTTCTATCATGAAATCAACCAATAACAAAGGCTGCTGGGGCTGTGGGGAAAGAGGAACCCTGCTCCACTGTTGGTGGGAGTGTAGACTGGTGCAACCACTGTGGAAATCATTATGGAGAAACTTCAAAGAGCTAGGACTGGAAGTCCCATTTGACCCAGCTATTCCCCTACTGGGTATCTTCCCCAAAGAATTAAAAGAATCATACCACAGTGATATATGTGCACCCATATTCATAGCAGCAGAGTCTGTGATAGCTAAAACTTGGAAGCAGCCCAATTGCCCATCAACTGGAGACTGGATACAGAAAATGTGGGTTTTTTAATAAAATGGAGTACTACTCAGCCATAGAAAATAAGAAATTAGAGACATTTATAGCTAAATGCATGCACATTGAGGCGATACTCTTAAGTGAAATAAATAGGACACACATATGTAAATACCGAATAGTTTCTCTAGTGTGAGAAACTGAAAGTGTAAATAAGGACTAAAAGGTATAATAGATAATGTGAAATAGGAAGAAAAGGTGAAAAGGGGAAAGGGCAGGGGGACGGGGAGGGGAAAGGAAAGAAGGGAATGGAATTAATATGAGAAAATGGAAAAATGGAAACAAAGTCTTTGTAAATAGGGAGGGATGGAGGGGTTGAAGGGAGGGCAGGGGAAGTGGAAAAAACAAGAACCAAGAGAGAATGTAAAGGTGCAAATTTCCAATGATGAATGTCATTATATTGTATGCCTAAAATGCACCAATAAAATTAATTTTAAAAAATAGTGATGATGATGATGATTTTTAAAAGGGAAAAAGAATACAGGAAATAAAACTCCAAACACCCGCTGAAAAGAAGTAATAGAGGAGAAAAAAATAGGTCAAAGAAATAAAATCCCTCTGTATTTCCAAATGAGTGGTTTCCTCCCAGAATCTACAGTTTTTAGAATCCAGCAAGTTTCAGTCCTTTATGCCTCACTTTATAGTTGTGGGTTTGTGAAGTGACCCACGTGCTCAATAGGTCCCCCTGTCTGGAGATGCAGGCCATGCCAAATGTCTAAGCCAAAATGTTGGTATTTGGGGAGGCAATCAGACCACTGGTCTCCACTAGATGTAGGCAGCATGGTTCAAGCAGACTCCTGGAATCAGCACCATCAACTCTAGATCCAGGAACCTACGAAAGCCACACTCACTGAGCCTAGCCTCCCACCGCAGAATGAATGTTCCATGAACTTCCTGGTCTGAGCTTGAACTTCTCAGGGTATGTCAGGGAATCTATCTAGGCCTCACCTTCTTCTCATCTGTCTCCCATTGCTGCGTCTCACCCAGTGTCTGTGATAGGGTGTCACCTCAGTCTTGGAGCAAATCTGTTGTATATGTGTTCTGTGGCTCACACACAATCAACCATTTCCAAGACAGCACCTGTTTAACTACTCTGTGGCAACATGCTGCACTGGATTCCTTCTTTATATCTATCCCATCATGAAAAAGTCACTCTCAGGGTAAAATTCCATTGTTTTTCAGTGAACACCATCTGTGGGTCTCAGGCATTTATTTTTTCTCCAGTGTTTATTTTTCGTAGCCCCTTGTCCAAAGATCATTCAGCTAAAGATTTATGGCACTGTTTCTGTGTTTTCAATTCTATTGCATTGGTCTGGATGCTGGTACCATGCTGTTTCTATTGCTGCAGTTTTATAATATAACTGGAAATATAAAATTTTAATGCCTCCCACTTTACTGTTCCTCAGGACTGCTTTAAATATTTTGGTTCACTTTTGTTTCCACATAAATTTTAAGATCATTTTACTAGTTATAATGAATGTTGTGGTGTGGTGTTTGATTAGAACTGAATTAAATCTGTATTTCTCTCTCCCTCTTTTTTTTTCTTTTTTTTTTTGGTTTTTCCAAACAAGGTCTTGCTATATAGTTCAGGCTGGCTTTGAACTCATTAGGTAGCCCAGACTGGCCTTGAACTCACAGCAGTCCTCCTGCCTCAGCCTCCCAAGTGCTGGGATTACAGGTGTGCACCACCTATATTTCATTTTTTGTTAATATAGCACTATTCCTTCAGGTAGGCTGAACAGGGATGTACTTGGCATAGAGATCCACTCTTTCTCTAAGTGATATCAGTGCTGGCCAATTACTGGCCTGTTTCCTTCTAGGATTTTGGTTCCACCCTTCCATTTCTTCTGGGTATCTGCTGCCCAGAGCTGCCCTGCACACTTATATGTCTTTAGCAGCTGGATGTCTCACCTCTGCTGTGCCAGCACATGTTTGTGTTCAGCCAATGCCTTCTCCAGCTCTGCCACATATGTCTGCTGCTGCTGGACCATGGAATGCAAATTCTTAATGCAGTTGTGGTTCAGCAGCTCATCTTTGGGCATCTCTAGGGCACAGCCCTATTCACAGGTCACAGATTGCTTTGGGCAGTACTCCCGGTCACTAAAGTGAGACATGAGGTTTTCAAGTCAGACAATGGCACTGCCACTGAGCACAGCATTGCCACAGGCAATCTTCAGCTTTGATGTGTTCCCCATGATCTGAGGTACTGGGCAAAGGTGGGCAATTGTCATGATGCTAAAGTACACAAGACACATCTGGCGCTGAGAGAATCACTGGATATTGCAGGCACTGCAGAAAGCATCCTTCCAGAGAGGTGCCTGTACAGGTTCCTCCAAGACTCCACTGCAAATAAGGCAGATAAAGTCTTCATCAACATGCCCCTGGAAACAGGTTACACTATACCTGTTTATACACTATACACATTGAATCCCAGGTCACAGCATGTGGAGACCTTAGGTTCAATCTCCAGTTCCTTCCAAGTGTTGGGGCTCAGGTTCCCTGTTCACAAAGCTCCGATCCCACGATGGCTCCACTTAGGAGATGGTCCAAAAAAGCCATCTTGTTGGCTATTGTCCAACCAAGTCTCCCTTCCCAGTGACAGGTTTCATCACCAAGGAATGAATGTGATGTCACAGTCAGGAGAACTTGCCCTGAACATGGCCTGGACTTTTCCATTCCCTAGTCAGGTTGGAGCTGAGGCCACAGCAGCCAAAGAATAGCCTCCATGCCAGGTCCTAACTTTTCCTAGTAGGACAGGGGAAATGGAAGGATGGGTAAAAATTATTTTTGTTTCTATAAGAAAAGGAAAACAAATTGTTCTCAGGTTTTGACCAGAATTCTTGGTGATCACTAAATTGAGTGGCAATGCTAGTTTAGATTCAGAAGTAGCATTAAGAAACCCAGAAAATTTGCCCATAAATAAATCCTTGCCAGATCTTATAACCAATGAAAAAGAAATGGCATAATAGAGTAAAAGAAAAATATTTTGCATTTCCCTACACAGCAGTAGAGTAGGAAATAATGGAGAATTCCATGTAAATCAGATAGATATAGCCATTTTTGAGCTACATTCTTGTTTATGCTTTGTTTCCTGTATCTTCATAATTCATATTTCCAAAACAAAATTTTAAAATGCTCTTTAAAAAGCATTACAAGGGCCGGGGATTTAGCTCAGTGATGCTGCCACCTGCCTTGCAAGTGCAAGGTCCTGAGTCCAATCCCTGCTACCAAAAAATACATATATATTTTAATGAAAAGTACCTATCTGACAATCAATATTTAAATTGTCAAAGAGTTTAACTGGGACTTGGTTGTCTGAAACATGAAACAAATTTGTTCACCTAAATAGTGTGGCAATTTTGATGAGTTTAATATAGATTCATATCTATATTGTATTTAGATCAACTATGGGTTTACATGAACATATTTATACAACAAATTTAGATCATCAGTAAATAAAAGTATGTTAAATAGGGAACATATTTTAATACAGAAAAAAAACTAATGATCGAGTCATTGGTTGAAAAATATTTTTTAACTGTGTTTATGATCATTGACTCTCCCTCCACTTCAGTGTTATACTGTGAATCAAACAGTATGTAAAGCATCTTCTTATTAAAAATCACAAACTGAAGTGATAGGCATGTTCCAAATTATGAAAACACGTTGATTGAAGCAAGGGCGATGTGATACGCTATATTTTATTATGTTTGTATATACTCATAAATAGTTCAGAATGGAAAAAATTTGACAAATCTAATACTAAAATCAATTTTTCTAAATTACATAAATAAAGTGAATTTTCTTTTAAAAATAAATAAAAAATAAACAAATAAATAGTGTGGCAAATGATTCTTAGGCCATAAGCCACCTGCCCATATCTCTACTGGGGCCCCTAAAGTAAGCCTTGAGACGGATTCCTGTTCCAGTAGCTCATTGGATGATAAAGAGATGAAGGGATGACATGTAGAAAAGTGAAAAAGAAGACTTCCAACAAGGGTGCATGGCCAAGCACCATAGGTAACTGGAGCTAAGTCTCTCTGAAACTCCAGAGTGGTCAACCACACCTCTCAGAGTTACCCAACTTTTACAAGGACAAGAGAGCTGGAAATTTATATCTCATTTCCCATCTGCCCACAGTTGACAAACTCTATGGAGAGTGAGGAGGTCTTTAATTTCCAAAAACTTTAGCAAGGAATGGCTGGCAAAGCAGGTTTTCCAGTAAGAAAAAGCCTTTGAAGAATAAATGCAGTCATGGCAGTTGCACTGAAGTGAAAAGAAGTAAATAGAAAGGGATGACAGGCAGAGAATCAATGTCTTTGTACTAACATCACATCCAAGAATTCTTTAAGAGAACACCTGAGCTGAGAACAAGGCAAAGGCTGAAGAAAGATCCTTAGAATAAAAAAAGAGCCAAAGAGGATAATGGCTAAGTGAGCTCTCTATATCCTCATGAGTAAATGTGTCTTCCAGGTCTCTCCCTCCTCAGGGCTTCACTCTACTGCCAGTCACTGCTGCAGTGTTCTCTTATGCTTTTCAGAAGACACAATTATGTATTCCACATAAACATAATGATCTTCCATTGTGTGCCCAGGCAGAGTGATCAGGCTGCAACATAAGGACATTTGCAATAAATGATGGGAAAGGTGTAAAATAAGAACAACAATAATAGGTTAGTGCTGAGTTGCAGGGGTACTCATTCACCAATTTTAAATCATATATTGTGGAAAGAGCAGAAAGCAAACCTGCTCAAACAAGGAGGTTAACTGTACTAATAAGTCTATGAGACAAATTTCTTTCATATCTATGGATAGAAGGATAGCAAATAAGTTGTGCTAAAAGATCTGCACCTCCTCGGAGGGGATGGAGAAGATTTCAAGTCCAATCCCCAAAGCTACAGCCAGAGAAGGAGCTAATGCTTGACTTGGACCTCAAATGTGTGTTCTCAAGGCAACTGACTGGTATTCTCAGATTTCAACCTCAAGCGAGAAAGGGAATATCTGCAAGAAGGGCAAGGTGCCCTGGGGAGAGTAGTATTCTTGCCACAACTGCACAACACTACAACTCAGGTCTCATCACACCTTCAACCCATCTCTCCTTCTGGCTCTGTCCCCAGAACCCATAACTGATGCCACACACTAGAGGGCCAGGAGCAGGTTCTGGCATGACAGCCACTGTCCCCTGTGTTTCTTTGGTAATTTTCCCACAGACACATGGAAGATGCTCTGAATGCACTTGGAGAATGATCATATCTCATGTCATGCCTGAGAAGCTTGGGGGTGGAAAAGATAATCATTTCTACAGTACTGGAAAACAGAGGCAGAAAGCACCAGAGGAGGTCAGCCCCAGAGGAAGGGAGAACCAGCACTCAACAGTCTCCTGCCACTGTTCTCCTGGAGGTGGTAAATTGATCCTCAGAGAGCACTCAAAAGGGCTCACTCCCTGTAGGCTTTGCTTATATTATCCCTACTTCCTCCAGAAAACACAGAGATCTTCTATTTCTACTTCTCTGCTCCTTCATGGTTATGACAGCGGCAACCACCTCTCCTCTTCAGGAAAATCCAGTGCTGTCAGAGTAATTTCGTGTCTGGATTCCCTCTTATGCATGATGAAAGGTGAAGGGATGCTTAGAGGAGAAAATAAGCATATCAGAGCTAGAAAAATCATGGCCCTCTTTTAAAAAGGGGGAGGGCTCCCTTTTACTTTGCTTCCTCCTTTTGGTTTATAGCCAATAATCCCTAAGCATTACTGTGTGTCAGCCTAGACAAAGTATTTACTATGTGTCATCTTATTCACAGTCCATAAGAAAAAACTTATTAGTGAAAGTGTAACTGTCCATTTTACAGTTGGAGGAACTGGGAAACAGTTTATATAATTGAACGGATAAAATTTCTATGATTGGTGTAGCATGGTGTATAATTCAAATCCCAAGTTTTTTACTCTAAATCTATTGCTTTTCTCCAGTTCCTTAATTCCCTACCACTTCTCAGAAATAGAGAAGTTCCCCCCTCCCAGGGTTTTGGAAATCTGAGACAGCTGTAACAATTTCCTGTCTATGTCAAATGAAGGAATTGGATATGCTCTTCACATCAGACCTATTATTTGCAAATCATTTTGCCTTCTTGGAATAGCCTTGAAACTAAAGTAAAATATCAGAGAAATTAAATGCACTTCATTCAGTTTACATATTCTCTGTGAGACAGGGTCTCGCTATGAAGTTCAGCCTGATCTTCAACTCACTATGTAGCCCAAGCTGGCCTCAAACTCATGGCGATCCTCCTGCCTTAGCCTTCCAAGTACTGGGATTTACAGGTGTGCACCCCCACACTCTGCCAATTTACATATTTTACCATAGAACCTGGCTAATTTACAGTGGGTCTATCTCAACTTTTCTAAGTATAATGAGGATGAAGATGTGGGAGGGGTTTTTGGAATGTTAGTCACAGCAAGCATCCTGTATACAAAAGCACAGCTTTGAAACTATTCTGCCCATATTAATTCTCCCTTCTGCAGCCAATTCAAAGTTCTGCCTTCCTTTGAGCAGCTCCAGCTCAATATGCATCAGGTAAACCTCTTTACTGGTCTGTGAACAAGGAAGTCAAGTAATAAAAGGCAAGAAACCATAAGCTCTTGCTAGAAATATCTACTTCTTCATTCACTGTCAATTTGGTTAAGTCAACCATAAAATGATGATAGCAAAGAGAATCATTTTCATTCATTCCTTCTCATTTACTAGAGCACCTTTGTTAGATTCCCTAAATTGGAGAATTGTGCTGAGAGGCAGCTGGTATAGATCTTTTGGAATAATGTATAAGTGATAGAGTATCCAACTGATGTTTTCACCTAAGGGATAATTATAACCAAAAAATCATTTAGATCTATAAAGTTCTGATACCATGCATACTTGTGTTATATTTTGAATAAAAGTAAATATTTTATAATGAAAGGGGATTAAAAATCAAATAATTCAACTCCCTATCCCTTTAAAGAAATCTTAAAAGGATTAAAAACTAAAAAGAACTACTTGAAGCACCTAGAATTTTCATCCCCTCTCTCCTATTTCTGCATCCAAAGCCTTTGGACAATAATCATCTTAGCAGTCAAGGAGGAAACCACCTGGGATGAGCCATGTTCTCTCACCAGAGCACTCACCTCCATATTTCCTTCTTTGCATGGAATTCCTCTCAAAGTCTGTGCGAACACTGTAGGAGCCTGGGCCACATCATTTGTTTTATATTTTAGTTCCTCAAACTTCATATCACAGGATTTTGTAAAGTTTAAATGAAGTAGCTCATATCCATATATGTGATCTCTCTGTATTCTGTTTGTAACTGTAAACAATCATTTCCTCAGCAAACATTTATGAGATTCCTACCATCTTCCTCAAACTCTGCAGGGCATTTGGGTAAACTTGAATGACACTGACAGACAAGAAGAGCAAAGATCCTGATTCCTGGAAGTACTTTACTATATTCTAGAGACTGAAAAACATCAATGTTATTTACTCACATATTGTGTGGAAGATGACAGGTGTGCATATATGGATAGATGACTCTGTGTGTGTGTGTGTGTGTGTGCGCGCGTGCGAGGCAAATCTCAACATCTTTGGAAATTCACTACTGTAATTAAGCTGTAAATTGGCTGAGAAGATCTGAGTTAGTTCTGCAGACCAAGCTGCTTTCCACTGCTCAGCTCTAACAGTCCCAGCCCTTTCTACCAAAGCTACTTGCTCCACTAGGAGCTTATTCCATAGTAAAACAGATTCTTTATGCTCTCTTCCCTATAAATGAGAGGGGAGGAGTAAGTAAATGACAGCCAATGAGTCAAATCTGGCCTGCTGCCTACATTTCTATAGCCAGAAAGCTAAGAATTGTTTTTATATTTTTGTGTACATTTGCTTGAAAAATTTATTCTTTCTTTCCTTAACAGCCTCAATGTATCCAACAGCTGTGTCTCAAAATTATTAAGGATATAATAATCAGTCAGTTGGGCATGATAGCAAACACCTGTAAACTCAGCTGTTTGGGAGACAGGCAGACAGAGTCCTAGTCCATCCTAGGCAACACAGTGTTTGCACACCAACCTCTACAAAAAAATAAACTGGCTTTCTGAAGTCTGTGTTGAAAAGTAAATTTCCAAATACAAGCCAGAAATCCTGGCGTATGCCTGTAGTTCAAGTTACATGGGAAGCTGAGACAATAAGATGATCACAAGTTTGAGGCCACTTTGAGCAACATAATGAGACACTGTCTTAAAAAGAAAAAGAAATCAGCACTTAAAAAATTGAGGTTCCAGACTTTCAAATAAATTGTGTAAGTACAATCATCTATTATTTATTTCGCTATTTCTGTCCATATTTCATATCTATCTATATGTCACTAGAATCATGGATGGTTTATTGCTTGATATTACAAGGAAATACTATTATGGAGATTTATGATTTGTGCTGGTTACTATTAATCTCTTCTAACCAGTATCATATTATTTGTGTCACTCTGCAAGTGTGAATCTTTGAATTTCACTCTGCAGGTTTTTTTGTTGTTCTTTCATGGCTGTATAAACTTTATCTCATCCAAAAAAGACATATTTTGGATTTTAATTTGTTTTAAAATTGATTTAATAATATATCATATAAAACTGAAGATTCACTGGACTTAATAAGGTTATATTGGAACACATGGACATTCATTTAAGTATTGTCTATAGCTGCTTTTACATAACAGAAGAGCTTAGTTTTGACAGAGATTATATGGATCAAGTCTAAACTATTTACTAAAAATAATCTTGGCCAACCCTTGGTGTAAAGCATTACAGATTTAGGATTCTTTTCTACTAAATACTAACTGGTGCCTGTGGATCTGAGGAAGTGGGACCAGGGGAGCTCCAGGGACGGTACACACACCGTGCTAGCCCACTTTCCTGGCCAGATTAATCTCCGGCCCTATATTATATTTGCAGAGCTTATGGTAGAAGACTGTGTGCATGACCTTCATATAATTGTGGAGGGGCTACGAGTGTGTGTACTTGATTTAATAAAATGACAGATGATGTTATAGGTGTTAAGATGAGTGGATTCAAAAACTACTATTTGGAAGTTTTATTTTGTTCTAAAAATATTGGGAGGCTAAGTAAAGTCTGTATGCACGGGACTGACTACATATCCTTTTATTAAAAAGAGTTATTAGGCCTGTGACACGAAAAGCAGGCTATAGGGGGGCAATAATGCTGCCACACAGATCTGCAATTACTTCACTATCACAAAAATGGAAGAAATCTTGTTTTGTGAGAATATATATATATATATATATATATGAGCTCCCAAAGGAGAGTATTGTAAACAAAGTAGAAAGATTTATTCTACTTTAACTAAATACAATATATATGAGAACTTGTGGATTTAGTCAATAGTTTTCTTAAACCCATAGTGAAAATGTATGGGAGCAAATAATCAGATATAGATAGATAGAGAGATAGAGAAAGAGAGACAGAGACAGAGAGAGAGAGAGAGAGAGAGAGAGAGAGAGAGATCTCCAAAGCCTCATGTGATCACAGGTGGGGTTTTTCAGGTGGTTGCATCTAGAGTGTGTGATGCTGGGACTTTTCTTATTCTTAATTTTATTTTATTGGTACATTTTAGGTATACAATATAATGACATTCATCATTGGAAACTTGCGCCTTTACATAATCTCTCTTGGTTCTTATTTTTCCCCCTTCCCTTGCCCTCCATTCAACCCCTCCATCCCTCCCTATTTACAAAGATTTTGTTTCCATTTTTTCATTTTCTCATATTAATTCCATTCCCTTCTTTCCTTTCCCCTATCCTTCCCACTTCCCCTTCCCATTTACCCCTTTTCTTCCTATTTCACATTATCTATTATACCTTTTAGTCCTTATTTACACTTCCAGTTTCTCACACTAGAGAAACTATTCGGTATTTACACATCTGTGTCCTATTCATTTCACTTATGAGGATTGCCTCAATGTGCATCCATTTAGCTATAAATGTCTCTAATTTCTCATTTTTATGGCTGAGTAGTACTCCATTTCATTTTTAAAAACCCTACATTTTCTTAATCTAGTCTCCAGTTGATGGGCAATTGGGCTGCTTCCAAGTTTTACCTTTTACAAATTGTACTGCTATGAACATGGGTGCCCATATATCACTGTGGTATGAATCTTTTTTAATTCTTTGGGGAAGATCCGCAGTAGTGGAATAGCTGGGTCAAATGGGACTTCCAGTCCTAGTTCTTTGAAGTACCTCCATACTGATTTCCACAGTGCTTGCACCAGTCTACACTCCCACCAGCAGTGGAGCAGGGTTCCTCTTTCCCCACAGCCCCACCAGCATTTGTTATTGGTTGATTTCATGATCTCACCAATTCTTTCTGGAGCAAGGTGGAATCTCAGGGTTGTTTCCATTTGCAGCTCTCAAATGACCAGTGATGTTGAACATTTTTTCATGTGTTTATTTGCTATTTCTACTTCTTTATTTGAGAAATGTCTGTTCATTTCAGATGCCCATTTGTGGATTGGGTCTTTAAATTTAGGAGATCTGATTTTTTTTAACTTCTTTATAGATTCTAGATAGTAGATCTTTGTCTGTGAAAAAAGGTGAAAATTTTTTGCTACATTGTGGGTTGTCTCTTCATGCTGTTGGTGGTTTCTCTTGCTGTGCAGAAGCTTTTTAATAAGAAGAGATACCACTTGTTGATGTTTGTGCTAGTTCACAGGCAAATGAGGTTTTCTTCATAAAATCTTTTCGTACAGCAATGTCTTCAAGAGTTCTACAGAATCTCTATTACAGCTGGTTCAGCGTTTCTATTTTAAAATTTAGATCTATAATCCATTTTTATTTTAGTTTAGTGCATGGTGAGAGATATAGGTCTAGTTTTAACCTTTGGCAAATTGAAACCCAAGTTTTGCAGCAAGATTTATTAAGGAGGCTATCTTTCCTCCAGTGAGTGTGTTTGGCTCCTTTGTCAAAGATGAGATGGCTGAGTGTGTCTGGAGTAGTTTCTGCATTTTCTAATCTATTCCACTGGTCCTCAGGTCTGTTTCTTTGCCAGTACCATGCTGTTTTTATCACAGTAGCTTTGTAATATGGTTTCAAGTTGGGGGCTGTGATACCCCCTGCCATGTCTCTGTTACCTAGAATGGCTTTTGCTATTGTAGGTCTCTTCATGTTCCAAATGAATTTTGGAATTGTTTTCTCAAGGTCCATAAAGTATGTTGCTGGGATTTCAATTGGGATTGCATTGAATCTATATAGCAGTTTTGAAAGTATGGCCATTTTCACTATGTTGATCCTTTCTGCCCAGGAGCAGGGGATGTCTTACCATTTTCTGATATCATCTTCAATCTCTCTTTTCAGAGTGCTATAGTTTTCAGAGAAGAGGTCTTTGATGTCTTTTGTTAGGTTGATTCCTAGGTATTTCCGGTTTTTGGATGCTATTGTGAAAAGAATTGTTTGCCCTATTTCTGTCTCAGTGAGTCTGTTGTTCATGTAGAGGAAAGCTATTGATTTTTGTGTGTTGACCTTGTATCCAGCTACTCTACTGGATTTGGTTATTAAGTCTAGAAGACTTTTGGTGGTGTTCTTGGGGTCTTCTATATAGAGTATCATGTTATCTGCAAATAATGACAATTTGACTTCTTCCTTTCCTATCTTTATTCCTTTAACTGCATTCTCTTGTCTAATTGCCATGGCTAATGTTTCCAAAACTATATTGAACAGCAGTGGTCATAGTGGACATCCTTGTCTTCTTCCTGATTTTAGTGTGAAGGATTTCAGTTTTTTGGCCCATTAGTATGATATGGACTGTTGGTTTTTCATAGATGTCTTCTATCAGTTTGAGGTAGATACCATGTATTCCAATTTTTTGTAGGATTTTTATCACAAATGCGTGTTGGATTTTGTCAAATGCTTTTTCTGCATCAATTGAGATGATCATATGGTTTTTGTCCTTAGCTCTATTGATATAGTGTATTACTTTGATTGATTTGAAACAATTCAATTCAATTGTGTTGAAACATCCCTGCTTCCCTGGGATGAATCCCACTTGATCAGGGTGTATGATCTTCTTGATGATCTTCTGCATTCTATTTGCCAGTATTTTATTAAGGATTTTTGCATCTATGTTCATTAGTGAGATTGGCCTATAGTTCTCTTTTTTAGTTGGGTCTTTCTCTGATTTGGGGTTAAAAGTAATGTTTGCTTCCAGGAATAAATTCAGAAATATTGCTTCCCTTTCAATTTCATTGAAGAGTTTAAACAGTAGTGGCAGTAGTTCCTCTCTAAATGTCTTCTAGAATTCAGCAGTGAAACCATCAGGACCTAGGGTTTTCTTCATTAGTAAGTTTTAATTACATTTTCAATTTCTTTGGTTGATATTGGGTTGTTTACAATTTTTAGGTCTTCTTCATTCAACTTTGGTAATTCATATGTATCTAGGAATCTGTCCATTTCTTCTGTGTTTTCCATCTAATTGGCATATAGGTTCTAGAAGTAGGTATCAATGATCCTCTGGATTTCTGATGGGTTCATTATTATTTCACCCTTTTCATTCCTAGTTGCATGGATTTGGGCCTTTTCTTTTCTTTTTCTGATAAGGTTGGCTAAGGGTTTGTTAATTTTGTTTATTCTTACGAAGAACCAACCCTTGGCTTCATTGATTTTTTTTGTATCGTTCTCTTAGTCTCCATGGCATTGATTTTTGCTCTGAACCTTAAAATTTTCTCCCTTGTATGAGCTTAGGGTTTATCCTGCTCTTCTTTTTCTAGAAGGCTGAGGTTCAGCATCAGGTTGTTGAATTCAGCTCGCTCTGTTCCCCTAATATGAGTATTCACTGCTATGAATTTCCCTCGTAAGACTGCTTTCATTGTGTCCCATAAATTCCAATATGTTGTATTGTCATTGTCATTTAATTGAAGGAACTGTCTGATTTCTTCTTTAATTTCCTCTGTGACCCATTGGTTATTCAGAAGTGTGTTGTTCAATTTCCACATTTACAAAATTTTTGCAGTTTCTTTTGCTATTGATCTCCTATTTCATCACACTATGGTCAGATAATATACAGGGGATAACTTCAGTTCCTTTGCACTTATTTAAACATGTGCTATGAGAAATTATGTGGTCTACTTTGGAGAAAGACCCATGTTCAGCTGAGAAGAATGTGTATTCTGATTTTGTGAGGTAGAACACTCTGTAAACATCTGTTAAGTTCATTTGTTCAAGAGTTTGATTGAGTTCTAATATTTCATTACTTATTTTTTGTCTAGTTGATCTATCTATTTGTGACAGTGGGGTATTGAGGTCCCCCACTACTAATGTATTAGTGCATATATGACTTTTCAGGTCCGTTAGTATTTGTTTCATATAGTTCGGTGCACTACCATTTGGTGCATATATATTTATGATTGTCATCTCTTTCTCTTGGATTGTTCCCTTTAGAAGGATGTAGTGTCCTTCTTTGTCTCTTTTAATCAGTGTTTGAAATCCACTTGATCTGCAAAAGGATAGCGATTCCTGCTTTTTTTTTTTTGGTTCCTGTGTCATGGAGTATTGTTTTCCCCCCTTTAACTTTCAGGCTATGAGTTTCTTTTTGAATTCAGTGTGTTTCTTGTATGCATCATATTGTTGGGTCTTGCCTCTTGACCCATTCTGCCAGTTTATTTCTTTGGATTGGTGAATTGAGACCATTAACATTGATGGTTATAACTGATACCTACTGACTTATCATTGTCATGACTTTTTCTTTTTGTTGGATACTCCACCTTTGCATATAATTTCTTGTCATGCCCAGCGGATTCATTCATGCTGTGCTTCCTGGGGATGTGATCATCATTGTCTTTTCCTAGGATATTGTCTACAATTTTTTGAAGTGTTGGTTTCGTATTCACCAAGTTCCTAAGGTGCTCTTTGTCATGAAAGTATTTTATTTCTCCATTAATTTTGAAAGATAGTTTTGCAGGGCACATCAATCTGTGTTTGAGGCTGTTTTCCCTTAGGGCTTGGAATATGTCACTCCAAGCTCTTCTTGTCTTGAGGGTTTGCATTGAGAGGTGTGCTGTGATTCTGATGGGCTTTCCTTTGTATGTAATTTGTTTCTTTTCCCTAACTGCTTGTAGAGCTTTGTTCTTCTGTTGGGTTTCTGGAATCTTAACAATTATATGCCTATGTGTAGATTTTTCTTTGATCAAGGCAAGTTGGAGTCCTATATGCCTCACTTATCTGTATGTCAAGTTCTTTTCCCCTGCTTGGGAAGTTTTCTGCCATCATTTCTGTGAACAGTTTTTTGTGTCATCTGCATTCTCTTCTGTTTCTTCATTGGCACCCATCAGTCTTATGTTATTCTTTTTTGCATTGTCTAGCAGCTGCTGGATTCATCTCTCATGTTCCCTTACAATTTTAAAGCATTTTTTCTTTTCCTGGTCACTAGTTGCAATCTTATCTTCTATATCTGAAATTCTGTCCTCACATTGGCTCATTCTGCTATATAGACTTTCAATGGAATTTTTAATCTCCTGGAAATATGTTTGCATCTGTTTTATGGATTCCATTTGTTTCCTATGTTGGGATTCCATCATGTTCCTCAGCTCCTCTCTAGATTTATTAATCATGTCTTGCACCATGAGCACAATCTCTGCTGTTATCTGAGAAATCCATTCCAATTCCATTTTTTCCAGATTCTCTTTTGTTGCTAGGGAGTCCAGGTAGTTTAGCATCAGAGTTTTCCATCTTGTTTCCCTCTGGGGTTGCTGTAGGTGATCTGGAAGGCTGGTTTTGAGACTTGTTTATGTGTCTTCTCATTTCTATGGGGGGAGGGATTGTGCTGCTGGTGCCCATGTGGCTCACCTCCTCTGTGCTGGGAGTGGTGGTACAGCAGCTCAGAAGCCTCCTCTGCACCGGGAGCAATGGTATGGCAGCCCGGAAGCCTCCTCTGCCTAATGCTGGGATTAAAGATGTGTTCCCGGTATTGATTCATGCTGTTATGTTAGGATTAAGGAAACCCCACCTGGGTCTGAGTCCTATCCTCCCTAAGTGTGGGTAGCCTGGAAAGAATACAAAGGACAGAAAGAGGGCTTCTCTTGTCACTGCTTGCTGCTTACTGCTTCTATTGATGTCTCCCTGCCATAAACTATTTCTCCTCTGCCATGCCCTTCTGCCATGCCACCCTGTGTAGTAGCCAGCGAATTATGTACTGAAACTGTGAGCCAAAATAAACCTTTCCTCCTTTTAACATTGGATATCAGCCATCGTGTCTCAGCAACAAGAAAAAAATAACTAAGATGCTATTGATATCTATGAGTTTTCTTTCTCAAGGTGATTTAAATGTAAATCTGAGCCCCATCTTATTTATTCTACCATTCAGCAATTGCTTGTATTTTTACAGCTCACAGACACATGAAAAGCTTCCACACCCCCAGCAACTCCAGCACCATCACTGGCTTCATCCTCCTGGGCTTCCCCTGCCCCAGGGAGGGGCAGATCCTCCTCTTCGTGCTCTTCTCTGCTCTCTACCTCCTCACCCTCATGGGAAATGCTTCCATCATCTGTGCCGTGCGCTGGGATCTGAGACTGCACACACCCATGTACATCCTGCTGGCCAACTTCTCCTTCCTGGAGATCTGGTATGTCACTTCCACAGTCCCAAACATGTTGGCCAACTTCCTCTCTGACACCAAGATCATCTCCTTCTCTGGGTGCTTTCTCCAGTTCTATTTCTTCTTCTCCTTAGGTTCCACCGAATGCTTTTTCCTGGCAATTATGGCCTTTGATCGGTACCTTGCCATCTGCAGGCCTCTGCAATATCTGTCCATTATGACCAGACATCTCTGCACCAATCTTGTGTTAGTCTGCTGGATACTTGGTTTCCTGTGGTTCTTGATTCCTATCATCATCATCTCCCAAATGTCCTTTTGTGGATCCAGGATAATTGATCATTTCCTGTGTGACCCAGGTCCTCTGTTAGCCCTCACTTGCAAAAAAGTTGTTGTGATAGAGCTTGTCTTCTCTGCCTTAAGTCTTCTGCCCCTTATTATTCCTTTTGTCTTCATCGTGGGATCTTATGCTCTGGTCCTAAAAGCTGTATTGAAGGTCCCTTCAGCTGCTGGGAAAAGAAAGGCATTTAACACCTGTGGGTCTCACCTTGCCGTGGTTTCACTATTCTATGGCTCAGTACTAGTGATGTATGGGAGCCCAACATCTGAGCATGAAGCTGGAATGCAGAAGATTGTGACTCTCTTTTATTCTGTTTTGACCCCTCTCCTTAACCCTGTGATATATAGCCTTAGGAATAAAGATATGAAAAGAGCCTTGGAGAAATTTCTGGGAACATAAAAAGCAGTAATCAAAAACGCCCTTGGGCAATGAAAATGTATTTAACTTATTTTCATGTTTTAAGAAACTTGTTTTATTTAGGGAATTAAACATCACATTATAACAAAAACCAGGAACACCTGTGAGTGTGTTTCTGTTATTTCTTCTCTGGCTTCCTGATCATTTGTCCTGTTGTCTCTTATGCTTCAATTTTTTAATTTGAAAGCCAGGCATTATATTCTAAAAGTAGTAAAGAAAATAAATATAGTAATTCAACAGAAGTTAAAAATTTTCTTCTATCAAGTAGGTAGAGAAAGATTACTTTAATTCCACACAAGTGTTCTTTCTATGAGCTTTAAAAATGGCCTATGCTTGTTTGGGTTTTCATCCTTGGGGGCAGCCCTTGCACTGGAACATGGCTTTCTGAAAATTCAGTTATACCCTGAATCTGAAGTGTTAACTGTGCCAATTGCTCCCTGCTGCCTTCAGATGTGTATTTCATCCACATTTTATAGTTACTTTGCTTGAAGTTACTTTTTGTCTAATACATGCTATTCAGTCATGACCATAACTAGAAGGTCTTTGATATTATATCTAAATTCCACACATTCTCACTATTTACCTCACTCTCAGAAGATGATCTTGTAGCATAAGTGTGTGAAAAATCCACAAACCAGAGAGACATGTAGCCCTAGGTGCTGATATAAACATGCATCTGGGATGTGGACCTGCTTTTCATTTCACTGCAACCACTTCCAAATCCTTGAGGACTCCTCCACAAACAGAGAGGGAAAGGTTACTCACAGTAACATAGAAGTAGAACCAGGACCAAAGGGAACAGATTTGGGGCTTATTTTTTAAATGAGAGGCACCCAGAATTAGTAGATAAGTACAAATATTTACTCAGTATTTGTGCTGGAAACTTAAACTGTTTTTTCCTTAAACTCCATCCTAGACTTTGAATAAGATACCATCCTATTTTTGAAGCACCTTCACCAATCAACAAACATACTTAGATTGTGAATCAAAGATCAATTTACCAGGGACAATATTTTAATGAGAAAAAGCAAAAGTTACTTATCTATCACATTTTTTGATAACTTAAGTAGCTTTTCCTTTAGTAACTGACCTTAAGGTTTTTTTCATATTTAATTTTATTGGTACAATCTAGATTTACATAATGATCACATTTATCCTAGGGAATTTGTACCTTTACATGATGTATCTTGATTCCCTGTTTTTCCCATTTCCCTCCCCTCCCTTCAACCCTCTAAGGGGAGTTCTTATTTATAAATGCCTCATTTTCATTTTTTACTTTTTTCTCATTTTTTAAATTTTTCTTTCCTTTCTTTCCCCCTCCTCCTTCTCTATTTTCCTTTTGAACAATGTTCTCTTATTTCACATTGTCTATTATCCATTTTGGTCCCTATTTACCTTTTCAGTTTCTTACACCAGAGAGACAATGTGACATTTACACACATGTGCCTGATTTATTTCACTTAAGAGTATAGCTTCAAGGTGTATCCATTTATACTGATCTTAAATTTTTATCTTTAAAACTTTTCACATTTTTTCCAGTCATATCATAGTAAGTTTCATTTATTAATATAAATAACACCTGAGAGTAAGAGAACAAAACTATACCCCAACAAAAAAATAACTCAAAAGATATAAATTAACCATACCCAGAAATAATTCTTAAACATGTGTAAAGAGCATGGACTCATTGATAAAAACATTAAGGAAAAATCCTATTCTATTTTTCACCTAGCAGAATGACAAAAATAAAAATGTTTGAAAATGCACTGGGCATGGTGAAATGAGTACCTTCACACTTGGCTGGAGGGAGTATAACTTTTAAACCCTATATAGGTTGACTAGGCAACTTCTATCAAAATTTAAAGTGATATGCCCTTTAATCCAGCAGCTTGGATTCCTAGGTATTTAGCCTATAAATATTTTCATATATGTGAAAAAATAATGAAAAGAACAGTCATGGTAGCATTGCTACAATAACAAAATATTGACAACAACATCACTTCTCATTAATAAAAGGGTAAATAAGCTATGATCAGTTACACATTGGAATACCATAGCTTCAATTTTACAAAGTATAAAGCAGTTCCTTATGGGATATCTCCAAGACATATTGTTAAGTGAAAACAGCAATGTGATTAGCAGAGTGTATGATAGCTACTTTTTTCATAAATGTTTATGATATCCAAGAAGAAGATCCAAAGAACTGATAACAACATTGCATTAGGCAAAGAATTTGGTGTTTAAAGAACAAGAGAAGAATAGGTATTTTTAAACAAAGAACAATTTTCTAGGGGAACTTTCTGATTACTAGATATAGAAAATAATTTTCCCCCAACAATTCTATGATTCCATATGAGTATTTTTTTATTTTAATGTAATACAAGTAGATATTAATAAAGAAAATATAAAAACAGTTCTATGGAAAAATAATTTTTAAGACAAAAAATAATTAGAGAATAAATAACAATGGTAAATACACTGTGTATCATGACCTTAAAAGAATATATTTTCAAGTGCTATTCTATATCTCAACTCATTTCCTAATAACTATAACTTTTTTGTATAAAATATTTTAATTATTAACAAAGAATCTCACACTCAGTACGATAATTGAATAATTTCTGGTTCAATCGTTCAAATTGACAATTTCTTCCTATTTCAAAATATCTATTATATATTTTGGTTCTTATTTATAGTCTCAGTTTCTCACACCAGAAAGACAATGCAATATTTACACATGTGTGTCCAATTTATTTCACTTAAGAGTATGGCCTGTAGGTGCATCCATTTACCTAGAAATATCTCAAGTTTATCCTTTTTTATGGCTGAATAGTACTCCATTTATTTTTTTTAAAACCACATCTTTCTTATCCATTCCTCAGTTAATGGGCATTTGGGGTATTTCCAAGATTTATCTATAAGAAACTGTGCCACTATAAGCATGGGTGCACATATATCACTGTGGTATGATGCTTTTAATTCTTTTGGAAAGATAGCTGGGAAATAGCTCTAACCTTAGTTTTTTGAGGACTCTCCACACTGATTTCCACAGTGGTTGCACCAATCTACACTCCCACCACCAGAGTTCCTTTTTCCCAGCAGCCCCATCAGCACTTGTTGTGGGTATGTGTCTCTTTATTGACAGAAAAGTTAAACAGGGTCCTAAGAGCTCCTTAGCATCATTTCACTCTGACTGTTTAGTACTTTAGAGAAAATATGAGAAATATCTTCCTTGTCTTAGGGCTTATACAAATATATGGTTATAAAACTGTAGCTAGTTATATCACATTTATATGTAGATATCATCTCTGTCATTTTTCTACTATTTATTTTTATTGTTGGGAAAACACATTTTTTTCTCCTAAAGCTCATAGAGTCCTGATAAAGATAGACAATAAAATTGCTAGGGTTCTTTCATTAAATAGTGCAAGTACAATGAAAAATCCAAACAAATCTAGCAAATAGAACTCAAAACTAGATCCAGGAATGTAACTCAGTGGTGCCATGCCCACCTGACAAGTGCAAGGTCCTTAGTTCAGTTCCTAGTACAAAATAAAAACCCTCAAGACCATATTAAAAAGGTCATATAGTATAACAAATTAGAATTTACTTTTACTATGCAAGGATGGCTCAATATATGAAAATTAAACAATGTAATATAACATTAACAGAATGAGGAAAACTCACTTGACTATCTCAGTTAATGCAAAAAAGGCATTTAATAAAATTCAGCACTTTTTCATAAGAAAAACACTCAACAAAGTAGGACTAGAGATAAACTATCTTAATGTAGTAAAGTTCATATATGAAAAACCCACAGTGAATATTATACTCAATGGTTTTTAAAAATCCTGAAAGCTTTTCTTCTCAGATAAGGAATAAGACAAGTATGTCCATTTTGTCAGTTCTCTTTTTTTCAGTTTTTATTTTTATTAGTACATGTTTGCATTATATAATGATTGTCAAAAGACACACACTGCCAGATCAGGTCAAAAAACAAAATCCAATGATATGCTATACACAAGAAACATTTAATCTAAAAAGAAGCTCATAGACTAAAAAATCAAAGGATTGCAAACAATATTTTATGCAATAGAACACAAAAACAAGCAAGAGTAATCATTCTATTTTCAGACACAGTGAACTTCATGCCCAAACTGATCAGAAGAGACAAAGGTCAATACATACTGATAAAAAGAATAATTCAACAATTATAAGATAACAATTATAAACATGTGTACACCAAATACCAATGCACCCAACTTCATAAAACAATGACTACTGGACATAAAAGATCAAATAAACATCAACACAATCATAAGGGGAACTTCAATAAACCACTATCACATATAGATCAACTAAAGAAAAAAAAATCAAAGAAATATCAGAATTGAACCACATATTTGAACAAAAGGACTTTGTAAATACAGAGTGTTCTACCCAAAAGCAATAGAATACAAATGTTTCTGAGCAACGTATAGCACTTTCTCCATGACTTACTAGGCATTAGGCATGCTTATATAAATATTAAAAACTAAAAATATCTTATACATATTATTGGAGCATCATAGAATGAAACTAGAAATCACTGGCAAAAGAAATCACAAAAAGTCATGCAAATACTTGGAGATTAAGTAATGCACTCGAATAATCAATGGGTCACAGAAGAAGTTAAAATATTCTTAGAATCAAATGAAAATGAGCTATAAAACATATCAGAAACTATGGGACACAGCAAAAGCAGTCAGGAAGTTCATAGCTGTGCCCATGTTAGAAAACCAGAACAAACTGTATGTACTGCAAGGTCCTAGAAAAACAAGAACAATCCAAACCCAAAATGGGTACAATGAAGGGAATTATAAAGATCAGCATGGAAATCAATGAAATTGAAACTAAAAAGAAAAAATACAAAGAATCAATGAAGAGTTGGTTCTTCAGAAGGATAAACAAAGTACAAACCCTTAGAAAATACCAAAAGACTCATTTAGATGCAATTAGGAATGAAAATGGCAAAGTCACAATGGATACCACTGAAATCCATAGGATTATAAGTAACTATTTTGAAAACTAATAAATTGGAGAATCTGGAAGAAATTAATAGATTCCTTAAACTCACTGCTGACATCATACTAATGAGAAAAAACTGAAAACATTCCCTCTAAAATCAGGAACAAGAGAAAGGTGTCCACTGTCACCACTCCTGTCCAATATAGTACTCAAAACTTTAGCCAAAACAATTAGGAAATGAAAGAACTAGAATAGGAGAGGAAGAAGTCAAAATTTGCTTCTTTGGAGATGACATGATGCTATCCATAGAAGAGCCAAAAATGTCACCAAAAGACTCTTAGAACTAAAAGAAAAAATTCAGCAAAGTGGCAGAATACAAAATCAACACACAAAAATCAATAGTGTTTCTATAAACCAATGAACCCACTAAGAGAGAAATTTTTTTTAAAAATCCCATTCACAATAGCATCAAAAAATTAAATTCCTTGGAATTAACCCAACCAAGAAAGTGAAAGACCTCTATAATAAAACTATATTTCTCTGAAAATAAAGAGATTAAATAGGCATTAGAAAATGGGAAAACATCTCTTGTTCCTGGGTAGGCAAAATTAACATCATCAAAATGGTCATATTATGAAAAATAATACATACATTTAATGCAATCCCCATGAAAATACCATCTGTATTTTTTACAGAACTAGAATAAAATAATTCTAAAATTTATATGAAAAAAGAAGAAACCAAAAATAGCAAAAGAAATCCAGGGCAACAAGAGCAAAGAAAAAGATATTACAATCCCAGACTTCAAGTTACACTGCAAAACCACAATAATAAAAACACATGATACTGGCACAAAACCAATACATTTACCATGGAACAGAATAGAGGATACAGATACAACCTCAAGCACTTTCACCTAGCTGATCTTTGACAAGGGGACCAAAAGTATATACTGTAGAAAAGATAGCCTCTTTAATAAACGTTACTGAGAAAACTGGTTATCCACATGCACGGGAATGAATCTTGATCCACATCTCACAGTGCACTAAATCAAAATGGATGAAAGACTTAGGTATACAAACAAAAACACTGAATCTAATTGAGAAAAAATGGTAAAATTCTTAAAGATATGGGTATAGGCAAAAGCTTTCTGACCAGAACCCCATTGCACAAGAAATAGTACCAAGAATCAACAAATGAGATTTTATCAAACTAAAAAGCTTCTACATAGCTAACACAATAACCAACAGATTGAAGAGACAACCTACAGAGTTGGAAAAAAATAATTTTAGCAGCTACTCCCCAGACAGAGGATTGATATCTAAAATATATAAAGAACTCAAAATGATTAGACCACCAAATATAAAACCCAATTTTAAAATGGGCCATTGAAATGAATAGACACTTCACAGAAAAAGAAATACAATGGCCAGTAAATACATGAAAAAACTGTTCAGCATCTTTAGTCACCAGAGAAATGCAAATCAAAACAACACTGAGATTTCACCTTGCTGCAGTAAGAACACCCACTATCAAGAACTCAAAAAATAATAAATGTTGGTGAGGTTGTTGGGGGAAAGGAGCTCTTATATACTGTTAGTGGTATAACCACATTGGAAATAATTATGGAGATTTCTCAAAAAATTAAAAATAGAAATTCCAGCTGGGGATTTAGCTTGGTGGTGCCGCCATCTGCCTCACAAGTGCAAAGTCCCGAGTTCTATCCCCAGTACCAAAAAAAAAAAAAATAGAAATTCCATTTGACCCAGCTATATCTCTCCTGGGTATCTTCCTAGAAGAGCTAAAGGCATCCTACTACAGCAATACGTGCATACCATGTTCATAGCAGCACAAGTCACAATGATCTATATGCCCATCAACAGATGAATGGATAAAGAAAAATTGGTATATATACATATTGGAGTACTACTCATCCATAAAGAAGGACAATTTTGAGTCATTTGTAGGAAAGTGAATGGATCTTGAGACCATAAGCTAAGTAAAATAACTTATTTAGAAAAGGTTAAATATCACCTGGTATCTTTACTATGATAGACTCAAAATATAAGGATTTTTGAAGATCAAAATAAAGAGTCATGTGAAGAAACGGAAGTAGTTTCTATAGAAATGGGAAGCAGATCTGGGAAAAGGGGTGTAGGGGGATAAGGTGAGTAAAAATTATCAAGTGCACTATGCATATTTAACAAACCCTTAAGCTGAATGTGATCACTGATACTGCAAACGTGTACCAATAAAAAGAATAAGAGACAAAAATTTATGTCCTATGTCTGGTTCTGGGCTGGTTGTTTTATACCTAGAATATATATCATTAAATCATGTATTGTGAAAATGAAAAATTAATTTATTAAAAAATAAATGGAGAGATTTTCCATGTTTGCAAAGTGCAAAACAATATTATTCAGGTGTCAATACTATCCAAAATGATCTATGATCCAGTGTCTTTCAAAATCCAAATGACATTTTTGCAGAAATAAGAAAAATCCATCCCAAAATTAATAGACTTTCAAGGGACCCCAGGTAACCAAAACAATATTGAAAAAACAAGAGTTGACTATCCACACTTCCTAATTTCAAAATTTATCTCAAACCTATAGAAATTAAAACAATATGGTAGTGACACATATATCAATGGATTATTATAGAAACTCCAAAAACAAACCTTCACACAAGTAAGAGTTTGTAGAGAAGAATGTTGTCTCAGAGCAAGTTGAACTTAGAATGAACTCTGGGGAAATGTTCCCAGGAACAGCAGGTGTTTTCTCGCATGCCAGATAACATCCAGGGAGCATTGCTTGCGACGCTCCCTCTGTTCCAGAAACCTTGACGCCGAGGGCGTGAGTATTCTGCTTTGGAAAAGCTCAAGATTAGGTATGAAAGCTTTCAAGATGTTATTCCTGAAAAACAGCTTCAAGGCCTTGGTTGTAATCTCTCACGTTTCTCGCGCTCCCACCGTGCACCGCCTCAGTAAAAGGCATGGGCAACAGAGGCAAGCTGCTGTTTCGCCTTGTGAGCTGCAGCCCTCTGCTCGTCCACTTAACTGCATTCTCGTGGTCTGACTCTTCTTCGCGTCTCGAACAACTCCAACAAGAGTTCAATGCCACGAAGTGGGAGAGGGGACAGTCTTTTCATCTAGAGATACTAGGGAAACTAGTTATCCACATGCAAAATAATGAAGTTAGACTCTAACCTTAGGCAATACACAAAATTAACTCAAAATGAATCAGACTTGGACACAAAATTCAAAGCTTAAAACTAGAAGAAAACATAGAGGAAAGTTTTATGATATTGGATTTAACAATGACTTCCTGGATATGACACACACAAAAAAATCTGGCCACAAAAAAAAATAGATAAGTAAAATATCAAAATTTAAAGCATTTGTACATCAAATGACACTATCAACAGAATATAAAGCAATCCATGGAATAGAAGAAAATACTCATAAATCATAGATCTGATAAGGGCTAATATCCAAAATATTTGAAGAACTACAACTCAACAAGAATAACATACAATCCAATTTTAAAATGACCTAAGCATTCCAATAGATATTTCTCCAAAAATCAGTAAACAATAGGCACAAGAAAACATGCTCAACATTCAAGTATATAAATCCAAATCACAATGAGACTCCAATTCACATCCATTGGAATGAAGAAGAAAGAAAAGAAGAAGAGGAGGAAGGGGAAGGAGGAGGAGGGAAAAGAGGAAGAAGAGGAAAAGGAGGAGGGAGAGAGAGGAAGAGGAGGAGAAGAAAAGAAAGCAACACATGCTACACAAGGATGAACCTTGAAGCCAGCCATGAAAGGAGAAATAATGTGTGATTCCATTTAGAAAGCAACCTGGAATAGTCTGATTCGTGGAGACAGAAAGTAGAATGGCGGCCGCCAAGTGCTGGGAAAGGATGGAACAGGGAATCCTTGTTTAGATACTGAGTTTCAGTTTAGAATGATGAAAGATCCTGCAAATGGATAGTGGTGGTGGCTGCATAACAATGTAAACGTCCTTAATGTCATTGAACTGTGCACTAATAAATTGTTAAAAAGATAATTTTATATTAAGATACATTATATTTTTATGTGGTTATATATCACCACAATAAAAATATTTTTAAACTACCAGAAAAAGCTAATAGACAAAAGAAAATAATTATAAGTAGTTGAATAACCCAAAAGAAAAAAAGAATGAATAAGGGAATAAAGAATATATAGCACAAATACAAAACAAATAATCTGTAAGTAATTAAAACTTAGAAGAAAAATTGTAGATGTTAAGAGTGTGAAGAGAATATAAACAATTTGAAAAGACTTTTCTTGAAAGTGATTGTTTGGAAATCCAGACATCTCACCATTGCCTTGCAGTTCCTGCTTTCGCTCTGGGATCCAATTTTCCCTAAACTTTGTGAAAACTGTAGATGGAAGAAAAAATGCTCTACCTAAGTCTCTCAAGGGAGCCTGCCCAAGAAGAGACGGAAGCCAGCACACTCATCTCCGAGATCAAACTTTAATTGCACCTCTAGGGAGTCTCAACAATACACCCTTTTTCCTTCACTCACTGGCACACCCTTTCTGAAATCTCCTCATGAGGTTCACACCTAACTGCTTTAAGGTGCTCTACAGGAAAATATAACAATATATAAAACTCTCCTGCTGAACTTTCTTTGCTGGGTAAGACAAGTGAAAAATATCTGATGCCTGGAGGTATTTAAGTCTCTTGTACAGGTGCTCCTTGGCTTACCAAAGGTTTAAGTACTGATAAACTCATTGTACATTGGAAATATTATAAGTCAAAAGTGCATTTAATTCACCTAACTTATTAAACATCATAGCTTAGCAAACAGCATACTGTGGAATATCAGTTGTTTGCCTTCGTTATCATATGGCTGACTAGGAGCTATGCTCACTGCCACTGTCCAAGTTAGCACAGCCTGGCAAAAGATGAAAATTTAAAGTGCAATTTCTATGTAATGTTTATCACTTTTCCTTCCTTAAAAAGTGGAACAAAGTAAGTGGAAGATTGTAAGTCAAGGACTATCGGAACAGTGCCTGATGAAAATACCAATCTGTAGTTGAGGGCCACACCTTACATGCTGTTGCAGGACTTGTGCTCCTTTCACTGGCTATCACTACTGCCCAATAGAAGGCCCAGTTGTTCTGTTATATTCGAGGAACTCGGAAAGGGAGCTTCAACATTTAACTTTCTATACCCTAGGATTCACAGGTCAGGCCCTATGTTCAAATTCATATATAGGAAAGAGAGGCATCCTTAAGAAGATACAGACGAAGTGTTTATTCTCCGACCTGTCACACTGAGTCCTATCATGAAGGGTAAGTAACTTCTCACTGTCCAGACATCACGGAATTATTTTTACTAAAATATCTACCCGTTGATGCTAGCTTTAGTTGGGGTCCCTTTATATTATTATCATACTTTTCCAAACTTTTTCTGGATTTTTGGCTGTGTGATTTTATCCACAGCATCTTCAGTATCGTAATAGTGAAGTTGTGCATCCAGCTACACAGATCTCCCTTAGCTTAATACTCCTAAAGTTTCTTGCCTAATGATTCACAAGTGAATGCCTTATTATTCAGAAATTTGATAAATTGCCTAGGTTGGTATTAAAGACTATTTGCTAATGTATTTAACTCACTGTCTACAATACTCTAATTAAATATGACTTATTCCCAGTACTATGATGCACACCCCAGGTAATGTAATAACTTTCATCCTATTATTTGTTTCTACATTTTGCATTGTCAACATTATTATGTTTTCATTTCCTCTTCCTTTATATCAAATCAAACTGTATGATTCTACATGTGTTAGAATATATGAGAAGGTCCATAAAATAAATCTGAACCACCAAAAATGTTACCCATAACTTTGGAGTATGAAATTTTTGAACTGAGTGACTTTTAATCTAGTCTTTTTTGTTCACTTAAATTCATTGTTTTTATGGCAGGGGATGGAGCTGAATGCCACAGCGCCTGCCTGCCAAGTACAAGGCGTTGAGTTTGAGTCCCCAGACCAAAAAAACCAAAGTTCATTGTTTTTATCTAGGCTTTTAAATGATTATGCTAAAAATTTTTATCCTAAGTACTTTGTTTTTAGTTATTGGTAGTATTATCATGAAAAAAATGCAATATTTTTCAAGTCCTAGCATATTCCAGGAACTTTACCAGGCACTGTACTGTATATTAGACAGCTGTATTTCAACACTATTTTCACAAGATCTCTGCAAAGTAAATCCTAACTTTCCCAAAGAGCAAGCAGCATCTACTATAGAACTTGAACCCAAATCAATGTAACTTTATCATTTATTTTTCTTTAAGTGTGACATGTAATACAATTATTAAGTGTTACTAAGTTGAGTCAATCACTTGTGAACAGAAACCAGCTGTGGTCTGTCATCACATACTACAAAGTGAATGTTCTCGTCCTTCCTCACCAAATTGAGCCAGTTCCTCATAAAACTGTGTTCTCAGACCTTCTTTAGGAGAGGTCTTTTCTTTCTAGTTTGTATGTGTAGCTGTTCTACACTACTACTGAACTCTCTAGCATTTACACTACAATCTTCAGCACTTACAATGATCCCCTCTGTGCTCAGGACAGATTTGAAAACTTCAGATGAAAAAATCAACAGGATTTGGTGGTTGATTATATATATGAGCTGACAGAATTAGAAAGGGCTTGAATGGCCTTCCAGTTTTTGGCTTTAGCAAATGCTACATGGATTGGTGGAGAAAAGTAAAGCCATTCCCCAAGAAGCAAGTACAAAGGAGGAGTCTTTACAAAGAAACAGATAGAATAAGAGGTTGTGAGCAAAATGATAATAGGTCTGAAACTATAAATAGGGTAAATGACTAGAGGTTACATTTCACGTAGATCCTCAGGGATGATAGGAATCCCACAGCATGTGGGATTGCTCAGTCATGAGGCTTAAAGGTGCTCTTGCTAAATGTGGCCACATTTGGACACTGTGTCAGAGTCGGTCACAAGATTACCTGAGGAGGTACAGATTAGGGATTGAGTGATAGTGATATTCATAAACTTGTAGATTAGCTTTTGGAAATTTACTCAACCATTGATTCTTTCAAGGGCCTACTGCAACTAGAAATTCAGTAATCTGAGAATGTAGAAGTAAATGTAATGTCATTTGTAAATTTTAGAAGTTTTCAGCCTAGAGAGAAACATACAAACCCATGCTTTAAGTCATTATGGCATATTTGTTAGTTGAGATATGTATAATATGCTATAAAAATATTTACTGGAACTTATAAATAGCATGGTTTTGCCTTGTTGATTTCAGTATGACAGATATCAAAAAGATACCTAAAATTATCATCATAAAAAACTAGGATATCCTACATTGACTGGTGTAATTATCAATTTCCTTAAATCATTGTAAGTTCATTTTGGAGTCAAATGTTCTGAGATAAATGTTGAAAAACATTAATTGTGGTGGCAATTATAAAACAAAACAATAGATAATATTTGAATCCAACTCTGGGGGTTGACTAAATCTGTAGACTAGAAGGCAATAGAGCCATGGAATTGATGATTTACAGCTATATTTTTGACAAGGAAAAAAACTAAAATACAATAAGCTTAAAAATAAATTAGAGTATTTTTGGAAAAAGCGTTTAAAGTTTTTTTGGCTTTGAAATCTGGAACTATTTTTATTTTATTTATTTATTATGTTTTTAATTATAAAAACATTTTTGTTAAGTAATTATACATCACCCAAATTTAAAATATCATTTATATTCAGCAAGAATTGAACTTCCATAACAGTGAGAGCCATGTTATATGTGTTTGTTGGACTTGTGGTAACTGACCTTCCCAAACAAGTTTTAAAATTCTAAGTTCCTCACAGGTAGACAGTTGGGACTGAAGTTGGACATGTCAAAACCTGTCACCTGCAATATATAGAAAGAACAAGAATGCATCCTTGCAGTAGAACAATATATTATAAAACAAGTTGTTTATTTCAGTGAGATATTTATGAAAAAATGATTTAAAATACAGTATTTGTTTTAATGTAGTGGAGATTTAGTTAAGTTATAGGAGTTTGAAGTAAAAGTACTAAGTAGATTCAAGGAATACTATGAGGTAACTATTAACTCTGTACTCTCCAGAAGAGTATTACTATACCTTCCCTCTTGGTTTCTATGTTGATACTTACAAATCATGAAAATGTAATAAAAGAAAGTTATTCCAATGTGAACAACTCAGAACACATAATACACTTTCAATAGGGTATCTGAAAAGTATGTCAAGTGCTTTCTCCATGAGATGTCAAAAAAGTAATTATTTCATTCCTAATTCTTGCTTTAAAAACAACTCATACTAAAAGCAGTCTATTAGAAATAAAGTGGGATAAAACAGAAAAAAAGAAAGCAAATGGAGTAGGGGAGAAATACAAACTGGTAAGTATTTTGCTCCTTTTCGTTTGTTTCTGAGTTTTTTAAATCCTCAAAGTAAAGAGAGACTTCTTTTAAATCTTATACAATGGTTAAAAAAACTAATGTAAAAACTCTAATGTTATGAACCTAACTTTATTGAAATTTGGAATCATTAAGATTGTTGATCGTTGCTTTTAACAAGAGCCACAAATCAATGGATGGATTATTCCAAACTAATTCCCAAATAGCCAACATGATGTATGTCAGTATTAAGTTTCCTCCAAGTTTTTCAAGAAACAAAACAAGACATTGGTGTTTTTTTGTCTTCTCTACAGCTCTGGGATTTATGAACAATTCAAAAACAAGCACTGTGACCGAATTTGTCCTCCTTGGTTTCCCTGGTTGTCAGGAGATGCAAAGTTTCCTCTTCTCGGTTTTCTTTGGGGTCTATGTATTTGCTACAATGGGAAATGGTACAATTGTCTGTGCAGTGAGCTTGGACAAACGTCTCCATATGCCAATGTATATTCTCCTGGGAAACTTTGCTTTCCTTGAAATCTGGTACATCACCTCCACTGTACCGAGTATGCTAGGCAATTTCCTCTCAAAGACAAAGACTGTCTCTTTTGTTGACTGTTTGACCCAATTCTACTTTTTTACTTCCCTGGGTACAACTGAAACGTATTTCCTTTGCATCATGGCATATGATCGGTACCTTGCCATTTGCCGCCCACTGCACTACTCCACTGTCATGACTACACGACTTTGCTATATCTTGATATCTCTTTGCTGGTTGTTTGGGTTCATTAGTTACTCTGTGTCTGCTGTACAATTATCTCAATTGCCTTTCTGTGGGCCCAACATCATCAACCACTTTGTGTGTGACATGGACCAACTGATGGCTCTGTCCTGTGCCCCAGCTCCCTTCACTGAGATCACCTTCTACAGCCTGAGCACCTTCATTATTGTCCTCACTCTTCTATACATCCTGGGCTCTTATATACTTTTACTGAGAGCTGTGCTAAAAGTTCCCTCAGCAACAGGCCGACGGAAAGCCTTTTCTACCTGTGGGTCACATCTGACAGTGGTGTGTTTATTCTTTGGAGCCCTCTTGGCAATGTATGTGAGCCCCACAGCTGAAAACCCAGCTGCAATGCAGAAGATTATGACTTTGTTTTATTCTGTGGTGACTCCTTTCTTAAACCCTTTGATTTACAGCTTACGAAACAAAGAGATGAAGGCTGCACTGAAGAAAGTCTTGAGAATAGAATAAGCATAAAGCAACCCATATGAGACTAAGCAAACCACTGTCCAGATAAAAAGATCCATTGAGAAGGGCTTGCTTTCTGTTTGCTATTTCTGAAATACTCTAATGAAGATATCCTCTCAGGGGAGTCCCTCATCATTTTACTCCACAACGAATCTGGAGCTAAACCAGAGTTGAATTATATTACATTACAAATGTAACAACCATATTTTCAACATGGGTAACTCCAGTAGATTATATATGATTATATATGGGGCTTTTATCCATTCTACTTCATATTGTTTTAGTTTTGATTCTTGGGGGATAGAGGTGGAAGGTGGATGCACAGTACTTGGAGCTGAATCCTTTGTATACATGGGAATTTCTTACGATAGTCCAAATATTAAATTAATTGAACCTAATTTAAATACCTAATTGGTACAAAAGTTCAAAAGTGCATGGGGGCCAAATTGCATAGGACTTTTAAACCACTGTAGGGGCTTTTTAAAATTCCACATTATAATTATGGTGGTATGGATTTATGGAGGTAAAAAGTGATGTCATGATGCATGAATACAATGTAGAATAATTAAACCAAGCTAAACTATTTATCTCTTTCTGGTTAGAACACTTAGAATTTATTCTCAGCAATTCTGAAATGTACAGCACATGATGTTCTTTAATATATTCACTACACTGCACTGAGAAAAGAAAACCTAACACCTCCTATCTAAGGGAGGCTTTGCACTCTGGCCATCTTCCCCCCATTCCCTTTACTCTCAGCCTCCAGTAACCACTATTCTCTGCCTTTCTGAGTTCAATTATTTTACATCTCATATATGAGTAAGAACATGCATTGTTTGTTCTGTGCCTGGCTTATTACACCTAGCAAAACGGTCTCCAATTCCATCCGTGCTATCACAAATAACACATACCACGTTTTTATCTGTTCATCTGTTATGCACTCCCAAGTTGTTCCATAACTTGCCTATTATGAATTATGGTGCACTGAACATGGTAGTGAACATCTTTTCAACATACCGATTTTGAGTAAATACTCAGAAACCTTTTGAGTAAATACTCAGAAAACAGATTGTAGGATCAATGTTAATTCTATTTTTAGAATTTTGAGGTACTCCTGCACAGTTTTCTACAATGTTTCTAATTTACAAGCCAGTACAATATGCAAGGAAGGGTTTCTTTTTCTCAACGCTTTTACCAACTTTTGTTATCTATTTGACTTTTTGATAACAAACATCCTTACAAGTAGAAGATGGATCCCATTGTGGTTCTAATGTGCATTTCTCTAATAATTATTGAAGTTGAGCATTTTTTGTATCTATTAGCCATATATTTTATTTCTAAAATATCTCCTGGCTGGGGATTTAGCTCAGTGCTTTCACCACCTGCCTCATAAGCACAAGGTCTTGAGTTCAATCCCTGGTACAGAAAAACAAATATATATATATATATATATATGGATATATATATCCTAAAATCTCTTTGCCCATTTTTAAATTGGATTATTGAGTTATTTGAGTTTCTTATATATTTTGTATATTAACTCTTAGTGCAAGGGTGATTATTATCATATTCTGTAGACACCCTAATGTGCAATAGAAAACCAGAGCTTTTTCCTCCTAACTGCACTTAATACCCATTAATCAATGGTTTTCCATCCCTTCTTCCCTCTTAATCTCCCATTGCTGGTAATTACCATTCCGCTCTCAACTTCAATGAGATCAACTTTTTTAGATTCCACATATGAGTGAGATTATGCAGGACTTACCTTCTGTTCCTGGCTTCTTAAACTGAGCATAATGATCTATTGTCATCCATCCATGTTGCCTTGAATGACAAGACTTCATCTTTTTAAATTCCTGGATGGTTTTCCATCATGTATGTATACTACAAATTCTTTATCCATTCATCAGTTGATGGACATTTGGATTGTTTCCATTTCTTGGCTATTGTGAATAGTGCTTCAGTGAACACGGTAGTGCAGATGTGTTTTCAAAATACAGTACTAATTTCATTTCTTTTGGGTATAGACCCACTAGTGGGATTGCTAGATCATATAGTATTTCTATTTTTAATTTTTTGAGAAACCTCTATATTGTTTTTCATGGTAGCTATACTCACTTATATTCCCATCAAGAGTGTATAGAGTTGTTCCTATCCATAAACATGGGATATCTCTCCATTTTCATGTCCTCTTTAATAACATTCAATCATATTTTACAACTGTCATTGTAGAAATCTTTCAATTCTTTGGTTAAATTTATTCGTAGGTATTTTTATAGCTATTGTAAATGGAAATGCTTTCTTTGTTTCTATTTCAGATAATTCACTATTGGCATATAGCAATGCTACTAATTGTTGTATATGGATTTTATATTCTGTCAAGTTTTCTTAATTAATTCATTAGCTCTAATAATCATTAGATTATTAGCTCTAATAATGGTTTTGGAGGTTTAGGAGGGTTTGTTGTTGTTGTTTTGCTTTGTTTTGTTGTTGGTTGAATTTGGTTTTTTGAGACAGGGTCTTGCTATGTAGTTCAGGTTGGCCTTGAACACACTGTGTAGCCCAGGCTGGCCTCAAACTCATGGCAATCCTCAGCTTCTCGAGTGCTGGGATTACGGGAATGTTCCACCATGCCCAGCCTCTTCAATAGATTTTAATGGAGTCTTTGAGTTTGTCTAAATATAAGATCACATTATCTGTAAATAGTGACAATTTGAATTCCTCTTTTCCAATTTAGATGTCCTTGTCTTTCTCTTGCCTTACTGCTCTGCCTAGATCTTTCAACCCTGTGCTGAATAAAGGTGGTGAGCAGTAAGGAAGCTAGAGTAGGAGAATAACATACTCCACTCCACCTCAGCCATGTAACAAATTTGAGGCCAGCCTGGGATAAACATTGAGAATCTATCTCAAAAAAAAAAAAAAGAACAAAAGATATCAAATAATGAAAGGAGGCCTTCTTGTCATGTTCCAGATATTGGAAAGAAAACTCTCATCTTTCCCCAATTCAGTATAATTTCAGCTGTTGACTTTTTGCATATGGGCCTCACTATGTGGAAGTACTTTTTCATATTTTTATATTTGAACCTAAAACAAGCTTGTAATCTCTGTGGAGCTTGACCTAGTTTTCTCCTATAACCTGTGTGTACTGTATTCAGAGTTTAACACAGTCTGACACCGAGTAGGTATATAATAAATGCTTGTCAATTACATACATTTTTTTGGTACTGGGGATTGAACTCGGGACCTTGTGCTTGTGAGGCAGGTGGCAGAACAACTGAACTAAATCCCTGGCCCAATTAAATATATTTTTAACAGAATGGAACAAGTGTATTATTTAAAGAGATCACACATGTGCGCAGCATACACACATGCATGCACATACACACATGCAGATACACATATATTCTTTCTCCTCTGAATCCATTTACCTCCCCCTGGGTAGGTCAGTTCCTTAGAGTGAGAATATTTCCACCAAAAGGAAAGTTTTCCTGACCTCTCTTAGGTATGTATCCTGGCCCTTACATCAGGATTCATCAAACCACTGGGGAAAACATAAACAGATACAGGTAGGATTAAATACATGCAGAGGTACAAGCACAGGAAAGGAAGTAGGTTCCTTCAAACAAACACATTGGGGAATTATGGATCCTATTCAGGAGAGATTTGTAAACTCTTAATAGTCACTCACTTGAAAAACACATTTCATTTGGTTCGGAGCAACACAGGACGCAAGTCTCTGAAGGCACAAACAACACTCTCCATCCCTGACTCAGCTCTCGGACTGTGTAAATGAGGAGCTTCTTGTGGCTGGAGTTTCACTCACATCTGCATCTTGGAGCCAAAAACAACTTCGGATAGGTAGGAAAGCCTACAACCAAAGAACACTGCTGCTCTGCACCTTGCTGTAAGACAACTGAGAATAGGTGATTCCCCTGTAAATCCCTTAATTCTTTTTTCCTATGCTCTTTGTAGGAGCAACATGTTAGACTCTTCACTGCTTATCTCTCAACACACTTTTAAAGAGAACCTTAGATGATACAGTGTATTCACATCAAGGGCTCACTCAAGTATCACAGAGTTCCCACATTACAGCTCAGAGTAAATGGCACTCATATGGCTCGGGAATTGGGGTGGGGGATTAAACTTCCATCAGAATATAGTCTAAGTCTTGTACCACTTTGCAAAATTGCTTAGTGAAATTTTGGTTGACAGATTACTTCTCAGCAGGAGCAATTAAAGCAAGACGTTATTTTTTCAGAGTCTTTGGCGAGAGACAAAGCACTAGTGCAAACTGAGAAAAAGCAAGATAGTGGTCTTTGTTTTCCTTTGGATTTACCTACACCTCAAAAATGTAAAGTCTAAAGACTCTCTGCATTTACAACTTAAAAAGAGCTCTTCTCTGGGAAGTGGCTTCAATTCCCACAAGGGGTTAAAGAGGAGGGTCTGGCCCCCTTATCAGCTATACAAAATGGGTTTCCCAGGTTCTTTGTCCTCTTCTTCTCTCCAGCTGGACATTTATATGTCCATCTCTTGAGGTGAACAGAGGAGGCGAATTTAAATTTGTCAGTTGAGACAACAATAGATGTGTTTTGGAGGTGGAGAAAATAGGAAGAATGTAGTGGGATTTCAAATTATCTGTGACGTTTACTTATCTTTTGCTGACCCTATATTCCATAGATAAGTGAAATTTCACTAGCACAAATAATGTCAACAAGATCTTGGATATTACGGAGTCAAATAATTACCAACATTGGAACCAAGCCTTAAGAGGTCAGGTTCCAGGTCACAGACCATGACTTATATTTGTCATCTTGATTCCAAAATCTTCTTGAAATGTGAGTAGGGTAAATTAACTCATGTCTCCTATCTGCCTGTTATCTTGAGAAGCCCAAAATATCTATTTTATGCCAAATAAAATATAACATGCCACCTGCACTACATAGATTTATTTATGTTAGTTCTAACTTAGAATAATTTTTTGGTCCATAACATAGAGATATGCATACTGCAAAACATATGACCTATGCAAGCCCCTGTGCTGCTGTAGTGGCATACTGGGTCATTTCAATGTAGCAAGAGTTGAAAAGGAGAGGAAACTTACTTTTCATTTTTACTAATGTGCTCCAGAATTTAGTTCACTGCTAGGAATATAACACACAGTGAATAAACATTTGTTAAATGCCTAAATAATGTGTTACAATTGAAATATGACATTTATTATTTTTATTGCAAGCCCATTAACTTCAGTTTTAAATGAAGAATGATTGCACATGATCTAACAAATCTAAGTATAGTTAAATTTTGGTACATATGGTCATCATAATTGTTTTATTATTCTAAAAACATTGTTAATACAAATATCCAAAGCTATCTTGTCAATAAAGCATCTATCATTCTGAGTTTGCTCCAGGTTTGATAAAGTACTAAGCAGACATCTTGCCCTCTGCAAAGTGTATGAATGACATGAAGATGGAATTTTGTAAGTATATTAACAGAGACATGAATAAATACTATGGCCAACATATTGCTAAATTTAAAATATTGATGGTGAGCAGGGTATTGTGGTGCATGCTTGTAATCCTAGAACTCGCAAAGCTGAGGCAGGAGGATCATTACAAGGCTGAGGCCAGCCTGATCTATATAGCAACACATTGTCTCAAAACACCAAAAAACCTAAAATATTGAAGAGGTCTTACCAGGTAAATATCCTGAACTTATCAAGGAAACTTTAGGACATGGAAATAAGACTGGGCCAATAGCTTCAAGAAGGTCATTAGCAAAACATTCAAGTTTTTAGTCTGGTCTCAACTCCTGAGTCAGCAAACATCAAAAAAAAAAAAATCTTTCTGATCTCTGTACATCCTAGAGTGATCCTTTTATTCTTTATTTAATTTAAATGAAAGCGAGATGATGAAGAGAAATTATGGACTTATTGCTAGCAAAAATGACACATATGGGGGATTTAGCTCAGTGGTTCCACCACCTGCCTCGCAAGCACAAGGTCCAGAGTTCGATCCCCGGTACCAAAAAAAAAAAAATGACACACATGGGTTTATACACTAGAGAAATTGATTTAGTCAGCAACAAGTTGCCTCAAGAACCAAGCCATAACGCACATGAGTAAATACCAAATAGTTTCTCTAGTGTGCGAAAGTGAAAGTGTAAATAAAGACTAAAAGGTACAACAGATAATGTGAAATAGGAAGGGGCGAAAGAGAAGGGGAAGTGGGAGGGGTAGGGGAAAGGAAAGAAGGGAATGGAATTAATACGAGAAAATGCAAAAATGGAAACAAAGTCTTTGTAAATAGGGAGGGATGGAGGTGTTGAAGGGAGGGCAGGGGAAGGGGGAAAAAAATAAGAACCAAGAGAGATTATGTAAAGGTGCAAATTTCCAATGATGAATGTCATTATATTGTATACCTAAAATGTACCAATACAATTGAAAAAAAAAACCAAGCCATAGCGTGGAGTAGTGCAGCTTGGGGCACTGGAAGAAGATGGAACAACCCATAGAAAATTGTGACCCCCAAAAGAAATCATATAGGGGGCATGACATCTACCTTGTTATTTAAGACCTACCACCACCATCATGGAAGAGGAATTAGACTTATTTTTGTAGTTTTAATAAGATTGAAATTTACCTAGGGACCTGAAAGTGCCAGGATCAAGCTGTAGAGGGAATAAAAAAGAAAAAAACTTTCTCAAAATAAAAAAAATCCTTTAATGGAAACAGAGCTCCTTAGGAGAAGAATGGGCTGATTGTTGAGCAAATCCAGATGCTACCTGGGAAAGTATGATCAAAAGACAATTAGATAGGTAATCTGCAAGCAATTTAGAAGTTCCTAGGTGTTCTATATGACCTCCCTAAGACTAGCAAAAACAAGAGCAGTTAAGACTTCAACCTCACAAATCCATTCTTATCTACTTTTTATTGGACAGATATAGATAGATGAGAGATATAGATAGATGACAGATATAGAGTTTTTATCGGATAGATACAGATGTAGATATGGATATTAAACCCTGAATAAGAAAGTAACTTAGCAGCTACTTTTCTTTCATTTATACTCAAAGTTTGTTTTAAAGTGAAAAGATGGGTCCAAAGTTTAAATTTGTATATAGAATGTTCAACGGACAATGACTTTACCATTAAAGATGAAACATTACTCTGCTCAGAATTAAAGTAACATCTCAAGTTAAATAGAATTTGTTCCCAAAAGAACCCTGAATAGGCCAGAGTATCTAGTAGTTAATGGCTTTGCACATACATTTAAGTGAACCCTTTAAATCTTTCTTCTCATCTGTAAAAGAAAAACATCAGTTTTCTTATCTGCAAAAGAAAAAGGGCACCTCCCTCCTGCTAAAGGGTCATTAGGAGAATGAAATAAGATGATGTAAAAATACATAGAATATTTTCCAACATGTGTTAGCAAAACTCACAAATGTTCATTATTGTTCTTTTCTTGATATTTTTTTTTCTAACAGCTTTGGGGTCCCAGAACAAAACAATGCATTTTGTGACTGAGTTTATCCTCCTGGGTTTCCATGGTCAAGAAAAGATTCAGAGTTTGTTCTTCTCACTAATTCTGGTTCTGTATCTCCTGACCCTGCTGGGGAATGGAGCTATCATCTGCGCAGTGATATGGGACAGGAGGCTCCATACACCCATGTACATCCTCTTGGGAAACTTTGCATTTTTAGAGATCTGGTATGTTTCCTCCACTGTCCCAAACATGCTGGTCAATATCATCTCTGAGGCTAAGACCATCTCCTTCTCTGGCTGCTTCCTCCAATTCTATTTCTTTTTTTCACTGGGTACAACAGAGTGTTTCTTCTTATCAGTTATGGCATATGATCGGTACCTGGCCATCTGCCGCCCACTACGCTACCCCTCCATCATGACTGGGAAGTTCTGTGTGAGCCTCATCTGTGTATGCTGGGTGAGTGGATTCCTCTGCTATCCAGTTCCCATTGCCCTCATCTCCCAACTTCCTTTCTGTGGACCAAATATCATTGACCACATTGTGTGTGATCCAGGCCCATTGTTTGCACTGTCCTGTGTCCCTGCTCCTTCCACGGAGCTTATTTGTTACACCTTCAACTCAATGATCATCTTTGGGCCCTTCCTCTCCATCTTGGGATCCTACACTTTAGTACTCAGAGCTGTGCTTCGTGTTCCCTCTGGTGCTGGCCAAATGAAAGCTTTCTCCACCTGTGGATCCCACATAATGGTGGTGTCCCTATTCTATGGAACCCTTATGGTTATGTATGTGAGCCCATCCTCAGGGAACCCAGCAGGAATGCAAAAGATTGTCACTTTGGTGTACTCAGCAGGGACTCCACTCTTAAATCCCTTTATCTATAGTCTCCGAAACAAAGACATGAAAGATGCCCTAAAGAAAGTTCTGGGATTAACAACTGCATAAAACTGAAACAGTTCTGAAAGATAAACTGAATGACTTCCTTCTTTTTTATTTGTGTTTTTTAACAGAACAAGTAGTAGTTTTTACTGTAGAGATTAATAGCACTTAAAATAAAACTGCCATATATGTATAATCATGAATTGGTTATGTCCATCAACCTTGATCATGTCCTTCTACCTTCACCTCAATGTGGTACCCACACTTTCTAGCCCCTTGTAAACCCACATCCACCTTCAGGTCAACTTTTGTATTTATTTTTCTTTATTACTTTCACACAGGAGAAAGAACATGCCATACTTGGGTTTCTGTATCTGGCTTAGCTCACATAACATAATGTCCTTCAGTCCCATCCATTTTGCTGAAAATGACATGATTTCATTCTTCTTTATGTCTGAATAATACTCCATTGTGTATATATACATTTCTTTATCCATTCATCTGTTGATGGGCATCTAGGCTGATCCTGAATCTTGGTTATTGTGAATAGTGCCTCAATAAACATGGGTACACAAGGGTCTCTTTGGAATGCTGACTTCATTTTCTTTAGATATATACCCAGGAATGGGATAACTGGATCATATGGGAGATATGTTTTTAGCTTTTTGAGGACTCTCCATACTGTTTTCCACACAATTACACTATTTTACATACTAAACAGGTCGACTGAGTGTCACGTCGTGGGAGCAGTGCTTTGGTCCTCTGCTCCCGTGACATTTCCTTCAATTTGGGGACTCCCTCAGGTACCTCAGGCACCGCTGCAGCCACTGCAGCACCTGCGGGTAGGTTTGGAGGATTTGGGACAACATCTACAACTGCAAGTTCTGCATTCAGCTTTTCTGCCCCCACTAACACAGGCACTACTGCATTAGGTGGCCTCTTCAGTCACCCTACACAAGCTCCTACCCAGTCCAACGAGCTGATAAATACTGCGAGTGCTCTTTCTGCTCCAACACTATTGGGAGATGAGAGAGATGCTATTTCAGCAAAATGGAATCAGCTGAAGGCTTTCTGGGGAACAGGAAAAGAATATTTCAACAATAATATTCCACCAGTGGAATTCACACAAGAAAATCCCTTCTGCCGGTTTAAGGCTGTAGGTTATAGTTGTATGCCCAATAATAAAGATGAAGATGAGCTAGTGGTTTTAGTTTTCAACAAAAAAGAAACAGATATTCAAAGCCAGCAACAGCAGTTGGTAGAATCGTTGCATAAAATTTTGGGAGGAAATCAGACCCTTGCTGTAAATGTAAAGGGTATTAAAACATTGCCAGATGATCAGACAGAAGTTGTTATTTCTGTTGTTGAGCATTCTCCAAATGGTACCTCAAGAAGAGTTCCAGCTACAACACCATATGCCCATTTTGAACAAGCCAATATAGAAACACAACTACAGCAACTTGGTGTAACCCTTTCTGTGACTAGAACAGAACTTTCTCCTGCGTAGATCAAGCAGCTTTTACAGAATCCTCCTGCCGGTGTTGATCCTATTATTTGGGAACAAGCCAAGGTGGATAACCCTGATTCTGAAAAGTTAATTCCTGTACCCATGGTGGGCTTTAAAGAACTTCTCCGAAGACTGAAAGTTCAAGATCATATGACTAAGCAGCATCAGACCAGATTAGATATCATATCTGAAGATATTAGTGAGCTACAAAAGAATCAAACTACAAGTATGGCCAAAATTGCACAATACAAGAGGAAACTCATGGATCTTTCCCATAGAACCTTACAGGTCCTAATCAAACAGGAAATTCAAAGGAAGAGTGGTTATGCCATCCAAGCTGATGAAGAGCAGTTGCGAGTTCAGCTAGATACAATTCAGTCTGAATTAAATGTACCTACTCAGTTCAAGGGCTGACTAAATGAACTGATGTCCCAAATCAGGATGCAGAACCATTTTGGAGCAGTCAGATCTGAAGAAAGATATTACATAGATGCAGATCTGTTACGTGAGATCAAACAGCATTCAAAACAACAACAGGAAGGCCTTAGCCACTTGATTAGCATTATAAAAGATGATCTAGAAGATATAAAGTTGGTAGAACATGGATTGAATGAAACCATCCACGTCAGAGGTGGTATCTTTAGTTGACAGTTTACAAACCTGTGTTATAAGTTTGTGAAATGTATCCTCTTACTGCATCGGGCCTTCCTTAAGAATGAAATGAGCACATGGAGAAAAAAGAAAGAAAATGATCCTCTCCTGGCTTGGATTTTTCAGATTACTGACAAATTACTCTTCACTAAATCTGAAATAAACGAGTCTTTTCACATCCCTTCTAAAATAACCTTGAAAAGATTTAACATCTAAAGAGCTATATATACTTTAAAAGAAGTACCTAATTAACATTTTTAAAACAGCGTTTTCTTAAACATCACAGTATTATTCTCCATTCTGCTTTCTATGGCAAGTAAATATGAAATATATAGTTTACATATGACTGTATAATTACTTGACTGTTGAAGATTTGAGATTCAGAATGTAAAGGATATCAGTTTTTATATACGTGAATTCAACTTGGGAGGAGTAAAGCAAATCCAAAAGTATTTAATTATTAATGTGGTTTTCTTTTTGTTCTGTGAGATTTGAAAATTAATTTTTTATTATTTGACTTATGTGGAGTTTATAGAACAATTCTAAGCAATTAGGATATAACAGAATTACTGGTTTTGGAAACTTTTGTTTTTTAAATCTTTATTTCTAAAAATGAAAACTTTTAAAATAAATTCTTAATTTGTAATTTAAAAAAAAAACAGGTCACTTTTGACTTTAGCTCTTTATAAAAACAATGAAGAAGGTCTTCAGTAAGTGTGTACTGGATCACACCTAGATAGAGGGAGAAACTTACATTTCATAGCTTTTTAGCAGTTCAAGTTCTGCTCGCTCACAAGAAATTATCAATAAAATATTTTAAAGATGCAGAACTTCACTGAATAATCATATGACATTGATATATATATATATAATCAGCAATATGTGTATACCAATGTATACATATGCATGTATATCCTTTTACCATGATTATATATTTGCTATTTTTTTTTCTTTGGTACCGGGAATTGAACTCAGGTTCTTGCGCTTGCAAGGCAGGTGGCAGAACCACTGAGCTAAATTCCCAGCCCTATATTTGCTAATTTTAACTTCAGCTAGTGGAGGGAATCAAGTCCAATCATACTTGAAACCTTTGGGAAGAATGCAATCTTTTAAATTCAAAAATAAATATTCTAAAGATAATGGGTCAAGAGGCCACCAAAAAAAAAAATTCCAATGGACACATTCCATGTGTGAGATTGTCTTCCACTACAAAATCAGACTATGCTTAGTACCTCTATGTTCACACCTCTACATCTTAGAGATAAAGTAAAAACCTTCCCTCCTGTCATTCAAAGCTCCGTGCAGTCTTCTCTCCCAGAGATCCAGTGTGTAAGCATTGCACCTCATGAGGACACATCTAATTTTGCCTCCAACACATTTACTCCCAATGGGATCTTTACTCATATGCTTCCATGTGACTACCTCAATACACAAATAGTATGGAATAATGATGGCAGAAACATATTTTTGTCTGAGCACTGCAGTTTCCATGTCAATCTGACAGCAACGTGTAGCTCTCAGAGGCCAAAGGGCAAAGGCTCAGTCAGAAAAGTACTCAGACAAAATTATGCCAAAAACAAATTCCATTTTGGTACCCTCAATGAGTGCTGAAGAAGGATGGTCATCATGTGAAGGGCCACCCTGTTCAATCAAAGAATACACTTGCTTATTGTGACAAATTTCTGACAACATTAGAAAGGTTAGGAAGGGGAGTTCCCAGTGATAAGTGCTGAAATGCTTCAGTTTATTTCCACCAAAGCATCTTGGAAACAGTAGCGAGGAGCATAAGGCACACAAAGATATTTCTTCCTATTTCAAGGTTTTACATTTTAAAATTCACAAATTGTACTCTCACGTCCATAGAATATGAAATTATCTAAGGAAAATTGGTCCTTAAGCAGATATTTAATCAGAGGGTTTACGTATCCCATGGCAAAAAATCACATATCCTGTTTGAAAAACAAACGTAAGGAGACCATGCCCACCCCAAACTCAGTTGATGTAGCACATTATTTTTAATAATCCCTAAAGATCAATTTATCATAATTATCAATGAAACCTCCAGGCAAAAAGGGAAACTCCCTAAGGACAACATGGAAAATCACAAGCTCACTTGAAGAGAGACCTGATGCTTCTCAAGACTGACTAATATAAGGGAGGCATAAACTGGACTGACGCATTATCTCTACAGAATAAGTAACAGATCACTAGACCCTTAGGGTACAAGAGAAGGGAAACTGGCCATGCATGAAACTCTAACACAGAACCTCCACATTAGAACTAGGGAGAGATCTTTGTGACCTCTGTCTGCACTGCCTCCAAGATGAGCTAGGAAGCCTTCATGGTGTTTCAGGATGTCTTCTCGGAGGGACAGTGCTATTATTGTACATGACAGGTGGACCTGCTCACCTCTACATTTGTTCATTCAGTATGGCCAAGAGGTGGAGGGTCAAAGATAAATTTCTCTTTCAGCTGAAGAACCAAAAGAAAAATGAAATTTCACAGAGAATTTAAATTACCATGGAATTGATATGCTCCAAAATCAACTGACTAAATATTAACAAAATCATTCACAGATATTCCCCTTCTCAGAAGCTGGCTCAGGAACCCAGAAAGGGAGAACTTAAGTAAAACAATGTGGAAATAGCTCTATCTGCAAAGACTGAAACAAATACAAAATTAGTGTTTTCTTGTTTTTTTTGTTTGAGTGATTGTTTCGGCTTTGGTTGTTTTTTTCATTTGTTCTCTTCTTCTACCCTCTGTATCCATTCCATTATTCATCTGCACCTGTAGGAGAGGTAGCAAAAAAGAGGAAATTATAAAATCACAGCAGTGTGTATGAAAACTAAGATTCCCCATAATGTTTAATGAAGACTGCATTGGGAGCTGCTTCTTACAATTATGTAGAAATTTTCTTTAAAATTCATTTATCATCTTCTCCTTGCAACTAATGATTTTCTGAGTTTGTTTGGTGCTTTCAATGCCAACAAAAGTAGTTTATAGCTTAAAACATTAAAGTTCAGTCTTGTGTATTTGGAGGGAGGTGGTCACAGGATATAAGTTCAGAATCAGTGTTCCGCTTGCTGCACTCCAAGGGTAAGTGGCAGCTCTGTTCTCTCATCTTGTTTGGAGAAAGACTTCTTGCTTGAGAAGATGGAGAAGTGCAGAATTCCTTAGTAAGGAGCCATTTGTTCATAATGTCTCAAGAAAATGACCATCAACATAGGTTACTGTCATTCTTGTTGCCATCAGTTTTTAAAACCGAAACTCTTTGGACTTCATGTTTCATTTTTCCTTTTCTGTATGGTTTCTTGTCAGGCAGTCTACAACCTGCTCTGACATAATCAGTTCCAAAGTAAATTATATGGTTTCTAGATAAGTTGATTCATAGTTCACTTAATGCATTATAATTTTTGAGTTTTCAACAGCTGCATACTAACAAATATACTCATCATATAATAAAATCTTACTAGTATAAATTTATAGTATAAATTTACTAGTATAAATTACTAGTATAAATTTAGTACCATTTTATTATGTTCAGTGAATATTATAAACAGGATAACAGTATATACTATATCTATCAAAAACCTGTTAAAGGTAAATTTTCCATTTATCAATCCACAAAATGACAAGTGCATGGTTAAAATTTTTCTGAATATTACAATATGTTAAAGTTATCATTGTGCTCCTTTCTGGGTTGTATTTGGGTCTTTTAAAAATATCTTCTTTGATGATGGTGTTCTAAATTTTAAAAAGAGCAAATTTTGAAATGTGGGTAAATTATTTTTTGAAACATCTTTGACTCGATTGTACCTTGTGATCTTTTCTATATTTTTTATTACTACATATTTGCAGTACATGATGTTTACATTCCTTAACAAGAGTTATTACATGTATGTAACGGTACCAGGGATCAAACTCGGGTCCTTGTGCTTGCGAAGCAAGCGGCGATACCACTGAGCTAAATCCTAGCCCTCTTTTTTTTTTTATTAAGTTTATTGGTACATTTTAGGTAAACAACACAGTTACATTCACCATTGGGATCTTCTACCTTTACATGATGTATCTTGGTTCTTATTTTTCCCCATTCCCCTGCCCTCCTCCCACTCTCTCTTGATCCTCTTCCCCTTTGAGAAATATCTCTGTACTTCCTATTATCTATATTTTATTTGGCTTTTTATTTATAGTCTGGGTTTCTCCTATAAGAAAAAACATGCAATATTTAAGCTTTGTGTGTCTAACTTATTTCACTTAGCATTATGATCTCACGGTGCATCCACTTTCCTACACATGACTCATGCTTATCCTTCTCTATGGCAAAGTAGTACTCCAGTGTATGTAAATATCACATTTTCTTTATCCACTTCTCTGTTGATGGACATGTACACTGCTCCCAATATTTAGCTGTTATTAATTGTGCTGCTATGATCATAGGTATGCATGTATCACTGTAGTATGATATCTTTAACACTTTTGGGAGGTTCTGAAGAAAAGGAATAACTTGTGATTTTGAATATTGAGCAGATTTTTTTCAATGAACTAAAGTAATATCTTCAAAATAAGGAGCATGAAAAACTCTGGCAACATAGAAATAATTTAGAAGAAAACTCTTGATGATTATTCATTTCACCTCCAAAATATTACATGTTATGTACATCTCTAGAGAAATATCTCTTTTGAAATATGTATGATTCATGATAAACTATCACATGAAATTCATCATCAGGGAGTGAAAATTTGACCTTTCATTGCTAAAAGCAAAGAATGAGTTATCAAATTGTGAATGACCTATAATACAATATAAAATTCTTTAAATCAGAAAATGAAAAAGATATAAAATTTATCACTTCAATATCCTTCTTGATAGTATCCTAATATTACTAAAAAGAGATTGAATATATAATGTAATAGAAATATCACCAGAGAAAATCTGAAATAATGTCAAGGCGCAAAACACTCAAACTTAACCATTCTAATCCAATGTTTTGGGCATACATGTCTGCCTGTTTTGAAGTAAATAGCATTAAGTAATTGCTTTATATGAGCCACTTTCACAGAAAAATAAACTAGGTATAAAGCGCTATGTTTACTTCTACTTCAAGATTTCTCTAATTTCTCTAGTGTTATGTTTTGTTGTGATCTGTTTCTTTGTTTTGTTCTGTTCTGTTCTATCAGTGTTCAGGATCTAACCCAGGGCCTTGCACATGCTAAGCAAACATTTTACCACTGAATTAATGATGACATTTAGTTGATTTTTCTCTTCTGCCACAGGGGGAAAAATCCTAGAATGGATGAAACATTGGGAGAGAGGCAACCAGCATATGCAGAATGCAGCAGAATTTATGCAAAATTTCATTTAGATTATCCAATGCCTGTTAAGAGTTAAACTCCTTGTCCCAAGAAATCTTCAAGATGCTTCAGCAGCAAAGTCAATTGTTATCATCCATCTTTCTTCTCTCCACAGTCTAGGGACTATGAACAAGTCAGGGATATCCACAGTGACTCACTTTGTCCTCTTGGGCTTTCCGGGACCCTGGAACATCCAGATCATCCTTTTCTCAATGATTTTGTTGGTCTACATGCTGACTCTGACTGGGAACATGGCTATCATCTGTGCAGTGAGATGGGACCGCCAACTCCACACTCCGATGTACATGCTCCTGGCCAACTTCTCCTTCTTAGAAATCTGGTATGTGACATGCACAGTCCCCAACATGTTGGCCAACTTTCTTTCCAAAACTAAGACCATATCCTTCTCTGGGTGCTTCATTCAATTCTACTTCTTCTTTTCCTTGGGCACAACAGAATGCCTCTACCTCTCTGTCATGGCTTATGATCGATACCTGGCTATCTGCCACCCACTGCATTATCCCTCCATCATGACTGGCCAGCTCTGTGGTGTCTTGGTGTGTCTTTGTTGGCTCATTGGTTTCCTTGGATACCCAATTCTGATTTTCTTCATTTCTCAACTACCTTTCTGTGGTCCTAACATCATAGATCACTTTCTGTGTGACGTAGACCCACTGATGGCATTGTCCTGCTCCCCGACACCCATCATAAAGAATCTATTCTATTCTTTGAGCTCTATGTTCATCATTATCACCATTCTGTATATCCTTGGATCCTATGCTCTGGTGCTCAGAGCTGTGCTTCAGGTTCCTTCTTCAGCTGGCCAAAGAAAGGCCTTCTCCACCTGTGGATCACACTTGGTTGTGGTGTCTCTGTTCTATGGATCTATAATGGTGATGTATGTGAGTCCCACATCTGGCAACTCAGTTACTATGCATAAGATCATCACACTGATGTACTCTGTGGTGACCCCAGCCTTAAACCCTTTAATCTACAGCCTACGCAACAAGGACATGAAATTTGCCCTCTGCCATGTTTTCTGTGGAATGAGAATTCTCCACATCTCATGAATAGAGTTTGTATTACCCAGTTACTCCCTCGAAGTGAAAGGCTAATCATAGCTATCATAGACATTTTGGGCAAATTTATTAAGTATCTGCTCATATTTTGATGACCTTCTAGTTTCAAAATGTGTTACAGAAAGAGATGTATCACCAACCTTAAGGCAAAAATGACTCTTAAAAATGTTCTTTTGTGTGTGTGTGGGCACTCTTAACATTAGTTTTAGCAGCTATTTCCCTTTTATTATTAATGCCTGTTGATTTTGTAAAGTACTGGGTTTCAGTGCAATAATTTCGATCACACCCATTTCTCCATAGTATCCTTTACACTCCCTCCCTCTCCCTTATTCCCTTTCCCTTCTCTAATAATAGACTCCCCTCTGCTTTCACGTTCTCTCTTCTAGAGTTCACATACTAGGGAGAACATGTGACATTTGCCTTTCATGAGTCTGGCTTATTTCATTCAACGTGACAATTTCCAATTCCATCTGTTTTGTTAAAAATGACAAAATGTTCTTGTTTTTGGCTAAATAGTATATACCAGTGATGGTAAACCTTTTAGAGCTTTCAGTGATAAGAAACAGCTGACTGTGGCATATATGCTATAGGTTCGCCATCCTTGGTATAAACCATTGAGTATATATACCACATTTTATTTTTCCATTCATGTGTTGGTGGGCTTGGCTATTGTAAATCCTCTTTCAATAAATGTGGGCCGAAGGATGCTAACTTTAATTCCATCAGTTATACACCAAAGAGTGGTATCGCTGAATTAAACAATGGCCCTATTTTTACTATGTTGAGGAACCACAATATTGATTTCCAAAGGAACTGGCTACTTTACTTTCCCATCAGAAGTGTAGAAGAACTCTATTTTCCCATCCTTACCAGAAGTGATTTGTGTGTGTGTGTGTGTGTGTGTGTGTGTGTGTGTGTGTGTGTGTGATGATTACCATTGTGACTGGAGTGAAGTGGAATACCAATGCAATTTTGATTTGCATTTCCCTGATGTCTAAAGATGTTAAATATTTTTGGTAAACTAATTGGCCATTTGTATTTCTTCTTCAGTATACTCCCACTTGCTGCAAATTACCACATAATTCATGCCACTTTCTGAAGTAGTTCTGAAATTTCTCTTCTCAGTGTCCTTAGTTGCACTACAGTCACTGCTTCAATGTCTTTTTTTTAAGTTTAATTTTATTGGTACATTTTAGGTATACAATATAACGACATTTATCATTGGAAATTTAGACCTTTACACAATCTCTCTTGGCTCTTCTTTTGTCCCTCTTCCCCTGCCCTCCCTTCAACCCCTCCATCCCTCGCTATTTACAAAGACTTTGTTTCCATTTCATTTTCTCATATTAATTTCACTCCCTTCTTTCTTTTCCCCTACCCCTCCCATTTCCCCTTCCCCTCTGCCCCTTTTCTTCCTGTTTCATATTATCTATTATACCTTTTAGTCCTTATTTACACTTTCAGGTTCTCACACTAAAGAAACTATTCGGTATTTACACGTGTGTCCTATTTATTTCCCTTAAGAGTAGTGCCTCAATGTGCATCTATTTAGCTACAAAAATCTCTAATTTCTCTTTTTATGGCTGAGTAGTACTCCATTTACTTTTTAAAAACACATTTTCTTTATCCAGTCTCCAGTTCATGGGCAACTGGGCTGTTTCCAAGTTTTAGCTATTACAAATTGTGCTGCTGTAAGCATGGGTGCACATATATCACTGTGGTATGAATCTTTTAATTATTTGGGGAAGATCCCCAGCAGGGGAATAGCTGGGTCAAATGGGACTTCCAGTCCTAGTTCTTTGAGGTATCTCCATACTGTTTTCCACAGTGGTTGCACCAGTCTACACTCCCACCAGCAGTGGAGCAGGGTACACGCTTTTTCACAGCCCTGTCAGCATTTGTTATTGGTTGATTTCATGATACCAGCCATTCAGACTGGGGTGAGGTGGAACCTCAGCATTGTTTTTATTTGCATCTCTTGAATGACCAGTGATGTTGAACTTTTTTTGTATGTTTATTTGCTATTTCTACTTCTTTGTTTGAGAAATGTCTGTTCATTTCAGATGTTCATTTTTGAATTGGGTCTTTAAATTTGGGAGGTCTGATTTTTTTAACTTCTTTATTGATTCTAGATAGTAGACCTTTATCTGAGGAACAGCAGGTGAAAAATTTTTTCCCCATTGTGGGTTGTCTCTTCACTCTGTTGGTGGTTTCTCTTGCTCTGCAGAAGCTCTTTAGTAAAAAGAGATCCCACTTGATTTTTTTGTGCTCTTTCACAGGTAACTGAGGTTTTGTTCATAAAAATCTTTTTCTACACCAATGTCTTCAAGAGTTCTACAGAATCTCTGTTCCAGCCAGTTTAGCATTTCTATTTTAATATTTAGACATTTAATCCATTTCAATTTTAGTTTAGTGCATGGTGAGAGATATAGGTCTAGTTTTAATCTTTGGCAAGTTGAAACCCAATTTTCCCAGCACCATTTATGAAAGAGGCTATCTTTCCTCCAATGAGGGTATTTGGCTCCTTTGTCAAAGATGAGGTGGCTGAGTGTGTCTGGAGTTGTTTCTGCATCTTCTAATCTGTTCCACTGGTCCTATGTCTGTTTCTTTGCCAGTACCATTGCTGTTTTTATCACAGTAGCTTTGTAGTATAGTTTCAACATGGGGGTTCTAATACCTGCTGCCATGTCTCTGTTACCTAGAATTGCTTTTGCTATTCTGGGTCTCTTCTTGTTCCAAATGAATTTTTGGATTGTTTTCTCAAGGTCTGTGAAGTATGCTACTGGGATTTCAATTGGGATTGCATTGAATCTATATAGCAGCTTTGGAAGTACGCCCATTTTCACTATGTTGATCCTTCCTACCCAGGAGCAGGGATTGTCTTTCCATTTTCTGATATCATCCTCAATCTCTCTTTTCAGAGTGCTATAGTTTTCAGAGAAGAGGTCTTTGATTTCTTTTGTTAGGTTGATTCCCAGGTATTTCAGGTTTTTTGGATGCTATTGTGAAAGGAATTGTTTGCCCTATTTCTCTCTCAGTGAGTCTGTTGTTCCTGTAGAGGAAAGCTATTGATTTTTGTGTGTTGACCTCATATCCAGCTACTCTACAGAATTTGGTTATTAAGTCTAGAAGACTTTTGGTGGAGTTCTTGGGGTCTTCTATATAGAGTATCATGTCATTTGCAAATAATGACAATTTGACTTCTTCCTTTCCTATCTTTATTCCTTTTATTTCTTTCTCTTGCCTAATTGCTGTGGCTAATGTTTCCAAAACTATATTGAACAGGAGTGGTGATAGTGACATACTTCTCTTGTGCCTGATTTTAGTGTGAAGGATTTCAGGTTTTGACCATTTAGTATAATATTAGCTGTTGATTTTTCAAAGATGGCTTTTATTAGACTGAGGTAGAGACTATTCCAATTTTTTGTAGGGTTTTTATCATAAATGAGTGTTGTATTTTGTCAAATGTTTTTCTGCATCAATTGAGATGATCATATGGTTTTTGTCCTTGGCTCTATTGATATAGTGTATTACATCAATTGATTCACGTATGTTGAACCATCCCTGCATTCCTGGGATGAATCCCACTTGGTCAAGGTGTATGATCTTCTTGATGATCTTCTGCATTCTATTTGCCAGTATCTTATGAAGGATTTTTGCATCTATATTCATTAGTGAGACTGGCCTATAGTTCACTTTTTTGGTTGGGTCTTTCTCTGCTTTGGGGAACAAGGTGATGCTTGCTTCCAGCAATGAATTCAGGAGTATTGCTTCCCTTTCAATTACTGCTTCAATGTCTTGAATCAATTCAAAATGTTTACTTTCATGGTTGTTTTCATTTTGAGGGAGAGTCAGAGGCCCCACAGTGTCAGATCTAATGAGTTAGTAGATGAATGAATACACATAGTAATGATTTTAAGGATCTGCATTTCCATTGGATGGCACTCAGCAGAATTCATGGGACATTTTTACCACACATCATAAAAAAGTCAACAAAAGTGGATTTGCAGAACTGCTTCAGAAAGTGACAAGAATAATTAGATAAGTGTGTTCATAGCAATAGGGAGTATTTTGAGGAGACTAATGGAAATGTGTGTTTTACCTCAATAGGTTATTTTAATTTAAATATTCACCATATATTTTGATCATCTCTTGTATTTCACTTAACATGATATTCTTTAGTTCCATGCATTTTCGTGCAAATTACGTGATTTCATTCTTCTTTAGGGCTGAATAGCACTCTATTGTGTATACATACCACATTTTCTATATCCATTCATCTGTTCACAGGTGCTTAGGCTGATTCCCTATCTTGACTATAATGAATAGTGCTCAATACACTTGGATATTCAGGCATCTCTTTTGTATTCTGACTTCATTTCCACACAGTAGGATAGCTGAATCATTTAATAGAACTTTTTTTTTGTTTTTTGTTTTTTGGTACTGGAGATCAACCTTGGGATCTTGTGCTTGTGAGGCAGGCAGCAGCACCACTGAGCTAAATCCCCTGCCCTGATAGAACTGTTTTTTGATTTTTTGAGGAACCATAATGGTTTCTTTAATGACTGCACTAATTTACATTCTGATGGGGTCACTTCAGACCTTAGTTATTCATAATAACATCAGATAATGACACCAGTATGTGTAATCTGGCTCATATGTATGTAGAGGGAGAGATTTAACTTTCAAGGATCCTTAGCTGTTCAATCTGTTCACTGAGATAAATGTTCCATAAAAGTTTCAAACATGCATGCCATCACTGAATAATTCTGTTATTGGTGTATAAATACACATGTATTATAGAAAATCAACTATGTATATTCCTTTTTCATGATATAAACTAGCTATTGGAAGATATCAATAGCACCTAGACATGAAATCTTGGGAAAGATGTCAATCTTTTAGATTAAAAAAGTAAATATTATTAAAAATAGTAAATTAAGAGGTCATCAAAATATTTTTTAAAAAATAGCAATGGACACGTTCCATGTTTGAGGTTGTCTTTCACACCAAAAACAGACCATGATTCATATCTCCATGCTTCAAACTTCTATAATTTAAGAGATAAAGTAAAAACCTTTCTGGGGCCAGGGATTTAGCTCAGTTGTGCCACCACCTCCCTCACAAGCGCAAGGTCCTGAGTTCGATCCCCAGTACCAAAAAAAAGTAAAAACCTTTCTATTTCTCCTTCCAGCTCCATACACTCTTCTCCCCTACTGATTACGGGGGTAAAATTTGTACCTCATGTGATCCATCTCCTAATTTTGCCTTGTACACACTCCTACTAGGATCTTTAATCATATGCTTCCTCCCAAAATTAGTGGCAATGCCCAATGACATGTGCAATATGGAATAACAATGCACTGAACATATTTTTGTCTGTGTGCTACAGTTTCCATGTCAGTTAGAGAGACAACAGGTACCTCTCAGAAGATTATATAGCAGTGATGGCAAACCTATGGCATGCATGCCACAGTGGGATGTTTGTTATCATTGAAAGTTCTAAAAGGTTTGCCCTCAGTACTATAGGACTGTTAAATCTCATTTAGATTTGGCAAAGGAACCAAACACACTCACTGGAAGAAAGATAGCCTCTTTAATAAATGTGCTGGAAAAATTGGGTTTCAACTTGCCAAAGATTAAAAGTAGACCTATATCTCTCACCATGCACTAAACTAAAATCAAAATAGATTAAAGATCTAAATATTAAAACAGAAATACTAAACCAGCTGAAAGAGAGGTTAGGGAGAACCCTTAAAGACATTGACATAGGAAAAGATTTCATGAAAAAATCTTCAGTTGCACATGAACTAGCACAAAAATCAAAAACTAGGATTTTATCTTATTAAAAAGCTTCTGGAGCCAACAGCTTGGCCAAGCAGGGGTGAGCAGTAGCAGGCTGACTGGGACCTGCTTCCTCCGGATTGCTCCACCAGCTTGTGACCAAGACAGGCTTGTGACCAAGACAGGGTGAGGAAGACCCCCTCGGACACACCCACCAGCTGACAGCTTGGCCTCTCAGGTGACTCCAACAACAACCCCGCCCTCACCCCTTACCCCTGCCACCCCCCCAACCCTGCCTCTGGCTATTTGATTGTGCAGCTACTTGGTTCCACACTACAGAGGCACAGGGGGACATACAAGCCATTGTCCTGAGCACCAGAAGTGAACAACAGAGAGAAGACCTCTCTCAGACTCCCTGATGAAAACAAGCCCACTGGAAAAGTGAAGAGAATTGCTGCAATAAAGGCACACCAGATCACTGTGCTTGGTAAGTTGGAGGGATCATCAGCCCCCATTGGAATGCGGACTTTCTTCAGGGGAAAGGCAGCTGAAACCTGCAGTAAAATCTTGCAGAGTGCAACCCTGCAGGAGAACAGGGAGCTCAACTTGGGACTTGCAGACAGAAATCTGCCTGAATCTCATGGCTCGGGGACTAGCTTACTGAGACTCATAACTGCACCCTGCTGCCCAAGTCTATTGTGACAACATAGACATACCCTGAAGGAGGTCCTTCATTTTTAAAGGTGATAGAATAATAACTACCACAAATTGTCATTCTCTAAGATGTATTTGATGCTAGGGTGTTGCTGATTGTATCACCTGGGCTAAGATGTGATTGATCTAATCAGTTGTCCTTCCTGGTATAATGAAAATGAGATAGCCTCAGAGCCATTAGAGACTCAAAACCTAAAGACCAGCGATATCTGGAAGACACCTCTAAGAAGCAATCATTCCATAAGGGTTCTAAATACATCAACAAAGATACTTACAATAAACAAATTCAAAATATTAACCCAGGAACTAAACCAAGGACAGTACCAAAAAAAAACAAAATGAGAAGACATTTAAGCAAGTCACAAACTCAGACTTCCACCCCAGAAAAGGCAAATTCTAGGGAAATGAGGTGGAAAAGTCTGATAATCAACCATCGGGACACCCGGAACTGATAGCGCAGGAAGAAGCAAAACAGATGAATGAGGCTGTAGGAAAATTCAAAGCAGAAATAATCTCCCAGATAACTACAGAGATGGTGAGCAGAGTGAAAGACATGATTAGAGGCCCTAGAACAGAAACTGATAAAAAAAAAAAAAAATAGATGAGCACAGAAACATGCTGGAAGCCATGAATGCCCAGCATAAGAAAGAAATGGAAACCATGGTCATGCAACATAAGAAAGAAATGGAATCCATGGAACAGATTCAAACAGATATTCAGGAGATTAAAATCTCGATTGAAAGCATGCAGGACAGATTAAGAGAATCTGAAGATAGAATATCAGATATAGAAGACAGGATTGTGGTTAAGGACCAAGAAAACAGAGATTTCTTAAAAATAGTAAGGGGCCATGAGAAATCAATTCAGCAGCTGCTAGATGATGCAAAAAAGAATATCATAAGACTGATAAGAGTCCACGAAAAAACAGGAGAAAGTACAACTGACATAAAAAAACTGTTCACAGAAGTAATAGTAGAAAACTTCCCAGTCAGAGGTGGAGAATTGGACATACAGATAAGTGAGGCATATAGAACTCTACCCAGCCAAGATCAAAAAAATCTACACCTAGACATATAATAGTTAAGATCCCAGAAACCCAACAAAAGAAAAAAATCCTACAGGCAGTTAGAGAAAACAAACAAATCACCTGTAAAGGAAAGCCCATCAGAAGCATGGCAGACTTCTCAACACAAACCCTCAAATCAAGGAGAGCCTGGAATGAAGTATTTCGAGCACTAAAAGAAAGTAACTTCCAACCTAGACTGCTGTATCCTGCAAAATTATTTCAACATTGATGGGGAAATTAGATACTTCCATGACAAAGAACACCTGAGAAATTTCATGAACAGCAAACCAGCATTCCAAACAATTCTAAGGAATACCCTAGCAAAAGGCAATGAAGGTCACAACTCCATGAGGCTCAGCAGAGTGAAGCCACCAGGCAAGGTAAGAAACTAAAGGGAAAGGGGGAAAAAGAAATAAGAGCCAACAACAGTAAAACATCCTTGTCAGGATGAGTCAATATCTATCAATTATATCTATCAATGTTAATTGCCTCAATTCACCAATCAAAAGAAATAGACTGACAGAATGGATTAAGAAGCAAAATCCAGCAATATGCTGTGTACAAGAAACACACCTAACTCAAAAAAAAATTCATAGATGAAAAGTAAAAGGATGGAAAACATCTCTCCATGCCACAGGAACCCAGAAAAAAGCAGGGGTAGCTATCTTCATTGCAGACAAAGCACATTTCAAATGAAAACTAATTAAGAGAGACAAAGATGGTCATTACATTCTTGTGAAGGGAACAATCCAAGAGGAAGAGATGGCAATCCTAAATATATATGCACTAAATATGAATGCTCCAACTGTACAAAACAAATATTAATGGACACGAAAAACCAAATAAACACTAATACAATTGTAGTGCGGGACCTCAGTACCCCACTATCACAAATAGACAGATCATCTAGACAAAAAATTAACAACAAAATTCAAGAATTGAACCAAGCTATTGAACAAATGGACTTAATAGATATTTAGAGAGTGTTCCACCCCACAAAATGAGAACACACATTCTTTTCAGATGTACATGTGTCATTCTCCAAAATAGATCACATGCTAGCTCATAGGACATGTCTAAGTCAAGGTAAAGAATTGAAATTACCCCCTGTATATTACCAAACCATAGTGCAATAAAATTGGAGATCAATAACATAAGAAACTCCAAAACTCCCACAAACACCTGGAAATTGAATAACACCCTCCTGAACAACCAATGGGTCATAGAGGAAATTAAAGAAAAAATTAGACAGTTTCTACAAGTAAATGATAATGCCAGTATAACATACAGGAATCTATGGGACACAATGAAAGCAATTCTACAGGGGAAATTCATAGCACTGAATGCCCATATTAGAAAAACAGAGCGAACTCAGATAAATAACCTAATGCAGAACCTCAAACTCCTCGAAAAAGAAGAGAATAACAAACCCAAAGCTCACAAAAGAGAGGAAATGATAAAGATCAGAGCACAAAGCAATGCAATGGAGACTGAGAAAGATACAAAAAAATAGTGAATCAAAGAGTTGGTTTTTTGAAAGAATAAATAAAATCGATAAACCTTTAGACAACCTTATCAAATAAAGGAAAGAAGAGGCTCAAATCTATGCAATTAAGAATGAAAAAGGGGAAGTCACAACAGACTCAGCAGAAATCCAGAGGATCATCAATACCTACTTCGAGAACCTGTTCTCTAATAAAATGGAAAACACAGAAGAAATGGACAGATTCCTGGATACATACGAATTGGCAAAGTTAAATGAAGAAGATATAGAAATTCTAAGCACACCAATTACAATGAGTGAAATTGAAAATGTAATAAAATATTTACCAACAAAGAAAAGCCCAGGTCCTGAAGGCTTCACTGCTGAATTCTACAAGACATTTAAAGAAGAACTAATGCCATTACTCTTTAAACTCATCAAGGAAATTGAAAGGGAAGCAAGGCTTCCAAATTCATTCCTGGAAGCAAGTGTTACTTTGATTCCAAAACCAGGGAAAGACCCAACCCAAAAAGAGAACTACAGGCCAATCTCCCTAAGGAACATAGATGCAAAAATCCTCAACAAGATACTGGAAAACAGAATACGGAGGGTCATCAAGAAGACTATATACCCTGACCAAGTCAGATTTATCCCAGAGATGCAAGGGTGGTTCAATATTCATAAATCAATAAATGTAATACACTGTATTAACAGAGTCAAGGACAAAAAACATATGATCATCTCAATAGATGCAGAAAAGGCATTTGACAAAATCCAACACCCATTAATGACAAAAATGCTAAGAAAATTGGAATAGAAGGTCTTTATCTCAACCTGATTAAGGCTATCTATGAAAAACCAAGAGCCAGCATCATACTAAATGGTCAAAAACTGAAAACTTTCATGCTAAAATCAGGAACAAGACAAGGATGCCCACTATCACCACTCCTGTTCAATATAGTTCTGGAAACATTAGCCACAGCTATTAGAAAAAAGAAAGAAATAAAAGGAATAAAGATAGGAACGGAAGAAGTTAAACTATCATTATTTGCTGATTTTATACTTTACATTGAAGAGCCAAAAAACTCTACTAAAAGACTTCTAGACTTAATTGACAGATTCAATAGAGTAGCTGGATATAAGGTCAACACTCAAAAAACAACAGCCTTCTTATACACAAATAACAGACTCACTGAGAGAGAAATTTGGGAAACAATACCTTTTACAACAGCATCCAAAAAAATGAAATATCTAGGAATCAATCTAACAAAGGAAGCAAAAGACCTCTACACTGAAAACTACAGCACGTTGAAAAAGGAGATCGAGGAGGATATAAGGAAATGGAAAGACATCCCTTGTTCCTGGGTAGGAAGAACCAATATAGTGAAAATGACCATACTTTCAAAACTACTATATAGCTGTAAAGCAATGCTGATTGAAATTCCAACAATATACTTCACAGAACTAGAGAAAACAAGTTAAAAATTCATTTGGAACAAGAAGAGTCCTAGAATAGCAAAAGCAATTCTGGGAAACAGAGAAATGACTGGAGTATCACAATACCCAACTTGAAACTATACAACAAAGCTACTGTGATAAAAACAGCATGGTACTGGCAAAGAAACAGACCCGAGGATCAGTGGAATAGATTAGAAGACGCAGAAACAACTTTAGACATACTCACCCACTTAATCTTTGACAAAGGAGCCAACCACCCTCATTGGAGGAAAGATAGCCTATTTAATAAATAGTGTTGGAAAAACTGGATTTCAACCTGGCAGAGATTAAAACTAGACCCATATCTATCATCATGCACTAAACTAAGATCAAAGTGGATTAAAGATCTAAATATTAATACAGAAACACTAAACTTGCTGGAAGATAACTTAGGTAAAACTCTTGAAGATATTGGCATAGGAAAAGACTTTATGAACAAAACCTCAATAGCATGGGAACTAGCCAAAAGAATCAACAACTGGGATTTCATTTTATTAAAAAGCTTCTGCACTGCAAGAGAAACCACCTACAGAGCCAACAGACAACTGACAATATGGGAAAAAAAATTTTAGCAGTTGTAACTCAGACAAAGGGCTACAATCTGGAATATATAAAGAACTGAAAAAAATCAGACCCCCCAAATTCAAAGACCCAATTCAAAAATGAGCATCTGAAATGAATAGACATTTCTCAGACAAAGAAGTAAAAGCAGCAAATAAACATATGAAAAAATGTTTAACATCACTCGTCATTTGAGAGATGCAGATGAAAACAACACTGAGATTCCACCTCACCCCAGAAAGAATGGCTGCTATCAAGAAATCCAACAATAATAAATGCTGGCAGGGGTGTGGTGAGAAAGGAACCCTTCTCCATTGTTGGTGGGAGTCCAAACTGGTGCAACCACTATGGAAATTAGTGTGGAGATACCTCAAAGAACTAGGGCTGGAGGTCCCATTTGACCCAGCTATTCCCCTGCTGGATATTTTCCCAAAAGAATTAAAAGAATCATACCACAGCGATATGTGTACACCCATGTTTATAGCAGCACAGTTTGTAATAGCTAAAGCTTGGAAACAGCCCAAGTGCCCATCAACTGGAAACTGGATAAAGAAGATGTGGGTTTTTTAATAAAATGGAGTACACTCAACCATAAAGAATGAGAAACTAGAGTCATTTATAGCTAAATGGATGCATATTAAGGCCATACTCTTAAGTGAAATAAATAGGACACATATGTGTAAATACCGAATAGTTTCTCTAGTGTGAGAAACTGAAAGTGTAAATAAGGATTAAAAGGGTTAATAACTAATAATTGATACTTTGAAATAGGAAAAGTTCCAAAGGGGTAGGGGTGCTTGGAGGAGATGGGGAAAGGAAAGAATGGAAAGGAAAAATTATGAGAAAAGAAAAAAATGGAAATGAAGTCTATGTAAATAGGGAAGGGTGGAGGGGTGAAGGGTGCACAGGTAATGGGGAAAAAATAAGAACCAAGATACATCATGCACAGGTACAAGCACCCAAAGATAAATGTCAATGTATTGTATACCTAAAATGTACCAATAAAAATTTAAGAAAAAAAAAAAAGCTTCTGCACAGCAAGACAAACCACCAACATGGTGAAGAGAAAACCCATAGTGTGGGGAAAACATTTTTACCAGCTGTTCCTCAGATATTGGTCTACTATCTAGAATCTATAAAGAACCTAAACAATTCATAGCTCCCAAATTTAAAGACCCAATCCAAACATGGGCATCTGAAATGAATGGACATTTCTCAGACAAAGAAATAGAAACAGCAAAGAAACATGTAAAAAAATGTTCAACATCACTGGTCATTCAAGAGATGCACATGAAAACAACGCTAATATTGCACCCCAATCCAGAAAGAATGGCTGCTATCAAGAAATCAACCAGGGCCGGGGATTTAGCTCAGTGGTTTTGCTGCTTGCCTCGCAAGTGCAAGGTTCTGAGTTTGATCCCCGGTAACAAACAAACAAACAAACAAATCAACCAATAACAAACACCGGTGGGGTTGTGGGGGAAAAGGAACACTTCTCCACTGTTGGTTGGAGTGTACACTGCTGCAACCATTGTGGAAATATGTATGGAGAAGATACCTCAAAAAACTAGGATTAGAGGTCCCATTTGAATCAGCTATTCCCCTTCTGGGTATCTTCCCAAAAGAATTAAAAACATCATACCCACAATGATATATATGTATCCATGTTTATAGCGGCACAGCTTGTAATAGCTAAAACTTGGAAACAGCCAAAATGCCCATTAACTGGTGACTGGATAAAGGAGATGTGATTTTTTAATAAAATGGAGAACTACTCAGCAATAAAGAATGAGAAACTAGAGACATTTATAGCTAAATGGATGCACATAGAGGCCACACACTTAAGCGAAATAAATAGGACACACATATGTAAATACCAAATAGTTTCTCTGGTGTGATAAACTGAAAATGTAAATAAGGACCAAAATGTATAATAGATAATGTGAAATAAAAAGAAAAGTTCCAAAGGGGAAGGGGGAGGGGAAGTGGGGGTGGGAGGATAAGGAAAAGGAAAGAAAGGAAAGGAAAAAAATATGAGAAAAGGAAAAAATGAAAACAAAATCTTTGTAAATCGGGAGGGGTGGAAGGGAGGTCAGAGTAATGGGGGAAAAAATAAAAACCATCATGTATAGGTACAAATTCCCAATGATGAGTGTAATCATATTGTATACCTCATATGTACCAATAAACTTAATGAATGAATTTAAAAAATCTCATTTAGAAAAGTACTCAGAGAAAATGATGCTGAAAACAAAGTCCATTTTTACACACAAAATCTATGCTGAAAGAGGAAGCTCATCATCTGGGACACTGATCTAGTCAAAATGAAAGCATATTCTACAGTTGTACCAACTTCTCAAGGGTATTAGGAGTATGAGAAAGGGAAGGCCCTGGTGATAGGTGATAAAATGCTGAAGCGCATTTCCACCAAAGCATCTTTGGAAACAATGAGTAAAAGCTTGGGGCATTAGGGGATAATGTTTCTTAGAAATACTGAGTTTTATATTGATAATCACAAATTGTACTTTCTCATCTGCTGTATATGAAATTATCTAAGGAAAATTGGCCCTTAGGAAGACATTTAATCAGAGAGTCTATGTATCCCATTGCACAAAATCACATATCCTGTTTGAAAAACAAACTTAAGAAGACCATGCCCACCTCAAGCTCAGTTAATGTAGCACATTATTTTTAATAATCCCTATAGAGCAATTTACCAAAATTATCAATGAAATCTCCAGGCAAAAAGGAAAACTCCCTAAGGACAACATTACAAGCTCACTTGCAGAGACACATGATAATCTTCAACACTGCCTACCATGAGGCATAAACTGAACTGACACATTGTCTACACAGTAAGAAATAGGCCACTAGATGCTTAGGGTACAAGAGAAGGGAAATTGGCCATGCATGAAGCTCTCACATAGAACCAGGAAGAGATCTTTGTAACCTCTGTCTGCACTCCCTCCAAAATGATCTAGGAAGGCTTCATGGTGTTACAGGATGTCTTCTCTGAGGGACAGTGCTATTATCGTACATGGCAGGTGGACCTGCTCATCTCTACATTTGTTCATTCAGTATGGCCAAGAGACAGAAGGTCAAAGAATATCATTTTTTCTTAAAGCTTATAACCAAAAGAAAAATGAACTCCCTCTGAGTGTTTAGATGACCATGGAATTCATATACTTCAAAATCAATGCACCAAATATTAACAAAGTTATGAACAGTTCTCTTGCCCTTCTCAGGAACTTGCTGAAGCACCAGGAATGTTATCATTTTGTAGAGAACTTAAGTAAAATAGTGTGGAAATAACTCTATCTGCAGAGATTGAAACAAAGACAAAACTGGTATTTTCTTAGTGTTCGCTTGTTGGTTTGTTTTGGTTTTGATTGTTTGTTTCATTTGTTCCCTTCTCAGTTCTACCCTGTTTATCCATTTGATTATTCATCTGTGCTATAGAAGTGGCCCAGAAAAGAAGACATAAAATCACATCAGTGTGTATGAAGACTAAGATTCCCCATAGTTTGATGGTGTCTATTTTAGGAACTACTTCTTACAATTACGTAGAAATTTTCTGTGAAATTCATTTACCATCCTCTCTCTGCAAGGGTTTTCTGAGATTGTTTGCTATTTTTAATCTCAACAAAAGTAGTTTATAGCTCAAAAAATTAAAATTCCATCTTGTACATTGTACTTATTTATTTTACAACTTTTTATTTCAGATTATTAGTATATGTGGGTAGTATGTCTGAGGGTCACAGTCAGTAAGTTCAGAATCAGTGTTCCACTTGTTGCACTCCAAAGGCAAGTGGGAGCTCTCTGTTCTCTCATCTTGTTTGGAGAAAGGCTTCTTGCTTGAGAAGATGGGGACTCTTTAGAACTCCTTGGTGAGGAGCCATTTGTTCATGATGTCTCTAGAAAATGACCATCAACATGAGTTAATTTAGTTCCTATTATCGGCACAGTTTTAAAAATTGAAACTCATTGAACTTCATCTTCCATTTTCCTTTTCTTCATCATTTCTTGTCAGGCAGACTACAGCCTGCTCTGACATAATCAGTTCCAAAGTAGGGTACATTGTTTCTAGATGAGTTGATTCATAGTTCACTCAATGCATTATAATTTGTTGAGCCTTCAACACCTACATAATAATAAATATATTGATCTTATGTGATAAAATCTCAATAGCATAGTTTTCCATTATATTATGCTCAGTGAGTAATACAAACGTCATTTCTATCAAAAACATATTAAAAGCAAATTATCTCCATATCCAAAAAGGTAAAATATATATGATTAAAAATTTCTCTGTGTATTATACTAAAGTTAGCATTGCAATACTTTCTCTGACTTGAATTTGAGTCTTTAAAAAGCATCTTCTTGATGATAGTATTCGAAATTTTGCAAAATTTTGAAATGTGGGTCTATTATATGATCAACCATCTTTTATTTTCTTGTATCTTGTGATTTTTTTCTATTTATTTTATTACTACATTTTGCAGTAAAGTTTACATTTTGTGTGGAGTTGGTACGTGTACACACTACATCTTAATGTTTTTATCCCCTCCCTCTCTTTTTCCTCCATCTCTTGACCCCTTCCCCTTTTTATTTCTCTGCTTCTTATGATCTATCTATAATTTTGCTTTCTCATGTAAAAGAAACCATCTGATATTTAAGCTTGTATGTCTGATTCATTTCACTCAATATTATGGTGTCAGGTGCATCTATTTTTCTACAAATGACTTAAGTTTTTTGTTTTTATGGTAGATTAGTACTCCATCGTGTGTAAATACATTTTCTTTACCCATTTATCTATTGATAGGCATTTAGGCCCCATCCAAGATTTAGCTATTATGAATTGTGCTGCTGTAAACAAGGATATGCATGTATAATTTGATGTCTTTAACACTTTAGGGAAGAATTTTAGAAGGGGAATACTTGTGATTTTAAATATTGAGCAGATTTTTTCAGTTAACTAAAGTAATATCTTCAAAATAAGGAAAAATCTCTGACAGCATAGTCAGAAGGATTTAGAAGAAAATTCTTGATGATCATTCATTTCACCTCCAAAACATCGTATATTACATTCCTCTCTAAAGATACACCACTTTTTAAATATGTGAGAAACATGATAAATTATGTAAAATTAATCATTGGGAAGTGAAAAACTTATACTTCGTTGTTAAAAACATAAGGACCCTAGTTCGATCCCTGGTACCAAAAAAAAAAAAAAAGGATTAAATATCAAATTATGAATGAGCTATAGTACAATATAAATATCTTTAAATAGGAAAAAACAAAATACATTAAAACTTGTCACTTGAATGTCTTTGTTGATATTCTCCTAATATTGCTAAAAAGAGATTGAAACTGTAATGTAATAAAACTCAGAAAGAATGTGAAATAATGTGAAACCATGAATCATTCAAGTTAACCACTCTATCCTAAACTATTGAAAATTATGGCATATATGTCCTCCTATTCTAGGGTGAATAGCATGAAGTAATTCTTTTATATGAGCCACTGCCACTGAAAAACAAACCAGGTATAGAACACTATTTTTACCTCTATTTCTAGATATCTCTAATTTCTCCGGTGTTTTGTTTTGTGATGTTTTGTTTTGTTTTGTTTTATCGGTGCTCAGAATCAAACCCAGGGCTTTATACACGATAAGCAAGCATTTTAACACTGAATTAAAGAAGATGACATTTAATTCATCGTCTTCTGTTGTATGAGAAAAAAAAACACAGAATGGATAAAACATTGCGGGTCTGCCAAACAGCATGTGCAGAATTCAGCAAGATTTGTTCAAAGCTTCTTTTAGATTATCCAGTGCCTGCAAGAGTCAAACTCCTTGTCCTAAGAAATCTCCAAGAGGAGGCAGTGGCAGGGGAAGACAACGGCGGGGCCGACAGGCGGATTGAAAGAGGGAAGCGAGCCAGCAAAGTTCCAGGGTGCGCCCAGTCGGCGCCCAGTCGGCCTAGGTACCCTCCCTTTCCGGGCGTGAGGCTCGGTGGGAAAAGCCGGACCGAGAGAACTCGCACCGGCAGGGAGACGTCGCTTCCGCTGCCCCAGTCCGGCCTCCTTCAGCTTCGGCGTTTCGGTCTGGGGTCGGGTTCCTCAGCACACCCAGCTCCAGCAGTCCCCAGAGCCTGTCCCAGACCTTCAGTAGCCCAGGCGCCACCCCAGGCCCTTGGCGGGGAGGATGACAGAGCTGCAGTCAGGGCTGCTCCTGCGAAGACAGCGTGCAGAACTCAACAAAAATCCAGTGGAAGGCTTTTCGGCAGGTTTAATAGATGACAGTGATCTTTACCTGTGGGATGTCCTTATTATTGGTCCTCCTGATACATTTGCACCCCAATGTTGATAAAAATGGTGATGTTGGCATTTCTATTCTTCATGAACCGGGTGAGGATAAATAAAGTTGCCCGCTGTGTAAGAAAAAGCCAAGAAACTGCTTTTGAGTGACATTTATTCAACAGCTAGAAATTTCACTTATTTCAGAGTCTACAATTGAGAAACATGGCACTGTTTTCCTGCACTCTGCCTACCTATTGCTGGGCTTCTGTCGTAACAAGTTGGCAAACACTGGCTGGAATTGGGCTGCAATAAAACATGCCAGTCATCAATGCTGACAAGAGCCTAACAAGTGCCAACTTTCAGATGATTACGCATTTTGAATTCTGATGAACTGTTTTAACCTTCAGGAAAAATTGTAAAGACCTGTACATAGCACAACATGATCCGGATAATATATATACTGTTCATGTACATCCACATACCACCTTGTACCAAATAATGCTTTCATGTAGTAGAATAAGAATCGTGTAAATTCTAAAAGATTTTAGCAGGTTTTCTTTCCTTATTCATTGTTTATCAGTTTTATCACAGTTGCTCTGTAGTATAGTTTCAAGTTGGGGGCTGTGATACCCCCTGTCATGTCCCTGTTACCTAGAACTGCTTTTGCTATTCTAGGTCTCTTCTTGTTCCAAATGAATTTTTGGATTGTTTTCTCAAGGTCCGTGAAGAATGCTACTGGGATTTCGGTTGGGATTGCATTGAATGTATATAGCAGTTTTGGAAGTATGGCCATTTTCACTATGTTGATCCTTCCTACCGAGGAGCTGGGGATGGCTTTCCATTTTCTGATATCATCCTCAATCTCTCTTTTCAGAGTGCCATAGTTTTCAGAGAAGAGGTCTTTGATTTCTTTTGTTAGGTTGATTCCCTGGTATTTCAGTTTTTTGGATGCTATTGTGAAAGGAATTGTTTGCCCTATTTATCTCTCAGTGAGTCTGTTGTTCCTGTAGAGGAAAGCTATTGATTTTTGTGTGTTGACCTCATATCCAGCTACTCTACAAAATTTGGTTATTAAGTCTAGAAGACTTTTGGTGGAGTTCTTGGGGTCTTCTATATAGAGTATCATGTCATCTGCAAATAAGGACAACTTGAGTTCTTCCTTTCCTATCTTGATTCCTTTTCTTTCTCTTGCCTAATTGCTGTGGCTAATGTTTCCAAAACTATATTGAACAGGAGTAGTGATAGTGGACATCCTTCTCCTGTGCCTGATTTTAGTGTGAAGGACTTCAGGTTTTGACCATTTAGTATGATAATGGCTGTTGGTTTTTCACAGATGGCTTTTAGCAGATTAAGATAGAGACTGGCTATTCCAATTTTTTGTAGGATTTTTATCATAAATGCCTGTTGGATTTTGTCAAACACTTTTTCTGCATCTATTGAGATGAACATATGGTTTTTGTCCTTGGCTATGTTGATATAGTGTATTACATCAATTGATTCGTGTATGTTGAACCATCCCTGTATCCCTGGGATGATTCCCACTTGATTAGGGTGTATGATCTTGATAATCTTCTGCATTCTATTTGCCAGTATTTTATTAAGGATTTTTTATCTCTGTTCATTAGTGAGATTGGCCTATAGTTCTCTTTTCAGGTTGGGTCTTTCTCTGCTTTGCTTTCTCTGATGCTGGCTTCCAGGAATGAATTTGGGAGTATTGCTTACCTCTCAATTGCATTGAAGAGTTTAAACAGTAGTGGCAGTAGTTCTTCTCTAAATATCTTGTAGAATTCAGTGGTGAAGCCATCAGCACCTGGGATTTTCTTAGTTGGTAAGATTTTAATTACATTTTCAATTTCATTGATTGATACTGGGTAATTTAGAATTATTAGATCTTCTTCATGCAACTTTCGTAACTCATACGTTTCTAGGAATCTGTCCATTTCTTCTGTGTTTTCCAACTTATTGGCATATAGGTTTTCGAAGTAAGTATTGATGGTCCTCTGGATTTCTGCTGGGTCCATTGTAATTTCATCCTTTTCATTCCTAATTGCATGGATTTGGGCCTTTTCTTTCCTTTTTCTGATAAGGTTCGCTAAGGGTTTGTCAATTTTGTTTATTCTTGCGAAGAACCAACTCTTGGCTTCATTGATTTTTTGCATCATTCTCTTAGTCTCCATTGCACTGATTTCTGCTCTGATCTTTATAATTGCCTCCTTTGTATGAGCTTTAGGTTTGTCCTGCTCTTCTTTTTCTAGAAGCTTGAGGTTCAGCATCAGGTTGCTTAATTGGGCTCGCTCTGTTTTCCTAATTTGAGTATTCACTGCTATGAATTTCCCTCGTAAGACTGCTTTCATTGTGTCCCATAGATTCCAATATGTTGTACTGTCATTGTCATTTAATTGAAGGAACTGTCTGATTTCTTCTTTAATTTCCTCTGTGACCCACTGGTTATTCAGAAGTGTGTTGTTCAATTTCCATGTGTTTATGAAATTCTTGTAGTTTCTTTTGCTACTCATCTCCAATTTCATTGCACTATGATCTAATAATATAGAGGGGATAACTTCAATTCCTTTGGACTTACTTAAATATGTTCTATGAGTGTGTGGTCTATTTTGGAGAATGACCTGTATGCAGCTGAAAAGAATATGTATTCTGATTTTGTGGGTGGAACACTCTGTAAACATCTGTTAAGTTCATTTGTTCAAGAGTTTGATTGAGTTCTAGTATTCCGTTGCTTATTTTTAGTCTAGTTGATCTATCTATTTGTGACAGTGGGGTATTGAGGTCCCCCACTACTATTGTTTTAGTGCTTATATGATTTTTCATGTCCGTTAGTATTTGTTTCATATAGTTGGGCGCACTAGTGTTTGGTGCATAAATATTTATGATTGTCATCTCTTCCTCTTAGATTGTTCCCTTTACAAGGATGTAGTGTCCTTCTGTCTCTCTTAATCAGTGTTGATTTGAAATCCACTTGATCTGCAAAGAGGATAGCTACTCCTGCTTTTTTTCGGGTTCATATGTCACAGCGTATTGTTTTCCACCCTTTAACTTTCAATCTATGAGTTTCTTTTTTAATTAAGTGTGTTTCTTGTGTGCCTCATATTGTTGGATCTTGACCCATTCTGCCAGCCTGTTTCTTTTGGTGAATTGAGACCATTAACATTGATGGTTATAACTGATAAATATTGACATCATTGTCATGACTTTTTTTTTGTTGGATTCTCCCCTTTGCATTTAACTTCCTGTCTGCCTGATGGAATCATTCTACTGGGCTTCCTGGGGTTGTGATCCTCTTTGTCTTTTCCTAGGATATTGTCTAAAATTTTTTGGAGTGCTGGTTTGGTATTCATGATGTTCCTAAGGTGCTCTTTGTCATGAAAGTATCTTATTTCTCCATCAATTTTGAAAGATAGTTTTGCAGGGTACATCCATCTGGGTTGGAGGTTGTTTTCCTTTAGGGCTTGGAATATGTCACTCCAAAGCTCTTCTTGCCTTGAGGGTTTGTATAGAGAAGTCTGCTGTGATTTTGATGGGCTTTCCTTTCTATGTGATTTGTTTCTTTTCTCTAACTGCTTGTAGAACTTTGTTCTTCTGTTGGGTTTCTGGAATCTTAACAATTCTATGCCTATGTGTAGATTTTTTTTGATCAAGGCTATTTGGAGTCCTATATGCCTCACTTTTCTGTACATCAAGTTCTTTTCCCCTGCTTAGGAAGTTTCCTGCCATCACTTCCATGAACAGTCTTTTTTTATGTCATCTGCACTCTCTCCTGTTTCTTCATTGACTCTCATCAGTCTTATGTTATTCTCCTTTGAATTGTCCAGCACCTGCTGGATTGATTTCTCATGGTCACTTACAATTTTAAAGCAATTTTTCTTTTCCTGGTCACTAATTGCAATCTTATCTTCTCTATCTGAAATTTTGTCCTCACATTGGTTCATTCTGCTGTGTAGACTTTCGATGGAGTTTTAATCTCCTGGAAATCTGTTTGTATCTGTTTTATGGATTCCATTTGTTCTCCATGTTGGGATTCCATCATGTTCCTCAACTCCTCTCTAGATTTATTAATCATATCTTGCACTATGGGCACAATCTCTGCTGTTATCTAAGAAATTATTTCTGATTTCATTTTTTCCAGATCCTCTTTTGTTGCCAGTTCAGAGAGTCCAGGTGCTTGAGTATCAGTGTTCCGTCTCATTTCCCTTTGGGTGTAGGTGATCTGGAAGTCTGGTTTTGAGGCTTATGTGTCTTTTCATTTCGACAGGGCAGGGGGTGGGGGCTGCTGCTGGGGCCCTAACGGCTCACCTCCTGTGTACTGGTAGTGGTGGCACAGAGACACGGAAGACTCCTCTTCTGGGCTGGGAGCCGTGGCACAGCGATGTGGAAGCTTCCTCCTCTGGGCTGGGGGTGGTGCTACCTGTTTATCAGTTTTAAAAGATTCCTTAAAGCATATCAGATGAAAACCAATTAGGATTAAAAGTTTCCATTTAATTTCCTTTAAACTAGTAAGGCTTCATTAAACTCCTTTCACTTACTAAACTTTTCTATCTTCTTTGTTTTTTTTAATTAATTTTATTGGTACATTTTAGGTATACAACATTCATCAATGGAAATTTGTACCGTTACATAGTCTCTCTTGGTTCTTATTTTTTCCCCATTCCCTGTCCCTCCCTTCAACCCCTCCATCCCTCCCTATATACAAAGACATTGTTTCCATTTTTTCATTTTCACATATTAATTCCATTCCCTTCTTTCATTTCCCCTAGCCCTCCCACTTCCCCTTCCCCTTTTCCCCTTCTCTTCCTATTTTACATTATCTATTATACATTTTAGTCTCTTCTGTCTGCCAGAAAGTTCTCAAATCATTTAGTACAAATACTGAAATAGTTAATAAGCAGTTAATTGATTTGTAATGATGATGCCAGAGGAGTGGTCATCACTAGATGCTTTGTCTTTTTTGTATTCTAGTTGCACCCTTGGATTGGATGTAGCAATAACACTTTCTGGCTGTTGAGAGCTCTTGAACCTAGTTATTATCCCTAAGAACTAAAAAAACAAACAAACAAAAAACTGTTGGTCCTAAATTCAACTTAGTGAAATACGAAATTCTTGTTTGGTTTTATTTTTGCCCTCAATTGCCCAATATTAAGGATGTATAAATAAAGCATGCATAGCTACTGGCTTTTTATTTCTGGGTTTGCTGTTAAAAATGCTTTTTGCCCTCATACCCTTCTTAGTACTCCATATTTCTTTGCCTCTATTCTTCTGTACTGCAGATTTTTCCTCACCTATTGTACAAAGAAATTGTGATGTATATTTTCATATAATTCAGTTTTGGAATTCTGTCACCTTATGTAGTGAGTTCTTCCAAAATACAATTTTTTTTCCACAAAAAAAAATAGTCTTCAAGTTGCTTCAGCAGCAAAGCAAATTGTTATCATCCATCTTTCTTCTCTCCACAGTCTGGGGACTATGAACAAGTCAGGGATATCCACAGTGACTCACTTTGTCCTCTTGGGCTTTCCGGGACCCTGGAACATCCAGATCATCCTTTTCTCAATGATTTTGTTGGTCTACATGCTGACTCTGACTGGGAACATGGCTATCATCTGTGCAGTGAGATGGGACCGCCAACTCCACACTCCGATGTACATGCTCCTGGCCAACTTCTCCTTCCTAGAAATCTGGTATGTGACATGCACAGTCCCCAATATGTTGGCCAACTTTCTTTCCAAAACTAAGACCATATCCTTCTCTGGGTGCTTCATTCAATTCTACTTCTTCTTTTCCTTGGGCACAACAGAATGCTTCTGCCTCTCTGTCATGGCTTATGATCGATACCTGGCTATCTGCCACCCACTGCACTATCCCTCCATCATGACTGGCCAGCTCTGTGGTGTCTTGGTGTGTCTTTGTTGGCTCATTGGTTTCCTTGGACACTCAATTTCTATTTTCTTCATTTCTCAACTACCTTTCTGTGGTCCTAACATCATTGATCACTTTCTGTGCGATGTAGACCCACTGATGGCATTGTCTTGTGCTCCTGCACCCATCATAGAGAATGTATTCTATTCTGTGAGGTCTCTTATCATCATTATCACCATTCTGTATATCCTTGGATCCTATGCTCTGGTGCTCAGAGCTGTGCTTCAGGTTCCTTCCTCAGCTGGCCAAAGAAAGGCCTTCTCCACCTGTGGATCACACTTGGTTGTGGTGTTTCTGTTCTATGGATCCATAATGGTGATGTATGTGAGTCCCACATCTGGCAACTCAGTTACTATGTACAAGATCATCACATTGATTTATTCTGTGGTGACCCCAGCCTTAAACCCTTTAATCTACAGCCTACGCAACAAGGACATGAAATTTGCCCTCCGCCATCTTTTCTGTAGGATGGAAATTATCCAAACCTCATGAATAGGGTATATATAGCTCAATGACTCTCTCAAAGTGTAAGACTAATCATAGCCATCATAGTTCTGATATGCAAAGCAAAATTTATTATGTATTTGATCATATTTTGATGACCTAGTAGTTTTAGTAATATGTAAAGGGAAAGATGTATACATAACACCATGTTAAAAATAACTTTAAAATCTTCATGTAGGTGTATGTGTGTTCTTAATATTAGTGTTAGAAATTTTTTTATCATCGTAGTCTATTGATTGTAGGAAATATTTGATTTCAATGCAATAATTTTAATCATATGCATTCCTCCAATACCATGCTTTATGCTTTCTTCCCTTTTATTCCATTCCTCTTCTCTAATAAGTCTCCCTTCTACTTTGATATTCTTTCTTTCAGGTTTTAAATATTAGGGAGGACATGTGATATATGTTTTTCTAGGTCTGGCTCATTTCACTCAACATGGCAATGTCCAATTCCATCTATTTTCTTAAAAATGACAGTGTTCATCCTTATGGCTGAATAATATACCATAGTATATATACACCACACTTTATTTTTCCATTCATCTGTTGGTGGGCTTTGTTCTTATAAACCCTAAAGCAAGAAACATGGGTCCATTGGCATCCTATAGGATGATGAGTTTAATTCCATCAGGTACATGTGAAAGAGTGGTATAGTTGAATCCAACAGTGGCCCTATTTTTACTATTTTAGGGTAACCTCTATACTGATTTTCATAAGAGCTGTACTAATTTACATTGCCCAAGAAGTATAGAAAGGCTCCCATTTCCCCACACCCTCTCCAGAATTTGCTATTATTTGTATTTTTCATGATAGCCATCATGACTGGGGTGAGGTAGAATGCCAATGTAATTTTGATTTGCATTTCCCTAATGTCTAAAGATGCTGAACATTTTTATATACTTATTGGCCATTTGTAGTTCTTCTCTTCAGAAGTACCTATTCAATTCATTGGCTCATTTATTGATTGGGCTATTTACCTTTTGGTGATAAGGGTTATTTACTTCTTTATACATTATAGATATAATTTTATAGATACTAATCCTCTCTTAATAGAATAGGTGGTAAGGATTTCCTCCCATTTCTTAGACAGTATCTTCACTCTTTTAGTGGGTTTTTTTAGGAAATTTTTAATTTCAGGTTGTTCTAACTGTTGATTCTTGCTCTTTTCTCCTGTGCTATTGGACCTATTCAGGAAGTCTTTGTATGTTTTTAGGTTTTTGTCATGTGTGGGTTTTTTAGGAGTTTGAAAGTTTCAGGTCTATACAGAGATCTATTTTGAATTCATTTTTTGTACAGGGAAAGATAAAGGGATCTAGTTGCAATGTTCTATAACTGGATATCCAGTTTATCAACACCATTGTTATGGTTTGGGTCTAGATGTCCCTCCAAAGCCTCATGTGGTCATAGGTGAGGCTTTTTGAGCTGATTGGATCTAGAAAAGTAACTAAGGTAGAATTTGGTAGCAGAGAAGTGGGGTCATTGCTATGACTATACCTGACTATGTCATTCAAGAGCAATTGTGAATGGCTTGAGGAAAGATTTGGAGATGCTGGATGAAAAAGGAGAGCTGGAACACCTTAAGCTTTACTGTATGGGAGATTCTGGTCAGAGCTCAGAAGGCCATAAGGCTGATAGAAATACTGCTGATAAAAACTGGGCTCAGGAGGTCTCTGCTGGGAAGAAGAACTGCATTGGTTGTTGAACTTCAGACAATGTGTGTTATGTCTTAGTAGAAAGTTTGTCTGCATTTTACTCATGTCCAGAGACTTTGCCTGAGACTAAGATTAAGGGTGGCAGACTAATTAATCTTGCAGAACAAATTTCAAGGCAATCCAATGTTGAGGCAGAGGCATGACTACTCTTGGGGACTTTTAGCCAGACTTACGTTGCGAATCAAGAGCAAAGAGCCCAGCAGAATGATTTAAAATGTTTTAAGTTTGGCCAGAAAGGAAGCTCCAATAAAGTTGGGGCCTCCCAAGATCGAGCAGAGATTTTGATTACTGAGAATGAACAGGAGAATAGACAAGATGGCCTGAGGGCATTGCAAGAGGCAGCAGGACTCCAGCCTTTGCAATCTCAAAATTGCAAAAGTGAAAGACCTTGCTTTGAGAAGAAAGCCCCAGAGTACCATGTTCCAGAATGGCAGAGGCCTAAAGACTGTTCCTCAAGATTGGGTACAGAGTGCTCAGGGATCCAGGTATCCCTGACATCTGTATCCAAGAGAGAAGAAAGCCTTGATACTGCTCCAGCTGGTAGCAGACCTTGGCATCATCCACATGGTGTGGGTTTTAGGTGCACACAGAATGCAAGAGTTATGGGGTCAGAAAGGCTTTCACCCAGATTTCAGAAGAAGGCCTGGGAGGCCAAGCAGTGTGCCCCTGAGAGGGTAGTATGTAAAGCTGTAAATGTGAAGCCAAAGGTGTAGTGGAGACCCCAGAACTTTGGAGAACCCAGGAACATGGATTGTGTGAGGAAAACTGCAAGGAGGGAGTACAGCCAGCTCCAGAGAGAAGCCATGGGAGCTACAACCATCTGCAGTGCCATAGAGGTGGAGCTATCTAAACCCTTTGGAGTTCACAACTTGCCACAGATTGTCAGGGATGCTGGAAGTGGAACTGTGGGATTTAATGTTTGCCCTATTGGATTTTGGTCTTGCTTTGTTCTCATTCTTTACTATCCCCTGTTTATAACCTTTGGAATGGAAATGTCTATCTCGTGTCATTGAATGTTAGGAGTGTTTAACTTGCATTGCATTTATACAGAGGCTTGTAGCTGAGAATTTGCCTTAAATCTCAGAGGAGACTTTGGACTTATATTTTCCAGCAATACTAAAATTGTTAGGACTTTGGCAACTCTTAGAGATGGACTAAATGCCTTTTGCATAAAGGAATGTACATGACTCTTTAGGGGACAGGGGTCGAATGTTATCTTTGGGTCTATATGTCCCCCCTCAAAGCCTCATGTAGTCATAGGAGGGGTTTTTTTGAGATGACAGGATCTAGAGTGTGTGATGCTAGAATTGATTCATGAGTCGATGCAATGCTAGGTTTAAGGGCACTAAGATTAAGGTTGTAAGTGCTATTCTCCCTAAGTAGTCTGGATAAGACAAAAGGGGCAGAAAGACATTGTTAAGGTCCCTTGTTTTTCTACTTCCTTTCAGCCACCATGAACTGCTGTCCTTCTGCCATGTGCCACCCTACCTTGGAGCCAGCCAATTATGGACTTAAACCATTACAAACTGTAAGCTAAATAAACCTTTCCTCTTTAAACTTTGGGAATTAGGTATTTTGTCTCACCAGTGAGAGAAAAGTAACTAAGACAACCATTTCTTAAAGAAGCTGTGTTTTCTCCAACATATATTTTTGCACTTTTGTCCATAATCATGAGTATAATTGCAAGCATCTATTTATGTATGCTGTCCTGTGATCCATTAATCTATGTGTCTATTTTTGTGCCCGTACTTTGCTGTTTTTGTTACTATTGCTTTGTAATATAATTTGCTGTCAAGTACTGTCTTAGTTACTTTTCTTGTTGCTGAGACAAAATGCCTGACACCAAAGTTAAAAGAAGAAAAGTTTATTGTGCCTCACAGTTTGTAGAGGTTTCAGCTCATAGTTGGCTGGCTCCAAGTCAGGGTGGCATAGCAGAGAGGGATCACAGAGAAGAAACAATTCATGGCATGACAGGCAGAAGTCAGCAAAACAACAAAGTAGTGAAGCAGGAGCAGCACCCTTCTTTCTGTCATACAGGCTACATGCCCTTTGGGCACACAACACTCACATCCAGGGTGGGGCACACTTAATACCAGCATTGCACGCTTAATCTCAGCATCACATTCTTAAACTCAGTATCATACACCTTGAATCCAGTCACCCCCTAAAAGCCCCACATCTGACTACATGAGGCTTTGAGAAGACATTTAGCTCCTGGCCACCAGAAGACTCATGTGCATCTCTTTATGCAAAAGGCATTTAATCCATCTCTAAGAATTGCCAAAATCCTAACAGTTTCAGCATTTCTGAAAAGTCCAAGTCAAACATCGCCACTGAGACTTAAAGCAAATTACTGGCTGTGAGCCCTTATATAAATAAAAAGAAAGTTAAATGCTTCCAACATACAATGGCACAAGATAAATATGACCATTTATTGGGAAAACACAATGAGCTCAAATAAACAACCTAATGTTGAACTTCAAATGTCTAGAAAAAGACTCAAAAACTCAAGCCCAGAGCTCATATCAGGGAGGAAATTATAATATCACAGCAGAAATTAATGTAATTGAGATGAAAAAACAATACAAAGAATCAATAAATCAAAGAGCTGGTTCTTGGAAAGACTAAATAAAATTAATAAACCCTTAGCCAACCTTATAAAAACAAGAAAGAAAAGACTCAAATTCATGCAATTAGAAATGAAAAGAGTGAAATCAAGGCCAATATTGTAGAAATCCAGAAGATCATCAATACCTTCTCCAAGAACCTATACTCTAACAAGATCAAAAACACAGAAGAAATGGACATATTTCTAGATACATATGAATTACCAAAGCTGAATCAAGAAGATACTAAAATTCTAAATAACCCCATATCAGTCAATGAAATTGAAAATGTAATTAAAAACTTACCAGCAAAGAAAATCCCAGGTCCTAATGGTTTCACTACTGAATTCTACAAGAAATTTAGAGAAAGTCTAATCCTACTACTCTTCAAACTCTTTAATGAAGTGGAAAGGGAAGCAATACTCCCAAAATCATTCCTGGAAGCAAATATTTCCCTGATGCCAAAACCAAAGAAAGACCCAACCCAACAAAAGAACTACAGGCCAATCTCCCTAAAGAACAAACATGCAAAAATCCTCAGTAGGATGCTGGCAAAGAGAATGAAGCAAATCATCAAGAAGATTATACACCATGACCAAGTAAGAATCATCCCAGGGATGCAAGGATGGTTCAACATACACAAATTAAGAAATGTAATACACCATATCAATAGCCAAAGACAAAAATCACATGATCTAAAGGTCCAAAGGGGTAGGGGAAGTGGGACGGGTAGGGGAAAGGAAAGAAGGGACAGGAAAAAATATGAGAAAAGGCAAAAATGGATACAAAGTCTTTGTAAATAGGGAGGGCAGGGGAATGGGGAAAAAGTAAAAACCAAGATACATCACATAAAGGTACAAGTTCCCAATGATAAATGTAAATGTATTGTATATGTAAAATGTACCAATAAAAGAATTTAAGGGAAAAAATCACATGATCTTCTCAATAGATGCAGAAAAAGCATTTCACAATGTCCAACACCCATTCATGATTTTAAAAAAAACCCTACAGAAAATTGGAAGAAATGGTCTTCATCTCAACTAGATAAAAGCTGTCTATGACAAATCAATAGCAACCATCATACTAAATGGTCAAAAACCGAAAGCTTTCATGCTTAAATCAGGAACAAGACAAGGATGTCCACTGTCACCACTCCTGTTCAATATAGTTTTCAAAACATTAGTCAGAACAATTAGACAAGAGAAAAAATAAAAAGAATAGAGATAGGAAAAGAAGTTAAATTGTCATTATTTGCAGATGACATGATACTTTATATAGAAGACCCAAAAAACTCCCCCAGAAGACTTATACATTTAATAACCAAATTCAGTAGCATAGCTGGATACAAAGTCAACACTCAAAAATCAATAGCATTCCTGTACACAAATAACAAACTCATTGAGTGAGAAATAAGGGGAATAACACCTTTTAAAATAGCATCCAAAAAATAAAATACTTAGAAATCAATCTAACAAGGAAGTAAAAGATCTGTACATTGAAAATTACACTACTCTGAAAAGGAGATCAAAGAGAATATCAGAAAATGAAAAGATATTCCTTGCTCTTGGGTAGGAAGAAGCAACATAGTGAGTGAAAATGGCCACATTTCCAAAATTGTTACACAGATTTAATGCAATCCCAATCAAACTACCTTTAGCATACCTCACAAAACTAGAGAAAATATGCCTAAAATTCATTTGGGACCAGAAGAGACCTAAAATAGCAAAACCAGCTCTAGGCCACAAAGGCAAAGCAGGGAGCCTCACAATCCCTGACTACTGTGATAAAGACAGCATGGTACTGGCAAAAAAAATACAAACAGAGCCAAGGATCAATGAAACAGACTAGAAGATGTAGACGACCCAAAACACACTCAGCCACCTTATCTTTGACAAAGAGACCAAATATGTTCACTGGAAGAAAGATGGCCTCTTTAATAAATGGTGCTGGAAAATCTGGCTTCCTACATGCCGAAGACTGAAACTAGACCCAAGTCTCTCACCATGCACTAAACTAAAATCAAAATGTATTTTAAAAATCTAAATATTAAAACAAAAACATTAAATCTGCTAGAAGAAAGAATAGGTACAACGCTTGAGGACACAGGTGTAGGCAATGACTTCATGAACAAACCCCTGATTACATGGAAATAGTACAAAGAATCAACAGCTGGGATCTCATCCTCTGAAAAAGCTTTTGCACAGCAAAATAAATCACCAACATAGTGAAGAGACAATCCAGATTGGGAAAAATTTTTAGCCAGTTGTTCCTCAAAGGACTAATATCTAGAACATACAAAGAATTGAAAGGAAATCAGACCCCCCCCAATTAAAAGACCCAATCCAAAAATGGGCATCTGAGATGAATGCGTACTTCTCAGATGAATATTATAAATGGCAAATAAATATATGAAAAAATGTTCAACATCACTGGCCATTCAAGAGATGCAAGTTAAAACAATGCTGAGATTCCAACTCACTCCAGAAAGAATAGCTATTATCAAGAAATCAACTAACAACAAATTATGGTGGGGTTATGGAGAAAAAGGAACCCTTCTCCACTCTTGGAATTGCACAATTGGAGTCTTAAGGCCTCTTGTTTTTGCTACTTTTAGGAGAGTGCTGCAGAATACCTAGAAACCTGTAAATCTCTTGAAAATTACCTTCCTCATTCTATTTTGATCACACTCCCTCAGGAAGGATCTGGATTTGCTTTAAAAAATCAAGCCAGTTCTTCTCCAGAGGAGCTCTATTTCCCTCAAATCACTTCTATTTTTGAGAAAATTTATCTTAATTTTTTTTTTATTTTATCTTAATTTCTTACATAGCTCCGTTTTTCTCTGCCTTTTATTGCACTTATATGTGTAAAATGCAGACTAAGGCAATTTATGAGGTATTTTTCTTCAGATCTTACTTCAATTTGGCTCCAAAGTTAAATGGTGGGTCCAAAGTTTATACTTATATGTAGAATATTTAAGAGATAATGATTCTTCCATTAAAGATGAAACATTACTGAGATGCAGGTTTATAGGGGCATCTGAAATTATTGGAATTTGTTCAAACTGATATAAATGGAACAGTATATCTAGGAGTTAATGGCTTTGTACATACATTTCAATGAGCCTTAATCTGTTTTCTTATCTGTATGAGAAAAACATCAATTTTCTCATCTGTAAAAGAGAAAAATAAAGTACTCCACCCTTCACCTCAAAGGGTCATTAAAAAAGCTAAATAAGACAATGTAAAAATACTTAGAAAAATTTCTAGCAATATGTTATCAAAACTTACAAATGTTAATATTGATAATTTCTTGGTTACTTCTCTTTTTCTAACGGCTTTGGTATCTCACAACAGAACAATGCATTTTGTGACTGAGTTTATCCTCCCAGGTTTCCATGATCAAAGAATAATAAGTTTCTTCTCATTTATTCTGGATCTCTATTTCCCAGCCTTGCTGGGGAATGGAGCTATCATCTGTGCAGTGAAATGGGACAGGAGGCTCCACACACCCATACACATCCTCTTGGGGAAATGTTGCCCTTTTAGAGATCTAGTATGTTTCCCCCAAACATGCTGATCAATATCCTTTCTGAGACTGAGGCAGACTAGGGTATGGCAAACTGACTGGAGAAGTGGGTATAATCTGTCAATTACAAAGTTCTAGGATACATGTGCAGAACAATTCCCAAAGCAGTGCACCTGGAACCAATCAGAAAGTGCTATCTGTAATTCTTTTCTCTGAGAACTCTAGCAAGGTTTTGATAACATGCCCTAGCCTGAGGTCAGCCTAAGGAGTGGGAGATACAAAAGATGGCCACCATTGAGCTCTTGGCCACTGTGCTCTCTTTCACAGTGTTCCACTCTCACCTTGGAGAATACAGTTCTTTTCCTACTTTTAATTGGCCCACACTTGCTCTGCCTTTTCCATACCTTTAATAAATGTAAAATATCACTGCCATTTGCACTTGTCTTGACTAGTTCTTTGTTCAGGAAAGGAAGAACCTAGAAACCACCTCTAGGAGGAGACTCCATCATCCCATATCTGGTAACACGACTAAGATCATGTCCTTGTGCTGCTTCCTCTAATTCTATTTCTTTTATTCAGTGGGTACAACAGAGGGTTTCCCCTTATCAGTTATGGTTCATGATGAGTACCTGGCCATCTGCCAGCCACTACATTTCCCCTCCATCATGACTGAGAAGCTCTGTGTGAGTCTGATCTGTGTATGCTGGATGAATGGATTCTGGACTCCTCTGCTATCCAGTCCCCATTGTTCTCATTTCCCAACTTTCCTTTTGTGTATCTTATGTTTTGATGCTCAGAGCTGTGTTTCAGGTTCCTTCTTCTCTGGACAATGAAAGACTGCCTCTACCTGTGGATCACACTTGGTTGTGGTGTCCCCTGTTCTATGGATCCATAATGGTGATGTATGTGAGTTCCACATCTAACAACTCAGTTGCTATGCATTAAGATCATCACATTGATATACTCTGTAGTGACCCCAGCCTTAAACCCTTTCATCTAGTCTATGCAATGAGAACAGAAAATATGCCCTGTGCTATGTTATCTGTGAAATGGGGTTATCCAATCCTTATCAATAGGATTTGTATAACTCAATTACTGTCTCCAAGTGTAAGACTAATCATATCCATCATTGTTCTTATATGCAAAACAAAATTTATTATGTATGTGATCATATTTTGATGACCTAGTTTCAGAAATATGTTCCAGGGGAAGAGACTGGCTCAAAAGCCATGGTAAAAATAACTCTTAATGAAATCAACCTTTTTTGATTCCACATAAAAGAGATTACACAGTTCCTGGCTCAGTTCAACATAATGATCACAATAATGTTGCAAATGGATTTAAACAGCCAAAAAAATATAGTTTTCTGTTTCTCTATGTTGAAGTGTTTCATTTAAATACTAGAGAGGAAAGGTTTGCACACATACATATCTCAGTTTTAGATTTAGAGACTGACCCCCAGAAAGAGTGATTCCTTAATGTATGCAATTTCTTTCCAATAGAAAGCCTCCTAAAATTTGGTATTTCCCCTGGCTCCTCTCTTTTCTGACTCTAGCCAATATAGTAGAGTTAATATATAGAGGAGCAAACATACTAACTTCTAGGTGAGTCCCAAGGGTTGGAAAGGGAAAGTACTCCAGGGAAAATGGGGGAACAACTGATACCTCCTTGGGAGAGACACAGGGAGGATTATAGTAATCCCTGAAAGCAAACAGATTTAACATCAATTCACCTGTTAAATATCTCAACAAAGTTCTGGAAAACAAGCCTCTGGAGTCTCCAGAAATGAAGAAAGTACAGAGCACCTCATAAATGCCCTCACTCACCTGGAATTTCCTTCACAGAGCTAGTGAGATGTTCGATTCTGGATCATGTGCCCATCCCTCTCCAAGCCAATCCCAGAAAGCCATCCTCATCCGTAAGAGAAACCTGAGTTAAATTCACATGTTTCTTCTTTATAGATTTAGGTCCCATGAACAGATCAGCAACATACATTGTGACTGAATTTGTTCTCCTGGGATTCCCCGGTTCCTGGAAGATACAAATTTCCCTCTTCACATTGTTCTTGGTAGTTTATGTTTTGACATTGCTGGGAAATGCAGCCATCATCTGTGCAGTAAGATGTGACCCACAACTACACACTCCCATGTACTTCCTGCTGGGAAATTTCGCCTTCCTTGAGATCTGGTATGTTTCCGCCACAGTTCCTAACATGCTGGCCAACATGCTTTCCAAGACAAAGGTCATCTCATTTTCTGGGTGCTTCCTCCAGTTCTATATCTTCTTTTCACTAGGCACAGCTGAATGTCTCTTCCTGGCAGTAATGGCTTATGATCGGTATTTGGCTATCTGCTGCCCTCTGCACTACTGCACCCTCATGACCGGGAGAGTATGTGGCATGCTGGTGTCCTTATGCTGGCTCACTGGATTCCTTGGATATCCAATACCCATTTACTTCATCTCTCAACTTCCCTTCTGTCATTCTAATATCATTGATCACTTTTTGTGTGACATGGACCCATTGATGGCTCTGTCTTGTGCCCCAGCTCCCATTACTGAAACTATTTTTTATGCTCAGAGTTCCTTCATTCTCTTTTTCACTATTATGTACATTCTTCGATCCTATATTCTGTTGCTCAGAGCTGTTTTTCAGGTCCCCTCTGCATCTGGGCGGCGGAAGGCCTTCTCCACCTGTGGTTCTCATTTAGTTGTGGTGTCTCTTTTCTATGGGACAGTCATGGTGATGTATGTGAGCCCTTCATATGGCATCCCCACTTTGATGCAGAAGATTGTCACACTCGTATATTCAATAATGACACCTCTCTTTAATCCTCTGATCTATAGTCTTCGTAATAAGGACATGAAACTTGCCCTGAGAAGTGTCCTATTTGGAATGAGAGTTAGTAAAAATTCATGAGTCAACTGTGTCATCCTTACAGGTTCTGATGAAGAACAAGGTAGAGATATATCAATTCTTTCCAGCGTCTTTTAAGCCTTCCATTTAAGAAGTTAGAGGCCATATATTTCACATGGAAATGTTCCCAGTTTAAATAAATTTTGATGCTTGCTATTTAAACCTTAAAGCACTGGTCTTTAATGCCTAGTGAAATTTGTCTTAAAGTTTGTCCTCATTGGAAATATAAAAATGGGTTGCTATAGGAGGTTCTCTCCTACTGAGATGCCCCATGATCCATCATCGTTCATCCCTTTCATTACAAGACGATAAACCCAACTTTGTGTGATTATAGATATACTCCTGGTAGTTTTTGCATGATGGGAATCAACTGTAGTACAATACCCAAAATACAGTAAGGCTTAGAAAATAGATCCCTAGGGGTTAGGATGTAGCTCAATGCTAGAACACTTTCCCAGCATGCACCCAGGGCTCTGGGTTCAATCTCGAGAACTGCCCCCTTTAAAAAACTGTTTCTTTGAATCTTTTTATTTACATTAAGTTTATTTTTATCTGGTACATAGAAACAAAACATACATATTGAACGTGTAATATGTGATGCTTTGATACATGTGTATATTATGTAAGGTTTAAATCAGTGTAAACATCCATCTTCTCAAATATTTATCATTTTGATTTTTTTAATTGCTGTGCTAGGGATCAAATTCAGGCCCTACCACATTCTACAAAAGCACCCTATCACTGAACTACATTCACAGCCCTTTGCATTTTAATTTGAATGTGAGTCTCATTCAGTTGCCCAGGCTTGCCTTGAACTTCCATTTCTCCTCCCTCAGCCTCCAAAGCAACTGGGAGTACAGGCATGTGCCACTACACCCAGCATTTACCATTTCTTTCTAATGAAAACTTTCGATATACTTTCTTCTAGCTTTTTGAAATGTACAATTCATTATTGTTATCTATAGTCACCAGTGTACAATAGCACTCAGAACTTCTTGCCCCTAACTGTAACTGACCATTTTCATCTCAAAAAAATTTTTTTTTACTTACAAAAATAGCAGGTGGTTGTGGTAACAAACTCAAGTGATTTGGAAGTATATGAAAATGATGGATTTTCCATCTTTGCTCCCATCCCACCAATCTTGCTCTCTGTGCCTTAGAGCCAGTTCATCTAAATTCTTCTGACATTCAAAATTTCCATCCTGTGGCCCCACTACCCTCGACTTATTTGTTTTTCATTATTTTCCAACATCAGCCCTCAGCTCTAGTCATATCAGTCACAGTATTCTGCCCTCCATATCTGTGTACCTTTTCTTAGGCTGTTCTTTCGACCTAGAGAGCTTCACCTCAACTTCTGCCTTACACCTTGAGAAAGATAGTTAATAAGTAAATTCTTAAACTCTTACTTTGTAATATAACTTACATCTTATAAGAATCCCATAAGGATTAAGTGAGATAACTTATGTAAAGGCCAGTAAGAGGCATATCAGAGACTCTGAGCGCATGTTTGTTCCCTCTCCTTCCTATCTTTTAAACCTGACTGTCAAGTTTGCTGGTTGTCTTTCAGACTTTTGCCACACTTATGGAAACCTATATACTTATCAGTTATCATGAACTGATTTTTTAATGGGGAGAGCTGAGACAGGGTCTCCCTGTGTACTTCAGGCTGGCTTTGAACTCACTATGTAGCCCAGACTGGCCTTGAACTCACAGCAGTCCTCCTGCCTCACCCTCCAAGTGCTGCAAGTACAGACATGCACCACCACACCTGGCTCTTCAACTGAATTAAAAGCCAAGAGGGGATCTATACAATTTGGCAACCATGAGGAGACCAGTTAGAGGAGTCTTGGCATCTCTTGCTTATCTTCTTACAGCTCTGTAACCTTGGACAATGTAAAACTTAACTGATGGTGTCAACTTGAGTAACAAAAGCCCAACTAAATTATCATAGTGCTAGGTGTAGCTGAAGAGATTTATTGAAGACAGAAGACCCACCTTCTATGTGAGTGGCACTGACCAACAGGCTTATTCTCTGAAAGGAACAAAAGGGAAATGAAGGGCCAGGTATTTAGCTCAGGGGTCTCGCCCCTGCTGCACAAGCGCAAGGACCTGAGTTCGATCCCCAGTACCAAAAAAAACCCCAAAAAACAAGAATGTCTAACAGCAAAAGGGAAATGAAGGAAGGCTCGCTTCTGTTTCTTCAGTGGAGCTCCAGTCTTCTCCTTCACCTTTGACATCCCCTGGCTTCCAGCGAACATTCTTCAGCCTTCCATCATAGACCCCTCAGCCTCCTGCTGTGAACTCACAGGACACTACAGTGAGCTGCAGGCCTTCGACTGGCTCCTCCAGACCTCCGGTGCACAGACAGCCCCTTTGCACTCTTCCACATCTGACTGCAGGTGGCCATTGTAAGCCTATCCTGTAAAACCTTATATATTTATAGATCTTATATTAAATCTGTTTCTCTAGTGAGAGCTAACTGATACAGGCAAGTTTCTTGAATGTTATGAACTTCAACTACTTTGTCTGTAAAATGGGATGATGATGATACCTTAGGGGTGTTGAGTTCTTATGAATCAGTACTTCTAAAGCACTTAGAATTTTGCCTACAAAACAGTAGAGATCAATAAACGTCACCTAAAGGCAAAATACTTTTTAATTCAACAAAATATGGTATCACTCAAGTTCATAATTTAACTTCATTCCATCTAACAGGTACATTATGTTCCATTATGTGACCATATCATAATTCACTTGTTACTCAATTAATGATACTCTATTGGGTCTAATATTTTCCAATAAATAAAATTCTGCAATCAATATTTTTGAGTATATCTTAATAAATTTACATTGATGCTCCATATTTAGAAAGAATTCTGAGACATAGGAAATTTGTATATTTAATTATAAGAAGTATTGCTAAATTAGATGCCCCCAAAATAGTGTGGCACAAATGATAGAAGAGTAAATATTCAAATGCAAAAGAATAAAGTGTTATCTCACACTGTCTACTTGAAGTTTTATCTACACACTTCACACTATATGTAAAAATTAATTTAAAATACATCAAAATCCCTATTGCAAAAGCTAAAGCTATAAAACCCTTGAAAGAAAACATACATTTAAATCTTTAAGATCTTAGATTACACAATGGTTTCTTAGATATGACACCTAAAGCACAAACAAACAAGAGAAAATGGATGAACTGGACTGCAAATTAAACATTTTTGTGCCTCAAAGGTCTGGGGATGTAGCTCAATGGTAGACCATTTGCCTAGCACAAGAAGGCCCTGGGGTCAATTCCCAGGACCAACAAAAAAAGTAAAATGACAACTACTGTGGTCTGAATGTTTATCAGCTTCCCTCCAAAAAAAATCTTCACAAGTTCAAATTCTAATCTCCAGGATGATAGTGTCCTGTGGTGAGTGCTAGTGGAGGGTGATTAGGTGATGAGAGCAGAGTCCTCAGGAAGGGGATTATTGCCCTCATAAAATAGCCTCAAGTGGGCTCATTTGGCCCATCTTCCATGTGAGGATGCAGTACGACAATGCCCTTGATGGACAAAGAAACAGTTCTGCACCAGACCCTGAATCTGTTGGTGGCCTAATATTAGACTTCCCAGCCTCTAGAACTATGGGAAATAAAGTTCTGTTGTTTATAAGCTACCTAGTTTATGATATTTTGTTACTGTAAACTGATCAAACTAAGATTACAACCCATAGAATAGAGAATATTTGGAAAGCATGTATCTGATAAGGGTTTAGAACTAGAATATACAAAGAACTCTCACAACACAATAATAAAAAAAAACCCAATTTTTAAAATATGAAAATGACTTGAAAAGACATTTATCCAAATAAGCAATACAAGTAGCTAATAAGCACATAAAACTTTCTCAACATTAATCATTAGATAAAGGCAAATCAAAACCACAATGAGATACTATTCACACCCACTAGCAAACCTAGAGGTAAAAAAATAATAATAATAATACAAAGTGCTGGCCAAGATGAAGAAAAACTTGAACCTTCATACACTGCTATTAGAAATGTAGAATGGCACGGGCTCTTTAGAAAACAAATCGTATCTCACTGAGGCTGCAGGTGGGGGGGGGAGCTTTGATGAGCAGGGGCTGTGAGGCCCAGGCGGTGGGTGGTGGGGAGGGTCGGATGGTGGGCCTCTGGCTGTGCTGAAACTACAGTCCCATTGCCCTGTGCCCTGGGGCCCGAGGTGCTGGGCACCAGTGGGGCCCGTCTGGGACATGATGAAGGATTTGCGTCTGGAGTACTTAGCAGGTCATGAAGGAGTCCAGCTTCTTGGATTGTTGAGCTCCTACCTAGAACAAGAACAGAGATTCCAATCTCGAGCAAAAGGGCTGCACTTGATCGTGGCTACTACAGAGAAAATTAACACTGTGTTCAAGATTGAGAAATGCCAAAGCAGAAAATTTAAGGAGTTTAACTTTTTTGGATCTTGCACTGAAACTTCTGTCCTGGCTGTCAAAATTTTGGACAGACTTTTGGCTCTTGTGAAGGTGAACCCTAAACATTTATCTTGCATTGGAGTCTGGTTTTTGCTGACTGCTAGAATAGTTGAAAAGCAATGCAGTATTCCATCCATTCATGATGTGATCCAGATTAGTCTATATGTACTGCTTCTGACATAAAACAGATGGAAAAAATAATTTCAGAAAAATTACACTATGAATTGGAAGCTACTACTGCCTTAAACTTTTTGCATTTATACCATACTGTTGGTTATAGATAGCGCATGTGAAGCCACTCATTTAAATAGACTTTTTGTGAGGAAAAGACAAATGTATCTCAGTAAACAGAGACTAAAATCAGGGATGGATAAAATTAGGGAAAAGCCAAGTTTATTACATCCGTGTGTGGATGGGCTGACGTTGGGAGAGAGAAATAGCAGCAGCAAGCTGGAAGAGATTTCATCCGTGGGTGGATGGGTTAACACCAGGGGAAGGATATTAGCAGCTAACTGGGAAAGGAATTAGGCTTCTATAGGTATTGAAAAGGGAGTTTATGATGGTAAGAAATATTTATGACAGAGTTCAAGGGCAGTCAGCACAGGTGTGTAGATAATCACGGGACTTTTCCATGCTGAGATTGTCCTCTGTTTACTGAGAAATAGCCTATTGTCTGCTGAAAGTAGCCTGTTTACTTGGCCTGTTTGGTTGTGAAAATCTCACTCAAGTGAGGCGTGACACTATTGTATTTTGTCATACCTCACAAAGGAAAGAAACACTGAGCTTTGATAAACTAGAAGCTCAGCTGAAAGCTTGCAACCACCAACTTGTCTTTTCAAAAGCAGAACCATCTGTTAGCTTTGTGCCTTCTCAATTTGAAAGTAGAAACTTTAAAATCTGTTGAATTATTGGAAACTCTCTTGCTTGTTAAAAAAAAAAATTCCAAGATTAATGACATTGAGTTCTTTCATTGGAGGGAGTTAGTTTCTAAATGCCTACCCAAATATTTTTTACCAGTGTTGCAAACCAGATCTTAAGACATTGGTTTGGATTGTTTCAAGGCACACAGCCCAGAACCTCCTACTGCAGTGTTCCTGAGCTGCCTGCCAACTACCTCTGAGGGGGGCTGTTTTGATGAAAGTGAAAGTGAGGACTCCTGAAGAAATGACTTGTGGAGAAACGCTCCACAGCTCCCCTTTCAGTGATCAAGAGCGCTCCTTCTTTTTCTACTTCAAAGTGGCGCAGACACTGTACTTTCCATCTTAGAACTCTGATTGTTCCGAGTTAGAATTTAAAGTGTGTGTGCTGGTTTCAAAGCAATAAATGAGGGAGTAGGTGGTTTTCTGGTAAACCCCTCACAGAGGTGGGAATTACATAGACTGGTCTACCGACCTTCTATTTATTATCAGATCAGATCTGGCCTATTTTCATATTTTATCCTAAGCCATCAAATGTGTTCGTTTCTGTTGGTTAACATTACTTTAGACATTGGCAGTTTATTTTTCTCATAGATCTTTAGCTACTGTGGACCCTCAAGTTACAACTTGCCTCACATATGAACTTGGGTTACAACTGGAATTTTAGTTTTTAACTTATGACCAAAGTCTTGAGTTACAATCCAAATTACAACCCCAATGCCGGCTGCTTGTGCTTCCAGATGGCCTCAGATACAGATTTAATCCTTAAAGAGCTCTGGAAAGAACATTACAACATCATTTCTTGTATGGGGTTGAGAAATCCCGGGCCAGTGTGTCTCTAAGAACACTGAGATCTACCTGGAAGAAAATGTCGCCTAAAATTATACGAGAGACTTTGAAGGCTGTGTAGAGGTGCCTGACCCTTCAACTGACCAACTTGAATTACAACCAGCCCTCGAGAACAAATTCAGTTTGTAAATCAAGGATCCACTGTACTTGTGAGAGAAGGGAAGGTGCTGGTACCTTTGTTAACTTTTCAAGATTTTTAAAGATGAATAGTGTAGTTTATCTTAAAACTTTTTGTACACCTTCAAGTATCTTTATTCAACACGTGGGCAGCTGTACAAGGGCTCCCTTACAGGGACTATGGATAATCCTTTAATGGTTTATCTTAGATTTCTTTCTCCCCTATTCTCAGGACAGATTCTATAGTACTCTTTGATGTCAAAACACCTATTTTTTTTGGTTTTTACACTTGATCTTAGCCAAAAGGCCGAGAAGCAATTTTTTTTTTTTTTTTGGTTTTTAAATGATGAGTGTACTCTCTGATGCAGATCCCATATATTTAAGAATTACAATAATGACATCTCTGTGAATTTAATGTGTAGTGTCTTAATTGAGGTTTCTGCTAAAGCAGAAATAATTGGCAGGCTAGGGCTATTAGATCATTGCATAGGTTATTTTACAAATCATAACCTGCTAGTTTTGCATGTGCTTGTATGAAAGCAGGACAGGAAGTTGAAATAGGGAACAGTGAAATTGACAAATGTTGATTTAGGAGCATTTTTATCTCATTTTCTTATATTAAAAGTATCTGCATGTTTACATAGTATTTCCTTTGTAATTCATATTTCAAAAATAATGTGTATTAATGTACAGATGGCAAGATTTGAATATGAAAAAGAATTCAAGGGTTTGTAGTATTACAGTTTTAAGCAAATCTGTAGCGATACAGCCATAAGAATGGGGATATTTAAAGTGCACACATAAGATTTTGTTGAGAGAATTTTTAACTTTATAAGCTATATATAAAAATGTAAATCTTTAAAAATGTAAAAATATTGTATTCTTTTCCTGTGTGATAGTCTAGTCATTGCATATAAATATAATTTATTGTGTATCCAGTATTATAATCAGACATTGATGACTTACTATGTTTTATTGATAAGTCAACATCTATTGGATGTTTTCCAGAGTGGGCCTTTTTGAAGTGATAATAGATGACAATTAAAAATTAAAAACTGATGAATTCTTAAAGGAAACAGTTTGGTGATTCCATAGATAAACACAGAATTACTACATGACACTGCAATTTCATTTGTAGGTAGAAACCTAAGACAATTAAAAACATGTTTACATGAAGCACATACAAATGTCTGTGACATTATTCATAATAGCCAAAAAATAAAACAGCCAAATTATCTATCAACTGATGAATAAAGAAAATAGAGTATATAAATAAATGAAATTATTCAGCCATTAAAATGGAGTTAAGTATGATATATGCTATAACATGGATGAGCCTTGAAAATATTATGCTAAGTGAAACAAGACAGAGGAGGCTACATACTATATTTTTCTATTCCATAAAATGTCCAGAATGGCCAGGCCTGTGCGACATGGTGCGACATGCCTGTAATCCCAATACTAGGGAGGCTGAGACAGGAGGAATGCTCAGAGTTCAAGACCAAACTGGGCTCATAGTGAGTTCAAGAACAGCTTGAACTACATAGCAAGACCCTGTCTCAAAAAAAAGAAAATGAATGGCCAGAATGAACAAATGCACAGAGCAAATGAGTAGATTAGTATTCGCCAAGCAATAGGGGAAAGTAAAAAAGGTAATGACTGGTAATGAGCGACCAGTTTCTTTCTGAAAATAGTTGCATCACCTTATGAGTATATGAAAATTACTGAATCATACACTCTAAAAGAGTGAATTTTTTCATCATGGAAACTACAAGATATCACTTCATACCTGTTAGAATGGTTTCTATTAAAAGATAAAAGATAAGCAGTGTTGGCAATGATATGGGAAAAAAGGAACATTTGTACACTGTTGGTGGGAATGTAAATTGATGCAGCCACTACAGAAATGGTATAGTTGGTCTTCCTTCTAAAATGGAGCTCCCAGAGGAGCCAGCAATCCTATCTCTAGGTATATAGCCAAAGGAATTGAGATCAAGATATAAAAGTACATGTATTTTTATATCTTTTTAAAATTTTTCATAATTGAAATTCCTCTTTATATGTATAAAAATGAAATCAGGAAACACTGAAAACAGCAAGATGCTTCTCCTTTTTTTCCTTTAATAACTAATTCCAATAACCTGAATAGAAATTTTCAATTTTTTCTTTTGGTAAAATTACATTCTTGAATTAAAAGTAATGACTGGAATATTAATAAAATATCTCATCAATTTCAAAATTATGTAAATAAAAAGCAAGTCTAATAAGTCATTGTTTCTTGAAATCACTTCTGCATCAGCATAAAATGTACTGCTATTCTTACATGCATCCCTTTATTGATATCAATACTAGGCCCTAAAGAGTACCTGGATATACCAGGCAAAATCTGTTCCTAGCAAAGACCATGATGATCCAAAACTTGAAGTTCAGCATTTTTTAACTTGCCTTTCAGAAAGGTTTAAGAAAGGAATTAACCCTTCTTCACATGACAGTAAGTAAACAAAAATGAGCAATTTAGGCAAGAAAGCTGTTCATGGGTCCCTTAACCAAAAAAACCCCCCAAAAAACCCCAAAAAACAAATAAACAAAATGGGGTGGGGGTGGGGGTTCCATACAAGACAGCATTCTGCTTTGATGTGAAAACAGAGCTAATATGAGTGAAACAAAAACAATAGAGACTAAATAATTTACAAAAATAGAAGCCAGATTGGTATTTTTTTATCAAGTATATGCTTGTTTAAAGATCTTTGCTCCTGAAGTAAATATTGGCAACCACAGTGATTAGCAGTTAAAGCAATTTCAACAAAATAAAAAGTCATCAAAAATGGACTACTTGTCTGAAAGAGCAGTACCTATTTATATAGACTGAACTTCATGGCTCATCACAACCATTTCCAAAATTTAATTCACACTATCCTTTCATAAATTAAGAGAATTTCATTGTGTTCCATAGCGCAATGACCAACAAGAAAAAAACAAAAACAAACATAAACCCTCATGCCTAAATCTAGGATATTGTATTTTATAGCAATTAAAAACATTCAAAACAAATTAGTTTAACTTATTTGACAGGCATATGAGCATTTCAAAAGCATAATGAAATCCAATTATGTGGTGCATAATGTAGACAAGAGTAGACTCTAACATTATGCAGATATCTGCTAAATAAAAGCTCCCTGTAGGACCATTGGTAAGTGCAGGCTACTTCTGTGGAACCTTTTTGAAACTGAGAGTCTAAAACACAGTATGTTTTTCAAGTAGACACCAAGTTATCCTAAAAAATTTTCACAATGGTTGTTGACATTTCTCTCATCAGATATTCTACTTACGTCAACAATACACGTGATTTGCAAGGAAAAAAAAATCCCTCCAACCCAAAACACCACTCCAGATCTCATACACTTAAATATATCATGTCATTGGAAGCGCTATCAGCATAGTCTTTGCAACCAGCCCAAAGCATATATTTAAGAAGTTTTTATAAATTGTTTGTGATGTTCATTATGTTTAATTCTTTTGCCAAATTGTTTCTAATGAAGACAGCATTGTGCTTTATGCAAGAATGGAAACCTCAAAATAATCACCATGAAGCTTCTAAGACTTATGGGAGAATAAACCAGGATGGTCCACAGATATTAAGATGAAATCCACAACGTTGCAATTATAAATGTTTAGAGCGGCCCAGACTAGAAGACAAGCCCAAACCACCATTAGAGAAATGAAATATGATATGGTCCAAAGTGTCTCAAAGTTTTGTCTCAGCCCTTAGTGTGAATAGTGAGGATTGATCTTCAGTTCAGTCCAGCCAGCAGAAATTGGCTGTGCAATTTTCCAGTGTATTTATTGTACAGACTATGTACATTCTGGAAGGTTCTTTTAGTGCTACACTGTTGTACTTTTTGTCCCAGCAATTTGAGGGCATGCAAATTCCACAAAGTCATCAATGAGAACAGGCCATGCTTCTCCTTCATCATAATTAGACATGTCATCTGCAATCATTGTACTGAAGTCTAAAAGAAGATTCCAAGTATCTTTTGCTATTGATCGTTTATGATGTTCCAACAAAAAATTTATTCCATAAGTCTAAGAATTTAAATCTTCCATTAAGCACTAAGTTCCAGTAGGCAATGGCCATTTCTAGATCTAACCTTTTTTCCTGGACTCTTTGCAAAATTAAAAGTAAACTGGTAAAAATCCTTAAATCATCCTGCTTCTTTCAATTCTTGTTCCATCCTGGGTATTTGAGCCTTTAGCTTTTCTATGCTGTCACATCCTAATTCTGTCATGCCATCTGTGAACTCCTGCTTGGAGAACTCACACTGTGCTGCTGCTCTGAACTTCCATGCAATGATCAAAACACTAAGGTTGGCTGGATCAAGTGCCAGGTCATCACAGAATTGCTCTATACCATCTATTCCAATTTTATTTTCATCTTGAGGATCTTTGTATCTATTGTATAGTTGTTCTAACTTCTTCCTGTCCAATGATCTTTTTACACTCTCTCGTATATACAGTTCATGATTTTGGAAAAAATTATATGTTGCAACATCTAACTTCCAGTCATTTTGAGAAAGACAACTTACTGCAGTTTTTTCACTAGATTGTGTGAAGATCATAAACTGTCGAACTTTATCCTTCTGTGCTGCTTTCAACTTGTTCATGTTGGTGTCCTCCAGGCCTCTCGGGAGGATACTCTTGAAGGTGATAGGTTTCTGCCACAGATTGTGGTAAAGATTTCAGATTTATACTTGTCTCCATAGCTAATTGTATACATTAAATGTGCATAACTTTTTTGTTTTTAAATCATACCTCAATTTAAAATATTTTAATATGAATTTTTTTCTTCAAAGAAATCTGGAAGAAAAAATCGTAAACCCCACAAATGTTCTGTTACAGGGCAGAGCTTGAGCTCCCCTATCCATGTGAGTTCTGCTACCCTCTAGTGGTCATCATGCTTCCATAGCATGCCTAAGTATAAAACAGGAAAAACCAACCCATCTAAAGGTTACATGGAGAAATATATTTATTCTACCTGGCCAAAGACTGACCACCAAGGGGAGGCACACTAGGAATTAAATTTGGGGCCTTGTACTGAGCTACATTCCCAGCCTGTTTTAGTTTTTTTAGAGAGAAGTTCTCCCTAAATCACCTAGGTGGGCTCCAACTTTTGATATTCCTGCCTCAGCTCCTCACAAGCATCTGCCAACGTGCTCCGGGGCGGGGGGGGGGGGGGGGGGGGGGGGGGGGGACGGACTTTGCTATTGAGTTCTAAAACAGTTTCTAGGTATATTTTCCCAATTTTAGAACTTGATAAACCGAAAATAATTTAATCCCACAAGAATTTGAGAAATATAATATATTGGGACAAGCAGTGAACAGATAGTCTGTGAAGGTTCAGGTACCAGTTCTACACCAAAAGAGACTATGTTCTTACATAAATTTATTATATAAATTACTTTACCTCTCTGGCTTCTGATCCTTTATCTTTACAATAAGATGAACTGAGTGATTTTTCAAGCATTGCTGATACACATTCTTTTCCTCAAAATATGATAGGTCTCACAGCATTTTCATTGTAGATAAGCAAGTAACCAATTTTAATTTAGTGTGCAAAGTATGATAGAGGAGTAATTACAGGATGCTGTGATAGCACCTGACAGTAGCACATATTCACTCACCTTGTTGCACAAATAGGAATTATCAAATGAGCAGAGATGCAGGAGTGTGGAAGAAGGAACAATATTTACTAAGTTTCAGGAAGGAAAATAAGCATTCAGGAAAGTAAAAGTAGTTCATTTGGGGTGGGGTATACTGTGTAAGAAAGAAATGGCAACAGATGAGAAACAGTTAAGCATGGGCCAGCTCAGGTAAGGTCATGTAAGTTAAGAATTTTGAACTTTATCCTAACAAGGTAAGATTTTGGGCTTAAAATAATGTCCTAAAATGGGTAATATTTGAAAAGTTTGGCTCAGGAATGATACTATCTTTTATATTTTTTGAAACAGCATTATGACTATGGGGTAAAGAACACACTACAGAAGATAGCTCAAGATTAACAGAAGAGAAATGGGAAATGGGAAGAAAATGTTCAAATGGGAAGGGGAACAAGAGCGCAAGAAGAGAGAAAAGAAGGAAGGAACACGAAAAAAGTGAAAATAAAAGGAAAAATAGAAACAAAGCTTTTGTACATAGGGAGGGGAGGAGGCTTGGGGGGGAATGGGATAAAAATGAAATAAAATTTTAAAAGAAGGGGACCAATTATAAGAGTACTGCAAATAAATATAAAAACTTGAACAAAATACAGGAGAAAATTATTTGCAGGTGATGGATGGCAACCAACCCAGTATTGAAATCCTTTAGAATAAGCTCCCTCCACTCAGGCTTTCTCCCTGGGAAGGTACTATGGAGCTGTGAGCTATTGTGCAGGAAGCTACTGCACAACAGGAAATAGAACCTCATTGGGCAGAGAAGGCAGTGGTAAGGATTCTCGGTTGTCAAGTTGTAGAATCAGCCTGGCTGCCCAGGAATGGACAAATGATAAAGAAAATGTGAGAGAGATAGAGAGATGATAGATAGATGAGTATTACTCAGAAAGACAAGTACAGACGTTTTCTCTCATTTGTGGAATCTGGTGGGAGGATAGGCATGAAAACAGAAAACAGACTACTAAGGAAAGGAAGTAGGGGAGGGTAAGAGAGGCTGAGAGGCAAAGTGGATACCATCAAAGTACACATGTGCATGTATGAAATGTTACAAAGAAACCTATTATTTTTTGCAATTAGTATGTGCTAATGTTCATACTAAAAATAATTTAATTTGGGCCAGGGATTTAGCTCAGTGGTGCCACTGCTTGCCTTGCAAGCACAAGGTCCCAAGTTCGATCCCTAGTACCAAAAAAATTATCATTATTATTATTATTATTATTATTTAATTTAAAAGGAGTTTTTCAAAGAGTTCAAGGCTATTTAAATGACTAGGACTTAGGGAACAAGTATCATGAGTTTATAAGACGATATAACAACTGAAGAAATTTTCAAATGTATGTCATTAATGTTTTTAACTCTCAAATTCAACTTAAGAAAACAAATATCTCAATTAAAATGGTCAAGGACTTCCAGGAAGATGGCAGAGCGGTGAACAGCAGAGAAACAGCCCCTCCAAGATTTGGTGGGGAATATAGCAATGTGGGGAAGAGAAGGACGGAAGGGGGTCCCAGGACCCAGCAAGGATCTGAAGCAAGAATTGAAACCCACAGAGAGACCTGAGAGAGACCTCAATGCAGTAGAAGGAGGTGGCAAGCAGCGATTTCTCCCTGAGCCTTGACTCACTGGGTGGGAGGGGTGGCTTGAATCTCAGTTTTCTCTCACCCTGACACTGGGAACCACTAGATGGAGCCAGACTGCAGATGCTCTGAATTTTGAGCTCAATTGGCCCCTATCCAAGATGGCTACTGGCCAATCACCCTCTCCTGGAGGACAACTAAACCCAAATAACACCAGCCACTGCAGTCCACTACATCCACTGCTCAATTCCATTGGCTCCATCTAGTGGTTCCCAGTGTCAGGGTGAGGGAAAACCCAGTTCAAATCAGCAGGAGGTCAAGGAGCCAAGTTCAAGTTGGCAGGAAGCCAAGTTCAAGCCAGCAGGAGGCACACAGAGTATTGCAGGCTAAACAAATCAGGTTCTAGCCTCACAGCCAGAAAGCTGTGGAACTAAAGGTGCAGCCATAGATTTATCCCACAGTAAATCTACAGCTGCTTTTCTGGGATTATTCAACATAGATCTGGGCTCTCAGTCTCACTAAACTAAAGTGATGATATCAGCAAAGATGGTTCCTTCTTTGAGGCTCTAAAGAATCTGTTTCCTTTGACTATGCCAGCATTTATGGTCAACTACATTCCTTCCTAATGGTCCCTTCATTCTTTTTTTAAATATAACAATATAGCCTCTTGAAATTTTAATCTCCCCACACTCATCCTGGCCTTAGGCATCACATTGCCTTTTCTGTCTTTGACCCTGCTACTTTCTTCTTACAATGACCCTTGTAGTTACACTGACTCATTCAGATAATCCAGAAAAACCTCTCCTTGCAATATCTTCAGCTTAATATTATATACAAAGCCCCATTTTCCATGTAAGGTAACATACTGTCTTTATAAATTATAGAGATTGAGATGTGGTCATCTTTGGAGGGTCATTATTCTGCTTACTATACTGTGAGAGCTAACAATTAAGCAAGAAAACAAGGCAAAATGAACTTTGTTACTGGCTACAATTAGAGATATCAATATGAATTCATATTTAAATTAATATATATACACAGATGAATATGCAATTATAGATACATGTATATCTATATGGCTTGGTATACATATATCATATAGCTGTATCTGCTGAAAGTACTCAAAGTAATGAGATCCTGGTATCAATGAGCATTCCCAGTACCCAGAGGTTGGTTTCTTCAAATACTATTCTTCGATAAAAGTTATCAACACCTTTTGGAAATATGATTTATTCTAGAACTGGTAGAGGGAAAATCCAAAATGTGCCTGGAGAATCATGTAGTTCCAGGAAGCAAGTACTTGAAAGTCAAATGGATGAAAATGTGTCAAATAAATATAGGAGCTATCTTAGTTACTTGTCTCTTGTTGAGACAAAACACCCAATACTCAAAGTTAAAGGGGGAAATGTTTATTTATCTCACAGTTTTTATAGTTTTCAGTCCATAATCGGCTGCATCCAAGGCAGGGTGGCATGGCAGAGGGGCATCGCAGGGAGAAACAGTTCATGGCAAATAGAAAACAGCAAAACAACAAGAGATGACCTCAGCTCTTTATACCTGTTTTATCTTATTGAGGCTACTTAGGGTGAGTAGGACTAACACCCTTAATCCTAGTGCCCTTGAGCCTAGCATTGCACCATGAATCCATCCCAGTGTCACACACTGTAGATCCAGCCACCTCTGAAAGAGCCCCACCTACAAGCACATGAGGCTTTGCAGGGACATCTAGACACAAGCCATAACAGGAGCCAAGATGAAAGAGTTCTCAAGGCCAAAACTGAAACAATTTGAGCAAGAGAATACATAATATAATATTGGATTATAACACAAAATATGACATAAATATGAGTGAGTTACACTGATATAATCAAATAAATAATCATGAAAAGATAATTTGTCTTGCAGATTTTCACATAATACATGTAAATTCTCCACAGGTAGTGAAGCTTGATCCTCTTTCCTAAAACATGGCCTAGACTTAGTGCCTAATTTCCAGAGAATATTAATGAAAGAGGGAAATAACAACTTTACAGTGTGGAACCGGGAAAGCATCACAGTACTGTCCTGTGATGTCATGTAGGCCTTCTATGATAGGATGCTTTATCTACACTGGCACTCCCCAAAACCCATCATTACAGCTTAACATGACAAAAACATCATACCCAGACCAGGAACCAGTCTAGATAGAAGACACTTGACCAATACTCCTCCAGACTGTAAGGCCATGGCAAGCAAGGGAAGACCTAGAAACTGTCACAGACTTAGAGGGGACTGGAAAGACATGATAAGTAAATGGAATGTGATACACTGGATCAGAATCTAAAGCAAAGATTTTAACAGAAAACTGGTGATGCCCAAATAAAGTTTGCAATTTAGTTACTAGAAATTTACTAGTTACTGGCTTTTAAATTAATACAGCATGAAAATGTCAGCTATTAACAATGGGGGAGGGTAAACTGAGTATGGTGGTACATGTGGATAATCCCAGCTATTCAGGAGGCCAAGACAGGAGGATCATAAATTTGAGGTCAGCCTGGACATCTTAGCAAGACCTGTGTCAAAATAAAGTAAATGGGATGGGGATGTATCTAGATAGTAATGCACTTGCTTAGCATACACTAGGCCCTGGGTTCCATCTCCAGCACTGCCAAAAAAAGGAAACAGGGAGACGGGATAAGGAATATATGAGAATTCTCTGTATTAACTTTGAAAGTTATCTGTGACTCTAAAATTATTCCAAAATATAGTTATTTTTAGTAAAAGCTTAATTGATACTTATTACCAGAGTAATCTCATTCAAAGGCCCATGTTAATTATATTAATGTAATAAAAATATGTATAGATTCAAAACAAAATAAAAACTGGAGCTGGGGTTTAGCTCAGTGGTGCTGCTGCCTGCCTTACAAGCACAAGGGCCTGAGTTTGATGCCTGGTACCAAAAAAATAAAAAATAAATAAAAACTGAGCTTGAAAGTGGCCCAGTAGTAATGCTTAGTAAATTTTATTATTTGAACACTGAAGATTACCAATACTGGTAGAGCAACATCAGCGTATGTTTAAGAAAAATCTTAACCATTTAAAAATACTTGATATGAGAACATTTGATTAAATATTAATGTAATGTTAAAAGTTTCCTCAAAAGACATTTTAACATATTTGTCAATTAGTAAAAGCTGAGATTCAAGGAATGATCTTACTCTTAAGTACAATCCAAAGAAACTGACCTCGTCAAATTCTGATTAACAGAAAGATATCTGTTAATACAGAAATATAGAAAATAAACAATATATCCCTTCTACCACCTGCTACCAAATACATATGCAAAAAAAATTTTTCTCATCAATAGTGATAACCTAGAAGTTGAAGAGATCATTCAAAATCCTGATCAGGAATTGCATGAACCATACCAAACTTTAAAAACTAACAAAACAGAAATTATATCTTAAACATATAGAGAAAAAATATCTAATTGAATAAATTTAATTAGATTTAATTAAATTTTTAAATTCTGATTTATTTTAATAAAATTTAGTTTAATTTGTTATAAAGTTTAATCAAATAATTATATAAATTTTTCTTATAGTAATATGAAAAGTGAGGGGTTTTTGCCAACATATATAGAGATGCCTCCAAATCCCTTCTAGTTTATTCTACTATGTCAGACAAACTTCATTTTCTTAGTGTATCTTTATAAGTACTGCCTTAAGGCACAACCGGTCTGTTCAGTAAATAATTCTCTTTAACATCCTGGAGAAACTAAATTATTCTTAGTTACTTGTCCATGGATTATTCTTTTTTTTTTTTGTACTGGGGATCGAACTTGGGTCCTTGTGCTTGAAAGGCAGGCAGCAGAACCACTGAGCTAAATCCACAGCTCTCCATGGATTATTCTTAAAGATGAATACATTTATAACTTTAAAGCTTTATTTTAAAAACTGAAAAAATAAAATGTTATAAACTCTTACGAAGTTGACTCTGTACGATAATAATTTGTTAGTAGTATCTTTGATTTTTTCTAATTTGTTAATAGTATCCTTGAATTTTTCTGTCTTCAGTTTTGTGAACATACTGTTCCTGGTAGGCAAACATCTCTTTCCTAATAGTATTTTCACAACCACCAACTCAATGAACTTCTCAGTGTAACAAGGCTTTCCTGCACTTTCAAAATAAATTTGCCATCATTTTGAAGTTTACCTTTATTCCTTCCTAAAGTCTTGGAAGATAATTAATATTAAGATAAACTATCACATTGGTTATGTTCTTAGGCTATGAACAACTAGATGTCCAACACAAGTTGTTCACTAAAAAGCTGGATAAGCAATTTTATCTTCAATTGTACACTTTTTATTACACAGGCAAATATAAATATAAGCTATTTGAAAAGCATATTTAATTAATTAAATCTAAACACTACAGGGAATTAGACACTTTACTCTGAGTCTTAACTCAGAATTTTTATCCTTCTGTACTATCTTATCATAGGTTTAAGAAAATACAATTCCTTTCACTTATTTGGCATAACCCCACAAAATAGCCTGATATAGTGTCAAATGCACTGAACTTGGTATCAAGAGACCCAGATTTAAGGGTCTTAAGTGTACCACTCACTAGCAGTAAAACACTATTCATCTTAAAACTCTCATGCTAGTACTGTAGTACATTCAATAGTAGAGTGGGTGCACCATCAACATTTATGGATTTAGCTAAGAATTAAGTCTAGGGAGAACTAGTAGAGAAGTGAAGATTTCTTTTTTGCTTGCCAAAATATAAATTGTGCTACAGCAATAGGCAAGTAAACAATAACAACAACAGAGTACAGTCTTCCCTACCACTTATTCAACTATCTGTCAGAGCAAAGAGGAAATAGCCTACACCAGAAAATAAATACAAAGAGAGCAAAAAATGGTAGACTTAAACACCTGACAGGATGGGATTCCATATCTTACAGAAAGCAGTCTTTTCCATATCCAACTGATCAATCACACATTTGCCATGCTGTGCAAACGTGCCCTAAAATCCCAGCATCCTGAATCTACTTCTATGGTTATCTGATGGGATTCTGATGTGATCTCCTCTGTAGCCATCTCGCCCTGATAAAGATAAACAGGACCATGAAGCAATTTTCTTTACCTTTCTATCAATATAAACCTGTAAAATACATTTTTAAAAAGTGAGACCCTAATTGTAAAGTAAGCAAGGATGGAAATATATGTTCAGAGAATTATAATCAATAATAGAATAAGGTTCATTCATCCAGCATTTACTCTACTATAAATAAGCACCACCCCAGGGTTTGAGACATATTTTAAAAAGATGTATTTCCTACCTAGAAGACACCATGGTCTCTTGAGAAAGATTTATCATTTACTAATCATACATTATATAAGAAATAAAAATATGCATGTATTGCTTTATCTAGAATGCAGTTCTAAATGAACACTGATGAAACTTTATACTCAGATTTCTGCATCTTTCTTTGTCTTGTCCCAAGACCAAGGCATGTAAGCCAATTGATATATAAGCACCTATCCTCTTATCCAGTAAATAGGCCATAATTCAACACTCAAATAAGTGTTTTCCATCCTGGACCTTAACTGTAATATGGCCAGAGGTTAAAAAGATACTCAAGGTCAAACCTACTAAAATGTTTCTCCAAGGATGTGCTATGCACCTGGACAATTTTCTCAGTAATACACACTTGTCCAAAAAAAGAAGTTACACTGTGTGTTTCGATATGCTATAAAGAAATGTGTTTACTCTCTACTGTACCTTTAAAATCCTACTAGAAATTATTCTTAGATGTTTCTTAAAAATAAAAACTAAGGGGCCAGGGATTTAGCTCAGTGGTTCTGCCATCTGCCTCACAAGCACAAGGTCCAGAGTTTGATCCCCGTTACCAAACAAATAAATAAATAAAAACCAAGAAGTCAACCTGAAAAGGTACATACTTTTTGACTGCAACTTTATGATATCCTGGGAAAGTCAAAACAATGAAAATAGTAATAAAAAAAATCAGTGTTTTCTGGGGGCTAGGGAGGAAAGAAGGATGATAATAAGCTGTAATAGTAGACACCTGTCAGTATACATCTGTCAAAACCCATATAATGTACAACATTAAGAATGAGCCCTACATTAAGAATGAGTTAAGGACTTTGGGTAATAATGATACATCTATGTAGGTCCATAAAGTACAAGAAATGAACCACGGTCGTATGGGATATTGATAATAGGGAAAGCTAGATACAAAGCAGAGGATGTACATGGGAACTCTCTGCACTTTTCATTCAATTTTGATGTAAACCTAAAACACCATTAAAAGTCTTTTTAAAATAAATTTTTAAAATGTGACTCAATTATGGGCCAGTGCTGCACAATTAGTGTTTATTTTGCTTTGGGCAATGACAAAGAGTAGCAGACAAGTTTTCCAAGAGACCTGTTGCTATAGAAAAGCAGTATGTGGGCCAAAATGTCAAGCTTTTTTATCTACTCATTTCTCTCATCATCCACCAGTCCTTCTACTGACACCTCAGCCAGATAGCTTCTTCTCCCCTCTCTAGCAGGAACAAAAAGTTTTAGGCAGAATACAGTAGTTGGCAAAGTCTAGAAATCTTGACATAATTTAAGCTGTCTCTGTGAAAACAACGCCCAAAGGAACCTTATTCTCCTAGGCCTAATCCAAACACAAAGTTGTTTTAACAGATTAGACAAGAAACTTGAAGAAGAGTGGTAACAGAACCTGGGATCCCCAGACACCAGTCTGGGGCTCTCAGCAACAGCTCAGTCTTAGTTGATGTAGGAGTTGGAGGCCCCTGAGAGCCAATTAGTGAAAGAAGTCAGGGTTGAAGGAGTGAAAATGATTCCAGCAACTGACAATTAAAAGTGAGTGGATCCCACAGCACCAAAGGACAGTGACTTAAACTCTTGCATCAGCCAAGTTCTAGTATCATTTCCCTGAACAGGAGAGAGCAAAGGGAATGGGTAAAAAAAGGGAGGCAGAGACATCCCACACTCTGCCAAGATTCCACTTCCTATCCCAAGTGCATACATGCTTGACAATTAAAGTGCAAGTGGTATCTCTTGATTAGCCATATAGAAAAACCCCAACACACTTTGACTGCAATGAGACAGAAGATGCATACCCTTTAGTTAGCTAGAGGGCTGCCAACACAACAGCACTGCTACCAATTCAGAATCGCTCTGGTCATGCCAGATCATATGAAACTCATTGTCCTTCATGCTGAATAAACTTATATAACTACCCTCCTCTCTATCCCATACTTGTAAAACACCTACTTTCAAAGCATGTTCACAAACGCTACTTTGATCTCCACAAAATCAGTTTTTCCAGGTATATATTGGTGTTCCCATCTAGGAATTTAAAGATGTCCGTGTTGATGTTCAATATTTGCCTATGATCATAACAGCAGCATTATTTGTATATTTTAAGCAATATCCAATATAATCATATACACAGAATATCTCTGGAAGAAAACAAAATGGAATAGTTACTCCAGAAAGGGAAATAAGGACCAGGGGTGGAAATAAAGTTTTCTCTCTGTATACTTTTTTTAAACTTCTTGAAATGAAATGAAAAAGAAAGCTAAAATTAGGGAAGAGATAACCACATTCCAGTTCTCTTCCCCACTGTGCAATGCCATCGCCCATGTAAGGGAAGAAACCGGTGCAATTTTCTTTCTCCTGTATCTTTCCACTTATGCCCCACTCCATCAACCCATATACACATTAGTGCACAACCTTCTATGAAAATTCTCCCATATTTACCTAGGAAAGATCTCAGGATCCCTAGATGTCAGTTTGTGACTCTACATCACCTTTGCCTTGTACACTTTTAAATGAATCCATACAAGCCTGCTTTATGCAGATCTGCCAGGAGCTGAGAGTGTGCTGAAAAGCCAACCTATGAAAAAAAGTGAAAACATGATTCTGGTTTAGAGGCAGAATGATTCTAACACAATTTTCATTGGAAAAGTAAAAATAGCATCTTTGTCCAGATGTCTTAATAGTAAAATTAACATTTCACCATAAAGGATCAAGATTAGAGGACAAAGGCCTTCTTAGCTTAATCACTGTATTTCTTTCCTGACTCTTGTGACAGTCTTTTTAACTTTCCTATAGCTGAAATCTTCCTTTCTCCAATATGTTTACACATTCACTGTTTAACAACAATCATAATGATATTAAGCCAGTAATTAGCAGAATCAGAAAATCATAACTATTGTTCTGCCTCACCTGGTTTTTTGTTGTTTTTTGGTATTGTTTTTTGAGACCCAGGGTCTCACACATAGTAGGCAAGCCCTATCCCACCTAAGCTACATCTCTAGCCCCTGTAGGTGCTTATGTCAAAGATAAAACAGGACACTGAAGGACAAATTTTTAAATAATTGTTTATTGGTACATTTCAGGTATACATTATGATCACATTCATCATTGGGAATTTGTACCTACTCATGAGATACCCTAATTCTTATTTTTTAACAATTTCCCTTCCTTCCCTTCAGCTCCTCTTCCCCTCATTTACAAAAGCTTTGTTTCTATTTTTTCCCGCTTTCCTCATTTTTTTTTCCTTTCCCTTGTAGGGGAAAGGATGGTAGGGAAAGGAAAAAAGGACAAATTTTAATAAATAATGTATTGTAGCACTGGGAGAAAAGAATCCCGAATTGACTTGAACTTCTCTTTGTACAGAGATGACTGGGTGTTCTAGGCACTGAGTCAGGCAAGTGAAAAGGTCCAAAAAGCAGGCGGGTTGGTCCACATGAAAGCCATGTGGGTTTATAAACTGGAACTTAGCAAAATCAGGCTCCTACTCTCCATGGAGACTGGGAGACAGACCTTATCTTCAAGTGTTGGCTCAAACAAACAGGAAATTCCTTTGACGGCCTTCCATTTTCTCAGTCAGGCACTTTAAAAGAGAGACTAGGGATGTCCTAAGGAGGTAGCTCTGAGTGTTAGAAAGGATTTCAGTGTTTTGTTCAGATCTTTATAGGCCAAGGTTGCAGAAAGAGCTCAGAGAAGCTTGGTTAGAGTTTGGTCAAGAGGAGAATTTTTCTCACTTAGCTGAGTTTACTATATACAGCTGTAACATAGAGATATTACTACTGATCTCACAGGACTCTTATGAGGATTAAACAAAGAGCCCATGCCCAACACAAAGCGCAGGACAAGCGGAGAGAAGGCACTTCATTACTTTGGAATTACAACTGGAATTTGAACCCAAGCACACTATGTCTAGAGTTTATACTCTTTTCCTAATGCTAACCTGATCTTCTGATCTTCTACTGTTTCAGAAGGAGGCTATGCTGCCAACAGCTTCGTCCTTCTCAAACACAAGTCTGGTCATGTAATTTGTTTTAAAATCCTCAACAACTCTACAATTCCAGGAAGACACTCCTTCACATGGTTCACAGCCCCCAACTTTTGATTTGTTTATCTCTATTACTTCATTTCTGCCTTGTCTTCCAATTCTAATGCAAAGATCTCCTATTATATTCTTAGTATCTGGAAATTCCTATGCTCTTTCTTATCTCATTGCCTTTGCACAAGTGATTCTTTCTGCAGTGCTAATTACCCTTCAAGATTCAGTTCAAATATTTTCTTGAGCATGTCTGTTATGGGTTACCCAAGGTAGACTTCAATGGCTCTGTCCTTACACTCTCAGAGTACTTTATGACATTGCATTTTAATTGTCTATTTCCTGTAGGATGTGAGCTTTCTGAAAGAGTTTCTCACCTTTGAAGCTATAGTTCCTAGATTAGTATGCAACGAGTACTCAATAAATTTACATGGAAGTAATGAATGACCTTTTAAAAAGTATTTGTTGTTCTCATAGTAGTCCACTATTTCAGTCCATTGACCTAACAAGAAGAGCAACTACCAGAGCAGGAGACCCATTCCATAGGCTCTTCAAGGCAAAAGAATACTTTCAAAGTCATTACGACTCTGGATCAAGGTGTCAAAATCCCAAAATCATTACTATTCTGCATACAAGGTGTCAACATCCTCTATACTAGTTTATATACTGTTTTCCAAATCCACAACCTATCTAGCCAACAGATTGTTATTGCATCAGGCTGACAGAAGTATGTCACAATATCTATAACTCAAAGGTAAACATGAATTCATGTCTGTCCTTAAGAATTCAAATCATATAATGAAGAAATTATAATTCAATATAATTATACTATATAGAATGTACAAAATACTATATCATTTCTCAAATATTATCACCCCAAATTTTTTTAAGTTTTCTCAGTCTTAGATGCCCTCTTTTAGACTTCACATCAAATTTATAAGTAGGTAAGTATTTTATTAAGTACTCAGTCACAAATAGAAAAATGTAAATTTAAAACAATAATCATATTGTCTATCAAACATAAAAACCATACACAGCTCATGAAGAAACAGGCATTCATTGAAACACTCGAGAAGTATAAATCAATGTATCCTTTATGAAATGCAAATTAGCAACGTCTATCAAATTAATTTCACTTCATGAAATTAACCCAAAAGAAATGCTTCCAATGTATACAAAAAATTACAAGTGGGGACCAGGATATAGATCAGTGCCACTGAGCTGCCTGCGATGCACAAAGTCCTGAGTTCGACCCCCAGTACCATCAAAAAAAAAAAATTACATATGTTCATTGCATTATTCATAATTTTTAAAAACCAACAAAGAAAGAATGATTAAACTAAAGATGATATGTCCGTTAATTGGAGACTTATGTAGTCATTTTAAAATTATGTGGTAGACCTGTATTAACTGTCATGGAAAGATGGCCATCATATATAAAAAAAGAAATTCAGAAAAATTAATACAGAGCAACTGCTACAAAGTAACATTGTTGTATTTCTCCAAATCTAAAATGCCAAAGACAGAAACATCATTACTTTTGTGACTATTTAAAAGTGGGAAAAAGAAGATTGGGAGGGAGAAGGGATGGTAATGTAGGGAAAGTAAAAAGAATTAAGATATGTACATGTACCTGCTCCCCATGATGAATATAACAATTATGTACTGCAAACATCTACTAATAAAGATTAAAAATTTAAATTTTTTTAACTCCATAATTTAAATTGATAAGAATTTCATGGTTTTTGTGGAGGGTTGTTTGTTGTTTTGAAGGGTGTTTTTTTGGTTTTTTGTGACACGGTAGTTTAGGCTGGCCTTGAACTTGTAGGTGATCCTCCCGCCTCAGCCAAGTGAGTGCTGGGATCACAGGTCTGTGTCACCGTGCCCAGCCATAAATTGTTGAATTACAATCTGACATGTTAAAATTTGACAGAAAGGAATGGTTCTTTTGGTGAATTTAATATCAGCTTCCCTAAATATTTTCCAGACAAAAGAAACTCCCATGTATATAGAGCCAGGATTATGTATAGGATTTCCTGGAAGAACTGACATAGTTAGCAGTGAAAATGCTAATCAACAATGAAGTTATTCACAAGCTCTTTTCTCATTATACCACATGGAGGCCACAGAAATCATCTGCTTCCTAGCCAAATTTGGCAGCACCTTTATGAAAGCTCTTATTACTCAATTTATTCTATACTAGCAAATAAATTTCAAATGTAAAAGAGAGTAAGATCTAGAGCTTTATAAAGAATAAAGAAGTGGTGACCTCTTTGGGAACCTATTTTTTATTCATATTTTGAACTAGAAATGCTTTCAGTCTACCTAGATTAATACTCAACCCACCAAACCCGCCACTCCTCTGAGTGACCAGTTGTAGCAGAATTGTGAATGATATAGGCTCCACTGAGTGATAAAATATTAGAACTAAATGTAAAATTAAAGTAGCTATTTCCAGATACAGTGTCCTCAGTTACATTTCTAGCAGTCTTGAAAAAGAATTCACCTCTCCTAACACAGACAGTTCAGTTTTGGGAGCTTCAGCAATAATTTCTTTACTGAATTGAAATATCCATGTGCAACAGTATGGCAGACTTGTTATCATGAATGGTCCATTCAATTAAAACAACTAAAATGTTGTGTTAAAATACCCAAAAGACAACATTAAGCATGGAAGAGGATAGGGAGTCATCCATTCATAGCAGTGATTAATTAGATTGTGGAGAGGTACACAAAAGGCTTCCAAGCTATCAGTGATGTTCCAGTTTTTAAGACAGATGGACATTTCACGGGTATTCTAATTATTCTTTAAACTGTACATATTTACTTTGTATACTCACTTATTTGTACATATTGCTTCTGTCTAGTTACCATGTACTGTTCTTTCTTTCCCTACAAAGAACATGTCAAAGCATCTCAGGACTTCAGTAAAAGGGAAACAGTTATTGGGTCCCATCTCTCTACTGTCTCTAACACTCATTACCATTATTCTCCAGTTGCTTTGGGCCATCGCTCAAGATTTTATATGCCCACAAACTCCTGATCACTCTTCTATGATGATATTCCTCAAAATCAAGAGTGGAAACTGGATACAAGGCTCCCTGTGTGGTATGATGGACACAATATTAAATACTCTCTGGTTATCAGATTCCTCAGAGCAGTCCCCAAAAGTGTGTTTTTGCAATTATATCAAATTGGTTACTCATACTGGCTTTAACTTACCTGTGGCATATGATCTTAAAGATATACTTCAGAAAGTTAGCCTTTTTGGCCTGAAAGAATGGACTTCCAAATTTTTATCTTGTTAGATTCAGCCTTTATAATTTCTTTAGACAGAAAAATGTTTATTCTGTTATCCATTTTCTCAGCTCTCTGTCTTCTGCAGTCATTATAAATTTTCACCAGTGGTAATCAAGTCACTGAACAAGAGCTGAACAGGACCAGACCAAGGACAAAGACCTATGCTATATTCCTAAAAGAGCAAGTACTTAGAAGTTTTCCAAATATATCTATATATGCATTAACATTGGTATAGCCATTCAATTGGTTATTAAGCCTTGTTTACATTTCTTCATTTTCCACAAGAATATTGAGAAACTGTTATAAAATGCATCATTAGAACCTAAAGAAGCTGAACATCTAGCTATCTCTGGTCTTTTGGGCATAGGAACACAATTAGGATAGCATTGATGTGTCATCTTGGACTATGGGGTGGATCACCACTAGGAATGACAAACAAGAAAATGGAAAGAAACTGGTCTTCAGCAAATTTCTGAAGCTATCATTCCTGTTCTGAGCTGTCTACTTCCAGAAAAAAACTATATAAAGACCAAAGGGGAGAGATTACTCCAATAGACTGAAGAGATCCTAAAAGCAAGAATCCAAGCCTGGAGAAAATAAAGCAGACCAAACTATAGGGTATTTTTTTTTCCAAAAAAATTTAATTCCGTTCCAACCCCAAAGAAGGGCAAGAACTTAAATTTTTAAAATAAAAATAGCTCCAAAATCAAGCCATTAAAAAGTAAAGCCCCTTTCCTTAGCAATAAATACTGAACTGATATATACATATTAGACTCAGGAAAGAGGCAAGAGCAGGAATCCTGGGGATTTTTTCCCATGGCAAGATCCCAACATTTCCACCAATGCTAGACTCTGCTTAAAACAGACAGCAGTCAAAGAGGCAACAGAGATACACCAGGGGAGTGTGTGGCCCTGGAGGGATCTGGACCATGACAGGGAAGAATTAAGAGACACAAAGGATCTTCCAGGTCAAGGGATGATGGGAAAGTCTCCACTTAAAATACACCCTCCACCAATCCCAGTGGAGTCACTGGATGTGGTTGATCCAGTGGCCAAGTGCCTTGAGCTAATCTCCCCGCCACCACTCTCTCTGTAGCATGCAAGTCAGGAAAGATCATTCACACTGTGGTCGTGATGCCACTGTGGCAGCAGCCTGACTGCTAGAGCCCTGAGGCTTTCCATTCACCACTAGCAGGAGGGGCGTCTCGACACGAACACTGGAAAAGGAATAGTCCTGAAAGAAAAGAGAAAGAAGTTCATCACCAATCCTAAGATGGAAAAAACTCCAGCATGGGATAAACCACCTGCCACATTCTCCCCACCCTGTCCGGTATACACTCCTTACCTCTCTCTCACATTAGATAAAACTTGAGCTGTTTTCTACATTTAGAAAGAAAACACAAGGCAAGTAGAGTACTAGCAGTGTAACTACATGAACAAGACAGTTCTCTGATTTAACAAAGGGAAACTCCTTACACTGCCTGACAAAAGAATGCCACCAGCTCTCACAGTATCTGCCCTTCCCCACAATGTTTCTAGACAATTAGCCAGACAACACAGCAAACAACAACAGCCAGAGGAATTCTGAAAAACTGTTAGTCCAGGAATTTCTGAGGCCCTAAATTAATCTGCCAACTACAAGTTGAAGTGACTTCCCTTTAAAAAAAAAAGCTAGAGCCGGTGATTTAGCTCAGTGGTTCCAGCCCCTGCCTCGCAAGCGCAAGGTCCTGAGTTTGATCCCCAATACAAAAAAAAAAAAACCACCAAAAAAATAATAATAATAAAAATTTAAAAAAATAAAGTTACTTCCCTTTTATATCAAGAAGAAATAAAATCTATAACAGAAAAGATATCAGTGACATATTAGCTTACTTCCTAGTGCAAATGTATTTTTTAAATAGATTTTAATACTTGGTGAAAATGTTCAACCAAGAACTACTTTTTAGCCATGGCATGTGACATTCAGGAGGCTGAGATAGGAGAATCATGAGTACAAAGCCAATCTGAACTACACAGGAAATTCAAGGCTAGCATGGACTACATCACAACACCCTGCCTCAAAAAATGAAAAATGTATACATATGCATTAAACGTATATTAAATATGTGTATGTATATTACACATGTATATTCTTCCACTAGTAGTGTGAATCCAGCTCTTTAAAAGTCCAAGGAAAATAAGTTAAAAAGTTCTCATAAATCAATTTTTTAAAAAGATATAACAGGAATACGGCAAGTGACAAAAAATGATTTATAGACGAAATAGTAAATAAACAGATAATAAAGTATTCAGCCTCACAAATAATCAAAAAACCAAATAACACCAGTATTGAGACTATATTTTTCATGTAAAACCTGCAAGTAATTTTTTTTTGGCCTTTGTCTGACTTTATTTTTTTTTATTAATTTTTTTTGTTGTTAAATACTTTTATTGGTACATTGTAGGTATACAACACAATTACATTTCTCATTGGGAATTGTACCTTTACATAATGCATCTTGGTTCTTATTTTTTCCCCATTCCTAGCCCTCCCTTCACCCCCTCCACCCTTCCCTATTTACAAAGACTTTATTTCCATTTTTTCCATTTCTCAGCATTTTTCCTTTCCTTTCTTTCCTTTCCCCTGCCCCTCCCACTACCCCTACCCCTTTGGATCTTTTCTTCCTATTTTGCATTATCAATTATTCATTCTAATCATTGGTACATTTTAGGTATACAATATAATGACATTCATCATTGGAAATTTGCACCTTTACATAATCTCTCTTCCTTATTTTTCACCCTTGCCCAGCCCTCCCTTCAATCCCTCCATTCCTCCCTATTTACAAAGATTTTGTTCCTATTTTTCCATTTTCTCATATTAATCCCATTCCCTTCTATCCTTTCCCCTAGCCCTCCCACTTCCTTCCCCTTTGCCCCTTTTCTTCCTATTTCACATTACTTATTATACATTTTAGTCCTTATTTACACTTTCAGTTTCTCACACCAGACAAACTATTCAGTATTTATACATGTGTGTCCTATTTATTTCACTTAAGAGTATCACCTCAATGTGCATCCACTTAGCTATAAATGTCTCTAATTTCTCATTTTTTATGGCTGAGTAGTACTCCATTTTATTTTTAAAAACACATTTTCTTTATCCAGTCTCCAGTTGATGGGCATTTGGGCTGTTTCCAAGTTTTAGCTATCACAAACTGTGCTGCTATGAACATGGGCACACATATATCATTGTGGTATGATTCTTTTAATTCTTTGGGGAAGATCCCCAGCAGGGGAATAGCGGGGTTAAATGGGACTTCCAGTCCTAGTTCTTTGAGGTATCTCCACACTGATTTCCACAGTGCTTGCACCAGTCTACACTCCCACCAGCAGTGGAGCAGGGTTCCTCTTTCCCCACAGCCCCGACAGCATTTGTTATTGGTGGATTTCATGATACCAGCCATTCTTTCTGCAGTGAGCTGGAATCTCAGCATTGTTTTCATTTGCATCTCTCGAATGACCAGTGATGTTGAACATTTTTTCACGTATTTATTTGCTATTTCTACTTCTTTGTGTGAGAAATGTCTGTTCATTTCAGATGCCCATTTTTGGATTGGGTCTTTAAATTTGGGAGGTCTGATCTTTTTAAATTCTTTATAGATTTGAGATAGTAGACCTCTGTATGAGGAAAAAGCAGGTGAAGATTTTTTCCCACATTGTGCGTTGTCTCTTCACACTGCTGGTGGTTTCTCTTGCTGTGCAGAAGCTTTTTGATAAGAAGAGATCCCACTTGATTGTTTCTGCTAGTTCACAGGCAACTGAGGTTTTGCTCATAAAATCTTTTCCTTCACCGATGTCTTCAAGAGTTCTACCTAACCTGTGTTCTGACTGGTTCAGTGTTTCTATTGTAATATTTAGATCTTTAAACCATTTCGATTTTAGTTTAGTGCATGGTGAGAGATATAGGTCGAGTTTTAATCTTTGGCAAGTTGAAACCCAATTTTTCCAGCACCATTTATTAAAGAGGCTATCTTTCCTCCAGTGAGGGTGTTTGGCTCCTTTATCGAAGATGAGATGGCTGAGTGTGTCTGGCGTTCTTTCTGGAGCTTCTAGTCTGTTCCACTGGTCCTCAGGTCTGTTTCTTTGCCAGTACCATGCTGTTTTTATCACAGAAGCTTTGCAGTATAGGTGCAGGTTGGGGATTGTGATACCCCCTGCCATGTCTCTGTTACCTAGAATTGCTTTTGCTATTCAGGGTCTCTTTTTGTTCCAAATGAATTTTTGGATTGTTTTCTCAAGGACCATGAAGTGTGCTGCTGGGATCACAATTGGAATTGCATTAAATCTATATAGCAATTTTGGAAGTATGGCCATTTTCACTATATTATTCCTTCCTAACCAGGAGCAGGCGATGTCTTTCCATTTTCTGATATCATCTTCAAGCTCTCTGTTCAGAGTGCTATAGTTTTCAGAGAAGAGGTCTTTGATTTCTTTCGTTACGTTGATTCCTAGGTATTTTAGTTTTTTGGATGCTATTGTGAAAGGAATTATTTGCCCTACTTCTCTATCAGCGAGTCTGTCATTTGTGTAGAGGAAAGCTATTGATTTTTGTGTGTTGACCTTGTAACCAGCTACTTGACTGAATTTGGTTATCAAGTCTAAAAGACTTTTGGTGGAGTTCTTGGGGTCTTCTATATACAGTATCATGTCATCTGCAAATAACAACAATTTGACTTCATTTCCTATCTTTATTCCCTTTATTTCTTTCTCTTGACTAATTGCCATGGCTGTTTCCAGAACTATATTGAACAAGAGTGGTAATAGAGGACATCCTTGTCTTGTTCCTGATTTGAGTGTGAAGGATTTCAGTTTTTGACCATTTAGTATGATACTGGCTGTTGGTTTTTCATAGATGCCTTTTATCAGTTTGAGGTAAAGACCACCTATTCCAATTTTTTGTTGGGTTTTTATCATAAATGCATGTTGGATTTTGTCAAATGCTTTTTCTGAGTCTATGGAGATAATCATATGGTTTTTGTCCTTGGCTCTATCGATATAGTGTATTACATTGATTGATTTGCATATATTTCACCATCCCTGCATCCCTGGGATGAATCCCACTTGATCAGGGTGTATTATCTTCTTGATGATCTTCTGCATTCTATTTGCCAGTATCTTATTAAGGATATTTGCACCTATGTTCATTAGTGAGATTGGCCTATGGTTTTCCTTTTCGGTTGGGTCTTTCTCTGCTTTGGGGATCAAGGTGATGCTTGCTTCCAGGAATGAATTTGGGAGTATTGCTTCCCTTTCAATCTCATTGAAGAGTTTAAACAGTAGTGGCAGCAGTTCCTCTCTAAATGTCTTGTAGAATTCAGCAGTGAAGGCATCAGGGCTTTTCTTAGTTGATAAGTTTTTAATTACATTTTCAATTTCATGGGTTGATATTGGGTTGTTTAGAACTTTTAGGTCTTCTTCATTCAACTTTGGAAATTCACATGTATCTAGGAATCTGTCCATTTCTTCTGTGTTGTCCGTCTTATTGGCGTATAGGTTCTGGAAGTAGGTATTGATGATCTGCTGCATTTCTGCTGGGTCTATTGTAATTTCACCCTTTTCACTCTCAATTGCATGGATTTGGGCCTTTTCTTTCCTTTTTCTGACAAGGCTGACTAAGGGTTTGTCAATTTTGTTGATTCTTTCAAAGAACCAACTCTTGGCTTCTTTGATTTTTTGTATCATTCTCTTAGTCTCCATTGCATTGATTTCTCCTCTGATCTTTATAATTTCCTCCCTTGTATGAGCTCTGGGGTTGTCCTGTTCTTTTTCTAGAAGCTTGAGGTGCAGTACCAGGTTGTTTAATTGGGCTCGTTCTGTTTTCCTAATATGCGTATTCACTGCTATGAATTTCCCTCGTAAGACTGCTTTCAGTGTGTCCCATAGATTCCGATATGTTGTACTGTCATTGTCATTTAATTGAAGGAACTGTCTGATTTCTTCTTTAATTTCCTCTGTGACCCATTGGTTATTCAGAAGTGTGTTGTTCAATTTTCACGTGTTTATGAAATTTTTCCAGTTTCTTTTGCTATGGATCATAAATTTTATCCCACTATGGTCTGATAATATACAGGGGACAACTTCAATTCCTTTGCACTTACTTAAACATGTTCTATGTGTGAGTATGTGGTCTATTTTGGAGAATGACCCATGTGCAGCTGAGAAGAATGTGTATTCTGATTTTGTGGGGTGGAAGACTCTGTAAACATCTGTTAAGTTCATTTGTTCAAGAGTTTGATTGAGTTCTAGCATTTCCTTACTTATTTTTTGTCTAGTTAATCTATTTGTGACAGTGGGGTGTTGAGGTCCCCCACTACAATTGTATTAGTGCATATATGACTTTTCATGTCCGTTAGTATTAGTTTTATATAGTTGGCCGCACTAGTGTTTGGTGCATAGAGATTTATGATTGTCATCTCTTCCTCTTGGATTGTTCCCTTTATAAGGATGTAGTGTCCTTCTTCATCTCTCTTAATCAGTGTTGGTTTGAAATCTACTTGATCTGCAAAGAGGATAGCTACTCCTGCTTTTTTTCAGGTTCCTGTCACATGGAGTATTGTTTTCCACCCTTTAACTTTCAGTCTATGAGATTCCTTTTGAATTGTGTTTCTTGTATGCAGCATATTGCTGGATTTTGCTTCTTGACCCATTCTGCCAGTCTATTTCTTTTGATTGTTGAATTGAGACCCTTAACATTGATGGTTATAACTGAAACGTATTGACTTGTCATTGCCATGACTTTTTCTTTGTGTTGGGTTCTCCCACTTTACATTTAATTTCTTGTCATGCTAGATGGGTTCATTCTACTTTGCTTCCTGGGGTTGTGATCCTCAATGTCTGTTCCTAGGCTACTGTGTAAAATTCTTTGGAGTGCTGGTTTGGTATTCACGAAGTTCCTAAGGTGCTCTTTGTCATGAAAATATCTTATTTCAATCCATCAATTTTGAAGGATAGTTTTTCATTGTACAACAATCTGGGTTGGAGGCTGTTTTCTTTTAGGGCTTGGAATATGTCACTCCAAGCTCTTCTTGCCTTGATGGTTTGTGTTGAGAAGTCTGCTGTGATTCTGATGGGCTTTCCTTTGTATGTGATTTGTTTCTTTTCTCTAACTGCTTGTAGAACTTTGTTCTTCTGTTGAGTTTCTGGAATCTTAACAATTATATGCCTATGTGTAGATTTTTTTGATCAAGGCTATTTGGAGTCCTATGTGCCTCACTTACCTGTATGTCAAGTTCTTTTCCTCTGCTTGGGAAGTTTTCTCCCATTACTTCTGTGAAGAGTTTTTTATGTCATCTGCACTCTCTCCTGTTTCTTCATTGACTCCAGTCAGTCTTATGTTATTCTTCTTTGCATTGTCTAGCAGCTGCTGGATTGATTTGTCATGTTCCCTTATAATTTTGAAGCAATTTTTCTTTTCCTGGTCATTAATTGCAGTCTTATTTTCTATATATCTGAAATTCTGTCCTCACATTGGCTCATTATGCTGTGTAGACTTTCAGTGGAGTTTTTCATCTCCTAGAAATCTAATTGCATCTGTTTTATGGATTCCATTTGTTTCCTATGTTGGGATTCCATCATGTTCCTCAGCTCCTCTCTAGATTTATTAATCATGTCTTGCACTAGGAGCACAACCTCTCCTGTTATCTGAGAAATTATTTCTGTTTTCATTTTTTCCAGATCCCCTTTTGTTGCCAATTCAGTTGGTCCATTTGGTTGAGTATCATAGTGTTCCATCTCATTTCCCTTTGGGGTTGCTGTAGGTGATCTGGACATCTGGTTTTGAGACTTATTTACATGTTTTCTCATTTCCATTGGGGGGCGGGGGGGTACTGTTTGCACCCGTGAGGATCACCTCCTCTGAGCTGGGAGAGGTGGGACAGGGGCCGGGAGCGGCGGTAGGGATAGTGGCTCAGAAGCCCCTTCCTCTGGGCTGGGAGCAGCGGGAGGGATGGTGGCCAGGAAGCCCCTTCCTCTGGAGCAGGAGCAGTGGGACAGGGGCTCAGAAACCCCTACCTCTCGGCCGGGAGTGGCGGGACCCAGTACTGTGATCTGGTCATCTGGTGTCCTCTGTGCCTTTGTAGTGTGGAACCAGGTGGCTGTACAGAGGAGCGGCGGTGGTGTCCAGTGGATTGCTGCTGAGGCACAGGAAGATCTGGCGCGTTCGCTCATTCGCGCGACTCGCGACCTCAGTAGGGCATCTGCAGACCTGCCTGTCTGCAGCGGGCCGACCCGGAGCATTCCTCGTAACTCGGGACCTCAGTGGGGCGTCTGCAGACCTGCCTGTCTGCAGCGGGCCGACCCGGCGCATTCCAGGTGACTGGCAACCTCAGTGGGGTGTCCGCAGACCTGCCTGTCTGCAGCGGCCGACCCGGCACGTTCCGCGCGACTCGCAACCTCTGCAAGTAATTTTTAAAGGCTTCTTCTCAGTGTTGAGAATCACAGGAAAACAATGCATCCACTGCTAGTAATAACTCGCTAACCTTCCAGAGATTGATTCATCAGTATGTATTAAAAGCCTTGTATTTCTATATGTCCTTTGGACCCAAGATTCTACATTAAAAATTCATAAAGGAAATAGAGATATGGGCAAGATATAAAAATGTTCACTACAAGGGTTAGGGACAAAGCTCAGTGGTAAAGCACCTGCCTAGTATGTGTGAGGACCTAGGTTTAATCCCTTGTAGCATCAAAAATGTTCACTACAGTACTTTCATAATAGGGAAAAATTAGAAATAATCTAGAATAAACTGAAGTAACTAAACTCTGTTAAAGAGCTAGATGGTAAAATATTAGGCCTTGTAGGCCAGATGGTCTCTACCATGCAACAAGTCACCTCTGACACTGCAGTGCAAAAGCAGACAGAACAGTAAACAACCAAGTGTGGCTGTGCTCCATTAAAGCTTCATGAACATTAAAATTTGAGTATCATAAAATATATTTCTTTCCATTTTTCATGTAAAAATACAGTAAGTATTGTTAGCTCTCAGACCATACAAGAGGTGGAAAGCAAGATTTAGTCAATGTACCATACTGGCTGCCTCTGATCTAAGTGGTAAAAACATGGTTAAAGGGCTGGGGATTTAGCTCAGTGGTTCTGCTGCCTGCCTTGCAAGTGCAAGGTCCTGAGTTTGATCCCCAGTACCAAAAAAAAAAAAAAAAAAAGTGGTTAAATACTCAATCTCCATAAGGTTTCCGTGAAGATTAAATCAGGCAATGTATGCAGCGGAACTCTTAGCAATGTCTAGAACTCAGTTAGGTATTCAGTAAATGTTAACTGTCATTATCATCACCACTACTATGTGTCAATTCAAATCAATGCAGTTGAATGTGTAAAAAGATGAAGAATGTTCAAACACCTGCATATACTATACTATACATGAATAAATTATAAATATGAATCAATGTATTCCTAAAAAGAAAAAAGACTGGAAGTATGTACAGCAAACATTTACTAGTAACACCTGAGTGGTAATACTTCAGTCCTTTTTTTTTGGTGGTGATGGTGGTAGTAGGAATTGAACCCATGGCCTTCACACTGAGCTATATCCCCAAACCATTTTTATATTTTGAGACAAGGTTTTACTAAGTCCCAGCCTTCCAGAGTGCTGTGATTACAGGTAAGTGCCACCACACCTGGCTTTCCATCCATTTTTTAATTTCTTCTGCTTACCAGTAGTTTTCCTTTCTATCAGCTTTTTTTTTTTTTTCTTGTGGAACCAGAGATCAAACTCAGGACCTTGCACTTGCCAAGCAGATGCTGGTGCCACTGAGCTAAACCTCTGGCCCAGCAGTTTTTCTTTTTAGTAAAACAAACAAAAAAGTAGAGAGAGAGAACAAAAAAAGTATACACACTTCAGCAGTCTGCCATACTAATAAATGTCTGGAAGCTAATGGCCTCCATTTTGAGCACCTCTTGAAATTGTTGAGGCCAAAGATAACTTGTATTAAACTCATGTTGTCTCAATAAATTTAGTATTAAAATATTTATAAATGTTTTTCTTTTCCTGATGTATACATTTTTTAGCACACTCTGTATGAATGTATGTATATGTATATATATTTGTGTAAGTACCATAAACATGTATGTATGCCATACACACATGTACCATACACATTCATAGGTGCATGCATTACTTTTATGCCTGCAGTATTTTTTAAAAAGAGATAAGCTTGGACCAGGGAGGTAGCTCAGTGCTGCCGTGCCTGCCTCACAGCACAAGGTCCTGAGTTCAATCCCTGGTACCAAAAAAAAAAAAGAGAGAGAGCAACTTGGAGCCTATCAGTTGCAATTGAATTGCAACTAGCCGTTACTCACCTTTCCCTTGTGCTGAATTTGATGAAGCCGAAGATTGGGCTCAGGAATGGCAACAGAGTCCCCAATGAGAACTCCCCAGCTCTGTACTATATTATACACCATCACTGCATAGCAAGGTCCATCTGAATCTACCAAGCCAAATGTACTGCCAGGTAAGATGGAGAGAGAGAGAAAAAAAGATAAATGGGCAAGAAAGAAGGGCAGAAACTGGTTTTAAAATACTGACAAAATAAATGCTTCCCTAGTTACCTTACATAGAACACCTACAAATACACCACATATGTCTGAATCCACATTTGTCTTAGATATTTCATATCTTTAAAAAGCATCCACAAGCCAGGCATGGTGACACATGCCTGTAATCCCAGCACTTGGGAGGCTAAGGCAGAGGGATTGCCACAAATTCAGTGCCAGCCTGGGCTACACAGTGAGTTCAAGGCCACCTTGAACTACCCAATGAAACCCTGTCTCAAAAAATAAATAAAAAAAAGCATTCACAAGAGTCAGTAATCCAGTAATCTTTACTTTGCTAAGAACTTAATACCCTTATAATCAAATCTTCTAACCATCACTGTCAATACAGCTTATTTCGACAAACGTTCACTGAATATTATGTATGTGTCAAGCATTGTGCTTAGCAGTACGATATCAATCCAACTATGAATGACCTAAAGTCTAACAAAAGTTAAACAAAAAAGCCATCACTTGAGTTTGGGTGTAGCTCAGTGGCAGAATGCTTGCTTAATGTGAGCAAGGCCCTAGATCCCCAGAACCATGAGAAGAAGAAAAAAATAATCATTTACGTACAGTGTGATGAGTACTCTCAGCTTTTCCTTATGCTAAATTCAGTGAAACCACTGTTTGAGCTGTAGGCCCAAAGAAATAGCTAAATCAAAACAGGAAAGCAGGAGATCTCAAGAAAGTAACACTCAACTGAATCTTAAAGGATAAAACAGGAAAATTAATCTTCTATGGAAATAAAAAAAAGAATACTCGAGGGAATAGGAACAAGACTGACTTGGAAGGAGCACAAGGGGATCTCCCAAGGTGATGGCGATGATCTCTATCTTGAAAAGGATTTGGATGACACAGTTATATGCACTTGTCAAAATGTAGCAAATGTACACTTGGATTTGCTGAACTCAGTTAATGATCACATGCCAAAGTATTTAAAAGAAAGGAATACTGATCCCTGTAATTTACTTTAAAAAGGACCAAAAGTAAGCTACGTCAATGGATGAATAGTAGGATAAATAGACATGTATGTGATAAACTATGTATAGTGAAATATAGTACTATAATACTGGTAAAATATAGGTAATTAAATACATTTATACTTATTATAAAATTCCTTCAATTTTACTACATATTAGAAAATTTTCAAAATAAAATGTTGGGATGTTAGCTGTATCAAAAGAAAGCTAAAGGATCACCTGGCAGAGTTAACTGCACATAACATGCAGGGGCATGAAAATAGCTATTCTGAAACTTAAAAAATAGTATCATGGTTGAAAGAAAAGGCATTTGTGGCAAAGTGACAGAGGATAACTGAAAAGATGGGAAGGGAGCAAATCATGAAGGACTTTGTATATTAAGCTAAGCATGGGAGTTCAAACTGTGTCCCTAAAGCTACAGAGTCCAAGCAAAAAAAAAAAAAAAAAGAAAAAGTTTTTTTAATTTTTTTGAGACAGGGTCTCGCTATGTAGTTCAGGTTGGCCTCAAACTCATGGCAATCCTCCTCCCTCAGCCTCCTGAGGGCTGAGATAACAGGCATGTGCCACCATGCCCAGCTTAAGTAAAATATTTTAAACAGGAAGATTTGTATTTGATTTTTCTGCCAGCACTGTGGAACACTGGAGGAAAATGAGTCAGGGAGATGTGTCTGAAGAAATGCTAAGAGCTAAGAGAATTAAAGTAGTAGAGACAGAGAAGTAGGGACAAAACAGCAAAACTCTAGTACCTGGTGATTGCTTCAACATAGAAGAATGAAGAAGTGTAGAACAACTTCTAGAATTCTTAATTCTGTGACTGAGAGATGGTACCATTCACTGACAGAAAATCCAGGGAGAAGAGATGAATAATTTTGAGCATACTGAATTAAGAGATTTTCACTTGGAGCCCAGAGGCTCTTATATATAAGGATCCATAACCTGGAAATAAGGCCTGGGGTGAAATATTCCTGTTAGCACACAGAACACAGCCAAAGCCTTGGGTTTCTATGACATCAAGCAAGATGATCTATAGACAAGATACTCTGGACCAGCACCATGTCATCACTTGCCAAATGTGAATTAACAGGAAACAGCACAAACAAGCAGAACATTCCCCTAATGAAACCAAAGAAAGCCTCAGAATCTTTCTACACACTATGTCAGACAGTGACTGACAAGGGACCAAAGTTGGCAACTATAAGCCACCCTAGTATAAAGAGAAGAGAAAAAGAACAAAAACAAAGTCCTGGAAACCTAACATTTAGGAGTTGGGCAAAAAAAAAAGAGAGAGAAACCAATCTGTGGTAAAATATTTACTTGTTCTTAAGTTTCCTTAAAACCTACCTTTGTCTGTATCCTTTTTTTCATTACTCTTAGTTATAGCTCTGTTCTAGTTAATTAAGGTTTTCTCAACTATGATGTTGCTCTTTAACTGACCAACTATGCACACCTCTATAAATGCCATGGAGAATGCTCAGGAATGTAATGGGAACTGTGTTTTAGTTTGGTTGGAGCAGAAAGGATGTGAAAGGCAATAGTGAAAGATTAAATCAGAATGTAACAGAAGATGAAGTAAAAGCCACTGGAAAAGATGCCTAGAAAGACATCAGTGGTGATCACAGACAATAAACCACTGCAGTACAAAAAGGAAGGAAGAAACCAATTAACCAAGGATTGGCAAGTGGATGAAGGACCAAAGAGTGATGGCATGCACCAAATCCTAACTTTTCAAAATTCAAAAATTTACTAAATGAATATTTTTAATTCATTCCTCTGCCAAACTGTAAGCACTCTTCTTCACCTGGGTCTTTTACATTCCCCCCTCCCCCCATAATACAAATACTAGATGCTCAATAAATATTTGTTAAATGACATCATAGAAAATCTCCACAAGCAGGCCTTAAACTCTAACTCAAAGCTCACCTTCCAAAACTGCCTATGTATACATAGTCCAGACAGGATGAACAATTTGCCCTTCTTCAACTCCATCAACATCAAAACTCAAAGAGGCAATCCGGGCAATGGAAAATCCATAAGAAAACAGACATAAAGAAAGGTCATGAGAGGACTTTCAGGAAGATGGCAGAATGGTGAACAGCAGAAAAACAGCTGGGTTTGGTGTCCAGATGCTGGAATATAGTAACATAAGAAAGAGAAGGAGGGAAGTGGGTCTCCAGGAACCAACAAGGATCTGAAGCGAGAATTGAAGACCACAGTGAAAGCAAAGAGAGAGACCTTAATGCAAAAGAAGGAGGTGGTAAGCAGAGCTTTCTCCCTGAACCCTGACTCACTGTGGGGGAGTGGCAGCTGAAACCTGCAAACTCATGATGACTACTGGCAACCCCAGAGGACCTCATGGAGAAGTGCACCAGTGAAACATAGCAGTGGATACAGTGGACTCCAGTGGCTGGTAAATTATTTGGTTGAGATGCCCCACAAGAGAGGGCAATTGACCAGTAGTCATCTAGAAGAGGGCCAAACTGAGCTCAGAACTCAGAGCAGCTACAGTCTGGCTCCATATAGTAGTTCTCAGTGTCAGGATGAGGCAGAACTGAGCTCAAGTAGGCAAGAAGTCAAGGAGCCAAGTTCAAATGGCAGGAGGCACACAGAGTGTTGTAGGCTGAATAAATTGGGTTCCAGTTTCACAGCCAGAAACCAGCCTGAACTTCAGATGAACTAAAGATGCAGGCTTCCTAGGATTATCTTGTACTCCACCATAAATCTATGGCTGGCTTGCTGGGATTAATTAACAAAGATCTGGGCTCTGTCTGGCCACTCTGTCAACCAGTGACAGCAGACACATGCCCTGAAGTGGACATTTTTTTTCTTCTTTTCTTGTTTTTGTTTTTATTTTGTTCTTGATGCTTTGTTCTTGTTTTTATGAGTGTGAACATTGTTTCTAGGTTTTTTTGTAGTAGGTATTCTGTTTGTTCTTGTTTTTATTTCATACTTCTCTCCCTCCTGTCTTGTTTACCAGTTTCCCAAAGTTTGTGTAATCTTCCTTTGTCCTTCAGCCTTGCTTCAAATCTCTTCCTCTTCTTCTATATCTCTATTTTTCCCCCTAACCCTTTTTAAATTTTTTCCCAGAAAGTAAAATTGCCATATTGAGGGTGTATTTACTGTATACAATTTTCTATTTTATTTTAGATTTTGTTGTATAACCACAAGTATATTTCACATAGTTAAAGGTAGTAAATTAATAGTTACCACAGTTTGTCATTTTCTAGGCTATGTGTGATACTATTGTTACTGCTGATTGTACTATTTTAGCCAAGGTGACATAATTGTTCTAATCAGTTGTTCTTTCTGGTATGCCAAGACTAAGATTGCCTAAGGGTTATAAACAATACTATAGGCCAGTACCAAAGAACCAGGGACTAGACCAAATAGGCAGCAACTTCTCACCTCCAGTAAATTGAAGAGGTAGGATCTTGCAACAGACTCAAAACCCAAAAGCCAGCTACTCCTGAAGACATCTCTGAGGAGTAGTCATTTCCTAAGGGTTCTCAATACTAACAATAAAGCTACCTGCCACAAGCAATTTACAAGCATCAACCCAGGAATTAAACTTAACAAAAAAATAGAAAATGAGAAGTCACTTAAGAAATATGCAACCCCAGACTTTCAGCTTACCAAAGCCAAACCCAGGGGGCAATGAGGTAGAACAATTCAAAAGCCACCCACCTGGATTCTCTGAAGTGGTAACAGCGGAAATAACAAAGCAGATGAATGAGGCTCTAGAAAATATCAAATTAGAATAATTTCTCAGATAACTTTAGAAATGGTGACCATAATCAAAGACATGGTTAGTGACTCTAGAGCAGATACAGATAAAAAAAAAGAGGAGCTTAGAAAAATGATGGAAACCATGAACATAGGAAAGAAATGGAATCCATGAAACAGGTTCAAACAGATATCCAAGGAGATTAAAAAAGTATATGCAGCAGAATGAGCCAATGTGAGGACAGAATCTCAGACCTAGAAAATAGGGTTAGTTAGTGACCATGAAAAGAAAGATTTCTTAAAAATAGCAACAGACCACAAAAAAAAATCAATCTAACAGTTATTAGATGATGCAAAAAAGAATAGCATAAGAGTGATCAGAGTCAATGAAAAAGCAAGAGAAAGGACAAACAACGTAAAAAACCTGTTCATAGAAGTACAGTGGCCCCTTGACTTACAAACTGAATTCATTCCTGAGGGCTGATTGTAACTCAAATTGTCAGTTGAAGGCACAGGATCCTATACACAGCCTTCAAAGACTCTATCCTATATACAGGCAGATCTCAGTGTCCTTAGAGAGACATCAGCCTAGGATTTCTCAATTAACTCCATACGGGAAAGTATGTTGTAATGTTCCTTCCAGAACACTTACGGGTTATATCTGTATCTGAGTCTATCTGGAAGTGCAATCACCAGGGTTTGGGTCATAACTTAAGACTGGCCATAAGTTAAAACTAAACTTTTGGTCATCCAAGTGGTTCATATGTCAGGCTGTCATAACTCAAGGGTCCACTGTAATTGGCAGAAAACTTCCCAAGCATGGAAAAATAATCTGACATACAGATAAGTGAGGCATATAGAACTCCAACTAGCCATGATCAAAAATATATATATACACCAAGGCATATTATACTCAACATTGGCCGGGCATGGTGGCACATACATGTAATCCCAGCACTTAGGAGGCTGAGGCAGGAGGATCACTGTGAGTTTGAGGCCAGCCTGGGCTACACTGAGAATTCAAGGCCAGTCTAAACTACATAGTGAGACTCTTTCTCAAAAAACAAAAAAACAGTCAAAATTCCAAAAATTCAATACAAGAACAGAATATTAAAAGCTGTTAGAGAAAAGAAACAAATCACCTATAAAGGAAAGGCCTTCAGAATCACAGCAGACTTCTCAACACAAACCCTCCAGTCAAGGAGAGCTTAAAGTATTTCAAGCCCTAAAAGAAAACATCCTCCAAATAGATTGATGTACCCTGTAAAACTATCTTTCAATATCAATGGAGAAATAAGATACTTCCATGATAAAGAACACCTGAAGAAATTCATGACCATGAAACCACCACTACAAAATGTTCTGAAGGACATTCTAGAGAGAGATAAAGAGGACTAAAACTCCATGAACCCCAACAGAATGAATCTACCAGGCAAGGTAAGCAATTAACTTATCCCATGCATGCATATATCAGACCATAGTGGAATGAACTTGGAAATCAATGCTAAAAGAAACCATAAAAACTTCATACACCCATGGAAATTAAATAACTCCCTCTTGAACAACCAAAGGGTCACAAATGAAATTGAAGAAGAAATTAGTTTCTACTAGTAAACGATAATGCCACTAAAACATACTGGAACTTATGGAACACAATGAAAGCAGTCCTAAGAGGGAAATTTATAGAGTTAAATTTTCATATCAGAAAAACAGAGCAAGCTCAAATAAACAACCTAATGTTGAACTTCAAATATGCAGAAAAAGAAGAACAAGTCAAGCCCAAAGTTTGTATGAAGGAGGAAATTACAAAGATCAGAATGGAAGATCAGTTGAGACTAACAAAACAATACAAAGAATCAATGAATCAAAGAATTGGTTCTTTGAAAGATTAAATGAAATTGATAAACCCTTAGCCAACCTTATCAAAAAAAAAAGAAAGAAAAGACTCAAATCCATGCAATTAAGAATGAAAAGGGTAAAATCACAACAGATCCTGTGGAAATCCAGAAGATCATCAATACTTACTTCAAGAACCTATACTCTAACCAGATGGAAAATGGAAGAAATGGAAAGATTCCTAGACATATATGAATTAACAAAGCTGAATCAAGAAAATATAAAAATTCTAAATAAACCAGTATCAGTCAATGAAATTAAATATGTAATTAAAAACCTACCAACAGGACCAGGGATTTAGCTCAGTGGTTCCACTGCCTGCCTCACAAGCACAATGACCTGAGTTCAACCCCCAGTACCAAAAAAAAAAACCTATCAACAAAGAAAATCCCAGCCCCTGACAGATTCACTGCTGTATTCTATACAAAATTTAGAGAAGACCTAATGCCACTATGTTTCAAACTCTTTAATGAAACTGAAAGTGAAGCTATATTCCCAAATTCCTGAGCATTACCAAATTCCTGAGCAAGCATTATCCTGATACAAAAGCCAAAGAAGGACCCAACCAAAAAAGAAACCCACAGGCCAATCTCCCTAATAAACATACCTGCAAAAATCCTCAATAAGATATTCGCAAACCAAATGCAACAAATCATCAAGATTATACACCATGACCAAGTAGGATTCACCCAAGGGATGCAGGGATGGTTCAATACATGCACATCAATAAATGTAATATACCATATTAAGAAAGCCAAGGACAAAAAACATATGAGTATCTCAATAGATGCAGAAAAAGCATTTGACAAAGTCCAACACTCGTTCATGATAAAAACTCTACAGAAAATTGGAATAGATGCTCTTTATCTCAATCTGATAAAAGCCATCTATGACAAATCAACAGCCAACATGATACAAAATGGACAAAAACTGCAAGCTTTCACTCTAAAATCAGGAACAAGACAAGGATGTCCACTTCACCCCTCCTATTCAATATAGTTCTGTAAGCATTAACCAGAGCAATTAGGCAAGAGAAAGTAGTAAAATGAATAAGATAGGAAAGGAAAAAGTTAAATTATCATTATTTGTGAATGACATGATACTCGACATAGAAGACCCCAAAAATTTCACCAAAAGACTTCTAGATGTAATAATCAAAGTTAATACTGTAGCTGGATATAAAGTCAACAGTCAAAACTCAATAGCATTTCTGTACACAAATAACAAATTCACTGAGAGAGAAATTAGGGAAACAACACCTTTTACAACAGCATCCAAAAAAAAAAAAAAAAAAAGAAATACCTAGGAGTCAATCTAACAAACAAAGTAAAATACCTTTACATTCAAAACTATTGTACTCTGAGAAAGGAGATCAAAGAGGATATCAGAAAATAAAAGATAGGGCTGGGGATTTAGCTCAGTGGTTCCGGTGCCTGCCGTGCAAGCACAAGGTCCTGAGTTCAATCCCCAGTACCAAAAAAGAAAAGAAAATAGAAAGACATCCCTTGTTCTTCAGTAGGAAGAACCGATATGGTAAAAATGGCCATACTTCCAAAACTCTTACACAGATTTAACACAATCCTGATCAAAATACCAACAGCATACCTCACAGAATTAGAGAAAACAATCCTAAAATTCTTTTTGAACCAGAGAAGGCCTAGAATAGCAAAAGCAATTCTGGGCAACAAAGGCAAGGCTGAGGGTATCTCAATCCCTGACTTGAAATTATACTACAGAGCTACTGTGATTAAAAACAGCATGGTACTGGTAAAAATACAGACCTGAGGATCAGTGGAACAGATTAGAAGATGCAGAAACAACTCCAAACACACTTAGCCACCGCATCTTCAACAAAGGTGCCACTTTCACTGGAAGAAAGATAGCCTCTTTAATAAATGGTGCTGGAAAAAACAGGCTTTCTACATGCCAAAGATTAAAACTAGACCCATATCTTTCACTGTGCACTAAAGTAAAATCAAAATGGATCACAGATATAAATATTAAAACAGAAACACTACATCTGCTGGAAGAGAGAAGAGGTAGAACTCTTGAAGACACTGGTATAGCCAAAGACTTTATAAACAAAACCTCAAATGCACAGAAACTATCACAAAGAATCAACAACTGGGATCTCATCTTATTAAAAAGTGTTTGCACAGCAAAAGAAACGACCAACAGGTTCTAGCTTTCTGTGTGCTTAGGTGCCCGAGCTACTGAGGGTCTAAGTCTGGACAGCCAAAGAGTGTGGGAGGTAACAGTCGCCAGCGCAAGGGTCATTTTGTCACTGGGAAGGGATAGCCCTCACCCGCGGTGATGGTGGTTAGCAAGATGAACAAAGATGCGCAGATGAGAGCAGCGATTAACCAAAAGTTAACAGAAACTGGAAAAAGAACGCCTCAAAGAGTTGCTGCGAGCTAAATTAATTGAATGTGGTTGGAAGGATCAGTTGAAGGCACACTGTAAAGAGGTAATTAAAGAAAAAGGACTAGAACACATTACTGTTGATGACTTGGTGGCTGAAATCACTCTAAAAGGCAGAGCCCTGGTGCCTGACAGTGTAAAGACGGAACTCCTACAAAGAATAAGAATATTCCTTGCTCAGCATGCCAGCCTTTAAGAAAGAACATTTGCAAGCTGGCTCTACACAAAGCTCCTCCCACATGTTCTGCGCATCTGAACTTTGAAAGCAGAATCTATAAATTGCATCCCCACACACTAAGGTCAAGAAAGAACTTAATGGGAATTAATCTCCACCCATTAGCTTTACTCTGACATCAGGATTACCAAATCCAATGGACACTTGTCTATTCTTATGTGACCTCTGCTGGAAAGTGAGACTATCGAGGGTCCTGCCAGTTGGAACTCTCCTCCCACTCCTCACGTTGTTTCTTCCTACCACTGGAAGTGCCTTCTATTTCATGTGGAGTACATTTTGCTGTATGTGACTGTTAAGTAATAATATTTCATAGGGCTCGATCCTGAGCCTTCTGCCTGATTAACTGGATGCACCTTGCCTGGGCAAATCCCAAGAAATGGGTCAAACCATGGCTTCAAATACCAGAAGTCGATAAATGCTAAACTGCATCTTCAAACCAGACATGTTTCTAGCCTCCAGACCCATATACTCCTCTGCTGTGGCTCAGCTTCCTTGAATACTCCACACCTCAAACTGACCAAATGTAAAATAATGATTATATTTTTCCCCCAGTAACTATCCCAGCTATATTCCTTATCTGAACGATACCTCCCAGACATACAGATTGCCTGAAGAGCTTATTAAACTGCTGATTTTGAAGGTTAAAAAAAAAAAAGAAACCACCAACAGAGTGAAGAGACAACCCATAGTGTGGAAAAATTTTTGCCAGCTATTTCTCAAAGGACTAATATCGAGAATATATAAAGAACTCAAAAAAATTAGACACCCCCAAATTTAAAGTCCCAGTCCAAAAATGGCCATCTGAAATGAATACACACTTTTCAGATGAAGAAGTAGAAATGGCAAATAAATATATGAAAAAATGCTCAACATCACTGGTTATTCGAGAGATGCAAATTAATGGTTGTTTTTGAGACTGCACCTTATATGTAGTTCAGGCTTGCCTTAAACTCATTATGTACCCTAGGCTGGCCTAAAACATGGCAATCCTCCTGCCTCAGGCCCCCAAGTGCTGAGATTACAGGCGTATGTCAAAGGCCTGGCTGTGAGAGATGCAAATTAAAACAATGCTGAGATTCCATCTCACTCCAGAAAGGATGGCTATTAACAAGAAGTCAATAACAAATGCTGCCGGGGCTGTGGAGAAAAAGGAACACTTCTCCACTGTTGGTGGAATGTAAACTGGTGCAACCACTGTGAAAATTCCTCAAAAAACTACGATTAGAGCCACCATTAAAAAAACAACACAAAAAACTAGGATTAGAGGTCCCATTTGACTCAACTATTCCCCTTCTGGATATCTTCCCAAAAGAAATAAAAGCATTAGGCCAGGGATTTAGCTCAGTGGTGCCACCACCTGCTTCATAAGCACAAGGTCCTGAGTTCAATCCCTGGTACCAAAAAAAAAAAAATTAAAAGCATTATACCACAGCTATATATGCACACCCATGTTTATAGGAGCACAGTTTATAATAGCCAAATGCCCATAATCCAATGAATGGATAAAGAAGATGTGAATTTTTTATACAATGGAGTACTACTCTGCCATAAAAAGGGAAAAGCTTGAGACATTTCTAGCTAAATCCATGCACTATGAGACCATACTCTTAAGTGATATAAATCTGACACACATTTTTAAATATGCCATTGTTTCTCTGTTGTGAGAAACCACAAGTGTAAATAAGGACCAAAATGTACAACAGATACTGGGAAATGGTGAGAAAATGTTCAAATGAGAAGAGGAACTATGGAGGGAGGAAAGGGAAAAAAGGAAGAGACAAGAAAAAAAAAAGAAAACAGAAGAAAAAAATGGAAACACATTTGTAAATAAGGAGGAGAAGAGGGGCTGAAGGAAGGGAGGGAAATGGGAAGAAAAGAAGCAAGATATATCATGTACAGGTACAAATTCTCTTTGATGAATGTTATTATTATGTATATCTAAAATGTACCAATAAAAAAAAACTCAAAGGGGTAGGAGAATTTTAAGATTTCTGTATCTTATAACAAAATATGTCCTGGTAGGAATCCATAAAGCAGTGGCCCCGGGGGAAAAAAAAAAAGGAAAAAAAAACTGACTGAATCTACACAGGTTGTAGAGAGACTGTTAGGCATCACCTAGAGATAATACTTGCTCACAGAAGGGAAGAAGTCACTAATCTGAGACTACTCACAATGCCTTCAACTGCCAGAGAAAGATCAGGAAGTGAGAGCAATCAGACCAGAAGAAGAAAAAGAAGAGAGCTGAAGGAAACTCACAAGGGGACTTTCTCTTCTGTGGTTAGGCTAAACACCACCTTTCCCAGGACCACAGCACCACTGTTCACACCAGGCTGCAAGGCACTCAGGGTCTTGAGCTCCAGGGTCACCTTCTGCCCCGAGGCCGACTGATAGCGCCCATCACCACAAGGGCCAAGATGGGCTGGACGCAAGCTTCCCAACATGCTCTGCAGTTTTTTGGCCTTCATCTTTCCCTGCAAAGGGAGGACCAATAGGTTAAGCTGGACACTGTACTGTCCTCTTTGACAGTCTAGTCCTTCCCTCCCACCCACCCACTTCTGTGGGTCACCACTATCTAAGCTTATTCTTTTCTTATTTTATTGACCCACAGCAGAATTAAAGAGTAGGCTTCTGCACTGACACATCTTTACCTTGCTCTCCAGGAGACTGGTTAGTTTACTGAGGAATTCCAGGAGTTGTTGCTCTCGTTGCTGGGGCTCCAGCCAGGCAGGGTCCAGTGCTGCAGCCCGAGAGAAGCCCTCCAGGGCCTCCCCATAACTCTCTTCATATTTATGTAGCTGTGCAAAAAGTAACCCAAAACCTCCCAGTGGTAAGTACATCTCAGTAAACTATGCAGAGGGAATAATGACATAATGGGATACAATCCCAGGGAAATAGATTATCTTCCTCTTCTAACATAAATATTCTTCTTCCTGGCCAAGACGGTGACAAGATGGAAGCTAATTTCCAAACTCTAAAATAGTTAAGTTGTAGATATTGGGTCACTCTGTTTTTACATTTGTACTTAATACTCCAGAAGACTTCTAAACCATCCCTTCCTTTTCTGTGCACTCTCCTCACCCCGCTTCTCCTTTCCTCTAATGACTCCACCAGAAACTGAAGTCAAGTTGAAACAATTCTTCTTAGAAATAATTTGACTTTCTTCTCAGTTTGTACCCAACTTTGTCCCCTGTATACTCAGTTATCCTTACAGGCTAAGACCTAGGTGTGTTTTTTACTTGACTTTCAGATGGGTCTTACCGTTGCCCTGTTCAGATGAAGGTCAGGATTGCTGGAAGCTTTCCTGTCGACTTTCTCCTGGAATGAGAAAAAAGATCATCAGTGGATCCTGCTTCAATATGAAGGATGGACATGCCCAACATGTCCTAGACTTCTCTCACTATAAAAACTTGAGTTTCTTCCTTGTGAAAATGCTATCTACACTCATACTCTTTTACAATAACCACATGCAAATCTGATATTTAGTCAGTCTCTGAAGCCTCAGGAATGTAAAGGTGTCTGTACATGTGAAGCAAAAATATGGTTATAATTAATCCATGCAGTATTATATAGAGTATGAAGAAATATGTGAAAGCATTCTGATAATTTTTTTCCAGTTGTGATATACTGCTATAAATGAGGAAAGCCTAGGACAGAAACAGTGTCAATTCAGTGCATTTTCTCTGTCGACAAGCCTGGCTCCAGACACTTGCAGAATTATGTTTCTATAGCCAAGTCCCCTGAAAACATGCATGAAGTCAAACTCTGATTCTCTAAAAAACAGATGACCAGAAAGCAAAGGACAGTCCAGACAAAGGTACTAGGAAGAAACTGCCATGTTCATTCTTAAAATTTTGTTCACTGCTTGGCACACTGCAAAACCACAAACAATATGAATTAAAATTGTTTAAATCATTGGTTCAGATATATTTAAAAATGGAAATTTGGGTGAACATACTAAGAGTTAAGAGCAACTATTTGGTAGAAGCCAAATAAAAAATCTGAAGGAATATATTACAAATTCTTTAAAATGTAAACATTCACAAAATTAATAAATTAGAGTAAAATATAGTTCCTCTATCTAAAAGTTCTGACAGAAAAAGGAGTCCTTGAACTGCAAAAATGAATACATGGTAGCTTTCTTTATTCCACCACATAGATAAAAATAAGTAATGGTTAAATTAAAAAGCAATTCTCTATATCAAAGAAAGCGTGAAAACAAAAGAAAGACGAATCTGAGGGATAAATAAGTGCTTATCAGACCACTGTCAAACTCCTACTAATAGGTAATCAGGCACTCAAAGCCTGAAGGAAACCCCCATCCAACTAACTACTGATACAAAAATGGCCTGAACAACTAAGCAAAACACGAGCTCCAGTGAATTAATTCCAAGAAATGATGCAGAACAGCCTCTGTATTGTTTTCTCTTTTCACCTGTGGGCAATCCAGACCTGTATTTTTAATTAATCTGGGGATAGTACTTTTAAGTGTCAGTTTTCATTTTCCTTTAAAATGAACATAAACAGATACTAATGAGCATTATTTTAATAGGCTTTTTTCCCCACTAAAAAAAGATGGATATTGCCAGGCAAGAGGTACATGTCTATAATCCAGCACTTGAGATGCTGAGGCAGGAGGAACACAAATTCAAGGCTAGACTGATTACAAATCAAGACTCCAGTCTCAAAAAAAAAAAAAGAAAGAAAGAAAACAAAGATGAACATGTTGAGATGGGCTCTGTGACTACCTACACAGTTCAAGGAGTTACCTGGCACCAAGGTATCACACTGTGAGTACTGTAATTCCTAACACTCAAGTTATAAGAAGAAACAAGCCACCTCTACAGACACAGCTTTGCAAAACCACACACATTGGGTGTTAGCAAATGCTGCCTCTGCTACTTGCTAAAGGACCACAAGAAAGACTTCAATGGTCTTGCTTGTTTCTGCCTCTAGTCATCTGGCCTGGGTGACCACAAGTACTCACTGCTCGGGCATAGGCACTGAGGGCTTGCTGGGAGATCTTAGGGTTCTGGCCAGTATTGAAGTAAAGAGAAAGGTATGCATTCCCCAGGATATCTGAAAGAGAAACAATGGTGGATCATTGCAGAGCCCAAAGCTAAGATCTCTCCTATTCTAATCATCCTTCAAAGTCTATTAGAGAGGCTCCAGTTCTGCAATCCAGGAATGACACTATATCAAAAAATGAACTAGGATAAACAGATAAACATGGATGCTCACCCACCCAAATCAAACTTGAACAACCTTACAAAAGCTCTGCCTTACTTATATGGAAACATATATCTCCTCTCTTGGATCAAAAGATCCAAGAGCTCCAAGAATAGTGGTTCATCAAAATAGTTCTTTAAAACAAAGATACCCTAGCTTCACCCTCAGTCAGATCAATAGATGGACACCAGATGACTGTAGTATGAGCCACTACTTTAGAAACGTGTTACCAATCTCTTGAGAGCACTCACACCAGGAGCGGCCATCCAGGACATCCATCTGCACAGCTAACTTAGCTTGTTGGACGCTGTCCATGACATGGCGAGAATGTTCATCTCCATTGTCGGTCCGCAGCTGGCGAAGCACCATTGACAGGTTTTGTAGGGAGACTTTGTTCTTGCACTACAAAGGGAAATGGCACATACTCAACCTCCCTGCTTCTACCTCCCCTTTCCCAATCTACTCTGACATCAACCTTTTCCCAAATCAAGTTTTTGGTCTTAGTTCTTGTTGCCATTTGCTGCTTTGATGCCCATATACCAAGATCATCTTGGTCACTAATTTTTCTTCACTTCTCATCTACCCCTGAACCTAATCTCATTATGGCTCTCCTTTTTCAGTGCCCTATCCCTAATTTCCTCACCAACCTTCCTCCGTTCTCATTCTGTTCTCCTAATTCAAGATCAGATTTGATTGGTATTCTTGTCCTAGTGAAATGCAGAAAACCAAAGGGATTCCATCCTTCCTGAATGTTTTCCGAGGGGATGGTGGGCGGCTCACATGGGTGAGGGCTCCTGAGAAGCAGGTGTGGGCAGCTGCAACATCCTCTTTCTTCCAGTAGACCTCACCCAGCTGGTTCCAAGCTTCCACCAGCTCAGGCTCCAGCTTCACAGCCTTCGACAGAAGCTCCTCAGCCTTAGAGCTATACTCAGGAGTCACATTTAATGCCTTCCCTGTTAGCATTAGAGTCTGTGCCTTGCCCTGGACAGAACCTAGGAAGAAAGGAAAAAGGTAAAGAGAAGTGGAAAAGCCCAAGCACTGAAAAACCAAGGAACATTCTCTCTAGAAGGTACCTCATTCCAGCTATGGGAAGAAAAACAGTTGAGGAAAATTGTTATAAACATACTATTTACATAATTCTATTATGTTGAAAATATTGTGTTAGATAACTGGGTAATAAAGCAAGGTTTCCACCCTGCAGAGGCTTACAACTTGGTGAAGACAAAGCACTATATAGAAAATTAAACAACAATGAAAAAAATATGGCATACACACAACAAATGGGTAAAAAGTCAAGAAGAAAAAAACACAAGATTCTCCAGGTTAGAAAATGATATAAACAAAAAAGCAGAAATACATGTGGCAGGTTCATGGGAGACTGAGCAGTCCAACTTGAATGAAAGGAAATGTTCCTTAATAAACAAGTAGTCAGAGATGATGTCAGAAAAAGAATGAGACAAGAGAGACGAGCAAAAAGGCAGACAAGAGGTAAGATTAAATGCAAGAAGTAATGACGTAGAAAGATAATCACAACCATGGTAAACTGAATTGGAAGTAAAAAGCAAGAAAGAGGGCTGGGGATTTAGCTCAGTGGTTCCAGCGCCCGCCTTGCAAGCGCAAGGTCTCGAGTTCGATCCCTGGTACCAAAAAAAAAAAAAACCCAAACCAAAAGGCAGAAAGATCAGTTAAGAAGATCACCTCAACACTGCAATCAACAAGTACACTCTTTCATTTCACACCATTTGCTACAATCAAGCTTTAGGAAAAGTAGTTTAAAGAATGACAGGTTCTACCTTGCACAGGGGCCCTTAGAAGAGATACTCTTTTCTTTCAACCTACAGCAGCCACAAACAGGATACCAAACGCTCTACAGAGAGGGAGCAAAACTCTATCGCCTTTCAGTAAAGGGCAGGAGGTGCACAGTCTTTAGAGCTCATACCCGATACTTCCTCCATCTGCTGCAGGGTCTTCTCCATCTCCTCCCGCACATCCTGCTGCTTCCGCCCAGCATCCTCAACACTGTGTGTCTCAAAATAGCAGTCTCGAAATGAATAGAGCTGATCCACCAATTCCTAGAAAGTAGAAGAATGATATCATTAATAGGAGAGAAACCACTTGATAAGGAAATTTGAAAATGACTAGCCATACTAGCTCTGATCCAGGAAATACTGATTTTCTTATCTCACCTAGGATGGGACAATAGATAGATGGACAGGTCTATCAAAATGCCACAGATCACAAGGAGAGCAGCCCACTCTCATGGTCCAAAGTTGTCCCATGCCAGTTTCTGCACTATGATGACGACTCTGACTCCCAGTTCCAGCAGAGTTTCCAATATGACTAAGCACTTCATATACCATGAAAAGGGAAATACTTTGCACCATGAGATAAACCAAAGATCACTCTATCTAGTGCTAATCTCCAAAGAATAAAACTTTGAAATTTATCCTTAAACTGGACTTTCTAAGCTTAGTAGGAGAATGCTTGCTAAGCATGAGTGAGGCCCTGGGTCTGATCTCTAGCATAGACAAAAAAAAAAAAAAAAAGACTTCTTAGCCAAAACAACAAAAAAAGACATCTTAGCCCAAAATCCCTGATTTTTCACATGCTGATATTTAAAAATAAAGCATGAGAATACAACACGACCTTTCCAATCTGATAAACACATGAGAAAGGCATGGTTTTCTACCACAAACAGACCAATTTGAACTCAGTCACCTTGGTATTATTGCAGTCTTGTTTCTTTAAATGCTTGTTGTGGGTTTTCTTGGGTTTTTTCCTCCCTCGGGTCAACTTTAGCTTTCTTGCATTTTTCACAAGTAAATGTTTTCTTTCCTCTTTTAAATGCCTCTGAGTCTTGTGATACCAAGCAAGACTATTCTTTCCTGAAACCAAATACCAGCAAAACATATAGTCTAATCACATCAAGTTTCATCAAGTACCTACAAACAACATCCTAAATTCATTCACTGGTCTCCATTCCACTATGATCATCCCAGACTAAATCAGCTCCACTATTTGCCTGGACTACTGCAACAGCTTCCTCAAACTCATAAAGCTCAGTTCCAAGTTGAGGCCTCACATAGGCTTCTCCTTATGCCTCAACACTTAGCCAGACATCTACATGATTCCTCATCATCATTGAGATCTCAACTCAAATACCAACTTCTCAGAGAGGCTCTTCCTAACCACCCAACTCAAAATAATCTTTTTAACCCTTCCTCCACCGTTAAATCATATTTCTATTTTTCTTCATAGTACCAATCATTTGAAGTTATGTGGCCTATTCCTTAACTGCCTATTGTCTGTCTCTACCACTGGAAGATAAGTTCCAAGATGGAAGGGCCTTTATCCATTTTGTTCAGAGCTACATCTGAACATAGTACAGAGATTGAAACATGATAGGCTCTCATTATATTTAATGATTGAATTAATATATCATCCCTGTCTCTAACAAAATATAAATGTGCCTTAAAATCCTACCCAGAGGAGGATGAAAAATGATACAGACTGGAAGCAAAATACAGCCTCTCCAGGACCTGGAATAGAGAGACTTGGAAAACAAGTTGGTGAAGAAAACAAGAAGTAGATCTCCAGGAATTGGGAGGGAGCTGACAGGAAAACTAGAAACTACTGGCCTTAGTAGTGACTCAAGATCCCAATGTAACCATGTGGTGGATCCACCAGGTAGAGTCTAAGCTCTTGTGTACAGAAGCAAAGAAGTGCAAAGCTTATACCCAGAAAAAAAAGTACGAACAGGAAAATCATGAACAAGAAGATCACAAACAGAAAAATTGTGCCAGGACAAGACAGGAAAAAGGGCCCAAAGAGGGCCTCACGTGCTTTGGTATGGGTTACATAGGAGTGGTCCTAGGGTGCTGCCCAAGCTCAAGTGAGTGGAGGGGAATGATTAAGGAGGAATGGCCCTAGGGTGCCATGGAGGTTCAAGTGGGTAGAGGGAAGAGATTGAAGAAGAATGGCCCCAGGGTACTACTCAAACTCAAATGGGTGGAGGGGAATGGTCTCCTGAGGCACAATGTTCTATCTGTACTACCTTACCCATGTCTGGTGGATTTTCAATACCGCAGACCCTGGGGAAAAAACACTCATTCAAAAACACAGACGAATTTTCTTTGGACACATTTATTTTTTCCTTCTTGGTTTTTTGAGGTTTGAGGGTTGTGTGTATTTTCTTTCTTTTTCTTTTTCTCTGTTTTCTTTTGTTTGTTCTTTTGTTACTTTTATCTAATTCTATTAATTTGCTTTTTACTCCTCAATAAGATCTTTTATCTCACTTTTCTCTCCTTCTCATCTTCATTTTTTTTTCTTTTTTGTAATACTGGGGATCAAACTCAGGACCTTGCACTTGCAAGGCAGGCGGCGGAACCACTGAGCTAAATCCAAAGCCCCTCATCCTCATTTTTCAAATTTTACTTTTTTCATTTTCCTCTTACCCATCTGTTCCACCTTTACTGGTATTATAATTAAGCTTTATAAATCTTTAGATATTTAGTTGATCCTATGCTATTATTGTTGAATTTGTTTCTATTGTTAATGGTGGTATAAGTTCCATTTAGGAGATATTTACTGTATGTCAATATTTGGTTTGTCTTTCTCTCTATAATTACAGATTTCTATTTCTATTGTTCTAGTGTGTAGTACACTAGTAACTTTTATTGGTTCTTATTGTATGTCAATATTCAATTTGTCTTTGACTCTATTATTGTGTTGATTTTGTCTTCTGCCAGGATTTCATAGTTTTTGCTGTTAATTGTTTTTGACTATATGCCAATGTCTGGTTTGTTTTTGTGTCATCAACCATACTGTGCTTCATTTCTGGAGAACTAGGTGCTGGGCCAATTACACTGCACTGTACCCTCCCTAAATTAACAGAGAGGGTCAGATCTTGGAACAAAGGCAAAGACAAATAGCCACACCCAAAGCGCATCACTGGAAAGCAGACACTAACTAAAGACATGTCCATACTAGCAATAAAGTTTTTTCCACTATAATCCACCTACAAACCTCAGGCACACACACACATAAAAATAAGAAAAAAAAGAAAAGATATATGAGAACACAAACCAACAAAATGCCTCCCAAAATTCCCAACTCATCCAAAGGTGATCCATGAGGCATCAATGGGGGGAAAATCAAAAGCCAAACAGCTGAATTACATAAAATGATAAACCAGGAAATATAAAACAGGTCATAAGGAGTTCTGCAAGCTCAAACATAACTAAACAGATAACAGACTTAATGAAACAATCAGTAAGCTTACAGAAGACACTAATAAAGAGCCAGCTGAGGTAAGCAAAATGATACAAAACATGAATGAGCAATTTAGCAAAGAATTAGTGTCCATAAAAAGGGACTACAAAAAATCCAGGAGATAAAAAAAAATTCTTTTGAAATATGGGCAGCAGAAGTGACCAATGTGAGGACAGTATGAGAACTAGAAGGTAAGGCTGAGGCAGGTAACCACATACTCAGAGAGACCTTGAAATCAATAGAACGTGGAAAATGGATTCAACAGCGGCTAGATGACACAAAAATGACTAATCTAAGATTAACTGCAATTAGTGAAGAATCAGAAGACAGCACAAAGCATAAAACAACTGTTTACAAAAACAATAGCAGAAAACTTTCCAAATTTGAGAAAAGAATTTAACATACAGATAAGTAAGGTATTTAAACCCCAAATAGCATAATCATAAAGGAACTTCTCCACAACACATCACAGTCAAACTTCCAGAAGTCCAACACAAGACAAAGCTTGTGTTTCAAAGCTTCAAAGCTATTAGAGAAAAGCAACAAATCACTTATAAAATAAACCATTAGAATTATAGCAGAATTCTCAACACAAACCTTTAAGGCCAGGTGAGACTGGAGTGAAGTGTTTCAAGCCCTAACAGAAAACAACTTCCTACCCAAAGTGATATATCCTGCAAAACTATTTTTCAAACTGATAGAGAAATAAGGTCTTTCTATGACAAAGAGCACCTTAGGAAATTCATGACCACTAAACCAGCACTCCAAAAAATTCTCAAGGATATCCTAGACAATTACGCCACGATGTCAAAATGTCTAAAGGAATGAATATGCAAAGCAGTGTGAGTAATTAAGCAGAAGGGGGAAAAACAAAGACTCAGCAAAAGGAAAATAATGCGACACCAGGAATAAGTCAATAACTTTCAGCAGTGATTCTCAATGTGAATGGTCTCAACTCCCCAGTCAAAAGACATGGATTGGCATGTTGGATCAAAACACAAAACCCAACCAAATGTGGTGGTGCAAACCTGTAATCCCAGCACTTAGGAGGCTGAGGCAGGAGGACTGCCAAAAGTTCAAGGCCAAGGCCAAGCTCGGTGACATAGTGAATTCAAGGCCAGCATGAACTACAGAGCAAGACCCTGTCTCAAAACAAAACAAAACACACAAAACCAACAATATGCTGTATGGAAGAAATACATGCCAGGAATTTACCTGAGTGGCACAGCCCCTGCCTGGCAAGTGCAAATGCAAGGCCCCAAGTTTGACCCCTGGTACAAAAAACAAAACAAAACACATTTAACCCAAAAAGAAATTCATAGATTAAAACCTAAAGGATGGAAAACAACAGTCTATGCAACAGGAGCTTGGAATCAAGCAGGAATAGCTATCCTAATTTGAGATAAAATGGACTTCAAGCCAAAATTGATCAGAAGAGGCAAAGAAGATTACTACATAATGAAAGGAACAATTCAACAGGAAGAGATAGCAATTATAAATATATATCCACTAAACACCACCACATTCAAATTCATAAAACAGACATTACTGGAAATAAAAGATCAGATAAACATCAACACAATTATGGCGGAGGGGGCTCAATACCCCACTATCACAATAGATCAGCTAGACAAAATATCAACAAAGACATGTCAGAATTGAACCACATCTTTGCATAAATGGACTTAATGGATATCTACAATGTTCCATCTAACAAGAGAATACCTATTCTTTTCAGTAGCACATAGAACATTCTCCAAAATAGACCACATACTTAGAGCATGCTTAAACAAATACAAAAGAATCAAATTATTGCATTCATATTATCAGATCATGGTGCATTGAAACTACAAGTCAACGGCAAAAACCAGCCACAGAATAATACTAACACATGGAAAGTAAATAATACACTCTTGAATAATCAATGGGTCACAGAAGAAACCAAGGAAGTAATACGTTCGTTACTAGAATAAAAGAATAATGCCAGTACAACATACCAGAACCTATGGGACACAATGAAAGCAGACCTAAGAGGGACGTTTATAGCTGTACCTGTCCACATCAGAAAAACAGAGTGACCCCAAATAACCTAATGATGCACTTCAAGGTCCTAGAAAAAGAAGAACAATCCCAATCTAAAGCTACTACAAGTAAGGCAATTATAAAGATCAGAGGAGAAATTAATAAAATTGAGACTAAAAACACAATATAATGAATCAATGAATTGAAGAACTCCTTCCTCAAAATAAAATAAAACCCTAGCCAATCTTACCCCCACCAAAAGAAATGAAAGATCCAAATCAATGCAATTACAAATGAAAAAGGGATATCCCAGCACTCAGGATGCTGATGTAGGAGGATCACCACAAGCTCAAAACCAGCCCAAACTATATAGCAAGACAGAGGACTAATTTCTGGAAGATATAAAGAACACAAAAAAATTAGTTTCGCCCAAAAAGACCCATTCAAAAAATGAGCAACTGAAGTGAATAGACACTCCTCAGAAGAAGTACCAGAAGCCAATAAGTACATGAAAAAATGTTCAACATCTCTGGCCATTAGAGAAATGCAAAATAAAACAATTCCAAAATACCATCTTACTCCAGAAAGAACAACTATCATCAAATTTCTGGTGTCTTAAAGCAACTTTCATATATGTGTCAGCAGCATTTCACCTACAAAATTTGAGTCTGAAGGGCTTTGTAATTAATACTGATAAATGTTTTAATCTACTCTGCCTTTTCTGTTCATTCCTGTTTTTGTGTGGATGTATGTTTGGAGGAGAGTTCTTAATTCGGGACATATGTCCCTGTCTCTCCTCACCCCACAGACTCACAAAACAGAGTCTTAGGTACCTGAGCTTTAGATGCTATTCCAAACTGAGCTACACCCCTCCTCCTTAGTCTGGAATTCTCAAACACAAGACTGAAGCCTCACTGGGAATTCAGCTCCACGGAGAAAAGACTCTTTCTGATTTGTTGGAAGGAAAGAGGAAGCTTTGCAAATTCTCTCCTTAGGAAGCTGCAGCTTAATTTAGGATCTAGATTCCAAATGCTCAATAAGAAAGACATCAGCCTTCAGGATCAAATAAATTTAAGTTTGCAATTATCAACCTCATTACCAACCCACAAGATACTGATATTTCTGCAAAACTCCAGTTTCTGTCTAAGCCCATCCCTCTACAAGTCTGACTTACACTGATCCCAAATTTCTGAATGCTAAATAATAACATTTAGCATTCACTCTTCTTAAGCAAAGGGCCTTTTCTACAACCTGGTCCATCTCATTTCTGGTACTACCTGAACTGGACAAAATCATAACTCATGGTTGCTAGGGAAGTTAGGGCTCTGATCACAGAAGCGGAATGCTTCAGTCCCACTCAGTCGAGGCCTAGATAAAAGAAATAAACTTTATTACCACCTTTCTCACATACAGTATAGACAGGTAGTATTTTCAACGTGAACCCAAAGCTTGTCGGTTTCTCTGAAAACAATTTTCCCCCCTTTAGGTTATTTATGCTGTGATAATACCATAAAGAGAATATTTAAATGTAATATTAAAGAAATATTCAAAAGAAAAAATAATAACAAATGTCGGTAACGCTGCAGGGAAAAGGAGATACTTCTATATTGTTGGTGGGAATGTAAACTAGTAGTACAAACCACTATGGAAATTAGTATGGGGATTCCTCAAAAAACTAAAAATAGAAATTCCATTCAACTTAGTTATTCCCCTTCTATCTTCCCAAAAGTGTTAAAAGACACTATATTACAAAGATACATGCATATTCTTTTTTTTTTTTCCATACTCATGTTTGTTTTTTGCGGGGAGAGGGTGTTTTTTGTTTTACAGTGAACCAGGTTAAAATTTATTAAGACGGGGATGAGCTGGGGATGGAAAGTTCGAGGAAAGGGATGGGGATGTAACTCTATGGTAGAGCGGCCCTGGGTGTGATGCCCAGTACTCCCACAAACAGACATATTCACGTGTATGTGGAGATATTTATAAAGCTAGGCATGGCAGTACACTCAGGAAACTGACTAATATAGAAGGATCATGAACTGGAGGCCAGCCTGCACTACATAGCAAGATCTTGTCCCCCAAAAAAGAAAGGATATACATTTTTGTAAATGGGGGGGGGGCATACTGCAAAAGGAAAAAGAATAAACACTGTCATACACTGATGAAGGCAACAAAACAATAGACCCTCAACTTCAGTATCCCACAATACACACAGTGGTTACTTGGTAGCCACTGAACAGGCAGTTTACTGCTTAGTAACTTAGCTACACATAAAGTGGACAAACTTGACATCCCAGAGTAAGATGCACAAAATTTTCATATGCTATATGTTTTGCTGATTCTCAATATGTAACATAATTAACTCAAAAACTGTAAATTTCTTCACGATAATCCCACAGTCCCAAGTTGAGAAGCCTTTGCTCTGCCTGTCGGTCCCCCTTCACACTCTGGGATCAGGGAAATGCTCTACAAGCAACCTTTGGTCCACATATTATCCGGGATTCCTGATCTTAGCATCCATGCCCGATAATGATACCGTGTACACCCACTCTGGCCCCAACTGTCAGTGCTTAACCCGAAGGCAGGAGCCTCACCTCAGGTGTTCCACAACCTCCGGGCGGATGGCCAGGGCACCCAGTCCCTGCTCTAGGACTGCCCGCAAATTCGTTCCCGTCATCCTGCCCCATATTCACGTTTATAGAAGCACAATTCATAATAGCTAAATCTTGGAAGCAGAGTACATGTCTATCAACAGATGAATAGATAAACAAAATGTGGTATTTATACACATTGGAGTATTACTCTACTATAAAGAGTGATAAATTTGAGTCATTTGTAGGAAAATGGATGCACTTTGAGATCATAATATTAAGTGAAATAAATCAGATATACAAGCTTAAATATCACAAAGTTTCTCTTATATGAGAAACTAAAAGTATAAATAAATTAGAAAAATAAAAAATAACAGGAAACATGGAGATGCATCTTTTGCAAATGGAATGGGGACCAAGAAATGGAGGGAGGGCTTGTGGGGGGAGAAAAGGGACATAAAAAGAACTAAGAAGTGCTATGTATACTTACAAATTCTCCATGATGAATGTAATTATTGTGTACTGCAAATATGTACTAGTAAAAATAAAAATTGAAAAACAAAAACAAATAGAATATTTGAGGCCCAGGATTCAATCCCCAGTACCACAAAAATTAAAAATTAGTGAAAACTAAAAAAAAAAAATCCTACCTGAAATAGAGAAAATAGACTAGCACCTTCAGCAGCAGTGCTTTTCTAATTTTATTGTATTATTTCCATGACCCAAGTTGCCAGAGATTCTGATTTTAGAACTCAAAGTTCTGCGTCTTAACAAGCATCCCTGATGACTGTAATGAAACTGATCTTTGAAACACTTTGACAAATATCCTTTTATATATTCCTTCTACCCTCAAATATGTTCAATAATTAAATCACACCTTACCACCATTCCCATGGAGAGCATCAACACTATCCAATCCTTTTCAACTTCTCTATTTCACTTCCTTATTCTATTCCTGCACTTAACCCACTTACTCCAAGGTACTCCAAGTATCCTCTTGCTAGCCAGTTAGGGCACCTACCATAAACATACCCAGGAAAAAACAGTTCTCAGCAAAAATTACAACCAATTTCCTTTCATCTTGTAATCGGCATGGCTGTAAATTAGGAATTTAAGGGAGGTCATATTGTTTGATTTTAGTTGTTAAAACAAGCATACAAGAAATTGCCCCAGGCATGTTGGTACACACCTCAAATCCCAGCACTTGGGAGGCTAAGGCAGAACGACTGACAAGAGTTCATGGCCAGCGTGAACCATACAGTGAGACCTTGACTCAAAAAATTAAAATAAAGTTAAAAAGAAATTAGGTTTTTTGTTTAGTTTGGTTTTGCTGGACTGAACATATTTTTTTCAAGGTAATATCAATACATTTAAGTTCTTAAAATTCAGCTTGGTAGGTGTAAAAATAGCAAAAAAAAAAAACCCAAAAACACCTTGTAATCACTCCGAACAACCTCAGGAACAACCATGGTTTAGTATACCTATTCATATTTTTTTTCCGTAGACATACAAACACACACACACATAATGTTTCTAATATGGAGCCTGGATTGAGAATCTCTAAATTCATTCAGCCAGTCACATGAGGGAATAAAATGAAGTTAATCGAAGTCACTTAGCAGTCTGATAAAACCCACATTCTAAAAGTGTTATTATATATACAGTCACCCTTAAATGTTTGCGTTAGAAGCAAGTAAAAGCCTGATATGGTTCTAATGTTTAAATTCCAGGCTGTTTTATAACATAAACTAAGTTTCTAAAGTTTAAGAAAATCTTGGGTCTTTAAAAGAAAAGGAGTCAAACAACTATGTAACTCTTACGTTCTAAGTACAACACCAGAAGCTGAGCCATCTACGGACTAGGCGGAGTCTGGCTTCTCTGCATCAGACCCCAAACCGGGATTACAGTGTCCAAAAAAAATCAAAACTGCTAAATCCTAAGGGAAGTAAACAAGAAATCCACCGTGATGGCCATGACTGTAATTGTGGCCAATCTCGGAGCAAAAAGGTGTGAAAAAAATGGCCTTTGTGGGGATGAAAACAACACCTAATAGTTCATGAAGATCTCCCACGCACATGTATACATTACTTATTGTACAGGAATGGAATAGAAGATTTCCTCTCTAAGAATACACAGGAATAAAGTTAGGAGCAACAAAATCCTATTCCATGCAGTGCTGAAAGTGTAGTCGTGTCAGCAACAGTAGGTCCCAACGCAAAGGACGGAGACCCTCAGCTGGCCCAGGAAGCTTCCCAGGCTGGGAGCGGCAGCACCTTCCGGAGTTGTTATAGTAACCTCACAGACGCTCGGAGCGCCGCGGAGGCGCCACGGAATTCACGGGCACTGTATAAACTGGACTCCCTGCTTCTTGTCCAGTAACAAAAGCACGTTTAGATTTTAATCTACAGCCTCACCTGCAATTTCTGCAAGATGTGCTCAGCTCCTTCCTCTTCATCAGCCATCGTTTCCCCAGCCACTCTTGGCTTCTCCGCCCCCAACTTTTATAACCACAGAGACTCACACTCACGCCTATCGCGGAGTCACAGCGACATCTATGGATCCGGAGGCTTACGTGCACCTGAAGGGTATTGCTCCAAACCAACCTAATTCGGTGCCTTATACAGAAATTCAAAAGCGCTCTACAATCACTTTTTTTTTTTTTTGTACCGGGGATCGAACTCGGGTCCTTGCGCTTGCGCAGCAAGCGGCGAAACCACTGAGCTAAATCCCCGGCCCTCTATAATCACTTTTGATTTCAGAAACTGCTTTCCCAGGAGCTGGGAGTGTATCTCAGTGAACAGCGCCTTCCCAGCGTGAGTGAGGGCCTGGTTCGATCCCCAACACTGCAAAAACATATACATACATACATGAAAGAAACTTCATTCTCAAATTCTGGAAACAAAAAGTTCTCAAGTTAATGACACATTTATTTTTGTTTCATATCATTTTATTAATTTGTATGAAGATTATAATATCCTAGCCGGGTGTGGTGGGGAACACCTGTAATTCCAGCACTCAGGAGGCTGAGGCAGGAGCACCACCTCTAGTTCGAGGCCCCCTGGACTACATGGCGAGACTCTGTGTCAAAAAGGAAAAAAAAAAATTACAATACTCTAAAAATACTACAGGTTAAGATGGTAGATGCCTGTGTCCATTTGAATTTTTGAAAGGAATGTACAGTAAGCAGTATAATGATAACTTGTCTGAATCTTGTCCAAACTGCAGATTTTCTACATATGAGGAATTTTATCAAGTCTTTGTAAATAGGGAGAGGTGGAGGGGTTGAAGGGAGGGCAGGGAAATGGGGAAAAAAATAAGAACCCAAGATATATCATGTAAAGGTACAAATTCCCAATGAGGAATGTCACCATATTGTAACCCTAAAATGTACCGATAAACTTAATGAATAAAAAAATAATTTTACCATATTGAACATACTATTGTAATAATACTACACTTCTGGTGGTAGTATAAAAACCATTGTGCTGCACACTAATAACCTTTATCCATTATTTTCAATGGATACCCGAGAATGTCTCTGGAGAAGGAACCAAAGGGACTGGGAGCTATAGAAGAGCAAAGAAAATTCTTTTAATTGTGTGCGCTTCCAAAATTTTTACCATGTACATGCAGTATCAATTAAAAATAAACACTATTTTTAAATAAAAACTTATTTGCCTCTACTATCTCTGAAAATACAAGACGGTGGCAACAATAACTCCCTCTAGGGCTGGGGATTTAGCGCAATGGCACCGTGCCTCCCCCCCTCAACGTCCTGAGTTTGATCCCCAGTACCAAAAAAACCCTTTTTTTGTAGTAGCATGCAATATTCCTGACAATTTCTCTTTGCTTTTTGTTGGGGAGGTGGGGTAGTACTTGGAATTGAACCTAGGACTTCTGCACTGAGCTACAGCCCCAGCCTTTTATTTTTTATTTTGACAGGGTCTCCCTGAGTCATTAAGTTGCCCCTACCAGGCTCAAACTTACCATCCTCCTGCCTCAGCCTCCCAGAGTGCAGGATAACAGGTGTGCACCACCATCCCTGACTTTACTTTTTAAATTATAGGTTACTTATATTTCATATTCTGTGAACCTAACAAAATAACAAAATGTTCAAGGAAGAAATCATGAATTTACATAAAATCATTACCTCAAAACATTTTCCAGTAGTTTAAAATTGTAGAGGGAGGAATGCTTTGTACTACAATAGATACAACCTGTCTCATTAGCTATAAAATAGGGAGTAGTGTTTCTAAATCAAGATTTTCCATCAGATACCATTTTTAACGTTGGAATACAGCAAGAAATTTTTTTGAAATTTTATACTCTGTGCTAATGAACAAAACTAATTGCTTGCTATTCAATTATGTAAAGCAGGAGTGTTCATGTACCTTTCTACAGTGAATAAATATAAAAATTCCTCAGATCATTTCAGTGTAACTTTTATTAGCTAAAAACCAATGGTATTCAGGGCTGGGGATGTAGCTCAGCAGTGCAGCACCTGCCTGGCAAGTTCGAGGCCCTGTGTTCAATTCTTCCAAAAAATCAAAGGTATTCAGCACTCTAGGAGGCTAAGGCAGGAAGAGCTAACTTTGAGCCCAACCTGAGCAACTTACTGAGATACTGTATAGGGCTAGGGATTTAGCTCAGTGGTTCCGGCACCTAGCTCAAAAGCCCAAGGTCCCCCCAGGAACCAAAAAAAAAAAAAAAAAAAGATACTGTATCAAAAATTTAAATATATATATGTATATATATACATTATATATAGTGGGTGTGGTGGTGCACACCTGAAATCTCAGCACTCAGGAGATCGAGGCCAGTCTAGGCTACATATTGAGTTCAAAGCCAGCCTGAACTACACAACTAAATAAAATATATAAATGACTGGGGATATATCTCAGTGCAAAGGCCCTGGGTTCCATTCCCAGAACCTCAAAATAAATTAATTAAATAAAATAGAGTTTTAAAAAGGGATTTGGCATTTAGGGTAATTCCATTACAATGCTTCCGAAACCAATAAGACTTACTCATAAAATTTAAGAGTTAGAAAAGGCTGTATGGATAACTTAGTTCAACCCTTCATTTTACAGATACATAAAGTAAAGTCTAAAAAGGTTAACTTAATCTCTCATAACCAATATATGGAAATAAACCATAATTAATTACAGCCTACATGTTCTACTTCCCTAATCTGACTGCTTTCAAGTCTTGCCACTAACAAGACATAAATATAGTTACCGAGATTGCCCTTCAAATTTATTTCTTGGCTCTATGTTTTAAATAATTAAGTATATCAATTACACATAAATTAATTTCTGTAATAGTAGACAGAAATGCTCATTATTTAATAAAGGGAAACAGGAATAAGTCTTTAAAATTATTTTAATATAAATGTACATACAAATAAATACACAAATAACAAGACAGATCATTCACCATTTTCTAAGACTCAAATTTTGACACAAACACATGGGCAAATACAGCAAAATATCAATGAACATACTTCCATACACATTTATGCATAAATACCAGAATTCAAAGTGACATGTGCCCATATAATAGATGGTTACAGACAGATGCATGGATGTTAAGCTCAGTCAGAAACTGCCAGGCAGAAACAGGGATCTATGAAATAATGTTGTGACCTTTTCATCAGTGGTGAAAATTCAACAGTACATATAAAAACTGAGATTAACAAAATGCTCATGCTTTAAATAACAGAAACAAAGAAACTAGACACTAAAGGCACCCCCACCCCCAACTACCACTGAATTTCTTGTAACTTGAAGAAGTGGAGACAACTTCAAAGACTTGATAGCTCAGAGACAATGATGGTTTCTATCCAGCATAAAGATTATATGATAATTGAAACTGCTGAAGGCAAACACAGACATTCTGTAAAGTGTTAAATTCTTTTTACTTTGAAGGCTCTGCTAGATACTTGCTGCTGCTCTAATTCATGACTTTGAGAGGCAAAACTAAAAAAGCTGTTGCTGGGCTCAGGTGCTGTGGGAGAACCCACAAAAAATGGTCTGAACTGAAAATCTTCATCTCCACCACCCCGATTTCCAACTGGGGTATTGTCCAAAGGAAACTTGGAATTGTTCCCTAGGGAAAAAAAATTAATGAAGAACATAAACATTATTTCCTTATAAATTTTTAAGAATGAAAAGATGAAAGCCATTCAAAAAATATTTTAACAGAATTCAACTCATATAAGATGGATAAAATGCAATCCAAACACTAGACAAAGAGGACTAGAACGTCTTCTATCCTCTCCCTGACAACACCACCATATATACTCTGCCACATTTTGTAATGCAGTTTCCAATGATAGCCATTCTCTCATCACCAAAACTAACTTGACAAAATGAAATCTTTTTGGTAAAGCAAGGATTTATGGTATCATTATTTTATTCATTTCTTGTCTAACCCACTTCAGAGAAAGCATAAATACACACACACACACACACACACACACACACACACACACACATAATCTTTTTTTTTAAGAGTAGGAAAACTTTATTGGAAGAAAGCTTCTGCCTAAGAGACAGAAGGGGGACCAGAAAGTGGGTTGCCTGCCCATCCCTCCTTTTTAAAGATGTTTTATACAACAAAGCCATGTGGTGGGTGGGTCAAAACTATAAGATACAATGGAAATTTACAAGGTGGGCATGAGATGGGACAAAACCATGACCAATCAATAAGATTACAAGTACAGTCACCCAGGTAAAATTGATTAAGTGGGGGTTGAATAGGGGAGCAAGTCACATAGCAAGCATACAAGGATTTTCAGTAAGGGTGGGTCAGGGATATTTCCCAGAAAGGCTGGGTTAAAACCTTGCCCCCCCACCAGGTGATGGATACCTATTTGGAATATCATTCACTGCTATTCATCCTACATGGGTGTGGTAGTTTCTCTCTTTTAACCATGCTGGCCTTCAGTTAACGTACACATAATCTTTGTCCTGGTTTCTTCAAGAACATTTTTTAAATTTTTTAATATACACTGTCAAAAATATATGACAATGGGCCAGGGATGTAGCTCAGTGGCACAGCGCCTGCCTAGCAAGCATGAGGCCCTGAGTTCAATTCTCATAACAAAACAAAAACAAACAAATATATATATGTACATATATGACAACTATGAAATACTGGCATACATCCATGACCCAATACCAAAGGCTTAAGAAAAATCAATCAGACAACAGATCTAATTAAATGAACACTTAAACACTTTCACTGAACCTTTCTTGGCTTTTACATGCTTTGAAGAGAATTGGTAGGTAAAAAAGAGAAATGCCAACTGTATCTGCTTCAGGCTAACAGTGGCAGCAAGAGGCAAAAAGAAGAGCATGCAAAAGAAAAGAAAAGAGGAACAGCAAGAACCAGTGGATATAAAAGAAGTCAAAATAAATGTGGAGAGTTAAAAAAATCCACAATGTTCTTTTACAATAACAATCAAATTACAATATATAAGTAACTGAAAGGCAGAAACTTGTTTTTGTTTTAATTCTTGCAACAGATATCCCTCATCTTATCACCTCATATCTTTTCTAGGACATCATCTCCTTTCCCACTGTATCTTTTTCCTCAGCCTATAATCAATATTTTTTATATGAGAACTTAGGTAAGTCTAGTATAAAAAGTTTCACTTTTTTTAATGCAAAAAGCAATTTATACTAACAACATAAGAAAAGTCCACTGAATTCTGTTGCATCAGGGAGTAGTATAGAGGAGAAAATTCAGGAAGGAAAAGATACATTTGATCTGCAAGGCACCTAACAAGCATCTTAGAAGGGCAATAATGCTATCTGGATAATCTTTTATAGCCTCATTGCTTAGAATCATGCCTAAAAGCCTGGCACACAAAACATATTTGGTAAGAATTTGACGAATGGACAAAAGCATAAATGAAAGAATGAACCAACCAAACTCACAATAATTTAAGAACTGTGAAATCAGTATTGGTTTGTGAAAAAAAATGAAACACAGCCTTCCTGGAGGATGGCAAATGGTTAAGCATATAGGCTCCGTGATCAGAACCTAGTGACAATAATTGTACTCACCTCTCAGAGTTTTGCAAATTACTTGAATAATAGTGCTTACTAGTTAGTAAGGAATCAATAAATAGCTAATATATTTCTTAATGCAACAAAATAGCTGGGGGTTCTTTGGTACTGGGGATCAAACTCAGGACCTTGCACTTGCAAGGCAGGCGAGGCAGGCGGCAGAACCACTAAGCTAAATCCCCAGCCTGCAACAAAATAGCTTTTAATTTAAAGTGTAACTCTCAAACTTTAATTTTCAGAGGTAAACTTTGCTCAAATTAAAGGTGTAACTTAAATGTAAGCAAATACAATAGATAAAGGAAGTGACATATAGGTTAAAACATGCTAATCCAGAGCTTACCGTGACTCCGCCTTTGGAGTCTCCATTAACTGCATGGACCTATGTAGAACACAATGTGAGAAATCATTGATTTGAAGAACAGATATTGGATATCACATGTCCTTTCTTACCTAACGGGAAACCAAAAACACCAGCCTGTGTAATCACAGATGGTTCAAGGTTGCTTTCTTGGTTAGCAATAGTGATATTTCGAAGCCTAAGACTATCATAAAGGCCTTGGAGCTTTTGATACTGGCGATTGCGTTCCATAAGTTTCTCTGAGATATCACTGAACTTTTTCTTGTATTCTTCTAGCACCTTTTTCATGGAAGTGACCTCGCCTTTCATAGAGGTCAATTCCACATCCTTGCTCTGTATTTGCTGAGTATATATTTTCTCCATCTGTTTCAGATGGCCCTCAGCCTTGCTGAAATTGTATTCTTGATAGAGACGTTCCTGATGTACCTGTCCCAATTAAAAAAGAAATATTTTTAGGACAAAGATTAAAAGTTACATGTTAACAAAACTTCATACAAACACAAAGGAACAGGCGTTTATACAGGGCCTATTTTGTGGGGGTTATTTTCTTTCTTTTTCTTTTCTTTTTTTGCAGTACTGCAGATTAAAGCCAGGACCTTTGCACTGAGCTATATTACCAGTTCCTTTTTATTTTTTTATTTGGAAACAAGGTCTTACAAAGTCACCAAATTGCCCAGGCTGAGCTCAAACTTGCAATCTTCCTGCCTCAGCCTCCAGAGTGCTGAAATTACAGGCATGTACCAACATGCCCAGTGTTTTAGTAAGGTACATGTAGAGAACTGTTACAAATTGGGGAGGGGACTATAGCAAATGAAATAAGCTGAAACAGGAAACCTATAAAAGAAATACATGCAAGAAAATATATTCATCTAAGCCATCAAATAAGCTGCACATGGTTGCACATGCCTGTAATACTAGAATTTGGGAGGCTGAGGAAGGATCATTGCTGCAAATTCGAGGCCAGCCTTGGCTACATAGCGAGTTCAAGACCAACCTGAACTACATAACAAGACCTTGTCTCAAAAAATCCTAAAAAATATATAAAATAAATCATCAAATAAATGCATAAAGAACAAGAGTCTATTTTACCTTCATCTAACTCATTTAAAATGTGGATAACTAAGCACCTTATACATTTCTTGAGAACAAACAAATGGATATGCCTTACTGGAGAATAATTTTTAAATATAACAACTGAGTGTTCAAAATGCACTAGGCATTAGGGCTGGGGATGTAGCTCAGTGGTGCTATGGCGGGGAGATGCACTAGGCATGCAGTGCACCCCTTTAATCCTAGGTACTCAGAATGTTGAAGCAGGAAGACAGCAGGTCAAAGGCCAGCCTGGGACAATTTGGTGAGACCCTGTCTCAAAATAAAAAATTTTAAAAAGGCTGAGGATGTAGCCCAGTAGTGAAGCACTTGCTTAGCACACACAAGGCTCTAGGTTCAAACCCCAGTAACAACCCCCCCCAAAAAAAGCCTTCAAAATGTATTCGTCTCCTTTTCGCAATTTAATCTTAGCAAATAACAAAAAATATGAATTGATAAGAATGCTCATCACATCATTTTTAATAACTTAGCAACAAATTATGATCATTTCAGCCATTAGAATTATGATTATAGAATAGTTAACCGAAAGTACTTAACAAAATATTCATAAGACATAACATATTGCCAACCTTATTTACTTATTTGTGTGGTATGTATGTGTGTGTGTGGGAGGTAGTGCTGGGAATCAAACCCAAGGCTTTATGCATGCTAGGCACATGCTGTACCACTAGGCTATATCCCTAGCACTGTCAATGCTCTTTCCTTCTTTTTGGTTTTTGAGACATACTATTCACTATGTAGCCCAGGCCGACTTCAAACTCATGGCAATCCTCCTGCCTCAGCCTCCCAAGTGCTGAGATGACAGCTGTACACCACCCTGCCCAGCATTTGTCAATTTTAGCTGGTCATAAAATTCATGTATAGTATTATCCTATTTGCCAATTTTAACTGGTCATAAAATCCATATGTATTATCCTATTTTTGTACAAAAATATATATTTATGCACAAACAAAAATATCAACAATGGGCTGCTTACTTGGGCAGCACATATACTAAAACTGGAACAGTACAGAGAAGATTAACATGGCCCCTGCACAAGGATGACACACAATTCATGAAATGCTTCAATTTTTAAAAATATATATCAACAATAGGTATCTCTGAGTGACAGAATTCTGGAGTTTTTCAAAAGTTTCCTTCCTTTTGGATTTTCAACAACAAATACTACATCTGAAAAATGAAAACCATTTATTAAAAAGAAAGTTTTCCATATGGTCATAAAAAGAAATATAAAATAGTGAAGGAAAAACACTACGAATTCCCACACAGGCTTATATTCTCAGTGAGAAACCACTCTAAGCACTAACCTGGTATGTCCAGAAGGCCAATGCACGGGAGCTAATGTCCAACACAATCTCTGGCCGAAGCCCTGCCAATACCATAGCTTTATATTCCTCTGATGGACTGAGTTCTGTGCGGACAATATCTAGTTTACCAGAAAGGGTACTGTTGCAAGCAGGACAGACAGCAGGTGAACGACTAAACTCACCGCTGCCGTGCTGATCACAGAAGATGTGAGAGCAGGCAGTGACCCACGCATAACCAGACAGTTTGATCCGACACTTTCCATAATTACAACGGAGCATGTCTTCACATAAAGACATGATAATGAGGTCTCCAGATGCTTAAGAGACCTAATAAAAAGTAAATGAAATGGGAAATAAGTCAAACTGCAATGACAAGTAAGCAAACAAAAATTATGCTTTATTTTATTTTGATAAAATAATGTATATTTTATTATGTTTTCATTATTTATTATAATCACTATTATTACACTGATTTCACTCTCTCAACAATATTGTGCTTTGGCCTGCTTCCTGAGTTCAAGAAAATAACACAATAGTTCAAATAAAATATTTGGTGGGGGGGCACAGGGGAATGCACAGCCGCTGCAGAAACTCCACTACCTTTGCACAATGGCCATAAAAAAATTTTAAGGAAAAGTTAAATGCACAGGTTGTTCTAAATCTTGCTATAGTAAAAAACAATACGCATATGGAAAAAAGTTTAGGAATATTTATAAAGTACAAACAAGTAAACATTAAACCAGTAACTTTTACCATTTCAATGCATAAAAGCCTAAATTTATTAACCATTCATACTTTGCTAGAGTATTTTACTACCACACACACTTAGAAAACATAATAATCTAAGAATGATTTCTGCCATTTTTCAATGTAAACTACATTTTTGAGTTTTCCAAAGCTGATTTCTCAAATTCTTTACCTATCTGGCCTTAATTTAAAAACACTAGCTGCCTGGACTGGGGATTTAGCTCAGTGGTTTCACCACCTGCTGCGCAAGTGTAAGGACCCGAGTCCGATCACCGGTACCAAAAAAAAAAAAAAGAACTAAAAACACTAGCTGCCTGTCTGTGAGCATTACACAGGAACAATCTATCCCGGTAACTGACAATTATAACATCTTAAAATCTCCATAAAAGCTTCTTTGGTGTAAACTCTTTTATCATCCATTAAACAATTCATCTATTAATGTAAATATGACTCAGTGCCATGCTTTGATTTAAAATACTTGTAAAAGTAGATTCTCTAAGTTAAGTCACTTTTCAAGTGTCCACTCTCACTGGAGTTTTACTAAACCAAAAATGGGCACTGATATTCTGAGCATACCAAAACAAGTCATATATTTCATAAAATAACACTATCACATCAATTATATATCGAGCAAAACTGTGCATTTATCAACCCAAGCATGTTGCCTTGGTCATAGGAACAGAGACGCTCTGACACTCAAATGTTATCACTGAGTTTCCACAAATAAATCTCACCTGGCCACGAAAGTTAATGAGGTCTATTTTATCTCCAGCAGGGTAATGGGCATAGGAAAAACAGAGGAGTAAGGAAAAATTTCGAAGCTGAGACCCTTCCCAAACAGAGAAAGAGGTGCACCTAATCTCAAATTTTCCACAAGGTAGGGAAAGAGCCAGTTTAGTGGGTTATAAGTCAAGGCCCTATTTTAAGAATTAGAACAACAGAAAATTAGAATGTCAGAAAAACCTGAAATTTTCGGCCTGCTTTCTGACCTCAACAAATAACACAATAATTCAAATAAAATATTTGGCCTGAGCGGGCAAATAAATAGATAATGAAAAAACATAGGAATTCTTAGCTGCCACCAAAACTCCACTACCTGCAAGGATTCCGGGCCCGTGGACACGGACACCGACAACGTGTCAGAGAGCGCATGGGCAGAGCAGTCCGAGGCCTGCTGGGAATGGGCCACTAAGGATCCTGGGACCAAGAAAGGCGCAGGCGCAATGGATAATTTCACGCGACTGGGGCTTTTCCCCGGGTGCAGACGCGGCTGAGTGGAGAGGTGTCCCACTTTTGAGCCCTACAGACCCTGCTGATGAGAAGTTATAACTAACTGCCCTGGAGTGGCACAAGTGTAACATCTTCCTATTGAGGAGAAAGTCTTAATTCGGGCAGAGCAGGGCGAGTAGCAGAGCTGGCTTGAGCTCCAGCACCTCGTACATGGAAATATGTGTTCAAGAAAAATGCTGGGAATCACAGGCAGGCAGCACAGGCTTTTTAAATTTCGGAAAGAATTCGCTGAAAATGGATCATGCCTGTAATTGGACAGCTGTTACTTCTATACTGAGGTAGATTATGCCATTTTACTTTTATCCTTGGAAAAGACACCTTTTCAGTTTTTACATACCCTCTAAATACATTTTTTTTTTTTCCGGTACTGGGGATCGAACTCGGGACCTTGCCCTTGTGAGGCAGGCCCCGAAACCACTGAGCTAAATCCCTGGCCCTTAAATACATTTAAAGAACTTGTAACTTTTTCTTGAGCCGGCATCTCAAACATTGATGTGAGCCCGGGATGTAGCTCAGGCGCGAAGCCCTAAATTCGATTCTCGGTACAGAAACAGAGAGAGGGGAAGGGGAGGGGGGAGAGAGAAATACTGATAATAGAGGCTTTGTCCCTATTGAGGTAATATGCTATTGTCCCTCTTGGAACTGGTGGTAGTGTTTAAGTGGTTGTACCTCTTTTACTATAATGCTGTCACTTATCTGCTATTTTATGCATACCCATAGCAACTGTGTAACTTTTCTGCTTAAACTATGTGAATTTGTTAGATTCACACACCTCACACACACACACATAACTGAACCCAGAGCCTGGTACATGCTAGGCAAAGTGCCCTGCCACTGAACTACATCCAGACTTTTTTTTGGAGACACAGTTTCAGTAAATTGGCCAATTTGGGCTCCCACTTTCGATCTTCCTACCTCAGCCTCCTGAGTAGCTAGGATTACAGCTTTGTGCCATCACACCCAGATAGACTTGTTAGAGTTGATATTAAAATTAAACTGAGGCAGAGGGCTATGAGGGTGCTCAGGATGCAAACCTTAAAAGCCACTTTTTCAAATGATGTTACCCCATTGTGAATTAGTAACAAGCCAGACATGGTGGTGCACGCCTGTAATCCCAGCACTCGGGAGGCAGAGGCCTGCCTGCAATACAAAGTGAGACCCTGTCCCAAAAAACAAAAATAGTAACAGATACACTCAATCACACAATGGGCACAAAACCCTGAAAATTCTTTTCTGAGTTGTGAATTCATGATACCCATTTTCTTTTCAACAAAAACCTGTTCTAATTAAGCAGTTTTCTGCTACTGACTTAATTCTGGGACTAACTGGAGCCACAGAAAACTGGAGGTTCATGTGTAAATCATGCTCCCTAACATCTGTTTTGGCACACTGAACCATTTGTGCATTTTCTGGTTTTAACTGCACCAAATGCAGAAATATTAAAGTACAAAAAAGTGCGATCATTTTCAAGTGCAATCTTTGTTCAAGAAGACAAAATATTCAAATATCAACCAATACCTAACCTTGTGTCCCTAATCAAGTCACCTTGGTAACCCCTGAAAATGTCCAAATTAATAATACTTTGCATTAATTCATTTTAACAGCCATATACTGCAAATGTACAATTCACTTATCCTTTCTTCTAACAGGCATTGGTTTCATGTTTTTACACTTAAAACAGTACTGCCCTGAACTTTCTGTACATGTCTCCTTGAGTACATATGCCAAGTGTTCCTACAGAATACAATACCTAGGAATTGGGTTAATGTGTAAGTATCTTCAGATAAACTAAATGTTGCCCTGTTCAGAGTAATAATATAGATTTCACTGCCACCAGCAAAGTATATGAGAACCCACTCCTTTAGACTCAGCAACATGCAGAACTGTCAAGATTTCCCTTGCCCTTGTTTTCACGTGTCCATCTGATGACAATGAAATAGTATTTCAATGTTGTTTTAATGTGTAATTCTTTGATTACTTGTATTTTTGATTACTTTGATTTTTTTCATGCAAATGACTACATAGGAATCCTCATCTGTTCATATCCTTTGATATTTTCTTTGTATGGAATCATTGGTAAGATGGCATGCAAACATTGTTTGAATTTTAGTGCACATAAATTTATCAACTTTTCCTTTTTGAGTTTATGTCTACTCCATGACTTTTTTTTTTATGATGGTGGTGGTGGTTCTGGGGATTGAATTCCACACTTTTGTACTGAGCTACATCCCTTGCCCTTTTTTTTCTTTTTTGAGACAGGGCCTTGCTAAGTTGCTCAGGTAGCCTCAAACTTGTGATCCTTCTACCTCCAAGAGTAATTACAGGTATGCATGAATGTACCCAGCTCAAGGTCTTATTCCAGGCTTCAAAGGTTTTAAGGTTTTGTCTTTTATATACAGATGTTTTTTGTTCATCTTTCCCAACATAAGGAGTGTGAATAACAATAAAAATGATGCAGGAAAAAGTGACTACAACATTCAAGAAAGCAAACATTCCAACCTCAGTCTTTGATGGAAATGGTAGTCTAGTTACATTTCTAGGTTATCATTAACATGCAAGGAGTAAATATACATCAACATATTGAAAATGGTGTATTTCATCTGCTTTTAGAATGAGGTTTAATAGTTAATATTGATTATACAAAAGAAAATGACCAACTACAAAGGTAAAATTTTTCATAATAGCACCAAGAGTGTGGCTTAGTAGTGTGCATGCTTAGCATGCTTGTGGTCCTGGGTTCAATCCCAACACCAAAAAACAAACAAAAACTCTCATAATAATAAAATTATAAATAAGAAAAAGTTTTCATGAGAATCTATTTACAAACACAAACTATGTAAGTGAGAAATAGATATATAAAAACTTCCTGGTAGGGCTGGGGATTTAGCTCAGTGGCACTGTGTCTGTCTGAAAAGCACAAGGTCCTGAGTTTGATTCCCGGTACCAAGAGGAGAAAAAAACTTACTGATATTTAATAGAAAACTTATTATGGACATTTCACATATACTGTATAGTTATTCTTCAATGCCTCCTACAGAATCAAGTATCACATCACATATTAAGAGATTGAAGACTTATGAGTATTCAATTTAATATACTTACATACATTGTACATCAGTCTAAGTCCCAGTTATTCCATGTGAATGTCTTATTGAAAAACCATTAAAATGTTTGCCATTTCCAGAGATTTAAAAATATATATATATCTATATATATATGGAGATTTCATTACCATTCACTTCAAATATTTTTGAGTATCCTAGGCCACACATAAGAGAAATAGAAGGTACTGCTTTCATCAAACTTAAAATCTAGCAAAGGATCTAAGAAAAATAGAAGAAAATAATATGTTCTTCTTTGTTATTGCTTACATTTTTGCACATCGAGTCTATAAAATTCTTTCTGGTGAAGTGTCAGCTTTAATCTTTAATTTTGAGAATCATCTACCTTCATGCTGTAAAGGAAATATTTTTAAAACTGCCTTGAAATGCATAAACAACTACTTTAGAAAACTAAACTACTTTAGAAAACGTTTAAAATTTAAACATGAATGACTGAATTCAGAGTATGTTTCAATTCCTCCCAGAATCAATTCACTATAGCTCTTTCTTTCATAGTCCTAGATCACAGCTATTCAAATACTATTGCAACCAAAGCATTCTCTACAAACTATACTCCTGTGATTTTAAGTTAGGTTTCCTCTTTTTTTAAACTCACAAGTAGTTTTTTTTTTCATTTATACATACCACCTGCTTTATAATTGTTTCACTCTGCAAAAATCAGAAGGCACTAGTAGACAGCCAAGCTGTCCTCATGGTGCTCTGAGTGAAGACAAGTCATCTTTTATATCTGATGGACCAAAATCCCACTGCTTAAGGCTCCTAGCAGTGAGAGGAACAGTCATCATAGTTTGTCTCCAACCACATTATTTTAAGAAACATTTATTAAAAAAATAAAGGCATCAAGAATATCTTATACAAGGTATGATCAAATTTTACAGTGAATGTTTAAATTTTAAAATGTATTATAAGGGCCAGGGATATAGCTCAGTGGCACCACATCTGCCTGGCAAGTGCAAGGTCCTGAGTTCAATTCCCATACTGAAAAAAAAAATGCATTATAGTAAAAGACACACTGCCATTAATTCCCCTCAAAATGCTCTACCTCTCATCAAACACATTTGTTCCTTTGTTCTTGCCATTTTCTGACCCAGTTCTTGAAATTCTCTTTCATGTCTTCTGAGATATGGAAAGGCAGCTTGTAAAAACCTCTATATCCTCACCTGCCTTATTCACTGGATCTGGTATCATATGACTTCTAGTTCTTCTCCAAAGCCCAGATGACCATGAAAGGAAAATGTTTTTAATCAATTCAGGACATTAAGTCAGCCATGACAACACAACTAAAGACACTCACTGAAGAGGACTTGTACAACTGCTTCAGAAAGTAGCAAGAATAATAGGGTAAGTGTGTTGGAAGCAAGGGGCATTATTTTCAGGGGGATTAATGATGATATGTTCTTTACTCTATTTAAATTAAAAAAATTTTAATTTAAATATTCACCATATACTTCAATCATATCTCTATGATAGGAATCATTACCTCTAAATAAGAACAGAAAAGGTCATTAAGGATTAACTGATTTAACTAGACAAAATGATGAGAAATTAATGTCAAAACCTAGATAAATGAACTAAAGAAAATTGCTACTGGAACAATTGTACGCAGTCCCATTACCATGCTGTGCCTAATTATAGAACTTTATTAGGCCTTGATTGCTAGAGGTGGAAGTAATAAAGGGTAGGCCAGTTGGCAAAAAGACACAGAAACAATAAAAACAAAGAATCTCTGAAAATCTATATGAAGATGTAAATGATACAGCATGGGCTTATACCCAGTCTGTCTGCAGCAACCATGTCTAACTACTATACTATGCTAACATCTTCATTTTTTTTTTTTTGGTACCGGGGATCAAACTTGTGACCTTGCACTTGTGAGGCAGGCAGCGGAACCACTGAGCTAAATCCCTGGCCCTAACATCTTCAGTTTTTTAAAAATAAAATTTATAGTACCTTAGCAGCTACCCATGGAGTTACAAGGAGACTTTTCAAACATTCCTGTGTATATCAGAGCTTCTCAATCTCAACATAAGCTTTACCATAAAAGAAAAGTACAGTCATAATCTATTGTTTATTCTGGATTTGCAGCGCTAAACAAGTCCAGACTGGAAATATGAAACTTGGATCTGCTTCTGGTCTCTTCTGCAAAAGATAACCAAAAGCTAAAAAATTATTCCAAGTACTGATGTTACATTGAATTACTTATACTTTCTGTATTTTACTCTAACATCTACCTCATTCTTAGCTAAAACTACAGGCACAGGTAAAGAAGCCTGTCCTATCTAATTTGCTTAAAATAACTTTAAATTATACAATAATGAACATAATAAAATTAGAAAACACAGGTTTACAAAAATAAGATCACCCATAGAACCCAATATTAGAGATAATTACCCCTAGTATTTGCATACATATATCTTTTCAGATGATTTCTCAAGCAAACATGCATTTTTAAATGTTTAAGCAAAAACATTGCTTTATAACCTGTTTTTAATTTCATGAAAACTCTTCCACTTCAATAAACATAAACCTATACCTTAACTTTTAAGTGGCTGTAGAGAATTACATTATATGGTTCATAAAATTGATTTAACCAACTGTAGGATTCCCTTATCCTATACAGTATATAGACTACTATATTAGTGATTTGTTTAAAATTGCCAAGCTAACTAGTTGATAGGATTGTACCAGTTACCAGTGGTTTTTCTGTACTGTTTGAATTTTTAGATTAAGGATTCCTGATCCTAGTTCTATCTCAAAGATAGTGTCACAGAAGATCAAAGCACAACAAAGTACTGGTCATAGTATCAAATTCACAATTCAAAGATCCCATACCTGGGATCATGGACTAAATCCCAGTAGGAATTCCAGCAAGCAGAATTCAGTTACAGGTGTTTGCCCCTAGCTTAAGTCTGCTCAGAGCATGTGTTTAATCAGGGTAATCAGCTGAAACATAGACTTACCATGCATTTCATCATGGCAAACTGTAAATAACTGGTGAAGCGCATAGCACCACCAGCTTCTTGTCCCTAAACCAGGAAAACCTTCTTAAGGTTGGAACTAGGGCTTTGTCAACTACCAAATTTCAGCCACTAATAACACTGAATCCAAAATCTTTCTATAAAAATGACGATTTTTCTCTTATACTTATCTCTGGATTCAGATGAATCAAGTTGAACTATGGCATCTATCAGCTACCTAGTATCATCTCTGGAAAATAATAAGTACAGAAAGGTTATAATCACATAGCAATTCATACCCAGTATGCTTCAAACCAAGTCATGAGGAAAATTAGACTAACTGTTCACTGTTTATTTGAATGTTCATTTGGTAATAGAAATTGATATTTGGCAAATGTCATCAAATGCCCAAACTCAACATCAAATTAGGTCAGGACTTTATCAAACTCAATACAATCATCACCCATTCTACATCTAGGATTTGTAGCACTTTATTAAAAGCTTGGATATAACTATACAATAAATCTAGCCAGCTTCTGAAGGGCTATAAAAAGTCAACACAATAAGAGATAATAAGCCTCACAATAAGAGAGAAAGTGAAAAATGAAAAAGCCAAAAAGTCATAAAATTCAGATAAATAAGCTTGCTGCTTGTAATCCCAGCTCTCAGGATGCTGAGGCAGGAGGATAGCAGTGGGGCCAGCCTGGGCTACATAGTGAGTTCAAGGCCAACCTGAATACACAGCAAGACCTTGTCTCAAAAAAACTAAAATAAAAAAGTTTTTTAAAAGCATATTTTAAATTTATTTGAGCCAACACCGATTGTATTTAACCTTTACTGTTGGTAATTCTGTCACAATAAAAAAAAAAAAAAAAAAACCTTCCCTTGACACGGGAAAATATAACTGTCATCAGTTGGAACCCAGTCTGCCACAAGATGGCAATATAAGAAAGAGGCTTTAATTTCTTCTTGAGTGTGATCCAAACCAAAGTGAAATAAAGGCTGGGCATTCAGTTGATTATTGCAGGCAACCTTCAGACTAGTCCCTATTCTCCACCTAGTTACTATCTAGAAAATACTTTGTACTGTATGTAATCATCACTTAAAACTCATTAGCTAAGGGAGGGGATAGAGCTCAGCGGTAGAACACTTGCCTAGCATGTGTGAAGCCTTGGGTTCAATCTCCAGCACTGAAAAAAAAAAAATCACTAGCGCTTCTTTTTAATCACATTTATATTTTTATCATGCTCTTTTTCATTAAGCTGTGTGAAGAATTAAAAATTTATAACCTCAGATACAAGCCAAAAAGACAAGACATGAAAATTATCCTACCACCAAATAAATGGTCAATTAGTGGTAAACACCAAATAGGTAGCAGAGAATAGCTAAGGTTAAAAAGAGACTCTCTGGTCAAGGAAGGCTACATGAAGAAAAACATGTTCATTCAAGTGGACCTTCAAGATCTACATCCAATATGTACTCACTTACTACATATAGTCACTTAACTAAAATTGTTTCTCAGTCATGATAGTCACATTTTAATTGCTCAGTAGCCATACATGCCCATATTGGTACAAATGTAGACCATTTCCATCATCACAAACAGTGTTATTGGACATCAGTGCCATAACAGATTAGTATGACTAAAATAAAGCAACAGGAAGCAGTGGCTGTCACTTTTTAATTTCCCACTCTCTGCTGAGCACTACAGAAACTGTTTCATTCAAGCTTCACAACCCCATACTTAAGGAGAAAATTGAACCTCAGAGAAGCTACATCAATTTCCTCAGGTCAAGTAATGTGATTTAAATCTAATTTTGTCGAAGGGAAGGGAAGAGGAAAGGAAAGGAGGGAAAGGAAAAACTATGAGAAAAGAAAAACAAAAATGTAAATGATGTGTGTGTAAACAGGGAAGGGAGGGGGGGGAAGGGCCCACAGGTAATGGGGAAAAAATAAGAACCAAGATACATCATGTACAGGTACAAACACCCAATGATAAATGTAAACGAATTGTATACCTAAAATGTACCAATAAAAGAACTTAGAAAAAAAAATTAATTTTGTCAAAACTCCATACTCCATTTCATCAATTTCCTATGTGAAATAAAAAGCAGAGCTACAGAAGATAGTTTGCTTTAGAATGGAATAAGCATGACATACTGGCTCAGAGCAAAAAGAAACTGAGGTGATTTTAAGTACCTCAGAGAGATATAATCAAAAGGGGTTGGTTTGTTTGTTTTTTTGGTAGTTCAGCCTGACCTTAAACTCACTATGTAACCCAAGCTAGCCTCAAACTCATGGCAGTCTTTCTGCCTCAGCCTCCCAAGTTCTGGGATTACAGGCATGAGCCACCACACCTGACTTTTACTCCTTCTTTGTCCTGCACTTAAGTAACACTTTAACTATATAAAATGTTTTTAGGGGTAGAGAGCTTGTGCAGCATGCACAACACCCTAGGTTCAATCCCCAAATCCACCATTAAAAAAAAAAAAGTTTTCAGATCAGCAGCATACAAGATTAACTAGGGGAACATACAAAGAAAAGCAAGACACATTGTCAGAGGTTTCCACAGTTTTAACAATATCTACCTCAAAACTCCAGGATCCAAGTACTTCTTACAGGAGAATAATTAAAATTTGAAAGAGACAACCTCTCTAGATTGCAAGAGGTCTGGTTGTTGTGTCCTTGACAGCACAAAGCCCAAACATAAATCTGTGTGTGCTGCTTTTCCCATCTGTGATGCTCCCTGTAGCATTCTAGTTACATTTCTGCAAATGTAATTCTACCATACATAGGCCACTTTATATTTATTAAGTATTATGTAAATACTCCACACAATGGCCCATTTATTTGGTTGATTGTGGGCAGTAACTGTGCTTTGAAAATACTGCTGTTCATAGCCAACTGCTGTTCATGGTGAACAGGTACTTCATGAATGCCTAATATAAACTTTGTAGTACTAAATTTATAATAACTAACTCAGCAGATCTGCAATTTGAAGATTGTTTTACCAACCAGTCTCACTTCCATTCCAGTTTACTCAGTGCTTACTGTGAGCCTAGCATTATAGAATACAACAGTAAACTTCCAATCTGTTTTAGATAGGGAAGACACACATATGTGTAATGCAAAGGCTTTAAGAATATCTTGATCAAAATTCAAGTACCTGCCTTTGTAGTCCCATCAGCCTTTAACCTTTCTTATTGGGAATCTCCAAATCCAAGCCCACTTGTAGTTTTTAAGGGATCCACAGAGTTATGGAGGCTTTCCCAGGGACACTTCCAGGCTGGCATACAAGGTGCTAAAGACCCAGGTTTTATGTCCTCAGTGGGTTTCATCTTCAACCTGAAACAAAGGGAAAACAACAGGAAGTAAAAGCTAAAATGATCCTTTGGCACTGTTTTCAGAGATAGTGCCATAAAGCACTGATATCAGAACAGACTCCAAATTTTATTTCCCACTCACACTCAGCTGTTTTGGCTAAGAATACTTATTATTTTAACCTCCAAGTACAGAGGAATCCACTTGCAGAACATATGAAATAAAAGATATAAGATCCAAAACTAGGACTAACCATGCAGCTCATCCAAAGCTCACTCTGCTGTTTCACCTGGTTCCAGTCCCAGAGCTGGTGAAACAAATGAAAACATTATGCCTGAAGGCTTTGGGACAAGGCAACAGAAAGGAATAACTTAAAGACAGGATGCAAGAGAAGCAAAATCTTCCGTACTCTGTTAACTTGTTGTTTTATCTATAGCATAATACTTCACCTACTTAGAATTTATAGAGCACTTTCCATACTTTACCTCATTTTGCAAAGTACTACTGTCACTTCCATTTTATAAGTATGCAAGTAAAGTTTAGACTGAATGGCAGGCAATTTATCTTAGTGGTTAAAATATCAATTGGTTTTTATTCTGCACCTTTATTAAGCTATAAATTGACAAAATCTGTCTACACTTACGATATATGTTATGTTTTAATATATGTATAAATAACATATCCATCATCCCACTTACTACATGTGTCTGGTAAGAACACTTAAGATCTAGCAGTTTTCAAGTATACTAAATACATAGTTAACTATAGCTACCCATGCTGTATTGTAGATCTCTAGAATTTACTCCTCCTAACTGAAATTTTTTACCCTTGGACCAAATATCTCAATCCCTTCTCTCCTCACTCCCAGCCCCTGGCAACCACCATCTTACTCTGTTTCTATGAGTTCAATATTTATTGATTCCACATATAAATGAGATCACTTAATCTCAACAATGCTTAATATGCATAATATGCTGTTTCTTTCTTTTTTTTTTTTTCTGGTACCGGGGATCAAACTCAGGACCTTGTGCTTGTGAGGCAGGTGCAGTGCCACTGAGCTAAATCCCTGACCCCATTAATATGCTGTTTCTATTATTTGTTTAAGCTGAACCAGCTAGTGACTAGGAATATAGATATTCTGCATTAAAATTTCACTCTCTTCACAATAACTCTGAAGCCAGGAAGATCACTCATATAAAGACCCTTCCACCTCCAAGATACTCTGTCTGTTAAGAAAAATGACACACACTTGTTTCCTCATTCCCTATTTACTAATGAGGATTCCAACACATTGAATATAAATTTACTTGACAAGAACAAAATATGCTTCTTGTGTTAGTTTTCTCTTGTTGCTGAGACAAAATACCCATCATCAAAAGTTGGAAGGGAAGGGGTTTATTTGGCTTACAGTTTGTAGAGGTTTCAGTCCATAATCAGCTGGCTCCAAGGCAGGGATGGCAAACAGGCATTGCAGAGGAGAAACAACATGGTGCCCACAAGGCACCAACAGCAACAAGAGAGTTAACAATGTCTCCCTGCCCCTTTTATCTTATTCAGACTATTTAGGGCAGGTAGCACTCACACCCTTAATCCTAGTGCCCTTGAGCCTAGCATTGCATCATAAATCAATTCCAGCTTCATATACTCTGGATCAAGCCTATGACCACATGAGGCTTTGGGGGGACATCTAGGCCCAAACCACAACACCTCCGTTGGGAAGAATGTGTTTTTTTCCCAGTTAGGAAACCCTCCTATCTGAGAAACTAGATGTTTCATATGACATGAAGCAAGTCTTTTAAGGTATAAAATAAACAGCTTTGGAGAAATTTCCAAAGGCGTCTTTTATTTTACATGCTTATATTCTAAAAAGCATTTTAGCTTTTCCTACCTTAATGAGGGATTACCCAACACCATAATTTCAGGTAGTTACCCAGCACTCATTTCCTCAGCAAACACTGAAAGCATGACCATTCTGCCCTTGTGAATACAAGAAGCACGTTTTTCTGGGTCACTGCAGTCACTCCTTCCCAACATTAAATATATGCTCAAAAGATAAACCTTCTCAAGCCAAAGTGGACAAAGACATTCATATAAAGACTATCAGCAAGGTTTTGCCTTGGGTAGAAAATCCTTTACTACTAATCAATATGTACAACATTGATTGGCTTCTATCCTATGTGCACAAAATGAAAATAACAGGAAGCACTTTTAAAAGGGAATTAATATACCACAAGTCAACTGAAAAGGCACATGTGTGCCAACTTATATACAAGGTTATTATTTTGGGGAAAATACGAAGATCATAAATTACTCAAATGTCGGCCCATAAAAGCTAAATAAATGATATTATTATACATACTGTAAATTATAGTTAGATTAGAATGCTATGTGACCATTATAAAGAATGTGGATATTGTTTATTCATCTGGAACTGTTAAATGGGCAAAGTAAGGTATAGTATAGTAGAGTAGAGTAGAGTAGAGTATGTATAAAAGAAGGGAAAGGGTACACATATTTGATATATATGCACTGCATATTTTAAGAATACACAAGAAACTGTTAATGTTTATTGGGGAAGGGAATCGGGTGGCTTAGGAACAGGAATAAGAGACATTTTGCATATTCATCCTGAATGTTATTACATATTGAAAAAATAAGCTAACAATAAAGCCTGAGAATTGTAAAGGAACCTACAAATACCTATTAACTATAGTCAATTAGTATAACTACTTTAGTACTTGCCTCACACTTTCTGCCTGTGAGGATAAAGAACACATACATTATATTCAAATGTATATTATCAAAGTGAAAAATAAAAATCTGGTCAAGGTCACTATGCAAAACTTTTTATGAGAAAAATATATCCAAGATATTTATTATAAATAATATTGCTAGGGATTGAAGGGAGGGGAGGGGAATGGGAAAAGAAGAAGCAAGCTGTATCATGTACAAGTACAAATTCTCTATGATGAATGTTATTATTATGTATATCTAAAATGTATCAATAAAATTTTTAAAACATAAAAAATAATAATATTGCTTACTTCTAGAAGGTACTTGACATTTATTTTACACTGACTGGCACCTGGCCTTTCTATATTTTATTTGATCTTTGCAAGCTGAAGCCAGAAAGGCTCACTTGGTCTCCCAAGGTCACTGGGGCAGGAAACTGTTGTACTGGAATTTGAATAGAGGCTTGCACTAAGCTGAGATCCCTGATCTTTTTCAATATATCGTAAGCTTTTCGGGATACATCACAGTGGCAACATTCAAATTAGCATCACCTCCTGGGGCTCACTACATTTATCTGTACTCAGAGTTTGTCTCACCTAGAAAGCCTGAATGCTCGGCACAAATATCAGTGGAAAGAGAGTATCCACAGAAGCTCCCAGAAACCCAATAGGGATGTGAGCAATACAGACCTTCACAGAGAATTAAATTTATGGGGCTGAACTCCTCCCCACCAAGGTGTCTTCTCACCCACAGAGATATGAAACAAAACTCCCTTGGGTTAATAAGGGTAGCTTTCCCTCCAAGCAAAATGAAACTGGATATTTTCCAAGCACACAACCACTGTGTACATGGAACCATCTATTATTCCTGGGTCACTAGGTCCCAGGCTAGGCAGGCAAATCCAGTAAGTAATGCAGAGACCCATGTGGAAACAAGCCAGGCAGCACATTTCACAGCCTTTTCCAACCTCCACACAGTTAAAATTAATCACTTTGCAACTCACACACACTCCAGTGCTGACCTGGAATAAAGGCCCATTACCTGGGTATATGGAGCAGCTGGAAGAGAAATTCAAAACAAGTAGAGAGCAAAATGAAGTGCACATTCACCAGCCCACCAAAGTGGAGAAAGTACAGAGAGTGGAAGCAGCCTTCGGAAGCAGCCTCCGAGCCACTGGCTAGTGAGTTCAAGGAGGATTCCCTCCTCCTTTACCTTAAAAGGTGCTGACTGGATGCAACCCTCTCCTTCACCCAATTGTGTCTTTATAAACCAGTGATGCTTCCTGCAGTGTGTTAAGACTGAAGTTAAACCAGATACCTGGGTTAATGAACTTACTGAACTTAAATCAGATACCTGGGTTAATGAAAGTATAAGTGATCACAGGCTGATTTAAACTGTTTTTACATGTTCTTGTTTGATAGGCCGATTGCATGCTATTCCAAACAATTTTCATCACTTTCAGGATAACTTCCTCTCTTTTGTGACCTCAACATGGCTTACTTATGCACTACAGGTTCCACTTTACACAGTTTAGATCCATCACTTAGAACTTATTTTCAGGATAATCTTCCAGCTGAAAGACTTAGTGAATAAAAGATGGTGATTAACAATTTAGCCTTTAAAGTAAACTTGAGGTGATTTTGAATCTGAGCCTTGGCATTTACTTGTACACATGGAAGTCTCAGTTTCCTGAAGTGTAAAAAGAGGAAAAACATGATGACATCTTCCTCCTATGAGGAGTGAGGAAGAACCCTTCCTTGCTGTGAGGATTAAGTAAAATAATTAGAATAACATACCCAGTACAATACCTGCTACAAGATATTCAAAAATGTGTTAGCTATTATTATTACTACATAACAAAACCACTAGATTTAACTTCCCAGGCAGATATAAACAACTAGAATGCAAGTGTCCTCTCTGAAGACATTATTCATTAGTAGGTTGTTTTGGCTGTATGATCTCATTCTGCTAAGATTGTATCTTAGGCCATAAGTAGAGGACTCACTGGCACAATATTCATCAGGATTCTCAATAGATACTATTAAAATATAACATACAGAATATTTACGGCATATACACATACATATATTTAAAACATGACAATTTAAGGTACTGTAATATAAAAAGAAAGACACAGAAAGTGCTGGAGAGGGAGGGAGAGAGAGAGAGAGAGAGACAGAGCGAGAGAGAAGAGGTGAGGAGAAAGAAAGTCCCTTAGTAATTCTGACTTTTTAATAATTTAATCCTGCCTACTTTGCTTCTGCCTTAGTAAAAATTCCTATCTATTCCAGTCTACTTCAGAAGATGAATGTCTCAACATTTCCCAATATTCAGCACCAAATGCTAGCTTGTTTCGTAATTGATTCATTTAGCTATAACATCTAGAATCAAAATTATTGCATTTATTGAATGTTTGCTAAAAATCAGGAATAATCCTAAAGCTGCCCATTTGTTACTTTATTTAATCTCCACAGTAATCCAAGAATGTAAGTACTTTCATTATAACTATTCATAGGCAAAGAAACAGTCCTGGAGATTAAGGAAATTGTCTATTTAGCAAGTGGCAAAGACAGGAATCAGATCACAGTAATTCACTTGAGAGCCCAAACTCAACTCCCACATTGTACCTCCTATTGTATAATTTCACAAGACCCCAAGAAGCACAATATTCTTTATTTTAAATTCCATCAAATGACTAATACTCATTTCTGGTATTCTATATTCCTGGTTTTAAAGCTCATTAACAGGGCAGGTATAGTGGTGCATGCCAGTATCCCAGCACTTAGGAGGCTGAGGCAGGAGGATCATCTCAAGTTCAAGGCCAGCCTGGGCTACATAGTGAGTTTGAGGCCAGCATAGACTACATGGCAAGACTCTGTCTCAAAAAACAAAAAACAAACAACTTATTAACATACCATTATGAAACCAGGCGTGGTGGCCCATGACTGTAGTCTCAGCACTCCAGAGGCTGAGGCAGGAGGATTGCTGCAAGTTCAAGGCCAGCCTGGGCTACACAGTGAGACCCTGTCTCAAAAAACTAAGAAAAAAAAATACCATTATGAGATTCTCCCCAGCTGGTAACATCAAAAGTTCATGCTCAGCCAAGTAATATTAAAAATGTTTAAAGGTAGATTCTTGGGACCTGCCTTCAGAGATTCTCATTTAATGGGTGGAACCCAGCAATCTGCATTTTACTAAGGCCCCTCAAGTGTTCTAAATTCCTCTGAGGAATTTAGATGAGACTTGAAAAACCTCCAAGGAAAGAACACTGACTTAATTACTGTTGTTTAAGAATGTTATTACTGCTAAATTGAGCAAACTCTCGGAAAAGGTAGCATTCTTAAATTTTCTGTATAATTTATTTAGCATGAAGAATCTCAGAATAGTCATTTATAGGTAATTAAAAAGTAAGTCTTTTGCAAGCCCATATTTGGCTGTTGACCATAGAAAAATATTGTGCTTAAAGAGGCATGTACAAGAAAGGACGTTCAAGCAAGGTGTGGAGACACATGCCTGTAATCTTAGCACTCAGGAGGCTGAGGCAGGAGGATCACAGCAAGTCTGAGGCTAGTGGAGCCTGCATAGTGAGACCCTGTCTCCAAAAATCAAAAAGAAACAAAACAAAACAAAACAAAAAGACATTCATTTTAGTATTGATTGTAAAAGCAAAGCAATTAGAAGCACTCATCTCTGTCCAAAGGGGAAGCATTAAACCATGGTAGAACTGTTTCATGAAATACTAACCACTATTGTAAGACAACAAAAGTAGGCATCCATGGCCTGACATGGAAAGATCTCTCACACATGTAAGGTGAAAAAAGCCAAGCTGCAGAATAGCACATGTGAGACTGGGCCTTCTACATGTTCACCATATCCCACCCAATTCCTTCCCCTTTGAACAAGTTTTAGCCTTTTTCACTTTAAAGCACCTCTTGAGAATTCTGTTCTCCCAGAGTCATAGCCAAGTAGAAGGCTCAACATCCTACTTCCTAGCTATCCCTAAAGACTGAACATAAACTCTATTAAATAATGTTCCTATTCCATGGCTTTACTAATCACTTGGGGGGAAAGACAGTTTAATTTATAAAAATTTATAAAACAATATACAGTACACGATGGGGTAGAGCATTTGCTTAGCTCTTATGAGGCTCTAGGTTTGATTCCCAGCACTGAAAAATAAATAATCATACACATGGGATATCAAAGCTTTTTAAATGCTGGTTTCCTTTAACCATTGATCTATGAGACTCTGAGTTTCTCTTTTCAGTAATTCTCCAGAATGAGGTTTGACCAAATCTCCCTTCCTTCAGAAAAGCACTCTTCTGCAAGCACAGTCACCCCTTGCTCCTTGATGTCTTATGTGCTACCTCATCACCAACATCACTAAAAGCTAGATAAGATTCCACCCACTGGTTATACAGTAGTGAACAAAATACACAAAGTCCTTTTTCATTGGCACTTACAATCTAGTGGAAGGAGGGAGATACTCTAAAAGTTAAACTAATATGGATCAGGTTGTAATTTGTACCATGGAAAAAATTCAGCAAGGTAAGAGGTTAGAGTGGTGGTGAACAGCTGTTCCTTATGCAGAGTGTAAGGGAAGGCAGCACTGCTATTAAGTACATGATATGAGAACAAAGACCTAACCTGAGGATTTGATCTGGCTAGCTCCAAGAGCAGGCCTGGTAGGAGAGGGGAAGAAGCCAGGAGGCGGGAGTGTGGCTCCAGCATCTGAGACAGTAGAAAGAGGCCAGTGTGGCTAACAGGAGTGAGCATAAAAGGGGGGTGGTAGAAAATGAGAACCAATGCCTTGTGGAACACAGCAGTTGAGATGGGGAGCCCTGGAAACAGAACTAATCATCTAACTTCCATTGTAAAGGATCACTCTGCCTGCTATAGTAGTTTGACCAACTCCTCATTTGCCTGAAGAGTTTTCCAGCATTAGCACTGAAACTGCCACATCCTGGGAAAGTCCTTAGTGTGAGCAGAACAAACACATGGGAAAAATAGATGACTAAGAGGATATCTCCCTCATCAAAAATCAGGACACACAGTTTAATAAATATGTGTATCTATAAAGACAATAGACTAGAAATTTTTGTCAATTTTGGAAAAACTTGTTTCTAAAGTTGTCCCAGCCAATGCCCAATGTGGTGGCACACATCTGTAATCCCGGCACTTGAGAAGCAGGAGGATCACTGTGAGTTTGAGGCCAGCCTGGGCTACATAGTAGTTCAAGACCAGCCTGAACTACACAGTGAGATCCTATTTCAAAAAAAGCCAAAAGATAATGTGTATATATGAAAAGAATGAATAGGAAATGGTGGATTGAAGAAAGTGCTACTCCAAAACATGGCAAGTGGGCAACTGAGAAGACATCAGAAGCAGGGAAGTTTGCTCTGACCTCTTACCATTTCTCTCCCATGAAGCAGGCCATAGAAATTAGAATTCTCTTGGCTCTTTCTTCTCTGAAGCAGATCACAAAACCTAAAAATATCACTCCCTGACCTTCCCTTCTCCCCTAAACACAGGTATCAGGTGACAGGTGTCTGGTCGCCCCAGGGAAAAATTGTCATGCAGGAATGCAGAAGAGAAACCGAGCACCCAGGCCTGCTAAATTCTCCTCTTTCCACCCCATTTATTACCATCAGATCATACTCTCTTGTCTTCCAATCACACTTTTGCACAATGGCCCATAAAAACAAATATATCTCCCTGTTTCTTTGAGTTGTGTTTCTGAAAGCTCCAGTGTCATGTAAAACTGATATTGAATAAATGTGTGTGCTTTCCTCCTGTTAATCTGACTTTTGTTGTAGGGAATCTCAGCCATGAACCTACTGATCAATGAGGAAGGAAATCTTTTCCCCCTATTTCCACAGAGGAATAAGCCTTTGGAGAGACATTTCCTCTTACTGATGATATCTATCATGGAAAATGCAGTTTCCCTTCTGCAATGTTTTTTCCCCTTGAAAAACCAAAATGATTTCTCCTTTCATGTCCTACAATTAGAGGGATCTCTCTTCTCTTTTCCAAGAGAGATCAATAAAATACTACCCTCCCAAGGCAAGGCCACAATATTAACATCATTATAGGCAGCTAAGTTAGAAATAAATATCTAGAGAGGGACTGGGCTCTCGAAGTCAGCACAAAATATAAAGACATCAGAATTGTGGCTGGGGGTGCATCTAAAGAAGGCCGGCCTCCAGGTAAAGTTGCAATGCCCAAGCCTACATGCTTCCCTAAGTAATAAACAATAATTTGAGTTTATATTGTGATTAGCACCACCTGGTCCAATAAGTCCAGACAGGCAGTAGTTACTCGGGTGGGTGACCAGAGCATGTGGACCCATTTCTTCCTAAAAATGTCTGTGTTCCATCACTGTAGTCTTGCTATGTGTTAGTTACTTTTCTCTCATTGCTGAGACAAAATACCCCAAACCCAAAGTTAGAGGGGGAAAGGTTTATGTACCTTACAGTTCATAGAGGTTTCAGGCCATAATCGGCTGGCTCTAAGTCAGGGTGTGTGGCAGAGAGACTTTGCAATCTAGAAACAGTTCATGGCAGCCAGAAGGTAACAAAGGCAACAAGAGACCTTTTTTTTTTATCCATTAAGTATATTGATACATTTTAGATATAAAATACAGTTACATTCATCATTGGGATCTTGTACCTTTACATAATGTATCTTGGTTCTTATTTTTTCCCCCTTCCCCAGGCCTCCCTTCACTCCCTTCCACCCTTCTCTATTTGCAAAGACTTTGTTTCCATATTTTTTCCTTTTCTCATATTTTTTCCTTTCCCTTCTTTTCTTTCCCCTACCCCTCCCACTTCTCCTACCCCTTTAGACCTTTTCTTCCTATTATACAATATCAATTATACATTTTTAAATTACAATGTCAAAATTTAGAGGACATTGCCATGGATTTTACAGAATTTAAAAGGATATAGAAAGCATATTACAAAAATCCTTTTTGAAATAAATTTGACAACTTCTAAGAAGTACCTTGGAAGACAAATTAATGAAACTGACTCTGGAGGAAATACAAAATCTGAATAGCACCTATTAAAGAAAATATATTCCTAGCTTGAAAACCTACCTATATGACAACAGCAGGCTCATAAACATTTTAACTGATAAATTATATCAAACAATTAAAGCAGAAAAAAGAAGGAACACTTCTCCCCTCATTTTAGGAACTCAACATTGTGCTAATCCTAAAACTAGATAAAGATGATAGAAGAAAAAAGTATGAACATAGATAGAAATTTGTTTAACAAAACAAACTATTAGAAGTCAGATCTGGCAGGAGGTAGAAAGTGGTTTTGTTATAGGGATGGTAGTGTTGGTTCAGCATTGGAAATCCACCCCCAAAAGTCATCATTTTAACAGAGGAAAGGAAAAAGCCATGTGATCCTGTCACTAGTTGGAGAAAAAGTATTGGACTAAATTCTACAGCTGTTCATGGTAAAAGCTATCAGGAGACTAGAAGTAGAACAGAACCTTCTCAACAGATTAAAGACATGTACTCCATTCTTCCAAGGAGAACACCTTATATGAATGGTGAAGATACAATGCTTTCTCCTTAAGGTGGGGAACAAGGGCAAATATGCTTACTCTTTATCTGTCCATTAAACTTTGAAACATATTCCCCACCAAAATAGTCTGGCAATAAAATGACACAACCAGGACAGGATTGGGATGACAGAAGCAAAATCTTTATATGTAGATGAAATGATCATCTACAGAGAAAATACTAAGAAATTGCTAGGAGCCCCTAGAACTTGTACTTGAATTTAGCAGGATTAGAAAACACAAGGTATATATAAAAATTCAGGTCTGTGTATACTTGCTATAAATGAAGAATTGGATATTGAAATGTAAAAGTTATGTAGGAGTACAAAGGACCTAGAAAAGTTAAAAACAAAAACAGTGTTGGAAGACATTTAGTACCTAATTTTAAGACTTCTTCTAAAGCTACAGTAATCAAGGGAGTGTTGGTGTAAGGAAAGACACATAGATCATTTGACTAAAACATAGAATCTAGAAATAGAACCACACATATATGGTCCACTGAGTTTTGAAAAATTATTTAACGTTAGCATTTTATAGAATATAAACTCAATTCAAGAGCTGAGGAAGAAATAGTGTTTTCAGCAAATGGCACTAGAACACCTGGTATCCATATATAAAAAATTAACCTCAACCCTTTATTTCCATACATGAAAATAACTTGAAGGGACCTATGAACCTAAATAAGAAAGCCTAAAATTATGAAACTTGAAGAAGAAATTATAAGGGAAAATATTTATGAATTCAGGGTAGGCAAGAACTACCTAGGATCCAAAAGACATGATGTATAAAAGAAAAAAATTGATAAATGAGATTCCATCAATATTTAGAACTTCAAATGGCATCATTAAAATGAAAAGTAGTCCTTAAACAGACCATATTTCCAATGCATATAACCTATGACCAGAATATATAAAGAACTCTTACAGCTCATTAATAGGCAACCCAATTAAAAAGTAGACATAAGAAGATGATAAATAGCCATTATAGCACAAGGAATGGTGTGCAACTCCAGAATCAGAAAAATACTAATCAGTACAATAAAAAGATTGAATTATACACTCAATAGGGAGATGAAGTTAAAAGTTCTAAAAGCCTTGTCATGACGTTTTCTTTTTGTTGTATTCTCCCCCTTTGCATTTAATCTGTCACACCGAATGGATTCATTCTACTGGGTTTCCTGGGGTTGTGATCCTCATTGTCTTTTCCTAGGGTATTGTCTAAAATTTTTTGGAGTGCTGGTTTGGTATTCATGAAGTTCTTGAGGTGCTCTTTATCATGAAAGTATCTTATTTCTCCATCAATTTGGAAAGATAGTTTTTAGGGTACATCAATCTGGGTCGGAGGCTGTTTTCCTTTAGGGCTTAAAATACATCACTCCAAGCTCTTCTTGCCTTGACTGTTTGCATTGAGAAGTCTGCTTTGATTCTGATGGGCTTTCCTTTGTATGTGATTTGTTTCTTTTCTCTCACTGCTTGTAGAATTTTGTTCTTCTGTTGGATTTCTGGAATCCTAACTATAATATGCCTATGTGTAGATTTTTTTGATTAAGGCTAGCTGGAATCCTATATTCCTCACTTTTCTGTACGTCAAGTTATTTTCCCCTGCTTGGGAAGTTTTCTGCCATCACTGCTGTGAGTCATCTGCACTCTCTCCTCTTTCTTCATTGACTCCAATCAGTCTTATGTTATTCTTCTTTGCATCGTCTAGCAGCTGCTGGATTGATTTCTCATGTTCCCTTGTAATTTTAAAGCAATATTTCTTTTCCTGGTCACTCATTGCAATCTTATCTTCTATATCTGAAATTCTATCCTCACATTGGTTCCTTCTGCTGTGCAGACTTTCGATGGAATTTTTAATCTCTTGGAAATCTGTTTGTATCTGTTTTATGGATTCCATTTGTTTCCTATGTTGAGATTACATCATGCTCCTCAGATCCTCTATGTTTTTATCTGTGTCCTCTCTAGATTTATTAATCATGTCTTGCACCATGAGCAAAATCTTTGCTGTTATCTGAGTAATTATTTCTGATTTCATTTTTGCCAGATCCTCTTTTGTTGCCAGTTCAGAGAGTCCAGGTGGTTAAGTATCAGATTGTTCCATCTCGTTTCCCTTTGTGGTTGCTGTAGTTGATCTGGAAGTCTGTTTTTGAGGCTTGTTTATGTGTTTTCTCATCCCTCAGTGGGGGGGGGGTGCTTCTGGTGCCCACGCAGCTCACCTTCTCTGCCCTAGCAGCTTGGAATGGCAGCAGGGGAGCTTCCTTCCGGGTGCTGGGACTGGCTGAGCTCCTCTGCCCTAGGAGCCTGGGATGGAGGTGGGGAGCTTCCTTCCGGGTGCTGGGACTGGCTGAGCTTCTCTGCCCTCACCTCATCTTTGACAAAGGAGCCAACCATCCTCATTGGAGGAAAGATAGCCTATTTAATAAATAGTGTTGGGAAAACTGGATTTCAACCTGCCAAAGATTAAAACCACACCCATATCTATCACTAAGATTGAAGTGGATTAAAGTTCTAAATAATAGAAACACTACCTTTGCTGGAAGATAAGTTAGGTAGAACTCTTGATGACATTGGCATATGAAAAGTCTATGAACAAAGCCTCAGTAGCATGGGAACTAGCACAAAGTCTCAACAACTGGGATCTCATCTTATTAAAAAGCTTTTGCAGTTTGGCCTTGTGGTCAGTTGCGGGTGGCTGCAACCTGCTTTGTCCAGCTTACCGCCCCCACTTGCATCCAGGAGATTTTAGGACTCCCCCAGGCAGGCCCACTGGCCACCAGTTTAGCCTTATTGTCAGACGTGAATGGCTGCACCCTGCTCTCTCCGGCTTGCCCCTCGCACTTGCATCCAGGAGACCTTGAGGACACCCCGCCCTGCAGGCCCACCAGTCACCAGCTTGGCTGCACAGGTGCCTGTAACAACAGCCAAACCCCACTCCCCAACTTCTGGCCTCTTGACTGTGCAGCTACCTGTTTCTACAATACAGAGGCACAGGAGGACATAAAGGTCATTGTCCTGAGTTGCAGAAGTGAAGAAAAGAGAGGGGACCTCTCTCAGGCTCCCTGATGAAAACTGAAGCGCATTGGAAAAGTGAAGAGTATCTCTGTAATATAGGCACACCAGACCACTGCACTTGGTAAGTTGGAGGGATCATCAACTCCCATTTGAACCTTGACTATTTTCAGGAGAAAGACAGCTAGAACCTGTAATAGAACCTTGCAGAGTTCAACTCTGCAGAACAGGGAGCTCAATTTGGGACTTGCAGCCAGAAATCTGCCTGAATCTCATGGGTCTGTGACTGGCTTACTGAGACTCATTGACTTATAGCTGAGAGTACCAAAAACAAAAATGAGAAGTCATAAACTCAGAGTTCCACCCCACAAAAGGCAATTTCTGGGGAAAAAGGTGGAAAAGTCTGATAATCAACCACCTGGACACGCTGAACTGATAGCACAGGATATAATAAAACAGATTAATGAGGCTCTAGAAAAATTCAAAGCAGAAATAATCTCCCAGATAACTACAGAGATGGTGAGCAGAGTGAAAGACATGATTAGAGGCTCTAGAACAGAAACAGATTAAAAAAACAGACGAGCTCAGAACCATGCTGGAAGCCATGAATGCCCAGCATAAGAGAGAAATGGAATCCATGAAACAGATTTAAACAGATATTCAGGAGATTAAAAACTCCATTGAAAGCATGCATATCAGATTAAATGAATATGAAGATAGAATATCAGATATAGCAGACAGGATTGCAGTTAAGGACCATGAAAGCAGATTTCTTTTTTTTTTTTTTTTTTTTTTTTTGCTTAAATACTTTTATTGGTACATTTTAGGTATACAGTACATTTACATTTATCATTGGGTGTTTGTACTTGTACATGATATATCTTGGTTCTTATTTTTCCCCATTACCTGTGCGCCCTTCACCCCTCCACCATTCCCTATTTACATAGACTTCATTTCCTTTTTTTTTTCTTTTCTCATAATTTTTCCTTTCCATTCTTTCCCCATCTCCTCCCACCACCCCTATCCCTTTGGACCTTTTCCTATTTCAAAGTATCAATTATTAGTTATTAATCCTTTTAATCCTTATTTACACTCAGTTTCTCACACTAGAAAAACTATTCGGTATTTACACATGTGTGTCCTATTTATTTCACTTAAGAGTATGGCCTCAATATTCATCCATTTGGCTATAAATGACACTAGTTTCTCATTCTTTATGGTTGAGTAGTACTCTATTTTATAAAAAAACAAAACAAAACACATCTTCTTTATCCAGTTCCAAATTGATGGGCACTTGGGCTGTTTCCAAGCTTTAGCTGTTACAAACTGTGCTGCTATAAACATGGGTGCATGTGTATCTCTGTGATATGACTCTTTTCTTTTGGGAAAATACCCAGCAGGAGAATAGCTGGGTCAGATGGGACCTCTAGCCCTAGTTCTTTGAGGTATCTCCACACTGATTTCCATAGTGGTTGCACCAGTCTGCACTCCCACCAACAATGGAGAAGGGTTCCTTTCTCTTCACACCCCTGCCAGCATTAGTTATTGGCTGATTTCTTGATAGCAGCCACTTTCTCGGGTGAGATGGAATCTCAGTGTTGTTTTCATTTGCATCTCTCAAGTGATCAGTGATGTTGAACATTTTTTCATATGTTTATTTGCTGCTTTTACTTCTTTGTCTGAGAAATGTCTATTCATTTCAGATGCCCATTTTTGAATTGGGCCTTTGAATTTGGGGGGGTCTGATTTTTTTCAGTTCTTTATATATTCCAGATCGTAGCCCTTTGTCTGAGTTACAACTGCTAAAAATTTTTTTCCCATATTGTCGGTTGTCTGTTAGCTCTGTAGGTGGTTTCTCTTGCAGTGCAGAAGCTTTTTAATAAGATGAAATCCCAGTTGTTGATTCTTTTGGCTAGTTCCCATGCTATTGAGGTTTTGTTCATAAAGTCTTTTCCTATGCCAATATCTTCAAGAGTTTTACCTAAGTTATCTTCCAGCAAGTTTAGTGTTTCTGTATTAATATTTAGATCTTTAATCCACTTCGATCTTAGTTTAGTGCATGATGATAGATATGGGTCTAGTTTTAATCTCTGCCAGGTTGAAATCCAGTTTGTCCAACACTATTTATTAAATAGGCTATCTTTCCTCCAATGAAGGTGGTTGGCTCCTTTGTCAAAGATTACGTGGGTGAGTATGTCTGAAGTTGTTTCTGCATCTTCTAATCTATTCCACTGATCCTCGGGTCTGTTTCTTTGCCAGTACCATGCTGTTTTTATCACAGTAGCTTTGTAGTATAGCTTCAAGTTGGGTATTGTCATACCCCAGCCATATCTCTGTTGCCCAGAATTGCTTTTGCTATTCTAGGTCTCTTCTGGGTCCAAATAAATTTTTGGATTGTTTTCCCTAGTTCTGTGAAGTATATTGTTTGAATTTCAATCAATACTGCATTAAATCTATATAGCAGTTTTGGAAGTATGGCCATTTTCACTATATTGGATCTTCCTACCCAGGAATGAGGGATGTCTTTCCATTTTCTTATATCCTCCTCGATCTTTTTCAGGGTGCTGTAGTTTTCAGTGTAGAGGTCTTTTGCTTCCTTTGTTAGATTGATTCCTAGATATTTCATGTTTTTGGATGCCATTGTAAAAGGTATTATTTCCCTAATTTCTCTCTCAGTGAGTCTATTTGTGTATAAGAAGGGTATTGTTTTTTGAGTGTTGACCTTATATCCAGCTACTCTATTGAATCTGTCAATTAAGTCTAGAAGCCTTTTGGTAGAGTTTTTTGGGTCTTCTATGTAAAGTATCATATCATCAGCAAATAATGAGTTTAACTTCTTCCTTTCCCATCTTTATTCCTTTTATTTCTTTCTCTTTTCTAATTGCTGTGACCAATGTTTCCAGAACTATATTGAACAGAAATGGTGATAGTGGGCATCCTTGTCTTGTTCCTGATTTTAGCATGAAAGTTTTCAGTTTTTGACCATTTAGTATGATGTTGGCTGTTGGTTTTTCATAGATAGCCTTAATCAGGTTGAGATAAAGACCTTCTATTCCAATTTTCTGTAGCATTTTTGTCATGAATGGGTGTTGGATTTTGTCAAATGCCTTTTCTGTGTCTATTGAGATGATCATATGGTTTCTGTCCTTGGCTCTGTTAATACAGTGTATTACATTTATTGATTTACGAATATTGAACCACCCTTGTATCCCTGGGATAAATCCAACTTGATCAGGGTGTATGATCTTCTTGATGACCCTCTGTATTCTGTTTGCCAGTATCTTGTTGAGGATTTTTGCATCTATGTTCATTAGGGAGATTGGCCTGTAGTTCTCTTTATAGCTTCGGTCTTTCCCTGGTTTTGGAATCAAAGTAACACTTGCTTCAAGGAATGAGTTAGGAAGCCTTGCTTCCCTTTCAATTTCCTTGATGAGTTTAAAGAGTAATGGCATTAGTTCTTCTATAAATGTCTTGTAGAATTCTGCAGTGAAGCCATCAGGACCTGGGCTTTTCTTTGTTGGTAAATTTTTTATTACATTTTCAATTTCATTCATTGTTATCGGGGTGTTTCGAATTTCTTTATCTTCTTCATTTAACTTTGCCAATTCATATGTATCTAGGAATCTGTCCATTTCTTCTGTGTTTTCCAGTCTATTAGAGCACAGGTTCTTGAAGTAGGTATTGATGATACCCTGGATTTCTGCTGGTTCTGTTGTGACTTCCCCTTTTTTGTTCTTAATTGCATGGATTTGCATCTTTTCTTTCCTTTTTTGATAAGGTTGTGGCTAACGGTTTATCAATTTTATTTATTCTTTCAAAAAACCAACTCTTTGATCCATTAATTTTTTGTATCATTCTGTTGGTCTCCATTGCACTGATTTCTGCTCTGATCTTTATAATTTCCTCTCTTGTGCGGGCTTTGGGTTTGTTATGCTCTTCTTTTTCGAGGAGTTTGAGGTTCTGCATTAGGTTATTTATCTGAGTTCTCTCTGTTTTCCTAATATGGGCATTCACTGCTATGCATTTCCCACGTAGAACTGCTTTCATTGTGTCCCATAGATGCCTGTATGTTGTACTGCCATTGTCGTTTACTTGTAGAAACTGTCTAATTTCTTTAATTTCCTCTGTGACCCATTGGTTGTTCAGGAGGGTGTTATTCAATTTCCAGGTGTTTGTAGAAGTTTCACGGTTTCTTAATTATTGATCTCCAATTTTATTGCACTATGGTCTGATAATATTCCAGGGGTAATTTCAGTTCTTTTACATTGACTTAGACATGTTCTGTGAGCTAGCATGTGGTCTATTTTGGAGAATGACCCATGTGCAGCTGAAAAGAATGTGTATTCTGATTTTGTGGGGTGGAACACTCTCTAAATATCTATTAAGTCCATTTGTTCAATAGCTTGGTTCAGTTCTAGAATTTCATTGTTAATTTTTTGTCTAGATGATCTATTTGTGATAGTGAGGTATTGAGGTCCCCCACTACAACTGTATTAGTGCGTATTTGGTTTTTCATGTCCATTAATATTTGTTTTGTATAGTTGGTGGCATTTGTATTTGGTGCATATATATTTAGGATTGTCATCTCTTCCTCTTGGATTGTTCCCTTCACAAGGATGTAATGACCATCTTTGTCTCTCTTACTTTTCGTTTGAAATCTATTTTGTCTGCAAATAAGATTGCTACTCCTGCTTTTTTCTGGGTTCCTGTTGAGTGGAGAGCCATTTTCCATCCTTTTTCTTTCAGTCTATTAATTTTTGAGTTAGATGTGTTTCTTGTATACAGCATATTGCTGGATATTGCTTCTTATTCCTTTCTGTTAGTCTGTTTCTTTTGATTGGTGAATTGAGGCCATTAACATTGATAGTTATAATTGACAGATATTGACTTATCCTTGTCAGGATGTTTTACTGTTGTTGGCTCATTTCTTTTCCCCCTTTCCTTTAGTTTCTTACCTTGTTTGGTGGTTTCCCTCTGTTGAGCCTCATGGTGTTATGACCTTCGTTGCTTTTTTCTAGGATATTGCTTAGAATTGTTTGGAGTGCTGCTTTGCTGTTCATGAAATTTCTCAGGTGTTCTTGGTCATCGAAGTATCTAAGTTCCCCATCGATTTTGAAAGATAATTTTGCAGGATACAACAGTCTAGGTTGGAAGTTATTTTCTTTTAGGGCTTGAAATACTTCACTCCAGGCTCTCCTTGATTTGAGGGTTTGTGTTGAGAAGTCTGCCATGATTGTGCTCAGCTTTCCTTTATAGGTGATTTGTTTCTTTTCTCTAACTGCCTGTAGGATTTTGTTCTTCTGTTGGGTTTCTGGGATCTTGAGTATTATATGCCTATGTGTAGATTTTTTTTTATCATGGCTTGGTGGAGTTCTATATGCCTCACTTATCTGTGTGTCCAATTCTCCACCTCTGTCTGGGAAGTTTTCTACTATTACTTCCGTGAACAGTTTTTTTATTTCAGTTGTACTTTCTCCTGTTTTTTCGTGGACTCCTATCAGTCTTATGTTATTCTTCTTTGCATCATCTAGCAGCTGTTGATTTCTCATTGTCCCTTACTATTTTTAAGAAATCTGTTTTCATGGTCCTTCACCGCAATCCTGTCTTCTATATCTGATATTCTATCTTCAGATTCTCTTAATCTGCTCTGCATGCTTTCAATGGAGTTTTTAATCTCCTGAAAATCTGTTTGAATCTGTTTCATGGATTCCATTTCTTTCTTATGTTGGGCGATCATGGTTTCCACTTCTTTCTTATGCTGGGCATTCCTGGCTTCCAGCATGTTTCTTAGCTCATCTATTTTTTATCAGTTTCTGTTCTAGGGCCTCTAATCATGTCTTCCTCTTTGCTCACCATCTCTTTAGTTATCTGGGGGATTATTTCTGCTTTGAATTTTTCTAGAGCCTCATTCATCTGTTTTACTTCCTGTGCTATCAGTTCAGGGTGTCCTGATGGTTGATTATCAGACTTTTCCACCTCATTTCCCTCAGAAATTGCCTTTAGAAACTAATTTCTTCTTTAATTTCCTCTGTCACCTATTGGTTGTTCAGGAGGGTGTTATTCAATTTCCAGGTGTTTGTGGGAGTTTTGCAGTTTCTCATGTTATTGATCTCCAATTTTATTGCACTATGGTCTGATAATATACAGGGGGTAATTTCAATTCTTTTACATTGACTTAGACATGTCCTATGAGCTAGCATGTGGTCTATTTTGGAGAATGACCCGTGTGTAGCTGAAAAGAATGTGTATTCTGATTTTGTGGGGTGGAACACTCTGTAAATATCTATTAAGTCCATTTGTTAGTAGCTTTTTTTTAGTTTCTGAATTTCGTTGTTAATTTTTTGTCTAGGTGTTCTGTCTATTTGTGATAATGGGGTATTGAGGTCTCCCACTACAATTGTGTTAGTGCTTATCCAATAACAAATGTTAGTTGGGTTGTGGGGAGAAAGGAACCTTTCTCCATTGTTGATAGTGGTGCAGATTGTGCAAACACTGTGGAAATCAGTATGGAGATACCTCAAAGAAGTAGGACTAGAGGTCCCCTTTGACCCAGCTATTCCCCTGCTGGATATCTTCCCCAAAGAATTAAAAGAATCATACCACAGCAATATATGTGCACCCATGTTTATAGCGGCACAGTTTGTAATAGCTAAAGCTTGGAAGCAGCCCAAGTGCCCATGAAGTGGAAACTGGATGAAGCAGATGTGGGTTTGGTTTTTTTTATAAAATGGAGTACTACTCAGCCATAAAAAACAAGAAACTAGAGACATTTATAGTTAAATGGATGCATATTGAGGTCAAACTCTTGAGTGAAATAAATAGGACACACATGTGTAAATACTGAATAGTTTCTCTAGTGTAAGAAACTGAAAGTGTAAATAATGATTAAAATGAATAATTGGTCATGTGAAATAGGAAGAAAAGGTCCAAAGGGGTAGGGCAATTGGGAGGGATAAGGGAAAGGAAAGAAGGGAAAGGAAAAGTTATGAGAAAAGGAAAAAATGGAAACAAAGTCTTTGTAAATAGGTTAGGGTGGATGGGGGAATGGAGGACAGGAAATGGGGAAAAATAAGAACCAGGACATATCATGTAAAGGTACAAGTACCCAATGATAAATGTCAATGTATTGTATACCTAAAAGTTACCAATAAAAGAATTTAAGGAAAAAAACATTTTAAAAAAGAGTACAGGACTGCTGCTTTTATCAGACGTGAGGAACACATCTGTGATCTCCAGTTTATTAATTCCTATTTTTTTTCCAGCAAGAAGCGTTTGACCTTAGAACTAAGAGGTTCACCTGAGATGACTTCAGGCATCCCAGGGGAATTTCCATTCCATTAGATTCCTTTGCTAGAGGCAGGGAAGACAATTCAGATAGGATTTTTCTGGTTCTCTCTAGAGCAACATTATTCTGAACGGGACACAGGCATTCAAAGATCCTTTGCTTGAGGCCAATCCAAAGGCAGAAGGATTACTTCAGGACAAATACAGCACAAAGGGCCTACGCAAGATGGCTCCCAGTCCTGCCCACTTCATCACCCTGTAAGTACCCAAAGCCAACATAAGACACTGCTTTCTCCATTCCAATTTCTAAACCAATGGCTGACATTGACATATTTTCCTCTCTTCGGCATGAATGGGACTACAGTGCTCTTGCGGCCAGCAAGTGACACAAGAATTCTAACCCCAGAGGTTTATAACCTCAGCTACAATGAGTTTATTGTGTATAACTCCAACCAGGTCCATATGTGATATCTTCTAAAGATTGAATTTAATTTTCTGCAGGTATGGTGATTGTTAATATTAAACCAGAGAAGATGTAGTCTCAAGCAAGAAAATTAGCATTCTTGTACTTTTAAACTTCTGATTTGTTTTGTTTCTTGAGACAAGATCTCACTACGTATTCCAGGCTGGCCTTGAACTAATTATGTGTAGCCCAGGCTAGCCTCAAACTCGTGGCAATCCTCCTGCCTTTGCCTCCCCAGTGCTGGGATTATGGGCATGCACCACCATGCCTGGCATTAACTTTTCAATTTTTTCCAGGACTGAGCACTGAGCCCAGGTCTTCACCCTGAGTTATATCGCCAGCCCTTTATTTTGTATCATGAGACAGGGTCTCACTAAGTTGCCCAGACTAGGCTGGAAACGGTACTTTATATAATGAAATTAAAATGGTACAAATATACCAATGACTTCTGTGGGTTTTGCTTTTCCAAACCCTTATTTCATCTGATTTTAGCATATCTTCACTTCCAGGTCAGAAAGTACCCATTGCTCTTTCCCACAACTAGCTGTGTGTTACTCAGGACTCTGTTCTTTCACAGGATAATAGCTTGTGCACTGAGGGACACTCATGAGGGTTAATGCTTTTTTCTGCTGAATTCAGTTTTCCGCAAACTAGAGTTTGTTGAATATTAGGAAGACTAGAGGCCCTAAAGACTGAATTGTTCCCTTTTATCACCATCCAATCTTGATTGGCTTTGTCCTGTTCATCAATTTCAGTCCAGGTCTCTTGTCATTTAACATCCTATTCCTTATTAGATGTCCAAAACCTTGGAGAGCCCTTAGACAACTGTCACTAAGCCTCTGTACATCTTTGTGGGGGAAGAGAAGTAGATGTTTTTACATATCCTCCATCTAAGAAGTACTGAAGTACTGGTCAGAGCCAAAGACTTCCTGATTATTTTTAAATACAGGCAAAACACTTCCTTAAATAACAATGAAGGTTGTTCGTTTATTTTGATGTAGGAGATTGAACCCCAGGCCTCATACACAATAAGTATAAACTGCTATTAAGCTACCCACCCATCCCCTACTGAATGTTTAAATAAAACAATATTCTGTAGAGGTACTTCAGGAAGATGGTGGAGTGGTAAGCATCAGAGAAAGAGCCTCTTCAAGATTTGGTGCCCTGACAGGAATACAGCAGTGCAAGGAGAAGGAGGAGGGAAGTGGATCTCTAGGACCCAGGAAGGATCTGAGTTGAGAATTGAAGTCTACAAGGAGAGTGAAGAGAGAGACTTTAACAAAGAGGAGATACCAAGCAGCACTCTCCCAGAGCCCAGACTCCAAGAGGGAACAGTGGGCTGAACCTGTAGATGCTCACTGACTATTGATGACCTGAGGCCTCCACAGAGAAAGGCACCAGTGGAACCAAGCAGTGGACGAACCAGACTGCAGTGGCTGGTGAGTTATTTGGGTTCAGACCTCACCCAGGAGAGGGTGACTGGCTGGTAGCCATCTTTGAGAGGGGCCTACTGAGCTCAGAAATCTGGACAGCTGCAGGAAGACTCCACCTAGTGGCTTCCAGTGCCTCGGTGTCAGGGAGCAGAGTTCAAACTGGCAGGAGACACATAGACTGTTGTAGGCTCATGGAATCCAGTTCCAGCCTCATAGCCACAAACTGGCCAGAACTTCAGAAGAAGTAAAGAGGCAGGCTTGCTGGGATTATCCACTACCCAACCATGAACCTGCAGCTAGCTTGCTGGGATTAATCAGTTTGGCTCTGCACTCTGTTTGGCCACATTGCCTAACAGTGATAGCAGAGATACACCTTGAATTGGATGTTTCTGGAGGTTTTTAAATTTTGTTTTTCCTTTATTTTTTTCTTGCTTTTTCCCACCTTTCCACTTCCTGTTTTGTTTTTTCTATTGTTTGAATACAGTTTCTAGTTTTTTGTTGCTGTCAGTCTGTTCTGTTCTTGTTTTTATTTTTTCATTTTCTCTTTCCTACTGTCTGCTTCACCTTTCCTAAAATCTGTCCTCCATCCTTGCTTCTGATCTCTTCCTCTTTTTTTTTTTAACCCACAACCCCTTTTAAATCTTCTCTCCTAAGGGTAAAAATGCAATATTAAGGGTTACAGTTTATCATTTTCTATGCTGTATTTGATTCTATTATTGTTGTTGATCTTACTGCTTTAGCCAAGGTGACATAATTGGCTAATCAGTTGTTCCTCCTGGTATACCAATACTGAGATTGCCTAAGAGTCTTAAAAATAAAAAAACCTGTATCCCAATGCAAAACAACTGGCAGCTGGACCAAGTAGGCAGAAACTATTCATCACTAATAAAATGAAGAAGTGAGATCCTGCTACAGACTCAAAACCCAAAAGCTAGCAAAACCTGGAAGCCACTTCTGAGAAGTAATCATTTCCTAAGAACTCTGAATACTGACAATAAAGCTATTCACCATAAGCAATTTCCAAATATCAACTCAGGAATCAAAATGGAAAATGAGAAGACACTTAAGCAAGATGCAATCCCCACAGACTTTTAGCTCCCCAAAAGCAAACCCTGGGGGCAATGAAGTGGAACAATACAAAATCCACCCACCTGGACTCTGAAGAGGCAACAGCAGAAGTAACAAAGCAGATAAATGAGGCTCTAGAAAAAAATCAAAGCACAAATAATTTCCCAGATAACTACAGAGATGGTGACCAGAATGAAAAATACAGATAAAAAATAGAGGAACTCAGGAAAATTATGGAAACCATAAGCACCCAGCATGGGAAAGAAATGGAATCCATGAAATAGATTCAAACAGATATCCAGATTAAAAACTCCATTGAAAGTACACATAGCAGAATAAACCAATGTGAGGACACAATATCAGACATAGAAGACAAGATTATGGTTAGTGATCATGAAAAGGGATTTCTTAAAAATAGCAAGGGATCATTAAAAATCAATCCAGTAGCTGCTAGATGATGCTAAGAAGAATAACATAAGATTGACTGGAGTCAATGAAAAAGTAGGATAGCCCAAATGACAAAAAAATCTGTTCTCAGAAGTAATTGCAGAAAACATCCAAAACAGGCAAAAAGAATTTGACATACAAATAAGTAAGGCATACAGCACTCCAATTATCCATGATTAAAAAAAAAAAATCTTCCCCAAGGTATATAACAGGATTCCAGAAATTCAACGCAAGGACAGAATATTAAAAGCTGTTAGAAAAAAGAAACAAATCACCTATAAAGGAAAGCCCATCAGAACCACAGGAGACCTCAAAACAAACTCTCAAGTAAAAGAGAGCTTGGAGTGAAGTATTTCAAGTCCTAAAGGAAAATCTCCAAACCAGATTGTAACAAAATAAAAATGGCAATACAACATTCCAGAATTTATGGGACACAGTTCTATGAGGGAAATTTATAGCGGTGAATTCCCATATCAGGAAAACAGAGAAGGCTAAAATAAAAAAGCTAATGTTAAACCTCAATCATCTAGAAAAAGAAGAGAAAGTCAAGCACAAAGTTTGTATGAGGGAGGAAATTATAAAAAGAAGGGCAGAAATTAATACAATGGAGACTAAGGAAAGAATACAAAGAATCAATGAATTGAAGAGTTGGTTCTTTGGAAGATTAAATAAAATTAACAAACCCTTAGCCATATTTATAAAAAAAAAAAAAGGAAAGAAAAGACTCAAATCCATGCAATTAGGAATGAAGAGTGTAAAGTCACAACAGATCCTGCAGATCCAGATCATCGATACCTACTTCAAGAACTTGTATTCTGGGGCCAGGGATTTAGCTCAGTGGTTCCTCTGCCTGCCTCACTAGCACAAGGTCCTGAGAAAAATGGTATAGATGGTCTTTATCTCAACCTGATAAAAGGCATCTATGACAAACCAACAGCCAATATCATACTAAATGGACAAAAAACTGAAATGTTTGACTCTAAAATTAGGAACAAGATAAGGATGTCTACTGTCACCACTCTTGTTCAATACAGTTCTGGAAACACTAGCCAGAGCGATTAGACAAGAGAAACAAATAAAAGGAATAAGGCTAGGAAAGGAAGAAGTTAAATTATCCTTATTTGCAAGTGATGATACTCTCCATAGAAGACCCCAAAAACTCCACCAAAAGACTTTTAGACTTGATAACCAAATTCAGTGGTGTAGCTGGACAGAAAGTCAATGCTCAAAAGTCAACAGCCTTCCTGTACATGAATAACACGGTCACAGAGAGAAATTAGAGAAACAATCCCTTTTACAATAACATCCAAAAAAATGAAATACCTAAGAATCAATCTAACGAAGGAAGTAAAAGACCTCTACATTGAAAACTATAGTACTTTGAAAAAGGAGACTGAAGAGGACATCAGAAAATGGAAAGATATTCCTTATTCTTGGATAGGAAGAACTAATGTAGTGAAAATGGCCATACTTCCAAAATTGTTACACAGATTCAATGCAATTGCAATCAAAACCCTAACAGCATATCTCACAGAATTAGAAAAAACAATCCTAAAATTCATTTGGAACCAGAAGAGACCTACACTACCAAAGGCAATTCTGGGCAACAAAGCCAAAGCAGGGGGTATCATAATCCCTGACTTTAAATTATACTACAATGCAACATTGATAAAAACACCATGATACTGGCAAAAGAACAGACCTGAGGATCAATGGAACAGACTAGAGGATGCAGAAACAACTCCAGACATACTCAAGCACCTTATCTTTGACAAAGAAGCCAAATATCTTCACTGGAAGAAAGACAGACTTTTTAATAAATGGTGCTGGAAAAAACTGGCTTTCTGCATGCCAAAGATTCAAACTAGACCCATATCTTTCACCACACACTAACTTAAAATTGAAATGGATCAAAGATCTAAATATTAAAACAGAAACATTAAATCTCCTGAAAGAGAGAATAGGTAGAAGAGAGAATAGGCTTGAGGGCATAGGAGTAGGTGAAGACCTCATGAACAAAACCCAGACTGCATGGGAAACACTACAAAGAATCAACATCTGGGACCTCATCTTATTAAAAACCTTTTGCACAGAAAGAAAACCCACCAACAAAATGAAGAGACCCACAGAGTGGGAAAATTTTTTTTTAACCAGCTATTCAGATAAAGGATTATTATCTAGAATATATGAAGAACTCAAAAATATCAGACCCCCCAAATTTAAAGACCCAGTGCAAAAATGGGCATCTGAAATAAAAAGACACTTCTCAGATGAAGAATTAGAAACAGCAAGTAAATATATGAAAAAGTGTTCAACATCACTGGTCATTCATGAAATGCAAATTAAAACAATGCTAAGATTACACCTTATCCCAGAGAAAAATGGCTGCTATCAAGAAATCAACCAATGCTAGAGGGACTGTGGTGAGAAAGGAATCCTTCCCCACTGTTGGTGGGAGTGTAGACTGGTGCAACCACTGTGGAAATCAGTGTGGAGATTTCTCAAAGAACTCAAAGTAGAGGTTCCATTTGACCCAGCTATACCTCTCTGGTATCTTTCCAAAAGAATTAAAAGCATCATCCCACAGCTATATATACACACCCATGTTTACAGAAGCACAGTTGGTAATAGATAAATCTTGGAAACAGTCCAAATGCCCATCAACTGACAACTGGATAAAGAATTTTTTTAATACAATGGAGTACTACACTGCCACAAAGAAGGATGAGCTTCAGACATTTATAGCTATGTGGATGGACCTTGAGACCATACTCTTTAAGAGAAATAAATCAGACACACATGTTTGAATACTGCATTGTTTCTCTGGTGTGAGAAACAAAAACTGGAAATAAAGACTGAAATGTATAACAGATGGCGGGAAATAGGAAGAAAATGTTCAAATGGGAAGGGGAACAAGGAGGAAGGAGCAAAAAGAAGGAAGGGACAAGAAAAAAAGTGAAAATAGAAGGAAAAAATAGAAACAAAGCTTTTGTGTATGGGGAGGGGGGAAGGGATAAAATAAAATTTATATAAAACAGTATTTTGTATCTTTCTAGAAAACAGATTAGCAATATCTGTTAGTTTTAAATGTATATACCCTTTCACATAAAATTTATGGATGTTCCTATTTGCATAGAGGATGTCATTGCAACATTGGCAGATACAAAAAGATTCATAGATAAGGAACTAATCAAATATATCCATTCATTGAACTATTATGCTGCTGTCCAAACTGAAGGACACTTTATATGCTTTTCCAGAAAATAAAGTGAATACTCTGTAACTCATCCTATAAGGCAGTGTGTAATCAAAACCAGATAAAGATTATCTCAAGAAAATTATAGACAAATATTCCTTAAGAATATAATTGTAGGCCTGGGATTTAGCTCAGTGGCGCTGTGCCTGCCTTGCAAGCGCAAGTCCCAAGTTTGATCCAAGGTACTGCAAAAAAAAAGAATATAATTGTAAAAATCAATAATATATTATCAAGCCCAGTCCAGCAACAAAGAAAGAAGATAATTCACCATGACCAAGTGAAATTTACCACAGGAATGCAAATAGGTTCAACATGAAAATCAACCAGTGGAGGCCAAAATCACATGGGCTTCATGCAGAAAAAGCATTTGGCATATGCAGCATCCTTTCATGCTACACATTTTAACAAATTCTGAATAGAAGAGACCTTCAACTTGATGGAAGGCAACTATGAGAAACTCACAGCTGTGAGATTTAATCAAGTTGTCTGCAGCAGAAATTCACTTATGGTCACTGCTTTATAGGGTTCCTTTTATAATTATACCACAGATTTATTCATCTGTTGTTTTTGCCTGTTCATTCTTTGGATTTTAATAGTTCATCGGTAGAAGCTAAATATTTATCCTTGAGACTAAAAGTTTGTGGATCCTTTTAGACTTTCTACATACATAACTACGTACCCTGTGAATAATGCCAGTTTTATTTCTTCTGTTTAAATGTTTTTCATTTTTGTTTTGTTTTTTGAGACAGGCTGTTGCTATGTAGGCAGGCCTTGAACTCACTGTGTAGCTCAGTCTGGCCTTGAACTTACAGCAATCCTCCTGCCTATGTCCCCCAAGTGCTAGGATTGCAGGTGTGTGCCATCATGCCTGACTTAAATGTTTTATTTTTTCATTCTCCTTATCATGCTGTCTAGGACTACCAGTAGAGTGCTGAAAAGAAGTGGTACCATAAGGCATCCTAGCATGCACAGGCCCTGGGTTCAACCCTCAGCACCTCCAAAAACACAAAAACTGGCAATCACCTTAACCTTAGTGATCGAGGTTAACATCACCAGCAATAAGTCACATTGATATCAACAAGGGCACATATCTCACAGATTCCCCTCTTAAATCCATAGTTACAGCCTACTCATGAGAAAATAGCAGGCAAATCAAATTTAGGCACCTTCTCCAGTGAGTGTTGAGATTATGGAAAGACTGAAAAATTGTCACAATTGATGAAGACCAAAGAGACAAAAATACAGTGTGGTATCCAGGAGAAAAGAATGTAAATGGAAAACCTGGTGAAATCAAAAGCATGAAGTCTTGGGTTGAATCCCTACAACCATGATAAGTAAATAAATAAATAAATATATAAATAAAATTTAAAAGAGTAAGAACACTTCTTCTGATGAAGGACCAGTTGTTTCTTTAATTTCTCATCTGTCCTGGAATAATACTTTCGTAAAATGTAATAAGTTGCTATGAAAATGAAAAAACAAAATACAAGTCTTAGTTTATATTAAATGTGTCTGCCATAAGATCACTTTTTTTTTTAAGAGTAGGAAAAATTTATTGGGAGAAAGATAACTTCTGTCTAAAAGAGACAGAAAGGGGACTGGAAAGTGGGTTGCCCCAAGATCACTTTTCAAATTCCTGTACAGCTTCTAAATACTCTCAACTGCTATACTTAACTATAAGTACCTCATTGAGAATCATTAACAATTTGTGAACAAATGGGAGTCCACAAACCAAATTTTGGTTAACTCTGCTCTAGATTTCAAAAATGGATATGGATGGACGTATAAGAATTCGTGTGTTAAAATTTGGTTATATGAGAAAGATGCTTTTGTGGATGGGTAGGAGAAGTAATGTCTATGATCCCACAATCCAGTGGCTGTAACTGTGGAGCTTACACAGGCACTGGGAGACACAAATCCTGTTTAATGAAAAACCGAAAACAAAAAATATCCAAAGGACGATGTTTAGGTAAAATAGTACTGTTTTTTCCTTCCACTGTCTGGCATACAATAGTTCCCTTATCCATGGGGGTTACTGTTCCAAGACCCCAACAGATGCCTGAAATCAAACATAGTTTTGATCCATAAAATACTGTGCTGTTTTTTGATACAAACATACATGATAAATTTTAATTTGTGAATTAAGTACAGTAGGAGATACTCAGAATGCCACACGATTGAAAGCTCAGGAATTGCTTATTTCTACAATTTTCCAGGTAGTATTTTCTTTCTTCTTCTTCTTTTTTTTTTTCCTGGTACTGGGGATTGAAATCAGGACCTTGGGCTTTCAAGGCAGGCCTGGTGCCACTGAGCTAAATCCTCAGCCCCTCCAGGTAGTTTTTTTAACCAGAGTTGAACACAAGTAACTAAAACCACAGAATATGGAACCATGGATAAGAGGGGACAACTGTATTTAATTTTACCTAAAGTCTGTTCTTGTCTTTACTCACGGCAAATATAATATGGCCTTGCTCTTTATTTCCAAGGTAAAAAAAAACATTTTACACCCATTCAAGAGTCAACAAGACTGAATCTATTGAGCAAGTTAACCTTTGCTTGGCTTTCCCCATCTCTATTCCTCTAGCTTTAGTACTGTGCTACAGATCTAAAATGTCCCTGCAAAGTCTCATGTTTAGAGGAGTCTAATGGGATGAGGTTTGTCACTGTGGGAGTGCCTGTGGAGGGCAATCTCCCTCCATGGGTCCTCCATTCTCTCTCCTCCCTGACTTCCATGAGAGGAACACCATGCTCTTCCACCATGACCTTCTTCCCTAGGAGCCAGCCGACCATGTACTGAACCCCCTGAACTGTCAGCTATATTAAACTCCTCCTTTAAGTTGTGAGTGTCAGTATTCTGTCCCAGAAACCAGAAACCTGACTAATACACTTAGCTAGGATATTTTTGTGAACTTTTCAGACCATGGAAGACAGATACCTAGAGATTCCTCCTGCCCTTGCTCCACGCTTTTAGGAAAGCAAAAGACAAGAATGAAATGAGTGCCTTGTGCATTCTAGGCAAGTACTCTACCACTGATCTCTGCCACTGGCCCTTAAGTCACTTTTAGGAAGATGCCATGCCATGATTCTCTGTATGATTTCTGGGTAGGACTATGGACCATACATTTCAAATTAACCTCAACCAGTACCTCCAATTACAAGATGCTTATGGAACTGGGACCCATAAGATGTATTTAGAACCTCTGCATGAAAATGAGGCACATGAGGAAGACTAAAGAATGACCTATCAACATGTATCAGTTCATGGCCTTTATCCCTTACCTGGGGGAGGTCACAGGGAATCGGGTAGAAAAGGTAAAGCCCTCTAATGATTTAGCCACATGAAACCTGGGCAAAGTGAGAGCAAAATGCAGTATACCCAAACTCCCCAGATCTTTAAAATTCACTTATAGGCCACAGTACAATGGTATTTTTCTGGGTGAATGCTACCTACACAGGACAAAAATACTTCTTATAATGTTTCTTTACATCTACAATTCCTTTTTTCTTCTTTTGCCTCTGCCTTGCGAGTGCTAGGAAGTCCTTAATTTTTGAACACAGATGTTTCCTTCTGATACCTCAGAAGAAGGGACATGAAAGAATTACCTCTCCTACAGGTTAAAATAGGAAAATAAGAAAGTTCTAGAACTTTTATTTAAGAGGATTAGAGTCTTTGTTAAGTCCATGGATGTGACTGTTCCACTTCTCAACATGTTTTCAGCTTTGTAAGTTCCAACTTGAGAAAGATCTTATCATTGTGATTTATTTCCAATAATGCCAGTTATCATACTGATTAGTGCCTGCAGGGCACATGGAAAGGCAGAAGGCTCATTCTGCTCTCAGTGCCATCGCTTCTCCTGACTCATCTGGGAACTTAGCTCTGACAAGCACTTTTTCCAGGACAGCAACCTAGTGTTGTCCTGGCTGCATCCCAGAGCTTTCTAAATGCCCTGCTGCCCTGTTGGCTCACTCTTCCTTCCCTTGTTCTTTCTCACCAAATGAGTGATCTTTAGCTCTCTATTCAAACTAAGTGCCTCTAACATCACTCTTTGGCCTCCTCCTGGAAGGCATGGGAACTGAGGTCCTAGGCCAGCAAGGGACATGGGAATTCTAAAGGCTGGGTTCAAAGAGTCTCCACTAAAGGTGGGGTTCACTTTCTTGCAGTTCTGTGAAGAATTAATGTTAAATCAGAGAAGAAATAGAACATCCATATTCTTCCCTCTTGGTCTAAAGCCACACGAGAGCAGAGGCAAGGCTGTACTTAAGACACTCTGGCACTTTATTTGTACAATGTGAGGAAGGAGGTAGCCACATACTTTCAGGCTTTGCATCTCTAGCTTAAGTGGTATCAACTCGCCCCTGAGTAGTGCACTCTCATTCCCAGGACAAAAAGTATACATTGCCCTGTGTGTCTCCCACAGCAAGCTGCAGGGTCGAGTCAGGTCTCAGACATGGTTCCAGGCAGCTCACTGCCCCTTCACATCGGAACAGGCCCAGCTAAAACAGGAACAGAAACAGGGGAGGTGAGGGCCAGCTACTCACCTGGGCTCTCCTTAGTAACTTATTTTGTTTTCACATAAATAATTGCTTTTTTAGAAACAGGTATGTCACTGCAAGAGGAATGAAAGAAAATGGAATCTTGATCTTGCGCTTTTCTTACCCAAATACATTCTCCTGTAACATCCCTTCAGCCCCTTCTTGGAACTGGGTTTGTACATACACACACACACACACTCTTACCAGTTGCATACTGGGTCTGTCCCACAGCTTAACATCTCTGTCCTTCGAAGCTGTCACCAGCAACTCAGGCAGCACATGGAGGGCTGTGACAGAGTCCGAGTGAATCTGCGAGAGGAGGAGGACAGTGTCATGGCGAGTCCTCAGTAAAGGAAGCACTGAAGTCTGCTGTGTCAGCTTATAGCCTCCTCCTTACCTTTATGACGATTCCTTCTAACTCACCTTTCTATGCAGCTGCGTCTTTAAATCTAGTTCCATTACCCAGTTATACATGCTGGTACATGATAGGTCTGTCCCTGATTCCTGGACTTCAGGTGCTGCTACTTTTTTCTGCCAGATGTTACCTGTCGTCCATTCTCCTTCAAAGGTGCATCCAGCCAGCCTCCACAGCTCTCCATCAGAGCTGGCACACAAAAAAGATGACTCTGCCATTTTAAGGGGAGAATTGGAACAAGGTCAGCGCCTCCCATAGGCTACCTAAGGGCCTCATCGGTCTTCCCAGCCCACTCACCGGATTCAGGTTTGGCCTGAGTTATCTTTCGTGACTTTCCACTAGGATTCTCTAAATTCAGCAAAAAGTCCAGGTGATCTTTAACCTCTCCCGATTCCTTTTGCTGCTGTAAAGGGACAGGTAACTTGGATTAGCCTCTGCACATATCCCACAACTCTGCCAGGTAAAGCAACAATGTTCTCTTCTAGGATGATCAGAACTTTCTAAACACAAACTACAACGTGAATTCAGTACAGGACGGAAATGTTGAATGTCTAGCTCAGGGGATTTTTATATAATATATACTGACCCAATCACCCTAGATCAATAGATGTACAATGTTTCTATCACCGGAAAAGTTGTACATTCCTAGTCAATACGAGGCTACTCCTAGAGCTAATAATATGCTGATTTCTGTAACCATAAATTAGTTCTGCTTATTCTCAAGTTTCATTTAAATGAAATTATATAGTAGGGACTCCTTTATGTCTGACTTCTTTTGCCCAGAATAAGGCCTGTCACATAAATCTGTATTGTTCCATTTACTGATATTCAGTATCACATTTTTTTCTGCCATGTACTATTCCATTGTGTAAATATACCACAATTATTTATTTATCCTTTCCTGTTTATAGACATTTAGGTTATTTTGGCCTTAATGAATTACACTGCTACTAATTTTCTTGTACTTATCTTTGGGAGGACAGGTGTACTTATTTCTCTTTGCTATGGAATTAGGAATGGAATTCATGGGTCACTGATAGGCTTTGTGAATAACTTTAATAGGTATTAGGTCGGGTTTAATAAGCTTTCAGAGGACTTGAACATCTAGCTGTGGCACAACCAAATGACACTGCTGCATGTCTATGAGGTAACTGGGGAACATAATGACAGAGACAAAGTTGCAGTCTTTGCCCTTAACATACTAATACATTGACAAGACAAAGAAATGAAAAATGCAATTAGAAAAAATTGTAGGTTTCTGATTTCCTGTGATTTTTTTGAATAGTAGAACCCTTTTTTATACCAATGAAATCTTACATGGAAAACCAGTAACTCACACTCTAAAGTAGAGCTGTCCCCACTGAAAAAAGATAAGGGGATTTAGACCCAACTGCATTTCCTTCCCCTTCTCTATCATGAACCCCAACGTACAAAAGCACTGGTTCTAGACAAATGTTTAACACATACCCCAGCCAACTTACCAAGAAACAAAGACACTGAAGATGGTATCTTGTGTTCAGGTGGAACACACCATACTCCTTGTGGGTAGACAGTAGTATAGGATGAATTCCAACCCTGTTCCTGGTGTATAAGAAAGGAAGAAGCTGAGCCCAGATGACCTCTCTTCGGGATTCCAGGGTTTTCTTCTAAGTTAAACTCAGGTAAGCACTAAAGCACTCTTTTGCGTTCTCTAGCTCAGGAGGAATAAGCATTGTGGATCTTACCCGATTATAGACGGAGCATTCCCAGGCTGCAGATGTAGTATTTCCATATTCGCTTTGACCAAGATGAGAGAATGACCATCAGGGGCCAGGTCCATACTTGTCAGGACCCCTAAGTCCTCTTGTAGAACTTGGCTCAGGCAAAGACTGTAGGTCAAAAAATGTACAAGGAAAGATCCTACTTTAGCCACCCTTGGACTCCTTAGGTCCCCATGCATTCCACACAAGTGAAGTACAGAGCAAAATGCATCACCTTCCCAACATAACCTGTTCATTTTTGCTTCTTTTTATGGTGCCAAGGATCAAACCCAGGGCCTTGAGCACGCTAGACCAGCCCCTATCTTCCTAAGATCAGTATTCGTGTTTATCATCACCCTCCCCTTACTTGCTCAAACTAGGAACCAATGACATTCTTCTCTTTCCCTTCCATGTCTAACTCCAGCTGATGAGTGAGCTCTGTGCATTCTCCCAGCAACACATTCATACACCTGTATTTTTCCTCTCATTTCGACTGCCCAGGTCAGGGCCCACAGTATGTCCTCCCTGGGCTACAGCAGCAGCTGTAAAAGGTCTCCCTATCTTTGGTCACAGCTACTATCCATCTATCCTCTATACTCCCACCAGAGTTTTCTCTCACTAAAGTTCTTTTCTTTAGAAGAGAAAGTTCTTTTATCTTTTTGGTACCAAGGATCGAACTCAGGTCCTTGTGCTTACAGGCAGGTGGCGGAAACACTGAGCTAAATCCCCATAAAGTTCTTTTCTTAGTAGTTATTTACTTGCTTTTGAGACAGAGTCTTGCTATGTAGCCCAGGGTGGCCTCAAACTTGTGGCAATTCTCCTGCTTTAGCCTCCTGAGTGCTGGCATTACAGGTGTGCTCCACCACTCCCAGATTCTCTTACTAAAGTTCTGATCATGAGGATTTGTCAATGTTGTTCAGTGGCAGCTGTGTGCTTAATAGTGTGTGCGAGGCCATGGGTTTGATCCCCAGTACCAAAAGAAAAAGAAAAAAAAAAGGAAACCAAGCAAGCAAGACAAATTTCTCAAAAAAATTTTTTTCCTGCATTCTTTTGTTGGTTTGTTTGTTGGTACTGGGGATCAAACTCAAGACCTTGTGCTTGTGAGGCAGACCCGGTGCCACTGAGGCAAATCCCTGGGCTGTGGATTATTTTTTTGAGACACAATCTACCTTTATAATTCAGGCTAGCCTTCAACTCACTACGTAACTCAGGGTGCTCTTGAACTCCCTAGTGTTGGGATTACACACATGCACCAGCTTTCTATTCGAGTCTTAGATCTGTGCCCTCTATAGCTTAGCATCAGTTTATCTTTTCAATCTAACCCTTCCCCCCCTGCTCTTCAACCTCCCCCACTACCCCCGTCCTCACAAATTCATCACGAGTTCAGGCTGTATGTCTTTTAGTAATGCTACTTTTTCGTGAAACACCAACCCCTGACCTCGTTTAGAGAACTCCTATTCATTCTCTGTGGCCAACCTCAAATATCAATTCTGTCCTACAATTTCTCCAATTCTGCAGCCCTGAAAGCTACTGCAAGCTTCTTTAGTTAAAAAGTAAAATTCAGCTGGTTGTGGTGGTATATGCCTGTAATCTATGCCCTCTGGGAAGCATAGGCAGGAGGACTGCAAGTTTGAGCCCAGCCTGAAGAAAATGAGACATAGTGAAGCCCTTTCTCAAAATAAAAACTAAAGATCTGGGGATGTTGCTCAATATGACCCTGGATTCAATCCCCAGTACTGTTAAAAAAAGAAAAAAACTGATTTGTATCTGGTTCACCTGGTCCAGAGGTTAGCATCAAATAGACACTTGAGAATAATTCATCTAAACTGACATGACCAGGAGCAGAAAACATCTCTTGCTCAAGAACTAACATCCTCTTGACCTGTTCAGAAGCAAACATGCATTCCTACCACATTCACCCAGCTGCTTTGTTTCACCTGAAAGTTGTGGAGGTCAAATCGCTCTCGAATTCCACGTCCCACCTGCTGATTTTTTCATCAGCACTGAGAACATAGAAGGTATATGCTGACAACCAGATCACAGCGCTGACACGGCCTGGAGCCTGGTGTACATAACAAGTTCACATCAGTACTTCTCAGGAGCCAGGGCTACCCTTTCCCTTCACAAATACATATGCAACCTCTGCCCCAGCAAATACCATGAAGCACATGGCCAGGGCAGAACTCACACAGAGAAATGAGGTTGCCCCAAGTCACCTGTGCTGTGGCCACAGCCTTCGCCTGCTGCCACAGGGTTAATTCCCCAGCTTGATTTCCAGACACAGCCAGAGAACCGTCCGTCGCCCAGGCTATAGCAGTGATGGCTGCAGAACTTCTAGGTACGTTTGTGCCCTCTGGAGAAGAAAGGAAGTCACCCTTAGGAGCTGGGCTACTCCTATGATACCAGAGGTATCAGGCTGCCCTTGACCTGCTGTCTCAGCAACACAACCCTCTTTGGCACCTGTTTCTCCAGGTCTCACCTGCTTGCTTAGGTACCTGCCAGAGCCGCACTGAACCATCCTCTGAGGCAGTCAGCAGGAGGCCTGAGCTCTCAGAAACAGCAGCTGCACTGATGGAACCACTGTGTCCCAGGAGGGTGTGTGTATGGTACACCTAGGAGGAAAGGATGTGGATGTGCTGCTGGGGACTGACCCACAGGAAGGTGTCCTTCACACCACCTCCACCTGCCCCATCCCCAAGGTCTTGCAGGACACTCACCGAGAGTGGATGCCACAGCCGTGTGGCCCCATCCAGTCCAACAGTCACCACCAGAAGCTCTGATCCAGGCTGTCCAGCTGATAAGACAAGGAGTCAGAGTCAGCAGGAGGAATAACACAGGTCACGGACAAGAGGCAGCGGGGAAGGGCAGGTGGCTGACACTACACTACCTGGGTGGGGATCCAGGGCAGCAGCACAGTGGCTGATGGGTCCTGAGTGGGCAGGGATGCTGGTCAGCTCCACACCTCCATGGTCCCACACTTTCAGGGTCCCGTCACGGCCCACAGACACCACATGTTCTTCCTGCCCCCAGAGCACAAGATCAGAACTCACAGGGGAAAGACTCCCTCCACAGAGGGGAAAGCTGAACATCAGGGATTCGGAGGATGTCGAATAGGGAGGATCACTCAGGAGCAGTGGAGTTGCATGGCTCTGGACCACAATCCTGGCCCGTGGTCATGATACTAAGATGCTGCTTTCATGCTTCCATTGCTGTCTCCCCACATCAGCCCTTCACCCCATCACCATCATCTAGTCCCAAACATGTCATTCTTTCCACTCTTTTTGCTTTTGGGGTTGCATTCCCAAAGCCCCCAGCCCAGTGACGTTTCCACTGCTTTCTCACCACAGCCACCACGGCGCTCACGGCACTCTGATGACCCAGGAAATGACCAAGCTGCTGCCCCGACTCCGGGTCCCACAGCCCCACAGAGCCATCACTGGAGCAGGAGATCTGTAGTCAGCAGGTAGAGGAACAGGGTTCTCAGCATCCCTCTAGCACTTTCCTATGTTCTTCCCGTGGCGCAGGGGACAGGAAGGCTTCTGCTTAAGAGCAGAGGCTCTCCTGGGGCTGAGTCCTAGCCCCACCCTTCATCGCTTTGTGAACTGGGGCAAATTCATGTCTCTGGGCCTCGGGTCTCTGTTTCTCAGCTTTTTAGGGAAGATGCTGATAACCTACCCATCTGGTATGGCTGTTGTGGGGCTGGGTGCGTCTGTAGAAAGGACTTAGCACTCTGCTTGGTACTCACCACAAATGGAATAGTCTCTAGAGTACTTGTTATTAACACAGGATCAGCCAACAAATCCAGACAAAGGCAAAAAATCCACAATGCTAAGGACAGTGTGGGCTGCAGTGGGATAGATTATAACTGACCTATTCCAATGATATTCACACCTTTCTCGTCTCTTTTTGAGGATGACACGAGGACTCCCTATCGGGAGACTAGGCTTCATTAGCCCTTGTACGTACTTTGAGACTCATTTTGACTAAGTGTAGCAATACGTGCAGAGAGCTTAGTTCAAGCCAGGTCCATACTAATTACTCAGTAAACATCAGCTATGCCTAGTATAGTGGGTACTAGAAAGGGAGTAAAATGGGAGTCTTGTCTTCCTCCAGGAACCCTGCTAGACTCTGTGCTACCCCACACCTTCACTCACCAAAAGATTATCCTTGGTCCAGGCACAGCCAGTGACCCAGTCACGGTGACAGGCAGGGAAGGAGCGAATCAGAAGAGGGCTTTGTGGTGTCCTCACGTCCCAGCAGAGGAGACTCTGGGTAGGTTCCAAGGAGAGCAAGCCATCAGAACCACAGGAAGGAGGCAGATACAACAGGGATACTTTGAGCAAGAAGCTGAAGGAAGGAAGCAGTGCAAGAAAGTGCAGTAGGACAGATGGCAGGAGACTTGGCAGAGCAGAAAGCAGGAGGAAGCACTGGGAAAATGGGCTGTTAAGGAATCCAGGAACCAGAGGGCTCGGGACCCCAGGATTGCAGCCTTCAGCAGCTCACCCGGTCCCTGCCCCCAGTGGCCAGGCTGCCTCCATCCATGCTGAAGCTACAGCAGCTTACAGGGCCCTCGTGTCCCCGGAGCTCAGTACCACAGGGAAAGTCTTCTGTCTTGTGCCACTGTGTCAGCAACTGCTTTGGCCAGAGCCGTACTGTGAAATCCTCTGCGTTGGAAAGAGAGGACAAGGCTTCCTGAAAGAGGGCAGAACATAGGCCTGGGAGAGGGGGACTGAAGCCATCATGGGCTGAGGGAGATGCCTGAGGCTCGGCTCCGGGAGAGGAAGGCAGTGAGTTACAAGGGTGTGGCCAGGCCTGTGCCAGAGCCACTCATGTGGTGATAACACTGGGTACTGCCAGCTCCAGCTCTGCAGCTCCCGTCAGAAATGTGGCTTCCTGTCTCTCTAACACCCCACCCCACTGCTCCCCCTCCTCTTCTCACGGGACAGGACTCACTTTCACCTGGGAGGACCAGGCCACTCTTCACTTTCACCACTACACCTGGCTCTCTTCTCAGGGAAACCCACCTGTTTCTACAGCAACGTCTCCCACAGGGCAGGAATGCAAAGGATTCCTGGGAGTTTAGAGGTCCCAGGATGAGGGTTATGGAACAAGAACAAACACTGAAAACTGATTATGGAAGACCAATGCGTCAAAAGCCTCTGAAAATCGGTAATAAAGAAAACAGGGTGTGGGGGCGGGGAGATTTAGCTCAGTGGTGCTGCACCTGCCTCACAAGCACAAGGTCCTGAGTTTGATATCAAGTAACAAAAAAATATGTAAAGGAAAAAGATTCAGAAAATCCTGCTCAGCAATACCTGAGGCAGAAGCCAGGAGTTCCTGGGAGATGGCCAGTCCCAGTACCGGCCTCTGGTATCTGGGCAGGAGCCAGAGGGAATGAAGGACGCGATTCTTGAGCACCCAGCCCTGCAGGGTCCCATCTTCGGCACCACTCACCAACACCTTGGGGCTTAGCCAGGCCAGTGCAGACACTGCCACGTCTACCATTTGACACAGCACCTGCTGGGAACCTGAACAAAGACACAAATAAGAGGGTGAGACACCTGGAAAGGGGTGCGGTGAGGGGTGCCCTCGTTCCAAAGTGGCAAAAATCCACCCATTCCCCCTCCAGTACCTGCAGGGATTTTGTAGATCTTAATGCCATCTTTTCGGTAGCCAACAGCCACCCAGTCTCTGTCTGGGCTGAGAGCCACTGAGAGGGCAGGAGAGAGACGAAGGGAGCCCAGGCATCCCCAGGGCCGCCCCAGGGAGCTTGACCACACTTGAACCTGGAAGCCAAGAACATGGATTAAAGACAGGACATCCCTACCACCTGGTCCTTCACCCAGATGATGGCCACCCCATTCAGGTCCTCCTCCCAGAGACTCATGAGCATGGTCCACACACACACACCGCCTCCCTCTCCCTGTTGAATCGGCCACCCCAGCTCCTCTGGGTTCCTCAACACAGGCCCCGCCCTCAGGCAAATCTTGCCTGCTTTGCTACACCCTCCTCATGTCCCACCATAAACCCCCTGCAGCCAGACCTTGCCGTCCTCTCCAGCCGTCAGTAACTGGCTTTGGGCATGCAGGAAAAGCACAGCAGAAACAAAGCCACAGTGGGCAGGGAAGCCAGCCAGCCTCGACCCCTCTTGCCAGGCCCACAGCTCCACCGTCCTGTCCAGCCGGCCTACAGCCACAAGCTGCCCAGTTGCACTGAAGGCCAGAGTTCGCACAGAGGCTCCTGGAGCCCCCAGATCCTGCACAGGGAAGTACAAATGGAAATACCAGGGCTTGCTGTCAGCACAACCCACAGGGACACGGAAGGCAGATGGGCATCTTTCCACTCCTGCCTCCTGTGCTTCCTCCCCAAGAGCTACTGGGGGCCCACTTACCTGGGTGGCTTTGAGTCCGTCCACCTGGAAAAAGCTGACACTGCCAGCCCAGCTGCCAATGGCTATGGCCTGCCCCTCTGGGTGGAAGGCGGTGCAGTTGAGGGGCTTGGCACTAGTGTGCTGGAAGGAGAGCTGCCCACGGACTGTGTCCCACAGCTGGAGGAGAGAGAGGAGAGGAGTCAAGGTGCTAATTACAGATGCCTGACCTTCGCAGTCCTACAGCCCCAGACAGCACCTTGTCCAGTCCCCTACTGCAGCAGGCAAGGCCTCCCCAGGACAAGTGGCCCAGCCATGTTGAGACGTCAAACTCAAGGGCCGATTCCCAGTTCAGGGTCAGTTTGTCATTACCTTTAGGCACCCGCCCAGGCACACGGTGGCCAGCAGCCGCTGGTCTGGGCTCAGGCAGCAGCCCGTGATTTGGTACTGGTGAGCCTTGGTCTGGAGCACACTGTCCCAGGAAGACAAAGTCAGGCCTCTGGGCCCAAGTGGACAACTGGCTCGCTGCTCACTGCTTGGCTGTGGGGTTCTCAAAGGAAAGGGCCTCCCTCAGAGACATGCAGGGACCCTTACCGACAACCTCGCTGCATGTCCCAGAGTTCCAGGAGTCCATCAAAGGCGGTGAGGAACAGGGCATTGTCCGAGAGGAAAGCACAGGAGGAGATTCCGTCACAGCCACTCACTACAGACTTCTCCTCCTGTAGAGCAGGACAGGAGGCATGGCTCGGGCCACTTCCTGACCTTCTGAGTCCAACCACTGCAGGCCTCACCCAAAACAAAGGCCAAGGCAAGAAGGTCTCGAGCCCGAGGCTCTACATTCCCTGGTCAAAGCCAGGTTCAAGTGGAACTCCTGGTCCAACCTGGGCTGTCTCTTCTGCTCCACTCCCAGCCGCACACCTACTCCCAAACACAGATTTTCATGGGTCTCAGGGAATGGAGTCCCCAGAATGCACATACCTGGGAGGGAGTGGGGCTGATGAGGATGATGAGACAGAGGCTGTGGCGGTGGGAGCCCCTCCTCCACCTAATCTACCACTGCCCACATCAGCCTTCACCTCAGTCATTCCCAGCAATTCCCAGGGAACACTGCACCGGCTCACTGCTGAGGCTCTCACTCAGCCAGAGGCCTTCCTTTCTCCACCCCAGGCCTTCCACTTTCTACATGACTGCATGCTCTCAATTATGGCAGCATTGTGTTTCTGGTTCCCATCTCACCTTGTACGTTTTATCCCCCAGTCTGATTAGGTGACAGGAAGGAGACCCTGAGCTACACTGACCACAGTGTTCCTTGTGACGTACAGAGCCTTGAATGAAATTTGTGCAGCAAATACTGGCTGTTTGGTTATTTTTTTTCTTTCCGGACTGGGAGTTCAACCCAGAGCCTTTGCACTGAGCTACATACTCAGGCCTTTTTATTTGTGGCTTTGACACAAGTTGCCAAGTTGAGCAGGCTGGGCTCCTTAGGTCCTCCTGCCTCCTGGAATTACAGAAGTGCACCTGGCGGAGTGATTTTTTTTTCTGACCAAGCCCTCTGATCTGATGTGAAACATGAGTAAAGTTGCTGAACCCACCAGGGAGAACATGTGTGTGCCTAGGTGTGAGGGGCTGAGGGTTTTCTGAAGGCAACTTCTGCCCTGTCCTGAGTGTCATACCTGCCAGGTCCTCAGGTCCAAAAGGTAAACCATCCCACTGGCAGTGCCCACAGCTGCTCTTTGCCCATTAAAAGAGATGGCTACAGCAGTGGGGGTTGAGGAAATCACCAGAGACAGGCTGGAGCTGGAAGAAGAGAAGGAAAGAGAGGAATTTAGGACAAGAAGGCAACTGGAAATCTTCTGCATTTCTGTATCGGAATCCCCTCTGCACTGTGATTCTGGTCTGTCCTTTCTCTCTGGTTTGAGAAAGGGCTGTTTCAAAGCAGCTGTTTTCTGCTCAACTTTCCAGGGCCTGCAGTCAAAGTTCTAACCTCTGCTGACCCTCCACGGTCTGGGGTTTATTAAGCCATCGTAGTATAGGCCAGCGGTGCCATTGCTGGGAGAGCAGGGGGGCCTGAAAGCAGAGAGGCGAGTCTGCAGGCTGGTTGGCTGCCTGCTGGCGCAGAAGCAGGGGGTAGCGGCTCAGGACTGGGGCCTGCTGCCTCAGGAAGGTGCAGAAAGCTGCAACATCAGCCTCAGGGAGCTTTTGGTCTTCCTCAGGGACTGAAGAAGCTAGAGAAAGACAGAAACAAGGAGTCACTGGGAAGCCAGCCAGACCCCATTACGCACAGCACTAAACAAAACATCCGTGGGTCTAAAATACTCTCAAAGTGTGGTTGTCTGGCCTGAGATCAGAAACCCTTGGGCAAAGTAGTAGAAAGCTTTGGGCCCCACTCCTGACCTGGGGAAGCAGATTCTGGGGCTCTCGGGACCTGCAATGTGAACGTGTTTCCTAGATGATTTCTGCCCACTAAATAAAGTCAGAGAACTTCTGATCTAAGAGATCCAAGCAAAAAGTGTCCAGAAACTCACTAGCTCACCCTCCTGTCATTTCAATGGGAGAAGAAATGTGGCAGCTTCTTCCCCTTCCACCTGCCCCTCAAGCAGGGTTCTCACGAGCACCCCGGGGAGTTCAGAGCTCAGAGAAGAAGCCTTCCGGGGACTCGTCTCACCATAGAGGGTGTGTGCCTCCAAGAGCTGGGGAACCAGACCCAAGTCCAGGTGCGCGGCCACCACGGGGAGACTGCTGAGGAACTTGGCAAGAAGGGCGTGGTTCCCGCTGTGGAGCTGGCGAGGTCGATTGTATTCATTAGAGATGGGAAGACTGTGCTGAGGAGGTCACTGTCTAATCCCAGACCCTGCCTGTAGGCCAGGACTCGGACCACATGTGAGAAAAGGGACCGGACATGTGGAGGAGGACTGGAAAACTGACAGTGAAAAGGTGAAGGGAGTTTGGGAGGGAGGTAAATGGCAGTAGGGACAGCGGTAGTGGTCAAGGGGACAGAGATGAAAGAACAGCCAAAGAAACCAGGTGTGGTAGCTCATGTTTGTAATCCTAGCTCTCGGGGAGGCTGAGCCAGGAGGACAGCAAGTTTGAGCTCAGGCTGGGCAACTTAGCGACTTAGCGAGACTATCTCAAAATAAAAATAAAGGGCTAGCTATGTAGCTCAGTACAAAGGGCCTGGGTTAAATCCCTAGTGTTACAAAACCAAACAAGTAAGACTAGCCAAGGACAGTGCTTGGGAAAGGTGTGTGTGGGGTCTAGGGACTCACCAGGTGGAAAGGCAGGTCTCCCAGAGCCTCCGGAAGACAACTTTGGAAGGAGCCTGAAGCATCAGGGTTGCACGTCTTCCAGAGCTGAGCTGTAAGAAAAGACACTGAGTGTCAGGCATGGTGGCACACACCATAATTCTAGCACTTAGAGAATGAGGAGGATCATCGTGAGTTTGAAGACAGTGTGGGCTACACAGCAAGAGCTTGTCTCAAAACAAGAAACAAACATGCCAAGCAAACCAGATATTGAGAAGGGCTCAGCCCTTCAGCATCCCAAAGATCACATCCTTCAGGCTACAGCAGGGTCATCCACTCACAGAAATGGCAAGTAAGAGTTTCAGCAGATACTGTGCACCAGTGGGTGGTCCTGCCCCCTAGGAGCAGGCCCCAGACCAAGGTCCCCAGCCAACATGGGCCATGCTCACCTGCAATAAGGACATGTGCCATATGCTGTAGCCCTCGCCTTTTCCCATAGCGACGTTTGACTGCTGTCTTCAGGGCCCCATCCCGGAGGCAGAGTCGGGCACCAGGGCGCTCCAGAGGGCCCTCCCCTAGCAAACTGTGCTCAGGAGGATTGGGCAGAGAAGGAGGGGAGGAGAGGAAGGAGGCCAGTCAGTGAGCACCCTGGCTTAGTGGTGGGCTCCACTCCCACCTTAGATGCAGGCCAGGGGAGATGCATCTCATGCAGAGCCTGGGAGACAGTTGTTAGAGCTCCACCAAAGAAGGGGAGATGAAGAAGGGTCCCGCCTCACAGATGGGAAGGCACAGATCAGTAGTGAGTGGGAGCCGGGCTGGGGCACCTGTACCTGCACAGGCTCTGCACGAGGTAGGCAAACAGGCCCATGGGGTAGGGCTCTGCACTGTTCCCAGCAGCTACGGCTTCTTCCCAGCTCTTAGTGCCCTTGGGTAGAATCTGCCACGCACTCAGCACTGCATGCAGCTGGTCCTCAGTCAGACCTAAGAACCCAGGCTTTCTGAGGCCCAAACCAAACGGCAGAGCACACCCATCCCCAAGACACCAGGAACCTCCAGCCCTGCTGGTGGAGATCCCACCAGAATCAAGGCATCCACACCCTGAGAACCTCAGTCTCCCATCCGGCCCCAACCACTGACCACTGCGTGTGACTTCCAGGGTGGCCAAGGTCTGGGGAAGGACATCATGGCCGTGCTCCTGCTCCAGGGTGCTCAGGATCAGATCCAGCAGCAGGGGGACAGTGGCGGGCAGGGTGCGAAGCCTCTCAGACACCTGGGAGGGGAAGGAGCCTAGGCTTCATCCATGGGGAGGGGAGAGGCCGCTCTGGTGTGGCAGGGAAGGGAGCAGCAGGCTTAACAGTGGGAAAGAGAAACAGGTGAAGACAACGTGGTGCAGGGTGACACAAGGATGGGGACTTCGAGATCACAGATGGGAGAGGGTGAGACATGGGGGTGAGGTACGGAGCCCAAGAAGTGGGAGGAGAATGGGCAGTGAGTGAGGACTTTGCAGATAAGGACCAACCAACCTGCTCATAGAGCGTGAAGAGCCTCAGGTGATCCGTGACCAGGCGCAGGTAGAGGGGCAGGCCTGAGCCCCGCTTCACTAGCAGCAGCTGCATCTGGTGAGAAGCAAGGGACTCAGCTTGGGGACCAGGGAGCCTGCCACAGCCTGCCTCTGTCCCCATCACCAATCTTACTGCAAAGCAGCTGCTTCTCTGAGGGTCCCACCAGACCAGGGGTCAGCCTGTGGCAGCACGTCAGGGTACAAGCATCCCACCCAGCTCCTGGCCAGCCCCTGTCAGGGACACTCATGTGGTGCTGCCTGTGCTTCAGTAACCAGTTTGCATGTGCACTCTCCCCTACAGGTCCTGGCGAGGCATTCTTATCAACAACTTCCCCGGTAAACAAGTGCATGAGAAAACAGCAGCCCATGCAAGACAGCGGACAGCCTCAGCCAGCTCCCAGACCTTCCCCACACCCCCAGGTCTGGCCTAGGTCCAACCTGGTTGTTGAAAGGAGACTCATCCAGCCTCTTCCCGTAGAGCGCCAACTCGTCTCTCACCAGCTGGGCCCGGGCAGAGGGTGCCAGAGGCCCCAGGGCTACCACGTAAGCACCTTGGCTCTGCTCAAGGGTCTCCCCAAGGCCGGAGTCACTAGACACACTCAGCACCAGGTGTACCCACTGTGATTAGCGGCAAAGAAGCAGAAAGCAGGGGAAAAGGGAAGAAACCACATTAGAGAGGCCCTCTCCTCACTAGGGCATCCCTTCTTCCCTCTAACCCCCACCCCCACTTCCTTCTCACACTCACCCGGGGAAGGGATTGTGGGATCCAATCTGAGATCAGCTGACCATTCTGGTCCACCAACTTGTCAGCTCCATCGATGATCAGGACCAGGGTCTGGCCAGGCTGCAGGGTCTGAGCAGACTCAGGCAGGAGTTTCTGCTGAAGCTCCCACACCAGGCCTCTGTGTGTGGAAAGGAAGCTGGCATCAGGGGATGGAGAGCTGCAACAACTGGAGAGAGGCATGGGGGCATACGCACCGGTGAGTCCTGGGGAGGGCGCCCACTTTGTGCAATTTGCTATGCAGGTAGCTACACAGGCGCCTGAGCAGGCTGAGGGCAAGACTCTGGTCAGGGCGGGCCCCTGAGAAGTGGAAGAAGACTAAGGGTGCTACCTTGGCCCCAACAGGAGCCCGTAGAGCTGACACAAGGGATGCCTGCAGGGACAGGAACACAAACATGGGCACATTTTATTATGAGCACAAGCTCCCCATGTCCCACCGCCTTAGCTACTCAGTGCCCCTCTACTCCATAGGCTCCCAGACTCATACCAGGAAGGTGGTCTTGCCCTGTCCTGACTGCCCAGTCACTAGGCTCAGCTTCCCATGGGGCAGCACCAGCTGCCTCACTGTGTCCTGAAGCAGCCGCAGCCGGGCAGGCCTCGCTGGGCTCCGCAGCTCCTGAAAGGTGGCCTGGACCAAGTCATCATCCGGGATGGAGACTGGCTGCTCCAGCTCGGCCCCAGGCTGAGGGTACACAAGGTAGTGACTACTCATGTTTCTTAGCTCCTGATTTCTTATGCAATCCCTGTCCAGGCATCTCCTCCATCTCCTCTGCATTCCTCAGGCCATCAGCACTTCTGCTGACCTGTAGGTAGAGCTTCTGGATCACACTCCACACATCCTGGAGAACCAACTGCCCAAACTCCTCGAGACCCCCGGCATAGGGCCGGCCAGCTGCCGTGCCGCCCCACTCACAGGAGTATCTGCAGGCAAAGCAAGCACACCAGAGTCAGAGTGGGCTGGCTGTCCTCACATCCCTCCATACCCGGAGCTGCCTACCTCCCCAAGCTCACCCTCGACAGGTGATCTCCTTCCGTGTGCTGAGGTAACTCTTCAGTTCTGAGATCCGCTGTGCAGCCTCTTCAGACTCAGAAACAAAGTCAGGTCTCCACATATCTGGCACAGAGCTGACCACCAAAGATAGCCCAAGAATGAGGCTAGAATCAGATCCCAGCCTCATACCACCAGCCAGCAGACATGGCTGTGACTTCCCGAAACTCAAAGAGGGATCTGACCTCACCCCAAGGCTGATTCAGGCTGTAAAGACCTGCGTTCTGCATCCTGCTTCTCTCCTTTAGCTCACCTCTCCCATACCCACTGCTAGGACTTAGTCTGTCTGGCCTGGTGGGGAGGGAGACCTGGCTCAGGGAACAATAGGAGGCACCTGAGGAAACTGGAATCCCGGAGGTAGATGAGAGCCTGGGCGGAGGGCTGTGCGCATCGATCCCGATTCAGGAACTGCATTACCTCCAGCTCTGTCACAGAGCGCCCTGGCGGGTACTGCTGGACCTACAGGGAAAGGCCAGAAATAGGTGGACTCAGTCCTAGGTCACATACTGCTTTCCCCAGAGACACCCAAGGTCTCAGGGCTCCCTGATCTCAGTAAAGTTACTCCCTCCATCCAAACACACGCTGTGAAATAGAGCTAACAGAAACTGAACTTACAAATAAGGATCAAAATATATAAGAGATAATGTAAAACAGGAAGAAATGGTCCAAAGGGGAAGTGGAGGTGGGAGGATTAGGGGAAAGGAAAGAAGGGAAAGGAATAAATATGAGAACAGGAATACACAGCAACAAAGTCTTTGTAAATAGGGAGGGGTGGAGGGGTTGAAGGGAGAGCAGGGGAATGGGGAAAAATATAAGAACCAAGGTATATCATGTAAAGATATCAATTCCCAATGATGAATGTTATCATATTGTATACCTAAACTGTACCAATAAATATAATAAAAAAAGAGCTAACACCTAACACATATTGAATGCCTGACATGTACTGTCAATTCTCAAAATAGATTTTTGATTTCCATGATAACCCTGCAATAGAGATGTTCTTGCTTCCCTTTAATATATGGGGAAATCGAGGATAGGTGATATTAAGCTGCTTCCCACAAAACTCACAGACGACAGAAGGGTGATTAGAAATCAGACCTGTCTGAGAGCAAAAGCTCAGTGGCCTATGCCCTCACCTCTCACATCCCATGGCCAGCATCAGTTACTTCTCAAAGGAACTTCCTCCTCTAAACCTGGGTCACTTGCAGAATTCTCTGGCTGTACTTCACTGCAAGTCTCCAGGACTTGCCTGTGCAGTCCCAGGCTTCCTGATAAACTGTGGCCTTTCCCCTCCTGTTACCTCCTCCAACCTCAGCTGCCTCACCCAGTGGAAGTGGGGATGGTCAGGAAGGTCGTAGCTGGGGGGAACGTAGCCATAGCGGGATCCCAGAATGCCCAAGAACAGCTGTGAGTTCTCCACCTCTCCAAGGCACACTTCCAGTTGTCTGTAGGCACAGTTATAGGGACATGTAGCAGTCAGCAGGGATCCGGGCAGGGCACACCAATACAAAACCAGAGTGAAGGGCTCTGGCTCACAGAGCCAAGTGAAAGCAGCCTGCTCCTGTTGGAACTTAGAGACAGTTCCCTACGCCAACCCTCATCTGTTCCTATGGCCCCAAGCCTGCCCACCACGGTTCCCCCACTGAAACCCCTTGTCCTGACCCAGCCCCTTCCCACACCTGTTCCTGCGGGTCTCCTCCTCAGTGACACCCCAGCGTAGATCGATAGCGTGAAGGCTGATGCGGTGGGGGGCGGCACGAGCCTGCAGTGCTGGCAACATGGACCTCAACAGCAGGTCCCGCTCCCCATGCATGTCCCGGAAAGTGGAAGAAATGAACAGCCGGATGCTGCGCCAGCTGGGGGTAAGCAGAGAGCTAGGCTCAGCCTGGGGATCAGGCCCCTCTCAAACCCACAGACACAGCCAACGGTGCCAGGGAGGCCTCTGCAGAATAAACTGCTGTGGTCTCAGCCCCAGAGCCCTGGAATCTAAGCCTGAATTGTCATTTCTCCTCTACCACTCCTTCTCCAGCCAGTCATTACTATGCATTTATTTCTTGCTCACAACACTGTAAGATACACACCAGCATTATCCCCATCCTACCAACCAAGAAACTATAGCTCTGCCAGGCTTGGTGGTGCAGCATGGAAACCCAGCTACTGAGGAGGCCGAAGGAGGAGGATTGTGAGTTTGAGGACAGGCTGGACAACTTAGAAAGACTCTGTCTTAAAGACAAAGGAAAAAAAAAAAACAACAAAAACAAAGGCCAGAGTGTGTAGGTCAGTGGTAGAGCTCTTGCCTCACATGAGTGAGCCTCTGCTTTCAATCCTCAGTAACACACACAAAAAAAGAATCTATAGTTTTAAGAACTAAGCAATCAGCCCAAGGTTCAAGCTACCATTCAGGATGAAAAAGACAGAGCCGGAGCTCCTTAAGCTCTTTGCCTAAACCCTGGCTTTATAGTCATGGTGTCTGCTGCTCTCCTTGCAGTTTACCCATCCTTTCCCCAGAAGATAAAGGTGCAAGTTCTCAGTCTGACTTTTTCTAGTGCTAGAGGACCCCCTGCCTGACAAGGAGCGAGCACATCTTAATCACTAGGACAATGGTGACTGAACAGACAGAAGGACAGTCAGACAGCTTCTCTGGACACAGAGACATAGACTGACCCATGCTGGAACACAGGAGCCAAGGGGCTGGGAGCATCCACTTCCAGTGGCCGGAGAGTCAGGACCTGTGTCTTTCCCGGGGCGGGTGGTATCCTGAATATTCTGTCCATCTGGTCCACATGTTCTAGGAGACGGGAGGCCCCACTCTCTGCAATGAACCTAATAACAAAATAAACCAGAGGAGATTTTTAGAGGTCAGGATAAAAAAGGACTTCCAAGGACAGAGAGCAAAGACATTACCAGGCAGAGTTACAATAAGTGACACCAGAGAAACATAGGAATGAAGGGAAATGAGAAATCCTGCTCCAGCCCCTCTGACTGTACATGGAATTCATGAAGATTTCTGTTGGACCAGGGAAGACTGGACTGCACTAAGGTCTGAAGGTCAAACCCATCCTAGTCTGGGCTGTATCGCCTCTGTGCCAGCCATGCAAGGCCCCGAGGGAGTGAGTGTGCCTGAGGCCTCCTCATGGGAGTTGAGGGAAAAGGCAGGGAAGACAAGAAAGTGAAAAGGCTAGGAGGGTGGCAGTGCACACCTGTTATCCCAGCACATTGGGAGGCTGAGGTAGTAGGACAACAAGTTCAAATCAAGCCAAATTTAGCGACTTAGTAAGGCCCTGTCTCAAAATTTTCAAAGGCTTCAGATATAACTCAGTTTGGAGGCCCTGGGTTCAATCTTCAGTATCGTATTTTTTTTAAAAAGGATAAAAGTGGAGCAAGGGACAAAGTAAAACAATTTATGTAACTTAGCATAAACACATGGGATTTTTTTGGATCAAGCATTAAACAGAGGCCCCAGAGCGCTATGACCAGTGTTGACTTGTTTCCCTAAAAGCGAACAATAGAATCTCCCATGTCCCCTTCCCTCTTTTCTCCTAGATCCAATATAAACTTGGCTGGATACAAAGATATCTGGAGCTGAAACAGCCATCTTGGACCATGCAGTGGGCGCTGTGGAGGGTGGTGGAGCAGTGAGACAGTTAGTGCCTGGGTCTCTATGACACTGTGTTGCTGCTGGGACAGGTTAGCCTTAAAACAGCAATAAATTCTTACATTGCTTTGGAAAGGAAGTGAATGGAACGGAGGGCACACATGAGCTCTCACAGATTCTAAGGCTGTCCGTTCCCTCCAGTGTCCATTTGTACTTACTTCAGTATCCCGTCCGTACAGCCTGAGAGTGTCACGTGATTGGGATGGAACTCGGAATATCTGAGAAAGCAAAGCAGTCACTGAGCACCAGAAACAATGCCTGGTACAGTGTCACTGCTCTCCATACCTGAGATCGATGCCCCGCCTCACACCGCTGCACTCTCAACCGGGTTACGTGGCTGGGGTGCAGCTCAGTGGTAAAGCACATGCCTGTGTGCAGGAGGCCCCGCATCTGTCTGCGGCACTGCACACCCACACATGCACACTGACACACACATGCACATGCACACGCGCATACACACACACACACACACACACGTGGTTATGTGCTAGGCTAGGGTTAGGTACACAGGTACAAATGGGTGGAGAATGAGGCTGAGGACTTCAGAGAAAGTTCTGGAACCTGAAGTGCACCAGAATTAAAAAGGCAGAGACAGGAAGTGCCAGAGAAGTGGGGTTTCCCAAGCTATGGCAGGAGCAGAGGAGATCATGAATCACTGTCTTCAGACGCTGGGCAGGGAGTTTCAGCATCCTTACGGGTATGGTTTCCTTACGCGGACATCAACAAAGAGACACTTGGGATTCACATGCTTCCAGATAATATGTTTGGCTACAGTTACAATCGGGCTACGAAGCATTTCACCAAAGAGGACGACCCTGTCCACCTGTAAGACAAGAGGGGAGTGGTGAGCTGAGGAACAGGGGAAGAAGGGACACTAAAGAGCTCAGGACATCAAAAAAGACATCTCTAAGAACTGGGGGATTTGAAGAGGTCTGACTGGACTGGGAAATTGCTTCTCCTGAGAATGCTTAAGAAGGAAGTCACTACACCCTGACTGGACAAAAGGTGGGAGAATGGCAGTGGTGTGTTCCAGCTTGCTCATTCACACTCGTGACAGTTGACTATTCAATTTTTAGGAATGCTGTGGTCTTTCTGATGAACAGAACCATTTATTTTATTGTATTTTTTGGTGCTTGGTATGAAACTCTGGGCCTTGCTCATGTTAAGCACATGGGCTGCCACTGATTTACACCCTGAGCCAATATGACCATTTTATACATTAAATTTTGTAAGTTTAAAATTAAATAAAGGGCTGTGGGTGATAGGTCTACGGTAAAACACTTCCCTAGCATGGATGAACCCTTGGGATCAATCTCCAGCACCACTAAAAAGTTAATCAATTATATTTGACAAACTGAAAAAATCCTTACCATTTGTTACTTTTTAATTATCTTACTATAGTCTGCTATTTTTACTCTTGAGCTTGCTTACATCTCTGCCTGTATTGTGGAACTACCAAACAGTGGCATGCTGCTGAGCATTTCTTCCCAACTCTGTGCTCAGTGACATGATGTTGGCAGCTTGAAACCAGCCCTGGTGGGACTACTCACACCACAGAAATTAGCAAATGCTATTAAAAAGACAGATTTTTATAGACTGCTAGTGGTGAAATCTTCCACCACAAGGGAACCTGCACAGAGCCATCGGGGAACCTAACTATACACTGTACAAACTGTGAAAGAGCGGCTTTAAGATGTCAAAAATGAGGCAAATCATCTAAAATGGGGCACAAGCGGACAAGGACTGAGTAGTACTCACAGGGACCCTTTGGACAGCCAGAGACAGCAGGTACTTCTCAAAAGTAGTCAGAGGACACTCATCCACTTCCTCCATCTCCTGAAGGAAAGAGACCCAGGTAATCTTTGGTTGCACATGAGATAAGCAATGCTCAAGTTTGCACATGTTCTGCATGTGTCCCCAGGGGTTCCTATGTTGAAATTTTAATCTCACTGTGAGGTAGTAAGAGGATGGAAACTCCATCTGACCATGCTATGAATTGATGGGGCCTTGTGGGAGGTCCTCAAAGGAGCTGCCCGTGGAGAGACTAAGGCAGCTCTTGTGAGACCCCTGAGTTCTTGCAAGAACCAGCTGTATAAAAGCCTAGGCCCGACCCAGGAACCATTCCCAGGATTTCCATTTCAGGAGATGATCTCTTCCTCTCACAGGCTCCACCCACCATGATGTCCTCACCTGAGCCAAGCTGAGGCCTGTGGATGCCTTCCAATCTCCAGAGCTGTGCCTGAAATAAACCTCTCTTCTGTATACAGTTAGCCTTCCTCAGACATTTTATATCAGCAATGAGAAACAGAGGAATACAACCAGTAAGCAAGAAACATCACAGTCGGCCTGGGAGAGCTGCATGACTCTGCATATTCACGCCTGTACCACCTGGGATGCTCCCAGGCCTGTGTCCATCACAGATTTGGAGATGGGGGGGTGAGGGTCTGACCTGGACTTGAGCCTGGAGTGTGATGGCCGTCTTCAGGATAGCGTCCTCCGCCACAAGCACGGCAGTCTTCACAGTGCCTCTTCCACACAGCAAGACCTCTGCCTGCTCTGCCCGCGCCATCATCATTCCAATCAGTAGCAGCACATAGTTCAGGGGGGGCTGATTGCAGTAAGGGGGACTTAGTTTGAAATCCTCCCTTCTCTACCCAGCCCTGAGACCAAGCACCTCCCCAGATTTGCAATAATGGGAAATAGGGCAAAATCTTCCCCGAAGAGCTGTCAGCTTCTGCAGCCCTCAAGGAGAGCTGGGGGGATGAGGAGGAAGCCAGAATCCCTTCCCAAATTCAGTACTGGGTGGCAGTGAGGTGAAACTGAGACATACCGTTGGTGACAGAAATTCAGAAAGCATTAAGTGCTAAAAGCTGAAACGTTAGTGCTATGATCCATAAAGAGGATCAAGACCCCATCGTAGGAATTCTCCCTGGGCAGCTGAGGGCTGACACTTGGAAGCAAATCCATGTTATTTATTTAAATCTCTGTGCCTCCATGGTAAACCAGGTCTAGGATCAGGATACTTCTCAGGCTGCCCAGAATCCTACCAGCCCCTTGCAGGATGTTTTTGCCTTTTTACCCCTTGTGTGTTGCTCTTGGGACACAGCAGGTCTGCTCGAGAATCCGTCATATAGACCAAAAGGGTGCGGCCTGGCAGCGGGGGCAGGCTGTGCTTCACAGAGAGGTTCACAGCTACCTCCAGGGCCTGTCGATACCGGCCAAGCATCTCAGTGTCACATTTCCACTGTCTGCAGGGCAAGAGAGACACAGACACAGGCACTCAGGGCTTTCTCTGCTGCCAGGACGAGGCAGACAGGAAGATCTGAACTTGTTGCTCAAGTACCGAGTTGTCTCCCTGGCTCCCTCCTCAAGCAGTGATTTGTCCTTCAGCAGCCCCTCTGATCACATTAAATGACAGACACCTGAGTCCTGGGTTTCTCTTGGGTGATAACGGACACAGGGAATGTTGAAGTGCTCAAAAGAACTCAGAGCTAGGACTTGATCGAGTTTGCAGAACAGACTGCATGTCTGTTTTGAGGCTGCTTGCCGTAACTATCTTTATGTGTGTCAGGAGAAAAAAGACGATGAATGGGTCAGAAACACAGAAAGAGAGAAACAAAAAGAAAAACAGATGTCAGAGAAGAGGAAAGGAGATCATGAATCAGCGAGGCTGGGAGAGGACACAGCATGCAAGCACTGAAAGGGACATGATACAGACACAGAGCCCATGGGAACCAAGAAGAGAATCACAGCAGCAGCGTGGAGGCTGAGGCACAGCTTTTGTCTCATGACCTCCAGGACATTGGTAAAAGACAAGATTTTCTGTGCAAGAGATGAGTGGAGCCAAGCAGGTCTGGGCCACTGGGATGACCGATGAGCATTACCTTTACAGAAAAATACTAGGAGTTCCCAGATGAACCCCAGCCCTGCCAGCACACCGCCTGTCACCCGGGCATGGCCCGTGGATGATGTGCACACACCTGGCCTTGCGAATTTTTAGCTTTTCCCTCTTGAGCTGCTCATACAGCACAGGTACCATCATTGCTGTCCGAAGCTGCGATCGACGTAGGTTGCACAGGTACCTTGGATATTTCCTGATAGACTTTGCGTTTCTAGTCATGATCCGTCTCATCAGTTGTGTATTGGAAGGAAAGGGCAACGCTGTGGGGCAGCAGACACACAGTGAGTCAGGCACCTTCTCCTCCCTCATTGCATCCCACCATGGATGTGCTCTGAGCCCGACCCTCGGGCTGGCACCTGCCTGACCTCTGCCCAATCTAAGCCCTGAAGCTGCAAGGCAAGACGCTAAAGACAATGAGTCAGCAGAGCTGTCTTAACTGACACAGGAGAGGCACACGGGGCTGCGAGATGGGAGAGGATACCTTTATTTCTGAGTTGAGCCTCGAGGTTATCGATGGCATCATGGGCATTAAGGAATCTGAACGGAAACTGCCGACTGTGGATCACTGACTTCTGCAATGCAAGGGAGGGTTGTGAGCAGGGGACCAGGGAGGATGGGGCTGCCAGGGCCTGGGACCAAGAAAGTCACTACTCTGTTAGGTCTGTGGGAAGCTAAGGAAGAGGACTATGCAGTTAGAGCAGATACAGAGAAAAAGCAACAAAGAAAGAACTGTCACGTTAGAGTAGAGAAGAGGCAAAGAAGAGGCGGTAACAAGCCAGGCGTGGTGGTGCCACCCTGTAATCCCAGCACTTGGGAGGCTGAGGCGAGTTCGAGGCCAGCCTGAACTCCATAGTGAGACCCTGCCTCAGAACACAGAGGAGGAAGTCAGAGAAGCAGCCCCACTTCTTTCCTAGCAGACTCACTGGAAGGCAGTTCATTGCATACCGTGTCCTGCAGCCGCTGCAGGATGAGTTCGTGGTGGCGAGCGCTGATTCCCACCCGCAGCAGGTTGCACAGGTTCCGAAGCATGGCCATGAAGGGAAGCTTCCCACTGTCTGCAGGAGGTGGAGCACAAGGCAGGAAAGCACAGGACGGGAGAGAGAGGTTAGAGTCCAGGGCAAGAATTTCACAGGCAAGTTCAACACAGAGAGGGTGAGGGACCAGCATAGGATGATCCATTCAGCCCACAGTGGGCAAAGATAAAACCAGGATCAGGTTGAAGCCCAGAGCAAAATTGACCCAACACTGGTTAAGGGACAGCTGATTAATAAATCATGTTACCACTGTGCCTGCCGGCTCTGTCCCTGAGGTTGGGGTCACCTGACACAGTGTATCTCTAGTTTACAGCAGTGGTTTCCAAACTTTCCAGACAGCTCAAGGAGAAATGTAAAGAGAAATGTAAAAAAAAAAATGTGTAAGTTTGTTTACTTATAATCCGTGTGTATTTGCAATGCACTCGTTAATATTTCAATAAGTAAACTTACAGTTTACTATTTACAACAATGAATATAAATCCATATTTCAAGAAGTCTTCTTGATGATTTTTTATGGTTTTTGGTCAACTTTTCTTGTTTAGGTTTTTGTCCCCTTTTATGATATTTTTATTTTGGAGTATGAGGATTGAACCCAGGATTTTCAAACTGAGCTACATGGTTAGCCCTTTAAAAATTTTTTTTTTCAGCTAGGCATGGTGGATCACACCTATAATCCAGCATTCAGGAGGCTGAGGCAGACAGATTGCTGCAAGTTTGAGGCAAGCTGGGCAACATACTGAATTCAAGACCAGTTTGAACTACATAGCAAGACTCTGTCTCAACAACAACAACAAAAAAATAAAAAATATTTTTTAAACCCCACGTGGTGGCACACACCTGCAATCCCAGCTCAAGAGGCTGAGGCAGGAGGATTGCCTCAAGTTCAACACCGGCCTAGTCTACATAGGGAGTCCAAGGCCACCCTGAAATATACAGTGAGACACTGCCTCCAAAAGACAAAAAAAAATTTTTTTCTTTTGAGACAGGGTCTTAATTGTCAAGTTGCCTCAGCCACGGTCAAATCTGTGAAACTCTTACCTGAACTGGGATTACAGTCATGTGCCACCACACTCAAATAATTATTTTGGGTTTTTTTTGAAATAGGATCTTGCTTAAACTTATGATCCTCCTGCCTCAGCCTTCCCAGTGTTGAGATCACAGGCATGCACCACTATGACTGGCCATGGTGGTGCCTTTTAAAGGTGATCTAAATCTTATTCCAATTGTAGGTAGAAGCCTTCAGACTTCTGCAAGTTCTGAGATTCTCCAGTCACAGTTCTTTGATTGGCATTGACTCCAGGGCCTCATGCATGCTGAGCACTTGCTCTACCACTCACCTAAACCCCTGCTTGTTTTTTGAGACAGGATTTTGCAAGTCTCAAATTACCCCCGGCTAATTTCAAACTCAGCTGTCTGAGTAGCTGGGACTACAGGTGACCAACACCATGCCACTACAAACAGCATGGAACAATTAAGGGGTACACACATGGCAAAAGATGTTTGAAACTAAATGATTACATCTTTATCAACTCAAGTTTTTCTTAAGTGCTGCTCTTTTGAGATAGGGTCTTGCTATGTAGCCAGGCTGGCATGAACTCCTGGTGATCCTCCTGCCTCAGTCTCCCCAGTGTTGAGATTACAGGTGTGTGCTGTCCCCCACCCCATATCATATTTGGGTTTGTCCTTTTTTTTTGAGACAGGGTCTTCCTAAGTAGTTCAGGTTGGCCTCGAATTCGCTGCAATCTTCCTGCTTCAGCCTCCCAAGTCCTGGGATTACAGGTACATGCCACTGTGGCAGGCTAATATATTTTTGATGCTAGAAAGTAGACACTTGCTATTCATGTTAAGAATTCCTCTGATTTCATTCTGCAAAAGTGTTCATTTTTTAAAAATATTTACTGTTAATGAGACATACAGTTTTCAAAAACGGTTCTGTGTATTCAAGTACATTTTGTGTTACATATTATACTGGTATCTATGAGTTCTTCTACTTCCTTTTATTGTTATCTATTTACTGATTGACTGACTGAGATAGGGTCTCCCTATGAGGTTCAAACTGGTCTTGAACTCACTATGTAGCCCAGGCCTGCCTCAAACTTGGAGCGATTCTACTGCCTCAGCCTCCCAAGGGCTCAGGCATGGCCTTCATTTATATTTATTTTTATAACCAAACTTATACATTTATATACTTGTATTTTATGCATTTTCTGAAGAATATAATTATTAGTACAAAGACATAACTTTTAAAAATCCATACACATACATTCTGATGTATTCCAAAAATCATTTTTACCAAGTATGATCAAAGAACTCTGAGCTGAGCGTGGTGGTACATGCCTGTAATCCCAGCATTCTGGGAAGCTGAGCAAGAAGATTCAAAAGTTTGAGCCCAACCTGGGCAACCTCAGCATTCTGGGTGGCTGAGGCAGGAGCATCAAAAGTTTGAGCCCAGCCTGGGCAACCTGGCAACTTGGGGAGATCCTGCCCTAAAAGAAAAATAAAAAGGGATGGAGATGTATCTTGGTACACAGGCCCTGGGTTCAATCCCCAACATCACAAAAAAAGCAGACCAACATCCTCTGGAGAGCACAGGATCAGACTATGGGCATTTGCCTCAGCCAAGATGAGGACACAGTTCCATTTGCAGGGCACAGGTCTCACAGCCAGAGGGGGAGTGAGGATGGTGTACACAGGACCACCCAGCTACAGCAGCTGCCATCAAGGCCCCTGCATCCCATCCTCCCTATCCTGTTCCCACTTTGGAGAGGAGGTCGGCAGGGAGGGAGGGTGTGTGTGTGTGTTTGTGTGTGTGTGCGCGCGCGCACGCGTGCTCTAGTTCCCAGTGTTCTGACACACACACACCACCAGTGACATCCCGGGAGTGAGAGAGTGACACATGGAGCAGTGCAGGCTGTCCTGAGCACAATCTGCAGTGTGCAGTGCACAGAGGAAAAAGGCACAAAATCTCTGGGCTCCCAAGGTCTGAACTAGGAGGTCTACAAAACTCAGTCACAGGGCTAAAGTGAGATATTATTCAACAAAGAGCAAATGACCACATTTTTAAAGATGAAAGAGGAAACAAGGGGAAACAAAATGGGACAAGCATATAAATGTGAAAACAGAAAGAACATTCTGCAGTTAAAAATGAGTAACTGGTTAGGAGGCTAAGTTTGGGGCCAGCCAGGGAAACATAGCAAGACCCTGTCTCAAAAAACACAAAGCAAAAAAACCCAAAAAACAAACAAACAGAAAACAAAACAGCTGAGTGGGGTGGCACATGCCTATAATCTGAATTACTAAAGAGGCTGAGGCAAGACCATCACAAGTTTGAGACCAGCATGTACAACTTAGCAAGTCCCTGTCTCAAATAAAATACCAAGGGCCGGGGATGTAGCTAAGTGGTAGAGCACTTGCCTAGCAGGTTCTCAATCCCTAGTACCACAATATAAATAAACTAAAAAATGACAACAAATTTAAAAGAGAGAGAGAGAAGATTGAAAGTAATCTGGTCCTCCGGAACAGCTCCTGCTGTTTTTTTTTAATCAGTGTGATCAAATTATATAAAATTTTCATGTCCTAAATAAGACTTTCTGGAGAAATTCCAATGTACCAAGCACCAGCCCTACCTTGTTTGGAAGGTACATATTGATAGACGTTTAATAAGTGAAGAGCTACCACTTTTGTCATATGCTGATAGAGTCTCGTGTACCATCCTCCTCATCTGGAATGAAGGTCTATTTATGATGCCAACACTACTCAAAGCAGGCACTGTTGTGCACTTTGCATGATCAACCGTAGACCTCATAAACCCAATCACTTTCAGCAGTGGAACTACCAAGCAAGAGAGTAACTACATCATGCCATAGAGATATCAGGGTCTACAATGCACAGGCCAAAATGGAGAGGAGAGGAAAGGACCATGACAGTCAAGGTCACCCCACCAATGAGCTCCTCCCAGACGGAAGCTTTGTTTCCCTGAAGGCTCAGCTTCCGGTCCCAGGTCTCTGGTCTTGGGAGCTTCATGCGTTTCCCAGCTCTGCTAGAATCCCATGGCCCAGGGAGGCGACTCTGAGAAAAGAGCTGTAGGCTGGAGGGGTACCTGGGGCAGAGGAGAAAGGGCCCATCATTTCAAGCAGAGAACAGAAAAGGAACGGTGAACTGGTCAATGCCGTCAGTCACATTTACACCCACGTCTGCCCCGAGTTCTGGTGAGAATAACCAGGACAGGGGCCACGGATGTTGAGCCGAGATGGCTTCCCCTCGATGGAATGCATTTTCAGAGGGCACCTGCTCACCTGTAGCCCAGCAGGGCTTGGACATGCTGGGCAGGCTTATGGATATGCAGCCGCTGTACCAACTTCTTCAGGGTGAACCATGATGGATTCTTTTTCTCTGCATCGTAGGCCACCTCGAACTGTGGAAACAGCCCAAGTCTCAAGGGTTATTCCAGCCAGGATCACGAACTTTCTTCAGAAACCAGATCCAAAGACCATCCTATATTATTAGGTAATTTCCTTCCCAAAATTAGACTGCAAGAGAGGGTAAAAATCTCCAGCAACAAGAGCTCCCATGAGCAGTGAGACAGCAGCTCGTGGAGGCAGGGGCAAACCTAGAGTCCTCCCTACTCAGGAGGTTGAAGCAAGCATGATGCTTGACCCAAGAGTTTGACACCAGCCTGGCCAACATGGTAAGACCTTGACTCAAAAGGAAAAAAGGCTGGGGAAACTGGGGGTACAGCTCAGTGGTACAGCACTTGCCTAACCATGTGTAAGGCCCTGGGTTCAATTCCCAGCACTGGAAAAAAAAAAAAAAAACACAGCATATCTATCTCCTGAGGGTCCCTGTTTTTCACTCACACAAGACTGAACCATCAGTGGTTACTCTGAGCTGCCTGGCTTGTGAAAACAAGATGAAAACACAATGAACACAGAACACCCTTGTTCTGAGGTAAAAGGAAAAGCAACTCTTCTTTAAATCATGGAGCCCCTGGTCAGGTAAATGGAGGAATCAGCACAATGCGGGATGTGAAGGTCAAAAGGCTGAGAGAATTTTGTATAACAGCACAGCCACATTTTGGATATACTAATAGGATGAAATTTTTTCTTTTTCTACAAGTTTGAGGTTCAGTATTGGGTTGTTTATTTGAGCCTGCTCTGTTTTCCTGATACGGGCATTCACCACTGTAAATTTCCCTTGTAGGACTGCTTTCATTGTGTCCCATAAATTCCAGTATGTTGTACTGGCATTATCATTTAATTGTAGAAATTGTCTAATTTCTTCTTTCGTTAAAGCTGTGACCCATTGGTTCTTCGATAGGGTGTTATTTAATTTCCATATATTTACAGAGTTCTTGTGGTTCCTTTTGCCATTGATTTTCAATTTCACTGCACTATGGTCCAATAATGTGTATGAGATAATTTCAATTTCTTTGAAGTTCTGTAAGCATGATCTATGAGTTATATGTGGTCTATTTTGCAAAACGTCCCATGTGTAGCTGAGAAGAATGTGTATTCTGACATTGCAGGGTGGAACACTCTGTAGACATCTACTGAGTTCATTTGTTCAAAAGTTTGGTTCAGTTCTAATATTTCATTGTTGGTTTTTTTGTCAAGTTGATCTGTCTATTTGTGACAGTGGGGTTTTGAGGTCCCCCATCACAATTGTACTAGTGTTTATTTGATTTTTCAAGTCTGTTAAATATTTGTATTATATATCTGGGTGCACTAGCATTTGATACATATGATGCAAAGGATGTTCAATCACTTTATCAAGGCCTCAGAGCCAGCCAGTTGAGGTGAGATTCAAACCCAGGTTATCTGAATCCAGATTCTATGCTCTTAGATGCTAGGTAAAAAGCCTGATTGCTATAAAAGTAAAAAATATTTTGTTTGTCTTTACACTTTCCTAAGGAAAGTAGAAATTTCCTACTGTTTTTAACTCATTTATCCCACTAAATATGTCACCTGCCAGTAAAACAGAAAAAACTGTACCTGCACACAGACAGCCCCAGGACAAGGGACTTACCTTCGTCTGTACATCTGTAAGAGACCAAAGGAATCCTAGAACATGTAGTCGCCCAGAAAACGGAGGTTCTGTCTTCTGCAGGAACAGGAGAAGCAGTTTCACACAGGGAAATGGAGTCTGTCCCTAGGGAAAAACCCACCTCGACTATCCCTGAAGGCTCATCTCTAACAGAAAGGAAGCCAGCCAGGAAAAAGGCCTGCACTGCTGTTTCTGCCCGAGCTCTTCCCAGCATTCCTGGACCTCTCCCTTAGCTCCTGGCTTAGGAACACATCAAATGCTTGGTGGAGAATCCCTGGACCAGCATGCTCCTGTGGCCCTCCCCTCCCAGGAAAAGGGGCCTGGGCCGTGAGCTAGCAGGGAGGAGGCAGGGACTGACGGGAGGGCGGGGTGGCCGGCGGGGGCGTCTCTTGGCACGGTGCTGCCGAAGATTGTACTTAGCCAGTTGGTACTCATCAAACTGGGCGAATTTGTCAGTCATGGCAGCCCGGAGGCAGGCAGGCAGTGGCACCAGCTTATTCTCATCCCCTTTAGCCAGGTCCTGACAAGAGAGAGATAGAGACGGAAAGAGAAGGGGCGGGGGGGAGAGAGAGAGAGAAAGAGAGAGCAAGTTCCCATCTCCAGCTCTAGAATCACAGTTTCTGGCCAGATGTGGTAGCACACCTGTAATCTCAGCACTCTGGGAGACTGAAGCAGGAGACTCACAAGCTTGAGCCCTGCCTGGACAACGTAGCAAGACCCTGGCACAAAATTTAAAAACTAAAAATAAAAAGAGCTTGGAATAAGGCAGGCATGGAGGCACACACCTGAAATCCCAGCACTCTAGGAGGCTGAGGCAGGAGGATCCCAAGTTAAAAACCATCCTGGGCAACTAAATGACTTTGAGAGACCCTGTCTCCAAATAAAAATTTAAAAAGCACTAGAGATGTAGCTCAGTGCAAAAGCCTTGGGTTCACCAACAAGAAAATACCTAGTGAACCAGAAGAGGCAGCCAGCAGGACAGTCCCCAACAAAATGACAAAATTGTCTTCCAAGGAGGAGCCAGTCAGGCCTGGAAGGCTGCTTTCTGCCAGCAAGAGCAGTCCCAAGACAAAGAAGAGAAGATCCAAAAAGCATCCCAGGAAGATTAGAACGGATATTCCCTGGGGGTGGGAGCAGAGAGTGCCCCAAGATGGCATTTCCCATCCCATCCCCTAGACACCAGTCAAAAAGGAAAAGGCCTTGGGTTGAATCCCAAGTGACAAACGCACACGTGCATGCGCACGCACAGACACACACACACACACACACACACACACGGACAAGGTAAAAGAAATTTGTGTGATACTGCTGCACAGGTCAGTAATCTCACATTTTCGTTTTCTTCATTATAAACATGAGGTCCAGAATAAGATCAATTTTTTCTCAAACTTTGGTCCAGTCCACTCCCTTTTAGGCAACCCAGCCCGGTACCGGGAGAAGCTGTCCCATCCCACACCAGGCTGGGAAAGCTGAGGGGAGGCTGACTTGCCTGAGAGTTGGCTCCAGAGATACAGGGAGCAAGAGAGAGGGGACCCAGGGAGGTCCACGCTCAGGGAATCGAGTGCCGCACCTGGTAGAACTCCGCAACCTGGATCCAGTCGGAAGGCAAGTGGACGATGGCACAGAAATAGCGTCGCAGGTGGGGGCGGCAGGCGGGCAACAAGGCAGCAATCGCCAAGACCTTGTTGGCCACATCCCGCAGGTTCAGCTGCTGCCTGGCGTACAAAGATGCCTAGGATACAGGGTGGGCATCTCAGCCACTTCTGCTGTATCTTCCTGCTCTAAACTAACTTACTGAATCTGCCAGCATAACACCGCTATATTGCAAAGTATAACCCCATGTCTCCTGGCCTGGCATTCTAAGCTCTCCATAATCCAGCCCTGGGATGGTGAACCTTTTGGAGCTTTCAGTGGTACAGACAGCCTGCTGCAGGATGCGTGCCATAGGTTTGCCATCCCTCATTTAGCCTTCACCCACCTCTGTAGCTTATCTTCTCTGACTCCACTGACTGCCCTCCAAGTCAACCAGGTCCTTCCACTCTTCAGAAGACAGCTCATATCAACGTCTATCAAACTGATCAGGGGTTTGAATCACTGACTAAACCTGCCATCTTCTGAACTCTCACAGAAAACACCCTCGCCTTTTCTGCTTTTCAAACACAATCCACATCCAGTTCCTTTACATAATATTCAGGAAAGGGTTTTGCCTTCCTAACAATCCTGTGAGCTCCGTAAAAGCCAGCTCATCTGTAGTATGACTGTTAGCATACTGAGCCTGTGTCACTAAGCAAAACAACCCTCGTATACTTCCCTGATTTCATCTTTTCCATTCTTCACAGAACCCCTGGGATGAGGACTCAGACTCAAGCAGAGATCCTTTTCCCCTCCTAAGTGAAGTTCATTCCCCACCCAGAAGAACCCTAGTCAGCACCTCATACACACTGTAAGCACAGTCCTGTCTCCAGCTACCCAACCCAACCCCTTTATCCACAATACCTTGAGGATGAACTCAGGCTCCAAGGAGGAAAGTTCGGAACAGATACAATGGATGGAACGGCTGAGGTCACGAGCATTGTTCATGTTTACATTTGAGGCCACAATGGAGCACAGGATAGTCATCAGACACATCTAGGAATTGGGAGAGGAAGGAAAGGAAGAGTGAGGTAATAGACCAACTTGAACATCTATGCAGAGCAACTTACAAAACCAGGACAAAAAGAATGGACCCAGATTCAGAAACACATCTGTCCAACTGCGAGGTTAGAAAAGGGGATTAGCAGCCTGGCATAGTGCGGCATCCCCGCAATCCCAGCACTCAGCAGCTGAGGCAGGAGATCGGGAAGTGAGAAATAAATGCCGGATCATGTGCCCTCCTTTCCCTCCCACCTGGAGAAGAGATCTGATTCAGGTTTCAACCCCACCTGCCCCTCCAACACCGACCTCTCCCCAGCTCTGGAAGTGTCACCTTCTTTTCCTGAAGGTCCCAGTCACTGGTCTCAGGATGAGATTCAGAGTGGCCAGAGGCAAGCTGCAGGGCCAATTCCTCCTCCACCTCCTCCTCTTCTCCCAAGCTTAGGCTATAAATAGGCATCTGGTCCCCGTCCCCTTCCATTGCTTCTGACTTTTTCTCTTCTTTTGAATAGCATAGAGCACCCTGGGGATAGTGGCAGTTGTAAGTCACAGCACGGACCCACGGACCTACAAACAGATCTGAAGGCAGCTCCTAGAGATAGGAAGGTTCTCATCTCCATCTAATATCCCTAGCCCTGTTCCCTCACCCCAGCATGGATCAGCATTGACCTGTCCAGTCTCAACTTAGTGCTCCTCACTCACACATCACCTTTCCCTACTCAGCCTCTGAGAATCGCCAAGGCTTCTTGATCACCCTCCCTGTGTTTCTATCCTTATTCCTGACACAGTCCAGGAGGCTGGGCCCTCACACACCTCCAAGGATACTACTAAGATAGTTGTAGAACAAGAAGAAAAAAGAGCCAATTCCTCTGTCAATCCTCAGTAACTTTAAGCTACTTAACCTCTCTAAAGCTCAGCTTCCTCACCCACTACCTCCTACCTGCTGGGGCTGTTGGAAATTTAAATGGAATAACACACTTAGATGAGGGGAAACTCCACACCCCTCAATAGGCATAAGATGGCCATAGTTATAAGCTGGAAAGCAACTCTGTGAAGTATATTTTCACTGACTGTATTTTATTTTATTTTTTTGGTACTGGGGATCAAACTCAGGTCCTTGTGCCTGTGAGGCAGGCAGCAGAACCACTGGGCTAAATCCCTGGACCACTGTCTGCATTTTAAAGGTGAGGAAATTAAGGACCTAAAGGGTGGTGAGCATTGTCCAAGGTTGCATACTTTGTAATTAGCAGCCAGACTGGGGCTCAGGTTAGCTGTCTCTCTGCCCAGCCACCATTCTACACAAAGGCAACGTGTGCTTATAACCAATTCTGACCTGAGTGCACAATGTACAGTGGACCTGTGTTTACACATGAATACAGAGGGAAAGAAGCACTAGGCCAGGAGATATACCTCCTGCCTGATCTCAACACCACTGGTTTGCCTCTGCTGTAGCAATACCATGCCAGCTCCCCTCCTGAGCAGAGGCTCTCTATGATCAAGGGCTACTTTTGCTGTGCAGAATCTCTGAACTACAGTAAGAGTAATGTTGCTGAGGAAGATGGCTTTAGGGTAAAGAGGCTCTGAGGAGAGAGGGTATGCAAACACAGAGCAGCACAGAGGGAAATCAAGGAAGGGAACGCTCCTGACAACGCATGCAAAGGACATGATTGGAGTCAAGACCACTGTCTGGGGCTGTTACTAAAGGGGCTACCTGAGGCCATTCCACACTCCTAAGGCAGAGAAGCTGAGCCAGTCCCAGCACCTGGAAGGAAGCTCCCCTGCCGCCATCCCACGCTCCTAGCATAGAGGTGAGCCAGTCCCAGCACCCAGAAGGAAGCTCCCCCACTCTCATTCCATGCTCCTAGGGGAGAGAAAATGAGCCAGTCCCAGCACCCAGAAGGAAGCTCCCCCGCCACCATTCCACGCTCCTAGGGCAGAGAAGGTGAGCCACATGGGTGCCAGAAGCACCCCCCTGCCCCCTAGAAATGAGAAGTCACGTAAACAAGCCTCAAAAACAGACTTCCAGATCACCTACAGCAACCACAAAGGGAAACAAGATGGAACAATCTGATACTCAACCACCTGGACTCTCTGAACTGGCAACAAAAGAGGATCTGGGAAAAATGAAATCAGAAATAATTACTCAGATAACACCAAAGATTGTGCTCATGGTGCAAGACATGATTGATAAATCTAGAGAGGACACATAAAAAAATAGAGGATCTGAGGAACACGATGGAATCTCAACACAGAAAACAAATGGAATCCATAAAACAGATGCAAACAGATTTCCAGGAGATGAAAAACTCCATCGAAAGTCTGCGCAGCAGAATGAACCAATGTGAGGATTTAATTTCAGTTATAGAAGATAAGATTGCAATTAGTGACCAGAAAAAGAAAAATTGCTTTAAAATTGCAAGGGAACATGAGAAATCAATCCAGCAGGTGCTAGACAATGCAAAGAAGAATAACATAAGACTGATTGGAGTCAATGAAGAAACAGGAGAGTGCAGATGTCATTAAAATACTGTTCACAGAAGTGATGGCAGAAAACTTCCCAAGGAGGGGAAAAGAACTTGACATACAGATAAGTGAGGCATATAGGACTCCAGCTAGCCTTGATCAAAAAAAATCTACACATAGGCATATAATAGTTAGGATTCCAGAAATCCAACAGAAGAATAAAATTCTACAAGCAGTGAGAGAAAAGAAACAAATCACATACAAAGGAAAGTGTATCAGAATCACAGTAGACTTCTCAATGCAAACCCTCAAGATAAGAAGACCTTGGACTGATGTATTTCAAGCCCTAAAGGAAAACAGCCTCCAACACAGACTGATGTACCCTGCAAAACTATCTTTCAAAATTCATGGAGAAATAAGATACTTTCATGATAAAGAGCACCTCAGGAACTTCATGAATACCAAACCAGCACTCCAAAAAATTTTAGACAATACCCTAGGAAAAGACAATGAAGATCACAACCCCAGGAAGCCCACCAAGAGGAATCCATTGGGCGGGACAAATTAAACGCAAAGGGGGAGAATCCAACAAAAAGAAAACGTCATGACAAGGCTTTTAAAACTTTTAACTTCATCTCCCTAATGAGTGTATAATTCAATCTTGTTATTGTACTGATTAGTATTTTTCTGATTCTAGAGTTGCACACCTTTCTTTGTGCTGTACTGGTTATTTATCATCTTCTTATGTCTACTTTTTAATTGGGTTGCCTATTAATGAGCTGTAAGAGTTCTTTATATATTCTGGTCATAGGTTATATGCATTGGAAATATGGTCTGTTTAAGGACTACTTTTCATTTTAATGATGTCATTTAAAGTTCTAAATTTTGATGGAATCTCATTTATCATTTTTTTCTTTTATACATCATGTTTTCTGTATCCTAGGTAGTTCTTGCCTACCCTGAATTCAAACATTTTCCCTTATAATTTCTTCTTAAAGTTTTATACTTTTAGGCTTTCATATTCAGGTTCATAGATCCCTTCAAGTTATTCTTATGTATGGAAATAAGGGTTGAGGTTAATTTTTTATATACAGATACCAGGTGTTCTAGTGCTGTTTGCTGAAAACACTATCTTTTCCTCAGCTCTTGAATTGAGTTTATATTCTATAAAATGCTAATGTTAAATAATCTTTCAAAACTCAGTGGACCATATATGTGTGGTTCTATTTCTAGATTCTCTGTTTTATTCCAATGATCTACGTCTTTCCTTACACCAACACTGCCTTGATTACTGTAGCTTTAGAAGAAGTCTTAAAGTTAGGTACTAAACGTCTTCCAACACTGTTTTGTTTTGGTTTTTTTAACCTTTCTAGGTCCTTTGTACTCCTACAAAACTTTTAAATTTCTATATCCAATTCTTCATTTATAGCAAGTATACACAGATCTGAATTTTTGTATATACCTTGTGTTTTCTAATCCTACTAAATTCAAGTACAAGTTCTAGGGGCTCCTAGAGATTTCTTAGTATTTTCTCTGTAGATGATCATTTCATCTACATATAAAGATTTTGCTTCTACCTTGCCAATCCTATCCTAATTGTGTCATTTTATTCCCAGACTATTTTGTTTGGGCCTAGGTTTCAAAGTTTAATGGACAGATAAAGAGTAAGCATATCTGCCCTTGTTCCCCACCTTAAGGAGAAAGCATTGTATCTTCTCCTTTCATATAAGGCGTTCTCATTGGAAGTATGGAGTACATGTCTTTAATCTGTTAAGAAGGTTCTGTTCTACTTCTAGTATCCTGATAGCTTTTACCATGAACAGCTGTGGAATTTAGTCCAATACTTTTTCTCCAACTAGTGACAGGATCACATGGCTTTTTCCTTTCCTCTTGTTAAAATGAGGATCTGGGGGTGGATCTTCCAATGCTGAACCAACACTACCATCTCTATAACAAAACCACTTTCTATATACTGCCCGATCTGACTTCAAATAGTTTTTGTTAAATTTCTATCTATGTTCATACTTTTTTCTTCTATTATCTTTATCCAGTTTTAGGATTAGCACAATGTTGATTTCCTAAAATGAGGGGAGATGTGTTCCTTTTTTTCTGCTTTAAATGTTTGATATAACTTATCATTTAAAATGTATGTGAGCCTGTTGTTGTCGTTTAGGTAGGTTTTCAAGCTAGGAATATACTTTCTTTAATAGGTGCTATTCAAATTTTATATTTCTTCCAGAGTTAGTTTCATTAATTTGTCTTGCAAGGTACTTCTTAGAAGTTGTCAAATTTATTTCAAAACAAATTTTTGAAATATGCTTTCTATATCCTTTTAAATTCTATAAAATCTGTGGTAATGTCTCCTAGGTCTTGATATTTTAATTTTAAAAATGTATAATTGATATTGTGCAATAGGAAGTAAAGGTCTAAAGGAGCAGGGTAAGTGGGAGAGGTAGGGGAAAGGAAAGAAGGGGGAAAAATATGAGAAAAGAAAAAAATGGAAACAAAATCTTTGCAAATAGGGAAGGGTGGAGGGGATGAAGGGAGGGTAGGGGAAATGGAAAAAAAAAAAGAGCCAAGATACTCATGCAATGGTACAAGATCCCAATGATGTATGTAAATGTATTTTATACCTAAAATGTACCAATAAACTTAATGGGGGGAAAATAAATAAATAAAGGGGCTACCTGAACTGTCTCTGTTGCAGACACACACTGAGCCCTCCTGCTGCTTGGAGGCTCAGAGAGCAGGCATTTGCTGGTGTTCAGGCTGCTCACATTAGCATGCATCATGCAAGGAGGCTGGAGACACTGGAGCAAGGGACTGGCAGACATGCTGCTCTTTACACTGGGGATGGAACTAAGGCACCCATTTTCCACAGACAGGATGCTAGGGTGGGCAGCCCCATGCCCATGTAGTTTTCCCGTGGACTTCAAGTCAGAAATTCTGGCCAGACACCGGTTCTCCAAGCAGAGGATGTCTGAGTGAGCTGGCATATATCCACGAGGTCTCTCCATGGGCTGCAAGTTAGGAAGCATGGCGAGGCACCGGTTCTCCAAGGACAGGATGTCTGGGTGGACAGACACAGGCCCATGGTGTTTCTCCATGGCTGCAGCCCAACTAGAATGCGCCTAGAAGGAAAGAAAGAAAGGAGATGAGCACTGGCCTGCAAGGGAACATCTGCGCTTTAGGAGTGAATCTTTCCCCTTGTCCCTCCTGGGTATGCCAGTGACCTGCACTCAGAAAACAATCCGTAATTGTTTTCCAGGGTTGGGTTCTTCCAGGGAGTATTATAAGGAAGAGGGGTGAAAAGGGGCAAGAGAAAAGCTTAAGAGAAGTAGTTTTTTAAAAAGTAACTACTGCAGAAGGAAAGAATATGTCTTCTCATGACGGGGAAAAGGAGACCCCACCCCCAGACTATCAGTGTGATCCTAACTTAGTAGAAGGAAATCACGGATAATCTGGATTCTGGATTCTTAACTCCAGAGAAACAACATTTTTATCAAGTTGTAAATCTTCACCACTCTAACTTCCTTGTCTTCTATATATTTTTTTTCTACTAGTGCCGAATGAACCAGGGCCTTCACACAGAGCAATATCCCTAGCCCCTTGGTTTTGTTTCTTTTGTGTGTGTGTGTGTGTGTGTGTGTGTGTGTGTGTGTGTGTGTGTGTTTTAAGGTTTTGTTAAATCACTAAGCCCAGGCTGGACTTGAATTTACAATCCCCCTGCCTCAGTCTCCCAGAGTGCTGGGATTACAGTTTTGTATGACCATGCCTGGCTTCTATTTGCTCTTCAACCAACTAAATGGCATAGTATCCAACAAGACTGCCCTCTTAGATAATGAATGGGCTTGTTGTTATAATATGAATGGACAGACAGTTGGCCCGTCTAACTTAATTGCCTGAGTAGAATATGCCACAATTTCTCATCAAAACTCTCTTCCTGCTACTGTCCAGTTTTCTTCTTGTAATTATAGATACATCATCTTGGGGATTCTTACTTATCATTCTCTAACATTACTGTGCCTTACAGTTCCATCCTAATCCATCTACATGCTTTCTTTTTTTTTATTCTTAAGTTCTTTTATTGGTACATTTTAGGTATACAATACGTTTACATTTATCAAGGGGTGTTTGTACCCGTGCATGATGTATCTTGATTCTTATTTTTTTTCTCATTACCTGTGCGCCCTTCAGCCCCTCCACATCTACATTCTTTCCTGGGATGGTCTCACCTATGCTGTGACTCCATAGAACCTTTCCATAGTGGCAACTCAAATTTATTCCTTCACCTAGATTTTTCGTCTGAACTTCATATGGTGCTCATTTATCCATCTGACTTTCAGACATCTCTACTTGAATGGCTGAAAGGCACCCCACATCCTACAAATCTAAAAGGTATCATCTTCCCCTCACTCCTACTTCTGCCTCAAATCCATTCTCCCTTTTTGTCACTTCTGTTCAGAAGGGTTTGGAGTGAGACACACCTAAGTTTGACTCCTGGCTCCTACATCCTGGGTCTTGGGCAAGTTACGTAAATTCTCTGGGTCTCTGTTTTTTCTCTACAAAATTAAGAAAAGTGCCTGTCTCACAGAGTTGTTATAAGAATAAATGAGAAAGGTCCCTAGTTCAATCCCCAGTACCACACACACACACAAAAAAAACCTCAACCCCCCTCCCCCAAAAAACCCAAACAAACAGCAACAAGAATAAATGAGAAAAATATACAAAGCTCTTGGGGAAGCATCTTACATGTAGAAAATATTCAATAAATAGAGGTTTTTATTTGTTATTATCCAGGAAACTATAAAATATTATTGATTCTACTCCCTCAACCTCTCAGATGTTCTCCAATTTTCTCCATGCCTCTTACCGCCACCCTTGTTGAAACCTCTGTTCCATGTGATGGGTGACACACTGTATGTAGATCTGCCTGAAGAGCTCCCAGAAACACCCAGCCACCATGTATAAATCTGATAATAAACTGGGTTTCTTATCTTTATCAAAAGTTAAAAAACATTTTATTTGCTGATTTGTGAGCTTAGTCATGGTTTCCTCTAATTGAAATAAATCTCCTGGAAAAGAGACTTTTTCTCAGTTCCCTGCTGTACTCCCAGCATCGCTCACATACATAACCTAGCTGCTGATCTCTTATTGATACAAACCCCAATCCACCTCAAAGTACTTTAAAGCCTCAATCATAGAACTGCAGAGGTATCTCTTGACTCTGGATCTCTGCACAGGCAGAGACCTGAAACGCTCCTTCCCTACCCCAGCACAGCTCCCCCAGCCTCTCCTATACCAGGCCAAAGTCTGCACCTTCCTCTCCCTCACTTCCTTCCCAGGAACCTCCCAGACACCCCAGCCACTCTGGCATAGGTGGCCTCACCAGGTTCTCCCCATGCCTGTACTTCCTCCATTGAAGAACACATCACCTGCTTATCTTTTATCCCAACTAGATGGGGAGTTGCTGGTGCTCAATGCTTTTGGCTTTGTTCACCACTGTTTCTGCAATTCTAATCAGTACAATTTAGAGGATTTTGAAAATCTGCTAAAAGCAAGCTTTTTCATGGGGCAGGGGGGACCAGGCCTCTATACTGTTTAGCACTTAATTCTCAGGATGTCCAAGGAGGCCCATTGTTGGATCTTCCAAGGTTTCTATCGGCTGTAAATTAAGAACCTCTCCCTGAGGGGATGATGGAAATATACCATTAGGAATATATTAACTTATTTATTTGTATATAAATTTATCTCCCAATCCCATTTAAATATTTCAGGAATAATATTGGTGAGCAAACCTCTGAAATCTTAGTACGAATAATCTTATGCACAAGAATGTAGAAGATTTTGAAGACAACTTGAATGAACTTAACAATTCAGGAGCAGAAAGGACAACAGCATCTCACAGGACACCAGTGTAGACAGACACGTCAAGAATGGTGCCTGACAGACATGGTGGAGCACAGCTGATGTAATCTCAGCATTCCAGGAGGCTGAGGCAGGAGGTCTGCAAATTTCAGCCCAGCCTGGCCAATTTAGTGACTTAAGTTAGATGCTGCCTCAAAAAAGTGATAGCTGCTGCCTCAAAAAAGTGATGGCTTCTGCCACCTACTCTAGGAGCTGAGGCACAAGGGTCACAAGTGGGAGGGCGGTGGGGGGCGGCCTGGACAACTTAGCAAGACTCTGCCTCCAAATACAAAATAGCTCAGTGATAGAACCCTCCAGGTTCAATCTTCCTACTGACTCTGCAGTACATGACCCCCCAGGAGAAGAATTACTGTCATCCAAGGTTGCAGAGGGGAGAGCCTCAAAACCAAAGTTAAGAGAACTGTAAGGTCTCTCTTTCAGCCTGGAGTTGGTGAAGGGAGACTCCTGGAATCACAACTGAAAAGCCCCCACTTCTAGTCCCTTCCCCAGGGGCAGCCACTGCTGACTTTCCACACTAAGTTTCAGACACTTTCCGTGTACAGACGAATTCATGTCCATACCTCCACCTCCCCTGCCTCTTTTTCTCATAAGTTACACACGCAGCACCATATCCTAGACACTCCTGTAGACTGAGGGCCCTGTAGACCTTGGTGTGCTCACCCCACCTGCTGCTGGCAGCTGCCAGCAGTTTTTCCGGGCGGGAGGGACGACGACGACAAGGACTGCGAAGACGACGACACGCCTGAGCCCAGCGGTACAAAGTGCGCAGGAAGCACCTTCCTCCAGTGCGCATGCGGGACAGGCAGTGAGAGGGGCGCCTTTTCCTGGGTCTCACTTTCTCCCCCTCTTCGAGGTCCCAGGCCCTCGCCCTTCCCCTCACCCTTCCCATCCCAGTCACCTCTCCTCACACCAGCGGGCGGGGCGGGCGCACCCCAAGAGGCTCCCTGCACCCAGGGCGCTGCCCTCGCTCCTGGGCCCGAAGCTCCTCGCACCCCGCCTGGGCTCCGAGCCCAGGCCCCGGGCCTGGCCAGGGCAAGGTCTACCTGAGCTCGCTGGACCCACCTTCGAGAGAAGCTTAGAACCTGCTGGGGTCGCCTAGGTCCTGGGAAAACAGAAGCAGAATTCGGCCCGCGTTTGAGGCCACTGGGATGGGTGGAAGCGGGGAGCGGGGCAGGGAGCGGGGCAGGGAGCGGGGCGGAGCGGGGCGGGGCGGGGCGGAGCGGGGACAGAGCTAGGCGGGCTGCCCTCTGGGAGCCGGAAGCCTGGAGAGGATGAATGGGCGACGTCTGCGGTTCTTCTGAGGCCTGGATTTAAAGTTTTTCTTTTCTTGTTTTCTTTCATGGTCCTCTTTTCCCTACCTTAAGGTTTTTCCCTCTGCTGTATTCCCTTCCTCGTTAGCTCATTTTCGCCCCTTCCTCCTTTTACATCTCTTCAAACCAGTTCTAGGAAAAGTCTTGCAGGTTCGCTGTCCATCTGTATCCTTTTCCCCTCTGGTATCAAAGATAGGGAAGTCTTAATTCATCCCAAAGCTTTTTTGCATAAGACGAATTAAAAGGAAGCAAGCAGAAAGTCCAAAGCAGTGGCCCGCGTCAAAGTACAGGCAGGGAACACAGTAGAGTGAACTGAGAGCACACCTGCCCCTCCTGTGCCTGAGAAGAGATCCGTGCATTGCAAGGGTCTCTGAAGCCCTGGAGAATGAGCACACGCGGGTGTGCAGATATAACTCGGTGGCAGGCCTAGGGTTGATTCCAACATGACCTCACTGGCATCCTGCTGTCACACTTCTAGCCTCTAGCAACTGTGAGAAGTGAATGTTTGTTGTTTAAGCTCAGTCTATGTTCAGCAACCTAAACTAAGACACACTACTTTGACAATGAATATTTCATGCTCCCTTTATTATCCTGAAATACAATTCATCAATCACAACTCCACACACAATTTTAAAAATTAATAAAATGTGGGTATGAAAGGTCCTGTGTTCATTCCCCAGCACCAAAAAGATAGCAATAATCAGGGGCACCCCATTTTCCAGTCCCCCTTCGGTCTCTCTTAGAAGCTTCCTCTCCTAGAATTCGTTCTTCAATTTTTAAAGACCATGAACTCATGCTTCGGATATCTAGCACGTTTGGGAGTTACATCTTCCCCCTATATCATTTTGGAAGTCTTCCCCCATTCCTGGATGGAGGTAAGAGTTTGCTTTTGTTTCATAGGTTCTAACTTTGGTCTTTTTGCTTCATAGATTGTAACTTTTTGTTTCATAAGTTCTGGTTCTTGTTTTATAGATTCTTTTTGCCTCATAGGCTCTGGCCATTTGTTTATGATTCTGGTTTTTGTTTCATAATTTCTGGCCTTTGTTTTGGCTTTTGCTTCAAAATTGTCTTAATTTTAAGTTGTATGTTTTCAATTTTTACAAAAGGCTTGTTTCTCTTATGATGCATTGTCTTTTGTTAAAATTACATTTTAGGGGCCGGGATTTAGCTCAGTGTTACTGTGCCTGCCTCAGAAGCACAAGGTCCTGAGTTCAATCCCTGGTACTGAAATAAATAAATAAATAAATAAAATTACATTTTATTCTTGTTTTGTATATTTTACATTTGGACTTAGTTGCTTTAAAATGCTGTAAAATCAGTCTCTTATTATGAAATCATGTTAGGAAAAGGCAGTTCAGGCTTTTATCTGTCCCTTACAGAATGCTAAACCAACAGAGGTTACTCTGCCAGCTAGTAATTGCCCTTAGGGCAGTTGCCACTCTCAAAGCAGAGGACAGGCTTCTCCAGTTGCCCTCTGGTGAATCCCCACTCCCACTGAAGCCAATGACGGGTAGAACATTGACCAGATAGGTAATTGGGTTCCTTTCAGAGACAGATCTCTGATTGCATAGAACTAACGGAAACTGAGGTGACAACTGAGGGGTTGTGGCCAGGGCTACACTCTGGCAGATACCCAAAGGTCCCTCAGAAAAAACTAGCTCCCGACAGCTCATCCAGGTAATCAGCAGAAAATCTCCAAATATCTCATCCCTGTCTGGGCTCCTCAATGAGGTGAAATGTAAACTGTCAGTGATCATCAGATGTCCACGGTCTCAGAGTGATCTGAAATGATGCCGACAGAGCCCTTTCTTAAGCCTCCATTAAAAGTTGAGCTTCTTTGTCCAGTATTAGAAACTTATAGTTGCATGAGTTTGTTTCTCTGTCCTCTGTTTTGTTCTGTTGGTTTATATGTCTATTTTTGGGCTAGTAATAGGCTGTTTTTGTTATTATGTCTTTGGAGAATAATTTGAAATCATGTATTGTGATGTCTCCAGTCTTTTTTTTTTTTGGCTTAGAATCGCTTTAGCTATCCTAGATTTTTGTGTTTCTATATCAATTTTAGGATTGTTTTTCTAGTTCTGTGAAGATTTGTATTTTGATGGAGCTTGCACTGAATCTGTAGATCATTTTTGGTAATACAGCCATTTTGACAATATTAATTCTGCCAGTTCATGAACATGGGAGGTCTTTCCATCTTCTAGCATCTTGCGTTTCTTTCTTTAGTGTTCTGAAATTTTCTTGGTAGAAGTCTTTCACCTCCTTAGTTAGATTAATCCATAGATATATTTTAGTTATTGTGAATGAATTTTGACCATTTTAACCCCTTGCTACCCCTCCTTTGCTCTGCCCTATTACCCTGGTTTCACATTTTTGGGGGGATTTCAATGTATTATTTTGCCTATATCCATATCCCCACTACTCCTCCATAATAATTCTTATATGGCATGCAGATTTATAATGACACTGGAAAATGACCCACAGCCTATCAGAAACTGGAAAAGTTGATTTCAGGGTAGTATGTATAAAATGACCTCTCTTTTTAAAAGTATCAAATAGGTTATAGATATTTATATTGAGCTGTCTGGAGATGTATTCATCAAACATTTGCTGTACTCATCTCTGTGATACAGTTTTTGGAATTTTCTTATTCTTGTGAGTATGTATTGCTTCTTTTATAATAAAAAACAGTGAGTCTGTTAAAAAATTAAAAGTAAAAATGATAAATAACAATAATCAACAGGGGAAGATAAACAACGCTCAGGGAGTGAATGATAAATTTCATCAGAAGCCTTGTGTAGAGTTGCTGTACAGTTCTTGCAGGCTGAAATTTAGTGGACAGTTACAGAGATAAACATCACTGCAGAGAGACTGCAAAAAAATTAAACCATTTATATTCCTCTACTCATAGGTAGTTTTGATACACATAGTAAATAGCTTCAATATTCAGGAAGAAGAGTATTGTATTGTTGACAAAGGGGAAGAGAATTCTTCATGCTTCTGAAATCTCATATTTGGTAAGTGCAACAGCCAGTTCTAAGTCTTCTTGTTCTTGCTGGTTCAGTTGGGAAACCTCTGCTCTTCCTCTCTCTCACTGTCCCTTTTGGCCCATTCAATCATATCTTCTTCAGATGGATAAGCAAAATTGCTTGGGTCAGCCTCTTTACTGGCAGTAGTCGAAGTAGAGTAAGTGAATGGATCACAAAACATATCAGGATCTATTTCTTTGGGGTTATCACTGCCTGGGGAAGGCTGAAATGGATCACTCACTTTAAAGGGACCAGAAGAATGCAATTGGTTGATGGGTCTTTTCCCGTGTGGTGGTGAGGGAGGTATTGTTGGAGTTCCAGTCTTTGGTGGCAGTGCTGGCAGTACATCTTCACTCTCGATCAGTGTTTCCTCAAACACATTTTTCAGAATGACCGCAACTGCTGACAGAGCTCAATGTGGCTGATCTAAATGGATCTTCATTATTGATCTTTGACAATGTGATGAAGTGAGCAAATCCATCTCCAAATGACTCCTTTCTGAAAACAGAAGCAAAGAGGTCTGTTGGTGAATTGCTTGCTGCAATAACAACAGTTCCACCAGAGCAAAAGGTTCATTGTGCTTCAGTGTTTCTGCCAATGCATCATTGCTATTGCTGGGTGCACTGAAAGGGTCAGTACCTGAAGTGGCAGAAGGGTCAGTAGAAGATTGCTTGAAGAAATAGATGCAAAGGGATCTGAACCTTGGAAAGCATCGCCACCAAATGGGTCAATTTTCCCAAAAAGATCATCCTTGAAAGGATCACTGCCAACAAAAGGATCAGACTGGAAAAAATCCAAGTGTGTCTCTGCAATTGGACCTGCCAGTGAACTTGATTTCACATTAAATGGATCTTCCTCTTTTGCATGTCTGTCGCTGTCAACTTCAGCGACAGACATGCAGCTGCATGTCATTAACAGCTGCAGTCACCACTTCATTTTCATCAGTCACATGAGAAGGTGGTATTTCAGGATTATTTGCTGGAGATTCCTGGTGTACACCTCAGACTCCAGGTTGCTCTGGCCTCCAGCAGGTTTGTTAAGGTTGGCTGTTACTGATGCTGAGGCTGCAATAATGTGTAGTGCCATTTACAAGAACACTGTGTGGGCTGCTGCACCAATTTGATTGATTATTATGATTTCCCAGATCTTTTGTTTCCATCAGTCTCATTTGCGTTGAGCTGATTTCCTGCTGTGAATCTTGCAGGTGCTATTGAAGAGGTTCTAGCTGAGCCTTTGCTGATTCCACACTCTCCTCCAATTCTGTTGTTTCTTGCTGTAGCCGGCCCAATTCTTCCTCAAAAGTAGAGATCTATGATTCTTGACTAGTTATTTCAGCTTTCAAAGATGAGATCAACTGGGCCTCTCAGCATGTTTCTTTCTGACTTCTCTGAATTGCTCCTCTAGCTGTGCTTTCTGCTCATTCAGTTCACTGAGGAACTCCTGTACTTGCTGCTTCTGGGTCTCTAATTTTTGCAGATTAACATTCTGCCTTTGAACATCTTGAAGACCCAGAACCTCACTTGTTCTCTGCTTAATAGTATCTTCTTTCTCCATAAGGTCCTGTCAGGACAACTATTTCATCATTAAGGATATCTTGCTCCTTAAGAGCAGAGAAATCTGCAATGAGATGTGATCCTGTGTGTTTTTTTAATTTTTTTTATTAAATTGTTTTATTGGTACGTTGTAGGTATACAACACAATTACATTTCTCATTGGGAATTGTACCTTTACATAATGCATCTTGGTTCTTATTTTTTCCCCATTCCTAGCCCTCCCTTCACCCCCTCCACCCTTCCCTATTTACAAAGACTTTATTTCCATTTTTTCCATTTCTCAGCATTTTTCCTTTCCTTTCTTTCCTTTCCCCTGCCCCTCCCACTACCCCTACCCCTTTGGACCTTTTCTTCCTATTTTACATTATCGATTATTCGTTCTAATCATTGGTACATTTTAGGTATTCAATATAATGACATTCATCATTGGAAATTTGCACCTTTACATAGTCTCTCTTGGTTCTTATTTTTCACCTTTGCCCAGCCCTCCCTTCAACCCCTCCAGTCCTCCTTATTTACAAAGATTTTGTTCCTGTTTTTCCATTTTCTCATATTAATCCCATTCCCTTCTATCCTTTCCCCTAGCACTCCCACTTCCTTCCCCTTTGCCCCTTTTCTTCCTATTTCACATTACCTATTATACATTTTAGTCCTTATTTACACTATCAGTTTCTCACACCAGAGAAATACTATTCAGTATTTATACATGTGTGCCCTATTTATTTTACTTAAGAGTATCGCCTCAATGTGCATCCACTTAGCTATAAATGTCTCTAATTTCTCATTTTTTATGGCTGAGTAGTACTCCATTTTATAAAAAACCCACATTTTCTTTATCCAGTCTCCAGTTGATGGGCATTTGGGCTGTTTCCAAGTTTTAGCTATTACAAACTGTGTTGCTGTGAACATGGGCACACATATATCACTGTGGTATGATTTTTTTAATTCTTTGGGGAAGATCCCCAGCAGGGGAATAGCTGGGTCAAATGGGACTTCCAGTCCTAGTTCTTTGAGGGATCTCCATACTGATTTCCACAGTGCTTGCACCAGTCTACACTCCCACCAGCAGTGGAGCAGGGTTCCTCTTTCCCCACAGCCCTGCCAGCATTTGTTATTGGTGGATTTCATGATAGCAGCCATTCTTTCTGGAGTGAAGTGAAATCTCAGTGTTGTTTTCATTTGCATCTCTCAAATGACCAGTGATGTTGAACATTTTTTCATGTATTTATTTGCTATTTCTACTTCTTTGTCTGAGAAATGTCTGTTCATTTCAGATGCCCATTTTTGGATTGGGTCTTTAAATTTGGAAGGTCTGATCTTTTTAAGTTCTTTATAGATTCGAGATAGTAGACCTTTGTCTGAGGAAGAGCAGGTGAAGATTTTTTCCCACATTGTGGGTTGTCTCTTCACACTGCTGGTGGTTTCTCTTGCTGTGCAGAAGCCTTTTAATAAGAAGAGAGCCCACTTGTTGATTGTTTGTGCTAGTTCACGAGCAACTGAGGTTTTGTTCATAAAATCTTTTCCTACTCCGATGTCTTCAAGGGTTCTCCCTAACCTCTGCTCCAACTGGTTCAGAGTTTCTATTGTAATATTTAGATCTTTAATCCATTTTGATTTTAGTTTAGTGCATGGAGAGAAATATAGGTCTAGTTTTAATCTTTGGCAAGTTGAAGCCCAATTTTTCCAGCACCATTTATTAAAGAGGCTATCTTTCCTCCAGTGAGGGTGTTTGGCTCCTTTGTTGAAGATGAGATGGCTGAGTGTGTCTGGCGTTGTTTCTGCATCTTCTAATCTGTTCCACTGGTCCTCAGGTCTGTTTCTTTGCCAGTACCATGCTGTTTTTATCACAGTAGCTTTGTAGTATAGTTGCAAGTTGGGGATTGTGGTACCCCCTGCCATGTCTCTGTTACCTAGAATTCCTTTTGCTATTCTAGGTCTCTTCTTGTTCCAAACAAATTTTTGGATTGTTTTCTCTAGGTCTATGAAGTATGCTGCTGGGATCTGAATTGGAATTGCATTAAATCTATATAGCAGTTTTGGAAGTATGGCCATTTTCACTATATTAATCCTTCCTACCCAGGAGCAGGGGATATCTGTCCATTTTCTGATATCATCTTCAATCTCTCTTTTCAGAGTGCCATAGTTTTCAGAGAAAAGGTCTTTGATTTCTTTCATTAGGTTGATTCCTAGGTATTTCAGTTTTTTGGATACTATTGTGAAAGGAATTATTTGCCCTATTTCTCTCTCAGTGAGTCTGTCATTGGTGTAGAGGAAAGCTATTGATTTTTGTGTGTTGACCTTGTAACCAGCTACTTGACTGAATTTGGTTATTAAGTCTAGAAGACTTTTGGTGGAGTTCTTGGGGTCTTCTATATAGAGCATCATGTCATCTGCAAATAATGACAATTTGACTTCTTCATTACCTATCTTTATTCCTTTTATTTCTTTCTCTTGTCTAATTGGCATAGCTAATGTTTCCAGAACTATATTGAACAAGAGTGGTGATAGTGGACATCCTTGTCTTGTTCCTGATTTGAGTGTGAAGGATTTCAGTTTTTGACCATTTAGTATGATATTGGCTGTTGGTTTTTGATAGATAACTTTTATCAGTCTGAGGTAGAGACCATCTATTCCAATTTTTTGTAGGGTTTTTATCATAAATAAATGTTGGATTTTGTCAAATGCTTTTTCTGCGTCTATGGAGATAATCATATGGTTTTTGTCCTTGGCTCTATTGATATAGTGTATTACATTGATTGATTTTCATATATTGAACCATCCCTGCATCCCTGGGATGAATCCCACTTGATCAGGGTGTGTGATCTTCTTGATGATCTTCTGCATTCTATTTGCCAGTGTCGTATTAAGGGTGTTTGCATCTATGTTCATTAGTGAGATTGGACTATAGTTCTCCTTTTTAGTTGGGTCTTTCTCTGCTTTGGAGATCAAGGTGATGCTTGCTTCCAGGAATGAATTTGGGAGTATTGCTTCCCTTTCAATTTCATTGAAGAGTTTCAACAGTAGTGGCAGCTGTTCCTCTCTAAATGTCTTGTAGAATTCAGCAATGAAGCCATCAGGGCCTGGGCTTTTCTTAGTTGATAAGTTTTTAATAGCATTTTCAATTTCATTGGTTGATATTGGGTTGTTTAGAATTTTTAGGTCTTCTTCGTTTAACTTTGGTAATTCATATATATCTAGGAATCTGTCCATTTCTTCTGTGTTGTCCATCTTATTGGCGTATAGGTTCTGGAAGTAGGTATTGATGATCCTCTGGATTTCTGCTGGGTCTGTTGTCATTTCACCCTTTTCATTCCTAATTTCATGGATTTGGGCCTTTTCTTTCCTTTTTCTGATAAGGTTGGCTAAGGGTTTTTCAATTTTGTTGATTCTTTCGAAGAGCCAAGTCTTGGCTTCATTGATTTTTTGTATCGTTCTCTTAGTCTCCATTGCATTGATTTTTCCTCTGACCTTTATAAGCTCCCTTGTATGAGCTTTGGGGTTGTCCTGCTCTTCTTTTTCTAGAAGCTTGAGGTTCAGCATCAGGTTGTTTAATTGGGCTTGTTCTGTTTTCCTAATGTGCATATTCACTGCTATGAATTTCCCTCGTAAGACTGCTTTCATTGTGTCCCACAGATTCTGATATGTTGTATTGTCATTGTCATTTAATTGAAGGAACTGAGACAGAGTCTTGATAAGGACTCATGATCATCCTGCCTCAGCCTTCCAAGTGTGCCAGTATTGTAGGTGTACACACTCTACGTACCTGGCATAATGGTAACTCTTCATTGTCAACTCTATTGGCTAGAAGTTTTCTGGAGAGATTCACCAGAGGAGTGACTGAACTGAGTGCAAAGAGAAAGGGACCCCTTGGGCAATAGCACAGGGGTCCTGGGATGCATGGTTAAAATTTAGAGCAGACCTGCAGGGCAACAGCCAGACCATCCTGTTCCTCCCCTTCCTCTGACCTAAACTCCTACACAAATGTTTTTCTTCTGCACCTCTGTTTTCATGTCCTAGGGGTACAACTGCGCTGGTTTCGGGAGAAACCTGATGAGTCTTGGTGAAGCAGTCCCTCTGGGCCTCGTGTAGTTTAAACTGAACTTCGACTCCCAGCAATGATTTAATCCTTTGTGTCACCACAGCTTCACACTGGGACAGTGTGTCACAACCTCCACCACCACCACTATTCACTCAAGAAATACTCAGTGTTGTTGGTATTGTTTCGTATGGTCTAAGTGATCAACAGGAGCAGGTGTGGTGGTGCACAACTGTAATCCAGCACTCCAGAGGCTGAGGCAGGACCATCATGGAGAATTGGAAGACAGCCTGGGTTACATAGTGAGTTCAAGGCCAGCCTAATCTACATAGTGAGACCCTGTCTCAAAAACAAACAAACAAACAAACAAAACACCCCCAAATTAATCAACGTCCAAACTCTCCTCTGAAATCTATGCAGGGAGGTTATGCTTCCCTAGTCACCACACAGCCCAGGGTTAGGGTCACAAATCCAAGGACACATTGGGGTGAGGTGTAAGTTTCAGCATGGCTTCCCCCCCAGTAGCAAAGCTTTGTAATCAGGGATGTGGGCCTGTTTCTCAACCTACTTGTTACAGTGAAGTGCAATAGCTCACCGTTGGAGCCAAGTGTTACAACTATCCAAAGATGTCCAGAGGTGAAGAAACTGAAGGCAGCACTCGGAGAGATGGAGGGATCCACACTTTATTCTGCCAGTGGCTCAGAGAAGTTTCTTGTTGGAATTCTGAGCCCTGGACAGAAATGGAAGCACCCTTATATAGAGAGATCTATGGGTACAAGGTTGGGTCCATGTACTGGGCAAGCACACTCATAGAAGTGGCAGGGTGGAGTTAACAGAACATGCTTAAAACATCTGGTAGGAACAGGATGCAGCTCAAACAGTTACACTGCTTGAACAGAACATCTTGGGGGAAAACATGGTGAGGGGATCAGCAACAGACAAAGGCCTGCCCCATTGTGCATTATTTCCTTATCATACTGAATCTTAGAAAAAGGTCTTCGCCAGGGATTTAGCTCAGTGGTTTCACCACCTGCTGTGCAAGCACAAGGACCCGAGTTCAATCCCCAGTACCAAAAGAAAAAAAAAAAAATGCAAAGCAAAATAAAACAAAACTTAGAAAAAAAAAAGAAAAAGAAAAAGGTCTTGGGCCAGGGATTTAGCTCAGTGGTTCTGCCACCTGCCTTGAAAGCCCAAGGTCCGAGTTTGATCCCTGTTACCAAAAAAGAAGAAAAGGGCCTTGCAATAAGATAATGAACAAATTTAGTATATTATTCCCACATAGACATCTGTACTTCAGTGTTTTGCATAAGAATTTAACAATCAACTTCCCTGCCATCCTGAGACACATTTGAAAAGTATGAGCATTAAATCCTTGCTGTCTAAATCCCAGTCACTAGGTAATTTCAGGACATGCTCCTTGAGTATTAACAAACACGTATTTGAACAAACTAAATAAAAAGTCAGAGGCTAGCCAGACATGGTGGTGTGCACCTGTAATCCCAGTGAAAGGGAATTTATAGGCAGATGGATTTATTTCTAACAAAAAAATAACTAAATTGTACAACTATGAGTTAACTGTGTTATTAAGCAACTATGGGTTAACTAGGTAACTATGTTCTTTGTAGCATGTATGTGAGTAGCCATCACACCTTCTGTAATTTGTCGCCATGGGAGCATAACAAACTCAGAAAGTCCTGCTGGAACTCTTTGCTCTGCCCCCCCCCCCAACCCTGCTGCTCTGCTTTGTGTAAACTATGCTTGGTATATTCCCAGGGAAACTCCAGTTGAATTAAGCCTCATAGGTGTAAAAAAAAGTGTCAAATAAGTAACCAACCAAAGACTGCCACATACTCTGCTTCTGCTTCTGTACCTCCTGCTTGGAACCCTCTAAAACAGCTGGCCCACCAATATTGTGGACCTGACTTCTTTGGGAACGATCCCAGTCAGGTCCGTCGATGTAATAAGAGAGTTGTACACCGCCTTCTGCCTCCCTGGGTGTCTTTCCGTCCCGGATTCAGTTTGCTACAACATCAGTACCCTGGGAGGCTGAGGTAAGAGCATCATAAATTCAAGCCCAGCCTGGGCAATTTATTGACTTAGCCAGACTCTGTCTCAAAATAAAAAAGGCCTGGGGATGTAGCTCAGTGAGAAAGCCTTTGGTTCAATCCCTAGTACAATAATATCTCGGTTCATGAATGCTTCTATTTGCAAACAAAAGCGTTACCAACTTTTGCTTCCTTTCACAAAGCCTGCATTGGGTGACAAACGGGACCACGGCCATCTTACCCACACAAACGCAAATGCAGCCACCTTACCCAAAACCATAAAACAAATTACGTTCGTAAACTGAGGTACCACCTTATAGCCAGAAAATAAACAAAAACTAAGAGGCTATTTGACAGTCTTCTCTTTGCTTCTCTTCCTCTCCCCTTCTCTCCCTCTCCTCCTTCTCCTATTCCTCCATCTTTTTTTTTTTTTGACCAGGGATTGAACTCAGGACATTGTGCTTGCCAGTCAGGTAAGGTGCCACTGAGCTAAATCCCTGGCCCTCCTCCATGTTTTCTTTTGAGAGAGGGTCTCCCTATATTGCTCAGGCAGGCGTTGAACTTCCAGACTCAAACAGTGCTCCTGTCTCAGCATCCTTCTGAGTGCTAGGACTACAGGCATGTACCACCCCAGCCAATGGAAGTGTTATTATTATATATCTGTTTATTCGGTTCTGGAGATTGAACCCAGGACCTCACACATGGTATGCACACTCTACCATTAAGCCACACCCCTAATCTGAGTGACAATATTCTAGCTTTGTAGCCACAATAAAAATTACCTAAAAATTTATTCTGGCTAGACATTCTAGCCAGCCTTATTACCAGAGATTAGTCTCTGAGTTTCTCTTATTTATTTATTTATTTATTTATTTATTTATTTATTTATTTATTTTCTGGTACTAGAGATTGAACTCAGGGCCCTTTATTTCTAATTTTGAGACACAGTCTTGCCAATTTGCTAATTGCCTCAGCTCAACTCAAATTCTTGATCCTCCTGCCTCAGCTTTCCAGAGTGCTGGGATTACAAGCATGCACCACCACAAATGACTTTTTTTTTTTTTGAGACAATGTCTTGCTGTGTAGTCCAGGCTGTATATAAGGTCACTATGTATCCCAGACTGTTCTCAAATTCACAGCAATTGTCTTGCATCAGCCTCCCAAGTGCTGGGATCACAGGCAGGTACCACCAAGCCCAGCCTCACAACTGGCTCTTGATTTCCCCTTTTTCGACTCACTCTGGAAGCTGCTGTGAGACCTACAAAGCCATTTATGCAATATGGGGCTATCATTGTTACTTTAGCTTTTGACAGATCCACAAAGAGAAAACAACAAAACCATCTGGTCTATAGAGGAAAGACTAGAACACATATTGCAATCCAATAATTTCTTAGCGTCGCCTCTTGGGAGGTCCTGGAAAGAGGAGTTCCATGCTGTTGACTAAGAATCGTAGAGGGCCTGGACAGCACCCTATCCATCCTACTTACAGCTTGCTAGCACATTTCAGCATTGGAGACAAAGAACTATTCTCTCTTTGCTAACTACTTATCTATTGCTCATTGGACAGTTGGCCCGAATGATGCCAAATGGCTTTCCCTCGTTCAGCCAGCTGAGACAGAGCTGAGACTCCTGAGGCCCAGTCCCATGTGTGGCTGCAGTAGCATCTGCTCCCTTTGCTATTTCTTTGGCATTATTTCCTACAGAAGGCCAGTGTTCCAGGCACTGCCACCACAGAGGCCTGGTACATGAACACAGTGAAAGGTTTTGTCAGCAGAGGACAGACTTCTGACAAAAGAATAATATTAAAAGCAGGACACCTGATCTCACATAAGATTTGAGTTTGGCTTTCGAGTGGAGAGGGCATTTGGAAGTGAACTTTGGATGTAAAAATAATGGACTTGGGGAAACATTTTAAGCCGCATAGGAATAATGAAATAAAATATAAAATTGAGATTGTTAAACCAAAACTCTTGAGACTGCAGTGTCTGTGAAATAAAAAGGGTTTATTGAGCCATTATAGATTCTATTCAGAAATGGATCAGATCCTGGGATGTTTCAACAACTATCAACACCAGGGGTATCTGACAGTTGGAAAATTGTAATCACAACCTACTGGAGATCCCTACAGTCAGGTTCCAGTCCCCACCTGCCCAGTGTGTGACTCAGGCCTGAGAAAAAAAATACACTAAGAGACAGAGCTAAGACAGAGAACCAAGGGTGTCAGGATGACAAATACCAGCTGTAACCAACAAAGGTGCTGGCCAATTCCAAGCACTGACTTTTATTGGCATTCAATTGGGGTAAAGGTAATGTGTGGTTTCTATGGAAATTAATGTAATTAAGGCTCATAAAAGACAAGACAAAGCATTCTCAAATTAGGAACAGAATAGACAAAATATATGATTGTAATTAGAACATTGTCCTTCTAGTCTGAAGGTTTTAGTTGAGGGAATGGAATTTGGGTGTGAGTCACTCTGACCTCCCCACGTAGGCTTCAGCCAGACTCACTTCTATAAACAAGTCAATTGTGGGTTAACTCTTCACAGACTGCTTTGGGCATAATCAATATTATAGTCCTCTGCAGCAACCTCCAACCAAGAGTATTTTGATGAGTGCTGGGGAAGGAAAGCACAGCTTCCATTGAACCTACATTGGCTGTAGACAGGAGAGGCAAATAACATGAAGCAGGGAAAGCTTTTTGTAGGAGGGCAGTCCATAAGGAGAAGGAAGAATTTGTTGCTTCTAGATTGGTTGGGGTCAACAGACCAGAAAGCTTACCTGAAAACACGGCAATCTGGCCCTGGGGGTCCATCATCATGGAATTTAAATTGGGGTTTTGAAATAGTCTTTTTGTTGATTTTATCTGCATTTAGTTAACTGATTAACTTCCCTCATCTTCCACTCTCCACTCTTGGATCCTTGTAATTATAGTGAGTTTTCAAGGGGCAGAGTAGCTGGTCACAGCAGCAAAAGTCTGTAATCCAAACTATTCAGGAGGCTGCAGCAGAGAATTGAAAGTTTGAGGCCAGCCTGAACAACTTAGTGAGATCCTGTCTCATATCCAAATTAAAACAAGGAAAAAAAAATTAAAACAAGGGCTGGGGATGTGACTCAGTGGTAGACCATTTGCCTAAGATATACAAAGTCCTGGGATCAATACCCAGTGTCACACACAAAGACACACATGCGTGCGCACTTACACAATATGCCAGAAAAAAGAAAATACCCTAACATCACAAACACAGACACACACACACACAGAGTCAGAAAAATAGAGGACTCTCAAGTCCTTACCAGAGTTTAAACACTTGACATTTCCAAACTATGAGACTTTGAATAAATTGTTTAAGTTCTCTAAGCTTTAGTTTTCTTGCCTGTAAAATGGAAATACAGTGGTACAATGGTATGCTCAGAATGAAGTACAGGAAAAATGGATTCTTGTGGTCTTGAGTGACACTGAGTTGGTCAACTGTTTCTCTCTCTTTTTTTTTTTCTTGTTTTATTGAGACAGGGTCTTTCTGTGTAGTCCAGGCTGGCCAAGAACTCCTGGAGATACTCTTGCCTCAGCCTCCCAAGTGCTAAGATTACAGGTGTGTGCCACCAGGCCTGGCAGTTAACTGTTTCTGACTCTAAGTAAGCATTGCCTACTTTTAAAAATACATAAATAAGCCAGGGATTTAGTTCAATGGTTCCGGTGCCTGCCTCACAAGCACAAGGTCCCGAGTTCGATCCCTGGCACCAAAAAAAAAAAAACATAAATAAGGCAATGGATGTAAAGTACTTAGCATACTGCCTGGCAGGTAAACATGGTATGATATAAAACAAGCAGTTTTTTGTTAGGAGAGCTGGCTTTACACACTGATGCTCAAACTAAATGATCTGGTGATCAGTCAAGCTGGTAGATAGAGAACATCCAGCTTCTAAGGGACTTGACCTCTGCTGGAGTCCCAAAGAACCCACACCCTCACCTCAGGAGCACTAGGCTGGAGTAGCTTGTTCACTCTGTATGGCACTCACAGTCTCAAGGGCCTGCTGCTCAGCACACTGGCCACCTTGTTTGGGATATTTTAGCTCTTTTCCAGATGTGCCTAGAGGTCCTTGTGTCTACCTCTCACTGTGGAGGCCATTGCAGGTATTGTGCTGATATTATGAATCCAGGCACTGGCCTTTAGGCTGATCAAGGGACTTATTCATAATTACCAAAGAAACAATGTAGGGAGGACTTTGAAGGCTATACTTTTTTCTCATTATTCTAATAGGAAACAATATTATACTCTGAATTATACTCTGAATAATAAGAGCATGAGCATCTATCTCTCAGAGAAAAAAACAACTCTAATCTTAGCACTAATGATATGTATGTATATGTATATAATTTTTTGGTAGTTGTCTTACCAGGAGCTGTGACAAATTTATATTTTTTCACCAGGACTCCTTGATCCTAAAGGTTAGCCAAGATTTAGAATATAATCGGTGATCCTGAAACAGTAATTATACTGTGCTATTCACACACCTGACCTGTGATGTTTCTCCTCACCAGGTTCTCAGTCCTTATTATTAGATATGTCACCTACTCTCATGCAGAGCCTTCAGGGTTAGGGATGTAGTTCAGTGGTACAGTGCTTGCCTAGCATTTGTTTGTGAGGCCCTGAGTATAATCCTCTCCACTGAAAACAGAGAAACATAAGTAAGTTATTATGAAAAGTGTTGCTCTGGGTCACAGGTTCAAGGCCAGCCTGGGATGTATAGGGAGGCCTTGTCTCAAAAGACAAAAAACAAGCCAGGCCTGGTGGTGTATGCCTGTATTGCCAGCACTCGGAGGCTAAGGCAGAAGGATTGCCATGAGTTCAAGGCCGGCCTGGGCTAGTGAGTAAAGGCCACAGTAAACTGCATAATGAGACCCTCTCTCAAAAAAACAAAACGAAACAAAAAACAGCCTGGCTCTCGGTGGCAAAGAGGGTGTGCTCGGCGGCAGCAGGTTCTCCCTGGCGGCTGGACCAGTGCATGCCTCAGCCTAGCGTGACAGTGAAGCAGGCATCTGCGAGGATGTGGTGGTGGGGAGGGACAGCCAGCCAGACGGTGTCTGGATTGCCTGTCATGGAGGAGGTGGTGGCATTGTTGACTAAGCAAGTCCGGGGCCAGGGGCAAATCTCTGCTGGGCTCCTATTCAACCTGCTGGTGTCCATCTGCATTGTGCTCCTCAACAAATGGATCTGTGTGCACCATGGCTTCCCCAGCCTGAGCCTAATGCTGGTACCTGGCTGGGGTTGTACTGTGAGACCAAAGTAACTCCATTTTGCTTATGTGAGACCAGAATGACTCTATTTTGCCCAAAATGGAGTAGTCTCCTTTGTCCTCTCACATTAATGATTAAAATGTGCTTGATCTAGGACAAAAGACACAATCTGTAACACAAGATTCCTAAGTTTATTAGTCAGCCATCTGTTTACCCAGGAAATGAACATCCTGGGCGCACTATCTGTAGGAACAATCTCTCAATGAGCTGACTGTCAGTACTGGGTGGTCGTGACCATTAGTCACCGTGTCTGCTGACCATCAATACGTGACAGTCGCCCACTAACCTTTGTCCTTCTTTTCTTTTGTAAAACCTATACGTAATCACCCCTTACCCCTGATGAGTTCACCCAATCAGAAATGTACACTTCATGCATGTTAAGCACCGACCAATCATTGTAATTGCTAAGTGGAAAAATCTCCAAACCTTGCTGTAACCTCTGTAAAAACCCCGCTAATTTGGAACTCGGGGCTCTCAATCTCGATCTGCTGTGTCGGTGACAATTGAGAGTCCCTGCTTAAGCTTGAGTAAACGACCCTCATGTGCTTACATCAGAAACGGCCTCCTGGTGGTCTTTGGGACTTCGCAATCTGGGCACAACAGTACATCTGCCAGAAGCTGGACATCTTTGTCCGCAAGAGTCTCCCCCCACCCCTGCTCTTCCTCTTGGCTCTGAGCTTCTGTGGCTTTGTGGTCTTCACCAATCTCTCTCTGCAGAACAACACTACAGGCACCTATCAGCTGGCCAAGGCCATGGCCACACCGGTGATTCTAGCCATCCAGATCTTGTGTACCAGAAGAGCTTCTCCACCACTCCGTCAGCTCATGCTGACGTGGAAAGTTTTGTTATGTGCTACAGTTCTGGGAGGATGGAAGGCAGACCAAGAGTCTCGGAGGTAAAGTGTAGAACCAGCTTTATTCTTAGCACCGGTGGGTCAGCCAGGGTTCACACACCAAGAGACTGACCCCCTTTGGGGTTGAGCAGGGCAGGTTATACTCTTGGGAGGGGGTGGGCTTGCAGGAGTTACAAAGAGTACAAGTCATATGGGTTCAGCAAATTCATTGGTTATTAGGCATTACAGACAGCAAGTTCAGCTCACAGAGTTCCACCTCATTTACATTTGCCAGGAAGGTAACAAAACTGAGAACAAAGAAAATTTCTGAGATGCTTGAGAAGAAGTGCCGGGCTAGGCAAGCCAGGACATGTTGAGGGAATGGGAGCAAATTCTCTGTCAGTAAGTCTGGCTTTAACTGGAGAGAGGCACATTCCCCATTCAATGCCAGTTCCTATAAATTTAGGTGGAATCCTAAATTCTTATTATGATGTGAAGTCCTTGGAATGGTGTTTGCTGCTCTTGGTGTTCTGGTTACATCTCTTCATCAAGTGTGGGTAGGTGCCAAACAGCATGAGCTGTACGCAAACTCAATAGAGTTGTATACTACCAGGCTCCAGTGCCATCTGCCGTATTGCTGGTCTCTATGCCCTTCTTTGAGCTGGGATTTGGAGATGGAGGAATATTGGTACCCGGCCAGTTTCTGCTGTGCTGATGGTGCGGCTCTCTAGCATAACCACTTTCATGGAGCACGTAGCAGTTTAGTGGTCATTGGGAACTCTTCACCAGTCACCTGTAACATGTTTGGACACTTCAAGTTCTGCATGACTTTATGTGCAGGATGTGTTTTATTGAAGGATTCACTGTTGGGAGCATTTCTACATAAATTTTGGGGAAAAATCATTTCATAATGAAAGTATGACTATACCTGTCTAAGGCCCAATATCGGCTACAGCATGCAGAAACATAACTCCATTTTGCCTCCGGTCACAGCTGAGGTCTCAATGGTCTGTAAAGCTGTGGCAGTCGATAGCAAGGTGACACCAGCTGAAGACATCCTGGTTCCTTGAGAACCAAGTAGTAATACAAAAGAGAAATGTCTCACCCGAGGAGGGACAAGTTCCTTATCAGCTCAGCTCCTCCCACCTACTGAGGGGGGAATGTTCTCCTTTCTGCCTTCATTAGCATGAGATTTGCATAAGCACAGGATCAGAACATGAGATTACTGCCAACGCACCCCCCCTAAGTCACCAGATACTTCCTCCAATTATTGTGTGTACCTAATAAATAGTGGCTAGCTCTGAAAGGCTTTGTCTTTGCCCACTCTGAGGCACTGACCTCCTGGCCTCCCATATACTTTGAAATTACACAAGTCTCTACTGGCTTCTTTCTTTGGCCCTTGCCGTCCTCCTTTCTAGGCAGTTGGAGGAAATTGGCCTCCGATGATCCACTGTCAGTTAATCAGGTTCTTGGCATTTTATGTACATGACTTGGCATTCTGGCCTAGGTTCACTTCAAAAGCAGTGAACAGGAAGGAAATAAGAGCAAACTTGTACAACATTTTTGAGTTTTTGTGGAGAAAAGAAAGTTGCCCCAAGACAAAAAATGTTGTTACTTTCAAAAATGAAAAAGCTTGTAGCGCAAAAGTTATTGAATGGTTTATAAGAAGTAATACAAATATTATTCACAAATACGACTTTTTTTAACAGTGACAACGTTTATTTGAAAAAGTAAAAGTGAAGAGTGAGGGAGAAACTGGCTGAGCAGAGCAAGTTTAGGCCAAGTGAATGTGGGAAAAGGCAAGATAAAAGTACACCCTGGAGGACACAGAGAGGTCTGTCATGGGGAAAGCCAAAATAGCCACAAATGACTTTTTTAGTACCTATTAAAAAGTTAATTCTCAAAAATGTAGGCTGAGCATGGTGGTGCACAGCTGTAATCCCAGTATTTGGGACACTGAGGTAGGAGAGTTGCAAGTTTGAAGGCAGCCTGGACTACACAGCAAGAATCTGCCTTGAAAAAAAATCTCAACAACCAAAATGGCTTGGGGTTCTTTTCAAAGATATTGTAGGAAATATATATAGGACAGTCTGGTTTACCAAGTGAAATACATGAAAAGTAAAGTTCTGTAATAATGATAAAGGATTCTGTATTCCAGGACTACAGAAGTATGTTTTTTCAGTGTCCATATTCTTCCTACAAAGGGTACATAGGACTCCTGTACTTCCTAGTAGATGGTTTTCCATTGTCAGATGTATTATAATTTTGGTCATAGTGTTTAAGGGTCATAGTGTCTAAGCTCAAACCCAGAGCTTTGCATGGGCAAGATAAATGCTCTACCTCCAAGTTATACCTGTATCCCTGAAGTCACATTTGAAAGAGGAATAATTTTTGAGATATGAAGGAAATACATGATTTCTGATTAAGCAAATATTATACAGTGCCACATATTTAATTGCAAAATGTATTTCTGCCTTCCAGCATCTTGACATTTGAATATCAAAAGCAGTTGTTATTAATCTCAAAATAAATTGAGACAGATCATTCCTCTGGTGATAGATAATTTTTTTCTCAACATTATAAACTTTCTGTGAGAAAGCAACATAAGAAAACAGCCACATGTACAAAATTTACCTTCAGTAAGATGATACATTTTGGTATGTGTCTTTTATCCCAAAAACAAACACACATATCTTTTAGATATTTTTGGATTTTTTCCCCTGGCTCATTTAAAATAAAAAGCCTCACTGAAAATCTATTCTGAAGAATTCAGCTTGTGAGTCAATCTGAAGTATGATTAGTATGTGTGGTTTTCTGTTTTTGTTTTAAGTATTCTTTGGTTCTCAGTTTACAAAGGTATCTTTTACTATGCTAAGACAGGGTACATCATCTCTGCTACATAAGCCTCCGTATTTTGTGTGTGTAAGAAACGTTCTCTGGATATGTTTAAGTTAACATACAATTATTTCCCAAAAGCTGGATAAAAGTATTCACAGTGAGAATTATTTGAGTTCATCACAGTGAGCACTAAAAACTGAGTTGATTTATGCCATGTACAAATTCTTAATTGTATATAAAATTTGAAGGCTGTGTGTGGAATTATAATAAATGAGTAATGTTAGTAGGAATGCTAAAAGAAACTCAGAGCAAGCTGGCTAAGGGTGTGTGCACGTAAATGAATAATATGTACACTGCAAATATCTAGAGAGTAGTGTTTTTGCCCTGAAGACAATCATCACATGGAACATCTCTGGGAAACAATGCACCAGATGACTAGAACTAAGCACAGAGACAAACCAAACTCTGTGCTTTGGAAGGAAACATGCTGTTCTCTTGTTACAATATAACAGGACTTGTTTTATATCCTGTGTTAAATGACTTAAGTTTTGGTTTTTGGTTTTTAGTGGGGTTTTTTGGTACGGGGGATCAAACTCAGGACCTTGCACTTACAAGGCAGGCAGCGGAACCACTGAGCTAAATCCCCGGCTCCAAATGACTCAAGTTTTATCTGTTAAAAATAAAAACCTCATTTAAAAAAAATAGAGAAATGGGGGGGCTTTCATTGTCTTCATTGTGTAATATCTCTTTTCTACATTGTGTAAGAAGGGTTTGAATTCCATAGTCTCCAGAATCTCTTCATTGCATGATTTTTTTCTTTTGATGTGCTATGGGGAATTGAACCCAGGGCTTTCTCACTGAGCTATATTCCCACCCTGTCTGTCTTTTCTTTTTCTCTCTTTCTTTTCTTTCTTTCTCTCTCTCTTTTTTTCTTTCTGTTTTTTAAGCTTTAATGGTTTTATTTAGAAAAAATTTGACTCTCAAGTTAAAATGGTCCAGTCTAAATAAAGCATCCCTTTTTCAATAATGGAATTGAGGGGCAGGGATTTAGCTCAGTGGTTCCGCTGCTTACCTTGCAAGGGGGAGGTCCCAAGTTCAATCCCTGGTACCAAAAAAAAAAATGAAATCGATCTATGTAAAATATTTTCCTTGTTTCTAAAAAATCAATTTAAATAGCATTTTTACTACAAGGAAATTGAAAAATTCACTTTAAACTAGCCAATTTGTATCAATCATGAAAGAAATAGGTTCTTTCCTCCCCCTCCTTCAACCATTCAAAGCAAGCGAGAGTACTGCAAAGTGTAAGAACCCCACTGGATCCCATCAGAATAAGTACAAGTCAGAGGGAGGCCCAGGGTGAACACAGAAGCTTGGGTGCTCAGGCTTTACGGCGCAGGGAGCAGAGGCAGCAGAAGCTCACAGTAAATGCACACCAGACAGGGGCCTAGGTGAAGCTTTCTCATCTGACTTAGTGCTTTTCAAGAAAAAATAAAGAGACAAATCTGCAAGAGTTAAAAAAAAAACTAGACTTTTGTCACATTTATAGTTATCTTAAATCCTTTGTATTCCCACGCTTATAGGTAATTTTGATACACATGGTAAATAGCTTCAATATTCACAAATAAGAATATTGTATTGTTAACAAAGGATAAGAGAATTCTTCATGCTTCTGATATCTCAGATTTGCTAAGTGCAACAGCCAGTTCTAAGTCTTCTTGTTCTTCCTGTTATAGTTGAGCCAGCCTCTGCTCTTCCTGTCTCTCGTTGTCCTTCTTGGCCCATTCAATCATATCTTCTACAGAGGATAAGCACTAAAATTAGCAAAATTGCTTGGGTCAGCCTCTTTATTAGCAGTAGTTAAAGCAGAAGTGAATGGATCACAAAACATACCAGGATCTTTTTCTTTGGAGCTATCACTGCCTGGGAAGGCTGAATCCACTCACTTTAAAAGGATCAGGAGAATCCAATTTGTTGATGGGCCGTTCCCCAGGTGGTGGTGGATGAGGTATTGTTAGAGTTCCAGTCTTTGGTGCCAGTGCTGGAGGTACATCTTCATTCTTGACCCGTGTTTCCACAAAGGCTGTCAGAGCTTGACCAGGCTGGACTAAAAGGATCTTCAGTGTTGACCTTTGACAGTGTGCTGAAGTCAGCATATTCATCTCCAAATGACTTCTTTTTGAAAGCAGAGACAAAGAGGACTATTGGGGAATCACTTGCTGCAATAACAGCTGTTCCACCAGGAGCAAAAGGATCATTGTGCTTCAATGTTTCTGCCAATGCATCATTGCTGTTGCTGGGTGCACTGAAAGGGTCAATAGCTGAAGTGGCAAAAGGGTCAGTAGAAGATTGCTTGAAGAAACAGTCAGATGCAAAGGGATCTGAACCTTGGAAAGCATCACCACCAAATGGGTCAATTTTCCCAAAAGGATCATCCTCAAAAATATCACTACCAAATAAACGAATCAGACTGGAAAAAATTCAAGTGTGTATCTGCAACTGGATCTGTCAGTGAACTTGATTCCACATTAAATGGATCTTCCTCTTTTGCATGTCTGTCATTGTCAACTTCAGGACAAACTTTTTCATTAACAGGTGCAGTCACCACTTTGTTTTCATCAATCACATCAGAAGGTGGTATTTCAGGACTATTTGCTAGAGACTCCTGGTGTACAGCTCAGGCTCCAGGTTGCTCTGGTCTTCTGCAAGTTCATTAAGGGTGGCTCCTTGGCAGTTGCTGATGCTGAGGCTGCAATAATCTGTGGTGCCATTTACAAGAACACTGTGTGGGCTGCTGCACCAATTGGATTGATTATTATGATTACTCAAGCTTTCATTTCCATCAGTCTCATTTGCACTGAACTGATTTCCTGCTGTGAATCTTATTTTTTTTTTTTTTATACCAGGGATCGAACTTGGGACTTTGCGCTTTCCAGGCAAGCAGAGGAACCACTGAGCTAAATCCCTGGCCCTCCTGCAGTGAATCTTGCAGATGGTATTGAAGAGTTTCCAGATAAGCCTTTCCTGACTTCACACTCTCCACCAATTCTGCTTTTTCTTGTTGTAGGCAGCTCAGCTCTTCTCTAGCTTTGGCCTGTTTTTCTTCATAAGTACAGATCTATGATTCTTGAGTAGTTATTTTAGCTTTCAAAGATGAAATCAACTAGGCCTCCTCAGTGTGTGCCTTTCTGACTTTGAGTTTCTCCTCTAGCTGGGCTTTCTACTCATCTGGATCACCGAGGAGTTCCTGTACTTGCTGCTTCTGCCTCTGTAGTTTTTGTAGATTAACATTCTCCCTTTGAACTTCATCTTGAAGACCCTGAACCTCACTTGTCCTCCATTTAATAGTATCTTCTTTCTCCTTAAGGTCCAGTTCCACATTATTCTTTTCCCTCCACACTTCAACTATTTCATTGTTAAGGATATCTAGCTCCTTAATAGCAGAGAAATCTGCAACAGAACTTGATCCTATGATGTTCTTTTGTAAAGTCCTTCTGTCTGATGGTGGAATCATCTCAGGAGTAAGAATGTGAAGAGGATCAATGCCTTTTATGAACTTTTGATTGATTAAGTGAAAAGCCAAAGAAAACTGATCCATTGAAAGCTTCCCACAGTCCTTTGTGTCATATAATGCCCAAGTATGGGCCAGTAAGGTAGAAGGTAAACCTGTTTTCAGAAAGATGTCATGGACCTCCAATTAAGACACAAAGCCATCCATATCTTTATCTGTTTTCAGGAAGATTTCATCCTATTTAGCTTTTTCTGCAGGGGATGCAACCCATGTTTTTCTTTTAGATGGTGGCACCAAAGCTGGAAGCAAGGACATTGTCACAGGTCTTTTCTCCAGTGCACACTATACTAAAAACATGGCCCTTCAAATAAAGTTCTTGCACTGACAAAAGCAAATGACAATCTGGGGAAACTACTATACTGCAAAGTCATCTCTGGTCAGCATTCCATCATGGTCCATATCACTCAACTCTGAAACTCTTCCAAGGATTTCCACAGGTAACTCACAGTTGAGCAATGCTGGTTACACTTGACCCCAGACAAAAATCCATTCACTGGGCTTAAGATATCAAAAATTGTATCATATCTGGACTTATCTTCAGAGTTTATAGCTGCAGAAATTCTACTGCTTAGCAAAGGACTATGGGTACTATGAAATGTTGGTGGAGGAACAGCCAGCTTCAAGCTATTCAGTGAAACTTCCTGTCCATTCAGGGCACATGCCACAAGACACAAAGCAACAAAGAATTCTTGTTTGTTCAGGTTGCCTTTGCCATCTGTGTCAGCTAAATCCCAAATCTTTCCAAGCATCAAGTCTGGAAGCCCTGACTTTTCCAAGAAAGCAGCAGCATCTGAAGGCAACACCCTTCCAGCACTGCCTGTGTCAACTTGTCTCTAGTTCTTTTCTTTTTACCAGATTCCAGCTTGATAACTGTGCCAGGGAGAGCTGGGCTCTGGGCCATGGTGTTTCTGTCATGCACAGGAGGGGGAGCCCTTTTTATTTTTTGAGACAGGTTCTTGCTAAATTGATAAGTTGCCCAGGCTGGGCTCAAACTTGCCATCCTCATACCTCCCACAGTGCTGGGATTTACAGGCATCCACTTCCATTCCTGCTCCATAATTCTACTGAACAATCATTCTGTGTAGATTTTTACTTTTCTCCTCAGACAGTGCTGCTGTTCCAGCCCAGGGCAAATGTTTAAACTCTTGGCTGTCAGCTCTCTCTGGGACAGGCTGCATCTCCTTGGATGGTAGGATTCTGCCTAGGGCCACACCTTTGGATTAGAGAACTAAGACAAGGGCCACACAGGGGAGTGCGCTCCCTCTGGTGCCAGGGGAGGAGATATTTCTATAGGCAGAGATAGTTTCCAAGCCACTTAGTTTTTGCAGAAAGATGAGGGAGGAAGGGGATGGTCACAGAATGTTGGCCAAATTGTAGGGAATTTTATTTGGAATGCTAGATTCTCTAGTAGAGAAACTCAGACAAGAATGATTTCATCACTGTGAAACTTTTATTTAAGCCCATTGTTCGATATAAATCACAAAAAATGTTCACAGAGGTTCACCCAATTCTTACAACTTTTCAGGCCCTTCAATCTCCTGATTCCCTTTCTTCCTCTATTCTCATTCATATTCTCATCCCCCCCCCCATTTTGGTTTGGAAGAGGTTGAGACAGAGTCTCACTGTAGCCCAGGCTGGCCTTGAACTCACAGTAATCAGTAACCCTCCTGCCTCAGTCCCCTGAGTGCTGGGATGCCAGGTGTGCCCCTCCATGCCTGACTTCCTCCTCTGTTATAAATCCTACTTTCCCTTTCTCATTTTCAACCATAATCCTTGTCTATCTTAAACAAAATATAGTAAAAAGCCTTCCTAAAATAATGAATCCTTAGGAAAAATAAACACAGGTCAAGTACATTTGGGGCAAGGGAAACTCTACCAACACCCTTCTGAGTATGGAAATCTCAATAAACAGTGACAAGAGAAAACTGACTTACAAAAAGAATTCTTTGCCTTGGGTTCCTCAAGGCAAGCCAGGATGGCAGGTCAGCAAAGACAAATCAGAGGGGAAAGATGTAGCAGGGCTCCAGAGAGAGTAATACGCATTTACGTGAAACCACTGTCTTGGGAAAAGCCTCCAGAGTTGAGGGTAGGCTGGTGACAGCAGCAGAATTATCTCAAGAATCTCTGAAACACTGGCTTCTCCTTCTATGGAGAAGCATTACTGCCCCAATTATTTCTTTCTAAGATACATTCCTCCTTCTTCTACTGGTGAGTTGTGTGTGTGTGTGTGTGTGCGCACACGCACGCGCGCTAAGGATCAAACCCAGGACATCACAAATGCTAGGCAAGCACTATACCATGGAACTACAACCCTACCCCCATCTGGTGTGTTTCTAGGCAGCCCTGAAGGTTCAGTTCAAACTGCATCTTTTTGGGATGCCTCCTCTGATGGAAGCTGTGTGGGTAGTATTCACACCTTCATCCTCTGGGCTTTCATAGGACTCTTTTGCTTCTAAGTTCACCGAAACACTTGTATGGGTTCATGACTCTGTCCTCTGACAGGAGCTCTCTGACCTGCGCATCCTTGTGCCTCATAAAATGCCTGGCTCATATTAGGAAAGACAGGAGAACAGAGGCCAAGAACAAAGAGAACAAAAACACACATGAGGAAACACAGGATAGAGGAAGGGGAGAGGAAGAATGCCTCAGCATTCCCTGGCCAAGGAAAAGGGAAATGCATTAAAAATAAAACAATAGGTATTGATAGAAAATAGCTTATATGAGTCTTCTCTACTTTTTGCCACGTCCTCTTGTGTCTTGAGACCTCACACCATGACTGCTCTTGATTCTCCAGTTCACCCACAGGGAAGGAAAGCCAGGTGTCTGCCTTCTTTCACCCCATGGCTCAACCTCCTGTCATTCCTTTCCCACTATGGGCTCCTCCCTCCTTGGCCTCTGCCCCGTTCCCCACACAATGTTTCCAGCTAACTCGCTGGAAGCTTTCAGGTATCTCAGATGCCTTTGCAGTGATAGGAGCTTCCGCCTCAGATGAAAACCAAAAGGGGCAGCCTATGGACTCTGGGCTGAAAAATGCTAGACTGGGCCAGCAAAATTACCTGAGAAAAAATATTGCCAAGAGGCTGCAGCCAGGCGGGATGGGAGAGTATAAAGGACTAAGTGCTGGGAAACAAAAGGCTGAGCAGTTCCTCCCTCACGCCTCAAATTCATGGAGAGCCTTTCCATAATTATTTCCTTCCTTCCTTTCTTTCTTTCTTTCTTTCTTTCTTTCTCTTTCTTTCTTTCTCTCTTTCTCTTTCCCTTTCTCTTTTCTTTCTCTTCCTTTCTCTCTCCCTCCTTTCTTTTCTTCTTTCTCTCTCCCTTTCTCTTTTCTTTCTTTCCCTTTCTCTCTCCCCTTCCTTCCCCCCCACCTGCCTGCCTGCCTTTCTTCTCCCTGTCCCTGTCCCTGTCCCTCTCTCTCTCCCTCTCTCTCTCACTAAGGACTGAAGAACCCAGGGCCTTGAACACACAAGGAAAGAGCTCTACCACTGAGATACAATAAAATGTCCAAATATCCAATAAAATGTCCAGCCCCTTTTCATTTGATTCTGAGAAAAGCTCTCACTAAATTTCACAGGCTAGCCTCAAGCTTGTGATCCTACCTCAGAGTCTGGAGTAGCTGGGATTACAAGCATGAGCCACCACACCTGACTTCTATTTTTCTCTTTGATCCATGGATTGGAATAATTTTCCAACTTTCCTCTCATGACCCCTAAGCTTTGGCTACTAGAGCTTCTATTTATTTATTTATTTCTGTGCATGCGTATGTGTGTGTGTGTGTGTGTGTGTGTGTATGTGTGTGTATCTATGTGCTGGGGATTGAACCCAGATGTTCATGTATGCTAAGCAGACGCTCTATCACTGAGCTACATCCTGGCCAATACTGGATATTCTTGACTGTTTTCCAAGCACATGCCCTTCTCCTCTCAAGAACCCCTAAGCCTATGGTTGCTCCTAAGTCACTTTTTTTCCCTTTGGTTTAGACATGGCCTTGCTAATGGCTTAGGCTGGCTTTGAACTCACTATGTAGCCCAGGCTGGCCTCAAACTCTAGGTGATCCTCCTGCCTCATCCTCTTAGTCATTTCTCTTATTCCACTATTTAGCTGCTACCGTGGATAGTGGCACATACCTGTGATCCCAGGATTTTGGATGCTGAGGCACGAGGACTGCTGTGAAGTTGAGGCCACAACCTAAGGTACATAGTGAGTTCAAGGCTAGCCTGAAGTACATAGGGAGACCCTGTCTCAAAAAACAAATAACCAAAACAAACAAAGAATCTCAAGTATTCAGCTGCCTCTCCTTCTCCAAAGCTCTTTCCCCACTTCGGGAGTCACTTTCCCTCAGTGTATATCATATATACAAGAGCAGTTTATGAACTGTCAAGCACTGTGTAAAAATACTACCAAGAATACTAATCTCTCTCTCTCATAAACTCTGTTTTTCATGATATTTCATATCCCTTCCTCCCCCTGTACACTTCTGCTCCCCTGTCATCCAGCAGGTTTGGTTTGGCGCAGGGTGGAAACCAAAGCTGTGTGCTACACCGTGGGCAGTGTCAAAATGCAAGCAGGCATCTCAGCCCGAGGCCTTGGCAGAGTTCCCAGGCACAGCCATCGGCCCAGCCCAGGACAGTAGGCATGGATAAGGTGAGAGAGGGCATAAGTACGGTGGCTGTAGCCCCCCATCACCAGTAGCTCTCCCTGCAGCACAGCACCTGCAGCACCTACATGGGCAGATGGCAGGGGTGCCAAGTGAGTCCATCTATCAGTCCTTGGTTCATAGGACTCAAAGCTAAGAAGGTCTCCCGTCTCACCTAGCCCACCTGCTACATACAATCGCCCACCCAGAGCAGCCATAACATGGCCAGCCCGAGGTATCCCCATTGGGCTCAAAAGTGTTCCTTTCTTCTCAAGTTTGGGGTCATAGTGTAGCAACGAGGCCAGGTATTGGCCAGCTCCACTATAGCCACCGCTCAGGTACAATTGGCCTTCCAAGATGGCAGCTGCATGGGCAAAGCATGGGGCTGGAAGCGCAGGAGCTGGCCTAAGGCAGAACAGGACAAGATCAGGCAATTGGTGTCTTCAACTCTCTCTCTATTCCAAGTGTAGTTCTCCCTGAATGCAGCCTTTCCCACTTACCTCCAGACATTGAGCTCAGGGTTGTAGGTCTCCACAGAGCTAAGGGCAACACCATTGTATCGCCCACCCAAGGCATAAAGTAGTCCATCCAATGCCACCAGGGGGAACAAGCTCCGAGCCTGGCACAAAGGTGCCATCTCTTCCCAGTCCTCTTGACTGGGGTCCCACCTGGAATACAGTGAGACAAGAAATGGGAATAGTGACCCTGGGATCCTGTGGTTGGCTGGGTCAGGAATTTCTCTCACCTGCCCACCTTGGGGCCTGCCATGCCCTCCCCACTCTGAGAGGCTCATACCTGACAGTTGAAGCCAGAGTGTTGGAGTGGCTGTAGAAATCCTGTCCCCCACACACATAGAGCTCACTTCCTGTCAGGCTTGCAGCCCCATGCCGGAAGCGTCCTGGGGTAGGCAGGCCAGGCAGCTGCCCCCACTCCACAGTTCGTACCAGCCCCGTGCCACAGTGGAAGGCCCGGGCCCACCACACTTTTTGAGAAGGCTGTCTTCGGGCCATGTCAGGTCTGAGCTCATCCCCACCAATCACTACCAGTGCCTGGTCAGGCTTCCTCCACCTCTCTTGACCTGGAATCTCAGCCTCCACCATCAGCTGGTATAGCAAGTTTGAGGGGAGAGATGGGGGTAGCCCAGCTGCCCGCACTTTTCTCAGCTCCCTGGTAGACATACGGCCAAAGCGGATACATTGCAGCAGGGCCTTGGCCTCTGACTCCGGTGTCTCAGGGTTGGCAGCTAACCAATACCGTGCAGCCACGAAGGCCTCAAACTCCTCCTGCACATGGAGCTCATCACTGTCCAGGAGCTCAGCCAGACAGGCAGCTGGTAAGGAAGGGAAAGCAGGGCACAAAGCCACAGCAGGCAGGTGGGTGAGGATGTAGTGACGAGCTTTATTCCAGAGCCTCTCCAACCCGGGGGCTTCACCCATGAGGAATAGGGCCAAGCAACGGCCAGGGTTGAGGCCTTGAGCCAAGGCCTTCTGACACAGATCCAGGCAGGAAGAACTTTGGTACTGCAGAGCAGCCTGGGTAGCTTTCAGCAGTCCTGGCCACCCTGCCTGCACTACCCCAGAGTAAGCAAAAGAGACAAGGAGTCGCAGGTCCTGGGAAGACATGGTACGCAGAGATACCTCGGTGCCTTGGGATTCCCTCATTCCACTCAGGAGCATGGCCCCAAAGAACTCACTGCCACAGGCCAGGGCTGCTCGGTGCACTGTAGGAGAGAAGAAGCAGAGGAAGACCCATGGTGTGGCAAGACTGCTAGACAATCCCAGCTTTGGGCCAAGCACCCACGGACACAGCCAAACCATAGTGCGCACTGGAAAATCATGGGGTACTTGTGGAATGCAGCTTTTAGAGGCCTACCCCTAAGGGTTCTGATTCAGTAGGTCTGGACAAAGGCCCTAGGAATTTTTATGTTAACATTTTGAAGTACCTGCAATGATTCTCATGTTGTTGGTCTGAATATGCTTTAGTTTTTTAGTGCAGGTCAGTTGGAAAAAGACTTTTTTTTTTTAAGACAAGGTCTCACTATGTAGTCCAGGCTGGCCTCGAACTCCCTGAGATCCTCCTGCCTCTGCCTCCTGAGGGCTGGGATTACAGGTGTGTGCACTATGCCCAACAGAAAAAAGAGTCTTAATAGGTCAAACTGAGAAGATGCTAGAAATAGCATTAAAAAAAAGAAGCATAAAATAAACTGGAAAGAACAACGTGTAACTTGCGTAAGTCTCTATATATTGTGCATAAAATAAAATCTTTCCTTTATAATTGTGAAAGCTACTGCCATCAGCCATTCTGGGTTTTTGTTTGTTTGTTTGTTTGCTTTTTGAGACAGGGTCTCGTTATGTACTCCAACCTGGCCTTGAACTCACTGTGTAGCCCAGGTTGGCCTCAAACTTGCAGCGAATCTCCTGCCTTAGCCTCCTGCAGCCATTCTGTTAGATTTTGCTGGAAAAGGAGTACCACTCAAGAATGTCTATAATTTTACTGGGTGTGGTGGTGCACGTCTGTAATCCTAGCTATTTGAGAGACTGAGGAAGGAGGATTGCAAGTTTGAGGCCAGCCTAGGCAATTTAATGAGAACCTGCCTCAAAAAATATATATGTAAATAAAAAGGGCTGGGGATATAGCTCAGGGCTCTCTAGGTTCAATCCCCAGTACAACTCACCCCTAAAATAAGTATATAAGTGAATGAAAGAATGAATGAATGAGTGAGTAAGTGGATAGGGCTGTGGATATGGCTCAGTGGTAGGTAGAGTACTTACCCAGCATATTCAAGGACTCAAGTTCAGTCTCCCCACCCCCAAAAAAGGGAAGAAATAAACATCAAAAAGCATGGCTGAAACCCAACCTCTTCTAACTGCCATCACCTCTTGCCTAAGATTTTCCAGGTATCTCAGCTTTTCTCTGTACTGTCCTCTCCCCATCTTGTTATAGTTCATGAAACTATGAAATCTGAAACTTCAATTTTCAAAATCATCTAGTTCAATTATGACTTGTAAGGTAAGAAAACTGAGTCCCAGAGAAAGGATGTGATTTGTTTTCTATTTCCATGCAGTGACCATTGAGGCAGTTCATGACCATCCGCTGCCATTAATGTCAAGCTGCAAGAAACGTGCTTTTGTACCAATATCTTGGTTATCTGCAGGGCCTTCATAACAATGAAACTATCCTATTAACAAACATTGTTAAACAGCCAGAGCTCATATACTGCCTAAAGTAACACAATTTGAAGTACTTAGCATCATCTATGGAGCATTCTGGCTAAACTATTTAATCTAATCTCATTGAAATTGAGAAGTTAAAGGAACTAATTAAACAAAACCATAAGGGAAAAAGCACAAATCCAGGAAATGAAGTATTTTATGGAATAACCAATCTTGTTTCTTCAATAAGTCAAGTCATAAAAAGTGGAGGGAACACTGAACAAGACTAAATAAACTTAAGAGGCATACAAGTGATTATAGCATAATCCTTGATTAGTTTCTGGGTTGAATGAACTAGCTCTAAAAGATATTTTTTGAACATGGGAAAATATAAAAGTGGACTAGGTGATATTTATTAAAGAATTACTGTTAATTTTGTTGGACATGATAAAGGTATTGTGGATATAAAAAAATTTGCAATGTGAGGGATCAAACTTGGGATCTAGCACATGCTAGGCCTGTATACACACACACACACACACACACACACCCTACTGAGCCATATCCTCAACCCAAATGTCCTTTGTTCAGGCTGGCCTTGAACTCACTATGTAGCCAAGGATGGAATCAAACTTGCAATTCTCCTGCCTCAGCCTTCCAAATGCTGGTATTGCATACATGGACCATCATGTTCAACTGTCTTTTTTCTTTTTTTCTTAAGACACTTCTCTGAGGGCCAGGGATTTAGTTCAGTGGCTCCTCACCTGCCTCACAAGCATAAGGTCCTGAGTTAGAACCCCGGTAAAAAAAAAAAAAAAGACACTTATCTGAGCATTTATGAAGGAAATGCCATAAATTTAAACTTTAGCAAAAAACAGATAAAATAAGTATAGTAAATTGTTAGTTGTTTAGTCTGGGTGATGAGTGAATATCTATATTTATCTTACTAGTCTCTTCACTTTACAATGTTTGCTTCATAGCATTATTATTTACTATATTTGCTTTGTATTATGAAATATTTCATAATACAAAGAGGGAAAATGTTGCTAGAAGTCCAGTCAGGCAGTTTACGGGGGCCAAACTCTTAAGTGAGGTTTATGAACTCATGCTGCTTTGACCACTTGTGGCATGTGTGCTTCTCTCAATGAGTAACTCATGTTCATATGGCTTCCACTGGCTTTTTAAGCAGTAGATAGTGGCTTGGGGCCTCCCAAGTAACAAATATCTGTGATAGCTTTTTTTTTTTTAGACAAGATCTTGCTTTGTGTTTTTGTGTTCAGGCTGGCCCTGAACTCACTTTGTATCCCAGGCTGGCCTCAAACTCGGCAATCCTCCTGCCTCTGCCTCCTGAGTCCTGGGATTACAGGCATGTGCCACCACACCTGGCTATCTTTTTATTATATATTGTCTGGGAAAATAATCTACATTCCTGAAAATGAGTTAAGCCATCTCAGCTTCCATATCATCAATCAACTTAGAGCTCAGAGCCGACTGGGAAAGTGCTCGCAGCCACTTGTGTTCATCTGTTATTCATCACTGTCCCCTATGATTTTAAATTATATGAATGTTTAAATTCCAACCCCCAGTGAGAATTTTATAATTATAAAATATTAACACTCTCTCAATCTAGTGTTATCAGAAATGATAATAAAGACTTCTGGGGTAGTTTTTTCCTCCTGGGAGTTGCAGAAACTGATAGGTCCCTGTCATTCCTTTAAAGATCAGTAACTATATGACTCTGGACATGTCTTGGGAACTGATTTCTTCATTAGTAAAGTATAAAACCTGAACCAGATAGTCACTAAACTAATCCCTTGTAACTTTAAATTTTTATGTGCCGCATTTTGACTTCATTTTCTAGGTCCTATGTGTCTTGGAATAACTGCATAGGAGGCAATGCCTGGCATAGTGGAAGCAGACAGGACTAGCTTGTTTGTATCCTGGCTCTTACCCATTAACACCTCTGGGTTAATGTTTATTATCTGAACCTAGAGACAGTGATATCTACCTAACTAGTTTTCAGTGAGAATTAAGAGAGGCACATGTAAAAATTTCTGGTTTCTCAGACAACACTTAGTAAAATCTGAATACAAATCAACTTATTGAACTGTAGTTTCCCTGGTGACGCTCAATTAACTTCAAAGAGTCATGGCTTGAGAGCATTAAGATTCTGGCAAAATAGTACCAGACCTCGCTTGTTAGCTCCAGAGCCCGTATGTCTACTCTAGTATCTAGTACACGAAAATGAAAGGTGAAAGGTATTATGAGTTTTCCACCCCATTTCTCTGCCTTCTTGTACACAGAATAGAAGATGCCAACGGCTTTTGGTTAATCTGTTTGAGTCAATCACTTTCTGCTTGTTCTAGTGCCATTAACTGTGCCTGTAGCTCCAACCAGCTGGCTGGAAATCCCTTGACACTACGCAGGGCAGAAACCAGAGCACGCAGGATCAGTTTAAATCTCTCTGCGCCTAGGAAAATAACAACTCAACTGCGCGTGCGCAGCTCTCGGTTAGCAGCAACTCTGGTGGCCATCAGCAGGTAAGCACCTGCTGTTTGCACACACCGTTTGGGTAGCATATGCGCTTGCACTCATGTAATATCCCATAGACCCTCACCATGCAGCCGGCAGCCGTCTGCTTCCAGCTCCAGATCACACCCGACACCCTCTCGGTAGAGGCGCTCGATGCTGCGGAGATTTTCCTTCAGCTCCTCCGCCTGGGTGGGCGGCTTTTCATCTTCCGTGGTGTTTCCAGAGCCCTGGCATCTCCGCTGGGCTGCGGCCTTCACCCGAGGCGCTCCCAGGACTTCTGCCGCAGCCAGCACATCCCCCAGCAAGGCTGGGCCCAGCACCCCCTCATAGGCAAAGGTCAGCACGGCCTTCCAGCCCCCAGGGGTCACATCCAGGCTGAGGCCGCGCCGCGGGCCCCCGCCATCCAGCAGCATGCCTCGGAAGAGGCTGCTGACTGCGGCCAAGATGACCCGGTGCACCCCGTAAACCCGCCCCCCGACTGACACCTCTTCGTCCAGCAGCAGCCTCTGCTCCCACAGCCTCTGTGCTTCGGCAAAGAACTGGCTCGGGTGCTCCTCGCTATACAGCCCCTCGGGGTACGCAGTGATGTCTGCATCATCCTCATCCTCTTCCTCCTTTTCCTCTAGGGAGAAAACTGGAGAGGGAAGGTTTCCTGGGACCAGGAGTCTGGGGCCAGGCTCTTCCAGAGGAAAGGAAAGGAAACCAGACTCCTCCGGGGAGGAAGGCCAGGAGGGGGTTCTTCGGGCAGGCACAGGGAGTCCGAGGCCGTCCTTCTGAACGGGAGAGGAGACACACTCCAGGTCAGAGCAGTGACGTGCGGCCTCAGAGACGCTCATGGCCTAGGTTTGTCAGATTGCTGCAAGCGAGCAGGCAAGAGAGAAGGGTGTCTTAGCTGTGCCCAGGAAGGCCAGGGGAACTACGTCTCCAGATCTTGGAACTGCCAGTCCCTCCCTCTGTTCCAGCCTCCTACCCCCACCTCAAAGTCACTTCCCAAGACTGGAGTAGTGGGCCGTACAGTACTATGGGGTTCACTGGATCCAGTGAAGCATACAAGAGGTGTGTGTAGAAATCCAGTGCCCTGGGGCCAGATTCCTCCCATCCTCGTCCCCAGCCTTTAGTCCCCCTCACGAAACAGCAGTGTCCTGATGGTCCTCTCACTTGAAGGCTTGCTCTGCTTGGGACTGTGGTGTTCAGACCAAAGTCACCCGTTTCCCAGTCAGTAGCCCCACCTGGCTAATTATAGCCAGGGCTGGAGGGCTAAACACTGGGCTCCCAGTGCCCAAACTCTGACATCTAATCCCTCGGGACACGTCCTGAGATGACTCCCCCTCCTCCCACCTGGGGTGCTGAATGAGGGGAATTCAGGGTAGAGGGAGCCAAGCTAGGACTGTTTATTACAGTGTGCTGGGGGTGGGAGGCAGGGTTTGGAGAGTCTGGACCGCTCAGGGGTAGATGAAAAGGGTCAAAGTGTGTTTTGAGTCAGTCCTGGGCTTTGACTGATGACTTTTCTGTGCATGATAAAGCTGGCTGGGACCTTGCAGCAAACAATACTGATGTGAAGAGCAGACAGCCCAGCCCTATCCATGACAAACAGAAAAGAAGGGTTACTGAAGGGGCAGGGGTCAGGGTTACATACCTAGGCGCCTGACCTTGTCAGGGCTTCCTCTGTCTCAAGGGACATGGGATCCAACACTGTTTTCAGAAGAATCTGAGGGAATTTAACCTGGCCCATGGGATGAGGACCAGCCTGTGGCCTCTGCACTAGACCAGAATCCTGCACTAGATGGGCTGGGAGCACACGGTAAGTTCACATTTGAGGCAAACCCCCACAACTATGCCCTCTGTCCAGGATATTACATCCTTTCTCATCCTGAGACCTAATTCCTGGCCGAAGCCCCTAAAATAGGGTTATCAATCCGCAAGGCGGTTCTGGGTGTCATCCAGGAGAAAGGATTTAGGGAGGAGGGCAGCAACGTACCTCCCCTCCCTTCTCTGGAGGAGGTAAGATAGGCCAAAGGCTGCTAGGGGCGGACTCCCTGGCCTATAAAAGGCTGGTCCAAGCTAGATAGACTAGCAAAATAAGCAGACTTAATGGGGGAGAAACATGCTTGTCTCTTACAATTCAGGTAAATGAGCTTTTATGGGTATGAGTTGGGTAGGTGAGTTGACCAGCAGAGCAACCCCTGTGGCTTCAGGAGTTGCCTCTCTTTCTCCACTTACAACCTGGGTGCCCTGGCCAACTTGGGTAGCATTCCCTAGGTGAACCTACCACAGGGATACACTCCTCAAAATTGAGAGAGGCAGACCATGGAGAGATAATGACCAGCTTCTACAGCCTTTCCCCCACATCAGACATTTCAGACTACTCACACAGCTCTCCTGAAGTGAGAACAATGGAGCCAGCATCTTGAGCCCACACCAGAAAGTAGAGGAACTACAAGTCAGAGATATACCACTTGCAACCTCTGCCTACCACCCACCTATAAGGACAAGGACATTGGACCTTGCTATGAGTTCTGTGCCAATTCCACGGACCCAGGACAGCTCCATTGTAGCCAACCATTTCTGGAGGGTCTGCATGGCTCCACCATGGTGAGACCCATGCTAACTCCCAAAGGTAAGATACTGTATCTGCTGTCTGTGCCACTCTGTATCCCCCACTAAAGCCCTGGCACTGCCCTCCCCTGATAAGACCTCCAAGTCAGGAGCCATCCTCCCGGTTGCAGATATGCTGGCTAGAGAGGGCTCTTGGCATTTCTGTCAGTCTGTGCTGTCTCAGCCAGGGTATAGCTTGACTTCCACCTGTGCAGAGGACTGTGCCAAGCCACATGCCTGAGAAGATGATCCAGAGAATTCTTGGGCCAGAGCAGTCAAGGCCCCAGTGTGCTTCAGCACGTCATGGGAGTCATAGTAACAGTTTAGAGCTCAGGGTTCCCAAAGTTTGGGGCTCTCAATGGGTGAGAAGAATTTTATTCCAGCAATCCTGGAGGGTCTGAGGAAGGTAGGAGGCTGGGGGACGTGTGGTGTGTGTGCTGGAGACCCCTCCTCCCTCATCACTGCTCCACAGATCTGCTGTATGCTGCACATTTGGAGCATCATCCTCTACCTGTGGCTGTCTTGGTTTACTCCTCAGTCAGGTATAGGTATGAGTTCAGAGCTCTCCCTGGCAGCAGCAAAGGATTCAGGGGACATGGCCTGAATAAATTAATTCCCATCCCCACTCCAGTGCTCACATGGCTCATTATCCTGCTCTCGGCCTCAGTCACCACTAGCACTGCCTTGTCCATCTCAGACATCTCCACCAATGGCACAGTTTATTCTGGTCTGCTAACCATATTATTTCTCGGATTGTGCAGTCCTGTCAGGATTTGTGAGATCACAGACTAGCTCATCCTTCCTCTCCTGTCAGATAGCCAATACTTTCTGAACTCACAGTGCCTGGGTCCACAGCTTGGCAGTTTCATGGGGATCATTATTGCCTTTGCCAACATCAAGCTGTGGCTATGTACACAGTGGGCTTTGCAGAGACCCTCTTGGATTGGCTCCGGGTAGGTAGTGCCTATCCTTTCTTTTTGTGCTCTTCTCTCAAGTTTGCTGACCTTGGAAGGTCTAACCTGCACTGTGGCTCCAGCATGGGCAAATCATTTCAAAAATCACATGGAGGCATTGAATCAGCCAAGGACTCCGTAATGTCTGTGTTTTGCCCTTCTAGGAACATGGGGTGCAGCTGCTGAACGTGGATCCAGAAGATATGTGGGTGGTGGGCATGGTGACAGTGATTATCTTTCTGGGTGAGGCACTGGCCAGCATACAGTGGGAATCTTTTTTTTTTTTTTTTTTGTACCTGGGATCGAACTCGGGACTGTGCACTTGTGAGGCAGGCAGCGGAACCACTGAGCTAAATCCCCGGCCCTTCAGTGGGAATCTAAGGCAGTTGCCAGAAAACTGAAGTGGATGAGACAAAGAGGACATGGAGTAGTTAACCCTTCCCTCCCGCTCACGTTTCTCCCACCTCTCTTTTTGTCACCCATGGTATTTCAGACCCAAATTATCCTCTTCTTGATCCTCCCTTGTCAACTACCTGCTGGGCACACTCATCCCTACAAACCCCAGTCAACAAGCCATTGGCTTCTTTGGTATCAAGGAACTGGGCTGGAAAATATATTAAAGGGAATAAATGTTTCAGAATATCACTCATACCCTTTGCAAGAGGGGCCTCATTAGCCCAGGAAAATGTCTCAAAAAAGAGTCCTTGATTTCCAAGTCTGCTTCTCACTTGCGAGTTGCCCATCAGACCAGTCAGAGTAATGTAAGTCTTCTGAGTTGGCTAGTTTCCCTCTTCTTTCCAGCCTAACCTAAGTCACTGGCACTAAGCTGGGTAGTGGGTAATACGGATCCTGGCTGAGTGAAGAGAAGACAGGAATAGCCCCTCTTTATTCTTTCACACAGGAAGTGTTTTCTTGGCAAACATGGTCCCACAGGGGTGTGGTTCAGAGGGCAGTTTCTTCAGTATGTTTTTCCATATTATTCCCCTCAGCCACTGGAGTCCTGGCTAGACCCAGTATTTCTGGAGACTTCAAGGTGAGAAGGCTGTTCAGCCAGGGGCACACCCTTTGCTGCCCCTCTCTTCTGTCCACCAATGGTCCAGTGTTTGTTCCCAAGACCCTGCTACCGCTGTCTCCAAGGGGACCCTCCTTGCCATTATGTGGACTGTACTCCCCTATCTGGGCATCGCCGTGACCACTGAGAAGGCCTTCTACTCTGGCCTTCTGTGCAGAATGACCTGGAGCCCCAGTTTTTGCTCCCTAAAAGACAGGGTATAGATGATACAATCAGCAAGAAGCATTCATCAGCCACAATAAAGTTAAGTGTACGGGCAGGTAACCTCCAGCCCCCCTCCCTCCAACCTTCATTTCTTCCCACCACTCACATTGTTAATGAACCGTATAATGGTTTTTGGTTAACATATTCCCTTCCCACCCTCCTATGCATGTACACGTCCGTTGCCCCTCTTGATGCTGGTGGTACCTACACAGCCCTACTGTTTGGGATGGAGTTTTCTCCCCATGAAGGAATGCCTAACTTTAGTCTTATTTCCAAGCTCCTGTATGATTGAGAGGCTTCCTGGAAATAGCACTGACAGGGCTGTGTGGAATGATAGCAGCCTTGGGCCAGAGTGCCTCTTCGGCTGGGATTTTAGCAGCTGTCAGGACCAAACGTCCTGACTCTATGGGCTCGCCAGTCACTACCTGGTAAGTGAACAAGCGGGGATAATTACATAAACTTTCTTATTCTCAGGCATAGAGGAGATGCTCAAAAGCCACTAATGTTTTAAGTGGATTCATGTGAGGGGGACAAAACCTTTAAAAATGTGGATAAAATTTAATCTGCCTTGTAATTTATGGGAAAACCAGGTGAAGTGAGCGGAATACACTGCTTCAGGAATGTGTGGATTCTGGCTCCTCTGGCCTGCTCAGGCCGTGAGCGTGGTGTCTGCCTTCAGTCCCCCGGAATCATCAGTGTCATCCTGTCCTCTGCCTTTTCCTGTCCTTGCTTTCCCACATTCCCAGGGCCTTCTCACACCCTACTCCTTCTATCCTTTCTTATTAAGACCTGTAGGATCCTTCAACTTCTCCCTCTAATTCCCACTCTCCCAGAGGAATAAGGGCTCTCTCATTCTCCCTCTCTCTGGGAGACCCACCATGTGTTTTCATGGTGGCTATTCCAGAATAAACTGCACCATCATGGCAAGAACTAGAAGCCTGTGCAGGATTAGCTGCTTGCCTTCCTCATTGCTGTGGGTTTCATCCTTATTGTTGAGTATGCCCTACCTCACTTTCCAACTAGGCACTGCTCATCACTTTTCCTGTTACACCTCCCACAGCCCTGACTCTGGCTTTGAGGGCCTCATGCTGACCCCTCATTTCTCTCTCTCTAGTCCTCAACTCGGTGAAACTGTCTCATACTTGGTAGGAGATGAAAAAGTCGAACGTGGTGGTGAGTGGTGGTACATACATGTGAGGTGGAGTGAAGAGCAAGGAGTGAAGAATGAGAGGACAGGGAAAGGGAAGCCAGATGGCATACTTGCCTCTCCAGACCTGGATCCCATGACTCTAGTTTGGAGACCAACCCTCTGACATCTCATTTTTTCCAAAGCTGAGCTGAATATCATTGCCCCCATCTTCTCCAAATTTTTCTTCTGTTCCTATGCCCTCATGAACTTCAGCTACTTCCATGCCTCCCGTACCTAGTTGCCTGGTTGGTCTGGGCAGGTACTGGGGTCCAGGGATTCAAAGACTTGGGGGGTTGGGAGAGAATCCCTGGGGAATAATAAGTGGTACTGTGGCCGAGACAAGGGATGGCCGGCACTTTCACTCTCCTACAGGCTGGCAACCTTCCTTCTTCTGGTACAGACCCTCGCTTTCCTTCCTGGGCACTCTGCTCTGCCTGCTCATGATGTTCCTCCTCATTTGATGGACGGCACTCATTGCTATGTTGCTTATCCTTCTGCCGTTGCTCTGGATGTTCTACAAGAAAGCAGGTAAGTGAGTGGGCAGGTGGTAGGGGAATGAGGAAGTAAAATGTGGCAGGAGGCTGACCCGTACAAGAATCCCAGAACTGACAACAGCAAGTATCTGTTTCCTCACCCTTTTGTCTGCGCAGATGTGAACTGGGGCTCTTCAGTCCAGGTGAGCACCTATCGCCTGGCTTTGTTGAGCTCCATGAGCCTGACCAATGTGCAGGACCACTTTTAGAACTTCAGGTAAGTGAATCTCTGGACCAGAGGTTGAAAAATGTTGGCTGGTGGATTGGATCTTGCCTACAAATGAGTTTTGTTCAGATTGCACAGCACTTACAATGTTTACAATTAATTACAATTAACAATCCAGGCATCTGACAACCCTGGGCCTCTATCCCACATGACACACTTAGCTGGAGATGAGTAGCTCTTTCCTGTGAGACAAGGCAGTCTCCAGTTTTCCACAACTCCCACGTGACCCATTTTATTCTTTGATATTATGTGACTGCTTCTTGTAGGCTTTGAAGTTTTGAATCTCTGCTCTAGACAGAAGTAAACCAGCTTCCTAACATCTGTGCAGGGCCATGAAAGAAAAGGAAGGGAATAGAATTCTAGAAGAGAAAAGGGGAGACCAGGAGTGAGCTTGCTGAGGAGAATGTGGCTCCATGAGAAGGCAGCAGCCACCAGAGTGAGTTTGCAGTGTCCCTCATCATGCTATGAGATGGAGAAGCATCTCTAACACTCTTGGTTGCACCCTAAAATCCTCTCTAAAATCCCCCGATGGGTAGGAAAGACCTGATCATTATTCTGAGCATTATACCTTCCTTTCTATAGGCCACAGTGCCTGGTACTAACTTGCTTCCCTAGCCAGTATCTAGCCCCAGTGGATTTTGTGGGGGCCATCACCAAGAACATGAGTCCCATGATTTGAGGGAATGTGGTCTTAGTAAGAGAAGTGAGAATAGACACGAAAGCTGGAAACACTGAAGAAATGAAAAGGGTAGAGAGAACAACAGGTCAATGAGTGAGCTCCGAGAACTTGAAAAGTGAGAGGACAGGAAAAGGATGCTTTAAAGAAATGGTCTCCATCCTGTATTTCTGTTTTATTCTCTTAGGAACCCCAACCCATTCAGGAGCCTGAGAATCATGTCAAGTGTCTGAACGTCTGGAAGATTCACTCCTCCTAGAGTCGTATCTTCCCTAGGCTTTGTTCTGGGGCCCAGAGCCTCATGCAGGTCAGCCTGCCAAATTCAATCACTTCTTATCCTTCCCTGTCCAACATACTATATCCCCTTCTTTCTTCATTGCATTTCCATTCAGGTCTCAGGCCAACTGAAGTCCAATTTGCTGGCCTTGGGATATAAGCAAAATTGGCAGGAGGCTGTATTTCCCATGGAGGATTATGTAGGCATTATATAGTAAGTGTGGGATGGTGAAGGGGAAGATGAGCATAGAAATGATCAGGAACTAGAAATGGGAATGACAAATCCCATTCTGCTGCCCGGCGTTGCCCATGTGCCCAGGAAGGGAACACCCCTCTTCAGCTCTTCCTCCTATTTTTTTTCCTCCTATTTTTTTAAACCTCCCCCTCCTCCTCCCATAAAGTGATGCAACTATGGGGTCTGCCTCGTAAGGATGCCAGGAGGGTTAAGTGTGACTATCCAACATCATCCTCAAGGTGAATCAGAAGAGGTGAGCCTAAGGGAAAGAGAGGGTGTGGGAGGTATAGAAATTCACCATTAAAGTCTGGGAGTCAAGTGAACCATCTACAGTTAACAAGACCTGAGACAGAATAGAATTGGGGACCAGATGTAAGAAAAATGAATTTTGCTTTGAAGATTCTACCTAGAGGTTTAGTTTTCCTGAAACTGTAGGGGATGGAGAGGGCTTTAAAGATGTCATGTAAGTTCACAGGGAAGAAATGTGAATCAAGAGCTACAAGTAGCAGGATGCACTAGTGTGATCCAGAGGGGATATGGTCTAATTCTCCAGCAGAGTTTCTGGGACTATCCCAACTCTAATAGTATACATCTTCCTAGCTTAATTTTGGCACGTCCTCACTGAATGGGAGGGTCCAACAAAAGGTACAAAAAGATAATTCTTTTTTGTTATAACTCCATCTTTTCCAGTAAATCCATGGTGTTTGGATGCCAAAGTAATGAACACTCAGTAGAGGGAGGAGACAGAGTCTCCTTTATAGGAAATAAAGTTGGAGAGTGAAGAGAAGAAGCAGGCACCCAGGAAAGTAAATAGAAAAGGGAATGCAGTTAGTCAATGGGGAGAGACACCATGACATTTCTCTGGAATAGCAACAGTTCTGTCAGGGGAGGGGAAGGTAAGGTACTGGGTTCAAGCAGTTGATCAGCTGGATAAGGAATCTGTCTCAGGCTTCTCCTTTCTTTGGGCAGCTTCCCTATACCAGAAGCTTCAAACTATATCCCAGCGCGAGCAGGACATGTCCTGCAGACAGTGGACATGTACTGGCTCAGTAATGATGAAGGCAGGGACTCTATGACTCCATAAGAAGTTCCATTTCTCTCCAAGTTCCAGGAGAGAACAGGAAGAGGAAATTAGTGATTAAGGGGAAAACAAACTCTGCATTTACAAAACACCCAGTGTTCCCTCTCACTTCAGAAGCCTTCATGCTTTTCTTTCTCAGCCTCATGAAAAGGTGGGAAGGAAGGCTGCCCACCTCTTTTTTTCTTTTGAGACAGGATCTCAGTATGTAATCCAAGCTGGCTTTGAACTATGTAGCTCAAGCTGGCCTTGAACCCATAGGGAGCCTCCTGTCTCAGTCTCCCAAGTGTGAGGATTACACTTGGGAGAATGCCTGCTGCATCTCTTTTCTTATCTTCACAGGGCTTATACCGATACCCTATGTACTTGCATGAAGGAAAAAACAGACTTGATGTCCTTTAAGACTTTTTGTGAGCAGCCTCCATGAGCAGCTGGAGGAAAAATGCAGTGATTGGATCACAGAACCCCAAAGTTATGGCCAGGGGCCTACAATGCAGAAGACAGTAAGGGGAGGGAAGTTTATTAAGACACTTCCTGTAGATGGAAGGATAAAAATAAACCAGTAAATAGGCAGAATATCTAGTTTCTGGGTTAGGAATGTACAGGCCCTGGGTTTGATCTCTAGCATCACTGAAAAATACAGCTCCTGTCTTGTCTTTCCCTAGGATATGTTCCCTCCTCAGAAGGCTCAGGCTTGGCTTCCAACATGTGACAGTACTGCCTGATCTCACAGGCAAACCTTGAAAGAAGAGGTCAGATCTAAGTCCCCTGCCTTATACATTTCTCTTTCTGTCTTCTGGCTTCATAGTTAAGAACATAAAGAAACAAGTGTCAGATAAGTTATAACTTAACTGTGTATGTGGAAAGCAATGGTGATACTGGAAAGAGGAGGTGAAATGTGATGAAAGATGACTGCTGTAGGAATATAGCTGTGGAGAAACAGTAGCTTTAGTTTCTGTCTGGATCTCAATGGGCTTATGATCACCAGTTTGGAAGAAATGTAAGATTAGGCAGCAAAATAGAGAAAAACTGAAGAGTAAAGAAGCCCTATTTCTCAATTCCTGAAGACCAAAATTTTACATGATGGATATTTTCTCCTTCCTGCTCAATCAGAGATTTTGGTTCTCTGCAGTCAAAAGGCTTTTGAAAACTTGGTGGCTTTATATCAGTTCCAATAGCCACCATCAAAGGGGGATCTGGAATCTACCTGCCTCTTCAGTACTCCTTCACCTTCAGGCTACTTCCTGGAGCAGAACTTGCAGGCAAACCAAAAGAAGGTGTGTAGAACAGTGCCAAGTGGGGCAGCTCTCCCCGAGAGGCACCTGATAATGGCACCTCACCCTGTCTCTGCCTATTCATTCTAACCATGTAATCAGAGTGGCACATGTGTCTTCATGAAGTACTATGGCAATATTCCTGGGATGCCACCCTCATAGTCATGTGAGTCTCAGGAAATTTCAAAATACAGGGGCATAGATTCCAGGGATAGGGATCTTCCCATGACTAGGTAAGCTGAGGAACAGACTCTGTCTCATAATGCCTTTCCTACCTGAAGCTTATCTGTGATCCCTTTGACAACCTGTCCCGGGGCCCTGTACCTGACCTGGCTAGAGATGCTGTCCAGGGACCAGACATCCCCCATTGCCTTCATTTGTAGAAATCAAGAGGATGCCCTTACTCTATCCTGCCCTGTCAGAGCTGTAGGAGAGGAGACTGAGCCAGGGCTCAAGGAGTTTTGATTTTACTTTTTATTTCTTTCCTTCTTTCCTTTTTTGTGGTGCTGGGGCAAGAACCCAAGGCCTCACATGTGTCAGGCAACTAACTGCTTTACCACTAAACTACATACTAGCCTGACTTTTGTTTCTTAGTTTCACAAACTTAGAAGTCATCCTTGAGAATTCTCAGGCAAGAGCTCAAGGCTTCCCAAGGAAAGAACTCCTCTACTAAGCAACGTGAACTGAGGCTACAGTGCTGAAGGTCCTTCTTCCAAGATCCATTCCACCTCATAATATTAATAAATCAATACCTCAGGATGTATAGTAATACAGCTGCCGTCCATTTACCAAATTAACTCTCTAAGCTTAGACAGAGATCACTCTTATTCCCAAACATATTCAAAGGGAGGATTTTAACCTCTACTTGCAACCCTCTCCATCTCCCACCTTAGTCTCTAAATTTAAGTCTCCATTTCTCAGTGCATTTTTAACCAATTTATGTGTCTATCCCTCGTAAATAAAAAAGTATACACAGCCACTTTCTATTTAGTAAAACATGAGAAATTAACTCTTTCCCGAAACTCACACGATCCCTCCTTTTTATCTTTTGGTTCAAGTCTTACTTTACAATCCTCTGATCCTATCTTTGATTTACTTTCCTATCAACTTATTCATTTGTTCACAAACTGAATGCCCAGTAGATGTCACTCTCTTGAGTACTGGATGATAGAGCAATGCATGAAACACGATAAAAATGCCCTGTTCCCAATGGTGTTTATAGTCTAATATAAATAGAACAATTACAAGTAGGAAGAAAAGTAAAACAGGAAGAGGGTTTGGAAGTGCTAGAGAAGTGAGAATTTAAGCAGGGTTGTCAGGAAGTTTTCACTAAAAGAAGCTGAGCAGGGTTAAAAGAATATAAAGGAGTGAACTTCACCTGGGGAAGAGCAAAGGAGGAGGAGCAAAAATAAAGGCCTTGAGGGTCAGCATATCTGCAGTCCTTAAGCCCTTTCCCCTCCCCCATGCCCATTAGGAACTGGGTTTCAAAGCAGGTCGTGAGCAGTGTTGCGGGGTGTGTGTGTGAAGACTCATCTGTGCTTCAGCGGCTCCCCATCGCTTGCATTACTGTCTGAACTCTGCTTGTAGTCAGATCAGCAGTGGCACTAGACTGTCGTGGAAGCAAGAACCCCACTATGAACTTTGTACTCAAGGATCTAGGTCGCACACTCCTTATGAGAATCTAATGCTTGTTGCTCTGAGGTGGAGCTGAGGTAGGGATGTGAGCGCCAGGGTGTGGCTGCAAATACAGATTAACATTAGCAGACTGCACAGAGACTGGAAAAAATCAATTGCTTACAGACTTGTATCAGAACCCTACCAGTGAGTGGCAGGTGACAATTAAGCTGCATCTGGTGGCAGGCTTTATATCAGAATCTTAGACTTTAGTCTGCTTGTGGCCTGCCCATTATTTTATTTAGCACTTCTTTCACTTCTTTCCTGTACTGTGCATTTGTCTCAGTCAGTTTTGGTTAAGCCCATAAGCTAACCTTAGCCAAAACAGGTAAAAACAAGTGTCATCAGAGTTTCTTTCAAAAGAGGGAAAGAGCCTCGGAACCATGCCACTTTCCTGTTCTGTGAAAAAAATTGTCTTCCATGAAACTGGTCACTGGCACCAAAAAGGTTGGGAACCACTCCCCTAAGGAATAACCAAAAGGTCAATGTTGCTGAGAAGAAAGAAACGGAAGTAGCAGGAGATAAGACCAAAGTGGATGTGGGGAAGGGCAAGGCATATCAAGCTTTTTTTTTGTTTTTGAGACAGTCTCACTATACAGTTCAGGCTGGCCTTGAACTCACTATGCAGTCCAGACTGTCCTCAAACTTGTGATCCTCTTGCCTCAGCCTCTGAGTGCTAGGATTACAGGTGTACACCAACAGGCCTGGTTTTTTTCTCTCTCTTTTGGTTTATTTTTTTCACGCATGGTCTTTCAGGCCTTTAAAGGACTGGTTTTTTCCTGATGTAGGAAGCATCAGGATGTTAAATTTGAAATGCCTATTAAATACCCAAGTGGAGATAATAACAGGCACTAGATACATATTCAGGACAGAAGTCCAATTGGAACTATAAAATTGGAACTCACCCAAATCAAAAAAAATTTGGTGGAGGAACTACTGGAGATGGAACACAGGGGTATTTTACCACTGAGCTATATTCTTAGCCTATTTATTGTGACACTAGACACTGAATCTAGGGCCTTCACACTGAGCTACATCCCCAGCCCACTGAGACAGGATCATGCTAAATCACTAAGCTCCCCAAGCTAAGGCCCAACTCAAAATCCTCCTGCTTCAGCCTCCCATGGTCAGCTTTATTTTCTGAGGTAAGGTCTCAATAAGCTGTCCAGCCTGGCCTCAAATTTATGATCCTTTTGACTTGGCCTCTCAAGTAGTTTAATGGTAAGACTGGATAAAATCACTTCAGGTGACTGTGTAAATAGAACAGTCTGAGGACTGAACTCTGGAAAGTTAACAGCTTATGGAGATAAGGAGAAACTTGCACAAAACAAAGAACAGTCAGCTAGGAAGCAGCAGAAAATATATTCTAAAGCTGGAGAAGAGGGAGTGTCAAATGCTGATAGACTGTAAGATAAAGTAGAATATGCCTCTGTATTTAGCTATAACCAAGTCATTAATGACCATGATAGAAACAGTTCTGGTGGAATAGATTTTTTTTTTTTTTTTTTTTGGTGGAGTAGATTTAATAAGAAATTTTTGGAAATTGGAGATAACTCCTAAGTTTTGCTATAAAGTAGAGCACAAAATGAGAAGCATCTGAAAGAGAAAATGAGATCAGAAGGCATCATTTGTAAAATGAGAAAAATAGCTTATTTGTGTGCTGATGGGAAGACTCAGGAAAGAAAATACTGACTCTACAAAAAAGGAGGAAGAAAGCTGGAGAACTGCTGAGCCAGGTCCTTAAAAGCTAGAGGATATGTCTACAGCACTTATCTGTAGACAGGAACAAAGACAGTATTTATAGTAGTTTCTCAGCCTCAACACCAAATATTTAGAGCACAAATTCTTTGTTGGGGAGGGCTGGGGGGGGCTTCCCTGTGCACTGTAAGATACTTTACAATATCCCTTCCCTATTTTGACAACCAAATGTTCTCTGATATACAAAATCAGCCCTACTTGAGAGCTACTAGTTTATGGTGACAGGAAGGAGAGGCAAATACATGAGCACAGATGCTGGAAGGTAGTCATGTGGTCAAAGTAAAATATAGGCAAGAGATAAGATATATATATGCAATAGTTTATTAGTGAAATTTAGCTGGAGAAAAAAGGAAATGAAGACATGGGGAATAAAGTCAGTGGAAAGTACAATAAAAGGATTGTAGGTCCTGGTGAAGGGATGAATTGATGGATTCAACACAGTAAAGAGAATAATCTGGAAAGACAGGAGGTAATGATAGAACAGCAGGATATTTGAGATTGAGATATGAGGGAAATATAGGTCTAGACTATGACTAAGGCAATACACGGTTGAAGTAGTTATTAGAAGGATGATCTACACAGATATTGAAATCAAAGTTGATGACAAGAATGGTATAGGTCCAGTATAGTCTAATGCTTCAAATGGGTATTAGGGAAGGAAGAATGGTCTGGAAATAGGATAAGCAGAACAAATACACCTGTACCACTTCCAGGCCCAATGCTGCAATGCATGTGGAAATCACTCACATTAGAAATGTGACAGTAAAAGCAGTCCTCATGAGAAACCAGGACTCAAGGCAAGAATGGTAAGGGAACATTCAAAGAACAGGTTTAGGAAAGAGAAGAGGTTGAGAATATACGAAGCTTTGCAAATGACCGCCTGTTAGTTCTGGAAAGTAAGCAGCAAGCTTCAGGAGTTGGGAGGAGGTAGATGGGGACCAAAAACAGGGCAAAGAAATGTATGAATACTATAGTGCAAAAGATAAGGTGATTTGGTGATGTGGGACTTCTTGTGATGATATATTGAAGATAAAGGGCAAGATTAATAGTTCTGGTGATCATGATAGGGAGGGATGTATATCTGGACCCAATCATATTTGCCAGGCATGATCTGCTGGAATACGTAAGAGAAAGTGAAGGAAGGACAGTTTCACCTTTGAGTTACAAATTAGATTTATCTCCAGGATATTTTGAGGGAAGTCCTGAATACTTACTTCAAAAAATTAAAATGAGATGAGTATAAGGCAGTCAGCACAGGGTCTGCTGCAACAGCATTACTGGTAGTTATAAGACTACCACTGTTAAGATGTTTAAAAAAAGAGGATATTACACCTATGATTTCCCTTCATGCTATGCTCCTGATCAGCAGCCTCCAAGGTTATCTGCAGTCAGCCAGGATGCTGCTCTGATCCCTTCCTCCTAACCAGTGACCCTATCCAGGGCTAACTCCATATTGACTCTGAACAACATGATCCAATCACCAACATACAAAACCAAAGTATTTTATTGTTGATTCATCTTGAGGTTCTAGAGGGGACCCCAAGCCTTTTATGGAATCCACAGCCTTCCCGAAGTAGAGGGGAGTCCACAGCATTGCCAGGATTCCCACATCAGGAGAGAGATTAATACCCAGGGTCCTCTGAGCTCCACTTAAGGAACCACCTATTCTGATCTTGTTAATCTTGTTAGTCCCTCCATGTCACTTCTACTTCATCTGTTCGATACCTGTGGAAAACCAGGAAACACTTGGTCAAAGACTATCCCTGAGCATTGTCTTTGCTTCTCTACTCTGAGGTTCCTGGACTTTTCTTCTCTGTTGATTTTTTTTTTTTTTTCTGCTTACCTCCCACATCTACTCTTATCTACCCCCTCCCAAAGACTGACTCACCTTTGTGTAATCCCAGAATCACTGAGGGGGGTCCTGTGTCCAGCCTGAAACATCTCCCAGCCAGCCTGGGCTATCATGGCTCCATTGTCAATGCAGAATCTGGGAAGGAAAAGAGATGTGAAATTTGTAATCCAAAAACAGAAAATCAAAATAATGGTAAAAGAAAGGAAATCAAAAAAGGGAAAAGGCTTTTGCCTCTCATCTGTGGCAAAAAGCTGGGCTCCGCGTTCCTGGCACATTGTCTGCATCATCGCCTGCAGCCTCACATTACCTATGGGAGGGAGGGGACAGGGTCCATTTTAACCATCCCTGCCTAGCCCACATACACTTCATGTGCACTTAGGACTAGGCACAAGGATTGGGAAGGACAGGCAAGCAATTTTCCCCAACATTTAGCAATTTAGAACCTCAGAAGAAAGATGCCCAATGCCAGGACGAGGTAAGAGGAACTGTTCACTGATACATACACCCAACACCTCCCACAATGAGGGCCTCCTGGGAGCCACAATGTGCCATGGCTCGCTCTGTGATCTCCACCAGCATTGCAAACACAGTTTCCTGTGGAGAACAGACAAGGTGAGAACATCATAGGGGCATCTACGTTTAGTTCTGCTGTCATATAAAAACTTCTCCAACTTCTACTTTCCGTCCCAGCTTTTCACTCCATTACCTGCAGGGAGAAACATAGATCCTCAGGAGTACACTCGCCTGTGGCTAACATCCGATGGGCTGCATCCTACAATTAAAGGGGAAAACAAACAAAATAGTGAACAGAGCCAGGCATGGTGGCGTGTATCTCTAATCCCAACACTCTGGGAGGCTCAAGCAGGAGGACCACAAGTTTGAGCCCAGCCTGGGCAACTTAGCAAGACCGTCTCAAAGTTTTAAAATATCTGCTGGGGATCTAATTCAGTGGCACTGCTCCTGCCTCACAAGTGCAAGGTCCTGAGTTCAAACCCTGGTAGCAAAAAAAAAAAATTTTTTTTTCAATTTAAAAAGGGCTGGGTATGTAGCTCAGTGCCAAGGCCCAAGGTTCAATCCCCAGCAGATCCCCCGCCCCCACCCCAATCATTGGCAGATTTTTCTTTTGTTCCATGTTGTGTCTATTATCTAGAACAGTGTCTGGCACACAAAAAATATTCAATGAATATTTGCTAAATGGATATATTCAGCATCCAACATAGACCAGTGCTATATGCAGGAAATACAATGGTGAGCAAAACAGATATGCTTCATTAAAAGTGCATGAAAATGCCTTTGTCTCCTGACCTCTCTGACACTCACCTCAATGAAAGACAGAATCCCTGAGAAAGAGACATCCATCCCCTTTACCGTATATGGCAGCTCAACTAGCTTCTTGCCTCTATGTAGGAAGAGAAAAAGTGGCTCACCTTCCAATGCTCTATCAAACCTATTCACAGGGAAACCTCTAAAACCCCAAAACCAGCTGCCTTCTTCCACGTATGTCTTCTTACCGTTTTGCCATCTGTTCAATGTTGTAACCTGGACTTGGGTCATTGGAAATCTATCAAAGAGAAAAGAAAAAAGTACATAATCAGCTGGGCATGGTAGCAGACGTCTGTAGTAATCCCAGCTACTTAGGAGGTTGAGGCAGAAGGACTGAAGTCTGAAGCCAGCCTGGACAACTTAGTAAGACCCTTTCCAAAATAAAAAAAAAAAAGGGCTCGGGAAAAAGGTCAATGGTACAGCACTCCTGGGTTTAATCTCCAGGGCCACCAAAGCCAAAAACCAAACAGACAGAAACAATAACCATACAAATATGAATAAAGAAAAATACAGAAATATGTTATTGTACATATGTATACGTACTTACCATTCTGGAGTGTTTCACCACACCAAGTTGAAGAAAAGCCATCAATAAATATTTTTATAGAATTATACACAATAGACACATATGCAAATAGATACTTATTAATATACACAATATACACAAAGTATCTTAATTATCCACCCATGTGGGATAAAAAAGATGAAAGTAATTCTTATAATTCCAGCACTCTGGGAGGTTGAGACCAGAGGGTCACAAGTTGAGTCCAGCCTAGGCAACGGAGTGTGAGGCCTTATATCAACATAAAAGGGCTGGGGGGCTGGGGATTTAGCTCAGTGGTTCTGCCGCCTGCCTTGCAGGTGCAAGGTCCTGAGTTCGACCCCAGGTACCAAAAAAACCCAAACCCAAACAAAATAAAATAAAAGGGCTGGGGACGTAGCTCAGCCCAAAAGTCCTGGGTTCAATCCCCAATACGATGACGACGACAACAACAACAACAAAACAATAAATGTAAGGGCTGGGGATTTGGCTCAGTGGTCCTGAATTCGATCCCCAGTACTGGAAAATCAATCAATCAATAAATGGAAGAAGATGATGATGAAGTCAGACATCCAGGAAGCATAAGAAGCCACTTACTTCCATTTCCATTGTTCCCCAGAAACTCACCCATATTTTAGCTTCTTCACAGCTTCAATGGCTTACCTTCAGCACCCGAGCAAAGCGATCCAGGCAATTACCCACAGCAATATCGATGGTTTCCCCAAAGATTCGGTACCGATGTTCTGAGTAGGCAATGACCTAAGGATGATGAGGGTGTCCATGAAACCTCAAGTCTGCAAAGAGGAGTATCTGACTTTGCGGGAGACAGTTGAAAAGCGCAAAGGTGGCCAATAAAACTTCCAATATGAAATGAACACTTAAGTCCCTTCCCTTCCTGGTGCTATTAGGGATTTCCTTTCTTTCTGATGTAGATCTTAATTTGCTGCCAAAAAGCTGGTGAGAAAGGGGAAGGAAAAATCTTGCCTTTCTTTCTACCTCTCTCATCCACTCTTTTCAACCTAATCATCATCCCTGTTTCCTACACTAAAGCAAGCTTCAAAGGGGAAGGGGAAAACTCTACTATGGCTCTTCTTCATCAACTCCTGTAGCCTCTGATGCTTTCTGCCTATCATCCTTCAGGCCTCAACCAGCTACCTGGCCCCTACCAACTGACACTCCCACATAGTTTTCAGAGGAATGTGTACTTCATCTTTAGTAAGTATTTTAACACAAAATTTTAAGACACCACCCTTTCATAAGCAGAGGACAATGCTAACAGCAACCCCATCAGGTGCTGTTAGAAAAGAATCCAACAGCAACCTTAAAAGGTCATGTAAAGTATCCCAAATAACTTTAGCTTCACCCATAAATTTAAAATATCACTACCATTTATAAAGAAATTTTAAAAAACTAAATTCCTCCAGGCATGGTGGCATATACCTGTTAAAACTGAAGCCCTCAAGATAATGAAATTTATTTAATTTTTGGTGTTTTAAGACAGGGTCTCATTATATATCATTCAGGCTGGCTTTGAACTCATTATGTAGCCTAGGCTGGCCTTGAACTCTAGGTGATCCTCCTCCCTCAGCCTCCTGAGTGCTGGGATCACATGTATGTACCACCATGCCTGGCCTCACTATTCTTTTCTAAAGTAGAAATTCCTACTCTTTATAACTGCACATATAGAAGTCAACTAATGTTCTAATGATTGTAAATGTTTTAACACTGCCCAAATCTGCACTGTTACAAACTCTTTTGTGAGTCTTCTATAATAACTTAGGTTCAAGTAAGCCAGCTTTGTTCTCGTAGCTCCCTCAACTCAGTGAGAACAAGGAAGCTGCTGGTTGAGTGCTTCCGAAATTAAGATGGAATAGGTAAAGTACTCTTAATACCTGAGTATTTCCTCCGCTGACATATAACACAGTTGGGCTGTTGGCTCCAGTGATGAGACGGCCCATTTCAATGTGGCCTATACAATGGTTCACACCTACCAATGGTTTATTCCACAGCTGGGCCACTGTACGGGCTACAACGGCTACAGAAGCCAATGGGGCACCCATGCCAGGACCTACACAGATAGAAATGGGAGTTAGAATTCTAGAGATTAGAAAAAACAGGTGAGGGAAGTAGGAGATGTGAGTGGGAAGGTGGTGGAGGCAGAGGTAAGGTGTAGGCTATTTTAACCTACTCAGTCTCTAGGTATACTCTTCCACTGGACTGTTCTCCCAACCTTACCTTTGGTGTAAGCAATGCAATCAATGTCTTGGGAGGTTAATTTAGCTTCTGTTAGTGCCTCCTGCAGTAAGTCTAGGATAACAGCTCGGTGATGCCTGGCAGTGGCACTTGGGAGGAATCCTAGGAAATGAAAAAATGAACACAGGTCATGGATCACAAAGTTTTTCTGTAGAAAAGGTATAGAGTAATAAAAAAAAAAATGAAAATAGAAGTGTCAGTAACGTAGGAAGAATCCTTTCAGTCTTTCATGTTTTCAGATATTCTTTCCAGCCTCTGTACATTCTATTTAGCTTTCAGAAACATCCTTTTCATACTTAACTCCTTACCCTTCTGGACTCAATTTAAGTGATACATACTTCATACTCTTTGGTGACTTTCCTTGTGAACCTACACATGATTACACTGTTGACATATAATTTTTGTTTTTTTCTTTTTTGAGACAGGGTCTTCCTATGTAGTTCAGGCTGGCCTTGAACTTGCGGTGATCCTCCTGCCTCAGCCTTTAAAGTGCTGGTAATGTGAAATAGGAAGAAAAGGGCCAAAGGGGAAGGAAGTGGGAGGGCTAGGGAAAAGGATAGAAGGGAGTGGGATTAATATGAGAAAATGGAAAAATAGGAACAAAATCTTTGTACATAGGGAGGACTGGAGGGGTTGAAGGGAGGGCTGGTCAAGGGTGAAAAATAAGAACCAAGAGAGACTATGTAAAGGTGCAAATTTCCAATGATGAATGTCATTATATTGTATACCTAAAATGTACCAATGATTAGAATGAATAATCGGTAACGCAAAACAGGAAGAAAAGGTCCAAAGGGGTAGGGGTAGTGGGAGGGGTAGGGGAAAGGAAAGAAGGGAAAGGAAAAATGATGAGAAATGGAAAAAATGGAAATAAAGTCTTTGTAAATAGGGAAGGGTGGAGGGGGTGAAGGGAGGGCTAGAAATGGGGAAAAAATAAGAACCAAGATGCATTATGTAAAGGTACAATTCCCAATGAGAAATGTAATTGTGTTGTATACCTACAATGTACCAAAAAATGAATTTAATTAAAAAAACAAAAAGTGCTGGGATTACAGATGTGTGCCACCACACCTGGCCCAACATATAACAATTATACCAATATAATTGTTTGTAGTTTCTCTCGTTTAACCACAAATAGCTCAGAGCACTATTTATTTTTGTATTTTCAGTGCCCAAGTGCCTAGGAGACTGAATGGCAAATATATATGTATATTTCTAATGAGCAACCTGTCACAGGGAGGCTTTTCAGGTTTGTGTAGCTCAGCTGGTCTTTCCTAAGTATACAGATGTGTTTGGGGGGAGGATACACAAGATACCTTATAAGTAATATTAATTAAAGGTTATGATTATCTGTTCATTCAGTCCTCAAGACCTAGCAGCAATACATTTAATATTCCCATTTTAAGAGTAAGGAGGACACATCCAAAACATCATAGAACACAAATATACCAAAGCCAGGTAGTTCTGTCTTGACACCTAAGCTAGGAGTCTTTCTGCTTTCATCTCATTCTAAAATATTTTGAATTCTATCCGTAGCGAACCATTTATTACGCCGTAGTGTAAATATCTATGTGTTGTGCCTCACTGCATGGCAGGCTCATAACATTTTTTTAGTGTTCACAACATAAAAGACTCAGAATCTGAACGAACCCAGAAATTCCAAGTCCAAGTGACTCTTCTAGTCATCAGCCTTATAACAGTGACTGTCACATAACTTCAATCGGTCGCAGACCAAAAGCTTTGTAAAGGTGGGAAAACACGCCCCATACCCCACTTCACCAAAGTTGAGAAAGATGGGTCCAGGGAAGCGGTCCTCAAGTTTAAGTCCCTACTCGCTGCTCACCTGTGCCCGGTGGCGTAACGTAGGTTCGCCGCGGGTTCGCCAGCACCTCGCCATCCCGCACCACTCCCACGCCAATCTTGTTGGCGCTGCCTTCAAAACCTAGCACCGCCGGCATGGTGCAGACCGGGAGAAAACGCCGGGAGGACTCCTAATGACCTGTGCCGCTACAGAGGCCCTCACCAGTCCGTGCTGGGCCGCAGAGTCTGGAGCGCGGGTGAACCGAGTCTGCCTGCCTGGCAAAGACAGAGAAGGGCAGACGGCGACAAAAAAACAGAACTCCACCAGATGGAGCGCGCCTGCCGACTGCGCCACTGCCTTCAAGGTCCCTTGAAGGACCTGTCTTCCCATCTGCCAGCGAAGCTGATCAGGCTTCTGCGCCTCACGACCCTATCCGTTCCCATGCCGGTCCCCTGTGGCTCAGCCCTGCCTTCCCACTGTTTTCTTTCTGTACAACGTTATGCTCTTTGGTCATCCTGGTAGGATGAGTCACGAAACCGGCACATCCACAAACAGCCAGGAAATGGAGTGCTGGGGCCTTCACTCCCCTGAAGATGTGGAAAGAGGAGGGGCTTTCATCACGTGGTTCCAGACAGCCCAATCACCCGCATTCCTCGGCCGTAAGGGGGGGGGAGGCTCCGGGTCACGTGACCACGCCTGTTACCCACGTGGGAACGCAGCGTGCTTCATTCTTTGTGCTCGGATTAGAAGTCACGCTAGGACGGGAGCTGGTTAGGTACAGAGTCGCTGTGCTGCTCTGCTCCTAATACAGGATTCTCCGGAGGTCTGACTGGCAAGCTTGAATCAAGACTCTTCACTGAGGTCCTCAGTTGGCCAAAGGGCAGATCTTGTGAGAATGCAAGGCATTCAGAAATGTTCTAGTGTGGGTGAGGGGCTGAAGGGCCCGTGATGCCCGAAGGCAGGGAAGGGCTTCAGAGATAGTGGCTGGAAAGGCGGGACCTGGTCTGGGGACGACAGAGGGAGGACTCTTCTCTTTAGCCTTATCTGATTCCACGTTTTCTTTGCGTCTACAGACCACGCGGTGAAAATACTGTTTCGGTGGGCGACGTGGTGCTGGTGCCAAAGGGCGTTCGTCACAGGGATGCCAAAGCGGGGGAAAAAGGGATCAGTGGCCGAAGATGGGGAAGAGCCCAAGAGAGGTAGGGGAATGAAATGGACCCGTCTTCCTACAAGCGGGGGGGGGGGGGGTCGTCTTATTAATAATTTTTTCTGTGAATGATACCGAGTTACATCTTTTAAGTTGACAAGTCTGGGCAACTATATATTTTTTATGGGTCTGTAGTTAATTATTATTATTATTTTTTTTTTTTTTTGGTACCGGGGATTGAACTCGGGTAGTTGCGCTTGCGAGGCAGGCGGCGGAACCACTGAGCTAAATCCCCGGCCCCTGTAGTTAATTCTTGATGGAAGTTGGAAATCGCCAACATTTACCATTATGTCTTACTCATTTTGTAGAGCCAGAGGCCAAGAAAAGTAAGGTGGGAGCAAAGAAAAACGAAAAAGAGGCAGCAGGAGATGGCCCAGTTCTGTATGAAGATCCTCCAGATAAGAAAACCTCACCTAGTGGCAAATCTGCCACACTGAAGATATGCTCCTGGAATGTGGATGGGCTTCGAGCCTGGATTAAGAAGAAGGGTTTAGATGTAAGTGGAATTCAGGCAGGGGAGGAGACATTCCCTAATATTGAATGATCTTGGAATTTAATCATAATCACTTTTTCTCATTTCAGTTCCCAGGATACGAGTTTTCTAAGGGGCAGGGTCTTGCTTTGTGATTCAGGCTGGCCTGTCAGCCTCCTGAGTGGTGGATTACAGGCATGTGCCACCATAGCCAGCTGGGATATGAGTTTTCTTATGGGAGTAGTATGAGAGGAATGAGACCAAGTCTTGCCTATGTGTCCATTCTTTCAGTTCTATTGCATTGTTTTGTTTCATGTCCCTTTCTGTTCCCAGAATGTTGCAAAAACCTCTTTATTGGACCTTCTCCATTTTCTCTCCAACGTAGCCTGCATTTTTTCTTTTGGAGGCATGGTCTCCCTGTGTAGTTCAGGCTGGCCTCGAACTCATGGCAATCCTGCCTCAACCTCCCAACTGCTGGGATCACAGGCGTGCACCCCCATGCCTGGCTATCCTGCATTCTTATAATTACAGCTTAAAAATTTTAGTTGGAAGCTGGGTGTGGTGACCCAAACCTATATCCCCAGCACTCTGGGAGGCTGAAGCAGGAGGATTGCAAATTCAAGCTCAGCCAGGGCAGTTTAGCAACTTAGTGAATCTCTATCTTAAAAAATTTAAAAAGGGCTGAGGACGTGAGGATGTATCTCAGTGCAAAGGCCCTGCGTTAATCTTAAAAGAAAAAAAAACTACGGTATGTATGACTTTAATTCCCTTCATTAGTTCTGTTACATCATTCGTAATTGTTTAAGTTTTGATTTGTTAAGTTCCTCATGCATAATAAGGATTGTGTGGATAGCTAGTATTTACCACATGAACTATTCAGCAGATATTTGCTGAATTAATACTTTTTCTGCCTTGCTTTTTACTCAGTGGGTAAAGGAAGAAGCCCCGGATATCCTGTGCCTCCAAGAGACCAAATGTTCAGAGAACAAACTCCCAGCTGAGCTTCAAGAGCTATCTGGACTATCCCATCAGTACTGGTCAGCGCCTTCTGACAAGGAAGGATATAGTGGTGTGGGTCTACTCTCCCGCCAGTGCCCACTCAAAGTCACTTATGGCATTGGTGAGATCCTATTGATTCCTAATGCCCAGGCTATTCTAAACTAATTGTTCATATGCCAACCCTGCCTCAGTGTTTTACTCCTTTTTTTTTTCTGCTTTTATTATTTTGTTAATACTGTTTTCATCATTTGTTAGGTGAAGAGGAACATGACCAGGAAGGCCGGGTGATTGTGGCTGAATTTGACTCATTTGTGCTGGTTACAGCCTATGTACCTAATGCAGGCCGGGGTCTGGTAAGGTTGGAGTACAGGCAGCGCTGGGATGAAGCCTTTCGCAAGTTCCTGAAGGGCTTGGCTTCCCGAAAGCCTCTTGTACTGTGTGGGGACCTCAATGTGGCTCATGAAGAAATTGACCTTCGTAACCCCAAGGGAAACAAAAAGAATGCTGGCTTCACCCCACAGGAGCGCCAAGGCTTTGGGGAACTGCTGCAGGCCGTGCCACTGACCGACAGCTTTCGTCACCTCTACCCTAATGCTGCTTATGCCTACACTTTTTGGACTTACATGATGAATGCTCGGTCCAAGAATGTAGGTTGGCGCCTTGATTACTTTTTGTTGTCCCATTCGCTTTTACCTGCATTGTGTGACAGCAAGATCCGTTCCAAGGCTCTTGGCAGTGATCACTGTCCCATCACCCTGTACTTAGCACTGTGACACATTCTCCAAATCACTGTGAGCCTGGGAACATTCCCCCATACTCCTTCTTTAATAGCTCTCTAAAAATCCACACTTTCTCTTCTATGAGAATATGAATTCTTTGACCAGGCACCAGTGACAGGTTTCTTTTAAGCCCAAGGTTTTTTTGTGTGAATCCTTACATTAAAAGCTTCTGATGACTTCTTTTGAACTATCCATGTGTAAATAAAAGGCCATAGTTTCAGCCTTGCTGTGTTTTGTTTTACCGGTGTGGGGCTACAAATTTCCTTCCTCTTTATTCATACAAGTTAACAACTGAAAAAGGTTAGTCAAGACCTTATTTATTTACAAGCACAGGATAAATCCCTAATTTCCCAAGACAGGACCCCTACCCAGCCCAGTTAAATACTGCAACTGGGGGGAGGGGGGGATAAGCAAGGTTGGAAGGGGGAATTAGGGAAACAAGGACTGGGGGAATATACCCCACATTAAATAGTTATATACACATCAGTTCCTGTGGTTTTGTACAGAGCAGCGGCTGACCCCACCAGGACACGGAATGTGGGGAGAGGAGACAGGGTACTGAGGTCAGAGCCAGCCCCTGGTGAAGTGCAATAGCAGCAGCAAGGTCCTAAATGGTAAATGAGAGGTAGGGGAACCCCCAAGGCTACCCACCCCCACCCTGCCCTGGAATGTATAAGGGACAGGAATGGCTCTCAGCATATAGGAAGGACGAGGGTAGAACCATCAGTAGGACTCAGGTTTAGGGGCAATACCTTGCCCACTTCACCCTAAACACAGCAACCCTTGGAGGAAAGCAGAAGGCCAGCAGTGGTGTTTTATCTACCCCTCCAAACCTAAGTGAGGGCCTGGTTCCTTCCTACCTCTCCCCTGGGAAAAGGAAGGCAGCTGCCTGGCTTCTTTATAGAAGCCCAGGGAGCCTTTGACTCCAGCTCCCTTTGTAGTGTGTCTGTCCCCACCAGGGAGGGGCCAGGCACAGTCTAGATCACCAAGGGGCTCAGGAGAAGTTCTGGACAGGGTGGCTGACCTTCATACAGGCCCAGTAGAGGGCCCGGCCCAAACACAGCACAGCCAACAGGATCACAAATGCCCAGGCTGCATATATACCTCCATATCGTCGTGCATGTTTCCATGTGCCAAACTGATGAAGAGGAGAAAGGAGAAAAAGATGAGGTTACTCTTCTTCCTACTACTGAGAAGCCTAGGAATAGTAACAGTTCACTTTGGTCCCTGTCTCCTATCCATAAGTAAACACCTTAAGGGACATTTGAAAAGGTCCAAGTTACTCAGCTCCCATCCCCTTGGCAAGAAAATAGTCATACCATCCCAGACATTTGTCAGTCCTTCTTAGTCTGAACTAGGCCTAATAGTAACTCAATTTAAACCATTTCTCTACTGTCCTGACTTCTACAGAAAGAAGACAAGCTTTTTTTTTAATTCCCTTAGTAACAAGACAGTCACAACTTTAGCGCCTCTATACCTTAAAACTCCTAATGTCCTCACTTTTTTTAGGTTACTGATTTCCCAAATCAGCCTTAGAGGAAGCTGATGAATGAAAAGGGTTGGGTCAAAGTTACTCACAGCAAGGCCAGTGGCAGTGACTGCCAAGAGTAAGCTAAGCAAGAAGCAGCAGATACATCTCTTTCTTGGATATCTGCGCCCAATAGATGACCTGTGAGGAAGCAAATCGGCACTCTTTCATAACAGCTCTGGTGTTTTGTTCCACACATCACCAAACTGCCAGATCAATCCCTAATCACTCACACTTTCCTGCAGTGGGGGCAACGTGCCAAAGTTCGGTCTGTGAACTCAGTCCACTGTGGAGAAAGAAAAAGTAATTATAGAAGGAACGTCTTCTTCAACGAGAACCTTGGGACAAGAATGGGAAATGTGTCCCTACAGGACAGACTTTTTTGGGATTTACTATATTATTCCTTATGGTATTCCAATATTCCCTCCTCACCAGAAAAGTATTCTTGCAATGTCCACAGATGACCCTAACACCCGTTGGCTGTGGTTCTGGACTCAGAGGTCCTGGATGCACAGGCCCCAGGTTGATGATTCTTTTGCTATACAGGAAGAAAATACTATGTTTGAAAAATTTTACTTCTGAAAATTCTCACACTGTCCTTCCTTCACATACTCACTCCCTGCCTCTCTATAAAGTTCCTCTACTTTCTCTGAACATATAAAACTTTAAGTCCCCCAATCTTAAACCAGAGAATCTTATGAGAAACAGTGCTACTTAAACTTAGGTCTCCAATTCCCCTTTCATCTCAGAATAATTCACTCCCTCCCATGCTATTTTCCTATAGAACAATTTCATCCCATTCTTGTCACTGAGATAAAGATGGCCATAGTACAGCATTTCTAGGGCACCACGATTCATCAGTTTTTTCTCCTTGTAAATAAACACCAAGGTCCCTCACCTTTACGTTTTCTATAAACTTTTTTTTTTTTTTTTTTGGCTTCCCAATTTTCCCTACTTATTCTCTTCCCCATTTTATGCCTCTTACCAGTAGGGCCGAGGGCAGGCAATCCGCTGGGATGACACTTTGCAGATAAGGAGACAGTTACAGGGGCATCGAACATATTTTTTCCCTGGGGGTGCATTCTTGATTGGCTAGACAACAAAAGAGCCATCAGCAAGCAAACCTCTAATCCCAATCCCTTCCGATTCATTCCAAACACACTTTCATGGAAGATATCAGTGAATTAAGGTCCTAGCTAAGGAGGAGAAATGAAGAGACGAGTGAGATCGGCAAATGAGAACTACATTTAAATATCCAGGATAGGTGCGACGGTGAAGAGAACATTAGCTTTGGTGAGTGGCTTTTGGGGAAATGGCTATATGAGACTCCTGGAACTGAAACTAAGTTTTGTGAAGAGCCCTTAGTCAGAGAGTAAAATCAAGAGATCAGAAAGAGGATCCAGGAAACAAGGCCCATTTTGTAGATATGTATAACTCACAGTGGCTTCGTTGCAGACACCACATTTGACTACATGCTGATGCATTTTGCCTTCCACGTTGATGAGAGATTGGCAGACTCGGCAGGGGATCATAGGGGCATTTCCACTGTCCGGGCTGGTTAGGGGCGAGTAAGGGGGTGGGTCCTCCCCAGGCAACACGGCGGGATGCCCCTCAGGAAAGGGGGGAAATGCTAAAGAGGAAATAGAAGAAAAGAAGGGGCTGGGATCACTTGCAAAACCCCTCACTGATGCTCCATGGGTGTAGGACACTATCTGATCTTCAAATCTTCTGACCAAGATTAGTGGACCTCTCATAATAGGTGCTTCCCTCAGCTTCCTCCGAACCCTCCTCCGTTTCCAGGCTGGGGAACATTGGAGAGGGAAGCAAGTAACGCCACGGCACAGGTGCAACAGTCCCGCACCTGGCGCTCGGGCCCCGCCCCCTCCTGCCTCTCGGCGAACCCCGGGGAACAACTTGGGCCCGCCCCGGCTTACCCTGGGGCGGGGCATGTTTACCGGATCCGTACGGTGGTGCGGAGGGGGTCAGGCCTCCCCCAGGCCCAGCCCCACTCCCGCCCGGCCCTATTAAGCCGTTGCCGCCGGCGCCACCGTCGATGGGCTCGGACAGCAGCGGGGAACGCTCTCCATCTGCAGCCATGGCTGTCTCCCTCCAGGGCCAGCTGTCCAGCTCCCTTCGCCGCCTTCACCACGGCTGCCGCCGCCGCCGCCTCCACTGCTACCGGGCCCCCAAAGCGCCTGCGCGCCCAGCTCCCAACTCGCCCCGCAGCTAGTGGCCGGCCCCGCCCAGTTCCGTCCCGCAGCACGCGACAGACTATCCCCGCCCCCACCGAGCGGTCATTGGTGGAGGTGATTCAGTTCCCGGTCTGTGAAGGCAACTCTTCTTCTCCATTGGCGAACGCTGCGCTAACTCACTGTCACATGACCTGCCAAGAGAGGCTGAGCTTGCAAAAACCGCACGTGACTTGAGGTTCTGCTGGCCATTGGAAGCGTAGCCAGTCGCGCTACTTCCAGACCAGGAGGTGGGGCTGCACTGCTTCTGCTCACTGGTTACGGGTGTCAGGAAGCTGCGCGCCCTTTGTCCCTGAGCGTCATCTGCTTCTCATTGGACCGAAGATACCACTAAAAGACTTTTGTTTGCGTTATAGGTGGCCGCCAGTTAGTCGATGACTTCTTTTCCTTAGCGCTGTGATCCATAAGGCACAACTTCATTGGCTCAAATTTAGCGCCACAACATGAGGGGCGTGGCCTAAGCGTTATAGGAGGATCGGCAATAAGCGAGTGCCGAAGCTTGGGCTGTTCCGAGTATCCAGCAGGAGAGCTAGACAACAGGAATGTTAGGGAACGTTAGCTTCTCCACTCAAGAACTATCTTTAAAGCCAAGATAGGGGTGGTGGCGAGTGCCTGTAATCTCAGCACTATGGGAGCCTGAGGCAGGAAGATCGAAAGTTCTCAGGCCCCGCCTGGGCAATATAGCAATTTGGCGAGAACCCTTCTCAAGCTAAAAAAAAAAAAGGGATGGAATTGTAGCTCAGCCCTGTCTTCAATCTCCAGTAGAGATGAGGAGAATCCAAGGTAACCATATACCAGGAAGAAATGGGTTTTAAAAAATTAAAGATTATCACCTTGCCTTTCTCCCTGAAGACTCTTTTAGGTTAGAGCAAGAGACTGTTCTCTAGGAAACTGCCCCTGCAGACTACCCTCTGCTCCCGCCGATCAAATTGCTGATCAAATTGCGAAATTGGGATTGGGCTTGTGGCTGAATGACAGCACTTGCCAAGCATGCGCCACACCCAGGGTGTGATCCTTAGCACCTGAAAAAAAAAAAAATCGTGATAATAGCTTTTTATGAATGTCTCTGCTACTAGGAAGAGAGCTCATCGTTTTACTCAATTTTATGACCACCAAACCTTAACATATATGCATAAATATTTGTTAGTTGAATTATCCAGTAAAATCCAGGAGTATTTTAATCACCAGTTTGGCTGACACAGTCTGAGATATGTCTTAACTTTATGTATGTGGCAGGGGAGTGAGACAGAGTCTTGCTGAGTTCAGTCTGGCCTTGAACTCACAGTATAGCCCATGCTGGCCTTGAACTGCTTCTGATCCTCCTGCATCAGCCTCCCAAATGCTGGGATCACAGGCGTGTGCCATAACAACCAGCTAGACTTATTTTAACTTTGTCCTTAGCCACAAGACTGTCAGTGGGAGTTCTAAAAAATGTTGAAAAATCCTTGAGTGCTCATTTAAACATACAGCTAGTTGATCTACCTACCCACTCCTATTTACTCATATTCATCCATGCTCAGCTTGCCCAGTACAGGAGGTAAGACCTCCCCTTTTCAAACCTGTCAAGATGCTCTACCAAGTGGATGCCCAAAGATGAAATATATAGGGTTCCTCCTAAACTGAATGTAAGACTGTGGGCCTTACCAAACGCTCCGAGGAGCTGACTGTAGCGAAGAACACCCGGGAGGGAACACACCGGACAAGTTGGAAAGTGAAACAGACCTTTATTAGTCTGGCCAGATGGCACTCCCAAAGTAAAGTAGTTTAGAGAGGCAACTGGCTCAGAGTCCGAGGCTATTCTTATAGGGGATTGAGGGGGAAATTAATATATAGATTTACGAGAAAAGGAACAAAGGTTAGTGGTCGAGCGTAACGTACTGATGGTCAGCAGACACACACTAATGGTCATGACCGTCACGTACTGATGGTCAGCAGACACATTGATGGATTGTCCTATAGATAGTGGGTCCGGGAACATCCGTTCTCCGGACAAACAAGGAGTTGAGTAATTTACTTTTGAAACTCCATGTCTGTTACAAATTTTATCTAGCTTCCCAGAACTAACAAGCTTTTTAATCATTAACTCACATTTAATTACAGTCGGGGCTACAAGAATTGTAAGATTACAAGGTTTTGCAGTCCCACACTGAAGGAAACTTGTTTTCTACATTTCAACTTTGTTGGATGTTTTTAGGGCAGAATGGGAACTTAGGTCAAGGTGAATAGCTTTTCGTTCTAAAAGGAATGATTTGGGAAGTCTTCCTTATTTATGTAAATGTAGAATTATTATTTTGGGATTAATGGTGGATGATAGGGTAAAAGTGAATCACCAAGGGGTCTTTGTGTTGAAGTTACTGAAATAATGTCTCATAGTATGTACAGTATGGAAAGTCTGTGGTAACAGGGCAAGAGAACTGAGAGGTCAAAGGGGGACAGCTTTGAGTTCAGGCTTTGGGAAGCATCTGATTTCTAAGAATGACAACATTTTCAGTGCCGTTGGATGTCCAGTCTCCTTGACTGAGAATAAGTGTGGGATGACTGTCTTTTCCTGAAGAACCCTCCAGATGAGAGACACCAAAGCAGAACCCAGAGGTTCCATTAGTAAGGAAAGGGCCAGTGCTGGCGGGTCCTCACCCACTAGCAATCTCATTTGATTTCTTTCTTTCCCTTTCTTGCTCTCTCACTCTCACCTTCCTTCCTGCCCCCCCCCCTCCTGTGTTCCCTGTCTCCCTTTTTGGAATTGGATCCAAGACCCTTCCACTGAGCTCCATCCCCAGAGACCCCTCCCTTTAACATTTTTTAAATTGTGAGACAGGATCTCTAAATCACCACGTTGCCCAGGCTGGGCTCAGACGTGCAATCTCCTTGCCTCAGTCTCCCAGAGAGCTGGGATTATCAACATGTTCCACAACACCTAGCTTCATGTTGTTTCTATGGGAGTCTGAACCCACCGAGACCCCAACACTATCACAACTACTACAACATTTTAGTGGTCATAGCAAGTCATAATGCTTACCTATATTCAAACAATGTAATTCAAGTTCAAGGAAAGAAGAGATCATTTCTATTTAGAATATTCAGGGAAAACTTTTATTTATTTACTTGTGCTTTGGGTACTGGGGATTGAAGTCAGGGCCTCCACACGGAGCTAGATCCCCAGACCTTTCTATTTATTTATTTATTTATTTATTTATATTTTTGGTACCAGGGCTCAAACTCAGGACCTTGTGCTTGTGACGCAGGCACAGTGCCATTTTTAATTTTTATTTATTTGAAGACAGGGTCTCACTGTGTAGCCCAGGCAGGCCTTGAACTCACAATGTAGCCCAGGCTGGCCCCAAACTTGCAGTGATCCTCCTGTCTCAGCTTCCTCAGTGCTGGGATTGGAGGCACACACCACCATGCCCAGCTATTTTATTTTAATTTTTTAATCTTTACAAATTTTATTTTCTAATTTTTGAAGTTAGTTGCTAAAAGTCTCATTGAGAGCTGAGAGATAGTACATACAGAAATGCTGCCAACTGCATGAGTTTGTCAACCCAGGGAATGGCCAAGTGCTGACTTTAGGGAACAGGGAGAGATACCAGGAGTTTATGGATTTTCTTAAATCACCTATCCCATGCCCCATCAAAGACTCCTCACCCTGGATTTAGTATGACAGCCCTGAGGGAAAACAGAGAAGAGCAAGAGCCACAAGTTCATGGATGACCCTGTACCACCATGGGAAACAGAAAATGAGACCAAAGCTTCAGAAACACTCCCTCTTGGCTACTCTGCCCCCTTCCCACTGCCTGATCTTCTCAATATTCATGCTAGTAGATTTAATTAAGTGGACCCACCCCATATCAGGAATCAAATTCAGGACCTTCTATTTGCCAAGCAGGCGAGGCACTGCTGAGCTGCATCCTGGGCCCTAACTGAGTGGAATTCTGTGGGCATGGTGTTGGGGGGTAATGGAGGCAATCACTGGCTAATATACACACTTATTTTTGCAGAAGGGTGATGTCTTCCCAGGTTTATATTCTTGATATGGAAAGTCCTGCTTTGAATTCCCATCTCCCCATCTATATTCCTTTGTATTTAGAAGGAGGAGATAGAAAGAGGGATGAAAAATCGGAAAGAGGCTGGGTGTGGTGGCTCAAGCCTGTAATCCCAGCACTTGAGAGGCTGAGGCAGGAGAATCACTGCAAGTTTGAGGCCAGTCCAGGCTACATAGTTCAAGACCAGCCTCAACTACATGGTGAGATCCTGTCTAAAAATAAAAAAAATAATAATAATAAGGGCTACATAGTCAGACCAAGGCAGCCTGAACTATACAATGAGACCCTGTCTCAAAAAAGAGAGAGAGAAAAAAGAAAAACAAATATTAGAATTCTTACAGAAACCAGATGTAGTGGCACATGCTTATAATCCCAGCACTTGGGAAGCTGAGGCAAGAGGATCATGAGTTTGAGGATAGCTGTGGTACATGGTCGGTATCACACCAACTTGGACTACAGAGCAAGACCTTATCTAAAAATAAAATTTAAAGAAATTTAAAGACGCTGAGCCTGCTTTCACTATCTGGAAACATCTCTCCATTCCATGAGGCAATACCCAGTGACTTAGAATCTGTCTCTGCCACTTCTGTTTTTCAGTCTCCTTGATCTTGAGGATGGAGGATGGGTGTTATTACGTGTGTGTGTGTGTGGACACAGGAGTGTCTCTGAAGATAGAAGGATGATAAGAAGACAGAAGAAAGAGTAATAAGCAGTAATAAACTATAATCACCCTAACGTTGATGATTGTTTAGTTCTCAATTATAGGAATCCTAAAAATGACTTTACCCTACAAGTAAAGAATAAAACACAGTGCCAGCTTCTTTTATGAATGACTAGAAAAGGTAAGGGGGGAAAATGAAAATAACCACAAAACAAAACAAAAGTGCAACACATCTTTCTGTGATAATAAAAATGTGTCTATGCTATTCCATATGGTAGTGACTAGCTAGATGTGACTACTGAGGAGTTGAAATGTAGTTAATACAACTAGGAACTAAATTTTTATGCCATTTAAATTAATTTTATTAAGAGTAAATAGCCACATGTTAATAGTGTGGGATTCTAGTTGATTTTTTTTTTTTTTTTTTATGTCCCAAACCATACCAGCGTGCAAGCTCACAGGGGTATCATGGGATATTTATTTACTTATGATCATGGTCTTGGTCTTACTATGTTGCCTGGTCTGATCTTAAACTCAGTGGCTCCAGTGATCCTTTCTTTCACCTCTTTATTTCAGGACTAGGGATTGAACCCAGGGTCTTCACATTGAGCTACAGCCCCAGCCCTTTTCATTTTTTATTTTGAGACAGAAACTCACTAAGTTGCTAAACTGCCCACTCTGGGATGGAATTTACAATCTTCCTGCCTTAGCTTCCCGAAGTGCTGAGATTACAAGTGTGGATCACCATACCCAGCTGATCTTCCCTTCTCAGCATCTTGAGTAGCTCAGACTACAGGCCAGAAATGCTAGGAAAAGATTGTTGAAATATTAAATTCACTGCAGATTGAGAAATTGGAAACTCTGGACTTGGGTGTTGCAAACATTGAAATAGTCATTAAAAATATGGGGATTTGGTCTGAAATGGCGTAATAGGAAAGAAAAGATGTTTAGTAGTATTTCACAGAAAGTATCTCTGTTTACAGCGAAACAGATAAACATATAAAAAAGAAACCTCATGAATCTGTACCCTTCAGTGGTTAAAAGCCTCTGAGGAAAGCAGTAAGAGATAAAGATGGGTTGCCAAAGACGGGCACAGGACAGGATCTCAGATAGGATTTAATGCAACCTTGTTTGACAGACCACAAGATGAAGATGTGATCTAAGGAAGCTGCTAGACCTCATTGGGCAGGCTCTTCTCAGGAGTCCACTGATGAATGCAGGGTGAAAATAATTAGGGGTCCAGCTTGGTGTAGTGGCACATGCCTGTTATCCCAGCTACTCCATAGGCTGAGACAGGAGGATCACAAGTTCGAGATGAGCCTGGGCAATTTAACAAGATGATGTCTCAAAAAATGAAATGGTCTGGTATATATATCAGTTGTGAAGTGCTCCTGGGTTCCATCCCCAGTACTACTGCAGAAACAAATAAGCAAAAACAACAACAAAGCCAATTAAAGTCCAAGTGATTATGTAGAAGGTTGGTTGTTGAACTTGAACCAGAATTCAGTATGGGGGCTCCGGTGTAGCACTTGCCTAGCATGTGTGAGGCCCTGGGTGTATTCCCAGCACAATAATCAAAACAAGTAAACAAGCAAATGAAAAAAGGTAAAGTATGTTCTGAAGGTTATGCCACCCTGGCCAACATGCCCACTGAAAAACTGTTTTTGTCCATCAAGTAACAATACATTGTCTTGGTGAAATATAAATGCAACTATTCCTCATATCTTGCCAGAAAAACACTACAGAAAATTGAAACTTGTCCCTCAATGTTTTTCTTTTGTAGATGTATTGCAGATTATCTTTTTTATTTACGTATACTTACTTTAGACAAAATCTATTGGAATTAATTGATTAGGTTTGAACTTCCGTTTTCTTTTCCTTTGGTTTTTTGAGACAAGGTCACACTCTATAATTCAGGCTGGACTTTAACTTGCTATGTAGCAGAGGCTGGCCTCGAACTTGCTGCAACCCTCCTGCCTCAGAGGCCTCCCAAGTGCTGGGATTATAGGCATGCGCTACCACACCCATTTGAATTTCCTAAATTATACTTATGTCCTAATCTTATCATTTGTGTAAATTAGACTAGATTTAGGATAATTTTCAAAAGCTCTTAAACTGTCAAATATTGATAGATATTTTCTGTGACTGCATAATGGTCAGCTTCCCCACTGCAAGGACAAAGCTCTGGATGCCCACAGCTTGAAGGAGGAGAGGTTTATTTGGCTGACTGCTAATGAGGGTTCAGACCATGGCTGGCTGGTTCCAAGGCAGCAGCATCATGGTAGGAGGGTGTGGTGATGCAAAGCTGCTCACTTCATGGTGGCCAGGAAGCAGAGCACAGGCAAAGAGTGGCAGAGAGGAAGGGGTTAGGGACCAGAGATAGTTCCCTGGATCAGGAAACAACTGCAAGGACAGATCATACCCTTATGTCCCACCCAGACACATCCAGAAGTGTGCTTACTAATAATCTCCTAGGAGTCTCTCAAGCCACTCAAGTTAACAATCAATATTAACCACCACAGGCTGGTTTTTACTTATGACTGGTCTCCATTATTTAAAATAAGACTTTCAATATTCCAAATCTTTTCTTTTTTTTTGAGATGAGGTTTCACTATGTACTTCAGGCTGGCCTTGAACTCACAGTGATCCTCCTGTCTCAGCCTCCCAAGTGCTGGGATTACAGGCATGGGCCATCACGCCTGGCTCTATTCCAAATCTTTATAGTCTCATCACTAAAATGAATCTTTAGTAATCCAATCTGTTGTTATCTCTGCTGAAATAACTGGAGGAATAAGAATAATAATAATAGGGGCCGGGGATTTAGCTCAGTGGTTTTGCCGCCTGCTGTGCAGGCGCAAGGACCCGAGTTCAATTCCCCGTACCAAAAAAAAGAATAGTAATAATAACAATAATCATAATAGAACAGACCACTTGTTTAGTGTTAGGCCCAGTTCTCTATACAGTTTTTTTTTTCTTTACAGATATTATTTTCAAGTTCATGTCCACAACACTAGAACAGTTCTGCTGCATAGCTGGTGCTCAACAAATACTTGTTGAATGAGAAAAATGCGGTTAGAAAACAGTGACTTGGGTTTCGGTGATGGGTAAAAGGCCAAGCAAGAAAGTTTAGAGTTTGGGATAGGGAAAGGCTGGAGGATGCCAAGAGCTAAGCAAAGAGCACTGACCAATGATTTGATGCAAAACTGATAAAACTTCTAAGAGTGGGAGGAGCAGCAAATGAACTCTTACAAATATCATCTTGGGAGGAGTCCTCTACTTAAGGGAATTGTTTGGATCCAGTATCAGGCCACCACTCATCCTGTTGCAAAGGATCCAAGAATTCTTGCACCAGAACTTTCTCTTCTCCCATTTGGACCTGGAAGTGTTTTCCCAAAGCTCTGCAGCCTCCAAGTCAACACTGTAGTAGCCAGGGTAACCCTGCTTCCCTTGTCCGGGAAGCAACTCAAGATCCTGGCTTTCTTCATTTTATTCTTGGGTGGCACCGTCTGAAGCTTGAAATTTTCTCTTTTTAAATCTCTAGTGGTTTGCTGTAAACAGCTTGGAATGGGGTCATAGACAAACGTTTCAGGGGCCTCGCGGCCCCTCCTTTGCTGGAGGCCCTGGCCTTGGCAACCTGAGAGGGCTCCAGGATGAAACTCTTCCAGACCGCGGTGGGGAGGCTTCAACTCTGGGAAAAAATCGGATTGGATTTTCAGCTCCGCCTCAGGCCGCCGAATCGGCTGTGCGTCACCATGGAGACGGGGCCGGCCCGCCTGCTTGGCTGCCATTGGCTGGGGACGCTGGGGCTGGGAGATAAAAGCTAGAGCCCAGGGCACAGTACGCTAACTGTGCGGACTGGATCGGCCACCGCCACCTAGCTCCACCGATCGATCACAACCAGGAAGAGCAGAATCTCTGGGAGCACGTTGGGACCATGGAGGACGGGTGAGACGAGCATCAGGCCTAGAGATCCCCGAGGCCCCCGGGGAGGGGAAATAACTGTTATGGAGACCCGGAAACTCAGCACCTTGGTCTGTAGGGGACAGGGAAAGGGAGCGAGCACCCTGGAGACATAGAGAGGCCTGGCACGGAGCCCGGTGCCTGGGTCAGGGCGACCGAACGGTGAGGCAAACAGCGAGGGCGGGGCGCGCGCGGGAATCGAGCTGGGATTGCGCTGCCTAAGCAGAAAGGGAACAAGTTTGTACAGCACAGGCTACTCCTGGAGGAACTTGTGTGTCCCTCTGTGTGCGTGTTTTAGGGGTTCGAGTGGAGAGGGAGGCACACCTCCTAGTCCAGACCACAGACTTGGTCTCCCCACCACGTGTGCTCTTCACAGGTGATCATTTCAGGGTCTAGGTAAAGACCGATAAAGACTTTTGGAAGCCTGGCGTTCTTCCTTTGGAGGAAGGATGGTTTACCCCCCCCGTTACCAACTCCTTCCTACCCTGATGCACCAGTTCGGAATGGAGTCACTAAGGAGAGATTTCCTTTTCTTTTATTCGCTGAGCGGAGAAGCGTACAGCGTTCGATCCCACCCCACACCTTTGAAAAACCTTCTCTTTGCTTTGGTCCTGGAATTCGCAGTGCAAGTCACCAGCATAGGGATCTCCCTGTGCCTTTTGGATGACCGAGAACCAAGAGTGCTCTTGGGGGAGGGACACCAATTAGGAAGTCCTTTGAGCTGTGAGGTAATGGCTGTACACTTTCATTTTCTTTGCACCTCTTAAGGATGCATGTTGGTTAATATGTCACCAACCTTATTGGCTCTGTTGCCTCCCGCAACCTGTTACTCAGCTACTTCCCTGAGAGTAGCCCACTTTATTATGGAATTTTGTCTGGTTTCCCAGGCTTTTTTTGCTTTGTTTTTTGAGGCAGGGTCTGGCTATACTGCCCATGCTAGACTCCTGTGGGTCAAGAAATCCTCTCAAGGAGCGGCACGAGCAAGAGTTAGCATGGCAGCGGTGCTCAGGAGAAGCTGCGGGGTCCTAAGAAGTATTTCTCATTCTGAGTGGAGATCACAACATACAAAAGCTGCTCACAAACGTGAACCAGGATTAGGATTTAGTTTTGAGTTAACCGAACAGCAGAAAGAATTTCAAGCTACTGCTCGTAAATTTGCCAGGGAGGAAGTAATCCCAGTTGCTGCAAAATATGATAAAATGGGTGAATATCCTGTGCCCCCAGTTAAGAGAGCCTGGGAGCTTGGTTTAATGAATACACACATTCCAGAGAGTTGTGGAGGTCTTGGGCTTGAAACTTTTGATGGGTGTTTAATTACTGAGGAATTGACCTATGGATGTACAGGATTTCAGACTGCTGTTGAAGCAAATTCTTTGGGGCAAATGCCTGTTATTATTGCTGGAAATGATCAACAACAAAAGAAGTATTTGAGAAGGATGACTGAGGAACCAATGATGTGTGCCTACTGTGTAACAGAACATGGAGCAGGCTCTGATGTAGCTGGCATAAAGACAAAAGCAGAAAGAAAAGGAGATGAGTAGATTATTAATGGTCAGAGGATGTGGATAACCAATGGAGGGAAAGCTAACTGGTACTTTTTATTGGCACGTTCTGATCCAGATCCCAAAGCTCCTGCAAGTAAAGCTTTTACTGGATTTATTGTGGAAGCAGATAGCCCAGGAGTGCATATTGGAAAAAAGGAATTAAACATGGGCCAGTGATATTCAGATACAAGAGGAATTGTCTTTGAAGATGTGAAAGTGCCTAAAGAAAATGTTTTAATTGGTGAAAGAGCTGGTTTCAAAATTGCAATGGGAGCTTTTGATAGAAATAGACCTACAGTAGCAGCTGGTACGGTTGGATTAGCACAAAGAACTTTGGATGAAGCCACCAAGTATGCCCTGGAAAGGAAAACTTTTGGAAAGCTACTTGTAGAGCACCAAGGAGTATCATTTTTGCTGGCAGAAATGGCAATGAAAGTTGAGCTAGCCAGATTAAGTTACCAGAGAGCAGCTTGGGAAGTTGATGCTGGTCACTGAAATACCTTTTATGCCTCTATTGCAAAGGCATTTGCTGGAGATACTGCAATCAATTAGCTTCTGATGCCGTGCAGATTTTTGGAGGCTATGGATTTAATTCAGAATATCCAGTAGAAAAACTAATGAGAGATGCCAAGATCTATCAGATTTATGAAGGTACTGCACAAATTCAAAGGCTTATTATAGTCCGTGAACATATTGGCAAGTATAAAAGTTAGGAGATTGCCGTAGAGATTGTAAAACATAATTCATTGCAAACCATGATTAACAGATAACAGTAAAGATTGCAAAACATACAGAATTCTTGAGAAACTAGCACATGATTGACTACTTGTGCTTCAGAAAAGAGAAAGGGCTTTAACATTTTTCCAGTAAAAATAAGTATGCTTATATAAATCTATGCAGTTGATTGTAGTACTTTGTACTTTTGTTTAATTTGGTGATTTCCCTTTTTTCAAATAGATTTGGTTTCATTAAAAGTATGTATTGTCGGTCCAGGGATTTAGCTCAGTGGTTCCGCTGCCTGCCTTGCAAGTGTAAGGACCCAAGTTTGATCCCTGGTACCAAAAAAAAAAAAAAAAATTATGTATTGTCCTTAGTACCACTATCCTTTAATGATACTAACCTAGAAAAATAATTTTATCATTTATATCTCTTATAAATTAAAAGTGAAAATACCTTAGAATTTTGATGTTTCCACTGACAGAAAAGTGAACTTATCAAGAATTCAGAGAATATTTCAGAATTTACACTGAGAAAGCATTGCAGGATTTGGATACTAACACAACTTGCCAAAGACTTTGTAGACTTAATGGTATTATTGTATCAAATGAATTTAATTTAAAATTTGAAATAAAATTTCTTTTAGTTTCACACAGTAAACAAAGAAAAAAGAAATCCTCTCAAATCAGCCTGGCAAGTGGGACCACAGGGCCTCACTACTGTGCCTGGCTCCTAGCTCTGCTTTTAGTTGTTGTTTGTTTTTGTCTATTTTTATTTATTTATTTATTTATTTATTTTTTGAGACAGGATCTTGCTCTCAGGCTGGCCTTGAACTCATTGTGTAGTCCAGGTTGGCCTCAGACTCGCAGTGATCGTCCTGCCTCAGCCTCCCAAGTGCTGGGATTATAGGCATGTGCCACCACACCCTGCCTAGGCTCTGCTTATAAAGAAAAAATATTTCCTCTGAAAGCTTGATCAGTTGTGTTCAACTCTATTATACCTCAATTCCACCTCTGAGAGCAGTCTTCGATCTTTTCAGATAAGTGTAATGGAATTAGAGTTGGGACTGAGAAAAGTTCCAGATTGACTCTTGCTAGTAGTGTAGTGGTTCTGGGTAATCTTTTGCTTTTATATCCTAAAGGGAAAAAGTCTTGGTGTGAAGAGAAAGGAAGATTGAAGTAATCAGAGACCAGGAAGAACAGCAGGAGGAGCTCACAGATAGGGAAAGCAGGAAAAAGTTTCAAATTTTGGAGCTTCTTAGAAAAATTTTAATCTACAGGGATGGGCCTATAATCGGTGTTTGTAACAAGCTTCTGCAGAGAATTTAGTCAGTCCTAGTTTATCCTTTGGCAGACCACCAATGTTGTAAATTTGTTGTGGCCTGTTGTATTGCAGTAGTTCAGTCTCTGGTCTTGGGTACCTTTGTGGTTCCATATAGTAGGGACTTGTAGGGACCTAGGAATCTTAGAAATGAGGATCCAGGAGAAGCTCAAAATAGCACAGAGACGTCTACTAGGAGTGTTCCCATTGCTTCCTTTCTTTCTTTTTCTCTGTCTTTCTTCCTTTCTTTCTCTCTCTCTCTCTTTCTTTCTTTTTTGTGTTAATCAAAAAACTTAGACCCAAGAGCTAGGCATGTGGTAGGCCTGTAATCTCAGCTACTTGAGAAGCTAAGGCAAGAGGATCACTTAGGTCCAGGAGCTGGAGGCCAGTTTGAGTGATGCTCCTTCTTTAGAGTACAAACATACACACACATACACACACACACTGTGTATGTGGCAGCTTAGTGGTAGAGGACTTAGCATCTTTAGGCCCCTGATTCTATCAGCAGAGGGTAGGGGCTGTGGGGGTTATTAGCCTTTTAGTATTTGGCTGAGGAAGGAACTAGAGGGTAAATTTCTAAGAGGAAATTGGGTTTATTCCTGCCTTCAGGGCAGTTATCCTTAATTATATTTTGAGTGTCAGTAGGGGATAGATAGGGTACCATAGAAGAGTGTGTTGAGTTTACCCCTGCCCTCAAGGAGGTCTTAATTGCATTTTGAGGGTTCTCCTTAGCTTTACTCTCTATTTGTCCTTGCACTTCTCTGGGTCCTATAATCCCTCCTGAAACTTTTCACGGGAAGTAATAAGTTTGTCAGTGCTGGAGGAGTAGGTCAGCAGTAGAGCACTTGTCTAGTGTGTGAGGGGCCATGGGTTTGATTCCCAGCACCACAGTGAAAGTGAAACCAAAAACCTGCACATGTTATTGACACTGGAGTTGGGGCTGTTAGTGAAGACAGAGTTCTTTAACTTTGGCCAGGTTCTCAAATAGAGGGGTTTTCATGCCCGATTTGCTGCAGGCTTGTGAACTCTACCTCTGGGCACCTTCTCTGTTCCCTGAGACCTCAATACCTGCCAGCCTTTCTGCACTGAAGGTCACTGGTCTGCGATACCCTTGGAATGGGAGTAAAATTCACTGTGATTTCCTTTTTATCCTCTAGATTCACGTATGAAGATTATCAGAACACTGCACAATGGCTTCTCTCTCATACTAAGCACCGGCCGCAAGTGGCAGTGATCTGTGGTTCTGGGCTAGGAGGTCTGGCTGATAGATTAACTCAGGCCCAGAGCTTTGACTACAGCGACATACCCAACTTTCCCCAAAGCACAGGTACTGGGAATTGGAAGGAGGGGGTGGGTGAAACTGAGGGATATTGTTGGTGTTCTGTGGAATTCAATCAGGGAAGTCAGTGTGACTACTCCTGGATGTAGCTTTTGACCAAAATCAAATGTTGTAAGAGGGAAAAAGACTACCACAAAATTCCCCTAAAAGAAATTTCCTAAAATAGTGCATGAGTCAGTGGGACTAAGACAACATCTTTCCTATGCTTTACTGGCTTACATTACAGCTCCTTAAAACTCTATAGCACCTCTCCCTGCATGTGCCTCCTCCCAGACACCCATCCCTCTCGTTACCTCGACCCTGTAGTTTAAATGGGAAAAACTATCTACCACCTCCCAGGACAAAGTCAGGCCTCTCCCTGCCTCTAGCTCCAGGCCTAGGATAATACACACACTGCACAGCAACAAATGAACACACAGACCGCCATGTTCTTACAGACATACAGATAGGCAAACACACAAGACCTAATTCATGTTTACCTTTTGGGAGAGGAAGGGATGCACGGTGGAGCTCTGAGAGGTCTGAAGGCAGCATATCCAGCATTCTGATAGCAGCCAGAAAGCTCTAAGGCTAAGACTTAGAAAAGGGCTAGGTCAAGCTGGACAAGGTGGCAGACACCTGTAATCCCAGCAGTCTGGGAGGCTGAGACTGGGAGATTGCATTTTGAGCCCAGCCTTGACAACTTAGTGTCTTAGCAAGATCCTGCGTCAATATAAAAAATAAAAAGGACTGGGGATGTAACCCAGTGCAAAGGGCTTGGTTTCAGTTCTCAGGACCGGAAAAAAAAAAAAAAAATAGGTCAAGTAAAAGATGAGATTAATTTATTTGATTCACTTATTCTCAAATAATTAACTTCCATTGGTTTATTTATTAATTTTTAAAGATTTTAAGCTTCCTTCTTCTGTTTCCTGGATAGTTAAGACTTTTTTTTTTTGTTAAGACTTTTAATAAATATTTTAAAACCCTTTGGACCAAGACTGGGAGACCAAAGCAAGAGGCATGGAAACAAGGTTTAAAGAAGGAAATAATGTTAAAAAAGGGAGGGCCAAAGGAGGGCATAGTTCCCGAAGGGAGCCGATAGTGATACTGGCTTGCTGCTCCTGCCTCTCGTGAGAAGGGCACCGCACGAAGAGATAAGTTTTAAGTTTATTTCTTTTTGAGACAAGGCCTCACTCTATAGTTCAGGCTGAACTTGAACTCACTTTGTAGCCCAGGTTGGCCTTGAAGTCATGACGATCCTCTTGCCTCAGCCTCCCAAGTGCTGGGATTATAAGCATGCACCACCGCACCCAGCTCTATTTATGTTTTTATACTCCAGTTGGGTTTTCATAACTGAGTTTTGCTCTGTTACTAGTAACTTTGTAACTCCTCCCTCTCTGAGTATCCCTCACTGCTTCCTGTTGATTCTGGTCCCTTGCCCAGACCATCAGTTCCCTAAGGGATAAGTTGGCCTCACATTAGCGTTAATTGCCATAGAAGAGACACGGCAGAAGTGGGTATTTTGACTGTGGGGAGTTATCTTTGTATTTCTATCCCCCATCTCCACCTAAATGGGTGTGCATTTCTACAGGACTGGTGTGGGTCATAAAGAGAGATTGTCGTGGGTTCAAATCCAGCCCTCTCTCCCTGACAAATTTAGAAGAGGTCTATAATTACAGCATTCAGCATTTCACACTTTATTTTTTATTTCCACCCATTTTATTTATTTATTTTTTTCCTTCGGTACTGGGGATCAAACTCCGGACCTTGTGCTTATGAGGCAGGCACCAGAACCACTGAGCTAAATCCCCAGCCCCACTTTATTTTCTTTATTTTCACTTTTATCACATTGCAGTATGGCTTTCTCATTCTTTTGAAATTTGTTCTTAAAAACTTTTCCTTTTGTGTGATCATACTGAAACATCCATTCCTCCATAGATCTAATTCCAGGTTGCCTTGTAGGATTATGATTGTCTTCCCCAGACTTTTAATGTCTTTAATCATGACTCATATGTAGAGCATACTGAGTGCCACATTGTAGTGCTCAGGAGGTATGTGTTCCATGAAAGCATACTCCCGCTCATTTTCCTTTCTTGTTTGTATACAGTGCCAGGTCATGCTGGTCAATTGGTGTTTGGATTCCTGAATGGCAAAGCCTGTGTGATGATGCGGGGCAGATTCCACATGTATGAAGGATACTCACTCTGGAAGGTACATCAGGGTCATAGCCCTGCTTGGATCTGGAATAAAAGGGAGAGAGAGCCATCCTTTTTATTACTGTCTTGTCACCTTCTTGAGGCAGGGACAATATGCCCAACACCCATAACTTAAAGGAAGAGAGGATTCAGTCTATAGTCAGCTGGAGTGGAAGGGGCTGGGCAGAGGAAAGCTGTTCACATCATGGCAGCCTGGAAGTAGAGAGAAGGGAGGATCTAGGAAGGGGGGTAGACTCTTCCAAGTGAGGCCCCAGTAACCTGCCTCTAATCAGGCCCCACCTCCTAACAGCAAGTCAGCTGTAGTGCCTCCATGATCCAGTCACCTTCTAAAAGATCCACCTCTGAGCACACAAGAATTTTAGGGAACATTCTAGATCTAAACCATAACAATTATCTAGCTACTGGGGCTAGGTAGACTTTTGTTCCTCTTCTGTCTCTTCTTTCGTGATATATATTACATACATCTTCATAGGTAGATTGAAATTTGAAAATTTTTGATCTTTTGTTTCCAAGGTAACATTTCCCGTGAGGGTTTTCCAGCTTTTGGGAGTGGATACTCTGGTGGTCACCAATGCAGCTGGAGGGCTCAACCCTAAGTTTGAGGTGGGAGACATCATGCTGATCCGTGATCATATCAACCTACCTGGTTTCTCTGGTCAGAACCCTCTCATAGGGCCCAATGATGAAAGGTATGCATTGTGCTTTTTTGTTTCCAAGGGGTAGGTTTTAAGGACTTGTCTGGGAGTTAGGAATGAGCTCATTTAATTTCATTTATCTGAGATAATCCATCCTTTGACTTAGGTTTGGAGCTCGTTTCCCTGCCATGTCTGATGCTTATGACCGGAATATGAGGAAGAAGGCTTTCAGTGTCTGGAAACAAATGAATGAGAAGAGAGAGCTCCAAGAAGGCACCTATGTGATGTTGGCTGGCCCCAACTTTGAGACTGTGGCAGAATGTCACCTGCTGCAGAAGCTGGGGGCAGATGCTGTTGGTGAGAAGAGGGGAATATGGCTGGAGGCTTGAGGGAAGGATCTGGTAAAAGAGCAATGGAGAGAAGTAGATTACAGACCTAACAGAATTGAGAGAGGGTTTGATTTAATAGAAGGGTAAACTGACTTGCAGGAAAACAAAGTGGGGAGGTTTGTTGAGATGTAGCACAAGATCTTAAGAGCTTCAGTGCTCATCACCTATTCATGATTTGACTCTTCCTAAGAATTATTCTAACAAACATCTAACAATTCTAACAATATAGTCAACTTCTGCACCTCTGGATGGAAGGTAGACCTCTGTCATTAGAACAGACTTTGAAATTACCACAAATACAGAAATAACTAATTGTATTGGCCATATTTATAAGAAATTTGTAAGACCTTCTGAGGCCCCGCTTATTTTAAGCAATCCAGGATAACATAAACTCAATACTAATTTAGCTGTTTTTGTGGATGCTTTTGGAGATGTTCACTTCTCAAGAACGATGAGACTAAAGGTTGAGAAGAGTCATTTGCAAACCTTAACAGTTGATGTCTCTGTTCCTCCCAACAGGCATGAGCACAGTACCAGAAGTTTTAGTTGCTCGGCACTGTGGACTTCGAGTCTTTGGCTTCTCACTCATCACTAACAAAGTCATCACAGATTATGAAAGCCTGGAGAAGGCCAATCATGAAGAAGTACTAGAGGCCGGGAAACAAGCTGCAAAGAAATTGGAACAGTTTCTCTCCCTTCTCATGACTAGCATTCCACCCTCTGACAATGCCTAATGACCACTCCTGGACTGGCCAGGGACCTCCCTGCTGGAATCCAAGTGGCTACCACTACTTTGGCCCCTTACTGGGGTCAGGTGCCTCTGCTTTTGGGTAGTAGAAAGAAAATGAGCTCTCTATCCTTCACATTCCCTACTTTCTCCCACCAGACCTTTTTGGTACCAAGTCCTCTTGCTCAGTTGTCTTCTCAATGGAGTTTTTCTACCCCATTCCTCTGGAAGAGCTGGAGCACAATGTCCTATCACACCTGGGGACATGCCTATGATTGGGCATAGGCCTTTGAACTCTTAACAGTAGCTACTACGAGCTCTTTGAGAGCACAGTCTCATGTTCTTGGGGCTCTATTTTGCTTCACTTACAGCACTAGAGAGCAAATAAGGACCAGCTCATACACCATAATATTTTGAGAATAAAGATAGGAAATTGTTTTTTAACTTTTTTGTGTAACTTGGGATGAGGCTGGAGCACAGGCCAAGATTGACACAAATGGCTGTAATCTCCTCAGAATAGTTAAGAACTGAGATGAGGTGATATGTGAGCAGCAAAAAACGAAGAAAAGATAAAATGATAAAGGATAGTGTGGCCTAAGTTGTCACTTCTTTATTAAGCGTTATCTAGTCATTATCCTTTTCTTTACATTCCTTCTCCCCTACTTTCTGTGTTCTTACAGAGTAGTGCAAGTGCCCCTTTGTCTGCTGCCAGCCACCCCACTGCTGACGAGATTCCTTCCTGCCAGCCCCAGGAAAACCTGCGAAATTGGTTCAAATTCAGCTTCTCTTGGAGCATCTGCTTTCCTCCTACTGCTTTCTTTCTGAGTTCTGCTTGCTTTTGCTTGGTCTAATCTCCCTGTGACTCTGCATTCAGGCATAGTTCTTTGTTGGCTCACCACATGCTTTTGCTTATCAGCTTACATTCAGCTGCCTGGCATGTTTGGAAACCACACTACCCTCTCAGGCCTATGTGCCTTTTAAGAAAGGACAGTGCTGCCTGGTGCAGTGGCCAACCTGGGCAACTTAGTGAGATTCTGTCTGGGCTGGGGATGTGGTACAGTGCCCCCTGGACTTCATCCTTACTCCCCAGGACTGCCATAAAACAAAACAAAACAAAACAAAAAACCCAGTCCTAGATAAGCTTCTATTTGTAAAGACATTTCAGTTGTTAGTGGTATAACACAGAAGAAGTATTTTGGACAGGAGGCTTTTGAGAACTCTTTCAAATCATCCTTTGGTAACTGACCTACTTAGATGAGTCCAGTCCAAAGAAAAGTCATCTTGGAGCAGGCACATTACTACCATTCTTCTGCTGTTTGTACCTCTACTTACCTCTTAATTCTCCCTGGACCTCCAGGTGATCTGCCAGAATGAGTTTGTCCCTAGTTTAGAGGAAAATACTGCCCTTCTTTTGCATACGTACATAACTATAACTTGTTCATGTAATGAGATGGTTTATAGGCATTTTAATCCTTGAGTATTTCTTAGTGTAGCACTTGGCTAGTAAAATGCTAAACTGAGTATATAAAAATGGTCCTTGCAAATGGCCACCATTTTAAGATACTTATGAAGCACCTATTGTATATGACTTGTACAAAATAGGTACAAGTCTTTTAGCTTGTGTCTTTTTTGTTTTGCTTGTGTGCTGGAACCCAAGAACTGTACTCAGCCTCTGAGCTTAGTCTTGAAGGATGAAAACAAAAGGATTTCACATCTGAATAAGCCAAAGCATAGACCTGGAGCCGAGGCATGTAGAGAAGTGATTGGAAGTCTGAGGAGAGCTGCTGGGCTGTCCTACCTCTGATCTGCCTCTTGCTCAGACTGAACAGGAACCAGAATGGTGCCACCTGAAAAATATGTTCTGGAGAAACCTGAGTAGGATATTAAGGCATTTTTAGATTTAGTGAGTATACTAAATTTGTCTGCACTATATGAAGATAATTTTCTTTTAAAAAAATCTGTATTGAGATAAAATTCACATAGCACGAAGTTCATCCATTTACAGTTTACAATATTTAGTGTATTCACAGATAAATGCAATTATCATCAGGAAACCATATCTACTCCAACTTCCCCAACCCCCTGCCCCACACCATTGTGGCCCCGAACCACTAATGTGTTTTCTGTCTCTATGTGTTTAACTATTTTTTTTGAATAGATTTATGTATCCTGTAAACTTTGTGACTGGCTTCTTTCACTTCACATATTTTCAAGGTTCAACTTAGTTGTAATACATACCAGTATTCGGGGGTTTTTTTTAATGGCCAAATATTCCATGGATACTACATGTTATTTATGAAGTGTCTTCAGTTTGAAAGTGCTGATCAACCAAGCCCAATCTGAATTTATCAGTGTAGGAAAGCAAGAGCATGATGATGCAAAGTTAAGGGAACTAGGTCTGGAAGGGTCCCCTAGACAAAGGAAGTTCTTTATAAACACTAGTGAGGTGGGCCAGGGATTTAGCTCAGTGGTTCTGCTGCCTGCCTTGCAAGTGCAAGCTCCTGAGTTTGATCCCCAGTACCAAAAAAACAAAAACAAAAACCAATGAGGCGTCCACTCTTTTCCAGGGGACTGCAGGATGCCTGCAAAATGTCTTGGTTTTCTTGAGTCATGGTTGGGATCAAAATACACAGTCAAGTCAGACTTTCTTTTTTTTATTGTACCATGGTCATCTTTATCAACACCAGTAAGTATTTATTAATCATGTACTATGGGGGTGGGGATTTATCTCAGTGGTGCCCCCTGCCTCACAAGTGCAAGGTCCTGAGTTGGATCCCCGGTACCAAAAAAAAAAAAATCATGTAATATGCATGTAACACTCTTCTAAAAGCCATAATATAAGCTGTGTAAGACTAAGCTTGCAATTTAGATAGTAGATTATATGTAAAAAGATAAACAACAAGGCTGAGTTTTGCACCCTCTGATGACTACAATTAGTGTTTTCTGTACATTGCATCATCACTATTTAGAATTGCCTTTCTCCACTGAGATTTGTGTTGCCTTTTTCCTGGGAGGAAGAAGGTATAATTTTAAAAAACAAAAAAAAAAATGACGCACGCACATAGTACAATAATGTGTGAAAAGTAGCATAGGCTAAGCGTTAACGACCATATGTGTTGTAAGAATTCAGAGGAGAACCAGCACTTGTGGGCACTAGGTTTGAGGGTTGTGGAAAGAAGACTGATGAGACTTAAAATAGGTTTTATAGAACAGATAGGTGATCAGGATGTGGCAGAAGAATGCAGGCAAATTCAAGAATGCATAATCACTTTAACAGATTAAGATGGTTAAACTGAAGAAGGGAATGGAAAGGCGGGAAGGAAAGTGAGGAGAACCAGATTGTTTATTGCCATCTAAGACTTTAAAACTAAGGACTAGTAGATGAAAATCACAATGTTCTATTGTTAGAGAGAAACCTAACTGGAGCAAAGAGGCTTGTTTGGATGGTAAAATTACTTTCACCAAAAATTAACTACACAGAATGGTAAATTATTGGTATTAAGCATTTAATTTTGGGGCGGTCAGGTTGAGCTCTTTTGTAGTGTTTTAAATAATAAACTGTTAGGAAGTGGGGCTCTTGCTCATGGTAGAGTGCTTACCTAACATGTACAGGGCCCTGATTTCGATTCCCTGTGGTGGAAAAAAGCTGTTGTAAGATAAAATGTAAAAGCAGAAGTACAATTTAGAAATGAAAATACACACTGGAGGCCACGCAGCAGTTACAGAGATAATGATTCCTAGAACTGGTAATAACAATAAAATTCCCGCCTTTCAACCTCACCCAATGATTAAAAAAAAAGATCCATTACTGTACACCTAAGAAATGTGCTTGCATAAGACTCCACTCTGCATCAAACAGTGGAGCAGGGCAATTGTCAGTTTTCAGTGTTGTACATCACCAACAAGAGATCCGCTTCTATCTTGTCTTAAGGAATATGAAGCTATGAAAGATGAACTTCGTCATCAGATGACAGATCTGCCCCCAAGGGTCCAAATACTTCTACCCCTCACTCACATAAAAAATGTGAATTTGCAAAGGGTCAGTGGTCTGGGATCATCAGAGAAGAAAAAAGAACGGATGTGGTGAAGAAGAGAGGATTTCTCCAGCCACAGTCAGCTAACTCACAGACAGTATCAAACCAATCTGTAACGTCCAGTTTTAGCCCCTACTCCCTAACTTTTCACTCAGAATAATAACATTTACCTAATTTTTCAGTACTTAAAATACCATGTCTCTTTAAAAAAACAAATCACTATTAGGTCCAATTAGTGGTTTTTTTTAGTTAAAAAATTTCGAATGGCTGGGGATTTAGCTCAGTGGTTCCGCCACCTGCCTCGCAAGTGCAAGGTCCGGAGTTCAATCCCCGGTAGAAAAAACAAATTTCGAATATGTAATATTATCAGATACTATAGTTTAAAAAACTAAACAACTTAAAGTGGATACAGTGAAAAGTCTCAGATACATCCTGTCCTCCATCAGCCTTTCCTTCCCCATCCCTTGGTAACCACTTCTATTACTGGCTTTTGCATTCTCCTGGGATTTAAATAAATATAAACAAATACAAATTTTTATATTTTTCCTCTCCTATTATATACAGAAATTAGTATGTTATGTGTAACATTCTGAATCTTGCTGTTTTATATAACATTACTATATTTTGGAGATCTTTTCTCATCAGTAAATTAGGGTGCTTTCTTAATGACTTAAGTCTATGCTGCCAATGATACAGGTCTGTTACCTCAAACTTTTTAGAAGCAGAGCACAATCATGGTTTTATTTATTTTGCTTTTTAGCCACTTCCTAATCTGTGTGCTTACTAACAGGAGCAGAGACAAAGATATAAAGCCACTTGCCTTCCAATAACGTGCAAAGGTGGGGAGAAGGGAACTCTTCATTCTGTGCTGTGACCTCTGCCTGAACATGATTGGCTGAGATTTGTGTTGCCTTTTTCCCTTGTAAATAGGCCTCTGCTTTCATAATTACATTTTGTTTCTAAGGGATATGTTTTGAACAAACACTGGCGATCTCCCTGGTTTTTCTGTTATCGTGTATTTGGATTTCAATAAAAAATTTCCTGTCCCTAATCTTTTTGTCTAAGTTTTAGTTTTGGCTTCAGTTATATTTGACTTTTTTCCTCTAGGTTTAATCTGCCTTTGTTGTTTTGTTTTCAGGTCAAGGAACCCTTACTCCTCACTTAGCTTTCACTTTCACTTTCATTGTTCATTCTAGGAAGGTTGCTTAGATATCTCACTTGCCAATTTTCTTCTTTCCTCCCCATCCACCCTTCTTGTCTTGCTCTTTTCTCTTTCCATATTTTTTGGTATCACTTTGCTTAGTAGCCCATTGATTTTGACCTTAGTTTTTCCTTTCCCTGTTTTATTCTGAACTGTTTCAACTTGAGCTCCTGCTATAATTTGTAATAAAAATTTAGTAGTGATACAGTACTAGTTTATGTGTAGCCTGATTTGTTCTAGGTCTATTAAATATTCTTTTTATCTCTCAGACTGAGGTTGTCTATTGTCCATTCCAGCTCACAATATTAATCTTTACTGCCTTCCAAAATAACGATACACAGCTACCACCATTGTTAGTATCCCACCAACTCCATCAAACAAAATATGAAAATTATTTAATTACATTCAGGATAAAGATGATATTTGGCACAGTGATGGGTTTGGAGTTGGGAAGGTGGTAGCTAGTCAGTGAAGCATCCAAAATGCATAATTGTGAGTTTGTGTCTAAGTTTTTTAGGGAGAAGATCATTAGGATTTTGTAGGTGCCAACTCCTCCTCTCTGTTCACAAATGAATAGGAATCACTGTTATTTAAAACAAGCAAACAAATGTGGAATTATATTGCCAAATATCTTGATGGTGATCCAGCTTCTAAACTATTTTCTGTATTTATTTATTTATTTATTTATTTATTTATTTATTTATTTTGGTACCAGGGATTGAACTGAGGACCTTGCACTTGCAAGGCAGGTTCCGGAACCACTGAGCTAAATCCCTGGCAATATTTCCTGTTTATTGATTCTTCACTTCAGGATAAGCCCTAAGGACTTGTTGACAGATCTTCCAAAAATCCAGGAAACTGACCCTTCTTATATTTCTATGACACTAGATTAAACATTGTTCTCAGACTGGGAATTTCTAGCTTGGAGAGTCTGAGAGAGATGCCTTAGGGAACCAAACTACTCTGTAATAGTGTTGTTCATTGTATAACCCTTAGGCTTATGAGGTACCTCTTCCCCAAAAGGGCCTCTGGGCAGACTCACACTTGGTTATGAGTCAGAACAGATCAGGCACAGTCAGGGTGGCACTGCTGTAGACCATACTTGCTTGTGAGTGAGGTAGGCTGGGTCAGGAGAGCCTTTTATATTGCCGTAGATGCTCTTCATTTATATAGGAATTTTGAGTATGATACATTTTTTTTTTTAAATTCAAACAACATGGCTTGAAAAGAATTTTTATTCATTTTTGTTTATAGAAATTACTGCCTTTTCCTAGGCATTTTAGACTGCCATTCCTAATTTGGCTTCTGTGACCAAGTAATAAAATGAAATGCAAATCAGTGAACATAAATATTTCAATTTACAATAATCACATTTCCAAAAAAGATCAACCAGTTTATCAAAAAATTTTAAACTCAGTCTAGACTATAGTATGAATGTAGTATTTATAGCTCTTGGGTTTCATATGAATTTCCTTGACATCCAGACTGGTGAGGTTTTTTTTGGTTTTCTTTTTTGCCTGTTTGGGATTTCTTATACTATTTCCAGTGTTATCCACAAATCAATTTCATCATCTGTTGCTCAGCAAAGCTATGTCTCAACTTCATACTGTTAATAAAAAGCTGAACTATAACACAGAAAAACCTGAAACCATTTTAACACAAAATCTTTAATCAGTTTTAGGATATTAACTGGGGACATTCATAGAACGTATTAGCAAGAGTTGGGTAAATATGATTTATATAACATTATATACCTGCTTACATTTATGCTTTACATTTTTTTCTTTCATACATTCAAAAGAAAAAAAATGATAGTGTTTAGTACAATTTGGCTCTCAAGCCCACAAATGTTTTCACTTTGTCCACCAGAGCTAGTATTGATGCTTAATTAACACTTCAAACAGCACTGTATACCCACAGTTTTACAAAGAAGCACAATAAAAAAATCCTCAAAGAGAACATCTCCTCAACTGGTTAGGATAAACCCTAGAATAAAGAGTTGCTCTCAGGCATCAGTCTGAATTTATGTCCATAAGTGGATTCAAGTATGTAATATTTGCTTTATAAGGTTTTCTTTAAAATATACTTAAAGAGAAAAATAAGTTGCATTTGTGTTGTCTGTTAGGATAAAATAATACTAGGTAGTTAAAGTGCTAACCACCTAACTACCAGGGAGCTGGAGAATACCAGGCTCAGCCTCCTAATCAGAGTCCAGGTGACTGAAGTACACATTAAAGTTCTAGAAAAACTACCTCAAAACTTTTCACTTACCATTCCTCCCTTGTGAACAGATGTATATACCTAAAATAATTTTTAGGGCCAAATGAGAAAAAAAACAATTTAGCGCTCTAACTTGCCTGATCAAGAATATTAAGACTTTCATAACAACTTCAGTGGACAATACAAATTAACATAAGGTTTCCAAGCTGAAATTAGTGTACACACTTATGGTGAAGAAAGCTCCAGTAATTTAACAGAAATATTTTAGGTCTATTTTCCTATACACTAGAACATGCCACTTTATACATGTCCAATTCTTTATATGCAATTGTGAAAGACAAGAAACTGAAAACAGGATTTTATAAGAAGCTTAGTGGTAAAACTTGATTTGAGCTAGCATTATGCTATTAATTTAGTGGTTTTTAATAACTTTACCATGATTATTCCTGCTCTGCTAAAGAAATGCTGATCTATGAATTTTGGGTTCCTGCCATAAACCTCACTGGAGGTGTTCTGCAGTATAAAAGATATCTACTCCTAAGGATTTTAGGTGATATCTCTAATTTTTAGAGGGGGAATTTAAGGTAAGTATAGATTAAAGAGCAGGAGAAGATACTAGTAAAATGAATTAAATCTATGTGACTAAACCTTCAAGCTAATACTGACTAAATAAAAACAACCTAAAATCATACCTCAGAAGCAGCAACTATACAGTATGTTAAGACAAGAGGCTAAAATAAACTGTTTGAACAAAAGTCTCAGGCTGGAAGGAGGATAAATTGAATGGTAGTAAGCAAATGTGCAAATGTTAAAGGACATCTTTCTCAAATATTCTCTTGATATCAAAATTTTTAATATTTTAACACTACATAGTTATTTTCATAGATGTACAGTAGATTCACTCCGCATAAGATAAAAATCAAGTCCACTAAAATATTCAGCCCATATTTTCAACCTAAGTTCTCTAGTATGCACTAAACAATTACAAAGTGATGCCATTTATTTACAAGACTCTGAAAGAATGAGTCTCCCAATATCAAATATATACATTTTTAATGTGTGAAATATTTACGTAATGGAGCCATACCATGATTCAGTGTTAACAACAGTGTTTTCAAAAGTAAAAAAATCTAGTTAACTCAATCTCACAATTACACTTTTTTTTGTTTGTTTGTTTTTTCTTTTTTCTTTTTTTTTGGTACTGGGGATCGAACTCGGGTCCTTGAGCTTGTGCAGCAGGTGGCGAAACCACTGAGCTAAATCCCTGGCCCTCACAATTATGCTTTTTTAACAGACCAAACTTTATTTTCTTTTGAAATAAATAGACATGGAAATAACTGTACTTAATTTGTGTTAAGAACTATTTAAAACTTGTTACATTTGCAGGCAAATTTTTCTCCCTGCTGAAACTTGATCCACAATTTTTAAAACCCACAGGTATGTCTCTAAACATATCATCAGAATAAACTTTAATGAGAATAGGTAAAAATTAGTAGTTGGTCTGATCTAACTGCCTTGAATGATTAATTTTATCATCATCTTATTCTGGAAATAAGATGTAAACTTTGTAAATTGCCACACTGAATTCTTACTGTGTTTTGTCAAATTCTCCTAGCCTTGTCAACTTGCCTAATTTTATCTTCTGTCTTTATTTTTAAATTTTTGGTGTTGGCAAATGAACCTAGGGAGCCTCTAGCATGCAAAGCATGGGTCCTACAACTAAGCTACATTCCTAGCCCCATTTGTTTTTAAAGGTTCTTAGTTTTCACTTTGCTTTTGGAATGAAAAATTTTTAAAACTAAGGGCCAGTTAGTACAAAACTAAACTTTCCAAAACATTTCTGAGCAATGAAAATAGGGCACTGTGGAGGGGAGGGTCACCATGATCTACTCTCCATTACAAGGGAAGCTGAAACAGCCAGCTATCAACAAGGAAACCTCTGTTTAGCAGACTGTTGCTCACCACAGAAGAATACCATGCTCTGGAAAACTAATAATTATTATCAGACATTTAGATTCACACATATCAGTTTTTTTTAACGCTTCTGTAAGCAAATTATGGAATACTTTTATACATACATTTACACAAACACATTCATACAGATACATACTGCGGAGTAAGTATACATACTCCCCTCCCCTCCCTTCAGTCTTCCCTACCTTCCTTATTTACAACATCCTTTCCATTTTTCCTGTTCCCTTCCTTCTCCTCCTCCTTCCCTTCACTTGTTCCCCTTCCCATTTGAACATTTTCTACCTACTTCCCAATAACTATCAAGTATGCTGCATTCTTGTAGTAAAATCAAGATGGTTGTCTTGTGTCTGAATTGGAAAATTTGTTCCTTTCTCTGAGTGAGCTGACTTTGTTCTGTGCCTCTGGATAAATAATCCTGTTTGATTTATTCAAGTGATGGTGTGTCATGTCTTGTCATCGATCTGCACCTAGTATTTTTTTTTTTTTTTTTTTGTACTAGGGATCGAACTTGGGACCTTGCTCTTGCCAGGCAGGCTGCAGAACCACTGAGCTAAATCCCAGGCCCAATCTGCACCTAGTATTGATATACAGTGGCCATTCAGGTTTTGGGCAACCATAACATTTATTTCCAATCTTTTATTGCATTAATGTTCATCTGCTTTTCATTTGCTTTGAGCTTTTTATCTTTGGTTGCTGTTCTTTGTGATTTTGGGGAGTGAACCCAGGGTCTTGCACCTGCTAGTGGGTGCTTTACCACTGAGACACATTGCCTAGTCCAGAACTCTGTTCTTTCAATAATCAGATATATTAAGCCTCATATAGAAATACTAGGAAATGTGTGTGAATGTATATACATATACATGGATATGTATACATACATGCAGACATTCCTCATTTAACAACTGAGTTCCATTCCTATGACTAAGTCAGTCAATTAATTGGTTGCTAACTGAGGAGTATGGAGTACATATGTTACAATATTCAAAACAAAGAAATAGTCAAAGGAAACTCCAACATGATGACTTTCCTTTAATTGCATTACTGTAATGTATAACAGATCATAAAACTACAGAACTGCAATGTACAGTGCAATCAGCAAAAATTATAGTACTATATAAACAAAGTATACTATACAAAAAAGACATTGAGTTTCTCTAAACAAGAAGTACAGAACTGTACAGAAAAAACTAACATTTTAGTCATGGAATCCTCCAAAGTCCTCTCCAGTGTTGTCATCAAAATTATGATCAGGAGGGCTGGGGATTTAGCTCAGTGGTTCCGGTGCCTGCCTCGCAAGCGCAAGGTCCCGAGTTTGATCCCCGGTACCAAAAAAAAAACAACACACAAAATTATGATCAGGAGATGTAAGTTGTATGATCAGACGGCCTGGAGAGGGAGATGACAAAGTAGAAATGGAAGAACTGGGTATAGATTTCAAAAAGAATCTCCTTAGTATGGTCTGTTTTGTCATTTTCTTTTTTGCTTCATAAGCTTCATGAGGGTACCGTAAAAGTTTACTCATTCACCATCAATCGTTTAACATTTGGATCCATAGTCTCTAGTTCTAATATAGCCACATTCATTTTTGGGAACACAATGTAGACAGTATACTCATTGAGTAATTTGTGGACTTTTTGCACATAGGATTGAATATAGAAGCCACTGTAAGGCCACATTGCCGTTCATATTCCTGCATCATAAGTCTGAATGCAAATCATAAGTCAGAGTGGTGGATCATAAATCTGAACAGTTGTTGAACAGGTAGATCATTAAAACAGGAATATCTGTATATATATGTAAAAACTGCCATTCTCAATGTATAAACTGTTGCCTTTCTCTGAAACTGTGAAGAAGTTTGACACTTCCTAACATCCCACACAGAGCTCCTTTCAAGTGTGTGTCTTTATGTCACTGGGTGGAAGAGATGATCTATAGGGAAGGTATGTTTATTTATCTACTCAAGTGGTCTTGCTTTTAGGGATATACAGAAGAACAAGACAATGTTCCTGAGGTTGTGGAGTTTACATTACATTAAGGCAATCAGATTGCAAATAAATGTAAATGTAAAAAACTAAGGTAATGATAAGTATTAAGAAAAAAATAATAAAAGTATGGGGGTGATAAAAGAAGGAAAACAAGTTAAAGCTTCAATGATAGACCACAGGGAAGTTTGGTCAGTTGGTAAGGAAGTTTTTTTGTTGTTGTTTTGTTTTGGTTTTGGTTTTGCAACTGTAGTTCTTTATTTTTTGGAAGAACAGTGCAGGGGTCAGAGAAGAGGCCCAAGGTTTCATTGTTAGATAAGATAAAATGGCAGAAACCAAGCCAATTCTACAAGTGGGAAAACACCTCTCCCCCAACAGCGACTACTAAAGCTGCCAGGAAAAGCTCCCTTGACAGATTGCATGAAGAAACTATCAGGGCAGAGAAGGTAAGCCAGTCGCAGCACCTGGAAGGAAGCTCCCCCACTCCCATTCCGTGCTCCTAGGACAGAGAAGGTGAACCAGTCCCAGTACCCAGAAGGAAGCTCCCCCACCGCCATTCCATTCTCCTAGGGCAGAGAAGGTGAGCCACATGGGCACCAGAAGCAGCCCCCCACCCCGGAAATGAGAAGACATGTAAACAAGCCTCAAAAGCAGACTTCCAGATCACCTACAGCAACCCCAAAGGGAAACGAGATGGAGCAATCTGATACTCAACCACCTGGACTCTCTGAACTGGCAACAAAAGAGGATCTGGGGAAAGTGAAATCAGAAATAATTTCTCAGATAACAGCAAAGATTGTGCTCATAGTGCAAGACATGATTAATAAATCTAGAGAGGACACAGATAAAAAAAAAATAGAGGATCTGAGGAACATGATGGAATACCAACATAGGAAACAAATGGAATCCATAAAATAGATGCAAACAGATTTCCATGAGATTAAAAACTCCATCGAAAGTCTGCACAGCAGAATGAACCAATGTGAGGACAGAATTTCACATATAGAAGATAAGACTGCAATTAGTGAGGAGGAAAAGAAAAATTGCTTTAAAATTGTAAGGGAACATGAGAAATCAATCCAGCAGCTGCTAGATGATGCAAAGAAGAATAACATAAGACTGATTGGAGTCAATAAAGAAAGAGGAGAGAGTGCAGATGACATAAAAAAACTGTTCACAGAAGTGATGGCAGAAAACTTCCCAAGCAGGGGAAAGAACTTGACATACAGATAAGTGAGGCATATAGGACTCCAGTGAGCCTTGATCAAAAAAAAATCTATACATAGGCATGTAAGAGTTAAGATTCCAGAAACCCAACAGAAGAACAAAATTCTAAAAGCAATTAGAGAAAAGAAAGAAATCACATACAAAGGAAAGCCCATCAGAATCACAGCAGACTTCTCAACACAAACCCCCAAAGCAAGAAGAGCTTGGAGTGATGTATTTCAAGCCCTAAAGAAAAACATCCTCCAACCCAGATTGATGTACCCTGCAAAACTATCTTCAAAATTGATGGAGAAATAAGATACTTTCATGACAAAGAGTGCCTCAGAAACTTCATGAATACCAAACCAGCACTCCAAAAAATTATAGATAATACCCTAGGAAAAGACAATGAGGATCACAACCCCAGGAAGCCCAGCAGGATGAATCCATTGGGTGTGACAAATTAAACACAAAGGTGGAGAATCCAATAAAAAGAAAAAGTCATGGCAAGGCTTTTAAAATTTTTAACTTCATCTCCCTAATGAGTGTATAATTCAATCTTATTATTGTACTGATTAGTATTTTTCTGATTCTAGAGTTGCACACCATTCCTTGTGCTATACTGGCTATTTATCAACTTCTTATGTCTACTTTTTAATTGGGTTGTCTATTAATAAGCTCTAAGAGTTCTTTATATATTCTGGTCATAGGTTATATGCATTGTAAATATGGTCTGTTTAAGGACTACTTTTCATTTTAATGATGTCATTTAAAGTTCTAAATTTTGATGGAATCTCATTTATCATTTTTTTCTTTTATACATCATGTTTTCTGTATCCTAGGTAGTTCTTGCCTACCCTGAATTCATAAACATTTTCCCTTATAATTTCTTCTTAAAGTTTTATACTTTTAGGCTTTCATATTTAGGTTCATAAATCCCTTCAAGTTATTTTCATGTACGGAAATAAAGGGTTGAGGTTAATTTTTCATATACGGATACCAGGTGTTCTAGTGCCATTTGCTGAAAACACTATCTCTTCCTCGGCTCTTGAATTGAGTTTATATTCTATAAAATGCTAATGTTAAATAATCTTTCAAAACTCAGTGGACCATATATGTGTGGTTCTATTTCTAGATTCTCTGTTTTATTCAAATGATCTATATGTCTTTCCTTACACCAACACTCCCTTGATTACTGTAGCTTTAGAAGAAGTCTTAAAATTAGGTACTAAATGTCTTCCAACACTGTTTTTTTTTAACTTTTCTAGGTCCTTTGTACTCCTACATAACTTTTAAATTTCAATATCCAAATCTTCATTTATAGCAAGTATACACAGACCTGAATTTTTATATATATCTTATGTTTTCTAATCCTGCTAAATTCAAATACAAGTTCTAGGGGCTCCTAGAGATTTCTTAGTATTTTCTCTATAGATGATCATTTCATCTACATATAAAGATTTAGCTTCTACCTTGCCGATCCAATCCCAACTGTGTCATTTTATTGCCAGACTATTTTGGTGGGGCCTAGGTTTCAAAGTTTAATGGGCAGATAAAGAGTAAGCATATCTGCCCTTGTCCCCCACCTTAAGGAGAAAGCATTGTATCTTCTCCATTCATGCAAGGCATTCTCACTGGAGGTATGGAGTACATGTCTTTAATCTGCTGAGAAGGTTCTGTTCTACTTCTAGTCTCCTGATAGCTTTTACCATGAACAGCTGTAGAATTTAGTCCAATACTTTTTCTCCAACTAGTGACAGGATCATGTGGCTTTTTCCTTTCCTCTGTTAAAATGATGACTTTTGGGGGTGGATTTCCAATGCTGAACCAACACTGCCATCCCTATAACAAAACCACTTTCTACATCCTGCCAGATCTGACTTCAGTAGTTTGTTTTGTTAAACAAATTTCTATCTATATTCATACTTTTTTCTATTATCTTTATCCAGTTTTAGGATTAGCACAATGTTGAGTTGCTAAAATGAGGGGAGAAGTGTTCCTTTTTTTTTTTACTGCTTTAAATGCTTGATATAATTTATCAGTTAAAATGTATACAAGCCTGTTGTTGACATATAGGAGGGGTTTCAAGCTAGGAATATACTTTCTTTAATAAGTGCTATTCAAATTTTATATTTCTTCCAGAGTTAGTTTCATTAATTTGTCTTCCAAGGTACTTCTTAGAAGTTGTCAAATTTATTTCAAAAAAGATTTTTATAATATGCTTTCTATATCCTTTTAAATTCTGTAAAATCTGTGGTAATGTCTTCTAGGTCTTGATATTTTAATTTAAAAAATGTATAATTGATATTATGTAATAGTAAAGCTCTAAAGGAGCAGGGGAAGTGGGAGAGGTAGGGGAAAGGAAAGAAGGGAAAAAATATGAGAAAAGGAAAAAAATGGAAACAATCTTTGCAAATAGGGAAGGGTAGAAGGGGTGAAGGGAGGGTAGGGGAAGGGGAAAAAAAATAAGAACCAAGATGCTCATGTAATGGTACAAGATCCCAATGATGTATGTAAATGTATATTATACCTAAAATGTACCAATAAACTTAATGAGGGGAAAAAAAAGAAACTCTCACTACAGGTGGGGGCTCAGGTGTTTGGAGAGATTCTGTCATTACCAGAAACCCACTTGACAACTCATCCCTGAAGCTGCATCTACAGAGGTTGGTAAGGGAAGGTCTCCACTGGTGAGCTTCAAGGCTGGGAAAACTACCTGGTGGGTTTGTGTGAAGATAGCAAACTGTGCACCACCTGTTAAGAGAGACCAGGTGACTTGCCTGATATGGGGAGAGGTAGCTTCAAGGAAGATAGTTTTTATGGGATTTCTTAGTAAATTATATAAAATACATTAGTTTAATTTGTGACTTTTTGGGTAAGAAATTGTTTATAATATGCTGCAATTATAGATACAGAGAAAATGGTGGAGTTATGATCAGTAGCAAAGTTCAGCCTTGCCAAGATCCAGAAAACAACAACTTGTTGAAGAAAAAAAGAGAGGCAGATCTCTAGGAATCAGAAAGAAACTGAAGGGAAAAATTAGAAGTTACAGAGAAGTTGGAAAGACAGCCCACAACACAGAGAAAAGAAGGAAACAATTTGTACTCTCTTCCTTGTTATTGCAACTCACAGGGAAGGGAATCAGGCTCTCCAGAAGCAAGGTAAGTGCACATGGCAGGGAGATCTAGGGAGAAATGGCAGCAGAGTCCATGGCCTTTGTGAGCTGCAAAAACAGCATGGAGTTTTGCTCTGGGGGGACTTCTTCCACATGGTGAGCAACAGCCAGAGGGGAATCCAAGTGTTGGTGTCTGCTATATCACCAGAGAGTGATTGATCAGGTACCATTTTGGGGATTCGAAACAACTAAAAAGCAACTTCACTTCAGTGCTCCTACTGTTTCTCTCCCATAGTGACGGTGTGGGAGACAGCCAGAGGAGACAGTGATAGACAAGGAACAGGCTAGAAAGAGATCTCCTGAAAAGTTTGAATTCAGACCAGGCAGGACACGGGCCCTACTGCCATGGTGAGAAGCCAGGCTGAGCTTGAGTTGTGCTCAGATACAGGTAGGTCTGAAAGTGCCTGAAGACATTAAGTATTTGAACTCTTTCTGTGGTGGCTATATCCAGCACACAAACAGGTCTGATTGTCTTCCTCATCCACCAATGTGAACAAGGACACATCTTGGTATGTACATTGCCTTGGCCTCTGGAATAGGAGGTGCACCTTAGAAACCCACAGGATGTAAGGCTAGGTAGAAAACAACAACAACAAAAAATTGCTAGACTCCAAAACTACAGATCCTAGAAGGAAACACTCATTCAAAAATACAGAGAACATTTTTTTTTTTTCTGTTTTTGGTCTCAATTTTTGTTCTTCCTTCTTTTTCTTTGCTCCCTTTTTATTTCTTTTTTCCTTTTTAATTTTTACTACTCCTTCCTTTTTTCTTTTGACTTCTATTTCTTGTTGGCTTTTTATTTCTGTTACCTTTATCTAATTTTATTTTTTATTTATTTATTTTTTTTCCAATACCAAGGATCGAATTCGGGACCTTGGGCTTCCTGAGCAGGCATGGCACCACTGAGCTACATCATCAGCCCTTATTTAATTTTATTAATATCCCCCTACTCCATAATGGATTTTTTTTTTTCCAGTACCAAAGATCAAACTCAGGACCTTGCACTTGCCAGTGGAATTTTTTTTAAAGACAGAATCTCACTATGCACTTCAAGCTGGCCTTGAACTCATTATGTTTGTAGTCCAGGCTGGCCTGGAACTCATAGCAATCCTCCTGCCTCAGCCTCATGAGTGCTGGGATAATAGGTGTGCACCACCACACTCAGTTTATAAGGAATCTTTTGTCTTACTTTTCTCTCCTCATCTCTCATTGTTTAATTTTTCAAATATTTCTTTTGGTTTTCTTTCTTTCTTTCTTTCTTTCTTTCTTTCTTTCTTTCTTTCTTTCTTTCTTTCTTTCTTTCTTTCTTTTTGACAGGATCTCACTATGTATTTCAGGCTGGTCTTGAACTCACTATGTAGCCCAGACTGGCCTTGAACTTGTGGCAATCCTCCTGCCTCAGTCTCCTGAGTACTGGGATTACGGATGTGCACCATCACACCTGGAAAGTATTTCTTTTTGCATTCTCTTATACCTAATTCCTTATATCTTCAATAGTATAAACATTAAGCTTTATTAATCTTTAGAGAATAAACTCTGTTACTGCTGTTGAATTCAGGGGAAGGCAAGCCAAAGCCACATCAACAAGATAACATAGGAGATTAAAAGATAGATCAATGAGCTCCTCAGTGGGCTCACAGAAAACTTCACTAAACAGATAATGGAGATAATAAAACAATCAGTGAGCATATTAAAGACACTAATAAAAAGCTACCTGAGCTAAACAAAATGATACAAAACAGGAATAGACCAGATTTGCAAAGTAGCAGAATCCATGAAAGGTTCTAAAGAGAAACCTAGGAGATTAAAAATTATATTAAAAGTATGGCCAGCAGAAATTATCAATGTGAGGATAAAATATCAGAACTAGAAGACAGGGATGCGTCAAGTACCAATCACTCAAAGATACCTTAAGAATAACAACACAGCTGGATGTTGTGGCACATACTCTAATCCCAACACTTGGGAGGCGAGGCAGAAGGATTACTGCAAGTTTAAGGCCAGTCTGGGCTACATAGTGAGTTCAAGGCCAGCCTGAAGGGCTGGGGATTTAGCTCAGTGGTTCCACGGCCTGCCTCGCAAGCGGAAGGACCCAAGTTCGATCGCCGGTACCAAAAAAAAAACAAAAACAAGGCCAGCCTGAAATACATAGTGAGACCCTGTCTCAAAAAACAGAACAACATAACAAAAAACCCCCAAAACAAATAAACAAACAACAAAAAACAACAGAACATGAAAAATGGATCCAATACCTAGTAGACACAAGGAAGACTAATTAAGATGAATTGCAATTAGTGAAAAATCAGAAGATCGCACAAAGTGCATAAAAAGCTTTCTGAACAGAAATAATAGAAGAACACTTTCCAAATATTGGGACAGAATTAAACATATAAATAAGTAAGGTATATAGAAGCCACAATCAAAAGAGTACTTCTCCACATCACATCAATCAAAAATACCAGAAGTCGGGCCGGGGATTTAGCTCAGTGGTTTCGCCGCCTGCTGCGCAAGCACAAGGACCCGAGTTCCATCCCTGGTACCAAAAAAAAACAAAAAAAAAAAACAAACCGGAAGTCCAACACAGGGACAGAATCTTAAAAGCTGTTAGAAAGAAGCAATGAATCACTTGTGAAGATAAAACCATTAGGATTACAGCAAATTTCTCAACACCTTAAAAGCCAGGAGAACTTGAAGTTGAGTGTTTCAGGCCCTTAAATGAAAACAAATTTCAACCCAGACTTATGTATCCTGCAAAACTATCTTTCAAAGTTGATGGAGAAATCAGGTATTTCCATGGTAAAGAGTACTTCAAGAAATTCATGACCACCAAATCAGTACTACAAAATAGTCTCAAGAATATGCTAGAAAGAGACAATGAAGCCAATAATGCAAAACAAAACAAAGCAAATGAACAAAAAGCTAATGGAATGAATAAATCATGCAAGGTAAGTAGCTAAGCAGAAAGGAAGGGGTGGTGGTGGTGGGGAATCAGCAACAAGAAAATAATGCAATTACAGGAATAAGTACCTTTCAGTAATAACTCTCAATGTAAAGGGTCTCAATCTATTGGTGAGATTCTCAAAGAGGATCAACTTTGGCAAGGTAGGCTTGCTTTTATGTTAAGTTGGAAAAGTCTAGACCTCCAGATGGACATGAAGTATATGCAGGTGGATGAATTTAGAATCCAAAGAGAGAGATTTAATACTTGGAAGTCATCAGCACATAGATGGTATTTCAAAAAATTGTTCTGGATGATGTCATTTAGGGACAGAAATCAGGAGCGAAGGAGTCTGAGCAAGAGCCAGGAAACAGAAAAAGTAGAAAGCAGGATGTCTTGGAGGGCAAACCAAGAAAAGGTCTCAACAAAAGAAGTGAAGAGTAGCAAGGGTGATCCCATGATTGAAATGTACACCAGAAAGAGTGGAAGATGAGAAAGTCAAGATGGCATGTACCAACAACTATTTTGAGGAAATTTTCAATATATGAGATTGGTAATTGGAAGCAGTGAAAGGATTTTCCTTTTTCCCCTTCTTTTCTTTCTTTTCCTTTCTTTTCGTCTCTCTCTCTCTCTCTCTCTCTCTCTCTCTCTCTCTCTCTCTCTCTCTCTCTCTGACGAGAGACGTCTTGAAGTGGAAAGAAATCCACTGGGACTTGAGTGTAGTATGAAGGAGCCAATAAGTTACTCTATATTATATTTGGAGTTAAATGGGATCTTTAATTGGTTATGCACAGTTACAAATGTGCTGTGTGTTATGGATCCTTGATGATGGAAGGAAGTGGCTCCATATTAGGAGCCTGGTTTTGACTTGATAGTCATCCATAAGAGGGCAGCAGAACTAGGAAGTAGAAAAAAACTCTGCAAGGTGATCTTTCAAGGTAATGACTTTTTAGCAGACTCTAAAGATATAAAGGGAATTCAGCCTCTTCTTCCCAGAGCTTCAGTGTTAAAATTTAGCTAAGAGAGCCAAAAGGCTCTAGATGTGGAAACACATTTGAGTAATATGGCCTCACTTTGAGCCAAGTTGGGAAAGAATCTATTATAAGGCTGTTCAAGATGTGGAGGAATGAGTGGTACAGAAGGAAGTTGCTACATCCCTAGCCCTATTATATTGCAGTATTTTTAAAAAGAAATAGGCTAGATAATTGTCATTATAAATAGATTTATTTCCCGGGAGTAATTACTTTCATTCACTCATTCCAAAAGAGCCACTGATGCTGAATCCCAACGTGTGTGGCCAAATTTTGCCAACCAAGTAGAGAAGGGCCTAATTTACCATAGAAAACAGAAAGAGACTCATGGTGAGACTGCACTTCTAATGTGAAAAATACAGCAGGTAATATGCATGTAATACTTTACAGTTTACACGACTGTATTCTACCTTTTTATGAGTAGTTTCTATAGTTACGTAAACCCTTGAGCAAGCATCACTAATATTATTCTCACTTTCATTTTTGAGATGAAAAAAGAGAGGCTTGGATGATGATCCTTGCCTGTAATCCCAACATTCTGGGAGGTTGAGGCAGGAGCATTGCAAGTTTCAGCTCAGCCTGGGCAATTTAGTGCCTTAGCAAAGTCTGTCACATTGCAAAAAAAAAAAAAAAGTGCTCAGAATGTAACTCAGTGCCAAGGCTCTAGGTTCAATCCTTAGTACCACCACCACCACACACCACACACACAAAAGGTGTTCAGAAACGTTTCCTAATTTTTTGCAACATGAACATGACACAGCAAAGGAATAGCTAATCCAGGACTCAGATTTAGGAGCTTTGCCTATATATATAGTGATGATAGAAAACAATGTGTAGAAATATGTCACATTTAGGTTGACTATAGACTTGGTGGCAAACTGGAAATGAAACAAGGTAGTGAGGATCTATCCTCATTTTTTTTTTCCAGTGCTAAAGATTGAGCCCAGGGCCTTGTGCCTACTAGGCAAGCACGCTGCCACTAATGACATACCCAGCTCTGTCTTCTGTTACTTTTGAACATTGTTTATACAGAAGAGAAGAGAATCAAATTTGTGTTATGCAACTTTGGAGGGGTAGGATTAGGGTAAGAGAGAGATTCCACTCAGTAATAGGAAGAGCTCTGTAAAAAGAATTTGTGGAATTAGACTCCTGAATTGTTGAAGCAGGGGCTGGGTGAATAACTGACAAGCCCGTAGAGAGGAAGTTTTGACTTTATGATCTCTCAAATTCTTTTCAAATCATGTAATCTGAAACATTAGGACTTGTTTGCCGAGCCTGGATACATTGTACTTTCATGTTACAATAATTATATATCCATGCACTCTACCTCTGCTTGACCCACTTCAGGGTGGGATCTAATCAGTTAGGTCACAAGAGCAGAAAGTTTAGGGACTGACAAGGATCCAAGAAGGGGAAGCAATTTGATGCTTCATGAGTCAGGAAAGAGTCATTTTTTAGCTTAGCAAATGAGAAATCTTTACCCTCACTGTAGGACAGATTCAATTTGCCTCAGGGGACCAGAGTCAGTACTCAAAGGATAGGCAGAGCAGATTACACAGAGCCTTCTGTGAAGAGTGATTTGTGCGTAGAAGCCTTGCGCGTAACCAGAGATGCGTGGAGGGTGAGGAAGCCATTTGTTCCAGGAGAGCAGTTTAAACAGGGTATGTTTTATGTAGGCAATGGTTTATGAGGAAAGTGTCTAGGGAAGCTTCGTGGGCTAGTGATATGCATGGGAACACAGAGAACTGTGGTTTGTAGGGAGCTTACTTTGCTGGGTCCCAGGAGCAGGTGATTTGGTACAGTGATAGAGGCCAGAGGGACAAACGAAAGCTTAAATTTTAAATAAAAATGTTATATAAGTGCAAAAACAATGTATAAATGTAGAGCAATTGGGAAATATAACAAAGAACAAAAAAGAACCCCTCATTACTCAGTCAGAATAAGCGCTGTTAGTATTTTGATGTACTTCCAATGGATTTTATACAGTGTGTGGATGGGGAAACTAGGGATTGAACCCAGGGTCTTCACATCAAGCTACATCTCTAGCCCTTTAAATAATTTTTTGTTCTGTTTTGAGACAGGAACTTAGTAAGTTGCTAAGTTTCCCAGGCTGGGCTTGAATTTGTGATCCTCCTGCCTCAGCCTCCCAGAATGCTGGGATTACAGGTGTTGGTTACTACACCTGACTGATTTTATATACTTTGGGGACAATTTTTAATGTTCATTTGAATCTAACCTTTTTTCTTGGAAAACTTCAAGCATTTAGAAAGGTTTTGAGAGGATTGCATAATGAACATGACTATCTTTCACCCAATCTATCAATTATTAACAATTTACCACCCATGCTTCCTTTTTTTTTTCCTGAGCCATTTGATAATAAGCTGCTGTGTATATCCTGTCAGTTAGCTTTTGAATACACTGGCATGCACTTCTAAGAATAGGGACATTTTTTAATAGAACTTCATTGCCATTGTCTCACCTAGTCAGTATGATCTGCATACTTATTGATGTCTTACTAGAATTCTAAATTTTTATTTCTCCAGATCTCATCTTTGCCTCCCTTCTCTGCTATTTCCTTCCTTCCCTTCTCTCTTCTTCATCAGATTTTACTGGGCACCTATTCTGTACTATAGGGATGATGTCTGCCAATCGAGCTCAGAAAGTTTAGATTCAGTGTTACTCCAGAAAGAATGATGAGGCTTTGGTGGAGAAAGGAACTATTTTATTGGTGGGAATGTGACCTAGTACAACTACTATGGAAATCAGTATGGAGATTTGTCAAAAACTAAAAATGGAAATACTATTCAACCTAGCCATTTCCCTACTAGGTATCTTCTTGAAAGAGTTAGATATCATATTCCAGTGATACATGCATACCCATGTGTACAGCATCACATTTCATAATATCTAAGTCTGGAAGAAGCCTATATGTCCCTCAATAGGCGAATGGATAAAGAAAATGTATTTATACATGATAATGTACTACCCTGCTATAAAGGATAAACTTGAGTCCTTTGTAGAAAAATGAAAGCACCTTGAGACTATAATGCCAAGTGAAATAAATGACACACAAGCTTAAATATCCCAAGATTTTTTTCATTTGATATACCTGAAGCATAAGGAACAAAACAGAAGCTAGATAAAAGAAAACAGGGAGATAGATCTTCTGCAAATAGGAAGGGGGCCAAAAGATAAAAGAAGGAGAAAAAGAGAGGGAAAGGAGACATAAAAAAAGAATTAAGTACCACAAATTGTACAAGTAAATAAATAAGTAAAAGTTCACAAACTCAAAGTTCAGAAAAGATAAATTTACATGTTGCTGAGATGTTTCTTTCTTAAGGCTCTGTAACCTGCCTTTTAGGATCATCCTGCTCATAGGACTGGCTTGGTCTGGTACCCTTACCAGGGTATTTGGGCTTCATAAGGAAAAAGCCTATGCTCATCAGACCACTAGTTGCCTTGATTGTCATTAGTACCTGACCAGAGAACCAGTTTTGTGAAGAGAAAGCAAACCCATCAACCCCGAAATTTTATCTTAGTTGTTCCTTCCATGGGATGTTTCTTTGTGCCGGGAACATCTGATTTGTAAATTGAGGTGCACCTATGTCTACCTTCGAGACAGGTGTTTTGTTTTTATTTTGACCCAGGCTTATTTTTATATAGTGGTTGGCAGTTCTTTTAAGAATCTTTCTCTCTTTCCTCTTCTTCTCCTTCCTCTTCCTTTTCCTCTTCCTCTTCCTCCTCTCCCTCTCCTCCCCCTCATCCTCCTCCTTCTTTTTTGGAGACAGGGTCTCACTGTGTAGCCTGGGCTAGCCTCAAACTCATGGCCATTCTCCAGTCTTAGCCTCCTGAGTGTTGGGATTACAGGCATATGCCACCATGCATGGCTTTAAGAATGTTTCTAGGTGTTAAAATGTAAAAAAAAAAAAAAAAAGTAAGCTAATTTTAATGTTTCAGAAATCTTCACTGAAACCATAAATGAGGCTACAATAAGATAATTTAAATTAATCTTATTATTCATTCCACTTTGGTTATCTCCTTCTTACAAAAACTTTCTAATAAGCTAGCTTGTTTAATTAATTTTTATCAGTAAAAATGAGAAAAAGAAGTTGTAATTCATAAATTTAATAGCACAATTTCTCCAAAATTTGAAAGTATTTGTATAATTTGAGAATTAAATTAAGTCAAATCAGCATTTGTAACTAATTATCATTTATAATATTAAACTGTCTAAACTACTGATCTAACACTGGAGGGTTAAGAAGCCACAGCTCTAGCTTTGTGGACCAAAATGCGGGCTTCAAAAAGAGTAGCAATTTTAGCTTCCATATCACTAGAGCATAACCAATCAAATTGTATCCTGTATCTTTTTTCTTACCTAAATTTGATTTGTATTATTTATTGTAGATATTTTTCCAACCTGAATTTAATCTTGTCTTGGAACAAGGTGGAATATAAAAGAGTACAAAACAACAAACACGTTAATGTATTTTAGGAAGGGAATCGGAGAGCTTGGAGATTAGATGGGGAAAGTCTAAAGTTTGGGAATTACTTCTTACTAAACCACCACTGCGTAGGAGTAAGGGAGTGGCTCATTTCTTAATTCCAACTTCAAATGTTTTCGCAACCTCATCCTAGCCCGAATACTTCCCACTCCTATTCACCAAGCAAACATCTCTTCATGGTTTGGTTTCCCTCTTGAGTCAGAGAGAGAATGATGGGTTAAGCATATTTTTCAGTGTAGCTTTTTTTTACAGTTTTATTTGGGAACTGATTGGTTGAGTCAATATGGTGAGACTAAAAACTTGCACAATTTTTTCTGATGTGCAAATAAAATCAAGTTTGGGCCTGTGAGTTGAGGGTTGGAGCCATGATGGGCTGGTCAGCTGTGCTGCCTCCACCTCCTGAAATCCTTTCAGAGTGGCCATCTGGGCTTTCTGGGTGCCTCTGCCACCTTTTCTCATTCCAAGCAGGAGAAGCCTAAAGAATGTAGCTTACAGGGACCCTTGGGCTTGAGAAAATTAAAAGAAATCCTTTATTTTTTGCCAGGACATAAATTTTATGATGTTTAAATAGAACTTAAAGGTTTTCAAAACAAACTGTTCTGTCCGACAGGAATTAAAGAAAAAGCAAGTCCACACTATTTAACAGAAATACAATACCTTGAGCTAAAAATTATGTAGCGGTATCTGTGTTTTATATTCTTTTCTGAACACTTCATTACAAATTATTAGAATTTTCTTGTTCTTATATAGTACATTGAAATATTCTCTACAGTGCTATGTTTTGGGAAGTGTAGAGCAAGAAGCAGTCTCAAACATTAAAAGCAAAATAAAACAAAACAGCTTTTGTGTCCTTGCTACCTGCTGCAGAGTGGCTAGGTTGGAGGTGGCAGTGAGGGCTCCAGGGTGGACGGGATTGGAGAGTTCTGAGCATCAGAGCTGGCTGGAGAGAAAGCAGAGAATGCAGTGCATGGATAGCAGGGAGCTTCTGGGCTTCTTCCCAGGGAAAGAAAAGGTACTGTATTTCTGCCGCATAATTGTGGACTTGCCTTTTCTTTAAAAGGAGTCCTTTAACTCACATGCATAAATACCAAATATTTTTCTCTGGTGTGAGAAACTAAAAGTGTAAAGGATCAAAATGAGTAATTGATAATGTGAAATAGGAAGAAAAGGTCTAAAGGGGTAGGGGAAGTGGGAGGGGCAGGGGAAAGGAAAGGAGGGAAAGGAAAATATATGAGAAAAGAAAAAACGGAAAGCAAAGTCTTTGTAAATAGGGAGGGGTGGAGGGGGTGAAGGGAGGGCAGGGGAAGGGGGAAAAAATAAGAACCACAATACATCATGTAAAGGTACAAGTTCCCAATGATAAATGTAACTGTATTGTAGACCTAAAATGTACCAATAAAAGGACTCCTTTAAAAAAATTATTTTGAGCAAGCACAAGGTCCCAAGTTCAATCCCCAGTACCCCCCTCCAAATTATTTTAAAGTAGGTTGTCACTATGTTGTCTAGACTGGTCCTGAACTCAAGATCCTTCTGCTGGGATCATAGGTGTGCGCCAGGTGAGATTTAAATAGGGTCCTTGATGGTTAAAAGATCAGAAGCTACCAGTTTAGCTGACACGTATATTGTCTTTTGATTTCAGAGGCTTTTTGGCAATTGGATTAAATGTGTTCATACTAAAACTTGTTTGACTACTATCTCAAGTTAAAATATTACATAGGGCAATTGTTTGAAAGTTTGGTCCTTTGTCTGTGAAGTTAGTATTTTGTGGCTATTTTATTTTATTTTATTTATATTTTTGAGACAGGTCTCACTATGTAGTTCAGGCTGGCCTTGAACTCACACTGTGCAGCCCAAACTGGCCTTGAAGTCCTGGTGATTCTCATGCCTCAGCTTCTGAAGTGCTGGGATTACAGGTATGTGTCACCATGCTTGGCTTTTTTGTGGCTAATTTAAAAGCATTGTGTTTCTATTACTAATCAATCATTTCAGAAATGATCATTGTCTACTCTAAAAGACACACACAACCACAGAACACACACACACACATCTCTTCCTTCCTTTTTATTTTCTTTGTGAAAATCCTTTTTCTTTTAGTTTCATTTGAAATAATTTTATTTTTTTTTCTATGCCTTTTTTTTTTTTAAACTGTTGAGTTTTGGTTTGGTTTGGTTTTGGGTACCAGAAATCAAACTCAGGGACTCATGCTTGCCAGGCCTTCCCTTTTTTAACTAGTGCTGGGGATGGGACCTAGGGCCTTGCACAAGCTAAGCAAGCATTTTACCACTGAGCTACATCCCCAGCCCTCGCTTACTTCTTTATCAGTGTTCTTTCCTTCTCAGTTCTTCGCTCCTGGTGTCAAATTCTTTCATGAATCTTAGGCATTATCCAGAATTCTTCATTGTGGCATTTTCTGACAAAGGAACTTCCACAAACATAGATTTTGAGCCCAACAGATCTCAGTTCAAATGTTAAAATATTGGCTGTCATTTACTAGCTGTATGGGGATATTGGAGATTCCTAATGCTCCATTTCCATGTTTATAAAATGACAAAATTTTGTTCTTTTTTCCTTTTCTTTACCTACTCATGTGTTTATAGGCATCTAGGCTGGTTCCATATCTTGCCTATTATGCATTGTGCCACAAGAAATGAGTATGCAGGTATCTTAAAAAGTTGGTTGTTTCTAGGTAATAAGGCCATTTCAAAAAAAAGTTTCAGACAAATGTATCTAAGATAATTAAGCTAATTTCAATGAAATCAGCAAATATGACCCAAACTGACTGATTAAAATGGAAGAACACAACTTTTTATACAGGACACACCCGAAATGTCAATGAGCTGGCATCTTCCCTAACACAGGTACAGGCTATGAGAAGCAGAGAACTTCCTGTCTAGAGAGATTCATAGGTTAAATATGATTTCTGAGAGTTCCTTCTCTAGACTTCATTGGTTCTGGAATTTCCTTTCGCACCAGAGTAGGGTGATTGTGGTCTTTTTAAATGTTCATGTGTTACTGGAAAAAACTCCTGTGATGATACAGATGCTGCCAAAATCACTCAGGCAGAAATAATAAGACATGTTACAATAACTCTCTGAGTAGCCCATTGGATGGATCCACAGCTATGCAGGCCCTGAGCAGGTACAAACCCGCATCAGAGGAATCACAGCAATTAGAAAGGGGGTGGAAGGATTATAAGAGTGAAATAATTGACAAAGGTTAGAAGGGTTGGGTTGTATGGGTTTTGAGCAGGTTTGTCTGAATTTGTTTTACAAATGTGAGCTGTTGTGATTCTTAAGAAAAGCTGAAAACGTCTATCTATGTACTGAAGATTGTTTTTGGCATGGATGGTAACCAGTTGTTCCCTAGACCCATGAGGAAATGACTTCAACTGGAACCAGCTCTCAAAGTATAGGCAGAGGGTATAGGAGGGGGAATGATGGGTAGAAGCCAGCAGATGACAGGTCCATTCCTGTTTGCCATCTACTACCTATGTGGTCTTAGGCAACTCACCATCTTCAGGCCCCAATTTTATTGGAAAATGGAAAAAATAATTTTAGGTCTTTTGCCTGGTAGAGAAGTTGTGAGAGGCATGTGAGGTTACTTCTGTAACAATGAACTAAAATGTAAAGTTATCTTCTTAGATTCCTAGAAAGCATAAACATCACCTTTGTACAAGTTACAAGAAAGACCTCCTCCTCTGGATTAAGCCAACTCTTTGCCAGTCCTTGTGGTTTCCTTTGCCCAGTAAAGGTGAGGTTTTGGTATCTAGTTTCCCCCTTTGCTGTCTAGTTTTGAGCAGAGCATAACCTGAAGAACTGTCTCTTTAAGAAGGCTCTCAATGCCTGATGTTGTAAGGAAGCATTCACTATGTGGACCTTTGCTGAGGGTCTTTAATAGGCCAGGGCCTTTTGCATTGGTGGTAATGATAAACTGACATTATGCTCTGCACAGTTGAGCACTCTAGGATCCTAATGGAGAACAATGTTTAGATATTGGTTCACCCCAAATAATATGTCAAGGGCCAATCACAGTAGCTCCTGTTATCCCAATACATGGGGGGCTGAGGCAAGAGGATAGCAAGTTTGAAGGCAGCTGGGGCTCCATAGTGAGTTGTGTTTCAGAACATACACCACCACTGTGTCAGTCTTTGAGAAAATGCCCCCCCTCCCATTTTTGTGTATCTGCTGGGCATGTGGGTGATAAAAACCCTGGAAAAAAGTAGCAGCTTGTTTGGGACCCACACCAGTTTGGATTCCTTATGATAAAGACATTGTTCAGCATTTCCTTCTGCTCTTCCCATGTCTTCTATGCCCAAGTTTGAGCAATATTCTTATAGCTAGACAACTTTATTAGACAGGAGGGGCTACAACTACACAATACAGAAGCAGCTACAACTACACAATGAAGCAGAAACTCATGAATGCACAATGTTGCAAGACCTCTGCTCATACAGGATTCTTTTAGTTAACGGTTCTCAACAGTGCTACCAGATCCAACCTTGTACAGCAAACAAGTGTCCTCTTTGTTGATTCTTAATAAAAACTGAAACATATTAACCCAGACGTCCATTCAGAGTCTGAGCACTCAAAATCATTGCTCCTAGTCTCTCCTTTCTCACCTATATTTTCAGTTTCCCTCTCTGCTGGGTCTTTACTATCAACAAGCAAGTGATTTTTCTTGTTTTAAAAACAAAGGCTAGGGGCAGGGGATTTAGCTCAGTGGTGCTGGCACCTGCCTCACAAGTGCAAGGTTCTGAATTCAATCCCCCCCCACAAACAACAACAACAACAAAAACAAAGGGTAGGTTAAAAGTTGGTAGTAGAGAGCTTGCCTAGTATCCTGAGAACCTGGGTTTATTCAGGTATCATTGCAAACAAAACAAAACAAAACAAAATAATTCCCCCCCCAACCCAGAAAATCAAAGTAAAAGAACAAAGAAATTCCACTTTTGAGACTCACTCTCATCCAGTCTCATGTCCTAACCATGTGCTGATGTCTCCCAAATTTATGTCTCTACTCCAGACTGTACGTCCTACAGATTCCTATATCTATTATACTCAATTATCACTGGATCTTTCAATTTATGCATTTATTTTTGCAGTGCTGGGGACTGAACTCAGAGCCTCATGCTTTCTAGGGAAGTGCTCTACCACTGAGTCACAACACAACCTTAAAACTTTTTATTTTATTAAGGATGCACGACGTAATTAAACATTAATTAATTTCTTATTAGTACATGTTTGCAGTAGCCTTGTGTGCAGTTGGTGCGTGTACACAGCACATCTTCTTTCCTTTTTCTATCCTCTTTCCCTCTCCTCCCTCCCCTCTTCCTCCATCTCTTGGTCCCCTTCCCCTAATTCCTATATCTATCTTTATTTCTAATTGGGTTTCTCATATAAGAGAAACCATATGGTATTTAAGCTTTTGTACCTGATTTATAATTACATACTCATAGGAGGTTGCAAAGCTAGTACTCAGAGTTCCATGTACCTTTCCCACAGTTTGCCCCAGTATTTACAGCTTACCTAACTACAGTGCAGAATTAAAAATGGGAAGTTGACATTAGCATAGTATGTTTATGTGTACCTGTGTAATTTTGTTATGTGTTGATTCACGCAGTCATCACTCAATCAAGATACCGACCTAGTCCATCACCACAAAGATCTCCTTTGTGATACGTCTTTATAGCACATGCATATCCTCACCCCTATCGTCCTAACCACTGGTAACCACTAATCTGTTCCCCGTGTTACATAAATGCAGCCATACAATACACAATCATTTTACTTTATTTTTTTTTTTCACTCAGGAGTTGCCCTTGAGATCCTTCTGAGTTGTTGCATTATCAACAGTTCATTCTTTTGTCTTGTTGAATAGAATTCTGTGGTGCATCCAGCATGACCAACGTATCTACTTTTATTTCTTTTTGGTACCGGGGACCAAACTTGGGTCCTTGTGCTTTCAAGGCAGGAGACAGAACCACGGAGCTCAATTTTTAGAAACAAGTGGAGAGGAAGGGAGAAAAAAAGAAGTGACATGTGCTATGTACATGTTCCAATTTTCTGCAGTGAATGTGGTCATTATATTCTGCAAACATGTACGAAGAAAGTTAAACAAAACAAAACAAAGCAACAACAACAACAAGAAAAAAGCAAAAAAAAAAAAAACCCACCCCAAATAAAAATTTTTTTAGTACTCAGGTACTACAATTTAACACTTCCCCTACTGAGGGACTTTTAGGCTGTTTCCAATTTTTAGCTATTAGGCATAAAATTGCTATTTTACTTGTGTACAGGTAGTGCAATTGCAAGGTTGTATAAGAGTAAATTAGTGTAAATTTAATATTGTAAGAATTCACCAAACTAGTTTCTGGAGTGGCTGTAACATTTTACATTTTCACTAGCAATATACCATACGAGAGATGCAGTTTCTCTGTGTCCTTGCCAGCATTTGATTATGTTTTATTTCGGCTACCCCGAGGGATGTGCAGTGGTATTGTCATAACTCCAGATCTCTAAAGTCCTCTCTCCAATTCTGTCCCTTCTGGTGCTCTGCCCTATAAACTCTGGTTGCCTTGGCCTCCTTGGCCCCTCAGTTCCACTTCCTGAGCTCAGGGAGACTGACAGACTCTGTCTAGATTCTTATTCTTTCTCTTGCAGCCTGGATGCTTACACCAGGGAATGAGCTGGCAGGAGTCAAAGGGCTCATCTCAGTTGTTTCCCATTGGTGGCCTCTGCCCATTAATTTACAATGAGAAGTAGCCCTGACATTCAGAATCTAAGCCTTATATGGCTTGTCAGTTTTCCAATCAGGATATCTGTTCTATCTCTAAAGCTAAGTATCTAACTAGAAGTCAGGAGTTCTATTATCAGAACTACCATTACTCATTGTAGTATATGAGATATTAACCTCTTACACTCACTGTAAAAAAAATCTCAAATGAAGAGTCAGCCTGTATGAGCTTTAATTCCTTCTTGGAGATTCTAGGTTATTGTTTGACTGTTCTAGGAGCAGCAGTGAGCAGTGTTGGTAGTGTGGTCCTTAGTATGTGCTATTTTTAATCAGGAGGCTGGTATTGATTGGACAGGGAAGGAGCATGTGGTGGTAATTGCTGGGCAAGAGCAATAGCTAACACATTTAGCTTGCCGTGTTTGTATAATATTCACGACAGTCCTATGAGGTGTTACTATTATTTTGTTTTTTTGAGACAGGGTCTCACTATATAGCTCAGGCTGGTCTTGAATTCACTATAGCTCAGGCTGGCCTCAAATTGGAGGCAATCCTCTTGCCTCAGTCTCCTGAGCCGTGGGATTATAGGAGTGTGCTACCACACCTGGCTTTATTATCCAAATTTAAAATATGAGAAAGCTGTACCCTAGAAAAGGAAAAATCAAAAATAAAAATATGTTCAATCTAAAAGCTATATTTAGACTGCAGACTTAGAGCCTTTCTTCATATTCAATCAAAGTTTAGTTTAAAATGATCTTTAGGGGCGGGGATTTAGCTCAGTGGTTCTACCGCCTGCCTCACAAGCACAAGGTCCTGAGTTTGATCCCCAGTACCAAAAAAAGAAAAAAAAGAAAAAAAAATCTTCAGTAGTAATCAAAACACCCCAATAACAAAGAAGCAGGGAGGTGTCTGTAATTGAAAATAATATCCCTACTGACCCTAGCCTGCTGCTGAGCTCAGCAGAGTGTTGATGTCTTCTTCATGTTGCAAACAGATGTCATCTTAGTGAATGGGCTGAGTGGACACCAAAGAGAGACAGCACAAGCAAACTGTGACAGTGAAATGCAGTAAGTGCCTCCTCAGAATTGGTTGCCATTGGTGAATTGTTATTATTGTAAATTATAAATGTCAGCACGCAAAAAGTCAGCCCAGTAGATCTTGTAGATCACAGAAATTGCTCCCAGACTACCATTTGGAAACTCTTCCTGAATGACTAAGAAAAACCTCCTAAAGAAGCCTTGTTTATGTCTAGAGAGGTTTTTCATAGTACTTTAATAGTCCCCAGGGTACTTTAAAAAATACTAACTCATGGTATCAAGTTTAGCTAAAGAAGTGAACCTTAATATCAACCTCATAACTTTCCTGGTTTTATTTATCCAGGCTGTAAGGACTGACAGTGATTGTGCTGTTTTGGATAAGCTTTTGTCTAAGGTTAAATAATCACATTTGCAAAATCTGTATGTTCTTATGGGTGTGTGGTTATTGGCTGGAGGATGGAAAGAGAGAGTGGAGGGTGGAGGGCTGGGTGAAGGGTTAGGTAAGGCAAGTGAAAATTTATGATTAACCCAAGTATTCCACATCTTCACATGAAGTCATAATGCAGTTGAAAAATGGAGAAAGCAAAACAACCATCTCGGAGAGGTAACCCAAATAAAGGACAAAATCTTCACATTTCAGAAATAATAGAGAAAGATTTAAGTAAATGTAGAGAACATGAGACAATTTTTGAAATTCATGCACAAAAGTCAGACCGTTTATTATAAAACGCAAGCTAGTGGGTGTAATTCAAGAGTGGAACAATTGACTGATGAAATAAAACTGTCGACAACTTCCTAGGCTGGAGACATTTCCTGTCTTGGACGTCTGACTCTCTTTCATTGCCCAAAAAAGCCTTACTTCAAAGTGTTTGTGGGAGCAGAAAGGCAAATTGGCTAAGCATGTGCATTCAGTGCTGGGTGGGAGAAGAGGGGGGCGGCGAGGCTTAGGAAGTCAAACTATGTTTAAGAGCACATAGGCTACCAGGAGATGATCATTTTTATGCCAACCAGCACCCAGGGCAGTGCTCACAGAGAAGAAAACCCTGGGAGGGAAGAACTTAGGGAACAGGACCCAAGGGTCTCTGAAGTTACGTAGGTGTGCAGGTAAGTCACCGTAGTGTTGGTTGTCCCAGGGAACAACATGGGAGGTTACTTATTTTAAACTTAAAAATGGGAGGGGTATTCTCATCTTTCTAGAAGAATTGCAATAGGGGACAAGTTTGCATAATAATAAGGAAATTCTGATTGCTCCTTATCCAGATATATTATTTAAAATTCTTTTTCCCAATTTATTTTATCATTTTCATCTTTCCTATCAGCATGCGCTTGTTGACACACACATATACGTTTATATATCTATGTTCTATATTGACACTAGGCTGCATACACTGTGCTCCATAATATTTTGTGCATTTTCTAGGAACGAGGATATTCTACTAATCAGACTACAATTTAAAAATTTAGTATGTCAAGCACTGATATAAGACTTTTACCTCTTCCACAGATTATATTCTAATTTTATCAGTTGTATCAATAATATTCTCTGTAGCTTTTCTTTCCTGTGTTTGATAAGGGGACAAGATTGGCCTAGCAGGACAGAGGTGCATGCTCATTTCCTCCACTGTCACCAGGATCTTTATTAGTAAGGGAACCCACCAGTCACTTGTTTGATTTTCTTTGGTTTCATTTTTAGTCCATTTATTCCATAATAACACAAACCTAATCAGCAGAAATATCTTGATAATAAGAGATCTGTATTAGTCATTCTTTTGTCAAAATAGCTGACAACCACAACTTAAAGGAAGGGAGGTTTATTTTGGCTCATAGTTTCCATGGGTTCACTCCATGGCTGGCTGGCTCCAAGGCAGAAATTTCATGGCAAAACAGCATAGTGGAGGAAAGCTGCTCAGTGCTGCATGGCAGTTGGGAACAAGAGTATGCTCTTCCAGTCATGGCCCCAGAGCCCTGCCTCTTCTGTCTGTGCTCCACTTCTGAATATTATGGTCAGCTCTGGACTCATCAGTGGATTAATTCACTCATGAGCACAGCACCCCCATGATCCAGTCACCTTCCAAAGGCCCACCTTTGAACATGAGACTTTGGGGGGAGATTTTAGATCTAAATTATCACAAGGTCTTCAGTAAGGGAAAGTCTCTGGCATGACAAGATGTAGCTTTAGCAGGGGTCTGAGATGTGAAGTTTGACATAATTCTTCCCGCCTCAGCTTAAGAGTGAGAATAGACTGTGGGAACTTTTGTATTCATATTTATATTTTGGGGGATGGAGAATAATAGTAATGTGCAAAAGTAATTTTGGGATGAAAATAGAGACTTTGTTTCCTATCATAGTCCTAGTCCTCTACTTAGAGTAAGGCATTCTACAAGAATTTCTCTGTACTCATTTCTCTTTCTTACTATTCTCTTTGGAAACTTCAAAATAATTTCTGTTTAAGAATTGATTGGTTTTAACTTCCCTCACTGATTCCTAATATGTAAATCAATTTCGGAAGCATTTCTCCCGGTCATCTTCCAAACAGTCTTCAGGATCTACAGCTTATTACACAGTAATGGTGGGAAGGAACAGGATAAATGGAGATGAAAAGGATTACTGCCTTAGGAGGGTGGAGTAATGTGCAGAAGCCGGAGGAGACCCAACCCTGGACCCATTGGCAGGTACTGGTCTGTGGCCAGTTAGGAACAGGGGTGTACAGCAAGTGAGAGGAGGGTGAATGAGTGAAGCTTCATCTGTATTTATAGCTATTCCTCATTGCTGACATTGCCACCTGAGCTCCACCTCCTGTCAGATCAGTGGCAGCATTAAATTCTCATAGGAGCAAGAACTCTAGTGTGAACTGTGCGTTAGATGGATCCAGCTTGTGTGTTCTTCATGAGAGTCTAATGCCTGATGATCTGAGGTGGTGATACTAGTGCTGGGGAAAGTAATTGTTAGGTATTGCAAACATATATTAATTTAAAAAGGAAAACTTATTTTCCATGAAACTGGTCCCTGACGCCAAAAAGGTTGGAGACTACTGTTATATGATTTAGGGTGACCATTGTTTCTACAGGAGCCAGTTTTTATCTCAACACCATGTCCTTCTTTTTCCCTCTTCTCCAGGCAATATGAAGCTGACCCTGGTACAGATCTTTGTCATCATGCTTCTGCTGCTCCTGGGCCTGGGGTTGGGCCTAGGGCTGGGGCTTCAAATGGCTGCAGCAGTCCTGGAGGACAGTGATCAGCCACTGAATGAATTTTGGTCCAGTGACTTACAGGACAAAGCTGAGGCCACTGAGGAGAGAAAGGGCACTCAAACCCCAGAAACCCTGGTGCTTAGCAACAAAGCAATTGTGCAGCCTGGCTGGCCAGAAGAGACCGTCTTCAGCGAAGATGAGGTTGGAGGGAACCAAGGTCTCAGAGCGGAGGCCCGCTTTCAGAGCTACAGAGACTATCTTAGGCTTGACTTGACAGCCAGAGAATGTAATGCCATGATGGCACCCAAGGTGATGCAGCGTAATCACAGTTGCATACCTGAGTACACATTCATCCATGAGGATCCCAAAATAGTCAAAGCCGTCTGTAACAGTCCTGCTGTAGCCTGTGAGCTCAAGGGGGCCAAATGTCACAAAAGCCCTCGCCCTTTTGACTTAACATACTGCAAGTTGTCTAAACTAAGCCAAGTCACCCCCAACTGCAATTACCTAACTTTCATTATGGAAAAGGTCATTCTTATAACCTGTAAGGACATGAAGCTCCAGTTAACAGCTATACAATGAAGCAGCTTATCCTATTCCTTCTCTACATCTTATTCTCTTCCATTTGCTTTCCCATTTCCATTTTCTCTTGCTGCTCTCCTCTTCTTAGGTATCCTGTGGAAAAGGTCTTGAGAAGAGAAGACAGATTATTCTTTATCATTCTCTTCTGAAAATAAAGTTCATCTTTGCCTTAGGGGTCATGTAATTTTTGTTTTGGTCCTGGGAACACAGGTGGGAGAATAGAGCAAAGATGCCTAGTTTTTCTGCCTGTCTTTTCTAACCCTTGCCCTGGAAAGGGGTAAGAAAACTACTGCTCTTGTCCTTACCATAACCCTTGTCGTCAGTCTGTTCTCTGGTCTGAGTTTACCTTTGGGTATGAATTTAATGCATCCTTTGCCCATCTCCTCCCTCCTACCCACCTTGAGCTTCTATGCCAATTACATGACTCCTAGGCTTTGCACAATAGCACTTCTCTGCTGTGGATGCAAATCTGTGACTGCCTCTTGAAAACCATGTGGCCCAGGTCTCTTTAGATGAGCCTGGGGGGAAAATATAGGGCCTAGATCTGGGCGTCTGCTGATATTTGGCAGGGGATATAGATCACAACAGAATTCATGCTGTCGAAGGGGCAAGGAAGCCCTCTTTTTCCTAACTCTTTTTCTACCCTTTTATCTTCCCTGCCATATTCACTACGTGCCTCTTTGCTTTGCTTCTTTTTTCCCTCTCTTTCCTTTGTTCTCCTTTCCTGTTTTGTTTTTTTTAAAATTAGCATTCCAATCTTTTTCTCTGGATCTTTTCCACTTATGCCTTGCCAAGTACACAGATGTTGAACCTAGTCTGGTATAGGAAGATGGAGAGAAGGAGGGTCAGGAAAATGAGAAAAAGAGGAGGAGAGTGAGCCATTTTTCCGAATTAGGACTAAAAAGCAGAATAGTGCTCACTTTAGATGCTCAATAGAATGAATGAGATGAGAGGATCTCTTATTCAGTAAAGGTAGTAGCACAATTGGGGCTGGGAGACCATTCCCTCGCCATACACCTGAATTTGGGCAACACCCCTGGGCCATTTCTCCTTCTATTGCTCTAAAAATAAATAAACAAACAAACAAAGAAATAAATAAATAAGATCTTGAAAATATCTAAAGAAGGGCTGGGAATTTAGCTCAGTGGTGTCGCTGCCTGCCTCACAAGCTCAAGGACCTGAGTTTGATCCCCGGTACCAAAAAAAAAAAAAAAAAAAAAAAAATCTAAAGCTTCAGGCCAGGGCACATGTGTGTTAGATCTCCTGGCCTGACCTTCAACAACCTTTTCCTCACTTGAACCTCATTAAAGATTCATATATATAGATTGCATCTCATGTATTTAATTTAATCAGAGTAAACTCTGGGACACGCATGCACATGTTATGGTGCCTCTGAGATGGCTCAGCACCCTGTCAATTATTCCTGTCAATTTTATCCAGAGACCCAGTGAGAGACACCTGGGCTGGGGTGCACATCCTTTAAAATTCAAAAGCCTGATTTATCTGTGTGCTTTTTATTTTCCTGACATCCTGACACCACTTTTCTGTTCATGCCACATTTTTGTTTCTGTTGGCACAGACCTGCTTTGAGCACGTCATCCACTATCTTCAATAAGTGTAGCTGCTTTTTCTTTTACCATTGAGTGTACATTGAATGTACACTTGCAATTCTTTGTTCATCATATACAAGAGTCTTACATCTGTCTGTCAAATCCATCACATGTTATCAAGCACATTTTCCCCTTTCTTGCTCTTAAAAACAAAGAAGTTGGTGAAAGAATAATTTTAGCAGAGAAGATATTGGATCTACCTTTGGAGGGAAAAGGTATGGGGTTAGATAAGTATAGAATGCAAGTGGCTATTTCCACTAAAGGACAGTACATAAAGAAATAAGTATAGTTACACATGTATAGGGCTGAGAAAATACCAATAAAAATTCCTCTGTGATTTGATTTTGAGGTTTTCTCCCCCCTAGAGTTTTTCCTTGCTTCACTTTCCTAGACTGTAACATAGCCAAGAGTCAGGGAGACTGAAGGAAAAAAGGGTTTAGTTTACTGTGGTTTGGCTTTTATTTTCATGATTTCTTCCCTCATTTATTTCTCTATTTTCCTTATCCTTTCTGTTCTTGAAGGCAGACAACCATTTTTGTTGTCTCCTGATTTGGCTACCCAAGGTTAAGGTCTATACTACATGTTGCTCCCCCAAAACAAAGGAAGCAGAAGTTTTTGGAGAAAATAAAAGGATTTATTCAAAACCAGCTCCAAGGGAGGTGGAAAAGCCTCTTCTTGCCTCAGACCTCTATTTCTCTGTACAAGGGTTATTATTGCAAAGAAGTTGGGTGGGGGGAGAAAATGGACAAGGAAATTCTCAAGCTGTTTTTATCTTCAAGGCCAATCTCTGCTCTCTTCCTCTCTTGTGGAAACCAAAACAATACCTTGACCTCTTGGGGCCAGCATGTACATATTTTTTCAGAGGGATGCGCATTTTTCCAGTAACTTCTCATCCCCTTTATCTGAGCAGAGGAGAGGAGGTGGGAGTTTATACTGTCAGCATGAGGAAGCTGGAGAAGCAGCTTATATAAGAAAATCCCAATGTTTAAAGATCCTTCTCAACATCTAGGTTACAATTCCACATTTCCCTTATGCCTCTGGCTAATTTCTGCTGGCAATGACTTATTAAAAACAGTGCTATTTGACAGGAAGTGTGCTCTGCAGCCCGCCCTGCTATTTTAGTGGTGGTAGAGGAGTAGTGGGAAGGAGGGTGATGATGACTCTTCTTTTTGATGGGGAAGAGACAAAATATTATTTAAGATGAGGGACAAAATGAGAAGTGGGGTAAGAAGAGATACAAAAAGAGTAGTATCAGAGAAAATTAGCCTGGTTAGGAATTTGGTAGGAAAACCCAGAGCATTAGGATTGGGAGTAGATGTGAAAAAGGTATTAAGTCTGACTTCACCTTAACCAAAAGCCAAAGGCTCCATTGTGTGGGGCAAACTATCAAGACAGAGAATTAGCCAGGGATTAAAACTTATATTCTTTCACTTGCAAATATGACTATACCCTCTTACAATTGCCTGGCTTCTCTCCTTGTGGGTTCTCACACCACTCCAGGACAGCTTCTGTCTCCCTCTTCTGGTCTCCTCTGTGGATAAAAAGTCTTGGTCAGGCTTTTATCTAACCACAAAGACTAGCTCAGGAAAGCAGTTTATAAAACATTGTACAGACTCCTAGTGGCACACCCGGAAAACACAGTTTTTGCCTAAAGAACATATATTCTCAGTATTGCAGGGAAATGAGCAAGAGTGAGAGAGTCAGCAAGAGAGAAGCAGGGGAGAATCTTCATATTCTGGGTTCTCCTTGCAGGACACGAACATAGGGTCAGACAGTCTGGGTGGTTAAGGACACTTCTCAGTGTGATGTTCAAAATAAAATAATCACAACCAACTAAACTATAAATTTAAGAAATTTCAATAAATATTGCTACTTTAATCCTTTTTAAAATATGAAATATAAAACCTTTTCAAAACCAGGAATGGTGGTACATACCTGTAATCCCAGCTCTTGGGAGACTGAGGCAGGAGGATTATGATTTCCAGAGCAGCCTGGTCAACATAACTTGTTCCAGGCCAGCTTGGGCCACATAGTAAGACCTTGTCTCAAAAAAAAAAGGGGAGGGGGGCTGGGGATTTGGCTCAGTGGTTTCGCCGCCTGCTCCGGAAGCGCACGGACCTGAGTTTGATCCCCAGTACCAAAAAAACAAAACAAACAAACAAACAAAAAAAACAAAGCAAAACAAAAGTACAGAAACAGAACAAAACAAAAAACCAAACTGAACCAAAGCAAACCAAATACCACCACCACCAAACAAGTTAAAAAAAAAATCTACACCAAAATAGAACCTTTTAAAAATCTTCCTTTTCTTTCTCTTCTTTCTTTCTTTCTTTCTTTCTTTCTTTCTTTCTTTCTTTCTTTCTTTCTTTCTTTCTCTTTCTTTATTTCTTTCCTTCTTCCTTCCTTCCTTCCCTTCTACTTCTTCTCCGCCTCCTCCTTCTCCTCCTTCTCCTTTTTTAAGATAACGTCTTGCTACATTGCCTAGTCTGGTCTCAAACTCCTAGACTTAAGTAACTGTCCTGCCTCAGCCTCCCAAGAAGATGGGGCACATGTGTACCACAGCACCCTGTTTCTGACTCCCGTTCTCTTTCTCTGTTTGGCCTGAGCTTTGTTCCAGTGTACTGACTCCCTTTTGGGTAATGCAGCACTAATATATTAAAAGTGGCTGGGAGGGAAGATCCAGACTAGAGGATAACTCCCCTACTATTTGCAAGACACTCAGCTATTGTGTTCAGAACACTTTATTCAAGCTTTTCTACACCTTGGCTGCTATTATAATAACCCTGGGAAGATTAAAAAATATAATAAATGTAATTCTGAAGGCCCCCTTCCAGCAATAGCGATTTAATTAGTCCAAGTTGGAGTGCAGGCATCAGATGCGGTCCAGGCATCTTGGGGCTCAGATCATTATCCTTCCTTGGGAAGTTTTTCTTTGAGTTGGTGTTTCAAAGTTGTAACACAGATGTTGAAATGATTTGGAAGATCTCAAGTCAAAGAAGGTTAAGTAGATTTATTTTCTGATCTCACAATCTTTAATGTTAATATGCCTTCTAAATCACTAACAATCGAGATCATATTTTACATTTTCATACTAATTCCCATGAAGTATATTTCCCCTTGTGTGAATATCCCAGAGAGATATAAGATAAACACCACCTCTAAATCAAGAAGGAACAGACAGAGTAAAGAACGACTTGGACAAATCCAACTTTGCGAGTAAATGAGTCAATTGGGGCTTACTTACAGAGCAGTGGACGGCTGGTGAGGTGTGTAGAAGCCACCACCTGCCCTGTGCCAGGCTACAGGTTTTATAGTGTACTAATTAAAACAGCAAAAGGAGAATAAAAACCAAGGAGACTTCTTGGGAAAAGTCGTGCATATACTCTGCTTCCAGCCCATCTTTAACAGGAAACTCTGCCGGTCTCAGCAAGCACTGTCTGGCTGCCATGGTGGAGGCCCTTGTTGTGCTGCAGACTGGCACAGCCTTAACACCTGGAGGGGGCCCACTGGGCAGTTAAGCAGGAGCCTACTGCAAGATGGAGTCACTTTGGCTATAGTTCAGAGAACAATTCTCACAACACCCTTCTTAACCATGAGTAACGCTTTCTAAAACTAGTGTTTCTAGTTGAGAAAAATTGTTCTACCCTTTTTTTCTTTATTACTGAGGATTGAACACAAAATTTGTACTTGCTAGGCAAGAGCTCTATCACTGAGCTACATACTCATTCTTTTTCCTTTTTCTAAATTTTGAGTCTCCTGAAATTGCCTGGTCTTTGAATTTGCAATCCTACTGCATCAGCTTTGCAAATCACTGTAATTATAGGCATGCACTACTGTACTTGGCTTGTTCTAGGCTTGTCTAATCCTTTCACCTAGCCTCCTTTATCTAATGCAGTGATATGGAGCCTACTTTAAACACTAATATTTAGTTAAGACTGTATGATCATCTATGCTCAGATTATCAACTAATCTGATTTGGCAAACCATGGAAGAAAGAACCAGTCCTTGGAAATCAGAGAGATGTACATAAAATTGAAACTCTGCTACTTAAACACAGTTGTGGCCATGGTCATTGCCCTCAACTCTCAGAAACACTTGTTCCTTTTGTGCAAAGAGAGACAATCATAGTACCTACTTGATTCTGTCTTGAGGATTATATATCCTGCATCCCATACAATACTTCCTGACAGGGTTCTCTTGATAGTATGCTCTCAAAAAAGAAAAAACAATCACTACCTCAAGAATCTTCATTTTTGTCTCTGCTTGTAAGCCATTTGGTCTAACACCTTTGCTAAGGGCAAGGCCCGTCAGAAGCTGTTTCCTAAAGAAGGAACAGAGAACTCATTTTACTTGAAGTTCTCCTGGCAGCTGAGGGCAGGGCTCAGGTTGGTGGTTACTGCAGGTAGGCAGAATAGACTGAAGAATGTCAGTGTAGTATATGGATCTGGAACTGCACATTGTAGGAAGTCTAGCCACACAATTGTAATGAAATCTTAGCTCCAACATATATTAGCTGATCTTGAGTGAGTAACCTCTCTGGTTCATGTTTATAGGTAAGTGAGAATATCTTTAATAGAACACAATGTCTTTGTACAGTGCAGGTACTCAGTCTCCTCTCTCTCTCTCTCTCTCTCTCTCTCTCTCTATATATATATATATATATATATATATAATCTACATCTATATCTATCTATGGAATTGAACTCACATTTTTTTTGCATGCCCCTCTCTCAAACATGGCTAATATGACTTGATCTTTCTTGGCCCTTTTATAGTAATTATCACTTAAGAGGAAGGTGAGCCAGATCTGGCCCTTGAATTATCGATGTTACCACTACACCGTGTTTCTAACTTTCTTGACCTAGAGATAGCCAGCTCTCTCTCATCTGAGTCTATTGAAGCTCTTGGTAAGAACTTCCTTGTTTTTAGCTACTGCAGTTGCTTTACAATTTGTCCACACAAATTTACAGTTACTCTCCCTTTCAAAAGGTGATCTTAAGGTTTGGTGTAGGGCTCAGTGGTAGCACACTTGCCTAGCATATGCTGAACCCCTGAATTTGATCCCAGCACTGAAAAAAATGGCAAAAGAAAAAAGTGATCTTAATTCTCCTCTCCAAGAAGGTGGCTAACCTTAGTGATTCACTTCTGATGAAGAGAATGTGGTCAAAGTGATAGCATAGCATCTTCTGAGATCAGTGCAAAAAAGCATCTGGCTTCCTCCTTGTACTTGCATCACTTGCTCTGGGGTAAGATGGTGTCCATGTCCTGAGAATACTCAAGCATCACTGAAAGACCATATGGAAAGGAACTGAAGTCTCCTACCACGCCAGGAAGTAATGAAGATTTCCTCTCAAGGGCCATGTGAGTAAACCATGATGAAATCAGATCCTTCAGCCTGTCAAGCTTTTATGTGACTACAGCCTTTTCTAACATCTTGACCACAAAAATCATGATGGCAACATTAATGTGTTACTACCAAACTCAGATTCCACTCAAATTTTACCATTTGTCCCAATGATATCCTCTATAACAAAAGATCCAATTCAGAATCATATGCCTCTTTTGTAGTCATGTCTCTTTATTCTCTTTGGCCTAAAATAGTTCCTTATACTTTCTTTGATTCATGACTAACTCTTTTGAAGACTCCAGGCCAATTATTTTGTAGAATGTCCCTTTGGGTGGAATTGTTCTTGCTAGATTCAAATTCTGAATCTCTGGCAGGGATGATACAGAAGTGAAGCATGTTATTCCCTCTGTCTTTTCTCAGTGCTAGTTCAATTTTAATTTGCACAATGATTGGTGGTGCTTACTCTGTTCATTTGATTAAAGGGAAATCTGCTAGGCTTTTCTAATAAAGTTACTATTATTTTTTTCTTTGCAACTAATAAGTCTTCTGTAGTGGAAATATTTTGAAACTATGCATTTAATTCCTTATCATACATTAAATGGATTTATTTATATCACTATGGATTCATATTTTGTTCAGTGCTATAATCTGCCCCAATTTAACTCTGGCTCTGGTGTGCATTTGACATATTTCCATAATTCTTTAGACAGTGTGTTCCTTTGAAGAACAAGTTATTTCAAACTCATCTAGTATTTTCCTTGCCTTGGAACAAACAAGTCATTTGCCTAAGGAGACCTGGTTGTTCTTAGTGGAGAGCAGTATTTTGAAATCAAAGTGTGGGTACTAGGTATGTGGTGTATGTTCACTACTGTTAGGGTGAGAGTACCAAGCCCTCTCAGAGATAGATGGCAATGTAGCAAAAGATCAAATCTCTCTCCTCTTCCCTTCCTACTTACTGGCTTTAGGGCTAAATTGTTTAGGAAGAGAAGGAAGGGCAACACCACAAGGGTTGTGGCCTACTGTGTCTATGTTGCCAGTAGCCTATCTCCTTTCCTCAGGGTGGGAGGCAGTGGTGGGTGGTGAATGGTTCAGTACTGTGAAGAAGTGCTGGACAGGGATATGGCAGAGCGGGCCCTAGACCCATGAGAAGTTGGCTTGCAGGGAGGGAGGTGCACCAACTCCTAGAAGTTTGTCTTGTCAGAACCCAGGGGCCTAAGGGGTAATGCTCTGAACCAATGCATCAGGCCTGTGTCACAATCAGTTTGGGGAATCACATGTGGCCAGTTGTGGGGGTCACAGGTCCAAAGTTTAGGTGTGTAGAATGGTTGGGCTCTGGTAAGGGCTTTTAGATGGCTGCTTCTTTCTGTTCCCTCACTTGAGAGGGGTGTGGGTGAAGAGAGAAAGAGGAAGAAAATGTTTTTTTCTTTTAAGAACACTCCCAGACTTCTAGGAAGATGGTGGAGTGGTGAGCAGGAGAGAAAGAGCCTCTCTGAGATTTGGTGTCCTGACATTGGACTATAGTGGCATGAGTAGGAGAAGGAGAAGGAGGGACCCAGGAAGGATCTGAAGTGAGAATTGAAGCCCATGAGGAGAGTGAAGAGAGAGAATTCAAAGAGGAGGGAAGTGGCAGGCAGCTCTTTCTCCTTGAGCTTAGACTCACAGCATGAGAAAGAGTGGCTCAAACCTGCAGACACACAGTGACAACTGGTGACTTCAGAGGCCTCCACGGAGAAAGGAACCAGTGAAATGGAGCAGTGGGTGCAGTGGACTGCCATGGCTGGTGAGTTATTTGGGTTCAGATCTCCCCCAGGAGAGGGTAATTGGCCAATAGCCATCGTGGAGAGGGATCAACTGAACTCGGAACTCAGAACAGCTGCAAACAGCTGCAGGCCAGCTCCATCTAATGGCTTCCAGTGTCTTGTTGAGGGTGCCAAGTTCAAGTTAGTAGGAAGTCAAGGAGCTGAGTTCAAACCTGTAGGGACCTGAGTTCAAGCCAGCAGGAGGCACATGGACTGTTGCAGGCTCAACAAATCCAGTTCCAGCCTCACAGCCAGAAACCAGCCTGAACTTCAGTGGGACTAAAGATGTAGGCTTGCTGGGATTATTCACCACCCCACCATAAAGCTATGGCTGGCTTGCTGGGATTAATCAACTTGAATCTGAATTCTACTCATGCTGTACCAGTGAGAGACATGCCTTGAATCAGATGCTTTTCCTTTTCTTTATTTTTCCTCTTTATTTTTCTTTTTTTCTCTTTTCTGGTTTTAGTTCTTCTTTCTTAATTGTTTGTCCTTATTTTTATCTGAGTGTGAACATGGTTTCTAGCTTTTTTGGTTATTGTTACTATTTTCTGTTCTTATTTTAATTTCTTGCTCCTCTCTTTCCCTCCTGTCTTCTTCATCAGTTTTGCAAAGTTTGTGAGATCTTCCTTTGTCCTCCAGCCTTGCTTATAATCTCCTCCTCTTTTTCTATTTTTCTATTTTCCATCCTAATTCCTTTTAAATCTTCTCCCTTGAGGGTAAAATTGCCATATTGTGGGCTTATTTGCTACATACAATTTTCTGGTTCATTTAGCTTTTGTTATATAACCACAAATCTAGTTCATACAGTTAAAGGTGGCAAATTAATAGTTATCACAGTTTGTCATTTGCAAGCTGTGTTTGATTCTATTGTTATTGCTGACTGTACTACATTAGCTAAGGTGACATAATTGTGCTAATCAGTTGTTCTTCCTGATATGTCAAGACTGAGATTGATTAAAGCTCATAAGCAATACTGTAGGCCAGTGCCAAAGAACCAGAGGCTGGGCCAAGTAGGCAGCAAATTCTCATCCCAAATAAATTGAAGATATAAGATCTTGAAACAATCAAAACCCAAGAGCTAGCTACAGCTGGAAGACATCTCTGAGAAGTACTCATTTCCTAAGAGCTCTGAATATTGGCAATAAAGCTGCTTGCCATAAGCAATTTACAAGTATCAACCTAAGAATTAAACTAAAAAAAATAGAGAATGAGAAGACACTTAAACAAGATGCAACCCTGGACTTTCAACTCACCAAAGGCAAACCCAGGGAACAATGAGGTAAAACAATCAAAAAGCCACTCACTTGGACTCTTTGAAGTGGTAAAAGCTGAAGTAACAAAGCAGATGAACAAGGTTCTAGAAAAAAACCAAAGCAGAAATAATTTCTCAGATAACTACAGAGATGGTGACCACAATGAAAGACATGGTGAGTAGCTCTAGACCAGATACAGATTAAAAAAAGAGAAGCTGGGTCAGGGATTTAGCTCAGTGGTGTGGCTGCCTGCTGTGCAAGCTCAAGGACCTGAGTTCAATCCCTGGTACAAAAAAAAAAGAAAAAAAAAAGAGAGAAGCTAAGGAAAATGATGGAAATCATGAATGCCCAGCACAGGAAACAAATAGAATCCATGGAACAGATACCCAGGAGATTAAAAATTCCACTGCAGTCAACACAGCAGAATGAACCAATGTGAGGACAGAATGTCAGATCTAGAAGACATGATTGTGATTAGTGATCATGAAAAGAGCAATTTATTAAAAATAGCTAGGGACCATGAGAAACCAACCCAACAGCTGCTAGATGATGTAAAAAAGAATAATATAAGATTGATCAGAGTCAATGAAAAAGCAGAAGATAGCACAAATGACATAAAAAACCTGTTCTCAGAAGTAATGCCAGAAAACTTCCCAAACAGATAAGTGAGACATATAGGATTCCAATTAGCCATAAAAAATCTTCCCCAAGGAATATAATAGTCAAGATTCTAGAAATTCAACACAAGAATAGAATATTAAAATCTGTTAGAGAAAAGAAACGAATCACCTATAAAGGAAAGCCCTTCAGAATCACAGCAGATTTCTCAACACAGGCCCTCAAATCAAGGAGAGCTTGGAGTGAAGTATTTCAAGCCCAAAATTGATGTACTCTGCAAAACTATGTTTCAGAATTGATGGAGAAATAAGATATTTACATGACAAAGAATACCTGAGAAAATTCATGGGCACCAAATTAACACTAAAGTGTTCTGAAGGATATTCTAGAAAGAAATGACAAGGACTACAACCCTATGAACCTCAAACAGAAGGAATCCACCAGGCAAGGCGAGAAATTAAGCAGAGTAGGAAAGAAGGGATCCAATAACGGGAAAACAAAATGACAGGGATAAGACATACATATGAGCTATAACCATCAGTGTTAATGGTCTCAATTCACAAATCAAAAGAAACATACTGGAAGAATGGATTAAGAAGCAAGATCCAACAATATGATGCATACAAGAAATGCATTTAATTCAAAAAGAAATTCACAGGGGCCAGGGATATAGCTCAGTGGTGCCATGCCTGTCTGGAAAGCACAAGGTCCTGAGTTTGATCCCTGGTTCTACAAAAAGAAATTCATAGACTGAAAGTCAGAGGATGGAAAGCAATACTCCATGTGACAGGAGCCCACAAAAAACAGTGGTAGCTCTTCTATTTGCAGACAAAATGTATTTCACGTCAAGACTGATTAAGAGAGACGAAGATGGTCACTACATTCTTGTAAAGGGAACAATCCAAGAGGAAGAGATAACAATCTTACATATATATGCACCAAATATCACAGCACTCAACTATACAAAACAAACATTAATGGACATGAAAAATCAAATAATCACAAATACAGTAGTAAGGCAGAACTTTAATACCCCACTGTCACAAACAGATCAACAAGACAAAAAACCCCCTAAAAATGAAATATTAGAACTGAACCAAACTTTTGAACAGATGGACCTACTAGATGTCTACAGAGTGTTCCAATCCGCAACATCAGAATACACATTCTTCTCAGATGCACATGGGTCATTCTCCAAAATAGACCACATACTAGCTCATAGAACATGATTAAGTAAATGCAAAGGAACTGAAATTATCCCATCAATATTATCAGACCATAGTGCAATGAAATTGGAAATTAATGGCAAGAGAATCCACAAGAACTTCATTAACACATGGAAATTAAATAACTCCACATGAATAACCAATGGGTCACAGATGAAATTAAAGAAGAAATTAGACAGTTTCTATAACTAAACAATAATGCTAATACAGCATACTGGAACTTATGGGACACAATGAAACAGACCTATGAGGGAAATTTATAGCAGTGACCACTCATATCAGGAAAACAGAGTGGACTCAAATAAACAATCTAATGTTGAACTACAAACTTCTATAAAAGTAAGTCCAAAACTCATACAAAGAAAGAAATTATGAAGATCAGAGCCGAAATTAATGCAATGGAGACTAAGAAAACAATAATGAATCGAAGAGTTCATTCTCTGAAAGATTAAATAAAATTGACAAACCCTTAGCCAACCTTATCAAAAAAGGAAAGAAAAGACTCAAATCCATGCAATTAGGAATGAAAAAGGTGAAATCACAACAGATCCTACAAAATCCAGAAGATCATTAATACCTCCTTCAAGAAACTGTATTCTTTTAAGAAGGAAAACACACACACAAAGTAGACAAATTCCTAGACACATATGAATTACCAAAGCTGAATCAAGAAGATATAAAAATGCTAAATAAACCAATATGTCAATGAAATTGAAGATGTAATTAAAAACCTACCAAGAAAGAAAAGCCCAGATTTACTGCTGAATTGTACATGATATTTAGAGAAGGCTTGATGCTGCTACTTCTCAAACTCTTTAATGAAATTGAAAGGGAAGCAATACTCTCATATTTATCCCTGGAAGCAAACATTACCCTGATACCAAAGCCAGTGAAGGATCCAACCAATGAACATAGATGCCAAAATTCTCAATAAGATACTGGAAAATAGAATGCAACAAATTATCGCGAAGTTTATACACCATAACCTTGTAGGATTGATCCCAGGGTTGCCTGGATGGTTCAACATACAGAAATTTTAAAAAGTGTAATGCACAATATTAACAGAGCCAAGGACAAAAACCACATGATCAGCTCAATAGATGCAGAAAAATCATTTGACAAGATCCAACACTCATTCATGATAAAAAAAAACCCTCACTGATAATATCTGATAAATTTTGATAAAAGTCATCTATGACAAAACAACAGCCAACATCATACTAAATGGACAAAAACTGAAAACTTTTACTGAAAAATTAAGAAAAAGACAAGAATGTCCACTGTCACCACACTTATTCAATGTAGTTCTGGAAACATTAGCCAGAACAACTAGATAAGAGAAAGAAACAAAAAGAATAAAGATAAGAAAGGAAGAAGTTTAATTATCATTATTTGTGGATGATGATATGATACTCTCCATAGAAAACCCCCAAAACTCCATCCACCAAAAGACTTTTAGATGTAATAACCAAATTCAGTAGTGTAGCTGGATACAAAGGCAACACTCATACATTGATAGCTTTCCTGTACATGAATAACAAACTCACTGAGAGAGAAATTAGGAAAACAACACCTTTCACAATAGCATCCAAAAATTCTGGTATCTAGCACTCAATCTAATGCAGGAAATAAAAGACCTCTACATTGAAAACTACAGTATTTTGGAAAAGGAGATGAATGAGGATATCAGAAAATGGAAAGATATCCCTTGTTCTTGGGTAGGAAGAACCAATATAATGAAAATAGCCATACTTCCAAAATTGTTATACATATTCAATGCAATTCTGAGCAAAATTCCAACAGTATATTTCACAGAATTAGAGCAAACAATTCTAAAATTCATTTGAATCCAGAAGAGGCCTAGAATAGCAAAGGCAGTTATGGGCAACAAAGGCAAGGCAGGGTGCATCACAATCCCTGACTTAAAATTATACTACAAAGCTACTGTGATAAAAGCAGCACGGTACTGGCAAAAACACAGACCTGAGGATCAATGGAACAGATTAGAAGATGTAGAAATAAGTTCATACTCAACCATCTTATTTTTGTACAAAGGAGCCAAACATCTTCACTGGAAGAAAGCCTCTTTAATAAATGGTGTAGGAAAAACAGGGTTTCCACATGCCAAAGATTCAAACAAGACCCATATCTTTCACCATGCATTAAACTAAAATAAAAATAGATCAAAGATCTGAATATTAAATAGAAACGCTAAATCTCCTGGAAGATAGAATAGGTAGAACTCTTGAAGATAATGGTGTAGGCAGACTTTATGAACAAAATCTTGATCACACAGGAATTATCAAAGAATCATCTCATCTTATTAAAAAGCTTTTGCACATCATGAGAAACCACCAACAGATTGAAGAGACAAGCCATAGTATGGACAATTTTTTTGTCAGCTGTTCCTCAGACAAAGAACTACTACCTAGAATATATAAAGAGCTCAAAAAAGTAGACCACCCAAATGTAAAGATCCAATCCAAAAATGGGCATGTGAAATGAATACACTTCCCAGATGAAGAAGTTGAAACAGCAAATAAATATATGATGAAATGTTTAACATCACTGATCATTCAAGAGATGCAAATTTAAACAATACTGAGATTCCACCTCACTTCATTAAGAATGGCTATTATCAAGAAATCAACCAATAACAAATGCTGAAAGGACTTTGGGGGAAAAAGGAACCCTACTCTACTGTTGGTACAAGTGTAGATGGTGAAACCACTGTGAAAATCAGTGTGGAGTTTCCTCAAAAAATTAAACCTAGAGGTTCCATTCAACCCAGCTATTGCCCTTCTTGGTATCTTCCTGAAAGAATTAAAAGCATCATAACACAGTGATATATGCACACCCATGTTTATAGTGGCACAGTTTGTAATAGCTACATCTTGGAAACAGTCCAAATGTCCATCAACTGGTGAATGGATATAGAACATGCATTTTTTTATACAATGGGTTACTTCTCTTCCATAAAGAAGGATGAACTTAAGACATTTCTAGGTAAGTGTGTGCAGCTTGTGATCATACTCTTAAGTGAAATAAATCAGACACACATGTTTAAATGTTACTCTGATGTGAGAAACTGAAAGTGGAAATAAGGACTAAAATGTATAATAAGTATTGGGAAATGGGAGAAAAATGTTCAAATTGGAAGGGGGACAAGAGAAGGCAGAGGTGGAAGGGAATGAAGGGACAAAGGAAAAAGAGAATAGAAGGGAAAAATGGAAACAAAGCTTTTGTAAATATGAAGAGGAGTCTAAGGGAAGAGGGGGGAATGGGAAAAAAGAAGCAAGCTGTATCATGTACAGGTACAAATTCCTTATGATGAATGTGATCGTTATGCATGTCTAAAATGTACCAATAAATGCTTTCCTTCAAGAAAAAAAAAAGAAAGAAACCCCCCTCATGACTATCTAACCCTAATTATCCCCCCAAACTCCTACCTTCTCCTAGGCCTGTATTGTTTGGATTCTGTAGGACACAGTTTAGGTCATTACAGCCTGAGTAATGGGGTTAGAATCCCCAGTTCCTCTTCTTAGACAGGAGCTTGGCCAAATTACTGAACCTCACTGTGTCTCCAATGGAAGCAGGCATTGTTGAACCACAGGGTGTCAGTGTGAAGAGTGAGCAAACACAGTTAAAGAGTGTGGAACCAGGTCAGTAGCACTGTGAGTGTAAAATGCGGTGTAAGTTATTTTTTATTATTTGCTATGTCACTCAAAGGGTTGGACAAGCACAGGCATTTTAGGTGGATGCTAACTCTGCATTCAGTCCTGGCTGAGCTCCTACCTTATTGAGTCAACTTTCCTGCTGGTCATGGGAGTAGCCTCCAAATGACTGGGAACCAGCCCAGGAGTCAAAATGCACCTTCTCCCATCACATGCAGTTTGTTAATATATGAAACTCTGGAGGACACACTCACGCCTTACTGAAGCTATCATTAAGTCTGCCCATTTTTAATTAGGTTACTTGTTTGTCTACTATTGAGTTGTACACATTTCTTGTATATTGTGGATATTAGCCTTTTACCACATGGATACTTGGTTGTAAGTATATTCCCTTGTTCTCTATGTGCAGAAATCTTTCAAGTTTAATGTAATCTGTTGTTTCCTGTGCTTTTATGTCATATCCAAGAAAGTGTCATCAGAGCCAAATCTTTCCCCTGTTTTCTTATTAGAGTTTTATAGTTTCAGGTCCTCATATTTAAGTCTTTATTTGGAGTTGACTTTTGTGTATGTTGGAGATACTGGTCCAGTTTCACTCTTCTGCTTGCTAGTAGGTTTTCCAACACAATCCATGAAGAGTGTATCTTTTCCTTTATTCTGTAATACACATATCATTAGTCTATGTGTCTGCTTTTATGACAATATCATACTGGTTTAATTACCATAGCTTTATAATATATTGTGAAGTCAGAATGTATGATGCTTCCAGCTTTGTTTTTGTTGCCTAAAATTGCTTTGGCTTTTTCTGGTGTTTTATGATTCTACATAAATTTTATTTATCTATTTTGGAAATTTTATTAGTATATATTTGCAGTTCATGAAGTTCACATTCATCTTATGGAGTAGGTGCAGGTACATAACACAGTTGGATTCTTTTTTAATCCCCTTCTTCCTACCCACTAACCTCCCTCCCTCTCTAAATCCTCTTTCTCTATTTTCATTGTTATTATTATTATTTTTAGTTCATGTTTGTGACATCATTTCTTAGCCTTTTGGCTAAGATCAAGTCTATACAAATTTTAGAACATTTTTTTCTATTTCTGTAAAAAATACCATTGGAATTTTGGTAAAGATTGCATTGAAACTGTAGATCACTTTGGGTAGTAGTATGAACATCTTTGCAATATTAGTTTTTCCAATCCATGAATGTCCATCCAAGGAATGTCTTTCCACTTGTTTCTGCCTTAATTTCTTTCATCAGTGTTTTAGGATCTTGAGTGCATAACTCTTCCACCATGTTGGTTAAATTTATTCCTGTTTTATTTGTTTGATGTTCTTATAAATAAAACTAAGTTTCATCTTTGGATAATTTATTGTTATGGAAATGTGACTTTTTAATATTTAAAAATTTGAGTTTTAAAAATGTTTTTATTAGTACATGTTTATACTAATTGTACATTGTTAGGGTTGGGAATTTAGCTCAGTGGCATCATGGCTGCCTCACAAGCTCAAGGTCCTGAGTTAGATCCCTGGTACCAAAAAACCCACAAACAAACAAGCTAATTGTACATTGTTATGGTTACATTCATCATTTGGACTTGGTACACGTACATAACACTTCTTCATATATCACTGGTTTTTATGTTGATTTTGTGTCCTGAAAGTTTGCTGAAGTTGTTTATTAGTTTTCTTTTCTTTTCTTTTTTTGTACTGGGGATCAAACTCAGGACCTTGCGCTTGCAAGCCAGGCATGGTGCCACTGAGCTAAATACCCAGCCCAGTTGTATATTACTTTTTTTTTGCATTTCAATAATTTTGTTGAGAGGTGTATCTCTTAGTACCAAACATAAAGGTAGTTGGTTAGGTTACCTCTGCGAACTCAAAATTAATACTGATGTTTTCAAAATATTGAAATATATCAGCCTTATGGTAAAACTGAAGGTATCCACAAGACATGGTTTACAAAAAGTTAAAGGTAGAATATACTGTGGTTCTTTGGTTTATTTTTCAATACTTCGTTATCTGTAACATGATGTCAAAACTGGTTACATCCATTCTGGATAGACTCAGGCTTCAGGCTGCACTGTTTACAACACTAACAATATAACTTATATTGATTGGTTCATATGGAGAATTCCAAACACTACCTCAGCAACCTCATAAATATGGCGGTGCCTCCTTACTTTCTTGAGACACATTATGGAAATTTGTGAAAGTATATTCTATTCCTTAAAAAAAAAACTGGAAGCAATGTCAGTTTTATAGAAATAATCCATGGTAAAAACTGGAGTGTTTATCTAGCCAGAACTTAGGGTAAAGCAAATTTTCAGAGTGGTAATTGATTTTAACTTAACTATGTAATATAATAGAACATATTTTTTAAATGGAACCAGATAAGACTGAAGTAGATTCTGTATAGAAATTTTTATCATTGATACAAATGTCACCTGTTTTTTAGAAGAAATATTAAAGATAGCTCAATGAATATGCCAAACTTAGTAGGTCTGTATTTTGGCTTAATACAAAATGTTTTTCAATTTAAATGTAATTCCCATATAGCAATAACATTCTCATCTCTGAACTATCTATTACTTGCATTATGGGTTTCAAGAAACCACTACATTATCTAGAATATAACCTTTATTATGCCTTAAAAAAGTGCATGTGTGAAATGTTTGTTTTGGTGTAAACCTCGTAATTTATTAGTTTTAACAGCTGCCTTTTGCCTTTCATTGTTTTAGTTTTTGTATTTTATTTTGGAGTTTTTTGATGGTAGTTTTGTTTGTTTGCAGTTTTTAGTTTTCTGCATATGAGATCATGTCATCTTCAAACAAAGATAATTTTTCTGATTTGAGTGACTTGTTCCTCCTCTTCTCTAATGCTCTGGCTTGGACTTCTAGTACTATGTTGAATAGAAGTGACAGTGATCATCCTAGTCTTGACCTGGATCTTAAAGGAAAAGCTTTTAGTTTTTCACTTTCACGTGATTTAAGCTATGGCTTTTTCATATACGGTCTTTATGTTTTTGAGGTAAATTCCTTCTTTATTTAATTTGTTGAGTCCTTTTATCATGAAAGGGTGTGGAATTTGTCAAATGCTTTTCCTATATCTATTGAGGTGATAATGTCATTGACCTACATTTTTTTAATATGGAGTACCACATTGCTTGATTAGGATATGTGTTGAACCATCACTGATTTATCTCTTTTTAAAAATTTTTTTGAGACAGAGTCTCACTATGTAGTTCAGGCTGGCTTTGAAATTACTGTGTAGGTCAGCTTGGCCTCAAACTCACAGCAGTCCTCCTGCCTCAGCCTCCAAGCTCCTGGGATTACTGTCATGCACCACCATGCCCAGCACCATCCTTGATTTTGAAAATGAAGTATAGATCCTACTTGGTCATGATGTGTGATCCCTGTAATGTGCTATTTAATTCCATTTGCTAATACTTTGTTGAAGATTTCTGCACTCATGTTTAGTAGATATATTGGCCTGCAAATTAATTTGTTTGTTTGTTGGTTGGTTGCTAACCTTCTGGCTTTGGTATCAAGGTGATATTGGCCTCACTACAAATAATTTAAAAGTATTCTTTTCTATATTTTGAAACAGTTTGAGTATTGGTACAAAATTTTCAACTCACTGAGTCATTTGAATAATAGATATTCTGAATTATCTTATAATTAAATTTATCATTTATTTTGTTTTCTTTTATAAATGATTTGCCATTCAGATAATAATTTTCTTTTCTATTCTGACTTCTAGTGTGAATTCCATCTTGTCTGCAGAGTTGGCCAAAGGATCTGGCTAACCAGATTTCTTCCAGCCCTATAGGTCCAACAGGTGTGGTGTAGCCTTAGTCTGACTGATATCTTCTCCTGGAAAGGCAAAGACCGTGGCCACAGCCCTGGGCCAGCATTCTGAGTGACAGGCAGAAACCACAGTGAGATCAGGCCTCCAGGGAGACAGCAAGGGAGAGACTACTGAGTAGGGGTGTCTCCTGCACAGTCAGCTCTCACTCTAAGGGGCCTGTGCCTTTCACTCTGGCCCTTACCTATGCTTAAGTCTAGGCCTAGGACTTAGGCCTGGGATAGTTATTTTACTCTCTAAGATTGGGAGTTTGCACTTCCCAAGACACATCTGAGCCTGCACTTCTTAGCCCAGAAACAAAAGTATACTGACTAGACAGAGCGCCAGAGGTCTGGGCTCCAGAGGTTCCAAGAAGCCACACGGAGGCCTGAGGCTTTCTTCTTCCTGGCCAGCTAGTTTCTGTCTGCAAAACATAATTGAAATATTTGCCCTTTGTTCAGACACTTTTCCCTAAGCATAATGGAAACTGTTGTTAATCCACATTCCCAAACAATCGTGCTTTTTCTTGTCTCCTTATCCTTTTTTTGCCTTTTTTTTCCCTGATGTTGGGCATTGAACCCCAGTCCTCATGGGCAACTTACTTTTTTAATTAATCTAAATTGCTTGTGTGCATGCTGGTATTTAATAAATAGTACATGAAAAATTTCAAAGAAATTTATCCCCATATCTAGTAGGTTAAAGTTGTTAATTATGTTGTTGAAATCTTTATCCTTACTTACCCTTCCTGATTTGCCCATCTTTGAAAGAAATATTTTGAAAATTCCTATAATGAGCATAGTTATAGCAATTTCTTCTTTTTTGTTTCTTATTTTATTTTATTTTTTGCTTTCTTTCTTTCTCTTTCTTTCCTTCCTTCCTTCCTTCCTTCCTTCCTTCCTTTTTTAGACAGAGTCTCATTGTAGAGTCCAGGTGTTTTTGTGGTAGAGGGCAATTTATCACAATTAAATATCACACTGCACTTTTAAATCCTTTTTGCTGAATTCCCTTATGTCTTATATTATCTTATATTATATTGGCTCATTTTTTGTTAGTTGTTAACTGCCACCCACCATTCTTTCACCAAATTTACTTAAACAGACTGATAAAATTGTAGGGGACCACCTTATTGATTATGCCCAAAGTAGGCTCTAAAGAGTTAACTCCACAATTGGTTTGTTTTGAGAAGGGAATCTGGCTGAAGCCTATGTGCTGTGCCGGGGGAGATCAGAATGACTCACACCAAAATTCCATTTCCATGACTAAACCTTCTTAACTAGAAGGACAAGGGTCTAATTACAACCCTATATTTTGTCTATTCTGTTCTTAATTTGAAAATGTTTTTTCCTTTACAAGCTTTATCTGTATTAGTATCCATAGCAACTGCATGACTGTACATCCTCACATGTAGTTCCCCTTTACCCCAATTTGATTACAAATAAAAATCAGTGGCTTGGACTGACTAGCACCTTACCTGGTTGCTCAGCATTGGTCATCCTGGCTCTCCATTTCTCTGTCTCTTTGTTCTGTCTTTTGGTTTTTCTCTCAGCCTTGCCCTGTACCATAGACCAGGAGATCAGAACCTACTGCAGAGGTCTCCGATATAAAATTCTGTGTCATTGAGAATATAAGAAAATTGGGTCCTGCCAGATACTTTTGGTAAGAATGTGAATTATTTCACCTTGTTGGAATTTAAATTTTAATTGTAATTTATTAAATTATGCAGAGGAGTGTAATATTGATTATGCCCAAAGCAAGGTGTAAAGAGTTAACCCACAATTGGCTTGTTTATAGAATTGAGTCTGGCAAAAGACTACGTGCCAAGGTCAGAGTAACTCACACTCAAATTCCATTCCCACGACTAAAACCTTCAGACCAGAAGGACAATGTTCTAATTACAACCATATATTTTGTCTATTCTGTTCCTAATTTGAGAATGCTTTGTCTTGTCCTTTATGAGTCTTGTTTACATTAATTTCCATAGAAACCACAGGTCACCTTTACCCAAATTGATTGCCAATAAAAGGCAGTGCCTGGAACTGTCCAGTGCCTTTGGTCATCCTGGCATCCCACTTTCTCTCCTAGTTCTGTCTCTTAGTGTATTTTTTTCTCAGGCCTGTGTCTCACACTGGGCAGGTGTGGACTGGAACCTGACTGGAGTGCTCTCCTGCAAAATTATCTATTTATTAAATTACAAGTTTGAAATATATAAAACTTTTCATGAAGAAATACTACTTCTGAGAAAGAAGACATCTCTACTTTCCTGAGAGATTTGGACTCTCAGGATTTACACCAGCCAACCACTCCCCAAGTTCTCAGGCTTTTGGCCTCAAACAAAGGAGTCATACCATCAGCTTCCCTGGTTCTGAGGCCTTCAGACTTGTACAAAGCCATGTATCCTAGGATCTCCAGTCTGCAGATGACCCTCTGTGAGGATTTTTGGTCAACATAATTAAGCTCCTAGGGCAGAGAAGCTCAGCTGGTCCCAGAACCCGGAAGGAAGCTCCCCACCTCCATCCCAGGCTCCTAGGGCAAAGAAGGTGAGCCACGTGGGTGCCAGAAGCACCCCTTCCCACAGAAATGAGGAGACACATAAACAAGTCTCAAAAACAGACTTCTGGATCACCTACAGCAACCCCAAAGGGAAATGAGATGGAACAATCTGATACTCAAACACCTGGACTCTCTGAACTGGGAACAAAAGAGGATCTGGGAAAAATGAAATCAGAAATAATTACTCAGATAACACCAAAGATTTTGCTCATGGTGCAAGACATGATTAATAAATCTAGAGAGGGCACAGATAAAAAAATAGAGGATCTGAGGAACATAATGGAATCCCAACATAGGAAACAAATGGAATCCATAAAACAGATACAAACAGATTTCCACCAGATTAAAAACTCCATCAAAAGTCTGCTCAGCAGAATGAACCAATGTGAGGATAGAATTTCACATATAGAAGATAAGATTGCAATTAGTGACCAGGAAAAGAAAAATTGCTTTAAAATTGTAAGGGAACATGAGAAATCAATCCAGCAGCTGCTGGATGATGCAAAGAAGAATAACATGAGACTGACTGGAGTCAATGAAAAAAGAGGAGAGAGTGCAGATGACATAAAAAAACTGTTCACAGAAGTGATGGCAGAAAATTTCCCAAGCAGAGGGAAAGAACTTGACATACAGATAAGTGAGGCATATAGGACTCCAGCTAGCCTTAATCAAAAACAATCTACACATAGGCATATAATAGTTAGGATTCCAGAAATCCAACAGAAGAATAAAATTCTACAAGCAGTGAGAGAAAAGAAACAAATCACATACAAAAGAAAGCCCATCAGAATCACAGCAGACTTCTCAATGCAAACAGTCAAGGCAAGAAGAGCTTGGAGTGATGTATTTTAAGCCCTAAAGAAAAACATCCTCCAACCCAGATTGATGTAGCCTGCAAAACTATCTTTCAAAATTGATGGAGAAATAAGATACTTTTATGATAAAGAGCACCTCAGGAACTTCATGAATACCAAACCGGCACTCCAAAAAATTTTAGACAATACCCTAGGAAAAGACAATGAGGATCACAACCCTAGGAAACCCAGCAGAATGAATCCATTGGGTGTGACAAATTAAATGCAAAGGGGAACAATCCAATAAAAAGAAAAAGTCATGACAAGCCTTTTAAAACTTTTAACTTCATCTCCCTAATGAGTGTATAATTCAGTCTTATTATTGTACTGATTAGTATTTTTCTGATTCTAGAGTTGCACACCATTCCTTGTGCTATACTGGCTATTTATCATCTTCTTACGTCTACATTTTAATTGGTTGTCTATTAATAAGCTCTAAGAATTCTTTATGTATTCTGGTCATAGATTATATGTATTGTAAATATGGTCTGTTTAAGGACTACTTTTCATTTTAATGATGTCATTTGAAGTTCTAAATTTTGATGGAATCTCATTTATCAATTCTTTTCTTTTATGCATCATGTTTTTTGTATCCTAGGTAGTTCTTGCCTACCCTAAATTCATAAACATTTTCCCTTATAATTTCTTCTTAAAGTTTTATACTTTTAGGCTTTCTTATTTAGGTTCATAGATCCTTTCAAGTTATTTTCGTGTATGGAAAAAAAGTGTTGAGGTTAATTTTTTCTATACGGATACCAGGTGTTCTAGTGCCATTTGCTGAAAACACTATCTCTTCCTCGGCTCTTGAATTGAGTTTATATTCTATAAAATGCTAATGTTAAATAATCTTTCAAAACTCAGTGGACCATATATGTGTGGTTCTATTTCTAGATTCTATGTTTTAGTCAAATGATCTATATGTCTTTCCTTACACCAACACTCCCTTGATTACTGTAGCTTTAGAAGAAGTCTTAAAATTAGGTACTAAACGTCTTCCAACACTGATTTTGTTTTTTTGTTTTTGTTTTTAACTTTTCTATGTCCTTTGTACTCCTACATAACTTTTAAATTTCAATATCCAATTCTTCATTTATAGCAAGTATACACAGACCTGAATTTTTATATATACCTTGTGTTTTCTAATCCTGCTAAATTCAAGTACAAATTCTAGGGGATCCTAGAGATTTCTTAGTATTTTCTCTGTAGATGATCATTTCATCTACATCTAAAGATTTTGCTTCTGCCATGCCAATCCTATCCTAATTGTGTCATTTTATTCCCAGACTATTTTGGTGGGGCCTAGGTTTCAAATTTAATGGACAGATAAAGAGTAAGCATATCTGCCCTTGTTCCCCACCTTAAGGAGAAAGCATTGTATCTTCTCCATTCATATAAGGCGTTCTCGCTGGAAGTATGGAGTACATGTCTTTAATCTGTTGAGAAGGTTCTGTTTTACTTCTAGTATCCTGATAGCTTTTACCATGAACAGCTGTAGAATTTAGTCCAATACTTTTTCTCCAACTAGTGACAGGATCATGTGGCTTTTTCCTTTCCTCTGTTAAAATGATGACTTTTGGGGGTGGATCTTCCAATGCTGAACCAAAACTGCCATCCCTATAACAAAACCACTTTCTACATCCTGCCAGATCTGACTTCTAAGAGTTTGTTTTGTTAAACAAATTTCTATGTTCATACTTTGTTCTTCTATTATCTTTATCCAGTTTTAGGATTAGCACAATGTTGAGATCCTAAAATGAGGGGAGAAGTGTTCCTTCTTTTTTCTGCTTTAATTGTTTGATATAATTTATCAGTTAAAATGTTTATGAGCCTGTTGTTGTCATATAGGTAGGTTTTCAAGCTAGGAATATACTTTCTTTAATAGGTGCTATTCAAATTTTATATTTCCTCCAGAGTTAGTTTCATTAATTTGTCTTCCAAGGTACTTCTTAGAAGTTGTCAAATTTATTTCAAAAAAGATTTTTATAATATGCTTTCTATATCCTTTTATATTCTGTAAAATCTGTGGTAATTTCTCCTAGATCTTAATATTGTAATTTTTAAAATGTGTAACTGATATTGTATAACAGGAAGAAAAGGTCGAAAAGAGCAGGGGAATTGGGAGGGGTAGGGGAAGGGAAAAAAGGGAAAGGAAAAAATATGAGAAGAGGAAAAAAAATGGAAACAAGGTCTTTGCAAACAGGAAAGGGTGGAGCGGGTGAAGGGAGGGCAAGGGAAGGGGAAAAAAATAAGAACCAAGATACTCATGTAAAGGTACAAGATCCCAATGATGAATGTAACTGTATTTTATGCCAAAAAATGTACCAATAAACATAATGGGAAGAAAAAAAAAAGAAATTCTACTTCTGAGTATCTTATGAAACTATGCATTCAACAAAATATATATAAAAGATTTTCATTACTATATTGTTTGTGATGATGAAAAATTGGCAAATAACCTAAAGATTTTTATGATGTATTATTTATACTTTTTAGGTTTTGTATTGGTGCTCTGACCTCTCTCTTTCCTTCTCTCCCTCCCTCCCCTCAGTGAGCTTCAGCCCCCAGTTGGCTAGGTAATCTCTGGTCATGAGGAGGAAAGAGCAGACTCTACAGTGTACTGTGTGGTCACCTACAATGTTCGGTAGGCTATTGTAGTAACACATTTTGACTTACAATGTTTCCAAATTATGATGGATTTATTGGGATATAACATCATCATAATGGAGGAGCATCTTCACCAGAGTGGACAAAGAATAGTATATTATAAAAAACATGACTGGACGAACAGGCTTGGACTAGGGTAGGTAGTTGGGTAGAGAAGGGACTAGGCAGATAAGGTTTACTTTAATAAGGTGTACTTTTATAAGATTCTCTTACTCCAACTTCCCATCTTGATAAGAATGTTACTTTCCGCCTGATACAAGGAGCACACCTTCCATATAGAGTTTTTTCTCCTGCTTTAAGGAACAAAACAGGGAGGGTCAGAGCAACTTTCTTGTACCTGCTGTTTTTTAGAAAGTGTCTTCAGCTCAGAACAACACTTAACCCAGAGTGGCATGTCCTGGGACATGTTCTGAACTTCTTTCAACATTTGGAGTTTAGAAGAAGAGAGAAGATAATATGGGAGAACAAATTTTACATTTGAACATTTCTCAAAGCTGAATCAAAGACATGCATTTGATATTTTCAGAGCACAACAAACCTCAAGCAGGCTAAATAAAAACAAATTTATACTGGGCCAGGGATTTAGCTCAGTGGTTCCGCCGCCTGCCTCGCAAGCGCAAGGTCCCGAGTTTGATCCCTGCTACAACAAAACAAAACAAACCACAAACTTATATCTAGGTGTACTAATAAATTAACCACACAACACAAAGACAAGTATCTTAAAAGCACCCTGGGACCTGGATTACTTAAATCACTTTCTGGCTGACAACCCCTTCGTGGCTTAGCAGTTCTCCAAATTTTCATCCAGTGATCCTGGATGAAAACAAGAACAGAATAAGAGAGACCAAGGATAGAGAATGTCTAGTCTCAGTGGTAGTGGTATATGTGGCCTGTGTAAACTACTTTTGATACTTGATTTTTAAAGGACATTGGATTATGGAAATTGAATATTTATCCAGTCCCAACCATGAGGAAACATGTAGATTCTGGGCCATTGGATAGGTGTGCAGTACATTGAGTTAGAGATGCTCTGCCCTGGGTATTACTTCCTTCCAGACACTAAATAAGAACGGCCCATCAGATTTCCTTTGTTCATGATTTCAACCTATCTGATTTCATCCTCAAAGAAGTTTCATTTATGTACATGTGAGACAAAATCAAATTCTATAAAGCAGCTGCTCACTTCCTTGAATTCTGATTCTTAAATCACACACACACAATTCAGATTCTTAAATCGGAGTGCAGTTTCTCAGGCCAGTTGTTCAGAACCACTCAACTTTAGGAGCAAGAGAGTAAGAACACAATACTAAGGATCTGGGGAAAAATTTTTATTCTCCTTGTCATTTCTCTTGACATTTTATGAACAAATAAGTGTGAATAAGAAATGATTTAGTTTCATGTTATTTTCAGAAAGCATTAAGAAAGTAGCTATTTAGAAAAAAACAGGTCCTATGTCTTTTTTTTAAAAGGCATTAAAAGTGTTGTAAAAGTAAGAAATCTGTCACATGAACCTACATGACCAAAGGTCACAGTAACATACCTTTGAACAGCTCTATGAAGACCAAAGATCTCTAGTTTTTTAGTGGAAGAGTTTTCTCTCACCCCTACCTCCATGGTGCACGCTAGGCAAGTGCCCTATCACTGAGCTAGACTCCCAGCCCTGGAAGAAACTTTTGTTGGGCTCTTTTAGAAGTACTTACAATGAACAGAGAGGTCTTTCCAGCTTGCTGTTCAAAGGGATAAGCAGAGATATGATAACAGAATCATCAGAAGCTAAGAAGAAAGTCAGAACTTTGAGACCAGTGCTATTTGAGCTGTTCAAGCCCAGTCACACTGCAAAGTGATCTTGGCAGCCCACTCCGCATAGTTGAAAGGTTTCATGAGGAAGGAGCCTGCATTGTTAAAAAATGGATATATACTTTCACTTTGTCTTATTTTTTAAAGTGCAGCTCTTCAATGATTAAAAAAATCATCTAAGGGAAGAAAAAAATAAATTTAATTTGAACAATGATTCTTAACATTCCTGTTCTAAGTGAATGACAAAAACATCAGGTCAGGTCTCCAAAGTGTAGAAGACTCTTGACATATGATGATGTTGCTCAGAGAATCTGATTTCAGGGACAGCAGAATGGAAGCTCCTGCTTTCTCCTCATGGCCTGCTTCTAAACTATCCACTCCCTGTGGCCTGAAGGAATGTCTTCAAGTGTCCTTGCCATTCAGAATCTGTATTTTGAGCTACAAAAGTGCTGGGCCTCACTCTGGGTTCACAGGACTCTTTCTGATATTAACCCCTCCATGATATGAGGGAAAAGTCCCTGCCTAATAGCAGGGCTTATTAAGGGGCAAAGGGCAAAAAGCACTAGGAAATGCTAGCTTCATACAAACAATTCAAGATAAATACTATCTAATGATGAATATTATATGCTAAAACTTGTGAGAAAATACATGCATATACATTTTCAGTAGGCTACCATCTTCTATGAGGTGCACCAGCACCCCACCTCACCCTATCCCTGCCCAACAACAACAACAACAACAACAACAACAACAACAACAACAACAACAACTCCTCTGGTCAGTCTTCCACAGCTTGGGTGAATTCTCTTCTACTTAATTACTTCAGCTTAGGCTTCTGATCCTAGTCATGTACTTGTCTATGGTGGCCACACTCATTACTGTAGTATAAACTATGCAGCTGAAAACAAGAAGAGGAATTTTTATACATGCGTAATTTCTTCTAATATTCCAAAAACGGAAGAAGTATCAAGGCTGTCCCTAAAACCTAGAACCTAGCGCACAAATACAAATAAAGGTCCATATATGTGAAAAGGTTTAAAATGTGTAAATCAGGACGTCAAAGTGTCCTTTCTTCCTATTTTAACAACACTGTAGAGGCCAGGTTGGTTGTCATTTACACTTCTCAGATGCCTCACAACTTCATGCTGTGGCATGACAGCCCTTGGCTCTCTTCCTGGCTCCATCCTGTCTTCCTCGGGGTTCTTCATCCAGATTTCATCCAGATCCCCAGCAAGCAGCCTCCATTAGCCCCTTATCAGGACAGGATGTCCACCATGGCCACCACTACCTGGGAAAGAGGGCCTCTGTCCAGGCTGAGGATTCCAGTGTCCTGGGTCCTTGGGCCAGACTCTGAGTGAGCCCAGAAACTTCTCCTATCAGGGGAAGATCACAGCTAGAGGAAGAGAAGCTCAAATGCCTCCTTGCCCAGCTCCAAAGATGAAAAGTGAAACTCGCTTTTTCCACACCCTGCAGACGGGGACACATAAGGGGCATGCATGAGCACATGTGTGTGCTCACACACATTCACACTTGGTCTGCTCCCCTCCTCCTGTGTTGGGAAATGGGGGAGAGGGAGCTGGAGCTGAAGCATCCAGAGCTGAACTGCAGAGAGTAAGCAGAGTTCAGGGCATCAGGTCCCAATGTGAAGTCTCAGAGCCAGCTGAAGCAGCATTGTGAGTAGCAAGCTCGTCCAACATGTATGGATGTTCCCTCGCAGGTCGCAGCTTCCTGTGTACTTTACGTAGTTCTATTCTACATCGCTATTTTAAGGTTTCCTCTACTGAAGGCCACAGGGCAGGACAGAGGTGTCTAGGGGGTGAGCGTAATTTTGATATCGAGCACTAGAGGGCAGCAGAGCTGAGCATGTATTTTTACATTTACTTCGGCCAGCCTCTCCCAGCCCACAGACTTCCTTGGGGTTATAATGATCACCACAAGTGTAGGGCCTGAGAGTTACGGATCTGTGCTCATCTGCCTCACTGGTCACTGTCATTTAAATGCAGTTCCTCTTGGGTTTTTGTTCATACAACAGTTCATACGACTGTTTATAACCTCGAACAATTTTACTTCGCAAAACATTTCAGAAAAGATTTAAATATTTATTGCCTTTCACTCAGTAATCTTATTTCTGAGAATTTAGTAAATGGAAAAAAAAATCCAAAGAGGTGGTGGGGACATACAAATATGTTTATTTCAGTGTAGTTTTTTCATTTTATTTTATTTTATACCCCCCACCAATGATGTACACAATTGCCATTATTCAGTCATTTAAAATTCTGAGGACTATTCAAAAAAAATTCTTCCTTTTGTTAAAATAAGTATAACTATTTTATTATAAAACTAATTTTAAAGAAATGTAGTCATCACTTTTTAAATTTTTTAAATTTTATTAGTACGTGTTTGTGGTATATAATGATTACATTCATTGTAGGGAATTAGAATATGTGCATAACACATCTCAACTCTTCCCCCTTCCCTATCTATAGCCATAATTTATATAATAATTTTCAAAACTACCAGAGCCCAAAGATAGCATTTTGACTGATACTTTTAGAATGAATATTAAAAGGGCAAAATTGTGCCCCAGTGAAAGGGTTACAGTCAACTATATGTTGGAGCTTGTTCTTTTTTTAAAAAAATTATTAGTACATGTTTGCAGTACATTCATCATGGGGAATTGGTACATGTACGCAACACATCTTAATTCTTTTTACATCCCCTTTGTCTCCCTTTTGCCCCCCATCCCTCCATTACTTGATCACCTCATTTGCAAAATATCTATCTCCCTGCTTCCTATTATCTGGCCTTAATTTTGCTTTTCAATTTATTTGTACTTTGGGTTTCTCATGTAAAAGGAACCATACAATATTTAAGCTTCATGTGTCAGATATATTCCACATAACATTATGATCTCAAGGTGCATCCATTTACCTACAAATGACTCAAATTTTTTTTTATGATTTTGTTTTTTTGAGACAGGGTCTAGCTGTGTAGTTCAGGTTGGCCTTGAGCTCACTATGTAGCACAGGGTAACCTAAAACTCTCAGGGATCCTCTTGCCTCAGTCTCCCAAGTGCTGGGATTACACGTGTGCGCCACCAAACCTGACTCAAATTTATCCTTCTTTATGGCAGAACAGTACTCCATTGTGTATAAATACCACATTTCTTTTCTTTCTTTCTTTCTTTTTTTTGGTACTGGGGATCGAATTCAGGACCTTTCGCTTGTGAGGCAGGTGGCAGAACCACTGAGCTAAATCCCTGACCCTAATACCACAATTTTTATCCATTTATCTGTTGATGGACATATAGGCTACTTCCAAGATTTAGTTATTATGAATTGTGCTACTGTAAACATGGGTATGCTTCTATCACTGTAATATGATGTCAACTATTTTGGAAAGATACCTATCAGAGACATGGCTGGATTGAATGGAATTTTTATTTTTAGTTTACTGAGAAGTCTCCATACTGATTTCATGGTGGTTGTACTAGTTTACATTCCCACTGAAAATGTAGATTTTCTTTTTCCTCACAACTTTGCCAGGATTTGTTATTATTTGATTTCTTGATGGTAGGCCTTCTGTCTGGAGTAGAAAGGGGTCTCAGTGTTATTTTAATTTGTATTTCTCTAATGGCTAGTGATATTAAACATTTTTTCATGTATTTATTGACCACTTGGACTTCTTTTGAGAAGTGTCTATTCATTTCAGCTGACCATGTTTGATTGGGTCTTTCATTTGGGAGGGGGTCTAATTTTTTAAGTTCTTTATATATTCTAGGTGTTACTTCTCTCTTAGAGGAGTGGCTGGCAGAAATTTCGCTGTGCAAAAGCTTTTTAATTAGATAAGAACCCAGTTACTGATTCTTTGTGATAGTTCTTGTGCAATCAGCGTTTTATTCATAAAGTCTTTGTCTAAAACCAATGTCCCCGAGAGTTCTACCTATTCTACCTTCCAGCAGATTTAGTGTTTCTGTTTTAGTATTTAGATCTTTGATCCATTTCTATTTTAGTTTCGTGTATGGTGAAAAAATGGGTCAATTTACCTAAGGGTTCCCTTACTAATAAAGATACCTACCACTGCTTTTCTCCAGGTTCTTGTTGAATGGAGTATTGTCTTCCATCTTTTGACTTTGAGTCTATGAATTTTTTTTTGAATTGTCTGTTTCTTGTGTGTAGCATATTGTTGGATCTTGCTATTGATCCATTCTGACAGGCTGTTTCTTTTGATTGGTGAATTGAGATCATTTACACTTACGGTTATAATTGACATCTATTGACTTATCCTTGTCATGTTATTTTCCTGTTGTTTCCCTTTTTTCCTCTCTGTTTAATTACTTACCTTGCCTTATAGATTCTGCTGGGGTTCATGGAGTTGTAGTCCTTATCTCTTTTAAAATGTCTTTCAGAACATTTTGTAGTACAATCAGCAATAACAATAGCATCAAACACAGCCTTGCACATGATAAACTATGGTAATTATTAATTTTCCATCTTTAACTGTATGAACTAGATTTGTAGTTATATAACAAAATGTAAAACAAACAAGAAAATTGTATACAGTAAATATACCCTCAATATGGAATTTTTACCTTCAGGGGAAAAATTTAAAAGGAACTAGGGGAGAAATAGAGAAATGGAAGAAAAAGAAATTATAAACAAGGCTGAAAGTCAAATAAAAACTACACAAACTTTGGGAAACTGGTGAAGAAGACAGGAGGAAAAGACAGAAAGAAAAAATGAAAACAAGAACAGAAGAGAACAATGACAAATAAACTAGAAATGGAACCAGGGATTTAGCTCAGTAGTTCCTCTGCCTGCCTCCTAAGTGCAAGGATCTGAGTTCAGTCCCTGGTACAAAAAAAAACAAAACCTAGAAACAATGTCACACTAACATAAGAACAAGAACAAACAATCAAGAAAAAAAGAAAAAAACAAAACAAAAAGTAAAAGAAGAAAAGGAGAAAAAAATTTCCACCTCAGGGCATGTCTACTGTCATGGATAGACAGAGTGAGCAGACAGAGCCCAGATCCTTGTTGATTAATCCAAGCAAAGCAGCCATAGATTTGTGGTGGGGTAGTGGATAATCCCATTAAGCATGGACCTTTAGTTCTACTAAAGTTCAGGCTGGTTTCTGGCTGTGAAGCTGGAACCCAATTTGTTCAGCCTGCAGCACTCCATGTGCCTCTTAGCAGTTTGAACTTGGCACCCTGATGGCTTAAACACAGCTCCTTAACCTCCCAGCAACCTGAACTCCGTTCCACTGCACCCTGACCTTGGGAGCAACTTGATGGAACCACCCTGAAACTGCTCTGAGTTCTGAGCTCAGTTGGCCTCTCTCCAAGATGGTTAGTGGCCAATCCCTCTCTCCTGGGGGATGTCTGAACCTGAATAACCCATCAGTCAATGCAGTCTCCCATGTCCACTGGTCTTCCCCACCAGTGCATTTCTCTGTAGGTGCCCCTGGGGTCACCAGTAGTCATCATGCATCTGTAGGTTTCAGCCATGCCCCTGCCCACATGCAGTAAGACAGGGCTTGCCATTGTTGAGCTCAAACTAAACAGCTGTAGGACTGGACAGAGAAACAGACAAACAAACATATAAGATGATTAATTTATAAAACTAGAGTGCACTGAAATATATTTGGCCAAATTGAATTATATCACTTTTATGATGTTTTGGTTTATAATTATACACAAGACTGGTCAAAAACTTTTTTAGGTCAATTAATAGAGATCTCTTGTGATTAGAATCAGAAGGAATAAAAGCTCTTTATACCTGTAAATATAAAGAACATTTTTAAGTTGGCCCCCCTCTTTTTTTTTAACCGTAAGTCTATTTTTGTTCTTCCTCTGGGGGTGGTATCTCAGTCCTGGATCTCACAGTGGATTTGTCGATCATCAAAGGTGAGGTGGATCACTCAGGTGCAGCTGGCTTATCACTCTCAGTGGGGTCCTTTTGCTCATTCGCCACAATGTTGGTGATTCCACTGGGGTGACCCATGGTCGGTCACACATTCTGGGAGGGCAGCTACAAAGTTTCATCATTGTCAGCACACAAGCAAAACCTCTTCCCAAGTTATCAAGGTAGCAGAGCCACTCTGTTTACCTGTTTGGCTATCTTTCTGAAGGACTTGTGGTTTCTGGGTCTTAGCCATGGCATCTGTATGCCAATAGAGCATAGTGGGTGTGAAACCTGTTGCAGGATTTAGAAAATTAGTACAAAAACAGCCAAATCTAAACAGGCATGCAGAGGCAGCTGATTTTCCCCTTTTTATTGTTTAAGCAATTGATGTTTGATAGTGGCATGGGCTCTTTCTACTGTGGCTGGTCCTTGTGGATAATATGGGATACCAGTACTATACTTAATATGTGAAATAAGAAAGAATTTTTGAATAAATTTATTAACATATGATGGACCATTGTCAGTCTTAATATTTTTGGGCACTCCCATGGCAGGAAAGCCAGACAAGCAGTGCTGTGGAACATGGTGCCCTTTCTCACCAGAGTGACACATGGCATGCATCATGTGTGAAAATGTATCTGTAGAAACATGTACAAATCAAGACTTCCCAAAAGAGGCACGTGAGTCACATCCATCTGCCAAATCATATTACTGGCTAGGCCTCAAGGGTTAGTTCCCTCTCGTGGAATGGGACATGGAATCTGTTGGTAACTAGGACAGGCCATAACTATCTGCTGTGTCTGAGCTCAAGATAGTTGAAAATCTTGTTGTAGTGCCTTGGAGTTCTGATGCAAATATCTATGTGACTGCTTAGTCTGATCAAAAGCAGCAAGAAATTACGTAAGTCGATCTGCTTGTGCATTGCCATTTGAAAGAGGTCCAGGAAGATTGGTTATGTGATCGAATATGTCCAATATAGAAGGGAGTAGTTCTTTGATGTATGGCCTTTTGTAATCTTAAAAACAAGTTTAATAATCTGGGTTCTAAGGTAGAGCAGACCATAGTTCCTTCCAGTCTTTGAGTCAAACAAACTGCATAAGAGGAATCACTTAAAATATTAAGAGGTTGGGAAGGGAAGTTTTCAGTCACAAATAAAATGTCTAGCAACTCTAACCTCTGAACAGAAAGACAGGGTGTGAGCAACACATAGCTAAAGGAAGAGCTCCAGATTGCTGCTTGGCCCTTAGAGGAGCCATCAATGAAATAAGTTGGAGCACCTTTCAATGGCTGAAATTGAGTAACTAGGGAAGAATAAATTTATGTTGTGCAAAAAACTGGAACAGAGGATCACTAGGTTAATGATTACCTATCTGTCCAATGAAATCTGCAAAGGCTACTTGCCAATACAAAGCAGTTTGCAGCAGAGTCTGCATTTGAGCCTTAGCAACTGGGATAATGATGAAATGAGGATCAGCACCAAATAGTTGTCAGGTATGATTACATCCCAAGGAAATTATTTTTGCAATTTTCTCTAGATATAGTTGTAGAGATTTCACTAACTGGTTAGATAAAAACAACCATTCTATGGGAAAGACCAGTTCCTCGTACCACTGTCCTATTAAACCTGTAGATAAATGGGGGGTGTTAAGCACAAATAAATGAACTGGATAGTTTATACAAAAAACCTGATGGTTATGAATGTTTTGTTCTATTAATTGTAACTCCTTCTGTGCCTCTGGAGTTAATTTTTGAGTGGAATTAAGATCAGAATCTCCCTGTAATACTTCATACAAATTCCACAATGGAGAAGTTGCTATCCCTATTTTAGGCCCAATACAATAAATGGCAAATTGAGGCTAGTCAGTCAGCCACAAAGGAATGTTGAAGAAGCAGGCTTTTAAATCTTTAAGGGGCCACTTCTGGGGGATTGCAACTGGGTTTGGTAAACCAGGTTGCAGTGTCCCCATTGGAATGAGCCTCACATTAATTCCCTGTAAGTCCTGAAGCAAATGCCATTTGCCTAACCTTTTAGGAACAATAAAGACAGGTATGTTCCAGAGGCTCATGGATGGGTCTAAGTGCCCTTTGTTAAGGTGTTCTAATAGAAGTTATTCTAAAATGATTAGTTTCTCTGGGTTAGGGTCCACTGATCAACCCAAATGGGGTAATTTGATTTCCATTGTAAAGGCAAAACTGTTTGGGGTGGAGAAATTTCTTCACCCACGTCATCTGATTTTGTACTTTTGCACAGGTCTGAACTGGGTACAGCCGACTCAGAGGGACTAGAGCCCCCTGGCTCTGATCCCCTATTGTTTCCCGGGGCCAGGGAAGGGCCCAATTCCCATTTCCTGGAAGCAGTGAGCCATCCTTATAATATTTGGAGTGGCAGTCTTTGGTCCAGTGAATGCCTTTTCAGCAGCAAGGGCAAGGGCCAGGCAGTGCCGTATTTTCTTTGAATGCCTGACTCGATGGCTTTGGTCAGCTTGTAAAGCCACTTTCATTGTACAGTTTTTTCCTGAGATGCCCTGTTTTTCCACAATGAAAACATTTTAAGTTATTTCATGCACTACATAAATGTTGAGAGATGGTTTGAGCCATCAGAGCCAAACTGTATAAAGGAGACCCAATATTTTGACATAATATAATCTCCAAGGTCGTTTGAGGAGGGAACAGGATTTATCGCCTGTTTGCAATCCATATTAGCATTTTCATAGGCTCGCTATAAAATCAGGATGTCTGCTGCCTGGGAATTAGAAATCTGCCTTCTAACAATTTGTTGGAAACTTGCTACAAATTGTGTGTAAGATTCCACAGGTTCTTAGGATGATTTGAGTAAAAGATTGTGTTGGGACACCGTCAACTGGCACAGGAACTCAAGCCCTCTGTAGGATGTCCCCTAGTTGGTGAAAAAATAATGCTGGGCAAAGGGCTTGTGTATTTAAATATGAAGTCACCCATGCCTGATAACATGTCAATAGTAACTTCTCTCAACTGAGCATCTCTGTGGGCATTGTTATGAGCCTGTTCCCTAGTTAAGGAATGCAGCTCCACCTCAAAGTGGAGATACTGAATGGGAAACAGGTATGTTTTCACGAGATGAAAAACATCACGCGGTACCAGAAAGTAATTCTGAAGAACATTGTCCAACAAACCCTTTGTATAGGGACTCTGAATGCCATTTGTTATCATACTGTGCCTGAGGTCCTTCAGGATGTTAAAATCAAATGAGTCATGAACATACATGTCCACCTCTGGGTTGTCGGGGTCAGGCAAAATTGAGATAGGAAAACACAAAGATTCTCCAACCACCTTGCCCGATGTCACAGCCTTTTGCAGGGTATGGCAGTAGGGAGTGGCCCCAGAAGTGGGCTTTAAAAGAGAAGCAATGAGATCTTTTCATGGCACCTGAGGAGGCTGCAGGGGTAGTGAATTAGTGTCCTTTTCAGGTGGGGCTGAAAGGCCTGCTGCAGTGGCACAGCATAACCCCGGTGAGATGAAAGCAAAGAGGGGAAGAAGCTGAACAAGGGGAAGTGTCACTAGAAGGGCAAGTGGAGGGAGGGGCAGCTGCAGTCTCCTGAACTGACTGAGAGGAATTAAATGCCAAATGAACTAGAGGCCAAGTAGATTGCATTTGAGGGGAAAGATGATCACCCCTTAGCTGGGCCTCATGGAGAATGGTTCCCACACATTCCCATGATTGTATGTTAATTGTTCCAGCCTTGGGAAAAGATGGAATGTATCTTTCTATGTCTTTTAACAATTTTACCACAGTGTTTTTTGGTACTGGATACATAGCTTGCTTTAACAGCCACTTGAAGCAATTTGACAAAGTTATGCTGCTCTGATGACAAGGATTGAGCCATATTTTTAACCCAGCAAAAATAGAAGATTGTCCCCAGCTGGACACTCACCACTGGTGTCCCTTGTCCACATCCAGAAATCATCCTGGGAGATCTGTGTGCTGCGTCTTTTATTCTGAGCCTGTCTAATGGGCAAGTTTGCTCATGGATCCAATTCACATCCACATTCAGTGCCAAATGTAGGTAACAGGGAAAGGGGAATGTTATCAGAATCCCTACAGTGGGACCTGGTCTCCTTCTGTGAGCCATGACAGAATAAGGTGAATTAAAAAATAAAGACAGGAAATAAGACTTAGAGAAGATGCTGGGTTCTGGGCCTGATCAATGCTCCTCTGGGCAGCAAAGATGAAGGCACCCCGAGCTTGTCACTATTTATTGGGTTCATAGGGAGTAACAGATGACTCGGAGGGCAGTGTTAGTCCTAAATTGACAAGGATCTTATAATTGAAGGAAGTATCAGATGTCTTGGAAGGTGGTGGTAGTCCTATGACCATGGGGATCTTATGCTAATGAGGATCTTAGATTGATGAGAAGCTTATGTTGATTAGGACCCTAAAATAAGCAAAGATGTTCTTACAACAGTAGGTGAGATGAGTTAAGCTGATAAGGAATTTGTTTCTTCCTAGGTGAAACCTTTCTCTTACTACTCTGTTCTCAAGGAAGCAGGATGTCTTCAGCTGATGTAATCTTGCCCTTGAGTGTCACAGCATCATGAGACCATTGAGGTCTCAGCTGTGACCAGAGGCAAAAATGGAGTTATGCTTCAGCACATCATAGCCAGCCTATAGGCAAGAAGACAAGAGATTTTCTCCCAAAACTATATAGAATGGCTCCAGACAGGTGGCCCAAAGCACTTTCTCCTGATGTATGAAGCCAGGCTATCATCTTGAACTCTGACTTTATCCTTTTGTTACTGGGGTGCTTAAGAGGGAATAAACTGCAGTTGAAGCGGAGCCACCAACAGCAGGACTTTCTCAAGACAGAATAAAATGGTTGACAAGTCCTAGACCTGGCTCACCAAACACAACCTAGTACTTTTAAGCAGATCACCTCACAAAGGACTCCCGTGTTTCTCCACTTACTTATTCTTTCAGTAGGTATTTTCTGAATTGCTACTGTGTACTCAGACAGTGCTGGGGTGAAGCAAGAGCAGTGAGTATGACTGGCCTGATTCTTGTTCTCAAGAGTTGTGCCAAAGGAAGCACAGAAATCAGGCTGGGCAAGTGGCAGTCACAGAAAGAAGAATGGAAGTGGCCAGAGAGTTCTTCCTTGATGGACTTCATTGGCAAAAGCATGGGATGAAAGACCATGTGCTACCTTGCTATGATGAGCGTCTTGGGTGTTCTGACATTCTGAGGTTTCTTGGAGACTTGGAAGCATGGACAGTTAGGAGATCTCTTTCTAAGTCCTCAGTATCACGTGTGCTGTGTCCCAGGGCTGATCTTCTCAGGGACATTCTACCACAGAGGGCCGGCTCTTCCTTCCTGCACGTCACAATCCTCCTTGCACCTCTCTTTGAGGGATGTACATTTTATGCTCACCCGTCCTGATATTGGCAAGTTTCACTGTCATGGGCAGGCAGGAGACAGGGTCAAACAAATGAATATGCAAAATATCAGTATCTGCCGAACCATAAACCCATGGCAGAGCTTTATAACTTCCCTGCTTTCACCGTAGTACTTTTAAGTTTTGTGGTTTGAGTTGGTATGTTGTGAACCTAGCAAAATTATAGTGAGGAAGGAGGAGTGATGGAATAGTTGTTTAATTTGTTGCCTGTATCATCACCCAACTACCATCAAAAAATTTGTTGTGTCTCACAGACACTTCTATAAGAAGAACGCAAAGAACATCAAAAGAAACACTGCAAGCAAAATGACTTATGTCACCTAGGTGACAGAGTTGGGAAAGCCAAGTGCCTGAGTTGTTTCAGGAAACAAGGAGGAAATGGGAGAGTGACTGTTAATGAATACAGGCTTTCTTTTTGGAGGAATGAAAAATGTTCTAAAATTGATTGTAATGCTGCTTGCCAACTCTATGAGTATACTAAAAATCAGTGAGATGTAGACTAAGTAGGTGAATTATGTAGCATGTGAATTATTTTTTTCATTATTTAGCATGTGAATTACACCTCAATTATATATCTACCTTATGCCTGCCATTCTACTCTCAGGCACTTACTCTGCTGAAGTGAAATGAACGCACATGTTTACAAAAAGACTTGTATGAGAATTTCCACAGCAGCCTTATAATAACAGCTCCAAATTGCAACAACTCAGTGTTCAGCATATATCAACAGGAAAAGAATAAATTGTGACACATTCATAGATCTGAATATTCCTCACTAACAGAAAGAAATGACGTGGTGATATCAATAACAACATGATGGGCCTGAACCATATTAGGATAAGTGAAAGAGTCCATGGTCTACGATATTATTTATATGAATTTGAGAACAGACAAAACTTGTCCGTATATGGTGATAGACGACATCAATTTTTGAGCGGGTACCTGGGGCAGGATTGGAATGGGGACTGGTTTTAGAGAAGCGCTAGGGAAATTTCCAGGAACTTGGAGATGTTCTGTGTCTTGATCTGTGGGGGTTACATGGATAAAGGAGTATGCATAATTATCAAAACACATTGAACTAAACCCTTAAGAGCTGTGCCTTTCATTGTATGCGTGTATGTAACAAATTTAAAAATCATTATGGTATTTAGATTTCAGTGGATAGTCTTAAAAGTTTTGTTTTCCCACAGCACTGAGCATCAAACCCAGAGCCTGTATATGCTAGGCAAACTCTCTACCACTGAGCTACATCCCCAGACTCTTATTTTAAATGCCAACATTTATAATACACTGGAAATTTTTCAGTTTTTAACAGTATGATGGAAAATTTCAGAAGTCATCTTTAGAATATATAGGGAGTTCCAAAGGGAAGCGCTGAGGATTGCAGGAAGGGAGGAGGCGGGGTGATTTAGGGCGGAGCAAGTATGGGCAGGAGGTGACCCTGACCATCCTTAAAGTTCCTGTGTGAGAAAACTCAAGGCCATCAGAAGAATTTGTTTGGGTGAGGTAACACCTGAAAATAGAGGCCCTGCTTCCAGCTGGGTGGGAGGGTAGGAGCCCAATTGAAATAAGGTCAGTTAGAAAACCCAGATGAGTTTAATGTGGACCAACCTCTCCTTTCCACTGATGACTTTTCACTTTCCTGATTCTATTAAGCCTCCATTTATCCCCTCCCTTACTCTTTCACTCTTTTTCCCACCCTTACCCCATACAGGGGGGTCAAAACCAGGAGTGAGCTTTTTTTTGGTACCTTGGATGAACTCAAACTCGGGACCTTGTGCTTGCAAGGCAGGTGGCAGAACCACTGAGCTAAATCCCCAGCCCTAGGAGTGCACTTTTTAAAACCAGCCAATCTTTTAAAATTTTGAAACAAGATCTTGCTTAGTTGCTCTGGCAGGACTCCTACCTCACCATCTCTCAATGCTGGCAATACAGGAGTGTGTCAACGTGTTCAGCTTCTCATTGTTTCTTTAAAACAAGCAGTCATCTCTGCACAAATTAAAGTCAGTTCACACTGGACTCTCGTCCCTATTGCAGTGATATATTACAGATTAGAATCTGACCTTACTACTTTAGTGCTTGGCTTCATCTTTGGTACTTATCATCAACAGGTTTATATGAATTTTGCAAGCATTCAGATCCTTATTCTTTTCAGAACCTTCTCCCATTAAAAGCAATGTGTTAAAGGACACAGTGCATGGCAACATGAACATTCTGCTTTGGAAGACAAAGTCAAGGTGAATATACTCGCCATTCAATTCAAAGCCAGGACAAACTGTGTTCCTTTTTCTCTTCAGTCTGCAGGAGGAGCTATTTCTTCACTTAATGATATCTTTTAAAACATTTGTCCATTTCATCCAAGTTGTTGATTTTTCCTTATCCCTCACTCTCTCCCTCCCTCCCTCTCTTCCTCCCTCCCTCTCTCCCTCCCTTTTTCCATCCTCTCTCTCTCTCTCTTTCCCTGGACATTGGACAAACTGAAGGGCCTTTGTGCTGAGCCCAGCCCTTTACATTTTTAAAAATTTTATTTTGAGACAGGGTCTTTAAGTCACTAAATTGCCCAGGCTGGGTTTGAAAGAAGTTGTTTAGCCAACTGTTCTTTTTTTTTTTTTTTTTTTTTTTTTTTTGAGACAGGGTCTCCCTCTGTAGTTCAGACTGGCCTTGAACTCCCTATGGAGCCCAGGCTGGCCTCAAACTTTCAGCATCCTCCTGCCTCAGCCTCCTGAGTGCTGGGATTACAGCTATATGCCACCATGCTTGACACAAGTAATATGTACCCTCCTTTTATTTCTATGGCTGTTAAAAATTTTTTCTCTTTGGCTTTCATTAGTTTTAGTTTGATAGTCTTTTATTTGATATTAAGTATGATTTTTTCTATGTGTTTCTTAGCATTTCTTGAAACTACTGATTAAAGTATTCTACCATTTTGTAATATTTCAGCCATTAACTTTTCATGGATTGCTTTCCTATTTTCTTTCTTCTTTTCTCTGGGACTTCTATTCCACGCATGTGACATATGCTACTTACATACTTAGATTTCTCTGCATCTTTCATTCTTTTGTTTTATGTACTTCAGCCTGGGTATTTTGTTCTCATCAACTTCTCAGATCCTTAATTTTTTTCTCACTTGTGTCTAACTGCTTTTAAACCCACACATCTAGTTTTTTATTTTAGTTCTGGTATGCCTTATGTTTCTTTGGCATTCTTTCTTGGTGCCATCCGAAATCCTTAATCTTGTTTCATTAGTTATTTTATTGCAGCATAACAAATTATCACCAACACAGTGGCTTAAAACAACACACAATTATTATCTTACAGTTCTGTACTTGTGAATCTTGTGGCCACTCAGCTGGGTTCTCTGCCAAATGACTCACACTCCAGGCATCAACGACCCTGCATCTTACTGGGAGGCTTTGGGGAAGAATTCACTGCTAAGCTTATCCAAGTTGGTGGCAGAATCCAGTCCCTTTTGGTTGCAGGGCTTAATTCCCTGTTTTAGTTGGTTATTACCTGGGGTCAGTCTCAAGAACCTAAAGCCATCTTCTATTCCCTGCCATGTTGCTCTTCTGTATTTAAAGCCAGCAATGCAGAATCTTCACATCAATTTCCTCTCACACTCACATCTTTTTTTCTCAGCAGAACAAGGTCCACATCATTGGATTAGGCCCAATCCTAACCCAGTTTTCTCCAGTAGAGCATAGCATAATCATGGAATGACCATCCCATCACATTTACAAGTCCTCCTACACTCAAGGGAGGAAGTGGTGATGCAGGGCACGTTCAACAGGAATAGACATCTAGGAGGCATTGGGTGGTGCCAGGATGAAACTGCAGCTCGGGTGGTTCATGTACTGAAATGTATCAGATATTTAAAATTTTTTATCTAATAACTTTGTTTCCTGGATTTTGTGGTTATCACCTATGTTCCTTGTTTCTTTTGCTCTTGGTTTTCCATCATGACCTATCTTATATCTTTGATGATTATAAACTGTATGTTGAATATGATATATGACAAATTATAAAGATACTTTGAAGTTCTGAAAAATGCTAGTTTCCTCCATGAAGTTTTCCTTTGGCTTCTTTTAGGAAATGAGATTTGGATCATTAGCAATCCCAATTCCATTTATTTTTCAGAATTTTAAAGGCTTCAGGGCTGAACTTGGTCTCCATGTGTACAGGTCCATTTTGGGTTCTTTCTTGCTCCTAGGGTAGAGCTGCCAGAATTTTAGCCAAAGCTATGATATTTTCAGATACCTAGGTATTATCAGATGTCTCCTCATTCTTGGATCTTTAAAATTTAATTTTTGTTCCCTTAGCCACGTGATTCTGAGTAAAGCTCTTTTCAGCTTCTCAAATGGTATTGTCTTGGGTGTGGGAAAGTGGACCTAAAAGCCAGTCTTGGCCACCTTCTGTCCTGAAAGTTGATCCCATAATGAATTACTACCATGGTACTCTCTGATGCCTTCAGAGAGATTGAAAAATTTTTTGTTTAGCTCTTCCAGTTATTTGAGCAAGGGTTTGAGATGAAACAACTTATTCCACCATTCCAGAAGCTGAAATAGAACTTCAAAATAGTGGAGACACATTAGGCTAAACTTTGAAAGTCAGCGGAGTTGGATTTCTACTTCATATTAAAAACCGAAAAAGATTTCATATGAATGAAATATAAGAAATTTAAAAACTGCATTACAAGAGCACAGAAAGTGTAGGAAAATATGTATATAATGTTAAAGGATTCACAAACCATTGGTTATAATTTGATATGCAAATTTTAAGACCTCTGGGTGATACAAGATATTAACAAACTTATAAAAGAAACACCCAAATAGGAAAAATATTTACAGCATCTAACTAGAAGAAGACTTAGTCTCCATTTGTGTTTAAAGTGCTCCTAACATTTATAAATATATAAAGATATACAGTGGAGATGAAGAGGAAACCTACAAAAGAATAAATTGCTAGTTAATATGTGAGATGTTTAACCTTAATTGTAGCTAAACAATTACTACTACTAGAGTGGAAAATGACATATTTGACAATAATACTAGGAGGATTTAGAGGGATCTTTTGTCAGAGTATGTACTGCTGTAGGTTTGGGGAAGAAACTTTGTCAATATGCATTAAGATTTAAAATGCAAATTTGGTTTTATTCTAGAAAAAATTAAAATATTAAAATTAAAGTATAACAGTTACAGAATAGCATGCAAAACATAAATGTATAGTTTAGTAACTATCATAAATCAAATACTCATGTAACTTGTGAAGTTTACGTCAAGGACTCTATGCTTCAGAAACATCACCCAAGACAAGGAAATCAAATGTATTTCTTTTAGCCCTGCTTGAATTTTTTATTTAACTTTCTTAAAAGTTACTTTTGATAACATTTCAACATATTCATAGCCTGCTCTGGATAGTTAAGTAAGGAGCACAGCATGTTCTTGGGAACTAAAATTACAGGGGCTCCAGCAGAGGCGTCTCCCCTGGAGCTGCAGCAGTGATGGAATAACTTCACAAGTGTGGGACAGGCTTGTGACACCCTCTGACAGGACAGTCCCCAGGTGTGGCTCTTGGATGAAGAGAGCGGCTAGAAACATTGGGAGGGCCTGTGAATGTAGAAGCCCGCAATGGCAGGAGATTCAGAAGTTCCCTAAGGACGTTTCTGGGAGAATGCCCTTCTGTCTGGGCACATTGGAAGACTTTAACATTTGCATTTAATGGAAGCACAGCCTTATTTATACTTATAAGCTACTGAAGCCTCGAAATGTGGTTTTCTTGATTTTTGTCATTACTGTTCAAAATAGGAAGGAAATCAGTACTCTCTCAGACAATGAGGAAAATGAGGTCAATATGTGCATGGACTGTACATATCAGAATGTTCCATATCTTTTACATTACTCCTGTGAACTCTGTCCTTTGATCATGCCCAAAATGTACCCCGGGGATTTCCCAGGGTCTTCCTGTCAGGTACAGGGCCATTAATCTAGTCCTCTAGGCCTCAGCCAGAAAGAAACAGAAGGTCCAGGGTGGGCTACAGGGCTAGCATCATCACAAGTTTTTTATACACTAAATGCTGAGCAGAAAGCCTATTTCATCAGGCTATTGGAGGACAAAGTATACAGAACAGAAGTTTTGAGGTATTTTAGTGCATTCAAAATAGTTTTTCTATTTAGAAGTTCATTTTGGTTTTAATGGTGAAATTTAAATTGGTTAAAATTTAAAACCTTAATGACCACCCATCCCTGGAATTGCTCCTTCTATTTTGATGTATGTTGCACAGGTTCCTGAGCCAATAGTGATAATGGGTTTTGCTCTATGGAAACCCCAAATCATGCTGGTCCTCCCCCGTTCACCTTTCACCTGGAAAATGAACAAAGTCAATGCTGTGGTGTGTGGATAAAATGGCCTTTGTTTTATTTCTATGATTCTGTTTTGGAAAGGTATTTAAATAAGATTACAGGCTGGGGATTTAGCTCAGTGGTTGCACTGCTTGCCTCACAAATGCAAGGTCCCAAGTTCGATCCCCAGTACCCGCCCCGCCCCCAAAAAAGCGGATATTTAGGCCAACTCCTGAGAATCCAGTTGGGAGAGGTCATTTCCAGAACTTTCAATGCTGTTATCAGACAACAGACGAACCCTGTGCAAATGGTCTTTGTTTTATTGACATTATTTTGTTCTGGAAAAGTATGTGGATAAAACTGAATACTCTAGAGAAAGGGAAATATATTATAACTGTTTTATGTCTCAGTTATTGTTCTATGCAAAACTTGTAAGTATACTGGCTGTTGTATAACTGGTAGATTGATGATGTGAACATGTCCCAGATAAGACAGTTCATAGCACTTACCTAAGAATTTCTTCAACTCACACATAAATGTTGGGTTGTGGGGTGCTATAGAGGCTCACAAGAGCTCAGTGAGACTCTTGTTCACAATTACAATTAAAAACCATAGACCTACAAATTAATATAGGTATACAGAGGAATGTTTTTATTTATTTACTTCATACTGCTTGGGATTCAATCCAGGGCCTTCTCACTAGGCTATATCCTCAGACTTTAAACATTTTTTTAATTTTAAGACAGGGTCTTGCTAATTTGCCCAGGCTGGGCTTGAACCTGAATTCCTCCTGTCTCAGCTTCCCAGAGGGCTGGGAAGAAGCATGCTTTTCTAATGAACCTTTCCTGGGTCAGTGAAAGGAGACTGGCAGACGCTGGCCTTAGGCCTTCATTTACATCCATTAGAAGACAGTGATAATGAATGCAGAACTGGATGAGGTGCAATGTGCCGAGGGTGATGGATGCTCTCCCTGCCACACACCGTCACTACTCCTTATCATGTTTCCCAGAGAGTTTTAAGGAATAATAGTAAGAAGAGACTAAGAAGTGTGAAGAAGAGAAGGAGACAAGTTCTGTAACTGGACAGGTAGATTTCTTTTATCATAGTGATTCTCCAGCCTTTTTCTGGGTGACATGTGTTGAAATGTAGCCACATCTACCTGAAAGTGAGGAAAGGAATTGTGGCTAATTGTGACAATGTCAGAGAGTGAGGAATTGTTTGTAGTTCTGTGAAGACTGATGTCTAAGCTAAGGCAAAAGTGTGGGAATACACACAAATAACATCATAACAATAACACTTGAAAAGTACTTAGGGGAGTTTGCTTCTTAAATATTCAGAAACTTTTTTCCTGAGATGTTCCCTGTTTGGATCTGTTTCTTCAGGGTCACGTGTTGTGCCCTATGGATGGAACAGAGTAAATGGAGCATCAACCATCACTGCACTGGGAAGATGTCTTGAAGGAGCTTGAGTTCTTGGTGTGAAGTGGTGTCACAAGGAAGAAAATCCCAAACCTAGAAACCCACAGAGGCATACAGGAGCCACTGCATTGGATTGAATGACTTTATTCTTTCTGTTGAACTACAGAATCATACAAATACATCTATAGAGGACAGTTCAGGCAACCATTCCCTGCTTCTCTTGGTGCTGGTCATCCTTTCACCGTGGGCTTTCATAGTCAGGACATGTTCAAATGTACTGAATTATGTGACCTGCATGAGACCACCCATCTAGTGCACTGTCTGTGAATCCAGCCCATGTTGCCTTTGAATAGGATTGGGGCAGAAAGGAAGGAGGAGGGTGATCAAAATGAATAGAAACAAATTACCATTCTCAATTTTGTTTGGTAAGCGTGGGCTTGGAGAGGATAATTTACTTCTCTAATTGTTTAAGGAAAACTCTACTTGAATAGGGGAAGAAAAATACCTTCCCAATGGATGATGCTTTTCTGCTAGGTATGTGGTACCATATTATTTATAGTATGAGGAATAAATTCTTGAGTTTCATTGTTCCATCGACAAGTAATAATGACATAACCATGCATGTAAGTAGATTCATAGTCACATTCTGGAATTGTAGTTCCTTCTGTTAACTTACAAAACACCCCCTCTACTGTTTTGTTGCTCATCTTACACATGTTAGTTCCATCACTACATAGTGCTATGAGATTGTAACAGGTCTGTTGCAGCAACTCATAGGATGTTTGAAGAAAGTAATGGTGGTTCATACACCGCATCTTATAATGAACATTTTTGTATTTAGTTTCCTCAGTAAAGTATTGAGGATCATGTAAAGGTCTCCAATCTTCCTCAACAAGGACCATTTTTTCAATTTTTCTTTTGGAAGGTGGTCTTGTAGGCCCTGTACCAAAAAGTTCATATATGTAATTATCAAACTCTTCCTTTGTAAAATTTGGTAAAAGGTAGAAATTTGAGAATGTGCCTTGAAGCTGCATTGGTTGTAGCAGCAGCAGGAACAGCAGAGGCAGTGGGTGCTTGGTGAACAGCATTCTCATCCTTTCTCTTCAGGGACAAAAGAGATAAAGAGAAATATTCTGTTGTGGTAATAAGCATCTTTCTGTTTCCTGTGCAAAGCCCATTTCTACTATTCATCCCTGTTCTGTACTCTAAGAGTTTGGACCATTTGAAAATCATTACAATTGGAAGTTCAGAATTTATTTAGTTCTTATTATAGACAATAAAATAACCTTATCAGATATGTTAGTCCTGAAAACAGTGGATAAGGGAAGGGAAGGTGAAAGGAGAAGGCAACAGAGAGAGACAGAGAAGGATACTGGGAGGGAGTGAGGAGCATGTGAGGGGAAGGGAGGGGAAATGAAAGAAGGAAGTGAGGGCAAGGAGGGAAGAAAGGGAAAAAGAATGATAAGAGACGAGGAGAAGGGCAGGAGGGTAGAAACATGATCGAGACCTCAATGGGAGAGATGAGAGAAGCAGAGGGGAGACGCGCTCCTTTCATTTGGAATACATAGACCTTATCCTGCCTTGGGCTTCAGGATTTGATCAGCAAAGAACCATAGCTGGCCCATCCTCCCCTTCTGGACATTCTGCTGTGATGAGGGAGGGTCTTCAACTTATGATTCTTTTTTCATCTTGCTCACATCTGGTCACAGAGGTCCATAGAGGCCAAATGAATGCTATGCTGAGTTTCTGCCAGGCCTGCTTTTACCTCTCCTTCATTGCCTGGAGCTGATTTATCCATTTTGCAGCCCCATCTGCCTAGTCTTACCACTTAGCCCATCTCTTCCACTAAATTGAGTCATTCAACTTCTGATTTTTCTTTATTTCCCTTAAATAGATTCGTGGTTTTTGTTATAAGTGGGTTTTTGTACCTTCATCCTATCTGCAATTATTATGACCTAATTATGAGAGATTTCATGGTCATGACATTACTTTTTCCCACACTGTATCTCCATATGTGTTCACTCCATGGCAGGCTGCCTAATATTTCCTCAGGATAGTGCTTCATGTGTTTTTGAGCAAGTGTCTTTGTTATAAAAAACTGTAATGCTAAGCAGATGACATACATTTCAAAATAGAAAAGATATATATATTAGTTTGGTACATACAAATGATATATATTATTATGCTGCCTTGTAATAATGATCAATGATTTTTTTTTTTTTTTTGGTACTGGGGATCAAACTCAGGTCCTTGCGCTTGCGAGGCAGGGGGCGGAACCATTGAGCTAAACCCCAGCCCTTGTGATCAATGATTTTTGAAACACTTTTCTCACAGGACCCAGAGTAGTAGCAATATACACTCAAGGAATTCTTTCCAATTGCTTAAACAAACATCAGGGCGTAGTCTATTCTTTAGTAGAAAGTATCATCTTTCATAGATGACTTCTGGGTCTATTCTATTCCTATTCTAAATCTCACTGTTTCTCATTAATTCTCTAAGGAGTCCTTCCTTTCAGAGAAATATGATTACCTACAGGACCTGTCTTTGCTTGTGGCCTCATTACCTCATTCAGTGTACAGTGTGTTCTTCGGAGAATAAATGTTTCAAGGGCTGAGCTTAGGAAATCCTGATACTGGGGCTATCAACCTGCAATGCGAGGAGTTAGGAGAGAAGAATGAATTTGGGCAACTCATAAACACACTGTTGAAGTCAACTGAAAACAAATAATGGTAATGTAGATAACATAATGAGCAGTTACATGGCATGTACTATGTTAAGGACTTTATATATATTATTTTTACCATTTAAATGAACTGAGAATAAAAACATTAATTGTTACTGTTATTAGCATTTCCTCCAACCTAATTTTAACAGTTTAACCCATAAACCCTGATCTACAGGTGATGGGGCTGGAGGTGGAGAACTGTGGCCACTTTTAGATTTGGATTCCTATCTTGTATATAGGAAAGGCCAAAAAATTGTAGAGATTAAGAAAGACGGGTGTTGGTGGCACCCATTGGAAAGTGGAGACAATGGAAAGTTGCAGGAAGTATAGGACTGTAGAGAATGGGCCCGAAAGTAAGAACTAGTCTAAAGTAGACACAGACGGGGCATACTTGTGCAACCCTGCTCATAACCCATTCCTCCATCCCTGCTTTCACACTCCCCTCAGGGTCTCCAACAGAGTCTCCTCAGGAGAGTGGCCCCACTGTGACAGCCAGAAGGCTCAGCACACATCCCCACAATGCAGACGTGGAACCTCTGCAGCATCTTAACTTGGAGAGAACCATGTCAGCATATGCATGACCAGCAGAGTCCTAGGTCCTCTTGCCCTGCCTTTTGTACCTATTAAGGATACATCCAGGAGGTGTTTTTATAAACAATATTTTTAATACCTTGTCTAGAACCTCTACAGTTCCTTAAAAAGCTCAGTGCTGGTGAGGGTACAATAACCTGGCCAATCATGCAACACTGACCACAAAGAATTTATAATGCTTTTGAGTAAAAAACGGTGGCAGATAATTCAAGTTTACAATCCAAGTGCTTCTTTCAGAGCCCTTTAATATCTATAATTCTAAGATGAAGACACAGTAAAAGGGATTTGAGTAATTTATATAGAAAAATGGCAAAAATGTTACCCAAGAGAGAAAATTTTGGAAATGTAGATGCCCAATAATATGTAACAATTAAATTGAGTCTGATATGTTCATAGCAGTAATAATAATACACCAGTAATAATAATTGTGATAAGAGGTAATATTTTTTCAGACAGCTAGTAGTATGTGTTCATGGAATTCTATCTACTTTGAATGGATTACTTACCTGAATTTATAAATATATTAATCAATGAAATTTTTAAAAGATAAGGTATTTTGTGATATAGGAGTAGGACCATCTGCTCAATAAAGAAACCCAAATATATTAACTTAAACACAAGAGGAATTAATTGATTCACAGCAGACAGAAGTCCAAGAAGGACAGCAGGAAGAAGAAATCCAATCCTTCACCTCACTCTGTCCCACACCACTCTATGTGCATGAGTGTAAGAGCCCGCTATGTCACGGCAGAGCCAATCATTGGCACATCTGTAGCCTTATATTGAGGGTCACATCCTCTCCCATCTTCATCCACCATGGAAACAATTCTTCTGATTGGCTTGATTCTGTCTCATGATAATTCAAGGATGTGGGGTCCTCTGATTGGTCAACCTGAAACACATGTTTTTATGGAGAAGTAAAGGCAAAAACCACGCAGTTAAAACCCCAGCAGAATCTCAACTGCTGCCAGAAGGGTTGTTCTCCACTACATAAAAAACAATTGAGACTATTTGTGCATTACGAACAACTGGGGAAAAAAATCAAAACAGTAAACTCTAACTCATAATCCCAATTAACAAAAATTTAGGTTATCTAGGAGAGAAAAGAAAAAAAATCTTAAGGCATTATTTCTTTCAACTAATTTCTTATTCTTATATTTAAAGTTGTCAATTTTATGAATTCAGAAAGAAAAAAAATATATCATTAAAGAAATAAACTTTCAAGATCTGGATTAGGCGTGTTCTCAAATAGTAAATGCCAATTTCCTAGAACCTCATAATTTGATACAGTGACCTCTCACTTTTCATCAGCATCAAGAAAAGTCAATTCCTTAGTTTGAGTGGTTGAACACAGATATCTTATAAGTTCTTATATGGTCTCATTTCTTAGAAGAAGGCCAACCTTTTTTAGTAAATCCTAGGGTCTGTGTGGTTAAATTTAGTAAGAAAAGTCTAGGCTTCAGCCAGCTTTAAATTTATAATTTGAAAAAGCATTTTGTGGTAATATTTATGTCAAAAGTTCACACCATACTCTAAATAAGAATTGCGTCAGGCTGAGAAAATCTAGTAGAAAATGTTATTGTGGTTAATAAGGGGATTGGTAGGTTCAGTGATACTATGATACTGAAGTGAAGACATTTCCTCCCTTAAGGCCACTGTGATACTTGGATGTCGGAGCTTGCAGCAGGCACACAGAAGAGACATAGAATAAGTTTCTCAATAATTAAAAATCAACCTTCCAAAATAGTCATTTTGTGTCTTATTTTTAAAAATGGAATCAAGCCAACTCTAGGATCACCGAAATTTCATCACAACTAAAGTTTTCTGCAGATTTATTTTTATTCCTTTTAAATTGTATAATTCCACAACATTTTAAAATATTTTGTTAGGTGGATATCTGCTGTATTTTTTCCTGTGAGTCAAAGAGAAATTAGAGGACATAGACTTTAATTCAACTTTTAGTTTTGTTTTATTTCATATTTCAGTCCCTTTCTGAAGTCAGAGATAAAATAAACATTCAATTTGGAAACTTTAAGGTTAGCAATTCTGATAGAATTTTCTTGGTAAAGGATAATAAATATAAGACAATGGATTCCATATCAAGAAAGAATAACATAGATCCCCATATTCATACCACACACAACACCTGAACATATATGTACCTCTCATTTTATTTGGCTTAGACATCAAGATAATTAAAAGAACACCGTACTGAAAACAAAATCTTTTTCATAATTTTGGAGTAAGAAGCATCCTTAATAAACAAGACAGAAGAACTCAGGCATAAAAGAAATTATTGGAACACTAGACTACACATACAAAAACTGAATTACATACCTCTCTGCATAAGAACATGCAACATCACACCAAAAATAAATGACAAAAACACAAAAATAATGGCAAGAACAGAAAAAAAATAAAATTCAAAGATCAATATCTGCTTGCAAAATAAGTAATAAATGAATCAATGAATAAATAAATGACATTGTATAGATAGTACATTATTTGCTTCTCAAATCCATGCCTCGCTACAGATAAAAGATATATTGTGTTATTTTCCTTTTCTCTGCATTTTTTTTACTCTGTACCAGGGATCGAACTCAGGACCTTGAGCTTACAATGCAGGCGCAGTGCCACTGAGCTAAATCCCCAGCCCTCCTTTTCTAAATCCGGCATATCTGCTTCTGAATCATCATTATCGCAGATGACAGGAAAATTAGCATCACTTATTACTTCAGATCTCCCCTATCTTTCCTATGTAATTCAAAGATTCCAGGGATGTGTCCTAGTAAAACAGAAAGTTCTGCTCTTTGCAATGATGTCATTGGGCATCATTATAGTTTCCCTTTTGTTAAAATTGTTCACTTCTTAAATTGGTTATTCAGATTAATGGGTTTCCTTTTGGCAAGTTCATACATACACAAAACATACTTTCATCCTGTTCACCACCTTCACCCCTTGCCAATCCTTCCTCCTAGTTTCACATTGTGGACCAGGGCTTAAATGTGTATAATATATTTTATTTACATCCTTCCCCTCTACTAGCTGCTTTCATTCCCTCCCTTTTCATCTTCTTACCTTTTCCTTGTGTAATAACAGTGGGCCTTCTACTTTCTTGTCATCTTTTTTTAGACTCCACATATTAGAAAGAACAAGCAGTATTTGTTTGAGTCTGGGTTATTTTGATCAACAAGATGGTCTACAGAACCATCCATTTTCTTGTAAAAGGCAGAATTTTGTCCTTTCTTGTGGCTGAATAATACTCCACTGTATATCTGTACCACATTTTTTTATTCATTCATCTCTAGCCTGTTTCCTTATATAGGGTATTGGGGTTGTGCTGTAATAGACGGATGTATGCAGGTATCCCTAAGAATGGTGACTTTAATTCCTCTCGGTATGTAAGGAGTAGTATGGCTGGATGAAATTGTAGCTCTGTTTTTAAGTTTTTGAGGAATCTTCATACTGGTTTTCATACTAATTCCCACCAGGAATGAAAAAGGGTTCCTTTTCCCCCATGTCCTTGCCAGCATTTATTATGTATTTGAAAATAGCCATTCTGGCTGGGGTGAGATAGAATCTCAGTTTAGTTTTGATTTGCATTTCCCTAATGGCTAGACATGCTGAACGTATTTTCATATACTTTTTGGGCAATGGTGCTTCTTCTTTTGAGAGATGTCTGTTCAGTTCATTTGCCAATTTATTGATTTATTTGACTTTTTGGTGTTGAGTTTTTATGTACTCTAGATATTAATTAATTGTTTGTTGCAAGAGTAGCTGGTAAAAATATTCCCCCCACTCTGTAGGCTGTGTCTTCAGTCCATTGGTTGTTTCCCTTGCTATTCAGAAATGTTTCATTTTGATGTAATCCCATTTGTTGATTCTCACTGTTATTTCCTATGATATTGAAGCCTACTCAGGCAGTCTTCACCATGTCTATGGCCTGAAGTATTGCCCTATGTTGTCTTTTAGCAATTTTAAAGTCTTGGGTCTTATAGAAAGTTCTTTGATCCATTTTGAATTTATTTTTGTACGGGTCGAGAGGGATCTAGTTTCAGTCTTCTACAAGTGGATATCCAGTTTTCTCAGCATCATTTGTTAAGGAGGCTGTTTTTTCTCAAATGTATATTTTTGGCTCCTTTGTCCAGAATCAGCTGTAGTTATGAGGGTTTGTCTCTGTGTTCTCTATTCTATTCTATTCCATTAGTCTATATATTATTTTTATCCCAGTTTCATGCTATTTTGTTACTATGGCCTTGTAGTATATTTTGAAATTCAGTATTATGATCTTTCCAGCCTTACTTTTTTTTGTCTTAGTATTGCTTTGGTTACTTTGGGTCTTTTGTGTTTCCATATTAATTTTTAAAAATTTCTAGTTCTGTGAAGAATGTCATTGGTTTTTCTTCCCTAGGGATTTTACTGAATCTGAAGATTGCTTTTAGTAATGTGGTTTTAGGGGCAATATTAATTCTCCCAATCCATGAGCATGGAAGGTCTTTCCATCCTCTGATGTTTTCTTCAATTTCTTTCTTCAGTGTTCTGAAATTTTCATTATAGAGGTCTTTCACCTTCTTGGTTAGATTAACCCCTAAATATTTTATTTTATTTTTTGTACAGGGGATCAAACTTGGGTCCTTGCGCTTGTGCAGCAGGCAGTGAAACCACTGAGCTAAATCCCCGGCCCTAATATTTTAATTTTTTGATGCTACTGTAAATGAAATTATTTTCTGATTTTTTTCTCAGCTTGGCCATTTTTTTTTTTTTTTTTTTTTTTTGTACCGGGGATCAAACTCAGGACCTTGTGCTTGCGAGGCAGGTGGTGGAATAACTGAACTAAATCCCTAGTTGGCCTTTATTAATGTACCATAAATCTACTGTTTTTAAATGTTGATTTTATATCTCACTACTTCGCTAAATCTATTTGTCTAAAAATCCTTTGGTAAAGTCTTTAGGGTTTTCTAAGCATAGGATCATATCATCTGCAAACAAGGATAATTTGATTTCTTCCTTTTCTATTTGGATCTCTTTTATTTTTTCTCTTGCCTAATTGTTCTAGCTTAAATTTCAAGCACTATCTTGAATAAGAGTGGTGAGAATGAACTTCCTTGCCTCATTCCTGACTTGGGAGGAAATGCTTTCTGTTCTTCCCATTTAGAAAGCTATTGGCTGTGTTTGTTGGCTTTTTCTATATTAAGGAACGATCCTTCCAGGTCTAGTTTCTTTAGGGCTTTTATCATGAAGGGGTGTTGAATTTTGTTGACTTTTTCTTCATAGATTGAGATGGTCACGTGATTTTTATGCTTGATTTTATTTATATCGTACATTATATTTATTCATTCGCATATGTTGAACTATCCTTGCAATCCCTAGAATGAAACTAACTTAATCATTAAGGATTTTTGCATCTATGTTCATCAAGGATATTGATCTGTAATTTTCTTTGATCTGTTTCCTGTCTTCATAGTCTTGCTTAAATTATACATGTAGTATAAATTATACATGTAGTATAGTTTGTAGTAGTCAAACTACTACAAACTATATACTTTTCTTTATTCTCTCTCCTTCAATCTAAAGTGTCATCATCAAATTAATCTTTAAATATTATTTGTTTTCATACAATTACCATAAACCTTTAAATTACCTCTCATTATTCTTGTATTGGTTTCCTACTGTTGCTGTTAACAAATTTCCACAAACTTAAAACAACACAGATTTATTCTCTTATAGTTCTGGAGGTCAGAAGTCTGAAATCAATTTCACTGGGTCAAAATCAAGGTGTCAGAAACATTTTGCTCCCTTTACAGCTTTAGGGAGAGGAAGAATTTTTGTTTGTTTTGTTTTGTTTACATTTTCTAGCTTCTAGAACTGCATTCCTCAACTTGTGGCTCTTTCCTCCGTCTTCAAAGCCAACTTTATAGCATCCTACTTCAATCTGTCACATTGCCTTCTTCTCCTGTAGTCAAACTCTATATACCTGTTGCATTTAAGAACAACCTAGGGTCCAGGGATTTAGCTCAGTGGTTCCACTACCTGCCTCGCAAGCACAAGGTTCTGAGTTTAATCCCCAGTACCAAAAAAAAAAAAAAAAAAAGAACAATCCAGATAATCTCTACACCCATAAGACTCTTAATTTAATTAAATCTGCATAGTCACTCTTGCCATACTTTCTAACATCCATCAGTTCTAGGGATGAGGACCTTAAAAATCTTTTGAGGTCTACCACAGTCCTGTAGGAAGAAAACATACAAACTATTTATCCCAGTACTCAAAATTTCCTACCATCTCTCTGTAACCATATTTTCATTTCTTTCTATTCATGTACTTCTTCTTCTTCCTGGAATCATTTTCTTTCTCTATTTAAACCTTAGTTATTATAGTAGATCATCTATCAAGTTCAAGATTTTAAGTTTTCTTTCACAAGAGCCTGAACTGATTGTTTTAGACAGAGATATATTCCTCTCATAAAATACTATTGTTCCAATACTTGCATTGTGAGGGTACATTTCTTTTATTTATGCTTTATCTATACAGTGCCTTGCATAACAAAGTTTCTCCCTTGCTTGCCTGTAAATATTTTCTACTTATTAATCACTTGATTATTACTCTGCCTTCATAATAGGCCATCTCCCAGTAATCTCATTACCTTTATTTTCCCTAAATTCAACTGCCTAATCAACCATTCTAGGCTTACTGAGTATGCCTTTGAACTTTTGTAATTTATGGGCAGATAACTGTCTGACATAAGGAATAAAACTACAATTTTTTTTTGGTACCTGGAAAGGACAAACTACAAAATTTTTAAATGTAAGAACAGATTTTTGATCTGCGCAAAGTAAATCATAATTTGCCATGCATCAAGTGAAGTTTTTTGGCATTATCAGACTGCACAGTAATCAGACATGAAAGAGGGCCACACAGAAAAGAACACATGAATTTGAGCATTAAAAAAACTAAAAGAAAAACAGAACAAGGAGCCAAGCAGGGAGCACATGGGAGAGATGTAATGAGAGTACAATCTATTCAAGAGGAGAGAATAGAGAAGCCAATCGAAGGGAAGAAGAGGAAAGAAGGGAAAAATGTAAGGACAGAAGTCCTCACTTCCTCAGTTGTGCTGGGCATTGCTTGTTCAGTAGCCCACCCTTCCAGCCTGCCCCCACTTCCCCTCCTCTTTCCTCTTTTAAGAGGTCCTGCTCCTGTACCCAGGAGGGCTTCAGTAGGGCCATTTAATGTGACAGGTCACAGAGCTCAGCCCATATACTCTTGTACAGAACATGATGTTCCTGAAACAGCCCAAACTGGCAAGGACAGGCATTGCCTACGGGTCTCACATGGCCAGGACTTTGATCCTCCTTGAGACAAGCCCCAGGTAGGCCCTTGACAATATGGGTGAGTTAGTCTCTTACTTAGAAGGTGCGTAAGAGGAAGAATGTCAGCAGTAAGGAGGACCTAAGCTCCCATTACTTAGCTCCAGTTGCAATCCAGAAAGATGGCAAATAAACATGTTTGTGTCCCGAGGAGGAGAGCATGAGAATGTCCCCTTTCCTATTCCTGTGCCAGTTTGATGTTATTTTCTTAATTTTATTTCTGCTGATTAATCAAGATTAAAAATGATAGCACATTGTTTTTACTTATATTGCATTTAATAGGAAGGAAAATATTTTTCAAATGTTTGTTGACTATTTTTTCTGTGGTTAATTTTCTCTTTGTATCCCTTGCTTATTTTTCTATAGGTATGTTCATCCTTGACAGCCATAAATATTAGATTTTTTTCAGTTGAGTACTTAGCACAGTACCCTGATCTACATGTAATAATGACAGCTATCATTTAATCCCCAAAATAATCTTGTGAGGTAGAATTTATTCAGGAGCATTCCAGAACATATCATTATGAGCTAGTTTGCTTATTCTATCAAATAAAGGTAAGTAGTTACAAATGTGGCTTATGGAATCAGACTGGCTTTGTTTGTTCTGGGGGGCAGTTATTGGAGACGTAATCTTATACATTGCCTAAAGTCTTTGTGCTTCTGTTTCTTCATCACTAAAATGAGGATAATAGTAAAATTGACTTCATGAAGATTGTTCTGAAAATATAAATTATATATATATATATGGCAGATTGTTGTACATGCTTTTGAAGTAGTTTAGAAGACTTTGCAAACATTGAGGATTTAAAAGTCATCTTATCTCAAACTTTCCAGTTACTTGGTCAGAGGAATAAAAATGATCCATTTTGGGTGTGTGATATCTCTTTTGACTTCTCAACAACTTTTTTGGCAACATGAATAGGTCTTACAGTGTCATTGTGTTTGCTTCAAAATGTATAGCATGGCAAAGAATTTTTAGGATAAAAAGACAGTTTTGCTATTCAGGGAGCCCGTGTAGGAGGTGGATACTTTGGATTGAATTGAATTTTTTTGCTTCAGTATCATCCTCAAAAGCTCTGAATACATAGGTGACAACCTTCCTCCTCTTTTATCAGTACTAGAGTTAGAAAAAGCTTTTAGTTCATCTAGTTTAGTGGTGTTCAAACTTTAGAGCACAGAAACAAATCTAATATACTTATAAAAGAACTACATGCTACAGTCCTGCCTCTCTGATCTCTCAGCCCAGATTTCTGGGATTTTGGCCCAGCGATTTGTGCTTAATAACAACTCCTAAAGTTATTATATTTGTTAGGATAAGGCCAAAGTTATGAAACAAAATCTCAGAAAATAGTGGTTTAAAAATATAAGGGCCGGGGATTTATCTCAGTGGTTCTGGTGCCTGCCTGGCAAGCGCAAGGTCCTGAGTTCGATCCGGGTACCAAATATATATATAAATTTTTCTCTCATATAACAGTTCCAAAATAAGCAACAGTCGAGGTTAGCAAAATAACTCCACTGAACACATTTATTCAGGAACATGGCTTCCTTCTGTTTTGCCATTGAGTCCACTCCTAGGACATAATCAACATCTGCACAATTAAATTTGAGACATATTCGTGTCCATTTGGGGATCTAACAGAAGAGAAGAAAAAAATCAGAGAGAAAGCTAGTCCAGTGTGGCAAGATCTGGACTTACAAGAGGTCCTTATCACTTCTGGGAAGAGAGCCTAGCGGGGGAAATATGATCAGGTGCCTGGTACCTAACTGCCACTCTTGGCTTTGAAAGGAGATGCTTGATTAGAGTGGGCAACCTAGAAGCTCTTCTACCATGATCCTCGGGCACACCTAAGTCTAAGAACCCAGTTTAATCCAACATCCACAATGTATAGATAAGCAAGTTAAATCCCAGTGAGGTTATGTGAATTTTGGATGATCCCTCTCCCCAAACTCTATAAGGATGTATCTGTGAGGTCACCCAGGTTTTCCTTCCTTCACTGCCATTTTGGGTGCTGACGCCAGGCACTTGCTGTCACCTCAGGATTGTTGCTCAGAAGAAATGTAATACTCTCTATGTTGGCAAAAGAGAGGGAATGATTAGCAGCAAGAAAAAAAAATAGTGCTTCTCTTATGCTGAATAGCCCCTCAGTATCTGTTGTGCGATCTTCTCTGTCAATCCATTCTCAGCTTCCTTTCTCTACTGAACTCTTTAGTAACTGGATCTGCTTTCTTTATCACCTCATTTCTTTCCCTCTTTTTCTTTCAGCTTCAGGGATATAGCACATATCTTCCTTTCAGTTATTTTTCTAACAAGTGCAAGAGATTCTGCCGCCTGCTTCGCAAGCGCAAGGACCCAAGTTGAATCCCCAGTACCAAAAAAAACCAAAAAAACAACGAAACAAGTGCAAGAGACCCTTGGACTATTTCTAGTCAGGTGTGGCTTGTGCAATCACGTGGGCTGAAATTCATGGAAAAAGGGAAAGGTAGGGCACTGTGGTACCCTACCACCAGTGTAAAGGCAAAGACAAAACAAATCCTGAGGATGGAGAGAAGAGCAGCGTCAAAACACAGAGACAGGGTAGGTGCTGAAGACATGCTAGGCAAAATGAGGAACATTAGGGACCTTAATGTCGACCTAAGGAACATAGGTATGAGGCTGGAAGGACAGAGCGGCCCTCCCTGGTTTGGGAGCAGGAAAGGGACATTATGCAAACTTAATGTTTGAAAGTCTGCGATACCCTGTGTGTTGTCTCATGAGGGACTTTAGGATGCATGTAGGTTTGACAGGCTTCAAGGGTCAAAAATGCTAGGCCTTTAGGTGTTAGGCACCTCCACATTTAACATCTTTCAGACCTCCAAGTATGCTGATGAACTAGATCCTGGGAGATCAGGGCACCAGAAGGCAGAGCTCCCAAATCCTGCAGAGAAGCAGAAGCTTTGGTTTAATTAAGCCTGTGTAAAGGATCCTCCTGGCCTAGAAATAAAGACCTCTTCTAAATCTTTGTTCCTTTCTTCTATGAGGGAAGAAATCTGAACTCAATTCTGAACTAGTTAGGGTTTAAAAAAAAAAAAAAAAAAATATATATATATATATATATATATATATATATATATATATATTACAAAAACTGTCCCAGAGATTAATAACCATTCTCTCTGGGGCTGACATATCTGTCCCTCAGCAGAGCCAGAAGAACTACTGTAGAAAAGAAATTACTCAGATGTGAACTAAATCTGGACCAAGACTGCTTAGACTGCTCTCCCGTGTATGGAACCCACTCCCTTCTGTTCAGTGAATGAGCAGTGGCATCAGAATCGCTACATGAAACTCTCCTGGGAATGGAACTCAATAAGAACATCTCCCTTGCTCCTGGCCTCTTTTCCTACAGAGAAAAGACCTTTGTGACCCAAGTGTGTCCCTGGGCTGCTCAGTACAAACTGAGTGCTAATTACATACCTGTTTGGCCCAATCCAGTGAATGTTTATTTCAGGAGTCACCACACTAACAAGAAAAACCTAACTAAAAGGCAGAAACATGTTGTTATGATGCAGTTTAAAGGTCACCAGAGTTTTGCACTTCCAGTATAGTGAGAACTCTGTGTCAAGTGTGCAAAGAATTGGGAAAGTTGACATATAAAGGGTTATATTTAACAAGAAAAATGTTACAGTGACATAACATTCATTTCATGCATTTATTTAAAACTAAAACATTAAAAAGAATGATCTCAGAATGGAGAGGAATGTAAGAGGGGGAAACAGGAGCATACATATGCATGTCAGTGAACAAGATGACTGCCCATGCTTTATGCAGAGTGTTGAACCATAACATTGTACAGATAAATAACTGGTAATGAAAAAATTCACTGCAATGTCAGAAAATACCAAGATTGAGGAGCAGTCCTGCCTGGAACTTGGAATAGACTTCCTATTCCTATCTTGCTACCTTCTGTATTCCTCCACAATTTACCATTCTTCTCCAACAGCCCCTGAGTAACAAGAGTTTGCTTGAGTCAAAATTACAATAAAGTTTTATGTCCCTTTGCAGCCACCTGAGAGATAGGGAGGAGGGTGATGAAATGGAAATTGCGCAATGCTGGAGTTACCAACACTGAGAGCAGCAGCTATATCAAAAATGTTTTTCCTCTGGTATCTCCTGGAAGACAGACAACCCATGCTGGTGTGGTGCTCAGACTTCTGTGCATGCATTTCTTTGACAAGCAGCAATAATGCCTGCCATACCCACTCACCATTTTCTTGGATAGCCTCATTAGCAATACAATTCACTTTTAATTATTCATATTGGTCTGGGGCCTCTCTCCACAAGTGTGCTCTCTTGAGAGAAGTCAGTTTATAGCTGAGCTAGATGGAATTTAGTTTTGTTCAGAAGAACAGTGTGTGTGTGTGTGTGTGTGTGTGTGTGTGTGTGTGTGTGTGAAAGAGAGAGGGGAGAGGGAAAAGGAAGGGAAGGGAAGGGAAAGGAAGGGAAGGGAAGGAGAAACAATGATGTAAATTTGAGGATCAGTTATAAATTTTAGTTGAATAGTCCAGTGTTCTGGATTTTTCACTCCTCCACCTGGTATAAAGAATTGAGTTGACTATAGGGCTAATCGGTAATGTAGATAACAGAAGGGAAGCAACATCATAAGTATGAACATAATTTTTTAAACATAGACTCATGGCTCAAATCCCCACGGGGTTTACAATTTAGAGCCACCAACCAACCAGCTCATCAGAGGATGACCTGCCAGCACTGTCAGTATCTTCTTTAATGAAGTAACGCTGTGGTATTGGCACCTGGGGAATTGTTTGCCTGTGGTGAGCTGGCACGCAGTATTCTCCAGTTCCAGGCTCTCACAGCCACGTATGCCAGAATTCTGTCCACACTTGCAGCTGGAGGCTTTGTGGATCCTGTGAATCACTTCACCCGGGCCATGGATGAAGTTATTGCTTGATTTGAATGACATATTAGCTTCTAAAACCTTTCTCCAAACTATCATGTTATTGCAACACTCTTTGTCATTAAAGGGACTGTTTCCTTTAGATATGCTATAACATAACCTGAATGTCAGTAATGAAGAAGGCATAATGTCCTTGGACAAGCTGAGGCTGGCATTTTTATCAAACAGAGTCAAGTTCATTAATACCTCATCAGTCTTTTCTTGGCCACTTTTTACTATCTCATGTTGCATCTTTTCCTCTGCAACTTCTTCTTTATCTCCATTATACTTTCTGAAGCTTCTGCAAGAATCAGTCCTAGGCCAAGCAGCAGCAGAGAGAAGATCTCCATCTCAATCTAGTGTAATCTCTACTAGAGTAAAGATAACAAAAAGAAAACACAAAAAGAAACATAAAACACAAAAAACACAAAAAGAAGGAGAATATTAAGGAGATAAGTTTTATTTTCATTATGACCGTTACTCCCAGGAGTGACCCCTAGATGTAAGATTCCTACATACACTGTAATAATGGAAGTATAATATAGTGAAAAGGCAATCAGCTGTGGAGTCTGAAGACCTGGGTTCAAATCCCTGCTTCTCCACTTACAATCACCGTACTTCATTTAACTTCAGTTTACTCATCTGAAAAGAAACTGTGATAGCTATGTAAGGTGATAAGTTTAAAGTGCTGGAACCAAGTATTATTTGTCTTCCTTTTCTCTTTTTTATACTCTTATTGGTAGGGTCTATTGTCTCCATAGTGAGTCACAGTCATGTCACCTAATGCATTCCTCGTCATTACTCTCTCCTACAGCCCCATACAGTACCTGTTACTCGGTAGCCACTTAAAAACAAAACACACAGTCATTTCCCCTCCCTTGTTGCTTTTCCCACCCGTTCTCAGTCATGAGATTTCCATCTTTACCAGTTCCTTTGACAAGTTGATCCTGCAGGGATAGATTCTAGCTTGTTGCAGAGCTAGAAACGAAACTGTTTCCTGGGAGTTTCTGCTGTAAGGTCTGAGGGGAAGGAGGGGCAAGAAAGGGGTAGAAAGAATTGTACAAAATTGGCAGAGGAGACAATGTGGAACCAAGGACCCTCAGAGAAATTGAACATAGTGTCCATTTGGCAGTCACAATCTCAGTGACCCAGGAAGCACCTCCGCCTGCTCTTCTGTGAAATCACCTCCATCTATTTATACTTTAACACAAGTGATCTTTTTTTCTTTTCAGACTCCTAGAACACAGATTATGCTATACTTTCTTTTGAACAATCCTTTGTATCATTCTAGTTGGTTGATACATGTTAGTCTTTCCCCCCTCTTACTAAGGATGATAAAACCTTGAGCCTAGAATACAGTTTCTGATTCTTGTTATTCTGTACAGCATCACACACTGAATTATACAGACATTGGTTTCTCAACAATATTTTTTAACAATGGGACATGACTTGAGCCGCTGGAAAATCTTTTATCTGCTGTCAATGCTGGGAAGTTCATAGTGAGAATTGCAGAGCAGATGGTTTTCAGGATAAATCCTTTACTCTAGAGTTACCCTATTGTCCCCTCTTATTTCTTTCCCACCTCTAAGAGCCCCCTTCTCTTGTGCACATTAGCTCCTGCATTATCATTCTTACTTGCCCATTTAAAGCAGCTTTATTGAAGTGTAATTTATATGCCACCAAATTAACCCATTTTAAGTGTGTGATTCAAAGGCAAATCACAATTGTAGAACATTTTCATTTTCTCAAAAAGGTCCTTTGCCCCAGTTCTATGGTCAACCCCCACCCCCACCCCCCATTCCCACACCCAGTCCTAGGCAATCGTTATTCTATCTTTTTTCTTTTCTGGATATTTCATGCAAATGGAAGCACGCGATACACAAGTTTTTACATTCAACTTCTTTCTTTGAACATATTTTGTGTTGCATCCATGCTGTAGCCAGTATCTGTACTTTGAAAGGTTTTAGAGAGGAATCCTATTCCATGGTATGAATGAAGCACATTTTGGTTTTCATTCACCTGTTTATGAGTATTTGGGTTATTTCCACTTTTTAAAATGTGTTTGTATTAGTAAATATTAATTTCGTAAGATATTTGGCTTCAATGTATTTTTATTCATGCATATGACATGTTTGATCATATATATTCCCCATTACCTCCTTTATACCCTCTTCCCCCTCCATATAATTTCTTTCCTCTTGTATAATAATATCATACCTTATACTTTCACATCATTTTTGAAGATTCCAGATATTAGGGAAGATATGCAGTACTTGACTTGTTTTGCTTAACACGATAATCTCTAGTTCCATCCATTTTCATGAAAATGACAAAATTTTATTCTTCTCTGTGGCTGAATACTACATACATATATATAATATTTTCTTTATCAATTTATCCTTTACCCATTTACCCATTTATTCTTTAACCTAGGCTGGTTCTATGCCTTGGCTATTGTGAATTGTGCCACAGTAAACATGAATTTGCAGGTATCACTGTAGAATGCTGACTTTAACTTCTTCAGGTATAGGCCAAGGAATAGTGTAACAGGTAGTTGTATTTTTAGCTTTTTGAAGAACCTCCATGTTGATTTCTATAGTGGCTGTACTAATTTATGCTCCCACCAACAGTAGAAATGTTCCTTCCTCCCTTGCATCTTCACCAGCATCTGTTGTTATTTGTATACGATAGCTATTCCTACTGGGGTGGGATGGAAACTCAATTAAGTTTTGGTTTGCATGTCCCTAATGGCTAAAGACATTGAACGTTTTTTTCATGCACTTATTAGGCACTTGTACTTCTTTTGAGAAGCGTCTGTTCAATTCATTTGCCCGTTTATTGGTTGGGGTATTTGATTTTTTAGTGTTAAGCTTTTTTCATTTTTTAACGTATTCTAGATATTAATCTTTTTTTAGAAGAGTAGTTGACAAAGATTTTCTTCTGCGAGCAGAGTATCTTCTCTCCCTTAGTTATTTTCTTTGCTGTACAGAAACTTTTTAGTCCCATTAGTTGATTCTTGCTAATATTTCCTGTGCAGATTGACTCATATTCAGGAAGTCTTGCCTGTGCCTATGGCTTCAAGTGTTTCCATTACATTTTCTTCTAGAAGTTTCAAAGTTTCAGGTCTCATATCCAAGTCTTTGGTTCATTTGAACTGATTTTTGTGCAGGATGAGAGACAAAAAGGAAGGGGGAGAAGATAGATACCTACCGTGATAAGAAAGAATCAGGGTAGAGGGCTCTGGAAAGATGCAGGACTCGTGGGCCCTTTTTCCCTGGCTGCTTTTATAGGAGAGTTAGAGACAACCCCCCTCCCCTGAGCTTACCGTAACTGGATTGGCTTCTGGGCATCTCTGCCTAACATCATCTCTTCCGATGGTCTATGTACATCTTCTTTCTCTCTGTTTGTTTAATTTGTCCTTCATCTACTTTTTAAGGCTTTATCTTTGAGGTGGGTGGCAAGGGGGCACCTTATTACTGGTTAGCTTAGAGTTAGTAAGAAGGTGTGTGGATATCTTTTGAACTTTATGATGAACCTAGAGGGAATAATATAGTGACTCTAGAGTGAACACACAGGTATATAATGTAAATGTTAGTACATAGGTTTGTTTTTAACTTCTTCTAGTCAGAATTAGCTGGAAAACCTACTGAGGCCCCCATTCTATTTTTTCATCTGTAGGCCTCTGCCCCTACAAGTAAGTTTTTTATTTTGGGGGGGGTAAGTTTTTGGAATTCTTTATGTATTCTAGATATGAGTCCTCTGAGATATCTTTCCTCCAGTGTGTGTTTTGGCCCCTTTGTCAAAAATCAAATAGTTGAATGTGATTGGGGGTATTTCTGCATCCTCTATTTTATTCCACTGATCTTCATGTCTGCTTTTGTGCCCATACCATGCTGTTTTTTTTTTTTAATCACAGTAGCCTTGCAATAGAGCTTCAAATTTGGGATTATGATGCCTCCAGATTTGCTCTTGTTACCCAGGATTGCATTTGCTATTCTAGATCTCTTCTCCTTCCATATAAACTATAGAATGGTTTTCTCCAGTTCTGTGAAAAATGCTGTTGGTATTTTGATTGAAATTACATTAAATCTATATATCAATTTTGGAAGTGTGGCTATTTTGATTATATTGGTTCTACTTATCTAGGAATAGAGAATATCTTTCCATTTTCTGATGTCCTCTTCAATTTTCTTTTTCAGAGTACTGTAATTTTTGTTGTAGAGGTCTTTCACTTTCTAAATATTTAATTTTTCTTGGTGCTATTGTGAATGTTATTGTTTTCTAATTTCTTTCTTAGTGAGTTCATTATTAATGTACAAGAACCCTATTGATTTCTGTGTATTGATTTTGTATTCTGGCATATGACTGAATTTGGTTATTAATTCTAACAGTCATTTGGTGGATATTTTGTGGAGGAATTTTCCCTGTAGAGGATCACCTCATTTACAAATAATGATAATTTGACTTCTTCTTTTCCTATACATATCCCTTTTATTTTTTTCTTGCCTAATTACTCTTGGTAATATTTTGAGTACTGTGTTGAACAGAAGTGGTGGTAATGGACATTTTGTCTTGCTCCTGATTTCAGAGGGAAAGCTTTTGATCTTTCCCCATTTAATATGTTGTTGGCATTAGGTTTGATTTCTAGAGTTTTTTAAAAGTTATTTTAAATGGAATTTTTTAAACTCTTTTCTCAGCTAGCTCATTAGTGGTAAATGGAAAAGCTATTGATTGTTTCAAGTTAATTTTATTCCCTTCTTACTTCCTTTCTAATCTTCACTCTTTGCCCCTCCAACTCCTTCAATGCACTACTTTTCTAAAAACACTAGTACCTGCAATGACACTACTTCAGGATCCTTGACACATTCCTCCTTGCATACAGGAAGAAGTCAAATCCCTGGAGCCCACTAGCCAAGCTTCTATTTGACCTACTCCCCATGTGCCTTTCAAGATTTATCTCTAATTTTTTGTCATACAACCTCGTTCTTGTCAATCAGTGTGACCTTCTCTTCTTTGAATACCTATAATGGCATCCTTTTCTTTTTGCTCCTTTCTTTTATTTCTCTCTTCAAAGTACAACTCAGATTCCATTCTTTCTTTGGCACATTTTCTGAACACTTAAATCTACATTTCTCATTTCTCTGAACCTCTTATTTTCCACTTTATTCACTTCTTATTTTCCACTAACTTGACATTAGTACACATGAAGTTTAAAATGATTATATTTGATTTTTGAATTTCCTATGTTTAGGATTAGCACAAAGACATAGCATCAAGTATGTATAAGTCTTAATAATTGGATTGATGTATTACTAACAGATTATTAAAAATTAAATGGATGTGTTTTCATTGTACCTTGAGAGGGTGCCTTGAACCTAGACTTTGTGTGTGTTGGAGAAAAGAAAGGAGAAAAATTTGTAAAGAATTTATTTTGTTTCCTAAATTTGTACATCTTTGCCATGGAAATCAATAGTGAGGTGGTAATGGGAAAACAGAAAGACAGTGGAGAGAAAATAAACAGGAAATAGAGGAGTGCAGAGATGCCCAGTCTTACAGAAACATCAATTTCAAGTGGGCAGAATTCACAGTTGCATGGGATGAACTTCAAACTTCTAGGTGCTCATTAAAACAAACAAACAAGCAAAACAAAACAAAACCACAAATTTCTAACATGTTACAGTTCATTCGAATTGTACTTTGATCCCTATTGAAAAAAAATGCTCTGAGGATAGATTCCTTCAGACCATCTCTGTTACACTTTAATGAGAATGCATTTATCAACAAGATTTGTTTCTAATTAGAAGAAAGTTTGAGGGAGGAAGAAAAAGGTTTGAGAAGGCAAGAAAGGACAATAAAGCCTAGGGATAGGGGCAGAAAAAGGAATCAGAACTCAGAGAACAGAAGCAGAAGCCTAAAGGACACATGTCATCTACTGCAAAGTTTGCCCAGGAACTGATGCTACCAAGACTTAAGTCACGTGATTTCCTGCTCAATTTCTGCTCAGATGCTGAGAGCTCTTTGCTCACTTGCTAGCACCCAGATTTCTATGAAGACAACAGTGACAGTAGGATTCTCACAGAAAAATGGCTGGTGGCACTCAGCTGGACAAGAGCCTCCCCAAATGTGGTGGGGTAACTATGAGGTGGGTAAACTGTGCCTACGTACAAAGCTGTAAAGTGTTCTTTACCCAAGATTGTGCTCTCATTGCTCATAAATCTAACCAGTGAGTTAAAACCTGATGCTTACAGAAGACAGAGCTACTAACGAGCATTGGTGCACCGCCTCCTTTGATATGACTTTGACTTAAATCCAAATGGTCAATGCAACAATTGAAATCTCTCAACTGAGAAGACTGGGACAGAAAGTACTCATGACAGCTTGTGACTCGTGACTTCTCACAGGATTAAAATATCATAGCTTAGAATTAGGGACCCCGGAAGATGGCCTCACTTAGAAATTATTCTTCATTTTTATTTCTCAATACTAAGCCTTTCCTCCAGCAAAGCTTGTTTCTCTACTATCAAAGAAATAGTATTTCAGTAGAGTGATAGACTTAAAAAGAACCTCAAGGATCACCTCAGTGAAGCTCCTCACCTTACAGATGAGTAAACCAGTGATCAAAGAACAGGTCTTGGTGAAATTCTCAGAATTAGAAGGCTCTCCTTCTCCTCCTTCTCTCTGGCTGGAAGATTATTACTCCCGTAGCTGAGTGTGGAATAAGGAAACAGTGAGTTCAGTTGCAAGAACTAAGAGGAGAAAGGAGTTAGTGGTCTAGCTCAAAGTCCTGCCTGTTCCCTGCAGAGATACAAACAGGAGACACACTAGACACACTGAGTTCTGAGAGTCCCAGTCCCTCCCTGGGAAATCTTTCTTCATGTCTCTCCACAGTCTTTACAGAAAATGGTTTCTGGGCCAGGGATTTAGCTCAGTGGTTCCACCGCCTGCCTCACAAGCACAAGATCCCAAGTTTGATCCCTGGTACCAAAAAAAAAAAAAAAAAGAAAAGAAAATGGTTTCTATCCAGTCAAGCTCATTCTGATCTCCTTCTCCCCCACCCCTTTTTTTGTTCTCTCTTTCTTTTGAGACACAGAAGGAGCTATGAAACAAAAAAAAATGCAGTTTGGGACTGGGGATGTAGCTCAGAGGCACAATGATTGCCTGGAAAGTGCAAGGTCCTGAGTTTGATCCCTGGTACCAAAAAAAAAAAAAAAAATGTTGAAAAACAAAACAAAACAGATGCAGTTGAGTTGTGTATACCATCCTTGGAAAAGACCCTAAGAGGTGATCCCGGGTGTTTTCATATGGGCCAGGATTAGGATGAGATGGATGAGGCACTTGCTTCGGGCACAAAACATAAGGGGGTGCCCAAAACGCACTACTTAAGATAAGTAATATTTAATGCAGCATTTAAAACTCAAGCTAATCGAATATAACCCTTGACATGCAAATATTAAAATTTTAATTAGCAAGATCTGACCTTTCACTAGTACTACTCACCTCACCCTAATCCTAGCCATGGTAGTTTGAATATTTAAAATGTGAAGATTTTGTGTATCAAGGATTTTTGCATTAATTTTTATTTGTTTTTAAAAATTGAATTAAAATATTATTTATCTAGATTACTGCAGTTTGTGTGCCCCCACCTAAATTTTTTGCTTAAAGTGACAGTGTCACTCACTTTGCCTTAATCCCAGACTTGCCTTGTATTCAACCTTTGTCCTCAACCCATGACTAAAAGACAAGAGGAAAAAAATGGAAGCATATACAGAATTTACAGTTTAATTCAGGAAAGACTTTTTTTCTATGTCTGACTTTTTTTTTTTATACCGGGGATCGAACTCGGGATCTTGTGCTTGCGGGGCAGGTGGCACCACCACTAAGCTAAATCCCTGGCGGGAAAGACTTTTTTTGAAGCAGAATAAAATGATTCCAACTCAGCAGTACTAGAAGAATAAATTAATGACAGGTGACTACCCATTTTGCTTAAGGCCTTATCCCTGTGTCCCTAGGTTGAGTCTTCTGCAGGAATGACAGACCCAGAGCAGCTCAGAGAGAACAAGCGGGAGTTACAGGCTCAGAGGCTGATCTCAAGTTACTCAACATATCCCTGGAAATTAACTGGCCCCAAGTTATCACAAGTGACAAGAACATACCCCTCCAAGGTGGAAATGTGGTACCTGCAGGCAGGATATATTGTGCCGCCAACGAGTTGGCAGAGTGTCATTTTGAACTTTGCCTCACTCTGGAAGCAGAAATAGGTAGCATGGTTTGGGCACACCATCTTCCTGGGAGAAACGCAGATGCTGTTGATTTTTGGGGGCCTCTCGTGGATGAAGACATGCTCCTTTTTGCATGTGTGGTTGGGTTCCCTGATGACTCTTTGTCGGATCATGGAGTTACAGTACCTCACAGGAATCCTGCTCTTTGGGTAGTCCACATTCAAGTGCTCTATGGACTTCACCACTAAATCCTCATCTGGCTCCTTTTCCCAGAAGAGAAGCAGCAAGAAAACGATGACCATTAGTATCATCAGTGTTAAGATTCCCTTCACATCTATGGCTTTAGCTCCTGTTACGGAGACAAAAGGAGCACAGAGTAATCAGGTTCCTCCTGTTCTAACCCCTGGCTGCTCCTCCATTTTTTTGTTTTCTTCTCGCTGCTACTTAAAATCATGTTTACCCTGCAAGGTCCAGCTGGAGGCACAGCTCATCATTAAAACCCTCTCAGGCCATTTTAGCTCTCAGAGTTTGGTACTAATGGCTGTCATAATTCCCTTTGTCTCTACATGCTCCTTGATAGCATGTACCACATTTTCTATTTCTCACAGAGCTTTCAAAATGCTTAACACGGAGCTGAATATACAGAAGGTACTGAAAACTACCCATGCCAGATTCTTTCATTCATAGTGTTCAGTGACTTCTTTCTCCAAAATTTTCTCAACTTGAATTACACCCAATTCCATATGTTTTGGGCAATGTCTACTAATTTGTTCTTCCCAGTTCCTTCCTTCCTTGTGTCTATTCTGCTCGATCCATGTGAGCTCCTCTTACCTGTCATTTTTGCTGCAGCTTTCACAGGTAACATATCCTTTTGATCTGAGAAAAGCCTCTTGTGTCTCACTGTTCCTTGGCACTAGCTGATAGGGAGCAACTTGGGTGTGGAGAGGGCAAGAGAGTAAGAGCAGAAAGGGAGGGAACTCCAGAGTAGTGTCTTGGGTACACTGGGAAGGAAGAGGAGTTTCCTTCAGAGAGAGAGGTGAATAAGGCAGGTTGTGAATAGTTCCTTATTGAACAAGTAGGAATTTTCAAAACATTCAGTGAATGTTCATGTGTGCCAGCCACATTAGTGCCCATTTCCTAAATTTTCTTTTTCTTTCTTTCTTTTTTTTGGTGCCGGAGATCAAACTCAGGACCTTGCGCTTGCGAGGCAGGCATGGTGCCATGGAGCTAAATCCCCAGCCCTATTTCCTAAATTTTCAATCAGTCCTTCCTATAAGCCTGTGGGGAGGCTATTCTTTTAATTTCACTGATAAAGAAATGAGTTGCTGAAAAGTCGAGGTGACTATGGGAAATTACACAGATCTCACTGTCACAACGCCGAACACTTGAATTCGAGTTTCAGCGAGTTTTAGTTCCACATGCTGTGTAGAAGAGGTCAAAAATGTTCTCTGGCATTAACATTAGCCTTGATAAAGTTCCGGGCTTCTGAAGACTATGGCAGTAGTTCTCCAACTGCTGAATGTCGGAAACATCTGGGGATTTTTGGGGGGAGGTGGTACTGGGGATCAAACTTGGGTCCTTGAGCTTTCAAGGCAGGCTTCGGAACCACTGAGCTAAATCCCCAGCCCCTGGGGATTTTTTTTTAAATGGTAACTTCCCCCTCAAGCATTCTGTTTTGATATCAGATGTGGCTAATTAAGATATTCCCAAGTGATTTTAATATGTAGCAAAATTTGGAACCACTTAACTATGACATACTTGGGAAGCCTTCATGGATAATTAGTGAATGAAGGCTTAGTAAAAACACAGTGGCTCAAGGTCTTGAGACAATAAAAATTTTATTTCTGTCATCTGTTAGTAAGTTGATATAGGAATGAAAAATTGACTTAATTTTCTTAGATCTTGCTCTAAAATCCTCTCTCTCTCTCCTACGCTGGATATCAAACCCAGGGCCTAGTACATGCTAAGCAAGCAGTGCCTTTGGAGATACAGCTAAAAAGACTGCTCAACACATTTATGTCTTTCTAATTGGCAGGAAGGAAGTGACTGTTGGGTGCAAAATTATCTAAGGACAGAGCATTCTGGAAAAGACCACAGAGAGGACATCTTTTCCTGTCAACAAAAACATAATTTCCGACCATGAAAATGAGCAAGTTAGAGGTTATTATTTACTTTCAGCAAACTGTTCTGCTTTGCATATGTGCCACACAGTGCCAGAAAGATATGTACATAATTAATTTTTGGCAAATTTTCCAATTAACAAATGTGATTTGCACATCATGTTGCATAAAAGCTCCACTGAATAAAGAGAAGTGTGTGCATGTCCTGTAATACGTTCATTATTTCCTATGAGGACTTCCAAGTGGCTGAACTACAAATGCTGTATTGAGTCTATAACCAGGGAAGCAAATCCTGCTACAAAAGATATTCCAACTGAAGCAACTGTACCTATCCCGAACATTTCAAAACCTGGATATTTCACCCTCAGAACCAGAGTTGAGTAACTCCAATTCCACCTTTTAGCCATCACCAGTCTACTCTTCTTCATTAAATTCTACCTTATTTATTTATGGACTTTTGAGATGGGGTCTCACTATATAGTAAGGCTGGCCACGAACTCACTATGAAGCCCAGCCTGGCCTTGAACTCATGGCAATCCTCCTGCCTCAGCCTCCTGAGTGCTAGGATACAGGTGTGTGCCACCATGCCCAGCCCTCTACTTTTTTTGCATTCCACATACAAGTGAGATCATTTGGTGTTGGTCTTTGTGTGCCCGACTTACTCTACATAGCCTGAGATCCTATAACTTCATGCTCAAATTAATTTGTAAATTTGTTTCAGAATAACCTGAGGACAACCTCTCCCTTCTTGAAGATGTATTTTTCTGAATGATTTACATAAAACTGGAAAACATGAAATTCCTGTATCAAAAAACAGGCATGGAAGGAGGCTGCAGAGTCTAACTCAGGAGAGCTAATGATGCCCCAGCCAGCCTCAGCTTGGCCTTAAATGCTTGCTTCCTGGCTCCTCTAGATTTAAAACCAACCAACAAACAAAAAATGGTGGGGAAGTTAAGTGAAATCCATTGGACGTTTTTGGCTTCTAATTGTAACCCAGAAACCCAGTTCTTAACTCATACCTACTTACTCTTTGAAGGCGAGACTCTGGAATCCACCTTTGTAACAACAGCCCAGCTCCCAGTTGGTAAACCAACCAACAGATGAACCTCGCCTGCTAAACAACACTTTCATTTCTTAACAATTGCACCCATCCACAACAAAACCAAACCTACAAGTCTAGGGAATACTCAGTACCCCATTTGGGAACCTCTGTGTCTGGACGACCACTCTGGCTCAGAAAAAGCCTCACTTCCCAGGACCGAGATGGCTCACCGGAAAGCTCCTTGCCTAGACATCACAAGGGTCTGCCTCCGAAACACCTCTGCAGGAGGGGTAGCCTACATTTCTCAAAGTCCTTAATTATCTGTGTCCTTTCAGCACCTCTGGAAACCAGGGTCCAGAAGATGAGCTGGAGCGGTCTGGGTGTCGTTTACCAAGAAGATTCTGGGGTCACGTGAAGGAGAGAAGGGAGCATCTCCCCATGGATTTGGAAGAAGACAGACAAGAACTGGGACCACTCCGGACTCAGTAATGTGGAAAATGTCCCCTCACCTCTTTTTGTTTTTGTTTGGGTTTGGTTTTTTGTACTGTAGATGAAACCTGCGGCCTCTGCCCTGAGTTGCATCCCACCAGCTCTTTTAAAAATGATTTTTTTTTTTTGAGTCAGAGTCTAAGTTGCTAAACTGCTAAATTGCTGAGCTCAAACTTGAGATCCTCCTGCCTCAAAGTCCCAGAGTGCTGGGATTAATTACAGGCATGTACCACCACGCCCAGCTGTCTTCGCCATTTTCTAATCCCCTTTTCCTTGACTTTTTTCTGTCAGTTGTAAGTCACCTTTGAGCACCTTACTTAAGACTAAGATGTTGGAAGCACTTCCAAAGTAGGACCTGATTTCTCTCCTCTTCATTCATGTTCATTTAGGAGCCCTCCAAACATTTTCACTTGCTGCTCTGACGAGAAAGCGAATGAAGTCCTGCACTCTGTGTTACCGAGGCAGTAAGCTGTGATCTGCAACTCTACACTAGTTCACACCAATTCAGAAGCACCCAGTGAAGGCTCACAGATCAAGAAATGTTTCCAGTTGCAACCCATCTCTTCCAGGAATGCTTGTTTTAAATTAGCCTCTCTCTTTAGTGTCCGTAAGAAACTCTGCTTGGTCCATGCTTTCTGTTTGTAACTGGTTAGTGGTGCTGGAAGGGCAGCCTGGCCTTCTCTCATGCATGCTGTGTGCTTCTTGAGGCCTGGAGCTGGGCACCTTCTTTCTGTAGTGCAGAGCCTGGTACCTCTCAGATCACAAGATGTTTTGAAGTGGAGAAATGTTTCGGTAAAAGATGTCAGATCGTGTCATATTCCAGGCAGTCATTAGCTTCATGATCAGGAGAAATCAAATCACTTCTCAAGGCCTTGGTGTCTTCATCTCTAAAATGGGGGTGGTAGAAAAGAATAAAGGAAGAATCTGACTATAAGGTCCTACTCTGCTTTTACAAACTAAGGCACTGAACTTAATTTAAATGAAGCCCTTGGCTATTCTCTTGAGGTGACAATTCTCTGGCTACAAGTTCTATTTCCCTGCACACTGAGGGATAGGAAGAGGTCTCTGCCTGCCATCCTGGAATGCAGATCCACAGTGGAGAAACAGGGAGCAGGATTCTGGGTACCAGACCCAAAGGTGAGGAGCTCTGCTTTGGAAGTGTAGAGAACTCCTGTGAAATGGCCTAGGGAATTGGCAAACTGATCAAAGGAACACGTCCTTAAGTCAAGAAAAGTAACTCTTCGGGGGAAAGGAGATGATGCACCCGTGTCCTGGAGAGGTTCATTGATTACTTCGGCAACTGGAGAGCTGTTTTCTAGACAACTTGCTAACTGAAGGATTTGTGCAATACCCTCACAAGCTGCTGGGCACTCATCTAGCTCACCTCTGACTCCTTCACCTATCCCCATGTCCAGATGAGGTAAAAAGGCTGGGGCCTGCACTTGTCCAAGAACAAGCTGCTCCTGATCTTGGACAGGACAAGTTCTGAATCAGAGCCTGTCACTCTTGGCCATGTCGTTATAGCCCCAGGCTATGCACACTGGGGTTGCTGTTCTTCCTTGAGGAGAAATCAAGCCATTTCTTGTTTTATAATTTCCCTGTGTCCCTCAAATGACTGCTACCCTGATATAGCCCAAGAAAGACCAGTCTTCCTACCAGGCCTTTCTAATAGCTACTTGCTAGGCCTGTTTAGGTTTTGTACTTCTAAGACTGCTTTGATCACAGTGCCCCAGGCTGAACCCTCAACAGCCCTCTCTGACTGAAGAAGGACCATTAATCCAGCCTTCCCTTTGGGGTACCTCCCGGGGCACTGACGTCTCTCACATCACTCCCAGGCCCTGCTCTCCTCTCTGGACCAGTTCCAGCTTCCCTGAACATCAGATTAAATTCCTTGAAAATGATGAATGCTTTTCCCTCACTCCAGATAATCCCCAAAGCTCTAAAGAATCAAAACAAACACCCTCCCCATTCAGAAGCTCCCAGCAAGGGCAGGATGAGCAGCAGTGGTGAGTCATGAAGGTGAGCTCCTCTCTCTTAACATTGCCTCTGCTGCTAGTCAGTTCCTGTGACCCTGTGCCACACACAGTGCCTAGAATACAACAGATGTTTGATAAACATTTGCTCAGTAAAAATTGAACAAACGGAGAATGTATAGATGAATGGCCTAAAAGAACTGTATTTTGCACTGTAACAATATAGGAAATGATATAGGACCTCCAGTTATGGTATAAGGGAAGTATTAGAACTCCCAACCTGCTGGATGTCTGATGCGCTGAGTTCGTGTTCTCTAAAAATCAAACAGTGAATTCTAGGAACAACAGAGGTTAAGAGTAGGAAACTTTATTAAGGGAAAGAGAACTCCTGCCTGAGACAGACAGGAGGCAGCCCAGACAGTGGATTGCTGAGGACCCCACTTCTCAGAGGAAGTTTTATAGAGTGCAACCACATGGTTACAACATGGCTTACAGCTATGATCAACCAATAAGATTATAAGTATAGTCACTTAGGTAATATTGATGGGGAAGCAAGTCATATAGTAAAGGTACATGGAAGTACAAGGAACTTTCCAGGAAGGGATGAGTCTGAGGGTCTTGGTCACCCACCGAGGTGACTGATGTCTATCTAGACTTCATTAGACCAGGTGTATCCACTTATCTCCAGCCTGGTCATTCCATCTTTATCTTGAGGCCTGTCCTCCACCTGATGTGCCTCTGGCCACAGTTGTAATGCATTTTCATCTTTGTCCTAACTCTCTCAAGGGCCCAGCCCTATCTGACTGCCTGTAATATTTCTACCCAGCTTAGCTGTCTATAATATAAGTATAGTAACAGAAGGATTCCTTTATAAAACTCAGTCATCTTTTTTGAAATTGAACTCTATAGCACCATCTGAACACAAGATCAGAAAGACCAATGGAAGGTGAAAGTTCTTGATTCACCTCTACTTACTATTCAAGGCCTTAAATTTATTATTGCTCCTCTGAATCCCTCACTTCAGTTGTTAGTGGGTGCTAGCTCTGCTCTCTTCTCCCTCCTTATCCACGGGTGCAATCTGCCTTAATGAGTAGTTCAGGTTAGTTGTATGAACACCATTTCCCTGGACAACAACACAGCTTTCTGACCTTCCTACCTCATACACATAGAAATGGATTCCATCTACAAATTCTCATTGAAAACCCTGGAAGAGCCATGAGAGTACTTGTTGTCCCGAGGGAGCCAGGTTCCAGTGTGGCTTAGTGCTGGAACAGACACTTGCCTCTCCATGGGTATTTTGTGACCAGCAGCAGGTTCTCATTCTGTGGTCCATAGTCCTCCCTCCACTGTCCCCATGTGCTAGCAGCAGTTTCGCTACATAGTAACAGATCCTTCGTCACAAAAATCTAGTTAAGCAAGGCTGACAAAGTCCTATTGGGTTACCCAGGACCTTCCTCAACCTTAGTTTTTCCCTTCCTTGTTGGTCTCCCTAGCATAGACTCTCATTGCTCGTTTTGCTAAATCAGTTCTCATATGCACTATTCTAGAATGGCCCTGCCCTGTGTAATCCTGTTATGTTCTAAAACATCATGTGGTTTAGCTTACTCTGACCACATGAACCTGGTGGAGTCTTCTAGTGCAGGTCTGCCTGGAGCAACTGCAAGGAGAGGTCAGGGCCCCAAAGATCTCCATTTCCTTCTTTGTACCTTCCTTTGGGTCCTGACTTTTAAAGCTTATCTAAAACATCTAAAGGGCCACACTGTGGCCAGATGGAGAACTGCCACAGAGTATTCTGGGGACTGCCCACCCTCATCCCGTCTTTCCCTGAGGATGACACATCTTCTGCAAGAGCCCTCTAAGTAAGCCCTCCTTACTGGTGTCACAGTATAAGTTCTCCCTCATCTTTTTGACCTTAGGAACCAGTTTTGTGGAGGACAATTTTTCCACGGAGTGGTAATTTCCCCCTTTTCAAAGAAGCTCTCTGGTGACATTTGGTTTACTCATTTTGGCTAGAGTTAGTTTGTGGACTATCAACACTGTGACTGGGACAAGTGTGCAGTGTGGGGAGGGGGCTGATGGAAATAGTGAAAAAAACAATGGGCAGGGCCATTCAGGACTAAAATAAGCGTCAGAGTCTGACCTAAAGCCTGCCGCCAGACGCAGCTGTAGAATTAAAAGTACATCAACTTGCTTGCCACTAAAAAAGCCAGCCACAAGATGCAGCTTAATCGTCACTTGTCACTCACTGATAGGGTTTTGGTATGAGTCTGTAAGCAATTGATTCTGGTCTCGGTTCAATCAAACTGCTCTGCTAATATTAATCTCTGTTTGTAGCCGCGCCCCCACCCCCCAGTGCTAGCATCGCCACTACAGGTCCAACTCAGATCACCAGGCCTTAGCGTCTCAGAGAGTGTGCAACTGCGTTCACAGGAGGGTTCTCGTTTCTGCTAGAATCTAATGCCATCGCTGATCTGACAGGCGGTGGAACTCCGGCTGTGATTCTAGCCATAGGCAGGACTGTAAATACAGATGAGGTTTCGCCCACTCACCCGCTGCTCCTCCTGCTGTGTGCTGCTTTCCTAACAGGCCAAAGATATGTACCTGTCCATGGTCCCAGGAGCTGGGGACTCCTTCCTTAACAGCTTCTATGACTTATTGATTTAAAACCATTTACACAATTCATTCACCAAATATCTACAGAGTATCTATTAGGTACTAAGGACTCTTCCAGCCTCTGAGACTTCAGCTGTAAAGATCCATTCAAGTGGCAGGGAGAGGGAATTAATGTTAAAAAGCAGCAGCACCACCAAAAGTCAGGCAGTGGCATGTGCAATGGAGAAAGTTAAAGGAAGGGGGCTGACAACAAAGGGGAAGCTGCTGTTCATGTGGGGTGGTCAGAGAAGCCATCTTTGAAAGTTGACACGTGTATCTTAAGAAAAGAGGGAAGGAGCTGTACAGCTCTGGGAGATATGATAGTCCAGGCAGAGAGGGGCAGGCATGAAGCTCTGATGCCAGCACATTTGAGGGGCCTACAGGGCTCCTGTATCAGAATGGAGTGAAAACAGTGACAGAGATAGACAAGAGAGGAAGACAAGGAAACGAAGGGAGTCCAAGAAATGGAGAGATCAGGATGGGGCTTTTTCAAGCCATGGTAAATTGTTTCGATTTTATGCTGAATGAAAGGGAGATGTGTAGAAGGTTTTAAGCAGACATCATCTGCCTTGGGTTAAAACAAGATCATTCTGGGAAGAAGGCCATACAGATGTGGGTGTGAGGGAGTGACTGGTAACTGGAGTGGGGCGAAGAGGGCCTAGAGTTATGGGGTACAGGGCATGGTCTCTGGCAGGGCCTTTGCAGGTCCCACAGCAAACCCAGGCAGACTCGGAGAGCTTTTAAACAACTGCCTAGTCCAGGGCCCCATACTCAGTAATTCCAATGTAATTGGTCCTGGGATTGGTCCCAACAGGAAATGGTTGAAAGGCCTCATAGGTGTGACTCACAGGGCAAGAAAATACCTGTTGAGTAGTTCATTTCCAAGGGGCTACATTAGCGGGGATCTCTTCACTCCCACCCACCTCACAAAAGGACTTGAACCTGGAGCACAGGCTTTATGTGACAGGAGACCTCACTGTATGTGCTGACCAGTGGAGGGGCTGCACCCAGATAGGTCCCTGTGCTAACAATGAAGGACATCGAAGGCTATGTAAAACTCTTATCAAAATATGCCTAATCCTGAATTACAATTTCTAGATAATTTTTAAAAAATTGTAGAAGAGAAGGGGTGGTTAATTTTAGTATAATGATTTTGGTAGAAGAAACATATAAATGATACATAGTAGCATCTGGTGTTTATCTTCATGATTTAAGAACAAAGGGCATTTTCCTATAGATGAAATATATAAATCTTAAGTAATGTAGTATAAAATGCTGTTTACAGTATCATTAAGTGTAGATGGTAGCTATTTTTCTTTTTTGGTACCAGGGATTGAACTCAGGACCTTGCACTTGGGAGGCAGGTGCCAGAATCACCAAGCTAAATCCCAAGCCCCAGGGGGTACTTTATGTGAAAGTGTTTAATGTCTAAACACATGGATTTACTGGGAAGACAACTAGCTAGCTAGAAGAAAAACAGGGCTCGTCCGGGATTTGAACCCGGGACCTCTCGCACCCTAAGCGAGAATCATACCCCTAGACCAACGAGCCACTAAAGGTACAACTTATACTTTACTACTTCAATAAGGAAAGTGTCAGCCACGTCTACAACTGATTGCAAAGTTCTCTTTTAATAACTAAGGGCGTGGGTGACGCCTACTGGATAAAATAAGTCATTGCAATCTCGCTCGCCTAAATTCTGAAAAGGCCCGGAAACTACGGACTCTTTTTAAAGGGTCCGCTGCAAGTTTTCGCTCCTGAGTGGAACCGAGCGAGGAAGTCAGGGACAGTCGGGGTGACTCGGAGGGCGTCCCCTGCTTTCCAGGTACCCATTCTGTCTGTGGCCGCGGCCGGCGTAAGGAGCTGGAGAGGCCACTGTGCCGGCGCCCAGCCGGTGCCCGACGCGGAGCCGACGCTGCGCAGCCCCGACCTGCCCCAGGTGATCGCCCGTTCTCGGGGGCCCATGTATCGTTGTCCTGCGCGGTTCCTTTCCTAAACTTCGAATATTGCGGTTTAGGAGAACAACAAAACCTAAACCGGAAAGAAAAGGAAAAAGAGGCGCGGAGCTGCAACATGTGAACCATGGAGTGGGCTGGGAGATAAAGAGAACGATAGACAATGTACAGTTGCATTTTGGCAAGTGGGTAGCGTGGCCGAGCGGTCTAAGGCGCTGGATTAAGGCTCCAGTCTCTTCGGGGGCGTGGGTTCGAATCCCACCGCTGCCACATACTTTTTGAAACAGTGCAGCTATGTTAAAATACTCAGTTTCAAAATAAAAAAGAGATAAACAGTTTCTTCAGTCTACCTCTGTCACCTAACCACTGGGTTAGCACTGTTTGTGAGCTTCACGTTATGAAGGATCTTTTGCAACTGGAAAGAGGACCAAGAGATGATTGGAGAGAGAAGGGGAGGGGAATGGAATGTAGAAAGAATTAAGATGTGTTATGTACATGTACCAGCTCCCCATGATGAATGTAATCATTATGTAGTACGAACATATACTAATGAACATTTAAAACATAATAACAATGCATAATCCTTAAAGACAACAGCACCTTGGCAAGGTGCCTCTGAACGCATGGCTTCCCAGGGGCAAAGTGCTGGGACTTAATATCAGAAACCTGTAAGCTTAAATTAGAGAGACCCTGCCTCAAAATAAATAAAGAAAGAAATAAACGGCGGGGGTGAGTGGCGGCTCCTGCAGTGAGGAACGTACTGTAGTCACCTGCGCTGCTGAGGAGTCAAGCACAATGAACAAGGGGGCCTGAAAATCTCGAAACACTGTAGTCTTTGATGACCTTGACAAAAAGCCTCCTCCTCATTGGCTGAGGAAAGGACGTGGGGGGAGGAAGTAGAGGCACAGAACGTACAATTTTTAAGGTTTTTTTTTTTTTTTTTCTGTACAGGGAAAGAGAAATGGCATTGGAAAAAGTGCTTAAGAAGGGCATTTTTAAAGGCCTGGAGATCGTTAAGCACATGTGCATGCTGACTGGGAGGAGGAATCCTGCCCTGTGTATTGGGATGGCGGTGGGGTGCGGAGGGAGGGTTGACAGCCGAAACCAGGTCCTTCTGTAGGGGAGAGGACGGGATTCCGTCACGTTAAATCGGAGCGATTGTCTTTGGTAGAAGCAGAAGATGCGCCTTAAAACAGGACAGAAGAGGGAGGCTGTGGGCGCCAGGGACAGGCGGTTGGTTGGTTTATTGCCAGAAAGGGAATGTAGTTCACTTCTAAGTCGTAGCTTTCTGCAATAGTTGTCATTCAATATAGAGAGTTGCCAGGGATCCAGAAAACATTTTTTAATTTAACATTTAAATTTTTGCCTTTGGTAATTTATATTGCCATTACTCATTGCTCCATTGGGGTTGGCAGAATTTCTTGCTCAGTTCACAGGATTGTGGTGAAAAAGAAGATGGGAGAGGGGGAGCAAGATGGGGAGGAGGAAAGGGCTACAGTGAAAAAAGTAAAGGAGAAAGGAAAGACCATTATCATGCGACAGCACGTAAACTAACTTAAAAGGGAACACATCGCACACACCAGGTGAGGATGGTAGTAGAATGCATCAGCTTCCGATTCCTTCTCAAGAAAGAAAATCATTTCTTATATTTACCTAAGGCTGTTGATTTCGTTTTCCATGCAGTTTCCATGGTCTATTTCGTCTGATACGATTGCTGGAGCTAGGAAGGAAAAGGAGAGTGTTACAATTCCCATTTCACAGCAATGCGCTGAGAGGCCACTGAAGGAGAAGGATCGTTCTTTCAGGCCGAAGAGCCAACTTCGAGCCGTCCTTAGTTTGCTATTTCACACCCCTTGTGGAATTTTCGGTGCAATTTTCCAAAAGCAAGGTAGAGAAAATGAAAACAGGGCTCGTCCGGGATTTGAACCCGGGACCTCTCGCACCCTAAGCGAGAATCATACCCCTAGACCAACGAGCCAGACAGACTACCTCCTTTAAATCAGACTGAAGGCTGATGGGAGTCAGCAGCCGGTTTTTTTTTTTTTTTTTTTTTTCCTTTTTTGAGTAATGCGGTGCTCCAGCGGCCCCTGCTGGTAAGACTGCAAACCAGTTTGCACACCTCGCGGTAGCAAGCCCCAAGCAGGCTGTGACCGGTTCCGCCACACCGGAAGCCTCAGAGGCAAAGATTACTCCGTGCCGCCTAGACAACTCGAGGACACAGGGATCTCTGAGAACGCGGCGCGGGATCCGCAGCCAGCCCCACCGCCTCTCTCAGAGAGGTCTGTGTGTACGGGGAAAACGAAAAGTTATAGGCCCCAGCGAGATTTGAACTCGCGACCCCTGGTTTACAAGACCAGTGCTCTAACCCCTGAGCTATGGAGCCATTACTTGAAACTCAGCGCTCTATCTTTCATCTTATAGATGTGTATTATTAGGTCGTCACTGAACTATAAAACAGGATTTTAGTTTAAGTCGAATTCCAGGATATTCTGCTACAAAACTGAAACCTTTTCGTGGCTCTGAGTCCCACCAAAAGACTGCTGTGAGCAGAAAGCCACCATTTGGCTGGCTTCTGGTCCTTATTGCTGAGGTGACACGTTCGCCTGAGCCTCCGTGGAGCACAAAAAGGATGCTGATGAAAGAATTTGGGATATTTGGGTGCACAGCAGACTTCCTGGGATACAACACCCCACTTGGGGGCTATCTCACAGGCAACCTAAGCCCTGTGCTTCCACGGTGGCAAAATCCGGGGAAGGAGGTGAGAGATGGACCGTGGTTTTGTTCTGAGTCCACAGCATCAAATGAGATCGTTAAATCTGCTTTATTTTGTTTGTTTGCTGTTGTTTGTTTTTGTGACTGTCTCTTTCTCAAAGTCCAGGGAAAGAGAATAAATGCGAAAAGGGCATATTGAAGAGGAAGAGTTTAAGGTATACGTATTTTCGCATCTTTGCTATAAAAACAATAATTTTTATTTGAAAGTTGTGCTTTCAACTTTTTGAAAACTCATTTACATAGTCCGGTAAACAAAACTAAAAATCATCTGTGAAAGAGCTGGTACTTCTTTATTACTACAACTATCAGGATTAGGGAAAGCTCCAAGGGTGAACCAAGTCGTTTTAGTACGAGTTGGGTGCTCTGCTACAGTCCTGCTTCCGCGCTATTTTTTAACGTCTGCATTTGCTTAACATCACAATGTTTGTCAGAAATCTGTAAACTTAAAATCCATTGCCTCCTTTGACTCATTCGGTAAAGGTTGTGAGCCCATGAACTAGAAGGCGAAAAACTTCTGTCTCCCTCTGTGCCCACGCTTGACACACACACACCCAGCTCCTCGGGCCACCAAGGCTTGGAGAGCCCTCGGAGAGCCCTTCGCCAAGGAGGGCAGGGCCGAGACAGGGATGCGGGTCTTAGAGTGATCGAGGTCGAGGAGTAGGGGGGACACTCAAATTTAGGAAACTTTAATTGACGCCTAGAGGGAAATTTCCAGAGACGCAGAGACGCAGAAACGGCCCATCTGAAAGGGCCAAACATGAATAATGCACAAGGCGGGGCTTTGCGCCAGTGGGGTTCTTTTGGCAGATAAGTGATTCCCACTCTGGAAGCAGGCACCGCATCTGAAACTGTTCCTAGAGCACCCTCTGCTCCTTGAAAGGAAAGATACAGCCCCGTTCTGGGCTGGGGGTGCTCTTGCAATGCGACCTCCCTCCCTCTGTATCTCTGACCGGAAAAGCGTTCAGCGCGACAGCGGTGGCCAAGGACGCAGGTCTGTGGGAGCACCCGAGGCCTCCTCGGTTCCTCACTATGAAGGCCAGTGGTTAAACCCACCCTCGCCGTGCTGAACCTGCAGAAGGAGGCGAAAGGAGCTTCCTGCGAACACGGTGACCGCCTTGCCTGATCTGTGAAGGAAAGGGGGCCAGATCTGTGAAGGAAAGGGGACCTGATCTTCCATCCCGTAGCACTCCAAGGAAGATTCCTACCCAGAGACCTAACAGCAAGGAGTTCCTATTATTTCATCTTCTCACATAACCTGCAATAAGTCTTGGGGGAGGGGGGTTAGCCCCCTTATTCTGTGTCTTGTTGCTTATGTTAAGGAAAAGATAAAAATCTTGCAAAAATATTGCAACTAAGAATTGTCGATTACCTGTGCCAGCCTGGGAAAAATAATCAGAAAGATTCCACACAGGATACTCATGCTTATTTGGGAATAATACAATATTCCGATGGGAATATACATGCCATAGTAAACTGGGCATGTTCAGAGCAGTAGAGGTAAGTAGTTTTCAAATACAAAGTGAGGACAACATCAGATATTCTGAAGCAATCCTTGGCCACAGTGATGAATGAGTGGTATCCGTTGAAGATATACAGACATTTGCTGGGCAGAAATTCCCTGAGAAGTACTTTTTATGTAAGATTGTGGTGGCCTCTATACAAGCTTGCGGTTCTGGCAGTCTTTTGTCTTAGTTACCTTTGGGCAATCATTCTTAAGAATTTTTCCTTCATAACCTCCGGGTTTTACTTATTTTTTTTTTAATTTTTACACTTTATTAAATTCTTTTATTGGTACATTGTAGGTATACAATACAATTACATTTCTCATTGGAAATTGTACCTTTACATAATGCATCTTGGTTCTTATTTTTTCCCCATTCCTAGCCCTCCCTTCACCCCCTCCACCCTTCCCTATTTACAAAGACTTTATTTCCATTTTTTCCATTTCTCATCATTTTTCCTTTCCCTTCTTCCCTTTCCCCTGCCCCTCCCACTACTTCTATCCCTTTGGACCTGTTCTTCCTATTTTGCATTATCAATTATTCATTCTAATCATTGGTACATTGTAGGTATACAATATAATGACATTCATCATTGGAAATTTGCACCTTTACATAGTCTCTCTTGGTTCTTATTTTTCACCCTTGCCCAGCCCTCCCTTCAACTCCTCCAGTCTTCCCTATTTACAAAGATTTTGTTCCTATTTTTCCATTTTCTCATATTAATCCCATTCCCTTCTATCCTTTCCCCTGGCCCTCCCACTTCCTTCCCCTTTGCCCCTTTTCTTCCTATTTCACATTACCTATTATACATTTTAGTCCTTATTTACACTTTCAGTTTCTCACACCAGAGAAACTATTCGGTATTTACACATCTGTGTCCTATTTATTTTACTTAACAGTATCACCTCAATGTGCATCCACTTAGCTATAAATGTCTCTAATTTCACATTTTTTATGGCTGAGTAGTACTCCATTTTATTAAAAAACCACATTTTCTTTATCCAGTCTCCAGTTGATGGGCATTTGGGCTGTTTCCAAGTTTTAGTTATCACAAACTGTGCTGCTATGAACATGGGTGCACATATATCACTGTGGTATGATTCTTTTAATTCTTTGGGGAAGATCACCAGCAGTGGAATAGCTGAGTCAAATGGGACTTCCAGTCCTAGTTCTTTGAGGTATCTCCATACTGATTTCCAAAGTGGTTGCACCAGTCTACACTCCCACCAGCAGTGGAGCAGGGTTCCTCTTTCCCCCCAGCCCCGCCAGCATGTTATTGGTTGATTTCATGATAGCAGCCATTCTTTCTGGAGTGAAGTGGAATCTCAGTGTTGTTTTCGTTTGCATCTCTCGAATGACCAGTGATGTTGAGCATTTTTTCATGTATTTATTTACTATTTCTACTTTGTCTGAGAAATGTTCATTTCAGATGCCCATTTTTCTATTGGGTCTTTAAATTTGGGAGGTCTGATCTTTTTAAGTTCTTTATAGATTCGGGATAGTAGACCTTTGTCTGAGGAAGAGCAGGTGAAGATTTATTCCCACATTGTGGGTTGTCTCTTCACACTGCTGGTGGTTTCTCTTGCTGTGCAGAAGCCTTTTAATAAGAAGAGATCCCACTTGTTGATTGTTTGTGCTAGTTCATGGGCAGCTGAGGTTTTGTTCATAAAATCTTTTCCTACACTGATGTCTTCAAGGGTTCTACCTAACCTCTGTTCCAACTGGTTCAGAGTTTCTATTTTAATATTTAGATCTTTAATCCATTTTGATTTTAGTTTAGTGCATGGTGAGAGATATAGGTCTAGTTTTAATCTTTGGCAAGTTGAAGCCCAATTTTTCCAGCACCATTTATTAAAGAGGCTATCTTTCCTCCAGTGAGGGTGTTTGGCTCCTTTGTTGAAGATGAGATGGCTGAGTGTGTCTGGCATTGTTTCTGCATCTTCTAATCTGTTCCACTGGCCCTCAGGTCTGTTTCTTTGCCAGTATCATGCTGTTTTTATCACAGTAGCTTTGTAGTATAGTTGCAGGTTGGGGATTGTGGCACCCCCTGCCATGTCTCTGTTACCTAGAATTGCTTTTGCTATTCTAGGTCTCTTCTTGTTCCAAATGAATTTTTGGATTGTTTTCTCAAGGTCCATGAAGTATGCTGCTGGGATCTCAATTGGAATTGCATTAAACCTATGTAGCAGTTTTGGAAGTATGGCCATTTTCACTATATTAATCCTTCCTACCCAGGAGCAGGGGATGTCTGTCCATTTTCTGATATCATCTTCAATCTCTCTTTTCAGAGTGCCATAGTTTTCAGAGAAGAGGTCTTTGATTTCTTTCGTTAGGTTGGTTCCTAGGTATTTCAGTTTATTGGATGCTATTGTGAAAGGAATTATTTGCCCTATTTCTCTCTCAGTGAGTCTGTCATTTGTGTAGAGGAAAGCTATTGATTTTTGTGTGTTGACCCTGTAACCAACTACTTGACTGAATTTGGTTATTAAGTCTAGAAGACTTTTGGTGGAGTTCTTGGGGTCTTCTATATACAGTATTATGTCATCTGCACATAATGGCAATTTGACTTCTTCATTTCCTATCTTTATTCCTTTTATTTCTTTCTCTTGTCTAATTGCCATGGCTAATGTTTCCAGAACTATATTGAACAAGAGTGGTGATAGTGGACATCCTTGTCTTGTTCCTGATTTGAGTGTGAAGGATTTCAGTTATTGACCATTTAGTATGATATTGTCTGTTGGTTTTTGAGAGATGGCTTTTATCAGTTTGAGGTAGAGACCATCTATTCCAATTTTTTGTAGGGTTTTTATCATAAATGCATGTTGGATTTTGTCAAATGCTTTTTCTGCATCTATGGAGATAATCATATGGTTTTTGTCCTTGGCTCTATTGATATAGTGTATTACATGATTGATTTTCATATATTGAACCATCCCTGCATCCCTGGGATGAATCCCACTTGATCAGGATGTATGATCTTCTTGATGATATTCTACATTCTGTTTGCCATTATCTTATTAAGGATTTTTGCATCTATGTTTAGTAGTGAGATTGGCCTATAGTTCTCCTTTTCAGTTGGGTCTTTCTCTGCTTTGGGGATCAAGGTGATGCTTGCTTCCAGGAATGAATTTGGGAGTATTGCTTCCCTTTCAATTTCATTGAAGAGTTTAAACAGTAGTGGCAGCAGTTCCTCTCTAAATGTCTTGTAGAATTGAGCAATGAAGCCATCAGGGCCTGGGCTTTTCTTAGTTGATAAGTTTTTAATAACATTTTCAATTTCATGGGTTGATATTGGGTTGTTCAGAATTTTTAGGTCTTCTTCGTTCCACTTTGGTAATTCATATGTATCTAGGAATCTTTCCATTTCTTCTGTGTTGTCCATCTTATTGGTGTATAGGTTCTGGAAGTAGGTATTGATGATCCTCTGGATTTCTGCTGGGTCTGTTGTCATTTCACCCTTTTCATTCCTAATTGCATGGATTTGGGCCTTTTCTTTCCTTTTTCTGATAAGGTTGGCTAAGGGTTTATCAATTTTGTTGATTCTTTCGAAGAACCAACTTTTGGCTTCATTGATTTTTTGTATTGTTCTCTTAGTCTCCATTGCATTGATTTCTCCTCTGATCTTTATAATTTCCTCCCTTGTATGAGCTCTGGGGTTGTCCTGTTCTTCTTTTTCTAGAAGCTTGAGGTGCAGCATCAGGTTGTTTAATTGGGCTTGTTCTGTTTTCCTAATATGCGTATTCACTGCTATGAATTTCCCTCATAAGACTGCTTTAATTGTGTCCCGTAGATTCCAATATATTGTAATGTCATTGTCATTTAATTGAAGGAACTGTCTGATTTCTTCTTTAAGTTTCTCTGTGACCCATTGGTTATTCAGAAGTGTGTTGTTCAATTTCCATGTGTTTATGAAATTTTTTGAGTTTCTTTTGCTATGGATCTCCAATTTCATTGCACTATGGTCTGATAATATACAGGGGATAACTTCAATTCCTTTGCACCTACTTAAACCTGTTCTATGAGTGAGTATGTGCTCTAATTTGGAGAATGACCCATGTGCAGCTGAGAAGAATGTGTATTCTGATTTTGTGGGGTGGAAGACTCTGTAAACATCTGTTAAGTTCATTTGTTCAAGAGTTTGATTGAGTTCTAGTATTTCATTACTTATTTTTAGTCTAGTTGATCTATCTATTTGTGACAGTGGGGTGTTGAGGTCCCCCACTACAATTGTATTAGTGCATATATGACTTTTCATGTCCGTTAGTATTTGTTTTATATAGTTGGGTGCACTAGTGTTTGGTGCATAGATATTTATGATTGTCATCTCTTCCTCTTGGATTCTTCCCTTTACAAGGATGTAGTGTCCTTGTTCATCTCTCTTAATCAGTGTTGGTTTGAAATCTACTTGATCTGCAAAGAGGATCGCTACTTCTGCTTTTTTTCAGGTTCCTGTCGCATGGAGTATTGTTTTCCACCCTTTAACTTTCAGTCTATGAGTTTCCTTTTGAATTAAGTGTGTTTCTTGTATGCAGCATATTGTTGGATTTTGCTTCTTGACCCATTCTGCCAGTCTATTTCTTTTGATTGGTGAATTGAGACCATTAACGTTGATGGTTATAACTGAAACATATTGACTTGTCATTGCCATGACTTTTTCTTTTTGTTGGGTTCTCCCCCTTTACATTTAATTTCTTGTCATGCCAGATGGGTTCATTCTGCTTTGCTTCCTGGGGTTGTGATCCTCAATGTCTGTTCCTAGGCTATTGTGTAAAATTCTTTGGAGTGCTGGTTTGGTATTCACGAAGTTCCTAAGGTGCTCTTTGTCATGAAAGTATCTTATTTCTCCATCCATTTTGAAAGATAGTTTTGCAGGGTACATCAATCTGGGTTGGAGGTTGTTTTCTTTTAGGGCTTGGAATATGTCACTCCAAGTTCTTCTTACCTTGATGGTTTGTGTTGAGAAGTCTGCTGGGATTCTGATGGGCTTTCCTTTGTATGTGATTTGTTTCTTTTCTCTAACTGCTTGTAGAACTTTGTTCTTCTGTTGAGTTTCTGGAATCTTAACAATTATATGCCTATGTGTAGATTTTTTTGATCAAGGCTATTTGGAGTACTATATGCCTCACTTATCTGTATGTCAAGCTCTTTTCCCCTGCTTGGGAAGTTTTCTGCCATTATTTCTGTGAAGAGATTTTTTTATGTCATCTGCACTCTCTCCTGTTTCTTCATTGACTCCAATCAGTGTTATGTTATTCTTCTTTGCATCATCTAGCAGCTGCTGGATTAATTTCTCATGTTCCCTTATAATTTTGAAGCAATTTTTCTTTTCCTGGTCACTAATTGCAATTTTATCTTCTATATCTGAAATTCTGTCCTCACATTGGCTCATTCTGCTGTGTAGATTTTCAGTGGAGTTTTTCATGTCCTGGAAATCTATTTGCATCTGTTTTATGGATTCCATTTGTTTCCTGTGTTGAGATTCCATCATGTTCTTGAGCTCCTCTCTAGATTAATCATGTCTTGCACTAGGGGCACAATTTCTCCTGTTATCTGAGAAATTATTTCTGATTTCCTTTTTTCCAGATCCCCTTTTGTTGCCAGTTCAGTGGGTCCAGGTGGTTGAGTATCAAGAGTGTTCCACCTCATTTCCCTTTGGGGTTGCTGTAGGTGATCTGGAAGTCTGGTTTTGAGACTTATTTACATGTTTTCTCATTTTGACTGGGGGGGGGGGTCTGTTGGCGCCTGCATGGATTACCTCCTCTGAGCTGGGAAAGGTGGGTCAGCTGGTGGGAGCAGCAGTAGGGATGGTGGCCCAAAAGCCCTTTCCTGTGGGCTGGGAGCAGTGGGAGGGATGGTGGCCTGGAAGCCCCTTCCTCTGGTCCAGGAGCAGTGGGATGGTGGCTCAGAAGCCCCTACCTTTGGGCTGGGAGCACTGGGAGGGATGGTGGCCTGGAAGCCCCTTCCTCTGAACCAGGAGCGCCAGGACAGAAGGTGGCCCAAAAGCCCTTTCCTCTGGGCTGGGAGCAGCGGGAGGGATGGTGGCCAGGAAGCCCCTTCCTCTGGACCAGGAACAGTGGGACAGTGGCTCAGAAGCCCCTACCTCTGAGCAGGGAGCAGCGGGACTCAGTACCATGGTCTGGTGGTACGGTGTCCTCTGTGTCTTTGTAGTGTGGACCCAGGTGGCTGTACAGAGGAGCAGGGAGTGGGGGTGTTCAGTGGATTGTTGCCGGGATGCGGGCTGATTCGGCATGTTCCCTGTGACTCGAGACCTCAGTAGGGTGTCCGCAGACCTGCCTGCCTGCAATGGGCTGATTCGGCATGTTCTGCGTGACTCGGGACCTCAGTAGGGCGTGCCTTTACTTATTTTTTGATAGGGTTGATACAGGCAACTCCATTTTGATTCTGGCAACTTTCACATTTCATTCACACCTTCTAGACCACCTCTCACGACCTGTAATGATGGATGATTCATCCACTCTCTGGGATTTTCTCAGATCTTTGGAGATGAGAAAAAATACTCTACTCACCCTGGAAGAAAATTCAGAACTTTGTGTCTGTGAGCTAAGACAAAATACTGGAAAATTGTAATAAGAAGACCCCTTACTTTAGTCATGTGGTAGTGTGGCCAGGTGGTCTAAGGTGGCTGGATTTAGGCTCCAGTCTCTTTGGGGATGTGGGTTTGAATCCCACCACTGCTAGTAGTGTGTTTTAATCTAGCTGTGATTCTAGGGTGTTAAGGGTCCAAAGTAAAAGAGATCCTGGTGATTTAAGGACACAAACATTTTTGAAATGTTTCTTTCCTGTCAAAGATACTTCCCAGGGCTGGGGATTTAGCTCAGTGGCACCACACCTGCCTCACAAGCACAAGGTTCGTGAGTCTGATCCTTGGTACAAAAAAAAAAAAGATACTTCCTCGACATCTCACATCATTTTCCTCTGAATCCTCTATTTGCAACTCAAATCACATTGGATTTCCTACGTGAAAATATCCGCTTCAGCAGGCCAGTGTCATCTGACATCCATTTCCAGAACTCCCTTGATCATCCTGACTTTTCTAAAGTTCACACTTTTCACCATTTTTGTGTTCCCACAATAGGGAACCCTTCCCACCCTCTTCTAAAACCCACTTTCATGTTGAATCTTTCCCATGATCTAGTTTAATCCCATCCCCATTCTTTTCAGACCACCCTGCTGCCTCCATCGGCCTGTACTGGTTTAGGAGCTGGAGCTGGAGCTCCTGCTCTGGAAATATTCCAAGAATAGTCTATTTTGTTTCTAAGCAACACTACTTTATAATCGAAGATGATGAATGAATGAAGAAAGCCAAGACTTAGCAGGCTTTAACACACCCCATAAGCAGCTGGGGTCAGGTAAAAGGTAAAAGGTTGTTCTGTGTTTGACTTTGACTATGATTTGTTAAACCAAACTCTTTAAGATTGAGAAAACCTGAAATAAGAGGATTTATTGGGCTATTATCCAATGCTAGTCTAAAAGAAAGGACTGCTCCTGAGACAAATTTTTGCAGCCTCCAGCAGCAGGGCGGGGTAGCAGTTGGGAAAATTTCCAGCAAACCAGAGCTAAGAATATTTTTTATAACAAAAATTTGGGGAAGAAAGACATAAGTTGTTTACACTGAATATATATTTGCTATAGAGAAAAGAGGTGGGATTACAGGAAGAGGGGAAAGTTTGGGACAGGGCAGTCCACAAGACATAAAGTGATTGACTCTGGATTGGTTTGGGGTTATAAGCAGGATGTGTTGGTGCCTAGTGGGTAGTGATGGGATTTAAGGTTTTAACTTACATTCAAAAATGTGAAACTGTCTTTTGTTCTTTAGGACTGTAGCTTCTTAACTAATTAACTTCCCTGATGTCTTCTCTCCTTCATCCTCCTGCCCTCTGCAATGAAATTTAGGGCATCTCAGAATTTTTCTCTTATCAGATTCCAAAACACTTCAACGCTTATTGTTAGCTGACTCCAAATCAGACTGATGTGGCACTCAGGGGATGCACTGTGAATGTTGGGTCAGCCCCTTTCCTGCCCCTTTCCAGTGACTCTACTTACCTGGGAGACTGTCCTGGCTCTGAAACACCCAGCTGCAATACCTGTTCGGACTCTGGCCCAGTGAGGGAAGGAGGAGTGCATGTACTTAAGGCCCATTTAGTAACATCTACTCACAAGGGCTGTTCTGTACTGGACAAGCTCCAAGGAGGTTGCCAAAGTGGTGACAAGAAACCTATACCCACCCTACCCTTAAAATAAGTTGTAGGTTTGCTGACTCCACTCATGGAAAAAGAATTCCAGGACTATTCTGAAAGAGGCATAAAGGGATTTATTAGGCAAAAATTTTTTAAATACACACTCAAAGAAATAGAATGTGGGCCTCAAGAGAGAGGTGTGCTATCTTCTGCAACCTGAAACATTTACGTTTCTCCCGAAAGGGTGGAAACCTATGGAAAATGTGGACCCCTGCTCATAAGGGTACTGGCCCATTTTACAGGTAGGGGCCCAGTTGTAAAAAGATGAATAATTGAAGCATTCTTTGAATTTTATCAACCTGTTCCTTTATCTCAAGATCAGGTTCCTGCTCTTTATTTTCTCAACTAAGCGAATTTATGGTCTTACAGTATTCTTAAGGAATTTTGGGTGTGATGAGTCTGGAAGGAAAGGAGCCTAAATTAACCAAGGGAATGCCAATGTGAATAACTTTGGGCAGTTGCCGTCCTTTTGAAAGTCCAAATTTTAGTTATCATTTTCTTTGTCTCCTTTCTACCTACCTTTATTTCTTCTGTCCTGCCTCAGTTCCACTGCATTCTTCTGCTATTACACATGCAATTCGCTGGGCAGCTCCCTCTGGAGTTCAGGATATTCCCGCAAAGGAATGAATGAAAGAAACGGAGCAACCAGCTCTGACTCTGTAAGTACTGAGGCCTTGGATTATTTTTATGCCACATTTTGATTCTGCTTTCCTTTTTATATCTTTCCTTTTCAAATTCATTCAGAGTTCTCTTCCAAGATCCCTCCTGTTTCACTAGGAAGACCCTCCAGATCAGTTCCCTTCCTCTTTCCCACTTCTCACCAAGAAGTACCTTGGGCCTTTGAGGTCTTCACCAAAGAGGCGGTTTGCTTTTGTTTTATTTTCTTGATACAGGGTCTCCTGTGTCATCCAGGGTGGCCTTGAAATGGATATGCAGCCCAGGCTGGCCTGAAGCTCACCATCCTCCTCTGAGTCTCTTCAGTGCTGGGATTTTAGGCAAGTGTCACCCCACCAGTTTTTCTCAGAAACCGAGAACCCAAGCTTGCAGAGGCTAGTGGAGAAAGAAGGGTGAAACACCTTTAGTGCTGGAGCTGCAGCTCAGTGATAGAGTGTGTGCTTCGCCCACACAAAGCCCCAGAACCAAACATTTTACACAATATATAAATAAATAAAAATAAAGCTTCTGTGTCTGTGGATAAATTGGACATTCCTGACATTTCTGTTCATGTCCCTCTTTCATACCTGCCATATCACTGCACTTCCTTTCTCCATGGAGCAGTTGTTCCATCTCCCTATGCTTATTTTTCCTTCTTCCTGACATTTACTTCTGTGCATTATCGTGAGATGTATTAAATTTGTGCATTTTTACTCATCTCACTCTAATAACTCCCAGAAGCCTGACCTCTCTAGTTTCATGTTTGCAAAGCCCTAGAGAATGTCCCCTGTCGGGGCCTCATCTCCCTCCAACAGAGAGTAAACCTGAGTCTCCTCCCTCCCCCTCCCAGCCACTACTTCCCAATCCAGCCCTTTCCAGGCACTTCCCACATTCTCCAGTCACAACCTGAGCATTTCCTAGACTCTCAAGAGCACCACCCTGGAGTGCTTTTGTCCATGTTGATTTATTCCTATGCCTCTTCTGTCTGAAGAGCCCTGGCTGTCCTGCAGCCCCAGTCAGTTCTGTCCCCTCATTAATGGAAGGATGCCTACTTCCATTCGTATTTGCTGTTCACCACTCCCTGACTTTTTCTGTCTGCATCACTTCTGCAAACACCAAACTAATTCTGAGGCTCTGTCCTTTCCTCTGTCCCCTTTCCTTATTCCTCTTGACATCCCTTGCCACTCCTCCAGCTGCACCCCTGCCATATCCCCCTCCCCTCTCTTCCGGTTTCCTCTCCCAAGACTTTCTATCATTCCACCACATACACATACCTAAAAGTTCCTCTACTCCCTTAAAAATACATCAATATTTCTGTCAAATTCAAGCTCAAAATTCTCTTTAGTCTCTCCTCATCCTCCAGATCACTCCTCTTTGTTGTCCTAACTGTGCCCCCAAGTTATTTTGTAAATGTTTAGTAGTAATATCAACACACAGCATTATCCATTTAGTTTCTTCAACCAAACTATGAATTACTCGCACTTGTGAGGCAGGTGCAGCCGCTGGTGAGCAAAATCCCCAGCTGGTTAGACCTTATTTTTAAAGAATAGTTTCATGTTTACACTAAAATTGAGTAGGAAGAGTTCTTACATTCTCCCACCCCTCTCAAGACACATAGCCTCTCTCACTTGTACAATGGTTTCAACCAGTATTGATTTATCATTATTAACCAATTATTATTGATACACGATTATTAACCAAAGTCTACCAAAGTACATTAGGGTTCACTCTTGGTGTTGGAGATCCCAGGCCTTAGACTAATGTTTGATGACGTGTGTCCCTTGTTACTGTAGCATGCAGAGCAGTTTCATCACCCTGAAATGCCTCAGTGCTTCACTTGTTCATCTTCTTCTTCCCTTCACTCCTAAAAACCACTGATCTTTTTCGTATCTTTGCAATTTTGCCTTTTCCAGAATGTCATATAGTCGGAATCTCACACAACGTACCCTTTTCAGATTGGCTTCTTTCACTTACTAATAGGAATTAGAATTTACCTCCGTATCTTTTATGGGCTCGATAGCTCATTTCTGCTTTGCAGCTGAATACTCTTCAGTTGTAGTTGTAGATGTAGCACAGTTTATTTATCTGTTTGTTTACAAAAGGATACCTTGGTCACTTTCAAGTTTTAGCAGCTCTGAATAAAGCCGCTACAGAGCTTACTGTGCAGGTTTTGCATTTAATCGAGTACCCAGGGATGTGATCGCTGGATGGCATGGGAAACAGTCTTACTTTTGTAGCAAAATATTAAACTATTTTCCATAGTAGAATAGTATATTTTTAAACTTCCTTTTGTAAAATAAAAAGGTTTTCAGGCAAAATATTTTGAGAAATACATAAAAGTATGATAAATCAATCAACCACAGATAAACATTATGACATTTCTTTTGCTCATTTTTAAATGATAAATTTATAGAAGTAAAAATAAAATACAATGTCCTTTTAGGTTTCTTGATTTACAATGCCTAGCTGTTCTCCAGAAAATAGTAACTTGCTACAAAAATGCCCTTGTCACTGCATTCTTGTCAGTAAATACTTTCTGATTAATGGCAAAGTAACGTTTTCTAGCTTAATTAGTATTTCTTTCTTGTTAATGAAGAAATATTGTTCATATACATATTTGACCTTTACAGTGTATAGTTTCTGTGTGATTTATAGCCTTTCTAAAGTATTTCTCCTTAAACACTGAATTGGCATATGAATTATTTACAATAATGAAAAAAGTGTAGGGATGAAGATGAGGGATATTGCCCGAGATGCAGATAATGCAAGTTAGTCTGCAAGATTTGAGATTAACAGATTCAAAACTAAAATAAATTTTATTAATTCACATCTTGTGAGTAAAGTGAATCTTACCTACTGCAGTGCCACAGAGAGGACCCCAAATTAAAAAAACACAAAATTAAAATTTGTGGTCAGTGAAAAGCCATTCTCTGAAATCTGAAAATAGATTTAAAAACAAATGTTTCAGAGTGAAAATTAGGAAGATATGAAATTGTGAAGCAGAAGCCCACAATACTTCTTTCCAGCTGGAATCAAACCAGCAACCTAAGAGTGACAGTCACCAACAACACTGCAGTCCCCCGCTCTACCAGCTGAACTACTAAAAGATGCCATTAGGAACCATTGGTGTCAAATTCTGTGAATTCAGCGAAAAGCCTGGCTTCTTGGTACTGTGCTTGGGGCTTGGGCTCAGAGTAGAGCTCGCAGGGTTTCCAGAAGGGGGATCTATAGTAAACCGAATCACAGGGGCATTCTTAAGGAGAAGTCTGAGTCGGAGGAAGTGAGGAGGGAAACAAAGCAAAAGCCACCTGGATTGGAAGTATCTGCATGGCTTTTGGACTAGGCTGCCTCAGAGTAATGGCAAACTCATTTTTGTGCAAAAAGTGCAGGAGAAACTGGCGCCTAGGGGATGCAAGTGGGAAATGCACAGGACTCCAGGGAGCCTGGCTATCGGCGGGCCAAAGTTAACAGGATAGACAAAATGAGAGTATTCTTTTTGCAACCTGAAAAGCATCCAACAGGCCCCAGCAAGGTTTGAACTCACAGCTGCTGGTTCATAAGACTATACCTCTGACACCTGAGCTATGGAGCCAACCTATAGCTAGGCCTATAACACTGATTCTGTTAAGTTTATAAAATTTCAGGCAACTGGTATTTATATCTAAATGGAATTTTAATATACAATTACAACAGAAAAGAATTTGAAGTCAAGTTCAGTTACAGTTTCCTGAACCAGAAGCAGGCTAAAAAGGGAGTAGGCTTTTCTTTGGTCCTTTAACGCTCCTTTTCCTAGTGGTTTGGAGTCGGGGCTGCAGCTCCTTCTCTATGGGCTCTTCTAAACTCTCAGCTTGGAATCTAAAACAAATAGAAAATGGTATTGCATAGAGGAGTTAGAAAGAGTTTCTCTTCTCCCTTTGCCTCCTCTGGTCTCACCCGGACCTAGAGACTGGCACCTAGTCCAGTTGTTCTGAACTATTTAACAGCTCTTTTTCCCAGTTTCTCCAATGAGTCAGGAATGTGCACTACTCAGGGTAGGCAATGTGACCGAGGCAGGCACTGCTTGGGCCTGGGAACATTAAAGCCATAGTCCAGGCACTTGTTTCTGAAGCAGATGGGACTACAGAGTGAGGACCAACCCCTGTCTTCCAAGCTCACCCACCACCTTTTGAATGGTATTGGAAGCAACCACCTTTGCTCTGATGGCACCTCCTGCGCCCTCTTGAAATTTCTATAATACACAGGTAATCAAATAAAGCTAAAAGGAAGTTGCAAAAGCACATTTGTGAAGCTCAATGTGTCCTATCTGAGCAGACTAAGATGGTGACTTTTTCAGTTTAATCCCTTGGGCTCCAAATCCTCTCCCGCTAGTCCCATGAAGTTGACAATCCTTATTTTTCCTAGGTTTTCTAATTCCAGGCCCTAACCCTTGAAGTACCATACTGAGACACTTTGGATCCACAGGCTGACTCAGGGCCTAGCCCAGGACCTGAAATTAACTTTAAAAATTTTTTATTATTGGAACATTGTGGCTTGGGTCCTTCCAAAACTGTTAACATCAGTGGAGTCTGCAGAAAATCACTGGGCTTAGAAAAAGAATCAGAATTCTTCAAGCGTTGGGATACAAGTTACCATATAAATGAATATTCAACAAGAATAAAATAGATTTCTAGGTTTGGCTCCTTGGTCTAGTGGTATGATTGTCACTTTGGGTACAAGAGGTCCTGGATTCACTGCTTATTTTTCAACCCCCTCTGCACCAATGGGTCACCAAAGGAAGCAGTCACCCTTGCAAGCTTTACCTGCTTCAGGATCCGGATCGGACTGTTGAGCAAACTGACCCCTTGTGTTGAAAGATTCAGGGACACTCAGGGCCTAAGGGCCTCATCCGAGATCTGGAGCCACCAGTGAGGCTGCAACGTGCTCTTTCTTCCTAAGTAGTGTGCTGGGTCATTCATACCTCGTCACTTTACACAGAGGCAGCGGGCGACCCTCCTCATGAGGATACTTCCTCTGAAAAGATTGGTAACTGGAGTCACAAGGCAGGACAGAAGTCGCTTGTTGAGGCCCCCGTCTCCTTGGGACCCAGTCCTCTTGAGGTGGACCCCTACGCTGGTGGAGTGGCCTGCGGTTGAGCTTTTGGGCCTCCATGGCCATCATTCTGAACGCAAAGTCACATCACCGGATCCCTGGAGCTCAGAGGGCATAGCCATCCATTCTGTTCAGAGAGAGTGTAACTGAATTATTTCCTGGTGTTATTTTTCAAAAGGCCGTGTGACAAACTGAGCATCATTTTTGCCTGGCAAAAATCCATCAGACCTTGAAGTGCTCCTTGATCACATGAAAAATCAACTGGTGTCTCCCTGTGACTTGAGAGGTGGCTCCTGCTGCTCTGTGGCAGCCGTTGACAGGCCTTTCTGACTTGTATGTCTACACTGCTTGTACCCAGGGATACTTCGGCAGGATTTCTGTCCAACTGGATCATATTTGTCTTCCATTAGGAAGAGTTATGTGTCCAGGAGAGAATGAAGGGTTTTTGAGTAGAAAGAAAATGCAGAGAAGATGCCTTTACTTCCAAGTTGGTTGTCCAGAAAGAAAAGTGACATGTCAGTCTGGGACTATGGGTGTGCTCAGTGGGAAGTTGGAGATAAAGTCCTAAAGTACTGGGGTTTAAGACAAGATTCAAACCAAAGAAAGGAATTTTAGGTGTTGAAAATGGAAGCCCTGTAATCCCAGCTCTCTGGGAGACTGAGGCAGGAGGATTGAAAGTTTGAGCCTAGCCTGGGCAATTTGACTTAGAGAGACCTTGTCGAAAAAGGGAGGAAGGAGTGAGGTAGGTGTGTAGCTCGGTGTGAAGGCCCTGGATCCAACCCCCAGTACCATAGAATAAATAAATAAATAAATTTTAAAAATTTAGAAAAGCACAGAGCAAAGGGCATATGCAGGTGGATGGCACATGTCTGTAATCCCTGCTACTTGGGAGGCCAAGGCAGAGGATGGAAAGCTCAAAGCGAGCCTGGGCGATTTAATGAGACTCAAAAACATAAACCAGTGATAGCCAGGCATGGTGGCACTTACCTGTAATCCCAGCCCTTGGAAGGCTGAGGCTGCGAATTTGAGGCCAGCCTGGGTTACTCAGGGAGTTCAAGGCTAGCCTGGGCTACCTAGTGAGATCCTATCTCAACCCATACGTATATCTATGTCTATGTCTCTCTCTCTCTCTCTCTCTCTCTCTCTCTCTCTCTCTCTCTCTCTCTCTCTCTCTCTATATATATATATATATATATATATATATATATATATACATATATATGAGCCTGGGAATGTAGAAGGAAGGAAGGGAGGGAGGGAGGGAGAAAAAGAGGGAGGAAGTGAGTAGGCAGTGATTTGGGTGGTGACCGGTGTTATAAATACTAACACTAGTTTGGGCAAGAATTCACTGGAAAAAACATTCACAGAAGAATGTAAGGACAGAATCCTGATCATTAAGTGTTTAAAAAGTTGAGAACGAAGCCATCAGTGAAGGAATTAAAGGAGGAAGTGTCCTGGCAGCCATCTGATGTTAGGACTGATTTAGTGACTCTGGGCAGTTAGGAATCTTCACCAGCATTTGAAGTAGCAGAGAGGATGACAGAGCTCAGTGGGTTAAAGAATGAGGGGAAGGGGGCGGGGATTTAGTTCAGTGGCACTGGGCCTGCCTTGCAAGTGCAAGGTCCTGAGTTCAATCCCCAGTACGGGGGTAGGGGGACCCTAAAAAAAAGAAAGAATGAGGGGAAGCCACGGAGAACTGTCAGCAAATAATTCTTTCCAGGAGCTTGGATGGATGCAAAAGAAAGACCTAGATAGGTCATGTATGTGGCTTAAAGGCTCTAGGATAACTCCACTGTTGTTTAGTGACTTCTTTCCCTGTTCTGAAACTTGGGCAAGAGTATGTTTTTCAGCCTAGACATGATATCCTGACCCCTCCAGGATTTTATGACCAGCACAGATGAAAATGTTGCCATTGCTTCTTCTGTTACCGTGGTAAAGGCAGAACTACTGGCTGGGCCCTACAATTGAGACAGGAAGAACCTGGCAGCACTGCAGCAAACACACATGGTATAAAGTAAAGGGAAGAGCTCTTGGCTTGAGGAGCAGAAATAGGTTTAAGATGATTTTAGCTGGGAGAGAGGTGGGGGCTTCAAAACCCAAATAAGATGACTTGCCCTTTAAGAAAACCATGTCTGTGGTTGCTTCAGCAGCACATATACTTAAAAAAAAAAAAAAGAAAAGAAAAAAAGAAAGAAAGAAAGAAAGGAAACCACATCTGTTGGGAATCAAAAGGGGTACCTGGGGTAAGATTCAGCAAGCATGACTTTTCTGGAGCAGCAAGAGTGGGAATTGACCAGTTTCAGGTATGACTTTGAGTTTGGGGCCTGTTTTACAACCAACACTTGTTAACAAGTAATTTTGTTGACACTTGGCTCTGAGAACTCCCACTTATCTTCATTGACTGGAGAATGTTTGTGGTCTCCAAAAAGAACTGAGTCCTGGAAATGTATGCCAAGATCCTTAGACTTTTCTGTATTGCCAGATCTCGAAATGTATCAAACAGCTGCTATACAGAAAAAAAGGACCTAAGAAAAATATTAATTTGCAGTTTCACACCAAGTCATAGTTTTCCTGGAATGAAATCTTTTCTTCATTATTAGTATATGTTTGTGATACATAATGAATAGATTCATCGTGGGGTGTTGGTACATATACATATTGCATCTTGATCATTTTTACTTCATCTTCCTTCCCTTCCATCTCCCCCATACCCAGGCACGTTTCTCATCTTCCCCATGCTTAGGTCCCTTTCACACAACCACAAAGTCAATCTCCTGGTTTCCTATCATCTTGTATTTTGTTCTTTAAATTGTTTATACTTTGGGTTTCTCTTTTTATTTTTTTTTTGGTACCAGAGACTTAACTTGGGTCCTTGGGCTTGCAGGGCAGGCGACGGAACCACTGAGCTAAATGCCAGCCCTTGGGTTTCTCATATAAGAGAAATCATGTGATACTTAACCTTCTGTGTCTGATTCATTTCACTTAGCGTTTGAACTCAAGGTGCATCTATTTTCCTACAAATGACTCAAATTTATCCTTCTTTATGCCCAAGTGGTACTCCATTGAGTATATATACCACATTTTCTTCATATATCTAATATATTATATATCTATATCTCAACATATATATCCATTCATTTGTTGATAAGCATATAGGCCTCTTCCATAATTTAGATTACAAATTGTTCTGCTATAAACATGGATGTTCTGTACCACTGTATATACAATGTCTTTAACTCTTTCAGGAAGATACCTAGTAAGAGAATAGCTAGTTTGAATGGAATTTCTATTTTTAGTGTTTTGAAGAATCTCCGTACTGATTTCCATAATGGCTGTACTAGTTTACATTCCCACCAGCAATGTAGAAGGGCTCCTTTTCCCCACAGCCTCACCAGTATTTGTTATTATTTGATTTCTTGATGATAGCCATTCTTTCTGGAGTAAGATGGAACCTCAGTGTTGGTTTAATTTGCATTTCTCTGATGGCCAGAGATGTTGAACATTTTTTTCATGTAATATGTGTCAGTTTTACTTCTGAGAAGCATCTATTCATTTCAGTTGCCCATTTTTGATTGGATCTTTTATTTAGGGGGGGGTCTGATTTTTTGAGTTCTTTATGTCTTCTAGATATAGTCCTCTGAAAAGCAGCTGGAAATTTTTTTCCATTCTGTAGGTTGTCTCTTCACTCATAGTTGTTTCCTTTGCTGTGCAGAAGTTTTTAAATTTGATATGATCTGATTTGTTGATTGTTAATGTTATTTCTTGTACAACTGGGGTACCCAGTTGTCAGAAAGTCCTTGTCTCTGCCTTTGTCTTTAAGAATTTTATCTATTTTATCTTCCAGAAGATTGTTTTTACTATTTAGATCTTTGATGCATTTTGATTTGGTTTTAGAACAGGATGAGAGATATGGATCTAGATTCATTATTGCCATGCGGACAACCAGTTTTCTCAGTGCCATTTGCTAAAGAGGCTATCAGTGCATATTTTTGGCCCCTCTGACAAAGATTAATGGCTGAGTGTGCCTGGGTTGTTTGTGCATCCTCTATTCTGTTCCATTGATCTATAAATCTCTCTTTTTTTTTTTCCATTAAGTTTATTGGTACATTTTAGGTATACATAATGATCACATTCATCATTGGGAATTTGTACCTGTACGTGATATATCTTGGTTCTTCTTTTTTTCCCCATTCCCCTTCATTCCCTTCTACCCCTCCAACCCTCGCTATTTACAAAAACTTTGTTTCCATTTTTTTCCTCCTTTTCCACACATCTGTTTTTGTTCCAGTGCCATGCTGTTTTTATCACTGTAGCTTTGTAATATAAGTTGAAGTCCAAGATTGTGATGCCTCCTACTTTGTTCTTATTGCTCAGGATTGCTTTGCTATTCTGGGTCTCTTCTGGTTCCATACAAATTTTAGGATTGGTTTTTCTAATTTTGCCAAGAATGCTATTGGTATTTGAATTGGGATTGCATCAAATCTATATATTAGTTTTGATAATATATCCATTTTGACAGTATTGTTCTGCATGTCCAGCAACAGGATGGCTTTCCATTTTCTGATTTCCTTTTCAATCTCTTATTTTCAGAGTACTATAGTCTTTAACTTACTTTATTAGGTTAATTCCTAGATATTTAAATTTTCTTGAAGCTATTGTGAATGGGATTGTTTTCCTGATTTCTTTCTCCGTGGGTTCACTGTTGGTATGCAGGAATACTGTTGATTTTTGTGTATTGATTTTGTATTCTGCTTCTTTGCTGAATTTATTAGTTCTAAGAGTCTTTTTTGACAATTGTTTGGGTCTTCTGTGTAAAGGATCATGTCATCTACAAATAAGCATAGTCTGACTGCCTTTCCTATTCAAATCTCTTTTATTTCTTTTTCTTGCCTGATTGCTCTGGCTAGAGCTTCAAGTACTACATTGAACAGGTGTGGTGAGAGTGGACTCTCTTGTCTTGTTCCTGATTTTAAAGGAAACGCTTTCAGTTTTTTCCCCATAGCATGATGTTGGCAGTGAGTTTGTCATAAGTGTGTCTTAGTTACTTTTCTCAGTGAGCATTGCTCTTTGACACTCTTTCATATCCCTTAAGTCACTGTTCCTTCCAGAGCAACAGCGATTTTGTTATGTTCCAAATCATCAGGCACTCTTCTAGGTGACAGAAAAACAAACTCAAGTTTGATCATATTGCTGTCTTCAAGGGATTTACAATCTAATGACCAAACAGAAAAAATGGTGCAGCTGATATTTTTCTAAGAGCAAGTATGAGGTAGGGCTTGATCAAAGTTGTGGAACCACTATTGTGATAAAGAATAGATTTATTGTAGGTATTAGCCCTTACATAACTGTGGTAGCTGGAAAGGAAGTCTATGTAAGATTCTTGCTTCTGTAAGTGCTGTTAATCCCACTAATCCCTAGCTCAGCAGGGTCAGCAATTAGAAGGGAATCTGGACATGAACTGAAGCCACAAAATTTACAAGCACGAACAGAAATGGAAAAGGCAAATTGGAATCTCCACCTCTCTTTCACTGTCTCCAACTTTGTGAATGTGGGTGACCGGCAAGAAAAAGTGGCACCCTTTATCATGGAACTACCTGTGCACCTGCCCCAAGAGTTGAGGAGACAAAAGAGTTTTAGGTCCAGCTTCAGTCCGTGCCAACCAGTGAGATCATCATATTGTTATATTCCCTCTAAATCACCTACACCTTCCAAATATCATTGCAGATTTCTCCATACAGATCCATATAGAAAAATCTAGATCAATACAGAAAAGAATATTCTAGAAAATGTAAGAATGAACTGGTCTGATTCTTAGTTTTCTGATTTATGTAACCAATAATGATCCATTGCATTTGCTGAGATAAAGAACAAGTAAAGATGACCAAGGCTGGAGAGAGGGGGCAAGGAAATGATAACTTCAGTCATGCACATGCTGAGTGTTAGACATCTCTGTGGAGTTATTATTTAAGCAATCACTTCTATACATTTGGAGCTCAGAGATTAGGCCTGGAGATATAAATATGACAGTGGTCAGTATTTAGTTATTAAAACTGTGGTAGTAGGGGAGCATGGTGGCTCATACCTATAATTCTATTACTTGCAAGGGCAAGGGAGGAAGATTAAGAATTTGAGGCCAACCTGGGCTACATAGCAAGACCCTGTCTCAAAAAACAGAAACAAAACAATAAAAAAACTATAGTTTGAATGAAATTTCTTAGAGAGTGTAAAGACAGAAGAAAGAAAGGAGCCTGTCTTAGTTACTTTTATCGCTGCTGAGCCAAGATATTCAACACCCGAAGCTAAAGGGGGAAAGGTTTATTTAGCTCAAAGTTTGTGGAGATTTCAGTCCATAATTAGTGGGGTCCAAGGTAGGGTGGCACATGGCAGAGGGGCAACAGTTCATGGCAGCAGAAGACAGAAAAGCAACAAAGGGACCTGTCAGGGCCAAGCCTCCAGGGGCACCCAGATAGGGGTTCGCACGTTTAGTCCATTGTGAGTGAGTTCTCCAATAAAGAACAGGATGTGAACCCAATCATCAGCCAAAGAGCAGCAGCAGAGCAGGAGAGCTAGAGCCCCAGAGCTCAAGAGCTGCTTGCTTTTATTTCTTCCATCTTCATACACCCATTCTCAGACATAACAAGACAGCATCATGAAACACCAGCTGCGTGTCCTTGCAAAACCATATTGCACATGTGTGATTGAGTATGTTAAGCCACTCTATATAACTGGGGCCTGTTAGGCAAATGCCCCTGACAGCAGGGTTGTGACCTTAAGTTTCCTCAGGTGCCCGGGCTTTGAATATAATCAGAAGTGGTACCCCACAGGATCTTAACAGTGTCTTTCTGCCCCTTTTATCTTATCCAGACTACCGGGATTAGGGTAGTGCCAAACCAATCAGTGTAGTAGTTTAGTAATCATACACCTTTAATTCCAGCATCATACACTCTAGATTCAGCCACCTCTGAAAAAGCCTTTGACCACATGAGACTTTGTGGGGACATCTAGACACAACCATAACAGAGCCTCTAGTGTTATATCTTAAGAAGCTCTATTATTTAATAACTTTATTGAGGAGGATATACTTGCAAATGGAAACAAAGACAAAACAAAAAGAAAGCAACTGGAAATGAGAGAAAATCAAACATGTGTGATCCCAGGGAAGAAAAAAGACAAGAATATTCTAAGAATGCACTATTTCAAACAAGACTATTTATTTTTATTCCTTTTTATTATAATCGCATTTGTCTTAAAATTCTTGACTTGCATAAAATAATTAGAAGGCTCTATTGGGACTTGTAATCAAGAGAGAGGATGCACATAGTTATCTCTACATGCTAGACTAGAGCTGTGGATTCCCTTCCAGATGAAATGTATATGTGTTCAAATATACAATTTAGATACCAATGGGGCTTATAAATTTTCTGAAACATCCCTAGCTTTTCTAGGTAGCTATAAACACTTATAGGTTAGAAGGTCTTATGAAATGATGATCATGATATATAAAAATACTATTGGTTCTTACTAGCTATCATATAGAATCATTGAATTTTGCCTTAAACAGAAGGAAGGTAGACCTGATACCTTTGAAGTTCATTAGTGGCTCCAGAATTCAGTCCTTTGGTGAAGTCCATGATGATGGTGATGGGAAAAATGACAAGGAAACTATATGGACTTAAGATTAGTCATTGAGTTCCTTCACTTTCGCTATACTGCTTTCTGTTTTGCTATACTGCTTATTCTGTTTTCAGCAGGTAAAAGACTCCATAAAAAGCCTGCTACAACTTTCCTGAACATGTCCTTCAAAGCCTCCTGGACTTGCTCATTGCGCAGGGCATAGATGAATGGGTTCAGCAGTGGTGTTACAAACGTTGTTATCATTGTCACTGCCCAGTTAGTGTCCACAGAGCCACTCTGTGAAGGTCGCACATAGAGAAAAATGGCACTTCCATAGAAGAGGGTCACCACCATCAAGTGGGAGGTACAGGTGGAGAAGGCCTTCTGGCGGCCTGAAGCAGAGGGAATTCGTAGGACAGCCAGGATTATGTGTCCATAGGATGCAGCACTGATCATCAGTGACGATACAATGACAAGAGAGGCCAGGACAAAGTCGGTCTCCTCCAGCTTCTTGGTGTTGGTGCATGCCAGGTGGAGCAGCGGGCCACTGTCACAGAAAAAGTGCTGCACTACAGCACCCTGTTTACAGAAAGGAAGCAGGGCCACTGCCACTGTGGGACCAAGAACAGGGAAGAGTCCCCCCATCCAGCAAGCCAGGGCCATGCGAAAGCACACAGCTCCACTCATGAGCAAGGGATAACGCAGAGGATGACAGATGGCTAGGTAGCGATCCACAGACATGACAGCCAACAGGAGGAACTCTGAAGCCCCAAGGAAGAAATAAAAATAAAATTGAGTAATACATCCGGCAAAGGAAATAGTGTGTTGCCTTGAGAGGAAATTGCTCAGCATCTTAGGAATGATGACTGAAGTGATCAGAATCTCCAGGCAGGACAGGTTACCCAGAAAGAAGTACATGGGGGTTTGTAGGCGAGTATCAGCTCCTACCGCTCCCACAATCAACACATTGCCTGTCAGAGTCAGCAGATAGACAAGAAGGAACACAGAAAACAGTTCCATTCTTGTGCTATTGAGATCTGGGAAGCCTGCCAGGAGAAACTCGGTCATCCCACCACTCTGGTTCCCAGCAGGAGCCATTGTCTTTTTACTCAGGCAACAGTATGAACATGATCCTGGTGAGAGGAGTCCTGTTTTTAACAGTCCTGAAACTTATTTTCCCGTGGTGTGACACACATATCTCCACTTGCTCCAATCACAGATCCTGTTAATATACAGAGCACCTGAGATTATCACCTGATTGACTGTAGAGCTGGAGAAGATTGTCTATAAAGGCCAGCTAAAGCTTAGGAATAAAATGCCAGGAACCTCTATCTTCATATGCCCTATTCTCAGATCTCAAATGACGGTTTCTCATTATTATAATAGCAACATCAATGAACATATAATTTGGTAAAAAATACCAGAAAAATGATTTTTGTGAAGAATATGACTCCCATTTAACCAGAATCAGAACTGGAGCCAGATTGCCTATCTTTGAATTCCTTTAAGTCCACTTACTGATCGAGTAGCTCTCTCTGCTCCTCAATTATAAAATTCTGTAAGGAGCAAATTAAATAATAATGCAAAGGGTTTAAAACACTTTCTAACCCTAAACTGATAAATGATGTAGTAGAAAGAGCCTTGGCCTGCCAGTTAGTACACCGGAATCTCGGCTTCGCCTGCCACTACCCTTGGGAAACTATGAAGGAGTCTAGCCCACCTTTGAACTTCAGCTTTCTGCCTATACAATGGCCATTCACACAGCTATTATATGAAATTACCCTTTTCATAGAGAATTTGCAGAACAACCCAAGGGTCTAGAACTCAGATCTCTACAAAATGCTTGCATTTCTATACCAAGTTGTGCCATGCAAAAAAGCAAGAAAGGAATAAACTATATTGAGTCATTCAACCCACCGCTCTAATCTATCATTAGTACAGTTATCCAAGGCACTAATTCAGAATCACCTTCAGGTTAACTACTAAGGAGGATATTAAGATGACTTCCTTAAGCTTTTTCAGTCCATGATGTTTTCCCTATTGAACTACCAGGTCAACACCTTCTTGCAAACTTGGGCTTTACTAAATTATTTGTCAGGGACAGAATTGTGAATTTCTGGCTGTAAATATTAATGACATCAGAAATTAACTTTGACTCAAGTTCTTCCAGTTCTGAAGACCACCATAAGTTATAAAAGTCACATCAATTATATTCTGAAACATTGTTTTTAAGAAGCCTCAGTTATCAGGAGAATGCTGATTCCTCATAACCACACAAAGTGAAGAATTAATTTTAAGACCCTCAGTTCTCTGCCAGCTCTATTTTCTCTAACATACCCACAGTTTTTGTTCTCAACAAATACTAGTCTCTCAGGGGCCAGGGATTTAGCTCAGTGGTTTCACCACCTGCCTCGCAAGCACAAGATCCCAACTTTGATCTCTGGCTCCAAAAAACAAAACAACAAAACAAATACTAGTCTCTTGACTTAAAATTTCTCACCTGTTTGTCCCAGCTTTGTAGACAAGGATATTTTTGTACCTTCTACCTAGGATTAAGCAGTTCTGTGGGCTTTCTCCCTAGAGATTTGTTTATGACTTCCCCTCTCTCCAGGTTCTATAGAAATTGACTTATTTGCCATTGAACTTTTACTCTGATTTTTTTATGTACTAAATTGTACTCCTGGTCATTTAGAGATGAAGGAGACATTGTTTCTACTGTCATGTAGCTCACTGCCTAATGAGATGGCAAAACAATTAAGATGTGAGATTGGTGGAATGATACAGGTGCATATAGAGCTATAAGAGGGACATGGAAAGGGAACCACAGTGAGACTTAGAGAGAAAGATTATGCCTAAAATAAATGCTGAAAATGTGTGTGGATTTGACCGGCGAGAAGGATGGTTTTAAACAGAAATGAACAGCATGGACACAGTTCCTCTGGGCGAAAGCCCAGAACATAAGGGGTGGACTGTAAAGAGAGCCACGCTCACTTCAAAGGGAACTGTTCCTGGCCCTCCAGTGCTCCTTGTGAAAAAAGTCCACTGGACTAGACCTAAACTGTATCTTAAATGACAGGAAAATTGGCTCTCAATTTAAATATGGAAGGAAATTCCTCTGACCTGAATGCCCTTGATGTCTCTATGAAGACAGGGGCACCTGAATTCTTTTTCCCTGTTTAGGATTCGATGTCCTGTCCAGCTCCCACATTCCTTCCTGCACTCTGTCCTGTGAAGCTGACAAGGGCCCAGCATCCTTGGAGTTCCAAAGGATGGGCATAGCACTTGGAGAATCGGGGAGAAATTGAATAATCTTCTTCTTTTACTGGGCAGTCCTCCCTGGTATATTTCCTCAGAGGCCGATCTTCTGCCTACTTAACAAAGAGGTTTTCTGATCCTCAAAGAGCTGTATCATGACGAGGCATGATGGCATACGCCTGTAATCCCAGTACTTTGGAAATTGAGGCAGAAGGCTCACCTCAAGTCCAAGGCCAGCCTGGGCTACATAATAAGATCAAAGCCAGTCTAGCTACCTAAGGAAATCCTATCTCAAAAAAACACCCCAAAACAAATATACAAAAATGACAACCTAAAAGGAGATGTGTCACCCGCTCCTCCTTGTGCCCAGGAGCCAATCAACCATCAGGGACCACAGTCCCTTCCTCGTCTCCTGAAATGTGATCACTGTCTTGGGCTCCAGCAGGTACAATTCAAGCAATAGACAATTAGCTCACAATACTCCAAGATATGTCACTATGGGAATATCACAGGCTGGAAGGTCGGGGTGAATATAGAGGGCTACACTATTGATCTCCTACCTTTCAAAGGACTTACCACACTTACCACAGCTCTTGCCATCTCTAGTGGTTGAAAAAATGTTCCATTTGAGGCTATCTCTTCACTTTTTTTGGCAATGAATTTTAAGTACAAAGTCTCAGTTTTCTTCCTTTAGACCCCACCCTTCCGGGCATTGCCTGAGAGCAAGGAAGCAGTCTGAAGTCACTGGTTTCTAATCAATCTTTCTATTGAAAGGTATGGTCTACCATAACTGGCTTTCAGTAGAGATGCACCCAAATGAAAACTGATCCAGCATCAGGAACTTCCCTTTCAGCAGCGGAGAAAGATTACCCAGATGGTGAGACGATAACAGTAATGAGAGAGAGAAAGGGAAAAAAAATAATTCCAAAGAGATTTGCAATTCTACAAAAATTTCCCAGACTCTTCTTGCCTGATAGATCTGAAAAAGAGGCTTGCCCTTGATTCAACAAAGGGTAACCAGGAAAATTTCTGCATCTTCCTGTCAACAGCCTTAAGCCAGGCAGCTGCAAAAAAGAGTATAAACAATGGAAAGCATAACATTTGGCCAGTTATGAAAGGTTATGACCACCATTCACCTTCCTCCTGCATGGCACCCAAGGGAAATGCATGTATCCCAACTAACACAGACCTTGTCTCTTTCCCTATGGACTTAAAATTATACTGGGACTCCCTTCCCTAGCTTCTGGGTTAGAAAATGATGGGTGCTCCAAGGGCATAATAAGATAAAGGAAGGCTCCCTATCTTTTTATATTGCTTTTCTCTGCTTTGTACTTTATCCCCTTCTGATAATATATGTGGTTCTACATACCCAGAACATTATTTAGAATTATGGACTGTTGCTCACATTTTCCCATCTGTGTCCCTTGCCTAAAGACTACCTCTTATTCATAGTCAAGACTCAGTTCTCTTGAGAAGGTTCTCCTACTCATCCTTCTCAATCCCACCATCTTAACCTGATCCATGACAAGTTCTTCTAACTTCAATATTTGATCCACTACATCATAACTTTGCTTTCTTGTCTACTTCCTCTGCTAGTCTCTGAATCCCTAGGGCAGGAATATTTTCCTCTCTGCATTTCCAGTACTAGTCACAGTGGCTGTTACATGCTAGATCAGCAATGGTGAATCTTTTAGAGATGAGTGCCCCAAAAACCCACTTATTTATTGCAATGTTGCACATTGCAATTAAACCTGAATACTGAGGTTTTAGTTTAGAAAAATCGAGTCAAAAGATTACCATCTTTTGTCTTCAAAGAAAAATAAATAACATGTGTGCCATCGGTTCGCCACCACTCTCCTTGATGTTTAAAAAATGCCTTATGAGCTAAACTGCTTTGAATGCCAGACTTAAGGAGAAGTTGCTCTTTGGGTTGAACATCAGTTAGTCTTGGGCTGAGAGGAAGAACACAGGGAAGAGTCCCTCTGAGACTCAGTTTGGCTGAGTTCCATACTTGCTGGACCTAATCCTTCTTAGAGAAAAGACAATAGCTAAACTGAAGTATAGGTATGGCATGGGAAGCGTTGTCACTAGACTCTAAGGGAAGGAATAGGAGCAAAGACTGGGAGAATTGGCTGATCTACATCAAACTAACCTAAACTCAAACAAACTAGAAACTGAAGCTCTTATGTGTTGAGCCAATGCAAGCAGAAGTTTAAGAAAAAGAGACCCACAAAGTCTGAGAGCTAGGAAAAAACATTAAGCTGTATGTGTTTTTAGACCTGAATTGAACTATAATGATTAAAGTTACCATAGAAAGAGATGAGATCAGAGTCAGATAATTTTTAAACATTACAAAGATATCTATTCAATTGACAATAGCTTTGGTATTTATTTAATAATGTTTTCAAACCCACTTGAGCATAAGATTTTCCTAGTTTTTGCATGACAGTGAAGCATATTAGAAGAAAAGATTTTTTTATCTCTACTTATTATTGTATAAATTTAAGATGTACAATATAATGTTTTAGATTTTACTTATTTTTAAAGTATTCATTGCTCAAAGGTAAAAATAAAACAACAGATACATTAGCAGTGCTGGAAGTGTAGCTCAGTGACAGAGCACTTGTCTAGCATGTGTAAGGCCATGGGTTCAATTCCCAGCACTGAAGAAAAGAAAGAAAGGAAGCCCTGGTCTTCTCTTGCTCCCATCCATTCCATTCCCCTTCTCTAACTGACCATTTCCATATTTTAGTTCCCTTCTTCCCGTGTTTTGATGTATATACAAGTTATAAAATGATTGTGTACTTGCAACTTTCTTACACTGTCTGTACTTTGTTTCTTGTTTTTAAGATACCTTGGGGAACTTTTTCCTTCTGTATATCCTGAGCAGAAAGAAAATGTTTAAACTAAGAAGACTACTAGCATGACAACTCTATTGGATGAATGGACTGCAACATTCTTGAACTATAATTTTGCTGTAATTATTGTTTGATATCTCTCTTTTTTTTCTTTTTTTTTTTTTTTGGTACTGGGGATCAAACTTGGGACCTTGCGCTTTCCAGGCAGGTGGCAGAACCAATGAGCTAAATCCCCAGCCCCATGATGTCTCTTTTTTAAATTTTGTTATTGTTTGATATCTCTTTTGCTTCAGTTTTCCACACGAGTAAAAACTCTATTATGGTAGACCTATATAAAAAATTTAATTTTTGCTTTATAAATGAATATAAATTATGGCAAAATAATATATCTAAGATTTTCTTCAAAATAAACCCAGGAGTATAGATAAAACTAGCTTGGCCATAATCTTGTAATTCATGGAACTATATGTTGGTTACACTGTGATTCATTATACTACTCTAGCTATTTTTAGTGTATTTGAAATGTTTCATAATAAAAAGGCTCAGAAGTATGTAGTGACAATCAGGCACCTACTAAAGAAGACTCTAAATTTTTAGAAATTCAAGGTTTATTTGGTTAAAATTAATGAATGTCAGAAATATTTCCCTGAAGATGGAAATAAATTCTACAAAATTAACCAACCAGTCACTGGGGAATGTCAAATCCCATGTGGGCTATCCAGAGCCCAGGAAATGTAAAATTATAATGAACTACCAACTCCAAGAGGAATTCAACCCACTCAGCAACAACTTACTTCTGTTTTTTGGTTTTTTGTTTTTTGGGGGGTACCAGGGATTGAACTCGGGACTTTGCACTTGCGAGGCAGGCGCCAGAACCACTGAGCTAAATCCCCAGCCCAGCAACTTACTTCTGATTCAGGAGAAGTAGAGACAATATAGAAACCCATACATAAACACAGGATCACAGTTCAGAATGAGGAGATTGGATTAAAATAAGAGTTCAGAAGCCTATCTTTTTCAGTATGGTGAATTCTTTAAAATAAAATTAATGCTGTCTTTTACTTTCTTCCTTTTTAATTTTTTAATAGCATAAGAAAACAAGACAGAGTGCTACCACAAAGTGGAGGACATACTTACCTCATAACCAGACAGAAAGAGATAAGACAGAAATGGGATAAGCCGGGGGGGGGGGGGGACGGGACACACCAGGTCTCAATATTACCTTCAAAGCCACACCTTCAATGACCTAACATTCTTTCATTAGGTCCCCTTCCAAAGGGTTCCATCACTTCCAGTAGTGTCACAGGCTGGTGACCAGGCCTTTGAACATAAGGGCCTTTGGGTGTACATTTGAGATACAAACCATAACATTTATCTGAGTTGTTTTTACAGTAATAAAAAGCTAATACACTTACATTGTTTGCAATATAAATTGTGCACAGAAAGGGAACTAAAAAATTTTAAAAGAAGTATAATAATTATGTGAAGATAATGTAATCATATCAAATGCTCAATTAAAGCCACAAAAAAGTAGACAAAAGAATCAAAGAACAAGGGCAATAAATATGAAACAAAATATGCAGATATGATCCAATTATTTAAGTATTATTTTAATTAGAGGTAGTCTGAATGTGTCATTTCAAAGACAGAGGCTGTCAGAGTGAATAAAAATAATTAGACCCAATTATATTTGGTCTCAAAGAAACATATTTTGAATATAAAGACACAGACACATTCAAAAGTAAAGGAGTGGGAAAGATAGTCCATGCTAATACCAGTCAAAGGAAAGATGGAGTAGCTATGCTAATTTTAAACAAAATACACATCAAAGTAAGGAAAATGAAGAAGGATAAAGGGTCAGTTGTCCAAGAGGACATAGCAATCCTTAATAATCTGCATGCATAACAGTACAACCTCAAAATACATGAAGCAAAACATATAGAACTGCAAAAAGTCAACAAATCAAATATTATATTTATAAAATGCTAGCTAAACAATAAAAATATATGAATTGATAATATAATAAATGAAACAGAAGCCTTACTACTGATACCATGGAAATTAAAAGGGTAATAAAATATCATGAACAGCGTCATTACTATAAATGTGATAACTTAAGCAAAATGGCCCAACTCCTTGATGAACATGTGCTAGCAAAACTTACACTAGGAGAAATAGATCTTGTGAATAGACCTCTATATAGTAAGTAAATTAAATCAACAACCTGTAGTCTTCCAAAACAGAAAGCAGCAGGACAGATAGATCCACTGTTGAGCTCTATGGAACATTTAAAAATAAATAGTGCTATTATTTTATAATCTCTTACAGAAATTAGGAGCAAGAGGAACACTTCCAAGCTCATTCTATGAGGCTAGCATTACTCTAATATCAAAACCAGACAAAGACAACAAGAAAGGGAAGTTGTAGGCTAATATCTCTCATAAACATAAATACAAAACCCCTCAGAAACATACTGACAAATCAAATCCAACAATATATGAAAAGAATGTATACATCGATGTACACATCACAACAAAGGGAGATTTATTGCAGATACGCAAGGCAGACTCAACATTCAAAAATGAAGATAATCCATTACCTAAATATAGTATAGAAAAAAATCACATACTCATATCAATTGATAGAAAGCATTATAAAAAACATGACACTTATTCATCATAAGACCTCTTAGAACACTAGGAATAGAGAACTTCCTCAACGTTATAAAGCACATATACAAAAAACCTACAGTTAACATCATTGTGGTGAGAAACCAGCTGTTTTCCTCCCAAGATCAGTAACAAGGCAAAGATGTTCCCTCTTATCAATGTTCCTATTCAACATCATACTGGAATCCAACTAGTGCAACCAGACAAGAAAGTAAAAAAAAAAGAAATAAAAAAAGAAATAAAACTTTCTTTCTTCATAGATATGATTGTTTATGTAGAAAATCTGAAGGAACTACCCCCAAAACTCTCTATTGTAATTAATGCAGATTATTACAAGGTTGCAGGATATAAGAATAATATGCAAACGCTTTCCTATGCAACAATAATGAACAATTGAAATTTCAAACAATACTATTTATATCACCACCAAAAAATGAAATACTTGGACATAGATCCAACAAAATATGTATTTATACACACACACACACACACACACACAAGAAAAACTATGAATGCTGATAAAAGAAATCAAAGATCAAAATAAATGGAGAGATAATTTGTGTTCATGAATAGGGAGACACTATACTGTTAATATGTCAGTTCTTCCCAACCTTATCTACACACCTGAAAAAGTCTTAGTGAAAATCTCAGAAAATTTGTGTTATCTGCATGCTTTTTTTTTTTGGTACCAGGGATTGAAGTCAGGTCTTTGTGCTTGCAAGGTAGGCAGCAGAACCACTGAGCTAAATCCCCAGCCCTAAATTTGTGTTATCACTGTCAACAAATTAGTACTTCTTACAGACTTTCACTAACTTCTCAATCTCTGTGATTTCTCCAGTATCACCTAGCAAATGTTTGCATAGATTTCTCCAATTTTCATGTCTCCTTGCTGGTATGATTGATTGAGTATCCTACTGTGTAACTGCCAGAAGCCTCTTCATTTCATTGATGCTCTTCATCATGGAAAATACTGAACTCTTGCATGAAATATGCCACCTCCTGTCCTGATCTTAGGAAAAGAAGCTTTTTTGTCTTCTATTGAAGTAGGTCTCTGGTTATGACTCCAGGGTACAAGGGTTTATGCTGAGCCCTCATCTTTTCTGAGTTGACGTTGAAATATTAAATATATTCTACATGTCTATTCTGTTCAAGGTGCTGATGATACCTAAATGAATAATTCATTGTCTCAGATTACAAAAGGTTCACTCTTTTTCGTTTGTTTTTGGTACCAAGGACCTTATACTTTCAAGGGAGGCACGGTGCCACTGGACTAAATACCTGGGCTCAAGAATGTTTTTTTGGAGGGCATATCGAGGATCAGACTTGAGTCCTTGTGCTTGCGCAGCAAGCCGCAAAACCCCTGAGCTAAATCGCTGGCCCAAAAAGTTTACTCTTAACAAAGATGTTAAAGGATAATGTCAGTGTCTAGTAATAAGTGGGCAGATTTAAGTAAGTAATATCTAGAAACAAAGAGAGGAAAATCAAATTAAGATGGGAGGAAGTATGAAAATATTCTGGTAAAAGATGAGTAACAATGAATAAAAAGTTATTTGACAAAATAGGAAGTGCAGAGATCAAAGCCTAATAAGAACTTTGCTGTTACCTTTTATTTATAAGTGCAAGAAAAATGGTCCATTTTGGCTGAGTCAAAGAGTCTCAGTGGAGATTGGAATGAAGGAAATAAATTAATTAAGCTGGTTACTTCAAGGGAGGTGCCCTTTCTCAGACAATTCTCTCCCTTGTAAAACAAGGCTAACTTCTGACCAGAAGAGGCTGAATCACCATATTATGGCTACCAACCTCAACTTTTAGAGAGTGCTTATCTACAAAGTGCTCAATGACTGATTTGAGCAGGTGCTGGTACTTAAACAAAGGCCTTTTTTTCAAAATGCCCCAAAGAGGCTTCGGTCTGTGTACAGAAGAAGGCAAAAGGTAGACTTGAAAGGATTACATCTCTTAAAAAGATTCTGACACATCCTACTACTGGAAAATGCTGCAATTTGAGGCTAGGTCTTATGGTTCTTATTTATGGATTTTATAAGTCTTGGATCATATCCTTCATGGAAGGATTGTTGGTACTAGTTTCAGTGAATAGATGGAGAAGGGTGACAAAAGCCCGTTTCTTTTTGGGAGGTGTAGGGTTTGAGATGGGGTCTCATTATGTAGTTCAGGCTGGTCTTGAACTCACTACATGGCCTAGGCTGGTGTTGAACACACTACATGGCTTAGGCTGGTCTTGAACTCATCCTCTTGCCTCAGCCTCTCAAGCACAGGATGACAGGCATGCACCACCACTTCCAGCTAAAAGCCTTTGTTTCTGATTAAAGCCAATTTTGAAATGTAAAACATTTCATTTGTAATCAATTGTAAACATATAGTAACAATTGAAGATGCTTAATGTTGATTCAAGCATCAAGACCCAGTTAGAAGTAGTGTCTTTTATATATATATAGCCACTAGATGGGTGAAGAGGTAAGATGGCGAGGTTTGAGAAAGACAGAAGACAATTTTTATGGAGCTTGAATGAGGATTTCCCCAATTCTTCTTTCAACCAAACCTGTAAGGGAGGCAAGGTCTTCAGTCATCATAAGGCTTTCTGTCTTAACATCAACAATGCTCCTGAATTCACGTATTAGGTGACCCAAGACAGGAAGCTATGAAAAGTATGTACAGGGATGGAGTAAAGGTGAGTGGAGAAGGACATGGACATTTTATGCTCCTCTCTGTGCTTCTCATTCTGGGAAAACATACAATAATCATGGTTTACTGTATATAAGGACTCAAAAGAGATGTTAGGAAATCTGCACCTTGCTTCTAGCTTAAGCAGCAATTAGAAAATCTGGGGTGTGAGGACAGGATAAATTCCACCAATAGCTTTTCAAATCCTCATTTTTTGGTATTGCTAGACTTATATATGTGCTCTAGTGATACAACATATACACACAAAAAAACACTTCAGGCTTCTGTTTTATTGTCAGACTTTTGTCTGTCAACTCCATTACCCTAATCACAGATCTATTCCTACTCTTGTACCAAAATTCAAATAAGTCAATGTGGATGTGGTCAGGCTTTCCCTAAATCTCCTTATTTATTACTCTGCCCTCCAACCTAGCATGAACTATAACTATCCAATCTAAATTTGCAGGGAATTTCACTTATTGTATATATGTACAAGATGTATTGTAACTGCCTGCTTCCATCTTAGGTCTCTAAAGAAGATAACACATTGTAGGGCAGAGCATATTTTAATCTATTTCTTCTGGCATTTAAAGCAGATTTTTTAGGCCAGGGTTTTAGCTCAGTCATTTTGCCGCCTGCTGCACAAGCACAGGGACCTGAGCTCAATCCCCAGTACCAAAAAAACCCCACAAAAAACCAGATTTTTTAAATGGTTTGTAAACACTTAAAAAATGCCATTGTTAAGAAGTATTTTTTTTTTCATCGCTTCTTGGCCTTTTGGCTAAGATCAAGTGTATTATTATTATTTTGTACCAGGGATCGAACTCAGGACATTGCACTTGTGAGGCAGGCCAAGGCACCACTGAGCTAAATCCCTGGCCCAAGGAGTATTATTCTTAACAGTCAACAAACAAAAATTCATTAGGAAACATGCTGCCATATGTAATAGAAAATATTTTGAAGAATTCCTATTTGAAATCACATTCTAAGGATATATTAGGTATACCTAAAAACATCTCAAATAATAGTTGAATGAGTTTCCCAGTTCAATAAGTCTGTAAACTTGTGATATATAAAAGAAAATCCAGGTGGGCATGGTGTCACATGCTTGTAATCCCAGTACTAGGGAGGCTGAGGCAGGAGGATAGCTGAGAATTCGAGGTCAGGCTAGGCTATATAGTGGGTTCAGGACCAGCCTGAACTACATAGTAAGGATCTGCCTCAAAAAGAAAGAAAGAAGGAAAGAAAGAAAGAAAGAAAGAAAGAAAGAAAGAAAGAAAGAAAGAAAGAAAGAAAGAAAGAAAATCCTAATGTTTGTGGGTTGCATTTTGAAATTCTATATAACACCAAAAGCTATTCTCTTGGCATTCATACAAGGCAAAACAAACAAATAAATAAAGAACTACAACCCATGTGTGGCCTAGTGACATAAAGTGGCTATCACTGCCTGAAACCCCAAGGGAAAAACATGTGAGAAGCAGGCCAAAAAACATAATGGAGAGGAAGGATACAAAAAACTGCCCACTTAGAGACAAAAAAAAATACAAACAAAAATAAAGTAAAATGCATATTTAACATGTGATCCCAAAATACAAAAAACAATACAAAATTGATATACTTGAAGGGAAATTAGATTGTTTATGAAAAATACAATAAACAAAAAAAAATTTCAATTGATGAAAGCTTTTGTACAAAAGGCAGACAAATAAGTCAAAGGAAAACTAGGTATGTCCAGGTACAGATACATAAGCTAAAATTACCAAAGGAAAACAAAGACAGAGAGAAAAGGCAGTCACAAAAACATTAAAAAATTAAAACAGAAAAGTAAATGAAGAAACTGACAGAATAAAGAAAGTAGGAAAATGAGAAAGGAGAAAATATTGTGAAAAACACAAAAAATGAAGAAATATGGTTAAAAAACAAGTAAACAAGTATATAAAAATAAGAAAACAGACGAAATGCACAGAATGACAAAAGCAATGCAAAACATATTGAAAAGTGTCGCAGGGATGAAACGGACAGAAAAGACTAGGAAAAAAGTTCAAGAGAGAAACGAAGATAGGACAAGGGAACTAGGAAAAAGAAAAACGAGTAATGGGTTGAGACAAGAGAAAAGGGGAAGGGCAGAAAAAGGTAAAAAAGAAGCAGAGAGGAATATAAAGGACACATAGGACTACAAAAAACAAGGTGTCATCCACCACCGTAAAAACAACAACAACAACAGAATGATATAACATTAAAAACGCGGATGTGGAGAGGAGGACTGTCAGGGAAAGAATGAGTAGTAAAAAGGGGAGGCACATGAGGGATGAGAGCGAGCCCCAAAGTCTAATGATCAGGCACTGTACGGTGAGGCCCACAGCTGTCAAAAACCCTCTGTGGTGCAGGTGGGCGTGGTGTGTGCAGGATGAGGCCAGAGCCGGAGGGCCCGAGGTGGCCCAAGGTGACTTTGTGGACCAAAGTGGAGGATCCAGAGAGCCTGCGGTAGGTACAGAGCCAGTTGCGGCAAGGGTGTGTGCACAAAAATATCAGGCACGTCCTTCGAGCCGGAATCGAACCAGCGACCTAAGGATGTCCACAGATCTCTGTCAGGTCTACAGTCCTCCGCTCTACCAGCTGAGCTATCGAAGGGGGCACTCTGATAGGTCTGGGTGGTGAGCTTTTCTGGATTCGGTTGGGCGGGAAGGGGAACCCTGGAAGACCAGAGGTCCTGCGGGCCTGGGGTGGCAGCGGGAAGCGGGCTGGCCCGAGAGCGAGCCAGGGTGCACCTGTGCATCGTGGGCGGAGCCGAGCCCAGCCCGTGGGCTCGGTTGCGGCCGCCAGGGCGGGCAGTGGGTGGGTGGGTGGGTGGCATCAACGTCCACTGCTTGTGTCCTTTTGCCCGTCGCGGCCTCTGCCTGTCCCCACGTGTGCTGGACGACGGCCCTGGGCAGCCCGAAAGCGGTGGGCCCGAGGCGGTGAGGGCGGGGTGTGGGGGGGCCCGGTGGCAGGGGCCAGTGGGGGGCCGGGGGCGGGGGGCGTGTGGGGAAGGGAAGGGGCAGGACCGGCCTGGGCGGCTGGGAGGCTCCTCGTGGCCCGAGGCTGCTCAGGCGCCCGCCGAGCGAGGCTTTTCCCACGCCTTCGGTCTGCCGCGCCCATCGGCCGGAGAACGCAGGCTCTGCCCGCCACCCATCCGGGGACGCTCGGGAGGCAGCGGCCTACAGCAGGGAGACCCGAACCCGCCCTCCCCTACCCCGGCTCCACACACCCGCTCTCGAGGCCCTCCCCGCCATCCTCGGAGATCTGGGCTCTGCCCACCCTGGTGGACTGCAGTCTCCATCTTGATCACTCCCATAAGTAGCCCAGGGCTCTGGGCATTGCTTCCCGGATCACACCCGACCTGCTTGGCAAGCCATTGCCTGGGGTTCTCCTCCAGGAGGACAAGGAAGGCCCTCGGCCCAGACCCACACGCAAGCCCCCCCCCCCCCCAGGCCTAGAAGCCCCTCCCGGGCGATGAGAGCCCAGATCTTGTCCTCCACTCTCAGCAGGCCTCAGCGTCTTGCTGGTGAGGTCCACTCAGCACTGGGCACCAAAGCCAGCAAGCTGCTCACACCCCCCAGGCAGGCAGCCCGCGTGAGCTCAGGAATTTGCGTGTGCCACACTTGCTCGGCTCCTCTCCTTACCACCCACACTCTGACCCCTCCCCCACCACACGCGGGTGCACACACTCTCGCGCGCGCGTGCACACACACACGCGCGCACACACACACACACACACACACACACTGTCTGGGGTTCCTTGAGCTCTTGCTCAAGTCTCTGCATTTGCTCCCTGCCCACCTGCCTAACCCTGGCCCGGGGGCAGGGTGATGGGAGTAGGCGGTGTCACCACTTTCCTACCCAGCCCTCAGGTAGCTTTGCTCTTCCAGGGAGTTCCCCTAACCGTAAGGTGGCACCAAGAAAAGGTGTGAGGGCTGGAGAGAGGTGAGGCGCAGGAGGGCGAGGATGTGGGCAGGAGAGGCAAACTCCTGTCTCGAGCCCCGAGGGCAGCAGAAACTCCTGCCGCCGCTTGTACATCTCTACCCTCGATACAGGGAAGGAAGCAAGGATAGGCCTTGTGTCCCAGCACCCTAAAGCTTCACAACAAAAGGAGCTAGACACGGGCACACAAAAGAGGGAGAAAAAGACAGCGACAGATACGGACAGGGAAAAACAAATGAGAAAAGGCAGAGAGATACAGGCACAGGGGCACAGACACGGGGGGGGGGGGGGGGGACGGAGAGACACAGACCGAGAGGCAGGAGGAATGACAGAGACAGAAACCCGAAACAGAGATCTGTGCTATCTTGGCTGGAAAATAGAAGCAGAAAGAGACAGAGGCAGTAAGAAATGGCTTCGTGTGCAGTGTGGGAGAGGCGGAGGCCAGGGTGGTTGGGGAGGAACTGGGGCCCCGCGGGGCTCCTTGGCGCTCTGTGGTGCAGATGGGCGTGGCTGTGCAGGGTGAGACCAGGGGTGGTGGTCCCAGAGCTGGAGGCCCGGAGGTGGCAAAAGGTCGACCTGTGGACCAAGATGGAGGAGCTGGAGGTCCTGCGGTGGGTGCAGAGCGAGTTTCGGCGCGAATAAAAGGATTTGAGGTGGGGGCTGTGGGCCTCGGGGCGGGGCTCTAGAGTGGGTGAGGGCACAGGTGCAGCACAGGAAGAGGCAGCAGGCCGGGTCCGTGGGTGCAGCGCGGCCTCGTGGCGGGGATGCCAGGGCTCCCGGCAGATCAGTGGGGCCTGGTGGGTGAGAGCGGGAAAGCGGCCTGGAGGCAGGGGTGTGTGCGCAAAAATATCAGACACGTCCTTCGAGCCGGAATCGAACCAGCGACCTAAGGATGTCCGCAGATGTCTGGCGGGTCTACAGTCCTCCGCTCTGCCAGCTGAGCTATCAAAGGGAGCACAAAGACAAGGCTGGGTGGTGGGCTTTTCCGGAGCCAGGTGGGCGGGAAGCGGAACCCTGGAAGGCCAGAGGTCCTGCGGGCCTGGGGTGGCAGCGGGAAGCCGGCTGGCCCCGAGAGCGAGCCAGGGTGCGCCTGTGCATCGTGGGAGGAGCCGAGCCCAGCCCGTGGGCGCCGTTGCAGTCACAAGCGCGGGAGGAGGATGGTTGGGTCTTGCCCGTCGTGGCCTCCCCCTGTGGAGTGCTGGACGAAGGCCCTGCGCAACTCCAATCTTGGTGTCTTGAGGTGATTCGAAATTGGGACATAGGCTAATGGATTCATGGGTTTTACTCTTAATTACTTTTTTTGGGTAGATACCTTGGAAATAGGAGGTAGCACGTTATTAATAAATTTTTATCCTTACCTTTACGTATATGGCATTTTTTGTTTAAATTTTTTGTCGTGAAGTACTTTTGTTATCCCTGTGATTTTCAATTCCATTTCTATTAATCTCAGATATATATTTCTTCAAATCGTGAATCAACTTTTATGAATTAATTTTAACTTCATCTTAAAATTTTTGTCTCTTTTTTTAATCAGTTGACCTCAATGGTGCTCTCTTTACTTTGATACCACACTCTTTAATGACTATGTCCTTGTGTTTCAATTTTCTCCCATTGCTTTTTTATTTTTGTACATCGTTTTTATGCATATCCTGATTTCTTATTGCAATATTTATGTTTTGCAGCCTGTTATTTGTCTATCTTTTGTTTCTTTTTTCCCAGTGGTTAGTACTTTCTTCAGTATTCCCGAGTATGTTGGACGTACTATGATTTGCCCTCAATTCTGATTGTGCAATATGGGGAACAGATATAGTTTCTCATTGTATCATACTTTGCTTAAATTTTTTTTCTTGTTTTTTACGCATTCCTGGGCTTTTCTTGTGTATTTGTATGTGTATTATTTTGATGGCATACATGCTCTGATGACATATATGGTGTGTATGTTTTCAGCTGTGTGTTCCATCCTCATTACTGCAAAAACAAACAAATAATTTCCCACATTTATAAGTCTGCAAAATACCTGAACTGGGGTTTGGGATGTAACTCAATGAAGAAGTAGGTTATTTACCTGGGCTTCATGAGGCCCTGGGTTCAAATACCTATTTGGCAAAGCAAAACAGCAACAACAGAACACTCTGAGGTACATCTTACCATACCAATTTACTGATGGAAAGACGTTTACCATTATATGTCATCAGGGATTTGCAAAATAAAACAGCAGAGTGATATCTCTCCATGCTGTTACAATGGCCACAATCCTGAATAGTTATAATATAAAATGTTGGGAATGATGTGGAACAACAAGAATGTCCATTGCAGGTGGGAATGCAAAATAAATCACCCAGTTCGGAAGACAGTTTGGCATTTTCTTACAAAACTAAATATGATCTTTCCATAAGATGCAGCAGTCATACTTTAATATCTACCCAAATGATCTGAAAACTTATGGCCACACAAAAACCTACAGATTTTCATAGTAGTATTATTCATAATTTCCAAAAAAATTGGAAGCAATTGTGATGTTCTTCCATACATTAATGGATAAATAAAATGAGCTACTTTTAGAAAGTTGAATGTTATTCTGAACTATTGAGCCCAGAAAAGACATGGAGAAATCTACTAAGCAAAAGATGCCAATCTGTAAAGAGGATATACTGAGTGATTCCAACCAAATGACATTTTTGGAAAGATAAAACTATTAAAACCAAAAAATATCAGGTATTTCTAAAGTTTCAGGAGGAGTAAAAGGATGAATATATGGTACACAACCAACTTTAGGGGCAGTAAAATGATTCTTTTCTGTGATGTTATTATGGTGAGTACATATTAGTATACTGTTGCCAACCCCCCTAGAATGTACATCAAGATGAATCCTGAGTAAGCTATTGGCCTTAATTAATAATGTCCATTCTTTCTATGAACTTAAAATTTCTCTAAAAAATTAGCACCTGTTAAAAGGTATTAACGAGTTGCCAGGCACAGTGGCACATGTTTGTAATCCCAGCACTGTGAAGGCTGAGGCAAGAGGATTTCCATAAGTTTCAGGCCAGCCCGGGCTACAGAGTTAGTTCAAAGCCAGCCTGAAGAACTACATAGTGATGAGACCCTGTCTCCAAAACAAAACAAACAACAACAAAAAAGCTACTAGCCTGGCCTGGTGGCACAGGCCTGTGATCTCAGCACTCTTGGAGGCCGAGGCAAAAGGACTGCAAGTTCCAGCCCAGCCTGGGCAATTTAGCTAGACTTTATCTCAAAATAAAAAATAAGAAATGGGCCCTGATATAGCTCACTATGAAGGTCTTAGGTTCAATCCCCAGTACTGCAAAACAAACAAAAAACACAAAACATGACTCCAATTTTCATAGTTGCCAGAGGTTCAGACGAGAAAGAAAGGGAGGTGAGGAAGGATGAATATAAGGAACACAAGGGATTCTACAAGCAGTAAAACTATTCTGCATCATACTACATAGTGGCTATATGTCATTATATATTTTTAAAACACATAGAATATATGATAAGAAAAGTGAGCCACTAAAGGGTAGAAGCTAATTATTACAATACATCAATATTGGCTCCACAACTGTAACAAAATACACAACACGAATGCAAGATGTTAATAATAGAGGAAACTGGGGTGGGGTAATGGGTATATGCTCAATTTTTCTGTAAATATAAAATTGTTAATAAATACTAATTAAAACTATTAGGGCTGGGGATTTAGCTCAGTGGTTCTGGCTCCTGCCTTGCAAGCACAAGGTCCCAAGTTCGATCTCTGGTACAAAAAAAAAACAAAACACTATTGATTGCCAGGTGTGGTGGTACATGTCTGTAATCCCAGCACTCGGGAGGCAGAAGCAGGAGAATCGCTGGGAGTTCAAGGCCAACCTGGGGTACATAGTGAGTTCAAAGCCAGCCTAAACTGCATAGTAAGACCCTGTATCAAAAAAAACAAACAGAAAGCAAAAAACAAAACTATTAAAGTTAATAAATTGACTTAGTGTATGTATATTCCTATATATGTATATGAAGTATTAATTTTGAAGATTATTCTTGAATATGAGAAAACAATTTCCCAGACTAAAAAAAAAAAAAAAAAAGACATATGTAAGACACATGTTAAAATAATGGGAGTTCAACCCTGAATATCTGGCCTTTATCTAATAGGAAATATAAGAGACTACAGGGGAAAATGAGGGAAAAGTAGTTAACAATTATCTGAACTAAGGAAATAGGTCTTCAGAATGGAATAGCTCAATCATATATGACCACGCTGAATATAAAATGAGCCCAACTACATATTCTAATAAATATCAGTATCCTAGAAATGGAAGAATAAATCTTAAATAGCTCCAAAGAGAGGAATTATTCTTATCTACAAAAGAACATGTTTATTAGCAGATTTTATAAATAACTACCAAAAAGTAATATTTTCAAACTTCTGAGGGAAATGTATTTATGTTCTTTTAGTCAATTTTCTTATAAAAACAAAGTGATATAAAACATTATAACCATTATGCAGATTAAAAAACCATTGTTTTTCTAGTTTCTTTATTTTTTCCTTTCTCCCTTTTATTTTGAAATTTATTTAAGCAAATGAAGATGTAAATTGTCACCATTTATATTTCAATGTTTACTAATATGAAAATTTATTACATAACCACAAATTTGTAATTATCAAATTTAATATTAATTATTTTGTATCTTTTGATTTTCTTTTGTACTGGGGATCAAACTCGGGACCTTGCACTTGCAAAGCAGGCAGTGGAATCACTGAGCTAAAATCAGCCCTTCTTTGATTTTCTGAAACTTGCATTTAACAAGTTTGGTCCAACCAGGATACAAAGTTCACACATTTTATTTGACTGCTGTCTTTTATGCCTCTTCTACTTTACATCACCCTTGCTCTTCCTCCCTAATGCAATATTAAGGACATTACTTTAGTTGTTTTGCAGAACGTTGTGCATTTTCTATTCATCTGATGCTTTTTTTTTTAAGGCTGAGCTTGAACCCAGGACTTGAATGTGCTATACAAGCCTTCTATCACTGAGCTACAACTCCAGCCCAGTGTTTCCTTTTGTTGTAATTCAACTTTTACTACTCACCTTTTGAGAATAAGACATTAAGTATAAAGGCTTAATTACACTCTGACTAGATTTGTTAATAAAACACTCTACAAGGAGTCCTATGTGTTTCATGTGTTAAGTATCTTCAGAGATACATAATGATTCAATTTTAAATTCTAATATTGATCAATGATGCACATGTATTTAACTGATTCCCCCCTCAACCTATCATTAAATGATGTTTGACTCAATATGATTACTTCTTGAATCAATTTTCTTAGTGGTTGTAAAATTGTGATTTTTTCCAATTCTATATTTCTTTCATATTTACTGAGTGAGTTTTCTCGTCAAAGAACTTTTATTCACTAACGAAAACTATTTGTTTACCTTAAATTAGACTTTACATATAATAAGGAAAAGTTTAAATTCTTTTTCTCTTTTTTCTTTCCATTAAATTTATTGGTACATTTTTGGTATAAAATACAGTTACATTCATCATTGGGATCTTGTACCATTTACATGAGTATATTGGTTCTTATTTTTTCCCCCTCCCCTTGCCCTCCCTTAACGCCCTCCACCTTTCCCTATTTGCAAAGACTTTGTTTCCATTTTTTTCCTTTTCTCATGTTTTTTCTTTTCCCTTTTTTCCTTTCCCCTACCCCTCCCACTTCCCCTGCACCTTTAGACCTTTTCTTCCTGTTACACAATATCAATTATACATTTTTAAAATTATCATATCAAGATCTGGGAGACATTACCACAGATTTTACAGAATTTAAAAGGATATAGAAAGCATATTACAAAAATCTGTTTTGGAAATAAATTTGACAACTTCTAAGAAGTAACTTGGAAGACAAATTAATGAAGCTAACTCTGGAGGAAATATAAAATTTGAATAGCACCTATTAAAGAAAGTATATTCCTAGCTTGAAAAACTACCTATATGACAACAGCAGGCTCATATACATTTTAACTGATAAATTATACCAAACAATTAAAGCAGAAAAAAGAAGGAACACTTCTCCCCTCATTTTAGGAAATCAACATTGTGCTAATCCTAAAACTGGGTAAAGATAATAGAAGAAAAAAGTATGAACATAGATAGAAATTTGTTTAACAAAACAAACTATTCGAAGTCAGATCTGGCAGGATGTAGAAAGTGGTTTTGTTATAGGGATGGCAGTGTTGGTTCAGCATTGGAAGATCCATCCCCAAAAGTCATCATTTTAACAGAGAAAAGGAAAAAGCCATATGATCCTGTCACTAGTTGGAGAAAAAGTATTGGACTAAATTCTACAGCTGTTCATGGTAAAAGCTATCAGGAGACTAGAAGTAGAACAGAACCTTCTCAACAGATTAAAGACATGTACTCCATACTTCCAGCGAGAACGCCTTATATGAATGGAGAAGATACAATGCTTTCTCCTTAAGGTGGGGAACAAGGGCAAATATGCTTACTCTTTATCTGTCCATTAAACTCTGAAACCTAGGCCCCACCAAAATAGTCTGGCAATAAAATAACATAATTAGGATAGGATTGGCAAGTTAGAAGCAAATTCTTTAGATGTAGATGAAATGATCATCTACAGAGAAAATACTAAGAAATCTCTAGGAGCCCCTAGAACTTGTACTTGAATTTAGCAGGATTAGAAAACACAAGGTATATATAAAAATTCAGGTCTGTGTATACTTGCTATAAATGAAGAATTGGATATTGAAATTTAAAAGTTATGTAGGAGTATAAAGGACCTAGAAAAGTTAAAAACAAAAACAGTGTTGGAAGATGTTTAGTACCTAATTTTAAGACTTCTTCTAAAGCTACAGTAATCAAGGGAGTGTTGGTGTAAGGAAAGACATATAGATCATTTGACTAAAACATAGAATCTAGAAATAGAACCACACATATATGGTCCACTGAGTTTTGAAAGATTATTTAACATTAGCATTTTATAGAATATAAACTCAATTCAAGAGCTGAGGAAGAGATAGTGTTTTCAGCAAACGGCACTAGAACACCTTGTATCTGTATATAAAAAATTAACCTCAACCCTTTATTTCCATACATGAAAATAACTTGAAGGGATCTATGAACCTAAATATGAAAGCCTGAAAGTATAAAACTTTAAGAAGAAATTATAAGGGAAAATGTTTATGAATTCAGGGTAGGCAAGAACTGCCTAGGATACAAAAGACATGATGTATAAAAGAAAAAAATTGATAAATGAGATTCCATCAGAATTTAGAACTTTAAATGACATCATTAAAATGAAAAGTAGTCCTTAAACAGACCATATTTACAATACATATAACCTATGACCAGAATATATAAAGAATTCTTAGAGCTCATTAATAGACAACCCAATTAAAAAGTAGACATAAGATGATAAATAGCCAGTATAGCACAAGGAAAGGTGTGCAACTCTAGAATCAGAAAAATACTAATCAGTACAATAATAAGATTGAATTATACACTCATTAGGGATATGAAGTTAAAAGTTTTAAAAGGCTTGTCATGACTTTTTCTTTTTGTTGGGTTCTCCCCCTTTGCATTTAATTTGTCACGCCCAATGGATTCATTCTACTGAGTTTCCTGGGGTTGTGATCTTTATTGTCTTTTCCTAGGGTATTGTCTAAAATTTTTTGGAGTGCTGGTTTGGCATTCATGAAGTTCCTGAGGTGCTCTTTATCATGAAAGTATCTTATTTCTCCATCAATTTTGAAAGATAGTTTTGCAGGGTACATCAATCTGGGTTGGAGGCTGTTTTCCTTTAGGGCTTGAAATACATCACTCCAAGCTCTTCTTGCCTTGAGGGTTTGTGTTGAGAAGTCTGCTGTGATTCTGATGGGCTTTCCTTTGTATGTGATTTGTTTCTTTTCTCTCACTGCTTGTAGAATTTTGTTCTTCTGTTGGATTTCTGGAATCCTAACTATTATATGCCTATGTGTAGATTTTTTTTGATTAAGGCTAGCTGGAGTCCTTTATGCCTCACTTATCTGTATGTCAAGTTCTTTTCCCCTCCTTGGGAAGTTTTCTGCCATCACTTCTGTGAACAGTTTTTTTATGTCATCTGCACTGTCTCCTTTTACTTCATTGACTCCAATCAGTCTTACGTTATTCTTCTTTGCATCATCTAGCAGCTGCTGGATTGATTTCTCATGTTCCCTTATAATTTTAAAGCAATTTTTCTTTTCCTGGTCATTAATTGCAATCTTATGTTCTATATCTGAAATTCTATCCTCACATTGGTTCATTCTGCTGCGCAGACTTTTGGTAGAGTTTTTAATCTAGTGGAAATCTGTTTGCATCTGTTTTATGGATTCCATTTGTTTCCTATGTTGGGATTCCATCATGTTCCTCAGATCCTCTATTTTTTTAATCTGTGTCCTCTCTAGATTTATTAATCATGTCTTGCACCATGAGCACAATCTTTGCTGTTATCTGAGTAATTATTTCTGATTTCATTTTTCCCAGATCCTCTTTTGTTGTCAGTTCAGAGAGTGCAGGTGGTTGAGTATCAGATTGTTCCATCTCATTTCCTTTTGGGGTTGCTGTAGGTGATCCAGAAGTCTGTTTTTGAGACTTGTTTATGTGTCTTCTCATTTCCACGGGGTGGGGGGTACTTCTTTCTGGCACCCGTGTGGCTCACCTTCTCTGCCTTAGGAGCTTGGGATGGCTGTGGGGGAGCTTCCTTCCGGTGCTGGGACAGGCTCACCTTCTCTGCCCTAGGAGCTTGGGATGGCGTCGGGGGAGCTTCCTTCCGGGTGCTAGGACCAGCTCACCTTCTCTGTTCATAGTCCCTGGTGTGGTTTTGGCTTCCTTACATATCTAAACACACTTCCTGTGTTTGAGGGAACTTCTCAATTAGAAGCCATCCCATTTCCAACAGAAAAGCCCTAACTTTTAAATTAAAATGTTTCTATTGGTACATGTTTGTAGAACATAATGACTACATTTATTGTGGGGGAGTTTGTACATGTACATAACACATCTTAATTTTTTTTTGTCTCCTTACTCTCCCATCCCTCCTTGTTTCTTCCAAGTCTTGTTTTTCTTCCCATTGCAAAAGCTCTATTTTCATTTTTTTCTTCAACTGTCTTCTTTTTAAAAAAATTCCTTTACAATTAACAAACATACATGTAAGTGGACTACTACATTGAAAATAAACAAAAAGTACTTAGAACATTAAAAAAGAAGCAGAATATACAAGAAAAATGTTAAAATAGTAAGAGGTCAATCCTGAATATCCTTTTTGGTTGTTTGTTTTGAGACAGGTCTCCCTGTGCAGTTTAGTCTGGCCTTGAGCTCACTATATAGCCTATGCTAGCCAAGAACTTGCAGTGATCCTCCTACCTCAGCCTCCAGAGTGCTGAGATTATAAGTGCCCACCATGCCCAACTTGAATGTCTATCCTTTAAGAGGAGTTCTAAAAGAGTACATAGAAATAGTTAATATCAGCCATGTGACAAGTAGTGAGAATGTGTGATTCTTTTTTAATTAATTGCCAAATTTTAGAGTAAATAATTATCATCCTAGTTAGTCCCTTTAGTAATCAACATGTTGTTTTTCTTTCTACATTTAAAAAAGTCATTGTAACTAGAGGACCAGGTCATATCTCAGAACATCAGTATTGAGCCTGTCTGCTAAGTATGACCCATCCCCTGTGTTTATTTATTGATGTAAACATGGGTCACTTCTGCTTCTAAACTTAAGGAATTTGACAGTGAGTAGGTTAGAACTAGATCATCATTTTGGGGACTTCATCAAGACGAAAAGATACATAAGCTACTTTATTCTCCCTCCAAAGAGGAAGGTCTGGGAGGGAGCAACTACCAATATAAATTTAAAAGTGTATTTATTCATTCACTTAGCAAATTATTTGAAGACTAATTCCTTCTTTAGTTAATTTTGTTTCTTACCTTCCTGTTAATGTAATGTTCTGGCATGAAAATCCAAGGTAGTTATTAGAAAAATACTAGGGCTAACATTGGAACAACAAATTATCTGATTTGTCAAATTATGAAGTGCTGTGAATCACTCTGTGTTGTAGTAAGGCTGCTTAGCTCTAATAAACCAAAAGGTAAAATAAAAAAAAAAAGAAAAGCTGGGAGTGTAGCTCAGTGGTAGAGCAGCTCACCTAACACACATGAGCATGTGAGTTTGATCCCCAACAGTGCAAAAAAGGGGAAAAAGTTACTACATATTAATAATTTCATGGGTTTCAACCAACTATAGTAAGCATTTCTTTTAGTGATCAGTTTGTTTTGTTTTTAGCCAGTAAAAACTTCTTGATATTGACTCCCGTGAACTAAGGACATGATCTAGTAATCTGACCTGACCCAGTAGTCACTGCATCATGTGGAAAGTTTGCAGACATTCTTGTTTTCTTGCCAGGCTCTTCCTATATGCTTCTCGCCCCAAGCCAGAAAATAGTCACTCTCCTAAGAAGAAAGCCCTACTTCTTTTTAATCAAAAATGGTTTTTAGAGACCATAATATTTGAGAAATTGCATGACAGAGCATGAATCTCTCTTCCATGTAAATTATCAAAAAGGAATGTATTAGGATGGAGATGTAGCTCAGTGATAGAACATTGCCTAGCATGCACAAGGCCCTGGATTCAGTCCCCAGTAGCCCGCACACGCACACAAGGAATATATCTATCATCTAGGTGACTTCAGGCATTGAATGCTGCGTTTAAATATATATATATATATGAAATATCAGTTATATACATACATACACATCATAGAAAAAGAATACATCTTTCCAGTGGGTGATTCCTAGTGTATGTACCCAGCTAGATTGTGAGCTCTTCCATTATGAGTCACATACCTGCTTTTCATCACAATGTTTATGCCACTTTTTAATACATAGGAAATTTAAAAGGCAAGATTTTGTGATGAACAAATGAATGATTTACCTAAAATGATGCAGAGCCATTGGCAATGGTGAAACTCAAACTTATGTCTCCTAGAGACTGACACCTAAATCCTGCATCTTGGGCCCTTTACCCTGAGTCACAGTACTTACCAAGAAAGAACACTCAAAATTACTCTTTTTGGATCTTGTTGAATAGATGAAGGATGGTATATTGAGCATCACTGTATTTTGAGAGGGGGTACCAGGAATCAAACTCAGGACCTCATGCTTGCCAGGCCGGTGCTGTACCACTGAGCTACATCCCTGGCGCCAGTATTTTCTTGTGAAAAGAAGTTCTTGGCTTTCTTAAGGAGGTCTTTTGGAGGACAGGGTCTTCCTTCCTAAAACCAAGCTCAGTTCTGCACAAATAAGACACTCACTGATTTATTGATGGCTTGCAGATCTTGCTATCATTTCCAAGAGCACTGAATGGAGGGTGGGGAGCAAGGAGAGAAAAGAAACCTCTGCTTTGCTCCCATGCATCAAAACTTCAGGTCTTTACACTTGTTACTTGGAGACCCAGAAAAAGCTGTGCAAAACTTCTGAGTGACCTCAGATATCAGTTGTTTCCCTTTTTGCTCCCAGAGGTCACAATTTTCATTTGAGAGGCTGTTGGGAATGATTCAACAAAAGAGAAATGAGGCATTTAGTAGTTGGGTGAGCAGTAGAAATGGCATTTAGTACACAGACTGAGGCTGGCCTTTGCTAGGTTCTCAGACAGGTCAATCATAATAACAGGAGGGATAAGAGCATTCAGATACAAGTAGATGAAGGCCTTGTAGAGCAGGCCTGTGACAGACTCTTTTCTCAGTGAAATGGAAAGCTGAAAGTAGGAGTGCATGAGAGGATGGTGGCAGTTTTCAGGACACAAGAAAGGCGATGAAAGAGTAGTCCTTAAGAGTGGTACCATAAAGAGAGTAAGAAAAATAGTAGATTGTTATCCAGACACAGTCAAGATTACGGTCATGAATTTAATTTCAAATCAGGTAAGTACCACTTTGTTTTTCTCCAGCCTAATTCATATAGGTGATTGTAGGCACTGAATGCTGCTTTTAAATAAAGATTGGGAGCTTGCTACCTGAGTAAGCCTAAGTGACAGAGGGCTGCCATCCGCAAATCTCCAAACCAAGGTGTCAAGAAAGAATTTGCAACTATTCTTGCTGCTGTTTATAACAGGACAGCCACTTCCGTTCTAGCAATTAAATGAGGATCCTTTCCTGTAGATAGAAGCTTTCTTCCTTCCCCACCTTTCCAAAGATACAATGCGAAAAGGGACAAAACTTAGATTCAACCAGGGTCAAGAGAGACACCAAATTCTACCATCCATTCCCCAGGACCTCCAAACCACACGCACAGACCTGGAAGTAAGCATACTTTACTCACTGCTTCTCTGCCTTTTGGCTAAGGACAAATGTAGCATACTTTACTTAGAGCTTACAAGGTGAAAATTTGTAAGAGAAGCTCGGGTTATGGACCTAACACCTAGGAGCAGAGGCAGTCAAGGGCTGCTTTTTTGATGGCAGTGGTCTACCACTGAGCTATAGGAGCCCTATTTAGGGATCTTTGACCCAAGTCTTCTGGAGTCCAGACATGTCCCTACTGCACGAGCTTGCTCCTGTCCAATCGTCTCCTGACAGTCTTGCCCAGATGCTCTCTGCCTCTTCGCTTCCCAGTAGGAAAAGATGGGGAGGAAAGGGGAGAAACTTGAATGGGTCTTAGATGTGGGGAGGCAGAACCATCTCAGAGCAAATAGGAATCCTAGGAGCCCATTCTAAAGTCCTGGGTGTATGCCGGCGACATCAGAGACCACAGGGTCTACGTCCGGTGCCCTTGCCAAAGGAGTTGGCTCTTGTTCAATCACAGGTTGTCCATTTATAAGAAAAAGACGTAAAGCAAACAAACACCACTTCGTGAGACTCCCTAGTCCTCACATCAATCCTCCTGCTGCATGGAAAGCTGCTTCTTTGTCATCACGAATGGAAAATGTTTCTCCTCGACCCATACAGATTGAAATTCCTATACCATATTGGCGAACTTCATCTTTGAAATCTAATAAGAACATTACCAATTGGCGAGACATCCCCCAAGTGACATCCCTCCAGCTCTCCTCTCACCACCACTCATTCCCCCTCTTACCGTGGCTCTTTGGGGGCAAAGATCAGAACTGGCAACGGTAGGATTCAAACCCACATCCCCAAAGAGACTGGAGCCTTAATTCAGCGCCTTAGACCTCTTGGCCACGCTACCACAGTGAGAATAGCATTATACCTCCTCTTTCTGATGGTAATTGCCTTTAAAAAGAAAACAAAAAACAAAACAACAACAAAAAAACTTTTCAGCTATTTTCTAGAACGTGTCCTAAGAGCATACAGAGGAAACGTTGGGGAAACAAATGGTCCTCTCACAAAAGCTGACTCTCCTCATGGACTCTGCAACTCTCCACGCTGGGCTTAAAGGGGAAGGCTGGTCTTACTGAGTGAACGAACGAATGAGTATTGAGTAAAGAGCGAGTGAAACCTGTATCACATACTAGGCTGTGGGACTTTCGCAGGTGTAGACTATGTTTTACTCTTGCTCACTTAATCTCATTCTTGCCACAAATTTCTTAGAAAGATAAACCAGATTGGATACTAACTAAGGCCACAAAACTGGCTCCAGAGGAACATGTCTTAGGGCATTTGCAAACATTCGAGGGCCTTCGTGGAGCTGGAATCTAACCAACCTTCCAAAGATGCCCCAAGAACCCCCCAGCCCTCCGTTTCCCCGCTGAAACAGATGGGGCGCGCGTATGTATGAAGCTGTGACCAGCTGAGGAGGCGAATCCCTCTCAAGCTTTCACACTCTGTTCCTAAAATAATCGGGGATGTTTTCATTCTGCTCTCACACACAGAGCAGGTGCCTATACTGTACTAATATAAAGTTTTAGGATCTTAAACGCGGGTGTGTAACGTTAGCATTTCAGCCTTGCCAATCAGCCCTCTGACCCCGCCCTCGTGTTGCCTCGGAGCTTAGTTGGGGAGGGGGCACAGGGCTCCAGTTCCCTGCTGACAGATGTTGCCTCTCCCGAGTGGAGCCTGACAACACGCCTCTGGAAGGAGTAGCTTTGGGCCTTCCTCCACTCAAACCCCATCTAGCTTAGGGACATGGTGGACTTATTTTCCTGATAAAATATTCTAGCAACAAGCAATCAAAATTTAAACTTAAAAGAACAATTTAATTTTATAATAAAATCATTAGATATGAAATAGGGGTAAAACATGTCTAATACGTGTATAGTGAAAAAAAAGTAAGAGAAATGGATGACAACCTATGTACAAAGAGAAAGAAATACTTCATATTCATGAATGAGAAGATTCAATGTTGTTAAAATGTCAGTTATCCTGAAATTGATTTACAGATTCAATGCAATCCCAATAATAATCTTAACAAATTATTTTTGAAGAAATTGACAGGATGATTTCAAAATTTATATGAAATTTCAAAGATAGAGTGTACTCAAAACAATCTTAAAAATAAGAACATAATTGGCAGACTAACTCCAACATTTATTCCATTAAATCAGACTATATATTTATTACAAAGCTACTGTAATTAAGAGTTTTATATTGACATTAAGATGTAAAAAACAGAACTATGGAACAGAAGTACAGAGTCAGAACCACACATATATTGTCAACTAATCACTAGCAATGTTTTAAAGGCAATTCAGTGGAGTCAATTCAGTTCAACAAATGAACTGGAAAAACTGTAAGATTTTATAACCCTACATCACACCATACGCCAAAAAAAAAGGAAAAAAAGAGGATCATATATCTAAGAGTAAGACTCAAAACTCTAAAATGTTTAGAATAAAATCTCCAACTTATTTTGGGAAAGATGTTACAAACACACCATTAGAAGTATATGACCCACAGAAGGAAAACATGATTACTTAGACTTTCTCAAAATTAAGATCCTCCACCCTTTGAAAGTCACTGCTAAGAGAAAAGCCCACAATAGGAAATAATCATCTTCAGACAGGAGTTTGCTCCTAGGGGACATTTGGCAATATCAGGAGGCATTTTTAGTTGTCCTAACTGGGGAGGAAGGGCAATATTACTGTCATGAAAAGGGTAAAGTCAGGGATGCTGCTAAACACCCTGGTATATATCAGACAGCTCTCCACAGCAAAGAATTACCCGGTCCAATAAGTCACCACTGGGGAGGTTGACTGGAGTAACAAGCCGCAAAGGCAAACTTATCACTTGCCTTCTGCAGGGAAACAGGCCAGTCAGATTTCATTATTATCTACTGACACGAACTGTTGACTCCCTTCCAAAGCTTTGAAGAAAGAACAATTCTTATATGCAAAAGTGTAGCTGGTGGACACCGAGTCCTGTCCAAGGCACCTGCTGATACCAAAGGCCCATCATGAGGGGATTTAGTAACAGCACTGCATTCTGCAAAGACCAGAAAGAGATGTTCCTTAACGAGCTCAAATTCTGACTTTGAACTCACCTTGGGACTTTTTGCTGGCTAGGTGTTCTTCCAAAGTGGGCTCAAGCCAGGGAGTCGGACCTTCTTTAACTTCACTTCCTTGAGCTGGTGAGCAATTGTCCCTGGTATTCCTGTCCTGATTCACCCATCTTTTCTTACCTCGCTAGTGGACATGGAAGGAGGAGGTTGTAGTGGAGAGAAAGTAAAAGGTGGAGAAAGACAACATTGAGTGGGAAACTTAGTGGGGGTCCAGAGGCAGGCAACAGCAGGGAGCACAGGGTCACCTTCAGCTCCGTGCAACTGCCTGAATTCCTTAAGTCAACATTTAGGAGCACATGAAACAAAGATTCACTTTACCCTGTATTCCCTATCCTACCATTTCACAAAATACAGCCTGCATTTTCAAGGTTATTTAAGGTTCCAACTTTAATGTCATCCCTTCAGCAAGTCCTTATCAGCTCCCTTTCAAACAGAAGTGAAGACAGGAAAGAGTGTGTCATTTTAGGAGTTTGTGTTTGAGATTGAATTTTGGCCTCTCCTTGGCAGGCTGACTCATTCATTCACCGGTCATATTCCCCAGCTCAGAGCTAGGTGTTCAGATGATAGGGTTTTTTTCTAATAGAACTTGAAACTTCTATTTCATTACATATTTTATTTTTATTAGTAAACGTTTGCAATACATACTGATTACACTCATTGTGGGGAGTTGGTACATGTACATAACACATCTTAATTCTTTTTGCTTCCACTTCTGGATGATAGTTTTTAATATAAGGTGAAACCCGAAGTACAGACCCTGAAAGCCATCAGCGATGGTTGTAAAAACCAAACCTTGGCAGCCATGGGATTCGAACCCACTCCCCCATAGAGACAGGAGCCTAAATCCAGCACCTTAGACTGCTTGGCCACACTACCAATTTAGGATAGATAATAAGTCTACTTTTCCTAGTTATGATATTCTGTACTTTTTTTTTTTCTTCAGGGTTGTGCTCTGGATACCCAAGTTGAAAGCATAATGTCATGCATCGCCAAAGGACACCCAGGAGAAGTTTCCAGGATACATTTTTCTCTTCCCTCCTTTCTTCTCCCCCTACCCCATTTGAATCCGATTCCAAATCTGAGACCGAGAGCAGCTCCTCTCTCTCTGGAAACTAAAGGAAAAGATCTCCTTTCAGATGAACTATCTGCCCCGAAAGCGAAGCTCTTGGGATCTAGAATGTACGGCTTCCTGAAGGCAGGGGTCCCGACAACCCCAGCCTGGCGCCCAGCAAGCCTGACAGCCCAGAAACGAAGTATTGACCGGATGAAGGAGCTTCCAGACTTGGACCCCAGACCGCCCGGGGAGGGGATGGGGGCGGTGGAAGAAAGAAGAGCACCTCGGTCACCCTTGTGAGTTAGGTTCTTTTTGGTTCTGAGGCAGGAAAGCACTCTTGGAGACTCCAGGAAAAGGAGGCTGTGCATTGGAGGATGAGGAGAAACCTCGCGTCGCTGCTCCTGGAGAGTCACCGCGCAGAAAACCTGTGCGGGTTAACGCGCCCCCCCCCCAGGGTGTCGCCCCGAGCGATCTGCAGCTTCGGTCGTTCTCCCAGTTCTGCGTGCAGAGCCCAAGGTTGATGCTAGGTTCTGACTGTCGCGGGAAAGCTTGGGTTTCCACCTTCCTGGCGGATCACACCGGTGAAATTACTGGACGCCAGGATGTTGGTTTATCTCTATCGTTAGTTCGTGGCGGTAGGTAGCAGAGATTTTAACTCACTACTGTGGTCTAGACTTGCAGAGAAAAACAGCTCCCAGTCGCAGCAAAAGAGTGGGTGGAGGACTGGGAATGTTTGGGTTAATTTTGTACTTCCAAGGGCAGAAATTCTGGTTCGCTAGTAGCACCTAATCGCGTTTTCAACTTGATGAAATTAGCTATATCAAGGGACACAAAGAGGCTATAAACAGGTTGGTCGTATATGTTCATATTGTTTCTCTCCCTCTCTCCCCCCGCTTTCCCTCTCCTTCCCCTTCCTGTCCTTCCCTCGCAAAATATACCAAGTTGGGAAAGAAGTGCCCAGGTCTGGCATTCTTCCTCAGAACAAACAGTGGTTGTTGTCTCTCAAACTCTTTGAGCTTCTCAAGAAGGAAAAAATATTCCCCTTGTGCCTGGTGGTGGACTGAGGAGTGAGGCGATCGCCTGGGACACATATAGGGGATTCTTCCAATAGTTTTCCCCTGAAATTCTATAGTCTTCATTGTGGGTTGAATTGTATCTCTTCAAAAAAGATATGAAGTCTTAACGCCCAGGATGTACTTCGAAATGTGACCTTGTGTTTGGGCATGGTGGTGCACACAGGTAGTCCTAACACTCTGAGGGGCTGAGGTAGGAGGATTGTGAGTCCAAACCTAGTCTGGGCAACTTGGGGAGACCCTGTCCACAATAAAAAATAATCACTTTTTTAAAAAAGGCTGGAAGTGTAGTTCAGTGTGAAGGACCTGGGTTCAATCCCCAGTACTGAAAAAGAAAAAGTGACCTAACTTGGGAATAGCATCTTTATGAAAATAACTGTTATGGTTTGTATCTAGATGTCCACTCAAAGCCTCATGTGGTCATAGGTGGGGCTTTGTGGAGGTGGCTGGATCAAGTGTGTGGTGCTGGGATTAATGGTGTGTTGCTAGGATAAGGGTGCCCCACCCTGGGTGTGAGCGCTGCCCACCCTAAGGCCTGGTAGCCTGGATGGAATATAAGGGACAGAAAGAAGGCTGTTGCCATCACTTGCTGCTTTGCTGCTTTGCTGCCTTCTGCCCGCCAAGCACTATTTCTCCCCTGTGATGCCCCTCTGCCATCACACGCTTCCTTGGACTGAAACCTGTACAAACTGTGACACAAATAGACCTTTCCTTCTTTAACTCTGAGTGTCAGGTATTTTGTCTCAGCAACAAAAAAAGTAACTAAGGCAATAACCAAGTTAAAACATATGTTCTAAAATTCTGACTATGCTGAATGTGCTGAAAACTTGACTTTTTTCTAACTTTAAAGATGTCGGATAACCAAAGGTCATGGTAATCCCAAAAGGGCACTAGCTTCTTAAACTATTGACCAACCAACAAAGGCCCTGTGGAAGAGCTTTATGCGTCTCCTCCTCAGTTACACTATTAAGTAGGAGTCAAGGGAACAGGGACTGGGGATGTTCCAGGAAGAGAGAAAATTCCAAGAAAATATACAAAGGGAGCCAAAGGGGCAGAAAAGGGCCTAGAAACTGTGATTACCTTTCCACATCTGCACCTGAACTCCTCATTCTCTTTCTCTTCAGAATCCAGTCTAGAGCACAGTGGGGAATCACTGCCTACAGTGTGAAACTAACACAAAGGGAAAGCTGGGAGAGGGTTGTGACACCAAGGCTAGGAATCAGTCTTTTCGGGCATGTTCCTCACTGGATTGTAATTCCACAGGTGTCTTGCAAATTGACTTCTTTTGCGATCCAGGGTGAGGTGAATCTCTAGTTTTGTGTTTTTGTTTTGCTTGTGGTCCAGAAGTCCCATATCTGACTAACTCCACAACTTTCTCCCCTCTTTCTTCTTGAGAATTATCTTTTGTTGTGCCCAGATTTCGAGGTCCGCAAAGACCACCAAGGAGCCGATTCCGATGTAAACACACCAGCGTCGTTTATTCAAGCTGGAGCAGGGACTCCCAACCGTCACTGCCGCAGCGGGTCAAGATTGAGAGCCCCGACTCCAAATCAGCAGGGGTTTTTATAGTGGTCACAGCAAGGTTCTAGATTGGCAATTAAACCTGATTGATTGTGCCTTGCGCACCCAAGCTGCAAACGGTTGCTAACTCCTGATTAGCTGTTGCTAGGGGACGGCGGAACACTATCACAGGCAGGTGGTCAAAATACATCTTGTGGTTTTTCTTAGAACTGAAATTTATGCCACCAAATTTTAGAATGGAGTCACTTAGGTCTCACACTTTAAAGCATAATTCTAGACTCTGTCCATAGGTGTGGGTACAGTGAAAGAGCACACATTACATTGAGCTTAATACTGAAATGGGACTAAGGGGCCACTCAGAGAGAATCCGGAATCTCTCAAAATAAGCACAAGAGTGGCACAGGGAGGATCTCAAAAGAAGAAAGGAAAATACATCACAGATCTAATACAAAGCATATATTACTGAACGGATGTCAAGTCACATATTAGAGCTTCAAGCAGATATGACAGTAACTTATTTATTGTTGTACCACAACATCTTTCTGCATGATTTCCTGCACTTCGATGTCCAGAGGGCCAAAAACTTTGTTTTCCAAACTTTGATCTATAAGAGCCTTTTGTGACCTAAGCTCTGCTGGCTGTAAGAGGCTGAGAAGAAGGAATCTGGAGCAATGGCACAAAAGGTTTTGTATAAGCTGGAGTAACTGCCCTCCCTTGGCTTCAGAGGCGTGAAACTGCACGCAGTGGAAATGGCTGGCCAAATTGTTTTGTTGTTACTTAGAGCTTTCCCTGTCCTTTCTTCTCTGGCCACCAGGCTCTCAAACGCGAACCTGTATTTTTCAGATTTCCTTGCCAGCTGGTTGCAGATTAGGCTCTATCAGTTGGATTTACAGACAGTATCTGTGAATATTAGCACACCACATCTACAAAGAAGCTATTCTGCTTCTGCCCCGGTAGTCATGAATGACTTTCATCAGATTGAGATAAGCTCTTTCGATATCTATTTTCTTCCGGGTTTTTTTTTTTTTCATGATTGGATGTTGGATTTTGTCAAAGGTTTTTTCTGCATCTATTGAGATGATTGTGTGATTTCCCTCCTTACTTCTGTGTATGTGGTGCCTTATATTTGATTTGCATATGTTGAGCCATCCTTGCATCCCTGGGATGAAACCCACTTGGTCATGATGTATGATCTTCTTGATGATTTGTTGTATTGTTTTCAAAAACTCTTGTTGAAGATGTTTGTCTCTGTGTTCATTAAAGAGATTGGCCTGTAATTTTCTCTTTTCGGTTGGGTCCTTGTTTGGTTTTGGAATCAAGGCAATGCTAACTTCTAAGAATGACTTTGGCAGTACTCCTAGCCTTTCACTGAAGAGCTTGGGGAATATTGGCATTAGACCTTCCCTGAAGTTCTCGTAGAATTCAGTGGGGATTATTTTTGGGGGGCGCGTACTGGGGATCAAATTTAGGACCTTGCACTTGCTTGCCAGGCAGGTGCAGTGCCACTGAGCAACGTTCCCTGCCCTAGAGAATTTATTTTCAGGGGGGTACAAGTACTGCAAGTGCAAGGTCTTGAGTTTGATCTCTGGAACAAAAAAAATTCAGGGGGATTTGCAAATCTTTATGCTTATCTTTTCAGTCTCTTAAACATGTCTTTAGAAGAGTAAAAAAATTTAATTTTAATGAGACTTAATTTATCAATTTTTAATTGAATTATGTTTTTGACATTATATTTAAGATATCTTAGTCAGCATAGTGGCACATGCCTTTAATCCAAGCACTCAGGAAGCTGAGGCAGGAGATACGAAAGTCTGAAACCAAGTTGAGCTTCCCAGAGAAACTCTGTCTCAACACACACACACACGCACATGCACGCACACACAATCTTTACCTCATTCCAGATCACAAAGATTTCCTTTTAAAAAAAACTTTCAATACAAAAATTTTTTTAGTCAGTGATGTGAGAAATGTATTGAAGTCTATTTTTTTGCACATGGATATCCAATTGTTTCAGCACCACTTATTGAGAAAAGTTATTCTTTCCTTGTTGACAAGAAAATAGCAATCCTGCTTTAAAGGAAAATAAGAAAATAATTTATTCCAAGCCAAACATGAGTGACCATGGCCTGGGAACACAAACTCCAGTTACCCTGGATGACATATTCCACCGTGGTAAGGGTTAGTTGGACTTTTATGGCCGCAGAAGAGATGCAATCATAAATCAATACCTTCAATATATGCATAGTGGGGAGAAATAATATAGGTTGGTTAAGGTACAGCAGGGGAAATCTGACCATTGGACTGACATTGCATCTTAATGCATTCTTAGAAGATTGGCATTTGGTAGGATCAAGAGCCTGTTCTTTTGCTAATTTTCATGAGGCATGTTAGGATAGACACCAAAGGTCAGAAGTAATGACTTGTTTTCTTTAGGCCTGGCAGTGGCCCTCATCTCAAGCTTCCTAGTATCTTATCCAAGCAGGTAGGGGGTCCTGTAGTTTATTTCCCTTTGGAAAGTTGTCAGTCTGGTTCCTACGTGAAGAGTTCTATTGTAAGATGATTTCTTTGGGAGATGCTTAATATCACACTTATTGAATTGCTTTTACACCTTTGCAAGAAATTGGTTGTTCTTATAAAGGTGGACCTATTTCTGGATTTCTGTTCTCTTCTGTTGATCTACTTTTTGTCTATAGTTACAACAACACTGCACTCTTTGAATTACCAATTTTAAAATCAAGTAGTTTTACTCTTTCAACTTTGTTCTTTTTCAAAGTTCTTCTAGTTCCTCCAAGCTTTTTGCTTTTCCATACAAAATTTAGAATCTATTTGTCAATTTCTACAAGAAATCCTTTTGAAATTGTGATTAGGATTGCACTGAAATCTAGAGATCAATTGAAAGGAATTGGCTCCCCACCCCACCCCACCCTTGACTGGCTGGGAACAGGCATTTTAACAATATTATTTTCTGACTCATGAATGTAGTATATATCTATTTATTTAGGACTTATTTAGTTTCATACATGTAATATTCAGTGTATATGGCTTGTACATATTTTTGTCAGATTGATCACTAAGTACAGTATTTAACATTTTCAGTATTGCTATAAATGGAACGTTAAAAATTTTACAGTTGTGAATGTTAGCATACAGAAATTCAGTTTTTGTATGTTGATCTTGCATCCTTCAATCTTGTTAAACTCACTTGATCTCTCAAACAGCAACTTCCCAGTCTTCCTCTCCACTTCTGGTTAATCCATATGTTATAATTCAATCACAGTGAATTCTTTTCTCTCAATTTCTTTGTTTAAGAAATTTCATTCTGACCTCTGTAGTTGTACTGCAGCTTTGGCCTCCACTAGAGTTAAAATTTGTCCTGAGGCACAGTCCAGCCTGAAGAGAATAACTAACACTTCAATATCTATCCAGACTGAGAGTAAATAATGCTTCGATAACTATCAAGTTGTTCTTGCTAACTTTTTTTTCAGTCCACTTTAGATACCTCCATATTTTTTCATTGCTTCTTACATTTGAGACCAAAGGGAAAGCAGAAAGAGGGAATTAAAAATTCCTTCAAGCCAGGCACAGTGATGCACATGTACAATCCCAGCTACTCAAGAGGCTGAAGCAGGAGGATTGCAATTTAGAAGCCATCCTTGGCAACTCAGCAAGACCCTGTCTCAAAAGACTAAACAAAACTAAAATGGACTGGGGATGGAGCCTGGTGGTAGAGCACTTGCCTACCACAAGTGAGACCCTGGATTAAATCCCAAGTAGTGTAAAAACCAAACCAAACTAAATCAAACCCTCCAATTCAAATGGGTTAGGTATGGAAGAGAGGCAAGCAATAGAATCTTGAAGCACTTAATTTGGCTCTAAGCCTGCAGTGTGGCTGACATTCACCCACAGTAACCTGGCATAAAAGGGTAAGATACATATGTAATATCGTGTATAAAAATAGGGATGCATACACATGTATATGGATGCACACAAATTTCCTATAACTGGAGAATTGGTTCTCTTTTACCATGAAGGACAAGTCTGTCTTTACTTTCCTTATGGTACTATTTTAAGTATTTGAGAATGGTAATGATATACCTTTCTCTTTTACATATTTAAAATCTTCAGTTTCATCGATAATATTGTTTTTTTGGTTTTTTTTTTTTTTGAGACAAGGTCTCACTCTGTAATTCAGGCTGTCCTTAAACTCACTGTGTAACCCAGGTTAGCCTCAAATTTGTGGCAAACCTCTTGCCTCAGCCTTCCAAGTGCTGGGACAACAGGTATGCGCCACCACACCCGCCTGCAAGTAGTGTTTTAAAAACCTAAAATCCATGGGAACTTCCTTTAGCCTCTCCTCTCCTTAGCCTCTCCTCTATTTGTCCAGACCAGATAACACCCAGATTCAATTCATACCACCCCTGGAACTGCCCTGGTCCTTTGCTAAAGAAAAGCCAAGAGTAAAACTGATCAACCATTAAGGAAGACTTAGTTTTTCTCACTGGAAAGTGTGTCTGCTTGAGAGACTGAAACCATGCATTGGCTCGAGAAATGCGGTCAGACATTTTTCAGAGAAAATCTGCCTGAGTAAAGCTAAATGAACATCTATATTAAATGGATCGTACCTGGTGTTTGGTGGGGGTATTAGGCTCATATTCTCAATAACTAACACTACGTTTATATTCAGGTAACTTCCTTTTTTCTATAAGGATGTTCTGCGTATTTGGGTCATTGGATGGGTGAGCCCATTCATCTATGTACTAGGGCCAGGTGCATCATTTAGTAACCACGTACATGTGAATTAGAACCCAGATGGACATTAAGTCTCCAGGAATTCATACTTAACTAGGTGAGAGCTGAAAGGCACCTAGAAATTCAAGAGGTCATTTTACCAAAAATTCCAAGAAGAGGAAACTAAGGGTTTCCATGGTGTTTTGGATTTTTGTAGGTAGAAATTTTCTTGTTCTATGGATGTCTATGCATTTGTTTGATTTCTGTATTGGTTAGAATTCTCTAGAAGGACAAAATCAATAGAAAATATGTGTGTGATTTTTGAAGAGGACTAAAAGGTAGGTTTTCAGGATAGAGGAGAAAGAGTCTACAATGGCCACCTGCACCTTAGAGAGCTTGGGCCTCCAGTAGCTGTTCAGTCCAAGAAGATGGAAGCTACAGAAAAGAAGACGGATCAAGAATGCAGTGTGAGTCCAAGGTCAAAGGCCTGAAATGTCACTGGAGAGTTGCTGGTAAGAAACTGGATACTGATGTCTATAGGAAACAGCAGCAAAAGATGCTCAAGTAACTAGAGCTTTTAAAAAAGTGAGTCAACTTCTTTCTCTGTCCAAGCTACAAACCTATTGGTTAATACCACACACAACTGGGATGGGTGTCCCCGCCCCCCATTTGCTGGCCAATCATCTCTGGAAATACCGCCCCTAGACATAACCAGAATTTGTTTTACCAGTCTACTAGGTGCTTCTTAATCAAATCAAGTTGACACATATCCCTATTAATAGTCACAGTCTCTATCTCAAGTATTTATTTTAATGCTTTGATATGTGCTAGGGATGTAGCTCAGTGTGAAGGCCCTGGGCTCAGTCTCCAGTGCCGGGGGAAAAAAGTTCAGGAAAACAAACCAATATCTCAATAGGCTGACATCTAAGTTTTCTGACCTCCAGAACTGTGAGAAAATAAATTTCAGTTGTTTGAGCCACCCGGGCTGTGGCACTCTGTAATGGTAGCCTTTGAAAACTTATACAAGAGTTGAGAGTCTTCCAGAACTTAAGAAAAATGTCATTCTATGGATTTAAGAAAACCCATACCCCCAAAACTAATACCTATCCTGTATTTGGAAAACCATGGGTTTCTCTATGAGATCACTTACTCTTGTTTTACACTTCTAAACTGAAATCTCTGGGTGCATCTAATTGGTGGAACTTAGGTCACATTCCTGTTCCTAGCTGCAAGTTGGGAAAGCAAGTTTTCTCAGAAAGACTCCTAATATGTGAAATTATCAAATGTAAGGAGATTGTTTAAAATATATCAGTCAGCCACTAATGTGACAAACGCTCACAACAGAGCTGTTCAGAAAGTTTATATTGAGGTCTCCGCTGTTCCTTCATTTACTCTCTTCCTTCAAGAGCTCTTAACTCTTAAAGGATCCGACTCAATGGATGACATATAATTTTAATATCTTACTAGTCCACGGAACTCTAGACTCAAGAATATTCTTCTCAGCACTGCTTCAGCCCACTTTATGTAGTTCAGGCTGGTCTTGAACTCAGGCTGGCCTCGAACTCACAGTGATCCTCCTGCCTCTCAGCCTCCAGAGTGCTGGGATTACAGGTACCACCACAACACCAGGCCTCTTTCTTTCTTCTTTATTGTACTTCATATTTCAGTTCAGCAGATTCTCCACTTCTGATATAGCAAATTCATTCCCTTCTTTTCAGTCCCATAACTGTTATCTGCTTACACTTTAAGCACCTCTGGTGTTCCCAGCTCTGGCTTTTCCTCTGTTCAATTTATTCTGCAATCCATGCTTAGTGAGTTTCTATTTTCCAATTTAGAAAAGATCTAACTTCTTTCCTATCTCCTGTCTAGGTTTCTGTTCTTTATTTTCACTAAATTAAGGCCTTATCACCTCAAGGAGGGTGAGTATCTGCCCCAGGCAGGGTTCTATGTAGACACTTAAATACCTCAGACTTTCTCTCAGAATTTGCTCGATTTTCTTTCGTCATGGGTCACCCCAGCTCAGGACTTGTCTAAGACTCAGCCTCCCCTTCTAGTGAAGCTCAAGCCCTCTCCATGCCTGAAGGACCGTCTACATGGCTTACGCTGCAAGTTTGTGGACCTTATAGGTCCATCGCCCTGTCACGCCGGGCACATCTATTTTTCTTTGACCTCTTTCATGAAATCTGTGGTTCTTTTGTTCGATGAGACAATGACAGTGACTTCAGGATTAAGATCATATTTGAATCCCTAGTTTCTAGTGCAAAGCCTAGCATAGAATTGAAATTCGGTGTTTGTTGAATGAAGGAAGACATTAAAATTAGCGACTGCTCGCTCGGGGTACTGAGCCTCTGAGCTCTGAAAAGGTCTAAGGAACTTGGAAGAGGCAGACTGTTGCAGTGCAATCAATGCACATCCTCAGTCTCAGAGAAGACCAAGTGCAGAAGTTGCAGTTTCAGCTGAGACCTCTGGTAGGCTCCTGCCTCTATACCAGATTTCCATTTATATTTTTTTCACAACCTGAAGGAAATGAGAAAACAATGTTTAATTTTCTTAATTGTGTCAAGTTGGGCACGTTTTTCCAGTTTAAGGATAGGAATGTCACTGGCCTCCACAGTGCGTCATTCCCAGTAAGACGAATCTACAGACTGAATTTCAGTGGATAGGAACTAGAGTAAAATGAAATTGGAATTTTGTTAGCATCCTATGATCTAGCGTAGGACCAGAGAAATATTCGTTTTCTTTTTCAGACAGAAAAAGAGCGCTTGCTTCCGTCAGGCCCTATAGCTCAGGGGTTAGAGCACTGGTCTTGTAAACCAGGGGTCGCGAGTTCAAATCTCGCTGGGGCCTACTTAGCTTTTGCTTATACCTTAAAAAAATTTTCCCCCCTCCCCACTGCCATCAATGAATCCTAAGAAACTGACTGATCCTCGCTTCTCCGTGCCCAGGAAGAACACTCGCAGAGCAAAACACGCTCTGTTTTGGTTCCCGTACGAGCTCGCAGTGCTGCAGCCGGGAACATGGACGCCGCCCGCCTCCGCGCACAAGCCCGGCCCTGCCGGCTCACGGACTCGGTGCCGGAGCGGGGAAGGAAGGCGGCCTGGGGAGCGAAGAAGACCGAACCTCCTCTCTGGGTTCTGGCCGAAAGTGGGATCGTGAAGGAAGCGTCCTCCCCACAGGGTGAGCGGCGGCCGCCGTTAGGCTCGGGCGCAGGACGCGCCGCCGCCCCGCCTGGCCGCGGGTTCCTTTCGAGCGTCTCCGACACGTCTCTTTCCACGTTGGGGACAAGTGCGGGACAAGACGTGGGTAATTAAACTTGCTCTCGAGGCAAAGAAATTGTCGCTCCCTTTCTGAAAAACCTAAAGATGATTTCTTCAAAATCGAACGGTCGCCTAACCGCCCGCACCGCACTCCACGCCCTCTTGCTGCCCGGGGAGTGGGGGCGACGCGGCGCAAGGAAGACAGCGCCGGCGGGAGGGCGCCGGAAGGGGGCGCTGCGGGGCCCATCCGCGCCCTGCGCTGCCCTCCCACCCCGCAGACTCCAGAGCCTCGGCTGGCTTTTAGGGGTCCCTGTGAGAGCTAGCACCTCCCTCGGTATGGAAATTCCTTTGTGAGGCAGGAGCATCCTTCTGCGAGGGTTGTCCCCACAGCTGCGGACACGCGGCTCTCTCACAAACTGGCTTCATGCCTTCACGGTGCCCGCTCTCCAAGATCTCAGTCATCGCTCTGTGGCCTTTGGCTATTGTTATTATGAATAGGGAATTCTAAAGAGCTTCATGCGTGCTCCCTTCGGTAGCTCAGCTGGCAGAGCGGAGGACTGTGGTAAATTTCCGTGTAGTTATCCTTAGATCGCTGGTTCGATTCTAGCTCGAAAGAAGAGCTGCTGTTTTGAGGCTCTGGGAGTATTGTTCTAAGGGTTTTAGCCACAAGTTAAGAGTTGTTTGTCCCACCTCAATCAAGGAACTGATGTGCTGTGGTGTTTACTTCTACTGGCTGGACTCCTTACAGCACTGGCGAGCCTATGGTACGTGGACGGCATCAGGCACACAAGAGCCAAGTCGCCCTGGCATCCCAGCACCTGTTAACAGCGCAAATTTGGAAAGGGGAAGTAGCTGCCCTTGTTGATGGCGTCACGCACGCGACCCATTAGCTATGAGTCCTGAGTGTTCCAGGCACTCCCAAGGAGATAAATATATACTTTTTTGGAGTGGCTGTGAGTTTTAATACATTCGTTTTTATTAACAAAAGATTTTAGCTTTGTTTTCTTACGAAAAATTGACATTCAATATCTAAGATTTAGCAAAGAGATGTTTTAATTAAGAGACTGAGATTCTTTTAATATTGTGCTCTCCCCCTGGCATATTTGAATATGCAGCACATTTCAGTTGTTTGTGAAGAATTAAGGATAGATTTGTATTGGGTACTTACAAATGTTTTGTGTGTGCTTTTTTGTAGACTCTAAGTCTTGAACATCAAAAAATGGCTACAGCCAAAAAAGCAAAGCTGAAAACAGCTGAAATCATTGCAAGAGGCCTGGATAGAGTTATGTGGAGTGATCAAATGCAATGGGAAAACGTTATATATTCTATGTAGTAAAAGTGTTTCTTGAAGGGAAATTGAGGAAATATCATTCCCAGTATCTTAGTTTTTGCAACTATCTTTCTAAAACAAATTATATGCCAGCTTTCAAATTTCACAGTGCACAGCAAAACATGATTAGCCCCTCATGGATGGGGAGTTTATCCAAATGGCCATGTTGTCTGGGAGTAATTCCCTTTTTCATGGTTTCCCAAACAAGGATAAAATTATTAAATGTATCTCTGAGATGAATTTAGCAGAAATATCGTTAAAGATCAAGTCCTGGATGTAGCAAATGATGTTGGTCAGCAGCTCAAAACTGACTTACAAAAGGCAGCCTGTTACTCCATGTGCTTGGGTGAATGCACAGATATAAATTATCATGCAAGGCTAGCAATAACTGTGTTATGCTGTTGGTGACACCATGAGAGAAGAGCTGGTAAAACTCATGTCTTTGCTGGAAGAACACAAGAAATGGATATCTACAATGCTGTGCTAGAGGCTTTTTGTCACAAGACATACGACAAAAAAAAGTGGTTTCAATTACTAGCGACGGGGCACCTTGCATGGTGGGGGCAACATCTGGTTTCATTTAGTTCTTTGTTAGAGAAGTACAATACCCAGGATTCACTTTTATTGTATTATACATTAAGAAGCTCTTTATGCCAGGGAAAGCAGCAAAAAAAAAAAATTAGAGGATGTCACAAAAATAGTGAACTACACCATGGCTCATGCTCTTAACTTTTTTCAAGCACTTCTTGATGAGGATCAGGCACAGTGTAATGCTTTACTTATGTACAATAATGTCCAGGAGCTGAGCAGAGAATAAGTTCTGGAGAGATTTGTAGCTTGCTTGGATGAAATTAGGCTGTTTATGAATGAAAAAGGGCAGGAATAGCCACAACTTATTGATACAACCCCATTTTAAAAAATATGTAACAGATTTTACACTACAATGTACTGAACAAAAAACTATAAAGGATGTTTTGTAATATCAAAACATTTGAGAGAAAATGCAGGTTTTTGAAAGAAACCTTCAAAGTGGGCAGCTGAAATATTTTTCAAATCTAAAAATACAGTTAGAAAATGGCACAATATTTGCAGACAATCCTACAGGTCATCAGGAAATCTACAAGGAATTTTCTAGCATTGTAGCAGCTGTAAAGGAGAAATTTAGTAACAGATTTTTATAGTTCCATTAAGATGGAGACAACGCTGTGTTTTCTCACTTCTCCAAATAAAGCCAACATTGAAGAACTTGATTTTTCCTCCTTACACTGGATAGATTTTGGAAATCTGGAAATGGAGCTATTAGAATTTTAAGAAACTCTATGACCTGCATGCAACACTTGAGAAGACAGAGAATATAGAGTGAAGGGATGACAAAGGTCAGCAGAGCTGGTAGCTCTGAAAATGAAATCCTGAAAGTGTGGCGTTCTCTGTGAAATAATTTTAAGTCAATGAGCCCTTGGGATCGCTTTTCTTTGTTTAGATCATCTTATACTTGTGAGCAGCTATTTTCAGGTTTGAATTATATCAAATCTGATACAAGAAACAGATTAACAGCTGACTGAGTGCTGCATGTGTTGCCCCCAAACTAACGAGTGTGAGCCAAGGTTTGACAAATTATCGGCATGTATACAACAGCAAAGATCACATTAATTGGTCAAAAGCACTCCAAATGCAAACTTTTAGCTTTCAATAAAAGCCATTTGTATCACTGAAAGCTCTGTTACTGTGTTTATCGTTTAAGACAAAAGATGTTAATGTAAGAGTTTTTTCTAAACTAAAACCTCAGTATTCTGGTTTAATTGCGAGGTTGACACTTTACAATAAATAAGTGGGTTTTGAATTGCAGTTTGGGCACTTGGTCTCTAAAAGGTTTGCCATTGTTGACTTAGAGATACCGGCCTGAAAATGTGCTCTCTTTTGTCTTCTAGTGGATCCCACCTAGGGTGCTACCTGAAGCCCAAGTTCAGAGACTGTGGGCTCCTGGACGCGCACGTGCGGTACACATAACTTTCTTGCGGCCTGCAGGACTGTGACTTGAGGGACACACCCTTAACTGCGACCTCTGCTGCCCCTGTTCTACACACACATCTACTGACAGAGGCATCTTAAACTTGCGTAGGGATTTTGTTTACATAGTTCTACAAAAAGATTTTCAGCTAAGGCAGGACAGGAAGGAGGGAAAGAATTTAATGTGAATTGGGATGACACTGGGAGAGCGAATTCCAGATAGAGGAAACAATTTAAGCAAAGGCTGGAGAGATGGAGAACGTGATTTCTATTCAGGGAAACTGCCAGGGGCCTACACATTCCTAATGGATTCAGCCCCAGCTTGCGTGTTCACCCGCAGCCCACTCGAGCTCCCCGAATTTGATGTCCCTCATCCCACCTCTAGGATTTTAAGCGCCCGTAAGAAGGCAGCGCGGAGGTGGGGGGTGGGAGTGGACAGGTGTCCGGTGTCTGTCCTGGGCTCAGAACTCCACGCCCCGCAGTGCAGCTCCGCTCCAGCCCTGGATGGAACCTGGCTCTCTGCTAGACCCTTGGGACTCAACTTAGGGAAACTCAGCCGAGTGCCTTGCAGTCTGAAGAGCTGCCTCCCCTCACCCCATCCTGCCGCTGGAAGTGTCCAGGAGCGAAATAAGCAAGGATAAGGCTACAGTGGGACGTGGAACTTGGCAAACACGGAAGAACTAAGTAAGGCATACACTACATGTCACAGGACGAAGAAAAAAAACAACTGAGAAACAGCCTGGGAACCTATTGCTAATGTAAACTACAGTAACATAGTTCAGAGGGATGTAAGGAGTACACTTTGTATAAGGGCTCGTTGGTCTAGGGGTATGATTCTCGCTTTGGGTGCGAGAGGTCCCGGGTTCAAATCCCGGACGAGCCCTATCTTTTTAACCACTTTTTTGTTTACTTCTTCTTTAGGAATTACTGGGAAAAGTTAAGCCTGTTGCAAACTTTCCCGCTTTTGGACTATCCTACAAAAGAAACCAGCACTGAGTGACTACGTGGCAGATGGACTTGCTTGGTCGCTCCGCCTGGGCACCCCGTGTGTGTGTGCGTGCGTGGGTGCGTGCGTGCGTGTGTGTGTGTGTGTGTGTAGTGGTCCTCGCCCGCCCCCTGCCTGGTCTCCTGGAGGCAGTGCGCGCAGACCCCCGGCCTCCTCTGCAGGGGCGGGAATCCGCCAGCTATGGCGGGGCAGGGAGGCGCGTCCAGGCAGGAGGTGCTTGTGGGGCCAAATAGGGCGCGGCCCCGAGAGCTCGGAGGCTGGAACGCGGATCCCCCTCTCCGCACCCCGTGGGACCTGTGCGCACACAGGGGCACTCGCCGGAGACCCCACGCGCCTACAAAGCCAGATTCAAAGGAACATCTTTGCGGGTTTACCAGCGCCCCATCATCCTACTAGGAAGAATCGGGTGAGAAGCACAATCGTCTCTTTCCACTTGCCACCCTTTTCTGCCACCTGGTTTGGAAGCGGAGATGCTCCCCCTCTCCGGCCTCTCGGGCCTTTGTCAGGAGCCTGTGGGCAGAGAAGCTCCTTCCCAGCAGGGGCAGTGTGGGTCTGTCCGCGAGGCGTCTGCGGACCGATCTGAAGAGTTGAAGAGGGAGAGAAAAGATTGGTTTTTGTAGGAGTTGGTGATTCTGAGTTCCCACCTTGGTTTCTATTTTCCGCAGCTAGTCAGAGATACCCACGCTAATGTCTCATTGTGTAGAACGCAGGCTCCGATCGGGACCATATGCTCTGTGAACTCAAGGGAGCACCAGGAGCCCCGTGATTGCTCAAAACTAAGGATACTTTGCTGGGTACCCAGGTTGATCATGAGCTCTGTGAAGCAGGCCTCATCCGGTTTTTGCAGGCTGAACTCACACTGGGGGACTGATGTTTTCGTTTGTTGTTTTCTCTGCCTCCCCACCCTTGGCCCTGAGCCAGTGTTGTGAAATTCTTGAAAAAACTTTTGCCAACAGCCTCTGGTCCAAGCTTTCTTGCTGGAACATTGGGGTTCCAGTTCTCTTACTTTGAGACAGCACATCAAACGGTAACAGCGCATGGGTAGAACAGAACTTGTCTAGTCTAATTGCCATGGCTAATGTTTCCAGAGCTATATTGAACAAGAGTGGTGATAGTGGACATCCTTGTCTTGTTCCTGATTTTAGTGTGAAGGAGTTCAGTTTTTGACCATTTAGTATGATATTGGCTGTTGGTTTTTCATAGAGGGCTTCTATCAGTTTGAGGTAGAGACCATCTATTCCAATTTTTTGTAGGGTTTTTATCATAAATGCATGTTGGATTTTGTCAAATGCTTTTTCTGCATCTATGGAGATAATCATATGGTTTTTGTCCTTGGCTTTATTGATATAGTGTATTACATTGATTGATTTGTGTATGTTGAACCATCCCTGCATCCCTGGGATGAATCCCACTTGATCAGGGTGTATGATCTTCTTGATGATCTTCTGCATTCTGTTTGCCAGTATCTTATTAAGGATTTTTGCATCTATGTTTGTTAGTGAGATTGGCCTATAGTTCTCCTTTTCGGTTGGGTCTTTCTCTGCTTTGGGGAAATTTGGGAGTATTGCTTCCCTTTCAGTTTCATTGAAGAGTTTAAACAGTAGTGGCAGCAGTTCCTCTCTTAATGTCTTGTAGAATTCAGCAGTGAAGCCATCAGGGCTCGGGCTTTTCTTAGTTGATAAGTTTTTAATTACATTTTCAATTTCATTGGTTGATATTGGGTTGTTCAGAATTTTTAGGTCTTCTTTGTTCAACTTTGGTAATTCATATGTATCTAGGAATCTGTCCATTTCTTCTGTGTTGTCCATCTTATTGGCGTATAGGTTCTGGAAGTAGGTATTGATGATCCTCTGGATTTCTGCTGGGTCTGTTGTCATTTCACCCTTTTCATTCCTAATTGCATGGATTTGGGCCTTTTCTTTCCTTTTTCTGACAAGGTTGGCTAAGGGTTTGTCAATTTTGTTGATTCTTTCAAAGAACCAACTCTTGGCTTCATTGATTTTTTTGTATCATTCTCTTAGTCTCCATTGCATTGATTTCTCCTCTGATCTTTGTAATTTCCTCCCTTGTATGAGCTCCGGGGTTGTCTTGCTCTTCTTTTTCTAGAAGCTTGAGGTTCAGCATCAGGTTGTTTAATTGGGCTTGTTCTGTTTTCCTAATATGCGTATTCACTGCTATGAATTTCCCTTATAAGACAGCTTTCATTGTGTCCCACAGATTTTGATATGCTGTACTGTCATTGTCATTTAATTGAAGGAACTGTCTGATTTCTTCTTTAATTTCCTCTGTGACCTATTGGTTATTCAGAAGTGTGTCGTTCAATGTCCATGTGTTTATGAAATTTTTTGAATTTCTTTTGCTATGGATCTCCAATTTCCTTGCACTATGGTCTGATAATATACAGGGGATAACTTCAATTCCTTTGCACTTACTTAAACATGAGAACTTCTTTATTTAGGAAGGACCATTATAACAAAATCCAGTACTATCCTGGAGCTTGGATATCTCAATGAACCAAGACCCTCTCCCTGTAACAGTAAGAATCTTATTGCCAAGTCATACATGTCATCATTACACACTCTGGTGTCATATTTATCTGATTAGCACATGATCAAATTCCCAGAAGCAGCCTTGGATATTCAAACAATTATTTCACTGCATTGCTGCTAACTAGTTAGTGCAGAAGGATGATTTCTACTCTTCGGGCAATTAGTGTCTCTTTCACTAATCCTCAGTTTCCTCATCTGTAAAATGGGGAAGGGGTTGACAGATGGTTTTGGGGTCCCTCTCTGTCCTGTCTGTCTTATTCTGTAGCTGCATGGACTGGTGGAGTGTTAGTAGCCTGGCCCTTGGATAAAAGAAAGCACTCCAGTAATGTGGAGTTGAACTGTAGTTTGGCGGAGAGGATGGGGCCACCCAGGAACAAAACAGTGTGCTTTGGCTATAATCAGAGGGCAGATGTCAGGTAATAAGCAGCACGACTAAGAAGTTTGTCAAGTTATTGTTGCGAGCCTTTGCCTATGACTCAAATTAAAGTAGAAGGGTGAAAAGTGAACCAGTGTCAGTGGGTGAGACCTTTAGGAGTTTCCATATACTCTGTATCTGAGCAAAGATTGATCTTTGTAAACAGTTGTTCTCTGAAGAGTACCCGGGAAAGAGGAAATGGGCCCAAAGTCCAGTGTTTGTTGTCAAGGGAATGTTTAATTGTTGTCTTTGGAGACATAGGACTTTGTCCTCATTCTCTCTCAGCCAATAGTGTCCCACTTCCGGGAGGCCGGGTCCGCCTTTTCATGTGGGTTTTTCCTCCTTTAATTATTGCTTTTGTGAATCACTATAGGTGTCATGCTTGTGAACCCCAAAATATTAGCCTTATAAAGGAGATTCAGAGAGCATGTATTCCATCCCCTCCCTCACCTACTTTTATAATCAGTTCTAAGGACAGAATCAAACATATATACTCTCTATAAAAGGGAACGGTACAGCACCACTAGATTCCCTGGAAGGAGAGTCATGCTTTCCATGTATAAGGACTATTAGCTTCAGGGAGACACAAAGGAAAGAGTCTAGGAAATAGGGATGATGAAGTTGTCAGAACTTTTAAAAACTATGTGAGTAGCTTTCCTCAGTTTTCCATTACTTCACATGTATTAAATTACTGACATTGATATAATGTTCATTAATAGACTTAATTCCTTGTATTCTGAAACACAAATGAGTATGTACCTAGATGTATGGTAATAAAATATTACATTTTTAAACTCCCGTTTTCCGTTTCAACATAACTTCCTGTGTCAAATTTTTAAAAAACTGCCTTTTTGTGTTGTCAGCAGTGTGAGCAGGTTGTGACCCCTCCACAATTGTCAGGTGCAGGCCTAGAGGTAGAGACAGCACCTGACCGTTCCCCAGGAGCGTTGAGTAACTCTAAAAGCAGAGGCTGCTCTGGCTGAGCAGCTGGTGCTTGAGTGAGCATTTCAGGGCATGGTGCGGTGTAGGTGTGTGTGTGTATAGGTGTGTTCTGAGTTAGAGTGGAGTCCTTATCTCTGTTTTCAGAGTGGGGCCATGTTGTTCAAGTCCTCGCAAGCTATGGGAGTTGGCTGCTGTTTCCACTGGAACTGCTGAGGCAATCAGTGACTAATGAGACCTTAGGGGTATTGCAATGAGCCTGGCAGCTCTCCTCTGTACCAAACAAGTGGTCGGTAACTTTCAAGAGCTCGCTTCCTTGGTGGCTGTTTAAGAAGTGCTGTTATTCATTTAAAATAGGTACCACTTGCAAATGGTATGTTCTCCCACAGAAGGAAACTGAACATTTGGGTACTGTGTTGGATACCAATAGTGTCTCCACCATGTGGGTCCCACGTTCCATTATTCCTCTGCTCCTGAAACATGTTGAACTTTAGCCTTGGCAGAACAAAGTTTGGCATTTGATAGCACTGGTGGAGGCATATCTGCCTCTTCCTTGCCAGAGACTCCAGTTCCCCTGAAGTACCAGGTACTGAGGGAAAGAAATTTGTGGTGGTTTGCTTAGCCCTCTTCTCATTACCCAACCCTTTTTTCTTTTAGCTCAGGATTTGGGTAGGGTTACAGGGAGAAGGGAAGAGGACGAAGACAAATGCAAAGCTCAGACAGGGCTGTGCCCCAACAAAGCTGAAAAGCTGGCGGCATTTGTCCTTTTCTGGATTCTTCATGCTGCCCACTTTTCCTCCTCTTACTAAGAACTGTTGTTAACGCTAGGCTGGTGGCTCAGGCCTGCATGCCAGCACTCTGAGAGCCCAAGGCGGAGGATCACAACTTTAAGCCCAGATAAGTAAGACCATGTCTCAAAATTTTAAAAAAGGTTGCGGGGGGAGCTGGAAAAAAAGCTCAGTACAAAGACCCAGGGCTCAATTCCCAGTACTGGAAAACAAAACAAACAAAAAACAAAACAAAACAAATCTGTTGTTAAGATAGGCTCTAAAGTGAAGCACATGCCTAAGGATATACATAAATTAAAGACAGCTGCTTAAAGAGTTTACCCTTCTAGAGAGTTCTGCATTGGAGCCAGGACAGATACCTCAAAAGTGAAGGCATATCAGCAGACTTCAAGAATTATTAGCAAACTAGAAGCAGAGCATTGCTGGGACCTTGCAACCCTTCCTGCTCTGCCTGGGAATCAGGCTTGTCTATTTGGTAACTTCTACCAAACCCAATGGGTCTGTAAGCCCTTAAGAGACCCCTGGAGAGTTTTCATGGTTCAGGTCTCCAGAATGAGATCAGATGATGCAGTTCCTAGAAGCAATGAGTAACAATAAAAAGAATTTGGAACCTAGTGTCAGTCATTATTTCAGTACTAAGAGTATAGAGATGAATAATACAATTTTCTTTCAAAGGGTTCCATCTATGGAGAGGAAATGAGATCAATTTACTATCAAAGGAATGATGATTAATGGTCTCCTTCCCTGGTTACACCAACCTAAAGCAAAACCAGATCCATCCCACTTGTGCTGCAAGAACTTCAGATCCATGTACTTTCTTCTGAGTGTTCCTAAAGTTCCTAGAGGTTGTAAATATACCTGCAAGTTCACCCTTTGACCTCCCTGGTGAAGTTGCCTTTTTACTCCTTTCTTTTATCAGCTCCCTGTGAGAGGCCTATCCCTGCCATGCATCCTCTTCTTTTCTGGTAGAGCAAATTGTGTGAACTGATGCTTCACTTGCTCCAGAATTGTCCCTCTGAGGTCCTCATGTGGAGGAAAGTACTTTGCCCCCTGCTCCCGCCCACTACACCATCCCTGTCAACCTTGTAGTGAATGGGGGCAGGGGGAGGGGTGGAGAGAAATAAGCCCAGCTTTAATTATCTATATATGTTTGTCTGCATAGAATAATGGAACAAAACCTGTAACTGACAACTGAAATAATAAGATACGGTGATAGTTCCCTAGATATAAGATAAATATACAACAATTATAATGAACTTCTTTACACTGCCTTGCTATGTGCTTTCTGCGTCATAGATTACATGGAGCAGTCTTTAGGGTTTTGTGTGTGTGTGTGTGTGTGTGTGTGTGTGTGTGTGTGTGTGTATTTGGCATTGGGGATTGACCCCAGGGCCTCACACAAGCTAGGCATGCACTTTACCATTGAACTATACTCCCAGCCCTTTTATTCAAATTTTTATTGTCGTGTCCTCTCCCTAGGACCCAAAGGGGTATAAACAGCACATACTGTCCTCCCCCCCACTGCTCCATGGCCTTTGTATCTCTCTGCTGCTTTTTATCATGCTCTTCTATTAGGATGAATCCTTTCCCAGGGGTATCGCAGGCTCTTATACAAATAGGCTTCCTTCAGGCCACTCTCCAGCTTTTCATACACACCTGGACGTATGGAAGACAAGTCAAAGCAACTTCAGCCATCAATTTGGGATCTCTGTTCCATGCTTGCCTCCATAAGGGTAAATACTGGATACAGTGAATCTATAAAGAAGTGGGCAACTCCCCTGAGCATTGGATAGGATTGAAGAGGATTATTCAGAACTCAGAGAAGGCATTGCTGAGCTGAGTCTAAAAAATGACTAAATTTTCTCCCTGCAATCAGAGGCCTCCATGTCAGACTCCACTGTTCATCTGTTGTTTGACCTTGGTGTTTAAGCAACCCAGGCTTAAATAATTTCTACTTCACACGGTCTTGACGATGACTTAAGAAAGTCATATATATGACAACTTCATAAAATAAGTGGTAACACTGCTTATTATAATGATTACGATGACTTCAAGTGCAGTTGTTTACTGGAAGGCAGTTGTGCTCAGTTGTCACCTTCTCAGATGTGGGCAGATTGAATACTTGGAAGTAGACGAATGACATCAGAGGGCTGAGGATTTGGAAAAGAGTAACACAGTTGTAGATCCGACATCAGTGTAGATGAGTGCTCAGGCTTGAGAAACAATTGGCATTTTTCCTGAGACTACTATAGGATATGCAAAGTGATCTGGTGGCTTTAGAACATCATTTCTATTCAGGAAACGAATTTAGTTTATGAGTGCCTGCAATAGCAATGTTGCGTTAATGTTGGAGATAATTATTTTTGCAACTGTGCTTCAAGGAACAAAAGGTTGGTTTCTCAGGGTTAGTCTGTTGTGGACAGGTAAGGATGAAAGGGAGGAGAAGCCTAGTTGATATAGTGAGGATATTTCTGAAGATAGTAGCTGGGAGGTTGAAGTGGGTGGGAGGTCATAATACATGTCACATAACCTTCTCTAGAGGTACTTTCTTGGTTCTATGAAATCTATGGAATAACTTGCTTACCATATTCTCATGAAACCAAATTATATGGACAAATAGAAAGTATAGTATAAAAGCGTCACTGGAAGATCACATTTTACTCTCCAGACTTCTTCCAAGGCAGTTCTTGGAGGAAGCCCATAAGATCAGAGACAGTAAGTATCTTATGGATCCAGACTTCTGCACATGAATTATGAAAACTCAATCTGGTCGTGAAAAAGAAAGAGTAAGAACCACGGACATCAAAAAGAGGCAGTTTTTGGTCAAAAGGCCATGTTTATAAAAGTTTGCCTCCTGAACAAATTTCTAATCCTTTCACATGTTAATATTTGACCCAATCATGCCCAGGAGAAAGGTGAACACTCTCAGTTTGTCCAAGAGCAGTGCCCCTGGTTTGCATGTTTCTGCCAAGTCTGGGGATCTGTATATCTGTTCTCCCCACCCCTGTATATGAATATTATCTCATCAGAACCAGGAGGTTCACACAGCTGGAACCCATTTCCAAGGAACAAACATTTGAACCCATCTCCAGTTGGAAGGGAACAGCCAGACACTTGTAAGATTCTTCCTCCCGGGTTATCTGTTCTATTTGTTTGTATCTATACTGTTTCTAGCCATTCATCCATTTGAATGAAGCCATTTGTCCTCTTTTGGGTCCTTTGGGCCCAAGTTTGTGAATAGGAAAAGAAATGAGTAAGATAAAATGTAAAACAAAAAAAGGTCTTTTTGGGGGATAGCCTGCATGTGGATGAATTTCTAATTTAAGGAGAATTTATAAATGGTAATAAAAATCTCCAAAGGTCCAGAAAGCCATTTGCTGAAGGGCATCTGAAATAGTCCTGCTCCTGTCCACATTATAAACATTATATGTGGGTTGACAAGAAAAGGAAAAGAAAATATGATTTTAGCATTGTCTTTTAGTCTTCCCCACTAATTTCTTTCCTAAGAAAAATTTGGGATCACTTTGAAAACAGTTTCAGATTCTTTTGATCTTGCATTCCAAAACCAAAAGAAAGTATACTGACAGGATGAAAGGAAGAAAGAAGGAAGAGAGCTAGAGGAGGAATAAGATTTGCTGTTATGGTTTCCCTTTGGGGGATGGTGAGGCTATATTTTTGAAAATGATAGGCATAGTTTACTCACATAAACTGAAAAGTTAACTCCTTGGTATGTTAAGGTGGATGTAGCTCGTGCATTTGGGAACAAAAAGAAAATATAGATTCTGTGAAGTTTACAGGATCAGTTTGAGACTATAAATGAGTCTGAAGAGCAGCTGAGACAAATTCCCCTGACAGAAGTCAAATGAGTTACTTGTGTGGATATAGAAGGATATGTGTGGATGAGTGAGGGTCAGCACCCACAACCTAGGCAGATTCGTTTCTGCACTGCAGGCAATCTGGCCCTTCCTTGTTTTCTGACAGTTCTGCTTTACCTGGCTTTAGAGAAATATCACATTGAATGTAGGAGTGAGGAAGTTGTGAGCAGATGTTAGACATTATTAGTCATGTTGTATGCTGACTGGGAGTAGTTTCTGGATGTATCAGGGAATCAAGTTTGCAATAAGCTTGCGTAAACCTTAGGTGCATTGATACAAAATAAATGTACAGGTTCTGCAAATCAAAAACAGAGTTACCTCTTTGCCTTGCCAGACCGAGATCTGAGAGCTTTCAAACTCTGAAAAGCAAGAGATTTTTAGGAAGCTAACCTGCTTGGTGGTGTCTGTCTACCTTAACTATAGATGGTATGTCAGTTTAGCCAACACATCTAGCCTGAAGGGCTAAAGGCATCTCAGTGAATTAGGGCCACAGGTCACCCTGTCATCTGTTTTTCCAACTGGTGCCTTGTGCCACCAACTAAACTTATACTAATTTGTCTTCATACTTCCATGTCATTGAACTTTTGCTGCTGAAACTAGTAAAGGCTCTGGTATGCTTAGTGAAAACTGTGGACTTTCAGACCTTTAGAGTTTGCAGCTCTCTCATTTTATAGATGAGGAAATTTAGGCCTGGAGATGAAAATGAAGTCAATCATTAAAATAATATTAAAGGTCTATAATGAGGCCAGCACTGATTTCAAGTGAATAATATGGTCCCTGCCCTCTTGTAGATTATACACCAGTGGGAAACACTGACAAGTAAACAGGGAGTTGTTTGCCCAAGATCACATGAGTAATGACTTACCTGGAAATAGCACCCATGAAACCTTGCAATATGTAAATATTTTGTAATGTCCTACGGTCAGATATGAAGCTTTGTGGCTTTTGCTCTGACACTCGCACCTAGTGAGGTGTCTTTGGTCTAAATATATAAAGCACAGAAAGTTTGGACCTACCAGCTCAGACGCCCTTCCATAACCAATAAAAGCTCCACATCTTACACATTCACATTTCCTACCTTACTCGGACCAATTGTCCTGCTCCAGGGAAGACATTGGCAATATTCCTATCCTCTACTGCCACCTAATGACTCTTTTGGGTACTGTGGCCTCTTGTTCTGTACTTTGTAATGTTTGAACTCTGGGATTCTATTTCACAATTACTTTTTATGTAAGAAGTCAATATTTGTTTAACTATAGAGTAAGAAATGTAATTGATTATAAATCAATGAAAACTTTACAAGATTTTCCAAAAAACTAGAAATAGAGGACACACCCAAGAGACTGAATACCCCCATGTAAAGGGAATGGCAGGTGGGTACTGTGGCAGCCAGCTGGGCAGCAGCTGTATGTGAATACTTTTTATTATTTTAAGGATGGCTGACTATTCTGCAATTATGTATTTCTTTCTCCATGAACTACCACGAACACATTTTCATTTGATTTCATTATGAATCACAATCTATATTGTTAATGGAAACTTTTTCAACTGCAATATATTTTAACATTGTGAATGACCAAAAAAATTCCCTTAGCATATAACAATTCTTCAGTAGTATACCAAAGCTGTCCTGGTTCTTATGAAATGGACTGGGAGGCTCAGTCCAATTGCTGATTAGAAAGAGGGTACACTTTGTCCACTGGGTCACATGCCTTCCACATCACCAATAGAACTCTGGATTCCCATGTCCTTCTAGACTCACAGTCATACTCCCAGGACTGTTAGCCACACTGCAGGCCCAGTGCGAGGATCCCTGGGCTTCTTAAGACCTACAAAAATGCTTGAGATGAAAATGTTTACTGATTTACCACAAGAGAAGTACAAAGTAAAATCTAATAATTTAATGTCTATTAAAATGTACCTTTTTTTTGGAGACAGAGTCTCACAAAATCCCCAGGCTGGACCAGGTGTAGTGGTGCATGCCTGTAATCCCAGCAGTCAGGAGGCTGAAGCAGAAGGATTTCCCTGAGTTCAAACAGCCTAGACTACATAGTAAGTTCAAGCCCAGCCTGAATTACATAGTGAGACCCTGTCTCACACACAAAAAAAATCAAACCCACAAAAACAAAAACCATAGCCAATCATAAATTAAATGGATTGTGGACAAGTAATTTAAAAAACTAAAAATCAGTTAAAATTTACGGTGAAAAGCCATTTTTATTGTTGGATGTGGGGGCATTCATAGATATTTAGTGTTATATGGAGTAGATCTATGGCAGTTTTTAAAGGGTCTGAATGGCCTTTGGAGTTTTCTCTAAAAAAATTAAAGGTATTGTCAGAAATAACCTTAAGTTCTCCAACCAGTATTCTCTTCTTGAGGAGAAGCAGAGTCACTACAGATCACTACCCCACTCAGTCTTGATGGGGAACATCAAAGTCATGAAGCGTTCTTATACTGATCATGCCATAGCTGTGTCTTCTCTAAACATCCACTGGGAGCGCTGCCACTGCATACCCTGCCTTAATGTTAGGGGAAATGGCTCTTCTGTGGGCATTGTATGGTCATGGGATCGGGTGCTTCCTTACTTGTTAATGGCACTAGCAGCTGAATACCTGATCTTAGTACCGTTTGCTCTGGGTCTCGTATTCTATCACAACTGTGATAGTTAACAGATTGGGTCAACTAGATTAAGAAATGCCCAACTAAATTGCATCAGCAGGGCTGGGGATTTAGCTCAGTGGTGCCAGTGGCTGCCTTGCAAGCATAAGGTCTTGAGTTCAATCCCTAGTACCCCCCCCAATTGGATCAGCATAGCTCTGGGTGTGGTTTAGGGGATTTATTGAAATTTCCTCCAACCAGTGGAGTGACAGCAACCAATGGGTTGCTTTTATACGACCTAAATGGTATAAAAGGGAAATGAAGAAGGCAGGCTCACTTCTGTTTCTTTGGAGGAGATCCAGCCTTCACCTGCACCTTGGACATCGTTTTCTCATTTGCAGCACAGACTCTTCAGCCTTCCATTGCAGACCCTTAGGCCTCCTGATATGGACTTGCATGGAACACTACAGTGAGGTCCAGGACTTTGACTGGATCCTTTGGCTCTCCCGTGTGCAGACAGACCTTTTGCAGTCTTCCACACCTGACTCTGTGGGTGGCCATTGTAAGCCAATCTTGTAAATTGTTATGTGTTTGTATTGATAGGGAAAAGTTTTAAAGTAAGTTTAGTAGATTAGCTATTAAAGTAGTTGTGAAAGCAAAATAGGTAGTGTATCCCTTTAAAAGCTTGCCTTAGTGCCCATTGCTTTTGTTGTTTAAAGTGAAGATTATATAGCTCCTTTGATCTGTAGCTCCACTGTAGATAACATCCTAGCTCTGAAGAACAAAGTGGGAATCCTTGAACAAACTTGTGATATATGTGCCTTAACTGTCATGTGTTTAGGACTGTAATCAGTTACAGAAACCACCTGTGTCTAACCATTAAACAGGAATTGGAACTTTATTTACTTAACAAAGACCACTAGGGATGAGATAATGGCTGACAAAAGTATAAAAGGTGATGGGCAAAGAACACAGGGCGTGGACTCTGACCAGACCAGTTTCTGGCAGTCCTGCCTGCTTGCTAGTAAACTTTTATTATTTTACCCGAATTTTGTGTCTCCCTGTATTTCTTTCCATGATTCCAGAACAGTATATCTTATATTAAATCTGTTTCTCTAGTAAGCACTGACTGATACAGATTTTGGTACCAAGAATGGGGTCATTACTGTGACTATACCTGCTCATGCAGTTTAGGAACCTTTGGGACTGGCTTGTGGGAAGAGTTTGGAAAGGTTTGGAGATGCCAGCTGAACGAGCAGCCCTGGAATGCTTTAAGTTGTACTTGATGGGAGCTTCTGGTCAGAGCTCAGAAGACAAGAATACTTTTAGAAATGCAGCAGGTAAAGACCAGGCTCAGGAGGTTTCTACTGGGAAGGACTGCATTGGCTGTTGGACTCCAGACCATGTGTGCTATATTTTGGCAAAAAATTTGTCTGCATTTTGCTCTTGTCCAAAGACTGTCTGAAACTGAGGTCAAGTGTGGTGCACTAATTAAACTTGGAGAGGAAATGTCAAGGCAGTCTAATGTTGAGGCAGTTGGCATGGCTACTGTTGAGGGCTCTTAGCCAGATCTGTGAGCAAAGAGTCTAGCAGAATAATTTAAAACATTTTTAATTTGGCCAGAAAGAAAGCTCAGGTAGCAAAGAAGGAGCAGAGGAGAACTTGGTTGCTGAGAAAGAAGAGGACACTAGAAAAGATGGTCTGAGGACATCACAGGAACCAGCAGGACCTCACCCCTTGTAGCCTCAAAATTGCAAATGTAAGACTTTGCTTTGAGTAGAGTGCCAGAGCACCACGTTCCAGAATGGCAGTGCCCTAGGGAATTTGTCCCTCTGGATTGGGTTCATAGCACCAAGCAATCCAGGTACTCAACCCCTACAGTCAAGAGACAAGGAAGCCTGGGTACTGCTCCAGCTAGCAGCAGACCTTGGCATCATCCACATGGTGCTGGTTCTAGGTGCATACAGAATGCAAGAGTTGTGGGGTCAGGAAGGCTTGCACCCAGATTTCAGAAGAAGGCCTGGGAGGCCAGGCAGTGTGCCACTGAGAGGGCAGTGTGTGAGGCTGTGAGTGTTAAACCAAAGGTACAGTAGAGAGCCTGGGAGGTTGGAGAACCCAGGATGTGAATCATCTGAGGAAAACTGCAAGGAGGGAGCAGAGCCAGCCCAAGAGAGAAGACATGGGAGCTACAGCCATCGACAGTGTTGCAGGGGCAGAGCCATCCAGGCCCTTTGGAGGCTTGCCACAGATTGCCCTGGATGCTGGAAATGGAACCATGGGAGTTAATGTTTTCCCTGCTGGATTTTGGACTTGGTTTGGTCACATTCCTTTTTATCCTCCTATTTATACCTTTTGGAATGATAATCTTTATGTTTATCTTGTGCCATTGTATATTGGAAGTGCTTAACTTTCTTTCATCTGTACAGGGGCTCGCAGCTAAGAGTTTGCCTTAAATCTCAAAGGAGACTTTGAACTTGGACTTTTTAGCAATGAAACTGTTAGGATTTGGCAACTCTTAGAAATGGACAAAATGCCTTTTGTGTAAAGGGATGTGCATGAGTTTTTGAGGGGCCAGGGGCAGATTGTTATGACTTGTGTCTAGATGTCCCCCCAAAGCCCCATGCACTCATAGGTGGGGCTTTTTGGAGCTGTCTGGACCTCGGGTGTGATACTAGGATTGGTGATGCTGGATTAAGGTTGCCTGACCCTAGGTGTGGATGGCAATGCCAAAGGTGGGTAGCCCAGATGAACATAAAGAGACAGAAAGAAGGCAGGCTGCTTCTGTTGCTTCTGCTGTTGCTTGTTGCTTGCTGCCTTCTGCCTGCCCTGCTATGCCATGGACTGTTTCTCCTCTGCAAAGCCCCTCTGCTATGCCACCCTGCCTTGGAGTGAGCAGACTATGGAATGAAACCTCTACAAACTGTGAGCTGAAACAAACCTTTCTTCCTTTAATTTGTGTGTTGTATATTTTGTCTCAGCAATGAGAAAAGTTAAATCAAGGCTTTGCGTGTGCGTGTGTGTGTGTGTGTGCGCACACACGCATGTGTGTAGTATGGGGGAATAAATCCAGGTCTCATGCTAAGCTGTATCCCCAGTTCTTTTTAAATTTTGATACAGGTTCTCACTAAGTCACTAAATTGCCCAAGCTTAAACTTTCTGGAATCAAACTTTCAATCTTCCTGCCTCAGCTTCTCAGAGTGCTGGGATTACAGGTATTTACCACCATGCAGTTACAGAAAGTCATTTTTATCTCAAGTGAATCATTTAAAAACAGACTTCCAATTACAACCAATGAACTCTACAAAATTAAGAGGAGACAATTGTGTCTACTATAACTCATACAAGTCATTCATTATTTTATCCTGATTGAAGAAAGTAGAGGAAAACAAGAAAAAATGAAAATGGTAAAAATAATAATTGTCAACATTTACTGAGTACTTCCTATATGTTAGGCATTGTAATAAATACTTTTCATTAATTTTATCATTTACTATTCACAACATTTTAACAGATAGATGTTATTATGATCATTTAACTTATGAGGAAATATGCTAAGAAGTTAAAGAATTTCACTGAGCTCACTCAGTGTTTAGTCAGCTTTCTGTCCCTATGACAAAATACCTGAGATAATTGAGTTAAAAAGAGGAAAGGTTTATTTTGTCTCACTGTTTCAGAGGTTTCATTCTGTGATTACCTGGACCATTATATCTGCACCTGTGAAAGCAGAACATCATGGCAGGAGAATATGGCAGAAGAGCTGTTCACCTCCTGGCAGCACAGGAGCAAGGGGTGGGGACTAGAGTCACATTATCCCCTTCAAGGGTACACCCCCAGCACCCAGCTTCCTCCTACCAGGCCTTGTCTCTGAAACTTCTACCACTTACCAGTGGCACCGCCCTGGGAGACGAAACCTTTAACAATGTGTCTCTGGGGGGTGTTTAAGACACAAACTGTAACTGTTAGTGTGGCATGCCTAGGGCTTTGAGACCACAGCATAAAATGCAAGTTCTTATTGAGAACTTCTTTCAGTGTGCAATGACATGGAAAAAATGGGACAAATCTTGACCAGAAAGCATGTGTTGGGATGATTTGGATTTTGAGTTCATTTTGTTTTCACTTGTTGCTGGAGCCCTGAAATGCACCCTCTGATGTCTAGATTGGACTACTGTCATCAGATATTTTTCTATGTCTTGTTTACTCGTGTGGTTAATATAGCTGAGGTGGAGGCCCCGCTCTCTCTCTCTCTCTCTCTCTCTTTCTCTCTCTCTCTCTCAACAGGGTCTTGTTGTGTAGTTCAGGCTGGCCTTGAACTCAATTTGTAGCCCAGGTTGGCCTCCAACTCACAATAATCCTCCTGCCTCAGCCTCCTGAGTGTTTGGGTCATAGGCACGTGCCACCATGACCAGTGAGGGTTTGTTCTTGCATGAATAATCTAAGTCTTCTCTGTAGTCAGTTTTCTTACTAAACCAAACTATATTCTTGGTCACAAAAAAGAAGAATGAGAGAAAATAAATAAAAACAGTATAAGGCTAGAGGGATCATCAGAAAAACCACCCAAGTACATTGTTCTGCTGGAGCTAAAACCCAGTTACTAAATGTTCATTCAGAGGCTGTGTCCACTGATCATAAAGAGAGAGAGAGAGAGGAGTAAATGAAGCATTGGCTTCCCCTGACAGCCTTCCTCCCCAAACCCTTTACTTCCTTTCTTCCTAGCACAAGATCTTGTGTTAACACAGAGCTTTATGTCTTTATGTGTAAAGGCAAAAAGATGGCCATGGATATAGGAGGTGACACTTAAAAGAATAATTATGTTTGCTATTGCTCAGTGTCACTAATCAAGGGATAGGCTTTTGAAGTACAGGTCCCTCATAAGCCATTTATTTCAGGCATTCAGACTGGAACTGGCCATAACCAAGCAGGATCTTTGAAAAGAAAGGACAGCAGTATCTGCATACATCAAACTAGGACTTCGCTGGGGCCAGCCCTTAGACTGCACTAATAAAAATGGATTCATTTGACTCTGAAAAATTGTCTTTGTTGTTTTAGCTTGCCCACTTCTTGAATGAGGGGATGGGTGTGCTCTGGTCAATCAACCTTGCCTCCCTGCAGGACTCAAGTGGGTATCACAGTTCATATTAATCCCAGGAGTGACCAGCAGATGACAGCATCTGGCTAGTCAGTGTGGAGTCATCCCACCTCCATCCCCTGAAACTTGGTAGAAAGAGGCAGTCTGGAGCAAGTCTTTAATATCCCGGGTTTTTTAAAAATATAAGATTTCCAAAGAAACCCCAATTTTACACCAGTAAAAGAATATTCATATGAGAGGGAAGGCTAGGCTGAAATTTTACTCTGTTCATTTCTCCACCTCCCTCAATTCCTTGGTGTAAGGTATGAAAATCAGTACATAAAATTTCTTTGACCTGAGTCTGTCCAAACCATTGGCAAATGGAGCCTCCAGGAACCAAAACACGCCCCAAAGATCATACTAAGTAATTACCTTAAAAGGCAAACAACTCCAGGTTTGTGTAGATTTGCCTTTACCTTTTTGTATATTCTGACCACACAATCTTGGGCAACTAAACACAATCAGTGTGGCCCTCACTTCCTGTACTGGCTACACAACTGCTCTCTAGAAAAAAGAAAGGCTTCTGTTTTCTGAGAAGTACACGTTGGCAAAATATTCACTCTTATGGAGACAAGGGTGGGGAAAGTTGGGAAATTATACAGGAAAAGAAGGGAGAAAGAGGAGACTATGGAGTCAGGAAAATATCAGCTTGCTTTTCTCAGTGTCTCTCCAGTGCAGAGTTCTTACCATCCTTTCCTGGCCCTTTGCTTCCTCTCTAGGTGCCTCCAAGGTGGTGATGGCTCTTCAAAGGACCCATTCACTGCTTCTGCTCTTGCTGCTGACCCTTCTGGGGCTGGGGCTGGTGCAGCCCTCCTATGGCCAGGATCGAATGTACCAGCGATTCCTGCGGCAGCACGTGGACCCCCAGGAGACAGGCGGTGATGACAGTTACTGCCACGTGATGATGCAAAGACGGAAGATGACTAGTCCAAAGTGCAAGCCCTTTAACAGTTTCATCCATGAAGACATCTGGAACATTCGCAGTATCTGCAGCACCACCAATATTCAGTGCAAGAACAACCAGATGAACTGTCATGAAGGTGTCATGAAGGTCACAGATTGCAGGCAGACAGGAAATTCCAAGGCACCTAACTGCAGATATCGGGCTAGGGCGAGGACCAGACGAGTTGTCATTGCCTGTGAGGGTTACCCTCCAGTGCCTGTGCACTTTGATGCATAGATGCCATCCAGTATTGGTTACAGCCTGTGGCTAGCCACTAATTTAGACCTAGATGGCAATGAGTGATACATTTGAAAAGTCTCAGGCTCTGTTTCCTCTGCCCATTTCTTATGCTTCCTCTGTATAACCCATTCTATTAAATACATTGCATCCAAGAAAAACAGAGACATAAACCTATGAGTCTGAGTTTTTCTACAATAAGCTTCTTATAATACTGGTCAGCTTAGCTTTCTCAGATCTTATACTCTGTAATTTACTCATTACATGTATTTTTATTGCATTTCAAGTGCTTTCACCTCAGTTATTTTAGTACCACAGCAGCACTTTGACGATGCCTTTGTATATGGAAGCTTGAAGTTAAAGAATTTGCTGAGACTGTCAAGTTAATGGAAGAGGTGAGACAAAAATCCATGTGAATTAGCTACTTATCCAGGGTTTTTTCTGCTCTTATCACAAGGAATGCTTTGAAAGTGTCTACTTTTGTTACTTCCCTAAGTCAGCTGTGGGGGAAACCATTAAAAATTTGTGAATAACATACTGACAAAAGGACAGTTCTGTGTTACTTGGCATTGTAATGTTTGTGTCTGATAAGATGAAAAAAGATATTAGAAATTTTCCTTTTCCCCCAAACTTTTCAATCACCCTAGTAAGCCAAAGTCTTAAAAATTTTTTAGATCGTACTCATTTACTCTCCCTAACTGAAAGATGTTTCATGTATTCATTATAATAAAGGACTTATCTGCAGAATCTAAAATGACTGTGCTATGGGATTATTTTTCCTCATAGTCTCTTAATTTTTTCTAGTCAGTAAACATGCATACACCTTAAGATCTTCATATATGCTGGTTAAAGACCAATGCTCATCTCCTTCCTGACCACAACACAGAAATCTTTGTCACTTTGCTCCAGAGGATGTGATTCATCTCCAACTCTCACACCTATTTCTTTTCCCCTTGGCCATATAGAAACAAATAGAGAAGCAGAGATCCATGGTACTAGTTGCTAAAGGGAGATGTGTGTTCTTGCGTGTGTGTGTGTGTGTGTGTGTGTATGTTAGACTAAACTGAAAACAGTTGAATGATAGCAGATATAGGAAGAAATCTTCCATAACTTCCTTTATTTGACCAAAGCCCCTCAAAAATATAACCACCATTAACTCCCTCCAAAGGAGTCCCCAGACTGGAGATATTTCAAGACAATTGTGAAAATAAACCTTACCTGAATCTGATGCAGGATGCATGTGGGAACTTGCTTCAGTGATGATAGGAATTAAAATTGAGGTAGTAGCATGGATTTACAGGCAAAATCTTATTTTATTTTCTTTGGTACCAGGGATTGAACTCTGAACCTTGCACTTGCGAGGCAGGCATGGCCACACTGAGCTAAATCCCTGGCCACAAAATCTTTATTAGAGAAATGAGAAGGAACTTCCTTGTGAGGGAAGACAAACTGAAAGGGGCATAGCTCTAACGGAGAAAATCAGACTGGCCCATTAACAAAAGAATGAGAATAGCTTTTAGAGGCATCTTAAGATGTTGCATTATCTCATCAATCATTTGTTTACAAAAAAAGAAAAGCTAAAAAATATACTTAAAAAGTGACACCACACCATCACCACCCCCCTACCCCGCCCATAAAGGCATTGCTAGGGTAGACTAGGGGTTTATAATTTTCCATCGGATCATAAGTATGGTGTTTTCAGAGACATGTTTCTTCTGTTGTAGGGGATTTCCTCCTAGTGTAGGTTATGGATCTGCAGCTATTCTTGCCCTCATGTCATTGGATGGGGTCTGAGGAGGTCCTCCAAAGAGGAGTTGGGACCCTCACTCACCCCACCTGTGGAGTAGGTTTAGGTTTGGTGACTTGTATCGCAGAAAAAGAATTTATAAGATGTCAGTGGTGAGAGGTATAAAAGTTTTGTTAGGCAGAATTTTAAAGGTACACATTCTGAGGGAACAGAGTACAAGCCCTCAAAAGAGAGAGATGCTACCGTCTGGGGCTGGGGGCTTCATGTGGTCTTCAGGGCGACTTCAAGGTGGCCATCTAGGATGCATATTTCTAATGCCTGTCAGGCTGCACACTTGGCGGCCTGGGTTAGACTGTAAACCAGTTTCATGTTACGAAATTTAGAAATCTGCTGGCCACTTGAGAAAGCTGCTTTTCTGAAGATGGAGATCTGTGGGAGGAAGCTCAATTTACAGGTGAAAAGTACAGACCCCAATTTACGGACTTATTGTATCCTTAAGCTTCTTAGGGAATTTTTGTTTTGCTTTGTTTTTGTTTTTTGAGTAAGTTTCTTGGAAGGAAAAAGTCATTGTTACCTTGGGTAACTTTAGTATCTTGAAGACACAGTTTTTCCTTGTTTCTTTTTTTTCTCTTGGTTTATAAGTTGATTTATTTTTCTAATTTTAAAATATATTTTAATTTTTAAAAAAATAATTTTAAATTGAAAAATATTTTTCCCCATTCCCCTGCCCTCCCTTCACCCCCTCCACCCTTCCCTATTTACAAAGACTTTGTTTCCATTTTTTTCCTTTTCTCATATTTTTTCTTTTCCCTTCTTTTCTTTCCCCTTCCCTTCCTACTTCCCCTACCCCTTTAGACATATTCTTCCTATTTCACAATATCAATTATACATTTTGATCCTTATTTACACTTTTAACTATTCTGTATTTACACATGTGTGTTCTATTTATTTCATTTAAGAGTATGACCTCAATGTGCATCCATTTAGCTATAAATGTCTCTAGTTTCTCATTCTTTATGGCTGAGTAGTACTCTATTTTATTTAAAAAACCACACCTTCTTTATCCAGTCTCCAGTTGATGGACAATTGGGCTGTTTCCAAGTTTTAGCTATTACAAACTGTGCCGCTATAAACATGGGTGAGCATATATCACTGTGGTATGATACTTTCAATTCTTTTGGGAAGATACCCAGTAGAGGGTGGGCTGGGTCAAATGGGACTTCCAATCCTAGTTGCTTGAGGTATCCCCATATTGATTTCCACAGTGGTTGCACCAGTCTGCACCCCCACCAACATTGGAGAAGGGTTCCTTTCTCCCCACACCCCTGCCAACATTTGTTATTGGTTGATTTCTTGTTAGCAGCCATTCTTTCTGGGGTGAGGTAGAATCTCAGTGTTGTTTTCATCTGCATCTCTTGAATGACCAGTGATGTTGAACATTTTTTCATATATTTATTTCCTGCTTTTACTTCTTTGTCTGAGAAAAGTCGGTTCATTTCAGATGCCCATTTTTGAATTGGGTCTTCATATTTGGGGGATCTGATTTTTTTTTTTTAGTTCTTTATATATTCTAGATAGTAGACCTTTGTCTGAGGAACAGCTGGTAAAAAATTTTTCCCACATTATAGGTTGTCTGTTAGCTCTGTTGGTGGTTTCTCTTGCAGTGCAGAAGCTTTTTAATAAGATGAGATACCAGTTGTTGATTCTTTGTCCTAGTTCCCATGCTACTGAAGATTTGTTCATAAAGTTTTTTCCTATGCCAATGTTGTTAAGAGTTCTACCTAACTTATCTTTCAGCAAGTTTAGTGTTTCTGTCTTAATATTTAGATTTTCGTTTAGTGCATGGTGAAAGATAGGGGTCTAGTTTTAATCTTTGGCAGGTTGAAATCCAGTTTTTCCAAAACCATTTATTAAGGAGGCTATCTTTCCTCCAGTGAGGGTGTTTGGCTCATTTGTCAAAGATGAGGTAGCTGAGTATGTCTGGAATTGTTTCTGTATCTTCTAGCCTATTCCACTGATCCTCGGGTCTGTTTCTTTGCCAGTCCCATGCTGTTTTTTATTACAGTGGCTTTGTAGTATAGTTTCAAGCTGGGGATTGTGATACCTCCTGACATGTCTCTGTTGCCTAGAATTGCTTTTGCTATTCTAGGTCTCTTCTTGTTCCAAATGAATTTTTGGATTGTTTTCTCTAGCTCTGATAAATATACTGCTGGGATTTCAATTGAGATTGCATTGACTCTGTATAGTAGTTTTGGAAGTATGGCCATTTTCACTATATTGGTTCTTCCTACCCAGGAACAAGGGATGTCTTTCCATTTTCTGATATCCTCTTCGATCTCTTTTTTCAGAGTGTTGTAGTTCTCAATGTAGAGGTCTTTTGCTTCCTTCGTTAGATTGTTTCCTAGATATTTTGGGGGGATGCTATTGTGAAAGGGATTGTTTCCCTAATTTCTCTCTCAGTGAGTCTGTTATTTGTGTACAAGAAGACTATTGATTTTTGAGTATTTACCTTATATCCAGCTACTCTACTGTATCTGTCAATTAAGTCTTGAAGTCTTTTGGTGGAGTTTTTTGGGTCTTCAATGTAGAGCATCATATCATCAACAAATAATAACAGTTTAACTTCTTCCTTTCCTATCTTTATTCCTTTTATTTCTATCTCTTGTCTAATTGCTGTGGCTAATGTTTCCAAAACTATATTGAACAGAAATGGTGATAGTGGACCTCCTTCTCTTGTTTCTGATTTTAGCATGAAGGTTTTCAGTTTTTGACCATTTAGTATGACATTGGCTGTTGGTTTTTCATAGATAGCCTGTATCAAGTTGAGATAAAGACCCTCTATTCCAAATTTCTGTAGGGTTTTTATCATGAATGGGTGTTGAATTTTATCGAATGCTTTTTCTGCATCTATTGAGATGATCATATGGTTTTTGTCCTTGGCTCTGTTAATTTCATGTATTACATTTATTGATTCATGTATGTTGAACCATTCTTGTATCCCTGGGATAAATCTGAATTGGTCAGGTTGTATGATCTTCTTGATGACCCGCTGTATTCTGTTTGCCAGTATCTTATTCGGGATTTTTGCATGTATATTCATTAGGGAGATTGGCCTGTAGTGCTCTATTTTGGTTGGGTTCTTGCCTAGTTTTGGAATCAAAGCAACACTTGCTTCCAGGAATGAATTTGGAAGTATTGTTTCCCTTTCAATTTCTTTTTTTTTAAATTAAATTCTTTTATTGGTACATTGTAGGTATACAACACAATTACATTTCTCATTGGGAATTGTACCTTTACATAATGCATTTTGGTTCTTATTTTTTCCCCATTCCTAGCCCTCCCTTCACCCCCCCCACCCATCCCTATTTACAAAGACTTTATTTCCATTTTTTCCATTTCTCAGCATTTTTCCTTTCCCTTCTTTCCTTTCCCCTGCCCCTCCCACTACCCCTACCCCTTTGCAACTTTTCTTCCTATTTTTGCATTATCGATTATTCATTCTAATCATTGGTACATTTTAGGTATACAATATAATGACATTCATCATTGGAAATTTGCACCTTTCCATAGTCTCTCTTGGTTCTTATTTTTCACCCTTGCCCAGCCCTCCCTTCAACCCCTGCAGTCCTCCCTATTTGCAAAGATTTTGTTCCTATTTTTCCATTTTCTCATATTAATCCCATTTCCCTTCTATCCTTACCCCTAGCCCTCCCACTTCCTTCTCCTTTGCCCCTTTTCTTCCTATTTCACATTACCTATTATACATTTAGTCCTTATTTACACTTTCAGTTTCTCACACCAGAGAAACTATTCAGTATTTATACATGTGTGTCCTATTTATTTCACTTAAGAGTATTGCCTCAATGTGCATCTACTTAGCTATAAATGTCTCTAATTTCTCATTTTTTATGGCTGAGTAGTACTCCATTTTATTAAAAAACCACATTTTCTTTATCCAGTCTCCATCAATAGCTTTCCTCTACACCAATGACAGACTCACTGGGAGAGAAATAGGGCAAATAATTCCTTTCACAATAGCATCCAAAAAACTGAAATACCTAGGAATCATCCTAACAAAAGAAATCAAAGACCTCTTCTCTGAAAACTATGGCAGTCTGAAAAGAGAGATTGAAGATGATATCAGAAAATGGACAGACATCTCCTGCTCCTGGGTAGGAAGGATTAATATAGTGAAAATGGCCATACTTCCAAAACTGCTATATAGAATTAATGCAATTCCAATTGAGATGCCAGCAGCATACTTCATGGACCTTGAGAAAATAATCTAAAAATTCATTTGGAACAAAAAGAGACCCAGAATAGCAAAAGCAATTCTAGGTAACAGAGATATGGCAGGGGGTATCACAATCCCCAACCTGCAACTCTACTACAAAGCTACTGTGATAAAAACAGCATGGTACTGGCAAAGAAACAGACTTGAGGACCAGTGGAACAGATTAGAAGATGCAGAAACAACGCCAGACACACTCAGCCATCTCATCTTCGACAAAGGAGCCAAACACCCTCACTGGAGGAAAGATAGCCTCTTTAATAAATGGTGCTGGAAAAATTGAGCTTCAACTTGCCAAAGAGTAAAACTAGACGTATGTCTCTCACCATGCACTAAACTAAAATCAAAATGGATTAAAGATCTAAATATTACAATAGAAACTCTGAACCAGTTGGAACAGAGGTTAGGTAGAACCCTTGAAGACATCAGTGTAGGAAAAGATTTCATGAACAAAACCTCAGTTGCCCATGAACTAGCACAAACAATCAACAAATGGGATCTCTTCTTATGAAAAAGCTTCTGCACAGCAAGAGAAACCACCAGCAGTGTGAAGAGACAACCCACAGTGTGGGAAAAAATCTTCACCTGCTCTTCCTCAGACAAAGGTCTACTATCTCGAATCTATAAAGAACTTAAAAAGATCAGACCTCCCAAATTTAAAGACCCAATCTGAAAATGGGCATCTGAAATGAACAGACATTTCTCAGACAAAGAAGTAGAAATAGCAAATAAATACATGAAAAAATGTTCAACATCATTGGTCATTTGAGAGATGCAAATGAAAACAATGCTGAGATTCCACTTCACTCCAGAAAGAATGGCTGCTATCATGAAATCAACCAATAACAAATGCTGGCAGGGCTGTGGGGAAAGAGGAACCCTACTCCACTGCTGGTGGGAGTGTAGACTGGTGCAAGCACTGTGGAAATCAGTATGGAGATACCTCAAAGAACTAGGACTGGAAGTCCCATTTGACCCTGCTATTCCCCTGCTGGGGATCTTCCCCAAAGAATTAAAAGAATCATACCACAGTGATATATGTGCACCCATGTTCATAGCAGCACAGTTTGTAATAGCTAAAGCTTGGAAACAGTCCTTTTTTCCTTTTATTCCTTCCAAGCCACAAGTCTATTGGTTGATGCCACCCATAATCAGGGTGGGTCCTCCCCCATCAGTTTGCTGGCCTACATGCCAATCATCTCTGGAAACACCCCACAGATGCATCCAAAAGTGTGCTTTATTAATCCACCAGGCCTTCCTTAATCCGGTCAAGGTGACACATCACTAGTAACGGTCACACTGCCCCTGAGAAGGCAGTGAATGAAGCTGTATTCATGAAGCCAAGGGTACAGTGGACACCCCAGGAAGTTGGATATCCTAGGAATGTGGAACATCTGCTGAGAAAAGCTGCAGGGTGGGAGCGCAGCCAGCCCAAGAGAGAAGCCATGTGGGCCCCAAGCAGCAATGCTATGGGGGCTGCCAAAGCCATTTGCAGCTCACATCTCACTACAACTTGCCCAGGTGCTGGATAAAGAGCAACAGAATTTAATGTTTGCCCAGCTAGTTTAGGGTCTTATCTTGGTTCAATCCCTTTCTATTCCCCTACTCCTCCCTTTTAGGATGGGGTTTTTACTCTGTGTCATTGTATGTTGGACGTATTTCACTTTGCTTTTTTATTTTCACAGGGCTCATAGTTAAGAGTTTGCCTAGAGTTTCAGAGGCAACTCTGGATTTGGACTTTTCAGTGATTCTGGAACTTTTAAGACCTTGGCAACTCTTAGAAATGGACTAAATCCATTCTGCATAATGAAATGGACATGAGCCTTTTGAGGGTCAGATGGGAATGCTAGGGTTTAGATCTAAAGTGTCCCCCAAAAGTCCATTTCAGGTAGGACTTTTGGAAGGTGACGGGATCGTGGGAGTTCTGTACTCAGCGAATTAGTCCACTGATGAGTTCATACCTGAATGTGCTGTTGGGAGATGGGGGTCTTATTGGAGGTGAGTCACTGGAGATGTGACCTGAAAGGGTATATTATTGTTCTTGGCTCCTCTTCCCCCTCCTCCTTTCTCTCTCCCTGTCCTTTTCTGGCTGCCGTGAAGTAAATGGCTTTCCTCAGCCATGCCTGACAACCAGGCCATTTCTGCCTTGGAGTCAGCCAACCATGGATTGAACCCTCTAAAACTGTGAGCCAAATCAAAGGTCTCTTCCTTTAAGTTGTGTGTGTCGGATATTGAGTCCCAGCAATGGGAATGTTGGCTAACACAGAGAATTGGTATCAGAGAAATGGAATCATTGCTGTGACTACCCAACACCCAAAACTTAAAAGAGAAGAGGTTTAATTTAACTCATGAGTTTTTAAAAAATCTGTGGTTGGCTGTCTCCAAGGCAGAAACAGCACAGTGGAGGATGGAAGAGGAAAGTTGCTCATTTCATGGCAACCAAGAAGTAGAAAAAGAGAGAAAAGGAAGGATCCAGAGACAATAATATGCCATTCCAGGTCATATGCTCAGTGACCTATCTCCAACTAGACTGAACCTCCTAACTGCAATTCAATTATGGAACTCATCAATGGATTAATCTGCTGATGAACTTAATGTCCTCTGGCCTGGCAAACATGCAGCCCTCAGTTCTAACTGGTGCTGTGGTACACACCTGGAATTCCAGCAATCTGGGAAGATGAAGTAGAGGGATCACAAGATGAGCCCTGCCTTAGCAACTTAGAGATTTAATGAGATACTGTCTCAAAATAAAATAATAAAAAGGGCTGGGGATCTTGCTCAGTGTAGTTCAGACGTAGCTTAGATGTAGCTAAGTGTAGTTCAATCCCCAGGACCATCCAACCAACCAACAAACCCCTGAAGTTTCTTCATCATGATACTTTTAATAAGCAGCTGGAAAATCAAGATAATTTATAATGATGACAGAGAAATGGCCACTGAGAAGGAATATGGTAGTTGGTTTAGAAGTGATAGTGTGTTTCACCCAGGTTCTATTGTATGGGAGTCAAGGCCAGAAAAATATCATCATGTACCACCAATATAATTGCAGCCTGTGATGTCATTTCAGGTATCCAAAGCTTTCCAACCTAAAAAAATACCTCCCAAGTAATTACTCATCTCCTATCTTGCCTTAAAAAGTAATGACCCTTTCCATTTTCCAGACATAGAATTGGAAATACTATTTTCTTTTGGACACATGCTCTCCTCAGAGTAAACTGGGGCAGAGCATTTAGCTAGAGGAGATGGGTTCCTCAAGGGCTGAGTGGAAGAGGGACAAATAGGAAGTGCTTACAATTCTCAAAGTAAACCTCCTCTACTTTTTTCCAATTTTGTTCTTGGCTGACTCAGTCTGCAACATATCTTTATTTTCCATTGGCTTTATTATCTAATAAGAATTTTTACCTTCTGGTCTGAGAACTAAATACTGTAGTAAAATTAGGCTAGGAATTTTCAATTGGAGATCAGGCCTCAGGGCACTATCTCATTACTATTTTCTTCTCCCCATGCACATACAGGTGGCCCTGGCCACTGAGATGACATCCTCTCTGAAGGTCTGGGGCATTCTCTTGACCCTGCTTGGCCTCCAATGCAGGCTACTTGCACCGAGCAAAGACATTTCCAGGCAGAAATTTATGGAAGACCACCACCTATGTCCAAGCCAAGAATTCAGTGCATACAAATGTGACTTCCTCCTGAACGAAAGAGAAGCTGTGAAGCACAAGATTCTTCACCTGTTCATTTATATCTCATGGTACAAAGTGGAGCACATATGCTATAGTAGCAACAGGAACGACCACAACAGGAATGTATATGTATGGCCCCAGGTACCAATCAAAGTGCTCAAGTGTCACTGGGAGAGTTTTACAAATAGCTACAGAGAGAGCAGGAGCTCAACTATATTCAATTCCACTGTAACATAAAGGAGTATGTCGATAACATAGAAGACGTGAAGCTCATAGAGCCCATCTTCAACTAGCAAGCCTACTCCATCCCCAGGCTTTGATAATTAGTGGTCTCAAGCAGTGGTCCCTGCCTACTGCTATAGCCAGCCACTCCCCAGTTTGCATTTCTGTGTCAATGTTTTCCAGTTATTTAGAGTTATGTACCACACAGTTTCTTTCTTTCATCCTTTCTTTTCTTCTTCTTGAGATAATGTCTCACTATGTAGTTCAGCCCAGCTTTGAATTCACTATGTAGCTCCGGCTGGCCTCGAACTCCCAATCCTCCTGACTCAACCTCTTGAGTTCTGGGATTATAAGTGTGTACTAACATATTTTCTTGATTCTACTCAAGAACATCCTGGGCTATTCTCTGCATAAACCAATATTCTGTCCTAATTTACTCCTACATTTTTTTAAAGGCTCAGCATTCTCAAGCATTTCCTGATAGTGACATCATTATACCCACGCAACCTGAACCATCTTTTCTTCTGTAAAACATGTTGTTCTAATATGTGAGAAATATAAATACACACTGTACAGCGTTTATGTTGTGTCTTTGGTAATGAGCAATGTGTTTGATGTAATATAAAGTATAATTAATATAGTTGTGCACATGTTTAAGGTGCATTTTATGTGTAGGTCTAAATATATATGTTTGTATATCTGATGGGGATGTAACTGTCTATATGCTAAGCTGGAGACAAGTTCTGACCTAGCCATTGGATGTGGTGGCATCCCTAGTTCTACCCAGATCGGAGGCAGAGGCAGAGGGTTTTTTCATTTTCCATCTTTTGGCTTGGAATTTTGAATTTGGCTTTGATAAAACAGACATATATTCATCAATCTTCTGCTTTTCCTCACTCCAGGAGACTGGAAACTTTTCTTTTCTTTTCTTTTTTTCCACCACTGGGGATTGAATCCAGGGTCTTCACACTGAGCCACATTGCTAGCCTTAAGAAAGAAAATTTTTTTGAGCTAGGGTCTTGCTAACACACTAAGTTGCCCAGGCTGGACTTGAATTTGTAATCCTCCTGCCTCAGCCTCTCACAAACCTGGGATTACAGGCAAGCACTGCCACGCCTGGGAACATGGGCATTTCTAATATAAAACTACAATAGGCTGTCATATGTGTGGAAGCTCTTATCAGCAAAAATCACAAAGGACCCTTTCTCTATTAACCACAGACTGACAGATGCCCCTACTGGAATTATGCAGTAAGAGTGTTTCTAAGAATGCCAATTCATTTTAGATGAGTTGGTGGATTTCTTTTTCTGCCTTAGAGAAGAAAACATGAAGTAGAAAATACTAGAAAAAAAAGGCGTTTCTCTGCTAATAACTATTCTCACTTGGCAGAGAAATAAGGTAGGGTTGGAAGATTTGTAAACACTATACTCCTTAAGAATGAGACTGGCAATTTGTTATAAGGATGTAAAGAGGAGAAGGAAATGTTGGAGCACAAGTCAGTAGAGTCCACATGAATTCTTTTGCAAAGTGAAGGAGACAAATACAGTCAGAAAACAATTCTCTCCGTACAAGTTTGCTTAGAGGAGATAGTGGCAGGATAAATTGCAAGCATTCGAGTTTCTTACGTTCTTTGATCTCAGCCATGTTGCATAACACCAACGTTGAAACAGTCAGAAAGACCAAGGTATCAATACTTTTAATTAGATCACTGGACACCTTAGGACTCTGGCCTCCGTCAGTAGGCAGTGTATCTAGGTTGATTATCATGTTCCCACGACAGTTCTCAGCTTTGCAATTTTTCAGTGAACTTCGAGATGAGTTGATACCAAGATAATGACCTATATCAATCAGAATCAAAAGAGATTAGTTTTAAGCCACTAGTTCTTCATCAGTGGTCACTTTACATATCAGGCATACAATTTTTTTTCTCTTTGTAAATGCTGTGTTTGCATGCACAGGCGCGCGCACTTGTGTGTGTGTGTGTGTGTTTGTGTGTGTGTGTGTGTTTTCCTGGAGACGGAACACAGGAAGTACAAAAGAACATCCCTAGCCTTTTTTCTTTTTCTGTAACTTTGAGGTAGGATCTTGCTGAGTTGCCTAGCCTGGCCTTGAATTGGGGATCCTCTTGCCTCAGCCTCCAGAGAACCTGGAATTATAGGTGAATACCACCACACCTAGCTGGTAAATGATCTCTAAATGCAGTATAGAGAAGGAAAAAATATTTTCCTTCTATCCTTCTAGGTTCTTGTTTCAAGTCCATGTAACAAAAATCAGATTAAGAAAACAAATGAAAGTTCGTTAACGTGTATCTCTTATAAACATGAGAAAAAAATCAGGGATAAATAACTCAGACAAGGGGGAGATTAGCTGCTAGGCAAGGTGGGCACTTCTTGGGGGAAGCTCCTATACTCTGAGGGGCTGGACTGCTGCCCCCTAGAAGGCTGTTTTCATGCTTTCAAAGTTGTTTTTCTGGAAGGGCTGCCCGATTTCTGCTTTGGGGAGGACACTGCTTTACAAAATAACGTCAGTATTCTCCCTACTTGGGGTAAGAAACCTCTCTACTCTTTTATCTCCCTGTTACAGTTATTGGCTTTGCACTCAAGCAGTGAATCCATTGTTTTCAGTCACAGTTTGAATTTAGATTCGAATTCTGTTCGGTCTCAGAAAATGACATTCTAAGTGATGCTTTAGCATGCTCAGTGTTTGGGGCATTTGATTTTTGTTTTGGTAAGTTTTGTTTGTGTTACTAGTGGTTGAACCCAGATTCCTTGAACTAAGCTACATCTCCACCCCTTCTCTATTTTCAGTCTCTCGACATTGCTAAGTTTCCCAGGCTGAGCTCCTGCCTCAGTTTCCCAGAGCGCTGGGATTACAGGCATGTGCTACCTGCCCAGCTGTGTTGAGTGCTTTGAACAACGGGAGAACCAAGGCCTCTCTGATCTCCCAGCCCTGTCTTCTTCTTTCCCTTTGGAAGCACAGTGGGGCTTTCTCGGAGGTTCTGTATTTGAAGGAAAGTTCCCCCTGTAAGAATGTAATTGTCATGGACAGACACCTTTTCCTGGAACTCTTTGTAAACAGAAAAGATGAACTCACAGCAAAGAAGACCAAAGGTCCATGATTGTTGCCAATTTATGACCCCAAACTGGGTCCTTTTGCCATCTTAGAACTGTTCAGCCAGCAAGAAAACCAAGCACCGATTGAGCAATGAGGCAGATGTTTATTCTTGGTCAAGAATAGAAATGGGAAATAGACTTGCAAAGCAAGCAGATCAACATCTTGATTTGGGGGGATGTAGCAAATTATAAATATAGTGTAAAAGAAATGAGTTATAATGAGAAGCTAATGAAGGGAAGGAATTTTAATGTCTCTTCTGGGAAGGAGCAGAGATCTTATGGAGAATCAGATGCCGCTTCTTTTCGCTGCTTTTATGGTCCTTTTGGATTCTCTGCATGGCAACTGTCATGGTGCAAGGGTGTGTGTCATTTAACATGCAGGGGCACTATTATGAAGTTTTGGGTTTTTTGACTGGTTTGGTTTGATTTTATCCCGGGAACAGTCTCCTGCTCTGAGCCAGGCAGAGTCTGCATGGAGAAGAGGATATAATGAAGCTAAGGACTGTCTGGCGGGCCCTAGGGCAGCCTTCTTACATCTAACTGGTTTTGGCCAGCCCTGCTGAGGAGAGACTTCTGGCCTTGAGCATCCTGTTCTCAAAGAATAGAGTAGGTAGAAATTCAGCTAGGTCCCTTGGGGAGTACTAATTTAGCAAGAGATTGTCGCAAACAACCATCTATTCTTCTGAATTCTTCCGAGCTCTTTGACCTGAGAATTTTACAGTACTTTTCGGGGGGAAGGCAGGGTCTCACTATGTATTTCAGGTTGTCTTTGAAATCACTATGTAGCCAGAGTGGCCTTGAACTCACGGTGATTCTCCTGCCTCAGCCTCCTGAATGCTGCTGGGATTACAGGGGTGTGCCACTGTGCCAGGGTACCTGAGATATTTTATGTTCATAGAAAATTAGTCTTTGTCAAGCAGTTACTCCCTCGAATCTCCCATAAATGGATACCACTTCCCCCAGAATCCCAATCCCTTTCTGGAGCTACAAATGTTATTTGCCCTTCAGCCCCCTGAGTTGCGTCTATTTTTTATAACTCCCATGTACATGCTGGTAAATAAATCTTTCTCCTGTTCATCTAGCTATAGTTCATTTATTTCAAGGACTCAATTATGGAAGTTCAGGGGCCAGAGAGGAAGTTCCCTTTTAGTTAGTGGGATTTGGGGTGCTGGAGTCTCTTTCTAGAGGTGGTTTCTAGGTTCTTTCTGACTTGAGCAAACAATCGGTCAAGCGAAATGCAAACAGTAGCAAGGTCTTACATTTATTAAAGGTAGGAAAGAAACATGTTCTGCAGAGCAAGTTTGGGCCAAGCAAAACTAGGAAAAGAATTACTCTACAGCCTGATTGTGGACCACCCTGCAGGGGAGAACACAGTTGTGAAGAGCTCAGTGACGACTGTCCTTTTGTATCACCTGCTCCTCAGGCCAATCTAGTCCTTCCTAGCCAAAACTACCCAAGTTCTTGCAAGAAGTCTGTGTGCAGGGCTTTGGGAACTGTTCTGTGCATGTGTCTTGGGCGTTTTGTAATTAACTAGTCAGCCTACTTCTCCAGCCACCTCTGCCACACCCTAATCTGCCACACCTCATTTAATAAACTCTGTAAAGTTGTTTGTGAAGGCTGAACTGACAGAAAATGAGATATCTAGATCTGTGGTATCGTTACAATAAAACTAGCTGCTTGACCCATGAGACTTCTCTGAAAGGACACAAACTAAGTACCCTTAACCTTCTACCCAGGCTAAGCCACATGTATAATGAAATAGTAAACATGCCCTTTTGTTTGTTTGGTATGAGACAAGGTCTCACTTTGTAGTTTAGGTTGACCTTGAATTCACTATGCAGCCATGGTTGGCCTTGAGTTCACAGAGATCCTCCTGCCTCAGCCTCTTGAGTGCTGGGATTACAGGTGTGTGCCACCATGGATGACAATAAACATACCTTTAATGTGCAACACACATATTTCTTCCCAAATGCCCTGTGACTCTTTTCTTGGAGTTGGTGCATACAGATGTCCTTATCTCGAGCCTTAGGGGCTTCCATGAGGACCAGAGTAGTGAACTCCAGAGAGGCTAGAGGCAGGAAGTGCATGTGAAGTGCAAACAGGCTGCCAATCAAGAAGGAAGCACTGGCCAGGGATTTAGCTCAGTGGTTTCGATGCCTGCTGCGCAAGCACAAGGACCAGAGTTCCATCCCTGGTACCAAAAAAACAACAACAAAAAAAAAAAAGAAAGAAGCACTAAACATTTAGCAGGAAGGGATCAGTTCCCTAAAACTGTTTTGAGTCATCTTGTTCTGCAAATGAGAATTCTTTGTCTATTAATAGTGATAATGATATGACCTTGAAGAGGAGATTTAAGAAGATCCAGATTCTCATCCTCACTGCAGAAGGAGTTCACATCTGCTAAGAGGCAGGTTTCTCTTTCCTGGGTTTCAGAATTTGTCTTCCCCTGCCCAGCACAAGCAACACTGGTGGGCTGGGGAAAAGAAAAGCAGAAGGAATCTTCTGAACCTGGACTAAGCACTGTTCTGAGCTCACCAGGAACCCAGCACACACACCGGTAAGAGGGGAGAACCTCAGGCTGGGATGAGCAGGGCAGTGAAGACGGCTGGGAGGAGGTGGTCAGAGATGAAGGTCAACATCTCAGGAGGGAGGAGGTGAAAAACCCAGGTTATGAGGGTTATTGCATGCATGAGTACAGGTCAGAGAGGGGAATGGGCTATGCCAATCAAGGGAAAGGTCTGCTCACCTCACAATCTTTCACTGGAATTGTGAGACTACATGGGAGAAATTTTTTCAGAGCTATGAAATCTTTAAAGGAAAAACAAGAATATAAATAGTTATGATTAATAATTTTGCTTTTATTGCTTCTATTATTACCATGATCTTTCCTTTTCCTACCCAGAAAAGATGGTTCGAGATGTGAGATTTCCTCTCCTACTGCTGCTGGGGCTACTTGTGCTACCGTGTCCATTGTGGGCTTTGCCTAAGAAACTCACGAAGGCTCAATGGTTTGAAATCCAGCACGTACAGCCGAGTCCTCTCCGATGTGACAAGGCAATGAGTGGTGTCAACAATTATACCCGGCACTGTAAGCCTACAAATACCTTTCTGCATGACTCTTTCCAAAATGTGAGTGATTCCTGCACCTCGCCCAATGTCACCTGCAAGAATGGTCAGAAAAACTGCCACCAGAGTGCAAGTCCTGTCAACCTGACTATCTGCAGGCTCACCAGAGGGAAGTATCCTCACTGTCCGTATAAAGATGTTCCCCAGATCAAATTCTTCATTGTGGCCTGCGAACCACCTCGGAAGAATGACCCTCCCTATCCACTGGTTCCTGTACACTTAGATGGGATTGTCTAAGGGTTTGATTACATTTCCTTTCTTTTGACACAATTTCTGTTAAGTTTTTTCTGCTTTTGGTTTTCTTATTTAATGTCCTTTCTCCCTCTGAAGAAAGAAGGTGATGAGAAGTTAGGAGTACCTCGGATATTGGACTAGACTTGGGAATAATACGTATGTTTATATATTTTCTCTGCTTTGGAGATCTGTTTGTGTTGAAGCAAGGCAAATACGGAAAGGGGGAAGAGGGACATAGGCCTTGGGACTTTTGCCAAACTGTAATGCACTGTATTCACAATAATAAAACCACTTCCTACTGCTTGCTAGTGAGTGTAATTGTTTCTGTCCCTTTTCAAATCATCACCTGCCAGTATTCTAAGGAGAACTACTTTGTTCTTAGGTCTCAAGACCGCCTTTGAGGTCCTCCTGAGAACTCAGCCACTTTCCTTGCCTCTATGTTCCTGAGACTTCAACCAAGGAAGTCCTCAATCCCTTTAAACTTGCCTCATCATTTAATTAGTTCCTTACAGCCATTGTCTGTACTCATTTGGAGGTGATGGTGATCCCTCAGACAGAGAGGTGATAGTACTTTCTTTTCCCCCAAAGGATGGATTAGGGCTGGGATGCTGGGAATTAAGCCCAGGGAGTGCTGAACTACATCTCCAGCCCTTTTGCTTTTTTATTTTGAGACAGGATCTGGCAGTTTCCCAGGTGGCCTTGAATTCATGATCCTGCTACCCTACACTCCTGAGTGAGGGATTACAGATGTGCACCACTATGCTCAAAACTGTCAGACCTGCCCTAAGTCAACAGGAAAAATAAACAGGCTGCTTTTAACAAATACCAGCAGCTTTCCAGTAAGTGAGGCAAATGGAGTGAAATATATAGCTTTCAACCCCTTGGTCCCAAACAATCCTGTAATTGTATTCATACCGAAACAGAGGGTCCTTGGGCAGCTAAGTCATAAATATGTCACCCCAGATTCCTTAGCCCCTTCAATACCTAGATAACCCTAATTCCTTTCCCAGTTAATTGCTAATCTCTCTCCCTGGTGTTAACCCATCCTTTCAGGGATGAAATCTCCCAGCTAGCTGCCATTATCTCTCTCTCCCATTGTCAGCCCATCCACACACAGGTGTGATAAACTTGACTTTTCCCAGGTAGCTGCTAAAATCTCCTGATTTCTAGTCCCTGTGCACTGGAATAAACTTGTCTTTTTCTCACAATGTAGAGCCTGTTTTTTGTTGACAAGTGGATTCTTTATAACAAAAAACATCATTAGTCTTGCATTAAGTTTTCAATATTTTGAGACAAAGTCTTGCTAAGCTACACAGGCTGGCCTGAAATTTGCAATCTTCCTGCTTCCACCTTTGGAGTAGCTGGGATTATAGGCATGTACCTGTCTGTCTCCAGACCTGGTTTTCTTTATTCCATTCTTGTTTTCATGTCTAGGTTTTAGATGTCTTTAAGGTGAATATTTTGTAGTCAGATGACAAGAGGTCATTCCTAGACTGATGTTCCTTAATTCTACAGATCTATAGCCTGTGCACCCATAGTCAAATCCCATGCAAACATATATTGTCCCTATTTTACAACAATCCCATGTTCCCATGTCTCAGGGCTCTCCCCTTAAGTAATTATATGATGGTGCTTGTGAGCAAGGAAGGAGCGGTGAGGAGGAAAGTCTCCCCTGCTGGTCAGGAGTGTGGCCCTGCACTACACCTTCATGGGCAGGTTTCCAACGAAGCCAGGAAACTTCCTGACCCACTCCTGTGTTTTTTCACTGCTGCTCTGATCTCACCTGCACATCAGCTTCTCCTTGATGTGGGCTTCAAGCCAAGGCAAAAGTCCCCATGGGCTCTCAGGGCCTGGGGAGACCTGTGAGCCTAGGCAGAGGCAAACTGGGAGCTTTGACTCTCGGAGGCTGTCTAAAGTGATCTGCAAGGAAAATCTGCCCGGGTGAGGTATTGAATATCTGCTAAGATGATCAAGACCTCCAAAGTGACTTTATGCTGAAAGTATCCATCGTAACTAATTCAGATCTCAACCTGTGATTTTTCTAGAGATTCCTAACTATGCAAAACTAAGAAGTGCACGCCACAGCCCAGCCCTGGTAAAATGTGGGCAAATATACAACTGGAAAATCCCAGGTGTAAGGGGACTTTGGGATCATCGAGCCTCTACCCCTGGATTAGGAAACTGGTTCAGAGAGGGATACAGAGTTGCTCAGGGACACAGAGAGCTGTAATAGGGCTGGGACTCAACCACGGGCCCCACCCAATTATCTACCACATGCAGGATGAGTGAAAAGGGAAGGAAACTGACCCTCAGCATAGGCCCTCCCCAGACTTGCAGCAAGAAGAAACTGGAGAATAAAGTAAGAGTGTGATGAGCTTGAAAACACTGCCACCACACTTAGTAGAGCAACGCATGCAGATTAACAACTCCTTTATCATAAACTATGAAGACAATCATGGCTTAATCAGTCTATGAACCCAAAATTTCTCTGAAAGAGTCTATTTAAAAAAAAAAAATAAGGGAGGTCTGGGGATTTAGCTCAGTGGTTGTGTCACGTGCCTCTCAAGCACAAGGACCCGAGTTCGATCCCCGGTAACCTCCCCCCCCCACAAACAAAGAAAAAATAAGGGAATGGGAAAGAACATGAGGAGGAAGGAAGGAATCTGAGAAGACACCTTCCCATATACACTTATTAAAAACCCACAAGGAGGGCCGGGGATTTAGCGCAGTGGTTCAGCCACCTGCCCCAAAAGCACAAGGACCTGAATTTGATCCCTGGTACCAAAACCAAACAAACAAACAAAAAACCTACAAAGAAACAAACAAACAAACAAAAATCTAAAGTTACTGAATGATTTGCAGAGGAACTACCAGGAAACAGTTTTGTGAAGTTTGCAAATGCACCAGTGCCGAGTCTTAGGGAGGTCTACCTTCAGGCTGAAATCTACTTGGTATCCCTCAATTCCATGACCTCTAAGGTCTTTCAGCTCTATGGTTTAAGGTTCTGACTCTCTAAGAGTCATTTTTCTGATGTGGAAGTAGCTCACTGAACAAATAAAATAGAAATTTAGGATCATAATTTCATAGACTCCATCTCATAGTGAGGCCATGCAGGGTCTTCCTGTGGCCATGCTCCCCCTGGTTCTATGCTAGAGAATTATGACATCTGAGTGTCACTTTTATCAGTTTAACCAGGACTACAATGTCTCCAGTTGTTGCTCCTTTTTACCAACATCACATATTTAAAAGTTTTATACTCAACATCAAGTAATCCATAGGAAGGAAATTTTCTCATAGCACTGAAATCCAAGAGTGGGAGGATCATTTAATTTCTCCATTTGCTGTTCACCAAAAGGAATTAGCTTTTCATGTCTTACTCCTTGCTGGAAGGTACCTTAGAAACAGTACCTTGGAAGGATGCTTCAGGAATTAAGGGACTGAAACCGTGTTTATTGAAAGAAGCAGTGAAGGAGTTAATGTGGAGCCCACCTCACCACCCACTCTCAGCCCCAAAGCCATGCAGAAGCAGGACTGAGGAGAGGGAAGCATGTGTGTGTTGGACAGGAGCCCTAACTACAGGTATTTCTTTGGGGGAAAGAGAGACGAGGGGAAAGGTGGGTGTTGAAATGCTGAGAAGGGGTGAGATGGGTGTCTCCCTGCTCTGGCTTAGGTGGAGGACTCCACAGAAGCATCGAAGTGGACTGGCACATACGGGTTCCCCTCACAGGCCACGATGATGCTCCTCTCCATCTGGCTGGTGCGGTAGGAGCAGGTGGGGTACTTGGAGTTGCTCGTCAGGCGGCAGTCTGTGATGTGCATGCTGGAGGTGCTCTGGTAGCAGTTGGTCTGCCCATTTTTGCAGGCGACATTTTTCTGGAAGCAGACAGCCTGGACATCTGCTAGGGGCTCATGCACAAAGGTGTTCACGGGCTTGCAGCGTCCCTCCGTCATATTCCTGCGTCTCATCATTTCATTGCAGTAGTTGGCGTTGGTGTTGGGGGAACCCTCTGAGTCCATGTGCTGCCGCCGGAACTTCATGGCAGAGGATTCTTTGCCCAGGGAAGGCTGGACACACACCAGCCCCAGGAGCACCAGGACAAGTAGTGGGAAGAGGACCAGGGACTTCTCCAGAGCCATGGTGACCTCACTGTCCTGGGGGGGCCTAATGGGAAAGGGAAAGGGAAGGAAGAGCAGGCTTTTACATATTGCGGTCTCGCTCCCACCTGCTGCTTCTCAGCACAGTCTCCTTTCCCAGAAGACAGGTCTTTTCCAGAGATTGCCCAGGTAATGAGACTAAATGAAGCCTTCTCCAAGTGCACTGTACTCTCAGTAGTCATAGAGAATCCACCCTTTCTTTTCAGTGGTAACTTAATGTCACCTAAAATACTGGTAGTGCCTCATTTGAATACTGGATTTTCTTTCATCTAAAATACATTTGAAAAATAAACTACACTTAACCCCAGTATTTAAATGGCTCATCAGAAGATCATTTTGAGCAAATGGTGAGGCAAATTTTATCAGTGAGTTATTGCCATGACATCCAGGATGCTGGGTGACATCCTGTTGGCTTAAAGCACAAGGGAAGCACAGTCCAGTGCCTGACACTGGCATCATAAAGGGGTTCTATTGTATTCTAAGGAGAGATGCTGGCTTTCCTCAACTTGGGGGCTCCTCCTGCAGCCCATGACCTCTTTGTACCTGCTTATTTGCCCCTCCCATGACCACCACTCTGCCCCGGTGGATGTTTCCCTGGTCCAAGAATTGTTGGTGCTAGTGAGAGCCCAAGATTTCTCAGTGCACCACCCAGCTTAGCTCCCTCCTCCTCAGCCCTCCACCAGTGGCAGCTCCTGAGACTACCGCTTGGGCCACTCACCTGGGACTCCAGAGTAGAAGGTCAGTTTCTGCACTCAGTCTTTGGGGCAAGGTCTTTATACAGATCTCAGAGGGGTTTGGCTACCAAGAAAAGTGGGAGGAGCGTTTTGGGTTCCAATCAGATAAAAAATAAGAACATTGTGTGGAAAGAGTGGGTATCAGGCCAGCCCAACCCCTGTTCATGCTTGCTGGGGAGAGAGGGACTCTGACTGTCAGACTGTCTCCCATGTGAACCTCATCCATCTGCTGATGCACAGGCAGCTGCAGGGAAACACACTACAGATGGGCACCCAAGCCTCACACACCTGACAAAGTCCTTGTCACTTCTTTGACTGTTATTTTCACTTGGTGGTTAACAAAGGGCAAATAAGGTGCTAATGAGTGAGTGAAGTCCTCCCTCCCCAGGGGTCTTGAAATGGTTTTTTGCCAGAATTCCACATCTTCCAACAGCATCTGTCCTAGGAGGGAAAGAGGAAACAGGGTTTCTCTGTCTTCAGCCAGAAGCTTTCCCAGTCCTGGAGAAGAAAGGGAGAGGGTGTCAGGACTGGGAGGACGAGGAGGCCTCTAGGGCGGGCCTACCTGGCACTTTCCACTGCCTCCATGTCCCTCCTGTGCCCTGAGGGTGCTTGGGCACTTTTTATCCACAATGACCACTGACCCTGTAAGTCAGACCTGAGTAAAGGGAAGAAAGATAAACCAAAACCCCAAATCCTTTTCAGAGAAAACATATGGGAAAAAAAAAATGTAGTGGACCCTTGAGTTATCACTGGCCTAAAATATGACCGGAATTTTAGTTTTAACTTAGGAACAAAGTCTTAAGTTACAACCGGAGTGCTGGCCACTTGTGCTTCAGATAGTCTCAGATACGGATTTAACCCTCAAAGAGTTCTGGAAGGAACATTACAACATCCTTTCCTATGTGGGGTTAATTGAGAAATCCTGGGCCAGTGTCTCTCTAAGGACACTGAGATCTGCCTGTATACGGGAGAGAGACTTTGAAGGTTGTGTAGAGGAACCTGACCAACTTGAATTACAACCAACCCTTGAGAACGAATTGAATTCATAAGTCAAGGATCCACTATATATATATATTTAACCAGCACAATTACAATTACCTCCTACAAAAAGACCTATTTATCTCTCAGAAACATCTTTTATACCTCTAGAGTAAGAAATACCAAAATAATCCTCCATTCTCTGAATTCAAATGGCCTCAGTCCAAATCCTGGTTCAGCACCTTAAGAGCTGAGCAATTTATAGAAATTTATTTCTCTGTTCCTCGGTTTCTTCTTTTCTGCAATGAGAATGGTATGTACTTCTTAGATTTATTGTTGGGTTGACATAAAATAAGATGTGTGAGAGCTCAAAGCAGTGGACTGACCTAAAGAGCATCAGTGGCTCCCGAGATGGTTCCATGGGTGGCCAGTCACCTCCCGAGGCTCTGTTTGAGTGACATCTTTGAATTGCTTCCTGAAGGGAGTGGAGTCAAGAAACTCCACACTTCTGTTTTGCTGAAAACCTGAGCTGAAGTTAGCATCCTTTTTGAAGTCTCAGGGAGGAAAAAAAGAGGAGGAAGATGACAAGAGGACTTTGGGTGGGAAGAACAAAATCCTTTCAGGAAATTCAGAGTCGCTTTGCTATGTGGCATCCAACTGCAATCAACCTCACCTCTAGTGCATGTGCCGCTGGACATGAGAGGAGGGTAAGGAAGAAGGATGGTGACACTAGCTTAGCTTCACATTCCTGTAGTCCACTCACTTCCCCAGCCTTGCAAAACAAGAAATTGTAAAGAAGTAAAAGCAAACATCATCTCATTTGGGGACAGAATATATTTGTGAATCAATAAAACACAGGCTCAGTTCAGAAACTGGGGAAATGTTTCACAAAGCTCAGTAGGATTAAGGCTTTTATAACACAAAGGGGCAATCTGTGGGCAGGACAAGCAGGATCAAGGTAAATTCAGTGATTTGATAGTCAGGTTAATAAATTTTCTAAGTCCATTGCAATGTCCAGGTCAAGGTGCCAACTAGACAATCGTGTTTCTCTTAAGCCATGCTAAGAATTGTTACATTCCAGAAAATTATTAACTCTGGCAGGTTCTATTCCTGATACCTGTGTGGCCACTTAGTCCTCTTAGAGAAATCTGTAAGATTCAGAAAAATGTATCTGTTTTCTTAGTATTCTGTAGCCATTTTAATTCTTATGTTATGAGCCACCATCTCAGTATGATTTCAGATTGTCCTTACACCATCTTGAGTGGCCAAGTTAGAATTCGTCCATTCATTCATTAAACAGTGGGCTACAGAGATAACTAATTTCCCAAATCATGCTGCTGATGCAGTTTTGCAACACCTGATACTTAGTATCAGTGAACCCTGATACTAAGCAAGGGCTCACTGCTTATGCTCACAAAAGCCAACTATGAAAATCTCTATTGTTCAGTCAACAAGCAAGGAGGTTCAGAGCAGTATACTCGGGTCTGCCTTCATCAGTTAGGGGATAGGGCAAGAATTTATAGGAATGGAGAAGGGAGAAGCTGCTTGTAGACTGGAGGGCAGGAGGGCAGAGTGTTAGGGTTCTGCTCAGGCATAGCCACTCACCATGCTGCTTCACAGGTCACATGTTGCTCTTTGGGGACTGATCATGTTCCGATGGGAGTATTTGATCTGTGACATTAAAAGACCATTGATCAGTTGAGCCAGCTTTTTCTGTGCATGTCCATTCTTGGAAAGTTAGTCCTGAAAACAACTTAAGCACTTTTTATTATAGATATGTCCAGGAGTATCCAGACCTTACCTCTTCAATCCCATTAAGATATTGGGAGTGGGTACAGTGTTATTTGTTTTGTTTTGTTTTTTGTTTTTTGATGGTACTGGGGACTCAACCCAGGGTTTTCTCACTGAGCTACATCACTAGACCCCACCGGAGCCCCTGCCCCAGCCTTCTTTAGAGACAGGGTTTCACTAAGTCACTCAGGCTGGGCTTGGACTTGCTATCCTCCTGCCTCTGCCTCCCAGACTGCAGTAAATACAGGTGTCACCCCCCACACCAGTGAAAAGTAGTTATTCTATTTTTTTTGGTTTTATGAGACAAGGTCTCACTATGTAGCCCAGGCTGGCCTTGAACTCTTCGCTATCCTTGTGCCTCAGTCTCCCAAATGCTTGGATTACAGCAATGTGCCACCTTGCCCGGTAAGTGATTATTCCTTTAGCACATTCCCAGTGTCAGAATAAATTTAGGGAGGTGGTCCAGCAAGATGACTTCAGAATCACAATTCCAACATAAAACGAGGCCTTCTGCAACTCAAATAAGCTCACCAGCAGTCTCCTTCCCTGGAACCCCTAAACTATGAGAAGCCATGCCATCTCTTTCTGCACGGCACTCTGACAAGCCCTTGGTATTTTAATTCACCATGGGGGGAGCCACCAACAACCCTGTCAAACTAAAAGGCCAACTGAGGCACACTGATTGTCAGAGCAAAGAGTTTATTTAAGCCAAAATGAGAATGGTCATCCAGAAACAAGAATTCTAGTTATAGGATAAGATCTCCTCAAATGGTATCCAGTGGATTTGGGCTTTTATACACCAAAGGAAAAGAAGGGATACACAAGGAGGCTGCAGAATACCAGATGCTGTAGGGATGGGGTATGGCTCAGTAGTAGAGCAAGCGCAAGGCCCTGGGTTTGATCCCTAGTGCAGGGGAGACTGTGTTGGCCTTTGGAAGTGGTGCAGGGGGACACTGATGGGTGCTTGGTCATTGTGCTATACATCTCAGGTGAGAGGCATGATAACTTGATATTATTATAGGGAGGAGAAAAACCTTCCTTCACTCCCCTACAATCTAGGGCTGGAGCCCTGTGGATTAGACTAACAAAAGACAGAATTAATTAGACTAACCATATACATTTTATTTGATGTGTGTGTGTGTGTGTGTGTGTGTAGTACTGAGAATTTAACCCAGGGGCCTTTATAGTGAGCTTCACCTCCAGCTGTTTGTTTTTTGTTGTTTTTGTTTTTGTTTTGACACAGGTCTTGGTAAGTAGCTAAATCACCAGGTTGGGTTTAAACTTGCAACCCTCCCACCTCAGCTTCCCAGAGTGCTGGGATTACAGGCATGTACTACCATACCTGGCTTAATATTAATAATTTTACATGAACATAGGTGTTTTCATAAGAATTAGAAACCCAAAGATGCAGTGAACCTGGGAGTATCATTTTACCAAAGAAAATTGGGCAGATGTGATGAGACATGGGATAAGCTATTTGGATCTCTAAGGCCTGTGAGAGTTGGCCAACTGGGGTTCTTGCTTTTGAAGTTTCTTAGAAAGACTATTAATTGCTCTTATTTTTGTAATAGTGGTCCTGATACTGATCTGCAGTCTTTTTATCCAGAATTTTAAATGCTTCTATGCATCCACTTTCTCATCAGATGATCACCATAATGTACAGCAGAAGAAGTTGGGCATGTCTGTCATCCCAGCACTCAGGGGCTGAGACTAGAGGAGTGCCTTGAGTTCGAGGCCTGCCTGGGCCGCATAGTGAGTTGAAGGCCAGCCCAAACTACATAGTAACACCTTGTCTCAAAAAACCAAAAAAAGAAAAATCAAGAAGATCTTGCCCTCCACTTGACTATGACGATGACTGGACAATTTCTGAGCAGTGAAGAACTGGAGTTCTAGCTTTCCTGAGATGTTCAACTTCTAAGAAGTAAGAGAATGATCGGGGGAGGGACTACACCAGTAAGTCCAAGAAGCTGATCCACTCTGCAGCAAATGCAGGACACCAAACAATGGTCCCTGTGTTGACTGACTCAAAAGAGCTAGTATTTGATTAATAACTGAAAACTTGCCCAATTTTTTCCCCTTCTTTGCCAGGTTAGGACCAACCAGAAGAGGCCAAATATGTGCCTTAATATGTGGTGCTTCCACTCAGCCCACCTACAGCTCCCCATGTAACAGCGTCCAATCAGAGCACACCTGAAGCCTCCTCTTTCTCTTCTAAAGCTGTTCCACTCCTCCAGTGCCTTTGAGTCTCTCCCACATGCAAGTGGTGATGGATGACTCCCTTCTAGAGCAAGCTCTGAATATATAGCCTTTGTTTGTTCTCTTTGGGTGGCTTTGTTCATTTCCACAAGATTTTTAAATGAACAGAGAAGGAACATGTATGAAGAAAAGATAGTTTTGCAAGAAAAGCTCAGGAAAATTCAGGGATGGCTTATCATGAGGTTCAGCACAGCCCCCCAAAACACACATATGTGGACACACACTCAATCTCCATGCATGCCCATACCGTATGTATTCACACACATAACAGGTAGTATTCTGTGGTTCCTTGAGAAACTCAGGTATTGAAGAAGGAGAGAAAAATTTGAATAAGATAAGATGGAAAAGTTGGGCAAGCAAAGGAAGGTGACCAGTGATTGGTGAATGGGAAAAAGCAGCCATAGACACCCAAAGCCAGTCCTGCCGCATCTTTGCCCCCTCGCTCCCAATGACACAGACATCAGCAGAGATAAGATAGGGTAATAGCCAAGGCGACATTTCTCAAGTCATCCATTTCCCTGCAGAAATCCCAAATGCGACTACACACAGGCTTTAAGATCATTTGTTAAAGGGTGATTATATGGGAAGAAGGGACTGGCTAGGCATGAAGGTGAGATAACAGTACTTTTTCCTCCACTTCTAACTTCTCCTTCTCCCCCACAGGAAGAAACTCAGTCCTGTCCTGCAGGGTCCTCTTCCCTAACTCTTTTTCATCTGGGCCACTGCTTGGTTAATGCTGACCTGTGACGGGTCAGGGAGCAGACTAGCCCTATGGGAGTCACATGTCTCCATCTTAAGGTCTCTCTGTCTGAGACCTGACTGTTCCTCTTCCCTCTCTCTCGGCCTCCAACACTAAGAGAATTTGGGGCACATACATTTAAGGGTTGATCCTCAGTCATATGCAAGACAGTGTATCTGAGGGTATTTCCAGGCATGTGAAGGTTGGAGAGCAACTTCAGCAAAACTGTGCTTTGTCTACAGGTCTCAGCCTCTTTCCTGAGCTGCTTCCCCCTTGCAGCTTTTCCATATAGCTACTCACAAGCTCCTTCCCGCTCTGAGCTCTCTCCCAGATGTAGCTCAGTGGTAGAGCACTTGCTTAGCATATGAGAGGCTCTCAGTTCAAGCCCTAGCACCAACAAAACAAAACAAAACAAAAAACCCCAAACAATGACACTAACCCCAAAAGATATATTGCCATTAATTCCTCTCACTTCAAAATCAGTTACCCCATTATTCTTTCCACTTTCAAAACCAATTCTAGAAGTCTTCTTTCATGTTCTTAGGAGGTATGATCAAAAGCACAGTGAATGCTGCTACTGTGTGCCATCCAATGGACAGGCAAGCCCATAAAAACATCACAGTGCATCTTTATTCACCTTATTCACTGGACCTGGCACCATGTGATTTCAGGATCTTCCCCAAGTCAAAGTGAGGATGAAAGGTAAACATTTGGAAGGCAATCAGGACATTAAGGCAGTCATGACAGGACAGCTAATACAGGAAAGAGGACTTCCAGAACTGCTTCAGAAAGTAGCAAGAACAATGAGATAAGTGTATTTGAAGTGAGGGGAGAGTATTTTGAGGGGGATTAATGGCAAAGTATAATTTACTACAATAAACTTTAAATTTAAACATTCACCATATGTTTTGTTCACACCTCACAGCTGGACTATCTTCTGTAGAAGAAAGGGAAGCATTTCTTTTCTCCTCAAAATCTCTCTGAGGAGATTGTTGATGAGTCCTCATGTGGCCAAATAGGTGAAGGAAGGCAATCCAGTTTCAGGCAGGTAAGAAACAAGATGGTGCCCAGGGGATTCCAGAAGGTGACAAGCCACCAACTACAAAAGAACAGGAAGTATTCAAAACCTTGCCGGTTATCATTCCTTTTAATTTCTTCTTCTTTGCCTTTCTTTTCCCCCTATTCCTCCTCCTCCTCCTTTCTCTCTTCCTTCTTTCCCTTCCCCTACCCTTTCTCCTTCTCTCTCTCTCTTTTTTTTTTTTTTTTTTTTTTTTTTTTTGGCAGTACTGGGGATTGAATCCAGAACCTTCACACTGAGCTACCTCTAGAAGCTTTTTATTTTTTATATCGAGACAGTCTCAGTAGGTTGCTAAGTTATCCAGACTGAGCTCAAATTCTTTTGATCCTCCTGCCTCCGTGTCCCAGAGTGCTGGGATTACAGGTTCCGCCACACCCAGCTTGATCATGACCACTTTGTAAGACACCTCATCTCTCTCTCTCTGCACCCACCCCAACACGCATACAGCATGGCCTGGGAGACAGGAGGCTCTGGAATCTGAGTGCTGGACTGAGGTCAGCGAGGCACAGGCACTACTTTTTCAGAAGTGGCCCTGACTTGCCTGTGAGTGCAGCAGGTGCAGTCAACAGCCCAGCCTCCAGAACACACAGAAGAGCCTGCACCTGCCTGGCACCACTGTCCTAGCCTCCTGACATCAGCAGTGTTTCTCAGTCCCAAGGACAGGGCTCATTCTCCATGTGTCCTTCCCACCCCTGTACCAGCCCTGGGTCTTCTTAAGTGGTGATCAGGTATTGGCACTGTGTCTGAGGAAAGACAGAGAGTGATTGTCTGTGGTTCTTAAGTACAGAAGACCAAATTTCCTCTGAGCTTGGCAGGGCAGTGGTCTATTGATTTCATCTGTCTTAGGAGAACCTCCCTTGGCTGCTCTCCCAGGCCAGCACCAGTACCTCCCACCCTCACCTGAGAGGCAGCTGGTTTGGCTCAGCTCCTCTGACAGCTTATCACTCAAGTGTAAATATTGACAGGACTTCTATGTGAATGACGACAGCTGTTATGAGAAGGCAGGACACCTGAGGAACCTGGGAGCCTAGAAACACCTTGTCTTTTTCCTGAGAAGCAATGAAGTCCAGGATTCTGTCAGACTCACAAGGTGCTGAGAGTTCTGTGCAATAGAAGGAGCCCATAAAATTGTAATACCAACCAGACTCTGTAAGAGCCGAAGTAGAAGTGAGGACAATTATTAGGAAGCAATAGGAGGAAAGGAATGGAGTGGGGGAAAGGTCAAGGAAGGCCTCAGAGCAAAAACATTACCTTGAGGGCTAGGGATTTAGCTTAGTGGTTCTGCCACCTTTCTTGTAAGTGTAAGGTCCGGAGTTCAATCCCTGGTACCGAAAAACAAACAAAGAAAACTACCTTGAGGAGGAAATACTTTCAAAGATATAATTTTTAGGGGAGAGAGAAGAGCAATTCAGACAGAAAAAGGGCCAGAAAGAGACACAGAGACACTAGGCAGAGAACTGTGTGTTTGGAACAGGACGAGCTTCTCCATATGACCTGAGATGAGGCTGTAGTGATCCCCCAAAATGAACATTTAAAGCCAAAGTAGAAGTGTCTTGAATGACACACAAAAGATTTTGAACTTCAACATGTAAAAGACGACTTAAACACCGGAGGCAACTTCCTCCAGTCCTCCTACCACACAGGAGAGGAGACCAGAGCGGGCCCAGATTAAACAGCACCTGTGCCCCAGAAGCAGAAGCCAAGCCGGTGAGGTCTCCGACTCCTGTGCAGCATTCTCACGTCCTTGTGTGCCAGTGTGCCCCGGGTACCCTGGGTGGAGGGCGCCTGCCTCTGCAGTCTACACCCAAAGGGCTGCTTTCTCCTTGTGAAATTTGCCTCTTCTTCTAGCTTGGATTTTCCACAGCTCTTCCTACTGAAAGTGTGGAGGGAGAAAACAGTGGTCTCACACTGAGGCCCAATAAGGGCACTTTCACTGGGGTAGCAGCTGTGAGGGGAGGCAAGGAGAGCAGGAGCAGGTCCCAGGTCCCTGCTCCTCTGTCTTTCGGGTAGGTTTATTGATTCTCTTAGGGGCTCTGGAAGAAGGGGAGCCGCTCTAGGAGGAAGAGACTAAGGGGAAGACCACATGCAATACCTCTCCTCTCCCAAGGCCTCACATGAGAGTGTCGTCAAGGAGGCACGACTTTGAGAAGAATCTGCTTAGAAAGGTCTTGGGTCACACCTTTTCCACCTCTTGCTTTCCTCCTGTTAACCCTTAGGGTTGTGAATCATTAGGGATGTGAGAGTGGGCACATCAGTGCTTTCTTTCCCGCAGAAGACCAAATTACCTTTCATCCTGGATGGTCAGTGGTCTGTTGGTTTCATGCATCTTAGGAGAACCTTACCCGGTTGCCCCACCATTCCCCTCCAGCACAGCACCTGTGGGAAATACTGTTAAAGGACAAGCCACATGGGTTGGGGGGTCTACAGAGGCACAAGAAGGTAAGGGAGTCCAGCCTTACCTAGTTTAGGGGGCAAGTTTCTCATCAACCTACGTGGAGCCGTTCTTCAGTCACTGCAGCTTGACTCACTGTCTGACCTGCTTTGGGCTTTGAACTAAAGAGTTATTATCTGCTTTGAGTTTTGGATTAAAGAGTTTGTGTCTTCCTTCATTCTAGTCCGAGGCAGCTGACTTCCCTCTGGGAATGTGGTTCTCACTTCTCAAGAAGGGCCAATCATTAATTCTTGTTTTACTGGTTCTGCCCCCAAATCAAACTTATAAGTTTTTTTCTTCTCTTAGCCATTTTCAAACTCTCACAGAGGAGCTAAAAACCAGGCCTCAGCAAGGATATGGTTGATTTAGGGCAGCATGCACACCATTCCCTTCCACAATCTGGGTCCATGACAGGGCCAGGCCATGGGCTCTCTCTTGGCCTTAGTGTTGTTTCTGGGAGATGAAAAAGTGAAGAAAGATAGTTGGCTGTGGTGGCACATGCCTGTAATCCCTCATTTGGAGGCTGAGACTCCTGAATTCCTGTCAGACCAGCAATAAATGGATTTTTTTCCAACACAGATGTTTTACATTTTAAATAAAATACATATATATTTTTTTTTGAGTCAGGAGCTCACTATGTAGTTCAGCCTAGCCTTTAACTCACTACGTAGCACAGGCTGGCCTCAAACTCATAGCAATTCCCTGCAGTGCTGGTATTATAAGTGTGCACCACCACACCCAGCTGGAATTCTTCTCTGATCGTGAGTGTTTGGGGTTCTATATCCTTCACTTAACTGTATGTTAAATTCTGTCCGCATGTTTGCAAAGTTCTCTGCTATTATTTCTATAAATATATTTTTAGGCCATTTGTGTATTTTCTGATTTTTCACTAATTCCAATTAATCTCAGATTAATATTCTTTGTATTATCTAGCACCTGCATTGACCTAATCTTCTAGTTCTGACACTCTGTGCTCACAGTGGTCATTTCTGTTACCTATACTTTCAAGAGATGTTTTATCTCCAGGATTCTATTTGGTATTTTTCATGGACTCAAATTCTTTGCTAAACCAGTAATTCATGTTTTGTATCATTTTTTTATAAGCTGGCTAGCCTTTTATTACTGTCTTTTGTAAGCTCACTGATTGTTTTATTAAGCCCAATATCTGTTTAGTTATATCATCTTTGAGCTTGTTGAGCTCATATTGATCTTTTTGTTCTCTCTTTCATCCCTTTACCTGTTTGGCTTTTGATTTTCTCCCCCATCAATGTTCCCTGGATCAGTTTTAGGAGAGATGGGAGTTTTTGGAGGCATTTTGATGTGTTGTTTTCTCCTGTTTCTATTGGTGTGTATGGGTGTGTGTGTGTATGTGTTGAAGTTTGTGGGTCAATTATAGTGAAAAGACTTTGTTCCTAACATGGAGATTTCTTTTTTTTTTCCCCTTAAATTCTTTTATTGGTACATTTTAGGTATACAATACATTTACATTTATCTTTGGGAACTTGTACCTTTACGGGATGCATCTAGGTTCTTATTTTTTCCCCATTCCCTACCCTCCCTTCACCCCCTCCACCCTTCCCTATTTACAAAGACTTTGCTTCCTTTTTTTCCATTTCTCATCATTTTTCCTTTCCCGTCTTTGCTTTCCCCTACCCCTCCCACTTCCCCTATCAATTTGGACCTTTTCTTCCTATTTTGCATTATCAATTATTCATTTTAATCATTGGTACATTTTAGGTATACAATATAATGACATTCATCATTGGAAATTTGCACCTTTACATAATCTCTCTTGGTTCTTATTATTTCCCCTTCCCCTGCCCTCCCTGCAACCCCTCCATCCCTCCCTATTTACAAAGACTTTGTTTCCATTTTTCCATTTTCTCATATTAATTCCATTCCCTTCTTTCCTTTTCCCTACCCTTCCCACTTCCGCTTCCTCTTTGCCCCTTTTCTTCCTATTTCACATTATCTATTATACATTTTAGTCCTTATTGACACTTTCAGTGTCTCACACTAGAGAAACTATTCAGTATTTACACATGTGTGTCCTATTTATTTCACTTAAGAGTTTTGCCTCAATATGCATCCATTTAGCTATAAATGTCTCTAATTTCTCATTTTTATGGTTGAGTAGTACTCCATTTTATAAAAAAAAAAACCCACACATTTTCTTGATCCAGTCTCTGTGTTTTTAATGAGTGGTTTCTTTCCAAGGGCTTCAGTATTGGAATCCACCAGATACAGGAAGGATAAGTTGTCACTACTAAGTCCTATTTTGTTTCCACATTCATGCTTTTGCGTGTGAATGCTGAGTTCTTCTTTGCTTTTCTGGGCATTGTCATACAATGGTTCCTGCCTGAGGGCTGAATTCACCCCAGCCTCTTCCAGTTTCTGTGTTCCTCTGTGCACCTCATGCCACTGCTTTCTCAGCCTAGCTTTACAGCATGTGTGTTTGGAGTCCCCACCACCACCACCATGACCACCACCACCACCACCATGTACTGTTAGTTTAAACCTCCCTCTAGCAGCCTAACCTCCATTCTAGGTTTAAAGCCAGGTAATTTTCCCATTCATCCCTCATCCTATTCCCTAGCACAAGCTCTACTCCTATCCCAGGCTTAAAAGCTGCTGCCTTGCCTATGGGGGAGATGGCTGAAGTCTCTATTTCAGACCTTCAACATACTGTTGTACTTTCCATGGTAGCAAATCTTTCTGCTTTGCTCAGTTGGTCATCTCTTGGCCTTAAATCTACTTAATATTTGGTGCCAAAACCTTGGAGGGCTTTGTGAGATGACCAATCCCTGAGGCTGCCCTTGCCATTGCTGTCCTTCCACACAAAACCAGCCACCCTCTCTGATCCAGAAGTCATCTCCTAAGAGTTGGGTGAGTCACTAAGTCTGCTCTGGAGGACCTTCCTGTTTTTTCCCATCTATGCCTCTATCCTTCCATCCATCCATCCAAAAATCCTCACCCTTGGTCCTTCTCAGCTTTAGGAATTGTCCCTTTTGCCTGGCTCCTCAGCATACTTGGGACACTAGTCAATGTTGGTGGCCACTGTTACCGTAAGAAAACTCAGAAGGATACCCCTCTCTCTGTGTTGTTTTCTCTTCCACATGCCTAGAAGTCTCACCTGCTCCACTATGGACAATTCCAATTCAATCCTCTGGCTGCCCCAACATGCCTTTGTTCTGTCTCCTTAAAAACCTACCCCAGAGTTGGAGGCATCAAGCCAAAAAAGTTTATTTTCTTCTCTAACATGCTTTAATAGATAACAATCAATAGCCTCAACACGGGACCTTCGACTTCCAAGTTCTTTGTGGCTTAAAGAGATTTATCTAGCACAATGGCAAGAGGTCCAAAGATCCTTGTGTGTAGGTTTATTTTACCTTCTCAGTCAACTTTCTCTCAGTCCTGTACTACTTTCCAAATTCTCCCTCTTCACACTCAACCTAGACTTTACTCTGATTCTGCCCTTGAACCTGAGTTTAATCTCACAGATCACAGCCACCCACCACCACGTGTCCCTCACCTCACCCTCTTCTTCTTCACCTGATTCATCAGAGGCCTCCTTCCACTCCCTGCCTCTTCACTCTCTTTTTCTCTGCCCACTGCCCATTCTTGTGCCCAAACCAGAACCACAGCCAGCCTCTGTCCTCCCCTCCATGAAGTGGCAGGGGTGGAGGGCATTATCTACATTCATGTTCCCTTCTCCCTTTCTGACTTTTCCCAAATTGAAAATGCCTAGGTACTGGCCATCCCCAGGCCCCAGTTCATCATCTAGTATCTCTCCCATCAGATAACTCCCTTTCAGTCTCCTTCCTCCTCCATACTCTAAAGCCCTTTATGCCTTCTCACCCTTATTGGCATAACTTAACTGTTAAAAATAACAGAAATATTATAAGAGATCTCTATCGTGATTCACCTAAAAAAGTACTGTGGTACCTTCTAGGGAGATAATCGTCTTATGTGTCTTGTCTGTTGTCTGCCTGTTAATCTGTGCAGAGGAATAATAATAAATGATAATCAATCAACAATGCCTTCAGGACAAGAGGGGATATTAAAAAAAAATGAAGGGGCTGGGGATTTAGCTCAGTGGTTCTGGCTCCTGCCTCACAAGTGCAAGGTCCCGAGCTGGATCCCTGGTACCAAAAAAAAAAAAAAAATAAGGAACTCGAAATAAGAATGGAGTCACTTGTGCCAACCCAACCAAAAGATGAATAGAGCTGAGAGGTTATAAGGAAGGGTTCTTATGCCTGACTGTAACTGTCACAAAAGATAGTATTTGAGTCTGGCTCTCAAACTCTTCTTGACAAAAATGGTTACTAGTGATTATTCTTAAATAATTCTCTTTGATTCATGTTTGTGAAGCTATCATTTCCAATTTATTTCTTCCAGAATCCCACAGTTCTCAATAATAGGCCTCAGGCCAATACCTAAACCTCCCAGCAAAACCTATTTGGTCTCATCTCCTAGTTTAGATCTCAACTCTGAACTCAAAGTCACCCTACCTCTGATGATCAGCAAACTCAAAAAAGGCCCCTAATGACATCCCCAGTCAGCTCAAAAAAGTTACAGATGTGACCACTTCATTCTTTGTCAATGATTTGGCTTTGCTGATTTATCAGGAAAAATATGGTAATAAAAAGTTAAAATTCTCAGCACCCAAACTTCTCTGATAACACATTTCTGCCCAGCACCTACTGGACAAACCATGAAACACCACACTAATGAGGACTAAAAACAGCACATGATAAAAATGAATACAAAAACCATCCTTTCTTCCCCCAAACAGATTGTCCCAGGCCTCTGGGCATGGGGCCAACCTTGCCAAATCCATGGCCAACTCTAACCTGTCCTTTCCCAGTCTGCTAGCACTTGCAGCTGACAACAGGCTAGGCCCCAATTCTCTCCTATGATCTCCATCACCAAAACAGAACCTAGGGTTTGTTTAAAGTTAGCAGGTAAGCCAATATCTTTTTCTTTTGAATGTGGGAACAACATATTGGATTTTACAGAAATATGCAGAACTATTTCTGTATGTGGTAGTTGATAGCATTATCTTCAAACTACTTTATATCAAGCCTTTGCCTTGAACTTAAAAATAACCATTTTCACACATTCCTTTCTAGCACTCCAACCTGTCCCACCCCATTAATGGGACCAGATATACTTTCAAGATTACATTCTGCCATTATTATCCAGAGCTTTCCAATCTTCTCCTTAACCTACACCCCTCCTCAATCCAGATTACACAAAGTTCACCTCACATTCTACTCCAAGTCAACCTCATCATGTGGGTCACTCAACACCCCTGAGTTGCTTCTCATCACACACCTATCAAGGTTACCCTCAAACGCCCCACCTCCTTCCCTAACAAGACACAACACCCCTTAACTCACAGGCTACATGGGGACTCCAACCCACTATCCCCAACTCATCTTAAAACCCACCAGTTCTCATTAAAATATTCCTATCCAAGCAATAAAACCCCCAAATAGAACCTATCATCTAGTCCAGGACCTCCACATTATCAATGAAGACTTCCTACCCATCTATACCCTCTAGTATATAATCCACACATTATTCTTTCCTCAATACTGCCAGATATTTCTCCTTTTACAGTTCTTGACCTCAAAGATACTTTTCAAAAACTACTACTCTTGACCCTAGTTCACCAAATCCTTTTATCTTTACCTGAACAGATCCCAACACTAAAAACCCCTCACTTACTTAAACTGTCCTCCCTCAGAGATTCTACAACAGCCCATACATTTTCAGACAAACACTAGCCAAAGACCTCCTGTATCTTCCCCTAAACCCTAGCTGCCTTATCCAATGCGTTGATGACCTTTTATTGTGCAGCCCTTCTCTAAGTCTGTACATAATAGATACTGTTCAGTTACTTAACTTCCTAACAACAGAGCGATACCAGGTATCTGCAGACAAGGGCCAGTTCTTTCAGATCAAGATTACCTACTTAGACTTCAAATCCCCCCCTACACATAAGGGAATCACACAAGACTGCAAAACCCTCACTTCTCAGATCTCCTTACCCCAACCAAATCTGATTTCCTTTCATGTTGGGGGCTCACTAATTACTCTTGGCTGTAGATCCTAAACTTTGTTCTCATAGCTAAACCCCTATATGAGGCTGCCCTGGCAGACTACAGACACCCTGTATTCTCCTCCTCCACTCTGTCTTCTGCTCTCAACCAACATAAATCAGTCCTCACTTCTGCATCAGCACTCAATCTCCCCAGCCACAATAAACCTTTCCACCTATATATAAATACCAAAAAGGGATTCACTTTTGGTCTCCTAGCTCAACTTCTTTGCACAAAAATATAACCTCTAATCTATTTCTCAGAACAGTTAAACAAGATGGTCCTGGGGTGGCCAAGCTGTCACCATATTTTAGTGGCAGTGGCACTCTAATTATAAAACCTTCAAGCTTATTCTATTCCAACATCTTATAATCTAAATCCATCATTCCTTACAGCCTGTATTAACTCACCAAATTCATGCTACAAACCCAAAAGACATAGTGGTAAATCTCCTGCCCATTTCCCTCCTACTCTCCTACCCATTGCCAACCCCTGCTCTCCCTATCTCAGCCCATTAAAATGTATGGGCATCTCTTTGTTCTTGGCAACACTTCAACCAATACATTCTCTTTTGGAGAATGTCTCTGCCTCCTCTTCCTTCTTTGCCAGGCTTTGAAAAACTTTGCTAAAACATCACTTCCCAAACATGATGACAACACAGGTCACCTCTTTATCAGTCCTGTTTGGAGATAGGATCTACTTCAAAATTCCCAACCCCAAACGCTTACAGCCAAAATGACAGGGACCCTATATAGTTATCCTTACCACACCAACAGCCACAAAACTTTCAGGTCTTCCCTTTTAAATCTATTCCTCCTGACCAGAACTCATCTCAGAAGAAAGAAAGAAAGAAAGAAAGAAAGAAAGAAAGAAAGAAAGAAAGAAAGAAAGAAAGAAAGAAAGAAAGAAAGGGAGAGCCCAGCCCCACCCATTCCACACAGATAGAAGTCTCAATTCTTGACTCCTATATTTTCTTGCCTCACAGCCATCTCAAGAAATAACTGACCAACATGATCAAACTCATATATGATGAGCCAACGCAGCCCCTTACTAGTCTATGACCTTATTCTGCTACTCCTCAAAGATAGTCAAGGAGATTTCATAGATTTTTCTCCAGGCAACTTCTTGGCCTTACTATAGGTCCCTCTTCCTCACACTCACTTTCAATCTTTAAATAGGACAAATTGTTCTCTGAACCAAGATTGCTGGCTGTGCCAGCCAATCTTTAGCTTACATGGCAATCTCCAGCCCCAAATCAGCCTGGATAAACACCTAGACACAACTTACTCTGCAAAAAGACTGAAACTCAACCTTTAACCACTTAACAATTTACCCCAAGCATCACTTGGGCAGCATGTTTGCTTACATACATACTGACTTTCCCTAGTGTCACTTGGGCAGGTCATTTCAAACAGTCGATTCTTGTATTGAATAAATTTGATAAAAATTGTCATTTTTATATTTCCTGTTATATTATTTTATAAAAATTAATGAAAGACATGCAATTCTTGGTCTTCCTGTATTTAAGTATTTGGACTGATAAGTGGTTAAAGACCATATCCACAAACTCCTTAAATCATACTCAACAGCCTTAGCAGACAGAGCCACCAAACTCTTTCAGATATATTTCACTAACTTCTCTAAATCCCCTACAACTACCCACCCAACAATTGGTCCCATAAACTTTAACACTTCCCTTTTTAATCAAGCCCCTTCCCTTTACATTTACTGTGAGCCAACACCTATCAGCCCCTCATGGAAAACACTTCTCAGTGTAACAAAACCATCACTATCAAGAGGCCCCATGACTCTCAGTTTTATTAGGTCAATTATGGCATCTCACCTAGACAAATGAAAATTTTATTCCACCCCTCCTTTTCTCTAGACTACCCACATCTCAATCTCCTCTGCAGGCCTAATTATTCGTAAGTTCTCAGGAGACCTCATTAACATCTCACCTTCCAATCATTATAAAATCAATCTATTATGGGGGCCTCCTTGACTGGTTCCATCTTGACCTTGAAAAATGAGCCAAACCCTTCCATTCCAGGGACTTATCCTGTGTAACAAACCTTCTTACTATATCTCATTACTTGCCTTTTCTAATCAGGAATCTTTTTTCTTTGTGGCTATCAATCCTACTTGTGCCTGCCTATTAATTAGACAGGAACATATACTTTAGCCTATTTGTTCCCCAATATCAACGTGGTCCCCAAAAACCAATCCCTTCCCATCCCCATCACTGACCACATCTGCCAAAAAAAGGCAGTCACTTTAATATTCCTTCTAACACCATTAGAGATACCCACAGAAGTGCTCACTGGGTGGAAAAACTGACCACTTCTCTTACTTTCTTTTAAAGCTTATCACAGGACCAACAAGGAAGCCTCAATGAAGCCAAAATACATAACAGGATTCAAGATCCAGGACCAATGGGACCATTCCTGTTCCACACTATGATGCGCTTCATTGAACAACAATCCAAAACCTTACCCAAAGCCAGGTGGACAACATCCTTCTGCTAAAAATCAATCAATCATCAATCAATCAGATACCAACAAATCCCTCATAGGGGGAATAAAACCTCCATAACTATAAACAATGCCCCAACAGAGCAGAAAGTAGCCAAAAGAATTCAGTGACCTATTTCCAATCTTCCCAGTCACCACCACCCCCCCTCCAAAATTCTTTATTTTGCTCTCTTTCCCCCCTTTCCCTCATATATCTCTATAACAAATGTCTGAGATGTTTACTTTAAAGCCCCCTAGCAGCCTAACTTCTTTTTTTTTTAAATTAATTTTATTGGCACATTTTAGGTATAGAATATAATGACGTTCACCTTTGGAAATTTGTATCTTTACATAATCTGTCTTGGTTCTTATTTTTTCCCCATTCCCCTGCCCTTCCTTCAACCCCTCCACCCCTCCCTATTTACTTTGTTTCCATTTTCTAATACTAATTCCATTCCCTCCTTTTCTTTCCCCTACTCCTCCTACTTCCCCTTCCCCTTGGTAGCATAACTTGGATTCCAGGTTGAAAGCCAACTAACTTCCTCATTTCACCCCTCATTACACTCCCAGGCACAAGCTTCATCCCCTATCCCAGGCTTAAAAGCTGCTGCCCTCCCTATGGGGGAGGTGGCTGAAGTCTCTATTTCAGACCCATGACAAACTGCTGTACTTGTCATACAATAAATCTTTCTGCCTGGATCCATCAACTCCACTTATCTTAGTTACTTTTCTCATTGGTGAGACAAAATACCTGACACCCAAAGTTAAAGGAGGAAAGTTTTATCTACCTCACAGTTTGTAGAGTTCATAGTTAGCGGGCTCCAGGGCAGGGTGGCATGGCAGAGGGACATCACAGAGGAGAAACAATTCATGGCAGGCAGAAGGCAGAAGTCAGCATGGCAGGAAGCTACAAGAGACGACAGCAGCTTCTTTCTTTCCTTTTTATACTTTTTCTAGGATGACCGGCTTAGTGCAGATGCCAAACTAATCAGTGAAAGCCCCACCTATGACTGCATGAGGCTTTGGAGTGACATCTATACACAAGCCATAATATTCTGCCCCTGGACCCCCAAAGCCTCATGCACATTCCTTTATGCAAAAGGCATCTAGTCCATCTCCAAGAGTTGCCAAATTCCTAACAGTTTCAGTGTTGCTGAAAAGTCTAAGTCCAAAGTCTCCTCTGAGATTTAAGGCACAGTGTTAGCTGCAAGCCCCTGTAAAAATGAAAAGAAAGTTTAACACTTCCAGTAGACAATGGCACAATTTAGACATTTCCATTCCAAAAGGTACAAAGGAGGGGATAGGAAGGAATGGGAACAAAGCAAGATCAAAATCCACCAGGGAAAACATTAAGTCCTGTAGTCCTGGGTCCAGCATTGCCAGAAATCTGTGGCAAGATGTGCACTCCAAAGGGCCTGGGTGGCTCTGCCCCTGTCGCACTTCTGGTGGTTGTAGCTCCCACAGCTTCTCTCTTTGCTAACTCAGTTCCCGTGACCAGTACAGCAAAATGGAAATTTGAAAGTTAGAATTTTTTTCTTTAGAGACAAGCTACTACTTCAAACTTCCTCAGGCCTAGGGCATAAATGACCACTGTTACTTCTCCTCAGCCAAGATGAATGAACAAAATATAAAGATGCTGGTCCAGGAGGACAAAGTCCAGTTTTCTTTGCACTGGAAAGAGAGGGAGGTATAAAGCAAGCTTCGAGTTGTCTGTTGTCTCATTGTATTCTTGCTCCCCTCTCTTCCTTTCTATAAAATGCCTGCTGGTGATGGTGGCACACCTATAATCCCAGCACTCAGGCAGCTGAGGCAGGAGGATTGTCAGGAGTTCAAAACCAACCTGGATTACCTAGTGAGTTAAAAGCCAGTCTGAGCTACATAGCAAGATCCTCAAAACAAACAAACAAACAAACAAACAAATAGGCTCTTACCCACCTGGACATGGTAAATTGGTGGTTCGTGGTGATAAGAGGCCATCTCCTCAGAGCTAGCTTTGAATAAATCCTTTTCCTTTTCACCAGGCTCTCTAGAGTTGGTTTGGAGAGCAGCAACCAAACAGACATGGGTATTCAGTAACATTTCTACAACTATATTTGATCCCTGTGAAAAGTACATAGTTTAGGGTAAGACTCAGTTCTTGCAATCATTCACAGTGTTCCTAGTTATATGTATATGTCACTTGAGGGTAAAAAATTCTTTTCAATTCAAGAAATCATAACCATTAACAGCCTTGAAGTAAAACAAATGCATTTGAATACATTTATATTTGTTTTGTTCTCATTAGACTTAAGTCATCTGTTATAAAAAATCTTTATATACGTAAAATTTGCTTTTAGTTCTTTCTTCCACTAAGCATCACAGGCTCTGTTTCTAGCATCGTAGTCTTGCAAAGCTTTGGGGAGAATTTCAGAGTTCTGTTCTTTTTTTTTCCCCCATTAACTTTATTGGTACATTTTAGGTATAAAATACAGTTACATTCATCATTGGGATCTTGTACCATTACATGAGTCTCTTGGTTCTTATTGTTTCCCCTTCCCTTGCCCTCCCTTCACCCCCTCCACCCTTCCCTATTTGCAAAGATCCTGTTTCCATTTTTTTTCCTCTTCTCATATCTTTTCCTTTCCCTTTTTTCCCTTCCCTTACCCGTCCAAATTCCCCTGCTCTTTTAGACCTTTTCTTCCTGTTATACAATATCAGTTATACATTTTTTAAATTACAATATCAAGATCTAGGAGAGGGCCGGGGATTTAGCTCAGTGGTTCTGGCGCCTGCCTTTAAAGCGCAAGGTCCTGAGTTCGATCCCCGGTACCAAAAAAAAAAAAAAATATCTAGGAGACATTAACACAGATTTTACAGAATTTAAAAAGATATAGAAAGCATATTACAAAAATCTTTTTTGGAAATAAATTTGACAACTTCTAAGAAGTAACATGGAAGACAGATTAATGAAACTAACTCTGGAGGAAATATAAAATTTGAATAGTACCTATTAAAGAAAGTATATTCCTAGCTTGAAAAACTACCTATATGACAACAGCAGGCTCATAAACATTTTAACTGATAAATTATATCAAACAATTAAAGCAGAAAAAAGAAGGAACACTTCTCCCCTCATTTTAGGAAATCAACATTGTGCTAATCCTAAAACTGGATAAAGATAATAGAAGAAAAAAGTATGAACACAGATAGAAATTTGTTTAACAAAACAAACAATTGGAAGTCAGATCTGGCAGGATGTAGAAAGTGGTTTTGTTATAGGGATGGCAGTGTTGGTTCAGCATTGGAAGATCCACCCCCAAAAGTCATCATTTTAACAGAGGAAAGGAAAAAGCCATATGATCCTGTTACTAGTTGGAGAAAAAGTATTGGACTAAATTCTACAGCTGTTCATGGTAAAAGCTATCAGGAGACTAGAAGTAGAACAGAACCTTCTCAACAGATTAAAGACATGTACTCCATACTTTCAGCAAGAACGCCTTATATGAATGGAGAAGATACAATGCTTTCTCCTTAAGGTGGGGAACAAAGGAAGATATGCTTACTCTTTATCTGTCCATTAAACTTTGAAACCTAGTCCCCACCAAAATAGTCTGGCAATAAAATGACACAACTAGGACAGGATTGGCACGGCAGAAGCAAAATCTTTATATGTAGATGAAATGATCATCTACAGAGAAAACACTAAGAAATCTCTAGCAGCCCCTAGAACTTGTACTTGAATTTAGCAAGATTAGAAAACACAAGGTATATATAAAAATTCAGGTCTGTGTATACTTGCTTTAAATGAAGAATTGGATATTGAAATGTAAAAGTTATGTAGGAGTACAAAGGACCTAGAAAAGTTAAAAACAAAAACAAAAACAGTGTTGGAAGACATTTAGTACCTAATTTTAAGACTTCTTCTAAAGCTACAGTAATCAAGGGAGTGTTGGTGTAAGGAAAGACATATAGATCATTTGACTAAAACATAGAACCTAGAAATAGAATCACACATATATGGTCCACTGAGTTTTGAAAGATTATTTAACATTAGCATTTTATAGAATATAAACTCAATACAAGAGCAGAGGAAGAGATAGTGTTTTCAGCAAATGGCACTAGAACACCTGGTATCTGTATATAAAAAATTAACCTCAACCTTTTATTTCCATACATGAAAATAACTTGAAGGGATCTATGAACCTAAATAAGAAAGCCTAAAAGTATAAAACTTTAAGAAGAAATTATAAGGGAAAATATTTATGAATTCAGGGTAGGCAAGAACTACCTAGGATACAAAAAACATGATGTATAAAAGAAAAGAATTGATAAATGAGATTTCATCTAAATTTAGAACTTTAAATGACATCATTAAAATGAAAAGTAGTCCTTAAACAGACCATATTTACAATGCATATAACCTATGACCAGAATATATAAAGAATTCTTAGAGCTCATTAATAGACAACCCAATTAAAAAGTAGACATAAGAAGATGATAAATAGCCAGTATAGCACAAGGAAAGGTGTGCAACTCTAGAATCAGAAAAATACTAATCAGTACAATAATAAGATTGAATTATACACTCATTAGGGAGATGAAGTTAAAAATTTTAAAAGCCTTTCCATGACTTTTTCTTTTTGTTGGATTCTCCACCTTTGTGTTTAATTTGTCATGGCCAGTGGATTCATTCTGCTGGGTTTCCTGGGGTTGTGATCCTCATTGTCTTTTCCTAGGGTCTTGTCTAAAATTTTTTGGAGTGCCGGTTTGATATTCATGAAGTTCCTGAAGTGCTCTTTACCATGAAAGTATCTTATTTCTCCATTAAATTTGAAAGATAGTTTTGCAGGGTACATCAGTCTGGGTTGGAGGCTGTTTTCCTTTAGGGCTTGAAATACATCACTCCAAGCTCTTCTTGGCTTGAGGGTTTGCAATGACAGAGTTCTGTTCTGATAAGCTCACCATTCCTTTATCTGAAGACTCTGGAAGCTAGAACCTGGGTTAGATCTCCCTTCCCTCCCAACCAAGTATTCATGCAGCTCTATGGATCTGGGAGTTTGTGAAGCTCCTGTCCCTTAGGTTCAGAGATTTATGGAACAAAATTGTTGGATGAGAATTTAGAAACAATCCCTACCAACATCCTCATATAAATTTTTTAAATTTACTTTTCATTTTACATATGAAGAAATTGAGAAGTGAAGTAAATCAGTGAAGAGGTTTTCAACCCTGGCTGAACAGTTTGAATTACCAGGAGAAATTTAAATATAATGATTGTTACATGTACCCTAGATTCCAAAGGAATTCATTGGAAAGTCTCACTACTTCATAAATGACAGAGGTAAAGGAAGGAACTTCACATTTTCCACTAATCTGTTATATACTACCTGGACTGTATCTACTACACCACTTCTCTGCTTTTGATAATTCACTCTCTCTCCTGAGTGGCCACTGATTGTTGCCTCTTTAATGCAGAACTGGGCTTTTTTTCAGTTGACATTGTGAATATCATCACACTTTCCTTCTCCATGAAGAAACATGTTCTATTTTTTTCCAGAGTTACTTTTTCTTCTTTCCCCAAGACTGGTGATTGAACCCAGGGCAGCAGGCATGCTAGGAAAATAATCTACTACTGAACTACAACCTCAGATTTCTTTGTTTATTTCTCAATCCTTATTTTATTTTGAGAAAAGGTCTCACTAAATTTCCCAAGCTCACCTCAAACATGTGACCTAAACTGCTTTAGATTCCTAAGTAGCTAGGATTACAGACAGGTGCCACTGTGCCCTCCTGATGGTTGTCTTTTGGTTGTGCACCATGTCTGACATCTTTAGTATTATAGCTCTTCTGTTGTTGGTCAGTCTATCTCTCATGACTCCCTAGCCTTCTAAGGCAAGATTAATTTACTTAACATGTATTTACTTATTTTGTACTAGGGATTGAACTACGGGTCTTGCACTTGTGAGCCAGGTGTGCTGCCACTGAGCTAAATCCCCACAAACATGTATTTATTGGAGAGTTACTGTGGACATGGTACAGTATCAGGAGATACAAATGTGACATCATCTCTGTTCTTGAAAACACACAGTATAAAAAGGAGACCAAGAAGAAAGAATCCCATTAAGTGTGAGAAGTGATATAACATAGCTATGTGTAAGATGTTGTGAAGTCACAGCTAAAGGAGTAGGCAAGATTTACAGTATGTGTTAGGTACTATTGATGGCAGAGAAAAAAACGGTTTCTTGATCTCCTTTTATAATTGAAATATTGATAACCTACATATAGGAAAATCCATAATATCTAAATCCCTATCAAAAGTCTATATTCTCTGAATGTGTCTAGAAATATACACCAAAGAGGTAATAGGACAGGTGTAGTGGATGCTGTGGCACATGTCATGATATCTTTACTTTCATGACTGATGCTCAGTCCTTTTAACTATCACAGTACCAGTAAGGAATTTTCAGGCTAGACCTTCTGCAAACAGCCCTCAGGAAAAAATGACCATTCTGCCTAAGGGAAAGCCTCCTCCCAAGGGCAGTCCACATGTACTGAATGGTCAGTGAGGGGCCATAGAGGTGTGATCCCTTTATCTTAATTCCGAATAATTCATACGGGTCATTCTACCTCTAGTGGTTGCTAGAATTCCTGTGGAACTGGAAAAAGTCTCTGTTAGAACTGTATCAAAATTTCATTTTTCCTACCTAATCATGCTTTCTTCACTCCTAGCTATTGCTCCCAAGACTGCTCCCCAGTAAACTTCCTGAATGCAAAGCTTTATCTTAATGTCTTTTCATAGACAATATGATCTATGACACAGAATATATATGTAAGTGTACAAGAGTTTATTGAAGAATGTGTACATGTAAAATGTTGTAACTATTATAAATGTCTGATAGGATATTTGTTTGATGGATAATGACACATCCAAATTATAAAATATTGTAGAGCAATTCATAATAATGTAGATATTTGTTAACTAGGAATGAATGTGTCTCAGTTACTTTTCTTGTTGCTGAGACAAAATACATGATACCCACAAGTTAAAGGAGGAAAGTTTTATTCAGCTCACAGTTTGTAGAGATTTCAGTACATAGTTGACTGGTTCCAAAGCAGGGTGGCTTGACAGAAAGGCATCACAGAGGAGTAACATTCCATGGCATGGCAGGGCAGGCAGCAAGAAACAGCAGCAGCAGCAGCAGCAGCAACAGCAGCAAGCCTGCCTTCGCTCTCTCCCTTTATTTTCCATCCAGCCTGTAAGACTATTGATTGGTGCCACCCACAGCCAGGGTGGGGGCTTCCATTATCCACACTCTGAATCCCAGTTTCACACTCTTAATCCACATTCACACACCCTAATCTAGCTACCTTCAAAACTCTCCACCTATGACCACATGAGGCTTTAGGGAGACATCTAGATACAAGCCATACAAGCCATAAAAGAATGTTTAGGATATATTTTTTTGTTTGTTTTTTGAGACAAGTTCTCACTATGCATTCCAGGCTGGCCTTGAACTCACAACAACACCTCAACCTCATGAATGTTGGGATTACTGGTGTGAGCCAACATTCCTGGCCTAGGATGTATTGTTAAGTAAAGTTTTTGTTGTTGTTGTTGAAATATACCATACAGAAAAATGCAAAAATAATAATTGTATAGCTCAATAAATTAACACAAAGGCATCTTTTCTCTCCTTTTTCACTACTACTCAGGTTTAAAAAAGTTAATATTACTAGATCTTAGCAACACCTAAGAAAAAGTGAAGGAAGAATGACTGGGCCAGAAAAGCAGAATGACTTCTAGTGCATTCTAACAGAAAAACAGAACCCAAGTCAGTATTATACTATCCTTTTATAGAAGAATGTACATCTCCCATAAAAAATGTGCAGAATTACACACTAAAATGTTAATGTTTTTCTAGCTGATGAAAATATAGATAATATATTTGTATTTGCGCCTCAGAATTTTTAACATTTTGCATCTTTTTAACTATTTGACATTTAGGTCATATGATAACAGAATTAAATACTACAACTTACCTATTGAATAGTAATTACTACTGGCTAAAACAAACCTGTCTGGATGTCACCTTGACAGGGGGTGGATTATGATGGTTAACTGATTGTGTCAACTTGAGTAAGAAATGCCTGACTAAATTGGATCATCATAGTTCTGGGTGTGGCTGAGGGGACTTACTAAAGACAGAAGACCTACCCTGGGGGCGAGAGACACCAACTGATACGTTTGCTTCCTGAGTGGAATAGAAGGGAAATGAAGAGGGAAGGCTTGCTTTTGTTTTCTTTGAGGAACTCCAGTCTTCACCTTCACCTTGGACCTTGTCCCCTGGCTTCCAGTGCAGGCCCTTCAGCCTCCAGCCCAGACCCTTTGGTCTCCAGATCCAGACTCTCACAGGACACTTCAGTGAGCTTCCAGGCCTTCGCCGGGATCATTTGGATCTCCAGTGCACAGACAGACCTTTTTCACTTTATCACACCTGACTCTTCAGAAGGCGATTGCAAGCCAATCTTGTAAGTTCTTTGTATTTGTATGTCTTGCATTAAATCTTTTTTTCTAGTAAGCACTGACTAATACAGTCTGTTAAAACTATGATTTATTTATTGGAGTTGAAAATGATTACAAACAACAGTCAGCACAGATTCACAGAGAAATCATGTTAAATTAATGTTATCACTTGCCTTGACAAAAGTAGAATAGGAAATGCAGGGAATGTTTTGCAATTTTGCATCAGCAAAGCATGTGATAAAGTCCCTCAATACAATAGCAACTTTTCCAACTGCTTAACCTGGATCTTGTGATGCTATAACACAGAGCTGCCTCCTCAGGCCTGTCTTGTTCATGATATTTACAAGTGGGTAGAGATAGGAAATATCATCACAACAATAGATGAAATAATGGAGAGAAAGAACACAACACAAATGATAAGTCAAGATCCAAAAAGATCTTACCAGACTAAAGCAGTGGAGAACATCCAATAAGATAAAAGATAAAATTTCACAAGTATGAGTTTTTTGCCTGGGAACAGAAAACCAATTGTGTATGTACAAAACTAGTATTGAGTGTCAATGAGTAGCTTATTCAACATTGAGTGCTAGCCTTGTGTGGCACTGTATTGAGCACTGAGAATTCAAGAGTGAGTTCCTTCCTTCCTTTGGTGTCTTTGCAGTCTAGTAAGGGATATAACCAAGTAAACAGGAAATTACAATGTTACATGACAAAGACACCTAGGGTACCTTACTCAACTCTGGTAGTATTAAGACATTTTTCCTAGAACAAGTTTGAGTGTGGACCCAAAAGATGAGTAAGAGTTAAGTAATGTTGAGGGAAAGAGCTTTCCAAGCAAATGCAGTAGCAATGCAATGATTTGTATAAGGGAGAGCAGGTCTTGCTGGGACTTGAGATCCTTGAAGGGTCCTTGTAACCAAGTAGTAAGCCAGAGGCACTGGAAAAGGGAGGGGAAGAACTGGGTCAAGGAGGAGGTAAACTTGAATTTAATCCTGAGGATTAAAGGCTTTTAAATATGGTGTCAGATTTATCATTTTTAAAACATCACTCAGGCACTAGTAAATCAGGGTATGGAGTAAAATGGGGCCCACCTAGGAGCAGGGAGATTATCAAAGAGGCAATTATAGTGAATAACCTAGGAGAAATAATGATGGCCTGAAATTAGCAGTAGGAATGAAAAGCAGTAGAGAGAGATATGAAAGAGGGAAAATCCACAGAGCTTGGTGATTGATTTGGTTTAGGGCAATGGGAGAAGGGGAGAAGTAGAACAAAGAATTATATTGTCCTATGCAGCAATTTAATTTTTAATTTAATATTCCCAATAATGCTAAGAAATAGATGCTGTTATTATGTCTACTTTATAAATGAGCAAATTCAGAAAACTTAAGTAACCTGTCAGATTTCAGGATAGAAAGTAGTATATTTGATATTCAAACCAAATAAACTAAAACGCAGTGGACTGGGTACTTATTTTCACACATCATGCATAAGGCATAAAAAAGAAATAATAATTTTAGTGTATTAATTCTTGCTTAAAATTAGACAATTCTATTTCATTTGCTGAGTTTCAAGTCTTTGTGCTTAGATGTTTACAGATGTCTAAAAACATCAACATTTGAATCATGGGTCACAGTAAAAGGACAAATGAGGCAACTTTCAGGACTTTCCTTTGTTTCTAATGTAATGTTCACAAGCAGAGGAGTGCAGAAGTCTTGGGAAATGATGACCCTAGGAGTTCTGGCTTAGGTGATTCATTTACAATGACAAAGACCACAGGAGAATATTCAATATAATGAGGAAGATAGACTAAATTTTTTATGATTACCTTCAAACGAATAACAGACTACTAACTGATATATTGATGGAGAAAGCCAGAAAAAATGGAGTGTTTTATTTAAAGTACTGAAAGAAAACCACTGCCACATTAGAATTATCTAAAAATGTTACTTTAAAATGAAGGTAACTGGGTGTGGTGAGGCACACCGGTAATCCCAGCAATTGGAGGGCTGAGGCAGGAGGATCGCCTTGAGTTCAGGGGCAGCCTTGGCTACCTAGTGAGTTCAAGGCTAGTCTGAACTATATAGTGAAACCTGTCTCAAAATGCCAAAAGCCCAAAAATTAAAAAAATAAAATTAAGGTCAAATAATACATTTTCAGACAAAAATATAAAGCCTGATGAATGCTGTAATAAGTGACCTTTCACTAAAGGAAATTTCAAAAGATGTATTTTAGGTTAAAGATAAAAGCTATCAGGTAGAAATATGAAATTCAGGAAAGAATGAAAACCAAAAAGCATGATACAAATATAAGAAAATGTAAAAAACTGACTATAGAACACAATAATGTTTTGTAGGATTAAAAACATTAAATGTTAATATATATTAGTAACATAATCTGAGTATTATAAATTGAACGAAGTGCTCAAGAAATAATTAAAAGTATTGATTAATTTTAAGCTTTTATATGTTTAATAAGTATTTTGGAATTTCTAGGATAAGTTTTTTTTTGTATTAAATTCTTTTATTGGTACATTGTAGGTATACAACACAATTACATTTCTCATTGGGAATTGTACCTTTACATAATGCATCTTGGTTCTTATTTTTTCCCCCATTCCTAGCCCTCCCTTCATGCCCTCCACCCTTCCCTATTTACAAAGACTTTATTTCCATTTTTTCCATTTCTCATCATTTTGCCTTTCTCTTCTTTCCTTTCCCCTGCCCCTCCCACTACCCCTACCCCTTTGCAACTTTTCTTCCTATTTTACATTATCAATTATTCATTCTAATCATTGGTACATTTTAGGTATACAATATAATGACATTGATCATTGGAAATTTGATCCATAGTCTCTCTTGGTTCTTATTTTTTCACCCTTGCCCAGCCCTCCCTTCAACTCCTCCATTCCTCCCTATTTACAAAGATTTTGTTCCTATTTTTCCATTTTCTCATATTAATCCCATTCCCTTCTATCCTTTCCCCTAGCCCTCCCATTTCCTTCCCCCTTGTCCCTTTTCTTCCTATTTCACATTACCTATTATACATTTAGTCCTTATTTACACTTTCAGTTTCTCACACCAGAGAAACTATTCAGTATTTACACGTGTGCCCTATTTATTTCACTTAAGAGTATTGCCTCAATGTGCATCCACTTAGCTATAAATGTCTCTAATTTCTCATTTTTGATGGCTGAGTAGTACTCCATTTTATAAAAAAAACCCACATTTTCTTTATCCAGTCTCCAGGTGATGGGCATTTGGGCTGTTTCCAAGTTTTAGCTATCACAAACTGCACTACTATGAACATGGGTGCACATATATCACTGTGGTATGATTCTTTTAATTCTTTGGGGAAGATCCCCAGCAGTGGAATAGCAGGGTCAAATGGGACTTCCAGTCCTAGTTCTTTGAGGTATCTCCATACTGATTTCCACAGTGCTTGCACCAGTCTACACTCCCACCAGCAATGGAGCAGGGTTCCTCTTTCCCCACAGCCCTGCCAGCATTTGTTATTGGTTGATTTCATGATAGCAGCCATTCTTTCTGGAGTGAAGTGGAATCTCAGCATTGTATTCATTTGCATCTCTCGAATGACCAGTGATGCTGAACATTTTTTTCATGTATTTATGTGCTATTTCTACTTCTTTGTCTGAGAAAAGTCTGTTCATTTCAGATGCCCATTTTTGGATTGGGTCTTTAAATTTGGGAGGTCTGATCTTTTTAAGTTCTTTATAGATTCAAGATAGTAGACCTTTGTCTGAGGAAGAGCAGGTGAAGATTTTTTCCCACATGGTGGGTTGTCTCTTCCCACTGCTGGTGGTTTCTCTTGCTGTGCAGAAGCTTTTTCATAAGAAGAGATCCCATTTGTTGATTGTTTGTGCTAGTTCACGGGCAACTGAGGTTTTGTTCATAAAATCTTTTCCTACACCAATGTCTTCAAGGGTTCTACCTAACCTCTGTTCCAACTGGTTCAGAGTTTCTATTTTAATATTTAGATCTTTAATCCATTTTGATTTTAGTTTACTGCATGGTGAGAGATATAGGTCTAGTTTTAATCTTTGGCAAGTTGAAGCCCAATTTTTCCAGCACCATTTATTCAAGAGGCTATCTTTTCTCCAGTGAGGGTGTTTGGCTCCTTTGTCAAAGATGAGATGGCTGAGTGTATCTGGGGTTGTTTCTGCATCTTCTAATCTGTTCCACTGGTCCTCAAGTCTGTTTCTTTGCCAGTGCCATGCTGTTTTTATCACAGTAGCTTTGTAGTAGAGTTGCAGGTTGGGGATTGTGATACCCCCTGCCATGTCTCTGTTACCTAGAATTGCTTTTGCTATTCTGGGTCTCTTCTTGCTCCAAATGAATTTTTGGATTGTTTTCTCAAGGTCTATGAAGTATGCTGCTGGGATCTCAAGTGGAATTGCATTAAATCTATATAGCAGTTTTGGAAGTATGGTCATGTTCACTATATTAATCCTTCCTACCCAGGAGCAGGGGATGTCTGTCCATTTTCTGATATCATCTTCAATCTCTCTTTTCAGAGTGCTATAGTTTTCAGAGAAGAGGTCTTTGATTTCTTTCATTAGGATGATTCCTAGGTATTTCAGTGTTTTGGATGCTATTGTGAAAGGAATTATTTGCCCTATTTCTCTCCCAGTGAGTCTGTCATTGGTGTAGAGGAAAGCTATTGATTTTTGTGTGTTGACCTTGTAACCAGCTACTTGACTGAATTTGGTTATTAAGTCTAGAAGACTTTTGGTGGAGTTCTTGGGGTCTTCTATATAGAGTATCATGTCATCTGCAAATAATGACAATTTGACTTCTTCATTTCCTATCTTTATTCCTTTTATTTCTTTCTCTTGTCTAATTGCCCTGGCTAATGTTTCCAGAACTATATTGAACAAGAGTGGTGATAGTGGACATCCTTGTCTTGTTCCTAATTTAAGTGTGAAGGATTTCAGTTTTTGATCATTTAGCATGATATTGGCTGTTGGTTTTTGATAGATGGCTTCTATCAGTTTGAGGTAGAGACCATCTATTCCAATTCTTTGTAGGGTTTTATCATAAATGCATGTTGGATTTTGTCAAATGCTTTTTCTGCATCTATGGAGATAATCATATGGTTTTTGTCCTTGGCTCTATTGATATAGTGTCTTACATTAATTGATTTTCATATATTGAACCATCCCTGCATCCCTGGGATGAATCCCACTTGATCAGGGTGTATGATCTTCTTGATGATCTTCTGCATTCTGTTTGCCATTATCTTATTAAGGATTTTTGCATCTATGTTCAGTAGTGAGATTGGCCTATAGTTCTCTTTTTTGGTTGGGTCTTTCTCTGCTTTGGGGATCAAGGTGATGCTTGCTTCCAGGAATGAATTTGGGAGTATTGCTTCCCTTTCAATTTCATTGAAGAGTTTCAACAGTAGTGGCAGCAGTTCCTCTCTAAATGTCTTGTAGAATTCAGCAGTGAAGCCATCAGGGCCCGGGCTTTTCTTAGTTGGTAAGTTTTTAATTACATTTTCAATTTCTTTGGTTGATATTGGGCTGTTCAGAATTTTTAGGTCTTCTTCGTTCAACTTTGATAATTCATATGTATCTAGGAATCTGTCCATTTCTTCTGTGTTGTCCGTCTTATTGGTGTATAGGTTCTGGAAGTAGGTATTGATGATCCTCTGGATTTCTGCTGGGTCTGTTGTCGTTTCACCCTTTTCATTCCTAATTTCATGGATTTGGGCCTTTTCTTTCCTTTTTCTGACAAGGTTGGCTAAAGGTTTGTCAATTTTGTTGATTCCTTCGAAGAACCAACTCTTGGCTTCATTGATTTTTTTGTATCATTCTCTTAGTCTCCATTGCATTGATTTCTCCTCTGATCTTTATAATTTCCTCCCTTGTATGAGCTTTGGGGTTGTCCTGCTCTTCTTTTTCTAGAAGCTTGAGGTGCAGCATCAGGTTGTTTAATTGGGCTTGTTCTGTTTTCCTAATATGCCTATTCACTGCTATGAATTTCCCTCGTAAAACAGCTTTCGTTGTGTCCCATAGATTCCGATATGTTGTACTGTCATTGTCATTTAATTGAAGGAACTGTCTGATTTCTTCTTTAATTTCCTCTGTGACCCATTGGTTATTCAGAAGTGTGTTGTTCAATTCCCATGTGTTTATGAAATTTTTTGAGTTTCTTTTGCTATGGATCTCCAATTTCATCACACTATGGTCTGATAATATACAGGGGATAACTTCAATTCCTTTGCATTTACTTAAACATGTTCTATGTGTGAGTATGTGGTCTATTTTGGAGAATGACCCATGTGCTGCTGAGAAGAATGTGCATTCTGATATTGTGGGGTGGAAGACTCTGTAAAATCTGTTAAATTCATTTTTTCAAGAGTTCGATTGAGTTCTAGTATTTCATTACTTATTTTTAGTCTAGTTGATCTATCTATTAGTGACAGTGGGGTGTTGAGGTCCCCCACTACAATTGTATTAGTGCATATATGACTTTTCATGTCCGTTAGTATTTGTTTTATATAGTTGGGTGCACTAGTGTTTGGTGCATAGATATTTATGATTGTCATCTCTTCCTCTTGGATTCTTCCCTTTACAAGGATGTAGTGTCCTTGTTCATCTCTCTTAATCAGTGTTGGCTTGAAATCTACTTGATCTGCAAAGAGGATAGCTACTCCTGCTTTTTTTCGGGTTCCTGTCACATGCAGTACTGTTTTCCACCCTTTAACTTTCAGTCTATGAGTTTGCTTTTGAATTGTGTGTTTCTTGTATGCAGCATATTGTTGGATTTTGCTTCTTGACTCATTCTGCCAGTCTATTTCTTTTGATTGGTGAATTGAGACCATTAACATTGATGGTTATAACTGAAACATATTGACTTGTCATTGCCATGACTTTTTCTTTTTGTTGGGTTTTCCCCCTTTACATTTAATTTCTTGTCATGCCAGATGGGTTCATTCTGCTGGGCTTCCTGGGGTTGTGATCCTCAATGTCTGTTCCTAGGATATTGTGTAAAATTCTTTGGAGTGCTGGTTTGGTATTCATGAAGTTCCTAAGGTGCTCTTTGTCATGAAAGTATCTTATTTCTCCATCCATTTTGAAAGATAGTTTTGCAGGGTCCATCAATCTGGGTTGGAGGCTGTTTTCTTTTAGGGCTTGGAATATGTCACTCCAAGCTCTTCTTGCCTTGAGGTTTGTGTTGAGAAGTCTGCTGTGATTCTGATGGGCTTTCCTTTGTATGTGATTTGTTTCTTTTCTCTGGCTGCTTGGAGAAGTGTGTTCTTCTGTTGTGTTTCTGGAATCTTAACAATTATATGCCTATGTGGAGATTTTTTTTGATCAAGGCTATTTGGAGTCCTATATGCCTCACTTATCTGTATGTCAAGTTCTTTTCCCCTGCTTGGGAAGTTTTCTGCCATTATTTCTGTGAAGAGATTTTTTATGTCATCTGCACTCTCTCCTTTTTCTTCATTGAGCCCAGTCAGTCTTATATTCTTCTTTGCGTCATCTAGCAGCTGCTGGATTGATTTCTCATGTTCCCTTATAATTTTGAAGCAATTTTTCTTTTCCTGGTTCACTAATTGCAATCTTGTCTTCTATATCTGAAATTCTGTCCTCACATTGGCTCATTGTGCTGTGTAGACTTTCAATGGAGTTTTTGATCTCAAGGAAATCTATTTGCATCTGTTTTATGGATTCCATTTGTTTCTTATGTTGGGATTCCATCATGTTCCTCAGTGCCTCTCTAGATATATTAATCATGTCTTGCACTAGGGGCACAATTTCTCCTGTTTTCTGAGAAATTATTTCTGATTTCCTTTTTTCCAGATCCCCTTTTGTTGCCAGTTCAGTGGGTCCAGGTGGTTGAGTATCAGAGTGTTCCATCTCATTTCCCTTTGGGGTTGCTGTAGGTGATCTGGAAGTCTGGGTTTGAGACTTATTTACATGTTTTCTCATTTTGACTTGGGCGGGGGGCTGTTAGCACCTCCATGGATTACCTCTTCTGAGCTGGGTGAGCTGGGCCAGGGGCTGGGAGCAGTGGTTGGGATGGTGACCCAAAAGCCCTTTCCTGTGGGCTGGGAGCAGCCGGAGGGATGGTGGCCGGGAAACCCCTTCCTCTGGACCAGGAGCAGTGGGATGGTGCCTCAGAAGCCCCTCCCTCTGGGCTGGGAGCAGCGGGAGGGATGGTGACTGGGAAGCCCCTTCCTCTGGACCAGGAGCAGTGGGACAACAGCTCAGAAGCCCCTACCTCTGGGCCGGAAACAGTGGGACTCAGTACCTTGGTCTGGTGGTCTGGTGTCCTCTGCGTCTTTGTAGTGTGGAATCAGGTGGCTGCCTGTCTGTAGCGATCTGATTAGGCGTCTTCTGCATGACTCAGGACCTTGGTAGGGCGTCTTAACTTCATCTTTCTAAAAAGTGTGTAATTCAATCTTGTTATTGTACTGATTAGTATTTTTCTGATTCTAGTGTTGCACACCTTTCCTTGTGCTGCACTGGCTATTTATCATGTTCTTGTGTCTACTTTTTAATTGGATTGTCTATTAATGAGCTCTTAGAGTTCTTTATATATTCTGGTCATAGGTTATATGCATTATAAATATGATCTGTTTAAAGACTACTTTTCATTTTAACGATGTGTTTAAAGTTCTAAATTTTGATGGAATCTCATTTATCAATTTTTTTCTTTTATACATCATGTTTTTTGTATTGTAGGAAGTTATTGCCTAATCTAAATTCATAAACATTTTCCCTTATAATTTCTCCTTAAAGTTTTATAGTTTTAGTCTTTCATATTTAGGTTCATAGATCCTTTCAAGTTATTTTTATAAATGGAAATAAAGGGTTGAGGTTAATTTTTATATACAGATATCAGATGTTCTAGTGCCATTTGCTGAAAACACCATCTTTTCCTCTGCTCTTGAGTTGAGTTTATGTTCTATAAAATGCTAATGTTAAATAATCTTTCAAAACTCAGTGGACCATATATGTGTGGTTCAATTTGTAGATTCTCTGTTTTATTCCAGTGATCTATATGTCTTTCCTTATACCAACACTGTCTTGATTACTGTAGCTTTACAGGAAGTCTTAAAATTAGGTAATAAACATCTTCCAACACTAGTTTTTTTCTTTTTACTTTTCTAGGTCTTTTGTACTCCTACATAACTTTTAAATTTCAATATCCAATTCTTCATTTATAGCAAGTATACATAGACCTGAATTTTTATGTTTACCTTGTGTTTTCTTATCCTGCTAAATTCAAATACAAGTTCTAGGGGATCCTAGAGATTTCTTAGTATTTTCTCTGTAGATGACCGTTTCATCTACATACAAAGATTTTGCTTCTACCTTGCCAATCCTATCCTTTTTTTTAATTTTGGTACCGGGGATCGAACTCAGGTCCTTGCACTTGTGAGGTAGGTGGCGGAATCACTGAGCTAAATCCCCGGCCCACCAATCCTATCCTAATTGTGTCATGTTATCGCCAGACTATTTTGGTTTGGGCCTAGGTTTCAAAGTTTAATGGACAGATGACTAGCAGGCATATCTGCCCTTCTTTCCCACCTTAGGGAGAAAGCATTGTATCTTCTCCATTCATATAAGGCATTTTTGCTGGAAGTATGGAGTACATGTCTTTGATCTGTTGAGAAGGTTCTGTTCTACTTCAGTTCTCCTCATAGCTTTTACCATGAACAGCTGTAGAATTTAGTCCAATACTTTTTCTCCAACTAGTGACAAGATCATATGGCTTTTTCCTTTCCTCTGTTAAAATGATGATTTTTGAGGGTGGATCTTCCAATGCTGAACCAACACTGGCATCCCTATAATCAAACCACTTTCTACATCCTGCCAGGTCTGACTTCTAATAGTTTGTTTTGTTAAACAAATTTCTATGTTCATACTTTTTTTCTTCTATTATCTTTATCCAGTTTTAGGATTAGCACAATGTTGATTTCTTAAAATGAAGAGAGAAGTATTCCTTCTTTTTTCTGCTTTAAATGTTTGATATAATTTATCAGTTAAAATGTATATGAGCCTGTTGTTGTCATATAGGTAGTTTTTCAAGCTAGGAATATACTTTCTTTAATAGGTGCTATTCAAATTTTATATTTCCTCCAGAGTTAGTTTCATTAATTTGTCTTCCAAGTTACTTCTTAGAAGTTGTCAAATTTATTTCAAAAAATATTTTTGTAATATGCTTTCTTTTTTTTTGGTACCAGGGATCGAACTCGGGTCCTTGCGCCTGCGCAGCAGGTGGCGAAACCACTGAGCTAAATCCCCGGCCCTGTAATATGCTTTCTATATCCTTTTAAATTCTGTAAAATCTGTGGTAATGTCTCCTAGACCTTGATATTATAATTTTAAAAATGTATAATTGATATTCTGTAATAGGAAGAAAAGGTATAAAGGAGCAGGGGAGCTGGGAGGGTTATGGGAAAGGAAAGAAGGGCAAAGGAAAAATATGAGAAAGGGAAAAAAATGGAAACAAAGCCTTTGCAAATAGGGAAGGGAAGAGGGGGTGAAGGGAGGGCAGGGGTAGGGAAAAAAATAAGAACCAAGATACTCATGTAATGGTACAAGATCCCAATGATGAATGTAACTGTATTTTATACCTAAAATGTACCAATAAACTTAATGAGAAAAAAAAAGAAATGACTGGAGCAATTTTGGTTGTTCCAATGAAACTACTTGTAGTATTTAGGGGCCAATCCCAGCCTATACACGAGTTATGAAAATTCTGTTTAGAACTGGACTTACAGTCACGCATAAAAATGTGTTTATTTTTCAGGAGTTTTTTATTTCTTGAATATTTACAGAGCATTTCCTATCCCAGGTTAATTTACATACAAAGAGTGATTTAAAAATATAGTGGGGCCAGGGATTTAGCTCAGTGGCTTTGCCACCTGCTGCACAAGTGCAGGACATGAGTTTGACCCCTGGTAGCAAAGAAAAAAATACAGTGAATACTGCTGCCAGGTGTCCTCCAACAGAAAGGCAGGGGTCTTCAATAGAACCAGCAGCTCCCTGAGCCTTAATAACAGTGAATGGCAAGTTCCAACTTGCCCAGGGCAGTCAGTCAGTTGTGAGCTATGACTGAGAGGTGCATTTTACAGTGTGCCATAACTCATGGATCATGAACAGCACATTGCATTGGAGTTGCAGGATTGTGCCACTTCACATTCTGTCAAGTGAAAAACACTCACTGGATCTGGTATCATGTGACTTCTGGCTCTTCCCCAAAGTCAAAAGTTTTTTAATTGATTCAGGACAAGGAGGCAGCCAGGCCAACACAACTGAAGACACAAAAGAGGACGTCCAGAGTGGCTTCAGATAGCTGCAAGAAGGATGGGTGTGGCTGAAATGAGGAGGGTTTGGAAGAGGGTTAATGGTTACTATAATAATTTTAATTTAAATATTCACCATACCTTTTTTATTACATCTTATACACTGAACTTTCCAGAAATGTAACTACCATTAGAATTCAAAACAACCTGTATTTTGGGTTTGGGTTTGCTTTTGGAATATTACCTAGAGATTTTTTTCACCATTTCAAATAGATACAACAGAGGCAGCAATACTAAATCTAAATGAGTCATTGTTGGAGCTCAGAAAATGACACCTTACACTAGTGGTGGTGAACCTATGGTACATGTGCTGCAGCTGGCTTTTTGTTATCACTGAAAGCTCTAAAAGGTTCACTGTCACCACAACTACACCATCAGGACAGCTTGCCTTTTAATCTTCAATGCCACTGGTTCACAGAGATTCTGGGCTAGTTGCAAAATTCTGCTACTATTTTACACAAACCACTGCAGCCTGTTATACTCATATTTGTGAGAGTCAGGACAAAACAATTATTTTAAGGGGGGGACGTTAAAAATAAAAATGTTGAATCTATTTGGGTTGAAATCTCTAATCTGCTCTGGGATCCTAGAGACTGTGCCCACCTCAGTCTGCCAAGCCTGAGTTTCATACTCTCTGTACCCTAGAAATCTAACAGATAAAGCTCTGTTACATAAATTACTTGCACAATCATCAGTTAGAACTCATTTTACAGATACAGAAACTGAGACCAGGAAAGATTGAGAAAAATAAAATAAGAATGTTGACAAAGGGAGGATTGGGAGCTCCTGAATGTGCAATTAGACTTAGTGAATTTCTTGAGTAAGAAGGGCATTCTCAGAAATCCAGAGGCTACCAGATGTTTGAGTGTAGTCCTATGCTCAGTGGAACTGTCCACAGCAAATATTTGCCTATTGTCTAAGCCTGGTAAGGAGAGGGATTCAGCAGCTCCGAACCAAGAAGTTTTTCCATGTATTTCCTTGCCTTGGTTTTGGGTGATTTATTCTAGTAAGCTATGAATGTCTATAGCCATACCACCCTGAGCATGCCCAGTCCTGTCTAGTAAGCTGCAAAAATAACCACTGCAAGTAAACACAGTTGCTTACAGGTGTGCATCTTCCAGACCCCTTCTCACTGCTATCCCCTTCTCAGAACCATCATGGAGCAGTACCTGGTAGGGAGTAGACACTCCATTTTTACTGAACAAGTGACTGAATGAGTAAATTTTGTGTTACGGGAATAATTATCCCATTTTACAAATATGGTGACCATATTAGTCAGCTTTGATTCATTGCAACAAAATACATGACACAGGTTACTCACATGGATTTAGCTCACAGTTTTGGAGGTTCAAAGTCCAACCAGCATCACACAGGTTCTATGGCAAGGGGCTGCTCCTTGGCTACACTACCTCATAGTGTCAAAAGAAATGGAAAGAGTACATGCAGGAAGAGTAAGCAAGTGATTAGACTGCTAAACAGCAGCAAAGATGATGGGAGGACCCAGCTTGCTCCTTTTATAACCCTCTCAGGAGAACTACCTCCCTAAGGGCAGCCCCAATGACCAATGACCAGTCACTAGGCCCCATCTCTTAAAGATTTCATCACCTTCTAATACCCTGTGGACCAAGAGGGTATTAATAATGGACCCTCATGGAACACAATTAAACCATATCCGAACCAAAAGGTTGAGCCAGGAATTTTCCAATTCCTCTTGTGAAATGAAGATCTGAGCTTCCTTTTGAGTCCACTGGCATTCACACTTCAATGCTAGCACCTTAGAATCTTTGAATTTGTAATGGGAGCTTGGGATTGCATATGTTGTGGGCCCAGTAGAGGAAACTCACAGTAGCAACCGATGACCCACCTAGATCTGGCTTTGCAAGCCAATCCCCAGCTTTTGTATATTTTGCTACAAATAACTAGCACCTGCACATTGCTCTCAGCTACTGGAGAGAACTGGGAGTGCCTAGGAGTTTCATGTTTCATGCCATCCTATAATCCCATAATAGCCAAAGATGAGCTGATATGGGTCACCAAAGGCCAACCCCTTGGCTTCTTTCCATTCCCTGTCCTTTATGCCCACTCCCTTACTGTTTTCTCCTGGGAGCCCTTTCTTAATAAGTCATTTGATCTAGGCTCAGAGCCTCCTTCTGCATGAACTTGACCTGAGACATTCACTGGATCTTCAGGGTGATGAAAATGGAATGCATACTTGCAGATAGCAAAGGATACCTAGAAAGCCACTTCAAATAATGCTATGACATTGTGTGTCATGGAAAATCTGGGGTGTGTTTTGTTTTTTGTTTTTCTGAGTGGAGACAGTAAAAAGAGGAAGTGGGCCAAAAGGAAGTTGCCAAAGGGAAGCCTGTACATCACTGCACTGGACTTCAGTTCAGCCTGTGTGGTTTCCCAAAGAGAAATGTCCCCAGTTGCTTAGGTTTTTTAATCATCTATGTTTTTTGTTGTTGTTGTTGTAGCTTTTTTGTTTGTTTGGTTGGTTTGGTTTGGTTTTTTGAGATAGGGTCTTGCTATGTAGCCCACACTGGCCTCAAACTCAGTGATTCTCCTATATTGGCCTCCCAAGTACTGAGATTACAAGCATGTACCACCACTCCTGGCTCATTAGTCATCTATGTTATGGAGAACCAAAGAATAACTACATCCACCTAATAAGAAGAGATATATAAACTTCAGTGTACAGTAAAAGCTTGACATGTTCAACTGTTATTTTAAATCATATTCAATAGAGCTTTTAGAAGCTACGGATGTAGCTCAGTGGTGTAGATGTAGAGTGCTTGCCTAGCATATAGAAGGCCCTAGGTTCAAGCCCCAGCACTGTAAAAAGAAAAGAACTAGTAGGCTGGGGATTTAGCTCAATGATTCCACTGCCTGCCTCGCAAATGCAAGGACCCGAGTTCAATCCTTGGTACCCCCCCCAAAAAAACGAACTAGAGTTGTTTTTTTTTAAACCAGCCTTTCTTGTAGCTCTCCAAAGTATCAGAATAGTTTTTATACATAAAGTTCCAATCAAAGGTTTTTTTGTTCCTTTTAAGATAGTTAGGATCCAATATCTTAGTATTCAGGGTTGTTTTTTTCCCTGAAAGTCTAGATTCCAGGGAAAGACAAATCTAAAGACAGTGCTCAAAGTAGAATTATAAAGAAGATAATGTCTACATTAATGTTATTATAATTTCCTTACTGAGTGCATAAAGTATACAAGCTTATCAAATTTAAAATGCAAAGAAACAATTTGAAATTGTCCAAATGAGGTGTCTTCAAATCTGAAAAGAAAAATAAAAAGAGAAAAGCAAAGGTTAGTAAGTGATTTACTGTCTTTGGATTACAGATCTCATCACCAAATCTGTCTAATTTTTATTTTGTAGATCTGCTTTTTATAAGAACTAGCTGCAAACAATTCTACAAACACATTACAAAGAGCATTATCTACTTGGTGCTTCTAAAACATAAAGGAAGCAATGCTGAGATTAGAGTTTGAATCCTGATTCTACCATTTAGTACATGTGACTGAGCAGATCACTGTTCTACTCTCTCAAGTCAGTTTCCCTGTCTTAGAACATAACAGGAGATTTGAATGGGTTTTCAACAATCAAGGCCATAAAATTTCATTGAAAAAACTGGATTTTCTACCACTGGACTCCAACTGAAGATTCAGAGAAGTCCAAGTTTCTCTCTGGTCCATACTTCTACATCTATTGTAGTATGTTTATATAGATTTATACCAATGTTTCCATTTCTTTCCTCAGGTGGCTTGGGAGCTTCTAAAAAAACATAGTACTCACACACTGAAGCTGAACAAGAGATGAAAGAAATGGGGTGTCTGCAGAACTGTGTCACCCCTCTGTTCTGGATGAAAAACAAAGTAACTGCTATACAAAGGAAGAGAATGGTTCCTTTCTAAAAGCCTCCTTCTCAGAAACGCCAGTGTAGAAATGGCAGAAGAAAGATCAACCCCCCACAGGTGGTATGCTAACTGGCTGCCTCTATCCTGCCATCCACACCCACAGCTACTCTGCCTTACCTTTAGCTTGGCAGAGGTAATCAAGCTAACCTGTGACCACCAACTCTCTTCATGCCTCTACAGAAGGGAATGTGACCCCACAGGACTCTTCTTAGCCTGCTGACACGCTAGTCTAATTTACATTTTTCATACAGTGAGGGTTATCATATTGGAGCTATTACAAATAGTCCCTAGGATAGTGAAACAAAACAAAACAAAATTTAAGAAAATAAAACCTCACCTTCATGATGCTGGTTATTTGTTTCGATCTATGAAAAAGAAAATGGAAAACATTAAGTTTTGCTTTTAACATACTATATACTAACAAATACCCAAAACTGTTAGCAATAAAGGTGGCAGAACAAGCTACTGTTCCAAATCTTGGACACTAGTTTAGAACTCCCTACTAGCACCCACCCCTGCCTGCCTCAGAGCCAAATCTAGTCAAAGAGCACTGGAAAAGCTCACAGTTGCATGGTGCCAGGATAATGGGGCATACAGGCCAAGGCCTGTGCCTCCCTGAGCTGCTCCATGCTGCTGAGGGTCCAGGTGGCTGCAGGAAATCCAGTAGATAAGCACTGGAGTGCCTGCAAACTCATGTAAACACCATTGCTGCTCTCTGTTCTCACTGCAGGGACATTCCTGGCTCAGGGAGCAAGTTGTACAGTGGCCTCTCAGCAGGTTCCTCTAATCATGCATTTGGAATATTCCCTAAAAGTCCCAGTATGCAGAGTTTTTGACAGACCTTTTAACAGCTAAGGAAAGTTTTGTGTTTGTTTATTCGATTTTGTTTTTTTGAGACAGGGACTCTATGTAGTACAGGCTGGCCTTGAACTTGTGATCTTTCTGGCTCAGCCTCCAAGTGCTGGGATTACAAGCATGCACCACCACACTTGGCTAAGAAAAGAATTTGAAAACTTACCCCACTTAACTATCTTGGGTTCCTCCAGAGTGACGTGTAAAACCCTGCAGGAATATTCATCGTTGTCATTGGGGGTGAAGTTGGTATGCACCAGGAGATAGAAAGTCCAGTCCTTGCTGAAAGAAAGGTCTGACTTCTCTACCTTTTCCATCTTTTCCCCATTTTTCAACAATTCTACTTCAATCTGGGGTGGATGAAACCCAGATACATAGCAGTTCAAGTAGTTTGGCTTCCCATTTTCAGCTGGGTGACGGGAATATACTTGAATCTTTGGAGTCTCTGAGAAACATAAAGAAAAGACAAATAACTGCCAGAGTATTTCACTTGGGGCTAACTTGGTTTTAAGCTACAAAAAGTATTAAAATCTGATCAATAAATATTAAATTGGATCATCTATTTCTCCCAGTTTCATTTCCATTCTCACCAAATGAGCTTCAACTTTACCAAAAGGCTACCTCCATTTTGAGAAATAAACGATGATCTTTCCACATCATTCTCCTACACAGGTCTTTTGGATTTTATTTTCCCTAGACAGTGTCTTCTGTCATTGAAGATTGTATTGGAATTTTTATTTTGTTTTATTTTTTGCTTTTTTAGCTTGGTTGGTTGGTTTTCTGAGACAGGGTCTTGCTTGTAGTTCAGGCTAGCCTTGAACTCAAGGAGATCCACCTCTGCAGTACTGGGATTATAGGTGTGTGCCACTATGCCTGGCTGTATTGAAGTTTTAAAAACTTTTCTCTGGAAGCTTTTAAGAACCTTTAATGTCTTCGCAGCATCTATTGAAATCTTTACTATATCACTCAAGGCCCCAATCTACTTTTCAAACTTAATTTCTCATTTCACATACCCTCCCTAGTAGATACATCAAATGACTCATGTTGTACATGGCCTCGGCCCTTTTCACTTTCTTTCTTAGGTTAACTCCCTTCCTTTTTGGTTTTTGCTCCTGCCTACATCTATACTCATCTGGCTTTCTAATATGTATTAAATGTCTATTACAGCACCTACGACACAGCAATTGTCCTATAAGTAGCAGATGTCATTATTTTTACCTCCCTGCTTAGGTGTCCATGCAAGTCAAACCAAAGTATGTTCCTACTGAACACAATTTGTTGTTGTTGTTGTTGTTGTTAGCGGGGATCAAACTCAGGACCTTATGCTTGTGAGGCAGGTGGCAGCACCACTGAGCTCAATCCCCAGCCCAAACACAAACTCTTTATTTCTGCCCAGAGTTTATATGCCAACTCTGTATCTGATTTCATGAGCTAGAAAACAAAGAAACACAACTTAAATGCCTGTAAGAGTTAGAAAAGACCTGAAATGACTGAGTTGGGCGAGATAAAATACAATGGGGAAAGGTGAGGATGCCAGCAAAGGGAGGAGAACATCCTTTCCATTATGACCAAAGGTAATGCTGTGTGTGAGCATGGGATGTGCATTCCTAATCAGCACTCGCCATTGCCTCATGTTACAGAACAATGGTTTCCAAAATAAGGTACATGACTAGATCATTCATGGAAATGTGGAAAAGAATCATAAACTCTATTTCTAAATTTTTCATCTAAAATGTAGAGGTATTATTGTCCATAAGTATACAGATTGACATCAATTCATGTATATAATCTACTTTCGTTTCTTGGTAATGGGGATTGAACCCAGGACCTCTGCAGGAAACTATATTCCCAGTCCTTTTTATTTTTATTTATTCTTTTCTTATTTTGAAACAAGGTCTCAGTAAGTTGCTAAATTGCTAGGACTGGACTTAAACTTGATGATTCTTTTGGCTGAGCTTCCCAGAGTGGTAGGTTTGCAGACATATGCCACCATGCACAGCTGGAAGAGTTATTTTAAACTACCAAAGTTCTGCTGAAAAAATAATTCATGCCCACAGTGAAAGAAAAAATTGCCCAGACAGGATGGGAGGAAAATAGACTTTTAGAGGCAATCACTATTAAAAAACGGTTTTGTTTTGTTTTGGCACAGGGGATCAAACTCGGGACCTTATGCTTGAGAAGCAGGCAGCAGAACCACTGAGCTAAATCTTTGGCCCCCAAAATTTTTATATATCGTCCAGAAACTATCTAGGCATAGTATGAATTACTCAGAAAATTGTCAAAATAAGATTTCTTTTAAATGTCAGGTTATTTTTAAAAATCACATTTATAAACAACAAGAAATATCAATAACGGTGATGATATACACACTATTCCTTATTTTGTAAATAAATTGTGTGCAAATGGATACCATTTTCACATGATCAAAACACTGTCCTGTGGTGTTTTGTGAGGGAAAATGATGAGAGTGCCCAGTATATTGTCAGGTATATAAGAAGTGCATAAAGCCAGGCGAGTTTGCTCAAGCCTATAATCCCAGCTACTCAGGAGGCTGAGGCAAGAGGGTCTCAAGTGTGAGACCAGCCTGGGCAACTTAGAGAGACTCCATCTCAAAATGAAAAGGGCTGTGGGTGTAGTTCCAGTGATAAAACACACCTGGGTTAAAACCCCAGTACGGAAAGAAGAGAAAGAGAAAAAGAAGAAAAGAAAGGAAAGGAAAAGATGAGCAAAGAGCTCAAAATCTTGGGTGTCCTCAGCAGTCTTGGTAACCATCTGAAATGATCCTTAGGTTCTACAGCTTTCCTGCCTTTGACAAATATGCGCTTTCTCAAAACCAAAAGTAGAGGCTGTACATATCTTGGAAATACCCAGGCAAGTGGCCAAAGAAGAAGCCCTGTGAAGAAAAAACGGCCTGACTTGCCTGGCCCAGGCTCACACAGGAAGCGCGCTGTAAGGCATGTTTCTGAAAACAGGCACCGGTCGAGTTTAATTTGAACGGCACTTGGCATTTATCCTGTATTATTAAATTATTTTACAACTCAGCACCACGGTTTTCTCATCTATGAGACGCAGATGACGCTAGGATTGACCTCTGAGGCACATTTTCCAAAGTAAATGGCATAAAGTCCATAGGGCCCGCTGTCACAACCGGAAGCCCGGCAATTATGCACTTTGAAAGTGAAGGGCGATGAGGGCGAACTAGTGCTGAGCGTGTGTGAAGCCCTCTCTACGCAACCCACTGCGGTGTTTCCCTTCCCTCGCGGGTCAGGAGGCCCCCAGAGGCTGCAGACCAGGCTGGCGCGGACCCCAAGTCCCACATCCCTCTGCCCACCCATACCCGCGCGGGGCACCCACACCCCACGATCTGTGCAAACCTCGCCCCCGGTTTCTACACAGGGGATAAGAAGATTGGCTGCCATCCGGGCCGCTCCACGGGGCTCGACCCACGGAGGTCACCGGCAAGACGCGAGCCCACCAGAGCAGCAGCAGAAGCAGAGCTACTGGGGAATGGGGCCGGGGGACACTCACGCTTAATGGCGTTCACGCCAGTCAGGGCCAGCAGGGCCAGCAGGCCCAGGGCAGAGAGGCACGACATCGCACAGGATGAGGCAGCAGGGCACTCTGCCTGCCCGGCCAGCTCCGCCCTTTATATAATGCCAGGCCCCTGGCCAATCAGGGCCGGGCCTGCGGGGCGTCACCAGTCTCCGGGCCTGGGGCGCTGAGCCAGGTCAGAGAAGGGACTTTCCCATTTTCAGTTTCATTTTCCTATAAAGGCTCATGATGTTTATGACTGCAAGGACTGGACTGGGTGGGCCGCTGTTTGTATCCCGACGTCCTCCTATCCGGAGGGCGCATCTGAGCTCGGGACACCGGGCCGCAAATCACCTCCTTCAGCCCCATCGCTTTGCCAAGTGGCCCCAGAGAGGCTAAGTGTTCTAAGCTTGTCTACCGTGCTCCAGCCAGCTAAGGACCTTCGACCTGCGTTTCTCATTCCTGAAATTTGAAACCAGAAAGATTGAGTTATCCTCAGAACCGTCCAGAGCCTGGGAGGACCTTTCCTGCCTCTTAAATCCCTGTAGGGAAAAGCTTTTGGGGAGGAAGTTCTTGTCCTCGCTATTTTTAGGTAACTCTGTTCTGCTGATGGGGGTGGAGAGGACCCTAACAGTGACTGCTTAGAGCTGAAGAGTCTCCAGACCCCTTCAGGGACATCATTCAGTTGGCGGTACCAGCTAGAATTGCCTGGCCCACAGCAGCTACCAGGTGAACTGAAGGCAAGTGATTCCATGAAAAACTCCAGGAGGTAGAATAACCCCCAGTAATTGTACCGATGGGATTCCCATGGCATGTATGCTTTATCCACTTGAAAGGCAAAGAGCTTAACAGTTGCAGCGAGTTTGAATTGCTTCTGCTGTGGGCCCAACAAGGAAGTTAAACACCTCACGATGAGAACATGACACCGACAGGCAGATTCACTAAGAAAACCTGCACTCTCAACGCCATAAAGCAGGTGCCGCCCTCACAAGTGGCCAAGTCCAGGGGTTTTTTACTGAGTGAGAGAGAAAAGAGGAAGCAATGGCAGAAACCTAGAGGATCCAAGATCTTGGAAATCACCACAGCTTCAGTTGAAGGGATTTGGGCCTGGCTTCATCTAGGAGGGCACTAAAAACGTCCAGATTTCTTTGACATGTTTTTTAAAAACTTTTAATAGTCCCTACTGTGGAGGCCAGGTCTGTACTAGAGAAAGTAGAATGCTCTCCACAGACCTAATGAAATAAGATAATGCACAGAGTTAATCACAGCTTCTAGTACATTGCGTTCTGTAATATTTTAAAATACTAAAATTATTGTTGTTTAATTTGTTTTTCTATGAGCCCTTTCTATAACTCCAAAATATAAAATAGTTTTTATGCACAAAGTTATGGGATTAAGACACCTCTGTCCTTCCCCCAAAAAAACCTCATTTAACCTGTTTTATGCCTGAACCGCTAGAGTTAAATTGTCCTAGAAAATGTTGGTGTTGAATTGTACTAGAAAGTGCCTTAGGAGTATAGGAGGAGGTAGGGCCATGCTGGACCCCCAGCTCCTTGTTTACTACATCACAGAGAAATACTAAAATAAAAATCATCAAACATAGATTTGGCACTATTTGCTCAGAAAAATTAATTTAAAGAGCAATTTGAAAAAAACATACATACACAGTGAAAAAGCCAGGCCCAGTGATGCACACGTATAGTCCCAGGTACTTATGAAGCTGAGGCAGGATGATCACCTGAACCCAGGAGATCAAGGCCAACCTGGTCAACATAGTGAGACCCCATTCCAAAAGCCAAACGACACAATGGGAGAGCCAGGGCTGCAGCTTAGTAGTAGAGCATTTGCCTAGCATGGGCTGAGGCCATGTTCAATTCCCAGTACTGGAGGAAACTGCAGAACAAAACCAGTAAAGACAAGGAAGTTTTTGTTTTCAGTTTTCTGAATGTGGAGAACTCACAAATATTGACTTTTTATGTCCTTTTTTGGTCCCTCAGTACTTAGTTGCTTTTCTTGTTTCTGAGTCAAAATACCTGATACCCAAGGTTAAAGGAGGAAAAGTTTATTTTGGCTCATAGTTTGCAGAGGTTTCAGTCCATAATTGGCTGGCTCCAAGGCAAGGTGGCATGGCAGAGGGGTATTGTAGAGGAGAAACAGTTCATGGCAGCCAGAAGGCAGCAAAAGCAGCAAGCAGCATGTAATGATAGCAGCCCTCTTTCTGTCCCTTGTAGACTATCCAGGGTACATGCCCTTACGGTAGGTAGCACTCACATCCAGGATGGGCCATATCATGATCCACACTCAGAACTATGCCAAACCAACCAATGGACTAATTTAGTAATTACACACTCTTAATCCCAGCATCACACACTTAATCCCCTCACCACACACTCTAGATCCAGCCCCCTCCAAAAAGCCTCACCTAGGCTTGGGGGGGGGGGGGGGCGGGGACATCTAGACTCAAACCAAAACACTCAGTGACCAAAGAGAATTTTAAACAAATTAAATTTCATGTTTCCTGGCTTAATAAAGCTACAATTTCTATTGTCAAAATTAAGAAGTAATGTATTAATCAAAAGCTGTTAACTTTGAAATACCTATGTAGTCTGTCTGTATGTCAGTCCCCTCAGAATCTTTCTAAACTTTTATAATCAAAACATTTTATGTTACATACTAGAATCAAATTAGGTAAAGGAGTACAGTCTCAAGTTGCATCCATTTAACTATAAATTTCTCAAGTTTATCTTTCTTTATGGCTGAGTAGTACTCCATTGTATAAAAAAAAACCCACATCTTTTTTATCCATTCATTATTTGATGGGCATTTGGGTTATTTTTGAGGTTTAGCTATTACAATCTGTCGCTATCAACATGGGCATGCATATATCATTTTGGTATGATGCTTTTAATTCTTTCAGAAAGTTACCCAGCTGGCTCAAATGGGACCTCTAATTCTAATTTTTTTTTTTTTTTTTTTTTTTTTTTGGTACCAGGGGATTGAGCTCAGGACCTTGTGCTTTTGAGGCAGGAGTGGCGTCACTGAACTAAATCCCCGGCCCTCTAATTCTAATTTTTTGAGGAATCTCCACACTGATTTCCACAATAGTTGTGAAATAAATCAGGCACATATATATATATATGTAACATTGTCTCTCTGATGTGAGAAATTGAAAGCCAAAATGTATAATAGATAATATGAAATAGAAAGAAACTATTCAAAAGGGAAGGGAAACTATGAAGTGGAGAAGAGAAAGAAAAGGGGAAAAATGGAAACAAAGTATTTCAGACTCCCTGAAATTCCTTTCTTTTGTATACCAAAAACACAATTAACATAGAATCTATAGGATCTATACTTTTCAGATAATAGATGGCAGAGAATCTCTTGATATAAATGATTGCAGTGGGAATAACATCTTAATTTAAGATGTTCACCTGATGTTTGGATCGTAACAAATACCTGTCCTTTTGGTGTTCCTTCACCAATCTTGTTTATTCAAAATCCATTGTAAATAGAGGGAGCTCTTCCAAAAGTTACCTGCCATGGAACACAGCTTGCCCCAATTAAAAAAAAAAAAAAGAATCACCAGCCAATCAAGCCGCCCATGAAGGGACCATAGACCCAGCTGGTGTGAACCTTTAATCTGATTAGCTCACCTTGGCTCCATGGCAGTGACCAGATGACTTTTATGTGTTTTGTTTTTATTTGTTTTTTCTATGTGTTTTGCCTTTTTTCTGTTTTTGTTTTTGAGGTAAGCTCTCATTAAGCTGCCCAGACTGATCTCAAACTTGTTATCCTCCTGCTTCAGCCTCCCAAGTAGCTGGGATTACAAGCATGCACCAGCACACCCAGTCCTAATTTTCTTTTCTTCAAAATAGTGGGTTGGGGATGTAGTTTACTGGTAGAACATTTGCCTAGCACATGCAAATTGATCCCTAGCAACTTCCCATCCTCAATAAAAAGTAAATATTAGCAAGAATGCAGAAGAATTAGAATTCTTATATACTCCTGGTGGAATTGTAAAATGGTATAAATACTTTGGAAACAGTCTGATAGTATTTTTTAAGGTAAACATACAAGAGCCATAAGATCCATATCCTCTATCCAAGGTATATGCTCAAGAGAACATCAAAGTGTATGTCTATAAAATGACTAATACATAATGTTCACAGCAGCTTTGTTTGTAATAGCCATAAACTAGAAACAACCCAAAATTTCACCAACAAGTGAATTATAAACATTGTGGTGTAGAGCTATATAAAGGAATTCTATCAGCAACAAACAAGGGATGAACTAGTGACACTGCATGGATAAAATAATGATGCTGAATGAAGGAAGTGAGACAAAAGAGTAGATACTGTCTGATTCTATTTATATAGAACTCTTGAAAAGACAAACTAATTTACAGTGCCAAAGCAGGTGAATAGTTTCCACTGGGGAGAGGAAATGTACCATACCTTGGTAATAAAACAATACCTCATCCAAACATGTCCATGTTCTCATCCTTGGAAGCTGTGAATACATTACCTGTCATGGCAAAGGGGATGCTGTAGATGTAACTAAGGTTAAGAATCTTGAGATGAGATTACCAGAGATTATTCAAGGAAATCCAGTATAACCACAAAAGTCCTTAAAAGCAGTAAACTTTCTTTGACCGTGTCCTAAGGGAAATATGGTTGCAGAAGAGGCTATGGGTCAAGGAATGAGGGTAGCTGGAACAACCAGGACGGATTCCCCTGGCATCTCTAGAAGGGAATGCTGCCCTGCCATTGCCTTGATTTTAGCTCTATGAGACTTGTGTTGGACTTCTGTTCTTCAGAAACATAAAATGACCAAGTTTCCACCAAGTTTGTAGAAATTTGTTAAAGCAGGAACAGAAAACCAATTCATCCTCTTTTTTTGGAAGCTTGCACATTTGGACTTGGTTGCTAGATACCTAGTTGAGTATAAATATTTGCCTTTCCAAAGTCTGCTTCATCTTCTTTTGTTTAATCAGATTCTGGCCTCACATCAACTCAGAACATATCCTCTGCGACATAGCTCAGGAGAGTTGGAGTTCTGCTGAAGCCTGGGTTGGTCCGGGGCCTTCCCATCAGGTCACTACCCCCAACTGATCTGGGTCCTTCTGGGGATGTGGGCCCAGACAACACAACAACCACACAACAATCACAGCCTTTAACCTTGCTGGTGCTTATAGACATGCAACAATAAAAAAAAAAATCAAAAACTGGGCAGATTTTCTGAGGACCCTAAAAAGTTTGCTGATGGTTTCCATTCCCTGAGAATGGCTTTTGACCTGACCTGGTGAGATGTCTAGCTCATCTTGGTTTCTTGCTACACAACAGTAAAATAAGCTCAGGTATATCGGTCAAGCTATGATAAAAATCCAGATGCTTTCCAACTCCAGTTTTGAAAAGCATTTTATAATTACACAAATTTATATGCACAGTCTATGAAAGGTCAGATTATTTTAGGACAGTATTTTCTTAGTCAGTCAGGTGCTCGCTTCAGCAGCACATATACTAAAATATTAATCAGTCAGCTCCAGATATTAGGAATGAGCTCCAGAAACTCCATCAGGGCCCACAAGCTGGGATGTCAACTGGTCAATGTGGCTTATTTGACTTTGATAATTGTGACAAAACCAATTACAAACAAAAGTTGAATAAGAAAAAGCCAGGCTAAAGCCATACTTGCCTTAATGCATATAAAGCCTGTATGTAGTTTTACACAGTGCTAAAGGAAACAAATAATCCAAAGAGTGATAGAAGCAAGTCAGAGTGCTTCAAGTGCAAGTGACCAGGACACTGGGAAAAGGCGTGCACTCTAAAGCCACCAAACCCTTGTCAGGCCAAAACACAAAAAGACTCTTGACACTGGAAGAGGGACTGCTCATGTTCCGAGAGGGATGAAGTCATCTACCACCATGATGGCTGGGGAACAATGTTTAGACTGTGAATGACAGGGTCTGAAGAGGCCTCCGTGGCCCCCACACAAGGACATCCCCATCGCCTTGCAGGAGCCTTGGGTGACCTGGGCATGCCTGCTTGCACCAAGCCTCTGTGATACTGGGACATACTACTCAATTCTAACGTTTTTCTTTTTTTTTGGTACCAAGGATCGAACTCAGGACCTTGGGCTTGTGAGGCAGGCGCAGTGCCACTGAGTTAAATCCGCGGCCCCTCAATTCTAACTTTTTGAAAAAATCCTTTTATTGGTACTTTTTTTTGTTAAACTCTTTTATTGGTACATTTTAGGTATACAACACAATTACATTTCTCATTGGGAATTGTACCTTGACATAATGCATCTTGGTTCTTATTTTTTCCCCATTCCTAGCCCTCCCTTCACCCCCTCCACCCATCCCTATTTACAAAGACTTTATTTCCATTTTTTCCATTTCTCAGCATTTTTCCTTTCCCTTCTTTCCTTTCCCCTGCCCCTCCCACTACCCCTACCCCTATGGACCTTTTCTTCCTATTCTGCATTATCAATTATTCATTCTAATCATTGGTACATTTTAGGTATACAGTATAATGACATTCATCATTGGAAATTTGCACCTTTACATAGTCTCTCTTGGTTCTTATTTTTCACCCTTGCCCAGCCCTCCCTTCAACCCCTCCATTCCTCCCTATTTACAAAGATTTTGTTCCTATTTTTCCATTTTCTCATATTAATCCCATTCCCTCCTATCCTTTCTCCTAGCCCTCCCACTTCCTTCCCCTTTGTCCCTTTTCTTCCTGTTTCACATTACCTATTATATATTTTCGTCCTTATTTACACTTTCAGTTTCTCACACCAGAGAAATTACTCAGTATTTATACATGTGTGTCCTATTTATTTCACTTAAGAGTATCACCTCAATGTGCATCCACTTAGCTATAAATGTCTCTAATTTCTCATTTTTTATGGCTGAGTAGTACTCCATTTTATTAAAAAAAAAACACATTTTCTTTATCCAGTCTCCAGTTGATGGGCATTTGGGCTGTTTCCAAGTTTTAGCTATCACAAACTGTGCTGCTATGAACATGGGTGTACATATATCACTGTGGTATGATTCTTTTAATTCTTTGGGGAAGATCCCCAGCAGGGGAATAGCGGGGTCAAATGAGACTTCCAGTCCTAGTTCTTTGAGGTATCTCCATACTGATTTCCACAGTGCTTGCACCAGTCTACACTCCCACCAGCAGTGGAGCAGGGTTCCTCTTTCCCCCCAGCCCCCCCAGCATTTGTTATTGGTTGATTTCATAATAGCAGCCATTCTTTCTGGAGTGAAGTGGAATCTCAGCGTTGTTTTCATTTGCATCTCTTGAATGACTAGTGATGTTGAACATTTTTTCATGTATTTATTTCTATTTCTACTTCTTTGTCTGAGAAATGTCTGTTCATTTCAGATGCCCATTTTCAGATTGGGTCTTTAAATTTGGGAGGTCTGATCTTTTTAAGTTCTTTATAGATTCGAGATAGTAGACTTTTGTCTGAGGAAGAGCAGGTGAAGATTTTTTCCCACATGGTGGGTTGTCTCTTCCCACTGCTGGTGGTTTCTCTTGCTGTGCAGAAGCTTTTTCATAAGAAGAGATCCCATTTGTTGATTGTTTGTGCTAGTTCACGGGCAACTGAGGTTTTGTTCATAAAATCTTTTCCTACACCAATGTCTTCAAGGGTTCTACCTAACTTCTGTTGCAACTGGTTCAGAGTTTCTATTGTAATATTTAGATCTTTAATCCATTTTGATTTTAGTTTAGTGCATGGTGAGAGATATAGGTCTAGTTTTAATCTTTGGCAAGTTGAAGCCCAATTTTTCCAGCACCATTTATTCAAGAGGCTATCTTTCCTCCAGTGAGGGTGTTTGGCTCCTTTGTTGAAGATGAGATGGCTGAGTGTGTCTGGCATTGTTTCTGCATCTTCTAATCTGTTCCACTGGTCCTCAAGTCTGTTTCTTTGCCAGTACCATGCTGTTTTTATCACAGTAGCTTTGTAGTATAGTTGCAGGTTGGGGATTGTGATACCCCCTGCCATATCTCTGTTACCTAGAATTGCTTTTGCTATTCTGGGTCTCTTCTTGCTCCAAATGAATTTTTGGATTGTTTTCTCAAGATCTATGAAGTATGCTGCTGAGATATCAAGTGGAATTGCATTAAATCTATATAGCAGCTTTGGAAGTATGGTCATGTTCACTATATTAATCCTTCCTACCCAGGAGCAGGGGATGTCTGTCCATTTTCTGATATCATCTTCAATCTCTCTTTTCAGAGTGCTATAGTTTTCAGAGAAGAGGTCTTTGATTTCTTTCATTAGGATGATTCCTAGGCATTTCAGTTTTTTGGATGCTATTGTGAAAGGAATTATTTGCCCTATTTCTCTCTCAGTGAGTCTGTCATTGGTGTAGAGGAAAGCTATTGATTTTTGTGTGTTGACCTCGTAACCAGCTATTTGACTGAATTTGGTTATTAAGTCTAGAAGACTTTTGGTGGAGTTCTTAGGATCTTCTATATACAGTGTCGTGTCATCTGCAAAGAATGACAATTTGACTTCTTCATTTCCTATCTTTATTCGTTTTATTTCTTTCTCTTGTCTAATTGCCCTGGCTAATGTTTCCAGAACTATATTGAACAAGAGTGGTGATAGTGGACATCCTTGTCTTGTTCCTAATTTAAGTGTGAAGGATTTCAGTTTTTGATCATTTAGCATGATATTGGCTGTTGGTTTTTGATAGATGGCTTCTATCAGTTTGAGGTAGAGACCATCTATTCCAATTCTTTGTAGGGTTTTATCATAAATGCATGTTGGATTTTGTCAAATGCTTTTTCTGCATCTATGGAGATAATCATATGGTTTTTGTCCTTGGCTCTATTGATATAGTGTCTTACATTAATTGATTTCCGTATATTGAACCATCTCTGCATCCCTGGGATGAATCCCACTTGATCAGGGTGTATGATCTTCTTGATGATCTTCTGCATTCTGTTTGCCATTATCTTATTAAGGATTTTTGCATCTATGTTCATTAGTGAGATTGGCCTATAGTTCTCTTTTTTGGTTGGGTCTTTCTCTGCTTTGGGGATCAAGGTGATGCTTGCTTCCAGGAATGAATTTGGGAGTATTGCTTCCCTTTCAATTTCATTGAAGAGTTTCAACAGTAGTGGCAGCAGTTCCTCTCTAAATGTCTTGTAGAATTCAGCAGTGAAGCCATCAGGGCCCGGGCTTTTCTTAGTTGGTAAGTTTTTAATTACATTTTCAATTTCTTTGGTTGATATTGGGCTGTTCAGAATTTTTAGGTCTTCTTCGTTCAACTTTGGTAATTCATATGTATCTAGGAATCTGTCCATTTCTTCTGTGTTGTCCGTCTTATTGGTGTATAGGTTCTGGAAGTAGGTATTGATGATCCTCTGGATTTCTGCTGGGTCTGTTGTCGTTTCACCCTTTTCATTCCTAATTTCATGGATTTGGGCCTTTTCTTTCCTTTTTCTGACAAGGTTGGCTAAAGGTTTGTCAATTTTGTTGATTCCTTCGAAGAACCAACTCTTGGCTTCATTGATTTTTTTGTATCATTCTCTTAGTCTCCATTGCATTGATTTCTCCTCTGATCTTTATAATTTCCTCCCTTGTATGAGCTTTGGGGTTGTCCTGCTCTTCTTTTTCTAGAAGCTTGAGGTGCAGCATCAGGTTGTTTAATTGGGCTTGTTCTGTTTTCCTAATATGCCTATTCACTGCTATGAATTTCCCTCGTAAAACAGCTTTCGTTGTGTCCCATAGATTCCGATATGTTGTACTGTCATTGTCATTTAATTGAAGGAACTGTCTGATTTCTTCTTTAATTTCCTCTGTGACCCATTGGTTATTCAGAAGTGTGTTGTTCAATTCCCATGTGTTTATGAAATTTTTTGAGTTTCTTTTGCTATGGATCTCCAATTTCATCAAACTATGGTCTGATAATGTACAGGGGACAACTTCAATTCCTTTGCACTTACTTAAACATGTTCTATGTGTGAGTATGTGGTCTATTTTGGAGAATGACCCATGTGCTGCTGAGAAGAATGTGTATTCTGATTTTGTGGGGTGGAAGACTCTGTAAACATCTGTTAAGTTCATTTGTTCAAAAGTTCGATTGAGTTCCAGTATTTCACTACTTATTTTTAGTCTAGTTGATCTATCTATTTGTGACAGTGGGGTGTTGAAGTCCCCCACTACAATTGTATTAGTGCATATATGATTTTTCATGTCTGTTAGTATTTGTTTTATATAGTTGGGTGCACTAGTGTTTGGTCCATAGATATTTATGATTGTCATCTCTTCCTCTTGGATTCTTCCCTTTACAAGGATGTGGTGTCCTTCTTCATCTCTATTAATCAGTGTCGATTTGAAATCTACTTGATCTGCCAAGAGAATGGCTACTCCTCCTTTTTTTCGGGTTCCTGTCGCATGGAGTGTTGTTTTCCACCCTTTAACTTTCAGTCTATGAGTTTGCTTTTGAATTAAGTGTGTTTCTTGTATGCGGCATATTGTTGGATTTTGCTTCTTGACCCATTCTGCCAGTCTATTTCTTTTGATTGGTGAATTGAGACCATTAACGTTGATGGTTATAACTGAAACATATTGACTTGTCATTGCCATGACTTTTTCTTTTTGTTGGGTTCTCCCCCTTTACATTTAATTTCTTGTCATACCAGATGGGTTCATTCTGCTTTGCTTCCTGGGGTTGTGATCCTCAATGTCTGTTCCTAGGATATTGTGTAAAATTCTTTGGAGTGCTGGTTTGGTATTCACGAAGTTCCTAAGGTGCTCTTTGTCATGAAAGTATCTTATTTCTCCATCCATTTTGAAAGATAGTTTTGCAGGGTACATCAATCTGGGTTGGAGGCTGTTTTCTTTTAGGGTTTGGAATACATCACTCCAAGCTCTTCTTGCCTTGATGGTTTGTGTTGAGAAGTCTGCTGGGATTCTGATGGGCTTTCCTTTGTATGTGATTTGTTTCTTTTCTCTGACTGCTTGGAGAAGTGTGTTCTTCTGTTGTGTTTCTGGAATCTTAACAATTATATGCCTATGTGGAGATTTTTTTTGATCAAGGCTATTTGGAGTCCTATATGCCTCACTTATCTGTATGTCAAGTTCTTTTCCCCTGCTTGGGAAGTTTTCTGTCATTATTTCTGTGAAGAGGTTTTTTTATGTCATCTGCACCCTCTCCTGTTTCTTCATTGAGCCCAGTCAGTCTTATGTTATTCTTTTTTGCATCATCTAGCAGCTGCTGGATTGATTTCTCATGTTCCCTTATAATTTTGAAGCAATTTTTCTTTTCCTGGTTCACTAATTGCAATCTTATCTTCTATATCTGAAATTCTGTCCTCACATTGGCTCATTGTGCTGTGTAGACTTTCAATGGAGTTTTTCATGTCCTGGAAATCTATTTGCATCTATTTTATGGATTCCATTTGTTTCTTATGTTGGGATTCCATCATGTTCCTCAGTGCCTCTCTAGATTTATTAATCATGTCTTGCACTAGGAGCACAATTTCTCCTGTTATCTGAGAAATTATTTCTGATTTCCTTTTTTCCAGATCCCCTTTTGTTGCCAGTTCAGTGGGTCCAGGTGGTTGAGTATCAGAGTGTTCCATCTCATTTCCCTTTGGGGTTGGTGTAGGTGATCTGGAAGTCTGGTTTTGAAACTTATTTATGTGTTTTCTCATTTCGACTGGGGCGGGGGGCTGTTAGTGCCTGCACGGATTACCTCCCCTGAGCTGGGTGAGGTGGGACAGGGCCCGAGAGCAGCAGTAGGGATGGTGACCCAAAAGCCCTTTCCTATGGGCTGGGAGCACCTCGGTAGGGCATGGGCAGACCTGTCTGTCTGCAGTGGGGTGATTAGGCGTCTTCCGCACGACTCAGGACCTTGGTAGGGCATGCACTTAGTTTATCATTCTTTATGCTGAGTAGTACTCCATTTTGTAAAAAATACCCACATCTATAATGTATACCTAAAATGTACCAATAAACTTAATGAATTAAAAAACAATGTTTATGATCCCGGCAAGAGTTTTTAAATTTTTTAGCTAAAATTGTTTTTAAAATTATTAAATTTTAAATCTTTTTACAGATTAAAATTAGAAAAAAATGACAAAATATCAAATGCATAAATAACCTCCATTAGTGGCAGGGTCTAAGACCCAGAAAGTTACAATCGCTGTTTTAACCCCTTATTAACAGTTTCTAAACATGGCTCTTTCCACAACCTGCTTTTTTATTTTAATGCTTATACATTGATTATACATGCTCTAATTTCTTTAAAAATTTGTTTACTCTTGTCTATAGGCTGCCAAACTCCAAGTGGTCATACAGACAAAATCAATGACTAATGTGTTAGACTTTTTAAAACCAAGATCCACTAAATTGACTTTATAAAGAAAATTTATAATTGCTAAATTAAAACATGATTTTTATTTAAGGCCTATTAAGTTGGCTCCCTAGAAGGGGCCTCTAACTACAGTCTTTCCTATATTGACTCTTCTCAGCTCAAAACAGTTAGCTAGAAACTACACCCCTTCTCCCTTAACAGCAGTTAGAGATAGCTCTTTAGAAAAGAAATATAGACAGTTAAGTCAGTTAAATGCATTATAGGTCCTTATAACCCACAGGGACAAGCCATTGTTAAGCATATTCATTTTTCCCTAAAAATACAAGTACCTAAACAAAAAGGGGGGAATACAGCTACCTCCACAAGTTCAATTAGAGTTTGTTACTGTTTCTTTTTACTTTCATTTTAAAATTTTTTAATTCACTTGTGGAAAGTAAATATACTCCATCAAAACTTCATTGGCACAATGATAAAAGGATGTCTAACCGAAAGGTAAAATGGCTCAATATAATTAATAATGTGGGGAAAGGTTTTGCTTATATATTGACAGACAATGGAGAGAAGCTGTGGCTGCCATCTTGAAATGTATGACCATGAGTCACAATGTTGGGCTCATTGACACCATAAAAAGCAAGCTATGGCACCTCTGGTAAAAGTAATGAGTAAGCTGCACCTGAGTGATCTGCCCCACCTGTGACAACCATCAGACTTGCTGAAAACTCCAGGGCAATACACTGTCCAGTGCAGAGGGAATAAAGTGAAAATGTCACACCACCAACACCAAGGTCACCTTGCCCATCAGATAAGACCAAAGAGCCAACACAGATGATCAGATGGACTGACCTGGAAATGATGTATGAAGCCTGCAATCTCATGGCACACCAGGCATTTCATAGAGAAACCACAACCAGTTAATATCTAGATGTGATACAACTTCAATTGACCCTTATTCAATTATTTCAGCTTCCAAACAGAGGAGGTGGAATTGTGGTAGATGCCCCTGGCCAGACTTAGAGGAGGCATTTTCCCCTCATAATCGGCTATAATGTACTTGGAGATGAACTGAAGACTATGTGACTCACAGGACCAAGTCAGATGGTGCTGCAGGCTAGTATGCCTTCTACGCCAATGGCTGCCATGGAGATCTAAGTCCTGATCTGTGAAGCTGCAGGGTTCCTAGTGAGATAACTGCATCCAAGGACCTTTGGCTCCAAACTACATTCCATTCATAGAGCTACTCCTCCCTGAATTATTTCAGTAATTTACTAGTTAACCACAACTGATCTTTGGTGCCAGTTCTGCACTTTCTGCAGGAATGCCTTATTCTCCTCTCTACAAGCCTTCCTTGTGTCAGCTGCTATCATCAGATGCCACATGTACTCCCCTACCCTATTGTTACCCATAACTTTGTAATCAATAAATATGGATGGTCTTAGTTGCTTGGGGTCCTCACCACATGCTAGGTGTGCCTGATCCAGTTCCCAGCTTTCTGTTTAAGTCTTGCTTCTGTGTCTTTCCTTTCACTTTGCATCTTATTTCCTTGCAGACGATTGAGACTCTTGGCTTGGGGCTCAATAACCAGCCCTTATGTATAAGATTTTACTCATAAATAGTACAGCTCTGATTCAAATCAGTGTCCTTTATGTTACCTTGCCTTTCTGAAAAGGGTGTATGGCTGGAAGCAGGACAAAGAATGATTTTTTTAAAATGCCTCATTTTGAAAAAAAAAGTGCCTTATAGCTTGAGAAACTAACCTAATCCTCCAAATACAATCAAGGAAGAAAACATTACCTAAAATAATAAGTAGCTGTGATTGTTGGAAGTTAGTACAGTATTTATAGCTTAGCCAACAAATATTTATGTGAGGACAATTAGTTTAAGGCAAACTGAAAATGCATTCTAATAAACTGAACATAGTAGAACATTTTTACAGAAAGATGGAAACTCATCATGAAGGTAGAAATAAATACTCCATAGAGCAATATTTGTCCAGCACAACTTAAAAGAGTGAAACATTGTATCTGGCAGAGTTTGGCCTTTTGGTCATTGTGGCATGAGTTATTTCATAAAATTTTTCGAAGTCATCTATGAAATAGCCCATAAGGCTACTTGCTTCTCATTAATCCGATTTCATGGTTCTCATACAGCATTTTGATAACTAGTTTGTCCTCACCATTACCACATTGTATTAATAGAACACAGACAATATGTCAGTGAAACAGGAAAGTGTCCAGAAATAAATCATCTGTAATGAAAATTTAGTAAATCTCATAATGCTGGCATTTCTAACTGGTGAGGAAATAATGAATTATTTAATCAATACTGCTGAGAAAATTGGTGATCCTCTTGGGGGGAAATCATGATTATATTCCTCCCTGGTAAAATATGAAATTGTAAAAGAACAAAACTGTCACTATTTGAAGATGTAATTGTGTCAAACAATACAATTACAACAAATCTAGTTTTGCAGATGGCAGTGGCTTTTAGCATCTAGAACCAGGGAACTCTGAATGAGAACAAGTTCAAAGAACTCCACTCTGTCTGAAAATATTTATGTACAGAAAACAGAAGTGAAGTACAGAGAAAACCATATTGGCTGGTGCTCCATATTTGCCATATTTGAACACAGTGTACACAGTTGGCTGGCTGTGTGTTTGACAGAGGCTCAGCTGCTGCAAATGCCTGAGCCCAGCCAATTATTGAACATATTCTCCCAGTTTTCAGTGTACTTTCAGCCAGTTTACACCATAAGTTAAGTTGCAGTTCATTAAGTGAGGACGTGGGTATAGAGGCCAATTCAGGCCAAATTTAGTGTGATTTAACAATTATTATACATTTTGAAATATCTAAGAGGACATGAAAATTAATTATTTAGATTTATATTTGCTAGATATAAAATCAGTATAAAATCTATTTCATTTTTATGTCTCAGTGTACTGAAAAAGACAATGGCCTCCTTCCACCCTTATAGGTTCTTTGGCTGGGCTATAAATTAAGTTGATATAAAACAAACCAAAGGGGAAAACCCACATTTATTTATGAAAGTATGCATGGAAATGCCACAAAAACATGAGATTTGAAGAAGGGCCTAATTAGTGAAGCTTACATAGCCTCTACAGCTACAGAAAGATAAAGGAGCCTGAGGTTTTGAGAGGGAGGAGAAGTGAAGATAAGTTATTGGCAGATAAGGGGAAGAAATGTATGGTGAGCAATTGATTTGTTATGCAGATTAACCCTTCAGATCATAAAAGTTGTCTCAATGCAGCACTCTTCCTTATACAGATACCTTTATTTATAAAAATTTCCTTTGTAGATATAAATTCCTAGGGCTAGAGTTGTAGTTCAATGGCACAGCACTTGCTTGCCTTGTGCAAGGCCTTGTGTTTGATCCCTAGCACCACAAGGAAAACCAACAAGACACGGTGCGGATATAAATTTCTAAAGGACAGTTTTTCAGAGCTGCTTCTTTTTCTGGAGTTTCTCAAAATAAATTACTAAAATTCAATATACCAGTAAATATTTTAGGGTTGTGTTTCCTAAGTCCCAACACCAGCAACAAATATAAACTGAGATTTTTAACTGGTACAGTTTATAATGTCATAAAATATTAAGCTCATCAGAAGAAAACAAATAAAAGATAAGCAAGAACTTTATAGAGAAACATATAAATCTTTATTGTGAGACATTAAAGAAAGCCTATGTAAATAGGTATACCATGTTTATAGGTACATCAAAGTGTTTTTTTCAAATTAACCTGAGATTCTATGCAGTTCCAATCAAATGCTGATCTGGGTCAGGGTCAGAGTATCACATCACTCTGTCTATGTATAGCTGCTACAGGGGGTGTAAGGGGCACTCCCTCAGAGGGTACTACAAGAATGTCTACAATGGTACCAATCATATCTTCCTGAGGGGAGACCTGAGCTTCTGGATCCTGGTAGACAAGGTGTCTCTCATCTCCCAGTGCAAATATGAGGTGAGAGTGTAAATATGAGATGATGGATGGGTAAAGAGGAACCCATGTGCATGAAGTGACTCAGCTGAGAGCATGGGAAGGAGATGCTGCAGTATGCAGACACCCCCAAAGACACCTGTGTCCCATCACCCCATCTCTGGCCCTGAGATCATACAGAGGTGATGAGCCCTGGGCTTCAACTCTGTGCAGATCATGCTGAGTTGCCAACGGGATGACTGGGGCTACTGAGCCTAGTTCATACAGCTTGTGGAGGTCAGGCCTTCAGGAAAGAACCTTCTAGAAGTGAGTAACTGTGGTGATGCCTTCTGGGAAGAGGCAGAAATATCTTTCACTCTGAGACTGGAGCTGCTTCTTCAGCCAACCATTCCTATTGTGGGAATCATTGCTGTTCTGATTCTTCTTGGTGTTGCAGTCATTGAAACTGAGCTTGCTTTTGTGATGTGGAAGAAGACACGGGTGCAAAGAGAGGGAGCTATGCTCTGGCTGCCTACAGGAATGGTTCCCAAAGCCCTGGTGCATTGCTCAAGGCTTCTAATGTAAGACAGCTGCCTTGCGTGGAACTGAGAAATACAAGATTTTCCAAGGCACACCCCTCCACACACACTCACAGTCCTTGTTATTCCAAGAGCTCTTGACTTTGTTTTTCTACAACTGACATCTGAATATATCTGTGTCTGTGTTCCCATCAGCATAATATGAGGAAATGGAAAGACCAGCCTCGAGCACTGACATGGTTTCTTCTCCATTAACTTTCCTGTTACAGCAGATATGGAGATAGGACATCTCCATCCTTGTCATTACATTGCAGAGTTGCAACTTTTTACTTCCCTATGGAAAATTAAAAACTGTATAAAAATTTATTTTAAAAATGTTTGCTATAAGGTGGGGTCAATCATTTAAAGAGAAGGAAGTTTTAAAAACTTGAAGCAGAAAATAAAACTCAAGAAGCTTCCAAGGGGAAAAAGTCCCAACCAATTGTTATTTTAGGAACTTGGGGTTTTTTAGTTAGTTTTTTTATTAATGCTATTAGTTATATAGAATAATAGGTGTCATTTGGCATATGAGTATATGCCTATAACATTGATTATTTTCATCCCTCCATTACCCCCTTTCCTTTTCCTTCCCTATCCTCCTGGTCTGCTGCCTCATCTCTCATTTTCCCCTTTAATTAATATATTTTTAAAGATTCCACATGTGCAAAAAAATGTGACATTTGACTTTTGAGTCTCATTTATTGTGCTTAATATGGTGATCTCTGTTCCATACATTTTGTAAATGACACAATTTCATTCTTCTTTTTTTTTTTTTTTTGGTACTGGGGATCGAACTCAGGACCTTGCACTTCCGAGGCAGGCGCCAGAACCACTGAGCCAAATCCCCAGCCCTATTTCATTCTTCTTTATAGCTAAATAATATTCTATTGTGTATCTATACCACATTTTCTTTATCCATTTATCTGTTGACAGGCACCTAGATTGATTCCATAGCTTAGATACTGTTAATTGTGCCACAACAGACATTGATATGTGGCTATTTCTATAGTATGGTGACTTTAATTCTTTTGAGAACATACCAATAGTAGAATAGCTGGATCAAACGGTAGCTCTACTTTTTGTCCGTGTGTCTGGTATTGGGGATTGAACCCAGGGTCATTGCACTAAGCTACATCCCAAGCCCTTTTTTAAAAATTTTGAGACAGGGTCTCACTAAGTTGCCCAGGCTGGGCTCAAATTTGCAATTCTCCTGCCTCAGCTTCCCAGAGTTCTGGGATTACAAGCATGCACCACCATGCCAGTCTTCTATTTTTAGTTTTTTGAGGAACCTCTATGCTAATACCCATAGTGGCTATACTAGTTTACAATCCCACCAACAGTGTAGAAAGGGCACTCACTACTCTAAAGGATATACAGAAATATAAGAACAGCCAACACATTCTTTAAAAAAGCAAGAGTCAGCTGGGGATTTAGCTCAGTGGTTCTGGCACCTGTCTCACAAGTGCAGGGTCCTTCGTTCAATCCCTGGTACAAAAATAAATGAGTGTTTGCCCTTCAAGAGTACACACAGAATAGAAAACAATATCTTGTTCACATAAAAGTCCAATATCTGCTCATTGGCAGGCAGCCTTGTACCATGTGGTTAGTCAGAGACACAGACTGCTTCCAGCTGGTGGTTCTGGCATTCCCTGCTCCATTTCATTCAGTTGGCACACAGAAGAGAGTGGAGAAGCACATTTCTTAACTGCCTTCACCCATTTTCACTGAGTTGGTACTTAAATGACACATATTTCTTTCACTCTCATTATATAGGCAAAAAGTTGATCACATGTTTGTTCCACCACAGTAGGTGGATGAGTGGGGCTGAGAAGTGTACTCCTAGCAAGCTGTCATTTTTTAGCACTAACTCTACACAATGTAAGAAGGCACACAAGCCTGAAGGTGGCTAGCTATTATGGCCAGAGCAACATATGTGGTGTTGCTGATTTCCCCTTTCACAGATAGAAGTCACACTGAAGTTAGAGTATATTTTGATTGACATAGGCTTATATTTACTCTGGCTTCATATTTAAAGAAGTCTTCTCTTGAATAAGAGAGCATAAAATTATATCTTTTGGACAAGTTCTAGAGGGAAATGGACACTTGGAAATATCCAAAACAAAGATATTCAAGGAGCAATCAGAAAAATGTACTTTTGGCCACCCCAGCACCAGGCACCATCACAGAGGGCCCAGCACTGACCCCACCTCACCACCCCAGCACTAGGCACCATCACACAGAGGGCCCAGGATCACCCCCACCACCATGGTAACCTAGCATGGAGGGCCATGGCCTGAGACCACTGTGCAGGCCACACCAGTATCTGGATCCATACCTGGGGCATAAAGGCCATAGTTATGAGCTCCAGAAGATGGAGCAAAAGTGAACAACAGAGAGAGGGCCTCTCTGAGGCTCCTTGATGAAAATTGAAGCCCACTGGGAAAGTGAAGAAAATCTCTGTAATAAAAGCACACCAGACCATTGTGGTTGGTAAGTTGGGGAGATCAGCACCTCCCATTGGAACCAGGACTCACTTTGGGGGGAGGACAGCTAAAACCTGCAGTAGAACTTTGCACAGTTCAATCCTGAAGAGGTCACGGAGCTCAACTTGGGCCTTGCAGGCAGAAATCAGCCTGAATTTCAGTGGACTATGACTGGCTTGCTGATATTAATCAACTTAGATCTGCACACTCCTGCCCATGTTGACTATTGCAACAGTAGAGACATAATCTGGAGGAGGCCCTTTTTTCTTTTCTTCTTTATCTCTCTCTTCCTTCTTGTTCTTCATTTCTCTCCCTCTTAGTTCTTGTTCCTGTCCTATTTCAGATTTTTTTTCCTTCTCCTCTCAATTGTCATTAAGGTGAATACAACTTCTAGCTTCCCTATTGTTATTAGTTTGTTATGTTCTTATCTTAATTTCTTCATTCTGTCTTTTCCTCTTGTCTTCAACAGTTTCTTAAAGTTTGCATGATCTTCCTGTGTCCTCTGGCCTCACTTCTAACCTTTCCCTCTCCTTCTATCTCTCTATCCCTCCCTCCCCAACTCCTTCTATGTCCTCATCCTGAATGGCAAATTTACTATATTGAAGGGTTTATTTACTACAAACATATTTTGTGGCTGGTGCTCAATTTTGACCTAGCTCATGCCATTAAAGGTGATAGATTAATAGCTACCACAAATTGTTATTTTCTAAGCTGGGTTTGATGTTATTGTGATGCTGATTGCATCACTTGGGCCAAGGTGTTGTGATCAATCTAATCAGTTGTCCTTCCTGGTATACTGAAAACAAGATTACCTAAGAGTCATTAGAGACTCAAAATGTAAAGACCAGCTATACCTGGAAGATACCTCTGAGAAGCAATCATTCCATAGGGTTCTAAATACAAGCAATATACATACAATAAGCCATATTGAAGTATCAGCCCAGGAATTAAACCAAAAAAAGTACCAACCACAAAAATAGAAATGAGAAGTCACATAAACAAGGTGCAAACCCAGACTTCCCGCTCACCAAAGGCAAATTCTGGGGCCAATGAGGAGGAAAAATCAGACAATCAACTACCCGGACACCCTGAACTGATAGCATGACAAGTAACAAAAGAGATGAATGAGGCTCTAGAAAAATTCAAAACAGAAATAATTTCCCAGATAACTACAGAGATGGTGAACAGAGTGAAAGACATGATTAGAGACTCTAGAACAGAAATAGATTTAAAAAAAAAAGATGAGCTCAGGACCATGATGGAAGCCATGTATGCCCAGCAGAGGAAAAAAATGGAAACCATGAACACCCAACACAGGAAAGAAATGAAATCAATGAAACAGATTCACACAGATATCCAGGAGATTAAAAACTCTATTGAAAATATTCACAGCAGAATGAGCCAATGTGAAGACAGAATACCAGATATAGAAGACAGGATTGGGGTTAATGACCATGAAAGGAGAGATTTCTAGAAGGGACAATGAGAAACTGATCCAACAACTACTAGATGATGCCAAGAGGAATAACACAAGATTGATAGGAGTCCATGAAAAAACAGGAGAAAGTACAAATGACATAAAAAAAAACTGTTCACAGAAGTAATGGCAGAAAACTTCCCAAGCAGAGGAAAAGAATTTGACATATAGATAAATGAGGCATATAAGACTCCAACTAGCCATGATAAAAAAATCTACACTTGGACATATAATAGTCAAGATTCCAGAAACCCAACAGAAGAATAAAATTCTACAAGCAGTTAGAGAAGAGAAACAAATCACATACAAAGGAAAGCCCATCAGAATCACAGCAGACTTCTCAACACAAACCCTCAAGGCAAGAAGGTCCTGGAGTGAAGTATTTCAAGCCTTAAAGGAAAACAACCTCCAATCCAGATTGATGTACCCTGCAAAACTATCTTTCAAAATGGATGGAGAAATAAGATACTTTCATGACAAAGAGCACCGGCAGAGCTTCATGAATACCAAACCAGCACTCCAAACAATTGTAAACAATATCATAGGAAAAAAAAAAACACAATAAGGGCCACAAGTCCATGAGGCCCAACAGAGTGAAACCATCAGGCAAAGGCAAGAAATTAAAAGAAAAGGGGGGCGGAATAAAAAGCCAACAATAGGAAAATATCATGACAAGGATAAGTCAATACATATCACTTATAACCATCAATGTTAATGGACTCAATTCACTAATCAAAAGAAATAGATTGGCAAAATGGATTAAGAAGCAAAATCCAACAATATTCTATCTACAAAAACACACAATTCAAAAAGAATTCATAGACTGAAAGTAAAAGAATGGAAAACAGTTCTCCATGTGACAGGAACCCATAAAAAAGAAGGAGTAGCTACCTCATTTACAGCCAAAGTAGATTTCAAACCAAGCCTAATTAAGAGAGACAAAGAAGGTCACTACATCCTTGTAAAGAGAACAATCCAAGAGGAAGAGATGACAATCATAAATATATATGCACCAAATACTAGTGCATCCAACTATATAAAACAAATATTAATGGGCATGAAAAACCAAATAAACACTAATACAGTAGTGGGGGACCTCAATACCCCACTGTCACAAGTAGACAGATTATCTAGACAAAAAAAAATCAACAACAAAACACTAGAACTGAACCAAACTTTTGAACAAATGACTTAATAGATGTCTACATATTATTCCACCCAACAAAATAAGAAAACACACTATTTTTAGGTGCACGTGGGTCATTCTCCAAAATAGACCACATGCTAGCTCATAGAACATGTTTAAGTAAATGCAAAGGAATTGAAGTTATCCCCTATATATTATCAGACTATAGTGTAATTAAATTTGAGATCAATAGCATAAGAAACCATAAGAATTTCACAAACACATGGAAATTTAATAACACTTGCCTGAACAACCAATGAGTCACAGAGAAAATTAAAGAAGAAATTAGACAGTTTCTACAATTAAATGATAATGCCAATACAACATATAGGAACTCATGGGACACAATGAAAGCAGTTCTATAAGGGAAATTGATAGCAATGAATACCCACACTAGGAAAACAGAATGAGCTCAAATAAACTACCTAATGCTGAACATCAAACTCCTAGAAAAAGAAGAGCAAGACAACCCCAGAGCTCATACAAGGGAGGAAATTATAATGATCAGAGTAGAAATCAATGCAATAGAGACTAAGAGAATGATACAAAAACTCAAAAAGTCAATGAATCCAAGAGTTGGTTCTTCAAAAGAATTTAAAAAATCAACAAAGTCTTAGCCAACCTTATCATGAAAAGGGAAGAAAAGACTCAAATCCATGCAATTAGGAATGAAAAAGGAGAAGTCACAACAGATCCAGCAGAAATCCAGAGGATCATCAATACCTTCTTCAAGAACCTGTACTCCAATAAAATGGAAAACACAGAAGAAATGGACAGATTCCTAGATACATATAAGTAAGCAAAGTTGAACAAAAAAGATATAAAAATTCTAAACACCCAAATTTCAGTCAGTGAAATTGAAAATGCAATTAACAATTTACCAATAAAGAAAAGCCCAGGTCCTCATGGGTTCACTGCTGAATTGTATAGGAAATTTAGGGAAGAGCTAATGCCACTACTTCTCAAACTTTTTAATGAAATTGAAAGGGAAGCAATACTCACAAATTCATTCCTGGAAGCAAGTATTACTTTGATTCCAAAAGCAGAGAAAGCCCTGACCAAAAAGAGAACAACAGGCCAATCTCCCTAAAGAACATAGATGCAAAAATCCTTAATAAGATACTGGCAAATAGAATGCAGAAGATCACCAAAAAGATCATATTCCCTGACCAAGTAGGATTCATCCCAGGGGTGCAAGGATGGTTCAACATACATAAATCAATAAATGTAATACACTACATTAACCGAGTGAAGGACAAAAACCATATGACCATCTCAAAAGATACAAAAAAAGCGTTTGACAAAATCCAACACTCATTCATTGATAAAAACCCGGCAGAAAATTGGAATAGATGGTCTTTATCTCAATGTGATGAAGGCTGTGAAAAACCAACAGTCAACATCATACTAAATGGTCAAAAACTAAAATCTTTCAGGCTAAAATCAGGAACAAGAGAAGAATATCCACTATCACCACTCCTATTCATTATAGTTCTAGAAATATTAGCCACAGCAATTAGACAAGAGAAAGAAATAAAAGGAATAAAGATAGGAAAGGGAAAAGTTAAACTGTCATTATTTGTGCATGACATGATATTCTACATAGAAGACCCCAAAAACACTGCTAAAAGACTTCTATACTTAATTTACAGATTCATCAGAGTAGCTGGACATAAGGTCAATACTCAAAAAAGAATAGCCTTCTTGTACACAAATAACAGACTCACTGAGAGAGAAATTGGGGAAGCAATTCCTTTTACAACAGCATCCCCAAAAATGAAATATCTAGGAATCAATCTAATGAAGGAAGTAATAAACCTCTACCTTGAAAACTACAGCACTTTGAAAAAAGAGATTGAAGAGGATATCAGGAAATGGAAAGACATCCCTTGTTCCTGGGTAGGAAGAACCAATATAGTAAAAACGGCCATACTTCCAAAACTGCTGTCGAGATTCAATGCAATCCCAATTGAAATCCCAACAGTATATTTTACTGAACTACAGGAACCAATCCAAAAATTCTTTTGGAACCAGAAGAGACCTAGAACAGCAAAAGCAATTCTAGGCAACAAAGACATGACAGGGGGCATCCCAATCCCCAACTTGAAACTATACTACAAAGCTACTATGATAAAAAAAAAACAGCATGGTACTGGCAAAGAAACAGACCTGAGGATCAGTGGAATAGATTATAAGATGCTGAAACAACTCCAGACATATTCAGCCACCTCATCTTTGACAAAGGAGCCAACCATCCTCACTGGAGGAAAGATAGCCTCTTTAATAAATGGTGTCAGAAAAACTGGATTTTAACCTGCCAAATATTAAAACTGGACCCATATCATTCACCATGCACTAAACTAAAATCAAGTGGATCCAAGATCTAAACATTAAAACAGAAACACCAACCTTGCTGGAAGATAGATTAGGTAGAACTCTTGAAGATATTGGCAAAGGAAAAGACTTTATGAACAAAACCTCAGTTGCACAGGAACTAGCACAAAGAATCAACAACTGGGATCTCATCTTATTAAAAAGCTTCTGCACTGCAAGAGAAACCACCAACAGAGCTAAGACACAACTTACAATGTGAGAAAAAAATTTTACCAGCTGTTCCTCGGACAAAGGACTACTATCTAGAATATATAAAAAACTTCAAAATATCAGACCTCCCCAATTTAAAGACCCAATTCTAAAATGGGCATCTGAAATGCACAGACATTTCTCAGACAACAAAGTAAAAACAGCAAATAAATACATAAAAAATGTTCAATATCACTGGTCATTTGAGAGATGCAGATGAAAACAGCACTGAGATTCTACCTCACTCCAGAAAGAATGGCTGCTATCAAGACATCAACCAACAACAAATGCTAGCAGGTTGGTGGGCAGAAAGGAACCCTTATCCATTTTTGGTAGAAATTGAGACTGCTGCAACCACTATAAAAATCAATATGGAGATACCTCAAAAAACTAGGACTGGAGGTCCCATTTGACCCAGCTATTCTCCTACTGGGTACCTTCCTAAAAGAATTAAAAGAATCATACCACAGAGATATATGTGCACCCATATTCATAGCGCACAGTTTGTGATAGCTAAAACCTGGAAACAGCCCAATCACCCATCAAGTGGAGACTGAACAAAGAAGATTTTTTTAATAAAATGGAGTACTACTCAGCCAAAAATAATGAGAAACTAGAGACATTTATAGCTAAATGGATGCACATTGAGGCCATACTCAAGTGAAATAAATAGAACACACATGTATAAATACTAAATAGTTTCTCTGGTGTGAGAAAGTGAAAGTGTAAATAAAGATCAAGATGTATAATAGATAATGTGAAGTAGGAAAAAAAGGTCTAAAGTGGAAGGGGAAGTGGAGGGGTAGGGGAAAGGAAAGAAGGGAAAGGAAAAAATATGAGAAAAGGAAAAAACAGAAACAAAGTCTTTCTAAATAGGGGTGGAAAGGTTGAAGGGAGGACAGAGAAATGGAGAAAAAATAAGAATCAAGATATATCATGTAAAGGTGCAAATTCCCAATGATGAATGTCATCCTATTGTATACCTAAAACTTAATGAATAAAAACAAGAAAGAAAAATGTACTTTAAAGGAGAAGTATGGGTGCAAACCCAGCAGGAGTGGTCTGAGTTATCGCTCAGCACAACATAACAAGTCCCAAGGTCATGAACATGGATGCCTCCAGGAGCCAGGTGAGTATAATCACTGACTGAACAGGTGAGAGGAGGGAGAGGTGGATTCATCAAAGACCCCTGAGCTGGTGCCCCTTCACCAGAGGCAAGTGCTACCCAGTTCTGATTGACACATTGCAGTAATGGAGACCCTTTGCACCAACCAACATCATAAAATTTTTAAAAATAAGAAAGTTCCTCCTGTGCAACCTGCCCTCCCTGGCTCTACTGTTCTGAGTACCAGCCCTGCTCTAAGGGCCTTGCCTTCAGTGCCTGTGCTCATCCAGCAGGGAGGGTTCCGTGCTTGTCCATGAGGAAGCCAGGCCTGGGCTTGCTATCTGCTGTGCAGAACACAACTAAGGTTTTCTAGTTGCTCTGAACCCAAAGCCAGCACCACACAGACCACCATTATAGAATTCCACTGTTTACATCAGCATATTCTAAGAAGACAACTCTTTCCTGAACCTCCCATTTCTGATTTTATAGAAATCTCACTTTAATAACACTTTTTCAAGAAGTCTTGCAGAAGTAAATGCAATTAAATTACTGTAGCACATTTTGTAAAGTCTGTAATTGTCAATTCACAATGTGTTGTTTTTACTTCATATTACACTTTAACATCAGGAACATGTCAAGGCATCTTCCTCTGGATGGGGGTTGGACAGAGATTGTCAAGTTGGTAAGTAATCAAAACCTCAGTGAGACACACTTGTAAAGGTTATGACTACAATTGGGATTAATGAATATGAGACCTCATCACAGGAGTGGCCCACAGTCCTCAAGGACATCAGAGAAAATTGACCACCCACCTCCATGTGTCAACAGCAAGATTGGTACAGTACTTCATGATGGCCATGGACTGATTTTCCAATAGGGAGGGAATGCCTTCTCATCAGTTTAGGAGAGGAGGGAGGAAAAGAATCTAGGCTAGACGTTGTGATTTACTTTGCCTGATAACAAGATTTTATGAACTATGTTTCTGCTTCAATTGTATAAGGAGTGAATGAATAGGGATACAAACACAGAAATTCTGTCTCCACCTCTGCTTGAAATTACCTATGAAATAGCCTTGTGTCTCACCTAAAAATTTATTTTGGTTAATAGGTTTTTTTTCTTAAAATGCATGGAGAATTGTGATAGAATTAACTGTCATTCATGTCTCAAGTCTGATTTACAATAATTGTATTATAATTAGAAAATCTATTTCATATTCTCAATATTTCAAAGATATTTTTGATGTAAAATTGGGTAGCTGGTGAGACTTTAGCAAATATATCTACCCAGATTATCATAATGAACACCTGGCCAGTGAGCAGATTAATTCCTTATTCCAACTGAGTTAGGAACATGAGTGTAGTAGTCAGGGTTCTCCAGAAAAACAAAATGCAGATAGAGACTGATTTATTGTGAGCAATTAGATCAGGCAATTATGGAGTCTGAGAAATTCCATAATCTGTGTCTACAATCTTGCAGACCCAGGGAAGCCAATGATATAATTCAGTTCAAGTCCTGAGGAGCTCACAACATAGCTCTCAGTCTGAGTATAGGAGATGAGATGTCTTAGCTCAAGCAGTCAGGCAACAGAAAAAGGTGGGGGTAGTGAATTCCTCCTTTATCCATCTTTTCTTCTATCCTGGCACTTAACAGACTGGATGATACCCACCCACTTTTGGGAGAGCAATCTACTTTCTTGAGTCCAACATTTAATTTTTTAATCTTATCAGGAAACACCCCACAGACATACATACCCAGAAATAATGTTAATCAGGGGACCCTGAGCCATCAAGTGTCTGATGCATAAAATTAATCATCACAATGACCATGGTTTTCCATGGTCAATAGGGATTATCAAACTGGCAGAACCCACATATACCAGGTCAGCGAATTTCTCAGTTCATTAGAGATTCATTTTCTTTGTGATGTCACATGTGCCTGAAGTGGAGCCAAGAACCAGACATGGCTAAAAGTGAGAAAGTATTATTCATTTGCTTCCTTACAAAAGAGGCAGAAATTTGTTATATTTGCTATATCCTCTAAGACAAAAAAATTGAAAATCAAGCAGAGGACCTAATTAATTCTTTAATAATTCTATCTTAGTACATTTTTTTAAACTGGCACATATTTTTCTTTTACACTGAGCTTCACAACAACAAATGTATGGTTCTGGCTACAAATGAATAGTATATTGCCCTAAGTGGGCCACATCCCAAGATTACTGGGCACTGCCAATTTAGATGCAATTCATGGTTCTATTTTTTTTTTATTAAATTCTTTTATTGGTACATTGTAGGTATACAACACAATTACATTTCTCATTGGGAATTGTACCTTTACATAATGCATCTTGGTTCTTATTTTTTCCCCATTCCTAGCCCTCCCTTCAACCCATCCACCCTTCCCTATTTACAAAGACTTTATTTCCATTTTTTCCATTTCTCAGCATTTTTCCTTTCCCTTCTTTCCTTTCCCCTGCCCCTCCCACTACCCCTACCCCTTTGGACCTTTTCTTCCTATTTTACATTATCAATTATTCATTCTAATCATTGGTACATTTTAGGTATACAATATAATGACATTCATAGTTGGAAATTTGCACCTTTACATAGTCTCTCTTGGTTCTTATTTTTCACCCTTGCCCAGCCCTCCCTTCAACCCCTCCATTCCTCCCTATTTACAAAGATTTTGTTCCTATTTTTCCATTTTCTCCTATTAATCCCATTCCCTTCTATCCTTTCCTCTAGCCCTCCCACTTCCTTCCCCCATGGTTCTATTTTTGTTCAAGCTCCACCCTTGCTTTTCTGAATCCCAACTGAGCAGGGTTGAGTTGCTATTGGCAGCCATACTGGGCCTCTTGACATTACAGTGTAAAACAGGGTTTGTTTACCACACAGACAAAATATTGAGCACAGACTACCAAAACAAAGGGATTCCTAAGGGAAGTTTCCGCACATTCTTAGTGAGGAGAGAGCAACAATAGAACATATTTCTCTAGGCCTCAAACTCTGCAATTTTCTAAATGCAAAATCAAAAGCAAGATTCACAGTGACCAAGGTGATCATAAGGACTAGACATCAAGTGATCACTCCGTAGCTTTAATTTCTTCTAAGACATCTTAATATTTCCAACAGAAAATCATCACTGCACTCAAGCTCATTTAACTTCTCCATAAATAGCCTCCTTTCAGAGACTATGGGGATGTCACCAATTGAGTGATCAAATCCAGATGATTTCATTTGATAAATCATTTCCAAACAACATCCTCCTACTACTTAGAACAATCACCTCATTCCAGGTAAGAATGTTTGGATTTTTGACCTCCCAAAATACCAAAGTGAGAGAGCAGCTGCGAGGTAGGAATTAATTTAGTTCCATGTGGGCCAAACTCTCCTCATCCACACACCCCAACTGTCCACTCAGTGTTCCTTAATATCTAGCTCTCAGTATCACTTTAGATTCAAAAAGTTACTAGAACCAGGAAAAACTTCTGCTTATGTTGACTACATGTATTCATATTTGCCTAATTAGAAATTAATAAATATTTTAATAACAACAAAAATAGACTATACATTAATATAAATATCATACTTTAAAAAAGTAATCCTAAACAGGGTGTGTCCATGCCTGTAATCCCAGCTGTCTAGGAAACTAAGGCAGTAGGATCACAAATTCTAGCCTGGACAGGAGAACAAAGTGAATTAGCGAGATTCTGTATAAAAAATTAAAAATGGAAAAAAAAAAGAAAAGGGTTAGCAAAGTAGCTCAGTGCAAAGGCCCTTGGTTCAATCCCCAACAGTTAAATAAAAACCTGATTTCTAAACAAGAACATTAATGAAGTAAATGACATTGTTTTACACTTTCAAAATGTCTTTAACCACTGACACTATATATATGCACATCTAGATTTGCTTATCTACTTTGCCTTCAATCTGTTAGACAATGTTCTTTGCTGAATTATAGAAAAAAAGAGTCTGCCCTCACACAGGTAGGTGGTTGGAAATGTGAACACCTCACAGCTACCACAAAAGTATTTTTGGCAACACAAAGTCTCCTCATCAGTGAGGCTCCCTCATTCCTCAGTTTCCCGTGGTGGAGTCTGAGATGGACTCCTGACACAGTTGGAAACACTGGCTGGGAAAGTGGGAGGAGGAAAATGGCAGCCTTTTCCTGCTCTGCTTACTACTGAGGCAATGCAAGCCTGAGAGTTGCTGCAGCCATCTTACCAGTAGATGAGGGACATCTGCCTGAAAGTTAAAGAGGATAGAGGAGTGAGAGGATGCAGACAAAGGAACAGCCTTTTCATGTCATCATCCAAGGTGTCATGAGCTGCTCATTAAGTCAGAACAATCTCTCATTGCCAACCATGGCTGAAGTGTATTTTCAGGTTATTAGGACATCAGAAAGATCTTGGACTTGGAGGGAAGGGGATTCTGGATGGCAAAAAAAGCAGGGGGCTATGATTATAATAACTAAAATTAAAAACCCATTCTTTGTAATTTATTCATTTTCATGTGTTTTAGCATGAGATAAGTTTCCTTGAGAAAACTGCTTTTGAGCAAAGACAGGCATAAGGAAATGAGCCTGGTACGTGCAGGCAGCCTGGGGCCAAAGTGGCCATAAGACAGGCTTGTGCCTCCTATCTTCAAACAGCAAAAAAGTCAGAAAAGTAGAGAAGAGAGAGAGAGAGAATAGTAGGGCCTTGCAGGAAGGTGGATCATGCAAGAGCTTTCATAAGGATGTAGCCATGACTCAGAGAGAAATAAAAAAAAAAATCTCTGGAGCAGTGATGGTGAACCTTTTGAGATGAGTGCCCAAACTGCAACCCAAAACCCTCTTATGTATTGCAAAGTGCCAGCACTGCAACTGTATCTGAATACTGAGGTTCTAGTTTAGAAAACACAACTCATACACTAACATCCTTTGTCTTAAAAGAAAAACAAATGGCACATGTTCCACAGTGACCACCAGTGCTCTAGAGGGTTCTAAGCACAGTTGCATGACCCCAGTTCTTCTGTAATGAATCCCTGGCCCCTGTGGGTATCAAAGGGCACAGTTGTGGGTTCTACATGGATGCTAGGGGGCAGTGATGGTGACAGAGGTAAGGTGCTAACGATGGAGTCAAAGAGCAGTGGTCAGATTCAGGCACAGTTTGAAGGTAGAAACAATACTCTTTCATGATAGACTAGCTGGAGCATCCAAGAGGCAGAAAGGTGTAAAGAACTTCTTCAAAGTATTTACCATTAACTGAAAAAGAAAAACATCTTCAAGTGAGGTGGGAATTCAGAGAAAGGAAATGGTAGGTGGAAGGAGTTCTGGAGATGATCTGTGTTTCCATTAGGGATGTAAAATATTTGCAACACATACAGTGCATCAGTGTTGGATGTATGAGTTTGCAGTTTGACAGAGAGAGTCAGGCTGAAGATTTGGAAGTGAGCAGTTTGGATTTGGGGAGTTAATGATACTTCACCCTTTCATACCACTGATATTAGAGATTTTATGCACATCAAGAAGCCTAATCTGACCCTTGGGAAGCCCCAGAACAAGATTCCAGGGAGAAGTGGAGTAACTGACATAGGAGACTAGGAGTGGAAACCCTGGATTTGGGGACAAGCTAGGAGCTAGTATCCTAGAGGATGAGAGGCTGTGTGACTGCCTCACAGGTAGCATGACTGTTATCATTATCCTTTCCATCTGTCACACAAAGCTCATTCCCAGTCTATTCGAGGTATGAGGAGAGGAGAGGGTAAATGCTGTTGATAGATCAATAAAGTGGGTGGGAAAAAAAGGATGTCTTATTACAAATGTCAGGGATTCCCATGACCCCAGTTATTGAAAGATAGGAGTCAGGGAGAAGATTGAGAACATGTTCAGAGTTCTTGCTTGACCTAGGGAAGAATATCTGGTCCAGTAGACAAGTGGGAAGAGGGCCATGACAGAGTCATACTTTCTGTCCCCGAGGAGGAACTGAAGAAAAGGGTAGCAGGCATTCACATCTCCCTTTCCTGAGATACTAGTTCTCCCTTTCTATTCATAAGACCATCTGTACCTCACATGGACCATGTTTGTCTCCAATTCCCCTCAGACCTCTATATACTCATTGGACAAATTCTACCTCCCCCTCAAGCATCCAGCACAAAGTCAGAGTTCCTGATGAAGGAAGATGTGTGTGTGTGTGTGTACACGTGTGTATGAGCACAAATGGTATTTATGTTCATGTGTATACACACAGTGTAAGTGCATTTATGTTCTTTGGGTGTCCAGAGGACTGTCTGCAAAGAAATGTAACCAATTGTCTCTACTGATAGATTCTGCAAATCAAATATTCTTGAAATACTACAGATTTAGGTAAAATAAAACATTGTCTGATGAAATTACTAATGTACAAATTCGCACTATTGATTTAAGATTATCCAGGAAAAAAAACCTAACCAACTTTATGGTAGGGAATGACCAAGCCCATCCCTTAGAACTATCATTCAATTGTCCAACAAAATAGACCAGCATAAAACACTACAGGTACACTATGCATCTAGAGTAGAGGGCTGCTTAGGACACTAAACTGGAGAACCTACCACTCTGCAGACAGTGGTGAGCTAGGTCCCATCCAGGCCCATTCCTAATAAGGTTGTGTGAGCAACTTACTCAAGCTTTATGACCTTTCATTTCCTGTACTAGAGGAGACCTCTCTGATGCCCTAAACTGGGGGCAGCTTCACTTGTTGTAGTCCATTATGTACTATGCAACACTCCCCATGTTATTAGCAAGCTGTGCCATTTGACTACACTTCATAGTTATGAGTTGTGTCTTGTGTCACCCACTGCTTTATAAATCCAACTGGAGCAGAGAATGTTTTTGCTGTCCTTGCCCAACTAAAGCTTAGTGCATGGGATGTATTTGATAACTATTTGATAATGAAGGTACACTTGAATTATTCAGCAATGAATGGATGATAGACGGATGGTGAAAATACATACAGAGAGGAATGTGCTTAGTTTGCATCTTGAATTTTCCTTTGGTTTGTTTCTTTCAATTTTTAAATTTTTATTATTTATTTTTATTGGTATATGTTTGTAATTCATAATAAGTACATTCATTTTGTGGAGTTTGTACATGTACATGACATTTCTTAATTCTTTTTTAAACTCCCCCACTACCTCTCCCTCCTTACACCCTTTCTCCAGGGTGATCATCTTGCAACATGGTGACAGGTTGATTACATTGGAGCACTTCCATCATGGAAAGGGCAGCACTTTACTGCCATAGACATATTCTGGATTTGGATTTGTCTTCCCTGCACATAATGCTTCTGCCAAAACTACCATCTGTGGATTTACAGAATGCCTTATCTACCATCATGGTATTCCATGCAGCATTGGCTCTGACCAAGGAACACATTTTACACCCAAATAAGTGAGGCAACGTGCTCATGCTCTTAAAATTCGCTGGTCTTACCACGTTCCTCATCGTCCAGAAGCAGCTGGGTTGACAGAAAGGTGGAATGGCCTTTTGAAGATGTAGTTACAGTGCTAGTTAGGTGGCAATAGTTTGCAGGGCTAGGGCAACGTTCTTCAAAACACTATATGCTTTGAATCAATCTCCACTATATGGTTCTGTGTCTCCCATAGCCAGGATTTACAGGTCCAGGAATCAAGGGGTGGAAGTGGGAATGGTACCAGTGACCATTACCCTACTGATCCACTAGCAAAATGTTTGTCTCCTGCACCCATGACCTAAAGCTCTGCTGGCCTAGAAGTCTTATTTCCAGAGTGGGGAAGGCTTGTACATGTACCAAGAAGCATGATGAGATTCCACTAAACTGGAAGCTAAGACTTACCCTTGATCATTTGGGCTTCTCATGGCTCTGAGTAAACAAGCTAAAAAGGGAGTTGCCATGTTGACAGGGGTGTTTGACTGAGGTCAAGGGAAAATTGGGCTATTACTGCACAATGGAAGAAAGGAAGAATATACTTAGAGTGCAGGAGATCCCTTAAGGTGCCTCCTAGTATTACTATGCCCTATTACTAAGGTCAACTGGAAACAAACAGTCCAATCTAGGTAAGATGAGAAATGGCCCAGAACCTTCAGGAATAAAGGTATGGGTCTCCTCACCAGGGAAAGAAACAAGACTGCCTGAGGTGCTTGCTGAAGACCAAGGGAATACAGAATGGGTAGTAGAAGAAGGTAGTTATAAATATCAGCTCTGACGCCATGATCAATTACAGAAATTATGATTGTAATTGAAATTGTTCTCCTCTAATATTTCCTATGTAACATAATGTTGATAATTTAATATTGGTTCTTAAGTATTTTTTTCATTAAGTGTATTGGTACATTTTAGGTATAAAATACAGTTACATTCATCATTGGGAACTTGTACCTTTACATGACATATCTTGGTTCTTATTTTTTCCCCATTCCCCTCCCCTCCCTTCAGCCCCTCCACCCTTCCCTATTTACAGACTTTGTTTCCATTTTTTCCTTTTCCCTTCTTTCCTTTCCCCTACCCCTCCCACTTCCCCTACTCCTTTAGAACTTTTCTTCCTATTACACTATATCAATTATGCATTTTTTAAAATTACAATATTGAGATTTAGAGGACATTAACATAGACTTTATAGAATTTAAAAGGATATAGAAAGCACATTACAAAAATATTTTTTGAAATAAATTTGACAACTTCTATGAAGTACATTAGAAGATAAATTAATGAAACTGACTCTGGAAGAAATATAAAATTTGAATAGCACCTATTGAAGAAAGTATATTCCTAGCTTGAAAACCTACCTATATGACAACAACAGTCTCATATACATTTTAACTGATAAATTATATCAAACATTTAAAGCAGAAAAAAGAAGGAACACGCATCCCCTCATTTTAGGAAATCAACATTGTGCTAATCCTAAAAGTGGATAAAGATAATAGAGAAAAATATGAACATAAATAAAAATTTGTTTAACAAAACAAACTATTCGAAGTCAGATCTGGCAGTTTGTAGTAAGTGGTTTTACTATAGGGATGGCAGTGTTGGTTCAGCATTGGAAGATCCACCACCATAAGTCATCATTTTAACAAAGGAAAGGAAAAAGCCATATGATCCTATCAGTAGTTGCAGAAAAAGTATTGAACTAAATTCTACAAACGTTCATGGTAAAAGCTATCAGGAGACTAGAAGTAGAACAGAACCTTCTCAACAGATAAAAGACATGTACTCCATACTTCCAGCAAAAACATCTTATATGAATGGAAAAGATACAATACTTTCTCCCTAAGGTGGGGAAAAAGGGCAGATATGCCTACTCTTCATCTGTCCATTAAACTTTGAATCATAGGACCAAACCAAAATAGTCTGGCAATAAAAATAAACAAATAGCATAGGATTGGCAAAGTAGAAGTAAAATCTTTATATGTAGATGAAATGATCATCTACAGAGAAAATTCTAAGAAATCTCTAGAAGTCCCTAGAACTTGTATTTGAATTTAGCAGGATTAGAAAAACACAAGGTATATATAAAAATTCAGGTCCATGTATACTTGTTATAAATGAAGAATTGGATATTAAAATTTAAAAGTTATGTAGGAGTACAAAGGACCTGGAAAAGTAAAAAAGAAAAAAATAACAATGTTGGAAGACATTTATTACCTAATTTTAAGACTTCTTCTAAAGCTACAGTAATCAAGTCAATGTTGGGATAAGGAAAGAAATATAAATCAATGGAATAAAACAGAGAATCTAGAAATAAAACCACACGTATATGGTCCACTGATTTTAGAAAGATTATGTAACATTAACATTTTATAGAACATAAACTCAACTCAAGAGCAGAGGAAAAGATAATATTTTCAACAAATGGTACTAGAACACCTGGTATCCATATGTAAAAAATTAACCTCAACCCTTTATTTCCATACATAAAAAGGTTCTATGAACCTAAATATGAAAGACTAAAACTATAAAACTTTAAGAAGAAATTATAAGGGAAAATGTTCATGAATTTAGTGTAGACAAGAATTTCCTAGGATACAAAAAAACATCATGTATAAAAGAAAAAAATTGATAAATGAGATTCCATCAAAATTTAGAACTTTAAAAGACATCGCTAATAAAATGAAAAGTACTCCTTAACCAGAACATATTCATAATGCATATAACCTATGACCAGAATATATAAAGAACACTTACAGCTCATTAATAGACAACTCAATTAAAAAGTAGACACAAGAAGATGATAAATAGCCAGCACAGCACAAGGAAAGGTGTGCAACACTAGAATCAGAAAAATACTAATCAGTACAATAACAAGCTTGTATTATACATTCATTAGGGAGATTAAGTTAAAGGTTTTAAAAGAACAAATGTCAGCTTAGGTGTGAACCAGTTAGAACTTTCTAATACTGTTAATGTGAATGTAAAGTGATAAAACCATTTTGGAAAACAATATAGAAATTTCTTGTATTACTGTTAAGAAACAACAGTTCCGTTCTTAAGTTTTTACTAAGGGAAATGAAAACACATGTTCACAGTAGATTTGTACATACAGGTTGACTGTTCCTTATCTGAAATTCTTGGGGCCAGAAGTGTTTCAGATTTTGGGTTGAAATCCACTTGATCTGCAAAGAGGATAGCTACTGCTGCTTTTTTTCAAGTTCCTGTGGTATGGAGTATTGTTTTTCACCCTTTAACTTTCAGTCTATGAGTTTACTTTTAAATTAAGTGTGTTTCTTGTATGCAGCATATTGTTGGATCTTGCTTCTTGACCCATTCTGCCGGTCTATTTCTTTTGATTGGTGAATTGAGATCATTAACATTGATAGTTATAACTGATATGCATTGACTTATCATTGTTATGACTTTTTCTTTTTGTTGGATTCTCCCCTTTTACATTTAATTTCTTGTCATGCCTGATGGATTCATTCTTCTATGCTTCCTGGGCTCGTGATCCTCATTGTCTTTTCCTAGGATATTGTCTAAAATTTTTTGGAGTGCTGGTTTGGTATTCACGAAGTTCCTAAGGTGCTCTTTGTCATGAAAGTATCTTATTTCTCCATCCATTTTGAAAGATAGTTTTGCAGGGTACATCAATCTGGGCTGGAGGCTGTTTTCCTTTAAGGCTTGAAATACATCACCCCAAGCTCTTCTTGCCTGAGGGTTTGCCTTCAGAAGTCTGTTGTGATTCTGATGGGCTTTCCTTTGTATTTGATTTGTTTCTTTTCTCTAACTGCTTGTAGAATTTTGTTCTTCTGTTGTGTTTCTGGAATCTTAACAATTATATGCCTATGTGTAGATTTTTTTTTATCAAGGCTATTTGGAGTCCTATGTGCCTCACTTATCTGTATGTCAAGTTCTTTTCCCCTGCTTGGGAAGTTTTCTGCCATCACTTCTGTGAACAGTTTTTTTTATGTCATCTGCATTCTCTCCTGTTTCTTCATTGACTCCAATCAGTCTTATGCTATTCTTCTTTGTATCATCTAACAGCTGCTGGATTGATTTCTCATGGTCCCTTACTATTTTAAAGAAAATTTTCTTTTCCTAGTCACTAATTGCAGTCTTATCTTCTATATCTGAAATTCTGACCTCACATTGGCTCATTCTGCTACATAAACTTTCAATGGAGTTTTTAATCTCCTGGAAATCTGTTTCCATCTGTTTTATGGATTCCATTCATTTCCTATGTTGGGATTCCATCATGTTCCTCAGGTCCTCTATTTTTTATCTGTGTCCACTCTAGATTTATTAATCATGTCTTGCACTATGGGCACAATCTCTGCTGTTATCTGAGAAATTATTTCTGATTTGATTTTTTCCAGATCCTCTTTTTTGCCAGTTCAAGAAGTCCAGGTTTTTTAGTATCAGATTGTTCCATCTCATTTTCCTTTGGGGTTGCCTTAGGTAATCTGGAAGTCTGGTTTTGAGGCATGTTTATGTGTCTTCTCATTTCAACAGATGCAACCTGCTGTGCCTTTGTTGAGGCAACTTTATGCTCACCCAGTGGTCTCACCAAGCCACAGAGCTGCCTTTTCTCTGCTTCTCACCAATACACTAATTCCTGGGTTTAGAAAGGTGGCCTTCTGAATCACTGAGCAGACCTGTTGTCTGGGTGGGCTTCTGGCTGGGCCCTGTGCACACTTGGGATATCTAAGTATGCCACTGGCTAGGGCCCCTATGTAGCTGTTGTCTGGGAGGGCCTTTGGCTGGGGGCTGTGCACCCCAGTTCCTGTTGTGTGAGCAAGCTTCTGGCTAGGTCTCACTCACTTACTGATTGTACTGGGGCAAACTTCTGGCTGTTGCCTGTGTGCCTGTGCAGCTCTTTTCCAAGCAAGCCCTTGGCTTGGGCCAGTGTGTCCCAGCCTCTGGGGTAAGGGTGGAGCCCTGGCTGGGACCTCCTTGCAGCCATGCTGCTCTGGTCCACACTGCTGCTCCCCCAACTAAGGTGGTCTGTTGTGCCTTTATTGCAGAGATTTTCTTCACTCTTCTGGTGTGCTTTAATTTTCATCAAGGGGCCTCAGAGAGGCCCTCTTTCTGTTGTTCACTTCTACTGTATCTTCTCAAGCTCAGAACAATGCCCTTTATGATCCCTGCAACTCTCTGGTGTGGATCCAGGTAATGGCTTGGCACAGTTGGGGGGGGGGGTGCTGGTGCCTGCATGGCTCACCTCCTCAGTGCTCTGGGGTGGTGGTACACCCTGAGAGGCTTACCTCCTCAGCCTCTCACATGTATATATTGAAAGTCGTAACTTCTCAGTTCCTCAAAATTTGATTGTAGTTGGAAATGGGCATTTAAAGAAGTAATTAAGGTAAATTAAGGTCACATGTTTGCATTATAATCAGGGAAAATTAGTGTATTTTTAGGAGAAGATCAGGACACAGACATGTACAGAAAGAAGAAAGGTCATGTAAAAACATATGAAGAAAATGTTGTCAGGGCTGGTTGGCTGATGGGGGGCCTGGTCAGGTGAGGTTCCCAACAAAAATAATGCATGTGGAGCTGATATCACAAGAAAGTAAGAACCAAACTTTAATTTTACAACATACCACTTACAGTGGCTATCAGTGTTTTTGAGACACAGTAAGACAAAACAGCTGCATGACCTTGCATAGCCATGTGGTACATTTGTGGTCATCTGTGCTGCTTTTTTTTTTTTTTTTTTTTTTTTTTTTGGTACCAGGGATCAAACTTGGGACCTTGCACTTGCAAGGCAGGCAGTGGCACCACTGAGCTACATCCCCATCCCTGCTTCATTATTGTTATAACAAAGTACATCGTGCACCTCGTTAAAGGACAGAGTTGTGTCTTCTGGTGTCCTCAAGTCCCCTCAGATGCCCAGGCTTTGACACAACTCATAGTGGGCCCCAACATCCCACCCTTTTAAAGATCAGGTGGAGGGAGGCTGCTGTTTCTTGTGAATGGCACACAAGACTCCCCCTTATGCTCAGAGCCCACAAAAATAATACAGGGAACAACACATAGCCACCAACCCCATTGCTATTGCAGCACCACTGAGAGCCACTCAGTGCCAGGTGGATCCTAGAGATTCCCACCATTGGATCAGAGGTTCTTGTTGTAAGGCCTGGATGCTGGATACCTCCATGTCCATCTCTTATAAGGCCTCTTGTATTTGTTTTTGGTGGACAGGAATAAAAACAGCATTCTATGTAGGAGGGCACAAGTTCCTCCCTATGCTGTAGTCAACAAATCCAGAGCCATACAGTTCTGTAACACCACCTTTTTCATCTGGGACATTTTATCCATCATCAACATCAGAGACATGCATGATATTCAGGGCCTGCACCATGTGTTGAGCTAGAGCCTCAACTTGGAGGGCTAGGTCTATAGTCCCTGTCCCTGCCACCATTACTGTCATAGGATAAATCCATCAGGCCCTCTGTTTGATGTGCTCCCATCTGTGATATACAGCATCCCAATTGTGAGGTGTGTCTGTCAGAGTGGGCTGATAGTGTCCTTGATATAGGGAAACCCCCAGGTGCGGTGCCCCATCCAGTGCACAGGGAGGTATGGCCAACCCGTAGTGTCACAGACTCACAGGGCATCTGCCATAGGCCAATCAGTGGGGATTGTACCTATGAGCTTATGGCCATCCCATCAGGCATTTGTGTCATTTACCCCTAACATGTCACACAAGTGCAGGGGTATCCATCCCACTGTGTGATTTTCCATAGTTGCACTGACCTATTTAATACATAGTGGGGCAACATCTAACAATATTACTTGATTCTCCATCATTCACCCCCACTCATTATGTTTTATAGGTCTCAGTTTTTCTGGGGTGGTTGTGTTCTTTTGGATCAGTACCTAAACAGCCTGGTGTCACTGATCCCATGTGGGTCCAATCTGGTTTTGTTGTTACCAGTCTGTCTCATTATGCAGAGACACTGGCACAATTCTCCACTGGAGGCCTTCAGCCACATCCTTGGGGAGTTCAGTGCACACCCAACATTGCAATTGTTGGTGCATATACACAAATGTGTGTGTCCAGGAGATGATGTTGTTAGCTTGACTCATCCTAGTTGGAAGAACAGGGCAGAAAGAGAAACCATCATAGGGAGGTTTCACCCTTTGGGGAGGATGCAGACCACATGTTCATCCTGTGATAGGATAGCGGCTGGGATCATTTTAATTTTTTTTGTTTTTTGGTTTAGAATACAAGACCTATGTTTTTGCTGACACCAGAGGCAAGGGGGTTGGAGCTAGATCTGTCATCCCTTGGGGAATAGGCCAAGCAGCCACAATGTCACTTGTCTTTTGGATGGTGGTCCTGGCATCGGGAGAGGTGCACACCAAGGGACCATGTTGAAATCCAGGTCTGCACCTCTATGGCATAGCTCAGTCTCTTCCCCTAGGGCTCCAATACAAATACCCAATTCCCTAGCAGGGGGTCTTTGGGTCACTCTCAAGTCTGTTTGTACCAAGTCCCTAGCTGCATAAGCTCTAGTGCAGGAAGAATCAGAGCCCCTTTTACTACCTTACGACCTTGTTCTGCCAGTCAAATGTGCAAGTGAATTGGCTGTGCTTTCAGAAGGTAACTTAATAGGCTGTCTTCTGTACACCAGGGCTTGTCATTGAGCAAATGAACAGACTGTGCTAAGACCCATACCCATCCCAATAAACTTTGGAGCCAAATAGGCCAGGTTAGCTTTTAGGAGCCCATTATATCTCTGTCATACTAGCAGTTTGTGACTGTTAGGGCACATGAAAGTGCCAGGTAATGTCATTATCTCTGGCCCATGGTTATACCTGAGCCCCTGTAAAGTGGCCTCCCTGGTCAGATACTATCCATAGTGGACCCCATATGCTGTAGTCAACCTTTGTAATGTCTTAATGGTATGGGCTTGGTCAGCAGAGGACATGGGATAGGCAAAGGCTATACCTAAGGCAGTATCCGTAGCAGTTAGAGCATATTTATATTCCTGTGAGAGAAGCAGGGGCCCAATACAACCTACCTGCCATTGTGGTAGCAGATGGGTGTCCAAGGTATTTCACCCAATTGCATGGACACCCTCTCCTCCAAGAGGCAAGCTGAACACACTGAGGACATGCTTTTATTGTCATTCTTGCCTCCGTGGGAGTCATATCTAAATGTCATTGCTGTGCTATTGCTGTGCTATAGCTTGTATGGTATGGAGCCCTACTCTGTCCCAGTTTTTTATGGGTCTAAGACACCAATTCTGATTGTGGCCTTTGAAGAGCTATTATCTTTGTCAAGGAATCTGTTAAAACATTTCCCGGTGAGAGGCTATGTCCTGACACATGATACACCACATGTGTTATAGTCTGGCCACACTCCCATAAGTCTCTCCATAACTCAGCACTCCATAGGGGCCAATGTCTTATCTGTCAATATTGAGCCACCCAGGGTGGTAACAAGAGTGTCACCCCTCAGAATATGGCCCAACTGTCAGCGTAAAGATGTAGAGGTTTGTCCTCATGTATGACAAGTCTGTAACTACACTGTCTGTAACTCTCCATCAGCTTGACTCTTTTGTCTCAACCTTAAACCAAAGTGTCTCTGTAATGGGCTGGACAGTAATTGCTGTCCATTTTGGGGTTGTGTCACCACTAGAGCCATCAGTATACCAGGCCTCAGCTGGAGGTCTTTTTTTTAAATATAGGGACTAGGAGTCATACCCAGTAGCTTATCATCCTGTATGGTTTTTTGATCCAGGTATGTCATGAGCCCCAGAACTGTTGCCAGTTTGGCTGCTAGTGGGCTGCCCAAAAAAGAGGTTCTGTGTTGTAGATATGTTCCCCATTGTGCCAGGTTGGGGGCCTGGGCCACTCTACTCCTGGGATGAGACATTTGTATGCATACCCAGTCCTCTATTGGGTACTTAGTTTGTATTTTCATAGTCTTCTGCCCTGTGATACCTTCACTGGTGTACAGTGCAGCCTATACCACTGCCAACTGTTTTTTTAATCAGGAAATACCTTTTTTAGCTCCTTTCTACAACTGTGACCAAAAGCCAATAGGGTGTTTTCATTTTCCCTGTTTTTGCCATAAACTCTAGCCAAATCCAACCTCATCTATGTTCACCATTAGGGTGAAAGGCAGGGGAAGGTAAACAACTTGAAGGGGATGTACTTGAGTGACTGTCCTCTTTGAGAACTGGAATGCAGCTTCCACTGTGTCAGTCCAGTCCAAAGTTGTACCCCTTTGAGTTATCTCACATAAAGGGCACAGCAAAGTGGCTAGGTGTGAAATGAACCTCTGTCAGAAACCTAGCAAGCCCATGTGTGCTTGTCACTGGCAAACAGTTGTTGGTCTGGGTTATGCCTGGATCTTATCAATTATTGAATTGGGGTTACTTTTGTCTTACCCAACCAGAAAACATCCAAGTATTTGGCTGATAAGCCAGGTCCCTGGACCTTGTCTTTGTTGATGGCCCATCCCCAGGCCAGCAAAGTTTCTTTAGACTGTGTGTGGCAGTAAATCCATAAGGCAATTAGAGGTTAACATGACATCATCAATATAGTGGAACAAAGACACAGAGTGTGGGTTGGTCCATGTGGCCAGATCTTGGGCCACCAGGCCATGACACAAAGTAGGGCTGTGCAAATAGCCTTGTGGCAACATTTTAAAGTCCATTTTTTGTCCTTCCAAGTGAAAGAAAACTGGTCCTGACTCTTAGGCATGATAGTGATGGAGAAGAATGTGTTGGCCAGGTTCATTATACAGAGGTATCAACCAGGATTAGCTAGTCTATCAAGTCAGCAATATTGAGTTCCACTCAATATGCAATGGAGGGGTCACTTTGTTTAGTTCCTTGCAGTCTACAGTCATTCTCCAAGTCCCATTGGGCTTCCACACAAGCCAAATAAGAATTGAAAGAACTTTGTGTAGGACACATCCCCCCTGCATTTTCCCAACCTCAAAACAGTTCATCCTATTTCCTCATGACCCCCAGGCAGCTGGTAGGTATTATTTCACACACATAATCCATGTTGTCTGTGGGAGAGTCAACAGTGTATGATGGGGATGTCCTCAGACAATAGTTTTTATCATGTGAATCTGCAAATGGAATATTTTCTGTGTGGTGTCTAATTTGGCATCTGTCAGTATGTCCATCCCCAGTATGTATTCAGCAACTGGGAAAACATAAACATCATAGGGATGCGGGGCCAAACACTCAATGTTCAAAGTCACCTTGGCCTTCCAGACCATAATATAGTGACCTCTATACACTTTTATGTGTGTAGTGCGTCCTGTGAAACAGTCTGTGTTGTCATGGATCAGCACTGACTTGGCTCCGGTATCCATCAATGTCAGTACACACTGTATATTTTTGGGGGATGAATAAATAGTTAATTTTACATGTGGCCTCTGGTTTGGGGGGTCCCTAGCAACCAGGTACTTTAGTCTGTCTCCTAGTCTGGGTAAAAGGTTGCCAGCATCAGCTCATCCTGCTTCACAGGGGCTGCCTTTACATTTTGGCCCTTAGGCCAGTATTGTTGGTCAGGGTGCAATTGCTTCCACAAAGACAGTAACACATCTAAGGACTGTCCCTTTAGCTTTTCTGTGTCTAAGACAGCTGTTATCAGATTTGGTCAGATTTAGCATTGGCTTACCTTTAAGGGACCAAGTGTCTGCCCCTGTGAGTTTGGTCTTATTCATCCTGAGGTGTTTGGAGCCATTCTACATAATTTTGAGCAAAAATAATTTCACAATTAAATTAGGATTAGGGTTGCCTTAGGCCTAGTCTTCTTGCTGGCAGGCTGGCTATGATATGCAGGAACATAATTCTGTTTTGCCTCTGGTCACAGCTGAGGCCTCAATGGTCCCATGATTCTGGACACTCAAGGGCAAGATTAAATCAGCTGAAGACATCCTGGTTCTTTAAAAACTGAGTAGTAATACAAAAAGAGAAAGGTTTTACCTGGGGAGGGGCAAATTCCTTATCAGTTGAACTCATCCCACCTGCTGTTGTGAGAACTTTTGATCATCTCGCCATCTTAATGAATGTAAGGTCCTCATCAAAGTAATATCCTCATGAGCATAAAATTCTCATCACCATAGGATTACTGCCACTCTCCAATAATCTGATACTTTCTCTGATTATAAGATCCTCATCAATTTAGGATTATCACCACCCTCTGAGTCATCTGATATTCTCTATGAATCCAATAAATAGTGGCAAGTTTGGAGTATTTTTTTCTTTGCCTGCTCTGAGGAACTGAACTCCCGGCCCCCCATATACTTTGAAATTATGCAAGTCTCTATGGTCTTTTTCTTAAGCCCTTGCCATCCCCCTTTCTAGGCAGTCAGAGGATTGATTGACCTCTGATATTTGTTGCGCAATGTGGGAGCATGCAGGCCTGAGAGGGAAGTTCCACTCAAGTGGAGGAAAGGACACAATGTGTGTTAGGTGCCTAGAGGACTCTGTGGGTGAGCACAGAGGGTGCCCAAAGAGAAAATAAAAGGTAAAGAATTTGGCACTGTGGAAAGTTTCTGTAGCTGAGCTAATGGGGAAAAATCAGTTACAAGAGCAATAAAGTTATATCCAACTCTTGCATAAGCTGCTTAAACTGGCCAGAGCTCAAATTAGTATGTGTACCTTAACTAAAATGGTGTGTGAAATTATCAGGGTCAATCATTGGTTCCCACTGGTGGGAACTCTAAATTTAGAAGATTAGGATAGGATTGGTAAAAATTTAAAAACAGCAGTGAAACAATATCACAAGAAATGTTCTTCTCTTGGAGTCTAGGAAGATATACTTTAAGGACCTTAAACATCGTGGCATTGAGTCACGTGGAAGACGCCAAATCACCCCGCTGCAGACAGGCAGGTCTGCCCACGCCCTACCGAGGGCCTCAGATGCACAGAACATGGCCAATCAGCCCGCTGCAGACAGGCAGCCACCTGGTTCCACACTACAAAGATGCAGAGGACACCAGACCACCAGACCACAGTACTGAGTCCCACTGCTCCCAGCCCAGAGATAGGGGCTTCTGAGCCACCATCCCACTGCTCCTGGTCCAGAGGAAGGGGCTTCCCGGTCACCATCCCTCCCACTGCTCCCAGCCCAGAGCAAAGGGCTTTTGGGCCACCTTCTATCCCACTGCTCCTGGTCCAGAGGAAGGGGCTTCCCAGCCACCATCCCTCCCGCTGCTCCCAGCCCACAGGAAAGGGCTTTTGGGTCATCATCCCTACCGCTGCTCCTGGCCCCTGTCCCACCTCTTCCAGCTCAGAGGAGGAAATCCATGCAGGTGCTAACAGGCCCCCGCCCCAGTCGAAATGAGAAAACACATAAATAAGTCTCAAAAGAAGACTTCCAGATCACCTACAGCAACCCCAAAGGGAAATGAGATGGAACACTCTGATACTCAACCACCTGGACCCACTGAACTGGCAACAAAAGGGGATCTGGAAAAAATGAAATCAAAAATAATTTCTCAGATAACAGGAGAAATTGTGCCCCTAGTGAAAGACATGATTAATAAATCTAGAGAGGAGCTCAGGAACATGATGGAATCCCAACAGAAGAAACAAATGGAATCCATAAAACAAATGTAAATAGATTTCCAGGACATTAAAAACTCCACTGAAAGTCTACACAGCAGAATGAGCCAATGTGAGGACAGAATTTCAGATATAGAAGATAAGATTGCAATTAGTGACAAGGAAAAGAAAAATTGCTTCAAAATTATAAGGGAACATGAGAAATCAATCCAGCAGCTGCTAGATGATGCAAAGAAGAATAACATAAAACTGATTGGAGTCAATGGAGAAACAGGAGAGAGTGCAGATGACATAAAAAAATCTCTTCATGGAAATAATGGCAGAAAACTTCCCAAGCAGGGGAAAAGAGCTTGACATACAGAGAAGTGAGGCATATAGGACTCCAAATAGCCTGGATCAAAAAAATCTCCACATAGGCATATAATTGTTAAGATTCCAGAAACACAACAGAAGAACAAAGTTCTCCAAGCAGTCAGAGAAAAGAAACAAATCACATACAAAGGAAAGCCCATCAGAATCACAGCAGACTTCTCAACACAAACCATCAAGGCAAGAAGAGCTTGGAGTTATCGATTATTCATTCTAATCATTGGTACATTTTAGGAATAAAAGGTCCAAAGGGGTAGGGGTAGTGGGAGACACAGGGGAAAGGAAAGAAGGGAAAGGAAAAAATGATGAGAAATGGAAAAAATGGAAATAAAGTCTTTGTAAATAGGGAAGGGTAGAGGGCGTGAAGGGAGGGCTAGGAATGGGGAAAAAATAAGAACCAAGATGCATTATATAAAGGTACAATTCCCAATGAGAAATGTAATTGTGTTGTATTCCTACAATGTACCAATAAAAGAATTTAATACAAAAAAAAAAAAAAAAGAAGAGCTTGGAGTGACATATTCCAAGCCCTAAAAGAAAACAGCCTCCAACCCAGATTGATGGACCCTGCAAAACTATCTTTCAAAATGGATGGAGAAATAAGATACTTTCATGACAAAGAGCACCTTAGGAACTTCATGAACACCAAACCAGCACTCCAAAGAATTTTACACAATATCCTAGGAACAGACATTGAGGATCACAACCCCAGGAAGCCCAGCAGAATGAACCCATCTGGCATGACAAGAAATTAAATGTAAAGGGGGAGAACCCAACATAAAGAAAAAGTCATGACAATGACAAGTCAATACATTTCAGTTATAACCATCAACGTTAATGGTCTCAATTCACCAATCAAAAGAAATAGACTGGCAGAATGGGTCAAGAAGCAAAATCCAACAATATGCTGCATACAAGAAACACACTTAATTCAAAAGGAAACTCATAGACTGAAAGTTAAAGGATGGAAAACAATACTGCATGCAACAGGAATCCATAAAAAAGCAGGAGTAGCGATCCTCTTGGCAGATCAAGTAGATTTTAAGCCAACACTGACTAAGAGAGATGAAGAAGGACACTACATCCTTGTAAAGGGAAGAATCCAAGAGGAAGAGATGACAATCATAAATATCTATGGACCAAACACTAGTGCACCCAACTATATAAAACAAATGCTAACAGACATGAAAAGTCATATATGCACTAATACAATCGTAGTGGGGAACCTCAACACCCCACTGTCACTAATAGATACATCAACTAGACTACAAATAAGTAATGAAATACTAGAACTCAATCGAACTCTTGAATAAATGAACTTAACAGATATTTACAGAGTCTTCCACCCCATAAAATCAGAATACACATTCTTCTCAGCTGCACATGGGTCATTCTCCAAAATAGACCACATACTCACACATAGAACATGTTTAAGTAAGTGCAAAGGAATTGAAGTTATCCCCTGCACATTATCAGACCATAGTGTGATGAAATTGGAGATCCATAGCAAAAGAAACTCAAAAAATTTCATAAACACGTGGAAATTGAACAACACACTTTTGAATAACCAATGAGTCACAGAGGAAATTAAAGAAGAAATCAAACAGTTCCTTCAATTAAATGACAATGACAATACAACATATCGGAATCTATGGGATACAATGAAAGCAGTCTTATGAGGGAAATTCATAGCAGTGAATATGCATATTAGGAAAACAGAACAAGCCCAATTAAACAACCTGATGCTGAACCTCAAGCTTCTAGAAAAAGAAGAGCAGGACAACCCCAAAGCTCATACAAGGGAGGAAATTATAAAGATCAGAGGAGAAATCAATGCAATGGAGACTAAGAGAACAATACAAAAAATCAATGAAGCCAAGAGTTGGTTCTTCGAAAGAATCAACAAAATCGACAAACCTTTAGCCAACCTTGTCAGAAAAAGGAAAAAAAAGGCCCAAATCCATGCAATTAGGAATGAAAAGGGTGAAATTACAACAGACCCAGCAGAAATCCAGAGGATCATCAATACCTACTTCCAGAACCTATACGCCAATAAGATGGACAACACAGAAGAAATGGACAGATTCCTAGATATATATGAATTACCAAAGTTGAGCAAAGAAGACCTAAAAATTCTGAACAGCCCAATATCAACCAATGAAATTGAAAAGGTAATTAAAAACTTATCAACTAAGAAAAGCCCAGGCCCTGATGCCTTCACTGCTGAATTCTACAAGACATTTAGAGAGGAACTGCTGCCACTACTGTTGAAACTCTTCAATGAAATTGAAAGGAAGCAATACTCCCAAATTCATTCCTGGAAGCAAGCATCACCTTGATCCCCAAAGCAGAGAAAGACCCAACTGAAAAAGAGAACTATAGGCCAATCTCATTAATGAACATAGATGCAAAAATCCTTAATAAGATAATGGCAAACAGAATGCAGAAGATCATCAAGAAGATCATACACCCTGATCAAGTGGGACTCATCCCAGGGATGCAGGGATGGTTCAATATATGAAAATCAATTAATGTAGTACACTATATCAATAGAGCCAAGGACAAAAACCATATGATTATCTCCATAGGCACAGAAAAAGCATTTGACAAAATCCAATATGCATTTATGATAAAAACCCTTGAAAAAATTGGAATAGATGGTCTCTACCTCAAACTGATAAAAGCCATCTATCAAAAACCAACAGCCAATATCATACTAAATGGTCAAAAACTGAAATCCTTCACACTAAAATCAGGAACAAGACAAGGATGTCCACTATCACCACTCTTGTTCAATATACTTCTGGAAACATTAGCCACAGCAATTAGAAAAGAGAAAGAAATAAAAGGAATAAAGATAGGAAATGAAGAAGTCAAATTGTCATTATTTGCAGATGACATGATACTCTATATAGAAGACCTCAAGAACTCCACCAAAAGTCTTCTAGACTTAATAACCAAATTCAGTCAAGTAGCGGGTTACAAGGTCAACACACAAAAATCAATAGCTTTCCTCTACACAAATGACAGACTCACTGAGAGAGAAATAGGGCAAATAATTCCTTTCACAATAGCATCCAAAACACTGAAATACCTAGGAATCATCCTAATGAAAGAAATCAAAGACCTCTTCTCTGAAAACTATGGCACTCTGAAAAGAGAGATTGAAGATGATATCAGAAAATGGACAGACATCCCCTGCTCCTGGGTAGGAAGGATTAATATAGTGAAAATGACCATACTTCCAAAACTGCTATATAGATATAATGCAATTCCAATTGAGATCCCAGCAGCATACTTCATAGATCTTGAGAAAACAATCCAAAAATTCATTTGGAACAAAAAGAGACCCAGAATAGCAAAAGCAATTCTAGGTAACAGAGACAAGGCAGGGGGTATCACAATCCCCAACCTGCAACACTGCTACAAAGCTACTGTGATAAAAACAGCATGGTACTGGCAAACAAACAGACTTGAGGACCAGTGGAACAGATTAGAAGATGCAGAAACAACGCCAGACACACTCAGTGTGATGGTGCCAGCCGTCACTAGTCGAACAGTACCTGAGAGGAGGGGAGAGGATGAAAGAAAAACACAACCTCTGAGGAAAAGAAAAAGAAGAGAGAGGCAGAGGGGAGACCCCCCTTCCCACTTTATTGCCCTTTATATACCTTTTCCACAACCCACAACCCCTCCTCTGCACATAATTCGGCAACTAATTATTTTCCAGGGAAAAGATCAAATGTATCTTTACAAGTCCGGGAATAACGTTCCCTTGCACTGCAAACATTCGAACTCTTTCTATTTAACCACTCTCGTTACAAGTAACCATCCTTGTTTTTGTGCCAGCTGCATATCCAGGATTCATTATGTTCTCAAGAGACTCAGAGGTCTCTCAAGGTTATTTCAACCTTTCGCTCTCCACAACTCAGCCATCTCATCTTCGACAAAGGAGCCAAACACCCTCACTGGAGGAAAGATAGCCTCTTGAATAAATGGTGCTGGAAAAATTGGGCTTCAACTTGCCAAAGATTATAACTAGACCTGTATCTCTCACCATGCACTAAACTAAAATCAAAATGGATTAAAGATCTAAATATTCAAATAGAAACTCTGAACCAGTTGGAACAGAGGTTAGGTAGAACCCTTGAAGACATCAGTGTATGAAAAGATTTTATGAACAAAACCTCAGTTACTCGTGAACTAGCACAAAGAATCAAGAAATGGGATCTCTCCTTATTAAAAAGCTTCTGCACAGCAAGAGAAACCACCAGCAGTGTGAAGAGACAACCCACAATGTGGGAAAAAGTCTTCACCTGCTCTTCCTCAGACAAAGGTCTACTATCTCGAATCTATAAAGAACTAAAAAGATCAGACCTTCCAAATTTAAAGACCCAATCCAAAAATGGGCATCTGAAATGAAGACATTTCTCAAAGAAGTAGAAATAGCAAATAAATACATGAAAACATGTTCAACATCACTGGTCATTCGAGAGACGCAAATGAAAACAACACTGAGATTCCACTTCACTCCAGAAAGAATGGCTCCTATCATGAAATCAACCAATAACAAATGTTGGCAGGGCTGTGGGGAAAGAGGAACCCTGCTCCACTGCTGGTAGGAGTGTAGACTGGTGCAAGCACTGTGGAAATCAGTATGGAGATACCTCAAAGAACTAGTACTGGAAGTCCCATTTGACCCTGCTATTCCACTGCTGGGGATCTTCCCCAAAGAATTAAAAGAATCATACCACAGTGATATATGTACACCCATGTTCATAGCAGCACAGTTTGTAATAGCTAAAACTTGGAAACAGCCCAAATGCCCATCAACTGGAGACTGGATAAAGAAAATGTGGTTTTTTTATAAAATGGAGTACTACTCAGCCATAAAAAATGAGAAATTAGAGACATTTATAGCTAGGTGGATGCACATTGAGGCGATACTTTTAAGTGAAATAAATAGGACACACATGAATAAATACCGAATAGTTTCTCTGGTGTGAGAAACTGAAAGTGTAAATAAGGACTAAATGTATAATAGGTAATGTGAAATAGGAAGAAAAGGGTCAAAGGGAAGGAAGTGGGAGGGCTAGGGGAAAGGATAGAAGGGAATGGGATTAATAGGAGAAAATGGAAAAATAGGAACAAAATCTTGGTAAATAGGGAGGAATGGAGGGGTTGAAGGGAGGGCTGGGCAAGGGTGAAAAATAAGAACCAAGAGAGACTATGGAAAGGTGCAAATTTCCAATGATGAATGTCATTATATTGTATACCTAAAATGTACCAATGATTAGAATGAATAATCGATAATGTAAAATAGGAAGAAAAGGTCCAAAGAGGTAGGGGTAGTGGGAGGGGCAGGGGAAAAGAAAGAAGGGAAAGGAAAAATGATGAGAAATGGAAAAAATGGAAATAAAGTCTTTGTAAATAGGGAAGGGTGGAGGGCGTGAAGGGAGGGCTAGGAATAGGGAAAAAATAAGAACCAAGATGCATTATGTAAAGGTACAATTCCCACTGAGAAATGTAATTGTGTTGTATACCTACAATGTACCAATAAAAGAATTTAATAAAAAAAAGATTAATGGTGATAGTTCTTAAAATGTCTTGTAGAATTCAGCAGTGAAGCCATCAGGACCTGGGCTTTTCTTTCTTGGTAAATTTTTGATTACATTTTCAATTTCACTCATTGTTATTGGGGTGTTTAGAATTTCTCTATCTTCTTCATTTAACTTTGGCAATTCCTATGTATCTAGGAATCTGTCCATTTCTTCTGTGTTTTCCATTTTATTAGAGTACAGGTTCTCAAGGTAGGTATTGATGATCCTCTGGATTTCTGCTGGATCTGTTGTGACTTTGCCTTTTTCATTCTTAATTGCATGAATTTGAGCCTTTTCTTTCCTTTTTTGATAAGGTTGGCTAAAGGTTTATTGATTTTATTTATTCTTTCAGAAAACCACCTCTTTGATTCATTGATTTTTTGTATCATTCTCTTAGTCTCTATTGCATTGATTTCTGCTCTGATATTTATAATTTCCTTTCTTGGACAAGCTTTGGGTTTGTTATGCTCTTCTTTTTCTAGGAGCTTGATGTTCCGGTATTAGGTTATTTAACCAAATACTCTCTGTTGTCCTAATATGGGCATTCACTGCTATGAATTTCCCACATAGAACTGCTTTCATTGTGTCCCATAGATTCCTGTATGTTGTGCTGGCATTATCATTTACTTGTAGAAACTGTCTAATTTCTTCTTTAATTTCCTCTGTCACCCATTGGTTGTTCAGGAGGGTGTAATTCAATTTCCATGTGTTTGTGTGAGTTTTCCAGTTTCTTATGTTATTGACCTCCAATTTTATTGCACTATTGTTTGATAATATACAGGGGATGACTTGAATTCTTTTACATTTACTTAGATATGTCCTATGAGCTAGCATGTGATCTATTTTGGAGAATGACCTGTGTGCAGCTGAAAAGAATGTGTATTCTGATTTTGTGGGGTGAAATACTCTGTAAACATCTATTAAGTCCATTTTTTCAATAGCTTGATTCAGTTCTAGAATTTCATTGTTAATTTTTTGTCTAGATGATCTGTCTATTTGTGATAGAGGGGTATTGAAGTCCCCCACTACAATTGTATTAGTGCTTATTTGGTTTTTCATGTCCATTAATATTAGTTTTGTATTGTTGGGGATATTCATATTTGGTGCATATATATTTAGGATTGTCATCGCTTTCCTCTTGGACTGTTCCCTTCACAAGGATGTAGTGACCATCTTTGTCTCTCTTAATTAGTTTTGGTTTAAAATCTACTTTGTCTGCAAATAAGATTGCTACACCTGCTTTTTTTCTGGGTTTCTGTCCTGTGGAGAACTGTTTTCCATCCTTTTACTTTCAGTCTGTGAATTTCCTTTTGAGTTAGGTGTGTTTCTTGTAGACAGTATATAGCTGGGTTTTGCTTCTTAATCCATTCTGTCAGTCTATTTCTTTTGATTGGTGAATTGAGGCCATTGACAGTTATAATTGATAGATATTGACTCATCCTTGTTACGATGTTTTACTGTTGTGGGCTCTTTTATTTCTTATTTTCCCCCCTTTCCCTTTAGTGTCTTACCTTGCATGGTGTCTTCTCTCTGTTGGGCCTCATGGAGTTGTGACCTTCATTGTCTTTTTCTAAGATATTGCTCAAAATTGTTTGGAGTGCTGGTTTTGTGTTCATGAAATTTCTCAGGTGTTCTTTGTCATGAAAGTATCTAATTTCCCCATCGATTTTGAAAGATAATTTTGCCAGATACAATAGTCTAGATTGGAAGTTGTTTTCTTTTAGGGCTTGAAATACTTCACTTCAGGCTCTCCTTGATTTGAGGGTTTGTATTGAGAAATCTGCCATGATTCTGATGAGCTTTCCTTTGTATGTGATTTTTTTCTTTTCTCCCACTGCCTGTAGAATTTTGTTCTTCTGTTGGGTTTCTGGGATCTTGACTATTATATGTCTCAGTATAGATTTTTTTTGATCAGGGCTGGTTGGAGTTCTATAATGCCTCACTTATCTGTATGTCCAATTCTCTACCTCTGTCTGGGAAGTTTTCTACTATTACTTCTATGAACAGGTTTTTTTTGTCAATTGTACTTTCTCCTGTTTTTTCATGGACTCCTCTCAGTCTTATGTTATTCTTCTTTGCATCATCTAGCAGCTGATGGACTGATTTCTCATGGTCCCTTACTATCTTTAAAAAATCTCTGTTTTCATGGTCCTTAACTGCAATCCCATCTCCTATGATATTCTGTCTTCAGATTTTCTTAGTCTGCTCTGCATGCTTTCAATGGAGTTTTTAATCTCTTGAATATCTGTTTGAGTCTGTTTCATGGATTCCATTTCTTTCTTATGTTGGGCAATCATGGTTTCCATTTCTTTCTTTGCTGGGCATTCATGGCTTCCAGCACGTTTCTGATCTCATCTATTTTCTTATCTGTTTCTGCTCTAGAGCCTCTAATCATGTCTTTCACTCTGCATGTATCTGGGAGATTATTTCTGCTTTGAATTTTTCTAGAGCCTCATGCATCTGCTTTGTTACTTCCTGTGCTGTCAGTTCACAGTGTCCAAATGGTTGATTACCAGACTTTTTCACCTCATTTCCCCCAGAATTTCCCTTTTGTGGCATGGAAGCCTGCATTTGTGATTTGCTTAAATGTCTTCTCATTTTTGTTTTTGGTAATGTCCTTGGTTTAATTCCTGGGTTGATATTTCAAAATTGCTTAATGTAGGTATCTTTGTTGCTTGTGTTTAAAACCCTTATAGAATGATTGCTTTTCAGAGGTGTCTTCCAGATATAGCTTGTGTTTAGGTTTTGAGACTCTAATGACTCTGAGGCTATTTTATTTTCCTTATATCAGGAAGGAAAACTGATTAGACCAATCGCAACATGTTAGCCCAAACACAATCAGCAATACCATAGCATCAGGCGCAGCTTAGAAAATGACCATTTGTGGTAGTTATTAATCTATCACATTTAACTATGTGAATTAAATTAAAACTGAGGACCAACCCAACATATGTTTATACTGAATAAACTCTTCAATATAGCATTTTTCTCCTTTGGGGTGGGGAGTTAGAAGGATTTGGGGAGGGAGGGACAGGTAGAAAAATCAGGAAAGATTAGCGGTGAGGCCAGAAGACACAGGAAGATCACACAAACTCTAAGAAATTATTAAAGGCAAGAGGAAAGGGCAGAATGAAAGAACAAAGATGTGGTCCCGCTTCTCGGCCCGTCCGTCTCCTGACTTGCTGCTCTTGTCCTTCCTCCCGCTTTTTCTTCTCTCTCCTCTCAGTCTCAAAGATGCCCTGGGCCACCAGCCACAGCGGAAGCGGAAGCGGAAGCGGAAGCGGCAGCAAGTCGTCCGGACCGCCACCCCCATCGGGTTCCTCCGGGAATGAGGCAGCGGCGGGGCCGGGCAGCTGCGCCTGCTACTCAGCACCCAGTATCCGGCACTGGCACGGTCCAGACCGAGGCCATAAAGCAGATCCTCGAGGTAATCGACAAGAAACTTCGAAACCTGGAGAAGAAAAAGGAACGAATGAACGAAGGAGAGAGGCTTAATCAAGATCAGCTGGATGCTGTATCTAAGTGCCAGGAAGTCACAAATAATTTGGAATTTGCAAAAGAATTACAGAGGAGTTTTATGGCATTAAGTCAAGATATTCAGAAAACAATAAAGAAGACAGCACGCCAGGAACAGCTTATGAGAGAAGAAGCTGAACAGAAACGTTTAAAAACTGTGCTTGAGCTACAGTATGTTTTGGACAAATTAGGAGATGATGAAGTGCTAACTGACTTGAAACAAGGCTTGACCGGAGTACCGATCCTGTCGGAGGAGGAGTTGTCACTGCTGGACGAATTTTACAAGTTAGTGGATCCCGAGCAGGACATGAGCCTAAGGTTGAACCAGCAGTATGAACCTCCATTCACCTGTGGGACTTGCTGGAGGGGAAGGAAAAATCTGTGTGCGGGACAACTTATAAGGCTCTAAAGGAAATCGTTGAGCGTGTATTTCAAACTACTTTGACAGCACCCATAACCACAAGAATGGTCTGTGTAAGGAAGAGGACGGAGCCTCAGTGCCTACAGTGGAAGACCAGGTTGCTGAAGCTGAACCTGAACCAGCAGAAGAATACACTGAGCAAAGTGAAGTCGAATCAACAGAGTATGTAAATAGACAATTTATGGCAGAAACCCAGTTGAGCAGTGGTGAGAAGGAGCAGGTAGATAAGTGGACAGTGGAAACCATTGAGGTGGTAAATTCACTCCAGCAGCAACCTCAGGCTGCATCTCCTTCAGTACCAGAGCCCCACTCGTTGACTCCGGTGGCTCAGGCAGACCCCCTTGTGAGAAGACAGTGAGTACAAGATCTTATGGCACAAATCCAGGGGCCCTATAATTTCATACAGGATTCAGTGCTGGATTTTGAAAACCAGACTCTTGATCCTGCCATTGTATCTGCACAACCTATGAATCCAACACAAAACATAGACATCCCCCAGCTGATTTGCCCACCTGTTCATTCTGAATCTAGACTTGCTCAGCCTAATCAAGTTTCTGTACAACCAGAAGCTACACAGGTTCCTTTGGTTTCGTCCACGAGTGAGGGATACATAGCATCTCAACCACTGTACCAGCCTTCACATGCCACAGAGCAGTGGCCACAAAAGGAACCAATTGATCAGATTCAGGCAACAATCTCTCTAAATACAGACCAGACTACAGCATCCTCATCCCTTCCCACTGCTTCTCAGCCTCAGGTTTTCCAGGCTGGGACAAGCAAACCTTTACATAGCAGTGGAATCAATGTAAACGCTGCTCCATTCCAATCCATGCAAAGGGTATTCAATATGAATGCCCCAGTTCCTCCTGTTAATGAACCAGAAACTTTAAAACAGCAAAACCAGTACCAGTCCAGTTATAACCAGAGCTTTCCCAGTCAGCCTCACCAAATGGAGCAGACAGAGCTCCAGCAAGAACAGCTCCAAACAGTGGTTGGCACTTACCATCGTTCCCAGGACCAGCCCCATCAAGTGAGTGGTAACCACCAGCAGCCTCCTCGGCAGAACATTGGATTTCCACATAGCAGTCAGCCTTATTATAATAGTCGTGGTGTATCCCATGGAGGTTCTCGTGGTGCTAGCGGCTTGATGAATGGATAATGGGCCCTGCCAATGGATTCGGAGGATATGATGGCTACCGCCCTTCATTCTCTAACACTCCAAACAGTGGTTATACACAGTCTCAGTTCAGTGCTCCCCGGGACTACTCTGGCTATCAGCGGGATGGATATCAGCAGAATTTCAAGCGAGGCTCTGGGCAGAGTGGACCACGTGGAGCCCCACAAAGTCGTGGAGGGCCCCCAAGACCCAACAGAGGAATGCCGCAAATGAACACTCAGCAAGTGAATTAATCTGATTCACAGGAGTATGTTTAATTGCCAAAAACACACTGGCCAGTGTACTATAATATGCTACCAGAAGAGTTATTATCTATTTGTTCTCCCTTTCAGGAAATTTATTGTAAAGCGACTGTTTTCATCCCATAAACACAGGACTACAATTGTCAGCTTTATATTACCTGGATATGGAAGGAAACTATTTTTACTCTGCATATACTGTCCTAAGCGTCATCTTGAGGCTTGCACATGATATTCAGATTCCTCACCCTTGCTTAGGAGTAAAATATAATATACTTTTATGGGGTGATAATATCTCCATAGTTATTTGAAGTGGCTTGAACAAAAGCAAGTCTGACTCTTGGACATTGGATAAAATCTACAAGTCAGCCCTAGAGTTTTTCAATATTTGACAAAACATATTTTCCTTGAGAGGAAGATGGAAGGAGTGGAGTGTGGTTTACAAAACAACTGCATTTCACAGCTTTTCCGGTTAAATTGGAGCACTAAACGTTCAGAGGCATACCAAATTATGCATGAGTCCTTAGTCACACACAGAAGGCTGGCTATCAGCTTTGACACAAGCACTGTTCATCTGGCCAAATGACTGTCATTAAAAACACATGTAAATTGCTTTTTAACAGCTGATAACTGTGTAAGACAAAGCCAAAATGCAAATTAGGCTTTGATTGGCACTTTTTGAAAAATATGCAACATAATGGGAAATAATCTGGATGGGCCACTTCTGTACTTAATGTGAAGTACTTAGATACCTTTTGGACACTTCTTAACAGTTTGAGACAATGACTTTTATAAGGATTGGTACCAAATATCATTCCTTATGACATGTACATTATCATCACTAATCCTTGGATTTTGTTGTATTGTCACCTAAATTGGTACAGATATTGATGAAAGTCTCTAATGGATAATCATAACACTCTTGGTCATATGTTTTTCCTGCAGCTTAAGTTCTTTAAAAAGATATCAAATGCCTGCTGCTACCACCCTTTTAAATTGCTATCTTTTGAGAAGTACCAGTATCTGTTTTAGATTGATTTCCCTGCTTTAGGGAAATGAGTCAGTAGCTTCAGTTCTGATGGTATTAGCAAAACAAATAAAATGTGTATAAAAGTTGTATCTTGAAACACATGTTCAGCAGCTAGCAGCTTATGTGATTTCACCCCTGTGCGTTGTTAGTATCACAAATTTCATGGTTGTCTCCAGCAGCTGTTTCCATAGTATTTGCAGTTATCATTTGCCTAATTCAACCCTAATTGAATTCTGCTTTTTCATGGAGGCATTTATGTTCAAAGCGGTGATTTCTTCCCGTAGATGCATAGGGAGAGTCTCAAGTTTGGAGATGGACAGTTTAGTAGTGACTTAGCCAGTGCTATGTTGGAATTTGTGCTAGCAGTTTGAGCACTAGTTCTGTGTGCCTGTGAACTTAATGCTTCTTGTTGTCCCATTCCACTTTGACTTTATGGAGAATTAATCCCATCTATTAAGCAAAGGCTACTAAGTTAATGGTATTTTCTGTGCAGAAATTAAAATTTTACTTTTAGCCTTTAGCTAAGGAAATTGTCCAGTAGGTACTCAGCTACTTAAAAAAAAAATCAAAATTATTCATCATTAGACAACTGGAGTTTTTGCTGGTTTTGTAACCTACTAAAATGGATAGGCTGTTGAACATTCCATATTCAAAAGTTTTGTAGGGTGGTGGGTAATGGGGAATCCTCAATGTTTATTTTAAAATAAATAAAATAAGTTCTTGACTTTAAAAAAAAAAAGAAAGAAAGAACAAAGATGTGAACAGAATCACCTAACAGCAACAGGGAGGCTAGATACCGTATTTACTTTCCTTTAAAACTAATGATAATCAAGAGGAGGAAAACGAGAAGAAAAGAAAAATAAAGAAGAAATCCAAATTCAGTGCAGAAAGCAACAAATGGGGAGATGAAGAGCAATGTGAGACAGTGAGAGAAGGAGTGAGAGAGAGAGAGAAAGAAAAGATAAAAAAAGAAAAGTAAAAATTTGAAAAGAGTAGAAAAAAGTAAAAATTAAGAATTAAAAATAAGAGAAAAAAAATTTTTCTTTTTTGCAAATAGCAAAAAATAAAAATGGTGGGCCTCCTTCAGGGTATGTCTCTGCTGTCACAATAGGCAACATAAGGAGCCATGTACATATACGAGTCAATGAGTCTCAGCAAGCCAGCAGCAGACCTGTGAGATTCAGGCAGATTTCTGGCTGCTAGTTCCAAGTTGAGTTCCCTGTCCTCCTTCAGGGTTGAACTCTGCAAAGTTCTACTGCAAGTTCTAGTTGCCCTTCCCCTGAAGATAGTGCAGGTTTTGATGGGAGGTAATGGTCCCAGGTGATGATCCCTCCAACTTACCAAGTACGGTGGTCTGGTGTGCCTTTATTGTAGAGATTCTCTTTACTTTTCCACTGAGCATCAGTTTTCATCAAGGAGCCTGAGAAACCCTCTTTCTGTTACTAACTTCTGCTCTATTTTGTGGTGCTCAGGACAAAGGCCTTTATAATCCCCTGTACCTCTGTAGTGTGGAACCAGGTAGCAGAAGAGTGGGAAGGCCAGAGGCAGGGGTGGGGGGTGAGTGGGACTGGTCCTTGGAGACATCTGTGCAGCTAAGTAGAGTGCCAGATGGGGGTGGGGCTCCAAGCTGCTCCTAGGACCTCACTGTGGCATGGGCAAGGCCCGGGATGGAGCCGGGGAGCTTCACGCTGCTTGGCTCACCCGCTTGTGCTGGCTAGTCGCGCGGAGCAGAGCGCCGGATGGGGCATATATGACTTTTCATGTCCATTAGTATTTGTTTTATATAGTTGGGCGAACTAGTGTTTGGTGCATAGATATTTATGATGGTCATCTCTTCCTGTTGGATTGTTCCCTTTACAAGGATGTAGTGTCCTTTGTCTCTGTCAATCAGTGTTGCTTTGAAATCCGCTTGATCTGCAAAGAGGATAGCTACTCCCTCTTTTTTTTCAGTTCCTGTCACATGGAGCATTGTTTTCCATCCTTTACCTTTCAGTCTATGAGTTTCTTTTTGAATTAAGTGTGTTTCTTGTATGCAACATAGTGTTGTATATTGCTTCTTGATCCATTCTGCCAGTCTATTTCTTTTGATTGGTAAATTGAGACCATTAACATTGATGGTTATAACTCATACATATTAACTTATCATTGCCATGACTTTTTCTTTTCATTGAATTGTTCCCCTTTGCATTTAATTTCTTATCATGCCCGATGGATTCATTCTGCTGTGCTTTCTGGGCTCGTGATCCTCATTCTCTTTTCCTAGGATATTGTCTAAAATTTTTTGGAGTGCTGGCTTGGTATTCATGAAGTTCCTAAGGTGGTCTTTGTCATGAAAGTATCTTATTTCTCAATAAATTTTGAAAGATAGTTCAGGAGGGTACATCAATCTGGTTTGGATGCTGTTTTCCTTTAAGGCTTGCAATGCTTCACTATAAGCTCTTCTTGCTTTGAGGGTTTGTGTTGAGAAGTCTGCTGTGATTCTGATGGGCTTTCCTTTGTATGTATTTGGTTCTTTTCTCTAACTGCTTGTAGAACTTTGCTCTTCTGTTGTGTTTCTGGAATCTTAACAATTATATGTCTATGTGTAGATTTTTTTAATCAAGGCTAGTTGCAGTCCTATATGCCTCACTTATCTGTATGTCAAGTTCTTTTCCCTTGCTTGGGAAGTTTTCTGCCATCACGTCTGTGAAGAATTTTTTATGTCATCTGCACTCTCTACTCTTTCTTCGTTGACTACAATCAGTCTTATGTTATTCTTCTTTGCATTGTCTAGCAGCTGCTGGATTGATTTCTCGTGGTTCCTTACAATTTTAAAGCAATTTTTCTTTTCCTGGTCACTAATTGCAATCTTATGTTCTATATCTGAAATTCTATCCTCACATTGGTTCATTCTGCTGCACAGACTTTTGATGGAGTTTTTAATCTCCTGGAAATCTGTTTGCATCTGTTTTATGGATTCCATTGGTTTCCTATGTTGGGATTCCATCATGTTCCTCAGCTCCTCTCTAGATTTATTAATCATGTCTTGCACCATAAGTACAATCTCTGCTATCTGAGAATTTATTTCTGACTTCATTTTTTCCAGATCCTCTTTTGTTGCCAGTTCAGGGAGTCCAGGTGATTATCAGATTGTTTCATCTCATTTCCCTTTGCAGTTGCTCTATGTGATCTGGAAGTCTAGTTTTGAGACTTGTTTATGTGTCTTCTCATTTTTGATGGGGGGGGTCGGGGGATGTGCTGTTGGCACCCATGTGGCTCATCTCCTCTGTGCTGGGAGTGGTGGTATGGCAGCCTGGAAGCCCCTTCCTCTGTGCTGGGAGTAGTCACCATACCTAGCTTTGAGTTTCAGTTTTTTTGGTGTGATCCATTAACAAAGAATGTTACATCAGTGTTTTTGACCAGTGTTGCTAACAAATATACATGAGAAACAGGATATTCCCTAACTGAAGTGAGACATTCACAATACTCCCCTGTGGTAGGGCCAGGAGAGTGACAGATTAAGGCTGTGGCAGCTGTAAATACTAATTAAGAAGCAGAGAATAATAGACTTTTCAAAATAGGCATAAAAATGTTTATTAAACAGTAAGAAGCCATGTGTGGTGCACACCTGTAGTCCTAGCACTTGAGAAGCTGAGGCAGGAGGATTGCTGTGAGTTTGAGGCCAACCTGAGCTATACAGTGAGTTCAAGCCCAGCCTAAACTACAGAGTGAGACATCTCTTTAAAAAAATCAGAAGGAGCAACCCACTTTCTGGTCTCCTTTCTGTCTCTTTTAGACAGAAACTATCTTTCAATAAATACTTGCTACTCTTAATCTCCATTGTTCTTAGAAATCATTCTTTGAGGTGTTCTCACCATGCTAGCCTGGCCCAGGTCTCGTGGGTACCAGAGGTGGCAGGTGCAGAGGACCCGGGGTTAAGGCTCTGACACTCACAGAGGTTGAGACTACCAAGCCGAAGCTGTCTGCTGACTCCCATCACACACGGAGCTTTTTTAATTTACACTGGAAGATTTGGGATTACATAACACTCACACAGTGAAGTTTTGAGCCCCTGATCTGTGCACCAGCATGAGTTTGCAAACACAAGACTGAATCTGTATCCAAAAGGAGATAAAAGATTTTAAACAAATCTGTATTCATGAAGAATGACTCTATACAAACCACAATATGTCAAGAAAGAAAAAAAGATCCAATAGAAATCTAACACTCAAAAATCAACTAAATAAACAAGGGAAAATACAGCTTCCTCCACAGGCTCATCTAGACTTTGCTATCTTTACTTTAAATTTTTTAAATCCACAGACAGAAGACAACTGCACTATGGCTGAACTGCACTATGGCTGAACTGCACTGGCAGTCTGAGTCTGACTCTAAATTTCCACGTGCTCAGATCTTGTGGAAAGATACACAGACAGGTAAATGGGAAGGCCCCTCACCGTTTATAACCTGGGGATGAGAGTATTCTTGCATGTTACGAGAAGATGGATCACCAGTGTGGCTGCCATCCAGGAATGTGTGGCCATTGAAAATGGAAATCCCCATCGTGGCATCGTATAACTACCCTACCAATCATCACCAAGAAAACTTTTGTACAGATGAGTCTCAATGATCAACTAGCATCAACTCCACTCCCACCAATAATAGAGGCCAAACCAATTACGAACAAGAGTCTGGATAGAACAATCTATAAGGCCAAGGCACTGGCAGAATGTCAGGGAGAGACATGCTGACACTATGTTTGTTGCTATGATGGCTATCATAGCATGCACAGTACGTATATCCCTATTGTCAGGGATAAATTATTGGGCTTGCATACCAAATCCTCCCTTGCTTAGACCAGTTACTTGGATGGGTTTTTTATTCCTTCTGATTTTAATTACATGAGATCTCTGTTAACTGACCTACAAAAAGTTTTTGGATAGTCTCATGTATAATTATTATAATGCACTATTATCATTCCATTTGGCCAAATATATTTGAGTGCACTCTAGTTTTATAAATTAATTGTCTTATGTGTTGCCTGTCTGTACAATTGTACAGCTGCTTTAAGCTCAACAATTTTTTTCTTTTAAAAAAAATATATTTTTAGAAAGATATTTCCCTATATTTAATTTGACTTATAGACAAATGCTATTAAAGTTAAAGGCAAGCGTTTCCCCCCCCATGTTGCTAGCTGATCAAAATTTCAAGATTAATTTTACAAATGTAATGTGTACTGTTGTCTACATACAATAACTCAAACATTTTTTATTGCTTACAAATAATATATTAAGTATTACAATCTGGTTTGTACAGGTTATTAAAAAATAATTGTCACAGTAATTAAATGGAGATCCTTAGGTTTTGGGAGACTACTAAATGGGACCCTCTTGGTGAATAAAGGAGCAGCTGCACAGAAAAACAATTATTCTGGTTTTTGGTCACTGTTGGGAGCCACCACTAATTTTCACAGCCTTATGTGACATACCTCAATAAACATTGCTTAAATATATTATTATAAAATGTTTACATGGGTTATTATCAAAGGGTTAAGTTCTAAATATATTATTGTGATATGTTTACATTAGTCATCTTCAAAAGATTAAATTTTGGGCCAGAGATTTGGCTCAGTGGCTCTATGCCTGCCTGGCAAGTACAAGGTCCTAAGTTCGATCCCTGGTACCACAAAAACAAACAAACAAACAAAAGATTAAATTTTTTGTGGGAAAAACAACAAGATTTTATTAAAAAGATACCTTTGGTACCAAGCTACCTTAAAGGGCATAAGATTTCATATAATTGTGATACTTATTATTACTACTTTCCTGATATACAAAATGTATTCATGCCTTCTGACTGTACAGGTCTTCCAACATAATTTTTATGGTAATAACCACCTTTTGATTTGGGTATTTGCCTTTCTCTTATGCCCCAGCTACTTATGATAAGAGGTACATTTATATACTGATATATTTTCCTTAGATGACACCCTATGAAAAGAACAACTTAGGTAACATGGTTTTGGGTTTTTGGAAGGGAGTGAGTGCATCTAACAATGGCTATTTTACACTAAAATGCACATTTAATTGTTATAAAGATAATATCATCATGATTTTCATGCTAAAATATTATGTGTGGTTCTTGATTTAAAGCTTTTTTGGGTTAACATTCTATATAAACTACTAGAACAACTATGATTGATAAAAATAACAGTCCTCTATATTTTATATTCCAAAATGCTTGATAACCAGGTAAAATTATAATAGTTAATTCACTACTCCCATTGTAATGCTGTTATTGATCTCTTCTGGGTGTTCAACAAGTAAAGTTTAGAAACCAGAACTAGAAAGGTAACTGGGCTAAGAAGACAGCCAATATTTTGGCTCTGACCCTTCAAGGTCAACGACAACAAAAAACCAGGACATAAGAGAACCTTTTCTATGAGCTCCTACAATTTTGGTAAGTCACCCAACCTCTTGAGCAGGACACCAAAACAATAAGAACAATGCAGTGTGCCAAAGGAATGTCACCTGTTGCAGACAATCTCCCATGCTTTCACAGAAAGCAACCTGGTCAAGGAAGGCCATAACACATCCTGACAGCTGACACTGACAGGAGCTGAGAGGCTCTATGCATGGTTCCAAGATAATGCCTGAGAAGACTTAATTGACCTTGATAGATAACAAGAGGTTAATTTTATTTAATATAGCTCTTGTGATAGCCAACCTGATTCCATTTGTATAAAGTCAAGCCATTCCAGGTGGTCGCCTCCCCCTTCCCCCCTTGGGAGTCCCCTCAGTTAATGCATGGCACACTGCTGCTTCCTGAAGGCTGCAACTATGTTATCTTTGCACCTTTCCATTTGGTAGGGAAGTCTGCAACTATATGTTATCTTTACAACCTTGTAAACAGGATACTCCACACCTGTGTGCATTTTGTTTCAACTAAACTGTGTGGAATTTCCCCTGGCACCCACCCCCACTAACTTAGCAAAGTTCTTCTGTAAAATTCTGCCTGTGCTCCCCTTCTCCCTGAGCCCTCCCCAACTGAAAGAGCTGCTTAAAACCTGCAAGCTGCTTTTCCTGGTAGAGAGTTTTCGGAGCGTGAGCTTGCTCTGGAACACGGCTGACAATAAAGACTCAAAATTTGGTTCAGATTGTGATGATTCTCTATAATCTCTTGTGATTAAGTATAACACTCCCACTGTAACTTGGTCTTGAACACTCAGTAGAAAAGTATAACTAGGGCTTGGGATTTAGCTCAGTGGCATTGCACCTGCCTGGCAAGTTCTATCCCTAGTACCAAAAAAAAAAAAAAAAAAAAAAACACCGCCACAACAGAAAAGTATAACTAAAAGATACGTAAAATCAAGACCATAGTAATAAAGCTAGATTTAAAAAAGAGGCTCCAATTGCTGACCTCTTCTGGCTGTTTTCAGATACCTTGGTGGCTAACCACTGTCATGGGTCATTAGATAAAACCATGGTAATATTTATACAAGCTCAACAAGAGTTTAAAAATATTTTTAAATATTTTATATTGGAAATATCCAATATAAGTCGTTGTTTGTCAGAGAGAAGGGCAAGTTGGACACATGCACTGTGCTCTTAATTGAAGCCAAGCCACCACTCATCTCTTCAGGGACAGCGACCCCGGCGCAGCGGGGATTCAACCTCGACTTTTCCTCGCCCCTTGCAGCGGCCTGGGCATCCCGCGCCTGGGCGGGGAAGGCGCAGAGCCCTGGGATCGCAGCTATATAACATGTCTTAAAAATTCTTTTTACTTCTCGTCCACGTCCCCTGCTTCATCTCTCGCTCCCCTTCCCATGTGCAAAAGATCTATTAGGATTCTCGTACACTATTTTTCTTGCCCTCTTCTTGCTCCGAAGAGAACCACCATCTCATTACCACGTCCCACATCGTTTTCGTCTAAAAGGAGGCGGGGGAGAGTAGTCTGAATTGGGTTATGAGGCCCGGCGGGCGCGGTGCCTCACCTCAGCCATTGAACTCACTTGGCCGGCCGTGAGTCTGTTCCAAGCTCCGGCTAAGGAGGCATCCGCCGGGTCCTGCCCGAGGGCGGGTTCCCGGCATCTCCTGCCCAGTCTGCCCTCGCGCGGAGCCCCGCTCTCTGGGAACTCACCTCCCCGGAGGTCAGGGAGGGCCCTGTTAGGGCCGCTATTGGCCCCAGTCTCAGACCTTCCCAAGGGCGGTGGAAGAGTGACTGGATGCACTCAGCACGTAGCCCCACTGATGAGCTTCCCTCCGCCCCATAAGAGAAAGTTGTTGAAGCAGAAATTATAAGGTTCCCACAGCTCAGCATATCTTATGGTCATGGTCACTTCCCAGAAGACATAGCGATATGTAGATATGGTGAGAAGCACCTCCCAATTATGGCCCAGTCGGCTCCTTGCTAAGGCGCACGCGTACTAGCGTACTATGGGTTCCCCGCCTGTGACTGAGCCCGCGATTCCTGGAGCGAGTTGATGACATCAGCGTTTGAACTCCATGGCGGCGAGACGGCGTGCCAGGAGCGGCCGCGGGAAGCTGGGTTCGCAGCGCGTTCTCGGGGGCGGAAGGCTGGGGTTCGACTGTGGGAAAAGGAACAGCGCCCCCTCCCAGCGCCTCCCCCTTCCACCTCCCCGTGCCTTGCTCTTGTATCCCAAACTAGTTTTGTCCTTAAGCTTTTCGAATTTCGTTTTTCATATTACTGTACTTAAATTCAAAAAGGCTTGTGGAACTGTAAAAGCTAACGTAGTGTCAATACTGTCGTTAATGCTGAATACTACTCAGTTAAAAAAATCAATTTTAAAGCTTATTATTTTATGGGGTTTTTTTGGTACCGGTGATCGAACAAGCGTATTATTTTATATACCACTAAGAAAGGATAAATACTTCCAATTAAACATGATTCACTACTTATATGTCATCTCAATTTCAGAGTGAAAATCAAATCGTAGAATTGTTGAGATCCACTACCCTGTGTATAGGCCCTGCCTGGTACCCTTAATGTAAAGCTCCACCCTATAAATTAGATATTACTGTTCTCTGGATTTTGTTGGGGCCTTTGAGGTACAAGGAGAGTACTTAACTCCTCAGTTTGTGTAGTTCTAAGCTAGGTGTAGACCCTAGCGACCTCTGCTAGCCATTATTTCATACCACCTCAAGCAGATCGAGGTAGGTATAGCAGGGAAGCCTAAGTAAACCAAAGAAACAGAAGGGACATAGGCTGCAAAGCTCATGCCTCAGTCTGTGAATATGCAAAAGTCCTGTGAGTCCACTTTATTTTCTTTGGCTTGAGTAGCACTTTAGGAAGGATTACTCAGACCAGTTCTCAAGACTAGTGGGGTGGCAGTTGGTATTGTTTCATTGTAAACTTACAAAGCCATCTTACTAAATTATTTCTTTGAAAGCTCATCCTAAGTGGGGAATGTAGGTCAGTCATGTAGCACTTGCCTAACATGCAGGGTCCTGAGTTCAGAAGTGAGCAAAACACACACGCGCGCGCGCGCGCGCACACACACACATATTCTTATATTTGCCGGCTAATCCCAGCTACTTAGAATGGTGAGGCAGGAGGATCACAAATTCATGGCCAGCTTAGGCATTTTAGCAAGACTTTGTCTCAAATTTAAAAAGTGGGGAAGGTGGCTAGAGATAAAGCTCAGTGATACACCATTTGCCTAGCATGCCTGACCGCCCCCCCGCAGTTTTTTTGCAATGAAAGATCATATTTACTCTGGACTCATCTTCTTTATCTGCTCATTGTTCTTGCTCTTAGCTTCTGCAGTATTAAATGAAACCAAGAGAGATAATAATGGCACTCCAGCTACAGAAGACTCACCTCCTGCCAAGAAAACTCGAAAATGCCAGAGACAGAGAGTGAAAAAGGAGCCTGTGGCTGGAGGAAAGGCTGATAAGGGCAGGACAGAAGACACACAAGGTTGTAAGCCAGAGAGGACATTGGCCAGCAAAGGGTCTTGGGAAGGGTGGTAGTGATATCTTATTCTTTCAGCTCTTATTTCTTCCTTCCTTGAATATATATAATTAAGTAATTTTCTATGCTTTGTGTTTACCACAGTACTAATCTACTTTGTCGAATCATCATTTTCATGTATTTGGGATGGATTGAGGCGTATGCAGATAACCAGGATTGCTTAGGAACAGTAGCGTTCACTGTGGCAGGTTTCTGACACTGACAGCTACTTTTGATTGCCATATAAGTAATTGTGCTATATATTAATCTTTTCTCAGAACCAGTGAAGTCATTGCTGTTAAAGGGCAAAGCTCCTGTGGACCCAGAGTGTACAGCCAAGGTGGGAAAGGTGAGAGACTCAGACCTATTCTCAGTGCATTGATTTCCCTGAGAACAGTATTCTTCTCTGAGATGTTGCTAGAACACATTTTCAGAAATTCTCTAAAATTTCACTAGCGATTAATTTTGTCCAAGAGTGAGAGGTGATAGTAGGTGGGGTTTCAGGTTAATATCGGGGTTAATAAGGTTTCTTTTTGTAGTTGTCATCAGGCTTCTACACCTCGTTCTCTTTTTCAGCCAGAAAATTATGTTATTAGGGAGAATTGTCTTCTTGTTCTAATGAGACTGCCTTGTAATGCCGCGAGTTACTGAGGAGGGGTTAAAGGATTTGAAGTATACAGTAGAAAAGCTGCTTTTTCTTTTGAGCAAGTTTCTTTTGAGTTAGAATGTTTTGTTTCTGTAGTTAGAAAAAGGGAGCATGTTTTCATGGTAATAACAGACTGTGTGTAGAATGCACATTTCCATTTCTTTCCCTGGAAGGTAGATGATGGTGCTGGAGAAAGAACCTTGAGCCGTACGAAGATTTAGAGCCTCACTTTGGATCTCAGGACTGAAAGGATACTGATGTTGTTTTCTTCTTTCTTTCTCCAGGCTCATGTGTATTGCGAAGGAGATGATGTCTACGATGTCATGCTAAATCAAGTAAGAGGAAGAGCCATTGTATTCATGGCACTTTCTTCTTGATCATTGTTGACGATAGGGCATCCCAGTTCTCAGGTCATTAGCTCTCAAGTCCCTCATACTGTATTAGCCTCTGCCCATTACTCTTCTGAGTATTCAGCCCTAGCACACTATCTAACAGTGAAGCCCTCTGTGAAAAGCAGGTCTTTTTGCACACTTACGTCTTTCCTTGAACCCGTAAACTCTGTGTTCGTGTCCTTTTGCACATTTTCTGACAGGTTGTTGGTCTTTGTTATACTAGCTTCAAGTGACTATGTAACAGGAAGAATCGCTTTTTGTTTGTAATAGAAAGTGTTTATATGTTTTCTAGATTTATCATTTACCTTTTGATTTTCCTTAAAGTATACTTTTCACCTATATTAAAGTTTTAAATTTGTATGTAGTTAAATTTTTTTTGTAGTTAAGTTTATTAATTTTTTTCATTTAAAAGGTTTTCTCATTAGGGCCAGGATTTAGCTCAGTGGTGCCACACCTGTGTCGTAAGCACAAGGTCCTGGGTTTGATCCGCAGTATTCCCCCCCCCCCCAAATTCTTTTTTCTCTTATTTTTGTGCTTTTGAATAGGTAATACATTTGCTTAGTTAACATATTTCCTGGCTATCACTTCATATTTGAATTTATTGATCCAACATAGGTAATTTTAACAACAAACAAGTATTCCTTTGTTACCACTACTTCCACTTAAAACATTTTGAGGAGACAGAAAATTTCTTAAACCCCTCTTCTGTTCTAACATCTGATGACTGTGTAATATGGAGGTAGGAAGGGGCAGTGCCTTGATAACAAGGGCTCAGCCTTACAGCACTGACTTCTGTGCTTTCCCACGTGGACCACTGTCTCTCCACTCTGACTGAGGTACTTAGATTTGTCTTTTTAGGTACAGTTGCATTTTGAATGAGTGTCCCCAAGTCAGATCTGGTCAGGGGCGGGGCAGATGTGCCAGTGGTTTCTTCATATCCTTTGTCTTTTCTCAACACTGTCCTGCTCTCAGCTCATTGTCATATTTCTGAAGCTGACACACAAAAAGGGTCTAAGTAGAACAGTCAGACTAAGAAGTCATCTAATCAAACAAGCCATAATAGGTATAGATCTGTGGGGCATCAGAATTGTTCTCATCTCATTTGAGGAACAATTATTGGAAATGAATTAGGAGTTAGAAAACACAGATAACCTAGAAACCATGGAGGGAACTGAACAGGAATATTGAGGATATTAAGGTTGCATTTTAAATTATTTTATTTTTCGGTACCAGGGATCAAACTCAGGATCTTGCACTCGCGGGGCAGGTGCGGTGCTACTGCACTAACTCCCTGGCCCCAGGCTCCTAGTTTAATACCTTATTTTATGTTTTTTCCCTATGCTGTCTTTTCCTTTATAAAAATTACTGGTCCCTGTGACTAAGGATGAGTCACTGGTTTATGTAACTTCCATTTGCAATACCATCTCCTTAAAAAAAAAAACTATCTCCTTTTATGTTCTCGTTACAGACCAATCTCCAGTTCAACAACAACAAGTACTACCTTATTCAGCTGTTAGAAGATGATGCCCGGAGAAACTTCAGTGTTTGGATGAGATGGGGTCGAGGTAATGACTTTCATTATGCATTGTATGAGCTGTCATTCAAAAATCCAGAGTAAGTGGCTGAGTTTAAATTGGGTGAGTAGAGATTGTGTCTGGGAAAGCCTTAGAAATCAAGTTAGGCTTCAAGTTGGAAGAATGGCAGGCACCCTCATCAGGAAGCTCCCATTGGCCAGACAAAGAGCAGCCAATTTCAACCTGAGAACTCCTGCAGTTGGACTGCCAGTACTGCTCATAGGCTATGCCATTTACCAGGTAACTTCCATCAATAGGATCAGTTCCCTGAGCCCTTTCACCTTTCCCTTGTCCTTTCTGTGCCCATTTGTCAGATGGTAAGCAGAGGGACCTTAAGGAGCTGACTCATTACTATTAGGGAACTGTTCTTGGGGTGCAGGACAGGGAACCTCTTATGTGTGGCATTTACTTTGCAGTTGGGAAAATGGGCCAGCACAGCTTGGTGACTTGTTCAGCTGACCTCACCAAGGCCAAGGAAATCTTTCAAAAGAAGTGAGTGTTAAAAATGAGTACAAAAAAATTCCCTTCTTCTTGGATCTTTACTCTTAAGAAAGTTTTAAGTGTGATTTGGCCTAAATGTGAATTTCTTTTCATTCTGACAGTCTGTGAGTAGAATCAAATTTCATCTTTAGTTAGTGATTAAGTAAACCTACCACTTTGAGGGCCGGCAGTTTAGCTCAGTGGTTTTGCCACCTGCCTCGAAAGTACAGGTCCTGAGTTTGATCCCCGGTACCAAAAAACACCCTAGCACTTTGAAATTGACTAAAACTAGAAGAATTCTAATTTATTTAACACAAAACAAATTTAGGGAATTTGAGAAAAGCAAAGACTATCCCACCTAAAGTTCTAAAAAATTTTACTATAATGTAGTTGAATAACTTTCTGAGGTCTCTGAGAACATATTTCTGTTCAGAATTGGATAGATACTTTTTATCTTAGCAAAAAATTTTTGCTGTACTGGGGCTTGAATCCAAGACCTCATTGATGCTAGGCAAATCCTCTACCACTAAGCTACATCCTCAGCCCCATATTTTTTGTTTTTAATCTTAATGCTTTCATGATATTTGGGGACCTTTGCAAAGCCTGGACTCCCCTCTCCCCAACTTTTTAAAAATTCCTTTGGTCCAGAGTTTTTTCTGTTCATTCAGTGTCGTAATTTAGAATTCAGGTTTGTGAAAAGTTGATGTGTAAAGGAATTCTGAGGGAAAATAAATTTTTGGAGATTTTCTGTCCAAAGAAACAGTTTTAAGGCCATTTCTAGTAGTAGACCTTTATTTGTAAGGTTTTCTCACTACCTTGGGCTCTGTAGATTCCTTGACAAGACAAAAAATAATTGGGAGGATCGTGAGAAGTTTGTAAAGGTCCCTGGAAAATATGATATCCTGCAGATGGACTACGCTACCAACACTCAGGTAAATTGATTATAACTTTGGAGGGAAGATATCCCCTCTTAATCAGGGTGGAACCTGGCAGCATGGCTTAGATCAGAACAAGCCAAAGTATCTTGAGTTATTGCTATTTCCCACCTGAGGAGTAATTCTCACTAATTTTATAGTTCCATAGAGGCAGAAAGAATAAGACTAGATGTGCTTTTCTAGTCTCTGCTTTGTTATGTACTAAGATTTTTAGGAAATCTGAGGCCCTGTTTCTAGAAGGTTACTATTACAGACCAAGAGAAGAATAATTAAACTGAAAAAATGACATTTAAAATTGTTTTTACTTCTTGCCTCTATGGCACAGTAAAGAAATTAATTTTGACTGAAATTTACCAGGATGCTAAAAACTGCCACAGATCTGAAAAATGGAGAAATTTTCATCTTCAGATGAAATGATTTGAGATAAAATAGCTATCCTTACATGCTTAATATCACTGGGAAGGTGTTTTAGACTTACTCTGAATGCTTTATTATGGAAGTAAAACTGACTCAGAAGTGGAAGTTACGTCAGGTACTCTAGGCTAATAATGAAATATGCCTTACTTAAAGCAGAGACTGACAATCACTGTTGAACCACTTTCTTAAAATTAATTAATTTTATTGGTACATTTTAGATATACTAATGATCACATTCATCATTGGGAATTTGTGCCTATACATGATATATCTTGATTCTTATTTTTTCCCATTCCTTTACCCTCCTTTCAACCCTTCTTTTCCTCCTTATTTACAAAGCTTTATTTCCATTTTTTCTTTCTTTCTTTCTTTTTTTTTTTTTTATATTTTGAGTCACTTTTTTCCTTTTCCCCTGACCCCCTCCCTGGTTCTTCCCTTTTGAGGATTTTCTTCCTATTTCACAAGATCTATTATACATTTTGGTCCTTATTTACACTTTCAGTTTCTCACCAGAGAAACAATATGATACTTACACGTGTCTGATTTATTTCTTAAAGAGTATGATCTCAAGGTGCATCCATTTAGCTAGAACTGTCTCAAGCTTATCCTTCTTTATGACTGAATAGTACTACATTGTATAAAAAAAAACACATCTTCTTTATCCCTTCACCCATTGATGGGCATTTGGGCTGTTTCCGAGATGTAGCTATTATAAACTGCTGCTATAATCATGGGTAAGCATATATCACTGTGGTATGTTTTAAATTCTTTTGGGAGGATACCAAGGGGAATAGTGGAGTCAGATGGAACCTCTAGTTTTAGTTTTTTGAGGAATCTCCATACTGATTGCCACAGTGGTTACACCAGTGTACACTCCCAACAGTGGAGAAGGGTTCCTCTTTCCCCCCAGGGCCCCCAGGTTGATTTCTTGTTAATAGCCATGTTTTCTGGAGTGAGATGGAATCTCAGCACTGTTTTAATTTGCATTTCTCAAATGACCAATGTGTTGAACATTTTTTCATATATTTGCTGTTTCTACTTCTTCATCTGAGAAGAGTCTTCATTTCAGGTGCCCATTTTGGATTGGGTCTTTAAATTTGGAGGGTCTCCAAGAACTCCACCAAAAGTCTTCTAGACTTAATAACCAAATTCAGTCAAGTAGCTGGTTACAAGGTCAACACACAAAAATCAATAGCTTTGTTCTACACCAATGACAGACTCACTGAGAGAGAAATAGGGCAAATAATTCCTTTCACAATAGCATCCAAAAAACTGAAATACCTAGGAATCATCCTAACGAAAGAAATCAAAGACCTCTTCTCTAAAAACTATGGCACTCTGAAAAGAGAGATGGAAGATGATATCAGAAAATGGACAGACATCCCCTGCTCCTGGGTAGGAAGGATTAATATAGTGAAAATGGCCATACTTCCAAAACTGCTATATAGATTTAATGCAGTTCCAATTGAGATCCTAGCAGCATACTTCATGGACCTTGAGAAAACAATCCAAAAATTCATTTGGAACAAGAAGAGACCCAGAATAGCAAAAGCAATTCTAGGTAACAGAGACATGGCAGGGGGTATCACAATCCCCAACCTGCAACTATACTACAAAGCTACTGTGATAAAAACAGCATGGTACAGGCAAAGAAACAGACTTGAGGACCAGTGGAACAGATTAGAAGATGCAGAAACAACCCCAGACACACTCAGCCATCTCATCTTTGACAAAGGAGCCAAACACCCTCACTGGAGGAAAGATAGCCTCTTTAATAAATGGTGCTGGAAAAATTGGGCTTCAACTTGCCAAAGATTAAAACTAGACCTATATCTCTCACCATGCACTAAATTAAAATCAAAATGGATTAAAGATCTAAATTTTAAAATAGAAACTCTGAACCAGTTGGAACAGAGGTTAACAGAGGTTAGGTAGAACCCTTGAAGACATCGGTGTAGGAAAAGATTTTATGAACAAAACCTCAGTTGCCCGAGAACTAGCACAAACAATCAACAAATGGGATCTCTTCTTATTAAAAGGCTTCTGCACAGCAAGAGAAACCACCAGCAGTGTGAAGACAACCCACAATGTGGGAAAAATCTTCACCTGCTCTTCCTCAGACAAAGGTCTACTATCTAGAATCTATAAAGAACTTAAAAAGATCAGGCCTCCCAAATTTAAAGACCCAGTCTAAAAATGGGCATCTGAAGTGAACAGACATTTCTCAGACAAAGAAGTAGAAATAGCAAATAAATACATAAAAACATGTTCAACATCACTGGTCATTTGAGAGATGCAAATGAAAACAACACTGAGATTCCACTTCACTCCAGAAAGAATGGCTCCTATCATGAAATCAACCAACAACAAATGCTGGCGGGGCTGTGGGGAAAGAGGAACCCTGCTCCACTGCTGGTGGGAGTGTAGACTGATGCAACCACTGTGGAAATCAGCATGGAGATACCTCAAAGAACTAGGACTGGAAGTCCCATTTGACCCTGCTGTTCCACTGCTGGGGATCTTCCCCAAAGAATTAAAAGAATCATACCACAGTGATTGATATATGTGCGCCTATGTTCATAGCAGCACAGTTTGTGATAGCTAAAACTTGGAAACAGCCCAAATGCCCATCAACTGGAGACTGGATAAAGAAAATGTGGTTTTTTTATAAAATGGAGTACTACTAGCCATCAAAAATGAGAAATTAGAGACATTTATAGCTAGGTGGATGCACATTGAGGCGCTACTTTTAAGTGAAATAAATAGGACATACATGAATAAATTCCGAATAGTTTCTCTGGTGTGAGAAGCTGAAAGTGTAAATAAGGACTAAATGTATAATAGGTAATGTGAAATAGGAAGAAAAGGGTCAAAGGGGAAGGAAGTGGGAGGGCTAGGGGAAAGGATAGAAGGGAATGGGATTAATATGAGAAAATGGAAAAATAGGAACAAAATCTTGGTAAATAGGACTGGAGGGGTTGAAGCGAGGGCTGGGCAAGGGTGAAAAATAAGAACAAGAGAGACTATGGAAAGGTGCAAATTTCCAATGATGAATGTCATTATATTGTATACCTAAAATGTACCAATGATTAGAATGAATAATTGATAATGTAAAATAGGAATAAAAGGTCCAAAGGGGTAGGGGGAGTGGGAGGGGCAGGGGAAAGGAAAGAAGGGAAAGGAAAAATGCTGAGAAATGGAAAAAATGGAAATAAAGTCTTTGTAAATAGGGAAGTGTGGAAGGCATGAAGGGAGGGCTAGGAATGCAAAAAATAAGAACCAAGATGCGTTATGTAAAGGTACAGTTCCCAATGAGAAATGTGACTGTGTTGTATACCTACAATGTACCAATAAAAGAATTTAATAAAAAAAAAAATTGGAGGGTCTGATTTTTTGAGTTCTTCATATGTTCTAGATATTAATCCTTTGAGGAACAGCTGGAAAAATTTTTTCCCACACTGTGGGTTGTCTTTTCACTCTGTTGATGATTTCTTTTGCCTTGCAAAAGCTTTTTAATAAGATGAGATCTCAGTTGATTATTTTGTTTGTTTGTTGTTTTTTGGTACCAGGGATCGAACTCAGGTCCTTGCACTTTCGAGGCAGGCGGCAGAACCACTGAGCTAAATCCCTGGCCCCTAGTTGATTCTTTGTGATAGTTCCTGTGCAATTGAGGTTTTGTTCATAAAGTCTTTGCCTACACCAATGTCTGAAAGAGTTCTATCTATTTTCTTACAGCAGATATAGATATATTTTAATATTTAGATCTTTGATCCATTTTGATTTTAGTTTAGTGCATGATGAGAGACATGAGTCTAGTTTTAGACTTTGGCATGTGGAAAGCCACTTTTTCCAGCACCATTTGTGAAAGAAGCTCTTATCTTTCTTCCAGTGAAGGTGTTTGGCCCCTTTGTCGAAAATATGGTGGCTGAGTGTGTGTTTGGAGTTATTTTTGCGTCTTCTAATCTGTTCCATTGATCCTTGGGTCTGTTTTTCTGCCTTTGCAGGGTGTTAAAATACATCCTTTCGGGCCGGGGATTTAGCTCAGTGGTTCCGCCACCTGCCTCGCAAGCGGAAGGACCCAAGTTCGATCCCCGGTACCAAAAAAAAAAAAATACATCCTTTCAAGCTTCTATGGACTTTGTTTTTCTATAGGATGATAATAAAACAAAACAGGAGGACTCCCTTAAGTCCCCCTTGAAACCAGAGTCACAGCTAGATCTTCGGGTCCAGGAGCTGATAAAGTTGATCTGTAATGTCCAGACCATGGAGGAGATGATGATTGAAATGAAGTATGACACCAAGAAGGCCCCACTTGGTAGGACTTCATATTCTGTCCTACATTCTCTCTTCGTGTTCCTTAATTCTTTTAGTGGGTATTTCATCATCATGATTTAAAGCTTGCTGATAGTACTGAATGAAAAAAGCAGGATTTGGGGTAAAAGGTTACATTGTGTATGTGTGGGTGGGGATGACTATTGTCAAAGTTGAATGGTGGAGCAAGGATGTAAGTATAGCTTAGAGGACGGAATGCTAGTTTGGAGTCTGAGCTGCGGTTGGGCCTGCAGGAAAGCTGACAGCAGCGCAAATCAAGGCAGGTTACCAGTCTCTTAAGAAGATTGAAGATTGCATTCGGGCCGGCCAGCATGGACGAGCTCTCCTGGAAGCATGCAACGAGTTCTACACCAGGATCCCACATGACTTTGGGTAAGGCCTGTGCTATGGCTTCACTTTGCTCCTCGACCTGCCCATATTCCCTAAATCAATCGGTAGCAGCCACCATTCTCTTAGTCTTTTGTTCCTAAGGAAATTATCCTCTTAAATAGTGCCAAAATGATTTATAGGGAGCTTATCTGCAAATTTATCAGTTTAAAATGAGATGCGATCCCCTGACCTGATGACCATCATATTCACTGACCAAATGGAAGTTCCCAACTCAAGAGAAAATGGGTCTGGCTCTCTAACCACTAAGTAAAACACCTTCAAGGCATATTACGCTTTTTATTTTTCTTTAAGGTGACTATAACCACGCTAACACAATATCTGTGTGTGTTTAGTATTGCTTTATGTATTTAGAGGTTTAAGTCTATTTTTAGGCCTCTTTATCTTTCAAATAGAAAATGTTTTTCCTAGTTTTGGGTTTTATTTTTTCTTACTTTTTTTGAGACAAAATCTCACTATATGGTCCATGCTGGCCTCGAGTTGGCCACAGTCTTCCTGCCTCAGCTTCTCAAGTGCTGGGGTTACAGGTGTACACCACCACACCTGGTTTGAAAAACATCTATTTCTAAAGGATGTTTATGTATGTATGTATTCATTCATACATACGTACAAGTTTCTTGCTATGTAGTCCACTATGCAGCTCTTGCTATGTAGCCCAGGATGTCCTGGAACTCACAGCGATCCTCCTGCCTCAGCCCCCTGAGTGCTGGGATTACAGGAGTGCACCAAAAGCACCCATGTTTAGTCTGCTCTTTGTAGTCATGTGCCTTTCAGCCACAAACCTAACACATCTTTATGCATTGTATCTCTGTCCTTAGACTCCGTACCCCTCCATTAATCCACACCGAGAAAGAACTGTCAGACAAAGTACAACTGCTAGAGGTGAGTTAAAAATGGATTAGGAAGTATTAGATCTCTTATGCCAGGTTCCCTCGCATTGAGTCCCTGTTTTCTCAGGCTTTGGGAGACATTGAAATTGCCATTAAGCTGGTGAAGACAGAACTCCAAAGCCCAGAACACCCATTGGACCAATGCTATAGGAACCTGCACTGTACCTTGCACCCTCTAGACCATGAAAGTCATGAGTTCACAGTAAGAAAAATCATTTTTTTTCATGCTTTTCCACCGTAAGACCCACTGCCCCTATCCCACTATTCTCTTGACTACTTCTGGTTAAAAGCAAACTGTCAAATAGGGCAGAATTTCTCTTTGCCAGCAATTTGGGAAGGTGGGCCATTTTCTTTCTGCCTTAGGAGCCATTTGGGAGCAGGACTTTCTGCCACATTGTACCAGCAGCCCTCAGTTCTTCATTTCAGGCCTGTCTCTTTAGGGTTCACATCAGTCATTTCTTCCATTCTTTTCCACAGGTGATTTCCCAGTACCTACAGTCTACACATGCTCCTACACACCGTGACTACTCCATGACCTTGCTGGAGGCCTTTGAAGTAGAAAAAGAGGGTGAGAAAGAAGCCTTCAGAGAGGATCTTCCTAACAGGTCTGAGTCCAGCCTTGAGATCGGGAAAACATGTCCTTGCCTCAAGTACAGTTAAAGAGCTTGGAGGGTAGCAGAGGGGATTTTGGCTTCTTTATATTTATGGCTGTGTTTTCAGGAGAACAAGAGCACAATTACTGCTTTTTCTTAGGATGCTGCTATGGCACGGTTCCAGGCTGAGTAACTGGGTAGGAATCCTGAGCCATGGGCTTCGAATTGCCCCGCCAGAGGCTCCCATCACAGGTTACATGGTGAGTAGAGATTGAACTCTGGACAGGACACAGGGGGAAAGAATGTCAGTCATTTACTGTCAGTCCTTTACTTATCTTCTAGGTCAGAATTAGGCGGTACTTTTCCGCCCACATTAAACCAGCCCACCGATAACTCCATCATGTCTTACTGTGTTCTTCTTTCTTTAAATTCCAAATGATATCGTTCCTTTCCCCCAGAAGGCAGAGATTCACAGATATTTCTACTGTCTCTGGAAAGAATTGTGAAGAGTAATGGAGATGGGTCAATATTGTATTTAAGAGAATGGAAAAATAATGTTAGTTGTATGAGCCTTCCTTCTAATATAAGGATTAAGCAGCTAACCTTGGTTTTTGTTTATTTCAGTTTGGGAAAGGAATCTACTTTGCTGATATGTCTTCTAAGAGTGCCAATTACTGCTTTGCCTCCAGAGTAAAGAATACAGGACTGTTGCTTTTATCAGAGGTGAGGAAGGAACACATCTGTGATCTCCAGTTTATTAATTCCTATTTTTGCCAGTGAGAAGGGTTTGACCTTAGAACCAAGAGGTTCACCTGAGATGACTTGAGGAATCTCGGGAATTTTCATGGCATTAGATTCCTTTGCTAGAGCAGGGAAGAAAATACAGATGGGATTTTCTGGTTCTCTGTAGAGCAACATTATTTTCAATAGGGCACAGGCATTCAAAGATCCTTTGCTTTGCAGGTAGCTCTGGGTCAGTGTAATGAGCTACTTGAGGCCAATCCTAAGGCAGAAGGATTACTTCAGGGCAAACACAGCACAAAGGGCCTGGGCAAGATGGCTCCCAGTCCTGCCCACTTCATCACCCTGTAAGTATCCAAAGCCAATCTTCATTGCAACTTCTTTTTTCTTCTTTTTTTGGTACCAAGGATCAAACTTGGGACCTTGCACAGCAGGCGCCAGAACCACTGAGCTAAATCCCCAGCCCCTCATTGCAACTTCCGAACCAAAGACTGATGTGAATGTATTTTGTTCTCTTTGGCAGGAATGGGAGTACAGTGCCCTTGGGGCCAGCAAGTGACACAGAAATTCTAAACCCAGGGGGTTATACCCTCAACTACAATGAGTTTATTGTCTATAACCCAAACCAGGTCCGTATGCGATACCTTCTAAAGATTCAATTTAATTTTCTGCAGCTGTGGTGAGTGTTGATATTAAAACAGAGAAGATATAGTCTTCAAGCAAGAAAATCAGCATTGTTGTACTTTTAAACTTTGTTTCATTTTGTTTGTTGAGACAGGGTCTCACTATGTGGTCCAGGCTGGTCTTGAACTCATGTGTAGCCCAGGCTAGCCTCAAACTTATGGCAGTCTTCCTGCCTCTGCCTTTCCAGTGCTGGGATTATAGGTGTGCACCACCATGCCTGGCATAAACTTTATTTTTTCCAGTACTGGCGGCTGAGCCCAGGGTCTTCACACTGAGCTATATCCCTGGCCTTTTTTTTTTTAATCATGAGACAGGGTCTCACTGAGTTGCCCAGACTAGGCTGGAAATTACAACCCTTCTGCCTCAGCTTCCCAGAGTGCTAGGATTACAAGTGTGCACCACCATGCCCAGCCTTTTTGGTACTTTATATAATAAAATTCATATGGTGGATCTCCCATTGGCTTCTGTGGGTTTTGCTTTTCCAAACATTTATTTCTTCTGGCATTAGTATATCTTCATTTCCAGGGTAGAAAAGTACCCATTGCTACCCCACAACTAGCTGTGGATTACTCAGGATCCTGTTCTTTCAAAGCGTAATAGCCTGTGCACTGAGGGACAGTCGTGGAGATTAGTGCTTTTCTCTGCTGAATTCAATTTTCTGCAAACTAGAGTTTGTTGAATATTACAGTAGGAAGAGTAGAGGCCCGCCCTAAAGGCTGAATTGTTCCGTTTTATCCCCATCCAAATCTTGATTGGCTTTGTCCTGTTTATCAGTTGCAGACCAGATCTCTTGCCGTTTAACATCCTATTCCTCATTAGATGTCCAGTAATTTGGAAAGCCATAAGACCACTGTCACTAACGCATTATACATTTGGAGAGGACAGAGAGAAGTAGAAGTTTTTACGTATGCTCCATCTAAGAAGTACTAAAGTACAGATAAGAGCCAAAGACTTCCTGATTATTTTTAAGTGGTGATACTTTTTTTTTTTGGTACCAGGGATTGAACTCAGGTCCTTGCGCTTGTGCAGCAGGTGGCAAAACCACTGAGCTAAATCCCCGGCCCATCCTGATTATTTTTAAATACATGCAACACACTTTCTTAAATAACAATGAAGGTTGTTTGTGTATTTATTTTTATGTAGGAGATTGAACCCAGGGCCTCATACAGAATAAGTATAAACTGCTGTTGAGCTACCCACCCATCCCCTAATGAAAGTTGTTTAAATGAACAGTATCCTGTAATTTTCTAGAAACCAGATTACCAGTATCTAATAGTTTTAAATGTATATACCCTTTCACGTAAAACTTATAGATTTGCCTGTTTGCATAGATGTCATTGCAACATTGGTGGAAACAAAAAGATTCATAAGGAACTAATCAAATATATCCATTCATTGAACTATTATGCTGCTGTCCAGATTAAAGAAGACTTGAAATGCTTTTCCAGAAAATAGAGAATATTTCACAACTCATCCTACGATGCAGTATAAAATCAAAACCTATAGATTATTACAAGAAAATTATAGATCAATATCCCTTCAGAATATAATTGTAAAAATCAATAAAATATTACCAAGCCAGCAACAAAGAAAGGATTATTAACCATGATCAAGTGAAATTTACCACAGGAATGCAAATAGATTCAACATGAAAATCAACCAATGGAGGCCAAAATCACATGGCCTCCTGCATCAAAAGCATTTGGCAAATGCAGCATCCTTTTATGATAAACATTCTTTTTTTTGGTACTGGGTATCAAACTTGGGACTTTGCACTTGCAAGGCAGACAGCAGAACCACTGAGCTAAATCCCTGGCCCTCATGATACACATTTTAACAAATTCGAAATAGAAGAGACCTTCCTCACCTTGATGAAAGGCATCTTTGAGAAAGCAGCTGTGAGATTGAATCAAGTTTTTTGCAGCAGAAATTCATTTATGTTCATTGTTTTATAGGATTCCTTTTATAATTATACCACAGTTTTATTTATTCATCTATTGTTTTTACCTATATAATTTTTGGACTTTAATAGTTTACTTGTAGAAGCTAAATATTTATCCTTGAGACTAAAAGTTTGTAGATTCTTTTAGACTTTTTACATTTATAATTATATACACAAATAATGGCAGTTTTATTTCTTCCTTTTAAATGGTTTTTTTTTGTTTTTTGTTTTTTGGGGGTTTTTTTGGTTTTGTTTTTGTTGAGACAGGCTGTTGCCATGTAGTTCAGGCTGGCCTCACTTTGTAGCCCAGGGTGGCCTTGAACTTACTGCAGTCCTCCTACCTCTGCCCCGAGTGCTAGGATTGCAGCTGTGTGCCATCATGCCTGGCTTAAATCTTTTATTTTTTCATTCTCCTTATTAGACTGTGTAGGATTACCAGTAGAATCCTGAAAAGAAGTGGTACTATAAGGCATCCTGGCATGCACAGCCCCCATGTTCAGTCCTGCAGAAAAAACACACACTAGCAACACCTTCACCTTAAAGTGACCAAGGTTAGTATCACCAGCAATAAGTCACGTTGATATCAACAAGAAGGGCATATATCTCACAGATTCGCCTCTTAAATCCATAGTTTCTCTATTCATGAGAAAACAGGCAAATCAAATTTAGGCACCTTCTCCAACCTTGTTAAGGTTATGGAAAGACTGAAAAATTGTCACAATTTCTGAAGACCGAAGAGACATAAATGTAGTATAGTACCCAGGAGAAACCCTAATGGAAAAACTGGTGAAATCAAAGGGTCTGAGGCTGGGTTTGTAGGACATTTGCCCAGCATCCATGATGTTCTGGGTTCAACCCCAGCACCACACTAAGTAAATAAATGAATATATAAGTAAAATTTAAAAGAGTAAGAACACTTCTACTGATAGACCAGCTGTTTGTTTCTTTTAATTTTACATCTGTCCTGGGATAATACTTTTGTAAAATATAATAAATTGCTATGAAAATGAAAAAAAAATGCAAGTCTTAGTTTATATTATTAAATGTGTCTGCCATAAGATAAAAATTTTCAAAAGCCTGTACAGTTTCTGAATACTCTCAACTTCTATACTTGTTCATAGTTACCTCACTGAGGACCACTCATAATTTGTGACTAATGGTAGTTCACAAACCAAACTTTGGGTACCTCTGCTCTAGTTTTCAAAAATGGATGTGGATTGGTGTATAAGGATAGGTGTGTTAAAATTTGGTTTAATGAGAAAGATGCTTCTGTGGGTGGGTAGGAGAAGAAATGTCCTGTGATCTCACAATCCAGTGGCTATAACTGGAGCAAAGCCAGGCACTGGGAGACACAAATCCTGTTTGTTTATTCATTCATTTATTGTTTGGTTTTTGGAGACGGTCTCGCTATGTAGTCCAGGCTGGCCTCGGACCCACAGCCAGACTCCCGCCTCAGCCTCCTCAGTGCTGGGACTACAGGCGTGCACCACGACGCCGGACTCCACAAGTCCTGTTTAATGAAAAAAGAAAAAAACCCAAGGATGATATTCATGTAAAATATAACTGATTTTGCCCTCAGCTCCCTTGCATACATACAGCAGGTCTCTCATCTGGGGCTTACTGTTCCAAGACCCCAGTGGATGACAAACTAGATAGTACTAGTCAGAATTTATACTATGTGTTTTATACAGATACATCTATGATAAATTTTAATTTATAAATTAGGCACAGTAAGAAATTAACCACAAAAAATAGTAAAATAGAACATTTACACTGTAACAAAACTTTAGTCCTCTCTGTATCTTCCTGGGCCATACTCACTGTTCCTGTGATGACATGACATGATCCGGTGCCTATGTGACCAGATGAAGTGAGCTGTGGTGCTGGCTCTGTAGTACAGCAAGAGGCTCGTACGTGAAGGTTACTTGAACACAAGCGCTGCAGTACGGTGACAGCTGATCTAAGTAATTGGAAAGAGGGGTGAGTCGTGTCCCCCATGAGATGGTGCATGACACCAAGATTTCATCATGCTACTCAGAATGCCACACAATTGAAAGCTCAGGAATTGCTTATTTCTACACTTTTCCAGGTAGTATTTTTGAACCAGAGTTAAACACAAGTAACTGAAACAACAAAATATGGAACCATGGATAGGAGGGGACAACTGTATTTAATTTTACCTAAAGTCTGTTTTTGTCTTTACTCACAGCAAATATAATATGGCCTTGCTGTATATCTCCAAGGTGAGAAAAACATTTTAAACTCATTCAAGAGTCAAAAAGACTGAATCTACTAAGTTAGCCTTTGCCTAACTTTCCCCATTCCTATTCCTCTAGCCTGAGTACTGTGGTACAGATCCAAAATGTCCCTGAAAAGTCTCATTTTCAGAGTGGAGTCTAATGGGATGAGGTGTGTCACTGTGGGAGTGCCTGTGGAGGGCGATCTCCCTCCATGGGTCCTCCGTTCTCTCTCCTTCCTGACTGCCAGGAGATGAACAGCTTTCTCCACCATGCTCTTCTACCATGATGTTACTGCCTTGGAGCCAGTCAACTATGTACTGAACCCCCTGAGCTGTCAGCTATATTAAATCTCTCCTTTAAGTTGTGAGTGTCAGTATTTTGTCCCAGCAACCAGAAAGCTGACTAGGGTGTTTTTGTGAACTTTTCAGACCATGGAAGACAGACAACAAGAGCTTCCTCCTGCCCTTAGTCCATGCTTTTAGGAAAGCAACACGTAAGAATGAAACGAATGCCTCTTTTCCCCCATGCTGAAGATCAAATCCAGGGCCTTGTGCATTCTAGGCAAGTACTCTACCACTGCTCTGTGCCCCAGGCCCTTAAGTCACTTTTACGAAGATGCCATGCTATGATTCTCTGTAGGATTTCTGGGTAGAACTATGGACCATAAATTTCAAACTAACCTCAACCAGTTCTAGTTACAAGATACTTATGGAAGTGGGGATCCATAAGATACATTTAGAACCTTTCCATGAAGATAAGGCACATAAGAAAGACCAAAGCATGATCTAGCAACATAGTTGGTGCCTTTATCTGCTAGCTGGGGGAGGTCACAGGGAATTGCGTAGAAAAGGTAAAGTCCCCCAATAATTTAGCCACATAAAACCTGGGATCAAGGCAAAGTGAAAGCGAAATGCGGTATACCCAAGCTCCCCAAATCCTTAAAATTCATTTATAGACCACAGAACAATGGTATTTCTCTGGGAGAGTACTACCTACCCAGGACAAAAATCCTTCTCATAGTACTTCTTTGCATCTATAAGTCCTTGAATTCTTTTTTTATCTTCCTGCCTTAGCCTCCCGAGTACTGGGAAATCCTTAAGTTCTTGGACACAGAAGATGTTTCCTTCTTCTGAACCCTCAGAAGAAGATCCCTGAAGGAATTACCTCTCCTGCAGGTTAGAATTTTGGGAAAATAAGAAAGTTCTAGAACTTTTAAGAGGATTAGAGTCTTTATTAAGTCCATGGATGTGACTGTACTATTCTCAACATGTTTTCAGCTTTGTAAGTTTCAGCCTGAAAAAGACCTTTGTGATTTCTTTCCAGGAACACCAATTATTATAATGACTAATGCCTGCAGGGCACATGGAAAGGCAGAAGGGTCATTCTGCTCTCAGTGCCATTGCTTCTCCCCACTCATCTGGGAACTTAGCTCTGACAAGCGCTGTTTCCAGGAGAGCAACCTAGTGTTGTCCTGGCTGCATCCCAGAGCTTTCTAAATGCCCTGCTGCCCTGTTGGCTCACTCTTCCTTCCCTTGTTCTTTCTCACCAAATGAGCGCTCTTCAGCACTCTATTCAAACTAAGTGCCACTAACATCACTCTTTGTCCTCCTCCTGGAAGGGATGGGAAACTGAGGTCCTGGGCCAGCAAGGGACATGGGAATTCTAAACCCTGGTTTCAAAGGGTCTCCACTAAAGGTGGAGTTCACTTTCTTGCAGTTCTATGAAGAATTAATGTTAAATCAGAGAAGAAACAGAACATCCATATTCTCCCCTCTTGGTCTAAAGCCACATGAGAGCAGAGGCAAAGCTGTACTTAAGACACTCTGGCACTTAATTTGTACAATCTGAGGAAGGAGGTAGCCACATACTTTCAGGCTTTGCATCTCTAGCTTAAGTGGTATCAACTCGGCCCTGAGTAGTGCACTCTCATTCCCAGGACAAGAAGTATACATTGCCCTGTGTACAGTCTCCTACAGCGAGCAGCAGGGTCGAGTCAGGTCTCAGACATGGTTCCAGGCAGCTCACTGCCCCTTCACATCAGAACAGGCCCAGCTAAAACAGGAACAGAAACAGGGGAGGTGAGGGCCAGCTACTCGCCTGGGCTCTCCTTAGTAACTTATTTTGTTTTCACATAAATAATTGCCTTTTGTTTAGAAACAGGTATGTCACTGCAAGAGGAATGAAAGAAAATGGAATCTTGATCTGGTGCTTTTCTTATTTAAGTTCTCCTGTAACATCCCTTCAGCCCCTTCTTAGATGTGTGTTTGTACATACACACACACACACACACACACACACACACACACTCTTACCAGTTGCATACTGGGTCTGTCCCACAGCTTAACATCTCTGTCCTTTGAAGCTGTCACCAGCAACTCAGGCAGCACATGGAGGGCTGTGACAGAGTCCGAGTGAATCTGCGAGAGGAGGAGGACAGTGTCATGGCGAGTCCTCAGTAAAGGAAGCACTGAAGTCTGCTGTGTCAGCTTACAGCCTCCTCCTTACCTTTATGACCATTCCTTCTAACTCACCTTTCTATGCAGCTGCGTCTTTAAATCTGGGACCTGTGGCCACTTATCCATGCTGGCACAGTATGGGTCTGTCCCTGAAGCCTGGACTTCAGGTGCTGCTACTTTTTTCTGCCGGGTGTTTCCTGTGGCCCATTCTCCTTTGCGGGTGCATCCAGCCAGCCTCCACAGCTCTCCATCAGAGCTGGCACATAAAAATGATGACTCTGGCGTTTTAAGGACAGAGTTAGAGCCAGGACGGCACCTCCCAGGATCTGCCCACCTTGCCTAGGGCACCACAGGGCCCTCTGGTCTTCCCATCCCACTCACCAGATTCAGTCTTGGCCTGAGTTATCACTACTAAGGTCTCACAAAAATTTTCTCAATTCAGGTCAACTTTGGGCACTTTTCCAACTCTCCTGATTCCTTTTGCTTCTGAGAAAGGATGGGTAACTTGGATTAGCCTCTGCCCATATCTCACTACTCTGCCAGGCAAAGCAACAATGTTCTCTTCTAGGATGGTCAGAACTTTCTAAACACAAGCTATAACATGGATACAGTACAGGACACAAATGTTAAATGCCTAGCTCATGGAATATATAATATTTACCCACATAATCACTCATCACTCCTAGATCAATAGATGTAGACTATTTCTATTACCCCAAAAGTTGCCCCTTCCTAGTTCAAAAAAGGCCACCACCAGAGCTAACAATATTCTGACTTCTGTCACCATAAATTAGTTCTGCTTATTCTCAAGTTTTATTTGAATGAAATTATATAGTAGGGACTCCTTTGTGTCTGGGTTCTTTTGCTCAGAATAAGGCCTATGACATAAGTCTATGTTGTTCCTTTCATTGATATTCAATATCACATTTTTTCCCATCATGTACTATTCCATTGTGTAAATGTACCAAAATTACCCTCTTCCTGTTTATAGACATTCAGGCTGTTTTGGCCTTAATGAATAACACTGCTACAGACATTCTTGTACTTATCTTTTGGAGAACATGTGCACTTATTTCTCTTAGGTATAAAATTAGGAATGAAATCACTGGGTCACAGATAGGCTTTGTGAATAACTTTAATAGGTATTAGGTCAAGGCTTTATAAGCTTTCAAGGGACTTGAACATCTAGCTGTGGAACAACCAAATCACTCACTGCTGCATGTCTCTGAGGTAACTGGGGAACATAATGACAGAGACAAAGTTGTAGTCCTTACCCTTAAGATGCAAATACAGTGATGAGACAAAGAGAAATGAATACTGCAATTAGAAAAACTTGTAGGTTTCTGATTCCCATCATTTTTTTGAACAGTAGAACCCTTTTTTTATACCAATGAAATCTTACATGGAAAACCAGTAACTCAAGTTCTAAAGAAGAGCTGCTCTCTCTGAAGAAGAATAGGGGGATTTGGAGCCAACTGCCTTTCCTTCCCCTTCTTCCCTGTCATGAACTGGAATGTATGAAAACACTGGCTCTACACGAATGTCTCACACATACCCCAACGGGACTTACTGAGAAGTAAAGAGATACATGGTAGTATCTTGTGCTCAGGTGGAACACACCATACTCCCTGTGGGTAGACGGTAGTATAGGGTGAATTCCAACCCTGTTCCTAGTGTGTAAGAAAGGAAGAAGCTGAGCCCAGACCACCTCTCTTCGGGATTCCAGGGTTTTCTTCTAAGTTAAACTCAGGTAAGCACTAAAGCACTCTTTTGCTTTCTCTAGCTCAGGAGGAATAAGCATTGTGGATCTTACCCGATTATAGACGGAGCATTCCCAGGCTGCAGATGTAGTATTTCCATATTCGCTTTGACCAAGATGAGAGAATGACCATCAGGGGCCAGGTCCATACTTGTCAGGACCCCTAAGTCCTCTTGTAGAACTTGGCTCAGGCAAAGACTGTAGGTCAAAAAATGTACAAGGAAAGATCCTACTTTAGCCACCCTTGGACTCCTTAGGTCCCCATGCATTCCACACAAGTGAAGTACAGAGCAAAATGCATCACCTTCCCAACATAACCTGTTCATTTTTGCTTCTTTTTATGGTGCCAAGGATCAAACCCAGGGCCTTGAGCACGCTAGACCAGCCCCTATCTTCCTAAGATCAGTATTCGTGTTTATCATCGCCCTCCCCTTACTTGCTCAAACTAGGAACCAATGACATTCTTCTCTTTCCCTTCCATGTCTAACTCCAGCTGATGAGTGAGCTCTGTGCATTCTCCCGGCAACACATTCATACACCTGTATTTTTCCTCTCATTTCGACTGCCCAGGTCAGGGCCCACAGTATGTCCTCCCTGGGCTACAGCAGCAGCTGTAAAAGGTCTCCCTATCTTTGGTCACAGCTACTATCCATCTATCCTCTATACTCCCACCAGAGTTTCTGCTCTCTAACATCCTTTTAAAAATATTTATTTATTTACTTATTTTTTTGAGACAAGGTCTTGCTATGTAGACCAGGCTGGTCTCAAATTCAGCCTCCTGAGTGCTGGCATTACAGGTGTGCTTCACCACACCTGGCTTCTCTCACTAAAGTTCTGATCATGAAGATTTGGTAGTGTTGCTCACTGATAGACATGTGTGAGGCATGGAGGCACACATCTGAAATCCCAGCACTCTAGGAGGCTGAGGCAGGAGGGTCCCAAGTTAAAAACCATCCTTGCCAACTAAATGACTTTGAGCGACCCTGTCTCCAAATAAAAGTTTAAAAAGCACTAGAGATGTAGCTCAGTGCAAAAGCCTTGGGTTCACCAACAAGAAAATACCTAGTGAACCGGAAGAGGCAGCCAGCAGGACAGTCCCCAACAAAATGACAAAATTGTCTTCCAAGGAGGAGCCAGTCAGGCCTGGAAGGCTGCTTGCTACCAGCAAAAGCAGTCCCAAGACAAAGAAGAGAAGATCCAAAAAGCATCCCAGGAAGATTAGAACGGATATTCCCTGGGGGTGGGAGCAGAGAGTGCCCCAAGATGGCATTTCCCATCCCATCCCCTAGACAACAGTCAAAAAGGAAAAGGCCTTGGGTTGAATCTCAAGTGACAAACGCACACGTGCATGCGCACGCACAGACACACACACACACACACACACACACACACGGACAAGGTAAAAGAAATTTGTGTGATACTGCTGCACAGGTCAGTAATCTCACATTTTCGTTTTCTTCATTATAAACATGAGGTCCAGAATAAGATCAATTTTTTCTCAAACTTTGGTCCAGTCCACTCCCTTTTAGGCAACCCAGCCCGGTACCGGGAGAAGCTGTCCCATCCCACACCGGGCTGGGAAAGCTGAGGGGAGGCTGACTTGCCTGAGAGTTGGCTCCAGAGATACAGGGAGCAAGAGAGAGGGGACCCAGGGAGGTCCACGCTCAGGTAATCGAGTGCCACACCTAGTAGAACTCCGCAACCTGGATCCAGTCGGAAGGCAAGTGGACGATGGCACAGAAATAGCGTCGCAGGTGGGGGAGGCAGGCGGGCAACAAGGCAGCAATCGCCAAGACCTTGTTGGCCACATCCCGCAGGTTCAGCTGCTGCCTGGCGTACAGAGATTCCTAGGATACAGGGTGGGCATCTCAGCCACTTCTGCTGTACCTTCCTGCTCTAAACTAACTTACTGAATCTGCCAGCATAACACCGCTATATTGCAAAGTATAACCCCATGTCTCCTGGCCTGGCATTCTAAGCTCTCCATAATCCAGCCCTGGGATGGTGAACCTTTTGGAGCTTTCAGTGGTACAGACAGCCTGCTGCAGGATGCGTGCCATAGGTTTGCCATCCCTCATTTAGCCTTCACCCACCTCTGTAGCTTATCTTCTCTGACTCCACTGACTGCCCTCCAAGTCAACCAGGTCCTTCCACTCTTCAGAAGACAGCTCATATCAACGTCTATCGAACTGATCAGGGGTTTGAATCACTGACTAAACCTGCCATCTTCTGAACCTTCGCAGAAAACACCCTTTCCTTTCTCTTAAGACACTATCCACATCCAGTTGCTTTTACATGATATTCAGGAAAAGGTTTTGCCTTCCTAACAACACTGTAAGCTCTCTATGAGCCAAGCTCATCTGTAGTATGACTGTTAGCATACTGACCCAGGTTCAATCTCCAGTACCAAAGGAAGAATGATGGCTTCTGTGCCCTGTGAACTTCCTTACTGACTCTGCACTATATGATCTCCAGAAAGGAATGAGGAATTACTGTAATCCAAGGTTACAGAGGGGAGGGGCTCAAAACCAAAGTTAAGAGAAGTATAAGGTCTCTCTTTTGCTTTCAGCCTGGAGTTGGTGAAGGGAGACTCCTGGAATCACAACTGAAAAGCCCCCTCTTCTAGTCCCTTCCCCAGAGGCAGCCATTGCTGACTTTCCACACTAAGTTTCAGACACTTTCCAGGTACAGAGGGATTCATGTCCATACCTCCACCTCCCCTGCCTCTTTTTTGTGTGTTACACACGCAGCACCATATCCTAGACACTATTCTGGACTGAGGAGATCCTGGAGACCTTGCCCTGTGCACCCCACCTGCTGTTGGCAGCTGCCAGGCAGTTTAGCAGTCCGGGGTACACGCTGGGCTGTGCGGTACAAAGTGCGCACTAAGCACCTTTTTCCTCCCAGTGCGCACGCTGGGCAGGCAGTGAGAGGGGCGCCTTTTCCGGGGTCTTTCTTTCTCCCTCCTCTTCAGGGTCCCAGGTCCCTGCCCCTCCCCTCGCCCTTCCTATCCCAGTCACTTCCCCTGTCTCACAGCAGCACTCTCCCCATGGGGCGGGAAGTGGGGCGTCAGGTGCACCTGAAGTGGCTCCTCACACCCTGGGAGCCCCCTTGCTCCCTGGCCCTAAGCTCCTTGCTCCCAACTCGGCTTCTGGCTTCTGGCCTCCGAGCCCAGGCCCCCACCTGGCCAGGGCAAGTTCTATCTGTGCTCGTTCGGACTCTCGCTCAGATCCTCCCTCGAGAAAAGCTGAGAGCCTGCTGGGTATTAGGCTTGCCCTAAACCAACAGAAAAAGCAAACAAGCTGCTTTCAACAAACAATAGAAGCTTCCCAGTAAATAGGGCAAATAGACTCACCCGCTTGGTGCCGAGAAATCCCGTAACTGTATATACACCTGAGAAGACCGTCCTTGGGCATCCAAGTCATAAAAATTCCTTGTGGTTATAGCCCCTTCCCCAAAATCTATGTAAGTATAGTCTTCCCTCCCTGCTGGCTGCTATCTCTCGCTCTGTCCTTCCTAGCTGCTAGACTCTCCTGATTTTAGTCTCTGATTCTAGTCCCTGTTCACTGGATTGAACTTTTCTTTTTCTCACAACAAAGAGCCTGTTTTTTTGACAAGTGGATTCTTTGTATCACTGGGGTTGCCTTGGGAAGGTGGAAGCAGAAATCGGCTGGTTTCAAAGGGTGGGAGCCAGAGGAGGGGCAGGGTGGGGGATGGGCTGCCCTCTGGGAGCAGGAAGCTTGGAGAGGATGCCAGGGGGATGTCTGTGGCTTCTTCTGGGGCCTGGATTTAAGTTTTCCCCCTCTTTCTTGTTTTCCTTCCCCGTTCCTCTTTTTCCTACCTCAAGGCTTTTCCCTCTGCCAGACTCACTTCCTCATCAGCTAATTTTCACTTTCTTCCTCCTTTTACATCCTTCAAACTGGTTCTGGGAAAAGTCTGGCATGTTTGGTGCCTATCTGTATGCTTTTCCCCTCTGGTGTTAAAGATGTGGGACTCTGTTCATCCCAAAGCTTCTTTGCATAAGTAGCAAGCATAAGGAAGCAAGCAGAAAGCCCAAAGCAGTGGCTCACTTCAAAGTGCAGGCAGGGAACACAGCAGAGTGAGCTGAGAGCACACCTGCCCCTCCTGTGCCTGAGAAGAGACCCGTGCATTGCAAGGGTCTCTGGAGCCCTGGAGAATGGGCGCATGCAGGTGCGTAGACGTACCTTGGTGGCAGCGCCTTTGTCTACCCAAGCTAGGCCTTAGATTGATTACATGTTGTTTATCTCAGGTATTTTGTCACCATGATGAAAAGCTGGCTAACACAAATGGTGATTGTTGGGAGCCACTGTACATAATTTTGGGGGAAAATCATTTCACAAGTTATGATTAGGGCTGTTTGAGGCCTCAATGGTCCCATGATGTTGTGATGCTCATGGGAAAGATTGCATCAGCATAAGATCCTCCTGAATTTAGGATTATCGCCACCCCGTGAGTTATCAGGTATTCCCTATGAACCAACCCAATAAATACTTGCAAGGTCGGAATGTTTTGGTCTCTGCCCACTCTGAGACACTGACCTTCCCCCCACCCCAAATACTTAAGATTATGTAAGACTCTATTGTCTCTTTTCCTTTAGCCCTCACTGTCCTCCTTTTTAGGCAGTCAGGGATTGATCCACCTCCACAAGGTGATTCAAGGCAGGCATGATGCCACACACCTGTAATCCCAGCACTCTGAGAGGCTGAGGCAGGAGTGTCTCAACTTCAAGCCCATCCTGGGCAACATAGTGACTTTAGTGAGACATTTACAGGGTTTGTGAGTGCTGGGGTCTCCTTCTAGAGGTAGTTAACTGTAACTAAGTTCTTTCTATCCTGAACAAAGGATTGTTCAAGACAAGAGCAAACAGCAGTGTTTTACATTTATTAAAGGTAGGAAAAGGCATAGGCTCTGCAGAGCGATTTTGGGCGAAGTAAAAGTAGGAAAATGAGTGCACTCTACAGGAGACAGCAGGCTATAGAGAAGGGACACAGTAGCAAAGAGTTCGCTGTCTTTTTTGTATCTTCTACTCCTCAGGTTGACCTCAGGTCTAGGCCATCCAATGGAAAACCTACTTGAGTTCTGGGGAGCTATCCGCATGTAGGGATTTGGGACTTGTTCTGATTTGTGTACTAGGATTTTGTAATTAACAGGTCATGCCTAGTTGCCCATCCAGGTTTGCCATGCCTCAATTTCCTGCCTCAAGGCCCTGCCTCAAAATAAACAATAAAAAGGACTGAGGATGTAGGTAGCTCAGTGAGAAAGCGCTCCATTCAAACCCTAGCACTGAAAACAAAACAAAACAAAACAAAACAAAAAACAATGACTCAAATTCTCTGAACAGAGTTACTGATGTGGCATGATTTTCCAAAATAATGAATAATTTTCATCCAATTTCAAACAAAACAAAACATGAACATCTCATGCTTCTTATGGTACTTTCAGTTCTGAAACGTATAGTGTATATTAAAATGATGCTCAAAATGCTTATATTTATATTTAAAATAAAGTTAATCCTAATTACAAATGGTTTTGTAGGATTGATAAAGTCATTCAAAATTGCAGATATGGTCCAGCATGGTGGTGCACACCTGTGATCACAGCACTCCAGAGGCTCAGGCAGGAGGATCACTGTGAGTTTGAGGCCAGTCTGGGCTACATAGTGAGATCAAGGCCAGCCTGAACTACATAGCAAGACCTTGTCTCAAGAAACTAAAGATCAAAATTGGAGATGCAGGAATGTCCTTCTTTATATGGGAGTGCTCTAGGAATAGGTCCTACCCATTAAATGCCAAAAATAATCTTAATCATTATGTGAGGGGGAAAAGCCTCCACAAATTTCTGAAACAATCCCTTGGATGCAAGAACAGACATTGGAGGTCTGTCTGTAGGGAAAGGAGAAGAGTTTGGTGACCTAGCTAGGAAACCTGAAAGAAGAGGTTGTGCAAGGTGATGAGACTGAGGGCACATTGAGAAAAAGGTAGGAAGCAGGGGTCCACTGGTACAAAAAAAAAGCCCTGCAAGCTAAACCTGTGGTTTACTTCTCTAAACAGTTAGACTCTGTCATGTGGAGGGCCTAGATGCATATGGATTGTGGCTGCCACAGCACTCCTGGTTGACAAGGTTACTAAATTAACTCTATGACAACCACTGGAGTTCCAAACCTTCCATCAGGTTCAGACTGTTCTTGATCTTAAAGGACATCAGTTGCTTACAGGAGGATGACTGTCTAAATTTCATGCCCTCCTGTTAGAATCTCCAGAGATTACTCTCAAGATCTGCAAATTTTAAATCCAACAACATTGTTTTCTACTCCAGGAAAATGAGACATTCTATTTCACTCCTGAAACTATAGAACAAGTTTACTGTAGTAAGCCTGACCTCAAGGACTGGCTTTTAGATAACCCTGAGGAAGATAGTTTTACTGATAGGAGCAGTTGCATAAATAATTTAACTGAAAAAGGAAGGTTATGCAATATTTATCTCTAAGAGGTGATTGAGGAAAAGCTGCTTCCTTTAAACACAACAGCACAAAAAACTGAAACCATCACCCTTCTCCAAGCCTTTACAATCACTATGGAAATCAGTATAGAGAGTGCTCAAAAAGTTACAACTAGAAATTTCATTTGACCCAGCTATTCCCCTTTGAGGTATCTTCCTGAAGAGTTAGACAGTGATACATGAATATCCATGTTTATAGCAGCACAATTAATAGTAGCTGAATCTTGGAGATGGCCTATATGACCATCAACAAATGAAAAGGTGGTATTTATATACAACTGAGCACTCCTCTACCAAAAAGAAGAATAAACTAGAGTCACTTTTGGAAAATGGATGCACTTTGAGACCATGTTAAGTGAAATAAATCACGTGCACAAATATCACATTGTTCCTCATAGGAGAAATTCAGAACATAAACAAAGAGCAAAATAAAAGATAAGTTCAACTAAACTACATATAGAGACACTATTTTTAAAAAATTGAGACTAGGCAAACAGCTGGGACAGAGGGACGGGAGGGTGGGTGGGGAATGGTAGGTACAAAGAAATCATGGGCTGTAAAAGGAGCCCCCAAGTTGAAGAAAGTGAGCATCTCTCTTTAGAATTCAGGAAAATCATTTTATGGTCAGCGGTGCAGCTGGGGGAGGGGGTGCAGAGGAGGTGGTCCACCCTGGGGGGCACATTTTTTAGACAGCACTATTAATTTCCTATTTAAATGGGTTAACATATTCAGATATGTTGGAGGGCTACAGATTTAAGGAGTGACGGAACTCTAGCTGTGCCTGTATTTATGATGCCAGTGTCAGGCACTGGACTGCATTTCCCTAGTGCTCTAAGACAATAGGCCCTGTCCTCCACATCCTGGAGGTCACGGCAATAACTCAGTGATAAGATTTGGCTCACAGTTTGCTTAAAATGATCTCCTGATGAGCCACTTGAACACTGGGTGAAATGTATTTTCAATAGTATTTTAGAGAAAAGAAAATCCAGTATTCAAATGAGGCACAGCCAGTATTGTAGGTGACATGAAGTTACCACCTAGCCAGGAGGATAGCTTCTCTGTAACTGAGAGAAGTGGTAGTGAAATGCACTTGGAGAAGGATTTGTATGAGTCTCATCATTTGAAAATCTCTCAGGAAAGGGAGACTCTGTGCTTAGAGGCAGCAGGAGGGTGCTACAGTGCAACCTCTGAAGGCCTGCTCTTCCTTCTCTTTCCCTTTCCCATTTAGGATCTCCCGGGACAGTGAGGTCACCATGGCTCAGGAGCAGTCCCTTGTCCTGTTCCCACTGCTCATCCTGGTGCTCCTGAGGCTGGGGTGGGTCCAGCCTCTTAGGATATAGAATCCTCAGCCATGATGTCTCAGCAGCAGCACGTGGACTCAGGCCATTCTCCCAGCAACAACCCCAACTATTGCAATGAAATGATGATGCGCAGGAATATGACACAGAAACACTGAAAGTCAGTGCATATCTTTGTGCTCTTGTCCAGGCTGTCTGCTTCAAGAAAAATATCACCTGTAAGAATGGGCAGACCAACTGCTACCAGAGCAGCTCCAGCATGCACATCACAGGCTGCCGCCTGACGAGCAACTCCAAGTACCCCACCTGCTCCTACTGCACCAGCCAGGTGGAGAGGAGCATCACTGTGGCCTGTGAGGGGAACCCGTATGTGCCAGTCCACTTCGATGCTTCTGTGGAGTCCTCCACCTCAGCCAGAGCAGGGAGACACCCATCTCACCCCTTCTCAGCATTTCAACACCCACCTTTCCCCTCGTCTCTCTTTCCCCCAAAGAAATACCTGCAGTTAGGGCTCCTGTCCAACACACACATGCTTCCCTCTCCTCAGTCCTGTTCCTGCATGGATTTGGGGCTGAGAGAGGGTGGTGAGGTGCGCCCCACATTAACTCCATCACTGCTTCTTTTGAGAAAACACAGTTGCAGTCGCTTGATTCCTGAAGCATCCTACCCAGGTACTGTTTCTGAGGTGTCTTTCCAGCAAGGAGTAAGACATGTAAATGTGATTCCTTTTGGTGAACAGCAAATGGAGAATTTAAAAGCTCCCTTTTAGACTCTAGGATGTCAGCGACAGGAGAAAATTCTCTTTCTTGTAGATTCCTTGATATCAAATATAAAACTTTTAAATGTATGCTGTTTCAGATAGAAGGGAGATATAACTTCATGCATTGTATTGCTGGGTAAACCTACAAAGGTGAAGCTCAGATACCAAATTCTCTGGCACAAGTGGGAGAACATGGCCACAGACCCTGAATGGCCTCATGGTGAAAAAGAGGCCTCTATGAAACTGTGACCCTAAAATTCTATTGTCTTTTTTGTTAAGTGAGATATTACCAAGTTTTAAAAAATGACTGTTACTTGGAAAGTCAAGACTCTAAATGGAAGTGCCCGCCGAAAAGAAAAAAACCTACACAGTGCTGCGGCTGAACCACAACCTCTACTGAAGTGTGTGTACCGCACATTTGCCAGTCCTGACCTAATGTAAGCCCTGCCTTTTAAAGGACTTGCTCATGCTCTCCTGCTAGTAGCATAGCTGGGACTAGAACCCAAAGCTCCTTATTCTTTCTGATGAGTTTAATTCAGGAAGTAATTCTCCAGCCTTCCTTCTTCCCCCAAAGCTGTGGAGAGGTGCCTCTCTTGCTGGGGTGATTGCCTGCAGACTTCCAGTGTTCTTGGCCTGTGAGTCAGCCCTTACAGTTCCTGTCAGCCCTTCCTGAGGGCTAGTGAAAGCACTAGATTACGTTTCAGTCATCTCTTCATCGTTACATTTGACCCTCTACTGGTGATTGTCTCTGTCTTTAAACAGGCTCATAGAACAAGCAGAAAGCCCTACTTCCAACAAGCATGACCAGCTCTGTTGTTGTCTTTACACATTTATAGACTTGGGAGTGACTCTGAGGTCCCAGGTGTTGTGTAATTGCAGCTCACATAGAGTAAAACGACAGGTGAACACATCTCAGTGACCCAGCCCTCCTTACTCCTCACAGCTGTCAGTGTACGGACAAAATGTTCATCTTCTGCCCTTCTGCTTATCCATCCACTCCTGCTTCTCTCTGTGGCAAATCCTCCCTTCAGTTCCACCAGCCAGCAGCCCCTCAGTCAAGCACAAACCCACACCAAAACAGAGCAGTCACCAACACCTGAAGGGAGTCCTTCAAATAAGGGTAAATGGCTGAGTGTCATGGCATATGCTTGTAATCCCAGCACTCCTCAAGTTGAGGCAGGAGGATTGCAAATTTAAGGCCACTCTGGGCTGCATAGAGAGACTCTGTCTGAGAAAAACAAAATGAACAAAAAAATCCAGGCGCGGTGGCACACACCTGTAATCCCAACACTCTGGGAGACTAAGGCAGGAGAGTTACAAGTTTATCCCCAGCCTGGATTCTTAGCTACTTAGCAAGACACTGTTTCAAAACTTCAAAACATGTAAAATATGGGATGATGATGTAGCTCAGTGTGAAGGACCTGATTTCAATCCCCAGTACCAAAAGAAAGGAGCAAATGATCCTGGGATCAGTTTCTCACTTTCTGTGTGTTAACTCCAACAGTGTTCTCACTCAGTTTTTCTGTAATTTTGAAAGGAAAAGCTCCTCCCAATCCCCTCTCTTGTTGAGAACTTGTCTCAAATTCTTAAAACATCTTTACAAAGGGCTGCAGCTGTGCTGGGCGTAGTTTTGCATGCCAGTAATCTCAACACATGGGAGGCTGGGGCAGGAGGATTGTGAGTTTGAGACCAACTTAGCCAGATCCTGTCTCAAATTTAAAAAATAAAATTTAAAAGACTTGGGATGTAGTTCAGCACTTCCTGGGTTTCATTCCCAGAATCCCAGCCCCCACCTCCCCAAAAATTGAGAGAAAAGAAAGTACTGTTCTCTCTTCTCTGTCCCTCGGTCTCTGTCTCCTTGTAGCTCCCTGTCTCTCTCTGTGTCTGTCTGTCTGTCTGTCTGACTATCTCTCTCTGATCACCTCCTAATAATTATGGGCAATGGCTTCAAGGGAAATAATATGAAATCAAGAGAAATTTGAAGTAATGCAGGACTTCCTTGTTTCCATTACCAGAGCACAGGCTAAAAAGAGGTGGTTATGTTCTCAAGGAGACCACAGTGGTGACCTAGAGAGCTAAGAATGAAATATTTGCTGGGATACTGGCAAGCAATGATTTGAAAGTCAAGAACAACACAGTGACACTCACTAAATGCAGTAAGAAGTGCTTTTATTGCTGTGAGTACAGTGCACTAAAGCTGGCAAAGGTCACAAAGGCCTAGGTCTCTTCCTCCACTTTCCATATTTGCCTTGCCTCAAAACAGTCAAATCTTCAAAGCAGAAAACATGTTTTAATCCCATGTCTAGTATAGTATCCCAGGTATTCCAACTGTCCCAATAATTTGATTCTTTCTTTTATGAGAACAAGGAAATAAGAATAGGAAAAGAAAAGAAAAAGCATAAGAAACTCTAATAGAAACTGTGTGAAAAAGTGATTAAAACTTTACAAAATTAATCTAAGTGAAAAGGCAGTAGTGGATAAAGAGGGCTATCGAACTGACGCTTGCAGGCCACAGTGACGTGTGCCAACTTGGAAAATTCATTGTAGATGCAAGAATCCCTCTTATTCTTGATTACACACCGAGTCGTAGGGACAAGATCTCTGCTCCGGTGGCAAATGTTCCCTTTTATCTTCTTGCATGGGATAGTGGGCAAAGCACAGACATCAATCACACTTTGGAGAGAGACATGAAGAAAGGTGTTTGATGCCTTACACCCAGGCCTGTAGTTGTTGATATCGTCCATTAGCTTGTCGCATGAGAGGTTTTTTTTCAGTATGTGCTGGTTCTCAAACCATGAAAGTGGGGTGTGGCCCCCAAGTGCAGGCCAAACAGGACCCAGTAGCACAAATAGCCCCAGTAGCAATAGGAGCGGAAATCTCACATCTCGCACCATCTTTTCTGTGTAGGAAAAGAGAAGCGCATGGTAATAGTAGAAGCAATAAGAGCAAAATTGTTAATCAAAACTATATGCTTCTAAGATTTCATACCTATTTTTAAAATCTCTGTCATGTAATCTCACAATTCCAGTGAAAGAATGTGAGGTGAGCAGACCTTTCCTTTAACTGGCATAGCCCATTCCCCTCTTTGGCCTGTACTCATGCATTCAATAACTCTCATGGGAGAAACCCAGGTTTTTCATCTCCTCCCTCCTGAGATGTTGACCTTCATCTCTGACCACCTCCTCCCAGCCGTCTTCACTGCCCTGCTCATCCCAGCCTGAGGTTCTCCCCTCTTACCGGTGTGTGTGCTGGGTTCCTGATGAGCTCAGAGCACTGCTTAGTCCAGGTTCAGAGGATTCCTTCTCTTTCCTTCTCCCCAGCCCACCAGTGCTGCATGTACCAGGCAGGGGAAGATATGTTCTGAAACCCAGGAAAGAGAAACCTGCCTCTTAGCAGATGTGAACTCCTTCTGCAGTGAGGATAAGAATCTAGATCTTTAAATCTCCTCTTTAAACTTAAGAGATTATTGGTATTTAGGGCTGGGGATTTAGTTCAGTGGTTTTGCCGCTTGCTACACAAGCACAAGGACCCGAGTTCAATTCCTGGTACCAAAAACAAAAAGATTATTGGTATTTGTAGAGGAAGAACTCTCCTCTGTGTAACAAGATTACCCAAAACTCACAGTTTAAAAGAAATAATCACTTTCTGATAAAGGTTTAATGCTTTCTTCCTGATTAAAAGTTTCAATTTTTTGAAACTATCATTTCAGTTTCTTAAGAGAAAAGGTAAATGTGGTATAAAGCTGCCACATACTTGGTAATATTGTGAGTTTCAACAATAGATGTGAGTGAATTATTCATTTATGTATGTGTCTATTGGGCCAGATCTTGTGCTATTCAGATTCAGGATTCATGTTCCAACGAAAGACAGAGTGAGGTAAGTAGGAAAGTACATTATACATATGAAGATAAAGACAGACAACATGTACAGGGCGATGGAAGACATGGTAGAGGCTGTGGGGAGCCTGTGGAGAGCAAGAATTATTGGGACACAGCACCTGAATTGAACTTTGAGGAATAATTAGACGTAGGTGAAGAGGGGGATAGGGCCTAAAAAGAGGAAAATGTGTGTGAAGAGACCCATACACAGGAAGAAAAAAGGCAAATTTAGGGCATTTGCCTTTGAAAACTGTTCTTCCCTTTCCACTGCTGCTCTAATACCCTTATTCTGCATCTTATTTTCTCCTTCATGGCTCACATAAAGCTTTTTACATGCACTCCATGTCCCAACCTCTCTTCTGTACAGTCCAATCTACTTCCAGATCAGTGTTCCTCTAGCAGAGTTATAATAAGTTCACCACTATTGTCCAATGATTTCAATGGTTCCAGATATGTACAGGGAAAAAATAATGTCTGTTTGTGGTTTACCTACACTGAGGTTATGTACAGGACACAAGGTTAATATACAAAAGTCAATGTTTTTTGGTTTTGTTACTTTGAACCAGAGTCTAGGTTGCTTTGTAGCTTTGGTTGGCCTAGAACTTACTATCCTCCTGCTTCAGTCTCCTGAGTTCTAGGATTACAGAAGTATGCCACCATGCCCAGCTCAAAATTCAATTGCTTTTTACATACCAGCAATGAGCAATAGGAATTTAAAATTAAAAACACAATGCCATTTACATTGCCTTAAACAAAAGTGAAATACTTAGGTATCCATCTAATTACATATGTAAAAATTATATATTACTCAGATATTTGTTGCTTCTGTGACCAAATTTTACAGAGGGTGAGGAGCTATGAGAAGCATGTTTATTTAAATGCAAACATTTACATTTCAATTCACAAACATGAGTCACTATCTTTTATTTATGACAGTTACACTCAAGTTAAAATCAGTCCTCATCTCCTTTTATTAATACTCAGGGAAAGAGACAAAGCTATTGTTGAACCACTATGTAATAAATCCAGAAACAAGTCTGTTTTAAAGGTTCCAATTATTTTAACTACAAGGTGAATTTGACAGGTATTTTGGGGTTCTATCTTGGCTCTGCTTGAAAACTAAAACAAGCAGCAAGAACTTTATTACTACGGTAGACAGAATCACTTAAAGGGTTCACTTATACAGTCTTTCTCCAAGCATTAAAGTGCCCTCCAAGGTAAAGAAATAAAACATCACTATAATTTAAGCAAAAAATTAGATATTAAGTGATTTCACATAAGACAAAAATAATTACTGGAGAAATAAAGTTTACAAATCTATCAAAATATCACATTTACTCTAAAGTTCATTTTTTTCACTTCTTCTATAGTCAATTCTCATACTTCTCATTTTTCATATATTTAGCAAAATCATTTCATCAATTTTTATCTTCCAGCTTTTGTATGTCACAAATAAAAATAACTCACTTAACATGACTCAGCATAAATATCTTTCTATTTTTCAGACTAAAACTTACTCTCAAACTGTTTAAAACTATTTTCCATAAACATTATCTAGTCTTCACAGCATAATGTAAAAAGCCACTTCAAATCTTCTTTAGAGATGGGCATAGCATTTAAAAAACCAATTACTCCCTTTTCCACTCAAACTAAACTATGCCATATTTTGGTTAGATGAAAGACAATCTTAAGAGATATTTCACTTAATCTAGCTAATATATAAACATTATTTTATTTGATCAATCACTCTGAAATAAGATGGTTTTAAAGTTTCATTAAAACCAACATAAAATTAAGTCTGAATTGTACATAGATCTAGGATGAGTCAATATTTAACAAAGGTGATTTTTTAAAAGTACAATATAGACTAACTTTTAAAAGTTCTAATTTGTAAATGTTGATATTATCCTCTCAGTTACAACAAGTACCTGAAAAAAACAAATTAAAGGAGGAAAGATTTATTTGAGCTCACAGTTTCTGAGTCCCTGGTTGCTGACTCCATTGCCTTTACACCTGTGGCAAGTGTATCAGTGTTTACTTGAGAAACAGGTATAATACAAAATATACAAATATATAAGACTTGACAAGATTGGCTTACAATGGCCACTCACAGAGTCAGATGTGGAAGAGGGCAGAGGGTCTGTCTGCACCCTGGAGACTGAAGGATCCAATCCTTCCCAGAAGGCTGAAGGATCTGCACCGGAAGCTGAAGAGTCTGCTTTAGAAGCCAGGAGATGACTCCAAGGTGAAGGTGAAGAGTGGAGCTCCTGAAAGAAGCTCCTCCACATCTGTCCTTCTTTGTTTCCCTTTTATATCATCCTTTTATATCATCAAGCCCCCTTAGGGTGAGTCTTCCATACCCTAGAGTGTGGAATTGCTGAGCTAATTTAGTTGAGTTTCTTTTACTCAAGTTCTCTTACTCAGTCAAACATCACAACAGGGCTCCCTGCTGTTGCCATTTCCTCTCAATAATGCCATCAAATTATGGTCTTACCAATGTGTGGCAGATCCCCCTGGCCAGGCTTAGAGCAGGCTGTAATATGGAACAGGCATTTCCCCCCCCCCCATTAATTGGCTACAATACACTTGGGGCCAGACCAAAGCCTACATGACTCACAGGAGCATGTCAGATGGCCCTGCAGTCTAGCATAGCTTCCATGCCAAAGGCTTCCATGGAGATCTAAGTCCTGATCCGTGAAGCTGCAGGGCTCCTAAATGAGATAACTGTGGCAGAGGACCAAATACCATACGGCTCCAGACCACATTCCATTCCTAGAGGTACGCTTCCCTTAATTGTTTCAGTAACTTACTAGTTAACCACGTCCAACCTTTTGTCTGTTCTGTTCTTTTCACAAGATTCCCTTATCCTCCTCCCTACAAGCCTTCCCTGTGTCAGCGGACATCACTGGATGCCACACATATCCCCCTACCCTATTTTACCCACACTTGTGTAATCAAATAAATACAGACGGTCTTGGTTGCTTGAGGTCTTCCTCACATGCTTGGTGTGGCCCATCCCAGTTCCCCACTTCCTGTTTAAGTCTTATTTCAGTGTTTTTCCTTTTGCCTTGCATCATATTGCCTTGCAGGAAATTGAGACTCTGGGCCCAGGTCCTTGATACCAATGGATTTATTTCATTGGTAAAGTTAGAACCAAAAAAGCATCAGCAACCAATCCTTCAACACAATGAGCATGCCTACTCCCTACCAGGCCATGCAGTACTAAAGCAGGACTTAGAAACAAAAGTAAGGTTCTCTCACATAAGCAATTCACTTTTTTTTTTTTTTTTTTTTTTTTGTACCAGGGATCAAACTTGGGACCTTGTGATTGGTAAGCAATTCATTTTTAAACTTCCCCTCCTGACAGCTGTTGTTCTTTGTCATTTTTTTCTGTGATTTTTTCTCTTAATTTTTATTAGTACATGTTAGAGTACACAATGATTCCGTTTATTGTAGAAGTTGGTACATGCACATAACACATCTTAATTCTTATTTTTTCATGCCCCACTCCCTCCAACTCTTGGTCTCCTTTCCATTTGCAAAAGCACTATTTTCATCCTTTTTTCCCTTCAATTTTTTCCCATCCCCTTTTTCCTCCCTTCCTTTTACCCCTCCATTTTGTGCCCCCATCCATTTGAGAAAGATCTCTTCCCTTCCTGTTTATCTATCTTCTATTTTTCGTATTTATTTTGAGTTTCTTATATAAGAGGAACCATGCAATATTTAAGATAATGTGTCTGATTTATTTCACTCTGATATAAAGAAAAACTTGAAGCATTCATAAATGGTTGTAAAATTAGAAGACTCTCTTTTAGATACATTCCAGGCCCCTTTAATTGTATGTCTTGAAGTCAAGAGTCATGTACTGTACCACCAGATAGTAGTTTTGTTCTCTTATTTTACTGGTACATTTTATATATACATAATAATGACACTCATCTGTCTTTTCTTCTAATACAGATAAAATCAGTAACTTTGCCCCTGTTTTATAACCTCATGTTCTCAAAACATCATTTTTATCAGACCAAAGACACTGGGATATATTAACTAACAAAACTGTCACAGCTTGACTAACTTCCTGATTGGATTTAGTACAACATCTTGCTACCTGCATCATGGTTATCCAAAAGTTGGTCCCAGAGAAGGGGCTCTGTCTCCACTGACACAAAGTAAGCCTGGAGAGAGTTGGCAGCCTAGGGAAAAACAATGGACTGGCAGCCAGTGCTAGTGCCCCCTGCCCCCCCCCTCAAAAATTGTAAACTGCAAATTCCCTGTGGGGTTTTACAGTGGATGTAACTACCTTCATGTGGTAGGCTAGAGTTAGAGAAAAAATACAGTGTAACACCCACTGTATTTGAGAGTGTTTGATCAGGAGCCATTATGGGAAGGACTTAATTGTTTAAGCCTAAGCTACAGAACAACTATACTTCAGGGTTTCTAGTATCATTCTATTACAGTGACTGGGTGAGAGATGACCAAAAGACACAAGCAGAGAGAGGCCATACAGTAGGTATAAAGCCCCCTGAAGTGGGGTTAAGCTTAGGCTGAGAAGTATTTAGGGATCTTTCTCTCTCTCTCTCTCTCTCTCTCTCTCTCTCTCTCTCTCTCTCTCTCTCTCTCTGAGTTGAGAAGCCAGGCCAGTCATTTGTGATCTTCAGAGTGGGCTGGGTTTGAAAACAATTTGCTTCAGCTAAGTGTGGTGGGGTAGATAAGAAAACCATAGATGAGATTTAGACTTTAGCTTTAACTTATGATCTGACTTGGGATGATCTCCAACTACAATTTTCTACCTACTGCAACCCTGGAGAAAAAGTTCATGCATGGGCAACAACACACTTTTAGGCTGATGAAAGAACATGCCTGGGATAGTGGTAAGGATGTGGGTACAGCTCGTGTACTTCAGCAGGATCTTCACTGGCAAAATTAGATTAAAAATGAAAGTCACAAGAAGTCAGTGAGGTACTTACTTATGAAATTTTGGGAATGAGGAAATGCACAGATAAGCCAGTCAGTTATGCATAGATTAGATAAATCATCCAAGACAAGGCAGAAAAACCTACCTTGTTTCTGGGATAGTTAACTGAAACACTCCATAAATGCACTAATATTGATCCTAACTCACAAGTGGGAAAAATTTTATTGGGAACATATTTTATTAGCCAGTCTTCCACCAGACATTCATAAAGGGATTCAGAAGCAGGTCATGGGTCCTCAGACAGACCCTAATTAATGAACTTTTAAACTTGGCCTTTGGGGTTTTCAATAATAGGTATAAAATAGAGGCAACTTCCAAGGCCCAGGAGAAATGACTTCAGGCCTGAGAATAGACTGGATTCATTGCTTTGGCATTAGAAAATAAAACCCTGGTTCTCAGAGAATCCCCAAGACGACACATGCAAAGAGGGAGAATGTGACACCAGATGTCTGCCACTGCCATGGAGACCCTGGACACTGGCATAAGGACTGCAGTAAGCAAGGCCTTTCACCTGCAATGTGTTACCTCTCCAGACAGGAAAACACTGGGAGCAAGGCTGCCCTCACCTCCAAAGGACAGGCCACCTGCTTCAACTATGGCTTCCCTGGAAGAGTAAAGATGCCTCTCAATGAAGTGAACATCCCTGTGGAAGAGCCCAGGGTAAGTCTTGACATGAGAGATTAAAATATTGATTTTCTTTTAGCCATTGCATCTTCATTCTCTGCCTTGCCCAAATCCCCTGGACCTCTTTCTAGCAAGAGCTCCATTGTGACGGATGTTTACAGCATCCCTCAGAGCAAATGCTCTACAGTGACTTTAACTTGCAAATACAGAGAACTGATTTTGACTTAAACTTTACTAGTTTTCCCAGAATGTCCTACCCATTATAAGAAAGAGATGTTTTCCCTGTTTGGGAGCAAATCTTTACCTGGCATAAAAATACTGACCTCCTTTTTTGGGGGGACCATTAACATCAGATCCACTAGATAATACATTTAGAGATATAAGGCAAGGCATGGTGTTGCACGCCTGTAATCCTAAAGCTTGGAGGGCTGAGGCAGGAGGATTGCTACAAGTTTGAGGTCAGCCTGGGTTACATGGTGATTTCAAGGCTGGTATGAACTACATGGTGAGACACTCAAAGAAGCAAAACAAAACAAAAAGAGATATACCTGCAAAAATTTTATCAAAAGTAGATCCCTGAATCTGGGATACAGCACTAAATCCCCAGGAAAGGCAGTTCATGCCCAATCTGGTGATATTTTCTTTTATCAAAGCAGGAGCTTATCTTTCTCCTAATGAATAGTTGACAATTTAAAATAACTGAAGGCCTTACTTCTCATCTTTCTTAGACCTTCAAGAATACATATCTGAAAGTTTTGTATTTTCCTGTCAGGTTTGCAGATCAGTGGGGGCCTTGTATAGGGTCTGCTTGGACTCTAGTAGAAACTGGCTGTTTCCTTGGCTGTCTTCTGACCTTCTAAAATGAAGATAATATTTCTCTTTAAATGTAGTAGCAGCTTGTAATACTGCTTATCTCTCACTAGAAGTCAATGCTGATTTAATAGTAACATTACATCTTTCTAATCTAGTTCATAGGATGGAGTAAGTCCACCAAAGACCACAATGTACTTATTAGGGTTGTCTGAAAAATTTATTTTTTTTAATTTTTATTTTATTGGTACATTTTAGGTATACAGTATAATTAAATTCATCACTGGAAATTTGCACCTTTACATAGTCTCTCTTGGTTCTTATTTTTCCCCCTTCCCCTGCCCTCCCTTCAACCCCTCCATCCCTCCCTATTTAAAAAGACTTTGTTTCCATTTTTCCATTTTCTCATATTAATTCCATTCCCTTCTTTCCTTTCCCCTCCCCGTCCCCCTGCCCTTTCCCCTTTGCCCCTTTTCTTCCTATTTCACATTACCTATTATACCTTTTAATCTTTATTTACTCTTTCAGTTTCTCACACTAAAGAAACTATTCAGTATTTACACATGTGGGTCCTATTTATTTCACTTAAGAGTATGGCCTCAATATCCATCCATTTAGCTATCAATGTCTCTAATTTCTCATTTTTATGGCTGAGTAGTACTCCATTTTATTTTTTTAAAAAAATCACATTTTCTTTATCCAGTCTCCAGTTGATGGGCATTTGGGATGCTTCCAAGTTTTAGCTATTAAAAATTGTGCCGCTATGAACATGGGTGCATATGTATCACTGTGGTATGATTCTTTTAATACTTTAGGGAAGATACCCAGCAGGGGGATAGCTGGGTCAAATGGAACTTCCAGTCCTAGTTCTTTGAGGTATCTCCATACTGATTTCCACAGTGCTTGCACCAGTCTACACTCCCACCAACAGTGGAGCAGGGTTCCTCTTTCCCCACAGCCCCCCCCCCAGCATTTATTACTGGTTGATTTCATGATAGCAGCCATTCTTTTTGGAGTGAGGTGGAATCTCAGCATTGTTATCATTTGCATCTCTTGAATGACCAGTGATGTTGAACATTTTTTCATATATTTATGTGCTATTACTACTTCTTTGTCTGATAAATGTCTGTTCATTTCAGCTGCCCATTTTTCAATTGGGTCTTTAAATTTGGGAGGTCTGATATTTTTAAATTCTTTATAGATTCGAGATAGTAGACCTTTGTCTGAGGAAGACCAGGTGAAGATTTTTTCCCACATGGTGGGTTGTCTCTTCACACTGCTGGTGGTTTCTCTTGCTGTGCAGAAGCTTTTTAATAAGAATAGATCCCTCTTGTTGATTGTTTATGCTAGTTCACGGGCAACTGAGATTTTGTTCATAAAATCGTTTCTTACACCAATGTCTTCAAGAGTTCCACCTAATCTCTGTTCCAGCCAGTTTAGTGTTCTTGTTTTAATATTTAGATCTTTAATCCATTTCGATTTTAGTTTAGTGCATGGTGAGAGATATAGGTCCAGTTTTAATCTTTGGCAAGTTGAAACCAATTTTTTCCAGCACCATTTATTTAAGAGGCTATCTTTCCTCCAGTGAAGGTGTTTGGCTCCTTTATCAAAGAAGAGATGGCTGAGTGTGTCTGGAGTTCTTTCTGCGTCTTCTAATCTGTTCCACTGGTCCTCAGGTCTGTTTCTTTGCCAGTACCATGCTGTTTTTATCACAGTATCTTTGTAGTATAGTTTCAAGTTGGGGGTTGTGATAGACACAGCCATGTCTCTGTTACCAAGACTGGCTTTTGCTATTCTGGGTGTCTTCTTGTTCCAAATGAATTTTTGGATTGTTTTCTCAAGGTCCATAAAGTATGGAGCTGGGATTTCAATTGAGATCACATTGAATCTATATAGCAGTTTTATAAGTATGGCCATTTTCACTATATTGATCCTTCCTACCCACGAGCAGGGGATGTCTTTCCATTTTCTGATATCAACTTCAATGTCTCTTTTCAGAGAGCTATACTTTTCAGAGAAGAGGTCTTTGATTTTTTTTGTTAGGTGGATTACTAGGTATTTCAGTTTCTTGTATGCTATTGTGAAAGGAATTTTTGTCCTATTTCTGTCTCAGTGAGTCTATTCCTGTAGAGTAAAGCTATTGATTTTTGTGTGTTTACCTTGTATCCAGCTACTCTACTGAATTTGGTTATTAAGTCTAGAAGAGTTTTGGTGGTGTTCTTTTTTTCCCATTAAGTTTATTGGTATATTTTAGGTATAAAATACAGTTACATTCATATTGATTTCTTGTCCCATTACATGAGTATCTTGGTTCTTATTTTTTTCCCCAATCCCTTGCCCTCCCTTCACCCTCGCCACCCTTTCCTATTTGCAAAGACTTTGTTTCCATTTTTTTCTTTTCTCATATTTTTTTCCTTTTTTTCTTTCCCCTACCCCTCCAACTTCCCCTTCTCCTTCAGACCTTCTTTTTCTATTACACAATATCAATTATACATCTTTTAAATTACAATATCAAGATATAGGAGACATTACCACATATTTTACAGAATTTAAAAGGATATAGAAAGCATATTACAAAAATCTTTTTTGAAATAAATCTGACAACTTCTAAGAAGTACCTTGGAAGACAAATTAATGAAACTGACTCTGGAGGAAATATAAAATTTGACTAGCACCTAATAAAGAAAGTATATTCCTAGCTTGAGAACCTACCTATATGACAACAGCAGGCTCATAAACATTTTAACTGATAAATTATATCAAACAATTAAAGCAGAGAAAAAAAGGAACACTTCTCCCCTCATTTTAGGAAATCAACATTGTGCTAATCCTAAAACTGGGTAAAGATAATAGAAGAAAAAAGTATGAACATACATAGAAATTTGTTTAACAAAACAAACTATTGGAAGTCGGATCTGGCAGGATGTAGAAAGTGGTTTTATTGAAAGGATGGCAGTGTTGGTTCAGCATTGGAAAAAGTCATCATTTAAACAGAGGAAAGGAAAAAGCCATATGATCCTGTCACTAGTTGGAGAAAAAGTGTTGGACTAAATTCTACAGCTGTTTATGGTAAAAGCTATCAGGAGACTAGAAGTAGAACAAAACCTTCTCAACAGATTAAAGACATGTACTCCATACTTCCAGTGAGAATGCCTTATATGAATGGAGAAAATGCAATGCTTTCTCCTTAAGGTGGGAAACAAGGGCAGATATGCTTACTTTTATCTGTCCATTAAACTTTGAAACCTAGGCCCAAACAAAATAGTCTGGCAATAAAATGACACAATTAGGATAGGATTGGCAAGGTAGAAGTAAAATCTTTATATGTAGATGAAATGATCATCTAGAGAGAAAATACTAAGAAATCTCTAGGAGCCCCTAGAACTTGTATTTGAATTTAGCAGGAATAGAAAACACAAGGTATATATAAAAATTCAGGTCTGTGTATATTTGCTATAAATGAAGAATTGGATATTGAAATTTAAAAGTTATGTAGGAGTACAAAGGACATAGAAAAGTTAAAAAAAAAAGACAAAAAACAGTGTTGGAAGACGTTTAGTACCTAATTTTAAGACTTCTTCTAAAGCTACAGTAATCAAGGCAGTGTTGGTATAAGGAAGGACATATAGATCATTTGAATAAAACAGAGAATCTAGAAATAGAATCACACATATATAGTCCACTGAGTTTTGAAAGATTATTTAACATTAGCATTTTATAGAATATAAACTCAATTCAAGAGCTAAGGAAGAGATAGTGTTTTCAGCAAATGGCACTAGAACACCTGGTATCCATATATAAAAAATTAACCTCAACCCTTTATTTCTATACATGAAAATAACTTGAAGGGATCTATGAACCTAAATATGAAACCCTAAAAGTATAAAACTTTAAGAAGAAATTATAAGGGAAAATATTTATGAATTCAGGGTAGGCAAGAACTACCTAGGATACAAAAGTCATGATGTATAAAAGAAAAAAAATGATAAATGAGATTCCATCAAAATTTAGAACTTTAAATGACATCATTAAAATGAAAAGTAGTCCTTAAACAGACCATATTTACAATGCATATAACCTATGACCAGAATATATAAAGAATTCTTAGAGCTCATTAATAGACAACCCAATTAAAAAGTAGACATAAGAAGATGATAAGTAGCCAGTATAGCACAAGGAAAGGTGTGCAACTCTAGAATCAGAAAAATACTAATCAGTACAATAACAAGATTGAATTATACACTCATTAGGGAGATGAAGTTAAAAGTCTTAAAAGCCTTGTCATGAATTTTTCTTTTTGTTGGATTCTCCCCCTTTGTGTTTAATTTGTCACACCCAATGGATTCATTCTGCTGGGTTTCCTGGGGTTGTGATCCTCATTGTCTTTTCCTGGGGTATTGTCTAAAATTTTTGGAGTGCTGGTCTGGTATTCACGAAGTTCCTAAGGTGTTCTTTGTCATGAAAGTATCTTATTTCTCCATCAATTTTGAAAGATAGTTTTTCAGGATACATCAATCTAGGTTGGAGGCTGTTTTCCTTTAGGGCTCGATACACATCAGTGCAAGCTCTTCTTGCCTTGAGGGATTGCATTGAGAAGTCTGCTGTGATTCTGATGGGCTTTCCTTTGTATGTGATTTGTTTCTTTGCTTAACTGCTTGTAGAATTTTGTTCTTCTGTTGGATTTCTGGAATCCTAACTATTATATGCCTATGTGTAGATTTTTGTTGATCAAGGCTAGCTGGAGTCCTATATGTCTCACTTATCTGTATGTCAAGTTCTTTTCCCCTCTTTGGGAGGTTTTCTGCCATCACTTCTGTGAACAGTTTTTTTATGTCATCTGCACTCTCTCCTCTTTCTTCATTGACTCCAATCAGTCTTATGTTATTCTTCTTTGTTATTCTTCCTAGCAGCTGCTGGATTGATTTCTAATATTCCCTTACAATTTTAAAGCAATTTTTCTTTTCCTGGTCACTAATTGCAATCTTATGTTCTATATCTGAAATTCTATCCTCACATTGGTTCATTCTGCTACGCAGACTTTTGATGGAGTTTTTAATCTCCTGGAAATCTGTTTGCATCTGTTTTATGGATTCCATTTGTTTCCTATGTTGGGATTCCATTATGTTCCTCAGATCCTCTATTTTTTATCTCTGTCTTCTCTAGATTTCTTAATCATGTCTTGCACTATGATCACAATCTTTGCTGTTATCTGAGAAATTATTTCTGATTTCATTTTTCCCAGATCCTCTTTTGTTGCCAGTTCAGAGAGTCCAGGTGGTTGAGTATCAGATTGTTCCATCTCGTTTCCCTTTGGAATTGTGGTAGGTGATCCATAAGTCTGTTTTTGAGGCTTGTTTACATGTCTTCTCATTTCCACGGGGGGGTGGGGGTGCTTCTGGTCCCCCCGTGGCTCACCTTCTCTGCCCTAGGAGCTGGGATGGTGGCAGGGGAGCTTCCTTCTGGGTGCTGGGACCAGTTTACCTTCTCTGCCCTAGGATCGTGGGATGGTGGCAAGGGATTGGTGGTGTTCTTGGGGCTTTCTATACAGAGTATCATGTCATCTGCAAATAATTACAATTCAACTTCTTCATTTCCTATCTTTATTTGTTTTATTTCTTTCTCTTGTCTAATTGCCATGGCTAATGTTTCCAAAACAATATTGAACAGGAGTGGTGATAGTAGACCTCCTTGTCTTGTTCCTGATTTTAGTGTGAAGGATTTCAGTTTTGGGCCATTTAGTATGATATTGGCTGTTGGTTTTTCATAGATGGCTTTTATCAGATTGAGGTAGAAACTGTCTATGCCAATTTTTGTAAGGTTTTAATCATAAATGAGTGGTGGATTTTGTCAAATGCTTTCTCTGCATGTATCAAGATGATCATATGGTTTTTTTCCTTGGCTCTATTGATATAGTGTATTACATTGATTGATTTTCATATGTTGAACCATCCCTGCATCCCTGGGATGAATCCCACTTGGTCAGGGTGTATGATCTTCTTGATGATCTTCTGCATTCTATTTCCCAGGATCTTATTAAGGATTTCTGCATCTATGTTCATTAGTGAGATTGACCTACAGTCCTCTTTTTCGGTTGGGTCTTTTTCTGCTTTGGGGATCAAGGTGATGCTTGCTTCCAGGAATGAATTTGGAAGTATTGCTTCCCTTTCAATTTCATTGAAGGGTTTAAAGAGTAGTGACAGTAGTTCCTCTCTAAATGTCTTATAGCATTCAGAAGTGAAGGCATCAGGACTTGGCCTTTTCTTAGTTGGTAAGTTTTTAACTATGCTTTCAATTTCATTGATTGATATTTGTTGTTTAGAATTTTTAGGTCTTCATTCAACTTTGGCAATTCATATGTATCTAGACATCTGTCTATTTCTTCTGTTTTCCATCTTATTGGTGTATAGGTTCTGGAAGTAGGTATTGATGATCCTCTGGATTTCTGGCGGGTCTGTTGTAATTTCACCCTTGTCATTCGTAATTGCATGGATTTGGGCCTTTTCTTTCCTTTTTTTTCATTATGTTTATTGGTACATTTTAGGTATAAAATAGTTACATTCATCATTGGGATCTTATACCTTTACATGGTGTACCTTGGTTCTTATCTTTTTCCCCCTTCTCCTGCCCTCCCTTCACTATTTGCAAAGACTTTGTTTCCATTTTTTTTTCTTTTCTCATGTTTTTTCTTTTTCCCTTCTTTCCTTTCCCCTACCCCTCCAACGTCCCCTACTCCTTTAGAACTTTTATTCCAATTACACCATATCAAATATACATTTTTTAAATTACAATATCAGAATTTAGAGGACATTACCAAAGGTTTTATAGAATTTAAAAGGATGTAGAAAGTATATTACAAAAATCTTTCTTGAAATAAATTTGACAACTTCTAAGAAGTACCTTGGAGGACAAATTAATGAAACTGACTCTAGAGGAAATATAAAATTTGAATAGCACTTATTAAAGAAAGTATATTCCTAGCTTGAAAACCTACCTATATGACAACAACAGGCTCACATACATTTTAACTGATAAATTATATCAAACATTTAAAGCAGAAGAAAGAAGGAATACTTCTCCCTTCATTGTAGGAAATCAGCATTGTGCTAATCCTAAAACTGGATAAAGATAATAGAAAAAAAGTATGAACATAGATAAAAATTTGTTTAACAAAACAAACTATTAGAAGCCAGATCTGTCAGGATGTAGAAAGTGGTTTTATTGAAGGGATGTCAGTGCTGGTTCAGCACTGGAAGATGCACCCCTATAAATAATATTTCAATAGAGGAAAGGAGAAAGCCATGTGATCCTGTCAGTAGTTGCAGAGGAAATACTGAACTAAATTCTACAGCTGTTCATGGTAAAAGCCATCAGGAGACTAGAACTAGAACAGAACCTTCTCAACAGATAAGCCATGTACTCCATACTTCCAGCAAAAATGCCTCCCATGAATGGAGAAGATACAATGCTTTCTCCCTAAGGTGGGGAACAAGGGCAGACATTCCTACTCTTCTTCTGTCCATTAAACTTTAAAACATAGACCCAAACCAAAATAGTCTGGCAATAAAAAGACACAATTTGTATAGGACTGGCAAGGTAGAAATAAAATCTTTATATGTCGATGAAATGATCATCTAGAGAGAAAATACTAAGAAATCTTGAGGAGCCCCTAGAACTTGTATTTGAATTTAGCAGGAATAGAAAACACAAGGTATATATAAAATTTCAGGTCTATGTATACTTGCTATAAATGAAGAATTTGATATTGAAATTTAAAAGTTAATTGTAGAAGTATAAAGGACCTAGAAAAGTAAAAAGAAAAAGAAAAAAACTGTTGGAAGACATTTACTACCTAATTTTAAGACTTCCTCTAAAGCTACAGTAATCAAGGCAGTGTAGGCATAAGGAAAGACATATAGATCAATGACATAAAACAGAGAATCTAGAAATAGAACCACACATATATGGTCCACTGAGTTTTGAAAGATTATTTAACAGTAACATTTTATAGAACATAAACTCAATTCAAGAGCAGAGGAAGATAGTGTTTTCAGCAAATCGTACTAGAACACCTGGTATCCGTACGGAAAAATTAACCTCAACCCTTTATTTCCATACATAAAAATAACTTGACAGGATCTATGAACCTAAATATGAAAGCCTAAAAGTATAAAACTTTAAGAAGAAATTATAAGGAAAAATGTTCATGAATTTAGGGTAGACAAGAATTTCCTAGGATACATAACACATGATGTATAAAAGAAAGAAATTGATAAATGAGATTCCATCAATATTTAGAACTTTATTTATTTATTTATTTATTTTGGTACAGGGGATCAAACTCGGGTCCTTGCACTTGCAAGCCAGGTGGGGGAACCACTGACCTAAATCCCCGGCCCAATATATTTAGAACTTTACATGACATCATTAAGAAAATGAAAAGTAGCCCTTAAACAGACCATACTTATAATACATATAACCTAAAACCAGAATATATATAGAAGTCTCACAGCTCATTAATAGACAACCCAATTAAAAAGTAGACACAAGATGATAAATAGCCATTACAGATACATATTGACATCATTGTCATGTCTTTTTCTTTTTGTTGGATTCTCCCCCTTTGTGTTTAATTTCTTGTTGTGCCCAACGGATTAACTCTGCTGGGCTTCCTGGGGTTGTGATCCTCATTGTCTTTTCCTAGGATATTGTCTAAAAGTTTTTGGAATGCTGGTTTGTTATCCATGAAGTTCCTAAGGTGCTCTTTGTCATGAAAGTATCTTATTTCACCATCAATTTTGAAAGATAGTTTTGCAGGGTACATCAATCTGGGTTGGAGGCTGTTTTCCTTTAGAGCTTAAAACACATCACTCCAAGCTCTTCTTGCCTTGAGGGTTTGCTTTGAGAAGTCTGCTGTGATTGTGATGGACTTTCCTTTGTATGTGATTTGTTTCTTTGCTTAACTGCTTGTAGAACTTTGTTCTTTTGTTGGGTTTCTGGAATCTTAACAATTATATGCCTATGTGTAGATTTTTTTTCTTTTGACCAAGGCTAGTTGGAGTCCTATATACCTCCCTTATCTGTATGTCAAGTTCTTTTCCCCTTCTTAGGAAGTTTCCTGCCATCACTTCTGTGAACAGTTTTTTATGTCATCTGCACTCTCTCCTGTTTCTTCATTGATGCCAATCAGTCTTATGTTATTCTTCTTTGCATCATCTAGCAGCTGCTGGATTGATTTCTCGTGGTTCCTTACAATTTTGAAGCAATTTTTCTTTTCCTTTTCACTAATTGCAATCTTATCTTCTACATTTGAAATTCTGTCCTCACATTGGCTCATTCTGTTGTGTAAGCTTTCAATGGAGTATTTAATCTCCTGGAAATCTGTTTGTATTTGTTTTCTGGATTCCATTTGTTTCCTATGTTGGGATTCCATCATGTTCCTCAGCTCCTCTCTTGATTTATCAATCATGTCTTGCACTACTAGCACAATCTCTGCTGTTATCTGAGAAATTATTTCTGATTTCATTTTTTCCAGATCCTCTTTTGTTGCCAGTTCAGAGAGCCCAGGTGGTTGAGTATTATAGTGTTCCATCTCATTTCCCTTGGGGTTGCTGTAGGTGATCTGAATGTCTGGTTTTGAGACTTGTTTATGTGTCTTCTCATTTCAACAGGGGGATGCTGTTGGTGCCCACATGGCTCACCTCCCCTGTGCTGGATTTAGTGGTATGGTGGCTTGGAAGGCCCTTCTTCTGTGTTGGGAGTGGTGGAATGGCAACCCAGAGGCCTCACCTCTGCATTAGGAGCAGTGGTACAGAGGCCCAGAAGCCCCTACCTCTGTGCTGGGAGTGGTGGTACAGTGGCCCAGAAGTCCCTTCCCCTGCACTGGGATTGGTAGAATGGCAGCCCAGAATCCCCTTCCTCTGCACTGGGAACAGTGGAACAGTGTTCCAGAAGCCCCTTCTTCTGGGCTGGGAGTGGTGGAATAGCAGCCAGGAAGCTCCTTCCTCTGTGCTGGGAGTGGTGGTATGGTGGCCCAGAAGTCCCTTCCTCTGCACTGGGAGTAGTGGAATGGTGGCCTGGAAGCCCCTTCCTCTGTGCTGGGAGTGGTGGAATGGTAGCCCAGAGGCCCCTATCTCTGTGCTGGGAGCAGTGGTATGGCGGCCCAGAAGCTCCTTCCTCTGGGCTTGGAGTGGTGGAACGGCAGCCCAGAAGTTCCTTGTTCTGGGCTGGGAGTGGCGGAATAGCGGTCTGGAGGCCCCTTCCTGTTTTTGGAGTGGTGGAATGGAGGCTGGGGGCCCCTTCCTCTGTACTGGGAGCAATGGAATGGCGACCTGGAGGCCCCAACCTCTGCACTGGGAGTGGTGGTACGGTGGCCCAGAAGCCCCTTCCTCTATGCTGGGAGCAGTGGAATGGCAGCCCAGAGGCCCCTTTCTCTGTGCTGGGAGTGGTGGAACAGTGTCCCGGAAGCCCCTACCTCTGCACTGGGAGTGGTGGTATGGTGACTGGGAAACCCCTTCCTCTGCGCTAGGAGCAGAGGTAAGGCCTGAAAAACTTCTTTAGGTCTCCTTTGTTTGATTTATCTTAGGTCACTGAGAGGAAAGGACACACAAACATGAGTAGCATCATATTTACCATTTATTTCCCATAAGGGATACTGTCTGTAAGGGGCCTGAACAAATTAGTTAAGGATGGATATAGCCTTATAGAGGTTTTAGTTATGGCTGGCCTAGAAACCCCACCCTCAGCACCCATTGGTCAAGGATTTGATTAAAATTGTCTTGGAAAGCTTATCCTCAGGTCCTAAGGGGCAAGGAGTAGCCTCAGGCTTAGTGGTACTGAAAGCCTTAAGGGACTGGTGCCTGGTTTTCCTGTGGTTTACATTTACATTTTGAACACAAGCAAGGATTACTTCTTAAAGCAAAGAAAGTCTGGATATAAATCAATTTTGACCACTTTCTCTGTTTAATATAATATCCTTTTAGTTGTGAAACAAGAACATAATCAATGCTTTCCTCTGTATTCTATTTTGGCTCTAGGGGGTAGGCACCCCATGGAACTTTGACTTTGAGTTCCCCAGAAGAAATCCAAGAAAGAATCACATCCTTATAATCTCTAGTTGATCTCTATGCCTTTGAGACCTACCTCAATTTGATTCCACTCCAGGGAAGGTGGTTGCCATTTGGAGAGAGACACAGAAGACAAAATCAAACTGGACTGTCCATACTTTTACTAGAATGTGATCTTATCTTCCCAGGAAACTCCTATTCCTCACCCTGTAGGTACTCCCAAAGCACAAGTTAAAATTAATTCCAGTTGTAACAGCCATGTTTTAAAAAGGAAGCATTGCTAGCAAAACCAATAATGAAGAGATTTAAATCACTCTTTCTTTGAAAGAAAGGAAATAGATCAACAGTCAAATTAGAGCACTTTTTTTTTACCTGCAAAAAAATCACCTCTAGATACAGGTAGAGTCAAGTACATATCTTAGAGAGATTCTGCCCTGGGCCCTAGGGCTGAGAAGCCTCTGAGAAGCCAAAGCTACGTGGTTCAAGGTCCATTTTAAATTTACTAAGTATTTGAAACTCACAGGTTAAACTTAGGCTTATCATCTAGCAGCTACAATTCACATGTTAGTAAAGGTACCTTTATCAGTTTCCTAATACACACATAAAGGAAGAGAAAGGCTGAGAAAAATCCCCTTTTTATTTTAGTTAACATATAAGAACATAAAAACAAGTCACTAACTGGTTGCTATTTTCCCCATGTAAGACAAAACAGTTGTTGCAAGTTGTCTTAGCCTGAATTCCTGGAAGGAAGGGCAGTCTGACTACAAGGAATTCTAAAATCAACTCGCAATAAGTTGGAGAAAAGTTTAAGGGGAGTTTCTAACTCACTAGCAGAGAGAAAAAGTCCAAATAAAAATTTAATCCATTTAAATACCAAAAAAATCACCACGTAGCATTTTAAAAGTCTACAAAGTTTTAATGTCCACAATCTATTAACAAAAGTATTTTTCCCTTACACACATAAATAATGAAAACAAGACCTAAAAGGGGAGAGAGAGAAGGTTGGGATTTTCTCTTAAACTTATTAGAGATCTTTCCTTTCTTTAATTTTACATGCCTGTATATGAAAAGTATAAAGTGCCAGGGAAAAATCATAAATGAGACCAGGAAAGAAGGTCTTTTCTTCTCATGCTCACAGTGAGTTATGAGACAATTTGCTTCAGAGTTGTCAATCTCAGCCTGGAAAGGTGAGAATGGGGAATCTCAAAAGCTAAGATTGCCTCCGCACCAGTGGAAGATCAGACCAGAAAGGAAACTGATGCAGAACAGGCTCAACATTTTCTCTAGAGTAAAGAGAAGAATTGAACGTCTCAGTGAAACCTGTCCCCAAGTCTTAAGAATGGCCAGTGAGAGTCGCACAGAACACAAGCTGAATCAGCCCGCTGCAGACAGGCAGGTCCTGAGTCACACAGAACATGCCAAATCAGCCCTCTGCAGACAGGCAGGTCTGTGTATGCCCTACCAAGGTCCTGAGTCACGCAGAAGACACCGAATCACCCTGCTGCAGATAGGCAGCCACCTGATTCCACACTACAAAGACTCAGAGGACACCGGACCACCAGACCAAGGTAATGAGTCCCACTGTTCCCGGCCCAGAGGAAAGGGCTTTTGGGCCACCTTCTGTCCCACTGCTCCTGGCCAAGAGGAAGGGGCTTCTGGGCCACCAGCCCTCCCATTGCTCCCGGCCCAGAGGGAGGGGCTTCTGAGCCACCATCCCACTGCTCCTGGTCCAGAGGAAGGGGTTTCCCAGCCACCATCCCTCCGGCTGCTTCCAGCCCACAGGAAAGGGCTTTTGGGTCACCATCCCTACCGCTGCTCCCGGCCCCTGGCCCACCTCACCCAGCTCAGAGGAGGTAATCCGTGCAGGCCCTAACAGCCCCCCGCCCCAGTCAAAATGAGAAAACATGTAAATAAGTCTCAAAACCAGACTTCCAGATCACCTACAGCAACCCCAAAGGGAAATGAGATGGAACACTCTGATACTCAACCACCTGGACCCACTGAACTGGCAACAAAAGGGGATCTGGAAAAAATGAAATCAAAAATAATTTCTCAGATAAAAGGAGAAATTGTGCCCCTAGTGCAAGACATGATTAATAAATCTAGAGAGGAGCTGAGGAACATGATGGAATCCTAACATAAGAAACAAATGGAATCCATAAAACAGATGCAAATAGATTTCCAGGACATGAAAAGCTCTATTGAAAGTCTACACAGCAGAATGAGCCAATGTGAGGACAGAATTTCAGATATAGAAGATAAGATTGCAATTAGTGACAAGGAAAAGAAAAATTGCTTCAAAATTATAAGGGAACATGAGAAATCAATCCAGCAGCTGCTAGATGATGCAAAAAGAATAACATAAGACTGATTGGGCTCAATGAAGAAACAGGAGAGAGTGCAGATGACATACAAAATCTCTTCACAGAAATAATAGCAGAAAACTTCCCAAGCAGGGGAAAAGAGCTTGACATGCAGATAAGTGAGGCATGTAGGACTCCGAATAGCCTGGATCAAAAAAAATCTCCACATAGGCATAGAATTGTTAAGATTCCAGAAACACAACAGAAGAACAAAGTTCCCCAAGCAGTCAGAGAAAAGAAACAAATCACATACAAAGGAAAGCCCATCAGAATCACAGCAGACTTCTCAACACAAACCCTCAAGGCAAGAAGAGCTTGGAGTGACATATTCCAAGCCCTAAAAGAAAACAGCCTCCAACCCAGATTGATGGACCCTGCAAAACTATCTTTCAAAATGGATGGAGAAATAAGATACTTTCATGACAAAGAGCACCTTAGGAACTTCATGAATACCAAACCAGCACTCCAAAGAATTTTACACAATATCCTAGGAACAGACATTGAGGATCACAACCCCAGGAAGCAAAGCAGAATGAACCCATCTGGTATGACAAGAAATTAAATGTAAAGGGGGAGAACCCAACAAAAAGAAAAAGTCATGGCAATGACAAGTCAATACGTTTCAGTTATAACCATCAATGTTAATGGTCTCAATTCACCAATCAAAAGAAATAGACTGGCAGAATGGGTCAAGAAGCAAAATCCAACAATATGCTGCATACAAGAAACACACTTAATTCAAAAGGAAACTCATAGACTGAAAGTTAAAGGGTGGAAAACAATACTCCATGCGACAGGAACCCGAAAAAAAGCAGGAGTAGCTATCCTCTTGGCAGATCAAGTAGATTTCAAAGCAACACTGATGAAGAGAGACGAAGAAGGACATTACATCCTTGTAAAGGGAAGAATCCAAGAGGAAGAGATGACAATCATAAATATCTATGGACCAAACACTAGTGCACCCAACTATATAAAACAAATACTAACGGACATGAAAAGTCATATATGCACTAATACAATCGTAGTGGGGGACCTCAACACCCCACTGTCACAAATAGATAGATCAACTAGACTAAAAATAAGTAATGAAATACTAGAACTCAATCAAACTCTTGAATAAATGAACTTAACAGATGTTTACAGAGTCTTCCACCCCACAAAATCACAATACACATTCTTCTCAGCAGCACATGGGTCATTCTCCAAAATAGACCACATACTCACACATAGAACATGTTTAAGTAAGTGCAAAGGAATTGAAGTTATCCCCTGTACATTATCAGACCACAGTGTGATGAAATTGGAGATCCATAGCAAAAGAAACTCAAAAAATTTCATAAACACATGGAAATTGAACAACACACTTCTGAATAACCAATGGGTCACAGAGGAAATTAAAGAAGAAATCAGACAGTTCCTTCAATTAAATGACAATGACAATACAACATATTGGAATCTATGGGACACAATGAAAGCAGTCTTATGAGGGAAATTCATAGCAGTGAATACGCATATTAGGAAAACAGAATGAGCCCAATTAAACAACCTGATGCTGAACCTCAAGCTTCTAGAAAAAGAAGAGCAGGACAACCTCAAAGCTCATACAAAGGAGGAAATTATAAAGATCAGAGGAGAAATCAATGCAATGGAGACTAAGAGAATGATACAAAAAATCAGTGAAGCCAAGAGTTGGTTCTTCGAAAGAATCAACAAAATTGACAAACCTTTAGCCAACCTTGTCAGAAAAAGGAAAGAAAAGGCCCAAATCCATGCAATTGGGAATGAAAAGGGTGAAACTACAACAGACCCAGCAGAAATCCAGAGGATCATCAATACCTACTTCCAGAACCTATACGCCAATAAGATGGACAACACAGAAGAAATGGACAGATTCCTAGATACATATGAATTACCAAAGTTGAACGAAGAAGACCTAAAAATTCTGAACAACCCAATATCAACCCATGAAATTGAAAATGTAATTAAAAACTTTTCAACTAAGAAACGCCCGGGCCCTGATGGCTTCACTGCTGAATTCTACAAGACATTTAGAGAGGAACTGCTGCCACTACTGTTGAAACTCTTCAGTGAAATTGAAAGGGAAGCAATACTCTCAAATTCATTCCTGGAAGCAAGCATCACCTTGATCTCCAAAGCAGAGAAAGACCCAACCAAAAAAGAGAACTATAGGCCAATCTCACTAATGAACATAGGTGCAAAAATCCTTAATAAGATACTGGCAAACAGAATGCAGAAGATCATCAAGAAGATCATACACCCTGATCAAGTGGGATTCATCCCAGGGATGCAGGGATGGTTCAATATATGAAAATCAATCAATGTAATACACTATATCAATAGAGCCAAGGACAAAAACCATATGATTATCTCCATAGACATAGAAAAAGCATTTGACAAAATCCAATATGCATTTATGATAAAAACCCTTGAAAAAATTGGAATAGATGGTCTCTACCTCAAACTGATAGAAGCCATCTATGAAAAACCAACAGCCAATATCATACTAAATGGTCAAAAACTGAAATCCTTCACACTAAAATCAGGAACAAGATAAGGATGTCCACTATCACCACTATTGTTCAGTATAGTTCTGGAAACATTACCCATGGCAATTAGACAAGAGAAAGAAATAAAAGGAATAAAGATAGGTAATGAAGAAGTCAAATTGTCATTCTTTGCAGATGACATGATACTCTATATAGAAGACCCCAAGAACTCCACCAAAAGTCTTCTAGACTTAATAACCAAATTCAGTCAAGTAGCTGGTTACAAGGTCAACACACAAAAATCAATAGCTTTGCTCTACACCAATGACAGACTCACTGAGAGAGAAATAGGGCAAATAGTTCCTTTCACAATAGCATCCAAAAAACTGAAATACCTAGGAATCAACCTAACAAAAGAAATCAAAGACCTCTTCTCTGAATACTATGCACTCTGAAAAGAGAGATTGAAGATGATATCAGAAAATGGACAGACATCCCCTGCTCCTGGGTAGGAAAGATTAATATAGTGAAAATGACCATACTTCCAAAACTGCTATATAGATTTAATGCAATTCCAATTGAGATCCCAGCAGCATACTTCATAGACCTCGAGAAAACAATCCAAAAATTCATTTGGAGCAAGAAGAGACCCAGAATAGCAAAAGCAATGTTAGGTAACAGAGACATGGCAGGGGGTATCACAATCCCCAACCTGAAACTATACTACAAAGCTACTGTGATAAAAACAGCATGGTACTGGCAAAGAAACAGACTTGAGGACCAGTGGAACAGATTAGAAGATGCAGAAACAACACCAGACACACTCAGCCATCTCATCTTAGACATAGGAGACAAACACCCTCACTGGAGGAAAGATAGCCTCTTGAATAAATGGTGCTGGAAAAATTGGGCTTCAACTTGCCAAAGATTAAAACTAGACCTATATCTCTCACCATGCACTAAACTAAAATCAAAACGGATTAAAGATCTAAATATTAAAATAGAAACTCTGAACCAGTTGGAACAGAGGTTAGGTAGAACCCTTGAATACATCGGTGTAGGAAAAGATTTTATGAACAAAACCTCAGTTGCCCGTGAACTAGCACAAACAATCAACAAATGGGATCTCTTCTTATTAAAAGGCTTCTGCACAGCAAGAGAAACCACCAGTAGTGTGAAGAGACAACCCACCATGTGGGAAAAAATCTTCACCTGCTCTTCCTCAGACAAAGGTCTACTATCTCGAATCTATAAAGAACTTAAAAAGATCAGACCTCCCAAATTTATAGACCCAATCCAAAAATGGGCATCTGAAATGAACAGACATTTCTCAGACAAAGAAGTAGAAATAGCAAATAAATACATGAAAAACTGTTCAACATCACTGGTCATTTGAGAGATGCAAATGAAAACAACACTGAGATTCCACTTCACTCCAGAAAGAATGGCTGCTATCATGAAATCAACCAATAACAAATGCTGGGGGTGCTGGGGGGAAAGAGGAACCCTGCTCCACTGCTGGTGGGAGTGTAGACTGGTTCAAGCACTGTGGAAATCAGTATGGAGATACCTCAAAGAATTAGGACTGGAAGTCCCATTTGACCCTGCTATTCCACTGCTGGGGATCTTCCCCAAAGAATTAAAAGAATCATACCACAGTGATATATGTGCACCCATGTTCATAGCAGCGCAGTTTGTAATAGCTAAAACTTGGAAACAGCCCAAATGCCCATCAACTGGAGACTGGATAAAGAAAATGTGGTTTTTTTATAAAATGGAGTACTACTCAGCCATAAAAAATGAGAAATTAGAGACATTTATAGCTAAGTGGATGCACATTGAGGCGATACTCTTAAGTGAAATAAATAGGACACACATGAATAAATTCCGAATAGTTTCTCTGGTGTGAGAAACTGAAAGTGTAAATAAGGACTAAATATATAATAGGTAATGTGAAATAGGAAGAAAAGGGTCAAAGGGGAAGGAAGTGGGAGGGCTAGGGGAAAGGATAGAAGGGAATGGGATTAATATGAGAAAATGGAAAAATAGGAACAAAATCTTTGTAAATAGGGAGGACTGGAGGGGTTGAAGGGAGGGCTGGGCAAGGGTGAAAAATAAGAACCAAGAGAGACTATGGAAAGGTGCAAATTTCCAATGATCAATGTCATTATACTGTATACCTAAAATGTACCAATGATTAGAATGAATAATTGATAATGTAAAATAGGAAGAAAAGGTCCAAAGGGGTAGGGGTAGTGGGAGGGGCAGGGGAAAGGAAAAAAGGGAAAGGAAAAATGATGAGAAATGGAAAGAATGGAAATAAAGTCTTTGTAAATAGGGAAGGGTGGAGGGCATGAAGGGAGGGCTAGGAATGGGGAAAAAATAAGAACCAAGATGCATTATATAAAGGTACAATTCTCAATGAGAAATGTAATTGTGTTGTATACCTACAATGTACCAATAAAAGAATTTAATACAAAAAAAAAAGAATGGCCACTGATCTGTTGTCTTTTTAACTGATGGATGGGGTCCCATTATTTATTAATAGACATGTATATTTCTTAAATATAAATGAAATTTCATAAAAGACCCATTCTACAGCATTTTCTAAATTTACTTGTAATTACTGTTAAAGTCACTAGGAGGCGCTCTAATCTTACCCTTTTCCCTGGTGCAGTTGTCTAACAAAACAAGGAATGTAACTCTAGCAACTTGAGTTCAAAGGTAACATATATAAAATGTGAATAAAATGTAATTTTAATAAAGGGCAATGCATCATAAGAGAAACAAGCAATTTGCAAAAATTTAAAACATACAACCTAAAATTTAAGATACTTTTGAAACAAAAGCCAGAAATCTATGAAACAAAAAAATGGAATCTATGAAACAAAAGGCCAGTCTATGAAAAAAGAATCTATAAAGCAAGAACCATAATTTATGAAACAAATTAGAATCTATGAAGCAAAAAGACTAGAAAGTTAGAACCTATGAAACAAAAGCAAACTCTTACCTCCATACAGTGATCTTTGTGGAAGACCTCCGAATGATATAGGTCAACAAGTTATATAAATAAGCAAAAAAATCCAAACAAGGGAAATATTATAACTCCTAATCTGTTAGATACCCGGAACACGAGTTCATGGTCTCAAAAATCAAAGAATGAATCCTAGGAACAATGGAGGTTAAGAGTAGGAAAAACTTGTTGAGAGAAAGACAGCTTCTCCAAGAGAGACAGAAGGGGAACCACAAAGTGCCCAAGTGCCTGCCCACACTTCTCAAAGGCATTTTATAGGGCAAAGCCACAAGACAAGGCAGGTACAAAGTAGGACAAAACTATAAGATCCAATGGAAAATCACAAGGTGTGCATGAGATGGGACAAAACCATGATTAACCAATGAGATTACAAGTATAGTTGCCCAGGTAATATTGATTAAATGGAGATCAAATGGGGACGCTAGTCACATAGCAAGCTTACATGAATTTCCCAGAAGGAATGGGCTAGCTAAGGATGGTTTGGTCTCCAATTAAGGTGATTGAAGTCTATTTAGAATATCAATCACAGCTATTTATCTCTAGGGGAAGTATATGAGTGTAATAATTTCTCTCTTTTTAATGTTAGCCTTCAGTGAATGTACCTCAGTTGGGTTGTTTTCTATGTTGAGGTCCCAGCCTTGTCTAACTGCCTTATAATTTCTAACTAACTTAGCTGTCTGCAATTTGGTGACAGCTGTGTCCTAGGTGGAGGAGACTGCACGTTCCTGGATGAGGACAAATAAAGGCCTCACTGCTCTGGAAGGCAAGGGAGCCCAGGTTGAGGACAGTGGAACAATTAGCAGGCCATGGGCAGTTGCCAGAGAGAGAAATGGTAAAGTAACAGTCCACAAGTGACTAATTGGAAATGCCCACCACACTTTGGGATGATTTACTGGCCATTTTTAGAAGGCCTGTGTATATGACATGGAAAAGCTGCTTTCAACATTCCCCTCAATCTTTTAACGGAAAACTAACTGCATATCAACAATACAGATGTAAAGAGGTTGCCGATGTATGATAGAGTTAGAAAATCACACATCTTGGAAACACCCATCTGTTTTTAAAAAATGACAGAAAAGAAACGTCTCCTAGAGGGGACTTTTTGAAATGGAGCTCATTAGACCACCTGGAGAAGCAACACTAGGAGTGATACTTGTTCACATTTGTTCTGTACTATGACAGCACAGATATGAGGTATCATGGCCAACTCAAAAGTCAATTGCAGCAATGAACAATGGGGATTTGAAATTATAAACACAATACCATTTATATTGCCACCCCCAAAAATGAAACTTAGGTATTAATCTAACAAAGAATGTAAAGATTTTGTGTGAATCAGCTTTTTGTTGCTGTGACTGATTATGGCAGGGATCTGGGGGCAGTAGGACCAAATATAGGCCTTAACTGTCTGTTTCATTTGCCTGTCTGCCATCAAGAGTATGAGAAAAGCACATAAAAATGGAAAAATTTTTCTCAATCCAGCCAAATTGGGAAGGCAGGTAGTCAATTCCTTCCCCACAACTGTAATTTACAGAAATATGCCAATGTATGGAAAAGGTAGAACACCAGGAAATGGGTTTTAGCCCAGTGGAGGACTCAGGCAAACAAATGTTGAAAGTTTTGCTCTCTGTATGAGGAAGCTGGAGAAACAACTTTTAAAAGTCCTAAATTTTAAAGATTAATATTAACCTCTTGGTTACAACTAATACATGAGAAAAACAAATTAAAGGACCAAAGATTAATTTTTCTCACAAGTTTCAGTGCCTAGTTGTGGCTCCATTGGCTTTACGCCTATGGAAGGCAGAAACATCATGGTGCAAAGATATTCCAGAGGAAAGCTGGTCATCTCATGACAGTTAGGAAACAGAGTGAGAGAGAGTCAGACTCAGAGAGGAAGAGGACAAGTACCAGATATAGTTCCCTATGTCTCACCTCCTTATTATATTCCCCTCTAAGGCTCCCCTCCAGTTGCCAGTAGCTCTCAATAATGTCATCAAATTATAGTCTTACCAATAGATTATTTCACTGATGAAGTTAGAAGCAAAAAACAATCAGCAACAAATCCTTCAGCAGAAAGAGCCTTTTAGAAGGTATAAATCCTATAAAACCTTTAGCAGATGTATAAATCATACCCAGGTTGATGGAAGGAAAATATATAACTGTGGTGAATGAAATCTAAGAACAAAATGAATAATATTCCAAGTTTGTGTGGGTAGGAAAGGTCAGTATTTTTTTTGCTTAAATTCTTTTATTAGTACATTTTAGGTATACAACATGTTTACATTTATCATTGGGTGCTTGTTCCTGTACATGATGTATCTTGGTTCTTATTTTTTCCCCATTACCTGTGCACCCTTCCCCTCCTCCACCCTTCCCTATTTACAAAGACTTTGTTTCCATTTTTTTCTTTTCTCATAATTTTTCCTTTCCATTCTTACCTTTCCCCTTCCCCTCCCTCTTCCCCTACCCCAAAAGTCAGTATTATTAAGATGTCAGTTTTTCCCAGTTTGATCTATATTTTAAGCACAATCAATTGATATCTCAAAAAGGTGTTTTATGATTATTAACAAATAAATTCTGAAATTTGTATGGAAAGTGAAGATTCAGAAGGATCAACACAATAAGGGAAAAGCAGCACAAATTCAGAAGCCTGAGATGACCCAACTTCAAAATATTATAGAGTTAAAGCAATCAAAAAAGTATGTTAGCTTTCCACTGCTGTAACAAAATATCTAAGATAATCAACTTAGAAGTAGGAAAGTGCTATTTTGGCTCACAGTTTCAGTGGTTCCTGTCTGTGGTCAGTTGGCCCTGTTGCTTTGGATCTGTGGCAAGGCAGTAATTATGGTCAGTAGCATGTGGTAGAGGAACATTTTACCCACCATGCTCCATGATTGCCAAGAAGCCAAGAAATTGGAAGAAAAGGGTCTGGGATCCAAATTTCCCCTTTACAGTCATGCTCCCAGTGACCTTACTCCTTCCACTAAGACCCACCTCCTAAAGGTTCCAACACCTTCCAACAGTGCACAGGTTGGGGACCAGGCCTTCAACACATGGACATTTGTCAAGATCCAGACTATAGCAGACAGTGTGATATTAATGAAATAATAAAATAGGTCAGTAGAACAGAATAGAATGCCTAGAAATGGACCTACAGTGAACTGATCTTTGACAATGAAAATGATAATTCAGTGAGAAAAAGATAGTCTTTTCAACTAATTGTAGTAGAACAATACAATAATATCTCACTTTACAAATGGTTCTGTTTCCAAACAACTCAGTTAGCATACAAAAGTGGCTGGCAAAATTTTGCTTCTGTTTGCAAATTCCACACTGGGTGACAACTCCAAGAAAAGTTTCACAAGGCATTGGGAAGAAATATTTGTGTGGCATGGTGGTGACATAGGTGGAATAAGTGTGAGTCCCAAACCTGCTAGATATCTGAAATGTGAGTTTGTGTTCTCTAAAATCGAAGGATAAATTCTAGGAACAACAGAAGGTAAGAGTAGGAAAAATCTAGTGAGAGATAGAGAACTTGGGTCTAAGAGAGACAGAAAGGAGACTGGAAACTGGGTTGTCCTTTTTTATACCTAGTTTTATTATTATGGCCTTGACTTAATAACTTAGTTATACTTTTCTGCTGGGTGTTTAAGACCAAGTTAGAGTGAGACCTATGCCATTCAAAATTAACCTCTTGCTATCTATCCAGGTCAGTTATGTCTCCTCAGGCATTACTTTGGAAACATGTATACAACCTCTAAGCTCTTCTGTTAGTGTCAGCTGTCCGGATGAGTCATGGCATTGCTCGCCCATGTTGCTTTTGGTGAAAACGTTGGAGATTTTCCCTCTTGGTGAACCTCCTTTGGCACACTACATTTGTTGATTTGGTTTCCGGGAATCTCCCTGCTCAGGAGGTTGGATGACTTACCAAAAACATAGGATCCTGTAGAAAAAAAAAATCTACACCTAGACATGTAAGAGTCAAGATCCCAGATACCCAACAGAAGAACAAAATCCTACAAGCAGTTAGAGAAAAGGAACAAATCACCTACAAAGGAAAGCCGATCAGAATCACAGCAGACTTCTCAACACAAACCCTTAGGTCAAGGAGACCCTGGAGTGAAGTATTTCAAGCCCTAAAAGAAAATAACTTCCAACCCAAACTGTTGTATCCTGCAAATTTTTCTTTCAAAATTGATGGGAAAATTAGATACTTCCATGACAAAGAACACCTGAGAAATTTCATGAACACCAAATCATCACTCCAAATAATTCTAAACAATAACCTAGAAAAAGACAAAGAAGGTCACAACTCCATGAGGCCCAACAGAGGGAAGCCACCAGGCAAGGTAAGAAACTAAAGGGAAAAGGGGAAAAATAAGAAACAAAAGAGCCGACAACAGCAAAACATCATGACAAGGATGAGTCAATATTTATCAATTATAACCATCAATGTTAATGGACTCAATTCACCAATCAAAAGAAATAGACTGGCAAAATGGATTAAGAAGCAAAATCCAGCAATATGCTGTATAAAACAAACACACCTAATTTAAAAAGAAATTCATAGACTGAAAGAAAAAGGATGGAAAACTGTTCTCCACATGACAGGAACCCAGAAAAAAGCAAGCGTAGCAATCTTATTTGCAGACAAAGTAGATTTCAAACCAAAGCTAATTAAGAGAGACAAAGAAGGTCACTACATCCTTGTGAAGAGAACAATCCAAGAGGAAGACATGACAATCATAAATATATTTGCACCAAATATGAATGCCCCAACTATACAAAACAAGTATTAATGAACATGAGAAACCATATAAGCACTAATACAATTGCAGTGGGGGACCTCAATACCCCACTATCACAAATAGACAGATCATCTAGACAAAAAATTAACAACAAAATTCTAGAACTGAACCAAGCTATTGAACAAATGGACTTAATAGATGTTTACAGAGTGTTCCACCACACAAAATCAGAATACACGTTCTTTTCAGCTGCACATGGGTCATTCTCCAAAAGAGGCCACATGCTAGCTCATAGGACATGTCTAAGTAAATGTAAAAGAATCTAAGTTACCCCCTGTATATATTATCAGACCACAGTGCAATCAAATTGGAGATCAAAAACATAAGAAATTGCAAAGCCCCCACAAACACACGGAAATTGAATAACACCCTTCTGAACAACCAATATGTCACAGAGGAAATTAAAGAAGAAATTAGACAGTTTCTACAAGTAAATGATAATGCCAGTACAACATTCAGGAATCTGTGGGACACAATGAAAGCAGTTCTACCTGGGAAATTCATAGCAGTGAATGCCCATATTGGGAAAACAGAGAGAACTCAGATAAATAACCTAATGCTGAACCTCAAGCTCTTAGACAAAGAAGAGCATGACAAACCCAAAGCTTGTACAAGAGAGGAAATTATAAAGATCAGAGCAGAAATCAATGCAATGGAGACTAAGAGAATGATACAAAAATTCAATGAATCAAAGAGTTGGTTTTTTGAAAGAATAAATAAAATCGATAAACCTTTAGCCAACTTTATCAAAAAAAGGAAAGAAAAGGCTCAAACTTGTGCAATTAAGAATGGAAAAAGTGAAGTCACAACAGACCCAGCAGAAATCCAGAGGATCATCAATACCTACTTCAAGAACCTGTACTATAATAAAATGGAAAACACAGAAGAAATAGACAGATTCCTAGATACATATGAATTGCCAAAGTTAAATGATGAAGATGTAGAAATTCTAAACACCCCAATTATAATCAGTGAAGTTGAAAAATGTAATAAAAAATTTATCAACAAAGAAAAGCCCAGGTCCCAATGGCTTCACTACTGAATTCTAAAAGACATTTAAAGAAGAACTATCGCCATTACTCTTTAAACTCATCAAGGAAATTGAAAGGGAAGCAATACTTCCAAATTCATTCCTGAAAGCAAGTGTTACTTTGATTCAAAAACCAGAGAAAGTCCCAACCAAAAAAAAGAACTGCAGGCCAATCTCCTTAATGAACATATATGCAAAAACCCTCAACAAGATATTGGCAAACAGAATACAGATGGTTATCAAGAAGATCATACATCCTGACCAAGGTGGATTTATCCCAGGGATTCAGGGATGGTTCAACATCCATAAATCAATAAATATAATACACTATATTAACAGAGCCAAGGACAAAAACCATATGATCATCTCGATAGATGCAGAAAGAGCATTTGACAAAATCCAACACCCATTCATGACAAAAACCCTATAGAAAATTGGAATAGAAGGTCTTTATCTCTACCTGATTAAGGCTATCTATGAAAAACTAAGAGCTAATGTCATACTAAATGGTCAAAAACTGAAAACTTTCATGCTAAAATCAGGAACAAGACAAGGATGCCCACTATCACCACTCCTGTTCCATATAGTTCTGGAAACATTAGCCACAGCAATTAGAAAAGAGAAAGAAATAAAAGGAATACAGATAGGAATGGAAGATGTTAAACTGTCATAATTTGCTGATGATGTGATACTTTACATAGAAGACCCAAAAACTCTGCCAAAAGACTTCTAGACTTAATTGATAGATTCAGTAGAGTAGCTGGATACAAGGTCAACACTCAAAAAACAATAATCTTTTGGGCCAGGGAGTTAGCTCAGTGGTTTCGCCACCTGCTGCACAGCACAAGGACCCGAGTTTGATCCCCAGTACCAAAAAAAAGAACAATAGCCTTCTTATACACAAATAACAGACTCACTGAGAGTGAAATTAGGGAAACAATTCCTTTTACAATAGCATCCCAAAAAATGAAATGTCTAGGAATCAACCTAACAAAAGAAGCAAAAGACCTCTACACTGAAAACTACAGCACTCTGAAAAAAGAGATCAAAGAAGATATAAGAAAATGGAAAGACATCCCTTGTTCCTGGGTAGGAAGAACCAATATAGTGAAAATGGCCATACTTCCAAAACTACTATCTAGATTTAATGCAATGCTGATTGAAATTCCAACAATATACTTCACAGAACTAGAGAAAACAATCCAAAAATTCATTTGGAACCAGAAGAGACCTAGAATAGCAAAAGCAATTCTAGGCAACAGAGGCATAGCAAGGGGGTATCACAATCCCCAACTTGAAACTATACTACAAAACTACTGTGATAAAAACAGCATGGTACTGACAAAGAAACAAATATGAGAATCAGCGGAATAGATTAGAAGATGTAGAAACAACTCCAGACATTCTCACCCACCTCATCTTTGAAAAAGGAGCCAACTACCCTCATTGGAGGAAAGATAGCCTATTTAATAAATGGTGTTGGAAAAACTGGATTTCAACCTGCCAAAGATTAAAACTAGACTCATACCTATCACCATGCACTAAGCTAAGATCGAAGTGGATTAAAGATATAAATATTAAGACAGAAACACTAAATTTACTGGAAGATAAGTTAGGTAGAACTCTTGAAGACATTGGCACAGGAAAAGACTTTATAAACAAAACCTCAGTAGCATGGGAACTAGCACAAAGAATCAACAACTGGGATCTCATCTTATTAACAAGTTTCTGCACCCAATAGAGCTAAGAGACAACCTACAATGCCAGAAAAAAATTTTATCACCTGTTCCTCAGACAAAGGACTACTATCTAGAATATATAAATGACTTTAAAAAATCAGAGCCCCCAAATTTAAAGACTCATCTCAAAAATGGGCATCTGAAATGAAGAGACATTTCTCAGACAAAGAAGTAAAAGCAGCAAATAAATATATGAAAAAATGTTCAACATCACTGGTCATTCGAGAGATCCAGATGAATACAACACTGAGATTCCACCTCACCCCACAAAGAATGGCTACTATCAAGAAATCAACCAGTAACAAATGCTTGCAGGGCTGTGGGGAGAAAGGAACCCTTCTCCATTGTTGGTGGGAGTGCAGACTGGTGCAACCACTGTGGAAATCAGTATGGAGATACCTCAAAGAACTAAAGCTACAGGTCCCATTTGACCCAGGTATTCCCCTGCTGGGTATTTTCCCCGAAGAATTAAAAGAATCATACCACAGCGATATATGTGCACCCATGTTTATAGCGGCACAGTTTGTAATAGCTAAAGCTTGGAAACAGCCCAAGTGCTCATCAACTGGAAACTGGATAAAGAAAATGTGGGTTTTTTATAAAATGGAGTACTACTCAGCCATAAAGAACAACAAACTAGAGACATTTATAGCTAAGTGGATGCACATTGAGGCCATACTCTTAAGTGAAATAAATAGGACATACACATGTAAATACTGAATAATTTCTCTGGTGTGAGAAACTGACAGAGTAAATAACGATTAAAATGATTTAAATGAATAATTGATAATTTGAAATAGGAAGAAAAGGTCCAAAGGGGTAGGGGAAGTGGGAGGGGAAGGGGAAAGGAATGAAGGGAAAGGAAAAATTATGAGAAAAGAAAAAAATGGAAACAAAGTCTAAGTAAATAGGGAAAGGTAGAAGGGGTGAAGGGTGCACAGGTAATGGGGGACAAATAGGAACCAAGATACATCATGTACAGGTACAAACACCCAATGATAAATGTAAATGTATTGTATACCTAAAATGTACCAATAAAAGAATTTAAGCAAAAAAAAAAAAAAAAAAAAAAACAAGAATGAAATAAAGAAAATAAGGTCTGTATTCTGGTGCATTGGTGCATGCCCATGATTCCAAGTACTCTGGATGGTGAGGCAGGAGGATTGCAAGTTTCAGGCCAGCCTAGGAGGCTTGGTGAGAATGTGTCTCAAAATCTTTAGAAAATTAATGAAGAGTTGAGGATATGTTGGGAATAGTTGTCCATACCTGTGATGCCAGCTCTCAGGAGGTTGGGGCAGGAAGTTTGAGTTTGAGGCCAACACAGCCAGATCCTGTCTCAACATTAAAAAATTTAAAAGGCACTCCCTTGCCTAAAAGACAAAAAAAGTACCATCAACTCTCTCCCTCTCTCTTTCTCTCTCTCTCTCTCTCTCTCTCTCTCTCTCTGAGGCATCAGCATCACCTCTGAATAATGATAGACAATGGCTTTAAATGAAATATATGAAATCATGAGCAGAGTTTGAAGGGATGGAGGACTTCCATGCTTGCACTGACAGAGACATGGAAGCAAGGAAGTGGTTGGGTTCTCAGGGAGACCTCAAATTGGCCTAGGGACCTACATAAAACAGATCTTCTTGGGATATAGGTGGGCAATGATTTAAAAGGGGATGAAACACAGTGACGCTCCCTAGAATGCAGGAGAAAGTGGTTTTATTGCTGTGAATACAGTGCAATAAAGCTTGGAAAAATTCTGAAGGCCAACATCTCAACACAGACAGATCTCATGCAGAAAAGAAATATATGTACATACATTCATTCCCAGGTCTAGTCCAGTATCCTAGACACTCTGATTCTCCCAATATCTCCCTTCTTTCTTCTGGGGGAGCAAAGCAAGAAAAAAACAGGGAAAAGAAAAAACTGTAGGAGAAACTGTGAAAAGATAGGAAAAGCGATCAAAACTCTTAAATGTACAGGAGCCAACAACAGAGAGGCAGAGTCAACATTCTGGCGATAATTACAGGCCACAGTGAACAATCTGGGGGATTCCAGCATAGCGACAGTTAGGAAACGTCCCTCCAGTGAGCCTGCAGAGAGTCAGGTTGATAGGATTTGCACTCCAGTGGGGATCTTTGTTTCCATTACAGCAGGCAATGTTGGGCGTTGCAAGGGTAACAGCCATGTTGCGGAAAGAGTCATGCAGAAAGCTGTTTGTGGGCTTGCAGGAGTGGAGGAAATTGCTGACATGAACCATTGCCCCAGGGCATTGGAGAGCACTGGGCTGGATGTACTGAATGGCAAAACACTGAGCCCCAGAGAGGCCCAGAGCACAGCCCAAAGAGGACACAGTAGTGCAAACAGCCCCAGCAGCAACAGGAGAGGAAATGTCATGTCTCACACCATCTTTTCTGTGTAGGAAATAATAGAAGCAATAAAACCAAAATTATTAATCATAAGTATTTATATTCTTGTTTTGGCTTTTAAGATCTCGTAACTCTTTTTAAAAAACTCTCTCACAGAGTCTCACAATTCCAGTGAAATTAATGTAAGGTGAGCAGACCTTTCCTTTGATTGGCATAGCCCATTCCCCACTTTGAACTATACTCACGTGTTCTATAAACCTCATACCAGACACCTGGTTTTCTACCTTTTCCCTTGAGATGTTCACCTTCATCTCGACCACCTCCTCCTAGCCATCTTCATTGCCCTGCTCAGCCCATACTGAAGTTCTCCCCTCTCACTGTATCTGTGCTGGGTTCCTGGTGAGCTCAGAGCAGTGCTGAGTCCAGATTCAGAGCATTCCTTCTGCTTTTCTTCTCCCCAGCCCACCAGTGCTGCTTGTGCCAGCCAGGGGAAGATAGGTTCTGAGTTACAAGAAAGAGAAACCTGCCTCTTAGCAGATGGGAACTCCTTCTGCAGTGAGGGTAAAAAATGTAGATCTTAATTCTCCTCTTTAAACTTACAATATTATGGGTATTTATAAAGGAAGAACTCTCCTTTGTGAAACAAGATTACTCAAAACTCAGTTTTAAGAGAAAGGATCACTTCCTGACAGAGGTTTAATGTTTTCTTCTTGATTAAAAGTTTCAGTTTTTGAAACTATGATTTCAGTTTCTTTAAAGAAAATGTAAAAGTGAATATAACAGCTGCCACATACTTGTTAACGCTGTGAATGAACTATTCGTTTACGTGTATTTATTGATCGTGTGCTTTTCAGATCCAGGAGTTCCTATTCCAGTGAAAGTCAGAGTTGGGTGAGTAGATAAGTGTGTTATACATATAAAGATAAAGACAGACAGCATTTACAGGGTGATGCAGGACACTGCAGAGGCTGTAGGGAGACTGTGGAGAGCAGGAATTATGGGATGCAGCACCTGATTTGAACTTTGAGAAATAATTAGACATAGGTGGAGAGATGATAAGGTCTAAAAAGAGGAAAATATGTGTGAAGAGACCCATAAGCAGGAAAGAGAAAGGCAAATCTAGACCATTTGCCTTTGAATCTGATTTTCCTTTCTACTGCTGCTGCAACACTCATTCTGCACCTTATTTTTCACAGACCACCCACATAAAGCTGCCCACATTCATGCCCTTCCTCCAGCCTCTCTTCCTCACAGTCCAGTCTGCTTTCATATTAGTCTTCCACCAGCAGAGTTATAAAAAGTTAAGAACCTGTTCATTATTTTTTTTTGAGACAGGGTTTTGCTATGTACCCCAGACTAGACTTGAAAACTCACCATTTAGGGCCCGGGATTTAGCTCAGTGGTTTTGCTGCCTGCTACACAAACGCAAGGACCCGAGTTCGATCCCTGGTATCAAACAACAACAACAACGACAAAAAAAAAAAAATCAGAAGGAAAAAAAAAAAGAAAACTCACCATTTAAAAAAAAAGAAAGAAAGAAAGAAAAGAAAACTCACTATGTACCTCAGGCTGGCCTCAAACTTTTGGTGACCCTCCTGCCCCAGCCCCTTGAGTGCTGAGGTTATAGGAGTGGGGGTCACCATGCCTGGCTTATGCAATGCTTTTAATGCTTCCAAATATCTACAGGGAAAAAAAGTCTCTTTGTGCTTTACCTGGACTGAGGTTACTTACAAGACACAAGGTTAATACACAAAAGTCAATGCTTTTTGGCTTTATTTTGTTTTGAGCCCAAGTCTCACTACTGGGTAGCCTCCACTGATCTAGAACTTACTATCCTCCTGCCTCAATCTCCTGGAGTCTGGGATTACAGAAGTATATACCATGCCCAGGTCAAAATTCAATTGCTTTTTTACATACCGGCAATGAAAAATAGGAATTTGAAATTAAAAACCCAATGCCATTTACCTTGTCTGAAAGTGAAATACTTAGGTATCCAGCTAATTAAATATGTAAAGATTGTGTGTTACTCAGCTATTTATTGCTGTGACCAAAGGTTACAGGGGGACAGAGGCAATGACAGGCAGGGACTGGGGCTTTTAGAAGCTTGATTTGGGGCCTCAATTAAGGTATCTGCATTTATTTGCCTAGCACCATCAAGACTACAAAAATAGCCCATAAAAATACAAAAATTAGTTTATGCAAACTTTGGCCAGATTGGGAGGGCACATAGTCCACTCCTTCCCCTCAACTTCAGTTCACAGCAGTACTAAGATAAACACACACATACATATTCCATACTTTTGGATAAGAAGAGCCAATATTAAGATGTCACTTCTTCCCAATTTGATCCATAGATTAAGCACAATCTCAGTCAATTTCTCACAAAGTTATTTTATGAATATCAACAAACACATTTTGAAGTTTTTATGAAAAGCCAAGATTCAGTTTGGTCAGCACAATGAGGAAAAATCAGCACAAATTCCGAAGACAGAGTCCTCACCTTGAAAACACTCCGCATCGCTAGCAATCAAGAAAGTCAGCTAGTCAGCTTCCACTGCTGTAAGGAAACACCTGAGATGAGCAATTTAGATGATCCCCACTGTGAGGTACAAGGAGGATGGAGAGGTAATTCCACAGTGGCGCTGCCAGGTGGGGCCCTTGGGGGCGAGGAGGATGAGATGAAGTCACCAAGGTGGAGACCTCAGGATTAGGTTCTGATAGTTGCAAAGAAGAGGGAGAGGGGCCATTTAGACACACACCCACTCCCCTGTCTTTTGCCATATGATATCCTGGCCACCCTGGGAATCAGCCACTCGCACTCGTGCCTCTCAACACCCTTCTCCACTCTCTCACCGGCCCTGCAGGGACACAAGGCCTGGAGGAACCCAGCAGACCCGCCTGGGCTATGTCTGGCTTGAGCCCAGTATGGATTGCGGGGCGCTCCTGCCCTCTTCCGGCTGTAAGGCGCATTACAGTCACCTCAGGGGAATGCTGAGCAGGCAGCAGTTTCAGGGAGGGTGATGATTTCAACTTGGGGCGGGTGAAGTTTGAAAAGTCTGACATTGACGTCCTAGTAAAGATGTTAAGTAGGCAGTGGGATGTACTAGTCCAAAGCTGAGACAAAGAAGGGCTGAAGGCAAAGTCGGGAGCTGTGGGAAAGCAGGGGTGAAGCATGAGGCTGGATAAAACCAGCAAAAGCCTGTGAAGAGAGGACCGTAGGTGAGCCCTGAGTCTCCAACAGCAACTCCCCACGGGAGAGGGGGAGCTTAGCGGGGAGCCTGAGAAGAAAAGCCCTGCGAGTAAGGGAGGAGCCAAGAGGCAGGGCTGCCCGGACACCCTCTCGCCCCAGGACCTACAAGAGCCCCAATTGCAGGACAGCGTCATCAAAGAGAAAAAATTCATCAGCTGGGCCTAACGCAGTTGAGTGTGGAAAACCAACCCCGTCGGGGTGGGGAGGTCTGACTTCCAAGGCAACCCGCGCCCCACAATCCCCATCATCCCTGCTGCAGAGGGGGGTTCACTGAAAAGATTGACAGAGTTCCAGACCCAGAAGAAGACAGGGCTGTTCAGGAGGGGATTAGGAAGAGTCCTCGTATGAGTCGTGTGATGTGTCCTACAGGAGAGAATGGAGACGTGGGCAGTGGAGTATCTGCATCTCTCTTCCTCTGATTCGCCAGCGCCACCCCAACCCCCAGGACTTCTCATTCAGGTCATCTCTGCTCCTGCCCTCTGCTGGCGGGACCGCTCACTTACACATCCCCGTGTGAGTGATCACCTGAGTTCACTCTGCCAGCTCCTCCTCCCTCCCAGGCATCCAGCTGAGGCTCCACCATCCTACCCCTCTGACTGCACACTTTCTTTTGGAGATCTTCACAAGGCATGCATACACCCACCTTTTAATTGTCACAGAGTACTAATGCACTCCTCATTTCAAGGAATCGTGTTTCACTGTCATATCAGGAAGATATATTTAATTCTGTCAGCCATTCTGGTCCTGGGCTAAAAAATGAAGAGCTTGGTGGCACAGTTTGTAATAGCTAAAGCTTGGAAACAGCCCAAGTGCCCATCAACTGGAAACTGGATATAAAAAATGTGGTTTTTTAATAAAATGGAGTTCTACTCAGCTATAAAGCAGGAGAAACTAGAGATATTTATAGCGAAGTGGATGCACATTGAGGCCATACTCTTAAGTGAAATAAATAGGACACACGTGTAAATACCGAATAGTTTCTCTAGTGTGAGAAATTGAAAGTGTAAATAAGGATTAAAATGATTAAAGTGAATAACTGATCATTTGAAATGGGAAAAAAAGTTTCAAAGGGGTAGGGGAAGTGGGAGGGGAAGGGAAAAGGAAAAGGGAAAGGAAAAATTATGAGAAAAGAAAAAACTGGAAACAAAGTCTATGTAAATAGGGAAGGGTGGAGGGGATGAAGGGGGCACAGGTAATGGGGAAAAAATAAGAACCAAGATACATCATGTACAGGTACAAGCACCCAATGATACATGTAAACATAATGTATACCCAAAATGTACCAATAAAAGAATTTAAGCAAAAAAAAAAAAGTGAAGAGCTTGGAATAAAATGTCTCACAAATTCTTTCCATTACAGTTCTCTCTGGTTCTCTGCAACCTTAGCCACGGAATGGGGGTGCAATGCTCGTGCCTGTAGAGAAATGTCTACTGAAAATACAATCTGCAATTCTGAATTTTTATACCATGTAAATCTTATTTTTATCAAAGATTAGACCTAAGCCCAGAGAACATATCCACTTACCTGAGCTGAAGTTAGTGTTAGTGAAGTGAGTATACACACATGTTTATATAAATTAATCTCTTCTTATCAACCACTCCATTTCTCAAGGAATCAGAGCAGAAATCAATGCAATGGAGACTAAGAGAATGGTACAAAAAATCAATGAATCAAAGAGGTGGTTTTTCAAAAGAATAAATAAAATCAATAAACCCTTAGCCAACCTTATCAAAAAAAAAGGAAAGAAAAGGCTCAAATCCATGCAATTAAGAATGGAAAAGGTGAAGTCACAACAGACCCAGCAGAAATCCAGAGGATTTCTTCGAGAACCTGTACTCTAATAAAATGGAAAACACAGAAGAAATGGACAGATTCCTGGATATATACAAATTGCCAAAGTTAAATGAAGAAGATGTAGAAATTCTAAACACCCCAATTACAATCAGTGAAATTGAAAATGTAATAAAAAATTTACCAACAAAGAAAAGCCCAGGTCCTGATGGCTTCACTGCTGAATTCTACAAGACATTCAAAGAGGAATTATTGCCCTTACTCTTTAAATTCTTGAAGGAAATTGAAAGGGAAGCAAGCCTTCCAAATTCATTCCTGGAAGCAAGTGTTACTTTGATTCCAAAACCAGGGAAAGACCCAACCCAAAAAGAGAACTACAGGCCAATCTCCCTAATGAACATAGATGCAAAAATCCTCAACAAGATACTGGCAAACAGAATACAGAGGGTCATCAAGATCATACACCCTGACCAACTCAGATTTATCCCAGGGATGCAAGGATGGTTCAACATTCGTAAATCAATAAATGTAATACACTATATTAACAGAGTCAAGGACAAAAACCATATGATCATCTTAATAGATGCAGAAAGAGCATTCAACAAAATCCAACACCCATTCATAATAAAAACCCTACAGAAAATTGGAATAGAAGGTCTTTATCTGAACCTGAATAAAGCTATCTATGAAAAACCAACAGCCAATATCATAGTAAATAGTCAAAAACTGAAAACTTTCACACTAAAATCAGGAACAAGACAAGCACGCCCACTATCACCACTCCTGTTCAATATAGTTCTGGAAACATTAGCCACAGCAATTAGAAAAGAGAAAGAAATAAAAGGAATAAAGATAGGAAAGGAAGAAGTTAAACTCTCCTTATTTGCTGATGATATGATACTTTACATAGAAGACCCAAAAAACTCTGCCAAAAGACTTCTAGACTTAATTGACAGATTGAGTAGAGTAGCTGGATACAAGATCAACACTCAAAAAACAATAGCCGTTTTCTACACAACTAATAGACTCACTGAGAGAGAAATTAAGAAAACAATTCCTTTTACAATAGCATCCCCCAAAAATGAAATATCTAGGAATCAATCTAACAAAGGAAACAAAAGACTTCTACACTGAAAACTACAGCACTCTGAAAAAGGAGATTGAGGAGGATATAAGAAAATGGAAAAACATCCCTTGTTCCTGGATAGGAAGAACCAATATAGTGAAAATGGCCATACTTCCAAAACTACTATCTAGATTTAATACAATGCTGATTGAAATTCCAACAATACATTTCACAGAACTAGAGAAAACAATCCAAAAATTCATTTGGAACCAGAAGAGACCTAGAATAACAAAAGCAATTCTAGGCAACAGAGGCATAGCTGGAGGTATTACAATCCCCAAATCCCCAACTTCAAACTATGCTACAATGCTACTGTGACAAAAACAGCATGGTACTGCCAAAGAAACAACCATGAGAATCAGTGGAATAGATTAGAAGATGTAGAAACAACTCCAGACATACTCAACTACCTCATCTTTGACAAAGAAGCCAACCACCCTCATTGGAGGAAAGATAGCCTATTTAATAAATGGTGTTGGAAAAACTGGATTTCAACCTGCCAAAGATTAAAACTAGACCCATACCTATCACCATGCACTAAACTAAGATCGAAGTGAATTAAAGATGTAAATATTAAGACAGAAACACTAAATTTACTGGAAAATAAGTTAGGTAGAACTCTTGAAGACACTGGCATAGGAAAAGACTTTATGAACAAAACCTCAGTAGCATGGAAACTAGCACAAAGAATCAACAACTGGGATCTCATAGTATTAAAAAGCTTCTGCACTGCAAGAGAAACCACCAACAGAGCTAAGAGAACCTACAATGTGGGAAAAAATTTTCAGCAGCTGTACCTTAGACAAAGGTCTACTATCTAGAATATATAAAGAACTGAAAAAAATCAGACCCCCCAAATTCAAAGACCCAATTCAAACATGGGCATCTGAAATAAACAGACACTTCTCAGACAAAGAAGTAAAAGCAGCAAATAAATATATGAAAAAATGTTCAACATCACTGGTCATTCAAGAGATGCAGATGAAAACAACACTGAGATTCCACCTCACCCCACAAAGAATGGCTGCTATCAGGAATTCAACCAATAACAAATCCTGGTGGGGGTGTGGAGAGAAAGGAATCCTTCTCCATTGTTGGTGGGGGTGCAGACTGGTGCAACCATTGTGGAAATCAGTATGGAGATATCTCAAAGAACTGGGACTTGAAGTCCCATTTGACCCAGCTATCCCACTATAGGGTATCTTCCCCAAAGAATTAAAAGAAGCATACCACAGTGTATGTGCACCCAAGTTTATAGTGGCACAGTTTGTAATAGCTAAAGCTTGGAAACAGCTCAAGTGCCCATCAACTGGAAACTGGATAAAGAAGATGTTGTTTTTTATAAAATGGAGTACTACTCGGCCATTAAGAATGAGAAACTAGAGACATTTATAGCTAAATGTATGTATATTGAGGCCATCCTCTTAAGTGAAATAAATAGGACCCACATGTGTAAATACTGAATAGTTTCTCCAGTGTGAGAAACTGAAAGGTAAATAAGGATTAAAATGAATAATTGATAATTTGAAATAGGAAGAAAAGGTTCAAAGGGGTAGGGGTGGCAGGACGGGAAGGGGAGAGACCAGAGTTACAGGCTGGAATCTGGAAAGAATCCATATATAGATTGTGTTTAAAACTATAGGAAGAGATGTAGCTAGAGACTAGGCTGGAGCTCATCAGTGGGTTGGGAAGGAAGAGTCACTGAGATCAAAGGAGAGAAGGGTGTGTTTCCAGAAGAAGCACATACAACTATGTATAGTACACATTACCCGATAGTGTGATGAATGACTGTTACTGTTTTAGGTACTCATCATAACGTGCTGTGCTTTTCATCCCTTAGAGCATAATCCTACTTATATAAAAGAGTTTACTGTAAAACAGTCTGCTGCTATGCCAATGGTAGCCTCATGTATCTTGTGTTTTACTGCATATTTGGATAATATCAAGGGGCCATCACAGATGATTGATGTGTCCCTTTTCGGTTTGCACTTAGAAGTTGGCACTCTGTGTGGTACTTTGTAATACACACGGATGAAATTGCCTAATAACATATTTTTCAGATTATGTTTCCATCATGTATCACATGACTGTATTGAAATTGAAATTTAAAAAATTTGGCCTATGTGGAGTCTACTAGCTAATTAGAATTTTTTTCCCAGACCACTATTTGTTCAATATTAATTTTGAAAATCTTTCTAAAACAAATCACATCCTTTGATGTCTTGTTAATACTTGAGATTTTTTTTAAGTTATATGGAAAAATATTTTAGTGCTTTTCAGTTTTGCTTTGGTTGAGTTCTGTTATATTTGAATATTATTGTAGTTTTTTCCCTTGCATTGCTTTTCTTTGAACAATTTTAATTTTTGTATATGTGTGTGTTTAGTGAATGATAATAAAGTTATACATTTTTTAAAAACAGGTAAGTAAGAAGAAGGGTACATACAGTACAAGATATACAGAGAGAGAGAAAGAGAGGGAGAGAACATTCGCACAACTCTTATTACAATATATGATTACAATGGATCTATTTTATTATTGATTATTGTTAAGTTTTCACTGTGCCTAAATTATTTATCATAGAATGAATCTGTTGGAAATAACATAGTACTGTATATATGGCTTCAGTACTATGCACGGGAGCTCTTGGGATTTAACCCTCATGGTTAGGAGTGTATACGGTAATTGTTGTTATGTTACTTTTTTTTTTCTTTTTTTTTGTATTAAATTCTTTTATTGGTACATTGTAGGTACACAACACAATTACATTTCTCATTGGAAATTGTACCTTTACATAATGCATCTTGGTTCTTATTTGTTCCCCATTCCTAGCCCTCCCTTCACCCCCTCCACCCATCCCTATTTACAAAGACTTTATTTCCATTTTTTCCATTTCTCATCATTTTTTCCCTTCCCTTCTTTCCTTTCCCCTGCCCCTCCCACTACCCCTACCCCTTTGGACCTTTTCTTCCTATTTTACATGATCAATTATTCATTCTAACCATTGGTACATTTTAGGTATACAGTATAATGACATTCATCATTGGAAATTTGCACCTTTCCATAGTCTCTCTTGGTTCTTATTTTTCACCCTTGTCCAGCCCTCCCTTCAACCCCTCCAGTCCTCCCTATTTACAAAGATTTTGTTCCTATTTTTCCATTTTCTCATATTAATCCCATTCCCTTCTATCCTTTCCCCTAGCCCTCCCACTTCCTTCCCCTTTGACCCTTTTCTTCCTATTTCACATTACCTATTATATATTTAGTCCTTATTTACACTTTCAGTTTCTCACACCAGAGAAACTATTCGGTATTTACACATGTGTGTCCTATTTATTTCACTTAAGAGTATCGCCTCAATGTGCATCCACTTAGCTATAAATGTCTCCAATTTCTCATTTTTTATGGCTGAGTAGTACTCCATTTTATGAAAAAACCACATTTTCTTTATCCAGTCTCCAGTTGATGGGCATTTGGGCTGTTTCCAAGTTTTAGCTATTACAAACTGCGCTGCTATGAACATGGGTGCACATATATCACTGTGGTATGATTCTTTTAATTCTTTGGGGAAGATTCCCAGCAGTGGAATAGCGGGGTCAAATGGGACTTTCAGTCCTAATTCTTTGAGGTATCTCCATACTGATTTCCACAGTGCTTGAACCAGTCTACACTCCCACCAGCAGTGGAGCAGGGTTCCTCTTTCCCCACAGCCCCACCAGCATTTGCTATTGGTTGATTTCATGATAGCAGCCATTCTTTCTGGAGTGAAGTGGAATCTCAGCGTTGTTTTCATTTGCATCTCTCAAATGACCGGTGATGTTGAACATTTTTTCATATATTTATTTGCTATTTCTACTTCTTTGTCTGAGAAATGTCTGTTCATTTCAGATGCCCATTTTTGGATTGGGTCTTTAAATTTGGGAGGTCTGATCTTTTTAAGTTCTTTATAGATTCGAGATAGTAGACCTTTGTCTGAGGAAAAGCAGGTCAAGATTTTTTCCCACATGGTGGGTTGTCTCTTCACACTGCTGGTGGTTTCTCTTGCTGTGCAGAAGCTTTTTAATAAGAAGAGATCCCACTTGATTGTTTCTGCTAGTTCACAGGCAACTGAGGTTTTGTTCATAAAATTTTTTCCTACACCAATGTCTTCAAGGGTTCTACCTAACCTCTATTCCAACTGGTTCAGAGTTTCTATTTGAATATTTAGATCTTTAATTCATTTTGATTTTAGTTTAGTGCATGGTGAGAGATACAGGTCTAGTTTTAATCTTTGGCAAGTTGAAGCCCAATTTTTCCAGCACCATTTATTAAAGAGGCTATCTTTCCTCTAGTGAGGGTGTTTGGCTCCTTTGTTGAAGATGAGATGGCTGAGTGTGTCTGGCGTTGTTTCTGCATCTTCTAATCTGTTCCACTGGACCTCAGGTCTGTTTCTTTGCCAGTACCATGCTGTTTTTATCACAGTAGCTTTGTAGTAGTGTTGCAGGTTGGGGATTCTGATACCCCTTACCATGTCTCTGTTACCTAGAACTGCTTTTGCTATTCTGGGTCTCTTCTTGCTCCAAATGAATTTTTGGATTGTTTTCTCATGGTCCATGAAGTATGCTGCTGGGATCTCAATTGGAATTGCATTAAATCTATATAGCAGTTTGGGAAGTATGGTCATTTTCACTACATTAATCCTTCCTACCCAGGAGCAGGGGATGTCTGTCCATTTTCTGATATCATCTTCCATCTCTCTCTTCAGAGTGCCATAGTTTTCAGAGAAGAGGTCTTTGATTTCTTTTGTTAGGATGATTCCTAGGTATTTCAGTTTTTTGGATGCTATTGTGAAAGGAATTATTTGCCCTATTTCTCTCTCAGTGAGTCTGTCATTGGTGTAGAGGAAAGCTATTGATTTTTGTGTGTTGACCTTGTAACCCGCTACTTGACTGAATTTGGTTATTAAGTCTAGAAGACTTTTGGTGGAGTTCTTGGGGTCTTCTATATAGAGTATCATGTCATCTGCAAATAATGACAATTTGACTTCTTCATTTCCTATCTTTATTCCTTTTATTTCTTTCTCTTGTCTAATTGCCCTGGCTAATGTTTCCAGAACTATATTGAACAAGAGTGGTGATAGTGGACATCCTTGTCTTGTTCCTGATTTGAGTGTGAAGGATTTCAGTTTTTGACCATTTAGTATGATATTGGCTGTTGGTTTTTCATAGATGGCTTCTATCAGTTTGAGGTAGAGACCATCTATTCCAATTTTTTGTAGGGTTTTTATCATAAATGCATATTGGATTTTGTCAAATGCTTTTTCTGTGCCTATGGAGATAATCATATGGTTTTTGTCCTTGGCTCTATTGATATAGTGTATTACATTAATTGATTTTCATATATTGAACCATCCCTGCATTCCTGGGATGAATCTCACTTGATCAGGGTGTATGATCTTCTTGATGATCTTCTGCATTCTGTTTACCATTATCTTATTAAGGATTTTTGCATCTATGTTCATTAGTGAGATTGGCCTATAGTTCTCCTTTTCAGTTGGGTCTTTCTCTGCTTTGGGGATCAAGGTGATGCTTGCTTCCAGGAATGAATTTGGGAGTATTGCTTCCCTTTCAATTTCATTGAAGTGTTTAAACAGTAGTGGCAGCAGTTCCTCTCCAAATGTCTTGTAGAATTCAACAGTGAAGCCATCAGGGCCTGGGTTTTTCTTAGTTGATAAGTTTTTAATTACATTTTCAATTTCATTGGTTGATATTGGGTTGTTCCGAATTTTTAGGTCTTCTTCGTTCAACTTTGGTAATTCATATGTATCTAGGAATCTGTCCATTTCTTCTGTGTTGTCCATCTCATTGGCATATAGGTTCTGGAAGTAGGTATTGATGATCCTCTGGATTTCTTCTGGGTCTGTTGTAATTTCACCCTTTTCATTCCTAATTGCATGGATTTGGGCCTTTTCTTTCCTTTTTCTGACAAGGCTGGCTAAGGGTTTGTCAATTTTGTTGATTCTTTTGAAGAACCAACTCTTGGCTTCACTGATTTCTTTTGTATCATTCTCTTAGTCTCCATTGCATTGATTTCTCCTCTGATCTTTATAATTTCCTCCCTTGTATGAGCTTTGGGGTTGTCCTGCTCTTCTTTTTCTAGAAGCTTGAGGTTCAGCATCAGGTTGTTTAATTGGGCTCATTCTGTTTTCCTAATATGCGTATTCACTGCTATGAATTTCCCTCATAAGACTGCTTTCATTGTGTCCCATAGATTCCTATATGTTGTATTGTCATTGTCATTTAATTAAAGGAACTGTCTGATTTCTTCTTTAAGTTCCTCTGTGACCCATTGGTTATTCAGAAGTGTGTTGTTCAATTTCCACGTGTTTATGAAATTTTTTGAGTTTCTTTTGCTATGGATCTCCAATTTCATGGCACTATGGTCTGATAATATACAGGGGATAACTTCAATTCCTTTGCACTTACTTGAACATGTTCTATGTGTGAGTATGTGGTCTATTTTGGAGAATGACCCATGTGTAGCTGAGAAGAATGTGTATACTGATTTTGTAGGGTGGAAGACTGTAGACATCTGTTAAGTTCATTTTTTCAAGCGTTCGATTGAGTTCTAGTATTTCATTACTTATATTTAGTCTAGTTGATCTATCTATTTGTGACAGTGGGGTGTTGAGGTCCCCCACTACAATTGTATTAGTGCATATATGACTTTTCATGTCTGTTAGTATTTGTTTTATATAGTTGGGTGCACTAGTGTTTGGTGCATAGATATTTATGATTGTCATCTCTTCCTCTTGGATTCTTCCCTTTACAAGGATGTAGTGTCCTTCTTCATCTCTATTAATCAGTGTCGGTTTGAAATCTACTTGATCTGCCAAGAGAATAGCTACTCCTCCTTTTTTTCAGGTTCCTGTCGCATGGAGTATTGTTTTCCACCCTTTAACTTTCAGTCTATGAGTTTCCTTTTGAATTAAGTGTGTTTCTTGTATGCAGCATATTGTTGTATTTTGCTTCTTGACCCATTCTGCCAGTCTATTTCTTTTGATTGGTGAATTGAGACCATTAACGTTGATGGTTATAACTGAAACATATTGACTTGTCATTGCCATGACTTTTTCTTTTTGTTGGGTTCTCCCCCTTTACATTTAATTTCTTGTCATACCAGATGGGTTCATTCTGCTTTGCTTCCTGGGGTTGTGATCCTCAATGTCTGTTCCTAGGATATTGTGTAAAATTCTTTGGAGTGCTGGTTTGGTATTCACGAAGTTCCTAAGGTGCTCTTTGTCATGAAAGTATCTTATTTCTCCATCCATTTTGAAAGATAGTTTTGCAGGGTCCATCAATCTGGGTTGGAGGTTGTTTTCTTTTAGGGCTTGGAATATGTCCCTCCAAGCTCTTCTTGCCTTGATGGTTTGTGTTGAGAAGTCTGCTGTGATTCTGATGGGCTTTCCTTTGTATGTGATTTGTTTCTTTTCTCTGACTGCTTGGAGAACTTTGTTCTTCTGTTGTGTTTCTGGAATCTTAACAATTCTATGCCTGTGTGGAGATTTTTTTGATCCAGGCTATTTGGAGTCCTATATGCCTCACTTATCTGTATGTCAAGTTCTTTTCCCCTGCTTGGGAAGTTTTCTGCCATTATTTCTGTGAAGAGATTTGTTATGTCATCTGCACTCTCTCCTGTTTCTTCATTGAGCCTAATCAGTCTTATGTTATTCTTCTTTGCATCATCTAGCAGCTGCTGGATTGATTTCTCATGTTCCCTTATAATTTTGAAGCAATTTTTCTTTTCCTTTTCACTAATTGCAATCTTATCTTCTATATCTGAAATTCTGCCCTCACATTGGCTCATTCTGCTGTGTAGACTTTCAATGGAGTTTTTCATGTCCTGGAAATCTATTTGCATCTGTTTTATGGATTCCGTTTGTTTCTTATGTTAGGATTCCATCATGTTCCTGAGCTCCTCTCTAGATTTATTAATCATGTCTTGCACGAGGGGCACAATTTCTCCTGTTATCTGAGAAATTATTTCTGATTTCCTTTTTTCCAGATCCCCTTTTGTTGCCAGTTCAGTGGGTCCAGGTGGTTGAGTATCAGAGTGTTCCATCTCATTTCCCTTTGGGGTTGCTGTAGGTGATCTGGAAGTCTGATTTTGAGATGTATTTACGTGTTTTCTCATTTCAACCGGGGGGGGGGGGCTGTTAGCGCCTGCACAGATTATCTCCTCTGAGCTGGGAGAGGTGGGACAGGGGCCGGGAGCAGTGGTAGGCATGGTGACCCAAAAGCCCTTTCCTGTGGGCTGGGAGCAGCCAGAGGGATGGTGGCCGGGAAACCCCTTCCTCTGGACCAGGAGCAGAGCAGTGGGATGGTGGCTCAGATGCCCCTCCCTCTGGGCCGGGAATGGTGGGAGGGATGGTGGCCCGGAAGTCCCTTCCTCTGGGCCAGGAGCAGCAGGACAGAAGGTGGCTCAAAAGCCCTTTCAACTGGGCTGGGAGCAGCAGGAGGGATGGTGATGGGAAGCCCCTTCCTCTGGACCAGGAGCAGTGGGACAACAGCTCAGAAGCCCCTCCCTCTGGGCCGGGAACAGTGGGACCCAGTACCTTGGTCTGGTGGTCTGGTGTCCTTTGTGTCTTTGTAGTGTGGAATCAGGTGGCTGCCTGTCTGCAGCGGGATGATTCGGTGTCTTCCATGCGACTCAGGACCTCGGTAGGGCGTGCACAGACCTGCCTGTCTGCAGCGGGCTGATTTGGCGTGTTCTGTGTGACTCAAGACCTAGATAGGGCATGGGCAGACCTGCCTGTCTGCAGCGGGGTGATTAGGCATCTGCCGCACCACTCAGGACCTCAGTAGGCTGTTGTTATGTTACTTTAATAACATCAAAAATTATCTCATTATTTTATTATATTTTGGACCACATGCAAATCCCTATCCCTCAGAACTCAGAATTTCATTGATCAAAGGTCAATACAGATAAGTATAAAGACAAAGACCAGCACAGAAGACTATAGGACGATCTTACACCTCTGAGACTCTCCAGATTTGAGAACTGCTTAATAAATTAGGAGAGAAAAATCAATAAGCAAACATTAATGTAGCAATTCCTATACTTAGCTGTCTATCCCTGTATGCTTCTCATACCTCTGACTTGCAAACAAAAGCCCTAAAGCTCATTAAAAGGATGAGGAAGTTGTGGTGGATGCTTTACAGATTAAAATACCTCATAACTTCATTCAAAATCTTTACACCTCTTGGTTTTCCAAGGAGCACTGGAAATAAGCAAGGAAGCCAGAGCCTCTCTGCTGCACTTGCTTCATAGGAGACACCTGGGATTAAGCCTCACATCAATGCTGTCCAGTAGGGAACACTTGCTACTGCTTTCCAGAGGTGATACAGGCTTGCATTTGTGCTCACGACGTAGGCTGACCCACCCTCAGACTTAAGTCTCTTAAAGTTTCCTGATGGGAAAAAGAAAAGAAACACCTTGCCTGGGCTCACGTGATCGGTGAATAGCACAGCTATGAGTCAAACTCTGATCTATCATTTTTACACTTGCTTGCCCGATACACACTTGTGAGGAAACTAGGAGGCTGAGATAGAGTAACAGACCATGCTCCATGCAATAAAATGTCCTTTTTAAGAAACATTTTATAGAAAGAACAAACCTTGCCAATGTAAGAGGTCAAGGATTTCTCTAAAAGGCACCAAAGGGAAAATCCAACTCCTAAATATTCCACCAGTAGTCACTACTCCTGGGAAGTACTTCAATAGCTCAAATCGAGAAATCCAGGCAATTAGGGTGTAGACCCAGGTGAGCCTGACTGTTTATAACAGGATTTTTCCATATCACAGGAATCCTGCACCATAGTGCCAGCCAATCCACCTACACTATTAATTAGTATTTAAATTTAATATTTACTCACCTTTTCACAGTTTTCGTGAATGATTTAAGAATGGTGAAACTGGAAATTTGATGTATTGATTATTCATGGGCATTAAGATAAATCCTTAATTATGAACAGTTTAAACGTGTATCTGTGAACCTTTAACACCAGTGAACTCACTTCTCACTAGGTATACACATTGTGTTCTTTCACTTACAGGTTTATCTTTAAGTTCTACTTGACAACTTCTACCTAGAAAAAAAATCTTTTTACAGGAGAATGAAAGACCATGGACAGCAGAAAGAAAGAAGTCTAAAATTAAAGATTTTGTCCTGTTTGTCCAATTTTGTTCAAAAGAGAGGTTAAACCAACCAGGCTCTATTTTGTCATTATGGAAATGTTCCTAATCGCTTGGTAAAACAGTTCCTCATATTTCTCATCAACTTAACAAGAGAAGTAATTTTTGTTAACATTTCCCTTTGCCCTGATTCAGTGTGCAGATCGGTGATTCTTTTATCTCAAACATACAAAGGGTCTCAGTAAATGCCTTCTTTATTCTAAATTTGTGGTGATTTCATTTCACTTAGTATCAATCTTGCAGATTTTTAGGAAAAATTCTTTTGTTCCAACTCTCCTCTGATATGTCATTCTATAATTCTATCTGAGCATCCTTTACCAACCTCTCTAGAGGAAGAAACAAATTGTTAATGTGATAGCCAACCTGACTCCATTTGTATAAAGTCAAGTGATTCTGGGTGGTTGCCTTCCCCTTCCCTTGGGAGTCCCCTTAAATTAATGCATGACAGATCACTGCATCCTGTGTGAGTTTGCAACTATGTTATCTTTACTGCCTTGCAAACAGGATGCTCTGCACCTGTGTAAGCCTGAAACTATGTTATCTTTACTGCCTTGTAAACAGAAGACTTGGCACCTGTGTGATATTTAGTTTTAACTGAACTGTGTGAAACTGCCCCTAACCCCCACTGACTTAGCAAAGTTCTGCTCCTGTGAAATTCCACTTGTGTTCCCCTGCTCCCTGAGCCCTCCCCAAATAGAAGAGCCCTTAAAAGGACTCTGCAAACCTCCTTTCCTTTATCAAGAACTTTTCTGGCATGAGCCATTTTCAGTCACCAGCTTATGACGATTATAAAAGACTCCATTTGATCCAGAGTGTGTCGCATCTCTATAGTTCCAACTAGGCTGGCCCTATAACATTATCAATGCCGACAGCATAAAAACCTCTGAACTTTCCTATTTCATTTCTGCAACCTGATCAAATAGATCACACTATACAGCTGTCCAGCACCCTCAGGAGAGAAACCTAGGAGGCTGCATACAACAAGAATGAGCCCTCAGGCCAGGGAAAGCTCAGTACATCAAATCTCTTTCCAACTAAGGTTACTTCCTTCCTTCACGTTGGAATACAATTAACCAGGCCCCCCCACCCCCACCCCTGTTACTATGAAAAACTTTCACGTGGCATATGCAGGGAACATGCACCACATTCCCACAGAGGCCATGGTGGAAGCTCTGTCCAAGGCGGTATTGACAGTTGGCAGCTCCTTATCAGTAGCTTGAGGGCGCACATTGCAAGAGTGACCCAAGACTGAAGAAATGGCCAGTGCTGGACACCAAGGAGGCTTTCAGCAACCCTGTGGCTGATGTCCTCAACAGTTGTTTCCACCTCATTGCAGAAAGCAGTTTCTTGGTACTCTTACCTTACATTGCCCATTAACTGCAAATAATAGAGTGATTAGCTAATGATTCTACGGTTTCTGAGGCACTGATGTGGTGCTTAAGCTAATGCAACCATGCAAGGAGCCCACATTTAACAGTCTTTTTAATCTAAATATAAAATCACAATGAGAATCCAGGATATTTTCTTAACTGTCAAGCCTGACTTAAGTGTGTCCTCCACAAACAAACAAGACAAAGCCAACAGGCTGCTTTCAGCAAACAGCAGCTTCTCAGTCAATAGGGCAAATGGACTCAAAATGAAGTATACGACCACCTTGGCCTCATGCTGAGAAGTCCAATAATTGTCTACACACCTGAGGAGACTGTCCTTGGGCATCCAAGTCATAAATATTTCACCCCAGATTCCTTAGCCTGTTTGATACCTATATAAGCCTAATTCCTTCCCAGTTAGTTGCTCATTTCTCTCTCCTGGTGTTAGCCTATCCACTCATGGATGAAGTCTCTTGCAGCTAGCTGTTACTATCTCTCTCCCAATGTCAGCCCATCCACACACAGATGTGATAAACTCATTTTTTCCTAGCTAGCTGCTAGAATCTCCTGATTTTGGTCCCTGTCCATTGGAATAAACTTTCCTTTCAAAAAGCCTATTTTTGACAAGTGGATTCTTTATGACATTAACATGTTTGTGTTGATGTCTGTTTCAAATAAACAGATCCTTAGCCCAAGATCTTTCCTATAAACCACATTTGGATTTACTATAGAGGCCATGGAGGGTAGTCAAATAGTTATAGAAGGATTACACGAGAACCATTAAGAAGAATCTGTTCAAGTTAAGCAGAACTGTGAGTGGTTCAAGCACAGTGGAATAAAAAAGAGCCATGGAGGGCTGGGGATTTAGCTCAGCAGTTTCGCTGCCTGCTGTGCAAGCGCAAAGACCTAAGTTCGATCCCCGGTACCAAAAAAAAAAAAAAAAAAGACCCATGGGAAAGTGTAAATAAAGATTAAAATGATTAAAATGAATAATTGATAATTTGAAATAGGAAGAAAAGGTCCAAGGGGGTAGGAATGGTGGGAGGGGAAGGGGAAAGGAAAAATTATGAGAAAAGAAAAAAAATGGAAATAAAGTCTATGTAAATAGGGAAGGGGGTGTGAAGGGCGCACAGGTAATGGGGAAAAAATAAGAACCAAGATACATCATGTACAGGTACAAGCACCCAATGATAAATGTAAATGTATTGTATACCTACAATGTACCAATAAAAGAAGTTAAGGGGGAAAAAAAGAGCCATGATCTGAGATAAAGGTGATGCCATTACAGAACCAAATCACAGCAGGTATTGCTGAGTCTCCTCCCAGGGTGACAGTCATAAATACATAAATACTGTACAACAATAAAGGGAGAATGGTACTGTTCAGAGTTACGTTATGGGCTGAATATGTGTGTCCCTTAAAATTCATATGTTGATTGGGGGTGTTCTTCAACTTAGGCACTTCAGAAACAACCCTTAATTTTTAGACCTCATTGCTAAGAAGTACTCTTGAAAAAGTTAGAATACCACAGTTCAGAAGAAAGGAACAGAGATAAATAATTAAGAAAATGCCTTCTCTTGAAATGGATACAGTGTTCTTAATAGAAGAGGTAGAAAATGTTAAATATCTTATAATAGGGGACATTAAAGGCATACTCAATGATAATGTAGATGGTGTTAAAGCACATGCAAGATTTCTTAGAGTTAAAGGAAAAGTGTGAGATTGAAAACAAAATAAAGCTGCCCACATGCCCTCCCTGCCTCAAGCCTCTCTTCCTCACCGTCCAGTCTGCTTCCAGATCAGTCTTCCCTCAGCAGGGTTATAATGGGTGTGAACCATTATACATCACCATCTCTCCTTCATTGCTTTTTTGTTTTGTTTGTTTGTTTGTTGAGACCAAGCTTTGCCAAGCAGCCCAGGCTGACTTTGAAAACTCACTCTGTCCCTCAGGCTATCCTTGCACATGTGGCAATCCTCCTGCCTCAGCCTCCTGTGTGCTGAGATCACAGGCATGAGCAACCATGCCCGGCTTGTCCAATGCCTTTTTAAAAGAAATTATTTTATTTTTTTTCTTTTTAATTCTTTTATTGGTATATTTCAGGTATACCATACATTTACATTTATCATTGGGTGTTTGTACCTGTACATGATGCATTTTTGTTCTTATTTTTTCCCCATTACCTGTGCACCCTTCACCCCTTCCGTCCTTCCCTATTTACATAGATTTTGTTTCCTTTTTTTTTTTCTTTTCTCATAATTTTTCCTTTTCCTTCTTCCCTTTCCCCTTCCCCTCCCACCACCCCTACACCTTTGGACCTTTTCCTATTTCAAATTATCAATTATTCATTTTAATCCTTATTTACACTTTCAGTTTCTCACACTAGAGAAATTATTCGGTATTTACACATATGTGTCCTATTTATTTCACTTAAGAGTATGCCCTCAATATGCATCCATTTAGCTATAAATATCTCTAGTTTCTCATTCTTTGTGGCTGAGTACTACTCCATTTTATAAAAAAACCCACATCTTCTTTATCCAGTTTCCAGTTGATGGGTATTTGGGCTGCTTCCAAGCTTTAGCTATTACAAACTGTGCCGCTATAAACATGGGTGCACATATATCACTGTGGTATGATTCTTTTAATTCTTCGGGGAAAATACCCAGCAGGGGAACAGCGGGGTCAAAAGGGACCTGTAGCTTTAGTTCTTTGAGGTATGTCCATACTGATTTTCACAGTGGTTGCACCAGTCTGCACTCCCACCAACAATGGAGAAGGGTTCCTTTCTCCCCACAGCCCTGCGAGCATTTGTTATTGGTTGATTTCTTGATAGTAGCCATTCTTTCTGGGGTGAGGTGGAATCTCAGTGTTGTATTCATCTGGATCTCTCGAATGACCAGTGAGGTTGAACATTTTTTCATATATTTATTTGCTGCTTTTACTTCTTTGTCTGGCTCTGATCATTCAGTGAGCATTCAACATCAATAAAGTCACTTGTTGCTTTGTTTTTGCCAGCTCTGGTGGTCCCAATCATGCCTCAGTTTACCTTAACAATAGAGGACATTGCAAAGGCTGTGGGGAGACTGTGGCAGCAAGAAGTGAGGTTTTATTTTCAGCCTGAGTGCAGGCTAGTCAAGGGCAACAAAGCCATTGACTGGGGGCTTGGGCAAGAGGAAACTTTATAGGGGAGTTTGGGTAGGGGAGAGGTAGTATCAGGAGGCGTGGGAAATTTTTGTCTTTGAGTGGAGAAAGTCTTTTGTTTTGGGGTGGAAGAAGTCTGGTGGTCTCCAGAGGTATCTGGACCCACAGATGTTGCTGTGTGGGGCAGGGTGTTTATCTAGAATCCAGGTCTTGGCTTCCTGTTATCTTTTGTGCCTTGCAGGATATATAACGGCCTTGCCTGGGAAGTTTTTTCTCTTCTGCCTGGGTGGGGGTCTCGCATCCTTCACCCTATAAGATGGTGTCTATCTTTATCTTTATATGTATAACATACCTGTCTACTTATTGGACTCAGCCTTTCATTGGAACAGGAACTCCTACATATGAGTAGCTAAGGATCTGGCCCAATAAACACACACATAAATGAATAGTTCATTCACATCTATTGTTGGAACTCACAGCATTGCCAAGTATGTGGCAGGTGTTATATCACATTTACAATTTCTCTTAAGAAACAGAAATCATAAAGCTTCAAAAAACTGAAGCTGCCAATCAAGAAGGAAGCTCTAAACATTTATCAGGAAGTCATCAGTTCCTTAAAACTGTGAGTTTTGAGTAATCTTGTTACACAAAGGGAGATCTTCCTCTATAAATACAGATAATGTTATACATTTAAAGAGAAGATTCAAAGTCTAGATCATCATCATCTGTGCAGAAGGAGTTCACATCTGCTAAGTGGCAGATTTCTCTTTTCAGGGGCTCAGAACATACATTCCTGTGCCTGGCAGAGGCAGTGCTGGTCGGCTGGGGAGAAGAAAAGAAGGAGGAATCCTCTGAACCTGGATTACTGCTCTGAGCTCACTAGGAACCCAGCAAAGACACTGGTAAGAGGGGACAACTTCAGGCTGGGATGAGCAGGGAAACAAAAGATAGCTGGAAGGAGGTGGTCAGAGATGAAGGTCAACATCTCAGGAGGAAAGAGGTGAAAAACCCGGGTTTCTGACATGAGAGTTATTGCATACATTAGTACAGGTCAAAGAGGGGAATGGGCTATGTCAATTAGAGGAAAGGTCTGCTCACCTCATTCTTTCACTGGAATTGTGAGATTACGTGAGAGAGATTTTTAAAATAGGTATGAAATCTTAGAAGGCAAAACAAAGATATAAATAGTTTTGACTAAGAATTTTGCTCTTATTGCTTCTACTATTACCATGACCTTCTCTTTTCCTACACAGAAAAGATGATGCGAGATGTGAGATTTCCGCTCCTATTGCTGCTGGCACTCCTCTGTCCTCTTTGTAGTGCACCTCCGCCTCAGGGCTTCACCAGTTTTCAGTGGTTTTCTACTCAGCACGTACAGCCAAATCAGAACATCTCATGCAATGTGGCAATGACAGCTATCAACCAACATCTCCCTCGCTGTAAGCCTACAAACACCTTTCTGCATGACTCTCCCCAAAATGTGATTAATGTCTGTACTTTGCAAAGTGTGTGCTGCAGGAATTGTCAGAACAACTGCCACCGGAGTGCACAACCTGTGGGCGCGACTGTCTGCCGGCTTACTAGAGGGAGCACCAAACCTAACTGCCACTACACGGCTAGTGTCATATTAACAGACTTCTTTGTGGCCTGTAATCCACGTCAGGCAGGTGACCCTCCGAATCCACTGGTTCCTGTACACTTAGATTAGATTTTCTAAAGTTTTGATGATTTTTCTCTAGTTTGACAGTGTCTATTACAGTTTCTTCTGCTTTTTCATTTTCTTGTTCTTACAAAAGAAAGAGGGGAAGTGTTGGGAGAATCAGAGTACCTAGAACACGGTACCAGACCTGGGATTGAATATGTATGAAAATAATTCTTTTCTGCTTTGGGATCTATCTGTGTTGAGGCAAGACAAATATAGAAGGGTGGTGGGGAAAGAGTTCTAGGCCTTTGGGACTTTGGCCAAGCTTTATTTCAGTGCATTCACAGCAATAAAACAACTTCTTACTTCATCCTAGTGAGTGTGACTTTGCTTTTATGACCTTTCAAATCATTTCCTACCAGTATTCTAAGAACATTTTTATTCTTAGGTTCCTATTGACATAGGACCACCAAATGATATAGAGGAAATAATATAACTCCCAACCTGCTAGATGTCAGATACACTGAGTTCGTGTTCCCCCAAATTGAAGAATGGATTCTAAGGAAAAACAGAGGTTAAGAGTAGGAAAATTTTACTGAGAGAGATAGCTCCTGAGAGAGACAAGAGAGGACCCAAATGAGTTGCTATTAGACCCCACTTCACAGAGTAAGTTTTATAGAGCAAAATCATGAGGTAGTAACCATGTGGGTTAAGGCTGTGATCAGCCAATAAAAGTATAAGTATAGTTGATTAGGTAATATTGATCCAATGGGGAAGCAGGTCACATAGCAAGTGTATGCAGAAAGAACAAAGAACTTTTTTTAGGAAGGGATGGATCCAGCGGTCTTGGTCACCTACTGAGGTGACAGATCTAGATTTTATTGGGCCAGGTGTTACCACTTATCCCTTGGGGAGGTATGTGGCCCTGGTCATTTCATCTTTGTCTTGAGGCCTGGCCTCCAAACAATACTCCTCCAGCCACAGTTGTAATGTGTTTTCATCATTTGTATTGACTTTTCTGAGGGCTTAGCCCTGTCTGACTGCCTATAATATTTTTAACTGACTTATCTGTCTGTAATGCTATGATGCCATGTGGAAGATGTGACAGATACATACCAGACTCTTGTGTATATAGGGAAAGAATTGCAAGTGTACATCCACTGGTAAGAGAAAAAGCAACTGCATTTATTAAAGATAACAGGAAAATATGCTCTGGTGGCATGAACAGAAAAGTTGTATCAAGATGGAAGAAAAATAAAAAGCACACAGAGAAATTGGGCTTTTAAATTTTAAAAGATGTGCACCCTAGACCAGGTGTCTCTCATTGAGTCTCTGGATAAAATTGACAGGAAATATTGACAGGGTGCTGAGTCATCTCAGAGACACCCTAACTTGCATGTGTGTCCCAGAGTTCACTCAGATGAAATTATATGCATGAGATGCAGTCCATATTTATGACCTTTAATGAGCACTGAGTGGGGGAAAGGTTATTGAAGGTCATTCCACTGTCTAGTTTGCCTGTGCTCTGGCCTGGAGCTATAGAGATTGTCTGGACCTTGATTATTTTTTTCATTAAGTTTATTGGTACATTTTAGGTATACAATACAGTTACATTCATCATTAGGATCTTGTACCTTTACATGACGTATCTTGGTTCTTACTTTTTCCCCATTCCCCTGCCCTCCCTTCACCCCCTCCCCCCCTCCCTATTTACAAAGACTTTGTTTCTGTTTTTTCCTTTTCTCATATTTTCTCCTTTCCTTTTCCCTACCCCTCCCACTTCCCCTACCCCTTTAGACCTTTTCTTCCTATTTCACATTATCTGTTATACATTTTGATCCTTATTTACACTTTCAATTTCTCACACCAGGGAAACTCTTCAGTATTTACACGTGTGTCCTATTTATTTCACTTAAGAGTATGGCCTCAATGTGCATCCATTTACCTATAAATTAGTTTCTCTTGGACCTTGATTATTTTTATTTCTGCTTCTCTTGAAACAATGCAAGGAGGCCTAGCCCTGGAGTGTTGCCTAAATGTAGGCGGTAGAGGGGGAGTGGTCTCCCACCCCAGTTGTGCTGTCTGTACTACCAAAGCCACCTTTGAGGTCTCCCTGAGAACTCAACCACATCCTTTGACCCTGTGTCTCTGTCAGTGCAAGTAAGGAAGTCCTCTATCCCTTCAAACTCTGCTCATTATTTCATATATTTCCCTTGAAGCCAGTGTCCATTGTTATTTGGAGGTAATGCAAATCCCTCAGACACATACACAGAGAGAGAGAGAGAGAGAGAGAGAGAGAGAGAGGGAATGGTAGTTTCTTTTTTATTCTTGGGGGGGGGGGTGCTAGGAATTAAACCCAGGAAATCCTGTACTACATCCCTAGTTTATTAATTTATTTTTTTAAATTTTGAGGCTGGCTTAAATTGGCCTCAAACTCACAATCCTCATGCCCCAGCCTCCCAGTACTGTGATTATAGGCATATACAACTATGCCCAACAATCTCTGGTCTTTTATTAATTTTTTAAAAATTTGAGACAAGTTCATGCCAAGAGTGGAGCTTGGGAGCACCCTTTTCTTTCACAATTAGAAAAAAACCTCAGAGTGCAAATACTGATGGAGGTGGCACATGGAAAGCAAGAAACATGTCTAGTGATCATTTGCTCTTTTCTTTGGTACTGGAGATTGAAATCGGGTCCTTCACACATCCCCAGCCCTTATTTAATGTTTTTTTTATAATTTTGAGACATGTCTTGCTAAGTTGCTAAATAGGCCAGGCTGTGCTTGAACATGTAGTCCTCCTGACTCAGTCTCCCAGAGTGTTGGGATTACAGGCCTGTGCCACTGTGCTTGGATTTTTGTTTTGTTTTGTCTTGTTTTTGTTCTGTTTTATTTTGTTTGAGACAAGGTCTCTCTATGTAGCTGAAGGTCGCTTTGAATTTGAAAGCCATTTGCCTCAACCAGAAGCTCTGGGATTACAAGCATGTGTCATTATCATAGATGGCTAAATTAGGTAGAAATAGTATAGGCAGTCAGACAGGGATAGGCCCTTGAGACAGTCAATACGAAAGGTGAAAACACATTAAAACTGTGGCCAGAGACACATCTGTTGGAGGCTAGGCTTCAAGATAAAGATGAAATGACCAGGCCTACATACCTCCCCAAGGGATAAGATAAGTGGTAACACCTGACCCAATAAAGTCTAGATAGATATCAGTCACCCCAGTGCATGACTAAGACTTCTGGATCCATCTTTTCCTGAAAAGTTCTTTGTTCTTTCCAAATACACTTGCTACATGACCTGCTTCCCCACTGGATCAATATTACCTAAGTGACTATACTTGGAATCTTCTTTGTTACCCATAGTTTTGACCCACGTTGTACCCACTTTGTGATTTTGCTCTATAAAACTTCCTTTGAGAAATGGGCTTCTTGGGAACCCACTCAGCCCCCCTACTGTCTCTCAGGAGCTAAAATGTCTCTGTCTCCATATTTCCTGCTCTTATTTTTTTAAGTAGGAAAAATTTATTGGGAGAAAGAAACTTCTGTCTAAGAGAGATGGAAGGGGGACTGGAAAGTGGGTTACCTGCCCACCTCACTTTTCAAAGATGTTTTATACAGCAAAGCCATGTGGTGAGGTGGGTACAAAGTGGGACAAAACTATAAGACCCAATGGAAATTTACAAAGTGAGCATGAGGTGGGGCAAAATCATGACCAACCAATGAGATTACAAATACAGTCATCCAGGTAATATTGATTAAATGGGGGTCAAATGGGGGAGTAAGTCACATAGCAAGCTTATAAGGATTTTCAGTAAGGGTGGGACAGGGATATTTCCTGGAGAGGCTAGGTTAAGACCTTGGTCCCCCACCCAGGTGATTGATACCTATTTATAATATTAATCACTGCTATTAATACCCAGGAGAAACACAATGGTGTAATAGTTTCTCTCCTTTTATAATTCTGGCCTTTAGTGAATGTCTTGATTGTCCTCCATGTTGGCTCCTTGACTCCACGTTGGCTCCTCCTGGGATGGCCCTGTCTAACTGCCTACAAGATATCTAATTAACTTACCTATCTATGATATTCCCCCCTCTGAAGAAGTACCCCTAACTGCTGTGAGGGGGCAAAGGGCAAAGACCAATCTGTCTACTTCAGGCTGAAGAGGGTCATAGTTGTGATCAGCAGTCAGTTACTCTACAGAGGGTCTATCTAAAGACCTTCGATAGGTGCCAGGCGTTGTCATCTTGGGCAGCCTTATAGCTTGGAGTCTGGAGGAGACAAAGCCAAAGAAACAGTTAAGAAAAATGGGCCAAATTATAAGGTCAGCAGGATTGCAATGAATATAGCCAATAAACGTTTCCACTGGGAGGAACTAGTAATAGCCTCCCACAAAGAGGATAAGAAGGAGGTCCGGGGGACTTCAGAATCCAACATAGAAGTCATATTGTATAATTTAGCAGTTAATGAGCTGTTTACAAGGTCATTCTGGTGGATCCCAGTAAAAGAAATCTAGCACATTTGTCATTGGTTCCATTTGTATGCCCGCTTGGAGTTTGGCAGCCTCCAGGCAAGAATAAACAAAACTTTTAAGAAATTAGAACATGAAAAATCTAAGCATGAGCACACTGGAATGGAAGGGCCAGTTAGGGAGAAAGTCACCTTTAGAAATTGAAATAGTGATTGTCACCTGTTGGCTCTTAGATTTTTTTCATTGATAGTGGTTATTTATAAGTCTGATACTTTGTTATAAGTCTCTCTAGTTTTAGCTGTAACAAGATGAGACAATTTGAAGAACAAATTTTGCTAAGAAATTTAAAACTCTAGCTGAGCTCTTAGAGATTTTACCATAGTTTTTTCCTAATGATCCAAAACTGTGGTCAGCTACTGGTGTAGCTAGAAACTACAGAAGGGGTCAGTGACTGGAGCCCCTTTTTATATCTAGCTTTATTACTATGGCATTGTTTTATACTTCTTTTTGTTATTCTTTTCTGCTGGGTGTTTAAGACCAAGTTAAAGTGAGACCTGTGTCAATCAGTATGAACCTCTTGCTATCTATCAAGGTCAGTTAAGTCTCCTCAGGCATTACTTTGGAACCATGCATAGAGGCTCTCAGCTCCTCGGTCAGTCTCAGCTGTCAAGATGGGTCATGGCCCTGCTTGACCATGTTGCTTTCAGTGAAAGTGTGGGAGATTTTTCCCTCTTTGTGACCCTCCTTTGGCACATGGAACATTTATCCTCTGCTGCCCAGAAATTTTCCTGCTCAGGAGGTTGAATGACTTACCAAAGATATAGGATCCTGTAGGAAAAGTTCCTTTGTGTCCTGGATCTTTGTTGACATTGAGGGGGTAGGGTCAAAATATTGGCTGTCCTCATAGCCCAGTTACCTTTCTAGTTTTGGTCTCCAAACTTTAGTCATTGAACACCCAGAAGAGATCAGTGACATAAGTATTTCAGTAGGAGCAGTGAGCTTAACTTTTTTTTTTTTTTTTTTTTGGTGCCAGGGATTGAACTTGGGTCCTTGCACTTGCACAGCAGGTGGTGAAACCACTGAGCTAAATCCCCAGCCCAATTTTTTTTAACTATTTTAATAGTTAAGACATCAAGCACTTTTGAAGTACAAGGCATAGCTAGAGGGCTGTTATTTCTTACCAATCATGGTCATTTTAGTAGTTGAATCCCTGCAGAATGTTAACAGACAACAGTTATATATTATAGAGAAACTGAAGATCTAGAGCTACACATAGCATTTTAGCATGACAATCGTGATGACATTTTCTTTGTACCACTTACATGTTCATCTTAGTATGGAATAGTCTTTCAGTCAAACACCTCTATCTGATCACAAGACATTAAATGACAAAGGAAACTCTTATTTATTATCCTTTAGTAGGATGACACCTAAAGAGAACATACTTATTGGCCTACAAATGTACCTTAGGAGTACATAATGTCTAGCCTCTAATTTTAGTGTGTGACATTGTTTCAACTGTTTGGTGACTGAGCATTCCTAAGTGTGGTGACACATGTAACATACATCACATGAGTTTTTAAGAAAACTACTATTTGACTGGTTTTCTCATGCTGACTTGACACCTCTTACCACAAGTAGCTGGAGTGCAAGAGAAAGGCAGATACCTGAGTTTAAAAAGATCATTACCATAAACAATATTCTAGAAGACTTGTACACCTGCAAGGCATGAATGATATTTAGTACACCATGAAATAACAATGAATATCAGTTACATGAAACCCTTTGTCCTTTAATTTTGTTTTGTACCAAGAGCATTTTAAATAAAACTTTATCGTTTTCCCACAGAAAACTTAGCCATTTGACCATGACCAATGTATACATATCACAATAATATATTTAGCAATGTATTTCCCACGAGGCTATGGAAATTATTGGGGTCCCCTTTGTGAACAAAGGCTGGAATAAATTTTTCCAGGCAGCCACTCCTTTATTTACCAAGAGGAGTCCTGTCCAGTAGTTTTCCTAAGCCCAGTTAACAAATTTTTAGATGACCTATGAGAGCCAGATCATAGCAATTAACAATTTTTGACCAATGAAAGATTCCCAAGATATTATATATAGACAACAATATATTTGTAAAACCAGTTGACATTATTTGGATAATCTGGCAACCTGAGGGAAGCATGTCTTTAATTACATTTATCTATAAGCCAACTTGAGTTACAGGCAAACATCTTAAAAAATCCAAAATGCCAAAAGAAAAAAACCTCAAACAAAAACAGCTCTATGCATTTTAACAAATTGAACAGACAGACACACACATAAGACAACTTGTTTATAAACCAGAGTGCACTCAGATGTATTTAGCCAAGTTCAATTATAATAATTTTCAAAATTTTTAGGTTTATAACTATAAATAAGACTAGTCAGAACTTTGGAGATTAACAGAGATCTCTGGTAATAAGAATCAAAAGGAATAAAAATCTTCTACACCTGTAAAAGCAAAAACAGTTTTAAGATCAGCCCTAAGCTGACAGTTTATCTGACTGGAATACCCAGCTATAAGGCTTCTCATTGTTGCTTTGATAATCATAGTTGTTTGATAGCCACATATAATTGTTTTCTCTAAAGGGACAGACCATTAAAGGTTTTTAACTATCTCCAATGGAGGTCCACTCAGGCCAGGTTTGTGTGTAGAAGAGACTAGGTGCCACTCTTTGGAGCTAAGTAGGAATTTCAAACAGTGAGGAAAGAAGGCCTGCCAAGGCTCCAACCTGCTGTGCTGCAGATGTCTACCTAGGACAGTTTTTCCCATTTTGAAAAAAAAACAAAACAAAGAAAAAGAAGGCATCTCTATCCTTTTTGTTCTGTGCTCAATCTAAGGTGTCCCTTGGACTTTATCTTGTCCAGTGACAGCAGGCTAAAGGTACATGGAAGTGGCTAGAGCCAGGTTAGCCGCTATCGTTCTCTAATTTTTCCTGAGATCTGAAACACAGATAAATTTGGACTAAAACTTTCACATTTATTTTTTGAGAGTTTCAGGATTAAACCTAGACCAGTTTTCTATGTGGTCCAGAGATAAGTGAAGGTCAGCTTTACTCTGGAAGGATTTCAGGGAGGGGAAATTCACCATTCTGGGAGCTTTGTCTTGAAATCCAGCAGCCACAGAAAAGGGAAGTGCCTTGAATCAAACTGTGTTATTTCTCAGGGGCAGAACAGTGGAGAAGGGACAGAAGAGTATCTTTAAGTATGGCACAAGAACTAAATATTAACCATCTCATGTGTAGAAGGACAATTAAGATCAGGAGCTTTTTCAGAGTGGATCTATAATCCTTAGCAAAATATATCTCCAGAGACAAAAGCTATGATTGACTCCAACTGAATTGCCAAGTAGAAAATCAAACCAATAATCAAAGAACCCAAATGGCTGATTTTTGCCTCTTGAAAGAGAATGAAAGTGTTCTAACTATATTGTTTAGGGCTTACCCTTTTAATGAACTACTCAGAATCTATAATATCTTATTTATTTATTTATTTATTTATTTATTTATTTATTTATTGGTACCAGGGATCAAACTGGGGACCTTGAACTTGTGAGGCAAGCTTTAGAACCACTGAGCTAAATCCCCAGCCCCTATAATATCTAATTTATGATTTTAATACCCTCCAGGCATTTGAGCAGGTCCCTGATCTTGTAGAAACACTCCCAAAGCCATGTCTCACCTTTTATTAACATACAAACTGAAATGGTGCCCTGTGGCAGGCACTTAGAAGTGCTTGTTTGAGCTTCTGGAATGTGGTCTTGGAATAGGTTCCCAGGTGTCTGTCTCTTGGGTTTTTCTATAATCTAATAGAGGGGTCACACAACCTCACTATCTCCTGCTATCTGAAGGCCACAAAAGCCTGTAATTTTTAGGAATCTCCTTAGCTGTTTTAGAGCCTTGGGCTGTGGAAAGGAAAGAACTGGTTTAATTCTTTTTTCCCCCAATCTTTGGGTTCTCTTAGATATAATAAGGTCTAAATATTTTACCTCAAGTCTGAAAAGTTGTGCCTTAGATCCAGAAACATTATAACCCCTATCTGTTAGAAAATTCAGCAGAGCACAGGTGTCTTGTCTAGAAAGCTCTTCCGAGGGGGCACATAACAGCATACCGTCTACATATTGCAAGACTGACTTGGAAAAAACTACAGTATTTCCTTCTATCAAATCAGGATCCAGGGATGTCCTCATCTTTTTCCTGATAAATAGTTGACAATTTAACTGAAGGGCTTAGTTCTCATCTTTCTTAGATGTTCAAGAATACATGCCTGAAAATGTCTTCTATTTAATCTCTTATCTGATTGGCAGGCCAGTAGCGGTCTTGTATAGGAACTGCTTATGTTCCAGTAGAAACCAGTTATTCCCTTTGTTGCCTGTCTTTTGAGCTTCCAAAATTAAGATAATATTTGTCTCTATATGCAGTAGCAGTTTGTAATACTACTTGTCTCTCATTAGAAATCAATATTTGATTTAAGAACAACATTACATCTTTCTAATCTAGACCATAGGTCTGAGTAAGTTCTCCAAAGACCTCAATGTTCACATCAGGATTATCTGAAAACTTTTTTAGGTCTCATTTGATCTGTCTTAGATCACTGAGAGAAAAAGACACATGAACACAGGTAGTCCCCTATTTGTCATTTACTTCCTGCAAGAGATATTGTCTTTGAGGGACCTGAACAACTTAGCTAAGGATGGATGTAGCCTCATAAAGATTAATTATGGCTGGCCTAGAAATTCTGCCATCAGCACCTGGTGGTTAGGGCAAAGAGTAGCCTCAGGCTTAGAGGTACTGAATGCCTTAAGGGTGAGGTGTCTCTCATTTTTCTATGCCCCACATTTACATTTGAACACAAGCAAGAATTACTTCCTAATGTAAAGAAAATCTCAACATAAGAGGACTTTGACCATTTTCTGTCTTTCACAGTGTAATTCTAATTGTGAGATAGCATCATAGTACTTTCCTCTGTGTACTTGGTTTTAGGAGGTAGGCACACCACTCACAGGTGTAGAGAAATACTAAATTGCTCCTTAATACATTCCAAAGGAGTAAGAGGTTCAGATATGGAGTTCCTAATCTGAAACAAGAGAAACAAATATGGCATCCCATAAGTCTGCTTGATTCCTGTGTCCCCTGGGGCATCCCCCAAGGTTTATTCCACAACAGGGTAGGTAGCTACCATCTGGTGAGAGACCCAGAAAATAAAACTGGACTGGACTATCTGCCCTTTACCAGTGTGATCTTATCTTCCTCAGGTAACTCATATCCTTACTCCAGTAGGTACTCTTAAAGTGCAAGTTACAATTGACTTCAGCCATAACAATCATGCTTAGAAAAGGAAGTATTGCTACCAAACCAAGAGATTTAAACCACTGCTTTTTAGTTCCTTGAAAGAGAGAGAGGAAAATAGGTCAACAGTCAAATTAGGGCACTTTTCCTGCAAAAGAGATCACCTCCAGATATTGTTCAGAGATTCTTCCCTGGGCCCTAGGGCAGATAAAGCTCTGAGAAATTTCTGTTATTTATCCAGTCATTTAGGCAACTTTTGTTAGCAGCAATATAAGGCCTTTAAAGCCTATTTTAAATTCACTAAGTATTTGAAACACATAAGTCCTCCTAGGGGCCACAATCTACATGGTAAAGGCACCTTTATCAACTTCCTACAAGCATGCAGGAATGAAGAGAAAGGCTGACCAAAATAGTGCAATATTCTGTTTAGCATGTAAAAACATAAATGCAAGTTACTGATTGTTATTTTCCCTAGTGTAAGACAAAACAGTTGTTGCAAGTTGCCTTCGTCTGACCTCCTGGAAGGAGAAGTGGTCTGACTACAAAGGATTCTCAAATGAACTCCCAACAATTTGAAGAAAAGTTTAAGGGGAGTTTTTAACTCACTAGGAGAGGGAAAAACTCCAAATAAAGCTAAAGGTGGTTAAACATCCAAAAAAGTCACCATATGGAACTCTATAAATCCATAGTCAAAGTTCCAAAGTCCATAACTTATCGGCAAAGACATTTTTACCCCTATCCACATAAATGATGAAGACCATGTGTGTGGGAGTGGGGGTAGGTAGCTTTTAATCTATCAGAGATTTATTTATTTTTTCATTTATTTAGAGGTCTGTCTTACTAGTAGTAGAGAAAGCAGTTCAAACCTGTAGCTCAACTCTTAACAGAGGCTTAAGAAAGGGCTCTGACAGGATTGTTTCAGATCACTCTGAGACAGAGGATATATGATGATCACTGACAGTTTCCCTTTCACCTCACTGAGTTGTCAGGGACAAGATGTGGAGATTTTCTGCTGATTAACCAGATGGGTTGCTGAGAGCTAATTTCTTCTGAGGGACCTTTGGGTATCAGCCAGAGAGTAGCCCTGGCCATGACCCCTCAGTTGTCACCTGAGTTTCCACTAGTTCCACAAAATCAGAGATTTGTCTCCAAAAGGAACTCAGTTCCCTATCGGGTCAATATTCCACCCACCACTGGTATCAATGGGAGTGGTGATTCACCAGAGGCCGACTGGAGAAACCTGTCCTCTGCTTGGAGAGTGGCAACTGCCCTAAAGGCAATTACCAGCTGGCAGAGTAACCACTGTTTGGCATTCTATAAGGGACAGATAAAATCCTGAACTGTATTTATCTGAGATGATTTTACAAGAGACACATTTTACAACATTTTTAAGCAACTAAGTCCAAATGCAACATATACAAAACAAAAATAAAATATAATTTTAACAAAGGACAATGATAAGAAAAACAAGAAATTTGCAAACATTTAAATCACACAACTAAAAATTAAGACACTTTTGAGACAAAAAGTTGAAAGAAAGACCAGAATTTATGAAACAAAAATCAGGATCTATGAAACAAATGTCCAGAGCCTATGAAATGAAAAGTAACAATCGGGAAGATGCCAAATCACCCCACTGCAGACAGGCAGGTCTGCCCATGCCCTACCGAGGTCCTGAGTTGCACAGAACACGCCGAATCAGCCCGCTGCACACAGGAAGGTCTGTGCACGCCCTACCGAGGTCCTGAGTCATGCGGAAGACACCAAATCACCCCGCTGCGGACAGGCAGCCACCTGGTTGCACACTACAAAGACGCAGAGGACACCAGACCAAGGTACTGAGTCCTGCTGTTCCTGGGCCAGAGGTAGGCTACTGAGCCTTCATCCTACTGCTCCTGGTCCAGAGGATGGGGCTTCCCAGCCACCATCCCTCCCGCTGCTCCCAGCCCACAGGAAAGGGCTTTTGGGTCACCATCCCCACCGCTGCTCCCGGCCCCTGGCCCACCTCACCCAGCTCAGAGGAGGTAATCTGTGGAGGCTCTAACAGCCCCCTGCCCCAGGCGAAATGAGAAAACACATAAATAAGTCTCAAAACCAGACTTCCAGATCACCTACAGTAACCCCAAAGGGAAATGAGATGGAACACTCTGATACTCAACCACCTGGACCCACTGAACTGGCAACAAAAGGGGATCTGGAAAAAAGGAAATCAGAAATAATTTCTCAGATAAAAGGAGAAATTGTGCCCCTCGTGCAAGACATGATTAATAAATCTAGAGAGGAGCTCAGGAACATGATGGAATCCTAACATAAGAAACAAATGGAATCCATAAAACAGATGCAAATAGATTTCCAGGACATGAAAAACTCCATTGAAAGTCTACACAGCAGAATGAGCCAATGTGAGGACAGAATTTCAGATATAGAAGATAAGATTGCAATTAGTGACCAGGAAAAGAAAAATTGCTTCAAAATTATAAGGGAACATGAGAAATCAATCCAGCAGCTGCTAGATGATGCAAAGAAGAATAACATAAGACTGATTGGGCTCAATGAAGAAACAAGAGAGAGTGCAGATGACATAACAAATCTCTTCACAGAAATAATGGCAGAAAACTTCCCAAGCAGGGGAAAAGAGCTTGACATACAGATAAGTGAGGCATATAGGACTCCAAATAGCCTGGATCAAGAAAAATCTCCACATAGGCATAGAATTGTTAAGATTCCAGAAACACAACAGAAGAACAAAGTTCTCCAAGCAGTCAGAGAAAAGAAACAAATCACATACAAAGGAAAGCCCATCAGAATCACAGCAGACTTCTCAACACAAACCATCAAGGCAAGAAGAGCTTGGAGGGACATATTCCAAGCCCTAAAAGAAAACAGCCTCCAACCCAGATTGATGGACCCTGCAAAACTATCTTTCAAAATGGATGGAGAAATAAGATACTTTCATGACAAAGAGCACCTTAGGAACTTCGTGAATACCAAACCAGCACTCCAAAGAATTTTACACAATATCCTAGGAACAGACATTGAGGATCACAACCCCAGGAAGCAAAGCAGAATGAACCCATCTGGCATGACAAGAAATTAAATGTAAAGGGGGAAAACCCAACAAAAAGAAAAAGTCATGGCAATGACAAGTCAATATGTTTCAGTTATAACCATCAACGTTAATGGTCTCAATTCACCAATCAAAAGAAATAGACTGGCAGAATGGGTCAAGAAGCAAAATCCAACAATATGCTGCATACAAGAAACACACTTAATTCAAAAGGAAACTCACAGACTGAAAGTTAAAGGGTGGAAAACAACACTCCATGCGACAGGAACCCGAAAAAAAGGAGGAGTAGCTATTCTCTTGGCAGATCAAGTAGATTTCAAATCGACACTGATTAATAGAGATGAAGAAGGACACTACATCCTTGTAAAGGGAAGAATCCAAGAGGAAGAGATGACAATCATAAATATCTATGGACCAAACACTAGTGCACCCAACTATATAAAACAAATACTAACAGACATGAAAAGTCATATATGCACTAATACAATCGTAGTGGGGGACCTCAACACCCCACTGTCACAAATAGATAGATCAACTAGACTAAAAATAAGTAATGAAATACTAGAACTCAATTGAACTCTTGAAAAAATGAACTTAACAGATGTTTACAGTCTTCCACCCTACAAAATCAGAATACAAATTCTTCTCAGCTGCACATGGGTCATTCTCCAAAATAGACCACATACTCACACATAGAACATGTTTAAGTAAGTGCAAAGGAATTGAAGTTATCCCCTGTATATTATCAGACCATAGTGTGATGAAATTGGAGATCCATAGCAAAAGAAACTCAAAAAATTTCATAAACACGTGGAAATTGAACAACACACTTCTGAATAACCAATGGGTCACAGAGGAAATTAAAGAAGAAATCAGACAGTTCCTTCAATTAAATGACAATGACAATACAACATATTGGAATCTATGGAACACAATGAAAGCAGTCTTATGAGGGAAATTCATAGCAGTGAATATGCATATTAGGAAAACAGAATGAGCCCAATTAAACAACCTGATGCTGAACCTCAAGCTTCTAGAAAAAGAAGAGCAGGACAACCTCAAAGCTCATACAAGGGAGGAAATTATAAAGATCAGAGGAGAAATCAATGCAATGGAGACCAAGAGAACAATACAAAAAATCAGCAAAGCCAAGAGTTGGTTCTTCAAAAAAATCAACAAAATTGACAAACCTTTAGCCAACCTTGTCAGAAAAAGGAAAGAAAAGGCCCAAATCCATGCAATTAGGAATGAAAAGGGTGAAATTACAACAGACCCAGAAGAAATCCAGAGGATCATCAATACCTACTTCCAGAACCTATATGCCAATAAGATGGACAACACAGAAGAAATGGACAGATTCCTAGATACACATGAATTACCAAAGTTGAACGAAGAAGACCTAAAAATTCGGAACAACCCAATATCAACCAATGAAATTGAAAATGTAATTAAAAACTTATCAACTAAGAAAAGCCTGGGCCCTGATGGCTTCACTGCTGAATTCTACAAGACATTTAGAGAGGAACTGCTGCCACTACTGTTTAAACTCTTCAATGAAATTGAAAGGGAAGCAATGCTCCCAAATTCATTCCTGGAAGCAAGCATCACCTTGATCCCCAAAGCAGAGAAAGACCCAACCAAAAAAGAGAACTATAGGCCAATCTCACTAATGAACATAGATGCAAAAATCCTTAATAAGATACTGGCAGATAGAATGCAGAAGATCATCAAGAAGATCATACATCCTGATCAAGTGGGATTCATCCCAGGGATGCAGGGATGGTTCAATATATGAAAATCAATCAATGTAATACACTATATCAATAGAGCCAAGGACAAAAACCATATGATTATCTCCATAGATGCAGAAAAAGCATTTGACAAAATCCAACATGCATTTATGACAAAAACCCTACAAAAAATTGGAATAGATGGTCTCTACCTCAAACTGATAGAAGCCATCTATGAAAAACCAACAGCCAATATCATACTAAATGGTCAAAAACTAAAATCCTTCACACTCAAATCAGGAACAAGACAAGGACGTCCACTATCACCACTCTTGTTCAATATACTTCTGGAAACATTAGCCAGGGCAATTAGACAAGAGAGAGAAATAAAAGGAATAAAGATAGGAAATGAAGAAGTCAAATTGTCATTATTTGCAGATGACATGATACTCTATATAGAAGATCCCAAGAACTCCACCAAAAGTCTTCTAGACTTAATAACCAAATTCAGTCAAGTAGCTGGTTACAAGGTCAACACACAAAAATATCAATAGCTTTCCTCTACACCAATGACAGACTCACTGAGAGAGAAATAGGGCAAATAATTCCTTTCACAATAGCATCCAAAAAACTGAAATACCTAGGAATCATCCTAACAAAAGAAATCAAAGACCTCTTCTCTGAATACTATGCACTCTGAAAAGAGAGATTGAAGATGATATCACAAAATGGACAGACATCCCCTGCTCCTGGGTAGGAAGGATTAATATAGTGAAAATGACCATACTTCTAAAACTGCTATATAGATTTAATGCAATTCCAATTGAGATCCCAGCAGCATACTTCATGGACCTTGAGAAAACAATCCAAAAATTCATTTGGAACAAGAAGAGACCCAGAATAGCAAAAGCAATTCTAGGTAACAGAGACATGGCAGGGGGTATCACAATCCCCAACCTGCAACACTACTACAAAGCTACTGTGATAAAAACAGCATGGTACTGGCAAAGAAACAGACTTGAGGACCAGTGGAACAGATTAGAAGATGCAGAAACAATGCCAGACACACTCAGCCATCTCATCTTCAACAAAGGAGCCAAACACCCTCACTGGAGGAAAGATAGCCTCTTTAATAAATGGTGCTGGAAAAATTGGGCTTCAACTTGCCAAAGATTAAAACTAGACCTATATCTCTCACCATGCACTAAACTAAAATCAAAATGGATTAAAGATCTAAATATTAAAATAGAAACTCTGAACCAGTTGGAACAGAGGTTAGGTAGAACCCTTGAAGACATCAGTGTAGGAAAAGATTTTATGAACAAAACCTCAGTTGCCCATGTACTAGCACAAACAATCAACAAATGGGATCTCTTCTTTTTAAAAGGCTTCTGCACAGCAAGAGAAACCACCAGTAGTGTGAAGAGACAACCCACCATGTGGGAAAAAATCTTCACCTGCTCTTCCTCAGACAAAGGTCTACTATCTCAAATCTATAAAGAATTTAAAAAGATCAGACCTCCCAAATTTAAAGACCCAATCCAAAAATGGGCATCTGAAATGAACAGACATTTCTCAGACAAAGAAGTAGAAATAGCAAATAAATACATGAAAACATGTTCAACATCACTGGTCATTGGAGAGATGCAAATGAAAACAACGCTGAGATTCCACTTCACTCGAGAAAGAATGGCTGCTATCATGAAATTAACCAATAACAAATGCTGGTGGGGCTGTAGGAAAAGAGGAACCCTTCTCCACTGCTGGTGGGAGTGTAGACTGGTTCAAGCACTGTGGAAATCAGTATGGAGATACCTCAAAGAACTAGGACTGGAAATCCCATTTGACCCCACTATTCCACCGCTGGGGAACCTTCCCCAAAGAATTAAAAGAATTATACCACAGTGATATATGTGCACCCATGTTCATAGCAGCACAGTTTGTAATAGCTAAAACTTGGAAACAGCCCAAATGCCCATCAACTGGAGACTGGATAAAGAAAATGTGGGTTTTTTATAAAATGGAGTGCTACTCAGCCATCAAAAATGAGAAATTAGAGACATTTATAGCTAAGTGGATGCACATTGAGGCGATACTCTTAAGTGAAATAAATAGGACACACATGAATAAATACCAAATAGTTTCTCTGGTGTGAGAAACTGAAAGTGTAAATAAGGACTAAATGTATAATAGGTAATGTGAAATAGGAAGAAAAGGGGCAAAGGGGAAGGAAGTGGGAGGGCTAGCGGAAAGGATAGAAGGGAATGGGATTAATATGAGAAAAATGGAAAAATAGGAACAAAATCTTTGTAAATAGGGAGGAATGGAGGGGTTGAAGGGAGGGCTGGGCAAGGGTGAAAAATAAGAACCAAGAGAGACTATGGAAAGGTGCAAATTTCCAATGATGAATGTCATTATATTGTATACCTAAAATGTACCAATGATTAGAATGAATAATCGATAATGTAAAATAGGAAGAAAAGGTCCAAAGGGGTAGGGGTAGTGGGAGGGGCAGGGGAAAGGAAAGAAGGGAAGGGAGAAAATGATGTGAAATGGAAAAAATGGAAATAAAGTCTTTGTAAATAGGGAAGGGTGGAGGGCGTGAAGAGAGGGCTAGGAATGGAGAAAAAATAAGAACCAAGATGCATTGTGTAAAGGTACAATTCCCAATGAGAAATGTAATTGTGTTGTATACCTACAATGTACCAATAAAAGAATGTAATACAAAAAAAAAAGTAACAATCTATGAAGCAAAAAGACCAAAGTTGGAACCTATGGAATAAAAGCAAACTGTTACCTCTGACCAGTAATCTTGGTGGAAGACCTCCAAAATGATATGGGGGAAAAAATATGTAACTCCCAAACCTGCTAGATATCCAAAAAAATATTGAAGAATGAATTCTAGGTGTTGGGGCAAAGTCCCTGACAGCAATAATCACCCAAGTCACGACATGATGTAAAGTCCGCAGAGAACTTTATTTCCGGCTGGGACCAAATCCCCTGCAAGGAGACTGACCTCGGACTGAACTTTTGGTCAGTTTTTATAAAGAAAACCCTTTCCTCCTCCCCCCTCCCAGCCCTGTAGTAAGCGTATGTACAGAAGGGAGAAAGAATGTGTGGTTAGCACCTCTGGGTTACTAGATACATATTGTAAAACCAGCCCTTATAAAATGTAAACACACATCCTGTTATTTATGATGGGTGGGTTTCATATGCATTCTTGTGGTTGTTCGTCTAAACCCTTAAATATCAATCAAAAGCAGGAGTATAGGCATGCGATAAGAACATCTGGTGTGTTGAGACAACACACAGGAGTTCAAACGTGAGATAAGACACCCCCCCCCCTTTCAGAGTCCACACAGAGGACAGTTTCCCATCAGGACTGGGGCAGTTCAGACAAAATGGAGTCTCTTAAACTAACTTAGGTCTCTCACTAGGAACCACAGAGGTTAAGAGTAGGAAAAATTTATTGGGAGAAAGAAAGCTTCTGCCTAAGAGAGACAGAAGGGGGACGGGAAAGTGGATTGTCCCATATTTCCTACTCTTAACCTCAGTTGTTCCTTAGAATTCATTCTTTGATTTTGGGGAACACGAACTCAGCATAACTGAAATCTCACAGTTTGTGAGTTATGTTATATCATTGGGAGGTCCTATATCACCGTGACACTCAGCTATTTACTCTTATTTGAAGGACTCACTTCAGGTGTTGGTGACTGCTCTCTTTTGATATGGGTTAGTGCTGGGCTGATACTGGCTGATGGAACTAAAGGGAGAATTTACCACACAGAGAAGCAGGAGAGGATGGAAGACCAGCAGGCAAAGGAGGCAGAAGATGATCGTTTTGTCAGTACACTAACAGCTGTTAGGAGTAAGGAGGGGCTGGCTCACTGATAGGTGTTCACCTGCCATCTTAGTCTATATGAGCTGCAATTACATAATACCCACCTCAGAGTTACTCCTAAGTCTATAAATGCACAAAGACAACAACAGAGCTGGTCATACTTGTTGGAAGTAGAGCCTTTCCCTAGTTCTTTGAGCCTGTAGGCTAAAGACAGACACAACTACCAGTACAGGATTAAGTGTAATGATTAAGAAATGAGTGAAGCCTAATGTAGCCCTTTCACTAGCCCCCAGGAAGAGGAGCCAAGAGCTGTGTGGGTTGATTCACAGGCCAACTACACTGGAAATCTGTAGGCAATCTTGGCAACAAGAGAGAGACAACTCTCCACAGCATTTAGGGAAGAAAGGAGACTGGGGGATTACTTCCTGAATTAAACTCTCAGCAGAAAGACTAAGAAGTCCTAGGTCTCAGTCTCAGTTGCACAACTAGCAGGGGACCATGAGCAAGTCCTTCAAAAAGTAGGGCTTATATTAGGTCAGGGCTGGCAAATATGTGCCATATACACTTCATGTAGAGGTTGTGGTTTAACCACAGAACCATATAGATTTTTTATAGGGGTAGGCCCTTCCAATAAAGTTGGTGCCCAAGTTGAAAGTTACTTGCTATCCCTCAATACCATGACCATGGGTCTCTTCCAGCTCTGTGGTTTAAGGTCCTGACTTGCCAGGTAACAGGTATTTTTCTGATGTGGAAACATGTAGGGAATGGGGAAGGGGACATTATCAGGATCTCTGCCATGGGTCCTGGCCTGTGAGCCACCACAGCACAAGGCAAATTCAAGAACAGACAGAAACAAGACTTAGAGTGGAGAAACTGAGTCTTGAGTCCTGCTGATGGCAGCAAAGACAAAGGCCCCCAAGTACATTCAGTATTTATTGAATACAATTGCGGGAAGGAATAGGGAGTAGGATATGCTTTAAATGCATCTAGTGAAATATTGCCTAACACCTGGCATGAAGGTGCCAGGCAGGGCTGTTAAGAAATAAGCACTGTTTATCTTGCTTGGATAGAACAAACCAGTACTGGGATTGGGTACAATTAACATGCAACCCATCGAGTCAGTGAGAAGCCATAATTCAGGGGAAAGGGTTTTAATTGGGGTCATGCTGACCTCAGCTGCATGTAACTCAGCAGAGCCCTGCCACTTCACAGGCCAGGGCCTAGGATTCTGTGGCAGGTATTAAGGGAAGAGCTACACTCACACAGTCCACCATCTGACATGCCCATTAGAGTCACATAGAGCTTAGGTCTGACTCCTAATATAAAACAATATAGCTGAATTATGGAAGGCAAGAAGCATGTGCCACTCATAGCCCACTAGTACTGAGCACGGATGTCTCCTACAGAAACATCTCATTCAACCAAAAAATAATGAAAATTTTGGGTCATAATTTCATAGATTCCTCCTTTCCACCATAAGTACATGCAGGGCCTTCCTGTGGATATGCTGTTCTTCCTTCTGTGCCAGAGAATTATGGCATTTGAACTTTACCTTTGTCGGTTTACCCAGCACTACCATGTCCTTTGTAGCTCTGTTTTATCTAAAACAGCACACATGTAAAAATTTCATACTTGACATCAAGGAATCCACAAGAAAGGGAATTTTCTCATGGCACTGAAATCCACCAGCCTGAAAGGGGGGACATTTAATTTCCCCATTTGGTGTTCACCAAAAGGAATCAGACTTTCCTGCCCTACTCCTTCCTGGAAAAGCACCTCAGAAACAGTACCTGTCTAGGAAACTTCAGGAATCAAGTGACTGTAACTGTTTATTGAAAGAAGCAGTGAAGGAGTTAATATGGGGACCAGCTCACTACCCACTACTCACCCCAAAACCATGCAAGATCAGGACTGAGGAGAGGGAAGCATGTGTGTGTTGGACAGGAGCCCTAACTGCAGTTATTTCTTTGGGGGCAAGGAAGGAAAGGCGGGTGTTGAAATGCGGAGAAGGGATGAGATGAGTCTCTGCTCTGGCTGAGGTGGAGGACTCCACAAAGCATCAAAGTGGCCTGGCACATAGGGGTTCCCCTCACAGGCCACAGTGATGCTCCTCTCCACTTGCCTGGTGCGGTAGGAGCAGGTGGGGTACTTGGAGTTGCTCGTCAGGCGGCAGCCTGTGATGTGCATGTTGGAGCTGCTCTGGTAGAAGTTGGTCTGTGCATTCTTGCAGGTAACATTTTTCTGGAAGCAGACAGCCTGGACATCTGCCAGGGGATCATGCATGAAGGTGTTCACCAGCTTGCAGCATCTCTCTGTCATATTCCTGCACTTCATCATTTCATTGCAGTAATTGGTGTTGCTGCTGGAGGAACAAATGATCTGAGTCCATGAGCTGCTGCTGAAACCTCATCTCTGAAGATTCTTTGCCTAAGCAAGGCTGGACCCACACCAGCCCCAGGAGCACCAGGATGAGCAGTGGGAAGAGGACAAGGGACTGCTTCTGAGCCATGGTGACCTCACTGTCCCGGGAGAGCCTAAGTAGGAAAGGGAAAGGGAAGGAAGAGCAGGCCTTCAGATATTGACTCTAGCTCCCATCTGCTGCTTCCCAGAATAGTCTCCCTTTCCTGGAAGACAGGTCTTTTCCAGAGAGATTTTCCAAGTGATGACACACTTACACACATGCTTCTCCAAGTGCACTGCACTCTTACTAGTTAGAAAGAAGCCATCTTCCCTTTTAGTTGGTAACTCAATGTCACCTAAATACTGGCAGTGCCTTGTTTAAATACTAGATTTTCTTTCATCTAAAATAGATTTGAAAAATAAAATACATTTCCCCCAGTGTTCAAATGGCTCATCAGAAGATCATTTTGAACAAACTGTGAGGCTAATTCTATCGGTGAGTTATTGCCATGACATCCAGGATGCTGGGTGACAGATCCTGTTGTCTTAAAGCACAAGGGAAACGCAATCCAGTGCCTGACACTGGCATCATAAAGGGATTCTATTGTATTCTAAGGAGAGATGCTGGCTTTCCTCAACTTGGGGGCTCCTCCTGCAGCCCATGAGTTCTTTGTACCTGCTTATTTGCCCCTCCCATGACCACCACTCTGCCCCGGTGGATGTTTCCCTGGTCCAAGAATTGTTGGTGCTAGTGAGAGCCCAAGCTTTCTCAGTGCACCACCCAGCTTAGCTCCCTCCTCCTCAGCCCTCCACCAGTGGCAGCTCCTGAGACTACTGCTTGGGCCACTCACCTGGGACTCCAGAGTAGAAGGTCAGTTTCTGCACTCAGTCTTTGGGGCAAGGTCTTTATACAGATCTCAGAGGGGTTTGGCTACCAAGAAAAATGGGAGGAGCGTTTTGGGTTCCAATCAGATAAAAAATAAGAACATTGTGTGGAAAGAGTGGGTATCAGGCCAGCCCAACCCCTGTTCATGCTTGCTGGGGAGAGAGGGACTCTGACTGTCAGACTGTCTCCCATGTGAACCTCATCCATCTGCTGATGCACAGGCAGCTGCAGGGAAACACACTACAGACGGGCACCCAAGCCTCACACACCTGACAAAGTCCTTGTCACTTCTTTGACTATTATTTTCACTTGGTGGTTAACAAAGGGCAAATAAGGTGCTAATGAGTGAGTGAAGTCCTCCCTCGCCAGGGGTCTTGAAATGGTTTTTTGCCAGAATTCCACATCTTCCAACAGCACCTGTCCTAGGAGGGAAAGAGGAAACAGGGTTTCTCTGTCTTCAGCCAGAAGCTTCCCCAGTCCTGGAGAAGAAAGGGAGAGGGTGTCAGGACTGGGAGGATGAGGAGGCCTCTAGGGCGGGCCTACCTGGCACTTTCCACTGCCTCTATGTCCCTCCTGTGCCCTGAGGGTGCTTGGGCACTTTTTATCCACAATGACCACTGACCCTGTAAGTCAGACCTGAGTAAAGGGAAGAAAGATAAACCAAAACCCCAAATCCTTTTCAGAGAAAACATATGGGAAAAAAAAAATGTAGTGGACCCTTGAGTTACCACTGGCCTAAAATATGACCGGAATTTTAGTTTTAACTTAGGAACAAAGTCTTAAGTTATGACCGGAGTGCTGGCCACTTGTGCTTCAGATAGTCTCAGATACAGATTTAACCCTCAAAGAGTTCTGGAAGGAATATTACAACATCCTTTCCTGTGTGGGGTTAATTGAGAAATCCTGGGCCAGTGTCTCTCTAAGGACACTGAGATCTGTCTGTATACAGGAGAGAGACTTTGAAGGTTGTGTAGAGGAACCTGACCAACTTGAATTACAACCAGCCCTTGAGAATGAATTGAATTCATAAGTCAAGGGTCCACTATATATATATATATATTTATTTAACCAGCACAATTACAATTGCCTCCTACAAAAAGACCTATTTATCTCTCAGAAACATCTTTTATACCTCTAGAGTAAGAAATACCAAAATAATCCTCCATTCTCTGAATTCAAATGGACTCAGTCCAAATCCTGGTTCAGCACCTTAAGAGCTGAGCAATTTATAGAAATTTATTTCTCTGTTCCTCGGTTTCTTCTTTTCTGCAATGAGAATGGTATGTACTTCTTAGATTTGCTGTTGGGTTGACATAAAATAAGATGTGTGAGAGCTCAAAGCAGTGGACTGACCTAAAGAGCATCAGTGGCTCCCGAGATGGTTCCATGGGTGGCCAGTCACCTCCCGAGGCTCTGTTTGAGTGACATCTTTGAATTGCTTCCTGAAGGGAGTGGAGTCAAGAAACTCCACACTTCTGTTTTGCTGAAAACCTGAGCTGAAGTTAGCATCCTTTTTGAAGTCTCAGGGAGGAAAAAAAGAGGAGGAAGATGACAAGAGGACTTTGGGTGGGAAGAACAAAATCCTTTCAGGAAATTCAGAGTAGCTTTGCTATGTGGCGTCCAACTGCAATCAACCTCACCTCTAGTGCATGTGCCGCTGGACATGAGAGGAGGGTAAGGAAGAAGGATGGTGACACTAGCTTAGCTTCACATTCCTGTAGTCCACTCACTTCCCCAGCCTTGCAAAACAAGAAATTGTAAAGAAGTAAAAGCAAACATCATCTCATTTGGGGACAGAATATATTTGTGAATCAATAAAACACAGGCTCAGTTCAGAAACTGGGGAAATGTTTCACAAAGCTCAGTAGGATTAAGGCTTTTATAACACAAAGGAGCAATCTGTGGGCAGGACAAGCAGGATCAAGGTAAATTCAGTGATTTGATAGTCAGGTTAATAAATTTTCTAAGTCCATTGCAATGTCCAGGTCAAGGTGCCAACTAGACAATCGTGTTTCTCTTAAGCCATGCTAAGAATTGTTACATTCCAGAAAATTATTAACTCTGGCAGGTTCTATTCCTGATACCTGTGTGGCCACTTAGTCCTCTTAGAGAAATCTGTAAGATTCAGAAAAATGTATCTGTTTTCTTAGTATTCTGTAGCCATTTTAATTCTTATGTTATGAGCCACCATCTCAGTATGATTTCAGATTGTCCTTACACCATCTTGAGCGGCCAAGTTAGAATTCGTCCATTCATTCATTAAACAGTGGGCTACAGAGATAACTAATTTCCCAAATCATGCTGCTGATGCAGTTTTGCAACACCTGATACTTAGTATCAGTGAACCCTGATACTAAGCAAGGGCTCACTGCTTATGCTCACAAAAGCCAACTATGAAAATCTCTATTGTTCAGTCAACAAGCAAGGAGGTTCAGAGCAGTATACTCGGATCTGCCTTCATCAGTTAGGGGATAGGGCAAGAATTTATAGGAATGGAGAAGGGAGAAGCTGCTTGTAGACTGGAGGGCAGGAGGGCAGAGTGTTAGGGTTCTGTTCAGGCATAGCCACTCACCATGCAGCTTCACAGGTCACATGTTGCTCTTTGGGGACTGATCATGTTCTGATGGGCAATCTTGATCTGTGACAGTAAAAGACCATTGATCACATGAACCAGATTTTTCTGTGCAAGTCCATTCATGGAAAGTCAGTCCTGAAAAAAATTAAAGTACTTTGTTATTATAGATATGTCCAGGAATATCCAGGCCTTACCTGATTCAATTCCATTAAGATATTGGGCTTAGGTATACTATCTTTTGTTCTGTTTTTGATGGTACTGGGGATTCAACCCAGGCTTCTCACTGAGCTACATCATAAGATCCCACCTCAGCCCCTGCCCTATCCTTCTTTTGAGACAGATTTTCACTAAGTCATTCAGGCTAGGCTTGGACTTGCCACCCTCCTGCCTCTGCCTCCTAGACTGCAGTAATTATAGGTGTTGCCACCACCCCGAGGTAAAAGTGGCTATTCTATTATCATTATCATTATTATTATTTTTGGTTTTATAAGACAAAGACTCATTTTGCAGTGCAGGCTGGACTTGAACTCACTATATAGCCTAGGCTAGCCTTGAACTCTCAGTTATCCTCCTGCCTCAGCCTCCTGAGTGCTGGGTTTACAGGAGAGTGCCACCATGCCTGGTAAGTGGTTATTCTTTTGCACATTCCCAGTGTCAGAATAAATTTAGGGAGGTGGTCCAGCAAGATGACTTCAGAATCACAATTTCAACATAAAACGAGGCCTTCTGCAACTCAAATAAGCTCACCAGCAGCCTCCTTCCCTGGAACCCCTAAACTATGAGAAGCCATGCCATCTCTTTCTGCACGGCACTCTGACAAGCCCTTGGTATTTTAATTCACCATCAGGGGGAGCCACCAACAACCCTGTCAAACTAAAAGGCCAACTGAGGCACACTGATTGTCACAGCAAAAAGTTTATTTGAGCCAAAATGAGAATGGTCATCCAGAAACAAGAATTCTAGTTGTAGGATAAGATCTCCTCAAATGGTATCCAGTGGATTTGGGCTTTTATACACCAAAGGAAAAGAGGGGATACACAAGGAGGCTGCAGAATACCAGATGCTGTAGGGATGGGGTATGGCTCAGTAGTAGAGCAAGCGCAAGGCCCCGGGTTTGATCCCTAGTGCAGGGGAGACTGTGTTGACCTTTGGAAGTGGTGCAGGGGGACACTGATGGGTGCTTGGTCATTGTGCTATACATCTCAGGTGAGAGGCATGATAACTTGATATTATTATAGGGAGGAGAAAAACCTTCCTTCACTCCCCTACAATCTAGGGCTGGAGCTCTGTGGATTAGACTAACAAAAGACAATTAATTAGACTAACCATATACATTTTATTTGATTGTGTGTGTGTGTGTGTGTGTGTGTAGTACTGGGAATTTAACCAAGGGGCCTTCATATTGAGTTTCACCAACAGCTGTTTTTTGTTATTTTTTAAATTTGTTTTGACACAAGGTCTTGGTAAGTGGCTAAATCACCAGGTTGGGTTTAAACTTGCAATCCTCCCATCTCAGCTTCCCAGAGTGCTGGCATTATTAAGAATTTTACATGCACACAGGTGTTTTCATAAGGATTAAAGGCCCAAAGAAGCAGTTAATGTGGGAGTTTACAAATCATTTTAACAAAGAAAATTGGGTACATGTGATGGGACATAGGATATGCTATTTGTATCACTAAGGTTGCTCCTCATGGCCTATGATATTTGTTCTCTTGTTCTGAGTTGGCCAACTGGGGCTCCTGCTTTGAAGTTTCTCAGAGGGACTATTAATTGTCTTGATTTTGTGATAGTGGTCATGACACAGATCTGCAGTCTTTTATCCAGAATTTTAAATGCTTCTATGCAGCCACTTTCTCATCAGATGATCACCATAATTATAAAGCAAAAGAAGCAAGGCACATCTGTAATCCTAGCACTCAGGAGGCTGAGACTAGAGGAGTGCCTTGAGTTTGAGACCAGCCTGGGCTACATAGCAAGATCAAGGCCAGCCCAAACTACGTAGTGAGACCCTATCTCATAAAACCAAATTTTAAAAAAAGAAAAAATCAAGAAGAGCTTGCAATCCACTTAGCTATGAAGATGACTGAACAATTTCTGAACAGTGAAGAGCTGGAGTTCTAGCTTTCCTGATACATTTAACTTCTCAGAAGTAAGAGAATGATCAAAGTGGGGAACTGAGAGACTACCAATGGACAATGGCCAGACCATAAAAATATATATGATGAACTCTGACCCACAAGCTACACCAGTAAGTCCAAGAAGCTGAGCCATTCTGCAACAAATGCAGGATGCCAAACAATGGCCCCTGTGTCAAGTGGCTCAAAATGGCTAGTGTTTGATTAATAACTAAAAACTTGCCCTATTGTTAACCTTTCTTGCCATCTTAGGACCAATCAGAGGAGGTTAAATATGTGCCCTAACCACTCACATACAATGTGATGTGACCACTCAGCCCACCTACAGCTTCCCATGAAAAACCCTCCAATCAGAGCACACCTGAAGCCTCCCCTTTCCTTCCAAAGCTGTTCCATTCCTCTGCTGCGTTGGAGTCTCTCCCACTGTAAGAGGTGGTGGATGACTCCCTTCTAGAGCAAGCTCTGAATAAATAGACTTTGCTTGTTTTCTTTAGGTGGCTTGGTTCATTGCCACAAAATTTTTTATTTATTTATTTTTTATTGGTACTGAGGCTCAAACTCGGGACTTTGCACTTGTGAGGCAGTCACCAGAACCATTGAGCTAAATCCCCAGCCCTGCACAAAATTTTTTAAATGAACAAAAAAGGGAATATGTATGAGGTAAAGATATTTTACAAGAAATGCTCAAATTCATTTGGAACCAGAAGAGACCCAAAATAACAAAAGCCATTCTAGGCAACAGAAACATAGCAAGGGGTATCACAATCCCCAATGTGGAACTATACTACAAAGCCACTGTGATAAAAACAGCATGGTACTGGCACAGAAACAGACCCGAGGATCAGTGGAATAGATTAGAAGATGCAGAAACAACTTCAGACATACTCAGCCACCTCATTTTAGACAAAAGAACCAACCATCCTCATTGGAGGAAGGATAGCCTATTTAATAAATGGTGTTGGAAAAACTGGATTTCAACCTGCCAAAGACTAAAACTAGACCCATGCACTAATTAAAATTGAAGTGGATCAAATATCCAAATATTAAAACAGAAACATTAAACTTGCTGGAAGATAAGTTAGGTAGAACTCTTGAAGACATTGGCATAGGAAAAGACTTTATGAACAAAACCTCAGTAGCATGGGAGCTAGCACAAAGAAGCAACAACTGGGATCTCATCTTATTAAAAAGCTTCTGCACTGCAAGAGACACCACCAACAGAGCTAAGAAACAACCTACAATGTGGGAAAAAATTTTTATCACCTGTTCCTCAGACAAAGGACTACTATCTAGAATATATAAAGAACTGAAAAAAATCAGACCCCCCCAAATTCAAAGACCCAGTTCAAAAATGGGCATCTGAAATGAACAGACATACCTCAGACAAAGAAGTAAAAGCAGCAAAGAAACATGAAAAAATGTTCAACATCACTGGCCATTTGAGAGATGCAGATGAAAACAACACTGAGATTCCACCTCACCCCAGAAAGAATGGCTGCTATCAAGAAATCAACCAATAACAAATGTTGGCAGGGGTGTGGGGAGAAAGGAGCCCTTCTCCATTGTTGGTGGGAGTGCAGACTGTTGCAACCACTGTGGAAATCAGTATGGACATACCTCAAAGAACTAGGATTGGAAGTCCCATTTGACCCAGGTATTCCCCCGCTGGGTATCTTCCCCAAAGAATTAAAAGAATCATACTACAGTGATATATGTGTACCCATGTTCATAGCAGCACAGTTTGTGATAGCTAAAACTTGGAAATAGCCAAATTGCCCATCAACTGAAGACTGGATAAAGAAAATGTGGGGTTTTTAAAAAATAAAATAGAGTACTACTCAGCCATAAAGAATGAGAAACTGGAGAGATTTATAGCTAAATGGGTGAACATTGAGGTGATTCTCTTAAGTGAAATAAATAGGACACACATGTGTAAATTCCAAATAGTTTCTCTGGTGTGAGAAACTGAAAGTGTAAATAAGAACTAAAAGGTAAAATAGATCATGTGAAATAGTAAGAAAAGGGTAAAGGGGTAGGGGAAGTGTGAAGGGTAGGGGAAAGGAATGAAGGGAAAGGAAAAAATATGAGAAAAAAATGAAAATACAGCCTTTGTAAATAGGGAGGGCAGGGGAATGGGGAAAAAATAAGAACCGAAATACATCATGTAAAGGTACAAGTTCAAAATGATGAATGTAAATGTATTGTTATACCTAAAATGTACCAATAAAAGAATTTAAGAGGAAAAAAAAAGAAATGCTCAGTGAAACTCAGTGATGCCTTGTCATGAGGTTCAGCACAGCCCTCCAAATACATGTATGTGGGAGCACACACTCAATCCCCAAGCACATCTCTACCATATGTATTCACACACATAATAGATAGTATTCTGTGGCTCCCTATGGAATACAGAAATTAAAAAGCAGAGAAAAATAAGAACAAGATAAGATAGAAAAATTAGGGTAGGCAAGGAGAGGCGACTAGTGATTTAAAGGGGTGAGAAACAAGAGGAAAGGATGGAAAAATAAGTGAAAGCAGCCAAAGGCAGCACTAGCTGATCTCACCCACCTTTACTCTGTATAACACAGATGCCCATAGAGATAAGATGGGGTAATAGCCATGGTGGCATTCCTTACTGCATCCATTTCCCACCAGAAATCCACAAAGTGATTCTAAACTTAGGATATGATTGCTTTTATAGGTTGATTATATATGGAAGAGATGGAATGGGTGTGAAGCTGAGATAGTGAACAGAACTTTTTCCTCCTTTGTGAGGTATGATCAAAAGTGTGATGAATGCTGCTGCTGCTGCTCAGTGCCATCCAACAGGCAGGCTCATAAAAACATTACAGAGTGTCCACATCCCACTTATTTACCAGGTCTAACACCATGCGACTTCTGTCCTGTCCCCAAAGTCAAAATGAGACTCCAAGGTAAAGATTAATTACTTCAGGACATCAAGGTGGCTGTAACCATACAAATAAAGACATTCATGAAAGAAGTCTCCCAAAATTGGTTCTGAAAGTGCTAAGAAAAATAGGATAAATGGGGGGGGTTGTATTTTGAGGGGGATTAATACCAATGTGTCTTTTACTGTAATAAATTTTCAATTTAAATATTCACTACATATTTCAATCATGTCATGTAGCTGGATTATTTTCTGTGGAAGATAAGAAACCATTTCCTGTCTTCATGAAATCTCTTTGAGGAGATTGTCAATGAATCTGAGTGTGAAAGGATGGGATAAGAGGGTCTATCCAGATGTGGGAGGTGAAGAAACAAGGAAATTGAGCCCAGGGAATCCAGAGGGTTATGAGTCAAATAGTCAAAAAGCAAGAAGTGGTCAATGTTGCACAAGTTGCTACTTTTGATCATTCTTTTTGTGTGCTAGGGACTGAACTCAGAACCTTCATACTGAGATACTCCCAAACACGTTTTTATTTATTTTTTCTTTTAAGACATTCCTTTGACCCAGCTGTTTCCCGTAGGTATCTTCTGAAACAGAGACATCATATTGCAGTGATACGTGAATACCCATGTCACAGCAGCACAATTTATAATTACTAAATCTTAGAGGTAGCCTATAGGTCCATCAACAGATGAATGGATAAAGAAAAGTAGTATTGACCAGCCAGCAGACAGTGAGGACGTAGACCACGTGGAGCCCCATTCTGTCCCTGTGCCTGGCCCCCAGTAACCAGCTTAGTCATGCGAGAGCCTGCAGCAGCACCCCCCACCTCTGGCCTCCTGGCTGTGCTGCTAGCTGGTTCCACACTACAAAGGCACAGGGGGACATAAAGGCCATTGTCCTGAGCTCCAGAAGATAGAGCAGAAGTAAACAACAGAAAGAGGGCCTCTCTCAGGCTCCTTGATGAAAACTGAAGCCCACTGAAAAAGTGAAAAGAATCTCTGCAATAAAGGCACACCACACCACTGTACTTGGTAAGTTAGGGGGATCATCACCTCCCATCAGAACCTGGTCTATCTTCAGGGGAAGGGCAGCTGGAACCTGCAGTAGAACCTTGCAGAGTTCAACCCTGCAGGAGGACAGGGGGCTCAACTTGGGACTTGCAGCCAGAAATCTGCCTGAATCTCACAGGTCTGCTACTGGCTCGCTGAGACTCATTGACTTATATCAGCACACTCCTGCCTACATTGTCTATTGTGACAGCAGAGACATACTATGAAGGAGGCAACTTCATTTTAATTTTTTATTTATTATTTTCAAAAAAAACTTTTTTGCTCTTATTTTTAATTTTTAATTTTTTTCTACTCCTTTCAAATTTTTATTTTTCTCTTCTTTTTTCATTCTTTTCTCTTTTCTTTCTCTCTCTCACTAATTCTCCTGCTGTCCCACATTGTTCTTCATCTTCCTTTTTGTTCCTGTTCTGGCTCTAATTTGGATTTCTTCTTTATTTTTTTTCTTCTCTTTTTCCTTCTATCAATCGTCATTAGTTTTAAAGGAAAGTAAATACAGTTTCTGGCCTATTGGTCTTATGTTGTTCTGTTCTCATCATTGTTCTTTCATCTGTCTTTTCCTCTTGTCTTCAACAGTTTCTTAGAATTTGTGTGATCTTCCTGTATCCTCTGGTCTCACTGCTAAGATTTCCCTATCCTTCTACCTATCTATCCCTCACTCTCCAACTCCTTCTAACCCCCCATCCTGAAGGGTAAAGTTGCTATATTGAAGAATTTATTCACTATAAACATATGTTGAGCTGGTCCTCAATTTTGATTTAATTCACAGAGTGAAAGGTGATAAGAACCAAGATACATCATGTACAGGTACAAGTACCCAATGATAAATGTAAATGTATTGTATACCTAAAATGTACCAATAAAAGAATTTAAGGGGTAAAAAGGTGATAGATTAATAACTACCACAAATTGTCATTTTCTAAGCTGTGCTTGATGCTATGGTGTTGCTGACTGTATCACTTTGGCTAAGGTGTTGTGATTGATCTAATCAGTTGTCCTTCCTGGTATAAGGAAAATGAGATAGCCTCAGGGTCACTAGAGACTCAAAACCTAAAGACCAGCTATATCTGAAAGATACCTCTGAGAAGCAATCATTCCATAAGGGTTCTAAATACAAGCAACAAAGATACCTACAATAAACAATTTCAAAGTATCAACCCAGGAATTAAACCAAGGACAGTACCAAAAACAAAAATGAGAAGATATTTAAGCAAGGCACAAACTCAGACTTCCACTGCACCAAAGGGAAATTCTGGGGGAAACAAGGTGGGAAAGTCTGATAATCAACCACCTGGATACCCTGAACTGATAGCACAGGAAGAAACAAAACAGATTAATGAGGCTCTAGAAAAATTCAAAACAGAAATAATCTCCCAGATAACTATAGAGATGGTGAGCAGAGTGAAAGACATGATTAGAGAACAGAAACTAGAACAGAAACAGATAAAACTCTAGAACAGAAACAGATAAAAAAAATAGATGAGCTCAGAACCATGCTGGAAGCCATGAATGCCCAGCATAAGAAAGAAATGGAAACTATGATCACCCAACATAAGAAAGAAATGGAATACATGAAATAGAGTCAAACAAATATTCAGGAGATTAAAAACTCCATTGAAAACATGCAGAGCAGATTAAGGGAATCTGAAGCTAGAATATCAGATATAGAAGACAGGATTGCAGTTAAGGACCATGAAAACAGAGATTTCTTAAAAATAGGAAGGGACCACAAGAAATCAATCCAGCAGCTGCTAGACAATGCAAAGAACGATAACATAAGACTGATAGGAGTCCATGAAAAAGAACAAGAAAGTACAATTGACATTAAAAAAACATGTTCACAGAAGTAATAGTAGAAAACTTCCCGGACAGAGATGGAGTATTGGATATACAGATAAGTGAGGCATATACGACTCCAACTAGCCATGATCAAAATAAATCTACACCTAGACATATAATAGTCAAGATCCCAGAAAACCAACAGAAGAACAAAATCCTACAAGCAGAGAAAAGAAACAAATCACCCAGAAAGGAAAGCCCATCAGAATCACAGCAGACTTCTCAACACAAACCCTCAAGTCAAGAAGAGCCTGGAGTGAAGTATTTCAAGCCCTAAAAGAAAATAACTTCCAACCTAGACTGTTGTATCCTGCAAATTTATCTTTCAAAATCAATGGGGAAATTAGATACTTGCATGAAAAAGAACACCTGAGAAATTTCATGAACACAAAACCAGCACTCCAAACAATTCTAAACAATACCCTAGAAAAAACACAATGAAGGTCACAACTCCATGAGGCTGAACAGATGGACGCCAACAGGCAAAGCAGAAACTAAAGGGAAAAGGGGAAAAATAAAAAATAAAAGAGCCAACTATGAGACCTAACTAACTCCATTTTAAAGTTTGACTCCATCTTGGAATAAGACAGTAAAGTGGCCTTGACATAAATTTCACTTCACTGAAGTCAACTATTCCCCTAGTCTCCTTTGTGTCCATAAAATGATAAAATGTCCTTGTTGTGGGACAACAGATAAAAAAAAAAAGACACAGCTCCTAACTCAATCCTCTGTCTGCCCAGAAAACAGATGCTCCCGGGCCCATTATCTATAAAACATTCTGTCAATGTGCTGATTGTTCCTTTTTCCCATAAACTCTACATGTAGCCACCCCTCAACTCCCCATGCTTACTAAATATCAACCAATCATGTAACTGCTAAATGGAACATCCCCAAACCTTGCAGTAGCCACAATAAAAACCCTGCTGATTTGGAATTCGGGGCTCTCAATCCAGATCCGCTGTGTTGGTGATGGTTGAGTGCCCCTGCTCGAGCTTGAATAAATGACCCTCATGTGTTTACATCGGAATTGGCTCCCTGGTGGTCTTTGGGGACTTCGCGATCTGGGCACAACACCAACAACAATAAAACATCATTACAAGGATGAGTCAATATCTATCAATGATAACCATCAATGTTAATGGCCTCAATTCAAAAATCAAAAGAAATAGACTGGCAGAATGGATGAAGAAGCAAAATTCAGCAATATGCTTTATACAAAAAAACAGATCTAACTCAAAGAGAAATTCATAGACTGAAAGTAAAAGGATGGAAAACAATTCTGCATATGAAAGGAACCTGGAAAAAAGTAGGGGTAGCTATTGCACTTGCAGACAAAGTTGATTTCAAACCAAAACGAATTAAGAGACACAAAGATGTCACTACATCCTTGTGAAGAGAGCTATCCAAGAGGAAAACAAGACAATCCTAAATATATATGTATCTAATACGAATGCCCCCAACTATACAAAAAAGTATTAATGGACATGAAAAACCAAATAAGCACTAATACAATTTTAGTGGGGGACCTCAATACCCCACTATTACAAATAGACAGATCATCTAAACAAAAAAATCAACAATGGAATTCTAGAACTGAACCAAGGATTTGAACAAATGGACTTAATAGATTTTAACAGAGTGTTCCACCCCACAAAATCAGAATACACATTCTTTTCAGCTGCACACGGGTCATTCTCAAAAATAGACCACATGCTAGCTCATAGGACATACTTAAGTAAATGTAAAAGATTGAAGTTACTCCCTGTATATATTTTTTAATTTATTGCTATATTTTAGGTATACAATATAATGACATTCATCATTGGAAATTTTCACCTTTACATAATCTCTCTTGGTTCTTATTTGTCTCCCTTCCCCTGCCCTCCCTTCAACCCCTCCATCCCTCCCTATTTACAAAGACTTTGTTTCCATTTTTTCATTTTCTCATTTGATTCCATTTCCTTCTTTCCTTTCTCCTGCCCCACCCACTTCCCCTTCCCCTTTGCCCATTTTCTTCCTATTTCACAGTATCTATTATACCTTTTAGTCCTTATTTACACTTTCAGTTTCTCACACCAGAGAAACTATTCAGTATTTACACGTGTGTCCTATTTATTTCACTTAAGAGTATGGCCTCAATGTGCATCCATTTAGCTATAAATATCTCTAATTTCTCATTTTTTATGGCTGAGTAGTACTCCATTTTATTTTTTTTAAAAACACTCATATTTTCTTTCTCCAGTCTCCAATTGATGGGCATTTAGCTGCTTCCAAGTTTTAGCTATTACAAATTGTGCTACTATGAACATGGGTGCACATATATCACTGTGGTATGATTCATTAATTCTTTGGGGAAGATACCCAGCAGGGGAATAGCTGGGCAAATGGGACTTCCAGTTCTAGTTCTTTGAGGTATCTCCATACTGATTTTCACAGTGGTTGCACCAGTCTACACTCCCACCAGCAGTGGAGCAGGGTTCCTCTTTCCCCACAGCCCTGCCAGCATTTGTTGTTGGTTGATTTCATGATAGCAGCCATTCTTTCTGGAGTGAGGTAGAATCTCAGCATTGTTTTCACTTGCAAGTGAAATTGACAAGTGATGTTGAACATTGTTTCATATGTTTATTTGCCATTTCTACTTCTTTGTCTGAGAAATGTCTGTTCATTTCAGATGCCCATTTTTGGATTGGGTCTTTAAATTTGGGAGGTCTGATCTTTTTAAATTCTTTATAGATTTGAGATAGTAGACCTTTGTCTGAGGAAGAGCAGGTGAAGATTTTTTCCCACATGGTGGGTTGTCTCTTCACACTACTGGTGGTTTCTCTTGCTGTGCAGAAGCCTTTTAATAAGAAGAGATCCCATTTGTTGATTGTTTGTGCTAGTACATGGGCAACTGAGGTTTTGTTCATAAAGTCTTTTCCTACACTGATGTCTTCAAGGGTTCTACCTAACCTCTGTTCCAACTGGTTCAGAGTTTCTATTTTAATATTTAGATCTTTAATCCATTTTGATTTTAGTTTAGTGCATGGTGAGAGATATAGGTCTAGTTTTAATCTTTGGCAAGTTGAAGCCCAATTTTTCCAGCACCATTTATTAAAGAGGCTATCTTTCCTCTAGTGAGGGTGTTTGGCTCCTTTGTTGAAGATGAGATGGCTGAGTGTGTCTGGCATTGTTTCTGCATCTTCTAATCTGTTCCACTGGTCCTCAAGTCTGTTTCTTTGCCAGTACCATGCTGTTTTTATCACAGTAGCTTTGTAGTAGTGTTGCAGGTTGGGGATTGTGATACCCCCTGCCATGTCTCTGTTACCTAGAATTGCTTTTGCTATTCTGGGTCTCTTCTTGTTCCAAATGAATTTTTGGATTGTTTTCTCAAGGTCCATGAAGTATGCTGCTGGGATCTCAATTGGAATTGCATTAAACCTATGTAGCAGTTTTGGAAGTATGGCCATTTTCACTATATTAATCCTTCCTACCCAGGAGCAGGGGATGTCTGTCCATTTTCTGATATCATCTTCAATCTCTCTTTTCAGACTGCCATAGTTTTCAGAGAAGAGGTCTTTGATTTCTTTTGTTAGGATGATTCCTAGGTATTTCAGTTTTTTGGATGCTATTGTGAAAGGATGTGTTTGCCCTAGTTCTCTCTCAGTGAGCCTGTTATTCGTGTAGAGGAAAGCTATTGATTTTTGTGTGTTGACCTTGTAACCAGCTACTTGACTGAATTTGGTTATTAAGTCTAGAAGACTTTTGGTGGAGTTCTTGGGGTCTTCTATATAGAGTATCATGTCATCTGCAAATAATGACAATTTGACTTCTTCATTACCTATCTTTACTCCTTTTATTTCTTTCTCTTATCTAATTGCCGTGGCTAATGTTTCCAGGACTATATTGAACAGAAACGGTGATAGTGGACATCCTTGTCTTGTTCCTGATTTTAGTGTGAAGGATTTCAGTTTTTGACCATTTAGTATGATATTGGCTGTTGGTTTTTCATAGATGGCTTCTATCAGTTTGAGATAGAGACCATCTATTCCAATTTTTGTAGGGTTTTTATCATAAATGCATACTGGATTTTGTCAAATGCTTTTTCTGCATCTATGGAGATAATCATATGGTTTTTGTCCTTGGCTCTATTGATATAGTGTCTTACATTGATTGATTTGCATATGTTGAACCATCCCTGCATCCCTGGGATGAATCCCACTTGATCAGGGTGTATGATCTTCTTGATGATCTTCTGCATTCTATCTGCCAGTATCTTATTAAGGATTTTTGCATCTATGTTCATTAGTGAGATTGGCCTATAGTTCTCTTTTTTGGTTGGGTCTTTCTCTGCTTTGGGGATCAAGGTGATGCTTGCTTCCAGGAATGAATTTGGGAGTATTGCTTCCCTTTCAATTTCACTGAAGAGTTTAAACAGCAGTGGCAGTAGTTCCTCTCTAAATGTTTTGTAGAATTCAGCAGTGAAGCCATCAGGACCCGGGCTTTTCTTAGTTGATAAGTTTTTAATTACATTTTCAATTTCATTGGTTGATATTGGGTTGTTTAGAATACTTAGGTATTCTTTGTTCAACTTTGGCAATTCATATGTATCTAGGAATCTGTCCATTTCTTCTGTGTTTTCCATTTTATGGGCCTATAGGTTCTGGAAGTAGGTATTGATGATCCTCTGGATTTCTGCTGGGTGGGTCTGTTGTTATTTCACCCTTTTCATTCTTATTCGCATGGATTTGGGCCATTTCTTTCCTTTTTCTGATAAGGTTGGCTAAGGGTTTGTCAATTTTGTTTATTCTTCTGAAGAACCAACTCTTGGCTTCATTGATTTTTTGTATCATTTTCTTAGTCTCCATTGCATTGATTTCTCCTCTGATCTTTATAATTTCCTCCCTTGTATGAGCTTTGGGTTTGTCCTACTCTTCTTTTTCTAGAAGCTTGAAGTTCAGTGTCAGGTTGTTTAATTGGGCTCACTCTGTGTTCCTAATATGAGTATTCACTGCTATGTATTTCCCTTTTAGACTGCTTTCATTGTGTCCCATAGATTCTGATATGTTCTATTGTCACTTAATTGAAGGAACTGTCTGATTTCTTCTTTAATTTCCTCTGTGACCCATTGGTTATTCAGAAGTGTGTTGTTCAATTTCCATGTGTTTATGAAATTTTTGAGGTTTCTTTTGCTATTGATCTCCAATTTTATTGCACTATGGTCTGATAGTATATAGGGGATAACTTCAATTCCTTTGCACTTTCTTAAACATGTTCTATGAGTGAGTATGTGGTCTATTTTGGAGAATGACCCATGTGCAGCTGAGAAGAATGTGTATTCTGATTTTGTGGGGTGGAAGACTCTGTAAACATCTGTTAAGTTCATTTGTTTAAGAGTTTGATTGAGTTCTAGTATTTCACTATTTATTTTTTGTCTAGTTGATCTGTCTATCTGTGACATTGGGGTATTGAGGACCCCACTACTATTGTATTAGTGCATATATGACTTTTGATGTCCATTAGTATTTGTTTTATATACTTAGGCCCACTAGCATTTGGTGCATATATATTTATGATTGTCATCTCTTCCTCTTGGATTCTTCCCTTTACAAGGATATAGTGTCCTTCTTTGTCTCTCTTAATCAGTGTTGGTTTGAAATCCACTTGACCTGCAAACAGGATAGCTACTCCTGCTTTTTGGGGGGGTTCCTGTCACATGAAATATTGTTTTCCACCCTTTAACTTTCATTCTATGTGTTTCTTTTTGAATTAAGTGTGTTTCTTGTATGCAGCATATTGTTGGATTTTTTTATCTTCCTTAAATTCCTTTTATAACAAAGTATAATATATTCAGATGAATAGATGGATACATGGACAGATTGATGGATGGACATTCCTTTCAAAAATACAACAGATTCAGTAAGCAGAAAGAAAAGATATTTAAAATTAAAGAAACTCTATGAGCCACACAAATAAGTTACTCAATATTAATTGAATATTGATGAAGAAGGAAAAGGAAGCTCAAACACAGAAATTAAATGTGAATCATTGCTGGCCAAAGGAAGAATCCCAACATCCACTTAGTTAGCTTTAGGGAGAGAAGACATCACATGTTATATATAGCAATTCTTTCTTATCCACAAAGAGATTGGTTAGCTAATACTAGCAACAAGTAGTGCAAAAAATTTAAACAGTAGCAAAACTGTAAAGTAGTAATGAGCATGACATCTATTTGCAAAAATCTGAGACTAGGACCCAAGTGACACTATACATGATTATACAGTGATCACTAAAAGAATTACTTACTTGTATCTTGATATTCATATTTCCACCTGCTTAGTATCTCTGAATTTCTAACTATAATAAATTGTTAAATATTTAAGTCTTCTTAATGAAGAAAGCTCTTTCTCTACCAAAATAAAAATTGACAGGGTATTTTTAAAAATCTGTTCTGGCTACACTGAGGATGTCCCAGCCCTTTGCTGTGCTTTAGGTTTGGGGTGTTCTCCCAGTGGTGAGTGGGTAGCAGAATGTGCTTTTAGGAGGTGGGCCTGATGAGAAGAGGCAGGTCACTGAAGGTGTGACCTGGAAGGGTGGGTCTCCCTCCTTGGTTTCTCCTTCCTCACTGCTTTTTGGCTGCCTTGATGTGAGCAGTTTTCCTCTGCTGTGTTTTCTATCATGTCCTTCCTGCCTTGGAGCCAGCTGACTATGGACTTAATATTGAATCTTGCTTCTTGACCGATTCTGCCCATCTATTTCTTTTGATTGGTGAGTTGAGACCATTAACATTGATGGTTATAACTGATACGTATTGACTTATCATTGTCATGACTTTTTCTTTTTGTTGGATTCTCCCCCTTTACATTTAACTTCTTATCATGCCCAATGGATTGATTCAGCTGGGCTTCCTCAGGTTGATATCCTCATTGTCTTTTCCTAGGGTATTGTCTAAAAGTTTTTGGAGTGCTGGTTTGGTATTCATGAAGTTCCTAAGGTGCTCTTTATCATGAAGGTATCTTATTTCTCCATCAATTTTGAAAGATAGCTTTGCAGGGTACATCAATCTGGGTTGGAGGCTGTTTTCCTTTAGGGCTTGGAATACATCACACCAAGCTCTTCTTGCCTTGAGGGTTTGTGTTGAGAAGTCTGCTGTGATTCTGATGGGCTTCCCTTTGTATGAGATTTGTTTCTTTTCTCTAAGTGCTTGTAGAACTTTGTAATTCTGTTCAGTTTCTGGATTCTTACCAATTATATATCTATGTGTAGTTTTTTTTGGATCAAGGCTAGTTGGAGTTCTATATGCCTCACTTATCTGTATGTCAAGTTCTTTTCCCCTGCTTGGGAAGTTTCCTGCCATTACTTCTGTGAACAGTTTTTTTTATGTCATCTGCACTCCCTCCTGTTTCTTCATTGACTCCACTCTGTCTTATGTTATTCTTCTTTGCATAATCTAGCAGCTGCTGGATTGATTTCCCATGGCCCCTTACAGTTTTGAAGCAATTTTTCTTTTCCTGGTTGTTAATTGCAATCTTATCTTCTATATCTGAAATTCTGACCTCACATTGGCTCATTCTGCTGTGTAAGCTTTCAGTAGAGTTTTTCATCTCCTGGAAATCTGTTTGCATCTGCTTTATGGGTTCCATTTGTTTCCTATGTTGGGATTCCATTATGTTCCTCAGCTTCTCTCTAGATTTATTAATCATGCCTTGCACTATGAGCACAATCTTTGCTGTTATCTGAGAAATTATTTCTGATTTCATTCCTTCCACATCCTCCTTTGTTGCCACTTCAGGGAGTCCAGGTGGTTCAGTATTAGTGTTCCATCTTGTTTCCTATTGGGGTTGCTGTAGGTGATCTGGAAGTCTGGTTTTGAGACCTGTTTACATGTCTTCTCATTTCAAGGGTGGGGGTGGGCAGGGGAGGTGTGTTATTGGTGCCTGTGTGGCTCACCTCCTCTGCACTGGGAGTGGTGGTGCTATGGTGGCCTGGAAGCCTCTTCTTCTGTGCTGGGAGCAGTGGCATGACAGCCCAGAAGCTTCCTCCTCTGCACTGGGAGCAGTGCTAATCCCCCTGTATATTATCAGACCATAATGCAATAAAATTGAAGATCAATAGCATAAGAAACTGCAGAACACCCACAAACACATGGAAATTGAATAACACTCACCTGAACAACCAATGGGTCACAGAGGAAATTAAAGAAGAAATTAGACAGCTTCTACAATTAAATGATAATGCCAATACAACATACAGGAATCAGGGCTGGGGATTTAGCTCAGTGGTTTCACCACCTGCTGCACAAGTGCAAGGACCTGAGTCTGATCCCCAGTACCAAAAACAAAAACAAAAACAGGAATCTATGGGACACAATGAAACCAGTTCTACAAGGGAAAATCATAGCAGTGAATCCCCATATTAGGAAAACAGAGTAAGCTCAAATAAACAATCTAATGTTGAACCTCAAGCTCCTAGAAAAAGAAAGCATGATAAACCCAAAGCTCATACAAGACAGGCAATTATAAAGATCAGAGCAGAATTTAATGCAATGGAGACTAAGAGAACAATACAAAAAAATCAATGAATCAAAGAGTTGATTTTTTGGAAGAATAAATAAAATGGATAAACCTTTAGCCAATCTTATCAAAAAAAGGAAAGAAAAGTCTCAAATCCATGTGATTAAGAATGAAAAAGGTGAAGTCACAACAGATCCAGCAGAAATCCAGAGGATCGTCAATACTTACTTAGAGAACCTGTACTCTAATAAGATGAAAGACACAGAAGAAATACACAGATTCCTAGATACATACAAATTGCCAAATTTAAATGAAGAAGTTATAGAAATTCTAAACACCCCAATTACAATGAGTGAAATTGAAAACATAATAAAAATTTACCAACAAAATAAAGCCCAGGTCCCAGTGGCTTCACTGCTGAATTCTATGTGACATTTAAAGAAGAACTATCACCATTACTCTTTAAACTCATGAAGGAAATTGAAAGGGAAGCAATATTTCCAAATTCATTCCTGGAATCAAATGTTACTTTGATTCCAAAACCAGGGAAAGACCCAACCAAAAAAAGAGAACTTCAGACCAATCGCCCCAGTGAACATAGCTGCAAAAGTCCTCAACAAGATACTGGCAAACAGAATACAGAGGGTCATCAAGAAGATCATACACCCTGACCAAGTTGGATTTATCCCAGGGACACAAGGATAGTTCAACATATGTAAATCAATAAATGAAATACACTATATTAACAGATCCAAGGACAAAAACCATGTGATCATCTTAATAGATGCAGAAAACGTATTTGACAAAATCCAACACCCATTCATGATCAAAACCCTACAGAAAATTGGAATAGAAGGTCTTTATCTCTACCTGATTAAGTCTATCTATGAAAACCCAACAGCCAACATCATACTAAATGGTCAAAAACTGCAAACTTTCATGCTAAAATCAGGAACAAGACAAGGATGCCCTCTATCACCACTCCTGTTCAATATGGTTCTGGAAACATTAGCCACAGCAATTAGAAAAGAGAAAGAAATAATGAATAAAGATAGGAAAGGAAGAATTTAAACTGTCATCTATTTGCTGATGATATGATATTTTACATGAAAGACCCAAAAAATTACCAAATGGCTTCTAGGCTTAATTGACAGATTCAGTAGAGTAGCTGGATAAAAATTCAACACAAAAAACAATAGCCTTCTTGCACACAAACAACACACTCACTGAGAGAGAAATTAGGGAAAAAATTCCTTTTATAATAGCATCCCCAAAAAACGAAACATCTAGGAATCAATCTAACAAAAGAAGAAAAAGACCTCTACACTGAAAACTACAGCTCTCTGAAAAAAGAGATCAAAGAGGATATAAGAATATCAAGGGCCAGAGATTTAGCTCAGTGGTTCTGCTGCTTGCCTTGCAAGCCCAAGGTCCTGAGTTTGATCCCTGGTACCAAAAAAAAAAGTATATAGAAAGACATCCCTTGTTCCTGGGTAGGAAGAACCAATAGAGTGAAAATGGCCATACTTCCAAAACTGCTGTATAGATTTAATGCAATGCCAATTGAAATTCCAGCGGCACTTCACAGAACTAGAGAAAATAATCCAAAAATTCATTTGGAACCAGAATAGACCTAGAATAGAAAAAGCACTTCTAGGCAACAGAGAGACATGGCTGGGGGTATCACAATTCCCAACTTGAAACTACACTACAAAGCTACTGTGATAAAAACAGCATGGCACCAGCAAAGAAACAGACATGAGAATCAGTGGAATAGATTAGAATATGCAGAAACAATTCCAGACAAACTCAGCCACCTCATCTTTGACAAAAGAGCAACCACCCTCACTGAAAGAAAGATAGCCTCTTTAATAAATGGTGTTGGAAAAACTGGATTTCAACCTGTCAAAGATTAAAACTAGACCCATATTGTTCACTATGCACTAAACTAAGATCGAAGTGGATTAAGATCTAAATATTAAAACAGAAATACTAAAATTGCTGGAAGATAAGTTAGGTAGAACTCTTGAAGACATTGGCATAGGAAAAGACTTTATGAACAAAACCTCAGCAGCATGGGAACTAGCACAAAGAATCAACAACTGGGATCTCATGTTATTAAAAAGCTTCTGCACTGCAAGAAAAACCACAGAAAAAAATTTTATCACTTGTTCCTCAGACAAAGGACTACTCTCTAGAATATATAAAGAACTGAAAAAAATCAGACCCCGCAAATTCAAAGACCCAATTCAAAAATGGGCATCTGAAATGAATAGACATTTCTCAGACAAAGAAGTAAAAGCAGCAAATAAACATGAAAAAATGTTCAACATCACTGGTCATTCAAGAAATGCAGATGAAAACAACACTGAGAATTCACCTCACCCCAGAACGAATGGCTGCTATCAAGAAATCAACCACCTTCCTGTATCATGGTGGCCAAGTGTACACCATGAGAGGTTTGCTGAGAGTCCCCAGCTATCACCTTTTTCTGTATTTTGTACCGGGTGTGAGCTGAATTCAAAGGATCCTGGGGGACCCACAAGCCATGCAATGGGTTGTGTAACACTAGCTCCATCATGAATCAATATTCTATTTATCTGTGGATCCATTGAAGACTGTCTTCCTTTCCACAGATTCAAGTTTCCAAATTCTCCATGAGTGCAAAGAAAGATGGACTGAATTCTGTGAATAACCAGATTTGAAAACAGACATAATCTACAGAGACTGTGACCTTTGAGGATGTAGCTGTGAACTTTACCAAGGCAGAATGGGCTTTGCTGAATCCACCCAAAAAGAAACTCTAAGGAGATATGATGTGGGAAACCTGTATGCATATGACTGCTATAGAAATGATGCACACAAGTATTTGAGATGTGAAGAGATGCTGTATAAATGTAGTGAACATGGACAAACCTGCAGTGATTTTCAGTCCTTTCAGAAACATGAAATAAGGAAGACTGGAGAGAAACAATGCCAGTATGAGCAATGTGGGAAACCCTACTCTGATCTTAGTAAGTCACCCTGGGGAGAACACATTTCTAGGTAAGAAAAATGTGAAAGCCTCCAGCACACCCAGTCATGTTCAAATCCAAGAAAGAAATCTTGGTGTGTGGAGTCCATATGGGTATGAACAATGTGAAAAAACTTTTATGTCTTCATACTATATTCAAGTAAATGAAAAAATACATGCTGGAGAGAAGCTCTATGTAACTAAGGAATGTGTGAAAGTATTATCTCATAGTCATTCCTTTCACAAACACAAAATAATGTACAGTGGGCAGAAACCTTATGCATATAAGCAATGTAGAAAAGCATTCACTACACAGACTTGTTATGACATACATGAAGAAAATCACACTAGAGATAAACCCTATGTATGTGAACAATGTGGTAAAGTATTTGACACACACTCTGTGTCATAGTCATGAAAGAACTCACACCAGAGAGAAACCCAATGTATGTAAGCAATGTGCAAAAGGATTTGCTGAGAAGTCCTCATTTGAAAGACATAGAAGATCTCACGCTGGGGAGAAACCCTATGTATGTGAGGAATGTGGAAAAGCATTCAGCACACACAGTCACTATCAAAGTCATGAAAGAACTCACACTGGGGAGAAACCCTATGTATGTAAGCATTGTGAGAATTCTTTCACACGAAAGAGTGGTTGTCAAATACATGAAAGAATTCACACTGGGAGAAACTATGTATGAAAGCATTGTGGGAAATCTTTTATCTGAAAGAGAAATTGTGAAATACATGAAAGAATTTACACTGGGGAGCAACCATATATATGTAAGCAATGTGGGAAAGCATTCAGCAGACACAGTCACTGTCAAAGTCATGAAAGAACTCACACTGGGGAGAAACCATATGTATGCAGGCATTGTGGGAAATCTTTCACCAGAAAGAGAGGTTGTCAAATACATGAAAGAACTCGTACTGGGGAGAAACCCTATGTTTGTAAGCATTGTGGAAAGTCTTTCCCCCAAAAGAGAAATTGTCAAATACATGAAAGAATTCACACTGGGGAGAAACCCTATGTATGTAAGCATTGAGGGAAATCTTTCAGCCAAAAGAGTGGCTGTCAAGTACATGAAAGAATTCACACTGGGGAGAAACCTTATGTATGTAAGCACTGTGGGAAATCTTTCAACCAAGATTGTCAAATACATGAAAGAATTCACACAGGTGAGAAACCTTATGTATGTAAGCATTGTGGGAAAGCATTCAGCACATTCAGTCTTTGTCAAAGACGTGAAAACATTCACACTACACAGACCCTATGTATGTAAATGATGTGTGAAAATATACCCTACACAAAAATATTTTCAAATACATTAAAGAAGTCATAATGCAGAGAAACTCTGTGTGTATCAGTAATGTGTTAAATCTTCAGCCAATGGAGTACTGGTCAAACACATGAAGAAATTCACACTGGGAAGAAACCCTATGTATATAATGTGGGAAAGCACTCAGGACACAAAAGTGCCATCAAATACATGAAAGAAGGCACACTGGATCAAACTATATGTAAACAAAGTGGGAAAAGATTTGATGCAACCCCTTCATCTTGTAGTCAAAAAATTCATGCTAGGGAGTCACTATGTAAGAAATGTGTAAAAAAGTTCATCTGATACATTGTCAAACACATGAAGAAGAAGTCACTGGGAAGAAAGCCTATGTAAGCAATGTAGGAAAGCATTTGACATGTACAGGTTTTATTAAATACATGAAAGAAATCACATGGGGGGGAACCCTACATATATATATGTTGAAAATTCTGTGAAAATTACTCATGCAATGGAGATCTGTAGAAATAATTAAAATTTTGATGTCAATATTTCTTCATTAATTTTCTAGAAAATATACTCTCAGATGGAAATATTTTAAAGCATATATATTCTGTTTTTCAGTAAATTACTTTTAAATTTAAAAAATTTAAAAATTTTTAAAAATTAAAAAAATAAAAAAGAAATCAACCAATAGCAAATGTTGGTGGGAGTGTGGGGAGAAAGGAACCTTTCTCCATTGTTAGTGGGAGAGCAGACTGGTGCAACCACTGTGGAAATCAGTATGGAGATACCTCAAACAACTAGGACTAGAGGTCCCATTTGATCCAGCTATTCCCCTGCTGGGGATCTTCCCAAAAGAATTAAAAGAATCATACCACAGTGATATATGTGTACCTATGTTTATAGAGGCACAGTTTGTAATAGCTAAAGCTTGGAAACAGCCCAATTGCCCATCAACTGGAAACTGGATAAAGAAGATGTGGTTTTATTATAAAATGGAGTACTACTCAGCCATAAAGAATGACAAATTAGAGACATTTATAGCTAAATGGATGCATATTGAAGCCATACTCTTAAATGAAATAAATAGGACACACACGTGTAAATATAGAATAGGTAGTTTCTCTGGTGTGAGAAACTGAAAATGTAAATAAGTATTAAAATAATTAAAATGAATAATTGATAATTTGAAATAGGAAGAAGAGGTCTAAATGTGTAGGGCCAGTGGGAAGGGAAAGGGGAAGGAAAGAAGGGAAAGGAAAAATTATGAGAAAAGGAAAAAGTGGAAACAAAGTCTGTAAATAGGGAAGGGTGGAGGGAGTGAAGGGAGGACAGGGAATGGGGAAAAAATAAGAATCAAGATGCATCACGTACAGGTACAAGATCCCAAAGATAAATGTAAATGTATTGTATACCTAAAATGTACCAATAAAAGAATTTAAGAAATTTTTTTAAATGTTAATGTTAAATAATCTTTCAAAAATCAGTGGACCATATATGTGTGGTTCTGTTTCTAGATTCTCTGTTTTATTCCATTGATCTGTATGTCTTTCCTTACACCAACACTGCCTTGATTACTGTAGCTTTAGAGGAAGTCTTAAAATTTGGCAATAAATGTCTGCCAACACTGATATTTTTTTTTCTTTTTACTTTTCCAAGTCCTTTGTACTCCTACATAACTTTTAAATTTCAATATCCAATTCTTCATTTATAGCAAGTATACATAGATCTGAATTTTTACATATACCTTATGTTTTCTAATCCTGCTAAATTCAAATACAAGTTCTAGCAACTCCTAGAGATTTCTTAATATTTTCTCTGTAAATGATCATTTCATCTACATGTAAAAATTTTGCTTCTACCTTGCCAATCCCATCCTAATTGTGTCATTTTATTGCCAAACTATTTTGGTTTGGGCCTAGGTTTCAAAGTTTAATGGACAGATGAAGAGTAGGCATATCTGCCCTTGTACACCATCTTAGGGAGAAAGCATTGTATCTTTTCCATTCATATAAGGTGTTTTTGCTGGAAGTATGGAGTACATGTCTTTGATCTGTTGAGAAGGTTCTGTTCTACTTCAATTGTCCTCATAGCTTTTACCATGAACAGCTGTAGAATTTAGTCCAATACTTTTTCTCCAACTACTGACAGGATCATATGGCTTTTTCTTTCTGCTTTAAATGTTTGATATAATTTATCAGTTAAAATGTATATGAGCCTCTTGTTGTCATATAGGTAGGTTTTCAAGCTAGGAATATACTTTCTTTAATAGGTGCTATTTAAATTTTATATTTACTCCAGAGTCAGTTTCATTAATTTGTCTTCCAAGGTACTTCTTAGGAGTTGTCAAATTTATGTCAACAAAGATTTTTGTAATATGGTTTCTATATCCTTTTAAATTCTGTAAAATCTGTGGTAATGTCTTCTAGATCTTGATATTGTAATTTTAAAAATGTATAACTGATATCGTGTAATAGGAAGAAAATGTCTAAAGAAGTAGGGGAAGTGGGAAGGGTAGGGGAAAGGAAAAAATGGAAAAGAAAAAATATGAGAAAAGGAAAAAAAATGGAAACAAAGTCTTTGCAAATAGGGAAGGGTGGAGGGGGTGAAGGGAGGGCAGGGGAAGGGGAAAAAAATAAGAACCAAGATACTCATGTAAAGGTACAAGATCCCAATGATGAATGTAACTGCATTTTATACCTAAAATGTACCAATAAACTTAATGGAAAAAAATGTATATGAGCCTGTTGTTGTCATATAACTAGGTTTTGAAGCTAGGAATATACTTTCTTTAATGGGTGCTATTCAAATTTTATATTTCTTCTAGAGTCAGTTTCATTAATTTGTCTTCCAAGGTACTTCTTAGAAGTTGTCCAATTTATTTCAAAAAAATATTTTTGTAATATGCTTTCTATGTCCTTTTAAATTCTGTAAAATCTGTGGTAATGTCCTCTAAATCTTGATATTGTAATTTTTAAAAAATGTATAACTGATATTGTATAATAGGAAGAAAAAGTCTAAAGGAGTAGGGAATGTGGGAGGGGTAGGGGAAAGGAAAGAAGGGAAAAGAAAAAATATGAGAAAAGGAAAAAAAAGGGAGACAAAGTCTTTGTAAATAGGGAAGGGTGGAGGGGGTGAAGGGAGGGCAGGTGAATGAGGAAATAATAAGAACCAAGATACATCATGTAAAGGTACAAGATCCCAATGATGAATGTAACTGTATTTTATACCTAAAATGTACCAATAAACTTAATGGAAAAAAAAAACAAATATATACATGTGAGGAAGGACACAATTCAGCCATATAATGTCATCTTTAGAGGCAGGGTTACATCTGGGTGACCCCAAATTTATTCTTATCACTTAATGTATTCTTCAGTTTCATGACAGTAATTACTGTTCCAGACACATTTGAAAGATAATATGACCATGGTATGGATTTTAGATCTCTCAAGATGACTCCTAAAAATAACTGTTCAGAATGGTTGCACCAATGATGTTTTAAAGTGTGATTACTATTCGTGAAGCTGAGGCAGGAGAATGGCAAGTTTGAGGCCAGATTAGGAACTTAATAAGATCTTGCCACAAAATTTTAAAAACTAAAAAGATTATGGATGTAGTTCAGTGCTAGAGAACTTATCTAGTGCACAAGGCCCTGGGTTCACCTCCCAGGACTGTAAATAGAATTAAATATGTGATTAAATATGTAGAATATTTATGCTTCTTATTGTTGAGTAGGATTCCTTTAAATTAGTGGTCAGCACCTTGACTAGTGTGGGAAATTGTAGCACATTAGATTAATTTTATTTTTATAATTGACTTCTCAAATGAAATTATCTCAAAAAGAAGGTTCAAGGGCCGGGGATTTAGCTCAGTGGTTTCACTGCCTGCTGTGCAAGCACAAGGACCCGAGTTCAATCCCCTGTACCAAAAAAAAAAAAAAAAAAGAAGGCTCAAGATTCTATTGGGAACGTTTTTTTCTTTCTTTTCTTCAGTGGTGGAGATTGAATTCAGAGCCTGTGCATGCTATGCAAGCACTGTCCCACTCTCCCACTGAGCTACACCCCTGGGAGCCTCCCCCTCTTTTTTTGTTTTGTTTTGTTTTGTTTTTTGTTTTCATGAGACAGGGTCTCACTATGCAGTTCTGGCTGGCCTTGAACTCACTGTGTGGCCCAAGCTGGCCTCAAACTCATATCAGTCCTCCTGCCTCAGCCTCCCTAGAGCTGGGATTACAGGTTTCCACCACCATGCCCTGCCCTTCTTTTTGTCTTGAAAGAGCATTCATGTATCTGTTGAACATCAGACTTCAAAGTTGTTTCCCAAATGTTGCTTGTCTGTTTGCTTGTTTTGAGACAGGGTCTCCCTATTTAGTCCAGACTGACTTTGAACTCAGTAGCCCAGCCTGGCCTCAAACTCACAGTGATTGTCCTGCCTCAGTGTCCCCAGTACTGGAATTACAGATGTGTGCTGCTAAGAATGGGCTTAAATGTTGATTTTTAAGAGACATTTATAGATCATGAAAAATGGGCGATTATTTCTGTCTCTTGCATCTACACATGAGTGGAGGTAACATTAGCAGGCTTCAGAAATATCTCAGTTACCTATAGAGTTTCCAAAATGCTTTCACATACTCTCAGCAAAGTAAGCCTAAAGTATAAAGTGAGTGCTTCATGCTTCCAGAGGTAGAATGCTATTGCTCTTACCCTTTTTCATCACAATATACTGAAAATGTCATATAAAGCCAAGCATGCTGATATACACTTCTAATCCTAGCATTTAGGAGGCTGAGGCAAAAAGATTGTGACTTCTAGGCCAGCCTGGACTACATAGTGAGACCTTATCTCAAAAAAAACAAAAAGAGGGCCAGGGATTTAGCTCAGTAGTTCCAGCGCCTGCCTCGCAAGTGCTAGGTCCTGAGTTCGATCCCTGATACCAAAAAAAAAAAAGTCATGTTGATATAGGAGAAATATAACTAACTCCTAACCTGTTAGATGTCAAATATTCTGAGTTTGTGGTCCCACAACATTGAGGAATGAAGTCACAAACCAAAGAAGTTAGGAGACTTTTATTGGAAATAAAGAGAGAAGAATAGCTCCTGGGGTCCCAAATAGAGCAAAGTCCCAATGTGGGTGCAATGTGGATCAAACTACAGTCAACCTAAAGGATTACAAGTACAGCCACTTAGCTGATATTGGTCCAACAGGGAAACAAGTCACATAGTGTTATGGCTTATGTTTACATGTTCCACCAAAGCCTCATGCAACTGAGGTGGGGCTTTCTTTTCCAGAGGTGGCTGAATCTGGAATGTGTGGTGCTGAGATTAAGGGCGTGTGATTACTAAACTACAACATAAGAGTGATGGGTTTGGCACCACTCTAATCCCAGTAGTCTGGATGGGATGAAAGGGGGCAGAAAGACACCGTTAAGGTCTCTTGTTGCTCTTTCTACCTTCTGGCTGCCATGAAGTTTTTCCCCTCTGGAAAGCCTGTGGAGCCAGCTGATTATGGACTGAAACCTCAATGAACTGTAAGCCAAATAAACCTTTCCCCCACTAACTTTGGGTCAGGTATTTGTCTCAGCAATGAGAGAAAAGTAACTAACACATAGCAAGGCTACAGCAAAGAAACACAGACATTTTTTAAAAGGGATGGGTTCAGATGCTCTGGTCACCCACCTGGGTGACTAATGTCTATCTGGACTTATTGGACCAGGTGGTGCTAAGTACCATATAAACTCATTATCGTTTATCCCTTAGGGAAGCATGTAGACCTGGCCATTGCATCTTTACCTTGAGCCTAAGCCTTTTTCAGATGCGCCCCGAGCCACAATTCTGATGTCTATATTTTCTGCTGACTTCTTTGAGAGCCCACTCCCTCTCTTTCTAGATATTTATTTCTATCTAACTTAGCTGCCTATAATGATGTTAATATTGTGGCCTTCCTTGGGAGGGTGGTATTTTATTGATCTCTCTTGGAAAAGAGAAGAGAGATTCCTCTAACTGTAGGACATGAAAGGAGAAATCATTTTGGTTTTTCAAGGGGAAAAGACATAGCAGGAGGGAAACTACATTTTCCATGGTAGATATCATCAATAAGAGGAAATGTTGGGCTGGGGATTTAGCTCAGTGGTTTTATCGCCTGCTGTGCAAGCGTGAGGACCTGAGTTCAATCCCCAGTACCAAAAATAATAATAATAATAAGAGGAAATGTCTCTCCAAAGGCTTATTCCTCTGTGGAAATAGGGGGAAAAGATTTCCTTCCTCATTGATCAGTAGGTTCATGGCTGAGATTCCCTACAACAAAAGACAGATTAACAGGAGGAAAGCACACACATTTATTCAATATCAGTTTTACATGACACTGGAGCTTTCAGAAACACAACTCAAAGAAACAGGGAGATATATTTGTTTTTATGGGCCATTGTGCAAAAGTGTGATTGGAAGACAAGAGAGTATGATCTGATGGTAATAAATGGGGTGGAAAGAGGAGAATTTAGCAGGCCTGGGTGCTCGGTTTCTCTTCTGCATTCCTGCATGACATTTCTTCCCCGGGGCTACCAGACACCTGTCACCTGATACCTGTGTTTAGGGGAGAAGAGAAGGTCAGGGAGTGATATTTTTAGGTTTTGTGATCTGCTTCAGAGAAGAAAGAGCCAAAAGAATTCTAATTTCTATGGCCTGCTTCATGGGAGAGAAATGGCAAGAGGTCAGAGCAAACTTCCCTGCTTCTGATGTCTTCTCAGTTACCCACTTGCCATGTTTTGGAGTAGCACTTTCTGCACCCCAACATTGACTGGGGCAACTTTATTAATTCTTTTTCCTATATATATATTTTTGGAGCTTTTTTGAAACAGGGTATCATTATGTAGTTCAGATTGGTCTTGAATTCACTATGTAGCCCAGGCTGGCCTCAAACTCATAGTGATCCTCCTGCCTCTCAAGTGCTGGGATTACAGATGTGCACCACCACATTGGGCATCATCTGGGGCAACTTTAGAAACTGAAGTTTTTCCAAGATTGACAAAAATTTCTGGTCTATTGTCTTTATAGGTACACATATGTTTATTAGATTGTGTGTCTTGATTTTTGATGAGGGAGACATCCTTTTAGTCATCTCTATTTTTCCCATTTGTCCCTGACAGGGTGACCAACCTTCATTCTGCTCACACTAAGGAATTTCCCAGGATGTGGCAGTTGCAGAGCTAACACTGGAAAACTCTTCAGGCAAATGAGGAGTTGGTCAAACTACTATAGCAGGCAGAGTGATCCTTTACAATGGAAGTTAGATGATTAGTTCGGTTTCCAGGGCTCCCTGTCTCAACTGCTGTGTTCCACAAGGCGTTGGGTCTCATTTTCTACCACCCCCCTTTTATGCTCACTCCTGTTAGCCACACTGGCCTCTTTCTACTGTCTCAGATGCTGGAGCCACACTCCCGCCTCCTGGCTTCTTCCCCTCTCCTACCAGGCCTGCTCTTGGAGCTAGCCAGATCAAATCCTCAGGTTAGGTCTTTGTTCTCATATCATGTACTTAATAGCAGTGCTGCCTTTCCTTACACTCTGCATAAGGAACAGCTGTTCAACACCACTCTAACCTCTTACCTTGCTGAATTTTTCCCATGGTACAAATTACAACCTGATCCATATTAGTTCAACTTTTAGAGTATCTCCCTCCTTCCACTAGATTGTAAGTGCCAATGAAAAAGGACTTTGTGTATTTTGTTCACTACTGTATAATCAATGGGTGGAATCTTATCTAGCTTTTAGTGATGTTGGTGATGAGGTAGCACGTAAGATATCAAGGAGCAAGGGGTGACTGTCCTTGCAGAAGAGTGCATTTCAGAAGGAAGGGAGATTTGATTGAACCTCATTCTGGAGAATTACTGAAAAGAGAAACTCAGAATCTCATAGATCAATGGTTAAAAGAAACCAGTAAGATTTAAAAAACTTTAAAATCCATGTGTATAGTTATTTAGTTTTTAGTAATGAGGAAAATAGATCAAGAGTCAAATTAGAGCACTTTTAGCTTGCAAAAGAGATCTCCTCTAGAAACAGGTAGAGTCAAGTATATGGTTCAGAGGGATTCTGTGCTAGGCCATAGGGCAGAGAAGCCTCTAAGACCTTCCTTTTACCTATCTAGTCACCTGGGCAACCTTCCTTAGCAACAAGACAAGGTTACACATCATTCAAAGTCCATTTTAAAATCATTAAGTATCTAAAACTCACAGGCTAAGATTATGCTCATTGCCTAGGAACCACAATTCACATGTTAACAAAGGCACATTTATCAGCTTCCTATTTGCATGTGAAGGAGAAAGGCTGACTAAAATCCCTTTGTATTCTAGTTACCATATAAAAACACAAGTGCAAGTTGCTAACTGATTGCTATTTTCCTAGCATAAGACCAAACTGTTGTTGCAAGTTGTCTTAGCCTGACTGCCTGGAAGGAAGGGCGGTCTGTCTATAATAAGGTTCTAAAGTTAACTCCCAACAAGTTGGAGAAAAATTTAGGGGAGTTTCTAATCTAGTAGGGATTTGTCAAATTTTCTAGAGAATTACTGTTTCTAACTGTGCTTGGCCAGGGGTCTACTTTACTAGCAGAGAGAGAACAGTCTGGACCTGAATCTCAATTCTTAGTTTTGTTTTGTTTTTTTTTTTTGGTAGGGGGGCTCGAAATCGGGACCTTGCGCTTGCGATGCAGGTGTCGGTACCACTGAGGCAAATCCCCAGCCCTGTATCTCAATTCTTTTTTTTTTTTTTTTTAGGTTTCCCTGCAGTGCTTTATTAAGACAAATGCCAGGGTGGATGGCTAGCTCGGCACCTGAACCCTGAACTCCCTGCGCGCGCACGCGCACGCACACACCCCGGTTCTGCAGCCCCAGGCGGGTTTGCCGCTCTGCACTGAGGACGAATCCGGGGACCCAGGCGGAGCTGCTGCAGAGCCAGGCAGAGGCCAGAGCAGGCGGGGTGGGCGACGCTTTCCTCACACAGCGTGTCTCAATTCTTAATGGAGGCTTAAGAAAGGGCTGTGATAGCATCATTTCAGGTCACTCTGAGACAGAGGATACTTGATGATCACTGAAGGAGTTTCTATTCACCTCACTGAGGAGTGCAGGTAGGGATGATAGACATGTGGAGAATTTCTGCTGATCACCCGACCAGGCTGTTGGAGCCTAGCTTCCACCGAGGGACCCTGGGTATCTGCCAGAACAGGTATCTGCCTGACCATGACCTCTCACCTGTCACCTCAGTTTTCACTAGTTCCACCCAGAAATCTGTCTCCAGAAAGGAAATGAGTCGCCCATCTGGTCAGCATTCCGTTGGCTATTGGCTTCAATGGGAATGAGGATTCACCAGAAAGTACTTGGAGAGATCTATCCTCTGCTTTGAGAGTGGCAGCTGACTGAAGGGCAATTACTAGCTGGCAGAGTAACCACTGTTTGTTTTAGCATTTTATAATGTACTGAAGAGTCTGACCTGTCTTTATCTGAAATGATTTTATAAAAGACCCATTTTACAGCATTTTCTATATTTACTTGTAGTTACCACTAATATCCACTAGGTGGAAGGCTAACGCTACCTTTTGGCCTCCTGCTGTTGTGTAACAAAACAAAGAACGCTAGTAAGTAAATTCAGCAACTTCAGCAATTAAATCCAAATACAACATATCTAAAATAAGAATAAAATGTAATTTTAACCAAAGATAATGCATAGAGGAAAAACTCAAAGCATACCCAATTGCAAGGCATAAAATACAAAATTTAAGGTAATACCTAAATGAGCCACAGTCCAGAGTATGAAACAAAAGCCAGTTCATGTCCTATAAAATCAAAGAATTAATTCTAGGAACGATGGAGATAAAGAGTAGGGTTTTTGTTGTTGTTGTAGTTGTTGTTGTTGTTTGTTTGTTTGTTTTGAGACAGGGTCTCGCTCTGTAGTTCAGGCTGGCCTTGAACTCACTGTGTACCCCAGGCTGGCCTCAAACTCACAGAAATCCTCCTACCTCAGCCTCCTAAGTGCTGGGATCACAGGCGAGCACCATCACATCCAGCAAGAGTGGGGAATATTCATTGAGGGTAAGACAGCTCCTAACTGAAAGGTACAGGAGGGACACCTAGAAAGGGGGTTCCCCAGGACCTCACTTCTGGGGGGGGGGGTATGGAGCAAAGCCATGAGGTGAGGTGGGTACAAAGTGGACAAAACTATAGTCAACTAATACAGATCAAATGGAAAATCACAAGGTGGGTATGAGTTGGGACAAAACCATGATCATCCAGTAAGATTAAACGTACAGTCACTTAGGGTAAAGTTGATTAAATGGGGATCAAATGGGGAAGCAAGTCACATAGCAAGCATGTATAGAACTAGCAAGGACACAAGCATTTCCAGAAAGGGATGGGTAAGGTCTTGTTCCTCCACCCAAGTGATTGATACCTATTTAGGATATTAATTACCACTGTTCATCCTTAGGAGAAGTGTGTGGGTGTAGTTGTTTTTCTTTTTTGAATCCTGGCCTTCAGTAAATGGGCCTTAATTGTCTTCTGTATTGACTCCCTTGAGGGCCTGGCCCTGACTAACTGCCTACAACATATCTAATTAATTTAGCTCTCTACAATAAAATGAGAAGGGGAACAATGGAGGGGGAAGGAAGGAAGGGACAAGAAAAAAAGAATAGAAGGGAAAAGTGGAAACAAAGCTTTTGTGAATAAAGAGGAAAGAGGATTGAAGGGAGGGCAGAGGAATGGGGTAAAAAGCAAGATACAGCAGGTATAGGAGGCTTGGTGGTGCATGCCTGTAGTCCTAGCACTCAGGAGGCTGGGGCAGGAGGATTGCCGTGAGTTTGAAGCCAGCCTTGGCTATCTAGTGAATTCAAGGCCAGCCTGAACTACAGAGTGAGACCCTATCTCAAACAGACAGACAGACAGACAAAAATATATAGCATAGACAAGAACAAATTCCCTATGATGAATGTGATCATCATGTATATCTAAAATGTACCCATACAAAAAAGAAAAATACTAGGGGGCCATGGATTTAACTCAGTGGCACCGCACCTGCCTGGCAAGTGCAAGGTCCTGAGTTCAATTCCCGGTATAGTTAAATAAGTAAGTTAATTAGATATCTTTCTAGGGATGGCCCTAGAAAGCCAGTAGGTTCTCCAATGGAGAGCAGTCAAGAAGCCAACATGGAGGACAATCAAGACATATTCACTGAAAGCCAAGATTATAAACGAAGAGAAACTACTACACCCATGCACTTCCCCTAGGGATGAATAGCAGTGATTGATATTCTGAATAGGTATCCATCACCTGGGTGAGGGCCAAAGTCTTAACCCATCCTTTCCAGGAAAGATCCCTGACCCATCCTTACTGAAAATTCTCATAAGCTTGCTACATAACTTGCTTCTCCATTCGACCCCCATTTAATCAATATTAACCTAAGGACTATACTTATCATAATCTTATTAGTTAATCATAGTTTTGCCCCCCCTGCCTCACCTCTAGGCTTTGTTCCATAAAAGACCATTGAGAGGGCCAGGGATTTAGCTAAGTGGTTCTGCTGCCTACCCCAAAAAGCACAAGGTCCTAATTTTGATCCCCAGTACCAAAAAAAAAGCCCTTTGAGAAGTTGGGTGAGTGGGCAACCCATTTTCTGGTCCCCCTTCTGTCTCTCTTAGACTTTCAATAAAGTTTTCCTACTCTAAACCTCCATTGTTCCTAGAAGTCATTGTTCGATTTTAGAGAACACGAACTCGTGTTTCAGATATCTAGCGAGTTTGGGAGTTACATCTGTTCCTCTTATATCACAGGTACTGAAGGAAAAAAAAAAAAGATTTAAAAGAGGTTTCCTTTCTGCTTACCCTACCAATTCCTTTCTAGTTTGATCCCTGCAATGTGTTGGTTCCCTTAAAAAACTGCTAAGGACAAAACAACAAACCTACTAAGGACAAACACAAAAGGAGATTGTTATAGACAGCGCACGTGAATTCACTCATTTAATAGGCTTTTTTGTTGTGAAAAAGAAAAGTTTATTCCAGTGAACAGAGACTAAAATCAGGGGCTAAAATCAGGGAGAGATTCTAGTAGCTAGCAGGGAAGAAAAGCCATACTTTAACGTAGATTTGGGGGAAGGGGCTACAATCATAAGGAATGTTTATGACTTGGATGCCCAAGGTGTGTAGACAATCACTGGACTTCTTGGCACCAGGGGGATTGTACACTTCATTCTGAGTCCATTTGTCCTATTTACTGAGAAGCTGCTGTTGTTTGCTGAAAGCAGCCTGTTTGCTTTGTTCTGTTTATTTAGGCCAGGCATGACAGAGATTGTCTACAATTGAGGAACAAGATGACTGTCGCCCAGCGCCCACCCCTTTGAGACGGAGGACTGTGTCAGACTTACTGGAGAAATGAGGAAAGAGAAGATAGACCCCAGGAGCTCACTCATCCTCCAAGTTTCCCCCTTCTACAGTTTTTAGTATGGAAGCCCAAAGCAGCTTAACATGGAGTCCGTTCTTACCTTAGTCTTTGTCTCCTTTCCATCTCACTCCTCTCCTCACAAATTAAATATGCAAGCTTCCTTACAAGCCCAGTTGACACATCCAGGGCCCAGCTTCCAGCAAAAATAGATACATAATAGATGCTAGAGGGCTGGGGATTTAGCTCAGTGGTTCCACTGCCTGCTTGGCAAGCCCAGGGTCCTGAGTTCAATCCCTGGCACCAAAAAAAAAAAAAAAAAAGAACATAATAGATGCTAGATAGATGGGCAGATAGGTACATAAACGTGCCTAACACAGGAAAAAATTTCTCTACAGTGCCCCCTTGTTGTGTTTTTTCCTGAGTATTAAATGCAGGCACGTGTGATACACTCAGAACAGTGCCAGGTGTGTAGTAATACAACACAGTTCTACAAGAGCACTGCTACTTGCCAGACACTGTACTGTTGCTTTTGTGTTTAGTACCTCATTTTCACAACTCTTGATAGGTAAATATTGTCTCTCTAGTATGTCTGAGGAAACTGGCATTCAGAAAAGTTAAACAATTGGATCACATAGCTCTCTGGACTTCAAATTCATGTCTCTATGACTCTTTAGTGCTCAATATACAGATTCTCTTCTCCTTCCTTAGCTTTAACCCCCACCCCATCTCCCATTCTATATGTTAGGATCCCAAAAGAAGACAGTCATACATGAGATAATTGAGGCACGTTGATAAAGGGAGGGTTTGTAAGGCGTGTACAAGATTTTGACAAGGCAAGAAATGATGATGCAGTACCCTGGGGGCTGTGTATAAACAACACTGTTACCTCTAGTGAAGAGAGAGGAGAGGTTAACAGAAACTGGAGAGGATGTAGGGATACAACCAACCACAGGGACCCAACAAGGACAGTGGGGAATAACCTCCCTCTCCTGTTCTTTGATCCACTGCCAGGTCTTATAGGGAAACCCAAGAAGCCAGGGGACAGAAAAGTCTGCTGGTGTGCTGCAGACAGGCCAACCTCATGGGGCATGACTGTTCTCTGCCACTTTCAATTTGAATGATCTTTCTAGGGCTTTCCCAGGGATGGATTGAAAGGAACATGATGGCTGGGCATGGTGGCACATGCCTGTAATCCCAGCCCTAGGGAGGCTGAGGCAAGAGAATCTCCATGAGTTCGAGGACAGCTTGGGCTACATAATGAGTTTAAGGACACCCTAAAGGACATAGTGAGACTCTGTCTTAAAAACAAAACAAAACAAGGGCTGGGGATTTAGCTCAGTGGTTTCACCACCTGCTGCACAAGAGCAAGGACCCGAGTTCGATGCCCAGTACCAAAAACAAAAAGATCCAATTCACAAGATGTAGTGGTGCATACCTGTAATCCCAGCACTCTGGGAGCATCACAAACTGAATCCCAGCTTGGACAACTTTGGTACATAGCAAGACACTATCTCAAAATTTAAAAAGGGGGAACTGGGGATGTAGCTCAGTGTGAAGGTCCAGCATTCAATCCCCAGTACAAACCCACTTTTGGAAAGTCCCTTTAGAGTTGTCAGGGTCAGCTTAATTGCTCCCTTTGTTACACCTTCAGAGTTTTCATTCATTCTGCAGTTTGCACAGCTCATGGAATGGTCAGCATGAATGCTGAAACAATAAACTCTGAACACAAGAACAGTTTTATTACCACTCGTGAAGAATATTTCTCCACAATAGAACAATCCTCACCTGGAACCCTGTGTCAGACTGTCCTAGACCCACCCTACAGTGGCACTGGTGTAAGACCCAGATGAGACTTAGCACAAGTAACACCATCTTGTTACAGGCCCTCCCTCTTGTCCCTGTAGGTTTCGGGTTCACTACAGGACACAGAGTTCCTGGAATGTACTTATTTATCTGTTAAGACACCATGGAATGTACCATTGTTTCTGTGTAAGGAACATCCTGTTTGCTAAGTAAAGAACATCTGCAACCCCCCCAACCATCCCCTAACTGCAAAAATTCCACTTCTGTAGTTCTGCTTACTAAGCACCCCTGCAGCCCCTATAAAACCTTCCAACCCCCTGAGCTTGGGGCCCTCTCTAAGCTTGTTTGCTTAGAGGGTGCCATCTGGCCAGACTAATAAAGGTCTGTTTTACTTTTCCAACTTGTCTGGTGTGTTCCCTCCCGGGTGTTCTTCCCTGCAGTCAGCTCCTCAGAGCATTTGGTAAGGCCCTCAGTCTTACATTTTGGAGGCCCCAGCGAGATCCCGGACAGGGGGGGAGGGGGACCTCCAATTCAGCCAAGACTGTGACAGGATCCAGCAGGAGACTCTCAGGTACAGACCTCAGAAAACCTCCAGAGGTAAGTTTTCGGCTGGTTGCAACCATTTGTTAAGTCAGGAGTGAGGTGGCTGATGAGCTGGGAAGCCTCCCCTGACCCCGAGGGTCCTGACGAGAAACAAGGAAAGATTTAGTTTCACTTTGTAGTGGCGCCCATTTGTCTCACCTTTTATGTGTTAGTGTTGGGTCTGTTGTGTGTCTGATTTTACATTCTTTTCAGTCCTCATCAGAAGCAAAGTGATGGGAGGATCCTGCTCTACTGGGTCCATTCTGCTTGACTGTTTTCTCACTAATTTTAAATTGGCTTTTTCTCCAGAACAAAAAGATGAATATGGGGAAAAATTTTCTCACAAAAGACTTCGCTCCCTGTGCCAACTGGAATGGCCAGCCTTCAGGGTGGGATGGCCAGCCAAAGGGACTTTTGACCCCAGTATTTTCTGGAAGGTGTGGAGCAAAGTCACCAGTTGCCCTGGCCACCCAGACCAATTTCCCTACATAGACATCTGGGTTCAGGCTTGTGAGGAGCCCCTGGCTTGGCTACAGCGCTGTTCTCTTCAAACAGACACTCACATTTTAGTTGCTGCCCCAAAAGGACCCTGGGGACTTAAGACCCAGGCTCCCAAGCCGGTACTCTCACAGGAACCTGACCCCCTAGATCCCTTGGGAGGGCCTCTGCCCTATGTGGAACTCTCCACCTCCTCAGATGAATCCTGTTCTAGACCCTGAAATCCTTTCCTTCCTCCATCTGTTCAAACTTTGGCCCCTACCTCTCTCTATCCTCCTCTCCCTGAGGGGCCCCACTCCCCAGACTCAGTGACTTCTCCCCCACACATTCGAGCTGGGGCTGGGTATGGACCTAGCAAGGTCCCCACGGGGGAAACTAGTTTGGCTCCTCTCTTGCCCCTTCAGGAGACTGAGCAAGGTCGCTATGTTTATATCCTTTTCACTACCAGTGACTTATACAATTGGAAACACCAGAATCCTCCTTTTTCAGAGAAACCCCAAGCTCTAATCTCTCTCCTGGAGTCTATCTTTCATACCCATGATCCTACTTGGGATGATTGCCAACAACTCCTCCAGGCCCTTTTTACCTCAGAATAAAGGGAAAGAATCTGGGGACAAGCTGTAAGGTTGGTATTAGGCAAAGCAGAGGGCCCCCTAGACAAACAGCAGCAGGCCCGCATTGAGGCACAACTCCCGTCCACCCAACCCCGTTGGCAAGTTAATTCCTCGGGCAGGAGAGAGGCTCTCCAGAACTATCATCAGCATCTCCTGGCCGGCCTGAGGGTAGCCACTCGGAAGCCTACCAATTTGAACAAGGTAAGCGAGGTCTTTCAAGGATCAGAGGAATCCCCTTCTGCTTTTTTGGAGCATCTGTTGGAAGCATACCGTACGTTTACTCCAATCGATCCAGATGCCCCTGCAAATTGGCAGGCAATAAATTTGACATTTGTTACCCAGTCAGCCCCAGACATTAAAAAGAAGCTACAAAGGCTAAAAGAATTTGAGGGAAAAAATAGAAAAAAGTTGATGAGTGTAGCCATGAAGGCATTTAACAACAGAGATTCCCCCAGAAGAGAGAATGGCCAAGAGACTGGAAAAAGCAACCATAGCCGCCTTGGCTGATGGAGGATTTGTCCAAAAAAAAAGACCTGAAACAAAGGAGGAAACAAGAGAAAGATCCAACCCTTATTAAAAAAAGATCAGTGTGCCTATTACAAGGAAAAGGGCCATTTTAAAAGGGATTGTAAAAAGCTAAAAAAGAAAAGAAAAGAAAAGAAAAAAGGAGGCTCAAAAGAAAAAAGGTGGAATCCTCTTAGTGGATAAAAAAGATTGACAGGGCCAAGGCTCATGGCCGCTTAACCCTAATGAGCCTATGGTGACTTTGAAAATAGGGGAAACAGATGTCCAGTTCCTTGTGGACACTGGTGTGGCCCACTCTGTCCCGAAGACCCCCCCCTTGGAACCCTCACTTCCTTAAAAACCTCCATTACTGGAGCCACAGGAAAGTCAGCCTCCTGCCCTTGGACCACTAAATGAACTGTAAATCGAGAAAAAGACACCGTCACCCATTCCTTCTTAGTTATCCCTGAGTGCCCATACCCATTGCTGGAAAGAGATTTGCTACAAAAATTGGGGGCTATTTCCTTTGAGCCTGAAGGAGGGACATTCGAACTCAAGCCACCCTCTGCCATTATGGTAACAGTTCCCCTAGAAGATGAATTTAAATTGCTAAAGGAGGGCGCAGAGCCCCCCAAACAGAAATGGGACTACCTTCAGAAAAAGTTTCCCCAGGTATGGGCTAAAACCAATCCACCTGGGTTGGCCAAACACCATACCCCAGTGGTGGTTCAATTGTTGGCCTCTGCTACCCTTGTCCATGTGCAACAGTATGCTCTCTGGCTGGAGACCAAGGTAAGGATCTCCAAACACATCCACTGACTCCAGAAAGCCAGCATCTTGGTCCTTTGCCAAGGTCCCAGCCTGGAATACACCCCTGCTTCCTGCGAGGAAGCCTGGCACCTCAGACTTCAGACTGGTACAGGATTTGCAGGAGGTAAACAGCCAGGTGGAGACTGTCCACCCAACGGTACCAAACCCCTATACTCTGTTGAGTCTCATCCCTCCTGCTCATGTGTGGTACTCGGTATTAGACCTCAAAGATACATTTTTCAGCCTGTCCCTAGCACCAGTGAGCCAGCCCCTCTTTGCCTTCGAATGGACTGACCTAGACACCGGGACTACTGGACAGCTGACATGGACCCAGTTGCCACAGGGATTCAAGAACTCCCCCACTCTGTTTGAAAAAGCTCTCAACAAAGATCTACGAGAGGTAAGGAGAGTTTTTCCCCAAGCAACTATTCTTCAGTATGTAGATGACCTCCTAGTGGCAACTTTGACAGATAAAGAGTGTCTTGTGGCCACCGAGGGCCTCCTGGAAGTCCTCCAAGACCTGGGATATCAGGTGTCTTGAAAGAAAGCTCAGCTCTGCCAGACCAAGGTAACCTACTTGGGCTATATTCTTGAAAGAAAAAAGAGGAGGCTGGCAAAATCGAGGGTATCAGCAATTCTCCAGATTCCAGCACCAAGCTCAAAGAAACAGGTGCAGAAATTCTTAGGGGCAGTTGGGTATTGAAAAATTTGGATTCCTGGCTTTGCTGAGATTGCCAAACCCCTGCACGAAGCCACTGCAGGGGAAAATATGCCCCTCAAATGGACTGAGGATTGCCAGCAGGCATTTCAATTGCTTAAGACTGTGCTTGCATTGGCATCAGCCCTGGCACTGCCAGACTTAAACAAGCCCTTCACTCTGTGTGTAGCAGAGAGAAATGGGGTAGCCAAGGGAGTGATTACTCAGCCTTTGGGACCATGGAAGCGGCCAGTGGCATACCTCTCAAAGAAACTAGACCCAGTGGCCCGAGGGTGGCCTACCTGTCTGAGGACAGTAGCAGCAGCTGCCGCTCTAACCTGAGAGGCTGACAAACTGACATTCGGACAGGATTTGACTTTGATCACTCCCCATGCCATTGAGCCCTTGTTGAATAGTTTGCCTAGCAAATGGCTGTCTAATGCCAGACTGTTACAATATCAAGGACTCTTGTTAGAACAGCCACGCATTAAGTTTGCCACCACCGCTAGCCTCAATCTGGCTACTCTACTCCCGGAATCTGATGAACAGATGCCCATCCATGATTGCCTCAAGACTCTTAAAAACTTGAGGGGAGGCTGTCTGGATTTAACGGACCAGGCCCTCCCCTGTACAGAGACAATGCTCTACACTGATGGGTGGAGTTTCGTGCATGACAGAGTGTGGTATGCTAGGGCAGCGGTGGTCAACCAGGACCAGCAGGTGGAATGGGAGCAGGGGCTACCCCAAGGGACATCAGCACAGAGGGCTGAGCTGATTGCTTTAACTAAGGCTCTAGAACTGGGGAAAGACAAAAGGATAAATATTTTCACTGACAGCTGTTATGCTTTTGCTACCCGCCATGTGCACGGGGAGATTTATCAGAACCAAGGGCTCCTGACCTCCAAAGGAAAGGAAATTAAAAACGAGACTGAGATATTGGCATTGCTACAAGCCATCTGATTGCCCCGAGAGGTTGCCATCATCCATTGCCATGGGCATCAAAAGGGGTCGAGCCCCGAGGTGACTGGTAATAATGCTGCTGATCAGGCAGCAAAACAAGCTGCCCAAAAATCAGTGGGGAAACAAATGGTTCTGCTTTCCATGCCGGTACTCCCAGAAAAACCTGAATACACAGATAAAGAAATAACAGAAATGAACAGCAAACACTGGACTCAAGGTAAACATGTGTGGTGGACGACTAATGATGGAAAGGTGGTGCTCCCAGCTGCTGTAACAGACACGTTGCTGCACGAGCTACATAAGTCCACCCACCTCGGGGGAAAAAAGGATGATGGCTGCCCTGCGACCCCATTTCATCAGCAAGGGATTGGCCCAAAAGACCCAGGACATGGTGAGATGGTGCCCCACCTGCCTCAAGGTAAATGCAAATCGGGTGACCAGACCCCCCGGGGTCTGACACAGAGGATTAACTCCAGGAAAACATTGGAAATTGGACTTTACTAAAATGAAGCCTGGCATGTATAGATATAAATATTTACTAGTTTTTGTGGATACTTTTTCAGGATGGATAAAAACATACCCCACTAAGAGAGAGACAGCTGAAGTAACCATCAAAAAGGTCTTGACAGAAATAGTTCCTCGTTTTGGCTTTCCCCTAGCCCTGGGTCCAACAATGGCCCTGCCTTCATGGCTAAAATATCTAAATTGATTGGTAAGGCTCTAGGGATAAAATGAAATTTACATTGTGCCTATAGGCCTCAGAGTTCAGAACAAGTAGAGAGAGCGAATCAAACTTTAAAGGAGGCCCTAACTAAATTATGCCTGGAGACTGAACTAGGTTGGGTAGAGCTTCTCCCCTTTGCTCTTCTTCGCACTAGGTGCACTCCTAAGCTGTCCCTCAATCTGTCACCCTTCCAGATCATTTAGGGGCAATCTCCCCCATCATCCCCCTGGTTGATTTGGAGTTGGGGGAAAAGCTTTCCCACCTCCAGCTCCTTAAGTCTTTAAAGGCTGTCCATCAGCTTCCGTCAGAATTACATGATAAACTGAAAAAGACCATAACTGATCCCAACAAGAAACCTCTACAACCCTCGCCTTATAAGCCAGGAGATTTGGTTTTTATTCACAGGTTCAACTCCAAGACCCTGGAACCCCGTTGGAAGGGACCATTTCCCCTTGTCCTGGTGACTCCCTCGGCGGTAAAGGTAGCTGGACACTCTGCCTGGATCCACCACAGCCATTTAAAGGCGGCACCCCCTGAGGAAGCGACGTCAACATGGGGGATTGACCGGAACAAAGAGAACCCCTTCAAGATAAGATTAATCAAGGACTGAGATGGGTAATGTGGGGATTTATAGGAACCTTGGTCCTGTTGGCTCAGGTACAAGGAGATGTTCAATGGCTGGCGCCTTCCAGCCATGTCCCCCAAAATTGGATATGGTCTCTCAAAAATTCACTTACTGGGGCCCTGATTGCCATTGTCACAACAGACAGACAGCCCGTCTTTCAGGTTGACTTGTGTGATATAGGACTGGTTACTGGGACTGTGGGAGTGTCTGACATTGCAGGACCATGTTCAGATTCCCCTTCAACCCCGGGGGAAAAATGGGGATGGTCTACACTTAACAGAGAAAGGGGTCTCCAGACCATAGATATTTATGCATGTCCTATAGGTAAAGACCCAAAATGTAATGGGGGACCAGGATACCATTGTTACTTTTGGGGCTGTGAGTCCATAGCCCCATGGAAAAATAATGACCAGTATTTAGCCTTGAAGCAACAAACAGCTAGTAGCTCATGCTCCCTGAGACATTGTAACCCCATTCAGTTAATGCTAAAACAATGACAAAATCCATACAAAGAATGGGAGGAAGGTAAATCTTGGACAGTGGCACTGAATGCAAATGAACAGGACCCAATGACAGACATCATCATTCAGTGAAGTCCAGTAGTGACACGGCCCAAACCAGTGGAAAACCTTTATAAGATATTGAGCCCCCCAAAAGACAGAGGCCAACCCCACAGGCGCCGAAGAAATTCCACTTCCTCACCAAGAAAAAAACATGCACTCACCCCGCCGGCCACCCAGGTAACACCCTACCCAACAAGGTGCCCATAACTGCCCCAGAGTTGCCAATCCAACCATACTTTAAAACGCTGGATGCTATGTTTATGGTGTTAAATGGATCAAACAATAATGTTACTAATGAATGTTAAATGTGTCTAAACCCAAAGGCCCCATATTATATAGAAATAACAATCAATGGAACTTACACTGAAACCAGCCAAGATGGGTGTGATTGAAAACAGACGAGGTTGTCAATAGGGTATATACATGAAAAAGGGTCCTGCATTAAAAAGCCTAAGGTCACTTCATCTTACTTGGACAGTGCTTGCTTTTACCAAACAGCTTCTACAGAACCTGATATGTACCTAAGGACAGAAAACAACTCATGGTGGACATACACAGGAGGCATAACCCCTTGCCTCTCTGTTGCTGTCCTACAAAGGAAGCCCGAGGTTTGTGTGCTGGTCCATATCTTGACCCAGGTATTTATATATGGTGAAAAACAGGGATGGAAATATTTGACCAGGAAAGTCCACCCTATAAGAATAAAGTGTCATCCTGCCCTCATCCCAATACTGGCTATAGGAGGGATTACAAGATCCGCAGCTCTAGGAGCAGCAACATTGGCGGTGCAAGATGCCAACTTTAAGGCCCTAACTCAACAGGTAAAGATAGACTTGGGCCTGATCACTAAATCAGTATCCCATCTAAAAAAACAAGTGGACTCCTTGGCGGAAATGGTCCTCCAAAACCGCCGAGGTCTCGATCTCCTGTTCATAAAAAAAGGCAGGCTGTGTGCAGCCTTAGGAGAACAGTGCTGTTATTATGCCAATAAATCAGGAGTTATTCAAGACACTCTGGCTACAGTAAACAAACATTTACCAAAAAAAATGACAGATTAAAAAAAATTCTGGGTGGTATCAGTCTTTAACTGGTCTCCCTGGTTGACTACCCTGGTTTCTACCCTTGCTGGACCCCTGTTAATCCTGTTACTAGCTTTGACTTTTGGCCCATACATTATTAATAAACTTACGGCCTATGTAAGGGCCCGGGTAGAATCTGTTCGCCTAATGGTTCTAAACCAACAGACTAGGTACTGTCCAGTACCTCTTGATAAAAAAAGGCATGTGTAAAATTACTTGCTTGCATAAAATCAGTGGGGAATGTAAGACCCAGATGAGACTTAGCACAAGTAATGCCATCTTGTTACAGGCCCTCCATCTTGTCCCTGTGGGTTTCAGGTTCACTACAGGACACAGAGTTCCTGGAATGTACTTATTTGTTAAGACACCATGGAATGTACCATTGTTTCTGTGTAAGGAACATCCTGTTTGCTAAGTAAAGAACATCTGCAACCCCCCCCCCAACTGTCCCCTAACCACAAAAGTTCTGCTTACTAAGCACCCCTGCAGCCCCTATAAAACCTTCCAACCCCCTGAGCTCGGGGCCCTCTCTAAGCTTGCTTAGAGGGTGCCATCTGGCCAGGCTAATAAAACTCTGTTTTACTTTTCCAACTTGTCTGGTGTGTTCCCTTCCAGGTGTTCTTCACTGCAGTCAGCTCCTCAGAGAGTTTGGTAAGGCCCTTGGTCTTACACTGTGATTCCCAGCACCTTTATGTAATCCCTGCCCCTTGAGTTCAGGCAGAGCTTAGGACTTGCTGCTTATAGAATGTGGCAAGCAGGAAGAAGCTGCAGGAACTGGCACAGGAGAATAGACTGCACAGATGTGATGAAAGCCCCTAGTTCGTTCACTTTGAGTTACCAAGAGGGGTAGCATCCTGGACAGGCCTGACATAATCAGGGAAGCCCATTAAAATCAAGTTTGAAGCCTAGATATTCAAAGCACCAGACTCACTCTGGTATAGTGAAGTAGGATAGAAGAAACAGAAATTGGCAGAAAGGACACAAGGAAAATAGTAATTTTAAACTTGTACTTTTAAGAAGACTCAACTTCAGGACACAGTCAAAGTTACCCAAGGTTGTTCGTATCTCTTCTCCATATATTTACTTCCTAGGCTTGTTTGTTTGTGTTTATGTTTGTGTTGTGATACAAAGTCTCCTTATGTAGCCCAGGTTGGCCTGGAACTTACAGGATTCTCCTGCCTCAGCCTCCCCAGTGCTGGACTATAGGTGTGCATCACCACACTCAGTCTGTTTGCTTGTTTGTTTTTTCTTCCAGGCCCATCATACCCAAATACCTTAAAGATAATATAACTTCATAAATTAATTTAGTTGATAAAGGGCAACAACCTGATCTTAACATGAAGATTCAAAGGGTTCAAAGACTATTTTTAGGCAAAACATCTTAGTACAGTCTTCTCCTTCTTTCTTCTTCTCCCCCTCCCCCCTTCTTCCCCTTCCCCTTCTCTTTCTTCCCCTCCTTCTCCCCCCTTCCTCCTCCTCCTTCTTCCTCTTTCCTTTCTCCCCCTCCCCTTCTCCCACTTCTTTTTTTTTTTTTTGGTACCAGGAATTGAACTCAGGACCTTGAGCTTGTGAGACAGGCAGTGGAACCACTAAGCTAAATCCGCGGCTTCCTTTTTTGAGACAAGAGTCTTGCTATGTAGTTCAGGCTGGCCTTGTACTCACTATGTAGCCCAGGCTGTCCTCCAACTCATGGCAATCCCCTGCCTCAGCATCCTGAGGGCTAGAAAGGTCACCCATCTTAAAAGATACTTCCAAGAACACACACATATCCTCAATCCTAAAGTGTAACTCTCTCTCTTGAGAACCCAGATTCTATTTTCTCAAAGTGTGCACTTCCTTTTTATTTTATTGGTACATTTTAGATATACATAATAATAGCATTCATCATAGAGAATTTGTACCTGTACATGAAATATCTTGCTTCTTCATTTTTTCCCATTATCCTTCCCTCCCTTCAACTCCTCCTTATTTAAAAAAAGCTTTGTTTCCATTTTTTCCTTCTATTCTTTTTTCATCCCTTCTTTCCTTTTCCTCTACCTCTCCCTTCTCATTTAAACATTTTCTTCCCATTTCCCAATACCTATTATTCATTTTAACCACAGTTTCTCACATCAAAGAAACAATGTGGTACTTAAACATGTATGTCCTATTTATTTCACTTAAAAGGTAGGGTTACAAGGTACATCAATTTAGCTAGAAATGTCTCAAGTTTATCGTTCTTTATGTCAGAGTAATATTCCACTATATTTTAAAAAATAAACATTAGCCAGGTGTGGTGGCACTTGCCTGTAATCCCAGCATACAGGAGGTTGAGGTAGGAAAATTGCCATGAGTTCAAGACTAGCCTAAGCTACATAGTGAGTTCAAGGCCAGCCTGAACTACAAAGCAAGACCCTGTCTCAAAAAAAAAAAAAACTTCTTTATCCATTCATCAGTTGATGGGCATTGGGACTGTTTCCAAGATTTAGCTATTACAAATTGTGCCACTATAAACATGGGTGTGCATACATCACTGATATGATGTTTTTAATTCTTTCAGAAGATACCAAGCTCTAGTTTCAGTTTTTTGAGGAATCTCCACACTGATTTCCACAGTGGTTGCACCAGTCTAGACTCCCATCAACAGTGGAGAAGGGTTCCTTTTCCCCACAGCCTCATCAGCATTTGTTATTGGCTGATTTCTCAATAACAGCCATTCTTTCTGGAGATGGAAGTTCAGCCTTGTTTTAATTTGCATTTCTCAAGCTGAGGATTTAGCTCAGTGGTGCTGCCCGCCTGCCTCACAAGCGCAAATTCCTGAGTTTCGATCCCCAGTACCAAAAAAACAATTTGCATTTTTCAAATGACTAGTGATGTTGAACGTTTTTATATATTTATTGGCTGTTTGTATTTCTTCATCTTAGAAATGTCTGTTCATTTCTGGTGCCCATTTTTTGATTGGGTATTTACTTATTTATTTATTGTACCGGGGATCAAACTCAGGACCTTGTGCTTGCAAGGCAGGTGATGGAACCACTGAGCTAAATCCCCAACCTGGATTGGGTCTTTAAATTTGGGAGGACTGATTTTTTTTTTTTGACTTCTTTACATATTCTAGATATTAGTCCTTTGTCTGAGGAACAGCTGGCAAATGATTTTTTCCACTCTGTGTGTTGTCTACTCACTCTGTTGGTGGTTTCCTTTCCTGTGCAAAAGCTTTTTAGTAAGATGGTATGCCACTTGTTGATTCTTTGTGGTATTTCCAACGTGATTAGGATTTTGTTCATAAAGTCTTTGCCTACACCAATGTCTTCGAGAGGTCTACCTATTCTATCTTCGAGCAGATTTTTTTGCTTTAATATTTAGATTTTGATCGATTTCAATTTTAGTTTAGTGCATGGTGAAAATATGGGTCTAGTTTTAATCTTCAGTACGTGGAAAGCCAGTTTTTTCAGCACCATTTATTAAAGAGGCCATCTTTTTTCCAGTTAAGGTGTTTGGCTCCTTTGTCAAAGATTAGGTGGCTGAGTGTGCTGTTTTTGCATCTTCTAATCTGTTGTGTTGATCCTTGGATCTATTTTTTTGCCAGTACAATGCTGTTTTTATCACAGTAGCTTTGCAGTATAATTTCAAGTCAAGGATTGTGATGCCTTGCCTTTGTTGCCCAGAACTGCTTTTTCTATTCTAGGATTCTTCTGGTTCCAAATGAATTTTAGGATTGTTTTCTCTAATTCTATGAGATATGCTACTGTTATTTTAATTGGGATTGCATTAAATCTGTATAACAATTTTAGAAGTATGGCCATTTTCACTATATTGGTGGGAAGACCTACCCAAGAACAAGGGATCTTTCCATTTTCTCATAACCTCTTCCATATCCTTTTTCAGTGTATTGTAGTTTTCAATGTAAAGGTCTTTTACTTCCTTTGTTAGATTGATTCCTAGGTATTTCATTTTTTTGGAAGCTATTGTGAAAGGTGTGATTTCCCTAATTTCTCTCTCAGTGAGTTTGTTATTTGTGTACTGTAATGCTATTGATTTTTGAGTGTTGACTTTCTATCCAACTACACTACTGAATTTGGTTATTAAATCTAGAAGTCTCTTGGAGCAGTTTTTAGGGTCTTCTATGAAGAATATCACATCACCTGCAAATAATGACAGTTTAACTTCTTCCTTTCCTATCCTTATTTCTTTTATTTCTTTCTCATGTCTAATTGCTCTGGCTAATGTTTCCAGAACTATATTGAACAGGAGTGGTGATAGTGGACATCCTTGTCTTGTTCCTGATTTTAGCATGAAGGATTTCAGTTTTTGACCATTTAGTATGATGTTGGCTGTTGGTTTTTCATAGATAGCTTTTATCTGGTTGAGATAAACACTGTCTATTCCAAATTTCTGTAGGGTTTTAATAATGAATGAGTGTTGGATTTTGTCAAATGCTTTTTCTGCATTTGACATATGCATTTGACATTTGACATAGTCTCTATTGAGAGGATCTTATGATTTTTGTCCTTGCCTCTATTAATATAGAGTATTACATTTATTGATTTGCATATGTTGAACCATCCCTGCATCCCTGGGATGAATCCAACTTGGTCAGGGTGTATAATATTCTTGATGATCTTCTGTATTCTATTTGCCAGTATCTTATTAAGGATTTTTGCATCTATGTTCATTAGTGAGATTGGCCTATAGTTCTCTTTTTCGGTTGGATCCTTCTCTGGTTTGGGTATCAAGGTAATACTTGCTTCCAGAAATGAATTTGGGTATAGTGCTTCGCTTTCAATTTCATTAAAGAGTTTGAGGGCTGAGGATTTAGCACAGTGGTGCTGCTGACTGCCTTGCAAGTACAAGGTCCTGAGTTTGATCCCCGGTACCAAAAAAAACCCTAACAAACAAGAGTATGGGCTCAACATAACTTAATGAAAAAAAAAAGTTTGAGCAGAAGTGGCATTAGTCTTCTCTAAATATCTTGTAGAATTCAACAGTGAATTCATCAGGGCCTGGGCTTTTCTTTGTTGTTAGGTTTGTAATTACATCTTCAATTTCACTGACTGATACTGGTTTATTTAGAATTTTTATATCTTTTGATTCAGCTTTGGTAATTCATATGTATCTAGGAATCTGCCCATTTCTTCTTTCTGTTTTCCATCTTATTAGAATACAGGTTCTCGAAGTAGGTATTGATGATCTTCTGGATTTCTGCAAGATCTGTTGTGATTTTACCCTTTTCATTCCTAATTGCATGGATTTGAGTCTTTCCTTTTTTGTTAAGTTTGGCTAAGGGTTTGTCATTTTTATTTTATCTTTCACAGAAACAACTCTTTGATTCATTCATTCTTTGTATTGTTTTCCTAGTCTCCATTGCATTAATTTCTGCTTTGATCATTATAATTTCCTTGCTCATATAAGTTTTGGCCTTAATTTGCTCTTATTTTTCTTTTCTTTTCTTTTTTCTTTTCTTTTTTTTTTTTTTTTTTTTTTTTTGGTACCAGGCATCAAACTCAGGTCCTTGTGCTTGCACAGCAGGCGGTGAAACCACTGAGCTAAATCTCTGGCCTGCTCTTCTTTAGAAGCATTAGGTTGTTTATTTAAGCTCACTCTGTTTTTCTGATATGGGAATTCACTGCTATAAACTTCCCTCGCACAGCCAGGGATTTAGCTCAGTGGTGCCATGCCTGCCTTGCAAGCAAAGGTCTTGAGTTTGATCCCCGGTGCCAAAAAGAAAAGAAAAGAAAACTTAACCTTTAGGGCTGAGGATGTAGCTCACTGCCTGGCAAGTGCAAGGTCCGGAGTTCAATCCCCAGTACAAAAAAAAAAAAAAAAAGCAGTTTTCTAAATTTTCCTTAGAACTGTGAGGGATAAATTTGTGTTCCATAAGTTCCAGTATGTTGTATTAACATTATCATTTAATTGTGAACTGTCTAATTTCTTCTTTAATTTCATTTGTGTCCTATTGGTTGTTCAGGAGGGTGTTATTTAATTTCCATGTGAAGAACTAGATTCTTGTGGTTTCTTTTGGCATTGATTTGCAATTTCATTGAATTATGGTCTGATAATGTGCATGGGATAATTTCAGTTCTTTGCATTTACTTATACATGTTCTATGAGCAAGTATGTGGTCTATTTTGGAGAGCATCCCATGTGCAGCTGAGAAGAATGTGTATTCTGATGTTTACCTATTGTGACAGTGGGGTGTTGAGGTCCCCCATGAGAAATGTATTAGTGCTTTTTGGGGGGAGGGTAACCAGGAATCAAACTCAAGGTCTCACACTTGCCAGGTAGGCACTGTGCCGCTGAAGTGCATCTTCAACCCTACCTCATTGGTGCTTATTTGATTTTTCATGTCCAATAATATTCATTTTATATAATTGGGTGCACTGATATTTAGTGCATATATATTTGATTGTTATCTCTTCCTCTTGGATTGCTCCCTTTACAAGGATGTAGTGACCTTCTTTGTCTCTCTTAATCAGTCTTGGCTTGAAATCCAGTTTGTCTGCAAATAGAATAGCTACCCCTGCTTTTTTCCAGGTTCCTGTTGCATGGAGTATTGTTTTCCATCCTTCAACTTTCAGTCTATGAATTTCATTTTTAATCAAATGTTTCTTTTATGCAGCATATTGTCAGATCTTGCTTCTTGATCCATTCTGCCAGTCTGTTTCTTTTGATTGGTGGCTTGAAACCATTTACATTGATGGTTATAAGTGATATGTATTATCTTTGTCATGTTATTTTCCTGTTGCTGGTTCCCTTCCCCTGCCCATTTAATTGCTTGCCTTGCCTGGTGGATTCATTCTGTTGGGGTTCATGAAGTTATAGCCCTTGTCTCGTCAGAACATTTTGGAGTGTTCGTTTGGTGGTCATGAATTTCTCCAGGTGTTGTCATGGAAGTATCTTATTTCTCCATCAAAGGAGGTACATCAATCTGTGTTTCAGTTTGTTTTCTTTAGGGCTTGAAATACCTCACTCCAAGCTCTCCTTGATTTGAGGGTTTGTGTGGTCTGCTGTGATTCTGGTGGGCTTTTTTTTTTCTTTTTGGTACCAGGGATCGAACTCGGGTCCTTGCACTTGCGCAGCAGGAGGCGAAACCACTGAGCTAAATCCCCGGCCCTGGTGGGCTTTCTTTTATGGGTGATTTGTTTCTTTTTTCTAACAATTTGTAATATGTTCTTGTGTTGAATTTCTGGAATCTTGACTTTTATGTGCCTTGGTGTAGACTTTTTTTTTTTTAAATCATGGCTATTTGGAGCTCTATATGCCTCACTTATCTTTATGTCAACTTTTTTTCCCTGCTTGGGAAGTTTTCTCTCATTACTTGTGTGAACAGGTTTTTTTATGTCATTGTTCTAGCTCCTGCTTATTCACTGACTCCAATCAACCTTGTGTTATTCTTTTTTTCCATCATCTAGCAGCTGCTGAATAGCTGTAGCTTTTTCTTTTTCTTTTGGTACCAGGGATTGAATTCAGGACTTTGCACTTGCGAGGCAGGTAATGGAACCACTGAGCTAAATCCCTGGCCCCTGAATAGCTGTAGCTTTATGGTGGGGTAGTGGATAATCCCAGCATACCTGCACCTTTAGTTCCACTGAATTCAGGTTGGTTTCTGGCTGTGAGGATGGAATCCTATTTGTTCAGCCTGTAACACTTTGTGTGCCTCCTTTTGGCTTAAACTCAACTCCCTGTTGGCTTGAAGTCAGCTCCTTGACCTCTTGCCAACTTGAACTCAGCAGCCTCTAACAGTGGCAGTGACCCTGACAGTGGCAGTCACTAGATGGAGCCAGCCCATAGCTCTTCTGAGTTCCCCAGCTCAGTTGGCCCCTCTCCAAGTTGGCTACCAGCCAACTGCTGTCTAATGGCGGACATATGGACCCAAATAACCCAGCTACTGCAGTCTGTTGTCCCCACTGCCCTGTTCTACTGCTGCATTTCTCCTTGGAGGCCTCTGGGGTCACCAGTAGTCATTGTGCATCTGCAGGTTTGAGATACTTCTCCTACAGTGATTCAGGAAAACATCACTTGCCACTTCCTTCTTCTTTGTTGAAGTCTCTCTCTTTGTTCTCCCTGTGGGCTTCAATTCTCACTTCAGATTCTTCCTGGGTTCTGGGGACCCCTTCCCTCCTTCTCTTTCTCATGTTGCTATAGTCCAGCATCTGGACACCAAATCTCGGGGAAACTTTGTCTGCTGTTCACCACTCTGCCATTTTCCCAGAAGTCCCAAGTGTGCACTTTAACTCTTCCTAATAAAATATGTCTATGCCTCCTCTCATTGATGTGTGCTGAAATTCTTTTTCTGTACTGCAAGTAAAGAACCTACTTAACAAGCCAAGTTGAGATCCCCATCTCATCATTGGGGGAACTCTCTGGACTCCATCCAATGACAATAGCTGGAAGGTGCATGCTGCCATGGAGTATATAACCTGAAGGAAATGAATTCCACCCCAAACTTAGGGAGCTTAGAAACAGATTCTTGCCCAGTGAAACCACCAGAAGAGAACATGGCTTGGTGAACATCTTGATTTTTTACCCTAAACAGAGGACCTACCTGACACAGTCAAGATCCACTACAGGGATGGAGAACAGACAGAATCCTGGACCCCTACCTGCTAGCCATTAAAAGCATGATTTGTATTTTCTTCTGGAACAATTAAGGACTTAAAAGACATTTTGCTATGAACCATGACTCTTTGCTTGGGCCAACAGATGACCAAGTGGTAACTAAAAAAGCTTGGCTTTGCTTTGTATCCTTTGTTACTATAAATCTTGGATCAATCTTCTTCTCTACTCTGCGTAGGGGTATGTTGATCTTTTGGGCAGTGTCCTTCTAGGAGCTGGCCAGACACGGTTGATTCATCCTGGATTTACATGATCTCCATCAAGACTGAGGACACCAATGTTCACAGGTATATTCAGCTACACCCAGAAGTCTCCAGCCACTGTCCTAAATGTGTGGTCACCTGAATTCCAGGAAAGGTGGAGTCCCACATGACTGAGACTGCCACAGACAGAGAGAATCCTCTCCTGGAAACTGAACCATCCCTCAGCCAAGAGGATTTCAGGGCTATGACACCAGGACTGAAATAACGATCAAGCAGACCCCAGACCACTAGCGAATCCTTAAATGCTGGCCTCCCATCTTTGAGGACAGGCCAGTCTGAACCCAAGTATCAGAATATGCCCCCTGTAGCTACCAAAATTGAATCCTTTCCTATCTTCTGTCTAACATTCCAATTAAAGCCTTTTTTTCTGTAAATCTGTTTTAGTTTTAATTTCCATTTCTATTGTAAGAAACAAGGTTTTTTTCTATCAAAAATATGAATAAGAGGGCCAGGGATTTAGCTCAGTGGTTCTGCCACCTGCCTCGCAAGTGCAAGGTCCTGAGTTCGATCCCTGGTGCCAAAAAAAAAAAGAAGAGAGAGAGAGAAAAAATATGAATAAGAGTGTCTCCATCTTAACTCTAGTCCACCCTAGGTTGCCCTCCCTGCCCCTTACTCCAGAGTTACAGGAAATGTCTGCTTACCTTAGATTCCAGGTACACAAGTGACCACCTAAGATAACTTAACAACAGCCAAGAACTTTCAGTTCCCCATACCCCTCTCCCCTCCCTTAACAACCCTGCCCAGCAACCCTTCACGCCTTCCCCTCTCACTGCTTAAACTAGCCAGTTGGGACAGATTGTGAACCTTCAAACCAGTTAATAGAGAGGTCAGCTGCTTTCTGGAGAGGTCAGATCATGTTAGGAAATAAAAGGAGCCTGCTGTTGAGTCTCTTTGCCCTTGTTACCTCATGCTAAAATGTGCTCACACCATTTTGCAGAAGTAAAACAACCGTGCCTTATGGAAATTTCTTGGTATCTGAGTGCTTTATTATCTGCACTGACAAATTGGCTCTGGGTATGTATTCCCAACACTACTAAAGCAAGGTCCCAGGCTAGCTGGCAACACAACTAACCATGTCTGGAATTGTGATCTACAGAAACTGTAATAATAAAAGGGTATTGTGTTAAGCCACTAATTTATAATAATTTGTTACATAGCAATAGAAAACTAACATAGTGGAGTATGTCTGGAAATAACAATCTCTAACTCAAACTAAAGCAGAAATTCAGAAAAGACAAGCCTCTGATCAGGAAAATCTTCCCAACCTTAGGTTACTGTTCATACTAATGGTATAGTTGCCATTAGGGCTTTCATCAGTCACACAGAATTGCAAGTAAGTACTAAAACTTTCTCTGTATATGGTTGAAAGTTAGTTGTATGTGGTTATGTTACTGGGTTCCAGGGTGCTGAACCCGTTCCAGAGATTGTTTCTAGGTTCTTTCTTTTTTTTATTTTTGAGACAAAGTCTCACTATGTAGTTCTGGGTGGCCTTGAACTCACTATGTATTCCAGGTTGCCATGGAACTCACGGCCATCCCCTGCCTGAGCCTCCCAAGTGCTGTGATTACAGGCATGCACCACCATGCCTGCTCTAGGTACTTTCTGTCCTAAACAAAAAATTGGTTAAAACAAGCACAAAGAAGTGAGGTTTTATATTTATTGAAAGTAGAAAAAGAAACAGGTTCTGCAGAGTGAGGGCCAATTAAAAGTAAGCAAAGAAGTACACTCTGCAAGGTGAGAGCAGACTACTGTAGAAGACAGAGAATAGTGGCCATGAGGTTAATGGCAGCTGCTATTTGTATCCTCCACTCCTCAGGGTGATGTCAGATCTAGGCTGGCCTATCAAAATCCTGCTTCTGTTCTCAGGAACTTTTGGAACCGAACTTTTGATTGGAACTGTTTTTCTCCACGTGTCTCAACAAGCCCACTTGCTCAGCCAGTTTGCCACACACTAATATCCTGCCTCAGTAATGCCATAATTTGTATATGATCATAATTACTCTACGGGTTTAGGTCCTAAATTTACTAACACTTTCTTAGGCAGTTAATTTGTTAAAGTATTAAAGGTATAAACATTAAATTATGTTTGCCAGGCATGGTGGCACACATCTGTAAGCCCAGCACTTGGGAGGCTGAGGCAGGAGGACTATAGCAAGGCTAGCCTACACTACATAGTGAGTTCAAGGCCAGCCTGAACAACAAAGTTAGACCCTGTCTCAAAAAGCCAAAAACAAAAGAAATTATGTTTAACTATGCATTTATGAAATGCCTTTTTAAGAAAATGAAATTATAAAAATAGTGGAATTATTTTGGAAAACACAAGACATACAAAAACTTGTCTTCACCAGGTGTGGTGGCACATGCCTGTAATCCCAGTCCTCAGGAGGATGAGGCAGAAAGATCACTGCAAGTTGGAGGACAGCTTGGGCTACATAGTGAGTTCAAGGTCAACCTGAACTGTACAGCAAGACCCTGTCTCAAAAAAACAAAACAAAACAAAACAAAAAAACCCTGTCTTCCCTTATGTAAGTAAAAGACAGCTAAGAAATCTTCTCTAAAAACCTTTTAAAAATTGAACTAGGCATGATGGTGTACAACCCCAGCACTTGGAAAGCTGAGGCAGGAGGACTGCCATGTCCATGGCCAACCTGAGCCACATGGTGGGTGGCTTAGAGAACAAACATTTCTCTGTCACAGTTGTGAAGCATAGGAAGTCGGTCCAGCATCAACATGGCGGTAGATTCCTGGTAGATTCCGTGTCCAGTAAGCCTCCTCTTCCTGGATTACAGAGAGCTACCTCTTGATGTGTCCCCACAAGGCCTTTTCTCCATGGGAGGCCATGTAAGAGAGATCACTTTCTTCCTCCTCCTATAAGGGCATTGTTCTCAACCTGAGGGTCCCAGCCTCCTGACCTATGTAGATCTAATTACCGCCTAAAGGGCCCAAAATAACCAGCACATTGGGGTAGCTAGAACTGTGGCCATCCAGCCCATAACTAAAATATGAAGAAATACTGTAAATCCTAACTAGGTTATATGTTTATCCTCTGAAAATACTGGCTGCTCCCTTTTTTTTTTTCAAGAATATGGGCAGGGGTATAAATGAGTGAATTATGAGGATCGGGAGGGAATCTAGTAAGAGTGACTTCTGGCCTCTGCCTGGACCCCCTTCCAATAAATTAATGGTACCCAGTGATCCAGCAGCCCATTGATCTGTTACTGTCAATACCCTGACCCCTGAGAATGGTGATCAATACGGACACAAACTTCTGATAGAGGACAAACCTGTCTAGCCAGGCAGACATTTTTAAGGTGTTGACACATACTGAGGTGGGGGATAGGAGAAATAATGATAGAAAGGAGACAAGGAAAATCATTAACTAAAATTTTTTTGTTTGTTTTTGAGACAGGGTCTTGCTATGTAGTTCAGGCTGGCACTGAACTACTATGTAGCCCAGGCTGGCCTTGAACTCACCTCAATGCTCCTGCCTCAGCCTCCTGAGTGCTAGGATTACAGGCAAACACCACCATCTTGGTCTAAAAACTGAACTTTTAAAAACAGTGCAACTTCTAGGACTCAGTCTAAGCTACCCAAGAAGACTACCCATATTCCTCCAAATTCCACAAGAATTTTTAAGTCCATAATTTGGCTTAGAGGAGAAAGTAAACAGCAGGAATCTGATTTGAAAATAAAGAAACAGGTTGAGAGCATTCAAAGAACGCTTAAATTATCTTTTTAAAAAAATAAGCCAAGGGCTGACAATTTAGCTCAGTGGTTCCACTGCCTGCCTTGCAAGCCCAACCAAGGTCCCAAGTTCCCCAAGTTCGATCCCCAGTACCAAAATAAATAAGCCAAGTGTGGTGGTTCACGCCTGTAGTCCCAGCACTTGGGAGGCAGAGGCAGGAGGATCGCCCTGAATTCAAGGCCAGCCTGGGCTACATCATGAGTTCAAGGCTAGCCTGAACTACAGTAACAAGACCTTGGCTCAAAAATGGGGGGGGGGGGGCTGATATCTGTAAAATGGGCTAGTACCCTGGGGGAAAGGAAGTGATTCACTTTTTCCAGAGGCTTCAAGAGAAGCACAAATGTTTCCTGTTGCAGGAAAGCACATCTCATTTCTCTCAACACCCTGCTTGAATGTTTACTCCTGAATATGTACTTTTAAAATTCTGCCCAAGGTCCATGGATATAGCTCAGTGGTTCCTGCGCCTCCCTTGCAAGCGCAAGGTCCCGAGTTCGATCCCCCGTACCAAAAAACAAAAACAAAACAAATAAAATTCTGTCCAATAAATCCTTTCTTTCCCTCTTACTGACCACTCTTGCAAACACCCCCCCACCCCCCGCCGCAACGCACACACAGGAGTCTACAAATCTGCAAACTCACTCTGTTGGTAGAGAGGGCTTAGGTTCCTGATCTCTGCTCTGGAAACCTCCTCAGACCCTGTCCAGTGACAGTCTCTCTCAGGGGTGTTCCTGACTCGGGCCTGCCTCTTCTCACACAAAAAGGCCGCCGTGATAGTTTGGCCACCACGAGCTAGAAGCAAAGGAAGTGTGGCTGTTTCCAGGTGTCTTTCACAAAAACAGGTTTTTGTGGGGGTTTTTTGTACCAGGGATCGAACTCGGGTCCTTGCACTTGCGAGGCAGGCGGCGGAACCACTGAGCTAAATCCCCGGCAAAATAGGCTTTTTGGTTCACCCTCGACGACCAGTTTCAGCAAATATTTAACCATTAAAGTCTCCCACACCCGGAGCTCTATCTTATTCCTTAAAATTCCTTCTCACCGGGGTCGGGGATTTAGCTCAGTGGTTTCGGCGCCTGCTGCGCAAGCGCAAGGGGCCCAGTCCGATCCCTGGTACAAAAAAAAAAAAGTTCCTTTCTTCCCGAAAGCAAGGCAAACACCCTCAATTGTAGGAAGCTTTTGTTTTTCCATCACTCTCTTCTTTCGGTTCCCATTCGGCTTCTGCCATTCAGCGGGTAGAAGTAAGTCAAGGTGAACTGAAGGCAGCTCAGCCGCAAAGACTTACCCCATTTTTGTCCTGTCTGTTAGATCGTATTACCGGCTGTGGATTTCAACCCAAGTCCCTGGTGCCTGATCCCACTATGGCCTGACAACTGGGAGCTGAACGTTCCGTTTTCTAAAATACTTTGGGGCTTCTGCGTGACGGGAAGTACCACACTCGCGCTCGGAAGGCTGTGAGGTGCAGCACGGCCAGGAGAGGGCGCGGGCGCCTGGGGTGTGCACGTGACGGTTGGCGCAGCCCGGAAGGAAAGGTGGGCCTAGGGAGAGAAGAGAAGGGCAGCCCCGCCTCGCCCCTCCTTTCCCGGCCGCCGAGGGCCCGCCCGACCTTCGCTCACTGTGACCTCGCGCTCGCTCGCGTGAAGAGTGCTCAGCTGCTGCGCGCCCACCTCGTGGCCACACACCCACCCCGACCCTGGGCCGGTGGCCACGTCCTCAGGAAGCGGTGCGATCGCAAGGCTGAGCCCCGGGCATCTGGGGGCCGACGCCGCAACCCAGCCTCCGGCCGCGGCCCTACGATGGCCCGGAGGGCGCGGGGGCGCCGGGGCGTCGCAAGCCCCACCCCCCAGCCGGCGCCCTAACAACGAGCGGCCAGGCTGCGCCGCCCGCTCCCCGCCTCTCGGCGGCCGGTACCCGGCGGGCTGGCCAGAGCCCGAGCTCCCCGCTGCCGCTCCTGCTGCCGCTGCTCCTCAGAGCGGGCTCGGGGCGGGGACCGGGGCCCTGCCGCCCGCCGCCTCCGCCATGCGCCAGGGCAGCCCGGGGGACTCGGCCCCCCGCGAGCCCGCCCCCGGAGACCCGGCACTCCCCAACCCCTTCGTGCACGAGTTACATCTCTCCCGCCTCCAGCAGGTTAAGGTAGGTGTGGGCGCGGGGCGTCGGGAGAGCGCTTGGGGCCGTGGGGCGCCCTGGCAGAGATGGGCACGGGGATCTGGGAGGAAGATGCAGAGACTGGCGGAGCTGGGGGTGCGCACGTGGGGGCGGCCGGGGTGGGCGAGAAGCCCTGGAGAGAACGCGAGCTTGGGCGATGGAGCAGCTCGAAGGGGTCAGAGAATGTAGGGGGCGAAGCTGGGGACGTGCGGGGGACCCGGAGGCAGGACAGATTAGAGGACACTGGGGAAGGCGGGTTGCCTCCTGCCTAGGCTGCTGGGCTAGGATGGAGTTGCAAGCTGCGCGAAGCCGGAGTTGCGGGCGGGGGCGCGCTGGGTGACCCTCCCGGCTCTGATTTGGAGGACGTGTCTGCGTCCCTGTGCCCTTCCAACATCCCCTCGCGCCCCTGCCCCCGCATTGCAGCACCTCCGGGTGGGGGAGTAGGGCTGGAGGGTAGGTTGGCTACAGGAAGTGGAGGGCCGCACCAGCGGCCTGGGGAACGGGAAGGTGTTGTAGGGAGGAAGTGTCCAAGGTTTCTGCCGTCATCGCCTCCCGTGAGGCGGGCTCCAGGGGCTAGATCTGTTTATCTGCTCATTCCCTAGGGCGGTCTATGGAGTCACCTTGGCTCCTGGCAACCTCTTCGGTGCAGGGTGCCGGTGCAGAATGCTGCCGAGCCGCTCTCTCCCTCACTGCTGTTGGGCAGTACTAGCGACTGACCTGAGGCCTGAAAAGTAGACCTCTCAGTGTTGATAGCCCTCTGCCTTCCCGCCCAGAGTGGGAAGAGCTGTGCACCCGGCATGTGCTTGACATGGAGCTATTTATGGAATGGGAGGTGGGGGAGGAGGAGGACCCTGTCTCCAGCCTACTTTACATCAAGCACATTAACATGCATTTTCTCATTAAATTCTCTTTAACAGCCTTTCCAAATGCTAGATGCATTTTATAACATTCACCTTTATAGGTAGGGTGGGAACCAATCAAAGAGGGGAAAATTAGGCTATTGGCACTATTAGTCTTTTGTTCTCTTGCCCTCGTTGCTCTCTTCATCCCAGTTGAATCTCAATTCCTTCTCCTGTTCGCACACTGCCTGTCACCTGCAAAGAGTAATGGCTCTGCTCCAGGGTTCATTCTCGTGCCTTAAGAAGGGAAGCTATGGACCCAGCCCTAAGTGATGTTTTCTCCCATCTGCAGTTCTGCCTCCTGGGGGTGCTGCTGGCCCCCATCCGAGTGCTTCTGGCCTTTATCATCCTCTTTCTCCTCTGGCCCTTTGCCTGGCTACAAGTAGCCGGTCTTACTGAGGAGCAACTTCAGGAGCCGATTACAGGATGGAGGAAGTAAGTGGCAAGTCAGCCTTGGAGACCCTACTTCTCTCCCCTGCTAAGTATTTTGCTACCCCTTAGAGAGGAAGGAGAGGTTTCTGAAACTATCCTGCCCAGCCTGGGTAGGTAAGCTGAGTCAGCCTGGCCCAGATCTGGTACCTAGGACCTTTCCTGTCAGTGATATACCCTGGCATACCCCAGAAGGGTCAGAGACTTCAACCCTGTGTCCAAAGCATCTGAGGAAGAAAGAGGGATGTCCTACCCTCCCAGGTGCCTGAACAGGGGTGGGTGAGGGTCAATGCTGCCTCCACTGATCACCAGCCTTGCCCTGGCAGGACTGTGTGCCACAACGGGGTGCTGGGCCTGAGCCGCCTGCTCTTTTTCCTGCTGGGCTTCCTCCGGATCCGCGTTCGGGGCCAGCGGGCCTCTCGCCTTCAGGCCCCTGTACTTGTTGCTGCCCCCCATTCTACTTTCTTTGACCCCATTGTTCTGCTGCCCTGTGACCTGCCCAAGGTTGTCTCCCGAGCTGAGAACCTTTCTGTGCCTGTCATTGGAGGTGAGAGAGATGAACAGGGTGAAGGGGGGACATGAAAACTCAGGACAAAGGGAATTGACGTACTGGAGAGAATTGCCTTCAAGTGGTATGGGAGAAGTTACACGGGATGTTGACCAGGCAAATGAGATGTAAATTAACACCCATGTCAACCGATCTCAGACTGGAGTGCTGGGGCACGGAGGAGCTGTTGAAGGGAGAACTCATCAGTTCTTAGAAAGGACAACATACAATAAAAGGGCAGAGAGATAACTGAGAAATACTGTATCATATGCTGTTGAGGAAGTGGTGGCTGCAGATGTTAATACCCCTGGGTAGGAACCAGTGACGACTCCTTGTATCCTTTCCCACCCCAGCCCTTCTTCGATTCAACCAAGCCATCTTAGTGTCCCGGAATGACCCAGCTTCCCGTCGAAGAGTGGTGGAGGAGGTCCGAAGGCGAGCCACCTCAGGAGGCAAGTGGCCCCAGGTTCGTAAGAGTCTCAAGACCCTCCCCTCCCCTATGCACTTCTGTACACTTTCCCCCACCTCATTCTGGTTCTTTTGGGATTTTCCCCCCAGGTGCTGTTCTTTCCTGAAGGCACCTGTTCTAACAAGAAGGCTTTGCTTAAGTTCAAACCAGGTGAATAAAGTGATAAAGGGTGGTAAGGCAGTGGGAAAAGTGGGCCCCGGTTTTAGGGAGAAATAACCCAAGGAGATTAGGGGAAGAATAACCCATGAAGTAGAAGGGTGGGGGTGTTGTGGGAGAAAAGGAGACAGGAAACCTAGTTCATGGTAACAAGATGAGGAGTCAGAGAGAAAGCAGAAATGAATGGAGCGAGGTCAGCTCTTGTCTGGGAATGTGGTAGACACTATACCTTATCAAGCTACCTACACGCACTAACCTGTGCTCCCTGGGGGGTGGGGGTGGAAATGGGGTTTAGGAGCCTTCATTGCAGGGGTACCTGTACAGCCTGTCCTCATCCGCTACCCCAATAGTCTGGTGAGTCCAAGAAAGGGTGGAAGAGGGAGTATGAGTCCATCCTAAGTGGGAGTAAAACATGGCGGGGGTGCTATTTGGTCTGGGGGGACGCGGGTTAGGGCCTCTGCTCAAAGAGGATTGGCCAGTTCCAGGAAAGAAAAGTAATGTTTTCCTCTGTGCCCCATCTCTGCTTCACTCATAGGACACCACCAGCTGGGCGTGGAGGGGCCCTGGAGTGTGAGTTTGGCTGTTCCTGGGATGGGGTGGGTACCAGGCCCATCAGGGAGTTCTTGGCCCTTCTTCATTCTGAGACTGAGAACTTTAAGGAAGGAGATGTCCCTTTGTCTCTGATGTCCCTGTGTAATCTGGCCATACTTCTACCTGTCCCACCTGAATCATTCCTGCTGTGATTACAGCTCCTTCTCACTTCCCTCTGTGGTGCCCGGAGAGCCACCACAGCAGGCATTCCCTTGCCTTTTCCCTGTTTCCCGAGTCCGCCCTCTCAGAATTCTTCCTCTGGCACATCCCTGCAGCTCTTCACCCCCCACCCCAGCCCTTCCCTCGGTCTCCCAGCTGCACATTGCCACAGCTGACTGGCTAGGAGTGTGTTTCCATAACACGGGCGGCTCTTCCCTTCCCCTCCTCAGGGTGAGGAGAGCCTAGTTAGAGGTTGGTAAATCTCAAGGTCTCTCTTCTCTTAGACTCAAAGTGCTCTGGCTCACAGCCTCTCAGCCCTGCAGCATCGTGGATGTGGAGGTATGACTGCATGGGTGAGGTGGGGGGTGGATATCACTGACCCCCAAAGCCTGGAGGAAAGAGTGGCAGGAGCCACTAAGCGTTGTATGTGCCTGTGTTTCAGTTCCTCCCTGTGTATCAGCCCAGCCCTGAGGAGAGCAGGGACCCCACCCTGTATGCCAACAATGTCCAGCGGGTCATGGCACAGTGAGTGTTCACAGAGTGCTTCCTGGAACAGACACACAAGGCAAAGGAACCACTGGGAAGATGTGGAGGGGGAGGCTCTGAGGCAGATAAGAAGGCTGACAGGGCAAGGCATGGTTGTGCACACCTGTAATCTAAGCACTCTCAAGAGTCTGAGGCAGGAGGATTGCCCAAGTTTGAGGTCAGCCTGGGCGCCTGGCCTACATAGTCAGTTCAAGGCCAGCTTGAACTACAAACTACATGGCAAGACCCTGTCTCCAAAAAAAAAAGGAACCTATAGCAGGCCAGACTGTAATGAGCCCTTAAGAGTTCTTCTGTTTCCTCCCCCCCCCCTTCGTCCTCAGGGCTCTAGGCATTCCAGCCACTGAATGTGAGTTTGTAGGGAGCTTGCCTGTCATTGTGGTTGGCCAGCTGAAGGTGGCTTTGGAGCCCCAGCTCTGGGAACTGGGAAAGGTGCTTCGGAAGGCTGGGTAAGTAGCCCTCAAGGTGAGGGTTCAAGCAGTGACAATAATAAAAAGAAAAGAAGGGGAGAGATGATGGGGGAGTCTTAAGCAAAAAAATAAAAAAGGAATGTAAAGGAGTTTAGAAAAGATTATAGAGTTAGAGGAAAGGGGAAAAGAAACAATAATAATGCAGGTAAGAAAAGTAAGAAGGATTCTCAAGGGACTGTGAGTCAGTACATCTTAGAAAAATAGCAGCTGGAGGTATAGCTCAGTGGTAGAGCACTTGCCTAGCATGCACAGGGGCCTGGGTTCAATCTCTAAAAAAAAAAAATTTAAACCAGCAGCAGAACTTGTGCTCAGAGAATGTTTGGTGCTCGGACCAGGGTCCTGCTGCGTGGTGTGTCTAGAAAGAAACTCAGCCCCCTGCCTTCAACGATTTCATTGTAGGTTGTCCCCTGGCTGCGTGGACACTGGGGCAGAGCCAGGCCGGAGTCGAATGATCAGCCAGGAGGAGTTTGCCAGGCAGCTACAGCTCTTGGATCCTCAAACAGTAGCTGGTGCCTTCAGCTACTTTCAGCAGGTAAAGGAATGGAACAGAGGCCAGAATCCAGATCTTAATCTCCAGGTTTTTGGTACAATATCCTAGCAGCTGTGTCACTCTTGATGGATGCCTAAGTAGGAGTCAGACCTGGATATTTCATCTACTGTTGACAGATGACCATCTTCTGAGATCCACCAGAAAGTTCAGTTTTTGTTGCATATCCAGTACATTGAAGAACACCATTAGGGAGAAATAATCAGTGAGGTCCATCAATTCCTGGAGCCCCTTTAGAGATTGGCAAAGATGGGGAACCATGGTCATGTGGGGCACTCAGCGAGGATCTTTGCAGAAGAGTCTTGAAGGTTAGGTAGGAGGATGGTAGAGAGAAGACACTGCTAGACTGGTGGGACAGTGAATTTAAGACCCAGAAGTATTTGCAAAACTTGGGCAGCTTTTTAAAATATCTGGTTAATTAATGAAGGATTCCTGAACTGTCTCTATTATCTTGATAAACTATTTTCTGGGCTATAATCATGTTTCCCTGTCAAATTATGATTCTAGAACATTCTTAATCCTTATGAACAACAAACGGTCCCACAGAGGTGTTTTGGTTTGGTTTGGTTTGGTTTTGGTTTTGGTTTTTTGTTTATTTTTGGTACTGGGGTCAAACCAAGGGTGTCACACATGCTAGGCAAGTGCTCTGCCACTGAACTACATTCCCAGCCCCTGAGGAAATCTTTTTGATCTAAGACATCAGCTGTGGTTCTCAACATTCTCGGAATGCTGAAGAGTGACCTAGTATATGGATTCCATAAATTGGGCTCAGACTGTCCTGGAAAGGAGCTCCCTGACTCAGCCTACATGGTAGACTGGCATGACAGGATTCGTGCTTGGGGGTTTTTTTGGTAAGAAATTAGGCCAGTGGCCTCCTTTCATTCTGTTAGACCAGTTCTCCCACGTAGGTGAGAGGAGAGAACCAGTTTACCTAGCTTGGGGGCCAGGAATGAACTCCAGTGTATGTCTGGTGGCTTCAGCATTCCTGAGGGATTCCCTGACATTCCTAGATCTCTGTTTAGGTAAGCTTTGTCACCAGTGACTTGACATAGCTTGGTCTAGCAAGCCCGTGACCTGAGAGAACTACTGGGGAATCCCACAGAGTTTGGAGCTGAGGTCTGAAGGTGTTATCCTATGCTTACTGAGGAGCGGAATGAGCCAAACTACAGAGAGACAGAGGGAGGATGCAGGTCCCTTCATTGCCCTGATTTCCCTTTGACCCTCTAGGATTCCAGTGGTTTGGTGGACTTCCGAGATGTGGCGCTTGCACTAGCAGCTTTGGATGGAGGCAGGAGCCTGGAGGATCTGACTCACCTGGCCTTTGAGGTACCTGGGAAGTGTGGATGAGTGGGTTTTCTGGTAGCTCTGCTCATCACATCAGGAAGCCTGTGCAGTGTGTTGTTCCCAGTAGTTTCTAGATACTTCTGGATGCTTGGTGTCCTGTCCAGTGTCACTCTGCCTAAAACTGCAGAGCCCCAATGTCTGTGTCATCACAAGAACAACAGAGCAGAAGCTCTAAGTTTACAGTTGTTGTGCAGAAGGTGCCCAAGAGGTCCTGTGTGCCTCCTCCTTTTGAAAGAGGAGCTTCCGAGGTAGAGCTGTAGGGCAGGGTGAGGCAGTGTGGCCTGAGAGGAGAGGTTGACTTCCATCCTTTTCTTCCTAAGCTCTTTGCTGAAGAGCAGGCGGAGGGATCTGGCCGTCTGCTGTATCAAGACGGCTTCAGCACCATCCTGCACCTGCTGTTGGGTTCACCCCGCCCTGCTGCCATGACTTTGCATGCTGAGCTGTGCCAAGCAGGACCCAGCCACGGCCTCTCCCTGGGTGAGTCACTGCCTTCAGAGCCCTGCACAGGCACTTGGGCAGTGGTAGTGCCAGAAATGTGGAGAAGAAAGTACCAGTTGAGAGGCAGCAAGGGTCAGAGGTCAGTGTGGGGGATCAGAACCTCCCAGAGGCAGGCTGGGAGGAACAGGCTGGAGAGGGAGAGGACACGAACCTGGATCTGAGAAGGTAAAGAAGCAGGCGCTTCCTCTTCTCACTCTTGGCTCTTTTCTTTTCCGAATCTCGCTCTTACTTGTCCAGATCAGTTCCAGAACTTCTCCCTCCGTGACCTGCTCTATGGGAAGCTCTTCAGCACCTACCTGCGCCCCCCACACACTCCTCGAGGCACCTCCCAGGTACCAGATGCCTCATCCCCACAAAGCCCCTCCGCTCTGGCCAACGGGACCTTGCAGGCGCCCAAGCAGAAGGAAGACTGAGCACCTCAGCCTTCCGCCCCTGCCTCCGCAGCTCGAATCCAGCCCCACAACTCAGGGCAGCGCCAGGAGCCTACCCTAGGCCTCAGCCCCATTTTTGCTCCTGTTTGGCTTTTGTTATTGTTTTTTTTAAGTTGATTTTAATTTTTTGTTTGGTTGGTTTTTGTTGTTTTTTTTTTTGTAAGAAACTATTTTATATATAATATAAATCTATATCTATATCTATTAAAAAAAAGTGAAGCTCAGTCACATTACTGGTATCATTAGTTGGGAAGGAAAAGGATGAGTGGTGGCAGGATACCCCTTGGAAGACCCAGAAGCTGCCAAAGGTCAACCTTTATGGCTCTGACTACAGAGTCCTTTCCCAGATGGACACAGCTCTTTCCTGTACAGATGTCACATCACCCCTTCTGCTCTCATCTCCTCAATGTGTACATTTTAATGGACTTCTAATGAACCTCTCAGCCCATTCCCTCTTGTTCTGTCCTCGTTAGAGATTTAAAAATAGTTTATTACCATTCCATATTTAATAGTTCTACTGAGACTTGATTTCATTGCTGACAGTGGGAGCTGGAAGCTGTGTCAATAAGGAAGTGGCTCCCCCCCTCCCCCAGTAGATCAGACCAACAACACAAGAAGGTTTCCTTCCCACGGGATGAGCTGAGGACATTGAAGACAACTGTTCAACCTCTTTTCAAAGTAGAAAACAAAAAGTCCCTAAAGGTACTATGTCTAGACATAAATACGGAAGTTAATTAGATCTAGGAAGTTAGATCTCGGTTGTACAGATGTGACAGGTAAAAAGCATCTTTCCATGTGTAAGTTTAAAGGAAGGCAGACTAATAGATGTTCAGATGAGCCCTCCTGATACCTTATGAAGAGCGGAATGAGTAAATTGATCTTTGGAGACTTCTGTTTTGGGACCAGTCACAGCCTGAAAGCCAGTTTGTTGCCAAGAAAATGCTACATGGAGCCAAGATAATGCTGGAGATAGGTTAAGGTTTTTGGATCTGTAGAATCTGGAACTACCCCGACCTACATTCATAACATTGCCCTGTCTAGCAGCAAAGACGCGCAAACAAACACACGGCAAGTACGTTTTTCAACAACCAAGAAAAACTTCATTTTTTTTTTGCATATAACTCTTTGCAAAGGTCTTGCCCTCACTTCCCACTAAGGGGCCCTGCACCCTAGCCAGTCTGACCTCCCACTGCACACACAAAATCACAGCATTGGCCTAAGGCTGATTCTCCACCAGTGAGTAGCCTCAGCCAAATCTACACTAGGACACCCACTTTTGGGGACTGGCAGGTGGGATAGGATGGTCCCTCTACTTCCTACTGGCTACGACGGTGTTTCTTCCTCCTGCTTGCCACAGAAGGGTCACGTCGCCTTCTATGAGACTGTGAAGATGGCATCACTCCCTGAGCCACAGGTTTTCCCCCAAGATGACCTGCCTGGGGTGTCTTTTCAGCAGGGGCAGAATCTCCAGCTAGAGCTTGCTTCCCAGTCTTGGTGACAGGGTGTGGAGGTTGGCCAAGGCTTCTTGCCTCACTGGAGGTGTGAGGTGCTCTCTGGGTGGCCCCACCTTCCGAGGCACAGCAAGGACCAAGAGGAAGTCCTCTGGGAGATAAGCTAAGTTTTGAGGCCAAGAGGTAAGTAAAGTTGGAGAGCTGCTCATCCTCCCCTTCCTCTTTGGCTTTCTGCCTTCTTTTGGCCCTGCCTGCAGGGTTATGTGTTTTACTCCTACGAGAGGATTCTCTTAAAACTAAAGCATCCTTGGTTCCCCAGCTAGAGGAAGTGCTTCCAAAGCCCTGGTGAAGAGATGTTGATTTGGGGGCCCCAAGTGTGTAAGACTCTTGATTACCTTGTAAAGGAACAAGGTGGCTAGGCTTAAACAAATCAGTATCTTTCCTGCCCTCTTCTTGGGGGTCATAAGAATTAAGCACTGGTGGACAGGTATCCTTACTGACCCCAAGTTGGAGGCCATATTCATCTCTAACATCTAGTAGGTTGACTTCTGTGGTTTCTAATGGAAAAGAAAAAGGATTGCCTCTGCTTCCTGCATCTTGGCTGGCCTTGGGGAAGGAGTCATCCTGGGCCTCCAGAATAAGGAGACTGCCTTGGCACATGGGCAACAGGGTTTTTTTGAAAGACTCCAAAGTTGCTATAGAGGCACCAATACTGCTTTCCAGCAGTAGGGAGCAACCTTCAGCCCACAGATTACTGGGATCCTGTATGACCTCAGGGCCCTGTTCTCCATTTTTGTTGCATCCCAAGGCTGGGCTGTTGGCCCTCAGAGGTCCTTCCAAGCTGCAGTAGTTTCTCTTTGCTAGGGCAGCTGGGACATCTATGCTTCCACAGGGAACCACACTGCTAACCAGGTCCCCAGGCACTGTGGTTTCTCCGGGACCCAGAGAAAGGGTGTTGGTGGAGCCCAGTGCCTGGTCCTCAGTTAGAAACTTTCCATCTTGGAAGCTCTCTATGACCTCTTCAATTTCTAAGGGCAGCGACAAACCTACAGCATCCATCTCACTGCTCAGCCACAGTCCTGGGCTGAGCGAGGCCCTGTCCCTGTTTCCAGCTGTTCCAGGGGAAGGGTTCTGCTCGTAACTCTGAACCATGGCAGGACTTCTCTCAGCTCCCCATATGGCTCCTGCAGAGCCTTTCCGGGGCAGTCCTGAAGGCTCTGCTCCTTGAGAGAATACTCCAAGTTCCTCTGCCTCTTGTCCTATCTGCCACCCCAGGTCAGGCTTTTCTAACTCCTGACCTTGCAGAGGATCTGGCTCTGCAAGTCCAACATCCAAAGTGGGAGGTGTCTTGGGCTGGGCACTTTCCTGCCAGCACAGGGGCAAAGCCTCTGGAGTGCTGTCAGCCACCAGGCAGTGCCCAGGGGACCTAGCATGTTCCAGGAGGCCATCCTGATACTGAGACAGCTTGCTTACAGTCTCCACAGACCCTCTTCCGTCCATACCCAGAGGTGCCTGAGCTCCCTGTGGAGCCACAAGCTCTAACTGCAGGTCCCAGCTGCTGGAGGATGAGAGAACATTCTCATCCTTTGGACCATCTAGGGCTTGCCCTAGGCTGCCAAGTGTTTCTCTTGCCTGCTTTACTGAAGAAGCAGGCTTTTCAAGGCCAATAGTTCCCCCAGCCCCCAGAGGCCCAGGTGAGGGCCGAGGCCACCCACCCCCATCATCATCCTCTTCAGAAACAGAAGGGCTTGAGTCCAACTGAGCTCCGCCGCAACCCGGAGGCACCTCTGCATCCTCCTCTTCGAAGGCCAAGAGTCGCTTCTGGATCAGCTGGAAGACAATGGACAAATACCAGTTCTACACATGGCTGTAAGACGAGATGGCTAAGTAGGGGCAGGAGATGGCATTTAGGAAGGGTAGTGAAGGAAAGCAAGTGGCTTAAGTGATGGTATCAGACACTGCTGTTCTTCCCACCTTCTTGTGCCTCATTTCCTGTTTCTGTAGTCCCTTACCTACTTGTCCAACACTTGCAGCTCAGTCCTAAAGCTGTTCCTCTCAAGAGTCACATCATGTAAGACAGTATATGGTTAGACAAAGTCACGTGAGCTTTTTCTGATATCCCTGCCTCCCAAGTTTACCTGGGCAAAAGTGAGTCCTTCTTCTTGTTCGAACTCCTCAATTAAGGCCAAAGGATCCCTCTCTTGTTCTGGAGACAGCAGATCTGCCAGAAATTGAGGGTGGATGACAGCCTCCACCTGGGGAACAGGATATGTGATGTGAGTCCTCAACTGGAGGAAGTCCATGAGCTGAGGAGCTCTGGAGATGAAGCCATGACTCCTTTCACCCCCACTCCTGTCCCAGAGTTCATTAGAAACCATGACTGCCACCAGCTACATGTGTGCATGCACGCACACCCATTTCTCAGTTACAGAACTCGGCCTACTTCCTGCTGCCTCAGGCAGAACCCATGGTTGGTGCCCTAGTGTGCCCACCCCCAGAATCTGCTACAAGGCAGCTATGCAAGTCCAGCCCACCTTGGAGACAAAGGCTTCCTGAGAACACAGCTCCTCCATGTAGTTCAGGAGACTCGGATCTGGATACATTTCTTCATCTGGCTGTTTCTCTTCCTCTTCATCTGACTCCCCAGTTGCCAAGTGAATGCCCACTAGCCCTTCCATAATGTTAATATACTCCTCCACAGCTTCCGGTGGGATCTCCTTGGGTGCCTGTGGAACTGGAGGCCGCTGGGGTTTGCGCTGCCGCTGGGGTTTGCGCTGCCGCTGGTGGGGAGCCCGTGTCTTGGGGACTGACTTCTTCAGAATGTACACTAAGGGAAGAGATGGAATGGGAAGTGCCACAGAGGCACTGGCCTTTACCTCCCAACTCTATTTGTAAGGGCAGGAACCTGGGTACAACAAAATGGTTCCAACCTGAATCAAGACATCCTAAAAAATGCCAGCCACAGAAGATTTCATAGCTGAGGGGGAGGGGGTAGTATGAGGGAATCACTGCATTGAGAATCTCCACATACCCTGAAATTCAAAGGAACTCCCTGATCCAGCCCCCGCTTCTTAGGCACATGAGATATTATAAACCTCATTTGTAGTCCAGATGAAAGAATAGTTTACTTGGCCAAGATCAATAGCCAGGTCAAGGCAGAGGGAACTGAAGAGCCCAACCTCCTATGGGACATTCCTTGGAACATAAAATGCCACTTCCTGGAAAGCCAGTGGCAGAAGCAAAGGCAATGCTTGCCCTAACCCATGCCTGGTGTTCCTATGCCTCCCTTTAAGCCTCTGGCCCATTTCTCCTGTTACAAATGGGTAGCCTTACCTGGCTGTTGGCAGGCCTCTGGGGCCAGGGGCCCTGAAGGATCAAGTTTTAAAGGGGCTGCAGGAGACAGGCCCTGGGAGTTATTCATCAGCTGCGCATTCTGAATCTGCAGCTCCTCCGCCTCAAACTCCATGAACCTGCAGATAGTGAGGAAGACATAGGCAGTGCTAAGAAGGAAACAGTCTTTCAGGAACCCAGATACCAGGCAGCAGCAAAGTCTCCAGAGGGAAGCTGCTCACAGGTAGCCTGATGACAGTTGAGGGAAAAATTCACATGTTCACCTACAGTGGTCACTCGGGAAGCTTGTTAAGGAAATGAACAATCAAGCCTCTCCAAGGCAGAGCCTTTACTTCTTTTCTACAATTCTTTTTTTTTTCTTGGTACCAGGGATCGAACTCCGGTCCTTGAGCTTGTGTAGCAGGCGGTGAAACCACTGAGCTAGATCCCCGGCCCTATTTCTTTTCTAAATCTAGCTTACCAAGCCTCATTGACTGTATGTAGCAGTATCGAGTACAGGCTTGTTGGACTCGGTCACAGCCTGACAAGATGCCACAAGTGGACCCTCTCTCTTCAAGGCCTCATCTGCCTTTGTCTACAACCATAAAGAATGGGAGAATTCCTGAAGCAGGGCCCACCAGCAGGCACTGCTAGTCTGAGGCTGGGACTGGGGCCCTGGAAGGACACCCTGGCAGGTGTCCAGAATATTTGAGGGGAAAATGAAAGCTTAGAGGAAAGAGTTCACTTTCCTCTGAATTGGTTTGGTTTGGTTTGATTTGGTTTGGTTTGGTTTGGGATGGAGTCTTGCTATATTGGCCAGGCTGGTGTCAAACTCCTGGGCTCAAGCAGTACTCCTGCCTCACCCTCCAGAGTGGCTGGGACTACAGGGATGTGCCACAGTGCCTGGCCAGAGTTCCTTTTTTTTTTTAACTGGAAATGGAGAAATGGGGTGTAGAAGCCAGGCGAACACTCTACTTCTGCTGACCAACCTCCCAGAACCAGCCCCTCCCTGGGATGAGGGAGAGAGGGGCCGCAAAGTTCTGCACTAATACCCACTTGCTGCCTGGTCACTGAGGAAAGAACCTCCCTCGGAGGGCTTCCTCACTGCAGGGCCCTTCATCGTAGAGCTGTTATGTATACTGGGCTCTGATCCCACCCCAAGAGCTTCACTACAAAGCTCCTATTTAGATTCTACCTCAGAGGTGGGGGTTGATAGGACAGAAAAACCCCAGAGTCCAGGTGGAAGAAAGCAACGATCCAGGGGAGCCTGTCCTAGCCTATGCCCTTTCTCCTGATCCCGCTTTTAATAAACACCCACATACCTTCCTTCCACGCCCCTACCACTCTCAGCCACATAGCCCCCCTCAGAGCCAGTGGGGGTCAGTGAGACTCACTTTCCTGCCATCTCATAGAACGCCATCCGGTCATAGTTGCTGGTGCGGTCCCACTCCTGCACGGCCCTCGGCAGTCCCTCCTCCAGGGTCATCGTGGGCTTCCGCCGACCCAGGGAACGAAGCACTGGGCTAAAACCCCAATGGGTCAGTCACATTCTGAGAGGGTGCCCCTGACACCTGCACCCACCTCAATCCACACCCCCTGCCCCCTCCTCAAACTCAGCATGGCCCAAAAGCCCTGTCACGTTGCACTTCTGGTAAGACTTCCAGACCCCCACCCACCTCCCCTCCAGGCCCTTTACCCTACTCAACTCTTCCCACTGAGCTCTGCAAAATATACAGACTCTATGACTCTTCCCTCCGCTTTTTTAAATCAACTATGGTAACCATTGCTAATTTTGCACATTGCTAGCCTCAATTAAACATTGGAAAGAAAACACTCCTATTCATAAATAAATGATAGTCACTCCCTATGTAGCCCAGGCTAGCCTCAAACTCAGCAATCTTCCTGCCTCGGCCTCCCAAGTGCTAGGATCATAGGTATGCTCCACCACAATGGGCTGGGTTTTTTTGTGGTTTTTTTTTAAGATAGGGTCTCCCTATGTAGTTCACCCTGGCCTTGATCTCACTATGTAGCTAAGGCTTGGCTCGCACTCACAGCAATCCTCCTGCCTCCGAGTGCTGGAATTACAGGTGTGCACGACAACACCCAGCTCCTCTTAAATTTTAAAAGATAACATAACCCAAATGAATCTCCAATTAAAGGTGTGTGGTGTTTTTATTCACTGACATTTTTAGTTATGTCTACAGCCTACCACCACAGACCTTCAAATACAGTATTAGACCCTGAGTTCTGGAAGGCTCTGGAGCTCTTTCAGACCCAAAGCTATCAAGAGCACAGCCTAAAGTAAGGGCTTCATTTTTGCCTCTTGGCTCCCGTTTGATTCCTCAAACATTACTGTGCATTCAAATCACCTGCAGAAGCTTGCTGTACCATGGGTTGCAGCACCCCAGCATCTGGGACCCAGCATTTACCCAGCTTCCCAGGTAGAGGGGCTCAACTGCATTTGGAGGGAGACCCTGCCCAGAGTCCCTGAGCATAGGGGTCAGGAGCTGGCCAAGAGCAGAAGTGAATGGAGCTCAAGCAAAACTTGAGAGCCCATACTGGCGCAAGATTTAGAAATTCAGCCTGTCACGTTCAAAGAGGAAATTCAGTGTTGTTTGGAGAAAGCAGGAAATCAGCAAGATGCTGTGTATCTAGGACTTCAGGATGCCGCTGGAGCCATGGGCTCCAAGGCCAGGGCAAAGCAGGAAACGAGTCCAGGAATTCTGCCACTGGATGAGCAGCATGCAAGGCTTTTCAAAGTCCATTAAAGTGGAGTGTACAGCATACAGTGGTTTGTGTAAAATATTCAAGGTACAGTGCAGTTGAGACAGCTGGTCTGGTTGGGAAGGAGAGAAAATTTCCCAGATGACTAATGATGGCTTTATAAACAAAACAGCCTCTGACCCCAGGCTCCTTGGTTAAATATACAGTCTTAATCAAGAACATTTTGGCCTTTTGTGAACTCTTTTCCTCCTCTGGATTGCGTTTTTATAACAATAATAAAATAGTCACTATTTATGACGCATTCTCTATGCCAGGCACCTTGCCAAACACTTCTAATCTTTCCAGCAACCGTCAGGTAGGTATAATTATCCCTTTTTTAGATGAGAAAATGGATGACAAAAGTGCTAACCCCCACTAGGATCACAAATCGAGTGAGTGGAAGAGCCTGGCAGGCTCCATGCTTTCCCTGTTCTACCCCGACTTCCAAGTTCAGTACGGAGGGGGCAGCACACAGGAAGCTCTGACGCTGGCCCAGCCCTGTCCTTTCCCAGCACAGCAACGAGACAAGGCACAGCACTGGCCGGGTCCAACAGCCCAGTTCAGTGTCACAGGGCAATGACACAGACCGGGAGGACCCTGACACTTGGAGTCCAGTGACCCAGGTTCCAATCACTGCTCCTTGCTTTAAGTCAGGAAACCCCGATAAACGTAAGTCGTCTCATCTGTAAATGAGGACTACCGTAAAAATGCTTGCCTAAACTCACAGGGTTGTGAGATCACTTTAAAAATGGCACTTGAAAGCTTGCTCTGAACTGGGAAGAGGATAAGAAGGCTGATTATTATGTTTTTCCTTGTCATAGCATCTCTTCACACTCCTGACCCGCCCTCGAGTATAGCTAACGGCCTATGTCCATCCCAAAGTTCTCTCAAGGTACTAGGATAATCTATCTCAGGTTCCCCACTTACATAAGAAAGCAGGAAAGAGCTTCTGCATCAGGACTTTGGGGTAGGTGTCTCCGGGCCAAGGCTTTGTAGCACTGCCAGCGACGGAAGTTCTCATAAACACCCTTGGAAGCATAGGCGAGTTCGCCCAGTGAGGCCTGTCTGGTGGCCACTGGTCCTACTTCCCTGACGGCCCCTTGTGGCCCTGGCCAAGCCTTTTCTGGGGACACAATGGAGGGCAGGTGGACAGCTTGTGGTAGAGCCTGAGCAAGAATGCCTGAGGGGCCTTCCTGGCTCACAGAAACCGTGGAAGTGGGCAGAATGGTGTTCACATTAGAGGCTGTCACATACTGAGGAGCAGGACCCTCCAGGCCCCCACAGGCAGCCCCCGAGGTGACCCAACTGAAGGCTGGCTGAGTAACAACAAAGTTCTGAGTTTGAAAGGACTCAGTCGGCCCAGCTTCTGTCTTGACTTTGACAATGACCTTGCAAGCCCCCATTCCACTGGGGCCAGGGCTCCCATCCCCTGTCACCAGCAGTGGGCTGGAGAAAGCAGAGAGCACCAGAGGGTTGGCTGGAGAGAATGCCAGAGGCGCAGGGGGCTGTGTCACTGGCACCCGTGCAGGCTGGTCTGGCGCAGCAGGAGCAGGCAGGGTGAAGGGCAAGGTGGGGAAGGGAGACACGGCAGCCCCAGCTCTCACGTCCTCATGTGGTCCCAGCAGTGGAGATGCTGTCGAGATAAAGAAAAGAGCGAATGGGGTAGTTAGGCCATCTGAGTTCCCCTATAGTCCCTACAGAAGCAAAGCTCCGATTCTGAACAAGTGAAGGAGCAGATTCGAATGGGGAACTTGAGTAGTTTACAAATGCCTCCCCAGTGGGTTTTTTCTGTTTTGTTTTTTTGTTTGCGTTTTGGTTTTTTGAGACAGAGTCCTGCTATGTAGTTCATGCTGGCCGTGAACTCACTATGTGGCCCAGACCGGCCTCAAACTTGTGGCAATCCTCCTGCCTCAGCCACCTGAGTGCCACCAAATGGGTTTTTTGAGACAGGATCTCACTGTATAGGCATGGGTGGCCTTGAATTTGTTATCCTCTTGCCTTGGCCTCTGAGTGCCGGGATTACCACGCTACCTCACACAGGTGTGTCCCACCACACCTGGCTCTCCCAAGAGATTTTGATGTCCCTTGCTCCCAGTTAAAATATATTGCACTAGACAAGATAGTCAGTTTTCAACAAGACACAAGACCTGTATCCCAAGACCCCAGGGGGATTGGGGCTCACAAAGTCACTGTCAAGGTCAAAACAGACTGACAGACACAAGCCCAAGCCATCAGCATCTCTAAGAGCTTGACTAAGGACATTGGCAGACCTCCTTTGCCAGCCCTGTAGGCCTTTCAAAGCATCCACAGGGCCCTTGAGCAGGGGACAATCTCAAAAAAGATTACTGGTCCACCCTCTCTTCCTTTTCCTATTACTCCATATAATCTTTTTTTCCTACTATAAAACAACACATAGAAAGAGCTGTTATGGTTTAGCTCTAAAACGTCCCTCTCAAACGGGACGGGGGGGTTATAATTATATTTTTATTTATTTACTTATTTATCTTGATTTTTTGAGGCAGGGTCTCACTATGTAGCCCAGGCTGGCCTCAAATACCTAGTGATCCCCCTGCCTCAGCTTCCTGAGTGCTGGGATTACAGGCGTGTACTACCATGCTTGGCTGAAAGGGGGTATTTTTGTGCTTGGTTCCCTCTCTCTCGCCTGCTTCTTGGCTGCCATGGGATGAGCAGCTCTCCTCCGCCAGGCCCTTCCACCATGCGTCTCTGTCTCAGAGCCAGCCAGCTGTAGACTAAACAGCTGGAAAGCATGAGCCAGGAAAACCTGTCTTCCTTTAAGTCGTGGGTGTTGGGCATTGCATCCCAGCGATGCGAAGTGAGTAAGACAGATGCAGTCTATGAACAAGAACAACTCTAGGACCCATGAAACTCATACCCTAAAATACATCCCTCCCAGCATACTTGTACATCTACTATCCCCACATACTCCAAACAGGAGGTTCAAAGCCCCTGCACCCAGCTCCTGTGGCCTCTCTGCCTCACACAGAAGTGCAGTTCCCAGAAAAGGAAACATGACTGGGCATCAGGCTCCCAGAAATAATGTATAACAGCCAAGATAACTAGAGAGGATCAGGCAAGGACCAAAAAATGGGAGGAAAGGGCATTGAGGGAGAGGGTTTCCAGAGCTGTAACTGCTGGATGTGTTAAAGTTTGGTGATGCCAACGGTCTTCGGCCCTTCTGCTTGGAGCTCTAAACACAGATACCTCAGGCCCAGCGGGAACAAGTCATTGAGGTGGTGCTAAGGAAAAGGCCGTGACATGTGAGCACAGTCCTTGCTGAGGAGGAACTATGTAAGCACTGTCTAGTCAGGGAAAGCAGGGATAAGCACACGAACAATGAATCAAGGCCACCCATGGCAGCAAACACCTGTAATTCCAGCACTTGGGAGGCTGAGCCAGAAGGGTTGTTGAGAGCTGGAGGCCAGCCTGAACTACATAGTGATACCCTGTCTCAAAAAACAAAAAAACAGGGCCGGGGATTTAGCTCAGTGGTTCTGCCACCTGCCTCCCAAGCACAAGGTCCCAAGTTCAATCCCAGTACCAAAAAAAAAAAAGTATAGAAAAAAACAAACAAAAAAGAAATACCAGAACCTGTGTCTCCCAGGATTTTAATAATAATGGCACCTAATCTGCCTACTTTCATGCTACTCTCCTTTTCCTTGTACAAATACTCCACTAGTAAACCACAGCACTCAGCTTCTACTTCCTGACCATAAAGGAGACACGGAGTATGAGCAAACTCAGATTCACACTCATCTCCACCACAGAGCAGAGGGCTAGGATGTTCCACCAAATACCAAACACAATGAAGTGGGTCTCAGACCCTGGACCCACAAAAGGGAGAAAAACTGAGCATATCTCAGGGAAACCCCAGCTCTCATCCTGGCCAGAGTGGCCCATCCCCTACAGCCCCACAGATCAAGAGAAACTGCTCACTAACTGAAAGAAAGAGAAGCCCCTGAGGGGCTGGAAGGAGCAGTGAGTCTGCAATCCCAGCGCTCCGGGAGACTGAGGCAGGAGGGTCTGAGCAGTTAGCCTCGCTCCCAGGACATGTCCCTGCACAGATAACCCTACTAAATGCTTTCCTGCTGAGAACCACCCCCCTTAATCCCCACTTTCTCATCGCTCACCCCCTTCCCCTCAGAAGACTGAAAGAGGCCGCAGCTCTGTCCTCTTAGCGCAAAAGCCTAGAGCCAACTCCAGTTGCCTAAGGAAGACACAGGAGTGTGGGCCCTCGGCTCAAGCCTTTTCTACACAGGCACATGTGGAACGGCCCCTCTTCCAGGCACCCAGATTACCACCTGCCATCTATTTCCTACTCTCAGCGTGTTTTCTTCGAGATGCCCTGATGTACCCTAAGGAGCCCCCCAACTCACATCTTTGTGGTAACCCTCCCCAGCCTCCCCAGCCTTCCCAAGCAAGGTACCCATGCTGAGGACTCACTTCTCATATTCCTCTATGTCACCCTCAAGAGCTTGTCCCAAGATGAGGTGGCAAATTGGAATCCCCACAGACTTGACGAGATGCCAGAGACCCTCCCCTGCCCACACCTGCACACCTACCTCTGTCCAAAGCCATCTCCTCCATCTGGAAGCCTCCAGAATGAGCCGGGCAGGACCAGGATCCAGAGAGTGACCTGGCTGCAGCAGATAAACAGGTATCTAAGGAAAGGAGGGTAAAGACTGGATCACAACAGAACTAGAGTCTGGGATTCCAGCATCCTGCTGTGGGGGAGGGGACAGAGAGCTCTGGGTGTGGGTGGGGAGCTACTCCACACAAGGTCCTAGTAAGTACACCAAAACCAGGGTTTGCCAGGCGTGGTGACACACACTCTGGGGGTTGTAGCAGAAAGAGCACAAGTTCGAGTCCAGCCTGGGCAACTTAGTGACTTAGTGAGACCCTGGCTCAAAATAAAAGATAAACTGGGGATGGTGGCACATGCCTGTAATCCCAGCACTTGGGAGGCTGAGGCAGGAGGACTGCCCCAAGTTCAAGGCCAGCCTGGGTTACACAGTGAGACCCTATCTCAAAAAACCGAATTAATTATTAATTAATTTTTTTTTGTACCGGAGATTGAACTCAGGACCTTGCGCTTGCAAGGCAGGCGCTGGAACCACTGAGCTACATCCTTGGCCCCATAATTTTTTTAAAAAGGCGGGAGACATAGCTCAATGTGAAGGCCCTGGTTTCAGTCCTCCATACACCAACCACCACCACCACCAAAAAAAAAAAAAAAAAAAAAAAACCCAGGAATTCCTTCCAAACTACACTTCAATAACACAACTGATGTGCACCTCTCTACAGGAATTTGTAAATCCCATTTCAGATTCCAAACATTACACTATTGTTTTTACCTTTTGGTTCCCTATACTTCAATTCTTCACCAACACATCTAATCCTATGTTCTTCAATCCCACCCAGCTCTGTAACTGACTTCCTAATAACAGGCCAGTGGTACATGTTTGGCTAAATTCAACTATGGCTATATTTTCCAACCAAATTAAGAGCACACAGTCTGTACAACTAAGAATTGAGGGAACCAAATGTTTAAAACTAGAATTCTCTTAGACGACCCAGGGTGTTCAACTTCTGTGCGCATTTTCCTCCTTGGAAAACTGACCCGCAATCCCCAAACAGTCCTCTAGCATAAACTGTGCAGTCCATGGAAGCCACAGCTTTACTCTTTGCTGAAAAAACCCACTAAGAAAAAAACAAAAACAAAACAAAAACACTTGCCAAGAAGCCTAAAATTTCTAGGCCAGAAAGTCCTTCTTTTTGTTAAATTACGTTGTTGGTTTTTAAAACTTTTAAAATAGTTCTTTAGCATGGTTCAAAACTCAATTTGTGCAAAACAGAATACACACCAATACATATTCCTACCACCTCTTTCCCCTGCAACCAACTTCTCTATCTCAAAGAAAACCAATTTCATGTTTCTTGTGAATCTTTGCAATTATTTTATGCAACTATAAATACAAATGATATTTTAAAAAAAACTTTCAGGTTTTTCTGTTTTCAGAATTAATATATGTTTCAATGTTTTGCCACTACAAATAGTGCTACAATGGCCACCATCTTTGTAATACCCTGGTTCCCATTTTCATTTCTTTAAATTATAAAGACAATGTCTACGTTCTTTTAAAACTTCTAAATACCCGAGAAGGGGCACTTTATAATGTTACCAGTTGTTACTCACCACTGTAAAAGCGCGCGGGCACTGCCGTTAAGAGGCCTGAGTTTGAATCTTAGTTGGACCACTGAAACACACTTGCTCTGTTTTGTAAAATAAACTAACGTTCTGTTCGCTTAACGTTCTGTTCGCAGAATATCCAGTACCCATCAGGCACTCTTTACCGCCAATACTTTGAAATTGGGCGGGAGACCGGATATAAAAGTGGGGAGGAAGAAAATCTTTCCTGGGGTATAAGGTCTTTTGAATCCCGGAGCCCTTGTCTCTCCAGGCGCTACACCGTTACCACTTCTGAAATGGATGTGCATCTTGAGATCAAGACAGGACTACGTACATCAGTGTTCAATCCACGTCCATCCCTAACCTCCAAAGTCCCCCAAGACCTAGCACTGCCTGGCACACAATGGGCACACTCCATGGGTCTTTAGAACACCTGCAAGGCTGCAACTTGCCCCAAGCCAAATCCTGCGCTAGTGCGCCCCCTTCTGGCCAGCTGACTCTAAAACCAGAGTGAACTACATTTCCCGGCATGCCTCAGGACAGGCTTTCGGTTGCGCAGGAAGGAAGTTGAGAAACTGTCGGGCTGGAGCGGCGGCGGTGCCCGAGTGACGGGCTGCACTACCTTAAGCGTGGTCATGTTTCTCCAGTATTTCTTGAACGAGCAGGGAGATCGGGTGTATACGCTGAAGGTAAGGAGAGGAAACAGGTAGTAAACGAGCATGGGAGGAATGTGGGTGGGAGGAGTGCTGAAGACCAGCTGCCGAGTTGCCTAGCTGAGTGCGGGGAACCGGGAAGTTGTAGAGCCCGCGGCGCTCTCTTTGGTCTGACCATCAAGTCTCTTCTCTTTGCCCTTTTCTCTGTTTGTCGCCTCCCTATTTCATCGCTTTTGAACTGAGATCATTTTCTTTCTCGAGCAGAAATTTGACCCGATGGGACAACAGACTTGCTCAGCCCATCCTGCTCGGTTCTCCCCGGACGACAAATACTCGCGACACCGAATCACCATCAAGAAGCGCTTCAAGGTGCTCATGACCCAGCTGCCGCGCCCGGTCCTCTGAGGGTTCCTTCAAAGTCCTGTCTCGTCTGCCTCCTGCTACCCTTCGGAGACTCCGTAACCAAACGTCAATCCGTGAGCCAAGAAGCCTTCTTACCACCCCGGGTCTTTGGAAGCCAGTCTCTTCATTGCCTTTGATAATGCTTGTGTGAGGCAGTCATGGTGGCATCCCCATTAAAGGGAACAAGTTTGACTTCATATTTTGAATTATTGCCAGGTTATTAAAGATAAAATAACTCGAAAGAGCTCTCATTTTGTGTTTTGGTGGAGGAAAGAATTGATAATTTGGGGGGTTTTTTAAAGCGAATAAGATGAGGGAGGAGAGTACCCCCAGGAGTTTAACAAGACTACTTGGAAGAAAAACTTCAACTACCACTGTAATAGGAATAGAACTGTGCTGGGAGTGATGGGGGAAGGGGAAGAAAGACGGAGACACAAACGTCAACCTTTGCTGAAAGTACTCTGTTGTCATTGAAGTGATCTCTTGCCCCTTTTGATTAAAATTAGAGTTGCTTGAAAAATAATAGACATTGTAGGATGTTGAAAGTGAAGAGACTAGTACCATTCTCACCTCTATGTATAACTTTGATAATGTTACTAAACCTATTTAGTCCTGCCTTTTCTATTTTCTTTCCTTTTTTAAAAATTTTAAGATAAGAGTCTGCCTCTGTAATTTAGGCTGGCTTTAATCTCACTGTGTAGCTCAGGCTGGCCTTGAACTCCGGTGATCCTCCTGCTTCAGCCTCCTGAGTGCTAGGATTTACAGCGTGTGGCACCATACCTGGCTGCTTTTTGGTTTTTTAAGTCTTGCTGTATAGTTCAGGCTGGCCTGGAACTCAACTGTGCAGCACAGGCGGGCCTCAAACTCATGGCGATCCTCTTGCCTCAGCCTTAGCTGGATTTACAGGTGTGTGCCATCTCCTACTTTCTAAGTTTTCTTCCAGCTCTGAAATTGACAGGGTTTGGTGGTGGATCTTCCTAAAGTAGTTATTGTGTTTGTGCAGTTGTGAATATTCATGCCTTAAAGCTTATTTACTGTCCCTCTGGAAATACCGTCAGACTTAGTTTTCTTTCCAGTCGCCTTCTCACATACACCTACCTTTCTGTTACTTTTAGCAGGTAGCTGCTATGTGGACACCCCATGGTTGAGGCATGAGAGATTCAACAAAGGATTTTTGTTGTTTTTCCAGCTACTGTTGAGGTATACTTAAAATTTAAAAAAACTAGGGCTGGGGATTTAGCTCAGTGGTGCTGCCTTGCAAGCACAAGGTCCTGAGTTTGATCCCCAGTACCAAAAAAAGAACTAGAAGTGTCAGGACTTGAGCTTCTATCATAGGGCAACCATGAATGATTCTTAATCACTTCAAGTTAGAGTGATGGTGAGGTAAAATATTGTGTATGGGCATTGAAAAAACATTAGTTTGCTTATTCTTTTTTTTTTTTTTTGGTACTGGGGATTGAATTCGGGTCCTTGCACTTGCCAGGCAGGCGGCGGAACCACTGAGCTAAATCCCCAGCCCTGCTTATTCTTGTTAACTCATTCTTTCCCAGTTTCCTTATTCCTGACTTTTGAATGGGGTTTGAATGTTTTTAGTGCTACTGATTTTAGAATTGCTTTGCTGAGACAATAGTCTTATTCTGCAATCTTTTCATGCTACATCAAAATTTTAGGCTTCAAAAGCAGATGTATGTAAATCAGCACAAATGTGATTTATGTGCCCTGGCCCTGGAATGGAGTAGGTAGGCTTCTCTTGGACTCCGATGAATAACTGCGAAGCAGGAAAGTTGAGGATGGTTGTTGACTGCTGAGAAAACAAAACAAAATCTTTGGGCTTGGTTTATCATTAACAGAACCCTGATAATTTTCAAATAATTCACAGGAATGGTAAAATGAGATATTTATTTATTGTCAAGCAGTATTTATTGGGAGGGGATTGGGGATTGAACCTGGGACCTTCCACACTGAGCTACATCCACAGCCCTTTTTTATTTTTTATTTTGAGGCAGGGTCTTGCTAAATTGCCCAGGCTGAGCTCATGCTTTTGATCCTACTGCCTTAGCCTCCCAGGGTGCTGAGATTACAGATGTGGGCCATTATACCCACCTCCCCAGTCTTTTTTAAAATTTTGATTCAGTCTTACTAAGTTGCCCAGGCTGGCCTCTAGGATTTGGAATCCTTCTGCCTCAACCTCTGAACGTTTCTTAGCTACTAAAGGCAGTGAATGAATTCTACTACTAGTTTTGTGTGTTTTTTTTTTCAATATTGAATGCAATTCTGTATCTTACAAAAACAACAAAAAGAAAGTTCTCTGCCACCACTATGTAGACCTAAATAAAGACTTTTTTTAAAAGACCTTTTTTTTGGTTTCAGGGATCGAACTCGGGTCCTTGCACTTGTGCAGGAGTTGGCAAAACCATTGAGCTAAATCCCCAGCCCTTAAAAGACTTTTAACCAGGAAATACTCTTGGACATTATAGAAAAGACAAACTGGCATACATAGACCAAGGATTTGAGAGATCCCCGGGGTTTTAACATCTGACATACATATATAATGCTTGATTAGTACTCAGACAGGAAGAGGAAGAAGAGTCACAAGGGGTAAATAGATTGGATTTAGGTGGTATACAGGAGTAAATGCAAATAGTTTGTTAAAGAACAAAAAGTGAAATGTAAAACTGCCTTTCTTTAAAAGGAAAGTCTGGTTTGGATTAGCAGCAAGCCTGCCTGAGAAAAAAACCTGACCCTTCCAGAAGGTGGAGTTCTTGTTTCCTTAAGAAAGCTATCAGTCCCAATCAAGAACTGCAGGCTGTATAAAGAATCAGGCTTGAATAGGTTCATTGTGTTTTTGCCTCTGGTGCTGGGGATGGAATCCACAGCCTCAGGGATGCTGAGCAAGTGCTCTAGCACTGAGCTAACCCCTGGCCACAGATATACATGTTAAATGGTAATTTTTCATCTTTTATCAGGCTCCACCCCATCAGGAATCAAACTGAAGACCTTTTGCTTGCCAGGCAGGCACTGGGCCACTAAGCTAAATCCCTGGCCCTGTCAGGCTTTTAAAAAAAAATAGACTTTGGACTTGGTCACTTGATAAAAGATTTCCAGGCTTAGGTTTCAAAACAGTTTTGATCCATTGCTAAGGGTACTACTTAAACATCCCACTTGTGAAGAGCAAGGACCCATACAAAGCTAGGGGTTTCTGGAATTTAGGAATTTTGATCAAAGTTATAGGAAACTTAGAAACAAAACATTGATGAGCCAAAATAATAATAATACCTCTATGCATCAATTAAGCACTAAGCCCTGGGTGCAGTTGCACACATTTGTAATCCCACCATTCAGGAGGCTGAGGCAGGAGGATTACAGATTTGAGGCCAGCCTGGACTACCTAGCAAGGGTCTGTCTCAAAAAGGGAATAGGGGATAATGGGGATGAATATAGTCAAAATACGTTATATGCATGTGCCAGTGTATCGTTATGACTCATTCTCTACTAATATGTACCAATAAAAAATATTTTAGTGCCAGTAAATGTAGTAAAATGTGAATGGCATGAAAGGAAAATCATTATTTTCTCTAGGTCCAAAATTAAAACACATTTTCTTTAATGGAAGTTAAGCCTAGATACCGGGTGGATATATTAAGCTTTAAATGGACTGGAACATAGCTAGGTGTGGTGGCGCACGTCTGTGATCTCAGCGCTCTGGAGGCCGAGGCAGGATTGCCGTGTGAGTTCGAGACCAGCCTGAACAACGTAGCAGGGCCCTGTCTCAAAAAACCAAAACCAAAGTAAAAGGGCAGGAACAAGGGGGACAGGAGAGATGTAGTGTATATATATAGAGAGAGAGAGTGTGTGTGTGTGTGTGTGTGTGTATTTATTTATTTATTTATTTTGTACCGGGGATCGAACTCCGGACTTGTGCTTGCCAGGCAAGCGGGGCGCCACTGAGCTACATCCTCGGCATATAGTGTGTAAATTTGAGGACACTTTTCCAAAGACCTCTAAGTGAAAGTTACAATGAGGGTCATATTTAGATATAAGGTTTAAGGTACTGGTGTTTTTAGAGACACTAATTAGGTAGCTCCTGGGGTCCTGAGGTTAAGGGGCATCGCCTGCCTCAGGTTCCGGCGATCCGCCTTCTCCGCCGCAGGGTCCCGGCTTGGACTGCAACTCCCGTCCTGCCCCTCGCCCGCGGAAGGCGTACGCATGCGCACCGTGTGCTGGCGAGGCGGGGCTCAGGCGCCAGCGGAACGACACCGCCCTCCTGCCTCGGAGGCTTCTCCAGACGATTAGCTTCGAATGAGCAACGCGGAGGGAGGGAAGGGGAGGGCTGCGGCGGCGTGGGCAGAGCCCGCCGGGCCCGGGGCGGGGGGTGGTGAGGTCACGTAACGGCCGCTCCTGCGTCTGGCGGGGGAGGGGGCGACAGCCCTGCGCTGTGCAGCGCGGCCGGGAAACAGTTACCGGCTAGTAAACAACAGCTGCGCGCGCACCGCATCAGCTGGCGCCGGCGCCCGCACCTGCGACCTCCCCCTCCTCTGCCTCGTCGCCCCTCCTGGCCTGTAGGGCCAGCCTGCGTGGCTGTCTCTGCTGGGACCGAGGGAAGAGCGGCGGAGGCTGCCCTGCGCCGGGGCCCGGCAGAAAAGGTCTCCTGTCGGAGGGGTGGCGCGACCTGTCACACTCGAGAGAAGCCCAGCCAGCCTGGCGACGACCTGCCGCGACCCTGCTGTCCAAGGTGTCCTGAGCCGACAGCCTTCTGCAGATCCAGGCACTCCCTGCCAGAAGAGCCGGGCGCGCCACCCCCGCACCTTCTCGGAGGCAGGAATACGCTCTGCCCTGCGTCCTCAGCCTTTTCATTCTCCATCCATAGTGTGGTTATTCCTCCCGTTATGCGTGCGCACCTCTTGCACCAGACCCAAGTGGATTTTCGACCTCAAAGACATCGGGTGGCTCTGCGCACACCTCCTCCCAGCCAGACCTGTGGGGTATTCACCTGATACACAACAGGTGGCCGGGTGCTTATCTTTTTGCGATCTGATCCACGCTCGGTTCACCTGATCAGGGTGGGCCTGCGCGCACTTTACTCAGCTATAACCGTGGGACACTCACCAGATAAAGGAACCTGGGGCCTGGGGAAAGGAACTTCCTGGCAGGAACCTGGGGGTTGGGGGAGGCTTCTCCTGCTGCTGTGAGACCATGGCTCTGCGCCCTCAACTCTGGACCAGGGGACATAGCTAGGTAGCTCTTCATTCTGAAGGAACGAAGTTACACCCAAGATTGGCATCGTTTTTGTTTTTAATGTCTTTTGTTTCTCAAAAACCTTTTTAGCTATTTGTGGTGCATTCTCTAGGACAGTTGTCTTGAATTCTTTTTTTTTTTTTTTTTTTTTCCTGGTACCGGGGATCAAACTCAGGACCCTGAGCTTGCAAGGCAGCCGGTGGAACCACTGAGCCAAACCCCCGGCCCTGTCTTGAATTCTTGAGTAGAAGGATTCTTATTTGGGGCTTTTTGAGGGATGTAAATTCAGGTAATTGAGTTTAAAGTGTTCTATTTTTACCATTAAAAGTAGCTAGCATAGGAGGAAGATTTTTTGCAGCGTTTTTCCTTTTTCTTTGTCAAAAGAAAAGAAACATGCATCCTCCAGAAACTACCACAAAGATGGCTTCAGTTCGATTCATGGTGACACCAACAAAGATTGATGACATTCCAGGTTTGTCAGACACTAGCCCAGACCTAAGCTCTCGATCTAGTTCCCGAGTACGATTTAGCTCCAGGGAAAGTGTGCCAGAAACAAGCCGTAGCGAGCCTATGAGTGAGATGTCTGGGGCCACCACTTCTCTAGCGACTGTTGCCCTGGATCCTGCCAGTGATCGGACTTCCAACCCCCAGGATGTCACCGAGGGTAAGTGGGAACCGGCCAGTAGGATACTTTATTACTAGGTTATTTATCGAGCATGACCATCTACTAGAAGGGCACTTTCCATTCTACAAGAATCATGGAGAAGCAAAGGCCCTCTTTTAGTGGATGGTTAGGACTCTGGAACAATGGTTAGTACAGTCAGTCACCACTGTAGTCATTTTTATTTCTCTTCTTTTGGGTATTTTTGAAACAGAATCTTGCTATGTTCAGACTGGTCTTTAACTCACTATGTAACCTAGGCTGGCCTCAAACTTGGAGGGATCGTCCTGCCTCAGCCTCCTGACTGCTGGAGTTACAGGTGTGCACTACCATACCCAGCCAAAGTAGTAATTTTGGGTGTAAGAAGGTGTATGGCAAGAAAGAAAGTCAATGTTTTGACGTCCTTATTTTTGCCTCCATAAAATAAGGAAGTGGATATTTTTGTTAAATGTAAATAACATAACATGTAATCGTTTTTCAGCATAGAGAATCCTAAACCAGAAAATTTACTGGGTAATATATGTGCTTTCTAGCCTTAAAAACAGTATAAAGCCAGTCACAAGGAGTAGTTATTGATCATATCCTAGTGGCTTTCCCCCGAAGACTTGGATATACATTACAGAAATACTTTTTGCAATTCATATTTTTGTAGAAGTGGTTCAAGTAGCTGAGGTTACTCAGGGTGATGGTGGGTAGCTATAATGTGCTATTCTGTCAAATTGAAGAGTTCTGAAGAGGCTTTTAGGACTTGATTACACATAACTATCACGTTGAGTTTTAGATGAAATGTCTTGAGTGCTATATTGAGTCTGTAGTCAGGGCCGCTTCTGGTTCATATTGAGCACTGCAGACCTTTAGCTTCCTAAACCAGTTTTGTTTTTTTGTTTTTTTCCTAAACCAGTTTTGTCACCTAGTTTGGAAGTTTTTATTTGATTTAGTGGGAGGAGCTGATAGAAAAAGAGATGAGATAAAAGGGAAGTCATAACATTTTTCAGACTCCAAAATCAAGAAGTTTGAGAACTGCTACTAATATAGTTTTGTACCATATAACCTTCATAGTAATAAAACTTTTCTTTAGGAATGTCAAAAACTCCTTAACAATGATATTCTACCCAAGTTTGAAAACTGTAGCCTCAGCCACTGACTTGTGAAAGTGAGGGTGACTTACCAATTTCTGGTATCAGGAAATATTGTTCCTCCTAACCTACAGGGTTCAGGAAACGAGAATGATTTTAGTTCCTTAATTCTGTTTTTTGTTCTTAATGATTTGAGACAAGGTAGATTTGGTAAAGCTTATAGTTCTACAATTCAGTCATCCTTTACTAATCATTTCTTTTATCAAGATACTACAAGTTGATTCCTACAATTAATTTTTTTTTCTTTATTTATTTATTGTGTTGTTTTGAGACAGGGTCTTGTGTAGTTCAGGCTGGCCCTGAACTATGTAGCTCAGGCTGGCCTCAAACTTGCAGTGATCCTCCTACTCAGCCTCCTGAGTGGTGGGATTACAGGCATGCACCACCATAACTGGTTTTTCAATTTCTTGACAAACCTTTGTGTCAAAACTACAGGTTGGGGGCGGGGGATTTAGCTCAGTGGTGCTGCCACCTGCCTGATAAGCGCAAGGTCCTGAGTTCAATCTTCGGTACCAAAAAAAAATATATAGGTTGGAATAAAAAATAATTTATCATTTCCTCTTTCTCCAAATAACTTCTAAATTATAGTTTTAGTTTTTATTCATCAGGCTATATTTAAGTTGTAAAAATACCAGGTAAAGCCTATACCAGTATTTTTTTATTATTGTAATTGTCATTACATAATTTATAGTTGAATTTATTACACTTGGAATTTATATGTTATAGAACTATATTTTTATTCTTTTAAAAAGTGGACTTTTCAGTAATGAATGTTAGACCCAACATGCAAAACAGAAACCTGTCCTGGCTGCTGTTACCTTACCTTTGAGCATTCTTTATAGCCTAGAGTAATATAGTATTACACTATAGGGATAAAACAGCAGGTATATCTAGGTGACACTTACCATTGTTTATGTGGGTTACAGAAGTTAAAGCCTGGATCTTTATATAGCATATTCCTTACTAAAATTTCAGTACTCTGATCTGATAGATGAAAGAGAAATTAGCCCTGCATTAGGTAGCATTTTCCCCTATTGTTGGGGACTTAGTTTCCTGGTGTCCCAATGACCTACTTTTTCTTTTTAATTCTTTATGCATTTAAAAAATTTTTTAAGATGACTGTCATCGTGTAATATATTTTCCCCACCACTAGAGGCAACTAGTTGGAAATATGTTTACCCTTGGCTTTGTATGTAGCTGTGTGGACGCCTTTGTTTGACAGAGATGTAGATCTGTTAAGAGAATCAAGGACTTCATGCTGATAATGTACATGTGTCCCTGGGCTGGATTTAGTATGGGAAAGCAACTTCCTTTTCTGCCCAGACTCTGTCTTTAAGCTCATAATGTATCTCAAACATTGTATGTACTATTTTAATGTTTACAATTCTGTGAATCTTGTGGCCTTTTCATCTTTTTGTGGTTGTGACATTGGTATGATTCTCCTTTTCCCCACCATTTCCATGCCTCCTACATTTCTGATTGAGGAACTTCCTAGCCACAGTTTCTTTTCTTGTTCTATGTCTTTTATTCACATTATATCACACAAAGGATGACATGTGAAATTTTAAATGTTTATTTTGTCTTAATTTTTTCTACTCTTGCCCTCCTGAGTTGATAAAATATAATTTTTATTTCTTAGAAAGCTTCTGTTAGAAGCCTGGTATGGTGGTGCACACTGTAATCTCAGTACTTGGGAGGCTGGCCGGGGCTACCTAGTGGAGTCAAGGTCAGCCTGGACTGCATAGTGAGACCCTATCTGGGAAAAAAAAAAAAAGACAACAAAAAAATAAAGTTTCTGTTACAGTTTATAAGACTATCCATTTGGTAAAATCAAGAATCTTAGCCCTACATTAGCATATGCATGACGAATGCTTTAAAGATATATAACTGTTGAGAGTAGATCCCTCTAGAAAGTGAGTTGTAAAAAGAGGGAAGAGAGTGGCATTTTTCCTTTACCTAAACAATTCAGAAAGACATGTGCAATTTTTATATTCATAGTACAGTATGTTTCTTAAATAATATGCTTTATTTGTTAGGTTTAGGAACAACAACTTAGAGCTGATGAGCAATCAAATTCTGGTAAAACTCATTTAGGGGAAGCGGGGTTGAGACGGTTTCACTGTGTAGCTCAGGCTGGCCTCACACTTGCAGCAATCCTCCTGCCTCAGCCTCCTGAGTGCTGGGATTACAGGAATGTGCCACCATGCCTGGCTCAGACCTCATTTTAATAAATGAGAAAACTAAACCTTCTAGATTTGCAGATTCACATGGTTAGTAACAAAGTAGAGACCGAAGTGCAGGACTCCTGATGTATGTGTGTGCAGGTGTGTGTGTATGTGCTGGGGATGGAACCTAGGGCCTCATAAATGTAAGGCAAGTGCTCTACCACAGAGGTCCACACACAGAGACCTCCTGACTTATGTGTAGTGCTCTCTGTTAAATCATTTTGCCTCTGCTCTTAACATTTTTTCATTTGCTTAGTAACCATTTGATTAACTCAATTTATTGTAAAAAATAATAATGAAGAGCAGGGAACATATTTTTATTTCTTATGAAGGCCCTAATACAACTCACCCTTTTATAATTCAACACATATACTCTGAGACTATGATATATGTATGAGGGTCTGTTATGTACGAATTGTAGGACTATCTAGGTAAGCCATAGTTTTTGTCTTTGAGGAACTCATGTGTCATGTGTACTGGTGACAGTGTCTAGAACACTTTTCCATTTCTTCACCAAATATGAATTGAGTACTTATGGGTCAGGTCAGGCTCTGCACTGGGCATTAAGGATTCAGAACTGAGAAAAAGAATCCATTATCTGTTGTTCTAAAAAGGAAAGTTACTATGTAGTAGAGAAAGCAAATCAACTTTTGTGTAAATGCTAATGTTTTATAGTATAACAATAGAAATATGCAAAAATACAGCAAATGAAAATGGTGAACTAAGGTAAAATGAAAACAGAAGAGCCTAGAGAACTTGAAGTGAAGGACAGTGAAAGATGTGGAAAGATGAAAGAGTAGTCACAGGGTTGAATGTTGGAGTAAACAGCGTCAGAGGTGGGGCATTTCCTCTGTTCACGTGATTTAGTGTGCAGACTTGGGGGTGGGTTTCAGAAGCGGGGTGAAAATAAAACTTGAGTCTCAGTATGTCTTCTTTGAGTCTGGCTGTTACTAGGTTTTTATTGAGAGATGTTAGAGATGAAAAATAACTTAGAGATCTTCTTTGAGCATGTTAGGCCGGCGGCGCTGAAGAGTGGGGAGGTCTTCGTTGTTGTTAGTGAACCTGTGGCGCGTGTGTCTACACAGCCTTGAAGATTAGCCACAATGGCTGAAAATGGTGATAATGAAAAACTAGCTGCTCTGGAAACCAAAATCTGTCATCAAATTGAGTATTATTTTGGAGACTTCAATTTGCCACGGGACAAATTTTTAAAGGAACAGATCAAATTGGATGAAGGCTGGGTACCCTTGGAAATAATGATAAAATTCAACAGGCTCAATTGCCTAACAGACTTTAATGTAATAGTTGAAGCATTGAGCAAATCTAAAGCAGAACTCATGGAAATCAGTGAAGATAAAACTAAAATCAGAAGATCTTCAAACAAACCCCTCCCTGAAGTGACTGATGAGTATAAAAATGATGTAAAAAACAGATCAGTTTATATTAAAGGCTTCCCAACGGATGCAACCCTCGATGATATCAAAGAATGGCTAGAAGATAAAGGTCAAGTACTAAATATCCAGATGAGAAGAACATTACACAAAGCATTTAAGGGATCAATATTTGCTGTGTTTGATAACATTGAATCTGCTAAGAAGTTTGTAGAAACTCCTGGACAGAAGTATAAAAGACACAGACTTGCTAATACTTTTTAAGGAAGATTATTTTGCAAAGAAAAATGAAGAAAGAAAGCAAAATAAAGTGGAAGCTAAATTAAGAGCTAAACAAGAGCAAGAAGAAAAACAGAAGTTAGCAGAAGATGCTGAAATGAAATCTCTAGAAGAAAAGATTGGATGCTTGCTGAAGGTCTCAGGTGACTTAGATGATCAGACCTGTAGAGAAAATTTGCACATCCTTTTCTCAAATCATGGTGAAATAAAATGGATAGACTTTGTCAGAGGAGCAAAAGAGGGAGTGATTCTAGTTCAAGAAAAAGCCAAGGAAGCACTGGATAAAGCCAAAGATGCAAACAATGGTAGCCTACAATGAAGGAACAAAGAAGCGACGTGGGAAGTCCTGGAAGGAGAGGTGGAGAAAGAAGCTTTGAAAAAAATCATAGAAGATCAACAAGAATCCCTAAACAAATGGAAATCAAAAGGTCGCAGATTTAAAGGGAAAGGAAAAGGAAATAAAGCTGCCCAGCCTGGATCTGCTAAAGGAAAAGGACAGTTTCAGGGCAAGAAAACAACATTTCATAGTGATGAAGAGCGTGATGAAAATGGTGCAGCTGGGCCAGTGAAAAGAGCGGGAGAAGAAACAGACAAAGAAGAACCTGCATCAAAGCAACAGAAAACAGGAAACGGTGCCGGAGACCAGGAGTTTAGTGACCGATTTGTTTTTTATTCATCTTAGATTTTAAGCTGCCTTTTGTCTTTGGAGGCTTTTAAAAAGAAAACTGAATTAGGTCCACTTCAATGTCCACCTGTAAAAAAGGACAATTATTTTGTGGTTGTTTTAACTTGTCTTTTTGTTGTTATCCACACACATTTTTTTTAAAATGTGTAGTTCTGTTTGTGTTCACATGACTCAAGTATCAAAAGGAAGATTCTTCCACTAAATTGCCTTTGTAATATGAGAATGTATTAGGATAAAATAACAAAATATATACTATATGAAAAGAAAAAAAAAAGAAAGAAAAGTAACTTAGGTAAGTCACTTCTTTAGGAAATCACTTCCTGCCAGGCATGGGGGTGCATGCCTGTAATACCAGCATTTGGGAGGCTGAGGCAGGATAATCACTGCAAGCTGGAGGCCAGCCTGGACTACATAGCGGGACCCTGTCTCAAAAGAAAAAAGAAAATCACTTCCTCTCTGAAACTTCCTGATTCACCTTTCTTCCCAAATAGATAGGTCTCTATGTCCTTGTATCCATTATCCAGACAATTACTATAGTACCTATATCATTTTATGTTGTTGCTTTGTTAACATAGGCTCTTTTTCAACTGTGCTCAAAGGCTCTTGATCTTGAGGCTAGGGACATAGAATTGTTTGTACTTTGTATGATGTGTGATACCCCACATATTTGTACTCAGTAAATACTGAGTTTAAAGAATTTTCAGCTTAAAATAAAAAGACAGGAATTAAAAATTTAAAATAATGCTGGGGGCCTGGGATTTAGCTTAGTGGTTCTGCTGCCTGGCCCGAAAGCACAAGGTCCCAATTTGGATCTCCAGTACCAAAAAAAAAAAAAAATTGCTAGGCATGGTGGTGCACACCTGTAATGCCAGCACTCAGAAGGCTGAGACAGGAGGATCACTATGAGTTCAGGGCCAGTCTAGGCTACTTAGTTCAAGGCTAGCCTGAACTGCATAATAAGACCCTGTCTCAAAAATCACAAATAAAACTGGGCCAGGGATTTAGCTCAGTGGCGCCGTGCCTCCCTCACAAGCGCAAGATCCCGAGTTCCATCCCCGGTACCAGGGGGGGAAATAACAAATTAAAAATATACTGTGACAGACAAGCTAAACCACCTGTCTCACAAGTGCAAGGTCCTGAGTTTAATGCCCGATACCAAGGAAAAAAAAGCTCTCTACATTATTCAAATATACAACTAGACAAAGTGTCTCTGCTCTAGTATGTATCTTTAGTTTGTCTGTATATTTTTAATTTTTTTTTTTCCCCCCTGCTACCAGGGATCGAACTCAGGTCCCAGCGCTTGTGCAACAGGCGGTGAAACCACTGAGCTAAATCCCCAGCCGAGAGCTTTTTTAAAGAGAAGGTTTTAAATAAAAACTTTTGCTTCTAAGCTGGCTTTAAAGGATGAATAGACATTTACCAAGTGGTTAGGGCACAGCAGCCTTTTCCTTAGGCGTCAGTAGGTCTTAGGTAATATTTATCTACCTTGGAGCCATTCATTACACGTGGAAGTTTAGCCTACTCTGTTGATATATCTGTTCCATATTGTGTTACCAGTAGATATTATCCAATTGCTTATGCTGGGGTTACCACAGAATGATATTTGACTAAGAAACTTACCTGATATTTTGTTTTTCCTGAGAACATGGTTTCAAAATACCAAACATGTTTTTTATGTTTTTCAAGTAAACATTTTTTTTTTGCCCCACACCAAAATAAGTGAATTATTATTGTGCTTCAGTCATAGGTGACTACTACCCTTCCTTTAAGTATATTTTGTTTTGTATTTTACTGAATACTATCTATATTTTACTTTGGCTAATAGTGAATTATATTGTGCAAGGAAGTAAGGTGGATAGTTTTATAAAAATGCATTGATTCAAGCCCTGTGTGGTGGTGCACACCTGTAATCCCAGCACTCAGGAGGCTGAGGCAGGAAGAGTGCCATGAGTTCAAGGCCAGCCTGAACCTGTCTCAAAAAAAGAATTGATTTGTTACCTTCCTAGTTTACCTTATAGTATTCTAAGATACATATCTTTTTTTTTTTAAAGGCTTTTCAGTACCACTTGTCCAGAACATTTTGGTTGTAGGTCATAAGTGTTTTCCTCTCTTCTCCATAATCCATAGGCAGTTATTAAACTTTATAATATACTGCCCCTTATTTTCTTAAAGATTGTCCTTCTTGGTACACTGATCCCATCCTAGGAACCCAGCAGAGCTCTCGGACTGCTCTCAGGAGAAGAGTGAACAAACTGTAATGGACAGATGAATTGACTATGGAGTTAAATTGGATATAGTTTTTTAAAAAATCCCTGTAATCCCAGCTTCTCAGGAGTCTGAGGCGGGAGGAACACAAGTGTGAGACCACTCTGGGTAACTTAGCAAGACCCTATCTCAAAGTAAAATAAATTTTTTAAAGATCTGGATATGTAGTTCAATACTAGACCACTTTTCTAGCATGTGCAAGGCCCTGGGTTCAATCCCAGTACTGTAAAAATAAAAAATAAATACTTTATATCACAAGAAGCAGTCAGCCAAATCCAGAAAATGGGAAAAAAAATTTTAAAAACTGCATTCCTTAACCAGTAAATGGCCTGGGGCAGAAGAAGAGTTCTGAGTGGAGGGAAAGTTGTTACAGATAGAGGCCTATCAACCAAACACAGTGTGTGGACTTGGTTTGGATCCTGGTGTAAACAAAACAACTGTAAAAAGACACTTTGGGGATAACTGGGGAAATTTGAATGTGTATATGCTATTAAGCATTAAGGAATTTGTGATTTCTTAGATATGTTTATGACATTGTAGTACCAATTATAAAGTACATCTCTACAGACACATATTGAAGTAATTAAAGGTGAAGTCAAGGTCAGCTGCTTTCCCTTCTCATGCCCCCTAAAAATGTTGAGGAAAGAGAGACAAAACAAGGGTGGTCAATGTGTATAATTTGTTGAAGGTGAAGTAAAAGGTATATGAGAATTCATTTTACTTTTTTCTTAGTTTTTGTTAATGTTTGAAAATGTCTAATAAAAGCTTTTAAAAGGTTGAATTGCAGTTTTTAAAACTGCTTTAAGACAGTCGCTTTTCTTTTTCTTTTTTTTTTTTTTTTGGTACCGGGGATCAAACTTGGGACCTTGTGCTTTTTTGTTGTTGTTTTTTTGGGGGGGACCTTATGGTTTTGAGGCAGGCGGCAGCACCACTGAGCTAGATCCCTGGCCCATGGCTTTTCTTTTACAGTCTGTTCCAGAATACTCTAGAGATTTGATTAAATATCAATGATTGGTACAATTATTGCATCAACTAATTGACTTTTTTTGTTTGGTACCAGGGATCAAACTCAGGACCTTGTACTTGTGAGGCAGGTATGTTGCCACTGAGCTAAATCCCCAGCCCTCTTGACTTTTTTTTTAAAACTTTTATTAGTACATATTTGCAGTACATAATGATTACACTCACATAGGGAATTGGCACATGTGCACAGCACATCTCAGCTCTTTTTTGTTTCCCCTTTTTTCTCCCCTTTTGTTTTTCCAGCATCAGATAACTTCTTTTGTCTTTAGTGATCTCTTCTATGTCCCAAGCTTTCTCACTGTTTGCCCACATTCTTTCCCTCTTGGTGGCATGTTTCTTGATTTCAGATTCCCATGAATTTTGATAACGCCTTTACTGGAATGGAAAGACATAAAAGAAGGAAGGTACTCCTGGAAACTTAAGAAAAGTCATGATATTCCACCTAAGAGCGCTAGTATCAGGGTTTGTTGATAATGCTGATGTGTAAGGCAGCTTGTCCTGACCTGTGAGGACAGTATGCTGCTGACAGCTTTGGGATCATGGCTGTTTTTCTCTTTGCCCCCTATGTCTAATACATACCTTTGGACTTCCAGGAGCTGTGTGCAGATTGTAAAATGTGTCCCTTTTATGACTAAATTCACGGCTTCAGCCAGAGCAGGACAAGATGAATTTCACTTCATCCTTACCCTGCTCTTCTAGCTGAAAGCCCTTGTGCATGGTCTACACATCTGCACCTGGGGGGCCTAGTTGACTCAGAATAATGAAAATTATATGTGTTTAAGTTTTTGGTGATACGTATTTCTTAGCAGTAGGTATGAAAAGTTGGAGAGCTATATTGTAGGAATTATGAAAGCATTTTATTTTGTGGATGTAAAACAATGTCTTATTTTAATGAGGTTTTATAAGTTTTATAGGTAAATGGAAAAACATGGTATTCTTTTGAAATGGATGAGTGCTTTGGTATATTTTGTAGATCTTTAGCAATTACATTTGAAGGCACCAACGAACTGCAGGGTGTACAATATAGGCACATAGACAGTGTACTTTCATTAATTAATTCTAGAAGCTTAATGCTTGATTTATAGGACACAATATTACCACAATTGTGTAGTTCGGAAGTGTACATGTGTCATATATTTTTCTTTTTATTTTATGAAAAAGAAAACAAATTTTCATAACAAAATAATAAGTGAATAACAATAGTTATTGCACTGTATATCTTTATCTCCAAAAAAGTTACTCAGAGTGTAAGACATAAACCAAAAAGATTCTTACAAAACAAACAGACAGCTGGGCATGGTGGTAGCCAGCTTGGACTACGTATAGCAAAACTGTCTCAAAACTAAAACAAAAAAACAAAGCAAAAAAAAAAGGATAACTGTCAGTTTTTTGGTTTTTGTTGTTTTGAGACAGATCCTAGCTGTGTAGTCCAGGCTAGCAGTGAACTCACTATGTAGCCCAGGCTGCCTTGAACTTGCTGTGATCTTTCTGCCTCAGACTCACGGGCATACACCACCACACCCAGCAATATTTGTCATATATTGACATTTCTCATTTTCAAGTGTATTTTACTTTTTCTTTTTTTTCTTTTTTTGGTACTGGGGATTGAACTCAGGACCTTGTGCTTCTGAGGCAGGCGGGGGAACCACTGAGCTAAATCCCCGGCCTTCCCAGCCCTTTTTTATTTTGAGACAGGGTCTTGTTAGGGTGCTAATTTTTGATCCTCTTGTTTTAGCCTTCCAGAGTGCTGGGATTATTATAAGCTCGGGCCACCATAACCGGCTTACTTTTTTAAAAAATTTAAAGTTAGCAAAATTTCACAACTAAACTTAACAAATTAGTCTAAGAGGCTTTGTAAAACCTAAATATTTGAAGTTATCTTATATGTCCTCGCTGAAAAAAAAAGTAAGAGGTAAATCTTTTTTCTTCTTAAATTTACTGTTTTTGTACTTAAAAAGCACAGAAATAAAAAACAAAAACACTGTGGAAATCAGTATGGAGATACCTCAGAGAACTAGGACTGGAAGTCCCATTTGACCCAGTTATTCCCCTGCTGGGTATCTTCCCAAAAAAATTGAAAGAATCATACCACAGTGCTATATGTGCAGCCATGTTCATAGCAGCACAGTTTGTAATAGCTAAACTTGGAAACAGCCCAAAAGCCCATCAACTGGATACTGGATAAAGAAAATGTTTTTTTAAAATAAAATGGAGTACTACTCAGCCATCAAAAATGAAAAAGTAGAGACATTTATTACTAAATGGATGCACATTGAGGGAATACTCTTAAGTGAAATAAATAGGACACACATGTGCAAATACCAAATAGTTTCTCTAGTGTGAGAAACTGAAACTGTCAATAAGGACTAAGAGGTATAATAGATAATGTGAAATAGGAAGAAAAGGAGCAAAGGGGAAGGGGAAGTGGGAGGGGTAGGGGAAGAAAGAAGGGAATGGAATTAATATGAGAAAATGAAAAAATGGAAACAAAGTCTTTGTAAATAGGGAGGAATGGAGGGGTTGAAGGGAGGGCAGGGGAAGGGGAAAAAATAAGAACCAAGAGAGATTATGTAAAGGTGCAAATTTCCAATGATGAATGTCATTATATTGTACACCTAAAATGTACCAATAAAAGGATATACAAAAAAATTGAACAGGGGTCGGGGATTTAGCTCAGTGGTTTCACCGCCTGCTGCGCAAGCTCAAGGACCTGAGTTTGATCCCCAGTCCAAAAAAAAAAAAATTAAACAATGCCAAATATTAAAAAAAAGCTCTTGTTATTAGGAATTGACAGGTATTTTTAGGTCTTAATCTTATTTTTAGTCTTTTTTACTTTCTATTTGATATTTCCTATAATTTTAGCCTGGAGCTAGCTGGGTTATAGGCTCCAGTTTCCTTGCTAAATAAATCAGCAGCTTTTGATTTGTATTTTTATTACTGCATTGGTAATCCTTGTTACATTTTTAATGGCTTGGAGAAATCCATGTAAAAAATTCAGTAGACAGCGTTTATCTGTTTACAGTCATGATCACTGGTAGAGACCTTCAATTTTTGGCAAAGTGGCTCTTGCGTTTCCCCTATTTTGCCAGTCGAGTCTGCTTTCACTTGGTATTCATTTTTTATTTTTCTTATTGCTGGTTTTAAAAAAGAAAACACTAGAGTCACGCAGAACATGCTAAATCAGCCCGCTGGAGACAGGCAGGTCTATGCACAACCCTACCGAGGTCCCAAGTCACGCAGAACATGCCCAATCAGCATGCTGCAGACAAGCAGGTCTGCGCACACCCTACCAGGTCAGGAGTCACGCGGAACACGCGGAATCAGCCTGCTGCAGACAGGTAGGTCTGCGGACACCCTACGGAGGTCCCGAGTCACAGCCCACACCCTGGCAACAATCCACTGGACCCCCCCCCCACCCCCGCTCCTCTGTACAGCCAAGTGGTTCCCCATTACAAAGACGCAGAGGACACTGAACCACCAGAACACGGTACTGAGTCCCGCTGCTCCCGGCCCAGAGGTAGGGGCTTCTGAGCCGCCATCCCACTGATCCTGGTCCAGAGGAAGGGGCTTCCCGGCCACCATCCCCCCTGCCCCACCGCTGCCAGCCCAGAGGAAAGGGCTTTTGGGCCACCTTCTGTCCCGCCACTCCTGGCCCAGAGGAAGGGGGTTCCGGGCCACCATCCCTCCCACCGCTCCCGGCCCACAGGTAGGGGCTTCTGAGCTGCCATCCCACTGCTCCTGGACCAGAGGAAGGGGCTTCCCGGCCACCATCCCTCCCACTGCTCCCAGCCCCTGTCCCACCTCTCCAAGCTCAGAGGAGGTAATCCATACAGGTGCCAACAGCCTCCCCTCACAGTCGAAATGAGAAAACATGTAAATAAGTCTCAAAACCAGACTTCCAGATCACCTACAGCAACCCCAAAGGGAAATGAGATGGAACACCCTGATATTCAACCACCTGGACCCACTGAACTGGCAGCAAAAGGGGATCTGGAAAAAATGAAATCAGAAATAATGTCTCAGATAACAGGAGAAATTGTGCCCCTAGTGCAAGACATGATTAATAAATCTAGAGAGGAGCTGAGGAACATGATGGAATCCCAACATAGGAAACAAATGGAATCCATAAAACAGATGCAAATAGATTTCCAGGACATGAAAAACTCTATTGAAAGTCTACACAGCAGAATGAGCCAATGTGAGGACAGAATTTCAGATATAGAAGATAAGATTGCAATTAGTGACCAGGAAAAGAAAAATTACTTCAAAATTATAAGGGAACATGAGAAATCAATCCAGCAGCTGCTAGATGATGCAAAGAAGAATAACATAAGACTGATTGGGCTCAATGAAGAAACAGGAGAGAGTGCAGATGACATAAAAAAATCTCTTCACAGAAATAATGGCAGAAAACTTCCCAAGCAGGGGAAAAGAGCTTGACATACCGATAAGTGAGGCATATAGGACTCCAAATAGCCTTGATCAAAAAAAAATCTCCACATAGGCATATAATTGTTAAGATTCCAGAAACACAACAGAAGAACAAAGTTCTACAAGCAGTTAGAGAAAAGAAATAAATTACATACAAAGGAAAGCCCATCAGAATCCCAGCAGACTTCTCAACACAAACCCTCAAGGCAAGAAGAGCTTGGAGTGACATATTCCAAGCCCTAAAAGAAAACAGCCTCCAACCCAGATTGATGTACCCTGCAAAATTATCTTTCAAAATGGATGGAGAAATAAGATACTTTCATGACAAAGAACACCTTAGGAACTTCATGAATACCAAACAAGCACTCCAAAGAATTTTCACAATATCCTAGGAACAAACATTGAGGATCACAACCCCAGGAAGCAAAGCAGAATGAACCCATCTGGCATGACAAGAAATTAAATGTAAAGGGGGAGAACCCAACAAAAAGAAAAAGTCATGGCAATGACAAGTCAATATGTTTCAGTTATAACCATCAATGTTAATGGTCTCAATTCACCAATCACAAGAAATAGACTGGCAGAATGGGTCAAGAAGCAAAATCCAGCAATATGCTGCATACAAGAAACACACTTAGTTCAAAAGGAAACTCATAGACTGAAAGTTAAAGGGTGGAAAACAATACTCCATGCGACAGGAACCTGAAAAAAAGCAGAAGTAGCGATCCTCTTTGCAGATCAAGTAGATTTCAAACCAACACTGATTAAGAGAGACAAAGAAGGACACTATATCCTTGTAAAGGGAAGAATCCAAGAGGAAGAGATGACAATCATAAATATCTATGCACCAAACACTAGTGCACCCAACTATATAAAACAAACACTAATGGACTTAAAAAGTCATATATGCACTAATACAATTGTAGTGGGGGACCTCAACACCCCACTGTCACAGATAGATCAACTGGACTAAAAATAAGTAATGAAATACTAGAACTCAATCAAACTCTTGAACAAATGAACTTAACAGATGTTTACAGAGTCTTCCACCCCACAAAATCAGAATACACATTCTTCTCAGGTGCACATGGGTCATTCTCCAAAATAGACCACATACTCACACATAGAACAGGTTTAAGTAAGTGCAAAGGAATTGAAGTTATCCCCTGTATATTATCAGACCATAGTGCCATGTAATTGGAGATCCATAGCAAAAGAAACTCAAAAAATTTCATAAACACATGGAAATTGAACAACACCCTTCTGAATAACCAATGAGTCACAGAGGAACTTAAAGAAGAAATCAGACAGTTCCTTCAATTAAATGACAATGACAGTACAGCATATCAAAATCTGTGGGACACAATGAAAGCAGTCTTACAAGGGAAATTCATAGCAGTGAATACTCATATTAGGAAAACAAACAAGCCCAATTAAACAACCTGATGCTGAACCTCAAGGTTCTAGAAAAAGAAGAGCAGGACAACCCCAAACCTCATACAAGGGAGGAAATTATAAAGATCAGAGGAGAAATCAATGCAATGGAGACTAAGAGAATGATACAAAAAAAATCAATGAAGCCAAGAGTTGGTTCTTCGAAAGAATCAACAAAATTGATAAACCCTTAGCAAACCTTGTCAGAAAAAGGAAAGAAAAGGCCCAAATCCATGCAATTAGGAATGAAAAGGGTGAAACTACAACAGACCCAGCAGAAATCCAGAGGATCATCAATACCTACTTCCAGAACCTATATGCCAATAAGATGGACAACACAGAAGAAATGGACAGATTCCTAGATACATATGAATTACCAAAGTTGAACGAAGAAGAACCTAAAAATTCTGAACAACCCAATATCAACCAATGAAATTGAAAATGTAATTAAAAACTTATCAACTAAGAAAAGCCCGGGTCCTGATGACTTCACTGCTGAATTCTACAAGACATTTAGAGAGGAACTGCTGCCACTACTGTTTAAACTCTTCAATGAAATTGAAAGGGAAGCAATACTCCCAAATTCATTCCTGGAAGCAAGCATCACCTTGATCCCCAAAGCAGAGAAAGACCCAACTGAAAAGGAGAACTATAGGCCAATCTCACTAATGGACATAGATGCAAAAACCCTTAATAAGATAATGGCAAACAGAATGCAGAAGATCATCAAGAAGATCATACACCCTGATCAAGTGGGATTCATCCCAGGGATGCAGGGATGGTTCAACATATGCAAATCAATCAATGTAATACACTGTATCAATAGAGCCAAGGACAAAAACCATATGATTATCTCCATAGATGCAGAAAAAGCATTTGACAAAATCCAACATGCATTTATGATAAAAACCCTACAAAAAATTGGAATAGATGGTCTCTACCTCAAACTGATAGAAGCCATCTATGAAAAACCAACAGCCAATATCATACTAAATGGTCAAAAACTGAAATCCTTCACACTCAAATCAGGAACAAGACAAGGATGTCCACTATCATCACTCCTGTTCAATATAGTTTTGGAAACATTAGCCATGGCAATTAGACAAGAGAAAGAAATAAAAGCAATAAAGATAGGAAATGAAGAAGTCAAATTGTCATTATATGCAGATGACATGCTACTCTATATAGAAGACCCCAAGAACTCCACCAAAAGTCTTCTAGACTTAATAACCAAATTCAGTCAAGTAGCTGGTTACTAGGTCAACACACAAAAATCAATAGCTTTTCTCTACACAAATGACAAACTCGCTGAGAGAGAAATAGGGCAAATAATTCCTTTCACAATAGCATCCAAAAACCTGAAATACCTAGGAATCAACCTAACGAAAGAAATCAAAGACCTCTTCTCTGAAAACTATGGCACTCTGAAAAGAGAGATTGAAGATGATATCAGAAAATGGACAGACATCCCCTGCTCCTGGGTAGGAAGGATTAATGTAGTGAAAATGGCCATACTTCCAAAACTGCTATGTAGATTTAATGCAATTCCAATTGAGATCCCAGCAGCATACTTCATGGACCTTGAGAAAACAATCCAAAAATTCATTTGGAACAAGAAGAGACCCAGAATAGCAAAAGCAATTCTAAGTAACAGAGACATGGCAGGGGGGTATCACAATCCCCAACCTGCAACTCTACTACAAAGCTACTGTGATAAAAACAGCACGGTACTGGCAAAGAAAGAGACCTGAGGACCAGTGGAACAGATTAGAAGATGCAGAAACAACGCCAGACACACTCAGCCATCTCATCTTCGATAAAGGAGCCAAACTCCCTCACTGGAGGATAGATAGCCTCTTTAATAAATGGTGCTGGAAAAATTGGGCTTCAACTTGCCAAAGATTAAAACTAGACCTGTATCTCTCACCATGCACTAAACTAAAATCAGAATGGATTAAAGATCTAAATATTAAAATAGAAACTCTGAACCAGTTGGAACAGAGGTTAGATAGAACCCTTGAAGACATTGGTGTAGGAAAAGATTTTATGAACAAAACCTCAGTTGCCCGTGAACTAGCACAAACAATGAACAAGTGGGATCTCTTCTTATTAAAAGGCTTCTGCACAGCAAGAGAAACCACCAGCAATGTGAAGAGACAACCCACAATGTGGGAAAAAAATCTTCACCTGCTCTTCCTCAGACAAAGGTCTGCTATCTCAAATCTATAAAGAACTTAAAAAGATCAGACCTCCCAAATTTATAGACCCAATCCAAAAATGGGCATCTGAAATGAACAGACATTTCTCAGACAAAGAAGTAGAAATAGCAAATAAATACATGAAAAAGTGTTCAACATCACTGGTCATTCGAGAGATGCAAGTGAAAACAACGCTGAGATTCCACTTCACTCCAGAAAGAATGGCTGCTATCATGAAATCAACCAACAATAAATGCTGGCGGGGCTGTGGGGAAAGAGGAACCCTGCTCCACTGCTGGTGGGAGTGTAGACTAGTGCAACCACTATGGAAATCAGTATGGAGATTCCTCAAAGAACTAGGACTGAAAGTCCCATTTGACCCCACTATTCCACTGCTGGGGATCTTCCCCAAAGAATTAAAAGAATCATACCACAGTGATATATGTGCACCCATGTTCATAGCAGCACAGTTTGTGATAGCTAAAACTTGGAAACAGCCCAAATGCCCATCAGCTGGAGACTGGATAAAGAAAATGTGGTTTTTTAATAAGATGGAGTACTACTCAGCCATCAAAAATGAGAAATTAGAGACATTTATAGCTAAGTGGATGCACATTGAGGCAATACTCTTAAGTGAAATAAATAGGACACACATGTATAAATACCGAATAGTTTCTCTGGTGTGAGAAACAAAGTGTAAATAAGGACTAAAATGTATAATAGGTCATGTGAAATAGGAAGAAAAGGGGCAAAGGGGAAGGAAGTGGGAGGGCTAGGGAAAGGATAGAAGGGAATGGGATTAATATGAGAAAATGGAAAAATAGGAACAAAATCTTTGTAAATAGGAATGGAGGGGTTGAAGGGAGGGCTGGGCAAGGGTGAAAAATAAGAACCAAGAGAGATTATGTAAAGGTGCAAATTTCCAATGATGAATGTCATTATATTGTATACCTAAAATGTACCAATGATTAGAATGAATAATCGATAATGCAAAATAGGAAGAGAAGGTCCAAAGGGGTAGGGTTAGTGGGAGGGGCAGGGGAAAGGAAAGAAGGGAAAGGAAAAATGCTGAGAAATGGAAAAAATGGAAATAAAGTCTTTGTAAATAGGGAAGGGTGGAGGGGGTGAAGGGAGGGCTAGGAATGGGGAAGAAAAAAAAAAAGGAAACACTAGTAGGTGAAATCTCCTGTATACATAAGGATATTTTCATTTTGAGGGGAACTATGAAAATTGAATCCAATTGAAATTTACTTTTATGTTGATGTTATTTGTTTTTTTGGTTCCGGGGATCAAACTCGGGACCTCGAGCTTTTGAGGCAGGCCCTGGAACCACTGAACTAAATCCCCAGCCGTATTTTGATGTTATTTGCATCACCATTTTTTTGTTTTGTTTTTACAGCCAGAAATACTTTCAAAACTGAATAATCACTTCCTAAAATGGATGCAAAAGATTATTTTTGGTCGATTTTTCTTATTTAGCAGTTTACATAGTGGTTGGCCCTATTGAAACATTTATTAAGCTGTAATCATATGATAGAGCAGAAGAGGCATAGAAAGGCAGTTTTTATACTCTGTGGCCACGTTTCCTGTTATTTTGCCTGGCATGGATGGGGGAGGAAAAACTGAAAACAAGAAAAAACTAAAAACAAACATAGTTAAATGACATGTTCCCTGGTTTACTTAGTTTCTGTGTTCCTCAAAGGAAATCTGGCCTAAAGATGTGTATTTCACTGTTGTTTACACAAAGAGTCTGCAAATACCTGGGGAAGCATCCTCATGCTGAGTTCCATGAAGAGCTGTTGATTTAGTTGTTTAGTCCATTGTCCTAAAGTTAATGAAGAATCATATTTTAACCCAAGTTTCAGTAAACCTGTTTTTAAATGGAGCTTTTGTTGCAGGGAAGGAATAAAGCAGTGACTTATAAGAACACAGGTTTTCTGAGGTGAAAACTAAATTAACAAAGGAATTTTGTTTGGGATTACATTTTCACTTTCCTTACACTTGTAGAGATACATTCTTAATTTTGACAATGTGTTGCTTATTGTCAGGCCTATTTTCTATGCACTGTTTTTTGGTTTGTTTTGTGGTTTGGTTTTGAATTGGTTTTTGTTTTTTTGAGACAAGATCTTACTATTTAGTTCAGGCTGGTCTTGAACTCACTATGTTTCACAGGCTGCCATAAAATTCATGGCAGTCCTGCATCAGTCCCCAAGTGCTGGGATTACACACCTGGCAATGCAATGTTTTTATGTTGGCTAGAAGCTCATTTTTAATGTAACAAGTACTTAATAATAAAAAGTGAAATTTCATACATCAGTAATGAAACGAGTGAGATACTGAATAGTTCTTTTTTTTGTTTTGTTTTTTGAGAGAGGGACTCACCCTGTAGTTCAGGTTGGCCTTGAACTCATTATGTAGTCCGCTCTGGCCTCAAACTCATGGCAATCCTCCTCCCTCAGCTTCCTAAGTGCTGGGATTACAGGAGTGTGCCCCCACACCTGGCCTGAGTAGTCCATTTTCATAGCTGCCCGTGCTACTTTGGCTGGTGATTCTCAGGTGATGTTATTATGTAGGCTGTGATGACAGTTGCCTAAAGAGGCAGCAGCCTTGTACAGGAAGTTGCAATATGTATTTTTTTTTTGGTACCAGGGGTTGAACTCGGGTCCTTGCGCTTGCAAGGCAAGCGGCGGATCCACTAAGCTAAATCCCCGGCCCATTTGCAATATGTTTTAAAAGAGGTAAGACTAGAAGCTGAGAAGTCAGCGCTCAGAGGCATTTAATAATACCTCTTGTAGTACTAGGTCTGCAGCCAAAATGGCTGGAGTACTTATAAGATTATCTAGTCATCACCTGTCCTGCTTCATTCTGTCTTCTAGTGAACACTCACAAGTTTAGGTCCCTGAAGAAGTAGCCAGTTTGGCATGGTGGTGCACGCATACGCTCTCAGCACTTGGGAGGCTGAGACAGGAGGATCACCATGAGTTTGAGGCCAGCCTGAACTACATAGCAAGAATCTGTCTCAAAAAAAAAAAAAAAAAGAAGAAGTAGCCAGGCAAAATGGTGATGTGTTGTATGTACTCTCAAGGTTTTGTACTTGTAGCCCTGTTTTTTTCTTTGTTTTTTGTTTTGGTTTTTTTGAGACGGCATCTCACTATGTAGCCCAGGCTGGCCTTGAACTCACAGCAATCCTACCCAGCTCAATCTGTTGAATGGTATAATAAAAAAAATTGGGTGTTGTATTTGGTATATCTTTGTCTCATTTTTCTAGTCATTCACTTTATTTTATTTTTTACAATTATTACCCTAAGATGAATTGGAAATTTAAAGAAAAATTTTAAGTTTCCAAGAACTCCCAAGAAAAGAAAAAAAATGAGTTGCTTCTAGAAATTGATTTTTTTTCCATCCTATGGATAATCCTCATGTTGAAAATAATATTCCACTGACTTTGTCTTGTTTCAATATTTTTATTAAATCTAACTTGTCTTTTTATTTTTTAATAGATTGGTTGAATAAAACAAAACACTGGTTAGCATGACTTATGAGCGGAGATTAGAAAAGAAATAATTGGAAACTGGATATAGTGGTGCATGCCTGTAATCCCAGCACTGGAGGCTGAGGTGGAAGAGGGGAAAGTTCAAGATTAGCCTGTGCAAACTAGCAACTTAGTGAGACCCTGTCTCAAAAGATTTAAAAAATGGGTGGGAATGTTCAATGCAGAGGCCCTGGGTTCAATCCCTGGTACCAGAAAAAAAAAAAGGTAAGGTAACACAGAAGTTATCATTTCAAAATACTACCTAAAATAGACCCATTCTTCTGAAGAATGGACATGCTAACTTTTTAAAATAGACCCATTCTTCTGAAGAATGGACGTGTGGTGGCACATGTCTGTGATCCCAGCACTCTGGGAGGCTGAGACAGGAGGATCACAAGTTTGAGCCCATCCTGGACAATTTAGATACTTAGCAAGACCCTGTATCAAAATAAAAAAAATAAAAATAGGGTTGGGGATGTAGCTCAGTGTGAAGGCTCTGGGTTCAATCTCCAGTACTACACACAAAAAGAAAAACCCCACAAAACACAAAGTGTTCTACTGAAATTACTTATTTGGCCTAATATACAAATATATGAAACACTGTGGACGTGATACCATTATAAATGCCACTTTTGCCATAGCCTTTATTTCTTATTATTTTAAAATACCATACATTTTTAATGTAAATATTTCAAACCTGTAACACAACTTTCTCATTCAAACATACAAGACTCTAAAACCAAAGTATAAGAAAAAAGCATTTATGCAACTCTAGCTTTTATGTGAAATGGAATTTGACCCTGAAGTGATTTTCTTTATGCTGAGACCAAAAGATCTTTGGATTTCACTGATCTTCAACTCTATTATAATTTTCCAGCATTCTATTTTGAAAATTAAACAGTACACAGAAATATTCAAAGAATTATATGGTGAACACTCATTAATTCTTATTTTTACTGTATTTCCACCCAAATAAGACCGGGTCTTATATTTACTTTTACTTCAAATGCTGCAACAGTGCTTATTTTCAGGGTATGTTTTATTTTTTCATGGATAGCAATATATTTTTTCATTCATGTACAAAATCTACATTTATTTATGCACAAAAAAATCTATATTCAGATACAGTAATGTCATCTTCTAGAATGTCGCCATAACTCCACAAACCCTGAAATCTGGCCTGAGTTTCTTGTGACTCCCTTTGGTATAGAACCATTGGTCCCAATGTCTCCTGTCCAGCAACAGAGCTGTCCTTAAATGAGCTTCTTGTCCATGTAGCCTGCTCCTTGTGTGTTGGCAATGCATCTGTCAGTGAAATTTTTTTTTTTTTTGAGACAGGGTCTCATTGCATAGTTTAGGCTGGGCATGAACTCACTATGTAGCCTAGGGTGGCCTGGAACTCATAGCCATCCTACTGCCTTAGCCTCCAGAGTGCTAGGATACAGACGTGTGACGCCACAACCAACTCTCACTTAACACTCATGTTTTTGAGATTCATCCATGTTGTTTCGAGCACCGGTAGTTTCTTTTAATTGCTGAATAGTAACCCTTTGTTTTACTTTCATTCCTTGTTTATCCATTCTCTTGAGAGTGTACAACAGGGGTGTTTGGGGACATTATGAAAACAATGATAGGTACGTATTTGTGCAAGCCACTTTGTAAACGTATTTTCATTTTAGAAGTAACTTTGCCTTCGGTTTTCTGTTCCCTTGCACTTTCATCTATAGTTCCCTAGAAAAAAGAGAACTATTATAAAATTGCTGACCACTATGGTGCCAAAGCATCAAGTTGGTAAATAAGTTACTCCTATGATAGATTATCAGGAATTTTGTCACATTTCTCGTTGTTTAACTTGGGGATATTTTTAAGAGAGGATGGGTGACAGGATAATATTTGTATATAGACTTATACACGCTATATACAGATGTATAAACACAGTCACTGTTTCTGTCCATCACCTACAGAAGATTAGTCACAGTTCAAATTGTTTTTCCTATGTGGTAGTAATTCTCAACCTTGGCTGCATCTGAGAACCATCTGAAGGAGATTTTAAAAGTCTTTGTCACATAGAGTGTATTCCAAAGAAGTTAATCAGAATATCTGAGATGTGACTCAAACATCAGTAGTTTGTTGTTTTTGCTTTTGTTTTTGTTTTTCCAGTACTGGGAATCAAAATCAGGACCTTGTGCTTGCAAGGCAGGCGTGGTGCTATTGACCTAAATCCCCAGCCCGGTAGTTTTTTGGTTTTGTTTTTTTTTAACCAAAACCTTTATTGATACATTTTAGATATACATAATGATAATATTCATCATAGGGAATTTGTACCTGTACATGATATATCTTGATTCTTCCTTTTTGTCCCACCCTCCACCAATTCCCCTCCTAATTTACAAAAGATTTGTTTCCATTTTTCCTTCTAGCCTCACTTTTTTATTGTCCCTTCTCCCCCCCATTCCCTTTCTCATTTGAACATTTTCTTCCCATTTCCTAATATCTATTGTACATTTTGGTCTTTATTTCCACTTTTGATCTCTCACACCAAACAATGCCGTATTTAAACATGTGTGCCCAATTTATCTCACTTATTAGTACGGTCTCAAGGTGCATCCATTTAGCTAGAAATATCTCAAGCATCCTTTTTTATGGCAGAGTAGTAATTCATTGTATTAAAAAAACCCACATCTAGGGCTGGGGATTTAGCTCAGTGGTTTCGCCGCCTGCTGCACAAGTGCAAGGACCTGAGTTCGATCCCCCGTACCAAAAACAAAAAAACCCCACATCTTATTTATCCATTTATTAGTTGATGGGCATTTGAGCTGTTTCCAAGATTTAGCTATTACAAACTGTGCCACTATAAACATGGGTGTACGTATATTGCTGTGGTGTGATGCTTTTAAATCTTTCGGGAAAATACCAAGAAAGGGAACAGCTTGGTCGAATGGAACCTCTAATTTTAGTTTTTTGAAGAATCTCCACACTGATTTCCATAGTGGTTGCACTAGTCTGCACTCACCAGCAGTGGAGAAGGGTTCCATTTTTCCCCACAGCCCCTCTAGCATTTGTTATTGGTTGATTTCTTGATAACAGCCATTCTTTCTGGAGTGAGATGGAATTAAAGCATTGTTTTTATTTGCATCTCTAGAATGACCAGTGTGGTTGAACATTTTTCATATATTTATTTGCTGTTTCAACTTCTTCGTCTGAGAAGTGTCTATTCATTTCAGATGCCCATTTTTGGATTGGGTTTTAAATTTGGGGGGTCTGATATTACTGAGTTCTGTATGTATTCAAGATATTAGTCCTTTGTCTAAGGAAGAACTGGCAAAAGTTGTTTCCCATGCTGTAGGTTGTCTCTTCACTGTGTCGGCAGTTTCTCTTGCTGTGCAACAGCTTTTTAGTAAGATGAAATCCCAGTTGTTGATTCTTTGTGATATTTCCAGCGTGATAGGGGTTTTGTTCATAAAGTCGTTGCCTATAGCAATGTGTTCAAGAGTTCTACTTAGTCTGTCTTCCAGCAGATTTAGTGTTTGTGCGGGTTTTTTGGTACCAGGAATCAAACTCAGGACTTCGCACTTGCCAGGCAGGTGCTGTGCTGCTGAGCTACATCTACGGCAGTGTCTCTGTTTTAATATGTAGATCTTTGATCCATTTTGATTTGAGTTTAGTGTGTGGTGAAAGATAAGGGTCTAGTTTTAGCATTTGGCATGTGGAAAGCCAGTTTTTCCAGCACCATTTATTATTTTTTTTATTTATTTATTTATTTGTTAAATTCTTTTATTGGTACCTTTTAGTTACACAACACAATTACATTTCTCATTGGGAATTGTGCCTTTACATAATGCATCTTGGTTCTTATTTTTTCCCCATTCCTAGCCCTCCCTTCCCTATTTAGAGACTTTATTTCCATTTTTTCCATTTCTCATCATTTTTCCTTTCCCTTCTTTCCTTTCCCCTGCCCCTCCCACTACCCCTACCCCTTTGGACCTTTTCTTCCTATTTTGCATTATCAATTATTCATTCTAATCATTGGTACATTTTAGGTATACAATATAATGACATTCATCATTGGAAATTTGCACCTTTCCATAGTCTCTCTTGGTTCTTATTTTTCACCCTTGCCCAGCCCTCCCTTCAACCCCTCCATTCCTCCCTATTTACAAAGATTTTGTTCCTATTTTTCCATTTTCTCATATTAATACCATTCCCTTCTATCCTTTGCCCTAGCCCTCCCACTTCCTTCCCCTTTGCCCCTTTTCTTCCTATTTCACATGACCTATTATACATTTTAGTCCTTATTTACTCTTTCAGTTTCTCACACCAGAGAAACTATTCGGTATTTACACATATGTGTCCTGTTTATTTCACTTAAAGAGTATCGCCTCAATGTGCATCCACTTAGCTATAAATGTCTCTAATTTCTCATTTTTTATGGCTGAGTAGCACTCCATTTTATGAAAAAAAACCCCACATTTTCTTTATCCAGTCTCCAGTTGATGGGCATTTGGGCTATTTCCAAGTTTTAGCTATCACAAACTGTCCAGCACCATTTACTAAGCTATCTCTCTTCCAGGGAAGGTGTTTGGCTCCTTTGTCAAAGATAAGGTGGCTGAGTATGGTTAGAGTTGTTTCTGCATCTTCTAATCTGTTCTGCTGATCCTTGGGTCTTTTTTTGTCAGTATCATGCTGGTTTTTATCACAGTAGCTTTGCAGTATAATTTCAAGTTAGGGATCATGATGCCTCCTGCCTTGCCTTTGTTGCCCAGAATTGCTTTTGCTATTTTAGGTCTCTATGAATTTTAGGATTTTCTCTAATTCTGTGAGATATGCTACTGGTATTTTGATCGAGATTGCATTAAATCTGCATAACAATTTAGGAAGTATGGCCATTTTCACTATATTGGTTCTTCCTACCCAAGGACAAAGAACATCTTTCCATTTTCTGATATCCTCTTCAGTCTCCTTTTCAGAGTACCATAGTTTTCAATGTAGAGGTCTTTTACTTCTTTTACTAGATTGATTCCTAGGGGTTTTTTTTAGGTACTGGGGATTGAACTCAGGATCTTGCACTTGCGAGGCAGGCTGCAGAACCTCTGAGCTAAATCCCCGGCCCTTTTTATGCTATTTTGAAATGTGTGGTTTTCCTAGTTTCTATCTCAGTGAGTTTGTTATTTGTGTACAGGAATGCTATTGATTTTTTGAGTGTTGACTTTGTATCCAGCTACGCTAGTGAATTTGATTATTAAATCTAGAAGTGGAGTTTTTGGGGTCTTATATGTACAATGTCATGTAATCTACAAATAATGATAATTTAACTTCTTCCTTTCCTGTCCTTATCCCTCTTATCTCTTTCTCTTGTCTAATTGCTCTGGATAATGTTTCCAAAACATCAGTATATTGAATAAGAGTGGTGACAGTGGACATCCTTGTCTTGTTCCTGATTTTAAAGTGAAAGATTTCAGTTTTTGTCCATTTAGTATGATGTTGGCTATTGGTTTGCTGTAGATGGCTTTTATCCGATTGAGAGAAAGACCATCTATTCCAATTTTCTGTAGGGTTTTTATAGTGAATGGGTGTTGGATTTCTTCATGCTTTTTCTGTATCTATTGAGATGAATGGTTTTTGTTCTTGGCTCTGTTATTGTGGTATATTACATTTTTTTGATTTGTGTATGTTGAACCATCCCTGCATCCCTGGGATGAATCCTCCTTGGTGATGGTGTATAATCTTCTTGATGATTTGCTGCATTCTGTTTGCCAGCATTTTATTAAGGATTTTTGCATCTATGTTTTTGCATCTATTTTTGCATTAGGGAGATTGGCCTGTAATTCTGTCTCTCTCGCTCTTTTTTTTTTTTTTTTGGTTGGATCCTTCTCTGTTTTTGGTATCAGGTTAGTGCTTGCCTCCAGGAATGAATTTGGGAGTAGTGCTTCCCTTTAAATTTTATTAAAGAGAAGTAGCGGCATTAGGTCTCTAAATTTCTTGTACAATTCAGCACCAGTGAATCTGTCAGGGCTTTGGCTTTTCTTTGTTGGTAGATTTTTCTTCATTATTTTTTTTCTGCTACCAGGGATGGAAATCAGGACCCTGCACTTGTGAGGCAGGTGCAGCACCACTGAGCTAAATCCCCTGGTAGATTTTTAACTACATCTTCAATTTCATTGACTGATATTGGGATATTTAGAATTTTTATATCTTCTTGATCAGCTTTGGTAATTCATATTTATCTAGGAATCTGTCCATTTCTTCTTTCTGTATTCCATCTTATTAAAATACAGGTTCTCAAAGTAGGTATTGATTATCTTCTGAATTTCTGCAGGATCTGTTGTGATTTCATCCTTTTCATTCCTAATTGCATGGATTTGAGTCTTTTCTTTCCTTTTTTGATAAGATTGGCTAACGGTTTGTCATTTTTTTTATTTCATCTTTCACAGAATCAACTCTTTGATTCATTCATTCTTTGTATTGTTTTCTTAGTCTCCATTGCATTAATTTCTGTTCTGATCTTTATAACTTTTTCATGAGTTTTGGGCTTGACTTGCTCTTCTTTTTCTAGAAGCTTGAGGTTTAATATTTGGTTGTTTAGGGCCAAGGATTTAGCTCAGTGGTTCTGCCACCTGCCTCACAAGTGCAAGGACCCAAGTTCAATCCCCAGTACCAAAAAATATATATATATTAGGTTGTTTATTTGAGCTTGTTCTGTTTTTCTGATATGGAAATTCACTGCTATAAATATCCCTCATAGAACTGCTTTCATTATGTTCCATAAGTTCCAATATGTTGTATTAACAGTATCATTTAATTGTATAAACTTTAATTTCTTCTTTAATTTGTGACCCATTGATTGTTCAGGAGGGTGTTATTTAATTTTCATGTGAAGAACTAGGTTCTTGTGGTTTCTTTGGCATTGATTTCCAATTTCATTGAATTATGATCTGATAATATGCATGGGATAATTTCAGTTCCTTTGGATTTACTTAATCATGTTTTATGACCTAGTATGTGGTCTGTTTTGGACAACGTCCTTTGTGCAGCTGAGAAGAATGTATTGTGGGCTGGAACACTCTTTACATCTAAGTCCATTTGTTCTGAAGTTCGGTTCGGTTCTCATATTTTTTTGTTGATTTTTTAAATCTAGTTGAGCTGTCTATTTGTGACAGTGGGGTAATCAGGCCCTCCATTATAATTGTATTAGTGCTTATTTGATTTTTCATATCCAATAATATTTTCTTTTTTTGTTGTTTTTTGGTACCGGGGATTGAATTCAGGAGCTCAGGACCTTGCACTTGGGGAGCAGGTGTGGTGCCACTGAGCTAAATCCCTGGCCCGATATTTGCTCTATATTGTTGGTTGGGTTGCTGGATTTTTGTGCATATATATTTATTATAGTTATCTCTTCCTCGTGGATTGTTCCCTTTACAAAAATGTAGTGACCTTTGTTTTTCTTAATCAGTCTTGGCTTGAAATCCACTTTATCTGCAAATAGAATAGCTACCCCTGCCTTTTTCCAGGTTCCTGTTGCATGGAATATTGTTTTCCGTCCTTTGACTTTTCAGCCATTCATTTTTTTTTTTTTTTTTTGGTACAGGGGCTTGAACTTGGGACCTTGCACTTGCGAGGAAGGTGCCGGAAGCACTGAGCTAAATACCCGGCCCTTCTTTTTGAATCAAATGTGTTTCTTGGATGCATCGTATTATTGGATCTTGCTTTTTTTTTTTTTTTTTGGTATCGGGGATCGAACTCAGGACCTTGTGCTTGCAAGGCAGGTGCCAGAACCACTGAGCTAAATCCCCGGCCCTGGATTTTGCTTCTTGATACATCTTGCCAGTCTTTTTCTTTTGATTGGTGAATTGAGACCAATTATATTGATCCTTATAACTGAGATGTATTGAGTTTACCTTGTCATGTTATTTGCCTATTGTTGGTTCCCTTTTTCCCCCCTCTGTATAATTGCTTGCCTTGCCTGGTGGATTTATTCTGTTGGGGTTTGTGGAGTTGTAGTCCTTATCTCTTTCTATTATGTCTTTCAGAACATTTTGGAGTACTGGTTTAGTGGCTATGCATTTCTTCAGGTGTTGTCATGGAAGTATCTTATTTCTACATCAATTTTGAAAGATAGTTTTGTGGGGTACATCAATCTGGGTTGGAAGTTGTTGTCTTTTAGGGCTTGAAATACTAAACTCCAAGCTCTCCTTGATTATAGGGTTTGTGTTGAGAAGTCTGCTGTGATTCTGATGGACTTAGCTTTGTAGGTGATTTGTTTCTTTTTTCTAACTGTTTAATATTCTGTTCTTGTGTTGGATTTCTGGAATCTTGATTATTATATGCTTTGGTGTAGATATTTTTTTTGATCATGGATAATTGGAATTCTGTATTCCTCGCTTACCTCTATGTCAAATTGTTTTTCCCTGCTTGGGAAGTTTTCTCTCGTTACTTCTGTGAATGGGTTTTGTTGGGGTTTTTTTTCCCAGTACCAGGGATTGAGCTCAGGACCTTGCGCTTGTAAGGCAGGCCGTGGCACCACTGAGCTAAATCCCCAGCCCATGAATAGGTTTTTTGTATCATTTGCGCTATCTCCTGCTTTTTCATTGACTCTAATCAATCTTGTATTATTCTTTGCATCATCTAGTAGCTGCTGCATTGATTTTTCATGGTCTCATGCTATTTTTAAGAGATCTTTCTTTTCATGATCACTAACAGCAATACTGTCTTCTATATCTGATATTCTGTCCTTACATTCACTCATTCTGCTGTGTATGCTTTCAGTAGAATTTTTTTTTTTTTGTACCGGGGATCGATCTCAGGACCTTGTGCTTATGAGGCAGGCAGCGGCACCACTGAGCTAAATTTCCAGTCCTTCAATGGAATTTTTAATGTCTTGGCTATCTGTTTTTTTCCTAAGTTGGGTGTCCATGGTTTCCATCATTTTTCTAAGCTCCTCTATGTATGTGTTCTAGAGTCACTAAGCATGTCCTTCATTATAGTCACCATCTCTGTAATTATCTGAGAAATTGTTTCTGATTGGATTTTTTTCTTTTTTTCTTTTTTGGTACCGGGGATCAAACTCAGGACCCCGGATTGGATTTTTTTCTATAGCCTCATTCATCTGCATTTTTACTTCTTCTGTTACCACTTCTGAGAGTCTAGGTGAGTGGCTTTTGAATTGTTCCCCCTCATGTCCCGTGGTGGGTTTGCCTTTGGTGAACTGAAGTCTAGGGTTGCATCTTGCTTAAGTGTCTTCTCATTTTCTATGTTTTAAAAATTTAATTCTTAGGGGCCAGGGATTTAGCTCAGTGGCACCATGCCTCCCTTGAAAGCTCAAGGTCCTAAGTTTGATCTCCAGTACCCCCCCACAAAAAAAATTTAATTCTTGGGTTATGCTTATAAATTGAGTACAGTGAGTAGCTTTATTACTAGTATTTAGAACTCTTAGGAAATGACTACCTTTTTTTTGGTTTTTTGAGACAGGGTATTGCTGTGTAGTTCAGGCTGGTCTTGAACTCACGGTGTATTCCAGGCTGGCCTTGGACTCATGGTAATCTTCCTGCCTAACCTCTGGAGTGTTGGGATTACAGGTGTGTGCCACCATGCCTGCCTGCAAATGATTACTTCTCAGAGGTGTCTTCCAGATGTAGCTGGCTTTGGGTTTTTAGTCTGTTGCAAGATCCTATCTCTTCATTTTATTGGGCATGAGAAATTGCTAGCCCATTTTTCTTCGGCCCTGGCCTTTGTATTGTTTATGACCCTTAGGCAATCTCAATTTTGGCATACCAGGAAGAACAACTGGTTAGCACAATTATGTCACCTTGGCTAAAGTAGTACAATCAGCAATAACAATAGCATCCATCACAGCCTAGAAAATGACAAGCTGTGATAACTATTGATTTTGCCACCTTTAACTGCATGATTAGATTTCTGATTATATAATAAAATCTAAAACAAACCAGAAACTTTTGTGCAGTAAATATCCCCTACTGAGACGATTTTACCTTCTGGGGAGAAAATTTAAAAGGGTTAGGGGAAAAAAATAGAACCAGAAGAAGAGGAAGAGATTAGAAGCAAGGCTGGAGGGCAAAGGAAGATTATGCAAACTTTAGGAAACTGTTGGAGGAGACAGAAAGGAAAGAGAGAAGGAAAAAAAAATAGGGCCAGGATTTAGCTCAGTGGTTTCACTGCCTGCCTCGCAAGTGCAAGGTCCCAAGTTCGATCCCCGGTACCAAAAGAAAAAAGAAAAATAGGAACAGAATAGAAGAGCGACAATAAAAGCCAGAAACAATATTCACACTTATATTAAAAGAAAATCAAACAAGGAAAAAACAAAAGAAAAACAAGAAAAGGAAAAAAAAAAGTTTAATGTCCACTGCAAGTCATGTCTCTGCTGTTACTGGTAGACAGATTAGGCACACAGAGCCCAAATCTGTGTTTATTAATCCCAACAAGCCAGCGGTAGATTTATAGCAGGGTAGTGGATCATCCCAGGAAGCCTGTACCTTTAGTTCTGAAGCTCAGACTGGCTTCTGGCTGTGAAGCTGAAACCCAATTTGTTCAGCCTGTAACACTCCGTGTGTCATGCCCTCTTGAACTTGGCTCCTTGACTGCCTGCTGATTTGACCTTGGTTCCAACTCACCCTGATGGAGGCAGCATGCCGCAGCTCTGAATTCTGAGCTCAGTTGGCCCCTCTCCAAGATGGCTAACAGCCAGTCGTCCTCTCTTGGGGGTCATCTGAGCCCAAATAACTCAGTCCTCTGCAATCCGCTGCATCCATTGCTGTGTTTCACTGGTGCATTTCTCTGTGGAGGCCTCTAGAGTCAGCAGTAGTCACCATATGCCTGCCTGTTCAAGTCACCCTTTCTATGCAGTGAGTCAGGGCTCAAGGAGAAAGCACCACTTGCTACCTTTTTCTTCTTTGTTGAATTCTCTCTCCTTGCTCTCCCTGTGGGCTTTAATTCTTGATTCAGATGCTTGCTGGATCCCTGGGACCTACATCCCTCTTTCTTTTCCTCACGTTGCTTTATTCCAGTGTCTGAACACCATATCTCGTAGAGGCTCTTTCTCTGCTGTTCACCATTCCACTGTCCAAACATCAGTAGTTTTAAAAGTTCCACAGATGGGGCCAGGGATTTAGCTCAGTTGGTGCTGCTGCCTGCCTGGATTTTGATCCCTGGTTAAAAAAAAAAAAAAAAAAAAAAAAAAGTTCCCCAGATGAGTCCACTATATAGCTAAGAATACACAATAGTGCTGCTAGGAGTGCATGAACATAAAATTTAGGTAAGGATATACAATGATGGTAAACCTTTTAGAGATCAAGCACTTAAACTGCAACCCCAGTCCCACTTATTTATCACGAAGTGCCAACACTGCAATTAAACCTGAATACTAAGGTTTTAGTTTAGAAAAAAATAACTCATATATTAGCATCTTTTGTCTTAAAAGAAAAACATGTGTGCCATAGTTTTGCCACCACTGGTGACCTTTCTTTTAAACAGTCTGTGTTGCCTACCACAAGGGCATTGGAGGTATTAAAATTGAGCTTCACTTTACAAACTCTGTGAGTTTGCATGAATTCCTTAGTTAAGTGTTTCTGCCACGATTAAATGAGATATAAATAAGTAAAGTGTCTAGTGCAATGCAGAGCACAAAGTAGGTGTTTCTTCTCTTTCAGAAGTTGTTTATTTTTGAATGAATAAGGGTTACAAACCATCCTCATACTCTAGTTAAAGTCATGAAATGAGAACTTGATCTATTTATCTGACAAACTGTACCAAGAGTTAAGTATGTTATTTTTTAAGTGTGTTCTAAAGGAACTGTGTACCTCTTAATCAGAGGGATTTCCTTGTGTTTTTGTTTTCCTCTTTAAATATGATGGTTTTGGGGTTTTTGTTTTTGCTTTACAGTACCGGGGATTCAATCCAGGGCCTTGTGCTAAGTAAGCACTCCACCACTGAGCTACATCTTCAGCCCTTTTCATTTTAGCTTTGGGACAGGGTCTAAGTTCCACAGGCTGGCCTCAAAACTCCTGCATCAGCCTCCAGAGTGGCTAGAGGCATGCACCACCATGCCTAGCTAAAACACGATGTTTGAGCTTCCTGTCCAACACAAAAAGTTATGAACCTTTCCCTTTAAAAATAGTTTTCTCTTTTAAACAAACTTGTACTTTTGGGAAAGTTAATTTCTCTTCATAGATATCACTGTGCATACACAGCTTCTATATATAAAGTTCATCGGAGTTATTAAATGCTAAATAACTGTTTCCATGTGAAGGATACGAACAAATTTAATTGATTTGTATGACTTTCTCATATGCTTTGAAATGACACAACAGAAGCCTAACAAATAATATCTTGTTTTCTAAATTGACACAGTACTGTTATGGGGAAAATAACTCCCAACCTGTTAAGATATCAGCAACGTAGAGGAAGTCGTGAACCAACGGAGCAGGTTAGGAGAGTTTTATTTGAAATATGAAGAGTAGCTCCTGGGTTTCTAGGAGGGCTCCCATGTCAGTGGTCAAGGTGGCCCCTCAATCCAAGAGCTAATTATAGGTAAGCAGAACACAGGAAATGGCCTCTCACAGGTGGCTCTGTGGATTTAAAATGACCAACTGGAACTCAGGCCCTCTAATCCAGTTCTTTAACATGTAGGATTTCAAGGAACCTGGAATTTTAGAGAAAAACTAGTTCTTTTTCATTTTAAATTCCTCAGCACTCAGGAGTTTAGTAGGGAGTAGCTAGTAGGGGAGTAGCAAGTCCCTCTACTAGGGAGAGGGCTGCATCCCATATTGCATGAGGAAGTTCACACCTGGACCAAAGTCCTAGTTCATTGTCTCTTATTTTAATTCTTGTCAAAATGGTCCCCCAGCTCTTACCTCAGGCCCTTCCCCTAGCTAGTTGCCTTACTCCTCATAAGCAGACTAAAACTGTTTTCTGCAGTTATCGGTCTTTCATTAAAGAGGAGCATTTGTAAAATGAACTGTTCCCCAATCTTTGTTGTATGAAATATGAGGGCAGAGGTTGAGATCATGATGTGTAATAATGAGAGTGAACAAGCGAGGGAGCTCACGGTTGGTATTTCATTAATCCTGCCCAGTCTCTGGCTTTCTGCAGCCCTGGGAGAGCAGCCTCAACAGTTCTAGGGTTCTTTAGGTTAATAACAATAAGCCTGGGGTGGCCTGCCTAATCCTTTCAAGTGAATGATAAACACTGTAGAAGGCGTGTCAACGAGGCCCCACTCCCAGAGCTGCAGGTCACGTGAGCTCCCAGGACTTCCCGATTCCCAGCCGTGCCTCCCGTGAGCTGTATAATCAGTCTGAAAGGAAAAAGCGTTAGGTAGGCAGGGAAAACCTAGTGGAAGGAAGTTTAAACGGAAAGAGCCAAGCGTTTTTGTAACAATGCCACACTTTACTGTGACTAAGGTAGAGGACCCAGAGGAGGGGGCAGCAGCTTCGGTCTCCCAGGAGCCCAGTTTACCAGAAATAAAACCCCGGATTCTGGCTGCAGATGAACCAGGTGAGTCCTTAGTTTGGAAGTTTTTGGAACCTATAGTTTTGGTGAGAAATGATAACTAAGTTATCAGAATTGAGAATGCCTTCTCAAGCATGGAAAAAAGTGTGGACAAAGTGTTTTTTCAGTCATTTGTTTCATGCGCTTGTGTATCTGATAACTTACTTTTTTAACACACTTGTTTGTTTTTCCCAACAATGAGCTCTGTTGTTCATTACCAACAGGTGAAATTGAATCACGGCAATGTATGAAAAGTTTTCAAGCAAAAAGAAAGGCACAGTGAAAGTCAATTTATGAAGAATTTAGAATTCACTCATTATATCTAGAAAAGACTGTAAATCCAACTAGTAAGGGAAATTTAACTTTAGCAGTTTATGTATTATATAAAGAGAGAGCATGGTTCAGTAGCTTTGTGCTGTGGACTTTGTACTTGTGACTTCTCTGGTTAGAATTTTGCCTCAGTTTACCAGCTTAACAGTAATTCAGTAGTGAATGGTGTAAGAATTCTTTAATAAAAGGACAAAGGGGGCCAGGGATTTAGCTCAGTGGTTTCGCTGCTTGCTACACAAGTGTAAGGACCCGAGTTCGATCCCCAGTACCAGTAAATAAATAAATAAAAAGACAAAGGCAAGATAAAAAATAAAAGGACAAAAGTATAATAGATGATCATTATGCTGACTAGCATAGCATCAAGTTTAACAAAATTATTTGATGAATGTGCTTATCTCTATTATTTTCTCTAAATGGTTACAGTTATACTTTCTAGGGGAATTGTGGTTTTGAATTTTTAAACATGCAATTAAAATCTTAGTTAATATTATGGAATTAAATATAGTCAGAGTTTGAAGCCTCTCATTTTTTAGATCTGTGAATTGTCAGCAACTTCTCTGTTACATGAATAAAGCCTAGGGAAGCTCTCGAAATTCCTTTTAATTCCATGATTCCACGATTCTAACTTTTTTTCTATAGCAGTGATGGTGAACCTTTTAGAGCTTTCAGTGATGACGAACAGCCAGCTATGGCACGTGTGCCATAGGTTCACCACTACTGCAATCTGTACCAAGTAACATTGCAGTTCCTTGCTGTAAACAGCTGTTGATTATCTGTTTCTTACCAAGTTTTAGAGAGTTTTTAAGAAACTTTAACTTATTTGGGATCGTGTAACAGAAATAAAAGATTATTAAGAAAAATCTTCCTTTATTTTTTTCCTTCAAGAGAAATAATTTATTAGGAGAAGATAAAAAAGGTTTTATTGGGACACTGACCACTAGGTTATTTTCATTTTGCTGAATAGTAGTCAGGGTGATAAGAAGCTAAAAGCAAGTTAACCTACTTTGAACTTGTGCCTAATTCTCTATGATTTCAGCTCATAGAAGTTTCTTTCTTAGGCTTGTGTGTATTTGAATCCACACTTTTGTAATTGCTTAGATTTTTTTTTTTTTTTTTGATACCGGGAATTGAACTCTGGTCCTTGCACTTGCACAGCAGGCGGTGAAACCACTGAGCTAAATCCCTGGCCCATAATTGCTTAGATTTTAATCCCTTTAGACTTTTGTCTTTATTGTCATCTTCATTACTTTGACAGAAGTTAAAGTCTATCTGTACCTTATTTCACTTCTGTTTTTCTATTCCCTTCTCCATCCTAGCTGTATTTTATTTCTTTTCTAGACCCAGTATGTTTGGAGAAATTTTCTTCTGATTAGAAGAGAGCATTAAAATGACAATCTTTTTTGCAGTCATAAAAAGTTTGATAGTACCCAAACTTTTAATGAGGTAACATTATTAGGCTTAATTTATTTTCTTACATAGCAGTTACTTTGAACAAGTAAGAAGAGACATATATAACCTAAATTAGATTTAGGTTTTTTGTGGTTTTGTTTGTTTTTGAGACAGGGTCTTTCTATGCAGTTTAGGCTGGTCCTCAATCACAGTGTAACTCAGGCTGGCCTTGAACTCGAAGCAGCCCTTCTCCTCAGCCTCCTGAGTACTGGGATTATAGGCCTCCACCACCATGCCTGGCTAACTTGAATTTAATAGTTTTTTATTTGGTGTTTTCCCAACAACCCAGAAAGCACAGTATCCACTTGAGTAAAGGGACAAGAATGTCCTGTCTAAATTAATCTTTATTGTAGGGTTAAGTTGGAGGGAAGAGGGAAGATAAAAATGTGATTTTTTTTTTTTAAACCAACCAAGGAATAAAATGTTATTGAGGATAGATTTGAGGTTTTCTGTTTCCTTTTGCTTTTGGCTTTTAATTTTGGTTAACTTTGCTTGAAATATTTTAGCCCCTTGTTTTCCCGAGTTTAAAACTAAAATTCTACCTTGATTGTGGTTTTGTTGAATGCTCTTTTTTTTTTTGGTACCAGGGATTGAACTCGGGACCTTCTGATTTTGAGGCAGTCAGCAGAACCACTGAGCTAAATCCCCGTCCCCTTGAATGCACTTTTAATTAACACTGACCAGTTATGTAACCAGTGACTCTTTTTTTTCTTGTTTTGTTTTCTTTTTTTCCCCTCTGTATCTATGTGGAGAGAAAAATATGTAGTGTCATATAAATTGAACATATTTAGAAAGCTGGTCACCCTTTAACATAGGCTTTTAAATGATATTTAAACTAGACAATTTGAGTCAGATAAAGTAGAAAATGAGGCCAGGGGCTCAGTGGTTCCAGTGCCTGCCTTGAAAGTGAAGGCACAAGGTCCTGAGTTCAATCCCCAATACCGAAAAAAAAAAAAAAAAGTAGAAAATGAGTAGAGATAATTTAATTTTTAAAAATACATTAATTTTTGCATGCTATCTCCTCCATGTCAGTATAATAGAACCTTACATAATTTTGGTTTCAAAGGGAAAAACAAACTCAGATTTCTATTACGTTTTTGTTGTTTCTTCCTCTTTCCATTTTCTCAGCAGCCTGTCCACAGAAATAGCACTTACCACACATTGTACTGCTATCATCTGTTTACTTCTCTCTCCCCCAGGAAGCTGATTATAAGCTCTTTGAGGACAGAGCTTGTCAGATCATTTTGTATCTTTAGATCCTAAGCAATATAGTAAGCAGTTCAGTGAATAGGCATGCTCTCTGCCTTTTTTATTCATCAGTTGTCATGCCAGGTGTTGTACCTTTTTCCTAAGGCTACAAAGGTGTAAACGTTTCATCCCCACCCCCACCCCAGGCAGCAGAATGATTTTGGAGTCAGGGACTTGACTTTGAATCCCATTTCTACTAATTATTACTAATTAGTAGTAGTGACAATTTGTAATAATTAGTACTTGAGTGACTTTCACCAACCTGTTTAACTTTTTTCCTTATTGATAAAACCAAGGGAATTAACAGTACCTACCTACTTTACAGGGTACTTGTGAGGATTGCATGATATTGTGTGTGTGTGTGTGTAAATAGAGCACATGCAGGACAGCACTCAAAAATAAGAACTACCTTTTATTTATTATGTTGTGATTAGTGGTTCAATAAGAAAGAGAAACAGGTTTGGGTAACATGATGGGAAAAATAATAAATCCTCGGGTAGGGATCTCGGAGGAGAGGACCCAGTGGATTCTTGAAGGGAGGATTAAAGAAGATTGCAAACAATAGTAACAATTTGAAGGTAAGAGAGGATGGCTAATTATGGTGGCAAACAAGAATTTAGGGTTGTTAGCACCTGGGTGTGTGCTAAAGAGATCAGGGAGGAAGGTAGACTATTTACTGAAGCATTATCAATTCTCCGTGGGTGGTTATTGCCTTTTTAGAAATTAAAAACGGGGCTGGTGGCTTCTCTGGGTCAGGTGGTGAGTAACAGCCAGTGTTCAAACTTTCAAATTCTGTGTGCTTCTTATCATACCATGATACCAAATCCTAACTTTTTAGAATAAGAGAAAGTTATTTTATATCTTAATGTGTATAGGTCATAGAACTTGATAGGAGTATTATCAAAACTTGTAGTCCTGGTAGGACCAGTATATCAGTTTTACTGTTTATTGCATTTGCTTAATGAGATATGAATGCTACATTCCTTTATTTAAATGTTAAATTTGTATATTTTTGCAAAATAATTATTCTAAATCTTCTCAGTCCTTAAATCTTCTTACATTGCTTATGGATTAGGCAGATATGGACTGCTGGATTTTACTTGACTAGACACAGCAGATTAGATTTCCCTTCCCTAGGATATAGGGTTCCTAGGAAACTTTCAGAAATGGACCTATAGCAATAAAGGGAGGAACCTATAATGGTGTTGAACAGCATTTCCAAACATTTACTCACTAGCACTAGTAATACAGTCAGAGAACATACTAAGAGAGATTTCTGTTAGGTAAAGTTAAAATTTCATTGATAACTTGAAAGATGTTAGACTAATTAAATATTAGTTCTCATTACCTATGAAATCTTATATTCTAAAGAAGGAGATTTGACTACCTTTTTATTAACTAACATTTAAAAATATGTCAAAATAGACAACTGTAGAGATTCTTCTCTGTGTGGATAAACATCTTTTCTGTAGTGAAGATTTAAAAGCCTTTAATACCTGGGCATGCTGGCATGTGCCGGTGGTCCCAGCTACTCAGGAGATGGAGATTGGAAGAGATTGTTTAAGTCAGAGGCTTGAGGCCAGCCCAGGCATCATAGTAAGACCCCATGTCAAAAAAATAAAAATGAAAAATAGAAGCCTTAAAAAACAAAACCAAAAACTATGCTCAGAGGGCTTTTACCAACCTAGCTAACAGAAACATAAATCTGAATGTTTTAAAATCTGAGTAAAAAGTTTATCCTTCAATTTGGCTGTGTAAGTAGTGTTTTTCTCCCTCCCTCCCAATAGCCCAGTATTCTAGCAAGTCTCCTTTTAGCTCTGTACATCTCAAAACTTTGTGTAGATTGTGACCCTTTGTCACACTACACTCTGACATTCTTGAACACTTTTTTCCAACGTTAATCTCACTGATTTATTAAATTTTCTCATTCCCAGAATTTTTCTTGCTTAGCCTACCAGCCCTGTGTGTACTATCTGCTACTTTTGCTTCACAAAAAGCAAAAGATTATAACTCTTTAAATACTATAAAAATAAAACTATAAAAATACACATATACACATACTGCTTAATTATTGCTTTTTTATATTCTATACTGAAGCAACATTTACTATAGGAATGTGAAAATATAGTAAATAGAATTTAGCATATTGTAAAATAGTCAAAAGATTTTCAGATTTCAAGCTTAATTTAGTATATGGAACAGGTTAAGGAATGAATTGGTAAACTCTAAAGAAAATAGCATTTCTTGGTTTTGCCAAGTCAAAGAGGAAGCAGTTTTATGCAGAAAATGCTGCCAACATTACAGCAGTTAATACTAGCTACATGATGAGTAGCAGAGCCAGTGTTAAACCACGCACCTAACAAATGTTGGCTTATTTTCTCCTTATAACAACTAGGACAGGTTTCTGTTATCACCATTTTAGAGATTAGGAGTATGAGTTACTAAGAATCTAAAAATTGAGGGTGGTGATCATGACTTGCCTCAAGCCACATAGTGAGTATAGTAGACAAATTAGGTGGCAGATTTGGGATTCAAACTAAGGTCTGTGTTTTCACAGCACACTGTTCCTCAGCTTTAAACATACAGGTAATTTTTTTTTATGTTTTCTGCAACCAGGCTGCCTTATATTCTCAGTAGTTACTAATTATCAGGCTCTCTATTTTATCATCGTAGGTTTCTCAAAGTTAACAACTTTCTCTACCATTTTATGTATTGGGTTGGTTATTTTTTTATTTACAATTAATTTATTTATTTTTGGTTTCTTGAGGCAAGGTCTCACTATGTTGTTCAAGCTGGCCTTGAACTCACTGTGTAGCCCAGAATGGCCTCAAACTCGTGGCAGTTCCCCTGCTTCAGCCTCCCAAGTGCACCACCATACCTAGTTTGCTATTTTCTTTGCTATAGAATATTTCCAAAGGTAATATATTCATTCAAATGATGCTAAAAATGTAGAAAGCTGAACAGGCAAGGAACTTGACTTAACACGTTCACGATGAGGCTGTAATTCATATGTCTTGCTGCCAGGCAGCTCTGAACCCATGAGGCAGTCATGCATACACCACCAGTGGTTTAAGCCAGCAGGAGCGTGCTCATCAGGCAGTCATTCAGTAGCCCTCCAGTCCTCACACTTCTAGGAAGATTACACACTTGTCAGTGAGATAGAAATGGGAGACTTCAAGACTAAGATTATTGTTAGAAAAAAACTGCCATGGAAGTAAGTAAAATCATTGAATTTTAATATTTTATATATATATATGTATGCATGCACACCTCTGAAGGTATGCATGATGTGTTACTTATTCATTTATTTTTAGGTTGTTTTGAGACAGGTTCTCACTCTAATTCAGGCTGGCCTTGAACTCACTACATAGCCAAGGGTGACCTCAAACTCATGGTGATCTGACTGCTTCAGCCTCCTGGGTGCTGGGATTATAAGCATGTGCCACCATGCCCGGCATAATGTGTTTATTTTAATAGAAAAAATTATAATGTATTATTTAATGGATTTTATCACTTAGAATGAAGCTGGGTTACAAACAAAAGTCTGTCTGGGAATAGTGGCACACACCTGTAATCCCAGCTACTCAGGAGGCTGAGGTTTAAGGATCATAAGTTTGAAAACAGCCTGGACAACTTAGCAAGACCCTATCTCAAACAAGTTTTTTAAAAATATTCTTTTCAAAGGCCTGGGGCCAGGATTTAGCTCAGTGGCCCTGCACCTACCTGGCAAGAGCAAGGTCCTGAGTTCAATTCCCAGTACTGGAAAAAAACCCAAAAAGGCCTAAAGATGTAGCTCAGTGATAGAGCATTGTTAGATTTGATTCACATTACTTCAAAACAAAAGTCTGTTAACTTACACGACTTTAACCCATTCTAAAGTTCTGTATGATGAAATAAATCTCATTTCCTTTCCTGTGTTCTTTCCACGGTACCAGGGATCGAACTCAGGACCTTGCGCTTGTGAGGCAGGTAGTGGCTAAATCCCCGGCTCCTTAACATCTTTTTGTAACAAAAGATTCTGACACTTGTATTAGAAATGGTGGATCTTGGGCCGGGGATTTAGCTCAGTGGTTTCACCTACTGCTGTGCAAGCGCAAGGACCCGAGTTTGATCCCCAGTACCGAAAAGAAAAGGTGGGATCGATAGTAAAAGTCCTTCTCAGAAATTGTCTTCGCCTTTCTCCCACCTCATTGCCTTTGTTCATAACTTTTTTCTTTATCTGACTCTCATCTCTTCTGCTTCCATACCCTGACTACCATTTAAAAAAAAACAAAACAAAACTACATATATCCACATTTAATCTCATTACCTCAAGAACAGGTTTATATTCATTTCCTCGAAATGACTTGCCTCATCTTAATTTTGATTATTCCACTTAGCAGTATCTGTCAGCTCTCAAATACGCTTTTGAAGAATGCTTTAAACTTGCATTCTCATTGTAATTATCTTTATTTCTTCAACTGTATTGTACATTGCATGAGGGTGAAGGATAGTGTTTCAACTTTTTTAGAAAACCACTTTTATTTTGAAAAATTTCATACTCAGAACATTTCAGTGAACTTGCTGTTCATGTATCTTACCTATTGATATTTTTCTTTATTTTTAGATGTTCTTTATGTTTAGGAATATAAACCTTTCTTAATATGTTGGAAATATTTTTGCCAGTCAGTATTTTAGGTTTTTTGAGGTGTAATTGACATAAAATTAACTGCATTTTTTGTTTGCTTTTTGAGACAAGGTCTTTGCTATGTATGCATTCAGGCTGGCCTTGAACTCACTACATAACCCAGACTTGCCTCAAACTTGCAGCGATCCTCCTGTTTCAGCCTCCCCAAGTGTGGAGATTACAAGCATGTGCCATCATGCCATATATTTAAAGTATAGTTGGCCGGGGATTTAGCTCAGTGGCACCTCGCCTGCCTCACAAGTGCAAGGTCCTGAGTTTGATCCCAGATATAAAAAAAACCAACCAAACAAAAAAATTTTAAAAAATAAAGTATAATTTGATGAGTTTTGACATACATATATGCCCATAAAATAATTATCATAGTCAAGATAATTAACATTTTCATCATGATCAAAACTTTTTTGTGCACTTCATAACCAACTCTTCTAATTCCCTGTTCCCCAAGCAACTACTCATCTCTTTTCCCTTACTGCACATTAGTTTGTAATTCCTAAAATTTTATATAAATGGAATGATACAGTATGTACTCTTTGGCTTGACTGCTTTTATATAGCATAATTATTTTGAAATTCATCCAATCCAGTCAATATCTAGTATTCCAACTCCTATTAAGACCTTTCTATTTCTTGAGATTTTTTTCCCAGAATTTTAACACTTAAGGCAGTAATTGAAAACACAACAGTCTGCAGATTTTTGGAGTTCACAGAGGATCTTTAAAATTTGACTTATCCAGGTGTGGTGGGGCACATCTTTAATCCCAGCTACTGGGGAGGCTTATTTGCACCCAACAGTTGGAGGCTAGCCTGGGCAACATAGCAGGACCCTGTCTCAAAAAACAAAACCGAAAACAATTTATTTGCCAACATTTGAATGTTTTGGGGTTAGTTTATAAAGTGGACCTTTCTGACCTGGTTCCAGAAAGGTGGCTACTTGAATACCCCACTGTCCCTCTGCATTCTTAATTCCTTTTTTTTGTACCAGGGATCGAACTTTGAACCTTGTACTTGCAAGGCAGGCGGTGGCACCACTGAGCTAAATCCCCAGCCCTTCTTAATTCCTATTTACATACGAAAAGGCCCCTAGATCTAATGAGCAGTTGGGTACAGGTGAGGCCTTGGGCTCTGCAAGAACTCTGTCAGGGAGAACCAGCACAGGACTTGTCCCTGAAGGACTGGACAAGAGCTGGGATGAGGCTAAGAATGGGAGATCCAGGAAAGAGCTTGACTTGCCAGAGATCCAGGTTTTCCTGGAGGATAAAAGGGAAAGATCCAAGCCACTGAGATCTCCCTATTCCTAAGGCTAGAAGATACAAGGAGACTAGAGAGCAGGAGAGTTTCCTTCTGGGCCCCCACCAGGGCTGGTGACTTGCTGCTACCCTGCCTACCCACAGAGGTAGATTCTGCTTTGCCTTTCTATTTTCTCCTCCCTCCCTATCTCTCTCTCTCTCTCTCTCTCTCTCTCTCTCTTTTTGGTACCGGAGACTGAACTTGGGACCTTGCCCTTTTGTGAGGTAGGTGCCAGAACCACTGAGCTAAATCCCCGGCCCTCTTCTCTTATTTTTGAGATGTAGTCTTGTCATGTTGCCCAGTCTAGCTTTACACTTGTGATCTTCCTGTGTCAGCCTTCTAAGTACTTGGGATTACAGGAGCCCACTTGTCTTCTTGAGATTGCCACTACTTGTAGTCCTTCAGCAAACAAACCTAAGCCCTTATGAGATAACAAAGAAAAACTGGTCTAGGGAAGCAAGGCAACCACAAAGAGAAAAATCACTTAGAATAAATAACTTACTGGGCCAGAAATGTAGCACACAGTAACTTGAACATGAAAATCATAAATAGGAAATTTTTTTTTCCTTCTTAAGACAAGGTCTTGCTATGTAGTTCAGCCTGTCTGTGAACTACTATGTAGCCCAGGCTTTGCTCGAACTCATAGTGATCATCCTGCCTCAGCCTCCCAAGTGCTAGGATTATAGGTGTGTGCCACCATGCCTGGCAATGGAAAAATGTAAAATGAAGTGAAAAAAGACTTTAAGAACAAAAGAAATTATGACTTCCCAGCGAAGTACTTATTACCACTGGACTCAATCCAAGCACACAACTAAAAACAAAAACAAAACCCTGGGCTAGGTGCGTAGCTCAGTGGTAGAGTACTTGTCCAGGAAATGTAAGGCCCTGGGTTTGATCCCAGCCCTGAAAACAATGGAAACTCTATTAGAAAGAAGGTAAGAACCATTAGAGAAAGACCTTTTTGTCTTGTCTATCTGCTAATCCTTTGTCAACATTTAGTGCCCAGAATACTGTTCCACATGATAAGTGGCTGATACATGATTCCTGAATAAAAGAATTGTTGAGTGTGATCAGCTATTGGCCTGAAAGATCAATTAGAAGAAATACTTCAAAGTACAAAGTCAAAAACATTTGAAAAGAAACTTGAAAGATAGATTCAGGATACTTAAAGGGGATAATAGGAGTTCCAGAAGAAGAAAAAAAGAACAAAAAGAGGAAAAACAATAGTTAAACAAAAAAGTTCTTGAGCTAAAGACTTGAATGTGCAGAATGAAGTCCCAGGAAAGAACAGTGATGTTTTAAAAACCACACATCTAAGGATATGCTGGTAAAAATTTTGAGCTCCGGAGATTCATCTTCAAGGCTTCTACATAGAACAGGATATATCTCTAAAGTATCAGAATGGCATCAGAGTTCTAATTAACAATCCTGGAAACTAGGAGACAGTGGAAGAATATTTACTAGATTACCATGAGAAAAAGACTGAAATCTCAAATCCCTATTTCAGGTGAAGATGCTATTCCACTACAAGGGGGAAATGTTACACATATACAAAATTTTGAGACTATACCACCCACTTAACCATTGTGAGACTACTCAAGAAAAGATATTAACCAAATAACAAATGAGCCAGAACAGAGATCACAGATGAACGTGATAGAAATAATGAAAAATGACTCTGGGAATGTGTTATATCAGTGCAAAGTAAGGATTTTAATCAAAAGTTACATACTTTAGGGAACAGTTGCATAATAGTAGCAATGTAAAAATCCTAAAGAAGTCAAACCAAAAACTAAAAAACTCTGGGGGAGAAAACAAGAAAAAGCTTTCCAATTGGAGATGAGAGGGAAAGGGCCAGTAAGCACCTGTGAACATGTACATCATTGGTCATCAGAGAAAGCACACTCACTAGGATAGCTATAATCAAAAAGGCAGACAATAAGAAGTGTTGACTAGAATGTAGGGAAATTGAAACCTGGATTTACTGCTTGTGGGAACATAAGGTGGTATAACTACTTTGGAAAACAGTTTGGCAGGTCCTCAGAAATTTAAAAATAGAGGGCCGGGGATTTGGCTCAGTGGTGTTGCGCCTGCCTGGCAAGTGCAAGGTCCTAAATTCAATTCCCAGCCCTGGGGGAAAAAAAAAATCAGACCTGTCCTTCCTCATGTAAAAATAAGAGTTACCGTATGTCCCAGCAATTGATTATATGTCCTCACAAAATCTTATGCAAGAATGTTCATAGCAGGGCAGGGGATTTAGCTTAGTGGTGCTGCTGCCTGCCTCGCAAGTGCAAGGACCTGAGTTTGATCCTCGGTATAAAAAAAAAAAAAAAAAAAAGGAATGTTCATAGTATTACTCATACTAACCAAAGAACTGGTAACAACTCAAATGTCTACCAGTTGATGAATAGATAAATGGTGGTATGTCCGTGTAACATTATTTGGCAATAAAATTAAAGCACCAATACCTGCTGTAAATTGGATGAACTTTGAAAATAGTTGAAGTGAAAAAAGTCACAAAAGACCACAATGAAAGGGCCAGGGATTTTGCTCAGTGGCGCTGTGCCTGCCTCGCAAGTGCCTGCCTCACAGGTGCAAGGTCCTGAGTTCAGTCCCAGGTTCCGGTGAAAACAAAAGACCAAAATGTTGTATGATTCCATATTTGTGAAATGTTCATAACAGACAGATTTATAGAGACAGAAAGCAGGTTAGTGATTGCTTGGACTGGGTGGGGGGGTGGACGAATGAGTTGGGGATAGACTGTTAATGGATAGGGAGTGTAACGTTAGATTGTGGTGATAGTTGCACAACAATGTGACTACATTAAGAATCACTGAACACTTTAAATGAGTAAATTGTATGTGTCTTCGTTTGGTTTAAGCTGCTATAACAGAGTACCACAGGCTGGGTAATTTATAATCAACAGATTTAATGGCTCACATTTCTAGAAGCTGAGATGTCCAAGATCAAGGGGTGAACATCAGGTGAGGGCCTTTTTGCAACTGTAGGAGAGAGCAAGAGGAGAGAGAAGGGCCCCAAACTTGTCTAGTTAGAACAAACCTGCCGTGATAATGACATTAATCATTCATGACTACTGTGCTCATCTCATAGCTTAATCATTTCTCACTTGGCCCCCAGCTCCCAACACTTGCACTGGGGATTAAGTTTACAACACGCCACTTTTTTATGGGATGCAGTCCAATCATAATATGTGGCACATATTGAAACTATTTGTTAGAAAAGGAGTTAGTATTAATAACATGAAACAACTTGCATGAATCTCCAAGGCATTATTAGGCTGACTCAAGCCGGTCTCAAAAGGTTATAGAATGTCAGGAGCCATTTATATTTTTTGAATTATGGAAGATTATGTCACACACACTAAATTTTAATTTCAACATGTGTACAACTGATTCTAATTTTTCTACACTGCATGGAAAATAATTTGGATCATCCACACAGCTAAAGAAGTACATGAAGTATCATAGTCTTCTTGAATAATATTTTGCATCCATCCCGATATTCTTCCTTCTTTGTTACTTCTATTTAATTATGAAAATACTGTTCTACTTTTACTTCATGCTTCTGTAGTTACACATTTATACTATTCTTGAGTATCAGTTTGTGGATTTGGCCCAAAAAACTGTCTTTTATCTTTATACCCCATACTTTGCATGTATATGTGTGGGGGAGGGTATGAGGTATTGAATACAGGGTGGTTTTATCACTGAGCTACATCCCCTAGCCATTTTTATTTTTTAAGTTTGAAACAGGGTCTTGCTATATTTCCCAGGCAGAACTTGAGTTGGTGATCCTCCTGCCTTAGCTTCCATCAGTGCTGGCATTATAGGTGTGGTTCACTGCACCTAGCTATCTCAGGCTCCTAGGAGTTATAGGCTGTATGTTAAAGTTACAGCTATTTCTATTGCAGATGAGCTTTTCAACATTTATGGGATTTACCTCCATGTATTTAGGAGGAATTTCAACAAAGCTTATTCAAATGAATTCAGAACATACAGTTTACCTTATTACATTTTCTTTTACACAAATCTGAAGCCCAAACCAAAAAAAAAAAAGTGTCCTTTTACAAACATTTCTCTGCTTTGGACATACCCGGAACATTGCTTTTCCTCAAGGCCCTCCATTAATGTAATGTTCATACTTAGTATGCATACACACCAGAATTCAAAGGATGTAGTTGGTGAGCAGCCAGTAGTAGTGGCAGCTCTACCTGTGCTTCCTGCTCTTTCCACCTCTTCCTCCCTGGAGTCCAGTGTTTTCACCAGTGCCGTCAGTCCCACCTGTGTCTCTGCCCAGCAGTGGAGCCCTGGGGCAAGAGATGGGCTCGAGTGGCCTGCATAAGACTTGAGGCTGCTGGGGATTTAGCTGAGTGGTTCTGCTGCCTGCCTCAAAAGCTCAAGGTCCCGAGAGTTCAATTCCCCGTACCAAAAAAAAGACCTGAGGCTGGTCCTGGTCCACTCCAACCATGTAACTGCTGGTTGCTACTGCCTAGTGACCTCTTTAAAACAAGTCAAATGAGTCAGAGGGAAGATTGTTCAATAAAGTCTCATGAATTTCTTCAGAACTTACATGTCATCTTCTCTGTTACTATGGGCATGTTTTGTTATTTTAATACTTTGCACTTTATTTGGCTTTTACTTCATTTCAGTCTCTAGATTTTCTAGGGGAAATTGGAATGGCAGCATTGCAGTCAGAGTTCTTTCAGTGAGGTTTTCCTCTCTGCTCCCTCAGTGGCTCTTCTCCAGGATGACCAGCCCTTGGTCTCAGCTCCTTTTTCTTTATATTGAGCTTTATGAAGTTCATCCTTCTATTTTCAACTCTAATGATAACTTTTTTACTAAGGTTTTTTTTTTTGGTACCAGGCATCGAACTTGGGACCTTTCACTTTCGAGGCAGGCAGCAGAACCACTGAGCTAAATCCCTGGCCCTAATGATAGCTTTTATGTCTTTATTTTTATCTTTAATCTTTTATTGAATTAATCCTGAATTTCTCTTTCTTTGAGAATTTTTTTTCAGTACTGTGGATTGAACCTAGAGCTTTCACACTGAGCTACATCTCCAGTGGGTGCCTCCATGCCTGGTTTTTGTTTTTTTTTTTTTACTTTATTTTGCTGTGTTGCTCAGGCAGGGCTTGAACTTGCTGTTCTCCTCCCCAAGTAGCTGGGTTTTCAAGTGTGCGCCACCACACCTGGCTTCATTCTTTTTAATTTTTTAAATATGTTCATTCATTTTTTTTTCCTACTGTCATTCTTAATCTTGATGGTGTGTAATTGCAAAGAACAAGTGGTAGGGTGGGGGATCTCACATCCCTGAAAATGTAGCACCACATACTCATCATTTCCAACCTCAGTTGTACCATCAACACTATTCAAACATTCTAATGTGTGATTCTAGTTAGGTTCCTTTCTCATTTCTTGCAAAGCTTAATATGTTTAAGTCCCTGTCCTCTGTTCTCATATGACACACCCTCTATTTCAGAGTAAATTGTATTTTAATATCCTTATTCCCAAATTCTTAATGACATATACAGAGTCCACCAAAAAATGTATACATCAGGAAAAGAAAAACTCATATAAATATTTTAATACTAAATTTATTGGGACATCATGCAATTAATACTGGCTACCTTTGGCCTCTACAATTACAAGACGTGCTCAGAGTGGTGGCCATGAGCTTCCAGACATTTATTAGTATGGCAAACTGCCAAAGTGTATAAACATTTTTTGGTGGACTCTGTATTTGACATTGTCCTTTATCTTCATCCTTTTTTTTTTCTTTCCAGTACCAGGAATCGAACACACTTGCACTTGCCAGGCAGTTGGGGTGCCACTGAGCTACATCCTGGCCTTACCTTCTTCCTTCTTGTTCAACCCTAATCCACAAGCCTGTGCTCTAGACAGTTCTTGTTTCCTTTCTCCTGTGTTTTCTACTTCTTCACTGACTCTTGCCCTTGGTGTGTTTCAGTATTTACTCTTTCTTCCTCCCTCTTCTGCTCTCTCCTTTTTACTGTATTTCTTAGCAGTTGTTGTTCCCAAATAATTCTTACATCTCTCCCCTTCTCCTCATCCTCATTCGCACTATGCCAGTCCATTGTCCCTCTTGTCTGTCTGTTGAAACCATCCATTATAGTAATTACCATGGGAGTTTTCTCAACTATAAACTCACACTATTTTTACTCCCCCATTTAAAACCTCATAATGTCTCCCCATTGCCCACAGAGAAAAGATCATGCTGTTTAGGAGGTCATGCATATACCTTAATGATATAGTGCATTCTAGCTTAAGAGATTCCTTGTTTATTGGTCTTTTGTGCATACTATGCACCAGGTATAAGAGATCCACTCAAATGCCTCTGTGTCTCAGTGCATTTGTTTCATCTTCTTGAAATATTCTTTCCTCCAGTTACCTAGCAAATACTTAAGACTGAATTCAAAATCACCTCTTCCTTAATGGCTTCTGTTACTGGTCCAGGGTTTGTAATGTGATTTATATATTCCCATATCTCTTTGTCTCTACTACGAATGCAGTACTTTAGCCACCCAGTGTAGTCACTTGTCTAACCCCAGTGTGCTGTAAGCCCCTTCGGGGTAGCTACTCTGTGCTATACCTGACTGTTTAGAGAAAGAGTAAACCTGTTAGAAAGTTAAAACTTGAGAGAAACACTTCAGTTGAGCCCTTGGAAGGAAGTAGAAGTCAGGTAAGTAGAGAGGAAGAAGGAAATTTTCAATGAAAAGATGCATGTGTCTAAAGTCAGGGGTCACAAAATATTCCAGAGAATGAGAGACAAAGAGTTCATGACTAGCCAGATGATGACGTTAAAGAAAAGTAAACTGATGCTGGATTATAAAGGGACTTGAATGTCAGGAAAAATTTTTGAGTTCATCCTGTAAATGAAGGGAAAGCTGAGCATGGTGGCACACCCCTGTAATCTCAGGCTTGGGAGGCTGAGGCAAGAGGATCGCCATGAGTTTGAGGCCAGCCTGGGCTGTAGTGCATTCAAGGCCAAACTGAACTACATAGTGAAACCCTGTCTCAAAAACCCTAAACAAACCAACCAATGCTCCAAATAAGTAAGCAAGGATCTATTTATAGACGTCTACTCCATTAACCTCTACTACAACCACTGGCATTCCCTTCCTGAGAATTTGAAGTAGGAAAAGAGGCGAGCCTGCAAAGGCAGCCCTCCCCCTTTCCTTTGAGGGACCCTACATGTGATGGGATAGAAATAAATGAAAATAATCATCTTTTCACAAATGGGTGGGAACTCAGCACTGTCATTTGGAAGCCTTTGAAAGCATTGTGTTTAAGCAGGGGAGCAACCTAATAAAGGCAGAATTTTAAGATTATTAATATGGAGGAAAATGAAGGATTGTTCCAAAATGGGAGAATTGGTTCCAAGGGGAAGGATTGAAATATCTTAGGGCAACCCATTCAAGACACCCCCGTCTCTCAGGAGATATCCCTGTCCTCCATTCTCATTCTCTATTCCTATTCCTCAGTACATTTTCCTACTCTTAAAAAAATATTTTAATGGCCTAAGCTGGAAAGGATAAAAATCTTAAGTGATAGCAGTGGGGAAAAAAGAGAATTGGTGTAGAAGCATTGTGAAGCCACAGCTCACTGGATTTGGTGGCTAAGTGTGCATGAGAGCAGGGAGAATCAAAAATAGGAAATATGCTGATAAATCCTGCTCATCATACTCATTTTCTTTGTCCATGGCTACACTCTTTTCTTCTTTGTTATCAGATAGGCTTGTTAAATCCTGTTATTTTATCTCCAGGACGTCTCTATTAGTGATGTCTTAGTTGTCCATCCATCTAGCTGGAATGTTTTTCCTCCTCTATTTCCCCTTAGCCCATTCTTCTGCTTTTTGGTGAACATACTATATTTATTATTCTAGATGAATGTTTTTTGTCTTCCTAATTTTTTTACTGTTTCATCCTGACTCTTTATTGAATTCCACAAGCACATGAGCTTCCCTTTACTTCTCATGTCCTGCCATGCTCTTAGCAAAAGCGGATAGGGGTCATCATAGTTGAGTAGGTAGTGTTCTGAACTAGTCATGATACGGTCATCAGTGGTACCTGCATAGTTCCACACACTTAAATAGCTACTTTGGTGACTTGTAATTTGGTTATTTCATAAATGCCTTGCTTTGATATCCTTTGTCTTAATTATTTCTTCTCTGGATTAAGTTACCTGTTTTTGCTAACATTCATTCCTATACCAAAATTTTATAAACAACCAGCATAATATTTTTTTTTTTGGTATTGGGGATCAAACTCAGGTCCTTGGGCTTGTGAGGCAGGCAACGGATCCACTGAGCTAAATCCCCAGCCCCAACCAGCAAAATTTAATGGAAAAATCAGAATCCAGGTTCAAGCCAGTCTTTGAAATTTACATTCAGTATTCCTTGGCCAGCAGGATGTGGTAATTCGTGCCTGTAATCCCAGCACTCAGCAGGTGGAAACAGGAGGCTCACCATGAGTTTGAAGCCACCCTGGGCTACATAGTTCAAGGACAGCTTGAACTACATAGTGAGAGCCTGTATCAAAAAAAAAAAAATCAAGTATGCTTTGGCCAAACCATCCAGCTCTCTGAGAGGCTGAGGCGGGAGGATTATAAGATTGAGCCCAGCCTGGGTAATTTAGCAGTTTAGCAAGACCCATCTCATAATAAAAACAGGTAAGGATGTAGCTAAGGTCCTGGGTTCAATACTCAGTACTGGAAAAAAAAAAAGTGTCTTATGTGGCTTTGGTTTCTTTATGTTTCTGACCTCTACCACAGGGTTATGATGAGAATCAAATGAAACTGGTAAAAACAGTGTAAAAGAATAGAATGTTATTAAATCCAAGATACTGTTATTATCACTGTTCTTACTATGTTGGATTTAACTTTTCAAGCTATCTCATCATTATATCTCCTAGGGTGATCAGTGATCTTTGACAGTACTATTGTAATTATTTTGGGTCACCATGAACTCTAATAAATTTTATGTGTTCTGACCGTTCCACTGACTGGACATTCTGCTATGTCTGTCTGTCTGACTCTGTCCTTGAGCCTCTCCACTCCCTGAGACAGTATTGAAATTAGGTTAATTAATAAACCCTACAGTGGCCTGTAAGTGTTCAAGTGAAAGAAAGAACTGCATGTCTCTCATTTTAAAAGCTAAAAGTAACTAATTTAATGAAGAAGGCACATCAAAAGCCAAGATAGCCCAAAGATAGGTCTCTTGCACCAGTGAGTTACATTGTGAATGAAAGGGAAAAGTTCTTGAAGGAAATTCAGAAGTGGCACTCCAGTGAACACCTAAATAATAAAGCAAAACAGCCTGTTGTTGGTGGCGGGAAAGAGTGATTTGGACAGAAATGCAAGGCAACTACACCATACTCGCTTAGCCAAAACCTAATGTGGACCAAGGCACTAGCTCTTCAGTTCTGGGAAGGCTGAGTGAGGTGAGGAAACTGAAAAGTTTGAAGCTGGCAGAGGTTGGTTCATGAGGCTTAAAGGAAAGAAGCCATTTCTATAATATAAAGTACAAAGTGAACCAGCAAGCTCTGCTGTAGGAGTTTCCACAAGTTATGCAGAAGATAATTGATGAAGTTGGCTACACTGAACAACAGATTTACAGTGTCAACAGAACAGCCTTACATAGGAAGATGTCACCTAGGACTTTAATAGCTGGAGAGAAGTTAATGCTCAGTGTCAAAGGATGGACTGGCTCTTACATTAGGGCTTAATGCAGCTAGTGACTTTAAGTTGAAGCCAGTATTAATTTAGCATTGTAAAGATCCTAGGGCCCTTCTAGGCATGTCAACTTTTTGGGTTGTTTGGGACACAATGAGTGAAGAGGAATTGTCTTGGGCCACATATGAAATATATAATATAGTTCATGTGTATAAGTAACAAAACTCCCTATTTTTAAATATCTGTAATTAAAACATTTTGAAAAAATGAGGGTGAGTCTCTTGCAGGACACAGCTTATTCACACCTGGAAATATACTCTGCCCATGCTCCATAAATGGAACAACAAATCCTGGATGATAGCACTTTTATTTGCAACCTAGTTCGATGCCAATTTTAAGCCAGCTATTGAGACTTGCTCAAACAAAAAATGATTCCTTTGAAAATATTACTGCTCATTGACAATGCTGCTGGTCACCCAAGAGCTCTAATGGAGATGGACAACAAGATTAAAGTTGTCTTCATGCCTGTTTTATACAGCATCCATTCTGTAGTGTATGGATAAAGGTGTAATTTCAACTTTCAAGTCTTATTAAACACATTTCCTAAGGCTGTAGCTGCTGTAGATAGTGATTCCTCTGATGCATCTAAGAAGAGTTAAATTGAAACCCATCTAGAAAGGATTCAGCATTCTGGATGTCATTAAGAACATTTATGATTCATTTGAAGTCAAAATATTAACAGGAGTTTGAAAGTAGTTGATTTCTGCCCTTACATTTGATTTTAAGGGGTTCGAGACTTCAGTGAGGAAGTGACTACAGATGTGGTGGAAATAGCAAGAAGACTAGAAGTAGAATGTGAAGATGGGACCTAATTATTGCAATCTCATGATACAACATTAATGGATGAGGAATTGCTTCTTGTGGATGAGCAGAGTGGTTTCCTGAGATGTTATCTTCTTCTGGTGAAGATGCTGTGAAAATTGGTGAAATGACAATAAAGGGTTTAGAATATTATGTATAAACTTAATTGATACGTCAGCAGGTTTTGAGGAGATTGATGCCAGTTTGAAAAGAAGTGTTGTTGCAGATAAAATGCTGTCAAACAGCATCACATGCTACAAAGAAATCTTTTGGGAAAGAAAGAAAGTAAATTATGGCAAACTTCACTGTTGTCTCATTTTAAGAAATTGCCATAGCTGCCCCAGCCTTAAGCAACCACTACCCCAAATAATCAGCAGTCATCAACATTGAGGTGAGATCCTCCACCAGCAAAGAGATTGTAACTCCCCAAAGACTCAGATGATCACTAGCACTTTTTAGCAATAAAGTATTTTTAATTAAGGTTATGTAGGAGTCATATTGGGATTTTTTGGGCATAATGCTATTATACATCTAATGAATTACAGCATAGTGTAAACATAACTTTCATATGTACTGGGAAACCACAAAATTTGCATGACACACTTTACTGTGACATTCATGTTATTGCAGTGCACTGGAACCAGATCTGCAGTATCTCCTAGATATATGTGAAACTGTTGGTATAACTACAGAATCTCAGGCTCCTCCCGTGAAATTAAATCTTTAGGGTTGGTTTGTGACCCAGGAATTTGTAGTGTAGCAAATACCCCATCGTTTTGACTGGACAATTTCGGAAAATATTGGTTTAATGGAAATAGTGCTGAGTAAATGAATGAGTGAATGAGCAAATAGGAATGATGATCCAGAGGGTTATCTTTTAACCCTAAATATTGATATTAATTCATTTCCCAAAGTATATTCTAGGAGAGTAGTTACACAAGGTATTTGATGCAAATGAGTTATCTTTTCTTACATATTTAGCAATGCTGAATGAATATTCTCTTTTGGAGATTAAGCAGCCATTAGCATATTGAAAGGTGTGAGAAGTTATACATTGTAGAAATTACTTAACTCTTAAACAGATTTGCCAGATTTATTTACCTCCTTACCTCAAACCATTTTCTCACCAATTCCCTATTCACTAAGGAATATACACTTATGCAGTAAGAAATATACCATATGCGGAGTACAATTTATAGCTCTACACTACTGTAACAAGTTTATTCTCTTCATGGTTAGCTGTCTTTACAAATTGCTTACATTGCAAATGGTTTGAACTAAACTATAAAACCCCACCTAAATGATCTTTGTCTCCCCCTCTTCAAGTCACATGACAATTTATTCTTTACCATTAACTGGGATAAATATATAAGTGCCTATTTATAGGACTATTTCTATAAAGCGTTACTGTTACAAGGAAATATTTTCAGTTCATTTTTCTGATTACATCTGCCTGATTTTAAAAGTATATGTTTTGTTTTGTTTTTATTTGAGCTCCCATACTGGTCTATAGAGTACCTCAGGCTTTTTATTATCTGGTTATATGGTGACTCAGGTGTAGCTTAATTTATGAAAGCCACCATCTGGTACAAATAAATTATTGGCACATGGTCCCTATTTCAGGAAATAATTTGGTTATAATAAATGTCATTTTGAGTAATATTTAGGACAACTTCCACTCTTTTGTATGTTTGGATTTTTTTAGGTACTGGGGATCAAACTCAGGACCTTACACTTCCAAGGCAAGTGCAGTGCCACTGAGCTAAATCTCTAGCCTCTCTTTGGTTTGTTGTGGTTTTTTTTTTTTGGTTTTTTTGGTACCAGGGATCGAACTCGAGTCCTTGGACTTCCAAGGCAGATGATGGAACCATTGAGCTAAATCCCCAGCCCTCTTTGGTTTGTTTTTTGAGACAAGGTCTTGCTGTAAAGTTCAGGCTGGCCTTCTGCCTCAGCCTCCTCAGTGCTGGGGTTACAGCCATGTGCCACCATGCCCAGCACAACTTCCACTCTTAAGCAAATGTGGTTGCTCCCTTACCAATCACACGCTAGCAGGAAAAATGTTAAATTGGAGAGCTCAGATATAGGGCAATAGAAATGTTTCCACACATAGAGCAGTGTTATCTTGTTGAGTACATAGCTTGAATTGCACACCCAGAAACGCCCTTCAACTTTAGCCTGCTTAACAACTGATTTTTACTGGTATGGCTAGTTTCATTCTAGTGGGTTCATGAACTTGTTTTACTCCCACATTTGCCCTGATTTTACCTTTTACTTATCCTGTACCACTGAGCCACACCTGCCTTTACATATATTGATGAGACATTTGCAGGTTTTGGAGGTTAATCTTCAAATTACCAAATGAGTATCAAGTAAGGCATACCCAGAAATCCTTTATTTATAGTAAATTAAAACAAGAAAGTCAAAGTTGAACTTGTAGGAACTACATAAGCAAATAGATGAGGGTGTTCAGAAGAAAAGTACTGGCTTGACCAGAGAGTGCGCATGTGTCGATTTACAGTCAGAAGACGAGAATATTACATGGTGTAGGAGGGATTAATTCTTTTTAGGAAAAAGAAGTACACATTTGTATTCCTCCTTAAAACCATTCCTAGTCTTCCCGAGTGTCTGAGTAGTTTTTCTACTTCTATTCATAACATATTCCATGGCATTCCAGATAGCTTGTTAGGCTGTTGTATTTTGTTTTAGAACCAAAAAGTTAGAATGTTGATTCTCAAAGACTTCATCTCAGGCGAGCCATGGAGTGTGTTATAGAGTGCATAGCATGTGTGAAGCCTGGGCTCAGTTCCTAGCACTGGAGGGGAAAAAAGACTTTCTCTAACCTTTCTCTTTCGGCAGTACTGCAAATGTGTCTTTGGCCACTCATTAACCCAGACATTAATTTTCAAGAGGTGAAGTTTTCAAGTTTGTCTGCCCTAGTGCACCTTAGTAATTTGGAACCAAAATTTTGAAGGGTCATTGGTGTAGTATAGGAGAAAAACAGATGATGTGATAAGCCCTCTCCAACTTTTCCTCTAGAGTCAGTAGGATAGATCTAGGTGATTACCACAGTTCTTACATTTCTAAAACTCTACAATTCTTTCTCTACTTTCCTTTCTATGGCACCTACACACCTCCATCTGTACAATGATAGGGCTCAGTTTTTCTCCTGGTAAGATGAAGAATGGGGTGAGATGAGGTGACCCAGTGTATCAACTTACTATAGAATTATTAACTCTTGGGCGGGGGATTTAGCTCAGTGGCAACGCGCCTGCCTCTTAAGCACAGAAAAAGAAAAGAATTGGTTTTTTATTTGGTTGTTTTTTTGGTACCGGGGATCAAACTCAGGACCTTGAGCTCATAGGGCAGGCGGTAGAACTCCTGAGCTAAATTCCTGGCAAAGAATCGTTAACTCTTATTTTGTCTTATGTATAAAAAACTCTTTATTTAGAGTAATAAAATACTCTCTTTTTTTGGTACTGGGAATCGAACTCGGGTCCTTGAGCTTGTGCAGCAGGCAGCGAAACCAGTGAGCTAAATCCCCAGCCCCAAAATACTCTTTATTTAGATGGGAAGATGAATTTAAAATAAAAGCTAGGAACTCACTTGGCTAATATGTTAATGAAAATGTCTTAGAATAGAAAATTTGGAATTTTTCTTTTTCATAACCAAATTAAAGAAAAACATCCTCTGAAAGTACATCTTAAAATGTGCATGTATCATTTGAAACCTTAGTTGTGGAAGTCAGATTTCGACCTGATGAGAATCTGTAAGGGTATTTTTTTTTTTGGTACTGAGGATCGAACTCAGGACCTTGCACTTGCAAGGCAGGCGGTGGAACCACTGAGCTAAATCCCCAGCTGCTGTAAGGGTATATTCTGTCTGGGATGTGTATTTATTTATTTACAGTGCTGAAATTTGACCCTAGGGCCTCTTGCTTGCTAGGCAAGTGCTCTCCCACTAGCTACACCCCCACCTTGGGATGCATATTTTAAAATGTTAGATTTAATTATATTTAAAACACATATATGGGTCATGTAAATATTATTTGGATTTTGCCTAAAATAATATCATATTTTAAAATCTGGTTTTTATCCTGGAGAAGATTCACAGGTACTTTTGTGTAGTTTATTGGCTATGTCATAATTGGGAAACAATTTAACTTCAGTTAGAAATTAGTGAAAATAATGATGTAATCATTTCACATTGTTCACAGACTGACTGATCTAAATTTACTTTTGTTTTCTCAGCCACATTCAGGGAAGCCAGATGTAGTCCTCAGCATCTCAAGAGATTTAATCTCTTGATTTAAAAAAAAACAAAGCTCAGGGTCTTTTTCTGTATTTGGCCCTTAATGCTTTTCAGGCTTTGAAATAAGCAAATGATTGATTATTAAATGGTGGTGATTAATCTCTTGCATTAGGAACTCAGTTTATTGCTACTGATTTTATTTCAGATTACTAAAGAAACAAATAATTACAAAAGGTAGTTTAGTCATTTTATTTAAAGCCAAATCAACATATTTGATATTAATAATGAGCTGTCATTCTAATACATTCCTTTGTGATTAAAGAGGAAATTTAACTCATGTCATGGACCCTGAATCATCTTATGGAAATGCATAGTCAAATTTGTGTAATGATCTTTTTAATTTACTTTTTAAATTTATTTGAGGATCTGATAATTGAAATTGGGGTGGGATTGAACTCAGGGAGTATTGAGCTACATTCCCGACCCTTTTGTGCGTGTGTGTGTGTGTGTGTTGTACCTGAGATTTAACTCGGGGCCTTTTCACTGAGCTGCATTCCTAGCCTTTTTCAAAGTCTTTTTGAGACAGGTTTTCAGCTTAAGTCACTCAGGTTGGATCCTCCTGCTTCAGCCTCCATGAGTGCTGTGATTACAGGCATGTGCCACCACTGACTTCCCTTTTATTTTATTTTATTTTTATTTTTTAGGTACCGGGGATCGAACTCGGAACCTTGCACTTGCGAGGCAGGCACTGGAACCACTGAGCTAAATCCTTGGCCCTTCCCTTTTATTTTTTGAGACGAAGTTTCTCTCAGTTGCCCAGGCTGGCCTCGAACTTGTGACTGTTCTGCCCTCAGCATCTCCAGTAGCTGGGATTACAGGAGTATGCCTTTGTGTCTGGCTTTACTACATTTTAAAAATATGCTGAAGTACATGTAGCGCACAACTTATCATTTTAACCACCTTAAGTGAATAAGTGACATTATTACATCCACAGTGTTGTACAGCCATTGCTCCTCTCTACTTCCTGAACTTCTCTCCACCCACCCCATGCAGCAACTCTGCTCAATAAGCAGTAGCATCCCACACCACTCTACCCAGCTCCTGTTCACCACTGATCTACTTTCCATCTGTATGTTTTCCTTTCCTCAGTATTTCATATGGAATCATACAGTATTTTTTTCTTTGTGTCTGATGTGTTCTCAGGTTTCATCTATGTTTGAGTGTGTATCAGAATTCCATTATTTTAATAGCTGAATAATATTCTGGTCTATGAAAATAGGAACTTGGGCCCTTCCCTTATATGACAAGGTTTACAGCAATGTTTTTCAGAATAGCCAAAAGGTAGAGACAACCCAAGTATCCTCCAGAAGATAAATGGATAAATTGCTGAATGATATGGTAATTTTAAGGAATGTAATCTTTTAAAATAATTTTTATAAATTATTTTTATTTTACTTTTTATAATAGTTCTTTTCTTTCTCTTTCATTAATGTTTTTTAAGCTTTTCAGTTATTTTGGTTATTTCCTTGGTTGTTTTTTTTGCTGAATTTTTAAAAATTATTTGTTTTGAGCATTCATTTTTTCTTTTTTTTTTTTCAATTGTTTGTTTTTCAGACCCGAGTCAGAGCTCCATCACAGGGGAACACAGCCAGCTGTTAGGTATAGTATCACTGTGGGAACTGACTCTAAAAAGTCACCTTTTACCTGCTTGTATTAACATATATTACTTACTCCCTCATGTAATTCTATTTTTGACCCCCCTTTTTCTGCTTCTCACCCATCAGTTATTTTCTTGCTGTTTCTTTTTCTTTTTTTTGTACCGGGGATCAAACTCAAGACCTTGTGCTTGCAAGGTAGGTGCGGGGCCACTGAGCTAAATCCCCAGCCCTTTCCTGCTGTTTCTGTTTCCAGTTTAAGCATTAAGAAATTAAGAAATTCTTAAGCATTAAGAAACTACTACTGTAATTGATAACTAACACTCAATTTAGTTACTGCATTAAAAATTAATTATATGGTTAAAAAATCTTAAATTTTTTCCAAGATAATTTTGTAAAGACAACATTGTAATATTCGGTAATATTTTGGACTTTATCCCTACTCTTCTCCTTTTAATACTTTTCTTGGCCTTTTGTTCACCTTCATTTTAATTAGTAAAAGTACCTCATAAACAATATGGCTTTAGGCAATCCTTAGAAACTGGTGTTCCAATTTCTTACATGTGAAACAAGTTATGAAAGTGAATTGATTTCCTCTAGGTGTTGGTTATTTAAATTGCAGTAAACTTATAATTTCACAATTCCACAAGCTTTCACAACAAACTTATAAAATGTAAAAATAAGGCATATTCTGGTAAGGAATTCAGGCAATAAAGAGGTTACATACATAGAAGAACGCAAAGGTCTTTGGAAGTATCTCTTCGTGTCTCACCTCCGTTCCCCCCAAAGTACTTGCTATTTCTTGGAAATTCTAGAAAATTTTATTGTTTTTTCTTTTTTATATCAATGGAGTTAAAATATACAGACTGTTCTGTTCTACTGTACAGACCTCCCCACCCCCAGTGCTGGGGATCAAACCCACAGACTGTCTTTTTCACTTAACATTTTATCTTGAGACATTTTGTCTACACATAAAGATCACCTCATAAATTTGTTTATGGTTGGATAGTATTTCATTATACACCTTTGCTCTAATTTTACTCAGCCAGTACACTCTTCATGAGCATTTAGGTTATTTATAGGTATGTTATGTTTCTCTTACAAATAAGTTTGCATTAAACATCATGCATTTGTATCCTTATATTCTCATTGCCTGTATGTTTACAGAATAAATTCCTAACAATGGAATTCCTTACTCAAGGCATTTACATTTTCAAAAACATAAATCACCACAAATTCCTGCCAATACTAATAAGGGCAATGGAGGAACTCTTAGCTCTGCATTATCGAAAGCTGGCATATCAATTTAAAATTTTTTTTTTACTAATAGGTGAAAATGGCATTTCTAGTTTTTATTTATATGTTTTTAATTAATATATTAACAGTCATTCTGTGTGTTCGTGTGTCTTGGTTTTTTTTGGTACCGGGGATTGAACTCGGGTCCTTGCGGTTGGGCAGCAGGCGGTGAAACCACTGAGCTAAATCCCCGGCCCCTGTGTGTCTTGTTTTTATTGTCTTTTTGGGGGCTATTTTTGTTTTTACAGTACTGGAAATTAAACCCAAGACCTTCATACTGTGCTACCTTCCTAGTCTTTTTCTTTTATACAAGGTCTTGCTAAGTCAGTAAGTTGCCCAGGCTGGGCTCAAACTTAAGATCCTCCAGCCTCAGCTTCCCTGAATGCTGGGATTACAGGTGCGCCACTATACCTGGCTTGTGTGTGTCTTTTGATTTACATTGCTGAACTTTTAACTGTTGAATATGTGCAAAGAGGTTGCAGAGAATATATTCTCAGAAGTCCAGAGTAGGGAAGATACTTCATATGGCTTGTTTGCCTATAGAAGTTTCAGAGTATTAGTTGAAAAGACTGGGATACTCCTTGTTTTTCCTACGTTAAAACATTACAAGAGTCCTTCAGTTAATGAGAAGAGCTAATGAGATCTTAACACTCATTCCTTTGAGTATGTGTGTGTCTGTTAGAACTGTACCTAACACTCTAGGCACCCAATAAATATTTGTTAGGTAAATGATATAACATAAACATGGAAATCTGATCACTAGGATCCTAGCCTTGTGGTACCGGGGCTGTCATTCTCTTTTTTTGTTTGTTTTCTCTTTGGTTCCAGGAATCAACCCCAGGACCTGGCACATGCTAGACAAGTGTTCTACCACTGTACTAAAATTCCAGTCCTGCTGAATATGGTGGTGCATGCCTATAAACTCAGCACTCAGGAGGCTGAGGCAGGAGAATCACCTTAAGTTCAAGACCAGGCTTGGCCACATAGTGAGTTCAAGGCGAGCCTAAACTACATAGCGAGACTCCACAGACCAAATAAACAAATAAATAAATAAATAAATAAAATTCCAGCCTATTATATTGTTATATTGAATAGCTCATTTACACTACTCAAATTTAGTCTTCTATATAAAAATTTCATATTTAAATCAGGAATGGTTAAGATTTCATGGGAAGATTCTTCCAAACTATGAAAAGCACCCTCCCTTGAATTATTCTGTCCACGAAACATGTATGATTGGCAGAGAAATTTGAGAGCAGTTCACCATCTGACCAGGAACATGGGCAGTGGCTGTCGGGGAAGGCTTTAGGTAGTGATCTGGTAGTTAGGAGTTTATACAATTCAGTGTTACCAGATCAAAACAGTGAAATAATTATTTTTTGCATTATTTATAAACATCTTATTGTTTCTCAGAAAGGACATTAGTAGCTTGAATTAAAATCTTCCCAGGGCTGGGGATTTAGCTCAGTGGTTCTGCCACCTGCCTTGAAAACGCAAGGGCCTGAGTTTGATCTCCGGTACCAAAAAAAAAAAGTCTTCCCAGTTCCTGGGGCTGGACCTGTGTAACTTAGTGGTGGAGCACTTGCATAACACACACAAAGCCTTGTGTTCAGTTTCACCATGGGGCGGGGCGGGGGTTGTCCCCAGCTCTCTTTAAAAACTTCCTTTAGGGTAAGTTGGCCTGGTAGGTGAAAAACTGGTTCAATTACTTTGCCTACTGAATTGAAGTTATAATAGCCTATTTCAGGCTTTTCTTGCTGAATTAGATTTATAATAGTATCTTCCAGACCTGCTAAATGCATTTCCTATCAACAGGGTACGGTTATTTTAATGTATTTGCCATTCCCACTGACTCATCAGGTCTCTTGCGAAACTCAGGTATTAGGCCAAAGAGATGTAGAGGAGAGAGAAATTATTATGATAATGAATCCAGTTCTATACTTAGGATTTATGAACTTTTCCCTGTATAATTTTCAATTTAAAAAATTTAGAAAGGGCTGGGAATTTAGCTTAGCAGCACCATGCCTGCCTTGCAAGTGCAAGGTCCTGAGTTCAATTCCCATTACCTGCCCCCCCCCCCAATTTAGAAAGCAAGCAAACAAACAGGCAGTGAGTCTTGACATTTCTATAAGAAGTTTTACCAAACATTCAAGGAAAAGAATTCCAATGTTCTCCAGGCTTTCTCAAGGCATAGAAAACCAATTAAACATTATCTGAATCAGTTTGAGATATTCATAACCTTACCAAAACTTAACAGTGGCAATATGAATAAAATATAGTTCAGTCTTACTTTGAGGCCAAAGGAATAATTTGAGATTTATCTTGGGCCTCAGATATAGCTTAAGATAATTGACAAAAGCCAGCAGCTTTATAGAAATAATGTCAATGCATCAATAAAGTTTTTATAAACAGACATTTGGTATACTGTCTTTTCTGTTGTACAGAAAAATGGCAGGAGTATAGCTCAGTTAAGAGTGTGTGATTACTTTGTGCAAGGCCCAGGGTTCAGTCCCCAGCATTCCTCCCCCCAAAAGAAGAAAGAAAATATAAATATACCATAAAAATAGAAATATTAAATCTTGAATAGAACCAATTGTTCTGCCAGTTTTCATTTGAATTATGCAACAAAACACTAAAAGTTTCCCCATAATATCAGCATTATTTGTGTAGTAAAATGAGAAAAAAGAAAAATAATAGTGACCTGATGGGGCTCTTTAATTCAAAGCATTACTAAAGCCAGTCTCAGTAGGTATCCTCCAAAGGACTCTTCTTAGGATTCTGTATAATACTAAAAGATCTCTACAATGTAGATTTGATTCTTCATGGAGAATAAATATTACTTGTTATTCAGAAACCCTAGAAGTTCTTTTTCATGTGGTATTTCCGGAGGTCAAAGTAGTGACCCAGACTACCAAAGGCTATATTCTGAAGCAGCATCTTTCCCAACCAAGATACTCAAGCCAAGAATTGATCCGTGCCTTTGAATAGAACCACTTCTAATTTCATGCTTTTCAATATAGCCACACCTGAAAAGAGCTTTTTTGTTTCTTATGTGGAAAGCCTTGACCTTTAATGACTCTCCACAGGCATGAGTGACCAGGAACTCTATGGGACCCTCCTATTCTACATCACCACCACAAGTAGACCTTGGGCAAGACAGTATTGGCGACATCATTGATGTCATAATGTTGCGGCAGAGCAGCTCAGTGCTATAGCCAAGTGTAACAGTTCAGTGTCATAGCTCAGAGGCACAGCTGAGTGTTACAACTCAGTGTTGTGCCCAAGTGCCACAGCTCTGAGGCACACCCGAGCTTTACAACTCTGTGGCAGCTCTGAAACACAGCTCTTGTAATTTGAAGACTTGAGAATTGGATGGTCAGTAAAAGAGGTGGAGGAAAAAACTTTTATTATGCCAGAAAGCCCAGGTGGGCTCAGAGGAGTCTGAGTGCACTACCAGAAATGAGAGGCTCCTTATATAGGGATATACAGGGTATGCGAGCGTGCTCAATGAAGAGGGGGAAGTGGAGTTACAGAAGATTCCCGAAACACATGCAGAGTGAGCATGCTCACTGAAGGGGGGCGGGGATTACAGAACATTCCTGAGAGGGGGCGGAGTTTAACATTCCTGAAAGGTCACACAGTTCAAACAATCACAAACCATTTTGATACATTGGGCAGGAACCCAGCAGCACAGACTTAACATTTCCGAAACAAAACATTCTGTGGGGAAAAAAATGGAGGCAAAGGAAGGGCCTGTCTTATTGAATAGCACTTCTCTATCAAAAAAGATGCAGACAGAATCTCCAAGGATATTCCATCCCCTAAAACCTTAAGCAAGTGTGGAAGCTGGGCTAGAAACTGCCAGAACCAGAGCGTCTAAAAGTGAAGATGATTTCACTGGAAACTTGAGACTGGAGAGGTCCAAACATAGAGGTTCCAGAGTTGCTACGAGGTGGCTTGGACAACAGACAGAAAAACGGGGCAGGATGGGCCAGGGATTTAGCTCAGTGGCACTCCACTTGCTTTACAAATGCAAGGTCCGGAGTTCAATCCCCAGTACCAGGAAAAAAACAAAAAACAAAACAGGGCAGGTTTGTGCTCATTCCAGATTTTATAGCAACACTGTTGCAAGGTTATTGAGCAATGGGAAAGAACGGTTCTACATTGAAGCTGGGACTCCTCTTTTAAAACCTTTGAGAGTTCCTGAATGTGGGATAAAAATTCTGTTAAATGTTTAAATCAATAAGGAATGCAACTATGAAGGAGAACAAACTATTCAGCAATGAGAGACTGCTCAGAGAGAAGAAAAACAAATAGAACTTCTAGAAAATAAAAATACATTTATAAAGAAGAGGTTAAATAGATTTCGATCCCGGTTACCAAAAAAAAAAAAAAAAAAAAGTTAAATATAGAAACAGTGAAGAATGTGAACCAAAAGAATATTCCACCTAGATATATCTCAGTTAAACTACAAAGTATCTAAAATATCTTGGAAACAGAAGGAACAGCTCATTAAAGCAACTACAGATGACAGAAGAACTCTCAACAACAAAACAAAAGCTAGAAAATACAAGAATGCAGACTTTATTAACATAAAATTGTGCTTAACAGAATACTCAGGAATAAGACCAAAATAAGCTGAAGCAGCCCTGGTGGTCATCGGGCTGACAGATGTTGCAGCCAGATTGCCCTCACATCCAAGGCATAAGAGCAAAATAACACTTGTAGGTAAATAAAAACTGAGGACATTTTTTACTATGAGGCTTGCTCTAAAATAGTAGTTTTCAACTAGTGGCAATTATATGCTCCAAGGGGTACTCTAGAAATATTTGGAGGCTGGAGATCCTTTTTTTCTTCCTTTCTTCTCTGTCTTTTGTACTAGAGATTGGATCCAGGGGCACTGTACCACAGAACTACAGTCCCAGTCCTTTTTACATTATTTTTATTTGAGACAGGGTCTCACTAAGTTGTTCACACCTGGCCTTGAGCTAGAGGTCTTCCTGCTTGAATCTCCCAAGTAGTTGGGATGCTTGCAGTCTTCTTGTCTCCAGCCTCTCAGTTAGCTGGGCTTACAGATGTGTGCCACCACACCTCACTGGAGACCTTTTGATTGTCACTAGACATGTCACACACATCTAATGAGTAGAGGCCAGGGATCTTCCCCAATAGCAAGTAGTTATTTAGTTCACAATTTCATAGTACTAACTTTGAAAAACCTTCTAAAGGAATTTGAAGGACTATCTCAGGAAAAAGAAAAGATTCAAAAGTAAAAAACTAGTCTAAAATGCAACAGGGTATTAATGAAATTTTGCCTCCACGTGACAGTTAATTTGGATTTTCAGCTGACTCTAGAGCAGCCAGCAGGTACAGATTAGTAAAGCATACCTCTGAATGTATTAGGGTGGGTCATGAAGGTACAACCTTAGGTACTGTATCTGGTCTCTGACTCTTCCTGGTGCTCTTCCCTTGCTTTGCTTCTTAGCCACTATGAACTGAGCAGCTTTGTTCCATCATGCCCTTCTGCCGCTCCTGCCTTGGAGACTGCCAACCATGGACTGAACCCTCTGAAACTATCAGCTAAATTAAACTTCTCCTCCTCTAATTCGTGGGTATTTGGTATTGTGTCCCAGCAGTGAAAAGCTAACTAATACATTCTGTGAAATTTTAGTGTCTATTTTGTGTTGTCAATAAAAACTACTTGAAATATTGGATACCAGTATTAGGTAGGTCAGGAAAAAAAGTCAGAAGTAGTGTTCATAATTCTTTATGCTGCTTAGGAGGATGTTAAGCTATTAGTCTTATTTACCATGTTTTAAGGAAAATATGTAAAATTAAGGGTAATTAGTAAAGGATACAAATAGTGTGGAAACTAGAGAAAAAATGGAATAAGGGAAAACAAAAATTCCATAGAAAGATCAAAACAACAGCAGAGACAAAGGCAGAGTAAAAATGAACTAGAGAGGGCCGGGGATTTAGTTCAGCGGTTGCAGCACCTACCGTGCAAGTGCGAGGTCCCAAGTTCGATCCCTGGTACCAAAAAAAAAGAACTAGAGAGAAAAGGTGGTAGAACCCAGTCCAGGTTTTAAGATTTGAAAAAAAAAACCAAAAAACAAAAACTGCTGTACCAGTTAATTTTTTTTTTTTTTTTTTTTGGTACGGGGATCGAACTTGGGACCTTGCACTTTCAAGGCAGGCAGTGTACCAGTTAATGTTTTGGGGTTTTTTTTTCATTAAGTTTATTGGTACATTTTAGGTATACAGTACAGTTACATTCATCATTGGGATCTTGTACCTTTACGTGAGTATCTTGGTTCTTATTTTTTTCCCATTCCCCTGCCCTCCCTTCACTCCCTCCATCCTTCCCTATTTACAAAGACTTTGTTTCCATTTTTTTCTTTTCTCATATTTTTTCTTTTCCCTTCTTTGCTTTCCTCTACCCCTCCCATTTCCCCTACTCCTTTAGACCTTTTCTTCTGTTTCACATTATCAAGTATACATTTTGATCCTTATTTACACTTTTAGTTTTTCACACCAGAAAAACTATTCAGTATTTACACGTGTGTCCTATTTATTTCCCTGTAAGAGTATGTACCAGTTAATCTTAATTCTTAGTTTGACTGGATTAAGAGATTACTAGAGAGGTGATTAGATCATGGGGATTAATCTACTGATGTTCATAGCTGAATATGCTATTAGGAATGGGGCCCACTGAAGATGGGTCATGGGGAACATGCCTATGGAGTGTGCCTCTCCCTCTCTCTGTGTTTTTTTTGTGTTTGTTTTGAGACAGGGTCTCAGTATGTAGTTCAGGTTAGCCTTGAACTCATGGCAGTCCTCCTGCCTCACCCTCCCTAGTGCTGGAATTACAAGTATGTGCCACCATGCCTGGTAAGAATGTGCATCTTTTTGCTAGTGCTCCTCCTGTGTGTTCTGCTTTCAGGCCTCCAAGATGTGAGCACTTTGTTCCACCATGCACTTCTACCATGATATTTCTGCCTTTGGAGCCATTTGACCAAAGATTGAATCCCCTGAAACCATGAGCCAGATGAAACCTCTCCTTTAAGTTGTTGAGTATTTTGTCCCAGCAGTGGGAAAGTTGACCAATGCAGAAAATTGGTACCAGACAAGTGAGGTCATTATTGTGACTATACCTGAACATGTGGTTCTGTTTGTGGTATGACTACTGCTGGCTGCTTTTTTTTTTTTTGGTACCGGGGATCAAACTCAGAACCTTGCACTTGCAAGGCAGCCGTGGTGCCACTGAGCTAAATCCCTGGCCCCTGCCGGCTGCTTTTTTGCTAGATGTATAATGAGAATTGGGAGCAAAAAGTAGAGCAGAAAACCCTGCTAGATTTCAGTCTTGCTTTGGGTCCTATTTTTTTTTCTATCCCCAATTCCTCCTTTTGAAATAGTAATATTGGGCCAGGGATTTAGCTCAGTGGTTCCAGCACCTGCCTTGCAAGTGCAAGGTCCTGAGTTTGATCCCTGGTACCAAAAATAAAAAAATAAAACCTGGGCCAGGGATTTAGCTCAGTGGTTCCGAGGCCTGCCTCACAAGTGCAAGGACCAGAGTTCTGTTTACCCTGTGCCATTGTATTTTTTTAAATGTGCCATTGTATCTTTGGATTAAGTAACTTGCTTTTTAAATTTTACAGCGGGTCACACTAAAAGAATTTTCCTTGAGTCTCAGAGGAGACTTTGATTTGGACTTTTGAGGAAGGCTGGAACTGTCAAGACTTTGGAAAAGCAAGGGCTGGGGATATAGCTCAGTGGTGCTGCGCCTGCCTGGCAAGCTCAAGGTCCTGAGGTTGATCCCCGGTACAGGAGGGGGGAGGGGGGAGGGGGGAGGGAACATGGGAGAACTTTGGAGAGGCAATTAGTCCATTTTTGTTTGTACACTGGATAGTTACATGATGGTGGGTCTAATTATGGACTTAATATCTTTATGGATTAAGTATGGTTTAAGGAGATATAATTAGGTGTCAGGTTGACAAGGTATGAAATTGTGCCAGTTAATCTTGTCAATTTGACTGGATTGAGAGACTCCTGGAGAGGTGACCGGATGGTGGGGGTGCTAGAGCTGAATGTGCTATTATTAGGAAGTAGGGCCCACCTGGAGGAGATGGGTTCCTGGGGTGTGTCTTTGGAGGACAGATGGCTCATGGTGCTCTTCTCTACCGTTTGTAGTGATTATGTGGACTGACTGGGCTGTGGTTTTTTTTCCCCATGTGGTAGCTGAGGTTCCTTCCATAGTTTGCATTACTGTTCATCCCAAGAAGTGCTTCAAAATATTCGCTGCACGTTCAGGAAGGGCTACAAAATGACTTTTTAGCGTAGTACTGAGGGTCAAACCCAGGGTTGCTCTATCACTGAGCTACATCCCCAGTCCTTCCTTCCTGTCTTGTCTGTCTGTCTGTCTGTCTGTCTATTTATATATTTTTTGAGAAAGAGTCTTGCAGAGTTGCCAAGGCTGGCCTCGAGCTTCTGATTTCTCTGCCTCAGCCTGCTGAGTGGCTGGGATAACAGGCACGTGCCGTCCCACACCCAGCAGGGTATTTCGTATATCTGCAATTCAATCCTATCACATTTTTAGTATTTATAGTATCTCACTTTTGGCCACTGAGAACCACTTCAGGTTGGTTTTGTGTCCTTTGACACAACCCAGTCATTCTAATAACTTGTTGGCTTTTTCCAAGCTCATTTTATATATTTAAGGATAATAGGATTTTTAATATTGTTAACATTTTATATTGATACATACTTTTTCAATATTGAAAAATCGTAGTAGTTTTCGTTTTTGTTCTGGTGGTATTGGGAATTGAACCTAGGGTGCTCTACCTCAACAACATACATAGCTATTTATATATATTTTGAGACAGGGTCTCACTCAGTTGCCCACACTGGCTTCAAACTCATGATCCTCCTGCCTCAGCTGGGATTGCAAGGGTGAGCTATCACACCCACTGAAAATCTTGTTTTAGTAGGATTTATATAATTTTACACTTTTTCTCTTTTTTACTGCGAGAATGTAATTGTTTAACTTTTTATTTTATTTTATTTTTTTAGGCAGAGTCTCACTTTGTAGTTCAAACTGGCCTTGAATTCACTGTGTACCCCAGGCTGGCCTCAAACTTGTGAGGACCCCCCTGCCTCAGGCTTCCAAGTGCTGGGATTACAGGCCTGTGGCCCATGGCTGGCAATTGTCTAACTTTTACACACTACAAAACCAAAGTTAAGGAAATACTCAACACAAACTTTGCGGTCCTAGGGACTCAATTTTTTCTTTTTTTTTTCTTCATACTTTGTTCACTAAATTCCTATCAGGTGCCTGTTTTTAAACATTTTTTTTATTAGTACATGTCTGTAGTATATAATGATTACATGCATCATAGGAGGTTGGTACATAATCTTAATTTTTTTTACTTCTCCTATTCCTCCATTGCCTCTCCTTCCCCCTTCAGGTACCTCTTTTTACAACAATAGCATATTTGTTCAAAAATAATACTTGGTTAAGTGACCTAATATAATTGATAAAAGGTCAGACAGCCCTGGAGGCAGAGAGTTTTTCTCCAGTGATAACGGCCACGATGTGTAAACTACCTTAGATATAGCATAATATTATATCCTCAATAGGTACTTCATAAATGCTCTGGGTGTTTTTTTCTATCCTGGATTTGGGTAACTTTTAAGTATAGGGCCTTGATAGGCTAAAAGAATAGTGCCTCCAAAGGTATTTGAATTAAAATAAGAATGACCTGTGTTTATTTCTTAGAGATTTGTTTTTCTTCTGCTGAAAAGGGAGCCACATTCTGCAAACAGTGTTGATTGATTGAGTCTTAGATTGAATTTGGATTAACAAAGAGGCAACTTGCAGTTGTTTGGTGCTATTTCTTCAACGCCAGTAAGAAACTAACTTGGTTTACTGTTTTTTCCAGATGATGGGCATAAGAAAGCTCGAAATGCTTATCTCAGTAATTCCAATTATGAAGAAGGAGATGAATATTTTGATAAAAATTTGGCACTCTTTGAGGTAATGTTTGAGAGAAAACTACAGAGATTATAGGAATAGAGATTTCATGACAGCTAGTTTTCTATTTGATTTTAAAGTAGTACAAACTGGATAATAACTAATGTTAAAATATACTTATGTTGTAACTTGTCATTTTAGTTAATTTTGTCTATATGATCTAATTATAGCAAGTACCTATTAAATGTTATGAAGGAAGAAAGAAGAGTGCTGATTTCTCAGGGATATGGAGAATCTTGCAACCTGATTAGATGCAGAATAATTTGAGTGTAAAACAATCCTATGTTGCCGGGGATTTAGCTCAGTGGTGCCGCTGCCTGCCTCACAAGTTCAAGGTCCAGAGTTTGGTCCCCGGTACCAAAAACAAAACAAATAGAACAGTTCTGTGTTTGCTAGGACTGTCATTTAACTTAGGACTATCTAAACAATAACCACTCTTAAGAAGCAGGCTGCCAGATTAAGATTTATGTCCTTTTTTGTTGGTCTGTGTTTGCAGTACATGAAATTTACATTCTTTGGGGGGATTGGCACATATATATAACATATCTTAATCATTTACTATCCCTCTTCAAGCCTCCCCTATTCCAAAAATGTCTTCTTTTGTAACAAATAATTGTATTTATAGGTAAAATGTGATATTTTCATTTATATAGATATTATGGGATGATTAAATTAAGCCACTTAACATATCCATCACCCCTTATACTTTTTAGTGATACAAACATTGGAATTTTAGTTTCTTAGCAGTTTTGAAATACACAATATATTAAAGGTATCACTATATTGTGCAATAGATCTGAAAATCTTATTCTTCTTGTCCAACTGAAACTTTGTACCCTTGGGCTGACATCTCCCTATTCTTCTCTCTTTCCCTCAGCTTCTGGTAGCCACTATTCTACTCTCTACTTCTGAGTTAACTTTTTGGTTTTTTGAGAGGATCTTGCTATGTAGTTCAGACTGGCCTTGAACTCACTATGTAGCCCTGGCTGGCTTCAAACACATGGCGATCCCGAAACCTCCTAAGACCTGGGATTACAAGCCTGTACCACCATACCCAGGCTGAGTTAACTTTTAGAGTCTGCATATAAGTCAAATTATGTAGTATTTATCTCTCTGTGCTTATTTCATTTAGCATAATGAAGGAGGACCTGTATGTGTTAACTGACTGAGACAATGTAGACTCTGATGGGTCTGTGGCCAGACTGTTGAAAGGAAACTGGTTTATTTCAACACTACCTTTGTCTGTCTTTAGACAACAATGCCCATGCATATCTTGCAATGTGCTTTGTTAAAAAAAATTCTTTTCTCTCAGCCTTGAGACTAAGGTCTGAGTTGAATATTTATTTCAATCACAAATGTTTTTTCTCTGCCCTTGCTTGGTGCTATAATTATTACACAGCTGGAAATGTAGCTCAGTGGTAAAGTATTTGCATAGCATATGGAAGGCCCCAGGTTTGATCCCCCGCACCTTAAAAATAAATAAATAAATAAAACTAATAATTGCCATAAATGTTAGTAGCCAGAAGAGAGGTGTGATATTATGGTCAAGGTTTACATTACTAATATGAACTTTTAAATTACTGGATCCAGTGATTTTTTCACTGTAGATAAAGTTATATAGTTACTACAAAGAATAATGAAAGTTTTCATTAAGAATGTTATAAGCAGGGGCTTGGGGGTATAACTCAGTGGTAGAAAATTTGCCTAGGAAGTGTGAGGCCCCGGGTTGGGTCCCTGGTGGGGTCGGGGGAGAGATAAGGATGGATGGATTAGTATAAGTGAAAAACAGCATGAAGTTTCCTCGTAAAAGTCAAAATAGAACTGTCACACGATCCAGCAATTCCACCACATAGCCAAAGAAAATGAAGTCACAATGTCAAAATGATGTCTACATTTCCATGTTTGTTGCAGTATTGTTCACAGTAGCCAAGGTATGCCACCTAAGTGTCCAACAGTAGATGAACAGACAAGGAAACATGATACACATACACAGTAGGACAGTGTTCAACCTTAAATAAGGAGACACAGTACATGTGCACAGTGAGATAATGTTCAGTCTTAATAAGAGGGTAATCCTGTCACTGGTGACAACAGATGAATTTGGAGAAATTATGTTAAGTGAAATAAGACAAATACCACTGATCTCACTACATGTATGATCTGAAAGTTGAATTCCTAGAAGCATAGAATAGAATTCTAGTTATCAGGGGGCATAGATGGGACTGATGGAGTGATGTTAATCAGAGGGCACAAAATTTCCATTAGTCAGGAAGAATAAGTATCATGGCTTATGTCTAGATGTCCCCCCAAAGCCACATGCAGTCATAGGTGGGGCTTTTTCAGAGGTGGCTGTATCTAGAGTGTGCAATTGATTCATAGTGCAATGCTTAGGAATAAAGGTGCTAGGATTAAGGGCTTGTGATTACTAAATCAGTCCGCTGATTGGTTTGGTAGCCAACCTAATTCCGGTAGCCTGGATGAAATATAAGGCACAGAAAGAGGTTTGTCTTGTTCCTTGTTGCTTTGTTACCTTCTACCCACTATGAACTATTTCTCCTTTGCGATGCCTGCCTGCCACACCACCCTGCCTTGGAGCCAGCAATTATGGACTGAAACCTCTACAAAGTGTGAGCTAAATAAACCTTTCCTCTTTTAACTTTGGGTCTCAGCAATGAGAGAAAAGTAACTAAAACAATAAGGATTTCAGATCTGTTATTCATGATAACTGTAGTTAATATATACTTGAAAATTGCTAAAACAGCAGATTCTCAATGGTTTCGCTATAAAAAAATAAGTGTGGTGACGGATATATTAACCAGCATGATTTAATCATTACATAATGTGTGCATATGTCAAAACATCATGTTGTGCACTGTAAATGCATGCAATTTATTTATTTACTTACTTGGTGGAACTGGTGATTGAACTGAGAGCCTTCACACTGAGCTACATCCCCAATGCTTTTTCAAAAAGTTGGGCTGGGGATGTAGCTCAGTGTTTCTGCTGCTTGCCTCAAAAGCGCAAGGTCCCGAGTTCAATCTCCAGTACCAAACAAAACAAAACAAACAAACAAAAATTATTACTTATTTTGAGACAGAGTCTACCTAAGTCAACAAGTTGTCCAGGCTGGACTAAAGCTCCTGATCCTCCTGCCTCAGCCTCCCAGAGTGCTGAGATTATAACTGTACCACCACACCTGGCTAAAATATGCAAATTTCAATTTGTCAATTAAAAATTTTATAAGGATTCATAACACCCTTATAAAGTGTTAACATTTTTCTTTTTTTTTTGAGACAAGGTCTCACTATGTAGTTCAGGCTGGCCTTGAATTCACTATGTAGTCTATGCTGGCTACCTCAGCCTCCCGGGTGCTGGGATTACAGGTGTGCACCCCATGTCCAACCTATATGATCCTTTAAGAGTGATGAAAAAATAGTCTGATTAGTAAATTTTCTTAAAATACTTACTTGTGAAAATTTTCTTATTTACTTTACAGTTTTCAGGTAGAACAATTTGGTGTTGTTTTTTTACATAGTATTTATTGAGGATAATGGGTTTTATTTTGGCGTATTGTACATGCATATAATACACTTTGATCTTTTTTACCCCAGTAACCTTCTTTTCCCTTTTCTCCTCTTAGCTCATTCCTTTCCACTTCTCTAGTCGTCTCCTTTTTATTTACTTTCATATCAAGAAAGTTTATTTTGAGGCTTATTTTCATTGTGCTTTGTAATTCATTTCTTCCGTATTTCTGGCTTTATAGGAAGAAATGGACACCAGACCAAAGGTGTCTTCTCTCCTCAATCGCATGGCCAATTACACTAATCTGACACAAGGAGCAAAGGAACATGAAGAGGCAGAAAATATCACTGAAGGGAAAAAGAAGCCCACCAAGGTGAGGCCTCAGAATAACAAGAATCATTCAGTGACTCGTAACTTTTAAATGCTTGACAAGTGCCAGGCACCTGTTGGCACTGGTGTCACAGTACAAACAGTGTCCTGGCTGTCATGTGAGGAGACAGTCTTTAGACTGTTTTAACTCTGTAAAAATGTACAACATTAAGTCTTGAGAAGTACTTTAACAAATATTTGAGGAGGATTAAAGAGACTGAGACTGGCAAGGGAGCCAGGTGGAGAGGTTTGCTACTTCAGACAGGTTGGATAGAGAAAGCCTTCCTGACAAGGTGATTCTTTTTTTCTTTTCTTTTCTTTTCTTTTTTTTTTTCTGACAAGGTGATTCTTGAGCAGAGACCTAATTGGTGTGAGAGAGTGAGCCATGTGGGAGAATAGCATTCCACCGAGAGGTAATAGCAGGTCAAGAGCATCCCACACCCATCTGCTCATGCCGTCTATCTGTTGTGAAGTTGGATTTTTTAAAAAAAGTAAATATTAGTTTTTCCTAGAATGAAAATGAGGTAACATATATGATTTATCCTTCTAGTTGTTCAGCTCTTTAAAAAGCTGTAAAATGACCCTTGGGGTTCATTTCACCATCTATTCCATTTACCAATTAATTCTGAAGGATTTCCATCAAGTCATTATTCTTTTTTGTTGCTGTTGTTGTTTTTGTTTTGTTTTTATTTTTTTGAGACAGGGTCTTGCTATGTAGTCCAGGCTGCCCTTGACCTCCCTGTGTAGCCCAGGATGGCCTCAAACTCACAGTGATCCACCTGTCCTCAGCCTCCCAAGTGCTGAGATTACAGGTGTGCACCACCATGCCTGGCTAGGAATAGTCTTTTATAAAATAGAGATTTATATGTGTCTTTTGAAGATATCACTTAAACTTGCTTTAATATTAATATGGTAGTTAGGGAGCAGGTTTTTATAGAAAAGATCTAAAAATTTAAAAATGAAAATGGTATTTAAAAATGAAAAGCGTCTCTTATGGATGACTAATTTTTTTCTTCTGTCTACATCTTTCTTTCTAGACCCCCCAAATGGGTACCTTCATGGGTGTCTACCTCCCATGTCTACAAAATATTTTTGGAGTGATCCTCTTTCTGCGCCTTACATGGGTGGTAGGCACAGCCGGAGTTCTTCAGGCCTTTGCAATTGTCCTTATCTGCTGCTGCTGTGTAAGTTTTGTATTGGCTCCTGGAGATCATCTGGAACATTTTGTGTTCTCAAGGGTATATGTGTTTGATGTCTTTGGGAATAAAATACTTATAATCTCAACAGGAGAGATTATTCTGTTATAGAAAACTGAAGGATTTTCATTTATTTAGTGCCTGTTATCCACTGCTTGCTATCTAAGATTGTACAATGTGCCAGAAATTACAAACCAAGACTTCAGTTGGAAGTAGAAGATAAAGAATCTAAAACCTTGGAGCTTGATAGCACCAATATTGTTACGGAAAATGTATTAGAAAATGTGGTTTGTTATTCCAGTGTGTATTGAGAAATAGAAACTGATATTTATTTGAGGAATGAGGCATATTTGAGTTTGATTTGGTTTGGTTTTGAAGTCCTTCTTCCTTAGAAATTCAGTTTTTCTAGGGCTAGAGATTTAGCTCAGTGGTTTCGGCTGCATGCTGCACAAGCTCAAGGACCCAAGTTCGATCCCCGGTACCAAAAAAAAAAAAGAAATTCAGTTTTTCTTTCCAGGTCTTATCTTCCCTACACTGGGAGCATTCTTATCTTCCTTTAGTTTAAAATCCTCATTTTTATGTGTCCCAGGCACATCTGTCATTCTTATTATGCTTTTATTTCTGTCACCATTTTACTCTCCCTGTGAGTTATGCTTAGCTGAATATTACACAAAGCAGGTTAAGTAGACATAGTCCATATTGTAAGTTAACAGTACTCCTGTTTTGTTTTGTTGCCAGTTTCTCAGTCTTGAAGCTTCAAGGCCATATTTCTCCGTGGAGTTTTTTTTATTGTTGTTGTTTGTTTGTTTTTAGTATCGAGGATTGAACTCAGGTCCTTGCGCTTGCAAGGCAAGTGGCAGAACCACTGAGCCAAATCCCCGGCCCATGGCCATATTTCTCTTTGGTCACATCTTACATCTAATCAGCAACCAAGACCAATCCATTCTCGGTCTGAAATCTCACATTCAACCCTTCCTTTTTAGTCTCACTACCACCATTGTAATTCTTACCTCCCATTAAACTGTTATAGACAGGAGCCTGTAGTCCCTCTGCCTCCAGCTACTCCTTATTGGCAGTCCATTCTGTACTGTGCTACTCGGTAAATTACAGTTCTTCTGTACTGAAGTTCCCAGTCCTTACCTTTCTTGCTGAACGTTGTTCTTGGTACCTTAGCTAGTCGTTAATCAGGTTCTAATCTATTTTCCAAGTTCTCTCCCTCCTTACTCCTTTTGAGTGTGTCAGGCTTTATTTCCTGTTTAGGAGATTCAGGGTGAGAACAAATGTTCTTGGGTGAGATTAGGCTCTTAGCACCTAATCTACTGGTTATATGATACCAAGGCCATTTTCATAGTACAGACACTCCTGTGTGAGGACCTACCTGTTTAACAACTGTTTGGGTTTACAACCGAGGCGTGCTGTTCAGACTTAACCTGGTGCTCAGACTTATGACCTGTCTTTTTTTTTGTACAGTTCTGTTCATCTTGTTTATAGACCCTCAATGTCTTTTTTTTTTGGTAACAGGGATTGAACTCGGGTCCTTGTGCTTGCGCAGCACGCGGCGAAACCACTGAGCTAAATCCCTGGCCTCAATGTTTTTTTTATTTTTATTTTTTTATTATTATTTTTTTAATGTCTTTTTTAAATAGTGCTGTAATTTTTTGCTGATTGTACTGTACAGTACTATAGTTTTATGTTCTTATACATTACAGTACTGATGTAAATTATGCAAATAAAAGCAAAGTCATCAAGTTGGAGTTTCCTTTGACCATTTTATTGTTCTGAATATTGTAATGTACATACTATATACAATTCCTCATTTAGCAATAAATTCATTTAATGACCTGGTTGGTGGAAAGGAATTTGGTTGATAAACAAGGAATGTCTATATCCTACAGATAATAGTAGTGTGACTAATGCAGAGTTGGACACATTAGCTCATTTCCATACCACTGGGTACAACAGCAACTCCCATAAAAGTAGGTAGAGTTAAATCCTTAAAAAGTGCTCTGAGGTCTACAGATTGGCAAGTAGTATAGAAATGTCAACTTTACCTGATAACAGTAGTGTCCTTTCTCTTTTGTGGCAGACAATGTTGACTGCTATCTCCATGAGTGCCATTGCCACTAATGGAGTGGTGCCAGGTGAGTAGTCCAAACTTGGGTTTCAGGGATTGTTAGTGATTATTGTATGTTTATAAAGCCAGAGGTAGACTTCCAAAGAACAGATTAATATCTGCTCTGCTGGTGTTGATTTTTTTGTTTTGTTTTGCTTTGCTTTACTTTGCTTAGTTTTATTTCATTTTGTTTTCTTTTGTTTTGCTTTGCTTTGCTTTGTTTTGTTTTGAGACAAAGTCTCACTATGTAGTTCAGGCTGGCCTCAGCTAGCAGTGATCCTCCCACCTGAGCCTCCCAAGTCCTGGATTATACGTGTGCATCACCACACCCGGCTTACTGTATTGCTTTGTACTATAACAGAGTAACAATCTATAGGCCTTTAGAATATTATTTGCCTTTAGAATATCTTCTTTAAAAATCTATTATTTCCTAGACTGCAGAGCTTTATTTTCAGTCACATTTTAGCTTCTTTTAGTTGGGATATATTTTATTAGGCTATCTCATGCCCATATTAAATATTCCTGTTCCTGATAAAATGCACTGCTTTTTATAGAGCATTGGTTGTCCTACAATAAAAGTTTCATCTTTTACTTCCCACTAGTAATCATTAACACATTCAGAATTTTTAAAAGCCTGACGCATTTAGCCTTTATGCATATGTTCATTTACTTATTAACACATTCGAGATTTTTAAAAGCCTGACACGTTTAGCCTTTATGCGTATGTTTATTATTCATATTTATGACTTGCTTACATTCCTGTTACTAATACTCTATCCTGCTCACCTTCTATTTTGTCTTGTAGCTGGAGGCTCATACTTTATGATTTCCCGGGCGCTGGGTCCAGAGTTTGGTGGGGCTGTTGGCCTCTGCTTTTATCTTGGTACCACATTTGCAGCAGCCATGTATATCCTTGGTGCCATTGAAATTTTTCTGGTGAGTAATGATTTAATTTTACTCCACAATGTAGAAGAGAGTTGGATTTAAGTTTATTCTTTGATATCAAAGCTTCTGAGAGGTCACCTGTAGGAATCAGTGTGGTGATTGCTAACCTGTTCCTGGGCTCTTGATTTAAGTGTGAAACAGAAAGGTTGAGATATCTTTTCCCTGTCCCTTCCCCTTCACCTGATTGCTACCACTTCACTGCTTCAACTAAGTTATGGTCTTGGGAGGCAAGACTTGAGCCTGGGGGAGAAGGGTTAATAAACCTTACCTTTTTTGATGTCTTTATCACAATGAAATAAAATGGATTTTCATTTCTCTATTCAATGGGATGTATTCCTTACTATTAAAAGTGGTTTTAGGAGAAGAAGGGCTAAGCTAATCATTATTATCTTATATATCCCTTTGAATAAAGTATTAATTTATTCCTTTTTTCTCATTTGGAAATGTAGTTATTCAGAGTAGCAAATAGGAAAAAAAATCCATAGTATCCTATTTCTATAGGTACTCTAGATCTAAATAGGAATTAGGCTAATTCTTCAGTCATTTTCTGTTTTAGCTTTGCTTTCTTTCATGAAAGCAGATACAAATTGTTACAGCCCTTACTCGATTATTTTGAAATGACCTCATTTTCTTTCTTTTTTTTGGCCTAACAGGTATACATTGTGCCCCGGGCTGCCATCTTTCGCAGCGATGATGCCCTCAAGGAATCAGCAGCCATGCTTAATAACATGCGTGTCTATGGCACAGCCTTCTTGGTCCTCATGGTCTTGGTGGTATTCATCGGCGTGCGCTATGTGAACAAGTTTGCCTCACTTTTCCTGGCCTGTGTCATTGTATCTATCTTGGCAATCTATGCTGGAGCTATCAAGTCTTCTTTTGCCCCCCCCGACTTCCCGTACGTGAATGTCTCTTGGCCTAGTTATTAGATAGTCACTGACACTATCTATACTATGGTAATTTCAATCAGAATTTAACGAGTCTGAGATTTCTTATGGCCCAGTCAGCTGGTAGGAAGCCTAGAAAACTGTCCTGTTGATCCTCTTCTCTATGTCCCAGGCATAGAACTAGCAGGTATAACCATCATTCAGATACAGATATTAGGTTTTTCCCCCAATAACGATATTTGAACTCTTAGTGAAGTACTTTGCAAACAGTGTCATTATCAGAAAGCTTTATAACGTATTTAAACGTAGAATTCATTTTATTAATGAATCCTAAAGTCTTACTTAGTTAAACTTGTTATTCTGTCTTCGAACTTTTAAGTGCTAAGAATTTCTAGTTATAAAATAAAGGGAAATTGGGCCGAAGATTTAGCTCAGTGGTTCCGGCACCTGCCTCGCAAGTGCAAGGTCCCAAGTTCTATCCCTGGTACCAAAAAAATAAAATAAAATAAAGTAAAGGGAAATTAATGTCATATTATTGGTATGATATTATATCCCGTCAGGTAGTACAGGTACCTTAAAGTGTATTTTTTGAAGTAATGCGTTTATGCAAATTCGTTAATCACAGGCTCACCTTTTTTTTTTCAACTAGTGGCATAAGGACTAGCTGACACCAACTGCTGTTTGTAATCTTGTTACACAAATTGTCTTTGAAAGTCATCTGGATCATCTGGAGCTCAAACCTATCAGTCCTGTGTTGATTTAACAAGATTACAGAAAAAGATTTTTTTTGCCTCATGAAAGAAACAGCCTTAGTGACTTTTAATGACTTAACCTAAAGTTAACTAATGGCAGAGTAAGAGCGTGAACCTGTTTTTCTGACTCCTGTTCAGTATTTTGTTGTTGTTGTTGTTACTGGGGATTGAACTCAGGACCTTGTGCTTGTGAGGCAGGTGCAGTGCCACTGAGCTAAATCCCTGGCCCTGTCCAGTATTTTTAATGTTATGCTATATGGTATCAGTAATAGATTCTATCATAAATATTTAATTTGCTTATCTGTAAAATAGCTGAAGATCCTTTTCAGAGTTATGAAAGATCTAAAGGCAACATTTTGGCTATATTTCATTTTGGAAAATTCCATGCCTTGGGTTCTTCTTTGGGGCTTCGCCTCTTTTTCAATTGGGGAAAAAGCCATAATTCATTGTATTTTCTTTAAAGTATTCCAACAAAACAAAACAAAAGCTTAGAAAAATACACGAAACATAACTGGGAATTGTTGAAAGTCATTGACTCTGAGTAATAGATACATGATTCATTTTGTATGTGTGTAATCACTCTGAAGATTTAAAAAGTTGCTTTGTTCTACCTAAGAAGTGTTTTAGCTATGGGTGTATTATTCTTTTGTTGGTATTTAGGTCTTTGGGGAGAACAAAAATGAAATCAGAAAAAAACCCAGTAAAATAAAAGAATAATTATATCACCCTTTAATACCTTCATTCCCACTAGGTCTAGGCTTAAATTCAAAAATAGTTTAGTCTTAGTGGGATATGTTTTTTTAAAAAAATTCTAGCCAACCTGTCTTCCTCACCACAGTAGTCAGAAGGCTTAGCATAATATTTCCAAGGAGGGTGTTATGAATTTCAAGCTTTTCTAGGCCAAAAAATAAGAACTTTTTAGAAAAATTAAGAATCAAAGGACTCCAGGATTATTTTGACCTGACAGTTAATCAGTAGCCTAACATTTTTTGAAAGATGAGTCAGCATAGTGTCTTCTGACAGTTCTTGTGTTTGAATTATATCAGTGCCATGTACCACCAGGATGATCTTGGGCAGAATATTATATTTCCCTAAAATGTAGTTCCTCCATCCATAAAATAAGAAATACTAATTCATTGTGAGATTGCTGTAAGGATACATTGGCAGAATGTTAAGTCACCATTCACAGTGCTAGTCAATAAATATTAGTTCCTTTTCTACCTATGACAGTAGAAGCTCTTAGAGATGAGATTGTTTTGCTCCTTTACTAACCTGTTTCCTTTCTTTAAAATATATTTTCTTTTTCTTGCTTGAACTTTCTCCCTGTTTGTTTTTAATTAGGGTCTGCATGCTGGGTAACCGCACTCTTTCATCAAGACACATAGATATTTGCTCTAAGACCAAGGAAATTAACAACGTGACAGTACCATCAAAGTTATGGGGCTTCTTCTGTAACTCCAGTCAGTTTTTCAATGCCACCTGTGATGAGTACTTTGTTCACAATAATGTCACTTCAATCCAGGGCATTCCTGGCTTGGCTAGCGGTATCATTACAGGTAAGTTAAGGAGTTAGTAGACATGTTCTTTATTCCTCTGTAAGGAGATAGTTGTCCCCATCTTAAGACTCTTTGCACTGCCTTCCTTAAGCTTAGTACGCAGCAGAATTATTCAGGGTGCCTTGTAGAGTATCATCTGTTAAAATTTTACCTCCTTTGAGAGTAGAGCAGAGCTAGCCAGGTGTGGTGGTGCACACCTGTAATCCCAGCACTTTCAAGGTTGAAGCAGGAGGATTACTGCGAGTTCAAGGCCAGCCTGAACTACACAGTGAAACTCTGTCTCAAAAAACCAAAAACGAAACAAGAGAATAGAGCAGAGCTAGAATAAGATAAAATAGTTTCTGTAGTCTGATCCTCTTCTCTTTCCTTACCTTTCTATTTTGAGATAGGGTCTTCCTTTGTTGCCCAGGCTGGCCTCAAATGATCTTCCTGCCTCATCCTTCTGAGTATCTGGGACTACAGGAATGTACTACCATATCCAAATTTGTGTGTTCTTGAAAAACTGACAGTGTTATACCTGAAAAGACAACACATTCACACGTTTTCCTAATTCAACTAAATTGAAATTCTTTCCTTAAGTGACATCTATCTTAAACGTTTGGTCCACGAATTTCTTTGCACATTAAGCAAGTTCACTCTAAGGTATTAAAAATTGTATAGATGACTAGTAAAAAATAATAGGCTTTAAGAGACATTGCGCTTAACTTTTACTAATTTGTATTAGAAAATTTAATTGTGTTTCTCATACTAAAACATCTTGTCAAATAATCTTTGAAATGAGGAAAGACATTTTTATGTGTGTTTCATTGCACAATACATCTGTGTATAATATGTGATGGTGTTGAAGAAGCAAACAACCCTTTAAAAACTGTTAAGGAGTCTAGGATTGTGGGAGAGTGGTAGAGTGCTTGTGCAGCATATGCAAGGCTCTGGGTATGATCCCAAACCCCACAATACCTACATATATACATACATACATACATACATACATACATACACACACACACACAAACAAAAAGAAAAATAAAAACTATGTAAAGGAGTCTGATTTTAAATGTTGTTTATGAAATTTATTAGTATGTTTTTTTTCGAGACAGGGTCTTGCTATATAGTTTAGGCTGCCTTGAACTCACTGTACAGCCCAGCCTGGCCTCAAACTCACAGCAATTCTCTTGCCTCTGCCTCCCCAGTGCTGCAATTACAGGTGTATATCACTACACCTGGCCAGCTAGTTATATTTTTACTATACTTCTTTTGATTATTATGTTCTTTATCCCTCTGCAGAGAACCTTTGGAGTAATTATCTCCCTAAGGGAGAGATCATTGAAAAGCCCTCAGCCAAATCATCTGATATTTTGGGAAACTTAAATCACGAATATGTTCTTGTTGACATTACCACCTCCTTCACTCTTCTGGTGGGGATATTCTTTCCCTCTGTCACAGGTAAGTGACAGTGCTAATGTCTATTTTAGAAGATTCCAGACCCAGGGAGTTATTTTTTTCAGGAGGCAGAATTATACTCTCAGGATTCCTAGATTTGCCTTTACTCTTCAGTATCAGTGTGAACATCAAAGTGTCTGGGAACTCAAGAAGTTAACTTTGTTTTTCCCCCTCTCTGAAGGTATCATGGCTGGATCAAATAGATCTGGAGATCTGAAAGATGCTCAGAAGTCTATTCCCATTGGAACGATCCTTGCCATCCTGACCACATCCTTTGTCTGTATCCTTTTCATGGATCCAGTCTGAGTCGTAGTTTTAGGAACATCCAGTAGAACTAGGGTGACCAGTGTTTTAGTAAAGGTTTTTCTCTCTACCATCTTCTTGCCAGATACTCTGCCCATTTCATATACAAAATTCAAGCAAAATTTTTATTTTGATTAGTGAATTTAGCAACTTACTTTAGTGATAAAATTATTCTGATTCTCTACTTTCTGTCTGATGTTAGAGGGTAAACAGCAGTTTCCTTGACCTCAGTATGGTAGATTTAAGCAATGTTGTCCTTTTTGGTGCATGTATTGAAGGGGTTGTTCTCAGAGACAAGTGAGTAGTTAAATTCAAATTCTTTGTGTCATTTTCATGACATATGGTCATCCAACATAGCTCCAAGACAATTATAATCTCAAAAACCCAATCTAAGGTATCAATGATTGACTACCAACTAGAAAATATATGTACTGGGATAGGGGTATGGCTCAGTGACAGGGTAGTTGCCTAGCATGTGCAAGGCCATAGGATTGATACCCAACACAAAAGAAAGAAAAGAAGAGGATAGAGAAAGAAAAGGAAAAGAAAGAAGGGATAAATATATTTGTATATAGTTTCCTTTTAAGGATAGTGAATAATAAGGACCAGTATGTTGCTATAAACATGTGAGCCATAATGAATGTAGCTCTTTTAAAAAGCAGCAAATTTGTCTTAATACTTTGTACTTCCGTGTACACCAGAACTGTTAGAGAGCTAGACTAAAAGTGAAGGAAGGCAATTAAAAACACCAAAAACAAAACTTTCAAGTGTTTCTAGCATTTCCTTTATGAGCGATAAATATCTATCTAATTCTCTTTGGCATTTCGAATCAAAGCCTGAAATGTTTTTTATTTCCTTCGTGAAGGCTGCTAAGTGTGTAGTTTTTCTTTTCTCCTATGTATTTTGAAAGTCCTTTTTTTTTTTTTTTTTGGTACCAGGGATCAAACTTTGGGCCTTGCGTTTGCAAGGCAGGTGGCAGAACCACTGAGCTAAATCCCCAGCCTTTCTCCTATATATTTTTCAAAGATATTTCTAGACAGTCTTTTCTTGAAACCTATTACTTCTCACATTTTAACCATCTTGGTTAATACAGCCTCACCATTCAGCCCTCTTTCTAAAAGGTGTCATCATGGACTTTTCCATTAATTCCTCCATCCAAGTGGTTTCTAAGCCTTGTAAATTCCACCTTCCAACCTTAATACATTTCATTATTTACCCTTTCCTGCATCCCCATGACTTTGACCTGGCTTTCAAGATTCATTGCACACATTACCTCAGTAATGTTCCTTTCAGTTCTACTATCTTTTAATCCTTCCACACTGCTACCACAATGACTTGACTTTTTTTCCCCAGTACCAGGAATTAAACTCAGAACCTTGTGCTTGCCAGGCAGATACAGCACCACTGAGCTGCATTCCTGGCCCCAGAATGACTTTTCTAAAACACAAAATTTGTTTACACAAATTTCTCTGCTTCAGAGCTTGCTAAATTGCCCTTAAAACTCATCACTTTGATCTGTCTCTCTCTCTCTCTCATTTTACTCTTACCTCCCACCATTCCTTCATAAACTCCCTATGCTCGAGCCATAACTTAGAGTTAAATATGTCTTGTTTCAGATTACTGTCAATCTGCACATTTGTGTATCCTGTTTCCTGGGCTTAGAGTGGGTGACTTCCACCTAGCTGGCTCATATTCATCTTCTAAGACTAGGCTAAGTGTCTTCTTTTCTATAAAGTTTTCCTGTACTCACCTAGAGAGAGATAACCACTTCTCCCTTGTATACCCACTATAAAGCACTGGACTGTGTGCTGTGCTGACCATGCTGTATTACAGTTGTCCTTTTTCATATCATTTTCCCTACTAGATTGAGCTGTTTGAGAACAGGAAACCTAATAGATGCTATATAAAGACTATTGAGAAAAATAAAATTGCATAGTGTACATATGTATGTATAAGGAGCACTATCTATATATGTGGTATATTGTAATGGAAGATTTATGGAGATTTGTTAAATTATATCTTAATATAAAAATTACTGAGAGTGTAAATTTGAATACCACTTTGAAACACTATTGGTCATTATCTCTTAAGGTTGAATATGTACATACCTATAACCCACCAATTCTATTTCTAGGTATATCCAACAGAAATATTTGTATGTATGCATTAAGATCATGTACAAGAATTCTCACCATAGTAGTACTTCTAAATAGCCAAGATCTGGAAATAATCTAAAAATCCGTTAATAGTAGAATGAGTAAATTATGTATTCATCCAATGAAAAACTATACAGCAATAAACATAAATGAACCATAGTGGTAAAGAATTTTATAATGATAAGAGAAACCAAACATAAAATGTATATATTGTGTTTCATTTATATGAAGTTTTAAAACAGTTAAAACAACTTATTATTAAGCAATATAGTGGATAGTGGAGAGGAAAAAAGGGCTAATGACTAGGAATAGATATGAGAATTTTGGATGCTGGTAGTGTTCTGTTAGTTGATCTGCATGGTAGTTACATAGGTATTTGCTTTGTGGAAATTTATTGATATGTACATGTGTTTTTTGCACATTACTTTTTGCATACTTTAAAAAGTATTTAAACAATGAAACGATTCACAGAGCTAATTTAATTCACCCCTTAGATTAGCAATGACTTAAATTTTTAATATTCACAGTTTGTGTGGAGTATGTATGTGCCATAAGACTTGAATGCTCACATACTTCCAATGAGAGCAGAATATAGTATAAACCTTTCTGTTTGGTAGTGATTTGAAAATGTTTTACTATATTGATCTTTTTAAAAAATGCTTATTCCCTCTTAGGAATCTGCAGTAAGGGAAAAAAAATCTGATGTGTCTGTATACATAAAGATGTTAAATACAGGTCAGGCATGATGGCACACAGCTATAATCCCAGCTCCTGGGCAGCCTAGGAAGGAGGATAGAAAGTTCAAGCCCAGCCTTAGCATCTTCGTGACTTAGCAAAATACTATCTCAAAATTTTAAACAGGGCTGGCTGGGAATGTAACTCATTGCCCTGGGTTCAATCCCTAGTAACACACATACACTCACAGACATTAATTACAGTGAAGAATGAGTAATGTAAATTATGATACAGTATTATTCAAAGCACTAAATTTTTATGCATATTTTTTCATAACAGAAAAATGCATATGCTTAAAAAGAATACAGAATTATAAGTGCAGTCAACTCATCCATGTTTTTAAAAACAGTAAATAGACTAAACATATATAAAGTATGCACAAAATAGGAAGAAAAGGTCCAAAGGGGTACGGGTAGTGGGAGGGGCAGGGGAAAGGAAAGAAGGGAAAGGAAAAATGATGAGAAATGGAAGAAATGGAAATAAAGTCTTTGTAAATAGGGAAGGGTGGAGGAGGTGAGGGGAGGGCTGGAAATGGGGAAAAAATAAGAACCAAGATTCATTATGTAAAGGTACAGTTCCCAATGAGAAATGTAATTGTGTTGTATACCTACAGTGTACCAATAAAAGAATTTTTTTAAAAAGTATGCACAATGTTAAGATTTGGGGGTTCCCTTTTTCTATTTTTCTGTGCTTTTCCAATTTTTCCCTAAAACCAGATTATTTTAATCTGACGGGGGGAGCTATAACTAAAGCTTAGCTTATTTTATGGTTCTAAGGGTTTTTTTTTTTTTAATAGGGGTCATCAATGCTTTGTTTTTGTGTTTCGGTGGTGGTAGAGATTAACCCATGGCATTTGCACTGAGCTATAGTCCTAACCCTTTTTTACTTTTTTTTTTTTTTTTGAGATGGGGTCTTACTAAGTCATAAAGTTACCCAGGCTGGGCTTGAATTTGTGATCTTAGTGCCTCAGCCTCCCACAGTGCTGGGCAGGTGCTCTACCACTGAGCTACATACCCAGACTGCTGTTGTTGCCTTTTAATCAGAGCTATCTACCTTTGCCTGTCTTAGTATTCATGTGTACCTCAAGTTTAATTCTCTGAAAATTATAAATAGACAAAAGTGGGTGAAATGTCTTTCTGTTATTTCAGCATAAAGGTATTTACAGATTACATTTCCTTGCTGCTGATTTCTTTCCTAGGTTTGGGGATGCTGTGAAAGGTAACTTGGTGGTGGGCACCTTATCTTGGCCGTCCCCATGGGTGATTGTCATTGGCTCCTTCTTTTCAACATGTGGGGCTGGACTTCAGAGCCTCACAGGTGCACCGAGGCTGTTACAGGCTATAGCCAAGGATAACATCATACCATTCCTGAGGGTGAGTGACCCTTTCTTATGACCTCCTCTAATTTCTCAGGTTTTAGGAGAAATAGTGTGGTCATAAATCACAAATATGCAGACAGGTAGGTTTTTAATAATGAACTTTCTAATTTCACCAACATGAGTTTATATATAATTGTGGTAAAGGTGTTTAAAAGATAACACTGTTGTAGCATTATTATCTTTCAGATGTGTGAAACTTCAGGTTAAAAGAATTAAGAGCACATTTACTCAGGTCTATGCCTGGTATTTTCCCTCCTATCTACAGGTTTTCGGTCACAGCAAAGCCAATGGGGAACCTACCTGGGCTTTACTTCTCACTGCTGCCATTGCAGAGCTGGGAATCCTAATTGCATCCTTGGATCTTGTGGCCCCAATTCTATCCATGTAAGAGCCAGTTATTATCTTCAGTTATTCTTATTTAAATGATACATCGCTCATGATTTCCATCAGTCATATAACAGTAGTGAAAACGACAGAGTGAGTCAAATGCAGGTTTAACCTCACTTAAATGGTACTGAACATTCCAGAGAACTTTCATGTAGGGCTGACTTACCCATGGGCCTTGCATGTGCTGGACAAGCTCTTTACTGCTGAACTGCACCTCAGCCCTCACCTTTTCTGATTCATTATCAACTGGTTGTTAGCTTTTATTTATTCACCTGTGACTTACTGATGACTTATTATATACCTGAAACTATATAATATACTAGGAATACAAAGATGGAGAAGGTACAGCCTTAAAAAACTGATGAAATAGGGCCGGGGATTTAGTTCAGTGGTTCCACCGCCTGCCTAGCAAGCACAAGGTCCCGAGTTCGATCCCTGGTACAAAAAAAAAAACAAAAGAAAACAAAAAAAACTGATGAAAAATATATATATATAAAATATATATTTTTTGATACCGGGGATCGAACTAAGGACATTGTACTTGCAAGGCCACTGAGCTAAATCCCCAGCCCCAAAAAACTGATCATAGAGATGAAATCTTGGTGCCATAGAACTTAAAGTGAGCATCTAAGTAGCCTAGGACTCTAGAAATAGTGTAGTAGGTGACGCTTGTGTCTTGAGGCATGACTAGTTGTTTGCTAAGCAAATGAGGGGTGAAGAATATTCTAGGCAGGGTGTGTGTGTAAAGGAGTTGAGAAATGAAACAGTACAGCACATCCAGAGAATGGAAGGTTTGGCTTGGCTGTGGTGGAGCCAGTGCATGCTGGGTTAGTTAGCAGGCCAGAGAAGTAGAGCCAGGTCACAAAGAACCTGATTTTGGAAACAGTGAATAATCCTTTGAATACAAAATTATCATGATCATGTTTTCGAATGATCAAGTTGGTATAAAAGATGGATTCTAAGGATAAAATTAAGCTGGGAATGCTAATTGGAAAGAAAAAATGAGAGCCCCAATGAAGGTGACAGTAGCAGAGATGAAAAGGAAGAAAAGAAGTGTAGAGATTTATTTTCCCCCCAGTACTGGGGTTTGAACCCAGGGCCTTCATTCTAAGCTCTATACTCAGTCCCTTTCCCCTTTTTATTTTTGTTTAGTTTGGTTTTTGTTTTTTTGAGGCAGAGTCTCACTATACAGTTTAGGCTGGACTTGAACTCACTATGTACCCGGGCTGGCCTCAAACTCATGGCAGCCCTCCTGCCTCAACCTCCCAAGTGCTGGGATTACAAGTGTGTAACACCACGCCTGCAGCTTGTTTTTTTTTTTTTTGAGACAAGTCTCGCTAAATTGTGTAGGCTGGGCTTCAATTTGCAGTCCTCCTTCCAAGAATGCTGGGATTACAGGCATGTGCCACCATACTTGGTTGTTTTTGGGGGGTTTTTTTGGTGATGATGGTGCTGGGCATTAAATCCAGAACTCACACATGCTAAGCAAGTGCTCTTGCTGCACTGCCAACCCAGATTTTTAAATAGTTGAATCTCATTAGACTTGATAAGTGAATTTAGAACAAAGATGAGTAAGGAAGAAGAAACCTGGTTTATCCTATAAACAACTGGGTACAGTAATAATGTCATCAGCTGAGAGAAAACATAGCATGAGTGGGTTTGTGGAAAGAAGTTTAAATTTCTCTGCTTATTTAATCAAGGGTTACTGGTCTAAAAATGGGCTTCATTACATCAGAGGTCTCCAGTGATTTAAAATAAACCTCAAGGAATCATTTTATAATAGTCATTGTTCTTAAGGGTGTTTTGTTTGTTTTGTTTTGTTTTGTATTTTGGTACCAGCGATGGAACTCAGGACCTTGCACTTGTGAGGCAGGCGCTGGAACCACTGAGCTAAATCCCTGGCCCTTGTTTTGTTTTTTTGCAGTGCTGAGGATGCAACCCAGGGCCTCACACTTGCTAGGCAAGCGGTGTACCACTGAACTACATCCCCAGCCCTTACTCTTTTTCTCTTTTTGTTCTTCAGGTTTTTCCTCATGTGTTACCTCTTTGTGAACTTGGCATGTGCCTTGCAGACATTACTTCGAACACCCAACTGGAGACCCCGATTCCGCTACTACCACTGGTGAGTCTTTTCCACTCTTCCTCCTCCCCCATCCCCCATTTCTTCCCCCTCCCCCATCCTCTTCCCTTCTTCCTCCATCTTCCTACCCTCCCTCCTTTCCTACCCCCGCATTCAGGGTTTTTGATACAATTATTTTTCTAGGCCAACCATTCCATACTATTTCTTTTTTTTTTTTGGTACTGGGGATCAAACTCGGGACCTTGCGCTTGTGAGGCAGGCACCAGAACCACTGAGCTAAATCCCCGGCCCCTCCATACTATTTCAATATTAAGTTCTCATCTGAATCTTAGCCGTCCTATTCCACCTGATAATAACCTATAATACCCACTAAAAATAAAGATCAAAACTATGAAATATTTCCAGCCTCCTTCATTTTTTTCTTCTTTTTGGTAGTAGTGGGGATTGAACCCAGAGATGATTCACTGTACTACATCTCCTACTCTTTTAAAAATTTTTTATTCTGAGACAAAAAATCACACTAAATTGTCCAAGTAGGCCTCCAACTTGCAGTCCTCCTGCCTCAGCCTCTCTCATGCCCAGCTTAGCCTCCTTCATTCTTCAGGTTAAACGGTGTTCCCTTTGCTATTTTCCTGTTTCCCTCTTAGCTAAGCAATAGACTTCATCCCTTTCTATTTATACTCTGATAATTCTCATCATTTTTCATTCTCAGCCCTAAGAGAATTTCATTTATTAGTTAAAAATGTGGGCTATGGGGGCCAGGGATTTAGCTCAGTGGTTCTGCTGCCTGCCTCACAAGCGCAAGGTCCCAAGTTCGATCCCCGGTACCAAAAAAAAAAAAATGTGGGCTATGGCAACAGGCAACCCAAGTTAATATCTCAGCTAATTACTGTCTTGTAATCTTCAAGCATATAGCCATGTAAAATTTCATTTTACTCATTTGTAAAAGAGGACTCATAAATCTGAAGTGCTTAGTAGAGTGCCTAGTGTGTAGTAAGGCTCTTAATGGAACGTTGCTGCTGCTGCTGCTGCTGCTGCTGTTGCTGCTGTTGCTGCTGTTGCTGCTGTTGCTGCTGTTGCTGCTGTTGCTGTTGCTGTTGCTGTTGCTGTTGCTGTTTCCTGTTGCTGTTGCTGTTGCTGTTGCTGTTGCTGTTTTAGTTGAGCCTTCCTAGTCCTGATGGAGTCATCCAAAATTTTGGCTACTATCCCATCTCTTTCCCATGTCTTTTCTCTTATAAGCTTAGAGTTCTTTAGTTAGGTTCTGTATGCACATACCCGTTGGTCTCTTCCACTTTGCCAACTTCCCTTGATCCTTTACTGCCTTCACTTAACCAATGGTGGGCAGTGATAAGACCTTTACCTGGCAGAAATTTAGACCTTCAACTGATTTTAACACCTCTAATCTTCTTTCTACCTTTAACTTTACTTAAAAATTCACTAAGAATATTTTTTGTGTTGCTATTTTGCTTCTATTCTCTTATTTTAGTAGATTTTAATCTTCAGGTTAACAACTCTCCTATTCATGCTTTAAAATTCATCACAGAGCTCAGAAGTTCACTCTGTACACAGAAAAATTTCAGTAAATACAGTTGCTTACCCAATTTATTTGATTTAAAAAAACACTTCATCACCCTACAAAGTTTCTCTTATACAGTAGTCTATGAGAAAATTAACGGCAGCCGGGCGTGGTGGCCCACACCTGTAATCCTCAGGAGCCTGAGGCAGGAGAATTGCTGTGAGTTTGAGGCCAGCCTGAACTACACAGTGAGACCCTGACTCAAAATGAAAGAAAGAGAGAGAGAGGGAGGGAGAGAGGAAAACCAGTGGCAGATTTTTCTCAGTGAGTTCTGTGGTTATGCTAATCAAATATTCATAAAAGTTTGGGGAATATTTATATGAAAAAAATTAAAGATTATAGAGTTATTAACATTTCCAACTGTACATTCAATCCCTGCTTTTCCAAATGATTATTAACTAATCATCCTCATAACTACAGATGACTTTTGTGTAGAGTACTTATTCATTTACACTGGTGGAAAGCATCTTCTATTACAAAGGGGCCCAGTATATATCTACTGACTTGCCAATTTGTGACAAGACAACTAAGAAATTGAGAATAAGCATTTAGAAACTTCTATAGATAATCAGCATTGCCACATAGGCTGAGGATGTAGCTCAGTGGTTGGGCACTTGCCTAGCATGTTGCAAGGCCCTGGGTTCATTCCTTAGCACTGCTAAAAACAAATACAGAGGTCCGGGGACTTAGCTCAGTGGTGCCTGCCTCACAAGTGTAAGGTCGATCCCCAGTACCAAAAAAACCCAAAAAACAAATACAGAGCTGGGCATGGTGGCTCATGATATAATCCTGGCACCTTTAGCACGTGGTTTATTGTTTTTGTTTTTGGGGTTTTTATTTTTCCACTTAGATACTTTCTTTATATTTTTGTTTTTAATTTTCTAGGGCCCTGTCTTTCATGGGAATGAGTATCTGTCTGGCTCTGATGTTCATTTCTTCCTGGTATTATGCCATCGTAGCAATGGTAATAGCTGGTATGATCTACAAGTACATTGAGTACCAGGGGTGAGTGGATTTTAACTTGATCACTGCTGAAATTCTCAAGACTACCTATTTTTTTGTATTCAGTTTAATGAAAATTACATTAAGGACCTAGATAACTTCATTTTCCACAACTATATTCTGCATCCCTAATTCTCTTAATCATCTTACAACTTTTTCATCACAAGGGGAACCTGTTAAGAAAGTATGCATGGATCATGAAAATAACTAAAAGGACGTATCTAAATAATAATGATTAGTACTAAACAAAGAACACAATACAAATATTTTCAGTAATCTCTTCAATCAAGGTATTGTCTGTGACATAAAAATGAAATTATCCCTGAATAATTTTGTAACTACAACCTCATAACTTCCAGAAATGTGGAATAAATAGCATTCTGATTCAGAAGATCACATTGAATTTTACTTTTAAGTTATTTTTTCATTTACTTTTAAATTATTTTTAAAATAACTTAAATTGGGGTCTTTAATAATTTCCTAATACAAATTGCTATTTTACATTGTTGCTTTTGCATAGATGTACAAGACTGACTCTTCCAAGTTTTATTCTGAAGTGTTTGTGCAGTGCAGTCTGTTGGTACATGGTGGTGTTCACCTGGCTCACAATGTTAGTAACATATACATCATTGATAGGAGTTTAAATGTCTACCTTGTGTATATGTTACTTTTACTTTCTAAAGTGAACCTTTTTTTGAAATTATGCTTCCTGTATTTTAAATCTTTCTCTACTATTTTCTCTTTTTTCTCCCAGAGCTGAGAAAGAATGGGGTGATGGTATCCGTGGGCTGTCACTCAGTGCAGCCAGGTTTGCTTTGCTTCGGCTGGAGGAAGGACCTCCACACACTAAAAACTGGAGGTAAAGAAATCACTCAATAGGGGCCAGGGATGTAGCTAAGTGGCCCTGCATCTGCCTGGCAACTCCAAGGTCCTGAATTCAATCGCTGGTACTGGGAAAAAAAAAAATCAACTCAGTAGCGCTGTGCTAATACGTGGAAACCTGTACTTTGTTGATTACCAGATAAGGAAATGAATGGATGGAAAGTACCTATTTTGAACTCTCCTAAATCCTTACTGCCTTTTCTTCATGAGATTTGTGATTTAGATTTCTATCATTTGTTATTTTTCCTTGAAGACTGATCAATTTGAGCATTCAGAATAACCCAGTACCCTCATGTAGTCATTCCTCTGATCTTTCTTCTGTCAAATTATGTGTTTTACCCAGTTCTCCTGAATCAAAGGATGGAATCGTCATTCTGTTTCTGCAACCCAAAATGTTTTCTTCCCTTTTCATAGGCCTCAGCTGCTTGTTTTGCTGAAACTAGACGAAGACTTACATGTCAAGCATCCTCGCCTCCTTACATTTGCCTCACAGCTGAAAGCAGGAAAGGGTCTCACTATTGTGGGCTCTGTCATAGTGGGGAACTTCCTGGAAAATTATGGTGAAGCTTTAGCTGCTGAGCAGGTAAGAGTGAAGATTTAGTTGACTTAATGGAAAAGCTTACAGCTTTGTGACATTAAGTAGTAAGACTTTAGACTTCTAGGTTAATCCCTTTCCTGTGTGAGGTAGGTGGTTTCCCATTTAGTGCTGACTTCTGAATAATTATGTTCTCCCAAATAATAAAATGAGCCAGAAAATATTTATTTATTCTTCCTTCCCTAAAGCATTACTAAACTGTAAGATTATCAAGGGTAACTATTATTTCCAGATAAATTCTAAACATTGATTTGAGCACTGACAGATGTTTTATAAGTTAATCTATCCATTGAACTCTAGGGAGGATGCCAAGAACAGCTTTTCTTCTTCTTTACTAGCTTACATGATATCATAAGCGAGATTCTTTTGCTGTTTCCAGTTAGCTGTACTGAACATTAAAGTTCTGCTTGAAGGAAGTCATATCACTCTGATAATTACCAGAATTGATAGAACTAATCCTGTTATTTGGAGAAATTTTTAATTGTATTTCAAAATTTTTACTACATTTCATTTTGGAATCCTTTGAAACCCTAAAAACTAGAATGCTGAGAAAAATGAGTCTGGAATTATGGTAAAAGTTAATAAAAAGAACACAGGATTGCAAATCAAGGTTCTTACCCTACTATACCACTGACTTAATCTGTGCCTTTGGAAAAATCAGGTGCATTTTCCACATCGTTATTCCCTTCCCCTTTTTATCAAAAGGGTTGAGTAAATGAGATATTATCTGACTAAATAATAGTAATCAAATATAAGCATCATAAATTGTCACATTTAAAATTTCAAAAAGGATTCAAGAATAGAAGTAGCAAAAAGGAAACTTCTCAAATGCTAACAGTGGAACTGAATCATCAGATCGAATTTTTTGGAAGATAAGTGAGCTTGGGACCAGGGTTGAGGAAGAAAAGAGACTGTGTTCACACCAGGAAACTCCTACTGGTCAGTTAAGAAAGTATGCCAGATATTCTCTTTGTGGAGATTCCTGTTCTTAGTTTATAAGTATATTAACAAAGGAGGAAAAATAGAATAGACAGTCAGAGAAACTGCACGTAGACAATCAGCTATAGGTGTAAAAGTACGCAGTAAGCACTTAGAAAGTGAAAAAGACAAGCCCAGGATGGTAGCACATGGCTGTAATCCCAGCACTCAGGAGGCTGAGGCAGGAAGATTACAAGTTTGAGGCCAGCCTGGGCTATATAGTGAGGCTGTGTCTCAAAAAAGAAAGAAAAATGAAAAAGACAAATGAAGATGACGTTTCATTGGAACCATTTTAATATTTTAGACTTTATCTATAGGAGATTGAGTCTTATGCCCAGTTTTAAAAAGAGATAGGGAACCCAGTATGGAGGAGGAATAATGAATTAAAAGGTCCAGGGCAAAGCAGTTCATTGTTGAGGTACTCTGTCTCTTTCAGACCATTAAGCACCTAATGGAAGCAGAGAAGGTAAAAGGATTCAGCCAGCTGGTGGTCGCTGCCAAATTGCGAGAGGGCATTTCCCACCTCATCCAGTCGTGTGGCCTTGGGGGCATGAAGCACAACACGGTGGTGATGGGCTGGCCTAATGGCTGGCGTCAGAGTGAAGATGCCCGTGCTTGGAAAACTTTTATTGGTAAAAACATTTTCCCAAATAACCTGAGAGCCCAAATAGTCTGTCACCCTAACCTCACCCCCAGCCTCCTAAAGTAGGGATTATGCCATCACTGAAACATGATCTTATTAAGGATGCCAAAAAACTACTAGTAGTAATAACCTGACTTTACCCAGCCTCTCCAGCCTTTTACATTTATGTTCACAAACTGTTTATCTCTGTCAAGTCTTATCCTGGGAATTATCTGCTAATTTTCTATATTTTCATTTATGATTTTTCATATTGATATTATTGCAGGAGTTAGGATTGTCCTTCAGCATCCAAGTCCACCAAGTTTACATAACCCCCTTAGAAATGTAGCAGTCAGAGTGTGTATAGTAACAGTCATGGTACTCAGCCCACTTCTCTTAGCTGTTCAGATTGTTCGCCATGATTTTTGTGACTTAGGTAACCCTACTGATACCTAAGGACACCTTCTTCAAAGAAATACAAAAGAGTATTTTCCTTGCTTCCCTAACTTGGTGGGAAGTAAAGCAAGCCTAAAGATTATTGTCTGCTTATCCTGAATCTTTTTTTCTCCCTAGGCACAGTTCGAGTGACAACTGCTGCTCATCTTGCTCTGTTGGTGGCTAAAAATGTCTCCTTCTTTCCCAGCAATGTGGAGCAATTTTCTGAGGGCAACATTGATGTGTGGTGGATTGTGCATGATGGGGGGATGCTCATGCTATTACCATTCCTACTGAAACAGCACAAGGTATTTTAGACAACTTTTTATTTGTATTTCTTGAAGGACTTTTACATTTACTATAAGGTTAAAAAATAGTGTTTGCATATACAGTGGCTTTGGTTTTTATATTTATAGCATAAGATGAACACTGAAATAGTAATGTACCCAAAACAAAGTCTAGGCCAGAGTCTCACAGACCGTCTAACATATCACCTGGAACAACATGCTGAAGTCTGTATCCACCTTGGCTCCACAGGAGTGAGAGGTTTAATTTAATGACTGCTGTGGTGCAAGTCTATACCAGTTGTCTCCAGGAAGCACCAGGCCTCTGGCAGCACATTCTCATGGAAGTGTGTGAAATGTGCTTAGAAATCATGAATCTCTTAAAGTACAAGACCAAAGCACACATCTCTAAAATAAAATCCAACCCTGAGTTGGAGTGATTTGAGGGACTTAATCCTCCAAATAGCTGAAGTACATAAGTTTGAGTGCACAGCTTTACCATGCTCCAACTATGTGCTTTAATAAAAAAATACATGGACAAAGAAACAGTTTTAAAGAAGTGGAGGAGGTTGTGCTGCAAGTATACAATGAATGGAACAACAACATAAAATAGCAGTAAGGAAACATGAGAGACTTGTAATGAAGAGTTCGGCTGTAATTAAAGAAAGGAGGGGGCTGTGTCACATTTGCCAAGGGGAAGGAAGCTTTCTAACTGCAAGGACGTAATGAAGACTAAGCTCCATGCTTCTGGGAAGAAACGGTGGGACCAATAAAGGAGATAAAGAGACTTGTTTCAAAGTACTGTATTGATAATTAAAACTGAGTTAATTGGGCCGTGGATTTAGCTCAGTATTTCCACCGCCTGCCTCACAAGCTCAAGGTCCCAAGTTCAATCCTCGGTACCAAAAAAAAAAAAAAAGAAACTGAGTTAATTGAATGATACCAGAAGCATGGTTTATAATATTCTGGCATCTACCCAAAAGCAAATTCAGAACCAACATCAATATAGCATATTTGGGACTTATCAATAGGAGAGGATGGTCCCATAACTCTGGGTCAGCAGTAACCTTCCTTACTGCTTGTACTCACCAGGAAATTACCATTTCCTTAAACTATGATTTCCTCAGAGACCCTGGTGAGTTTAAAAGAAGCAGCAGGTATCATGACACTGAGGGAGAATTCCTGCCTCTTGGTCCCCTAGGCACCTTTTGACCCTTTTCTGGGCAGCCCGTGCGCAGGGAAAGCTATGTGGCCACACAGACAATAGGTCTACGATGAAAACTAGACTATGTAAGATACAGCAAAATGCTTCATACTCTGACATACAACCTGGGAATAACTACTTGACATGAACACATAAGTTAGGATTAAATAAGTATTTATGAAACAGGCCGGGGATTTGGCTTAGTGGTTCCACTGCCTGCCTCGAAAGCACAAGGACTCGAGTTCAATCCCCAGTACCAAAAAAAAAAGTATTTATGAAATATATATAAGAAATATTTAAAAATATATTAGTGAAATAGGGATGAAGAAACATAGAAGACTGTTTTATTATCATTGGTTGATAAATTGCTCACTTGAATGGTAATGCTCACATTGTACCATGAAGTAAGACAGATACTGCTTACAAGGAGAAAATATACTAATATTGTGTTTTATTTGTTAAGCTTTCTTGCAAAACAAAGCCAAACTAGGCCAGTTTAAACTTAAGAAACGTTGTTGTTTGTTATACAACACACTTTTTCATATCTCAAACTACCCAAGAAATAAGTATTATTTCCTTTTCAAAGACAGGAATACAGACTCTTGAAGTTATCTAAAGTGACCAAGCCACAAAGTAAGAGGTGCAGAAAGCATTAGATGTAGATCTTACTGAAAGCCCATGGTTTAAAAATTGTTTTTTAGGGCTGGGAATTTAGCTCACTGGTTCCAGCATCTGCCTCACAAGCGCAGGGTCCCGAGTTAGATCCCCGGTACCCCCCCCCCCAAAAAAAGATTTTTAAATTCTATTATATGTAATACCTGCTTGTTAGGGAATATTTGGGAAACTGGTAGGAAGGAAAGAGCCAAGCACATGACCCTGACTCTCAGTGATGGCCAGATCAACATTTTGGGGCACCCATTTCAGTCTTCCTGTTGTATACTATTAAAAGCATGAATATGTGACCTAATGAAATCATCATAACACCTCGCTGACAAGAATCCCATCTTCAAAAGCTATCTATAAGAGCCTTCAGTTTGACACAGGAGGTGATAACAGCTGTCAAAGGTGATCATCCCACTGATACTATCCCATTTTGCAATTGAATTCAGTTTGAGGATCCAAGCTAAAGCCCATTGCTGTCAGGGTCTCCTAAAATTCTTGAGGATCCATTGTTCTGCTCCTATCACTATCAAAACTGATGAAATGTTGTCTCTAGCCTTTCAGCATACCCCAGAGTCCTTTAAACTCATTGAAACTCATTGTGCCAGACATATCTTAATCCCGAATTGAAACCATAAACTGACAGGTCTCCAGATTAAAGTGTTTTTATTCTCCAGCAGTGCCTGATTGTCTTCAGATAGTTCTGTAATTCCTTAGTGTCTATTTGCCCAGACTATCCAGCTACTGCAACAAAGTAGCCATATAGCAGGTCCCGAGTATCTCTGGGAAAGGTAGGCCCGCTGGGGGCCCCTCCATAGCCAACTGGATAGTACCTGCCAGATACACTATGGTGCAGACTCTAGACAACTTTTTTTTTGGTACTGGGGATTACACTCAGGACCTTGTGCTTTCTAGGCAGGCAGCGGCACCACTGAGCTAAATCCCCAGCCCTAGACAACTTTTTAAGAAGTTTTTCTTCCTTCTGTCCTAGTTCACTAGACACATAGTGGTAGTTGTTGTTGTTCTTCTTCTTCTTCTTCTTTCCTCCTCCCCCTCCCCCTCCCCCTCCCAGAGCAATCCTCCTACCTCAGCCTTCCAAGTGCTAGGATTATAGGCACGTGCCGCCACACCTGGTGCATAGTTCTTCTTTGACTGTATAGTGTAGGGTCTTAGAATCTGAGAAGTTGGGATTATTCTTGGCTTTCCCAAAATCTTAGTTTCAACTTTATAAGAAAAAGATTTCTTTGTATTTAATACCAATCTAACTCCAAGTGAAATTCAGCGAATTAATAAAGTACCATGTAAGCCCTTGGGAAACACAGTGGAAGACACCTTTAAAAAATAAAGCAAGAGTCTGTCAAAGGAAGACTGAGGGATGTGTGCATGTGGGTATGTGTAGATTATGCACGTGTATGCTCATTCTTTGGTAAGACTACTTAAGTACCTCATGTGTGGTGCCATTACTGTACTATCTGAATAAAGCACCTTCTGAATGGCTCACATAGATGTGTGGGTTCAGGGTTTATTTCCCAAACACATCAAGCAAGCTGTTATCTTTGCAGTGGGTAACAGCTGGGTATCCTCTCTCTAATTCAATTCTGACAATGTTTACATGGAGGTAGCCAGGTTGAGGGCTGAGTCCCAAAAGACCACTTTCCCTCTTCTGATGCTAATTGCAAGCCTCTGCAGACCTGCTGTAAACCAAGATTCCCATGACTCCTTCCTTAGGTTGGATTAATTTTCCAGAGTAGTTTACGGAACTGAGAAACATTTTCTTACATTTCCTGATTCATTATAAAGAATATCACAAAGGATATAGATGAGGAGATTCATAGGCCAATGCATTGGGAAGAGGCACAGAGTTGCCATGCTCTTTCTGGTCACTCCAGGAGATGTCACATGTTCAGCTATCCAGAAGCTCCAGAACCCTGTTCTTTAGGGTTTTTATGGAAACTGTATTCCACAGACATGATTAATTATGTTGCCATTGGTAATCTACTCACTCCTCAGCCCCTCTACCCTCCCCAGAGGTTAGGGGTTGGGATGAGTCTTTCCATTTACCAGCCCCCATCCTGAAGCTGCGTATGTAGGAACTGCTAGCTTGTGGGTCAACTCAATAGCATAGAAAACATATCACTTGAAGATACCAAGGATTTTAGGAGTTAAATGCCAGGCAGTGGGGATGCTGACCAGCTATATATTTTGTAATATCACACAAGCCATCTCTCCTTTCTTGCTAGTTTTTTTTCTTGTTAAAAAATTAAGAACTCCTTAAAACTGTATTTAATGTGTTGCTTAGTAAATCTTTTGCCATAATAATAAATTAAATCTTTTGCCTTGATAATGAATTAAGCAGGAAGCTAGGAAAAAATACCCACATACCACAGGAAGGTTATTCTAGGCCAAAATGCCTGTGTTTTAGGAAGTAACTTTTTTTTTTTGTACTATTGGATCTAATTTTCCATACACATGTGGTACTTGTCAGGTGTGGCGAAAATGCAGCATACGAATCTTCACAGTAGCCCAACTAGAAGACAACAGTATACAGATGAAGAAGGACCTGGCCACCTTCCTGTATCACTTGCGCATTGAGGCAGAGGTAGAAGTGGTGGAAATGGTGAGAAAATGGAGTTTGAGATAGAAGAGATCATCATTCTCCCAGCCCCCACCCAGTCTTCTAGAACCTTTTCTACTTTGGAAATTGGTTCTCTGTTAAATGTGGGTTAACCCTGGAATTCCAATAAAACCTTTAATTGTTGACCTATATAAGTAGAATGCATAAATAATATGTGTTTGATAATGCTTTTTGGTTTTGCTTTCTTGTTTATTCCATAGCCCTTATATTTAAGCCACATTCTTATGTTTTATATATATTTTATTTTTAATTCATGCTTAAAATCACACATGATACATTATATGTGAAAAAACTAAACTTTGTGTTTCAAGCAAACACATATAATGGTTAGATTATAAAAAGACTTAGGGCCGGGATTTAGCTCAGTGGCACCGCGCCTGCCTTGCAAGCACAAGGTCCTGAGTTTGATACCAGGTACCCCCAAAAAGAGAAGAATTAAAGCCTCTGGATTCAATCTATAACCCCAAAATAATGTGTTTATATGTAACTCAAAGATGGAACAAAATAGGGGTGAAAGCTAGGTTTATATTATTATACTTTTTCTGATTTAAGTCAGTGAGTGGAAATAAAAATATGCTTTTTGTGCTTTTTTGCCCACTTTGTGTGATGACAGCATGACAGTGACATATCAGCTTATACTTACGAGCGCACTCTGATGATGGAGCAGAGGTCTCAGATGCTCCGGCACATGCGGCTCTCCAAAACAGAACGAGACAGAGAGGTGAGACTTTGCTGCACTGATCTGTCTCACCCTGGCTCTGTGAAGTCTTGTCAGTGAAAGGGATGATATTGTATTGTTTTCACTGAGTGATAAATTCTTTCCTTCTCCTTTTATCAGTTATCCCAATATAACTTCATTATTGTTTCAAAATAGTTGATGCATGAGAAAATTAGGTAGAAAAACTATGTTGGACCTTCCTCAGGCACAGTTGGTGAAAGACCGGAACTCAATGCTGCGACTGACCAGCATTGGTTCTGATGAGGATGAAGAGACAGAAACCTATCAAGAGAAGGTACACATGACGTGGACAAAGGACAAGTACATGGCATCGCGAGGGCAAAAAGCCAAGTCAATGGAAGGATTCCAGGACCTCCTTAACATGCGTCCGTAAGTCTTCCCACAATCAAGATTACCACAAATGTAGTATCCTACTCAGTGGCATACATGTGACTTTACCTGAACACACAGAATGGAATCTGTCCATTTCGCTTAACTCCAGCCATAGCTCTCAATTAAACACTGTACACAAGCGATCTTTCTCTCCATGTACTTCATGTCCATACTGTTTGCTTATAAAATAAGTAAATGCAGAATGAAAAAATTGAAGATATATAAGGAAATTATTTTACCTGTCATATCATAGTGAAAGGAAAAAAAGCTCTGATTATCAAGTTTTTAAGATTCACTATGACGAGTTTTCATTTTTCCTTGATTATCTCTGTCTTCCCCACCCAGGGACCAGTCTAATGTGAGACGGATGCATACAGCAGTGAAGCTCAATGAGGTTATAGTAAACAAGTCCCATGAAGCAAAGCTTGTTTTGTTGAATATGCCAGGACCACCCCGAAACCCTGAGGGTGATGAAAACTGTATCCTTTCCAAGAGTGGAGCTGCTAGTGGGGGAAATCTTAGCCTGTTTCTTAGATGAGACAACTAGGTAAGTTTAAGTCATCGTTTGTGCCCTAGTTACCTTTTTTGAGGAAGATTTTTAAATCTTAGGCAGATTTTTTTTTTTTGGTACCGGGGATCGAACTCGGGTCCTTAGGCTTGTGCAGCAGGCAGCAAAACCACTGAGCTAAATCCTCGGCCCAGGCAGAGTTTTACAGGGTTGTAAGACTGATTAATCTCCTTTTGGGAAGTTGGAGGTATATTATATTCTCTCAGAACCTTAATAAGTCTTTTTGGGTGGTACATTTGCAACCAGATTTCAACTTTTCAGTGACAGTCCTAGAGGCAGAATACCTACATCCTTTATCCTTTTCAGACTCTACACACTCTGCAAAGCCTCGTCTCAATGAAGTTAGGAGAGAAGCAGTGAAGGAAAAGACTTAGGGATTGTTCATACTCTCATCCTAGGATTTTTTTTTTTCCGCACTAAGTTTATTGGTACATTTTAGGTATACAATATGATGATATTCATCATTGGGAATTTGTACCTTGATATATCTTAGTTCTTATTTTTTTTCCCCATTCCCCTGCCCTCCCTTCAACCCCTCCACCCTCCCTAGCTACAAAGACTTTGTTTCTGTTTTCTTTTTCTCATATTTATTCCTTTCCCTTCTTTCTTTTCCCCTACCCCTCCCACTTCCCCTTCAAGCCTTTTCTTTGTATTTCACAATTATCTGTTATACAGTTTGATCCTCATTTACACTTTCAGTTTCTCACACCACAGAAACAATATGGTATTTACACGTGTGCTGTTTATTTCACTTAAGAGTATGGCCTCCATGTGCATCCATTTAGCTATAAATGTCTCTAGTTTCTCATTCTTTATGGCTTAGTATTCCATTTTATTAAGAAAAACACACATTTTCTTTATCCAGTCACCAGTTGATGTGCATTTGGGCTGTTCCTAAGATTTAGCTATTACAAACTGTGCCGCTATAAACATGGGTGCGCATATATTGCTATGGCATGATTTTTTTAATTCTTTTGGGAAGATAGTCAGCAGGGGAATAGCTGGGTCAAATGGGACTTCTAATCTTTCCTAGGATTATTTTTATGGGGACCCTTCAGCAATGTAGCAACATGGACTGGTCTAGTCCTACCAGTCCACTAAGGAAAAGTTTTAAAAAATGAAAACAAGCCAGGGATTTAGCTCAGTGGCTTCGCTGCCTGCTGCGCAAGCGCAAGGACCCAAGTTCAATCCCCAGTACAAAAAAAAAAAAATGAAAACAATAGGCAGGAAATCTGACAAGCAACTTCACTTAGACATTACTTAGATGTTTGTAGGGTTCTTACTAAGTGCCCTATTGTGACTTTTTTGCATTTTTTTAATCTTATTTCATTATTTAGAATATTACTTCCCCATTTCTAAGCAACATTTAGAAAATATCTAACAAACTATAGAGTTTGTAGTGTATATGCAAAGAGACTAGATCCCTGATTACTTCACTGAGTTAATCTAAAATTCAGACTTTTCTGAGTATATATGTAATTAATGAAAAGCATGCTGATTTTGCAGTTCTGTGATCAGATACTCAGATTATCATGATGCCAGTTTGTAAAGTATAGTCTCCTTCTGCCTGTTTCCTTGACAAATTCTGAAGATATGGAGTTCCTAGAAGTGCTCACTGAGGGACTTGAACGAGTTCTCCTTGTCCGGGGTGGTGGCAGTGAAGTGATCACCATTTATTCATAATCTACTTCTAAATGACTCTGCTTGGTCTCAGCTTTCCTAAATGGCTTCCATCCTCCATTGAAGTGACAGCTCTTTTCTCCTGTTCCCACTCAGAGGCCCATGTTTTATGCCCATCACAACTAAACTCTTGATGAGCTGGCCTCAAGTCCTTGTGCAAGAGAGCAAATAGATCTGTCCTTGGCTTCCATATGATCTGACAGAAGCAGCAAATATTCCCTCAACATCAAAAGAATGATCAAATCTTAAAAGCCATTTCTTTACCAGTAGACAACAAGTTAGAGTTAATAAGCTAAGTCAACAAACAGGAACCCTTCAACACCTCTGAAGGTAGTGAATTGGTAAAAGGGATGCTAGAAATTCACCTAAAGACAAAAAACAAGTACATATCCAGCATTAAAGATCAGTCTCAGAAATCACGGCTCAGTGATAACAGAGGAAACAGCTAGATAGACAGCCTCATCTCACTGAAGAATTCATGGCCAAGTAACATGGAGACCTCTTATCCTCATGAAGACAACTCATAGCAAGCTGAGATAGAAACCTTTTTTAGCTGATTTTCTTTAGTGTATCTACTGCTCTCTAGGACTTTTAAATTTTAAGTTAGGGTACTAATATTCCAAACCTGAAATGTGGCTGCAGCTTCTATTTTGTTCCTCAAAAACAAGATTCTAGGGACAAGGATTTAACTCAGTGGCACCATGCCTGCCTTGCAAGCACAAGGTTCTGAGTTCAATCCCTGGAACCAAAAAAAAAAAAAAAGATTCCACAAAATACCAGGTTTAAGTATCTATATTGTGTTAGTGTGTATTTCAGCTGTTTGTTTCCATCAACTCAAAATCCATTCTGTGGTTGTAACAATGTAGGCACTTTTGCCATGGAAATTATTTCTTAGTAAAAATTATTTTAGGTTCTTTTCATACTGCTGGACTAAGGGAATTTCAAGGAGTAGCTGTTAAGATTTACTGAAATACAGTCTGTGGTATCTTTGTGACAAGGGAAAGATATACAAGCTGTTACATAAGAAATATAGGTCAGGATATACATTAACCAGTGGATTCTACTTTCCTTCTTTTTATGCCAAGTTAGGCACAAGTCAAAAAAGTCATATGGAACAAACAGTAGGATGACTGGCTAAAATCATCCTCTGAAGGCTTTGAACCATCTTTTTTTTTTTGGTACCGGAGATCGAACTTGGGACCTTGCACTTGTGAGGCAAGCAGCAGAACCACTAAGCTAAATCCCCGGCCCCTGAACCATCTTTTAAAAGGGGAATAGAGCTTTAAATTGGAAGTTCTAGACCCCTACTCTTTCCACAGTGCCAAAGTTACTGAGCTGCTACTCTCCTTATCTACTTAAAAGTAGCACACAGCCTGGCATTGGCCCAACTCAAGAAAGTTTTCTCTAAGAAACCTATGGCCTCATCGCCAAAGCCACAGTTAAGGCTTGTCCAAAGAAAGAGCATGTCCCCTTTTCTTTTTTATTATTTAATCTGTCTGCAGAAACTTGGCTCAGAACTGAGACTGTCCAAGCCAATAGGCTTTTGCTGTTTATGGTTTATTTTCAGAAAGTTCTAAATGTGCCAAGGAAATACTTGAGCAAATACTGCTTTTTACTTACTAATTTACTTATCACAAAACACATGGCTTACCAGCATAGGAAAACTGTGAGGCTGAGCAATAATTTCAAGTATGTGAAATCTTATTTTTTCCAAGATAGGATTTAAGAAACCACTTTCTTGCCTTTATTCATGGGTGCTTTTAAGTTTCACTTCATTAATGACAGTGCCACTCTTTGATTACCCAATAGGATATGCAACAAGCTGACTCTTGTGTCACAGGTAATTATTTGACCCACAGGGACAAAGAAAACCCTTCAGGGTAGCTTAAGGAAATGAGTCATTTTGTTCTATTCTTTTTTTTTTTAATGAGTCATTTTGATTTCTTCCTTTGCTCTTTTTTCAACCTCCAGGCCCACTCAAGAGTACCAACACAGACAGGATCTTAAAGTTTTTTCCTGCTCCTTCCTGCAGAGGGTAGAAAGTTTGTTTACAACTCCCACTGTAACACTCCATTCTATAGTTGAGCGTAAGTGACCCAGCATCTTAAAGATCCATACTCTCCAAGTCAGCCTGCCCAGAAATTGCTCAGCATTTACACATGCCCCGGCCAAAGTGCTACATACTTTTTCCACATAGGATAAATATGGGCAGAAAAAAAAAGGTTAATTTTAGAAGTATTATTTGTGGGTGGAGCTCTGTAAGAAATCTTTTGAAGAGATAAGGGAATTGGTGACCATTAATATAGCCACAATTCCAGTCCTAAAAACACACAATCACTGTTACATGGAAGAATGGTTATTAGGCCAGATTTATACTCATCTTTGTCTACAGCATTTCATGTCTATTGCTGCTTATGTTGTTTGTCTGCCAAGTGTCTCGTCTCTTAATCACTGCAAATAAAGCAATACTGAAAACTTGAGAGAATGCACCTTAGGGGAAGGGGCTTTTTGTTTTAAGAGGGAAGATAAAAACCTTCTTTCTCTTCCCTTTTGAAAAAGACCTAGCTTTTAAGTCTTACCTATGACTCTACCAGGGCAGGTAATAATATACATTCTCCTACTGCTGGCCCTCTGGCTTCCAGAGCTATCTTAAAAGCTGAAGTCTGAACTGCAGCGTCTGCTCAAGAGGTGCCAGGTTCCTGTTAGCAGGGAAAACATTACTGCTCTTTATCTTCTGTTGCCTCTGATTCTTGTGGCCCCAAGGATTCCACCAGTCCTCATTCCTCCTATACATGTTAAAAATTCCTTATTGTGCGTATTAAATAACAGTTACACTGTAAGCATATTTATGTGCTCTTTTTTCTGGTTTATTTTTTTCTCATCATGTATAATTTGAATCCAACATTAGTTTTTCACATCTTCAAGTGTCTCCAACAGAATTTTTATGTGCTGGTTTGTGTTAAACAACAGTAAAATATTAAGGAAAATAGATTTAAAGGAAACTTGTGAAACTTTTTAAAGCATTGTTCTCAACCATTTAATTTATTGAAAGGAGATGCTGCTATGCTTCTTGATTTAGCAGCAATCATTGTTTTGTTTACATACAGTTCTGGTTTTATTTGTTGTTTTGCTCTGTACTGGAAACAAATAAAGTTTTCTACATTATTTTCAGTCAAGGGTTGCAATATAATTTCTTCATGTTTGTAATAAAATGCACATTGTCCTCCTCGGATCTGTCTCCTCACCATGGAGAAAAGTGTCTTGGTTCTTTTCAGTGTGAATGCTTATTTTAAGAGTATTACTTAGGAGCCACTGGGCTTGAGGAGGAAGTAAATGAAGCCTAAATACCTAGGCCTTGGGTGCTTCTTCCTCCAGTTCACAGGAGCAGTCCTCCACCACTGAACTCCATCCTCTGAAAGTAGGAACAGTGAACAGGTAAGTAGCGAGTGAGGGCTGAAGTAATGTCCTGAATCTGTTACTTAATACTCTGGATTACAAAGTTCTACTTTGCCTTATCTGTGCCCCCCCCCCAATCCTTCCAGACTCCTAATAGCTTTTATTAGTTAATATTTATTACTCTAAAAACTGAAATCTCCTACCATCAAATGAATCCGCTATTCACTACACATTACACTGCCCAAAATTCAGCTTTTCTTTTGCCTTACCTCCGGAGGCTCAATGAAGGCTAGCCAGTCTGATGCATGTGTAGGTAAGAGCCCCATGGACTGGCACTTGTAAACAGCCAGTGCCAAACCCATCAGGTTCCCAATGAGATAGACCAAACCCTGAAGAAACTTCTGGCTTGAACTTTCTAGCATCTTGAAAGCTGTTGGAGTAACAGAAGCTGTCAAAAACCAAATAACTTTTTCCCCCAATATGAATCAAAGTAACCATATATTAATACAGACCCTAAGTAAGTAAATAAGGCCACTAAAGGAAAAAAGAAAACCATCATGAGCAGTTGTCCCCTCGATGCCACCAGTAGAACTACCACCACCCTATACACCCTCTAACCAAGAACTATGCTTAAGAATTTGTCTTTAGTTGTTTAAACTTAGGGAAAAGTTACTATTTCAAGAATACTTACTGGCTGAAATGGCCATAAGTGCCTGAATGGGTCGCCAGGCCATCATACACACCATCATAGTTGGGAAAATGGAGATAGTATTGCCTGCCATGTACATGATGAAGAGGTTCATGGGAATCTGTTTGAGGGGACCCAAGGCGATATCCCAGCAGCGCTAAAACAAACACACAACTTTAAACTCTAATCTGTACCCTCAGTCCCATATTTATCACTGATGCTAAAGTCTAATGAACAGAGTTCCCAATACCTTGCTTCTGACTGAGCTAATTCCTCAATTTCACCACCTCTTTAGTCACCATGTCACCACAGGAAGTTCTTTTACAAAGATAAGGTAGACTTTCTCTAAAGATGTTCCATGTCATTTTTTTCTTATAATTTTGGCTAAAAGATTCCCTTTCTTTTGGTACTGGGGATCGAACTTGGGTACTTGCTCTTGCACAGCAGATGGCGAAACCACTGAGCTAAATCCCCGGCCCCAATTTCCTTATTTTTGTCATGCTTCTGCAGCTATAACTGTCCCTTCTGCAACTGAAAAAAAAAAGATAAATCCACATCCTGGGAGATTAGCACACCTCAATCAGTAACTAATAGAACACAAATTAAGACATAGAAGATTTGAATCATGTAACATTGTAGCCAGTAACTGCAGAATATACTTCCTTTTCAAACATATCAAACAGAAAAACTGACCACTTGCTGAGCCATACAGAAAATGCCAAATCTCACAGAATTCAAAGTATACAAACCATATCTGAAAATGGCAATTCATTATATAGGGCCTCATAAATACCAAAACCTAAGGATATTATGAAAAATTTATAGGTCAGTCTCATGAATCTAAATCTAAAAATTCCAACAAAATATTAAAGTATAGCTATATAAAAATTATATATATATATATATATATATATATATACACATACATACACACACACATCAATCACTTGGTTTGGTTTACTTACATTGAGATAAATGGCCAAAGAATTATTCTTACAACAGACTTCTAAAAAATGTGTTTTATGATAATCTACGTTTAAAATTAGGTCATTACACTAGTAATCTGCTTGTATGTATTCACATTGATGTGCCAAGGTGAAAAATTATAGGATAATACTTATCAAGAGAAAATTTGAAGCTGGATGTGGTGGTGCATGCCTGCAGTCTCAACACTCTGGAAGGCTGAGCCCAGCTTAAGGCCAGCACGGGCAACTTAGCAAGATCTTGTCTCAAAATAAAAACAGGGACTGGGGATGTAGCTCAGAGCAAAGGCCCTGGGTTCAATCCCGGTCCCAAACAGGAAAGGGTAAGGAAAGGATTGATGGTAGCCCTTGTCATTTTCATGTGAAAATCACATGCACCCCATGAAACAAAGATCATACAGCACTGCAATATTAAGGCTGACAGAACTGTGAAAAGGAAAGAAAAGTCCCAAGCACCATCCAAGGGATACATCAAAAATCCTGATCTCACGGGGTTTATGAGAGAGAGAAAGCTGGGCCGGGGTGTAGCTCAGTGGCACAGCACCTGCCTGGCAAGAATGAGGTCCTGAGTCTGATTCCTGGTATCAAAAAAAAAGAATGCTAAAATCATTACGAGAGAGAGAAAGCAGATAAACAATACACAGAATATATAACATTCCTATCATGCATGAATGATACAGAGAAATATAAAATAGGTAAACAGAGAATGCCATAAAGTGGGCTTCACTAAGACATTTGAGATCTAATGGAGATGCACAATCAAGTCATGCAGGTATTTGAATGGAGGAAAAGTATTCCAGGAACAGGGAAGAACAAATGCAAAGCCTGAGATACGACGGGAGCTCATCTGGGATCTTTTAAGGAGCAACAAGGAAAGCATTATGACTAGAAGAGTCAACAAACGGAGAAATGTAGATGATGTCCAAAATGCTATAAATGAGAGTTACATAGAACATTACTGGGGCTGGGGATTTAGCTCAGTGGTTCTGGCGCCTGCCTCACAAGCCCAAGGTCCTGAGTTTGATCCCCGGTACCAAAAAAAAAACCAAAAAATTATTTAGACTGACTTTTATGATAAATGGGGAGCTATATGAGAGTTCTGAATGACAATCATTTATATTTTAAAAGGATCATTCTAGCCCAGCACAGTGGTGCATACCTGTAATCTCAGTATTCTAGGAAACTGAGACAACTTACTTAGCGAGACCCTGTTTCAAAAAAGGGCTGGGTATGGTGGTGCACACCTGTAATCCCTGCACTTGGGAGGCTAAGGCAGGAGGATTGCTGCAAGTTTGAGGCCAGCCTGAACTACACAGAGAGACCCTGTCTCAAACAAAAAAGGCTGATGATATAGCTCAAGACAAAGACCCTAGGTTTAATCCCCAGTATGGGGTTTCATGGGAGTATATCACTGTTAAAGCTCATCAGATAGTACCCTTTACAGCAGTGGTGGCAAACCTATGGCATGTGTGCCACAGCAGGCACACAGAGCCCTCTCTGTTGGCACACAAGCCAAGTCACCCCAGCAATGCCCCAGCAGTCGAGCATCGGATGTTCAGGTCTAATCCAAGCACTCAGGAGGCTGAGGCAGGATGATCACTAAGAGTTCAAGGCCAGCCTGGACTACACAGTGAGACCCTTGTCTCAACAAACAAACAAACACAAAATTGCAGTGTTGGCACTTTGAAATAAATAAGTAGTAAATAAATGGGTTTTGGGTTGTAGTTTGGGCCACTCGGTCCCTAAAAGGTTTGCCATCGCTGACTAGAGGTTCCCAGCTGACAGCGATTTGCCTCCTGGGAAACATATAGTAAGACTGGAAGTATTTTTAGTTGTTGCAACTAGGAAAGGATACTATTGGCATCAAATGAGTAAAGGCCAGGGATACTAAACATCCTGCACAATACAGTTCCCTATAACAAATAAATATTTAACCCCAAACGTCAACAGTGCTTAGGTTAAAACATCATGCTTAACATAATGCAGATTATTCTTTTTTTTTCTTTTTTTTTTTTTTAGGCAGGGTCTCCCTTTGTAGTTCAGGCTGGTCTTGACTCACTATGTAGCCCAGATTGGCCACAAACTCACAGCTATCCTCCTCCCTCAGCCTCCCAAGTGCTGGGATTACAGGCATGCACCACCACGCCCAGCAGTGCAGATTATTATATACAAACTATACTCAAAAGAACTGATAATATGTATGTATGTACATGATTTATAAAAATTTATTGCAAAAATGGGGGGGGTGGTAGCTAGGAACAGGATGACAGGTGAAGGCAGTAGGAAGTAGTAATATGATTTGGGAGGTATTTTGTTTTTTGAGACAGTGTCTTACTCTGTAGTTCAAGCTGGCCACAAACTCCAGGTGATCCTACCCCCTCAGCCCCCACAGTCATGGGATTACAGGTCTGGGCCCCACACCTGGGATCTATTTTGAAGGTAAAATCAGAATAACCTGACAGATTGACTATGTAGTGTGAAGGAACTTGAATAGAAAAGGATGATTTCAACTAGAAAGTGTTGCCACCAAGAGATCATCTTCACCTACTTCCTTATACTTTATGTTACAAATGACTTATTTTCTCAGTTATTAAGCATTCTTGAGCTGATATGTAAACTACTGTCACACTAATCTCAAGCAGTTTAAGCTCTTAGAAATTCTGTTTAAAGGCTACTGTATCTCTCTCCCTGGGAGAGGAGGATGCATCAGGCCTGGCCCAAGGACTACGGTAACACCTATAACTCTGTACCTTCTCCACCAGGATTCGGTCTGTCTCTTGCACGCTTGTATCAGGCACTTGTTTGTCCAAGTAACCGACTGGATACAGTGAATCTCCCTGGCCACTGCCTCTGTCACTTCGGCCCCTGAATAAAGAACCAAAACAAGATGCAACTTTTCAAACTTTATATCCCACATTTCCCTATTAATCATGGAAGTAAAGATCTTCAAGATGCACCTCCCCAGATTAGATCAAGCTATCTCGTGGCTCCGCCAATCCCTTCCCTATTGGGAGGACCGAAACAAGCATCCTTAGAGAAAAGAAACCTACCCCCACTGGTGACGTCTGTGCGCCACCCACCCTCTTCTGAGACTTGTGCCTGTAGCTCAGGTCCCATTACTCTGGGGCTGTTCTGGGGTGAAGGCTCTGATGTCGGGCTTCGCCTAGGCCCCTTACCTGCTGCCTCCTCCAGGCCCGCTCAGCTCAATGGCCCACTTAAACCGTCGCCCTCGGTTGGCTACCAGGCCCCCCTGGGCTGTCATGGCAACTGCTGCTTTTTAAAGCTCTGGAGGTCCTCACGTCGAAAGGTACCCTTGTCGCTGGCCTCACCAGCGTCCCCACTAGCTTTACCCGCTAGAGTCGCCGCTTACGCGTTGCACTGCACAAACGCACTTCCGGCGCATGATATAGACGTCACTGTAGCCCCAGAAACTTGCCGGCGGGAGGATTGGGAAGTGAGTACTTAGGTAAGCGCTGGGAGAATTGCAGGCGAGTTTTACGTCTTGTCTTTTTTCTTTTCTTTTCTCTTCTTTTTTTTTTTTTTTTTTTTTTTTTTTGGAGACAAGGTCTCGCTATGCAGTTCAGCCTGGCCTTGAACTCCCTATGTAGCCCAGGCTGGCCTCAAACTCCACGATCCTCCTTCCTCAGTCACCGGAGTGCTGAGATTACAGATGAGCTCCACCACACCCGCCGATCTACAGCTTCTTAAAGCTCCTCCCTTTCCACATAAGACCTGTGTTCCCTGATCTCTTGAGGTGCGCTTTACGGGCCAGAAGGGAAGTCTCATACTGTGTGTTAGGAATTGAAGCCAAGAAAATCTTCTTTGCTTAAAATTTTTTTTTTATTAGCACAAGCTTTCGATACACCATTAATACATTCATTATGGGTCAAGACACATCTTTTTACACCCCTTGCCCCTCCGCTCTTCCTCCTTTAGTCCCCTTCCCACTTGCCAGAGATCTGTCTCCCTATTGCCTATTGTCTATCTTTAATTTTGCTTTTTGATTTTGGGTTCGTGTTCCAGGACAGCCTCGAGCTCACTGTGCAGCCCAGGCTGGCCTTGAACTCGCGGTCCTCCTGCTTCAGCCTTCCAGAAAGGCTTTTATTGTTGTTGTTACCCGGGATCGAACTCGGGTCCTTCCGCTTTCGAGGCAGGCTGCGGAACCGCTGAACTAAATCCCCGGCCCCAAGAAACGGTTTTTGAACTATGTGTTCCAGGAATAAGTTGAAATCCTCACGGGTTGAAGGGAGACCAGGGGAATGGGGAAAAAATAAGAACCAAGATGGATTGTATAAAGGTGCAAATTTCCAATGATGAATGTCATTATATTGTATACCTTAAATGTACCAATAAAATTAATTTTTAAAAATAACTGGAAAAAAAAAGAATTCCTCACTTTGAATCCCGGCTTCATCACTAATTGTGAGACCTACAGAGAGTTATTTAATAGCTTCAAAGTACTGTATGCCTACTGCATACCTGGAGATTTGTGTTCATTTAAATTTAACTCATATAGTAATCCTGCAAGGCACATAATTTCATCTCCATCCTGCACACAGACAACGTGGCCTTGTGAGAGTGGACAGGCACATGGGCTCAGGATTCATGTGGCCTCTTTTCTGAATCTTGACTTCATCACTTAATTGTATAGCCTTAAAGCCACTGTGTTTCAACTTCCTCATATGTAAATTTAGATCATCTATCTTTGAAAGTTTTTGTGTAATTAAATGGTACCTGCTACATATTCTTCACTGTTTAAATGTCATTAATAATCTGCATCATTGGGTTTGTACTCAGTTGGATACCTATATCATAATTAAACCCAGTATTGCACATTACTTACACTCCCGTTATAACCAATGCACCCTCTTTATAACCAACGATACAGTGAATATCCTTGAAGTTTTTTTCTTATTTCCTTAAATTAGTCTTAGAATTGCTAATTGAGTGTGCAGATTTTAAAAGAAGTTTCATTTAAAATGCTCAATGGAAAAAATTGGTATGTCTAGCTGTCCCCCCAAAGCCTCGTGGTCATAGGTGAGGCTTTTTCAGAGGTGACTGAATCTAGAGTGTGTGATGCTGAGATTAAGGGTGCGTGATTACTAAATCAGTCCAATGATTGGTTTGGCACTGATCTAGTCCTAGTAGCTCGGATACAATATAAAGGACAGAAAGAGGCTTGTCTTCTCCCTTGTTCGTTTGGTTTTGCCGTCTTCTCCTTGCCATGAATTGGTTCTGCCCTGCAATGCCCCTTTGCCAAGCCACCCTGCCTTGGAGCCAGCCAGTATGGACTGAAACCTGTACAAACTGAGCTGAATAAACCTTTTCTCCCTTAACTTATGGATGTTGGGTATTTTGTCTCAGCAATGAGAGAAAAGTAACTAAGACATTCACATTCTACCATCTTTATAAATGTTTTAAATTATCAGTTCAAAAGTGGTAGTGTATTATTTTTTAAATTTGTTTTTCTTTAACTCCAAATTATTTGATATAGGTGGAGTTTGATTGCAGATGCTGAAGATTTCCACCTCTGCCTTGTTTTCTTATTTTACAAGTATTATGTTTGTAGCAGGAAGTTTAAGTCAGAAATGGAAAAGTTTTGCCCCATCCAATCCATGCTAAAAGGCATGCCTATCTGATCGTAGGAAGACTCAGCATATAGATTGCTTTCCATGTTTTTTTCTGTTTTTCTGCCTTTAGCACATTGTCTCTAATGAACTTTTGAGATTTACCCCAAGCTTCCCTAGGGCCCTGTTGGGCAGTCTTCTCTGTGCCACTGTATTCTGCATAATAGCACTTAACCAGTTTGAACTATTTGTTCTCTACCATACCCTATGTAAGCTCCCCCTACTGGGGATTGAACCTAGAACCTTCACATTGCGTTACATCCTCAGTCCAGTTTTTATTTTTGATACAGGGTCTCCCTACGTTGCCCAGGCTGATGTCACTGTAGTGAAATATGAAATGATCTGTTCCCACTGAAGATTTCAGCAAGCGCAACATGCAATTTTTTTTAATCTTCCTTATTGAGTGCTTTGAGCTTCTCACTTGAAGCATGTTAGAGCTTCTCTTTGGTGTATCAATTTACCAGCATTGTTTTCCTTGCACTGGGGGCCTTCATTAAGTAGAATAAGGCTTCCTTTAACACAAACACTACAGTACCCAGTCAACCTGATAACCTCGAGGGGTTCTCAGTGGATGTGCTGGAAGAGGGGATGGTTCATGTCTAGAGTAGGGTAGAGTGGGAGAGCATGAGATTTTTATCATGCTACTCAGAATAGTATGCAACTGAAAACAGAAATTGTTTATTTCTAGAACTTTCTATGTAATATATTCAGGCCACAGTTGAAACTAGGATAACTACACAATGCTGGTAAGAGAACCACAGAAAGCAAAACTGGGGGGTGGGGTGCTGTATTGAATAAATGTTTAATAAGTGTGATTAAATAATTGGAAATAAATACAAAACCAAGTATGAATATACTGTAATTACACTTATGTAAAATAAAACATTAAAATTAGGATATACATAAAATATTAATATTCTATTGGGGTAATAGCTTTCATGCAATTCAGTCTAATATTCAAGATACTCTAGTTATGCTTTAGTAACTTTGAAATGAGCACTTCTGAAAATATTAAGTTAGTTGTTTGAATCATAAGTTCCTTCTATTTAACCCATTCCCATAATTGTTATAAAGAATTTAAATTACAACTCGATAAAGTCACTTCAGCTTCAATGGAGTACTCTCAGACATTTATTCTTTTATCTTAGGGCTCCTCAGAGTAATTTGCTAAAATGTGCTCCATGCATATACACTCCTAGAAAAGAGGTTCAAATTATACACACATAAAGGAGGCTGGGTGTAGTAGCACACGTCTGTGATCCCAGCACTCTGGGCAATTTAATGAGACACTGGCAAAAAATAAAAAACTAAAAAGGAATAGGAATATACCACCACCACCACCACCAAAAAGGGGGGGGGATTTCAGATTTTTAAAAATGTGCTTTCTCACACTTTTTTCCTATTTCTCTACATTGTGTAGGTACTATTTTTGGAGTTAGATACAGTTATTAATTATATATGAAATGATTCTGTACCTAGAAGCATAGTGGGGTTCTCTGATCTGGATACACATTGAGAATCAACTTCAGAGACCTTAAAAATATATTCCAGATATTCTGATTCATGTGCTCAGGACAGGATCTGTGTGTCAGTATTTTTATGGCTCACCAGGTGATACTGTACAGCAAAGGCTGAAACCACTGACCAAAAGAATTTTGTTACTCTAGAAAAACAAGATTTGGGTTCTCACAAAATAATACAACCAACAATCTTTGAGGGCCTCTGTGTGTCTCTGCCTGGATTAAACAAGACTTAGAAAATGACAGGAATATTGAAACTGTAAAATAACTATCAAATTTTCCCTTTCAATGAGATGACAAGCCACGATTCCACAGCTCAGATGTGTTGCCTTGTTCTACTTTTATAGTTTGTGCCACCTGTACAGTTTTTGTGTTTATTTTTGTACCTCACCCTCTTCCTCTTTCTAGGAGTCAAAGAAGCTATTTCATGCCTTTCTTCTCTGAGTAATTGCATTTGGATTGAAATCTGAACAAAATTTTTTTTAACAAACAGATAGATTTGCAAGAGAGAGCACTGTGGAGAGTAAAAACGCTTTTCCAGGAATGTCTTCAGTTTTTGGTTTCCATCATGTGCCAGTGTCTGTATAATAATTCTCTTTGGCTGTATTCCCCAGTCTGACCAGTTTCCCCAGGGTACTCAATGGCTCCTAAGCATCTTGGCAGCTTGGATAAAATGGTTTCACACGGCAAGCCCTAGTTATTTTAAGTCTACAATCATTATTGCCTTCTGAAAAAGCCCACCATAAACTATTATGTCAAAATTTATTCTGTGTCAGTAGTGAGGTCTTAACAAGAGGAAAAATTTTTTCCCCATTTTATGTTTGGATTTTGAAACTGCTTTAGTGAAAAAAAAAAAAAAAAGAATTTTTTTGGTAAGATCCCACCTTGCCAGTTGCTATTGGGTTACCACATTGTTCTATGAGGACTACAATTTTCTTTTTCCAAATTTTGGTTCATGGCTCTGCAGTGTCACAAAATGCCCCTGTCAGCAATGATGTGAACTGGTAGTATGGCACTGGAGAAGATAGTGGTTTAGTAATACCATTCTTCTTTAGCAATTACTTTTTCTTGGCTTTGCGAGGGGCTGTTGTGCAATTCACATTTTAACAAGTCCCCATTATAGTACCCCTCCCTCCAGCACTTGCTTAGGAAGCTGGGAAGGTTGCCATTCCCACAGATCCCATTAAAGGATGAAAAAGACAACCATAGCATGAGTCATAATGATACAGTACCAATGGCCTAACAGGTTTCTCCAAGTCTGGTTACTCTGGATTCAATTCATTCTGGTGATTAATTTCAGCTATCTTGAAAGTGAGTTAATCTGTCTTTAAATCATGTATATGAAGGATCAATTCAGGTATTTTGGAAAATCTTTTCCTATGTTCAAATTTTTAAAAAAACTTTAAATTAGTTCAGATATAAAGCACTGTTCTTTAACCTTAGACTTTTTTTTTTTGCACCAGGGGTGCAAGGCAGGTGGTGGAACCCCTGAGCTAAATCCCCGGCCCTAACCTTAGACTTTTGAAGAAGGATTATTGTGAACTGAATGTTTGTGTTCCCCCAGAACTCATATGTTGAAACCCTAATCTCCTGTGTGATGGAATTTAGTGATGGGGCCTTTGGAAGTAATTATGTTGAGATGAAGTCATACAGGTAGAGCATTCATGATACCACTAGTGCTCTTGTAACAGGAGACATCAAAGAGAGCTCTCTGCCCTTCCCCTACATCACCCCCAACCCACCATGTGAAAACACAGCAAGAAAGAAGCCCTTGGAAAGCCCCAAAGAGAGTCTGAATCAGGGAACCACACTATCAACACCTTGATCTGGGAAGTCAATATGGAAATAAATTTCTCTTATTGAAGCTTCTCAGTATTTTCTTTCTTTCTTTTTCTTTTTTTTTTTTGGTACCAGGGATCGAATTTGGTACCTTGCGCTTGTGAGGCAGGGGTGGCACCACTGAGCTAAATCCCTGGCCCCTCTCAGTATTTTCTGACAGCCCAAACAGACTCATAGGAAGATGAAGTGAGATTCAAAAAGAGTTAAAGGAGGAGCTGGGGATTTAGCTCAGTGGTGCCGTGCCTGCCTTGCAATTGCAAGGTCCTGAGTTCAATTCCTGGTACTGGAAAAAAAAAAAAAGAATTAAAGGGGAAACAATAGGTACTTTTTAGTATGGGAAAGACAAAGTCATTATGTAAAGCATATACATAAATGTTGGGTTGTTTAATCTGCTCATTACATAAATAGGAACATACTAAATACTGCTCATTAAATTACTTTTTCCACTCAACCTATCTTGGATGTCTTTCATGTCTGACATATAGATCTACATATTCTTTTGGTACTGGGGATCAAACTCAGGACCTTGTGATTGCAAGATAGGCACGATGCCACTGCGCTAAATCTCAGCCCCTCTATGTCTTTCTTTTTCAAAGCTAAATGATGTAGTCAGCATACTGTGTGATGAGTTAACTGATGGGCATTTAGGCTGTACACATTCTTCACTATTACAGAAAAGTTGCTGTGAATATCCTTGCGTACTTGTCAACACAGCTCCGTGGGGAAGATACTCAATTAGGATTGCTTACCACAGAACTGATACAGTTTAAGATGTTGATAGGTTCAAATAGGCCCTCCGCAACCTACTCATTTATCCATCTATGGGTTTACTGAAAGTTTTTGGCTCACCTCCTTCCCAGCTTTTGAAGGGTGGCAGAGACCTGCAGGTGTATCAGAAATAAACTGTTTTCACAACGGAATCCCCAGTCATTCAGCGTCCTCTGCCACTTCTACCTCCCACCTAGAAAAAAATCCAAACAAAACTGCTGCTACTGCCCCCAAGCAGGGCATCAGTATTACGATGGTATTTGGAACAATCAGTCATGAATCTTGTAAACCAGGAGCAAGATGTGCTCATTTCCACAGCTCTTGCCTTATCTGATACTGCATTACTTCCTTCCACAGCCTGCACAGGAAGCTGGGGACTGACTTTGCTAAAATTGACTGCCAGGGGTTTTCTAAAGCTAATGAGGCCAAGCAGTGGATGTTGTTCCTTATGGAGTGGATGAGCTGTCACTAAGTCCTGTCAAGTGTTATCCTTTACTAGGCCCAGCATCAGACTGAGTCACACATACTGTGGATCACATTCATTGCAGTAAGCACCATAGTTCCCTGAACGCCTAGTCTGAACACTGACACCTGTGACTCCTGTCAACAACCTCCCATCCTCTCCTTGGCTATTTTGCACTCCAGTGACATCAATCCCTTTAATGTACCGACTTAACCCTCACTCTCCTGATCAAGGGTCTCCACTGACTCCTTGTTGCCTTTGAACACTGTCACTTGATAATTCCAGGCCTTTACCACCTGCCAGGCACCTCCACAAAGTTTCAGTCTTTGTGCCTATACTCTCCAAAGCTCTCTTCACTTCACTCAGAGCAGATGGACCGTGGCCATGGAGCGTACTCTACACTTTCCCCACTTGTCTGAAACACCAGGTCTGTCAAAATCATGTCCAGCATGTCAAGCCCGGCTCCTGATGATTGCTCACTTTAGGACTTTCCAAATGCCATCCTTTGCTCAGTGGACATTACGGATCCTTCCCTACACAGTGCCCCTGGACAAATCTGCCCTGGAAAGGGAGTGTGAAGGCAGAAAGCTCACTTCAGCTTTCTGCCTGTTCTCTCAGAAGGAAATTAAGACCTAGGAGACTGCCCTGTGTGAAGGCCCATGGTGAACATGTTTTGTACATAGCATTCGTTCAGGGATTTTAAATGTGTCATAATAATATTTTATTAGTATACGTTCATGATACATAATAAATACTCTTCATGGGGAATTGGTATATATCATATCACTATCCTTTTCACTTCTCCATTTCTCCCTCCCGTCTCCCACCATCCACACAGCCCGTTCCTATCTCTCCATTTTTCTCCCTCTTTTGTATTATTCTTCTATTTTTCTTTTAAAATTATTTATATTTGGGGGTTCTCATATAAGAGAAACCACGTGATATTTAATCTTCTGGCTCTGGTTTATTTCACTTAGCATTATGGACTCATGGTGCATCCATTTTCCAACAAATGACTCAAATTTATCCTTCTTTTTGGATGAGCAGTACTTCATTGTGTATGTATGCCATGCTTTCTTTATCTGAGGCTGCACTTTTTTTTCTTTACGCTGCACTTTTTAAAATAAGAGAAGTCAAACTTTAGCCATGGTGGCACATGTCTGTAATTCTTGGCCTTAGGAGGCTGAGGCAGGAGAACTGCCATGAGTTCAAGGCCAGCCTGAACTACATAGTTCAGGGTCAGCCTGGACAACATAGTGAGACCTTGTCTCAAAAAAAATATATCAAACTTTCCCCCAAGGAAAATCAGTGCATTTTCATTGCTAATTTGGTAATATTTTTCTCTAATTCAAAATTAGTAATACAAAGGCAACTTGCTTTGTTTTTATGTTAAATTATGAGATCTGAGGCACCTGGGCCCACTCACCACTGGTGTGCACCTCAGAACCTGGGTCTGGAAAACAACCTTTCTGAGACTCTATGCTCTAACATGCTCCAGAAATGAAAACCGGGAGGTTCCTTCCTGACCTGCAGGCAACCAGGAGCCATGGTTTAGCTGAGAATCTTCTGTGTTAACACAATGGATACCCTCAGTCCTGAGACTCCATCACTCATCTTTCCATATCATGCATCCTCCTTTGAGATAAGGACCATGTCTTGTTCTCTTTTTAATGTCTCCTTCTGGTGAGGGCCCAGCAATGTTTTTTGCATAGTAGGCCATCAAGAAAGTCCTGTTCATGATGATGAAGAAATAGCTTAAGAGAAAATGATTTCATGTGTGTGAATTTTTATTTTCTTAAAATAACACAGCTACTTAGTGGAAGTCATACTAGGGAAATATTCTTTGCTGTACACCCCTAGAACCTGGGCCCCCTTCCCTCACTACCCTAACTGGAGTTGCTGACTACATGGCCACAGTAGGCATGTACCTGCTCACACTTGCTACAGTCTGAGAAGTTCCCAAAGGTGTTGCTCACACAAAATATCCTAAAAATATTTCCCCACTGCCCTAAAGTGCTGCCTCAATTTTCACCATTACTTAATTTTTTGGAGTAATTGAGGATTCTGTTACTATAATCATCTAATGAACCTGACTAGTTTGTCCAGCAGGCCCTCCATTTGTGTTGAACTCCCACAGCATTTAAGAAATACTCTTTATAACTGTACCACTGTAGTGTATTGAAATGATTTCTTCTTCTATTTCTTCAAGACATCGTAAACTACTTTTGGCTATCTCCAGCACCTGGAAAAACATCTGCCTGGTACATGGTGGTAGGCAGTCCTCAAAATGTCTCCCTGGTACATAGGGGGCTATTGAAAATACCGTTGAATTTAAGCAACCACTTTCTTAGGCAAGTCCTGGAGAGTTCTGAAAGGAGGACCTAAAAAAGGGCTGCTGATGCAGAGTCTGGCGAGGAAGTGACCCATCAAATGCCTTGCTTGATTGGCTTCTGCAAGGGAGGAGATAAACTTGCTTCTGTCACAGTTTGTTTTACCATAACCAGTGATTTACATTGAAGCAGAGTAGACTCTGGCTCCAGTAAGATGAAGAGAATTGTCCTTGGTAGTTATACCAGGAATAGAACCAGCTCTAATCTCAGTACTCTAGTGTTCCCATCCCAAAGAGACTGAGTCCAGTTCCTGAGGACAGGTCCTGCATCATATACATTTCTTGTGTTCCTAAGAGTCTAGCCCAGAGCCTGGTACATAATAGGAACTAAAACATGATAGCTAACGATTATGCAGTGCCACATACTCCACTAAGCATTTTATATGTATAGTACTTCATTGAATACCCGCAACAACACCAAGAGGCAGATACAGTATTCAGATGGGGAAACTAAAGCACATGTGGTATGTGACCTGCCCAATATCACATAGTTTCAGGATCCATGCTTTTGCATATTATATCCAGTGCATTTAAATGGAGTGAATGAACACGTCTCTCCCTGCACCATATCTTCTGGATCAGACTGTTTACCTGTCCTGATACACTGTGGCATAGTCTCTCCAACTAGACTAGACTATCCCTCCTACGTACACAATTCACCCTCTTCTTACCGGTGCTTCTTGCGGCGCCGCAGTTAGTTGCTGTGAGCACCTTTGGTCACCAGACGGCACCATTCACATATGTGCTCTTCGTCCTCCCTCCGGTGCTACGCAGCCCGTGAGGGGCGGTCCCTGCGTAGGGCGGAGCCCGCGGGACGCTGGGGAAGCCGGGGAAGCTATCCCGGTGGGCTGCGCGCGCGGCGGCGTTTGAATGCCTGTGAGTGGGTTCCGGCCCGGGAGCCGAGGGACGCTCTAGGCTGCAGGCGCTGTTCGTCAGCGCCCGGGCTGGGCTGAGGCGGCGCGGTACAATGAAGCGCCGGTAAGTGACGGCGAGGCGGTGCGGGCCCTTTCCTGCCGCTGGCTCCGCGCGCAGGGCTTCCGCGGCCGGGCTTCCGCGGCCGGGCTTCCGCGGCCGGGCTGGCGCCGCCCTGGGCCACCTGCGGGTCCCGCGCCGCCTCCCCGCTCCTGCCGGGCCGGCTGCGGGCTCGGGGACGCGGGCGGGGAGGTGCGGGCGCCCGGCGGGCCAGGGGCCGGGCGGGGAGGGGCGTGCCCGAGCCCTCTGTCACTTTTTCTTTCCGGGTGGCTCGGGGAGGACGGCACGCGGAGGCGAGCTGGCGCGGACAGGTTTCTCGGGCCGCCTGGTCCCGGTTCTTCCTCATTTCGCCACCCGTCCTGGGTCCCCTGACCCGCGAGCTTTTGTTTCGCAGGACAAAAACTTGACATAACTGCATAAGAATTGTTGATTGCAACTTGAAAACCGTCATTATGTTTTCTGAAGTGTTCCGTAGTAGTACCTAGGCTTTTACTGCGCTCTTAAATGAGATATATGGAGATAACAGAGTTGATTCGTTTTCTTTGGGCTTATAAAGTTCCTTGAAAACGCTCGTCTATGTCATTTCCTTTGCAGATTTGAAGATTAAAAAAAGGAAGATAAATTAGTTCTGTAATAATTACCAGTTCAGCACTTGCCAAAATTCTGAGGAACGAGTCCACCTAGTAGCTTAAGTTTGTGTAAAATAATCATCCTGGGTTTTTTTTTTTGGTACCGGGGATCGAACTCAGGACCTTGTGGCGGAACCACTGGGCCAAATCCCTGGCCCCATCCTGTTTTTTTAAACCAGTTTCAAACTTCAGTCAGAACTTTATACATTTGAGGCGTTTACTTGACTAACTGCTGGTATTGTAATAATAATGGGTAATATTTTGTTTTCTTACTTTTTTTTAGTGAATCATAAATTTTGGTATTTTTATAAATTTGTTTTTATTTTAGAAAATACAACATTTCATATAGGTTAGGAAATTCTCCAAGTTCATATTGCCAGTGGTAGGACTGTTCAATCTGACTAGATATGATAATGAAAATAATTATACCTAACTTTGTTTTCTACCTGCTTAGCATTGGGGGTTTTTTTTGGTACCGGGGATCGAACTCAGGACCTTGTGCTTGCCAGGCAGATGGCAGCACCACTGAGCTAAATCCCAGGCCCTGCTTAGCATTGTTTTAAGAGCTTTCCTTTGGGACAGATAGTGTTATTATCGCCATTTTGGCAGTGAGAAAACTGAGGCATAGGGAAATCAAGTGACTTGTACAAGGTTACACAGTTATTACAGCTGAAAACCCAACAGACTGCTCAGCGTTTAACTGTTCAGCTTTGCTACCTCTTTTATATGTAGTTCTTAGCTTTCACAGTGCTTTCATTTCACCTTTGAAGGTTTGTGTGAGTGTGATTTTTGTGTATAAATTCATATCCCTTCAATTGAGTTCCCTGTTCATGTTGACTGTACTTGTTTTGTCCCTAAGCAAAAAAAATTATTGAATATTTTAAGATAAATGGAGTTCATAAGGTTCATGTGTATGATGTTTATACTGTAGGAAGTTAGTAAACTATGTATTATTTTAAAATGTATCATTATTCCTTAATATTTTCTTTTTAAAAAACTTACTGAGTAGCTATTTGTATATGGAATGAATACATTTAGCTATAGCTCCAGACAGGAAATGTAGTTCAAAAGCAAAGTCATAAGAAATCACCAGTTTACCGTTATTTATGACAGAGTTTTTAAACTTTGTTCATTATGAAGTTGTGAAGCTTTTTTTTTTTGATACCTGGGATCGAACTCGGGACCTTGTGTTTTCAAGGCAGGCGGCAGAACCACTGGACTAAATCCCCAGCCCCATGAAGCTTTTTTTTTTTGGTACTGGGGCTCGAACTTGGGTCCTTGCACTTGAGAGGCAGGCAGTGGAACCACTGAGCTAAATCCCCAGCCCTCCCATGAAGCTTTTGATTGCCTCAATTCCCAGCACAATGCTAGTTAGACCCAATTGGCTATACAAAAGAAATGTGCCAGACAACAAATCATAGGGAGGTTTAGTTTGGGATATGAGATAACAACAAAAAATGTATATGACATTCTTTATTAGTACAATTGATGTATGCTGAACTGAGTAAACTTTCTGCAAAGAGCCAACAACTGAAAGATTTATGAAGAGCATTGGATAGGTAGATGCAGAATTTTATTGAGGAAGCTGTTAAAAGACTTGGAATTAAGAATGAAAATAATTTTCCTTGGGAACAGCAAATCTGACCTATTTTGAAAGTTCATGTTTAGTAAGACCATGTGAGGTGAGGCTGAGGAGTGTTGGTTAAGACACACATGTTAGATCTATAAGCAGAAAGCAAGATGCAGTTTTGGAAGTTTTAAAAGTTTAAAGTTGATGCTTCTTGACTGGGAGCATTTTTCCCTCCAGGAGACATGGTAGTGTCTCATTGGGAGGACAGGGTTGCTCCTGGCAATCAACTGGCTAGAAGTCAAGAGTGCTGCTAGATGTCCTACAACAGGACAGGCACTCCGTAGAAAACAATCACCCTATGTGTCAGTGAAGCTGAGTTTGAGAAACCCCATTTAAAGTCGATTGTGTATATGAGTGCTGTAAAGGAAAGTATGAGTTAACGAATTTCAGGAGCATGAGTACAAATGATAATAAAGTTGAGGAGAAGTTGGCTCAGAGACTTCAAGAACTAGGCTGTTGGAAAAAACAAAACAACGCAAAAAAGAACTAGGCTGTTGGAATCCAGGGGAGGAGAGAGGCTGTAGGAGATGGATGGGTGTAGGAAAAATGCACATGTAGTCATAAATGAGACAATTACTTAAATATTTTTTCCAATTTTAAAAATAATGCATATTCATTGTGGAAAATTGGGGGAATATAGAGATAGTGTGAAAAACATGAAAATTACTTATAAAATATCCAGGCAGAAAAACAACTCTTAATCTTTTAATGTGATGGTTACCATCAAATCTTTTATGCTGATAACCATTTTCCTTTTTATAAACTGAGATTATACATTTTTCTCTCTGTGGGTTTTATTGTTTTTAACTCAGCTTATCACGAATATTTTCCGTTATTTGAAAAATACTTTTTTGGAAGGAGAGGAGGTTTGAGGCACGATCTCACTATGCAGTTCAGGCTAGTCTTGAACTCACTGTGTAGCCCAGGCTGGCCTTGAACTCATGGCAATCCTCATGCCTCAGCCTCCTGAGTGCTGGGATTACAGATGTGCACCACCATCTCCAGCCAAAAAATACTCTTTCTAATGATGTTAGTGTTTGTTTTAATGTGTTCTTTTAACGGAGAATTTTGCTTTACATACAAAAAAGATATTTTGAAGGAAGAAATATTAGAACACATTGTTTGATTAACTATAAAAAATGAGTAAAAAGTATAAAAGTTTTCTATTGGGAGGCTGAGTAAAACCGCTGAAATATATTGGGATTCTTATAATAATTTTTATTTTATGGATGTAAAGTGCAATTCAACTGCATACTGAGATTTTAATGAAGACCTTCGTATCTGTCAGCTTATATTTTTCCTAAAACATAATTTAAAAAACTTTTTACTTTTATTTTTTTATGCTAAAGTCCTTTTTCTGAAATTAAAAATTTTTTTCCTATTAAATAGTAAGGTTTAGGTTCATTGGTCATGACTTCACTGTGAGAACGGAAGGGCTAGTTCTCATTTTTTAAAAAATGTACCCCTTAAAAAAAAATGCACCCATCAAGGCCGGGGATTTAGCTCAGTGGTTCTGCTGCCTGCCTCAAAAGCGCAAGGTCCTGAGTTCCATCCCTGGTACAAAAAAAAAAAAAATGTACCCATTGCTACAATTTTACAAACAAGAGGTGAATATAATTTACTCTTTTTTCAGGGGAGTAGGAATTATCTTTAAAGGCTTGACCACATAACATATACTTACCAATGTTTTATCAGACATTAGATTTGATTGTTATTGTTTGAATGACCCTGCCAAGATTAATTTAACTGTTGTTATGACAGTATTTTGAGGTAGAGCCTAAAGGGCCATGCGGACAGTACTTAGGTCAAGAGGGCTCCACCCTTATGAAGGAGTGGGTTAGTGATCACATTCTGATGAGGTTCTCTTGCTGGCTCTTTCCAGTTACACTTTGCTCCCGTCTTCCATTCCACTGAGATGTAGCAAGAAAGTCAGGTGTGGTCCTTTGATCTTCTCAGCTTTCATAACTTTTTTTGGGGTGGGTACCGGGGATCGAACTCGGGACCTTACGCTTGCGAGGCAGGCACCGGAACCACTGAGCTAAATCCCCAGCCCTACTTCCAGAACTTTAAGGAATAAATTTCTTTGTAAGTTACCTAGTTTATAATATTCTGTAATTGCAGTGGAAAATGGGCTAAGATATTGATTATATCAGTTTAATTTGATGCTTCATGGAAAATATTTTTAGGAAAGCTTAAAAAAACCTACCACATTAAGCTTACGACAAGTAAACTTTTCAAATCAGATAGGATAAATTTGACTTTTCTTTACCAGGTTCAAATATTGTGCTAAATATTTCTTGCTCATCTCTAAGTATTTTCTCACTAACACCTTTATATCCATTAGCTTGGGAAAAGTTACTATTAAATTTATTATCCTGTTCTTAAGGCCTGATGAAGGTAGAGATGAGGAAAGAGTGTTCTGAAAGGTCTACCTAGTTGATTCCCTTCCTTGTGACCACCTCTTTCCTTCAGTTTAATACTGCCTGAAGTTCTTTTTGTCTCAAACAAGTCACCCAGAAAACTACCACCTAAGAATGAGTCACGAGCTGTCCATCCTTGCAACCCCTCTTCTCACAGGTTTTAAGAGTCTCCTGGCTTGGTCTTACAGTGGGAAAGGCACTATTACTCAGGGTCCCAGCTTCTAAACCTGGCTCTCCTACTAGTAATTGAGTGTGCTTAGGCAAGTCACCTGAGTTATCTTGGGTGAGGCACCTAATCTCATTTGTAAATTGAATTTCTCTCCAAGGTCCTTTCTAATTCTGAGAATCTATGAAATTGTCAAGGAGAGATCTCTGGTGAGGGGTACTATTGGTCTTTCACATTTGTAAATTAATTGCAGATGCTTTCTTTTAAAGCCATTTGTAAAAGCCACTCCAATATGATAGGATTGGGAAAGGAATCTTAGAAAGGAATGTAAATGTACTGGAATATAACCAGGAGGGTAGGAATCTTTGTTTTGTCTACTGATGTTTCCCCAGTGCCTAGAATAGTAATTAGCCCATGATACACATTTAATATTTGCTAGATAAGTGGAGAAATGAAGGAATGGGTTGTTTCTGGGTTATGACAAATTTGCTGGAGTAGTGCACAGATTCTCCTAGTACCTTGAAATAATTCAGAATATGAGCCAGAGTACAACCCAGTCCTGTGATATAAAAATTCTATCTTGTAGTGATTCATTTTTCCCTTGGTTCTCTTTCAAAACTATTAAGGAAAAAATTCCTGCCCTGTCTGCTTCTCCTAATCACAAAGTTTAATTTTGTCCATCACCACATCTTAGTGTCCGCTTGACATTTCAGTGTGCCTTTTACTCTTCCATGTAAAAACCTGTGCCCTGCTCATTCCATGTTACTGCTTAATATTGTCATTAACAGTATATTTATTATTGTATTTGATTATATTGATTATAATTTGGCCTTTCATCCATGGAAGATTCACGGCACAGTAGTTGAAAACTAGCACCCTTGGCCTTCTTGTTCCAGCCATGCTAATTTCATAACTGGCGTATAAATAATTATCAAGGCTAGCCTTTCCTTGACATATGATTTCTATACATAGCTGCTCAGAGACTATTTTGCCTACGCATAAAGTTCAGATTCCTGACTCAGCATCAGGGACTTCTACATTGTAGTCAGTCAAGTCAGTCTGTTTTTCTGGTCTGTTCCTCCACAGTGACCTTTACTAATAATTGTTTAGTTACTAAATAATTGATACAGAAAATAAAGAAACAAAAGTAGTGCGAAAAGGGGATTTTTAAAAAACAAGCTGCGGGGCCAGGGATTTAGCTCAGTGGTTCCGCCGCCTGCCTCACAAGAGGAAGGACCCGAGTTCGATCCATGGTACCAAAAAAAACCAAAAACAAAAAACAAGCTGTGTTACATACATGTACCTTCGTTGCAAGATGAATGTAAACTTCAGGTACTGCAAACCTGTACTAATAAAACTAAAAATTTTTTAAAAGTAGTGAGAATTCAAAAAGTATGTTCCCAGTTGAAGAGAGCCCGGTGGACTATTTCTCAAGAAACATTTATAGTATGGCATTCATTATTTGAAAGTTATCAGTTCACTAAAAAAATAGCATCTGGGACAAGAGTCCTTAAAACTTCATTAAAACAGGCTTTTTTCTCTCCTTGTTGACAGACCTGTTTGGAAACTAAAACTAATAATCAAAAGAAAATTAAGTATATGTATTTAGTTGCATGAATTTACATTGTAAACAACCGCATAAGGGGACTGACTAAATCATTTTGTACTCACAACATTGCTGGAATGGTTTATCAGTCTGGATGGACTAGGTTATTTTGTAGTAACAACCCCCAAATCTCAGTGCTTTAAAATAACACAGGTTTGTTTCTCAGTTCATGTTGCATGGGAGTTGTTTGGGGCTGTGCTTTGTTGTCCTTGTTCAGAAATGGAGCCTTAACCTTCTGCCCTATTATCCCTGATAGAGGTAAGATGATGAGAGTTAATCAAACAAACGCCGTTAAAGGTTTTTGTTTGTAGTTCATTGGCCAGAACAAGTCAGATGACCATGCCTAATTCAAGATGATGTGTAAATATAAAACTATCATGTATCTGAAAGGAGAACAGAAATGTCATGGCGCAGTTTTAATATTTACCCTACTTGAGGACCCTCACATTAACGTTTTTAAATATTTTTGAGTTCTCTTACTATTCTTTCCTGGCTGACCATTACATTTTATGGTTGACAGTCCTTATTACTTTCTGAGTACACTAATTGGTTACCCTTTTGAGCCCCTGCCACCATATTCCCAACTTTTAACCAAATGTACCTAAGAAAGAAATGTCATATTTAGGGAATCATGTACTCTGAATCTGCTTGGCATTAAACTATGGATTTTAACAAATGTTTTATTTATGATAAATTCTACCTCCTTTGCACTGAGTATCTTCATCTGCTCAGCCTAACGTATGTTTTGAATACTCTTTAGTTATGAAAATACATTTACACATTGATTAAAAATTTGTGAACTCATTGAGAGTCACTGGGTAAATCTTACTGGATTAGAAGCTGTTGCCCTCTGTAAGGTGACTCTCAATAACTTTGCTTTAAACCTCTGTCTTCTGGTTCATAGTAACAGCAGTTTTTCCCCCAAGCTTTTAGATAAATTCTCAGCAAAATCATTGTGCTTAACATGTTGTATTATTATTGCTTATTTGGCTCTTCCTACTGTAAATCTGAGGATGATACTAGAGAATTTCACAACAGGAAAAGTTAGGAGATTTAAGAGTATGAGCAGGAATATGTAGGAAACTGCTAGTTGCTATGACATAGCTGTATATAACACCAGGTTTTCTTTTACCTTAAAGTGGTTCCTGTCACTGAATTTTATAATTTTGTAATTATTTTGTATTTCTTTATATAATTTAAGAATTTTATTATTTACTGTAACCGAATCATACAACAAATCTAGGAATTCATTATAGTTTGCTGATGTATTATGTCAACTGACTTCGTTAATGATCATGTGTACTACTGAACAATAACTTGGGATTACAGGGTACTTAACCATATTCCAGATGTTGCAGCAAATGAATTATTCTATTTAATCTTTACAGCAATACTATGAAAATAGGTTAAGCTGGGCGTGATCCCAACACTTGGGAGGCTGAGGCAGGAGGATCACTGCAAGTTCGAGGTCAGTCTAGACTACATAGCAAGACCTTGTCTCAAAAAGAAAGAGAAAATAAGTCATTACACTAAGGTCACATAACCAGTAAATGATTACAGTAGTGTTCAAACTCAGTGAATTTGACTTCATGACTTATATTTTCCTGATCTACCATGCTGCCTAGTCTTTTCAGTTTAATAATACAACTTCATATTAAACATTTCAAAATCAAACTGAAATGTGGTATTATCACTTGTCAGATTTTTAAGGGTAAAACATTGACATTACAGAATCATGTTATTACAGGTACAGATAGTATAGTGGTCATTGTCCACCTCTACTAGCTGGAGTTGGGATTAGAAAAACCTTTGTAGAGCGCTACTGTCAATCCCTGCCACAGTTGCCAAGCTTATTTTGTTTTCAGTTTAGTAAATGTGACAATTAAAAATAGTAGTTTAGGGCCAGGGATTTGGCTCAGCAACACAACGCCTGCCTGGAAAGCATGAGGCCCTGAGTTCGATTCCGGGCGTCAAAAAAATAGTAGTTTAAAAATATTTCTTTACAGGCAGGGATTTAGCTCACTGGTTCCCTGCCTGCCTTGCAACAGCAAGGACCTGAGTTTGATCCCTGGTACCAAAAAGAAAAACAACTCAAAAATATTTCTCTGAAAATTAGAGTGCTTAGGATAGACTAGATCAGTGGTGGCGAACCTATGGCATGTGTGGCGCAGCCAGCTGTTTGTTGTCATTGAAAGCTCTAAAGGTTCGCCATCACTGGACTAGATGAAGGTGGAAGTGACTCAAGCTTCATATGAATTAGGTACAGCTTAGAAAGCTAAAGATGAAATGCCTTAAAACTGAGTTTGGGATTTTGTACTGATAATGCCTTGTGATTTTTATTTTTTGAGCCGCTTTAAAGAAACAAACTAGCAGTCATAAATAATATGTTGTGCATTATTTTTATATTTTAAACTAAATTTTTAGGTTACATATATAACATCTTTTTAAATTAATTCTCATTTTATGTTTTTAACCAACTGCCAACTCCTAGTCACATTTTATGAAAGGGTTCTCACCATATTTTAAGAGCTTCAAAGCTGGATGTGGTGGCACACACAAAACTCTAAAGAAAAAGAGCTTTATAATGCTGTAATACTTTTAACCTAGTAATATTCTTATCCAAAGGAAATAATCAGATGTATACAAGTATTTATATATGAATAGTCATCACAGTATTTTCTGAATAAGCAAAAGTAAGAATAGCATCCATGTGATAAGATTCTATATGCTTATTTAAATCATTTCTTAAAATAGTTGTGAAGAATTTAAGTCCTTTTTAAGAATTTAAGAATATGACAGTATTATAATAACAATAAGGTGTAGCACAGTATATAAAACTAAACTGGATAGCAGGGAAAATATCAGGTATTATTGGTGGTTGAGTTTCTGGTTATTTTATTCTGTTTTGTTTTTCTGCGACAGAGTCTTGTTATGTAGCCCAGGCTGGCCTCAAACTCATGGCAGTCCTCCTGTTTTAGCCTCCCCAAATGCTGAAATTACAGTCATGTGCCACACACTTGGATTTTATTTTATTTTTATTGCTTTTTTGAGACAGGGTCTCACTGTGTAGTTCAGGCTGCCCTTGAACTCACTATGTAGCTCAAACCAGCCTCAAACTCACAGCAATCCTCCTGCCTCAGCCTTCCAAGTGCTGGGATTATAGGCGTGCACCGCCACACTGGCTTATTTTATGTTTAAGCAATACTTGTATGAAATGCCAAAAAACTTTTTTGGGGGGGTTTGTTTTTATGAGACAAGGTCTCCCTATGTAGTCCAGGCCAACCTTGATCGAGCTATATAGCTAGCCTAGGCTGGCCTCTAACTAGTGATTCTCCTGCTTCAGCCTCCCAGGTCCTGGGATAATAGGCATGCATCATGAGATACAAAATTTGATGTAAGGAAAACGTGAAGTAAAAAGCAAACTATTGCTGGGGATTTAGCTCAGTGGTTCCGCCGCCTTCCTGGCAAGCACAAGGTCCCCAGTTCGATCCCTAGTACCCCCCCTCCCCCAAAACAAAGTGAACCATTGTTCCTCAGTTCACAGTTCATCTCTGTGGAAACAATCAGTAATTACTAGGGATATTTTAAAATGAAAATGGTAAGTTATTTCTATGATTATGTATTTCTGATCTCTTCTTCTATATAACCCACTTCTCCCTGCTCCCAAATCCAAACAAACTCGTATATCCACACAGTAGAACACTGCTCAGAAATAAAAAGGAATGGACTGTTGATGTATCCCACAACATGGATGGTTTTCAAATTAATTATGCACATACACATATTTTAAGTGACTTTATATGAAATTCTAGAAACTGCAAACTAATCTTTAGTGACAAAGTAGATCAGGGGGTTGAAGAGAGTCTAAAATAGGCATGGGAAACTTGGAGATGATGGGTAGGTTGTCTTAATTGTGGTGATGGCTGAATGGGTATATGTATATGTATGTACACTTTATTGTATGTTATGCTTTAGAATTATAGTTAACTTCCGGGCTGGGGATTTGGCTCAGTGGCATTGCTCCTACCTCGCAAGTGCAAGGTCCTGAGTTTGATCTATCAAAAAAAAATTGTAGATTAACTTCTTAGTACCACTACATATGCAGCCAATATTAAAAATTCCCTGATTCTTACACATTTTAACAGATTTTTTAAAAACTAGGGTCTGACCATCATCTGTACATGGCATTTAATTGATAATTCTTAAGTCTCTCATAATATATAGATTCTTACTCTTTTTCCTTACAAAGCATCTGTTGAGGAAACTTGAGTCATGTGTTCCAAAAATTACCATTTATCAAGATTTTTCTAATTGCATCTCGATGGTAACATTTAACATTCTTCCTCTTCTGTATTCCTCTTCTGTATTTCTTTAAAGTGATAACTGGTAACAGGAATGTTAGTAGTATTAATAGTGTAGCATTTCCTGTTGTGTATCAGGAACCATCTATCGGGAGGCAAATAATACCTGGTTGCTTCTTCTGTGATACTAAGAGTAGTTTTGATGTCAACCCTATCAACCTCTCTGATTTTGCTTTCTATTCATGTCCAAATTGAACAAGTATTCCTGGAGAAGAGCTGAAGATACAGAAATATGAAAAGCGGTAGATGATTTTTGAGTACACAGGAGTTGCTTAAGTGGAGAGCTTTCATTCACTGCATTTTTATAGTATCTTGTTTGTCATCAGAACTTGGGTTTGGTAGACCTGAGATGTATTCTTCATTACCCTTCAGATTAGATGCAGTGCTTCTTTCACTAGTAACCTGTACTATCTGTTCCTCTCGTATGGCAGTGACTATTTTATATTGATTTTATTTCTGGAGATTCTTGCCCCCCTCCCCATAAGATGTGAACTTCTTGAGAAATAGGACATGTACTTCTTAATTTTTCTCTTGATGCACTGTAGGTGCTTAATGCATGTCAAAATGAATATGTATTCTTTTTTCTTTCCTTCCTTTTTGGGGAGTGGGGATGGGGTGTTGGAGATTAAACCCAAGGCCTCACACAGGCTAGCCAAATACTCTGCCTCCGAGCCACACCCCAGCCCTACTTATTCTTTCCTTTAATAGTTTAAATCAAAAACCTTAAAATGCTAGTACTTTGTGATAGTACGCATTTGTTCACTTAAGGGTGTGTGTGTGTGTGTGTGTGTGTGTGTGTGTGTGTGTGTATTTTTACATTAGCTAATACAGTAGTTGTTTGTTTTTTTGGTAGTATATTTTAAGGATGAAACACAGTCCTTACCCATGGGAAGTTTTGTGGTCTAGTTGGCAAGAGGGGACACACATGGATCAGTTAGTGCCCAGGTGTGTCTTATATCTAATCCTGGATTATTTAAAACCAAAATTGCAATATTAGGTTGGTACAAAAAGATGTGGTAACCGAGAGATCAATGAAGGCAGGAATCAAGAAAGACTTCAGAGAAGATTTAAATTTAATCATTATGGTAAGAAAGGCTGTGGTGAATTGGAAAAGAAGAGGTAAAGAAATATTTCAGAAAAAAAGAAATATTTCAGAGAAGAGGAACCTAGTAAACAAGACCTAATGCTATAAAGTTAATGTTTTCCGTGTTCAGAGAGGCTTACAACATTGTGGAAGTCCCTGCCTCTCCCCTGCATTTCATTTTGTAAAAGCTTAAGTTTTGTCATCTTCTCATAAACTAGATCCCTTGGTCTCTATGTGATGTTCCATTATTAGTGATCTTACCAAACTTTGCCTACTACTTTGAAATCCTTTTGACACTGAGAATATTCTCTCGGTAAGTTTCAAGTTAGAAGTGGATATAGTGTTGCATGCCTCTACTCCCAGCACTGTGGAGGCTGAGGCAGGAGGAGTGTGAGTTTGAGGCCAGCCTGGACTGCAAAGATCTCGTCTCCCAAATGTAAAAATAAGGGCCGGGGATTTAATTTAGCTCAGTGGTGCTGCTGCCTGCTTCACAAGCACAAGGTCCTGAGTTTGATCCCTGGGACCAAAAAAAAAAAAAAAAAAGTAAAAATAAAATTTTCAACAGTTTTGTAATTAACTTAATCCCATTTCTCTTTATCCTAGTTCTTTCCTCTATTAAAAAAAATAACTATTTTATTGCCTGCAGGTTTTTTCATTCTTTTGGAGTAAGGCAGAGTAAATATGTAAACATCTTTGTGGGCTGGTGTTTTTGGTTTTGGTTTTTTGCATTAGTAGGGATTGAACCTGGGTGCTTTCCACTGAGCTACATCCCCAAACCTATTTTTTTTATTTTGAGACAGGGTCTCACTACGTTGCTCAGTTGCCCAGGCTGGGATTCAACTTGCAATCCTCCTGCCTCAGCCTCTCAGAGTGCTAGGATTACAGGTGTACACCACCCATGCCAGCTAACATCTTTGTTTTTTATTAAATAAAAAAGTGAAACTCGGTTATGTCCAAGGCTACTATGTAACCTTGGAAGTGGGAAAACTGAGATTTGGGACCTGGGTCTGTTGGACCTAACCTTTAAGCTACACCACCAGCCTTGTAAGGTGGCATTTTGGAAGGCAAATTGGACAACACTGGATGAGTCTTTAATTTTTTAGCCAGCTATGGTGGTGCATGCCTGTAATCCCAGCACTTGGGAGGCTGAAGCAGGAGGATCGCCAGTACTGTGAGGCCAGCCTGGGCTACGTAGTGAGTTTAAGGTCAACCTAAACTATAAAGTGAGATCCTGTCTCAAAAGAACCCCCCCCCAATTTTTTTAAACGTAATTCCTAAATTTTGATATCTACTATATAGTGAGCATTAAGCTTTCCAGAAGGCCAAGAGAGGTCAGGAAGAGCCTCAAGGAATGCTTGTACAGATTAATCTTTTAACTCCCACAAGCCTCCGAGTGAGGACCTCATTGTAAGCAAAGGGTATCGGACACCACCAGCCTGGTCTGCATCACCAGACCCAGCCGATACAGCTGAATGAAGCATACAAAACCTGTAGGACAGGCCTTGGTAGTCACGAGTTGAAACTAATACATATTCTAGATGTTTTGAGGAATGTTTCTTGAACCTCCAGGACTGAAGGGTAGGCCAGTTTCCTAGAGGGAAGAGTAGAGCCAAGTGTGGTGGTACATGCCTGTAATCCTAGCATTTTGGGAGACTGAGGCTGGAGAAGCACAAGTTTGAGCCCAGCCAGAGCAATTTAGTGACTTAGGAAGACATTGTCTCAAAATAAAAAATTTAAAAGGCTGGGGATGTAGTTCAGTGCAAAGGCCCTGTGCTCAAGTCCCAGTATTGCGCGCGTGCACACACCAAAGAATGAATGTGGGCCTAGGGGAGACATAATTTCTTGGCTCTGTCAAGCAAATACCTAGTGTTCATGGACCCTAGTGAAAAGCCATGGATGACATTGTCTTTGTACCCCCAATTTTTTGAGGTTTACTGGGGAGTGAACTCAGAGCCTTTACTCTGAGCTACGTGCCCAGCCCTTTTTGTTATTTTATTTATTTATTTTTTGGTACTGGGGATTGAACTCGAGTCCTTGTGCTTGCAAGGCAGGCAGTGGAACCACTGAGCTAAATCCCCAGCCCTTGTTATTTTATTTTGAAACAGAGTCTTGCTAAGTTACCTAGGCTAAGCTTAACTTTTCAGTCTTCCTGCCTCAGCTTTCTAGATGCCTGAGCTACCATGCTTGCAGCCTGATTCATTTTAATCAGGTTACTGAGGGGGTTTTTTGTTGTTTTTTGGGGGGTTACTGAGTTTTGACATGCACACAGTTATGTAATCACCAAGATCGAGATGCAGAACATGTCCATCTATCCAAAGAGTTTCCTCTTGTCCCTTTGTAATCTGCTTTTCCCTGCCTCCAGGCTCTGGCAACCATTGCTATTTTTCTTAACTACATTTTTGATGTTGTAAAATGCTGCAAAAGTAAAGTTGTTTAACCTGAAGCCTTTTTTTGTTGTTGTTGTTTTTTTTGGTACAGGGGATCAAACTCGGGTCCTTGTGCTTGCACAGCAGGCAGCCAAAACCACTGAGCTAAATCCCCGGCCCTAACCTGAAGCCTCTTGAGTCTGATTTCTTTCATTTAGCATAATGTATTTGAGATTTATTCATGTTGTATCTGTGGTTTGTTTCCTTTACTGCTGATAATTTTAATAGAAAAACATAAAAAAGTTGATCTAGGAAAGTATACATTTTAACTGAGGAGGGGTGACCACATATCCCAATTTCTTAGGACAAACTTGGTTTATGCCTGTTGTCATAATTTTTTTTTTTTTCTATAGGGATCGAACTCAGGACCTTGTGCTTATGAGGCAGGGGCCAGAACCACTGAGCTAAATCCCCAGCCCTGTTGTCATAATTTTTTTTTTCCATTAAGTTTATTGCTACATTTTAGGTATAAAATACAATTACATTCATCATTGGGATCTTGTACCATTACATGAGTATCTTGGTTCTTTTTTTTTTTCCCCTTCCCTTGCCCTCCCTTCACTCCCTCCACCCTTCCCTATTTGCAAAGACTTTGTTTCCATTTTCTTCCTTTTCTCATAATTTTTCTTTTCCCTTTTCTCTTTTCCCCTACCACTTCCACTCCCCCTGCACCATTAGACCTTTTCTTCCTGTTACACAGTATCAATTATACATTTTTTAAATTACAATATCAAGATCTAGGAGACATTACCACAGATTTTACAGAATTTAAAAGGATATAGAAAGCATATTTCAGAAATCTGTTTTGAAATAAATTTGACAACTTCTAAGAAGTACCTTGGAAGACAAATTAATGAAACTAACTCTGGAGGAAATATAAAATTTGAATAGCACCTATTAAAGTATATTCCTAGCTTGAAAACCTACCTATATGACAATAGCAGGCTCATATACATTTTAACTGATAAATTATATCAAACAATTAAAGCAGAAAAAAGAACACTTCTCCCCTCATTTTAGGAACTCAACATTGTGCTAATCCTAAAACTGGGTAAAGATAATAGAAGAAAAAAGTATGAACATAGATAGAAATTTGTTTAACAAAACAAACTATTGGAAGTCAGATCTGGCAGTATGTAGAAAGTGGTTTTGTTATAGGGATGGCAGTGTTGGTTCAGCATTGGAAGATCCACCCCCAAAAGTCATCATTTTAACAGAGGAAAGGAAAAAGCCATATGATCCTGTCACTAGTTGGAGAAAAAGTATTGGACTAAATTCTAGAGCTGTTCATGGTAAAAGCTATCAGGAGACTAGAAGTAGAACAGAACTTTTTCAACAGATTAAAGATATGTATTCCATACTTCCAGCGAGAAGGCCTTATATGAATGGAAAAGATACAATGCTTTCTCCTTAAGGTGGGGAACAAGGGCAGATATGCTTACTCTTCATCTGTCCATTAAGCTTTGAAACCTAGTCCCCACCAAAATAGTCTGGCAATAAAATGACACAATTAGGATAGGACTGGCAAGGTAGAAGCAAAATCTTTATATGTAGATGAAATGATCATCTACAGAGAAAATACTAAGAAATCTCTAGGATCCCCTAGAACTTGTATTTGAATTTAGCAGGATTAGAAAACACAAGGTATATATAAAAATTCAGGTCTGTGTATACTTGCTATAAATGAAGACTTGGATATTGAAATTTAAAAGTTATGTAGGAGTACAAAGGACCTAGAAAAGTTAAAAACAAAAACAAAAACAGTGTTGGAAGATGTTTAGTATCTAATTTTAAGACTTCTTCTAAAGCTACAGTAATCAAGGCAGTGTTGGTGTAGGGAAAGACATATAGATTATTTGAATAAAACAGAATCTAGAAATAGAACCACACATATATAGTCCATTGAGTTTTGAAAGATTATTTAACATTAGCATTTTATAGAATATAAATTCAATTCAAGAGCCAAGGAAGAGATAGTGTTTTCAGCAAATGGCACTAGAACACCTGGTATCTGTATATAAAAAATTAACCTCAACCCTTTATTTCCATACATGAAAATAACTTGAAGGGATCTATGAACCTAAATATGAAAGCGTAAAAGTATAAAACTTTAAGAAGAAATTATAAGAGAAAATGTTTATGAATTCAAGGTAGGCAAGAACTACCTAGGATACAAAAGACATGATGTATAAAAGAAAAAAATTGATAAATGAGATTCCATCTAAATTTAGAACTTTAAATGACATCATTAAAATGAAAAGTAGTCCTTAAACAGACCATATATACAATGCATATAACCTATGACCAGAATATATAAAGAATTCTTAGAGCTCATTAATAGACAACCCAGTTAAAAAGTAGACATAAGGAGATGATAAATATCCAGTACAGTACAAGGAAAGGTGTGCAACTCTAGAATCAGAAAAATACTAATCAGTACAATAACAAGATTGAATTATACACTCATTAGGGAAATGAAGTTGTAAATTTTAAAAGCCTTGTCATGACTTTTTCTTTTTGTTAGATTCTCCTCCTTTGGGTTTAATTTGTCACGCCCAATGGATTCATTCCGCTGGGTTTCCTGGGGTTGTGATCCTCATTGTCTTTTCCTAGGGTATTGTCTAAAATTTTTTGGAGTGCCAGTTTGATATGCATGAAGTTCCTGAGGTGCTCTTTATCATGAAAGTATCTTATTTCTCCATGAATTTTGAAAGATAGTTTTGCAGGGTACATCAATCTGGGTTGGAGGCTGTTTTCCTTTAGGGCTTGAAATACATCACTCCAAGCTCTTCTTGCCTTGAGGGTTTGTGTTGAGAAGTCTGCTGTGATTCTGATGGGCTTTCCTTTGTATGTGATTTGTTTCTTTTCTCTCACTGCTTGTAGAATTTTGTTCTTCTGTTGGATTTCTGGAATCCTATTATATGCCTATGTATAGATTTTTTTTTTTTGATCAAGGCTATTTGGAGTCCTATATGTCTCACTTATCTGTATGTCAAGTTCTTTTCCCCTCCTTGAGAAATTTTCTGCCATCACTTCTGTGAACAGTTTTTTTTATGTTATCTGCACTCTCTCCTCTTTCTTCATTGACTCCAGTCAGCCTTATGTTATTCTTCTTTGCATCATCTAGCAGTTGTTGGATTGATTTCTCGTGTTCCTTTGCAATTTTAAAGCAATTTTTCTTTTCATGGTCACTAATTGCAATCTTTTCTTCTATATCTGAAATTCTATCCTCACATTGGCTCGTTCTGCTGCTCAGACTTTCGATGGAGTTTTTAATCTCCTGGAAATCTGTTTGCACTTGTTTTATGGATTCCATTTGTTTCCTATGTTGGGATTCCATCATGTTCCTAAGATCCTCTTATTTTTTTATCTGTGTCCTCTCTCGATTTATTAATCATGTCTTGCACCATGAGCAAAATCTTTGCTGTTATCTGAGTAATTATTTCTGATTTCATTTTTCCCAGATCCTCTTTTGTTGCCAGTTCAGAGTCCAGGTGGTTGAGTATCAGATTGTTCCACCTCATTTCCCTTTGGGTTTGCTGTAGGTGATCCAGAAGTCTGTTTTTGAGGCTTGTTTACATGTCTTCTCATTTCCACGGGCGAGGGGTGCTTCTGGCACCCGTGCGGCTCACCTTCTCTGCCTTAGGAGCTTGGGATAGCGGCAGGGGAGCTTCTTTCCGGGTACTGGGACCGGCTCACCTTCTCTGCCCTAGGAGCTTGGGATGGCGGCGGGGGAGCTTCCTTCCGGGTTCTGGGACCGGCTCGCCTTCTCTGCCCTAGGAGCTTGGGATGGCTGTGGGGGAGCTTCCTTCCGGGTTCTGGGACCGGCTCGCCTTCTCTGCCCTAGGAGCTTGGGATGGTGGCGGGGGAGCTTCCTTCCAGGTGCTGTCATAATTTTTAATAGCACCTTCTTTCACCCTCAGAAGTGTTCTGGTTTAAATGATAAATTTACTCAGTCTAAATTGAGAGCATAGCAGGGTATGGCTGCAGTTCACCTGCTCTCCAGTGTTATCCAGTTTGCTTTCCAAAACACTATCATTATATGTATTTACAGTTTTATGTAAATGTCATGAGAAATAATAATAGTAATAACATATAAATGTCCTTTTTTTGCTTAAATTCTTTTATTGGTACATTTTAGGTATACAGTATGTTTATATTTATGATTGGGTGTTTGTACCTGTACATGATGTATCTTGGTTCTTATTTTTTCCCCATTACCTATGCGCCCTTCACCCCCTCCACCCTTCCCTATTTACATTGACTTTGTTTCCTTTTCTTTTCTCATAATTTTTCCTTTCCCTTCTTTCCCTTCCCCTCCCACCTCCCCTACCCCTTTGGACCTTTTCTTCCTATTTCAAATGATCAGTTATTCGTTTTAATCATTTTAGTCCTTATTTACACTTTCAGTTTCTCACACTAGAGAAGCTATTTGGTATTTACACATGTGTGTCCTCTATTTCACTTAAGAGTATGGCCTCAATATGCATCCATTTAGCTATAAATGTCTCTAGTTTGTCATTCTTTATGGCTGAGTAGTACTCCATTTTATAAAAAAAACACATCTTTATCCAGTTTCCAGTTGATTGGCACTTGGGCTGTTTCCAAGCTTTAGCTATTACAAAACTGTGCCGCTATAAACATGGGTGCACATATATCGCTGTGGTATGATTCTTTTAATTCTTTTGGGAAGATACCCAGCAGGGGAATAGCTGGGTTAAATGAGACCTCTAGTCCTAGTTCTTTGAGGTATCTCCATACGGATTTCCATAGTGGTTGCACCAGTCTGCACTCCCACCAACAATGGAGAAGGGTTCCTTTCTCCCCACAGCCCCGCCAGCCTTTGTTATTGGTTGATTTCTTGATAGCAGCCATTCCTTCTGGGGTGAGGTGGAATCTCAGTGTTGTTTTCATCTGCATCTCTCGAATGACCAGTGATGTTGAACATTTTTTCATATATTTATTTGCTGCTTTTCCTTCTTTGTCTGAGAAATGTCTGTTCATTTCAGATGCCCATTTTTGAATTGGGTCTTTGAATTTCGGAGGTCTGATTTTTTTCAGTTCTTTATATATTCTAAATACTAGTCCTTTGAGGTAAATGTCATTTTGATTTTCACAACAGTATTCACATTTTGCGTTTGAGAAAACATTCAGAATACAATAAATGACTGCCAAAAATCATGAGCTAGATGATCTAGATAGCTACACAACTTCTTTCTATATATTCAGTGCCTCATCTTTCCTGTTTAATTGGGAGGTATTATAGTGAATTGGTTCAGAATGTAGGTAATGAAAACAAAATACCTGGGATCCAGGCCTCTTGGCACTTTTTGTTATTGTTATTCATCTCACACCAAGTTAATTTCTTCATCCTTGCTTCATTTTCCTTATCTGTAAAAATGGAAAGACTGTGGCTGGCATTTGGTAAACTTTTGATGAAGGTTATTATTTTTAATGATAATGATATTATTTAACTCCATTGCTATGGAACCCCTCCCCCAGTAAAGCTTCTCACCCCATTAAAAAAACAAATAGCTAGGACTGGGCCAGGGATTTAGCTCAGTGGTGCCACCTGCCTTGCAGGTGCAAGGACCCAAGTTCAATCCCTGGTACCAAAAAAATAGCTAGGATTATTTTGTATGCTCTCCATTCTAATCCCCCCCCCCCCACTCCAGAATTGAACTGAGGACCTTGGTCTTGCCAGGCAGGTGTGATACCACTGAGCTACATCCCCAGCCCCATTTTAATTTTTTTTTAAATTACTTTTAGAGCTTAAGAGGTAGGTCAGTAATAGAGCTCTTTGCCTAGCCTGTACAAGGTCTTGGGTTTGATCCTTAGTATTGCCAAAATAATAATAATTTTAACTTCTGATACTGTGATACCCAATTATGAAGTTCTTCAGTACAGTGGACCCTCAAGTTATGACTGGCTTGACATATGAACAACTTGGGTTACTTAGGTTAATGGAAGATTCATCTGCCTCTTGTTATCTATAGCATATACCCAGGTAAACATCCAGATCTCAGCCATATTGACTTAAAACCAACTTGAGTTACAACCAGCCCTTGGGAACCGATCAAGTTTGTAAGTCAAGGGTTCACTGTGTTTTGTTTAGCTTTGCTGTAGTAAATCAATTCCAAAAACTGTGGTGGGCAAGTTTGGGAGTCACAGAGCTAAATAAAATTATGCACACTTCTTAGAGCCTTTTTAATGTATTTAATTTCCGAGAAATAGTTTAGCATGCAGCATACTCAGAATTATTTGAGTAAAGTATCCATTAAAATGTATATAGATTCTGTAAACAATTGGGAAATTCTGCAGTGTTCCATAAACACTACAAGCAGGGGTATAGGATGGTTTGTAGGGACCAGGAGAATATTGTTGGCAGGAAAATCAAATAATTCTTATAGTAATTTAGGCTTGAGGTAGTGAGGTAGTTCTAATAGTGGAAAAAGGAAAATCAGAATGGGTCCATGAAATACTCTGAAGGAAGATTTGAGAAGACTTTGTGATTTGCTGAGAGGAAAGAGGGAGGAATAAAATAACTCCCAAGTTTCTAATCCGAGAGAATTTTGATGTTAGTAATCTCAAATGGGGTAGTTAGGAAGGGGGACTATTTGGATTGATGTTGAAGAAAATTGAGAGGTTTTAGATGTGGTGACAGGGACCTCACGGTGCAGACCAGAAAGCCAAATACAACAAAGTTAGGGAAGAGACTGGGTCTAGAGAAATAGCTGAAGCTGTGAAAGCATACTACTTCAATTTTAGTGTACAGAGTGAAGAGTTCCTAAAGAAAAAGGAACCAGGAGTGGTAACAAGGAGAGTCAGCAAAGCTGTGTCTGTGAATAGTCAAGGAAGGGCCATTAGGTCATGAGGGAGCTAACTGGTCATGGAGGCATGAGCAGTCTTTAGAGTTGGCCTGGCTGACCTTCAGTATCATCAACAGTGCAATAAAGTCCCTGTGTAGTAAGTTACATATACAACCTTTCCATATTCGAAGACAAAGTAAAAGTGAGATTGTCAAGGGTTAAAGGCAAATTGAAAGCTAAAAAGCACTTATTGTAGAAATTTGGCAGGGAAGGAAAACAGAAAGAGTATAGGACTTGATAAAGGAAACCTGAGTGTGTTTGAAAGCAGATGGGAAAGAATCAGTTCAAAGGAAGAAATCCAAGATAAAACACAGTGCTTGGGAGCAAAGTCTAAATTGAGGTGAGAAGGCAAGAATTGAAGTTGTCCTAATTTTGGGAAAGTTGAAATAGATTTTATGTCACCATTTCCATCTTTTTTTACTTTTTTCTATAAGAGAGTTACATAAGCCACTTTATAAGATGGTAATCTTGTTAAGTTAAAATATTTATATCTTCAGTTTATAGAAACAATTCATGTTCATTGTAGAAAATAGATGAACCTGTAAATGAGTGAAAAAATCAGCCATAATTCCGCCAGCAATAAATAACTACAGTAAATGTTTTGTAGAGCTGTTTAATTTTTATATTTATTTTAATTGATACATAAAAGCATGAAAATATACATAACAATGTTGACATTTTGATTCATATAAACATTGTGTTGTGTTGAAGTTGAGTTAAACGTAGGTGTCTCCTCAGGCATTTATTTTTCCTTTTGGGGGAAAGTTTCAAAATTCTTTCTTCTAGCCTTTTGAAATATATAGTATACAGTTGTTATCCAGAGTCATCCCGCTGTGCAGTAATACATCAGAATTTCTTACTTATCGCTTAACTTAGTACCCATCGATCAACCTTTCCCCACTCCTCCCTGCCCAGCTTCTATGAGCCACTATTCTACTCTGTCGTTTTTTTTGTTTTGTTTTGTTTTGTTGGTACCGGGGATTGAACTTGGGACCATGTACTTGCCAGGCAGGACTGGCTAAATCTCCAGCCCTCTACTTTCAATTTTCATGACATCAGTTTTTTTAGGTTCTGTGTATGAAGGAGATTGTGCAGTACTTTTCTTTCTGTGCCTGGCTTATTTCACCTACTGATTTCCAGTTCCATCTATGTTATCACAAATGACAAGATTTCATTTTTATGAGTGTATAGTATTCCGTTGTGTATATGTACCACTTATCTTTTCATCAGCTAATAGACACAGGTTATTTCTATTTCATTTTTTGTTGTTGTTTGCTTTTTTTTTTTTGGTACCGGGGATCGAACTTGGGACCTTGCGCTTGCGAGGCAGGCAGCAGAACCACTGAGCTAAATCCCCGGCCCTATTTCTTTTTTTTTTTACCTGAAGTTTATTTATTTATTTAGGTACCAGGGATCGATGAAGTTTATTTATTTATAAAATATATCCATGGTATTTCTGTTTCTTAGATATTGTGGAGTAGTACTGTAATAAATTCAAGAGTGCAGATCTCTCTGACATATTGAGTTGATATTCTTTATATACCCAGTAGTGGATAACTGAATCATATGGTAGTTCTATTTTTAATTTTTTGAAGAACCTGTATATTGTTTTCTATAACAGCTATAGTAATTTACTTTCCCATCAGCTTTACGCAAGGGTTTCTTCCCTTCTCCTCTCAGAATTCTTTTCAGCCTTTAGTCTTTTTGACAGTAGCCATTCTTTTTTTTTTTTTGGTACCAGGGATTGAACTCGGGTCCTTGCACTTGTGCAGCAGGCCGCAAAACCACTGAGCTAAATCCCCGGCAACAATAGCCATTCTTATTGGAGTGCAGTGATAATCTCATTGTGGTTTTAATTTGCATTTCTCTGATTCTTAGTGATGTTGAGCATTTTTCATATACTTATTGAATATTTGCCTTTTGAGAAATGTCTGTTTAATCAGGCTTTTGTTTTTGAGATTTTGAGTTCCTTTTATATTCTAATGTGTGTGAGAGAGAGAAATCAAGTGAGAGTATGAGTTTGACACAGGGTCTCATGATGTAGTTCAGGCTGGCCTGGAACTCACTCCGTAGCCCAGGCTGGCCTCAAACCTGAGGCATGGCAGTTCTCCTACCTCTGCCTCCCCAGTGCTGGGATTACAGGCATGCACATCTAATTATTAATTCTTGTCAAATGAATAGTTTGCAGATATTTTCCTTCATTTTGTAGGTTGCTTCTTCACACTGATGATTTTTTTCCTTTGTTGTGCAGAAGTTTTTCAATTTGATGCAATTCCATTTGTCTATTTTTGCTTTTGCTTTTAGAATTGATAGAGGTTCTGAGGGGTGGGTGAGGCAGGGTTTTCCTATGTTTCCCTGGCTAATCTTGAACTTGTGTGGACTCTGGCAATCCACTGGCCTCAGCCTCCTGTGTGCTGGGACTGCAGGCATACATCACACCTGGCTATTAAATTTTTGTTCTTATTTGCAGTGCGAGAGATGGAACTCATGGCCTCATGAGTGCAGGGGGAGGTGGAGGCAGGAGGATCACAAGTTTGTGGTCATCCTGGGCAACTTAGGAAGACTCTGCCTCAAAATAAAATAAAAAATAAAAAGGGCTGGCGTTGTAGCTCAGTTGTATAGTGCTTGCCTAGCATGTGAAGCCTGGGATTTAGTTCCCAGTTCCTTCCAAAAAAACCAAAAGAATTTTTTTAAACCTTCTTTCATTTTTCAAAAACATTCTTTAAAAATAGTGTCCTGATTTTGTCCTGTTTTTTGGGTTTTTCTTGAGACAAGGTCGCACTGTATAGTTCAGGCTGGCCTTGAACTCACTAGGTAGCCCAGACTGGCCTTGAAATCATGGAGCTCTCCTGCCTTGGCCACCTGAATATAGAGATTACAGGCTTTTGCTTCTATGCCTGGCTATGAAAATAGTGTTTTTAGTAATCCATTGTAAGCACTGATACTATGTAGATCAGTCTTCACCTTCTCAGTTCTTTTATCGCCTTGTTTTTAGACCTGATCCAGATTTTATTATTAAATGTTAGTACCACAGATACTAGTATTGCAGCTAGTGAGAACCAGGAAGGTAAATTTAGGAGGAAGTCAGTATTACTGAGCCCTAATGATTTTTCTTTCCTCTCCCCTTCACTAAAAATCTTGAAGGAAAAAAGTCCATGTTTTTCCTTTCCTTTCTTTTTGGATGTTAGCTGCCTCGTGTGATTTGTCTTTAAGCCGTGTAACTCTCCTGAAAGACCTCAAAAGAGAAGAAAAACTACTCAAAGTCAGTGAAGGATGGGAGATAACATGTAGCTTATGGTCTCTCTTGTCATTTTCTGAGAAAATTTAGTACTCTCATCTTTTTTTTTTTTTTTGGTACTGGGGATCGAACTTGGGACCTTCCATTTGCGAGGCAGGCAGTGGCACCACTGAGCTAAATCCCCAGCCCCCAGTACTGTCATCTTATTTGGCTTGAATACCCTTTTTAAAGTTTGGTTATTTAGGATTGAAAATAATGAATTGATTTAGTTAATGAAAACAGAGACTTGGCAGAATGGCACAGATTCAATGCCTTAGGCTGTGCCACTAACTAGCTAAGTGTCTATGGATGAGTTTACCTGATTTCCCCAGGTTAAATTTAAAATTAGCTGAAGCTTTAAATTTGAAAACCTTTTTATTTCTTACTTGTGTGTTTTATTATTATAATAGTAGTTATTTATTATTTTCATCTTCAAGGCTCTTAGGATATAATCATACACACCCTCTGTAATAATGGGAGTGACTCTGGTGGTGACTTGAGAATGAATCTTTATAGACCACCGTGTTGGTTTTCAAGAAGAAATTGCCTGATGAGATTGCAAAATTAAATACAATGTAAATAGCCCCCATTTACTGTAGTATGTTAATGTAAAAAGGAAACTTAAGTTAACCTGATCTTTTTTTTTTTTAGTTAACCTGATCTTGAGCTATAACTGAAGACAAAAGTCTAGACATGTTTCATTCCTGTATGATGAGTTTTTCATGCTATTATAAGTAGGTAGGGAGTATCTAAACACTTAATAGCTCTTTAAATTCATGAGTTGGCAACTACTGGAATAAATTGTATGAATAGAGCCTTATCATTCCCATAATAGGAGATAGCTGCTATGTAAGAAGAAAATGTCTCCCTCTAGTTCCTTCAATATGCTACTATTTTTCTCAAGAAAAATACCCATAAAGTCTGTTATCTTCAAGAAAATGTGCACAATATCTAATGTTCAGAATATTTATATCAATTCCCTTTTCAATTTCCTAGTCCTTGTTTTATTCTCTTAGGATATTATTTCTTACGTTCTTTTTTCATTAAAAGATTATCCTTTCCAGTGTCTATAATCACTGTCTTCAGCTCCTTCTTACTAACATTTCAGATTCTTCTGTTTTTGTACATTATCAGATAGAACTTCACGGCACATAAAGAGCTTTAAATTAGTTTCAGTAACACTGTTAAGTGCTTTTGGGGGAAAAGAATAATTCTTTATTATTGCCCAAGAAAGATGCTACCAAATGCATGATATAAGAATAAAACAGGGCCGGGGATTTAGCTCAGTGGTTTCACCGCCTGCTGCACAAGCGCAAGGACCCGAGTTTGATCCCCAGTACCAAAAAAAAAAAAAAGAATAAAATAGAACTTGTAGTGTTTAAATCCTTTGCAGCAGGGTTTTGTCATTACAATTTTAATAGTTTCCTTTTTTAAAGCTTTATTGAAGCACAGTGTACATGCTGTAAAATTCACCTGTTTTTATTTACTGAGTATGTGAATGTACAAACTTGTACAATCAACTTCAGTGTAATTTTAGAACATTTCCACCACCCCAAAAGAAAACATGTGCAAACAGGCAGTTATTCTCACCTCAGCCTGTGGCAAACACGAATCTACTTTCTGTCTATAAACTTCACTTCTATAGACATTTCATATTAATGGAATTCGTGTGATAAGATGTAGTCTTTTGTGTCTGGGACCTTTGGACTTACCCTGATTTTCACACATCTTGTAGATTTATCAGTACTTATTTCTATTGCTGAATAGTGTTCCATACAAATATATCACATTTTATCTGTTGAAGTCACTGTGTAGCCTAGGTTGTCTCCAGACTCCCAGTGATTCTCCTATCTCAGGCTCCCGAGTGCTGGGACCACAAGCAGGCACCACCAGGCCTGGTTGAGACTCCACTGCTTGATGGGAGGAGCTGCAAAGTTGCATTGCCAAGAGGTGTGGTCACAGGAGATCATTTATCAAAAATTCCAAGTCAGAGATGTCCAGTTTGTGTTTCTCTCAGCCTCTTGTCCAGGACTCCTTGCTTCAGCTTTTCACATGCTACTCAGTAAAGGTAGACAGTTTCTCTAGAATTTCGTCCATGAAAGGCTGCCCAAAGGGCTTGAAGGCCTGGTACTCATCTGTGGCCTCCTGGGAGCAGCTGGGGAGGGCAGTCTTCACCAAGCAACTCCTGCTGTGGGTTCTTGAACACCAGCTGGCAGATCTCCTTAGAAATACAGCCTTCAAGTGGGATTTTCCCAGTGACAATTTCCCAGAGGACAATTCCAAAGCTGTGTATTTCAGCTATAATGTCCTATTCACAAAGCACATTTTCCAGTTTCTGGGGTGAGAAATACGCTGTAGGTTTGACTCTGTCTGTTCTATTCCCTTAGTTTTCTGACTGATGGAACTCTGTGTTTCTCTCAACTCAAATCCTGTAAGCTTCACTTCGTAGCCTCCAGCGACCAGGAAGTTGGAGCTGCTTCTGTTTCTGTGGAGGTGTAGGGCTCTGCCGTGGTGTAACCTGTACAAGCCTTTGGCTGCTCCCAGGACCAGGAGGATGCACAAACCCAGGCTGAGGTCCTTTTTCTTATTCAACACTTCCTTCAGGGTACTATGCTCACAGTACTTTGTGACCATGGAAAATTGAGATGAACTCCGTTTCAACAGTGCAGACCCCACATAACGTAGGTTGTTCGGGGAATGAGATTTCTTCATAACACTGATCTCCTTGTGGAAATGCTCTGTCACTGTTCCAATGCTTTTAGCCTGGAGCTTGTTGAATACTTTTATGGCCACTAAGATACACTCCTTTATAAAGTTTGCTGAATTCAGTCTGCCCCAGCAGGGTCCATGGGAATCCTAAAAGCTCTTCCTCCTTAATCTTCTTATTTGTGCCTGGGTCATCTCCCAAGTGGGCCTTGGTGGGTACTGCTTAAGGTTTCTTTGATTTCTTTCAAGTTCACTTCTAACCGCCTTAGTGTAGCTTCCATGATTTTATTATAGTAGTTTCCCGAAGAATCAGATATAGAAAAGTGCAAAAGGGGCCCGGCATTTAGCTCAGTGGTTTTGCCGCCTGCTGCGCAAGTGCAAGGACCCAAGTTCGATCCCCGGTACCAAAAAAAAAAAAAATGCAAAAGGTCTGTGTCTATGTGCTAAAGATCCAAAGGATCCAGTTGAAGGCCTAGAACTCTTTGTGGTGTCCCTTGTATGAGGAGGCAGAAGTATCTTCCCTGGAAGGCTGAAGGGTCTAATGCTGGAGGCTGAATAATCAGACCTGGAAGCCAGAAGAAGACGTCTGAACTGAAGGAGAAGACCGAAGCTCCTCTGAAGAAAAAGAAGCTAGCCTTCCTTCTTCATTAACCTTTTATTCCATTCAGGTGGCAAGCCTATTCGTTGCTGTCACTCACACCCAAGGTGGGTCTTCTGTCTTCAGTAAGTCCCTTCAGCGATACCCAGAACTGTGCTGATCCAATTTAGTTGGGTGTTTCTTACCCAGTCTTACACAATCATTTAACTATCACAACCTGGGAGGACTTAACTTCTAGAATTCCAAGTAGCATATCAAAGAAAGAATTGAGTGCTCGGCATGGTGTTACACACCTGCAATCCCAGCACTCTAGCAGATTGAGGCAGGAGGATCACAAGTGTGAGTCCAGGCTGGGCAACTTGGTGATTTAGCAAGACCCTGAAGGCATGTGCTTGTGTCAGGACTTAGCCCACTGCATTTGTACCAGGCATTTGTACCATTACCTCTGCTGAACTCTACACCAACACCTATTTAGTTTTTTAAATTGAGTTTAGGAAGTTCTCTATTTATATTTTCCTGAAAGTATTTAGCATGAATGGGTGTTGAATTTTGTCAAATGCAAATGCCTTTTCCTGCATCAATTGATACAATCATGTAATTTTTCTTCTTTAGTCTATTGATAACAGACTTTCAAATGTATAGAACCAGTGTTGTATATGCTTGGAATAATTCCTATTTGGTCATGGTATATAATTCCTTTTTTGAATTTTGACTTTCACTTGCTAGTATTTTAAGAGTTTATTGATTTTTTTTTTTCTTCTTTTGAGACAAAGCCTCACTCTGTAGCCCAGGCTGGCCTCAGACTTGTGGCAATCCTCCTGCCTCAGCCTCTGGAATTCTGGGATTGCAGGCATGTACCATTATGCCCAGCTGATTTATATCTTTGACAGAGAATAGTCTATAGTTTTATCTCTTTCTTGTGTTTTTTATCAGGATAATACTACACAAAATGACCTGGGAAATCTTTCTTGCTGTTCTGTTTTCTTGAACAGATAAAGTAGTTGTCCATTTAAATGTTTGATTTAATTCTCCAGGGAAATCATGTCAGCCTGGACATTTCTATTTAGGTAGTGTTATGGCTTGTGTTTAGATGTCCCCCCAAAGCCTCATGTGGTCATAGGGTAGAGCTTTTTCTGAGGTGGCTGGATCCTGAGTATGTGATGCTGGAATTGATTCGTGGTGCAGTGCTAGGCTCAAGGGCACTAGGATTAAGGGTGTGAGTGCCACCTGCCCTAAATATTCTGGATAAAATAAAGGGGGCAGAAAGATGCTATTAAGGTCCCTTGTTGCTTTTGCTCTCTTCTGCCTGCCATGAGCTCGTTCTCCTGTGATGCCCTTCTCCCAAGCCACCCTGCCTTGGAGCCAGCCAATTATGGACTGAAACCTCTACAAACTGTGAGCTAAATAAACCTTTCCCCCTTTAACTTTGAGTGTCAGATACTTTGTCTCAGCAATGAGAGAAAAGTAACTAAGACAGGTAGTTTTAAAATTATAAATTCAGGGGCTGGGATGTAGCTCAATGAGTGGAACAGCAATGCCTGTCCCCTTTGGTTCATTCCCTAGCACTGAAAATTTAAAAATAAACAAAATCCATTTCCTTAATAGTTATAGGGCTATTTAAATAATCTAGATTTAGTAGTTTGTGGTAGGTTTTAGAGAAATTAGCCTACTTCCTTTAACTTGTTAAACTTAAGGTTCGTAGAGGAGCTGTATTGCTCTGCCTGCAGTATCTACAGTGATATCTCCAGTGGATTCTTGATAATAGAAATTTGTGTCTTCTCATTTTTCTTTGTCAATTTTTTAACTTTCTCTGAACTGGCTCTTTGTTTTGTTGATATTTTCCTCCTATTCTTCAGTTTCCTTGATTTCTGTTCTCATTTCCTTCCTTCTGCTTTGGTTTATTTTGCTCTTTTTTATATTAGTCACTTTCTGTGGGCCGGAGATTTAGCTCTGTGGCACCATCCCTGCCTCACAAGGGCAAAGTCCTGAGTTCAATCTCTGGTAGTGGGGAAAAAAAAGTTCTATATTAGTCACTTTCTTGTCACTGGAACAAAATAGTCGACATCTTCAACTTAAAGGAGGAGAGGTGTACTTTGACTTAGGGCTTAAGAGGGTTCAGTTCATCGTATGCTGGTTGCAGTGCAGAAGCAGCATAGTGGAAGGGCCTAGCAGAGAAAGACATTCACCTCATAGCAACTGGAAGGAGAGAGAGGAAAAGCGCAGAGCAAGAGATACACCCTCCAAAACATGCCCCCAGTGACCGACCACCTCCAGCTAGGCCCCACTGTCTGAAACCCATTTAGCTATGAACTTATCAGTGGATTAATCAGCTGATGAGTATAGCACTCCTATGATCCGATCACCTTTTGAAAGCCCTATCTCTGAATATATGAGACTTTTGGGGGACCTTTTGAATGTAAGCCATAACATTTTTTTCTGGATTCTTTAGATGAAAGGCTGGCCTGTTAAGAATTATCCTCTTTTGTAATACATGCATTTTAGTGTTGTAATTTCCCTCAGTGTTGTATCTGTTTTCCACAGAAAGAAATTTATTTGTTTGATTTTTTTTACAGCCCAGAATATACCCTATCTTGATATATGTTCTGTGATATCTGAAAATAATATGTATTTTGTTGTTGAGGGGAGTGTTCTTTCTACAAACACTGACTTGATCTTATTGGTAGATATGATGATGTTCTGTAATTTTGCTGAACTTCTGTTGTTGAGAAAGGGATATTGAAGTCTCTGTGTATTGTGAATTTTTCTGTTTCTCCATTAATTTTTTTTTTTTTTTTGAGACAGGGTCTCACTCTGTAATTCAAGCTGGCCTTGAACTCGCCATGTAGCCCAGGCTGGCCCCAAACTCATTGGCAATCTTGCCTCAGCCTTCCTACTGCTCAAAATACAGGCCTGGACAGGTGTGCACCACCACACCCAGCTCTATTTGTCCTTTTAGTCTTACATAGTTTTGTTTTGTGTATTTCTTACCTGTGTTATTTGGTGCAAATACTTTCTCTACATGTATTTTTGGTTTTTCCCGGTTTTTTGTTTTTGTTTTTTTTAAGACAGGGTCTCAGTCTATAAATTCAGCTTGGCCTTGAACTCACTATGTAGCCCAGGCTGGCCTCGAACTCACAGCGATCCTCCTTCTCAGAGTGCTGGAATTACAGGCATGTGCCACCACACCCAGTGCTACATGTATTTTTGAACTATGTCATAAACTGTGTCATAAACTGCTTCAGCCATCAGAAATAATTTAGAAAACTTGAGAATGAAAGTCCATTGCATTTATGTGCATTTTCACTTAACCATTTTCTGTCTCTCTGATGCTCTAAGATTCTTTACTTTATTGTTTTGTTTTGCTGGGGATTTAGCTCAGAGGTTTCTCCACCTGCTGCGCAAGCACAAGGACCCAAGTTCGATCCCCGGTACCAAAAAAAGAAAAAGACTTTATTGTTTTGTTTTATTTGGCAAAAGGGAGCTTCCTTTTGCCATTGTTTTACAGTAGGTCTGCTGGTGACAAGGAGTATTAATTTTCTTTTATTTGAAAATGTTTTAGTTTCCCCTTCATTCCTGAAGGCTATTTTCTCTGCACGTAGGATTATGGGTTGGAATTTTTTTTTAATTTTAGCACTTGAAAAATGTCCCACATTCTTCTGCCTCCCAGTTGTCTCTGTCTCCTCTCTAATGAACACCAGATGTTTATTATAAATCAGTTTCATTTTTGTGGCAACTTCTTGCCTAAGCCTGCTAACTGCTCCAGTATAGAATGGTTGTCCTCTCCTGGTGCACAGCCTCGATCTTGAGATCTTTCTTCATAGCCATCCTTAGAAGCCCCTTCCATTTCTTCTGTTGGATCTCCATTTCTTTCTTTTTTTTTTTTTTTTTTTTAGTACCAGGGATAGAACTCGGGTCTTTGCGTTTGCGCAGCAGGCAGCTAAACCACTGAGCTAAATCCCCAGCCCAATGGGATCTCCATTTCTTAACTGTTTTTTTCCCTGGTTTTATTAGCATGCTGGGAAGAAAATTTTTTGAACTTCAAATTTCTGCTTAAATGCTCCTACACTCACATAAATGATCGATAATTTGGCTAGATAAAACTTTTAAATTGAGTTTTTTTGTTTTGTTTTGTTTGAGACAGGGTCTTGCCTTGTAGTTCAAGTTGGCTTTGAACTCAATTTATAGCCAGGCTGGACTTGAACTCACAGGAATCTTTCTGCCACAGCCTCCTGAGTACTGGGATTACAGGCATGACCACCATGCCCAGCGAGTTGACTGAGAATTTGAAGGGATTGCTCTATATCATTATCATTTGTATGTGGCCAGATTTGGATCTTAGGGTTTATTGTCTGTTTTGTGTATTTTCTTCTTTAGCTCTTTCTAGTACTCTGAAATTTGACAATAATGTGCCTTGTAGGTCTATTTTTATCCATTATTGTAGCCCAAAGTGTATCCTTTCCATCTGGAAATTCATGTCCTTCAACCTTGTATAGTTTTCTTAAATTTTTGTCTTCAATTTCTCTATTTTCTACTTTTTCTTTTCTTTTTTTTTTTTTTTGTGGCACCAGGAATCCAACTCAGGACCTTGTACTTGCCAGGCAGGTACGGCACCACTGAGCTACATCCCCATCCCTCTATGTATTCTTTCTTAAATTACTTGTATTTGAGTGTTGGTTCCCCTAAGCCGCCCGTCTTCTGATTTTTTTTCCTTTACTTTTTTGCCTTATATTCTGAGCGGTATCCTCAACTTTCTCTTCCAACTTACATTGTTTTTCTTATATCTTAATTTATTTTTAATTTGGGGAGGATTTTTTTTTTTTTTGGTACTGGGTTCGAACTCAGAACCTTGTGTTTGCAAGGCAGGTGGTGGCACCACCGAGCTAAATCCCTGGTCTGGGATCTCATTTTTGTGTTACAGATATAATTTGATTTTCTCTCTTGAGGATTTTTTAAAAACTCAGGTTTATCAAGGTATAATTTAGGTACAATGAAAATTCAGCCTTTTTTAGTGTTTAGTTCAGTAGGTTTTGGCAGGTAACCACCACCATAATTAAAATAGGATAGTTCTTTAAGAACTTTGACCACAATAATGGCAGTATTTTTAGGGAGTGTGTGTGTGTGTGTGTGTGTGTTTTCTCCTGTGGAGATGGTCAGAGTTCCAGAAGACCATCTTGTGCACTTTTTCCTAGAATGTATAAGCCTGGTTAAAAGCCTTTGTAAGTGGTAGGAAGAAGGTAAAAGAACTCAAAATTAGCATGTAAACTTTTACTTTATCCTTTTAGAATATGTTCCTCACATCCTCATTTATGCCTATTCCCATCCAAAAGACTAATTTACATTTTCCATAGAATAAAACTCCAGTCTTTCACTGGAATAGGGAAGGGGATATTAACTGTGTCTTAAATGGATAGTCAACCAACTTGTTTTTAGGATCACTTTTGTCTTCACTTCTTCAGTCTTTGGTATTGCCAGTTCCTATACCTTTTAGGGATTGGGGATTCTGCTTTGTAGCTTTCTTCGTTACTGATTTAGAATTTGGCTTTCTCAGATCTGTTAAGTCAGTTACCACTTTTGCTTTGCAATTTCTAAAATGTTACTGTCATCTCCTTTGTCCACATGAATTTTATGCCTCTAAAAATCTTTTACTATCATTTTAATGGAGTTTAAGGAGGATAGTAGAATTGTGTGTGTTCAGTCCATGATCTTTAACTGAAAAACCCTCTTTTATTTTTAGTGCTTACATTGTGGCATTCTGGACAAGACTCTTTATGGTCTAGCTTCTGCCTATTCTCTAGCCTCATTCCCCACTCTACTGCAACTGGCCCCCAGCCTAAGCTCCTGCCACATGTATCTACTTAAGAGATTTTTCAAACCATGTTGCCTCCTTCTTTTCAGTTCTATACCTGCAGTCCTTTAAGACTCAGTTAAGCTTTGCTGAGTGCCCCTTGGTCAGAGTGCTTATGGTATTATTGGAATTATCTGTTTACTTTTAAAATCTTCCATTCTAGAGACTTTAACCTAAGGCTACATGTGGAAGGGCTGCCCGTGAGTTAGCTACAGGAAATCTTACAATTCTCTAAAACTATTTGCATAGTTTTACATAACTGTGTATTTGGGGGGAATGTGGAATGTGCATCAGAAATACCTGTGGAGATTTTTTTTTAATGCAGTTGCTTTGGGTTCTACTTCACAGATCTACGGAATAAAGTTTTTAAATTTAGGTCTCATTAAAATGCATTTCCACAAACTTCTTAAATGATTCTTTAGAATGGATCTCTGAATATCTTCTACTTTAACTCCAGGGCCTCATCTGTAGCAGATACTTTTTAATGTATAAAGAATGAGGGAGGAATCTCTGTTTAGAATATGACCTAAAATAAATTTCCTCTGTATATAATTGAAAGTCACAGCATCTGTTTCCACCCCTACTTCTGCCTTTGGATATTACTAGGGAAACAAAGAGAATGGATTTTTTTCCCCCCCAAAAGAGGACAGGGCCGGGGATTTAGCTCAGTGGTTCCGGCGCCCACCTTGCAAGTGCAAGGTCCCGAGTTTGATCCCTGGTACCAAAAAAAAAAAAAAAGAGGGCAGCTTTGGAGAGCTAGCTGTAAAAAATGAAAGAAAAATTAAAGGATCACGTTTAGGATTAGTCAGATGTATATAGTCTGACTTTGGATCCTCTGGTTGCTTATGGGTTTTGTTTTGTTTTGTTTTCATTAACCTAGTCATGTTCCAAAATTTTTAGGCTTCTGTACATTTGGATATCAGAGGTACCATTACTCTATAGACTTGATTTCTAATTTCATTAAAATGGATAATGATGTGGAAAATGGGGAGATTGACATATTAACTTTGGCACAAACATACAATATTATTGTAATTGTTGTGACAAAAGAACATAATTTCCTGAAATTTCATGCTGCCACTGTGTTTAAGGTTTTTTTGTTTTTGTTTTTGTTTTGGTACCGGGGATCGAACTCAGGGTCTTGCACTTGCGAGGCAGGCGATGGCACCACTGAGCTAAATCCCCAGCCCTGTGTTTAAGGTTTTTATGATGTATAAAATACAACTATCTTCTACTTTACTTATAAGCCTTTTTGACACAGAATGGAGCTTTTGATGCATGTTTATATATGTATTAAAAAACGACCAGGTTCTTTTGCTTTTTGTATTTTCCATTTATTATTCTTATTTTATTTAGGTAGTTAAAGAGATTATGGCATCTGAAAATCACAATGTTAAAAAACGGAACTTTTGTAATAATATTGAGGATCATTCTACTGATCGTCCTAGAAAAAGGATCTCTAATTTCACTAAGAAGAACATGAAGGAGGTAAGTCCATGGTGTCTAAGTAATGGGTAAGATAATTTAAACTGACAGGTCTTTTGATAGTTCTAGTAAATTGTTTAAACAGTGGGAGGGTAATAATTCTTCATCTCTTAGAATTAAACATAATTAATGAAATGTAATCATTATAACCTTTTTTGGCAAGTATACTGTTTTGACATGCTGTAATTTGAATATTTTAGTTTAAGGTGAAGTTCAGAGGTTTTTTGTTTACCATTGCAAGATTCATTAGCATTGATATGATTTCTTTTAAACCATATTAATACTTCAACTCACTTATTAAGAACCTTATGATATATGACTAGTAATGTGAAAAATAGGGAGATGGATATGTTGCTTTGCCAAAAATGCCTACATATAATGTTGTGCTTAATGATTGAGATCATAGGATTAGGATAGAGAAAACACATCTGAAAAACATACTTGTTAAATTTTATATTTACTGACATGGATCATAAAATTTACATAACTATTATGAACTTAATATACTTTATTTTCTTTATTCAGGTTAAGAAATCTCCAAAACAGTTGGCTGCTTACATAAATAGGTAAGATCTTCTCTCCTGCAAGTGTACAGTAGTTTTCCAGAGGTGACATAACATTTGATATCACATGAGACTAAATTCAGAAGCAGAAACAAGATATCAGGTGTCTTCTGTTAAATAGTCTGCCAAATATTAGAGATTTGCAAAAAATTAAAATACTGCTATCCTCTCTCTTTCTCTTTCTCACTTTCTCTCTTTCTTTCTCTTTCTCTCTCTTTCTTTTTCTCTTTCTTTCTCTTTCTGGAGACAGGGTCTTGCTGTGCAGTTCAGGCTGGCCTTGAACTCACTGTGCAGCCCAGGCTGGCCTTGAACTTGTGGCAGTCCTCCTGCTTCAGCCTCCCAAGTGCTGGGATTACAAGCATGCACCACCATGCCTGGCCCTTGTCTCTCTCTCTCTTTTTTTTTTTTTGGTACCAGGGATTGAATGTGGGACCTTGCACTTGCGAGGCAGGCGGCGGCACCACTGAGCTAAATCCCCGGCCCTATTCTTTTTTTTTTGATTGCTAAGGAAAATGATTTTTAGGAGATAAAATATGATATATTAGTCTGTATGTTAATTCACTTTCCGTCACTGTAACAAACTACCTAAGAAAAACTACTTACAAAGAAGAAAGTTTATTTTGCATCATGGTTTCAGAGATTTCAATCCATGATCTCTTACCCTTTTGCCTTTAGGCCTGTGGTGAGGCAGTACATCATGGTGGAGAGCACATGAAAAAGGAAACTGGTCTCCTCGTTGCTATTGGGAAGAGAAGAGAAAATGGGACCAGGGGCTGGGCTGATTTTAGTCTCTTTGAGAGTACATCCCAATGACTTACTCTCCTTCAACTAGGTCCCACTACTAAAAGTTCTATCCCCCAGTAGTACCACAGGCTGACTGACAATCAAGCCTTTAACACATGGCCTTCTTAGGACATTTCAGATCCAAATTATAACAACATGTAATGAATCTATTATTTTTTAAATGAATTAACAAATGTTTTAAATTTTTCTCCACTTTAGTTTCTGATACAGAAACATCAGTAGATATTGACCACAAAAAATTCTGAGTTCAAATTTTAAAGAATGTAAAGCATCCTGACACCAAAACATTTGAAAATCACTGTATTCTATAAGATTTGCTGTTTTGTTCTTTCACACTTAAAATTAATCACAATAAACTTAAAAGTTAATCATGCAGTTTGTTACTTTGTTTAAAAAAAGATTAGATGTCTCAAAATTTGTAATTTTCTTATTTTCATAGCAGCCTTTAATATTTCATTTTCAAAGCATTTATTCATGTTTTTCTTCATTTCAATTTGGCATAAAGTATAATTCTTTTCATTGCTTTCTAGATAATTTATAATTTTTATTTTCCTCAAGAGTTAACATTTTATTATTCTACTTATTTCTAATTTTAGTGGATTACCATCAGAAAATGTGGCCTATTAAATCTCTTTAAAAAGATTTTTTTCTTTTTTTTCACTTAAAGAAAATAAATTCTTTTTACAGAACAGTTGGACAAGCTGTGAAAAGCCCGGATATCCTACATAAGGTGATCTATTGCAGAAAGAAAGTTCATCATCCCTTTCCAAATCCTTGTTACAAAAAAAAACAGTCCCCTAGAAGTGGGGGCTGTGACATGGCAAATAAAGAAAATGAGCTGGCTTGTGCAGGCCACCTGCCTGAGAAGTTACATCACGATAGTCGGACATACGTGGTTAACTCCTGTGACTCTGGTTCTTCACAGACAGAAAGCCCGTCATCAAAATATAGTGGGTTTTTCTCTGAGGTAAGTTGTTTTGTTAAGTCATTTTTACCTTAACTTTATTTCTGTTATGCTATTATTTTTGTTGCCTTATTCTAGCAGAATCGTCACCCATTGACTACACTTATTTGAGTGATAGTAACTTCTTGAAACATCCAAATTTGAGTCAGTAATTTATCTCATTTCTCTTAAGTTAGAATATGTTAAGATACAATAAAATGCTTGACAGGCTGCTATAAACACCCACAATGACAGTTTGGCCAATAGAGATTTAAATGAAGTTTTGGAAAAGGAGAAATTACAGTTAGGATCCTACAATTAGGATCACTAAAGGCATTACCCATGCAAACCCATTAGCTGCTCTAATTTAGTAAAATTGATCTTAACAAAACTGTTCGTACAAGTGCACATATTTTATATACATGCATTAGGATGTCCATTGACACATAGTTTTACTAGATAATAGAATCCAATAACCAAGTATCACTCTAAACAAGTTATATAAAGACTAGAGAATATGCTAGTGTTTTTTAAAAATGAGGTTGATCTGTTTTGACTTTGAAAACTTTAGTACAGGTGAAAAAGCAGAGTTTTTAAAAATACGGATAATTTTAAATTTTTCTAAGTGTTACTACATCCCTATTTTTCTAGGAAATGGTTTGGAGAGATACATACAAGTTTGTTAAGTGTGATTACTTCTGGAGAGAGGGACAGTGGATATTTTTGTGGGCCAGTAGAGTACATTCACTTTTTTTTGGTACCTGGGGATCAAACTCAGGACCTTGTGCTTACGAGGCAGGCAGCAGAACCACTGAGCTAAATCCCCAGCCCATTCACTTTTTCTCTTACTATGTACCATCATACTTGGGTGCACAAATGCTTTCAAACTTTAAATTTAGTATTCAGTACATTTTGACATGAAAACTTTCTGCTGGTATCCATCTTTTGTTTTGACTTGTAAGCTAGAACTTGTCAAAGTCGATTTCCTCCTGATTCATCACCCTTTCCAGCCAAAATAATTTGATTGGTACTCATCATTTTTGTACTCTTTATGCCTCCCAGAACCAATTAATACCATTGTAGTTCTGTTTTAACCTTTTTACAACTGGAGTATATTACTTTATATAAAAAGATACACATAAATGACTCAGCAACACTTGTTGCATAACTGAGTTTTATGGTACCTTTCTCATGCCATTCAGTTGGTAATGACTAGTCTGTATATTTACCTTGTTTCCATATTTGCAAATTAAGTACTAGGTTTGTCTGTCAGCAAAAAATTTATTTTCTAAATTATTGGGAATTTAAAAAATTGTAGCCAGAAAGGAAAAAACAGGTCCTAAATTTATTCACATCGTTTGTTTATTACGTTCAACTGCAATGTTCCTTTTGACGGCCAGTATAATGAATAACATTTGAATAATTTAAAACTATGTCAGACTATTTTCATTGAAAAAAATAGTTTCATATCATGTTTCAGAGTTCTTTTTATCAAATTAGCTTATTGCCTTTCAGGTTTCTCAGGACCATGAAACAATGGCCCAAGTTTTGTTCAGCAGGAATTTGAGATTGAATGTGGCTTTAACTTTCTGGAGAAAGAGAAGTATAAGTGAACTTGTAGCTTATTTAGTGAGGTAAGAGTGACCTTTTATGTTCTTTATTCAATAAAGTAATTTTCAATGTGATATTAAAAGTGCCTGTTCTATGTTTTCAGTAGCTAAAAAATTTAACTTCCTATGTGTAGCTTCCATAGAGACAACAGTATGGTTTAAATTACATTCCTCACTAATCTAAGAGTAACCAGAGTACAGGAAACCATCTGTTTATCAGATTGAGCAAAGCCATTACTTTTTTTGATTAGTTTTCTTTTCTATAAAGCGAAGTGATACTCATGTGAGAAAACTTAACCTTTTAAAAATCCCCTTTTTGCATGGGAATTTTAAGTATACCTTTCGAGTCTCTCAAAAGCTACCTTAGTGAGGCCTTCTTTGTCCACAGTACTTAAAATAAAACAACACTCCTTAATTCTTCACTCCTTATCTTGCTTTGTTTTATTTTTCTGTATAGTATTTGTCATTATCAACCTACTCTTTATATTTACTTGTTTATTGTCTGTTTCTTACCAACCTCCACCTCCTACACTCACATGCTAGAATGCAAGCCCAGTTTTCTACTGTAGTCCCAGCCCCTGGCTTATCGTAGACACTGAAATTACTTATTAAATAAGGAATTTCTCAAAAGCAGGGGTTTCAGCTCTTTTGGGTCAATCCCTGGTCCTGAAAAATTAAGAAAGGAAGGGGAAAGCAGGGAAGGAAGGAAGGAAAGCAGGTAGGTAATAAATCAGCAGTCTAAGGTATGCTATTTTTCTTGTACCCACAGGATAGAAGACCTTGGAGTTGTGGTAGATTGCCTTCCTGTACTCACCAATAGGTAAAAACAGCATTTTTCAGAAAAAAAGTAAGCTTAAAGAAAGACAAATTACAGCCTGTTTATATTTTTATAACTTAGTATTTCTTTTAGTTTACAGGAAGAAAAACAATATATCTCACTTGGCTGCTGTGTAGATTTATTACCTCTAGTAAAGTCATTACTTAAAAGCAAATTTGAAGAGTAAGTGTTAATCTAAATTTCAATTCATTTTTCTCCTTCAGCATTTTGATTTTGTGCATACATATGTACTAGATCAAGCTCCGTGAGATACAAGTGATTTTTGTTTTTGAAGGGGCTTATAGTATGATTAGGAAAGGAATATGAAATTACTAAAGAACAATTACAAAAGTATTTATAAGCATATACATAAAGTATAGCTTCGTGAAATAGATCGTGAAACTAGTGAAATTATTTTAGAAAGAAAAATCAGTGTGTATATGTGGAGGGTTTTTTTTTGGTAGGGAAGATCATCTTTGTAAAGGCTTCTTAAAGGATGACACTTGAATTTTGTAACAAAATGTCATTTCAGATATGTAATAGTTGGTTTAAACTGGCTTCAAGCAGTAATAAAAAGATGGTGGTCAGAACTATCATCCAAAACAGAAATTATAAATGATAGGTAAGTATACCTTCAAAGGTAAATGCGTACTGAAATTTTTTCAGAAAAGCAGCTTTAATAAGGTGATAATTTTATTCCATGATCATCAGTGTGTAATATTTAGGCTCTTTGTTTTCAGAGAAGTATTAAGTTGTGATATTGTTCATTTGTGAGAGTCACATAGAAGTTGAATTCAAGAGCGCAGGAACCCCTTGTATCTCTTCTAGTAAAACAATACCCTTCATTTTAGAAAAAATTCACAACAGTAGTTACTCTCATTTCTGTTGTATGAATGAACGCATCCTGCAGCTTAAGAGGCCCATGCTATCACAGTTCTAAAAACTATATTGTAATCATAATTTGAATATTGATTAGGTATGAAATATGTGGGTATTCTAGCAGATGAGCCATATTTTCATGAAGCCACAAAGAAAATATCTCTCAACAGTCTCTTTAAAGTCTATAATTCTTCCTGAGCTCTCAGAGTTTCCCACTTCATAGCCAAGAACAGGTTGTCCAAATGCCTAGTTTTCTTAGCTGCTTTGACAACTAAATAACCTTGAGTTTCCATGATTGACGTGTACTATTTTAAACAGTTGCTTCACTTTAAATAGTATGTAGTTCTCTTCTGTTAAAAATAGAAAAATTTAAGGCTGTTTTCATTAACTGTGTTTACTACCGAAGTCTAAATCCTACTGTTTTCCTCATTTTTCATCTTTTTTTCTTCCTAGAAATATTCAGATTTTAAAACAACAATTAAGTAGATTGTGGGAACAGGAAAACCATCTTACTTTGGTTCCAGGATATACTGGTAATATAGCTAAGGTAATTATATTTAAGCTTAAAAGTTAGGAATTAAATATTAAGATAATAATACTGTACATTTATAAATAAACTGTTCATATCTCTAGTCAAAATAATTTGATACTGTTCTAAGTAAGTCTACAGGCAGACCGACATGATAGCTCACACCTATAATCTGGTAATTCTGGGAAGTTGAGAAAGGAGGATCTCAGGTTAAAGCCCAGCCTGCACAACTTAGTAAGACCTTGTCTCAGAAAAACAAAAAACACCTGGGTTCAGTCCCCCTGTACAAGAAGAAAAAGGCTAAAGGCAGTTTCATTTTTGTGACTTAGTCTTCTGAGTATGAATATGTTCTAGGCAGGAAGCTGGAATTAGCAATTGAGTGTGTTTCACATACAGCCACTGAAATATTCTGCTAGAGAATAATGACCTAGTTCCAATCAGAGAAAAATATTTGAAAAAAAGTTAAGAGTCCAGATGAAGACATCAGAAAAGGCAGTGACACTCAGGAAACAAGACAAAGAGTATAATCAAATGGTTTTGGAATATTAATGTTTACTTTTCTGCTTTGCTAATGGTAAGCTTTTTGAAAAAGAACTGTTTAAATCAGAATAAATTTAACATTGCTCTTTATTGATTTGTTTCTTAAAGGAAAAGGTACACTGCTAGTTTGGATTGTAGTACTTATTTTTTTGGCTTTTGGAGACAGAGTCTTGCTATGTAGTTGAGGCTAGCTTTGAACTCACTGTATAGCCCAAGCTGGCTCAAACTTGTGGCAGTCCTCCTGACTTGGCCTCCAGAGTGCTGAGATTACAGGCATACGCCACCATGCCCGGCAGGATTATAATATTTAAACCTCAGAAAACATTGGTAGTTACAATTACAGAAAAAAATATTGTGGTGCATGCGTATAATCCCAGCATTTGGGAGGCTGAGACAGGAGGATCTCTACACATTTGAGATTAGCCTGGACTACTCAGCCAAAAAAAAAAAAAAAGTTACAAGTATTTCCAGCCTGGGGATGCAGCTCAGTGGTGCAGCACCTGCTAGCCAAGTGCAAGGCCCTGGGTTCAATTCCTGGTGCCAACAAAGAAAAAAGAAACCTTTCCCCCAAAGAGCCAGGTGTGCACACATCTGTACTCTGAGCACTGCGAGGCAAGAGCATCACTGCCAGTCTGAGGCCAGTCTGGGCTACATAGTGAGTTCAGGGTCAGCCAGAACTGCACAGTGAGGCCCTGTCTCTAAAACAAATAAACGAAATATTTCCATCCCATCACTGGGCATGCTGATGTAAGTGAACATTAGCTGCAAATATAAAAGTGTTCTTTGGTTTAAGAAAAAATATTCTGAGAGGATTTATGTCATGAACTCGTAAAATTTTTATTAGTTACCTTAAAAAAATGCCATCAAGCACAGTGTGATTGCTCTGTGATTTTACTGTATAGAATTCTTAATGATGAGAGTCTCATATACGTCAGTTTTCTAGAAATTTTCGTTTCAGTTTTTTAGAGTATGCATAACAAATTAGCATTAGAGGGAGAGGCCTTGTATTCTGGAAAGAAACTGAGAAGTGATTATTTCCTTAGAAACAATGTTTCTGAAAAAAAAATCCTTTCAATTTTAAATTTTTGTAAAAAGAGAAGCTTTATTGCAAACAGGACTTTATTTTTGAAGACTGTTGAGTGATTAAAAGTTCAGTGTGAAGTTCCCTATGTGTATAATAAAATCTCTGTTACAAAATTAAACCTCAGTTAAATTGTAAATGTTTGAGGGTAGAAATCAGAAAGAGTCTTTCACTAAGCTAGCCTTGATTTTATATAGCCCTGGTGGAATTCCTGTGAATTTTAACTAGGAAATCAGAGTTGTTTGAGCACAGGAACCAAAAGATTCACTCATTTAGCTTATATTTATTAAATATGTGTAATGTGTCAAGCCCTTTGCTAAACAGAAGCAGATTTTTTAAAAGGTTGAGTAAAACTTGTCTTTTACCTCCTTGTTGTCACATAGGGAACTTAAGGCAAATCAAGCAACAAAAAGGGGAAAAGAAAATGAATGTATTGCGTATGTTTGTATTTACTCTACTGGCTAATGAAATGTTTTTTGCTTTATCTTCTAAGGATGTAGATGCTTATTTATTGCAGTTGCTTTGAGAGATTTCCTCCACTAAAGAACAGTTGGTTATTTAAAGCATCCCAGGACTCATGATTTCCAACTGAACTGTCGAAGAAATCAAAACCATCCTTTTCTTTTAAAAAATCCACATAATGAAACCACTAATGAAACCCTAACAATCTACTTCACATTGAAGTGGAAAAATATCCAAAACGAGCAGCTTCAACTTCAGTGAGGTGAAAGTGCACTATGAAGATTATTCGCCTTTGCCCCATTTGGGACTTATGGTTATTTAGTAACATTGTTTTAAGAACTACTGGGTTTTAATGCAATCCTGCATTAGAATATAATTTATACTATGTGAAAAAAATAAGACAAGACTTATTACTAGGAACCACAGAGACCAATCACAGATTTTTTGTGTGTTTTATTAAAAAAAAACACACCTAAATGTGTGCAGCTATTTTCCTATGTTGAAGAGACTTTCAAAGTTTAAAACATCATAGTAAATAATCTTAAAACTTTTTGTACACACTAAGATATTGTGTATACAAAATACCTTACTTATTAATAAGCCAGTATGTTATGATACCAGTATCTTGTTTTTAAAAAATTAAAACCAACATGCTTCTGGCATGATAAAATCATGGAATTTATCAGGGGTTTACATTCATGTAGAATGCTTTTGTTAAAACATATTTCACACCATTTTTGAAATGTGAGAATATTGTTAATATCTCTGATTTTTCTTTTTGCCAGAATTTTCATGTCATGTATGTATGTATTACTGCTATATAAAGAAAAAGGTGAATATGTATTTGTATGAATGTTTAACTGGAAATGTCCATGGAGCTGGCTAATTTATATTCACTTTTTATTGTGTATAGATCTCTAATATTTTTCATTTCTGTATCATTTAAACTTCATTTGAGTAAATCACTAAATATTTCTATTTTTTGCTTTTTTACTTCTGATTTTTATATATACACTACATATGTCTTAAAGTTACAGTGCTTTAGAATTGTTTACAGCTAATGCTGACCTTGTATTTTAAATTCCAACACTATGCATTACTACCTCCTCCAGTGGTTAGTATGAAATGCCAGCTGACTGTATGTGATTATTTTTGTGTCTTTTTTAAAAATACCATTTGTAATGTCAGTGAACCCAATTCTTTAAAGTCTTAATAGCTCTAAATCTTAGCTGTCTTGAAAGTGATTGGGGTTTAATTCCACTACTAGTGGTTCATACATCATCTTATCTTTAATAAATCTCTGACAAGCATCCAAGGGTAGATAAAATCAAATTTCTCTTCAGCACAGTAATCCTAAAGAATACAAATCTTTAATATTTATGTAGTTAGTAACTACTGATATGAATCTCCAGCATCTTTCTTGTTGTAAAAATGTTTAAAATGATATCTTTCACTGAATTCTATTTTTGCATAGCTATATTTTATATAGCTATGTATTCTTCACAGTGAGTATCAACTGTAGTAATTGGTTGTTAAGTCTTTAGAGTAATTTCGGATTACTACACTTGTGATTTGAGAGAAATTATTTAAGTCATTTCTCAAGATGTGGGAATTTGAATCGTAAACCTGCACCATCTCTGTGAAATCTTATGATGAAATACAGCCTTTTTTTATTCCTATTCCTTTAGTTATCACTGTTTTATTTAACACTTTGCATGAATTAACTTGGTTGGAGTATGGTGCTAACGAGACTGAGGACAAGAGCATGATGCCTAGAAGTTCGCTAACTTTATGCATGCACAAAATGATTTCGTGACTACAGATTACACCTTCTCCCAGGTATCCATCTCTTAAATTTAACTGATTACAGGAAAGATGGTATGTATGGTTTATCATAAATCCTTATCCTCAAATGGAAGAAAAATGATTGTTACATTGTTACTGTAGTCTTCTGATATTTACGATAATATATACAGAATAAGATATCTGAACTACTGTATAATTTTTAATTTTACAGTATTAATATGGGTCATATCATTGGCTAAATAGTATCTGTAAAAGTCAAATTTCAGTAAACCAAACATCAGTGAAAAGCACAAATAAAAATGAAACAAAGTAAGAAATATTATCCTTTAAACACTGAGTTCTTTTGCCTAAATTTAGGTTTGTTTATTTTGTTTGTTTTGTTTTTTGGTACCGGGGATTGAACTCGGGTCCTTGCACTTGCACAGCAGGCAGAGAAACCACTGAGCTAAATCCCCGGCCCAAATTTAGGTTTGTTGAAGCCAAGTAAGATAATACTTCATTTGATATACTCATCTATATAAGGAAGCAGTCTTTACCTCACAAAGATTATTCAGGAGATTATTTACAAAGATTATTCACTCCGAATTTCTTTTCTAGGCCTTTGCAGTTTTCCTTAGTACCTACCTCTCTCAGTTATGGAATTGTGATTAGTATTAGGTGATTTTAAGATTCTTGGAAAAAAAGATGTAAAAGTATTGTTAAATATTTCTGTTGCTATCAAGCTCTTCTTGTGCTACTGCATTTTAATTAGAGCAGTCTTGATATCTAGAAAAAGCCAAAACAAGTGTTTACAAAGTGTTTGGGCTTTTGTATTGACCTAGTTTGGGACAATTGCTATTTGTAGTTCATTTGTTTCATGCTGCTAAGTAGTATACAAAACTACTCAAGGTAGCCTTTTTAGCTTTTTTTTTGGTACCGAGGATTGAACTTGGGACCTTGTGCTTGCGAGGCAGGCACCGGAACCACTGAGCTAAATCTCTGTCCCCTTTTTAGGTTTTTTACCTTAGGTTTTCTTTGCTAACTTTGCAAGTATAGGGACAGAGAGTTTATTGAGATAATAGAAGGTTATAATCAAGTAATTTGCATCTACTAGGGATAACGAGTAGATTTTGTATAATGATTAAGATCAGAACAAGGGTTAAAAGTTGGGAAGCAAGTGTTATCAGATGGCTTTTTAAATTAACTTTTGACAATAACCTCAAAGATAGTTGGCACTAATTATTTACATGAATCCTGAGATGTGAAAATTTGGATATAGGTATCTGTATTCATTTTGGGAAGTCATAGTATTAAACTCTAAGGGTTACCAAGGAATTACATCCCAGTGCCTCCAGGCATACTTGGTACATGCCATTTGCATAGATTTAATGCTCTGTTTCTGGCCTTTGAAACAGTTGTTTTCTCACTTAAATCATTTCTGTATTTTTCAGTGTTTATACAAGCAATGGGTAATTAATTGGAGTGATAGTTGTTAGCTATTGGATACTGGTAATAGAAATCATTTAAGAGTAGCTAAGTTAGTCAAGGAGTCTGAAAAAGCAAGACTATTTCATTTTATTTCCACTTATCTTCCTATTTAAGAGGGAGATTATGATATCAGTTGCCTTTGACAGTTTAAAAAAAATCACAAATAGCTAGCACCTGGAGTGACCTGTTGGCTACACTGCTTCTTCTCTTTCATCTTATTTTCTGATGACCTGAGATAGAAACAGTATTGCTATTGGTAGGTATTTACTCCTATATTCTTTCTCCCTTAATTTCTAACCTCAAAAATTGTCAAACCCTTTGGAACACACTGTTCTTCCTTTATAATTCTGTAACAAGAGTATAGAAAAGCTTATTCCTAAACACTGTATATTTCTAATTTGTAATATAACTTTATGAATAATAGGACCAACTATAACAATAAAAGTAAATACAACATATTATGTATCTACTATCCTGAGTACATTTTCCAATGCTGTACGTAACATAATATTTGAATACTATTGTCTATAATTATAATTTTCTCTGGATCAAATTATTGATTTAACAGTATCCTCTAAAGTCAAAGTTCAATAAAAATTAAGTACAACTACAAATAAAATAGTATATACCACGGTATTTTTCTTTACAGACTGTTAAATAGTTACAAAACAAAAAGATAGTTGCTATTTATCAGTAATTCCATACAAGAACAACCCCACAGCTGTTAATAGATTTTTATTAGCAAAACTTATAATATATTATTACTTTATTATACAGAATTAAGAAGTTTGCTATTGGTGTTTGTTTTTGCAGTGCCATGGCTCAAACCCAGGGCCTAGGGCATACTAGGCAAATATTCTACCACTGTGTTATACCCCAACTGCCTAAGAAGTGTTCACATGGAAATGCTAGGAGTCCAGGTAAAGATTCAGCCCCCAAATACCCTGGAACTGGTGTTGATTCTTAAACTTTATAAAGTATTTTTCATTTTCATTCAGATGTCAGACAAGTTTATTTTTATTATTATTATTATTTTAATATCTTAGATCTGGCCAGTACTGTTGTGACACTGGATTTCAACAAAAGCTCTAGAAAGAGATGATCCAAAGTATTTTTTAGGGAAAGAAAGAGTTACCATGTGAGTATTGTAATACTGCGCTGAGTCAGCAGATTCACCTTCTGTAGTTACTTTGCATCGATTTATCAACCAACCCTACAACATGGAGCCTGGATTAGGGTGTTAAACTCCACCTTCCAAGGGCTGGGGATGTAGCTCAGTGGTGCTGCACCTGCCTGGCAAGCACAAGGTCCTGAGTTTGATCCCCCGTACCAAGAAAACACAACTACCTTCCAAGACTCTTGAGTAAGACCATTTATTTCTTTTCTGCTTCCTCTTTTTTTTCTTTTTTAAAGAAAAACACTTCATTAGCCCCCTGGATAAAATTAAGTAGGTGAATGGTGATGTGTCTGACCTCTCTTATCCTGCAGGACACTCACTTGTCCCTCCGTACAGCTGCAGCCTAGCTTCAGTGACAGCAGGACACAGCAGGGCTGATGTCTCTCAGCCAAATTCCAGAGCTCATGGTGGGGGGGGGGGTTGAGAGATGCCTAACCTTTCCACTTTATAGTCCACATTCTTTCTTCCCTACTTAGACTAGGTAATAAGAAACCAACAGCCAGGTATGCCAGTGCATGCCAGCCCTTAAGAGGCTGAGACTGGAGGATCACCAGGAGTTCAAGGCTAGCCTGAACTATAGTGTGAGACCTTGTCTCAAAAAACAACAAAAAAATCAACAAAGGGGAGAAATCCAATCACTTCAGTCCTTTACTAAATTAGTTTTATTTATAGTTAAAGATCTCAAATCTTGTAAGTTATTTCAAGTGAAAATTTTTACCCAGAATAGACATGGATGTTCTGAGAAAACATTAAATTATACATTCATCAAGTACTGTATATGTTTTGCCCAAACAATTCTAAAATTATATATTCTGTTGCCTACTGAAAGCATCCATTTGGACATCTTGTACACATTTTAAAAAGTCTTGAACACATCTTAAATTCAGTATATCTCAGATGTGGTGGTACATGCCTATAATCTCAGCACTTTAGGAGGCTGAGGCAGGAGGATCCCAAGTTCAATCCCAGCCTGAAACCAAGTTTCAAAAAATTAAAAGAGGACTGGGGATGTAGCTCTGTAAAGGCCTTGGGTTTGATCTCTGGTACTGAGCATGCACATAAACAAAATTTACCTCATTCTGCTCTTCCACTTCCTTTCGTTTTTGTCCCTCCTACCTGCACAAATAAAAGGTCCTCCTGGATCCTGGGTTTTTGTTATGGAATAGCCTTAATATCAGTGACTGTCAAGCTGCAAACCTCTGAACCACCGTTGAATCATCTATTCAGTCCTTTTGCTGCCATCTGTAAATTTCATCCTTCTCTTTCTTTTCTCTCATTAACTACAGTATTCTAGCTTCCAGCCTGGTCTCTGGCCCTGGTCTTGCATCTCTACAACCCACTGTGCACATGCTGTCTCACAATACTTTGTAAGGTCATGGCTTCCTTGAAGGCCTCAGGAGAGAGTTGAAAAAGTATTGTGTCTTAGTTCCTTTTCGTTGCTATAACGATAACTAAGATCAGATTTTTTTTTTTTTTTAGGTACCGGGGCTTGCGCTTGTGCAGCAGGCAACGAAACCACTGAGCTAAATCCCTGGCCCCTAGATCAGATATTTTTAAGGAAAAATTTATTTTTTTAAAAGTTCTTGAGGCTGAGATCAAGGACATGGTGCTGGCATCTAGTGACAGACTTCCTGCTACAGTGTCATAAGGCAGAGTGCATATGTTAGCTCAGGTCTTGTCTTCCTCTTCTAAGCTCTTGATACCATCATGGTGGATTAACCCTCATGACCTCATCTAGTCCTTATTACTTACTCCCCAAAATCCCCATCTCCGAGTACCGTTAACTATGAATTTGAGAATTAAGTTTTAAGCACATGAACATTTGGGTTACATTCACACTACTGCATGTGGTTTGCAATCTCTTGATACCTTGCCACCAGCCAGAATAAGCTTGTGGCAGTGTGTGGAATCATTACACTTCTGCAGATGATTTGAACACCACAAAATTCACCCAGTTAATCATTTCCTTAATCATCAGGTCTCAGCTCAACAGAGTTGCTCTGAGAAGTCTTTGTAGCCTTTCTGTTACAGGCTTTTGCCAGACACTCATCAGAGCTGTTCTTACCCTACTTAGAATTGTTTGGTACAGTCATTGCTTATTTGTTTTCAGACTTCTCGTTCACATTCTCAGTACCTAGCACAAAGCCTGGCAAGTACTTGGCATTTAGTTCTTACTGAATAAAGCGAAAGTATGGAATCTTTAGACGTAAGTTGCATAAGGAAATAATTTAGTAATCTAGAAGCATTTTTAGCCATAGCAGCCTAAAAATGAGTAGTTTCCAAATAATCTCCACAGTTTTCTTCTTTTTGCTACACAAAATTGGTTTATACATGTTATTTAAATTGGTTTATCTTGTAACGAGATAAAACCTTAGCTAAAATGTGTTTGATTTTAAGGTTGTTTGCTTATTTTTCTATTGTATGGTTTCTACATTTTACATAATAGCTGTGTATGTAAGGACTACCTATAAAGTGCAAAATTAAGGTATTTTCATGTAATGTGTAAAATGCACATTTTCTTAGAATTTACAGTGTCCCTTCGGTATTTTCCACTTTTATCTGAAAAATAATTGAGAATAATGTGAGGTATAGTGTGGTTTCTTCATTGTAAGTTCCTTTTTCAAAATTACAAAAGTACTTACATCTGAAAACAGGTCTGGGGATTTAGCTCAGCGGTGCTGCCTCCTGCTTCCCAAACGCAAGGTCCTGAGTTCAATCCCTGGTACCAAAAAAAAAAAATCAAACAAACTTATTTCTGAAAACAGACTAAGAACAAAAAATAAAATACCCGTAGTTGACCCAGAGGGAACCCTATATTCTTCCAGATTTTCTTCCATGTGTATTTATACTTTTAATCCAAATGAATTTATGCTCTATATAATGATACTTGGTATGTTATTTTCTACTTTCCCTGCACTGGAGGAGCTTCAGGGTAACTGAAAAGCTTTTTTGCTTATCCAAACTATATGTTCTGAGCAGATACTGTTAAATTTCTTTGGAGAAATTGGAAGATGCCAAAAAAAGAATTTTAAGAGTTGCATTGGGGTTTTTTTGTTGTTTTTTTGTTTGAGTTGCATTGTTAATATAGGACTTGTTTTCCTTAATCATTGCTAATTATTAACCTTTTTTATGTTAGGAACAGGGCTTGCAAGGAAAAATAATGTGATTCTTTTTTTCTTTTTTCTTTTCTTTTCTCTTTTGAGGTGGGATCTTGCTATGTGGTCCAGGCTGGCCTTGAACTCACTGTGTAGCCCAGGATGGCTTTAAACTTGTGGCCATCTTTCTGCCTTAGCCTCCCAGTGCTGAGATTACAGACGTGCATCACGATGCCTGGCTAATAATGTGATTTCTGTAGTTTGGGGGGAAAAAAGGTTTGTTTAAATAATCCTAAATATTTGGGACCAAAATTTGAACTTAAATTATTGTATATTTTCTCAAGTAATGAAACTTTTTTTTGGTACCGGGGATTGCACTTTTGAGGCAGGTGGCGGAACCACTGAGCTAAACCCCTGGCCCCAGTTTTCTTACTAAGTAGTAGCTCAGTCTTTATAAAACTGGCACAACATTAAGCAATGCTACGAGTATTTAATCAATATAGAATTAAGAGTTAACTGTAAGATTCAGCCCTTTCAAAAGAAATAAATTCCTGATATCCTCTCTTAAAATATTTTCTACAAAGTTTATTTAATAAGGTGTTTTTACCTGAGTGATTTTCTCTCAACCTAAATATTATTCATTAGATTCTGTGTTCTTCATTAAAAAGTAATTGTTGCATTCTGTTGTTAAGGACATTGAAATTGTGCTAGAAATGAATAAAAATTAATGGTAAGACGTAGGAACCGAGGTAGGTAAATATATATGTGTACAAACACATATGTGTATGTGTGTGCATATATATATATATGTATATATGAATATTATCCTGTGCCTTCATAATTACTACAATCAACCATAAAGAAACTGGTTTATACCCACCCCCAATACTGGGAATTCAACCCAGAGTCTTGTACATCTAGGCAAGCCCTTTACCATTGAACTACATCCCCATCCCTTTTTAAAGTTTTATTTTGAGACAGATTGTCACTAAGTTTCCCAGGCTGGCCTTGAATTTGTGATCTTTGACTCAGTCTCCTGAGTAGCTGGGATGGAAGGTGTATACCATCAGACCCAGTGGGAAATCATTTACTTGAGCACTGAATGAGAAATTCTGATAAGGAGGTTAGAAAAAGATTATCACAATATATCTTTGCTTGTATGTGGATTAAGGAGCTGGGTTGGTTTTTACAAATAAGTATACTGTTAACTCATTCTCAAATAGCATATTAATGTTTTTACACTACTACCTAGGTGGAATTCCTCAGCCTTTATCAGCTCTTAAAAATCATCCTTTGTGTTAGCTTACTTTTACAAAGAAGCATTTTGAATGTTCCTTTTAAAGAAGTGGTAATAAAGCGGTGTTCTCTACATTATTCATATAATTTCTTTTTTTACTTAGCCAATTAATAGCAAAGCAATCAAAATAAAATTGTGAGTACCTTACTAATTTTTAAAAATTAGAATATTTTGTGATTTTTTTTGTTTTATCATTTATGGGATTTTAAAACCAAAGCCAGAATTATCTTTTTTTTTTTGGTACCGGGGATTGAACCAGAATTATCTTGTTAAAGGTAACTAAATGCATGCAAGTATAGCAATTGAAACAAAATATACTTACCATGTTAAGATTTTAAGAATATTTGATAGTAATGATTTATGTAATTGTTGTGTTAGTCTAATAATTATTTCTGCATTGTTAGATTCCACATAGTTATTGAATCTAATGACGTCATTCTACAAATTTTCAAAATATGAAATAATAAAAGTTTGCTTTAAAAGTTTCTGATAACTTTTAAATAATAATTAGAAATTATATTTTGGTAAAATTATTTAAATTATAGTTATTTTCTGTAAATTTCATCATCTTTTTAAGTATTTATATTTGGAATTAAAATGAAAGCTATAGTGATTATAATAATTGGCGTGTGCTCACTGTACTCTTCGAGTAGATAATATTTTAGAATAATGTAACACCATGTATTTTCCCTAGATTTGCTTAGACAAATATACTTTTGAGTGTGAACTAAATGAAAATAGCATGACTATCTTTTTCTGTATCTCTTAGCTAGTAGAACCCAATAATTTCGTTAAAATCTAAGCTGATATAGTAACAGGTTTTGTGTTTATGTGACATGAAACTTCGTGCTTTTCTTTAAATGTTAATGCAGCTGTTGACTAGTGTGTGTGAGAACTGCATTATATCTTTGAAATCAAACACTTTAATTAGAAGATATTTATAAAATATACACAGCTTTCATGATCTTGTAGCAGCTGGTACCTCCCAGCTGTTGTGTGAGTTTCCAGTCTGCTACTTTCATCTCTTAATCTTTTTTTTTTGTTTCATCTTTCAAGAAAAAAGCAACAGCTGATTATATAGTAAGAAAAACTTCCAAAAGTACACTCCAGTAATGTTTATTAGCAGTGATCTGAGTAACTTGTAAATCAGGGTTTAGAAATATATGTACACAGCCATTATAAACCAAATGCTAAAGATACCAAAGAAACATTTGGTTCAACATTCAACAATTAAGTTGTGGTGAAGGTGAATACAGCTTCAGAGTACAATAATTAAGTTGTATATAAAGAACAAAGCCTCAAATTCAAACTGAATGCTTGAAATATTTCTTCATCTTTTTTCTTCTTTGGACTAAAAAATTTAAAATTTATCAAACGTCCTAATGGTCTTTGGTTGTCACATGGTTAATTAATTACACTGAAATAATGACTGTCTTGTTTAACCACTAATACCTTTGAAAGCAGGGTTAAATACTCCATTAAAGAAACTAATGTAATTCACATTTTTGCTGAAAATAAACTTTTTCTCCTTCATTTATGATACTTTTAATTTTCTTTTACATACCATGTAAAATTCTCATTCCTTTTTTATTTAAATTGTATGGTACACCCTCCAGTATGTGTACCTTAAATCATACTAAGTGGTTGCTTGGTAAATTCTTAGTATCTGTTTTCCACTTTCTCTTTTCTAAATTGTTGCAGCAATATTCTTTCTAAATTGGTGGGTTTGGCTCTTCAGGGAAAATTCACATTTTAATTATAAATCATATGCAAAAGAAATACTAGTGCGTCTTTGGATGTGTGATCTCTTTTATGGGAAAAATGTATAAATTATGTAAAACCATTGTCTTTAAATGTACCTACCCCTCAGCTCCTCTATAAATACCATTACTTTGGCATTGTGCCATGGTTATACAGCGACCACAGATTGTATACCTAAAACAAAGGTGTGAGCCAAGAACCCTCCTTAATGTGGTTAGCCTAGAAGAAATAAATTCCCTGAACAATGTCAGATGCAGTTATGGAACTTTTAGCTCCAGACAAGTAATATATGTCCTGGACAATTTGAGTTTTTCCCTTTTTTTTCTCCCCCTCCTCCCCTGTAGTGCTGGGGATTTAACCAGGATCTCACACATGCTAAAACACATGCTCTGCCACTGAGTTACATGCTCAGACCTGAGTTTTTCCTTTTAAGGACTCAGAAAGAAGTGTTCCTTCCCTATAAATACAGAGTCACAAATGAGGGATTAGAGGGCAAAGAGCACTGGGCTAGGATCAGGGAATACTTGAAGAATAGAATATCAGGTGAAATAGGTTTAATTTACTTGGATTATGAAAAATGAGTCTGACTTCAGCTCAACATCCCAAAATAATAATTACCTCTTGTCCCTGGTAAGTCCTCCATGTAATGTACAACCTTTGCTTTGATACCGCAGTGAAAGATTATCCTCATAAAACTATGCCAAATTTGGCTTGACATATTTAGTCAACATTTCATATCAACTGAATCTTTTTATATTCCTGAAGCCTGGGCCAGAAGCCAAGCTAAATCCTTAATCCTTAATAGGCTTAAACTCCTTCATTGTAGCCCTATGTGTTCTTTTTTGTATACTTAATATCTTGGAGAGCTCAATAAATATATAATACTAGCTGACTATAAGCTCTGCTCTGAATTTCTTTGCAGAAACATTACAGTACTTTATTTGGATGAGTATTCAATAAATGCATTGGCTTCTAACAAGATTTGCTGAGTAACTTGATTGAGTTTGTGTTCCAGTCAGCACTTAGAGAATAAACACTTAATCATTATTTGTGTGAAGCACCAGCGAAACTGTAATTGTGTCCCCATAGCACATTTTTTATTCCTACATTCAAATCAGAACTTTCACTTAGGAGTTCTCCCAACATTTTATACCTGTTTATCCAAGACAGCTTGTCTAAGTCAGAACTTTACAGTAATCAAGTAATTTATTCCTTCCTTTTTTATTTTTCTCCCAAGAATTGTCAGTGCTCCATTTATGTTAATACATTGCATTTTTCTAATTATGTGGCTTCTTGATATTGAACATGCGTGTGTTATTACTGCAGGTCAAAGACAATGCTAAAGAACACAAACATTTCACCTTTTCTAGAAAGAAGCCACTTATACTTGAGACCCCTTAGAAGAAAAAGCACTTTGGAAATTAAAATAGCTAACACTTACCGAATACTGTGTACCACTTAGTAATCTGAGCACTTTCTGTGTATAAACTATTTGTCCTCGCAACATCCATATATAATTGTCCCTGTGAAGAAATGAAAGTATGGCGAATTTAGCTCATTTGTTCAAGGCTCCACAATTAATAAGTGACAGTGCAGACAGCCTGACTCCGCAGTCTGTGTTCTTAACCATTAAACTAGTCTTTGTCTGATTAATAAGAAAAAGGAAGAGAGTAAGAAGTGGAGGTAGGGTAGTTGTGACAAAATTTCACTTTTGAATATGACGATTAAATGAGCATTACTGTCACCTTGACATGTAAATTTTGTGATTCTTCAGAGAATCTTTTGTTCTCTCAGGAAGAGTCTAATTTTTTTTCTTTTGTATGAAACATTAGATCTAAGTGCCCGACTGGGCTCAAACTTGGAATCCTTCTGTCTCAACCTTCCAAAATGCTGGGATTATGGGCATGTGCCACCATGCCAGGCTAACACTAAATCTTACTTGGATACTTTAGTCAGTTTCTGCTAAGTCCCAAGTGTTCTTGATAGAAATCTAAAGTATATCTTACATGTTTGTGCCTGTTATATAAGTTCTTTCAACCATGTATCTTTGCTACAACAGCACCGCACAAATTCTTTCTGGTGCTGTGCTTTTCCAATTATAGGTGGCAGAGGAAAATAAAAAGTTCCATTTACTTTTTATTTTGCTAAATTTAGTAAGAAATTGAAGGTGTTCCCTCATATTTTTCCTTATTGGAGAGGTTTTTTAAAAATCTAAACTACTTGTTTTTACTAGTTTATTAGATAATATGCCTTGTTGTAAATCCTTTATATATGTGAAAGTTATTTATTATTCAAATGTAACCATAAAGCAGAAAATCTTTAAGAAAAGTAATACAAAATGCCCTGTCCTTATATTTTCAAATAAGGTTCACTCCATAGTAAGAATCACAAAATGAAAAGAAGGTTCCTAATCTAAAGATAAAGTTAGGAGATGATACTGCTTTCTTCCTAATCTTAATTTCTTAAATTGGTAGGCTTATGTCCTACCCCCCCCCATAGCATCCTTTAAAATGAACTCAAGGCTAATGTTCTGAGAAATCTATTTCCAAAGATACATATTTCGTGAGAAGGAGACAGAATTTTACAAAATGCTTCCTCCTTTGACCATGGGAAGCTTCAGGAAGAAGATCACAGTACATCCTTCCATTTTCTGGTTCATCCCCCAAAAGTAAGTCAGGAGGCTGGCCTCAATTTAAGTCAAATTTATTTCAAGCCTCATTACCTTACCCCTTTCTTTTCTTTTTGGTGCCAGAGATCGAACTCAGGACCTCATGCTTGCCAGGCAGGCACTGTCCCACTGAGCTACCTCCCCGGCCCACCCTTTTCTTTTTATTTTGAGTGAGACATTATTTCAAGGCTCATTTATTTGTATGCTGTTAACTGATGTGCTAGGTGGATAGGTGTTAGGAATACAAAGATCAATCAGGCTTAGTCTGTCTTCAAGCAGATTCCAATTTCTTTTTTTTTAATTTTTTTATTTATTGGTACATTTAAGGTATACAATATTCATTCATCATTGGAAATTTGCACCTTTACATAATCCATCTTGGTTCTTATTTTTTCCCCATTCCCCTGCCCTCCCTTCAACCCCTCCATCCCTCCCTATCTGCAAAGGCTTTGTTTCCATTTTTTCTTGTTCTCATATTAATTCCAATCCCTTCTTTCTTTTCCCCTACCCCTCCCATTTCCCCTTGCCCTTTGCACCTTTTCTTCCTATTTCACATTATCTATTATACCTTTTAGTCTTTATTTACACTTTCAGTTTCTCACACTAGAGAAACTATTAGGTATTTACACGTGTGTCCTATTTATTTCACTTAAGAGTATCACTTCAATGTGCATCCATTTAGCTATGTCTGTAGTTTCTCATTCTTTATGGCTGAGTAATACTCTTTTATATAAAAAAAAACAATGCATTTTCTTTATACAGTCTCCAGTTGATGAGCAATTAGGTTGTTTCCAAGTTTTAGCTATCACAAATTGTGCTGCTATGAACATGGGTGCACATATATCACTGTGGAATGATTCTTAATTCTTTGGGGAAGATATCCAGCAGGGAAAAAGCTGGGTCAAATGGGACTTCCAGTCCTAGTTCTTTGAGGTATCTCCATACTGATTTCGACAGTGGTTGCACCAGTCTATACTCCCATTAGCAGTGGAACAGGGTTCCTCTTTCCTCACAGCCCGGCTAGCGTTTGTTATTGGTTGATTTCGTGATGGCAGCCATTCTTTCTGGGGTGAGATGGAATCTCAGTGTTTTTTTCATTCCCAAGCAGATTCCAATTTCAGTATGGTGTATGTTATGTCTTGTGTCTAGATATCCCTCGAAAGCCTCATGCAGTCATAGGTAGGGCTTCTCAGAGATGGCTGGATCTAGAGTGTGATGGTGGGATTGATTCATGGTGCAATGCTAGAATTAAGAGTGCCCCAACCTGGGTGTGAGTGCTACCTACTCTAAGGGAAGGTAACCTAGATAAAATATAAAGGACAGTAAAAAGGCTACTGTGATTGCTTGCTGCTATGCTGCCTCCTGCCTTCAATGAACTCTGTGCTGCCCCTCTGCCATGTTACCCTGCCTTGGAGCCAGCTGATTATGGACTGAAACTTCTACAAACTATAAGCCAAAATAAACCTTTCCTCCTTTAACTTTGGCTGTTGGGTATTTTGTTTCAGCAACAAGGAAAGTAACTATAAAACAGTATACTGGGCTAACAGTTGAGGGAAAACAGTACTTTGAGAACTCAAAAAGAATGAAATCTAGGGCCAGAGATTTAGCTCAGTGGTTCAGCTGCCTGCCTCAAAAGCACAATCCCCAGTCTTGCATCTCTACAACCCACTCTGCACATGCTGTCTCACAATACTTTGTAAGGTCATGGCTTCCTTGAAGGCCTCAGGAGAGAGTTGAAAAAGTATTGTGTCTTAGTTCCTTTTCATTGCTATAACAATAACTAAGATCAGATTTTTTTTTTTAGGTACCGGGGATCGAACTCGGGTCCTTGCGCTTGTGCAGCAGGCAGCGAAACCACTGAGCTAAATCCCTGGCCCCTAGACCAGATATTTTAAAGGAAAAATTTACTTTTTGAAGTTCTTGAGGCTGAGATCAAGGACATGGTGCTGGCATCCCCATCTAGACCTAGAACAGCAAAAGCAATTCTGGACAACAGGGGCAAGGCAGGGGGCACCATGATCAAAAATAATAGCATAGGGCCAGGGATTTAGCTCAGTGGTTCTGCTGCCTGCCTCACAAGTGCAAGGTCCCAAGTTCGATCCCCGGTACACTCCCCCCCCCAAAAAAAAAGCATAGTACTGGGGGGAAAAACAGACCCAACAATCAATGGAACAAAAGATGCAGAAACAACACTAAGCCACCTTATCTTTGACAAAAAGGCCAAACACCTTGATTGGAAGAAAAATAACCTCTTTAATAAATGGTGCTGTGAAAACTGGCTTTCCACATGTTGAAATCTCTCTCCATGCACTGAACTAAAATCAAAATGGATCAAAGATCTAAATATGAAAACAGAAACAATCTGCAGAAAGAATAGGTAAAACTCTAGAAGACATAGGTGTAGACAGACTATGCACAAAACCCTGATCACAAAGGAAATCTGCAAAGAATTAACAACTGGGACCACATCAAATTAATAATGATGTAGCTCAGTGGTAGAGCACCCTTTGGATTCAATCCTCAGCACCACAAAAACAAAATCAGCCCACAATGAGCTATCACTTCACACTCATCAGTATGGCTACCATCAAAGCATTGGCAAAAATACGGAGAAATTGGAATCCTCATATATTGCTGGTGGGAATGTAAAATACTGCAGCCACTTTAAAACACAGTCTCATAGTTTCTTAAATAGTTAAACAGGGTTACCATATGCTTTAACAATTCCATTCCCAGTATGCATCCAAAAGAATATCGAGAGAAATAAAAACATATCCACACAAAAAGTTGTAAATGAAGGTCTATAACAGGTGAAATGCTTTGGGTTGATTTGATTTAGAACTTACTGCTATACTGTTTTCTGTTTCAACATGAAAGTTTGGGAAAGTATGAAACCTGGATTAATGAATTTTTCAAATGTATTGCTGCAAGTACTTTGTTGTACACATAAATACAGAGATTGAAAACTCTATCTTTGTTGAACAAAGACCCTGTCACACGTCCTTGCTGTGTATAGGTCTTCTAGGCTCTATGAGGAGCTGCACATATTTTCTTTAAAAAGTGAAAGTAAGTGTTATAAAGCACACGAGAGGGAGGGATGTGTTTGTATATTTTTTCTGTTCTTCTTTTTGGTGGGTACAGCAATACCAAATTCATTCGGTAACTCTAAGGTTACATCACGTAGAATTCCTTTATCATTGTCTTCTAATTGGAATAACTTTATTACTGATGTAGAAGAAATTGATGTGTGCCTCTTATTTTATAAGTGTTGGAAGTAGATAGGCCTCCTCAGACAGAAAGAAATGAAAGCACTGATACCTACAGCAGAAACAAAAGAGCCCAATCCCCTTCAACCTGGCCCAGAACTTACTCAGATTTAATGACCTCAATTCACTGCTGCTAGTTACCTAACTGGCAACTTCCTGGCATCTGAATATGGTATTAGTAAATTTAGAAAATATTATTTTGATGATAAAACTTTATGAACTGATTTCACAAACTATCTTTGAGGCAAGAGTTTAAAAGAATTAGTGTCTCTTCCTTCATCCTCTGTAACAGACAGCTGGAGGCATCTTTCCAATTTGAAAGATAATCGTATCTCAGCATAATTTTTAAATTACAACTTCCAAGCCCCTTCAGGTTCTTGGCTTTGCCTCCCTCTCCAGCCTCATCTACACACACACACACACACACACACACACACACACACACACACGTACTCTTTAGCCAGTTCATTTGACCTACCTACAGTTTTGTTCCCAGCCTTCAAACTTACTGTTCCTTCTGCTGAGAATCTCTCTTTCTGTCCTCCAATTCTGCTTTTTTCTCTTCAACCATCTTCTTACTTCCTCCAAAAATAATTCTCCCTTAAAGCTTTGAATCTTAGTTTATCCTTCTCTTTCCATTTTTGTGTTGAGCACTCCTCTTTGTGCTACAAGAGTGCCTTTTACCTCCCTCATCATGATATAGTGTAATTGGCTACATTTAATTCAATTCATATTCATCTTAGTGACCTCTTAGGTATAATCAGGGTTTGTCTAACTTACAATTATATCTCATTTGTTGAATAAATGAATAAACGAAATCTACTGGGTGTTTATACTAAACCAGAATATTCAGACAAAAACCAGGTGCCTGTTCCTACCAATCTTTTGTCCTTCTTTGCTGTAGCCACCAACCAGCACCTGTTTTTCCATCAAGAAAAGATTCATTCAATAACACAACTCCTGTAACAAGACCCTGCCATGCTGTCCATGAGCATATCTGCAAACCCTCTGTTACTGCCATTGGGATTTGCTGCCTTGTTCATGGATCATTCATTGTAAGACTGTTTTTGTTACAGAATTAATGTAAGACACTTGCTTAATCCAGGTATGCAGCACAGTATGCTTTATAATTTCATTGTTTGATAGATGTGTGGTGATAATTGTAATGACATCCAGGGAACCTCAAATAACTTATCAGGATCTCTACCAGACCAGGCATGAAAGTCATTGTTTCCACCATATTGGTTGCATCCCTGGCCAGGAGGAACCAGAGTAGGAAACACACAATTCTATCAGCACTGTCCTCCTCTATTCAGGGACTTATTTTTCTGTTAATTTTTGTTCTCATTTCATTTCTTCCCTTACTCATTTTAAGCCATCAAGTATCTAGGAAATGAAAGGTTGGTCTTATAGAGAAAGATTAGGGACCTGTGAGAAACACAGTTGGTCTAGGGTAGAGGAATCTCTATTGGAAATTCATTTGCTACAGTTCCTTTCTTTTTCTTTTCTTTCTTTTTTCTCTGTTTTGCTTTGTTTTGTTTTTGGTTTTGTTTTTTTTGGTACTGGGGATTGAACCCAGGGCCTTATGAGTGCTAGACAAGCACCCTACCACTGAGCTACATTTCCAGCCCTTTTTAAATTTTTTATTTTAAGGCAAGGTCACAATAAGATGTCTAGGTTGGCCTTAATCTTACAATCCTCCTGCCTCAATTTCTTGAGGAGCTGGGATTCCTGGTGTGGGCCACCATGCTTGGCTAAAGATTATCTGAAAAACTGTTCACATTCAATTTAATATGTTGGATTATGGCCAAAGGAATAGAAAAATATTGATTACTGTTATCATTTTCCATTTGATAGTAAGACACATACTTTCACAGTGTAAGATTAACTTTTCATTATTATTTTAGAAAAGTGTTCTGGTTTTGAGAGAAAAATTTGGCTTGGAATATAAAATCAGTTCAGTCTTCCAAGTCTTGGATTTCCATATGTTGTAACTGTTGTGTGGCCTATAATATGACACAAGTGGCCATCTCACGTCATTTTTTTTTCTTCTGTAAAATGATCTCCCTATATGATTATAGAAGAGTTTATTTCTGAGTAACTGATGCAAACAAATGAAGGCTGGAAGAGACTAGATAAAATTGCTTACTTGAAAATAGATAAAACATTTGATTGTAATGTACATAATGGAGACATCTGTATTTTTCACCCACACCTGGAATAAACGGTCACATAAAGCTCATTAAATCAATCCTATTTCTAAGCCAGCATTAATCATAGCAAAGTCATGCTGAAATTGTCTAGCAGCTAGTCACCATAGTAATAATAGTGCTCCCATTTATTGTTTTCCATATACCTGTGGCTATGCCAACTGGTTCATTTCTATTATCTCATTTAATCTTCAAAATAACTCCATGACATAAGTAAATACTTGACTTCCTTTTCCACCTGAAGGAACTGAAGTTTAGCAATGTGAAGACACTTAGCCATAATCCCACTGTTGATAATTGGTACATCCAGGATTCAGACCACAGTTTGACCCCAAATCCTGTGTGCATGCTCTTAATCCCTACATGGTTTGAGGTGTTGAATCACACTGGACTTGTTAGTACGCTGATATATGCACATATAATTTCTACTTCTGGGATGTTTCCATTGACTAATAGCCACACTGAAAGCATTGTGCTTAAAAATAAACTCAAAAATAAACTCAGCTTTGATACTTAGTTTTCTATGTTTTAGTGGACTACTTATTATTATCAAATCCTACTCTCCTGGAACAGGTCAGAATCTCTCAACACATCTCAACACATCAGCACATCCAAGTCACCTGAGCTTGTAAAGAAGGAAGTGCCCAGGCCTCCATCCTAAACCCACTGAATCAGAATATCAGTGGGGTAGGACCAGGCACCTGATGTTCCATGGGCTCCCCAGGTGATTCTGACACACACACAGAAGTCTGAAAATCACTGAGCTCTGTCTGGGAATTGTAGAGGTTTTTGTTTTGTTTTGTTTTAATTTTTTAGGAATGATAATCCTCAGGGTTGCAGATTACTTAGAGCCTCAGGAAATTTGGGACTGGGTAAATTATATCTCATAAATTCTGAATCATCATCCTATCTAAATTTATGGTATAATTGTCAACTGGGAAATCTTTATCATGACCCATTGTAATGGAACTGCTTGTCATCCAATTTTCGTTTTTTTCTGTTGAAAGATGATGTGTAAATGGTAACAGCTGATACAGTTTCATATATGTTCAGTCTTTTTCACTTGGTATGTGAAAAATGATGGTTACTTTTCTTGTAGCCACTATTAATAAAATCTCAAGCTGTTGAAAACAACAGTTGTTCAGACTCCAAATAAAGAATCTCAAAATCTCAAGATTAAAATTATCATGTACAGCCGTGTGTTACTTCAGTTCTCTTTTCCAGCATCTCCATCAAGTGGCTGTGTCCTCTTCCTGGCTGATAGGTTGCCACTCCCTTGGAACGAATTTATTCTCTTTGATTTAGAAAGTTCTTGCTTATAATAAGGAGAAATCTATTTCTCCAGAACTTCTATACATGAGGCCTTTTTTCTAACCTTATAATAATTTCTTACTTAAATCAGTTAAAACGTTTGTTCAAGAAAGTGACTCCCTGCCAGGCATGGTGGCACAAGTATGTCATCATGGCTACTCAGGAGGCTGAAGCAGGAAGATTACAAATTTGAGCCTAGCCTGGAGAATTCAGTGAGATTTGGGGTGGAGGGTACCGGGGATCAAACTCAGGACCTTGCATTTTCAAGACAGGTACAGTGCCACTGAGCTAAATCCCCAGCATAGTGAGATCTTGTCTCAAAATAAAAGGACTGGAGATGTAGCTCAACACTCCCTGGATTAAATCCCCAGTAACACACCACACACACACACACACACACACACACACACACACACACACACACACCACAAAGGAAAGAAGGGGAGGGAGGGAAGAAGGGGGAGAGAGAACGAACTTGATGGCTGTTTTCTGGAAGTTGAGAAAATGCCTCAGTTTGATGTAAGCTGTGCTTGTTCGATGGCCATGTTTTCTATACAGTTGTACATATAATCATAGAACTTAGTCCTTGATTATAGAACTTAATTATGAACTAAATTCATGATTCATATTCTTCTTTATAAATGTTAACAATCCCATATAAAGAAATGTGTTATGGAGTATTGAAAGATAGACAGCCAAATAACAGAAAAAGGAATGTGATCTTGTATTTAGTTAAAGTATTCTAAGTGTTTTATTTAAATCAATATCATTAGCGTGATATAATGTTAACTTTAGCAACCAGATTTAAAATTTTAAAAATTGTTTGTTATTTCTGTGAGTTGTTTAGAACCTTCTAGAAACCTTGTAGTTATTAATAGGTCTCTTCTAAAGGAGAAATTTACATCACGTTTTAGTGGTTCATTTACTCCTTCAAAGCTGAAAAGGAAAAGAACATTTGTGTCCTCACCACCCAAGAGATTCTGGTTCTAACTCCTTTCTACTTGCACACACTTCCTTTTAACTAACCTTTCCCTCAGACAAGACCTTGACCTGGAACCCAAGATAATGACAAATGTATCACTGAGTAGCAGCCCAGCTGATTTCCACCAAAGTTAACCTTCAAACTCCAGATCCAATTAAAGTAAACACAGGAAGAATAAACTCGGTTAGTATTGGGAAGAGTCTTTTTTTTTTTTTTTAGTAAATCTTCCTTGCTGTATGTATCTTTTGGTGTAAAGTTCAAATATTAGTGAAAAAGCCAGACAAGTATTAGTTGCTACCGACACCATTTAGATAGCCCAACCAGGGTGAGTCTATAATACACTAATTATAGATGGAAACAACATCGTATAGTCGTATAAAGGAGAATTTGCTGTTGAATTACAATTTACAATTTATAATCACAGATTGAATTACAATCACAATCAATCATAAATCCAGAAGACAGTCCCTTCTCCAACACCCTTTTCCCTGAGGATAGAATGAGAAACCAGTGTTCTGTGCTATTTCCCATATCTGTTCAGAATTTTGTTCTGTCATGAACCTTATTTTCCTGAAATTATAGTAATCTCTTTTTGTCACTCTCAGCCAACCTACTCAAGGAATGTTTCCACCACCCCTTCTGCTGCTGGTTCTACCTAGTCTCCTGCCATCACTGATGATATCTTCACATTCCAGTTAATTCTTCAGATGTAAAACAAAGTGTAGAAAAGAAATATGTGAGTCACTTGTATTGATTTTATAAGAGAAGACTATGAACTTACTATATATATAGTAAATAAGAAATTATTATTAGCAACAAGGGACTGAATAATTAACTTTTGAACTGCAATAGTACTTGTCTTAAATTCTTATTTGAAAAATTATAGGCAATAGATATTGGATTGTGTCATTAAACTTTTCTAGAGTTAACACCATTCAAATTAATAAAATCTACCAACACAATTTTATAAATAAAAAGCAAGATCAGCAATTGAAAAGTATGACCAACTCAAAACAACACTGCAAGCACACTGTTTCAGATAGCATCCTGTCTAAAATTTGTAGGAATTCTAACTATCTGACTCTGCCCTTTAAGTGTGGGAGCAGAAATCTGCCAGCTATTGTGTGGCTGCCAGTCTTACTTGTGGAATTTTGAATCAGTGTTCATTAATTCAAGGCCAACTCATCCATTAAGCACAGTAAGTACAGTACATAGGCCCATTATACTTTTAGGGGCCCACAAAAATGTTTTCATAGGAATAAGACTCAAATTAAGGCAAGGAGATACAGCTTTGTGTGGATGCACTGATGCAAACAGAGGGCCACTGCATTGTAAGGACGGGCAGGTGAGGCAGACAGCCCAGGGACTGGACAAAGAGGGCTGGGAATATCTGTGTGAAGCTGGACCTCAGCTGCTGTCCTGTGTCTCAGGTTCTGTGACTGGAAAACAAAACAAAACAAAACAAAATGCCAATTTAAAAACACAAGTCTCTGCTCATTATGTTCATTGCCCAGGATATATTGAGCTGAGCCATGAAACAGTTTCACTCTCATTTCTGACCCAATTAGGACAAGAAAAAGCATTACTGGAATCAGAGTAGAAAGATAATACTGTGTTGCAATGCTCCACACCATTAACTACTATCTAAACCATGAAATAAAAATTTACTTTTCTAAGGTGATAAAAAAATTTAAAAAATATATTAGATTCCAGGAAGATGGTGGAGTGGTGAGCAGCAGAGAAAGAGCCTCTCTGAGATTTGGTGTCCAGACACTAGAATATAGCAACATGAGGAAAGGAAGGAAGGAAGTGGGATCCTAGGACCCAGGAAGGCTCTGAAGTGAGAAGTAAAGTCCATGGGGAGAGTGAAGAGAGAGATTTCAATGAAAAAGGAGGTGGCAGGTGCCGCTTTCTCCCTGAGCCCAGACTCACTGTGTGGGAGGGGCAGCTTGAACCTGCGGACCTGTGGTGCCTATTGGCAATGCCAGAGGCCTCCACAGAGAAATACACTAGTGGAAGGAAGCAGTGGATACAGCGGACTGTGGTGGCTGCTAAGTTATTTGGTTCAGATATCTCCCAGAAGTGGAAAAAAATTCGCTAATCTACATGAAGTAAATGAGATTTGAAACTCAAAGGGTAAAAAAATAACAAAATAAATAGCAGGGTATTTGCTGATTATCATAGCTGAAGTTTCCCAAGCATTTTATTAATATTACTCTTTTAAAAATTGACTTACATATAAATGAGAAGTAGCTAAAGCTCTGATTCTCATTACTTGGTAGTCATAGTTTATAACCTACCTACCATCTCTTCTATTTAATAGCTAGCCAATATGACGCTAACCAGCAGAATAGTGAGACAAAGGGAAAGACTGAAATCATCCCCAAAGATGCCACTTTAAGTCATCATAAAAATCCAGACAAGGGGAACTATTGTTTTTCAGCTGATTCAAATTTTAAGAGTTCAAAAGAATTCGTAAAGCATGGGCTTTGTTTCTGTTCTTATCCTTGCTCACCCCCTTGTGGCCATGATACAAAGAAGCTAAGGTCCAGGAGTCAATCAAGGTAGAGAGAAAAGTGAAGATCATGGTTGAGAAACTGAGCTCTTCTCACGTTAACAATGTTCTCAATACTCAAGGTAAGTAAGTCTGCTTCAAATCTGTATGTGTCAGGGTCTTGGCAGAAAACAGATGGAACCCTTGAAAGGTGTGATTGTAAATTATCCCAATTGAAAGAGGTGTCCTTCTGATACTGCCCACTGGCTAAGCCCAGCTGGAAGCCAGAAAGAAAGAGAACAGTGTTTATGCAGTCTTTAGATGGCCAGTCTACCAGGGTACAAATCAAGGTGATGAGTAGAAAGTATGTCTGGCTGGATAAACATAATTAGTTTCTTTTATAAAACAAGAGTCCAAACACAACATTATAGAATACACCTCTTATATAATGTGAAATTGAATATCTGTGCAATTGCTGTGGCCTACCTGGAGTCACCTGAAACATTACTTATGCTTTTCTGCTCATTTAAGGCATTAGATACTTTGCTACAAGTGACAGTAGGTAAGGGATGGAAGGGAAGCAGATGTGGCTATACAGAGAGCCCAGTTGGTGTTTGCAGTTGGTCTTCTTCCACCCTTTGTCTCTCAGAAGAAGCCAGACTCCTGGCTCCTCGCTGGTCTATCAGGCTCAACAATGATGATCTATTAGTTGAACTTAATATGTGTCTAAGATACCAGAAAAGAAGGCTCACCAAAAATAAATGTGACAGAAGAAAAAACTTGGAATGAAGTTTTTATTTTAGTACATTTGTAATTTTTTTTAATTTTTAATTTTTGGTACAACATTTATTGGTACCTTTTAGATATATATAATGATAACATTCATCATACAGAATTTGTACCTACCTGTACATGATATATCTTGCTTCTTTTTTCCCCATCCCCCCTTTAACCGCTCTTCCCTTCTTTACAAAAACTTTGTTTCCATTTTTCCTTCTATTCTCGTTTTCTCTTGTCCCTTCTTTCCGATCCCCCTCCCCCCTCCTTTGTTCCCCTTCTCTTTTGAACATTTTCTTCTCATTTCCCAGTATCTATTATACATTTCAGTCCTTATTTCCACTTTTGGTTTCTCACACCAGAGGAACAATGTGTTATTTAAACATGTGTGTCCAATTTATCTCACTTAATATTATGGTCTCAAGTGCATCCATTTAGCTAGAAATGTCTCAAGCTTATCCTTTTTTATGGCAGAGCAGTATTCCATTCTATAAAAAACACATCTTTTTTATCCATTCATTAGTTAATGGGCATTTGGGCTGTTTCCAAGATTTAGCTATTACAAACAGTTCCTCTATAAACATGGGTGTACATATATTGCTGTGGTGTGATGCTTTTTATTTTTTCAGGAAGATGCCAAGAAGGGGAATAGCTGGGTCAAATAGATCCTCTGATTTTAGTTTTTTGAGGGATCTTGACACTAATTTCCATATGGTTGTGCCAGTCTACACTCCCAGCAACAGTGGAGAAGGGTTCCTTTTTCCACACAGCCCCATCGGCATTTGTTATGGTTGATTTCTTAATTACAGCCTTTCTTTCTGGAGTGAGATGGAATTTCAGCATTGTTTCAATTTGCACCTCTTGAATGACTATGTTGAACATTTTTTCATATATTTATTCCTCATTTCTATTCTTCATCTGAGAAGTATTCATTTATATGCCTATTTTTGGACTGTGTTTTTAAATTTGGGGGAGTGTGATTTTTTTTTGAGTTCTCTATATATTCTAGATAGTAGTCCTTTTGGAGTAGCTGGCAAAAATTTTTTTCCCACACTGTGGGTTGTCTCTTCACTCTGTTGGTGGTTTCTCTTGCTGTGCAAAAGCTTTTTAATAAGACGAAATCCCAGTTGTTGATTGTTTATGATAGTTCCAGTGCAATCGAGGTTTTGTTCATAAAGTCTTTGCCTACACCAATATCTTCAAGAGTTCTACCTATTCTATCTTCCAGCATTTTTAATGTTTCTGTTTTAATGCTTAGATCTTTGATCCATTTCAATTTTAGTTTAGTGCATGGTGAAAGATATGGTTCTAGTTTTAATCTTTGGCAAATGGAAACCCAGTTTTCCTAGTACCATTTGTTAAAGAGGCTTTCTTCCAGTGAAGGTGTTTGGCTCCTTTGTCAAAGATAAGGTGGCTGAGTATGTCTGGAGTTGTTTCTGCATCTTCTAATCTGGTCCATTGATCCTCGGCTCTGTGTTTTTGCAAGTATCATGGTGTTTTATCATAGTAGCTTTGTAGTATAATTTCAAGTCAGGGGTTGTGATGCCCCCTGCCTAGGCTTTTTTGCTTAGAATTGTTTTTGCTATTCTAGTTCTCTTCTGGTTCCATATGAATTTTAGGATTGTTTTCTTTAATCCTGTGAGATATGCTGTTGGAATTTTTATCAGAATTGCATTAAATCTGTACAACAATTTTGGAAGTATGACCATTTTTACTATATTGGTTCTTCATTCCCAGGAGCAATAGGATATTTTCCTTTTTTAAAAAATTCTTTTATTGGTACATTTTAGGTATACAACACAATACATTTCTCATTGGGAATTTGTACCTTTACATGATGCATCTTGGTTCTTATTTTTTCCCCATTCCTAGCCCACCCTGCCCTATTTACAAAGACTTTATTTCCATTTTTTCCATTTCTCATCATTTTTCCTTTCCCTTCTTTCCTTTCCCCTACCCCTCCCACGACCCCTACCCCTTTGGACAATTTCTTCCTATTTTGCATTATCGATTATTCATTCTAATCATTGGTACATTTTAGTTATACACTATGATGACATTCATCGTTGGAAATTTGCACCTTTACATAATCTCTCTTGGTTCTTATTTTTCACCCTTGCCCAGCCCTCCCTTCAACCCCTCCATTCCTCCCTATATACAAAGATTTTGTTCCTATTTTCCCATTTTCTCATATTAATTCCATACCCTTCTTTCCTTTCCCCTACCCCTCCCACTTCCTTCCCCTTTGCCCCTTTTCTTCCTATTTCACATTACCTATTATACATTTTAGTCCTTATTTACACTTTCAGTTTCTCACACCAGAGAAACTATTCGGTATTTATACATGTGTGTCCTATTTATTTCACTTAAGAGTATCGCTTCAATGTGCATCGATTTAGCTATAATAGGATATTTTCTGATATCCTCTTTGATCTGCTTTTTCAGAGTACTGTAGTTTTCAGTCAGGTCTTTTACTTCCTTTGTTAGATTCATTCCTAGATATTTCATTTTTGTTTTTTGGATACTATCATGAAAGTGTTCTTTCCCTAATTTCTCTCTCAGTGAGTTTGTTATTTGTGTACATGAGTGCTATTGATTTCCGAGTGTTGACTTTGTATCCAGCTATGCTACTACTGAATTTGGTTACTAAATCTAGAAATCTTTTGGTGAAGTTTTGGAGATCTTCTATGTAGAATATCATCTCATCTGCAAATAATGATAATTTAACTTTTCCTTTTCTATCTTTATTTGGTTTATTTCTTTCTCTTGTCTAATTGCTCTGGATAATGTTTCCAAAACATTGATATATTGAGTAAGAGTGGTGACAGTAGACATCCTTGACTTGTTCTTGATTTTAGAGTGAAAGCTTTCAGTTTTTCTCTGGCTAGTAAGATGTTGTCTATTGGTTTGTCATAGATGGCTTTTATCAGATTGAGATAAAGACCATCTATTCCAACTTTCTGTAGGGTTTTTATCACGAATGGGTGTTGAACTTTGTCAAACCATTTTTCTGAATCTATTAAGATGATCATATGGTTTTTGTCCTTGGCTCTGTTAATATGGTGTACTCTATTTTTTGATTTGTGTATGTTGAACCATCCTGGCATCCCTGGGATAAATCCTATTTGGTCATGGTGTATAATCTTTTTGATGATGTGCTGCATTCTGTTTGACAGTGTCTTATTGAGGATTTTTGTGTCTCTGTTCACTAAGGATATTGGCCTGTAGTTCTCTTTCTTAATTGGATCCTTTCTTTGCTATCAGGGTAATACTTGCTTCCAGGAATGAATTTGAGAGTAATGCTTCCTTTTCAATTTCAAGCAGTGAATCTGCCAGTGCCAGGGCATTTCTTCGTAGGTAGGTTTTTCGTTACACCTTCAATTTCATTGACTGATATTGGTTCATTTAGAATTTTTATATCTTTTTTATTCAACTTAAGCAATTCACATGTATCTAGGAATCTCTCCATTTCCTCTATGTTTTCCATCTTATTAGAATACAAGTTCTGGAAGTAGGTGTTGATGATCTTCTGAAATTCTGCAGGAACTGTTGTGATTTCACCCTTTTCATTCCTAATTGCATGGATTTGAGTCATTTTTTTAAAAATTTATTTATTTATTTTTTTGTGGTACGGGGGATCAAACTCAGGACCTTATGCTTTCAAGGCAGGCACGGCACCACTGAGCTAAATCCCCAGCCCTTTGAGTCTTTTTTTTTTTTCCTGTTTTTTAATAAGGTTGGCTAAGAGTTTGTCAGTTTTATTTAATCTTTCAAAGAACCAACTCTTTGATTCATTGATTCTTTGTATTGTTTTCTTAGTCTCCATGACATTAATTTATGCTCTGATCTTTATAATTTCTTCCCTCATATGAGCTTTGGGCTTGTTTTTCTAGCAGCTTGAAGTTCAACATTAGGCTATTTATTTTAGCTTGCTCTGTTTTCCTGATATGAGTATTCACCACTATAAATTTCCCTCATATGACTGTTTTCATTGTGTCCCATAAGTTCTAATATGTTGTACTGACATTATTGTTTAATTGTATAAACGGTCTAATTTCTTCTTTAATTTCATCTGTGACCCATTGGTTCTTCAGGAGGGTGGTATTTAATTTCCATGTGTTTATGAAGTTCTTGTAGTTTCTTTGCCATTGATTTCCAGTTTCATTGACCTATGGTCTGATAATATGCATGGGATAATTTCAATTCTTTTGCATTTACTTAAACATGTTCTATAAGCTAGTATATGGTCTATTTTGGAGAATGTTCCTATGCAGATGAGAAGAATGTGTATTCTGATGTTGTGGGGTGGAACAATCTGTAGACATCTAGTAAGTCCATTTGTTCAAAAGTTTGATTCAGTTCTAATATTTCATTGTTGGTTTTTTGTCTAGTTGATCTATCCATTTGTAACAGTGGGGTATTGAGGTCCCCCATTATAATTGTATTAGTGCTTATTTGATTTTTTCATGTCTGTTAATACTTGTTTTATAAAGTTTGGTGCACTGGTGTTTGGTGCGTATATATTTATGGTTGTTATTTCTTCCTCTTGGATAGTTCCCTTTGCAAGGATATAGTGACCTTCTTTGTCTCTCTTAATCAGTCTTGGCTTGAAATCCAGTTTGTCTGAAAATAGATAACTACCTCTGCCTTTCCCCAGGTTTCTGTCCCATGGAGTATTGTTTTCCATCCTTTGACTTTCGTCTATGAATTTCTTTTTTAATCAAATGTGTTTCTTTTAGGCAGCATATTATTGGATCTTGCTTCTTGATCCATCCTGTCTGTTTCTTTTGACTGATGAGTCGAGACCATTAACATTGATGGTTATAACTGATATGTATTGACTTTACCTTGTCATATTATTTTCCTGTTGTTGGCTCCCTTTTTTCCTCAGTTTAATTTCATGCCTCGTTTAATTTCTTGCTTCTGTTTAATTTGTTTGGGTTCTTGCAGTTTTAATCCTTTTTATCTCTAAAATATCCTTCAGAACACTTTGCAGTGCTGGTTTAGTAGTGATAAATTTCTTCAGGTGTTCTTTGTCATGGAAGTATCTTATTTCTCCATCAATTTTGAAAGATAATTTTGTGGGGTATGTCAATCTAGACTGGAAGTTGTTTTCCTTTAGGGCTTGAAATACTTCACTCCAAGCTCTCCTTGGCTTGAGGGTTTGTGTCAAGAAGTCTGCTGTAATTCTGATGGGCTTTCCTTGATTGGTGATTTGTTTCTTTTCTCTAACTGCTTTTAATATTCTGTTCTTGGGTTGGATTCCTGCAATCTTGATTATTATATGCCTTGGGGAAAATTTTTTTTGATCATGGTTAATTGGAATACTGTATGCCTCACTTATCTGTACATTAATTTTTTTCCCCCGTTTGGGAAGTTTTCAGCCATTACTTGTGTGAACATTTTTTTTTAATGTCATTTGCACTATCTCCTGCTTTTTCATTGACTCTGATCAATGTTATATTATTCTTCTTTGCATCATCTAGCAGCTGTTGGACTGAGTTCTTGTGCTCCCTTGCTATTTTTAAGAAATCTTTTTTCTCATAATCCTTGTCGGGAGCAATGCTACATAATTTTAGGGAAAAATCATTTGGTTAGCCTAGTTCTCCTGCCTACAACCCAGCTATGAAATTCTGAGACATAATTCCATTTTGGCTGTCGGTCACAACTGAGACCTCAATGATCTGGTGATGCTGTGATTCTCCAGGACAAGATGACACCAGCTGAAGACATCCTGGGAGGAACAAAATCTTCATCTACTCAGTTCCTCATTGTTCTTGGATTGTTACATCTTGTTTACGCAGATGTACTGAACTCTCTGCAAGTCATTTTTTACATTTGTTTCTCCCAATGTACTGAATAAAAGGTGCGTTAAGCTGGGGGCTTTTGTCTTTGCCGCCCAGAGCAGCACTGATCAGACCCAAAGCTCAGCTTCTCCTCAGTCTCATTTTTCTACCTTTCCTGTAATTTGCCTATGTGCTGCCGTGCCTCGCAGGAGACTAGGACTTACTGCAGAGGTTCTAGTAATGAGCCCTTTCCTTGTTCCCCACACCTAACCACAATCCTGTCTTCTATATCTTATATTTTGTCTTCACATTGGCTCATTCTGCTGCATATTCTTTCAATGGGAATTTTAATGTTGTGGATATGTGTTTGAATCTGTTTCATGGATTCCATTATTTTCTTATGCTGGGTGATCACGATTTCCATAATTTTCCTAAGCTCCTCTATTTTTTTTTTTTTTGTACCAGGGATCAAACTCAGGACCTTGTGCTTGAGAGGCAGGTGTGGTACCACTGAGCTAAATCCCTGGAACTCCTTTATTTTTTTTTAATCTGTATCTGCTCTGGAGTCACAAAAGCACATCTTTCATTAAGGTCACCATCTCTGAAAAATTATTTCTGATTTGTTTTTTTCTAAAGCCTCGTTCATCTGCTTTGTTACTTCCACTGTTACCACTTCAAAGAGTGCAGGTGGGTGGCCTTTGGGTTGTTCCATTTCACTGCCCCCGGGTTTGCCCTTGGTGAATTGAAAGTCTGGGGTTGTATCTTAAGTGTCTTCTCATTTTTTTTTTGTTTAATTCCTGGTCTGATGCTTATAAATTGCTTATGGCAAGTAGCTTTACTGCTAGTATTTGAATTCTTAGGAAATGATTACTTCTCAGAGGTGTCTTCCAGGTGTATCTGGCTTTGGGTTCCATTATTGAGGATGAGAAGTTGCTACCTACTTGGCCCAGTCCCTGATTCTTTGGGACTGGCCTATAGTATTTTTTAAGACCCTTAGGCAATCTCAGCCTTGGTATACCAGGAAGAACAACTGATGAGCACAACTATGTCACCTGGGATAAAGTAGTAAATCAGCAATAACAATAGCATCAAACACAGCCTAGAAAATGACAAATTGTGGTAACTATTAATTTGCCTTCTTTAACCATATGAACTAGATTTGTGGTTATATAACAAAATCTAAAACAAACCAGAAAATTGTATGCAGTAAATAAGCCCTCAATATGGTGATTTCACACTCAGGGGAAAAAACTTAAAAGGGGTTAGGGTAAAAAATATAAAAACAGAAGAAGAGGAAGAGATTAGAAGCAAGGCTATAGGACAATGGAAGATCATGTAAACTTTGGGAAACTGGTGAAGAAGACAGGAGGGAAAGAGAAGAAATGAAAATAAGAACAAAACAGAAAAACAACAAAAAAACTAGAAACTGTGTTCACATTCATATAAAAACAAGAACAATCAAGAAAAAACAAAACAAAACACAACAACCAAAGAGAAAACAAAACAAAGAATAAAAAGGGAGAAGAAAATAAGAAAAAATTTGTCCACTTCAAGGCATGTCTCTGCTGTCACTGGTAGACAATGTAGGCAGACAGAGTCCAGCTCCAAGTTGATTTATCCCTGCTGGCCAGCCACAGCTTTACAGCCCAATAGTGGATAATCCCAGCAAGACTGGACCTTTAGTTTTACAGAAGTTCAGGCTGGTTTCTGTCCATGAGGCTGGAACCAGATTTGTTGAGCCTGCAACAGTCCACATGCCTCTTGCTGGCCTGAACTTGGCTCCTTGGCTCCCTGACCTCCTGCCAACTTGAACTTCACAGCCTCACCCACACAGGGAGCCACTAGATGAAGCTGGCCCCCAGCTGTTCTGAGTTCTGAGCTCAGTTTGCCCTTCTCCAAGGTGGCTTCTGGCCAATCACCCTCTTCTGGGGGATATCTGAACCAAATAACTTAGCAGCCACCACAGTCCGCTGTATCCACTGCTTCCTTCCACTAGTGTATTTCTCTGTGGAGGCCTCTGGCATTGCCAATAGGCACCACAGGTCTGCAGGTTCAAGCTGCCCCTCCCACACAGTGAGTCTGGGCTCAGGGAGAAAGCGGCACCTGCCACCTCCTTTTTCATTGAAATCTCTCTCTTCACTCTCCCCATGGACTTTACTTCTCACTTCAGAGCCTTCCTGGGTCCTAGGATCCCACTTCCTTCCTTCCTTTCCTCATGTTGCTATATTCTAGTGTCTGGACACCAAATCTCAGAGAGGCTCTTTCTCTGCTGCTCACCACTCCACCATCTTCCTGGAATCTAATATATTTTTTAAATTTTTTTATCACCTTAGAAAAGTAAATTTTTATTTCATGGTTTAGATAGTAGTTAATGGTGTGGAGCATTGCAACACAGTATTATCTTTCTACTCTGATTCCAGTAATGCTTTTTCTTGTCCTAATTGGGTCAGAAATGAGAGTGAAACTGTTTCATGGCTCAGCTCAATATATCCTGGGCAATGAACATAATGAGCAGAGACTTGTGTTTTTAAATTGGCATTTTTTGGTACTGGATATCAAACTTGGGACCTTGCACTTGGGAGGCAGGCAGCGGAACCACTGAGTTAAATTCCCAGCCATTAAAATTGGCATTTTGGGGTTTTTTTGGTTACGGGGCTCGAACTCGGGTCCTTGCGCTTGCGAGGCAGGCAACAGGACCACTGAACTAAATCTCCAGCCCAAAATTGGCATTTTGAAGCTTTTATCTTTAGCTGAACACAAGGTTTATCTGTTGCTTTCCACTAATCCTACAATACAACTTATGTTCCATTCACTGGATGGCAGAGGATGGATAAAAATCCCAAAGGAAGTCATCTGTACGGGCCAGATGAAGGTGGAGGAGGACAGGTCAAAGATGTTACATGACTTTGCTAGGGCTGCATAAGAAAACATCACAGATTGGGTTGCTTAAGCAATAAAGATTCATTTCCTCACTGTTCTTCTGGAAAGTGGGAGTCCTAAATGAAGGTGCAGCCAGGATTGATTTTTTTTTTTTCGGTAGTGGGGATTGAACTTGGGTCCTTGTGCTTGTGCAGCAGGCGGTAAAACCACTGAGCTAAACCCCGGCCACAACCAGGACTGATTTCTGCTGAGGCTTTTCTCCATTGTTTGCAGATGGCCTTTTCTCTGTGCGTGCACATTCTTTTGTTTGTTTGTTTTTGTTTTTTGGTACCGGGGATGGAACTCGGGACTTCTCACTTCTGAGGCAGGCTACGGAACCACTGCGCTAAATCCCCGGCCCCACATTCTCTTTTTATAAGGAAACCAGTCTGTTATGACTTGTGTCTAGATGTCCCCCCAAATCCTGCTGTGCTCATCATGGGTGGGACTTTTGGGAGGTGGCTGGATCTAAGGTGTGTGATGCTGGATTAGGATGTGTGATACTGGGATTTTAAGGGTGGTATGGATAATGGAAGCCCCAACCTGGGTGTGGGTGGCACCAATCAAAAGGGCTGTAGCCTGGATGGAATATAGGGACAGAAAAAAGGCAGACTTGCTGTTGCTGCTTTGCTGCCTTCTGCCTGCCCCACCATGAATTGTTTCTCTTCTGCAACGCCCCTCTGGCATGCCAAACTGCCAGGCGACTATTGACTGAAACCTCTACAAACTGTGAGCTAAATATCAAGTATTTTGTTCCAGCAAGAAAAAAGTAACTAACACACAGTCCTATTGGATATCTGTCTCACCCTCATGACCACATTTAACTTTAACTATTTTCTTGAAAGGCCTTATATCTAAATGCAGCCCCACTGGATTTTATGGCTTTAACATGAATTTTGGCTATAAAAGATTCACTATTTCATAGGATACTTAAAAAACATGCACGATTACAATGGGCGTGGTGGCTCACGCCTGTAATCCCAACACTAGGAAGGCAGAGGCAGGAGGATCGTTTCAAATTCCAAGTTCGAGCCTAGCCTGGGCTACACAGTGAGTTCAGGGCCAGCCTAAACTACAAAGTGAGACCCTGTCTCAAAAAACCGAAAAAAAAAAAAAAAAAGTGAGATCAAACCTGGGGGTGGAAACTCAGGCCTTGCATGATAGGCAAACATTCTGATATAAGCCCTTTCTAGTCTAAATAATTTGTTTTGGTTTTTTTTACTGCGGATTGAAATCAGTTGCACTCTACCACTGAGATGTATCCCCAGCCCTTTTTATTTTTTATTTTGACACAAGGTCTTGCCAAGTTGCTCAGGCTGGCCTCAAACTTGCAGTCCTCTTGTCTTGGTCTTCCCAGTAGCTGAGCTCATAGGCATGTGACATAGGACCCAGACCATCACCCATTCCCACTTTTCATTCTAGACTATAACCATAAAGACAGACTCTCCTTTTCCCCACTTATGTCTTGTTTTGTTTTGGTTTTTTGAGACAGGGTGTTGATACATAGTTCAGCCTGGGTTTATACTCACTATGTAGCCCAGGCTGGCCTTGAGCTTATGGAAATCTTCCTGCCTTAGCCTCCTGAGTGCTGGAATTACAGGTGTGAGCCACCACACCTGGCCATTATGTTTTTGTTTAATAATTTTATAACTCTTTATAATGTCACAAGATTTTTTTTCCCCGGTACTGGGAACTGAACTCAGGACCTTACACTCTCCAGGCAGATGCAACACCACTGAGCTACATCCCCAGCCCTATAACTCTTTATTAGAAAAAGGATGAAAGGGGGGGATGAAAACTGGAAAGCACAACTCAAAATCCAAAGAAGCAGAGAAAAATATACTTATATCAGAAAGATATAATTTCCCTAATGGTAAAGAGTTCCTCCAAATTAACAAGAGCATCAATTCAATAGAAAATGACCAAAAATGCAAATCACACAAGTACCAAAAAGTAAACTAAATGACTCTTAAATGTTTCGGAAATTTATTATTACATGTTGCAGTACATTCATTGGGGGATTTAATTGTCTTTACTTCCCTTTCTCCCTACCTCCATCTTTTGAGACTCTTAAGTATTTGATACACTCTTCTACCTCATTTATAATAAGAAAAATACACATCAAACTGAGATTATTTTTATCCCATGCTCTTGACAAAGGTGTCATGTGATAGCCACTGTTGTTGGTGAGGATATGGATGAACACTGCTGGTGAGAGTAAAAGTTGGACCAACTTCTGCAGAAGCAGATTTCACACCTATCAAAGTTACATAGGGACATACTTTTTTTTTTGGTACTGGGAATCCAACTTGGGTCTTTGTGCTTGCAAGGCAGGCAGCGGCACCACTGAGCTAAATCCCCGGCCCTAGGTACATATTCTTTGATCCAACAGTTTTAATAATTATTTTACCAGTTTTAATTATGCTATACACAGTAGTCCCCCCTTATCTGTTGCTTCACTTTCCATGGTTTGGATTACCTGTGGGCCACAAAATATTAAATGGAAAATTCCAGAAATAATTCATAATTTAAAATTATGTGACTTTCACTATCATGATGAAATCTTGTGCTGTCTTGCTCCATCCTGCTGGGACATGAACCATCCCTTTGTGCAGGGTATCCACGCTGTATAAACTACCTGTCCATTAGTCACTCCATAGCTGGTTATCAAATCCACTTCTGCAGTACTGCACTGCTGGTTTTCGAGTAACCTTTATCTCACTTATTCATGGCCTCAAAGCACAAAAGTAATGATGCTGGCAATTCAGATATGCCAGAAAACCTGTAGTGTTTCCTTTAAGGGTCATCTCCTATCATCACAAGAAGATGAGTACAATATAATAAAATATTAAGAGAGGGAGAGAAAGAGGATACATTCAAATAATTTGATTATTATAGTATAGTTATAATTGTTCTATTTTATCATTATTATTGTTAATTTCTTTTCTAAGGAGGAAAGGTTTATTTTGGCTCAAATGTTAATCTCTTGGTGTACCTAATTTATAAACTTTTTATAGGTATATTAAAAATATTCTATTTGGGTTCAGTATATCTGTGGCTGCAGGCATTCACTTGGAACATATTCTCATGAGAAAGAAGGAATATTGTATATACAACTGTGGAAATCATGTTTTCAATTTCTTTTTTTTTTTGCGGAACCGGCGATCAAACTCAGGACCTTGTGCTTTCCAGCCAAGTGCTGGCGTCACTGTGCTAAACCTCCGGCCCTGTTTTCAATTTCTTAATGTCCTTCAACAGAGAATCAGTACATCTATATACTGCAACACTTTGAAGCCATATAAAGAAATGAAGAAGCTCTTTATGTACTGATCAAGGATGGTTTCCAAGTTCTTTTAAGTAAAAAGAGCAAAGTGCAGAATTGCATTTGTTGTGTGTACATAAAAGGCGTGGAGGGCCGTGGATTTAGCTCAGTGGTTCTGGTGCCTGCTGTGCAAGCGCAAGATTCTGAGTTCAATCCCCCGTACCAAAAAAAAAAAAAAGGTGTGGAAATACCTACATATATATGTACAACATAGTATACATTGTAGTTGTGTGTAATCACATTAGGTGATATGTTATAGTGTATATATTTCATATTAAACAATGTATCAATTCAAATTATAGAATTAGTGTTATTTATATATTAATATTTATTATGGTGCCTTTTCATGCAATTGGTAATATATATATATTTTTTAATGAATTTTCTTGTAGATTATTAACTGTCTTTGGGAGAATACTTAGGAAATTGGCAAGACTAATTGCCTCTTTTTTTTTGGTACCGGGGATCGAACTCGGGGTCCTTGTGCTTGCGCAGCAGGCAGCGAAACCACGGAGCTAAATCCCCGGCCCTAGTTGCCTTTTGAGGACTGGATGACTGAGGGGGAGAAGTCTTTTCACCAAACTCATACCTTTGGAATACTGTATCATGTGACAAAGTCCATCAGGAAAAGAGCACCAGGAACACACCTGTTGTCACACAGATCATCTCTCTGGATTGAGTATTTTAGCAATCTGTTCAAGAGGTATGAGGAACAAAGTAGGGCTGGGGAAGTTATTAGTAAGAAAGCATTAAGTTTGGAGGGAAATAGAACCTACCAGGTCATGCTCCCAGATACCCACCTCTTCCAGGCTCACCTTCCACAAGCCCTGCTTGTGAGTCTGTGAGGCTCTTGGGGGATATCCCATATCTAAACCATAACAGAAAAAAAAATAAAGAATTCAAGAGCCAAAAATAAAAAGCAACTCATCACAATACCCACAGGTATGGTGTAGCCTTGAGAAAAATACTGTTCCTAAAGGCCTTCCCACTGGTCCTGTATCTACTAGGTGCATCACAGACCAAATATAATCAAGACTGATCTTTAATTTTTCAGTCCTGGGCCAGAGACGTAGCTCAGTGGCACCTCGCCTGCCTCATAAGCACAAGGTCCTGAGTTTGATCCTTGGTACTGGAAAAAAAAGAAAATTTAATTTTTCAGTCCTGATTTTTATTTTCTAACCCTTGAATGTGTTACCTGCTCAAAAACTACACAGATTTTAAAACAAGGAGGATGAAAATAAACCCTTTTCCACACAGAATTTTCTTGCAAATAAAAGATTTGGCAAACAAAAAGTCAAGTTTTTTCTTCTGTGCAGTCCTATTCCAAAAATCAACTGTGAAAAATTAACATTTTCAGAAAACAAGGGAAAGTACCCCAATGTGGCAACTGCAGATGCCAGGAAGTGTAGGGGTGGCCCCAGTATCTGTTTTTGTCTTCCACCAGGGGCTTAGAGTACTTGGGACTTGTACTGTACCTCCAGAAGCAAACTCTAAGGGTGCACAGGGCAAAAGCATGCATTGCCCTCAATAATCTTTAATGGGGATCTGTGGAAGAGAGAGCAATTTTTAGGATAAAAAAAACTTTGGGCAAGTCATTTTCCTTTTAATTAAGAAATTGAAAGGATTGGAGCAGCTGATCTGCTCTCTGAGATGTTGGCTATAGCTTCAGCAACAGGATGAATGCTGCAAAAATAAAAGGAAGAATCACGATGAAAACAACATTAAGCTTTTGAACATGGAGTTGGTAGGACATTAGTTAGCAGGTCTTATATAACATTCAAACTGATACCTAGGAATGTGACCTTTGGGTATTGTTATGGTTTAGATATGGGATGGCCCCCAAAGTCTCATGGGTTCCCAGGTGGGACTTGTGGAAGGCAGGGCCTGGTTGGAAGGGGTGAATCACAAGGGAACGACCTGGTAGACTGTATGTCCCTCCCCAGTTCCTCCCTTTGCTCTCTGCTTCCTGGTTGCCATGACTTGAGCAGCCTTCCTCCGCCCAGGCCCTTCAAGCATGTCTTCTTGACTTGGAGTTGGTCAACTATGGACTAAAAACATGAGCCAAAATAAACTTCTCTGTTGCCAGAGCCAGGTATTCTGTCTTTGTGACAAAGTGGTTAAGACTGGTATCTTCATTTCACTCTTTGACTACAGGCTCTAGTACAGAGATGACGACCTTATACCTGAGACTCACGATGTTATCAAGAAGTTACAGGACTCTGGTTTTATGGGTATTTTTACTATGTACATATATCCTTTTCTTTATCTTCCATTGGTTACATAGCTCCTGTCATACAGCACCTACTCCTTCTCAATTTTTTTTTTTTTTTTGGTACCGGGGATTGAACTCGGGACCTTGAGCTTGCGAGGCAGGCCCCGGAACCACTGAGCTAAATCCCCGGCCCTTCCTTCTCAATTTTAACAGAAGTTTTCTACAAAGGAGTCTTTACTGCTTTCCCATTTAAGCTCCCAGTGCATTTTCTGAAACACTGACTCAGAGCTATCTATCTCTTCCAAATTGCAATTCCTAAGTCCCTCACATATTTACTTTTGCAGTTCCTGAGTTTGAGCTGATTGACAACAATGTAAAGTCAGTTGTCTTTCACCAAAGGCAACCCTGGTTAGCAGTATGTATTTTTCCAGCTCCCCCCCTTTTTTTTTTTTTTTGGTACCGGGGATTGAACTCGGGACCTTGAGAGGCATGCGGGGGAACCATTGAGCTAAATCCCCGGCCCCTTCCGGCTACTTTCTACGCAGAGACTATCTCACAAACGAGAGGTTTGTCACCTCATATATCTAGGGCAGTCTCTCTGGGAGCGCCCGCCCCCAGGGTCTTCGCACTGAACTACACCCCCAGTCCTTATTTTTTTCATTTTGAAACGGTCACGCTAAGTCACTAAGTTGCCAAGGCTGGGATCGAACTCGCGGTCTTCCTGCCTCAGTTTCCCAGAAATGCTGGGATCACAGGAGTCGCGCCACCAGGCCGGGGTAGGAAAGTCTTTTCTAGACCTGTTTTCTCCTGAAGCCGAGTTTCCTTTGCAGACATTACTTCAGTTCCTCATCTCTCGTAGTCTCATTGCCAGTTACTCCCGAACTCTGAGGTCTCTCCGGCTACCAAGGCAACACACATGTCACCGCCTTCACTTTGTTGGCCGAACCCTCACCCGCCTTTAATGCACACTCCTCTCTCCTCCTTCCAATCCAGAACTCGGGAAGTTTGGGGCAGTTCTTCTGCCTCACTTCCGCCTCGTTGATCGATTGGCCGAGGCTGATTGGACCCCACAGCTCGATCCAGGGTTGGGCGCATTGTAATGACGACATCGTCTGCCGCGGCAGCTGGGAGACGGGGTGGGTTTCCGGGGCTACGGTCCAGACTGCTGAGAGCTCCTGTCATGGCGGGCGCTCTGTGCGGCCTCTTTGCCGTCCTGCTGCTGCTATCAGGGGATGCCCAGAGCTCGGAGGTGCCCGGGGCTGCTGCCGAGGGATTGGGAGGGAGTGGGGTCGGCCTGGGAGATCGTTTCAAGATTGAGGGGCGTGCAGTTGTTCCAGGGGTGAAGCCTCAGGACTGGATCTCCGCGGCCCGAGTGCTTGTAGACGGAGAAGAGCACGTCGGCTTTCTTAAGTGAGCATCCTCAGGGCAGCAGGAAAGCGGTTGGGATGGAGGTCGGAGCGAGTTCCGTTAGGAGGGCTAAGTGTCAGAAGGGGCAGCGTCGCTGGCGCAGAGTGCTTGGGCAGGTGCTGCCAAAGATCTAGATTGGGAGACCTTGGGGGAGTCGGACCCTTCCCCTTCTCCGCCTGAATCTCAGAAATGAGGGTGACAGACCCTCGCCCAAGGCCCAACCACTGGGTTCAGTTACTTTTGACACCATGTTGGCCCCCGTATGGCGCAGAGTGCTCTTGGGCCCTGGGGACAGGTTGACATTTTGTCTTTTGCTGGGTTTTTTTCTTTTGCTTCTCGTCTGGTTTCTCTAGAATCCCGTCGCTTTTTGCCTTCATTTGAGTCCGTTGGTAACTTAGGGTTGTGTAGAAAGATGCCAAACAAGTGGGAATTCTCAAAGCCCAAAGGGTTTTCCGTGATGACACAGACTGGGAAGCTAATGTTACTGTTTCTAAAATTAACTTGCCCTGAAGTCCCTAATCAAAGCACTTTTTTTTTTTTGTCCTGGGTTTGGGATTATTGTTCTTTTTACACTTGAATTCACCGGAGGATTTGCAGAATCACACTTGTCACTATGTGAAACTACAGTCTGCTTTGGTTACACGTGTTTTTCATTTCTAGCTATTACTAGAAATGAGATTTCTGTCTATTTTAAAAGAAGGGATGGATTTGTTAGCCCTCCAGTTTTCATTCTCCAGGCACAAGTATGAAGTTTTAAATCTTTCCGCCACTACTTGGAAAGTGAATTAGTGAAATGAAGGAAAATAGGAAAGGAAGTTTTTTGAGGGGCTGGGTTTTCACTCCAGCAAGTGGTGTAGACCACCTAAATGTGATCATTTAAATTTGGTGTGCAGATTTGTTCAGATCAGCCAAGTGGCCTCTTTGAGCAGATCCACCTCAGGTTAATAAAAACGACATCCCCCCCCCCCAAAAAAAAACCCGACAAATTTACAACTGGTATTTTCAGGCTATTTGGCATTAATCTGGCATTAGAACAGTCTTTAGAGTTTACTCTAATTAATGATATTTTAGTGATAAAACTCAATAAACTTTGGAAAAGTAGCCTTAATTGAGCATTTGACTTCTCTTCTGCAGTATACAGTTCTCTTGAAAAGCATTTATTTTTAACGTTAAAATAATGTATTAATAATGTGTTTATTGAAGAAAATAAGAAACTTTCTTTTTGAAATTTACAAGATGGTAATGGTGCTTAACATTCCATACCTTTTTTTAGGTTAAAAAAAAAAAACATTTGGGGGCCAGGGATTTAGCTCAGTGGTTCCGCTGCCTGCCTTGCAAGCACAAGGTCCTGAGTTTGATTCCTGGTACCAAAAAAACAGTTGACCTGTTCTGAATACTAAAATATACAATACTTTATAACTTGCCCTGTGAACAGTTTTTAATATCATTCATGGTCATAGTACACTATTAGCATATATATAGAAAAGTTGATCAAAAATTAATGTGAAGAATTTATGGTGTCAGGCTTGTTGGAAGGGGTATATAATTTGGCTTGTAGCTGTTTTGAATAACTAATGCACAATTTTGACTTATATTTATGCTTTTTTGGCTAAGGGAGATGGGGGAAGGAGTGGTTGAAGACTACTCATGCCATTCCTTACCATCATTGCCATGTATATAAACCACAATTTATTTAACCAGTCCATTTTCTTTTTCTGAACTTGGGGATTTTGAACTTTCAGACTTCCAAATCCTGTTTCAAACCATGCAGGGAGCATGGGAGGGAAACACCTTTGAGCATAGGCCAGGCACATGGCTGAGGGCTGTCCCACCTCTTTGAGGGTGCCTACGCAAACCAGAGTTTGTCAGCATCCTGGGCAGTGTGTGGAGGGGGGAACACAGGTAGGTAGATGCCAAGGGACCAAAAGGAAGAAGTAACTAGGAACGAGTGAGTAGCAAGATACGGAGAAAAAGGGGATGTGTACAAGGCGCTGGAAGAAGCTGGGTGCAGGTGGACAAGTTTAGTGCCATCAAACAGGAAAGTCTGTCCAACCAGAAGTCTGTGCACAGGCTCTGCTGTCACTTGCAATCCCTTCTTAGTTCTGGATTGTGATCTCTCTCTCTCTTTTTTTTTTTTTTGCAGTCCTCTATTTTTGAACTTTAAATTGTTTTCAGGTCGTTTTTTTTTTTTTTTTGACATGGCTAGGCTTATATATTACAATTATATACTATAATTTGTGGAATTTTTTATAATAGAAAATCTCAGACATATAAAAAATATGAGTCCTTGAATACCCACCACAGTCTACTGTTTCATTTCATATCTTCTCTGCAGCTCATGTACTTTTTTTTTTTCTGGAATACTTTCAAATGGTCCTAAGCCTAATACAGTTTCACTTGTAAAAGCGTTTATTATATATCGCTAAAAGTAAAGACTTTAACAAAAACCACACTGGCATTACAGAGTCAGCAAAATAAATAATCCCTTAGTATCATCTAACACCCAGTCCATTTTTGTTTCCCCAGTTGCCTAAAAAAGTGCTTTTATATACTCGTTCTTTTAAATCAAGATCCAGTAGAGTCTCCATAGTGAGGAATACTTTTGTTGTTGTTGTTATTTGTTTGTTTGTTTGTTTTTGAGTCAGGGTCTTGCTGTGTAGTTCAGGCTGGCCTTGAGCTCATGGCGATCCTCCTGCCTCAGCCTCCTGAGTGCTGGGATTATAGGTATGTGTCACCATGCCTGACTGAAGAGTACATCTTAGAGCTAAGTTTTAAATTTTTTATTACAAAATTTGTGTTATCTCTTTAAGTAAAATATCGACCTTAAAATAAAATGCATATTTGCTTTTTTTTTTTTTTAGTAATAGTATCAGCTTCGTTTTTCTTTTTCTCTGGACCCAGAATCTTTTTTGTTGTTGTTGTTTTGTGTTGTTTTTTTTACTGGAAATCGAACCTAGGTCCTTTGCACTGAGCTACATCCTCGCTCCTTTTAAAATTTTTCATTTTTTCATTTTGAGACTAAGTCATGAAACTTCCCAGAGTAGGCTCAAAGTTGTGTTCTTCCTGCTTTGGCCTCTCAGCATGTTGGGATTACAGGCCTGTCCCACCATGCAAGGCTCAGAAAAATGTTTTGAAATTGGCTCAGTGCGGTTCCATCAGGAAGCAGAAGATGCACTCAAATAAGAATAATTTAAAGAGAGATTAATGAAAGGATTAAACAGTGTTTTCTTGGCATAGGAAAACAACCAGACTGTGCAGTGTCTTGGGAGCTTACAAACTCGTGACTGTTAACCATCTCTAAACATCAGGGAGGAGGGGAAATAGAGATTTTTGGAACTAGAAGGAAAGAAGGGTTGCCTTAATAGGAGCTGTGTCCCTGAACACAGCCAGCCCAAGGTGCCCACTCAGTGATAAAGCCAATGAGAAATTGTACGAAGCTCATTTTCTTCCCTTCTTGCATTCTGTGGAGCGAAGGTTGGAGAGTGGGTCGGGAGGACAGGGTAAGATGTCTACCCAAGAATAGGTTAACATGATGAATGTTTACATTTTGATTCTGTTTTAGTTTAATGTGTTCTTTGAAATAACAAGGAACACTTTTTCTTTTTACCTTTTGGTAAATATTGTGGTTGTAATCAGGATCAATTGATTATTCCTGTAACTAGAATCTTTAACAATGACCCTAAAGATTTAAGAAGCATTATTTTATTTTATTTTTTTAGTTCTTTTATTGGTACATTTTAGGTATTCAATTCATTTACATTTATCATTGGGTGTTTGTACCTGTACGTGATAATATCTTGGTTCTTATTTTTTTTTCCCCATTACCTGTGCACCCTTCACCCCCTCCGCCCTTCCCTATTTACATAGATTTCATTTCCATTTTTTTTTCTTTTTTCAGTTTTTCCTTTCCCTCTTTTCCTTTCCCCATCTCCTCCCTTCACTCCTTCGTCTTTGGACCTTTTTTCCTATTTCAAATTATCAATTATTCATTTTAATCATTTTAACCCTTGTTTACACTATCAGTTTCTCACACTAGAGAAACTATTCAGTATTTACACATGTGTGTCCTATTTATTTCACTTAAGAGCATGGCCTCGATATGCATCCATTTAGCTATAAATGACTCTAGTTTTTCGTTCTTTATGACTGAGTAGTACTCCATTTTATAAAAGAAACCCATTTTCTTTATCCAGTTTCCAGTTGATGGGCACTTGGGCTACAAGAAGCATTATTTTAACATTATTATGACAGTGGGGATTTTCTGACATAGTTGATCCTTTTCAAACCATTTGTTATCCTGAGACAGACTTTTCCTTTGGAATAGCTGTTTCTCATTTTCCAAAGACATTAATTTTTACCTGCCAAATGATACCAGTTCTTGATAGGGTAGTTTTTCTAAATTCAGGTTTAGGAGAAATCAGTAAGAAGGAAAAGATGGATGGTTTAAAATACATAAACATTTTTTACTTCTACACATTCAAAAAAGAAGTAACTGAAGTAAGTTGGTCTGTTTATTAATGGAATAAATGCTATGTAAATCCTTTTTGTTGGTTGTGAAAAAGAAAAAAACCCAACAAAATATGAATTAAAACAATCCTCCACCCCCTTATCCTGGGTACTGGGGATTGAACCCAGAGTTTCTCATTGAGCTACATTCCTAGCTCCTAGCCCTTTTTTAATATTAAGATAAGGTCTCACTAAGTTGCTCAGTTGCCCAGGCTGGACTTGAACTTGTGCTCCTCCTGTCTCAGCCTCCCAGAGCACTGGCATTACAGATGTGTACCACCATGTCTGGCTTAGAATGCCATTTTTAATAGTAAGAACTTGTTTAGGAGATTGGCAAAATTGGGACCCTAATACTGTAATAATAACAAATATTCATTGTTTCCTTTTAATGAATAGGAACTGTGCTCCTGCTACCTGCCATCTCTACACATAGAAGGCATAGTTGTACTTCCTATGGCAGGGTTTTCTGCTACTCTGAAGTGGTCACAAATACAGAACCCATTTAGTGTAATTATGGAAGATGAAGTGTAGGACAAATCTTGCTACTTTTTTTGTTTGGGTTTATTTATTTTCTTTGGTCAGATGGTTTTCATGTTATGGGGTGGGATTGTTTTAGAAATTAGTAGAAGATTTAAAACATAAGAAAAGACTAAGCTGTTGATCAGAGTGACTAAGTAGTTTGGTTTTTTTTTTCCAGGACAGATGGGAGTTTTGTGGTTCATGATATACCTTCTGGATCTTATGTAGTAGAAGTTATTTCTCCAGCCTACAAGTTTGATCCCGTCCGAGTAGACATTACTTCAAAAGGAAAAATGAGGTGAGGGCATCTTACTTAGTTTTTACTGAAAACAAGGCTCTTGAATATCTCATTGTACATTCCTTTTAGAATTTATAGTTAAGGTTGAAATATTTTCTTATTTGAACTGCAGTTACACCTTAAAACATTTAAAATATCCTTATGTTATTTTAATATGAACATTGATAACATCATGAAGTTGAACTTCTTCCTGCTGTGGCTTAAAATTTATTTTAAAGTTCATAGAATGATTGTATAGAAAAAGGTAAGATTATAGTAGGAACAAAAGCACCTTGAAAGTTATAATAGAAATGTGATTTTTAAAGTTGGAAATAATTTAACTTTTCAAATTGAAAATATTCATCATCCATTTTTCGTTGGAATAGTTTAATAACACATTATTACTTACTTGATACTACTTTGATCTAGACATTTCTATAGTTCCTTCTCTTTGGAATATTTAATGTGCAGTGGAAATTTCGTATTGCTAGAGAAAGCCATAGGTTACATTGTAGAGTTTATTTCAAAGTGAGAGGATCATGATAAAAAGAAAAGATGAAAGCACAATGTTTGAGGTTGGCAGAGTAGGAAAGTATTGCAGTTTTGAAATTGAGGTAAAAGAACTTTGGTCTAATTTAGGCTGTGATTATGGAATAATAAAACCTGTTTGAAGTTGGCAATAGTTGTGTGGATGTCTAGTCTTCAAATTCAGCCTTCAGTTATAGAAGAGCAAATTTATGGGCACTGTGTCCCCTCTTGCATGGTGGCCCACCCTCACACTGTAGGGTGTACTTCTTTTCCGACTGCAAACTCTCAGCAGAGCCCATTTCTTTTCTTACCTTTAATAAAACTGCTACTATTTGCAAAAAAAAAAAAAAAAAAAACGAAAACAAAAAACTCACATTTATTTGTTTGTTTATTTTTTATTGTCTCATGGCAATAATAGCCTCTTTGGTCTAATCTGACCAGGAAGTAGATGAAAAGTATATGAAGCAATTTTAAATGGTAATATCTCTTTTTGTTTGAGCTATCACAATATTACTCTAGGTTGCTATAATGAAATGCAGGTCATGCAAAGGAAAAAATATTTGGGACATTGGAGGAACCTACTGATCTTTTTGTTATGTGTCAAGCATATTTAGGCTGATTTGTAGAGACCCAAAAGTAAGCTGACAGAAATATGTATATTTGGGCCGGGGATTTAGCTCAATGGTTCCACTGCCTGCCTTGCAAGCGCAAGGACCCGAGTTCGATCTCCGGTACCAAAAAAAAAAAAAAAAAAGAGAAATATGTATATTTGAGTTTGTGTTTACTCCTAAAATATTTTTCTTCTTCTTTGCTTTTTTTTTGATATTGCAAGTTTTTAAGATGTAATATATAAATGGGGCTGTCTCATTCTTTATATTAACTGTGTATTAGTCCCTTGATGGATTTACCATCATTTATATAACCAGCTTTTATTGAGGAGTAAGTAGTGTTTTTTTCCCTCCTTTTGTAGCATGTATAGTACATAGGACAGTTATCAAGAGAATTAATTCTTGATATTATTATGAAAGCAATACTGTAGTGCTCCTAAGAAATACGTTCTTTAGAAACAAATTTTTTTCCCTCCTATTTTTCAAGTAAAATTGTTGAATATTCTACTTAGAATATTCTACTTTGCCCAAATTCTTGTCATATTTCTTGCTTTTGGCTATTTAGAGCAGGGACAAAAACTTCAGCGAAAGGTAATACCTTGCAAAATATATTTATAAATATTTTTTGATGGAATAAATGGGTTGTTGCAAAGATTGATCTCCTTAGGTATTGACTTTTTCATGTCTTTTTAGAAATATGGATTTTAAAATAAATGTATAGGAAAAATTTTATCATGCTAAATTTCAATCTTAAAAGTGCTTAATGACCTTTTATATATTTTAGAATTACAAGCTTGGAAATGAGGGCTATGTAGGTATGGTATATATTTTTTATGTTACTCATTTTTTATATTACTTGTTTGCAGTATGTAATGATTAAGTTCATTTTGGGGAGTTGGTGCACGTACATTATGCATCTTGGTTCCTTTTAAATCCCCATTCTCTTCCTTCCCTCCTCCTCCCTCCATCTCTTGGTCCCCTTCTCATTTGCAAAAGATCTAACTTCCTGTTTCCTATTATCTTTTCTTTTACTTTCTAATTTATTCATTTTTTTTTTTTTTGGTACGGAGGGCTGAACTGAGGCAGGTCCTTGGGCTTTTGAGGCAGGCGACACAACCTCTGAGCTAAATCCCGGGCCGCATATTTTGTTTTTTTCACATAAGACAAACCATGTGATCTTTAAGCTGGTGTGTCTGATTTTTCACATGTAGCATTGTGGTCTCTAGGTGCATCTGGTTTCCTATAAATGACTCGTTTATCCTTTTTATGCCAGAGTAGTATTCCAGTGTGTAAAAATACCACATTTTCTTTACCCATTCATCCACTGATGGAAAAATAGGCTACTTCTAAGATTTACCAATTGTGATTTGTTCTGCTATAAACATGGATATTCATGTATCACTGTAGTATGATGTCATTAACTCTTTTGGGAATATCCGTAGAAGGAAAATAGCTGGGTCAAATGGAATTTCTTCTTTTACTTTTTTGAGGAACCTCCATACTGATTTCCATAATGGTATTACTTGTTTACATTCCAACCAACAGTGTAGAATCTCATCCCCTCCCCCATAGCCTCACCAGCATTTGTTATCTGATTTCTTGATGATAGCCATTCTTTCTGAATAAGATGGAATCTTGGTGTTATATTATTTTGCATTCCTGTAATGGACAGAGATGTTGAACAATTTTTCATGTATTTATCGGCCATTTGTATTTTTCTGATAAGTGTCTATTCATTTCAGTTGCCCGTTTTTTTTTGTTTTTGATTATTTTTTGGTAGCGGGGATTGAACTCGGGACCTTGCGCTTGTGAGGCAGGCAGCAGAACCACTGAGCTAAATCCCTGGCCCTAGTTGCCCATTTTTTGAATCCTTTATTTTATGGGGTCTTAATTTTTTTTTTTTCTTTTGGTACCAGGGATCGAACTCAGGACCTTGCACTAGCTAGGCAAGTGCTGTGCCACTAAGCTTGATCCCCAGCTCTAATATTTTTGAGTTCTTTATAAATTCTAGATATTAGTCCTCTGTCTGAGGAATAGCAGGCAAAAATTTTTTTCCCATTCTGTAGGTTGTCTCTTCACCCTGTCAGTTGTTTACTTTGCTGTGCATAATCTTTTAGATTTGATATGATCCTTCAGTTGATGCCTGGTATTATTTCTTGAGCAATTAGAGTTTTGTTCAGAAAGTCCTTGCCTACCCCCATGCTTTCAAGAGTTTTACCTATATCTTCCAGCAGATTGTTTCTGTTTTAATATTTAAATCTCTGATTTTTTTTGAGATTTTTTTATTTTTTTGGTACCAGAGATCAAACTTGGGTCCTTGCGCTTGCGCAGCAGGCGGCGAAGCCAGTGAGCTAAATCCCCGGCCCTTTTTGAGATCTTTGATCCATTTTAATTTTAGTTTAGTGCATGATGAGAGATATGGATCTAATTTCAGTCTTCTACATGTGGATAGCCAGTTTTCCCAGGACTGTTAAAGAGGCTCCATTTCCTCCAGCATAAGTTTTTGGCCACTTTGTCAAAGATCAGCTAGCTGAATGTGTTGGAGTTGTTTCAGCATCTTCTGTTCTGTTCCACTAATTCACATGTCCCTTTTTTTTTCTGTTTGTTTGTTTGCTAATACCATGCTGTTTTTATCACTGTAGCTTTGGTAGTACAATTTAAAATCTGTGATGGTGATGCCTCTTGCCTTGTTCTATTTTTGAAGGGGGGTGAGGGCAGAGCTAAAAACTTCTATTTTTTTGTTTGTTTGTTTTTAAAGTCCCCCCCCCCCCCCCGCATACTGGGGATCAAACTCAGGACCTTGTGCTTGCAAGGCAACCATGGAGCCCCTGAGCTACATCCCCGACCCTGATATGTATGACAAATATGTACTTAGAAAAAATGGTCATACATATTGATCACATTCATCATAGGGAATTTGTACCTATACATAATATATCTTAATTCTTTTCTTTCCATTCCCCTCCCTTCCCTTCAACCCTTTTTCCCTCCTTATTTATTTATTTATTTATTTATTTATTTATTTATTTGTACCAGGGATCGAACGCGGGTCCTTGCCCTTGCGAGGCAGGCAGCTAAATCTCTGGCCCCATTCCTCCTTATTTATAAAAGTTTTGTTTCAGTTTTTTTCCTTGCATTCTCTTTTTTTTCCTTTTCCCTTCCTTCCCTTCCCCCTACCCCTTAACTTGTTCTCCTTCTCATTTGAACATGTTCTTTCTACTTATCAATATCTGTCCTTCATTATGCTCCTTATTTACCCTTTGGGTTTTTCACACAAGTCAAACAATGCAGCATTTAAATTTGTGTATCCAATTTATTTCACTTAAAATTATGTTCTCCAGGGCTGAGGATTTAGCTCAGTGTTTCCGCCGCCTGCCTCAAAAGCACAAGGTCCTGAGTTCGATCCCCAGTACCAAAAGAAAAATTATGTTCTCCAGGTGCATCCATTGTCCTACAAATGACTCAGGTTTATACTTCTGTATGGCAGAATAGTACTCCATTGTATATAAATGTCACATTTTCTTTATTCATCATTTGATGGGCATATGTGCTGTTTCCAAGATTTAGGTATTATAAATTTTGCTGCTATAAACATGGGTGTGCATATATAAATGTGTTATGATGCTTTTAATACCTAAAGGGGAATAGCTGGGTAAAATGGAACCTCTAGTTTCAATTTTTTGAGGAATCTCCATACTGATTTCTGTAGTGGATGTACCCAATTTACACTTCCACCAACAATGGATAATTCCTTTTCCCCCATAGCTTCTCTAGAATTTGTTATTGGTTGATTTCTTGATGATAGCCATTTTTTCTGGAGTGAAGTGGAATCTCAGTGTTGTTTTAATTTGCATTTCTCAAATGACCAGTGATGTTGAGCATTTTTTCATATATTTATTTGCTGTTTATATTTCTTCATCTGTGGAATGTCTATTTATTTCAGATGCCCGTTTTTGGGTTAGGTCTTTAAATTTGGGAGGTCTGATTTTTTTTTTTTTTTTTTGAGTTCTTTACATATTATAGATGTTAGTCCTTGGAGAAATAGCTGGTAAAATTTTTTTTTCCCATTTTCTGTGGCTTGTCTCTTCACTTTGTTGGTGGTTTCTTTCACTGTGCAAAAGCATTTTAATATGATGTGATCCCAGCTGTTAATTCTTTTTTTTTCTTTTTGGTACTAGGAATCAAACTTGGGACCTTGTGCTTGCGAGGCAGGTGGCAGAACCACTGAGCTAAATCTCTGGCCCTCCAGTTGATACTTCTTTGCAGGTTTCTTGTGTGATCAGGGTTTTGTTCATTAAGTCTTTGCCTACACCTGTGTCTTTTAGAGTTTTACCTATTCTATCTTTCAGTAGATTGTTTCTGTTTTCATATTTAGATCTTTGATCCATTTTGATTTTAGTTTAGTGCATGGAGAGAGATTTCAACATGTGGAAAGCCAGTTTTCTCAGCACTGTTAATTAAAGAGGCAATCGTTCTTCCAGTGAAGGTGTTTGGCCCTTTTGTAAAGGATAAGGTGGCTTAGTGTTGTTTCTGCATCTCTTGTTCTATTGATTATTGGGTCTTTTTTTCCTCCAGTAGTGTGCTTTTTTTTTTTTTTTGATCATGGTAGCTCTGTAGTATAATTTCACGTTGGGGATTGTGATGCCCCCTGCCTTGCGGTTGTTGCCCATAATTACTTTTGCTGTTCTAGATCTCTTCTGGTTCTATATATATTTTAGGATTATTTTCTCTAGTTCTACGAAGTATGTTATTGGTAATTTGATTGGGATTGTATCAAATCCTAGGGCAGGGCCAGTGAGTAGGATGCTCCCAGAACAGTGTTCCCTGGTCTGGGGAGGATGATGTGGCGGGAGAGACAGCCTGTTGCTGTGCTGTTGTCTCTCCTTGTCTCTCTGTGGTTAGTGGCTTCTCTGTGGGACCGCAGTTTATTCCTGTGCAGTTTCCTCTTCCAGATGGGAGGGAACGTATATGGGGAGTCCATCCTGGGAGTGTGGCTCTGGAGAGCTGGCTCCTCACCTCACGCTATTAGGGAAACTCCCCAAATGGCCTGGTTACCAGGTAGGGAAGGGAGGAGGCACCTCTTCCCCTTTTTAATAACCCAGATATTTGGTTTGATCTAGATGATTTGTATTTCAGAGTGATTTTCCATTTCTGGATATGATTGTCTCCTCTATTTCCGAGTACTTGCATTTTTAGTGACTTTTCCCTGTGTATCTCCAAGGTACCTCCTTCTCTAATTAGCTGTGTTAGAATCTTATTTTAATAATTAGGAATAGAACAGAGTAATGAACAAAGCAGGATTCATATAAGATCTATTTTTTTTTTTTTGTAATGCTGGGGCTCAAGTCTGGGCCCCAGGGATGCTAGGCAAGTGCTCTGCTATTGAGCTATATCCCCAGCTGAAAGATCCTAATATTTTAACCAATAATTTATAAACATGCTTTATAATTTATTTTGTAAACATGCTTTGTAAATTAGCCTCAAGTGTATATAAACCTTCCATTTATGACATTTGAATGAAAAATCTTAGAAATATTGGATAAAATATGACCAACATTTCCTTTTAAATGTATAGCTGTGCTTGGTGTGGTCACACACATGTCCCAGCTACTTAGGTCTCTGGGGCAGGAGGATTACAAATTTGAGGCCAATCTGGGTAACTTAGCAAGACCCTGTCTCAAAATAAAATATTTTTAAAAGCCTAGGGATGTAGCTCAGTAGTAGAGCACCTGCCTAGCATGCATAAGGCCTTGGGGTTCAATGCCCAGTACTGGGGGAAAGTCTGTAGGGAGTAAACTATAATCACTTCCCTGGCTGGGGGTTTTAATATTTCCTAACCAAAAGACTTAGATATTATTAGCACTGTGCAGGTCGGAAGCAAACCTTGATTAGAATTAAATCTTAAGACTTGGTTCCGCCTTTGACCCTTGGTACTAAAATCCAAAAAGGCCAGACTCCCAATCTGATGTTGGCCGTTAGAGAAAAATCTCTCCCCTGAAAACTGATAGTTGCAATTCTGCCTTCATTAAAATTTGGAGAGTGAATTTATTACTTCTTACGAAATCCAAGAACTTCCAAGCTGAGCAGTTTACAAGGTGGTCCTTGGTTGTAACCTGTGAATTACTAGCAGAGACAAATGCATAAGCTTTCTGGAATGAGACACTCTAGTATCTATTTACTTAAGCAAGTAAAGTGTTCTTACCTTACAAAGTACCCAAAGAGAAAAATCTACAATGAGTCAGCAATGAGTCAGACCTCCCAGAAGTTAAGATGGTAGAATTATTGGATGATATAAAGTATATATATAGTGCTTAAAGAAGACTTACTGCTATCAGAAATGATTTACCAAAATAAGTAACAGATATTTGAAAAGATGGTAAAACTACAGTAAATATAGGCATTGTAATATAAAACACATTGGATATGCTAAGCAACTGAATAAAAATTTGGTGAACTGGAAGTTAGATCAGAAAAAAATTGCTTAGAATATAGCACTACTCCCGCTGTAGCTTTATCTGGATATCTAAATGAGTGGACACTGAAAGTGGACAGTGGACATTTGCAGAAGTAAATGGATTGTGTGTGAACCTGGATGAGGATTTTGGTCGTCTTAGCACATTTCCAGCCAAGATGAGGTGTTACCAATGCACAACTGTAGGGCTTTCTTGAATCAAATATTTTCTGCAAGATACCCTTAAAAATTGGGTATCTAATAATGTACATCTTCGAGCATCAAAAACAATCCAGCAGTTTTATATGTTTGTAATAAATTTATTACTAAATATAATCAAAGGATTTTAGAATCGGAAGAATTCTAAATGAACTTTTGATATAAATAGAATTTAAGAAACTTATTAACCCTGTAGGCACAGGTAGTGACAGAGTCACAGCTAGAAGATTCCAAGTCTGAAGTTCTTTTGGAACACATTTGCAACACGCAGATAAAGCTACTTTGATCAGATTTTCAAGATCAGAAGTTTAGATGCCAAAGCATTTTTGAAAAAGCCAAAGATAAATATAAGGCACTGGTAATATATTAACTATGTTTGTATTAGATGTTAACTATGTTTGTATTTTAACTATGTTTGTGTTAGATTTACTGACATTTTTCTCATCTTTCTTTATCAGGGCGAGATACGTGAATTACATCAAAACATCAGAAGTAGTCAGACTGCCCTATCCTCTCCAAATGAAATCTTCAGGTCCACCTTCTTACTTTATTAAAAGGGAATCATGGGGCTGGACAGACTTTCTGATGAATCCAATGGTATGTACCAAGCTAAGATAAAGCGTTCCTCTAATCCCTAATTTGCTTCTGGGCTGTTAAAAACTTCAAATCCCTGTGAAATGGAAAGCTGATGTCAGACTTATGGAGGAAAGGATTACTGTGAGTAATCTGTGAATTTCAAGAAAATTGTGGCCTTGGAAATGAAAAGAATGTAGTGTTAATGGCACTGGAGATTGGACATTGAAATGTGCAACAGAAACTGAGTAAATACTTATGGTGAAGTACTTTGGGATATAAATAGAATGAAAAAATATACTAAGTCACATATGGAACCACCCTACCCTATCTTATACTTACATATTAGTCCAGTGGTAAATATACCATCATTTATTAACCAGCCCCTGTTGATGGTACAAATGAAGTTTTCTTTCTACTGTTTTAATATGTATAATGAACAGAGAAGTTATTCTGTAGTAAATTAAGTAGCTGGTATTATCAAGAAATGGATATTATGATACTAATAATAAAACATAGGATATATTCTTTAGAAACAAATTGACCCTTTTTGAAAGTTGAATTCTCTCTCTCTTTTTTTTTTTTTTTTTGTTTTTTGAGACAGTTTCACTATGTAGTTTAGGCTGGCCTTGAACTTGCAGTGATCGTCCTGCCTTACGTGATTGGGATTATAGGCATGTGCTACCACAGCTGGCTTGAAAGTTGAATTATTATTTTTAAAATGTCTTAAGCTTTTTTGGGGAGGCGGGGAGATCCTGGGAATCAACCCCAGGAGTGCTTTACCATTGAGCTACGTCCATTGAGCTTTTCATTTTTTAAATTTTGAGACAGATCTCAATAAGTTGCCCTGGCAAGACTCTCAACTATCAATCTTCCTGCTTCAGCCTCCTTCAGTGCTAGTATTACAGATGTGTGCTGCTCTTCCTGGTTAGAATTCTCTTAAGTTTAAGCTGGTTGTGGTGGCACACAGCTGTAGTCCCAGCATTTGGAAGGCTGAGTCAGGAAGGCTGCCATGAATTCAAGGGCAGCCTGGGCTACACAGTGAGAACCTGTCTCAAAAAACAAACAAACAAAATCGTCTAAGGTTTGATCATATTCCTTACTGATAGCTATTTAGATCACAAACAGGACTATTCAGGGGGCTGTGCATCCTTAGTTAGTTCCTCCTACTATATTGCAGGCTCTAGAGGATGTTTGTCAATTAGAGGTGTTTTCTCTAGGAACCACACAGACATTTGGAAAGAGTAGCTCAGCTGGCCGTTGGAATCACAAGTCCCAATGCCAGATTGAAGATTGAAGAAAATTAATAGTGCCGGGCCGGGGATTTAGCTCAGTGGTTTCGCCACCTGCTGCGCAAGTGCAAGGACCCGAGTTCGATCTCCGGTACCAAAAAAAAAAACCAAAAAAAAGAAAATTAATAGCGCCATTTGCAAACTATTTGTGTTAAATACAACTGTAAACTGCACCAAGATAGATGGGTGGCACAAATGAGAATTGAGATGTCAGGAAAGCCCAACACACTCAAATTAGAGTCTCTTACTCTGACACACTCTACAACAGTCAGAAGATGGCACCTTGCTATCATCAGAACTGGTTCAGAAGACTTGAGGTGATTGTTGAAGTTCCGTGTACACAATTGAAATTCTAAGTTCACTTAGATGCAGTCTTTGTTTTATAAACTACAAAGTAGGAGGAAAAGATTTCTGATTTTTTTTTTCTTCCACAGGTTATGATGATGGTTCTTCCATTATTGATATTTGTGCTTCTGCCCAAAGTGGTCAACACAAGTGATCCTGACATGAGACGGGTAAGATGTTTGCCCAGCTGTGGATTTTTGATCCATATTCTGGTGATTGATCTTTTCCACTGTGGCTGGATGGCTTGTTTTCTCACCTTAACTAGTTCTGACGCAAAATTCATCTAAAAAGTTTGTATGAACATGGTGTTATGTTCCTGCATTTAATTAGTTGTTTTTATTGGACAAATAAATTCAGCTGGTTTTGCCTGGGAAAGGCCTGTGTCTTTTTTTTTTTTTTTTTGGTACTGGGGATCGAACTCGGGTCCTTGCGCTTGCGAGGCAGGAGGCAGAACCACTGAGCTAAAGCCCCGGCCCAGGCCTAAGTCTTTATATAGCTAAAACATTTTACTTAGCCATGGGCTCTTTGTGTGCCTCACTCGCTAAGTAGTTGAAATACATAACCTTGGTATAGCTAATCCAAATATTTTGCAAATTATTGCTCCTTTAATGTATCTTTACTTAATAAAACCCTCTTCAAAGTACATACTATGTTTATGTGTTCAGACACGAAAAAGAAGTTCAGGTAGACCAAGAAGGATAAACAGAATAGTAGCAATCAAACTCTAACACAAAACCATGTGATTTTGCAAGGGAGAAAGGAGCTGCTAAATAGGATGCTTCAAGTTTAGTGATACCATTTTCTCTTAAAATATTGGCTTCTATTGTTGGAGTTGTTCGGGATGCAAAGAAGAGTCAGACCATGAGAATGCAGTTAAGTGGACGAGCAGAGGGCTGCAGCTCACAAGGCGAAACAGCAGCTTGCCTCTGTTGCCCATGCCTTTTACTGAGGCGGTGCACAATGGGAGCGTGAGAAACGTGAGAGATTACAACCAAGGCCTTGAAGCTGTTTTTTAGGAATAACATCTTGAAAGCTTTCATACCTAATCTTGAGCTTTCCCAAAGCAGAATACTCACACCCTCGGCGTCAAGGTTTCTGGAACAGAGGGAGCATCGCATGCAATGCTCCCTGGATGTTATCTCGCATGTGAGAGAACATCTGCTGTTCCTGGGAACATTTCCCCAGAGTTCACCATAAACAACATTCTATATAAAATCATTCTTTTAAAAGCCATTGTCCATTCTTATGTCCAACAATAACCAACAAATATCTATCTGTGGACAAGGTCCTCTACTGTTTTTAGTATTTTGATGTGTTGTCTTATTCATTCCTAACTCCAGACTCTGGATACTGGGGATACAAAAATGAATTACAGGCTATCTCATCAACAAGCTCATACTCCAGTTAAATGTAAGACATGGAATTGATTTACAAAAGATTCTCTTGCATCAGGGGATTTTGTGGTTCTTTTTTAAATGGGAAAATAAGAAATAACATAGAATGAATAAAAATGTGTTTGCTAAGCTATAGTGATTAAGTTCTGTAGAATGTAAGGCATCTATTGCACATCTGAAATGGCAGAAAAAGCTTTATGGAAAAAGAGAAGTTTATGAAGTTTTGAATGTTTTATTGCTAAATTTTGGCATCTTTGCCTCAGTGTTGGTCATAAAGTAATGCATTCTATGCAATCCTGGTCTCTTGGAAGCTAATGAACTCTGTAGCATCAATAGAAAGAAGCATCGGGATGGGGATTTAGCTCAGTAGTTCCACTGCCTGCCTCGCAAGCACAAGGACCCAAGTTCCATCCCTGATACAAAAAAAAAAGAAAAAAAGAAAGAAGCATTGAAAGTCGCATTTGATTAAAAGCTCATTATTGGCAAAGTGCTTTGTACATCGTAGGCATTATAAAAGGTTGTTGATCCAAGAACTTCAGAATTGGACCGATTGAAGCCAGGGATGATGGCACACACCTCTCATCCCAGCACTCTGGGGGTCTGAGGCAGAAAGACTGCAAGTTCAAGCCCAGCCTCAGTCACTTAGTGAGACCGTCTCTCAAAATTAAAAATGTTAAAAAATAGGCTGGGAATATAGCTCAGTGTGAAGGCTCTGGGTTCAGTCCCCAGTACTGAAATAAATATGTATGTGTGTGTGTGTGTGTGTGTGTGTGTGTGTGTGTGTGTGTGTATAATATATATAAAGTTTTGGTAGGGACGCAAGACATGGTACCATATATATTTAATTACTGATTATAAGGCATATTAACATAATTTATATTTATAATTTTTCTTTTCCTGGCCTTATTTGTAAGAGTACCTTCTCCTTTAATATCTATGAATAAATTCTGCCCTTGGGGAAAAAGGCTAAACTAATACTCTAACAGTTTCCCATTTGAAATGGTAGATAATGTGGTATTTGCTGCTGTTTTCATTTTTTTTATTCGTTTTATTTTGGTTTTTGAGAGAGATTTCACTATGTAGTTCAGCCTGGGCTTGAACTCACTATGCAGCCCAGGCTGGCCTTGATTCACAACGATTCTCCTGTCTCTGCATCCCAAGTGCTGCAATTACAGATGTGCTCCACCACAGCTGGCCTGCTTTTTTCATTTCTGAACCAAAATAAAATTTAAGTGTTTTAGAAAGTTACATAAAATTTAATGAAACATACATTACACTAATATTGCACTAATATTGAGAAGTACTTTATAATTGTTCATTAAGAGGAGGACAAAAACTCAAAAGTGCTAAGCCCTTGTCCTGTTGTGCCTGTGACTTGTTTGTAACACTTGCACTGCTTGCTTTAGGTGCTGTTACGGAAGTCACCCAAGCTGTAGAGTATTTAGGAATCTACAGCTGAAACTTAGGAATCAAGTCTTGGAAATACTTCAGTGTCTTCCAAACTTCTCTGGTACTTTGATGTATCTGATTAAAGGTTGATATTCTGATTGTATACATCTAAAGAAAGATGAACTTAAAAAATACACACTAAGATAATAAAAAAGCATAATAATCAGAAAACAAAATAAGATAGACATATGATCTGATACATCCATTATCAGAAAAAAAAGTCCTTTATTAAAATATAAGCTGAGTCAAACTCTAGCCCAGCATTTATTAGACATTTGCTAAGGATCAGCATGTTTAGTGGCGTAAAGGAGCTATGAAACATGGTTACTAATGATGTTTAGGTAAAATACTTTTAAATTAATTAATTAATTTATTTATTTTGAAGTAGAGCTCAAACCCAAAACCCCACACATGCTAGCTCTACACTGAACCCAACTGTCATCCCCAATGAAGTATTTTTGAGTATGACATTGCATTATTACTCAGAGTTTTCCTTGTTCTATTCCTTTTCTTCTTTAGTGGGAAGTGTTAGGATTAAATGATTGGAAGGATCCCAGTGCCCTTCATATCTGGTGCTTTTTCTCTCTGCAGGAGATGGAGCAGTCAATGAACATGCTGAATTCCAACCATGAATTGCCTGATGTTTCTGAGTTCATGACAAGACTCTTCTCTTCAAAATCGTCTGGCAAATCTAGCAGTGGCAGCAGTAAAACAGGCAAAAGTGGGGCTGGCAAGAGAAGGTAGTCAGGTAGCCCATAGCTGGCATTTGCACAAACATGGCAACACTGGGTGGCATCCAGTCCTGAGGGAAAAGTGCGTGAAGTAACTACTGTAAACTTGAGTCATCCTGAAGTTGATCTCTTACAACTGTTGTGTATGTTAACTTTTTAACACGTTTTGTACTTGGTACATAAGAAAACCCAGGTTACAACCTTTGTCTGTATGAGGTCAATATTGATGTCACTGAATTAATTACAGTGTCCTATAGAAAATGACATTAATAAATTATATGAAGTACTATACATTATGTATATTAAAAAAGGTCTTAATCCAGAGATCAAATTATCTTGTCATTTTTTCACTTGTTTCTTTTTTCCTGACAGTTTTCTTCTATCTTTCATTATCTGAAGAGTGAAATGACCTTTCCTATTTAAACACGATGCTTGTTATTTTTAGAGCAGCATGCACCATGTTTTTTTGTGTAACCATACCTTTCAAATTCTCAGCCTATTCGCCCTGCTATGTAATTTACTCTGATATGTGAGGTTGAACCACATGTTCCTGATATAGTTATAACTTTTATTATTATAGTTAGCTTCAGAATATGGATATATTAATCAGAATAGAGCCTATTTTTAAATTCTGGTTACCATCTATGGTATTCATTTTACAATTATTACATACCAACTGTTTGCTATGATCCACAGTAGACTACAAAGATAGATAATATCCACACACCTGTCTCAGTAAAGCTTATTATATAAGGAGGGAGAGAAATAACAACAGAACGAATGGCCGGGGGAAGGAAGTACAGTGGAAGAAAAGCCTTGTAGAGTCTAAGGGTAGAAAATCAACTGTATTGTGATATTGGTAGTGTAACATAGGCAGCTTTTTTTTTTGCCTTGGCACTGGGGATCAAACTCAGGACCTTGTGCTTGTGAGGCAGGCATGGTGCCACTGAGAAAAATCACTGTGCCCAACCCAGGCAGCTTTTAAATCCCCTTAATCTCTCTCATTATTGATTATTAGAGTTGTTGCAGTATAAATTACTACTTTCCAATCAAAAGCATCTAAACATTTTTTTCATTAAGTTAAATTTTATACCTTTCCCTTTTGGGTTATTTTAATTAAAGAAACTCAAGTCATAGTATTCTTGCAGAAGGCTCCTATTCTCCTGTGTTATTCTCCTCTTCCTTTCTTACAATTAATACGTTGTCAAAAAACATGGTTCCACGCTTTGCTTTGTCTTTTGTGTTAGGCACATTGTTCATTTTGAAATGAGGTACATAGGTTTTCTTCTAAAGAAATGATTTCTGGGGGTTGGGCATATAGCTCAGTGTTCAAATACATGCTTAGCATGTGCAAAGTCCTGAGTTCAACCCTGAGTACACACACAAATTCTGAAGCAGAACATTTTATCTCTGTGTGAATTGTATACACTAATGACACCAAACCGAACTATGAATGATTAGGTGAATTAAGTGGTTAATGGTAGAACTAGATTACTGAAAATAAAGTGTTAGAACATTAGCTGAATGCCATTCATTTGGCTAGCGTTCTAATTTTTACTTGAAAGTAGTATTCTAATTTTTATTTAAATATTAAATGAGAAAATGTGACAATCAAGATGGTAAGTTTTAGTTTATGACTAGACAGCATTTTTTAAAATCAGAATTTGCTCATGGAATACCTAAAGACCAAGAAATTTAAAAACACCCCAAGGAAATTACTATTTCACAGGCTAATTAAGAAACTAGCTATTTTACATAGATTCTAACACCATGTGAATATAATACTATATATATTTCTTACCATGTCACAGAAATAGTATGTCAATTACATATGAGAGCTTATCTTTCCATAAAACTCTCACCAAATACTTAACGTGCTTATAGATGTAGAAATTATTATGCATATTATTAGACAATACAGGATTTGGTACAAAGAGCCACTGTGTCACTACTAAGTTGCTTTGTGGCTTTGGGCATGTCATTTTCTATCCTTGGTCTATGGCTTATTCTTTGTTATATCTCCAGCACTGAGCACATAGGCACAGCAGTGAATATTTGTTCAATGAGAAAATAAAAGAGCTACAAGCTTCCTCATCTAAATGGAAGGATTTGGATTAGATCTGTGTTTCTTTTTCAGATCTCTTTTTTTAACTTCCTTGGCTTCTTCCTGCTAGTCTAAAGTTGGAAAAAAAGTATTTTGCCCTTTAAAGCTCATGTTAGATTCACTTTACACGTATCCCCTTTTAAATGTAAGTTTTGCTTTTTATAATTTTTTACATCAGCTAAATCTGAGCAGTGACTTTGTTCAAAGTAAATCCTTGCTGCCTGGGTGTCCAGGGTGATTTCTCCACAGTGGACCTACTATTTCTGTTTCAGTTTTTTAGGAGTCAAAACCAGGATTCATCCTAGATGTAGTTAACATTTTGAAAAGATTCAGGATTTTGCCTAGTCTGCCTAGAGTAGTATCTTATTAATTGTCTCTTATGCTTTTTCTGACAGGAGGGAGGAAGCAAACATACAGCATTTGTGCGTTTCAGTAGGTGGAAGAATGGGAAGGGCCCAATGAGGAATGTTAATAAAAGGAGAACTTTTAAGTAGTCAGATTTTCAGGGAGTGGGGGGTGGGGACTGTTTGTGTTCAACTGAAGTTGTTTTTATTTAAAAATCTATTATTAAAATCTATTAAATGTTGTAAAGAAACTTGCAGGAACTATTTTCATTTTTGTTCATTGACTTTCAGGTTGCATCTAGACATACTTTTGCATGGTTCCAACCATGAATGTACCATTTTGTATTTACAGTCAACAAAAATTCTGCTAAGCATTAATTTCTAAGACCACAATGGAAGCTGGTGGCTAAATCCTTTAATTCCGTTCAAGGAGTGTGTTGAGACCCAATCATACTGTACTCTTTGGCATTTTAGATGTGATTATTTTCATCACTAAGGGTCATTTATTTTTTAATTTAGAAGATGTGAGACTATTCAGTTGATAATGTTTATATTATTCAGGAGGTCTGGACAGTAGCTTTTGTAAAATTCAGATGTTTATGAATTATGGATATTGCTTTTATACTAAAAAAAATGAAGTACTAAAAGCTATTTTATTAAAAAAAATCTGCCCTAAATAGCACCAAATGTGAGCTTATCTCTTTTACACCTTCATTAGGGGAGCTAAAGCTTTCCACAGAGCCAGCCTGAGCTGCCAGTCAGAGCAAGACTGAGCCGGCCAGGCTTCATGTTACAGGATGGCTTGTTTACTTCCCCGGCTTCCTCTGGGCCCTAAGCTCTTAGACTGTAAGGCATTGGTAATATGGCAGTCTGATTATCAAGGAAGGGTAAAAAGATCTTAATCTCCCCTTGAAAAATGCTCTGGAGTACCTGCCACACATAGAGCTCTGTCATGTTGTTGGGATCCCAACTCAGCCTTACATAAGGATATAGATGAAAGATCATGGTGAATTAAATTTCTACTTGGAACCACAAAGATATTAGCCACAACCCCCCCCCCCACACACACACCTCAAGGAACTTCACTTGGAACTATCTCCTATTTTAAGTATATAGATACTTAGTCAAGAATACATTATGAGGCATGGATACTTATTGTGTGCTAAAGGCTATTAGATGAGACACAATGAGCAAAATAGACTTGAATTCTGGCTTCAGGGCTTAACACTTAGAGGGAGACACATAGGTCAACTGAAGATACCTATATATCTAATAAAAATCTTGATAAATACTACCAAGGAAGAGTCCAAGATTCTATAAAAGCTTGTAAGTAGGGAACCTATGTGGTCAGGTATAGGACAAATGTTGGAGCTCTTTCCTTAAATGTGACTTACAAGGTAAGATCAAGAGTCCATAGGCCCTGTTACGGCTTGCATCTAGATGTCTCCCTAAAGCTTCCTGCACTCATGGGTGGGGCTTTTAGGAGGTGGCTGGATCATGGGTGTGTGATTGCTGGGATTAAGATCATGTGATAACTAAATTGGTGCATACTAGGAAGGCCCACCCTGGGAGTGGGTGGCACCACAAGGTTTGTAGCTTGGATGAGATAAAAGGGATACTGGAGGATACTTGCTGCTGTTGCTGCTTGTTGCTACCTTCTGCCTCATGCCTGCCACACCATGAACTGTTTCTCTTCTGCACTGCCCCTCTGCCATGCTGCTTGGCCTTGGAGCCAGCTGGCTATGGACTGAAACTCTACAAACTAAGAAATGATAAAACTCTTCTCCTTTAAATTGGAGTGTTGGGTATTTTTGTCTCAGCAATGAGAAAAGTAAGCCCCTGTTCTCCATGCTCCTTAGAGCTTGCTGTCTCTGCAGCCTTATTACTTTCCCATTCCCAGCAGGACTTGAATCACTGCTATGTCTTCTTAGGAAGGGAAGTCCAACTTCCACACTGATGAGCAGGCACTGGAAGACCACGTGAGCAGCTTCAGGCTTATCTCAGAGGCGGTTGTTAGCAAGGACCAGGAAACTCAGCAATTCTGGGGTTTTGGTGTCATCACCTTCACTCCAGAGCAGGCCTCAGATGCCATGAACGGGAAGTCCCTGGCTGGTCATCAGACTGTGTCAGCAAGTCTCCCCAGGGCATCAGGGAGGGGTGCCTTGGGGGGCATGGGGGTGATAGCAGCTACTCTAGAGGTGGTGGGGACCAGGGAGTGACAGGTGTGACAGTAGACCTGGAGTATACTGATATGGCTATGGATGATCCAGAGACTATGGTGGCAGGAGCCAGGGTGGTTATGACTGCTACTTGGGAGGAAATTACAGAAATGGTTACAGCAACTCAGAGGCGTGTGCAAATAATCTGCCCAGGAATAACACTTCTGATCCAGGACTCTCCTTCCAAATTGCTGTATATTTAAAGGTTTTTGGAGCTACACTGAAACTTCTGTTTTAATACATCATCTGTTTTTGGATTGAGCCCTCAAAGTCTTATTAAAGACCCTTTAGAAAGTTCCCTGTGCTCTTTAATTTTTCTCCCATTTAAAGACAAATTTCAGGGACATTTGTAGGGTCTAGGAATTTTTCCTTTTACAAAGTTTTTAGTTTGGGCTCTCAGGATTATTGCTTCTGGAAAAAAAAATTGGCCAGACTGATTTAAAAAAAAATCAATATGTATCTAGGGTCATTTAAAAAACTTGTGCACATTTTTATCATGACTAGAAAGTAATTTTTGAATGTACCTGTAAGCAGTTTGCATCAAGAGTATGATTGCCTAGAGCTATTTTTTATTCAAGATCACCACCCTGATTATTAGAGCTTCTTTAAAATGTTTGTTACGGTTTGGGTCTGGATGTCCCCACAAAGCCTCATTTGGTCAGAGGTAGCCGAATCTGGAATGTGATTCTGGGATTAAGAGTGTGTGATTACCAAACCACTACACATGAGTGAGTAGTTTAGCACTGCCCTAGTCCCAGTAGTCTGGATGGGATAAAAGAGGCAGAAAGACTCAGTGAAGCTTTCCTTTGTTTCCTTTGCTAGCTTGTGCATGCCATGTTGTTTCTCCCCTGCAATGTCTTTTTGTCATCCCTGCCTTGCGGCCACCCAATTATGGACTGAAACTTCTACAAACTATAAGCCAAATAAACCCCTTCTCTTCTAACTTTGGGTGTCGGGTATTTTCCACAATGATAGAAAAGTAACTAACACAATGTTCGTGAATGTCTTTTTTAAATACTGGAAGAAAAAAATATTATTTTGTGTCCATGTAGTGTTTAGGATGTCCTTCACAGAGCTGATTAAAAAGATGAAACCTGAACACACACACACACACACACACAAGCACAAGCACACACCAGTCCACAGGAATCATCGAGGCTCAAGCTGAGAAGAATGGAGTCAGAATGAGGAGCTCCCCTGTCTGAGCTGAGGTGAGTGCGCAGTTGGGGTATTTCCAGAGGGGGGTGAGTAACTAGGAGGGAGGCAGATGCCACCTGGGTGTGTGCAGGCTGCTTCCATCTTATCTTCTGGAGGACACTCACCTTGTTTCCAGAACATGTCACAAAGGAGAGCCCTGTGTGTGGAGTTCCAGGATGCTTCAGGGAATGAAGTAGGACTGAACATAGACTGGGCCAACTTGGGCTTGAATCTTGAAACATAGTGGCTACAGCCAGTGAACATTAATAAAGTAAAATGGGGCTAACCATGTAGTTCACATGTGTAGTATGTGCTGAGCTCAATCCCCAGCACAAGAATAATAATAATAGTAAAATCATGCAGTCCTAAAACTCCTTCCCTCAGTCTCAGTTTTATAATTGAGTTCAGTTGATGCCTAGAAGTTAAGTTTTGCTTTTACTAAAGGACTCACTGTAAACTTGATATTGCCCCCTAGTACACCTAAAAGAGATTTGATTGGTATAGGCAAATCATACAATGTTGGAGGGACTCCCTTATGCAGACCTGCACCTGGCTGGGACTGGCTATGGCCACCTGGCCATAACTGGTACTGACAACAAGCCTCTGGCAAACTGTGGTATTTGAAATTCATTGCTCAAAAGCCTACAATCTTAATAGAAATGTCAGAGTTCCAGAGATTTTGACAATTTTTTGACTATGTTAACTGGAAGAAAAGCAAGCGTAACGTTCTCTCCTGTCTTGCTCCCTGCTCCCTGTTGGCCCAGCCTCAAATATTTAAATGATATGGCCCAGCAGACACCAGTGGCTCAAAGACAGCTTCTCTTTCTCTCCATCCTCTTTGGAGCTGCCAGGGGTTGCTTGGAAAGACCTCCTGGTAGACTCTTGGCTCTCTGACTCTGAACTAGCCCTTCTCAACTTGAGACCTTCTCTGTCCTCACTGGTTTAGTTGTATGTCCATAAACACGAGTGACTATATGTATGTGGTTTTGAAGATGTCCTTGGAGAATTTTATGGACAATTCAATTTCTGTATTCTTAGCTGACCTCTGTTCCTTCCTTGGGGAATTGGATTGTGGAATAGGAAGGTTAGGGTATATCCAGACAGTGCAAATCTTCTTTCTGAAAAACAGTGCCTTGGGGTATAGCCCTCTAGGTGGGAACTAAACTGGGGGGAAAGGGAGGCAACTGTGCTGTGCTGCTCTGTGCTCATGGGAACTTCTTGGTAAAATGTTGGATTAATCCACATGCATCCTGTCACTGTCCGCTCACTCTTCACACACAGAAGGGTCCTACCCTCTGCATTCAGGCTTGGTGTTAGTTTCCTTTCTGTGCCAAACAGCCAGAAAAAAGAGGCCTGGAAAAGGGAAACATCTGTGTTCAAGGAGAAGCAATGTCTTCTGCCACTACTAGTGTGATTTTCTGTCTAAAGTAGTGGTTCCATCCATCATTCTGTTTGTTCCTGAAGGCATAGACAGTGTTCTGTTCCCCTACACACCCTAAAAATTTCTGCATAGATCCATAACTATTTGCTGAACAAATGAATAACCAAACATAGTAATCAGGTTGCCTTGGTGGTGATTCTTTTTTTTTTTTTTTTTTTTTTGGTACTGGGGATCGAACTTGGGTCCTTGAGCTTGCGCAGGAGGCGGCGAAACCACTGAGATAAATCCCCGGCCCTGGGTGGTGATTCTTGGTTTGTTGTTGTTTTTGATTTTTTGAGACGGGTCTCACTGATAATCCAGGTTGGTCTTGAACTCACTATGAAGCCCAGGCTGGCCTCAAACTCATGGCTATCCCCTGGTCTCAGCCTCCTGAGTGCTGGGATTACAAGCATGTGCCACCATGCCTGGCTTGGGTGGTGATTTTTGTATCTAGAAAGATGGTGAAGGAAATAGAATGGAGAGGTTGGAGGCATTTGGAGAAGGGCTCCAGTGTCTGAGAAAAGAGAAAATATGATTATAAGTACAAATGAAACAAAAGTTACTGATTTTGTATAGAAACTGTTCACTCTAGGGGTAAAAACCTAGAGCTTTCTTTTAAGAAATTGGTCAGAATCCTGGTCTGTTTTTCCTGGTGATAGAAAATAAACACCCTAAAGTCTTGATTTGATCTTATTTTGAGATTTAAACCCACAGGGCCCCAGAGAGGTGAGGCTGTGACTTAGAAAGGACAGTTTCCATGGAGAAGTCCCGAGTTGGGCCCTCAGAGAACATATGGTCAGCTGGGCCCAGATGTGTGGGCCTCCAGCCCCCAGAGGTGCTCTTTACACAGGTAGAAGAAGCTTGGGAAATCTAGCTCCTACTGTGCAAGAGACCCAAGCCAACACATTTGACACATGATAACTGTCTAGTCGAGGCTGCCTTGTTCTGCCAAGTCTCTGACGGAGCTGAGGACACTGAGTATCTTCTCAGTATTGTTCCTAAAATCCTTCCCATTCAATACTACCCAGAATTGGTCTCTAGGTTGTTCATCTATAAAAAAGGAAAATGTTTTTCTAGCTTGGCTATTGGTATAGGTTGCATCCCCACCACCACCCTGAAACAGATATGTTGGAATCCTAATTCCCAGTACCTCAGAATGTGACCTTATTTGGAAATGAGGTCTTTAGAGAGGTAATAAAGATAAAATTTAGGCGGGCCCCAATCTAAAATGACTGCTGTCCTTACAAAAGGGGAAAATTTGGACACAGACAAACAGACATGGAGGGAAGGCAATATGAAGAAGCACATAGAAAAGATGGCCATCTAAAAACCAAAGAACACTTGAGGTTACCAATGCCAGGAGGGAGGCTGCCAACAGAAACTTTCTGGTGCCTGGTACATGGCTCTGCTGACATGCCAGTTTTGGACTTCTGGCCTCCAGAGCGTTGAGATAGTAAGCTTTTGTTCTAAGGTCCTTAGTTGGTGGAACTGTGTTAAAATATCCCTAGGAAACTAATACAGTTATTTTTAAAACAAGAATTTTATAAATATCTAAAAAATACATCTCTCTAGATAGTAATTTCTTCTTCTCAAAAAGTCCTGAGGCTAATAATCCTTCCAGACTAAGCTGAACTGAGTGTATCTAACAGAGACTGAAAGCAGATGTGACTTCTAATTTACACTCAGTTACAGATAGAAGCTCTCCATGTTACTTGAAGGGTTATGATTTTCTACCTTGAAAGAGTTTGAGTGGACAGATATTTTGTATGTGAGGATTGCCAAAGAGCACTGAGCAGCAATGTGAATTTAAAAAGTGTCTTTGTACATAGGAAAAAAGACTACAAGTATGGGTGCTGCTTGGTGGAATGAATGATAATTTTTTTTGTTATTTGTACATCTGTTTCACAAGCAAATATATATTATTACATTAATCATAATATAATATATTCTAGTGAATATAAAACAAAACCTAGTATCACATAGTATCATTTGTGTTTTTTGAAGCAGGCTATTGCCAAGTGGCCAGGCTGGTTACTAACTCCTGGGATCAAGCAATACTCCTGCCTCAGCCTCCAGAGGGGGGGCTGGAACTATAGGTGCATGCTAACACTAGTATCTTTTTTTGCTGTTGTTATTGTTAAAGACTTTATTTTTTTCTGACTCTTCCAAATAGGGAAGACAATGGTCCTTTCAAATACTAGGTAAAATCTGTATTATCTTTTTCTCTCCTGTGACTATTAATTATGACATGTCAACTTGAATGGATTAAGAAATGCCAGCAAGGCTGGGGATTTAGCTCAGTGGTGCCATGCTTGCCTTGCAAGTTTAAAGTCCTGGGTTTGATCCCAGGTACCGAAAAAAAAAAGGAAGAAATACCTAGAAGATTAATAAAGCATAATTCTGGATGTGTCCATGGACAATTGATATATAGACCAGCAAACTGAGGGGGTAAAGACTCTCCCAGGATGTGGGTGGCACCAACCAACAGGCTTGTAGCTTAGATGGAATCAAAAAGGGAAAGAAGGAAGTGCCTCTATTTTGGAAGAGCTCCAGTTTTTGCCATCACCTTGGACATTGGTTTCCACATTTTTTTTGGTACTGGGGATTGAACTTGAGTCCTTGCGCTTGCACAGCAGGCGGCGGCAAAACCACTGAGCTAAATCCCCAGCCCTGCCTGGTTTCCACTTTTCTACTGCAGACTCATGGCGATTCTGCAGTGAGCTTCCAGGCCTTCAACCTTGGACTGGAACTGCATCCTAGATCCCTCTTGCTCTGTGGCTTCCATCTTCTTGGGCTAAGCAGCTATTGGATCCTCCAGCTCTACAGCATGCAGATGACTATTGTAGATTCTTTGGCTTCAGATCCCACAGAGAGTCATTAAGGACTCTTCCAACTCTGCTCCTGTAAGCCTAATAAATCCCCTTGCATAACTGTACATATATTTAATGTTGATCCTGTTCCACTAGAGAGCAACACTAATACACCTGCCATCTTCCAACCTATGGTGTTTCCTTTTGCGCTCTACTGTATGGTTCAGCAGGAGAATGGCGCTATGGTTAGTGCAACACGGTTAATAGCTCCATGTATTTTCACTGCAAGTGACTGGACTATGAATCACCTTTGGATACATGGGGGACTACTCAAAGCAAATACCAACTCCCCAGCTTGTGATACTGGGGATAAGTAAGTTATGCATGGGACATTCTTTGCTGAAGGTAAGGGTGCCCATTCCTTTACTAGGGCACCAATACAGATGGATTTATACAAGAAAACCTCCAGAAAATCATTGCCAACAACTGAGAAAATGACACTCTTTGGACAACTGCTCTTAGCGGGAGCATAAGGGCATCCTTGGTGGGGTTCATGGGGTAAGAGGCTTGCTTGTTCAGGAGACAGATAAAGTAAGAAATTAGAACTGTTTGGCAGATAGCTTGCCATGAAGCACACTGACATAGACAAGTGTGAATGATAGTTAAATGTAATGATCAAAACCAGGCCTTAGCTTCCTTTGCCTGGTCACAGATCGTAGATAAATTTAAGGTTGTACCCACCCCTGTGTACATGAATTCATGAGTCATGAGGAGAGATGAAGGGCAAGGCAGTTCCCTGAGAATAATGCTGACGGTGCCCGCCTTGAATTTAATATGAATATGTGACAGAGCCAGTCTTTTGCCTGTTATTACTTAATGTCTCCAGAGTGGTTCAGCTCGTTCTACTTGATGTTTTTATAGCTCTCAGTAACAGTACATGCTCTAAGAAGAGACTGTTTCTTTCCTAGGGCCCACATCTTCAGCTTGATGGAAAGGTTCAGCACCCAGTAGCTATTAAGAGCTCGCTGTGTACAGCTGCCCACATACACACAGCTCTGAGAGTTGAGAGCTACAGCATGGGTGCTTGGGAAAGTAGTTGTCACTGTGCAAGAGCCAAATCTTTATTTTGATGACCAGGAAATCAGTAGATACTTTCGTAAACTTGAAAACAACTAAATAAAAGTGTATCCATTATATTTTAAAAGATGGCTATAAATAGCTTTAAAAAAATCGCTAAAACAGCTTGCTAGGAAGAAAACAAAGGGAAAACCAGAGACCAAAGAAAATGAGAAGGTGGGAATTGGATGAAAGAAATAGAGAAATGTGGGCCGGGGATTTAGCTCAGTGGTTTTGCCACCTGCTGCGCAAGCTCAAGGACCCGAGTTCGATCCCTGGTACCAAATGAAAGAAAGAAAGAAAGAAAGAAAGAAAGAGAAATGACTTCTCTGCATCAATCTTTTTGTATAGTTTTGACTTTTACAAGCATATTAATATTTTACTTATTAAAATTAAATCAGTTATAGGGGGAAAACTCTAAAATTCAATATGAAAAGAAATATACGCAGGTGATTTTAGATGAGCAACATGACTATACTGAATGAAAAAAGAATTAACAAAAGCAGCTATTGAACACTAAGTTGACTATAGCCCTTCAATCTTCTTCTTCTTTTTTTTTTTTTTTTTTGCCCTTCCATCTCAAAATGAAAGAACTGCAAACAAATCCTGGAACGCTACTTGAAAGCCTGATCTCCTTGCCAGGCTGATCAGTGATAGCACCAATAATGGAACAGAATATCGTGTGCTTCTTGATGAGATGCTTTGAGGTAACAGTGCCATATTTGTGATATTCCTGCCCCAAATAAGACAAACTGAATCTAATGAATTAGCCCCAGACAGCCCCAAACGGATGGGATTTTTAAAAATATTTGAATTGTAGGGTCTGAAGGTGTGGTTCAGCGGTAGAGCACTTACCTAACATACATGAAGTCTTAGATTCCACCCCAACACTGAAAAAAATTGAATTATAGGTATTCTTTAAAAATTAACCATGTTATTAAAGACAAAGGAAAACTGAGAATCTCTTTCAGATTGAAGGGTTCTAAACATGACCTGACAGCTAAATGCAATATGTGATCCCGGATTAGATCCTAAACTGGAAAAGAAGTTCTTCTAGTGAATATTACTTGAGAGGTGAGTAAAATTTGACTATGAGCTGGGCCTGGTGGTGCAGGCCTGTAATTTCAGCACTCTGGGAGGCTGAGGCAGAAGGATCACAAGTTTGAGCCCAGCCCGGGGAACTTAGCAACTTAGTGAAACTGTCTGAAAATAAAAAATGAAAGTGAGCTGATGTAGATTAGTGGGAAGCCCTTGGGTTGAAGCCCCAGAACTGCAAAGAAAAAAAAGAAAGAAAGAAAAAGAAAACTGAGTAAGGCCTATAGAGCACATAATATAATATGATAATAATGTCAAATTTCTGAATTTTTCCATATGTATTGTGATTATGTAATATAACTTTTTCATAAGAAATACAAACTGAAGCATTTATAAGTAAAACAACACCGTGTCTGTGACTGACTCTCAAATGACTGAAAAAAAACACCCCAAATTTGTGAGTGCACGTATACACACACACACAGAGTGTACACAAATGTGGCAAAATGTTAATAGGTGCATAACGTAGGTGAAGGCTATAGGAGTTATTTGCATACTTTTTCCAGGTTCTCTCTAAGTGCAAAATTATTTCAAAAAATTTTAGTTAAAAAAAAATTTTTAGTTTTTAAAAAAAATGTGCTCTAGCCAGGCATGGTGGCACATACCTCTAATCCCAGTACTCAGGAAGCTGAGGCAGGAGGATTGCTGTGAGTTCGAGGCCAGCCTGGGCTACATACCAAGACCCTGCCTCAAATAACCAAATAAATAAATAAAAATAAAAAATATGCTGTAGCTCCTTCCTCGACACATTTATTTTCCTTTTTGTACTTATTCTCAATCTGGGGTTTTTATTGGTGGAGTGTTTGTATAGCCTTGAACTTTCCTGATGAAGCAACATGACAGAATGAAATGACAGAAGAGGAAATAGGGCTGTTCCATTTGGTACAGTCACTGCCTGATAAAAGCAGTGGCTCCAGATCTGTTTCACCTCCTAAAAAGAAAGGGGAGTATTTTAGTCCCTTCTTGTCATCATTGTTTAACCTTAATTTGGTCACTGGTAACTGGGAGGAAAGGCAGAATCACAAAAGGTAGCAAGAGGGACGTGCATCCATATTGGAGATCCCTCCCTTTCTTAAAAAGGCCAGGCTGTGCAAAGGTGTGTGGGACCCTAATATAAATGGCTCTAGCATGATAACTTGAGACAATTCTTTTATTGAACTGCTTAGCATTGGACCACTGTGTGGGTAAATTTCTTTAATATCCAGGATAATGCAAGTACAATAGAAATGCTTTGTTGTAATATCAATATTTACAGTGGACAAATAGATATTACAATCCAGAGGTTTAGGTACAGATTTCACAATTACAAAGAGGCGATATCGGCATCATCTGTAACAGACACTCACCCAGAGGAGTATCGACAACATGCTTTGTGTAGCCACAAATTATTCAGAAAGTAAAGCTTCCATGACAAGCCATCAAATTCACAGGCATCGTCAGCAACACAACAGCATCTACTAGGTAAGAAGCCACAGCAGTACACAGTGACCATGACAGCACTTGGGAGATGGGGAGCATAGGAGACCTAAGACCTGAAGTCAGCTCATCCGCCACCCACCACTCACTTGTCCCTGTAGTTTACAATTTCATCTATTCATTCTGAGGCTTCCACTCAAGACCCTACTCTAGAAAATTCTAGTTGCCTCTCATACTTCAGGGTATTGGTCTATGTCAAAGGTGATGTGTAGTCTGCAAAACTGGCTTCCTTCCAAAGGCAATGATAAAGAAGGAACATAGTCCCATTTGTTAATTTCACAAAAAGTGAAAAAAATAAAAAGCTATAGAGTGTGAAGCGTGCCCCCAGCAGCAGCCCCCCCATTCCAGTTGTGAGTTCTTTTTTTTGAATTTTCTTTACTGGGAGCAAAGAATGCTCAACACTGAAGTGTGATTCTCATGGAGGGATTTTCACTTTGTCAGGAGCCAAAGCCTTAGCTGAATCCACTGTTCACTTAGAGCTGGTGGAGCAGGTTTGCTATGAGGTCGCACTCGGTTGATACCACTCAGGCCTGAGAGCCTCTCTGTCCTGGAGAACCCAGTCAATTAATTAATATTTTCAATTACATTCTTGGCAGGTGTCAACTTGCCCTTCACAAAGGCTCAGCAGCTATGGTGCTCCCTACAGGTTTCATCCCAACATCAGGTCTCTACAGGACTGGAAGAGAAGCCTGGGCAGACCAGCCAGGTCCTGCCTGTGATTCCCCTCCCCAAGCCTCCTTGGCACAGTCTGTAGGAGGCTTACCCTACTCTTCACGGGTAAGTGGAAGCTCTCTTGTGCTCAGGTACATTCCTAATTCCCAGGACAGTGCAGCCAGGTCTTTCTTCCATCCCCTCAGCAAATGAGGCTGAAAAAGGTGGCCTACATTAAGCAACACGAAGTCGAGATTTTATAACACCGCTGTAGATGTAGTCAGCAGGTTAAAAGTTGAGCTTCTGGCGCCGGGGATTTAGCTCAGTGGTTCCACCGCCTGCTGTGCAAGCGCAAGGACCTGAGTTCGATTCCCGGTACCAAAAAACAAAACAAACAAACAAAAAAAGTTGAGCTTCTGACAGGAAGGTCTCTCTTTCGACTCCTTGGCATGTACCATTGTACTGCTTTCTTTGTGGAGCTTTCATTAATTTTATGCAGTATTTCACAGCTTCAATTTCTTGCATCTTGGTTTACTTCCAGAATCATCAAGGAAGCATCTCGGATTCTGCTTGCTTATATAGAGAGATTTCAAGTAGATTTGGTTTTTAATAACCCCAGTGCCCTAATGTATGTTGATAACTCTTAATTTGATGCATTATGACCTATATTTTCTTTTTAAAGATGGAGGGGTTTTTTGTTTGTTTGTTTGTTTATGTTGTGCTGAGGGTTGAATCTGGGCCTTGTACATGGTAGGAAATAGTGCTCACCACTCAGCTAAATCCTCAGCTGAAGCTTCTGTTGTTAGAGAGCACAGCCAGATTCACTGGACCTTCAGTTGCGCTTTTCTGGGCTGCTCATCTTTTTGACTGAACTCAACAGGAATGAAAAAGTCAGTCATTTCTGTTCTTTGAAAAACCTATTTAAAAAAAAAGAAGAAAGCCTTTCCCTTCTGTTTGCCCCAGATAGCACTTCTGCCTGAGTTCCATACAGTGACCTGCTTGCTGCTGGTATGAATTGGGGGCCTGGAAGAGAGAAATTGAGGACTTCAAAAAGGTTCCTAATGAAATTCAAAAACATGGATTGAAATTAAATTTGTTTTTCACATATTTCTTCCAGTTCGCTTTGTGAAGAGATTAGAAAGCAAGTCATCAGAAAACAAGGTCAGAGAAGATCTTTACCAGAGAACCCTGTTACACAGCTAGTCCTCCTAAGAAGATAGCATAAGTAAATGGTTTTGAAGGGGCATGAAGTAGAATGCACACTATTTGTTTAGATAAAAGGGAGAAAGTCCTCCTGGTGAAAACAGAAATAACTGTGGAGACTTGATCAACTTTATCAGCAGAAAAAGACCCTTTTCAAAAATTGAGCATGACCAGGTCTCAGTGTGCCCCCAGACCCAGGATTTCCAGAGGAAGGATGGTTCTGTGGAGATCAGCATGGTTTCCCCGGGTACAGGAATTGGCTCGATTATAAAAGCAAGGAGCAACAGCTTCACTTAGATGTAAGGACAGGGGAACATATAGACCACATAATAGATACACAATAAATACTCATCAGTCCGTGAAAAAAGATATTTTTAGAAGCCAGTTGAATATCACTTGTGTTAATAGGTGATATTGACTTACTTTCTCCTGGTTCTCACTGGTACAAAACAACATACATTTTACACAAAACTCTCTGATAGGTATCCACAAGGGAAAGTTTTTTGTTTTTTGGTACCAAGAATCGGACTCGGGACCTTGCACTTGCAAGGCAGGAGCCAGAACCACTGAGCTAAACCCCCAGCCCTCCACAAGGGAAAGTTTCCATCCAGTCCCTGCTGTTTCCCACAGGAGGTTAGACAAAAGTTTCCTAAGTCATTGTTCATTGTAACCCAAGTATGCTTCCAGTGAAGGGCCGTGAGTCAGACTCCACTTCATTGGCAAACTCTAAGACCACCAGGTGGCCTTAGTCATAGAAAAGAATCATTTGATATGGCAGCAGTTGCTGCAGATGTGAATCCTTTCTTTTGGCAACAGACCTTGAGCCCTTACAAGTCTTCAGGGACTATAAATGACAGATGACATTTTTAAAAGTAGGCAAACCAGACTATTGTCATTATTCTTTGGAGGGGGGTTCTTAACTTTTCAGGGTAGCTTGGTGTTCCCCTGCCAGTACAACTTCTCCTCTACTTTTTTCTTTTTCCATTGGCAGAGAAGCAGCATCTTAAAGGTCTTTCTGAAGGTTCTGTTGCAGAGGGCATAGCAGATGGGGTTGACTGTACTGTTGACATAGCACAACCAATAGCCCAAGTGCCACAGAGTGACTGGGACACACTTATCACAGAAGGTGGAAACCAGGACCATGATGTTATAGGGGGTCCATGTAATGATGAAGGCCAGGAGAATGGCGCTTAAGGTCTGGGCTGCTTTCCTCTCTTTGACTAGGACCATTCGCTTTCGTTTGGTCATTTGATGGCTGAGGTTGGGATTGAGGCCTTTTGATGAAGGGTTCTTGGACACTGGGAAGGAGCAGGGCATGATTTTTACTTTTCGACAGCCGTTATTGGTTTCCTGGGTCCCGTCAGCTTTAACCACCAGTCGGAACTTATAAGCCACACACTTCTGACTCCTGAGTCTGTGAGCAGCAGCTGGGGACAGGAAGTATTTTGGAGTATCATAGTCAGTTTTTTCAGTTTGAGCTTTCACGAAAGTCTCCTTGGTCTCCTCAGGACTGAATTCTTCCCTTGGGCTTTCCTTAGCCTGATTCTTGTAGACCACTTGGAAGACAGGGTTGGTGGGGGGCTTGTCCTCATCCTCAGAGGCGGGGAAGCTGCTACAGGCAGTGAGCTGCTCAGTGTTGGCCCAGCTGGTGCTTTGGCCAGTGGCCTGGGATGGCTTCCCTGTGGCAGAGGTGCTCCTTCGGGAGGATGACCAGGAGGCCTGGCTCCTTTCCCTTTGGGCCAGGGTAGGTTGAGGGCAGCTGAAGCAGGACCTGAGCAGAGCCCTGTGAGCTGGCTTTTTCTTCTCAGCTTCAGCCACAGAGTCAGAGCCCTGGAGGTCAGCCAGATCTTTGGTTCGCTTCTCTGTTTCCCGGTAGATTCGGCAGTAAAGAATCGTCATGACAGAAACAGGGATGTAGAAAGCAGCAATGGCTGTGCCAAAAGTGATGGTGGGCTCGGAGAGGAACTGGATCTGACACTCATCTGGTGGTACGGTCCGCTTCCCAACCAAGTACTGCCAGCAGAGGATGGCGGGTGCCCAGAGGACGAAGGAGATCAACCAGGCCAGGCCAATCATGATGCCAGCCCTCTTCGGGGTTCGCTTGGCCCGATATGTCAGGGGTCTGGTGATGGAAAAGTAACGGTCAAAACTGATCACTAGGAGGTTCATGACAGAGGCATTGCTGGCCACATAGTCCAGTGCAAGCCAGAGGTCACAAGCCAGACTCCCAAGAGCCCAGCGTCCCATGAGGATATAGGTGGTGTAGAGGTTCATGGAGAAGATTCCAATGATGAGATCCGCACAGGCTAAGCTGAGCAGGTAGTAATTGTTAACTGTCTTGAGCTGACTGTTGACTTTGAAGGAGATCATGACCAAAACGTTGCCCACAATGGTCATCAGGCTGACTACTGCAGTCACGGCTGCGATGGTGATGACTTCCCACAACCGATGGTGCTCCAAAGGCTGGTGAGTTACCGGGGTGCCATTGCCAGCGGTCACATTGTGGTAAGATTCCCCTTCCATCCTGGTGCGAGAATTTACATTAAGCTTAAGTCTTAGGTTTTAGTTCTCTGTTCTTTCTCACCTCTTCTTGATCAGTATCTCTGGAAGAAAGGGAAATACATTAGCCCACTCACCAGCATGTGTTTCCTTTCCATTCATTGCTTATCATTTCTAATAGAGTATTAAATGTGGCCACACACGTAGTTAGAGAAAAATGCTGAAATTGCTGAACTGTTGATAACATTTTAATCACAGCATTTATCTCTTTGCTTTGTATGATTACCAATGTGCAAGTACACTTACTTCTTGAGCTTGAAACCGCTGCCCTCTTGTGGCGACATTTTAAAGCGGTCTGAGAAGATGAAGAAGAAAAAGCAAAAAGAGCCTGATTATTGGGAAGTAGGGATGTTAAATGACTTTGGATTGCAATGATTTTAAGAGCAGAAACTCTGCTTTTTAGGCAACTGGTAATAAAAGCCTAAACGGTGATGCATTGGGGAAGAAGATGGTTGTATTTAGTCTATAGTCCCTGTCTTTATTACTAAACTATTGAGGGGCTGTTTGACTGTGCTGTGCCACTTTTCCCTGCACCAATGCACAAACTCCATGTGCAGACCTGGTTTTTATCAAAGGACTTTGCAATTTGCATCCGTTGCTGAAGATAATCCCTCCATTCTCCGACTGTTTACAATGTCATTGAACAGTGTTAAGCTACAGTATATTTTTTCCCCTGATGATTATAAAGTAATGTGTCCCTCATAAAAGTTCAACCAATGTCAAAATGTAAATTTATAAAACAAAAGTCTTTGCTAATTCCATCTTGCTCTCAGGGGATGGATCTTGAAACCATCATGTTCATTGAAATAAATCAGAAACAAAAGTTTAAATAAATATCCCATGGTTTCTCTTATATGAGAAATCCAAAATATAAGTAATTAAAGAGCACAATAAAGGAGAGATGATAGGAAATAGGGAGATAGGAATTTTTGGAGAAGAGGACCTGAGGAAGGGAGAAGGGGAGAGGGGAGGTGAAGGAAGGGGATAAAAATTATCAAGATGTATGTATCTTGGTTATTTAGGGGATATATCTAGTTTTGGGATATATACATTTAAAATAATGTAATTATATGCTATAAATTTTAAAAAGAGAAAAATATCTTTCCTCTCTCTGTCTTATACAGGGAGTGAATATTATGTAGGGAAATTACCAAATCACATTTCAGTGTCAGGTTGAGGCTGGGGTTTAGTTCTTATAAAATGAAGGGTTGGTCTGTAGGTAAGTGGATCTCCTCATGGTTGCTCATTAAAGCCACACAGGAGCTTTTGAAAGGTATTAATGTCTGGGTCCCACCCCAGGCCTGTTAACTCAGAATCTATGTGGGAGAAACCTGTGTGCCATTTCATTTTCAAATTCCTCAGGTGATTCTCATGTGAAGTCAGACTGGAAAACCTGTGATACTTGAGCCCCCTGCTGCTCAAAGTGAAGTTAATTCAGGGTGCTTCTTACAAACGAATAATTCCATGACTAGAACCAGTGTTTCTCAAAGTGCTGCCAGTTCTTGTTAAATTGCAGAAGGGTGTGGCTTGCAATTCCACATTTCTAAAAAGCTCAGTACTCTCAATGCTGCTAATGTGTGAACCATACTTTAAGCTAAGGATAATTTCTGAACTTCCAGACAAGGAGCCAAGGCTTACCAAGGTGCTGTTAAAGTGTAATTTTCTAATTGAAATGCACAGTAACATTTGGGTCCTTATCTGCCTTCCAAAGTCATCTGAGTTTTTAAAAATTTCTCTCCTGCTCGGAATTAATAAAACTTCCCAACTCCTTTCTATTTTTTTCAATTGTTTTTTGGTCAGGGATAATTTTCCCTGATTTCTAGGCTGCTAGGAATGGACAGATCTTTCCACAGACAAAAGCATTTGGGACGTGAGGTAGGTTCCTTGGCTGAAGGAGTGATTTCTTTACTTGGATCACAATTTATTGTAGAAATTGAGTTTCAAGCATGAGAGTTTTCCACAATAAATTTCTTGAATAATTAACAAATTTTCATTTTTTGAGTAAAACATTGTATTTCTGGAGGAGTAGCTCTTATTTTGGTGGGGGGACAGAAATGTAAGTGGTATCAGGGTGTGGAATCCTTCTGAGCCCTTACTTGGTTATTTCCTCACACTTTATAGCTCTCACTTTTCACTCGCTGTTGAGAAGATGTTTATTACTAAGGCGCCAGCGTTAATAAATATCCCTGGTTTATTATTCCCACCACTGAACAGAAGAATCCCAGGGCAACAAAAGCCTTTGTGTTCCCAGCCTTGCCAATTTGTGTCTTTGTTCTCTGTTGTTGATAAATTACAAATGAAGCAAAATGACATAAAAATAAAAAGGATAACACTGTGTACCAAATGAATTCTTTCCTTGTTGAGTGGCCTTGAACTCTGAGGCTTTGCATAAAGTGAGCTTTGACCTTTTTTTTTTTTGAAATCCTTTTTCTCTGGGCAGCTTTTTGCCTGAACCTGTCCTTGCTGCAGTTCATTGTTTCTATAGCAACCATAGTGGAACTTTGGTTCCACTTTAATAGCATCATTATGCCATTGCTGGCGAGACATCATAGCCAGCTCGTGTTGTTATCATGAAGAATATCGATGAGCTGCCATCTGGTCTCTTCCTTTTCAAGGACAAATCAAGAACAAGCAGCCTTAAAATCCATGTAGTAACAACAGGTTAGAAGTGAGAAAGATCTTCCAGTGGAGGAATGTGTGAGGAAGGGAAGTTATGCATTTGCCGGTTTTTGATGATTTTTTTTTTTTTTTTTTTTGGTACCAGGGATCTAACTCGGGTCCTTGCGCTTCTGCAGCAGGCGGTGAAACCACTGAGCTAAATCCCCGGCCCCTAAACTTTTTTGATTGGTAGAGTAGAAATGCTGTCCAAAGATACACGGTTAAGAGATGGTTAAGAGATGACTCCTTACGGAGGATTTAGCTCAGTGGTTCCGGCACCTGCCGCTCAAGCGCAAGGTCCCAAGTTCGATCCTGGTACAAAAAAAAAAAAGAGAGATGACTCCTTAGCCCCATGTGGTGCCACACACCTGTAATCCCAGCACTCTGGGAGGTTGAAGCAGGATTGCAAGTTCAAGTTCAGCCTGAGTCACTTAGCAAGACCCTGTCTCAAAACAAAATATAAAAACGAGCTAGAGATAGAACTCTGTGTGAAGGCCCTGGGTTCTATACCCCCACTCCATACATGCACAGATGATTGCTCAATGTCTCTGAGTTGATAATAGGGCTTAATATGAGCAGGGTTTTAATGTGACATGCTTTTTAAAACATACTGTGTTCACCACTGTACTAGATAAACCTTATGAAAGAGACACACAGTACTCTGAGCTGAAGGAGTTAATCTTTTTCAGTTCTTAGAAAGAGGATCTAGAAATAAAGTTGAGCCTTTAAAGCCTAATTTATGTGACAGAGAGGTCTATTACTGAGGACATTAAAAAACTTCATTGTTCTAGTAGGACAGGAAAACAGGTTAGATTGCTTTACATGCAAGGCATAAACTGGGGGCATTTAATAAACTGGGGCAGTCCTGTGGGGTAACTTGGGAGGTCCCCTTCTGTTGTGAACAGTCTTGTTTTGTTTTCCCAGAGTACTGGGAAAATGTTTTCATTTTCTATATGTACTACGACATGAAAAAGTCTGGGAAGCACTGCCACAATTAGATGTATGAGAGAATCTAAAAGTCCAGAAGCCCTTGACTCTTGTTCAAGTCTTCCCAACAGAGTTGAAGGCAAAGATTAGGTGTTAAGTTTTGGCTTCCCATGGACAAGGATGTTGCTCTGAAAGAAGTAAGAATAAAAAGGTTTGGGGAAGAGGGAATGACTAACTGTATCAAATAAGGTTGATGAGTAAGATTAGGACTGAGGCCTGACCATTGGATTTAGTTACGTGGAGAACATAGTGAATCTTGGTCAGTTTGGGTGAAATAGTGGACATGTAAACCTTGTGAAGCAGATGAAAGAGTGACTGAGAGGAGGAGAATTATAAACAATGCTATAGAATACTTCTGTAAACCTTGGTTAAAAGAAATAGAGGAGAAACTGTATTAGGGTGTAGAGAAAATAGCTTTTTTTAAAAGAAAGGTAAGGGTTGTGGATTTAGCTCAGTGCCACCATGCTTGCCTGGTTCAAATCCTGGTACCAAAAAAAAAAAAAAAAGGTGGAAAGATTGCATGTTTTTATGCTGTAGTAGTTAGGGTGGAATGTCAACTTGATTGGCTTTGGGATCTGACCAAAGGGGATTGGTGGAGCACACCTTTGGGTGGTCTGGGTCATGGAGGTATGACCCTAAGGTCTGTCTCATCCCTTGCCCTTCCTCTCTGGTGCTCTTCCGTGCTCTGCTTCTCAGCCACCATAAACTAAGCAGCTTTGTTCCAACACACCCTTCTGCCATGAATTTTTTGCCTTGGAGCCTATTGACCATGGACTGAATCTTAAAATCAATCTGCAATCATAAGCTAAGTCAAACTGCTCCTTCTTTCAGATGTGGGTGTTGAGTATTGTGTCCTAGCAATGGGAAATCTGACTAATATATAAAATTGTACTAGGAGCAGAATTGTTGCTGTGACTGTTCCTGACCATGTGGTCCAGAGCCCTTGCAACTAGTTTGTGGGAAGAGTTTGGAAAAGTTTGGAGATGCAGGCTGGAGAAACCCTAAAATGTTGTAAGCTGAGCTTGATGAGCAAGTCTGGCCAGAGCTCAGAGGACCACAATGCTGATAGGAATGCTGAGAGTAAAGGCCAAGCTCAGAAGGTTTCAGTTGGGAACAGGGACTCCACTGGCAGTTGAACTAGAGGCTATGTGTGTTACACTCTGGCAAAAAAAAAAAAATTGTCTACATTTTGCCCATGTCCTGAGATTTTGCCAGGAACTGAGATGAAGGGTGGTCGACTAATCTGGCAGAGTAAATTTGAAGAGAACCCAACACTCAGGTTGTGGCATGGGTACTTCTGCTGGCTGCTTGTACTCAGGTTTATAGTAAGAACTGGGGGAAAAAAGCAAAGCAGAAAAATTTGAAAAATATAAATTTTGGCTCAGAAGGAAGTAAAGTTGAGTCCAGAAGCAGTATGGCTGCTGAAAAGATTAATGCCTTTAAACAGAAACCAAGTACAGTAGACCCTTGATTTATGAACTCAATTGGTTCCTGAGGGCTGGTTGTGACTCAAATTGGTTTTAACTCAATCCAGCTGAGATCTGGATGTTTACCTGGGTACATGCTATAGATAACAAGAGGCAGATGACTTAATTAACCGTTAACTTAACTGAAGTTGTTTGTATGTCAGGCTGGTCATGACTTGAGGGTCCACTGTACTTTGTACAAGAATAAGAAGAAAGATGCTTTGAGGGCTTCTCAGGAATCAGTAAGACATCATCTATTACAGGCTCAAAGGTGCAAAAGTATAAACTTTTTATTGGCGAAGAGAGACCCTGGGGTATCTGCTCCTTCTTGGTTCCCTGGAATTCATTTCACTGTGCTCAGCCATCTGGGCACTTAGAGGCTGCTGCAGCCATGATCCAAGGGGATCTGGCTGTTGCTTCTGCTGGCAGCAGACCCTGCCCTTCATACATGTGGTTGTTGGTTTTGCTGGCAGGCAGAACTTGAGAGTTGTGGAGTCAGGGAGGCTTCCATTCTAGATTTCAAGGAAGGGCCTAGAAGGCTAGGCAAAGGGGCCCTGAATGGGCAGTGAATGAAGCTGTGGGAATAAAGCCAAAGGTGCAGAGGACACCTCCAGAAGTTGGAGTTCCTAGGAGCACAGACTGTCAGCTGAAGAAAGTTGCAGGATGTGGGTGGTATCACCCTGAGGGAGAGGCTGTGTGGACTGCAACTGGCAAGGCCATAGGGGTGGGGCCCTGTGGAACTCACATTTTACCACCATGTCCTCTGGCTGCTGGTTATGGAGCTACAGGACTTAATGTTTGCCCTACTGGGTTTTAGTCTTGCTTTGGGCCTATTCTTTTCTATCCTCCTATTGCCCACTTCTGGAATGGGAATATCTACCTTTGCCATTATAACCTGGGATTATATATAACTTTTTTTTTTTCTTTTACAGAGGTTCGCAGCTAAGAGTTTGCCTTGATTTTCAGAAGGGACTTTGACTTGGACATGTGAAAAATGCTGGAATTGTTGAGACTTTGGGGGAAGGGACTGTTGTTTTCAGTTGTACAGAGAACAGTTGTATTGTGTTAGGCAAAATTATGATAGCTGTTGTCTTTTTTTTTTTTTTCTTTTGTGGTACCAGGCATTGAACTCAGGACCTTGTGCTTGCAAAGACAGGCACGGTGCCACTGAGCTAAATCCCCAGTCCTCGCTGTTGTCTTTATTTGGAGGTTAAGTATGGTTTAAGGAGATGCATGTGGATATGAAGTTGACAAGGGGGAGGATGTGGCGGGTATGGTACGGTGACAACTTTATTGGTTTGGGGATCCACTGAGGGAATCGGTGGAACACTTTGGGGTGTGCCTGGATGGGTCATGGAGGCCTGGCCTTGAGGTCTAAATCAGGTTCCTTGCTCCTTTCTCTCTGGCACTGCTCCCCTGATCTGCTTCCCAGAGCCATGAACTAAGTATCTTTGCTGCACTACATGCCACCCCCTTTTGCCATGTTTACGCCTTGGAGCCAGTTGACTTGAATCTCCTGAACTGGTGAGCTAAATTAAACCTATCCTCCTTTAAGTTGTGGGGGTCTGATATTGTGTCCTAACAATGAAAAGCTAGTATTTATGCTATTGTGAACCAGCCATTAAAAGGTAAAGACTGGAGTGTGAGGAGAGAGTGGGAAGAGTTGCTGGAGAGATGTTACCAGGTAGGTAGGCAGGGCTAGGAAATAGTTGCAATGAGAGAGATGTTGGCCTTGGACTGGAGCCAAGACCCTTCTATGGTAACCCAAGGAAAGGCACAGGGTAAGTGCAGATAGAGGTGTGCTGGGAGTTGCTGTAATAGTAGAAAGTCTTTTCTGACTCTTTCCATTTCTCTATGAAATAAAAATGGTCAACAGCTGAGAGTGGCCTGGACTATTTTAGTGGTTTCCTAATGTCTCCACTTAGAATTGTCATCCTCCTCTACAGAATGATTTCCTGAGTGTAGTGGATAAGGGTGTAGACTTTGAGGCCAGACCTCCCAGGTTCAAATCATTCCATTACTCACTAGCTGTGTGACCTTACAAGTTGCTTAATATCTATTTAGATCCCTGATCTGTAAAATGGAGATAACACTAGTTTACTTACAGGGCTACTGTGAGGTTCAAATGAAAAGATATATATGAAGTACTTAGGGCTGTATCTGGTGCATGTGAAGTGCTCAGCCAGTGTAGACTATTTTAAGAATGTTTTTCTTAGTTGACAATCCTTCCCAGGATCCCTCAACCTAGGAAGTCCCCCTCCTCCCTCCCATTTGTCAACCAGGCCAACTTCTGCTCCGCTCATGCAACCTTGGGCATACTTCTTTGCACCCGACCTTGAACCTCTCATTGAACTCGGTACAATGTAGTCTAAATATCTGCTTATAGGATTATATTCCTTGTGGAGTGAGCTACTTCAGGACAGAGACAATGTCTCTAATTCAGGACATAGCACTCTCTCTGCACAGTGCAGACAAAAGCAATGAACATTAACTACATATGGATATAAGAAAGGGCCAATAAGGACTGGGAAGCAAGAAAACACTTCTTTTGTTAGGCTGACTTTAGCTATTGCTTTCATTATTTTCATGTGGTTCTGCTGTACAAAGTTTAAAGTGGCTCCCAAGCATCTGTATAGCTAACTGTTCCCCTTCCCTTCTTGCAGTGAGACACCCTGAGGTAGAATGCCAGGTCTGTCACTGTCTAGACGTGTCACTTTAGGCAAGCTCTTTAACTCTCTAGGACTCTTTCTTCATCTGCAAAATAAGGGTAACAGCATCCATTATCAGAGCTTCATGAGAATGAGGTGTGAGCTATATAGTAGCCTCCTCCACCCTCTACCAGACTGTACTCTCCTCTACTCCCAGGGCCTGCCGTCCACACCCCTTACTTGGTTCCTACATCCGTACCTCCTCTGGATCCTGACTTCAGTATAGGTGTTTACAATGATATTTATATGCTCATTCTTGACAACTAGGTGATTAACCTGAAGAAAGAACTCATTGGAAGTCTCAGCACAGTTAACTTAGGCTACTAACATTTTGGAATATATTTGTATAAACCTCTTCTAAAACAAACACATTTGAACTTTTTTTTCTTTTCTAAAAATGAGCTCATAGCTGGATGTGGTGGCACAGGTCTGTCACCCTAGCTACTCCAGAAGCAGAGGCAGGAGGATCACAAGTTAATGGTCAGGCTGGGCAATTTAGTGAGACCTGTCTTAAAGTACTGAAGACAGTTAAGTTAGGTAGAAATATTATAGGCAATCAGACAGGGCTAGGCCCATGAAGAAGTCAGTGCAGAAGAACACATTACAACTGTGGCTGGTGGTGGAGGTGCATTTGTTGAAGGCAGACCTCAAGACAAAGGTGAAATGCTACACCTTCCCCAGGAATAAACCATGATTGATATTCTAAATCGGCATCAATCACCTGGGTGGGGATCAAGGCCTCCTGACCCATCCTCTCCAGGAAAGGTCCTTGTTTGTTCCATGTACACTTGCTACTTGACTTGCTTCCCCATTGGATCCTCATTTAATCAATATTACCTAAGCAATTATATTTGTAATCTTACTAGTTTTGCCCCACCTTATACCTGCCTCATCTTGTGGTTTTGTGCTATAAAACTCCCTTGAGAAGTCAGGGTCCCCGCCCCCCAGGAACCCCTTTTTTCTTAGAAATTATCTTTCTCTCAATAAATAGTTCCTACTCCTAACCTCTGTTGTTCCTAGAATCCATTCTTCGATTTTAGAGAACAGGAACTCAGCGAATTGGACATCTAGCAGGTTGGGAGTTACAATATTTTCCTTATATTATTTGGAGGTTCTCTATTACCTCTATATCATATGCCCTATATCAGAAGTAAATAATGAGGATGGGGGATGTAGCTTTGTGGGTTAGAGTGCCCCTGGGTTCGATCCCCAGTACCTCAGAGGAAAACAAAAACAAAAACAAAAACAAGGGTCGGGGATTTAGCTCAGTGGTTCTGGTGCAAGCCTTGCAAGCGCAAGGACCCGAGTTTGATCCCTGGTACAAAACCACACCAAAACCAAAAACAAAACCCCACCTCATACAGATGTTTCATAATCGTGCTTTTGATATAGGGAGTATGACACAGGGATGATACATGGACCTCCAAAGAATATAAGGGAAATATAACTCCCAACCTGCTAGATGTCCAATTTGCTGAGTTCACGTCCTCTAAAATGGAAGAATGGATCCTAGGAACAACGGAGGTTAAGAGTAGGAAGAGTTTATTGAGAGAAAGTTAGCTTCTATCTAAGAGAGACAGAGAGGTCCTGAGTGGGTTCCTCAGGGACCCCCACTTCTCAAGGGAGTTTTACAGCGCAAAACCACGAAGTGAGGTGAGTACAGGGTGGGATAAAACTATAGTCAACTAGTAAGATTACAAGTAAGGTCGCTTAGGTATTATTGAGAAATCAGAAGGTGGGTACAGGTGAGGCAAAACTATGGCCAAGCAATAAGATTACAAGTCTAGTCACAGGTAATACTGATTAAATGGGGATCCAATGGGGAAGCAAGTCAAGTAGCAAGTGTACGTTACCAAACAAGGAGTTTACAAGAAGAAATGGGCCTGGGAGGTTTTGGTCCCCCACCCAGGTGACTGATGACTATTTAGGGTATCAATCACTGCTGTTCCTCTCTACGGGAAGTATGTGAGTGTAGTCATTTCTCCGTCTTAAAGACTGACCTTCAGCGAAGGTCCTGTCTATAGTATTTTAACTGATTTAGCTGCCTACAATACTTCTTCTTGCCATGTCTCCTTCAACCCCAATCTCCGGGCCCTAAGGACCCCAGCCCGTTCAGCTCCCGGGCCCCAGCCTTGGCCTGCAGCCCTCCGCGCCGGCCCCGCCCCGGCCCGCACGCCACAGCGGGCAGGTCGCTCTGGTTCCTCCGCGCGGCCGCTTCCGGTGGGCCCGGGCGTTTCCGCGGCGGCGGCCCAGCTCCCGAAAGCTCCGCAAGGCCAGCGGCGCCAGATGCAGGCGGAGCGGGGAGCTCGGGGCGGCCGCGGGCGGCGACCTGGGCGCGACCAGGCCGGCGCCGCAGCAGCAGTGGCGAGAGGCGGCGGAGGGGACAGAGGCGGCCGGCGGGGTCGCGGCCGGGGCTTCCGCGGCAACCGCGGAGGTCGGGGCGGAGGAGGCCCGCGCGGCGGTCGCCGGGAGTCGGGGGGCAGGGGCGCCTGGACGAGCGCGCCGGTAAGAGGACGGAGGCGGCGGCGGCGGCGGGGACGCCTGCGCGGGGCGGGGCGCGGTGGGCAGGCACGTGGCGTCCCTGGCTGCTTCGGGCGGGCGGGAGGAACGGGCCTGTCGGGTGCTGCGGGGTCCCTCGCCGAGCTGGGCTTCCCTGCCCGGGCCAGGGCCTCCCGGTGTCAGTGCTGAGAGTCCCGGGAAGGGAGGCTCCGCTACCGGGCGAGGCTTGGGGCCTGGGAGCACTGATCTGGGCGGCCTCGCGCACCCGGCGCGTCTCTGTCACAGGAAGGAAGCAAGGCTCGGTCTTCCGCCGTGCAGCGCCGGGCGCACAGTTGGCACCTTAAAACCATGAGTGGGGTGCGGGGTCCGATCTCTTTTTCCATACTGTGGTTTTCTGTTTTATGCGTGAAATTGGCGCTGGCCTGCCTCATTTCTGAATTTTCAATGTGTAAATGTTTCGGTAGTCAGGCTTGAGGTTTAATATAATCGGTCTTTTTCACATAGTCATAGAAATTTCTCAGATGAGCGCCAGGAATGATACAAGAGCAAATTCTTATTTACCAGCTAAAGTACTCAGAATGCTTTTAATGAGTATCTGCTGTTATTGTAACTTTTTTGGGGGGGGTACCGGGAATTGAACTTGGGACCTTGCGCTTGTGAGGCAGGCAACAGCACCACTGAGCTAAATCCCCGGCCCTTGTTATTGTAACATTTACAGTGCAAAATTGACTTTTATGTTTTGAATTCTTAGGCATCTAGAGTAAAAATTTTTTTTATTGAGACTAAATTTCCTGTTACTGTAATAATGACCGTCCTCCCATTCTGGGAATCCAACCTGAGACCTCACTGCTACCAGCCCTGAATTTGCAATATTTTAAGGGCATAGTAGGTAAACTATTGATATAGTAGGTATATGCAGTTGTGTGCAGACTACGGAGTTGGAGAAATTATAAAACTTAAATCTAAGTGTAATAAACTTAACCTTGTTAGGATTGGGTAGGTAATAAATACAGTGAGGAATGAAGAGATTTTTTAGGATGAGCTGCTTTCCTGCCATTTTGAGAAAGGAAATGATAGAAACTAGCAACAGCCTAATGCCCACTGTATATCACATTTTGTATAACACTTCCACGTTTTATATGTATAACATTTTATATATATACATAGGGGTGTGTGTGTGTGTATATATATATGTATATATATATATATATATATATATATATATATATGAGGGTGATGGAAATACAGTATTTGGTGAATGTTGTTACTCTTTTTTTTTGGTACCTCAGATCAAACTGAGGCAGGCACTGGCACCACTGAGCTAAATCCCCGGCCCTATATGGTGAATGTTTAAATAAAAAAATTATTACAGTAAAAGACATTGCCATTAAGCCCCCTTCAGAATACTCCCCCTCTCTCCAAACACGCTTGTCTCATCATTTTCTGAAACAGTTCTGGAAGTCCTCTTTTGTGTCGTTGCAAGGTGTGATAAAAAATATTGTGAATGCTGCTGACAAGCACCAGCCAGCAGAAAGGCAGGCTTGTGAGAACATGGCATGTCCTAATCCACCTCGTTCACTAGCTGGCATGGTGTAACTTCTGGCTCTTCCCCAAAGTCAAAACAACAATGAAAGGTAAACGTTTTGAATCAATTCAGGACATTGAGGCAGCCACAACAGTGCAACTAAAGATACCCATGAAAGAGTGTTTAAACTGTAAACATGTAAGCATTTTTTCACCACATCTTGTACGTGTAATCTCCATTTTTACAGGTTAACTGACCTAACTAGCCTTTTGTAGCTAGTGGAGAGCGGGATTTATACTCAGCAGGCCTTCAATCCACTCTCTTTAATCTCCTGCTTTGTGTTGTTTTGTTTTGAGACGGTACCACTATGTAGTTCACGCTGGCTTTAAACTCACTATGTAGCCCAGGCTGGTCTCCAGCTTATGGATATCCTCCTGACTGGGCCTCCTGAGTGTTGGGATTACTGGTGTGCGCCACCACGCCCAGCCTATCTCCTGCCTTTTTGTGAACCCATTATCACTTTACTGAGAACAAAGTATTGTGGACACTCTTCAGCTTTTGTAGTCATTGTTGTAGTGGTACCTTTGGTATCTGGCACATAGGCCTTTATTAATGTGTCTAACTTGTTGAACTGAGTAAATGAAAGTACTTCTGAGTTCATCTCTGTTGATGTATGCCGAGTAAAATGATGGCATATCATTCAGAAAAAGACTGATATATGACTTTTTGATTCATTCTATTAAAATGTAGGATTTTATCCCCTGCTGGAATGGTCTGTAAATACATGGTGCAGGGCAGGGGGCAGAAGTGGTTGGGTAGCTACCACCAGTACCACTGACATCTTGTTCTTAGTTACACCTGAGGAAGGAATGTGGGGAGGATTATTCCTTCAGATTTGTGACCTCTAAGGTCTCTCCTAATTTTCAGATTCTTCATGGTCTTACAAAAATATCTTTCTTGGTGCCTTAGGATTAAATGGGGCAAGATTGACCTTTCTGAGACCTCCGTTCTATTTTATAGGAGCTATTGATTAATTTACTAGGGCACTGGATTGTCTTTGAGATTTTATTTTATATTGTTAGAAGCCATTTGTGCGTGTGTGTGCGCGCGCTTGCGTGTTGAGGTGCCAAGAATAAATATTTTTTGGTTTTTTGTGTGTTTTTTTGGTATCGGGGATCGAACTTGGAACCTGTGCTTTTGAAGCAGGTGGCAGAACCACTGAGCTAAATCCCCAGCCCCGAGAGTAAATGTTTTAATGTTTTTCCTTTTGTGTGGAAATAATGTGCGACTTTGGTCTGAAGAATTTTCATAAAGGTATTATGGAGCAGTGCATAGGTGATTGTTTTCATTTTGGAGTGGGTTTTGTCAAAGGATGTTGAATAAATACAAATCAATGTGTTACTTTATCCTGATGCTGCTGCTAGATTTTGGGTATAATTTGACCTGATTTTGTTGGCCTTAAATTGCTGAAAAGGCAATTTCTGCGAAGAACACTTCCAAGGATGCTGTTTCTTGCCATCTATATCACATCATTGGTTTGTGAAAAAGCATGAAAATTTAAAAATATGTACATAGAACATTAATAGAACACATCCCCTGTTATAAAATTTAAATCTACTTTTGGTTCCTTTTGATATTGAGCAAATATGAAATATGTCTGATCCTTATATTTTTTCTTTTTGTTTTTTCACTTTTTTGAGACAGGGTCTCACTTTGTAATTCAGGCTGGCCTTGAACTCATAGCAAAGCTCCTGCCTCAGCCTCCCAAGTGCTGGGATCACAGGTGTGTGCCACCACACCCAGCTGATCCATATTTCTTTAGTACCAAGTCAAACTGTGTTGCAGACTAGTAGACAGGTTGATGTTAACCTAAACAAAGCATAATTGATTGGGATGACAGGAGTGTTACGAAAAATTTCATATGTATTTTTTTGATTATCAGTGCTGTGATAATGGAAGACATTTTTGTATTTAGCTATACCAAGTTACTGACAATGAGACTTTCTTAATGAATGTGTTCTGTGATTCAAGCATGTAGCCACCATATCTGGATATCAGTAATCCCTGACATGATAGAATCATTAACAACTGTAATTTGGGAAAATTAAAAATATTCAGCTAGTATTCATTCTCCTAGTCAGTGAATTCACTTATGTAGTAGATTTAGAATTTATAGTTCTATTGTGAATTTAGAGTTCAAATTTTAGTGAGCAGGATTCATAATATTGAAGACTAGAATATTTTACCATTTTTCTTGTTACTACAAGGCTGATAATAAAATCTTTGTTTAATAGTTGGTCAGATTAAAGACTAGTTTTAAATATCAAATTTTAATCCCCATAATTACACAAATTTAGTCAGGTGAGGAGGTGTACATCTGTAGGCCCTGCACCCAGGAGGCTGAGGCAGCAGGGTCACTTGGACTGCATAGTGAGTTCATGGCCAGCCTGAACTACATAGCAGGGTCCTGTCCCCAAAACAAAACAGAAACAAACAAAAAGTAAAAAAGTGGCTGTGGATGTAGTTCATTGAGAAGGTCTTGGGTTTAATCCTAGTATTAAAAAAAAAGCTTTGGGGCTGGGGATTTAGCTCAGTGGTTCCGCTGCCTGCCTTGCAGGTACAAGGTCGGAGTTCGATCCCTGGTACCGAAAAAAAAAAAAAAAAAAGCTTTACACAGGCTTCAAGCCCTTACAAAGAAATTATAGTTTTTTGGGGATTTAGCTTGATGAAGACAATTACAGTAGTATTCTAAGGGCAGAGCTTGGTTTCTTGTTTTCTCTTACTGATCTTTACCTCACTCGCAACTCTTTTGTTTTACTACTGCTTTCTCTTCTAAATCAGTAGCATGATGATCACGTGGAGCAAGTCTAAGCTTTCTGAGCTTTCTTCTAGTGGGCAGCCAAGGTATCATTGAGTTAAGAGGCGACCAGCACATGTTATTTTTAGAGCACATATTTTACCTACATTGGAAGGAGAAATGAGGCCGACAAGTTGATTTGGTTTTCATTTTTGACATCACAAGTGAAAGTGGAGAGTTCCTAGGCCAGTGAGAGGAGGGTTCAGGTGTGAGCCTCAGCTGTTGTTCTGTGTGGCGTCCTGGGCCATGGTAAGGATCGGGGTGGGTGGTGCTCCTGGAGCCTGAAGATGAGTGCGGAATGGGATCTGAGAGTTTAGGGATTAGTGTTGAAGAATTAGGAACAAGCAGCAATTATTATTTCAAAGTAGTAGATAAAACAAATTTATAGACAAAGGAATGACTAAAACATAACCTCTCAAGACCTACTAGAGAACTGATTTTTACCTGTCTCCCTTTCTTTTTATCTTTTTTTTTTTGGCAGGGGGTGGGTACCAGAGATCAAACTCAGGACCTTGCGCTTGGGAGGCGGGTGGCGGAACCACTGAGCTAAATCCCCGGCCCCTTTTCTTTTTATGTTATCTAGTATTTCTTTCTTTCTTTGAGAAGAAAGTATAGCATGGTGGTAATAATGTGTGTTTTACAGTATATTAAATAGGTTAGACGACTCTTACCTTCAAGCCTCCCAGTTACCAGCTCTAGAACCACAGAAGAGTTACTAAAGCATTCTGAACCTTAAAGCTGATTGTTTGCTTCCACAGTTTTGTAAAGACTGAAGTTAGGTGGCTACAATAAAAAGTAGTTGTTTATTATTTTTTAATTGATACAGGGTCTCACCATGTAGTTCAGGCTGGTCTTGAACTTACTGTCTAGCCAAAGCTAGCCTCAAATGTGCAGTGATCCTCCTGCCTGAGGCTCCAGAGGGCTTCAATTACAGGCTTGTGCCACCATGCTTGGCTAAAAAGTAGTTCTTATATTTGTAGTTACCTTGCTGTTCTGTTGTCCTCTCCATGGAGGGGAGACCTTCTCTTCTCAGATATGTTAGATGCAAAACTACATACTTATTCTCACACATACATGAACATATGTGTGTGTGGAATATTTAGAATTTCATTACTTATTGAATAAGGCATTATCTCTTTTATTTAAAGTTTCCTTAAATGCCTTGAAGCAGTAAGTCTCAGCCTTTGAGGAGAGATTCCCTGTGCATGTTGAGTTGAGCTTCCAAAGCTCTGGTAGGACATTTACAACTCTGCTTTAGCCTTTACTTCCTTTCTGCATGGAGCTTCAGTGGCAGCCAGAAGTGAAAGGTTAGGGTTTTCTTAGATCTTCCTGGGCATGACTATAGCCTTGCACATGTGTATGGCTTTTTAATTTCTGAGGAATATGTCAAAGCTTTCTTGAATGTCTTGTTTCCTAGTTTTTCATTTTTTGGGGGCTCAGTCAATTTTGAGCTCCACTTGGTATCATTGCCTAGGCCTTAGTGATTTTAGACCTTTGCTGCTGATTGTTTTTGATAAGCTACCTGGTGATAAGACTGTTTGCAAAGAGTGAGCCCTGAGTCTGGTGAAATGAAGACAAAGCCTGAGAAATGAGCTTTTCATAGAGCTCCTGCCAGAGAGGTCAAATAATGACAAGCTTCTGGGGGTAGGCTCTTGGCAAGTTTTTCTGCTCTTTTCAGTGTTGCGAGGCTGCTGGTTTTCACAGCTGCTGCAGAGCCAGGTAGAGTGGGCAGGGGATGGGGGAAATTGAGTCTCATACTGAAACTCTGCTGTTTTACCTGTGGAAGTGCTCCTTGGATTGTTTCGGGTCTGTGCTTGCTTTCCAGAGTTTTGGAAGCATTGGTTTTGCCATGTTTTGTCAGTGTTGTTGCTTTCGTGGCAGAATGGTTTGCAGAAGTCTTCATTCTCTCTTTCTGGCAGTGCTTCTATTCTGTGCTTTGAAGCAGGCATCACCGCTCCTGGCATCTCTAGTTATTAGAAACCTATCCACTTGTTTGGGACAGAGCCTACCATCTTCTAATTTTATTATGTATGAGCCAGAGTTCTAGTCTTTGGAGCCACAGTTTTTTTTCAATTAGGCTGAAAAACACAGAACTTAAGACTAATAAAAGCCTCACCCAAGAAAAGCCTGGGCCCTGATGGCTTCACTGCTGAATTCTACAAGACATTTAGAGAGGAACTGCTGCCGCTATGGTTTAAACTCTTCAATGAAATTGAAAGGGAAGCAATACTCCCAAATTCATTCCTGGAAGCAAGCATCACCTTGATCCCCAAAGCAGAGAAAGGCCCAACCGAAAAGGAGAACTATAGGCCAATCTCACTAATGAAAATAGATGCAAAAATCCTTAATAAGATACTGGCAAACAGAATGCAGAAGATCATCAAGAAGATCATACACCCTGATCAAGTGGGATTCATCCCAGGGATGCAGGGATGGTTCAATATACGAAAATCAATTAATGTAATACACTATATCAATAGCGCCAAGGACAAAAACCATATGATTATCTCCATAGATGCAGAAAAAGCATTTGACAAAATCCAACATGCACTTATGATAAAAACCCTACAAAAAATTGGAATAGATGGTCTCTACCTCAAACTGATAGAAGCCATCTATGAAAAACCAACAGCCAATATCATACTAAATGGTCAAAAACTGAAATCCTTCATACTAAAATCAGGAACAAGACAAGGATGTCCACTATCACCACTTTTGTTCAATATAGTTCTGGAAACATTAGCCACGGCAATTAGACAAGAGAAAGAAATAAAAGGAATAAAGATAGGAAATGAAGAAGTCAAATTGTCATTCTTTGCAGTGACATGATACTCTATATAGAAGACCCCAAGAACTCCACCAAAAGTCTTCTAGACTTAATAACCAAATTCAGTCAAGTAGCTGGTTACAAGGTCAACACACAAAAATCAATAGCTTTCCTCTACACCAATGACAGACTCACTGAGAGAGAAATAGGGCAAATAATTCCTTTCACAATAGCATCCAAAAAACTGAAATACCTAGGAATCATCCTAACAAAAGAAATCAAAGACCTCTTCTCTGAAAACTATGGCAGTCTGAAAAGAGAGATTGAAGATGATATCAGAAAATGGACAGACATCCCCTGCTCCTGGGTAGGAAGGATTAATATAGTGAAAATGGCCATACTTCCAAAACTGCTATATAGATTTAATGCAATTCCAATTGAGATCCCAGCAGCATACTTCATGGACCTCGAGAAAACAATCCAAAAATTCATTTGGAAGAAGAAGAGACCCAGAATAGCAAAAGCAGTTCTAGGTAACAGAGACATGGCAGGGGGTATCACAATCCTCAACCTGTGACTCTACTACAAAGCTACTGTGATAAAAACAGCATGGTATTGGCAAAGAAACAGGCTTGAGGACCAGTGGAACAGATTAGAAGATGCAGAAACAACGCCAGACACACTCAGCCATCTCATCTTCAACAAAGGAGCCAAACACCCTCATTGGAGGAAAGATAGCCTCTTTAATAAATGGTGCTGGAAAAATTGGGCTTCAACTTGCCAAAGATTAAAACTAGACCTATATCTCTCACCATGCACTAAACTAAAATCAAAATGGATTAAAGATCTAAATATTAAAATAGAAACTCTGAACCAGTTGGAACAGAGGTTAGGTAGAACCCTTGAAGACATCGGTGTAGGAAAAGATTTTATGAACAAAACCTCAGTTGCTCGTGAACTAGCACAAACAATCAACAAATGGGATTTCTTCTTATGAAAAAGCTTCTGCACAGCAAGAGAAACCACCAGCAGTGTGAAGAGACAACCCACAATGTGGGAAAAAAATCTTCACCTGCTCTTCCTCAGACAAAGGTCTACCATCTCGAATCTATAAAGAATTTAAAAAGATCAGATCTCCCAAATTTAAAGACCCAATCCAAAAATGGGCATCTGAAATGAACAGACATTTCTCAGACAAAGAAGTAGAAATAGCAAATAAATAGATGAAAAAATGTTCATTGTCACTGGTCATTCGAGAGATGCAAATGAAAACAATGCTGAGATTCCACTTCACTCCAGAAAGAATGGCTGCTATCAGGAAATCAACCAATAACAAATGCTGGTGGGGCTGTGGGGAAAGAGGAACCCTACTCCACTGCTGGTGGGAGTGTAGACTGGTTCAAGCACTGTGGAAATCAGTATGGAGATACCTCAAAGAACTAGGACTGGAAATCCCATTTGACCCCACTATTCCACTGCTGGGGATCTTCCCCAAAGAATTAAAAGAATCATACCACAGTGATATATGTGCATCCATGTTCATAACAGCACAGTTTGTGATAGCTAAAACTTGGAAACAGCCCAAATGCCCATCAACTGGAGACTGGATCAAGAAAATGTGGTTTTTTTTATAAAATGGAGTACTACTCAGCCATAAAAAATGAGAAATTAGAGACATTTTTAGCTAAGTGGATGCACATTGAGGCAATACTCTTAAGTGAAATAAATAGGACACAGATGTGTAAATACCGAATAGTTTCTCTGGTGTGAGAAACTGAAAGTGTAAATAAGGACTAAATGTATAATAGGTCATGTGAAATAGGAAGAAAAGGGACAAAGGGGAAGGAAGTGGGAGGGCTAAGGGAAAGAATAGAAGGGAATGGGATTAATATGAGAAAATGGAAAAATAGGAACAAAATCTTTGTAAATAGGGAGGAATGGAGGGGTTGAAGGGAGGGCTGGGCAAAGGTGAAAAACAAGAACCAAGAGAGACTATGTAAAGGTGCAAATTTCCAATGATGAATGTCATTATATTGTATACCTAAAATGTACCAATTTTTAGAATGAATAATCGATAATGTAAAATAGGAATAAAAGGTCCAAAGGGGTAGGGGTAGTGGGAAGCACAGGGGAAAGGAAAGAAGGGAAAGGAAAAAACGATGAGAAATGGAAAAAATGGAAATAAAGTCTTTGTAAATAGGGAAGGGTGGAGGGCATGAAGGGAGGGCTAGGAATGGGGAAAAAATAAGAACCAAGATGCATCATGTAAAGGTACAATTCCCAATGAGAAATGTAATTGTGTTGTATACCTACAATGTACCAATAAAAAAATTTAATACAAAAAAAAAGACTAATAAAAGCCTCTAGGGGACTTTCTAACATTTAATATGAGAGAATTTCCCCCCCCAAAAGTGTCAATTAGGGATTGATCATATATAGCAAGAGTATATTAAGAAAGCAGAACCCAATGATGGAGTTATTTTATCAACTGAACTGTGATAGTCTGCACTTCATAGGACTGTTTTCATCATTTCTCTGAAGATTTTGGCACCTAATTTGTAGCTTACATAAATTTTTTTACTATATCCTGCATGATGTCTACTTATATGTGATTCACATACACACCATGATCTCCATTATCAGATATCTTCAATTCCATCTTATTGGGCCCTCTCAACTTGCTGCTCTTGCTATCAAAATTAATGTTTCTTTTCCTTCCTCTTTATATCAGTTCAAAAATGATATATACATATATGTATTTTACAGATTTCTCATTAAACTTTGTTTTAATGGGTCTCAAAATTCTGTGACAGATTTTTGATCAAGCTGTTTCCATTAAAAAGTGATTTTAAAAACTAATAACTTAAAACTGTCACACAAAAAAAGAAAACAAATGGTCCACCAAACACATTCTCCTTTCCTCCTGAAGGTTTTATAATGCATTGTTATCATTAACCAGTCTTTTACTATTAAACTTAAATGGCCAATTGGGAGAAACAGTTCTGAGACCGGTCTTCCACCACTGATTAACACTGGGGTGGCAGGTGTTAGGGGTGATATTCATTTAGCCTTCTGAGCTTTCTGGGAAGACCTGGTGACCTTGCAGCTCCAGCAGCCTTCTTGTCCACTGCTTTGATGACACCCACAGCAACTGTCTGTCTCATATCGCAAACAGCAAAATGACCCAGAGGTGGATAGTCAGAGAAGCTGTCGAGACACATGGGCTTGCCTGGAACCATGTCAACGATGGCAACATCATCAGATTTCAAGAATTTGGGGCCATCTTCCAGCTTCTTACCAGACCGGCGATCAATCTTTTCTTTTGGCTCAGCAAACTTGCAAGTGATGTGAGCTGTATGGCAATCCAGTACAGGAGCATAGCCAGCACTAACCTGGCCTGGATGGTTCAGGATAATCCCCTGAGCAGTGAAACCAGCTGCTTCCATTGGTGGGTCATTTTTGCTGTCACCAGCAATGTTGCTACGACGAACATCTTTGACAGATACGTTCTTGACTTTGAAGCCTATATTGTCACCAGGAGGAGCTTCACTCAGAGCCTCATGGTGCATTTCAACAGACTTTACTTCAGTTGTGACATTGACTGGTATGAAGGTGACCAGGTTTGAGAATACCAGTCTCCACTCTGCCCACAGGGACAGTACCGATACTGCCAATTTTGTAGACATCCTGGAGGGGCAGCCACAAAGGCTTGTCAGTTGGCGTGTGGGTGGCAGGATGCAATCCAAAGCTTCAAGCAGTGTGGTTTCACTGGCATTGTCATCTTTATGAGTGACCTTCCATCCCTTGAACCAAGGCATGTTAGCACTTGGCTCCAGCATGTCGTCACCATTCCAACCAGAAATTGGCACAAAAGCTACTATGTCAGAGTTATAGCCAATTTTCTTAATGTAGGTGCTGACTTTCTTAACAATTTCCTTGTATCTTTTCTGGCTGTAGGGTGGCTCAGTGGAATCCATTTTGTTAACACCAATAATGAGTTGTTTCACACCCAGCATGTAAGCCAGAAGAGCATGCTCATGGGTCTGCCTGTTCCTGGAGATACCAGCTTTGAATTCACCAACACCAGCAGCAACAATCAGGACAGCACAGTCAGTCTGAGATGTGCCTGTAATCATGTTTTTTTTTTTTTTTGGTACTGGGGAATCTAACTCGGGATCTTTCGCTCGCAAGGCAGGCACCGGAACCTCTGAGCTAAATCCCCAGCCCTGTAATCATGTTTTTGATAAAGTCTCTGTGTCCTGGAGCATCAATGATAGTCACACAATACTTGCTGGTCTCAGATTTCCACAGGGAGAAGTCAATGGCGATACCACGCAAATGCTCAGATTTCAGTTTATCCAAGACCCAGGCGTACTTGAAAGAACCCTTTCCCATCTCAGCAGCCTCCTTCTCAAATTTTTCAATGGTTCTTTTGTCAAGGCCACCACATTTGTAGATCAAATGGCTGCTAGTGGTGGACTTGCCCGAGTCCATGCGTCCGACGATGACGATATTGATATGAGTCTTTTCCTTTCCCATGTTGGCTTTGATTAAGTGGTGGTTTTCACTACACCTGTGCTCTCGCGGCAAACCCGTTGTGAAAAAGCAAAAATGATATCTTAAAATTACAAGTTGTATCTTGAGATTGAAAGTTTCTTATGTTCTGCTATTAAATAACAGAAAAATGGCAAGGATAAAATTACCTTTGATGTTATTACCCAGAAAGCATCACTTTTTTGATATGTATTTTTTCATCATAAAGGTGAAAAGACAGTAAGTGAAAAAGAATGTTGTATTTCTGTGAAAATGACAAGATGTCTGTATGCATCTACAACTCTGACATAAGAATATAGAGCGAACTTAATCTGTGTTTGGAGTAGGGAAAAAACAGGGATTAGCGGTACCTTCTCTTCACCTTTACTCAGATTTTTTTAGGGTTGTGTATTATCAGATAGAAGAGCAGATTCTATAATTACTATAATTTCTATGATTATAAAGTAAGGGAAGGTAAGTCGGAAGATGATGCAGATGAAGGTAGCAGGGATTATCGCTGGGTGGTAGGGCTCTGTGGTGCCAGGCATTGCAGAGGAGCAGAAACTAGCTTCCTGGGGCATGTGGTCATGGGAGTTTGGACCGGGTAAGTGCCTGGACCTTCTCCTGCCCCCTCTCTTTCATACAAACACAAACCCTTCTTTTGTCCTCCGAATCTTTAAGATTAAATGGTAAGATGATGCTCTTTTACCCCTGAACACTTCAGTGTGTAATTTCTAAAAGCAAGGACATCTCTTATAACCTAGCACAGTTATTGAAACCAGGAAATTGGCATTATAACAATACTATTATCTAACTTTGTAGAGATCTCAGCAGTTGATTTGATGTTGGTCATTTGGCTCTGTCTTAGTTCCTTTTCTTGTGGCTGAGACACAATACCTGATGCCCAAAGTTAAGGGAGGAAAGGTTTATTTGGGTCACAGTTTGTAGAGCTTTCAGTCCATAATCAGATGGCCCCAAGGTGGGGTGGTATGGCAAGTAAGGCGTAGAGGAGGAACAGTTCATGGCGAGCAGAAGGTAGCAAAGCAAGCAAGGGAACAGACAAGCCTCTTTCTGTCCCTTATATTGTATTCAGGGTACTGGGATTGGGGTGGTAGCAAACCAATCAGTGGACTGATTTAGTAATCACCCACCCTTAATCTTGGCAGCCTTATTCCTAGCATTGCACCATGAGTCAATCACACACTCTAGATCCAGCCACCTCTGAAAAAGCCCCACCTATGATTACATGAGGCTTTAGCAGGATTACGAGACACAAGCCATAACAGAGTATGAACCTTGAGGCAACTGACACACAGATGTCGGCCAGTTACAGATTATTCACTGTGGCAGTTACCATGGTATCCTAACCAATCTATTTCTCTTCTCTTACTGTAGCTGTGTTTTCAGCTCTCTGCTTCTTGCTTGTTTTGTATTCAGCCAGGTTCACTAGACTTGTCTAGTGAATCTTAGGAGCTACCTGAGATTCTTCTAGTAAATTCCTTTTCTGCCTGAATTAGCCAGAAGTGGTTTCTATAGTGTGAGGCTAAATTCTAGTACATTTCCCTCCATGCTTTTTATATTTCAAAATCTTACTCATCTTCAGAGGCTCAGCTTAAATGCCAGTTTTCTTTGCAAAGCTTCCAGTTTTCCTCAGTTAGCAATTTTGTGCTTTGTAAATATAGCACTTATTTTTATTTTGCATTTTATTATCGTTACGTGTAGATCTTCTTTGTAGATGGTAAGCTGCTTGAAAGCTTGTACTTGATATACTGCTGTTTCAGAAAGAGTTAAATAAATGTTGAATGAGTGATAGCATTTTGAAGGCAATTTAGAAGTGGGGCATGCTAGAGAAAATGTGTTTATGAGCACTGTTATTTTGGGAGTACAGATAGGGGAAGCCTTTATGTTTTATGTGCCTTTGTTATACTCTTTGAAGTAAGCTTTGGTGATTGAGTGGTTCAGTAACTAAACTATTGATATCTCAAGGTCCAGATTTATATAAGAGCTTTAAATTGCTTTGGAGTTAATATTTTCCTCATTGTGAGTATGTAAAGGTGCATATCTCCAATGATGAATGTCATTATGTTGTACACCTAAAATGTACCAATAAAAGGATATACAAAAAAGAGAGAGAAACACAGAGAAAACCACACACACAAAATTTTTCCTCATTGTAAGACTTAATATTCATAAATCTAAAAAACTAGGTCTTAATGGACTCATTTAATAGACTTAATAGATTAATAGACTTTCCAATTTAATGAAAATAACAGATTTTTAAAATAGAGTAAAACAAATTATAATGTCTAGAGGTCTTGTATTTGTAGAATCCCTTAGTATTTTGTCCTCTTTTTAATCAGTTTTTAACTAACTTTATTTATCTATAAACTTTATTCTTATTTTGTTTATACTTTGGATTCCTTTACCATTTTTGGAGTCAATTAGTAAATAAAATCTTTTTATTTAATTACATAATTCTGTATTTCAGAAAGTCTGAAATGTAGACATTTTAGTATTTTTTTCTGTTTTTTAACTGTTTCCTAATTTGTTTGTTAAATTTTGACTAGAACTTATTTTTTTGTATGTGCTGTTTTTTCTATATATAGAAAATGGAGTTACATAAATACTTTTTTTGTTTTTTTGTTTTTAAGCAGCAAATGAGACTTAAAGCACACCAGTATTAAATTGTGTTCCTTTATGGCTGTAAAATTAGGCCAGTACTAACGTAGTTTCTTGTATCTCAGTGTTGTTATTGTTAATTTTTTTTCCTTTTGCCAAATATAAATTGTAGGTTCTTTGTTTCAAAGAGACAGTGGAAAAATAAGTTAGCTTGCTTAAAATATTTAAAAATTGATGTTACTTTCTTACAGATAGACTTTCTTATGAAGCTATACACAGCAAAACCCTTCCGACTTTGTTTTTTAACAATCAGTGGGGCATGGTGGCAACAGCTGAAATCTCAGCACTCTGGGAGGCTGAGACAGGAGGATTGGAAGTTTGAGCCTACTCAGGGCAATTTAGTGACACCTTGACTTGGAAAAAAAAGCATTGATCGCGTTCCGTATATATGCTGAGCTTACTCTTCGCTCGGTGAGAATTCACAAAATCCGTATGTGAAGCAGATTGATACCAAAATTTAGCTCATTACTCAGTTATTCTGTATCTGGCAATATATCTCACAGATCTATCTGAACAAATTAGCAAGTAAGTAGATGATTGTTCACTGCAACATTCTTTGACATAAGGAAAGCCTGGAAACTGGAATATTGGGCAACAGTGAAAGCACGGAATGGTTCTGGGAAGTGTCTAATATCGAGGAAAAATTAATTTAGAAAAGCTAGTATAGTGTTACTCCAATTTCATACATATGCTAGAATATTTCTGGACAGCTATATGGGAAACAAAAGTACTAGTTATCTTTGCAGAGCAAGACTATGAGGTAAGAGAATTTTCTTGAGCGGTAAGGGACTTTTTCTCTTTTTCTATCTTTTTGAACTATTTGAATTTGAATTTTGTTGCTATAAGTATGTATTACTCTTACGATTGAAGAAAAAAAAAGAACTGAAACTAATTAAAACCAACTACTTCTTCACAGTAGACCCTTAAAAAAAGATATCCTCATGTTTACATGATTATCAGAATCTACTTGTGAAGGAGGTGGGAGGTGTCAAATGAAGTTTCGTAGGTGAAGAAATAGTAGCTGGGTGGATTTAGGCCCTTTTAAAGGATACGACCTAGTAGTTGGTGTGGGATTGATACTTGAACTTGAGGTTTCTAATTTCCAGTATGAGATTTAGTTTTTCATTAATCAGTGGCCAGAATGACTAATCATCAGTTTTTCCTTCCTGCAGCCATTATTTATGAACTCTTTTCTAATATACACCAACATAGTTAGGCCAATCTGAATTGTAGTCCATCCTTTAGATCTTACATCTTTTGATGTAAGCTTTTCTGGTTTATTTGACATGCATTTTATTACCCTTTGAGATAGTAAAAGATGTAGTGAATGCAGACATGCAATTTTAAGGTTTCTACCAAATGACTTAGAAATTGAAGTTTCTGCCCAGGACCCTAGACTTCACCATATTATTGTGCTACCAGAAATGCTCAAGCCTTCCTTCCGTTCTCAGAGTTCCTTCAACATCCAAGCTTTTAAGCTGCTGTGATACGTGACATTAAAAAGACTGGGAAACGTTCTTTTGTCTTTGCCTTCCTTTCTCAATTTCTTTTTTCTTCTCTTTCCAAATTTGGAACATTTTTAGCAAACAAGTATGAATTCATTGTTTCTCTTAACACTTTAATGTGAAAGTCTTAAGAGACCACTCACTTTTAGAAGTTTAGAAATACCCACGTATACTGTTAGACTTTTAGAGTGGTTTACAATGATTAAATCTACTTTGTAGATTTTTTAAGCATTAGAGTCAGTGTGCTCTATTGAGTGTACACTTTGAAAGTGAAGATTGCTTAAAAGTGACTGAAATAGTAATGCTTCATTTCTCTTTACAAAGGTTCTGACTGAAAGAATTTAAAAAAATTTAAAAAAAATTTAGCGTTTGAGACAGTCTTGCTGTGTTGTTCAAGCTGGCTTTGAACTCACTCTGTAGCCCAGGCTGGCCTTGAACTTGCAGTGATCCTCTTGGTTCAGCCTCCCAAGTGCTGGAATTACAAGTGTGTGCCACCATCCCTGGCTCAAGATTTTTTAAAAGATATAATTATTAGAGTTGGAAGCGTATGTATAGGTTGGGGAGTGGTCAGAGCAGGGGGCCTGAAGAATGGCTTTTCTGTTTAAAACGCTCCCAAGAGGAACCTGAGGTCATTGTGAAGAGGGCACAAAATGAGTGGCCCTACTGTCAACAAGTGCCTTACACGTGGGAACAACTGCAACAACAGAGTGGGGCAAGGTGGTGCATGCCTGTAATTCCAGTGCTTTGGGGGCTAAGGCAGGAGGATTGCAAGTTCAAGCGCAGACTGGGCAACTTCGTGATTTTGTGAGACCTTGTCTCAAAATAAAAAAATTTTTAAAAGCACTGAGGATGTAGGTCAATGTGAAAGCTCCTAAGTTCAGTCCCCAGTGCTGCAAATAAAGCAAAGCAAAGCAAAGTACACCATACCAAATCTGTTATCCTCAGGGGCTGAGGGAGGAACATTTTGAGATTGAGGCTGGCCTAGGCAATTTCTAAGTTCAAGGCTGGCCTGCACTACACAGCAAGACTGTCTCAAAATAAAAACAAAAACAAAACACAAAACAAACAAAGAACAAGAAAATTGTGTCATTTGGCCTGACCAAATAAGGGACAGCTGACCTGTATGTCAAATGAAGGGTGAACCAGGTGTGTTAATCCCTAAGCCCCTTTCCAGCTACAAAATTTTAGGTCAGGGGCTGAGGGTGTGTGGCTCAGGGTTACAGCACCTTCCAAGCATGTGCCAGAGGCTGCGGTTCAATTCCCAGTACCATGAAAAATAAAAAGCAAGAACGTTCCGGCCACTCTTGGATATCATTCACCTACTTCATCTGACCTGCATTTGGTTGTGATGAACCAGCAACCAAAGCAGTTTTAGCTGTGAACAGCAGGTGGGGCAGGTGGTCCAGCATTTTCCAGATGGGCGTAACATCTATTTCATGCTTCTGTTGTTAATTGAACAACCTGTTTTCCTAGAGGAGTCATGCCCTGTGATTGCTTCTTAACCTTTTAAACCTGTGTCGTCTTTGGAAAAACATCAAAATCTTGCTTTTCTAATGGTCAATAATAACATATTCACTTTGCTCCTTAAAATAGTCACGTAACCAAACCCTTTCTACCCTTTGCCCAACTATCTGAGCTGAATAAGGTCAATCGTGTCTTAAGTTCAGACATTGTTTTAGACTTCTGGGTTATTTTAGGCTCTGGGGAGAAAATCTGAAATCTGCATACTATTTATTCTTATCACCAGACCCATTCTCTCAGTAGTAACTAGTTATATTGCTACTGTGAACTTGGTTGAAGAGGTGAGCATTCCTAACAAGTATTTTCTAGAGGTGTTCATACACAGAGACAGGTATAGATAGTGTTTGTTTGGAAGAAGTAAGAGACCTGCAGTGATGGTGAGCCTTTTAGAACTTTTAGTGATAACAAGCAGCCTGTTGCGGCATGAGTGCCATAGGTTTACCACCACAGACAGAGTCTCAATTGCAACTTGTTTAGAAGCTAATTTTTCATCTCACATCAAGGGAAATAACTCTTAGAAGTAGGATAAAGTGATTTCTTTTGTATGGTGTAATAATGACAGCACATGTATCCTGCAGAGCCCTTTTCCCATATATCTGTATAGGATTTGTAGACTTTTTAGAATATTTTTATATGTACAGAAAAACTGATAAGCTAGAATATATAGAGTTCCTGTATACCCCGCACCCAGTCTCTCCTGTTGTTAGGATCTCACATTAGTATGCCATGTTTGTAACAATGCAACCCATTGGTACATTATTAATTGAAGTCCCCCCTTTATTCAGACTTCCTCAGATTCTACCTAATGTCCTTTCTCTGTCCCAGGATCCTGTCCAGGGTACCACACTACATTTAGTTGTCTTGTCTCCTAAGGCTCTTCTTGGAGCAGTTGCTTCACTTTTCCTTATTTTTGATTACCTTGGCAGAAGGTGCTCTTGAGGAGCACTGGTCTGATATATCGAAGGCTGATGCCCCTCTGTCTGCATACTGTCAACGTAATTCCCCACAGTTGATGTTAACCTTGCTCAACTAGCTGAAGTAGCATTTGCCAGGTCTCTCCACTCCCCTTCCATGCTGCACCCTGTAAAGCACCTTCATGGAGGGTGCCTACATAAATGATTTAGGATTCTTCTGCATGGGAGATTTGTCTGTTTCATTGGTTTATTTACTTAGTCACTTAGATTACCACGGACTCAGGGATATTTATTTTGTATGATGTACTATTCCAATGCTACTTTATTTTGTTGCCCAAGTTATTCCAGCTTTGGCCACTGGAAGGCAACTTTTTCATTTGGCCCTGAGTTTCTTTGATGCAGTCATCACTCAGTGTGTGTCTGTGGCAGGGGCAAGAGGAGGGAGAATAAAAATGAAGCTGGCAGATTCTTCGTAACTGTTGAGGCGGGTTATGGGTATCTGGGGATTCAATGCAGTGTGTTTGATGATTTTTATAATAAAAATACTAGCACTGGCTCAATTTCCAATAACACACACAGAGACTAAACACAGGAAAGGAATAACTTAGTATTTAAGAGTATTACTTATAAAATATAAATAATATTATTTTGGAGATGGATTAATTGTGCTGCTTTAAATTTGTAATTTGACTTTGTATTAATTTCTCCTGAAACAGTTAAGGCCAAGAATGAAGTGGATTTGAACATTAGGTTTTGCTCTGAATTTGAAGACAGTTCTTTTTTTTTTTCATTTTAATTTATTCTGTGCCATGAAAATTCAAACATACAAACCACAGCTTTAGATCTAGTACTGGCCAATTTTAAAAACACTGAATTTGCACACATCTCTTGTCTTTCATTTTACATCTTGTTATACAAAAGTACTGTCAACACATACGCGGTTCTAATTCCTTACAAACCTATTTGTCAAGCAGCAAGGTGACAATGCATGATAGCCCAGCACAGAATGTTTCCTTTGAGAAACCACAGTGGCAGTATATGGTAAATGGTTTATGCGTAGAACTGACTCGGAGGATAATGTTAAACATTCCTCATAAAACATGTAGCACATGTACACTAACAAATGGGAAATGTAACTTGAATATCAGATATTTCTTTTCTTTTTTTTTTTTCCGGGTACTGGGGATTGAACTCAGGACCTTGAGCTCGCCAGGCAGGTGCTGGCACCACTGAGCTACATCCCCGGCCCACTTGAATATAAGATAAATGTTATTCTTTAAGCTTTAAAACTCTGGAACACTTTAAAAGCAGACAATACAAGGTGTTTAATCTAGATTTTAAAACAACACTATTAGTCACTTGAGAGTCTGTAAAATTTGAGACTGCTCACTGGCTTTTTAAAGTCAACTCCAAATATAAAAGCACTTAGTTTACGAGGAAAAATCTAGTTAACTGATTATATGTTATATAAAATATATCTTTTAAGAAAAACTGACTTTAAAAAGATTGCATCTTTGATCTATAATAACTTTAAAAATTGTTACTCTTTAAAAATTTTTTTTTTGGTACTGGGGCTCGAACTCAGGACCTTGAGCTTGGGAGGCAGGTGTGGTGTCACTGAGCTAAATCCCCACCCCAAAAATTGTTACTCTTTTTTTTCTTTTCAGCCCTAGTAACAGCTTTGTTTAATTCTAAGATGCCATCATAGTGAACAACCTTAACTTTTATGCTACATAATTATATTCAAAGCTTTATTTTTATTTATAATTACACAGTGATTATAAATGTTTAGTACCAAACTGATGACAAACACTATTTTGTTGAAAAGATCTTGCATTTAAAAGAAAAATCTATAAAACCCAAGGCACTAGGCCACGAGCATTATCAGAATTTTATGAAAACAGTTTATAATGGGGAAAAAAATGGGATCTCATTTCAAAACACAGCATACTTGAAATAATCTGAAAATAATATTGTAACTCAAAATCTTCAAGACAGGAAATAAAAGTACATATATTTTTATATCTTTTAAAAATTTTTCATAATTGAAATTTCATATGTATAAAAAATGAAATCAGGAAACACTGAAAACAGCAGGATTCTTCTCCTTTTTTTTCTTTTAATAACTAATTCCAATAACCTGAATAGAAACTTTCAAATTTTTCTTTTGGTAAAATTACATTCTTGAATTAAAAGTTATGACTGGAATATTAAGAAAATATCTCATCAATTTCAAAATTATGTAAATAAAAAGCAATTTTAATAAGTCATTGTTTCTTGAAATCACTTCTGCATCAGCATAAAATGTACTGCTATTCTGAAGTGCATTCCTTTACTGATATCAAAACTAGGCCTTAAAGAGTTCTTAGATATACCAGGCAAAATCTGTTCCTAACGAAGACCATGATCATCCAAAACTTGAAGTTCAGCATTTTCTAACTTGCCTTACAGAAATGTTTAAGAAAGCAATTAACCCTTCTTCACATGATAGTAAGTAAACAAAAATGAGCAGTTTAGGCAAGACAGCTGTTCATGGGTCCCCTAACCAAAAAAATAAAACCAAAAAACCAAAAACGGCAGGGGGGAGTTCCATACAAAACAGCAGTCTACTTTGATGTGAAAACGGAGCTAATGTAACACAAAAACAGTAGAGGCTAAATAATTTACAAAAATAGAAGCCAGATTGGTATTTTTTATCAAGTATATTCTTGTTTGAAAATCTTTGCTCTTGAAGTAAATATTTGGCAGCCACAGTGATTAACAGTTAAAGCAATTTCAATAAAATAAGAAGTCATCAAAAATGGACTACTTGTCTGAAAGAGCAGTACCTATATTATATAGATTGAACTTCATGGCTCATCACAACCATTTCCGAATTTTAATTCATACTATCCTTTCATAAATTAAGAGAATTTCATTGTGTTCCATAGCGCAATGACCAACAAGGAAGAAACAAACAAACAAACAAACATAAACCCTCATGCCTAAATTTAGGATATTGTATTGTATAGCAGTTAAAAACATTCAAAACAAATTAGTTTAACTTATTTGATAGGCATATGAGCATTTCAAAAGCATAATGAACTCCAATTATGTGGTGCTTAATGTAGACAAGAGTAGAATCTAACATTATGTAGATATCTGCTAAATAAAAGCTCCCTCTAGGACCATTGTTAAGTGCAGACTATTTCCGTGGAACCTTTTTGAAACTGAGAGTCTAAAACACAATACATTTTTCAAGTAGGCATCAAATTATCCTAAAAAATTTTCACAATGGTTGTTTTGACCTTTCTCGTCAGATACTTTACTTATGTCAACAATACATGTGATTTGCCAGGAAAAAAAAATATCCCTCCAACCCAAAACACCATTCTAGATCCCATACACTTAAATATATCACTCTCATTGGAAGTGCTATCAGCATAGTCTTTGCAACCAGCCCAAAGCATATATTTAAGAAGTTTTTATAAATTGTTTGTGATGTTCATTATGTTTAATTCTTACGCCAAACTGTTTTCTGATGAAAACAGCATTGTGCTTTATGCAAGAATGGAAAACTCAAAATAATCACCATGAAGCTTCTAAGACTTACGGGAGAATAAACTAGGATGGTCCACAGATATTAAGATGAAATCCACAACGTTGGAATTATAAATGTTTAGAGTGGCCCAGACTAGAAGACAAGCCCAAACCACCATTAGAGAAATGAAATATGATATGGTCCAAAGTGTCTCAAAGTTTTGTCTCAGCCCTTAGTGTGAATAGTGAGGATTGATCTTCAGTTCAGTCCAGCCAGCAGAAATTGTGCAATTTTCCGGTGTATTTATTGTACAGACTGTGTACATTCTGGAAGGTTCTTTTAGTGCTACACTGTTGTACTTTTTGTCCCAGCAATTTGAGGGCATGCAAATTCCACAAAGTCATCAATGAGAACAGGGCCATGCTCCTCCTTCATCATAATTAGACATGTCATCTGCAATCATTGTACTGAAGTCTAAAAGAAGATTCCAAGTATCTTTTGCTATTGATCATTTATGATGTTCCAACAAAAATTCTATAAGTCTAAGAATTTAAATCTTCCATTAAGCACTAAGTTCCAGTAGGCAATGGCCATTTCTAGATCTCCACAGAACTGCTCTTCCTTTCTCTCTCAATGAATGCCATTGTCCCCTACCCTACAGTGTTTCTCAAGGAAAGACAATTTCTCATTGTGAGGAAATCCAATTGAAGTTCTCTCATTTTGTCTTCGAAGAACCTTTTATCCATGCCCAAATCAAAAATTGTTACTCTTAAGAGGAAAAATGCACTACTTTAAAATCTTTCGGCATGTTTTAAGATGCCATACTTTATGAATTCATTACTTGATATATTCTAAACTTTAAGCAAGATAATTTTGAAATGGTTCTGAAACCTCGTAACATCTAAAGAGATGGGTTAGCATGTCTATGAAATGGCTGGCACATTTATTTCCACTATGAACATCCATTAAAAGAGTTTTATATTTTGATGTAAATATTTAAAACCTCATTTAAACATGCTATACAAATATTCAGTGTCTTTGGCATTAAAATCTGAATACTGCTAACCATACAGACAATTTTCACAAAAAGTTTCAAAGGCAAAATGAAGACAGTTCTTTTGGTTGGAATCAAGGATGGGAAGAATGGCCAGATGAAACTTCGAGTTTGTCATGTCTCTATGGATCTGCCTTCTTATCACAGAATACGGTCCAGAGGCAGGCACAGTGGCACATGCCTGTTCCCAGCTACTCCGGAAACAAAAGCAGAAGGATTACTTGACCCTAGGATCCAGGGCAGCATAGTGAGACCCTGTCTCTTAAAAAGCAAAGAATAAAATTCAGATTCTTTACCATGTCCTGTAGGGTCCCTTATGGCCTGATTCCCACTTACTTCTTAGACCTCATTTTTTTTTTTTTTTTTGCTCTCTCCTTCTAGCTCAATCCAGTCCAGCCTTAAGGCCGGCTTGATTTCTGATTCTTCAGTGTGGCAGAGTTCTTCTGTTGTGAGGGCTGCAGCACTTGCTGCCTGGAACAATCTGCTTTTTTATCTTCAGATCCATGCATGGCATGTTCCCATGTTCCATCTGTTTCTCTGCTTAAATACTGTGTTTTTAGAGATCTCTCCAGAGGGTTGCCCCATCATCTCCATCTCGTTACCTACTTTATTTTGATGGTATCAATCACTACCTCAAGTTACTGTCTTGCGTACTTACACAGACATTGTATACTTATTCATGTGTTTGTTGTTTGACTTCCCAGTGAAATGCAAGCCCTCTGAGGGTCACTGCTCTTTTCCATGCCTGATACAGTGAAGGCCCTCAGTAGTCACTTGTGTAATTGAATAATGGATTTTGTTGTTAAGTTCAGGATCACTTTCAGTGTTCTGGAACATTCCCATTGGTTTTGTAGGGCAGGTTTTATGCTTTTTTTTTTTTTTTTTTACAACTGAAAACAGGGAAGGAGGAGAGGTTTAGCTGTGCCTCTGCTTTCTGGGCTCTTGTCTGGATATATTTTTCCATTGTACCAGTAACAAAAAGAGCCAGAATAAGTATAAAAGCCTTTGCCAAAGAGATGGGTGTCAGAATTTCAAACGCAGGCTTTCTCTGATGCCCTCAACAGCCTGAAGGTGTATAGAGTAGGTTTTCTTTCTTTTTTTAAATTAAAAAAAAAATTTTTAGTTTTTTGAGACAGGGTCTCCCTATGTAGTTCAGACTGTCCTTGAACTCACTGTGTAGCTCAGGCTGACTTTCAACACAGGATCCTCCTGCCTCAGCCTGGGATTTCAGGTGTATGCCACCGTGTCCGGCTAGAATGGTTCTTAACTTAATGACCATCCCCAAGAACAGCTGTTTCCAAGCTGTTACAGAAGGCTTAGAGGTGCCCTTGGCCTCTGAAATCTGGCTGATTAAAGGGCCTCAAGGAACAGAGGCTTGCAGAGAACAGGACAGTATTCCAGAGGTCTGCTGGTTTTCTTCTTTCTTTCCATCTCTTCCTTGGGGTCTAAAATACTGACTTGTAAGGAGGATGATAGAAACGGCGCACTTAATGCCATGATTGTATCAGAGCCAGTGACCACGTGTTCTCCACCCTGGCAACCTCACGGGGAGGAAGAGGAGGCGAGGCTTGGGCCGGAGCGCAGGTGAAGGGCGAGCGCTCTGTGAGGCGCTGGGGAGAGGCTCGGCCTCAGCAGCTGGAGTTAAATACCCGGGAGTCGAGTCGAGGTCAAGCTGTAGTCAGTCCACTACTGCTCACGTCTATTGCTGACCACGACTGAAATCTGCGGACAAGGTACTTTGGGACCATAAAAGGAAAGAAAAGTGGGTGGACTGGGGAGGAGTGGAAGCCTAAGCTGGGCGAGACGTTGCTTTTCTCTCCCCTTGGGCCTTGGGCCAGAGGTGGGCTGTGAGCAGAGCTGTGGCCATGGTCTAGAGGTAGCTAGTGTCCCAGAGAGCCCATCTTTCTGGCCAGAAGACCAGGGAAGTGTAAGCAGGAGAGTGTTGTGGAGCAGCCCACCTCCTGCTTGGATCACTGGGGCAGAGGTCTTGGAGAGCTAGGGTCCGGGGTTTAGAAATCCTGTGCTGAAGGGGAACCCGGAGGCGGAGCCCTGCAGTCCAGAATGTGGAAGAAAGCTTCATTTTACTTCTCTAGTTTTCTTTGCCTTGCCCCCTGAGTGAGGCCCTCTGAAGCTACTCCTTGCCCCGGGCAACATGGGCAAGTGGAAGTGCCCAAGAAATCCTATCTAAGGGCAGGGGTGGTGGCACACGCCTGTAATCCCACTGCTTAGGAGACTGAGGCAGGGGGATCTCCACGAGTTTGAGGCCAGCCTGAGCTACACAGTGGGTTCAAGGCTTGCCTGAAGTACTTAGTGAGACACTGTTAAAAAAAAAAAAATCCATCTTTGGGACAGAGGGTTGGGACAGCTCTGGAGAAAGAAGAGCTGCAGAGCCCCCCCCCCCCCCCCATTTTGTGAATGGCGGGTCCTAAGGCGCAGACTCACTTTGAGCTTCTGCGCAGGAGACCCAAACTGTCACAAGAGCCCCCAGAACTGAAGTATCGATGGAACCCTCACTTACAGAACTTGCAGTTTGGATTTAATCAGATTGGTGGCTTGATAGAATGGACAAAACCTCATACTTTCCAGAGGAAGTGATCCAATATTTGGTATTATTTGTAATGAGCATTCCCTGAGAACAGCTGTTTATATGTACTAGTTAACTACTGTATTTTTATCTGTTCAGAACTATCTTTAACAGGACTCATAGTCTAAACAGGTTAATATTCAGATATCATTAAAAATTTTCACAATATACACTGGACCCTTGACTTATGAACTCGATCGGTTCCTGAGGGGTGATTGTAACTGAGTCACTACAGCTGAGATCTGGATGTTTACCTGGGTGCACACTATAGATACCAAGAGGCAGATGAACCTTCCATTAACCTAATTAACCCAGATTGTTCCTATGTCAAGCCAGTCATAATTTGAGGGTCCACTGTACCAGGAAAATGTAACCAATTTCCACACAAAAGACAATCAGTTACATTCTCAAAATGAAGCAGATATTGGAATTATCAGAGATTTTAAAGCAGCTATTGTATTGTGCTACATGAATTAAACTGTTTTGAAATGAATGGAAGGATAGATGTTCTTTTATTTAATTTTATTTTTTACTTTTTTGGTACCAGGGATTGAATTCAGGACCTTGCGCTTGCGAGGCAGGCGGCAAAACCACTGCGCTAAATCCCCGGCCCCTGTAGATATTCTTTTAGAGGAGAATATAGGAGAAAGTGTTTGTGACCTTGGGTTAGGCAAAGTTTTCTTAGATCTGGAACTAGAAGTACAATCTACAAAAAGAAAAAAAAGGGACAAATTTGACCTTGTATTTATACACAAATGGATATTACTCTGCCATAATGAAGGATAAATTTGAGTCATTTGTAGGAAAATGGAGGTACCTTAAGACCATAATGTTTGGTGAAAGAAGTGAGACCCACAAGCTTAAATATCCTATGGTTTCTCTTACATGAGAAACCTAAAGTATAAATAGCCAAATGAAAGATAGATAAGAGGAAACAGGGAAAAAGGTAAGGGGACTAAGAGATGAAGGGAGGGAAGGGAGGACAAGGCAATAAAAGAATTAGGATGTGTCATATACATATACTAACTCCCCAGGATGAATGTAATTATTATTATGTACTAATAAAAAAATAGAGAAAAAGCCCTGACAATATGAAATGCTCACAGTTGCTTCTCAGGTTAAATATATACTATACTTATTATATGAATCAGCAGTCCCACTGTAAGGTGTGTAAATACCTAAAGAACAGGAAACTTGTGTTAATTGCCAAAAGCCAGAAACAGCTTAAAGATGCTCCACTTGGTAAATGGATGCACATGTAATGGAATACAACTCAGCAATAACATGGACAAATCTCAGCTGGACTCTGCTGAGAGAGAAGTGTTTCAAAGGCCACACCCTGTAAGATTTTATTTATATGACATTCTGGAAAAGGAGAAGTGACAGGTTGGCCATGGTTGGAATGGGAGGCGGGTTAATCACAGAGGGGTGGTGTCATGGAAATTTGTGGGTGAGGGGACTGTTCTGTGTTTTGCCAGCAGCGATGGTTGCATGACTGGATTCATTTGTCTAAATGCAAAGAACTTTGTGTTTTACTGTTGTGTAAATGAAAATAATTATTGGGAGCTTTCTGGTTGTTGTTTTTATCAGATTCTGAATGGGTAAGTGTTGCAGGCCAAGAGGGCAGTTACTTTTCCTGTGAACTACCTTGGCTCTTAGGTGGAAGTCCTTAGCCTTTGAGGGCAGAGGGACGAGGGTGGGCATTTGGCAGGCATGTGAACCTTGAGTTGTGTGCTGCAGCTAAATGCCTGGGCTGTGCTGGCTTTTGAAAGTTGCCACTCTGGTTTTACCAGAATCTTACTGCCTTTTCTCCTTCCCTTACTCCCTTCTATTTTTGCAATGAGCTATATCCCCATCCTTTTTTATTTTTTGAGACAGTTTCTCACTAAATTGCCCAAGCTGGGCTTGAACTTGTGATCCTCCTGCTTCAGCCTCCCAGAGCGCTGGGATCACAGGCCTGTGCTGTCATTCCAGGCTCTTCCTGCTTTTCGAGTGGCTTCAGGATCATTAGATGTAATACTAGGAGCATTGCAATCAGTCACGGTCTCCCTCTCCCTCTTTAATACACTCAATTCCTGTGGATAAAGCTTGAGCACTGGTCTTGGGGATTGTGTACAAGGAAGCTAGTGACTGTAGTATTTTTGGGGGGACAGACCCTGACTCCCAGAGGCTTTTCCTGTTCTTTTATTCTCTAGGGTTATCTCTAAGATGAGCTATCTTTTTATCATATTCCAGACGTTTTCTTTTCTCTCCTTGTCAAAATTATGTTAACAGCATTTTGCTCGTAGGAAAGGGCTTTACATTTCAAGTCACTTCAGTCTAGTCCCTGTTGCCTCTCCAGAAGTCTCATTGGAGACTTCTAAATACATTCTAAAATGCATTTTAGAGTCAGATGAGCTTTTTTGCTAGGCACATTACCGCAAGATACATTTTCATTCTGCCACAGTTAGAGCTTGTGTCCTGATAAGATTTTTACCTTTTTAAGTGTATTCCTTTTGAGAGTTTAGGTTACAGTTTTAAATTCACAGACCTCCTTGTTAGAGGAAAACAGTACTAGAATTCAGCTCCCCCAAAGAGTAGGCACAGAGATGGAGATCTAGAGAAAGTGGAAGTAAATGTGGCTTTAAATTTCTGCGAAGCAGAGATAATTTGAGATGTATGCAAAAGGTAAGACCCACATAATGTTGGTATAGCTAACTCCAAGGGAATCTTAGAAACACAGATATTCACACTTCCAGGTCCTGCAGCCCAGCTTCCAGGCCCTTAGCTTGCCTGCTCTACCACATTATCTTGATCCTGGGATTTGCATTTTGTCCTTATGGATCAGCAGCTTTGAGAAAATCCACCTTTCTCTAATGCAAGGTAAAAGCTTTCTCCTTTCCTCAGGCGTCTTTGCTGCCCTTTCTTTTAATTAAAAATTTTTCCTTCCTAATGTTGGAAGAGCTTCCTAAAGGTCACACTTGAAAAGAGCTGCAGAAGGGAAATGCAGATTATAGTATTCTGTCCTGTCGTGGGGGAAATGGGGTCTTGAATCACTCTGTGAAAAGTGCATTTTCTTCTTTATTCTGATTAAAGTCAGGATGGGAAGAAAGGAGTGTTTACTGATATGTAGCTATGATGTCATTCAGCTGATGTGTGGGAAGCAAGAGAAGCAGTTCATCCAGAAGAGTCACCAGCCAGGCGCCTTTCAGATATCACGAATTGTGTGGCAAAAGTAGGTTTCAGGTATAATGTGTACACTTGTCTTCCTTGAGGACAATGCTGTCTCTGCTCACAAAATACTTGTGGCAAAAATGTCTACAATTTTTGCAGTAGTTGCCATTTGATTCCTGTAGACTTGGAGGGAAGCACTGACAAGAGTGTTGTGAGCGCCCGCTTTTTCGTGTTAATGTCGTGTGTAAATGCTTACAAAGGTGAAGCAAAGATCCTAGGATAAAATGAATTTGGCCAGCCCACAAAAGAGAAAAGAGACATGTTTCATAGATGCTCTCCATCAGGGAAGAAATAAAATGGAGGAAAAAGTCAACGGAGGGGCTTCAAATGGTGGAATGCCAGAGATGGTGGAAACATATACTATGTAATTACTCCCCAAGTGTTGGATAGAATCTGCACAAAGGAGAACTTCTCACATGTTTGTCCTTGTTTGATCAGGATGTATATATGGGCTGTCACCACATAAGGCAAGGGCTTAGAAGAAAGAGAATTCTGCTGGTTAGGGCTTGAGTTTGGCCCTTGTCTAAAAAGGTCACTAAAAGATGATGTGAGGTTTTAGCTCACACCTGTTTTGTATAGGTGGTGGGGACCAGTTTTTTAGCAGCTAATTTCTGTTTGTTTGCTCGGAGGTGTTTTTTTAATCTTGCTGTGATTTCCTACTATCAAGCCATTTTCCCGTTCCTGACCCTGCTGTTTTCAGTGAGTAGTGTCAGTTTCAGTGAGTAAGATTTTGGGTCAGAGACTTGTTCAGTTGTGTGGTTGGTAAGTTTTGGAGTGGTGTTTGAACTATTTTGAATAGATTTTATCTGTAAGCATATACTTGATTATGTGTAAGGTTTTGCCTATCCTCCAGGGCTTTACTGAAATGAAATAAGATAACTGAACGAGGGAGAGTTTGAAGAGATGTCATTGAAGTAGGAAAGTTGTTTCACATATCAGAAGATGGTTCTTGGCTTGGAATTTTTCTCAGTGGTAGAGCTCTTGTCTAGCATGCATGAGGCCCTGGGTTGTTTGATCCCCTGTGTGTGTGTGTCTGTGTGTGTCTGTGTCTGTCTGTCTGTGTGTTTTGATTCTTGGACCCTCAGTCTCTGGCTAGTACTTTTCTCCTGCCAGTTAAACCATCTCATCATTTTTTTCCATTGATAGTCATGGGTTTGGAGCAGAACATCCAAAGACTTTAGGCTCTAAGATAAGTTATACAAAGAATTATTTTATTTTTACAATAATTTTGTCCATTAAAGAGACATATTTGCAAAAGTCTTGGATTTTTTTTTTTTGGTACCGGGGATCGAACTTGGGTCCTTGCGCTTGCGAGGCAGGTGGTAGAACCACTGAGCTAAATCCCTGGCCCTTGGATATATTTTTAAGAGATTTTCATTCTGGCTGGATATGGTGGTACACACCTGGAAGTCCAGTACTCTGGAAGCTGAGGCAGGGGATCACCTCAAGTATGAAGCCAGCCTGGGCTACATAGTGAGTTCAAAGCCAGCCTTAACTACAAAGTGAGAACCTGTCTCAAAAAAAAAAAAAAAAAAGAAAAAGATTTTCTTTGGGCTTTTAAGCCCTTATGTAGGCCTGTCTTCGAACTTTATCTCAGCTCTAAAGCCCAGGTGAAGTGGGAGACTAGGGCATGGCAAGTGGCTGGGCAATTGGGCGTGACCTGAATTGTGGAGAGTTGTTAACCAGGGCAGCGGCTCCCAAGCCTGGCACCTGATACCAGTCTTACACGCGGTCGAGTTGAGCCCTGTTCCTGATACCAGTCTTCTAGCATGAGGTGAGTGGGTTTTTGATGAGATAACCTGGGTCTAAGGTCAGAAGATGTAAGAGATGACTGCCATTGCCTTCACTGCCACTTCCCTGTTGATCTTGTAGTGGCCCTTCCTGTATGCAGGACATATCTTCTTTTTCTTGAGCACTGCTTTTGTACTTCTTTATTGCCCTAAAATGTTAAACTTTCACATTCACCGATTTTTCTGACCAATTCTTTGTGTGGAACAGTAAGAGCCTGGAAAGCACTGCTGTTTACTACAACCCCTGGTAGCATAGGTGCTTGAGCCAGAACAAGGATGTTCTAAGGGAAGTAGTAATTTCCATTTTGGCTCCCTGGATTTATATTATGGAGCAAAAAAGGTCATCAGCAAGAATGTCTATTCCAATTTACTAACATTTGAGTTGCAAATTTTCCGGGTGTACTGTATAAGATTCACAGGCATACTATATAAGACTTAGAAACAGCCCACCTTAGAAACAAAACTTATCTTTTATAAAACACTTATGCTGTTTTAAAATGGAACTAGTCACCAGAGGAGGAATTCTGAATATTTAAATTGTTTCTTCCTTATTACATGTAATTTTGTAGGCTTGATAGAAAAGTTTGTGGGCTGGATCAAAAACTTCTATTAGAAATTCTTTACAAAAGATACAGGGTTTTTTTGTTTTTTTTTTTCCCTTTCACATTCTCCCCCGCTCCAGCCCCCTTCCCTCCCTATGTACAAAAGCTTTGTTTCCATTTTTTCTTTCTATTTTCACTTTTTTCTTGTCCCTCCCTCCTTTCTCCCTCCTTCCTCCCTTCTTCCCCTTCCCATTTGAACACTTTTTTTTTTTTTTTTTGGTACCGTCGAGTGAACTCACGACCTTGTGCTTCAGAGGCAGGGAGTGGAACCACTGAGCTAAATCCCTGGCCCCTTCATTTGAATACTTTCTTCTCATTTCCTAATATCCATTACACAAAAAGGTACAGGTTTTTTGTAGCTCGGGCGATATTGCTGAGATACTTTGCACTGAAGCATGATATGAAAGGGAAAGGGGAAACTTCAGGGCCACAGCACAGAGATAAGAGGCGGGAAAAGGAGAGCTGACGACAGGAAATAAAGAGATGCCCATCTGAGGCCACCTCTGTGGCTAGTATTGTTCTAAGAACTTTATTATGTACTACATATTTGCAGTCTCTTGGATTTGATAGTTCTGTGCACTTCATTCTGATAAAGAACCTAGGAAATAGACATCTCTTCCTAGTTTTATGGCCATATCTGAGGGACTCTTTTTTTGATGAGCAGCTAAAAGTATCTGAGGGGCTGGGAATGGAGAAAATGGGTATATTCTCTCTGCTTCTTGACTCTGACAGTCATTACTCTTTCATGCCTCCCACTTTTATTTAACCCTGAAACAAATAACACCTGTGGGAAGATAGAAGAACGAGGAGAGGAGTGAATCTCCTGTGAGATGTCCATGTACAGCAGCTTTTGGAGGCAAGTGGATCCTTTCCTTGGATCTAAGATTCTCCTCACCTCTCCTCCCCTCCTGGTACTGTGCTGATGTTTCCGAAAGATTGAACCTTTACAACTGTTCTTCTTTAGGCTTAGCCTCTAAAGACTGAGGGTGGAATTTTTCATTAGCTACTTAAATAGTGCAATTGTATTATAATAAAACATTTTTGGATACTTGATGGAATTTATTATAAAAATGATCCTATTCCTTTTTTTAGAAAAAAGGCATAAAGAGGTTTATTAGAGAGAATTTTAGAAGTATATACTCAAAGAGAATAGTGCAGCGTGAGGGAGAGAGACACATACCTTTTGGCCTGGAGCTGAGTATGAAGTATGATCCTTCTCTTATTACCTTTTTCCATGTAATAACATTTTTGTGTGGGATTTGACCATTTTCCTCTGTTGTTTCTCATTTGCATGTGGAATCAGCTTTCCCACCTTTTAGAAGGGAGATGCTGTTGAGTGGCTTTTTACCACTTATGGCTCGGAAGCACCCTCTTCTGTTATTCCGAGGTGTATAAAAATAAGGACTCTATCTCTCCAGCCAGGCATACTTCTTACCTCATAGCTGGCCTCTTCCTCCTTTGTCTTTATTATTTGTGTTCTGATACAGGGTGGGGTTTTGGTCAATTGACCAGTTTTGTCAGTCCACAGGACCCAGGCAGCACCTTGAAATTTGTCTGTGAACTCCTTGTGCATCCCAGCTGTGGAGTAAGACCCAGCATGAGCCCTGTTCTCAGGTGGGCCTGCTGGGCCTATCTGAGTTGTGCCTGCTGTTTGTCTTGGGGGGCTCAATCTGCCGGGTACCCCGTTGCCTCCCTCAGCTTCTCACTGATGCTGGTACCAGCTTTGTGGGTCTTGAGACTATTGGTGATTTTTGTCCTGCATACTCATATTTGGGACTTCGTGGAGATGGAGAACTTTGTCGCCTGTTTCTGTGGCTGCTTTCCCTGGATATTTGTTTTTTTTGTGTGTGTACTGGGGATCGAACTCAGGTCCTTGCACTTGTGAGGCAGGCAGCGGAACCACTGAGCTAAATCCCCAGCTTCCCTGGATATTTGATTTTGCTATCCTAGTTGCTTTTGTGATTTTTTTTTTTTTAGTACCAGGGATCAAACTCTCCTTGCACTTGCGCATCAGGCAACGAAACCACTGAGCTAAATCCCCGGCCCATAAGAAATTTTTTTTTTTTTGGTACTGGGAATCGAACTTGGGCCCTTGTGCTTGTGAGGCAGGTGCTGGAACCACTGAGCTAAATCCCTGGCCCTGTCTTTTGTGATTTTTATGGGGGGATTTAGGGAGACTAAAAACCATGCCACTATTACTACCATCTTTCTAGAACCCTCAGACAGTTTTCTATTTTCAGACTTTCCTGCTGGCTTTGTCTTGAATAGTCACCATCCTGGCAGGGGGCCAAGAGTTCCTTCTGTCTGCCTCGGCTTTGGGAATTGCCTTTGCTCCCTACCTCCACTACACCAATCTCAGGCTGTGTGGTGAAGACTAGAGCTGAATTGTCCCTTGTCCTTGCCTCAGCCTGAGATGCCTTCTGTGGCTTCTGTCTGGCTCACGGGACTGGCCCCAAAGATGTCCCCATTCCACTCCCCTCTTGTGGGTGGTGCTTTTGATACTCCCGTAACATGAATGTCTCATAGTAGCACTGTCACACCATAGATGAATTCTGAAGCCTGGGGACCTTGTCTGTCTTGGCTGTACTCCCAGAGCCTGACCCTGTGCCCGTTCAGTAGTTCAGTAACTACTCAAGGAACACGTGTTGACAGTCAAGTAGCGTAAGGAGCAAAAAAGTCCTTTGGATATATTGCAGGATAGACAAATGGAAAGATAAATGCCACTTAGAGTTTCAGTTGAAGCAAGAAGGGTGTCTTGAACTATGAAGACTCTGCTTTATTTTAAAAATTTTTGGCAGGGGGGAAGGAGGGACTGGTCAAGCCCTTAGTATACTGAGTCTGTTTCGATTGTAGCCAGTAAAAATGTTGTGAGAAATTTAAGACACTTGGAACCAACAGTGCTAATGATTAAAAAATGAGGAGGTGGCGGAGGAAGGATAAAATATGGAAGGGCACATATCCCTAGCCTACTATCTTAATGTAATTTTATCTTTTAAAGAATATGAGAGAAGAAACAAAAGTAGGCATATCCCGTTTCTTTGTTCCTGACTGTTGAGCTGCCTTTCTCAGTCATTTCTTTAGTCTGCATAGTGTTGTTCTTACCTACCTTTTCTGTGCTGTTATCTGGCAAATGTATTTCTATATGTTTTAGAGCCAGCAGTACAATTATACACATACTGTTCTGTGTAGTTGCTTTTAAGTCTGTTAAGGGAAGACAGCAGAAGGAAGGCATTTGTATTGTGTTTTACAGTTATATAATACCTTTCCTTCCTGGTGCTCTTCCCCCGCCTCCATGTGGGCTAGAATTACTGTTCAGAATCATTTTTCTCAGCCTAGAGAATTTAGGTTAGTATATATAAGGTGGGTCTGTTAAACTAGTTCTCTTTAGTTTTTTTTTTGTTGTTGTTCTTTTTAGTTTTTGTTTATCTTGCAATGTATTTCACTCTTTGAATGTTTTCTGGGTATGATTCTGGTTGACAGTTTTTTCTGTGAGCACTTTGAATATGTTGTACTGTTGCTTGTGGCTGCCATTGTTCCTGCTGAGAAGTTAGCTGCTCATCTGTGTGGGTTGACATGGGATGAGGAGTCATTTTCTCCTGATACTTTCAAGATTTTCTTTTTGGTTTTCAGCATTTTTATTATTATATCTCTCTAGATCTCTTTGTGTTTATACTACATGGGGTTCATTGAGCTTCTTGGATGAATAGTTTCCTGCTATTTTTCACCTATTTTTTCCCTCTTATTGTGGGTTGAATAGTGTCCTCCCAAAACTGTGATATGTTGAGGTCCTAAACCCCCATTATCTGTGAGTGTGGCCTTTGGAAATAAATTCTTTGCCAGTGTGATCAAGATAAAATGAAGTTATACTCGGTCAAGATGGATCCTAATCCAGTATAACTGGTGTTCTCATGAGAAGAGGACAAGATATGCACGTGCGCTTCCACACACCCACACGAGCCCCCACCGGCCTGTGCATGAGTGAATGCTGGGTGAAGATGGAGGCAGAGATCACAGTGATGCGTCTATAAGCCAAAGAATGCCAAGAATTGCTGCAGGCACCAGCAGCTAAGAGAGGTTCACTGAACGCATTCTCCCAGAACTTTCAGAAGGAAGCAACCCTGCCAAGACGTGGGTTTCCTGCTTCTAGCCTCCATAAGTATGAGGGAAAATTGCTATTGTTTTCAGCCACCAAGTTTGTGGTACTTTGTTACTATAGCCCTAGGAAACACTGTATAGATTTTGGTACCAGGAGGTGGGGTGCTACTATAACAAATATCTTAAAATGTAGAATGGCTTTGGGATTGTTTCCTGGGCCGTGGCTGGAAGAACTTTGAGGCACATACTAGAAAAAGCCTGGATTGCCTTGAAGAGACTGTTGGAGGAAATATGGACATAAAAGTGATTTTGCGAGGTTGTCACATAGAAATGAGAAACATGTTAATGGATAATGTGGGAAAATAAACTTTGTTAGAAGTGGCACAGACTTGGTTGAATTATGTCTTACTATGTAGTGTGTGTGTATGTGTGTAAAGGGTTATTGATTCTCTTGTTTTGAGAGTGAAATAGAGTTGACATGTCATTATTTTTGGAAAATGGATTATCTACTCTTTTTTCTATTCTTGAATATCTAATAATTTTAATTTTAATGCTGTTTTAATACTATGACTTGAAATGAATTAGGTAATAAGACAAATTCTGTATTCTTCTAGCTGTGCTGGTAAATAGTTTGATAAAGAAGGCAGTTGTAATTATTGAGTCTAGTGACATGATATTTGTGAATTGGTTTGAATCTCATTTATCTAGATGACTGAATGTAGGCTGTAGTTCCTTACAGTGATACAGTGCTTTCTTTGATAGGATGTTAGAGGAGCTTTTATTATCTGGAACATGGATTAAGAACATGTTAATGTGGGCTGAGCATGGTGGCACACGATTATAATCCCAGCACTAGGGAGGCTGAGGCAGGTGGATTTTTGTGAGTTCCAGCCCAGTTTAGGCTACATAGTGAGTTCAAGGCCAGCCTGAACTATATAACAAGACTCGGTCTCAAAAAACCACAACCGAAATCAACCAAACAAAAACAACCCTCAAACAAAACCAAACAACAACAAAAAAGTTAACATTTTTACTTTTGAGTGGAAAAATGATAGTTTGCATTGGATTTTCACAGACTGATCCCGAGATGAATTCATATAGATGCCAGATTCCATGTTTCTTGTTCTAATTTTCCTTCCCTGAGAGACTTAGATTGTTGTCAACTTTCAGTAGTCATTTGCGGAATGATTTTCCCATTTCCATTCTTTGGGTAGGTGAAGTCAGATTGACCCTTGCCTGTTAAAAGACTTGTAAAGCATCACACTCCTCTTTCTGGTTGAGAATCTCAACTTGTTCCAAGTGTGTGGGGTCATGGGACACAGAATGGTCTTTAGCTTGTTACCCTATTTAGATACCTGTTACTTTATGAACCTTGCAGCCAGTGACCAGGATTAAGTTATGAAATATTACAGTGAAAATTATCAGATTAATTTAGAAATGATATTAACATAAAATGGTGCATTTATTTTTACATTGGTTTAATTAGTATTATCTCATTTGTTCTTTCCATTCTCTCCACCTTGAGGCTTTGGATATTTTTTTCTTTTGTCCTAGATCTGTCCACAATGAGCCTTTGTGAAAATAGAATCTCTATAAGAGTCTTTTTTTTGGTACTGGGGATCAAACTTGGACCTTGTGCTTTCGAGGCAGGCGGCACCACTGAGCTAAATCCCCGGCCCAAATCTCTTTAGAGTTTTTAAGGTACACTTTTCTCTACATCCCATATCTTCTAAACTTTATTTGTACTATTCTCTTGCAGTGGGGCCTAATGACACTTATTGTTTCTTCTTGTGTTTGCATTTGGGTGTAGGAGTAATGGGGTTCTTGCTTGGTGATTCTTTTAATTTGGGGTTAGTGAGTCACTCGTCTGCATGAGGCCAGCCTATTATATGCACTTCACAGATATTAAATGATGGTATTGGTAAGACCATTAGTTCTCTCTAGGTCTCCTGCCTGCCATTTTAGTGCTTGTTGTACTGCACTAATATTTCCTTAGGTGTTTCAGATCATAGTCTTTTTTTTGGCTCAAGATGATTATTTTGCCCAGGTTTACATCTTTGTCATGTGTTACAGCTGTGTTTAAAGGTTTTAGACTAACTGGAGAAGGCTCTCTGAACTTTATTAGCCCAGTGGGATGAGAAAAGAATATTAAAATTTCCAGACTAAACAATGCTAGTATTTTTAGCTCTAGTTGTTTCCCCTAATTTCTCATCAATTGCAAATTTGTCCCCTTTAGAATGTTCCTGGTAATTTATATAGCAGATCTCATTTAATCACACACCTTTAATCTGCCAGTATCTTTTGGTTCTCAGACATTGGCAGGAAATTATAGGAAACTTTTAGGTTTCGGGCAGTTTTGCAATCCATAGTTTAGTTTTTGTATCTTATAGGGTCAGAACACATGCAGAAATCATGATACCAGTATCATACCAAACAAAATTAATAGTACACCCTTAATATAATTAAATATTCAGTCATTATGTTCATATTTTCCTAATTATCTCAGAGTGATTATTTCCTATGGTTAGAGTGTTTGAATCGGGTTACAAGATACTTTCTCCACATTCTGGACATGGAAGCAGGGGCCTCGTGCAAGCCTTGTACCATGGAGCTGCATCCTTAGCCCATTAAGCTCTTTTGATCTATGGATTTCTCTCTTTTTTCCCACCATTTTTTCCCTTGCAGTTTATTTGTTAATGAAACTGGGCCCTTTATCTGAGTTTCTTAAAATCTGTATTTCTCTTCATGCTCTCTCAACTTTTCAATGCACAAGAGTGGAAACCTCTCTAGAATCTGAGTAGGGTTCTCATTTAAAGTTTGTAAAACATTTATAAAATACTCTTACAGCCTTGATTATTTCACCTAGATGAAACAACTATTTAAAATAGTATACACAGGGGTAGGATTTAGAGAGGTCAGGTACACAAATGTTCAGGCAGAAACTTGCCAGTTTTCCTTTTCTTTTTCTCTTTTTTTTGAGATAGTGTCTCACTATGTAGCCCAGGCTGGCCTCGAACTCATAGTGATCCTCCTGCCTCAGCCTCACAAATGCTGGGATTACAGGCATGCACCACCACACCTGGCTCAGTTTTTCCTTTTTTTTTTTGGGTACTGGGGATCGAACTCTGGACCTTGCGCTTGCGAGGCAGGCAGCAGAACCACTGAGCTAAATCCCCGGCCCCTCAATTTTCCTTTTTAATGCTCACTGAAAAACTTACCCTGAAAGAAGACTCTGATATAATGGGTTCTTTGGAAATATTTAATATCCACAAACAGTGTGGTCTACAAATTTACTCTATTGTGATACCTGTGTAGTAGTTTTATTTATTTTACTGAGAAGGCCACTAAGATCAAGATTTCTACTGCCTGTTTATTGATTTTTCTCTAATAATTACAGGTTGAAGATGACAGTGATACAGAGACCTATAGTGAAGAGAATGACGAACAGAGAAATTATTCTAAAAGAAAAATCACCTCTAACTGGGATCGATATCAAGATACTGAAAAAGAGGTCAATAATGAAAGTGGAGAATCACAGAGGGGAACAGATTTCAGTGTCCTCCTGAGCTCTGCAGGTATGAATTCCACTTGCGTTCTTACTGCTTTGTGCTGTGAAATTTGCTCAGACCTTTTATTGTACTTTTTTTTTTTTTTTTAAAGGAAGAAAGGTTCATTTGGCTTATAGTTTGTAGAGGTTTCATTCCATAGTTGGCTGACTCCAAGGCAAGGTGATATGGCAGAGGGACATGGCAGAGGAGAAACAGCTCGTGGCAAAGCAGACAAGAAACAATCGAAATAGCAAACCAGCAGTGGACAAGCCACAAGGGACCCAGACAAGCCTCTTTCTGTCCTTTATCTCTTTTTTTTCCCTTAAATTCTTTTATTGGTACCTTGTAGGTATACAATACCTTTACATTTATCATTGGGTGCTTGTACCCGTACATGATGCATCTTGGTTCTTATTTTTTCCCCATTTCCTGTCCTTCCTTCACCCCCTCCACCCTTCCCTATTTACAAAGACTGTTTCCATTTTTTCCTTTTCTCATCATTTTTCCTTTCCCTTCTTTCCTTTGTTTTCCCTACCCCTCTCACTTCCCCTACCCCTTTGGACCTTTTATTGTACTTTTAAAATTGCATTTTTATAACTAGCAATTCATTCTTTATTCTTTGGATTTTAAATTCAAGTAAAAGTGTTTTTGATGGTTTGCAAGGGGAAAATATTTCTTTAAGTGGAAGTCAGGGTTTCTGTGTCCTGATATAGGATGACTGAAGTCTGAGATGGATAAAAAAACTTTTTATAACTGGGATGCTGAACCTTATCATTCTAAATTTGCTAGTTTTAGAAACAGAAGTGTTCCCTTTGCTTTTACAGGAATCGATATTTATGTTTATGTGAAGCTTTACAAAATTCCCAGAATATACTTCTTTTATAGCCAGGAATATATACATTAGTGGAGACCAGTGTGTTAGAGACATGTGCACAAGAACACCAAAACTCTTTGTTTTTGCTTTCAGATAGTTTGCTCTATCAGTAATGTCAACCCATTCCTTCTTGACTGGCTGTTTCCAAAGATTGACTCCATTTTGGGTGCCATGAAGCTAAAGAGCAGTGATGGGAAGTAGTGGAGGAGGGCTGGGTGGGGTACAGATAGATACCACGAGGGTGTGGCATAATTCAAGGATAAGTGGGGGATCGATTAGTGATTAACAGGAGGTTAAGATGGGAGGGTGGGATGTGGATGTGGCTACAAAAGGGCAACGTGCTGGATCCTTGGGGTGCTGGCACTGTTCAGTATCTTGACTCTGTCGGCAGGTACATAAGCCCACTAGAGTGAGAAAATTGTATAGAACTTAATATACAAATGCACACAAGAGAGTTTGAATAGAACTGGAGCAGTCTGAGTAACACTGGATTCTATCAGTGTTACTGTCCTGGTCGTGATATTATACTGTAGCATTAGGGAAGAGTGGGCAATATGTACACATGACCTCTGTTTTTTCCTTATAATATGCGAATTAGCTTAATAAAAATATTCTTGCCAAGTTAAAAGGAAGAAAATATGGGGAGTAGTGTAATATTTCAGGCAGTTTTGAATTCTCTCTTTCCCACAACTTTGATATTGCAACTGAGTTCAGTGTTTCTTCTTTTTCATATTCTTGTATTTTATTTTTATTTTTTTATTTTTTGGTACTGGGGATTGAAGTCGGGACCTTGCACTTGCAAGGCAGGCAGCCACACCACTGAGCTAAATCCCTGGGCCCTATTTTAGCATTTTTAAAAATACACTTTGAAAAAGTGTACTCTGCCATTGCCTTCTGGTTTCTTCTCAGATGGTGTGCTTTATCTGTGATTAATTTCTCAGAAGATTATAGTCATATTTATTGCTGTGTTCTTACGTTTCTTCTCTACTTTGCTGCTGATTTATCAGTTTCTTTTCACCATAGCATAATCCTAAGAGCTGCCATGCTGTCTTCATATGTGTTGCTGTATCACTCGATTGGTTTCTTTTAGAGAAGTAGAGTTCATTCTCTGATCGTAAAATATTAAGAGCATCCTCTAGGTGGGCTGACCATACTCCTCAGAATGGTTTTTATTATACTGTCCTTACTTGTATGAATGAATACATAACCTATCTTAAGTGTGTACATCATAAACTTTTTTAGATATGCCATGTTGCTCTCCAAAGTCAAGATGAACTAGAGTTCCTAGTGTTTCCCATCCCTACTGCCAAGTGAACTGTCAGGCTTTTCAAATTGTGATCAGTTGATTGAATAATATCTAGTTGTGGCTTATTCAACAAATATTAAGTATGTAGTGTTTTCAGGTCCTGTCTTAGAGGCTGGAGTTATGACAGACTAAAATACTTGCTTCATGGATACTCTAGATGTTGAAGGAAGTACAAGAAATGGTAAATGGTGATAATCATTTAGGATAGAAATAGTGAATAGGGGCTGTGACAGTTTTATAAAAGAGTGGCCAGAGAAGATCTTGACCTAGAAGTTAATGTTTGACTAAAGACCTGAGGCAGGTGAAGGAGAAAGCATTGAGGACATCGCAGGAAGTGTGTTCAAAGGCTTTGAGATAATGTATAGCGAATAGCAAGGATGGCCAGCATGGTAGAAGCAGAGTGTGCAAGTAGGCGAAGAGGTCAGAAAGCATTATGTGACCAGATCATGTGTGTAGATGGTGCTCTTACACAGAGTGGGATGAGAAGCCAGCTCATGTTTTGAACAGGATCACTCTGCTGTTTTGGAATGGCTGGAAGACAGGGAAAAGGTGTGCGTGTGGAGGGGGCAGGTAGACCATTTAGGAGGCTATTGGAACAATCTAACAAGCAGTGGTAGTGTCTGGGGCCAGGGTGATAGCAGTGGAGTTGGAACAGGTAGGTTCTGGATCCATGTTGAGGGAAAAGCACAGAGGACTTGGAATGGGGGAATAAGAAAAAAGATACATAAGGATGGTGGAAGTTTTTGGCTCGAACAGTTAGAAGGGAGTTACCATTAACTGAGATGGGTAAACTGGAGGTGTATTCAGTGTTCGTATGTTGAGACTGAGCCGTTAGTTAGGCATCTGCATTAAAGTTCCTGTGAGAAATACAGAACCCACTCAATATAGTTAGAAGAAAGTTTTGACAAAGAAACCATGTACTCAGGTAGGGGTAGGATATGAGGAAAGGAAATAGATAATACAGTTTGGGGGAGGGCAGCTAGCGGAAGAGATTCCTATCAAGTTTACTTTGAGAGGATCGATCACTTTTGGTTAACAGTTACAGCCAGTGAACATAGCCCCGCACTGAGTGGTCATAAGTTATCTGGCCTTACAGTCCGTTTCTCTTCTACTCTTCTGCTAAGGCTTCTATGAGCCTCTCCTACTGGAAGCCAGAAGACAAGAGGAACTTGTTGTTGTAATACATACCGGTCACCGTCCTAGGGAAGAGCAGGGTGGCGGGTGAATCTGCAGAGGCAGGTGGAAGAGACCAGTGCAGCACCCGGTCAGACATAGAATAGGCTGTTGGGTAAAGGCTCTGGGGTTCAGGCCTGAGGATAAGGCTGAAGTAAACATTTGGATGATGCCACTCTGAAGAGTATTACTGAAGTCATGAGAAAGTATAACTAAGGGAATTACAAGTGTAGTATCCCTTATCCGAAATGCTTGAGATCAGAAGTATTTTGGATTGTGGAATATTTGCATATACATAATGAGATATCTTGGGTATTAGACTCAAGTCTAAACTTGAAATTCATCTGTTTCATATAAATTGTACATTTGTAGCCTGAAAGTAATTTTATACGCTATTTTAGTGCACCTACACTTTGGCTGTAATCCATCACACGGGGGACCAGGTGTGGAATTTTCCACTTGTGGCAAAGTTAGGGAAATGCAAAGCTAGCAAAGGAAACTGAGCACGAATGATTGAAGGAGTGTGTAGTAGTGTCCTTAAGTGGTTTTGGACGAGATCTGTGTCAAATGCAGCTGATGACAGCCAAGAATTGGCCATTGAATTTAACATGAGTTTACCGCTTATCTTCACAGGTGCAGTTTTGTTGGTGTGATGGATATTTTTGAATATGAGAGAAGTGACATTTGAGACAGCAAGCAAAAACTTGTCATTTTAAGGGTCTTAGTTGTAAAGAAAGAGCATAACAAGCTGGCAGGAAAAGCATTTGAAGACTTTTTTTTTTTTTGAAGGACTGGAGAAATAACCACATCTTTACTTGTTGATCCAGGAAAAAGGGGAAAAATAATGTAGGAAGCGTGCAAATTTCTGGGTCTCTATCCTTCAGTAGATAGGAGAGGATAGGATCTGTTTATCCCCTGGTGGAAAGATTGCCCATTGCTAGCAGTGTGGGCAGTTTTGCCACTGTTGGCAGAAGAAAGGTGGACCATGTAGACACAGATGGTGGCAGGTGGGCTTAAGAAAGTTTCCTCTAATTGTTTCTGGTTTTTTTTTTTTTTTTTTTTTTTTTTTTTGGAACCGGGCATCAAACTTGGGTCCTTCAGCTTGCGAGGCAGGTGGCAGAACCACTGAGCTAAATCCCCGGCCCTGTTTCTGTTTTCTTAGTGAAACAAAGCTGTGACTGAGGGCTGAGAAGAATGTATTGGAAGTGTAGGCAGAGAGTAGGAGGTAAATAGTTGTCCAGTGGGTGGGAGAGTGAATGAAGTAGGCAAACAGGGTGTGGTTGTTGGGTGGTAACGGGGGGCCGGCCCACTAGAGGTTGGTGACGGTGAAGATCAGATGACAACTGGTGTATCCCCTGCCCCATTTGTGTTCTACTGTGTGGGTGCAGGCATAGATGGATGGAAGAGTAGGATTTGATCGTGATTGTACTTTGAGAAAATGCAGTGGAGAGAGGAGGAAGGGGGTGATTAGAATGAATGACACTGAATTAAGCAGGGTAAGAGGAAAGGGAGGAGTACATAGACGAAGGACTGCAAAAAGGCACTGAGATCAATGGATTAGGGAGCCTGGTGGACGGAGAAGGAGCATTGATCTCCTTGAGGAGTATGAGTTAGGAAGTGGTCCTGGTGGTTGTAGACTAGAATGCTTGAGGTTGAGATTTGATGGGGCAACTGTTATAGCCGCTCATAATGATACAATTAAGTATAAAAAATCTAGGTATTTATCTGAAAATTTTTGTTGTTAGCTTAATCTGTATTCAATAAAATCGAAGTCTAATTTCATTTTTCCTTGAATACTAAACACGAATAGCATTGGTTGCCAACAGCATTCATGTCTTATTTTTTTCTGAAAAAGGAGAAGTTCTTGGTATACTATCACTGATTATCAGTGTTGTTGTTCTGAGTCTCTAAGTATTTAAAGGTTGGTGGTTTTAGGTTGACAAATATTTCCTCCTTTTCTCCACTGTTATTATTCCCACCTGTAATTGTTCATGCATTTTTCTTCCTCATCAGTGTCTGCAGTGTGCCCTGAAGAATGCCCATTGTCACTAGGATGTGTAATACAGATTTAGTTTCTCAGATAAAGGCTGTATGCTTTGGACTATATGTCCATTCCAGTTCTCAAATGCCATTTTGAAGACAAGATCGTTTGCTAAGAGTATACCTGACTTAATATGTGGTCTCCAAGTAGGATTTCCAGTGTAACAGTAAATTTCTTTTTCTTCTTGTTCCTCCCATTCTTTTTTATCTTTGGTGTTTTGGGACAGGGTCTCACTCACTGTGTAGTTCAGGCTGGCCTTAAACTCTCATTAATCCTCCTGTCTCAGCCTCCCAAATGCTGGGATTATGGGTGTGCACCATCATGCCTGGCTGTGACAGTAAATTTTTGAAGAGTGATAATTAGGGAGTTTATTTCTATTTCACCCAATTGGTGTTTCTGTATACTGGTATATTCACTTTGTGAGGTAGTTTGCAATTTTCCAGTAATATAGATAATCCAGTACTCTGACCACTGGTGAATGTCTAGAGAAATTCTAGCACATATGCATCGTTGTTCAGGAGAGCCTAAATGGAAGCAACTCCAGTAGGCATCAATAGATGCAGTGGATTTCCACATAAATGGATGACTCTCTCAAACAATACATAGTAAAAAGTAGTGAAAGAAACAATATATACCCACAGAATACCTTGGTAGGGTTCTACTTAAAGAAAGTTCAAACAGGAAAAATGTAAGCTGTGTCATTTCACAATGCTTATTTAAATGATAAAAATGAAAGTCAAGGAAATGATTATCAGAAAAGCCAGGAGACTGATCGCCCCCAGATCGATAATGATTGTGTGTGAGGGATTTGGCAGTGGAGGGGGCGGGGACTTCTGTGATGTTGGCAGCATTCTGTCTTGTTCAATAATTATTCTTTATATTCTTCATATGCATTATATGTTTAAAATTTTACAGATCTTTCTATAAAAGACATTTCTTTCTAGCACTCTTCAACTTGAGCCTCGCAGGTACCACCACCTGCTTTGAATTTCTAGCCGGCGGCAGTGGCACCTTCATTGTTATTTATGGAGGCTGTGGGGAATGGTTTATTTGAAATCATACTCTTTCTGGTAGGGTTGGGATTCTTTAGGACTCTGAAAAAGATAATCATGCCCTCAGCTTTTTGTTTTTGAACGGTATCCTCACAATTCTAAGATGTGTTTCAAAAGTTTTGAAACTGGAACTGTACTCTCACCTTCAGGCATAAATTCTGGGTGTTGCATTCTAACATCATCTTTAAGCAATGTTTTCTGCCCTCCCTGAAGAGTGAATCACTGAATTCATGTTATGTATGTTCTCTGCCCTTTTGAAGATGTTATAGATAGCCAGAGTTAGAAAAATGTTTACAGTGCGATGAAAGTACACTGGAGCACCACTGAAGATAAAAATGGGGGAAAATCGATGTGAATCTGTAGTTCTGTTTATTTTAAGTGGAACAAACAAAAATGAAGACCAGACTACGGTTTGGTCAATAGAGTTGTCTATATATATTTTCATTTCAAGCTATCCTCTGTAATTTTATGAAAAGTTAATTTGGGGGGCAGATTTTAATTGTAATGGTATTTGATTTTTTTTCACTCCCTCTGTATCCTTCATTTTTTTGTCCCCCAGTACTGGGGATTGAACTCAGGACCTTACGCTTGCCAGGCAGCACCATGCTGCTGAGCTACATCCCTGGCTCTCCCTCTGTATCCTTGTGCCAGCTTCTCCTGAAAAGGAGAAGTAAGAATATCACTCCTGCAATATTCTTCGTTTTTTTTGGTGCTGGGGATCGAACTCAGGACCTTGCACTTGCCAGGCAGGCGTGGTGTCACTGCACTAATGTGTGGCCCACTCCTGCAATATTCTTAAATCTTGAGTTATTTCTTCCCATGCAGCACTGGACAGTTTTATTGCCCTCAATTCAGTTCATTTCCCCCCTCTTTTTATATAGTACATATTTTGCTCTAATTCTGCCTCACTTCACAGTTTAGTGAGGGAACCTTCCAATGGATGTATAAATCATCTGAAATAATAGAACTACAGAATACACATTTAAGACAATTTAAATTTGAGTAACCAAAAAATTTAACAAAATAATCTTTTCTTATAGCTGAAGACAGAATGGGTCAAATATGATTTTCTTTTTCAAAACCTTAGAGATAAGAGCAGCTGAATAAAAGGATTTGTTTGCTAATTTGCAGGCCACCAGCACCTTTTTCTGTTTTGTGGTTTTGATGTGGGTTCTTTGTGTATTCCTGCCGATCTAGCTGCTTCTATTCTGTCATGTTCATCATCACTAGACTTTTGTTTTCTTGCCCTGAATTTGCATTTGTACCTTAGCAAACTCAGCCTGGGTAGCTTTATTTTCCTTTCCTTTCCTTTTAAATCTATGACCTTTGGTTCCTATTTGTTTAGGGATTCTTGCTTTTTTTTTCCATGAATTTTTTTCAGTGCTTATTTTTCTGCCTCTCTTGTACTTCCTACATTTCTTCTCTGTTCATTACTTGGAGTTTCCATTACAGGATTCTTTGGCTTTATTTAGTGCTTTGTTAGCTTTTTCCCTAAATAGAATTATTTCCTCTTTTGCTCCTCTAATAAGGTCTATGCATTTTATTTTCTCATGACTTTAGAACAGTATGTGTGGTGGATCTTTTCTGTAGGTCTAATCATCTAACTTACCTAACAATTTCAGCAGCTGTCCTGTTTAGAGATTCATTTCAGCTCTTTCTCCCCCTCTCCCTGTCTGCAGTACTGGGCATTGAACCCAGGGCATTCACACTTGAGGTGCATCTCCAACCCTTTTTGTTTTTGAGGCATGGTCTCTCTGACTCATTAAATTGCTCAGGCTGGACTCAAACCTGCAGCCCTCCTGCCTCAGCTTCCCAGAGTGCTAGGATTATAGGCGTGAGCCACCATGCCTGGCTTCATTTCAGTTCTTTAGCACCTCTTATTTTTCTTCTTGCTGGTGATTAGCTTTTTTTTAAAAGGAGGTAGTACTTAGCTTTTAATTTTGCTTTCACTTTATTTTGCTTTCTTTGTTTTTTTTTTTTCAAAGTAATCTTCCTTGGAGAATATTAAGTCTGTGTCTTATAACCAGGGGTCAAGGCCAGGAGTCTTTATAACCCTTTTACCAGATTTAGTACTATCAAATTCTGTGTATATCGATTCCTTATATGCTTTGTGTAATGTCTTTCTCATTTGAATATTTGACCTTAATCTTCTAATATTTTGTCACCAAGGATTGTATAGTTAGCATTTCATACAATGGATCTGTGTTTACATTATTTTTAGTATTCATCAGCTGACAGACATTTTATAGTCAGAGGTTTGTATGGAGAGCTTCTGGTTTTTATCTTGTGTGAGTTCTGCCTTTGATTTGCTCAGTATTACTATTATTTAATATTAAAGTCTACTCTGTAATTTAACCTGTTGAATTTTATTCTTATGTCTAGAAGTAGCCCAGCTTTCATCCAATTTGATCTGTTCTAAAAATTTGTCTCTTTGCAAATTAAAGTCACCAAAATAATTGATTTGACTTGATAGATTTTGATCTGCTGAGTAGCCACTGTTAGCATTTTTTGCTTTTGTGCTTCTTTCTTGTCCCAGTTCCTTGGGTCATGGTGAGGTTGTGTGCGTGTGTGCGTGTGTGTGTGTCTGTGTGTCTGTCCCGCAGGATTCCTAGCCGTTATAGCACCGTCTCAAGTTCATTTTAATGACTAGATGTTTATCTAGCTTATTAGGTAATTTAAATGATTCTTACTGCTGCTAAGAGAACATTAATGAATCTTTTGGGTTTGACTCGTATTCCACATGCTCTTCAGGTTGATAAATGTCAAGTTGCATCATCAAATTTGGATGTTGTGTTTTAATAGCATCTAGCACATTCCTCTCAAATACTGTTGTCTCCTCTCTGCCTGCCTATCTTATGGTTTCATACTTCTCTTTAAAGAGTTTACTATTGTTTTAGAGGAGTTCTGGGAAGGAGAACACATAAGTGCTTATGGTCAGTGCCATACTAAAATGGAAATTGATAATTACTCTTGCTTAGAAAGAAAAAGTCTTTTGGTAAAGTCTTTAATGAAGATTATTGAAGAATCTCTTCTAATGTAAAACGTCTGAAATACTTGAATTCAGAGGCTTTGAAGCCAGGCATGGTGGTACATGCCTGTAATCCCAGCACTCAGGAAGGCTGAGGCAGGAGGACTGCTGTAAGTTCAAGGTCAGCCTGGGCTACAATAGTGAGTTCAAGGGCAGCCTGAACTACATAGTGAGACCCTGACTCAAAAAACAAACCCCCCCCCCCCAAAAAAAACAACTCAAAGGCTTTGAAAAGGGCAACTATGACTTCAGGAGTGTGATACAAGGTCATCTCTGCCAGTAACCTGAAGTGTAGAGGTGTGAAGGTAGAATGAAAGGAACACACTTGGTATTTTCCCCACTTGATGTTCATTAAAATCTATGTATGTGATATGCTATGTAAGATACATACTTTTATATCTGCATAAAGGAGTTTTATTGTTTATACTTGGCCTGCACCTTAGCTTAGGAGAGGGCTTTGTGGTTGGTTTAGAAGCTACCTTTGGGCTAGAGGCAGAAACAGGCAGAGGCCTCGAGGCTAGAGGGGCAGTGTGCTGAGAAGCTCTTAGTCATACAGTATTTGGGGTGAACCTTTTGAGGAAGTCTTGCCCAGCTCTCCCTGGGGCTGACCAGCGGTTGTCCTCCTGTTTAAGAAGTGTTTCTTTAGATCAGTGGTGGCCAACCTATGGCATGCATGTCACAGCTGGCTGTTTTTCATTGAAAGCTCTAAAAGGTTCACCATCACTGCTTTAGAAGTACAGGTATGGGGCCATATGGGGTTGGACCCAGAGCAAACATATCCAGCAGCACCAGGTTCAGGGTTTTCTCTGGGGTGGGACAATTTCTAGGCAGCCAGGATGGGACCCCACTCGCTTGGGCAGCTCCTGCATGCAGAGCTGATTTTGAATCTTCAGGTAGTCTTGCAGTTCTTGTGCTTGTTCACCAACTAATGAAAGAAGTGGTCCTGCTTTAAATAGAAGTAGAGAGGGAGAGACCACAAACACAGGTTGACTGCTCAGGTAATGGCAACCTGACATAATGCTGGTGGATCTCAGCTCATGCTTGGTCAGAGATCAAGTGCTAAACACACGCACATGCACGCTGATCTGAGAAAAAAGGGAGGGGCAAGGAGATAGTCACAGAGGCTTAGCTATAGAGTAGGTTGGAGGGTATTCAGAAGTCAGGGTTGGGATGTCCCTGGGTCTGCAGATCTATCTGTTCCATCTGAACTCTGTTGAAGAAAGAGGCTGACAGATAACTGACCAGTCCATTGTTTTGGATAAAAAACAGTATCATAAACTATTGAGTGTATCAAACAGAAAAGATTCCAAATGTACCCGAGTGACATACTCAAAAGAAGAAATCGCATGAGATACTACCTTGTATATTTGTAGTGGGATTGTCAGACCTGAAGTGGAATGGAAACAATACCCTATGATGATTTGTTGTGAGAATGCTACATAAGTCCCTGGATTCTCAGTGGCCTGAGAATGGAATTAATGCTAATGGAATGACAATACATACTACTTAATTTAGTGAGAGTGTATGTTGTATATAAAAAGAATAGAATAGTGAAGATGTCAACATACTGCTTTTCATAATCTGATGAGAATACTTAGAAAATTAAATCTACTTGATCTTGTGAAAGGGCCTCAAATATTGTGTCCTGTGTTGTATGTGTACAGAAATATTCAATCTTCAATAATGATGCTACTGATCTTTTAAAATCAGTTTTAGAAACTTTGTTTTATGTTGGCCAAGTAGATAATTAATATGGTTTTTGTATTTACCTTTAAAATTCTGTAGAGAACCTCCTGCCTTTTGTTTATAGAGTGATCTTTATGAAAATTTACAATGAAATGAGATTATAGATAATCTTAGATAATTTAATAGAATTCTAAATTTTTATGATGAATTTGTTTTCATGGTGGGAATACTATGTGAGTTAGAGCTGAGAAAATTGATTAGGCACCTGGGCTTTCTGGCATGCTGCTGTTTAGAGAATTGTGGAAACACTCGGATTGAAAGAGAGAAGAATCCTTATAGATATTTATTCATTGAACATTTCTTAAGCTTTGCTTATTGAACAATTCCTAGAAATTAAGAAAATGAAGCTTAAAGAGATTAAGTGAATGTGTACATGATTGCAAGATTGGGAACAGTAGTCTGTGACTTAACACTCAGGATTTCTGTATCATAATAATTTAGAAAATGCCTAAGGAGCCAGATGTATCCTGCATCATGCCAGGTGTTCAGGGTACAGCAATGCCTACAGCACATTCCCTTCCTTTAAGAATATTGTTGGGAGAGCTAATCTACTATGAGTCCTGCATATTCTTGCTGAGTAGTACATCAAGAAAACCAGGCACTGGTCACTCTTTGTCCTGGGTGTTTCTCAGCATTGTGTTTCAAGCATGTGACCAAGAGGGATGGTGCTGTGGTATCTTTGCCAGACAAAGATCAACTTGCTTCTCTTCCCTCTAAGATTGGTGAGTCCTGGCCTAAGCTTGTTACTCCCTTTTCTGTAGCTTAAACCACAGCACATGCTGGTATCCTCAGTGGACTCACTGGGTTACCCCTTTGGGTCTGAAGGGCCATCAGGAGCCAGTGCAAATGAACATAAAGTTTTCACTGCTGCTTTGGCCATGAATATAAAATTCTTTGTCTCCAATACAAGTGAATCATGTCTTCTGCTAGCATCCATGAGATGGTAACAGGCTAACTTACATTCTTACTGATAAAATTCCAGACCCTGCATGATTTTGGGGGATCATCACTTGTGAGGTGATGCAGATGAGGAAACCAACACAGTTCCATGTGGCAGGGGCAGAGTGCTGTGGGACAGCTGATGCAGGGCTGCAGTTCCACTTGAAAAAGCCAGGGAGGCTTTTTTGAGTCCACTCCTTGTGAACTAATGATAGCAGATTGTGTATCTGTTGGGTATAGAGCTTTTTTATCTTGAATGTATGATACAATACTTAGTGCATGGTTCATAACTATAATGCTTGCTTGCTGAGTGAATTATTTTTTTGAGTTATGATGTACTGGATCAGAAGTCCATGTGAACTGGTGTGGATCTAGAGGCTCAGCTACTTGGGAGGTTGATTGCTTGAGGCCAGCTCAGGCAATTTAGTGAAGCTCTCTGAAAAAACAAATACAGAAGTCTATACTTTTGGTACTAAAGTTCATCTTTTGAAAACCTGAAGTCTCAGGAAGATAGTCTTCAATGAAAAAAAGCAACTCGTGTAGTAGCCCAGCATGAATCTTTTCAAAGAGGTGAGGAAACGGTTGGATTTGTAGAACTATATTGCACGTAGATTAATACCAAGGCACAACTGCTTATTTTGAACCTTTTTCTTTTTGAATACTTTTTAGATTTTTCAGAAAAATTGCAAAGATAGTACAGAAAGTTCCCATGTACCCTTTACCTAGCTCTTCTAGTGTCAGTGTTTTACATAACCATATCACATTTATCAAAACTAAGAAATTAACTTTAGTGCACTACAGGGTTTATTTGAATTTCTCCCCACTAATGTCTTTTTTGTCTTCCAACTGCCAGTAGTAGGGGGCGACGGAGGGTCAGTGTATGGTAGAAGTAGGAGGAAGGGACTTTCTTTTTCCTATGCTTGCCTTTTTTGCAGGCAGCAAGAGTGTGTGTGTGTGTGTGTGTGTGTGTGTGCGTGCGCGCGTGCGTGCGTGCGTGTGTGCGTGTGTGCGTTGCCGCTCGGTTGCTTCAGGGAAAGCCTCCGGATTGGGGTGGAAATGTTGCTCGCCGTCCGAAGGGCGCTGGGCGCGAGTGTAGGGAAGAAAGGGTCAATGGAGAAAAGGTGCAGAAACCACTGGTGTCGAGTACAAGGTTATTTTTGTTAAGCAGAGACACTTGATGAAGGACGCCACTGAAAGTGAGTGGAACGAAATGCGGGTAGGACCGTGGCACGAGAGATAGGCCGAACTTTATTCGAAGGGAACTTGAAAATCTATGCCTAGAAACACGAGCTTCCTGGAGGAGCGGAGGGAGACTTCTTCTGAACTTAGCAGTAGTGTCATCCTTGCGACCTTGGTCCTCGGCCTGGCGAGATGGGCACTGGCCTGGCTGGCTCTGCACTAGGTGATGCCCGGCCAGGCCGGAGGGTTAGGACCACGGAACAAGTCCGAGGGAGGCAGGAGGAGGAATGTTCACCTCTTGCTGTGAAAGGACACATTCAAGGTGTTTGCCTTGCTTAGGATGTTTGGATTTTCTCTTGATATTTTTAAATGATGTCAAAGTTCTTTCCATTGGAGTGATGCCAGACTTCTGAGCTTTTCAAACATGTTTAAGACATCCTTATTTATATGAAAGGGTGTGATGAACTTCTAAGAAGATCTCAAAAGAAAAGTAAACGTCTGGCTTTGTACCCAGGTATATATACCCAGAAGTAGGTACTGGCAGTTTGTGAAATCAGACCGCCCTAAGCTGCCAAGCTGTAGTCTTCTGCTGATTGTTTTCTGATTATTAGGTAAGTCTGAAATTAGTTTTAAAAAATGTTTGATAGAACTTTAAATTAGCAAAATGAAATCATCTCTTTAAAGGAACGGGAGAGGAAAAAACAAAAGAATTTGAGTGGACCTAAAATTGGCAATGTCAGCAACCAAGGACAGACGGCCAGAGCCTTCTGAGGTCCAGACACTGAGCAGGAGCTTTTGGCCTCATTGATCCTTTATTCTGGTTTTTGTTTTTTTTTGGTACCAGGGATTGAACTCAGGACCTTGTACTTGCAAGGCAGATGGCAGAACCAGTGAGCTAAATTCCCGGCTCTCAATGATCCTTTAAATTCAGACCAATCTGCCAGTTCTTGAGCCGAATCTGATGCACTAAGGTGTTTTATTTAGCCAGCAGATTATCTGCCTCATTATCAATTTAAAAATCAGAAGCTTTTGCATTAACACAGATTTCTGATTTCATTAAAAAAGAAACAAAAAGTCAGGTGTGGCAACACTGGGCCCATGTTCACATTAAAGAAAAAACCAGAGACATCAATTGGGAAGAAGGGCACAGCTGGCCACGTGGTACTAATAATCCTCTAATTTGTGATGGTTTCTTGATCCTTTCCGAACTTGACCCTTTTGAAGCATAGTGATCAAGTTATATTGTAGAATGTTTCTCAATTTGGGATATTGTGATGTTTTCTCATGATTAGACTGGTTCTGGACTTTTGAGGAGAACACCACCAGGACAGTATGCCTTTCTTGTTGGATCACATCAGTGGACATATGGTATTTTCATGACTTTTATTGATGATAACTTTGATCACTTGGTTAAGATGGTATTTGTCATTGTAAAGTTCTTTCCTTTTCTCTTCCTATTCTTTGGTCATTACAAATGAATCTTAAGTCCCATTCACACTCAAGGAGATAGGAATTAAGCTTCATTTACTAAAGGAGTAGTAGCATAGGGAAGTTTGAACAGTAAGTAAATATTTGGGGTGGAATATTTTGAGGCTATACAAGTGTTTTGTTTTTTAAAAGTTTGGGAGTCCTCTTGGAATGAGGTCAAGAATTCTAGATAAGAGGTCAAGCTGTAATGACTAAATACTTGACCTTTTTGTGTATGCTTTATTGTTGAACTACTTGTATTGTAAGTAGTGCTATTTTTAAGTCATTGACTTGTCTGTCAGTTTTTTTGAAGAGTAGAAGCCTTCATATTAACTGAATGAAATTAATGAGGGTACATTTGTGAATCAAGATAAAACAGTAGCTGAGCATGGTGGTGCATTTCCCAGTAGTTGGAAAGCTGAGGCAGGAGGATTGCTGCAAGTTCAAGGTTAGCCTGAGCTACATAGTGAGTTCAAGGCCAGCCTGAACAACAAAGTGAGACCCTGCCTCAAAATACCAAAAAAAAAAAAAAAAAGTTATTGGATTTCTTCCTTGTTAATCAGTTCAAAGAAACTTACTGGCTATGCTTAGCACTTGTTGGTTACCAACTAAGTGTATGTGTGAGTGATGTATGATAAAATATGTTCCAAGTGATTTCTATTTACATATCTAAAATCCACAGCTCAGAGAATCCTGCATTAATGTTGTGTCTCTTATGGTAGAGGTATCACGGTGTCCATGCAGTTAGGAAGTGCACTTTTCTGACATTGTGACCCAGTGGGATTGATGGGTGAGAAATGGGCATGTTCCAGTGGTCCAGCAGCCAGCCCAGCACATGACCAACCCTATGGCTGGTCTCCCTTGGAAGCTGAGATAATTCTAGGGTGGCCATTGTTTCTTCAGGGATATTATCCAAATAAGTTGGTCCAGAGAGATATTAAGCTTAGTATTTCTTTCAGATTCATAAAAGGAAAAGCATTGTGATATTCTGATGTATTTCAATTGTTTATTTCTTGCTATCATTCTCAGAAATTCCATAATCTAAATGGACTTTTCTTTAGCTATTTGACTTAGTAATAGAAAGGAATGGTAGTATTTGTCATAGTGTTAGGTGCGGGTAAAGATTTGTAGCAGTTTCTAAAGTTTGTAAAGTATTTTTTAGAATCAAAATTTGGCAGTGGTGGAGCAATAGTAGTCAGTCAAATTGAATTTGACCCTTGGGACTGAGATTTGGCTTCTTAACCATGTATCATTGCTTTGTTTCAGAGTACATTTTAGTATAATTGGTGGTCAGAAATGTTTCCATTTATTTCCTCCTTTTTCTGTAGAGCACAGCGTTTCTCAATTTTAGGCTCATTGTAGTAGAGTTTGGGTGGGGAAGGCATTGGGGGTAATGGGAGAGGGATGATCTCACAGGGAAGGCAATATTGTGTGAAACACTTCAGGACTAGCTCAGAGTTAGGTTGACCAACAACTACTTTAGTTTAGAAGGGAGAAGGTAGAAGAGAGGTGTAGGTGTAAACAAATGTGTTACCTGGCTGGGTTATTCACAGCAATCTTGCAAGAATATATTAGACCATTTTACAGATGAGGCAAATTAAGTCAGTCAAGTTGCTTATGGTCACATAACTAGTATGTGAAGAGCATCAGTATGAATCCTTTTCACTCTGATTTCAAAACTAATTACTATTTTTTATACTGCACAGTTGCCTTCTGTGATATGCATATAGTTGTCTGTGTAGCAAAAGGGTCTCCTGATATATAGAAAATGAGTCCTTTTTATTGTTTGGGAACTTTTTTCCTCCATTTTTTAAGAATCTGCTAAAAATCTTCTGGATGCTTTTATACTGTTACTGTTGTTGTTATTATTTTTTAAAAGGCAGGAGCTTGCTGTGTAGTTCAGGCTGGCTTTGAACTCACTATTATATAGCCCAAGATGGCCTTGAATTCATGGCAATCCTCCTGCCTCAGGCTCCTGGGTGCTGGGATTACAGGTGTGCTCCCCCATGCCTAGCTCCTGGCTACTTCTGAAAAATTGGTAATGTTGTTTAGTTTGGTGCCTTTTGATCTGGTCATCCCAATGGAATATTTCTCTTATTACTTGCTACTTGTTTCATTTAAATTGAAAAGTCTTGGAAACAAAATATGGATTTATTTCAGCTCTCTGACTTGTGTTATGGTAGAGGCACTAAGTAGGTCTAACATGGAAATGAGGTTTTCTTGACTATTGATAATTATTAACTCAAGCAAAAAGATAATTACGTGTTATAAGATGTGTATGCTGAAAGTTAAATGAAATTCATCTGGTTTGTTTTTTTAAGGAAATTGATAAGGGCTCCACTGTTCTTAATATTTTAAATATTTTCTTATTTAGATATTTTTTTCCCCCACAATTTTGAGAGAAAGTCAAGAAGAATTGCTTCAAAGACTTGTGGGAGTCTGGAAAAAGCTGGCATTTTATATATTCATACATAAACTCAGTATGAGCACAGAGGTTTTCCACTCATGACCCCTAGTTTAAAATGAAAAAGTATTTATTTGTGAAGTTTCTGAATCTTAGGTTGGAGTCCTTTTGACTGGAGACTCTAGTGATATCATTTTGTTTTAAGGGTAGGCTAGGTTAAGCTATGTGAAAGCTATGTTTTTTCCATTGTATTTTGAAGTCAGAATGGTATTACAAGGCAGTAATTTTCATACTAAATGAAAGGGAATGGAAATGGGATTTGGGAACTAGTAAGGGTTGTGTCTCTACTTAGAGCAGAAGGTAATTTTGGGTTCTCTCTGTATACAAATAATGATAAATGGGCCAAATTGAGCAAGTTTATTATTAGACCTCAACTCTCTTTTTCTATTGCTCTAATATCTTTTCTGTTTAGGTACATGAGTACTATTTCAGGTTCAAGGTTTTATGTACTCATTTATGTTTTGTCTGTTCTCAGGGCAGTGCTCCCAGGAAACTAATTCATACGTATTTAATATTCCTCGTTTGTGGTCACTTTGTATATAGCCATCAGCCCACAGCCGGAGGAGTCAGAGCATTGCCTGGGAGGCAATACATTGGGAGTATGCACGGGAGGGACTGTGCTTGGAGATCCTTACACAAGCAAAGCGACAGGTTCCATGAAATCATTTTAGAGCTGTCTGTCTCAGTGATGACTTGTCAAGTTATGATATTTCCTAGTGCAGTGATTCTTAAAAGCTTTGCTTCTAGCAAAAGTTATTGAATCCAGTCTGTGTGGGAGCGTGCATGTCTGTCAGCTATACAGTATAATTTCTAAATAAAAGCTTGCTGCTCCTGATGTAACTTTAAAACAATGTATCTTCAACTGTAGATGTTTGATTTCCTTGTACCTCATCTCTGCTGTACCTTGGTACTATGAGCCATACTAGGTTCTTATGGGATCATTTAGAAAAACAGCACTGATTGAAACAAGGTATCTTAAATCTTCTCCCCTGTTATCCTTATGCTTTTGTTTTCCTTTGAAATTCAAAATCATAGTGAAAGAGTTGATTCTGTTTGGAAACTGGGAGAATGGAGAATTAAGAACTATCATTACATATTGAATTTATATCTAGAACAAGTTAGGTTTTACCTGAACAGTTTCCTCGAATACCAATCTTAGATCTCTCACATTGGTCCTTTTAGTCAAATAACCAGAAGTTGATAAAAAGAAGAAAAATATGCACCCACACATGTCTTGCTTTTTTCCTGGTCGCTGGAGGTACCTGTTGCTTCTCTGCAGGTGCCTTCAAGATTTGTGAGGGTGTCAGACTGCTCTATGCTGAGTGAGGTCGGTGTGTCATGAACCCTCAGTGTCATTTTCCTCATTCTTCAGGGCACCACAGTATGTTCATCTCGAACAAACGTGGGTGTCATTGGGTCCTCATCTTCACTTTTCAGATGGAGAAACTGAAGCTCATGTGGGTTGCTTATCGGTTAACCTAAGGCCATATAGGTTCTTGCTGGAGATGAATGACTCAAATAAGAATATTTTCTGTAGGTTCATAGTGCAGCCTCTAAATCAAGCAGCGGACACCCACTTGGATTTTAGTGATTTTTTTTTTCTTTTTAGATTTAAAAATTGGAATATTCTTAGTTGCATAGATCTTCCTAGACAGGTCTACACTGGATGAAGAAGAAGCCTAGAGTACTACATGCACCAGTAGGTGCTATCTCTTCTCCTACTCTTTCTCCCACTGCTACTCTTTACTCTTTACTCTTGTTTGGTACAGTCATACATCTCTTTTTGTAATTGTTTTTCATGTCTACTCTTAAGACTTGGGACTTAGAGTTAAAAGTAAGCGTTAGCTTATGGTTTACTTTATTCGTGATTTATATCCTGCTAATGTTCCAATATCCATGGGACAAGAAAAAATGGCTGATTTCCATTTTTCTCAAACCCCTTATTTGTACAATGTAGTTTTCATTTTTACTTCTCAGTGTAATTTTCCTTCTTAAACCTCCTGAGCGTCCTTCTATATCTGCAGTACATTTGCCAGAGTCTGAACCGTAACATGTTCAGAAGGTGCTCATGAAATCATGAAATGTTGGTAGACAACAAGAGCCACCTTGTTCCGATGGTCAGTCTCCATTGGGTCTCTGGCTGGAGGGAGATTTTCTTCTGTATTCTGATCTATGTTTCTGGGCTCATTTCATTTTAGTTTAAATAGGAATAGTGAATTTTGAAATATCCCCTTACAATTTTTTTTTTGGTACCGGAGATCAAACTCGGGACCTTGCACTTGTGAGGCAGGCGGCGGAACCACTGAGCTAAATCCCTGGCCCCCCCTTATAATTTAAATCTGGCTGCTTGAACAGGGAGGATTAATTTGCCCCATGAAACTTAAGTGTAATAGAGTTCATGATTCTCCATTTGTAGTAATAGCCGAAGAATTTCAAGGCTTAAAATTTCACAGACATAGATAGAGTGCTGTAATGAGAAGAAATATATGCACGGACCATCTTTTCTTTGCAGGAGTCCTTGAAGGAGAGAGAATATATGCGACTTGTGTTCAGTGAGGCCTGTGGCCTGGGGTATATAGCAGCTTGAGTCTCAGGGTGCTGTCAGCCTCCTGATGAGACAGTGTGAATGCACAAAATTGGAATTTGTTGGGATGTGTGCAGTGTTTCATGTGGTTGTGGATAGGGAGAAGGGAGAGTAGGAGGAAGTGATAAGAACAGGAGGTTTTATTTGAATCTGTCTCATCTTCTGCATTTAAAAAATGTTAATTAGACAATCTTTCTGTGGTAGCAATGTGTGAGAGAGAGTGTCTTTGAGGGAGAGCACTGAAGATAGTTTTCGATAGTTATTCTGAAAATACTCCGTCACACGTGTGAAGTATAGTAGCAATAGTTGTAGCTATAGTAGCAATAGTTATATTGTTTCTAAAAGGGGTAGTGAGTGGATTTTCTGTTATAGGAGATAGGTGCTTTCAACCTTGCTAGCCCTTTGGTAGCAACTTGACCCAAAACATTTTTTTTTTTTGTACAAGATATTAGTTTATGTTGTTGTGACCATGAGTTTAGGTATGTCTTTCCTGTGTACGAAATCATTGTCAGGAGCTGGTTTCTTACTCAAAAGTCCCTGTAATATTGATTATTTTACTTTTATCCAGGATACACTACACCACAGGAAGCCTGCTCAAGGAGGAGACAGTACAGAAACAGAAAGCAGCCTGTGATTCTGTTGTATAGGACATTTGTTTCAGCAGTTCAGCTGGGCACTTGAAACCATTAAGGCATATGTAATGCTTTTATTTAAAAAATTCTTTGCCTTGGTCTTGGTGCTTACATTTATTTAAAATATTTGTAATGAAGGGAGGGATTGAGGGGTTGAAGGGAGGGCAGGGGAAGGGGGAAAAATAAGAACCAAGAGAGTATGTAAAGGTGCATATCTCCAATGATGAATGCCATTATATTTTATACCTAAAATGTACCAATAAAAGGATATACAAAGGAAAAAAAATAAAATGTTTGTAATGAAGAAAGTTGCACAGTTATGGCCACCAAAGGTCCTTCTGATTTTTAAAAACCACAGTAAAGTATAAATTATAACCTGCTAGAAATATACTAGTAGAATAAAGGTGTGTTATCTACTGAGTTTTTCTTCCTAGATCTATTTATGGAGAGGCCTTTAAAAATTTCTGATGTGCTGGGCTCACACTCATGATTCTAGCACTCTGGGAGGCTGAGGGAAGAGGATTGCCAGGCTGAGCCCAGCCAGGACACCTTGCCTCAAAATAAAAAGCGGTGGGGAATGAAGCCCAATGTGGGTCCCTGGGTTCAGTCCCCAGTACTGGAAAAGAAGATCTGATGCAGCTGAGTGTGCTGGCTAAGGCAGGCTCAGGAAGCTGAGGCAGGAGGATCATAGGTTTGAAGGCAGCCTAAGCTACACAGCTGGACTCTGTCTCAAAAAACAAATCTAAGGGGCCAGGGATTTAGCTCAGTGGCGCCATGCCTGCCTCGCAAGTGCAAGGTCCTGCGTTTGATCACCAGTACCAGGAGAAAAAAAATCTAATGCAAGAATGGCAAAACAGTACTTGTTAAAGCTAAATAGTAATAATGTGGATGTTGGCTGTCTATTCGAAATAGTACATAAATATAGTCTCAAGAACTTGGGGGAAAAAGACATTTTCACTTAAAAGATTGACTTCAAAATAGGAATCATTTGAGATTTTGGAGTAATAGAATCCTTATTAGGATAGTGCTAAAGGATCACTGAGTGGAAACAACTGTATAACCAGTATGTCACAATATAGTAGTTGAAGCATGCCTTTTTTAAAAACAGAAGATCACATTTACTTTTTAAATTGGCTTTACTGTATTCTGCTATATCATTAGGTTATATATGGAAGCTCAAGTTTAAAGGCTTGAGCTCTCTGTTATGATACATTACAGAATGCATGGCCCTGGAATCTGCTTGAAGACAAAATGTTTGGCACAATGTTATTAAGTGGAGAGATATCATAAAGGGATCTTGCTTGCTGGTATTTTCAACAAATTAAATTCTCTTGATTTCTCACGTTGTATTTGGAGTCCTATTGTGACAAATTCTGTTTCATTTCTATGTCTTATGTCTTGATTACAAATGATACAGTTTTCTGAGATTTCATTCATTTTGGTTATTTGTAGCACATTGTGACCCAAATTATAGATGTTTAGCCCTTTAAAAAAAATCAACTTGTAATTTATTTGAGCCCTAGGTCTTGGTTACTTGATCACTGTTGAGGGAACAGAATAATTGTGAAGTATTCTGCCTGTCTACACAGTGCTGTTTTGCAGTGCCCTCTTGGACTAGAAAATATTATTGCTTGATATAACTTATACTGGGCATTTTACGTAAGTCTTTGGCAGTGACTGTGTGGAAGGACAAGCATATGTTAAGGTGGAGAAGAATACCTTTGTAAATCTATATGGCGAATAAACCTTAGGAGGTGTCTAGGAAGGGTGGAAGGATGTATAGGAGGTATCCAGAGAGATCGTATGTGAGATGGCCTGAGAAGGGGACCTGCTGGCTGCTTGCTGTCTATCTTCACCGAGCCAGGGCAGATCTGCTTTTCTGTGCCTTTATATCTTGACATTTAATCTAAGACCTTGTTTGAAAGAATGTAACATTTACAGGATGTCAAAGCTCAAAAGTTTTGAATTGTGCATACCAACAGTGCATTTGTCCTTATGCCCTGTCCAAGCACCCCGAGACTGTGGCTGACTCTACCCATCCCAGCTCCCATTCATCCCATGTGGGTGCATCCTGGAGTGGTGCCAGCCTATCGCAACACTGTGTTATCTTAATTTCTATCATAGAGGACAAGGAACAGCCTAGGTTTTTGCCTTTGTCCCTACTTTTGAAGAGATCACCATAGTGGGCATACATTTAACTAGTAAGAAAGCTTGAAGATCATGGGTGGCGGTGTGATTCTCAGACTTCGAAAGGAGCTTTGACTTAGGTACAGGCATAGGTTCTGAGGGGAAGAAGGGAAAGGGAGAATGTCAGTTTCCCCTCTCACATCTTTAAGTAGAAAGCTGATTGTAGTATCTCCTCAATTTGTTTTGCGAAGTGTTTCCAAATTCTCCTGTAATCACTTTTTAATAGTAAGACCAATTTGGATTCTACTGGACATAAGATTTCCATGTGTCAAGTACAGCAAATATATAAGGGATGAATTTGTTGTCCTATATTTGCATAACTCATAATAAGTATCCTTAGCAGATGCATTCTCTTTATAGCTATTATATAAGTATGACTGCTCCAACCCCCGCTTTGAGACTTTCTGTGATTGACCTACTTGCCCATTAGCAGTGAAGTAAAACTGAGGTATATTCTAGGATCATTGTTCTTCTGCCTGTTTAAGATTGTACTTGAGTGTATTTGAGGATACATTTTCACATTCATCCAATACACCTATAGATTAGTTCTGACTTAATTTGAACAATGGATAAATGAGATATGATCTTTATTGTTGAGACCCTTGCACAAAGGAATGCAGAATTTCATAGGCAAGACAAGTACTCAGTAGATTTTCAGTGCAGTCTTGTCATAGTGTTAGAAGAAAGGCATTATCAAAGCACTAAGGAGGTTTCTAGGCATAAGAAACTCTTGTGTAGGTATTACTTACCACAAGTTAACCAGAAGTTACTATATGTAGAGGACTGTGTCCTTGCAACACATATGAAGGTATGCAATTGATGAACGATTAAATATCAAAGTAGCACCATGTCATATACAGTATTAAGCATGATAGTATGTATGCACCAACCAGCCTATCTAGATTATTGTATCAGCAGAGTTCTATAAACAGTGAAGATTTATATTGGGACAACTGAGCTGGCCATTGTCCCTGGGTTTTGCTACTTATTCCCTGCTGCATTTTTATATAAGTAAATAAGAACATTCACATACTCTGATGACAGAAATGTGACATTAAATGATAAAATCTATACAAAGTATTTTCTGATTGGTCTGGATTCTTTTTTGCTGGTATTTCCAGCACCATGGAGGATGTCAAGATCTTTTAACAACTGCTGAACAATACAGTGGTTGCAGTGGTTGTAATTAACTAGTACATAGGAGTAGGTAAATGCTTTAAGAAATCTTTGACATACCATCATCTCAAGAAAACTGTGTAACTATAGATAATGAGATTCCAGCTTGGCTTATAGTTTATGTGTGGTAGTGGTGGTATTTTGTATATATAATATTTATTATATGCTCTGAGTCGAAAAGGCTGCCACAGATGACTGGTATTTTGAATTGTGGCCATTGCTAGTAAGCTAAGGGTAAACTGCATCTGTGTCCAAAAGGATTGGTCAGTCTGCTTTGTCCTTTGGCAGTTAGCTATAGAATGAAGATGATAAAAAAAGGAAAAATGTGTATGTGTATGTATATATACACACATATGTGTATGTGTTTATAAGAGGATCTTTCCATTTTGTTTCCTTTGAGTCTTCCTTTTTTTCTGTGAATTTTTGTGAAGACTTATTGAGCATAGTTTTGCTAATTAATATGATTCCTCTTTTGTGAATTCATGATTTCTTAGAAGGATGTTAACCAGCGTCCTCTCTGCCCTCATGTTACAGTGTTTGTATGTCACATACTAATTAATCTGTGTTATGAGATCTCTTTATAATGTATACTTAAGAGTCTCTTTTTCATTGAGAGGCAGTATCACTCCCATTTGGAGTGTAGTGATAATTTTTCTCAATTTCCTGAGTGGCATCACTATTTTTGTTTGAATCAAGGTAGAATTTTGTACCTATTTTTTTTGGTTCTCCAGCTTCCTGTTCCATTATTGTCTGCTTACTGATATTTTCCTCACTCTCATTTTTATCCTCATCTGTGAATTTAACATGTTTATTCTTTCAAATCATTGATGAAGTAAACTGTGAGCTTGTATCTTTATCTTTGATAGTTGATGCTGAAAAAGTAGCAAATGCAAAAAAGGCATCTTTCACTAATTGAGTTGCTGCCATGCATCTCACTGGTGTCTCAGTGATAGGACTTGAAATGACAGTGTTCACATCTCTGCGGCAGCTAGTTCCCATTGAAAGATTGCAGTCATCTGTTGGATACCAGAGCCCCTTCCCCAGTCACAGACTGTGATATCACAAGCCAAAGATTGTTCTCTCCCAATAGGGAGAAGCTGGAGAGATGAGTCTTCATGATGAATTACATTCTTATTCAAATTTGGTCACTTAATAAAGAATATTAACCATAATAAGCAACAATTATACTGGTTAGTAGAAATACCCTGTTGAATTAGGCTTAAAATACTTTATCATTATACTGGAATGAAAAATTCTTTAAAACAATTTAGGTGAAGATTTGAAAGTTGTGACTATAAATGTAAGTAAATACACACTTAATGTATTTAAAGTATGTAGTGCCATTCTCTTTAAGTGTTAATACACAAGAATGAATTTTAGGTATATTTCTAATTCTAAAACAGTGATTATTATTTAAGACAATGACTTTTTAAGGATTGCTGTTCAAAGATGCTAAGTGGGTGTGCTCTGTTTTGAACTTTATTTTTATTTTCTCATAGTTTAAATAAAAAGCTTATAGCTTTTGGCTGATTTAAAGTATTCAGAATTTAATATTAAGTAATAAAGTATTCAGAATGGTAATAATTTCATTAGAAGGATATAGTAGCCAAAACATTTCTATGAAGGAAACCAATACACAATCATGTTACTTTTACAATATAATCTTTATATGACATATGTGAATATAATACATTATAAATTATAGAAATAGTCATTGAAATACTCCCTAAGAATTTTCAGAATTTTATTTATTAAATCTACCGATGCCAGGGGAAAACTACCATAAATAAACCAAATCTTTAGATACTGGATATAATGCCCTACCCATTTATCTACAAGGTGCTGCAGTTAAAGGAATTTTCAACTTTTTAGCACATGGATAAATAATGTGTTAAAAACTAGCTGTTGCTTTTGGAGTTTTTGAAAACTGTTGTTGAAACTGCATTAATCATTTTTCAGAATGGATTCATTATAGAGAAAAGCCTTGATTTAGATAGGAAAGAAAATGAAGGCTGACACTAGCAGGGTCGAGGGTGGGGTGCGATTGTGTCCCTTGTGTCCCTCTGCCCATTGATCATCATTGGAGAAGGAGCCGGGGAGGCAAAGTCTACAGCTAGTGGGGCAGGAGTCTGTTTACATTGCATTGAGAAGTAAAATCCAGAGGACTTCAGAAATACTATCTTATGTCCCCTTTAATTCTTTTTTTTTCTTTTTGTACTGGGGATTGAACTCGGGTCCTTATGCTTGCGAGGCAGGTAGCAGAACCACTGAGCTAAATCCCCAGCCCTAATTCTTTTTATTAGAAGCAAATTGAACACAATGTTGTAAAACTCTATTTTTGCCCAAGATTTTTGAATAAAAATCTCTAATTATAATTTGAGATCTCAGTTGGTATTATTCACTTAGATTATATGGATATTTTGAAATATGTCCAATTTATAACATATCACAAGGAGGAAACAGATAAAAGAACCATTAAAGGTTCAGATAAGTCTCATAGGTAAGTAAAATCAATACCTTTAGTTGTGGCTGGTACATAAATGAAATACTTTTGAAATTTTTAAACCTTTTTTCTCTGAAACAAATTGATATAGTATGTAGTCACTACTTGTATTTAAATTACTGCTTTCTTTTGGTAGTGGAAAATGACAGGTGAATTTCTGTAATGACTTCAAATGCAAAGGATTTATGATATTTAAGGTTATTTATAGACTGCTTTGAAAAGAGTGAAGGGATCATGTATTTTCATTGTCTTAACTAAAATTGGAAAAAAGGAAAGAATTCAGTGAAATGGAAGAAAAGAATTTCAAATTTGACTGTTTTTAGGACAACTATTAAATAATTATTCTTTACAATTTTCCTTGTATTGGAAGATCTCTGTAATTAGGTGTGATTCTTTTTGTTTTCCTTGTCTTCTCCCTTCTAAGAGAATAGAAACATGATTATTTATTGTAGGGCTTCCTTATGACAACACTGATAGGAGCCTAACTTTTTCAATTGAATTTTTGTAAAAATGGTTGCATTTTATTTGGGGAATTAAAATATCACCAGGTAAAGGAGGTCTGACTCTTTCTCTCTCCCCCCCTTTTCTCTCTCTCTCTCTCTCTCCTTTTCTCTGTCTCGCCTTTTCTTACATGATGGTCTCTCTAGAAGGCTCATTATGAACTGATTTCTAGGGAATTTCTAAAAGGCACCATACCCCTTTGAAATTATTTGATAGCTTCCCTAGGTCTTTTCATTTTACAGTTTGGACCATTGATCTGTGTCAGAACTTTTGAGGTTTTAACATAACATCCCTTTTTGTTCTGTTGTTAATCAGAAAAGGGTCCTCATTTAATCTGTTAAAAAGTATGCCCAGTATCTTTAGGGTAAATTAGCCCCATTCTCGTGGTGTTAGTTTACTAGAGATTTTTTTCTCTAGTGTGAATGAGAGTGACATCACAGCTATTTTTTTCTCTAAAAATAAAAATCAGTCCTTGAGCTTTATTCTTTTACATTAACAGTAATATTAAAAGTGCTCATTAATTTTTCTTTGTTTTACCAAGTACCATGGGAAACAAAGTTCTTTTGGATGCTTGGTAAAAATCACCTGTGAATGGCTCTCTTAGGCACCATGTCGGTCTCTTTGCATTTTTTCCCAAACTACTAGGTAAAAGATATTAGAAAATGAAGATGAAGATGAGATTGATCCAGTGCAAAATGAATAGGATTTTGAGATGCTTTATTATCTTAGTTATGAGTGACTTATTTAGGCAGCATAAGTGGAAACAAGTGTTTACTTCAGAAGGCTTAAATCTTCATACAGTTTAAGGAAGAAACACATGAAACTCACATCTACTGGCTCATTTGCACAACAGCAGATTTAATTTCAGTAGTCAAGCCATAAAGTAATGTAAAATTAAATCTTACCTGGCAGTGGTTGGTTTGAAGCTCAGTAATTTGAACTCTGGCTGTAAACAGGAAGTTTCGATCCCTGAAATGCCTCCTCTGCTCTCTTTTGGTGTTGTTTCTACCGGTGCATCTTATTTCTTGCATCGGTCTCTGCCTGTAGTTCTGATACTCTCCTAGCATCAGCTAGGACAGCATGTGACAGATGAAGACTCCATTTGGATAGGATTGTAGAGGGCGAATTTCCCTTTATCAGATAACAGCAGTTGACCCAACTGCAGTGTTCAGAACGTATTAAAAATTCATTGAATGTTTCAGCAGACAGAAATCCTGGTTGTTTCTATAGATGTTTTACCCTCTGGAAAAGTTCTGCTTGTCCATATTTTAGAATTACACATTCTCCCAAATTATGCTGCTTTAGAATTCTTAATCCGAACCACAAGCACGGATGTTCTTTGTTATCCCCCTTTTCTCTTGGTTTTCTCCTTACCAACTTTTCAGTCCATTACCTTCCTTTCTGCAGAGGGTGAAGGGGTTTCTTCTGTCCTCCTTGTCCTTCTGTGACACATAGTTCTAGTGCACTGGTGTCTGAATAGTGAGGGAAAAATCCAAAAGGAAGTACGGCTTTATCATATCTCCGGACAGTGAGCATACTTGACATGAATGAAGAGCTGATAGGAGCTGTTCAAATCAGACAGCAAACTGATGCCATGACGGTTTCATACATAATAAACCCATTAATTACTTCTCCTGATGGACAGCAGTATGCCCTGAAAGGAGGAGAGAAAGGAGCAGCAGATGATCATATTCGTTTCAATAGGTGCTCTCTGAGCAGCTTGTCACTGAGAAGTGAATGCAGGCAAAGCTGCAGCTTGGGAGTGTGATCAGGTAGAATGGGCAAGAGTTATTCTGACAGACAGTTAAGTGACGTATTTTGGGAGGGAAAAAAAGAGCTTAATGCAGAGGTAGCTGGAATAAAGTTCCAAAATGCTTTTGAAAATGTTCATTTTTCCTTGTTAGTCTTTTTGGCTGGAAGCCGGCTGTTTTTTTTCTCCCTTATCTTTGTTATATATTATTTGCAAAAATTTTACTGAATTTTCTCATCATAGTTTTCCCTAAAGAAGGAAAATGATTTTTTAAAAATCTGAGATTGAGAGTATATTGTGAGTTTTAAGATTTATGACAGAGAAAAGCGGTTTTTTTTTTTTTTTTTTCCTGAAGGCCACACCTGTTTTTATACATCTCTTGGGAAAATGCTTTTTGTTACTTTGGAATGAATCACTATGAATCATCATTTGGTATAAAATTTAACAGGGTCTTTCTTCATTGCAATTTTTTCTTAGATGAAGTTCTGATTTGTTGTATAAAACCATAGACCTAAAAAAGTCAATTTCATAATTTTTGTACTTCAGTTTTAAGATCTGGCACAGATCTAAAACCTAGGCATAAAGCCACTACCAAGGACGGTGCTCCCATTTCTCTGAAGAGCTGTAAAATGTCCCTTTCCCGAGGTGCTCCTGGCTCATAGCTACAGCAGAACTTGCAGGTCCTGCTCTCCCAAGGTGCTCACGCCTGGCTGTGTCTTCTGTCATATGTTATGTTATGGCATCAATGCCTGGAAACTTTGTGTAGCATTTTTATGTGTTCTCAAATTATGCCTTGTCACTTAAATCTTGCTGAACAAGGAACATAATTACTCACACATGTGCCAGTCAGTTATTGAAAGCTCAGTAAATAGTAATTGACTATGATACTATGTATAGATAAGTCAAATGGGAAAAGGTGAGCCAGGCTTCTTTTCTTTTTGGAGTTGCCTCTGTAATTTTTTCCTTAATCATTTATAATGTTAACATTAGGAGGTTATTTGCAAATATGCAGCTTCTACCGAGAACTTCATGTGGTTGGTGAAAGAGCACTGACAAAGGGAACTAGAGTTACAGATGGTGATTGTATTTTGGGTATAAGTCCCCACTGTAGTTTAAATCATCACCTCCCAGTGGCTATAAAAGGAATTAACAGAGAAACATTGATTCACTTGAAGGTTAGATAGTTCATCTTTTTAAACCTAAAAAAGGTGCACCCCAGCCATTGTAACTACTGTACTTTCTCCAAAATTGTGCTTTTGGCATCTCTGATCTTGATCTTGCTTACTGAAAGCATTGGTTACATATTTTTCCACTCTATAGGATGGGTTTCTGCTTGGAAAAAGAAGTTGCCTGTGTGAACAGTGTGTAGTTGAGTGATCTCATTGGTTTTATAGGTATTTGAGTGGATGATTTGTCTATTTCCTAAACTTGATTATAAGGAGGGAGAGTGTCAAGGAAGTGAAATTTTATGTTCTCTTTGGTGCATAATAAAGTACACATTTTTCTTTTTTCGAATGTCTCAATTTCCATCTTCCACTTTTAAGCTCTTTTTATTCTCATATTTAGTGTCAGCTTTCCCATTTCCACTATAAAGTTGGCCAAACAACTTCAAAAGTTTCCCAGGCTTTGTAAGTTTTAAAATCATATATAATGTGAAAAATGACACCCTCCACTCAAGGGGTTTTCTTGTGGAACCTTTGGTCCACACCTAGAAGTATGTGCAAAGCTGTATTTGAGTCTGTAAAACTATAACTGCCTTTATAATGAAAAAAAGACCCCTCCATGTTCTCTCTTCTCTAGTTCTTATTAAATGAATAGGAATTAGAGGTTAATGATTTCTTCAGTGTCAACTACTTACTTTTAGGACATTTCAAATATTCATAATTTGAATTGAGCATGATGATCTTGCAGTTAATAAAGTGAGAGAAAAATTATATTTTAGAGTATTATAGAGTCATGTAAGCTCCTAAAATAATATCCTTTTTTGTTCTTGTTAAAGACATCAGGTCTTTGTTGGTTTACGTCATGGTAGGTAATTTTTAGCACATTAATTGCAGTAACATTTATTGATTCTTTACTAGTTACAAATCCCTGAGCTCTGTTCTTTGGATGTACTGTGTAACATATTTACTTCTTTTTTTGGTACCGGGGTTTGAACTCGGGTCCTTGCGCTTGCGCAGCAGGTGGCAAAACCACTGAGCTAAATCCCCGGCCCCAACACATTTACTTTTAACAGCTCTGAGACAGAGACTTTTATTTTATAAAGGAACAAACTGAAGTACAGAGAGATGTAACTTGTTCAAGTTTACCCAGTTAGTAAATGTTGGACTGTGGTGGGAATCCTGGCATGGTAGTTCCAGAGTCCAGTACTATTCCTTACTGAGATTAAATGCCATTTCATTTAAATATGAGGCTCCCAGTATAATTTTGAAAAAGTAGCTCCCTTCCAGCAAAATGAACATCCTGCCAAAATGATATTCGAAGTTTCTGTGAGATTGCAGATGTCCTATAGATGACTCCTGGAGTTGACTGTCTTTGAGAAGTTCCAGTGAACCTGTTATAGAAGGAAGTTGGCATTGAGTTTATAAAGGAGTTTTTTCTTTTTTTTACTTGCCCAAATTTTATTATCGTATGGTCTTCAAATAACAATGTTTTAAATACTAGTCATCTATGTTTAATTAAATCTTGAAAAATTCCACATGGTCCTAAAAGGGGACATGAACTAGATTTGTGGTACTTTTAAATAAAGTCGATTATTAGGAAAATTTTTGTAGATATCACATTCAGGTAAGTTGATTAAAAGTTTATCTTTTAATTCAAACTTTGAGAAAAACTTTGATTTAAAACTTCTTCAGGGCATTCTTCTGCCAGGGGATCTACTTGTCTCTGATCTGGGCCTTAACCTTTATCCTGGTGTTGGGCCTCCCTGTCTGGAATCCGTTTTCAGACTTCTTGTGAACTGCAGATAGCCACTAGAGGTCTCCAGACCACAATGCAGAATTTTACACTCATACCCTGGTAAATGGAATAGCTAAGTTCCAGAGGAGATTGCTTACTAATATTTCTCATTAAAGATTTATTAAACACTCTTGTGTTCCAGGTCCCAGAACTATGTTATGTCCTTGGAGTAGATTTAAAAAATAAGGGAAGGTCTCTGCCCCAAGAATCCCATAGTCGAGCAAGGACTGTACATTTGCATGCATTGTCACAGGATGGTGTGCTGAGCCCACCCACACTACATGCTTTCAGACACTGACTACTAGGATCCTAGGAATTCTAGGTTTGCCACAGCCCTACTGATATATTTGTAGCTCTTCATCTACAGCAAAATCACCCTGTTTGCCTGGTGAGGCCTGATACTGTATCTTCCTTGGCCTGGCAGGAGGCCATTTTTGGCAACACAGGATTGTTTGGATGAGCTCTGGTTTTTGTTTTCTGATGACTTTTCTCAGCAGCTATAGGCATCTAATCTTACAAAAAAGTCATCATCTGTTTTGGGACCTTCTATTTCCATTTGGTTTTATTCTAGAGATTTTGTTTTTCTTTTTAAAATCAGGAATCTAGGTCCTGATTAAATCTCTTGTCCGGTAGAGGTATCTGTTAAGGAGTATCTCAGGTAGCATGTGTCTAGGTGTACAGAGGACCCTTGAGTTACAACAGGCCTCACATGTGAACAACTTGGGTTGTGACTGGAATTTTAGTTTTAACTTATGACCAAAGTCTTGAGTTAGGACCTGAATGCTGGTCTTTCCTGGGTGGAGTTAATTGAGAAATCCTGGGCCAAGGTCTCCTGAGGGCACTGAGATCCACCTGGAAGAAAGTGGGGGCTCAAATTATACAGGAGAGAAACTTTGAAGGCTGTGTAGAAGAGCCTGAGCCTTCAATTGACTCAGTGGTTAATGACATTGTCATAAGAGCAGAGTCGACAAGCTTGCAGGTAGACAGTGGTGATGTTGAGGAACTGGTGGAGGAGCACTCAGGGGAATTGTCTACAGAGGAACTTCTGGCTAAGCAGTGGAGAATGGCAGCTGAGGAGCTTTCTGAAGTGGAGAGAGAGTATCAAGAATCGGTGCAGCAAAGTTCTTCTGAAAAAAAGGAATCCTGAAAACATGGACAGAGCTACAAACATTTGTAGAGAAGACCCACTCAGGCAGAGAAAAAGCCAGTCATTGCATTCACTTAATGACAATGTCATGGCAAACTACAGACCAATGTTAAAAGACAGAAATAGATAACCTTAGACCAGTTTTTAATTCTGAAAGTTTGAGACCTAGTGAGCTAGAAGCAGGTCCTAGTGGGCTATAGACTCTCCCAAAGAGAAAGGACACCAGAGAGTCATGATCACCTTAATGATTTTTTTTTTGGTTAAATTCTTTTATTGGTACATTGTAGGTATACAACGCAATTATGTTTCTCATTGGGAATTGTACCTTTACATAATGCATCTTGGTTCTTATTTTGCCCCCATTCCTAGCCCTCCCTTCACCCCCTCCACCCTTCCCTATTTACAAAGACTTTGTTTCCATTTTTTCCAAGTCTCGTCATTTTTCCTTTCCCTTCTTTCCTTTCCCCTGCCCCTCCCACTACCCCTACCCCTTTGAACCTTTTCTTCCTATTTTACATTATCAATTATTCATTCTAATCATTGGTACATTTTAGGTATGCAATACAATGACATTCATCATTGGAAATTTGCACCTTTACATAGTCTCTCTTGGTTCTTATTTTTCACCCTTGCCCAGAACTCCCTTCAACCCCTCCATTCCTCCCTATTTACAAAGATTTTGTTCCTATTTTTCCATTTTCTCATATTAATCCCATTCCCTTCTATCCTTTCCCCTAGCCCTCCCACTTCCTTCCCCTTTGCCCCTTTTCTTCCTATTTCACATTACCTATTATACATTTTAGTCCTTATTTACACTTTCAGTTTCTCACGCCAGAGAAACTATTTGGTATTTATACAAGTGTGTCCTATTTGTTTCACTTAAGAGTATTGCCTCAATGTGCATCCACTTAGCTATAAATGTCTCTAGTTTCTGGTTCTTTATGGCTGAGTAGTACTCCATTTTATAAAAAACCACATTTTCTTGATCCAGTCTCCAGTTGATGGGCATTTGGGCTGTTTCCAAATTTTAGCTATCACCAACTGTGCTGCTATGAACATGGGTGCACATATATCATTGTGGTATGATTCTTTTAATTCTTTGGGGAAGATCCCCAGCAGTGGAATAGTGGGGTCAAACGGGACTTCCAGTCCTAGTTCTTTGAGGTATCTCCATACTGATTTCCACAGTGGTTGCACCAGTCTGCACTCCCACCAGCAGTGGAGCAGGGTTCCTCTTTCCCCACAGCCCCACCAGCATTTGTTTTTGGTTGATTTCATGATAGCAGCCATTCTTTCTGGAGTGAGGTGGAATCTCAGCATTGTTTTCATTTACATCTCTCGAATGACCAGTGATGTTGAACAGTTTTTCATGTATTTATTTGCTATTTCTATTTCTTTGTCTGAGAAATGTCTGTTCATTTCAGATGCCCACTTTCGTATTGAGTCTTTAAATTTGGGAGATCTGATCTTTTTAAGTTCTTTATAGATTCAAGATAGTAGACCTTTGTCTGAGGAAGAGCAGGTGAAGATTTTTTCTCACATTGTGGGTTGTCTCTTCACACTGTTGGTGGTTTCTCTTGCTGTGCAGAAGAAGCCTTTTAATAAGAAGAGATCCCACTTGTTGATTGTTTGTGCTAGTTCATGGGCAACTGAGGTTTTGTTCATAAAATCTTTTCCTACACTGATGTCTTCAAGGGTTCTCCCTAACCTCTGTTCCAACTGGTTCGGAGTTTCTATTTTAATATTTAGATCTTTAATCCATTTTGGTTTTAGTTTAGTGCATGGTGAGAGATGTAGGTCTAGTTTAAGTCTTTGGCAAGTTGAAGCCCCATTTTTCTAGCACCATTTATTAAAGAGGCTATCTTTCCTCCAGTGAGGGTGTTTGGCTCCTTTGTTGAAGATGAGATGGCTGAGTGTGTCTGGCTTTGTTTCTGCATCTTCTAATCTGTTCCACTAATCCTCAGGTCTGTTTCTTTGCCAGCACCATGCTGTTTTTATCACAGTAGCTTTGTAGTATAGTTGCAAGTTGGGGATTGTGATACCCCCTGCCATGTCTCTGTTACCTAGAATTGCTTTTGCTATTCTGGGTCTCTTCTTGTTCCAAATGAATTTTTGGATTGTTTTCTCATGGTCCATGAAGTATGCTGCTGGGATCTGAATTGGAATTGCATTAAATCTATATAGTTGTTTTGGAAGTATGGCCATTTTCACTATGTTAATCGTTCCTACCCAGGAGCAGGGGATGTCTGTCCATTTTCTGATATCATCTTCAATCTCTCTTTTCAGAGTGCCATAGTTTTCAGAGAAGAGTTCTTTGATTTCTTTCGTTAGGTTGATTCCTAGGTATTTCAGGTTTTTGGATGCTATTGTGAAAGGAATTATTTGCCCTATTTCTCTCTTAGTGAGTTTGTCATTCATGTAGAGGAAAGCTATTGATTTTTGTGTGTTGACCTAGTAACCAGCTACTTGACTGAATTTGGTTATTAAGTCTGGAAGACTTTTGGTGGAGTTCTTGGGGTCTTCTATATAGAGTATCATGTCATCTGCAAATAATGACAATTTGACTTCTTCATTTCCTATCTTTATTCCTTTTATTTCTTTCTCTTGTGTAATTGCCCTGGCTAATGTTTCCAGAACTATAATGAACAAGAGTGGTGATAGTGGACATCCTTGTCTTGTTCCTGATTTTAGTGTGAAGGATTTCAGTTTTTGACCATTTAGTATGATATTGGCTGTTGGTTTTTTATAGATGGCTTCTATCAGTTTGAGGTAGAGACCATCTATTCCAATTTTTTGTAGGGTTTTTATCATAAATGCATGTTGGATTTTGTCAAATGCTTTTTCTGCATCTATGGAGATAATCATATGGTTTTTGTCCTTGGCTCTATTGATATAGTGTATTACATTGATTGATTTGCATATGTTGAACCATCCCTGCATCCCTGGGATGAATCGCACTTGATCAGGGTGTATGATCTTCTTGATGATCTTCTGCATTCTATTTACCAGTGTCTTATTAAGGATTTTTGCATCTATGTTCATTAGTGAGATTGGCCTATAGTTCTCCTTTTCGGTTGGGCCTTTCTCTGCTTTGCGGATCAAGGTGATGCTTGCTTCCAGGAATGAATTTGAGAGTATTGCTTCCCTTTCAATTTCATTGAAGAGTTTAAACAGTAGTGGCAGCAGTTCCTCTCTAAGTGTCTTGTAGAATTCAGCAGTGAAGCCATCAGGGCCTGGGCTTTTCTTAGTTGATAAGTTTTTAATTACATTTTCAATTTCATGGGTTGATATTGGGTTGTTCAGAATTTTTAGGTCTTCTTCGTTCAACTTTGGTAATTCATATGTATCTAGGAATCTGTCCATTTCTTCTGTGTTGTCCATCTTATTGGCGTATAGGTTCTGGAAGTAGGTATTGATGATCCTCTGGATTTCTGCTGGGTCTGTTGTCATTTCACCCTTTTCATTCCTAATTGCATGGATTTGGGCCTTTTCTTACCTTTTTCTGATAAGGTTGGCTAAAGGTTTGTCAATTTTTTTGATTCTTTCAAAGAACCAACTCTTCATTGATTTTTTTGTATCATTCTCTTAGTCTCCATTGCATTGATTTCTCCTCTGATCTTTATAGTTTCCTCCCTTGTATGAGCTCTGGGGTTGTCCTGCTCTTCTTTTTCTAGAAGCTTGAGGTTCAGCATCAGGTTGTTTAATTGGGCTCGTTCTTTTTTCCTAATATGTGTATTCACTGGTGTGAATTTCCCTCGTAAGACTGCTTTCATTGTGTCCCATAGATTCCGATATGTTGTATTGTCATTGTCATTTAATTAAAGGAACTGGCTGATTTCTTCTTTAATTTCCTCTGTGACCCACTGGTTATTCAGAAGTGTGTTGTTCAATTTCCACGTGTTTATGAAATTTTTTGAGTTTCTTTTGCTATTGATCTCCAATTTCATGGCACTATGGTCTGATAATATACAGGGGATAACTTCAATTCCTTTCCACTTACTTAAACATGTTCTATGTGTGAGTATGTGGTCTATTTTGGAGAATGACCCATGTGCAGCTGAGAAGAATGTATATTCTGATTTTGTGGGGTGGAAGACTCTGTAAACATCTGTTAAGTTCATTTATTCAAGAGTTTGATTGAGTTCTAGTATTTCATTACTTATTTTTTGTCTAGTTGATCTGTCAGTTTGTGACAGTGGGGTGTTGAGGTCCCCCACTACAATTGTATTAGTGCATATATGACTTTTCATGTCTGTTAGTATTTGTTTTATATAGTTGGGCGCACTAGTGTTTGGTGCATAGATATTTGATTGTCATCTCTTCCTCTTAGATTGTTCCCTTTACAAAGATGTAGTATCCTTCTTCATCTCTCTTAATTAGTGTTGGTTTGAAATCTACTTGATCTGCCAAGAGGATAGCTACTCCTGCTTTTTTTCGCATTCCTGTAACATGGGGTATTGTTTTCCACCCTTTAACTTTCAGTCTATGAGTTTCCTTTTGAATTAAGTGTGTTTCTTGTATGCAGCATATTGTTGGATTTTGCTTCTTGACCCATTCTGCCAGTCTATTTCTTTTGATTGGTGAATTGAGACCATTAACGTTGATGGCTATAACTGAAACATATTGACTTGTCATTGCCATGACTTTTTCTTTTTGTTGGGTTCTCCCCCTTTACATTTAATTTCTTGTCATGCCAGATGGGTTCATTCTGCTTTGCTTCCTGGGGTTGTGATCCTCAATGTCTGTTCCTAGGATATTGTGTAAAATTCTTTGGAGTGCTGGTTTGGTATTCATGAAGTTCTTAAGGTGCTCTTTGTCATGAAACTATCTTATTTCTCCATCCATTTTGAAAGATAATTTTGCAGGGTCCATCAATCTGGGTTGGAGGCTGTTTTCTTTTAGGGCTTGGAATATGTCCCTCCAAGCTCTTCTTGCCTTGATGGTTTGTGTTGAGAAGTCTGCTGTGATTCTGATGGGCTTTCCTTTGTATGTGATTTGTTTCTTTTCTCTGACTGCTTGGAGAACTTTGTTCTTCTGTTGTGTTTCTGGAATCTTAACAATTATATGCCTATGTGTAGGTTTTTTTTGATCCAGGCTATTTGGAGTCCTATATGCCTCACTTATCTGTATGTCAAGTTCTTTTCCCCTGCTTGGGAAGTTTTCTGCTATTACTTCTGTGAACAGTTTTTTTTATGTCATCTGCACTCTCTCCTGTTTCTTCATTGACTCCAATCAGTCTTATGTTATTCTTCTTTGCAACATCTAGCAGCTGCTGGATTGATTTCTCATGTTCCCTTATAATTTTGAAGCAATTTTTCTTTTCCTGGTCACTAATTGCAGTCTTGTCTTCTTTATCTGAAATTCTGTCCTCACATTGGCTCATTCTGCTGTGTAGACTTTCAATGGAGGTTTTCATCTCCTGGAAATCTCTTTGCATCTGTTTTATGGATTCCATTTGTTTCTTCTGTTGGGATTCCATCATGTTCCTGAGCTCCTCTCTAGATTTATTAATCATGTCTTGCACTAGGGGCACAATTTCTCCTTTTATCTGAGAAATTATTTCTGATTTCCTTTTTTCCAGATCCCCTTTTGTTGCCAGTTCAGTGAGTCCAGGTGGTTGAGTGTCAGAGTGTTCCATCTCATTTCCCTTTGGGGTTACTGTAGGTGATCTGGATGTCTGGTTTTGAGACTTATTTATGTGTTTTCTCATTTTGACTGGGGTGGGGGGGCTGTTGGCACCTGCACGGATTACCTCCTCTGAGCTGGGAGAGGTGGGACAGGGGCTGGGAGCAGTGGTAGGGATGGTGGCCCAAAAGCCCTTTCCTGTGGGCTGGGAGCAGCGGGAGGAATGGTGGCTGGGAAGTCCCTTCCTCTGGTCCAGGAGCTGTGGGATGGTGGCTCAGAAGCCCCTACCCCTGGGTTGGGAGTGGTGGGAGGGATGGTGGCCCAGAAGCCCCTTCCTCTGGGCCAGGAGTGGTAGGACAGAAGGTGGCCCAAAAGCCCTTTCCTCTGGGCTGGGAGCAGCAGGAGGGATGGTGACCAGGAAGCCCCTTCCTCTGGACCAGGAGCAGTGGGACGGCAGCTCAGAAGCCCCTACCTCTGGGCCAGGATCAGCCAGGGCTCAGTATCATGGTCTGGTGGTCCGGTGTTCTCTTTGTCTTTGTAGTGTGGAACCAGGTGGCTGTACAGAGGAGCAGGGCACGGGGGTGTCCAGTGGATTGTTGCTGGGGCACGGGCTGATTTGGTGTGTTCCAGGCGACTCGCGACCTCGGTAGGGCGTCCCACCTTAATGCTTATACTATTGCAGAAGAATTTCACATGAATAAATATTTTGAACTAAATAGCAGTTGTCAGTTTCAAAAGAATTTAAGGGTGACATTGGGAAAGTGATAAGGAAAATATTTAAATTTAGACAGTGATGATATAGAAAGCCTGACAATTTGTTAGCCTCTTATTCAGAAGTTCTGTAGGGAATTCTGAAAATTATAGATTAGTGACTTTTTGGGTAGAAGCTCTATTTTTAAAAGTATAGGCTCCTTGTACATATACCCAATGGAATACTGTTCAGCCATAAAAAATGATGAAATCTTAATAATTTGCTTCAACATGGGTAGAGCTGGAGATCATTATGCTCAGTGTAGAGATGCAAGTGTATAATCCCAGATCTTTGGGAGGGTGAGGCAGGGGGATTGTAAGTTTAAGGTCAGCCTGGACAACTTAGTGCTATCCTGTCTTTAAATAAAATCCAAAGGACTGGGGTTATACCTTAATGGTAGAGTGCTGGCATGGCACGTGCAAGGCCCTAGGTTCTCTCCCCAATACCACACCTATGTGTGTACACACACAGTATTACATGAATTCACTCATGCAGAATATGAAAAAGTTGATTTCATAGAAATTGAGATCATTGAGTACTTATAGTTAGATGGAAGCAAGAAGCTCTGCTGTGCTATTGCGATCAGGTAACTATTAGGAACAATAATGTGCATTTCAAAAAGCTAGAAGAGGGGTCAGGGATTTAACTGAGTGGTGCTGTGTGTGCCTCGCCAGAGGAAGGTCCTGAGTTTGATCCCTTGTACTGAAAAAAAAAAAAAGCTGGAAGAAGGGATTTTAAAAGGTTTTTCCCTAAAGAAACAATAAATACTCGAGGGCCAGGGATTTAGCTTGGTGACACTGTGCCTCCTTCCAAGCACAAGGTCCTGAGTTTTATCCCCAGTACCAAAAAAAAAAAAAAAGAAAAAGAAAGAAATGATAAATATTTGAAGAGACAAATGCTTACTTGATTTAAACATATGTAATGTGTACCCGTATCAAACATTATATGGGATCCCATTAATCTGTACATTTTTGTGTATCAGTTAAAAGAATAAAATAGTAGAATCTTTGAAGGCATATAGAAGTTAAGTCATTAGCCCAAGGTTTATAGAGCTTGGGAGAGGCAGACTTGTCATCCAAACCTAAGTATTCTGTGCTCTTAACTCCTGTGCCATGATATCTAGATGGTAATCATAGCATTATTTTTGAGGATGAGTGTAAATAATCTAAATGCCAGGAGGTACTGAGATAAGTCCAGTGGAATACTGTCCTTGCTCCCTCTCCTTCTCCCTATTTTTCCTCTCGCTGTTCCTCTCCCCCTCATGCACACAGGTGCACACACACATATAAAGTTTGGAATTCTTGAATACTTAGGTTAATATTAAAAAGAAGTAGCATAGTTTCAGAAATAACTGCACGGATGACTAGTAATAAGAGTTATATTTTAGACTCAAAGTCATTTCAATGAAATTAATACTTTAAAGTCCATGTAAAAAATCTTAATAAATATGTAAGCATTCTGGAAACCTTTTTATAGTCACTTGTTTGAGCCAGCGAGAGAACTGTAGGAGTAGTTAGACATCAGTTCTTAGAATGATCACTGAGGATTCTCTGAGAGATGGGACAGTTTTCATTTTATATGACTTATTTGAAAGACAAAAATAAAAGCTCCAAGAAGTGGTACTAACACATAAAGCCATTAGGGATAACTTCTATAAAGTCCTCAGGGATAACTTGTAGGGTAGAACTCTGTAAGTGAGAAATGTCATCTTAGTGTAGTCATGAATAATCTCAATCATAATTATATGATAATGTACAGTAAGATAGGCATTATAGAATGTTTTCAAGCAAGGGAATCCCATGATTTGATATGGTTTTAAAGAATCTTGACTGCATCTCCCAACAGAGAGAGGGGCTAATGCTAACTCTCCACCCTATCCTCCCACACTCCTATGCCCCATTTCCCAGCCAACATCAGAGGGATATTTGGAGATATAAATGATAGAATTTGTAGTGATTGGGTGGCTGTGTAAGACATGTAAGAGGATACTGATGCTCATAAATGAATAAAGTATTCTTTCACTTACCTCAAGTATTTGAGGAGGGAAAGAATTTCCAGACCCATTGCCCAACTTTTTCAGTATTCTTTCTTGATCTTAGGACCTCCTCCTAAACTTGCCATTTGTCCAGCTTCTCCAGTTTCAGCAAGTGGCATCTCTGTCCACAGTTATTCCAGAAAGACTTGGGGGTCACTCCCCATGCTTCAATCCTCTATTATACCAGATACCCTACTTCTCAGAAAATTCTATTATTTATACCTCCAAAATATTCCTCTAGTCTATTCTTTTTAAAAAATTAGTTTTATTGGTACATTTTAGATATATATAATGATCACATTCATCATAGGGAATTTATTTATTTATTTGGCAATGGGGATCGAACTCGGGACCTTAACATTTGCAAGGCAGGTGGCAGAACCACTGAACTAAATCCCTGGCCCATCATAGGGAATTTGTACCTGTTCATTATATACCTTGATTCTTCTTTTTCCCTATCTCTTCCCCTCTCTTCAACCTCTCCTCCCATCCCCATTTACAAAAGCGTTGTTTCCATTTTTTCCCTTCTATTCTTTTTTTCTGCTCCCTTCCTTTCCTCCTCCCTGTCCCTTATTCCCCTACCCATTCAAACATTTTCTTTCTATTTTCCAAAATCTATTATACATTTTGGTCCTTAATTACTGTTTTGTTTTTCACACAAGAGAAACAATGAGTTATACATGTGTGTCTGATTTATTTCATTTAAGAATATGGTCTCAAGTCCCATTTACTTATGTCTCAGGTTTATCCTTTTTATTGCAGAATAGTACTCCATTGTATAAAAAAAATCACATCTTCTCTATCCATTCATTGGTTGATGGGCATTTGGGCTGTTTCCAAGATTTAGCTATTACAAACTGTGCCACTATAAACATGAGTGTACATACATTGTTGTGGCATAATGCTTTTAATTCTTTTTTTTTTATGCTTTTAATTCTTTTGGGAAGATACCAAAAAGGGAAATAGCTGGGTCAAATGCAACCTCTAGTTTTAGTTTTCCAAGAAATCTCCACACTGATTTCCACAGTGGTTGCAGCAGTCCACTCCCGCCAACAGTGGAGAAGGGTACCTTTTTCCCACAGCCTCACCAGAATTTGTTATTGGTTGATTCCTGGATAAAAGCCATTCTTTCTGGAGTAAGGAGGAATCTCAGCATTGCTTTAATTTGTATCTCTCAAATGCCAGTGATGTTGAACATTTTTTCATACATTTATTTGCTGTTTCTGTTTCTTCATCTGAGAGTGTCTATTCATTTCAGATGCCAGTTTTTGGATTGGGTCTTCAAATTTGAGAAGTCTGATTTTTTTTGAGTTCTTTATATATTCTAGATGTTAGTCCTTTGAGATAGTATGTGATATATTTTGGACAATGTCCCATGTGCAGGTGAGAAGAATGTTTATTCTGATGTTGGGTGGAATACTCTGTGGACATCTACTAAGTCCATTTGTTTAAAGGTTTGGTTCAGTTCCAATACTTCTTTTTTTTTTTTTTTTTTTTTGTCTAGTTGATCTGTCTGTGGTAGGGGGTATTGAGGTCCCCCATTATGATTGCATTAGTGCTTATTTGCTTTTTTAATGTCAATAATTGTTTTATATAGTTGGTTGCCCTGGTATTTGGTGCATATATATTTATGATTGTTATCTTTTCCTCTTGGATTATTCCCTTAGTAAGTATGGAGTGACCTTCTTTGTCTCTCCTAATCAGTCTTGGCTTAAATCTACTTTATCTGCAATAAAATAGTACTGCTTTTTTCTAGGTTAGTCACATGATATATTGTTTTTCATCTTTTGACTTTCAGTCTGTGAATTTTTTTTGAGTTAAATGTGCTTCGTGTGTGCAGAATATTGTTGGATCTTGTTTATTGATCCATCTGCCAGTCTGTTTTCTTTTGATTGGTGAATTGACACCATTAACATTGATAGTTTCTGACATGTATTGACTTATCCTTGTCATGTTATTTTCCTATTGTTGGTTCTCTTTCTTTCTCCTCTGTTTAATTGCTTGCTTTGCCTGGTGGATTCATTCTGTTGGGATTCATGGAATTAGTCTTTGTTATCTCTTTCTGGAATATCCTGCAGAACATTCTGGAGTGCTGGTTTGGTGGTCATGAATTTCTTTAGGTTTTTTTTTTTTTAATCATGGAAATATCTTATTTCTCTATCACTTTTGAAGGATAGTTTTGTGGGGTACATCAATCTGTATTGGAGGTTCTTTTAGAGCTTGAAATATTTCACTCCAAGCTCTTTTTGACTTAAGGAGTTGTGTTGAGAAGTCTACTGTGATTCTGGTGGGCTTTCCTTTATAGGCAGTTTGTTTCTTTTCTCTAACAGCTTTTTTTTTTTTCTTCCTGGTACTGGGGATCGAACTCAGGACCTTGTGCTTGCAAGGCAGGTGTGGTGCCACAGAGCTAAATCCCCGGCCCCTCTAATAGCTTTTAATATTCTGTTCTTGTGTTGAATTTCTGGAATCTTGACTATTAAATACCTTGGTATAGATTTTTTTGTCATGTCTGATTGGAATTCTGTATGCCTTGTTTATCTGTACGCCAAATTCTTTTTCCATGCTCAAAAAGTTTCTGCCATTTCTGTGAACAAGTTTTTTATTTCATTGGGACCCACTTCCCTCCTCCTTCTCTTCTCTACATTGATATCATCCAGCGTTTGGACACCAAATCTCAGAGAGGCTGTTTTTCTACTGTTCACCACTCTGCCATCTTCCCGGAAGCTCTGATTTGGTTTTTTTTTTTTTGGTACGGGGGATCAAACTCCGGTCCTTGCGCTTGCACAGCAGGTGGCGACACCACTGAGCTAAATCCCCGGTCCTCAGATTTGTTCTTAATGATGGCTTTTAACCTCACATTGTTTCTTGTCTCCACCATTTACATGTGACACATACTAATCATACCTTCCTTTCTGGAAAATATTCCAGAGAGGTAGGAAAGAAATTGATAAATCATTCTCTCCTTATGGAGTGTGGTTTGAAAAAACTCTAGGAAAAATATGCTATACTCTATGCCTTGTCCAAACCTGATTGAGAATCATTTCTTTAACATGTTTTGTGAGTGGTTTGGGGGGCACTGTTTTTGTTTAATTAAAAAGTTTTTTCTTAGTTCTTACTGGCTCATAGGCAGGAAGGGCACTACTTAAATAGATGATTGGGCACCTCCTTCTCTAGATGAGAACGCTAAGCATCTGAGAGGTTGGCCTTCACCCGGACCTTGCATTTTGTTCACAGTAGGTATGTGGAACCCCAGAAATTGGAATCCAGTTCTTCCATGAGATGTATCATTTACTTCTCAGTTTCTTTCATAGCAAGATTCTTATGCATAGTAATGGAAATGAAATATGTTTTATAGGAGATGTATTTGATAAGGTAAAAGGGTCATTTCTGTGGAGTAATTTCATGTTTATAATTTGATTTATAAGGTAGTCTACAACTGAACAGTCTATCACCTAAAACACCGGCATTGCTCTAGGCTGTGGATGTATGAAGGTGACTAGGGATGAACTCTGTCCCTAAGCAGCTGATATGGAGCAGAGGTGACAGCCATATAAAGGAGCAATATTGTAGTTAGTGTGATAGCCACCTAGGCACCTCTGAAATAGACAATAAGGTGGCACTTGTGCAAGGGAGAATAGCTAGTTTGACCTGGGAAAGCAGAAGGTCAAAAGCAAGATGAGCCATGCTTAGGTTGGTGGCAAACATTGGGTAGATGCTCTTTGAACTCTTCTGAAAGAGTAAATTTTATTTTTATGTTTCAAACCCATTTTGTTTTTATTTATCATAAAGGGGTAGTTCTGAGATTGTATCTAAACATTTTTTAATATTTCTAATAGAATTGGCAACAAGATCTGACACACAGAGATCCTCTCTCTTCCTCTTCTTAACCCAAGTGTTCTAGTTGCCATAACAACCTGGTTTTGGTGCTGTGTCTGCTGCTGTGGTTGAGATTGTGTCAGCAGTTCCATTATAAGCCACAATTCTCAGAGTTTAAAAATTCAGCGTCACATTCACAGACATGACTTATAAAAATTCCATCTGTTGATTTGATTTTCCGTCATAGTTGGGTATCCAAGGTCACCCTTCCACACACACGTGTTGAAAAAATCCATACATTTGTTGTCTAAGCTTGTGCTTTTGTTAATTTGTGACTATTATATTGCTAAAAGAACCTCTAAATCTGAACAAGGTCTCTTTTATAATGAGGAAATTGAGGCTTTGAAGGTTAAATGACTGGCCCAAGGGCAAATCATTCAATAGGAGTTTAGTAGCTAAGACACTAGAGCCTGATGTTATTGGACTTTAGCAGAATCTTCTGCCTAGTGATCTCTTTGCTCTTTGGTTAAATCTTACATTGGCATGCCTTTAATTTGCTTGAATATGTGCCTCTGTGTGTCTTCGATGTGTATATATTATAGCACATTGTTGTCACTCTTGTTTCTGTCCATTCACCATTACGCTAAGCTTCTCCAGGGCGCACACTATGTCTTACTCATGGTAATTTCTCCAGCATTTGCTGAGAAAGACCAGTTCTACTGTTTTCTTGCTCTCATTTCAGTTTCCCTGGCTTTTGACCTCCTTTGTTGCATATTTCTAGTCCTTGGACATGGAGACCTGTTACTAGTGTGTTATAGCTTGACTCTTAGCACTCTTGAATCAGAGCATGAGATGGAGAGAGAGAGGAGCAGAGAGGGGAAAAGGAGGGTGTTGCAGGCAGGGGGAAAACATAGAAAATGTCTTTGAGGGCTGTGGCTATGGCTGATGCAGGGGGAATGGTGCAGGAAGGTTTCAGAGGCAGTAAGGGTCCTGAAGATAGACATGTATTGGACTTCCTGGTAAATGGACTTAAACTTTACCTCGTAGGTAATAGGGACCTATTGAAAGATCATAAGCATGGGAGTGATATTTAGAGACTACCTACAACTATTAAGTGTTCAGGTTCTCGAAGATGGCAATTTGCATGAAAAGTGCAGTTTAGATAGATAAGCATTTATTTAGTTGCAGGAAAATTAAGTGTGGGGAAATGAGCCTTTCATTCTGCCTATGAAAGAAGTAATGTTTCTTTTTTTTTTTTGGTACCGGGGATTGAACTCGGGTCCTTGCGCTTGTGCAGCAGGGGGCGAAGAAGTAATATTTCAATTGGATTTTAAAGAGTAGTTAGGATTACACTGGGCAGGGAAGTGTATGGGGGGTAGCATATTAGGGAAACCTTGACTCTGCAGGTGTTGGTGCAGTCTAAGTGTGAGGGACTGGATATGATGATGGGCTGAGACCAGGTTGTCAAAGGGTTTTAAGGTGCCCACTAGAGAGAGAAGACTTTATGCTGTATACAGAAAGGGGGTCATGAGCTTTTAAAAAAAGAAGCAAAGGAGTCAGACATGGTGACACAGGCCTGTGATCTCAGAACTCAGAAGTGGAGGCAGGAGGATGGCCTGTTTGTCCCAAGCTTGTCCTAGTTCAGTACTCCCCAAGTTCAATCTCCAGTAGAGGGAGAAACAAGTGGGGGTGGGGGCAGGCAGCAAAAGACAGGGAGCCGACCTGTGCCACGGAGAAGCAGCGGTGGCAGTTTAGAAAAGGAATTGGAGGAGGAATGATGAGGTCTGTTCTTTTAGACTAGGTGAAAAAACAAGAATCTGATGAACTGAAGAAGGGAGGTTAGAAACATTAGACGTGGAGGGAAAGGGTTAAAGGGGAGAGGCACTTCAGGGTAAATCTTCCAGGTGTGGCAGTTGAAGTCTAGAACAAAGGAAGAGAAGCATAGAGAAGGAAGTGTTTTTACCCAAGCTACAGGTGGATTATTGTAACATTTATCAAGGTAAGGAAAACAGGTGGAAAAGACAGATTTGGCTTAAAGATATTTCAAAATTATATCCAAAATTTAAAAACCAAGGTATTAATTTCTACATAAAATGCTCAGATCAAAGCAAACAGCCTGATAAGCTTTAACAGTTTGTATCCACCTGTGTAATCACCTCTACAGACGAGTTAGAGAATAGTGGTTCTCAGTCTTGAGCATGTGTCACATATACCTGCAAGGCCTGATAAACCACAGATGGCTGTGCCCACTGCCAGAGTTTCAGATGTAGCGAATCTGGTGTGGAGACAGAATTTTCATATCTAACAGTGCCCAGCTGCTGCTAGTTCAGGGACCATGTTTTGAAAATTACTGATGTAAAATGTCACCACCACTCCAGAAAGGCCCCTTCTGCCCCTTTACTCTTTCCCAGGTAACCACATTCAGACTTCTAGCCTCATCGTTAGTTTGCCTATTCCTGGATCGTATACAAATTGAATTATACAGTATTCTTTTCTATCTTTTCTTATATAATACAGTGATTTTGAAATTTACCTGTGTTTTTGCATGTATTTTATTCTAGTTTTACGGTGTTAGAATTAAAGTTCCTGAGAACATTTATGTACAAGTGTTTATGTGCAGTACCTTCACTTCTCTTGGATAAATATCTAGGAGTAGAATTCCTCAACTATGTGATTTATGCTTAATTTTGTAATTGTTAAATAGTGGTTTTGAGCAGCTGAATTGTGGTTAAATATTCATTGACTCTAGGGAGGTTTCTAGATGTGGGCTAAACTGAAGGACTTCGGCCAAAAAAGAAAAGTCTGTGGTGTGTTGGGAAGCTTGGGAAAATTGTTCTTAGAAATCCTAAGGGAATTGAAATATGTGCTTAGGCTTAAATAAATGTAGCTCATTATTCATTCTGTGGACATTTACTAAGCACTGTGACAGCTGCATAGGACTGCTGTACATGGTTCTCAGTACTGCTCCTGCAGAGCTCATAAGTAACACAAATTCTTACAGTTTAGGAAACTATTAGGGATGGCTTCAATTTAAAATACTCTTAATTCTAGTTTATCTGAATGTCATTTTCCAGAAATTCTGAGCATCAGAGATTCAAAATATAAGAAAAAACACAAGCAGAACACCCCAGAACATTTCAGAGCGCTAGGAGGAAAGATGGATTTGTCAGTAAAATGGTATTTGCCCAAGTGGGGTTGTCATCTAGGAAAAAAGAAGTGGAATTCAAACATTATACTGTACAATAAGATAAAATTTGTGTCAAAAAGTTTAATGTAAAAACGAACCCAAAGCCAGATGTATTGGCGTATGCCTGCAATCACAGCTCCTTGGGAGGCTGAGGGAAGTTTGAGGCCAGTCTGGGCAATATGGTGAGATCCCATCTCAAAAAATGTAAAGGGCTGGAGATGTAGCTCAGCATCCCTGGGATTTAATCCCCAGTGCTTCCTGAAAAAAAATATTAGAATACATCATTGTCAAACTCTTTTCTAATGACAGGATAGGGAAGGTACTTTTAAATATGATGCACAATCCAGAAGCTGTAAAAGACTATTAAATTTGATTATATAAAAATTAAGAATTTCTGCATATGAAAACCTGCTATAACCAAAGCCAGAAGTCAAATATGAGTTGGGTGGGTGGTTGGAGTGAGGATTGTAATTTATATCAGGACTGATTTCTAGTATAAATAATTAGTTTTAACTTTGCTCATAGCTTTTGCCCGTTTTGTTTTTTTTTTTAACAGACTATTCATAGAAAATGAAATGCGTTGGCTCTTAAACTTATTAAAAAGATGCTTAGCCCACTTACAAGAGAAATGCAAATTATACCTAAATACATATTTTCAGCTACCAGACTGACAGATCAGCATGTTTGGTGTTGAGGAAGAAGAGGGTTTCTGGTTGAAGGGAGTAGCAGGGAAGAACAACAGAGGCTGTAAAGTTGGGACTGCCTTTAGAGCAGGGCAGGCAGGTAAAGCAGGGGTACAATGTTGATAGTAGAAGGAGCAACGGCTGGCAAAACAGCATCAAGGGAGAAGCAGGGAAAGGAAACCATCAAAATCAGTAGGTGAAAATGCTAGTCATGCTAGGGCAGACAGCCCAGGGTCACTTTATAATGGTTGATCAGGACCACCATGAAAGATTATTTCATTCCCAGCATTTTCTGTTTCAGAAAGCATTAAAATAGAATTTTAAGTCAAATGAAAATTTAGCACATTAAATAACAGTATAATTTAAAGATATATTTTCACTTATATGGCATTTAATTTTTGAATATATTTGCAAATGGTGAACAAATGAAATGCATCTCTACTGGTTTTGTTGCTTATTGCTGTTATTGTATCACTAAATGTTCCTGAAAAGCAGTGCCCAGGCACCCCTCTGTCTCTCTTTGCTTACAAAGAAATAAATAGCACAATTTACTAATTAGGAGAGAGATGAACTATTAGTAGTTGGTTTTGGAAAAGCAGGTAACATAACTTCACATACTTTTATTTTTGATTCCATTTTCTTCACCCTCCTGTTTCTTATCCCTCTTTTATTACTTCTGCTTAATTGCTCACTTTACTTTCAGAATTATAAATTTAATAGTGTTAATTAAAATGAAGTTGCTCTCCTTTCCTAACTAATTTTAGTGTTGGAGGCAGAAGATTAAATCAGAAAAACTGCTTAAAATACCTTTTGCTCTAGGACATTATCATTTTCTGCGGTATAATGTGGTTTTAAATATTGTACATTGTGGATTATGCCATCAGAGTCATTCATATCAGGGCAAATAGGGCAGCAAATATTTAATGAGATTCTTGTCTGCCAATATTCCTAACAAAGAATGTAATTATATGCTCAAAGCAAAAAAGTTAACTTCATTTACATTTTCCTCCTCATAATTTGGTTGCTCTCTAGATTAAAAAAAAATTGCCCAAATATATTCAGAAGTTCCTTTGCATCAGTAAGGCAAAAGCTTAAGCAGAAAGGTGTACCTAGTATAGTACCTTGAATACTGACCAGAATAGATTCTCTAGTGTTCTCTCATAAATAGGGCTGTAGATTGTATTCAAAATAATAATAATAATAAAATAAAAAGACAGCACTGAGAGGTTGAGGAACTAGTATTCCCTGTGGTACCTGAAAAGCAGACTTATATTGTGTTGGACTCTGTGTAGGCAGTCACTGTCTAGGGTGCTTTGGCCTCCAGTGCAGAGCTAGAGAGAGAGAACCATGTGGTACTTTTCAGTGACCCTTTTACTATCAACTGAGAAAATGTTGATGCTTGATAACTCCGCTATAGTTTATTAAGAGTTGAGTTTGTTGGACTAGACACAGTTGGAAACATTTTATTTTCTAATACTAATATGACACATAGGGATCTGTGTCTCTGAATTGTTTTTTCCTTTAGCCTCTGATGGGACAAGAGTCATCAAAGTTGGTGTTTTGGGGTATGTACAGATATTTTCTTACAGGGCCCTGTAAAACATTCAAATATAATTATTGATTGATTGACACATTCTTATTACATTATTTTCTCAGTTGGGAAGCTTCATTTCTATATCTAGCTCAACTATGTCGGAAAATCAGGTAAAAATGTGGTGTTGTAAAACAAGCTCGTTTAATTTCAAACTAATGATCTCTATTTTTCTCTTTATGCTGTTTTGGGAACCTTTTAAAAAAAAGTTATCTTACTCTTTTGTCATTTCTGCAATTTCATGTCTTTTCTGAGGTGTGTTCTAGCCATTCAGTGTGTTGGTGCCTGACTCAGAAAGGAGAGAAATACTGAAATGGTAGTGAATGACCCTTAGTTTCACATTTCCCTCCAGTTGGTAAATACTATGGGTGTTGACAATTAAGGACAAGCATCTGTCTAGATAGGAAGGAGTTCATGGAATAGGTTGCAGGGTGTGTCATTATCTTCTCTAGGGCTTTGCCTCTTTCAGCACCATTAATCTGTACCTCTGAAACCTGGAGCGATTTCTCTTTTTAATTAAAAAAAAATTCACATGAAGAGGCAGGGTTTCACTATGTTTCCCTTGCTGGTCTCACACTTAAGGGTCAAGTGCTTTTCCTGTCTCAGCCTCCTAACAGCTGAGAGTAGAGCTTCACACCACTCATTCCCTGTGTTTTTCTTTTTTTGATAAAGAAAATTGACTTGTTAATTTAAAATATTATTCCCAGCCTCATTTATGAGCTGCTCTTATCTGCATAGCCACATTTTTACAGAGTTATTTCTAAAGCTGAGCTAGGCAGAGAAATTTGCTTTTGAAAGTCTTTTGTTACTGCAGCTCTGTAAACCATGGGTGACGCAGAGATCTAGCTCTTGAAATTGAATGGATTTATGAGTTCTAGAGCTGTGCTTACTTGGAGATGAATTGTGTGTGGTAGGTATTTGGGAAATTAAAGTTTGGCTTTGGCCTTATCCAGCTTTATATGTGGAGTTGAGAGTGATTTCTCTAAGGAATTAGAAGCATCTTTCTTAGTTAAGGTCTCGCTTTTCTGCTTCTTTTTTTTTTTCTTTGAATTTATCAAACTTTCCTCCTGCACTAGTATGGTTTTCCTTAAATAGTGTCTTCTCATAATTATTTTAAGTTCCTTAGCTGTATTGTCCTGTACTAATACTTCTACGTCATTTGTTTGGCTTGTTCTTAGGGTGACCTTTGTTGGGTAGGTACCTTCCTTTCTAGTAGACGGATAATAAAACTTTCCTTATTCCTGTGAAAGGGGTGAGAGATGCTTGCTATATGGCCTGACGTGAACTTAGCTTTAAGATTACATTGGCTTATTTGACGGAAGGAGTTCTTTGTAACATTTTATAGCCTTTGAGAACTAAAACTGGCTACCATGGAACTGTACTGTAGTGAAATTAAACAGTAATTTTTATTTGATTGACTATTTAAAATAAACTTCATTTATCGGAAATACAAACAAAATTACCTTAATATTATGTACATATATTTTAAAATACAATTTATATCAGCTTTGGTTACTGATTCATCATTCACTGTGGAAACATCTACTGAACAGCATTGTGTGTTGGGTCACTGTGCTGGGAGCTGGTGTGTGTTGGTGAGGTACAAAGAGGAAGAAGACATGGCTCTTGCCTGTGAGGACCTTCCAGGCTTCTGGGATGGGACGATTTGTAGGTAGATGACCAACGCCTCATAGTGTCACATGGAATGTGGATGAGAACGAAAGAGGAAGTAAACTTTCTGTTTAGGAGATCTGTACAGAGAGGTACTCCTACAGAGAGAGTTCATATTGAAGTGAGAGATTTGGCAGGAGGATCACAAGTTCAAGCCCAGACTGAGCAACTTAGTGATTTAGTTAAGACCTTGTCTCAATGAAAAAGAAAATTGAAAGGGTGTGCGGGGCAGGCATTCTGGGAGGGAGAGCAGCAAAGAGGACAGTGAGAAGATAAGAGTGGGGTGGCAAGAAAAAGGCAAGACTGTCAAGGAAGAAGTGACTGTCAATCTTAAATACCACAGAAGGGTCAAGTTGGATGAAGTTTAGTTTGTCAGTTCTGGAGATTGAACCCGGGGCCTCATATATGCTAGGCAAGAGCTCTACCACTGAGCTGCAGCCCTACCTTGATGAAGATTTCAAAGTTGATTCGTGGTTCTTGCATAGGATTTACCTTCATGTGGGCAGCTCCAGTGGAGCCATGGTGCAGAAGCCAGGGTGTAGGGGTTCAAAGAATGAATGAGGGGCTGGGGATTTAGCTCAGTGGTTCTGCTGCCTGCTTTGCAAGTGCAAGGACCCGAGTTTGATCTCCGGTACCCACCCCCAAAAAGAAAAAAGAATGAATGAGAAGAAAATAGAGTAGCTTACAGTTTTAGAAGGTTGTTGAAGATGCACAGACTTTGAGGGAGACACAAGTCCAAATAAAGGGTGTGCATGATACTTGAAGGATTTTAAAAGCATCAGAGTCTTGTTGGTGGATCTAGAAGCAGCAGCCAAAAATGTCAGATTGAAGATTAAAGAGAAAGAGCTAGCAATCTGTAGATCAAGGCCTGTAAAGGAGGAGGAGAGAGGATAAATAATATCAATAACTATTCTTTAAGTTATTTAGTTTTGCTTGTTTTCATCCTTTATTCCCCTGAGACCCTGAATAATGTTATGCTCACACCAAACTGGAGTTTCAGTAGACACAATCAGTAGCATAGCTCCTGAGAGGGTCCCCTGCTCCATTCAGTGTAAGAAAGATGAATTCAGAAAGACAGTTAGAAACTGTGTGTAGAGATTCTGGAATTACTGGAATTACATAGAGAATACATGCTGAAAGGGATGCTACTTGTGATTGTTAATTGAGATATGTAGACTTGAGTAAGAACTGCCTAGCAGATTAGTAAAGCTCTGGGTGTATCGGTGATGACTGATATGTAGGCCACAAACTGAGGAGGGAAGATCCACCCCAGTGTCTTAGTTACTTTTCTCCTTGCTGAAACAAAATACCCAACATCCAACATTAAAGGAGGAAAGGTTTATTGTAGCTCACAGTTTGTAGAGGTTCCAGTCCATAGTTGGCTGGCTCCAAGGCAGGGTGGCATGGCAGAGGAGAAACATTTTATGGTGGGCAGAAGGCAATAAAGTAGGAAAGAAGCAGCAAGCTGCAAGCAACAACAAGCAACCCTAGCAGTCCTCTTTCTGTCCCTTATATACCCTCAGGGTAGGTAGCACTCACACCACGGGAGGCCTTCCCATTATCTACTCCCAGAACTATGCCAAACCAATCAGTGGACGAATTTAGTAATCACATACCCTTGATCCCAGCATCACACACTTGAGATCCAGCCCCTCTATGAGGGGACATGTAGACACAAGCCAAAAACAGCCAGGATTCACAGGTCCAGGAATCAAGTGGTGGAAGTGGGAATGATATCATTATACCTAGTGACCCATTAGCAGAGTTTTTGCTTCCTGTTACTGCAACCTTGTGCTCTGCTGGCCTACAAGTCTTAGTTCCAAAGTGAGGAAGGCTTGTACCTGGAAGTACAACAATGAGTCAATTGAACTGGAAGCTAAGATTCCCTCTGTTCATTTTTGGCTCCTCATGCCTCTGAGTAAACAAGCTAAAAAGGGAGTTACAGTGTTGACAGGGATGACAGATTCAGATTACCAAGGGGGAATTTGTACTGTTACTTCACAATGGAAGGAAGAAAGAATATTTTTTGAGTATAGGAGATCCCTTAGTGTGCCTTCTAGTATTACCATGTCCTGTTTTAACAGGTCAATGGGAAACTACAAAAACCCGATCAGGCATGAAAGTATCAGTCATCTCACCCGAGGAAGAACCAAGATGTCTTGAGGTGTTTGCTGAAGGCCAAGGGAATACAGAATGGGTAATAGAAGAAGACAGTTATAAATACGTCTAGCTATGGCCAGGCGACAAGTTGTAGAAACGAGAATTGTAATTGTCATGAGTATTTCTTTCCTGTTTTGTTAATAGGCTTATGTATATATATACATATATATTACTGTATTTCCCTGAAAATAAGACCAAGTCTTATGTTTATTTTTGCTTCAAAAGACACAATAGGGCTTATTTTCAGGGGGTGTCTTATTTTTTTCATGTACAACAACCTACATTCATTCAAATACAGTCACGTCATCATCTTCTGAAACATTGTCATAACTCTCCAAACCCTAAAATCTTGCCAAAATTTGACTCTTTCCTATAGAGCCATTGTCCCCAGTCTCTCATGTCCAGCAATAGAGCTGTCCTTAAATGAGCACTCCTTGACAAGTAGCCTGCTTGTAGTACATTGCAACACAGCTGTCAGTGATTTTATCCCATGAATTCTGCACCCAAGTCACACCTCCTGTAAGCTGGGTTTCACAAAATTTCCATTAAATCAAGTGTTAATTGAAGATTCACAAGACAGAAGCAGCAACAAAAATGACAGCTAAGGATGATGGTACACACAGGAGTGACAAAAAAATTTGAGGTACCAAAATTCAGGAAATGTTTTATTATTTCACACGAGTGCATTAAATATGTCCATTACCACACCCAATGCATTGAATTGTGAAGATTCATATTAGACACAAACGTCCATTATCAAGTGCTCACTTTATTTGTGGATTGTGTCATTTGGCAGTAAGTCTCTAGTTTGTCTGTATATATAGGCACTTACCTCTTGTGAAGGGTGCTCACTAGGGTATTTACAAATACTTAATTATAATTTATATTATTTATTTTAAGTATTAATGTCAGTAATACTCTATATTTAATTATAAATACTTTATAATTCAATGCGACTGTTGGGTGTTGTGACAGACATACTAAATGCATCCATCTGGCTGACAGTCTTTTCTGGGCTTACCTTTTGGGTAGAGCTTATATTATGAGCATCCTGAAAAATCATCCCAGGGCTTATTTTTGGTTAGGTTTTATTTTAAGGGAAATATGGTAAGCAGGTGGTTTTTTTCTTTGTTATATAATGTTGTTCAACTTAATATTTGTTCTTGAGTATTGTTAAACTTACATTGTAATGTTTAAGTTATGGAATGTTAGGAGAATAGTAAGCATCACCCAAAGAAAATTTTGCCCTCTATTCTAGGAAGGGCATTAGTGCATTTCTACTTGTAAGTAGGATAGTTGTATCATGTTAAGGGTAATTATAAAGTTAATATTATATTTGGAGATTGTTATGGTTTAAAGTGATGTGTGTTGTTGGATTGTGATCCTTTATTGTGATATCTCAACTTGAGGAATTGCTGTCTAGTAGATTAGTAAAGCTCTGAAAGTGTCTGTGGATGATTGACATGCAGGTGCAAACCTAGGAGGGCAGACCCACTCCTGATGTGGGTGGCAGCAACCAAGACTTGTAGCTCGGACAGAATGAAAAGGGAAAGAAGGAAGTGCTCCGTTTTCTTCTTTAGAGGAGCTCCGGTCTTGGCCATTGCCTTCAGATGTTCCTCTCCAGTTCCTTGAGGCTTCCCTTGCAGACTCTTCGGTCTTCAAATGCAGACATTTTGGCTCTCTGACATGGACTTGCACTGGACTATGTGGTGAGCTTCAGGCCTTCAACTGGATCCTCTGGCTCTCTAGTGTGCAGACAGCCATTTTTCATTCTTCCACCCCTGATTCTACAGGAGACCTTTGTAAACCTGCCTAATAAATCCTTTATGTAATTATATAGATTTTATATTAAATCTCTTCCTCTAGTGAATTCTAGCTGATACACTGCTGTTTGAGATTTGAAGTTACAAATATCAGGAGGAAGACTTGTTTCCTAAACATGTGAGGAGCCATCTGAGCTCAGTGCCTCCTGCCTTCAGGGAGGTGGGTGTGATGAGAATGGAAGAGTGTGTGCTCAGGTGTAAGGAGAGCTGAGAGCCTGTGAGGAGGAAAAGGGAACTTTAAAGGCTCCTTTAGATTTTCTGTTTGAGGGAATTATGGCTGTGTCTTAAATTGGCATGGCCCAAGTATAACTGTTAAGAAAGTTTAGAAATACTGTGAAAACTTTTGAAGCCAGTGGACCCTGAGAGACTAAGAAATATTTACCTTTTTCCCATGTACTTACTATCTTTTCAAAATTGAATTTTTTGTGTGTGTGTATGAATGTGTGGTACTGGGGATTGGACCCAGGGCATTTGCACTGAGCTACATCCCCAGCCTTAAAAAAACTTTTAAAAAATTTTGAGACAAGGTCTGTCTAACTTAGGACTGTCCTCCCCCTCTGAGTGCTGGGATTACAGGGATCACCACCATGCCCAGCTCATTGCTGCCATTAGAAAGTTTTTGGTAATGCAGGTGGGGATACCACATGGGTCTCCTCAGATTTGGCCTTGGTGGAGATCTCCTGTGTTTATCACAAGCTCACTCCTAGTATATTGATAGCACACTATCTAGACTTTCCTGAGCCGTTTTTAAGGATCTCGGTATCCTCTTCCTTTGTTGGTGGTACTAGGGATGGGACCCAGGGCATCATGCATGCTAGGTGGCCACTCTGCCAATTAGCTGTATCCTAGTCCTTTATAAAAAAAATTTATTTTGAGACAAGATCTCATTAAATTCCCCAGGCTAGCCTCACATTTGTGATATTCCTGCTTCAGCCTCCTAAATAGGCGGGATTACAGGAATGGGCCCCCACACTTAGCTGGTCTCTGCCTCTGACCAGTTGTTTTTTGTATTTCTCCTTAATTAGCTTTTATCTTTTCCTTCAGAATCTTCATTAACCCTCATTTGTATTCTGAGACTTTCTCTGATGCCCCAGGCCAGTTAGTTGGTTTTTCTCTATAGTCTCTCTACTCTAGACCCATGTTCTTTTTTTTTTTTTTCCCCATTATGTTTATTGGTACATTTTAGGTATAAAATACAGTTACATTCATCATTGATATCTTATACCTTTACATGAGTATCTTGGTTCTTATTTTTTTCCCCTTCGCCTGGTCTCCCTTCACTCCCTCCACCCTTCCCTATTTGCAAAGACTTTGTTTCCATTTTTTTCCTTTTCTCATATTTTTTCTTTTTCTTTCTTTCCTTTCCCCTACCCCTCCCACTTCCCCTACTCCTTTAGACCTTTTCTTCCTATTACACAATATCAGGTATACATTTTTAAAATTACAATATCAAGGTCTAGAAGACATTACCACAGATTTTATAGAATTTAAAAGGATATAGAAAGCATATTACAAAAATCTGTTTTGAAATAAATTTGACAACTTCTAAGAAGTACCTTGGAAGACAAATTAATGAAACTGACTCTGGAGGAAATATAAAATTTGAATAGCACCTATTAAAGAAAGTATATTCCTAGCTTGAAAACCTACCTATATGACAACGACATATACATTTTAACTGATAAATTATGTCAAACATTTAAAGCAGAAAAAAGAAGGAACATGTTCCCCCTCATTTTGGGAAATCAATGTTTTGCTAGTGCTAAAACTGGATAAAGATAATAGAAAAAACTATGAACATAGATAGAAATTTGTTAAAAGAAAGTATTAGAAGTCAGATCTGGCAGTATGTAGAAAGTGGTTTTATTATAGAGATGGCAGTGTTGGTTCAGCATTGGAAGATCCACCCCTATAAGACAACATTTTAACAGAGGAAAGGAAAAAACCATATAATCCTGTCACTAGTTGGAGAAAAAGTATTGGACTAAATTCTACAGCTGTTCATGGTGAAAGCTATCAGGAGACTAGAAGTAGAAAAGAACCTTCTCAACAGGTAAAAGACATGTACTCCATACTTCCAGCAAAAATGCCTTATATGAATGGAGAAGATACAATGCTTTCTCCCTAAGGTGGGGAACAAGGGCAGATATGCTTACTCTTCATCTGTCCATTAAACTTTGAAACCTAGGCCCAAACCAAAATAGTCTGGCAATAAAATGACACAATTAGGATAGCATTGCAAGGTAGAAGTAAAATCTTTATATGTAGATGAAATGATCATCAACAGAGAAAATACTAAGAAATCGCTAGGAGCCTCTAGAACTTGTATTTGAATTTAGCAAGATTAGAAAACCCAAGGTATATATAAAAATTCAGGTCTATGTATACTTGGTATAAATGAAGAATTGGATATTGAAATTTAAAAGTTATGTAGGAGTAAAAAGGACCTAGAAAAGTAAAAAGAAAAAGAAAACAGTGTTGGAAGACATTTATTACCTAATTTTAAGACTTCCTCTAAAGCTACAGTAATCAAGGCAATGTTGGCATGAGGAAAGACATATACAGATCATTGGAATAAAACAGAGAATCTAGAAATAGAACCACACTTATATGATCCACTGAGTTTTGAAAGATTATTTAACATTAACATTTTATAGAACGTAAACTCAGTTCAAGAGCAGAGGAAGAGATAGTGTTTTCAGCAAATGTCACTAGAACACCTGGTATCCATATATAAAAAATTAACCTCAACCCTTTATTTCCATACCTGAAAATAACTTGAAAGGATCTATGAACCTAAATATGAAAGAATAAAACTATAAAACTTTAAGAAGAAATTATAAGGGGAAATGTTTATGAATTTAGGGTAGGCAAGAATTTCCTAGGATACAAAAAACATGATGTATAAAAAAAATTGATAAATGAGTTTCCATCAAAAGTTAGAATTAAATGACATCGTTAAGAACATGAAAAGTAGTCCTTAAACAGGCCATATTTATAATGCATATACCCTATGACCAGAATATATAAACTCTTACAGGTCATTAATAGACAACTTGATTTAAAAGTAGACATAAGATGATAAATAGCCAGTACAGCACAAGGAAAGGTGTGCAACACCAGAATCAGAAAAATACTAATTAGTACAATAACAAGATTGAATTATACACTCATTAGGATGATGAAGTTAAAAGTTTTAAAAGGACAAATGTTAGCTTAGGTGTGAACCAGTTAGAACTTTCTAATACTGCTAATGTGAATGTAAAATGATAAAACCATTTTGGAAAACAATATAGAAATTTCTTATATTACTTTTAAGAACCACGAGTTCTATTCTTAAGTTTTTACTTGAGAGGAATGAAAACACATGTTCACAATAGATTTGTACATACAAGTTGACTATCCCTTATCTGAAATTATTGAGACCAGAGTGTTTCAGATTTTCATTTGAAATTCATTTGATCTGCAAAGAGGATAGCTACTCCTGCTTTTTTGGCGGGGGGGGGGGGGTTCCTGTCACATGGAGTATTGTTTTCCACCCTTTAACTTTCAGAGTATGAGTTTCTTTTTGAATTAAATGTGTTTCTTGTATGCAGCATATTGTTGGATCTTGCTTCTTGACCCATTCTGCCAGTTTATTTCTTTTGATTGGTGAATTGAGAGTATTAACATTGATGGTTATAGCTCATATATATTGACTTATCATCGTCATGAGTTTTTCTGTTTGTTGGATTTGCCCGCTTTGTGTTTAATTTCTTGTTGAGTCTGACAGATTCATTCTTCTGGGCTTCCTGGGGTTGTGATCCTCATTGTCTGTTCCTAGGATATTGTCTAACATTTTTTGGAGTGCTGGTTTGATATTCATGAAGTTCCTGAGGTGCTCTTTGTCATGAAAGTATCTTATTTCTCCATCAAATTTGAAAGATAATTTTGCAGGGTACATCAGTCTGGGTTGGAGGCTGTTTTCTTTTAGGGCTTGAAATACATCACTCCAAGCTCTTCTTGCCTTGAGGGTTTGCGTTGAGAAGTCTGCTGTGATTCTGATGGGCTTTCCTTTGTTTATGATTTGTTTCTTTTCTCTCACTGCTTGTAGAACTTTGTTCTTCTGTTGGGTTTCTGGAATCTTAACAATTATATGCCTATGTGTAGATTTTTTTTTTTTTTTAATCAAGGCTATTTGGAGTCCTATATGCCTCACTTATCTGTATGTCAAGTTCTTTTCCCCTGCTTGGGAAGTTTTCTGCCATCACTTCTGTGAACAGTTTTTTTTATGTCATCTGCACTCTCTCCTGTTTCTTCATTGACTTCAGTCAGCCTTATGTTATTCTTTGCATCGTCTAGCAGCTTCTGGATTGATTTTTCATGGTCCCTTACAATTTTGAAGCAATTTTTCTTTTCGTGGTCACTAATTGCAATCTTATCTTCTTTATCTGAGATTCTGTCCTCACATTGGCTCATTCTGCTATGTAGTCTTTCAATGGAGTTTTTAATGTCCTGGAAATCTGTTTGGGTCTGTTTTATGGATTCCATTTGTTTCCTGTGTTGGGATTCCATCATATTCCTTAGCTGCTCTCTAGATTTATTAATCATGTCTTGGACTATGAGCATAATCTCTGCTGTTACTTGAGAAATTATTTCTGATTTCATTTTTTCCAGATCCTGTTTTGTTGCCAGTTCCTGGATTCCAGGTGGTTGAGTATCAGAGTGTTCCATCTCATTTCCCTTTGGGGCTGCTGTAGGTGCTCTGGAAGTCTGGTTTTGAGATTTGTTTATGTGTCTTCTCGTTTTGACGGGAGGCAGGGAGTGTGCTGCTGGTGCCTGCGTAGCTCACCTCCTCTGGGCTGACAGGGGTGGTATGGCAGCCCGGAAGCCTCCTCTTGTGTGCTGGGAGCAACTCACCTCCTGTGTGCTGGCAGGGGTGGTAAGGTGCCCCGGAAGCCTCCTCTTGTCCGCTGAGAGCTCACCTCCTCTGTGCTGCCTAGACCCATGTTCTTGCAGGCTGTAATAATTTGCTTAGATGATTGTCTCCTTTACAACTCTTGAGCTCCTTGGGGAAAGTGGCAATGGCTCTCCACTTGGAAGTTCCAGAATGTGGCAGGATACTTAGCACGTAGCAGAATGCACCAATAAATCTGTGTTGAAATGAGTCCAATTTAATTGTCATATTTAAGCTTTCAAAAGCCATGATTAAAACATTTTTTGAAATTATTATTAGCACATAGGAATTATACAAAATAATGGATTACATTGTGATATTTTCACTCATGTATATAATGTATTTTGATTGTTTCCACCTTCCTCACTCCCTTTTTCTGCCCACCCTGTCCACTTCCCTTTTCCTATTAGTCCTCGTTTTACTTTAATGCTGTCTTTTTTCTTTTCTTTCTCTTCCCTCCCTGTCTCCCTCCCTCTCTTTACCCCTCAGTTTTCTAGGAATCAAGGGATCAGGAGCACCCAGCTGTTTGGCCTTTCCTTTCCACCTGGTGGGAGTACACATCATTTATGCCTGCATCTACCTCTAAGGCCAGTGAGTCAGGATGCCAGTGGTTCCTGGGAACTGGATGGGAAGAGATTGCAGGGCTGGTATCACACCTGAGCTTCTCACCCTTGATCTTTCTATTTCAGTGGAGCCCCCTTCACTTCATCTGCATCTGTCCCTGGGGTTTGGTTCCTGAGTCGTCAGTTCTTTAATTCCATGATTCTACCCTGAGGAAAGTTTGAAAATACTGATAACCAGCTACTCCCACACCAATCAAAGATTCAGATCAGAGACTTTGAGTGGCACCAAGGTGTGAGTTTTATAAAGCTGTCCACGTGAGTCTAGTGTGGAAGGGAGACCATTGACAGGTCACTTCTGTGCCTGGCTCCCTCCCTGGCTCAGACATCCCACTATTCCCTTTCCCTCTGTCCCCCAGCCCCTGCCTCCAACTCCTTTGCCGTTCTCCCGTTGGGAACGAGTCCCCTCGAGGTTTATGTACTCAGCATCCTCATTTTGCGGTAGTCTTCCCCGGGATACACTTGGCTTCCTTCTTCCTTCATTTATTTCTCTGCTCCGTGGCAAGAACTGTACCACACTCCTACCCTGGCCTGCTCCCCTGCACCAGGCAATCAACACATTTGAGCCATGAGAGACCCCCTGCTTGTGGCTTTTCACAAGGTCAGGACTAGCTTTGTTGTCGTGGAAATTTTTGGGCATATAGGACGGAGGCTGGCACCCAGAAGTTGCTCAAAGACACGCGTTAAATGAATTTTTCTAGAAAGCATTTTTCTGTTGGTGTTGAGCAGGAGATTAGGAGGGTGGGTCATCTGGATGTTCCCGTTTTTTAGCCAGCGTTTCTCTTTTCAGTCCCACCTGCACCCACACATTCAGAGATGCCCATGCCTCCTATTCATGAGCTTTTCTTACAAGGGTCACGTGACTAGCACTTCTAGGTCAGTTGCCTTCCTAGCTTTAGCTGCTATCATTGCTTCTTCTTGTCCTTACAGATTTGTGCTTTAGAAAATATTTTCAGCAGTTATTTGAGAGTTCAGGAGGGAATACAGATAATGTTTGTATTCCATCCATTTTGTTTAACAAGAAACTGGACGCTTCATTAATTCCTCTGGATTTCTTCTTTGGAATTTATTGAATACCAAGCATGTACCAGACACTGTAAAAATAAAACACACAATTCCTGCTTTCAGGAATAGTGATTGGTTAGTAAATAGTGAATTTGGATGAAAAGGATCAAGAGTTCTTTTGTTTTTGCTTTTTGAGATAGGGTTTCACTGTGTAGCCCAGGCTGGCCTCAAACTCTCAGTGATCCTCCCACTTCAGCCTCCCAAGTGCTTGGATTACAGGTGTGCACTGTCACACCTGGCTCCAGAGTTCTTTTTATTCTTACAGTATTTCAGTAAGTTGAAATTATTTAAACATAAAAATTTTCTGAGGATGTGTCCTGCTGGGGCTAAATTATAAAAAGCTTCCTATGCCCAGCCTGAGATTCCAAAGGCTTTGTGAACCACTGAGCAGGGTGCCGTAGTAAGCTTTGAAATTTAGAAAGATTAAGTGAGTGTAAACTAGTATGGGCCTGAGGCAGGCAAGGCTAGAAGGGAGACCAGGACTGAGGCTTTTACAATAATCCAGAAGTGATAAAGGCCTAAGACGAGACACCGAGGATGGAGAAAAGCAGCTTTCCCCATAATGCCCATTTTATCAGGTTCCTGGAGGTAAAGATGTTTCTGTGCTAACATTATCAGCTCAGTGGCCATTATTTAGGACAGTGGGGTTGTTCTTGTAGACTTGGTTGTACAGAGAGACAGAGTTAGGATTCATGACAAAATTGACATTGCAGTATACAAAAAAATCCACCCGAAAGTAGGGTGGATCATTGCTATTCAGGGAATAGCTCTCTGTGCTATGACTCCAGACATTGCTCAGAATGGAATTCCTCTGGTCTGATGGATAAAATGTTGGACTCTGTAATAACAAATTTCTTTATAGTTATCTCACACATACTTTTTCTGTTTTATTTTTCTGTTGCATATTTCTATTTCACTGGACAGCTGTGCTCACTGTGGTTGCTATGGAGAGTCTCCTTGAAATGACAGGCTAACAGACTAATATGTGCCATAAAGGTTCTCTATATATCTGCTTTATTGGGGGTTTCTATCATCTTGATTTAGCTTTCTCTTCTTCCAGAAGAACTTTTTTTTTTGTTACCAGGGATCGAACTCAGGTCCTTGTGCTTGCGCAGCAGGCGGCAAAACCACTGAGCTTAAATCCCCGGCCCTCCAGAAGAACTTATGATTGATTGGGTGTTAAAGAAATTTCCATTGATCTCCAAGTATTGTTCTTTGTGTTTACCTGTGTGGAAACTTTGTCCCAAGGGTCTTCAGACCAAAGAAATCTTCTTCGTTCATACAATTTAGCAAGTAATGAAGAGAAATCCACACCTAATAGGTTGTCAGCCCTGAGCTAGGTGCTGTGGGTTTCTCTGATCTACCCAGGGGCAGGGATCATGCCCTTATTAGTCTATGTGTCCTCTTCACTTACCACAGTATGGTTGCTTGCTTGATAAATTGCTCACTGAATTGAGCAGGAGATGTAGGAAGTGAAGACTTTGTTCAGTGAGCCATACTCAGACCTGTGTGGAGTTTTTAATCAAGGTTATTCAGTAGATGTGTGTTAGATTCGAATGATAACATCAGTATTAACTGGAAGATTTGGAACAAATGAGGTAATTAAAAACACTTGTTGAAGTCATTGTTAAAAACCCACACAACATAAAAATTGCCATCATAACTACTTATAAATGTATAGTTCAGTGCTACATCCATAACTTTTTAAAAATTCATTAAGTTTATTGGTACATTTTAGGTGTACAGTATGATAACATTCATCATTGGGAATTTGTACCTTTACATGATATATCTTGGTTTTTACTTTTTCCCCCTTCCCCTGCTCTCCCTTCAACCCCTCTCCCTATTTATAAAGACTTTGTTTCCATTTTTTCCTTTTCTCATATTTATTCCTTTCCCTTCTTTCCCCTATCTCTCCTACTTCTCCTTTCCCTTCTCCTTTGGACCTTTTCTGCCTATTTCACATTATTTATTATACATTTTGATCCTCATTTACACTTTCAGTTTCTCACACCAGAGAAACTATTTGGTATTTACACATGTGGGTCCTATTTATTTCACTTAAGAGTATGGCCTCAATATGCATCCATTTAGCTATAAATGTCTCTAGTTTCTCATTCTTTATGGCTGAGTAGTACTCCATTTTATTAAAAAAAACCCCACATTTTCTTTATCCAGTCACCAGTTGATGGGCAATTGGGGTGTTTCCAAGTTTTAGCTATTATAGACCGTGCTGCTATAAACATGGGTGCACATACATCGCTGTCGTATGACTTTTTAAATTCTTTTGGGAAGATACCCAGCAGAGGAATAGCTGGCTCAAATGGGACTTCTAATCCTAGTTTTTTGAGTTATCTCCATATTGATTTCCAAGCAGTTGCATCAGTCTACACTCCTATCAACAATGGAGAAGGGTTCCTTTTTCCCCACAACCCCACCAGCATCTGTTATTGGCTGATTTCTTGATAGCAGCCATTCTTTCTGGGGTGAGGTGGAATCTCAGTGTTGTTTTCATTTGCATCTCTCAAATGACCAGTGATACTGAACATTTTTTCATATGTTGCTGTTTCTACTTCCTTGAGAAATGTCTGTTCAGTTTTGGATTGAGTCTTTGAATTTCGGAGGTCTGATATTTTTAAGTTCTTTATAGATTCTAGATAGTAGACCTTCATCTCAGGAATAGCTAGTAAAATTTTTTTCCCTCATTGTGAGTTGTCTCTTCATTCTGTTGGTGGTTTCTCTTGTTTTCAGAAGCTTTTTAATAAGATGAGATCCCAGTTGTTGATTCCTTGTGCTAGTTCAGGTGTAACTGAGGTTTTTTTCATGTCGTCTTTTTCTATGCCAATGTCTTCAAGAGTTCTACCTAACCTCTCTTCCAGCCAGTTTAGTGTTTCTCTTTTAAATTTAGATCTTTGATCCATTTCAACTTTAGTTTAGTGCATGGTGAGAGATATAGGTCTAATTTTAATCTTTGGAAAGTTGAGACCCAATTTTTTCAGCACCATTTATTAAAGAGGCTATCTTTCCTCCTGTGAGGGTGTTTGGTTCCTTTGTAGAAGATGATGTGGCTGAGTGTGTCTGGAGTTGTTTTTGCATCTTCTAATCCGTTGCACTGATCCTCAAGTCTTTTTCTTTGCCAGTACCATGCTGCTTTATTGCAGTAGTTTTGTAGTATTGTTTCAAGTTGGGGATTGGGATACCCCCTACCTTGTCTTTGTTGCCTAGAATTGCTTTTGCTATTCTAGGTCTCTTCTTCTTCCTAATGAACTTTTGGATTGTTTTCTCAAGTTCTGTGCATCTAGCAGGGGTGTGCAAGATTCTTGTTGCAGCAGGGTTTTGAAAGTGTCCAGGTAAGATGTAAGTAACTACCTGCTAAAGATGACGTATCAGGAACTGCAAGAAGAGCCCTGAGTGGGTCAATTGCACCATATTTGATAACCAAATCTTGGAAAACTGAAAATGTTTCCTAAAGCCCATACAGCTCATTCACTAGTGTGAGCATGGGGAGATGCCAAGAGAGAAATGAGGCCTGGGATAGCACCTCCACCACAGCCTTGGTCTGTTCTGATGACCTGGAAGCAGTGTTAGTGCCCAAGCAGACTCAGTCTGAATAGGACTACAATCAGTTCTGCAAGAAGGACAAAAATTTTGGAATCAAACCGGCCCAGATTATGGGGTATTTTTAATTTTTTGTGGAACCTTCCTCATCGGTGCACCACTTTAGAACTCCACTAAGTATGGACAAGAGTTCCAATTTTTTCATGTATTTACGAACAGTTACACATTTTAATTTTTCTGTGAAAGCAAATGTAGTATGGTACTGAATCTACATTTTCAGTGAATTTTAAGGGTAAAACAAGACTTCAAATACATTTTTATTTTATGGAAGATTTTCTGGAAAACTTTGGTGGAAACTTTTGGAAGTCCTGTTATGAAAGAAATCCTCAAGATAAGCTAGTTGTGAAGACTTCATGCCCATACATAAAAAGCAGCACATCACCAAGAAGAACTTAATTTAAATACTTAGTACCATAGATATTGAGTAGACTTCCTGAATTATGTGAATAACAGAAGACTTTATGAAGCCACGTTGCATATCAGGGTTTGATGGAGAATGTGAATTCACAGCAAGAAGAGTATGCTTTAAAATAAACTGGGTATGGTGGTGCATGTCTATAATCCCCGAACCCTAGGAGGTTGAAGCAAGAGGACACAAGTGTGAGCCCAGCCTGGGCAAGTTAGTGACTTAGCAAGATCTGGTCTCAAAACAAAAGCAAACAAATGCAAACAAAAACTCAACAAAGAAAACAAAATAAAAAGGGGGTGGGGACATAGCTTAATGTGAAGGCCCTGACTTTACTGCCCAACACTGGGGTGGGTGGAGGGGGGAGAGAATGTGATCCTACATATGCAGAATTTTTTCATTTTGGTTTTTAAAAAATGTTTTTATTAGTATATATGTTTGTAGTATATAATATTTACATTCCTTGTGGGGAATTGATACATGTACATATAACATAGAATTTAACAGTGGGACTAATATTCAAAACATTTTCTTTTCTGAATTTAATACCTATAATGGGAAGTAGTTTCTGTAAATTTATATTGTGAGGACAGGTTCATTATTTTTCTTGTGATTTTCATTGAGATCTGACAGTGTTCAAATGCCATAATGATCTGTGTCACAAAATTAGAATGGCTTTGGAAGGACACTTGGTAAATACCATTTTGTTATATAATCTCCTAGGACTGAGTGGTTTTGATGATTATAGGGTCCCTGTGTTTTCTTTTTCTTTGACCTAACAAGATGAAAGAACACTTACTGTCAAGAAGGCAGGCGCTGAAGAACTGAAGTATATAGATCGCTAACAAAGTGTTTTGCTTTTACAAGCACTGCCCCATCCTGTGTAAATCTGAAGCAATCTTCTTTCAAATGATGATTGATGTTTTCGATGTGGATAGTGAGTATAAGCCTCTTACTCTGTAAGTCTTGAGTTTTGTTTTTTTGTAAAAAAATAAGTGTTCCCTTTTCATAGTGTGTCTTAGTCTGCTTTGTGTTACTATAAGAAAATATCAGCTGGGTGTGGTGGTGCACATCTGTGATCCCAGCACTCGGGAGGCTGAGACAGGAGGATCAATGAGTTCAAGGACAGATTGGGCTACATAGCAAGTCTAAGACCAGCCTGAACTACGCAGTGAGACTCTGTCTCAGAAAACCAAAAAAGAAAAAAGTAAAGAAAGTATCTGAGCCTGGGGGGCTTAAAAGTGAAGAGGTTTATTCAGTTCAAGATTCTGATGTCTGGAGGGTGGAGAAGCCAAAGGATGGGAAGATGCCTGCAGATGGGAGCGTGCATATGGGGTGGGCCTGCCCTATAGTCATTTGCTGGCAAGAAGTGATTCGCTCTGTGAGAGCCACATTACTCTGCTAGACCAGCGTTAATCCATTGGCGAGGCCGACACCCCTTGATCTAAGAGCCGTCAACTAGTGCCACCTCTTATAGGGTTTTTCACCTCAACATTGCCACACTGGGGACCAAGCTCCCAGAGCACAGACCTTTGTGGGAGGACAAACCTTATCTAAACCACAGCAGGGGATATTTCAGTACTTGATTGTTTTTAGCTTTTCTTTGGCTGGTGATTTAAATTATTCTCACATTGTACTTTTAATTATTTTTTTTTTGCTTAAAACGTTTTTTTTTTTTTAAGTAAGCTGTGCAGTTCTCAAAAATAAAACCAAAAGAATTGGATAAGAATGGATGTGTGTTGCACTGTGATAGGTAATAGAGATTTCCATATTAGCACGGGATCACTGGTGATAATTTCTGTGACACTTGATGGTATTCTTCAGTTGGTGGCTTTAGTTGTCTGTGTTGGGCAGGGAGAAGCCTTACATTAGCTTAAGTTTGAAGATTTAGATATTGGAAAATTAATTTAATATTTAAAAATTAATAGATGATTCTTTGACTGGTAGAGAATATCAGAAACAACAAGCAACAACCATCAAAACACAAGTCAGTTTCAGTTTGGCTGTGAATTGAATCTCATTATGTTTTGAGGAAATGCATTTAAGCTTCCAAAGTGAGTTTTTTGGAGTACTAATTTCTTCTTTTTGGCCCATAACTATGTTTATTACAATCCTATAAATCATAGTGTTTGCTGAATATGTTATATAGTACTATATGGTAAAATCTAAATACTTTGCAAAGTTCTCTATAATTTTTTATTGGTACATTTTAGATGTACGTAATGATTGCATTCATCATAGGGAATTTGTACCTGTACATGATATATCTTCTTTTTTCCCCTTCCTCTCCCCTCCCTTCAACCCCTTCCCCTACTTCTTTTCAAAAAGTTTGTTTCCATTTTTTCCTTCTATTTTTTTCCTTGTCCTCTTCCTTTCCCAATTCCCCCTTCCCTTGTTCCCCTTCCTATTTGAATATTTTCTTCCCATTTCTCCAATATCTGTTCTACATTTTGGTCTTTATTTACACTTTCAGTTTTGGAGTACTAGTTTTATAGGATACTAATGAATATTTGATGAAAAAAGAGTTTTTATAGCCATTTGGGTCAAGGAACTGTGGATTAAACAGTGTCCGATTTCTTGACTCTAAGACTTCTCAGAGTCTTTAATATTTGAATATTTGTTGTGAATTGATTAGGAATATAGGCTAGCATGTAATATTTCTTAAACATTTGTGGAGTTTTTTCTTTCTTTTCTTAGAGCATCTTGTAGGACTAATACTCTGTAACCAAACTGTGAAACAGTGAATGTGGAATTATTGGAGCTAGTTTTATTGGAGATATGTACAGGCCCACTGAGGTTGAATCTCCTGTGATCAGTCCAAGAGGTAAGACTGTCAGACTGCAGACATTTCAGCTAGATTTATGTGTGCCCCCTGTACCTTGTTTTGTAAGTGTGATGAAAGTTTATCTTGGTGACACAGAGTGCTAGGAATGAGTTCTCCTGCCAGTCAGTAACTCGTAACGTTGTATCGCATGTACACTTCAGAACACAGGAAAGAGCTGGAAAACTGATTTATGAGGAAAACCAAATTCTTGTTGAAATACTTGGTATGACTCGATTTTGAAAAAAAGGTAATAACTGCCTTTATGTGTTGCACTGTGATAGGTAATAGTGATTCCCATACTAGCACAGGATCACTGGTGATAATTTCTGTGACACTTGACGGTATTCTTCAGCTGGTGGCTTTAGTTGTCTGTGTTGGCCAGGGAGAAGCCTTGAAAACAATGTCGATTTATATTACCTGTTCAGTTCAAATGGCTATTTCCAGCTGACTGTCCCACATTTTCCCTATGGTGAAAATAAATGTCTTAGTTTGTGCTGTTTTAACAAACTATCTTAAACTGATTGGCTTAAGTGACAGACATATGTATCTCTCAATTCCACTCTAGTGAGAGATTGCTTCCTAGTTCTTAGCTGTCTCCTCACTGTGTCCCTGCCTGGCAGAGAGTGGTAACAAGCTCTCTCAGGACTTCATGAAGACTCACTCTCATAACCTCATCTCATCCTAATTCCACCCCTAAATCCCATTTCCTAACGCCATCACAGTAGAGGGGAGGAGTTTAACTGCACTCCAAGACATTATGAATATATTTTCTTCATTTACATTCATTTGTTTTCATATTTAGCACAGTACTGTAATAAACTAGGGATTCCTTTTCTTCCTTTTCTTCTTTTTCTTCCTTTTCTTTTCCTTCCTCCCTCCTTCCTTTTTAGGATGCTATAGATTGAGTAGCTTAAACATTAGAAGTTTATTTCTTATAGTTTTGGAGATTGGAAGCCCAAGAATGAGGTGCCAGCACGGTCACTGTCTCGTGAAGGCTTTTTGATGGATTGTAGATGGCCACCTTCTTGCTGTGTCATCCGAGGGCAGAGTAAGAAAGTTCTTTGACGTTTCTTCTTAGATGGGCTTTCATCCCATCTTAAAGGCCTTGACTTTATGACCTCATCTAAATCTGTTATTTTCCCAAAGGGATCATCTCCAAATACCATCACCTTGGAGATTATGGGTACAAGTATGAATTTTAGGATAGGGAATACTATGAAGTCCATAGGTTTTAATTTGATTTTTAAAAATGTGGCTGTTATGGTTTATATGTACATGTCTCCCCTGAAGCTTTGTGTGGTCATAGGTGGGGCTCTGGTGAGGTGACTACATCATGGGGGCATGATGTCCATCAGAAGATTACTCCAGATGTTTATAGCTAAATGTGATGTTGGAAGGTGAAGACTGTTTGGAGAAGGTGGGTCACTGAGGGGACGTCTCTTTCCTCCTCCCTCGATCTCTTTGCTTTGCACAGACATGCCATGAGCTGTTTCTCCTCTGCCATCCAGCCCAGCCTTGGAGCCAACTGACTGAAATCACATGGACTGAAATCTCTATAAACTGTGAGCCAAAATAAACCTTTCCTCCTTTAAGGCGTGGGTGTTGGGTATTGTATCTCAATGATGAGAAATAAAGACAGTGGCTAACCAGTTAACCCATCATTGTTAATTGAATCAGCCATTTTTCCCTAGTGATTTGAGCATTTTTGTCCTGTTTTTCTGTGTACAGAAATAAAGTAGACTGATGACTTGTCAATGAACAAATAAAGCCTTTAAAAAAAAAAAACCCTAACTGGATTCATTTGTGTATAGCAACTTTTATACTGTGGCAATACTTAATTGAAATCTTCCTAGATTAAAAAAAATTCTGCCCCAAATCCTTATACAAATATACCAGTGTAGACATTCTCCAATTTTAAAAATTATTACAGTAATGACTGTGTTTACATGTATACATTCATCTTTACCTGCTAGCATTTTTGTATGAGAGTCTTAGAATAGGGAAGGCCATGCCTCTAACTTTCCCATATCTTAAAAATAATTTTTAAGGCAGTCTGTGACAGAGAGGTCTGGAATTAAATGGCTCAAGATTTTCAGTCAATGTGTGCATTTGTGGTTTTAAATAGAAAAATGAGCTATCAAACTCTATTAAAGATGTCTGTACACAATTCCCACGGTGGCACAGCACTTTGATGGATCTCACCATGTGGAGGAGCCTTAGTGATCATCTGTTTCAGTTCCCTCTTTCCAGAGATGACCAAGCTGAAAAAAAGAAATACTTTGAGATTGGAGATTGACAAGATCATTATCACAGCAAATAATACTTGAGGCCTATAATATGCCAAGCAGTATGCTATCGGCTTTGTGTACATTGATTTAATTCTTTCTTAACTCTATGAAATACACAGTTTTCTTTACTTGGAAACAGGATTAGAATTTAGATGGTAACTTAAGGCCATACAAGTAGAAAGTGAGAAGAGCTTGGTGTATGGAATCCCTTCTGCCTGACAGAGCCTGTTCTTACTTCCTTTTTGAGAAACTGTAACCAGGATACCAGGTAAATACATTACATTCAGATTGTTTCTGCAGGATATTGATTTCACAGTGTGCAGTTCAGCACAGTTCTCACATCCTACTTAGTCATCCTCCTTAGTGAGGACCTCTAGTGTGCTGTGGAGAGGGCAGCCATGGAGGGAGCCTGCTGACATTGTGTTGCTTGGGATGGCGGGTCACAGTTATTATGAGCCAGATCAATATAAAACAAGCAGAGCAAATAAGAATAAATAAGAATAAATAAGAGCAACACTCCACATGCTTCTCTTCTTTGTTTTTTTGGTTCCTAGAAAAATATTACTTAGACTCTAGCTTCTAAAGATCTCTTTAATCATGTCTTAATTTCATTAAGTATCTGCTAAACAACAGATTGAGCTTCAGCAATAAGAACAGAGGAATTTTACAAAGGAATTTCCTCTTCCAAAGAAAATTTAATCTTTTAATCTTATGGATTTTTTTCCTTCTATGAGGGATTTTGATTTTTGCTTGTGCTGATTTTAATTTTAGGCATGTTTGAAGGTGGGATCCAAGTGGGTTGATCTTGTCTTAATAACTTGTGATCCAAATCATCACTGCAAGTGGAAATCACTTACAGATTGATTTTTTTTAAAGTTCAAGTTAACAATCTGAATTTTACTATTTTCTTTCTAAAATAACTTTTACAGCCTTTTCTCATTGTGAGAATATACTTTAAAGTAATTTATAGCCATACAACTATGTTGGCCATAGACATTTAACAGATTTGCTCAGTTAGTATTGTGTTTCTGTTTTATGATGAGATGAATCATCTTTCATAGATGTCTTAGCAGCAAGTTTGCATCTTGGGGCTTATCTTGGAGGCAAAGCCAGTTCACTCCCATGGACTTAACCTTTCTCAGATGTTGTAACTCTTATAGATGTAGTGTTTTGACTTGACATGATTTAGTCGTAGTGAACTTATTTTTGGCTTTTCAGTTTACCTTTTAAAAAAAGGACAAATAAGCTGGGCACAGTGGCGCATGGCTGTAATCCCAGTACTTTGAGGCAGAGGCAGGAGTATTGCTATGAGTTTGAGGCCAGCCTGACCTACATAGCAAGATCCAGTCTCAGAACCAACAAATTCCCCTCACAACAAAAAGGGACAAATAGTTTCTCACTAAGACTTTTATCACCGCCAGTGTTAATATGTAACATCAAAACGAATGCTAGGAAGTGAATGAATCACAGGCCACAGTCTCACCATTATTGCAAAGATAACTGGGGAGTGGGGAGAATTCTTCAGGGGAAAAAATAGTCATTTTAACAAATTGTAATTTATGGTTGGAAAAAACCTCATTTTCTATTCTGTATTTTAGAATTGCCAGATTTATAGCCATTTGCTAGATATAGACAGGATATTCTTTGTATCACTGTGATAACAAATCAGCTTCCTCTTTTGCAGCCCTTTTAATGATTATTGAAATATTGAAGGCTTTTGTTATTGACCACTATGTAGTTGTGGTATGTCCTGGCCGGGGATGAGACAATTTTTTTTATAACTGTTTGTACGAGTTAGCATAATCCATCAGCATGAAGAAAGAAATTGGAAAAATACTCTGTTTTGTAAAGACAACACTTGAGCCAATGGTGTTCAGACTTTTTGAGTAAGATCCAAGTATGAAATAGTTTAAATTGCTACTCCCTCCTCATACAGACTGAAAACAAAAGACTGATAAAATGAGTCGTTTCCTGCAGTGTTGTTTCATTTCAAAACACTGATACTCACTATGTTGATTTTTAACAAACCACTACCATGTTAAAACCTACAGTTTAAATATAACTTAAACTTATGGAAAACATTTATCATTTTTCTTCACAGTTATGTTTTATTCTTGTTGTAGTTTAACTTTCTCACAGATAAAATCTTTTCAACAATGCATGCATGGTAACATCAATGTACATAAAATTGTCCTGTGGGATGCTGAATAATACTTAATTATGATTTACCATCCTGGAGATCAATGTTATCTCAGAATCAGGCCTTTCCAAATGAGTGTGAAGACTTTGGATGTTTTTCTCTGATCTCAGTCTGTCTACTGTCAGGGAGGTCTGTTCTTGTCTCCCGTTGTAGCTTGGCTGTACTTCTAGCCACGAGAAAGATGCTTTTCTGATCTGTTGGATGTTGCCTTTTATTTATTATATGAATTCTAATGACCAAGCTCTTTATAAAGAAAAAAACCCAGATGAAATAGAATGATTTAAAATTATTTGGTTTTGCTGTAACACTATTTTAATGAGTTTAATGAAAAATTTTTTGAAATTTTTTAGGTTTTTTTTTGGGGGGGGGGAGCAAATGATATGCCCTAACTGAAATAAGTTTAAAATAAACCAATATAAATGGACTTAAATCTTAAAATTACAGTTTTTGACAATCCCTTTTCTTAAAGAGGGATAATGTTTTATGATTCAGACTACAGATAATTTCTTCATTGTTTGCATCATGCCTGTCATTGGTAGTCATTTGGAAAGAAAAATAACACCTACAGGAAATTGTAAATTCTATCTTTTCCTTAGGAGTGGGAGGTATATGCAAATAATATATAGGATCTGCCCAGAAAAAGAAGATGTTTAAAAATCATAGTTACTTAGCAGTCACCTCTTAGAATTCTTTAATTTTTTAAATTTTGAGACAGGGTCTCACTATGTAGACCAGGCTGCCTCAACTTCCTGATCTTTCCTTCTGCTCCAGTCTCCCCAGTTCTGGGATTATAGGCATGCACCATTTTGTCAGGCTCCCTCAGTAATTCTTAAATTATAACAGATTTACTTTTCATTCTGAATTTCCTGTTCAACATGATCTAATTTTTGGATTCACAGTAGTTCTTCCATAGCTTTATTCTAGAGGAAATCACATACGTATAGGCTATTTCATTTGAAACAGGGACTGTTTAGCCTCAAGTTATAAATTACAGTTTATAGATATTTCATTCATGTTCATGTTCCCTTGTAGGTTGTCTGTAAGTCTAGGACCTGATGGTTTTACTTGGCTTTAACTGGACTTGAAATCAGCATTTTAGTATTTAATAAACCCTCCTTAAGGGATTGCTGAAGTAGTTTTTGTCACAATGCTTTACTACTTGTCTTGGGTGACTGGGTGTCAAGGCGCTATTATGAATCTAGTCTTTAATCCCTTCATAAATATCTCAACTTTGGGGACCGGAGATATAGCTCAGTGGTGCCATGCCTGCCTGGCAAGGGTAAGGTCTCGAGTTTGATCCCCAGTACCAAAAACCAAAAACAACAACAACAACAACAAAAATCTCAACTTTGGGACATAATTCTGCTTAGTACTGAAAGATTAGGAAACTATAGGCAAAGGGCAGAGGAAGATGGTAGATGACTTGTAAAATGACTAGAAGGTATTTGTTTAATTATTCCTTTGGAGACTTACCATATGGTATGAGAACAGTTTTCTAATCTGTACACCTGGACACTGGTTCATTTATATGTCTGAAGCAGAATGAGTTGTACTTGGAAAGGACTAGATAAAAAAAGGTTTTTTTTAGTATCACTTAGGCTATCTAAACTGAGCATACATGTATTTTAACAGTGTGTTATCATATACTTTTTGTTCACTTTCCTAGTAGTTTCATACCTTATGCTCCTATTTGTTCTGAATTAATTTCCCTTAGATACGTGAAGATTAAGCTGAATCTGCTTCACTTTATTTAGGGACACTGAATTTCCCATTTATCACCTGCTGCTAATCTTTAGTAGTAAAATTAAATTGACATTTTTTAAAGGATGTTTTGATCTTCGAAAAGGGTAGTAAAGAGTAATTAGTCACAGTAATGTCTTATTTCATTTTGTGTGCAAATTTAGGTTGCTTGGTGAAACATTCTAATTTCATGATTGTGGTAGAGAATTCTTGCTTTAGTTTCATGGTTAAACAGTTGGAAGTCTGATGAATCTTTGAAGCATCTGTGGGCTTAGCAGCCTTGAGAACTGGCCTCATTTTGGGGAGCTCATGAGGCTGGTGCCAGCACCAGCTCTACAGTGCATCTTGTATTTTTCCTGGCCTCCAAGGTTGGCCCAGTCCTGTCAGTTGAAAGACCTTTCATAGCTATGAAGTGAGTGCACCTTGCTTAAAATTTTCATTCATAACATGAAGTTAGCACATTGGGATTATGACTTGAGACTTCCTGGGGGGCTGGGGTTAACGTTCTTAGTGGCTAACAGTCCACATGAAGGTCAGGGACGGTGGTGGCAGGGAGGCAGGTGATGTGTGTAGGAAGCAGAATGTGTCAAAGAGCAAACTAAAGGGCTAAAACACGCACACCTTATATACTGACTTGTAATTCATTATTGTAGCTCAGGCACCCTGTTCTCCAGCTCCATGGTTCTAGGGCCCTGCCAAAGAGCATGTTTTCAATAAGCAGGAAGTGGGGGATGCTACTATTGTGCACTTTGTAAGAATTTTTATTTTGTTCCATGTCATTGTCACTTTGAGTTTTCTGAGACCACTATGATTAGATTGGTACTACCTAGGCGAAGTGCTCCTCTCTAGGTTAGGCACATCTTGGGTAGTGTCTTCAGTGGTTACTATCACTTAATCTTGTGTCAGGGAAGGAGAGGAAGGGAGCTTGCTTTACTGATTATTATATTGATTCTTGTCTATGGCCCTTTGAAGACCTCTCTAGACCTATTTTAGACCCAGGGCTACTGCATTAAAGGACTTTGTGGCCTGGCAGCCCCTCTCCAGTGCAGTCTCTGTGACTGTTGGTCCTGTGGAAAGGATGTGTCAGTTTTAGGTTCATGTAACATCTGGTCAGCATGGTGTACTCCCCCCATCCTGGCCTTTCCTTACGCTGTTAGCACAGTGGGCAGTGGGAATATTCCTGAGAGCTGTTTCTATACCAAGATAGCACTACAGAAACCACTTTAACACATCCCCAGTTGAAACTCCCCTTATCCAGATCGTCCAGTGTCCCAGAGCCACATCAAAGCTACTTCAGATAAAGGCAAATGTGAAGTTGGAGTGGAAAGAAAGAATGCTCTTACAGATTGCATTTAAAATCTTTCGCAAACTCTGCAGAAGCGTATGGCCATATGAATATATTTCTTGGACCTCCCAAGGCCTTGGAAGGGGCCAGTGCAGTTCAGGAACCATGAAGTTTGTTTCATTAGTTTTGTGTAACATGATTCTAATTAGGCTTTATCTTCTGTGGTAGAAGATAGATCAGGGTGTCATATCACAGTATGGTTAAGAGTAACACTTTTTATGTTTGTATTTTTGAGACAGGATTTTCCTGTACAACCTCAGGCTGGCTTGGAACTCACTGTGTAGCCTTGAGCTCATAATCCTCCTGCTTCAGCCTTCTGAGTACTGGGAGTACATGGGATACCACCATGCCCAGACAGGAGCAGCACTTTTTTTTTCTTTTGGTACTGGGGATCGAACTTGGGACCTTTCACTTGTGAGGCAGGCAAAGGAACCACTGAACTAAATCCCTGGCCCTATGGAGCAGCACTTTTACATGTGTCATATATATATATATAGTGAGAGTTGGAGAATTAACTGGAATGAATAACTCATTATTGATGATAACAGCAGGGTTTTAATTAGCACTTTCCACCTGCCAGGCGTTGTTAGTCCTTAGCATAGCCCTAGGAATTAGGTACCATAATTTTCATTTTAAAGAGAAGAAATCTGAGGTGCAGAAACATGGAATAACCTGTCTCAGCCAATGAGCAGCAGAGTTGGGATTAAAGCTCAGGCAGTACAGTCTGTGTCTCCAACCCTTCTCTACTGCCCCTCCCTTCTGATGGAGCCGCAACAACCCTGACCTGCATGAGATCGGAGAGTGCCTTTGCTTTTCCTATTTTAGGGAAGCTGTGACAGAGGAAAACATTCATAGAAGGAAAGATAAAATGAAAAAAAAAAAGTTCCTGAGAAAATACATGTATAGACTGATGAGCCAAGTAAGAGGGCAATAACTGCTTATTTGTACTGTGTTGTCTAGGTTCCAAGAAATACTCCTCACATTTTAAATGTTTGTAAGTCAGTATGTGCTTTACAGATGTACATATAAAGATGATGTAATAGTATCTGCCCCCACTCATCTGAAAAGCTGTTTTTTGAACCGATGGTACAAATGAAAATGATATCTTGGAAAAACAGCACATGGAGGTTTGCTACAAAAAGAATATTGTCTAATACTTCATTTACTGAGAAGGAATAATTATGAGAATATAGTATAGGTATGATATAACATGAGTAATTGACTGAGCCCTAAAAGAGATATTGAATTTTAGTCTTTCAAGGTATGTATATAAAATATGATATGGAATTCTTCCTCTCTGTAAAGAGATGTAGAATATAATTAACCTTACTGTGGTAGATTGCTGGATAAAACCTCTTAAATTATGTACGTCATTATTAGTAGTTAGAATTATTCAGCCCTAACCTATTCTTATGGGGAGAAAGTACTTTTAAATATCTTATGCAATTAATAGCCATTAACCCTTGTTCTCATCATATAGCACTGCCTGATGACTCTCACGGCTGGCATAACTGCGGCACCACAGTGACTGGTGAATGGGGAAAAGAATAGGAGTGAGCAATCTCTTCTGTCCATCCTATTTCTTCAACCAAAATGCCCTCCCAAAGTCTTCAACCAAATAGTTCCTTCTGTGGTTGTCAGTTTTACCTTCGTCTTACTGGAATCAGACGAACAGTCCTGGTTTTCTCTTAAGTGAAGGGGAAGTATCAGAAGGGAAACTAGGGATGGATTTCTCTCCATCCATTGCTAGCACTAATCATTTCTCTCTGGGCTTTACAAGAATGTTAGGTTAAGATACCAGTAGTACTTTTTCCTATAAATATTTTGAAGTATCATAGGAAGATACGGGGGGGGGTGGAGGGAGGGAGGTTCATGGAGTTTGATGAAAGAATTTCTACTCTAATTTTGATACAAATAATTATTAAAGTAGAATTTTATAACATAGGAGTACCTGTAAATAAGTCAAAAGGAGTTCTAAAACTACGTTTAACCAAGTCAGTTGTATAATTTATGTTGTAAACATTATTCATAGTTTTAAGATATATGTAATAAGTCTCCTTCTGTCTAGTTCAGTGTAGGAACCATATGTTCTCAACCGTTTATTACCAGGATCCATCTCCAAATAATACCAATAATTATGCATCCATGATAAAAATGAGATAGGTTGCCAACAGCATAAAAGGAGATCTGGAGGGGAAGAAAGTATGTTGTTGATTTTCCTGGAGAAGCTTTCCCCGGCTGGTTTTCCTGATACGAACTTGGCTGTTCTCATCATCAGAGGAGTTTGGGTCCTCGCTGTCACTGGGGATGGCTGCTGTTCTCTTCAGGGGAGCTCTGGTCTTTGCCTTGAGCATCACTTCCTGGTTCCAGTGCAGATCCCTCAGCCTGGTGGCGCAGACCCTTCACCTCCCTGGTGCAGACTTTCTACCTTCCACCACTGGCCCTTGGGCCTTCCTGGTACAGATCCTTGATATAAACTTACATGAGACATTGTCATAGGCGTTAGGCCTTTGGCTTTATTCACTGGGGGCACTGCTGAGGGGAGGGGTCCAGGGCCTTGGCTGGATTCTTTGGGTCTCTTGCACATGTACTCCTCTGCATTTGACTTTTTGGGTGAATATTATAAAATACATAATTCTATAAATTATGTGTCCTGTATTAAATCTATTTCCTTGTAAACTGATTACAACATAACTTTAATACATGAAATGCTTTGAAAAATTGTATGAATATATTAGATAAAATAGTTTAAGATAGTCATAGAAAAGTATTAAAAATGCTATCAAGCATAATTTGAGTTATGATTAATATAAGTGGGTATATAGGAGTAACTTTGAGTCTTGAGTGATTCTCAAGAAATGTATCACATTTGCCAACTGAGTTCTGAGCCATGCCGGGTTGACCCATTTCTGTCATAGCTGAAAGGTCTACTGGTCAGTGCTGCTTAGAGCAGTTATGTTATTCCCAATGCCCTCTCTTACTGTACCAGTAATCACAGGTGTCTAGGGTCTTGAATGTGACCTTTTCCTTCTCTTCATGTAGATGTGGCCATCTAACTGCATTTCCTCATCTGGGTTCTTTTGAAGTCTGTCATCCTTTCATCCCCACTTAAAAATGTGTCTGCATTTTTTACCCTGACTCTCCTTTCACACCTTTTTAGAGTCCTTGTCTTGCATCTTCACTCTCTCTTCTGCTTGCTTTCTCCTTAGAGCCTTAAATGTACCATTTCTTTAGCACTAATTGCTTGTGCAAGCATTGTGATTCTACTTCCATGAATTCAGTATGTTGCACATACACACCTGGAAAAGGTACTATCTACACTTTCCATTTTCCGGTACATTCAGTAAGAATAATAAGCAGGGATGATGATACTGTCTGTCTTGGTGGCATGCTATTTCTTGAAGGCCACATCTGGCTTTTAGCAGCTTTTGTAAATAATGTTATTAGAACATAGCCATACCCATTTCTTTACTTATTGCTTGTGGGAGTGATGAATGTGGAAGGAAATAGACATGTGGATAATGGGATCCGTATTCGCTTAGATAAAGAGGATTGCTAAGGAGTGAGGACTCAGAGCTTATTAAATACAATTGTCATTTTGAAGGCTTTAAAGTTTCATAATAAAAACTATAAAATTCAGAGCATGGTAAGAAGGGTGAGAAAAGAGGATGAGTGCTATCAGGTCAACTAATTCAATGAAATTCTTCTGATTAATTTTTTCAGAGACAGATTTTAACACGTTCACGATGGGGCCCAAATTCATCTGTGTCATTTCCAGGTGGCTTGAACCTTCGGTGGTACAAGTGGATCTAATCACTTTTATTGGTCTTTTTACTAATAAAATTAATATATGGATAAAGATGGTTAAAATATTCTCTCATCAAACCAACACATACAAATGAAAAGATAGGTAGAAGTATTGATATGTGTAGTATTAGAGGTGCTATCATCGTGTACTTAATGGCAACATAAATTGATAGAGCCTTTTGGGAAAGCTTTTTAGCAATGTGTTTCCAGTTGAAAAGGTTTTTAAAATATTTTTAATTTTTACGTATTTATAGGATGTAGCGTGACATATCAATCCATGTATGCAGTGTGTTATGGTCTATCCTTCTAATAACTATTTGGAGTCTCTGAAGGTACAGAGGATCAGATAAAGATTAATGCATAGTAAAGTTAATTGCTACCCTATTTGTAATGGAAAATTGGTAATCATTAAATTTTTATCAGAATTAGATTGGTTAAAATGTGTGCTTGCTATAAAAGAGAATATTAAAAAGCATTAAATTTGTGTTTTAGAAGAACATTGGGTGATTTTGGACCATATTTGTGTTTTAATATTAAGTTTAAATAGTGTACATAGAATGCATAATTTATATAAAATTATAAGCACAGAATATGGCTGTGTGAAAATAAAATGAGGTGCTACCTCAGCCTGCCTGAATAAAGGATAATTTTAAGTTTCTGTATGTAATTAATCAAAATAGCTACTTTTATAACTAGATAAAATGTCATTAAAGAATGAATAGCTATTCTCTCTTGTAATTTGAACCCCTATCACTGGGGAATCTAATGGCCCACAGTCAGTGTAAGTTAAAAAAGGTAATGATTCACCAGTACTAGGTTCAGCCTATTGCAAAGTAGATGTTCAATAAAATTTTTAAAATTTGAAGTTAATCTGTAGGAAGTTGAACCCAATTACTTTGCTTTTCTCTCTTGCAGCCTAATAAATGTAAGAGTCTTAATGAAGAAAATATTACTTAAGGAGGCAGGGACTGTAGCTCAGTGGTAGAGCACTTGCCTAGCATACACAGGGTTCTATGTTCAAGCCCCAGTATAAGGGGAAAAAAAGCCACTTGAAAACAACTGAAATTCATAAAATTCAATGGAAGAAATTGTGGTCATAATAAGTAATTGAATTGTTTAATGTTTTGTAACATTGTAATGTTTCTTATAAAACATTATCAAAGGAAAATGTAGTTTAGCCACTGCAAATTTAAAAAATGAGCCAGTATGTTTAAAAAATGAAACACTTGAGAATCTTTCCTATTCTTACCACTGTGCTAGAGATCCAAAGATGCACCAGATATGGCCCTTGCTGTCTATAGGGCAGTGGTCCCCAAGCTTTTTGGCACCAGGGACCAATTTCGTGGAAGACAGTTTTTCTGTGGACCAAGTGGTGGTGATAAGGGGTTGGTTTAGGATAACTAGAAATACATTACATTTATTGTATATTTTTATTATTTTCCATTGTAATATATAATGAAATAATTATACAACTCATAATGCAGAACCAGTGGGAGTTCTGAGGTTCTTTTCCTACAAGAAGAATGTTCTATCTAGGGGTGAAGGGAGACAGTGACACCCCAAGTATGTTGCTTACGTTGAGTCTACTCCTTAATCTCATTTTGGTGGTTGTCATTGTGGAAAACCCTGGTTCACAAAGATAAGGCGTTAGAACCAGAAGCAGAGTTTTCAATGCTTTTGTTGCAATCTCAGGATATTATACCTTGACTTTAATCCAGAAAGTATGGAGATTTGAAGTTGCCTCAAACATACTTTCAAGCCCATTGTCATTTGTGATCTCAAGCAGTTGATCCTCTTCTAACATTGACAAAGTCAGTTCACCTGGCTTATTCACAAATGGGTCATAGATCCATTTCTTCCAGATTGGGGGTCTTTTGTAATTGGGTAATGCTCAAATTTTGTTGAAAGATAAGATAGGTGGTCATCCACCTAAACGGGCAGAGGCCCTGACTCGATCTCTTTCACATTCTCTGCTAATGTTTGAAACATGTCAAAAATCCTAATATTCACTCATCTCTCCCATAATTCCAGTTTTGTCTTTGAATGCAGCCATATTATGTCAACTTGAACTCAGGTGTCATTCTCCCCTGAAATGACAGATTGAGTTCATTGAGCAGGTTGAATATGTTGTACTACCAGTGGTGACTGCTCTTATAAATTTCTGGACTGGCTTTTATAATTCAAACTCTGGCCACTGATTGATCTACTTTTCGAAAGCCTTTTGTGTATAAGAGAAGGCATGTGTACTTTATGTCCATCTCCTCACAGAGCTGCATGAACAGACGTGAGTTAAGGACACATATTTTAATGTGTTTGATAATTTTTATCCCATCCTGCAAAACATTAAGTTCAGGTGACATTTTTCAGCTAGCCAGTGCTTCTCTGTGGATGACAGTGTGTAGACTCATATTCAGAAATGACCTCTTTGACCTGAATAATAAAACCAGAATGCTGTCCAGTCATGGAGCTAGCTCCATTTGTGCATATACTAACACAGAGTGATCAATTCAGTTTTTCTGATATATAATCATTCAGAGACTTTTTTTTTTCCAGGCAAAAGCACAACTTTATTTTCATTTCTAAAAAACACAGTTGAACAAGAACAAAGGAGACTGTGCAGTTCAACTTTCTATTTTAATAAAATCAGAATACGCATAGCACATGCAGTGCTAGCATCTAAACTAATACAATAAGCAATTACTAAAGCTACAGTGACTTGAGGTTCAATTTACATTCAGCAAGTTTAACTCCATTCTTAAATGATTTTTGAAACTAACTGAAAATATTGCTTGCTGATAAAACTTGCTCAAATGCTATTGCTCAGTGTACAAGTCACTGATTATGCCAATACAACAAAGATAACCACATGTTTGAGGATTGCAATGTGCCAGACATTCACTGAAAAAAAAATACACAAAACTAAACTCAATAAACATCTGATAATCTGGACACTTCAGTGTTTTGAAGTGTTTCATTAATATCTTAAGACAAGTGTATCAAAACCTTGGCATGATTTAATTTCAAGTCGCCAATTTTGTTTTTACTAACATCAGAAAGTTATGGCTACACTGCCAATGCCGGGTCTGCTTAATTTGACCTAAGAGTTTAATATGACTTAACATTAAAAGCTCACACTACCCCTAAATATATAATTTTATGCATATGGTGACATTCAACATTCAAGTGCCAGTGTTTTTGTACTGTCTTTTGGTCAAGTTTCTTTAAACTTTCAAAGAATCACTTTTAGGTTTACAAAAATAAATATCTGTCAAAATGTTCAATAAATATTACATGAAACTAGCAGCAAAAAGTATCTAGAAATCTGTCGTGTGCAAATAGTTTTCTTCCCAACTGTCATTCCCATGGCCCCAAATAAATTTTAGAATCTAGTCCCATCCACTTCCTAGACAAGCTGCGTTCAACAATCTCCAAGAGACAAAATAAGATTGGAAGTTTTAAGGACACGCACAAGACATATATATATAAAATTCTCTGTGCAATAAAAGAAGTACTTTGTAAAAAGTTATGGGCAAAATGTACAAGGGCCTAAACCTAGACTAATTGAAGTAGCACCATAACAAATGACCTCAATACTGTCAAGTGCACCTACTTAAAAAAATTTTAGAACAACTTGCAAATCTATTGCACTTTAGGAAATTTTTACCATCTTTCCATGCCACTGTAAAAAGATTGAGTGTTTGGATCACCACATTCTGGCCACAAAATTAGCCCAGAATTCAAAGTGACAGAGGCATTTTAGTGGTGGACAATGCTCGTCTTTGGCCAGATTTAGCATAAACAGACCATAAATACAATGGAAACCTATGCAACTAAAACTGATTAAACTGCACTGTGGAGCAGAATTGACACCTTGTGCTGTTATGTACATATTCCCAACCTGTGTGATCTCAAAGATTTCAGTTTGTTATTCTTCTGAAGCCATTTTTACAAAGCCAGATTAACATCTCAACACAGCTTGAAAAGAGTAATGTGAATTGGCATTTAAAATAAAGCCTGCTGCATAATTCTTCCTGTTCATACGCTCTTGACCAAAAAACATCAACACTAGCATGCGTTACTGGACCAAAAATCATCCAGGGCCCTAAGGAGGGCTGGTCATTGCTTTGGTCAGCCATTCTACCATTTCAATTTCATTTATGGCAGGCATTTAAAAAGTCTAAGTAGATGACTTCTCCTAAAAACCTATTTCAAATTATCAGACCTTTAAGCTTTCCCTGTAATAACATGCCCACATTTGGCTAGCTCATAATTAATGATCTGCCTAAACATTGAAAGAGGAATTGCTGTATTTACTTGCATTAACTTTGAAGACAGTGCTTTGAATGTATGCATGTATTCATACATCACCTCATCATGACTGGAATGGCTTGTTTAAAGACTATCAGGTTCTAAATACCTATCCAGGATAGAGTGAGCAAATCAGAACTTTAACAATACAGTTTGCCACATTAGAAACTAATTGCATTAATATGCTTTAAGATGTTTGTTGTTTTCTCCCAATCTGCAAGTATCAAAAAGCCTTAATGCAGGCTACTGCGTATGTTTTTTCCTTATACTATTTATGGATGAATTGATGATTCCTGTTAAGTTGTATCACACCTGTGTGCCAAGGTTTGATTTTAGCCCAAGTTCAGTAAATTTATTTTGTCAAAACAGTTGATATCTTGAGCATTACTGAGCCAATAGGAGATCAAAATAAAAAGGTGTCTAAAGTTAAAGGCACAATACATTAACAAACAAATGATCCTCAGTCACAAAATTATAAATGCAGTTTGGGATGGGGTAGGTGGGAGGGGAGTTAATCCAAACTACAGCAGTGAAGTCTTCAAACCATCTTCTGAACAGGGCTGCTGATTATTCCTCTCATTCCTTCTTGTGACCTTGAGCTCCCTTAAAAAAAAATTTCAGTGGAGAATCACAACTGGTAATGTACTGCAAGTTCTTGAAGCTACACAAGGTATAGTCTGGCTAAATTACATGTGGTTTCCATATTGGGTTGTTTGGCAGGGTGACGTACTGCAAAGCAGGCTCAGTTACCCCACCAGTCAACCCCCTGGGAGTTGTAATTTCCTCCATAACCATCACTGTTGTATAAGCCTCCATAGCCACCTCCACCAACTCCTCTGCTGCCGCCATGGCCACCTCCACTACTGCAACTGCTGCTTGCATGGCTGCTGCTGAAGCTGGAACTGCCAGTGCCACTACTTTGTCGACATACTCTGGCACCGAACCCTCCACTAAATTTACTGCTCTTGGAACGTCCGCGACTGTTACCCTTGTAGTGGTGTTCGAAAGCCATGTTTTCTAACCAAGATGGCACCTCTTGTTTTGCTTCAACAAGAAGATCCAACAAATCCTTAGTAATATTTGTGTTCCTGTCATTGAAGAATGAGGTGGCAAGGCCAAGGTTTCCTACACGTCCTGTACGGCCAATGCGATGGACATACTCTTCAATATCACTTGGTAGGTCAAAATTGATAACATGTTTCACATTTGAAATATCCAGTCCTCTTGCTGCTACTGCAGTAGCCACTAGAATATGGCTTTTTCCTGAGCGGAACTGATGGAGGGCTTCTTCCCTATCTCTTTGAGAACGGTCTCCATGGATACTGGTACAAGCATATCCCTCATGGTATAAGAAATCCTCCAGAGAATCTGCACCCTTTTTTGTCTCCACAAACACTAAGGTCAGTGAATCCTTGCCTGTTGCATTTAGGAGGTCAAGAAGAAATGACCGTTTGTCTATGTCTTCCACCCAAACGACTTTCTGTGTAATGTTCTCAGAAGTAGAGCCAACCCTTCCCACAGCCAGAAAGATATATTCATCTAAGAAATCACGAGCCAGCATCTGTATTTCCTTAGGAAAAGTAGCACTAAACATCATAGTGTGGCGAACACCTTTTGGAAGCATAGTATCTTGTTCAACAATTCTACGTATCTGAGGTTCAAACCCCATATCCAACATCCGATCAGCTTCATCTAACACCAAGTATTTGCAGAAGTCTAATCCAATCTTTCCTCTTTCCATCATATCCACGAGACGTCCTGGAGTAGCTACTAACAAGTGGCATCCACGTTCTAAGTCTCGAATCTGCTGACCAATATCAGCACCACCATAAACTACACAAGGACGAACTCTAGATCGGTATGAGAATTTTCTGGCTTCTTCATAGATCTGTACTGCCAACTCTCTGGTTGGTGCCAACACCAAGGAGATTGGGTATTGTTTGCGGCGCCCATACCTTCCATTTTCCTTCATGGCCCTCAAAGCTTCACCTGGACCATCTGAATAAATCTGACTCAAGATGGGCAACAGAAATGCTGCAGTTTTTCCAGACCCTGTTTGGGCACAAGCCATCAAGTCTCTTTTCTCTTTGATGATAGGAATAGCATGCTTCTGCACTGGAGTTGGGCGAGTATAACGAGTAAGTTCAATGTTTCCCATAATAATTTCTCCCATCTCAACATCACTGAAACTTTCAATATGTGGAGGACAGTTGTTGCCTGTTGCCTCAACTGGAATGTCATTGTATTTCTCAAAGTTAATCCCAGTGTTGTCTCCAGAAAAGAGTTCCTGTTCCAAGCGTTCACTTGGTGGGAGTGGTTTTGACCAGTCATCGTCATCTGATTTGTCACACCAGTGACTGTTTCCACCACGTTCAAATTTGCCAAAGCCACTCCTGTCTCCACGGGTACCAGAGCCATCATAGTCACCCCGTCCACGATCATCAAATCTTCCCCTTAATCCACTCCCACGATCACTGAAGAAGCTAGACTTCCCTCTTGAATCATTGCGAGATCCAAAACTGCTGTATGCATCCTTATCTTTACTAGAACTCCACCCTGAACTGTCTCTGTCGTAGTATCCTTTAGTAGCTTCTCTGTTCCTTAAATGAGGAGGAATATAACGTCCGTTGCTGGCTGTACTTCCTCCAGTCTGATTATCTGAAGAGTTCAGGTCTAGGCCAGCAAACTGCTGGTCCAGCCCGAGCGCATTTTCCACCTGCACATGACTCATCCCTGAAGAATACCGAGAACTCGGAGCCTTCCGCTGCCGAGCGAGTGCGCCTGATTCACCGCAACGGACCTCTCACGGGAGAACTGAGGCTCTGGAGCGCCCTGATTCACCGCAACGGTCCTCTCACGGGAGAACTGAGGCTCTGGAGCGCCCTGATTCACCGCAACGGACCTCTCACGGGAGAACTGAGGCTGTGGAGCACCCAGCGCGGCCGCCGAGTTAATATACCCACTCCCAAGGCTGCTACGTCAGCACATAAGGTGCGCGCCCTCCCTCTCACATCCTCACTCCACTGCGGCTGAGACTTCTGCCCGGCTACTGCGCGCTCCGGCTCCTAACCTCGCGGGATTTCCTAGTCAGTCCCATCGACCCCTGATCGTCCTGCCTGGAAACCCCGAGAGTCAAAAGATGTCCTATTTTCTTTGAGCTTCACTTTCCCTCTTCTCACTGATAGCCTACCCACAGTCTTACAGTCTCGAGATCTCGCGAGAACTCAAAGTCTCCCTGTGGCCTCCAGCAATGAGGCCTTAAAATGCAAGTAGGCCTCTTTTTTCGCCTTTTCTCCTCTATGCACCTTGTTTTCGGTCTTCCTTTCTCTCGCCCTTCCTACCCTCTCAGTCCCTGGCTTGCAGATCTGGTGGGATTTCTTTGTCTAATCAGCCTTCCTTCTTGTGACTGCAGCTTTTCTAAAACCAGCGTTGGGCAAGAACCCGGCAACTGCGAGGGCGGCAGGCCACGCGACCGTAGGTGTCGCTCATGGTGGCCATTTTGTGAGCAGAAAACGGTGGCTTGAGTAGTCAATCATTCAGAGATATTAAGCTATGATATTGGTTGACAAAAGTACACCTAACATATTCTCAATTCACGTCCTCCTGGAAAAACGCGTCACACAAAAACAAGCATTGTTGTTTTGTTGTCAGTGTCAGTAGATTTGTCAGCCTAGGTTTTGTACCACTGACTCATTAATCCTAACAATTGTGCCTCAATATTTTCTGTTATTTTGACAATTTGTCTAGTTATGTTTCTAGCCAATAAAGGAACACTTGTCACCTTTTGAACTTCAAGCTCGCCTAAAAGTTCATGACACATGGCCTTAGCAGTAGGCAGGATCAATTCTTTACCAATAGTAAAGGGCTTCTTAGCTTTAGCAATGTGGTTAGCCATTAAGAATGATACTCTCTGGCCGAGGATTTAGCTCAGTGGTTCCGCCGCCTACCTCCCAAGCGCAAGGATCCGAGTTCGATCCCCGGTACCAAAAAAAAAAAAGCAAAACAAAAAGACTCTCAGGGCAGACATGGTTGATGAAGTGGTGCCCTTCAAGAATTGCTTCTTTGGGTTCATGTTTTTTTCTTTTGAAAAACTGCAAAGCCTTGTCTTATAACACAGGGTTCTTGATCTTCATGTGTTTCTGTTTTGAAGGTTTCATGATTTCATTAGATAGCCAGTTGCTGTATGGTACACAAAGCAGTCTTTTAGAATGTGAATCACCTTTTGCAGTGAACCCATAATTTAAGGAGGATTCTTGGTGTTTTCTCTTAGTTAACACAGCTTTCTTTTTATTGGCAATCTTAGAGTCTTTTGCTGTCTCATCTTTGGGTCTTTCCCCCCTTTGCAAGGCTTGGCAAAGCAGCTCTCCAATGACATTTGCTTTTTACCCATTTTGGCTTAGGTTAGCTTGTGAGCTTACCAAATCTGTGACTGTGATAGTTAACTGCTTGTGTCAACTTGAGTAAGAAATGCCCGACTAAATTGACTCAGCATAGTTCTGGGTGTGGAAGACCCACCCTTGGGGAGGATTGTCGCCAGAATGGTATAAAAGGGACATGAAGAAGGAAGGCTGCTGTTTCTGTTTTTTTAGAGAAGCTTCAGTCTTTGCCTTCACCTTCAGCCTTTCAGCACAGACCCTTCAGCCTCCTCATATAAATTCTCACAGGACACTACAATGAGCTCCAAGCCTTTGCCTGGATCCTTCAGATCTCTAGCTCGTAGGCAATCCTTTTGTACTCTTTCACACATGGCTCTGTGGGCAGCCATTGTAAGTCATTCCTGTAAATTCTTATATATTTGTATATATTGCATTAAATCTATTTCTCTAGTAAGCACTGACTGATACAGTGACTGAGACAAAGTGCACAGTGTGGGAAAGAGGTGTGGATGAAAATGGTAAATAGGGTTGGGTCCTGCACAGACTAAAACAATTGTTGGATTCTGATTTAAAGCCTACCGTCAGATAACAGCTGGACTACGGAAGTACATAAACTCACTTGTCACTATGAAGCCTGTCACCAGATGCAGTTTGTCACTTGGCAATCTGATAAGGTTTTGGTATGAGCCTGCAAACGATTGATTTATTCTGGTGTCTGTGCAGTCAGACCTCTCTGGTAATGTTAATGTGTATTTGTTTTTATTTTTAAATTTTATTTTATTGGTACATTTGAGGTATACAATATAATGACATTCATCATTGGAAATTTGCACCTTTACATAGTCTCTCTTGGTTCTTTTTTCCCCTTCCCCTACTCTCCCTTCAAACCCTCCATCCTTCCCTATTTACAAAGATTTTGTTTCCATTTTTTCATTTTCTCATACTAATTCCATTCTCTTCTTTCCTTTCCCCTACCCATCCCACTTCCTTCCCCTTTGGCCCGTTTCTCCCTATTTCACATTATCTATTACACCTTTTAGTTCTTATTTACACTTTCAGTTTCTCACACTAGAGAAACTATTCGGTATTTACACATGTGTGTCCTATTCATTTCACTTAAGAGTATGGCCTCAATGTGCATCCATTTAGTTATGAATGTCTCTAATTTCTCATTTTTTTATGGCTGAGTAGTACTTCATTTTATAAAAACCCCACATTTTCTTTATCCAGTCTCCAGTTGATGGGCATTTGGGCTGCTTCCAAGTTTTTGCAATTACAAATTGTGCTGCTATGAACATGGGTGCACATATGTCACTGTGGTATGATTCTTTTAATTCTTTGGGGAAGATCCCCAGCAGGGGAATTGCTGGGTCAAGTGGGACTTCCAGTCCTAGTTCTATGAGGTATTTCCATGCTGATTTCCACAGTGGTTGTACCAGTCTACACTCCCACCAGCAGTGGAGCAGGGTTCCTCTTTCTCCACAGCCCCTCCAGCATTTGTTATCGGTTGATTTCATGATAGCAGCCATTCTTTCTGGAGGTGGAATCTCAGCGTTGTTTTCATTTGCATCTCTCAAATGACCAGTGATGTTGAACATTTTTTTTGCTATTTCTACTTGTTTGTCTGAGAAATGTCTGTTCATTTCAGATGCCCATTTTTGGATTGGGTCTTTAAATTTGGGAGGTCTGATTTGTTTAAGTTCTGTACAGATTTGAGATAGTAGACCTTTGTCTGAGGAAAAGCAGGTGAAGATTTTTTCCCACATTGTGGGTTTTCTCTTCACACTGTTGGTGGTTTCTCTTGCTGTGCAGAAGCCTTTTAATAAGAAGAGATCCCACTTGTTGATTGTTTGTGCTAGTTCATGGGCAACTGAGGTTTTGTCCATAAAATCTTTTCCTGCACTGATGTCTTCAAGAGTTCTACCTAACCTCTGTTCCAGGTGATTCAGCATTTCTATTTTAATATTTAGATCCTTAATCCATTTCAGTTTTAGTTTGCTACATGGTGAGAGATGTAGGTCTAGTTTTAATCTTTGGCAAGTTGAAACCCAGTTTTTCCAGCACCATTTATTAAAGAGGCTCTCTTTGCTCCAGTGAGGGTGTTTGGCTTCTTTATCGAAGATGAGATGGCTGAGTGTGTCTGGAGTTGTTTCTGCATCTTCTAATCTGTTCCAATGGTCCTCAGGTCTGTTTCTTTGCCAGTACCATGCTGTTTTTATCACAGTAGCTTTGTATAGTTTCAAGTTGGGGATTGTGATACCCCCTGCCATGTCTCTGTTACCTAGAATTGCTTTTGCTATTCTGAGTCTCTTCTTGTTCCAAATGAATTTTTGAATTGTTTTCTCAAGGTCTATGAAGTATGCTGCTGGGATTTCAATTGTGATTACATTGAATCTATATAGCAGTTTTGAAAGTATGGCTGTTTTCACTATATTGATCCTTCCTACCCAGGAGCAGGGGATGTCTTTTCATTTTCTGATATCATCTTCAGTATCTCTCTTCAGAGTGCTATAGTTTTCAGAGAAGAGGTCTTTGATTTCTTTCGTTAGGTTGATTCCTAGGTATTTCAGTTTTTTGGATGCTATTGTGAAAGGAATTGTTTGCCTTGTTTTTGTCTCAGTGAGTCTATTGTTCGTGTAGAGGAAAGCTTTTGATTTTTGTATGTTGACCTTGTATCCAGCTACTTGACTGAATTTGGTTATTAAGTCTAGAAGACTTTTGGTGGAGTTCTTGGGGTCTTCTATATAGAGTATCATGTCACCTGCAAAGAATGACAATTTGACTTCTTCATTTTCTATCTTTATTCCTTTTATTTCTTTCTCTTGTCTAATTGCCATGGCTAATGTTTCCAAAACTGTATTGAACAGGAGTGGTGATAGTGGACATCCTTGTCTTGTTCCTGATTTTAGTGTGAAGGATTTCAGTTTTTGACCATTTAGTATGATAATTGGCTGTTGGCTTTTTATAGGTGGCTTTGATCAGATTGAGGTAGAGACCATCTTTTCCAATTTTTTGTAGGGCTTTTATCATAAATGCATGCTGGATTTTGTCAAATGCTTTTTCTGCATCTATGTATATGATCATGGTTTTTGTCCTTGGCTTCATTGATATAGTGTATTACACTGATTGATTGTTAAACTATCCCTGCATCCCTGGGATAAATCTGACTTGGTCAGGGTGTATGATCTTCTTGATGATCTTCTGCATTCTATTTGCCAGTATCTTAGTAAGGATTTTTGCATGTATGTTCATTAGTGAGATCGGCCTATAGTTCTCTTTTCCGGTTGGGTCTTTCTGTACTTTGGGGATCAAGGTGATACTTGCTTCCAGAAATGAATTTGGGAGTGTTGCTTCCCTTTCAATTTCATTGAAGAGTTTAAACAGTAGTGGCAGTAGTTCCTCTCTAAATGTCTTGTAGAATTCAGCAGTGAAGCCATCAGGACATGAGCTTTTCTTAGTTGGTATGTTTTTTAATTGCATTTTCAATTTCATTGGTTGATATTGGATTGTTTAGAATTATTAGGTGTTCTTCGTTCAACTTTGGTAATTCATATGTATCTAGGAATCTGTCCATTTCTTCTGTGTTTTCCGTCTTACTGGTGTATAGGTTCTGGAAGTAGGTATTGATCCTCTGGATTTCTGCTGAGTCCATTGTAATTTCACCCTTTTCATTCCTAATTGCATGGATTTGGGCCTTTACTTTCCTTTTTCTGATAAGGTTGGCTAAAGGTTTGGCAATTTTGTTGATTCTTTCAAAGAAGCAATTCTTGGCTTCATTAATTTTTTGTATCATTCTCTTAGTCTCCATTGCATTGATTTCTGCCCTGATCTTTATAATTTCCTCCCTTGTATGAGCTCTGGGGTTGTCCTGCTCTTCTTTTTCTAGAAGCTTGAGGTTCAGCATCAGGTTGTTTAATTGGGTTCGCTCTGTTTTCCTAATATGAGTATTCACTGCTGTGAACTTCCTTCGTAAGACTGCTTTCATTGTGTCCCATAAATTTTGATAAGTTGTATTGTTATTTAATTGAGGGAACTGTCTGATTTCTTCTTTAATTTCCTCTGTGACCCACTGGTTATTCAGAAGTGTGTTGTTCAATTTCCATGTGTTTGTGAAGTTTTTGAGTTTCTTTTGCTATGGATCTCCAATTTCATCACACTGTGATCTGATCATATACAGGGGATAACTTCAGTTTCTTTTCACTTACTTAAACATGTTCTGTGAGCAAGTATGTGGTCTGTTTTGGAGAACGACCTATGTGCAGTGGCAAAGAATGTATTCTGATTTTGTGGGGTGGAACACTCTGTAAGCATCTGTTAAGTTCATTTGTTCAAGAGTTTGATTGAGTTCTAGTATTTCATTACTTATTTTTTTGTCTAGTTGATCTATCTATTTGTGACAGTGGGATATTGAGGTCCCCTACTACTATAGTATTAGTACATATATGACTTTTCATGTCTGTATTTGTTTTATATAGTTGGGCACACTAGTGTTTGGTGCATAGATATTTATGATTGTCATTTCTTCCTGTTGGATTGTTCCCTTTACAAGGATGTAGGGTCCTTCTTCGTCTCTCTTAATCAGTGTTGGTTTGAAATCCACTTGATCTGCAAACAAGATAGCTACTCCCACTTTTTTTCGGGTTCCCGTCCCATGGAGTATTGTTTTCCACCCTTTAACTTTCAATCTATGAGTTTCTTTTTGAAATAAGTGTGTTTTTTTATGCAGCATATTGTTGGATTTTGCTTCTTGACCTATTTTGTCAGTCTATTTCTTTTGATTGGTGAATTGAGACCATTAACATTGATAGTTATAACCTATATGTATGGACTTATCATTGTCATGATGTTTTCTTTTTTTTGGATTCTCCCCCTTTACATTTAGTTTCTTGTTGCCCTCGATGGATTCATTCTGCTGTGCTTCCTGGGGTTGTGATCCTTGTCTTTTTCTAGGATATTGTCTAAAATTTTTTTGAGTGCTGGTTTGGTATTCATGAAGTTCCTAAGGTGTTCTTTGTCATGAAAGTATCTTATTTCTTTATCAATTTTGAAAGATAGTTTTGCAGGATACATCAATCTGGGTTGGAGGCTGTTTTCCTTTTGGGCTTGGAATACATCACTCAAAGCTCTTTTTGCCTTGAGGGTTTGCATTGAGAAGTCTGCTGTGATTCAGATGGGCTTTCCTTTATATGTGATTTGTTTCTTTAACTGCTTGTAGAACTTCATTCTTTTGTTGGGTTTCTGGAATCTTAACAATTATATGCCTATGTGTAGATTTTTTTGATCAAGGGTATTTGGAGTCCTATATGCCTCACTTATCTGTATGTCAAGTTCTTTTCCCCTCCTTGGGAAGTTTTCTGCCATTACTTCTGTGAAGAGTTTTTTTTAATGTCATCTACACTCCCTCCTGTTTCTTTGACTCCAATCAGTCTTATGTTATTCTTCTTTGCATCATCTAGCAGCTTCTGGATTGATTTCTCATGGTTCCTTACAATTTCGAAGCGATTTTTGTTTTCCTGGTCACTAATTGCAATCTTATCTTCTATATCTGAAATTCTGTCCTCACATTGGCTCATTCTGCTATGTAGACTTTCAATGGAGTTTTTCATCTCCTGGAAATCTCTTTGCATCTGTTTTATGGATTCCATTTGTTTCTTCTGTTGGGATTCCATCATGTTCCTCAGCTCCTCTATTTGTTTTTTAATCTGTGTCCTCTCTAGATTTATTAATCATGTTTTGCACTGTGGGCCCAATCTCTGCTGTTATCTGAGAAATTATTTCTGATTTCATTGTTTCCAGATCCTCTTTTGTTGCCAGTTCAGGGAGTCCAGGTGGTTTAGTATCAGATTGTTCCATCTCCTTTCCCTTTGGGATTGTATAGGTGATCTGGAAGTCTGGTTTTGAGACTTGTTTCTGTGTCTTCCCATTTCGAAGGGGGGGTGGTGGTGGTGGTGGGTGGTGGTGGTTGTTTGTGCTGTTGGTTCCTGGGTGGCTCACATCCTCTGTGTTGGGAGCAGTGGAACTGTGGCCTGGAAGCCCTGTCCTCTGGGCTGAGAGTGGAGGAAAGGCGGCTGAGAAGCCCCTATCTCTGGGCCGGGAGTGGTGGAATGGTAGCTTGGAAGCTCCTTCCTCTGGAGTGGGAGTGGTGGACAGGCAGCTGTTAATCTGTATTTGCAGTCACTCCCTGGTGCTGGTATCCCATCCCAGCTTCACGTCACATATCAAAGATTAGATTTTCATAAGGAGTAAGCAATTTAGACCCCTTTTCATGCTCACTTCACAGTAAGGTTTGTGCTATGAGAATTTAGTGCCACAACTGATCTGACAGAAGGTAGAGCTCAACTGGTAATGTGATTGTAAACAGAGATGAAGCTTCACTGAGTGATCCTCCTCTCACCTCCTGATGTGCTTCCTTGTTCCTAGTAGGCAAGGGGGCTAGTATTGGTTTGTGGTACAGTGATTGGGAACCCCCGGAAATAGCCTTAAAGTATGTCCTTACCTCTGTAGCCAGTGGATGTTCATCAAAGGTGCTAAGATCACACATTGGAAAGGACACTCTTCTTCAGTAAATGGTGCTGGGCTTGAGAACATATGCTAAGCAAAATAAATTAGACATAAAGGGTAAATATTGTATGGTTTCTCTTCTATGAGGAACAGAAAGTACAAATAACTTAAAAGAGCAGGGAAGGAGACCATATTGGGAGGGGATGTAGGCATGGAGGGAGAGGGAAAGGGGAAATAAAAAGGACTAAGATGTGATATGCATATGTACCAAATCCCTACAATGAGTGGATTCATTATGTATTGCAAACATGTAGTAAGAAAATAAGTTTTAAAAAATATTGCTTGGAAAATTTGATAGCCACCTGCAACAGAACAAAGTTGGACACCTGTACAATTGATTCAAAATAGATTAATGACTGTGAAAGATCTGAAACTGTGAAATTAAAGGAAAAAATGTAGGAATAACACACTTCAGGACATTGAAGTGGTCAAGTATTTTTCAGATAAGATCCCAAAAGCTGAGGAAATGAAAACAAATAATAGACAATTGGGACTATTGTCAAAAGCTTCTGCACAAAGCAAAGGAAACAATATCGGCAGAGAGATAAGCTACAGAATAGGAGAACATATGAACTAACTATACATCTTACAGGGAGTTAATATCCAGGGCATACAAGGAACTTAATAGGAACCACCCCCCAAATTCTCCAATTAAAAAATTGTAAATAGACCTAAATAGACATTTCCCAAAAGATGGCCAACATGTATATGAAAAAAAAATTACTAATCATCAGGAATATGGAAGTCAAAACCATAACATTTCTTCTCACTGTTAAAAATGTCTATTATAAAAAAAGACAAATAAGTGCTGGTGAGGATGCAGAGAAAGGGAAACTGTCACACATTGTTGGTGGGAAGGTAAGTTAAGTTTTACAGCTATTATAAAAAACCAACATAGAGGTGCTTCAAAAACTGTAAAATAGAACTGCTGTATGTATATATGTATTATGAAATAAGTATGTCAGAGATATTTGCATTCCCATATTTATTGGAGCACTATTCAGAGTAGCCCAGAAATATAATTAACCTAAATGTCAATCAGCTGCTGACTGGATAAAGACTATGTGGCATACATAGTCACTAGAGTACTACTCAGTTACATGGACAGACAAAATCTTGTCATTTGCAATCACATTGGTGTATCTGGAGATCATTATGTTAGGTGAAAGGAAGCAGGTACAGAAAGACAAATTCCACATACTCTCATTCACATGTGAAATATAAAGAAGTTGGTCTCATAAAGGTTGAGAGTAGAAGATTGCTTATGAGAGGGGAGATAGAAGAATGGAGAAAGGTTAGTTAATGCTAAGTTAAATAGGGGAAATAATGGTGTACTATTGCACAGCAGGATGACTATAGATAATGTATATTTTTGAAAAACTAGAAGAACTTTAATGTTTTCGCCATAATGAGATGTTAAATGTTTGAAGAGGTAGATATGTTTACCTTGATTTGGACATTGTACAATGTATACATGTATTGAAACAATATATGGTATCACATTTAAAAAAATTAAAAACATGTAGGTGTTAGGTGAAGAATAGGTAGCTGTCATTCACAAGATTAAGAACAGGAAGGACCAAGGCAGAGGGGAGAGACATGTCCCAGGGTATTAGAGGTGGGTGAGGGTGGTGCCAATGTAAAGTGGCAGGCATGAAGTGGTGGGGGCTACACTGATAAGGGAGGCAGGGAGCAGATAAAAGTGCTCTGTGGTATCCTTAAGATCTTAGACTTTATTTTCTACAGTGGTATTCAGGGGTTTCGAGCAAGGGAGGGACAGTTGATTTACAAATTAGCAAGATTCTCTCTGTTGGAATATGGTTTAAGAAGTACAGGTCTCAAGACAAGAAGAGCACCTGGTTAATATCTGTGGAATGAGTGGATATAAAACAGGGTACTAGGACAGAGAGAAGACCAAAGATCAATAGTATGACTGATAAAAGGAGGAAAGGCAAACCCATTGTGTATGTTTTGGTACCAGCTTGTTAAAACGTCCCCCAGGGACTGAAACATTAAGACATTGAAACTGAGAAACTGAGACATTGAAAATAATGACTATAATGGCTTTATTAAGACTGATGTGTTTTTTAAATTTAATTTTATCCCATTCCCTCCCAATGTTGCTGATGGTAATAGTGATTTTCTTTAGGAATTCAGAAGCCAATGCCTTTTTGTGGTTTTTTTCCCCCCTAAGTACATTGTTTTGAACAGGGATTACTTTTAAAATCAAAAAAGGATTGTGTCTGACAGGAGTAAGATAAAAATGTTTACCAGGATAAGATGCAAGTCAGATTTAGGAATGCAACAAAGGAATCCAACAAAGTATTGACAAAAGTAGTAGGACCCGAGTGAAATAAGCCAGTCACTAAAGGCTGTATGATTTCAATTATATGAGACATCCAGAGCAGTCAAATTTGTAGAAACAGAATGTAGATGGGTGGTAGCAGGACTGGGGAGATTGGAAAATGGGGAATTGTTTAATGTGTATGGTGTTTCAGTTTTGCAAGACAAAAAGACTCTGATTTTATAACAGTGAGCATGCCTAATGCTACTGACTTGTTTAGACTTTAAAAGTAAGATGGCAAATTCTGTGTTATGGGCATTTTACCATAATTTAAAAAATAGTGTGACAAGTCTGCATTGCACTGTTCACTCCAATACCCTTTATGTATAGGACCAGATCCATCGTGAAGGTAGGGTTTGAGTTTTGTCTTGGCTAGTGTAAAGTAAGGGCTGATAGTGAAGATAAGCTCATGTGATTATCGCTTGGGTGGAGGATGGGTAAGGAAGGAATAAGGTTAGGAAGGCTCACAGAGCAAGTATAATTGTTCTTTGCTGTCCCTGGGAAATTGATTCCAGGACCCCCCTTGGATATCAAAATCCATGGATGCACAAGTTCTTTACATGAAACAGTATTGACATATAATCTGTGTTCTTTAAATCATCTCTAGATTGCTTATATTATCTAATACATCATAAATACCATGTAAACAGTGCTTATAAAATATTTTTCAGGGAATAATAACATGAAAAAAGTCTGCAGATATTCAGTACCAATGCAGTTTTTTTCTGAATATTCTCGATCTCTATTTGGTTGAATCCATACACGCAGAATCCACAGATACAGAGGGCTGACTTGATATTGGGAAAATGCGACAGAAACAGGAAATTGTAGTTAGATAATAGGAAATGGAAATGTATACATATTTGATGAAGCGATACTGAATTCATTATGTTAAATGGGAAGCAACTTAAAATTTAAAATTATTTTTGCTTGTAATAGTTTAGAGAATGAGACCAAATAACTAGAAAGTGCTCAGTAAAATTACTATCAGTTAAAGAATGTGTGCATGTTGACTGACACATTTGGGAGGCAGCAAACCACACATGGAAATGGCTTTTGCCTGCCACTCTTTTATTCTGTGACCTTTTTTCTGAGTCACAACTATGTGTTACGTTTACCAAGTAGGGCTCAGAATTCACTAGGTCCAACCCCTTACCCTTGTGATTGCTCTCTGAGGGGAACTAATATTCTCCTGAGGTTTGGAGGAAAAATTATAGATGTTGACTCCCTGCTAGAAGATTCAGATTTAATTGCTTTGGTATAGGACCTGGGCACTTGTTTTTTAAAATGCATTTTCAGTTTTAATTGACACAGTAATCGTGCATATTTCAAGTGTGACATTTCAGTATTTGCCTACAGTGATCAGATCAGGGTCTTTGACATATTTATCACTGAAGACATTTACCATTTCTTTGTGTTCAGAATGCTCAGAATCCTCTCTGCTAGCTATATTATTTGAAATGTTCAATTAATTGTTGTCAGCTTTAGTTATCCTATGCTATAGAGCATTGGAAGGCATTCCTCTCATCCAGCTGCATCTTTGTACCTGATAACCATACTCTCTCCACCCTACTCCCATATTCTTCCCAGGGTGTGTGTGTGGGTGTTTATAAGCTCTTTAAATGATTCTGATATACATCACAGTTGCATGACTCCTGTTTGAGAAATATCAATTTTGTCGAAGACTAGAATTATCTTTTATGTTTGCCTTTACTATACGTATAGCATTATTACCTATTGTTTTTAGACATTATTGGAGTAGGGTCTAGGATTTTCCTTTTTTGCAAAGAAAATTTATGTTAGCATAAATTTGGATCTCTTAAAAAGTGCAAACAATAAGCAGGATCATTTTATATGTTTGATGAGAAGTCAACAGCATTAACCTCCCTTTACAAAGGTAGATTAATTTTCTCTACATTGAGGAAATTCTGTTTATGCAAAATCATATAATTTTAGAAGAAAAAGCTTAATTATAAAATGTAGTTGTAATTTAAGACTGGGAAGATGTAAAGTGCGTCATTAAATTTTATAAAATGCTGTTTTTCTTTAACCAGTCATAATGAACTAGGAATGGTAGTCATGTTGTAATCCCAGCTACTTTGGGGACTGAGGAGGATTGAAAGTTTGCGGCCATTGTCTGAGGTACAGCTGCAGAAATTTTTTTCCCATATTGTAGGTTGTCTGTTAGCTCTGTTGGTGGTTTCTTTTGCAGTGAAGAAGCTTTTTAATGAGATCCCAGTTGTTGATTCTTTCTGCTAGTTCCTGTGCTGCTGAAGTTTTGTTCATGAAGTCTTTTCCTATGCCAATGTCTTCAAGAGTTCTACCTAACTTATCTTCCAGCAAGTTTAGTGTTTCTGTCTTAATATTTATATCTTTAATCCACTTGGATCTTAATTTAGTGCATGGTGATAGGTATGGGTCTAGTTTTAATCTTTGGCAGGTTGAAATCCAGTTTTTCCAACATCATTTATTAAATAGGCTATCTTTCCTCCAGTGAGGGTGTTTGGCTCCTTTGTCAAAGATGAGGTGGCTGAGCATGTCTGGAGTTGTTTCTGCATCTTCTAATCTATTCCACTGATCCTCAGGTCTGTTCCTTTGCCAGTACCATGCTGTTTTTATCACAGTAGCTTTGTAGTATAGTTTCAAGTTGGGGATTGTGATACCCCCAGCCATGTCTCTGTTGCTTAGAATTACTTTAGCTATTCTAGGTCTCTTATGGTTCCAAATGAGTTTTGGGATTGTTTTCTCTAGTTCTGTGAAGTATATTGTTGGAATTTCAGTTGGCATTGCATTGAATCTATATAGTAGTTTTGGAAGTATGGCCATTTTCACTATATTGGTTCTTCCTACCCAGGAGCAAGGGATGTCTTTCCATTTTCTTGTATCCTCTTCAATCTCTTTTTTCAGAATGCTGTAGTTTTCAGTGTAGAGGTCTTTTGCATCCTTTCTTAGATTGATTCCTAGACATTTCATTTTTTTGGATGCTATTGTAAAAGGAATTGTTTCTCTAATTTCTCCCTCAGTGAGTCTGTTATTTGTGTACAAGAAGGCTATTGTTTTTTGAGTGTTGACTTTGTATCCAGCTACTCTACTGAATCTGCCAATTAAGTCTAGAAGTCTTCTGGCAGAGTTTTTTGGGTCTTCTATGTAAAGTATCATATCGTCAGCAAATAATGACAGTTTAACTTCTTCTTTTCCTGTCTTTATTCTTTTTATTTCTTTCTCTTTTCTAATTGCTGTGGCTAATGTTTCCAGAACTATATTGAACAGGAGTGGTGATAGTGGGCATCCTTGTCTTGTTCCTGATTTTAGAGTGAAAGTTTTCAGTTTTTGACCATTTAGTATGATGTTGGCTGTTGGTTTTTCATAGATAGCCTTAATCAGGTTAAGATAAAGACCTTCTATTCCAATGTTCTGTAGGGTTTTTATCATGAATGGGTGCTGGATTTTGTCAAATGCCTTTTCTGCATCTATTGAGATGATCATATGGTTTTTCTCCTTGACTCTGTTAATATGGTGTATTACATTTATTGATTTACGAATGTTGAACCATCCTTGCATCCCTGGGATAAATCCGACTTGGTCAGGGTGTATGATTTTCTTGATGATCCTCTGTATTCTGTTTGCCAGTATCTTGTTGAGGATTTTTGCATCTATGTTCATTAGGGAGATTGGCCTGTAGTTCTCTTTTTGGGTTGGGTCTTTCTCTGGTTTTGGAATCAAAGTAACACTTGCTTCCAGGAATGAATTTGGAAGTATTGCTTCCCTTTCAATTTCCTTGATGAGTTTAAAAGAGTAATGGCATTAGTTCTTCTTTAAATGTCTTGTAAAATTCAGCAGTGAAAGCCATCCAGACCTGGGCTTTTCTTTGTTGGTAAATATTTTATTACATTTTCAATTTCATTCATTGTAATTGGGGTGTTTAGAATTTCTATATCTTCTTCATTTAACTTTGGCAATTCGTATGTATTTAGGAATCAGACCCCCCCAAATGCAAAGACCCAGTTCCAAAATGAGCATCTGAAATGAACAGACATTTCTCAGACAAAGAAGGAAAAGCAGCAAACAAATATATGAAAAAATGTTCAACATCACTCGTCATTCGAGAGATGCAGATGTAAACAACACTGAGATTCCATCTCACCCCAGAAAGAATGGCTGCTATCAAGAAATCAACCAATAACAAATGTTGGTGGGGTTGTGGGGAGAAAGGAACCCTTCTCCACTGTTGGTGGGAGTGCAGACTGGTGCATCCACTGTGAAAGTCAGTATGGAGATAGCTCAAAGAACTAGGACTAGAGGTCCCATTTGACCCAGGTATTCCCCTGCTGGGTATCTTCCCAAAAGAATTAAAAGAATCATACCACAATGATATATGTGCACCCATGTTTATAGTGGCACAGTTTGTAATAGCTAAAGCTTGGAAACAGCCCAATCAACTGGAAACTGGATAAAGAAGTTGTGGAGTTTTTTTTATAGAATGGAGTACTACTCAGCCATAAAGAATGAAAAACTCGACTCATTTATAGCTAAATGGGTGCATATCAAGGCCATACTCTTTTCTATTGTTGTTGTTAAATTCTTTTATTGGTACATTTTAGGTATACAACACAATTACATTTCTCATTGGGAATTGTACCTTTACAATCTTTTTTTTTATTAAATTCTTTTATTGGTACATTGTAGGTATACAACACAATTACATTTCTCATTGGGAACTGTACCTTTACATAATGCATCTTGGTTCTTATTTTTTCCCCTTTCCTAGTCCTCCCTTCACCCCTTCCACCCTTCCCTATTTACAAAGACTTTATTTCCATTTTTTCCATTTCTCATCATTTTTCCTTTCCCTTCTTTCGTTGCCCCTGCCCCTCCCACTACCTCTACCCCTTTGGACCTTTTCTTCCTATTTTGCATAATCGATTATTCATTCTAATCATTGGTACATTTTAGGTATACAATATAATGACATTCATCATTGGAAATTTGCACCTTTCCATAGTCTCTCTTGGTTCTTATTTTTCACCCTTGCCCAGCCCTCCCTTCAACCCCTCCATTCCTATTTACAAAGATTTTGTTCCTATTTTTCCATTTTCTCATATAAATCCCATTCCCTTCTATCCTTTCCCCTATCCCTCCCACTTCCTTCCCCTTTGCCCCTTTTCTTCCTATTTCACATTCCCTATTATACATTTTAGTCCTTATTTACACTTTCAGTTTCTCACAGCAGAGAAACTATTTGGTATTTACACATGTGTGTCCTATGTATTTCACTTAAGAGTATCTTTGAGGCCATACTCTTAAGTGAAATACATAGGACACACGTGTAAATACCGAATAGTTTCTCTAGTGTGAGAAACTGATAGTGTAAACAAGCATTAAAATGGTTAAAATGAATAATTGATAATTTGAAATAGGAAAAAAGGTCCAAAGACGAAGGAGTGAAGGGAGGGGAAGGGGAAAGGAAAAGAGGGAAAGGAACAACTATGAGAAAAGAAAAAAAATGGAAACGAAGTCTATGTAAATAGGGAAGGGTGGAGGGGGTGAAGGGCGCCCAGGTAATGGGGAAAAAAATAAGAACCAAGATACATCATGTACAGGTACAAACACCCAGTGATAAATGTAAATGAATTGTATACCTAAAATGTACCAATAAAAGAACTAAAAAAAAAAATAATCTAGCTGACCCTACCATGCATGCTACTGAGGGAAGTTGAATAAGTGTCTAAGGTTTATGTGAATAGAGTGTCAGTGGAAGGTCAGATTAAGATCATCAGTTAAGTCTGCAAAAATAAAAGATTTAGACACTCTTTGGTTCACTAAAAAAAAAAAAAAAAAAAGAAAGTTTGAGGCCAGCCTGGCCAACTTAGCGAGATTCTTTTCTCAAAAATACAAAAAGTCCTGGGAGTGTAGCTCAGGGCTAGAGAGTGCTTGTGTAGCATGCCTGCAGACCTGGGTTTAATTCTGGTAGTGCACAAAACAGAAAGACAAGCTCCAACGTCTGCTTTCTAAGTTGTTCTGTACACAAGATTTGGTGAAGGATTGCTATGTTTTTATTATCAGTTTGATTTTGACAGTATAAAGTAGAAGGTTAATGAGTTTAAATTTTATGGTGCCTGAAAATCTTCACAGTTTTTAGAAGCTGAGTAATTTTTTTTTTTGTATAAATTCTTTTATTGGTACATTTTAGGTATACAGTACATTTAGATTTATCATTGGGTGCTTGTACCTGTACATGATGGATCTTGGCTCTTATTTTTTTCCCATTACCTGTGTGCCCTTCACCTCCCTGAGTAATTTTTTTCTAGCCCTGCCAACAACATTTGGTTTCTCTTTGTAGATATATGTAAAAATCTACTTCGGAAAGCTTAGGTGACACTTATTTTTGTTTTTGTTTTGTAATTTTATTATAAAACGCAAGTACAGGAAACTACACCAAACAAATTTATAGCCTAATGAAGGCAGATGTCCTTGTAATTGCCACCTGGGTCAAGAAATACAACTGTTTTTTTAAAAAATGTTTTTGGCTTTTCAATTTTTGTTTTTTTATTAGTATATGTTTGCAGTATAGAAAGATAACTTTCTCTGTGGAAAGTTGCTACGTATATATATAGCACATCCCAATTCTTTTTCCTTGCCTCCCTTTTTCTTTCTATCTTGGTCCCCTTCCCATTTGCAAAGGATCTATCTCCCTATTTCCTATTAGACTTTTTTTGAAATTTAAAAATTTTTATTAGTACATATTTGCCATATGTAAGGATCACATTCATCAAAGAGAATTTATACCCATACGTAATTAGTCTTAATTCTTTTTTCTCAGTTGCTTCACCTTCCTGCAACCCTTCTTCCCCTCCCCATTTATAAAACCTTTGTTTCCATTTTTCTTTCTATCCTTTTTCAATCCTTTTTCCCTTCCTTGGTTTCCCCCTGCTCCTTCCCTTGTTCCCCTTCCCATCTGAACATATTCTTCCTACTTCCTGATATCTATTCTCCCTTTTGCTCTTCCTTATTTATCCTTTTGAGTTTCTCACAAAAGACAAACAATGCAATATTTAAACTTGTGTGTCTGATTTATTTTACATAACATGATCTTGAGGTGCATCCATTTATCTAAAAATAACTCAAGATTATCCTTATTTATGGTAGAGTAGTGTTCCATTGTATATAATCACCACATTTTCTTTATCCATTCATCTGTTGATGGGCATATGGGCTATTTCCAAGATTTAGCTATTACAAACTGATGCTTAGACTGGAGTCACTCACCAGCTGTTGAAGTGTACAGCATCCACTGCTCTGTTCTGCTGATACATTTCTCCCTGAAGGCCTCTGAAGTCGACTGCTTTTACTGTGTCTCTGTAGATTTGATCTTCCTTTCTCATCATGAGCCAGGAGCTGGGGAGAAAGTGCAGATTGCCCCTTCCTTTTTGTCAACAAAACTTATCAAGCTTTACACTTTTACCAACGTAATTGCTAGACAATGTTATCTTATTTGTATTTCTCTTAGTGTGGGTCAAGTAGAACATCTTTTCATATTTTAAGTGTCATTTTATATTTTTTGTGAAAGTTTTTTTTCATTTTCTGGGTAATTTTCCTCTGTATTTAGAATTTTTAATGCTTTATGTTATGTTTTGTAAAATTTTCTACAAGCTTGTCTTTGACTTCACTTATGTAGAAGTTTTTCTTTTTATGTAGTCAAATTTATGAAGCTTTTTTTTTTTTTTCTTATCGAGGATTGAACTCAGGACCTTGAGCTTGCAAGGCAGGCATGGTGCCACTGAGCTAAATCCCCAGCCCCTATTAAGCTGTTTTTTTAATGTCTGGATCTCTGGTTATAGAAAGACTTTTTCTGTTCCCCATTCTCATATAAGAAAGGAATTAACCTGAATTTTCTTGTAGTACTGTACTTGTTGAATTTCGTGTCTTATGTTTAGATTTTGAACACATTTGGAGTTTTTTGTATAGTGCAAGGAATTTTATCTTTTTCCAACTTGCTATCCAGTTGTACCTATCCTGTTTATTAAAAATACCGTCTTTGCCTCAGTAATTTGAGTTATACTTTTATCATGGGTTAGATGGGTCTATTTCTGGAATTTTTATTCTATTTTATTTTAGCTTGTATAATGTACAAACTAATAAATGTAGATGTACTGCACACTGTTTTAATCAAGAGGCTTTTAAAGTGTTTTAATATTTCTTATGGTTCTTCTTTTTCAATATGTTCTAGTAACTTATGTTTATTTTTACATTGAACTTTATAAAGAATGACTATAAAAGTATTTGAAAATAACTCATTACAATTTTGGAGGAATTAAATCTATACATTAATTTAAGGACATGCTACTCTCCTCTTTAAATGTAAGCACCTTGTGTGTATATAATTCTTTTCCCCTGTTTCCTTTTTTTGCTATTGTCAAGTTCTACACACTGAACCCTAGTTTGTATTATTATTTTTGCTCAAATGGTCAGTTATATTTTGATAGGATTAGGGGGACGCCACTATCTTTTACTCTTACCCACCTGCCTGCTATTTCCAGGACTCTCCATTGCTTTCTGTAGATCTGAGTTTCCACATGGATCCTCTGATGAGAGGTCCACAGGAATGTCGTTCTTTTGGTTGCTCAAGTCTACTTCTGTGTTTGAGGATTAACAGCTAGAAGATGTGAAGGGACACTTCTTGCCTTGTTCGTGACTTATGGGAAAAGCATTCAGTATGTTAAGAATACTTCTATTCTTCCGAGATCAAAATCACAAGTTTTTTTTTTTTTGGTACTGGAGATCGAACTCGGGTCCTTGCGCTTGCGCAGCAGGTGGCAAAACCACTGAGCTAAATTCCCAGTCTGAGAATACTTCTATTCTTGATCATTTTATTATGATTCAGTGGGCTGATTATCAGTAACCTATGAGCATTTTGGGGGCTGTGGGTGTCATCCTAGGCTCTCTGCACTTGCTGCTTAAGATGATGCTAGTCACCCTCACTGTCAGGCATTGGAAATACTGCAAGGTGGCTTGAATATAACATAATTAGGAATGTAAACCTGCTCAAAGCCCCTTATGTCCTATGGTATATTCCACAGTTCCAAAGTAATGATGTTTTAGTTGTCTGTCTTATCTTCTTCATTAATAGAACAATTTTAGTGTTGACTATTTGAGAATTAGTATTATTTGGGACCCTTATGTATTTCTATTCTTTATAACCAAAGTTTTTCAGCCTTTTTAAAAGTGTAATTGTGGCCATGGTGTTTAAGTTAGTGTCTTTACATGATGCAGTTTTTCTGAGTTCTTTTTTCTGTCACATAACAGTGTAGCCATTCTGCAAGTGTTGATTTTTACCAGGGAAGGTTTATGGATTTTAGTCACTGACCTATAGTGTTTTCTTTTTGCCAGCAGATGGGAATATGGTACACATGAGTGTCGTATGTCACCAGTCTGGTTATGATGATTGATTTGTTCTATTAGCAGCAGAAAGACAAGCTTATTCCTGAAAAGAGAATATGCTAGAGTCAAGATTAGAACAGTCTAGCATTTCAGAGAGGCAGACATTAACTCATGTTGTTGGAAATCTGTTCTTGATAATATTTTATATTGTATTTTTGCCCTTTTAGCAAGAATTGTCCTTAACATTATAGATCCTAACTTAGTAAGGAATCTCATTTAGATGCCTGTATTTAAATACATTTTATATGAATTTTTACATAACTGTGATTATTTCATACTCATTCCTCCTATAGCATTTCTCCATGTTTAAAGAAAAACTCTAAATAAACCTAATTTTAATGACCACTGTTCCATAACTGATTGCTTTAAAAAAATTAAGCAGATACTACCGTAGAGCATAGGATGCCTTCTGTGATGGTCTGTTGTCTTTGAAAATGGTAAACAGGAAATCCTATAGGGAGCACTGGTATTCACACCTTTTCTGAAGGACATACATGTGTTCTATCACTTAATAATTGATGGTATTAAATCTTATTTTACAGGTGAGAGAGTTGAGATTATTTAACTTTACTAGGTTACAGAGCTAATTAATTTTAAAGCAGAATTCTAAATGTATCTCTTTGATTTCCATTACCTTAATGCTTCTCCCAAAGAGTTCCAGATAAGTAATGTACTATAGAGGATATGTAAGTGACACAAATCTTCCTTGATCCCTGGGTTCCCTCCCCCCATCAAGTCCAATTACTAGAAGATCCAAAGTAAAAACAGTGAACTGATTCGGATTTCCTCTTTTTCTCTTCTCCGCACACCTTTTTCTGTCTCTGAAAATTCTTGTGTGCATTGAGCTAACACTACTCTCTGCATATATGATTAAAAAGCAAAGAAACTGTATAAATCGTTCGCTAGTTGTCAGCCTCTAAGTAACAAAGTTCGCTGAGATGATTCTTAATTGCTGTTCCAATTTCCTGTGTAATTTATAGCAAATCACATTTTTGTGTTTATATTGCCAATCAGTTAGCTACACAATTATTTGGCTTTTTTTGGATACCAGGGATCAAACTCGGGTCCTTGTGCCTGTGAGGCAGGTGGCAGAACCACTGAGCTAAATCCCTGGCCCCACAATTAATTTTTAATGCTTAAATATATATGCATTTATTTTCAGAGCTCTGTGTTATTAACAATTGTGTTATAGCTTTTTAACGATCTTAGTTTATGGTTCAAATTTTTAAATGTTCTTGCCCTAACAATGCCTTGTATTTCAAATTAATTAATCCTATTAACAAAAAGTTGATACCCAGTTTGGTCTTGCTGTACTGAGTTAGATGTATACCTCCTTTTCTAGGCTTTATATTATTGCCAAAAGTCACCTTGAAAGAGAGGTATACAGAGACAGGTGAAAAGGCAACCTAGGAAATGTTATTTAAATAATCTTTTTCTTCTCTTCTTCTTTTTTTTTTTTTTTTTCATTTCTTTTCTTAGGGTCTTGCTATGTAGTTCAGGCTGGCTTTGAACTCGTGGCAATTCTCCTGCTTCAGCCTCTCAAGTGCTGGAATTACAGGCATGCGCCACCAAAAACGCATCTCTTTAAAACAAAAAGAAAACAAGCCAAACACAGATGCTCTTGCTTTTGTTTTGTGTAATGTGGGTGTCTTCCTTGTTCCTCAAGACATGTCCAGCTGGCCTTTGTCACCTGCCTCTGGCACAGGGCTGGTTTTGATACTAGTGTGAGGAGAAAAAATGGAATGCTGGAGTTTGTCCTAAGAGGAATGAGGGACATTAACTTTCATTAATATTTTTTTTGGGGGGGGGACTGTTTTGACAGAATGGATTCTGTGCAGTTTAGCTTCCTCCCCCACCATCTATTGCTTCTCTTCCAGAGAGCTCCACTCAGAAAGAGGACTTTTTGGGTCTTGATATCTTCTAGAATGTCATTTGTACTGTGTTACGTGTGGAGAACTGGATGATGGCAAATTGCAGAGGTAACCAGTGAGCAGTGGCACCGGAACTCGTGTGGCACCTGCTCCTTGGCTAGCGCTGCCTTTATAGTTGCTTCAGCCACATCCCACTTCTTTCCAGGCCTGTGCCAAGAAAGGTAAATGCCTTGGCCCTCTGGAGAATGTTTGTGGTTCTACCCTCACCGGAGTGTCCCATTAGCCGATCTCCTGGCATAGTGAGTAAGGTCTTAATTAGTGAGTTGGGCATTTTATGAGGATCATTTGCTCTATCACTTTTAAAGTACTAGCAGACATTTCCTCTGGTGCTCTAGGAGAGCGGAAGACCCCATATATATCATCACTTCAGCTGTGGGTCCCTTAAGTACCCACAAATACCAACACAACTATCTGTAGGTCTCAATTTTGTTCCCAGCACTCTGACCGTACCAGGAACAATGCTTTGCAAATATTGGATGTGCAGTAAAAACAGTATTATTTTTGTTTCTCTTTTTTACTTTGTTGCTAATAATTTCTAAGCATCTTATTAGTTTTTAGGCAGAGTTCACAGCCACCTCACAGCTTCCATCCTTGTCCATTTTTTAAACACTTCTTGAAGCTCCCTATTGACCGATCTCAGAGAAATGAATGGAACGTGTGCCTTACCTTAAAAAGAGGCTCATTATTAATAGACATGGCTTTGCTTACTAATAAATAAGTAATTTGAATGCTTAAAATATTCTCTAAGTGGAAAGTTGTGGGTTTATAATTGTATGTATCTGATAGATTATAATAATTTTAGTTACTATAAAATTGCTTTGATTTTAATACTTTGAAAAATGAGATAGGTGGTTTTCACTGTGGCTTTGTGTGGGGAAGAATGTCGCTGACACTGTTAGCATCTAACCAGAATTTTAAATTTTCCAATGCCAAATTACTGATTCCAAGCACCTGACAATGCCTGAGTTTAGGAAGCTTCACCTGTGTAAAGAGTTTTATTTCTTGCCGCAAGCCGTAATGGTCACTGGAAGAGAAGTGTCCTGTTTTCATATTCAGACCTTGAACTAGTAACGTGAATACTTATCTGTGTTGCAGATGGTCCGCCAGTAGAGTACAAACTCACTTTGCAATTGTGAATGGGCAAATAGTTTATTCACATGGGAGGGCTTACATTTTTTGCTGTTCTATTTTTCCCCGTGTATCTTATTTGTGTCTTTTTCTCTGATTTGCCAGACTATTACTTGATTTTTTTTTCCCATCTCTTTAAGGCAGGCAAAAATACCTGCTTTGTTCTGAGGTATGGAAGTAAACATGTTTTTTGCTCTATGTCCTTCTGAAAAGCCTAGGGTTCTTTAAAATCTCACACTGCAATAAGGGAAAAAGCAGAGCAGGAGCCAGCCACTCAGAACTTGGCAGCCTTATAACCAGCGCTCCAGCAAACCCAGTCACACACACCCACTGACACATACTGAACCAAAAATTAGTATTTGGGGAGATAATTTGAGGGACAGTTTGGGCAGGCAGCTTAGAGGAATGACTGCTGCAGGGGATGTTGAAAATGTACAAAACATGACAAATAGTCTCCAAAGCAGCTGTAGAACTCAGCAAAAATCACGTCTGGGAAACCGGTCATCCTTTACATCTTCAGTTTTGCTCCCCTGGACCCACTTAATTGCTGTCACCATTGCTGGCTTATCTTTTCTCTTGCAGTAGCCTTCAGTGTGGGCCAAGCCCCAGACTTCTTGTAGTTTTGACTATTAACTGGATTATTTGTCTTTTTGAAACATCAATTTGTACACAGTAGCAAAATGGTGGCAACAGCCAAAATGCCAGTTGACAAATGAATGGGTAAACAAAATGTGGTACATACATACAATGGGATGTTATTCAGACTTAAGGAAAATTCCTGTACCTAGAACGACATAATGAACCCTGAGGACATTATGCCAAGTGAAGCAAGCCAGTCCAAGGGAAGACGAGCACTGCATGATTATACTTACGTGAAGACCAGGAGTAGTCAGATTCACAGAGAGAAAGTAAATGCTGGTTTTCAGGGCCTAGGAGAGGAGGATGGGGAGTTATTGTTTGAGCCTAGAAGATCAGTTTGAGAACATAAAAATGTTTTGGAAATGAATAATGGCAGTGGTTGCCCAATAGTGTGAATGCCCCTAATACTTAACTGTACACTTAAAATGATTAAAATTATAAATATTATATACATTTACAATTTTAGAAAATACATTGAGAGAGACAGAGACAGGAACACACCTAAATTTCCAGTGTCAGTGGTAGAACAGGGGTTAAGACTGTGTTGCTCAAATAATGGTCCATAGCCCTTTCCACCAAATCATGGAAAGAAAAATAATTATAGATTTGGAATGCCTCTCCTTATAGTAGCATCTGGACCACCTGTGGTATAGCATGCAATATTCTAAGCCAGGATATGCCTCTGCTGACTCAATTCCTTGGTTATTCTTTACTGTCAGCTACTAGTTACCGATTTACTGGGCTTTTCATTGCAGCAGGGACTTCAAATAACAGAAATGTCCCCTTCCTCCCTCTCAGACTTGTGTTTGCCTTCAGGGCAGCAATCTGAGGACAGTGGTCATAATGTACTCCACGAACTTTAAGGGCTATCTCGGAGGCACGTCTGGGGTATTGCTTCTCAACTGGATTGTGCTTTTAAGTGAGACATTGCATTTTAAAGGACATTGCCCTGTTCTTTGTTTTTCACACATGTGAAAAAATTTTTCAAGTCTGCTCATCAAGAAGGAAGTAAATGTAACCTTGCTTTCGGCTGGTCTGTTGCGAAGTCCTTAGAATTTATCATGTAGTTGCCCTGGAAGCATGGATTTCATGTTGCTTGCTGCCTCCCATTCCCCTCAGCTCTCCTTTCTGACAACTGTAGACAAGTTAAAATTCAGCAGTATGTACAGATCAGAGAGCAAAGGTTGTTTCCATACAGTCCCAATAATCCTCAAAACAATGGAGCACTAGAAATACTGCTGCTGTACTATCCCAGACTATGGGCTTCCCAAAATGAAGAAAGCTCTATATACAGCAGAGATTTAAGCATAAAAACAAAGTTAAAATACTAGTTAATTTTATTATATATCATAATCTCATGGTGAAGAAGACATTTATGAACACCATACAAAATATATCTGTATAGAAATGTAGAGTGTCTATATTGCTTAAAACTATCAAAATCAAAAGACAAAAGCACACAACAGATAAAAGACTATTTTAGATAACTCATGACTGATAAATAGAATACATAGAAGTAGAATATTTTGTGACTGGCTTATGTCATTTAGACAAGATCGGGCGCGTTCAGGGTGGTATGGCCATAGACACTTACGTCATTTAGAAAACTGTGTTTAAGGTTCAAAAACATAGGTAGAAATATTATTTGATTCAGAAATTCTTCTTGGTACTGTATATACAGGTACTCTACTGAAAGCAGAGATTTTAATAGCTATTTTTACACACAACTTCCTAGCAGCATTATTCACACTAGCCCAAAGGTTGGAGCAAACCATGTCTCCTTGGTGGATAAATAAACAACAAATGGCATAGACATACAGTGAAATATTATTCAGTGTTTAAAAGGCTGAGTCTCACTTTTTTATGTCGATGTCAAACAAGATGGCTGAATAAGGTCATCTCTGAAACCTGTCGATCTGTCTCATGTTCTGTGTAACCCCTGAGTGCAGGGGGCTCTACCTCCTTTTGATGCAGGTTTCAATTCCTTTTCAGCCTTTGCCTCACATACTCACCTCCCATGCACAGAAGCAGTTGATTCCAGTGCCAGTCAGGAAGTCAAGGGAAACATGAGCCTATTCTTAGGTAATTGAGCAGCTTTAAAGTTGACCTTTTCATTAGGGTGATAGTATTAACGAAATGAAATTCAACCTAATATATGGCTTCTGGATGTATGGACAGCAATTTGTGTTTAGGAGGTGCTGAGAAAAATCTAGAAACATAAGGAAGATCCTGTACTTGAAGTATAGGAAAGATGGTGTGTGTTATAGTTTAGATCTAAAACAGCTCCCACCGCCTCATGTGTTTGGAAGGTGATAGGATCACGAGAGTGCTGTAGTCATCAGTGGATTCATCAGTGGGTTCTGGGGGATGACCTGGAAGGGTGCCAACCCCCTTCTTCTCTGCTTCCTGGCCTCTGTAATGTGAGCAGCTGTCCTCCACTGCAAGCCCTTCTACCACGCTGTTTGTGTTTGAGCCTGCCATCCATGGACTGAAGCTTCTGAAACTGAACCAAAACCTCTCTTCCTTTAAGTTGTGGGTATCATGTATTTTGTTCCAGCAACAGAAAAATGCCTAAGACAGCATGCATTTAGTACAATGGTATCTCAGTTTATGAACTTAATTTGTTCTATGGTTTTGGGGAAGATGGCTTCGTTTGTGTTTGTGAGGGAAGATGGCCATGGTTGTGTTACCCAATGTGGAGTTTGAAAATATAACCAAAATTTTGCTGAGTGCTTCTGTTTGTAAACTGAATTGTTTGCGAAAAGAAGCATTTGTGAACCAAGGTATTACTGTATAATAAACCTAAAAAAAAGAGATGGTTGTTTCATGGGTATCCATGTATTTGGTTGGATTGACTGGGTGTGAAACTAAGCTTTACTTACCTTTCCTTACCCTGAAAGAAAAAATATTCTTGGCAATTAGTTTGGATTTGGAATTGAGGGATGGATTTTGACAATAGGGCTGTAAAAATTCATTAAGCATCTCATACATGTCAGATACTTGGGCAGATGTTTTATCTCTAGAATTTTTCCTTTCAGAAATAACCCTGTAGAACGAATGCTATTCTCATTTTTTCTAATGAGAAAATTTTGAGGCCCAGCGAATTTTAAGTCACTTCCCCAAGATTTTACATCAAGTAAGCAGGGGATAGCAGTTCAGACTCGGTTCTTTCTGCTCCGAAGCCCCCCCCCCCCGCTTTTTTGGGGGAGGACAGGGATCAAAGTCAGGACCTTGTGCTTGTGAGCTGCTTGTGAGGCAGGCCCAGTGCCACTGAGGAAAATCCCCAGCCCAAGTTTTCTTTTTTTTGAAGCAAAACATTTACTGGTACATTTTAGATATACATAATGTCAACATTCATCATAAGGAATTTGTACCTATACATGATACATCTTGGTTCTTTTTCCCATCTTCCCCCTTGACTCCTCTTCCCCTGTTACTTACAAAAGCTTTGTTTCCATTTTTCACTTCTATTGTTTTTTTCTTTTCCCTTTTTTCCTTTCCCCTTTTTCCTTTCCCCCTCCCCCTTCCCTTGTTCCCTTTCTCATTTGAACAATTTCTTCCCATTTGCCAGGGTCTATTATACATTTTGGTCTTTATTTCCACTTTGTTTCTCACTCCAGAGAAACAATGTGGTATTTAAAACATGTGTGTCTGATTTATTTCACTTAAGATCTCAAGAAGTATCCATTTAGCTAGAAATGTCTCAGGCTTATCCTTCTTTATGACAGAGTAGCACTGTACTCCATTATGTAGAAAATCTACATCTTTATCCATTAGTCAGTTGATGAGCATTTGGGCTATTTCAAGATTTAGATATATAAACACGAGTGTGCATATATTGCTGTGGTATGATGCATTTAATTCGGGAAGATACCAAGAAGGGGATTAGCTGGGTTGAATGGAACTTCTACTTTTAGTTTTTTGAGGAATCTCCACATTGATTTCCATAGTGGTTGCACTAGTCTACACTCCCACCAACAGTGGAGAAGGGTTCCCTTTTCCCCACAGCCCTGCAAGCATTTGTTATTGGCTGATTTCTTGATAATAGCCATTCTTTCTGAAGTGAGATGGAAATTCAGCATTTTAATTTGCATCTCTCAAATGATCAGTGATGTTGAATATTTTTTCATATATGTACTTGCTGTTTCTGTTTCTTCAACTGAGATGTATCTATTCATTTTAGATGCCTATTTTTGGATTGAGTCTTTAAATGGGGGGGGTCCTGATTTTTTGAGTTCTTTATATATTCTAGATAGTAGCCCTTTGAGGAGCAGCTGGCAAAAATTTTTTCCCACACTATGGGTTTTCTCTTCCCTTGGTGGTTTCTCTTGCTGTGCAAAAGTTTTTTAATAAGATGAGATCCCAGTTGTTGATTCTTTATGATAGTTCCTGTGCAAATGGGGTTTTGTTCATAAAGTCTTGGCCTACACCAATATTTTTGAGAGTTCTACCTGTACTATCTTCCAGCATATTTAATGTTTCTGTTTTGATATTTAGATCTTTGATCCATTTTGATTTTCGTTTAGTGCATGGTGAAAGATATGGGTCTAGTTTTAATCTATGGCAAGTGGAAAGCCAGTTTTTCCAGCACCATTTATTAAAGAGGCTATCTTTTCTCCAGTGGTGTTTGGCTCCTTTGTCAAACATAAGGTGGCTGAGTGTGTCTGGAGTTGTTTTTGCATTTTCTAATCTGTTTCACTGACTCTTGGGTCTGTTTTTTTTTTTTTTTTTTGCCAGTACCATGCTGTTTTTTATCACAGTCACTTTGTAGTACAATTTCAGGGATTGTGATACCCCCTGCCTTGCCTTTGTTGCCTAGAATTGCCTTTGCTATTTTAGGTCTCTTCTGGTTCCAAATGAATTTTAGAATTGTTTTTTCTAATTCTGTGAGATATGCTCTTGGGATTTTGATCAGGTTTGCATTAAAAGTTCTAAGTACTCTTTAGGGATAATGTAAATTAGGTTGCTTTGTTGATTTCTTTTAGCAAGGTTGTTATTTGTATATATAAATGGTATTTACTGTTTTATTTTTTATCATGTAACGTTAGTAAATTCTTTGTGTATATATGTAGTTTTTGAGGTTTTCTACATACAGGCTCATGTCATCTGCAAATAGATATATTTTTGCTACTTCCTTTTTTATTGTAATTCCTTTTATTTCTTATCTGATTTCTCCTGATAGTACTGAGTTGACTAGAAGTAGCAAGAGTGAGTATCCCTGCCGTGTACTAGGTCTTAATAGGTATGCTTTCAGTTCCCCTTTGATTATGATATTAGCTGTGAGCTTTTCATAAATGGCCTTTATTATGTTGAGGAACTTTCCTTGTATATCTAAGCTATTAAGAGCTATCAGTAAAGGATGCTGAACTCTTGTCAAATGCTTTCTGTACATCATTTTTTATTATCATGTGGTTTTGTCTTTCATTCTGTTATTGTGGTATATCACATTGATTGATTTGTATTACATTAAACCACCTTTGCATACCAGGGATAAATCCCACTTTGATAATATCATCCAGAAAGGAAAGAAAGAAAGGGAGGGAAAGAAGGTGGGATTGGAAATTAATCAAAGAAGTAAAAGATCTACTATAAAACATTGATAAAAGGAATTGAAGAAGACATGAAAAGAATGTTAGCCTATGTTCATGGATCAAAAAGAATTAGCATTGTTGAAATGTGCATACTACCCAAAACAATATACAGATTTAACATAATCCCTATCAAAATCTGAATTCTCTAATTCATACAGAACCAGAAAAAAACCTTGAATAGCCAAATAACAGTATTGAAATCAATACGGAAAAGGAAAAAGGCCTCACAATTCTCAATTTAAAATTATATTTCAGAGCTATAATAATCAGAACACTGATACATAAAAAAGGAAACTTAAGTCAACGGAATAGAATATTGTTCAGAAATAAATCCAAAACACATAATTTTCAACAAAGGGACCCAAGAGGATGCAGTGGGAAAAGTGGGAAAGGATAGTTTCAAATAGTTCTGGGAAAACTGGATTTCCCCGTGCAAAAACATGAATGGGAACCTTGTTTTACACTCTACACCAAAAACAACTCAAAATAAATGTAAGCCCTGGAATCATGAAACTCCTAGGAGAACAGATGGGCAAAGCTTCTTGACATTGGCCTTGGTGGTGGTGGTGGGGGGGGGTGAGGAGAAGGGAAGAGAGGAAGAGAGACACTAAAAGCTCAGGGAACAAAAACAAAAGTAAACAGGTGCAGCTGCATCAGATTAAAAATTTGCACAGCAAAGGAAATAGACAACAATGTAATGGAAACCTATGGATTATATATGTGTAAATATATATAATGTAAAATATATTTGTAAACCACAGACCTGATAAGGGGTTAATACTTGTCTTAGTTACTTTTCTCTTGTTGCTGAGACAAAATACCTTACACTCAAAGTTAAAGGGGAAAAGGCTTATTTAGCTCACAATTTGTAGGAGTTTCAGTCCGTAATTCACTGGCTCCAAGGCAGGGTGGCATGGCAGACAGGCATCACAGAGGAGCAACAGTTCATGGTGGGCAGAAGGTAGCAAAAGCATCAAGAGACCTGAACAGTGTCTTTATGCCCTTTGTATCTTATCCAGACTACTTCGAGCAGGTGGCACTCACACTGTTAATCCTAGTGCCGTTGAGCCTAGTATTGCACCATGAATCAATCCTAGTGACACATGCTCTAGATCCAGCCACCTCTGAAAAAGCCCCACCTATGACCACATGAGGCTTTGGGGGAACATCTAGACACAAGCCATAGAAACACCCAGAATTTATAATGAATCCTTACAACTCAGTGGCAGACAACCAAATTGCCTGATTTTTAAAAATCGGCAAAGGCCTTAAACAGATGTTTCTCCAAAGAAGACATAAAAGTGGCCAAGAAATATTTGAAAGAGTACTCAATATCACTAATCATCCAGGAAATGCAAATTCTAACCACTATGAGATGTCATTTCACACCCATTAGAATGGCTGTTATCAAAGAGACAATATAGGGGCTGGGGATTTAGCTCAGTGCTTCTGCTACCTGCCTCGCAAACACAAGGACCTGAGTTTGATCCCTAGGACCAAAAAAAAAAAGAGACGAGATAAAAAAGTTGTCCTCTCTGCCTCTCTTCCCCCTCCTCACCCACCAGGGGTGTGAGAAAAAGGAGCCTTTGCATATACACTGTTGGTGGGAATGAGATTGTTACTACCATTATGAGAAATGGTATGGAGGTTCCTAAAGAAATTAGAAATAGAATTACCACATGACTCAGCAGTCTGTGTTTTAGATATTTTAGATACTGTCTGGCCTTTTTGATAACCACCATTCTAATCTCAACTTCTATGAGATCAACTTTTTTAGTTTCCACTTGTGAGATTCCTTCAAAACAGTATTTTCAGTGAAAGAAGCCAAATACAAAAGAGAAGAGATATCACGTAATTACAGGAATGTGCCCATGAAAACAGGTAAAGCTCACCTGCATCACAAAATCACAGCTATATTTTATCTAGGGTGACACTGGAGACTTCCAGGTGCTGTATTGTTCAGTTTCTTGATATAGGTGCTGGATATGTATAATTATGGTATATTAGTTTTAATGTATATTTCAATAAAAATGAGAAAGAAATGGAAAAAAGATCCGCCATTTTTCACAGCATGCATGGAACTTGAGAACCGTGTGCTAAATGAAATGAACCAGGCCATGAAAGAAAAATATTGCATGATCTCCCTTAAATGTGTAATTAAATTTTTTGAAAAGCTCAAATATGTACAGAGAATGAGCATTAGTAGAGGCAAAAGAAAAATGAGATAGGGCTGGGGATTTAGCTCAGTGGTTTGGTCGCCTGCTGAACAAGCACAAGGACCAGAGTTCGATCCCCGGTACCAAAAACAAAACAAAACAGAAAATGAGATAGATGTAGATCAAAGAATACAAAGTAGCAGATATATAGAATGAACAAGTCTAGAGATCAAATGTACAATATGAGGACAATAGTTAATAAAATTGTATAAAGGATTTTTATTGATTTTAGCTTTCCTTGTGTATACACAAAAACTACGTGAGATGGTAGATATGTTCATCACTATGGTAGCAATTTATTTATGTACATCCTATATCAGTGATGGTGAACCTTTCAGAGCTTTCAGTGATAACAAATAACCAGTTGCAGCACATGTGCCATAGGTTGACCACTGTCTTATATCATCATGTTGTAAACCTTAGTGGTAGAGTGCTTGCCTAGCATGAACAGTTCAATCCCCAATACTAAGTGGGTAGCGCGCGCGTGCACCCACACGCACACACACACACAAAACACAAAATCAAAACCAAATGAGAACAACAACAAAAAAAACTCCCAAGCCAGTAAATTGGGAAAATTAGAGAAACAAGGTTATCCACTATTTGATAGCAAGAAAGGGATTAAAAAAAAGGGCTAATAATTTATTCTTGACTTGTTTGTGTTTGCTTTTGAATGTAATTAGAAGGACAGCGCTCAGACTTGCTCTTAGTACCACTTCCTTCTTTCTCCAATCCAGGAATCCACATAGGAAAGGTGGGTGAGATGTCTCATGGTGACTGTTGACTGAAAAAAAGATAACTTAGTCATTGGTGATTAATAGTTGACTGAGTATTGCCATTTATGAAATTAAATAGGTAGGACTTAGAAGTATAATTTGGTTAAAACTTGTTACCTGAAGCTAAATGTCAAATTTTAAACCTCAAAAGTTGTTATTTAGGTGGTCAAAAAGAAATATGGCACCAGAATGATATTCTACTTGACCTATGGGGCTGGGTAGTCAGACTTTTTTTATTTAAAAAGTTGTTTTTCTGAAACTCTATCCAGTTTTTTACACAAAATAGAATGGCTATCTCAGATAATTGAAAACATTTCAATGGAATATGGCTTCGTGAGAGATGTGACCTTCTAGATTCCAAAAAGTTTTTCAAGGACTCATTTCCAATGAAACAATCACACCAATGTAGAAAAGAGCTTAGAGGAAAAATAGGGGGGAAATGTCATTCTTTAATACAGATGTAGATGTAAGGACAAGAATACATGTGCTAATTGTGACCTTGGCATTCTCACTGTGAATTTCAGTGGAAATGCTGTCAGTGGATTCTTTGTTCTCTATCCTTATTTGCACATGACTTTGTACTTGTGTATAGACAATAACCAAACTATGATTTGAGGATCCTTAGCTTTTAGTCTAAAAGAATGAGTTCTTGTGTACTTTTGGAACACACTTTTGAGGAGAGGAATTACCTAGGTGAATAGTTTCTCTGAAGTAAATTGTACTGTTTTGAATGCCAGTTTACAAGTTAATAGAAAGGGCTTTCACTGAAGCAGATAAATATACTTTTGAATCAGTGTTGCATTGTTAAGAGGTAATTATTTTAGCAGATGAATGAAACAGATTAAACACAAGAGCAAAGTCTAGGGGACTCTCCAGCTGTTTCTTGTACCCCATGATATCTGGCTCAATAGAGAAAATACTGATGCCCACAAAATTGAGCATCATTAATTTCTATGTGAGTGATGTGAACAGTCCCATTACTGTAGGGACAAAGGTGAGGAAAGGGGGTCATTTTTTATTACTGTTACTCTCTCAGTAGTCCCCCAAATGTCTGCTGAATTAAGTAAAGACTCGTTATCTAGACATTTGACCACTTGATCCCCATTTACCTTTCTAGTATGTCACACTTAAGAGCTAATGCTTTCACCAAATGAGACTCCTTTCTCTGGTTATTGTTCTCCCTTTCTTGCATCCATCCTGTAGCAGTGTAATGTCCCCCTACCCCTTACTTGAAATGTCTTACTCTCCTTCATTTCTCTTGACCCCAGCAATACTCATCTCTTCAGGACCATTTCAAATTCAACTTTTCAAATACCATGAAGTCATCTCTTGACTGTTCCAAAGCTTCTGATCCATCCACTTCATATGCCTTTTTGTAGTATTTGTCATATTTTTGCCTTGTTTCACAGATATTCATGTGTGTAATGGGTTGTATTGTGTCCTCTTGAAAGATGTGTTCAATCTACTTTCCAGTCCTTGGAAATATGAGATTGTTTGGAAATATCATCTGTAGGGATGTAATGAAGTTAAATGAGACCATATGGGGTGAGACAGTCTCCATTGCAATAACTGATGTCCTTAAAAGAAGTGGAAATTTTGTTCTCAGAGACACAGGGAAAGAGGCCATGTGACCACAGAGGTAAAGATTAGAGTGATGCTACCAAAAAAACCTTGGGATGTCAAGGATTGGTAGTGACACCAAATGCTGAGATGATCCAAGGATGGAGTCTTGTCTGGAACCTTCAGAGAAAGTATGAAGTCTGAAATCATGGTGTTGAACAGGCTATACTGTCTCTGAAGGCTCTAGGGAGACTATGGCCTCATTTCAGACTTCCAGTCTCCAGAACCATGAGAATTTGTTGCTTTTAAGCCACTTAGTTTTGGGTGCTTTTTAAAGGCAGCCCTAGAACAGTGGTGATAAAACCTTCTCTATCTCTGGAGTGCTGGTTTGGTATTCACGAAGTTCCTAAGGTGCTCTTTGTCATGAAAGTATCTTATTTCTCCATCCATTTTGAAAGATAGTTTTGCAGGGTCCATCAATCTGGGTTGGAGGCTGTTTTCTTTTAGGGCTTGGAATATGTCACTCCAAGCTCTTCTTGCCTTGATGGTTTGTGTTGAGAAGTCTGCTGTGATTCTGATGGGCTTTCCTTTGTATGTGATTTGTTTCTTTTCTCTGACTGCTTGGAGAACTTTGTTCTTCTGTTGAGTTTCTGGAATCTTAACAATTATATGCCTATGTGTAGATTTTTTTGATCAAGGCTATTTGGAGTCCTATATGCCTCACTTATCTGTATGTCAAGCTCTTTTCCCCTGCTTGGGAAGTTTTCTGCCATTATTTCTGTGAAGAGATTTTTTATGTCATCTCCACTCTCTCATGTTTCTTCATTGAGCCCAATCAGTCTTATGTTATTCTTCTTTGCATCATCTAGCAGCTGCTGGATTGATTTCTCATGTTCATTTATAATTTTGAAGCCATTTTTCTTTTCCTGGTCACTAATTGCAATCTTATCTTCTATATCCGAAATTCTGTCCTCACATTGGCTCATTCTGCTATGTAGACTTTCAGTGGAGTTTTTCATGTCCTGGAAATCTATTTGCATCTGTTTTATGGATTCCATTTGTTTCCTGTGTTGGGATTCCATCATGTTCCTGAGCTCCTCTCTAGATTTATTAATCATGTCTTGCACTAGGGGCACAATTTCTCCTGTTATCTGAGAAATTATTTCTGATTTCCTTTTTTCCAGATCCCTTTTTGTTGCCAGTTCAGTGGGTCCAGGTGGTTGAGTATCAGAGTGTTCCATCTCATTTCCCTTTGGCGTTCCTGTAGGTGACCTGGAAGTCTGGTTTTGAGACTTATTTACATGTTTTCTCATTTTGACTGGGGGGGGCCTGTTGGCACCTGCACGGATTACCTCCTCTGCGTTGGGAGAGGTGGGACAGGCGCCGGGAGTAGTGGTAGGGATGGTGGCCCAAAAGCCCTTTCCTGTGGGCTGGGAGCAGTGGGAGGAATGGTGGCTGGGAAGTCCCTTCCTCTGGTCCAGGAGCCGTGGGATGGTGGCTCAGAAGCCCCTACCTCTGGGTTGGGAGTGGTGGGAGGGATGGTGGCCCAGAAGCCCCTTCCTCTGGGCCAGGAGTGGTAGGACAGAAGGTGGCCCAAAAGCCCTTTCCTCTGGGCTGGGAGCAGCGGGAGGGATGGTGACCGGGAAGCCCCTTCCTCTGGACCAGGAGCAGTGGGACGGCGGCTCAGAAGCCCCTACCTCTGGGCCGGGAGCAGCGGGACTCAGTACCGTGGTCTGGTGGTCTGGTGTCCTCTGCGTCTTTGTAGTGTGGAACCAGATGGCTGTACAGAGGAGCGGCGGGGTGTGTGTGTGTGTGTGTGTCCAGTGGATTGCTGCCGGGGCGCGGGCTGATTCGGCGTGTTCCGCGCCACTCGGAACCTTGGTAGGGCATGTGCAGACCTGCCTGTCTGCAGCTGTCTGATTCAGTGTGTTCCACGTGACTTGGGACCTCAGTAGGGCGTGCACAGACCTGCCTGTCTGCAGTCCCTTCTCTATCTAGAATATAAGTTCCATGAAAGCAGGGACTTTACCTAACATTCTGAATCACTAGCTTTTAGTTTCTTACATAGTAGTCATTTAATGCATATTTGTGTAAAAGTGAATACATCGTAAGTGAAATTGGAAGTGACTAGAGTAACATTAAAAAATAGTGTCAGTGTGTATTTTATCCTTTGACCCAGCAATTGCAGTTTGACCAATGGATACCAAGAATAAAAAATGCCCAAACCTTAGCTTAATGTTGAAATATGAATCTCAAAGACCAGTTTAACAGGGAAGAGAAAGGATATGCATTTGACAGATTTGGGGGTTTTTGATGTTGTTGGTGGTGGTTTTTAGATAGAGATATAAATCTTGTCACCTTATGTATGTTCTTTAGTTCTTTATCTCTTTAGTTAGATTTTTGGTATTAGCTATCAGGTTTCAGTTCTCTTTCACCAGAAAGCAGCAAGATCTTAATTAATCTGGAGCAAGGTCCTGATTCAGGTGCCCTTGTGTTCTGTACCACTGACAAGATGCCCTAGCTGCTTCCCAGTTCTCCATTTCTAGGAGCTGCTCACGAGCTATTTAAAATTCCTGGTGTCAGAGTTGTTTCTCCTTCCCATTCCTTTCTATGTGAAAAACTTTGAGAAGGACCTTGGTATCATCAAGGAAAACTGTGACCATACCATCTTCCACTCGCTTCTTTGATTTGTTGCACATTTGATCTGAGCCAGCAGCTGCTGATGAGTTGCATCTTAGACATAGTTAGGAAACCACGGAGAACATGCCCCTTCCTACTGTTCTCATAATCCTCTCCACGGAGGTGTAGGCAGACTTAATCTTTTTAGTAGTGAGAGCAGGTCTTTTTCAGGAAGGATAAAATACAGAAAGAACAAAAGTGAGTTTCTAGAGAATTTATATTAGGTCATTATGCATTATAAACAGAAATTCAAAACTGAAAATCCTCAGGAAAATACTACTTTCTAATATAAGCAAGGCTGTTGTTTGTATAAATCTTTTCCTATATATAAAATTTCCCTGGAATGTATTTTTACAACTTACTTGTTATTAACAAGGGAAATATTTTAAAGCCATATTTGGTAAATATCTTAGGACTTTCCTCCCTTTTAATTATCATGTTTATAGGTCACCAGGTCATAATTGGTATTATTCACTTAGGTATAGTGGCAGTTATTAGGCTATTTACATTTTAAAATTCGTGTTTAGTTTCTTTTATTCTTTCTCCATTTTGACAGCAGTTTAAGAGAAATTCCAGTTAAAGATCTCTGCAATCATCCCTTCCTTGCCAGCCAGTCGTTTTTGAGGTCTCTGCTTTATTGAAAAGTTCCGATTACAAACATATTTTCATATTTTATGTTTGTCTTATATATACGGAAAACTTTATGAATATAATGTTTCTCCGATAACTTCTCTGTCTTCTACTCTTTGGGGCACAACATCTTGTGTTGTTTTATTTGTTTATCCTAAGATTTGTTCATTCATTCATTTTCTCATTCATTCTTGAATGGACTCACACATTATTCATACATTAAACATACATTCACTAACTTCTTTCTGTGTGTCAGCCGCTGCATCAGTGCCAGGAGTAATGAAAACTGAGGGGTGTGTGTGTGAAGTTCACAAATCACCCGGAGTTAGTGGGAAGCTGCGTGGTGTGGAATCTCACCAAGGTCAGATCACTACGCAGTATTGCAACTACTATAGTCACTACAAGCCACTGAACAAATAATCGGCATTACCCCTTTACCCTTGAGGATGTAAAAGGAAATTCTTTGTATCGAGCAAAAACCTGGATACTATCAGCAACACACAAGTATTAGCAGAATAGGACCAGCTTGGTGAGGGGAACTTGCTTTGACACCCTGTGGCAAATTGGTTTTATGTAAAGTTTGGCATCGCAGAACTGGATTGGGCTCCTTTGCCATTCCCCCACCCCGCTGGTGGAAAGCATGTTTGATTCCACATTGTTTTTATAACTTGTGACCCCTCCCCCAATTGTACATGATATTTTCTGTGTATTTTCATATGTTGGGACAAGGAACCATAGCTGCTTTGTAAGTCTCAAAGGACATGACCTGACGAAGATTTAAAAACCCAGTTTTCACTTATGGTCTCTTAGTTTTTGAGAGAAAGCCTGAACAAAAACCTTTTCTTAAGATTCAGGTTACTCTGCATATATTTTTCCATTTGAATCATAGCTTTGTAGAATAGTGTTTTTCAACATCAAAAATTAAAAGGATATATAATGGGATGAGAAAGCTAGTTGGATGCTGATTTTTTTCCCCCCTGCAGAAACACATTTCACACTCATTGAGTTGAATGGGAGAGGGAAGAAGCAGAAAAACAAATAATTTATGATTCATACTGGTATGTGAGATGGAATTCAGGAAACAATATGAACTTCTTAGTCTAATATTATTTTGGCGTTTTCATGTAAGGTCACAGTGCACTCATAAGCAAAGAGCAAGACAAAATAGACTTCCCAAGCCAACAAGTAGAATAAAATATGATTATCCAGGTCTTTGTTTCATGCAGACCTTATCATTCAGACCTAATCCTTAAATCTTAGGACTTCAGTATCTATCTAATATTGGTCTTTATATTCTCTTATTTATTCAGCCTTTGCAGATTATGTACTGTCATCTTGGAATTCAGTGACACAGTTTGATGTTGGACTTCTGAAAATAATTGACCTGAGAAATTTTACAGTTTCTAGATTGTCTGCAGTGATGTAGGGTTAACAGAATATTCACCAACTATTTTTTGGGAAAGACAGCTGTATTCTAAATTCCACAATGTCAGGATCATCCTTGTCTCATAAAGTCTAGAACCCTTCTTATGGTCCCTGAGTGCATTTGGCTTTTCTTTGAACATATTCCATGCAGATGAGAAACAGCCTTTTAGGGGCATTGGGAAGATGGGCACATCCTATTATGTAGAGCTCAATGTGGATATTTGATGCTCAAGGCCTTTTTGGGCCCCACAGCTGGTGAGAAAGCTAATTATGTTATCACTGTTGAACCAAACAAGAGATCTTTATTACCTCTCTTGTTCTTTTACTTCAGCCTGACTTTATACAAGCTACTACAATGATTATTTTTAATCTTCCTCATGAAGATGGTATTAGGTGTTGCTTTATTTTAGGGTAAATATGGAAGTGCAGAATCCCTCCATCTTTAAAGACTCATCTCTGGACTCTAGAAATTTGGAGTGGTGAGGATTTTTATGTCCTATAGCTGATTTGTATCTTCCCTGGATTGATATGGGTCAGCCTGTGGGCTTAGGATCCACCTTGACCTTCCAAATACTGCTCTTTCATAGATGAGAAGAGGGAACTTCAGAGAGAAGCTCTGTGGCAGCCAGTGTGGTGATTATTTGGGCAATTTCTCTCAGTTAACTTGGTCAGCTTGTATAGTTCACTTATGATTTTTCAGACACTTGGGTCTTGGTTGAGAGCATAGTCTAAAGGTTGTAGGGTAAAGGAAGGTGATCATGATAACAAAGAGCCAGAAAATGGGGCTTAAAATGAAGTAGGCTTCCATAACTAGTGATATATCCCTCTTGCTTTCTAGAGGTGGATTCCTAGAGAAGAAACCACAGGTATCTGTATTGATCTTTTGACCAAAAGATTAAGTATACAGGAAGACTGTCAGTTACAGGCATTACCACTACCAAATTATAGCAACTGGTTATTAGCCATAGGCAGGTTTTTCATCTTTTGTAGTTATTCTTCAGGCACACCTGACCTGTATTGTCCAAACAGTCTTTATAGGTATCTCCCTGTGAAGATAGAGAATGTTCCATTTAAAGCCACCTGAACAGGAGGCTTTCTGTTTATATTATGTATTTTGTTGACTGAAAGCTTTTTTTGCTGGTGGATCTAAAAGGGTAAGCATAAAATTAAAAGAAGTGTTGTTTGTGACTAAACGGTATGCATTTTGAAAGGATGCTGGTAACTGAAATTCTAGCAAGTCTAGTATCCACTTTGCCTCTGTCCATAAGGCATGGGTTAGATGACTTTGAGAACTTAGGCAGAGTAAGATCCCTGACTGATACAAATACAGTGATGAGGTTGGCGTGTCTCTTTATTTCAGTAGTGCTGTCATCAGAATAAAGTTCTGTTTAAAAAAAAACCCCTTGTTTTTAAAAGTATGGTAGGCACATTATCTAAGAAAACTCTAAAATGAATAATTCATTGCTCAGCTTAGATATTCATGTATTCAGACATTGTCAACATATGAAATATTAGGATACCAAACACAATAAAATTGGGTATTTTTTTTGTTTTAGGGAATTTAGAAAATCCTAGTGGAAGCTTTATTAGTAATAAATAATTGGGCCAGGGATTTAGCTCAGAGTTTCTGCCACCTGCCTTGCAAGGGCAAGGACCGGAGTTCGATCCCTGGTACCAAAAAAAGAAAAAAAAAGTAACTAATGAAACTAAGTACAGTAATAAATGGTAGGAGCCAGGAGAACTTGGTGTCCAGCCCTGAGAAGACTACATGGCATTGGTGAGACATCAAGCACCTTCAACAAATTGGAGAATTTTAAAGAAATGGACAGATTCCTAGATATATATGATTAGTAAAACTGAGCCAATAAGATATTTAAACTGAAAAATCCAGTTACAGGCAATGAAATGGGAGCAGTAATTAAAGAAAAACAAACTACCAACTAAGAAAAGCCAGATGGATTCACTGTTGAATTCTATAAGAACTATAGGGAAGATCTAACATCAGTAGTCCTCAAGCTCTTTAATGAAATGGAAATGGAAGGAGTACTTCCAAAGTCATTCATGGAAGGCATTACCCTGATTCAGAACCAGATAAGGATCCAACCAAAAAAAGAGAGCTATGGGCCAGTCCCTTTAATGAATATAGATGCAGAAATCCTCAACAAGATATTGGCAAATGCAATGCAACAAACCATCAAAAAGATCATACATTGTGACCAAGTGGGATCATCTCAGGGATGCAAGGATAGTTCAACATATGTAAACTGATAAATTTAATACCTCACATAAACAGAAGCAAGGACAAAAATCATATCATCTCAATAGATGCATAAAAAACCTTTGGCAAAATCCAACATCTATTCATGATAAAAACACTGAAGAAAATATAGAAGGACCTTATCTCAATCTGATAAAAGCCATTTATGACAAACCTACTACTGGTATTAAATGGGAAAACATCATATAAAATGATGAAAAACTGAAAGCTTTCCTTCTAAAATCACTATTACCATTCCTGTTCATTGTAGTACTTGAAACATTAGCAAGAGCAATTAGACAAGAAAAAGAAATAACAGGGATATGGAGAGGAGAGGAAGAAGTCAAATTATTGTTTGTAGATGAAACGATCCCTACATAGAAGATCCAAAAAATTCCACCAAAAGACTCCTGGAATAACCAAATTCATCAGTGTAGGAAGATACAAAATCAACACACACACAAATTAGTAATGTTCCTGTACACCAATAACGAACTTACTGAGACTGAAATTAGGAAAGAAAAATACCATTCACAATAGCATGGAGAAAAATACTTAGGAATTAACCTAACCAAGGAAGCGAGAGACCTCTCCAACAAAAACTGTAGTACTTTGAAAAAGATCAAAGAGGACATCAAAAAATAGATATCTTCTCTTCCTGGAACCAATATTGTCAAAATGGCCATATTTCCAAAACTTATATTCTCTTTTCTTCCTACTTTTTTTGACGAGGTTGGTTTAGTTGGATAGATTTATAGAAACGCTTTGTGTATTAGAGACATTAGCTCTTTGCCTATAGTATGTGCTAGGAATGTTTCTTCTTGGCATGTCATCTTTTGAGTTTCTAAGTTTAGTCATACAAAAGATTTTCTATTTGAAATTTTTGCAGCACTTAGTTTATGCCCGGTGCACTTCAAAATAATAAAGCCAGGCCTACTTTCTTGTAATAGTGTTGTAGTTACATGGTTTCCTATCAACATCTAAATCTTTGATCCATACAGAATTTGTGTGTATGATAAGTGGAATATAGGATTAAAGCCTAAATCATCACGTGGCTAGCCAGTTCCTTTAATACTTTTACCATAGATACCATAGATTGTGTTTCTGATATCATAATTATCCTTATACCTGAGTCTGTTTCTAGACTCTCTCCTGTTTACTTATCTGTTTTTACACTAGTAACTGTTTTATTCATTGAGGCTTATGAATACATTCATAAAATCAGTAAGACAACTTCTTTGCTCTTGTAAAAAGCATAAATTTTACTTTTTTTTTTTTTTGGTACCTGGGATCAAACTTAGGACCTTGCACTTGTGAGGCAGGCGGCAACACCAGTGAGCTAAATCCCAGCCCAAGTTTTACTTTGTAAAAAAATGAATTTGAGTAATTTCGTCAAGTTAAAATAATCCTTTTGTGATTTGAGTTAAATATTGAATTTGTAGGTTTAATTAGGTAAAATTGATACCTTTATACCATTGAGTATTTTTTTTGTTATGTGTTACATTTTAAAAATAGTTGTTGTTGCTGTTGTTTTTTTTTTTTTGGAAGTGTTTATTACTGGTTAATGTCTGTATATTTTGTGTATATTGTTGCTATTATGTATAAGATATTTTCTTCCATTTTAATTTTTTAGCTGGATTTTTGAGAGCTATTTTTTTTTCTTTTCCCCATTAACTTTATTGGTACATTTTAGGTATAAAATACAGTTACATTCATCATTGGGATCTTGTACCATTACATGAGTCTCTTGGTTCTTATTTTTTTTTCCCCTTCCCTTGCCTTCCCTTCACCCCCTCCACCCTTTCCTATTTGCAAAGACCTTGTTTCCATTTTTTTCTCTTCTCATATTTTTTCCTTTCCCTTTTTTCCCTTCCCCTACCCCTCCCAATTCCCCTGCTCTTTTAGACCTTTGCTTCCTGTTACACAATATCAGTTATACATTTTTTAAATTACAATATTAAGATCTAGGAGACATTACCACAGATTTTACAGAATTTAAAAAGATATAGAAAGCATATTACAAAAATCTGTTTTGAAAGAAATTTGACAACTTCTAAGAAGTACCTTGGAAGACAAATTAATGAAACTGACTCTGGAGGAAATATAAAATTTGAATAGCATCTATTAAAGAAAGTATATTCCTAGCTTGAAAACCTACCTATATGACAACAACAAGCTCATAAACATTTTAACTGATAAATTATATCAAACAAAGCAGAAAAAAGAAGGAACACTTCTCCCCTCATTTTAGGAACTCAACATTGTTCTAATTCTAAAACTGGATAAAGATAATAGAAGAAAAAAGTATGAACATAGATAGAAATTTGTTTAACAAAACAAACTATTAGAAGTCAGATCTGGCAGGATGTAGAAAGTGGTTTTGTTATAGGGATGGCAGTGTTGGTTCAGCATTGGAAGATCCACCCTCAAAAGTCATCATTTTAACAGAGGAAAGGAAAAAGCCATATGATCCTGTCACTAGTTGGAGAAAAAGTATTGGACTAAATTCTACAGCTGTTCATGGTGAAAGCTATCAGGAGACTAGAAGTAGAACAGAACCTTCTCAACAGATTAAAGACATGTGTTCCATACTTCCAGCGAGAAGGCCTTATATGAATGGAGAAGATACAATGCTTTCTCCTTAAGGTGGGGAACAAGGGCAGATATGCTTACTCTTTATCTGTCCATTAAACTTTGAAACCTAGGCCCCACTAAAATAGTCTGGCAATAAAATGACACAACCAGGACAGGATTGGCACGGCAGAAGCAAAATCTTTATATGTAGATGAAATGATCATCTACAGAGAAAATACTAAGAAATCTCTTAGGAGCCCCTAGAACTTATACTTGAATTTAGCAGGATTAGAAAACACAAGGTATATATAAAAATTCAGGTCTGTGTATGTTTGCTATAAATGAAGAATTGGATATTTAAATTTAAAAGCTATGTAGGGGAGTACAAAGGACCTAGAAAAGTTAAAAACAAAAACAAAAACAGTGTTGGAAGACATTTAGTACCTAATTTTAAGACTTCTTCTAAAGCTACAGTAATCAAGGCAGTGTTGGTGTAAGGAAAGACATATAGATCATTTGAATAAAACAGAGAATCTAGAAATAGAACCACACATATATGGTCCACTGAGTTTTGAAAGATTATTTAACCTTAGCATTTTACAGACTATAAACTCAATTCAAGAGCCAAGGAAGAGATAGTGTTTTCAGCAAATGGCACTAGAACACCTGGTATCTGTATATAAAAAATTAACCTCAACCCTTTATTTCCATACATGAAAATAACTTGAAGGGATCTATGAACCTAAATAAGAAAGCCTAAAAGTATAAAACTTTAAGAAGAAATTATAAGGGAAAATATTTATGAATTCAGGGTAGGCAAGAACTACCTAGGATACAAAAAACATGATGTATAAAAGAAAAAAATTGATAAATGAGATTGCATCAAAAATTAGAACTTTAAATGACATCATTCAAATGAAAAAGTCCTTAAACAGACCATATTTACAATGCATATAACCTATGACCAGAATATATAAAGAACTCTTACAGCTCATTAATAGACAACCCAATTAAAAAGTAGACATAAGATGATAAATAGGCAGTACAGCACAAGGAAAGGTGTGCAACTCTAGAATCAGAAAACTACTAATCAGTACAATAATAAGATTGAATTATACACTCATTAGGGAGATGAAGTTCAAAGTTTTAAAAGCCTTGTCCTGACTTTTTTGTTGGCTTCTCCCCCTTTGCATTTAATTTGTCACACCCAATGGATTCATTCTGCTGGGTTTCCTGGGGTTGTGATCCTCATTGTCTTTTCCCTAGGGTATTGTCTAAAATTTTTTGGAGTGCCAGTGTGAGACCTAACTAACTCCATTTTAAAGTTTGACTCCATCTTAAATATAAGACAGTAAAATGGCCTTGACATAAATTCCACTTCACTGAAGTCAACTATTCCCCTAGTCTCCTTTGTGCCCATAAACTAATGATAAAATGTCCTTGCTGTGGGACAACAGATAAAAAAAGACACAGCTCCTAACTCAATCCTCTGTCTGCCCAGAAAACAGATGCTCCCGGGCCCATTATCTATAAAACATTCTGTCAATGTGCTGATTGTTCCTTTTTCCCATAAACTCTACATGTAGCTACCCCTCAACCCCCCATGCTTGCTAAATATCAACCAATCATGTAACTGCTAAATGGAACATCCCCAAACCTTGCGGTAGCCACAATAAAAACCCTGCTGATTTGGAATTCGAGGCTCTCAATCCTGATCCGCTGCGTCGGTGACGATTGAGTGCCCCTGCTCGAGCTTGAATAAACGACCCTCGTTTGTTTACATCGGAATCGGCTCCTTGATGGTCTTTGGGGACTTCGCGATCTGGGCACAACACCAGTTTGATATTCATGAAGTTCCTGAGGTGCTCTTTATCACGAAAGTATCTTATTTCTCCATCAATTTTGAAAGATAGTTTTGCAGGGTACATCAATCTGGGTTGGAGGCTGTTTTCCTTTAGGGCTTGAAATACATCACTCCAAGCTCTTCTTCCCCTGAGGGTTTGCATTGAGAAGTCTGCTGTGATTCTGATGGGCTTTCCTTTGTATGTGATTTGTTTCTTTTCTCTCACTGCTTGTAGAATTTTGTTCTTCTGTTGGATTTCTGGAATCCTAACTATTATATGCCTATGTGTAGATTTTTTTGATCAAGGCTATTTGGAGTCCTATATGCCTCACTTATCTGTATGTCAGGTTCTTTTCCCCTCCTTGGGAAGTTTTCTGCCATCACTTCTGTGAACATTTTCTTTATGTCATCTGCACTCTCTTCTGTTTCTTCATTGACTCCAATCAGTCTTATGTTATTCTTCTTTGCATTGTCTAGCAGCTGCTGGATTGATTTCTTGTGGTCCCTTACAATTTTAAAGCAATTTTTCTTTTCCTGGTCACTAATTGCAATCTTATCTTCTATATCTGAAATTCTATCCTCACATTGGTTCATTCTGCTGTGCAGACTTTCGATGGATTTTTTAATCTCCTGGAAATCTGTTTGTATCTGTTTTATGGATTCCATTTGTTTCTTATGTTGGGATTCCATCATGTTCCTCAGATCCTCTATTTTTTTTATCTGTGTCCTCTCTAGATTTATTAATCATGTCTTGCACCATGAGCAAAATCTTTGCTGTTATCTGAGTAATTATTTCTGATTTCATTTTTCCCAGATCCTCTTTTGTTGCCAGTTCAGAGTCCAGGTGGTTGAGTATCAGATTGTTCCATCGTGTTTCCCTTTGGGGTTGCTGTAGGTGATTTGGAAGTCTGTTTTTGAGGCTTGTTTATGTGTTTTCTCATTTCCACGGTGCGGTGGGGGGGTGCTTCTGGGGCCACACAGCTCACCTTCTCTGCCCTAGGAGCTTGCAGTGGCAGTGGGGGAGCTTCCTTCTGGGTGCTGGGACTGGCTGAGCTTCTCTGCCCTAGGATCCTGGGATGGCAGCAGGGGAGCCTCCTTCCTGGTGCTGGGACTGGCTTGAGAGCTATTTTTAAAAAAAATACATAAATATTGGAACAGTGCCAACTTTCTGAATCCTTTTTCACTGATTCCTTTGAGTTTACCAGGCACTTGAGTATGTTTCTTTGAAATTATCATGTTTTTGTCTCCCTTTTTCCAGTGTTAATACCACTTAATTCATTCTCCTCTTTAATTGCACTGGTTGCCCTTTCAAAGAAAGTTAAACAACAGCAGTATTAATTTATTCTTCTGGATTTTATTTATTTAAAAATAGGTAAGGGGCTGGGGATTTAGCTCAGTGGTTCTGCCGCCTGCCTTGCAAGCACAAGGTCCCGAGTTTGATCCCCATACTGCCCCCCCCCGCAAAAAAAAAAAGGTAAGATTGATGTTTATTTCTTAAAAACAATTGTTCATTCTTTTTGCCAGCTTTTCTGTTTTGCTTTTTCACCATTAACTTTGTAAAACAATTGACTGCTTTTTAAAAATTCATTCTTTACTTAGTAATGAAAGCATAAGACTTCAACGTTTTTTCTGAGAAGGCTTTACTCATATCTCATGGGTACATTTTTATTAATTTATTACTCCTTTCTGTATTCTAATTCTACAGTTTGTTTTCTTCTGAAATACTCATGTGGGAGAAATTTTTCAAATTTCTAATTTTTTTTTTTTTTTTTTGCGGTACCGGGGATTGAACTCAGGACCTTGGGCTTGTGAGGCAGGCACAGTGCCACTGAGCTAAATCCCCAGCCCTAAATTTTTTTATTAATATCTGTTTATGTACTATTGCCAGGTTTGTATGACTATTAAATTTTAAAATTGGGGGTTTTTGTGGCCTTGTTATAGTCCTTTTGAAAGTTAGTGTTGCACAGGTTATTTATACAGTAAATGCACATATAATCACAATGCATCCATGCACACACACATTTACATACATATACGGGACCTATTACATTAATCAGAGCCTTTATATTGTGGATTTTGAGGGATGAAACTGATTTATCAGCGGCTGAGCACAGTGATTTTACTCTTTCTCCATGGTCCTCTTACGTTCCCTTTGATGTTGCCATATGTTAATGGTGTGATCTGTGTGCTTTGGGTATTGTGGAGTAGGTAGTCAGTTCTAGTTTTACCTTTGTTCATCTCTTTACTTTTGAGTTCCCCCTCCTTCTTTTTGGCACTCTAATTTAGAAGAAAAGAATAAATTCTGTGGTTAGATCCTTTGGGAGGTATCATAGAGGAAATAAGTGGGCCTGCATTGGAGTCTTGAAATATCCATGAGTAGAGACACCAGGTCTGGGTGACAAGGGAAGGAATATGAAAAGAAAAGAAGAGTGGGATGGTGAATGACGTGTGCAGAATGTGAAGTCTGACTTTGTAATAGAAAGCCTGAAAAAATAGAAAGTAAATGGGGGTTAAGGAAGTGGGACTAAATTTTGGGGGCTCTGAAAAGCCAAAAACTTTATAATGCAAGTGATCAGATATGTACACATTTACAAAGTAAGCCTGTGACAGAGCTTGCAGCATAGGGTTGTCGTTGATGCTTATGCATGTTGGCCATGCATGTTCATATTCCGTTATTGTCAGATTTCAGAGTAGTGCACCATGATTTACATTAAGATCTAATGTGCATTCTTTGTACTTTATTTTGCATTTGACATTTAGCCAGGTGATTTTTGGAATGAGAGTGGAGGTTGGTGACTTCTCCTCTGATAGTTTGTCTGTTATATTGTGAATCAGTCTAGAATTGCTTTCTGTCTTTCTTTTTCTGCCTGCCCACTCCCTGAATTATAAGTTGCCTTGCAAACACTGAGTAGAGGAGACAGAAATATGCCAGACGTGGGTAGGTACCATGTCTGCAGGCCTGAACTGTTGACTTGTCCCTTGAGAAGTGTGTAGAATAGTGGCTTCCTGAGCAGCCAGTGGAACAGTGAGTGCAGTTGCCAGTGGTATTTTCGTATGCACACCATGCACAGATGTGTGTAGAAGCATGGGGGCAAGGCCCTTGCAGGGTGGTATCACTGAATTTGGAAAAGTTAGTTCTGCAGAAATGGCACTTTTGCTCTAAGAGGGAAGGTCAGAGACACCGAGATTTTTCTTGTTTTTTGCATAAAATTGTATGTTGTTGTTTTTTTCTCCGTACTCCTAGGGGACTACTTCTCACAGTTCCGGTTTGCAGAGGAGAAAGAATGGGATGGTGAAGCTTCGTGTCCCAAACAGGTAAAGTGAGATTGTCTTGAATGTGGATTGGCTCTTCTCAAGGCTGAAGGACTAGTACCTTCCTCATTATTCTTGAGACAGAGTTGGCATGTGGAAAAAAAATTGTAATTCATGTACAGCTTCTTCCCAGTTATCTAAACTGTCCAGAAAAATTTCAGGAGACTGAAACTGTACAAGTGCAGCAAGCATGAGGTCAGCCTTCTACCTGCCTCTGTGTGAATTACTCTTAGGCTGAGTTGTGAGGCAGAAAGTGCATAGTCATGATTATGACAGTAGATTACTTTGGAACTTGGTCTTTTTGTCAATATGTGACAGTTCCCTTTACAGCTGAAAATTAACCTTTTGTTCTACATGGTTCCCTTATTCTTACAGTTTTAACTAACTCTTCTGTATCATAGGAGATTAAAGGTAGAAAATAGAAACAAATATTATAGAAGTCCTTCAGTGAATCCATAAACCCCAAACACTTTATTTGCTATGTGTTCATCCAGTAGTTTCTTCCCAAGGGTTCTGATATCTTCCCAAACAGGAATTCACAGCTTCTTTCCATATAAGAGATAATGGGTATCCTCCCCCTCCTTTAAAAATGCACAGAATTATTGGTACCTGAAATACAGTTTAGGATTCTGTACAGTTTAGTTGAAAGTAGACAAACTGAGTTTGCTGAGGAATACAGTGAAAGCCAAATAATTCACATTTCAATTGCTTCTGGTCCATACTAGGTAGCAGAAAATATTTCAAATATCTTCAGAATTTCATATAGTTTTTAGTTTCATCATCAAAACATGAAGATTTGTTATTTACTAGATACTGTATTAGATGCAGCTTACCTGAGGCCAGTGGCTGACCCATATTAGATGTGCAGCAGATATTTACACAATAAATGAAAAAGCAACATTAAATAAGTGTCATGACAAATGGATCAATGTAACACTATTAGAGACAGCTACTTTGGACAGAGATTAAGAACAGTACTATGGGAAGAGGTCATTAGAATGGGCCTTTGTGGATGGGTATGATTCTGGTAACTTCTTTCTACCAAAGAGCAATGAGGAGATAGGGAAAACTAGATTGTGTTGAGACTTAGCAGTGTGGTCAGTGTATAGTATTTCCAGAGGAGAAGTCTTCAGGGGTGGTTGGTTCTAGGCCAGCTGGTACCAACATTGTCATTGTCTTCAGGGGTTTCTTAGCATGTGAGTAAGAACGTAGTCTTTGGAAACATAAACCTGAGTGTGAATCCTAGTTCAGCGATGTGGGCAAACTTTTTCTTTTCTCGTATGTAAAGTACTGCTAATAATAAACTATAACTTGGAGTTGTAGTGAGGATTAAATTAGATAATTAGAACCTTTTAGTGCAGCTCCTGATAGATACAAAACACCAAAATGATTCATATTACTAATATTATTTAAGAAGCCTTGTTTAGCAGGAACACGAAGATGGTGAGATTTGACTTTAGCAGTGTTGAGAAGAAAGACTGAACAGATGAGAGGCTAGAGGGAGACAAACCAGTTAGAAACTGTTATGTCAGACAAAGGGGTGAGGGTGGAAAAGGAGGTTACGGACAGATGAGACTTCAGCAGAGGATAAGTTAGACCGAAGTCAATGACCAGATGTGAGACACGGGACAAGAAAGATTTGCAATGGCTCCAGTCTTTCTAGCTTGAGTGACTGAGCATTGATACCTGCAAAGAGTAGAAAAAGTTTGCTGTTGACCATTTTGAATTGGAGATGTTGGCAGGATCCATCCAAAACTGAATTAATTATTTCTCCATCAAAACTATTTGTAGTCTCACTAGTTTTCTTTCTTTTTGCTTACTTGAGAGAGAAAAAGATGTGAATATTTATATTGTTTTCAGTTTTTAATTTTGTAAGCACATGTTTGCACTTGTTAATCCTCATGCCTTCCCATACATGGGTCCAATGTGCACAGTGACATAAGGTAATAAGGATGGGTTAGAAATAGGTTTTTTCTTTGTAGTGAGACATGTTAGAAATTCTCACAGGGAATCTGCCAGGAAAAGGACATAGTGTCACAGCTTCAACTCACATTCGTCTCCCTAGGGCTGATTGGTAGGATGAAGGGGACAGAATCTGGCAGTCAAGGTGCTCTACATGAGCCATGCCAGGCCCATCACCCCAGAGGGGCTCATTGCTTAGGTCCAGGAGTGGTCTGTTCACATTTTTGCTTTGCACAGTATGGGGATCATGTAAGGAAGAAATGGGTGAGAACTTCTTTGGTTGAAAAAATCGTTTCATTTTTTTTTTTTAATCACCTGAAGTTTTTTATTCCACTTTTAGTTTGTGTTGACCTACTGGCTTTTTTGTTCAGGAGATGCTGTATGTATAACTGCTAAATGTTGAGTGATGTACAGTGGTTCTGTATTCCTAGCTTTTAAAGGCATGGACTCCCCGCAGAGTCCAGTTCTGTGAGTGGGGACTGAGAATCTGTTATCTTTACAAGCTTTCCAGTCTAGGTGCTTCTATGGTTCTCTGTATATGTGATTCCTGAGCTCCAAACACATCTGGACAGTAAGTGTTGTCCACTTCTAACGGGGTGTAACAGTCAGAGTAAAGGGTGTTATTTCATCTTGCAAGTGAGGTTTACAGCAGCTCCTTTCTCCAAAGAGTGTGCTTTTACACAAGTCTGAGACTCAGGGTCTTGACCAGAGAAGACCTTCAGCGTTACAGGTTCCCACTACCTATATAGGGCTCCATGCACACTGCTAGGGGTGGAGGGATGTTGTTCTAACAGCAGGGGTGCTCCTGTCTCCCAGCCTCAGGTTCACAGGTGAGAAGGCATTAGAGTATCCCTTCTTCTCTTTGCACCCTCCTTCCTCCTTCACAATATCCTCTGGGTGTACTGTCTTTTTATTAGTTGCTAGGTCACTGTTAGGAACCATCAGGGCTGGCCAGGTGGGTGTGGGGACGGGGCATCTAGGCAGAAATAACTGTACAGATACATTTTTTGTTGCTGTAACAAAATCTTTGATACCTACAATGTAAAAGAGAAGTTTATTTTGACTCATGGTGTCCATGGTTGGCTAGCTCCAAGACACAAGTGGCATAGTGGATGAAAGCTTTTTAGCCAACGGCAGCCAGGAAGCAGTGAGAGAAAGGAGGTTAACATATCCTTCCAGGTCATTCCCTCAACAACCCTCCTCTTTTTGCCAGCCATACCTCCAAACAGTACATGCAGCTCAGGAACATACTGATGAATCGACCCACCAATGAGGCTTTCACGGCCTCACAATTCAGTCGCCCTTTAGGAGTCCCACTTTGGAACACACAAGTCTTTTTGGGGGACATTTTAGGTCTAAACCACAACATTGCACTCCAGGCCCCTAAAAGGCTCATGTTTATTCTACAGTGTAAAATTTATTTAATCCATCTCTAAAAGTGACCAAAGTTCTAATAGTTTTAGCATTGTTGAAAAGTCCAAAGTTTATTTTTGAGATTCAAGGTTAACGCTTAGCTATGAGCCCCTGTAAAACTAAAAAAAAGAAAGTTAAGTGCTTTTAATATATAATAGCATAAGGTAAAACATTTTAAAAGGGAGAAATGGTGACATGGAAACGAATCAGACCAAAGCAAGATTGAAATCCTGCAGGGCAAACATTAAATCCTATAGCTTTATGTCTTGTGCCCAGGGCAAGTTGTGGTGAGATTTGTGCCCATGGCCTTGTCAGTTGCAGCCCACGTGGCCTCCTTCTCAGGCTGGCTCTCTTTACTGTCCAGAGTTGTTTTTAGCAGGTGTTTTACATTTTTGGCATCTCCAACTTTGCGGGGGCGGGGGGTTGTCTCTGCAGTACCTTTAGCTTTACGTATTGCCCTTTTAGGGGCACATTGTCTGGCCTCCCAGTACCTTTTCTGAAATCTGGGTAATCATGGTGCCAGAACTGGTACCACATGGGTCATACAAGTGTCTGTCATCAGCTCAAGCGGTAGTCAGGCTCCCTTGGACTAAGTATGCAGTGACCTCCAGTGCCTGGATGGCTGAATTTGGGGAAACATTTTTTTAGTGTCTTTGAGTGAGCAAGGTGCCCTCAGGCTCTTTTTCTTTCTTTTAAGCAGTCTTAATGGAGTTTTACACCCTTAAACCTGTGATGAGTAATTGGTCTGACCAATTTTTGAGATGCCCTTAAGATATCTTTTTATTGTCCAGATGTAAAGTATCTGACTTTTTAAAAGCAACCATTTTCTCCTTTGGCCTCAACTTTATATGTTTTTTTCTATTCATGGGGGGTGTGTTTTTGCCAAGCTGAAAAATTTTTACTTCTTTTGGCTCTGTGTTTTGTACTCATTCTTATTATAGATCTGGGTAAAAGTACCCACCACTATCCATGTAACAGCCTAAATGTTGGGCTGTCTTGAAATTTTTTCTGTCAGACTAGTCTGCCACCTTTAAATTTAGTCTCTCACAAAGTTTTAGGACATGGACAAAACAGATAAATTAAAAAAAAATAAATACAGCTTTTATAACAAAATGGATCAATCTCCCAAACTTTATAAAAATGAAAAAACAGACAAAATAATATACATAGTATAAATCTGTTCATATAAATTTTAAAACCAATGCTTTAAACAGTTCAGCATATAAAATACCCATCTATAGGGCTATAAAGAAAACATGACAAAATGCTAGCAACTGGAATTGTGATGAAGAGCATGAAAAGGTTCATTTTACTTCTTTGTTACTTTCCTTCAGGTTTGAGATTTTTCAAAATAAAAGAATAGGAAAGAACTGGTTAAAAATCAGCCACAGCTAATATATACTGTTTTGGAGTAGTTTGGGTACTAAATGATAAAGAAAATAATCATCAGAATTCGACACAGGGCAGACTAGGGAAGAAGGGTGAACCAGTGATGACAGAGGGCCTGGCGGGGAGCTTCCAGTGCTGGCGGTTTCTTCCTCCATGTGTACATATTATGCATTTCCTTTATTATTACTTATTAAACTATCCATATAAATTCTGTGCATTTTTGGATGTATATTTCACAAGAGGAAAAATGTAAAACCTGAGAAAAATGGCTATACATTTGATAAACATTATTTTTAAAGAATAAACTTTTTGCTTTGTAACAAGTAAACATTAAGTAAGGGGGCTTTGGCCAAGTGGATCGTTTTGTATTTGAGGGTCAATCATTAAAAGGTACTTTCCATGGACTAATTTTTTAAGGGTAATTAAAATCATGTCTTAGTTTTACATTAGATAGTTTTTGTATTTTTTTTTTTTGAGACAGGGTCTTGCTGTGTAGTTCAGGCTGGCCTTGAACTCACTATGTGGCCCAGGCTGGCTTTGAACTTGTAGCAATCCTCCTGCCTCAGCTCCCTGAGTGCTGGGATTATAGGCATGTGCCATCACATTTGGATAGTTCTTATACAAGCATGAATTCTGAATCTTATTAAATTTGATATTGGGTAATACATTCTTCTAAGTAATTCCCATGACTGCAGCATGACACCCTGATTTTATCTGCTTTTTGGCAGGTATCCTAGTATATGCAATGTAAAATTTTAAGACAACTCTAGATAAAAGTTTTACAATTATGTAAATATCATGCCTAATTCATATTGTTCATATGTGACTTTTGCCTATTTTCCATAGCTTTTTCTGACTTCCTCATTGGGATTTAACAGTATTTTATGTGTGACACTGTCAAAGGCAAAAAATGATCAGAATTTCACATTCCTAGCCTGACTTTTAATGTACATTACATTAATCCGCTTGATTTTTCACCTGTGTCATCTAAATCATTATCAGAATCTAAGTCATCATCACTTTCTTCATTCCTTTTGCAGCTTCTTCTGTGATTGGATCTTTGATTATTTTCAGTATTTTCTGTCTTTTCTGGTTCTTTATTAAACAGAATAAAAATGTCTTCTTTCTTTCCACATTTCGCACAGACCTCAAGTTCATAGGCACATGGTCTACACATTATGTGGTAAGAATCCTTCATGGTCTTCTATAAACATTTAACACAATTTTTTAGGTTTTGATAATGGTTTATATTTGCTGTATTTTACCCGCCATTCAAGAACTTCTTTACAACGCTGACATACTCCATCGTGAAGTTTTGCATTAATTTTCCAGCCTTTCTGCTCCCAGTCTGCACACGTGACAGATAAATTTTTAATCAGAATAAAACATGCATTGCCTCTAGTTCAGTTTTTAATAGAGTCCTTGTTTTTAACTAAAACCTCATATGAGCCTGGCCTTTACTATTTGCATTTTTGTCAGCATTTTGTTTTTTTGAGCTCCAAACAGAATCACAAATCATACTCTGCTTACAGTGTCTTAGGGCTTTTTAAGCCTACATCTCCAAACCTTTTAAAACTTTGTCTGCAAACCAGTTTTAAATGCTCTTTTAACCACATAGTTAGGTACACTTACTTTGAAATGATCATACTCCTGTTACCAGTCTTTGCATTAGTCAATTTTCTGTCACTGGAACAAAATGTGCAATACCCACAACTTAAAGGAGTTTACTTTGGCTCACAGTTTTAGTGGATTTAGTCCATGGTTCACTGGCTTGAAGGTAGAGATGGCATGGCAGAAGGAAATGGTGGAGGAAAGCTGTTTAACCTATGGCATCTAAGAAGCAGACAAAAAAAAGATAATCTGGGGACAAAAATATACCCTTTTAGGTTATGCCCCTAGTGATCTGCCTCTAATCAGGCCCTGTCTCCTAATGCCACATTCAGCTATGAACTCATTGCTGGATTGATACACCAGTGAGTATAGCACTCCTGTGATCCAATCACCTTTAAAAGACTCACCTCTAAACACATGAAACTTGGGGTGGGGTGCATTTTAGATCCAAACCATAACAGTAATTATATTTTAAGGCATGTAGCCAAAAGCTAATTTATGGTGGTTATTACAATTAAACCTGTATTTTAATTCTCACTTTAGTATTATAATCAATTCATGTCAGTCCTTTATATCTGAGGCCTTCAGCTTTAGCATTTATGGGATAAATTAGTGACAAAGCATAGAAAGTCTTAACCAAATGCCATTTGATGGTGGGGTATGGCCTCAGAATTCCTGCAAGGAGACAGGAGAAATCACTGTGACCTGAAGTGTCAGGAAGGCACTGTGGAGGTGCTGCAGTCACCAGGAAGCTGGGTCCTGTGGCTGTGAAGAACTGTCCCTTGATCCTTGGTCTTTTGCGCCTTTGATGAAAGAATTCAGTCAAGACACATAGGTGGAAGTGCAGGCTCTAGGTAGAATATTGTCAAGTGGATGTAGATAGAGTTATGCCTGTCTTAGTTACTTTTCTCTTGTTGTTGAGACAAAATACTCGACACCCACAAGTTAAAGGAGGAAAGGTTTATTTAGCTCAAAGTTTGTAGAGGTTTCAGTCTGTAATTGGCTGGTTCCTATGTAGGGTGGCATGGCAGAGGGGCATCGGTGAGGAGAAACAGTTTGTGACAGGCAGAAGATACCAAAAGCAAGCAATCGACCAACCACAAATAACTAGCAGCAAGCCTCTTTCTGTCCCTTATATTGTGTCCAGCCTACCCACTCTTAGGGCTGATAACACTCACACCCTTAATCCTAGCATTGTCTCATGAATCAGTCACATTCTAGATCCAGCCTCCTCTGGAAAAAAACCCCACCTATGACCACATGAGGCTTTGGGGGGGACATCTAAACACAGTCATAACAAATGCCTTTACACGAGAAGGTGGGCAGTGCCACATAGGCATCTGTACTGAGTGCGAGTTTGGATGTCTGTTTATGCACACAAGAGTTACTCTTGGGGTTCCAGGGAACAATGATGATTATGGTGCTTATTGACAGTTTTCTTAAGACTTGCTTTGGAATTGCCAGATGTTCCCTTTGTTCTGTCAGATGGCCTGTGTTCCCTCAATGGGCCTTACTCATGTTAGAAATTTTGGAAAGAAATTTACATACAGTAAGTTCTATCAAAATGAAGTCTGAGCCCAAGGAGGGGAAGATCTTTAAAGAGCATTTCCTTTCCTGATATCGCTGGGCTGTAGAATATGGCAACCAGGAATGCAGTATTCTTGTTCTAGAAATAAGAGGCCCTATGTTTTTCGGTCTGAGACCTACTAAATGATTATAAATGTATTACACATTGAGGTGTTTGTTTCTTTAACTATAACTGGAAAAGCATGCTATTTTGGACTCCCTTTGTCCCTCAGGTCTGCTAATGTCTTTCTGCCTAACAGTATGAAGTCACGTGGGTGCTGGGTAAAGGAGGGAATTAGCAGCGTGGGAGAAGACTTTCCAGTGGGGAACTACAGCCACACTTCTTTCATCAGAGACTGTCCCATAAACACAACCAGCACATTCCCTGAGACTGTTCAATCATACAAACTTTTTCTTGCTCACAATGTACCATGTTATGTTGCATATGATGCAAAAGAGGTCAGAGGAAATCTGCATGCTTTTAGCTGGACCTTAACACATCACAAAAAGTCCTCACTGGTTTATAGAAGGGTTTCTACACATTGTGACTTTGCAGCCATTTGGCCATGGGAAAGGTAGAGTTTCTATATTGTTAGACGGTGGGCTAACATGGGTTAAACATTCAGCATCCCAGCGTTGCAGTGGGTCAGGAGGGTTTTTCCAACCTGGTGAACAGAGACTTGGCCTTACTGGCTTGGTCACAGGGCTTGCTGTACAGTATTCAGGATGAAAGAATAGCCTGGTCCTGTCCTGAATGTCTCAAGTTCTTATCAGGGCTTTGTTATCTTCCATTCTGTTCCCTAAGTACACTACTTTTTAGACTGAAATTTCCTCAGGGTTAGGGTAGAGAATCCCATTTGGTGCTGTCAGGGTTGCTTCCCTAAGAGCCATCTCAGGACAATTGCAGGAGGGCATTGAGAGGCCAGATCACACCTTTTGATTCTCCTGTACTGCTGTTGTGTGGATTGGTGGCTACCGCAGGTCTGGAGTTAGTGGCAGGGCTCTGCTTAAGCTCACCAGCAATGTGTCTGCATCCCTTGTCAGTGTGAACTCATTGACTGGAGAAATTCCTGCAGTAGAGATTAAACTAGGTGACTTCCACTAGGTGCTTTTCCTCAACTCGAATTTAGGGACTGCAGGATAAGACATGGCGCTAACTGGACATTTGACAGAGTGGCCAACTAAAGGTGATGTGAGATGTTTGCTTTGCTGGGTGAGACCACTGTGATCACCTTTTAGGTTTTTGCTTCTCTTTGGTGCCCAAGACCCCCTTACAGGTAGCTGTTAGGGACCATGGGATTATCTGGAATGTTTTCTCACATGGTCAATTTGAGAGATCAGTACATCAGTACCACTTTACTTCTTAAGAAAGGAGTTAAAAGAAGCTTTTAGTTTCCAGTTTTTCCTTTTCTCATAATTTTTCTTTTCCCTTCTTTCCTTTCCCCTACCCTTCCCATTTCCCCTACTCCTTTAGACCTTTTCTTCCTGTTTCACATTGTCAATTATATCATTTGAACCTTATTTACACTTTTAGTTTTTCACACTAAAGAAACTTTGGTATTTACATGTGTGTGTCCTATTTATGAGTATGGCCTCAATGTGCATCCATTTAGCTATAACTGTCTCTAGTTTCTCATTCTTTATGGCTGAGTAGTACTCCATTTTATAGAAAAACCACATCTTCTTTATGCAGTCTGTAGTTGATGGGCATTTAGGCTGTTTCCAAGTTTTAGCTGTTACAAACTGTGCTGCTATAAACATGGGTGCACATATATCACTGTGGTATGATGGAAGGGTGGAGGGGGTGAAGGGAGGGCAGGGAAATGGGGAAAAAAATAAGAACTAAGATATATCATGTAAAGGTACAGGATCCCAACAATGAATGTAACTGTATTTTATACCTAAAATGCACCAATAAACTTAATGAAAAAAAAAAGCAGCTTTTAGTGATGGCACCACACAGAGTGCTGCTGGCTAGAGAGAGTAAATTTCCATTCTGTACTTCCTGATTCGAGGAGGCTTTGTCTGTACAGCTCCTTCAGGAATGCCTTTGAGCCCCATCTCACTGTCTGATGAGCTCTTTCCTCTGCCTGGGGCCAGCAGTCTGAACACAGGGGAGGTGTCCAGTTAGATTTCATGAAATGCTTGTCTTTCAGCTTGCCAGTAATTGCAGAAGACTCCACAGTTTATAGCTTCCTGTTTGATCTTGATGTCAGGGTGATCACTGCCCTGCCACTGCTCTGACAGTGTGAGCTGAGGCTTCCAGAGGGTCATTCTGGTTTTGGTCTTTTTTTTTTTTTTTTTTTTTTTTTAACATTACTGGGGATTGAACCTTTGCACTGAGATACATCCCAATCCTTTTTTTTTTTTTAGTTTTTATTTTAAGGCAGAGTCTTGTTAAGCTACCAGGTTGCTCAGGCTGGGCTCAAACTGCCATCCACCAGCCTTAGTTTCCCCAGAGTGCTGGGATTACAGCTGTGCTGTTCTTTATGTGGAGAGAAATTGCTGCCCTTCAAGTGTGATTTACGATATCTCATTTATTCCCAGCCAAAAGTAATGCCAGTAAAGAGTTTACAGTTACATTCTTTTATTTCCAAAAAGTCATACTTAATCATCATCTGCTATTTTTCTTTCTTTTAAAAATACGTGTGTCTAGAACTCAGCACTTTATGTGGATAGTGTGTCACTGGTCCGAGGCCTTCAAGAACTGCCTCTCTCACTTCGACTCAATGTGGCTGCCGAGTTGATCCAGGTAAAACCCCCAAAGGTGTCTATAAACTGCTTTGTGTTGGGACAGAAGAATTAGAGGGAAGACATCCTTCTATAGGATGTCTCAGACTTTCCTAAATTGAAGAGTTTGTGTTAAGGTATCATCTCGCAAAATTTGAAGGTTTTTTAAAAAAGTTACTTTTATGTTTTACACTTGAGACATTTTAAAAGATCAACTTGTAATGAAAGTGAATGAAATATAGTGTTATTTCAGTCAAAATATGTCAGGCTCTGTGTTAGGCAGTGGCAACACAAAGGTGAGCAGACAGACATGACACCTGCCTTCCTGGAATGGCATCTGTTGGGCAAGGTGGATTAGTTAAATTAGTCCAGCAGTCACCATATGTCTATAAACTATACTAAGTCCTGTGAATTACAGTGTGCTATGAGCATGTATGCTAATGAGCCCGATACACTGCCAAGTGACCTGGGACCGCTTTCCTAAAGAGTTGACTGACAAGCTGAGGTATGCAGTTTAAGAACATTTAAGCTGAAATTTAAAGGTGAGTCACCCAGTCAGGTCTGCTCTAACAAAAATGACAGTGATGACAACCACCATTCTGGTAGCAGAACGTGGGGCTGGAAATGTGCGTGTCTGCCTGTGGGAGGACAGAGAAGGGGCCTAGCACGAGACTGGCATGGGGCTGGGGGAACACGGGGGCTGGACTAGGACAGTAGGGGTGGCAGACCATTGGGCTTCCCCAGAGGGGTTTCAGAGATGACATTAACAGCCTTTGGGAGGGACATGCTGGAAATGGAGACAATGACAAGGAAGAACCTCCCCATTTTCCACCATGCCATGGAGTTTTCTCAGCCTGCTTACATGTTAGAATCATCCGGGAAGTTAAAAACAACACAGAACAAAAAAGCAGACACTCCAGGTTAAAGGATTTTAGGGTTAGAATAGAGGCCACATCCCAGCTTTGTCCTGTGTGATGCTCAGTGCTAGACATTTAGTCCAGTTTGTGTTTATAGGGCCCTACTTTATTAAATATCTGTAAAACTCAAGGAGTTATTTGGAAATGAAATCTATTGAGGATGCTCTAAAGTAAAAACAAGGGATCAGTGCCCTGGTGGAGGCTGAATCTGATTTTACCCTAGTGGCTGTGAGGCCCTGATCACCGCAGAGCCTTCTCTTTGGAGTGGGATTCTTGTCTTTAGATTGCAACCTGGGCAGTGTTTAACTTTAAAGTGTAACACAGATATGGAGAAGTGTACACTTGTATATTCACAGCCATGGAATCAGCATCCAAATCAAGAATCAGAGCAGTGTCAGCTCCCAACAGCCATCACTCATACCCTCTCGGAATCCCCTCTGCCCAAAAGAGAACCACTGTCCTGGCTTCTAGTACTATAGGTTTGCCTGTTGTTGTTGTTGTTGTTTTTTCTTATCTGTCACGTTTTACTCAAATAATGTTGCGGAGAATCATTATTGCCTTCTTGGGGAATTTTTCCTGCTCCTTTATGTTAACACATTTAAACATAATGAATGAATAGGCTAATTACTTCTTGGTGACTTTGACAGATGTTTATGTCATTACAGACTGAAGTATAAATTCAAATAGACCTATGGGATAGTTAACTTTCAAGCCAGTGACAGGAAGACGTGGGCCTTTTAATTCCAGCTCTGAGCTAGCTAGCAATATCTGAGGAGGAAAATAAGAGACATAGGTCTTGGTTTTCATGAGGTCTCCCATGTTTGCCCCAGGTCAGCCAGGAAGGATGCTGGGCCAATGCCCCAGTGGGAGGCATTTTGTGAACTAAGTGTCTGAATTGAGTTCCCCCTCCTCAAAGTTGGATGACTTCCTTGGCCTCCCTGTGTTTTGTTTCCACCTCAGCAAATATGGTAAGACCCATACTTTTAACTTGACCACTGTACTTCTCTTTCAGACTGTGGTTCCTTTAGAGCTTCCTCAGGTGAGACCAAAGAGAAACGATGATGGCAAGGGACTAGGAATGCAGTTGAAGGGGCCTCTGGGGCCTGGAGGAAGGGGCCCCATCTCAGAGCTGAGATCTTCCACTGCTGGCCACCCTGGGTCCCTGGGCAAAGACAGCCCAAGACCAGGTCCTTCAGGGGCTTCTCAGAAACCTGATTCCCCACTGCAGTCAGCAGCAGACCATTTGGAAGAAGAACTAGATCTGCTGCTTAATTTAGATGCGCCTGTAAAAGAGGGAGATAACGTCTTACCAGGACAGACATCTCCTGACCTGAAATCTGAGAAGGATGACCAGGTGGCACAAGAGGAACAAGGTATGACTTTCCTTTATCCCCCATGCATCTTCTCCATTCTGGCGTTTTTGTGGAACAGCCCACCCCATCGGTGTACACACCTCTGTGCGTCTGACATCGATCCAGCATTGTCCCTGACATCTATTCCTGTGCTCACTGCTTCCCCCTGAGCTGACCTTTCTGACGACATTTCTCTTGCTTGCTATACTCAGCTCTCAAGGTGCTACCTGGCTGACTGCAGTATTACGCCTGCAGCTGCAAATTGAACCTCTGCTGTAAAAAGACATTAAGCTGTTGGAAGCCCTCAGCTTTTCAGCAGCAGACCTTTTAACTGACTGTCCGAACAGGCCTATAAACCAGCTCTTCATGCTTCCTTCTTGCTAGTTTGATCTTATTTGATACTGTAATTTGTATACATGTTTTGTGAGATGGTGATGAGCCCTAAAGCAGTTGCACTACCACATGCACAAACTGCATCTGAAAAGTATGAACTTCCAGAAATGCTACAATATAAAAAAGAACACTGAGCTAGCTGTTGGTCTTTAAAGAAAAAATCAGGGCCAGGGATTTAGCTCAGTGGTTTCGTCACCTGCTGCGCAAGTGCAAGGACCTGAGTTTGATCCCTGGTACCAAAAACAAAACAAAACACAGGGAAAAGTGAAATTCAACTTCAGAATAAACAAGAGAGCAAGCAAATCTGTATCCCACTTATTAATTTGTTCAGCTATTATCGTATCATCTTAGGGGGAGTAACAATAATGAGAGTGTTCCTGTTGTTATAGGGAAACTAATAAGTAGGGCTGAATTATATTGTGGAACAAACCCAGGGGGAGGTTTAGTCCTTGATGTTGGTATTAATGTGCAGTTGTTAACACTGCTTTTATTTCCCTAGTTCCTGCAAAAAAACCATCTGTGACTGAAGAAAAGAATGTAGACTCTGAGCAACCAAGTGCATCTAAAACTGTTACCGAGGAAGAACTAGAAGACTGGCTGGACAGCATGATTTCCTAAAAAGAACAAAAGAAGTGCCTAGAGCAGATTTTAGTTGCCTTTTCAGTGCAGGCAGGCATCAGGCTGGCCCTAGAGCCAGCGCCTTTGCCAGTGTGCCCCAGCTGGCGTGCTGCATTGGGCTCTTGCATCAGCCTGCCTCTGCCTGACAGCATCTGGGATAATAGCTGTATGGGCCCGTTTGTGTTTGTTTTCTGGCTTCATAACCCAGTAGATTCCCTTCAGGCAGGGTGTCACAGTGATGTTTCCATCTTCCTTCCTCTTGATATTTACAGCATAGCAGGTGCTGCGTCCTAGGAGAACACATACAAGCAACCAGGCATGCATTTGTCCAAAATAAACTTTCTCGGGTCTGTGGAGTTTTGTTTTCCTCATGTGGAGCCTTAAGCTACTGTCTCATGTCCCTTTCCCCAGCAGTCAAAGTTGCAGAATCACCCAGAAGAGGTGCATTATAAAAAGGCCAAACCATGGATTGGTATGTATTATTTTATTGCAGTGGGCACTTCATTTTATTTGAGAAACTCACCTAAAACATAGCAGCTCCACTACTTACAAGGGGCCCTAAAGCATTACTCAATTTTGGCATAAGATTTTTCTGAATTTTCAGTACAGTACTTTTCTCCTAATAACAGCAGTTGACAAGCTGTTACTGAAAAAATTATGAATAACCTTCAAGTGCAGTTTCAGAAAGTAAGACTGAACACAACTATTTAATGGAACTGTCCTTCTGGAGCACAAACATAAAAAACTTGCATAGCTCTATCTAAAGAGGTTTTAAGGCACTTAATGTTTCAGTGTCAACAAAGTATTGGTTTGTTTTCTATTTCATTAACTGCTTAAAGCTTTTCAAGCTGATTCTGGTTACAGTCACTAGCAAGTACCATGGGAAAAATTAGACTAGTTAACATGATTTTGTGAAGTTCATTCCATGAGCCACTGATGAATAACTGTTGTATGACATTCAGGTGTTTAAAATTTTAGGCATTACACATTTAAGACTTTTCTGGGCCTTTCAATGCTAGCATTGCAACCAATTAGTTACATTAGAGCTGAAAAACTCCGAAGGCATCCAATAAGATTCCTGCGCCCCCCTCACCTTTTTTTTACTTTGTTCACAACTACAGTTTATGTCCATTAGGCACAAAAAGCCAGATCAACTTCCAAATATCACAAAATTGTTAAATACTTTCCTGTAAAGGAGACATCTAGAAAACCTCACATATCAAATGTGCTGTAGAACTGTAAAAGGTGGCTTTTGTTTCACTGGAAGCTGACCATCCAGGATTCTTTTGTTCAGGTTTATCCAAGCTGATCTTCGTATTGCTTACGAAAGCAGTCGCCAGCCGGGAAGAAATCCCAGCACCTTTCTTGGTACATCTTCCACACATAAGATTCCTGAAATAACGTGAACAAAAGGGACTTTTTACACCACCACAAGCTAAAACCAAGTGTGGTTTCTTTTAGGAAAATGGATGCAACTAGGTATGAGGCCAGCAGGCAGATCCTTTCTTTTTCTTTTTTTCTTAAATTCTTTTGTTGGTACATTTTAGGTATACAACACATTTACATTTCTCATTGGGAATTGTACCTTTACATGATGCATCTTGGTTCTTATTTTTTTCCCCATTCCTAGCCCTCCACCCCCTCCACCCTTCCCTATTTACAAAGACTTTATTTCCATTCTCATCATTTTTCCTTTCCCTTCTTTCCTTTCCCCTGCCCCTCCCACTACCCCTACCCCTACCCCTTTGGACCTTTTCTTCCTATTTAGGCACATCCTTTCTTGCTCTATTCCCAGCCCCCACCCCTTTGGGAGCGAGAATTCATTTTTTCCTCACAGTGTTGTCAGAGAGGAAGAAGATCCCCCCTCCTGCCAAAGACTGGGAACACAGAAGAATGGATGTTGAGGGAATGAATGCCTTGTGCTGGCATGGAGAGGTGAGGCCAGCTGTAGAGACCTCCTGCCTCTCCCTCTACAGAGTGTTGGAGCTGTCAAGGTTTCCTACAGGTCCAGTGTTGAGTAACTGTTCTCTACCTTTGTATTTCTTTTTCAGACTTAGTCACAGCCTCTTTGACACATCTCCTCACTCATCCTCTCTCCAGCACAGCTCCACATTCCTGTAGGCACCCACACTCCAGGTTGCTGTCTGTCTCATGCTGTCTTATTCTGATTCTCCTGCTCTTTATACAGCCACCCACTCTATTTCTTGCTTTTTCTGATAATGTTCTTCCTGCTTCCAGCTCTTCTACTCTAAAGCAATAAGCAGAATGGCTTAGAAAATATGGTGGGAAGAATTTCCAGGAGGACTGGAATACCAGATGCCGAACCTTTTAGAGCTTTCAGTGATACAAACAGCTGCTACAGCACGTGTGCCATAGGTTCACCACCACTAGAATAGAGCCAAGGTCACCATGGGAATCTGGCTGCTGCTTAATTCACAAAGGTGATGGGAGATGCATGCCAGAGCCTAACTGGGGGGGTCATTAGCTCAGATACCCTATGCACTCAGACTTCAGAAAGGGAAGATCTAACACACGTGTATGATACTGGATTAAAGGCATTTTATTTCTTACCTGACCCGTGTGCTCTGTTTCATCTTTGTTAATCAGATACATGAGAAAAAACCTGGAACAAGGGAAAAAGCCATACTAAATGAGAAAGATAATATTAGATGTTTAATAAGAAACCTAAGTTTATTTACTCAGTTGAACTGGGCACAGGGTTCAAATGATGCCTTAAAAATAGAACCTTGAAAAAAAAATAGAAGCATGGCAAACCATCATTTCCATGCTCACCTCAAAACCAAATTTCTTGTGAATTACCATCCCAAAGCTTGAGCTGATACCAATTGCAAGATAGTGTTTTATCTACCATTTTATTAAGAAAATCATTAACAAAATAGCCCAACCTCTATAAAAATAAGCAAATTTATCATCTCATAAAAATGGAGGCCTCAAATCACATGTGTACCTCAAGGATATCACTCATGAAAAATATTTCATTAAATGCTTCTCATTCTTACAGAAGTATAGCTTTTATTTATTTATTTTTACTGTAGACAAGTGGGAAATCCTAGTGTAGTTTTACTGGCTCTAATGGTGATCTGTCTGTGACACCTAAGTTTCCCAGGGGGCTAAGCTCTTGGCTCACGTTACATGGTCTCAGATGGTGTCTTGTTCTTCAAAAAAAGTGCAAGGATAACGGTAAGGAAGAGAGAGAGAATAATTTTCTAAGGGTAGTGGAGCCAAGGCTCCAGATCGTGAGCCCTCTCAGGGCAGTGCTATATTTATAACTCAGGTCCTGGCCCATAGAAGCAGCTCCAAACATGTTCATTTCCTCTTGGTTTTTTTTTTTTTTAAAGAAAAAAGGCAGAGTCAATATCTTTATCATGTTATCATGTTTGAGACTCGGGCCAGTGGGACATGATTCCTGCCCCAGCACATTTATTTAATTGGCAAAACAGCATTTTCAGATGGGGCAGACACAAAAAATAGACCACTGCAACAAGAATGCTATGAGAAGCTGTGGAAGGGAGTCTCAACTCAGATGACTTCCCAGCCCTTCCCTCTGTGATCCCTTGGTACTGACAGGGCCGAGGGTGCACCTCCACTAAGGCGTTAGCGCCCTTGTTGGGAATGAACGGTGACTACTATTTACTAAGTGAGGGAGGGGTTGCTAACGTTATTTTGTAAAACGCCTATCTTTGCCACTTTTTTTTTTTGGTACCAGGATCAAACTCGGGACCTTGTGCTTGCAAGACAGGCAGTGGCACCACTGAGCTAAATCCCTGGCCCCACTTTTTGATAATACCATTTTCCCCAAAGGCTGTACCTACTCCATCCTATAGATTAGGACTTTCTAAATAATTCAGTGTAGTGAGGGTGGGGGAAGAGCAGTAAGGGAGCAGAGCATTTTTTCTCTTGAAAAATGATCAGTTACGGAATCTGAAATATCAGATCTTATTATCTGTAACCCATACATTCTCTAAGTTGTTTCATAGGAAATCCATGGCACATAAGCTCCAATAACTTGTTCTTGAGCAAATGCTTTACTGTAGAAGTGCAGTACTCATTTACTGTTCACCATTGCTGCCAGGCATTTGTCTAGAGCAGTAGTGGTGAACCTATGGTATATGTGCCACTTGTATCGTTGAAAGCTCTAAAAGATACACCATCACCACTCTAGATGCTGAAATAATGCAGTGTGAAACATGCACACACCAGAGTATCCCACTGTCATGGAGTTAATGTATTCATGGGATCTGTGCACATATGTGATGGCCTGAAAAATATCCACAGAAGTTGACAACATGCACATCATTGGCCCCTTGATGCGACCAAGTCTTGTGACAGGATGGGAAGAGAAAAATAAAAGAGATGGAGCCTGGGCAGTTTTCAAGTTTTGCTGACAGGGAAATGGGCAACAGCTGGAAGTAAAAATGGACATCTTGAGGATTCGAAAAAGCATATTTGTATGGTAACAAGACAACAGGAGGGGAGAGAGGCCTTGCCCGAGATGTGTGTCCTTGAGAAGAGGTGGAGTCCAGGGACATACCAAGGGGCCACCTAAGATGGGAGGGAAAACAGCCCACGGTGCCCATCTGTTGAGACAGAGGCTCTTGGGGCCACCTGGGATGTTTCTTTCAGGGAAGAAATGGCATCAGCAGAGACTGAACCATGGGACATTTTTTTTTTTTTCTTAACTCTTAAAACTCCTTTTCTCTGCCCCCATTCATCTGTATTAGCCCAGAATACTCACAAGTAGTTGGCTAAGTTGTGCTCTTGTAATGTGTGTGTTTCAAAACCATGAGGGGTTGTGTCAAAGTAGTCATTGCCAATGCCACAGATGAAACATTTCGTCTACAGAAAACAATGGAGATAGGAAAGGTATTAGACAGGGAGGAAAAGGGTAACAGCCTCTGTTCAGCTGAGGGATAATGAAAAATACTTTGCTCCAAAGTGCTTTCAGCTGTTAGTCATTCACTGCACAGTGCCTCCTACCTAGCTCCTGCTTAGCTGCGCGGTCGGCTCCCTTCTATCTTGGGGCAGCAGCTAGGGGCAGAAATGCGCAGAGCAGGAAGAGGACCGGAAACTACTTCAAAACTACTTCATTGGTAGTTCTGCCTGGGGCCAGCCCTAATTAATAACCGCACCTATTGTTAAAAACCCTTTCTGCTATAGGAATGTAAAAGTAGGGGTGGGTGAGTGAGAAACATTACCTCCATATCCTCTCGCACTTGTTCCTGCTGGTCTCTCAGCTCTCCAAAAGCATCGATAATAAGACCTAGAATTTAAAATACAAACTGTGTTTCTCTGCATAGTGGTCACAGGGATAGGAGTGATGGGGGCGGGTGGGGAGCAGAGGCCACTTTGTTTTGTCCAAAAAGTGAATTATCAGCCTGAACTATTCAATTAAGGCGAAACTGGGGGAAACAGCCTGCTTTGCCAGAGCTTCACGCTGGCCCCGTCTTACTGCTCCTCTTACTCCACTTCAGTGCTGTGTACCTGCTCCTCCTCGGAACTCTCTCCTCCCCACCTTCCCCTCATTCTTCTCTCTTGCTCAGTGGTTTGTTTTCAGTCTTCGCAGTGGGTGCTTCTCCTCCTGACCCTCACGAGGGTCCTTCTTTCTAGCACATAACAGGGCATATCTTACAGGCTCCTCAGCTCACCATGAACTGGACTAAACTCATTGTCTGTCCTTCACTGGTTCCTGAGAAGCTACTGACTAAGACATAGTACCCCTTCCTTTCCCCAGAAGACGATAAAACATGATGTTCCCATAGTCCTCTGCTCCCTCCCCACCTTTCTGCCTGGGAGACCAAAGACTGGGCCGCAGGAGCCACGGGACGAGGAGCTAATCCAGGTAGGGTATGGAAGGGAGGGAGTCCTTGGTGTGGATTCTCAAGTTTCTTGTAACAATGTCTGGGCATATCTTTGGCTTTTTATATGTAGTCAAGGCCTCATATAGTAGATGCTCAATAAATGCTAATTTTTTTTTTTTTTTTGGGTACCGGGGATCGAACTCGGGTCCTTGCGCTTGCAAGGCAGGTGGCGGAACCACTGAGCTAAATCCCCGGCCCAATAAATGCTAAATTAACAAGTGAATTCACAAACTTCTTTATAAATTAGGTCATAGTTGCGGAAAAAACTCGATTTATTAAACTCTATTCATACTTAATATAATTGGCAACCATACCTTGAATGATGGCCAGCAAGATGACAATGACAAAGAAGAAAAAGGTAATGTCAAAGACAATGCGATACATTTCGTAAGGATCACCAGCAGGGTCTTCAATTTCATCGCCAATGCCGCCTCCTGCTCTCACTCCCACATACATGTGGAAAAGGTAACACTAAGAGAGAAACACAGTGGCCATTCAGGTCAAAGAGTTCTGTGTCCAGCAAAACGGTTCCATCATTCATATGACTAAGCCTGTGACAGCCCTGACCCAGCAGCAGGGGACTCTTCAGTGGCACAGGTTTTCATGGCTGCTGTCACCATATCTGTCCTCAGTTTGCTGTCCACAACAGTGGCAAGACTGTTACTATTAAATATGTTTTGGTCCATTTTTTTAAAAGACAGTTTTGAACTGCTTGATACAACAGGATTCATTTAAGGTGCATGTAAGTTAGAAGATCTTTAAGGCCTGATGAGTATGGCATATTCCAGATCCTAGTTTTTATTCATTTATTTTCAAGGGTGTCAGTGTAGTTTTTTTAAGCTGTGCTGTAAACACTCAGAAAAGGCTCCTACTGCTTCTGCATTCCCTATAAACCTGGCAGGGCACGGATTTCTGCAGCATCTTAGATAGAAATTGAACATCTTTAATCTGAAGTAAAAAATGCTCCAAAATCTCAAACTCTTGAGAGTTTACTACACGATCACAAATTCCACACTTGGAAAATTCCACATTTCACCTAATGGGATGGGTTACAGTCATCAAAAAATACTGTATAAAGTTACCTTCAACTAAGTGCATAAGATGTATGTATGTGAAACACCATGAATTTCACATTTAGACTTAGGTCTCATCCCCAAGACACATCATTAGGCATATGTAAATATTGCAAAATCAAAAAATCTGACACTTCTGATCCCAAACATTTTGGATAGGGGCCCTATAATAGACTTTCTTCTGCACGTTTGATGCAGTGTAGGCACCTGGCCACTGGCTTGCCGAGGAGGGCAGACATCTCTTCACCTGACTGCACAAGTTGGCAGTTGCTTGAAAGGTAAAGCAAGACCCTAGTGAGCCTGAGGCCAGGTGTGAGTCACATGGGTGCTCTGCCTGCTGCTGTCTTGTGGCTGCTTGTCCCAAAGAGGCCTAAGGAGAGTGAAGCCAATGAGCGTTCCTTTTCGTATAGGCATGCTTGCAGTCAGGAGCAGTTTGCTGCCACCTATCTCGGACCATAAATTGTTTTCCTAAAATCAGGTCCTGATAAATGATGCCACTGAAGCGGTGCTGGGTCACCCTGAGCTGTTCTTTCTGTCCTGCTGCAGCCTAGCCTTCTAGGACTTCCCGCATCCTGCCCCTGTGGTTGTCTGGTTCTTCAGCTTTGGTGGTGGTTTGGAAGGTCCCCACTGGCTGGCTGAAATCAAGTACCTTATTCAAGGGACCTCACTGCCAGTTCTCAGAGATAGAAGAGCAAGTTTGTCTTCCAGGAAGTTTAGATGTGAGTCATTCACGAGGGGGCCTCCTCCTTACCCCAGATAAGGTGAGATGAATGATGACCCTGCTGCAGTGTGCTTCCCTTTTCATGAGGCTCTGATCCCACCAACTGAATCTATTTCTATCGGTGCTCTCTTCCCTGTACCTTTCTCCTTGCACAAGACATCTTTTGCTCTAGCCTCTCTTGGACTGCAACTAAGGGCTCCGGCGCTCAGTTCTCCAGGCCACGCCCATGGTCCTTCTCTTGCAGGGAGGCAGTGTGACATGGTGGCCTCACAGCAGCAGGGGGACTCACCGTCATCATGTCATCACACTTCATGTCGGGCTCATCGTCATCTTCACTTTTGTTGTAGAACTTACGGAAGAAGTTGAAGGCCACCACCGTGTAGAGGTAAACCACCACTGCCAAGAGACCGACGGTCAGAACCAGCTGTGGGGGAGAGCACAGAGGAAAGGAGAAGGAAGTGGGATCTCCATCGTGGAGGTTCAGGAATGACTCAAAACAGAGGAACTGGAAGGCCCAGCAAGGAGTGAAAGGGGCGTGGGTGAGAGGCTGGTGATGGAGGACGTTATACTGTGTGCAGAGAGGGACAGACATGGGTTGAACAGAGTAATGATGCGGTGTTAGGGGCTGAATCCTGTTTCCCCAGTCCATATGCAGAAGCCCTAACCAGCACATCCCAGGAATATGACAGTTCTGGAGGCAGAGCCTTTAAAGAGGTGATTAAGCTAGAAGTAGGCTGGGTCCGAATCCAACTTCACTAGTGTCCTTAGAAGAAAAGATAGGACACCAGATGCATGCACACACAGAGGGACAGTCACGTAAAAAGGCCTCCACCAGAGGGCAGCTGTTCACAAACCAAGAAGAGCAGTCTCAGAGGACACCAACCCTGTCAGGACCTTGATAACAGACGTCCCACCTCCAGAAGTAGACACAGGCTTCCATCCCCTTGGTGGCAGTTTGTTATGGCAGCCCTGGCAGAGTAACAGTGTACTGGCTTGGGCATCTCTAAACTATAAAAGTACTCAAGCATTGAGGAGTGAGGGCGTTATGAGAAGATCACATTGTTATAGAGCTAGCAGTTCCCAGGGCTGGACAACACAGCTCCCACTCTAATGCAGCTTCTAAAACACCACAGGTTCCTTGGACCCGAGTGTCCCTGGTGATGCTGCCTTATAAATAACGAGGAACAGGATGACCCTCATGGCTTTGATGTTACTATAAGAATTACGATGGCTCAGCCAGCTAACATTTTTTCACTGAGAAGTGTGCCCAAGCCCTTTGTGGGGTCACAGGGCACGATCACTTCCAGGCTTTAGTAGGCAAGGGTTCAGCGGCATGCATGAGGGGTCAAGGGACCTGCACATGTGGCCTATACCAGGGACTTGGTACCAGGCTGAAGACAAGGAGATCAGCAAGATACATTTGGTGCCTTTGAGGAGCTACACAAAAGGGAGTGGGCATGACTGCTAAGTGCCACAGTAGATACATATTCGGTGGCCTCTGGAGGAAGGAGTAGTTATTCAGGCCTCGGATGGAGGACTTCACAGAAAGCAACAGGTTTAGGAAACATGAGAAAGAATTTGGACTTTACACCAAAGGAAAGCAAAGGGCTCGAGTCTAATCTCTGCCACTTAGCAGCTGTGTGGTCTTACATAAGCTGCTCAGCTTCTCTGAGCCTCAGTTCTATTATCTGTCAAATGCGCGTAACGCTGACCTGACAAGGTAGTTGTGAGACTGTCCCAGTATCTGAGACACAGTACAGGCCTGGCACATTTTCATTTCCTTCTTTGTTTTCCTCTTCTGCATGTAAGTCTCATACATAAGGAATGTACTTTGTGAGAAATGAAAGGCTAAGCAGTTTGAATTTGTAGACAAGAAGAAGCTATTAAGAGGATTTTAATATTGCTATATCCAGTAATTTATTTTACATATATTTATTTATTTTACATGCTAAATATATAAAGTATGTGTCTTAACTCCTTGGTTCTTAATTTGGGACACATGACAGGTATCTGGGGAGTTTTCTAACTATACATGTCTACTTGCTAGCTTCCAAGGAGTGTATCAGAGCCGTGGAGGAAGGAGTACACCTAACAAGGGTCTCCAAATTGATTTGGAGATCTCCATTACTTTGTTCATCATTTCCCTGCTCCCCTGGACTGATTAAATTTCAGGGTCTCTGAATCAAGGTCTTAGGACTCTCATGTGACAATGGCAGTTATATACATATATATTTTTTGGTACCAGGGATTGAACTCGGGACCTTACACTTGCGAGGCAGGCGGCGGTGCCACCACTGAGCTAAATCCCTGGCCCAACAGTTATATTTTTAACTGGCTGATGTTTTGCAAAGCAATCACTGTTTATTCAAGTGTCTGGCCAAGAAAGGCACACTATACGCTATGACACATTCCTTCCTGTCATACACTAGCATACTACTGTTGTCATATTTCCAAACTGGTATAAACCCAATACCTGTTTGCCATTGTGAGTTACAGATGACAGAATAGTCCTCAAGGTCTTGAAGCCCATTGCGATATCCAATAAATGAGCAGCAAAGAAGAAGTTGTTGTAGTGCCCCAGGATTGACATGGTTGTGTACCAAGCAAGGTAGAGGAAGGACTGGAAATGGAAAAAAATTAACAATTTCTCAGGCATTTGTGCAGCATGCTGTGCTCACTGAGCCATTCTTTTTCACATTTTCTGGGAACAAAGTGAACATGAGGGGATGTGGGTGCTGACCAGCTATGGGCTGGGGTGAGGACTGCCAGGTGACACCCATCTGCCTCACACTACTGCCCAGGGGAGAAGAGTCCCCCACACCCTAAGGCTCTTGGTCCCTCAGAAGTAGTCCCTGAAGCTTTCTTGGCAGCCCCTGGCTGGTTTCCCTGTGGAATCCAGTCCCATCTCTGAATGTGGGCTACAGAATCTTGCTTTTCCAGGTATGACACTCACATTGTCAGTGAAAACAACCCCCAGCTTCCAGATATGGTATTTCATGTCGACGGAACTCAGCCTAAAGAGGAGCAAATAATTTCATAACTTATAAATGTCAAGATTTGGTTAAGCATTTAATAAGGGGGGAAATTAAGCTTTCTTTCCTCTCAGGTTTAATAACCTAAATACAGCTGTGAACTTTATCAAGTTAAATAGGTTCCCCAGAGACAAAAACCAGACATTCTGAAATCTTAATTAGTCTTTCTCTTCTAGCTCTACTGGGCATAAAGAAATCGGATTGATCTTCAAGATTTTAAAAGCCATCATTTCCCAATATGTTAGAATCCAGACGAAACACCTGTGGCAGACCAGGGCCCAAGAGAACAAAGACATGGCTGTACTCTTCTCCTCTAGCACAGTGGAGAGGAATGGGAAAACCAAGGGTCTGTTTTAGCGACTTCGGATTTTAACTTCTAAGCTCTGTACCATGACACCAGAGAAGCTGCCTCTGCTTTGGTCTCTTCCACTGGGCTAAAGTCAAGGGCATTTTTGTCCAAGCCCAGGAGTTCAGCAATGCGCTCTGCTCCGTAGAGATCTCCATACTTGTTGATCACCTAAAGTGGAGAGATGACAGAGTGAGCTGGGGCCACACATCATTATTCATGTTTTACTAGCTCTGTGGTCTTCAAACTTTGCTACCCTTTGGCCTTTTCCAAGGGGCTGATGAAGACATGATTCAAAATGCAACAGGAAAAGAGAAAAAATGATCCCTAGAGGATACTGAAGTGCTAAAGGCAATTAAATGAACATTGCGTTTTGTGATCTGGCATCATTTTTGGAGGGGAGAAAAATGTGCAGAGAAAAGAGGCATTATGTTAAGCTGTTGAAGACAGATTGAGAATGAAGTAAAAAACCCACAGACTGTCATATACTAGCACTTCTGTGACTCACTCTCCTCAGGATAATATGATAGAATTAACATCAGGTTTACGCATGTCTGCATATGGATATCTGATAATAAGTATGTACTATGTTTCTCTGTGATCACAGAACTCACCCCCACTGACAAGGCATACCTTTCTCTTCACAAACTTGTCCCAGTAGTTATTAGGAAAGGATCTGAAAACAAAAATGAAAAAAGCAGGTTCTTAATTCTTAAAACATCAAGGCAAGCACATCAAGAAACTTTCTAGTTTGGGTGTCTGGACCTGTGATCTTTTTGGTTTCTGTCCTGCTCACTGAAGAATTCAAGACTTGATTGAAGTTCAGAGTCATCACAGATCTACTGATGTTTGGTTTTTATTGCTTTGTCTTGACTTCTGAAACATTTGAAAACCATTCTGCATTTTTTATCTCAATATTATGATTAAGAACCAGGAATTCTGAGGACAGACTAGCCAAAAGCAACTACTGTGCATGTTTCTTTGTTTTCTGAAACGTGCCCAGCCTGTAGCCCCTATCTCATGCTGCATTTCCAGCTCCTAGGTGCCAACTGTGTTTGCCACCCATGTGTCCATTGTTACTTCCATGCCTGGGCAGGCTTCCTGTGCCTCTGCAAAGGCAGAAGTCCAGTTATATGTTTCTTGATCCTTTTCCTGATCCCAGCAGAACCAGAAATGAAACCTAGGTTTGCAATTCCATTCAATGAGTAGTGTCACTAACTGGGGTAAATACTAGGGATGCTGGATATGATAAAATGTATATATAATTTACATTGGGTTTGTCTTAACATGAATGCTTTTCTCTTGTGAATGCTTTTGTTTTCTTCATTAAATTTACTGGTACATTTTAGGTGCATTTTAGGTGTATGATGACATTCATCATTAGGAATTTATACCTTTAACATGATATATCTTGGTTCTTATTTTTTCCCCATTCCCCTGCCTTCCCTTCAACTCCTCCACCTCTCCATATTTACAAAGACTTTGTTTCCATTTTTTCCTCTTTTCCTATTTTTTTTTCATTCCCATGTAAGTTCTGTGACATCTGCTTTCTTCAGGGAGTTAAGAGCCCTGTTTCCTCTGGAGCCAGTTCCTTCAATTCCACCCTCCCTAGTGTCCCCAGGGAGATGGTCTTTCTTCTTCTGCCTGTAGCTTACACCAGCTCCACTGCAAACAATTTCTTATCATTAAAGTTGAGAAAGAGTTGCCACCTTCTGGCACATTGGCAAAAACTGTTTAAATTGTTGATCCTGGTACCACTGCTCCCAGTGCAGAGGTAGAGGCTTCTGGGCCACTGTATCACTGCTCCCAGCACAGAGGCAGGAGCTTCTGGGCCGCCGTATCACTGTTCCCAGCGCAGAGAAAGGGGCTTCGGGGATGCCGTACCACTGCTCCCAGTGCACAGGAGGTGAGCCATGTGGGCGCCAACAGCACATACATCCCCTGCCCCCGCCACCCGTCGAAATGAGAAGACACATAAACAAGCCTCAAAACCAGACTTCCAGATCACCTACAGCAACCCCAAAGGAGAGGAGATGAAACACTATGATACTCAACCACCTGGACTCCCTGAACTGGCAACAAAAGAGGATCTGGAAAAAATGAAATCAGAAATAATTTCTCAGATAACAGCAGAGATTGTGCTCATAGTGCAAGACATGATTAATAAATCTAAAGAGGAGCTGAGGAACATGATGGAATCTCAACATAGGAAACAAATGGAATCCATAAAACAGATGCAAACAGATTTCCAGGAGATGAAAAACTCCATTGAAAGTCTACACAGCAGAATGAGCCAACGTGAGGACAGAATTTCAGATATAGAAGATAAGATTGCAACTAATGACCAGGAAAAGAAAAATCACTTCAAAATTGTAAGGGACCATGAGAAGTAAATCCAGAAGCTGCTAGATGATGCAAAGAAAAATAACAAGACTGATTGGCATCAATGAAGAAACAGGAGAGAGTGCAGATGACATAAAAAAACTGTTCATAGAAGTGATGGCAGAAAACTTCCCAAGCAGGGGAAAAGAACTTGACATACAGATAAGTGAGGCATACAGGACTCCAACTAGCCTTGATCAAAAAAAAAATCTACACATCGGCATATAATTAAGATTCCAGAAACCCAACAGAAGAACAAAGTTCTACAAGCAGTTAGAGAAAAGAAACAAATCACATACAAAGGAAAGCCCATCTGAATCACAGCAGACTTCTCAATGCAAACCCTCAAGGCAAGAAAAGCCTGAAGTGATGTACTCCAAGCCCTAAAGGAAAACAGCCTCCAACTCAGGTTGATGTACTCTGCAAAACTATCTTTCAAAATTGATGGAGAAATAAGATACTTTCATGACAAAGAGCACCTTAGTAACTTCATGAATACCAAACCAGCACTCCAAAAAATTTTAGACAATATCCTAGGAAAAGACAATGAAGATCACAACCCCAGGAAGCACAGCAGAATGAATACATCGAGGACAACAAGAAATTAAATCTAAAGGGGGAGAATTCAACAAAAAGAAAAAGTCATGACAATGCTATGTCAGTACGTATCAGTTATAACCATCAATGTTAATGGTCTCAATTCACCAATCAAAAGAAATAGATTGGCAGAATGGTCAAGAAGCAAGATCCAACAATATGCTGCATATAAAATGTTGATCCTATCTAGAATGGCTGGATCCCTCCTGGGAGGGTTCTGTGTAAGGCTGGATTACAGCCGAACCTCTTGCCCTTGGTGTATGCATTCTTAACTTTCCTTTATTTGAGCTATTGTTTCAGGACCTGAAGTACAACAGTCAGTCCTTTATTCTACAGAGATCAGCTGGAGAGGAGGAAGTGGGGACCTCTTGGTAGAACATGACTTTGAGCAAAGGCCATCTATCCCACAACAGGGTTGTACTTTGTTTGTTTTGTACCGGGAATCGAATTTAGGGCCTCACACTTGCCAGGCAGATGCTGTGCCACTGAGCTACATTCCCAGCCCTGGGTTTAAAAAGAAAAATTATGTAAAAAAAATTCTGTGGCTCATTAAAGCAGTTTCTTTGTCTTAACCATCTAACTGCCACTTAAAAAAAAAAACAAATGCTGGTATTACAGAATAAACTGCTAATAGACTTATCTCTGGAGGAAGAAAATTTTTTTTTACTTTCTTCTCTGTACACTCTCTGCTGCTTGATTTTTTTAATGTATTGCATTGAGAATCTAAAATAAAACAAGCAGAGATCATGCCATGCTTCCTCTGCTGCACTAACAGCTCTTTCCTTTAAAATCCACTGTGAAATGATTTGTAACATACTCAGCTTTGGTCACAGCTTGTCCTCAGTAGAAGATTCCCAAATGGTGTTGAGGGTCACTGTCTATAGCCTGGGGGCCAAGAGCCTTTCAAGGACATGACCTGACTGTGGTCTAAGCATTTTCAATTTCTTGTTGCCTGACCTGACTAGGGATTAGGGATCAGAAGCTCCCTAAAAGTAGAACATATGTTTTCACCTGGTAATATTCCTTAAAATATGGCATAGAGAACAGGAATTCAGAAAGAAAATACAGAAAGAATATATGTAAATACAAATGGTCAGAAAAAATTACAAGATGCTCCACCTCTTCAGTAATCAGAGAAATGTACAATGAGGTGCTATTACACACCTAGCAGATCAGTAAAATTTTTTGACAATAACAAGTGCTGAAAAGGAAAGAAGTAGAAACTCTCAGTACAGTATTTTTAGAATGTATTATATTGGAACAAATATTTTACATATCCTACCATTCAGCAAATGCCTCCCTGGTCTATATGCTAGAGAAACTCTTTGACTTGTATACCAGATACAGTAATGTTCACAGAGTACTTCTTTTAATAGCCAGAAACTGGAAACAGGTGAAATACCCACAATCAGAAAAACAGATAAATGTATGTTGATACACACTACAGTTCTGAAAATGAACAAACCATAGATATACACATCAGTATAGGTGAGACCCAAACCAAATGCCTAACAAAAGATTTAAGTGACACTAATAATTTACATGGTCATATAACCCCATTTTTGTAAAGCTCAAAATAGTTAAAATGAAGCAATATATTTAGAGACAAACACCTAAGTGGTAAAATTATAACTTAAAGCAGGAGAATGAATATCACTAATAACTAATTGAGCATTAATATAAATATTAGAAAAGAAGTTAGCTGGGGTTAGAAGGATATAATCAAAGAGGATAGCACAGGGGGATTTTAAGTTTTTAGCTGTGTTCTGTTTTTTTAATCTTTGTGGTTTATCCTTAAAAAAGCACACATACATTTTTGCATGTTCTTGCATATGTGCATTTAAGAAAAAAAAATAAGAAAGCTTAACATAGACACATTAAAACACATCTTAGGAGGGTTAGTTCTAATGCTATATAGCACAGCAGGTCAACTACAGTCTAAAATTTATACATTTCAAAATAACTGGAGGAGAGAGCTTGAAGGCTCCTAAAACTAGAAATGATAATATTTGAGGAGATGGAAATGTTAATTACCTTGATTTGATCATTATACACTGTGTACATTTATTGAATTATAATACTGTATCTCATAATGAAGTATAAATATGTCAATTAAAATTATATTTAATTGAAAAAAGAAAATAGTTCTTTATGGTATAAGAATAATTGAAAAAAGTAAGTTACAAAGCACTCCATGTACTATGATGCCATTATTGCAAACAAAAAAATTAAAGGTTAGACTACATAGAAATTTTAAAGCATCTATTCATTCTATGTGTCCATTTCCTTATTCATGGAGATTTAAGTCACTTGAATTAAAAAGTGACATAATTAAAATTAGCAAATATCCTTATTGGGACACTTTGGGGTATCTGTTTCATTATCAGGATAAAGTTCTGGAAATTGAGCTGCATTTGTACTGGGACTTTTAGAGCCACATCACCTTGTGCCATGGACTCACATATTACTGATAACTCCAGAAAGCTTCCTAAAGAATGAAATTATTTAATAATGTCAAAAACCTCCACAGTGTAATGGCAAAGGATCACAAACAATGCTTAGTAGTTCCTTATGTTTCCTGGGTGTAACTGGCAGGGATCTGCAGCAGAGACAAACTGGATTTGCATTGGTCACATTTTTTCTGCTCCTAAGAAAAGAGCCTTTCCTTCCTAGACACTGTTAAAAAAAGTTTAGTTATACCTTTGCAGCCTGTCTCTCTGGTTGATCATCCTTGGATAAGAAGCACTTTTTTTCTTCCTCCTGAGTTTCAGTAGTTGTTTCTAAATTTGTATATCTTAATTGGCATGGGTGAGTTCCAACACAGTCAACCTTTGTTTACATAGTTAATCCTATTTCTTTACTTTCACCATAATAATTCATCTTCTGTCTCTCATTTTTATTACTGTGACTGTACTAGCATTAGAGAATACCATTTGCTAATAGTGATGGCCATTTTTTAAACAGAGGAAAGACAATGCATAACTTAAAAAAAATCAGTGAATTATTTTATGGTGCTGGGGGGATCAAACCCAGGGCCTCACACTTGCTAGGTAAGTGCTCTACCACTGAACTATACTCCTAGCTCATGAGTAACCGTTTGGTGCCCACCATGTGCCAGGCACACACCAGGCATTTGACATACATTCATTATTCCTTGAAGGACTGCAGGAGGTTATATCCCCATTTTTCTGTTTATGAAAGAAAACTAACATTAGAAGGCTTGATTACCTTGCCCAAAGTAACAGTTCCCCGAGTAGCACAGCTGACTTAGTCCATTGCCTGTCTCAAGAATCAGTGCTGTTTCCCTCATAGCACCACAAGCATACTAGGAAAGAAGGCTCTCCCACAGGCCTTATTATCTCTAATCCAAGTGACCCTATATTAACTGCCTCTTAATGTTCTCTTGGGAGAAGGTTTATTTCCAATATGATTGTTTATTTAAAGCGACATGATGGTCATAGGACTGCTTCACCACGGGGGCTTTGGAGAAGCTGATCAGCGGGATCTCTAGACCTCTTGGCCAATTAAGTCTTGGAAACACTCACCGTATGACACAAACAGGGAAATCTAGTTTAAGTCATATTGTACTAGACATCTGGTATTAATTAAATATGCTCGGTCCTTCCTGATGATATTCTCTGACCTCCATTCAATCAACAGAGATATGGCATACAAGTATTTGAGGGACAATAGGCATGTTATTAAACAAGCAAGGGAGAAAAGACCTGGAAACCTAAGGAAAGCTTACATTAATCAGTCAGCAAGGCTATGGAAGAGGGATTCTGTCTATAAAAGCAAGTCCTTCCCTGTTGGGGTGGAGGGACACTTACGGTGTGTTGATGACTAAGCGGTCCCACTGCCCCTTGATGTCGTCCTCAGACGGCTGCTCAGTGATATACAGGCCATCAAACTCCAGCTTCCTGGCAATTTCTTTTTCCCTTTTGAATACCGCCAAAGGGACCTAGGAGAGGGAAGACACTAGTTATTCAGATAAGGTTTTATGATTAAAGCAACTGCTGCCAGCAATTTGTCCCAAATTAACCTTCCAACTTCAGTAATTTCCTTATACTGAGATTTTAGGGTACCAGTTGGGGGATCAAAGCCAAATAAATTTCCTCTCACTGGGCCAGAGATTTAGCTCAGTGGTTCTGGCACCTGCCTCACAAGCGCAAGGTCCTGAGTTAGATCCCCAGTACCCCGCCCCCCCCCCCCCCCCGCAAAAATTTCCTCTCACTCCTTTGGCCAATATACCTGTCCCTCCAAGAGCTGATCTGATGGGGGCTACCCTTTAGGGTTGCAGCTAAATAGTTGATATTAATACAAGCTGGACTTCTGGACCCATCCTTGTGAGAAAACCTTGTTTGGATGTGTGCCAGGGCTGAATGGTTAGGTTTCCTGACACTTCTAGGCTTGGAATTGAACCAAGATTTAGAAAGGACAATTGTTATGGTTTAGTTCTAAAATGTTCCCCAAAAGTCTCATATTTGGAGGTGGGGCCTGGTTGGAGGGGGTGGATCACAAGGGGCGTGACCTGGAAGGGTAAATTTTCATTCCTGGCTTCTCTCTTCTCTCTCTGCTTCCTGGCCACTATGGGGGCAGGGGGGGGGTTGAACAGTTCTCCTTTGCCATCCCCTTTTGTTTTCTTGGTTTTTTTAAGTCTCTCTTGGTTCTTATTTTTCACCCTTGCCCAGCCCTCCCTTCAACCCCTGCATTCCTCCCTATTTACAAAGATTTTGTTCCTATTTTTCCATTTTCTCATATTAATCCCATTCCCTTCTATCCTTTCCCCTAGCCCTCCCACTTCCTTCCCCTTTGCCCCTTTTCTTCCTATTTCACATTACCTATTATACATTTTAGTCCTTATTTACACTTTCAGTTTCTCACACCAGAGAAACTATTCAGTATTTATACACGTGTGTCCTATTGATTTCACTTAAGAGTATCATCTCAATGTGCATCCACTTAGCTATAAATGTCTCTAATTTCTCATTTTTTATGGCTGAGTAGTACTCCATTTTATAAAAAAAACACATTTTCTTTATCCAGTCTCTAGTTGATGGGCATTTGGGCTGTTTCCAAGTTTTAGCTATTACAAACTATGCTGCTATGAACATGGGCGCACATATATCACTGTGGTATGATTCTTTTAATTCTTTGGGGAAGATCCCCAGCAGTGGAATAGCGGGGTCAAACGGGACTTCCAGTCCTAGTTCTTTGAGGTATCTCCATACTGATTTCCACAGTGGTTGCACCAGTCTACACTCCCACCAGCAGTGGAGCAGGGTTCCTCTTTCCCCACAGCCCCGCCAGCATTTGTTATTGGTTGATTTCATGATAGCAGCCATTCTTTCTGGAGTGAAGTGGAATCTCAGCGTTGTTTTCATTTGCATTTCTCGAATGACCAGGGATGTTGAACATTTTTTCATGTATTTATTTGCTATTTCTACTTCTTTGTCTGAGAAATGTCTGTTCATTTCAGATGCCCATTTTCAGATTGGGTCTTTAAATTTGGGAGATCTGATCTTTTTAAGTTCTTTATAGATTCGAGATAGTAGACCTTTGTCTGAGGAAGAGCAGGTGAAGACTTTTTCTCACATTGTGGATTGTCTCTTCACACTGCTGGTGGTTTCTCTTGCTGTGCAGAAGAAGCCTTTTAATAAGAAGAGATCCCACTTGTTGATTGTGCTAGTTCATGGGCAACTGAGGTTTTGTTCATAAAATCTTTTCCTACACCGATGTCTTCAAGGGTTCTACCTAACCTCTGTTCCAACTGGTTCAGAGTTTCTATTTTAATATTTAGATCTTTAATCCATTTTGATTTTAGTTTAGTGCATGGTGAGAGATATAGGCCTAGTTTTAATCTTTGGCAAGCTGAAGCCCAATTTTTCCAGCACCATATATTAAAGAGGCTATCTTTCCTCCAGTGAGAGTGTTTGGCTTCTTTATCAAAGATGAGATGGCTGAGTATGTCTGGTGTTGTTTCTGCATCTTCTAATCTGTTCCACTGGTCCTCAGGTCTGTTTCTTTGCCAATACCATGCTGTTTTTATCATAGTAGCTTTGTAGTAAAGTTGCAGGTTGGGGATTGTGATACCCCCTGCCATGTCTCTGTTACCTAGAATTGCTTTTGCTATTCTGGGTCTCTTCTTGTTCCAAATGAATTTTTGGACTGTTTTCTCAAGGTCCATGAAGTATGCTGCTGGGATCTCAATTGGAATTGCATTAAATCTATATAGTAGTTTTGGAAGTATGGCCATTTTCACTATATTAATCCTTCCTACCCAGGAGCAGGGGCCATCTCCTTTTGTTACGCTGTTTCTGAGCTGGAGTGAGCCAACCATGGAGTGAATCGCCTGAAAATTCTGAGGCAAAATAAACCCCAAGTTTTGGGTGTTGGGTATTGTGTCCAGCAATAGGAAAGTGAGGGATACAACAATTTATTCTATTCTAGAATAGACTGGTCAGCCACAAGAATGTGCTGAAATGTTCCAACTCTCTTCCATGACTAGGGTCATATGCAGCACATGGTTTCATGAAACACTGTCTGCAAGTTAGAATATGAGGATTCAGAGGACTCTGTATATTGCCTTTTGGTTAAAGTTTTCTTTCTGCAAAGAGCTTCAGCCAGGCAGTAGCAGACATATATATTACCAACTATCACTCCCCATTCTCTTATACAGTAGAACCATCTTATCTGTGGGGATACATTCCAAGACCCTCAAGGAATGCCTGAAACCATGGATATGACAAAACCTTACACATACTGTTTTTTCCAATACATACAAACACAAATTTAATGTCTTTCTCAGCTTAAGTATACGGTATATGCTGTATGATAAAACTTTCTCATACAGTGTAACCATTACTTTTGCAGTTTGAGGTGTGACAGCAAATCCAGCACACATTTCTTTATTCTTCTTCAGTTTCATAGACAGAAGATTTATTCTACAGATGTTAGCAACTTCAGCATAGGATTCTTTCCTTATTAAGAACTGCTACCTTTTTACTTAAAGGAAGACCATTATGGCTTCGTTATGGCATATCCAAATAGCTAGCATCATTCCCTTTTGCACTTTGAGGCCACCATTAAGTAAAATCAGGATTACTTTCATTGCTCTGTGATACCTTGACATTCGATCTGATAACTGAGAGGGCTTTTAAGTGACCAACAGGGAAGTAGTATATACAGTGTGGATACACTGGACAAATGGATGACTCATGTCCCACATGAGACAGATAAGATGATGTAATTCTGTGCTGGTTTTATTCATGTCCTAGATGGGACAGATAGAATGGTGTAATTCATCTTGCTACTCAGGATGGCATGCAATTTAAAGCTTATGAGTTGTTTCATTTATGTAATTTTTAATTTAATGTTTTTGGACTGCAACTGACTAGATAACTGAAACCATGGGAAGTGAAACCATGGATAAGGAGGCACTATCATAATTGTAACTATAATTTTAGACTACATACAGTAACATGGCTCTAAAAACCCACCACCAAAGGGGAAATGCAGAAAGGGACAGAAAAGTAATTCACTCACTTCAACTAAGCATACATGCATTTCAATGTGAGGCAGAATGAGGTCAGAGGATACTGCCCAAATACCAGGAAAGGAGAAGCCAGGATAGCCAGAGCTTCTCTAGCCAGAAAAGCTTAATTCAGCCAGAGCCTGGGCTTCTCATTCATTTGGAACACCACTTGGTTACTTAGTGACATCTCTGAGAACTTAGTCTCCAAACTTTCAATAATTCTTTCTCAAAACTCATTGTATGCATTTATCCCACACAGCTCCTTTATTTCCAAAAGAAAAGGACAAAACATAGACAATGATTTGTGAAGAGTTGCCTCTTGCCCCTTTTTCTTTAAGGTAACGAACACTGGAGAAATAGAAGACTAAAGGAAGTGGCAAAGGCTAATAATGGGCATTGAACACTGTGAGGAATCAATGATTGCTGTTAGTTAATGTATGATGTGGGAAAAAAAGCAAAGCCAAAGCTTTTGACTAATGTCTGTTCTTTTTTGAAATAACTTTAAATAATGATAATACCAAGACTTAGATTAGTACTGATCTCTGGGACTCTTAAAAGTTCCTCTTCAGTTTTCTAGGAGTTTCTATACCCTTGAGAGAACTTCCACATTTTCCTTCACTATGTAACATTTGTTTTTTGTCATCTCTAGGTCACCAGTCTATATGTAGACCAATCCAACAAGCTGAGCTCTAGGATTGCAAGCCAAGGAACAGAAGCTAACATGCTAGGGTTTGCTATGAACAGGGCTCCCAATACTTTCACACTCATTAATTCATTTCACTCCTAGAACTTTAGACATTATTATATGCTACTCATTTTTATAGATTAGGAAACAGGATCTGGGAGGATAAGCAGCAGAGCTGTTGAGTCCAACCCAGTCATCCTGGCTCTAGAATCCTTGTTTTCCTAGTTTCCCTGGAGTCCTTAGTGTGGCCCAGGGCACACAGTCTCTCCAGCAGGGTAGCCAGACTTTCTACATGATACTATAGTTTACTATGGGAAGAATGGCCACAAGGATAGAAATAAGTTTCCTGGACCCTTCTCAGGAAGAAAATGGCTTGGAAGAAAAATGGCTTTTAAGAAACATAAGAAAAAAGTAAGAAAAGTAAGAAAAAAATGTAATGAAAATAAGTAATGAAAAAAAAATCATGGTATGTGGAAATAGAAATGGACTCAAAACATCAGAAATTGAATACCTGAAGACTGATACGTTTTTTGTGGTGTTTAAAGGTGGCTCTGGTGCTCATGCCCTTGTGTAGCTCCCTATGCAACACTGACTCTGAGCTGGCCACATAACTTGCTTTTCTTGTTGGTATCTGGGATTGAACTCGGGACCATGTGCTTTCGAGGCAGGCGGCGGAACCACTGAGCTAAATCCCCAGACCTACTTGCTTTTAGCCTCAAAATGTGGTGAGAACCACATGAGCACTGTGCCAATTCTGGGCCTCAAAAGGGATACAGCTTTTACTCTTGCACCATTTTGGAACCCTAAGCAATCCATGCAAGGCAGCCAGCCTCTCTACGGAGCGATCACAAGGAGTGGCCACGTGAAGAGGGAGATACCCTGCGTCTACATGGACAAAAGGAGAGAGATACTTCAGTTATGCCAGGTGAACCCAACCTGTCCCATTTCCTGGTAAAAGTGCCACACACAGGAAGGTACCATCTTGGCCATTCTCATACAGCTGAGCTCCCACCTAGGTGGCTGAAGACAGCGCTTTCCCATGGAGCAGAGGAAATGCCCAAATGGTCCTAGTCAGTGAGAGTCCAGGAGATAAGAGGGCTGCTCTTTAAGAAACCAGTAAGTATGGGGTAATTGGTTATGTAGCAATGGGAAACTGAAACTACTGTTTTACAGGAAGGAAGTTTTTTCTCCTATCCACTTTATTAATAAAGCGCCATATTAATAAAAATTCCAACATCAATTCAAAGATCAGAAGAACTTAACACGACCAGCTCCATCCATGACTCAGTCCAGTGACCCTAATGCTATGAAACTCATCAAGAGGCATCTGAAATGGGACTCCTAGAGCAAGACTTCTTAAACTTCAATGGTGCAAATGCCTGGTAAATTCTGATTGGCTTTGATTTAAAAGCCTCGGGTGGGGCCTGAAATTTTCCAATTGTAAGGAGCATCCAGGTGACTGCAGTGCTAATGCTGCACAAAACTTACTGTTACAGAACAAAGGTCTAGCTGGGCTAAAACATGATACCTCTTCCTCAAGGAGGCATGTCAGACTCAGAATACCAGGCAGCTCACCTTTAGGCAGTAATAGCCCATGACACAGACAAGCGAGATGATGGTATGGACAACAGCCAGTGCCCGCAGTGTTGGAGCCATATACCCGGTGCTCTCCTGCAGGACAAAGAACACCATGGCTTCTTCCTCTTCCTCATCATTAAAGGAATTCCATAGGTTCGCCACATCCTCGGTCTCTTCCTCTAGAGGTTCTTCAGTGACCTGGTCCAAGACACATGATCACTTAGCAACATCGGAAGTAGCTTCAGCCATTGGGCTCTCCCCACATATTTCATATGGTACAGAAAGTACTGGCTCAACTTTATTTGCTGAATAAATAAGGCTTTTAGGTAACTTATGAGTATAACTCCCCTGGTACAATTCATTGATTTAATAGTAAATAAAAATTAAATCAATCAATATTGCTTTTATTTCAATCTATCTCTTGAAAACATTAAAATTAGGGGCCTTTTACTATACCTGCCGCAATCCCTGTGTCCTAAGAGGTAATCTCTGAGATGCTGCGGCCAGAGAAGAGGCTGGGACTTAACACAGATGCGCACGCGCACACATGCGCACACACATTACCCGCGCTCAGCGTTCTCCATCCCTTCTGAGACGCCATTTACATTCACGGCCTCCACTGCCATTCTCGCAGGTCTAACTCTCCCATCTATCTGGATGGCGCTTTTGCCCTGGCGCTTTCACCTGGCTTGGCTATCCCCACCTGGAGGGCTGTCTGGAATCACCTCAACCTCAGCATTTTTGAAAGCAAGCCATTCACTTTGCTGCAGACTTCCATTTTTCTTTTACGGGCAATAGAAAGCCCTAGTTTGTCAAGTGGAAGGTTGATGTAGATAAAATAATGTTTTATAAAAATCAGGTTGGTGCTTTTAAATAGGAAAGAGAGGCAAAAGATAGAAAAACCAGTTACAAGCTATGTCAAGAATCTGAGGAAGGAGGAAACTGTGTGTGCGGGGATAAAAAAGGATGAAATATGAGTATGTACCCATTCCTCAAGTTGAATAAAATTATTATGTAGCACAAATATACTAATAAAAACTCATAAAATGAAATCTAAAAAGAATTTAAGAGCATTCTTGGGCCGGGGACATAGCTCAGTGGCACCGCTTCTGCCTGGCAAGTGCAAAGTCCTGAGTTCGATGCTTGGTACAAAAAAACAAAAGAATCTAAGACCGTTTTGTTTTTTTCTTGGTACTGGGGCTCGAACTTGGGTCCTTATACTTTCGAGGCAGGCAGTGGAACCACTGAGCTAAATCCGAGGCCTTCTAAGACCATTCTTTAATAGTTTTTACATGCCCACAACATGTAAGACCCACTCACCAATGTTCAAAATCTTCAATTATCTTGACCCCTCTTCCTAGCTCCTGTTAATTCTTTCTTCATGTTGGGTCTAACAAATGATCCCACTCTAATGGCTCTCAGTTATCTTATTCTCCAAGGAAATAACTATATTTGTTTATTTTTAACCCCTAGTTACTAACATAAGGACTACAGAGCGGGTCCTCAGTAAATATTTAAAGACTGACTCAAGTAATGCCTGCCTTAACAAGTTAGTAGTGTCCTAACTTGCTTCCCTCATCAGCAGTCCCTCCATTTTCCCATTGCTAAAGATTGTACACTTTTTAGAAGCCAACATCTTACACATTTCTTTAGATAACAGAACTGTTAGGATAATTGAGAGTATTAAATTCTCCTATGTTTTCTCTCATACGTGGTATCCTTAATATGCAGCATATTTAGCAAGTAACCACCAAAGAAGTATCACCTTATAAAAAAGCAGGATGAAGTTGATAGCGAAGGCTACAAACAGAGCAAGGAACCTCAGGTTGTAGAAATTTCTGGCCAGGTAATGCTGAAAAGAAAAGGACAGGCAGAAGTAGAAAAGCTTTGGAAGGCGAAGAACTTCCCTGTCTCACCAGGCGATCTGCTCTGGTTAGGGGTTTACACAAGCAATTACTTTGGTCACTACTTTTCCACTACAATCTTATATATCTCTTAACAAAGGCATGAATTCCTTAGGGGGAACCATATATTTTGGTCCTGCCTATGGTTATCTCTCAGGGGACCAAATGCCTAAACGTGCTGCCAGCAGAGGATCACCCGCTAAGAAGATGCTATATGGGTGTGTTTGCATGATCACTCCATGACAGAAGTAGTCTGTTTGGAAATTATGAATGATCTAGGCTCACAAAATACCCTTCAACAAATGGGCCCCACCCACTCCAACCCTCGCACAGCCCAACTGTGGTTAGAGTCCTTGTCCCTTTTTAAGTTACAGCCCCAACAACCTCCTTTGCTCCTTTCTCAGGAGCACAATTCCCATTTTCACTGCCATCTTCCTCCGAAAAATTAGCACCTGAGGACTGTAATGGCAGCAGCTGGGGAAAGTTCCAGTCCTTCTGTGGAGGGGGACCTCACTAATAGTGCCAGGGAAGGGGGAGTCATGGCCATCAGCAACTGTACCCTGGTGGTCAGTTTAGCAGCAAAAAAGCTATCACAGGCTCGGCTGAGATTTAGGACTAGTTGGGAACCTAACCTAACATAGAAAATGTCTCTTTGTATTTCAAAGGATCAAACTAGTTTTGGGCCAGGCTCAGCCAAGCCCCCATATAACAAACATGAAGAGCCAACTAGAAAGAGATTCCCAATGTACTGGAGGGAAAAAAGGGTATAGGTCATTGTGGTTCTGCTGTGGGGCAGAGGTCTGGAGGGCTGTGGCTTTTTCCAGGTAATTCTCCTTTTCTGATCCTCCAACACAAAAGGAATACATAGAGAAGCGAGGAAAGATTAGGAATGAGAAAGGGAAGAAAGCAGAACTCAATAAATGATAAAACATCAGTGGCTGGCTTTCTGAGATTAGCCTGGCCAACATCTGCACCAGACAGGGGCTAAGTCTAGAGCACTTACCAGTAACTTGGTCTGATAGATGTCCAGCCCTTTAAAGAAATTGGCCATGAAGGCTTCAGGTTTCTCAGCCTTCTGACTACGCCATCGCTTCTTTTTCTTTGTCACTTCTGCCCACAGATACTTGGCTTGCTCTTCCTCTTTGGCTTTGTCCTCCTTTTCTCTGCCTTCCATGCTACAGGGATGAGAAACTTGGTGAGCAGGGATGGAGGGAGGAAGGTTTTGCCCAGAAAGACAGGCTAAAAGAGAGAAATCTGGGCTTGGGGGGGCGGGGCGGAATTGTTTCTCAAAAGTGGAGTCCTCAGATCTTTATCAACCCACAGTAGCTGGATATCAAATTTTTAATTCGATGGGAAGGGACCATTCTCTTCTTCCAAATTAGGCTTCACAATATTTTTTCAGAAAAGTTATTCTTTCTTTTCCAAGCTTTCTTGGAAGTTAGCAATAGTTCCCACTCTTCTAAGCTTGTGGCATGAATTAAATGAGATATTTATAAAAGAGCCTAGTACAGGCCTGACAGGTAACAGGGATTTAATAAATATTAGATATTAAGAAATTGCTAAATGTAGGTGTTTTTGATAATTTGTTTGGTCTACCATTGGGATTATAAAGTTATAAATAGAATAGGTATATCATAGAGCTGAGGTGAAACAAAATATACCCAGGGCTTATAGAGTGTCTATTGCTTGTATTAATAGAAATCGGGTTTTCTATTTACCACAGCAATAGAATAGAAGGTGCTATTGAGAACTATCTGCCACAGCACTTAGCACAGTCCATGCTGCCAAGAACTTACTCTGCTTTCTCAGATTCTACTTTTCCTTCCACTTCATGTGCTGCCTTCATCTCTGCTGCCTAAAGGAAAATGACAATCAGTTAAGGTTTCCTCCAGGAAGTGAGCTCATCATGAGCCATGTCATTGCCATATTATATTCTCCTTGGTTTCAAGTCCTAGGTCTTTTTCTTCTTCATGTTTCAGCTTCTCTCAGAATCACAGAATGTAAGTGTCCTGCTATTTCTTTAGCTGCTCTGGAAAGATGTCAAGACAGAGGTTTCAGCCTTTCAGAGTTTCAATGGTCCCTCTATTACTCAAGCAGGAAACCTGTGCTTCAACCTTGTAAGAGCCCCACGGCATTGGCCCAACTGCCCCCAGGGATAAGAGAGATGGGATACAGATCAAACCAAGTCTAGTCCAGAACCCTCACCTATCCGGTACACTTTCTGCTTTCCCTCAGTCTTCTTGCCCCGACCCTGATCCCTTGGGATGATGATCACCGTATGTAGAATACTGCCAAGTTCCTCACCAAAGCCTCCACATCCTACACGGACCTGGCCTTTGCATCCTCATCTTGGACCACCTCATTTGTTGTCCAAATACTCAGCCCCTTCTTTTCCTGGAACACCCCAGATCCTTTTGTGTGTCAGGGTCTTTGTGCCAGCCATCTGCTCTGCCTAGAGATGACTGCCCTGGCTCTCCATGTGCTCATCATCCTTTAGGACTTGGTTCGGGTGACACTTTTCCAGAAGCCTCCTCTCTGCCCTAGTTATAGGAGGGCTGTGCCCACCATGTCAGCTTGTTCATTCATCTTACCATGCACGGCCAATGGTAATTACTGATTTGTTGTCTTCTCCTACCAGAGTTTAAGTTTCACAAAAGTGAAAATGTTTCTTGTTAACCAAGGTATTCTCATATGATAGAATACAGCTGGGCACATAAGAGTCCCAGAATGAATCTCTATTATGTATCAAAGTGTTCTGGGTTGTAGAGAAGGCCTATGGTTCTGATGCTTTTTTTCCCTGAGGCTCCACACCAGGTAAGAGTTCTTCATATATACATTTCCATTTCCTGACATTTCTCTTTTAAAACAGACTTCATGCTTATATTGACTTGTCTATGTCTATCTTCTTCACTAAACTACAAGGACAAACATTTCTCACTGATTACTGTATTCTCAGAGTCTAAACCAGTGACAAGTGCATATTTTCAATAAATAATAATGGAATGAGTAAATACAAGTAATCATTGGCTTCTCATCGCTCTACACATCTCTATTCTCTTTGCTGCAGGAATGGCACTGTTGGTTAGACGTTACAAGAGGAGGGACACCCAGGATCTCCCCTGCCCAATGGGCTTGGAATAGCTGCCATCTCATTCAGTGACTGACCTAAAGTCCCGCATGAATAGTGGGAGCATTACAAGGATAAAAATATTCCAGGCATGATCAAGCTCACCGGGAAGCTACACTAAACCAAGTGACATCATGTGGACCTTTGAGTATACTTGTAAAAGTGTTGTCTCACAAGAAAACTCTCCTCTTACATTAAACCTTGTTTTCTATGCTTTTGGTTCACTGAATAAACCTTTGGACTGTGAAAACTAACCTGATAAAAGCCTGAAGCAAGGTAAAGGTCTAAGATCTCTTGTTTGAATTCTACAGTGCAAACTGGAAGACCACTAATCAACTAAACACTGAAATAACCAGCTAAGTCTCAATTCTCTCAGACGTGGCAGAACTTGAGTTATAAGACTAGGAGGTAATCAGAGCAGAACCAGTGCCTAATACAGTGTTGGCTTCTAGGCAAACAGTATCTGTACTAATTGCAAAATACAGTAACAAGTCGTTTTCTGGGGATAAAGAAAGACAGAAACAAGTCATGCTTACCTGTGCTTTCCTTTTTTTCTGCACAGTATTCTCTAAAGTAGGGGGCTCATCCTTGCCAATAATTTCAGAGAGGTCACCCAAACCCACTTCATGCCCATGCTTTAGGCCACCTTCTTTCTTTGGGTGAAGTCCAAAGAGGTCTGACATGATGTCTGTGTCTCCCTTCTCACCTTTCATGCAATGCACTAGCTCAGCGGTGAGACCTGGTTCAACCACTTCTGCCCTTTCAGCCTCCATGGCATCATCATGGATCCCAAACTGGGTTGGATCCGGCATGTCACCCAGGATCTTGGTCACTCTGATGTTTTTTGCCCCTTCTACGAGGCCTCCTCCAAATACTGTATTCCAGAGGATCTGAAAGATTCCTCCTAATATGGTGAAGAACATCTGGAATAGCCCCACGAAAAACATCCAGTAAAAGGAGAAGAACACCTTTACCAGCTCCTTTGCAGTCATCTTTTTCACATTCCGGTACTGCTTCCTGAGGTTTTTCAGGGTTGCCTTCTTTAGGAGGTTGGAAACATTTCTTTTTGCCGAGGCACAGGCCATGGCAAATGCAGAGGCAGGCTCGAAAGACTTGTCTTCCTCCTCCTCACCCTCCATTTCTAGCACATATGAAGACTCTTCACTTTCTTTCTCCTCTTCTTCTGGCCTGTCAGCTGAATCGGATTCAGAGATCTGAGATGCCAACTGCATCTCAAAGATGGTGTCCTCACAGAAGTTCACAAATAGCTCCATCTTTTCTTGCTCCCCACCTTCGTTGACAACATCAAAGATGAACTGCCGCTTAGATTCCTTCACTTGAGGCTTCTCCCACTGAGTTCTACTGGATTCACTGATCTCGAAATAAACACGTTCAATTTTCTTGGCCCCACCCATGATCTCAATTCGTCCTAGATATGGTTCGAAGTAATTGAGCACACTTTCTGCGGGGTCCAAGAGACACTTCAGGCGAGAATCATTAGGCATATGTTCAGAAAGATTTGTCAGTAACACTGCCACATTAAACCCTATGTCCTTGGCAGGCTCATGGAACCGGTCCACAAAATCAATGTAATTAAACATGTCATTTTCATCAGCTTCTGCACACGACAGGAGAAAGTCTATCTCTGACTGTGTGTACTGCTTTTGCCCTTCCATGGCTTTCTGGAATTCTTTTTTAGAGATGATCCCTTTACCATCTGGGTCATATTCTTTGAAGGTGTCTGAGCTGGTTAAGTCTTTAAGTTTCAAGAACATGTCAAAGAATTTCAAGATCATTTCTACATTAGTAGACGATTCTACCAGTGTGTCAACCATTTGCTTGCCAATAGTTCCATTTACCACATTCCCTGTGAGGCAGGTTCAAAAAAACATACAAACATATAAATAAACCCAAGTCAACAGGTAACAACTGGTCAAGTAGCTAGTTTTAGAAGACTTCTGTGCCAAATTAGTCAGCTCTTTTCTGACCATGATGATTTGGAAATGGGTAGGAGGGAGCAGCAAGCCATAAAGACTATACCACTAGGAATCAAGGGAGAAGAGACAGTGGGAAGATGGAGAGGCCCACACTGTGTGGCCTTTTGTTTTGGCCTGGGGCCTGGGAAGTGGTTTCATTATTAGGTTATTGGGAACACAGTGGGATATGTGGTGTCCCTCTTTTCCCCCAGACCGAGGAGGGTGCCCGAGTAGATGGCTGGCATACACACTGGCAGCCATATGTATTGAGAAGCAATGGGGAGAAGGAGAGGACAGGGAAGAGCAAAGCTTGGAGGTTTTCCCCAGTTCATTCTGGCTTTCCTATTGACATAAAATGAGTTGGTTTCAGGCTCTGTCCATCAGACCATGTGCCTCTCACTCATTTTTTCTTTCTGAGAATTTGACATTCTAACCAATAACATATGGCACCAATGACCTTCCAGAAAGATCATCTGCATGATTAGTAAGGTTAGTGCTTAGACCAATTACAGTTGTGTGAATGCCTAGTTATACCAAACAGCCCAACCTTCCAGGAGGGACAGAAGCATCACCACCATGTCCTGAAGGAGATCCAAGAGTTCCTTCAGCAGCTCGATCTGACTGGAATCCTAGAACAGAAACAGGAGATACCCCTGAGCTATCTGATCCCTCATCAAAGTACAGGGCAGTGAGCAAGAAGAGCCTGCTCTGGAAAGGTTAGGCGAAGGCTGCGTCAAGGTCAAGAATGAGCTCCCTTCTCATAAATGAGGGTGTCTTATCTTCCACCCTCTGTAGCTTGGGAGGTTTGCTGTAGCAGGACTCATCCAGCAGAACTTTACATTTTTCCTTTTATTGGTACAATGTGGCAGATATACCAACTGTTGTCCAAAACTACTGAACAACCCAATCCACCAAAGAGCCTTTAGATGTCTCTAATAGTTTATGCTGTCATTTTCTATAGTGGAGAATTATAGTGAGATTTATGGGGTTACTCTCATAATTGATAAAGGTGTCAAGTTTATAGTTACCAAGTCGGTTCTGAACTAGATTATGCTGATTCTAGCTGGTGGTGTTCTAGGAGGTACTGGTTGCTTAAAATGATATATAATTGAGGTTATTCTTCCACGTGGTTTGGATACCAATCTGTTTGGCTTTAATTTCAGCAATACAGGCAGAGCACTGGTATGTTAGCTCTGTGATTTATACCTATGTCATAGAAGGAAATGATCCTTTAAAGATTAATTTGAGGGTGAAATTCAAATTAGGAAATGATTTTGGAAGAGTAATCTGACAGTAAAATTTAAAAAAAATATTTCCTGGGCCACACTTCTTTTATACATTCTCTCTCTTTTTAAAAAAAGACATAGCTCTTTGCCTAGCCCTTCAAATTTCTGAAGAAATTTCCCCTGTATGGTGTGTGCCAAACCTACATAGAAAGTAGCACAGAAGCACAGAATATTAGAGCTGAGAAGAGACCTCAGAGATCATCCATTCTACCTCTGAATATTTAATGAAAGCAAAAACCAGAAATGGCCAGTGACTTTCCAGAAGTCACTGGTGAGAAGGTGGCAGGGCCAGGGCTCCTGTCTCTTGGATCCTCTATACCACCCTGCCCTTGTTGACAAACAAGTGAGCATATTATGCCAAATTAGTAGCCCTCCCAAGAACTCTCTCTTCCCATAAGGCCAGAGTCAAAAGGGGAAAAGTGAAAGGGTTAAATAGCACATTCCAGAAGAGAGGAGGCAGATGTGACAGCCTTGAAAATTTTAGATACACATTATTTAAATTAATGCTGCAAATGTTACTCTAATCAGCCTGAAACACATCCTAAAGTTCTCCCTCATGTGTTACCATAGAGAGAGGTGATCACTACTACATATGCTACATTTATTTGTTCATAATAAATGCGCTGAGCAATTCTGATTCATCTTGCCAGAGAGATGGGGAGTGAGAAGGAAAGGCAAGGATAAGATAAGGGGGAGGAGGGAGGAGGAAGTAAAGGTAGAAAAGAGAGTATATGTGGATGACAGGGACATGCAACATCTGACCAGTCAGAAAGGATGTTTGTACGCAGTGTTTGTACACAGACACAACAGGGACAACAAAGCAAACAGGATTAGCACCATCAGAAGCAAGTGTTGAGGCAAAGAGAGAAGGTCGGTGGGATACAAGGAAGGAAGCTGCGTTCATGCACAAGCCTATCTGGGACCCCCCTGGAGGCATTCAATCCTGTCTCCCAGTTTGACCCTCAGTTTTAAAGTGAGATCTAATCTGCATGGCTTTTTTCAGCCTTTGATCAAGCAGCCACATCCACAATGGAAAAACCAAGGGCTAAGGATGTTTGAATCTCATACCAACAGAATGTGTGGGGAACAGGCCACAGTACCTGAGAGAGTTTCATCTGCATGTTAGCAAATACATGGAGGAAGCCGACCACTGCGTCCCACAGCCTGCTGTGAGCCAGACTCTGCTGGTTCCCAATGCAAGGGCCCTATGGAGAGGAGGACATCCTGATTCTCCATCAACATCACAGGGTGCTCTGAAACCTGTTGCAGTAAGGGCATCTGATGCCTGTTCATCTGAGCAGATAGCATTTCCAAAAGTCATATATTTCAGAGCTCAGTGTTTTCCCAAGTTATTACTTTCTTTCCCCTTTCTGATCATAGGATATTATGGCTAGGAAAAAAAACCCCACTAGGGATTTCACACTCTAGTGATTTTCAGCAATTTTCTTTTAGCTTCCCAAAGCATCCTTCAAATAAAATCCTATACTGATGAGCACCATTTAAATTATTTAAATGCTGTGGTTGGTGGGCCACCCTCACCCACACTTCCCCTCTGAGGCCTTCTCAGAAACTCAAGGGTTCTGGGGGGACAGTTTGAAAACCAGGCCCCAGCCTGTCTACTGTTTTCAAGCGAAGATACATATAATGCTATGATCACATTACTATTTAATCACATTAAACACGTATGCTGGTAACAGTCCTAGTGTTCAATCACTTCTAGGTTTTTATTATCATTAGCCTAAACTTCAGATATAATATGTCTTAAATGTTTTTTTCTGAAAGCCAAACATAGAGGGATGATTTAATGATCAGTTTTCATTTCCCATGATATTAACCTTCCTATTTTTGAAGATCCTTATTGAACCCATACTCTTTCTTTTTAACTCTTCCTTATAGCCATTTTTTCATAACAATCTTAAATCACTCTTCAGTAAGAAGGTTCTGATAAAGAGCACAGATAGTACCTCCTGTTCTGGGAGAGTCTTGGCAGGATTCCCAAGGAAGTGCTACACAGGAGAAACATGGCCTGCATCTTCAATCACATAAGCTTGTTTAAAAATCACTATTTGTGTACATCTAGGTTCTGATATCTAAAGCTACTATATTCTTTTGGAACAAAATTAGCTGTTGAAAGAAATTCATAGTCCCAAAAATGAGTTCTCCTTTTGGGTTAAGTGCTCCAACTTCTAAAGATAAGGATGGGTTTTGCCCAGATCAAATCAGAGGCAGGTCAAATACACACAATGATCTTTATTTTACATTCTGTGGAGCTTCCAGAATAGGTGTAGAATGTCATTGATTCCTAAGATTCTTTCTCCCTGTCCTTCCAGTGCCTGAGTGAGACAAGGGCTACTCTCCCCCTTAAAATCCTCCTTTTCTTCGCCACCTGCTGCACAAGTGCAAGGACCCGAGTTTGATCCCTGGTACCAAAAAAAAAAAAAAAAAAATCCTTTTCAAGCTGGTAGTCTTAGTTTTGTGTTTATTTTAATGAGCAAATATAATCTGAGTGAGCTAATTAGCTCATCATATGGCTATGAGATAAAAATCTAATGTTTTTCATAGAAGAGATTTCAGTGCAATCATGTAACTCATAAAAAGAGCCACTAAAACTCTGAGGCTCCTGGTTCACAGAATGTTCCTTGGGAAAGAAATGGAAGTACATAAGAAAATGGATAAAATATTTTCCATTTCTTTCCTGAATCAGCAAGGTTGATATTAATTGTTGACATTATTCCTCATGAGGGTATGCACAATCCTATCTCTGCAGGTTTTCCTACAGATTGACCAGAATATCCTTCCTCTTCTGTGTCTATCCACGACCCACACAGTCTATAAGGACTGAGTTTGGCGGCTCTTAAGGACCTTTTCTTCCTCTGAACTCACAAGATACAGTTCTTAAGCACAGTATATATGATTATTCCAAATCATGTATGATCATTTTGTATCAAATAATTTTCCTTGTGGATATGAATTTTTTATCCTTTTTAAGGATAGTGGCCAATTTATTAAACTTCTTTTCATGAACCACAGTATAGGGCACAAGTTAAATGTTTTTTATGAATAAAAATTTTATTCATGAGTCTCCTTGTTATGATATTTTGAAGACGAAGTTTTAATTTTGCTTACAATCTTATGTCACAGAGGGCTATGATACTGCTACTGATTTTACAGCAAATTATGCCTGAAAATATCCTCTTTCCCTTTTCACAGTAGGTAGACTACTGTAAGCAATAGAGAATTCTATGAACAGAAAGGCTACTCAAAGATCTAGACATTCAACCTGAAATTCACTTGTAGATTTGACTGCCATTGCCCATAATTTATGAGCTTCTGAAGTAACTTTCTATAGAGTTAATTTCCGAAATAATCAGTAGGAGCTCATGGATTCTGTTTTTAATCTCTACTTGAGATAATAAGTTAGCCCTTTATTTCACCATTCTAACAATAATTTTTAACTCATTCTCCATGCTTATTAAAATCAGATATTCAGCTAGGCATAGAGGTACACCCCTGTCTGTAATCCCAGCACTTGGGAGGCTGAGGCAGAAAGATCCAGCTGGAGCCCAGCCTGGGCTACACCGTGGGTTCAAGGATAGCCTGAATTACACAATGAGATCCTGTCTCAAAAAAAAGCAACCAAAATGTCAAATCCAATCAAATCAGATATTGATGGGTCAGTGTTCTAGACATGAAGAATTTTAAGTTGAATAAGAAATTTCTATCCATGAAAAGTTTTCAGTTTAGTAGGAAAGCAAAATGTAATTAGGTAAATGCAGATAAAGTGTGACAACACCAGTGTAGGTGCCAGCGGGGGAATCACAAACTATAGATTCTCAGAAAGTGCAGGTACTATTGGTTCATATTTCTAGATAAGAAGTACTGTCAGCCATAGGGCTGGATGTACAGTCCACTGTGTGCATCCAAATTTTCTGTAGGGAATATAAAAATGGGATCATCAAAAATATTCTCTTTGTGTTCTAGTCTGTACTCATCAGCACATACCTGGATATACTCCGTAAGAGAATTGAAAATCTGCTTGGTGACTGCTAGAGCTTTAGAAAAATTGTGCTGTCCAGATTCATCAATGATGTCCTTCCCTGAATAGTACCAGTAGAAATCACTGATTGATTCCTAAAAACAAACAAGTAGAGTTTAGTATTTCTCAGACTTCAGTCAGTGAAGCTTGACTCAATGAGCATGAAGAGAATCCTACATCTCTATGAGCACCTTGCTCCGACAGGAGCCTGGAGCTCTGTGAAGAAGGAAAGAAATATCTGAGTCCTTGTGCTTTTCAAGCACAAATACTTCTCCCTGGGGAAGAAGACAGGAGAGAGGACAGCCCTTAACACCCGGGAGACCATCATATAGGGCAATTTATTCAACATGGAAAATATATACTGAAGATAACGAGTATTATCCAAATAATCATAACATCAGCAACAATGTATTAGCTACCATTTTAAGTGACAATGTTCTGAGCACGTCACTCGTATTAAACCTCTCCGTCTTTACTGTGCCTCTGCAAGGCGGGCTCTACCCACTTTATAGGTGAGGAAAGTAGAATGCAGGGAAGGTAAACAGATTGGTCCAGGTTCCCTATACGTGGCAAAATCAGGCTGACGACACAGCCAAAAGAAAAAGAGAATCCTTTTTGACATTTGGCGTAGATTTTTGTCAATACACTTTGGACTTTTATTCAAATATTTAAGCCAAATGCTTCAATACTAACAATCTGAAAACTCATTCTTATCACCTGGTGTAATTTTTTCTTTTTTGGTACTAGGGATTGAACCCAGGACCTCCACACTGAGCTGTAGCTCCAGCCCTTTCTAAAAGATTTTAAATTTTGAGATAGAATCTCACTACTCGCTAAATTCCCCAGGCTGCACTTGAACTTGTGACCCTCTTGCTTCAGTCTCCTGGAGCGCTGGGATTATAGCCCTGCAACACCCCTCTGGTACCTTGTATACTTCTTTCTTTTTTTTAATTTTAAATTGAATAATTTTTTATGATTTTTTCTATGAAATCTTCTGTCCTCACTTACAGGTTGTTTTATAGTTCTTGGGCACTGGAGCTAGGTTTTCACTGGCAAAACTAAAACCAGCAGATTTTATAGCAGATAATTTGACATTTAACCTTTTTCTCTCACTTTAGTCTTTTCTTTTCTTTTTTTTCAGTACTGGCAATTGGACCCAGGGGATTTCACTGAGCTATAACTCCAGCCCCTTTCTAGTTTTTGTGTTCAGACAGGGACTCCCTACATGGCCCAGGCTGGGCTTGAACTTTCAATCCACTTTCCTCAGTCTCTCAGAGTGCTGAGATTACAGGTGTGTGCCACCACACCTGGCCCCCGCACTTTAGCCTTTAAACACAATTTTTAGGCATTAGATAACCTGTAGTATATGGACACAGATTACAAATGCTTTTCTTACTGGGGCTTGATTGCACAGACAGACCCCCCACCTAAGAGGGTTTGATTTAGGGTTCAGCTTTACAATGGTGTGCAAATGATAGGCATTCAGTGGAAACCGTACTTGGAATTTTGAATTTTGGTCTTCTCTTGGATTAGCAATCTGTGGTATGATATTCTTTCACAATGTTGGGGAGGGCCATAAGCCACAGCACCCAGTCAGCCAGGGATCATGAGGGCAAACAACTGGTACCCTGTGGCATCCTGTGTCGCTAAGCTAGGTGCCGAGTAGGCTACATGTACTAAAAGCATTGTCCACTTATGATGGGCTTCTCAGGACGCAACCTCACTGTAAGTCATGTAGCATCTGTGTCCTAGGCCTCCCTGAGCTGGAGCACTGGGTGAACCTTCCAGAAGCACAACTGAGAGTGCCATTCCTCAAGGCTTGTCTGCTCACCTGCAGACGCAGCAGGTAGTCCACGGTGCTGATGATGATGTTCACGGTGGTGGTATTGCCCATCTGAGTCCGCAGGAAGTTCTGAAAGTCTGAGAACAACAGTGCTGGGTCAGAGCCCACCCTCATCACACCTGCTCAGCTGAATGCAGAAGAGGCACACTATGTGAAAAGTCTTAAAAAGACATCACATTTGAGGCTGGTTAGTCTTGCAGGTCAGGGATCTGTTCTGAGCCCTCTCAACCTGACGACACCTGAAACAGGGTGTAATAAGCTCTAAGGTGCTAGATGACACGGACTGGGATTCTGGAAATAGGTTAGCCTTCGTGGCACTAGATAGTACTAGGCATGAAGTTGTCCTATGTAGAGTTTCTTATGGAAGAATGAAATAACTGATGTCCTTGGGTTGGCAACTTACTTTATCAAGTGCGACATACTGAACTGATTTATACTCTTGCATTCACAGGATGTTTTCCTTTGACAAAGCCGTAGTTCCACTTACCACTGTTATGTCCTTCACAAAGTAACTGTAGGAATCTAAAGAGATCTCGTGTGAACTCATCGTTCTGGAGTACTTTTTCACCTTGAAAAATATAACAGACTGGTGAGCATTTGTTCGGCTTCCCAACAGGCAACACCTTTTAGTGCAAATGACTGCGAAAGGAAGAAAGGATTTGTGCCAGAACAGGCTGGGAAAGAGAACTTTGGATAAATCATGATCGAGCCAATTAATTTGGAGCTGTGGTCGCAGAGCACAGAACCCAACAAAGGTACATTATTTAGCCCCAAGACACATGTGTAATGAGAACAACTAGGATAATGGCAATAAATGGTTTACAGTCCATAACCCATGCTTGACAGATGGAATATAAGTCTTTAATTATAGCTCAAATAACGGAGTTAAACTTGACATGCAACCACAAAACCTAAGATGTGTCTGTGCTGAAGCAATTCAATTAGATCTCTTAGGGTTCACACACAGGGTAGGAACTTGGGTCAGGAATGTAAACTTACCACGCTCACGAACAATGACTGGCAATAAGAGAAAAACAGAAGAGTAGAAAGTAAGAAAACCATAAACACCGTAATAAACTGTGTTTGGTTAAAACTGGCTCTATGAACACATCCAGTCTAGATGCTTGCTTTATCAAAGCTACTGATGGAAATGTTTGGCTCAAATGGAGCAAGTCTTGACAGATTCAGAAGCAGTGAGCATGGACTATAACCAGAAAGAGTTAAGATTTTAATCAGGAAGACAATGGCCTTGACAGTCATCAGTTACTTACGTGTTCCTTCTTCTGTAACCATCCCCAGGCCTTCAGCTTTATTCTGTCTCTCAAATGCATTCAAATCAAGGACACTTTTAACAGACAGAAGAAAACAAGGTTCAGGGCTATTGAACACTGGGAAAATGGATTTCTAATGCCAATGTATCTACCAACTAAAGATATCTCGTTTCTGTGCTATTGTAAATGGAATTATGCAAAGTGAAGTTCAAAGTCTAACAGCTCCTTTGCTTTGTGCCAGACCCTCTTGTTAAGGAAGCTATAAACTTCCAGATTCCAGAGTCTACACCCTTTTAAGGTTTCTGTATCATCCGGGAGTCAATAGAAGCCAAGATTTCTACAGACAGCTTTGCCATCTTTCTACAGGCAGAGATGTCCCTAGGCATTCCTGAACATGTGACAAGTTAGCTATCTCTTCTTTGTTTCTACTTCTGAGTCACAGCTACGATCAAATTTTATTTAACCCAGGTAGTCCTCTTAACAATGAGAATACTGTATGATCACATTATTTCCAAGTAGGGATCTTTCTATTTAAGTAACATAACGCAACTCTTTTCCATTATGAAAGGTTTCATAAAACCAAGGTCTTATAAGAATATAGCTCTTAGGAAAGCTTACGGCTGAGTCCATTAAGATGGCAAAACATAACCTTCCTGGTACCACCAGGTAAAGGAAGTAACTCTCGGCTGGAAAGATAATGGCATTCCTTTCTCTTTTATCACATATCTTCTGCAGCGTAGATGCATTTTAAACAGAGAGTTGTGAAATTTCTATTGCTATCCTTGTTGCTTTGTTCTTGGATCTACTATAAAAAGAGCTACTCAATAACACAAAACTCTTCTTCTTACAATAGTTTTGCTATCAGGGAAGGATAACATGGAAGGGACATCTGGATGCTCTGAGGCAGTTCTGATTTTGAACCTGTGCAACACATATCTGATCTTCACTTCATCCCAAAACACTCATGTTGAATGTTTCAATTTCTCTACTGCTTAATATTTTACAAATGTGTATTCTTTTTCTAATCATCAAAACCCATTAAGATAGCTTCAAACTTCTGTTACAAGTCAGTTGGCATCTAAGTGTATGTCACCAGTCCCTCTATGCCATAATTATAAGCAATTTATAAACAAATTTAGCAATATTAAGTATTACAGAATATTGGAAGAGCTCTTAGAAATTTAATGGAGAATTTGATGAGCAATGTGGAACTAAATTGCCTTGACTTTTGCCATCTCTGAGTCCACATGTACTATTTTACCCTTGGGTGAGTCAGGTCTGGCAATATAATATTTTCTTTTCCTGAGAGAGATAATAAACTAATAGATTGTTGGTGGAAAAATATAGATCTGAGAATAAGGGATAATACTGCAGCTCAGATATGCTTCTTATTACCCAAGGGTACAATATTTAGCCAATCAAATAAGGTTAGCAAAATTATGAACTTTACCAAAAGAAAGGATGTCCATCCTCTGAATTTTCAAATGGAAAACATTATGTTCCACTTTGAATCACATTACTTGGAGGCAAATGAGCTAAATTATTATGACTGTTTTTTTTTTAAATGAGTTACAGACTATTCAAAATAAACATGCATTTTAGAGAAAGACTGCTAGGTCATTTCTGAAACGAACATGCACAGTGGCCTTACAACTTTTGGTTATGCTATTTGTCAGAGGGTTCAGCCATGAGGGGTGGCTTACGGAATTTGGTAATATAAACGGATAGTTCAATGCTGGGTTTTTAGGCTAAGTTAAAATGTTCCCATGCCAGGATGAATCACTGTCAAAATGGATGTGTCTAAGTATGTACCCACCAACCATTTATTCAAGCTCAAAGAATCATTAGGATAAAGATGAAAAGATCTAATGAAAATATAGCCATGAATCATAGTGAGGAGTCCCTCCCTTTTTCCCATTCTTTTTTGTGCATACACGTTTGAGAAGAAACTAAGTAGACACTGAGCCTCCTAGGGGCCGGGGCGGGGGGGGGAGTAGGTAAGGAGTGCGTGTTTGTAGATAATGGAGATTATGTATTTCCTTCTGAATGTAATCCTGTTTGGACGTAACCTCGAAGTATGGAGGACCAATATCTACCCTCTTGGCTTTCTAGAGTAGATGACTCCTGAGCCCTCTCTTAATAATTCCATGATAAGCCAATAGGTCCTCTCCTGCCTCCCTTTCTACTGAATAGTGAAGAGTTTTCAAAAATGGTGAATGATTTCCTCATATTTACCTGCAAGACTGCATAAGACCAGAAAGGCTTTGAAAGAATCCAGCATCTTTTTTCTCCTTTAAATAATCTAGCATTTTCTGCAAGAAAGACACATTTAAAGCTATGAAAACTATGCCACAAGTGCTGAGGCTCCTTATTCTGTTTTAAAAATGGCAAATCCCCAGCCACAGACCCCAGGGCTAAGTGTGAGAATCAGCCAGGGATTTAAAACTCCAAATCAAAAATCATACATATCTGAGTCACACTCTTTACTTATGGAATCAGAATCTCATGGGGCAGATTGAGTTTATTTTATAAAGGCTCAGCTCACTAGTATTTCTAAAGTAGAGTAGACCTTTTCCATTCATAATCTACTGCTTGGAGTTTCTTCTACTTGGGAACAGACCACGTCTAGAACCATGACAGAGTAATGTTTAACACTGCAGATGTAGAAACTAAGTGTTCATGGTATAAACCTGGCAAACAGGAGCAAAGAGTTCACCAGTGATGAACCTAGTTAGAAGGTCTGTATTTCACAAGAGCCTTTGTTTCTTGTGTTCTCTGTTTTGGGAAAGTAGAAAGAAATTTCATGTGAGGTAATAAAATTTTTTAATTAAAAAAGGACCCCGCAGGATAGTCAAGTGATAGGTGGTGGTAGAAGAGGGCAAAAAGTGACTAAGAAAATGACAGTTTTGTTTGGGATGAGCTAAAGGCTGGGGAAAATGATATGAAATATGGAGTTATAAATTTGAAGACTCTCCAAAGACCTGTAGTGTAACTTCATGAAGATCAAAAGTCTGTTTGAGCCTTCACTTTTTTGCGCACACAGATTCTTTTTTTCTTTTTTCTTTATGTGATACATAATATTTACATTTGTGTTGGGGTACTTAATTATTTTTGATGCCATTACTCCCTTCTTTGATCTTTTTCCCATCTCCAAGAAGTATCTTTGAGACTATAATGTTAAGTAAAAGAAATCACAGGCAATTACAAACTGCAGGGTTCCTCTTATATAAGAAATCCAAAATATAAATAAACATAGAGTAAAACAGGTGCTTTTAGCCATAGCCTGGAGTGCCCAGGAAATACTAGCACATTTCTGTCTTTGGCAGCCAGCTGTGGTTCAGATAATGAAACGAGTCCATGGAACGATCCACATGCAGGCAGGCACTGCACTCTATGGTGCTACATGTGGCCTCATTCATACTCACTAGAATAAAAGCTGCATGGTAGGAAGGGTTTGTTTATGATCTCGTGCTGCACCCTCAGCCCTTACAGTGGAGCCTGGCATGGTCACCAGTCAGTGAATAATTGCTCAGTGAATGAATAAAGGATTAATAAGCATGTAGGGTTATCAATCCCCTTTCCGCCTTAGTGATGAGGCGTTTTTTTTTTTTTTTTTGATGAGGCTTCTTGTGCACAGTAAGGCAGCTAATAAGTGAAAGGGCTGAGAAAAACACCTAATACTTGGAAAACTTCTAGAATGAATATATATATATATATGTTTTTTGCAGAAAAACTGTATTTGTATTTGCAGAAAATTTGTATTTTTGCAGAAAATTATGTGATGAAAAAACAAAATGTTTTACTTTTTAACCCTCGATAAAACCTCTTTGCTAAGTGCACATTTACCAGTGGACTCCCAGCCTTGCTTTTATCTGTGTTCCCAACTGCTGGGACATAATTGGGTCACTAAGGACAAATTCCAGCGAAGTGGTTCTGGGAAGCTCCTCTCTGTAGCAGTCAACACCTCTTCCCTGCAGCATGACAGCTGTCAAATGGGAGCCCTCAGGCACTCTGCACAGCTTCCCCCGAGTCCCCACTACCTGCTGGACACCAGTGTTGCCTCCATTCAGGACAGCGATCCCCAGCTTCAGAGTCTCAACCACCATGGGGCTCATCTCACCTGGCAGGGTGAAGAATGAGATTGAATCACCCAAGTAACAGGTAGCGAATCGCGCCTACTGGACTTTATCAGGACTTGTTAATACTGCCTATGCCACGTGTGATATCTCTGTGGTAGCTGTATAGGCCCATCCAGAAGTGAGGAACATCACCTTTGCTGGCACTTAGCATCTGCAGGACCATCTCTGCAGCGCCACGCTCATGCAGCCGAGCCTGCTGATAGAGGGTTTTCTGCTTCTCCATCTCTTTTTCCTGGGACAAAAAATCATAGAGAAAGATCTGCTTTCTACCCCTCCAACAACCCCCTGAATGCTCCTGTTTTCTGTCCACGCTCCCTTTAAGGGAATTCACTGGGGTAAATTAACTTGAGAGAGAATCATTAGCTGTTTTAGGAAGGCTGCACATGTAATATCAGATAAAGGAAATCTCTGAAGTTTACTTATGGCTAATACCCAGCTTTCCAAAACTGCCTACCCATAATTCACTCATAATTTGGTGCTGAATTTTCCACTCTTTGTACTGCCCACTAACACAGTCCTTTTCCCTTTGAGATTGTAATTATAGGAAGCAACCCAGGTTTAAGGTATGTGTGATTTCAATGTTCTGTCATCCAGGTATCTCTGAGGGCATGGCTTAAGAGTATCTGTCTGGATACAGGAGGTGCCTGCTTATCTAAAATGCTCACAGCATGGTTAACAGACACTTTCTGCTAGACATGGGCTACTGGAATGTCAAAGCTCTCCAGAACTGTAATTACATTTCTCTACTTCTGTCTTGTTTATTGGTACTTGTCTTTCTAAGTACCCTAAAATTGCTTAATCTTAGTAGTTGCAGAGTCTTGAAATCGAATCACAATTACTATCAACTTACATGTATAGAATAGTAGTGCAAAAACTATCCCAGTGTCTTTTTTTTGGCTTAAATTCTTTTATTAGTACATTTTAGGCATACAATATGTTTCCATTTATCATTGGGTGCTTGTATCTGTACATGATGTATCTTGGTTCTTTTATTTCCCCATTCCCTGTGTTTCCTTCCCTATTTACAAAGACATTGTTTCCATTTTTTCCTTTCCCAGTGTCTTAATAGGTCTGATTTTTCATTTTTGGATGTTTGAATTTGTCTTTCTATGGCCCATTACTACAATATTTGGACAGGAGTAGAACATTTCTCACAAAAACCATACTAGTAGGGTGGTCTACTGATTGTCCTGCTGCTTTCTACCTGCTACCTGGTTAGACACGCAGACAGACAGACAGCAGACCTACAGCTAGCAGCCGTGCCCTGCCAGCTCTCATGCACATGGTAAAGGAGACTCATATGCTAATGTCAGCATCTATGGCTAAAAGCCCAGCCTGTTGTCCTGGGAGGGTGTCCCTGTTTATAAACTGAAAACTTACTTCAAATGTTTTTTCCTTGTCTTCCTCTTCTTCATCCTCATCACTCTGACAGCTCTGGATTTCACGGAGCATGGAAAAGAGGATAGCAACTGAATATATCTGATCAACAAAACTATTATGCTTTCCAAGGACAGGGGACAGACTGTAATTCTCAGCCTCCAAGGGACCTGAGCACTTCATAAAACCAGGAACATGTTTATTACTACAGGGCTACATTCTACTTTAAATGCCATCTTTGCAGTCATCAAAAGGTTCAGAAATGAGAAGTGGGAATGCTGAGACACATACTCAATGTGGCCCTGGCTGTTTTAACCTGTACTTTCCTCCTAATGAAGTTCTGGTGTACGTGGGAGACCAGAAAGAATGCAAGCAGTTGTTCCTTTTTAGAGACACAGCTCCAGGCCATGGGCATAAGAACAGGACACACAGGATTTGAACCCAAAAGTTCACTTTGCCCTTGTGGCCCCCTGGTGCATCTCAATGAAGCACAAAGTGCTCTGGTGCCCCGAACATACCTGCCTTCCTGCCTGCCATGTAAGTCTTCCATTTGGGAAGGAGTTCTTATCTTACCAGCATACCAGAGTTCACCATCCTTCTCGGTGGTTGGTATCCCTCTGGTCACTGCCTCTTCCAGAACACTGGAACCTCCCTTAGGTTTCCTTCACATGCAGAAGTGTTTCAACTATGTCCTGGACATTGACTGAAAATGCCAAAAGTAGTCTACATGTCTTGAACCCAGCTACTAGAAGCTATGGTTTCTGCAAAGCTGTAGAGTTTCCTTAGTAATGTACCAATGTTGCCCCTATAGCAAATGAATTGTATAATGCCTGGAACCCATGTCACGAGCAAGTCCCAGCCCTCTTGTTCACGTGGGGAATCTGCCTGACCAGGTCTAAGGAACGACAGAATGAGGTAATGTGCAGAAAATCCTGGTGTACCTTGGCCATCATGCTGGAATAGGAGGTGTACAAAGGGTCATCTTCCAGTTTGCTGGAAAAAAATGGAGGAAATATTTAGCAGGCTACTTTTTGAACCCCACAGAAAAGACTAAGGGTCATATAAACTCAAATTATATGAATTAGTGAAGTAATTAGAACATTCCCATCCTGATTCCTAGAAATCACTCTGAAAAATGTGAATCAGCATTAGTTTGACAAAAAATTCCAGGTTACGTTTACAGTTTCAGGCTGTTTTATCTTCAGACTCAGTGTCTGGCGTTAAGACAAAGGGATTGTAGCGTGATAGGAAGTTTATCTAGATGTTTCTTTATTAGTACATGTTTGTGGTATACAATGGATATGTTCATCATGGGAAGTTGTACTATACATATCATGTCTTAATCCTTTTTATGCTCCCTTCCCCTCCTACCTTCCATCTCCTCCATCTCTAGATCTCCTCCCCACTTCCATGAAGTCTGCCTCCCTGTTTCCTACTATCTATCTTTAATTTTGTTCTTTAACTTATTAACACTTTGGGTTCTTAAATAAGAGAAACCATGTGATATTTAACCTTCTGTATATGATTTATTTCACTTAGTATTATGGTCTCAAGATGGATCCAGTTTTCTACAAATGACCCAAATTTATCCTTCTTTATGGCTGAATAGAATTCCAGTACATCTTGATGGCCAAATAATAGGGGAGCTCAAGTCTGGTATCCCTTGTACCCACTCCTGCCCACACTAGGAGGGTGTAGTGTTGACACAACCACGGCTGATGCCTGGGAGAAGGCAGGAACTCTGATGATGCTGACCTCCTCTCTGTGAGAGCATTGCGACTAAAATGGAGAATGATTTGATGAAGTGGGTCAGGCTGGTTTTCCGTCTCTTCCTCCTCCTCCTCTTCCGCCTTGGGGGATTTCTACACAAACAACACAGACAAGTTTCAGGCATGGGTTTCAGCATGTGCCACACAACCACATGCGAACAAAGAGAAGGCAAAGCGGGCATCAGACTGAAAGCAGAAGAAGGAGCCACTACATCATGTATTTCTTGTCTGGAGGATGCAAGGTGGGATACACATATGTTTACATTTTTTTCCCAGCCAATCAAAGAAACATTCCAATTTTAGGTAAAACGAAATAAAAGAAAAACCACAAGGCTGACCATAGGGGAAGAGCTACAGATTTCAATCAGCAGAACTCTCATGCAAGCTCTGGGCACCCAAGTTCAGGAGGGAAACCCTGCGGAGTTAACTAACAGACAGAGTCTCCCTGAGCAATACCTATAATTTCTATTGGAGAGTGGTATGAAAATAGGGTTTTGGGGCAAGTGCCACAAGGCGCTGGGGCCATTTTGGATTTAACAGAATTTTAGATTCAACACAGCAAAATACGTCTTTTTCATGACGTCAGACCGTATTCTAGAATTCTCATTGTTCCCAGAGCTTCTGCTCTGGAGGTGTAGGCCTTGTGCGTCTCTTTTTAACTCTTGTCTCGATCTCCTTTTACAGAAAGGGAAATAAGGTAAAAGTGAATTTTCTAGTGGTGGCAGGATCAGCATGGTGGACCAAATTTGGTAAACTGGTGGGAACCACATAGGTTGTGTGAATGGTTCAGAAGAAGCAGAGGGATGATATGATGCTATCGTCAGCTTTACACTGATTAAGAAAGTGGGATCATCGAGGAAGTATCTTTCTTACAGGAACATGTGGGAAGGGTAAAGGACTCAAAACCAAACAGAAGGAAAATGAGAGAGAAAATGGGAAAGAGGGAAAGAGGAAAAGAAACAGAGGATGATAGAGAAAGCAATATGGAAAAGAGTGAATATGAGAAACAGTGTAAGACTAGTGGAGAGAATAAATGCAAAGAGGAAAAGCTAAATGAGAGAAGTAAGGAGAAGGAGAGAAAAGAACCATGGACTGGGTACAAAAGAGAAAAGTTTCTTTTTTTGTAAACCAGAATGAGGCTGCGTGGTCCCTTTGCAATACATTTTCCCCCTTGTATGTAGTTTAAGGGGTTTCAGAACATGAAGTCTGCTAGAGACAGGGCACACCGAACTTTCTGAAGGGCCAATATAGACATGTGAGGTTCAGGAAGGGTATTTAAATGTGTCTTCCTCAAAGCAGAGTTACCCATTAGGAATGTGGACTTCAGTCTGAGGTGGCCTCCTGCAACCGATGGTGCTCAAAACTTAACTTAGCATGAATTCCCCATGACATGGTTACGCCTCTCAAGAAGAATTAGTTGCTAATGATGATGAGGATGAGGGTGAAAACAGTGTTAGCACCTCCAAGTGAAAATTCATCCTCTGGCTCTTATGACCATTAGCACAGTCTCCTCTGAGAATTTACACAGTTAATTCCTTCCAAATTTCCATAAGTTCTTTGTGAATGCTTATTTGTTAGAACACACACACACACACACACACACACACACACACACACACACCCCTGAATACAAAAATCAGATTTATTCACACTCATATCTGTTTCCCACTGGGTCAGTACTTACAGCCAAATCCTGTACTAGTTTCTCTTCAAAGGAATGTGCCTCTGTTTCTATCCAAAATCTCTGATAGCCATGGAGGAAGAGGTTAATAGAGCGGTGCCTGAGCAGAAGGGGTGAGAGTGAGGTCAAGCGGGGTCCAAGGGGCTCATTATTTTAGTTCGGGTGGTTAACTGTTAGTAAGCAGGGCAGACTTGTGTACAATTCTTGTCTTCTGATTGGTCAGGGTAGCCAGAAGCACACCCTAAACATCTGTTTCATAGAACCCTATAACTACCAGTTCCCAAATACCTGTGCACCTTCTGGAAGTAATAATGGTTAGAGCAAGATATGGCAGTGACTGTAATCCTAATTTGGCCTTCCCTCTAGGGAGCAATAATGAATTAGGTTAAGTAACAGTCCTCAAGTATTTGCTTCAGATGGTGATTTAGCCATTCCTGTAGGCTGGTCACTTGCCTAGATAATGCAGTCTAAACCACAGTGATGTGAGTGGTTTAGCTTCAGCTATACCGAGAACATTTCCTTCTATAAGGAACATTAGCAAGCTACTCTGGATTTTCTTTAGGAAGGCGAAGCATGAGCCTACTACTTCACAAGCACATCTATGTACCTCAGGGGCTCTAACTCAGACTCTAACTGGGAACACTGAGGAACAGGCATATGGCACTCTCTCTCAGCCAGGATGGACTTCTGGGAATATTTATTAGCCACTGAATATTAGAGAAGTGTTTACCAAATGCAGGGGGAGTGGGAAGGAGGGAAGGAGAGGAAAAAGAGATAAAGGTCAAGACCAGATTCATTAAGCCATGGTCATGGTTTTGGTAAAATACAGACTTCGCCATCTTTCTTTAAAAATCTGACCAATCAGAGTTCTTTTAAAAATTGTACAAATTTCTGTTTTCATGGTAACATTAGCTCATGGACAAGAAGGTAGGAGTGTGCAGAAAATGAGCTGGTCTTTCCACAGGTTACATTACCATTGAAATGAGTATAAGCCTGTCATACTGAGTTTTTTCATTAACCTTTTCCAGCCAAACCCGTTGAAAGGTGCTCAGGAAGAAATTGTTAATTTTGTGTCTGGAGAAAAGCATACAGGTTTTCTTTTAAAAGCTAACACCAGAGAAACAGTTTCCACATAATATAATAAATATTTTTAGTTTTTTAATTTAGAAGAGTCCATGCAGTTTAGGTCATTGTAAGGTGGGGAGGCAGCTGTGCCTATCATCAGCTTCTTAGTTGTTGCTGTTATGAAACCTACTTAGAATCCTCCAGGCTGGCGGGAAAGCCCAGGACAACCCTTCTAAGACAACTGGGTTAGGGATGGCCATACTTCCTCAAGGACACAGTGAATCCCAAGGTTTATTCTTATCACTGAAGGAGCAGCTCAGTTATGAAAGTATGATGTTAACATTTTCAAAAGATTTGGAAAACAATGCTCTTTTTGGAAAGAGATGATTTCTGCCTAGCTGGCCTGGCTCTGGAGACACCTGTTTAGAGCCAAGCTCTTCTGAAATCCACATTAGGAAAGTGAATGATTTCTAATGTTTTATTACTTCTAGAAAATAAACAAAAAAGCCCCATATATTTTTACATTTTTTACTAGGCTATGAATTTCACTTTTCTATCAGGACTTCAAAAGCCTTCATGTCTGTTATTGCCTGACTTAATTTGTCAGCTTTCTACTCATAAACTCTACTTGATTTGATGATGTCTCATTCCCTTCTAAAGACAGTAATCTGTGTCTTAAGAGAGACCTGCTCAAGCAGGTATCTATCTCTGTTACCATCATTCTCCACCATCTGTGAGGACCCTAACTAGGAAAGCTCAGTTAGCTCCAGATAGGCTAATAGGCCACTCTGGATAAATGATGTCCAAGATTCACAATTTGATGAAAGCAAAGGTCAAACATAGATTTGTTCTCTTATCTCAGATTCCAAAGAAACACACTTATTTACATGGGATTCAGAATAAGCTTGTTCCAAGTCAATTTATTTTCCCTGACCAGATGAGGATATCCCCAGTGATCCGGAAATTGAAGCAGAGGTTGATATTTGATCACAGGCCTGATCTCTGCAATCAGTTTAAGAATGAGGATATTGCTATAACACTAAAGATAGTCAGTCTCAGTGGTTGGTGCTGGGCCACTCTGTCACTGATACTGCTATGATACGGATCCTAAATGTCTCCCAAAGGCTGTAGGTTTAAAGCTTGGTCACCAACCCATGGCACTACTGGAAGGTGGTAAAAACTTTAGGAAGTGGGGCTAATGAAAGGAAGTGAGGTCATTTGGGGGCGTGGCCTTAAAGGTGATATTGAGGCCTTGGCCCCTCCCTCTCTCTTGCTCTCTTTTTGATTCCCTGCATCCATGAGGTAAGCAGCTTTGCTCTGCCACACAATCTTGCCATGATCTTTTGCCTGGCCACAAGCCCAAAGCAACAGGCCAAGCAATTGTGGACTAAACCTTCTAAAACCATGATCTAAAATAAATCTTTCTTCTCTTTAAGTTGATTTATCTCAGGCATCTTGTCACAGTGACAGAAAACTGACTGACACTCTTCAATACATTGGCACAATATATCACACACTCTTCAGAAAAATCTTCACAATTTTTTTCTTCACATTATGGACTAAAATACCCAGACAAAAGCACTGTGCCCAAGGGCTGGGGATTTAGCTCAGTGGTGCTACACCTGCCTGGCAAGTTGCAAGGTCCTGAGTTCCATTCCTGGTACCAAAAAATAAAAAAGCACTGTGCCCCTGACTGATTGGCCTCTTGCGGGGGCATCTCTAGCCTTTCTTCACCTTGATAGAAAGTATGGCTATGCTATGGGATTCTTATTACATTTCTGTAACTGCTGGTGTCAAATGCCTGAGAAGAGAAATATTGGTTGACCTGTTGGTGTAATTTGGAGAACCACGTTTTAGAAATCCACTCCTTTTTAAAAGAAGTCTTTCTATCCTCACAAAGAATCCTACCTTAGCAAAAGTAGAGAGCCTCCATACTCCTCCTTGGCTGACTTTAGAATGCACACTGTAAGCTGAACAGGCACGGGGCTCTAGGGAAGCTTGTCCAGTTTCAGTTTTTCTTACCTTGCTTGCTTGGCAGGCCTTTATACTATGCACATGGTAATAGTCCATGGGCCAAGGACTCTAATTTCTGTTCTTTGCCTCAAGAGTGTAAGGGCTATAAGAGAGCACAGCTGTGAGGCGACACCTCCATTCTCCTCACTGGCTCACATGTCAGAAGAAATGACAGAATCCATACCTGGGCAGGTTGTAGAGAGGAGCCATCCTGAAACAGGCCACCACTGCTCGTTTCCGTTGCTTTGACAATAATTTGTACCAGACAGCCTTCTTGGATCTCAAAGGCTGTTCCACCTGAGAAGAAATCACACAGATAGGTTCACACTAGGGCAATGTGAGTGACAGAAGATAGCCCAGACTTCTCAACCCTGAAAGAATTTTTTCTCAACTGGGAAGCAGATGATGCAGTTTGTGAAAGTTTTAAGTTTTCTTCCTTTTCCCAAATGCTGTTAGCCATTTATTTCTTAATAGCAGCTTTGCAAATGGTAGGGGACTTAAGTCATTTGAAGTAATGGCAAGAGTTTTTAAAAAGTTAATTTATCTTTTTATTAGTGCAGTGGTACCTTGGTTCATGAACTTAATTTGTTTTATGGTTTGGGGGAAGACGGCTGTTTTTGTGTGGGGAAGATGGCCGTGGTTGTGTTTGTCACCCAGTGTGGAGTTCGTGAACAGAAGCAAAATTTTATTGAACGCTTTTGAGAACCAAATTGTTAGTGAACAGAAGCATTTGTGAACCAAAGTGTTACTGTACATGTTTGCCATACATAATGATCACACCCATCATGAGGAATTTGTACTGTACACGATATATTTTTTCCCATTTCCCTTCCCTCCCTTCACCCTTCTTTCCTTCTCCATTTATAAAAGTGCTGTTTCCATTTTTTCCCTCAAGTCCTCTTTTTTATTCATTTATTTTTAATTTTTTTGGTACCGGGGATTGAACTCGGGTCCTTGCGCTTGCGCAGCAGGCGACGAAACCACTGAGCTAAATCCCCGGCCCCCCAGTTCTCTTTTTTAAAAGATCCCTTTGTCCTTCCTTTCCTTCCTCCCTTCCTTGTTCCCTTTCTTACTGATATTAGGAAGTAGGAAGAATTTGCTCAAAAGAGTTTTTATTTTTATTTATTTTTTTTGGTACCAGGAATCGAACTCAGGTCCTTCTGGTCGCGAGGCAGGCGGCAGAACCACTGAATCCCTGGCCCTCAAAAGAGTTTTTAAAACAGCAAGAGGGGAAAGAATTGAGGGCCCTGCTACTGTGAGGCACCAAGATGACCCCTGAGGGCGATGGGGGATGGACCCTTGCTCCTTATTTTCTCAGTCTTACAAGGGCACCTGTAACTGAAGGTTGACAATTTTGAATTTGTTCTCCAGAGCAGTCTTTTTTACTCCTCAGAGGCAGATACTCTTTACCTGCTCCAGGTGGAAGACAGCTGCTGAAATTCTCTGCACACGCTCCACTGTCTTCTCGGGAGTAGCAGGTTCTTCACTCCTCAGAACATCCTTGTAGAGGTTCAGCTGCCATTTTACGGCTGGGTCATCAGACTGGAAGTTGAAACACACGCATGAGATAAGCAATTTCTGGTATCTCTTGTACTGAAAAAACCTTTCACTCCTACAAGGGTTCCAGAGTAATCATGAGTCTCTTTTCTTGCCTACCCTCACCTTCTCTATCATTGTCTTCTGCACCACTGTAGATGCTACATAGGAACTTCTCGTTCTAGCCTCCCTGCCAATTCTTCTGTCATACTTTCTACCCCTTTCTCTCTCTGTGCTACATTTTGGATGATTTCCTTAAAGCAATCTTTCAGTTTGTAAATTTTCTTTTTAGCAATGTCTAGTCTATTTTTTAACCCATATATTGATTTTAAAATTTCAATGACAGTAATTGCTATGAGGATTTTTGGTTTCAAACTCACTCTCCTTTTTTTCCAAATGTCCTGTTATTGCTTTATGGGTTTTATTGCTTCCTTTATCTTTAAATGTTTTAACTACATTTATGTTTACATTCCTTTCTAAATTATTCTTTTTCTTGCATTTCTTGACTCTGATGGTGCTGGATTTCCTTATTTTGATTTTTTATGAGTCTCTTTTCAAATATGTTTTTATTAGTGCCCATTAATTTTACAAATATTGGGCTTCAATACAGTATTTTCATTTACAACATATTATGATCATATTTACCCCTCCATGATACCTTTCCCCATTCTCTTTCTCTTGTCCAATAATAGTCTCCTTCCTCCTTTCTATATGAGTTTATTTTCTAGCGTAGTTTTATTTATTGGCATCTTAGCCCATATTTTATTTAGGAAGCAGAGATGCTATGAGTGGTTTCCTGGTTGTCTCTGCAGGAGACCCACAAGTGTCACTGGTTCAGTGCTAATTTTATGTAAGTTTCTCACTCTGTGTGCAGGGCCCACACTCTTCCTCCTCTAAGGTCATTAAACACTGGCCTCTATGCTACATATCTAGCCTGGAGCACTCTGTGAGTTCTCCCAATAGCTCTGACTTCTCATATTTACTAAGATTTAGAACGTCTTTTTTTTTCCTGGCCCTTGGGATTTCTTGTTACTGCCTTTAACCCCTACTTTATCCACTCTTCCTATATGTTTGGGGTGGAAAGGAGAGGCATTTTGGTTTGGCTTAGTTCTCCAGCTTCGGGGACAACGTATGTGAGGAAAGAGTTGTTCAGATTCACAGGACTGACGACATCACAAATAACCTTTAAAATAAAAATTCTATCTCTTTTTTTGACTCTGCCTACTCACACACAAAAGTGTTTCATTTCAAGCTCTCTCTCAAGTGGGAGGTACAACTGGGGACACACTTCCCCAGGTGTGTGTGTCACACTGAGTGAGACTCATAGTACTCCTGAGACATAATGCTTCCTCCTCCCCATGGCTTGACATTCATGTGGTGGGCAGCTGGAAGAAATGCTTTATCACATACCTCTTTGAAACAGCAAAGAGCAAAAATCAAAGGTGGAAAGCTAGTTCTACCAGCTCCACACTGGTTTTAGGACACATTTAAAGCCATGAGTACATTAAGCGGGTGGAGCCCTGAGGCTGGAGGGAAAGACAGTCTGTGTGGTCTCCCGGTCTCCCCAAGGTATCACCTTCTCCTGCAAGTGCAGGTTATTCCGAAGATGCTCCTTGACCTCTTCATCTGTGTCCCTCTGTGGAAAGAGAGGTCAAACTTCATTCCTGGAGATCAGTGTGGAAATACGAGATAGGGTGCAGGTATGTGTGGACAGCCAATGCAGTTTTGCTGGGATATTTATTAGAACAAAAGCGGAAAAACTACACAGACTGTGTCAAACTACTGAGTCCAAATCAATTGTGATAATGAAGGTATGTTGGTTCCTGCTCGCCTGCCCCAGCCCCACTGCACCCCAGGAGGAGGACTAGCCCTTCTGAGGCTAAGTGGCCACCATCGCATCACCTGTGCTGCAGCCTCAGCCCAATCAGACAGGCGGCTTACACAGCTGTATCGTGATTTTGCAAGGGAGATCAGCTCCTGGTCGCCTGGAGTGCACATATTCAGACCAATGGGCAGCATTTTCTTGAGTGCAGCCACGATGAGGGAGGTCTGGATGGAATACAAGTCTCCCCTCCGCTTTGTCTTCTTCCGTTCCTGGTCCTGTCCTCCAGACTAGGAGATGATGTAGAAATAAAGACAAGGGCTCAGAGACTGTCTGAAGGGAACGGTCTCATTTCAGAGGCAGCTCGCTTCCTGGTGACCCTGTCAGTGCAGGGTGGGCCTTACTACACTTCAATGACAGCAAAACGACTGTGCTGAGCAAAGAAAAACCAGCTGGCCCTGAAATACCAGCCCTAGCCCTGAGCCTTTTCTTCTGCCATGCACACAGAACCACACAGCTGGACACACACCACAGGCACAAGTCTTTGCTCACTCACTTCTGGATCAGGTGAACAAAGAACCGAGTGTTCTGCAAAAAGAACAATTTGGTCACTGATAAAATAACTCTGGGAAATAATTTGAGGACCCTTTCAGGAAAATCAGTAAGAATATGAAAGCATCTACCACAGTGCAACTGGTCTGAAGCTAGTATTTGGAGCACTGGAACCCCATTTGGCCTCCCCACCATGGGGCTATGCAACTTCTCCAAGAAAGAAGGCACTGTAGAGAAAGGCTGCCTTGGGATCAGAATGAGAGAATGTTAGGAGAGAAACTGCACATAAAAAAGGAACCCCCTAAGTTCATGGGAATTTGGACATACTTTTTGTTCCTCTCAGAGAAAGTTCATTCAGTGAAGTAGGAGGTGAGATCTGGTACATGGGGCTATGCACAATGGCAGCCCAAGGCAACAACCAAGACCCCTGAGCACCTACAACACATGTAATTTGGTTCAAGAAGACAGGGTGCTGCAGCGACCCTGTTTTTATGACACATTTTTTGAAAGGGCAGTGCTGGCCATGTGGTGCCTGCTTGCTGGACTCTGCTTCAGCTGAATGAGCACTTTCTGGAAGAGGGGAGGGCTGGGTGGCCAGAAATCAGTCAGAGGCCATATTTGACATGAGCTGGTGCTCACTAGAACTTTGCTTTATGATAGTATCTGCAGCAATGAGGCAGAAGTACTTTGGTTTATAGGACTCTGGGAGTAGGGAAGGTAACTGTCACTTAAGACTTGGGAGTGCAGGCAGACTTTATTTTGTAGGAGATGGGCTGTCTGAAGAAGAGCATTTCCTTTGGCCCGATTGCTTTAATCACTTTTCAAAGTGTGAGAGAAGTTCACAATCACTAATGGCACTCTTGTAAGAGATGTGATTTCTTCTACCAAGTTTGCGGGAGCATAACCCTCAGGTAGTTATATTTCGGAAATCACAGCAAAGCTCTTGACTGGAAAAACCCAGGCTGGCTAAACAGAGCCAGACAATTTCTCTGGTTGCAGGGACACCCTGTACCCAGTGCTCCAAAACATCAGTTCAGCCCCAGAGCAGCAATGGAAAGGACAGTGAAAAATATACATGGAGACAGAAATGAAGCTAAGGAAAGGATTCCTATGTTCCAGAACACAGTGGAAACTGAAGGCTGGTATGCACAAAGACTGTAATTTCTACCATTTACTGAACACTTGCTAGGTTCCTTCCATGTTCCACCATCAAAGGTAAAATATAAAAGGTGTCTAAATCCTAGATTTACTTATAGTTTATTACCCTTGATATTGTTTCAAATCATCCTTTAAGGACAGAATGCAGTTAGGTGTATATAAACTACATGGTATCATGTAGGTGTAAAATGTAAATAGTGATACAAGGTATACCATGAAGTAAATATGCTAAAAAGTAACTATGTGGATTTGATTACATAATTTATTTCCTGCTCATTATCTATTTGATTTGGCCAATTTCTTATTCTAATCATAACTGCTATGTATATGATTTCAATAATTTTAAAATATTAGCAAGTCAGTCTTATAAATAAAAACATGATGCCCATGGAAGTTGAGTAATTTTCCCAAGGTCACATAACACATAAGCATCAGAGCCATTATCCAGATGCAAGTGTATCTGGACAAGGCTCCATTTTTCTTTTTGTAGCTAAGAGCTACATGCGACCTGGGCCTTCCATATCTCCACCCCATATTGTAGGGCAGAGTGCTTATAAACAGTGACAGTGAACGTTTTAGAGCTTTCAGTGATATAAACAGCCCACTGTGGCACACAGCTTTGCCACCACTGGCTCAGGACAATAGCATCAGCTACACATTAATGAATGGAAAGAAAGGCACTTCCACATAGTAACTTTTAGGGGTAAATGGAAAATTGTCCCAGTTTTATCCAAAACAGTTTGTATAAAAACTCATGTTTATCTGCTGATTTCAAACCCTTGATTTTAGACCTTGGAAGACTTTCTTTGAATCATGGGACCCTTGAACAAGAGATAGAATGTGCACCATGTGAAAGGGCTGGGGTCACTAACAAAAAATAGGACTATGAGCCTGGGTATCACCACAGAAGAGGCGGTCTCCCAGGCTCTTAGGCCCTGTCAGTGTCTCTCTGTTAGCATGGTGACCGCCAGCTAACAGGGAGGGCAGCTGGAGAAGGGAGCAGAGATAGCAAGGAGACCTCAGGGAGGGTGAGGGTTGGCTGGCTTGCCCGGCTTCCCCCTTCCAAGGGTAGGTAGGCCTACATTCACTCTTTCACAGGCAGTTGTCTTCCCTGGAGCAGGTCTGGGGACCTCCAGGTGGGAAAATCCATTCTGTACCACCCCCATGATGATCACAGTGCAGAAGGGGCCAGAGCCTGGCACCTCTAACACTAGGACAGAAAAGACACGTCATGCATTTGACCTGTACCTTTACTTGCATGGCCTGTGTGGAAAGACAAAAGAAAAACAAGAAGAGTCAGTCAGTAAAAGCAGGAGTCTATGGTACATGGTACCCCATGTTATTTATAGCTTCTCAGTCCCAGTTTATCAGTCAACACAACAGAAACTCAACAGTTCTTGGAGTCAAATGAGCACAGAATGATGAGCAAGAAGGAGGTTAGAATGGAGGTTAATTTGGTCATATAGACTTATACCCAGACTAAGAAATTCACCCCTGCTGGGAGGTCAACTCAGAGACCAGTCTTCCAGAGTGTGTGGCCCTCAGACCCAATGCAGGGTGGTCTTTAGATCTGGGTACCCATACAACTCTGTAATCTAAAGTCTTTCTCCCTTCCCTTTCTCTCCATTCACCAGGGTGGGCTACAGACAATCAACCATATAAGCAAAGACTGCTATTGTTCTTCCTTCCATCCACCACATTATTAACTCCAGCAGATCTATGGCCATAAAAAGTAAAAGTGAGTCAGGAAGAAATGCTTGTGCTTCTTCCTATATGGTTGCTTTAAAAATCAGTGCTCTAAGAATATCTAAAGAGGCTGAGGATCACCCCACAACCTGAAGGATGGAGCATCTTCCTTCTTAAACTGTAACCTTGAAAAGTACCTTAGGTCAAAGGCTCCTACATTCTACAGGTTCTACTTTTACCCTTTTCTTCACATATTGCTAAGATTACTTGACTGACTGCAATACTCTAATTCTAACACTTTCAAAGTAACTGCATTTCCCACACCTAGATCATGAACTATCTGCAGTAGTTTGTAATCAAACAGATGATATTATGTGTAGAACTTAAGGGAGAAAAAAGGCTTTTCAAAGATAAGGGAGTCTGATGAAGACATACTACCTGGTGATATTCTACACCAAGATGGCACAGGGAATTTGCATCAGGCTTTTGAACAAAGGCAAACCTGAATCACGGGAAGTCTTTTTTTGGTACTGGGGATCAAATTTGGGTCCTTGTGCTTGCAAGGTGGGTGGCAGAACCACTGAGCTAAATCCCCGGCTTCATGGGAAGTTTTGATCTCACTGTGAGGGTAAGTGAAGACAAGTCAACCCAACATTAGGTATTAGAGAAAATGGAGAATTTCTGGAAATTGGAGAGAGAGCAAGAGAGAGGGAGAGGGAGAGAGAGGGAGAGGGAGAGGGAGAGGGAGAGGGAGAGGGAGAGGGAGAGAGAGGGAGAGAGAGGGAGAGAGAGGGAGAGAGAGGGAGAGAGAGGGAGAGAGAGGGAGAGAGAGGGAGAGAGAGGGAGAGAGAGGGAGAGGGAGGGGGAGGGGGGGAGGGGGAGAGGGAGAGGGAGGGGGAGGGGGGGAGGGGGAGAGGGAGAGGGAGGGGGAGGGGGGGGGGGAGGGGGGGGGAGGGGGAGAGGGAGAGGGATAGAGAGAGAGCAGGAGATAGGAAGGAAGGAAGGAGGTTCATTGATGAGTAGAAGGGGGGTGAGACCATGTGTCAGAGAGCAGAAACACAGAACAGGGACAAAGAAAATAAAAACAGAAGGGGTAGAGGGAGGAAATGAGAGCAAGAAGGAGGGGGGAGAGAGATACGAGAACAGTAAGAGGGGATATTGGAAAAAGAAAAAATCTCACATAACTCTGAATGTCCCTGAAAAATTCAAAGACATCTTCTAAAATACTCCTATCCCTTTTCAATCCACTGAAATCATGCTCAAGAGAGGCAGGTAGCTTTAAACCACAAGGCACTCACTCTTGATTTACAACTCTTTTTTTGTTTGTTTTAAAGTTTTAAACCTTGGTCACGGAACTGACATTTCTTGAACTAAACGTATTCTAACTTATCCATTCCCCTCTGAGGAAGCTGCCACCATTTTTAAAGAAAACAAAACAAGTTTAAAAATAAAACAAAAAAAAACAAAACACTTGCTCAGCTTAGTTACATTTGGCTTAACATATATTTGCAAACTGTTTTTATCTAAACAAAATATACAACGAGCTCTGAAAGCACCATATGAGCTGTCCCCCAAAATAATGTATCTGTGAATTGAGCTTCAGTTAATCAAGTCTGAAGAACGTGGCCCAGTGTATATTTTCTCCATTTCCTTTCTACTTACACTGGCACATGCAGTGTGTGTGGCATGCAGAATTCATTAATGGACATCCCACCAAGGCTGCTGGGTGCACTGAAGTCCATTTCATTTATACAACACCAGAATTCAAGTAGGGGTAGAGATAAAAGCAAGCAAAGGAGACAGGTGCCCATTCAGGCCAGGGGCCAGACAGAATCCCTAATCCAGGGAATCAAAGACATGTGAGATCTCACTGATGATAAGGAAGAATACCTACTCTCTCCCTGGCTCCTCAATACATATCTCTACATCTAAAGAAATACCACAAGTGGCTTCGAGTTGCTGCTTGTTGGAGGCATAGTATCTCTTTGTCTTAAATAATGCACTGTGTTTATCAAATATTCTGTCCTAGAGATACTGTTGAAAGGTGACTTTTGTCCTGAATGTCTTGGCAGAGCTAGGAAAAGTCATAGTCAACTCAATACTATTGTACAGATTGGCAAACTGGAGGCCAGAAGAGTTAAGTGAATGATACAAGGTGTTAGCTGAGATCTACAGCTGGGCCAAGGGTAGAACTTAGTTTCCATTCATTTCCAGTTTACTACTATAGTGTTTCAATTGATGCAACTGGGTGCTTGTTACCATGAGGAGTATGGCAAATATTATTTAAGATCTATGTATGGAGCAGCTTTAGTTCAGTTACATTATTCCTTCAATCCAATTCCATTTGGCTCAGAAATAATTGGCACATGATGTCCATGGAAATGAAATGAGAGAGTTTGTGTCTGTATTTTTCCAACAAGGGAAGATGTCCAGATTCTGAACATGATCATCCTCTGACAAAACAAACATCCCAAGTCCTCAGTGGTGGGAGTAAACAAAAACACCAGGTTAGTTTGTTAGTGGGTGAATTCTAAAGTGTCCTTTTCTGTCACCTTCTCTCTTTCCAAATGTAAACCCAAGGACCTTGAGTAACCATTAATCACCAGAGCACTGAGATGTCTTTGCTATCTGCTCACTGGGAATCCAAGTCCTTCTATTAGTGTCATTTCCACTGTCATAATAGATGCTAGCTGGTTCAGTCCTGAGCCAGCAGATCTACTTTAGCTGAAGAAAGCATGGAATCTGCCTGCGATTTATTGACATTCTGCAGGAAGACAGGATTAAAGGAGAGCTTCTGCTGGCTGTTAGCAGCCTGCACAGGCAACCTCAGATAAGCTGGATATTTTAGGGAGTTGGACTCCAAAAAATCCTATCTGACCTGAACAGAAGATACATTTGCCAAAACATGAATGAAAAAATGAGTTTTGAAAATCAAATAAAATTATCTAAAGCACAAAAGGATCCATGATAAGGTTCTTGTGCAGCACAGTTTCCTCTTGAGTGTGATTCCTCTGCTTTGTATGTGCGTAATTTTCTTTGACTAACTCTAGTAAGTGGTGTATATACTAAAAGTGTATACTAGTGACTACTTAGGAGTGAATTCTAAACTCTAGTGGTTGATTTCTGGGTGCTGGAAGAAGTGCTAGTGTCAATATAGCTAAAACATGGAAGAGCCAGAAAGTTTAGGGTAATGGCAAACCAGTGCTGAGTGCACACCTGGTAGAGTTCCAGGTGCTGGCCTGCATTTGTGGTGTCACATCTACCCCTTGGCTGCAGCTCCATGAGCACAAGTCTTCCATACCAAATGGCTATGGGAAAGATTCCCAAGGTCTTTGCTACAAACCTATGAATCTCCTCTTTCCAGCAGTGAATCTCACTTCTGAAGGTCCCCATGCACACTCCACCCTCACATTCCTTAAAGGTGGCACTATCCGAGCAATGAGAGAGATGTACATCTCAGGTATGATTGGTCACTTACACTTGACATATTCGGCCAATCCAAATCGAGGCACATTTCTCAGGGAAACAGAGTCAGGGGTAAGCCACAACAGCTGATAACAAGGCAGCACAGTTAACGGGGCTCTGCTTTTGCAGGTACACCTGAAGGAGTGTGTCTGAGAAGTTTCTCCAATCCAAATAACGAATCTTCTTGTGCAGCCCTGACTCAGGAGGAGCCGAAGGCCAGTTTTCCCCTCCCAAATCTCAGCTATACTCCTCCCTACAGCTTACTTATTTTCAGACAGATGTATGGTATGCCCTCCTTCAAACATTTCCTGCAGGGAGATGGACAAATGCTTGGCTTTCTAAGTGAAATTCTCATGGAAAATAAACAGAAGGCATTAAGAGGTCAACACATCTAAAATAAAGCAGGCATTTGATGTTTCAGACAGGAGGAAAACAAGCATAATGTAAGAGCATCTGCTACTGAATCATCAAAGCAAGCTAATTTCTTCCTAGCTAATCGAAAGGTGGTTCTAAGCAGGTATATTTTTTCCCATTTTTATTTTTTATCATTTGTGGTACAGGGTATTGAACCCAGAGCCTTTATTCTGAGTTATATCTCTAGCTCTTCTTAATTTTTGAGACAGGGTCTAGCTAAGTTGAGTTTCAAAATTCCGATCATCCTCTCTCAGCCTCCCCAAGATTTGGGATTACAGGTGGCTACCACAGCACCCATCTGCATGTGTAAGTCTTCACTACACAGAAAGTAATACTATTTTAAAACCATCAAATGAAATCTGTTTTGGAGACCTCCTGAATGCCTTAGGCAAATCTTGAAACTTAAACTTCTTGACATACGAGCAGCTATTTATTCATAAAATGTGATGACTATGCTTATTTAAGAGCAGTTTCTTCTGGTTCATTCTCAAAGAAAAAATAAGAGAGACTGTTGATTACAGAGTTTGACCTAAATGAAGTAAAGTGCTAATCTGCCCAAAACATGGGATAGAGTCTAGACATGGCTAGGGTCAAGGTTGAAGAGTATTTAGAACTGACTTCTATGGACTTACTTTTGACATCTTGCTTTTGCTGTCTCCAGTTAAAAATGCCAAATTGTTAATTTCATTTTGAATCACAAAATTTTGTTCTTCCCTTTTGAAGTTCTAAATGAAAAAAAATAAAAAAGCAAACATTACAAGAAAGTCTTTTAAAGGATTAATAACTAATAAATGATACTTTGAAATAGGAAAAGGTCCAAAGGGGTAGGGGTGGTGGGAGCGGAAGGGGAAAGGAAAGAAGGGAAAGGAAAAATGATGAGAAAAGAAAAAAAAATGCCAATGAACTATGTAAATAGGAAAGGGTTTAGGGGTGAAGGGCACACAGGTAATGGGAAAAAATGAGAACCAAGATGCATCATGTACAGGTACAAGCAGCCAATGATACATGTAAATGTACTGTATACCTAAAATGTACCAATAAAAGAATTTAAACAACAAAAAAAGAGAAAGTCTTTTAAGATTTCACAACCATTCTACATCTGAAGCCCAAAAGTATCCTTACATGAGATTTACACCACAGGATGAAGACCTCGGCCACCATTCGGAAGAGCTGGTCAGAATCATCATCTGGGCTTTTGAGCCAGTTTGATCTAGGGTGAGAATAAACAAAGAGGTGCATGAAATTCAGTAAGGCGTAAAACATACCCTAAAATGTTACCAGTATACACTTACCCGAGAAAAATTGCATTCCCTTATGAAGGCAACCAGGGACACTCAAGGTCAGTATTTTTCTTACACATGTACATAGACGCCAGTATGTAATTCGGGTAGATGTTTCTGAGGAACCTACAGTAGCCTTTCTACTTTTTAAATCAAAGGATTCAAGGGTTATCTTAGCAAATAAATGTTAGAAGTCAACATTTGAAAACTGTCCCATGCAGATTTTCTTTCTTCTTTAGACAGATGAGTTACTTAAGGTTAGGCTTTAAGTTTGGGGATATAAGGCTAGCAAGACTAAAGTCTTGCTCACTATGACATCTAGTTTGTCCTTGATACTCTGTCATTGTCAAACTTCTGAAATTCTGACCACTATGAACAGGTCATGTCCAATGCTTTTTCCTTTCAAAACCAGTTTTATGAAATAAAAATGTAAAACAGTATGTTTACACTGTTATTTGAAGTATATGAGCAGAGACAAAAAAATCTCCCATGGCCTTGAAACCATTTTGGAAATTCCCTATAAAGAGGAACTTTAAAAAATAAGGCTAGGAAATTTCACAGTAGTAACAAGAAGGCTAAACTGAGTAGAATTCATTACAGTAGTCATTTTCTATAAGGAGTCTTGAGACAAGAGAGAAGGACCTGGTGCTCCCTAAAAGGTACTTTTATTTCTTGTAAACACCTTGTAAACAACCTGGCTGCTTCAGGCACCCCACAGCCTCTTGGGGAGATGTTTGCTTTGGCTGTGGCAGGCATTAAAGGCGGAAACTGCTCTGCAGCTCTCATCTCAGTCCCTCCCCTACCCATGAGCTTACCGAAAGTCTGAAGCTGTGCATGGGTGACCTGCTTTTTATTCTTTATAAACCACCTCCCCTCCCCACCTTAACAGGTTCAGCCTGTGCACTGTTCCCCTTCATGCTGCAGCATAGTTCCTAATAAAACCTCTTCTAGATGGTATAATCTTGCCTATTTATGACTTCAGTCTTGAGTAAAGCATGCCAGATTGGTATACTAGGAGCTGGCAACACCAAAGGCCACGGATGTGGAAAGCTGTCAGCAGTCAGAACTGGTAATGCTAAAAGTGGCTAACAGCAAGGAATGACAGAGAGTAATGAACAAAAGCCAGCAGCTGCCAACTCCAGTGGCCAGCAGAGTTCCTAAGTCCAAGGGGGGTCATTAACACCAAAAGAAGTGATAACTGCAGGCTTTCAGAGCCCAGGAGCATTGACCCTAAAAGAGCTACACATTATCACTATTTAAATTGAGCAAGAATCTTCAGCTGACTGGCAATGTCTTGGAAGCTGGCAGAGGGACCTTCCCTTTTAGAGGGCTAGAGGAGGGCAGACAAAGGTGACCATCATCAGCAGGCTCAAGAACCAGTCCATGTTTGATTTTCATCATACAGCCCAAACTGACTCTAGCTGTTGATAATCTTGCCCCTAAGTATCTTACACATCTGAATTAAATTATATTTTGAAGGAGCTCGGTCATTTGCCATTTTTAAATATCTGCACAGAGTAACTAAAAAGAACATTCCACTATTCAACACTTTAACACTAAATTTGTGGGGTTTTTTTCCCTTCACATTAGGCATTTCTTCAGCTTTCCAGACACCAACTGGATGTCCTACCATAAAATAAACCAGCACAGACCCCACAGGTTAAAGATTTACTTCCACAAAGCTGCTCCTACTTCAAATATCACTTGTAAGTCTCTGGTTGAGTGACCTGTGCTTTTCATCAACTGGCTGTAAATTAGGGGTTCTGATGGCTCCCCCTTTGGATTCAGTATTTGAAAAAATAGCTCACAGAATTTATTTTTAAAAATTTTTTTTCCATTAATTGTAATGGTACATTTTAGGTATACAATACAGTTACCTTCATCATTGGGATCTTATACCTTTACACGAGAATCTTGATTATTATTTTTTCCCCTTTCCCTGCCCTCCCTTCACCCCCTCCATCCCTCCCCATTTACAAAGACCTTGTTTCCATTTTTTTCCTTTTCTCATATTTTTTCCCATCTTTCCTTTCCCCTACCCCTCCCACTTCCCCTACTCCTTTAGACCTCTTCTTCCTATTACACAATATCAATTATACATTTTTTTTTTTGGTACCAGGGATCGAACTTGGGTCCTTACACTTGTGAGGCAGGCGGCGGAATCACTGAGCTAAATCCCCGGCCAATAATACATTATTAAAATTACAATATCAAAATCTATAAGACATTACCACACATTTTACAGAATTTAAAAGGATATAGAAAGCATATTACAAAAATCTTTTTTGAAATAAATTTGACAACTTCTAAGAAGTACCTTGGAAGACAAATTAATGAAACTGACTCTGGAGGAAATATAAAATTTGAATAGCACCTATTAAAGAAAGTATATTCCTAGCTTGAAAACCTACCTATATGAAAACAACAGGCTCATAAACATTTTAACTGATAAATTATATCAAACAATTAAAGCAGAAGAAAGAAGGAACACTTCTCCCCTCATTTTAGGAACTCAAAATTGTGCTAATCCTAAAATGGGATAAAGATAACAGAAGAAAAAAGTATGAACATAGATAGAAATTTGTTTAACAAAACAAACTATTGGAAGTCAGATCTGGCAGGATGTAGAAAGTGGTTTTGTTATAGGGAAGGCAGTGTTGGTTCAGCATTGGAAGATCCACCCCCAAAAGTCATCCTTTTAACAGAGGAGAGGAAAAAGCCATATGATCCTGTCACTAGTTAGAGAAAAAGGATTGGACTAAATTCTACAGCTGTTCATGGTAAAAGCTATCAGGAGACTAGAAGTAGAACAGAACCTTCTCAACAGATCAACGCCATGTACTCCATACTTCCAGCAAAAATGCCTTATATGAATGGAGAAGATACAATGCTTTCTCCCTAAGGTAGGGAACAAGGGCAGATATGCTTACTCTTCATCTGTCCATTAAACTTTGAAACATAGGCCTAAACCAAAATAGTCTGGCAATAAAATGACAAAATTAGGATAGGATTGGCAAGGTATAAGTAAAATCTTTATATGTAGATGAAATGATAATCTACAGAGAAAATACTAAGAAATCTCTAGGAGCCCCTAGAACTTGTATTTGAATTTAGCAGGATTAGAAAACACAAGGTATATATAAAAATTCAGGTCTATGTATACTTGTTATAAATGAAGAATTGGATATTGAAATTTAAAAGTTATGTAGGAGTACAAAGGACCTAGAAAAGTTAAAAGCAAAAACAAAAACAGTGTTGGAAGATGTTTAGTGCCTAATTTTAAGACTTCTTCTAAAGCTACAGTAATCAAGGCAGTGTTGGTGTAAGGAAAGACATATAGATCACGTGAATAAAACAGAGAATCTAGAAATAGAACCACATATATATGGTCCACTGAGTTGTGAAAGATTATTTAACATTAGCATTTTATAGAATATAAACTCAATGCAAGAGCAGAGGAAAAGATTTGTTTTCAGCAAATGGCAGTAGAACACCTGGTATCTGTATTTAAAAAATTAACCTCAACTCTTTATATCCATACCTAAAAATAACTTGAAAGGCTCTACGAACATAAATAAGAAAGACTAAAACTATAAAACTTTAAGAAGAAATTATAAGGTAAAATGTTTATGAATTTAGGATAGGCAAGAATTTCCTAGAATATAAAAAACATGATGTAGGGAAGAAAAAAATTGATAAATGAGATTCCATCAAAATTTGGAACTGTATTTATTTTTTGTATATCCTTTTATTGTTACATTTTAGGTGTACAATATAATGACATTCACCATTGGAGATATGCACCTTTACATACTCTCTTGGTTCTTATTTTTTCCCCCTTCCCCTGACCTCCCTTCAACCCCTCCCCCCTCCCTATTTACAAAGACTTTGTTTCCATTTTTTCATTTTCTCATATTAATTCCATTCCCTTCTTTCCTTTCCCCTACCCCTTCCAATTCCCCCTCCCCTTTGCCCCTTTTCTTCCTATTTCACATTACCTATTATACCTTTTAGTCCTTATTTACACTTTCAGTTTCTCACACCAGAGAAACTATTTGGTATTTACACGTGTCCTGTTTATTTCACTTAAGAGTATCGCCTCAATGTGCATCCATTCAGCAATAAATGTCTCTAATTTTTCATTTTTGATGGCTGAGTAGTACTCCATCTTATTAAAAAAAACACATTTTCTTGATCCAGTCTCCAGTTGATGGGCATTTGGGCTGTTTCCAAGTTTTAGCTATTACAAACTGTGCTGCTATGAACATGGGTGCACATATATCACTGTGGTATGATTCTTTTAATTCTTTGGGGAAGATCCCCAGCAGGGGAATAGCAAGGTCAAATGGGACTTCCAGTCCTAGTTCTTTGAGGTATCTCCATACTGATTTCCACAGTGCTTGCACCAGTCTACACTTCCACCAGCAGTGGAGCAGGGTTCCTCTTTCCCCACAGCCCCGCCAGCATTTATTATTGGTTGATTTATTGATAGCAGCCATTCTTTCTGGAGTGAGGTGGAATCTCAGCATTGTATTCACTTGCATCTCGAGTAACCAGTGAGGTCGAACATTTTTTCAAATGTTTATCTGCCATGTCTACTTCTTTGCATGAGAAATGTCTGTTCATTTCAGATGCCCATTTTATGATTGGGTATTTAAATTTGGGAGGTCTGATCTTTTTAAGTTCTTTATAGATTCGAGATAGTAGACCTCTGTCTGAGGAAGAGCAGGTGAGGATTTTTTCCCACATTGTGGGTTGTCTCTTCACACTGCTGGTGATTTCTCTTGTTGTGCAGAAGCTTTTTAGTAAAAAGAGATCCCACTTGTTGATTGTTTGTGCTAGTTCATGGGCAACTGAGGTTTTGTTCATAAAGTCTTTTCCTACCCCAATGTCTTGAAGAGTTCTACCTAACGTCTGTTCCAGCGTTTCTGTTTTTATATTTAGATCTTTAATCCATTTCAATTTTAGATTAGTGCACGGTGAGAGATATAGGTCTAGTTTTAGTCTTTGGCAAGTTGAAACCCAATTTCTCCAGCACCATTCATTAAAGAGACTATCTTTCCTCTAGCGAGGGTGTTTGGCTCCTTTGTCAAAGATGAAGTGGCTGAGCGTGTCTGGCGTTGTTTCTGCATCTTCTAATCTGTTCCACTGGTCCTCAGGTCTGTTTCTTTGCCAGTACCATGATGTTTTTATCATGGTAGCTTCATAGTATAGTTTCAAGTTGGGGGCTGTAATACTCCCTGCCATGTTTCTGTTACCTAGAATTGCTTTTGCTATTCTGGGTCTCTTCTTGTTCCAAATGAATTTTTGGATTGTTTTCTCAAGGTCTGTGAAGTATGCTGCTGGGATCTCAATTGGGATTGCATTGAATCTATATAGCAATTTTGGAAGTATAGCCATTTTCACTATGTTGATCGTTCCTACCCAGGAGCAAGGGATGTCTTTCCATTTTCTGATATCCCCTTCAATATCTTTTTTCAAAGCGCTAACAGATTTCAGAGAAGAGGTCTTTGATTTCTTTCGTTAGGTTGATTCCTAGGAATTTCAGTTTTTTGGATACTATTATGAAAGGAATTGTTTGCCCTATTTCTGTCTCAGTGAGTCTGTTGTTCGTGTAGAGGAAAGCTATTGATTTTTGTGTGTTGACCTTGTAACCAGCTACTTGACTGAATTTGGTTATTAAGCCTCTAGAAGACTTGGTGCAGTTCTTGGGGTCTTCTATATAGAGTATCATGTCATCTGCAAATAATGACAATTTGACTTCCTCATTTCACATCTTTATTCCTTTTATTTCTTTCTCTTTGTCTAATTGCTGTGGCTAATGTTTCCAAAACTATATTGAACAGGAGTGGTGATAGTGGACATCCTTGTCTTGTTCCTGATTTTAGTGTGAAGGATTTCAGTTTTTGACCATTTAGTATGATATTGGCTGTTGGTTTTTCATAGATGGCTTTTATCAGATTGAGGTAGAGACCATCTATTCCAATTTTTGTAGGTTTTTTTTGTAGGGTTTTTTATCATAAATGCATGTTGGATTTTGTCAAATGCTTTTTCTGCATCTATTGAGATGATCATATGGTTTTTGTCCTTGTCTCTATTGATATAGTGTATTACATTTATTGATTTGCATATGTTGAACCATCCCTGCGTCCCTGGGGTCAATTCCACTTGGTCAGGGTGTATGATCTTCTTGATGATCTGCATTCCATTTGCCAGTATCTTATTAAGGATTTTTGCATCTATGTTCATTAGTGAGATTGGCCTATAGTTCTCCTTTTCAGTTGGGTCTTTCTCTGCTTTGGGGATCAAGGTGATGTTTGCTTCCAGGAATGATTTTGGGATTATTGCTTCCCTTTCAATTTCATTGAAGAGTTTAAACAGTAGTGGCAGCAGTTCCTCCCTAAACGTCTTACAGAATTCAGTGGTGAAGCCATCAGGACCCGGGATTTTCTTGCTTGGTAAGTTTTTAATTATGTTTTCAACTTCATTGGTTGATATTGGGTTGTTTAGAATTTTTAGGTCTTCTTCATTCAACTTTGGTAATTCATATGTGTCTAGGAATCTGTCCATTTCTGTGTTTTCCATCTTATTGGTGTACAGGTTCTTGGAGTAGGTATTGATGATTCTCTGGATTTCTGCTGGGTCTGTTGTCATTTCACCCTTTTCATTCCTAATTGCATGGATTTGGGCCTTTTCTTTCCTTTTTCTAATAAGGTGTGCTAAGGGTTTGTCAATTTTGTTTATTCTTTCGAAGAACCAACTCTTGGCTTCATTGATTTTTTTGTTTTGTTTTCTTAGTCTCCACTGCACTGATTTCTGCCCTGATGTTTATAATTTCCTCCCCTGTATGAGCTTTGGGTCTGTCCTGCTATTCTCGTTCTAGAAGCTTGAGGTCCAGCATCAGGTTAACTGGGCTTGCTGTGTTTTCCTAATATGATTATTCACTGCTATGAATTTCCCTTGTAAGACCATTTTCATTGTGTCCCATAGATTCTGATATGTTGTACTGGCATTGGCATTTATTTGAAGGAATTGATTGATTTCTTCTTTAATTTCCTCTGTGACCCATTGGTTATTCAGAAGTGTGTGTTCAATTTCCATGTGTTTATGAAGATTTTGCAGTTTCTTTTGCTGTTGATCTATTTCATCACACTATGGTTTGATAATATACAGGGGATAACTTCAATTCCTTTGCACTTACCTACATATGTTCTATGAGCGAGTATTTGGTTTATTTTGGAGAATGACCCATGTGCAGCTGAAAAGAATGTGTATTCTGATTTTGTGGGTTGAAACACTCTGTAAACATGTTAGGTTCATATCTTCCGTAGTTTGAGTTCTAGTATTTCGTTGCTTGTTTTTTGTCTAGTTGATCTATCTATTTGTGACAATGGGGTATTGAGATTCCCCCACTACTATTGTATTAGTGCTTATATGGTTTTTCATGTCCATTAGTAATTGTTTTATCTAGTAGGGTGCACTAGTGTTTGGTGCATAGATATTTATGATTGTCGTCTGTTCCTCTTGGATTGTTCCCTTTATAAGGATATAGTGTCCTTCTTTGTCTCTCTTAATCTTAATCTCTTAAGTGTGGGTTTGAAATCCACTTGGTCTGGAAAGAGGATAGCTACTTCTGCTTTTTTTCAGGTTCCCAACGCATGAAGTATTGATTTCCACCCTTTAACTTTCAGTCTATGAGTTTCTTTTTGAATTAAGAGTGTTTCTTGTATGCAACATATTGTTAGATTTTGCTTCTTGACCCATTCTGCCAGTCTATTTCTTTTGATTGGTGAGTTAAGACCATTAACATTGATGGTTATAACTGATACGTGTTGAGTTATCATTGTCATGACTTTTTCTTTTTGTTTGATCCTCCCACTTTGCTTTTAATTTCTTGTCATTCCCGGCGGATTCATTCTGCTGGGCTTCCTGGGGTTGTGATTCTCGTTGTTTTTTCCTAGGATTTTGTCTAAAATTTTTTGGAGTGATGGTTTGGTATTCATGAAGTTCCTAAGGTGCTCTTTGTCATGAAAGCATCTCATTTCTCCATCAATTTTGAAAGATCGTTTTGCAGGGTACATCAATCTGGGTTGGAGGCTGTTCTTCTTTAGGACTTGAAACACATCACTCCAAGCTCTTCTTGCCTTGAGGGTTTACATTGAGAAGTCTGCTGTGATTCTGATGGGCTTTCCTTTGTAGGTGATTTGTTTCTTTTCTCTAACTACTTGTAGAATTTTGTTCTTCTGTTGGGTTTCTGGAATCTTAACAATGATATGCCTATTTGTAGATTTTTTTTTTGATCAAGGCTAGCTGGAGTCCTATATGCCTTGCTTATCTGTATGTCCAGTTCCTTTCCCCTGCTTGGGAAGTTTTCTGATATCACTTCTGTGAACAGGTTTTTTTATGTCATCTGCACTCTCTCCTGTTTCTTCATTGACTTCAATCAGTCTTATGTTATTTTTCTTTGCATCATCTTGCAGCTGCTGGATTGATTTCTCATGGTCCCTTATATTTTTAAAGAATCTTTCTTTTCTTGGTCATTAATTGCAATCTTATCTTCTATATCTGAAATTCTGTCTTCACATCGGCTCATTCTGCTGTTTAAGACTTTCAACGGAGTTTTTAATCTCCTGGAAATCTGTCTGGATCTGTTTTATGGATTCCATTTGTTTCCTATGTTGGGATTCCATCATGTTCCTCAGCTCTTCTATTTTTTTTATCTGTGTCCTCTCTAGATTTATTAAACATGTCTTGCACTGTGGGCACAATCTCTGCTGTTATCTGAGAAATTATTTCTGATTTCATTTTTTCCAGATCCTCTTTTGTTGCCAGTTCAGGGAGTCCAGGTGGTTCAGTATCACAGTGTTCCATCTTTGGGGTTGTTTTAGGTGATCTGGAAGTCTGGTTTTGAAACTTGTTTATGTGTCTTCTCATTTCAATGCGGGGGGGGGGGGGTTGCTGCTGGTGCCTGCACAGCTCACCTCCTCTGTGCTGGCGGGGGTGGTATGGCTACCCGGAAACCTCCTCCTGTTCGTTGGGAGTGGCTCACCTCCTCTGTGCTGGTGAGGGAGCTCACAGAATTTATGAAATCACCTTACCTACTATTACCTGCTTATTATAAACTAAAGGATACAACTTAGGAATAGCCAAATGTAAGAGATGCACAGGGCAAGGTGTAGGAGAGGGGCACGGAGCTTTCTGAGCCCTCCAAGTGTGCCACCCCCCAGCATTATCATGTACCCTCAATATAGAATATCTCCAAACCCTAGAGTTCAGCTTTATGTATGTATTTATTTATTTATTGAGTTCAGCATTTTAATAGAGGCTCAGTTACATAGGCACAATTGGTTAAATCATTGGCTCAATCCCTGGAAGGCAGAGGGCAGAGGGTGGGGATAAAGTTTCCAGCCAGTTAATTGCAAAGCTGATTTCTTCTGCAGCCAGCCAGCATCCTCTAAGAGTTACCTCATTAGCATAAATGCAAATATAACTGAAAGATTCTTATTATGAATAATAAAAGATACTTCTGTTGCTCAGAAAATTCCAAGGGTTTTAGGAGCTCTTTGCTGAGAACTAGGGATGAAGGCCAAACACATATTTCTTATTATATCACAATATCACAGTGATGCAGAAGTTATATTGCCTATTGTCTTTCTTAGGTTAAAGAAACATTTTCACATTTGTAAAACTTGATGCTTCTTGTTCCATGCTGGTTCTCCATGCCCTAGGACATCAGACTGAATTTCTCTGGGCAATCTGTACCTCCTGCTCACTCAAGGAGAGGACCAGGTTAGGGGAGAAATGTAAACTCAAGAGGCCAAAGAGAACTTTTGGATCCCTCTTTTATTTCCTAAGTTCTTTACTGCTGGGGTGCTAGCCCAGGGATATTCTTATCTATTTTGTTTTCCAATTCAACCAGCCTCTCCTTTATGTAACGTAGTACATACTACTGCTTGTCTAACCAATACTCATCCTCCATTTTTCCCAGCATAACAAAACCCCAGTTGGATCAGGGTTGCATCCTGGCCTGAAAGGTTATGTTACTCAGCCTTCCTTGAGCTGTGGCCATGTAACTAAGCCTGATCAATGAGATGAAGGTAGAAGCTGTTGGATTGGCCTTCTGGAAAAGCTCTCTTAAAAGGGATCAGATAATAGAAGGTTATCTTTTTGCCTCTTCCTGTTGCTCTCTTGTTTTCTACTTGGAATGAACGTATGATGGCTAGAACTCTGGCATATTATACCACAAAGTAATTTTGTAGATGGAAGTCAATGCTAAGGATGTAAAGACAAAGGAGTGAAGGTCCCTAATAAGGAGTAACAATATTGGCTTCAGAATGGCAATCTTTGGACTTCTTTTATGTGTGAGATCAAACATCTTTTAAAGCTGGTTTTAGCACTTCTTCATTACTAGCAGCCAAAGGCAATTCAAACTTGAATTTGAGATTCATAATACTCTTTGATTTCATTCACATTGATTTTTCAGAAGTGCTTTTTTAGCATCAAGTGTCTAGTTTTATCGGAACCACCAGCCATTCATTTCTTGGTGTTTGGATTTAAATAAGCTTTGTATGTTTGCAGTATGTCTTGAGTGGGAAAGGGTGAGGGTCATATCTTGCTCTGGCAGGGAAAAGTACAGCCACAAGCAGTTTCAGTAAGAACACCAAAAACAAAATCTTAAGTAGCATTTCGCAGTGGGAGAAAGAAAAGAATTTTGTCCTCTTTGCCTTTGTGTGTGTCTTAGTCATTTTCTTGTCCCTGGGACAAAATACCCAACACCCACAACTTAAAGGGGGAGAGGTTTATTTTCGCTCACATTATCAGTCCATGGCTGGCAGGCTCAGATGTAAAAGCGGCACAGTGGAAGCACCTGGGCAGAGGGAAACTGCTCACATCTGGGAGGTCAGGACACAGAGACTGAAGGGAGGATCCAGGAGGGAGACTTGCCCTCCCAGGTCAGGCCTCAAGTGAACCGGCTCCCACCAGGCCCCACCTCCTAACAGCACATTCAGCTACTGAGCTCATCAGTGGATGAGCCCATTAATGAGCAGAGCACCCCCAGGACCCAGTCACCTTCCACACGTATGAGAATTTGGGGGGATGTTTCAGATCTAAATCATAACAGTTTGGAAATGCACTTCAGGCTAACTGAATTTTGCTTTGGCCCTCCTTCTTCCAAGAGGCAAATCTTTACTTTTTATCTTTAATAAAGTTCTTTCTTCAAGTGCAGAGTGGAGAGTGTCAAGAACACCTCATCCAATGTTTTCTCCCAGGCACACAGATTCTCGGCACCTCTCCCTCAAGCCAGACCAAGACGCTATTTGCTTAAGCATAGGAAGATCCTAACCCCACTTCTATTGCTCAGACCAGTTTGCCTCGACTTGTAGTCTATGCTAATACACAGGCTTTTGCTCCTTTTGGAGATGGTTAGCTGTCTGTGGGTTCTCTTTTGTCATCTGCACTGTCTGCAGCCCACAGGCAGTGAGGAAATGCAAGGCTATGGTGGGGAAGAAGTTTGCCTTTAGAGATGCCCATCCAGGAATCTGCCATACACAGATGATGATAAAAGCAACCCAAGTGGATGAAATAACTGAGCATATTAACAAAGAAAATAAGAAGTATTGACAATAGAATCTCAGGTGATAGCAAGAGTAAGGAGACTCAGTCTTACATTTTCAAAATGATTAGCTGCCATGCTTTGAAAGAAAGCAAAGCCATGTTCCTATGTTCACACAGGAACTTGTTGGAGCAGAAGGTTAGAATTTTTTCAGCCTTATTCTAAAACCTCTTTCTGTACAAGACCCTGTCTGAGATTACCACCACACAGGATTTACTCTGATTCGCTCCACAGTTTGGGAGCTGGGTCTTCACCCAAAATCACACTATTTAGAGTTCATTTCTATGTTCTGAGTGTTTATGATTCCCAGAAAGAGGTTAGACAGCTGCTTCTCTGATAGAGACTGTTTAATCCATTTTGACTCAGTCTCCTGCAAGAGGAGGTAGAGGGCCAATCTGCCCTGTTGGTACTTTTTGCTCCTTTGGGGCCAGCTTCAGGCAGGACACTGACCGATGGAACCTGCTCTTCAGAAGACTTCCAGATAACAAAGAAATTTAAAACCTGCTGGAGGGGGCTAAAGGAACTAGCAAGATTTAATAGGATGAGGAAAAACAGGGAGGAGGAAAGGAGAGAGACTGTCTTCGATATTTAAAGAGCTGCCACAAGAAAGATTAATTTTGTGTGGTTCTGGAGAGTGACGGGGAGGAGGAGTTACAGATAGGAGCTCATGATGGTGGGAACTGTTTGAAACTCGGATGGGACTGTATGCAGAACAAGGCCGTCTCTGTCATCTTCTGTCCTCCATTTCCCTCCATGATCATGGGACAAGAAGAATCAGGAAATCCTCTGCTAGGGAAAAGGAAGAGGTGCTTGTCCGTCCATCTGGAGGTAAGATGAGGTGTCTCTGGTCTGCCTGTCGATGCCACAGTTCCATCATTCCAAGTCAGATCGTGATTTTGAATAGAGAAAGAACTCCAAGAAGGCACTCAGAAGTGCTAGAAAGATGTATTTCTAAACAGGGCTCGTGCGGCTGTGATGCTCAGGGAAGAACAGGTTGAAAAGCAGGAACAAATGAATTAATGATGATCTCCAAGACACTCTGACATTGCCATTTTTAGCAGCTGTCAAACACTGTGTAAGTAGAACACACTCTGAATTGAGTCTTGTTCATCAATAGGGACAAAAGCAATTAAAGAGCTATTCCAGGAGTAACCTTACTCTACTTTTATTTTTGTTTGCACCTCCAACTCTGACAAATTCCTTCTTTAAGCTGCTAACATAATTATGTTATTGGAAATGACTAAACGATGATCCTCAAAGCTGGGCCTCTTTCATGAAAGTGAGTACAATTTCCGGCAGATAAAGAAAGAAATATTCTATTCTTAACTGTGAGTGAATATGCAAGGGAAGGAATGTGTACGTAAACTGTTTACTTTGAATGCTAAATGTAAGCAACCTCAATTAAATTATATTCAATAAATACAATTGTCTTATAAAACAAATGATAAAATGAGAATAGCCAGAACTGTCTCTGGCTGATGGCAAAATGGGCTACAACTCAAAAAGTCAGTAATGTTCCTCCAAATAGTCCTGCACCCCTTTAATATCTATAATGAATACTTGGAAACTAAGCATTCTCAAATGTCTATTTTAGGCCTTTAAACTTTAATAGAGTGTGACACAGTTAAAAAAATATATTTTAGTGCTTGCTTCAACAGTACATATGCTAAAATTGGAACAATACAGAGAAGACTAGCATGGCCCCTGTGCAAAGATGACATGCAAATTCATGAAGCATTTCATATTTTAAAAAAATATATTTTATAATATGGTCTGTGCTTCTGGCTCCTGATACAGAACTCCTAAAACTGACAATCTCCTGAATAATAGTACCATCTTTTTGTTTTTCATAATGAGCCCCTTTCACCATATCTGGCTTTATGCGAATGATGACCGTTGGTTGGGAGGCTTGGTAATTTCAACATGGGGGCTGGTCAGCAGAAAGACTAGAATCTTTTGGTTCTACACGGAAATCAGATTTAATGGTTGGAACTCTCACCTTATTCCCTACCTCTGGGGACAGTCACCAAAGGGCAATGATATATTAATCATATCTAGATGATACAGTTTATATAAAAACTCTTGAAAGATGAGGGCTAGGGATGTAGCTCAGTGGTCATACACTTGCTTAGCATGAGTGAGGCCCTGTGTGCTATGTCCAGCATTGCAAGAAACCAAACCAACAACAAAACCTCGTGACTGATGAGATTCAGAGCCTCCAGAATGAAGGCCTTGATGCACCGGGAGGGCTGTGCACCTGGGTGGGGTAAGGCAGCTCAGTGTCCCCCACACTCATGTATTTCCTTAGGCAGCTCTTCCACTTGGGACTTCTTGAGTCATTTCTCACGAACCAATAATCATAACTAAAGTGCTTTCCTGAGTCCTGATTCATTTTGAGGAGGGAGTCACGGGGACCTCTGAATTCATCATGGCCCAGCAAGTGTCAGTAGCCTGAGTACCCGCTTTGTGGCTGGTGTCTGAAGTGGGGATGGCCTTGTGGGACTGAGCTTCAAACTGTGGGGTCTGCACTAGTGTTGGGCAACTAGTGTCAGAATTAACTTAGATTTTGGATATCTAGTTGGTACTGATATGGGAAACCAGAGTGAAAAATAATATATATTCAGTTATGGAGGACAACAAACACCAAAACCTATATAGAGGATGAAGGTTTCTAATATCACATCTAAGACTGAATGGAAATATCTGTAGTCATGCTGTACATATCCTTTATGATTTTATAGACTTACAGTCCTAAAGCCTTCATCGTTTCTTAAATAATTATTTATTATAGCTTGCTAGGGTTTAGATCTAAAACGTCCTCCAAATGTCTCATGTGTTTAGAAGGTGACTGGATCATGGGGGTGCTATAGCTGACTTGTTGTTAGAAGGTGGGGCCTCGTTGGAGGTGGTTCACTGGGTGTGTGACCTGGAAGGGTGGATTTTTGTCTCTGGCTCCTCCCTTCTCACTCTGCTTCCTGGCTGGCATGGGTGGAGCACCTTTTCCTCCTCCAGGACCCTCTACCATCCTGTTTCTGCCTTGGTGCCAGCGGACTATGGATTAAAACTGAGCCAAAATAAGCCTCTCTTTGACTCTGTGATTGCTGGTTATTTGTCCCAGTGACAGAAAAGTGACTAAGACGTGGCACAATTAAACTTCATCCACCAAATGAACATACTGGGCTCGGGCAACATGAATTGTACAGACAATCTCTAGTATTACATAAATTTACTTAATTTTGACATTGGAGCCTTTCAGCCTTGGAAGTTCTGCAGAACAGGAGGAATGCTGATGAGCTAGGACATGCAGCTACCTCCAGACCAAGCACGTGAATACAACCTCAGGGGAGTGACTGATAAGAGAGAAAAAGAGGCACACAGAGCAGTGTGAAGGGCTGAAGAGCAAGAGTGGGAACTTGGGCTAAAACACTGAAGTTGGTGAGCAGGCTTGAGGGAAGGGAGCAGCAGCTTGGGTAAGCTCATTATACTGTGTTCTTTGCTACCTCTTCTTCCTGAATGATGCCCATGTGTTAGAACCAAGACAGGTACCATGAGGTATCTCAGTTTTCAACCTCATCAGGTTATACAAATTGCCTGCTAATCTCCGCCATTCCTCCTCACTGTCCCAGTGTTCAGCTTCTGCCTCACTAGCATCTCCCCAACCTGTTACCAGGCTCAATTCTCAGTGATGTCAATCTATGTTCATGATTTTCCCAACACCATGGCTTTTCAGGTCACTGCTTTTTCTCCATCTGCCTTGGTATGAAATCACATAGTCATTACCAATTTAACTATGACCTCCCTCAACCTCATAATATTAAATTCATGTAGCTCACTCTTTGACCAGCACTTTCTGTGTTCTGACTCTACTGGGACCAACAATCTTTTAATTCTTTGCCTGTTCATGGACACTAGCCTCCTATGTCCTTACTGCGCTTATCATCTAGCTTAAATTGCATGGTTATTAATTTAGAATAGTGATTAATAGAGGTAGGGAAGGGTTGAGAGGAGAAAGATGGATAAACGGAGGCTGGATTTAATCGGTGTATGCTTTATATATGTGTTGAAATATGGCACTGAACTCAATATGTACAATTAGTACAAGTCAATAAAAAAGGAAAGAAAAATATTACATAGTCAATCTATAACGGTTGTCTTACACCTCAACTCCCTAACCCATTTATATTACACTTTGCAAAACTGCAACCCTGGTCAAAACCAACTCTCTTCCTACTGTAATCCTACAGGCGCCAGCTGAACTTGCCTGGAGAAAAGACAACCTGCTGACAGGTCTCACTTTAAATTCACGGCATAGGTCTGAAGCAGGGCTCTAAAGACAGCTGGAAAATCACACTGCATTTCCTCATTCCATCTACTCTTCCACTCTCCCTGGCAACTGCCTCACATGTTCCCTCATAGCTTCTCCCCATCTTCTCTCCTTGCTGAGAAAATGGGAAGAATCAGGAAAAGACTGTTACAGATCAACCTCCCTTTCTGTCTTGACTCAGCAGTGTGCGTGCGTGCACACACACACACACACACACACACACACACACCTTTACCAGCATCATCAGTACACACACTGCTCTCCTGCCTGTGACTACACAGGAACTCTAGAAAGCTAACCCTTTCCTCAAAGACATTGCTTTAGAATTTCTCTCTCTTACTCCAACACCCTAGTCTCACTTCTCACCTTATTTACCAGCGGCACATTCATACAGACCAACACAATCTTTCCATCCATTTCTGTTGCCCAAAGTGGCCTTGGGAAGGGGCCAGTGGGCTTTCTGAGGTCTCCCTGTACCTGTTGTTGTCCACGTAGCGGATCAGCATAGGGTAGAAGGCATAGAGATCTCTGCAGAGGACTGCAAACTCATCCAGGATGAGCAGCTCTGCCTCCTGGGTATCCCCTTTGCCATCAGCTTTCAGCTGCTCCTCCTCTTGCACGGTCTTGACAGCCTTCTTTTTCAGCTTCTCCAGAGTCGGGATGAAGTGGGTTCGCAGCAGGTCAGGCCTGGCTTTGCTGATGATTGGCTGGGCGAACACTGCATTTGCAAACAAAGGGCCCCCCCTCAGTTTCTGTCTCACAGCAAGGTTTGGGCCCTCTAGCTAGATGTCCTTAGAAGAAGTCTCTTGTTCCCTGGCCAGCACTATGTGGAGCCACAGTGGGTGCTTAGTACATGCTTTCTGTGGAGGTGATGGACAGGCCAGTGCCCTGATCTGATCATTACCTGCTCAGACCATGGACTGAACTGCAACACCTCACCCCATAAATATGTACAGTTACTATGTGCCACTTAACAATGTAAAAAATTTTAAAAATTAGTGTTAGTAGATATGTATATATGTGTACACACATACACACATATATGTCTGGTTATTTTACAGGAAAATCTGTTAAAAGTACAACACAACCACTGTTCTCAGTCCTCAACATGTGAGACCTGCCAACCTACTGCCTCTGGGCTCCTCCGGGCCCCTGTGGACAGATAATGCTGATAGCAGCTAAACATTAACAGAGAGAGGCTGAGGAGTCACTGCGAGTGGAAAAGTAGCAACAAGTGATCAGTGGGGCTATGATTTTGGCCTTCTTAAGGAGAAAGATGAAACCTACGTCTTTCCCTATTTCTTATGTCCTATTGGTCAGGTGGTGATTATATTTATTATGATGAAATAAATCAATGTAATAGGATATTCTGGAGATAAAAATAAGAGGAATTATAAGGAACAAGTGAAATAAACTGAGTCATAGCCAAGCACGTGGGTGTACACCATGGCATCCCAGCACTCTGGGAGGCTGAGACCAGAAGTGGCAAGATCAAGAACAGCCTGGGAAACGTAGCAACTTAGCTAGGCCTGGGAATGTAGCACAGTATGAAGGCCCTGGGTCCATCCTCAGTCTCCACCCCCCCCGCCAAAGTCGTGGACCGCTGACAATGTACACTTCAATGTGTTTTGTGTACTTCAAAGTTTCTATAGCTTTGGACATTTTGACTGAACACAGCCTACATTCCAGCAACTTTTCTTTCTACTCTTTCCCTTGTTTTCTTTTTAAACTTTTTTTTAAAAGAAAGTTTTAGAAAGAGGTTAAAGGAGCTTTCTAAGAGATGCATTAACTGAGAAGTTGTGACTGGTCAGCCCTCACTGAGCTGAAATCAGAATTGTCTGTAGCTGGTGCAAGCAGTCTGAGGTTTGATGACTATTTAGAATTGGCTTAGTTGACTCACTAGGAATTAAGTGGCCTGACTGGATTTGCCTGTGGAATAACAGGCCAAAGCACAATGTCATCAGTGCCCTTCACAGTGACATGTCTCCTCTGGAGAGACAAGGGAACCAGTTTGATCCTCTGCCTTCCTTTAATTCATATCTACTTATTGGATCTCCTCCAAAGAGTTGCTTTATGGTTAACAATGTCATTTAAAGGTAGTGGGTAAGAAAGGACAACTATTCTATCTACTCATCTGCCCACAGAGGCCTATATTATCAGCAGCCACCAGAACCAAAGATATGTATAATTTTGATCTCAGTTCATTTCTAAGGAAGGAGGCAAGAATGTTTTTCCATGGTCTTACAAAAGTATTCATTTGTCCAGGAAGGTAATTATCTAATGTTGGGCTAACAGCTACATTCAGCCACCGTATTTCATGGTCTGGGAGATTCTATGGAGGAAGCTGCTACTAGAAAGCTCCACTAGCTAAATTGAAGGTCCATAAAACACAGTAACTTTCCCTTAGCATCTATCTCATCAGACTCCAGTTTGACACAGAAGACACTCAACTAGTACTTGTTCTCATCACACCCCTCCCCTTTCTTCCCTCCCCCTTTCCCTTTTTAATACTGGGGATTGAACCTAGGGCCTTGTGCATGATAGCCGAGTGCTCTACTGCTGCAATATCTTCCTAGCCCTTTAAAAATGTTTATTTTTTGAGACAGGGTCTCACTAAGATGCTCAGGCTGGCCTTGAAGTTGCAATCCTCCTGCCTCAGCCTTCCAAGTAGCTGGGATTAAAAGTGTGAGTCACCATGCCTGGAAATTCATGCTTTCTTGACTATGAGAAGTAGATTTCTTTTCAAAGCTTTTCTTTTTTTGAGGTTTGCTTCAGGAACGTCAAAAATTGTAAGAAAATTGGCGAACAGAATTCATTAAAAGACTGCTGCATCCAGGAAGTTATAGAGGGATACAAAGAAAAAGAGCAAAAAGAGCCCCCAAAAGCAAACTACTGCTACTGTGAGCCCAGGTTAGAGTCTCAGAAAGCATAAAGTGAAATGCAAACTCAGAGTGACACTGAGGAACTTTAGTGCAGCCCAGATGGGAGAGAGTTCCACACAAGTGGGAAATGCACAGGGATGACAAATACTATGAGAGGGAAAGGGCTTCTTAACGTCCCAAAATCAAATTAAGCAATGGCTACTAGAATGGAGGGGAGTTCATCAAGAAGGGCTTCCTGGAGATTCTAGGGGCCTAGATTGGGTGGGAAGTGGGGCAAGAGGATTGTCTTCAGGAGCCTCTTCAGGGGAACACGTCATTTCTGTTTACTGTTAAGAACTGGGAGGTTTGAAGATAGAATAGAGCTTGCTGAAAACCAGCATGGAATGAACAAGGGATGAAAAGAATCTGGCTAGTGATCCCGGGACAGGAGTTGGGGAGAAATGGCTCTGGTACCTGCAATCCGTTTCATCCAAGAGGCCTCGTCAATGCCTAGGTTGTTGTTGATTATTTTCAGGATGTTGCCCAGGATGAGGCTGAGGTGTTCAGAGGTGACCTTGGTGCAGCAGGGCCCTGTGCTGGGGGGCAGGTTCTCAGGCCCCCGCTCCCACCAGTAGGACAGGTAGTTGCAGAGCATGGGCAAGATCACCTCGATGACGTGGGGCATCTCTGTGTAGCGGGCCCCAGACTCAGCCAACTCGTTGATTTCCTTCATGAGACCATCCAGCTGGGGGAGGTCAGGACACATCTCTTCCACCGTGTCTGGCATCCCTAGAACTGACCACAAGGGACAGGGAGAAGAATGGCACAGTGGGAGAAACCTCCTCTCTCTCTCCTCACCCTTCCTCAGGACTTCAGCTATGTGTACATTTCCACCCTGGAGCCTCAGAGGAGGGAGGTTGGATGTAGAATAGCACTGGTCTTCTAGTAGTCTGTGTACAGGCTGCAGCTGCCAGAGGCTGGTATATTCCTAGGTGTCATACTGAGATTTAAACCCCTAAACATCACAAACAAAATAATTTTACATACACATCCTCATTGTACACAGGAAAAGACAGAAAAGTCAGTCTTTCTACCTGGAGGCTAAGTACACAGAATAATGCCAACTGTCACGCATGGTACTGAAATGTACAATTATGTGCTGTCTGATTATAAATGAGATGGCTCAGGTATCTGTATATATTTAAATGTCACATGGCTATATGTCATCACAGACACCATTTTTTTTCTCCCAAAGACAAACACAGTATTGCTTGAGGTTGGTACATTGGAGTCATTATAATGATCTTTAGAAATTATCTATGTGTACAGTAATTGGTCCTTGAGTGGAATAAACATTTGAGATTCAGAAGGTGTTCTGTACTTCAAATGCCACATACTAACCCACAGAATGACTACCCGAAAAGCAGTCTCAGCAGCTTTCTGTTAGAATTAGACACTAGACTGTTGGGGGAATCATTCGAATACACTGTCCTCTCATCCGCTAGAATAGATCAATGCTTCTCAAAGTGGGATCCTGCTACCAGCAGCAGTAGCATCACCTAGAACAACAGTGGCAGACCTATGGCATGTGTGCTGCAGCAGGCTGTTTGTATCACTGAAAGTTCTAAAAGCTTCATCATCACCATGTTTTAGACATTTGTTAGAAATGCAAATTCTCAGGCCTCACTCCAGGTCTACTGAATTAGAAACGAAGCAATAGGGCTCAGCAATATTTAATGAACCTTGCAAGTGATTCTGATGCACATTAGCATTTGAGAACCACTGGGTTTGATTCTAAAGTTCTGTTTTCTTCATCTAGCAGCTCATCCCTCAAGAAGACAGCACCAAAGAGCATCGCCTCTTTGTGGTACAGGCAGATGGTTTACATTGGATGGAACTGGACCTCTTTCTCTGTGATTGATTATTCTGATTAGGTATGGAAGGGGAATACACTGGTTGCTGGTAGGATGTTCCCGTCAACCCAGTATTCTGATGAACACACGTAACCAAGGATTTAATCTAGGTTCAACTAACTGGCATATAACAGTATTAAACCTTTTCTAGGCATATCTTAATTTTTAGATGAGTAAGACAATGTTCCAGGTTCTTACAGGGCATTAGAAATACTAATATGAATAACTGCAGGCAAAGCACAGAGTCAATTAACAAAGGTGTCCAACTGATTGAAGGCTTGCTAAATTAGTTCATACAGCATTTCTAAAACATAACATCATTTATACATCCCTCCTCCTATATCCCTCAGGCTACACACTTTGGAATGAATGAAGCTTACCTCCTGATGGCCCATTACGTCATCAGTCCTTCTCCAGGTAAGCCTGTTATCCCACAATACATATTCATGCACATACCGCTTTCAAGATCCATGCATACAGTCAGCATTCACTCTGCTCATTAAACCAATGATGACAAATGAGGGCTCAGAGAACGTGGGCACTGAATCCCACAGGGTGTCACCGATGAATAAGACTGTGTCATCTCTGATCACAACCTTACCTCTTTTCTTCCTTTAGAATATGCAAGGATGGATACTTAGTCTTTATTTATGAGTATGTCTTATTGAATTAAACGCAGAGGTATAGGAATATGAAATGAGAAGAAACTTTTTGTTTTCAAATAACCCTTAGGAAAGAGGCCAAGAGAGGCATTCCCCTCGCTCCCTTCCATGGCTAGCTTTGCTACCTCCTCATGTTGTCCAGCGACTGCGCATTCAAGAAAGGAAAGGCAGTGCAGGATGCTCCCTCTTCAGAGGTGCAGCCCTATATAGCAGTGACAGAGAAGCAGATACACTGCTTCTCAAGTCACAGTTGGAGCAGAATAAATGCACAAACATCCAGAACTCTCATGATGGGGCCTCGTGTCCCCGTGGAGTTGAAGACCACATGGGCTGGCATTTGTCATTTCTCACCTTCATCACAGCCTGTTCTGCAGCTCAGCTTCCATTTTAGCAGCCAGCTGTGAATCACTTGAAATCATATGTGGGCAGAGAAAAATCAGGTTGCAAAGACATATTTTGCCGGTCTCCAAGGGAGAGGGTGAGGTGAAGCCCAGGGGTGGGAGGAAAGGTCAGCAGCCATATTTTACAGGGGACTTTCAAAGGTTGAGGCGTCTTGGCAAGGCTTCTCCTTTGGGCCTCTCTGAGAACACCAGTCTCCTCTGTATTCTAGCTCGGAAAGAATTTTATTGGCAACCCTATCTAAAGTGTCCTGGTAATCGTTCTGGGGGCAGTGTTCTCTTCTTGTGGGAAGCAACAAGAAGCAAGAGGGAATAAAGCTGCCATGGGTTAGCACTCTCCATTCTCAGATAAAAACAATAGTAGCGACCAAAAGTGTGGCATGAATCTGTCTCAGAAGTCTTCTCCCTTACGACTCGTGACAGTTTGAGAAAGGGGACTTGAAAGAAATGGAATTGCTATGATGTCCAGCCATCTACTACTTTTAAGAAAGATTTGGTCCTGAATAGGATGGATTTTAGTTTAAAATGGCCGACTATGGTTTTTTTTCTTTTCTTCATATTTGTGAGTCCTGCAGTTTGGTAATTTTTGATTCATATTTTATCAAATCATTGTAAATCTTTCTAATTGGGGTCTAAGCCTTATTAAATCTGATTCCCACTAAAGATTTTCTATTCAATTCCAGTGCCCTTAAACAGGATTACAGTTAATTCAGATATGAGGACTTTCTCTTTTACCATCCCAAAATAGGCTTACAACCTGTCTTGGACTTTAGCACTAGTGTTTACTAGTTGTGTATTCCAGTAAAACCTTATAAAAATAGGCTGGGGGCCATATTTGCCCTGTGGCTATAGTTTGTTGACCTTTGTTATGAAACTTAGTGTGCCAACGTTCTTGTTAAGAAATTCTCTTTCTTTTTAAATTTCAATTCCTTTTGGTACTTTTCTGTTTGCTCTTTCATGAAGAAGAGAATATGTGGTCAGTATTCTTAGAAGCCAGGTTCTCCTTAAAGACTATACATTCCTGGGTGCAGAAGAGAAATTGAGGCCCAGGCCAGACAAAAGACACGAGGGTATTAGGCTGGCAGGGATTTAGAAGTCAGCTACACTGTCTCATTTTACAGAACAGGAAACAAAGTCTAAGGCTAACAAAATCTTGTGTGTGCTCATTTCTCCAAGTAGAAGACATGTGATCTACGAACTCTGACCTCCACCCCCTCATGTAAAACAGCAGGGATGCAAGGTGGTGCCTCCATGCCTGTGCTGCCTTCCTGGTCACCTTTCTCTCAGCATGTGAAATGGGCTAGTGATCTCTGTTAGAAGATACTTACTAGATCTCTCCCTGGGGGTTTTGGTGTTGAAAACCGAGAGAGGATTATAGCGGTTAAGGGTGGGCTCCAGAAATGCCACTGGTATGGCTGCTGCCAGGGAAGCCAGACATTCTCCAAGGGCAGGGCGTTGCCTGGAAGCAAAGAAATCCATTTAGAGGTGGTGCTGTTCACATGCTGGCCCCATTCCCAGAATGTTTCAGGCTAATTCACTATAGCTTAAGTCACTGGACATCCTCAAGTTCAGCAGGGCTGCATGCACTTTTCTCCCCCTCATGTTTCTCCTGACACGAATGGTTCACAAGGCTTCTTTGAACCTCCATTTTAACTGGTTACAGTGACAGAACACACTGTGTAGCTTTGTCCTCTCCCAGGACAGATGAGAGCAAGTTCCATTAGAATCCAACTTGAGTTTGGTTCACCCTGTTCTCCAAATGCATTGAGACTTTCTGTATAATTTCTCTGTGTCTATTCTCTGTTATGGAAGGAGCCTATAAGCACTGGTGGGAATAGTAGAAAACAGACCAAAGCACCAATAAGATACAGACATAAAATAAAAGACCTACTTTGCAATAGAAATAATAGGTCCTAAAGCATTTTGCTAGCTTTAAAGAACACTTTAAATCTAATACCTTCATTCCTCTTTTTCTCTTTCACAGATATTACAGTGTGTACTGTATATAAACCTTTTAGGTCTTTTAGGTCTTTCTGTGAAATAAGCTAACAAACAAAAACAAAAATTCTGAATTCCTAGGTCAAATTCTAAGTTCTCCACCTGAGGGGACTTGTCCTTGCAGAGTGACCAATAATAAGTGAAGAGAACAAGCTAAAAACAAGCTGGTTAAAGCAGACTAGGACGGAAACAATATTTGTCTTTCCCAGATCTGGGATTGGCTTGGAGATTGTATGCCATCTACTTCTACAAAGACAATACAGTGATAGTGCTGTCAGTGGGGCTGACATCTGTTGGTTATTTATGAATGAGAGACTAGAGCCATCTGTTCCCCACCCATTAACATCTTTGGCAGCCACACTTTTTGGCATCCAATCAGACAGACTACACACTTGTCCTGTGAGTAACACATGTGATATCAGGTCCCAAATAAAGAAGATTTTTTTTTTTTGGCCAAAGAAACCAATAATGTGAGTCCTTTCTTAAACCACAATACAAAAATAGTAAGTGAAAATACAGACAATAGGTCTATAATTGTTATGGTTTCGATCTTAAATGTTCCCCAAAAGTTTATGCACTAAAAAGGCTTGGTCCCTAGCCTGTGGCACTACTGGGAAGTGGTGGCACGTTTAAGAGGTGGGGCTAGTGGAAAGGAGGGTGTGCCTGGAAGGGCATAATGGGGCCTTGGCCCCTTATTTTTTCTCTGCTTCCCAGCTGCCATGAGGAAGCAGTTGCCTGTGCCACATGCCCTGCCATGATTTCATGCCACAGTGCCACTGACCATGGACTGAAGTCTTGAAACCATAAGCCAAAATGAACCTTTTCTCCTTTTAAGTTGTTTGGCTTGGGTATTTTTTCACAGAGACAGAAAGCTGACCAACACAATGATAAGGAGTCAGATGGGGTTTATGGTGTTCAAGGCCAGCTCTCACCTCTTTTTGCCTTCCTCTATGACTGATCACTTCAAATTGAGCACTGGTGACATCTACTATCTTAGTGCCTGGGAGCTGAAAGTGTCAGGGGGATGTTACAGGATCAGCATGGAGACAACTGCCAGCTGGAGAAGGTGCCCTTGAGCCCTTATATCCAAGAATCAATGCTTACCCACCTATTCCAAGTCTGGGGAAACAGAAAGGCTTTCAACAATCAGGGTTCAGTTTTCCACCAAGACCTGTACCCAAGATGTTGTGTTGATTACATTTCACAGTGATAAGAGCCAACAGTTGTGGCAGCAACAAAAAGCCAGAATGTCAAAGCACAGACTTTCTGAAAGCTGATAACAAGCATTCACTATGGGGGAGTTTAGGGAAACATTTTTCACTGAGGAGTAAGCCACAGTGTCTTAACTTAACTTTACCCCTCCAAATGGGGAAAGTCCTTTCTCATTAAATGCACAGCAAAGGCAGCACTGTGTTCTACACAGAACCCTGCAGCAATGTGATGAAAAGAACCCACATATTTTGGTGGGCAAATCATAAGGATTAGTTTTAACCTGTAATTTCTTAAACAGAGAAGCAGACACATTTGAGTTGAATTAAAAATGTCATCTGAACTGATCTTGAACAACGTGACTAGATAAGATAATCTGGGTAGAATCAGGATCTGAGGGTGTACAGAACTGTTTGCTTGAGATGCAAGACTAATCTGCTGGACTAGAGAGAGAAAGGAAAGAGGGCAGCTGAGCAGACAGAAGTGTATTCCTTGGAAGATCCATCCAGGCTTTATTCAAGTTCCTAAATTTATGCAAAAAGTAATCTAAATTGCTGTACAGGAAAATTCATATTTGTGGCTTTGTTCCTCATATTCTTAGGCTGGACTTTTAGGGAAATAGCTTACAGCTTCATTGGCCATGCAGCATTTGATAGGATTACTTTAAAATCAGTCTCCAGCAAGCAGCAGCAGACTAACGCATCCTCAGTCAGGTTATTCCCTCCTAGCTGATAGCACGGTATTGTCCTTTCCAAGGACGTTTGATTCTGAAAGTCACCCTACGCGTTTCAGATCCACCGGCAGAGAAACACCCTTGGACCAAACACATCCTGCTGTGCTGTGTATGTTAACGCTACCTTGGGTCCCTCTGGTGGGGCATCTCCGGTGAAGGGGACGGAGGGAGACCACAGGTGGCTGAGGCCCAGGTTCAATTCAGAGCAGGCCCTATGTGGGCCTGATTTCCCTGCCTTTTTCCTCAATCTCTTCCCAACCTTCACCCCCGGATCTTCCCTATTTCCCTTCTTTTTGCAAAGCACAAGATGGAGGGCAGGCCTGAGCAGCGGGGCATCACGTTAACTTCAGACCTGAGGGGCCAGCATCTCAGACACTACAGCCCAGTGAAGGCCTCCATACAACAGATGCAATGGTCCAGCAGGAACTGTCGTTTTTGTGTAACAGTTTTCCTGTTTACGCCAACCACAGTGACCGATGAGGAGAAATAGTGTTTCTTCGCTTCAATATTTCTTTCAGGAAGAGAAAATAAGGGGATAAATTTTGATGGATAAAGAAATACCACAGGGAGACCACTGATTAAAAAAAAGACCTAAGGGAAAATGAGGAATGATAAAGGGTAAGATCTCAAATCTGATAGCAAATTTCAGTTGTCACCGAAATAGGGATCTAGGAAACAATCGGTCCTGAATTGCCTTGGTGCCAAGTTGCTCCATTCTTCTTTCTCTTCCACCAAAATTAAACATATGATCTCATGAAAGTGAGTTTCTGGAAAGTTCGTCCACTACAAAGGCAGTGCTTCAGGGCAGAAGACAGCCCACAAGCCTCAGTTCTCCGGCTCTGCACTGGCGGGGCACGGCCCCTGTCCTCTCTGATATTAATTACCGACAAATCTGAGTCTCACCAGCTCAACAGGACATTTTCTAGTCCAGAGCACACAATGATGCTAATTAGCTGTTCAGCCAAGAAAGATAAACAGCAGCTCTCCTGGCCTAGCTGCTAAAACTGTTCTGTAAAAGGAAAGCCCAGAACTCTGCCAATTAATGCTCCTGAGTATGAAATAGCAGAGTGGATGGCCTTGGCCTCTGTGCCTTAGAAGGGACTGAGTTAGGCACAGACCTGTCACTATGATGCTGGTCTGGTCCTTCGTGCCTCTCAGAGGGCAGTGTGGGTGTGAGCCAGGCTTCTAGGCAGTGCAGGGGGTACAGAGATATCTCCATAGCAACCAATCTATTCAAAGTTTATCACTGATAGGGAAACTTATTTTTCTTCAGTTCTCATTATCTAGTATAGTAATTCTCACATAAAATATGCTTGGTCAGTGGTGACAGACTGAAGAGGGTTCAATTTGTATTTCAGTATTTATTTCCTAATTCTTCAAGTATCAGGCTTTCCTTGACCATTTCTCAACTTTATTTCCATAGATCTCAATGGAAATGGATCTCTCAAATGTCTATTGTCAGGAACAATGGTAAAGATAAAGTCATTACAGTAATAACAATAATGTCTTTCACACATAGAGTGGCTTACAATTTTGAAAGTTCTATTGTGGTAGGGCCCCTTCTGACCTGTTGGGGCAGGAACTTTTTACATTGTAATGATATCAGCCTCTGTGTGCTCATGTGTGGTTCTGATGTAACTTTGTAACATAAATCATACCCAATCAGCCTGTAAAATGTTAGTGTATGCCCACAGAAGGGAGAAAAGACACAAAAATTGTGCAAAGGGGGGCAACTACACCCTGTTTCTCATTCAGGCTTTGGACATGAATCCGCTGAGTCAGTGCTGGCATGAATAAAGCTGCATTCTGAGAAAAGGCGTGTCCCATCTCTCTACACAAAAGTCCTGCAGCACTATCATCTATATTCCAGAGAATGCTAAAGCAAGGAAATAATATGTAGCAGAGAAGTAAAAAAGACAGTGGGGGAATGGATGATGTGATCCTAGATAGCCATATTAGTAGCCTTAGAGGTTTATGGAACATGTACAATGTCTCATCAAAAATGATTGGTCAAAGGGGAGGATTAAAAATGGTGGAGCAGCAAAACATAGCCCCTCCAGGACCTGGGATTGAGATACCTGGAAAATGACAACTTTAGGGAAGAGAAAAAAAGGAGGTCTCCAGGAATTAGGAGAGAGCTGGCAGGAAAACTAGACACTACAGAGAAGCCTGAGAAACAGCACAATGCAGAAAAAAGAATGAAGTGGTTAGAAAAGGAACCTTGGCTCGTGGTAAGGGGTGCCTGTCTGCTAATGCAAGGTAAGCCCAAAGAGAGTTGGCAGCCACAGGGAGAAACAATGTAAGAGGCTGTCATCACTAGCCCTATGAGAGCCCAATGGTTACTATAAACTGCAAAATAGTGTGGGGTTTTACTCTGAAAGTGAATCCTTTCCCATGGCAGGCTACAGTTGGAAAAAAAAAATCCAGTGCAGTACGTACCTGCCATATTTGAGAGTGTTTAATTAGAGACCATTTTGGGAAAGAGTTGTATAAAACTGAGCTACAGAACCAATTACACATCAAGGTTTTGGTGTTATCCTAAACATAGTGGCTAGGTGGGAGACGGCCCCACTGTCTACATCCACCCCAGAACTCATGGTCTGTGTGCTTTCCCCAACTGCCAATGTGATCAGGGATATGCCTACGCTTGGATGTTTGCCACAGACTGAGGGAGCTCTGAAGTGGGAAGCACATCTCACAAACCCACAGGCTATGAAAGCTAGGTAGATAAATCCAGGAATTGGGGTGCACATTTTCCATGGAAAATGGGAGTGGCTGGTGCGACTATAGCTGTAGGATAGACACCATTGGTCAACCACACCAAGCATGAAAGGCAGGGGAAGATTAGGGACTCACACACAAAAGCAGGAGTATAGAAACAAAAACAGGACTTAGTGGTGACTCACTATGATATCTGCGATTCTAATATGACAAATTCTGCTCATTCACAGACGTGGAGGAATTTTTTTGTACTCATTTCTTTTTTTTTTTCCTTCATTTTTTGGGGGTAGAGTTGGAGGTACTTTCTTCTCTTTTTCTTTATTTTGCTCAGTTTTCTTGTCTTTTCTTATTTGCTCTTTTTCTGTTACTTTTATCTAACTGTATTAATTTTCCTTTACTTTTTTTTTTTAGTTCTTTTATTGGTACATTTTAGGTGTACAATTCGTTTACATTTATCACTGGGTGCTTGTACCTGTGCATGATGTATCTTGGTTCTTATTTTTTTTTTCCCCATTACCTGTGCGCCCTTCACCCCCTCCACCCTTCCCTATTTACATAGATTTCATTTCCTTTTTTTTTTTCTTTTCTCATAGTTTTTCCTTTCCCCTTCCCCTCCCTTCACTCCTTCGTCTTTGGACCTTTTTTCCTATTTCAAATTATCAATTATTCATTTTAATCATTTTAACCCTTGTTTACACTATCAGTTTCTCACACTAGAGAAACTATTCAGTATTTACACATGTGTGTCCTATTTATTTCAGTTAAGAGTATGGCCTCGAAATGCATCCATTTAGCTACAAATGACTCTAGTTTTTCATTCTTTATGGCCGAGTAGTATTCCATTTTATTAAAAAACCACAGTTTCTTTATCCAGTTTCCAGTTGATGGGCACTTGGGCAGCTTCCAAGCTTTAGCTATTACAAACTGTGCCACTATGAACATGGGTGCACATATATCGCTGTGGTATGATTCTTTTAATTCTTTGGGGAAAATACCCAGCAGGGGAATAGCTGGGTCAAATGGGACCTCTAGTCCTAGTTCTTTGAGGTATCTCCATACTGATTTCCACAGTGGTTGCACCAGTCTGCACTCCCACCAACAATGGAGAAGAGTTCCTTTCTCTCCACAACCCTGCCAGCATTTGTTATGGTTTGATTTCTTGATAGCAGCCATTCTTTCTGGGATGAGGTGGAATCTCAGTGTTGTTTTCATCTGCATCTCTTGAATGACGAGTGATGTTGAACATTTTTTCATATATTTGTTTGCTGCTTTTTCTTCTTTGTCTGAGAAATGTCTGTTCATTTCAGATGCCCATTTTTGAATTGGGTCTTTGAATTGGGGGGGGGGTCTGATTTTTTTCAATTCTTTATTCTAGATAGTAGTCCTTTGTCTGAGGTACAGCTGCTAAAATTTTTTTCCCATATTGTAGGTTGTCTGTTAGCTCTGTTGGTGGTTTCTTTTGCAGTGAAGAAGCTTTTTAATAAGATGAGATCCCAGCTGTTGAATCTTTCTGCTAGTTCCCATGCTGCTGAGGTTTTGTTCATGAAGTCTTTTCCTATGCCAATGTCTTCAAGAGTTCTACCTAACTTATCTTCCAGCAAGTTTAGTGTTTCTGTCTTAAGATTTAGATCTTTAATCCACTTTGATCTTAGTTTAGCGCATGGTGAGAGATGTAGGTCTAGTTTTGATCTTTGGCAGATTGAAATCCAGTTTTTTCAACACCATTTGTTAAATAGGCTATCTTTCCTCCAATGATGGGGTTGGGTCCTTTATCAAAGATGAGGTGGCTGAGCATGTCTGGAGTTGTTTCTGCATCTTCTAATCTATTCCACTGATCCTCAGGTCTGTTCCTTTGCCAGTACCATGCTGATTTTATCACAGTAGCTTTGTAGTATAGTTTCAAGTTGGGGATTGTGATACCCCCAGCCATGTCTCTGTTGCTTAGAATTACTTTAGCTATTCTAGGTCTCTTATGGTTCCAAATGAGTTTTTGGATTGTTTTCTCTAGTTCTGTGAAGTATATTGTTGGAATTTCAATTGGCATTGCATTGAATCTATACAGTAGTTTTGGAAGTATGGCCATTTTCACTATATTGGTTCTTCCTATCCAGGAGCAAGGGATATCTTTCCATTTTCCTGTATCCTCTTCGATCTCTTTTTTCATAGTGCTGTGGATTTCAGTGTAGAGGTCTTTCGCTTCCTTTGTTAGACTGATTCCTAGATATTTCATTTTTTTGGATGCTATTGTAAAAGGAATTGTTTCCCGAATTTCTCTCTCAGTGAGTCTGTTATTTGTCTACAAGAAGGCTACTGAATCCGTCTATTAAGTCTAGAAGTCTTCTGGCGGAGTTTTTTGGGTCTTCTATGTAAAATATCATATCATCAGCAAATAGTGACAGTTTAACTTCTTCTTTTCCTATCTTTATTCCTTTCTCTTTTCTAATTGCTGTGGCTAATGTTTCCAGAACTACATTGAACAGGAGTGGTGATAGTGGGCATCCTTGTCTTCTTCCTGATTTTAGCATAAAAGTTTTCAGTTTTTGACCATTTAGTATGATGTTGGCTGTTGGTTTTTCATAGATAGCCTTAATCAGGTTAAGGTAAAGATCTTCTATTCCAATGTTCTGTAGGGTTTTTATCATGAATAGGTGCTGGATTTTGTCAAATGCCTTTTCTGCATCTATTGAGATGATCATATGGTTTTTGTCCTTGACTCTGTAATATGGTACATTACATTTACTGATTTATGAATGTTGAACCATCCTTGCATCCCTGGGATAAATCCGACTTGGTCAGGGTGTATGATCTTCTTGATGACACTCTGTATTCTGTTTGCCAGTATCTTGTTGAGGATTTTTGCATCTATGTTCATTAGGGAGATTGGCCTGTAGTTCTCTTTTTGGGTTGGGTCTTTCCCTGGTTTTGGAATCAAAGTAACACTTGCTTCCAGAAATGAATCTGGAAGTATTGCTTCCCTTTTAATTTCCTTGATGAGTTTAAAGAGTAAAGGGATTCACTCTTCTTTAAAGGTCTTGTAAAATTCAGCAGTGAAGCCATCCGGACCTGGGCTTTTCTTTGTTGGTAAATATTTTATTACATTTTCAATTTCATTCATTGTAATTGGGGTGTTTAGAATTTCTATATCTTCTTCATTTAACTTTGGCAATTTGGATGTATCTAGGAATCTGCCCATTTCTTCTATGTTTTCCATTTTATTGTAGTAGAGGTTCTGGAAGTAGGTATTGATGACCCTCTGGATTTCTGTTGGATCTGTTGTGACTTCACCTTTTTCTTTCTTAATTGTATGTATTTGTGCCTTTTCTTTCCTTTTTTTTGATAAGGTTGGCTAAAGGTTTATCAATTTTCTTTATTCTTTCAAAAAACCAACTCTTTGATTCAGTAATGTTTTTGTATTGTTCTCTTAGTCTCCATTGCATTGATTTCTGCCCTTATCTTTATAATTTCCTTTCTTGTATGAGCTTTGGATTCATAATGCTCTTCTTTTTCTAGGAGCTTGAGGTTCTGCATTAGGTTATTTATCTGAGTTTTCTGTGCTTTCCTAATATGGGCATTCACTGCTATGAATTTCCTGCATAGAACTGCTTTCATTGTGTCCCATAGATTCCTGTATGCTGTACTGGCATTTTCATTTACTTGTAGAAACTGTTTAATTTCTTCTTTAATTACTTCTGTGACCCATTGGTTGTTCAAGAGGGTGTTATTCAGTTTCCATGTGTTTGTTGGGGTTTTGCGGTTTCTTTCTTTTTTTGGTACTGGGGATCGAACTCAGGTCCTTGTGCTTGCAAGACAGGTGGCAGTTTTGCGGTTTCTTATGTTATTGATCTCCAATTTTATTGCACTATGGTCTGATAATATACAGGGGGTAACTTCAATTCTTTTACATTTACTTAGACATGCCCTATGAGCTAGTATGTTGTCTATTCTGGATAATGACCCATGTGCAGCCGAAAAGAATGTGTATTCTGATTTTGTGGGGTGGTACGCTCTGTAAACATCTCTTAAGTCCATTTGTTCAATAGCTTGGTTCAGTTCTAGAATTTCCTTAACTTTTTGTCTAGATGATCTGTCTATTTGTGATAGTGGGGTATTGAGGTCCCCCATTACAATTGTGTTAGTGTTTATTTGGTTTTTCATTTCTATTAATATTGTTTTTGTATAGTTGGGGGCATTCGTATTTGGTGCATATATATTTAGGACTGTTATCTTTTCCTCTTGGATTGTTCCCTTTAGAAGGATGTAGTGACCATCTTTGTCTCTCTTAGTTTTGGTTTGAAATCTACTTTGTCTGCAAATAAGATCGCTACCCCTGCTTTCTTCTGGGTTCCTGTGGTGTGGAGAACTGTTTTCCATCCTTTTACTTTCAGTCTGTGAGTTTCTTTTTGAGTTAGGTGTGTTTCTTCTACACAGCATATTGTTGCATTTTCTGTTTTAATCCATTCTGCCAGTCTATTTCTTTTGATTGGTGAATTGAGGCCATTAACATTGAGGGTTATAATTGATAGATATTGATTTATCCTTGTCATGATGTTTTATTTTTGTTGGCTCTTTTATTTCTTATTTTCTCTCCCTTTCCCTTTAGTGTCTTACCTTGCCTGGTGGCTTCCCTCTGTTGGGCCTCATGGAGTTGTGGCCTTCATTGCTTTTTTCTAGGATGTTGTTTAGAATTGCTTGTAGTGCTGGTTTGGTGTTCATGAAATTTCTCAGGTGTTCTTTGTCATGGAAGTATCTAATTTCCCCATCGATTTTGAAAGATAATTTTGCAGGATACAACAGTCTAGGTTGGAAGTTATTTTCTTTTAGGGCTTGAAATACTTCACTCCAGGCTCTCCTTGATTTGAGGGTTTGTGTTGAGAAGTCTGCTGTGATTCTGATGAGCTTTCCTTTGTAGGTGATTTGTTTCTTTTCTCTGACTGTAGGATTTTGTTTTTCTGCTGGGTTTCTGGGATGTTGAGTATTATATGTCTAGATGTAGATTTTTTTTGATTGTGGCTAGTTGGATTTCTATATGCCTCACTTATCTGTAAGTCCAATTCTCTACCTCTGTCTGGGAAGTTTTCCACTATTACTTCTGTGAACAGTTTTTTTATGTCAGTTGTGCTTTCTCCTGTTTTTTCATGGACTCCTATCAGTCTTATGTTATTCTTCTTTGCATCGTCTAGCAGTTGTTGGATTGATTTCTCGTGGTCCCTTACTATTTTTAAGAAATCTCTAATTTCATGGTCTCTAACCATGATCCTGTCCTTCTATATCTGATATTCTATCTTCAGATTCCCTTAATCGGCTGTGGATACTTTCAATGGAGTTTTTGATCTCCTGAATATGTTTGAATCTGTTTCACAGATTCCATTTCTTTTCTTATGCTGGGTATTCATGGCTTCCAGCATGTTTCTGAGCTCATCTATTTTTTTTTATCTGTTTCTGTTCTAGATCCTCTAATCATGTCTTTCACTCTGCTCACCATCTCTGTAGATATCTGGGAGATTATTTCTGCTTTGAATTTTTCTAGAGCCTCATTCATCTGTTTTGTTACTTCCTGTGCTATCAGTTCAGGGTATCCAGGTGGTTGGTTATGGGACTTTTCCATCTCATTTCCCCTAGGATTTACCCTTGGTGGGGTGCAAGTCTGAGTTTGTGCCTTGCTTAAATGTCTTCTCATTTTTGTTTTTGGTACTGTCCTTGGTTTAACTCCTGGGTTGATAGTCTGAAGTTGCTTATTGTAGGTATCTTTGTTGCTTGTAATTAGAACCCTTATGGAATGATTGCTTCTCAGAGGTGTCTTCCAGATATAGCTGGTCTTTAAGTTTTGAGTCTCTAATGACTCTAAGGCCATCTCATTTTCTTTATACTAGGAAGATTCATTGACTAGAACAATAACAACACCTTAGCCCAAGTGATACAATCAGCAACACCACTGCATCAAGTACATCTTCGAAAATGACATTTTGTGGTAGTTATTAATCTATCACCTTTAGCTTTGTGAATTAAATCAAGATCGAGGACCAACCCAACATATAGTGAATAAACTCTTCAAAATAACAACTTTACCCTTTGGGATGGGGAGTTTAGAAGGGGTTGGGGAGGGAGGGATAGATGGGAAGAAGCATAGGGGAAGGTTAGCAGTGTGGTCAGAGGACACAGGTGAGAAGGAAAAAGAGAATAATAGTAAAATAAAGAAGAACTCCAAATGAGGACCAAAACAGGGACAAAAAGGGAAGATGAACAATGTGGGAGGAGCAAGAGAGTGAGTGTAAGAGAGAGAGAAAGGAAAAAGAAAAGAAAGAACAAAAGAAAAGAAAAAAGAAAGGAGAGAAAAACAAATATTTGCACAGAGTAGGGGAAAAATTAAAGATAAGAGGAGCAAAGGAAAAGAAAAGAGAAAAAAACCAAACTAATATTACTAATTTTGGGAATAAAAAATAACAGTGAAGATGAAGGGCCTCTTTCAGGGTATGTCTCTGCTGTCACAATAGACAATGTAGGCAGCAGTGTGCAGATATAAGTCAATGAGTCTCAGCGAGCCAGTAGCAGACCCGTGAGATTCAGGCAGATTTCTGGCTGCAAGTCCCAAGTTGAGCTCCCTGTCCTCCTGTAGGGTTGAATTCTGCAGAGTTGTATTGCAGGTTCCAGCTGCCCTTCCCCTGAAGATAGTCCTGGTCCTGATGGGAGGTGAAGATGACTCCAACTTACCCAGTACAGTGGTCTGGCGGTCCGGTGTCCTCTGCGTCTTTGTAGTGTGGAACCAGGTTGCTGTACAGAGAAGAGGCCAGAGGAGCGGGGTGTGTGTGTGTGTGTGTGTGTGTGTGTGTGTGTGTGTGTGTGTCCAGTGGATTGCTGCCGAACTGGTGTGTTCTGCATGATTGGCGACCTTGGTACGGCATGTGCAGACCTGCCTGTCTGCAGCGGGCTGATTCAGCATGTCTCTTTTACTTCTTAATAGCATCTTTTATCTCACTGTTGTCTCTCTCTTTTCTCATCTTCCTTTTTCTTTAGTTTTCAAGGTTTACTTCTTTCAATCTCCTGTTCTCCACTCCCTCCATTTTTACTAGTATTACTATTAAGCTTTATTAATTTTTAGATATTTAATCAACCTTATACTATCACTGTTGAATTTCATTGTTTACAGTGGCATAGTTGTTGCATTTGTTAGATACTAACTGCATTTCAATATTTGTTTTGTTTTTGTGTCTATATTATAATTATAGGTCTTTTGGGGGGGGTACTGTGGATCAAACTCAGGTCCTTGCGCTTGTGAGGTAGGCAGCGGCACCACTGAGCTAAATCCCCGGCCCTATAGATCTCTTTCTATGGTTAAGGGTGGTACAGTGGTAGCTTTTATTGGTTTTTATGATATTTTAATACTCAGTTGTCCTTGATGCTATTATTGTTGCTGACTTTGTTGCTACTGCCAAGATAGCACAGTTGTTGCTTTTAGTTGGTTTTTACTGAATGTCAATATCTGGTTTGCCTCTGTATCATAACAATATTGAAGTTTATTTCTGGAGAACTGGACACTGGGCCAATTGCTCTGCAATTTCCCCCTGCAGATTAATGGATTAATGGTTGGATTTTTGGGACAGAGGAAAAGACCTGTATTTAACCATCCCCAGAGTGCATCTCTGAAAAGCAAACACTAACTAAACAGATCTCCATACTAGCAACAGTCTTTCCACTATAATCAACCCAAAAACCTCAGCATTCATGCACACACATGCATACACAGACACATGCACACATACAACATGTGAGGACAAGTCAACAAAATGCCTCCCAAAACTACCAACTCCCCCAAAGCTGAGCACTGGGGCATTGATGGTACAAAAGTCAAAAGCTAAACAGCAGAATTATACAAAATGATAAAGGAGGAGGCAGAAAACCAGATCCATAAGGTGTTCAGTGTACTCAAAGACGATATAACTAAACAAAGGACTTAAACTGATCAATGAGCTTATAGAAGACAATAATAAAAGGCTGGTTTTAAGCTAAGCAACATGATACAAAATGTGAATGACCAGTTTAGAAAAGAATTAGAATCCATGAAAAGTTACCAAACAGAAATCTGGGAGACTCAAAAGTCTGTTGAAAGTATGGGCAGCAGAAATGACCAATGTGAGGAAAGAGTGTCAGAACTAGAAGACAGGGCTGACGGCAGGTGACTATATACTCAGAGACACTTTAAAAACAAGAGAACATAGAAAACGGACCTGACAATTGTTAGACGATGCAAAGAAAACTAACTTCAGATTAATTGGAATGAGTATAAAAAAATCAGAGGGCAACATAATGATATAAAAAATGTGTTTACAGGAATAGTAGCAGAAAACTACCAAGCATGGGGAAAATTTCCAACGTACGCTACATGAGGCATACGAAATCCCAAATGGCTATGATCAGAAAAGAAGTTCTCCATGACACATCATAATTAAAATCCCAGAAATCCAACACAAGGACAGATTCTTAAAAGCTATTAGAGAAAAGCAATGAATTGCTTATAAAGGTAAACCCATTAGAATTACAGCAGACTGCTCAATACAAACCTTAAAGGCCAGGAGGGCTTGGAGTGAAGTATTTCAAGCCCTAAAAGAAAACAACTTCCAACCCAGACTGATATATCCTGCAATACTATCTTCCAAAACTGATGGAGAAATAAGGCCTTTCTGTGACAAAGAGCACCCCAAGAAATTCATGACCACCAAACCAGCACTCTAGAAAATTCTCAAAGATATCCTAGACAGGGACAATGAAAACAACAGTGCCAGAAGTTCTAATGGAGCATTTAAGCAGAAGAGGGGAAAAAGGAACCAGCAAGAGGAAAATAGACAATGGCAGGACTAAGTCAGTACCTTTCAGCAATAACTCTCAATGTGAATGTCTAGATTCCCTAATCAAAAGACAGATTCACAGATTGGATCAAAAAATAAAATCAAATAGTATGCTTATAAAAGAAACATATTTGATCAGAGTTGAACCATGCCTTTGAACAAATGAATTTAATAAATATCTGCTGAATGTTCAATCCAACAATAACAGCTAATATTCTTCTCAGCAGCACATGAAACTTTCTCCAAAATAGACCATATACTATCCCATAAAACATGCTTAAGTAAATACAAAATAATTGAAATTACCCCATGTATATTACCACATCATAGTGCAATGAAACTAGAAAACAATGGCAAAAGAAACCACAAAAATTATGGAAATACATGGAAATTAAAAATATACTTGAATAATCAAAAGGTCACAGAACAAATCAAGGAAGAAATTAATTTCTAGAATAAAATGACAATGCCAGTCATTATTCCAGAACTTATGGGAAACACTGAAAGCAGTCCTACAGGAAAAGTTAATAGCTATGAGTGCCCACATCAAAAAAACAGAGTGATCCTAAATAAATAACCTAATGATGTACCTCAAGGTCAAGATCAGAGCAGAAGTTAATGAAATTGAGACTAAAAAAATAAAAAGAATCAATGAATTGAAGAGGTAGTTCTTCAAAAGAATAAAGAAAATAAATCTTTAGCCAATCTCACTTAAAAAAGGAAATGACCCAAATCAATGCAATTAGAAATGAAAAAAGGTGAAATCACAATAAATACCACCAAAATCTAGATTTCAAAAACCTGTTCCAATAAATTAAAGAATCCACAAATAGTCCTAGATACATATAAATTACCAAAACTGAACCAAGAAGAAATACAAACTGAATAATCCAATAACAGGAAACAAAGTTGAAGCAGTAATAAGAAACCTACCAATTACGAAAAGCCCAGGACTTGACGGATTCACTGCTGAGTTCTTCAAAACTTCAGGGAAGATCTAATGCCAATACTTCTCAAACATTTTAATGAAATTGAAGTGGAAGGAGTACTCCCAAAGTCAATACCAGCAGCTAGCATTACTCTGATTCCCAAACTAGAGAAGGATCCAACTAAAAAAAGAAAACTACAGGCCAATCTCTTTAATGAACATAGATGTAAAACCTTCAACAAGATTCTGGAAAACAGAATGCAACAAGTCATCACACATCATACATCATGACCAAGTAGGCTTCATCCCTGGGAAGCAATGATGACTCAATACACACAAATCAAAAAATGTAATATACCACATAAACAGAAGAAAGTCATATGATCATCTCAATAAATGCAAAAAAGCCTTTGACAAAAATCAATATCCATTCATGATTTAAAAACCTTGAAGAAATTAGGTATAGAAGAACTTTATCTCAATCTGTTAAAAGCCATTTATGACAAGCCTACTGCCAATATCATATTAAACAGAGAAATGCTGAAAGCTCTCCTAAAATAAACAAGACAAAGATGCCCATGGTCACCACTAGTGTTTAACATAGTACTCAAAATATTAGCCAAAGCAATCAGGCAAAAGAAAGAAAGAAAAAAGATAAATATAACAAAGGAAGAAATCGAATTATCATTATTGGGAGAAGACATGATCATCTACACAGAACACCCAAACAGTTCCACCAAAAGGCTTCTAGAATTAATAAATTCAGCAAATAATAAGCAAGAGGTGGAAGATTTAAGGAAAAGGTTGACACAAAATTGCTTCTCTGGACAAGAGTGAAGGAAAAACCACTCTCCCTGCCCCCAAACAAACCCCAGCATGGTAAAGTTTGGATTTGAAAAGTCTTTCAAAGTCCTGGGTGCTAAAGGCTTGGTCTCCGGCTATTGAGAGTTGCTGGGATCTTTAAGAGGTGGAGCTGAGTGAGAGGTTTTTGGGTTTCTGGGTATGTGCTGTTTAGTGGAGATTTTAGGAAATAGGTCTCTCCCTCCCCCTTTCCCTCTCTCTCTCTATTTCTCAGCCACCATGAGGTGACCAGCTTGCTCCACCACACCTTCTGCACCATGATATCCTTTCTCACCACTGATGGAAAAGCAATGAGCACAAGTGCCCATGGACTGAAACCTCCAACACAGAGCCAAAATAAGCCCTTTGCAGTTTTAGGCTGATTATCTCAGATATTTTATTACTGTAACAAAAGGCTGACTAACACAAACTATATAATAAAATGAAAATTTCCTGAATAAAGGAAGATTGAACTCCAAACAGTAAAAGGGTATATGAAGTACTGAACAGAAGTTGAGATGGCTGTTACAGAATAATCATCCCTGGGGACATATGATAGCAGAGCTAATGAGCTCTGAGACTAAATTATCCTATGAAAGGCCAGTTGCTCCCCTCCCACTGCAAAGTTGTGTGCAAGTAGAATAAATCTCCTGGTCCAAGGAACATACCTTGTCAGACTACAAAGAAGGAATGTCTATATGCACTGGAGAAGATAAAATGATAACTCAAGGATTTTATACCATGAGATTGTTCATACATAAAAGCTAAAGGATGATGTTCCAAAATATCCAAGGACTTAAACATATCTAAGAATTTTTGCAGAAATAACTACTGAATGGTGAATCTAGACAAAGGATAAAAGAAAATAAATACTAAGGGAAAGTGCTGGTTCAAAAGTATGCGTGATGCATGGAACCATTTAAATACAAATTAAAGTCAAGACCTCAGGAAACACTGGTTTTAGAACAGAATGTAAATGTTATAATGAATTTTATAGCAAAAATGGAAAGGACAGGAGGTGGCTAGGTATATCAGCACATGAAAATAAATCATCATTTTAAGCATGGAATGGATATTGGATCTAAAAATTAATTTTTAAAAATGTAGTATGTATGATAAAGAAATTCAGTTTTTGGTTTTACCCAATAAGATAAAGTTGCAAAACTATCTGGATATCATGAGCTTATATGTGTAAAAATGTACATATATATAAAACATCTAGACAGGTGCACACCAAACTGCTGCTGGTGTCTTCTTTTGGGAACTGGATGCAGGTAGGGTAGGATCTGGGGGAGGAAAATGGTAGCATTTTAACTAGATATTTCTGTATGGTTTCATTTCATTTGTTTGTTTGTTTTGAATAAGCCTGTCTTTCACTATAAAAAGAAACAAAAACCATTACAGTGGAAGCAACACAATTCTAGGACTTTAATTCTCCAATTCTTTAGAGATAAGATGAGGGCAGCCTTCACCAAGGACTTCTCTAAGCATAACTTCTGACAACAGAGTATAAAATATAAGCACCAATATTCACAGTGCAGGACACACATAATAAACCTGCAGTGAACACATAAATAAAGTATGAAAAGTTATGAGGAGCAATCTTTTTCTGCTCTGACATTTCAGAGTTGATCTTTGACTTTTTCTTCCAAGAGAAGAATGTATGAGCTTTACAGAAAATTGTACAAAGAAACACACACATGTATGGATGGATGTATACACACACCCTTATAGTGTGAGAGAATAAAAAAAGACACTGAAAAATATTCACAAATAATCAGTGGAAGAAATGAACTCAAAAAATCTTCCTGAAGTGAAATTCGGTATTAGCTGAAAAAAAAATCTATTTATTTGCCTCTTGTTAAAAATATGTTTAAACCTTTTGTCTGCCTATAATAAAACTATCTATATTTTATACAAAACCATAAGGAAAGTTAAGCAATTGCAAGGACCTAAAATAGTAATCAAAATACATTTAGTCACTATCTCTTCAACTGATCTCTTCAGTTCAACTTCTCTTCTTTGGAAGCTATTTGGAAGTTGTGATAATGATGAACCAAAGATATTTCTTTAACAAGTTTTGGTTACTACCACATGATTTCAATTCAATTGCAGTCTTATCTTCTATATCTGAAATTCTGTCCTCACGTTGGCTCATTCTGTTGCATAAACTTTCAATGGTGTTTTTAATCTCCTGAAAATCTGTTTGCATCTGTTTTATGGATTCCATTTGTTTCCTATGTTGGGATTCCATCATGTTCCTCAGATCCTCTATTTTTTTATCTGTGTCCTCTCTAGATTTATTAATCATGTCTTTCACTATGGGCACAATCTTGCTGTTATCTGAGAAATTATTTCTGATTTCAGTTTTTCCAGATCCCCTTTCATTCCCAGTACAGGGAGTCCAGGTGGTTGAGTATCAGAGTGTTCCATCTCGTTTCCCTTTGGGGTTGCTTCAGGTGATCTGGAAATCTGGTTTTGAGACTTGTTTACATGTCTTCTCATTTCAACGGGGGGGCAGAGGGTGCTGCTGGGCCCCCCCCCCCCAGCTCACCTCCTCGGCGCTGGGGGTAGTGGTACGACGGTCCAGAAGGTTCACCTCCTGGGCACTGGGGGCGACTCTGCTCCTCCTGGAATGGCCTTTTGAATATGCAGTTACAGTGCTAGCTAGGTGGCAATCAGTAGCCTTATTTTAACCAAAGGAATGGTTGATGGACAGCCTTGGGTAACTTTGGCTGAAGCCAAAAAGTTGTAGTCTTCTTAAAAGTACAATTTTTAGTTATGATTTCCTTGTCTACTTTCTACCTATCTTTTTATTTCTTCTACCTCATTACCTGTTTTCATGATGCTTTCATCAAACAGCAAGTGCCCATTCAATGACATAACTTATTAAAATTCAAATTGCAGTTTTTCAGCAAACCAAAAATAAAAGGCTTGTGTCTCTTTCCCCTAAGAACTAAATCAATTGAATTGAAATCATGTGGTAGTAATCAAAACTTATTAAAGAAATATCGTTGGCTCATCATAACCACAACTTCCAAATAGCTTCCAAAGTTGAAGAGATCAGTTGAAGAGATAGTGACTAAATTTATTTTGATTACTATTTTAGGTCCTTGCAATTGCTTAGCTTTCCTTATAGTTTTGTATAAAATATAGATAGTTTTATTATAGGCAGACAAAAGGTTTAAACATATTTTGTAACAATAGGCAAATAAATAAATTTTTTTTCAGTTAATACTGAATTTCACTTCAGGAAGAAACTGCAACAATTTCATAAACACATGGAAATTGAACAATACACTTCTGAATAACCAATGGGTCACAGAGGAAATTAAAGAGGAAATCAGACAGTTCCTACAATTAAATGACAATGACAATACAACATATTGGAATCTATGGGACACAATGAAAGCAGTCTTACGAGGGAAATTCAGAGCAGTGAATACTTATATTAGGAAAACAGAGAGAGCTCAATTAAACAACCTGATGCTGGACCTCGAGCTTCTAGAAAAAGAAGAGCAGGATAAACCCAAAGCTCATACAAGGGAGGAAATTATAAAGATCAGAGCAGAAATCAATGCAATGGAGACTAAGAGAAAGATACAAAAAAAAATCAATGAAGCAAAGAGTTGGTTCTTTGAAAGAATAAACAAAATTGACAAACCCTTAGCAAACCTTATCAGAAAAAGGAAAGAAAAGGCCCAAATCCATGCAATTAGGAATGCAAAGGATGAAATCACAATGGACCCAGCAGAAATCCAGAGGATCATCAATACCTACTTCGAGAACCTATATGCCAATAAGATGGAAAACACAGAAGAAATGGACAGATTCCTAGACACGTATGAATTACCAAAGTTGACTGAAGACCTAAAAATTCTAAACAACCCAATATCAATCAATGAAATTGAAAATGTAATAAAAAATTACCAACTAAGAAAAGCCCAGGTCCTGATGGCTTCACTGCTGAATTCTACAAGACATTTAGAGAGGAACTACTGCCACTACTGTTTAAACTCTTCAATGAAATTGAAAGGGAAGCAATACTTCCAAATTCATTCCTGGAAGCAAGCATCACCTTGATCCCCAAAGCAGAGAAAGACCCAACCAAACAAGAAAACTATAGGCCAATCTCACTAACGAACATAGATGCAAAAATCCTTAATAAGATAGTGCCAAATAGAATGCAGAAGATCATCAAGAAGATCATACACCCTGACCAAGTGGGATTCATCCCAGGAATATAGGGATGGTTCAACATACGCAAATCAATAAATGTAACATACTATATCAATAGAGCCAGGGACAAAAATCATATGATCATCTCAATAGATGCAGGAAAAGCATTTGACAAAATCCAACACACATTTATGATAAAAACCCTACAAAAATTGGAATAGGCGGTCTCTACCTTAATCTGATAAAAGTCATCTATGAAAAACCAACAGCCAATATCATACTAAATGGTCAAAAACTGAAATCCTTCATACTAAAATAAGGAACAAGACAAGGATGTCCACTATAACCACTCCTGTTCAATATAGTTCTGGAAACATTAGCCACAGCAATTAGGCAAGAGAAAGAAATAAAAGGAATGAAGATAGGAGATGAAGAAGTCAAAGTGTCATTATGTGCAGATGACATGATACTCTATATAGAAGACCCCAAGAACCCCACCAAAAGTCTTCTAGACTTAATAAACAAATTCAGTCAAGTAGCTGGTTACAATGTCAGCACACAAAAATCAATAGCTTTCCTCTGCACAAACAACAGACTCACTGAGATAGAAACAAGGCAAACAATTCCTTTCACAATAGCATCCAAAAAACTGAAACACCTAGGAATCAACCTAACGAAAGAAATCAAAGACCTCTTCTCTGAAAACTATGGCACTCTGAAAAGAGAGATTGAAGATGATATCAGAAAATGGAAAGACATCCCCTGGTCCTGGGTAGGAAGAATCAACATAGTGAAAACGACCATACTTCCAAAACTGCTATATAGATTCAATGTAATCCCAATTGAAATCCCAGCAGCATACTTCATGGACCTTGAGAAAACAATCCAAAAATTCATTTGGAACAAGAAGAGACCTAGAATAGCAAAAGCAATTCTAGGCAACAGAGATATGGGAGAGGGTATCACAACTCCCAACTTGAAACTATACTACAAAGCTACTGTGATAAAAACAGCATGGTACTGGCAAAGAAACAGACCTGAGGACTAGTGGGACAGATTAGAAGATGCTGAAACAACCCCAGACACACTCGGCCATCTCATCTTTGACAAAGGAGCCAAACACCCTCAATGGAGGAAAGATAGCCTCTTTAATAAATGGTGCTGGAAAAACTGGGTTCAACTTGCCAAAGATCAAAACTAGACCTACATCTCTCACCATGCACTAAACTAAAATCAAAATGGATTAAAGATCTAAATATTAAAATAGTCATGCTGAACTGGGTGGAACAGAGGTTAGGTAGAACTCTTGAAGACATTGGTACAAGAAAAGATTTTATTAACAAAACCTCAGTTGCACGTGAACTAGCACAAACAACCAACAAGTGGGGTCTCTTCTTACTAAAAAGCTTCTGCACAGCAAGAGAAACCACCAACAGTGTGAAGAGACAACCCACAATGTGGAAAAGAATTTTCACCTGCTGTTCCTCAGACAAAGGTCTACTATCTAGAATCTATAAAGAATTTAAAAAAGTCAGACCTCTCAAATTTAAAGACCCAATCCAAAAATAGGCATCTGAAATGAACAGACATTTCTCAAAGAATTAGAAACAGCAAATAAACATATAAAAAATGTTCAACATCACTGGTCATCCGAGAGATGCAAATGAAAACAATGCTGAGATTCCACCTCACCCCAGAAAGAATGGCTGCTATCAAGAAATCAACCAATAACCAATGCTGGTGGGGTTGTCTGGAAAGAGGAACCCTGCTCCACTGCTGGTGGGAGTGTAGACTGGTGCAACCACTGTGGAAATCAGTATGGAGATACCTCAAAGAACTAGGACTGGAAGTCTCATTTGACCCAACTATTCCCCTGCTGGGGATCTTCCCCAAAGAATTAAAAGAATCATACCACAGTGATATATGTGCACCCATGTTCACAGAAGCACCAATTGTAATGGCTAAAACTTGGAAGCAGGCCAATCGTCCATCAACTGGAGACTGGATAAAGAAAATGTGTTTTTTCAAATAAAATGAGTACTACTCAGCCATAAGAAATGAGAAATTAGAGACATTTATGGCTAAATGGATGCACAGTGAGGCGATACTCTTAAATGAAATAAATAGGACACACACTAGTTTCTCTTGTGTGAGAAACTGGAAGTGTAAATAAGGGCTAAAAGGTGTAAAAGACAATGTGAAATAGAAAGAAAAGGGGTAAAGGGGAAGAGGAAGTGGGAGGGGTAGGGGAAAGGAAAGAAGGGAATGGAATTAATATGAGAAAATGAAAAAAGGAAACAAAGTCTTTGTAAACAAGGAGGAATGGAGGGATTGAAGGAGGGCAGGGGAAGGGTGAAAAATAACAACCAAGAGAGATTATGTAAAGGTGCAAATTTCCAATGATGAATGTCATTGTATTGTATACCTAAAATGTACCAATAAAATTTATTCAAAGTAGAGCAAAAAATAAAATTAAGCTCCTTCCTTGTCTGACCCATCACACCCAAAATTTCTTAAGAACAATGAAAGCCCATAAATTGGCTTAATTGGGAAAGTAAAGAGCAAGAGCCTGATCCTAAGACAAAGGAGCAGGTAGAATCCAAAGAATGTTTAAATTCGTAGGATTTTTTGTTTATATTCAAAGACAGAAAACAAAAACCACAACTGCCCACACCTGTAGAATGGGCTATTACCTTTGTAGGGGGTGGGCCACCTTTTCCTGGGGTTTCTACCTTTCAAGAGTAGCATAAATGTTCCCTGTTCCATCTCATTTCTCCGAGCACCCCCACTCCAGTCTTGAGGATGTGCTAAAATCTCTGCCTAACTTGGCACCCTTGTGATGCCATACAGAGAAATCACAGGGCAGTACCTGAGGGTCTGTAGGTGGCACAGTTTGGCACCAGACAACTTTTTTTTCTTTATAAGAATGACTGAGTATTGCACATTGCACAATAATTCCTCTCAGGGTTTTAACTTTATTTTATTTTCAAAACCAGGTCCAGTAAGCTTCCTGAACAGCTGGTGTAGCTACAGAGAAACCAGCTTCCTTCAGAGAGCAGTGCTTTTTGTGGGGAGGAGAAAATCCCTTCATACTTGAACATTTTCTAATTGCTTATTTATTTTATTCTGGGTTATGGCATAAGGACAGAGAACCATCACCTCAGACGGCAGCTTTTAGAAGTTTTTTTTCCCTCAACACCATGATTCCTTTCACAGCATCCCCAGGTAGGCCAAGGTGTCCTACAGAAAAACTTTGGCCTAGACCTACAGGAGGTCTGCCTGGTGTTACAGAGGGAGGGCAGAGCTGGTGCATCTGGCCATGAGAGAGCTGATGTGGCTGGTGTGGTACAGAGAAGCCAGCTCGTTTACATGCTTAATCCATGACCACTTGCCCTCAGCAGAAAGGGCCTTTAAGGATCTATTTTTGGAGGTTTATTATGTACGTCTGGTTCTCAATTCCAACAGTTTAATGAAGATCTAAATAAAATGCTAGGTTCTACCCTAAAAAAAATAAATAAAAATTAAAAAAAAATAAAATCTCTGCCTAATAAAACCTTCCCATGTTTCTTACTGACACATCCTGAAAATACTCTTTCCGTGATGGGATTCAGCAAAACTGCAAACTTAATTCTACAAAGGGTGGGCTACATTCCTTATTTCGGCCTCAGGGACCTCCTCAGTAACACATGACAAGTAGATACCAAGAGATGTGTAGATTAAGTAATTTAAAGCACAGATTGAATTCCTTCAGGCTTGCTTGTTTGAAAGGGCAAACGAGGAAAAAAAAAATCTTCCAAGGATAAGACTAAGTCTAGAGTTTGGTTAATACTGTGTTTATCCTTCTAATCTCCTCCCTGGATTTAAATAGAACACCACAATACATAGCATTTGATGCTGAAAGCAATGGGTCACCAAGGTCTCTACTGCGAGAGGCAGATCAGAGAGCCAAAGCAGGAACCCTAACACCCCTGAAAATAAGCTTGTTCAGACATAAGATTGTTGAATAGCATTTCTGCACTTGTTTAAAATGATAGCTAGTCTGACAACGGGAATGGCAAAGGTTTGAGGTGGTATCACACAGAGCTACATTAGACACTAATGCAACTGCCTCCTGTCCCTTGAGAGTCCCAGCAAGCTCTAACCACAGGAGCTCTGGAAGTGATTTGCAAGCTGTCGATTATGAAGAAATAGGTATATCTTGAACATGTTTTTGGTAACTAGCATACGATTTGCCTTGGCTATATTGTTCCTCCAGCCATATGCATTTCCCAACTCTCTCCATAGAAGTCATCAATCCCAAGAGCTTCTTTTCACTTCTTTATATTGCCATGAACATTTCATAACCTTGCCTCAAAACTACTGCTCCAGACCAGTGAACATTTTGGTTTTGCGGGATTGAAAAGATGTTTTAAGTGTTTTTTTAAAAAAGTAGACAACATTTTTCTCAGCTTAAATGTGTTAACCTCTTTTGTTCACTAATTACCTTTCAACATAGATGTTTTTTCCTGTCCCAAGAGAGTAAAGGCTGCACAGTATGTGGTAGCATGAAATCTGCACATCGTTCACTGAAACGAAGAAGAGATATCATTATCACAAATCAACCCCAGCTCCTTTTGCACATGGAAAATCCATGACGAAAAAAACCACATAGGCATCGGCCAAGAGCAAAAGATCTTTCTCTTTCTCTCTCCCCATTTCCTCCTCTCCTCTCTTGCCCTCTTCCCTTTACCCTCTCCCTCTTCTTCTCTGTCCCTTTCTTTAAAAAGAAAAACATAGCCCCTTTTTACCCAGATCCTAGTTTGCTATGGTAGCTGGCGAACTAAGAGGGAAAATACTGATAGGAAAACACCCGTCACTGGGCAACCCCAATTGCACAATCGGCTTTTAATGAGGATCACAATGCTTCACAGTGAAAGGCACGGTTCAGCCAATGGAGTCTTCTTTAATGGGATTCCTTTTTCCCAATAGAGGGAGACATTATAGTCAAATTTTATCAAGTGCAACATTTTCTTCTTTTGGAAGGACGAACACAGAAAACCTAAAGTTCAAATGAGCCTTCTGCTTATTTCCTAGGAAGATATATATACAACAGAACTACCTTCTTCAGAGCTAGAACACATTCCTCAAATTTGTCCTTATCAAATTCACTGCTGAGTGTTTTGCAAAAGGCAATTCAATTGTACCATGATTTTACCATGTTCCTGAGGGAAGGGCACATTCTGCAGTCTACATGTCTTGACTCATATTTAAAGTTCATGCCAAGGCTACAACTACTTTAACACAATCAAACCAATTTAATGTTTTATTTTTCAACTAAGGAATTATACTGTCTCCGTGACACAAAACTCATACCAAAGGCAGTAACTGCTTTTCAGCTGTTCAAGGATATGAGCAATAGAGCCTTAGCTACTGAAAACTGGCGAAATTAAATCACATGCCAACATTTAAGGTACAAAACTGAAGTTCAGTGATAGGATATCTGCATAGCAGGAGGGGGGCGGAGCTGCACATGGGGCTAAGTGTAAACTTGAGTAAAATCAACTGGCTTTGGTCTTCATCTGAAGCCTCAGGTAAGGAAATGTTAGCATTTTTCCTTTGCTCCTGGTACCAATGAATAAATTCAGGCTCCTTCGCAGGAAAAAATGGTGTCTGAAAAACCTGGGAGCAAATGTACATCTCATGCCATCTTACTCAACCTTTTCAAATAAAGAGGAACCACAATAGCTCAGCTATAGCAGTGGGTGGGCAATTCTGGTCCAGAACAAAAGTGGAAAAAGATCAAATATTATACACTTAAATCAAGGGACTTATTCTTCAAGAATCTATTACTTATTGTTTTTAAATCTAAGAATGAAAAATATGTGATAATGCTCTCTCTACTCTGACTTCAAGAGCAACAGAAGTAAATAGGTCCCATACATCCTGTCTGTGGCACAGAAATCTAGGACAAACAGCAGCAGGACTCACAGAGGAGATCCACCCCAAACTGATGCTGAGCGACATGCTCGAAGATAGACGTCAGGATGGGGAGCAGGGCCGCTGTGGTATAATTGATATTCTGGGAAACCCCTTTGATCTGCGTTCTGGAATGAGTAAACTTCCCAAGCTTCAGGTTTTCCGACGTCTTCTCTAAGTCTTCTGCGGCATTTTCAAAGAATCCTCGCAACCCAGCCTTCACCAGCTCTGAGCCTGACTTCATGACTGTCCTGCAAACAAACAGTGCTCAGAAGCAGAAGTATCATCCCCACCGTTGGTGACTCGCAGTGCAACCGGGGCAGGCTTTGACACTCCAGTCACCTGACCACACTCAGTCAGGAAGAACGGAGAGAACACGAACATCCAGGACCACACAGCCCCAGAGGGCTGACACTCATCTGAGGGATGATTCACTGCTCAACTTGTCAGGACCTGGAGAGAACAATCCTGTCACATTATCTATACAATGTCATAGCTGGTGACTGTAAATACCTGTGAGAAAGGGGTAGGGGAAAGCTTTTTCTGTAACAACTTTGATACAGACAAATGGAAACACGATCATTTCTAATACAAAACTTGGGGGGAGGGAGAGGGAGTGAGGAAACAAGGTGACTGTAGCTGAGACTTCTTTTAGTTTGTGGTGTTGTTGGTTGGATGAGGGGAGAGAAGAAGGACAAACAGACAACTTAAAAAAAAATAGCTTAGGGCTGGGGATTTAGCTCAGTGGTGCCGCACTGCCTTGAAAGCGCAAGGTTCTGAGTTTGATCCCCAGTACCAGAAAAAAAAATTGCTTAATTAGGCTGGGGGTTTGGCAAGGATGTTGAAATGTGGCCTGTGAGAATGGAAATTAGTTATGAGCATCTGAGTTCATCCCTCAAAAGTGATTTTGTAAAATTTAGGATTAGAACAAAAACCTACAAGGAATCTATAATTTTCCGTATCTCTACATCTTATTCAGATCATGACAGATTGCTTCATGGAAAGATGCTTTTTATTTAGAGCATTTTCCTGGTAATCATCCAACCAATTAGGCCAACAAAAATAAGTGTGTCTTTCTCCTATTTTGTAAGTACTAATAGGCTTTCTTCCTAACTTTCTAGTCACAGGTTTGATCAGGAGTTATTTTTAAACACTATCATTAGAAAAGATAAACTGGGCTCCCTCTAAGCCTTTCTGCATGTTTCTTGGGGTAAGAAAGTCCTCCTCCTAATTGTCAGGGACTTTGGCTGCTTGAGATGGCTCAGTCCAGTGGTGGCAAACCTATGGCACGCGTGCCACAGTGGACATACAGACCTTTTTCTGTTGGCACATATGCCAAGATGCCCCAGCAGCACAGAACTGAACATTCATGTTTAACTGCAGTGACGGCATTCTGGGATAAATAAGCAGGTTCTGGATTGCAGTTTGGGCACTTGGTCTCTCAAAGGTTCGCCATCACTGACTTAGTCTATATCTTGATGTCATCATAGCATGTTTGTTTCCCGCAAAAACCATAGTGTCTCCTTTAATTATCCTTACCCTCTTTCTAAAAATGGCTATCAGATTTTTTTTCATGAATTTCACTTCTGGGCCACTGTCTTAGGTTGGTGGCTCTCTTCTATATTGGATCTCAGGACATGTCATCTCTCAACTTTGGCAAGAACACTTCTTTATGTCTTAAAGCCCCCTTTCAATCAGTATGAGGTTTCTCAAAAAACTAAAAATAGACTTACCATATGACCCAGCTATACGACACCTTGGTATATACTCAAAAGGAATCAAAATCAGTATACCATAGGGATATGTGAATACCCAATGTTTACTGCAGCACAATTTCCAATAGCTGAGATATGGAATTAGCCTATGTACCCATCGGCAGATGAATTAAGAAAACGTGGTATAAATACACATTAGAGTATCATTCAGCCATGAAAAAGAACAAAATTCTATCATTTGTGGGAAAATGGATGGAACTAGAGATCATAATGTTAAGTGAAATAAGCAAAGTATCTCATGTTTTCCCTAATATGTGGACTCTAAAATGATGGCATGAAACAGAAGGGAGACTGTTATTAGACAAGAGGAGGAGAACAGGGGAAGGCAGGAGAGGATGGTAAGGACAAAGGGGATGAATATGACAAGAGTATATGCATGTATAAAAATACCACACTGAAGCTCTATACTTTGGTAAATTAACAGGCATTAATAATAGGCACATATAATTTAAATATTATATATCTCTATACGTGTAAAAGAAAGCTGCCTATCAATTCTTTTCACTTCTTTTAAAATATCATCATTTATGCTAATATTATCACAATTCACATGATTTCATAAGACTTCCTTCCCTGCTCAACTGCCCCCCACCCCTAATCTTTCTGACACCAGATCGCCCTGTATTTCCCTCCTTGGTGTGTTGAATCCAGAGTAATAATGTTCATCTCTCTCAGGATGCTTATAGTCTCACCACCCATCAGGTAGTTCTTCCTTTTCGTGGACAACGAAATACAAATTGGCACTGGGCCACAATATGTATCTTATCTTCTGGAAGGTAAACTTCTTGGTAAGAGAAGGTAAGAGCAGATCATGGGGATAAGAAAGAGACAGTGCTAACTTTCAGGGTCAGATTCATCTTTGTCCCAAGGAGGGGGTCAGAGAGGGCATCTTGAGAAGCAAGAGAAATAAATCGGCTGACTTACCTTGTGTCAAGTGTCTGAGCTAAGATGTGAAGACAGCTCACCATTGTAGCAGAATCACTCCCTAGAATAAAAAATATCACCTGTGACTCCCCAAGCCACTCAACCTGTCTTCTGAATGCAATCTTCTCAATATGCATAAGTCATAGCCCAACATAATCAACCACTACACCCAGTGCCAGGCCTGTGTTCAGAGATATTTGTCTCCAGCCTGACACAGCCCCTGCTTCATGATGGATGTCAGAGGCAGAGCTTTAAACATTCATTGGTGTGGAAAATCTGAGCTGTTAGCAGGGGAGAGAGGTCATTTATCATGCTTCAGACCAATTTCCTATGGCGAATTTAGGTGACACCTTAGTCCCAAGGCTCAGGTCATTCGAGGGAGCCACAAATAATGGCAAAATGCAAGTTCAGGATAATTCCAGGAAGGAGTGCAGCCTTTAGCAACACTTCTCACTTACCGAAGAGGGAAATCCTGTGTCTAACAAGAGCAGCGAGTTTGCAGAACAGGCTAAAGCAGAAAATAATGCAATTCAGAAAGTCACAGAGATTCAAAGACTAATTTGTACCCCTCCTCCCGATCTCCACACTGTAAATCACAGAGCACAGATTGGCACTCTTGGAAGATGCACCATGTTTCTCTTGAAGAGTCCTTTGGACCATGCTCAGGAAAATTTGTGGTTCACATGGTTGCTGGAAAATCACCAAAAGTACCCAGCAGGCAGCTCTGCGCTTACTGAAAACAACCCCTCTGCAATAGTTACAGTATTTTGCAGTGAGCCCGGGCAAACTATCTTTTACTATAGATACCACACGTTGAGATGTTCATTTGCTTGACATTCAGGAATAAATGAGGATTCCGAAAGAAAGCATGAATTTTTCCATGTTGCAATGGATTGCAAACCATTTTGCAGCCTTTAAGTAAGGTGTGAGGCTGTCTTTAGTCAGGAAATGAGCAACATATTAAAATTAGAGGAATGTTAATGGTTAGAGTAGGGAGTGAGATAGTGTTACGCAAAAAACAAAAACAAAACAACATTTTAAGAAATGTATTTTCACTGTCATCTCCTATTGGTCTATAGGCCTGATTGGGTTGTTGTCCGATTTGGGTCCTTGGAGACTTGGAAAGCCTAAGTGGTCTGCTTTTGTGTTTGTGACCCTTCTCCATGCTTTTACTTCTATTTGCCACTGTAAAACCTCTTGAAGGTGCAAACTATGGCTCATTGCTTGACATTCCACAGTGCCTTAGAAAGGGCCTTGTGTGGTTAGAAAGGAGCCCTGTAAATGTTTCTGAGCACACTACAGATGAACCCCATCTAGGGCACTGTGGCCATTATGTCATGTGTGTTGCTGATGCTCTCAGAGAGTGAGTCCTCGGAACATGGCTAGACAAGAACTTTGTAAACCTTTCAGACACCCATGGAACAGGAAGTGGGAAAGGAGGGAAAACAAAAACAAAAAACACCTGTACAGGCCATGGGGTTCCATCAAGAGACTGAGCTGAAGTTGTAGCCAGTCTCTCCTTCACAACTTGCATGGGGCGCCTTGTCTCAAACAGGACAGAAGTCTTCTCTAGGACAGCTCAAACAGAGACAAAACACATCCCAAAGGTTGGTAGGGATGAAACTCGCTCACCTTTAAATGGTTTTCAATTACTGCCTTGGGTTTTTCTGGGCTGTCTACTGTGAAATTATAGCCAAAGTCTCCTGTGGTAAGTTATTATTTTTTTGCAGTGAAAATAAGTTGGAACCCCTGGCCTAGGGCATCAAGAGAACTCATAACAAGTTAACAGAAATTTGGCAGCCAGCTGGTGTGAAATTAAATATGGGCTGCTCCTTATCTGATGTATACTCATGGAGCTGGAGGAGGAGAGCAGCAGCACTAAAGAACATGACCTGTGTTGCCAATGCTCTGGGTTCTGTGCTCGGCCTCGAATAACTAGGCTGTCTCAAGGGAAGCCCCTTCACTGCTCTCTGCTGCGAATCAGCTCTCTCACCCATAATAAATGCCTCTCCTAATTTTCTGAATTAAGAGAGGATAAACTCACTTCTGGCTTCAAAGTGAAGGGACACATGTTCTGTATAATTTTTTTAAAAGAAGTTTTTCTAATTAAAGCAGATGGTTGGGTTATTTGATCCTAATGCCGACATGGCTTGCCTCACTGTCAGAAGAGCTTTCTCAGGACCTAAAATTTCCTAAGGCTCTTGCTTGTCCCCTACAGCACCCATGATTTAAGCAGAAGCATTGCCCTTAGCCCATAGTTACAAGCAGCCAGAGTTCCTGGGCACCTCTTGTCCATCTCAGAGTTTTAAGGTGATAAAGTAAAAGAATTCCAAGGGAGATGGTCTGAGATCCCAAGCTGAACGGCATCAGAGGCAAAAGAGGCGTGACAAGCATAAAGGAGGCAAAGAACAAGAGTCTGGCGATGGAAACACATTCAGTGTAAACACCACTGCATCTGTGGGAGGACAGCAAGCACACTGATGGATTTGAATGCTATTTGCAAGGCTGATGAGCTCCAGGTTGTATTCTAGCCATGACAAATGATGCGTAGTTGAACAAATGTTACATTTCCATGAATTAATAGTCCAAGAAAAATAGATGAAGGGAACAGACACACCTGCCCTCTGTTGGGTTATCTGAATATATCACCTTGCCCTCGTTTCGTTTCCCTAGCTTCTTACAAAACACATGTCTGCATCCTGAAAATGTGTAGAGCTTTGGTCAGTACGTGATTCTAAGGGTATCACGTTTTGATAGCACACGGTTTCTCCTGCCTTAAGTGAGAATAAGTGATTATGGGAGAGAATAAAGAGCATGCAAGGTGGTTAGGGAAGATGATGCTTTTGTCCTTGTTCTCACTGGGTTACTTTGGACACCCGAGTGAACCTGACTGAATCAAAGTTTCTTCTTTTGCGAAATGGAGATCAGAATATGCAGGTAGCAGTTTGAATGTAAAACTAAGGTTTCACAAATGGGTAATAACTCTTGCATATGAAAAATTAAGCTCAGTGCCTAGCCATATTAAGCATTTAGTAAATCTTAGCTAAATCCTAAAGTTGCATATTCTTCCAAAGATGTTGAGGTTGAATGGCTGGTGTATGCTAGTTTACAGACTTTCATTTGAGTCTTCAGTGCTTTGCTATTTAGAAATATAAGCCATCTTCCACTGACCCAGCACAAAGGGAACCAGAGGCACGATGGAATCACCTTTTAACTTGGTCGTGAAGGGTCCTAGCTGTTCTTTACCCTGTTAAGGTGTATACATGTTATGTCTAGAGGAATGAAGAGGGAGGCTGATGCTTCTGAAGAAAACATTTTTTTCTGTTAGAAAACTGAATTATGTTGTTGTACATTTCACATGTCAGATCATCTACACCAGGTCTTGTAAAATCTATTCCTTTTGAAAAATTTTTAATCTTCGAACTTGTAAGAATGGAACTGAAAGCACCTGTTTCGTCTCACTGTGCATTCACTCTTCCCAGGCTTCAGAAGGATCTTTCCCTCTGAATGTTGTTTCAGGACACAGGTTGACCTGAGGATGCAAATCTTTCCCAAATCCTACTGATACCCCCAATAGGGCACTTCCGTTGGCTGCTGAAATTATACAGATAGGTATGAATATAATTTCTTTCCAAATGAAGATGATAACCAAACTTCTGAGCAATCGTCAGGCTATGCTGCATTTCTTCAAAAGACTTGCCATTTAGTCCCCAGGCAGCTGCTGTCTTAGATAAACCCCATCAAACACTGCGAATCCTATATTTGGACAAAAGTCCATGTGTCTCCAGAGTGCTGCCGGAAGGTAGAGAAATCTGTAGGAGGTAGGGCCCAACAGGAGGCTGTTAGGCCAATGCGGCACGCCCTTGAAGACGTGGGACTTCAGTGCCTTCTTCCTCTTTTGCTTTCTGGCCCTGAGGTAAGTATTCACTCCTCTCCACCACCATCCAGCACCCTCTCTGAAGGTTCAAAGCAATGGATCTTACACTGGAAATTCCAGAACTGTGTTAAAAACTTGTTCTTTCACATGTTGATTATCTCACACAGTGATTATTGTGTTGATTATCTCAGTAACTCAAAGATAACACAGTGAACTCTGTTTTGTATACTCACCTGGCCACCATTTCTTTCTCCTTATGAGAGGCATAACCACTGCTACTGAGGGGCTTCAGAGGAGATGACAGAAAATAGAGGTGGTGATTGGTGAAGTACTGGTCAACTAGTGGGAGGAGAACCTGGAAAACCACCATATGTCATATTTTAGGAATCTGGCCAAAGTCCTGCTGCTGGTACCCGCTAAAAACTTCATCTCCAGTAAGCAAAGTGCCTCTCAGCACTGGTTCTAGAATTTCCATAAAAGTCTATTTTTTGAATGCCAGTTTTCATTATATTTTTTTCTCCTATGCTTCAAACTAGAGGCCCTGGGGGTATCTGAAAAGAGCATGTCACTGTCTAAGAGCCCAATGAGACCTGAGTCAGTATTTGCAGGGGAGGCCTAGGGGACACCTGCAAGCAGATGTGGCTTATCGGGCCTGGCATCCACAGGGGCACTCCAGGTGCAGCCTAGCACAGTAGGGTCAAGCGTCTGTCTCTGTTACTCAGAGGAGGGATGCTCCAGATCTTCTAAGCTAGTATCCCTCTGAGCAAGTTTGTATGGAAGACAAGACTCACTGGTGCCCAAACTCATTCTCTCCCTTTCCCTCTTAGCAATAAAACTCCCTGGGTTTTTAGCAAGAGAATGCATTACTCTCCATAGCAGGTAGATGAAGCTAAAGGAACTATGTTCTAGCCACTGGGGTAGAATTTTAGAAAAGCACCATCCCCCCCTTTCCTTTTTCCTCTACATGTGGCGCCCATGAGCTTGTTTGGAGAACACCGACATGAAGCGCAGCTCTGGAGGTCAGGGAGAAACAAGGGAGGAAGAACTTGGGTCCCTGGGTGATGGTGTGGAACCAGGCAAGATGCCAAGCTCCTTGGAACTCCTACCTACTGAGGTCTCTCCTACAATAAGGAAATCACTGAAGCCATCGGAGATTTAGATGTCTTTGATGGATCAGTTTAACTTGTAACCTAAAGAGCAGAGACCCTAAGAGGAAGGAATTTGGTTAAGTGCAGAAAGTCACTTACTTTGGCAAAGAATTTGATCTCTTGGTCATGTGGAGACTTTTCAGTTTTTCCACTGCTGACAATGGCTTCTACAAAGACACAGATTATACGAGGTTGGCCAGAGTCAGAAAATAGAACAAAAATCAAAGCATTTTAGAAACAGTAGCTTTTCTGAAGGCCATAAATAAGCCTATCTGGTTTCACAAAATATATTTTACAAATGTGCTGGTTGGTTATTTCTTGTGTCAGCTCAGCTCTTCTACTATCTTCTCTGGTTTATCAATGAGAAGCATCTCAGAGAGGCTGAGTCTTATGTCCGTAGTCATAAAGTGAAACAATGGGAAAATTAATAAGATAAATTGTATAAACAAATGGTCAATCAAGTTCAATAGGAAAGCCACAGGCTAAATTGACATTTTGTAACTGGAGAAAAAAAACCTCAGCCCCTCCATCATGTCTGAATGAATTATGAACAGCTTTCGTATGAAAGGATCATTCTTGATAAAGGAATATCAAATTCTTTTTTTATATTTCTCAGTGATACTTACCCAAGTGAGCAATAAATTCTTGAGCAGAATCAACGTATTTCAGGATCTTCTTCAAAAATTTGTAGGCAAACCTCTTTTCCATGGAGGAGGTATCCATCTCCATACCCTTCATACCTCTAAGTTAGAAATGGGGAACCCCAGGAAGTAACAGACAATCACATGACTCTGGTGCACTCGTCCCCCCACCCTGTTCATGGTCATTCTGGCTTGGTGACATGACTTGGCAGGTGACTGATTTCCCCTGATTGGGAAACTGCTCTCTAAGCATGCATTACCTGTATTATAATCATTTCTGGATGAATTTTTCAGGACAATCTTTGTCATTCATGTAACAAACACTGAGCTGTGGATAAGTCTGAGACGAAAACACAAATCCCTGCTTTTGTGGCACTCACATGCTAGCTATCAACAGAGATGAACAAAATATACCTTATGTGGATGGTAGAAGTTAGTAAGTTATGTGAAAAGTCAAAATGACAGCAGGATGAAAAGGTCAGGGAGTAGAAATGTGAGAGTTCACAGACGTGTTAAGAGGTAATTAAGAATTGGTCTCACTGGGAAACTGACATTAGAATGAAGGCTTGAAGGAGGAGAGCCATATGGATGTCTGGGAAAGAGCTTTCCGGGCACAGGGAGCAGGCAGTGCAAAGGTCCTGAGGAGGAGCATGTGTGCTGTGTGGAAAGAATGTGGGATAAAAGCCAGTGTGAGTGTGAAGGGCAAGCGAGCAAGCAGTCAGAATGGGGTGGAGTAGGCAGTGGGACCAATCATTTTGGGCCTATCAGGCCTTCTGTAGAATTTGCTATTGCCTTGATTGAGATGGGAAGCTACTGGGCATTCTGAATTGAGGAGTGACATGATGTGACTTACATTATAATAGAATCACTCCGGTTGCTATGTTAAAGATTGACCATGGCAGGGCCGAGGATAGGTCAGGGAATGTAGGTGGCTGCCTCAGTAATGATGGTGATGGCTTCAAGGGAATGAGAACTAGTCAGGTGTCTGGGTATGTTTTAAAGGCAGAACTATTAGAATTCCCTGAAGGATTGGATATCGGGTGGGTAAAAAAGAGGAGTCAAGGGTTTTGGCTTAAGCAACTGAAGACAGGTTGTCATCAAGTGATAGGGAAGCTGAATATAAGGGAAGCTGAGGCTGGGCCAGGGACCTCCTAGGATCTCCGAGGTGAGGGACCTCACTTGGTCATCTGTCTACACAGCTAAGTGCCTCCCATGGCATGCATATGCTAAATAACTATTCTGGATATGCCTGCTGAATTAAATTATCTTTCTCCTTTATTCCCCTATTTTCTTGACTTTCTTCATAGTTACAGAAAAGGGAATTTTTCATTTCTGTGAGCAAGATATTTATTAGCAAATCCCACTGCACATTCATCTTGGTGTTAGGAAGAGGATTAGAACGACTATGCGAGTCTTTCTTGAATGCTTGCCTCAAGGCTGTCCCCTGCTGTCTGACATTTCCTGTTCGACAAAGTGGCAAATAAGTTGTATACTTTTTTTTATATGAGGTACAATAGAAATATTTGTAGAGATTTTTATTTATTTATTTGTTGACATTCACTGGCAAGAATTCTATTTAAAAAAACCCCTGAAAGCAGAAACAGCAGTTTGCTCATCAAACGTTTCTTTGAGGAGGAATGGCTATATCAGAGTAGGAATTAGCTTGTTTTTCATTCTGCTAAGGAATAAGCAACATTTGGCCAGTGAGAAAACACATCCCATCTTTAAGACTTAAGGAGTCAAGATCATCCTCATATGAAACATTTATCTAGATAATTCTGACTTAAAGATGTCTGAAATAAAATGTCTTAGGAAATCAAGATATGTGCAATCTCTCCAGTGGAGTTTTAATTTCATAAGCATTATTTTCTTTGTGCAAAGACTGTTTCTGTCAGTCATACTTGTTATTGTTCTATAATTTAATAAAACAAAATAAAAATACTTTCAATTGAAAATCTCTAGACTTGAGACCACTGTAAAATATGGGGGAGGGATTTAAAAAATATTTAGCACACCATATTTACATTGTTTTGCATATGCCTCAAATTCTCACTGCACATTAAAGAAGCTCAAATTCCAAAGCTTTGAGTATATATTGTAGGTGTGGTTTGTAATTCCAACTGCTTGAACATATACGAAGAAAAGGCCTTGGCCAGTAGCATAATATTTATGAATGCATGCATGCATGCATTCATTATAACTTTCTTCAAAGGAGTCAACTGCTCTCCTGATTGTGATGGGCTTTGTAAGCAGGTGGTTAAATATGTGGAAAAGGAGAGACCACCCTGGGGTCCCACCCCTGCCCACTAACCTGGCTTCAAAGATGACTCACCTGGAAACTATAATGCCATTCACCTGGAGGAACTTAAACAGGTCCTGTGCCTTCTCTCGGTCCCTGAACTTTTCCTTTGCAGTCAAGGTATCATATGGTACCAAAAGAGGGTGACTGCCACCTCCTGGAGTCAGTAAGGCAAGAGAGGACAATACATTTGCTCTTTGCACTTCCGGGAGAAGACAACTCCCACCCCAACTCCACCCCTCTGCTCATCCTCCTCAAGGGAGGCTGTGAACCAGGCTCACCTTTGCTCTCCAGTTCCAGCTTCTTCTTTTTGGCCCAGATATTGTGATAGTTCTCAGCCACTACCTCCACCATTCCCTGTGCCCCACCAAGGAGATGCAAGTCAAGGAGAAAGCAAGCAAGAAGAAACAGCTTCACATCTGCCAGGCTATTTCAGGAAGCCTTGGGAACAGAGCACCACCAAATGCTAACAGCATGCTGCTGAAGGTCTCCCATCATTAATTAGTCTGTGCCTGTGCACCTCATTAGCTTTATAGCTTCCCATACATACAGTAAATAAGTTCTAATTCTGTCCTTCCCTTGTAACTTATTATCTTGGCAGTTTAATGCATCCATGAGAGAGACACATTTCTAGTTAAAGCTGCGTGCTGGCAGCTCTCCATCTATCACAGAAGCTCAGAATCATACTCTTGACCTGAGACAGTGTGGTGGAGGTAGAGGAGGGGCCAAGCAAAAAATCAAGAACCCCTGAAAACTTTTAACTTAGCACCCTAAAAATAACCACATCCCCATGGAAATTGCCATATGTAAATAAGATTTCTCAAATGGGATTAGTCTTTACAAAGCTTATACGGCAGTGACCTAGAATGATGTGCTTTGGGAAGAAAGTTTCTGTAAGGTCCAATGGGTTGGTGTGATGGCCTCTCAGAGGAGTGAGTGCCACAGACTGGAGAGGCCACAGTGTCAATGTGTTCAGGAAGGGAGGAACAGGAGAAAGCATCTTAGGGCTATTAGTTTTATTTTCTTGGATTTGCAGCTCTGGTTCCTGCAACAATAATTTCTCTGCCCTATTATGGGAGAACTGATCACATCCACTGTGGGATATGCAAGATCTTGCAACTGGGAGACTCACAAAGACCAAGCAAGCACCTCTATCCAGGGGCCAAGTTTCCCAGATTTTCTTCTAGCGGTTTCATTTATTTATTTTTGGGTTTTGACACAGTAATTTTCTGGTTCTTTCTTTTACTGAGTCATCTTATGTTACAGAAGAAGCATACAGCCCCCTTCCTGGATGACTGGATAAGTCTGTTGAGCTGGAGGCTTTCCCTAGGATCACTACGTAATATGGCCCTCTCTTAATGTGATATCTTGGTAGTGGTGTGTTGTAGACATTCTCTCCCCTCCTCACTTTTCCCTTTAACTCTTGAGGGCTAACATGCTCTGCCCCTGAAGGGTTGTAGAAAGCAAGTTATGGTGTTCTGCAAGTACCAGCACTGACCTGGAGCTCTCTGGAGAGTGCAACATTTGAGAGGTCAAGGGGAGCAGGGCTGTAGCTGTTGCCCTAGGAGAGCAGAGTAGAGTCACTTGGTTTGCTGTTCTCTTTTTTATTCCTACCCGCGCCCCAGCTTCAGCTGTATCTTTCCAAATCCCTAGTGCTCATTGTAATTGGTCCCCACCAGTACTCCACGGAAAGCCGTCCCAGATTCTCCGTAGGTTTTATGTGTCCAGCCCCGGCTTCTGGGCACTGCTGTCATACCTGGCCAGTCTGGGACACACTGCGGAGTTTCTCATTTTCTCGTTGCTGAACCAAAGCTTCTCCCTCTTTTGTCCTCTCCACAGTCCAGCCCACAGCCAGCATGGTTTTCAGAGACTCTCTGGCCGGCCAACGATAAATTTCTTTCTCCTGGAAGAAAATTGGCACAGAAGAGCTTTGTGGAACACACCTCATACTCTGACCAGCCTATTTTTCTGTGGAAGTTGGAGCCCACAGTGGACAGGGTGCTAGTTAGATCTAGTTAGATCTAGCCTGCTTTCACAGGGTCAAAATGCTATCTGCAGCATCTTGTCTGCAACACTCAATCAGTCTCCGATGTTTTGAGCAGAAGACCCCAGGCCTACAGTCTTTCAGCCCCGGAGGAATGTCCCAACATTATTGATCATATTATCCACATTTAGTAGATAAAGAGGAACAAGAACAGGACAGTGATTCCTTGTGTTTTAGTACCTGTTTAGGGAGACATTGTCAAAGTGGCTCTGTACAAAGCTCTCTTTCCAGCTTAGGAAATAAGAGTTCTTTACACTGAAGATTTTCTTTTGATCTATGCACAATTTCAGAAGGCCAATATTCAAGCAAAGACAGATATGACATCCTCTACACATGATGCTAGCCTAAAGCTTACAAAGAACTTTGATTGCAAGGTAGGAATTCAGAGTTGAGATGAACCAAACTACTTAAAAATTATTTTTTAAAAATGCAACAGACTTGTTCATGTTTCCATGGAGGCTTTCTCTATGTCTCCCACATGTTGGAAATCATCCTTATCCGAATTTTCTCTAGTGATCCCCGGCTCTGTCTCTCCATCTTGCCCCAATAATCAAATGAGTGCCAAGAGAATTACAGGTGAATTGTGGCTCAGTGGCCAACAATGCTGCCGCTTTCACCAGGAGTTCTCAGAGCCAAAGAACAGACCACAAAGCTGCGGCCCTAGGAACTGCGGCTGCTACCCACTGGCAAGCTCAGGAGCTGAGTCTTGAATCCTAGGGAGTCTCTAAGGAACTGGAGAGGGACTGCCCTGAACTCCTCTAAGCATCTGATGCAATTCCCAAGGACAGAACCAGCATAGCCATGTCATGCTGCCACCGGCTGCCTCTTCTCACCTTTTCCGTTAATGTCTTGAAAGGCCTTATCAGTGGGTGGGTCTTCATGTTTTCATCTAGGGAAATTCCATATCTCCATCCACTCTGACTCTGTAGGAATAGTCTCAGTTCAAATATCCTTGACACTCAAAGAACCCTTGTATATCATCCAAATCCCTGCTTCTTTTTTTCCTTTTAAAAAATTGTTTTTCTGGTACTGGGGATCAAACTCAGGACCTTGCACTTGCATGGCCCACTGAGCTAAATCCCCGGCCCTCAAACCCCTGCTTCTATTTCATGAGTGGAGTAATGGATCATGACAGAGTTTGGAAATTCCCCCTTGAAAATGTCTAATGGATTCTTATATGGTGTCAGGCCCTTTGCCTCCTGCATCCTGACTTCTGCTCCTTTGTTCTTTCTTGTTTCAGGAGCTGTCCTTCCTACTTTCTCGCTTGTGTTTCAGGCCCACTTAAAATCTAAAGATGTTTCAAAAGACTCTGAAAACAGTGTGCCTTGGGTCAGTCTGTCACACTCAGACAAGACATGGGACAGGGCTGAAAGGCGTATGGGGCCTGGACCTACTGCCCAGGGCACACTGTGGGGTGCTGTGTTTGTACCCTTGTTCACTCACCACAGAGCAGAACGGAAGCAATGCTTACATCCCAGAGGCACAGAAGTTTAAGAGTTTGAAAAGTCACCAAACAGATATCAGGTAGATGCCTCTACAGTAGGTGTAGTCTCTGTCCTAGACACTGTGGGTACAGACCGGAGTCCCAGATTTTCAGAACCTCACAGCCCAGCCCACAGACTCCTTGCTGCTTTTTTCTCAATCTCTGCTATTTCTCATTTGTTAAATGTGCATATTTTTCAAGTTTCCATCCCTTCTCAGGAGACAATCACCTCTGGGGTTATCTAATCTAGGCCACAGTTTCAGTTACCATTAATGACAAATATCAAATCAGTATTTCCAGACCAGAGCTCTCTGCTCATTTCCAGACTTACTTAAACTCTGCTTAGATGATCTACCGGCACCTCCCAATGTGCTGAAAGAAAACCTGGCAGTTACTTCTCTCAATGCCTCCTCCTCTTGGGCTCCCAGCAACATGGCTGTCCTTGTTGGCACGTTCTCTCTGTACTCTTCACACTTCCACTCCTGATATCTACTCATGTGTCTGCCTCTTTCCAGTTTCCTTGCCAGTACTTCAGCTCTGGCTGCATCAGCTCTCACCTGGATTACATTCATGGCTTCCTGAGCGGTCTCCCTGTGTCTAGTCATTTTTTACATTACCTTCAGGTAGTAGGCACAAAATCACCTGATCAGTGCACTCAACTGCCAAATGCCATCCTGGGAAAGCCTACACTGTTTTACATGCCCTCTAAGCCTATAAAGATGATCTTGACTCATTTGTGGGAAAATGAATGTACCTGGAAAACATAATATCGAGTGCAATAAACCAGACACACAAGCTTAAATACTGTATGGTATCTCTCATTTGAGCGAGGCAAAGTACAAAGAAAATGATAAAGCATGGATAGAAAGGTATAAGGGGATGGATCTCTTGCAACAGGAAAGTGGTCCAAGGGAACACGAGCATGGGGTCAAGAGAAGGGGAAGGGGAAATAAGAATAAAGTCATGCCATGCACAGGGATCTAATAACCTCAATTAATGTGAACATCACATGCCATAACGTAAGGTAAGACAAATAATATCAGCAGGAATGAAAAATGGGATAGGGAACTGGAGGAGGAAGGAGGGAAGAAGAGAAGGGGATTACAACAAAAGAAAGAGACCTAATGTAATATGTACATGTAGCCATTCCCCAAGACGATTGTAAACTACATGAGCTATAACCATGACATGAACTAGAAACATGTACAAATAAAATAAAAAATGTAAAAAATCAGTGTAGACGGATATGGACATATTGGATCTTCAGCCTTGACACCTCTTATCTCACTTTTGTCCACCAATCTCAGCTCAGTTTTTGCCCCATTTATACGTTCTTGACCATCTTAATCCCCTCTCGCCTCTGTCTCCTAGGAATTGACATATTTTGATTGAGAAGATTACTTTTATTTTTATTTATTTATTTATTTTTTTGGTACTGGGGATTGAACTCGAGTCCTTGCGCTTGCAAGGCCGGTGGTGGAAACACTGAGCCCAAGAAGATTACTTTTAAACAAACTAACTTCAATTATGCATCCAACAGTGTTTTTCCTGAAGAAAGCTATGTCACCAATGGGCATCCCTGTGTTGAGTTTATATTGCCCTAACATCACTGTGAGTCTCATTTCTAGGAGGTTAGATTGAATGCTCTCTTGGGCATTTTTTTTTTTTTAACTTTTCACTACTTTTTCTCAAGAAAACAGTAATCCTCTTGGAGAAGCATTGAGTATTCCAGGTGACTATGGTATGTAGTCAGTCAATATTTCTTGATTAAATGAACCCATTTACATAAAAGACTCTGACAGATGATTTTAGCTACCATAGAGGAAAATTAGGTTGCACTCAGTGAGAAAGCTGGGATAGACAGATTTTAAACACAAGACAGTAAGGACGCCCATGGAATTGCTGCCAGCCATTTCATGAATACCTAGGTGCCACCTTTCTAAAGTACGTGTGGCCTTGTAAGAAGATGACCACAGTTCTCTGTGATTCGCAGAGCTTGTTCGGTTGTCCTAATCTAGACTTACGAATTTTTTGGGTTGATTCTCCAAGAAAAGTAAGTCTGTCTTGTGCTTCCAATTTAAAAAAAATGATGATGTCTCTTCAGACTCCTTTTCACTCTTCTTCCCCTGCCCCATTCCATGTTCCAACTCCATAAACTATGGTTCCCTAAAGCCACCAAACTCTCTCTCTTGCCAACTTCTAGGTCTGCCCCTGCAGACCCTACAAGGCCTTTGGTGGACTTGCTTCCCGGTGACAACTTTTGCTTAGTCTTTTGCACATGATGTGGATATCACCAGCTCCAAGATGTGTCTCTGCTGTCCAGGGTTGGATTAGCCCTGTGCTGATGCCATTCATAGCACTGAACGCCCACCCCACTGTGGCAGGTTTATTTTGTTTCTTGTGTAGAACTGTGAGGTTCTTAAGGGCAAGGAAAATATTATTTCCTTCATTAGATATCCAGTGCCTACTTGGCAGTGGTGAGCAAACATATATCCTTGCTTTTGGGAAGCTTAAAGTTTGGTGTGTCAAAAGAGCTGACAACTGAGATAAATGCCTAACCATCTGGTGTAAAATACTATGAAGGGAAAGACTAAGGCATTAAAAGAGTCCATATTTGAGAAATCTGGAAAAGTGTCACCTTAGGAATTAAGACTTGGGTTGATATTTGCAGGATGAGATGAGCTAGTGAATGGCATGAGCACCTCGCTCAGACAATGGAGGGCATCAGGCACGAGTCAGGATAGGGCACAGGAGGGAGGAGGGATGTGGCTGGAGTGCAGAGGGTGAAGGGAGAGACAGTACCAGAGGTCAGAATGAATAGCGCCTACAAGGCCATATTTATGTTAAGAAGGGTTAGAAGCTGTTAAAGGATTTTTTAAGGAGAATGGGCTGGGTAGGAGGAGCAGCAGAAACATGTGACCACATTTGCATCTTGAAGCTATCACTCTTTGCAGTGATCTGAAGAACAGACTGGAGAAAATGCCAGTGAAGAGATCAGTCAGGAGGTTATCACAAAGGTCACTGCAAAAAATGGCAGCTTGAGCTGCAGTCATGGTGATGCAGGAAAGCACACAAACTCCAGAGAGACGCAGGCTCGCCACACAAACTCCGCACAATTCAGTGACGGATTAGCTACTGCTATGGGCACACAGAGATGCCTTTCTCCTTAATTCCTGGACTAGCCAGATACCATATGTAAGAGTCTTAGAAAGCCCAGATGCTAAAGTGAAGGTCAGGAAGCTCTGGTCCATGGGCCCAATTCAGCTGGGTACTTTGCTTCTCACTACTAAAGTTTCATGGGACCAGAGGCCTCCTTTTTGATGTTTTGTCTATGGCTACTTTAACAGAAATGAGCAGATGGCACAGAGACAGCCTGGAATACAAAGCCTTCAATGCTTATTATTTGGCCCTTTAAAGAAAAGGTTCGTCAGTCTCTGTTCTAGAATCACAAGGTATCAGGCCATTACAGTTCAGCCATTGTTGTTACCATCAGCCCCAGAAAGGAACTCATGAGAGGAACAGAGCTGAACCCAGATCCACACAGAGGCTGTTAGTGGCTCAAGGTGTCCCCTGTCTACAGGGATCCAGTGGGAAGGTGGTTTTCTGTGGCCTTTCTGGGAAGAAAAGTCTGCTCTTATAAGTTTGCAGCTGAACAAGGGCCCCAATCTTTCAATGGCTGCCCACGGAAATCCTGGATGACTGGCAGAATTCCCACTTTGCCTGCCAGCATTAAAGGGCTGACAAAGCAATTAAACTTATTAAGCAGCCTGACCTCATGTGGTGAGGAATTTTAAACACCAGATGGACAGGCTTATTAATAAGGGAGTGTCTGGAAGTTCTAGGGGTGCCTACCATAGGAAGACATTTTGGGAGTCCTTCCTGTTAAAAAATTTAGCTTCTTAGCCAAATCTAAGGATAAGGCTTTCAATTTAATTTCCCTTGTTCCAAAGCTATATTCAAAGAAAAAAAATTAAAGCCTCCCCACCTTCCTTAAGTATTTATGTTAAACACACACAAGCACAAACTTGAGTATAAATTCTAGGAAACACAATGTGAAAGAAGAAGTTATCACTTTCAGAATTGATCGTTTTCTTGAAAAATACAAAAGCATAACCAGCAGCTGCAGCTGCCTATTTCTCCAACCTCCACCAACCCAGGGAAATTGCCGCTCAGAAATAATGAATGCTCTTGGCATGGCGAGTCTGTCACTTAGACAAATCAGGCAGATATCCAGAATTGGACCCCTTAGTGTTCTTGGGCTGTTTTTTCCCCCTGACAATTGTGAGTTGGATGATAACCCCCTACCTTGTCACAGGCCCATTTATCATGTGAATGCTCAGCATACTTGGTGACGATGTATTCCAATTTTTCAGGCAAGGAAAAACTGCAAAATGAGGGAAAAAAAATTACAACTTCCCCAAACATGGCCAGATTTTGGTCAGATGTGGTAAAAGATGGGTAGAAGCAGCAAGCAGCTGTCAGAAGTTGGAGTCAATCCAGGCATCATGACATTGCTGAGCAGGAGGAGTGGCACTGCTAGGGTTATGTCACAGACACACACCTGTGTCTAATCACAGTCTCTACAGAAGCCTCTTCCCACAGGTGCCCTCCTCCAGCTGCTCTAGCTGCTCTGGCTTCTAAAGAACCATACTGGTTCCATGGCCAGATCAGTGCAGGTCAGAAAGTGAGAATTCCTTCATCCAAAGGAACCGGACTGTCATCCTAGGACTCTAATCTGGGAATGGCAAAAATGGATAGCTAGAGGGCTATATGTTGCAAAACAGTGGTTGTCTACCTTTTAGGATTCAGCAACTCATTACTACTAGAGTTCTGGAGGTACAGCAGACATCTATCACTCCTGTTTGTCCAGCAATGTGCATGCCTTCTGATGGTGACAGAGCCTTAGTTTCTTACCGCAGCACAGTCTTTTGGTGCCATGTGCAGGGCTGTGTGAACTGTCAAGGACAGGCGTGTGACTAGGCAAATCAGACCCACTCTCCTTGGAATTTAAGCCTTAAGTTGGGTGAGAGACAAGGGCAGTCAACTCTTCAAGGTGATGATCCATCTACTAGGGATGCCTGAAGATCACCCGTTTTCTCACTATGCCTCACTGAGGCTTGTCTGGGCAGCCTTTCACTAGGTTTTGATACTGACTCTGTGTTCTAGCAAGAGGGCCCTTTTCTTCCAGATTAGCCAGATTCAGCCCCAATTCCTCACATTACTCAAAGAATTATACTATGACAAAGGTATACTTTAAGGAGTCAGAACTCTCAAAATAAGCACACAACTGCTAGAGTATGATGTGCTGTCTTAAAATGTTTGTAAAAACATCCATGTTGCTATGCCACTTACTTTATCATCCTTTGGAAGCATTTACATTTTTAAAGGGCAAAGTTCTCCAAAGCCTACACCTGTCTTCTTTTTCACCCAGCTTGAAATTTAACCACACCTTTTGTCTCTTCCTTATAGCAGGTTCAATTCTATTTTCCATCATTCTCTCAGCAAGGCTCTGTCCAATGGAATGTGTACTTAATTAACCCAAGGATGAATTTTATACATTATCAAAGCTGACCTCCCTGGGAAGGGGTCAGGCTCTCATCTGAGAACCAGCACCAAGCACAATCCAAGGGGCTTCCAGAGGACCAGTCTTACTTTCCCTGCTCCTGCTAAAGCAGTGTGGAGCTCTTTATTTAAAATGCACCTGGAGATGAAGACATTACCCCACTGACACATACCCATAACTCAGAAGAAACTGCCACAAACCAAAACCAAGTAACATTTTGTCCCAAAGTAAACACACCTCCAGGGTCTAATGAACATCAGTGAGAAATTCTGGATTGCCACGGAGAGAAATTAAAGGTGTTACTGTAGGATTACTCCAGATTCTGGCATCCCTCAGAGTGCCAAAGAGCAGGTCCAACCTGTCAAATAAGGACTCCAACTGTTCTGCCATCACACTCGAGGAGGCATTGCCAGAGCTCAGTGGAGTGTTAGATATGGAATTGTTCTGATGTGCAAAGTTATTAGAACTGTAATGGTCTAATTCACAAAGAGCAAAGATTCTGTCAAAAAACTCATTAATGAATTAACTGCATCATTTGTCAGGGTGGTTCTCTCAATGCCTCAGGCAGCATGTATTTATGGGTACATCTATTTCTCTCCCAAGAAACCAACACCACCCTTTAAGAAAAAGCCCAGAATATAAATAATGTGGTATAAAATCAGATATGGGTGGATTAAATCTTGTGCCTGATGTGCCTTGTAGTGTCAAGGGAAATGATGAACAGTGTTAGCAGGAGGGAAAGAGAGGGAAGATGAAATTTCTTGCTATTTTCTGAAAAAAGAACACTGGGTACTGAAAAAAGCACAGGACCAGCTTAGAGATTATTCTGGACTCACTTCATTGTGTTGATGGGTTTGGGGTCAAAGTTGCCATCTGCATCCACAGAGACTTGTTTCTCCAATGTGGCTGTGATTCTGGTATCTAAATAATCTGGTGGCAAGGCCCCAGCAATAGCACTGAGACAGGGCAAGGCCATTCGGAACAGATCTGGGTCATATTTCTGCAAGGGAAAACAGAGACCACCTTAGCAGAGAGAAACCAGACCTATGGCTCTCAGGCAGATCCATTCACTGATTGGCTGAAAATAAAAACAGAATGTTTGCATTTGTTCAGTCTGGCCAAAATTGGGAATCTATACTCCTTTCAATACTTTCTGGTGGAAACAGCTATTCTTGGCAGATGAAATGACTATGAAGCCCTCTAGGTTTAAACCAACATCTCCTAAATAGTTAATGTCAAGAATATGTTAAGGGTCAATATGGTTCTCATTAGATCAGAAAGATCTACAAACTTGTCTGTCATGGAAAATTACAGAAACCAACCCAACCTATGGCAAGAGGGCATATCTCTGTAGTAGCTGATCTGGGTCTTAGCTAGATGCCACAGGCAGTCTGCTCAGTATCACATCCATTCATTCCTAAACCTGCCCAGGAATGAATCTCTATCACATAACACACATGTAGAAAGTTTCTGATCTGCTTACAGTAGACCAAAGGAATCCAGAAGTACAGAATATTTAAGTGCAGGCAAACAAGCTACATAGACACTCCAGACTTCTCTAAGGAAACCAGATCTATTCATTTTCTGTCATTAAAGCTGGTGACCTGACAAATCTAAATATATGGGACAGCAGCGCCAGGCCTGAGAATCAGGGCTGTGTTTCGATCAGGCTGTCCCACAAGGCTTGGAGCTCAGAGGCTCTGCGTTTCCCCTCAACCGCTTCTTTAAATGAGAATCTGTGAAGCGATTCTCCAGAATGGCTTTAAGTTTCCTGAATGTTCCTTCACCCACCATCCAGGCAGATGTCAGGACTTCAGAGAAGCCTGGCTAATAGGAGTCATGCCAAGTGTGGAGGGAAACAATAGGGAGGTTAGTAAGTCATCAAGACCGGAAGTAGCAAATGCTACTGGTGATTGCTCTCCCTTGTATTAGCTTTGTGTGTCTGGCCAGTTATTCTGTTCTAAGACTTTTCTCCACCTGAAAAATGAGGATTGACTGTAGATCCTTTTTAGAGAGTTGGGGTAAGGATTACTGTATACACCTGTGAAGTAGGTAGCATAGTTCCCAGCACACTGTAAAGCTTAACAGATGCTAACCATCATTATTTTTATGTTCCTGGGTCACTGAGATCCTTCCTTTTTGTTCAGCAAATGCACTGTCATTACCTTATGGGAGAGGGAGTCAAAAATCCCCCAGAAGAGCTTCTCTGTGAGGTGCAACTCCTCCTCCATGGCCAGCCCGTAGCTCCCCCATCCTGAAGGCAGACAGTAATACTTCCAGCACTGCTCATAGTGATTCGTCAGAAGCTGGGAGGTTCAGAACAGGATTGCACCAGTGGAGTAGGAGAGGAAATCCACAGGCATCAAACACATGCAGGGGAGAATAAAATAGTATGCAGAGATCATGAGAATGAAACCAACATCTGAAACAGCTGGGTGGTCTACAAAGTGACCCTTCGGGTCCCACTCAGAAGGATCTGCTCTTGTGCTCAATGAGCTCTAGCTTGAGCTGCATCAGCCTGATTAATTCTCGAGTCTCCTGATGTGCCTTAAGTAATTACCGGAAAATGAAGAAGAGCTGTTTCTCCTGCAAGTGAGAAATGGCTACCCTCGGAAAGGTGGAAATGTGTGCTGTTCTAACCAGTCAGCTGTGAGAATTTCTTCTGAGCCCTTTGTTTATGGCAGGTCCTGAGGGGTACTGACTTGGAGAGGGTATTGATGGCTAGCAAGTTGTGGATCTGGAGATTTTCTCTACACCCATAACTACTCAAGGCTTCCTTGGCTCTTCTCTCTCCAGCCTTCCATTGTTATAGCAGTTTCACATATGGCCAGTAGAGGGCAGAAATGCACCAGTAATGTTCTGTTCCCAGCTGGTGGGATCCACATTCTCTAAGAAAAATCCCATTGACATGAGAAGTAAAAGTGAGTTTATTGAGTGGTATCAATAATCCCTCTTAGGAGCCAGTGTCCAGCTAGTAGCAGAGGCCTGTAGAGGAAATAAAGCTGGGCAAACCATGGTTTTCAGCTAAAGTAATTTTTGAGATTAAAATTGGGACTGTTATGTTAGAGAGAACTAGGCCTTGGAGGACTACGGAATCTGATGTCATACAATCTGTTTTCTTCCTGGCACAAACACGGGATTGAACGAAAGACTTCTTGAAATTTTTGTTGTCCCAACAAAATGATTCCTTAAGTCTTTTCCTGAAGTATTTTGGAGAAGAAGAAAAAGTTCTAGTAAGGTGGTGAGGGAGGATTTTCAGGACACTTCTGGATGTACAAATACAGTACAGCCTCACAGTGAAAGGTAAAACACTGTCCGCCTGGGTGCATGGCTGATTCTGCCACCACCTGGACAGATGCTCTTGGTGCAGTGATAAAATATTTACAATTTGTGAGAAAACAGGGATGAGGAAACAAAAACAGGGTTCTGTGTTCTTTTCCTTAATAAAGAAAGACACAACTTAGAAAGTAAAAAGGATCTGTTACAAGGGGAAAAAAAGCACAAAACAATACAGAAATGGGACATTTTATCTTCTTTGAAAGATAAATCACAGGACTTTCGAAGCTTTTTGAGATTGAAAATCTTCTGAAAACCTAATTAAATCAGGAAGATACAAATCCAAGTTGCTTCACCAACCACTGCTAAAACATTAGTAGCCAGTGAAAAGCAATTAAAGAACACGGAAGCACTGAATGAATATAACAAATATCTCTTGAAACTGGACGTTCAAGAACAAGTTTGATTTTGTGGATTGCATCTTATTAGCTGTCAACCTAAAGGAGTGAAACTCATTTAATCTGCATTTTGTTCCCCAAATTGTGAAAATATGCCAGAAAAAGCACATTTCCTGTGGCGTGGAGTGCATTTCTGTGAGAAGAGTGAGTTTTACCTTCAGAGGCATTTTGCAGTATTCATTGAGCTGTGGAACATCAAAAACCAGACGTCGTAGGAGCTGTTGTAACATGGAAGGCCTCAAGTGACTGCAGTACGGATTAAGAAAAAGAACAAAAGAAAACAAATAATACAGAACAAAGGAAGGAGGAATGAAAGAGGCTTTCAATAATAACCCTATATTGGGCTAAGCACTCAAAACAGCTCCTAGACAGAAGATTATTGGATAAACAATGGATGATAAAATACTTTAAAAACTGACTGCAGTTAAAATTCAGAAAGAAGGACATGTGCTAATGAGTTGGGATACCTAAAGTATCCAACCACCATATGACAAATGTTCTAAGCTCTGTGGGTACTTAAAATACAGTTAGTGATTATATGCAAAAGATATTACAGAAAGAAGGTGTAGCTAATTGTGTGGGCATCTCTAAGGATCAACAATCCTGAATTCTACAAGAGCAGATAGGGCTCAGCAGCCATCTTGGTGGAGTCCGAGGCCACCTACTGGTGCAGGGTTTTCTGTGAGCTTTAAAGCACTCCACATTGCAATCTGTTTCAGGAAATTCTCACTTTTGGAGTTATTTCTTTGGGTTGAGGCTTGTTCTCTAAACAATGGCTTAAAAGACAAACCCAAGAATTAATTAAAGAATACTTGATTAACTTACAGAATTCATGCTTGTGGTATTTGGTGCAACTAAATTCTGAGATGAAGGAGAGAAAGGCAACATTCATTAGCTTTTATTTAAAGGTCGTCACACCTTTGTGAAGCCTCATGCAACTTATAGACTCCAGAGAAAAGTGCACACACCTGTCCACTCACACAATTTTCTATATAAGTTTGGTTTCTAAACCCGTGAATTCCCTCCACAGATGCCTAGGAAACCATGCGGGCAAGGTAATGACTGACATTAAGGAAGGATGCCAGGGAGCAAACCCTTGAACCATTTATAATAAGGAAGATGGCTGTTGATGGAGATGGGAAACAAAACCCATCTGTTTCACAGTTTTTCCTAGAGCTAGCCTTGGTATGAAAAGCCCTGGGCTGAGAAGGCTCCTCATAATATGTCCCAAGTAGCCTGATCTCTGAATCTAGTGATTATATTGAAAATTCACCCACTGCCTCACATTATCGTTCAGATATTTAGCAGGTATCACCCAAGATTGACTAACTTGAATAAAATAAGGAGTGCAAAAATTCTGTAACTCTACAGATTCCTGGCTTATTAAAAATTAACAACACGGGGCCAGGGATCTAGCTCAGTGGTTCTGCCGCCTGCCCTGCAAGCACAAGGTCCCGAGTTCAGTCCCCAGACAAAAAAAACAAAACAAAGCTGCACAGTCTAGTTAAGTATCAGTTTGTCTGCTGTCTCTAGAGTACAGTTAGGAAGAAGTGTGCCAGACCCTAAAAGTACAGTAATACGGGCTGTATTTTAAGTTCAACATAAACTTCTAATTTCCTCAAAGTCTGATTTCTTTGAAAATGTTTACAGGTCAGACTGGTTCCTCCATCAACATAATTTTGGACTATGAAATAGCTCGGGTAGGGAAGCGCAGCTCCCTGGCTGGTGTAGTTCCTAAGAAACACACCGAGTTCGTTTCTAGCAAGAGGTAGAACATGGTCTGCAGCTGTTCCCTGAAGCAGTTACCAACTGAGTGCAGAACTGATGCTGACAGGGGGCGTTTCCTCCTGGGTAAACTTATTAGACCCTATGTCCCTTTGCCACCCTTAGGAAGCAATGCGGAGGCCCACATACAGTAAATCAGTAGTGGGGTCATTATCTTCCCTTTGTAATGGCAAAGTAGAAAACATAGTTCCTTATAATTCCTAGAGGTATATCAGTGTGTCTGCCAAGCTCTGTCTCTCTTGCAAGACCAAACATAATCCAAGTAAATTAACTCTCTATCAGTTATCCTAGTAATCTGGAAATGAACGAAACAGAGTAAAAGACCTGACTTTGGAAGGGGATTGCAGAGAGGTTTGGGCCTAATCGCCCTTCCTTTCTTCCACTCCCCACACAGGCAGACAGGATAGCACTGCATAGTGACACAGCTCATGCCTGAGACAGCTGAAGCCTATGGGCTTTAGAAGATGCAAAAACAGCAGATACAGGTTCATTTTAATAAAGCATCTTAAATGTAGGGACCATCATTACATTTGAAGTGCACGAGATTGCCCTTTTTAATAATTTTTAAAAACCTAGGGTGGTTTTATACTCACAGAAAAAAAATTGAGAGGAAGGTATAGAGAGTCCCCTCTTTTGGAGAATGAACAAATCTGCTTTATTTATTTGGGGGATAATCTTGGGCACTGAACAATTATTTCATAATCTAAAGCAGTCTCCTCCCCTGCACTGGCACCTCTATGTGCTAAAGCCCGAGCTTGCCCTTCCCCTGTCTCACAGGAAGAGTCTGTGGCGAAAAGACACCAGGCACATCCGAAAAGGAGGTGCTGGAGAGGGTTGGTGGGTGGATGGTGAAGGCCTGGCAGCTTCCCCAGACTGTATCGCCAGTGTTTAGATTATCCGATAGAGCGTACCTGGGATGGATGCACACCCAGAATCCAAAGATGGATACTTACTTGCAAATGGCAAGCAAACATTCTTCTATGGTGTCCCTCTGCGCTTTGGTGAGGGCGCGTCCCTTGGAGAGCCTATATATGGTCTGCAGTGTAGAGTCAATCAGAGAGGTGCAGTGCTCGGTCCCAGCAAAGAGCGGGGCACATCTCGTAAGGAGTGGGAGCACCGCAGAGCATATGTACCTGTTGAGCGCCAGCGCAGCCTCTGTGGTGCTGAGGGACACCTGGGAAAGGGAACCACGGTGTTTAGTGACCTGTCGGAGAGCGGCCAAGTCTGCCCTGGGTACTGAGCTTCCACGCTGGAGTTCGAGGAGACTGACACACGTTTCAGGCTGGTTCACGTTTCACAGCAACAGTGAATAACTTTCCACTTGGTCAGCAGGGCTATTCTGCTTTTGCATTTTAAGTAACATCTTAAAAAATGTAAAAGAAAAAAAACCCCCCAAAAGCAAAGAGCAAAAGCTATCTGAATCCTGAATGATCCTACATGCTTCCCTCAAAGGCAAATTGTAAAGTACTGCTGAACCCAGGCGATGGTCACTGTAACCTGACACCTGGGATGCCTGCCCGTCGCTGCGGGGCCTCAGCTTTACCCTTCCAGCTTCAGCTCTTGTCTCTCATCTCTCACCTTACGGGGACTTACACGTTGCCCTCTTGTGATCTGAAGATTAATAAGCGTTTACAGGTCAAGCAGCTTCTCAAATTCACCCGTTTGGTGACAGCTTTATAAAGAGAAAGTTGAACTGTGACCCTCATCAGGTAATTTAAAAACATTTGAGCAGTTTACAACCTGATAAATGTCTTGAGGGTAGATTCTTCTCACAAACAGAAACCTAACTCCACATGGAAAAAGTATAACAATGAGCAGAACTCTATGGCCTTTTCTAAAACTATGCCATAAATCTGGCTCACAATGTTCTCTTTTGTTTATTTAGATGGACAGGCTGAATTCAAGGGAAGACCCATTCAGTGACACCAAATATAGCCAAAGCACGATTAACTACCATCTTGAAAACTGCAGAACTTCAAAAGAGACCTTGAGATCCACAGAGATAAAATATTATCATTATTTCCTGTGATTATTGCAGCCATTCTATCTGTAACGTATTTTCTCCAACTTGTGATTTGAAAAGCTGTTTTCTTTGAACTGTACACATTTCTGGGTGTTCCCATTAATTATCGAGTTTGTCTTCTAGATGCTTTGTTAATCATGCTGGAAGAAATAGCTTGTTTTACATTTATCACTTTCATAGACAAAGTTGTTAAAATGAGGAAAGCAGAGCTTTGATTCTAGTGGCTTCAAAGTTTTAAAATGAGAATGCATGAATATCTGCGTGCTGAGGAACTGAATATAAAACCTTTTTGTTGCAGATGGTGCTTGGACAAGCATGTGGCTGAATACCAGATGCTAAAATAGCATTTGCTATTTATTTGATCTAAAAAAAATTAAATGCCTTAACAGGAAACTTGGGGAGGTCCCATAAGTCAAAAATATTATTTTTTAGATCAGGAAATTTATAGAAAATATCAAAACAAAAGTAGTGGTAGATACATTGTTTTAAATATCCAAAAGGCTTATGTGCTCCCTCACAGCTTTGTGGATGCACCATTTCTCAGCTATATGCTACAGAAAGATCTCCATTCCTGAATGGAGAATCCACTAGGGCTGGGGCTCAGGCTGCTTTACTGTTCTGGGGAACCCTTTTGATGGAATCCATCCCAGTTAAGGTACTGGCTGCTGACCAACCACCATAGAGCTCACACTTCCAGAGGCTGGACGCCAGGTGTAACCTCTTATAAACTTAAAACCCTGAGCTAGTGTGGAATATGTTTTAGAACTAAGCTTATCTAGCTTGTCTTTCTTCTCAGACTCAGAACTCCAGGCACATTATTTTTCTGTTTAGTCCTAAGGCGTGGCATCAGATCTGTCATTTTTTTTTTCTCCTGGGGCCTCCTGTCTTGGTGCCTGTTGATGCTGGATTACTGTACTTTCCAATACATGAAGCTAAGAGGGGAGGGTGGGAAGAGAATTTCCAGCCTGAAACGCACCAGCCATCCCTTTCCAAAAGCTATACAGCCAAGTTCTCATCCGGGGACATCTGGTGATATCTGGAATGGGTTTTGGCAGGGGTGGGGAGTAGGGAATTGGAATGCCTCTGGTATCTAGTAGGTAGAGGCCTGGGATGCTGCAAAGCATTCTACAATGAACAGGAGCCCACTCCCTGCAAATACTGCCGAGGCTGAAAGACTGCTTGAAGGAGCTGGACTGAATATTTGAAGTCATACGTACTGTACCTACATTGAAATTTCTGGCCACATCAAACTAAGATCTTCCATTTCTTGGTGCCACTGTTTTTCTCCCTGTTAAAAGCAGGCTACCAAAATATAGTCAGTGAGTAGGTAGAAAGGATTTGCTTCTAAGTCCACTCTACTAATTTTACAATGTGGAGAAAGGATTTTTTTTTCCCACTTTAGCAACTTACTGTATCTAGAGAGGCAGAGGCTCTTAAGTCAGGTAAAAATCCAACCTCCAGCAAATGGAGCAGAAAAGTTTGATCCTTAATGCCATAAACACGGTCCAAGAACAGCACCATGGGTGCCTTGTGGTCAGGGCAGAAGTTGGCCGCCATATCGGGCTCATTGACTGACCCATCTGAAAGGCAGAAAATGTCATTTCCTCTTTGCCACCTCCACAGTCTCAAAAGGCAACATACAGAGCTCGTCTGTCTATGGCTTATTCTAATAAACGGCAGGAATTTTGGAAACAACAGTGTCCTGCTGGAGCCAGCTTATTCTGGGTTCAAGAGCCAATTGCTAAAATTCCAGGAATGCTGTGAGTCAGTTATTAAACATGTCCATTATTCAAAATTTTAAATTCACAATTTGAGTTACACTTAAAAAAGGAAACAAATACTTTTCACTCATCACTTCCTAACACTTTTACTGTAAACTCTATTCTTGAGGTCATTTTTATCAATTGCATTTCTGTTAGAAACAATGTGATGTTGTGCTAGACACATTCTCATCCCAACTCCATCTTCAGTGATACCACATTGGTAGCTTGAAAATGGCCATGATGAGAATATTAACATCACAGAAACAGGCAAAGGCTAAGAATCCAAGCTTGATTTATTGCTTTGTTGACTGAAGACATAAATGAGTGATAAAATGTTAATGAAGGCAGGTTATATTTAATAGTATGCCTTGCCATTACATCATAAAGAACATAAAAATAATTTTTTTTCAGCATTTGGAAACAATTATCTGATTTAGGTGGTCCTTATATTATATCAGTGGTGGGGAACCTATGGCACGTGTGCCACAGTGGGCAGTTTGTATCATTGAAAGCTCTAAAATGTTTGCTATCTATGTATTAGACAACCCACAAACTCTAATTTGATTTTAATAAAGAGGTTCAAAATAAAGTAGGGAATTCCACGAAGAAAATAAAAATTGCTTGATTGGAGAAAAAAGATAGGACTTTGAAAGAGGATTTAACAAAGTCTTCCTCCTCCTGTTTTGCTTGCACCAAAAACTTAGATCAGAGAGCCCCCGACTGACTGACTAAGTACAGTGACAGAATATGTAAATATTATACTAGAAAGGTGTGGAACCTTATAAGGTACTCCGGGAAGCACAAAGATGAAGTGCTCCAGCCGACAAATCAGAGTGGAGCAACGGGAAGGCAGCAGGGAAGGGAGCAGCTGCTGGAATCTCCCTCATCAACCACCAGAGGGCGCCAGAGCTGAATGGCGGAGGCCGTTATGAGTGCTCAAGCTTGCTTGGTGTTTTGAACACCAAGGAACATACATTTTGAGGGGTATTAATGAGTGTTTTGTGCTAAAAAGAAGAAAACACTACATGTTCGGAAAACATTGAGCTCAACATCTGTTCATTAGTTTTCTCAGAGACATTATAATCCTACTGTGCTTCATGAGGTTATAAAAATGCAATGTATTCCTAAACTTCTTTGACCTCAACCCTTTTATTAATATGCAAATAAACAAAAATATTGAACATCCGTGGGGGAAACACTGCAACAGGTAGAGGCATGCCATCTTTTCAATTCTTCCACCTGCCAGACAGCAGGTGGAGTGACTTGGAGAAACAATGCTATATTCTGGGAGAGTTTTACAAAGATGACTGATGTCAAATATCACGTGTAGCATTTGGGAAAAAACCCTTCATGAACCCCAGTGTGAGGCATTCTGGACTGTGGCAGAGACAGTCTGCCTGGCTGTTGCCCCTGCTGCCACCACCATCTGAGGCTCAAAGAGGCAAAGGAAGGAGGACCATGGTGAGAGATTTCATTTTCCCTATTCTGTCCACCTACTTCATTGGGTTAGATGGTGACATCCATTTTTCCCTGTTGGATATAAGTTTAGTCACCTTGACACAGGGGTGATATGGATGAGAGAGAAGCCAGCTAGAGCATAGAGGAGAAAAGTATTCATCACTGGAAAAAGAGCGAGACATTTTTCCTGAGCAGCCTGCCCCAAAAGTGGATGCTGGGCTAGGGCGGCTTCAGCCTGCAGATGCTTCCCTACCTTTATTCAGGGAAGGCAGTTTCAGGGGGATGCTAATGATCCCAACCAGGTCCTCCGTGGGGACCAGGGAGCGCAGGATGGACCGGATCCGGATGGCTTCCCCTTTGCCTGTCTGGATAAGCTGTAATGCAGGATCGGAGAAAGGGATGAGATACTTGAAATTCTTACACCTCCCCTCCACTCCACCTCCACTCCTCTGGCAGGAAAATGGTCTCCTTAAGGGCAGGAGTACACCTCTGTACTCTTCTAATTGCCACAGACATTGTGGCCACAGAGAAAAAGAGGAGCTTTCTCTGTATTTTCCAGAAGAGCTGTTACTGAGGGAATGACTGATGGAGGGGCAGTTTGATTCCTTTGGTGTGGCTGGAATGGCTATCAGTTAAGGTATTAAGTCTCAGCAGCAAATACACTGCCTGCGGGTGGCTTTCTTTCTCAGTGCGACTGCACCACTGCGGGTGCTCACAGGTATGGTGACAAAAGCATTGACAATGTTGCTACAGTGCAACAGAATTCTGGTAAACATAGAAATGGCTTATGATTTTTTAGTTCCCCCGGAGTTTGACAAATGCTGGGTGGCAAGAGGGCTATAGAGAATGTCAGAGAGAATTGAGTCTGTCAGTGGAGCCATCCTGGGTGGATAACCTGGTCTGTACAGACCCTAATGTGCCAAGCAGCATGGACCCTGGTGCACACACATCTTCCAACATGCATGGTCTCTGCAGTGGGGACAGTGCGCCATCTGCTAGGAACTGAGCTGCCAGGGACTCAGGACATGGTCTATACCATGTGGGCTGGTGATGTCCTGGGCTATGGTGCTGGGTGGCCCCAGAGAAAGGAGAACCCTATGTGCCCACTCTGGCTGCACCTCTCTTTTCTGTGCATATACAGGAAGCTGTTAGTGAGGATGGCATCTTCCTTTCCCTCCCTCTACTGACAGAGTAGGGGCCACAGAGAAGTCAGTGTGAGAGAGAGAGAGAGAGAGAGAGATAGAGAGAGAGTGTGTGTGTGTGTGTGTGTGTGTGTGCGCACAGTGTTCGGGGAGAGTGGCAAGCAGGAGGAACCCCTTCCCGATGAGCTCTGGTGGCTCAGCCATTCCATCCTGCCTGAGAATAAGCCAGGAGGTGCTGAGAATGCATGATCAGAGCTAGAGTAGGATCACAGAGTGTCTCGGACACTTTCCCTCCCAAGACTGCCGCTCACCCTGCTGTTTCCCTGGTTGTTTCTAGGAGACACAGGAGTGGAAAGCCAGGCCTATGTGGATAAGGCTTCTTTGCCCCCATAGGCAATGGAATCCTAAGAATTTTGTGCAGCCTTCTTTTCCAAGATTTAGATTTTCCTTTTACATGGAGAGCAATGTTTCCTCTCTCATTTATGATGTAAGGCTTTATGTGAAATAAGGCTAACCCTGTAAGCCCTCAGGAGGGGTTAAAAGGGAAGCGAATGAACACACTTTTTAGAGCAACACTGAAAGTCCAAGAAGGTATCCCATGAAATAGAACCATTCCTGTGCATCTGTAAAAAAGTCTATCTCAGGAAGCTAATCAGATATGAACCCTGGTGAGAGACTGTTGTCTTGGAGCTGAGTGCTATGGTCATCAAGAAAAGATGATTTTTCCATATTACAGTATCCTCACCATGATGCCCTTGGACCTCATGAGGTCACTCCTGATGGCCATGAGCAAGAATCACATTTTGACCAAACTGAGGGACAAAAACCATAATTTTGGGAGGTGATGGAAACAAAATGTGTAGAGGATATGTCCAGCGAATGCCACAGAGACACCACACATATAAGGACCCTAGCAGAAATCTGTCCTTAGAAAGCTGCACCGTTAGGGTTTAGAGATGGAAAAGACTTTGATGTTATATGACCTAGAGAAAGGAATGCTAGCAAATGCCAGGCACAGAGGAAGAAATTATGTTCAAGACACTGACAGTATTTCTTGGCTCAGGTTTCTCAAAGCTGCCCTCTGGGAACTCTGTCACTTACATGCATTTCAGGAGCACAGCGGCCCAGGAGATCTATAAGAGCTGAATAAAATGACATAATTGCATTGCCCATATGCACAATCTCCTCTTCCTCTTCATGGTCCTCTGTGCTGCAGAGAAAGAATCAACACAGGGGAGGTGTGAGACCCAGCAGGCCCACCGTGTTATAGAAATGTGTGGCTTAGATAGAAACACTCTGCTCTTCTTGAGCCTCAGACAAACCTTCCCTTGGAACCTCTCCTTTCAGAAGGTGGAAAGGTGGTTTTATTCACTAAGCTCAAAGGATCCCAATATTTGTCTTGACATCCTTAGAAGCCTATGAATTGAAGGCATGAGTTTGGATACTTCTTTATTCTCTCTCTGAATATACACGGCAGCCACAGTGGACAAGGCGTTGGAAGGGCTGAGTCTGTGCCCTGGTTGTGCTGCTAACAGGCCATAACTGCGGACCTCAGTTTCTTTCTCGTGCTACACAAGCAAGTTGGAACAGCATATGCTTTGGGTTCCAGTCTACTGGGTCACCTACCGTAACTGCTGACAAAGAAAAAGCCAGTAGCCTGGAAAGCTACCTGTGCTGGGTAACACACATTCTGTAAATCCTGGGGTCTAATCTAGAGACTGTGATAAAGAAAAGGAAGTTACCGTAAGACACAGGAAGGGCACGTCTAAATAACGAGACAATCAGATTACCTAGCAACTCCACACTTAACTTTTAAATACCAAGGTTATTAAAATGATGACTTTTCGTAATCCACAATTCTTTTTTCTCTATTGAGGAATCAAACCGCAACATTTCCCTGAGAACTTTCAGAAGGGGAAGTGGAGGGCATTACCTGTTTTCAAAGTGAGGTGTGGGATAAGACACCACAGTTTAAAATACTGAAGCAAATGAACTGGAGGTGACAAAGACTGTACCCTTGGCCATGGCCTTTGAGCCTCCACACAGCTTCCTCCAGGACGACTCTGTGAGGCGCTGACACCATGGGAAGCTGCCATGGAGCCAAGAGGATTCTCTGCCCTCAAGACCTGCTACCTGGGCCTAATGGAGCAGGGAAATTGAAGAAGATAAAGACACTGTCACTCAGCTCGCTGGAAGAGTCAAGATAGTAATGTGCTTGACAAAGTGATTTTTAATGTTTTAACAACCACAAAAAGTCTATGCTTTTTCTAGTGGGGGAAGTTACTGATACCTCCTTAATCATCCACATACTGACCCTGGGAACTCACCCAGCATGTCCAGCCCAGAAGCAACTGCCTCCACTTACACTGCTCTCTTATATCCCTGGGAGGGGAGGTCGAGTGCTGGGTTCTCAGAGATCTTGATGGCCCCTTGCATGGCTGCCAACAGGCCATTTCCACCTTCGCCCCGCAGGGCTGGCCCGAAGCACTCTGGGCGTCTGATGAGCAGCTTGACCACAACACTAGCGTTTTCTTCCACACTCTCACCTGAGGAGAAGAGAGAGGCATTGTTTCCTTCTTACCAGAAAGGATGGCCCCAGAACTTACTCCAGTTGATGAGCGGGGAGAAGAGTTACCTAACCTTAAGATTTTGAGGAATTATCAATGAAAGAAAGGTGAGCTCTGACAAATTAAGTCAGCATCTATTTATTGTAAGATTAAATATTGTAGAATAGAATTTTACTCTTCTGCTCAGGATTTTGGAAAATAATACACTACTTAGTCTGCTATGGAACAATGATTCAGTCATAAGTGACTTAGAGAACATGAGAAGTTTAACTCTTCATTAACGTCATGAAGAGATACTAATTTGCCTTCTTCCTTGAAAAGAAGTAAGGTGATAAATTAGGCTGGTGTCCTTAGCTAACTTCTAGGAAATGCCATGTTAGCTTGTGACTCTATTACTGTCGCTGGGTCTAATAAACACCCTTGAACAGCCATGCTGAACCTTTTAGAGACAGAGGGCCAAACCGCAATCCCAAATCCACTTATGTATCACAAAGTGCCAACACTGTAATTAAACCTGAATGCTGAGGTTTTAGCTTAGGAAAAGCAACTCATACACTTGGCTCATGTGCTCACAGAGAGAGGGCTCTGCGTGTCTGCTGCTTCACACGTGCCATATGGTCCCCACCTCTGCCCTAGAACAACCAGGTTTGTGCATATGGACTTCACAGAATTTTTGAAATTTCATCCAGATAGAGAATCTCATGGGTAAAGTTCTCTTGATTATTCCTACAGCAGCTCCGAGGGAACATAAAAGTTGAGGAACTGTATCCTGTATCCTTCTAGGATGAATCAGACAACTAAGACAGGGTCCCACTCCCTGGTGCTGGAACACATTCAGCCGTGGAACTGGGGCACTCAGGAAGGGGTGGCCACTGCTCCTCAGGTCCAATTCTTACGTTCCAAAGCAGCTCCACAGCACACTCAAACTTCATAAAATATGTCTTGTGCCTTGGTTAAAATTCTAATTTATGCCTGAGAATTTAATTCTTGAGTCAAGACTTACAGGCAAGACTTTTTGATACTGTATATTAAATGAAGCCTGAAGAAATAAGGTATTTCTTGAAGGACTGAGATATAGAATAGAGTTTGCATTGTGATAAGCTGTTTTATTATTTATCCTCATGTAAGCCTTGGCTAAACCAATAAGTATTTATTATCTCACAGTTTCAGTAGATCAGGAATTTGGGAGACTAAACTCAGTGGTCTTGGCTTGGGATCTCCCCTTTGGCCGCAGTCCCAGGGTTGGCCAGGGTTGCAGTCTCTGAAGGCTTATCTGGGCCTGCACCATCAGGTTCCCACTTCACTTGCATGGCTGTTAGGAAGAGGCCTCAGCTACTTGCTGAAGGTTGGGTGCAGGCCTAGGTTCCTTATTGGACTGATCTCTTTGTAGGGCTGCTCGAGCGTTCTCCCATCATGGCGGCTGGCTTTCCACAGAGCAAGGAATCCAAGGAGAGAGTACGGCAGAGGCTGTGATGTCTTTAGTAACCTGGTAATCCATCCTTATTCTCCCACATGCCATTCACTAGAAGTGATTCACTAAGTTGAGCTTGCACTTAGAGGGTGAATTATTAAGCTCCATCTTTTGGGAGGAGGAGCAACAAATAACTTGCAAATGCATCTTAAGAAGCACCCCAGAAGTTTAAATTCTGGTTAACACAAATGTTCAAGAATCAACTTAGAAATGTGATTAGAAGATGAGAATGGGAACCCCTTCCAAAACACCTGGCTTCTTGCCCAGGTTTTTAGCAGGTCACTGTGTGAGGAGGCACACGGCCCCACCTCACTGGGTCTCAACTGTCCTGCTGAGATATTCATGGCCCTTGTGGTTTCAGAGTGAATCTGTTAGCCTAATTCATACAAAGAGAATTCTCCCACCATGTCCAGTTGATTGGGGGAGCTGAGCTTGCTGTCTGAATGCTTGAAATTAACCTGGCCTCATCTCTCACTCAAATTCATACTTGAACATACCTGATGTTTCTCTCAGCCCCAGAGAGCTGAACAACAGATACAGCTGTTGTTCTGTCTTAGAGCTTGGCTTGGCTTGCCAACATTCTCTTTTTTTTTTTTTTGGTACCGGGGATCAAACTCGGGTCCTTGTGGTTGCACAGCAGGTGGCAAAACCACTGAGCTAAATCCCCGGTCCCCAACATCCTCTTTTACCACCCAACCTTCTGCACTATTGTTTAAATTCAAGACCATAAGCATGGGCCACTATATGTTTTGGAATTATATAACTTGATCCAGAAAAGTTTTTATTAAACTGAATTTCAATAGCTCATCAGTATACATTCACTGTTTTATAGCTCAATCCTTCAAGAAGAGTCTGAAAGTTTTGGAAAAAACTTTTGTCTTCAAGTGTCATCCAGTGTACAATATTAAAAAGAATTAGTTTGTATTCAATTAGAATCAATATGAAAGAAGTTCTCAGGATATGTTAAAAGGGTAAAATTATCACAATAGCAGTATGGTGGAAAGAATGTATTTTTGAAAGACAGAAGACAAGGAAAAGTTTAATGACTTTGTGCAGTTTGTAAGAGAGCTTAGATTATGTGACAAGCTGAGGGTGATGTCCATGTTGTATTGTTCATTGAACTTATCTGATACAGTTTAATCACAGGAAGAATACTTCAATAAAATAGGATAACACATTTAAAAACAGATACTCTTAGTTAGATTCAACACCCAGTTCATTGCTTTCAAAAGTTTCTGGCCTTCCATACTTACCATGTAGCACATACACCTGCCTTCTCAATTGTCACTTTTCATTATAAGAATAATGAAGCCAACACTGGAAAATTAGGAGTCAAAGACGGAGGAAAAAAGCCAACCCTGTGCATGAAGCTTATATAAATACTGCACTCTGATTCTTTCGGTTACCTGGTGGCCATATGTGTGGGCCAGTCAGTTTTCACCAGCCTGGTGAATTCAACTAGACTCTTTCCACAGTGGTCAGCACAATGGAGTTTGATGGCATATGGAACCATAAGGTGCAACAGACATTGAAAAATCAGGTAAGTTTGCTATTAAAGTTCATTTGCCCAATTAGCCTTATTTTATCTGAGTCTCATGTCTTCAGAGTTAAGGTAATTAGGTTGGTTCTCACAAGTGACCTTGGAAGCCATCTCTTGATGACTTGCATTTGGACATCTGTAGGGGATGCAGAGCATACCGTACAACAGGAAGAAACTGAAGTATAACATTGACACTAATTAGAGAGGGGAGCAAAGAAAATAATTTTCAAGAGCTTCATAAGGTAGGAAGAATAAAATGACTGGAAGAGGGAGAATATTCTCCTTCTAATGACTTGTAGCTCACCAAGCCTGATTGCCAACCATATCTACTCTGGTAAAGCCGAATATTGACCTTAAGGGCATCTTTCAAGGGAGAGCAAGATTTGAGCTAAACTAGTTTTGCCCAAGGGCTTACAGTAATGTTTTTGCTTGAGTTCTAAAATGAATAATGAGCTTAATGACAGCATAAATATTCATAGCGCATTTTCTCAAAGTGTCTCAAGGCTGTGTTCATCTTACTACTGTAAGATGCCAATATTCCCAAGTATTTGGATAGAAATGGAAATGATTTTTCCCATTTTATACTGCTAAAACAATCATACCCACCACGGGGACAATGAATAGAAATGCAATGATTTTATCTTCATCCCATCACTATTTCTTACTCTGTGCTCAAAATACAGTTTCTGTTTTAATGTTCCTTTAGCTGGAATGTTCCCTTTCTTCTCATTCCTTTGGCATAAACCCTTGAACTAGGTAACTCCATGTCTTAGTTACTTTTCTTTCATTGCTGAGACAAAATACCCAACACTCACAAGTTAAGGGAGGAAAGGTTTATTTAGCTCACAGTAGAGGTTTCAGTCCATAACTGACTGGCTCCAAGGCAAGGTGGCACATGACAGAGGGGCAACGGTTCATTGAGACAGAAGACAGCAAAGCAACTTTAACAGTGTCTCTCTGCCCCTTTGTTCTTATCCAGACTACTTAGGGTGGGTAGCACTCACACCCTGAATCCTAGCACCCTTGAGCCTAGTGTTGCACCATGAGTCAGTCCCAGTGGCACATACTCTAGATCCAGCCACCTCTGAAAAAGCCACCTATGACTGAGGCTTTGGAGGGACATCTAGACACAAGCCATTGTTATCACTGAAAGCTTTAAAAGGATCATCTGCTCTAAGTTAACTAAACATGAGTATCTCTAGACTCCTTCATGCTGGGCGTCCAGTGTTTTCTCTACACTAGCACTTCATTGGGGGTCCACTTCACCATCAGGAACAGCTGAAACTTGGGAGGGCCAGAGACGTGTTCTCAAATACCCTGCATTCTTCCTTTGTGCCTCATTTTCTCACTGGGCTGTATATTCCATAACAATAGGGCCTTAAGTCTGAATTATCTAATGCTGAATACTCCAGGGTCTTTCTAACATATGACATATAATAGGTATTCAAAAATATTTCTGGAACAAATGAACAGAATTCACTGAGACTCAAGGTAGAGGCTGGACATGATGGAGGAAAGACCGAGGATGACTATCTACAAGTGTGTCACCAGAGCAACTGTCAGCCTTTCTCAGCTACTTCCCCAGATTTCAAAGAGATCCCCCAATGAAGAGCTGGTGTAGAGAAAGAACACTGGAGGCCCAGTATGAATAACTCTAGAGATACTCTTGTTCAGTTAACTTAGAGTAGAGATGGTGAACCTTTTACAGTTTTCAATGACAAGCAGTCTGTTGCTGCATGTGTGCCATACATTCACCGCCATTGACTTAGAGCATAATAATGCAGAGGTGATGGCCAGGACCCAAAATCTTTTTTTTGGTAAATGTCAATTTTTGATATGTAGGAGACTTGTATGAACAGAATCATTACAAGTAGTGAAGACATGGTATCTTCTCCTTAGGGCCGTCAAAGCAGCCTGGGAAGGGAGGAACTGGGGATGCATCCATAAACTACTGTGATAGTGCACAGAACAAACCAGGGATTGTTTATCCATTTGTCATTAATTTACCATTCATTGAGCCCATTACATTCTAATCACTGTCTAGCAACACTGGGCAAGTGGTAGACAAGATGGTGAAGCTTGGACCTCAGACTGAGAAAGGCAGAATGGAGCTATTACAGACCTGCAGCAGTGCTTCCCAACTATCGTGAAGACTTACATGGAATTATTGCTTATTGTCCAATACCAATGAGATTTTGATGTTACTGATTATGAGGCAGAGGCACGCTGATACTGTACATGAGTGAGAAGAGGAAGAGGAGTTCAGTTCTTATGCAAGGGCAGTAATGGCCCCAGTGGAAGATAACGACAGCTTCAAGTAGGATGTGGCCAGTGGAACTGGGGGGAAGCAGATGGATTTCAGAAATCTTCTAGACACTGAACCAAAAGAATTTGCTGATGGATTGGATATGGGAATAAGTGGAAATGTTGAATAAAAGAATCCATCTAAGATTTGTTTTGAATAGCTGAAAAGTGGCAGTCCTATTTAAGGAGTCCTATTTAAGGAGATGGCTAATCCTTGGGGAAGAACAAATTTGGAGGAATAATTACAGATTTAGACATCTGAGATGCCTCTTAGACCTCAAGTGGAACGATCAAGTAAGAAACTGGATATACAAGTCCAGGATTCAGAGAAGATGACAAAACAAGGGCTGCATACTTAGGCAACCTGAGCTTACAGGTAGACTGTAGAGGCAAGGAACTAAGGGATATCACTCAAGGTGGAGTGACACAGTAGCCTAGGCATTTTGAAGACTAGTATTTAATTATAGAATCATGCCAAAATTTTGCCTGTGTGTCTACAGTATGGGTCCACATGGATCTTTTAAAAAATAAAAAGTGAAATAAAATTTGAATGAGATGGAGACCTTAAGTTAGAACTGAGGTGTCTCAGATATAATAAAACCCACCTATTATTATGGATATTCTCACTAAGTTGATGAAATCAACTTGTGATGAGCATCAGGCTCATAATATTACCATTTTGTGTGAACAATGTTGATAAGCAGGGTTTGTTTTCTAGTTCAGCTTATCTACAGTTTTATTTAGGTATTAGTTTTATGCATTACTCTTATCAATGAAATAACTGATGAAGCCCATATAATACAGATTCTGAGCCTTTGGTCAGACACTTGGTCAGCATCGTGACTGAACCCCACAGGGGGCTTGAAGGACAAATGATGAAGGAGTGTGCTTGGTGTGAAAGCAACAGAATCAAACTTTCTTTCACCCTAACCAAATTTTCTGATTTTGGTACTCTTGGCATTGGTTTTCCATTACCTTCATGATTTGAAGAATTTCTCTCCTATTATATATCTTATTTTGACCATGTACTTATTTATGGGCTTTGCTGATGTTTCACTTTGAGTTTTCACAAATGGAGTCACATTTCCTTGTCTTTTTCTCTGTGGGTCCTGTAGCTGTCTCCATGGACTGATCTCTTCCCCTGGGTACAGGGATTCCAGGAGGTCCAGTGGTAGAATGAGTGAGGTGGGTTGGAGAGATTGCACATACCGTATAATCAGCAGGAAAGTGTAACACAGGTGTTAAGTACCCAAGTCCCACCAGCCGTACCTCAGATGTACCTCATGTTCTACCTTATTTTACTTTACACTGAAGCACCTCATCAGTAAAACACTGTGATGTTCATATTTGTCTGTTAAACTCTTTTAAAACCTTTTAGTATTGGTTAATTTTTTTTGAGAGATTGCTCAATCTTTCAAATGATATTATAAATTTAAGACCAAAACAATTGTCTTATACGTTTTTGTCCTAATCAGCCATAGTCTTTACTGCCTACCACACAGAATACTTAATACATCCTTTCTGGCTAAAACCATGAATGTGTGAAGTATGGCTGAAAAATACAATGAATGTTTGATTTTAAAAAATGCATTACAATAAAAGACACACTGCCATTAATCCCCCTGAAAAGAGTCCCCCTTGCTTCAAACACATTCACTCTATCATGTTCCGGCCCCCCCCCCCCACTATCTGAAGCAGTCATCGAAGTCCTCTTACATGAATATTTTTAGCTACACTGTCGTATGCTACTTCCATGACCCGAACTGACTCAAAATGTTTACCTTTCATGGTCATTTTGACTCGGGTAAGGGTCACAAGTTGAATGCTGCCATATCTGATGAAAAAATTAGATGAAGACATTCTGCAATGTTTTTACGAGCCAATTGTTCCACTGGATGGCACTAGACAGCAGTATTTACCATATTTTCGATCATACTTTGTAAAGACTTATGAAAGAAGAGTCCCAGAATTACTTCAGTAAATGGTAAGAACAATGGGATAGGTGTGTTTGAGGCAAGGGGGTGGTATTTTGAGGGAGATTAATGGCAATATATCTTTTTCTGCAATAAAATTTTAATTTAAACATTTCCTGTGCATTTCTATCACATCTCATATGGCTAGAAATGAACTGAATGATTCTGAAACATACACACATTATATGCCCTTCACAACTAAGATGCCACTTTGTGTTCTTCACCCTAATTGATGTGTGCTGCCCCTGTGCTGCTCTGTAAACAATGTCCATTCCCTTCTTTAAGATGTCATTCAACACCTGCCTTCACTATGCAAGTCCACACTAACTTTACCAGATTCCAATAACCACCACTACTCTTGACATGCCAAAAGTCGCATGGGTCACTAAGCAGGTAGAGGTGATCAATTACGGGGTTGTTAGTAATTACTCCAGGCATGCTCCTGACAATTCTACTTGGGCTTGCTCTGGTTTCCTGGTTTGAGTTCCAAGTGTCTTCAGAACAGAACTTCTTGAGCAAACTCGTCACTTCTCATGTGGTCAACACATGAAGACTCAGTGCAAGATCCCCAAGTAATGGCCATGAATGTTAAATCTGCTTGGGGAAGCAGTTCAGCAGAGCTGGAAGATACTGTTTTACTTAAAAGTAAGTTTATAGCCTGGAGAAGACATCACTAAAGCACACTAAGAACTCCAAGAAAGCCCAGGATAATTTTTGCCTCCTTGTGGACTAGCAGGAAATCTTTTCTTTTTCCGAACCTACATTAGGAAGGGATTAATTTTAGACAGCCAGACACATTTGTGTTTAGCCTGGCTACTCACTTTGCCATTGGTGCATAAGTAAGAGCTTCTTGACTTCATTACTGCCAGAGTTAAGCACAACTTAAGGCTTCTCAGCAAGCCAATAAAAATAAAGCAGAGAAAATGATATGCTTTAAGAAGTTGTTTTAACGATAAATCTTATTTAAGAAGATTTAACAAAAACATTAGGAGATACTGACAAAATAATGTTAGAAGGAATTTTCTAATTCGATCATTTTAATATAGCAGAAGCTGTTTATTTGGCTTTTAAAATTTTTTTTTTTAAATTAGCACTAATAAATAATTAAATATGCTACAATTTTTGACAGGCTCAAAGGAGAAAGTGCTGTTTCTCTTTGCTGATCAGAGACTGCTAGGAAAGTCTTGAGTCAAACTTCTTTGGCTCAAATCCAGACTTCATTTCACTTCCTCCTACCTGTGTGACTCTGGGCAAGGTATTTAATCTTGCTAGCTTTAGGTCTTCATCTATAAAAAGAGGGAGATAACTCTGAGTGCCTGATAGGATGTGGATATTTGTGTCCTCCCTAAATCATATGTTGAATTCCTAATACCCAAAGTGATGATGTTTAGAGATGGGCCCTTCAGATGATTAGGTAATGAGAGTGGAGCCCTCAAAAATGGGATTAGTGTCCTTATAAGAGGCCCAGATGTCAGGGAAGATGGCACAGTGGTGAGCAACAGCAAACCAGCCTCTGCAAGGTTTGGAGTCCACATGCTGGAGTGTAGCGACTTGGGGAAGAGAAGGAGGAGGGAGGTGGATCCCTGGGGCCCAGGAACAATCTGAAGGAAGAATTGGAGCTCACAGGAAGAGTGAAGAGAGGGACCTCAATGCAGAAGAGGGAGATGGCAAACAGTGCTTTCTCCCTGACTCCTGGATCATGGCATAAGACAGGTGGCTTGAACCTACAGAGGCAGAGTGACTGCAGGTGACTGCAGAGACCTCCACAGGGAAAGGGAGCAGTGGAATGGAGCAGTGGATGCTGTGGGCTGCAGGAGCTGGTAAGAGTGACTCCAGTGTAAACAACCCTAAAAGAGGGCGATTGTCCAGATACTATTTTGGGAAGGGGTCAGCTGAACCTGGACTCAGAGCAGCCATGGGTTGGCTTCATCTCAGGGCTCCAAGTGTCTGGTTGAGGTACAGCCTTGGGAGACATCCAGGGTCAGGGAGCTGAGTTCAAGCCTGCAAGAGACACTACACAAGTGTAGTGGATTGAACAATTTGGGTTTCAGCCTCACAGCCAGAAACCAAGATCAGCCTGAACTTCTGTGGAGTGGAAAGCACTTGCTGGGATTATCCAATAACCCACCCTAATTCTACTGCAGGCTTTCTGGGATCACCCAACACAGATCTGGGGTCTGTCTGCTTCCTTTGTCTACCAGTGACAGCAGGGACATGCCCTGAAGTGGACATTTTTTCCCCTTTGTTTTTTTTTTTTTAATTCTCTTGATTTTTTAAATTCTTTTTGTCATGAGTGTGAACACTGTTATTCATTTTTTGTTTTGTTTCATTCTATTTTTTGTTTTTTCTTTCTCTTCTTTCCCTCTGTCTTCTTCACTAGTTTTCTTTCTTTTTTTTCTTCACTAGTTTTCAAAAGCTTGGGTAATCTTCCTTTCTCCTTCAGCCTCACTTCTAATATCTTTCTCTTCTTCTATTTCTCTATTTTTTCCTTTTATCTCTCTTAGATGTTCTCCCTTGAGGGTAAAATCACTTTATTGAGTGGATATTTATAATATATAACATTCTGGCTTGTTTTAGATTTTGTTACAAAACTATAAATCTTATTCCTATGGTTAAAGGTGGCAAATTAAATAACCACAGCTTGTCATTTTATAGGCTGTGTTTAATGCTCTTATTGCTGATTATACTACTTTAGCAAGGTGACACGGTTGTTGTAATCAGTTGTTCTTCCTTGTATGCCAATACCAAGATTATCAGAGGGTCATAAAAAATACCAGTCTAGTATCAAAGAAGTAGGCACTAGGCCAAATAGGCAGCAACTTCTCATTTCTAATAAGTTGAAGAGGTATGATCTTGAGACAGACTCAAAGCCAAAAGGTAGATACACCTAGAAGACATATCTGAAAAGTAGTTATTTCTTAAGGAGGTCTTGATACTCGTAATAGTTACCTACCGTAAGCAATTTACAAGGATCAGCACAGAAAACAAATTTTTAAAAAATGAGAAGACATGGAGAAGCAAGGTACAACCCCAGACTGCCAGCTTGCCAAGGCGAATCCAGGGTAGAGTGAGGTAGAAGAAATCAAAAGCCACTCACCTGAACTTTCTGAAATGGTGGAAGCAGAAGTAACAAAGAAGATGAATGAAGCTCTAGAAAAAAAAATCAGAAATAATTTCTCAGATAACTAAAGAGATGATGACCAAAATTAAAGACACAGTTAATGAATCAAGAATAGATACAGATAAAGAAAAGAGGAGCTTAGGAAAATGATGAAAACCATGAAAGTCCAACATAGGAAAGAAATTGATTCCATGAAACAGATTTAAAGACATACTTAGGAGATTCAAAATTCTATTGAAACTACACACAGCAGAATCAAGCATTATGAGGACAGAATATCAGACACGGAGGGCAGGTCTGTGGTTAGTGTCAAAAGAAAGAGTTCTTAAAAATAGCAAGGGACCATGAAAATCAATCCAACAGCTGCTACATGATGGAAAGGAGACTAACACAATATTGATCAGAATCAATGAAAAATCAGAAGAGTGTACAAAGGACATAAAAACCTGTTCATAAAAGGAATGGCAGAAAATTTCCCAAGCATGGAAAAAGAATCTGACATACAGATAAGTTAGGCATACAGAGCTCCAGTTAGCTGTGATCAGAAAAAAACTACAACAAAGCATACAAAAGTCAAGATTTCAATTTCTTTTTTTTTTTTTTTTTGGTACTAGGGATCAAACTCAGGTCTTTGCACTTGCACAGCAGGGGGCAATCCACCTATAAAGGAAAGCCCATCACAATCACAGCAGACTTCTCAACACAAACCATTAAGTCAAGGAGAGCTTGGAGCAAAGTATTTTAATCCCTAAGAGAAAACAATCTTCAACTCGGATTGTAGTACCCTGCAAAACTATCTTTCAAAAGTGATGATAAAGAACATCAAAAGAAATTTATAGCCACCAAAACACCACTCCAAAAAGATCTGATGATATTTTATAAGAGACAGCAAAGAGACCAATTCCATGCACCCTAATAGAATGAGTTCACCAGGCAAGGCAAGAAATTAAACAGAAGGAAAGAAAGAAGATCACTAACAGGAAAGTAATAAGACAAGGATAAGTCAATATATATCAATTATAACCATCAATGTAAATGGTCTTCATTCAACAGTCAGAAGAAACAGTTTGGCAGAATGGATTAAGAAACAAGATTCAACAATATGCTGCATATAAGAAACACATTTAAGTAAAAAAGAAATTCATAGACTGAAAGTCGAAGGATGGAAAACAATATTCCATGTGACAGAAAACCACAAAAAAATCAAGGCTAGCTATTCCATTTGCAGAGAAAGTTGACTTCAAGTTATAACTGATCAAAAGAGACAAAGAAGGTCACTCAATACTTGTTAAGGGAACAATCCAAGAGAAGAGATAACAATCAAACATATATGCACCAAATACCAGTGCACCCAACTGTATAAAACAAATATTAACAGACATGAAAAATCAAATAAACATTAATACAATTGTAATGTGGGACCTTAATACCCCACTGTCTCAATAGACATATCAACTAGACAAAAAAATCAACAAAGAAATATTGGAGCTGAACCAAACCTCTGCACAAATGGACTTAGTAGATAATCTACAGTGTTCTATCCCAAACAACAGAATACACATTTTTCTCAGCTGCACACAGAACTTGCTCCACAATAGACCACATACTACTAGCTCATAGAACATGCTTAAGTAAATGCAAAGCAACTGAAATTATCCCTTGGATATTATCAGATCATAGTGCAATGAAAGTGGAAATAAATGGACCCCCCCCCAAACTGCATGAATATGTGGAAATTAAATAACACCCTCTTGAACAATCAATAGGTGACATATGAAATTAAAGAAAAATTAGACAATTTCTACAATTAAACAATAATGACAATATGACATACCAGAACTTATAGGATACAATGAAAGCAGTATCACAAGGGAGATTTATAATGGTTAATTCTTACATCAGGAAAACAGAGTGAGCTCATATAAATAACCTAATGTTGAACCTCAAGCTTCTAGAAAAAGAAGAGCAAGTTCAACCCAAAGTGAATACTACTGCTGAAATTATAAAGAGCAGCAAAGTATTTGATGCAATGGAGACTAATGATACAAAGAATCAATGAATGGAAGAGTTGGTTCTTTGAAAGATTAAATAAAATAGATAAATTCTTAGCCAACCTTATCATAAAAGGAAAGAAAAGACTCAAATCCATGCAATTAGGAATGAAAAGGGTGAAATTACAACCAGATCCTGCAAAAATCCAGAAGATCATCAATACCTACTTCAAGAACCTGTACCCTAATGAGATGGAAAACACAGAAGAAATGGACATATGAATTAGAAAAACTGAATCAAGAAGATATAAAAATTCCAAATAACCCAATATCAGTCAATGAAATTGAAGATGTAATTAAAACCTACCAACAAAGAAAAGACCGGGTCCTGATGGATTCACCACTGAATTCTACAAGAAATTTAGAGAAGATCTAATGCCACTACTCCACAAACTCTTTAATGAAATTTAAAAGGAACTAATATTCTCAAACTAATTCCTGGAAGCAAGTCTTACCTTGATACCAAAACAAAAAACAAAAACAAACAAAAAACAAACAAAGAAAACAAAACAAAACAAAAAACAACAGAGAAGGATCCAACCAAAAAAAGAGAGCTACAGGCCAATCTCCTTAATGAACATAGGTGCAAATATCCTCAATAAGATACTGGCAAAAGGATGCAGCAAATCTTGGAGAAGTTTATGCACCATGAGGAAGTAGGATTCATCCCAGGGATGCAGGGATGGTTGAACATACACAAATCAATGAATGTAATACACCCCTTTAACAGAGCCAAGGACAAAAACCACACGATCACCTCAGTAGATACAGAAAAAGCATTTGACAAAGTCCAACACCCTTTCATGATAAAAATCCCACAGAAATTGGAATAGAAGGTCTTTATCTCAATATGATAAAAGCTATCTATGACAAACCAACATTCAACATCATACTAAATGGTCAAAAACTAAAAGCTTTCACTCTAAAATCAGGAAAAAGACAAGAATGCCCACTATATTCCTATTCAATGTAGATCTGGAAATATTAGCCAGAGCAATTAGACAAGAGAAAGAAATAAAAGGAATAAGGATAGGAAAGTAAGAAGTTAAATTATCATTATTTTGACACGATACTCTATATAGAAGACCCCCAAAACTCCACCAAAAGACTTCTAAATTTAAGAACTAAATTTAGTAGCATAGCAGGATACAAAGTCAACACTCAAAAATCAATAACATTCTTGTACACAAATGACAAACTTACTGAGAGACAGAGACAGAGAGAGAGAGAGACACATACACACAGAGAGACAGAGACAGAGACAGACACAGGGAGGGAGAGAGAGAGAGAAACTAGGGTGTGATTTACACTTTCACAATAGCATCAAGAAAAATGAAATACTTAGGAATCAGTCTAATGAAGGAAATAAAAGACCTTTACATTGAAAACTACATTACTCTGAAAAAGGAGATTAAACAGGATATCAGAGAGTGAAAAGATATCCTTTGTTCTTTGGTAGGCAGAACCAATATGGTGAAAATGGTCATACTTCCAAAACTGTTATACAGATTCAATGCAATCTCAATCAAAAGAGCATACCTCACAGAAACAATCCTAAAATTCCTATGGAGTAAGAAGATACCTAGAATAGGGCAAGGCAGGGGGCATCACAATCCCTGACCTGAAATTATACTACAAAGCTACCATGATAAAAACAGCATAGTACTGGCAAACAAAACAGACCCACAGATGAAAGGGACAGAACAGAAGATGCAGAAACAACGCCAGACACACTCAGCCACCTCATCTTTGACAAAGGGGCCAAACACCCTCACTGGAGGAAAGACAGCCTCTTTAATAAATGGTGCTGGGAAAACTGGATTTCAACCTGCCAAAGATTAAATCTAGACCATGTCTCTCACCATGCACTAAACTAAAATCAAAGTGGATCAAAGATTTAAGAAACACTTAAAACAGAAACACTTAATCTACTGAAAGATAAAAAATAGGTAAAATTCTTGAAGGTACAGGTGTAGGCAAAAACTTTCTGAACAAAACCCCAATTGCACAGGAAATATTACAAAGAATCAACAACTAGGATCTCATCCTACTCAAAAAGTTTTTGCACAGAAAAAGAAGTCACCAACTGAGTGAAGAGACAACCCACAATCAGAGTGAAGAGTGAAGAGGCAACCCAAAATCTTTACCAGCTATTCCTCAGACAAAAGACTAATATCTAGAAAATATAAAGAACTCAAAAAAAATCAGACCCTCCAAATTAAAAGACCCACTGAGGAGCTCTGCTTCTATGTTCATTAAGGAGATTGGCCTGCAGTTCTCTTTTTTGGTTGGATCCTTTTCCGGTTTTGGTATCAGGGTAATATTTGCTTCCAGAAGTGAGTTTGGGAGTACTGCTTCCTTTTAAATTTCGTTAGAGTTTGCGGAGTAGTGGCATTAGATCATCTGTAAATTTATTGTAGAATTCAGCCAGAATGTCCAAATTATCTTCTAGAAACAGGACTTACGCAGGGCTTTGAGATCCAAAGTATCTATTTATTAGTCTCCCTATTTCAAATGCTCTAACACTTATAATGATCAACTAACATAACTGCAGGCATATTATGTCTCTGGCACTGTGTTCATCTAAGTTTTCCATGGGTTATTTAAGCTTTATAACAATTCTGTCAGGTATATATTATTACCATTGTTGTCTTACATATAAAAAAGAAAGAAAGCTAGGAAAGTTTTATTAACTAGCTTAAATGCCAGCCAATTTTTAACCCAAGATACTCCATTCTCCAGCCCAAACTCCCAAGTCATGAGCCACAGTGTCTTCTTCTGTAGGTATTCATTAATACTCCTTTTTTCTACTCTGCTTCTCTTTTCCATGCTCTCCCCTGTGACAATCCACTCACAACCATTTCAGTTACAAAGAGTCTGCAACCAATCTTCAGTCTTCAACTCCACCCTTGTAACCAAATTAGGGGCATTTCTATTTGGGTGTTGTAGGCTGTGAAATCAATATAACTTGACCCAAACAAGGCTTACTATGATTTATTCCAAGCTATTTTCTCCTTCCTTCATACTTAGTTTTTCTCCTTACCTTCAAATGTGAATGTGAGCTAGAATGTGAACTCTGCTTCCTTTTTTCCCCCCTCAACTTATCCAGGCTCAACCCTCTCACCATGGCCCTCTAGTCCTGTAAATTCTGTCTCTAATTTCTTTCAAATGTATCTGCCCCCCCATCCTTTTATACCATTACCTTTAAAATTCACTCCAGGGACCGGGGATGTAGCTCAGTGGTTTCGCCGCCTGCTGCGCAAGCGCAAGGACCCGAGTTCAATCACCGGTACCAAAAAATAAAATAAAATAAAATTCACTCCAACCTGAGCACAGGGGAACCTGTCTGTGGCACTTCCCAGTCTCCCTCCTGTTATAAAGGCTCTCTGGTTCTCTTCACACCAGTCTGTTATGAACCTTTTCAGCTTCAAGTGTATGCTGTCCTGAGTATGGCCATATACCTATCTTTGAAACCTCATTTTTGACTCCTGCCATCCACATATCCACCTGATGGACTGACAGGTCACTGTTTCCTGGGACTGACCGTGCTGCTCCCTGAGTGTGCTACCTCTCTGCAAGCTTGTCCTTTCAAAGCTTACCTCTAACATTACCTCCTCCATGAAGCCCTTCCTGACCTCTATAGGATGTAAGCTTCCCCTTTTGAAGCTCTTTCTCTCCCTGCCTTATTTTACTTACTGAAAATAAGGTGATCTCTGCCTATGTATACTTCTATGGAAAGATTAAAAAGTTTTTGAAAGAAAGCGCCAACTTTTTTGTCAAAACCCAATGTGATCTTTATATTTTAGAGATAAAATAAACATTAAGTTAAAATGCACGTTCCTATTAATGGGTCAATTTGCTAGTTTGTTGTGCAGTGGACCCTCAAATTAGGACTGGCCTGATGTATGAACAACTCGGGTTAATTGGGTTAATGGAAGGTTCATCTGCCTCTTGGTATCTATAGTGTGTACCCAGGTAAACATCCAGATCTCAGCTGTATTGACTCAGTTACAACCAGCCCTCAGGAACCGACTGAGTTCATAAGTCAAAGGTCCAGTGTATTATAAAACTATTTTTGACAAAAAAAACCCTACAACCACCTGAAAATAAAAGAGGTAGACTAAACATTGTGGCCAAGAATTTAGTTCAGTATGGTTGTGCCTAACCAACAAAAGCAAGTGGGGAGATATGTGCATTTTCATTGGAATTTGAGCCATCCAGGGAGGAGCATAGACTCCTTTACCTTCAAACCTGTGTCAGCAGTTCCAAGCTCTTGATCTTGACTATGAAGGTAGAAAAGAGTAATACATTTCATTCTGCCTTGATCTGGTCTGTCAGTTATACAGTCTATTTTAGTAATAACTGTATGAATTCTTCAAATTCACTCCACACACAAAATATCCTCTCTTTACTGCTATAATAATTTTACGTTAATTCCAGAATATGATTGAGTAGGAAGTGAAACAGACTATTAGAGGATACTCTGAAACTGGCTTGAGAGAAGAAAATGGAGTTTAGCAAAACTGTGATAAATACATAGGAGGCTGCAATGAAAAATACATAGAAAGAAGGAGAAAAGAGTTGATTAGGAACCTGGCTGGGTCAGTTGCAGGCAGCAAACACAGTCCTCTCAAGGTCTATAATCCAGTTAGGACAAGGGGAATTCCAGGAGAATAGAAATCATTCAAATATTAAACTAGCACAGTATGGAAAAGGATAGTATGCAAGTGGGATGGGAGAAGGAAGAAAAGCACATAGGAATATGGTAACGGCATAATGTCAATATATTTTGAGGTAAATTCTCATACTTAAAACGACTGACAGGATTTTGTATTAGCTTCAATCCCTTTTTGAGATCACTTAACCGGGCCAGTTGGATTTATTAGCTTGGATTTCCAAACTGAAAGAAGGGAAAAGATCATAAGTGTAATATAAATGTGTGCATATTGCAATATTTTTTGCAGTAATAATTGCAACAAATTCTTGGTAGACAGAGTACCTTTGCAAGAAAGTAGTCCAGTTATTCTATGCAATATTCATTACACTGTTCTGGTAAAAGTAAAGTATTTTGATAGAGCAGGAATACATTACAACTAGAGGATGACTTGTATTGAGAAAAATAGGGTTGGGTAGGCCACATTTTTTTTTCCTCTTGAGAGTTTAGTCGCCTTTTATAGCTCTTTGGTTATTATTGACTTTTTCACTCATTCATACAATATTCTATCGATCTGGGGACACACATGCATTTAGCTCTGTGAAACAGGTGAGGTGACATATTAATATGACCCTTCATTTGTGGACAGAAGAGGTACAAGGTAGTGACAAGTCCAAGCCCATGCAATGAATTTCTTGCTGGATCTGGGATTAGAGCTCAGTGCTCTGTCGTCACTGGATTCTTCTCTTGGTCCTTGTCTAGCCTAGTTCTCTCTGAGGGTTCTCTTGTCAGAGCCAAACACCTGTAGAATCTATCATATTTATTGATAGGACATAATGAAATAATTCCTTTTTCCCTTGCATGTATCCATGAATATGCCATCCTGGACATAAAAGGCATGGAAAATGTGGGACTCACTGTTCACAAAGACGGCAAACCTCAGGAAAGACAGGTAGCGCTCCCCTTCGATGGGATTCCAGCCAACGTCAGGGTACCCTTTGGCCAGAAGCATGGAGCAGCTCTGTAGGCCACAGCCTGCCAAGTAAGTCACCACCTGCCAAGAACAGTACAAAAGTAAATGTCCAGACACACCTGTCAGGATGGTCACTGTATCAAACAGAAAAACAGAGCTAAGTGTTGGTGAGGATATGGACAAGCTGGAAGCCTTGGGCACTATCAGTGGGAATGTGAAATGGTGCAGCCTCTGTGGAAAACAATATGGTAGTTCCTCAAAAAATTAAAAATAGAATTACTAAATTTTCACTAATTCCAGTTCTGGGTATACACCCTGAAGAATTAAAAGCAGAGTTTCAGAGACTCGCACAACCCATATTCATAGCAGCATTAGTCACAGTATCTAAAATGAGGAAGCATCCCAAGTGTCTATCAATGGATGAATGCATAAGTAAAATGCAATATATACATACAATTAAATAGTATTCAGGCTTCAAAAGGAAGGAAATTCTGACACATGTTACATCGTGGGTGAACCTTGAAGACATATTCTAAGTAAAATACGCCAGTCATAAAAAAGACAGATACTGTATGATTCTACTTTTGTGAGGTAGTTAAGAGTAGTCAAATTCATAAAGATAGAAGGTAAAATGGTAGTTTCCAGGGGCTATGATGATTTTATAAGGTGGAAAGAATTTTGTAAGATGTAAAGTGTTACGGGGATGGATGGTAACAATGGTTGGGGTGGTATGATAAAAATGTTTAGCATCACTGAATTGTACAATTAAAAATGGACAAGATGGTAATTTTGTATTAGGTGTATTTTATCATAATAAAAATTAGAAAAAATAAGCCCAACATATATATTTAAGGACAAAAGCACTCAAAGTTTTTATAAGATAGCTATGAAGACGTACTTCTGGGAAATGAAGGGCCTTTGTCTCCCTGGAAAACAGGGAAAGCCCAGGACTTCTAATGAAAATAATGCAGTTCGTCTGTAACCAGGACTTCTAAACCACTTTTGTTTCCAAGTAATCAACAAAATTGATTGTTATGGAGTAAATTGACAGTTCCCAGGTTTTTCTGGTTCAGGCAACAGGTTAAAAATCGGCCTAACTAGGGTGCATCCGGAGGAATAATGGTAGAAGAGAACGCTGTGTGGGACCTAGGCTGGCCATGCTCATTTGGCCATGGTATTCTAAGGCTAAGGTGTTCGGCGGTTGATTAACTGTGTGGGCTTTTGTGTAATCAGGGTCCTGACTCTGCTCTGCATCAACAACACCTGTCCAAAGTCAAAAGCCAAGATGTTCAGGATGGGTGGCCAAGAAACAGACCCGTTAAAAAGGAGAATTGATAGCTTTCTCTTTGCTTCCAGGTTACCAGACACTGTCACAAGATCTCAGCCTAAGATCCTACAGGGATGTTAGATTTTTCCTACTTTTCACAGGAGTTGGGCAAAAACACTTGCAAATGACTGCTGTTAAAAAGCAGGTGCTATTCCAATTTGTTTATGGAGAGAAGAGGGGAATTCACTGTGTTGCAGACTCCCTCAAATCAGGAATGGTGTCTTTTTCTTTCTTGTTTGTTCTCCTTTTGTGGTGCGAGGCACTGAATCCAGGGCCCCGTGCATAGTGGGGAAGTGCTCTACCATGAGCTACATCTGTATGGTAGCCCTGTCTTCTTAATTTCTTAATCCCAAGGGCCTTGTACACAGAAAGTGCTTAATAAGTTTGTTAAATGAATGACATACTTGCTGATGTCAAATACTGTTATTTCACAGGAAAAATAAATGTAAAGCAAAACTCAGTAAGAATCATACTTCTTCCTTCATAAACCAGTAAGGACACTATTCTGCTTAGAGCTCAGATTTGATTATGTCATAAAAATGTCAGGAGGAGCCACAGTGAGGCAGAATCTTTCATGGTTGCAAGTGCAGAGCATTTCACTGGGCAGGAAAATAAATGTGTGCATGTGTATGTTGTGTGCTGGAGTAAGGTTGTTGTTCAGTCTTAATAGTCATAATTTCTCCTGTGATCCACAGAGGGGAGATTTTCCAGAATTTACCAATTCTCTGCATAGCAACCTGGGTGACTTCTCAGCAACAGAACAGACAGTGTTGTGCGCCGTGCTGAGGCAGTCTCCACACTTGCAAAGTCATGCTCTTTCCAGATTTCCCTGCCAGCGCCTGCCTGTTTCCCCCACTCTTAGCTTGCTTCCCGCCACCTATCACATCTCGGATCCTCCCAGCAAGGCTCAGCATCTTTGTGGAGCAGCAGCATTACTTTAAGAGATGAACTGAGGCTGAGTACTGAGTAGTGGCACTGCCCTGTGGTAGGAGACCCATTGGCTGTTTTTCACAGAACACTGAGTTTTTGCTTGCCATTTCAATGGAAGAATAATACATTTTGACTGTAGGCTGTACCCCAAGAGGCGGAAATGACATGTAGACACAACATTGAGGGAGCAGCTGTCGTGCCAGGAGCCACAGTGGTGTAGTGGATCAGTGCTGGGGTGTGTGTAGGGGCAGGTGGTATCCCTTCAGCACAGGCCTGTGGGGCCTAGAGGAACAACTTCTAAAACTTCTTTCTTATAATTTTCACTTACTTCTCTCACAGTCCATTAGAGTTAACCCTAAATTATATTGCACTGGGATTTAGCAGACTTTTTAAAAGCAGGGTTACTTCATTATGTCATCAGTTGTTTGATAAAATATTTAACAAGCTCAATAAATAAATTCTTTCCCTGACTTCAGCTTTTAACTTAATGGTTTATTAGAGACTCAATTAGGCTCAACAATGTTTATTAAATCTGATGAAATAACAAAAATGTTTTTACATATATTTTGTCCCCTCCAACTATCATCATTTTAAAAATACATCTTTGATATTGCAAAAGCCAAATGAAATGACCAGCTCAAAGACAAATCCCTCTTTTATGGACAGAATTGTGTCCTCCTCAGTTTATATGCTGCAGCCCTAATTTCTGGAACTTCATTTCAAAGGCTCCTGATTTGGATGAGGCCTCTGCAGAGGTGATTCAGTGAAACTGAAGTGGGTAGTGCCTTGCAGGAAAAGGAAGCTTGGACACACAGACACACAGAGACACACAGGGTGAGGACACAGCAAGGTGGTGACCTCTGCAAGCCAAGAAAAGCGGCCTCAGAAGACACAAAACCTGCTGACTCCTTGATCGTGGATTTTCAGTTTCTAGAACTGTGAGGATAAATTTCTGGTGTTTAAGCCACACGATCTATGGAGCTTTATTACAGCTTCGTAAATGCAGGCATTTTTTTGGTTCAAGGTAAGTCTTCAGTAATTACTAGTGAAATGCATTTGACACAGAATTTACTAACTCAAAAATGTCAATAAACTATGGGTGGGTAATTATTTCACCTTACAGGTCAGACATGCTGCTGCAGTGTGGCCAGGGATTCCTGGCCGGGCCGAGCCAGCAGCACCCGCATGAGTGAAAAGGTGCTGCCTGTGTGGCTGCCTCAGTAGATGACGCAACCTGCCATGGGCATGTGGGCATCATTTAGTCAAGAGACATCAACTTCTCCCTTTTCTCTTTTCTCAGCCTATCTTCTCTGAGCTGCCTCACAGACACTATTCAGAAGCAAGAAAACAAACTACGTAAAGTTTCCCCTCTTAGCTTCTCACACACATTTCCTGGAAGTTCCTCATCCCTCTTTGGCTTCTCCTCCTCTTGTGTTTTGTTGGTGCTCTTTCCAGTGATTGCCTTGTGTGCTCTGGTCTTCAAGGTTCTAGCAGAGCCATTTCCCCTTTTGCTCTAGGCAAATTTGCTCATCTATACCCAGGTCCTCCCTCACCCTCCAGGTGCCCCATCTGCAGCTCTGAGAGCTCTCCTGAGCTTTAGCACCATGGAGTCACCTTCCCATTTGACACTGCCATTTTAGTCCTTCAAACGTGATGCAACCAAAAGCCAACTCATCAACCTGCCTCAACGCTGCTCCACCTCTTGTATTTCTTATAGAAAAAAATAAGCCAGCCCAGTACCTGATTAAGGTTGCCGTTTGTCCTCTTAGAGGCCCTGTGAATTCAAACACTTCTCACAACCACTGAGTCAAGTATGAATGGAAGCCAGCAGCATCTTGTTCTTATTATACTACAGACTCCTCTTGACTCTTCTTGACAGAAGTCCTGTTTCTCTTTCAGTAAGTCTTTCTTAAAGTATGTCTTCTAAAGCACAAATTGCATCTTGTCGCTCATCCACCCAAAACCCCCAACAGTCCCCATTGCTCTTAGCTCTCTAGTGTGGTCCTACACTATAACAGGCATGTGCATGGGCTCTGGAGCTGACACTGAGGATGTCACCTAATCTCTATGCCTCCATTTCCCAGCCCATAACTAGGCGCGATAAAAAGAAAATGGCTCATTCTGACAGTCACATGAGTTGACCCATGGGAAGCATTCAGTGCAGCCTGGCACACAGTGGTTCTACATGAGCAAGAACTTCTCTTGTTAATAAAGCCCAATGCCTTACCACTCCTGACTCCTTTCTCACCACTGTCCCAGGGACTCTGTGCTTTGGTCAAACTCAATTTTCTGGCTTTTCACTATGTGGCAGTCTCCTTGCTGAGCCCAAACACTCCTGGCCCTTTCCTAGCAATATGCTTGACTAGTTTCTCCTCATGCATATCATCACTTTTTCTGAGTGATCTTCCTGAACACCTTGTCAGGATCAGGTGCCCTTCTCCCTCATGCTCCCAGATGCACTGTGGATGGATAGGGGATGGACGGCCTTGATTTGTGCAGCTTCCCCCTCCTCTGTCTCAGGTTGCACTTCTCCACACGTAGAAAGTGCATCGCTTATCTTGCCAGCCATTCAGATGAGGAAATAGTTCCCTGAGAAGGATGGGCCAGAGGGAGGTGAATCTACCCCCAGTTCCTACCACCCTTAGGAGCTCCATTCACTTCCCCAGTAGAAGGCAGCACAGTTTGCCTCATTTGTTCATGGAAAGGACATTAATTATACAACTTTCTTTCAGCTTTTTCTTTTAAAAGCGACTTTATGAATTACCTGATCCAGAACTTTATTAGGAACCACAGAGATCTGGTGATGTTCTGTGCAGCCCAGTGATGCTGGGCCTCCCAGAGAATTCCACACACTCACTTCTATGAAGCTGGCTAACAGTGCCTCCTTTGGTTCCAATTATTTTACTTCTGCCAATTAGTCATATTCTATCACATTTTTACTGAGAGTCCACCAAGATGAAGATGGAAACTCACAATCTGGTCTGCTTTTTCTCTGGCTAGCCACACTGTAGGCAGAAGAGAGTAACACTTTGCCTCCCCAAGGCCAGTTACCTTCTCGAGGTCGGGTTCTTCTAAGCCCAGTGCTAACTCGTTGTTGTCCATGACAGAGGCGGCAGCCACATCCAACGGGGTGGACCCTCTCATTGATGGGGAGGCTGGGAAAAGAACAGAAGGACAGACAAAAAGGCCACCTGGTCTGAGCTGACACTGAAGTGCACATTAGCGGTCAGGAGAGGGCAGCAAATACATTCTAACTGGATCTACATTGCTGTTTTCCAGTGGGGCAGCTGCCCAATTTAAGGATAGCTCTATTTACTATCCCTGCTTCCTACACTCACTACTGACTGTGAATGTGGATTAACAGCAAATCAGTCCAGAGGTCAGCTGTGAAGATGTATTTCCAGTTCCAAGTGCCTAACACAAATTTTGGGGAACCTTTATTGGGTGATTCACTCAAGAGATTTCATGTCTTTTCACTAATTAAACCCCAAATAGCTTCAAGTAGCACTAGTTTATATAGTTACATTAGGTCATCAATGCTGTCTTTGATTTTTTTTGGCTTAAATTCTTTTATTGATACATTTTAGGTGTACAGTACATTTAGATTTATCATTGGGTGTTCGTACCTGTACATGATGTATCTTGGTTCTTATTTTTTCCCCATTACTTGTGCGCCCTTCACCCCTCCACCCTTCCCTAATTACACAGACTTTGCTTCCATTTTTTTCTTTTGCTGTCTTTGATTTTTTTTAAAAAAATTGTTTGGCTCCTAGGCTAGAATTAAGCAATACTTTGGGTGGCATTTTACAAAAAAGTTCACCACATTTGATAAATAAAAGAAAGGGAGATTTCAGATTTCAAGTGTATGTACTTGTGTATTCTACAAATTCATTGATTTTCATCTGAAACAGTGAGGGAGGCATGTGGGTTAAGCTGCTTTCTTCCTGTTGGTGATTGATTTACTCTGTTTATCCATGGTTGCTCTTGGCCAGTCTTCCTTGCAGCTAAGGAAAGCACTTGCTGGTTGGCTGATGGGACAGGTATGAACTCTGCAGCCAACCTGCCAAGGGACTGGACCAATGGCTTTGGTCTTACTAGCTATGTTCCCTGGTCAGCTGGGCTGGGAGGAATATGTTCCAGAATACATCTCCAACCCCAGGCAGCATTTCATAAACCACAGGCCACTCATCCCAAGGGAGAGGAGGTAAAACTGTATGCCTAGGACCAATACAATCTCTCACCAATGTGGTTGGTAGCAACATCTCTATTTGGGTTGGAGGATATAGATATGTTTTTATACACTTATTTTAAAAATAGGCAGGGGTTGGGGATTTAGCTCAGTGGTGCTGATGCCTGCCTCAAAAGCACAAGGTCCAGAGTTCAATCCTTGGTACCAAAAAAAAAAAAAAAAAAAAAAAAGGCAGGATTTTGTATTTAAAAATGCAACAAGCACAGAGGCAGATTCTTTCCCTTTATCTCCTAAATGGCCAGTAGGGGTCGTGCAACCTCTAAGTCATGTGGAAATTATAACATGACATACATACCTAGGCCCACACTGCTGTTCTCTAGCAGGTAACTCAGATGCTCAAACATGGCCTTCTGATTTTGCCGGCTAATTCGACAGAAATAGCAAAGGAAGCGGCAACAGCTAGCAACCATCTTTGGGAAAGCAATCTGCCGGGAGAAAGACAAAGTATTGTCAGAGAATGCATTTTGGTGTTTCTGAAGTCAGATCTCAAAGAGTCTTAGGTTGAAGTCTTGCAAGCCGTGAACAATTTGGAAAATGCATTTTCTCCTTACTTCCTGTTTTCTGTAGGACTTATTCACAGGAGGGACAGACAGTGGAAGACATTTAAGAAAAGGCTGCCCAAAATACTGTGAGCTAACTATAGCTCTTAAAATATCTTTTTTTCAAAGGAAAACTGACATCACACATGAATCTCAGTTTCCATGGGTGTCACATGAAATCGTATGACCCTGCATCAAACCACTGTTATTTTTAGCTAGGAAAGGAGGGGACAGAACTTTGAAGGGAAATACCAGAAAAGGAGATGGGTGAACATAGATAAAAAGACCCATCAGCATATTAAAGCCCGACTTTCCTGGGACACACCTGGCCGCTACAGCCCAAAGAGCACCAAGATATCTCTGTGCGCCTCCTCCTCATTACTTTTGTCCTTCATAATTGCTCTCCTAGGGGTTCCTATAGCACTCACAATTGGATGCATATAAGTTAGCCTGCCGATGCCATCTTATATTAGTGTTGATTGTGCTTGGCTTCCCTGCTTAGCAAAGAAATTAGCATCTCTATGTTTGGCCATATCTCATTTTTCATCCCATAATGCTCAATAAAGAGTGTCAGTGTTAACTTTGCCCAGTATTCTAGAAAGACCCTGATTTCCCTCGTTAGAATCATGAGGGATGCTCTAAGAAATATGGTTCTGAAACCTATGGTTTTGAAGAATCCAGACATGTGCTCTGGGATCTTCCTCCAAGAGACCAGAGGAAGTCAGAAAGAAGGAATGTGAACTTGGCTTCTGTTCTTCCTTCACACCACTCCCCCTCACTGCTGGTGAGACTCCACTGGAGTAATTCATTCCTAGGGCCTGGCACTTTGGAGCCTCTAACATTTGAAACCATACCCCGTGTACTTTCATCAGAAGCCAACTAACCGCACAACCTCAGACAAGTTGAGATAAATGCCTAGCTATGCCCTATGTCCATTCCTTTCCCCTTGCCAACGGATGATACATACCCCTGTCTTTATGGGGGAGCTTGCAAGAAAACCTGGCTATGTCAGGGGCTTGGCTGACAGGAAATTTGAACATTCCCGAGGAACACTGCCAGGGTCGCTATTAAGATTTTGCCCCCTTCAGAACACCTTGCTCCTGAATCAGTGCAAAACACACCAGGTTCCTAAGTGGAACCCTAACTCTTCCCTTTTAGAAGGGACAGGGCTGCAGAATATAGGAAGTAAACTTAGTAGCTGAGAACATCCAGAGGGATAGGTGAGAAGAGCCCCTGAGCTTTCAGAACCAGAGTTCTTTACCAGAGTGGGAGCTCTTACACATCTGGGCTTCCCCTGACAACTGTCCTTTTCCTGGGAAGAAAATACAATGGACACCAGGCCTCTGGTCCTGACCAAGTTACTTCATGCGCCTACCTTCAGAGCCAAGTTCTGGCCAAGCCCTCTGTGTAGTCTTACCTGGGATTTCTCTGTACCCAGCACATTCACCATCACCTCCATCACCGTCTCATGCATGCCCAGGACTCTCATGAGGTTGGGATGCTGGTAAAAGACCTTGTTGTTCATAATGTCCCTAGGACAATGATCAGACAGAGACTTCAGTACCTGCTTATTTTGATGTTATAAAAATTCAAGGATGAGAATGGACAACACATCGGGGGCGAAGTAATGCAAAAGTGACAGGCTGAAAAGACAGTAACAAGGCACTAGGTCAGCTGGAATATACGTGGATTACTTTTTTAGCTCATAGGACTATTTCTGTCTTCCTTTATTCCTAAGTACTTATTCCTTCGTTTTGAAATGTTAATGACATTTAAACAGTTGCTTCTTGGTTTTTTTGAGGCAGTCCAAATCAGTGGATTGCTCCTCCTCCATGTACTAAGGGTCTTCTGTTTTTTCTTCTTTTGTCCTTATATCTGTGTTTCTCTGTACTTTGGTTCTTAATGATAGGGCTGTGCTCTTTTTCTTAAAGCATTTTTATATTAGGTACCATGAAGTTTGTGGACTCTAGTCTTTAAACACCAAAGACATTAACATATAAGAATAGTTAGGTCTTTGGATCATTCAATATGGATTCACAAAATGAAGCTACAGACAAAAACTTTAAAATGCAAAAACTCCCCTTAAATAGCCAGGTGCCCCTTGCTGGGTAGTTACTTTCTGCTCACCCTGCTCACCCCTTTTCTTTGACGGGCTGAATGAGATATTGCCAGCCGCCACCAATTTTTACTGTTCCCGTATCTATAACAAAGGTTTGGGTAGAGACTTATTCAGCATTTCTTTTTCTTCCTATAAAAGTGTCATTTCTAAGATTTCCCTTCAGAAGTTAGTTTGAGGAATGCATGCATACAAACCCCCTTTTACTCTCGAGGATCCTCAAAGTACCTTTCCTGAGCTGTGGTGATGCTCCTGTGGCTTTTTGGCTCAAGGGTGGTAGGACAAAATGTTGCTTTTCACTGCAATTATGTAAATGTGTGGGCTGGTCAGTGAATGTTTTTGGGCCTTGGTTTTCTCACCTACACAATGGAAATGCTGCACTACAATGTTAAAGAAACCTCTTCTGATGCCTAAAATGCTATGAATTGTTATGACTACATACATGGTTTCTAAGACAGAGCCAGATACCACACAGAACTCACAAGAATAACTCTATAGATAAGACCTGTGAAGAAAAGATTAGGAGGCACTTTTTCAGAGGGAACTCCCAGAAGATAGCTGCTCAAAACTCAAATACTCAAACTGTTTCTGTCCTCGTTTGAATACACTGTCCCTTTCTCCAGATTTTTTCATGGCTTCCCTTGGGCTATTTCCATACGATTCCAAATAAATACTGCTCTTTCCCAAGACTTCTCCAGATTTCACTGGGCAATGCCCTCTCACTATGAGTAGCTTGTCTTTATCGGGTTACAAAGAGGACTCATTTGGCAGGGAGATTTCTCACAAGAAGAGAAAGCAGGCTCAGTCTCCCCACTTAAAGCTTTCTCGAGCCACCTGTGAAGGACCTACCCCAGCCCATTGATCATAAGCAGCTCCTCTTCCTTGCCCATCCTGACACTGAGGAGTGACCGGATCTGGCCCAGGGCAGCCAGCAGGTTGATGGTGTCGCTCACGGAGGCCTGGCTGATGGTGTACGTCTTCCGCAATGCCTGCAGTAGCTCCCCGATGCTGTCATACTGCCTCCGGAGCAGGCTGAACATCATCCGGACCAGCTCTGCATCCTGGATCTGGTCCTCCTGGGCCCAGCGGATCATTGTCTGTGACACTAGTTCCTTCAGTGTTGCTGGGCAGAGAATAAGGGGGGACTGTTGATGTGGCTATCATGAGTCAGAGAGAACTGGATGTCACAGACACTTCAAACACATCATGAAGTGACTGAGTTTAAAAAATTCTTATTTAAGAGTGGGTTGTGACATGCACAGATGATATATATTCTATATATCATCAAAAGATAAATATGACAGCCATCCTATAAAAACAAGAATATCCCTAGTATAATTTGAGGGTGCTTAGTATTCTATTTCAATTAAACGATGTTTGAATTGATGGGGGAAAGAGAACAATAAATAAGACTTTCTTTGCCTCTACTGAGTTCACAAGCCAGTTCTTTACTTTTTTATTTGATAATAAAATTTTATCTTTATTCTATAATACAATGAAATAAATACTACAATGCAGGTACTTGTAAGTGCCATGAGACAGAGTAGGGAGTGACTGATTGTGGGTGGGTGAATGGATGAAAGGAAAACATTAACCATGCTTCCTTAGGAGTACAAATTAAGCACTGGAATTTCTCACCATAGGCAGTGTCATCAAGTATTTTAGAAACACCACATATCCCACAATAATTTAGCAAAGCCACTGACTCAAGGATTATAAAAGGTATTCTAGCTGATATGAACATAAAAATACATCAGGAGATGGAGAGAAGTACACTACAGAGCTCTCTGTGCAGTGTGAAGGCCTGGAATTTGACATTTGACCATCACTTGTGCAACTGATTTCCTTGCTTGGCAGAAGTTAGCTACTTTAATGAGCATTGAGAGAAAGAAAGTATTCTGACTTTAAATTCAGAAGTTACGAGAGTTCATACTGGCTACATGGAAACATGCCAGCTACACAAGTAAAGGATCGTGAAGTGAGACTCAAACAGCCATGGAACCTTCAGAGACCGGGCTAAAGGCCCCTGAGAATTGCCGACTGGCCATGGTATGGGAAGATGATTGGAGGAGAGGCAGATCTAGGGAGGAAGATGCAGTGGAAGGGGACTTTGTTGGAATGGCTGGGAAGGCAGTGCTCACCCCACCACACCAGGCACACTTCCAGAACATGCCACAGCAGAGGCAGGAAGTGCTGCTCTCACATCATAACTGTGTCCAAATCTGGTGCTGTCTATCACCTTCCTGAAAAGGAGGACTGGCACTCATCACCGTGATTCAGTCCAGGCGATTAGACTAGAGATAAAAGCACAATGAAGGTCACTGAGTCCATCAGTAAAAGAACCAGGAAAAAACTCCAATTGGTTCTTGTGCCACGTTTTCTACTCCACATCACTATATGTGGCAGATGTCTGCTCTCCATACAGTCTTGGCTCATCATAAGGATATAAAAATAGAACTCAGTCACTAAAGCTCTGAAAGAGATTGAGATGTAAAGGATTCATTTAGCTTACTGCTGTGTCTATCAACTCTGTGGGTGTTGTAGGCTCAGAAAGGAGACATAAGTTGAAAAGCTTAAGAAAAAAGGATACCCAAGTTAGAGGCACAGTAAGATGTTCCTATGAGATCTCACCAGGCAGGCACTGCTGACTAATATCTGTACTCTCTGGGGGGAGGTGTTATTTAGGGGCCAGGCTGGATTCCTCTCAGGAAACTTGTTCCTTCAGATGTAAAAGTTCCTAATTCTCCTAATTAATACACTAAGAATGAACCCAAGGCAGCAGCAGACACACTCTGGTACCCAAAGCAAGCTTTTCTAGCCCTATAAATACAACTTCCTCTAAAAGTCAAGTTTTCACCATGAACAACCAAATCGTCAGCAGAGCTAATACACCTCATTGTGGTTGCTACCACTTGGGGGAACCAATGATTAGATCAGACAGAATCATTAATAAGCTCTAGGACCAATCTCTCTTCAACAGGGAATTTTGTGACATCACAATGAAACTAAGTAAATATTAGCATTCCCTTAACCTGGCTTTCAGATTAATTCAGGATTTGAGTGAGTTCTTAGCTTTGTACTGACTCAGAAATCCAAGTCAACAGTTGTGGCCTAGAGAATAGATTCTGTACAGCAAACACCTGACTGGACAGAGGGCAAATAGCCTTTGCCTGCTACCCCCACACTGGCTCACCAGTTCCTTGTCCATGTTAGTCTTGAGGCTGAGAATGAGAGAATGGGATAAATAATACACCTTTGTGATCAAGTTGATGATAGGTTAAAAACAAAATGTGGCCCCCCCAGGGCCTGGAAGAAAGGAATAAAGGAAAAGTTATCTCTGTTGTATTATGCACGGGCAGATGTAATTCAGTGGAAAGTATGACATTTAATACCATTCCTGTTGGACAGTTTTGAACTGAGAAAGCAAGGTTCAGTGAGGGAAACAATAACAGGGAGAAGACAGAAAACTGCAGGGCAGAGAGGGAATGTTTTCAAGAGCCCTGAAAAGCACAGCATATTTTGTGGTCTGACATATGCCAGAGACTCAGCAAACACTGGGAGACCTGGCCTAAATCAATGAATTCCAGTCTAAATACTTTCAGGACTGAAAAAAATGAAGCAAGCCAGATACCTAACCCCACCCCACCCCCCTCTCTCCATCCAGAGATGTTGGGGATTGAATCCAGGGAATCATGTATGCTAGGCAAGTACTCTACCACTAAGTTATGTTCCCAGTCTAAAAATGGAGCTTTATACACCTAGTAGCTTTGCTGTTGAAAATGCTTTAGATTTTAATTAGCTTCCAAGTACCAGCAGCACAGCAGCCAAAATGTACCAGAGTTGAGAGGTTAAAGAGAATATGTTTTCTGGAATGTGTTAGGCTCTCCACGCATCTGTACATTTGAGAATTAATTAATGCATATAACAACGTACAGCACGTATTATAGGCTTAATACAAAGGTTAACTATAGATCTCAGTAGTTATAAAAGTGTACCCTTTAGATGCAGGGGGCTCACGGTCCTTTAGGCAGTTTGCAAGGCCAAACTGTATCTCCATTATAATCTGAAGATGTTATTTGCCTTTTTCATTGTGCTGACATTTCTATGGATGGTACAAAAGCAACGGCAGATAAAACTGCTGGTGCCTTAGTATGAACCAGGTGGCAGCACTCAACTGTGTCCTTTGCTGCCACATCCTTGGAACAATGCCCAGTTTCAATAGCAAAGCCCTGTGTGAAGCAGTAAAAAAATATTAATTTTATTAATATAAAATAGTGACTTTGCAACGTTTTAATGTTCTGTGTGACAGAATGACAAATATGCATAAAGCATTTCAGCTGCATATCAACATTCAGGGACTTTTCTTGAGGAAAAACATTCATGTGATTGAGTGAGCTAACTTAGCCTCTTGTTTCATGGAATTAACTAAAAGCATACCAAACTGTGGTGAATCAGATTTATGTAACTGACTTTCCCTTATAATAGAAAAAAGTAAGTCTTTTATTACAAATGACAGTATTTATTTCCAATAATGAAATTTGAGCTTTCAAATAAAAACTAAAATTTTGGAAAACTTATTTGCTACTGTGAGCATTGACAGCGTAACTTAAACACTCCTCTGATTAAATTGTTAATATTAATAATTGAAATATTTTGTAATGAAATGTGTCAACATTTAGAGCCTCTGCATAATTAGTGAACTAATAACTTCCTAATGATCAATGCATTAGTGGATGTTTGCAACTGCAGTGCACTAATAACATTTATAGATAAAAGAGCCAATCAACATGCAAGGTCAATGGGTTTTTATGTAACAAAGTACAAACATTTCTTTAATACAATTTCAGATTCCACATGCCAACTAACTTTTGAGAATCTATTACTCATTCGATTTTGATATAGTAGAAAGCAAATCTGCAATTGCATTAGAAAGGCTATGAAAGCCTTCCTCCTCTTCGTCCATATGTTTTTTAAGACCAACTTGATTCTTATTCTTTAACCAAATATAAAAATTCAGTTGCCTTCTATTTATCAAGAAATTGAAGAGATATATAAAAATATAAAACAATGTCACTTCCATTTTGGGGGAAAATTTAGTTGTTTTTCACAAAAGTATGTTGTTTAAATGAATTAATAAGGCATTAAAAGTTTGTCATTTAAAATTTCTAATTCAGTAAACACTGGTAGATATAATCACACAAGTTAAAGCTTTTGCGGGTCTTCAGTGAATTTTAAGATGTAAAGCACTCCCAAGACCAAAAATCTTGAGAGCCACTGATCTATGCACAGGGATCTATGCTGAGAGGAGCTCATAGCAAGCTAAGCTTTCCCTCCTTCTAAAATGAACCTGTTCCACTAAGTGGGGATTCTGTCAAGTCACTGAGACCTGGACCTCAGAAGCTATAGCTTAGGAAGCTGACTCCATTTGTCTCTGGATGTGAGGTGGATTAAAGGAGAGTGTAAGAAGAGTGAGACATCTCACATTGAGCAATATAAGGAGGATTAAAGAATCATTATTTTAAAAATTGAATTCTGGTAGTCAAGTGCTTTGGCCACTATTCTTGGGCCACTGAAGGACTGCTTGTTAGCCTGAAGGGCTCCAAGTGGTTCCCTCTTCCTTAACTTGGGCTTAAGATCACCATCTTCAGAGAATGGAGGCAGCCAGCTTGTTACTCAGAGGTGACATGACCTCCTTTAGCCTGCACTGAGCTAGTACAGGATCCACACGGAACAGCCTGGCTGCAGGTAGAGAGGGAAGTGCTTAATCCTTTGCCCCAACATTGGCTGACGTTTCAGCAACGACTTTACTCTCATTAATACTGGGAAGCAGGGTTGTCACCTCAGAGGGCTTTTCCCTAGAGTCAGTATGTGTCTAGGACTCAGGACATATTTCATCTAAAAGTTCCTGCCTGTCCTCAACAGAACACTGAGATACCTCCTGTTGTGTCTCTTCTAAATTAGCTTTTTAATCAAATGGTGTTTTCTGGGTATCTGTTAAGTGCCCAAGGTTGAGTTAAGCACTCTCTATGAAACTATTTCAAACACAATTATTACCCACAGTAGCCTAGTTGGGGAAACTAAATAATACATGTGAGGCAATGAATGAAAAATAAAGTGTAGAATAATGGGCGAAACTATGTTGTCTAAGGCATTCAGGAAATAGATAATTTATAAGAAGGTACAACTTCTACCTCATACATGCATTCAATAGAAATTACAGAAGAGGAACAAGATCTTCATTTCTTACTTTTATTCCCAAGGCCCCTTTATCTGAAGTTCCTTATATTTCTAAGCTAGGTCTCCATTATGTGGGGACCAAAGGAGCGGGGAAGACACAGCTCTCTCTTGAGGGGTCTTCCAAGTGACACAGGAACAGGCAGATGGGAAATGGACTACTCTTTGCTGTAGTTGGTGTGGAATGCTACTTTCCCTCCAGAGATGATTCACACAGGTGGTTCCTATATGAATATTTCAATTTTCTTCTTGAATCCATGGGGACACGGGCAACAGACGATAGGATTTTCAGATAGCAAGGGAGGTCATTTCTTGGGGTATATGTGAATCTCTTTTGTAGCCAAAGAGACAAATACATTAAGAATAGCTACAACTAAATACTGACTCCATTTCTCTTATTTTTTCAAGTTCCTCTTTGGAAATGCTGCCCTTTAATGACTAAGAATACACATTAATATTCATAAGAAACAGGTCACAGTTAGGCAGCTTTGCCAAAAGGGAGGTAAGGAAGAAGCAGAGAGGTAAAATCTACCATTCTCCAGGACATACAGTCCCGTCTTTCCCTCACACTCAGGGGCCACATTATCCTACCTGGGGCTTCCAACATGTTAGGGAAAATGCTGCAGCAGAAGTTGCAACTTTTGGATTGTCATCCTCAGACTGAGAGGATCTCTAAGAAACCTTGTTAAGTACTATGAATAGTTCATGTCATGAGATTTTTGAAAGCTATGATGTTCACTGGAAAGGGAGGGGGAGAAAAATGGAATAAGCACTTGTTTTCTGATGAAAAATTAAGCAAATGCTCCAACAAAATGTTTTAGGGAAGCTAGTCATGTACATGAGGTTTCCTTGATAATTGCAAACAACTTCACTTATGAGGTTATTATTAACATTCTTACTGACTCCAGTTTTGCAATTAGTGTAATTAGAAACAGTTACATTTAGGCAAATACATCAAATATATGATCTATAAGTCACATTTTAAACAATTATTCAAGCTAACTCAGAACAGAAATTATTTCCAATGTACTGTATTATTTAGGAAGATGTGATGCCTGAGGGATACCTTAAAAAGAAAAATAGCTACTTTACCACCTGAGTTTTGGACTAGTGAGACATTCTGAACAATAACAAGATCAGGGTGGCTTTCCATTAGAGGTAGCCTTAGGACATCAGTTTGGGAGGCCAAGTATGACTTCTGGTTCAGGTGCTTACTTCTCTCTACTTATCATTTTTATGATCTGCACCTCTGACTTTATGACCGTAAGGCTGCCATGTGTGAACCTTACAGGAAAATTCTTTGGAGTCACCTACAATAGTTGCTATCACTGTCTTTTAAATGGTCAAATTACTAGCTTTCCAATGCCAGCTACCATAAATGAAGTATCACTCTCATGGTGCAGATTTACATTTTTAAGCTGCAGGGGTCTAGAAAGAATATCTTCTTTTCTCCTTCAAATGCAGTCCACAAGCCAAATGGCCATCACATGATGAGGTACATGCTTATTATCAAGAAGGACTTCTTGTCCACTGGCAAAGCATTTCCCTGCAGCTTACAGACCCCACATCCATACTGGTGTTATATTTCTGTGAGTGCTCTTCAATCTGGGTCATTTTGGAAGAAAAAGTCTTCCAATTACATTGAGAAGAGACAGTAAACAAAACTGTACTGTACTTATGTTAAACTCAGAAGGAAATTTATAATGCTCACAGTACAATGGGAAAAGAAAAATAATTATGTGCATCTAAATCATGTACATTTATTTTTAAATTCTAGGTGATTAAAAAGTCAGATTGAAGTATGCTGTAAATGCTCTGGAGGTGCGAACAGGTGGAAGATCATTTCTAAGTGTAAAGAACAAGTATATTTTGACCTCTTCTTTTTTCCTCCTTGTAGCAGACTGAATAATAGCCCCTCAAAGATGTCCATGTCCTAATTCCCCGAACCTATGAACGTGTGACCTTACATAGCAAAAGGGACTATGAAGATGTAATTAAGGAACCTGAGGTGAGATTATCCAGGGTTATCAATGGGACTCAATGTAGTTAAAGAATCCTTATAGGAGGAATGGAGGACATCAGATTCAGAGGTCAGAATGGTATCATCAAGAAGAGGCCACTCACTAGCCAAGCAAGTAGGAATAATCTAGAAGCTGGAAAGGGCAAGAAATGGATTGTTCCCTAAGGATCCGAAAGGGCAGTCCTACTCATTCATTGTAGACTTGTGACCTCCTGAAGACAGTAAATTACCAGGCAATAAATGTGTGACAATTTGTTATAACAGCAATTAGGAAACTCTTGTACTCCACCTGACAGAAAGTTCTGGGTGGAAGGTATGTGACTCCTTGCTGAAGCTAAAAATTTGATGCAGCTGCTGATACAACTGGGTTCTGGCTTCTAGTGGCCTGGAGTTTAGGTCAAGCCCGATCCAATATTCAATCACAGAAAACACCCGCTCTAGAGCAGCTCTGGACCATTAGACAACATACAGTTTCCCCCCACAGTGTCATCTCCAGTTCTTTAACACAGCTTGGTTTGCCTCTAGTTTCTGAACATCAAAGGCTGTAATCAACCACATTTCAAAATGAAGCACTGAGTGAATTAGAAATGAAGATTACCCCCATCCCATGCACAGAGAACAACACTGATCACATATCCAGTACTCTTGGTCCCTTTCTCTTCCCTGACAACACCCTTATTTGGTACAGGGCTCCTCTTTCCCAGGGCCATGTTCCTCAGGGACCCACTGCATTTCAAAGGTGGGCTCTGTTGACTTACGTCAACCAGCACATTCTGTTTTCTAGGTCACCCTGATTGGTGCATGGGTTGACCTGTGACCAAGTTCTTCCATCAAAGGTGATCTCAGGATCCCTGCCTGGCAGACCAGAGCGGGGAGATTTTTCTCACGTTTCCCTTGGACACTGCTGTGCATAGATGTGAGGCCCAGAAATGCAGCCACTCTCTTACTGCCAGCCTGAGGGCAAAGCTGCCATATGAACAAAGAGACTGGGAAGAGAGTGAGGACGGCCACTGGATCAACTCATTCCAGTGGCTGGCTCCATCTTGAAACCCATTGTAGGTCAGCCACTGAAGTGCCTTGCTGGCTACTCTACATGGGTGACTTTTCTGTTGCCTGTTTGCTGAAAGCACCTGAATGATAAATATGGACATGAAATTCTCATGATCTTTACTTTTGTATACTCACTGCAGAGCACTACTTTACCAAATCCTTGTATTCCCCACACCTACCCAATAAAGTTGAAACTATTATCCTTCTTTTACGTACAGGAAAACTGAAACATACAAAGGTTAAGATACTTGCCTAACATCGCAATTAGTACATACCAGTATGCTGCTGGACTCTAAATTATCTGCTTTACTGTCTTAGACCTGCTTACCTTCATAAAACTCAGAAAAGTAGTTATCTTTATTAATGCTTTAAATTTATATTATGCACACTGTCTAGACACTCTCTTAATAAACTATGAAACAGATTCAGAAATAAAATCCTGCAAAATCACAAAGCTTTAGTTCTTTTCTCATGCTCAGCTAGTCAGACTACTCACTTTCCCAGAGACTCAATTTCTTTACCAATAAAATGAAATTAACCTATAAAACTCCTTTTGAAAAAGTGACCATAAGTGTGGTATGGTAACAGGAATACTGAGCAGGGTGCAAGAGTACTTTGTTTTAACTCTGGCTGTGTGACCTTGGACAAGTCACTCTCTGTCTGTGCTTGTCTGCTTCTCTGAAGCTAAGTTTCTTGTGGCCTAATATTCTGACTCTGGGACTGCAGGCATAGCTCAGTGGTAGGGTGGTTCTCTACTATGTGTGAGGCCCTGGGTTCAATTCCCAGCACTGAAAAAAATGCTAAGATTCTATGTTTTTCTGACTCTCTGAGCTCTTGAAAGGGTTGTATTAAGTTACCCAAGTAGCAAATGAAAGCCTACTTTTTTATTGGGTTGAACTGATGAGCACCAACAATTTTACCTTTGGATTTTAATGCCCTATTTCAACATTATCTAGCTTGCTTTTCCTAAGAGTAAAGATGAGATAGAAGAAATAAAACAAAATCTCCAAGTTCCAGTGGTTCCTGACTGTAGGAGAGAGTGGCTATTATCAAAGCCTCTCCACACACCACTAATCATTTATGTGGAGGAGATGAGCTATGGAACTAAAGGGCCTTTTCGATGACCATCTTGATTGCTGGTGGAGAAAGGAAACATCCTTTGTCACCGTCACGTGGTACAATAACACTCTGCGGATTTAGTGGGGAGATTTACAGGGAAGGTCTCATGTCCTCTCAACTCTGCATCCCAGCTTCCGAGGCCAAAACTACAAAGTGGCCAGATCTCTACTACTTATTAGCAGAGAAAGTCAGGGAAAAAGCTAAAGCCACTGACTCCAAGGAGACTTTTGGAAAAATCATCACGCTAATTTCTCTATGCTTCCCCAGGGCCTCTCTGGCCCCGGCTCTGCAGTAAAGAGACCCAGCTGCTTCATTTCACTGGAAAAGAATACTATAGGGATCACTGGGGACAAAGCCATGAGCATCTGTGAAATAAAAGAAAATGCCTCTGAGTACAATCTGGACCACTACTCATGGGTGACAAGACGGAGCAGCCTCATTCAGCATGTTCCACTGGGGCACAGGCCCTGGTGGTGGGGCCTGCAGGGGCTGATGGCATGGGGCTCAGGCTGCACCATGAGCTGGTCTGTGCCTAAGTTCTGGACACACATCTACTTTTTTTAAAAAATTCTTTTATTGGTACATTTTAGGTACACAATACGTTTACATTTATCATTGGGTGCTTGTACCTGTACATGACGTATCTTAGTTCTTATTTTTTCCCCATTACCTGTGCGCCCTTCACCCCCTCCACCCTTCCCTATTTACATAGATTTTGTTTCCTTTTTTTTTCTTTTCTCATAATTTTTCCTTTCCCTTCTTCCTTTTCCCCTTCTCCTCCCACCACCCCTACACATTTGGACCTTTTCCTATTTCAAATTATCAGTTATTCATTCTCATTATTTTAATCCTTATTTACACTTTCAGTTTCTCATACTAGAGAAACTATTTGCTATTTACACATGTGTGGACACACATCTACTTGTTTCTTTCTATACTGGCTTCTCTAGCTGAGGAGTAAGGAACAAGTTTAAAAAGCTTGCAGGAATATCCCACTTCTTGTTATATTAACAGTAACCAACATTTACTAAGAGCTCACAGGTGTCAGGCTCTGTATTTTTTACTTGAATTATCATTTGGTCCTCACTCCTATACCTATAGAAAAGATGAATGTCCCAGTGCTGCGGTTTGATCTCAAGTGTCCTCCAGAATTCTCACATGTGTGGAAGGTGACTGGGTAAGGGGCGCTACTCTCATCGGAGGTTCCATCCACTGAAAAGTTCAGTAGCTTAATGTGCTGCTGGGAGGGGGGCCTGGTTGGAGGTGGCCCTTGGGGGTGTCACCTGAAAGGGTGCATTCTTATTCCCAGCTCTACTCCTCCCTCTGCTTTATGATCATCATAATATAAGTACTTTTCCTTTGCTAGGCCCTCTGCCGAGCTGTTTCCACCTTGGACCCAGCTGACCATGGACTGAAACTGTGAGCCAAAATAAACCTCTCTTCCTTGAAGCTGTGAGAGTCAGGTATTGTGCCTCAGAGATGGCCAAGTGGCTAAGATATCCAAGGACTGAATTGCCTCACAGTGGTGGTCCATAACTTCATTTACCGTATCATTATTTTTTAAAATTACCATAATCCTAACTTCATTTTTCGTTTAAGCAAAGAAACATTTCAATTTAGTGAAAAAGTAAGTTCTTGTAAATAAGTGTTCTGTGGAGGCAGCCAGGTGAGTGAAAAAAAAGCAGCACAGGAAAAAGTGCAGTGGGTACAGAGTCTTCTGACTGTTCATAATGTTCCATGGATCCTTGAAACTGGCCTGGTCATACTGACCTGGTTTTCAGGTCAAATCATTAATTTGCATAACAATAGTGAGGTAGTTAGGAGCACCGGCCTTAAGGCTTCCTGGTTTTAAATTCTTGCTCTGCCATATATCTTTGAGACTGAGTCCATGACGTCCTCTCTGGCCTCAGTTTTCCTATCTATAAAACGGGCATCATTTAACTATTCACCTCATTGGGCTGATGTAAATATTAAATTAGTTAATGCAAATTTTGACTGTTTTTGGCTATTGGGATATTTGTTGATTGCCTATATTTCTGGCACTGTATTAGCCAATGACATCTGCTTTAGCATAATAATCTGTGTGCATACAGTTGTAGCCAGTTAGGTATTTCTGCTAAATTTGTTTCATAATTTCCTTCCCCCACCTGGGCCAGAGCCTATCTCTGGAAGGGCAGAGACAAATGGGTATGCAGAGCTGTGCCCCAGGACTGTTTTCCTAGCTTGGGGACGCTCCCTAGCTGTCAGAGGCCACCAGCAAAACTGCACTTCAGGGCTCACGGTGGAATTCAGCCAGTCTCGCTCTACAGTTCCCCTGGGTCTCATCCATCATAAGGAGATAATTAACCTGTTGTTTCCGAAATCAGTCAGCTAGCCTCATAATCACTGTTTTAAGACATCCAGGGAGGTGGATAACCGATGATGAAGGGAAAAAGAGACACAGAGACAGAGGACGCTCACTGATGTGCAAGGAGGAAGACACATGAAGAGAAGACGGGCAGAGAGGAAACCACAGAGGACTCAGGGACCTGAAGCCTTTTCTTACCCGGCTGGAAAGCAATCCAATGGCTTTTAGTTGAGTTTCTATGTCTGTTCTTTAAGGAGAACAAACTGATGATGAGGAAGCCACAAACCATGCATTCTCCATATCTGTGCTTAATACCCTGCCCTGTACCCTACAGCCCTCTGTCCCAGCTTCTCTGTGATCTGAATACAGAGCATGATCCAAATTTTGGCCAATTTCTTACCTGCTCCCAAGAACTCATCCAGATTATTCCACTTCTTTTAGACTTAGTTGCCAATATGTAAAACAGGGACCTGGAGGTCACTATCCTTGGTTACTTATGGTGAGGATAAAGTCAGAAGAGGTGATAGAGAACACCTAGCAGAGTACTTGACCTGAAGGAAGTGCTCCATAAACCTATGTGTCTCACTCCTGAGATTCAAACTCTCTTCTCTGTCTCTAAAGCACAGGCTGCCAAAAGAGTGGGCCTAAACAGACTTCAGAACACCTGCTATGCTTCTCTTACTGTGAGATGCCTGACTGAGAGCCAGTTCAGAGTTATGATCCCAGCTTTGTTGTCCATGAGACAGGCAAGTTGCTTGATGCCTTGAATTCTCCATTTCTTCACCTGCAGGCTGGAACTAATGATACCTGTTTTGTCTGCCATACAATTATCAAGGCAAATGAAACTGCATGAAGAATCTTGTGACCTCTACAGATCTAAATAAAAAATAAGACTTTGCCCCCTACCCAGGTCTCCATAGTTTGTTAGTGCAATTGCTCATGTCTTAGGAATTTTGGCTTAGGGCTCTTAGGCCATTCAGGGACAGATAAAAAGCTTGATGCGCTCAAGGTCACCTCTGGTTTTGGCCTTCATCAGTGGAGTGACAGGGAAAACAGGAGCTACTCAAAGTTAAGAATGTTAACTTGGCTTTGTGGAAACAGCATAGGCTGAAGTCCGAAGAGGGATGTTCACTTCCTTCAGACTCAGTCATGCTCACCTACAACCCAATTCTTAACCAGTGCTACCCAAACCTGGGTCAGCCCAAGGCCTCTGGGCATCGCGACCAGATACCAGTGAGGAGGTTTCCTTTTTCTCTCCTCACACTACTTGAGAGAATAATCCTTTTGGGACATTTCTTTACAGAGAGCAACTCTCCTGGGGAAAGGATTCAGTTTACTAAGATTTAGCTGTAAAATTTGATAGGTGATTTTCATTTTGCTACTTTTTGAACTTAGGAGAAATAGCTGGTTGATCTCTTCTAGAAGAATAACTCAGTTGCTACATATTTATATTTAAGGAAACCCTGTTTAAACTGCAGCATGCATGGGAGAAGCACTGGCCTAGACTCAACAGGCAAAGTATTTCCCAGGGAATTTGTTAGACTGAGATATACAAAAAGGTGACTCAGGATGGTGGGCTGCTCTCATAAGATTTTTTCTTCTTCATTATCATATGATCCTTTGATAATATTGTAAAAGCTTTCATTGACAACATGACACATCCCTTTGACAATGAGCCACCTGGCAGAATTCTGATGAGTCTTAAGAGCATTGTTGCACCCTAATTCTTAGAAAAGTTGGTTTCCCTCTTGCAGATCATTTACCAACTGCTCACAGAGGAGGACTCACAGGTTAGGCCTACTACTACCTTCACTGAAAACTAGTCACAATCTTGGCCTTGCATAGCTTTTAAATGTAAGAGCTCTGAGTTCTGTTCCAACTGTCTTCATAAGCAATGAGTCACTGTAGTGATTCATCTCACAGAAGCAATAAGCAAGATAAAAAGACAGAGGTGTTTAAAAACCATTCTGTCAGTATTTGTGTTCTGTGATATATATGTTCTTATGGCCTTTGGTAAGCTTGATGGCACAGAGGAAGAGCATGTTATAAGGGAAAGGGTCAGAAAACCCCAGTTCAAGCCACAGCTTTACTTGCTTTTAGTTACCTTGACTTTGCAACTATCAGTTACCAGGGAAGTTTTCCAGAACTAGGTGAAGATGGAAAAAATAAGTCAATGAGCAAGCACTCCTTGATTCTTCTCAGTCCTATTTCCCTCTACTACACAATGAAGAAATAAAGACAATTATCATCTGTTAATTAACAGATACATGTGGAGGTAGTTGGTAAATTGTCAGTTCACTATTGAATGTTATGTTATTATGGAACCTACGTTTAAGTGAAATAAATCGAGCCTGCATATCTAAATATCACATTGTTTCTCTTGTGTGAGAAACCCAAAGGGTAAATACAGACCAAAATGGAGGCTAGATATAGGGAAGTAGGAAGAACATGTTCAAATGGAAAGAAGAACAAGGGATGGGGAAGGAGGAAGGGAAGGAAGAGAATAGGGGAAAAAATTAAAATGATTGGAAGGAAAACAACAGAAACAAAATTTTGTGAATGGAGAAGGGAAGAAGGACTGAAGGAAAGGGAGGGGAAAGGGAAAAAAAAAGAATTCAGATATGTATGTACAGGTACAAATTCCCTGTGGTGAATGTGATCTTTATGTATGTAAAAAATGTACCAATAAAATTAATTTTTTTAAAAAAAGAATGTTATATCATTATCTGTACTTTGATTATTTTATCAAATGCAAGGATAAGAGAAATCAGATAAGCAGTAACATAGATAGGTTTACCAATAATTTACAGAAGATTTTGACCTTTATTGCAACTGGCTATCTACTTGAAAACATTGTCTCCATCTGATCAAATTAAAAACATTTTTTAGGGGATGAGGATTAAACTATTCTTAGTAATTTATCTTAAAACGTCAGCCCTAAGCAAGGGCATTCATGTCTCTGTAACATTCAGCAGGGAACCCATACACTGACAGCCAGACATGCCTGACCACCTAGACCATTTCCTTTATTTATGGGATCCCAGGACAGATCACTCAGGACACAGACCTCAGCCTCCTAAATTCTTTTTAAAAAATTTTCATCAGCACCTGTTTGCAGTACATAATGATTACATTCATCAGAGCCTCCCATAAATTCCACTTGTGGCGGGGAGATGGCAGGGGGTGAAGACACACAGTCCCCTCTGGCTGACCTCTCAGGTGTGCATGTGCCACCCAACAGATGCAACCTTGTCTGTTAGCCCGAGGTGCAGGTGCAGAGCTGAAGACTGCAATCCTTGGCACCAAACAGCATCTGAGAGCCTGAGAGTTCATGGGGAAGGTGGTGAGTGACTGTGTCTCAATGACTCCATTTGCCAAGCATGAAATGGTCACTTAGCAGCACCCCATGCTTGATGCATTCTTTTTTAGAAAGTCAGAAAGGAGCATCACTTTAAAAACAGACTCTCAGGGTACCTGGAAGGAAGCTCCCCGGCCGCCATCCCATGCTCCTAGGGCAGAGAAGGTGAGCCGCGTGGGCGCCAGAAGCACCCCAACCTCGTGGAAATGAGAAAACATGTAAACAAGCCTCAGAACAGACTTCTGGATCACCTACAGCAACCCCAAAGGGAAATGAGATGGAACAATCTGATACTCAACTACCTGGACTCTCTGAACTGGCAACAAAAGAGGACCTGGGAAAAATGAAATCAGAAATAATTACTCAGATAACAGCAAAGATTGTGCTCATGGTGCAAGACATGATTAATAAATCTAGAGAGGACACAGATTAAAAAAAATAGAGGATCTGAGGAACATGATGGAATCCCAACATAGGAAACAAATGGAATTCATAAAACAGATGCAAACAGATTTCCAGGAGATTAAAAACTCTATCGAAAGTCTGCACATCAGAATGAACCAATGTGAGGATAGAATTTCAGATATAGAAGAAAAGACTGCAATTAGTGAGGAGGAAAAGAAAAATTGCTTTAAAATTGTAAGGGAACAGGAGAAATCAATCCAGAAGCTGCTAGACGATGCAAAGAATAACATAAGACTGATTGGAGTCAATGAAGAAAGAGGAGAGAGTGCAGATGACATAAAAAAACTCTTCACAAAAGTGATGGCAGAAAATTTCCCAAGGAGGGGAAAAGAACTTGACATACAGATAAGTGAGGCATATAGGACTCCAAATAGCCTTGATCAAAAAAAAATCTACACATAGGCATATAATAGTTAAGATTCCAGAAATCCAACAGAAGAACAAAATTCTACAAGCAGTGAGAGAAAAGAAACAAATCACATACAAAGGAAAGCCCATCAGAATCACAGCAGACTTCTCAATGCAAACCCTCAGGGGAAGAAGAGCTTGGAGTGATGTATTTCAAGCCCTAAAGGAAAAGAGCCTCCAACCCAGATTGATGTACCCTGCAAAACTATCTTTCAAAATTGATGGAGAAATAAGATACTTGCATAATAAAGAGCACCTCAGGAACTTCATGAATATCAAACTGGCACTCCAAAAAATTTTAGACAATACCCTAGGAAAAGACAATGAGGATCACAACCCCAGGAAACCCAGCAGAATGAATCCACTGGCCATGACAAATTAAATGCAACGGGGGAGAATCCAACAAAATGAAAAAGTCATGACAAGGCTTTTAAAACTTTGAACTTCATCTCCCTAATGAGTGTATAATTCAATCTTGTTATTGTACTGATTAGTATATTCTGATTCTAGAGTTGCACACCTTTCCTTGTGCTATACTGGCTATTTATCATCTTCTTATGTCTACTTTTTAAATGGGTTGTCTATTAATGAGCTCTAAGAATTCTTTATATATTCTGGTCATAGGTTATATGCATTGTAAATATGGTCTGCTTAAGGACTACTTTTTTGATGGAATCTCATTTATCAGTTTTTTTCTTTTATACATCATATCTTTTGTATCTTAGGTAGTTCTTGCCTACCTTGAATTCATAAACATTTTCCCTTATAATTTCTTCTTAAAAGTTTTATACTTTTAGGCTTTCTTATTTAGGTTCATAGATCCCTTCAAGTTATTTTCATTTATGGAAATAAAGGGGTGAGGTTAATTTTTTATATACGGATACCAGGTGTTCTAGTGCCGTTTGCTGAAAATACTATCTCTTCCTTGGCTCTTGAATTGAGTTTATAGTCTATAAAATGCTAATGTTAAATAATCTTTCAAAACTCAGTGGACCATATATGTGTGGTTCTATTTCTAGAGTCTCTGTTTTATTCCAATGATCTATATGTCTTTCCTTACATCAACACTGCCTTGATTACTGTAGCTTTAGAAGAAGTCTTAAAATTAGGTACTAAATGTCTTCCAACACTGTTTTTGTTTTTGTTTTTGTTTTTAACTTTTCTAGGTCCTTTGTACTCCTACATAACTTTTAAATTTCAATATCCAATTCTTCATTTATAGCAAATATACACAGACCTGAATTTTTATATATACCTTGTGTTTTCTAATCCTGCTAAATTCAAGTACAAGTTCTAGGGGATCCTAGAGATTTCTTAGTATTTTCTCTGTAGATGATCATTTCATCTACATATAAAGATTTTGCTTCTACCTTGCCAGTCCTATCCTAATTGTGTCATTTTATTGCAAGACTATTTTGGTGGGGACTAGGTTTCAAAGTTTAATGGACAGATGAAGAGTAAGCATATCTGCCCTTGTTCCCCACCTTAAGGAGAAAGCATTGTATCTTCTCCATTCATATAAGGCATTCTCGCTGGAAGTATGGAGTACATCTTTAAGCTGTTGAGAAGGTTCTGTTCTACTTCTAGCCTCCTGATAGCTTTTACCATGAACAGCTGTAGAATTTAGTCCAATACTTTTTCTCCAACCAGTGACAGGATCATATGGCTTTTTCCTTTCCTCTGTTAAAATGATGACTTTTGGGGGTGGATCTTCCAATGCTGAACCAACACTGCCATCCCTATAACGAAACCACTTTCTACATACTGCCAGATCTGACTTCTGTTAGTTTGTTTTGTTAAACAAATTTCTATCTATGTTCATACTTTTTTCTGTTATCTTTACCCAGTTTTAGGATTAGCACAATGTTGAGTTCCTAAAATGAGGCGAGAAGTGTTCCTTCTTTCTTCTGCTTTAATTCTTTGATATAATTTATCAGTTAAAATGTTTATGAGCCTGCTGTTGTCATATAGGTAGGTTTTCAAGCTAGGAATATACTTTCTTTAATAGGTGCTATTCAAATGTTATATTTCCTCCAGAGCTAGTTTCATTAATTTGCCTTCCAAGGTACTTCTTAGAAATTGTCAAATTTATTTCAAAAAAGATTTTTATAATATGCTTTCTATACCTTTTTAAATTCTGTAAAATGTGTGGTAATGTCTCCTAGATCTTGATATTGTAATTTAAAAAATGTATAATTGATATTGTGTAACAGGAAGAAAAGGTCTAAAGGAGCAGGGGAAGTGGGAGGGGTAGGAGAAGGGAAAAAAGGGAAAGGAAAAAATATGAGAAGAGGAAAAAAATGGAAACAAGTTCTTTGCAAATAGGGAAGGGTGGAGGGGGTGAAGGGAGGGCAAGGGAAGGGGAAAAAATTAAGAACCAAGATACTCATGTAAAGGTACAAGATCCCAATGATGAATGTAACTGTATTTTATACCTAAAATGTACCAATAAACTTAATGGGGAAAAAACAAAACAAAAAAACCCAGACTCTCAGGTAATATAGGAGTGATATGGGTCAATCTAGTTATTTTCAGTTCTGCTTTATCAGCAATCACAAGAGGAGTCTCCACTCACTTTTCTGTGGCTTTAGAATCCTGCTGGCATGTCCTCAGCAAAGACCCACCCTTTCCAAGGTGACTGTGACTGATAAACAGTGGCCAGTGCCAAGTTCCCTACACACTCATCCAGAGGCTGCAATGCTCTTCTGATAAATGGTGAGGGTTTGTTTCCTTCAGAGATATTCTGACAAAGATGAAAGGTCAATACAGAGGGCCATAAGATGTATGAACCCCCAAAGTAGTGTTTTCAGACACACTGATCATATCTTGACAGTCTATTGCTCTAGTCTATGATTTGGAAGTGTATTCCAGGATGGATAGGAACAGGGAACAAGATAAAAGGCAACTATATTAAACTTGGGAAATCCCTTCTTCTTTAGACAGATGATAAATCTGCTGAATCTATAGCGAAGAGCGGAGTGATTACATATAACATTCAGACAATCTTCCTCTTGAAAGGTTAATGGTTTAGAGTCAGTCCACTGCCTATAGGACAAATTACAACCTTGTTTCAACATGGGGCAGAATGGTAGGAGTTACCTGTAATGTAAAGATTAGAAAAATGAATTTAGACAAAACTAGGCATTGTTGAAAAATAGCAGGTGGAAGTCTCCTAGGATGCTCCAATACCAGTATCACAGTCAACAAAGCTACCTCCTATTTCCTTTACACTGTCTCTTTTAGTATTATTTTATTTCTTTATTAGGACAATTTTCCATGCTAAGGAATCACAAACAGAAGTGACAGAAAATGACAATGGTTAAAAGAGGAAGGCTGTGGAAACATAAAAGAAAGAACAGATTAGGTACCTGATACATGTCTGAAATTGCAGACCATTCTAGAAAACACAGTGAGGCCCTGTTTCAAAAACCAAACCAAACCAAACCAAATACCTGAAAACAAAATCCAAAATCTGTTTGCAGGCATTTCTCGTGAACGGACAGGAATCCACACCAAACAAGTGATTCCTTACGTTTCAGAAGTGCTGAGTTACCTCCTTCAGAGGAAAGATGGAGTCCCCAAAACATAACCACAATCACCATAAATAATAACATAATACCCAGAAGGTTCTTTGGAAGTTAGGTGGTTCATGTATCTCTCACAGCATTTATCAGAGTCAATTACCTTAGTTATCTTAGGAGAATCCAGAGCTGGGTGTGCTGTGATTGAAGGGCAGGTCACTTACCAGGGCATCTCTCCTCTTCCTCTGCTGGTTGCTCCTTCTCTGGCTTGGGTGGGCCTTTGATTTTGTGCACCAAGGCACGCAGCTTTCCTGTCCAAGAGGTGTCCTCCTCCTCTTCCTCCTGTTCCTCCAAGGGAACCCCTAGCAAGCCAGTGACAGAGTGAAAACTCAAACAGTACACAAAACTCCCCAAGCGTTAGGAAAAACGTAGAAGCTCTGCTCCCCATCTTTCTGGAAATCTCTAAAAAGCCCTCCTATGAATATTTACTTACATTATACTTTTTGGAAGTTTTTTTTTTTTAAGACAATTTCCTGTGTATCAGAACATGAAGTAATTGTAATCCTCAAACTTTGCTTTTTCTAACTCGTACTCAAAACGGGTTCTAAGGTATCTAGAAAGAGTTTAACTTTGTGTTATTTTCAATGAAAAGCTCAGCAATTTCCCATAGATCACTCAGTTCACCCAGATGTAGAGATCTATATCTATATCTCTCTATATCTATATATATCAGCAGATATAAGCCAGCAGATATATATCAACGTGGGGATTGCTGGCTTAGCATCTTTAAGGACAGACGTTACTGCTCCCTCTTCACATACTTTGTAAGTGCTAACATGTGGGAGCAGAGTCCCCTCCCCACATCATGTTAAGTAGACTGGGTGAGATGTATATGTAAGGATCAGTTCGTTTCCTTCTTTCTGCAGGGACCTGTTCCCTCTATCTTTACAAAGCTCTTCCATGCAGAAGGAATTTCAGTCACATACTCTGCCGGGCTTATCTCTGTAGCTTCCCTGACTCTTATGGTTTGGGTAGAGCCACTCCTTCAACATTGGGTATGGTAATGTCACTTTCCAAACTCTCCACTGGCTTCCTAAGGAAGGAATCGGGAACGGACTGTGTCTCAACAGCTCACCGCAGTGAATGAGAAGGTCCTCGTGGAAGTCATACAGCTCCTCCCGGATCTCCTCTGGGCAGGGGCAGTTCTCTCCCAGTTGAAAGTTGAGAAGCATGTTGATCTGAGAAGGCAAAAGAAGAATGGTTCCTTGGTTCTCAACGGCAGCCAAGGAAATGCAGATCTCATCTTAGACCCATGCCTAACATTCTTTGCAAAATCTTAACTAGCTTTTTTTTGAGGTAACATGGCCTTTATTTAAAATAGCTTTCACATTTTTTTCTGATATAAAGAGGTTATTAATTACACAAAATTTGGAGAATATCAAGGAAGAAAATTTGCTGTGACCCCACCAGCCATAGATAAGCACTGTTAATATTTTAGTTAGTATCTTTCAGACTTTCTGTATATCCACATAGATTGGGATCACACTGTAGCTATACGTTTTTTAAAACTACATTTTCTATTTATTTTACCTTGAACATTTTCTTAATGTGATTTTAATAGATACACTGCATTTTATTCTAAGGATAATTTATATATTTACATATAATAAATATATTTATATTTACAATACATTACATATAATTTACATTATAATATACACATATATTTATATTGATATATATTTATAAAAATCAATTGTTATATTTTAGTAATTTACAATTTTTGTCCTTATAACTAAATTTGCTCTGAACTTTCTTTCCTATAATTTTTGATCAAATATTTGATCATTTTCTTAGGGTGCGGTCCTAGAAGCAAAATGACTAGAGCAACAGGTTTCTACATTTTAGTGCCTTTTGATATGCACTGCCAAATTACTCTCCAGAAAGCTCACAAGAATTTGCCTTACTACCAAATTTATACAAGAGTGTGTATTACTTTGCCATTTCCATTATAATAATGTGAGTTAATACATTTTCAAACATTTTCCAATTTAATGTGGGAAAAATATCATGTCCCTGTTGCTTCAATTTGCATTTAGTTGGTAAGGATGAACTTTGTTTTTCCACACACAAAGACCAATTTTACAAGTTTTCTATTCATGTTTTTCTTCCATTTTATTGGGTACTTATCTTTTTTAAAAATGATGAGTGCTTTGGACACTTCTAGATTCTTAACTCTTTGTAATATATGCTATAAATATATTTCCTAGTTTTTAGTGAGCCTTTAATTGTGTTCACAGGGTTTTTGTTTTTGCTTTTACATGCAGGTTTATGTTCTGCAGTCAGTCTGTCATGCTTTTCCTTTACAGTTTTGTCTCAAGGATTCTTAACTGTTTTTGTGCCTCTGAGAGTGTGTTAAAATCCATGGGTTGCTTCTTAGGTTCATATTTTAATAAAATAAGACATGCAAGAATCCAAAGAAAGCAATACTGAAATCCCCTTGTCAAAATCATAAAAAACAAACCTGTGATATAAAACTGAAGTAATACTTTTTTTCCAATTTTAGTACACTTGTACTAATGATCACATTCCTCATGGGGAAGTGGTATTTGTACATAACATATCTTAGTTCTTTTTTTATCCCATTTCTTTCCTTTCCCTCTCCTTATCTCTTAATTCCCTTCCCATCTGCAAAAGATCTACCTTCCTCCTTTCTACTATCTTTTATCCTGCTCTTTATTTATATTGAGGGTTCTTATATAAGAGAAACCATGTGATATTTAAGCTTGTGGGTCTGACTTATTTCATTTGACATTATGGCAGAGTAGCAATCCACTGTGTGTAAATATGACATTTTCCTCCTTTCGTTTGTTAATGGACATTTAGGCTACTTGCAAGATTTTGCTGTTACGAATTGTGCTGCTAATAAACATGGGTATGCATGTATCATTGTAATATGATGTGTTTAATTCTTTTGGGAAGATACTACCTAGAAGGGGAATAACTTGTGAATGGAATTTCTAATTTTCAATTTCTGAGGAATCTCCACACTGATTTCCACAGTGGCTGTACTAGTTTACACTCACCTCCAACTTAGAAGGGCTCCTTTGTCCCACACCCTCACCAGTAGTTGTTATTACTTGATTTCTTGATGGTCCATTCTTCCTGGCATAAAATGGAATCTCAGTGTTGTTTTAATTCACATTTCTCTAATGCTTGTAGTGCTGAACATTTTTTCAAGTATTTATTGGCCATTTGTACTTCTTCTGAGGAATGTCTGTTCATTTCACTTGCCCATTTTTTGATTGGTCTTTTATTTTTTGGGGGGGCTAATCTTTCTAAGTTCTTTATATATTCTAGATATCAGTCCTCTGAAGAATAGCTGACAAAGTCTTTTTTCTCATTCTGTAGGTTGTCTTTTCATTATGTTGGTTGTTTGCTTTGCTGGGCAGAAGCTTTTTAATATGAGCTGATCCCATTTGTTACTCTTGGTATTATTTCTTCTGAAATTAGGATTAGTAAAGCTTCTTTATTAACCCAGATAAAGAGAGCTAGTGGCTGCTGTAATTTTTTTTTTTTTTTTGGTGGTAGTGGGGATTGAACCTAAAGCCTCTGCACTGAGCTATGTTCTCCACCCCTTTTAATTTTTTAAATTTGAGACTGCATTGATGAGTCACTAAATTGCCCAGGCTGGGCTTCAATTTGGGATACTCCTGCCTCAGCCTCCCAAAGTGCTGGGAATGTAGGCATGTGCCATCACGCCTGGTTAATCACTGTCATCTTGAAGGAGTGATGAGTGTAAGTGATAATTCTAAATATTGTAACCACTGTAATGTGACATAAAAAGATGTGCAATTCCTGTTAGTGACAAAGGTAGGTACTTGTTTTGCTGCTATCAGAGATTAGTGAAAGCTAAGCTGCTATTTATTTCTCATCTAGTTTCCCAGACATTGAGCTCTTCCCACAATGACAACAACCCTAGGTTGGTGAGCATCTGGAGGGATTTCAGAAATTAAGTAGAGGCAATCTTGTCCTTTCTGCTTTTTTCAGCCATGATAATCCTACATCAGGCAAAGAGGTATTTTCTCCATCTGTTAAAATCTGCAACCTCTTAACAAACTTTGAATTTTATTTAACATTATTAGGAAGAATCTTGTTCAAAGCTTCTTCTGCAATCATTTTTTGGAAGTGGATAGAGGTTTTGTAATAAAATAATATCCCTTAAATAGGTTGGAAAGTCATTTTTGTGCTTTTCCCAGGATGTTAAATTATGTTAATTAAATCAATAACATGTAAGTTGTTTTTTAAGTAAATGTAAGATATTAAGATCTGGTTTCAGAGTCACAGAACTAATTTCTTTTCTGAAAGATCTTTCCTTTGGTGAATAAAGATAGGTAATGAAGAAGTCAAATTATCATTATTTGCAGATGACATGATACTCTATATAGAAGACCCCAAGAACTCCACCAAAAGTCTTCTAGACTTAATAACCAAATTCAGTCAAGTAGCTGGTTACAAGGTCAACACACAAAAATCAATAGCTTTCCTCTACACAAATGACAGACTGAGAGAGAAATAGGGCAAATAATTCCTTTCACAATAGCATCCAAAATACTGAAACACCTAGGAATCAACCTAACAAAAGAAATCAAAGACCTCTTCTCTGAAAACTATGGCACTCTGAAAAGAGAGATTGAAGATGATATCAGAAAATGGACAGACATCCCCTGCTCCTGGGTAGGAAGGATTAATGTAGTGAAAATGGCCATACTTCCAAAACTGCTATATAGATTTAATGCAATTCCAATTGAGATTCCAGCAGCATACTTCATAGACCTTGAGAAAACAATCCAAAAATTCATTTGGAAGAAGAAGAGACCCAGAATAGCAAAAGCAATTCTAGGTAACAGAGACATGGCAGGGGGTATCACAATCCCCAACCTGCAACTCTACTACAAAGCTACTGTGATAAAAACAGCTTGGTACTGGCAAAGAAACAGACTTGAGGACCAGTGGAACAGATCAGAAGATGCAGAAACAACGCCAGACACACTCAGCCATCTCATCTTCAATAAAGGAGCCAAACACCCTCACTGGAGGAAAGATAGCCTCTTTAATAAATGGTGCTGGAAAAACTGAGCTTCAACTTGCCAAAGATTAAAACTAGACCTGTATCTCTCATCATGCACTAAACTAAAATCAAAATGGATTCAAGATCTAAATATTAAAATAGAAACTCTGAACCAGTTGGAACAGAGGTTAGGTAGAACCCTTGAAGACATCGGTGTAGGAAAAGATTTTATGAACAAAACCTCAGTTGCCTGTGAACTAGTACAAACAATCAACAAGTGGGATCTCTTCTTATTTAAAGGCTTCTGCACAGCAAGAAAAACCACCAGCAGTGTGAAGAGACAATCCACAATGTGGGAAAAAATCTTCACCTGTTCTTCCTCAGACAAAGGTCTACTATCTCGAATCTATAAAGAACTTAAAAAGATCAGACCTCCCAAATTTAAAGACCCAATCCGAAAATGGGCATCTGAAATGAACAGACATTTCTCAGACAAAGAAGTAGAAATAGCAAATAAATACATGAAAAAAATGTTCAACATCACTGGTCATTCGAGAGATGCAAACGAAAACAACGCTGAGATTCCACTTCACTCCAGAAAGAATGGCTGCTATCATGAAATCAACCAAAAACAAATGCTGGCGGGGCTGTGGGGAAAGAGGAACCCTGCTCCACTGCTGGTGGGAGTGTAGACTGGTGCAAGCACTGTGGAAATCAGTATGGAGATACCTCAAAGAACTAGGACTGGAAGTCCCATTTGACCCTGCTATTCCACTGCTGAGATCTTCCCCAAAGAATTAAAAGAATCATACCACAGCGATATATGTGTATCCATGTTCATAGAAGCACAGTTTGTGATAGCTAAAACTTGGAAATAGCCCAAATGCCCATCAACTGGAGACTGGATAAAGAAAATGTGGTGCTTTTATAAAATGGAGTACTACTCAGCCATAAAAAATGAGAAATTAGAGACATTTATAGCTAAGTGTATGCACATTGAGGTGATACTTTTAAGTGAAATAAATAGGACACACATGAATAAATTCCGAATAGTTTCTCTGGTGTGAGAAACTGAAAGTGTAAATAAGGACTAAATGTATAATAGGTAATGTGAAATAGGAAGAAAAGGGGCAAAGGGGAAGGAAGTGGGAGGGCTAGGGGAAAGGATAGAAGGGAATGGGATTAATATGAGAAAATGGAAAAATAGGAACAAAATCTTTGTAAATAGGGAGGAATGGAGGGGTTGAAGGGAGGGCCGGGCAAGGGTGAAAAATAAGAACCAAGAGAGACTATGTAAAGGTGCAAATTTCCAATGATGAATGTCATTATACTGTATACCTAAAATGTACCAATGATTAGAATGAATAATCGATAATGCAAAATAGGAAGAAAAGGTCCAAAGGGGTAGGGGTAGTGGGAGGGGCGGGGGAAAGGAAAGAAGGGAAAGGAAAAATGATGAGAAATGGAAAAAATGGAAATAACGTCTTTGAAAAAAAAAACAACAACCATCTTTCCTTTGGTGAAACACGCTGGAAGCAGCAGCCCCCTGCCTGCAGGGTGTGAAGATGAAGGAGGGAGAGATAAACAGCAGAATTTTCTTCTGTAGCTCCCACCTCTAACGAAGCCCTATGGAAGTGAAAAGCTAGCTGACTATGCTAGCTTAGTCAACAACCATGGGACCAATCTTGGTTTTATCTTCTTTTGCACTTAGATACATCTCTCAAGGATTTTTTCATACTCTGAATCTCTGGATATTGGAACCAAAACCTTTATTTTCTCTTCAAAGAGTGTGGAAGAATATTACCAAGTACAAATGTCCAGTGAAGTATCTGAAAAAAATGTTCAGCACCCTTGGTCATTAAAGGAATGCAAGTCAAAACAACACTGAGATTCTACCTTATTCCAGTAAGAATGGCTATTGTCAAGGACTCAAAAAACAACAAATGCTGGCAAGGTTTTGGGGAAAAAGGAACCCTTCTACACTGTTGGTGGGAATGTAAACAAGGATGACCATTATGTAAATCAGTATGGAAAATTCTTCAAAAAGTGAAAAATAGAAATTCCATTTGACCCAGCTATTTTCCCTTCTAGGTATCTTCTCCAAACAGTTAAAGACATCATATTACAGTGATATATACATACTTGTGTTCATAGCAAAACTCACAAGTGCTAAATCACGGAAGAGGCCTGTATGTTCTTCAGCAGATGAAAGAATAAGGAAACTGTGGTATATACACATATTGGAGTACCACCTAGCCACAAAGGGTAAATTTGAGTCATTATATAGGAAAATAGGTGGATCTTGACACCATAAGACCATAATACAAGTGAAATAAATGAGGCACAGGTTAAATATCACATGGTTTCTCTAATATGAAAGACCCCAAATATAAATAATTAAAAGAACAAAATAAAAGAGATGGTAGGAAATAGGGAGATAGACCCTATGCAGATGGGAAAGGGATCTGGGGAAGGAGGGAGAGCAGGAACAGGGGCCAAGGGAAGGAGAGTAAAATGAGCAAGCTATAATAAGGATATGTACCAGTTCCCCAAATGAATGTGACTATGTAAAACAAACATATACTACTACCAAAACTGTTTTCATAAAAATCTCTCCTGGAAAAAACCTCTAATTTCCATGCATACTATTTTTTAAAGTGATTCTGTGTTGCTGATCTCTGAAATTGGTCTAAATCTGCGATGTCCTTCAACAACATTAAATGCTTTCTTACACTGAGAACTGTCTGGCTTGGTTCCCTCTAGAGGCAACTCCTCTGGGAGGGGTGGCAGATGGGACAGCTGAGGTTCTTAGCAGTCAGTGTTCATTTTATTCTTAGACCAGCAACATCAGCATTACCAGAAATCTAGCTAAAAAGGCAAATTCCTGGGCCTCACTCTAGACTGATGAATTAGAGACCCTGTTTTATTAAGCCCTCCAAGTGGTTCCACTCAAGAATCACTAGTCTAAGGGAAGAACTCGAGTTACCTACTTACAGAATGTTGTGTCAGAGGACTGTTTAGAAGCCTCGGGTAGGAGGTGATAGGGATTTGGAGTGAGTAGAGAGCAGGTCTGGGGCCAGAAAGGGAAAATGAACAGTGAGAGCTCACACTGTCCTGCCAGGAGCCAGGCCCATGAGGACAGGGTTGGATGGATAACTCTGGTGCCGGCTGGGATAAAGAGATGCCAGAAAAATGTGTAGACTGCACTCACTGACCACTGACCAAAGGTCCCAGAGCAAGGCATGAAGCAGATGCAAATACTTTGAACATTAAAACATGGTAGTCCAGGGAGTACCTACAGAGGGCTTATTCTACAGCAGGCATCATGCTAAGCAATCTAAATAAATTATCTCATGGGTTCTCACAGGGACCCTGGGAGGGAGGTACAAACATTACCTACATATTGAGCTGAGAAACCAGACATAGAGTGGTCACGTGTCCAAGACCACACAGTGAGGGAATTCGGAGCTCTGCAGTCTGAAGTCAACACTGCGATTGTAATCACCATGTCTTTCCCCTTCCCATTATTCCTAAACACATAAGCCAGCATTTGCCTAGTGACATGGGGAACACTCATGCCCACTGCCAGCCTAAGAGCAACTGGTCACATCTGCAAATTCTGCAAGAGTCATTCCTGGGAGGTGACAGGGGAAACAGCACAACGATCCATTCTAATGAATCCAAAGGGTCTTCTAATTTTGCACAGGAGAGGGCAATGAGCTTTGCCTTCTCTTTAGCAAGGCCAGTATCATTCCAGTGAGTCTTTTAAAAGCCAAGATATGTGGTTCATTTATAAGCCAATATAAATATCTATGTTCTATAAAATAGGTTGGAAAAGTAATTGGATGAAGCTGTAGTTGCACCATTAACAAAATAGTGGTAATTATACTGACAACAATTTATGAATAGAAGACATTAAATATATATAATATCCAAAGATCTTTTTTCAGAGACAGAAAATTAATTTCTTCATTGAAAGATCTGTCTTCTCTTTTGAACACTTCAGGAGCAGTGTCCAACCAGCCTGCAGGTTATAAGAGCCGTGCTGAGAAGTGAGATGCATGGAAACTATTATTCTTAAACATGTCCCTCCCTCATTTAGAAGTTTCTTACCAGCATTTTGACTATTCTCACAGAAGCCTTCCCATCTGGGTAAGGCTAGCTACAGGTGGAGTGCTGCAAAGAATTAATACAACACATTGCAAAGCATGACTCATTCGTCGTATCCCATTTTCCAGGCTACCTGGGCTGGGATGGCTTTGTTAGTGAGCCATGGCCACTGGGTGAGGGGGTCTGGACATGCACGAGGAAGACTGTGTACCAACCCTCAAGGCAGGGCCTACTGACCATACTCTGTGGGTCACTCATAGAGAGGTAGGGACTTTGGAAGGGATGGCAAGAATTCTTCTGAGTGTGGATTCCTGCTGAGGTGAAAGGTAAATCCCAACAGTGGTCTGGTCTTTAAAATCACTGATAAAGGGTAGGTAGGACAAGGTGAGGGGAGAGAGAAAGCCTTGCCCTACACTTAGCTTAGCTAGTGTTCCTTCCCTACCCAAGATACTGGGCACGTATTCTTAGTCATCATCTGCACAGGCAAGGGCTGTCTCCTTGTGCCATGGTGGATCTTACAATCTTCTCAGCTCTTGCTGCTGCCCCAGACAGCATAAAGATAACATGAGCCCACTCTGTGTGTTTCAGGTTCTCAGTCCAGGAAGGGGTTCTCACCTGCTCCTGTGGGGGTGAGCGGAACTCCTTGGTCTTCCGGGCAGTCAGGGCTGCAGACATGTTCAGGGCCTGCATGAGCTCATTGTAGCGGAACTTCTGATTTGCCTGCAGCTTGGAGACATAAATGTCACCAAATGCCACAATGGCCTCCACTCGGTGCTGCAGCTCACAGTCACAGAGATAGCTAAGGAGCTCACACATCTGCAAAAAAGTATATATGTATACATGCTAATTAGCCTCACTTGATGTTTACTGATGAAGACTCCAGCACTCCCATTTTACAGATTATGATACTGAGACTTACACAACTGAAGTAACTTGTGTGGTGTCACACTGTAAGTAACCACAAAGCTATTACTTGAATCCAAATCAGCCTGAATTCAGAGACCAGCTATTTACCCTTAGGACAGGGGAATAAGAGGAAAAAGAGCTTCCTAGAGGCAGAGTACAACTGCTTATGGAGGAAAAAAAATGAAATCTCTAAGAAAATGTTTTCCCAGAGTACTCCGCACAACTGCCTTCCTTTCTGATGCCTTCCAGTCCTGGAGGATGAATTGAGGTGTTTCTTGTCCTCCCTATCTTTCACTGTTGTCACTGATCTGCACTGTTTGTGATTAGTTCTTTGGTGGCATTACTATTACTATAAAAAGTACTTTAAAACTTTTTAAGTTGCTATTTTAAAAAAGATACTAAAACTGGGTGTCAGATCACTGTAAGAAGTTGAGGGAAATAAAAAGTCGAGCATGTTGCACTCAAGTTGTTTTCCAGTTACAGTCAGTCGTGACTCACTCCATGACAGGAGCACATCTTGAGAAATCCAGCATGAGGTGAACCCTTGGGTGAATCCCACAGTGTACTTACACAAACTCAGTGGTTACAACATCACTAGATGAGGTGATTTCATGGGACCACCATCGTATAGGATCCACTGCTACTGAAATATCATCATGGAGCACATGAGTGTGCCTCTAAACTGAACTTTACTTAAAAAAACCTCTTAAACTAGTGATTACAGATACTGTTTTCTAGTTGTCATCTATGCAACAAAGAACTTCATGTGCCAGCCAGCAGACTTATGCTAAATGAAAGTCTTGGCTGTACATCAGAATGGTACATTTATGTTTCAATACAATGCCTAAGGTATATATATTTGCAGTTTTTAATTTCTCTTCTACATGCAGTGTCTTGATTGACCACCTACAAATCCCATCACATTAGATGAGAGATTTTACTGTAGTTTACCTTGCTATATTTTATGATAAAACATTTCATATTCTACTTTATGAAATATATTCTAATATTTTATTATATCATCCACATTTTACAAACAATAAAGCTAAGGGTCTGGCTGGTTATTAACAGGCCAGTTCACAGAGCTAGTAAGCAGCCAGGGAGCAGGGTCTGAATTTCAGGCATGGCTGACATAGGGTCCCTGAACTGGGACAGACTGTTCTACTCGGCTCAGCTTTCTCTTTTCCCTGAGCCCATTTGAAAAACTATCCCTGGCCGATCACTGAGGTTAGCTGGCCTCTGAAAAAGCTATGTTTTCAGCAGTGTCAAGTTCCTACATCATGCTGGGGCAGCTCCATGGCTGTCCTCTGTAGCTCAGGTGGCAGTTACACGAATGTCGGGCTTGCAGGGCTATATCAGTGTGGCTGCACGAGCACAGACCCAGTGAGAGCAGATGGGGGTGGGTCACCCTCTAAGCCAGTTCCTTGAGTCCCTCTGCAGTCAAAGGCTCCCCCTTCTCTCTAGATGCAGAGCCTACGAGTAGACACTTGAGCTCCAAAGACTAAGGGATAGGTGCAAACCCATCACTGGCACTAGAGAACATTTCAAAAGCATGTGCCTTGTTGAAAAGGGTTATTTTTTTTCACTTTGGCTAGGGGAGGGTGAGGGAAACATTCCGTGTCAGAAATGAGCATTGGCCAAGACCTCTCCTCCTGCACATCTCAGCTGCACTCTTTAGGCAGCAGGTTGGAGTCAGTGCCCACAGTCCTTCCTCACTACCAAGGTGTGCCCTCTCCCTCCTGCCCTTTCCCAGGGTATGAGCTTGTCTGCTGGGAGTTACCTGCAGCTTGACGGATTCAGGTAGCCGGGTCTGCAACAAGCCTTTGACTGGAGCCTCCTTGCTGGCCTTTTCCCCAGCTTCCACTGCCTTTTCCTCCACTTGGTTTACTTCCTCCTTTTCTGCTCTCTCCTCTGTCTCCCCACTGTGCTCCCCAAACACAGAGGGATCAATCAGGAGCAGGATTTGGCGAACATCATCATCATCAAAAACACCCATGATCAGCAGGGTTCCAATGAGCTTCAGCACAGGCACAAACTGGAACTCCACGGACCCCCCCACGGGGTCTCGGATGTGGGCCCCACTACAGTGCACTGCCTCCTTCAGCATGCTCAGTGCCTTTGTCTTGAGAATCTCCAAGGGGATCTCTGGGCTCTGCTTCTGGTGCTCCTCAACGGTCACAACGAAGCAAGGGGTAGAGAACTTGAAGCCTGGCTTGAGACACGTTCTCAGACCCACCCCAGGCAGCCCATGCCTCTTGGACTCATCTGGGTATAAGCGGATATTCCTGGTGGTGCCGGTGATCGGGATAATGTACTCATTTTTCATCATCAGCTTCCGCTCCTTAGCATTGGCCAGGTGGATGCTAATGAGCAGGTCATAGAAACCAGAGCGCAGGAGGCCCGGGAGGTACTTGTTGTCAATGGTGTAGAAGAGCTGTGAGAGATCCACGTGGCTGCACAGGGCATAGGCAACCCGGCTGTTTCCTAGGGCACACACGGCACTGTACAGCCTCAGTGTGTGGTAGTGGAACCGCATCAGGTCTTCCTGCTCACAGAGCTCCAGGATGTCCACACACCTGAGGGGGCACAAACAATTAGGCGCTCCACAGGAGAGGGCAGCAGGCTTCAGCCTAGCCTTGCTCTCCGAATCCCCAGGGATTTCAACCAGCCTTGCCAAACCAGGAGGGGTAGAAGGATGCAGGAGTCTCTGCTGCACCTTCTCTAATGGACTGCAATCCACATCCTAGTTCCTGATAGTCTACCATATCTAACTACGAGGCTGTCAAAAGCCTATAAAACTTAAAATCCACTGGCTTACCAAAGATGAAAGTTCTCTCAATTACAGAAAACTCCAACTTCCCCCAACAAAAAAACACTCAGGTGTGAGAGTGGGTGACTTGGTCTTCTTATTTGTAGATTCAAGTGGATCCTCCATTTCCAGATATAAAAGCTGCTCAGAAGATGTAGCTGAGGCTTCTGTCAATCTACCATCCACATCATCTGTGTTATCTTCACTGTCACTGGAGAAAAACCTATTTTACCCTCCCCTGGGCAGTTTAATGATTCTACTTCCAAACACAGTATTTCTTATCAATTTTTAAAAGCTATTTTACAAAAAGTGTTATTCTACTTTAAAATATAACAAGCACTGCTAAATATCTAGAACTAGATTTTTCATATGAGAACTTGGCCACTATGCATACAGAATTGCAATGAAACTGCTACTGTAGCAGCGGTTAGCATCTGTATGTGACCATTCCGGCCCTGAGCCATTCCCTCCTCACTTCCCTCTCTTCTGCCTTCACCCCAGTGGAAAAGGATAGGCATATGTAACGCCCAGAGACGGCTGAATCCAAAATTCATTTACAGAGGACAAGTTTTTCCATGAATTTCAACACGAAGTGTATACAATGTGCTAACTTTACTAGTTACTTTGTCATTCACTAGCCACCTCTTTAACATCTAGGGACTAGATGTTGTAAAATTTGGTCTCATTTGCCCATTATATATACTATCTACACGGCAAAACAAAACCCACAAAACATACGGAAAAACAGTGTCTGAAAATGTCCAAGTTCAAACACACTAACACACTACTTACTGAGACCAGCTAGCAAATCAGCTCACTTGCTCCTTCCTGACTGCCTGTGTGTTGCTTGCTTGTTTGTTCGGGTCTCAGGTTCAGCCTCTATCTGCTTAGACTTTCATTTTGTCCTGCTCCTCATCCTGGGCCTGGTGACCTCCCCCTTCCCTGAACTTGCCTGTCCTGCCCATGATCCAAGAGAGGTCTAAGTGGCAGCTATGAGGTAGTGTATACTGCCACTGTCCATATCACTCTACTCTGTAGTCAAAGAGATCAAGGAATAACAACATCCACAATAATAAAGTTTATTTAATCCTCATTATGTCTAGGAACTATATCAGATTTTGTATACCCATACCCAATCTCATTTTATCTTCTCCCAGCAACACTTCAGGTGGGCCCTTCTCTCACAGCCTGGCAGAGGAGACAGGTTTGGAGTGCATGGGCAACATACCCATAGACATGCAGCCAGAAAGTGTTGGTTCTGGGACATTTTCTGTAATCGAAGAGTGCCTCTTAACCAAGGGACACCAGGAGCCTGATTCTTGGTTCTCTAACTCAAGCCAGGTATGGCTCATTCTTCCTCTCTTTTTCAAAAAATAATGCATATTTCAGAGTCACTAAGTTTTTAATGAAATGTTCCCTGATCCCAAGCACTAGGAGCGACAATGAAAGTCTTAAAGCAGGCACATCACAGTGTATCACATCTTAAAGCAGGCACATCACAGTAATGGAAATAAGGAAGGGAAAGAATAGACACTGAAATGCTGGGGAAATCAGCAATCATTTTGGGACTGAGCAGGGTCCAATGAGGATGCTCCTAGCTCCCTCCTGGGCTTGCCTGGCCCTGCCTCACCTGCCTCCCTGGCCTTCCCCTTCCCCTGTGGGCCTGTGCGGTACCTGTTCTCCTCTGGAATGTGGAGCGCCATCATTTGGAGGGGCTCCAGGCACTGCACCACCCAGCCATGGCGCTCGCTCACCCGCTCTGTCTCCACCTTCAGGAAGCTGTTGGGCATGCGGCTCCAGAGCACTGGCTGGATGGTTTGGACATCCAGCCGAGGAGGACACTGAGGGACTGGGTTCTTCTCTTCACTCTTAAATATGGCCGCAGACAAGGGCATTGCATTCTGGGACAAGGTGAAAAGGCATTAGAGAAGAAAAGAGATGTGCAAAACACACAAATCCAGGGGGCTGGATCATGCACCTGGCCTATGATAATCAATATGATTATTATAAATTAAAAGGGAGACATATGTGTCCAGGGGACCTCTGAGGGCCTTTGCTAGCATTAATAGGGCCTTGCACAATGGGTTCTATGAAGATTAACTTTTTTCAGCACCTAACAGAGGCGGGGGGAGGAGAAAAAGAGAGTGAGTGATCTGTTATCTGAATTTCCCAGGAACTTGTAGGGACTAGGGGAGAGGGCAAGGAGATGGTGAGAAGCGAAAGACTTCCCCTGTCTTCTGAGGCCTGGATTGTCCCCTTAGTGTTCCCTGCTGCCTTCTCTTGTTAGATGAGGGGACAGATAAATACCTTCAGCTTGCCAAGTTCAAACTGAAACAGAGAAGTGCTTGTAGGCTGCAGGAAGACAGCTGGAAACACTTTGGTGTTGGGTTCCACCTGGAAACCAAAACAAATTGAGACATTTCCCAGAGCAATAAAATCACAGCTTGTTAAACTGTTGGGTGTTTTAGTTAATACCCTCATTTTACTATCAGCTGTTGAGAGGACAGCTAGCTGGCTGCTCAGGATTTCTCAGGGTGTACTGTCTCAGTGGAGACTGTCACTGCTCCCTGCTTTAAATACTCTCTAGTTTGGGCTAAACAGTCTCACACTTTCAGCTTCCTTTCTCAGTATCTGTAACCTGCAGCAGGGGGACAGGTGAGGAGCTACTCATTGTCACTAAACGGCAAGGCCTGTTGCTGGTTGCTGAACAACACGATGTGCTTGTTCTTCTGCGTGGAGACACCTGGCACCTGGCAGCACCAATGGTTACCAGGCCTGCCTGGATGTGAGGATGACCCAGAAGATTTTCTGAAGGCTAATGGACTCCGGCACAACAAGGCCAGGGACACTCAAGAGCAGTGTTCTTGACCTCAGTAGTACTGACATTTTGGGTGAGGTGACTTTCTGTTGGGAAAACTGACCCATCATTGCCCTCTCTGCAGTAAAGGTCTGTAACATGCTCTACTCGACCGCAGTCGTGACAACCAGTGAGGTCCCCTGACGCTGCCAAATGCCCCGTGGAGGCAGCAGCATTCCCAGTTGAGGACTGCTGCTCTACAGGCAAAGACCATGCGGTGTTTTACTACAACAATGTGAAAAAACAATGCTATCTCCAGAGCCCATTTCTCCTTCAACCCTCTGGGTTCCTCTGTGCTATTTCTTCATCCTTTTCTCCTTCTTTACAATTTCAGCTTTTATGTTAAAGGGGTTGATTGCCTTCCAGCTCCATCTAGGACGAGGCATGTGGATTTACTTTCTTATGGCATCAGGGGCTCACTTTTGCTGTACTAGAGGACTCCCAGCAGATACAATTCTATAATGTTTCTAATAGTTTGTGGAAGACCATGAAGACATGAATTCTACTCTCAAGCTGAGATGTTATTTCTATACCTGAAGCCTTTTGTTTTTAAGCAAATACAGACATTGGAAAATTCCTGCCTACAAATGGCGGGCGTACTAGACGAATGCTAACAATGAGTTACTCCGTTGTATAATCTCCTGTGGAACCTGTTATGTTCCTAGCAGATAAAATGTGGCAAAGATATGAGCATCATCACTTCTTAGATTATGTGATGTTGTATAGGAGCCCATACCAGCAAAACTGAGGAGATTCTCCAGCTGGCTATAGAGAAACAGGCCGCTGTGTTGTAAGGGGGCCCATGAAAGGGTCACATTCCAAGGAATTCCAGAGGAACTCAGAGTGCACCCCAGCTGCAGCCAGGGGAAACAGGGCCCCAGTTCTACGAACGCAGGCACCTGGATTCTGCAAACAATCACATACATTGAAAAGGACTCTGAGCTTTAGAAAAGACTGCAGCCTGACCGACAAAGACCACTTGCCAGACACCTTGATTTTGGGCTTATGAGAACCTGAGGGCCCAGGCAAGCCTGCAGAGCTGTGAATTAATAAACACAGGTTGTTTTAAGCTGCTAATTTTATGGCAACTTGTTAGACAGCATAAAAATGTCGATACAAGTGGTTTCACAGCCAGGTCAGTTAGTCTGATGACAAATCTTAGCAAGCACTCACTAGGGGCCAGGTGCTGTTTGATGCACAGTGAACATGAGGTGGCTTCTACTCTCGAGACTGCACCTGCTGGACTAGGAGTGCCCATTCTAATGGAAGGAGCAGCCAGCCTGGAGTCAGAGTTGCCACCACACTGCATGAACTCTGTTCCTTTCATATTTAAGGCTCTTTTTATCACCAGCTGATCTATTTTGTCCTTGAGGTAATAGATACTATGTTTCTAATCACGCACCAAGGTCAGGGCACAGGAACTGGACAGACTGGAAAGCTAAGCAGTCTCGTAAATCTGAATCTCACTGCTGTTTCTGCCCTCAGAGCCATGGGGCTGGCATGGCAATCACTGAGGATTATTTCTTGAATGTACATTTGAGTTCTCATTTCTCCACTGATTGCATTAAGTGGGACAGAAAAAGGTTTTCAAATTGCATGGAACCATTTAATGGGGAGGTCTAGAAACATTGAGAGAATCCTCTCATTATGTTGGTGACTATTCCTTTCTGAATTGAAAGCCAGTGTGTAAATATTGCTGGCCTGTTCCTCTTGAGATAATTGAAAAATGAAAATGGATACAGCTGCAGAATAACAATGATCTGACTGCCAGGAACCAGACACATGGCTGGACATGTCTTGCTGGCTGTGGAAGGGACTGCCTGGGTGTGGGTTTCCTGAGCATCCAGATGGAACCCCGATACTCTGCTACTCCCCACAGCATTGGTTTGGGTAGGCAGCAGGACTGGGGCTGCTGGTCAGAGTGAGCAGCATTTATGTGCATACAATAAAGAAGGCCACTCCAGGAGAGGTGCTGACACCCAGCTCAGAGAGGACAACTGTCCAGCCTGTCATCCGGGAGTCACTGTGAAAGATAAGATGGAGGTGCCACAATGTCCTCCTCTTGGTTGTTACATCTCAACATCCTGGGTTGTTCCCTGAGGCAGGCAAGTCATTGTTGCTTGCAAATGCCATCTTTCCGTTGTTTTTAATTCATTAATACTTGTGGACCTCCAAAGTCCAGCTAGATTTAAAAGTCATTAGATGCTCTGAGTTTTCTGCAGCTCGGGGAGGACCCTTTAGTTCAACTCATTTCAAAAGTTAATGGGAAAAAGCTAATGGATTCTGAAGGGCGGCAGTAATGTATATAAAACACTTTCTCAAGGGACTTGAAGCTGGGAGAGGTAGAATCGTAGGAAAAATACTAGAATACCTGCTGCCTCAAAGCCTGGCTTTACAAATGCCTCTTTCTGGAAATGGCTGGTTGGGCCCCAGCTGCTGGCCTCAGCTTACCAGGTGTTGACAATTCAATTGTTTCCCATAGGAGGACAAGGCACAGAGAAAGTCAGGCACTGTAGGAGATGCTGTTGAGACAAGCATAGCTGCCTCCATGCCAGCAGGGTGCTCCTGGCTGCCAGCAAGAGTTTGGTCCATTCCTTCTCAGTCAATGAGCCTTTCAGATTTGGGAAGCTGCTCTGTCTGTTACCTACCTGACCCCATCTCTCCAACCATGGACCAGACAGCAGGAAGCTGAGAAGCTTTTCAGCCCAGAGGCTGTAACCTAGGGCTGACTGAGGAAACAGGGCTTTCATCCATTCTATAATAGCTGTGGTGACCCTGGAAGACTGCTGACTTCACTTTCTTAAATACTGCATGCTACTCTCTTGCTCAGAACCCTTCAGTAAGCCCCCTATATTCTACCTATAATTCCTTACCTTTCCAAATGAATTTCTCACCACTAATCATAAAAGACTCAAGCCATTCTGTCCACTGATCCTCAGACACACTTTATGCTTCCCTACCTCCATAATGCTTCTTGTGCCATTTGTTCAATCTAGACCACTCCTCTCTGTCTCACAATCAAGATTTCTCCTTAATAAGCATTCTCCTGAATGCTCTTGATGGGTGAAATCTTTTTTTCCACTGTGTGACACTTTCTGTCTACATTAATATATGTGACTTTTTGCTCTGCCCTTGGAATGGTGAGAATGTTTCACATACAAATTTAATTCCTCAACCTAGAATTTCCCATGGTAGGTTCTGCAGAGTTCTAGGCTCACAGAATATTTACTACTTCTTAAAAGTTAACAAAATCCTTTTCTTGGTTAAATAACTTTAGAAATGCTTGGTTAAACAGGTTTCTTTCAGAGGTATTTTTCAAAGTTTATATTGTGCTGACATTGACTGCAAAACTTCAAGAGAAGGATGTAACATGCAGCGTTTTTTCAAGCTTTTGTGGCCATCAACAATGAAGAAATCAGTATTTTGTTGTTAATAACAGGTAAACCTACATTTGTACACCTGAAGGGCTTCCTGAGTATTTCTGTGACGTTTGTAGGCCATGAAACAGAGAGACACACTATTTACACAAATACATTTGTCAAAGGCTCAGATAAAGCAGTGGTTCCCAACCTTTTTGGCATCAAGGACTCATTTTGTGAAAGACAATTTTTTCCATGAACAGGGTGGGAGTGGTACTTTGGGACTGATTCAAAAGCATTATGTTTACTGTGCACTTTATTTCTATTATTATTACATTAGATTCTCTTAAGGAGTACACACTAAGATCCCTCACATGGACAGTTCACAGTAGGGTCACACTCCTATGAGAATCTAATGCTGCTGCTGATCCGACAACAGGTGGAGCTCAGGCAGTGATGTGAGCAATGGGGAGCAGTTGTGAATACAGAGGAAGCTTTAATCACTTTCCCACCACCCACCTCCTGCTGTGCAGTCTGGTTTCTAACAGGCCGTGGACTGGTACCCCTGAAGGTATCCAAAGGAAATATGAATAACATTTTTCAAAGGGAATACATGGCAAATTAATAGTTTCTATAGGTTTCAATTTCTTAACATGAGAAGTATTTCTATTCACCTCTTAAATGTTGCTCCTTGTATAATAGAGGTAACGTAAAGATGACAGAGAAATGCTTAAAAATAAATACGTTTTTAGAACTCATCACCAAAGAAAAGCCCTTTCTTTCTCTAGAAAGATGGTCAGCATAACTGATTAACCAATAAAGTCACATTATTTTTATTCATTTGTTGTCCTTAGTCCCTCATGTACCACATAGCTTCATCAACTAGACACATCGTGGCGGAGATGTAGAGTACAGAAAAGAACAAGAAACACTGCCATAAGTAGCAGGCCTAGGACACTACTGCCTGTGCCCCAGAGGCTTCCCTACCTGGTAGCAGGTGCCAAGTTCTTTCCCATTGGCTGAGAAGGACAACATGCCCATTGCCAGATCCACAAGGCAGCCGATCTCCAGTTCCACATTGCTTCTACTTGATCTTTGAGAACTGGCCACAATGTCTCCGCCCCATACCATGTAGCAGTTGCTGCGTTTCACACTAGGGGCCAGAAGGGGAGAAGGGTGGAGAAGGCACAAAATCTGAATCCAATGGTTTGATTTCAAGACTCAAGAGTGAAATGCCCCAGAAACTTCTATATGAACCTTCTGATCAGCCTCAATTAATTTTTTTCTTAAATAAATTTGTTTGACTTCAACTTAATTTACTCAGGCATAAGCTACTCTGTTTAGGGATGTGGTCACAAAGTAGGCTTCCTTCTTCCAAAGAAAATGTTCAGAGAACTGTTTTCTGACTCATCTTTGCAAAACAAATAATGAGAAAGGTAGTGATGGGAAGGTAAGATACAGAAAGAGTGACAGTTTACCTTGGGCAAACTTATATAAAGAGTAGGCATAGAAGCAAAACCAAAAATCTGGGTTCAGAATCCCAGTCTGGTACCTAGGGCAAAAAGCTATACAACATATGAAAAATGGCCTATATTTCTTAGGATGGCAGACCTGGGATTGGACAAGTTTGTCTCTGATGCCCTCCTACTGTCCAGCTCTGTCTTACCTTGACTTTTGCAGTTCTCTGCAAGTCAGTTTCCTCCATTCCTGGCTAAGCAACAACTTGGTTACCTTTATCACCAGCTATCTACCAACTCCCAGAAGGCAGAACTCCATTGTAGGCCTTTATACTTAAAAGCAAACTATAATAACCAAAAAGAGCCTTTCAGTCTCCAATGTCTGATTCCTTAATTGTTGGATTTCATACCCTGGGTGAGCTTTAGAGAAGAGGTTCAGTGGCTAAGGTGACCGTCAGAGCCCCTCACAGAGGGCTATGGAAGAGCCAGCTGATTCTATCCCCTAACACCCTCATGGGGTAGAGTATCAGAGAGAACCTGTACCTCGAAGTAACATCATAGGACTTCTCTTGGATTAAAGGAGAGAGATGTGATCTTGCGTGGGCTCCTGTTGAGGTCCTTAGCTGTGGGGAGAATGTGAAGCTCCATGTGGTAGACAGGTCCTAGACCGTGATACTCTCAAGTTCTGTACCTCTCTGGCCTGGGGTCTCATTTGTTTGGATCAGGATTTCCTAACGTTTTGTCCAGCTCTAGAAGTCTATCACTTTCCCCAGGAGTAGAAATCCCTTTTGCAAACATATATTTTGTACATGTCTCCTCTCTTCTGGGGTGCTGGTGGGGAGACTTTCTCAGCATAAATGCACTCAGGCAGAGGCCAGTGCAAATTGCCTCTTCCAGAGAGTTACAGCCATCATTAGATTTCCATAAAGGCAAATGGCAGCCATGTTATTACAGCTTCTTAGTGTTTAAATTACTAAATACATCAATGACTTACATGGAATTCAATTAATAATACACTGAGGCTGTAGAGATGTGGAGTGGCAGGCTTTGGGTGTATTTTAAAAGGCCCAAACTAAAAATTCCCCGAAACATCAGAAAATCGATCCTGCATTTATTGCTTATTATGTAGTCCAAGAACTAAGAATTATTGTGTACCTACCACACACTGGGTCTTGCTCTAGGTGTCAGTGTGTCAGGTATTTAGACAATAAATATGGTCAGTGAGGCTCAGACACAGCAAGTATCTGTCTTGTGTGGCAGAGCCAGCAAACGGGAGCAATAAACTGAAAGGAGGTGGATAGTTCTGCCTTCTTTTCTCCTGGCTCAGAAACAAAACCTGAATTGGCCAATTGTTTTCATATACTTTCTGACTTACACTGTATTTTGCTTATCATACCCATTTTGGCTCTCATAACATGATGAACAATCAGTGATGGCAAAATAACACTACTTATTGAGTGTCGAAGTGAAGCACGTGTCTTAAGTGTTTTTGCATGAATTACTTGTTTACCTCCCACAACATTTTATGGGATCAGAAATATTATTCTCATTTTCTAGATGAGGCAATAAAGAACCAGGGCGATTGAGTGACTGACCTGAGGCCACACTTCTAGGAAGCACTGGACCTAGTTTTAAACCTAGTAAGGATGTCAGTTTGCTTTCAGGGCCTGTGCTCTTAACCACTTACCAACATAGGTCCTTCAGATCGTGCCTGTGACTCACCTCTGGCCAGAAGCCTTTGATGAACCAGTACTATTTAAAGAACAAGGCTGCAAAATATTCCTTACTTTGTAGGGAAGAAAAGCCAGTTTGAGAGGCAACTTTTTACATCTCCACACGTGGCTGTACAGGAAAAGATGCTCTCATACCTCACATAAGTGGGAGACATGGAGACTGTGGTACATCTGGCCAAGGATTCTTTCTCCTGGGCCACATCTGGCCAATCAGTAACAGTGGATCACTGGGAGGATACAGGTGTGCAAAAGTAGTTCTTCCCTAAAGAGCCCCAATTGCTCTTTGGTGGCTATTGTTCATGAGTTTGCTACATTTCCCTTATATTCTTTTTGCTTTTAGTGACAAGAAGCTCTTGGGATGAGGAGATCTGAGTGTATCAGTGGCTGTCTGATGTGGTACATCTTTTTATTTCTTCTGAACTGACTTCTCTCAAGAACCCGGGGGTTTTTCTCTGTTTCATTCTGCTGTTGAAGAAGTTGAGGGTAGCCTGAAAACCAGCCCTTGGCCCAGTGTACTCAAGGATTGTAAGACTGAATTTCAGCTTTTCCTTTTAAGTGAGGCTGAGAGGCTTTCTTCTTTTGGAATAGGGAGAATGGGAAAAGACTAGGAAGGGTAAGGAGAAGACAGTAAGGAGCCCCATGGTTGATCCTGCCTCCTGGGACCCCCTCTTACCTTTCATGGACCCGACCTCTCTCGTCCCCAAGGGTGACAGTCACTGTACAGTTTTTGTGCAGGTCAAACTTTTCACTGTACAAGTGATAGTCCGGAGTCACCCATCCAACCCAGACGCAGGAGGGGTCCTGCCCTGCGAAGATTCGGATGGCATAGTAGCATTGCTGTGGAGAGATCACAGACCACAGGTGAGAGTGAGTGGCCCCCAGTCGGGGGAAGGGCTTGAGAGGCTGAGATAAAGCAGCCACCTATTGGCCCTCTTTTAAAAAGCACACACTGTTGAAGAGCTACTATACTCTTAGCCCAGAGGAAGGGTGAAAGAGAGATAATGGCTTTCTAATTTTCCTCTTTCCTGCTCTGCTTTAGCCTCTAGAACAGCAAACAACCTTGTTGGCAGAAAGATGCTTGAGATGAGATTAAGAGGTGCTGTTGATGCAATTTATGACAAGCTCCTAGAGCAGTCTGCATAGGGCCCTAACCACCTCCAGGTACCAGGCAGACCTGGACTGGAAGGAGGGCAGGCACAGTCCCTGTCCTTAGAGGGATAAGAGCCAAGGGCCACTCTACACTTGTACAGAGAGGGCCAAGTAAGTTTTTGTTGTTGATGAAAAAGAGGCTGCAGGGGCCGGGATTTAGCTCAATGGTTTCGCCGCCTGCTGCGCAGGTGCAAGGACCCAAGTTCGATCCCCGGTACCAAAAAAAAAACCAAAAAAAGAGGCTGGAAGCTGAGCTTGGTGGCACCTGTCTATAATCCCAGAAGTCTGAGGCGAAGGTAGGAGGATCACAAGTTCAAGCCCATGCTGGGCACTTCAGTGACTCAGTGAGACCCTCTCTCAAAGTACAACAATAAAAAAGGGCTAGGCATGTAGCTCAGTGCGAAGGCCCTGGGTTCAATCCCCAGTACTTTTTGTAAAAAGAGCTGTGAAAGAAAAAACCCATGATGTAGCTAGACTTGCTCTGCGTGGCCATCTCCATGGCCACAGGCTACGGGCCGTGTTGAGAAGGACAGGAGTTCTTGGTGAGCCGGGCCACGTGATTTGGGAGGTTCATGGCTATGTTACAGTAGTGAGGAATTTGACTGCTTCATCATTTTCTTTATAATACTGAGCAGATTTATTCTTAATGAAGTAAATCCTATTTGTAGTCTGTCAAATTTTCTTGGTTGGGAATAAAAAAGGTCAGGCAGACAAAATCTAGGCTTGAGTTTTGGCACTGTTAGTTATTTCTCCTATGACCTTGGACAAGTCATTTGTCCTCACTCTGCATAATATGGTGCACATTATCACCTATTTCACAGGCCACAGATTAAATTAACTTTAAATGAATTAAATGGAGACTAAACGGGAAGGTGATTCAGTGTGCCCCCCATAGAGTCCATGTCTAGTGTGTGATTTGCTGCAGCAAGAATCTTACTCCTAACGATGCTTCACTTATGCACTCAGGGGTGCAAGTTAACTTTACAGCAGGAGACCCATGCATTTCTTCCATACAGATGCTTTTATTTTATTTTATTTTATTTCCTCCCCCTCCCCCCACCAAGGGCTAAACAAGAGTGAAAGCAAGAAAGAAATTAGGAGGTACTGCTTTCTAACTGCTGTCTAGGTGTGGGAAAGGAACCACAAGTAGCTTCCATCTTCTGGGAGAGCTTCCTGTCCCTTCTCATTTGAGTGCTTTCAGCATTACTTCTGGTATCGCACAGGGACATGAGGGAGAAAACTCACGGAAGTTCACACAAAAGAGCAAACAAAAGGATTTAATTGAGAGCCCCCTGAACTGATGCTGTGAATCAGAAAGTCAATGTTGGGTCCCTTGTGGCAAACTTGTACCAAGTGCACAAAGATGCCCAATTAGGCCCAGGTAGAGCTTCTACTTTGCACTGGATAAATGTCTTTCTTCCTTACACTTGAGAAATGCCATAGATACATTCTGGACCATCAAGACAGACATTAAAAAACAGAGTAAATGGCAATTAGAGAGGATCTCTAGACAGAATTTTGCTGTAAGGGGCATATTCTAGGCACAGCAAAGAATCAAATAATTAAAACCATAATAGAGCACATTTACTTACTGTTGTTGTAGGAGAGAGTATTTCTTGCATCTGTTTCCTGGAGGGAAGATAATCCACGTTTTAGTTACTCGGTTGTATAGAGAATCCCACACTTCTGACAGGCAACTGATCTACCTTTAATGCTCAAGGTAAATTTAGGCCACTGGCTGCTTTATGTACACAGGTGACTGCAACTGGCCTTGGGATTTGCTAGGTAGGGCTGTGACTTCCAAATCTGTCCCTTAACACAGATGGTAATTTAGAGCTGGGGATGGAGATAGAGAGGTTGTAATAACATCAGTAGAGACGTCTATCTCTGCATGGTTTATTCTGTTCTCTCAGACAGCTGCACTTGTTTAAAGCTTGGTAGATAGTGAAATACTACAAGAGATGCAAACAAGACAGCTCCAGATGGCAGGCATATATCAATGGTTAAAAACAGAAATCAAAGGAAAGAAAACAAGGAATATATTCTTTATCAGGAAGGAAGAAATCCCATTACTCAAGAGTTATAGAGCTGCAGGGCTGGAACAATGCCCACAGGTAAGGAAAGAAGGCAATTTTTGCCTCCAAAATTTTATAATTTCACATCCCTTTCACTTCAAAAACAAAAGGTGGCCAGCAAGGAGGCTTGTGCCCAGAGAGCTCTAGAGCTCTAGAGGAGGAGAAACTCCCGAATGTGACTCTGTTTAGCTTTATTGGCCCCTTAGTTGTGCAGTACATCGATGCACACACCCTCATATGCACCTGCGTGTCCACAAGTCACACATTTCTTTACCTGACTGAAGCAGAGAGAATCTCACACATTGAGTTCTTCTTGTGATAAGGAGGAATAAAAAGTGAGCAGAAGCCAATGTTAGAGGAAACACAATGAGCACCCCTGAGAGCCAGAGGCCTCATCCTCACCTTTTTTGGAAAGCATCAGTGTCCAGACAGGGACTGTGGGTGAAGGAGGAGTAGCACTCAACAGGCATGCTCAGACGGCAGTAGATCATGTTGGCATTGCTATTCTGTGTGCCAAATGTCTTGTGGGTCACCTTGAGGCATGGAGGGCTGTCCATGGTGCCATCGATCCTCACGACCTGGAAACACCATGCGTCCTTACCCTGACATACCAGAAGGCCTGACGGTGACCTTGTCCCTCCTCCTCTCATTGACATAAATAACATACAGCAAGGCATTCTGCAAACTATAAACATTGTCCCTGATGATAACCAAACCATGATTCTCATCATTATTTAGGTCCTGTCTGATAAAAAAGAATACATCTTCTTCTTGCTAGGGAATTTAAATATTTTAAAACATACCCACTGGCTGCTCTGCAAGATGAAGGGTAAAGAATAAATGCCAGAGAGGGGGTGGTGTCTGGGCGATGTGGCGTGGTGTCCATAAAAGCTGACCTTGTAGGTCGGGGGGACATGGCTAAAAAGAAAAATTTTCCCATGATTTATCTTGTCACCGGCCGTGAGAACACCTAAAGGAGAGGGCAGCAGAAGGCCCAAAGCTCAGGAAGAGAATCTGAGCTCCTGCAGAGGGCACCTTGCCCTACCCAGCACAGTTCCCGTCTCTGTCACCCTTGTCCTAGACCGAGAGCTAGGACACAGGCTGCCTTAAATCCTGCTGGCAATTCAGAGTTCTGGGAAGTGCAGCAGGGTGGGGTAGGGAGAAAAGATCAAACTGGATTTCTAAAGTGTGTGTGTGGTGGGGCAGGAGAAGTAAACTGAGACAACAGAAGTAACTTCTTTTTTTGGGGGGTACCAGGGACTGGACTCGGGACCTTGCGCTTGAAAGGCAGGTGGCGGAACCACTGAGCTAAATCCCTGGCCCAACTTTTCTTTTTAATAACCTGAGCCTCTCCCCTGCTCTCTGGTGAACAGCTCTCACTCTGGGATTCACAGTTTGCTTACATAACTGTGCATGGTTTGTACATTGTTCTGAGTGGAGGGCATCTAGATTCTATCAGTTTATCGAAGAGGTTCATGACCTCCTAAACCTTAAGAGCTATCATTCTAAAAAGTAAGAGTCAGGGCAGAATCAGAGAAATAACAGTCTCTACTATTTAAGACTGTGAGGGGCAGTGGAGAATTAAGAGCTGATGTGTGCTGAATTCAGACTGGAGTGTGAGTTAAGGGAACTGAGATTGGGTTAAAGCAAGGCATAGAGTTGAGCACAAGGAACACGCGAGAAGCTGTTCTGTTTGGCTTTATGTAAGCATTTTTCTCCCCATACTCACCACCAAAAACCAATTGTGGGCACACGCAAAATAGAGGCAAGTAGATGTAGAAGCAGACCCCAAATTATGCTCCTTACAATTCCTGGCTCCCCTCAGCACCCCCAAAAACATGGGTGTACCATGATCAGTTATCACACTTCAGTTTAAATCTTGGTAATGGCACCACAGAAATTAAACAGGGCCTAAAATATACCAAGTCATGAGCATCGAAGAGCATGTATGTTCAGGACATATAACCTTCAGTGCAGGTATTGGACTTTTTAAAGATAACAATGCTTGAGATATCTAGATACGGTGATTATTATGACAATCAGTGTAGGGATGTCTGGAGAAAATCCAGGTGTTCAAAGGCTTGGGACTCAATCTGCAAGGTCTCCTGTAAGATGACACTGAGCAGCCCTCATTAAGGTGCCTGCAACTATGGGTTTGAGGACCAGAGAAAGGTATCTGGTTGACACTGAGGGCAGGGACTTAGGTGAGCAGCTGTCTGCTGACAGAGGAATCACAGGGAACTTAGTGCCTTGGGCCCCTGCCCTGATATATAATTTACCTCTATGTGTGGATGATCCTTTGGTACGTTGACAAATGTCGGGAGGCGCTTGCTGAACCACACTGCAACGTCTCGGTTCATGTTGACAGCAAAAGGCTCAAAGCCCTCTTGGAGGCCACACATAGTATAAAATTGGAAGGTACTGGCATCCATCCCGAGATTCATGCGGCCAATCTGAGACAGCCCCAGAGAGCAGATGGGCACAAATCCTGCAGAATAAAGAGTCCTGCTTCAGCCTACAGGTACCAGCCTAGATGGCCTAGTGTTTCCTTAAGAGACATGGGTCCCAGTAAGAAAGATGGGACATGAGTTTTTGTCTCTTTCTTGGCACATAAAATCAGCAAAAGGGAGCCATCCAAAGACTATCACTGCCCATATGAGGTGAGAAAGAAAAATGAGTTTTGTTCAAACTCGTCTGGGAAAAGCAATCATCTCTGTCACATCAGTCTTAATACACAAATAAACATCAACTGGGAAAGTTAAACCAGTAAGAAAAAAAGTGGAATTCTTTGTCTATGCCTTATTTAAAAATTGATCTTAGGCCCTCTGAAATTTTAAATATTACCAAAACCAAAACAATATAATAGACTTAAAGCATGACTTAGGAAATTTTGCCACAAAAATGTGTAATTATGTGAGATAGTGGGTATGTTAATTTTTTACAGTAGTAACCGTTTTATGTCTCATATGATATCACATACCATAAATATACCCAGTAAAATTTATTTATAAAAAACAAAGAATGAATTGCTGCAAATTGCTTAAGTTTTCCAGGCTTCAGCATCCTTGTCAACAAAATGAGAGTTCCAATGGTCCTTCATGTTTTCAGAGTTTGGAATGTTAGCCTTACGATTCTGCTGATTTATATATTCCCATTCTCCTGGCCCACTGCTCTCACCTAAGTGGGAGAGCAAAAGTTTCCATCAAGAGCTAGAGAAATCTCCTCTATTCCTTCCTAAAGCTACTATCCTATCTCCCAGCTCACTTCGGCATTCTGATCCTGTTTAGAAACTGCTGTTCGGAATAGACCAAAGCAGTTGCAATTGCTTGGCATTTTTGCTTGTGGGTTATTTATAAATCATAATTGTGGACCAACAAATCAGCAAAGCAGGGAAAGCACTAATTATCTTGGATTTGGGAAGAGGCAGGAGGTAGGTGCTGGAGGACAGGTGGAGCTGCACAAAGGAACTGCTCTCAGGCCACTGGTGAAATCGGAAGTTGGACGCTCACAAAGGAAGCTGGCACCACTTCAGGACTGGAGGGCTCCTTTCAGGGGAAATTAAAGGTTACTCTAGGAACATTTACATTCAACAGTGAGAGCTTTCCTTCACAGACACCAAGACCAAGACACATTCTTCCTAGTGGGAGTACTCCTACACTATTACCTAAGGTATGAAGTTTCTATATGCAAATAATAAATATGCAAAGAGTAAATCTCTCCCAAGCTACTTGGTTAGTTTTAGAAACTCTGGGCTTACTTAGGACACAGGTATGTTTAATACCATTTCTAAGTGAGAGGGAACTTTAATGCAATCCTACCAGAATCGCAGTGACTTCTTTACAAGTTTCCTCTCAGGAACAACTGGACTAGACCACTAGCCCTGCCCCTCCAGAGAGCCAATGAACTGGTCCATTGGACAGGCATCATTCACGCTGCATCCTAAATACTATGATGCATCTGGCATCTTTGTGCTAGGACCTATGATAGATTAAGCCCTCACCTTTCTATAGGCAGAGGTTTTTATAAATAAGTAACCCTGGGATATCTGACTATGGTATAGAAAGGACTGAATGCTAGCAAAATTTCTTGAGTCCTTACTGGGACAGAATGCTCTATTATGTGCTGTATGGCAAGATGTGAAGGAAGAAAAAGAAACTCTTACAATCATAATAAGCTTAGAGAAATGGTGACAAGGAAGGGAACAAAAAAGATGTTATGGCTGTGTCTAGATGTTCCCTCAAAGCCTCATGTGGTCACAGGTGGGGCTTTTCAGAGGTGGGTGGGTGTAGAGTTTGTGATACAGGGATTAAGTGTGTGATGCTGGGATCAAGGGTGTGTGATGACTGAATTAGCCCGCTGATTAGTTTTGCACCGTTCTGGATGTAGACAATGGGAAGGCCCACCCTCGGTGTGAGTGCTACCTGCCTGAAGGATGGATAGCCTAGAAAGACCACAAGGGACACTTCACTGATTTGCTGCCTTCTGCCTGGCACAAACTGTTTCTCTTCTGCAATTCTGCTCTGCCATGCCAACCTGCCTTGGAGCCAGCCAATTATGAACTAAAGCCTCTAAAAACCGTAAGCCAATTAAATCTTTCTTCCTTTAACTTTTGAGTGTTGGGTAATTTGCTTCAACAATGAGAAAAGTAACTGAGAAAAAAAGAGTAATTTTTCCCTGCAAACTATCCCTACTTCCAAGACAGTATTTTGGTTATTTTGCTAAGGAACACTGTGACTACAGTAGTTATATCTTGGAGCCACAATCACAAAGCAGTCCAGTCTTGACATGAACATAGAACAGAATGTCTTAAGAAAATGTCTCTCCTCTTTTTTTCTCTATGAACCCAAACAGTGAAATAGGAGAACAGCAGGTATAAATGCCTGAGTGGGAACGAGGAACAAGAACAAGCAAGCCTTGGGACATCTAACTTCCTAGTGCAAACTCACTGACCACCCAAGAGGAGAAAAATAACGTTTGTATCAAGCTTTTTTCTAAGGAACTTGGGGTCCTCATCATTACTAAGTGTTGGTAGAAGGAACAACATTTTACTGGGGATAAAGCTGAAGGTCTGTGGAGTTAACAGACTTGATTATGGTCACGAGAAGGGTAAGTGACAAAAGATGACATCCCACACCCTGTGAGTCACGAGTCAGCTGCCAGACAGTGTGCAACAGAGGAAGGGAATATGAGTGGGGACGAATGCTCCAGATCAAAACAGCAGCCTTGACGCAGGGCTCATTACAGAGTGAAGTGCTCTTCTTGCTGGGACGAAGCCATCTCTGCAGGGGAGAGCTGAAGACATCAGGGAACAGCCAGGGATGCAAGACTGTTGGCAACCTCCTGGGGCTGCGTGGGCATAGCTGGGCAGCTCTATGAAGCAGCAGAAGAGACGCTAAACCCAAGGCTTGAGCCAGGAAAGAGAAATACTACCCGAAGGCAGAGGAAAGGTGAATTTCCAGAAGGCACCAACATGCTCTCCTGGGAAAGGTTTGATCACTGGATACATTTAGTCAGTTCTTTTCACCTGTCAAGAGGCTCCAGCTAATAATCTCTTCATTTCTCAAGGCATTCACATTTCAGGTAACTTCACAACTCCACATGATAGGTTGCAGGGGGCACAAGGATAGAATAAACTACTAATACATGTGATTATGCTGACATCTCTGAAGAGAGTTGAGGGCCGGGGATTTAGCTCAGTGGTTCCGCCACTTGGCTTGCAAGCACAAGGACCCGAGTTCAATTCCCGGTACCAAAAACAAACCAAAAAAAGAGACTTGAGAAGAAAATATGCAAATGGAATTATCTTGAACCAAGAATTGTATAAAGTTCTCCCTCTTAGGACAGGAACAGCCTCATGTGGTCTTAGGTGGAGCTTTTTCAAATGTGGCTGAATCTAGAGTGTGTGATTGATTCATGGTGCAGTGCTAGGCTCAAGGGCACTAGGGTTAAGGATGTGAGTACTACCTTAAATGAGATGAAGGGGGCAGAAAGACACTGTTAAGGTCCCTTGTGGCTTTTGCTACCTTCTGGCCACCATGAACTGTTTCTCCTCTGCCAGGCCCATCTGCCTTGCCACCCCGCCTTGGAGCCAGCTGATTATGGACTGAAACCTCTACAAACTGTGAGCCAAATAAACTTTTCCCCCTCTAACTTTGGGTGTCAGGTATTTTGTCTGAGCAACGAGAAAAAAGTACCTAAGACAGTGCATTTTTTTTAAATAGAGGAAAAGAGAACGCTGAAAGAAAAGCCTTCATCTTGGAGGGTCCTAAGCTTCCAGACACCTTCAGGTGACAATCCTGAGAGCTGTGATGGTCCAGGCCAGGGACCAAGGCAAGGAATATGATTAGAAAAGTTCTAATGAGGACTACACGCGGATACCACCCAGGATGCACAAGAGGATGGAGATGACAACTTGTAAAACAACCCAGAGAGCAAAACAGCCATAATCTGTAATGTCTCTTCCTCGTCCTTCCCCCAAAAGGGCTAAAGGCTTCTGGCTGGTGTAATGGCCTGAAACAGGGCTGACGAGCTGGTGACCAGAAGAGCTCAAGTATATAGGGCATTATGCCTTATGGGGGGTTACAAGGCATAAAATGTTTATTTTCAATAGATGACATTCCTAACAACTCAAGGCAAGAACTGTTGTCTCTTTCCATCTTCTGCAGAGAACACAGAGATACTATATAGTTATTCCATGCTTCTGGGCTATTGTTATCAAAGACTAGCACATCAGTTTCCTTTCAGTTGCCCCCTCCACCAGCTCCTGAGTTATCAGAGAACCAAAAGAGCCTTCCAATTATCGTGTCTCTGTATTATTAAAGTGTGATACAATACTACAGTGTAATGTGTGAACATATTATAGTACAATTCTATTCTAGGATAGCTTCCAAAGAATAGACTTTGTCATTCTGAAGGTCAAATCATGTTTCTGTACACAAAAGGACTACAAAGCATCTCTTTTGTTACATCATAGATGATCTCTGAAAGCAGAGCTACCCAGAATAATCTCTCTCCTTTATATCCTTTCTCTGCTCAAATCCTACAACAGTCCCCCATTTACTGGAGGGTGAAATCTAAGGGTGCTTATCCCAAAGTAGGCAACAGTTTCTCGAGTAAGAAGGCTGAAACTTGGTATTTGAAATTATAGTCTATACCAGTGATGAACTTTTTAGAGCTTTCAATGATAACAAGCAGCTGGCTAGGGCACGCATGCCATAGGTTTGCCACCACTGGTCTATATCTTATCTATTGCTCCAGCCCCATCATCCATACATTTCAAACCCAAATCTTCCATCCTTGTGGTGTTCCACTCTCTCCTGAAGTTTCCTGAGGCCACACCATTGGTCTCATTTCCTGGGAACACACTTCTCAGAGGCAGACATTCTGTATTCTTAATTTAATATTCAATTCCAATCTATTCTTATATTAATTCTGCCTTAGTGATTTGTCATTTATAACTCTCTGCCTTTCCTGATTAGTCACCTTTTCATATTTTCATCTTATTTATTATAAATCTACAAAACTATCCTCTTAACACTGCTCCTACCTGGATTAGCACATGGTTTAGACTACTGCTTCTCAGACTTAAAAGGTGCATACAAAGCCTGAGAGTTTCTCTTCAGGATGCAGATTCTGGTTCTAGTCTGCTGTAGGGCCAGTATTCTGCATTTCTAACAAAGGGCCACTCTTTGAATAGCAAAGCTTTGGACTTTACAAAGTTCTCATCACTCTGCACAGCATACAAGATTCTTATTTCCTCTTTACAGCTGCACCGAAGACTAATAGATTTATAATCTCATCTAGTTCACACAACTGTAAAGCCAGAGAAAGGTTTCTGGATTCATTCCATACCACGGCTACTTTCCTTGGGGAGGAGCTGGATCTTCTAGTTCTTCATTATCCTCAGGCCTTGAGAGGCAGTGCCATACACAGTGGGTATTTGGGAAGCATCTGCTGGTCGCCCACACTGCTCTGATGTCCATGTGCAGTGCTCTCTCTCCTCTGCCTCTGACCAACACGCAAGCTGCTCCCTATGCTGGTGAACTCCTCCCACCTGTCTCCTTACAGGGGATTTTCTTTAAAATTTTGACTTAAAATCTCTTCAAAGGGCATAAAAATTTGACCCCTCCTGGTTTTAGTCATTCTCTCTCTCTAGGAAAATGTGAGTTGCAACTTTTCTATTTCCCCAAATATTTGGTGCTTAGAAAAACCACTAAAGCTCTTAGATGGTACAGTTAGATATGCACACTGCAGATAACAGGTGTGTCTAAAAGTGCATAAGTCATTTATAAAACTAAAAACATTGTGAATAAATGATATTTCTATTGTGTATACATGGTTCCATGCATGTATGTTCAGTTGCCTATGCAGTTACATATTTTTAGCTTTGTAGGCAGGGATGGCTTCCTTCTGTAAGGCCTCAGGAATTTAGAGTTACAAGGAGCTCTAACCATTCACAGAGGGAGAAATAAAGCCAAAGAGGTTAAAGTCAACTAAGATGTCACAGGTGAGCAGTGGAAGAGGCAGGGAGAGAGTCCAGATCCCTGATGGGGGAGCAGCTCCTCCTGTAGCAAGCAGAGGGTGTGCACACAAGAGGTGTGAAGTCACCATCACTGAACTTCATGTCTTAGGAGAATGTGGAATTTATTGCATCTATCCTCCACTCTGGTATAGATGCCCAGGTGAGCAAGCAGAGGTTCCCTGAAAGCTACACAGTTTGACAGAACAAGTCTGCTGACTTGTTGTCCACTTCTTTGTGTCCCACATGGCAACAATCTCGCGAACTTCTTGTATGCTATGTAGAAAGGAAATAATAAGCTCTAGCTGCCTTTTCATGAAGATGGAAGCACTCCTTTGATTGCAGTCTAGGCATGGCCATATAAGCGCAGCTGTGTTTGATTTCATAGCATTGTTTGAATTTCAAAATAAATTATATTTCATCCAAGGGAACAGCCAAGTCTAACTTTATATTTCAGTCATTCTCATCAAAGCATCAAGTTCAAGTATACACACACTGGAGACTGACAATTTAAACTGGAATAAAAGGATAATTCTTTAATTTACTGATTTTCTCTGCTGCCAGGGACATTAGTCCCTACACAATTTGCATTTCTTTTGTAATACTGGGAAACCTGGGAAGCCTGAAAATGACAAGGTGAAGGGCAGGGAACCAGGAGGAGAACTTGTGGGTTAATTCTGGAAGTTGAGAATTCATTTTTATGCTGTGCACACCAGCTACCACTATTATTTGTTTTGATTCATCAAAAATGATAGTGTAAGGAATAGTCTTAGGTATCTGAGTTCCAAATTTGCGAAGGACAGTATACCCTGAATGTGGGAGTAGAAGGGCACACTCGGCTTTCCCTGGGGTTTTCCTCAAACTCGTGCAGTGGGAATGGAGGCGGGATGGTAGATTTACCATTCTCAATCTCATAGTCAGCGAAGGCAAGTTCAGAGCCTTTGTTGGTGATCAGCAGCTCCCCATTCAGTGTGAAGATCATGGAGGCATCATCCAGGTTAATCATACATCCAACCACATCTCCTGGCTGCCAGGTTCTCCCAAAATACCCACTCCCTTGATGCCAACGCTGGCCCTACAAAACAAGGCACCAGGGTTTAGAGAACTGGAGGTCCCAAAGGCCTGGAAGTTGGATAAATGAATAGATAGCAATATCAACTGGCAGTGGTACATGCTTTCTACAAGGACTCATCTCTTTCCCATGGATAACTTACAGGGAAGAGGTCTGTCTTACAGGTGAATGAAACCAAGAGACACAGGCTGATCATAATGGCTGGTGTCTCCTGATCTCAGTTAGCTAACACAACCAACCAGATTCTCTGTAAGACAAATTGGTAAGATCCCCAAAATACTAGCTGCGTAGAGATCAATGAGTTAGTTGCCTTTGGAATGCAGTCAATGGGGTTGGGTGAAGGAATAGATAGGAAGGTGTTTTCAGAAAGGATTTCGGTCTATAGTCCTTTCCTCCACCAAAGCAAAGAAATAATCTTTGATTATTCGCTCAGTGTCTATTGGCCAGTGGTGGTGGCCACTCACTTTGAAGCCTGAGACCCAAACACTCGGTGTGCTTCTGGCCTCTGGGAGATGTTTGGAGGGGGAACACTTGGAATGAGGACGAGTGGATGCTACAGACTCACCCTGCTGCCTTCAAACACAAAGGCTTGGTCATCAGCCCCCAGCTCCATGTCCGGCCGGCAGCCTGGCCTGGCCCAGCCAACCCGCATGTCTCCTCCAGTCACTGCTTCAAACTCAAAATACCACTTTCCAGATCTCACCGCATAGGACCGCTCTACCCGAAAACATCGAATCTTGTCTATACTGATTTTCTCTACAGCTGGATCAGCTATTGTGAGAAGGAAGGTGAGTCGGAGGTGTGGACGGAAAGAAAAAACACAGACTTTTAATAATTAGGTAGCATTCTCCAAAAGAACTTGATGATAACAACAAAGATGGCCACAGATCTCCCACCATCCAATATAGCATTCTGGTTATACCATATCCATCATCATCATCAACATCATCATCATCATCACAAAAATACAAGCTGCCACTTAATGAGCAGTAATTTATAGTAGATCTTTCAGGGACCTTATGCCACAACAGTCTATGGGATCAGGATGGAAAAGGCTCAGAAAGTTTAAATCACTTATTCAAAGTCACAGAGCCAATAAATTGAGGATAAAGGATCTAAACCTGGGTCTCACTCCAAAGCCTTCCCATGAACTTATACCACCCCTGTGACCTACGATACTTCTTGAGGTAAGGGACAACAATGACATGTTTATCAATTGTAAACTGGTGATTTTTTTTCAAATTCCACAAACTACAGTATATGATTTTATTTATATAATTCAGCATATTGCTTATTATTGCCCACACATATTTAAATGGTCCTCAGTTACAGTTCTTACTTCTCAAAGATCTTTGAAAACATACTCAGGCAAAGCATTACTAAGTATTTAAGTTGATATCCAGTGGGCACTGGTAGTCAACATTATGGAAAAAGGGTTAATACGCTGGTGATTTTCATCAGTGATAGAATTTAACTTGGGCCTGTGATTATGTGATCCAAACTAAGCTGTTCTTCACATGCAAGGAGCATAAAAGAAATAAAGATGACTTGGTTTTGTAAGCAGTTATCCTGAAAAGCGTAGCTTCTCTAGAAGATAGTGAGTTCCCTGTGGGTTTGGGTCAGTCTGCTCACCACAGGAGCATGTGCAAATGGGCAACGCTTTCTATCAAGGGTGGTCCCCTCCCCCTTTGGAATACACATATATTTTTAAAAAGTACCATCTGTAAAAGTACGAGTTTGACCTATTTAAAATTAGCATTTCACCAGAATAGGATCTGTCTAGTAATCTGAGGCCAGAGTGAGTGAACCTCCCAGCTCATTACCAAGTTCTTGATCTGATGACTCAATGTTATACCCATAACCAAGAAACGTCCGGATGGCTTCACGCAGGCTGTCCCTGTTTGACTTCTTGGTACGCTCATCCAGCAATGTATACGGCACCAGACGGGGATTTCTTTTGTTCTTCAAATCCTATGTAAAGCCAGAGGAGAAAGGTGCCAAGAAAACACATTTCAACTTTTACAAACAGCTCATCCTACGTACATGTTCCTGGCTGGCTCTTGCTAGTCTATTAGCTCTTCCCTAAGTGTCTTGATATTTACCAATGTACATATTTTCTGTTTCTCTTCAGGATGAAATGAGTATAAATGGGAAAAATTTTACTAATGCTCAAAGCTGGCAGTAAAACGCATTTTAATAATGCCAGCCTGCAAATAAAAAGATGTGTCATGAAACTGGTTAGAAACTTCCATTCCCAAGGCAAGGCAGCTGGGATTTGCATAACTATTCCCCTATGGAAACTCATGCCACCACTCAAACTATGAGAGCCTCCTCTACACAACAGCCTCTTAAGAAGCCTTCCCAGAGAAATATCAGAGAAGGTAGCAGAGCCAGAATGGGTCTGTTTCACTGTAAAAGGCAAACATCTGAAGCAGGGTCCTTCTCAGTTTCTTTAAAGGGCTAAGAGACTGCAAGGCCAACTGCAGAAAAAGTCACCTGAACCCTTACGTATGACATGCTGTTTGAATCACCTTCCACGGTTTCCACAGGTGCACTCTTCTTGGCTTCCAAACCCGTGTAGGTCTGGAGGCTCAGACTATGAATTAACACATGTGCTCACAGCCACCTCTGAAACTTTCCTGATATTGACCCTACCACTGGTGATAACTAAGACGAGGAAAGTCTTTTCAGGAAAGAGGTGTGCTAGAGACTTGGGGGCTGAACACTGGCTCCAATCTCTGCCCCATTTCTTGCCTTTGCTTGGCTGTTAGGTTGCTTTGTGTAGAAGGCAAGAGCTATGCCTAGGAATCCCTGGCTCGACAGAATGAAGCAAGGGACCATAGAATTCTGGGTGGTTTGTTCCTTTCCTAGAAGAGTTTTCCCTTCTTTTCACCCTCACTGGTAGATATTTGGGACCATCAGTGAAAAACTGCTGACATACAGTATTAATTTGTGTGAACCTTCTATTGACCTTGGAGAGTGACAGGAAAGCTCAACTTTCTGTAATATGCCATGTCAGAGAATGAACTAAGATGCAGCTGGTGGATGCATACACAGAATGGTACAAATTGTGAGTGAATCTTTAACAAAGGAGAAGGTAAACATCCATTTCCACAAAATTGGAATTATGCCTAAAGTCAATGTCAATGTGACCATTACAAATTCCATTCAGCCCCTGATTCTATAAATAATAAACATACTCCAGAGTGATAGACGGAGTGCAAGGGCAACTTTCATCTTCCAAAATAACATCCTCCAAAGCAAAATGGTATTTTGATGGATAAGCACATCTCTCAAGTTTTCCAGCATGTCTGACCCAGTGCTTCTTACCTGTTGAATGCCATAGGTCCATCCTTGTTTTATTCTATCTTTTGCCCAAACATTGTGTGCATTTTCTGCCAGCTTATCCACTAAAATTTCTTGAGGAGGAAAGAGCTTCACATCAGACAAATCCAAAGGGGCTGGCTTATAGCCATTGGTCATCATGTAGCTGTAAGTATATGCAAAAGGATATACATATTTTAACAGAGCTGTGTGATTTTCCTTTTCCAGATTTTAGATCAAGATCATATGGTTACCCCACTAGGCAACTGAGGCTACAGTCAGAAGTTCCTCTGTTTGGTGGTGGATAGTTGAACTCTATTTCAAGTCAATAGAGGAAGCTTCTAATTTACCATTGTTCTAGCACATGTATAGCACAGATTCACATATGCGGGCAAGTGCTTTACCCTGAGCTACATCTCCAGGCCCAGTGGCACAGATTTGAAGGAGACTGTTGGAAAAAACAGATGATCACTGCAACCCATCTTCATTTCTAAGACAACTATATATATGTCCTATGGATGATGGGCACATTCACCATACTATATATGACATCATTGGATGGGCCTTCATACCACTTCAAAAACTCAAAACCAGATCAGCAAAGTCCAGACCTTGAGTCATTTAAAAAAGAAATAAGTCAGCAAAAAATGGTCACTCAGTCTTAGAAAGCTAAAGCTTTGCTTTTGGAGTTAAAACAAAAAAATCATGCAACGAAGAATTTGTGAGCTTGAAGTGACCATAGTACTAGCTAACTGTCCAGTTCTGGAGACACAGTCTCAGATATCTGTCACCTGACAGACAATATGAAGATGTGAGAGTTCAGTATGAGTCCAGGGGGACAGATCATATGAGTGGAGAAGGCAGGGACACACTGGGGAGTGATTCTGTGGAGTGCAGTTCATTCTAGCCATGTGAGAATGAGTCCAGAGGTGCCGATTGCCTCAAGGCAACTGCTGCCCAGATGCTGGCCACAACCTAAATGTGGTAGTCCAGGGACCATTCAACTCAGGAATTTGAGCAGCATGAAATGCAGGGTGAATTGTGGGCATACAATATTGTCCTGGATCTGCTTTCCCAGAATGCCTGCTCTTCAGTGGAGCCAGCACACACTAGCCATCTCTCAAATACGCTTTCCTTTGCATCAGGAGTTGTATGGAAGAGTGGAGCTTGGCAAATGGGAGCTTAAGAGGAAAGATAGAGAAGATAAGCATTTGATTAAAGCTAGTACTGCCTCAGTTCCAAAATAACTATGACTGCGTGTGTGTGTGGTGTATGTGTGCGCACACTCAAGGTTGGTACACATGGGAGCAAGTGAGGGAGGAGGAAGCTGGTGGAGGCACTGGTGGGGCACCGTCAGAATGTGGGAGAATGTGTGATTTTGTCTCAATGTAGGGGGTGGGAGGGACGGAGATGTAGGGGGCCAAATGAAATCTTGGCAGAGACATCTATTTCCACAAAAGATTTAGAAGGTTGGTCCAGTGCCAGAGGAGTGAATTGTTCCTGTGTCTATGAATCATTTTCACGCTCCTTTGCCAACTGCAAACCAAACACAACCAAGTACAACACACACATCTGAGGTCTCCATACCATTTACCTCAAAACTAACAATGGTAGTGTTAGGTCTAGACAGAGGAGCAGAAAGAAGAGAGATCTTGAAACAGTTCCCTCTCAGGAGGCTCTGTCCAAGGGCCTCATAGCTGCGTAGATAAATGGGAGCCCGCCTTACCTGTATCTAGGCCATCACCTGGCTTAGAACACGGGCCTCCCACCCTCTCAGCTTAGACATTCAAGCTGAAGCATGAAGCCTTGGGCTATTACAAAGCCACCTACTTTTTGGGCAGTTTGACCTTCTTGAGCTCCTCCTCAGCAGCTGGGTTAACATGAGCGATGTGGCAGCCCAGGGCCAGAAGAGTTCTGCGACATAACAGAGGAAGAAGTCTAGTGTCAACTGTAAGATAAAGCACAAGAACCCTAACCTGCAGCTAAACTGATAAAAATGGGCAACAGCCACTCACAGACCTGGAGTTGGCAACCATTTTCTGTAAAGGACCAGATGGTACATGTTTGAATAGTCACAACTATTCAACTCTGCCATTATAGAGCAAAAACACCATGCTATCTTTGGCTACAGACGATATGCCCATCAACCAATGAGCTTGGCTTTGTTACAATAAAATTTATTTATAGAAACAGGTAGCTGGTCTGGCTGTCCCATAGGCCATAAGTTACTAACTTGTGATTAGATGGTAACAAGCATGAAAACACAAAAGAGAAGCTTGTTAATTGTACCTCTTGGGAACATTTTCCAGTTTACAAATTCACTTTGAAGCATATCTGCCTTCTAATTTCATCGAACAGACAGGCTCCTAATGCCAAATCCACAGGTGAGCAAATATTTGTTGTGTGTTGCCCATCTAGTGCCTCAAGCGAGGCCTGACACCATGAGGTACAAAGGTCCTTACTCAAGAAGCTTCAGTGTAACTGAAGATATCACCTAGGTGAGCCTATGAGATAGCACCTTTCATACACTGTTATATCAACAAATACTAGAGTGCCCTGCACTGACACAGAACAGCGAAATAGAGAGAACAGGTAACAAACACAAAAGGAGTTCAAAATGAGAGATCCCAACTTGGGATAGTAAAGTCTGAGTCTTATATGGGTGGGGTCATAGGGAGCTAGAAGTTGTTTTAAAATGGAATTTCAGTGAATCAGACCATGTTTCCCACTGGTTTTTAGAAATGTCTTATCTTCTTTGTTTCTTGATTGAATGTGAATTTTAAGAGGTCCTTGAATCTTTTGATTCTGTTTCTCTTTTTTTCTGCCTCCCACACCTTTTCCCTGTTCCTAGAAAATAGCAAATGGGCTCTATGGAAATACGTACACTAAATAATAATGGTGGATTGGTTATTCACTATGTTAAATCCTCTTGTGAAATGAATAATCACCATCTCCTCTAATTTATCAGCATGTGCCATGTTTTCAGGCAAGAGCAACGTATCTTTGCAGTTTAGTTATAATGCATTAAATCATCCACTCACTGTTTAGTCCAACTTCAGTTCAATTAAACACTCACTTTAAGGTTTCAGTTGACATTTGCAGGTTATAATTCTTCTCAGTTTCAGGGAGCTTTGAAAACTCCACAAGGCAGGGGTGTTGTCTTTTATTATCATCTCGTATCTAGATGACAACATAAGAAAGAATATAATTTAAGTTTTGACAGCTGGCATTGTGCTGGAAAACAGACATGAACACACTTTGAAACATGGCCTGGGAAACACATATCAGGTGAGATAAAGACAGCAACTTGCTGACAGGTGAACAGATGATCTTCTCTCTAGTAACTGATGCACACAGTCCCCTAGTCACCAATGGGCTTCTGCTCTGCAGATTTATTTCTAGACTGATGTCTGCACTTAGAACTTACTTTCCCAGAGGAGCAGTTCTACTCATGGCATCCATGCTTCTGTTTATTCAAAATTCAAGTCACTATAATGTGACTTAAGAGTATCATCCTTCAGTAAATAAAGGACTACAGAAGCCTGACCAGTGTTCAACGGAAATGTAAAACTGGCCACAGATGTGAACTGCATTGTAATTTCAAATTTTCTAGTTAGCCACATTAGAAAAGCAAAAAGAAATAGGTGATGTTACTATTAACAATGCATTTTATTTAACCCAATATGTGCAAAATATTATCGTCTTAGTAAGCAATATAAGAAATTTCTGTATTACGTTTTCAAATGACGTGTTCAAAGTCCAGGGTGTATTTTACGGTTACAGCAAATCTCAATCCAGACTAGCAACTTTTCAAGGCTTAGTAGCCACATGTAGCTCGTGGTTATTATTCTGAATAGTGTGGATCCAAATCTCAACTCATTCACTTGTTTGTTCATTCATTCATTCAACCATTCATTCAACAAGTATTTATGAAGTGAAAGAAGTCTGTGGCAGGCACTGAGCTTGACATTAGGAGTTCAATGGCAAGCACAGACAATATCAGGCTCATGAAGAGAACAGTCTAATATGGCAAGAAGCAGAATGAGATATTTATAGGAATACATGTAAAATTGCAGTTGTGCCAAGTTCTCTAAAGAAGCACTCCGTGCTATTACACAGGCACAGAGCAGAGAGGTACACATATAGGAAGAGAATCTTTTATAGTAGCTATATTCATACATAAGTGTTAGAGTGCAGAGACCTTTTCAATAACTAAGTGGGATTTGTATCGTTTCAGAGTATCAGGGTCACAGGAAGATTCAGAACTCACCTGTCCTTCTGGCTTCAGACATGACCTTATACTTTTCATAGAGCAAAGTCAATTTACATTCCATTTAAAAATACTTTCTAGTGAAAGAAATTCCCTAACCTGTTCTGAGGGTCCATTAATCTTAGTGATACATCTGAAAGCCATGGTCTCCTGACTGAAGATAAATAACAGGCTGTTGCTGACTAGAGTAAAAAGTAGGTAGGTGGAGGAAGAGGACTCATGAAGTTCCAAAACTTGTTCAGTTGTCTAAAGAACCCCTCCTAGTGACAAGACAATCCAACTCCCCATCCTGGGCTGGCCACTGACCCACATACTTTGCCAAAAGTCCAGCCGAGCTCTATTTTATTCATTCCCCAAAGCTCATGGATGTTCTCAGCCAATCTGTCTCGGATCTTCTCTAGGTGAGGTGGTAAAACAACCTAAAAGAAAAGGAAAAAAAAGAGCATGTGTAAAGTCAGAACTCGAAGAATCTATTATATTGAAATCCATCCTAAAATCTGTAGGGGTTAGAGGTTCCACTGGCATTCCCTGGCACATCCCCAAGGAGGGGCTGCACCCTGCTACATGATACGCCTCTCTGCTCTGTGGGGCCTCTCTGACCACCCCTTCTAGGTCCTCTTGCAGGCATCTGTGTTGCATGTGATTTACACGTGAATGCTCCCCTTGCCTTACTTCCTCACTCTGTGGTCTCTTTGAAAGACCTCACCCACCTTCACCCATAGGCAGTCTTGCCTAAATCAGTCATCTGTCCACGGTCTCCTCCAAGTTCAGACCCACATTTTCATCAAAGTAACCTCAATATGTACCCAAAGCTGGAATCATCACCTTTCCTTCAAAATATTTTTCTCTTCCTGTTTTTACTTTGTTTTTGTGAACTGTCTCCAGTAGTTCTTCAACCCTGGAAGTCATCCTAATTTCCTCCTCCTTCCCTGGCATTACCTTCTCTCTCAATCTGTCATGAAATCTACGATGCTCATTTCCTGAGTCTCTCTGAAGGGTCTCTTGCTCTGTATTACATTATTTTCTCCCTGGACCATGGTAAGAGCCTTATAATTGCTCTCCCAACTCCCCACCAATCTATTCTCCTTCTATGTCCAGTGAGACAAGTGCACTACAACAAAAACAAGAAATCAATTGTAAAAATCACACTAAAGCACTCCTCCAGTGTGTTGCCCCAAAGTCCTCCGTAGCACTGCTAAGAAAAGACTAAATGTGTTAAACAGGTATATAATGCTCTCCTCTCATTGTGGCCTCCATTAACTCATCCTTTTCAAACTTCTTGAAATTCTCCCCAAAGACCACACTGTTCCACAGTTCTGCCCCCTCACATGTGAACTTTGATGCTTACTGGTACTCTGCACATGTTTAGTACATATTACTACATGTTTGCAGTACATAATGATTACATTTACCATGGGCAGTTGGTACATGTATCTATCACATCTTGATTCATTCTTCATCCCCTTTACCTCCTCTTCCTCCTTCTTCCTTCCTCTTAAAAAAGATCTATCTTTGTACTTCCTATTATCTTTTATTTTGCTCTTTACTTGCAGTTTGGGTTTCTCATATAAGAGAAATTTATGCAATATTTAATCTTGTGTGTCTGTTTTTTTGCACTTAACATTATAGTCTTCAGGTGCATCCATTTTCCTACAAATGACTCAACTTTATCCTTTATATCAGAGTAGTGCTCCAATGTGTTTAAATACATTTTCTTTATCCATTCATCTGTTGATGGACATATAAGCTGCTTTCAAGATTTGGCTATTATGAATTGTGGTGCTATAAACATGGGTATGTGTGTATCAGAGTAATATGATGTCTTTAACTCTTTGGGGAAGATACCCAGAAGGGCAAGACCTGGGTCAAATGGATTTTCTCATTCTAGTTTTTGAGGAATCTCCATACTTATTCCCATAGTGGTTGTGTTAGTTTATATTCCCACAAGCAATGTAGAAGGGTTCCTTTCACCCTCCAGCCTTGCCAGCTTTGTTATTATTTGATTTCTTGATGATGGCCATTATTTCTGGCAGAAAATGCACTCAGTGTTGCTTTCATGACCCCTGCTGTTGAACATTTTTTAATCTGTTTATTGGCATTTGTAAATGAGAGATCTTCTTCTGAGAAGTATCTACTCATTTTAGTTGCCCATTTTTAAATTGGGTATGTATGTATGTATATACGTATTTATTGGGTACTGGGCATCAAACTCAGGACCTTGCACTTGCAAGGCAGGTGCTGTGCCACTGAGCTAAATCCCTGGCCCTTTTATTGGGTATTTTATTTTCAGGATTTAATTTTTTTGAATTCTTTACATATTCGGAACTATTAGTCCTCTATTTGAGGGATAACTCGCAAAAATTTTTTCCCATTCTCTCTACTCTGTTGGTCTTTTCGTTTTTTTTCGTTTTTTTCCCCTTTAAGTTTATTGGTACATTTTAGGTATAAAATACAGTTACATTCATCATTGGGATCTTGTACCTTTACATGAGTATCTTGGTTCTTATTTTTTTCCCCTTCCCCTGCCCTCCCTTCACCCCCTCCACCCATCCCTATTTGCAAAGACTTTGTTTCCATTTTTTTCCTCTTCTCATATTTTTTCCTTTCTCTTTTTTCCCTTCCCCTACCCCTCCCATTTCCCCTGCTCCTTTAGACCTTTTCTTCCTATTACACAATATCAGTTATACATTTTTAAAATTAAAATATCAAGATCTAGGAGACATTACCACAGATTTTACAGAATTTAAAAGGATATAGAAAGCATATTACAAAAATCTTTTTTGAAATAAATTTGACAACTGCTAAGAAGGACCTTGGAAGACAAATTAATGAAACTAACTCTGGAGGAAATATAAAATTTGAATAGCACCTAAAGAAAGTATATTCCTAGCTTGAAAACCTACCTATATGACAACAGCAGGCTCATAAACATTTTAACTGATAAATTATATCAAACAATTAAAGCAGAAAAAAGAAGGAACACTTCTCCCCTCATTTTAGGAAATCAACGTTGTGCTAATCCTAAAACTGGGTAAAGATAATACAAGAAAAAAGTATGAACATAGATAGAAATTTGTTTAACAAAACAAACTATTAGAAGTCAGATGTGGCAGTATGTAGAAAGTGGTTTTGTTATAGGGATGGCAGTGTTGGCTCAGCATTGGAAGATCCACCCCCAAAAGTCATCATTTTAACACAGGAAAGGAAAAAGCCATATGATCCTGCCACTAGTTGGAGAAAAAGTGTTGGATTAAATTCTACAGCTGTTCATGGTAAAAGCTATCAGGAGGCTAGAAGTAGAACAAAAACTTCTCAACAGATTAAAGACATGTACTCCATACTTCCAGTGAGAATGCCTTATATGAATGGAGAAGATACAATGCTTTCTCCTTAAGGTGGGGAACAAGGGCAGATATGCTTACTCTTTATCTGTCCATTAAACTTTTGATGTGATCTCATTTGATGATTCTTAGTACTACTTGTGCCAGTGAGGTTCTGTTCAGAAAGCCTTGCCTATGTCTTCAATAGTGTTACCTATCTTATCTTCCAGGAGATTGTTTCTGTTTTAACATTTAAATTTTTGATCCATTTTTATTTTAGTTTGGTACATGGTGAGAGATATATGTCTAGATTCAATCTTCTGCACGTGGATACCCAGTTTTCCCAGTAACAGTAGAGGCTAGCTTTTCTCCAATGTATGTTTTTGGCCCCTTTGTCAAAGATCAAATAGGTGGGGTTGTTTCTGCATCCTCTATTCTGTTCCATTGGTTCACACATCTTTTTTTGTATCAGTACCATACTGTTTTTATCACTGTAGCTTTGCAATGTAACTTCAGACCTGGGACCATGATGCCTCCTGCTTTGCTTTTATTACCCAGGATTGCTTTTGCTATTCTGGGTTTCTTTTGAGAGCCCTAAGCCATTTGTTCTAGGAATTTGCTCCAGTGTCACTGCCTTTGTGAAGTCTCCCTGATGACCTCTAGGGAAGAGTCCCTCTGTGTCTTCTTGGAACTTTATTCCTAGCTTTTCAAAGATGTGACAAACTAGGCCGACTTTCTTATTTTAATTTGCTGTCATTATTATTACTTTCATGTTTATTGGCTGACAGTCCCTAAGAAATGGGAGATTTCATATAAAAATTTAGATTGTTCATTTCTTTTGACTCTTGGAGGATGGCTAACCCTGGACCCACACTTGCTTGGCATTGATAGATAGAGCCAGGCACCAGTTGTCAATTTAGGGGAATTTTCCATGCTTTTCCTTCTTCACCTGTGTGTCATTTACCTGGCCCTTGAAATACCAATTCCATCACAATGAGCACTGATGTTTCACTGTTAAAAGTTCTGCTATTGAAATAATCCTAATTTGAGGGGTGTAGAGAGGTGCTCCGGGGGAAAAAACATTGTTTTGCATAAGAAAGTGTATCAAGTTGGTGAGGTCGAAGAAGATCACAGAGAAAATATTTACATGTTATAATCACCATTTGTCTTTTAATTAAAAACATTTAAAAAATTCAACTTAATCTAATTATGGAAAAGTTCAAGTTAGTAGTGGCATGATGGTTGGATAAGGTGCATAGTGGGGAAAATTATTAGAAAACAAGTTACAAATGTTCTTGGATTTTTTTTTTCTTATTAACTGAGGTTATCCGTTTAAACTAAATTCTGTGTAGTTGATTACATCCTGAAGGTGAATTTGCAGGTCAGAGGAACCGCACGCTTCAGTGAGAGGGAAAAATGCAGCTGACTGGTGTGAAAAGAGGCCACCACAAATAACCCCAAGTCATAAATTCAGGGACCTTAAGGGCGACCTTCTCGTGCAAAACAACACTGGCTGGCTTATTGCTTCCTGGGAGTCTCGGGTCCCCAGGGAAAGGTGCTGGAAATGGGGCTCTTCTCCCAGTGTTCAGCGATGAGCTAGGGCAACACCAGGCAGAGTGCTCCAGGTAACAGTACTTAACCTGCAAAGAAAGGTCTAATGTCCCCCAGGGAGGCCGGAGTGTCGACTCTGTACCTTATATTTAACTTCTCCTTTGACAGTAATTTCAAACAATGGTAGATCCTAAAAAATTATAAGGTCTCATTGAAGGGAATAAATTGTACTGTTCCTACAAGAACTTCTCTGTGATGTGATTGCCACATTTCCTTAGTTACAGGGTCTGTACAAATTCAGCTTTGAGTCTAGATGTCAAAGTTATTCTGGCTTGTGGGCACATCTCTATTGCTTGGTAGCCAAATCTTTAATTCAGAGGATTCTTTTTATTTGGTATCAAGCCCTCCTCTCTTCCCTCATCAAAACTTTCTCTCATTTTTTTGAACTCTTCCTGAGTCAGCTTCCTCCAGGAAGCCTGGTCTGAGTAGCACACACATTTCTGATGATTTAGCAGGCAGAGGCAGCCCATTAGGCTCCTGTTTCCCCACACGGGCACAGCAGCCCTGGGTCCACAGGGAAGCTACTTTGGTCCTTGGCCCTCGAGCTTCTTGTCTTCAAATATGCCATAGTGGCATAAGGATTATTCTGAGCTGAAGGAAGACATCTGAGAAACAAGTGATGTAAAAAAAAGCATTTCGGAATTCCCACTGTCTACTTAAAAGAAGAGCTTCCCAAAAGAATTCAACTGTTCATTGCAGGAAACTGACTCTTGTCATCAAGAAATGTCAGCGCCGCACCCAAAGAGACGCTGTCACAAACTATCACATTTTCCACCTCTTATCCTAAAGGCCCACAGATTTTTCCTCAAGGTCAGCTGCTTTCCCAGAGGTGCCCTTATCCCTCCCCGTTCCCTAGTCAGAATGGTACATTAGCTTCAAATACTTACCTCTTCCCTGAGTCCCATATCTTTGTAAACTCTGTACTAGGTGATCAAAATCTATTTTTTCTCTTGCTCATCTGTTAGTCTGAATTTAATTCAGACTCCCGGCTACAGAACATAATGGGGTAGGAGATAAGTTTTTCCTCTGCAACATCTAGAACGTACAGGAACATGACTATCCAAGTTCTAGGACCAACTCTATGTCATGAATATCTCCCAGGTTCCTACTGACCTCTTGTTTGCATTCCAGGAGCTGCACAAGGCTCTGAAGCAGGCAGAGAAATGCTGCAGTTTCTATCCCAGGGATTCACAGTCACTAACCACATGAGTACATATACATAGTTGAATGTCACAGGGTTGAGGGGAGGTGTAAGGGGAAGGGGAAGGGGATGTAAAAAGTTTTAAGACGCATCATGTACACATACAAAATGCCTATGATAAATGTCAACATTGTATGTTGTAAACATAAAATAACGATAATAATAACTAAATAAAATAACTAAAAAATAACAATAATAATGAAAATGGGGAAAGCATCTACAGATTGAAGGAGGGCATTGGGAGGGGAAGGGAAGGGGAATAAAAAGGATCAAGATGTGTTGAGCACATATACCTACTCCCTAAGATGAATGTAAACTTTATGTACCGCTATCATGTACCAATAAAAAAGAATGTTATGGGGGATGAATACCAGGGGCACTCTATGGGCTAAAGGAGCTATTATTCCTATAAATCATTAACCCCAAGTGACTTAGAGGCAAGGTCCCATTGCATTAATTTTCTGTAATGCCTTAGAATAGTGAATCAAATAGCACTGATGTGTAGGAAATGCTGAAAGCTATTGCATGTCCCTTGTCATAACTATGTGAATGTGTCTCTCTCAAAATACAGGCCTGGAAGGGGAAAGAAAATGTCCACTTCCAGCACTCTCACGTCTTCTACACTATCCCACTGCTTTCACTTTTATTTTTCAATTTCCCTCCTGTACTTTCCTCCTCTAACTGTCCAGCTATGTGAGGATCTTTGTTGCACTGATCCTTTCTGTGTTTTGTGTTTTATTCCCAGGCCCTTATTTTTTCTCATTACTGTTACAATCCCCCTAGATGCCCTTTTACATTTAAGCTTAGAAAAGGCCTTGACGAAGTTCCATCTGTTCTAAATAGACTCCTAGAAATACTCTAGCCTAAAGGACATCTTTAGCACTGACTTGTGCATATTGTTCATTCTGCATTTATTACATTTGGCCTTAAAATAGAATATATTTGCCTCTGTATCTTCAGTTTGGTTGTGATTCTCAGAATAATAGATTATCTCTGCCTACCTTTCATAGAGAACAGCACCTTGCATGTAGCAGGCACTCCATATGCTGAGAAGTTCTTAACAAACTCAATCTCTGCATATGGAACAACATGGAGAACAGTTGTTCACATTCACAAATCTATAGAACCCATAGTAAGAATGGTTCAAAGACAACACAGAAAAAAGAAGGATTTAACTTTCCTACTTCACCCATAAGGGTTGCCTCTCACAGGCAATCTGAGCCTACCTGGCTGGTGTCAACGGGGCATGGGATGAAAGAGGCTTGCGAGAGCAAGTGCGTGGTACCCAGCAGATCTCTCACACCATCAGCATCACGTTTATATTCTTTGACAGGCTCTAGTCTCATCTTCTCTTTTGGAAGTAAGGCTTCATAGCAAGGGGCATAGCCAGAGGGAGGCAGGAACTTAAATTCTCCATGACGTCCACCCATGAGGAAACGTACTCTGTCATTTGAAGAAAGCAAGAATAGAGAGGTCAAAAAATATCCCCGTCTAAAAAAATGAAAATCAAAAATCAGTTCCCACTGACCCCTTTTTCCCAAAGTCATTTTGTTGGAAAGAGAAACTGAAAGGGCTGCAGCTCCACAAAACAGCCATAGGAGGACGGCAGTGAAGTGGCCGCCACAGGGGTAGATGGGAAGGGTTTGCTTGCTAGGATGCTAGTGGCTGGTCAGGGGCACCACCTTCTGCTGTCATTCAGGCCTAACACCCTGGTCCACCCCTATATCTTTGCTGGGACTTCCCAAGAAGGAAAGGGCTCTCAGTGGCTCATGGTACTGACAGGCAGGCACTAATTACCAACACACAGAAATATTTCAGTATTTTAGTTCAGCTTAGCAAATATGCTAAAGAATTTCATCTTCACATACATAGGTTAGGTTAGGCTAGGCTAGGGTTAGACCGCATGCAGGAGATGAGGTGTGAGGGACAGGGCTGTCTACAAGCTCTGGCAAGAAGTTGTGAATTTATTCCAGGTGAGAATCTGCTCATGAGATTTAAGATGAGGAAATATAAGATTTTTCTAGTGGTCTTATATTGATAGGCGCAAGGAGCAATGAAGAGGCCCTTGAAGTAGTCACAAAGAGATGAGTGTGTGTTACACAAGGTGATCCAGCAGCCAGATCTCAGTTTTGTTTGGAAGTAGGATTATTTGGAGATGCCGATGGTTTGGGTGTGTATGTGGAGGGGGGTGATATACATGGAGGAAGTTATTATTGAGCAAAGCTCTCACAGCAGAAGACTTCAATAGACCTCATTTCCTTTAATGGGAACATTCCGGTAGGGCAGACTTGCAGGAGTCTTAGTGCTGGCTGCATAATTAAGATGCGGGAAATATCCTAATTATGAAACTGGAAAATAAAAATTGCTACAAGTAAAAAATGTTTTTTTCCCTTTCTAATAGGAACAGATACTTTATCCTAAACATTACTGAATAAAATGCTATTTTAAAATTAATTATAGAAATCATCTAAAACCTCCTACTTTACCATTTTAAAAAGTACTAAACAACGATACAGAACCAGAAGCACAACTGCCCCCTTGTGACTGCACTGACATTAAGTGTTATATAACAGGGCATGATCTATGTGTATTAAGAATATGAACAAATGACATTAAAATGAAATTGAGTCATTAGCCTGCAGTGTTACTAATTTAGTGAAGCTTCAGGAAGTAATGACTAAGCCTGGAAATTATTTGTTGAGCACTTCCCAATTCAATTGTACCATAACAGATTGTGTTACTGGCATAGGATACAATTGGACCTTTTCAAGCAAAGAATTAGTGTAGGAAGTTTTCTGCCTTTTTTTTCTTGCTAAGCATCCTCCTGTGAAAAGATGAATGTCTGGGAGCTTAAACAGCTAGTGTGTTCTGTAACCCACTAGCATATGGGTTCAAAAAGCACATAAATGGTCTCATAAGAGGACCTCAGATGGACTTCATTATTCATGAGCTCTCTTGCCAGTTCTTTTTAGTTTCAAAATTTCTCTAACAAATTAAAATGGAATGAAGTCTCATGCAGCATTTAAAGAGAAGAGTGCTGTCTCTTTTTATATTTATTAAAAACATAGTAATTTGATTATAAATCTTCTTTTATAATGGCCAGAAAAACTGTAAATGAAAAATTAATGCAGGCAGAAATCAGTGTTTACTGCTCACTGAAGCATCTATCTTTGAACATCATTATACTGTGCTTCACTGGGTAGAAGACAAGATTTTGGACTGCTTTGGAAGTCCTGCCAGGTAAGGGCCCTTGCCCCCAGCACGTGGGACTGAACAGGAGCTGGCCCCAGCTAGCCCCTCCATCGGTGGCTCCTTCCCTCACAGAAGCAACAACCTGGCCAGAGTCTGTTAGAAGGGATCTGACAAAGAGCTGCCAGTCCTGGGGGTCCCCTTTATGACCACCCTGGGAGATCCAGACTGAGGAATAAAATATAAGTTTGAAGGGAATAAGCAAAAGAAGGAAATAAATGTCTGAAAATCACTTTAATTATTGGAGTATGGCATTAGAGTGGGCTCTGAGTTTTGGCAGGGTCCAAAGGCAGATCTACAAATTCATAATTCAGAGGATTCCTAGTATGTTCCTAAAGAGAGATGCTGGGTCACCTATGCAGGACATAGCAACAACAACAACAACAAACTGCCAAAGAAGTTCTCTAGTTTCCGCCCACAATGTCCTCTAGTCTGAGCAGGGAAAGGAGTCCAAAACTTGGGAGATCCGTTAGGGAGAAAAAGGGCTGTTGGCTTCCACCTGAAGTCCGCTGATGGCTGATAAGAGGACCACAAGGAGATGCTCAGAAGACAGCCAGGGCTCTCCCAGAGTTTGGTGAGGGACACGTTTTCCTGGCAGCAGAGCAGAAAAGGCAAGAAAAGGATCATGGCAGAGAACGGCCCTCCAGGGTGACATCAGGAACCAGCCCCATGAAAGAGACTGCTGTCAGCCATCTCAACAGCCTCTGAAGATCAGAAGGATGAATGACTGGGGAGAGGGGCCAGACATGGAGGGAGATATGGGGTCAGCCACAGGAAGCAGCCAGCAGGAGTGGTAAGGCTGTACTACAAGATCTACAGCAGGAACCCCATTCGGAGGCTCACTAAAAAAAGCCTCAGAAGGGCCCCAGAAGTGAACGATGCAGCAATTGTAACAGCCACCAACCAAAGGCTCAGTGCCACATGACCACTGGCCCAAGTCCACATGATGTGCCTATCCCCAATCAGGGCTCCCCTGGCCAATCTAGAGGGGTGCAGCACAGGAGTCAGCTAGCTGGGGACAGGGCAGATCAAAGGGAGGAGATGGTAACCTCACACTGCAGGGGTGTGTTGGGTGAGGGCTCAAACTTTAACTGGATACAACTCTGGATCTTAAAAAATAGATGACACTTCTAAATTGCTGACAAGATTGATCTTATCCCTAATAGGAGCAATAAAAGCTACAGGAAGCACACAAGAATTCATCGAGGGCCAAAAATCCAGGGCATCAGTTTATACCAGGTTAGAACAGTTGACAATGAGCTGAGGGTTCCTTTGCTAGATTCAGGTAGATTATCAATCAGCAAAGTGTAGCTCTGCTAGCCACCCGAGGCCTTGAGTGCCAATGGCCCTCAGCTCTTAGCATTACAGCTCTGGGCCCTGACGCTGCCAGTATACCAGTGGTTGACACTGGTAGGTGCCAGCTTCCACAACTCAGCTGATTGGTCTCTTCTGCTGATCTTCATTGGCTGCTGGTCTCTGGAACTCTTTAGGGCCAACAGTTCAAGAACATATTACCTCCCTGTCCATACTATTCAGGACAGGAGTTCCCAGCAGATTTACATACCTTTCAAGCCCACAAGAGTAAGTACCTTACAAGCACCACTGGAGTGAGGCTTTATTTGAGCAGGGCCCGTGCTGCAGCATAGGAGAAGGGAGTGAGTGCACAAGAGAGAGCCTTTCTAGACCAGAAGGATGAGAGGAGCTCTGCTTATACAGCAGCTGCATGTCAGTGTTTGGTCCAAATTCTAACCTGACGATTTAGTCCAAGTTGGTCTAAACTCAAGCCTTCTGAATTGAGCCTACTGATTGGTCCAAAATCAGTTCTACTGCTTAGTTCAATTTCCAGCCCAGTTTATGGTCAGGGCAGATGCTTCCCAGAGTGGGTGCAGGGCATCTGGTTTAGCTGCAGCCATCTGGGCCACAGTTCAGCAAGACATCAGGCTCTTTAACTGATATCTGTCACATCTCTGTGAAAAATACGGTGGCCAAAATAAGGAATCTTCACAAGGGCTAGCTGTGTCACTAGGGTTACTACGTGCTTACTAGGGTTTGGAGATGTTGGGTATGTTAATAATGGCCTGGATCCAAACTACTTGGGAGGGAGTGTTTCCCTACCACTTCTTCAGAGTGGTGGCAGGAGCTCGGAGAGGGATGTGGAAGGAAGGGGCAAGGGGCACCACAGTTGACAGCCAGGTTACAACTCCTACCACAGTGGCCTGGAGATGGGCTGTGAAACAACCTGAAGGGTGGTGGGAGGACACTGTGGCAAGCTGTCCCAGTCCATCCTCCGCGGACTGAAAGTAGGGAAGGGAAAGGAGGGGGAGGGAGGTATGACAACTGTTGGCCAAACCATGCCCCAGTCAGGCCCTTATAGAAAACAGGGGAGAGGCAGTCTCGCTGCTTCAGGTCAGTCTCAGAAGAAAAGGTAGCTACACCTACCTGTCTATTTCTCTCAGTAAATCCTGTATCTGGTACTTAATGTTTATTCTATAAACCCTTTGCCCCATTCACAAATGAGACTGTACAATTGGAATGTAAATTTCTCTCCTCTGTGTTTTCTATCCTGCTGCTTGGGTTCTACAGAATCTTTCAGCTTCCACCAAATGTTAAATTAAAAATAAAAAACAGAATTTAAGAGTTGAGTTAGAATTAATTTGTTTTTTCAAATATGGTCTCACTATGTGGTCCAGGCTAGCGTCTCTCAATCTTTCTGCCTCTGTACTACCACACCTGGCTTAGAACTAGTGTTCTCTAGTCTCAAAAATTTCCCCTACATTAATAGATTTTAACATTTCATTAACCAATTTAATCTCTTCCACTAAAGCACTGTCACCTTCTCAGGTCTTCCTACAACTCAAATGCTTCATTTTAGGAAGGTCAGTTTTTTCTTTCTGAAGTGCTTACAGTAAGCAGTGGTGTCCTCAGATTCCTTCACCTCAGAAATGAACAATTACTTCAATCATTAGCTCCTAAAATCAAAGAAATGGTGAGATATAGAGGAATTTTTTTATTTACCTGACTAATTTTGAAAGCACAGGGTTAAGTTACACTGAAAAAACTTTGCGAGCATCTTCAGTGTTACCTTTTGAGATTTGTGCATCTTTGCTTGTTAATTTGCAGAAAGGATGAGAGAAACTATTGCAAATACTCAAACATGAAAGACTGGCCTATAAATTAAAAAATACAGTAAAAATGAAGACACAGATTTGCTGTGGTCAAAATGGTGTTCTCTCGTTAGTCTACAATATTGTATTCACAGCTTACTAGCAAACATGGAGTCACTTTAGTCTTGCTAGGTGTCTCATTATTTTTATCTACTACTGAATCCCTCCTAGAGGATTGGAATAGGATTCCAAAAAATGTAAGTTGTGGTTAAGAGGAGGAAGAATTAGCAAGCTTTTGCTGACTTGAATTTAACCAGTAAGTCAAGATTCATAGTTGCACCTTATTACACATCACTGAAACTGGAGAAGATTCTAAGTTATGGCCAGTCTCACATTCATATTTCTTTCTGGCTAGCATTTGACGAAAGCCCAGAGCAATCCAGCCAGTGCTCATCATGTTCTCTGAAGTATATTTATCTAAGCAATAATTTCCACACATTGATTACAGGAAGCTGAAATAGCCAAGCTGTTGGTTACCTGAACTTTAGCCAAGTATGGTGTGGAAACCAATGGAAAACAAACAACAACCACAAATACCAACTGACTTTGGATACTGCTATTTTTATAAATTAGAAAGGGCTAGTTACAGAGTTATGTAAAATGATTAAATGGATCTTTGGGAAGCTGTAAAATATATTTTACTACAGTAAATAACTCATCAATTTCTTGTAAAACAAAAACTAACATCCAAATGCCACTATATACTGTGGCTTTTGAATAATGTTGTCTATGTGATTCATGCCCTAATTCCATTTGTGGAAGCAGCTGGGAGAGATCACTTTTTAGTTTTTATTTTTATTTTTATTTTTTAATTTAATTTTATTTTTTTGGTACTGAGGATTGAACTTGGGGTCCTTGCACTTGCGAGGCAGGTGGCGGAACCACTGAGCTAAATCCCTGGCCCAGAGATCACTTTTTAATAAAAGCTTCCTGGCATTTACATAACTGGACCTTCTCAGTGGAATCCATGGTCCACAGGCCTCATCCTCAAATCTATTTTATATTAAATAGGGCTGTTAGTTGAGAGCCCTCTGCACTAGTGCACTAGTGAAACTGCCCAGAGACAGGCCACAGAGAAGAAAGCGACAGAAGCATACCCATAATAGTTAGAAAAGAGAGTACATACTGCTTTATGGATTTTGTGGTAAGTGCTCATGCCGCCTTTGATTTCACTGTGGGTCAATCTCATTGAAAATGATTTTTGCTCTTCGTGTGTCTCTGCTCTTCAATGACTGCTAGCAGGGATATCCTAATCAGGTATTATTAACAACACAACTTGCGATGATAAAAATAATTATTAAAAAATTCAAGACTATAATCTCGTTAAGGACCATTAAACAGAAGGAAATGGGACTGTGAAAAATCTAATTTAGAAGCCACACAGAAGTTTAAAATGATTATGAGAAACAATTCTGAATGCCTCTCTGATGGGAAAACAAGGATTACTCTCTAGTTTGGCATAACACCTTACATCTCACTGGGAGAGATGCCATAAAACCCAGAAAGTGTTCTACAGTATTCAGTGAAACTAATTTTAAAAAATTTTATTAATAAATGTATTTTGTTTCAGTATTTTAATTAACCTAGGGTTACTATCTTAGTTTCCCTTTCTAGTTTTTTTGTATAATTGAACTAAAGTAGTGCAGAGAACTGCTGGGTTCAATATCAAATTTAACTTTACCAGCTGATGTAAGAAAAAGTATTGGTTTATTGACCCCATTTGTTCCTAAGTGAAATGAACCAGTGGGCTGTTCTGCAACACAGGATTAGCACCGATACAGACTGAGGACATTGCATCATGGACTAGATGCATTTCAGGAATGTGCATTTCCTAACTATGTGTGGACTGTGAATCATATATTGTGATACCCAGAGACGGGAATGTGTCGCAGCTGATAGTTTCCCCGGGCAGGAGGCTGGAGTGATGTCCATCCCCCGGCACTGCTCTTTAGCAAGACAACTATAAGCAAAAAGCGCCCAGATCTAAGTTGTTGACTCTTCAAGTCAACACAATCTGAACCCTTTCATTTAAGTTCATTTAGCCATTGTACCTTCTAAACGGTTAGATGTCTCATTTTCCTTATCTTGTGATTTTGCTTCTGTTATCTGTACACTCAGAAGGCTGCATGATCTGTTGACCTAGACGTGAGATACTAGGAATGTCTTGTACACACGGATTCTATTCAGCCCCTGAATCTTTACCTGCTAGATACAGTTATCAAGAGGGGATTAAGAAAAAAGTCCCATCCAAAAATAAATTGCAACACAAAATTCCTATTGTATTGCTCTAAGGGAGAGTGGCAGGATGAGCTACTGGTTAAGAATTACTGTGTAACCCGCAAGGCTGATGTACTGCTCTCTGAACACAAAATATACACAAAATCACATTAGCCAGCAGCAGACTAAAGAAGACCCTTTCTGCAAAGAGCTAGGTTCATTTAAGTACTTTTTTTTAGATAAATTGCTTGGGAAGTAAGCGTATGGGTCAAGATGTGATATGTATGTGCACCAATCCTCCCTGATTATGTATTGCAAAAACATACTGTACTAATAAAAATCCCCACCAGAAAAAAAGAAAATAAGTAATAAGTTAAAACCAGTGAGGAGGAGGTAGTCAAACAAAACAAAAATGAGAAGGTCAATAATGGTAGATGACGGAGGCCACCAACCAGCCAGGCAAATGGAGTCCTGGGCACTGTCTGATTAGGGTGACCTTGTTTCTCCAGGGAAGGTACTAAGCCAAGGCTGATGGCCTCAAAACTGCTATGTTGTATCAGACTTCTACTCCCTCCCTTCATTCTGGGGAAGAGAGTAGGGAAAATGTACAAGGGGGCTTACACTGGGCTGCTCCTGACAGCCACAGAGTCTTGGTTCCAGTTCCCTTTTTTTTTTTTTTGTGCTTACTGAACCCCTGTCTTTCAACCACATTCCCTGCTTTCTACATGCTCATTATGAATATTAAAACAGGATATCACTACATTCAATGACATTTAATACTTTCACAACGGGGCCATAAATGCACAGTTTGTACCACCTAATGGGACTGTCCCATCCCACTCCATGGGACAGCCATGAATGTGGCTTATATGGCAGTGGTTCAAATGGAATGTGGTTCAAGTCAGCGGGAACGTTACAAAGAGTTGGGAAGAAATATCCTCAGCAGAGAGAACACAGGTGAAGAACTTAAATTCTTTAGAAGACTGCATCTGAGGCTCATGTAAGATTCTTTGCCTTGAAATGTATGAGTAGTTTTTCTGTCTCACTAAGTTTTCTTCCTTTTTTTTTGATACCGGGGATTGAACTCAGGACCTTGTGCTTGTGAGGCATGTGCAGTGCCACTGAGCTAAATCCCCAGCCCAGTATCACTAAGTCTTTATTATAGTGGTTCTCCATTTTTTACGAGAATCTCAAACAGTATTAATGATATTTCAGTATTATAAAATCCATTTCTATGAGTGTTCACACACACACACACACACACACACACACACACACACACACACACCTGTCTCAAATTCCAAAGGTTGAGTGTCATTTCCAAAGGATAATTCTTTATTCCTAGATAGTTTAATTGAAAGACAACCAAAATTTTATCCCCCTTTGGAAAATATATGAACATGTCTTAGTGTATTTATCCACCTGAGGTTTTAAGGCCTCTGACAGTGGCTCTATTCTGACAGATGCATTGCCTGGACTCCTGGGGCTCTGAGATTCTTCCTCTGTAGTTTTAGCTTTGTAATTCTGTCTCCACAACTCTCTTCTCCTTCCAAAGCCTTGTCCAGAAGCTTCTAGGGTTACCAGTAGGACTCTAATAGTGGTGAATCCAGCTTCCTGCTTAGTCAGTTGTGATCTCTTTAAAATACAGGAATGGAGAATGGCTAAGATTCTTTTGAGGAAGAATTATTGTTGAGTCTTGCCATACAGTCATTAAAATACTGATTTCAATAAAGGTTGAAATAAATAAAACTACATTCAACTGGTATAAAGGGGGGGGCAGGGCAATGGACATAATAATCAGTGATAGTATACAGAAAAAGAGCATGCATAGTACGAGCCAAACTCAATGCAAAATATTTAAATATGTACAAAAAGGTAGTATGATTATCTTCGGGTGATCCTAATATGGGTTCTCTGTATTTCCTTTGATTTTTTTATTACTTTTGTAAAAGAGAAAAGGAGAAAAAAAAATCCTAAAGGCAAGAAGGTAAATAACAACCAGAATATCTGAAACCTACAGAAAATAGTTTAACAGCCTTAATATATTAAAAAATTGTCCAAAATTAGTATCCGAAAAGCCAAGAATACAAAATTAGCAAAAATATTGAGTTTTGCTGTATTTGAATATTATTGTAGTTTTATCCCCCTTGCATTGTTCTTCTTCGAATGGTTTTAATTTTTTGTATGTGTGTGTTTGATAATAGTTATTTTATTTAAAAAAATATTGAGTTAAAAACTACTTAAGAATTACAAGCATTAAAAACGCTTTACTACGTTGATAATTAAACAGAAAATTCAAATTCTAAGACACAATTTGTTCAAATTGGTATGATTAATAATAACCAATAACAACAACAACAACAAACATAACCAATAACAATAAGAATTAATGATGATTCAGTTGGCCATTTCTCTATGTTGTTTTATATAATACTACAGGCTCAACTTTTTTATCTGAATTTTTTTGAGATTCCAGACTTTGGAATTCTATAGAATTAATAAAATGTAGCAAATCCATGTATGAGGCAGAACCTTCAAACAGGGGAGAGGCAATACCCAGTATTCGCGGACATCAATATTTCTGCAGTTATGCATGCATTCCTGAGGAGCAGGACAAATGAAAGAAAGGCTGAAAAGAGTCCCATTTGTGTTGATAGTTTTTCCACAAAATGAATTCAAGTTAGATTTGCTGCAAAATGAATTGTGAACTATTTTATGGCTTTTGGAGTTTTTTAGATTTTGAAATTGTTGACAAGAAACTCTGAACTCTTCATAAGATTTTCCTAAGAATCAATCTGACCACACAGTTATATATTTTCTTACATTTAAAAGTTCATAAATTTTTTACCTTCTTCTAGAAGAACAAAATAGAAATATGGAAAAATAATTATAGGTAAGGAAGTTCACAATAATTATATTTATAACATTACAAATAGAATTGTCATGAAGATACAACATCAAAGCAATAACTATGTTACAGTACAGCCAAGTAAAGGGTCATCATGTGACCATCAGACATCATTTTGGGATACATAATATCTCAGCAAAAGGCTCCTAACTTGTTAAATGAAAAAAAAAATTTTCATGCTCAACGTGACTACAACTTGGAAAGTATACATAAATTTGTGGAAAAAAGACTTGAAAAAAATACACCAAAATATTAATAGAGATTACAGCTAAGCGTTGGAATCATGTGATTTTTACTGTATTATTTATAATTGTGTCTTTTAAGGTTTTTATTATAAACATGTGATGTTGTTATAATTTTTAATCTTCTTCACAGAACTTATCTTAATATTTATCTGAGTACATAGCCTAACTCCTGCAAGAGTTCTCTGTTAAACAAATATACGGAGGGAAGAAGTCTAGTTGGCTTTTACCCTTGCTGCACTCCTTTCTTGGGGCGATTTGGCCTGTAGGACGAAGCACTAGAGATTACTGGTTCATCAGCTCATGGGGGTGGAGCGACGGGGAGGTGGGGTCATGACTACTTCCCAGAAAAGCATAGCTGTAACTTACTTGACACCTGCTGAAAAGCTCATCACAGGGAAGAAGAGGCCATCGGTGTTGAAGTTCTCAAACATCCCTTGCACAGGCTGCCCATTGATGCGGAAAGAGATGCTAGGGACTCCGAGGTCCAGACAGCAGCTCACCACATCATCCGACTTCAGCAGGTGCTGGTTGATGGAGGCCACAGACCTGGGTATCCGCCCTGGTGAGCAAAGAACAGGAAGACGGCTGTGGACTCCAGAGGTACTACCCAGCTGGAGGAAGCACAGAGGCCAGCCAGGGAAGTGTCCAGGTCTGATGGCCACATAGATGGTCCAGCATGCAATTGTGCTTGAAATGCAACTCTGCTTTTCCTACATGAGATGAGCAATGAAAAGTGATTTTCTAGGCTGGTGAGTGGACAGACACCATGTGTGAGAGAAGTCTGGGGAAGCTCTCTTGCTGCTGAGGAGGAGAACAAGAACTTGCTGTTTTTCTCACTCTTAAAAAGTTCTACTTTTCCCATTAAAAACAATCCTTAGGGTCGGGGATTTAGTGCAGTGGCACTGTGCCTGCCACACAAACACAAGGTCCTGAGTTCAAGCCCCAATACAAAAAAAAAAATCCTTACTGCAACATATGTTCCCTTTTCATTAAGCTAACTTCTAGAATATATTGCCGTAGTGTTTGAAGAAATCCTAATAGAGCTGTGAAATAACTGAAATGCTACCTTGAACAGTTACCTTTGAACATATCCTTGATGGACAAAAATGCCGTTATAAGGCTTTTTATCTTTCTGAGAATTACATTAATCATGGAAAAACTGCGGTGTTGAACTGTGATTACACCATCATTCTCTCTCCCTACCCTTTCAGAGACCTCTGGTGGTTTCTACATAGGTCTGTGCCACAGCCCCTAACGATTAAGATTCTCATTTACTTGCTGGCCATCCTACATCAACAGCAGTGTTTCCCACAATCAGAGGCTGGGTTCTGAGCCTTATTTAGCTTTTAATACACCACAGTCACCAAGTGTCTTCCAGAGGATGAGTGGAGAAGGACAGTCTTTTACCTCTCTATGAGGCTGGGCTCCCATATAGCAGTTTCCTTTAGAACACTCTTAGCAAAATGAAATCAGAAGCTGAGCCCATTTTTAAAGTACAAACAGTAGAGATTACCAAGTTGGAACTGATACTATCTGGAAACTAAAAGGAGACTGCTAATTATTACTGGATAGGAGGCATATACTCAGCAAATGTGCAGAGCAATGCAATGGAGAATTATTTGAATAAAAGACCCCATTTCATATGGCATTCATGCTGTAAGAGGTCATCTAACGAGGTATATCTCATCTTTAAATGTAAGTAGACTGGAGTTTGAAACTGGAAAATGAGGCAATTGTGGAATCACTTTGAACACTCCGGTAACTGTGCCTCCATCATGGAAAAATAATCTGAGAGTGTTCAAGGCTTCAAATGATTTTAAAGGGTTCTGCTTTCGCCACTTGCTGCACAAGCGCAAGAACCTGAGTTCAATCCCTGGTACCAAAAAAAAAGGGTTCTGCAACCAATATTTAACTAAGATGCAGATCCTTCCAATTGCTCTGTAGTGCAGTGGCATGGGGGATGGAGGGAGCCTTTGCATTACACAGGCATGAATTTAATCTCAACTCTATACTGCTACATGAACCTGGGCCTGTGATTCTATTAGAGGTTCAGTTTCCCCATCTGTAAAATGGGCACAGTCATGTCTACGGTGAATCTGTGAGGACAGTTACTTGTAGGGATGATTATTCTTCCTATGATATTGATGAAACAAATGACTTATGTCCTCTGTAAACTCATAAGGCTGGATAGTGTGGTAGTTAAGTGGAATTTCTGGAACAAGTCTCCCTGGTCTTGAGTTCTGACTCTGTCCCTAACTATGTGACTTTGGACAATCAATGTACCTTTGTGTGCTTTAGTTTCCTCCTCTGTCCAGGGGAGATAATAATACTTTTTTTTTTTTATCTCATAGCATTACTGTGTTCTGAATGAATTCCTCTATATAAAGTCATTAGAATAAGATTTGTCATGTTGTAACCCAAAGCAAATGCTATTATTGTTTTTGTTTATTAACTCCAAATCAGAATCACTAGGCTAATAGAAGGGAAGCTTATCAGAGAAAAGTAAAAACAGTATCTTTCTTTTTTTTTTTTTTTTTGGTACCAGAACTCGGGAACTTGCACTTGCGAGGCATGTGGCGGAACCACTGAGCTAAATCCCCGGCCCTAAACAGTATCTTTCTTAAGATCTAGAAAAACAAAATAAGGAAAACTGTTGCATTGAGGGCTAAGTCAAAATAGTGATTTTTAATATAATACTCCCTTTACAGTGGTAACAAATATACTCTCAAATATGTTGAATGTATTTGATCCTTTCAGAGCACTCATCAGAAATGTGACGCTGTACAATAAAAGGAAAACTTGTTTCAGAAAGTTTTTCTCAGAGCAGCCTCAACTGCTTTTTAAGGAACTCTGAATAACCTTAGAGACCATGAACTTCGAGAGACTGAAAACTTTCATTGCCTCTGCTAGTCTGAAGAAGAAATGTCCCCTGGTGTAAAGTCTCAAATCCATCTGACGGGCCTAAAAAGCTTGGAAAAGCCATTCCAATCCCGGTGCTATAGTTTACATGTTAAGTGTCTCCCCAAAGTCCATGTGTAAAGGCACTAATGGAGGGGGGTACCTTTAAGAGGTGGGACCTGGTGGGAGGTCTTAGGTCACTGGGGAATGCCCTTGGAGGGGATTATAGGACCCTGGTCTTTTCATCTCTTTCTCTCTCTCTTCTTTCCTGGTGATAAGGTAAGCAGTTTTTTTCTGCCTCATGGTCCTGCTATGAGGTACTGCCTCACCACAGCCAAAGCACCAGGGCCTATCAATCATAGACTGAAGCTTCCAAATCTGTGAGCCTAAAGAAACTTCTCTTTATAAGTTGATTAGCTCAGGTATTTTCTTATAGCTAACAGAATCAGCAGTTTAAGATAAAGGAAAAAGCCACTTAATCATATGCTGAGTATCTTTGAATTATCCCAAGGATATATGACTGAGGGATTTAATCTCATTTGATGAGTAATGTAGCCAACAGGAAAACAGTGGTGCTCAGGATTTCCATAGGCCTGGGCACTGCAGAGTTTGGTATTATAATATAAACATAAATATTTAGGCACTGAAATGTGAGGAGAGCCAAAAACATAGAAATGCTACTTTACAGCTACTCTTTGGATCTCCACACAGCACTGGGGTGGAAAGACCCAAATTGACTGTATTTGAACCATGAAGCAATAGCCAGGGTCTCCTTTTGATAGGGAGACAGATAAAGTCCCCTTGTTCAAATTTGACTGCAGAGCTAAATTATCTTGATGAGTCAAGTTGTCTTAATAAATCAAGAAACATAATTTTACTGCATTTGTTCACTTCTGTATCACTTATTTCTTAGGAAGAAGAGTTCCTCTGCTTCTTCCAGTTCTGCAAGAGAAAAGTGGTTACAGGGAAGGGGAGGTATGGTTCCTTCTGTGACACTGCCCTATAGCCAGTAGCAAACCATAGACTGCTCTGAGCTGAATTCACTTCCAGCTGCTGTCCTGAAGGCCACAAGGAGCCCAGGTCAGAAGAGAAATGTGATGCTTTCCCCAAAAGAATCATTCCTCCCAAAGGAAAGCTAAAGGGCTGAGCTGCCCTGGCACCTCTCTGGGAGATCTGAAGAGGGGTCATTTCCATAACTATGTCTGAAAGTGACTTCACAGGTTTCCATGGCGCAAAACAAAATAAAAATATTAAGGCTGTTTTCCTACCTACAGAGGAAAATGTTTATTCATATTCCTAGGATGTCACTTTTTTTTTGGTACCAGGGATCGAACTCAGGTCCTTGTGCTTGCGTAGCAGGTGACGAAACCACTGAGCTAAATCCCTGGCCCTAGGATGTCACTTTGAAACTTAATTTTGCCATTCAGCTTGGGACTTGTGCTCGCTTTGGGACTTGGATTATTTATCCCATTAGGTATCACAGACGGGGTGTTGAGGTACCCAGGCTTTGGTCTCTGCAGCTACAGTGGACTTCACAGACATTAATGGCTGGAAAATCATATTTACTGGGTATCTAATATGTGCCAGAGACTTCATATTCTTTATCTCATTTAAGTTTTCTAAGGCATATGTGTATAATATATACTCATATATATTTTTACTCATATTTTTATTTTTTAATTAATTATATTGGTACATTTAATGTACATTCATCATTGGAAATTTGCATGTTTACATACTCTACCTTGGTTCTTATTTTATTTTTTGAGATGAGATCTCACTATATTGCTCAGGCTGATCTCAAATTCCTGGGCTTAAGAGGTTTCCTGCCTTGGCCTCTGGAGTAGCTGAGACTACAGGTGCATATAATGCCTGGGTACATTTTATTTTACCTGAAAACACTGACTCTTCAAGAGGTTGAGTAATTTGACTAATGTCAAACAATCAGAAATTGACAGACCTAGGATTCAAACCCAGGCATAACCACAAGCTACACTGTTTTTTCTTGACTCCATTGACAAAATGTTTGGAACACTGCAATTCTTTCCAACTACTGCTCCATCTATTCTACTTTTGTAAGTATGTTAAAGACCTGTTCAAGTCAGTGGCTTAATTTATGCACAGTGATAACTTTAAAGTTAATGGACCTGGGCATTTAAATTTCAAGGAAAAGAAGAAAAATTGTCACAACCAATTTCTAATATTTCTCCCTAATCACCTTCCATTCCTTCCTATAGCAAGTTGTAGGGTCATTTCCATTCCATTTCTTCATCAGACAATTACCCGTTCATCAGGTAGTCTGAAATTCATTGCTGTCCTGGTGGAAGTCATTATAGGAACTTTTTTTTTTTTTTCAGCTGGAGAACATGTTGACATATTTACCTGCAGTGCTTTCTGCAAAATATATGCTTCTTGTGTGTTGGCTGGAGAAGTCAGTGTTGCCCAGACACAAGGAAGGTTCAGGCTTTAGTGAGAACAAAAGGTATAAACCTTCTAGACACTGTTTTCTCCACATCTCATCAGATGTTAGAAGAATGACATCCCTGAATGCATCTCTATGCCATTATATTACGAAGTTTGGTAATGTTCAGAGCCACAGCTACTGAAAAGCTGAATTACTAGCCCTCTTGTCCTTTCTCCAATTGTATGGAGCCATTGCCAGTGCTGGTGAATGTGGTCATGGAGCATCCAGCACGCTTACCTTCAGGGCAAACAGGGTGGGAGGAATGGGAGAAGAGTGGAGCAATGCTATACTTTAGGAATGATATACAGTTAGACAGGATTTCAAGTCCTGAAATGCAAAGACAGCAACCCTTTATTGACACAGCAAGAGTGGGTTTTCTGCCTTCTGATTCACTGATGTATTCATTCCTCAAATGTCTACAAATGGATCCAGGGACTCGGTAAGTACCTCATGCCTGCTATAACACCTGGAAAAGACTAATTTTTCTCCTTTGAGAATGATTAGCTCCTCTTTGAAACAGAGACCACTCTGCTTTACCCAAGGGTCTAACTGTGGTTCATATTTCCTTAACTAACCTCCATGCAGAGTCCTCTTCAGGCATTGCCTGGGCTCCAGAGAATATACCTGGATTATGGCTGGAGCTGGGCAGCCATGAGCAGGTAGTGTGGAAATGATTTTCCTAAGTCAAGAACATCTGTTCCATCACAGATTTAATCCTACCACACTTGGCAACTGCTGATGTATACAGGCATATGAATTTCTTCTTCCTAAATCACTTACTCAGAGATAGTTCTGAGAATTCTATGACATCAGTAACCTAAGCTAACAATTCCTACTATACAGCCACAGACTCAGTGGCTCATGACAAGTCTTTGAGAACCGGGAAAAGCCACCTTCCATGAAGAACCAGGATGGAAGGACCCCTTCCCCTTCAGCCTAACCTACCATTCTGCCATTCTGCATTGGTTTTTGTCTGTACCATGCTGTCCCTTGGGACACAGAACACAGACAGATGTGTTCATTCATTCTCTCTCCCAAATGATTCAAGGTAATTAAATACACAAATTAATAAATTCAGTATATTCCTTAAAGTTTTAAAATCTTTAAACAATGTAAAACAGTGAAAAAAAGAAACCCTCCATATTGACCGATTGAAAACAAGGACCATCTGCAAGAAGTTTGTCATCAAGGATGGAGGGGACATTAAATTGTTGACATCAGGCAGTTGGGTTTTAGGCTGAAAGCTAAAGGAAGAAGGAAAACATGATGGGTTATATAGTTTCCATTTACAAAAGAAAACAATGTCTAGATTTATCGTATAAAGATGAACTCTTCCCTCATACTGGATTTAAGGAACAATGTGTGTCCTGGTTCCTTATGTAAGAAACACATAGCACAATGCTTACATAAGAGCATTTCTACATGGGACACAATGTCTCTGGTTGCAGTTTTACAAAAGAAACAGAATAGACATGCTTTGGCCAACAGAAAGGAGAGGTGGGGTTCTTGTTCTGGGTGAAAGCGTGAGAGTCCTACATTGTCACCAATGCAGAATCCATTCATCCACTGGTGTGGGCAATGGACATGCTTGGGAAAAGCTCAGTATTTATCTCTACAAAGGAAGCCTTGAATTCTTTTTAAGAGATCACTGGCTAAAATGCATGGAACACTGATCCAGATATATTAACTTCTGTAATATGAAGCAGCAGGCAGTGTTGACAAAAATGATGGATTTGAAATCAGATCAGGATCCTTCTTAGTGCAACTCTGGATGAATTAGTTAGATATCTTTGTATCTTGTTTTCTATATATGTAACATGAGGTCAGTATTTTCTACCTTAGGGGTCACAGTGAGGATAAAATATAAAACAATGTATAGCCTATGGCCAAGTAAATAAAGCTGAGTCTCTCTATATACAATCCTAATAATCCTATGTGATAAGAACCAAACAGATACTGATACTCAGATTGGGAAAGGTTAAGTGATCTGTACTAGCTCACGTACCACCTAGGGACTTCAGAACCATGGCACCAGCCAAGTCTCACTTAAGCCTGATGTTCTTCCTACCTGAGACTCATGAGCCTGTATCACTTCAACTGAAAGTGGTACTTCACCTTAAAGAATGTGAGGTCCAGGAAAAGAGGAGGGGCTGATGCTCTTGCAAGGTACTCACCTGACCAGAGATGAAGTCCGTCAAAGCCATAGGAGTACAGGTCATCACCAACACCATTGCCTCCCCATCCTTCCCCTCCTCCTGGGTAAGGGGCGTAGCCTGAGGAGGAGGCCCAGCCTACCCGCAGGTGTGTAGGCTCTGCTGTTAGGAAGGGGTCCACTTGGTCGATAATCAGCTCAAAGTACCATTTCTTGTACTGGGCTGAGCCTTCAGCAACTCCCAGGAAGATGTTTGGTCGAATACTGAAAATTCAAAATGGGACAGGTGGTACCTTCAGATGTTCAACAACTGAAAAAGCAAATTGAACCAGACCCAATAGGAAGCACTGGCCCAGTTAAACCTGGAGAAAGAGCAATTTTGTGTTTTTTGTTATTGCTCAAAAGTGGAAAAAGCTTACAGCCTTCAACATTTGGTCAAATTCTTAGTGGGAGGTGTCAGGACAACTTCAATTCCATTATAAATAGAAAGCATTTTTCTTTAGATATTCCATTCAACCTAACATATTTATTGAGCACCAACCATGGGTGACAGTGCTAAAAATGTTATATAGAGTTATATGATTACAAATCTTTGTGTCTTTCTGTAAGTGAAAGAAATAAATTACTTGAGTTCCATCTTCCAGCAAATTGGTTTTAAGCACCCTCATTTTCCAAACAGTAGCTTTGTCCTCTAAGCATTATTAATACTAATGGCTTCTTGAAAGCATTAAGAAGTCACTATTAGGCAACTTGTTAAGGGCAAGAGGTTTTAATATGCTCAGTAAAGTGGTTAAAAGCTTGGGACAGACCAAACAAATATGTAGTTCCCTGCCCAGTAAATAAAGGTGAGTCTCTCCTTTGTTTAGAAAATCCTAACAACCCCTAGAGCTTTTATTTGGAATCATATTCTTAGAGATGTGCTTTTCCTGGACTGGGGTTTTGGGCTGTTTGGAGTGGACAAAGACAAACCAGGCTGTTCCAAGAGGGGAAGAGGTCTGCATGATGCCTGAGGTCTGCCTGATGCCTCAGGTCTGCAGGCTATGCTGTGCCTTCAAAGGAAGTTGTCCCTCATGTCTACAGACTGAGGTGCAGGTTTAGGTGGAAAGTGAACAAGAACCCAAGGCCTGCTCACTCTAGGCCCCATAAGTTCACATGATTGACAAGTGATCGTGTATGGGAACCAGTCAGTAAGAAAGGCATCTGGCAGGGTCAGTGGTCTTCATCCTGGCCCTCACAGACAGCAGCTGGATAAATGGCCATGTGTCAGAGGATACAAGAAACCACAGCATCCACTTGGAAAATCCATTCTATTAAGGGATCTTAGAAAGCATGTGCACATCAAAATAAATATGAATATATTATGAAGAAGTTATTAAGTTATATAAGTTATATAAGATGTGCATTCATGTTTAAAATAAAACATGGCAAGTCACTTCACGCTAACTTCTTCAGCCCCTGGGGAGTACAAATCCTCTATCTTCAGTAATGTCAAGGGAAAAGCTTGAGAAACTGCTCAAGGGGTGGAGTAGAAAACCCTAGTCATAAAATGTGCACATCTGCCTACATGCTTGCACTGACATGAAAACTATGGGTAGGCAACTTTGTAGTTGTGATCAGCTCTATCTTTGCTGCCAGCAGACAAGATAAACAGAACCATGTTTGGCATTTGGACTGATGTTGGATGGCCTTACCTGGTCACATCATTAATTAGCCGTGTCTGCAGGAGCAGATTTCTCCGGGGCAGTAAGTTGTCACAGATCAGGTTTTGGTTGGCTCTTACTGCAACCCCATTGCAAAGACAGAGTGAGCACAGGACATCCAGAACCTGCAGCAGGACACAGTCATCAAACATCAGGACCACTATGGGGACTCGCTGGGCAGGATCTCTCACCACTACACGGGAAGGAGGCAGGAGTCATGAAGCATTGAGGCTAAGTGATAGGTGGAAAACCAGCTCAGAGGCAGGGGGCCCTTGTCCCCCTTACCTAGCATAAGTGAGCAAAGCCCAGAGCATGCTGCCTCTTAGGAAAAGTAGGCTCAGCTTCCTTCTAGATGCCTTGCCCTAGTCTTGGGTCCTGCCCTTCCAAACTGTTCACCACCTGTGGTCACCGTTCTGACAGTGGGTAAGAGCTTGAATCCTGAAGTACTGTCAAGGTCACAACTGGGTTGTGGTGAGGCATCAAAGGCACAAAGGGCCCTCCAGAGGCCTCAAACTGAAGCTTCAGCTTCCCCTTCCCCCAGCCCTGACTCCCTCCCTTTCTGCTTTGCACTGAGAACTCAGATAGCTCTAACTGCACAGTCACTTAGACTCCCACTGGGTGATGGTATTTGTACAAATCAGGCAAAGGAACCTTAGTGATAGTTCAAATTCTTGTTCTTGGGTCTTTTACTGTGATATCAGCAACACTCATTAGGATACCCTTAAATTCCTAGAAATTAATATTCAAAATATTTCACCCGCTGTCCTCATTCCATCTGGGCGAAAAGCAAACCTGAAAGAGCCCAGGTGGCCTATGAATCTGATAGATCATCACCAAGCTGCTCCTGCTCGTTTCTAGCTGCCCAGGAAGCAAGAATGGTCCCTGCCTCCTCCTCCTCCTGCAGGCTGCTGTCTCATCTGCTCTCTCTCATTGTGCCTCGTTCTTTTTCATTCAGATTTTGTGTTCAGAGCATAGCAGAGCAAACTATGCTGGGTCAGGCACTGTTCTTCTCTCTTTCCCTCACAGGAAGTATGTGCAAACAGCAGTCGATAAATAACAGCCGTGAAGCGACAGGCTGCACCAACAGGGGAGGTGTGGAGCCACATTTCAGACTTCCAAAGTGGCCACAGAAGACTTGATACTCAGTAGGGTTGGATAACTTCAGGCTGTTGATAGCATTTGTGTCCTTAGTTCTCACAAACCAATTTTCCACCTGACTCCCTGAATGTCAATTTTGTTCCAGATAAATACAAAGCACATTTATGGGACAAGGAGTAAAGAATCCCAAAGGCAGTTTTATGAAGGACTCTTACTCCACAAAAAGTATCAACTGGAGAAACCTGAAATCCAAATGATAATTTTTCACTCTAAGAGTCATAGATGACCAGGAAATTAAATACTTTTCATCCAGCCTATCACAGATTTTTATCTGTTTTGCCTTGGAGTGATGGCTGCAGGAGTCTAGCTGTTACAGTCAGGGGAAAAGCAGAGCTTAATCCACACATAGTAGAAAAACAGGCTTTGTGGAAGGCACACAGCATGACAGCAATGACTCATCTATAAATGATTCCATAAAGAAGCGCAGGGGGCATTGTTTAGGCTCTTAGAAGACATTTCTTAGTATAAAACTGGGGAACAGGGACAAACTTCCTTTTCTGAAAATGTTTAGGTTTAAAAGAGAAGAGAGTGTAGGCAGGGCTACTCGACCATAGAGACACCCAGACATGGTGCCTACAGGTTATCCACAACTTCTGAGGGGGGCATCTCCTAGGCCTCTGCAAAGCGTGGCTGGTGAGGCAGGTGCAGGATGAGGCTGCATTTCCCAGGCTCCCTTGCAGGCATGTGGGGCTGAGTTCTGGCTCAGAGGAAGTGGCTGGATATGATGTCCTGAAAACTCTGCTGCAGAGTCCTTTGTGTGTGTGCTCTCTCCCCTGTGGATGTAGGACTCCAACAAAGGATTTTTCTGGGTTTGGTGGCACACACCTGCAATCACAGCACTCTGAGAAGCTGAGGTAGGAGGATGACAAGTTTGAGCCAAACATAGTGATGTGATGAGACCCTTCCTCAAAAACAACAACAACAACAAAAAAAATATATATATATATATACATACATATATGGGCTGGGGATGTAGCTCAGTGCAAAAGCCCTGGTTTCAATTCCCAGTACTACTACTAAAAAAAAAAAAAAGTCATGCCTAAGGGTCTCCCTAGACCACTGATGGCAAGCCTTTTAGAGCTTTCAATGATACATACAGCTTGCTGTGGCATGTGGGTCATAGGTTCACCATCACTGCTCTAGACCAATAGTGCTGGCATCTCTTTGAGCCTGCCAGCTCTTCAGATGCTCAGCACCCCATCCTCACCAAATCAGAGCCTTCTGTGAACACAAACTTGAGCTCTCCAGGAGATTCCCCAGCACATTACAGGCTGTGAAGCCCTACATGTAGAGGACATGTGTCTCTAAAGGAAGAAAAGGATGGAGTCTTGCCACTGGCTGGCCTCAGACTGAGCAAAGAGCAAAAATACACTGTGCACTACGTCACTGAGAACATGGGGCTGTCCGTCTTAGGAAGCAGACTTCCCTGATCAGTGCCCATTCACGGAGCTCATTTGCTTCTGGTTGTCATTGTTTTCATCAATGACACCACAGTTCATTCAATAGCTTTCATTTTGCTTTTCTGTATTCTCTTTCCTAAGCATAGGCTTAGGTGGGAATTCCACTTTAAAGATAAGAAGTACATACTGTATATCAATTACAACATTGTCTGGCTGTTGCATTTTGCCCTTAATTTTTGTTTTCAAAAAGCTTTGTATTTAAAAATCTAACTACATTTATTCTCATATTTTTATATCAAGTCCAATATTTGAAAAAATGATTGCTTTACAACCTCTGAGGAACAGAGTTCCCTTTCCCTGTAGATGAGAACAGAGTGGCTGGGAATGCTTCTAATCTTGCTGCGGCTGCCTGGAAACCCAACTGATATGCAGCTAATGGAGCAACTGTGTGGGAGTTAACAGTTTGAGTTGCTTACAAACTCCTCCAACCTTAGCTACACTTTTGACTCTGATTTACTCTTTTTGAGGACCAATTATTGTTTTACCTGTATTTTTCTTACAGGTGGCTCCCAATCCTTATGGAACAAAGAAGACAATAAAAAAATTTATCTGTGGCAACTTGGACCAGATTTGGAGTAAAGTTGGTTGGGGGGCAAGTAGATGAGTATATTTTGTTTTTATTAATAAAAGCTTATTCCACAGAAAACTACCAGGTGACTCCTATAGTTTTTAGCAATTATTCTTTTCATCAACAATAAAATCAGTGTAAGGCATTTGTCCTGTGGCTCGAGGCCTGCACATATGTGTGAGCAGCTGTCAACTATCTCATGCTGAGAGCACAGTGGGTCCTGGCTTTGCTTATTCATTCTTTTGATTCATTTATTAAACCTGATAGACATGTAGGATCACCTGCATTGCAAAACATACAAGTTTGTCACCCTGAGGATTATAAGAAGGGTGCCTACTATGAAAGAGCTTCCACCGGGGGAGAGAAACGTATGTGTGAAAATTCCTAGTAATGAAAGGCAGATTGGAACAACCATTAAAACAGAGAACAAATTCTTTAAGAGAGACCAATTTCAACTGGGATCAGAAAAAGCTTCACAGAGCCAGTGGACTTCGAACTAAGTTTGAAAGGGCAGATAAAATTTTCAATTTAGTTTTTAAGTGATCGCAGAAGAATTCTAATGGGTCCTGGAGAAGTGGTAAGAAAGCACTGAAGGACTGGCACAAGTCAAGTCATTGAATGGTCAAAGGGCAGAGTGCATTCAGAAAGTGAGGAGGGTGCCCTGCAGCCCCCTCCTGTCCTCTTCTCTCTAAAGACTGGGTTCTTTCTCTACATTTTGAGCTGAAATTTGAACATGCTTTAGATGAACAGTAATGCTTCCCATTGATGTGACAGAGCTGCCAATTTAAGTATCTTAGAGAGAAAGTGGAGGTACAATAACGGCCAGTCTTACATATAATTTTGATTATAAACTTGATTGGAGGTGGCATCCATCAAAAAGGGATTCTCAAACCCACAAAACGTACAAACCCTTGTTAAAATTGTGATAACTCTGAAGACTACTTTGATGGATGACAGAAGCCCTTAAACTTCAGTCTGAGAAACAGTAACTTAACATATGAAAATGTCTTCTAACTGTGGACTTCCCACTGCAAAGAGTTTTGTATGGAGATAATTATAAAAATAAAAACACAGAATTAAACATATTCTCTTAGGATATTTAAACTCTGAAGAATAAACTTTTGGTCTCACACTGTCATTAGTGAGCTGTGTGGCCCCTGGAAAACTGCTTGACATCTCAAGGCCTAGGTTCTGCCCTTTTCTCTGCCTTTGAAGGTAAAAATAACAATGATGCTATTTCAGAGAGTATAATAAGGCTAAAAAGAATGCACATGATCACTGGCCTTGGTTCCTGGCATTAGTTAAGTATAAAATAAATGTTAATTGTCGTCATCATCATTATTATTGTTTATAGGACTTTTGAGGTCCCCATGGTTCTAGAACTCTGCATATTTTGAGCCACTCTCTTAGTGGAAAACTAAGTGAAAGGATCAGAAACTTCTGAAAACTCTGCTAAAGGGCTGGAGAAAACAGCAACCTGAATAGCAAGACATTTCTCTGGCACTTTCCAAGCACGATAGACACTGTGTTGTGATGGAAGGTTGCCCTACACTCGGCATGTTCATCTTGAAACTACCGCAGAGACATTGGTAATGACTTGAGCCTGGGTTTCTCTTTGGAGATAAAAATGATCAAATTGAATAATCTCTGCAGGAGGGTCTAGATTCATGGCAAAGCAGCCTTTGCCCAAAAATCCATCAAAAGATATAAAGCAGACATTCTTTTTTGTTTGTTTGTTTGGTACTGAGGATTGAACTTGGGACCTTGTTTCGGAACCACTGAGCTAAATCCCTGGCCCCAAAAGGAGCCATTCTTGAGGAGATTTTTACATACCGAGATCTCCTGTTTCACTTTGACAACACTGTCAGAAGTTCTCAAGCACTGCCTTGGCTCTTAGGAGACTGATGGCTCCTCTGCTAGTACACATAGGTAGATTATCAGACCAGGTATTGATTTCTAGCTAGATTCCCTGGCTTTTCTAGGCCCCAGCTTTCTCAACTATGGGATGCATAGAACATCGGTCAACTTGCCCCCAAGTGATAGCCACATAATGCTTTGTGGCCTTTGGCTGAAGGAAGTCGTAAGAAAGCTGGTTACTTTTTTTTTTTTTTGGTACCAGGGATTGAACTCGGGTCCTTGCGCTTGCGCAGCAGGCAGCAAAACCACTGAGCTAAATCCCTGGTTTTTTTTTTTTGAAAGCTGGTTACTTATGAAGTAAATCATATGGCATCGTCATAGAGAAGCCCCTGTGGCAAGAAAATGGGAACCTCTTTCCTCCTCTTACATCTATCTGTACATCATGGCTCATGCCATGTGTTGCTCATGAGCTTATCCGTAATCCTTACTATACTTTTTACACAGGAAGGAACATGTTGTAATGTAGAAAAGCTGTACTAAGGCTGGAGCCCCGTGCCTGCTTTTGATTTACCACATTTGAGAAAGCAATTACAGACCCCACATATTTCTTTCTGCTCTTTGCCAAGCAATTTCACAGACACTGAGAACTATGGCTTTTCTGCTTCCGAAGGATGTTGCATATCATGCAGTCAGTGCTGCAGGGGCTCATTCTCCTCGCCTCAGTGAGATGTGTCTCAAATATCTGGTTCCCCCAAATGATGGCAAGAGAGAAGAGCAGGGGTCATGTCGCACCCTCCAGTCTGCACAGGCACGGCCACTCTCTGACCCCTGGCTATGCGGTTGCTCTTGGAATACCCTCCTCAGCCTTCAAGTACCTCACCTGCCCACTAATTACTTAGTACAATAGCCCCCATGTATGGCACGTGTGTGAGGGGTCAAGAAAAAACTCACCAGATTTTAATGGACTTTTTCCCATAGATCTTTGGGTCTTAGAGCTACAATTTCATAAAAATAGATTATGTTACAATTATCAGGAATTCAAAAATTGATACAGCATTCTGCCTTCATGAAGGGGCAAAGTTCCCATTTTATAGATGAAATAACTGAGGCCCAAAGTCACACAGTTGTTTCATATCAAGGAGAGGAATCAGCACCTTTGTTCTTTTTGTTTACATGCACAGTTTCTTTTACTTAACTTGGTTTGACACATTAAATCTGATTTCATTTGGTAAGCAGCAAAGTTCCTATTTTAAATCTGGGATCTGTATGTCTTATTTTTATATAGCTTGGCGTTAAAGATTTTCCTCCAAGTTCTAGATTTTAGGGTGGAGAGCATCTTGTGCTGCTGGCCTTGTACCTGGCGCAGCCGAGGCCTGCATGAGCTGCATTTTAAGAGCCAGTGATGCCAAGCAGGGCCTAAGAAGCTGGAAGAAACCAGTGAGACCGCCCACATTCAGTGTGGCTGGCTGGCTGGCTTGGGGGGTGCTAGGAGGCAAGGGAGGTTTTTTAGAATCCCAGTTTCCCAAGTTCTCTATCAAAGCTCGGAAAGACTAATTAGCATGCTCTCAGGAACTCACAATGTGACTAAGTGCTTGGGAGAGAAAAGGGGGTAAAGTCAATCACTTTTTGTGTCCTTCTTTTGACACCCACCTTGTGATTCCGTCCATGTTTGTCCAACAGAGAGATGATAGACTTGATGTGGCTTTCTGCTATCAGGTTTAAGGCTTCTGGACTTTCAATCAAGATACAGTGCAAAACCTCTAAGATACCTACATGAACACCACAAAAATATCATTTGGGCATTAGATCATCCATAGAACTGACCATCATTTAGAGACCTGGTAGTGGAAAGATCGTCCTGGGGGAGAGAATATCATCAGTTACTTGAATCTATTAAATGTTCCCAGCCAGAAGAGATGCAATCATCTTTGGTAGATTCCCAGAGTCCCTAAGGGCCAAGCAGTCGATAACGTACAGGCGAGTTTAATTCAGCACTAACTCCATCTCTTTCTTCCTGGACAAAGACATGATCTTTGTATGTCAAAATATAGAGAAACAGCTGTAAAATGGAATTCTTCCAAACAATAATTCATTTAAATATCTATATTAAAATATAGACATACTTTTACTATAAATTCTAAAGGTCATTTAAGCAACTCAGAAAATATTCTGGATTTATTCTCAGAATAAGAATTTTTCTGGGAACCACCTCAGAACCTACTTTTTATTTTAGGTGCACTAATGTATCAAACAAAAGATAAGCTCAGAAAACAAGGGCTGTTTTTTCTCCTTATCTTGGTACACTGTATGGTTTTCTACACTAAGTGAAAGCTTAAGGCAAACTAACTGGTGTCCCTGTGGCCTGGTATCCCCAAAGGCAACACTACAATGAAACACAAGCGCAACAGCTGGCCAAGAGCCTCATCAGTTTCATTAAGAAAGTGCCTCTTGATTCTGTTTTCTCTCAACGTTTTCACAACTTACCCTGAAATACAATCTAACTCATGAGAGAAGGTGCTGAAGAAAAGAGAGGCGTAGGAACAGGGTGGGTGTTCCCTGGAGGGCTCTTCCCTTGGGAGGTCTGTTAGAGCAGGAGACCCGTGGGCTATGAGGAAAGCCTCAGAGCTTTCAGCTTGGGGGGCAGGGGAGTACACCTGCCAAGTACACTCATCTTGTCAGAAACTGAATGCTGTCATCAATGATGGCTCTGATTCTTGGAGGGTCCTCAAGAAGGGTGATTCAGGGGATGGATGAAGATTATTTTATCTTATTTCGTAGTAATCCTTCACTTCTACTTCTGACCAAAATAGGGCAGTGTTGAAAGGGGGATGAGAAACCCAGAGAACAGGAGTAAGGTAGGATTTGGCCAACAAGGATTGCTAGGTAAGGGTTGCCTAGGGGAGATTAAAGGACCTAGGGAGTGAAGAAGAAGGCACAACTCAAAAAATTAAACAAAAAGAAGGACTGCAGAAATCTGGGTTAAAGCTATTAAATAAAGGTACATGGTTGTCAGGATGTTTTAGGGATTGATTCCTTTTTGTTAAAATAATTACTTGAGGATTTGACATTTTTTTCATTTTTACAGAAAGAAAAAGATTCAACTTCTCCACTTAGGGGTTTCTGTAAGTTCTTACCTGAGGAAGATTCTAGTCTGTCCAATTTACTGATCAGCCAGTCAAGATTATTGGAGAATTGAGCACAGTTGTTTCTATTTCCACGAATGAGAGCAGCTGCAAACAAGGAAAGGTTGGATCATGTAGGTTAAAGGGCATCATGATGCACATGAGGCCTGGAGCTGTTGAATACATCACCTGCTTAGCAAATAAAGGGAATGGAACATCAATACTACTATGCTTAGCCCTTTGATATGATTTGATTTCTATATTTAGAAGAGTAAAAATCTAACATTTACTCAACAAGTGTTTCCAGAGAATCTGATATGTACCAGGCCCCTGGTAAAATGCATTGCAGGAAACAGAACAATGAAGCAGAAGAGGCAGATTCTCTGCCTTCATCAAATAAGGGGTAGAGACAACAGACACATAAATTAATTACTTTAGATAGTGATAAGCAAGAATTTAATATTTGCTTGGTTACTGACTTTGGAACTCAACTTCGTGCAATGTTTTCTTAAATCTATCCAGGGACTTGTTGCCTTTCGTACTAAAAGGAAAGCATCTCAGTCAACACAGCTGTAAAGGTTAAACTAATAAATACTAGGAACACCTAAGCATAAAATATACGAAATGACAGTGGTTCTCAAAGTGTGGGCCCTGGACCAGGAATGTAACATAACCTGAGAACCTGTTGGAAAGTAAGTCCTCAGGACTTACCCCAGATCTACTGAAATGGAAACCCTCAAGATGGGGCTGACATCTGTGCTTTAACCAGCCTTCCAGCTGATTCTGATGTCTGTTTATTCTTGAAAACCACTGGCAGGTGATGCTGCACAGGGAGGGAAAGAATGTGCTGTGATTGGAGTTTTAATCTAGATCTTGTAACTGTTCCTCCATAGGGCCAAACAGTGGATGCCAATCTGGAACAATTCCAGGTAGATGGATTAGCCCCAGGTGCACTGCCTTCATTTGGCTGGTTTATTGGGCTTAGGGTTTCATTAAGGCTGATAAATGATAACTCTAGAATAAGGAAGTCCTCCTCCAGAGCCTCTGCTCTTCATCTTTAGAGTCCATGAGGATGCCATTCAGTCTGAGCTTTTCAGGTCAGCTGTAGTAAGCAGGATAAGTGCAGGAGTTCTAATCAGGCTATGGGGTTTCGGGCTGTAGCTCTATCACAAAGTAGATGGGTGGTATTGGGCTACAAGCATCTCTGTGATCAGCTTTTTTTTTGTCAGTAAAACAGAGGTAATAGCAATAACTACTCTCAAAGTATTGCTCTAATAATCAAAATGATATTTCACAACTTGACACACAAAGATCAACAAATGTTAGTCATTATTATTATAATTATAGTAACTACCAAGTTTAAACCTCACCATTGCAAAGTACTGCGGTTTGAAGAGACCTTACAAAGTCACACAGTGACAATTCTATCAACCTTATCCCCAACATGAAGAACAGATCCAGGCTGATTTTTCTGGGCTTTCTTCAGGAGTCCTGGATTTTCTAGGGACTTCTCTCAGTGGGACACACACCTGCCTTGTCATCCTAGCTGGTGTCTGAGCAACTCCTGGGGTGATGCTCTTGCCTATCCTATGCTGATGTTTGCTGCCTCCCTCCCACTGGCCAGTGGCCTGGGCCTGAGGGATTGAGCCTTTGTAGCACGCACCAGAGCATCACCTCATACCCAGGCTTGGGAGGAGAAAAGGTGGGTGCTAGAAAATCTTAGTTCCTACCTTTTTCATTCCACCGAAATGAAATAAATAATAGGCCAAACCAGCAGAACTCAGGATTGACTAACAAGTAGACAAGTGAAAGGGCACAGAATTTAAAAGAATAACAGTCCTCAAAGTACAGATGACATCTTTGCAGAAGTTTAAATGTGGAAGACTATAAATGTGTCCTAGTCTTATTTCCTCATTTTAAACATAAGGAATTGAGGTTCGGAGAACTCAACTGTCAAGATTTCACAGGTAGTTTTGGCTTCTGCTTTCACTCGCTTCTGACTTCTAGCTCTGCATTTGGAAGGTACAAGAAGCTGCTAGTTAACAACAAATGGCTGTGTTAGAATCAAATGATTAACAAAAAAGCTTCTAAGGAAGCCGTTGGATGGGAATGGTGGGCTCTCCTGTGTCCATCCCGAAGAGCCCTGGAAGCCCTCCCCAGGAGAGGTGCTGCCTGCATACTCACCCAGCAGCTTGTACAGGAGGTTCAGAATTTCTTTCCAGGCCATGCCACTCTCTTCTCTGGCAATCCCTGCAAAGTGGGCTACACTATTGTAGATATTTAAGCGATCAATGCAGTTTAACACAAGAGCCAACATGCCCTGAGAAGGAGAGTGGAGGAAAAAGTAAACATTCCTGGAGAAGAATGCAGCGCCCCCCCTCCGCTTTCCTCTTCTTCCTCCCCTATCAGTCTCCTTGTAAAGCTGATAGTGCTAATATGAAAATAGCCCTTCACAGGGCCAGTTGAGTTTTGCTTTTTTCTCCTAGGAACAGAGATGCATAGAAATATGCATCTTTATGCCACAGATACCTAAATAGCATCCATTCAGATAGTGAGTCAGCAGTCCCTTGTGATGGGGTAGCCCCCATGTGCTGCGTTTAACTCACTCCAAGGACACACTGAGGAAGAGGAAGGATGAATGCATCTCACCAAAGCTTGCTCTGTGTCTGGTGGGAAGTGATTCTGACTCACTCAGAAACAGCTCTGCATATAGTACCTATTTTTCTCATAAATCTCAAATAAGCTCAAGAAATTCCATTCAGATGCGTGAGATAACTACACTTTCTCTCTCCTCCCACTTCTCCCTACCAAAAGATGGGATTTAGAGACAATAAAACCAAAGAGCATTTTCCACTACTTTTCCAGCTAATTTATAGTACAAGCCACCCAGTAAAACATCTACGCCTAGCTGCCCTTAATGTGCAGCAGGGAGATGGTAAATACAGTCTCAATAGCCAGTAAGGTACATAGAATGTCTCCAACTCTGCTCAGACCAGGAGACTGAGCAGGGATGGCTCTGCATCCCACACCACTGACTTCGGAAATGACTAGAGGACCAGCCCTGTCTCCAGGTTATGGAGGACCACAGAAGTCAGCCATAGCCTATTTTACCACCAGATCATCACGTCCATGTTTGGAGAAGGCTTGTGACTTGTCTGAGGACAGGAAGAGAGCCAGAATGAGGGCCTGGGTCACATAAGTACTCAACTGGTGTTTCCCCCATGGCCAGGGCCCTCCCCAGTGACTCAGAAGCTCAAGTTCTAACATCAGATCATGCAACATCTGTATCTCCTGAGCTAGTTTTTCAGACATTTCTGATGTAGAATCTAGGCATTTACATTTTTTCAAACAGGTTTCCTAGGTAATTCTGATCTCTCCCCAAATGTGGGCTCACAGTCTATGCAATGCTGTAACAACTGAGATTTGTTGAAAATGGATTTGGGATACACACATGGCACTGAAAGCTAAAACCTAACTGGTTGGAAGGTGCCAACCATTGCTAATGGAACCAGGCATGGTTGAAAGGGAAGGTTAGATCCCAATAAATCCTTTCCTTTACAGCTTTTCTACCTCCTTCTTTTTCTCCACCCTGTTCATAAACATGTGTATGTATAGAGACAAGGCTAAACTGCATAGTACTCACTGGGATATTTTAGCTTTGGATGCAAGGAGAATCTTACCTCTTTCTTTTGACTCACCTCTTCCTTGAAAAGATTCTGTCTGTTTTTGAGGGAGCGGAGCTTGTTCTGCTTGTCTTCATGCTTCATCTCCTCCTCTGGAGGCTGGAAGTAGGCGATCAAGTCCTGTAAGGTCTGCAGGACCTCTTCTATTGGCAAGGTGATGGGGGCAGCTGTGCGACTGTTTCCACTAAAAACAATGAGATGACAGGGCTCAGGCACCAACCTCCAGCAAGGGCCTGACAAGTATCTCCTGGCTCTGGTTCCTAAAAGCCTCACTTTGGTCACAGTGAACTGCTTCCTGGGGATAGTCCCTGTAGCAACAGCTGCAAAATAAAGTGTGCCAACCAACAGAGCAATGGAAGAGAGTATTCAATTTTAAAGCTATTTTATAAACAAAGGGGAATGCTTCCTTTTCTTTTCAAGAAACTTATAATTTATCCTATTAAAATGGCTGCAATACTTCAATACTCAGTATCAAACAGGTCTTCATAGTGATGATTTTTATGTAATCTAAACAGGAAGTGATTGTTAAGACTGTGACTTCTAAAAAAAAAAAGTGTGACTTCTACATGCTTCTCTTCCATTTATTTACCTTTGGTTGTGCACTATATTTTCTCTTTAAAACCACCTTAAAATAAACTTATTAACCTGCATTTTGTTAAAAACTTTGACAGTTTCTTCTTGGAATAGATGAAATATGAAGCTGGAAGGATTTCTATCACTGGTTCTCTCCTTCTAGCTGCTGTGTCTTTCTGTATCTGACAAATCCACATGTTTTTCTCATCCTGTTTTCATGTGTGCCCCCACACGCCTGCTTTCATCACTGCATTTAGGCATGTCCTCTTTGCAGTCTGTATCCGTGTTTCTCCCTCTCACCTTTCTCTCCCTGTACTTCCTCTGCAAATTTCCCTTTTCTCTGCCTCTCCTACCCTTCAACATCCTCCCTCTCTGACTCTATGTTTGCCTGTTTTCCTTTTTGTGTCCTTCCACCCCAATCAACCTGCTCTTCTCCCTCCCACCTCTCATGTTGCTCATGTTGTGTTCTATGTGTATGACTGTCTCTGATTATTTTTGTTTTACTTTTCCAGAAATATTTCGTAATTAAGTAAGATACCCACCCCAATAACAAAGGGACCCTTCATCTTGTGATTTCCTGAGGGGTATACCCATGAGCCTCACAGAGGGCAAAGGCAAAAAGAGGAAGGGAAAAGGGACCCAACCCCCGAACAATCATATTATTAGGCCCCAAGTGATGGAGAATTGGCTGAATATGCAAATAACATCTGAGCTTCTCCTTAGTGACCAATTTCTAATGGGTTCTCCTTTGCATTTATAGTATATTTGTCCAGCTAACTGCTGTTGTATATTAATCTGGACACATGCTAAGAAAGGATTGTTTCTAGGCCTAAAGCAAAGACTCAGCAAGCTCTGAAAACACTAAGGGAGTGAGGTGACAAAAGCTTCAATTTTGTATAAAAAAGCCAAGTGCTGTATAGGGGGATGAAACACCAGTGACCTACAAGCTCATTAGTCGATGAGGCGCTTCTCACCTGTGCACACAGCTCCTGGCAGGACCTGGTATGTGGTTAAGTTCTTGGTTAAGTGCCTGCAAATGACGACCTGGGATATTACTGCACACAGAGTCGGGGGGAAGAGAATGCCAGAAGGACATGAGATGAAGGGGTATGGATATAAAGCTCAATCCAGTATGGCTTCCCACTTCTAGACTCAGTGAAGGCAGGGATACATTTTCTTCAAGATTTTGGCAAAGTTCTAGGGCTTATTTATTTTGTTTTCTAAACATTGGGTTTACTAAAGACACTGAAGCTAGTTAATAATTTTTTATGTGAAAGAAAACATTGAAAACAGCAGGGTTATAGGCATTTTTGTAGCTTGATGTGACAGAGCATATGCACTACACAGCAGATGGAAATCTCAAGATTTTAGTCATGTTATTGGCATTAACCTTGTATTTTGACTGCTTTTAACCTCTTATGTTTCAGTTTTACATCTGGAAAGCAGGAATGGTACACTCTTATTAGCAGGGCCCTTTAGGTTCAATTTTTTGTTCTATCGGGTCTCAATGCTTTGCTTCTAAAAGAAACATCAATATGACGGTCTTCCTCTGGACTGAAGCAAATGCATTGTTACTTCAAAAGAGCATAAGCCACATGCACGGCAATAAGGATAGTGAGCAAAACGGATATGGCCTCTTCGTGGCCTTACAGTATTCACATTCTAATCTAGAATCTCAGAGAGCAAAGGCACGGGGGACAGGGACAAGGACAACATGATACCTCAATCCAGAACTAACTGTAGTTGGCATCTGTCTCATCCCAGGCTTCTTCAGCTCCCCACATCTGTTGCCCCCGTACATCCTTGGATCTTTGGCAATGAATTGTTTTGCCAAGCTCAAGTGAGAGCTTAGGTGATTCTGAATATTTACTGTACCATGATCTTAATGTAATTATTTAGATAGTTTCTTTCCTAATATTAAACTCAGAGGGAAGCTGGCATTATCTTTTTCTTTAATCAAGATTTCTTCCACTCTTTAATTGATCACATTGTTCATTCCTCTACTGGACAGTTTCCAAAGGATGATGAGAAAACATGAAGGAATGTTTTCTTTTTCCATGCTCTCTCTTGTCTTTCCCTATTCATCTAACCTAATTTTTTCTCCCAGAAGGCTACCTCTCCTTCTGGTTTCCATTTATACACAGCATGTACCTGTTGGTTTCTCAAAAGAGATAACAGAAGAATCTACTCCCAAATTATTTTTTCCTCCTTCATTTCCCAGCTCTTGTAAAATACAAATACTGTGACTGTTGTAGCCCTGACATCTGCTGAATTGATATTTTATTAGTCATTCTTTCTTCTAAAACATGCTGTGGCTAAAATTAAAAATTGCCCCATTATGGGTAAGATTCCAAAATAACTGTGAAAGAAATTCAGTATATCCTTTCTCACATAAAACTGTGATACAACTGGGCAAAATAATCAAACTATTTCAAGACCCTGAAAATTGACCAAAGGCATACAACAAATCGAGAAGTATTTACTTCTAAAAAATTTGATGAACCTTAGTAAGAATATTGTGAATCTATGATGTTTCAGTCTGAGAATATTCCCATCTCTTCCCCAAGCAAGCTTCATGACAAAAAAGTTCTGAAAGGGTGGGTGGGGTAGGCCACATGAAAGGCCACATACCTGCTCAGGGGTGACTGGAGAAGGCCCTTAGCATCTATTCACTTCTGACTACACATGAGGCCCCATGCAAACAGAAAGTAAACTCAAGACAGAACTTTGAACTGCCTGAACTTTAAATGTGTCATACAGCCCAAAGTCAGGGCCACTAGCAAATGGTTGCAGGGTTCCCTTATAAGAAATACTAAGAAATTCTTCAGGCTGAGAGAAAATGACACCAGACAGTAATTGGAATCCATGCAAAGAAAATAAGGAGCCCCAGGTAAGGGAATTTTGTAGGTAAATTTTAAAAAGAAAGTTTAAATATATACTTTTCCTCTTTTGTTTTAATTGATTCAAAAACAACTGCATAAAAATAATTATAAAACTGTACTGTTGAATATATATGAAGATATAATATACATGGTAATATAATAAAGAAGGAAAAAGAATAGAACAATATTGGAGCAAAATTGCTTTATGCTATTTGTTGTTAGTATTAATTTGAAGCAAATTATTTCAAATAAAATGCATACTGAATGCCTAGAGCTATCACTAAGGAAAAGGTAGAGAATAAAAAACTAATCAAAGAAATTAAAATGGTAGATTAGAGAATATGTCTTTAACTCAAAAGAAGCAGTAAAAAAGGAACACAGAAATGGTACAGATTTGATACATACTAAAAAAATAAATAAAACAAAAAAAGACAGCAAAATAGCTGACATAAACCCAACCATTTGAAAAGACTAAGTTTAAATGGATTAAAATACTAACAAAAGGGAAAAATTGTCAGGCTAGATTTTTATCTAAAAGGCACACAATTTAGATTCAAAGATACAAATATGTTCAAGTTGTACCATGCAAAAAGTAGTCATAATCTACATATGAGATACTGGAGTGGTTCTATAAAATAGATTAAAAAATGTTTTCAGAGAGGAAAAGAAAGACAGTTTACAATTATGGGGGTCAGTTTAGCAGGAAGATATACCTAATATAAACATATCAGCATCCAACATCCAAGACCAATATATGGGAGGCAAATCAGAGAGGATTAAGAGAGAAGACAAAATTCAACAGTAGAAACATCAGTATCCTATTCTCAATCAATCAAAGTAATAAACCACATTAACAAAGGACAAAATCATGTGATCTTCTCAACAAAAAAAGCTATCTGACACTCTAATAGTCAATCAAGATAAAATCTCTCAACAAACTGAAAACAGAATCTCAATCTGATAATAGATAGCATCAGAGTTAAAGATGAGAAACTGAATGGTTTCTCCCTAAGACCTGAAACAAGAAAAGAATGTCTATTTACAACACATTCCACATTGCTGTGCATATTCTAACCAGCACAATCATGTAAGAAAAAGAAATAAAGGAAATCCCTATTGGAAAGAAAGAAAAAACTATGCACAGATGACATGATCCTGCATTATAGAAAAATTCTAAAGAATCTAAACCAACCTAAAACAAAAATTCTCCACCAGAATTATTAAAAAAATTCAATGAGGTCATAGGGCAAAAGATCAATATTTTAAAAAGCTCAGTTTTACATAGCAGTATTTCAATAGACTAGTAATGAATAATCAGAGAGGAAATAAACAATGCTTTCATTTGTACTAGCACCCAAAAGAATCAAATACATAGGAAGAAATTTCACAAATGAAATGCATGATATATATTAAAAATACAATATCTTGCTGAGAAGAATTAAAGAAAAATAGGCAGGGAATCATTTCATGTTTGTGACTTGGAAGATGTAATATTACTAAAAGCAATGGTCTTCCAAAACTGACCTACAGATTTAATTCAATACCTATCAAGAGTCCACAAATATTTTATGGCAGAAACTGACAAACTCGCCCTAAAATTTTTACAAGAAAATAAAAGATAAAGAAGAACAAAAATAATTTTGAAAAGAAGTACAAAATTGAAGGACTCATTCTACATGAGTTCAGTACTTACCATAAAGTGACATAAAGTCAAAGCAGTGTTATTTTGGAATAATGAAAGGAACAGAGATTAATTGAGCAGTTAATATTCCAGAAATAAATTCCTACATTTATGGTCATTTGACTGTTGACAAAGGTGTAAGAACAATCTGGTGGTGCAAGGGAGTTTTTCCAGCAAATTGTGCTGGGACAATTTGACTACCTGTAAAAAGGTCAATTCAAATCCTTACCTCACACAATACATGCTACAGTTTAGGTAAGTGTCACCCAGAGGTTCCCATGTTAAAGGTTTGGTCCCTAGACATATAGGCTGCTATCAGGTGGTGGTGGAACCTTTAAGGGGTGGAGCCTAGCGAGAGGTCTTTAGGTAATTAGGATCCCCCTCTCCCTCTCCCTCTCCCTCTCCCTCTCCCTCTCTCTCTCTCTCTCTCTCCTTTGCATGAAGTGAGTAGTTTTGCTCTGGCCTACACTACTGTCACGATATACTCTTTCCATAGGTAGGAAATAAGGGGAGCTAACCAGTTATGAACTACAAAAGGTTTAGGGCTAGAACCTTTAAAATCAAGAGCCAAAATTAGCCTTCTCTCTTTGTAAATTGATCATCAGAAGTGTTTGTTATAGTGACGGTTGACTGACAAAGAAAATTGGTACTGAGGAGTGGGATCTTTACCATTAACTATATACTGACAATTTCAAAGAGCCTTTGCAATTGGTTTGTAGGTAGAATTGGAAAAGTTTGGAAAAGCAAGCTAGAAAAAGCCTAGTGTGCTATAAGAAGAGTTTAATGGACAATTCTTGTGGGTGTGCAAAGACAAGAATACTAATAGAAATGTAGACAATTAAGGCTATGCTAATAAGTTTTCAGATGGAAATGAGGATTATTTAGCCACCACTGTTAGATTGTAGCAAAGAATCTGGCTGCATTTTTTCCATACCTTAATACTTTGTGGGAGGCTAAACATAAAAATTATGGATTAATTTATCTGGGGAAGGAAATTTCAAGGCAATCAAGTATACAGAGCACAGCATGCATATTACTGACTGCTTTTAATCAAATTTGCAGTGAGAACTGAGAGCAAAAAGGAACATGAAAGTTTGGAAAATTTCAGCTTGGCCAGAAAAAGAATATGCAAAGCTCTGACCAAAATAAGCCAAGTGCTTTCCAATGGGACATCAGGAAAAATGCCTTAAGGGCATCTCAAGTATTGGTAAGTCTACAGTCATCACAGGTCTAGAGGTGTTGAAATGCCAATTTGTTTCAAAGATTTTCCAGGGCACAGTTATTTCAAGAATCCTAGGGTGCCCTGCTCCCTCTGGGTTGCCCAGGGAATTGCCTCCTTGGGATCTATTTTTGGTGTTCATCCTGAAAAGCATACAGAGGCTGCTGAAGCTGTAGTGCAAGTCCATCCAGGTACCACTTGCCATGGCAGCAGACCTTGGTGTCATCCACATGATGCTGGTTTTGCTGGCATGGAAAATGTAAGTTACAGGGTCATGGAGTATTCCACTATTTCTAAGAGAAGCCTGGAAAGCTAGGCAATGTGTCTCGCAATTAGAGTTTCTGCAAGTAGCCCTGGATAGGGTACTATATGGTACTATGAGGCTAAAGCTGAAGCTGCAATGGAGACCTCAGGAAGGTAGAGGTGCTAGCAATTTGCAATATTCAACAATAAAAGCCATAGCAGTGATCAGAGCTAGGGGTGAAAGGGTATCCATGTGGACTTGAAAAGGTGTCCACGTGGACTGCAACCAGCAAAGCAATAGAGGCAGGCTGCCCAAGTCCTTGAGAGCCTGGATTCTGCCACAGTGTGCCCTAAATGCAACACACAGAGCTGTAGGATTTAATGTTTGCCTAGGTGGGGTTTGGTGTTGCTTGTTTTATCTCTCATTACTTTTCTATCTTTTCCTTTTAGAATGGGAGTATTTACCCTGTGCTTGATTTACCACAGTATTCAAGAAATACAAAACTTGGGTTTTGATTTTTATAGGGGCTCAAAGGTAAGAGTTTGGCTAGAGCAGTGGTGGTGAACCTATGGCATGTCTGCTACAGGGGCTGTTTGTATTACTGAAAGCTCTAAAAGGATTGCCATCACTGGGCTAGAGTCTCAGAGTTGATGTTGGATTTAAAATTTTGAACAAAACTGGAATAAAGACTTTGGAGACTCTTGGAGATAGATTAAATGCATTTTGTATTGTGAGATGAGCAAAAACTTTGGGGAGTTAGGGGTGGAATACTATGGTTTGGATAAGTATTGTCCAAAAGTCCATATGCTTAAGGCTTGGTCCCAAGCCTGTGGCACCGATGAGAGGGGGTGGAACCATTTGAAGGAGGAATCTAGTAAGAAGTCTTTAGGTCATTTGGGGCATGAAATTGAAGGCGGTTTTGGAACTCTGGCTGCCTCTTCTCTCCCTTTGCTTTGTTCCCTGACCATGAGGTGAGTGGTTATACTCTGCAACACACAACCATCAAGGTGTACAAAAACAATTGGGCCAGTTGATCATGGGAAAACCTTTAAAACTGTGAAGTCAAATCAATCTTTCTAAGTTGCTTATCTCAGGTTTTTGTTATAGTGATGAAAAACTAACATAATGTATAAAAATTGACTGAAAATGGCCATAGACATAAATGCAAGAGCTAAAATTATAAAAATTTTTAGGAGAAAATATAGGGGCACAATCCATATATATATATATATATATATATATTTGACAAACATAATTAAAAACCTTTGTGCTTTAAAAAACACCTTGAAGAAAATGAGAAGAAAAGCTACCACCTACTAGAAAATATTTATAAGAACCACAAATAGTCCTGGGAAGAAAAGAACCTCTCCATGACATATAGTTAAAATTCCAAAAGTCCAATACAAGAACAGACTTTTAAAAGCTGTTAGAGAAAAGCAACAAATCACTTATAAAAGTAAACCTAACAGAATTATGGCAGACTTCTCAACACAAACCTTAAAGGTCAGGAGAGTTTAGAGTGAAGTGTTTCAAGCTCCAAAAGAAAACAACATTCAACCCAAATTGTTGTATCTTGCAAAACTATCCTTTACAATTGACATGACAAAGTGCACTTCAAGAAATTCATGACCACTGAACCAGCACTCCAACATATTCTCAAGGATATTCTAGAACAGGACAAAGAAGCTAACAATGCCAAAATGTCTGATAGAATGAAAACATCACAAAAGATGAGCAGTTAAATAGGAGAAAAAAAGGGGAATCAGTATCAGAAAAATAATGCAATGACAAGAACAAGTCAATACTTTTCTGTAATAATTCTCAGTGTTAATGGTGTCAATTACTCATTCAAAAGACACAGCTTGGCAGAATGTATTGAGAAACAAAATCCATTGGTAAGCTATATATAAGAAACATGTTTAACCCAAAATAAGATTGATAGACTGAAAATCAAAGGATGGAAAACAGCATGACATGAAACAAGAAACTAAAACAAGGCGTTGGTATCCTATATCCAGACAAAGTGGACTTCAAACCAAAACTGCTCAGAAAAGGCAAAAAAGTCACTACATTTTGGTTAAAGGAAAAATTCAACAGGAAGAGAAAGCAAATATAAACATATGGACCAAACACTTGTGTATCTAACTTCATAAAACAAATACTACTGGATAAATATCAACATCATTTATAGTGGGAGACCTCAATAACCTACTGTTACAAAAACTCAAATCCACTAGACATTAAAATCATATCTACAGAGCATTTCACCCAACAACAACAGAATACACATTCTTAGCATACATGAAACTTTCTCCATAACAGACCACATACTAGCCAATAAACCATGCTCAAGTCAATGCAAAAGAGTTAAATTATCTCATGGGTATTATCTGATCATAGTTCAATGGAATTAGAAATCAAAGGCAAAAGAAACCAAAGAATTTATGCAAATTAGTGAAAATTAAATAACACATTCTTGAATAATCAATGTGTCACAGAAAAAAATCAAGGGAGAAATTAGATAATTCATAGAATCAAATGATAATGCCAGTGAACATAACAGAACTGAAGGACACAATGAAAGTAGTCCTAAAAAGAAAGTTTATACCTGTAAATGCCCACATTAGAAAGACAGATTGAGTCCAAATAAATAACCAAATGATGGACCTAAACGTTCTACTTAAAAAGGAACAATCCAATCCAAAGCTAGTATAAGGAAGGAAATTATTAAGATCAGAGCAGAAATCAATGAAATTGAGATAAAAATACAAGGAATCAGTAAATTTAAGAGTTAGCTCTTTGAAAGAATAAACAAAAGACAAACTTATCCAATCTTACCCTCAAAGAGGAAAGAAAAGACATGTCAATACAATTAGAAATGAAAATAGTGAAACTACAATGGACAACACTGAAATCCAGATTATCAGTAACTACTTAAAAAACTTGTACTCCAAAAAAATTGGAGAGTTCAAAATGGATAGATTTCTAGAAACATACGAATTTCCACAAGTGAACTAAGAAGACAAAAAACCCCTGAGTAACCCAAATAATAGGCAAAAAATTGAAACAGTAATTTAAAAAATCTATCAAATAAGAAAAGCCCAGTTCCCAATGGATTCATGGCTAAATTCTACAAGAACTTCAGGGAAGATCTAATGGCAATACTCCTCAAACTCTTCAATGACATTAAAAGGGAAGGAGTAATCCCAAAGTCATTCTTACAAGCCAACCCTGATTCCAAAACTAGGTAAGAATGTAATAAAAAAGAGAAATTCAGGCCAATTTCTTTAATGAACATAGATGCAAACATCTTCAACAAGACACTGGCAAACAGAATGCAACAAATCATCAAAAAGATTATACAGCATGACCAAACAGGATTCATCCCAGGAATGTAGGGATGGTTCAATATATGCAAGTCAGGAAATGTAAAGCATCACATAAACACAAGCAAGCACAAACATCACATGAACCTCTCAATTGATGCATAAAAAGACTTTGACAAAATTCAACATCCATCTGTGATAAAAACTCTGAAGAAAATAGGTACAGACAAACCTTATTTCAATCTGATAAAAGTCATTTATGAAAAACTCACTGACAACATAATATTAAATAGGGAAAAGATGAAAGCTTTCTCTCTAAAATTAGAAACAAGACAAGGATGTCTGTCCACTGTTACAACTCCTGTTCAATGCCAACATGTGAAACATTAGCCAGAACAAGCACGCAAGAGAAAGAAATAAAAGTCCCAATCTTGAAATGGCCAAATGAAATCAATACACACTTCTTAGAAGTACAAATGGTGGATAAAGACATGAAAAAATATTCAATGTTTCTGGCCATTAGGGCAATTAAAACAACAAGACTCCATATTACTCAGTGAGAATGACTATTATCAAGAAATCAAATAATAACAAATTTTGGTGAGGTTGCAGGGAAAAAGGAATCCTTCTACATTGCTGGTGGGAATGTAGACAATACAAACACTATAGAAATCAGTATTAAGGTTCTTCTAAAAACTAAAAGTAGAAATTCCATTTCACCAAGGTATTCCCCTTCTAGGTATCTTCCCAAGAGAGTTAAAGACATCATATTACTGTGATATATTCTTACTCATGTTTATAGCAGTACAATTTATAATAGCTAAATCTTGGAAGCAGCATATATGTTCATGCACAGATGAATGAATAAAGAAAATGTGGTATTTATATACAATGGAGTGCTACTTTGCCATAAAGAGGAATAAACTTGAATATATATAGGAAAATAGATGCTCCTTGAGACCAAAATGTTAAGCAAAATAAATCAGACACACACAAGCTTAAATATCACATAGTTTCTCTTATATGAGAAGGGTAAAATATAAAATACAAAATAAAAGACATATAATATGTTGTAGGGAGATAGATCTTTTTTTTTGGTACGAGGGATCAAACTCAGGTCCTTGCACTTGTGAGGCAGGCATGATGCCACTGAGCTAAATCCTGGGCCCGGGAGATAGATCTTTTGTAAATTGGAAGGGGACCAAGAAGTGCAGCGAGAGAAGCGGTAGAAGAGGGGAATGGAACAAAAAAGAATTGAGGTGCATTGTATACACGTACCAATTACAAATGAGCATGTACCCATGAGGAATGCAATCATTATGTACTGTAACCACGCACTAAGAAAAAATAAAAATTGAGGAAAAGAATCAATCTTACACACAAAAAAGAAATATGAATGGTAAGAACATGAAAAGATGCTTAATGTCATCATTCATACTAGAAATACAAATATACAAACTGAAGCAATAGCATATCACTTCACAATGCTATAATGACTAAAATTTTTAAAATAACACATGTAGATGTGGGGAAAATAAAACTTCATGCATTTCTAAGTGGAATATAAAATTGTATATCCACTTATGAAGACAGCCTTTCAGTTTCTTAAATGTTAGAGATACCCCAATATCCACTGATAGATGAATAGATAAATAAAAGGTGGTGTTTATATACAATTAAATATTATTCAACTTTAAAAAGAAAAGAAATTTTGTTATACGCTTATTATGGTTTAGATCTTAAATGTCTCCCAGAAGCATCAAGTGTTTAGAAGATGACTGGATCACAGGTGTACTACTATACTCATCAGTGAATTCAGCCATTGATGAGATCATTAGCTGAATGTGCTATAAGAAGGTGGGGCTTGGTCAGATGTGGATCATTTCCTTGGTCACTTTATTGTTGCTGGCATATAATACTCAACACTCACAACTTACAAAAGGACAGACTTATTTGACTCCTGTGTTTTTAGAGGCTATATTCTTTAGTTGCCTGGCTCCAGGGCAGAAGTGGCATGGGGGAAGGGCCTGTTCTGGAAAAATGCTGCTCACCTCATGCCAGCCAGGAAGTACAGAGCAAGGAAAGAACCAGGGAGGGAGATTACCCTATCAGGTCACACACTCAGTGACCTGCCTTTTCTTTTCAGGCACTTTCTCCTAACACCAAGTCAGCTATACCACCCAGCAAAATTCAGTCACCTTCCAAAAGCCCCACCTATGAGCATGTGAGTCTTTGCTATTGCTCATCATCTGGATATACACCATAATAATCACTGTGAGCATGACCTAGAAGGTTATATTGTCATCCCTGGTTTCTCCCTTTTCTCTCTGCTTACTGGTTGTCAAGGGTGAGCACCTTTTTCTATGCCATTTCTGCCTTGGAACCAATCAATTGTAGACTGAATACTCTAAAACCTGTGAGGCAAAGTAGGCCTCTTCTTAAATTGTTAGTGTTGGATATTTTGTCCCAGTGACAGGAGAGTGACTAATACATTTTGGTATTAGGAGTGGGGCCATTGTTGTTACTGTTGATGGCCATATGGTTTAGAAGCTTTTGGAACTGCCTTGTGGTGTGCGTTTGGAAAAGTTTGGAGATACTGACCAGAGATGGCTTAGAATGCTGTAAGCCAAGCTTGATAGGTGATTATATTTGATTTTATAGGCATGCAGAATGCTGACAGGAAAGCAGACAGTAAAGGCCACACTCATAAGGCACCAAGTGGGAAGGAAGATTGTACTGATAATGGAACTAGACATCATGTGTGATTCATTCTATCAAACAAATTTATCATCATTTTGTCCATGTCATGAGACTTTGCAAGTCACTTAGACTAAGGGTTATGGACTAAATGATGCGGCAGAGGAAATTTCAAGGCACCCCAACATTCAGGCTATGGCATGAGGACTACTGGCTGCTTTTAGTCAGATCTATAGTGAGAATAAGGAGCAAAAGCCAAGCCAAAAAATATAAAAAGTTTCTAGTCTTTCCAGAACAAATTGGCTGCAAAGTTAGGGCAATGGAGAGTGTAGCTACATTAAAAAGAGGCCAAGTTCTTTGCATCAGGAAAACAGGAAAGATGACTTGAAGGCATGTCAAGAATCAGCAAAACCCCAGGGTCAAAAGCGTAAAAGTATAAATCTTTCATCTGAGAAGAGAGGCCCTGGATCCCCTTCTGGAGAAGGGTGGCATCTTAGTTACTTTTCTCATGACTGAAACAAAACACCCCAAATCCTCAAGTTGAAGGAAAAAAGGTATATTTTAGATCACAATCTGTAGAGGTTTCAGTTTATAGCTGGTTGGCTCCAAGGCAAGGTGGGATGGCACAGGGTCATCACAGAGGAGAAACAGTTCATGGCAGGGGAGGCAGGAGGCAGCAAGCCTACCTTCTTTCTGTCCCTTTATATTCCATCCAGGCTATAAGCCTACTGATTGGTGTCACTCATACCCTCATCAGTAAATTCCTTCAGCTACACCCAGAAAGGTCCTAATCCAACTAGAGGACTAATTTAGATATCACACAACCTTAAAACATACTCATACACCTTAAATCCATCAATTTTTAAAAAGCTCCACCTATGACACCATGAGGTTTTGGAGGGACACCTAGATACAAGCCATAACAGGATTGCCTAGGGAAATGGTTCCTAAGATTCACTCACCATGCTCAGGAATCGAGGCACTCAGAGGCCACTGGAGCAATAGTCCAGGAGGGCCTGGCTCCTGCTCAAAATGATGGGATTATCCATGTGGTACTGGTTCTAAAGGTATGCAGAATGTAAGAGTTATGGGACAATGGAGACTTTCACCTAGATTTCAAAGAAAAGCTTAAATAGCAAATCGAGAAGCCCCTGAGAGCACAGTGTACCAAGCTGGAAGAGTGAAGCCAGAGGTACAGTGGGAACCTGAGGAAGTTGGAGATGCCAGGAATGTGCAATCTCTTGAGGAAAGCTGAAGACAGTAAGTGGAGCCAGAGAGGCCATATAGGCTGCTACTGGAAATGCCATAGAGGCAGGGCTGCCCAAGCCCTCTGGAGCTCACATCTCGGCATATATCCCAGGTGCTGGACAGGGAGCTACAGGATTTGTTGTTTGCCCTATGGGTTTCTGGCCTTGCTTTTGTCTAATTCCTTTCTGTGCCGTATGCCTACCTTTTTGAATGAGAATGTTTACTCTGTGCCATTGTATATTGGAAGTGTGTTGGTTATTTTTCCCTCATTGTTGAGACAAAAATACCTGACACCCAAAGTTAAAGGGGGAAAGGTTTATTTGGCTTACAGTTCATAGAGGTTTCAGTCCATTATTGGCTGGCTCCAAAGCAGGGTGGCAGAGGGGCAACAGTTCATAGCAGTGGAAGACAGCAAGGGCCATAAGAAACTTTAACTGTCTTTCTGCTCCTTTTATTCCATCCAGACTACTGGGATTAGAGCAGTGCCAAACCAGTTACTCACATGTAGCATAGTGATTTAGTAATCACCTGCCCTTAATCCTAGTATCACATCCTCTAGATTTACCCACCTATGACCCCATGAGGCTTTAGGGGGACATCTAGATCCAAACCATAACATATTGGACTTTCTTTCTGATTTTTACTTAGGATTACAGTTAAGGGTGTCTTAATCCTAGAGGATACTTTGTACTTAGCATTTTCAGCAATGCTGGAACTGTTAAGAATTTGGTAACTCTTAGAGATGGACTAAATGCAATTTGTATAATAAGACACAAACCTTTTGGCGAGCAGGGATAAAATACTATGGTTTAGACCTAAAACATCTCTCCTAAATTTCATATGTTTGGAAGCTAACTGGGTCATGGGGGTACTATACTCATCAGTGGATTCATCCACTGATGGATTTAGTAGCTGAATGTACTGTTAGGAGGTGGAGGCTGGTTAGAGGTGTGTCACTAGAGGCATGACCTGGAAAGGTGTACTTTTGTCCCTGGTTTCTCCCTTCTCTCTGCTTTCTGGCTGCCACAAGGGGAGTGGTGTTCCTCCACCGTGCCTTTTCACCATGACATTCCTGCCTCAAGAGTCAGCCCACCATGAACTGAATTAACCAAAACTATGAGCCAAATTCAATCTCTCCTTTAAGTTGTTGGTGTCAGGAATTTCATACTTGTGACAGGAAAGCTTACTAACACAATGATACAAAATGAATAAAGTCTTGAAGATTGTTTTTCTAATTAAAGAAGACTGATAAATGTGGATAAATATTGTATGACTCTATTTAGATGATATATTACTTTTCTTTCACTGCTAAGACAAAATACCTGACAGCCTAAATTAAAGGCAGAAAGGTTTATTTGGCTTACAGTTTACACAAGTTTCAGTCCATAATCGGCTGGCTCTAAGGCAGGGATGGCAAACAGGCATCACAGAAGGGAAACAACATGACACACACAAGGTAGCAAGGGCAAGAGAGCCTTACCAGTGTCTTCCTGCCCCTTTTATCTTCTTCAGACTACTTAGGGCAGACAGCACCCGTGCCCTTAATCCCAGTGCCTTTGGACCGGCCCCCACCATGGATCAATCACACACTTTAGATTCAGTCACCTCTGGAAAAACATGAGGTTTGGGGGGGACATCTAAACACAACCGTAACAGATGGGGTACCCTAGCACAGTGAGATCCAGAGACAGAAAGTAGAAGTTACCAAGGACTACGAGGAGAGAAGAATAGGAATTTTTGTTTAAAGAGTACAGAGTTTAAGTTTTGTAAGATTAAAACAATTCGGGAAGTAGATAATGGTGATCATTACATAATAATTTGAATATATTTAATGTCATTGGACTGTACACAGAAAAATTGCTAAAACTGTAAACTTTATATTATGTATATTTTAACATCACCAAAGTACATTAAAAAGTAAAACAATTTATATATCAGTCAGCAATTCCACTCTTAGGTATTTTCTCAAGAGAGAGGAAAGCATGTATCTGAAAACTTTGAAAATAATATTGATGGAAGTATTAGCTCATAATAACTACAAATACAAACAAGAAAGTTGTCAACTTATAAGTAAACTGTGCTACGTATCTATTTCTATATAAATCTGTCTCTCCATACACACGCATCACACATATACAAGTTTCACATACATATGTGAATACTGTTAGTGATAAAAGAGGATGGAACAACATGGATAAACCTCATAAATATAATCTTATGTGAAATTTAACTTAATGTTTTAAGTCCAATGGAAAGCAAAAAGTAGACTACTGGTGGCATAGGCCTGGGGGTAGCAATGAGAATAAACTGCAACAGCTAAAAATTCTATGTTGGAGAAGACAGAACTACTCTAAAACTTAGTTGTGATAATGGCTGTACAGGGCTGTGAATATACTACAATTCAACAAATTGTACACTTAAAAGGATACATTTTATGTCATTAAAACTGGTTGAATCCAGCCAACCACAGACTGAACCCTCTAAATCTGCAAGCAAAAATAAACCCTTCCTACTTTACGTTGTAGATGTTGAGTATATGGTCTCAGAGACAAAATGTTGACTAATCCAGAAAACTGGTACCAGACAAGGGAGGTCACTGCTGTGGCTATACCTGATGGTGTGGTTCAGAAGTCTTTGGAACTGGTTTGTGGGAATGGTTTGAAAAGCTTGGAGATATGAGCTAGAGAAGCTCTAGAATTCTGTAAGCAGAGATTGATAGGCAATTCTTGTGGGAACTTAGAAGACAGAATACTGATAGGAAAGTAAACAGGAAGTTGGAGTAAGGGTCAGACTCATGAGGTTTCAGATGAAGAATCTCATGGGAATTGAACTAAAGGCCATGCACGTTACATTCTGGCAAACAAACTGTCCACATGTTGCCCATGTCTTGAGACTTTGTGAGAGACTGAACGTAAGTTATGGACTGACTGATCTAGTGGAGAAAATTTCAAGGGAGGCCAACATTCAGGCTATGATGTGGGTACTGTTGGCTGCTTTAAGCCAGATATATAGTAAGAATTGGACCAAAAAGCAGAGCAGATATATCTCAAACCTTAAATTTTTGCCGGAAATGACCTACTTGTAAAAGTTGAGGCCAAAGAAAGTGTGCTTGCTGAGCAGATTAGCACCATTAAAAAGAAATTCAGTACAAACACGGACAAGAAGAAAGATGTTTTGAAGGCATCTCAGGAATCAGCAAAAACCCCACTTATCACAGGCTGAAAGGAAGAAAAATGTAAACTTTTCATTTGAGAAGACAGCCCTGGAGCCCTTGTTTGAGAAGGACTGCTTAGAGAACTGGCTCACTGGGATTTATCTTACTATGCTCAGCTATCCAGGCATTCAAAGTCACCTACCATGGTCTGAGGGTGCCTGGTTACTGCTTGCACGAGCAAGAGACCTTGGTTTCATCCACATGATACTAATGTTATAGGCACACAGAATATATGAATTATGGGGTCATGGAGGACTCCACCCAGATTTCAAAGGAAGGCCTATAAGGCCGGGCAATATGCCCCTGTTAGAGGGATTCATGAAGCTGTGGAATGAAGCTGAAGGTACAGTGACCTCGAGAAATTGGAGATGCCAGTAAAAATAAGTATCTGTGGAAGAAAGCTATAGGTAGTGAGCAGAATCAACACGAGAAGCCATGAGGGCTCTAGCAGGAAAGGCCGTCAGGTGGGGCCACCCAGGCCTTTTGGAGCACATATATCACCACCATGTGCCTCAGATACCAGACATGGAGCTACGGAACTTAATGTTTGTCCTGCTGGGTTTGGGTCATGCTTTGGTCCCATTCTTTTCTATCCTCTTATTCCTTCCTTTTGTAATGGAGGATTATATTTTAGTATTAAACAAATTGCTTCAATTTTAAAAAGGTTCACAGGTAGGAGTTTTCCTTGAGTCTCAGAGAAAATTTTGTCCTCTGAGTAATGCTAGAACTTTTGAAACTTTGGGGAAGAAATTATTGCATTTTTGGTTAGACACAGGCTAGCAGTATCATGTTAGGTACAATTACAAACTTGTCGTTGTCTTTATTTAGAGATTAAGTATGGTTTAAGGATATATGTGTGAGTGTCAAGTCGATAAAGGGCAGAATGTGATGTTAGTGTCATTGTCAACCTGATTGGCTCGGGAGCCATGTAGGGCAGAATAAGGCACACTTCTGGGTGTGTCTGGGTGGGTCACAGAGGTGTGACCTTGGGTACTGTGTCTGGTCACTGGCCCCTTCCTCTCTGGCACTATTCTCCTGCTCTGCTTCCCATCTACCATGAATGCAGCAGGTTCTGCCATAACGTTCCTGCCTTGGAGCCAGCTGACTATTGACTGAAACCATGAGCAAAAATAAACCTTTCCTCTTCTAAGTTGTATATGTCTGGAATTTCGCCCCAGGGATGAAAAGCTGACCGATACAATGGTCCAATAGTATTCATTTTATGGATATAGTACATTTTTTATTGATTAATGAGCTGATAAACATTTGGGTTGTTTCTACATATTCACTATTATAAATAGTGCTGCTGTGAATATATATGTACACATTTTTGTGTGAACATGTTTTCATTTCCCTTATACATACATACCTAGAAGTGAAATTGATAAATCATATGCTAACTCTGTGTCTGACCTTTTGAGGAACTTGCTGTGTTCCAATATGGCTGGCAACATTTTACACTCCCATCATCAATGTATGAGGGTTCCAATTACTCCACACTCTGTCCCATGCTTTTCATTAACAATCATTCTGATTATGGCAATCCTAGCAGGCATAAAGTGATATTTTATTGTGAGTTTGGCTGATATTTTCCTGAGGACTAATGATGCTGAGCATCATTCAACATACTTATTTGCCATTCTTATATCTTCTCTAGAGATAGGTCTATTTGGGTCCTTTATTCATTTTTAAATTGGCTCATTTTCCTTTTTTATTGCTGAGTATGAGTTATTTTAGATATAACTTTCTTATAAGATATATGATTTGAATTAGTTTCTTCCATTATATAGGTGGTCTTCATTAGATAATATCCTTGGTAACAAGAAATTTTTAGTTTTGGTAAAGTCCAATTTATTTATTTTTCTTTCATTCCTTTTGCTTCTGATATGACATTTAAGAAACCATAGCCTAATCCAAAGTCATAAAAATTTATGCCTATGTCTTCTATATATTTTATAGTTTCATTTCTTACATTTAGATCTTTGATCCTTTTTGCATATGTGTGAGGTAAGGTCCACATACTTTTATAAAAGATTAAGGGCAGAGGTTCAAGAAACTGGGGACCAAATGAATAAAGCCATTTCTCTCAAGGGTGATGATGTTGGTGCTAGTTGAGGCTACGTGAATAACTCATGTGTTACATGCAGCTGTTTTTCTGCTTATACAAAGTCACTTATTCCTATAGCCTTTAACGCAGCAGGTTCTAGAAGTAATGAAACATGGAAAATTGGACATACTATGCTCAGAGATCACAGGATACCAGTGGCAAAGCCAAAAGTAAACAGGATTGTTGACTTGTAGGTCTCAGTTTCATCACTTGGCAGAAATACTTCTTATTTTAAAACTAAACCTGTATCTCTCACCATGCATTAATCTAAAATCAAAATGGACTAAAGTTCTAAATATTAAAACAGAAACACTAAACCAGCTGGAAGAGAGGTTAGGGAGAACTCTTGAAGACATTGGCAAAGGAAAAGACTTCAGGAACAAAACCTCAGTCGCACGTGAACTAGCACAAAGAATCAACAAGTGGGATCTCATCTTATTAAAAAGCTTCTGCACAGCAAGAGAAACCACCAACAGAGTGAAGAGACAACCCGCAGTGTGGAAAAAAATTTTTAGCAGCTGTTCTTCAAACAAAGGTCTACTATATAGAATATATAAAGAACTTACACAAATCAGACCTCCCAAATTTAAAGACCCAATCCAAAAATGGGCATCTGAAATGAACAGACATTTCTCAGACAAAGAGATAGAAATAGCAAATAAACATACGGAAAAATGTTCAACACCATTGGTCACTGAAGAGATGCAAATGAAAACAATACTGAGATTTCACCTCACTCCAGAAAGAATGTCTGCTATCAAGAAATCAACCAATAACAAATACTGGCGGGGCTGTGGGGAAAGAGGAACCCTGCTCCACTGCTGGTGGGAGTGTAGACTGGTGCAAATACTGTGGAAATCAGTATGGAGATACCTCAAAGAACTAGGATTAAAGGTCCCATTTGACCCAGCTATTCCTATGCTGGATGTCTTCCCAAAAGAATTAAAAGAATCATACCACAGCGATATATGTGCACCCATGTTTAGAGAGGCACAGTTTATAATAGCTAAAGCTTGGAAACAGCCCAATTCCCCATCAACTGGAGACTGGATAAAGAAGATGTGGAATATATATATATATATATATATACATATATATATATATGTATATATATGTGTATATATATATAATGGAGTACTACTCAGCCATAAAGAATGAGAAATTAGAGACATTTATAACTAAATGCATCCACATTGAGGTGATACTCTTGAGTGAAATACATAGGACAGATGTGTAAATACTGAATCATTTCTCTAGTGTGACAAACTGGAAGTATAAATAAGGATCAAAAGGCATAATAGATAATGTGAAATAGGAAGAAAAGGTTCAAAGGGGAAGGGGAAGTGGGAGAGTTTGGGGAAAGGAAAGAAGGGAATGGAATTAATATGAAAAATGGAAAAAATGGAAACAAAGTCTTTGTAAATGGGAGGGGTGGAGGGATTGTAGGGAGGGCAGGGAAATCGGCAAAAAATAAGAACCCAGACAGATTATGTACAGTACAAATTTCCAATGATGAATGTCATTATATTGTATACCTAAAATGTACCAATAAAAGTAATTAAAAAAAGAAATATTCTCCGATTATTCCCCTTTCCACAATTTATGGTAATAAAACTTTGGAGTTACAGTGGGTGCACAGCTGGCTAGTTAGAGAAATATTTCTGAGCCTCTCTCAAGCTAGGCATGTCTCCATGACTACACTTCAGCCAATAGAACACAAGATAAAAAGTGATCTACTTCTGAATTATATCTTAAAAAGTGAAGCACTTGCCATTCACTCTTCTTTCTCCTTTTTGCAGGACAGATAGACACGCTGTTTGTAAGCTATTTTTGACCATGTAAATGAAGAAAATACACCATGACAATGGTTCTCAACTGGGAATAAATTTCAGAATCAGCTACAGAGCTTTAATCAACTACTGGCATTCGTCTCTCAGCTCCAGAGATTCTGATGCAACTAGACCAAGACACAGCCTAGATACCGGGGTGTTAAAAGCTGCCCAGATGAACTTACCATGTAGCCAAGGTTAAGATCTCTACACCAGGGCAATGGTTTCTTTTTCTTAATTTCTTTTTCATGGTACTGGAGAATGGACCCAGGGCCTCTGAACTAAGCTACCACCCCAACCCTTTTTAAGCTTTTTTATTTTGAGAGTGAGATTTGCTATGTTGCCCAGGCTGGGCTTGGACTTGCAATCCTTCTGCCCCAGACTTTTAGAATCAGGGCAGTGGTTTCTTAAACTTCAGTGTGCATTAGCATCACCTGGTGGGCCTAAAATGTATGATTTGTGAGATCTTATTCCCAGGGTATCTGACTCAGTAGGTAGGAAGAGAAACCCGAGAATTTGCAGTTTTAACAAGTTTGCAGGTGCTGCTGCTGTGCTGGTCCAGCAGCATACTTTAGGAACCTGTAAAAGATGTCAAAGCAGCAAGACAGAAACAACCTGAGCCCCAGGTTGCTTTCCAAAACCCATCTGTCTGTTCTATATTCTTACTTCAAAGAGAAATGAAAATTTATTGTGAGCTGCAAGAATAGCTTGGCCTCTGCCCTAACACACATTCCCTAGATTCAATGTTTTAACTGCAAGAAGAGTAAAGATATTTTAAAAATTCTCATTTCATGTGAATTCACATGTGTAATTCACACCCTCTTGCCTTTAGAGATATTTCCTACAACAGAAGAATGGCTTGGAATACTGCACTGTTTCCAACAGAATCAGCTCCTCCTAGTAATTGGTGAAAATAATTCTGAGTTCTGTTTGGCAGTGCTGTTTAAGCTGGCAGGTATCTCAGCAGGCAGTTCAGTTACTCTTCCCATTTCAGCCCAGCCATAGTTGGGTCACCCAAGTCTTTCATTGCCAATCTGCTTTGATCCAAAACAATTCCGAGTGATGTAGAAACCCTTTCTAAATAGTATAGGAGTGGATGGGTTTCTCCTCTCTCCTGCCTTCTGTACATGCTAATACAAAAGGGGAAAAACATTCCAACTCTTTTCATTTTCATGCAAAAAACTTAGCTCTGGGCTTGGGCCTTACATTTCAGTCCCAAGCTGTCTCTGCTGAGAATCTCTGTTGGCATTGGTTATTTCCTAAAAACATTCACACCATCAAAGAAGATGGGGGTAGGGTTGGAAGGCCACAGAATAAATACTGCCAAGAAGAGAAAGGGAGGGAGCCAAGTACCTGACAAACCGGCTGAATAAGGCTGTTGTGTTCCTGATGATCCGAGCAGCCTGGGACTCCTCAAGCTGGCATCTCTGCAGTGTTAATCCATCGTCCATGTGGCCTTCCTGATGGAGAATGACCTACCCAAGCACAAGGGAGGCAGCTCCAGGTTACACAGCTGGGCAGTCAACATTTTCTGTAGTGTTTCCTTCGTATTCCCTTTCCCAACCAAGCTCCTTTGGGTCCATTTTAAAAACGGTACATTAACAAAGTTATTTCACCCATATGCCCTATTACAGACACATGAATCATTCCTGAGACATGGTGCTTTGATAAAAATAAAATTTTAGGTGCCAACATGGTATGAGTTACAATAAATTCCTTGGGCCTAGATGGCCCATTTGAAATAGTGAAAAGATACTTTATATTTTTCTTTTAAAATGAACACAGAACCTTACCATTGGAGACAGGAAAAGTCATTTTGTTCAGCGCATTTTCCTCCAGAGATAAACTGGGAGAGAACATAGTTCAAAGCAAAACTCTCTTCTGGAATCAGGCTTGGACTACTCTACACTGGGTTAGCTAACTGCTAAAGCAGCTCAAGATGGTAGCCTGCTTCTTGTGGAGGCTGAAGAGGGGATTTCAAAGCATGGGCTCAGGTATCAATAAACTTCAGGTATCAACAACTATGCCACTCATCAGCTATGTGACTTTCAATAAGATCCTTAAGATCTCTTTGCTTCAATTTTACCAGTCACAAATAGACTTATTTTGGAAGGTTGTTTAGAGGCTTAGATGATTAACATGAAAACCATGTGGCATAGCCTGCCCCTGCTTCCTGGGTGCTGGGATTATAGGTGGGTACCACCACACCCAACTTTATTTTTATTCCTTTGAAGGTGTGACTGGATATGATGACTTTATGCAGAAAGCAGAATACAGGGTTGGAGACATTTAAATTCATTGTTGAAAAAGGCTTTCCACCCCACCTCTGTATAACTGCTTAACCATTAGCAAAGGATGCCTTTGCCACCAGACTCATCAACTATTAGGAAACATTACTTTGTCAGAACTTCGAACAACTGGTTAACAGTGCTGCATTTAGACTTAGTAATACACTGCTTATGTGTTTACTTTGGCCTCAGACTCAGATTTCCGGTCACTAAAAACCAAAATTCTTAGGTTTTCCTTGCTCAGATAACATTCAAATCAGCCAACCAAACAAGAATGTAGTGAAAACTGGAGGAAACACAATTGCCAGAATGCTGTTTTTATGCCCAGTTCTAAGGTCTTTTTTCTCAGTGGGTCTCCCACAACTCGAGGGAGGAAAGAAGCCCAATATGGGAATGGGAAAGGGGGTAGGTCCCTTTAAAATGAGATACCATCCATCAGCTTTTTCTTTGTTTGTTCTCCCCTATTTTTTCTAGGTTCCTCTTTTGTTCATTTCATAGAATGCTTAACACAGACATGGACATCCTTTGTATTTTCAAAGGGAGAACTTAGCCTTCTTATGAAATGGGGCACTGTGATCCTGCCAAGGGTCAAGTATTAGACCATTATATAGAGTTTCTCCCAAAGTCACATGCATATTCTAGCAGTTATGTGGATCCAAGGGCAGGGATGGGCACAATATTTCAGCAATGCAGCCTGGGATCTGTCTACATGGAGAGTGCTTGGAGAATCCTCCTCCCACCAAGAGTCACAGCCAAAATCCTCACTCTATTTTCTTTACATGTTGTCATTGCCTAAGTGGGGCTGAAAAACTGCAGAGGCTGCAGGCAATATTATACTCTCTGGAGGATTCTGATAGGCAGGTAAGAGGATGGGTTTTGGCATCTATTTTCAATTTTCCCTGATGCCAAGGGTGAAGTAAGTCCTCACTCCTGGGTTGTGGCCCCTCTGGGACTCAGCTGAAAACCTACTGTATCTTCCAAGGCTATCCTAACTTGGGAGACCCTGACCCCCAACATCTGTGTCCTAGTACTGAAATACTGTCAACACCTCTGCTGGGGTCTTCACCATCATTGCCACAGCCTTTTGACTTCATATCCCATCCATGGTCAAAGGGATCCTAGAGAATTGCATGGAGAATTTCAGGCTGATGTTTCCATAGTTCCCTCCACTGTGAAATCTTGGCCCCTCAAGTCCCAGGAGCATTGGCTAATCCTAGACCTAAACTGACTCTTCAGCATAGTGGAGCTGAGACTAGGCCTCACTGCCTATCCTGCAAATCAGTAAATGTTTGGGGAGGAAAAACAAAGGTGAAAGTGTGTTCATGTTAGTGCACTAACATTCTGCATGTGATCAACAATAATCACATTCTCGGTGTCTTTTTTAATGAAGTTCATTGGCACACTTTAGGTATACACTATGATGACATTCATTATTGGGAATTTGAACCTTTACATGATATACCTTGGTTCTTATTTTTTCCCCAATCCCCTGCCCTCCCGTCAACCCCTCCACCCCTCCCTATTTACAAAAACTTTTCCTTCCTTTTCTTGTATTTATTCCTTTCCCCTTCCCCTCCCACTTCTCCTTCCCCTTTGTTCCTTTTCTTCCTAGTCCACATTATCTATTATACATTTTGATCTTTATTTACACTTCCAGTTTCTCACACCAGAGAAACAATTCAGTATTTACACATCTGTCCTATGTATTTCACTCAAAGAGTATGGCCTCAATGTGCATGCATTTAGCTATAAATGTCTCTAATTTCTCATTCTTTATGGCTGAGTAGTACTCCATTATATATATATATATGTGTGTGTGTGTGTGTGTGTGTGTGTGTATATATATATATAAATAAAATAAGCACATCTTCTTTATCGAGTCTCCAGTTGATGGGGAATTGGGCTGTTTTCAAGCTTTAGCTATTACAAACTGTGCCGCTACAAACATGGGTGCACATATATTGCTGTGGTATGATTCTTTTAATTCTTTTGGGAAGATATCCAGCATGGGAATAGCTGGGTCAAATGGGACCTTTAATCCTAGTTTTCTGAGGTATCTCCACACTGATTTCCACAGTGGTTGCACCAGTCTACACTCCCACCAGCAGTGGAGAAGGGTTCCTCTTTCCCTACAGCCCCGCCAGCATTTGTTATTGGTTGATTTCTTGATAGCAGCCATTCTTTCTGGAGTGAAGTGGAATCTCAGCGTTGTTTTCATTTGCATCTCTCAAATGACCAGTGATGTTGAACATGTTTTCATGTATTTACTTGCTATTTCTATCTCTTTGTCTGAGAAATGTCTGTTCATTTCAGATGCCCATTTTTGGATTGGGTCTTTAAATTTGGGAGGTCTGATCTTTTTAAGTTCTTTATAGATTCGAGATAGTAGACCTTTGTCTGAGGAAGAGCAGGTAAAGATTTTTTCCCACACTGTGGGTTGTCTCTTCACACTGCTGGTGGTTTCTCTTGCTGTGCAGAAGCCTTTTAATAAGACGAGATCCCACTTGTTGATTCTTTGTGCTAGTTCATGTGCGACTGAGGTTTTGTTCCTGAAGTCTTTTCCTATGCCAATGTCTTCAAGAGTTCTAACTAACCTTTCTTCCAGTCGGTTTAGTGTTTCTGTTTTAATATTTAGATCTTTGATCCATTTTGATTTTAGATTAGTGCATGCTGAGAGATACAGGTCTAGTTTTAATCTTTGGCAATTTGAAGCCCAATTTTTCCAGCACCATTTATTAAAGAGGCTATCTTTCCTCCAGTGAAGGTGTTTGGCTCCTTTTTTGAAGACGAGTTGGCTAAGTATGTCTGCAGTTGTTTCTGCATCTTCTAATCTGTTCCACTGGTCCTTGGGTCTGTTTCTTTGCCAGTCCATGCTGTTTTTATATCAGTAGCTTTGTGGTATACTTTCAATTGTGATACCCCCTCCCTTGTCTATATTGCCTAGAATTGCTTTTGCTATTCTAGGTCTCTTCTTGTTCCAAATGAATTTTTGGATTGTTTTTTCAATGTCTATGAAGTATGCTGCTGGAATTGAGACTGTATTGAATCTATATAGCAGTTTTGGAAGTATGGCCAATTTCACTATTTTGGTTCTTCCTGCCCAGGAGCAAGAGATAAGAGATGTCTGTCCATTTTCTGATATCCTCTTCGATCTCTTTTTTTCACAGTGTTGTAGTTTTCAGAGTAGAGGTCTTTGATTTCTTTTGTTAGGTTGATTCCTAGGTATTTCAGTTTTTTGGATGCTATTTTGAAAGGAGTTGTTTCTCCAGCTTCTCTCTCAGTGAGTCTGTTGTTCATGTACTGGGTGCCTTGATGACTGGGAGCTGCAAATGGTTTCCTTGCTTTTGTACTTTAGCTACCCTTTGAAGTTGTTTTCAAAAGAAAGGCTGAGCTCATACAAGGTATCTGTGTGGCCTCTTATTTACTGTATTTTCTATATCCTCTTCATAATTTTATTCTCCCTTTTTTAGCTATCTTCCCGCTCTTCCCTTCTTCTGTTCTTCTTTCCATCTTTCCCTCTTCCCTCTCTCCCTACCCTAGGCCTTCCACTGAGCCTTTTTTTGTCACTAAGTTGCCCAGGCCAGGCTCAAACTGGCAATCTTCCTGCCTCAGCCTCTCTGCCTCAGCCTGTTAGAATGCTGGGATTACAGGTGTGTACTGCCATGCCTGACTGTATTGTTTACTTTGCACAAGGTTAAGACATTACATTATGGTTTGTTTCCAACACCCTTTCTCACAATAACCAGCATTCTTGGAAACTCTGTCATTACCACACTGGCTGATATATAAAACTACAGTAAACAATGTGGCCTAGACCTTATTTTGGGACTTTTTGACTATTTAAATCTGTATTTTAAAAGGGTATTCCAAGAAAAAAGGCACCACACTGTTGGCATTCATTCTCTGGATCCTATCAAAAGAATTGGTATTATGGCAATTGACTTTTTGGTAAAAAGATGCTGCATATATCCAGGCGAGTTTCCTGTTGTGGCAGGCAGTGACAGTCAACTCACGTCTGGATACAGCTCTGTGGATACAGCATCATACCACAACATCATTCCACAACATCTTTTTTCTACTCATTGGTTCCTGTGGGTTTGCTAATATGCAATCTGCATTTTCTCTGTAGAGATTCTATTCAGTCTCTATATTACAAAATTTGCATAATAACTCCATTATTCACTTAAATGAAGGGAGCAATGATGTGGATAATCCCAGAACACTGAAACTACTAAAAGTCATTTAGATCAGAGTTTTGAGTGAATTAAACAAATCCCGTCCCCTCCTCACAGATTTGCCATTTATGGAATTGTTTTGTTTTCTTATTATTACATGGGGGTGGGGATCAAAGTTACCAAATTAGACTGATGGACTGGAGGGACCATATACAATCTGACACAGAATCACTTTCCAGAACAGTAAGAAATAAAACATAATCATGTCTACCTGATGCTCAGAATCACTTCTATTGCCTAGTTCTACCCAACTCAGTGCAAAACAACTGTAGGCAGGCTTTCTGATCCTTTACCTTTCTTTTCAGAGGTCCCAGGCGGGATGTTTTGGCATCTTGTGCTTTGTAGGTGACCCAGAGCCCACTGGCTACATGCTGAACAAAGCAGACAGAATCTCCATACTTGATTTCAGGAATGCCCATGCCTTCCATTTCTCGCTTGTGACTAGAATCCAATTTCTCCTTGATTTCCTATTTCATAAAAAAAAAGATACAAACATAGGTATGCTTGACTAAATAGAAACTCAATATATAAGACAAATCACTTGTGTGGAATCCGTAAGCCAAAAATCCTATTACCAAAATAATCACAATGTACACATCCAAGCTAGGATTTTATAAAGGCTTGCTTCCTTTTCTGCTGTTAATCATAACATCAATGTATTTCAAGTTTTGACTACTTGAGTGATTATTTAAAACCATGGAAAATAAGGCAGTTGGGTAGTTTCTCACTTCTGTTCAAATGTTATGTAATTCTTCATTATATTTCCTACTTTCTACATCTTGACTTAGATACCTTAATAAGTAATCTTTACTGGTCAATGAACTTATTTTTAGCAATTGACATCTTCCAAAATTTTAATGGTTTTCTTACAAAAATGCCCTAACTCAGGGGCTTTAAGATCATAACTATCTACTGATTGATCGATTGATCTATCTATCTCTATCAACTATCTATCTGTCTCTTCATCCACTCAACAGAGAGCAGACAGGGGGTGGTACTGTGCCTTAAACTAATGCAGTACACTGCATAGCAGGCTCTTAGGGACCTCTCAGCTGTGAGTTGCAGTCAGTGGGTTTCATTTGTCAATTGCCACTATTTCACCACTTATTCATCTAACAGTGTAGAGAAGGGACTTACTATGCCTCAGATAACCACTTGGCAACAACGGAAAGTACCTGTCACACGGGTGTGTCTTGAAGTAGACCCCTGATGCTTGGTAACTTTCCCCTCCACATCAATCAGGGTCTCTACATCTCTATTCTGAATGGCTCCACTCTATTTCCATTTCTTTTCTACATTTTGGTTAAATTGCTCATTTGTAAAAACCATTAACTAGACAGCATTCTGAATATTTTACAGAATAAAAAAGGTAGCACACTGGTCCCACTGCTTGCAATAATATTCCTCTCATTTTAATGATGTAACAGCAGCAGCATATGTATTAACCACTTCTATGTTCTTTACATGTACAGATATTAACTTAATAACAGAGCCCCCAGTGTAGCTAGAGATACTATCCCAGTTCTAGAGAAAATGAACAAGGTTATTTGCCCAACATCACTCAAGGATGTAATGCTAGGATCTAAATCAAGAGGTCTAGTTCTAAGGTCTTTTCTTTTCCTACTATAAACTCCTACCCACCCTGCAAAACCATTCATAGATTTGACTTTCTCTGTGAAAGTAGAGCTAAATCTCTCTTGCTATATTTCCCCAGAATAATCTCATTTTTTGTATTGAGCACTTAGCATATCATAATGTACATGTGTTTGTTTACATGACACTTTTTTTGGAGGGGCCAACTTTTGAAAGAATCAGGTCAATTAGTTTTGGATTCTTAATTCAGAGAATTCATGGATATATATATATATATGCATAATATTTTCTTTCACATATATTTATTTTACATTTCAGCTCATTTATTTCTTGCTTTCATATAAGCAAGGTTTGCTACTTTACACACATTTACATCGGACCATTTTGAGCAGTATTAATACTTTTTTTTTTTGAGACAGGGTCTCACTTTGTAGTTCAGGGTGGCCTCAAAATTGCAGCGATCCTCCTGGCTCAGCCTCCCGAGTGCTGGGATTATAGGCATACACCACCATGCCCAGCTCAGTATTAATACTTTATAAGAAAATTATTTATTTTAGATATATGTGCTAAAACATTGACCAGATATTTATTTATTTATTTTTGTTGTTGTTTGTTTTTGGTTTTTTCCATTATGTTTATTGGTACATTTGAGGCATATAATACAGTTACATTCATCATTGGGATCTTGTACTTTTACATGAGGTATCTTGGTTCTAATTTTTTCCTTATTCCCCTGCTTTCCTTTCACTCCCTTCACCCTTCCCTATTTACAAAAACTTTTGTTTCCATTTTTTTCTTTTCTCATTTTTTTTCTATGGCTTTTTGTTTCCCAGAATGAACCTATCCAGAGGAAGAGATTTAGGACTTAGTTTACAGGTGATTGTCAAGAATGCATCTATTCTACAAAAACAATGGATACTTGATTTCATCTCATTAACATCCACATCTTAGAGACATCTAAGCTAGTAATAACTAGGACTTATAAGATACCCCAAATTTTATCTTTAGCCTGTTTCTTAATCATAGCCAATGCAGTGAAATAAAAAGAAAACATACCACTTCTGTTAAACACAACAATTGCATTATCTCTAGTAGCTCCTGGTTAAAATAATGCATATTCCTAAACTATCAATGAATATGGTTACTTAACGTTTTTTCTCACTTTTTGTTTATTTAAATAGGACTTTGACCAAAGTACATAAATACTAGAGCCACTAAAATAAAGGAGTCATTATTCTGAATGGAGTAGAGTATCTCTCTGTGTCTTTGCTTCTATATATATCTTTCAAAGTTCTGTGGTAATCCCTGAAGTGATCATTTTTAATTTAAAAGAAAATCAGCAACCACAAAAACTAAGAAGTGAGACAAAATCCACACTAACAGCCCAGTTCTACACAACAATCATGATAAATCAGTAAGGAAACAAAAGAGGTCAGTAACAGAGAAGTTTGATTAGGCTGACAGCATCCTGCTGGTTTCCTTCTGACTTGCGCAGGAGTTCATGTCCCTCCCAGTTTCCACTGGAGTCTGGCCCCTGATGCAGCCGCCTTACTGAAAATGGAAGCTTCCTAAAGAGCAGGACTAACCCTATCACACCCTTTCAACAACTTCCTACAATTCGCATTTTTAAAGTTCTTATATATGTTTTAATCAAATTGGACTATGAATGCTTTTTATTACTTGATTATTTTTTTCACTGTTAAGCATAGACCTATAGGGCCAAAGGCAAAAAGGTTATTTCTCAGTGGCACACATCTATAATCCCACATTCTGGGATGCTGAGACAGGAGAATCGAAAGTTTGAACCCAGCTGGGGCTACTTAATTATTTAGCAAAACCCTGTTTCAAATAAATACAAAAGGGCTGGGAGTGTAGCTCTGGGTGAAGGCTCTGAGTTCAATTCCTAGTACTAGAAAAAGAAAAAAACTTATACCCATATTTCACCTGACTGACTGATCTGGTGCTGCCCTCTGTGGTTCTGTGTGGTATAGTGTGTGGCCTCCTCCTGGAAGTAACTAATTTTCTCTTCAATGCCAATCATTTCCTGATCCATGGGCTTCATCATACTTATGTAATAATAAAACTTACTTCTTCAACCATGTATGAAACCTTTGCTGGCACATTGGCTGCCTCTTGCCAGACTGAAAACTCTTGAAGGACAAAACTGGAATTTATCTTTGTGTTCCACGCAGTTCTCTGCTTGAAATAGGTTGCAAATCATTTGTTTTTGTTTTGTTGTTCTGCAGGCATTGAATTTATGTATCAGTTCATCTGCATCAGTGTTGCTCGTGTCAGACGATGAGCTGATTGTGAGGAGTATGTTACTTGGCCTAATATGTGTAGGAGGGCGATAATCATTATCTGCTGCCTCCACTGACAGCTTATTAAGGAAATGCTCATGAGCACATCATAACTATTGTGTTAGCATTTGGCTTAGATGATCATGTTGCTGCTCTCTGGATTGGTTTAGAATTTCTCAAAGGACAAACAGGGGAACCAACACTAGTATTTTCCCAGTTCCTAGCTTGGCCAAGAATTGTGCTTACTTTCAAATGAAGATATCACACACATGAATTTGCCAATGGCCCACAAAATGACAAGTATTATCCACAATACTCTACAGACATTTTCCCTAAGCTTCTCAATGGCGCTCTTCTCTATTATCTGACTTTATAGATGATAAAATTGAGGCTTGCAGAGTTTCAGCAACTAACTCAAAACTACACAGTTAGCAAGTAACAGAACAATTCAAGATCAGGCATAATTCCACAGCTTATTTGTATTTCAATAGAATTATCTGAATGGTTACTATACCATTAGTGCAGTTAGGTAACTATATCAGTGTTTTAGTTGTTTAGAGGCTATTACAAAGAGAAAGTTAAACATGTATTCTATTCTTAAAAAATGGCTTTGGGTCTATAGACACTTTAGAAGTTAGACATACTGGTCAATAACCACAGGGTGAAGCCAGCTATTGAATCTGCTTATCTGTACGTATTTTTGCAGAAATTCAGAAAAAGCTGGCAAGAGTAATGCCATGAGCCTTAAAGACATCAAAGTTATTAAGGTCCCTGGAAATGGCTACACATCTTAATGATGGAAAACATTTTTATAAGACACTAAAACTTTACTGCAAGTAGTGCTTTTATAAGAACTAGTGAAACTTTCATATATTAATAAATGTGTAAAAAATACTTGCAAGGTGGTATGCTCTGTATTCAAAGTATATCTGGATCCAGGAAGACAAAACAACTTCCTTAGGGCATGGGAGGATGGTTTTGTACAAGGGTTATATGTGACGTGAGCTCAGCTGGGAGACAGGTTACAATGTGGGTTAGTCTATTTCTCCTCACTATAACCAAGTACTTAAATCTGGGTAACTGTAAAGACAAGTGGTTTATTTAGCTCGTGGTTCTGGGGTTTCAAGGGCCACATCTGGTGATGACATTCTTGCTGGCAGAGTTCTGAGGCAGTACAGGGCATCATCACATGGCAAGAGATAAGGAGCACATGTGTGTGTGTTTGTTCTGGTGTCTCTCCCACTTTTTATAAAGCCACCAGGATTCAATCCCAGGGCCTCTACCCTGGTGACCTTCTCTAACCCTTATTACATTCCAAAGGCCCCACCTCTAAATACTACAGTCAAGTTTCTACCCTCTTATTCTGTACACCTCACAGTGGAGATTAAACTCTAACATATGAATCCTTGGGAGGCACACACAAACCATTTCCAAGCCACAGCAGAAGGGGAGAAGGGAGAGTGTGTCAATCTAGCAAGATAAGCATTGTGTGGCGAAGGGAATGGGGAAATCTAGAAGGGGAACTTCAATAATAATTAAGGACCAAAAATCTGCATCCTATAGGTTCATGATTCTCAAACTCACAATAGTAATAAACTTTCTGTGGGAAAAAACAACTTTAGAAAAACACTGAATCTTCTAAGAGTCAAAGAGAGAGGCAAAAGTATAAGCTCTTATTATTATAGGCAGCTAAGTTAGCCAGAAATTAAGATACAGTCAGAGAGGGATTGGACTCTTAAAGTCAGTGAAAAATAAAGACATCAGGATTGTGTCTGGAGCAGCATCTGAAGAAGGCCTGGGCTCAAGGTAAAGGTGCAGTGGCCGGGCCTACATGCCTCCCTGAGGGATAAACGATAACGAATTTATATTGTAATTGGCATCACCTGGTCCAGTAAATCCAGCTAAGCATCAGTCACCCAAGTGGGAGACCAGAGCATCTGGACCCACCCCTTCCCAAAAATGTCTGTGTTCTTTCTATCCACCCTTGCTACATGACTCGTTTTCTTACTAGATCTATATTAGCTAAGCGGCTATACAGTGCTTGTAATCCTATGGGCTGATGGCAGTTTGACCCATGTTGTACCTGCATTGTGACTTTGGTGTATAAATTACCCCTGAAAAAGGGTTCAGACCCATTTTCAGGACCCTTCCTGACCCTCAGGAGCTATCTCTCCATAAACCTTTCCTTCTCGTAACCTCCACTGTTCCTTGGAATTCATTCTTTGATGTCTCGGGAAACAAACTTGGCACACCTGACATCTAGCAGGTTTGGAGTTATATTTCTCCTGTATCATTATTAGGTAAGAACCAAACAAGGAAAATAAAACAAAACAAACACGGAACTCTGTTTAGTGAAGCACTATGTTTTCCCTCACCCCTAAAGCATTGTTTGGATTTTGGGAAAAGATAAGTAATGGAAAGCCATGGAGATACCAGGGTTGCTTATTAGAATATCTAACAAGATATAAGGAGTAAATGAAGGGTTAAAAAGAAATATGGCAAGACATGGCTGAGTTCTAAATCACGTGAGCAGGTTGATTATCTGAAAGAGAGTGGGTCCTAATTCACATTTTATTAGAGTTCAACACCGTCAAACCACTGGTGTGCACACAAAATCAAGAAAATGCCTTTCCAGTATAGATATAAGCACCCGAAGTGTTTCAGAGGAAAAGAAGGGAAGATGGGGCCTTGGATGCTGGGGTGAGCCTTCAAGAAAGCTGTAGCTCGTTAATTCCTTCCTAGGTGTCTTTGGAGAAACCTTGAAGAATCACCTTTAGGTTCATTGCTACATGAATTCCTCATCTGGAATCAGAGACCTGAGTATTTCCTTAACAAATCCACATCTTGCAGCACCTGGGGCTGGCTGCTGAGCCCCAGAGTGGAAAGACAAGGCCGGTATCGCTGTTTGCAGGAAGCTGGGGGAGCAGATTCACTTGTCCCATTAGGCAAGGCACATTCTGGAGCAGAAGACCTCCCTGGACTCTTCTCCACATTGTGCATTTAATTCCTATCCCCTTCTCCAGGTAGGCAACACAACTCCCATTTTATAAATACGGAAAGAGCCTCATGGGTCATTATTTTGGTCTCATTTTATCTTTACGATAATCCTTTAAGACACATCCCTCATATCCCTATTTTACAAAAAGGGACATTAAGGCTGAACAGCAAATGAAAGAGCTGAATCAAGGCTCAAATCCAGGTCTTTTCCACCTCACCACCCATGTTTTTCCTCCACTGAATTTTTTGGTCTACTTTGAACAAGAAAGACTAGAGAAAGTACATCAATTTGCATTTTAAAAATCCTTCCTAGGTTGTATTTAAAGTGAAACTGCAGTAAGTGGTTTGTCTCTAGACGTTTGAATCGTAGTGTCTATGTTTTCTCCTCCCCCTTTCCTTCCTTACTCCATATCCTCCCCGTCCCCAACTGAAAACTTAGGAAGGAGAGCAGCAGAGCAAGCAAGGGCACTGGTAAATGCAGCACTGCTATAGCACCAATGTGTGCACATACCAGGCACACAGAGGCCAGCTGCCGCCTCTGGGGCTGCTGCAGGTGGCTGAGGTTAAAGGGGACGTGAGAGGCAGGTGGAGAAGTCAGGCTTGAGCAAGAGCACAGTACTCAGCACGAGTAGAGATTTGACAAATGTCTCCTAAATTGAATTTAATGTTTTTGTCACAGAAGAAAAATTTCCTCTAACTGGGAACCGTGATACCTCTGTGCCCTTATGCAATGAAATAGGCAAAATTTGAGGTTCTAGTTCAATCGTTTCAAGACTTATGGTATGGTCATTTAAAGTGGATTTTCAAAGCACTTTTGGAGTGGCTATAAAGTAAATGGCTATGCATAAGGTGCCCTGCTTCAGCATTTATTAATTCATCCTTTCCTGAAAGGAATTTAGTGCTGTAAACTGACACTGAGACATGACATCTAAATAGCACTGCCATGCCACAGTAAATATTAAATCACATTATCTGACATTCCTTAGGGAATAGCCTTGCAATGTTAAGACCATGGAAAAATGATGTGAAATCCAATTCACAGAAATTTGACTTAGATGTCCAACACAAAATGCATCTCTCTCATTGAAAGTGTACAGGATGGGATTATGATAGCAAAATGATCACACAATCATGACAGAACATTTCTATGAAGACAATGGAGGTTAAAATGAAATGGGTTTCACTCTGTATTCCAGTGTATAGTATAGCTACACACTTAGGTATTCTTTAAGCAAGGAATTTTCAAGTAACTAAATGGTATATACTGGGTAGGTGCTGGAATGAAAAAAAAAAAGTGGGCACGGTGGCACACACCTGTAATCCCAGCTTTCAAGAGGCTGAGGTAGGAAGATCACAAGTTTGAGCTTAGCTTGGGCAACTTAGCAACTTAGTGAGACCTTGTCTCAAAATAAAATAAACGGCTGGGGATGTCAATCAACACAAAGGTCCTGCATTCACCCCAATATATAAAGGAATGAATGCATGCATGGAGGGTGGGATATTTTATCTAGGACTCCTGGTTGAGGGAGTTATAACTATAATGGAAGCATGAACAAGGTTTCTTCCCCCAAGTGACACTTGACACTTGTCAGAAAGTATGAGAAGGTGGGGTGCTGAGAGGTTAAGAGACATTCTGGGAACATCTGGTGGTGAGAAAAACAGCATGTCCACATACCGAGAAATATCCAGTGTGCTGGCTCTCAAGGCAACTTCAAGCAAGTGCCAAGAAACACAATCGAAGGGCAGGCTGGGGTCAAACAGCAAAGAATCTTGTATAAGGGACTTCAAGGGAGGTGCGAACAGATTAAAAACTGGGATCCAGGTGTGACAGAGACTGAATGGGAGTCAAGGCCAGATTTAGGCAAGTCTGAAGCCATGCAGGGGTCTCCCTCACACAACTTTGAGAAAAGACTGAAGTGCTACATTTTAGTGGCCAAGGTATTTCCCAGACCTCCAGCTTGACCGCGATCATCCTGCTAAAGGGAGAGTGAGGGGCTTTGACCAAGACCACATTCTGCTCATTATTCTGCATGGTTCACATAGCTTCCCCAAAGACCTGAAGTCTGATCCCACCTGAGCCAGGCCCAGCTGATAACTGCAGCTGGTACTCGGATGTGGTCACATTTCAGCAGGCCATACCCCACCTTCTCATGCACAGACAAGAGTCCCAGGGGCACCTGCCACCTTCCTTGTAAGGGTGGCCGGGTGAGGATATAAATGTGCTGTCTACAGCCATATCACCCTGAATGTGCTCGATCTTGTCTGATCTCGGAAGATAGAAATGTGCATCTGCAGCTGGTCAATGGCCCCCAGTTTAGTAGTCACAGCTGTCACAGGCTAATACAAGTAAACAAAAAAATGCAACAAGATGGAAATCTCATTATTAAAAATGACTCATTGTCCAGCATCCTCCAAAACATACGACTGAAGCCCAAAAAACACTCCTCTCCGGAGCTGACTTCTGCACTGGCCTTTCTAGCACACCAAAAGGATGAGCTGAACACACAGCTTCCTCCCCCACCCCATTCACACAGGACATGGGTTACTGTCTCTGCCTCTCTGCTCTTCCACAGAGTGACCCTCAACTCCCTACTTCCATCTATATCCTGACATGCTCTCTCAGGCATGTCACCTAACCCCTTAAGAGACAGGAGCTGGCAAGATGACTCAGTGCCCTTGCGTTGCTGAAAAATAGAGGTCTCAAATTTCTGCCTTTTGAGGGTCCTCTCTATTGCCCTTGGAAGGGAAGCACACCAGCGTGCAACTTGCAAAGATCAGCCCTGCATCTAGCAGGTAAGAAGGTCCTTACTTGGGAGCCACTCGGAGGCCCAGAGAGATCCGTGCATCTCCAGGGTCCTTCTCCCACAGCTACTTGGATTGTGTGTGGCAGAGTTGTGTGCTCCCACATGGTCTTCCTTCTTTTCAGCTTCACATTCTAAGCTGTCAAATGCTCCACCCACAGGAAGTCCAAGGAAGCCCCAATTTCCTGTACAAACAAAGCCATGTATGCTCTGTCATAGAGCCTAGGTAATTTTAATTTTGATTCTTTTTAAGTGGAAATGAAAGAAATTGGGCTGAGTGCTATTGCCCTGAGTTATTTAAAACTGGTAGCATGGTGACTTCAATGAAATGTAAAAGTACCACCAAGTGTACAGGACAGGGTGACTCATGGGTGACTTTTACCTCCACCTTGGCAATGCCAGTGGCCTCTATGGTACTGAAATGACTTTCCACCTATCAGCTGCTTGCCTCTGTGTATGGAAATGAAGGGACCTGGGGAGACAAGCAATGGGCTTTCTGAAGATAAAATATACTCAGCGGCCAAAAGTGATGTGAAGTACAAGGATTATTATAAGGACCCCATGGTGCTCTGAGCTTTTCTGGCTTCCCCAGAGACCGTGGCACAGTGCTGAGCCATGGTGCATAAGGAGGAGCCAAGAAAGGAATGAGATGGAAAGGTTCCCTAGGAACAAGATCCTGCCAACTTCATGGGAGATGGTCTGATCCCTTTGCCCTAAGAGATATGGTAAGACCTTGGGGTCACTGTTCTGTCCTAGACCCTCTCAAGTGGGCCAGGGAAAAAAGGGGTAGAGGACTCAGGTAAGGAAAGGCCCAAGCATGCATTCCGCAGACAGGAACTAACTGGTCATCAGCCATGCTGAGTCAGTGCTCATTTTCTACCTCCTTTCTCCTATCCTACTTGCTCTTGCTCCCTGCTCTACGTCCCAGTTTTCCTTAGGGGAGAACGAAACCCTGCCTCTCTTCTTACAATTTTTCTGTTGCTGTTTTTCCCTTTGGTTCTTTTAGCAGGTTGTGTTGCCATAAATCATTTCCTGGAGACCAAAATGTTTTTTCTTTTTAAAGAGGTATTGATGCTAATATGAAGGAAATCTGCCCAGAAAACCAGAACGAGGTCAAGTGGGCAACTGCCCTTGGGTGAGGAGTGTACAGAGGTGGCATGTGAGGGGCACTCCAGAAGATAAAGAAAAGAAGCTCACATGTTTTAATATTTGAAGGGTGGGGGTTGGAAAAGCCTGATTCTAATGTAGGGCGGTTTTGGGGAGAAAAACCTGCATGCCAGAGAGTCTCCTGGCCCAACAGGATCAGAGAGCCAAAAAAAGAGAGGGGGCGGGAGACCACACCCCAGTTTCAAAGAAAGGAAGACTGCACTAGGAATCAGCAGGGCCCTAAAGAAAATGCAGCTGTCAGCTTCACACCTCTCCCTACACAAACAGAATCATCGATAACTTTTTACTGAAATTGTGTTGAGCACACAAGTCAAATCTATTTCTGGGAAAGAGCAAAGAGGAATGAAACCAGAGAGGAAGCTCCCACTGGAGACGGCAAGCTGTCTTCTCAGAAGTGCAGACATCTTGAGAACTGGGCAGACATCTGGGCAGAGCTTTTCTTATGCTTGGATGATCTTTACAGAACAATCATCAAGTGGCAGAAAAGCCAACTGTCCACCAGAAGTTAGCACAGCATGCAATCCTGACTGTCCAGCTATGTCCAGCTCTGAGTTATGCAGAACCAAAACCTGGCTGAATGTTCAATTCAAGTGAAAGGTTTGAAAAAATGGTGGTTTCTAGACACATCCAATGGCAAAGTTCTTCACATGGGGTTAACCTGACTACCATAGGGTCTAAGGTTAATGAAGGTTGGCATGGGCAGGACAAAGCTAAGAGATGTGGGCAGTGGAGGAAGCCAAGAAGAAAGGATGAAGACAACACTAGTAACTTTGAATGATACAATTAAAGCAAGATCACGTGTCCAGAATCATGTAGTCTGAATCTTCCTGAAATAATTTTCTAGATTTAAATAAATGTAGCTCTTACACTCATACCTCCATTGCTTTACAGGAGTGAAGCATAACACTCAGAATCTGTTACTGAAAACAACAATTTATCTCATTAGTCTCTGAGCAACAGTATTCACTCCCGTGATCCCTGTGTTTTCTAGGGCTTTCCAGTCTCCCCTTACCTAAGACTTTATCCTTCACCAAAGGTACCCATTCTTCCAAGAACTTAATTGAAAAGAGAAAAAAGAAAGGGATCATCACAGGTCTAAATTCCAATCTCACTTTGTTTCCATCTACTTCCTTTGCAATCACAGCTCTCCCTGGAGGTTTCAGAGCTTTCATTTCTAGAAAGAGTCAAAGTCCACTTCATCACTCCTTACCTTTGATGCCCGGAAAGAGAAAGCTGTGGACTTGGTGTCCGACTTTCCCCGATCTTGCAGTAGAAGGCCTTGGTCCTCTGTCAAAGCTAGGTAGTGGCCTGTGGTGAGGTGCCGGAGTCGGAAAGCCTGGCCCCATCTGATGTTACTCCCACTCCAGCTGGGCAGGTGAAGCAGACAGGAAGTGGAAAAATCAGAGAAAGAAGTCTTTTTCAATATTTACTGTGTACTTCCTTACACATACCAGCAGACTTGCACCAGTCTCCTGACTTGGCCGAGGACTTCACGTCTTGTTTGTCTGTAACTCAGCACAGTACTCTCTTTTGACCCCTCTGAAAGATGCAACAAGCAACATGAACCTGAGGACAGGATAATAGTTTAATATAACTGACCCCCCCCAAGTTTCTAATTTTTTCTTCACTCTATTAAGCACCTTGATGCAAATAACCAGAAATTGATAGGAAGATTGCCTTTCAGGGAAAATTCATTTTTTTTGGAGGTGGTTTAGAAGCACATTCTTTCCAAATGTTTTATCTAAACTGAAATATTTTATTACCAAAAAGAGGACTATTTTCAAGAGAAATACCAAAAATAACCTGTGCAACTTACCCTCCCTAGGGAGAGTCAAGTAATAAGCAAGTGTAATAAGTAAACAAATATTGTGTTATGTGAGAGGGAGATAAATCCTATGAAAAAAAATGAGATCAAGATAAGGGGAACCCCATATAGTGACTGTTAATCTTTTCATGGTCCTTCGCCAAAAGGTTAGCATTCACCAAAAGTTATGGTAACTGTTATGGGAGAAATTATCTATGAAATAACCAGTAACTCAAAATTAATCTTTTAATGGAGTAAAGATGTTTCAAAGATATATGTAAAATTTTAACATCACTTAGCACTTTGACTCTTTGGGGCATCAACAAATCCAAGTCACATCAATTAAAGGTTTTAATTCTTCACATCAAGATCTCTGGGGCAACGAACTAACAACCCTAACTAGAACTATGTGTGTATACCCATTCTGACTTAAAAAGTCCATTAAGCAAGAAGCAAGGTCGAATATCCCAAGAAAAGGATATAATACCATTATTGTTATTATTATTATTATTATTGGTACTGGGGATTAGACTCAGGACCTTGCACTTGCGAGACAGGCACCGGCACCACTGAGCTAAATCCCTGAGCCCAATACCATTATATTTTTAACAGGACTAGGAAGAGAATATAAATAACTGCCCCAAGCAGTTAACAAGTGGGTATTCCTTACAAACAGTATTCATTTTATGCTCTAAATATATACAACTTTTGTCAATTACACCCAAACTAGTATTTAAATCAGTAGTCTCCAAATAGTGTCTCAGTAAAAAATTCAAACGAGCCGATGTGTGTGTGTGGGTGGGGGGGTATAAGAGAAGTTCTAATATTTTCCTTTCATCTCCAGTGGATTATTTGAAAGACCCCTTTTGGGGTATATATCCCTCATGAAAAAGCCTTGAACATGTGTTCAGGGAGACGCTGAGCTTTATGCTAAAGAGAAAGGCAGAAAAGAAAAACCAGATCGTGGTACTCAACTTTTCTCACCCCAATCAGTTAAGCTAAGCTTTAGCATAACTTCCCCGTATACTCAGAAAAATAAAGGTGCTACACTCAGCTGCCACCCCCCCTCCCATCAGTAGTTTGGAGTTTAAAGGAGGTGTTATTTAAGCTTTCATGAGCTATTATTCAGCTTCCACCCAGGCATATTACCATCTCAGAAAAATTCTTATAAATACCAATTTTTCATAGGTGCACTTCCAGTAAAGTTTTAGTTTCTCTTACCCAATGCCATCATGACTACCTATCTGTCTCTGTCATTTAAAGCTAACTTTCCAGCAGAGCCAATATATCTACTGAGAGGAGGGGAAGACTGTCTGGGATCCAGAGAATTAACAAACAGCAAAAGAAAATTGATAGCTTCCAGTGGCCAGGTATGAGCCTTGCTTTTATTACTCAGGCACTGAGAGGCAGCTGGGTCATTAGTCTCAGAGTCAAAACAGTAGTCTTGGAAAACTTGTACCAGGGACTTTTAAGAGTTTGCCAGGTGATGTAGAGCAAATGAAATATTTAAGAGAATTGACAACCCTGGAAAAGCAAGAAATCTTGAAAAAAGCAACATTTGGGGCCTCCATTACCTTATCCGCAGGGGTTCCACTCTCCACAGGGACCTGGCTCTCCTCCCAGCTCCCCCAGCTTCATAGAATATTCTCCTGTGAGCAGAATTGGAGATCAGCGCTAGGTGAGGGACAGCTGCCTGTGCAGGCAGCCCAGACTTGCTGTTGGTCTAAGATCTCAGAAGGCAAAAGCAAAGCAAGAGTCACAGGGAAGCACAGTTCCAGTCTCATTCTCTCAAGAGGAATAACAGCTGCTTAAGGGGGGGGGGGCTGCTCACCATATATACACTGTGGATCACCAGGTGTACAATTTAAAGAGGGCATGCGAACAGGGGTCAAAACAGCCCAGTCACACACACGCCATTACACCAACACAGAATGCTCCAAGTATTTCAGATTAAGCTCTTTGATTTACTTTTATGTATTTTATAAATGGCTTTGTACCTTTAAAACACATCTACAGCACAGTGTGAACTCACTGCCATTGTTTGGAGCTTGGGACACAGTGGTATATATGCTCAGTTGCCACAGTGTTCATGATTTTATTATTGCACTATGGCTTACTCACTTGCATTAAGGGTTATTCTCTATTGCATTTATAATTTTTTAAATTTTGGAATAGCTACAGATTTGCAAAAAATTACAAAGGCAGCCCACAGCAGTCCTGTATAGTCTTATTCAGTTTCCCCCGATGTCATTATCTCATACGGCTCACAGTATATTTGTCAAAACTGAGAAAACAGCTTTGGATGTCACTACTAGCTAAACTCAAGATGTTATTTAGATTTCATTTAAATTTTTCTCTTAATTTTTTCCCATTCCAGGATCCTATTTAGGATAGCACCCTGTATTTAGTTGTCATGCCTCTCCTGTTTCCTCTAATCTGTTATAGTTTTTAGCTTTTCCTTGCTTTATTTGACTGAAAGTTTTGAGAATTATTGATTGGGTATTTAATAAAGTAAATTTTATTAAATCCCTCAATTTGGGTTTGTCTGATATTCTACCAGTGATTACCAAAGCCTGTTTTAAAATTGTATACTGGGACCCAACCAATTTAGACCCCGAAGTCTGATGAAATGATCTATCATAGTGTAACAGCACATCTCAAAAACAGTGGTCCACATTAACTGGAATCTCAAATCTAGCCACTTTTTATAGTTTGAGGCCTTTGATCAAGATCGATCATTTAACTGCATTTAAATTCACTAATTTAAAATCCCACCTCCACCATAAAGTACCTGTGTATATCACAACTGAATCACTCAAGCCCCAGAATAAACTTGATCCAGGTTTTGGAAACGTAAGTAAGGATTAGAGATAAACAAGCATTGTGTATTTTCCCCTCTGGAGTAGTAGTATTAATTGGCTCAAAATATGAGCTTAGACCTGAATTTGAATCTGTTACCTGTCTGATTTTGGGCAGGCTCCCTCCAATTCTGTCTCAGCTTTCTCATCTGTCAATGGGTTTAACAAGGGCATTTGCATTCTAGAATGATTTTAAAGGCTCAATGTGCTTTGAAAAAAGTAATCAATGTGCACAAGTATGTTAACGGATATACAGACTACTATGAATTACAGATTTATCCAAATTTTGTGTAAATATTGACATTTATAAACACAGAGAAACACATTGATGGCACAAAAAGATAATGAAAAAGTATCTTAACAGTGGTTACTTCTGGAAAGTGAGATTATAGAGGACATTTCTAAATATTTTTGAATGCACATGTGATCAGGAAGTACATAGTAATTATCAGGAAAGAAAATCTTATATTACTTTAGCATTCGGACACACCAGCTATCTCTGTAGCAAGCCTGGAATGGAAATGATTCTGCAATGACTGAGCCACTTGGAGAACTTGGCTGCTATTTTCCCTGGTGATTCTCCCTCTTCAGTCAGGGCAGAAGGATGCCTCAGGTGGAGGTGAAGCAGCTCAGCCTAGGTCATAGTAATACTGCATGCAGCTGGCCCTAGAGGACGCTCCTCCTCTGACACCTGAAGGAGTCTTAAAGGTTCATTCTTCTTTTCTGGGCCATTTTTCACAGCTTGATCTGTTTAATCTCACAAGGTTACTAAGGTTAAAACAACTTGTTCCTGTGCCTTAAAATAATTTGAAGGAGAGGAGTAGAGTGGGTGGTAAGCTGAGGCGCCATTGAAAGCTTGGCTGACAGCTCGGCCTTAGCTTCAATAGGTTAAGTGATTATCCCAGGGTGTTTGACAGGGCAGAGGCACAGCCAAGGATCACAGCTCAGAATGTGAGATCGCTGATCTTGGGTTTCCATTCTGAGACAGTGTGTTCATCAAGCCTGGCTGCTTGCATGGTACAAAGGAATAAAAACAATGTCCTTTGGAAAGACAGCATGCTGGCATGTTCGCCGTTTCCATTTCCTCATCTACCCCTGATGTCAGTGTTCCTGATGATCCTGGCCAGTTCTGAGGATTTTTTCAGACACTAGAAGGCAACAAAGAGCCTTCTTACTCACCTCAACTATACTTCGGAGACTGTCAAGGCTCCCTGGTTTGATGGAGATTCCACCTGATATAAACAGCTAGGTTCCAATGGACCCAGAAATAGCTATTTACCTGCCTCAATCTCAACGCCTTCCTTAAAGAAGCCCTGTCACTTTTATTAGAGTTTCATTTTGTAAAACACAAATGAGAGCCTCAGGAGTCCTGAGCATAGGCAGGCACACTTCTCTCTTACCTCAGTGATGGCACACATGCCCGCTTCCTTTGAGCCCCCTTGGGAGCTGTTCTCTGGCCGGCTCACTCACTCCGCTCCTCCACTCAAACACTTGCATTACCTTTCCTTTCAAGCAGCATGTTTTTGTTAACAAGAATGCCCACCAAACGAGAAGCCTCTCCAAGCAGTATAGTTGCTGGCCAGGCTGTTTCTAATGTGGCTTTAATTTTAATGGCAGGGATGTGTGTATGTGCGTGTGTTGGGGAGGTGTCCATATATGGAGAACTTCACTTTTTCCAAACTTCTGCCATGATAAGTAGGATACAAATGTGAAGAAAGTGATGGTGAACCTTTTTATGATACAAATACCTTGCCATAGGTTCTCTGTCACTGTTCTAGGGTATTCTATCTTGATGCAGATAACTGCAAATTCAATCACAAAAATTTAGCTTTTTAGCCACTTGCAAACTTTCTCCTTGATGAAACAGAGTAAGATATAAAAGAGACAGTAAATGAGCTGTTTAGTAGTCTCATTGATTAAAGAAAAGGAAAAACTCTTAGAATAGGATTGCATGGTATTATTTAGGATAAGGGATTCTTAATTCGTTGGGAAATCAGGTCAACTTAACTTTTCTACTCAAGAGATCACTGGCCCAGGGCCAGGAAAGTAGGGGGTGAATTAATCACACACCTGACATAGATCTGTATTTTATGTGTCTCAGATACTGTTCTAGGTCACATCTGGTTCCCATGAAGGGATAAATCAGAGGACATAGCCACCAGGAAGAGACTCAGAACAATAATGGGTTCATATAGCTGAGGGACAGTTTCTAAGATGTGCAGTAATACACTTCAGCACATTGTCTCTGGGGGTCCTTTAGTACATCAAATGAGGAATGAGCTCTGATAGAGAGTCGGGAGCTCTCGCTCCTAGGATCCCACCTGAAATCAGCCAGTGTGTAACTTTTCACAAAAGTTTGAGCTAGCTAATCTCCAAATTGTGAAGATTTGTAAGCCTATATTTTTTAGTGAAAGAAATGCAACTGATAAGGTTTCTGACACAGAAGAACAAGAAAGCGTTATCATCAGGTCAGACTTACTGTTGCCCCAAATTCAGTCTAATTTGGGCCAGGGGTATTGGTGGTACTATTACTACTATTACCACTACAACTACCACTACTACCACTACTACTACGAGTACAACAGTACCAGAGATTAATTAAACCCAAGGCCTTCTCACTGAGCTATAGTCCCGGCCCTTTCAAAACAATTTTCTCTTGAAATTTTGTGACAGGGACTTGCTATATGTTGTTCAGGCTGGGCTCACACTCACAATCTTCCTGCCTCGGTTTCCCAGAGTTGTTGATACTATAGGTGCATGCTGCTACATCCAGCTTTGATTTTCTGTTAATACATCAGACTTAAATAGTTACATGTTCAACCTTTTTATGTATTGTTCTTTTGATGATAAACAGAATACTAAGTGACTCTTCAGTATAAATTTAGGATCTGGTTTAATAACTTCCATCTCGTAGTTTAGAAGTTTTGGTAAGCCCCAGTGAAGAGGTCAACCGGAGGACCAGAGAACACAACCTCAGCAGCTCCCTCTTACTGCTGCCCTTAGCACTGCTCGCTGCTGAAACCACCTCCCGCTGGACATCACCATTTGGCTTCTCTAGTGCTAGTTGGTGATAACAAAACTAAGTCAACAAACTCCACCTTAGTTACTTAGTACATGAAATGAGAAGAAGAGAGATGATTTTCCTTTGAAGAACCTGGTTAACAATTTGTGAAAGCACACGGACTCCCTAAAATGATTAGCCTGATTTCCATCAACACAATAGGTGCTTCGGTCTATGATGAATGCTACCAGAAACTCAGAAGCAACCCAAGGGCTTGTAAAGCATTATAGAGTTTCTGCTCTATTTATACCTATATATCTTTCCATATATATTTTCCCATAAACAAATATTATTATCCTTCCTTTCCTATTTTACACACTGGATCTCAACACTGAAGGAATGTTTGTCAATTGAGCAAAACCTACAGAATCTATCTGTGGCCAAAAATGTCCAAGTGAAAACTTTACTTTCAGTCTCCTGAGACAGCCAGGAGAAGGATGAAGGAGTTGGCTTACCTGTGCTGGGGATCATTCTGGTCTGTGGATGGTATTGTCAAACACTCATCGTGACCATGAAAAAGACGCACCACATGCCCACCGAGTAGATACCCTACAAAAGAATTATATTCCAGCATGAACTAATGTAGAGTTTAAAGAGTACACTTGTGTTTGTAAAATGTACATCCATGCAGGTCTGGGCCAGTTACTAAAGACATGAAGACAGATACATTTGGGAAATTATGAATTCCATGAACTCGAGCATTAGGCAGAAAAGAAAGTTGAAACAATTTTAGCCCAAAAGTTAAATAGACAATCTTGCAGAGGTGATCAAGTCTACCATCAAAAAGTAAGGTGAAAGTAATGTGTCAATTGATACCATTTTCTTTACAAGAAAAATAAAAGGAAAATTAAGTTGCTACTGTTAGGAAGATAAATATTTTCTAATTGCTTAGGTTGTGAGTACATCACTACCAAATTTCCAGATAAGTTCCTACAACCGCACTGTATGTACTCTGTGACAAACTCTAAATCAAATTAAGAGTCATGAGAAAGAAAAAAGATGTTGGGAAAGTGGGTAGCAAACTGGGCTTCAGAGCTGTCTTGAGAGGAGCTAGCTTTCAAATGCATTTAACAAATGCAGAGCAGATCTGGATGGTACTCTTACAGCACAAAAAGAGAGGTAGAATTACCCTCCAACAACTCTAACTGGACAAGCATAGATGCTGCTTTCAATAAGCACTAAATTCTGCGAATAAAGCAATCTTTATAATCATGGAGTCTAGATACTGAAAGGAAACAACAAACTTCAGTGAATATCATGATAACCTATTAGTGTTCAAATAAATCCTGAGCCTTAATTTAAAGAACACAGTAGCAGGAGAGAGGACCTAGTCTGAATTTGTTTTACACAAAAAAATGAGATGTTATTCCTGCGAATTGAAAAAGTTCTGCCTACTCTATTCTCAGAAGATATGGATTTAATGTGCTCAGTGTATCGGGATTTTTTTAAAGTCACATAATTAGATCATTTGGGGGGACTGTCTTAAACTATTTGGGATGCTGAATTAAAACAGTAATAATGGTAAGTCATGTCAGAGGGAGAAGGGTGTCATCAGAGCATCTTGGACAGTTAGTCAAATATCCCCCCTTTTTTCTGCTAGGCAAGGAAAGACTTCACTACACATCTCTCAAACATTCAGGAGTTCCTTTCCTTTCAATTTTCTGTATCTTATTTTGCTAATAATTTCAGTTACAAATTTTTGCTTTAAAATAATTCATGAGATACTGTAGGGATACTCTCCACAGCCTGTTTATTTAGAAAATTAAATCCCTCAGCATCAAGCTCCTGAATAAACTGTCCTTATCTCGGGATGGTAAGGCCACACCCCATTTGTAGTCCATCATTTCTGTTAGCAGGCTTTTTAATGGATGTCCTCTCGCACAGAGAAGGCTGCTAAATGCTGCTGCACTAGAACTGTTCTGAATGAAATACGGGCCACAGTCAGGGCAGGAGCATCATGATGAGGATGCTAACACCTCTGAGGGTGGAAGCACGTGTCTCACCAGAGGATGCTGAAAGGGAATTTGCTATGGGGCCAGATGATCAAGGGAAGGGCTGCCAGCCTCTGTCACAAGGCACTCAACACTTCCATGAGATCCTTTTGATGGGATATGCAAACATTCCTTAATTAATTTCCACAAGTCCTCTCTTGTGACCGAGAGATAATTTTATCCCTACAGTGAAAATGAAAATTTTCCTATGGAGATGGAGGCAAAACTTTCTAGGAAAGATTTAAATCCAGAACTTCATTATTCCTGGTATGAGAAAGATCGAGACTCCAGCTCAGGTTGGTGGGTTAACTTTGGCATCTCCTATCTTGCTTTTTAAAAGCTTTCCACAAAGTGCTGAAAGAAGTAAAAACTTGGCACTTCCCTATGATGCTTCTGAAACTGAAATGCAACTCTGATTTTCCCCTTTATTTTCAAACATCAGAGCACAGAAAGGCATCCCCCAGTTTGAAACAACTAGACTCAGGAAGAAAAACAGGGTTAAAGCCTATGATAGGACTATTTTTAAAAATTCTGATCTTGCTTTAAAGTGCTAGAATGGAATGCAATAACCTGTAGGTCACTGACATTTCATTATTCTGCTCAGTTGTGGTATTACCTATGAGTAAGACAAGGCCAGTCTGTTTATTATATAACCTGCAAGGTGCACTGACTGCCTGGTTGCAAGAAATAGGATAGGAGCACAAAGTTGGAAGATATTATTTCTAAGGAAAAAATAAAATACAGAGAAAATTTCACTTATTTCTAAATGGTCTTCCATAAAGACAAGTAAAAGCAAATGACTAAGTACATTTTTATGTAGAGGAAGTGCTTCCCTTGTATGGAGAAAGGCATAGGGAAAATATTATGATGGTAAACTATCTCTTCTAAGATTTAGTTGCTGAGGTCTATACACTTGTTAACTGTAAATAAAAATGAAAACACACACAGAGAGAGAGAGAGAGAGAGAGAGAGAGAGAGAGAGAGAGAATATTCAAATCCTGAACTCATATGATACTAAATTAACAGTGGGCTCCAAAGGATTAAAAAAATAAAGCCAGGAATGCTCATGTACCTGCAGGTCTCAGGGAAGAAAATAGCCCATGCTGACAACAGAGAAAAATTTAGGCAAACTAATATGATGCTACCTGTGTACCAAGGTATTCAAGTAGGAGCCGGGAAATATAGAAAATGTCAATTTATACAGCACAAGAGAGACTGGCAGGCTCAGGGCTGATTGCATTCAAAAGAGCACACCTTCTTCGATGCTACTTCCTGAGCATGTAGGATGTACGTTCCAGAGAGTTTGTATGAAGGAGGCATCCACTTGGATATTACCATTGGATATTGAGAGATGCTGCAGCAGAAACAGAAATGAGATATCCTTTAAATCACAGAGCAGTTTATGTACAATTTCAAGGATTAAATTAAACAGTCTCACTGTCACCTGGCTCTTTCTACATAGCCTGTGGGAGATTTCTCCTCCCAATCTAGAAGCAGCTTCAAAGTGGGACATTTTATTCTGGGAAGAGGAGGTATTCAGCTACAGAAGTGGCAGACCAATGTTGACTGCATCCCTCAGGTGGATCCTGGATTCAACAGCAAGTCATAAAATGTTTAATCTTTGTAGAATAAAGAAACTCACAAATGGGAAAAACTACTCCAGCATTTGGACAAGGCAAAGCAAAACCTGCTGACAAGTTTGGCGCTGTGGGAAACTATTACAAAGCTTAAAAACTATCTTTGACAGTTCTCTTACATGCCCTCCCCACCCCGCCAAGGGCTGTCAGTGCCACCTGCCTAGTATGTCACTTGCCTGTAAGATCTCACCTGCATCTTCCAACCTCTGCAACACCCATGTATTAATGTGTCAAATTTTCCTGCTTTCTCCAACAAAAGCTTATATTTCTGTATTCCATTCTGTCTGGCTTGTTCTCCACTGGGAAAAAGCCAACTGGGATAAATTCATAGTAATGTCAGCTAATGTGTAAACATTGCCTGGGGGATTTTAGCAGAGTTTGCTGGACCCAGCACCATAACCCAAATGAGTAACTAACAGTTAAGTTCCAGGGCCTACGATCACCTAGGCAGGGAAGAGAATGTAACCATCTTTCAAGTATACTGTGCAAAGGTGTCTTATCCTGCCTGACTTGCTGGGGATTAGTTCTCCTGCTCAACCTGCTGGGGCTCAGTTGGCCACCTCCAGGGAGAGGGAAATGTTTCAAAAGCAAAAGACACCTGTGTTAGGAGGTACTTACAAGGTATCTTTCAGAGGACACACTGACGAGGATAAGGTCATCTCCAATTCGCACTTTCTCTCCCTCAGACCTCTGTTTGGAAGCAGGATGTATGGTCCACCAGCAGGCTTCTCCTACACGAAGGCTTCTTGTGTTAGTCACTGTTTCCTGGAAGGCAGTGTCCCTGATTCTGTCCCTCATTCTCCTTTTGCCTGATGACAACACTTCAAACACATACACGTTCTCCCCTGCTCCCTAGCTTCAGATTTCAACTTCTATTTACCTACAACCATCTCAGTTGGCCTTATACATGCTCTTGAACACATCCACCATTTTCATTTTCCCTAAAGAGCAAAAGATGGGGTTTGGAAAAGAGTACTGGAGGCAGAAACTAGAGAACCCTTTGAGTATTTTTAATGCATATAGAAAAATACTTTCTTTACATTCCCTTTCAAATCCTTAGGAAATGATTTCACTGGTCTCCTGAACACTTAGACACTTCTAATCTTTGCTCCCTACCCTTTATGAAATAATACTAAAACTGAAATAAATACTAAAATACTTCATGAAATATTAAAGGGATTTACATATTTATTTATTTAGGTACTGGAGTCTTAACCTGGTGCCTTGCACATGCTCTGCCACTTAAGATACATGCCCAGTCCTTTTTTTTGAAACAGAGTCTTGCTAAGTTGCCCTGGTTGGCTTCAAACCTTTGATCCTCCTGCCTCAGTCTCCACAGTAGCTGGGATTATAGGCCTATCTCATGGCATCCAAGAAACAGGGGATTTTTAAAGGCCTAAACCAATAAGGACTAAGACAGAAGTTGAGATATTTATAGCAAAGAAGAGACGTTTACATTTTGGAAAACAGAAAACTCCTAGATGCCTTTAATCCAAGAGGAAGCAAAAAGCCAAGTTCTTAAGTAAGAAAATGAAGAAGTCACCAATAAAGCCAATTCCTGCTAGATTCTTTAGAAATATCTCTGTGACTGGAGGTGAAACTTACTTGTGAAAGCCAGAAAATGGGTTGAAAACAGGAGGGATAGATGAAAGCTTTAAAGGACAGATCCCTTCCCATCCCTGCCTGAGCAGACAGATGATGACTTCTTCCTCCATGCTACAGTAAAACTCTAGTCAATGAAATGACAGATCACCAAGAGTCTGGTCTCAGAAATATCAGACACTGTCAAATAATGAAGTAAAGAGTCTTGCTGAGAACAGAAGAATAACTGGTTTGCACTTGACTACTAACACTCCAGTTCTCCCTCTGCTTCCACCTCAGAGCTTCTAGAATACCAGCTGTGAAGCTGAATCACTCCATTCCCACTCCCCAAAATAAAAGATACTTTGGTTTGAGGGTCTCCAGTGAAATGCCCAGTCCCTGTCAGATTACCGCAAATTGAAGTTTAGCAGATACCACGCCACAGCCAGCTTCTAGTCAGCTTCTACTGCTTTGACCTCAATATGAGTGAAGGTCAAGGATCCCCTGAAATCTGAGGAATGTCTCTAACAAGAAGGACAGAAACAGAACCAAAAAAAGAGTGGAAGGAAATTGGCAAAAACAAAGATTACAGAGAACAAAAGAACTTTTAAAAACTTACAATTAATAATTTCAGAGATAAGAAAAAGCTACATTCCTGAAGCTGTGAAAATATACGTGAATTATCCCTTCAGAGAAAAAGAAAAATACTCTTTGATCCTAAAAGAAAACAGAAAGAAACATGAGGATTATAGGATAAAGCTGAAAAATTCTTCCAGAAAGAAGAACACAAATACATTAGAGGTAGGAGCAGAAAGAGAATTAGAAAACTAATCTAGAGGAATTTCAGAAAGCAAGACCAGAGGAAACTAATGGAAATATTACTATTGAAATTGCCCCAATACTAAAAGACAACCATCATGTTCAGGTACAAACACCCAATGATAAATGTAAATGTATTTTATACCTAAAATGTGCCAATAAATATATATATTTAAAAAAATAAAAAATTAAAAAATTAAAAATAAATAAAAGACAACCATTTCCAGATTGAAAGGTTCTATAGTTTCCAGTGTGGTGAAGAACAGGGACCTACTCCAAGGTTTATCCCTAGAGACTTCAGAACATAAAGGATCCGCAAAGACAAATATTGTGGAATTTCGGACACTTCCATGACAAGATATTAGGAGTTTTCAAGAAAGAAAAAGAGTCACACAGAAAGCATCAGGAATCAAAGTGTAGACTTCTCAATACTCAAACCATAAGCTAGAAAAAAGCCCTCAGGAACCTAAGAAAAAATTCCAACGCAGAGTTACACTAAACTATGAATTACTGGCGAAGCTAGAATTAAGAAACTTTCAGAGAAAAAAAAAAAAAAAAAAGAAACTTTCAGAGAACAATTTCTTCCCAAATGCTTTTTTTCCCCAAAGTTACTGGGAATTGTGCTTCAACAAGATGAAGTGCTAAACCAAAAAGGGAAACAAATAAAATAAAAAACCAAAATATCCATGATATCCAGGAAGCAGGGAATCTAGGAGAGGGGCAAAAAGAATTCCCTGAATGATGGTGGGTATTGGTAATATGAAACTGACAGAGATAATATGACTGAATCTAGAGAGTTCTATGGGAATATAAAGGAATAAGGGACTGTGTCACAGAAAACTACACAAACAAGAACACCATTAACTACTGAAAACCAAAGAATATATTACCATAGTATATTACATGACTTATTTGACATTTTCTATGTATATGACTCATTTGACTTATATTTTATATATATATGACATATATTACATGACTTATTTGCAAATAACATTTATAGTTATACTGATGCAAATGCTTAATACTGACTGGCAGTTATATAAAAATAGATGTAAATATGTTGAAAGTGTGGAGAGAGAAGACAGAGAAATCTGAAGTGAATGTAAGAGCTAAATTTTTAATAAGGACAGTAACAGATAATACCTAATATAAAAGAATAACAAAACAGCAGTATATGCATATTATTTGTAAATAATGGGAAACCACAGCAGAAGAGCTGAAAGTAGGTGCTCAGAGAGGCAGGAATCCAGAGCAGGGAGTATGGTAAGGCAGGAGAGTAATGGTTTTAGCAAACTTCAGGATACTATTTATCTCTTTAAACTATGTAGAAGTATTATTTTGATTAAACTTAAAATTATGTGACAAAGGAGGCTAGCCTCTACATGTGAAGACAAAAATGGTGTATTCTTTATGAACTCTGTGACCTGCTGCAGGGCATCTGGTAGGAAGAGGGTCCTGGACAGGCCTGCAGGGAAAGGGAAGTGTGTATTTTCCTGCCCTGGCCTGTGTAATGGGGCCCACGGATGGCGCTGTTCCCTGAATCAATAGTACAGGCCAGTTACTGGCCCTAAAATACACACCAGCACTTTTAGTATGTGTGAGATTTTTAATAAATTGCTTTCCCTCTAAATTTACGTTCTAAAGCTATATCTATTTTTTTTTTGGGGGGGAGGCAAGGTCTCCCTTTGTAGTTCAGGTTGACCCTGAACTCACTATGTAGACCAGGCTGGCCTTCAACTCGCAAAGATCCTCCTGCCGCAGCCTCCTGAGTGCTGGGATTACAGGCGTGTGACACCACACCCAGCTGCTATATCTAATTCTTAAGAACAGGAATCATTTTGTTCACCAAGATGTCATTATAGGAGAAGAGAAAGAAAGAAGTGACCAAAATCAAGCATGAAGTAAGCATCAGTTAAATGTTAAGTCTAAGAATTGTTACCCACTGTGTAGGAGAAATAAACTTCCAGAACCGTTTAATAAACTTCTCCCAAACTTTCTCCTGTCACCTTCTCCTGCACACTCAACTCAACTCATGAGTAATTTACTTATTCACAACTCTGAAGAGGTTTCTTTGCCAAAAGTGTGTTCACAGAATTGCCTCTCCAGGAAACAAGATCCTACCCAGTTGGACTCTGTGACTCTCCCCTTGCTGTAAGGAGACCTCCAGGTAAGAGAACCTTACCTAAGCAGTGTGTGTCTTCTGCCTCACAAATACATAGCTAGCCTTATTTAAGGAGAATATGAAATGAGTTAAGGTCAAGGAAGGTGAAATACAATAATTATTTCAGGCCACAGGTTTTCATGAAGACGCAGTCAAACTCTTTCTACCTGTGCCCTGCCACAGTCACCTTCTTATTGGCCAACTTGAACTTGAGCTGGCTAAGGCGCTTGCCTGGTTTGTCAGCAGAATTCACAAGAAATTAGAATTTAGGAACTCAGAAAAAGTGCTGAAAAGAGTATTATTTTCTGCTGCTATTTCTCCTCCATATTTATTGGAGGTTCTACCATTCAAATAAAATAGATTTCCTGAACACCTGACTACAAAGTGGTATTTCTCAATTTCTTTCAACGTTCAGAAAGTATAAAGTCATTTTGCTGATATAAATAGACTGACCATATACGTATGACTTTTCCGATTACAGGCTGACAGACTGACAGTCGGTTTATATATAGAGGCTGGCATACATTTGGAGACTGTGGCACTTCACTCATTTGGTAATTTTCAGCAAAGGTTGACAACACCTTAGAGGAAATTATATTAAAAAAAAAACCACTTTAGCTGAAACAAAAGAAACTGCAGATCAAGTTCAATATAATCTTTTTTTAGAAAAATAACTCACAATGGGAAAAGGCAGGCCCAGTATTCTGCTTTGTACAAAAATAAGAAAAGGAATAAGAGAGAAAGGAGTTGTGCCCAAGGACCCTTAAGATTCCACTGTGCAAGATACAGAAAGAGCAGGTACTCATGTTTAGCAGCTAGATTTCTTTTCCAGATCACCTATAAAATCAGGCAATTTTGATCCTTTCCTTATAAATGGACCCAGCTTTAGAACAAAGCTAAAGAACACAGACTTTTTTCTTTAGCTACCCAACATTGGAACTCCCTTCCTATTAGGGGAAAATGAGCTGGTATTAAAGATTGTATTCAAATTCATCTTTTCCGGAGCATCCTCTAGATCATTTCTCTTCTCTAGCCTCTCTTTCACTTGCTGGCCAGTTTCCAAGTCTGGGATTCCAAGCTTGGTGTAGATTCTATGCAATATTCTTCCAGTAAATTCCTAATTTGTTTGAGTCATCCTGAGTCAGTTTGTTTGCAGCCAAGAATCCTGATTGAGGAGTAGCCCCAACCTTTTGATAGAGCAGAAATTTCATATGCAATGCCTTTGATAGATTTTTTCTTTCACAGAGAACATGCTACATCTCCATGCCAGCTCTTTCTCCACTGGTTACTTCCAAATATTACAAAGTGTGTTCCTTCATTGAGGTGAAACATTCCTCCTTTCAACTTCTATCCCAAACTCCTTGGAATAACCCATAGGATGTTGGCACCGTCTTTGATACTGTAACTTTTTGAGAATGTTACTTAGTCCTCTGTTCTTCATTTCTAATTTCCAGTGAGAATATTCATCATCTTGGTCAGACACATCTCTTGACTCTTTTACACACACACACACACACACACACACACACACACGCACACAGAACCAGTGGTTCCCAAAGAATACAATATATACCATTGGTAATAGAAGACAAATGCCATTGAATCATATAGTGAAAATTTATGTTTTAGGAAGAATCAATGTAGTGAAAATGGCCATACTTCCAAAACTGCTATCCAGATTCAATGCAATCCCAATTGAAATTTTAACACTATATTTCACGTAACTAGAGAAAACAATCCAAAAATTCATTTGGAACAAGCAGAGACCTAGAAAAGCAAAAGCAATTCTAGGCAAGAGACATGGCAGGAGGTATCACAATCCCCAACTGGAAACTATACTACAAAGCCACTATGATAAAAAAACAGCATGGTACTGGCAAATAAACAGACCTGAGGATCAGTGGAATAGATTAGAAGATACAGAAACAATTCCAGACATACTCAGCTACTTCATCTTTAACAAAGGAGCCAACCATCCTCACTGGAGGAAAGACAGCCTCTTTAATAAATGGTGTTGAAAAAACTGGATTTCAACCTGCCAAAGATTAAAACTAGACCCCTATCTTTCACCGTGCACTAAACTAAAATCAAAATGGATGAAAGATCTAAATATTAAAACAGAAACACTAAACTTGCTGGAAGATAAGTTAGGTAGAACTCTCGAAGACCTTGGCATACAAAAAGACTTTATGAACAAATCCTCTATAGCACGAGCACAAAGAATCAACAACTGGGATCTCTTCTTATTAAAAAGCTTCTGCACTGCAAGAGAAACCACCAACAGATCTAAGAGACAACCTACAATGTGGGAAAAATTTTTTACCAGCTGTTCCTCAGACAAAGGTCTACTATCTAGAATATATAAAGAACTTAGAAAAATCAGACCCCCCAAATATAAAGACCCAGTTCAAAAATGGGCATCTGAAATGAACAGACATTTCTCAGACAAAGAAGTAAAAGCAGAAAATAAACATGAAAAAATGTTCAACATCATTGGTCATTCAAGAGATGCAGATGAAAACAACTCTGAGATTCCATCTCACCCCAGAAAGAATGTCTGCTGTCAAGAAATCAACCAATAACAAATGCAGGCGGGGGTGTGGGGAGAAAGGAACCCTTTTCCATTGTTGGTGGGAGTACAGACTGGTGCAACCACTGTGGAAATTAATATGGAGATACCTCAAAAAACTAGGATTAGAGGTCCTATTTGATCCAGCTATTCCTCTACTGGGTATCTTCTCAAAAGAATTAAAAGCATCATGCCACAGCGATGTATGTACATCCATGTTTATAGCGGCACAGTTTGTAATAGCTAAAACTTGGAAACAGCCCAATTGTCCATCAACTGTAGACTGAAAAAAAAGATGTGTGTTGTTTTTTTTTTATAAAGTGGAGCACTACTCAGCCATAAAGAATGAGAAACTAGAGACATTTATAGCTAAATGCATGCACATGGAAGCCATCCTTTTAAGTGAAATAAATAGGACAATAAGGACTAAAATAGGACAAACCTATAAATACCGAATAGTTTCTCTGGTGTGAAAAACTAAAAGTGTAAATAAGGATCGAAATGTATAATTGATAATTGAAATAGGAAGAAAAGGTCTAAAGGAGTAGAGGAAGTGGGAGGGGGAGGGGAAAGGAAAGAAGGGAAAAGAAAAAATATGAGAAAAGGAAAAAATGGAAACAAAGTCTTTGTAAATGGGGAAGGGTAGAGGGGGTGAAGGGAGGGCAGGGGAAGGGGGAAAAAATAAGAACCAAGATGCATTATGTACAGGTACAAGCTCCCAAAGATAAATGTAACTGCATTGTATACCTAAAATGTACCAATAAACTTAATCAAAAAATTTATGTTTTTACTATATGCTAATTCTATCGGAGATTTTAAGTTTGGAACTGTTATAACGAACACTTTTCTAACATTTACCTACATCTCCTCAATGTTCAACAACATATTTTCTTTTCCTTAAGTTTAGTTTTGTGGTAATTACTACTAGGTTCTCTACATACAGGAAAGATAAGCTTTGTCTGTGAAAGTTTAGCACAAAAATAAAGAAAAATTTAAGGAAAAAATGAAATAAATGAAATTAAAAGGGATATGACAGAATGGCAAAAATGATGATGGTGGATGTCATGGGCAAATATTTGAAACAAGTTTTAGAAATATCTGTTCACTGCAGTATAAGCAGGATCGTCTTTAATGTAGACTCTATACTGCATTACTTATGCTTTGACTATGCTACCTTTACTTTTTTCTTAGCAGTTATTTAGTATCATTGCTTCTCATTAGGAATGATCTATTTTCAGTAACAAATGTTAAAAAATAGTTTTTCTTTGATACTCTAGCAGTTGTGGGTAAAACATTATGTTTTCCTTCACTCTTAGTTCTCATGTTTCCATATTCCACATTTCTATACATTTCACACATTCTTTATCTAGTTCTTCATTCTGTAAAATTTTATCAGATCTGTTTCTTGACCTGGTTAGTTTAAAATCCCAAATGAGTAATATATTGAGTGTTCGTCTCCAAATTTCTAGTATAAGAGTCCAGTGGGCAGGAGCTCTTGGAATGCTGAGACTTACCTGTAGCATGTTCCCGGAGACCTACGTCAAAGGCCAGTTTATCTGTCTGGGATCTTGACGTGGTCAAACATGTTAGATACTGCGAAAGAAAAGCAGATCCTAGTGAAGTCACACTCTTCCACCAGGTCTGGCCTCCCCACGCTGGTCAGCTTCCCATTAATTTCAACAATGTGCTACTGTGAAATGGGCTGATTTATCTTGCTCATTAGAAAGTTAATTGACACAATGCTTCTGGAAAAATACTTTGATAATAAATTCAAAACCTTATTGGATGATCTAGTGATTTAGTTTACAGGTCTGTGTGTTATGGAAATAAATTTGAAATATTAAAGATGCCTTAGCTCAAAGATCCTCTGAGACACTTTTAAACTGGGAAAAATATAAATGCAACATAAATGACAAACAATAATGGAAAGGCCAGGTAAACTTTGGCAGTTCTATTTTATGGAACATTATATCATTAAGATTATTTATTAAGAGTGTGTAATAGTGTGGAACTTTGTTTATCATACATTGAGCTGAAAGGTCATATACAAAACAGTACATTTGCATAGTTCACATGTGCATGAAATTAAACGCCTAGCAACCAATATAAAAAGACTTACACTAGACTGACAAATAGTAGTTATACTGGGGGTGGATAGGAGGGGGTGGGAAGCCATGCTTGATTTATTTTTTGTTTTTGAAATTTTCTAAGAGCTTTAAAAGCCTCACAATAACACTTACGCTTATAAATATATATGTGCAGATAAAACAAAAAATGATTTTAAAGCATCTTAATAGATGAGCGCACCTCCAGCCCATTCCCTGCCACCCTCATGGACCACCCAGTGGAACATCTCTGGAGCTAGAGTGGGAGCCAGAGGCTCCTGGGGAACATGATTTTTGAGCTATGCTCCTAGTTCTCTGCAAGGAGACGGAAGATCACTGAACATTAGATTTCACTGGCTGTATTCCCAGTGCTGCTCTTAAAAAGAAGTAGCCAGTGCAGAGTTATGTTAACTAGAATTTTGTAAAGAGAAGTAAACATAACAATAAACAGCATAACTCTTCCTATCTCCACCAGCATGCTAGCCTGAGTTTTCCAAGCCATAAGAAGTCTGGTGTTTGAAGTTTAGTTTATTTTATTTAGGTAGAAAAAGGGAGGTGTGAGAGTTCTATTGGCCTTATGGATAAGAAATTCTAGAAGGTAAATAATCACCTCACAATTCCAGAAACTGACAGGGTACAATGTTTCCCCACTCTCAGAGAGTCTCAATCTCCTACTCAGAGACACTTGGCTATTTTTTTGTTCTCTGCCTTTTGCCATGAAGAGTGTTCAGGCTGAAAGGTCAACTTCTTACCAGTACTTGGGAAAAAATGCTGCAATGAATAAATTATTGAGGAGGCAGCTGCTGATCCTGCTGACAATTTAATAGTCCAGGTTTTGAGATGAACTTTGCATGATGTTGTGGATATGAATGTGGGAAAATAAATTCTTGAAGTAATGTATCAGATTCCCACTAGGGCTAGAGAAAGAAGATACATCTTCCTAAACTGCTAACAATTGAGGATAATATACTTAGGAATTGAGGATAAATCTTCTTGGAAGTTGGCACATATACTTGATTGAGATCATTAATATTCTTCTTAATACTCCCTGAAAAAGATCTGTAATATCTACATTTTAAGTTATATTTATTAAAACTCTGCAATGGATTCAAGTCACATTGAGTTATCACCATTCTGGTTATTGGTTATAAATCCTAATTTAGTCAGAACCTGATCAGCTTTACTGTCAATGCCTGCCTTATCCCTCATTTTCCTTCTGCCTCTGGATTAACATAATACCTTCAGATTCTCCCAGGATTGCAAGCCCTGAACCTCATTCCATTTCTTTTAGCTAGGTAAAGGAGAAAAAAATGTGGCCAAAAAAACCTGACTTGATTGCTTTTACTTCTATGCTGGTTATCCTTGCATACTAAAGAAAACAGTTATTGCAGGATTCATTTGATCAGTCATGAACTGAACAAAAATTTATTGAGCACCTAGTATGTCCAAGAACTATGTTTGCTGGGGTTAGGTTTAGTGAAGTTAAACAAAATGACATGACTCTTTCCTTAATGGAGTGGATATATATATATCAGACATTAAGCAAATACAAATACATTACTGAAAATTGATCGAGGCACATGATACAAAGGCAATGCTAAGACAGTAATGAACCATAATTATTTATATTCTAAATTGTTCCAGATGCTACTGTGGAGTTCCTGTTTCCTGAAATGCTCCCCCCTTTATCTCTTGCCCCTCCTCTAATTGGGATGTACTTACCATTCCACTGAAAGAGTGCCGCAGGAGAACTGCATGGCCATATAGCAAGGTCCTGTGGCCACCTCCTTGTGCTGCCTGTGGGAACGAGGAAAAGGATCAGTGGGTACCAGCTGTGGCTTCTCGGACTGCAAAGTAGCACAGAAATTCTGGGAGACAGACTCTGAGAAAAAGACTCATCGCAAAGCTCCCCAGGAATTCATTCCAGCAGAGAGCAAGGGTCCGGCCGATGGGCAGAAGGAGACTTGTGACTACAGCCATGCAACAGCCTTGCCAGAGGGCGTGGGGGCCACATCTCTTCTCAGAACTGGCCCTGCCCTCAGTCCACAGAAACCCAGGGCTGTTCTATCAGAGAAGCATGTAAATGACACAAGTGTCACTTACCTTTGTTTGAAACTTCTCAGAAGCATTCAGAGTGAGAGAGAGAAATAAGCATGATGAAACTACAGCCCAGACACAGGGGGGCAGTTTGGCGGGCAGGTACACACTTGCATTCTGCAGCCTGTGTCTTGAGGTCTTTCCAATTCCATCCCTTCCTGACCTGGGTCCTCTTACACAGTCTAACAAGGGATGGCTTTGAAATCCGGGACTCTAACAGGTGCTCAGTGGAGAGAACCCCTGGTGTCTCCCGCTCAGCCTGCAACTGCACTTTGGCCATTGCCTCTGCAGCTGCCCAAAGAGCAGAAAGGGAAATGGAAGAGACATGACGGCCACACACTGCTATGCTGAATAGTATATATTTATTCCAGTGATAAGTGAGTAGGTGGAATAGAAAAACTAAACTCTATAGAAAATTCTAGATTTTTTTGGCATCAGACTTTCAAGCCTCTTACTTACATCTCTCATTATTACACTAACCTGTCCCCAGACAGTTAAAAGTTTTGATTGCACAGCCTTGCTTTGCCCTCCCCAAACTTGCACAAGAGAATCCAAAGCCTGAGGTACTATTTATTGAGAACTTCTAACACTGTCCTTCTATAGGCCAGCACATGTTACTCAGAGCAGCATTCCTGCAGGCTAAAGGGCTATCTGAGGGTCTATCCTGCCCTAGGGCTCCCCTTCCACCACAGCAAGAACAATGTCGAGGGGCACCTGGTGCGGGAGGAAGGCAGCAGCCTGGGTAATAAGGCCTTGAGTAATTCTATTCCAACTCCATTTGGATTAAGAGAATTACTCTGTCAAAGAGATGATTTTTCATGTCACACAAAGAGCCTAAAGAGGAGAAAGGAAGATAAACGTGGAATCATGTTCCAAAAAGCTGGTAACTAAATATAAATGTGGCTATACTTCTTCCTACAGCTATAGAGATATTTAAATGTTCTCCAGACTTCAATACCATGTAGGAATTACACTGCTCTTCAAAATATTTCCCAAATTTATGAAATCATTTGTACTCACATAAGTTTCTATATTTACAAATGTGTCAACACAATACATTAAAATTAAACATACTAAATAATTTTCATATCTTGTCAGTCTAACTGAAACTGTCCCTGAACACTTGTATTCTTGCAAGTTACCCAATGGCTCCCAAAGGCTTATGTTGTGGGCACATAATACCAAGCCAGGCTGCATGTCAAATGGAACAAAGGACTAAACTGTATCTCATGATGTTATCTGTGGGTCACATCTTCCTCCAGCTCTTCTAAATCCCTATCAGCTCTGGAATTGTAAGAAGTACCAAGTCAAGAGAAACTAAGCCCAAAAGGCAGCACTAAGAGCTTCCGCTCCTCTCCTTCTCTGACACTTTGAGAAAAATCTCTCAGTCTTCCTGTCCCTCATTCAGGTGTCAAAAAGCTGAGGGATATAAGTGTCCCATTAGGACTGAATAGGAAGGCAGAACCCAGGAGCCTTCCTATCCCAAACTGTCCCTTCTGTAAGGGAGGGGGTGGCCCTTAGGTTCTCGTGGATGTCAGAATCACACGGACTCTACTCCATGTACTTGTTCCAGGGAGTCAGGGATGGGCCCAAGAATCTGCATTTCCAACAAGTGCCAGGCGACACTCATGCTGCTGGTCCAGTGACACTTTGAGAACCACTCTTTAAGGGAATGACCACACTTCAGAATGATCATTCTGAATGACAGGAATTTTCCTGCAGAGCCTTTGGTAGTAGTTGTCATGCGGACTGTAACATCCCATACACCAGATCCTCACAGAGATTCTCAAGGTAGGAATGACTTCAGGTTTGTATGGAAGGAATATGGTGCCCAAGGAGGATAGGTTTCATGTCTCATGTATCACAGCTGATGTGGGGCAGTGGGATATGAAGTTAGAATTGAACACAGATCCTAAGCTCATTTTGCTTTTTATGATATCCCCATTTGGCTTCTGTGAAGCAAGGATACAAGGCATCAGTAAGGGGAGAAGGGGAACAAACTTCCTCAGCGCCTTCCTAGAGCTGGTATAGCTTGAGCCTAATGGGCTCTAACCTTAATACAGACACAGAACTGTGCTAAGTGATACACATGAATCAACCCATTTTATGTCAATTAACACTGTAAAATACTATGGTAACAATCTCATTGTAAAGCAGTGCAAACTGAGGCTTAAAGAGGTAAAGCAACTTGCTCAAAGTCATGCAGGTTCCAACTGCAGAGTCAGGCTTAACAAAGACAAGGGCATTTAATCATATGCCACACTATCTCCTTTTGTGTAGCTGGGTAGGAGACATAAAAGTTGTGCAAAAAAATATCAAGTTACAAATAGAAACAACACACCCATTAAAAATGGTGAAGCAGAGTGTCGGAACAGACTAGGAAAGGAAGGAGGATGTGTTAAGAAAGAGCTTCATTGTGAAGGCAGATCAACTACAGACTGGTGTACTGATGCTGAGAGAGGAAACTACAGGGGTGAAGGCTAAAAGTCACATAGGGACTTCCAGCTGCTCCCTGGTCAGTGTTGGGGCTGGTGAATGGGACACCTGGAGACTTGGAAGGCTAAGGCTAAACATCCCCCAGCTAACAGGCCTGAGGGTAGGTTCTTATAAAGATCTTCCCTGCATGGTTAAAACGGTGCCTTAGGAAGGAAGTCTGATTGCACAATGGTGGATGAATGGAAGGATCAGCCTTGGGGTCGGAAAGGATAATTCTCTCATTTCCACAACAACATTAGGAGAGAGTAGAGCAAATATCTTGTGGTTGTCCTTTAATTCTCCTTCTTAATTCTCACATCCCATAGTCAGTCAAAAGCAACTTTTGACATCACCTTCAAAATACGTTCTGCATCCAACTACTCAGCATCCTGCGGCTACGGGTCTTGTCGATTCCACAGCCCTGGGTCTTTCCTGGAGTGTGAGAACAGCCTCCTGAGCTCCCACCTCTGTCTCTTCTTCCTGCTATGTGGGGGGCACCATGAGAGCCAGAGTCCTTTTAAAACTGTGAATCACATCAAGTTAGTCTGTGGCTCAACTCTCCCCAACCCCAGTGGCTTCCTATCCCACCTAGAGTTGCAAAGTCCTTGCTGTGGCCTCTAAGATCCTGCATCAGGAATAGGAAAATTTTCTCTGTAAGAGGCCAAATAGCAAAACATTTTAGGCTTTGTGGATTACATGTGAACTGTGTCATATAGCTCTCTTCTAGAGGGTTGTTTAGATTTGGACTGCTGAGTGTAGTTTCCTGAACTTTGCTCTACACAATCCCTTACGCCTCTCTGAATTCATCCAGTAGTAGCACATCTCCCATGATTCCCCCTGCTCCAGCCATACAGGCCATCTTTGTTTTTCAGATAAGCAAGCTTCTACCACAGGACCTTTGCAAAGGGCTGAGATGCTCTTCCTCCACTATTCTCAAAGCTAATTTCCCCCTTCATTCATTTCTGTGCTGACACCTCCTTGAAAAAAATCTTCTCTGATCATTCTTTTCAAAAGAACCATCACTTCCTCACATTTCTCTGCTTTATTATTTCTAACAGCATTCTTATTAGCTGACATGAAATTATATGTTGTTTCTGATCTGTATTTACCCTTGTTTCCCCTACAGTACAAGCCCAATGAGCACTGGGTCTTTGCTGTGTCATCTGCCATACAATGACATTTTTATCAGTACCAGGCGCATAAGAGACATGTCTCAAGTATTTCCCAAATAAATAAACAAATAGTTCCATTCTGCAATTAGGAAACAGGAGAATTTAAGAAACTCCCAATGGCTGGCTTGTAAGCAATGAGTTTGGGTTTGAACTTGGGGCTAAGTATGAGTTCTACAAACTGTTGGCCCTATTTGACTTTCACTGTGGATTAATGTTTCAAAAAAGATATGATATGGTACATGGAAGATTATATACATCTATTCAATCAGAGGGGTCTAGACCACAGCACTGTGAAGCTTTAGCGGAATGGCAGTCCTGTCCCTACCATGAACGACCTTGACTGTCATCATTAGTAAAAGGAGAATATTTGGTACCACTTCATAGGAGGAGGATGGGTCAGGGAAAAGGCCCTGATGTCATTTCCAGAGGAGGAAAAATGTTTCCTAGATCATTAATTCAATAATTTCACTTGTAACTTTAAAATTAATTTCCATCACTGACATTTCTTCTCGTAGTTCACAGAGGACAGTGCCTCCTAGTGAGGTAAACCAGATATAGCAACAAAGGAGGGGGAGGACTCACCTTCTATCCAGCCACATACAAATGTTTCAAGACTGTTAGATCTCTAGGCCATCATGTTTTATAATCTGGAACCCTAAATTCTACTTTGGGGGTCGTCCTAGGCTCCAAGAAATAGTCTAATGCCCCAGGAAGACTCCTTGGGGAATCTATCATAATCCACCAAACTTTGGGGCCATCTTCCTGGGAGCTTTTATAGAATATGAAGTTATTTTCTGGACATGTATACATGTTTTAAATCTCTCTTCATTTCACATCCCTCTTCTGTTCCTTCTCACATCATCAAAGTATGAAAGAGCTCTTTGTAGAGGTCACAGAAGAACATCACTTAAACATGATAGAGCCCTTACACTAATGGCTTTGCATTTCTTTTGACATAAGTGATAGTTAAAATATAATGCTGCTTTATTAATTAAAAACCAGTAATACCTAGCAGTAGAAATAAATCAAAACAAATAATCTATTAAGTTCAGTAAGAAACCATCATGAAAAATTTGACTCAGGATCACTACAAAATATGAAACTCTTAAAAATTTACTTGGGTGAGTAGAACATTTAGAGTGAAATAAAAAAACACTGTCTAAAATAAAATTTGATTTGATGAAATGAAAAGTTGTACTTTGTTACAGAATGAGACTGCTAATTTTTGTAAATGCTATTCTCTTAAATTTCACTTATAGATGAAGTGTAGTTTAATTAAAATTCCAATAGTGTATTTTTGAATTCAATAAAATTCCTATTAATATGGAAGTGTATAACAGTAAGAAAGTTTTTTCTGAAAAGGAACTGAGTTTTAAGAAATGCCATGAAGCAAAATTAATTTACTTATTCTGGTATGAATTGAAAAAGAAGAATGCAGTACAATATAAGTGGCACATAAACAGATATGACTATATGAAAATACAGCACAAGATAAAGCAGATTTCCAACATAATAATAGAAAGGCAGGATTATGAAGCACATGTTTCTGTGCTATGTGGATAGAAAATTAGAAAAGAATTCAAGAAGAGACACAGGAAACATCTGAAGATAAGAACCTAAGATTCTGGATGGATAATAGAGTTAAATATTTCATTTTAAAATTAAATTATAGAACTAGTATGTGATAGAATAGTCTGCATCCTTTATAGACATCATGCTTCGAAGTAACAGATACATTTCAAAGGAAATAAAAGGCAAATATGATTATACCCAAATGCCTGGACTTTGGAATAACAGAACAAAATTGAATAGATAGCAGAAAATTTACATCACTATGACAAAAGGGTTAATAGCTCATGGGGAATGTAGGGAAAAAAATCAAGTCTCAGAGATAGGCAAAGGATGTGAATAAATAATTCATATCAGGTTAAAATTAAAACATATGGAAGAAATTTTATCTCTTTTAGTAATGAAAACAATGACAATTAAAGGAACTTGGATATACCCTTTTACAGATACAGAATTTGCAAAAATGCAGAATAACTGCTGTCAGAATTGCAATTTAGCTGATATGATGCTGTGAAAGGTGGCACTGAGTACAATCCTTTTGCAAGGTGATATGACCATACATAAAAAGGGCCTAAGGAGGTCCATAATCTCTGCTGTAATCATTCTCCTTCTGGGAATAATTCAAGAGATGCAAAAATGTACACATACAATTGTGATAAGACCACTATAATGGGTGCAGCGAAACAAAAAACCTAGAAAGAACCTAAATATGCACAGAAAACACTACCTAGTAAATCCTGGTGCTGCTTCAGGATGTTACACCCTGCAACCATTAAAGGAGGCAATTACAGAGGCGATGTTGAAACAGAAAAATGTTTATGATACGCCACTGTGAAAAATGCAGACTACAAAACGCCTTAACTATTGTATTTGTATACACAAGGATCAGAAGGCAACCTATAAAAATGAAATAGCCACTTGGCTGGTTGCAGAATCATTGGCCTTTATCCCTCTCTGAATTTGGATTTAATGCTACTACCACATCATTTCAATAAAAAGTGTAGGGTGTGTGTGTGTGTGTGTGTGTGTGTGTTGGAGAGGACATGTTGCATGTGTTTAAAGAAAGAGTGCCATGAAAGTCTTTGTCTATTCCTTAAATCTTTGGTGCAGTTAATTTACCAGGATCCTTAGTACTTGAGGTGGCCTGCCTGCAAGGCACATAAGAATGTATTTGTAGCATGCTGGCTTTTAGACACTGACTCCAGAGTCTCACCTGACCCATGTCACATGCAACTCCAGAGAGGCAGTCTGCATCTCTGCACCCCTCCTTACAGCTCCCTTAGGCTCAGCTCCAGGCTCCATGGGAAAAGTCTCTTGCTACAATGATTTATCCTTTCTTGGAGCCCAAGCCCTCTGGCTGCTCTGACTGCTGACTGCCATGTTGACCTCTTACTTTAGATCTTGGTTCTTTACTATTCTGGGCTTGCCATGGTTTCCTCACCCAACTGGCAGATGCCAGGTCCCCTTCTGGGTGGAGGACCATCCCCTTCTGGCCAAACCCCCAAGACCCCAACTGCACAAGCTACTTTTTAAAGGAGGAGTGAACAGATAGGGCTGGACATTACCTCTCTAGCTCAGGAAAGGAATACCAAAGGAACACCAAAGGAACTCATGGTCATTTTCCAAACAGGTCTTGGACTGTAAATATCTGGCAACAGGGAAAAGTTTTCCTCTTTAATAATTGTAAAAGGAGGAGTCAGAAAGCGTAGTTGAGAGAGAGCAGGGCCATATGCACAGATTAGTAGGGCTCTCAGTCAAGACAGAGCTAGTGCAATGGATGACAGGAATTCAATAGGTCCATTATGGCCACCCTACTTCCCTGAAATAAGGTGAGACTCCAAAGATCCCAAAACAGGAGTTTTAGCCTACTTCTTCACAACCATTTTTAAAAATCAGATACCCTGCCTATCAAGGAAGGTAACTGTCTAGATTGGAAAGATGGCCATCTTCCTTCCTGAGTCTCTCTCCTGTCAACAACTATAGGGTTTCTTTCTTTCAATTGCTCTCCTTGATTTTCTTCTCATGATAGGCTGGTTAATAGGACACTAACAGTGAGAGGGGTCAGAGCCACTGGCTATAGAAAGCTTCATGATGAACCCGAGAAATTCTTCAAGTGAGTGTTAGGCAAGTTAACCAGGCCAACCCAGCCCTATATACAAATACCCTTGAAAAAAGGCTGTCACGTTCTTGGCATCTTCCATGAGCCTTGTGCAGTACTATTGTTAAAAATAAAAATCATGAAACAGAATTTTAATGAAGTTCAGGAAAGAGGAGAAAGGTATAGCATCTGAAAGCCCCACTCCCCCAATTTGGTGGCCTGGCTCTCTTACTAAGGCAACAGTTGCCTTCCTGCAAAGAGAGGCCCCAATGTCAGAGGTTATAAGGAACAGCGCCATGCCCCCCCCCCCCCCACAGTAGCTGCATCTCGGGCAGAAGGACACATAGCAGTCACTGTTTCAACTGCTGCTGTGTTCCTGTGGCAAGGGCAGAAAGGTAAGTGGCTCCAGGGAGCCCCATTTCCCACACTACAGCTTGGTTCTCTAGCTCCTCATGCATAGCACAGAACAGCAGATGCTCAAGGCAATGCACATAAGAGGCTTTTCTTCTATCTCTTCTCTTATTTTATTTTTTAAGTCTGCACACTTTACTACTAAATGGAGAAAATGCATGCAAGCCCAATGATCCACCCTGACCACTGCACGGCACATTTACCATTCCTGCAGTTTTTAATTTATGGAAATCCAGCTAACCCTTCCTGTGGGAAGTACCTAGAAGGGCTCTTCCTGGGTGAGAAGCCTGTGCTGCCCCTTTCTGTTTGCATCATGCTTCACAGCCATGGGGAAGCACTTTAGGACAACAGGAACAGGACTAGAAACTCATTTAAGAAACCATAAATTCTCAGTCAGGAGCAGCATTAGCAGCAAGAATCCCCATAGCAGTGAGTGAGGGATCTCAACCAGGAAAATTCCTACCTGGCTTCTATTTCACACAGGTTTGACCCATGACGTAAGGAAAGTCCAAGGAGGCTTAGGTGAGTTGCAGCCCTGTGGCTACTCAGGGTTGGTTTCTTCTGGCAGTACTTAAATCCCTGAGGAAGAGAAGCCTCTGGCTGCTGTGGACTTCAGCCCTGATTGTACTGCTAACTCAACTCTTTCAAGATAATTTTTTACTTGAGCCTGGCTGTGGTAAAAGTGCACATTTAGTGTATGTAAGACTCTAGGTTCAATTCCCCAAACGAAGCAAAAAAACAAAAAGCAACTATAAAACAAAACAAAACAAAACAAAACATCAAAATGTTTTTGACCTACAAGATCTAGATAATCTGTGCAATAATTTTCCTAACCTTTGTCCCAACACACTGTGGACTTGTGGATGTCATACCTGTTACTTTGTACTTGTCTCTGGAGAACAAATTACGTGACTGTGAGATTCCAAGTAAGCCTGGGAGTTTATAAACGCTGCTTCTGAAGCAGAAGGATGAGCATTCTTTACGGAGGGGAAGCAGGCAGCTGTTTGGATGCCCCCAAATTGGACCTGGGTTCAAGGGGATGCATGTGGTCTTCTCCTTGGGAGAAGGAGAAACCAGGGAAACCAGGCAGCCAGAATGGCAGCTCTAGCACATATTTCTTATATGGTACCTTTTAAAAGGAAAGTTGGGCCGGGGATTTAGCTCAGTGGTTCTGGCACCTGCCTCACAAATGCAAGGCCCTGAGTTCGATCCCTGGTACCAAAAAAAAAAAAAAAAAAAAAGGGAAAATCAACCCAAGATACTTGTCAGGGTATTAGTGACATCTAGACTGATGACAAACACACTTTTGAAAGAGGTAAGGCAATAATTTTTCTCTCTGAATTAATTTTTCCCCTTCTTCCCATAGCTAACAAATTTCTAAGAATCAGAAACATTGCCAAGTCCATTCTTTACATAATATGACCCTGTGAGCCAAATTTGTTTTGAAACCAATGCTCAGGGGTTTTTTTAGCCATCCATACTCTTCATTCATCAGATCTCCAATGACATGGGGGGTCAGTGCCACATAGATGAAAGACCAAGAACTCTGGCTAATCATTTCTTTTCACCAAAAATAGTGCATAATGAATATTTTCCACAGAGTCTTAACATTTGAAAGGTCAGATTACCTTGATATGAAAAATTGAACACTGTCTCTAACCTATTTCTCTCTATACAATGTAACCACTGTTTATCCAGGCGATTTAAAGATAACCAAACAGGAGTAAGTTTTTAATCATAAATACCATGGTTAGTCCTACTGTGCACAAACACCTCTACACATGTGGGCTAGAAAACTTAAAGTCAAACTGATTACAGTTTGCTGTCTGATCTTTCTCTCCTTCCTCTCTCTTGAACTTCTTAAATCTATTATTTTATTTTCCCACCTCAATGTGCTACATCAACCAATCTCTCTACATTTTCTTCATCCTTCTATCCCTAGTTTACTGGTTCCAACTATGATCTTGCTGCATGGAGACTGACTCATACTGTTCTCTCTACATCCAGATAACATAATATTGGGGCCAAGTTTATATTCTCAAGAGAAAGAGAAAGAGAAAGCCTGATTTCTTTTGCAGCATATGTAGTGGCCTTGGCTAAAGAAGCTGATTCTCAAGGGCTCTATGCACCCGTGGACTTGTGGATGGAAATGAGAGCAGGAGCACCTGACACTTTGTCCCTGGACCAGAAGCTGGGCTGAGGGAAACGGCATGATTTGCTATCTCCCAGATTCATTCCATAGAAGTGGTCCTCAGTCCCACTTACAGGCCAGAATCACTAGTGGAACTTTAAATATGAAAATAAACAATAAAAAAATCATAAAAGGCCAGGCCACTTTCCTAAGATTGTGAATTGATGGCTCAGTGCTCTCTGGGTATTTCTGATCCACAGTCAGTCTTTCTCAGCTGCACTGGACCCTTCGTCTCCAGAATCAGTATAAAGCTTGTGATCAGCAAGAACTCCTCTGCTCTCAGAACTATCCTTCTGTACCTGTGACTGACTTTCCTCTAGAACTCCACAGAAGCAAAGAACAAACACGACTGCTTTGCCTTTCCCTTGTTATCTTTAGAATATCACACTCATTCACTCTGCCTCTCTCTCAATACATGGGACAGATGGAGAGACACAAATCCCTACTACAAAATCCATGTGTGGAAAGGACTTTAGACAATTCATGCTTCAAGATTCCTAGGCTCAGCATGATCACTCTTGATTCACCTATCCTCACAGCAACGAAGGCGAGCCGGACTCTTCCTCAACCACCTCACATGCAGTCTGGACCTCCCAGCTAGAGGCTACAGGGCCTGGGGAGAGAGAGATGGATTTAATGGCAAAGAACAGAGCACATTAGGGGAAAGAGACTGACACTACTTCTTCTCTTTATGCTTGTTTACTCCCACCTTGAATCAGTCACCTCTGATCTTATGTTCTCACTGTGGTTTCTATTTCTTGCAGGTCTCTGGCCCTGCTGGGTGCACCTGCATTCTGCCTACTTATTTGCACCGTTCCACTTTTCTTTCTGTGTCTGTAGGCTTAGTATCTCTCAGAGCTGTTCTGAATTGTCTAACACATGGACAGTGCTTTCCCACAGTTGCTTTCAAAAGCCCACCTTTCAGAGGTCTGGCATAGGTCCCGGTGTTCCTCCCACCAACTAGCTCTTCTGTCAGATGGAAAAATTAAAGAAAAAAATTAAGTCTCCTCTCCTGATCTGTGAATGGAAGTGGGAACCCAAGTAGAGCAAGCGCCATCTGATCTATTTTCTCCCTATTGTGCGGAGAGCAAATTTATCACACTGACATTGGGAGGATAACCTACTGGGCTGGCAGCAACACCTAACTTCCCCAAAGCTGCAAGACACCATGGCAAGTCTCATAGCGAGGGGAAAGTGTGTATGAAAAGGAACACCTGTAGAGTTCCCGTGAGCATGCAACAGGCTAATTCAAAAACACCAAGCACAGTTCACAATTTTTTTGGGAAAAATCCATAAAAGTCTAATAAAATTAAAACCAAGTTATATTCACATTTGCCTTCTTCAATAGATGGGGAAAAATGAGTCAATTATTTCTCAGTGGGCTTGGTGATTACCATGAAGGCAAAAGGATGACTTAGTCTCAAAAAAGTCATTGTAGCAGGTGGGTCTCAGCTCTTTCCAGCGGGATTGATCACTGCTGACTGAAAACGATCTTCAGAAACCTGAAGAAGCAAGCACATTATCTAAGCAATGCCCTTGGTGATGGTGCTCTGTGAGAAGGGGAGCCAGAGGGACAGACTGACTGGCCCAAGCCACAACAGGCTACACAAATCTGGTCATTGCATCACTGCCCAGGAACCAGTAAGTGTCTACTGCTGTGTATGCAGCCTGAAGAATCAAGGACAAAAATCCTGACACTAGAAACTGTGCCATCAAACCAGAACTTAGAAAGGACATATAGTAGGCATTGCATAAGTGCTTTTAAAGTAAAATGTATGGAGAAAGGACAGCATAGTACAATATAGTTACAGACCTCAGGAACTCTGTTATCTCAAAGAGACAAAAATAGTTGAATAAGCTTTCATATTTAAGCTAGCCAAGGGACAAAGGGAGGTTAGAAGTACATTTAGAGTCTTCTTCTGTCACTAATGTGATTTAAGTAGCCTCCTTTCTGGTATCATACAAGTTCCTCCTCCAGTCTCATGCCAGCTGGGTTTTGCCTGAGATTGTTGATGGCAGGGGCAATGAGATACAGATCCCCAATGCCAGAGTTTGGTCTCTAATGTTATTCTGAGATGGAGCCACAGATATTAAAGAGTTGTCCAATGTCCTGTGACAGGGAAGAAAGGCCTGAGTTTCCCCGTTGTACAGAGACGTCATAGGTAATGCTAAAAACAGTTAACACATTCTCTCTTGGTCTAAGCAGGAAGTGTCTGAGTATCCAAGAGAAAATGATTCTAGAACATATTCCAAGACATATGTGAGTCTTAAGATGGTACTGAAGCAGGCAGGGGAAGACACACTGTGTAAAGTTGTCATTGTTATGCCTGTATGTGATGTTCAAGCTTACTTGTCAATTTGATGGCTTGGGACCTGCCTTGGAGATTAGTAAAGCACTCTTCTGTGTGTGTCTGGGAGGACCATGGAGGCATGACTTTGGGCACTATCTATGGTCTCTTACCCCTTCCTCTTCAGCATTGTTCCTCTGTTCAGCTTCCTGGCTGCCATGAGCTGAGCAGCTTTGATGTGTTTCATCCTTCCATCATCATGCTCCTACCTCGGAGCAAGCCTACTGTAGACTGAATCCTCTTAAACTGTGAGCCAAATAAACCTTTCTTTAAGTTTTGGGCATGGAGTAATTTGTCCCAGCAATGGGAAAGCTAACATAACGTGTGAATTTCCAATATTGTCCTACAGCAGTGATTCTTCATTCAAATTATGATAGGGCTATATTGAAGATATTTTGCAGTCATTAGGTTATAATACAAGAAAATGAATTGGAAAGAAAATTTAGAAGATAGAAGAACACTGGGAAAATGTGTTTGGCTCTTGACACTGATTTTGCTGACATGATGACCCAGGTGTTTATTACTGTGGTCACTTTAAAAAGCCAGCCTGTAAAACGGCAGGAACTCCATCTGAGACAGAACAATGTACGCAGTCTTGTGGGATACAAACTAGTTGGTCTGAAGCCAGCTGGTCTAGCTTCAGACACTAGGGACAGCATATATCTGACTCAGAATTTTCCTTCTCAGGAACCCACTGGGATTTTTAAGAAAAAATTGGATTTGGCCTGAGACTCTTCTAGCTCAAGCTTGCGCATATAAAGCAGATCTTACAGACAGGGAAGTCTTTTGCTTTGGAGGGATACTATATGTATATATGTTAAAAACAAGATCATCTGGGGATGGGTGTATATACCTTTGTCTTGTGCTAGAACTTGAGGATAAATAAATAGAGTGGCTCTTATTGAATGAAACATAGGGGAATATGAACTATGGAAATCTCTTGATTGTTTTGGCACATTCTAAAAGATTAAGCAATTGGGACATCACCCTTCATAAGAGATTGAAGAAACTGATGTTTTAAAACATAGTTTAGCACAAGACATCACACTAAGACACTTTTTCTCCTGTTAGAATTACATTTTAGTAGCAGAGAGCCATAAATAAAATAAAAAGGATGAACATAAGTAGATTTCTTTTACATAGGGAAAGATGTTTGGAAATACTCATCTTTCCAAATGTTGAGTGATATCTATTATGCATAAGAAAGAAGAAAATATCAAGGTTTGTCAAGAGGATTAAAATGAAGTTAATATACTTAGAAAAAAAGTACATGTCAATGAGTTCATAATGATGGATCAACAGATAAATAGGGGAGCGAGATTGGCAAACTAAAGAATGTTTTGTTTCTGGAGCACAAAAATTAGATGAAACAAGAAACCAGTTGGTATTGGATCTGTTAGGACCAGGAATTTAGCACTGTGAACTTACCAGGTCCTGTTGCCCTGGGAACAGCTTAATCTAATAAAAACTGCATATGAAAACAGTAGTTAGAGGTAAAGCAGAGGGTATAGATACCTACACACACACACACACACACACACACACACACACACACACACACTGAGGCATTCCCAAGGGATTTGTGCCACAGGGACAGGCTGAGGCTAGGAGAGAAGAATTGGACTTCTATGTAACTGGTTAATTTGAGACCATATTTTGGGGGCTACTTTCATGTTTTAATGAGACACAGATGAGTTGTACATACCACAGATAGCTTTAAGTTTCTGTACTAACTCCCTCCATGGTCAAATACTGCAACCAAACCCTGACATGTCTCTTTAAACATGAAAAGCCTTATGCAATTAATTTCCAAATAGACCTATCAAGTTTGTACTTTGGCATATACTATTCATTAGTCAAGAGCGTGAGCTAAAATCAGATTTTTTTTAAAAATCAAAGTTTACATTATCTATACGGATTCAACATTGTTAGAAAATAGGTACAAATAATCATATCCATGCAATAAAATTTCTTTAAAATTTTAAAACAATATAAAAAAAGGCCTAAGTATTGAGCAAAACATTTTGGCTTACAACCAGTAGTTCAAACTTACTAACTGAAGGAAAACTGATTCTAATCATTCAAAGTAAGATTGTTTCTATCAATCAGATCAGGGTGATTCTGAGTTTCTGAACCATTTCTAAGGCAGAATCTGCTTGCTTGTCTCTAATGTATATAATGTGATGAATGTCACTGCTCATGGACCATATTTCCTACATTAAAATAATGCTGTTTTACAAGTAAGTTAGAATTCACAAAGTGCATGGCTCTTCAGGAAACTGCCTTTTCCAGAGTCATCTCAACCAATCAATTAGCTTTGCCATAATGCCCGGGGCAGCTGCTGCCCAGTTTCCTGTCTCTGGGGAAGAACTTCATTTGGAAGTTGCCCTGGGTCCCACAGAGCCTGCTCTGGACAATCCCAGAGGGAGGTGTCTGCAACAGCTCCTTGAACCCTAACAGGGTCCTGGCAATGCTGTTTCTTCCACTGACTTTGATTGAAATCATCTAATAATAATGGATTATATCTCTCTTGCTTCACCTGCTTTATGCACCCGTGTGGCTTCCCTGAAGGAAAATACACTCAGAAATAGCAGCTGCTTGTTCACTTGGTGACCCAGGTCAACTGTCTGGGGCCAGCCCTCAGCATGATTCAGAGAGGTTTAGGCTGGCCTGAGTAGGATGCCAGAAATGAACATGGAGTCAAGGCCCCCACAAAACTGATAACCCTGAGAAGAACATGCTATCTTGTTAAAGAGTCACCCTCCATTTTTCCCAGTGTTGGAAATCTACAGGTTATACTGGTATAGAAAAACATGTTAGGACCCTCTCTCTCAAGGCAGAGAGAATCTGAATTTGAAATATATTACATCAGATCATTATTTCCAAAAATTGCATAATTCTAAAATCAGAGCAGGATTTTCAAACTGTTCCTTTACCCAGCTGACAGGGGAAAATCCCCATGGTTGGGTGTGGGAGGAGACATAAGCTAACGCTGCCAGGGTACTGAAGCACAGGAACACAGTCCTGCACAGTGTCGGGGGAAATGCCTTATACCCTTCTGTGGCTGAGTTCCGAACTGGAAATGAGAGTGTACTCTTCTATTAGAGAATCAGCACAATCGTTTTCTCGTTCTCTCTCTCTGCATGATTGCCAAAAGATGCTTTGGTAATTATACGTCGGTTATCTGTACTCACTGAAAAAATATGGAGTCTTCTGTACCTTACCAGTAATTCTGAAAATCCTTTTTAAAAAAAATGTTATCAGTACATTTTAGATGTACCTAATGATAACACTCATCACAGGGAATTTGTATCTGTACATGATATATCTTGCTTCTCTTATTTCCATTGCCTTCCCCTCCCTCCATGGTCACTTCTCCTCCTTATTTACAAAACCTTTGTTTCCATTTTTTACTTCTTTTCTTCTTATCCTTTTCGTCCTCCCCCAATCACCTGTTCCCTTTCCCATTGGAACATTTTCTTTCTATTACCCGATATATGTTATCCTTATTTACACTTTCACTTTCTCACACCGGAGAAACAATGTGGTTTTTAAACACGTGCGTCCTATTTATTTCACTTAAGAGTATGGTGTCAAGGTGCATCCATTTACCTAGAAATGTCTCAAGTTTATCCTTCTTTATGGGAGAGCAGTATTCCATCATATAAAAAAAAAAACGTGTCTTCTTTATCCATTCATCAGTGGGCATTTGGGCTGTTTCTAACATTTAGCTATTACAAATTGTGTTGCTATAAACATGGGTGTGCATAAATCACTGTGCTATGATGCTTTTAATTCTTTCAGGAAGATATCAAGAAGGGGAATATCTGGGTCAAAAGGAACCTCTAGTTTTAGTTTTTGTTTGTTTTGTTTTGAGGAATCGCCACACGGATTTCTACTGTGGTTACACCAATCTACACTCCTACCAATAGCAGAGAAGGGGTCCTTTTCACTCAAAGCCTCTCCAACATTTATTATTGGTTCATTTCTTGACAACAGCCATTCTTTCTGGAGTGAGGTGAAATCTCAACATTGTTCTAATTTGCATCTTTTGAATGATCAGTGATGTTGAACATTTTTTTTCATATTTTTTTGCTGTTTTTAATTCTTCATCTGAGAAGAGTCTGTTCATTTCAGATGCCCATTTTCAGATTGGGTCTTTAAATTGGCTAGGGTCTGATTTTTTTGTTGTTCTCTATATAGTCTAGATATTAGTCCTTTGTCTGAGGGACAACTGGCAAAATTTGTTTCCCACTCTGTTGGTGGTTTCTCTTGCTGTACAAAAGCTTTTTAATAAAATGAAATCTCACTTGTTGGTTCGTTGTGATAGTTCCTGTGCAATCAGGGTTTTGTTCATAAAATCTTTGCCTACACCAATGTCTTCAAGAATTCTACCTATTCTATCTTCCAGTACATTTAGTATTTCTGTTTTAATATTTAGATTTTTGATCCATTCTAATTTTAGTTTAGTGTTTGGTGAAAGATATGGGTCTAGTTTTAATCTTCAGCATGTGGAAAGCCAGCTTTTCTAGCCATTTATTAAAGAGGCAGTGTTCCTTCCAGTGAGACTGTCTGGCCCCTTTGTCAGAGATAAGGTGGCTGAGTGTGTCTGGAATTGTTTCTTCATCTTCTAATCTGTTGTACTGATCCTTAGGTCTGTTTTTGTTTTTGTTTTGCCAGTACCATGCTGTTTTGTTGTTGTTGTTTTTAATCACAGTAGCTTTATAGTACAATTTAAACTCAGGGATCGTGATACCCCCTGCCTTGTCCTTGTTGCCCAGAATTGCCTTTGCTATTCTAAGTCTCTTCTAGTTCCAGATGAATTTTAGGATTGTTTTCTCTAGTTCTGTCAGGTATGCTATTAGAATTTTGATCGGGATTGCATTAAACCTGTATAACAATTTTGGAAGTATGGCCATTTTCACTATATTGGTTCTTCCTACTCAACAACAAGGGATATCTTTACATTTTCTGATACCCTCTTTGATCTCCATTTTCAGAGTACTGTAGTTTTCAATGTAAAGGCCTTTTACTTCCTTTGTTAGATTGATGCCTAAGTATTTCTTTTTTTTTTTTTCAATGCTACTGTGAAAGGTGTGGTTTCCCTAATTTCTCTCTCAGTGAGTTTGGCATTTGTATATGAGAATGCTGCTGATTTTTGAGTCCTGACTTTGAAAATTCTTAAAACCAAGCTAAACATTAGAAAATAAACAACTACAGAGATACATAGAAAAAGATTAATGCTTTACCTTTCTAATATCTCATCAAAGACATGAAAACAGGGAACTTTAGAAAAAATTCTACCATGAATTTCCAAATGGGACCCAACCTCCCCAAGAGTCCAACTTATGGGAGTGAGCCAAAGGGGAGCAACCTAAGGAGCCCTGGGTTCATTCACACAAGAACAGCTCTTAATTCCTTCCTTCTGAATCAACTGCATCTGGAATCTTCTGGCCACCACCCTTCATCTCCTCTAAGGAGATGTGTAGCAGCAGAATGGGGTGAGGGGCACCCCAGCCCCCAGTGGCTGGCCATTAGTGAAGTGGCAGCAGGTGACTCTTATTAATGAGCTAACGTATGATCTCTCAATAACAAGAGCAAAAGGGGTGCACGAGTGCTTGTCAACTCAGAGCACCTCTCCCCTCCTATTAACATCCATCATTAGCCATAAAGGAAGATGTGAATAAAGGCAACCAGCAACGGCATCAACTATTCAGCTTTCACAGAGAAAAGTATTTTAAAAGCAATAGTTTTAAACAAAATTCCTATCTGGTTATGAGCAAAAGTACTCAGAACATGAAGTCCATGAGCTATGTACAAGAGAAGGCCAAAAGTTTTATAAGGTTCAAGAGCCAGTGCAATGTTAACAGTGACAAACCTGACGGAATGTAGTCAGGGAATTAAAACAACAAAAGCTGTCACCTACACTATCACAATAATTTCTAAATTAAAACAACCAATTTTATAAATTGTTACTGTAACAGCACTAAAAAGGACATAATCATAGAGCATTTTTTTTAAAAGGCAGATCTTTCCATTTATAACTGTAGCTTAATGAAACAGTTTTCTTCATTTTCTGAGGACTTGCGAGTCCTCCATCATAGGCAGACACTGGTCCTGGGACAGATGTTAAGACACAAATTTAAGTGTACAGTTGACATTTTGCAAATGGAGATAGCAAGGACTGGAGAGTGGATGTATCAAGGCGAGAATGTGCAGTCCTTCCTATTGGGGTCCTTTCCTCCCGTGCCAGATCAACATTTCACCACTTCCCTTCCCTGTCTTGCCCCTCCATACTGGCCCTAGGATTAGCCAGGATTAGGAAGCACCTGGTAAAAACAAATACCTGCCTTTACCTTTTCTTGTACTTTGTAGGTGAACTTTCTAGTCCTCTGCAGAGCAGGGGTCAGTTTTATACCATGAATGTCCTAAATCTTCCTGTTCTTATTCCTTTCTTTCCATCAATTCCATGTCATCATTTCAGATCCTCACATTCTGAGTCCAGACAGTGGTAACGACAGGGTGGAAATGTGGCTGGCTACAGGGTTTTTACTCAAGTGAGTATTAAAATGCCAGCTGAGATTAGGGATTCTTTGGCACCAATCTTTCTTTTATAAAATATCCAAATTGGTGCTTTTATTAATCTTTCACAAAATGGAAATAAGTTGGAGTTTTCTTTAGTTCATTCAATTCTCCCTAGAAATATACAATTTAAACCCTGGTAGCTGTTAAAAGTGAATTACGTGATCAAAGAAAAAGTCTAATAAGTAAACTGAAAGGTTTCTATTCTCCTAGGATTTTTTGAATTCCAAATATGCTTTACTTCTAAAAGGTAAGCAAGTTTCTTAAAAACAAAAGATTTTCTTTAAATTCAAATATCTTACAATTTAGGACAAAAATACAGTCCTAAAAATTCAGCTGAAGTCTCTTTTTATAACCCATTTCTGCTCCAGTCCCCCAACCAGTTAATTTTTCTAAGCAACATCAAAACATCCCCCTGAAAAATGTAACTATTCTCCTCTATATTAGGTGCTGGAGACCCAAACTGCCCCTCATCCCTCTAAGAACCTCCATAAAGATATTAAAACATTTTACAATTGAAATATAGAAAACCAAACCAAACCAAACCAAAACACTTTTAGTCCACCACAGGGAAGAAGCTGAAGCTTTCTAAGATGATCGAAGCCGCTATGACAAAACTACTCTAACTGCGCATTGCAATGTCCACACCAAGAATGAAAAGGACTCCAGAGTTGTGCAACATCAGCACAGCTAAATGGTATCACATCTGCAAAACGACAGCAGGATCACACAGGCAGGCTGATCTTAAACGTGAGGTGCCAAATTCAGGATAAGTCAAATCCACAAAAGAAAAGCCAATTACACTAAAGCTGCAGCATGATATTCAGGAAATGGAAGATTTGGGAGGGTCTGGAGCTTTAAAAATTCATTTTGTGGGTTCTTTCACTTGAAAATGATTCCACAGGGATATGAAGAAATGTAAAAAGCTAGTTAACCTTAATGGTTATTCTTAATTGTTGACATTAACATTTGATTGTTCTGTTGGCTCACTTTGGGGATATTTCATGAGAAACAAAAAGTATCAAACTAGCTTTTTCCATTTTATTATGAATTCCAGCCTTTACAGAGAGAGCTGGAGTTGCATAATAGCACCAAAAGAGGTCTGAAGCATCAAGAAGCTTGGATAAAGGCAAAGCTGCACACTTGGTTCTCTTATCAAGGTGACACCTAAGGCCATCTAAACACCACACCAGGGGGAAAAAGAGAAGCTTTGAAAACAATGTCCAATGACTCGAAGGAAAAAAAATTATTCCACAGGCAAGCTATTCTCCTAATTACAGAGCAGTGGTAACACGAGCTGCCTGGCAACGGACTTCTAAATGTGCACCCACCTCTAATTCCACAAAATTGAAATGTGAGGTGCAGGAATTTTGTTTTGTTTTGTTTTGTTTGTTTTTTTGTTTTTTAATAAACTGCATAGGCACAGAGAATGGAAATGGCCAGGTTGCTCACAAGTGAAAGGCCAAGTTCATTACAAATACTGCTAGGGTCAGTTGTCCATGCAAAGTACACATATATTAAAGCAGTGAGTAACATACCCATTCCGAGAGGTCACTGAGCTAGCAAAATAAAAAACAGAACAGTAAGTGGATATTTTAGTGTGCATAAGTAGGCCTTGCTTAATAACGTTTTCAACTTATTTGAGGAATCTACTAATGCTTGCTATAGAAAAAGAAAATATTTACAATGACAGAGGTGGATTTCCTATCTGGTGAGCATTTTTTCTTAGTTAGAATTTAACAGTGGCATAAGATGCAAAAGTTTTGTTTTCATTTTCTCTCTTAGTAAAGTGCTGAAATCATTTGCACTTATCATTTGAAATTATAAGCAAGCAATGTACTGTAGCCTAAATCTGACTGTAGCACTTTTTCATAATTATAATCATATTAGGAAATCCACCCAAGACAATTTAGGATTTCTCTTTATTAGAAATACTGTAATAATCTATCCATCAACCAGTAGAACAGATTTTTCTAATATCAAAGAAGGAGCTTTTTAACCACAAAGTTCTTCAAGATGGCATATTTTAGCTAAAAACCATGTCATCAAAGGGTTAGTTTAAAAAATGAAATGAGTTAATTGCACACATCTTTATAAATATCACCTTATCAAGGAAGCATTAATATTCATTATATTAGCATTAATGTCATAAAATCATGGTGTAACTTGAGAAAGAACAGTAAGTGAGGGAAAGCAAAGAAGAATGAGAAAAGACATGTTTAATAAAAATTTGGTCTGTGAAAAAAACCCACAACGAAACCTTAGTTTGGAGACCTGTCATTTATAATAACATTCAACTTCCCAAAATAATGGCTGGCTTTTTAAGAAAGGAATACCTTTCCCCCGATAAGATACTATAATTTACAGGAGAATTGGGCCTCAAGAAATTAAAGTTATATGTAATCAACACTTAGTGCTTTCGCATTGCTACCTTGGGCGGACTTTGGAAAACTCTCTTTGTTTATATTCTCTTTGTTTTATTAGCTCCGCTTAAATGTATGGGAGCCAAGGTCTCAGCGCCATGGCTACTATAACCAGGTTACCATTTCCACAGCTGCTTGGCGAGGGGCTGCAGCAGAGGGACACAATAGAGGAAGTGAAGTGATGATATTTTCCCATTCTAGCAACCCTCACAGACTGGGAGAAAGGATTTGCATCGAAGTGATGTCCTCTTTTAGAGAGAGTGAAACCAAAACCCAGTCTGTAAGAGACTTGCCTAGAGCTGTTCCCTGTTGGTGGCAGTGTTGGGATCAAACCTAAATCTTCTGGAAAGGTCTATCATTGCAGGAAGCTGCCTCCCATGAGTAAACCTGTAAGGTAAACTCTAACACAGGGTAGATTTTACAGGAAGAGTTTTGACAAGCTTTTGCAGATAAGAGCAATTTTACCAAAGAGATTTGGTGGGGTTTTTTTGTGAACACAAAATTATTTTTGTAGTAGGTATGCATGAGCAGCCAAAAGGGGCGGGGGCAGCATTTGAAAATCAAAGTATTATTTTTCTGCCCTTCCAAAGAAATAACAAACTCATGTCAAGCATGTCATGCATTTAATGGTATGGTATCCTGCTCTTACCAACTGGGTAGTAGGCAGGGGGATGTCCCCATACTAAATTAAAAGGCACTGGTACTTGGTGGGAGGCAGTTCCTAAGCAAGGACACCGAAGTTCTTGGTCAGTTTGAGGGAGTCACATTTCGCCAATACAATAGAAGTTCAGATATCTAATCCCTAGCGTGGCTACTCTGGTGTGTCCTAGTTAGGCTGCAGGGTTCAATGATATATAGGCAAGACCTAGGACTCACATTCCTATACGAGCATAAGTGACTTTGTACTTTGTCTCCAAAGAAAATCTCATGAGCTGTTCTGAAAGTGTAATGAATGTTTACTATTAGAGTTGACCATTAAACAATTTCTCTTTTAAAAATATAATATTTTTTAAAAATTATAAATGAGGATGAGGTTTAGAGTTATATATATATAGTTCTTCCATCAGTCTTGATCCTTTGTCATAAACATACCTAAATAAATAATTGTTCAGGATTTTTTCTGACAATTATAAAGGAAAGACCTCAAACTAACAGACCAATCTGGTCTATGGGTGTACTCTTCTTGTAGAAATGCTGTGGGAACTCAGAGACTCAGAAAGAAAGAGCCAATATTCTGTTAGCATTCTTCATTCTGGATGAGCTTGCACAAGAGCTCTAGGTCTGGCCATAGCCAGAGTTCAGGCTCTAAATGAGGAGATTCATCAGCATCTGTTTTGACTTCTTCATCACCTAGCTGTGTCAGGGTAGATTCATCTTTAGTAGGTCCTTTTAAAATGATGTGGCTACCTGTCACTAAATTTTCAGTTACTTTAACTAGATGGATAGATCTGCAGAACATAACTGCAAGGTAAGAATTTGTTGTCAAATGCAGTGGTACCTCAGTTCATGTACACTTTTGTTTGCAAACAACTTGGTTCACAAGCTGAAGCATCTGGCAAAAGTTTGTTTTTGTTTGCAAACGCTGCATCAGGTGACGAACACAGCCATGGCTATCTTTCCCACACAAGCACAAATGTGGTCATCTTTTCCAAAATTGTAGAACTAATTAAGTTTGTGAACTGAGGTACTACTGTATGTCATGACATGAACTTTAAGGACCTTTACATGAATAAAGCATAATGTATGTTCATGCTTCATTGAGCACCTACAAGTTGTGACGATGCGGGGAAACAACCCCTAACTTCTCAACAGGCACATCATCCTCAGGAAGCAGCAGAAATGCAACATGAGCATTTCTGTAGCTACTGTGCTGTGTGTAGTATTTCTCACTTTAAGGACAAGGACAAATGAAAGGAGCTTGAAGCTCATTTTAGGAGTTAATAGTATTACTCAAGTAACACGAGGAAATAAAAAAGAACCTCTTGGTGAAGACATTTATGATATTCTTGCAGAAACAATATATTTTCAGGTCACATTTTTTCCAATCAAGGTTAAAAGGGTGCTTGCTTTGGTAGCACATATACTAAAAAAAAGTTAAAAGGCTGGGTGTATATAGTACTAGCATATTAGATACTTTAGCATCTAAAGTCAAGTAGGATCTTATGTTTTCTGGACATGGATAAAATATATCATTCATGTTGCAAACATAACATTAGTTCATTTTATATGTATATTTCATCTCTCACTTAAGTTTTTAAGGGTTTGATATTGATGAAGTCAACTCCTAGAGACAACTGGAGCTCTTATAAGGAGGAGTACAGTGAGTAATTGTGTTAATCGAGGTCCTTGACTTCTAGAAGCACGTAAGTTCGTGTCAAAACCCATTTGCAGTTTCATAGCCTTAGATTTCATATGCACCTGGTCATGTAGCATGGGACCCTCTTTCCTTTGAGGCAATCTAATCTTCCTCCTGTGACAGGAGGAAGTGGGCCAGAGAGGAAGAGAGGCATCAGTGTTTATTTCCATATCCACAGGCAGGTGAGGACACTGATCTCACTTAATTCTCATACAATCCTCTGAAGTAGGTTGCTTTTTAAAAGTGTGCAAAGTAAGGTACAGAGAGGAGAAATAACTTGCCCCTGAGGTCACATGATTCACTAAAGGCTGGCCTGAAAACACAGTTGCCTGACTTCAAGGAGAGCTTTCCCCAACATAAATGCTGGTCACTCTACATTTAGAGTTATTTCTATAGGATGATGGGGATTGAGAGCTTAGAGCAGTGACAGCAAACCTTTTAGAGACAAGTGCTCAAACTGCAACCCAAAACTCACTTATTTACTGCAAAGTATCAACAGTGCAATTAAACCTGAATATTGAGGGGTTTTAGGTTAGAAAAAAACCACATACATTAACATCTTTGTCATAAAAGAAAAACAAATAACATGCATGGCATTGGTTTGCCACCACTGGCTTAGAGGGAAACAGTGACTCTCCTTTGGCCTCACGTTGTGCCAAAGGTTCACAGACATTCCATACACTATACATCCATTCAAAAGAAAATACTTTCATGTTTGTATGCAAGGATTCTACTTCAAATTTCAGCCATAAAATTGGCCACAGTGCCAAGCATTTGTCCCTTGGCAATTTCTCCCAGAATTAAATTAGATAGGATTAGACCAGGGGTAAAGTGATCCAAGTATGAGCTTAGCTAGTGTATGGTCTGAGAGGCACCAAGCCCTCTCTGCCTCTGGTCCTCCTCATCATTATTTTCCCTTTCAAAATAAAGCTGGCTCCCATGTTGAGCCAGCTGCAGCTAAGGCATTTCAATAATAAAAAATTCTGTGCTGTTAAATTTGACTGTGTACCTTCATTTTTGTTAGCCAGAGAAATTGGTGCAGGATCATAAATCCTTGCAGAAAGACTTCTGTACACTCATCACGTGAGTGAACAAATAACAGAAGTCATTTTTAAAAACGTCCACTAGCTACACAGCAGTGAACAGACCCACCACACAAGGGCAAATTTATGACTACGAGGGAAAAATTACACACTTCAAAGCATCCCGTTTGATGGCAGTCGTGATCATTAGTGAGAGCAATACTTATTTAAAAGCAGTAAATGGCTATTTCCAAACGGAACAGAATGACATGCAAAAGAGACATCTTCCCACTCACACATCCCCAGGCTCTCCAGAGCATCATTAGTCTGTTTTATTAACTCACTTCCTTGTTTTTCCTCTCCTTCTTTTTCTTCTCTGCTGACTATTACCTTCTAAAATTAAGTACTAACAGTAAATGTGCACAATACTCACTTCAGAAAGGCAAACGATCCGACTCAAAAGATGATATGAAAGTAGTATTTCTCCCACCAATGACTGGAAGCCCAGGTAGGAACCATGAGAGGAATATGCCACAAGGGTGCTGGTGCCCGAAGCTACTGTCCAGGTGCTACTTTGTGGTGTCACCAGTGGATAGCAAAATAATAATTATGACAGTACCATTTCTATCTGTGCTCTTTCTCTTCTCCAGTCCATTCCCTCTACCTCAAAGATGTCTAGTGAATAATGCATGTGTTGAGATGGAAAATAACTATTGGATCTCTTTCTTTCATCTTTGGTAAAATAGCACAAAAAGGCAACACGATGCATAGGAAATCTGATTTTCATCCCACCATGGTGAATACTGTTAACCAATGGATATTTAATTAAAATATCATGGATCATTTATTTTGGATGTGGGACTTCAAAAAGAATAGATTCCTCCAATAAACTTCAGTGTATTAGTATCTAAGTGTTGTAAATTATAGATGCTCCTTACATTATACAACAATATTGTATAACACTGCTCTGCTAAAACATGGACATTGACTTAGGGCTTATTCATATGTTCTAAAACTAAGAGTTTAATCTTATTAAGTTGGTTTTCCCATTTTATTTGGAAAATAAGTTATTGCTCTTCTTTAAGACAAGTTAAGATTACGATTTAAGTTCCTGATATAAAAGAAAAACAACTTTTGAGTTTACTTTTTCATACATTGAACTCTTTGAATCACTCAAGCTAAAACGATAAAGAAAAAGGAGTTTTTTGAAATACACACTTTGAAAACTCAAGGATATTTCTCCAGTTGACACAGTGTCTCTTTGCTTTCCCAAGTTCTATGCTAGGGCCATAAAAAGGCAGGATCTAGCAGATCTTATTTGACACTGAAAGTGGTGAAATTTAAAAACAATCAGGTCTCCCTCATCAAAGATTTCTGTATATTGTGAGTTTTTGAAAAAGCGTAAGCAATTAAAAATTGTTCCATAAAGTGAAAATGTTTGAGGGTGCATAGAAACAGGGATTGCTGAGAGCAGCACAAGGAAGGGGGGAAGCAAGCCCATATTCAAGTGACTATTTGTTTGGTTTGGGGTTTTTTTGGTACCAGGGATCGAACTCTGGTCCTTGCGCTTGAAGTGACTATTAAGTGAACAAAAATCTTACCTGTGTTAATGCTCCAAGGGACAAAGAAAAGCTACTCTCAGGCAGCTGACTAGAGCATATTGCTCTAAATCAAAAGAGTGACAAGTCACAAACTTTAGGAACTTAAGAGATTTAGTTAAAGAGCCTAATTTTATAAGTGATAATATCCTGGCTCCAAGAGGCGAGAAGATTGCTTAAATCACATTAGGAGCTGGAAAATAACCAAAATATGAACATTGATTCTATTGATTCTGTGGTCATTGTCTCTTTTAGCACAGAGAGATACTTCTGTATTATGTATGAGTTCATTCAGGTCAAGTGAGAATAACTGCTAGTTGGTAACTGCACACAGTTCCTACCCACAGGCAGCGTACTATCCAAAATAGAAGAGAAATGCAAACTGCAATGACAGTGCCAAATGATAAGAATTGTGGTAGAAAAAATACTCACAACAGATTTGCAGGGTCAGTGCAAGCTTTTCAGGTGATCTAATATCTAAACTGGTTCCCTGAAGGAGAAGATTACACAAGGGAAGAGAGGGGAGAAGAAGGCTGTTCATGCAGAGGAAACAGCTGATAAGCAGGATCAGAGGCAAAAAAGAACTGGCCAGAGAAAGGAAGTCCACATGGCTGGGACACAGAGTGCATGGTGGGATGTGGTGAAAGATGAACAGGGCTCACCAAATCCTGAGAGGAATTTGGAGTCGACATCAAGGTAATGGGGAGACAAAGGGTTTTAAAACAGGGATGTTACCAACTGGATCTGCATGTTGGAAAGAACATAGTAACTGCTTAGTGAAAAACGGGGAGGAGGGATAGCTACAGAAGGCATCAGAGTCCTTTGTGGGCTGTAGGAATATCCCAGAAGACAGAAGGCATCAGCTGATGGCGTATGCAGGAGTTGGCAGGGTGGAGAGGAGAGGCTGAATTTGGGATATTCAGGCAGCAGAATTAAAGTACTGGATGATAAATATGTAGATATAAACAAAGGTGGGTCATTAGTGAATGAAATGATCTAAAATTAAACTGAGATATGCGGCAAAAGTCTTGCTGGGGCCCTTTCTAAGAGAGGGGATATGGAGCACTATCCCTCAGTTACACACTTACTGAGAACAAAAATTCACGGGAGCTCTGCGTTTGCTCATCCTTAGTGAAGCCCCTGAAATCTGGGCACACAGTAAAGACTGAATGCTACACATAGTCCTCTGCAAAGTGTTGTAACCTGGTTGTGTTCCATGGGAGCAGGCATAAATCCCCAGTGAGATTTTTTTGTGACAAAAGAAGCTGCCTCACAGACACCCTTAATCCCAACACCCTCCCAGCCTCTCCATAGCTCGGTGGATCCTGGGTAGAAGATGAGGGTAGGCTTGATGCCCTATGCATTGTTCAAGCAACATTAGTGATGCGCTCTTCCCTTTTTGGGGGGAATCTAGTCAGCCCAAAGGCAGCAGTATTGGGGTGCTGAATAAGAGGAACCTAAATTCAGAGAAAGATTTACTATCTCCGTATGGATTTTTCCAGACGACTCAGGGTTTTTAGTTCCAAACTGCAAAGATAAAACATAGAATGTGCTTTTGGGCTGTGGTGTATCCCAAATCCAACCCAGGACATAATTCAGGTACTCACCCCTTCGCCACCATTTTCACCCGTGTTGGCAAGCATTTCCTGCAGCGCTCTGACAGAGAGAGACTGTTCCAGCACAAAATTGCAGATGCAGAGATCTGGAGGAATATACTGTGGAAATAAAACCATAGTGAGGACACCTACCCATATCAATCAAGGATCAGTCACACAATAACATATCAAAGGCATAGAGCCTATGAATCAAAATGACAGCTGGATGAATGAACTGGAATGGAAGAAGGTGATTTTCTTTTATTCAGGTTAAGATGTGTTTTAAGACGGATTCCAAAGGAAGACAAGTAGAAAACCCCAAGTCTCAAGAGAACAGTGGCCAAGAATTCACGATCCACTTGAGTGAAGGCTGGTGTGTACAGATGGAAGAACGCCCACACAGCCCTGGTGCAGAAGGGACAGGAAGAGAAGGCCCATTCACACCCATGTCTGAGTGGGACCACAGGAAGACAGCCACTGGGCTCTCAGCCACAATCATCTGTGAGAGCAACGGACAGATCAGAATGTGGCTCTAGGCTACAGCAACTGACATAGGGAATCCACCTTTTTGGGGGGGGGCGGGGTACAGGGATTGAACTGGGGTCTTTGCTGTTGCGCAGCAGGTGGCGAAAACACTGAGCTAAATCCCTGGGCCCGAATCCACTTATTTTTAAAGAACTAGATATCATACTATAAAAAGAGGCAGTAGAGAGGCTTAAAAGCTACATAAGTATATATCTGAAGAAAGAAATGCCCTGGTAAGAAATGATGACCCCCATAAAAATCTTTCTGATTTGTCAGAGTAAGTTCACAGTGGTAAGTTAGCACCACGACATTCCTCCCTTTTCTGGTACATTCCTCTGCAATGGTTAAAAAGCCCCTTTTGCATACTAGCTACCAATAGCTAAGACAGAGTGAACACATATTCTGTGCCAGACACTGTTCAAGTGCTTTTCACATATTAACTCATTTAATCCTTAAAACACCCCCAAAAGATAGGGAATCTTAATTTTCCAGTTTATAGTCAAGAAAAGGCACAGAGAATTTAGGTCACTTGCCTAAGTGTTATATTTGGCTGAGTGAGATTCACACCCAGTTCACTGAGTCAGATTCACACTGTCTCCCAAGTTCATGCACTTAATTCCACACTGTTCCTATGACTAACAGAAATATTAAAGACTCTTTCTTCCACAATTAGAACATTTTAGATCAGCTAATATTTAAATATTTTACTTATATACAATGCAGTGTTTCATACTGAGAAAGATTCAAAGAAACAGAAAACAAAACCATTGCTCCTCGGGACCTTACAATCCAGTTTCATGATATGCCCTCTTCCTTGGGGATACAACTTGTGATTCTCGTGCATACCAAATCTTTAGCAGAACACTGACACTGCAAGAATAACAGGAATGAGGAATGTAGGCTGGAAGTCACTGAGACCTAATCCTGACACTTCAAGAGAGGTAAAGCTATTTCCAGGGAGTTCTGATTTAAAAGCTAAAACTAGTCTGCTACTGAGACTCAGATGACTTCTCCAACAAGTATTTTCATTTGAAAAAGAATTCTAAATTCCCTTTAATTCCCTTTAAATTCCCTTTAATTTCTGAGTGTTTCTGTCTTCATCTCCTCCCATTTCCAATGATGTCCTACCTGCAAGATCTGCCTATAATTTTTCTTTATTAAAATTTTAAGACTAACATGCTGGGCACGGTGGTGCACACCTGTAATCCCAGCACTCAGGAGGCTGAGGCAGGAGGATCACTGGGAGTTTGAGGCCACCCTGGGCTACATAGTGAATTAAGTACAGCCTGAACTGCCTAGCAAGACCCTGTCTCTAAATAAATAAATAAATAAATAAATAAATAAATAAATAAATAAATAAAATTTAAGACTAGGAATTAAAGCATGAAGCCAGATATGGGCACTCCAAACCTGAAGATTACTGGCTTTGGGTGACTCAGATTTTTGAATTTTTTTTTATGATTTACTTTTCTACTAAGAAGTTGAGGGAATACTTGTCTGTTCCAATACCTTCCTAATCAAGGTCTGTTTCGTCAGGAACCCTAAAAATCTCAGATTCCTAGAATTCTGGCATTATAGGAATTTCTCTAATTGTCTTCATTAAAACCATTTAACCCAGGAGAAGCTACCACAAGGAGGATAACAACCTTTGTGTTTTTGCTTTGTTTTCAAAGTCTGTTCCCACAGCAGGTAATTATCTCATTTGTATGAGTCTGGAGTGAGCAGACAGCTGGTGATGCAGGGCACAACCTCACATCTAGGAAGTGTATTTAGAGCATACATAGCATCGTTACAAGCACTATAGAATTATGATGAAGCATTTCCCTAAAAACTTCATACCACAAACACGATGTCCAGCTTCTAGTCTCTCCAAATATGATGCCATCTCTGGAGATTTTAGAGATTTTTTTTAACCCTCTTAACCTACCTGGATTTCATATCCCCAGAACAGGAAGAAGAAAGGTCAGGGTTTGGTCATTTCTCCCTCCGTGACTTCATTAGAGTGAATGATTTGGAGATTTTCCATTCAGAAACACCTCTAATTACTGTTCATACTTTATAAGGTTCTTTTGGGCTAATCAACTGAATGATCCCAACTTTCAGGTATAGTTTTATAATAAAACTATTTAAGTCCATTCATTTCAATACAGAAACCTTCACAGCTCCAAGTGTTAGATAACATGCCCTTACCTGAGGCTGTGTGATTTTAAGTCAGCTTTCTTTCCTGCCTGTGTCTGGTTTGCTTAGACAAGTGTGGGGAGCTCCCCTGGTCTCTGAAATCCATTATCCATTCTGATGGAGGACGCTGATAGATAACATGGACAACTGACACTCTATAATTATCTGTCCTTTCACTCTAGGTATTAAACGCCCCAAACTACCCAAGATTTCATTACTGGCATGAATGGATACACTTAAACAGGAGGATAGTGTGCCAGGAAAGGAAGCACCTCAAATGTGGGCACCATATTGGCACAGGCTTCCAGTATTCTTACAATTTTGTTTCTGCATGTGATTCCCTCCTGGACTTTATCCTTGGGAACATGGTCATGTCATACTGATAGCACACAAAACAGCACACAGGCAGTGGCAAAGAGGGAACAGGGCAACAGGAATGTGTGGAGAAAAACGAAGTGCAAGTAACAACTTGTGACATGAATGGAGCACAGAGCCACTTGACCTGCTGTGCCAGCTGCCATCCTTAATTAAACTCCACGCTTGCCTGAACTCCCACCTCAATACTCCCGAAGAATGAGCAAAGGCCACTTGGCCATTCCAGCTCATCTGCAGGCTGCAGAGTTCCACAGGAGGCCAGCTCACTGTCTGTGTGCTCCGAGTCTGTGCCTCAGTCACTCTGCCTCACAGGCATGAGGCGTGTGTTTGATGATTCCCAGCATGGATTAAAGGGCTCTGTTGACATCTGTTCTGAAACAGCTCCTCATCACTCTCCCCAGCCCTGTCCTTAGCTCAGAGAAGCATTTTGCTTCAAGGTGTCCTACAGAAAACCTTGGGATGCCAGGGCCACGAGCAACCTGGGCTCTACAGTTCATTTGGCCCCACTCTAGGGAGAAGAGGGGAAAGGAAAGCCTATGTATCCTCTATGCTCCATAAAGCCACATAAGGGACCCAAGATGATGGGAATCTGATGTCCCTGTTCCTGGAGTCACTTAGCATTTCTGTATGTAGCACTCGTGGTAGGCACTTGACAGCACACTAGCTGGTGTGAGCCAAGCTTTCAAGAAAACAAAGGGGGAGTCAGTTACAAGAAGAAGGATTGACCCCTTGAGATTATACTATTAACCACAGTCTATTTTAACTCATAGGTTCCTCCCCCATTCTTTTGATCCATGTTTAATGAAGCCAGAAACTTACCCCAGTGGCTTTATTCTTGGTTTCATTAATGTGGATTCTCTTGATTTAGGTTTCTTACAAAGCCTGGGAAGAAGGCAAATCTAACCTAACAATGAACAATATCTAAAGCCAAAGCTGATACACTGAAGTCTGTGGACCCAGATTGTGAACCCAAGGCTGTGAGTTCTTTGAAAAATCTATGATTTCCTATTTTTGGAATCCCCAGTACATAAAACAGTGTGGTGCTCTACTCGCATCTTCTCAAATAATCTCTCTCTCCTCTCAGACCATCCAGGTATACACAGATGGCGGTGGCTATAGACAAATTGCACCAAGCCTTCCTGGCTAAGACCCTTCCCCAAGTCTTCTGCTTATTATTCAAGAGGTTTTTCTCCTCCCATTATCATGGGCCTTTTTCCATCTCTTTACTCATTCATCTGGTTATATACAGACATGCCTCACTACCTGAGGTCAAATCTCCCTTCAGTGACTTACTAGCTGAATGACATTAGCCAGATAACTTAGTCTCCACGTGCCTCAGTTCCCTTACCTGTAAAATAAGGATACAATAATATCTACTTCTCAGACTAAATTTTTATGACTAATGACCTTAAAATAGACTCTAGCATCTTATACTTAAAGTCAGATAATATTAAATAACAGTAAGATCAAAATATCAGTAACTCACTTAAACATTCACTTGTTTGTATGTAGTATTTTTGAAGCTCCTATTTTGTACAAGGATATGGCAAAATTCCTGCCCATCAGGACCGTGTAGTGCAGTGGAAGGTCTGGGAAGCAAACGGAAATTTCCAATGACACAAAAGACCCAGAGGCAAGTCCGGAAGCAGAGTTCAAGATGGCTGCAGTAGAGAGGGGCAACAACATGGAGGACAGATGGGAGGAGGAAGTGACTGTGTATAAGAAAGGTAGAGGAGGGAAGAAGCCTAGGGAGGTGAGAAGTGAGGCAGAAAGGAAGCAGGCATTAGATTGAGAAGGGGCTTGAGTTTTGGTCAAGGAGGATTTGGGACATTATCTTCCCAGTGATAGAGAGGCATTAAAAGTTTGGTGGGAGGTGATGAAATCACATTTACACTGTGAAATAACATTTTGGGTCCAGAGTATAGAAGGACAGATCCAGGCAGGGAGACAGACCAGGTGGGAGACTGTTGTGGAAGGCCGGATAAGAGGGGGGGATGGTCTGGATGTAAGGAATAGCAGCAGGGATGAAGATCTGGGAGATTATTTTATTTCATTTTTTACTTTTTGCAAATATTACACTATTTTTATTTTATTGGTACATTTTAGATATACATAATGATAACATTCATCATAGGGAATTTATACCTGTACACGATACATCTTGCTGCTTCTTTTTTTTCCATTCCCCTCCCCTCGACCCCTCTTCCTCTCCTTATTCACAAAATGACAGGGTCTAAGTAGTTCAGGCTGGCCTTCAACTCACTATGTAGCCCAGCCTGGCCTCAATCTCATGGCGATCCTCCTGCCTCAGCCTCCTGAGTGCTAGGATTACAGGTGTATGCGATCACACCCAGCTTGGGAATGGATGCTAAAAATTTTGATGTTAGGAGACATAAAGCTCTGTGATTAATTGGATACGGAAGACGATGGAGAAGGAATCAAAGATGACCATGCTTCTACTGCTTGGAGTAGAGTGCAAAAAGCATGAGATTCACCCAGACAAAGCCAGGGAGGCTATCAGAAGACCTCATTATCAGCAATGGCACTTTTCAACCTACTCACTGGACTGTCTCATTTGAGCCCAAAGAAAAGTAATGAGGGAATGGAGAGCCTTCTGTGACAGAGTGTGGGCATCCCTGCACAGGTCAGCTCATCTGCCAGCACAGGAGGAGTGTGGTGGTCTGACATGTATTTTCCACACAAGGAGAATTCCTGGAGTCCACCTGATTAATCTCACTTCCTTTCCCTTGTTCATCCCACAGCCAGTAAGCACTTAGAGAACATATCAGTGCATTTACTAGTGTAATAGCCACTATGGGAAAAAAGAAACAAAGCAGACATGATTTTTATCCTTCAAGGAATTTTTAACCTATTTGAAAAGACACATCCGGTACACAAGATTTAATAGAACAACAGATATAACTATACTCAATACTAAATAACAAAAGGTCTGGTATATAAGGTCCTGCGGGAACCCTCTCAGGGATGTTGCATTTAGGAAATGTCACCCAAGCTTGGCCCGCAGGAATGAAGAGGACTGTCTGTCTCTCTGGGTTTGTCTGTGTCTCCCTCATCCTTTGTACTGAGGATGGGGGAACCCAAGGTCTTCACACCGAGCTACATCCTTGGCCCTTTTTTGAGAGGGGATTTATTCTGATTTGCATGAAAAACTCTTACACATAGCAATAGCAAGAATTTAAATTTTTAAAATTAATGATAAAGATAGAGCTATTCTTTCATTGTTCCTGTGTTGTGTATATTTTCCCTTTCTGTTTAAAACTCCATTAGTGGAAGCAGGACTTTTAAATTATGGGCTTTACAGAACCTCTGTCCTTGCCTCCATTTCCATCTTTATCCAACTCCCCAAAGAAAGGGTCAGCTACATGAGGGTACCATGAATGGGAAAAAGAGTGAGCAAAAGAAGGAGAAAGTAGAGGAGAATTCCTGCTTACTGATTTTTCTCCATGTATCTCCTATTCCATTTCCAGGACCAAGAAATTAGTTGAAAGCTGTCAATGTTTCCTTATGCTATTATAGTAGCACCCACTATATCTGGCTTCATTTTCCTTGATTTCAGTTACTTGTGATCAACTGCAGTCTCAAAATATAAAATGGAAATTCCAGAAATAAGTTGTAAAGAATTTTTATTATAGTATATTGTTATAATTGTTCTATTTTAATATTAGTTATTATTAATCTCACTATGCCTAATTTTGAAACTGAACTTATCATAGGTATGTATGTATAGAAAAAATATAGTATAGAGTTCTGTATTATCCGTGGTTTTAGATATCTACTGGGGGTCGTGGAACAAATTTCAACAGGGGAGAGAACTGCATATGCAGATGAACTGATATGGGGTAGTTCTGCTCCCATGGATTCATGCTGCAAACTAAAACCATGTCTAATGTCAATGAGGAGTGAATATGAGAATGGAGAAGAGATCTAAGGAAGAAGATCTAGGGCTGAGAGAAGTGACTCTCATATTCTTGAATCCAGCTATGGAGAGTCATGGTAGCCACTGGGGGTTTAGGGGCAAGAGATGATATGGAAGCATCCAAATGGAGACGGGTCTGAAGCTAAGTCAGGCACTAGGACAAGTCATGCTTTCTCCTTGGGTTCCATGGAAACAGGGACTAGAGCAATGAATAAGTTAATTGGGCAAGAATCAAAAACTTTCACCAGAATTTTGAAATATTTAAAACTTTCCATCTTTATTTTATTTGTATTACTCCTTTAGTACTTAACAAACATTGTTTTTTAAATGTCTTACTGTGGTTGGTTGGGCTGGAATAAACTAAGGAAATAATTTTGGTCTATTAAGTGAGCCATAATATTAAAGAAAGCAAGGTGCCTCTCAGGGCCAACAGGATGGTAATAATCATGATCAAAAGGAGAACAGTAAGACAGCAGCAAAGTACAGGGGTGCAAAGCTGGAGTTCTTTGACCAGCTACCGACAAGATATCTTTATTCAGGGGTAATCCTTGAAATTTCTGCAATTTATTAAGGACAGGATCTCAGTTGTCCTCTTCAAGGTTTGAATGTGGTTTGACGCCCAGTGTTCCTATGTTGGAAGGTTGGTCCTCATGGAAGCTTGGCTATATGAAAGGTTGTATTACTCAGCTTTCCCACTGCTGGGACAAATTACCTGACCCCTGCAACTTAAAGGAGAAGAATTTTTTTGGATCATGGTTTCAAAGAGTTAAGTCAATGGTTGGTGGTCTCCAAGGCAAAAACATCATGGCAGAAAGACATGTCAAGCCAAAGCTACTTAGTTCATGGTGGCCAGAATGGAGAAGTAGGGAAATGGCACCACAGATTAAGGCATCAGGGGCCAGATTTGAATCTCCAAGATCATACTTCCACAGCCCACCCACACACAACCAGAAGTGTGCTCCACCAATTCGCAAGGTAGCTCCCAGTCCAATCAAGTTAATGATCAACTTTAATCATCACAGAGATAATGAGACCTTTAAGAGGTGGAGCTTAGTGCAAAGGGTGTAGCTCTGTCCTAGAGAGGCATTAACATAGTTCTCATGAGAACCCAGTTAGTTTCCACAGGAGTGAGTAGTTATAAAAAGACTGGAGCTTCCTTGCATTCTGGTTTCCTGTCTCACCATGTGATCACCCCTCCTCATATGCACTCTTGCCATGACATCATCTACCATTAATCCCTCAACAGGGATCAAATCAGTGTGGCTGCCTGACTTTGGACTTTCAGGCTCCAAAACTGTGAACTAAATAAACATTTTTTCTTTATAAAATATTCAGCCTCAAGAATTTCATTATAATAATGGAAAATTACCCAACACGTCACCTTTATGCTCTATTCATTCTTGAGACTGCTTAGTCTAGGAATAAATATGGCTGGTATTTACTCTCATGGCTCTAGATTTCAAATTACATAGACAAACAGCTTCTTTCTCCAGGGGCACTGTGTGTGCTGTTAACAGGCAGGGCTAGAATTAGTCTGTAGTGGCCTGGCTTCCATGTGCTTTACGTTTAATCCATTTATCAGACTGCCTCAAACAGGACTGATAACACCCTTCAAAAGATGGCTCTATGTAGTCCTCCTCAAAGACATGAATGAGAAAACTTCCATGGGCAGAGAACAAAAATCTATTCTCTCCTCTAAAATATGTCTCAGGTCACCGAGGCTTTTTAGTGAGCACAACATGGAATTGGATGAGACCAACACTTCATGGGATAACATCAGGATATCCAGAAGAGGATATGTTGTTTGTATTTCATGAGCTCTGAGTACTTTACAGACATTATCTCATCCACCTACCACAGACATGAGCTCATTATGAATTTCTAATCAATTATTGATGATATATAATTATTTGTATTGTCTCTACTTCAAAGGCAGAACCAGTCGTTAACCAAACTAACACCATCAAACCAGATTTTAATTAAGTATTTATGCAGTTAAATGCTTTTTCAATCTATCTTTGTCACCTCTAGAAAGTAGCTGATGGTTTATAATGAAAGCTTTATAATCAACATTTAAATCTGAAGCTGTTTCTCAGTCTCTGGATTTCTACCAAAACAGTTAAATGGCTTTACAACAACATTAGAAGTGGTTCAACTGAGACAAAGGAATTTGATAAAACTTATATGGGTAAGTAAAGAAATAGGAATAGAATCCATCTATACATGCATTTTAAATCCCTTTATATATCAACCTATATAATTGTGCCATTCCTTATAGTGAAGGATTTAAAATTATCACTCTTAACCCTCATTTCAGTCCTTTTAGGAAAGAGACTATAGCTATTCTACATATGAAACTCAGACTCAAAAAAGTTGAAACAATGCTCTATAATCATACTTGTGGGAAGAACATTTAAACCTTTTAAAAATAAAATTCATTATTTTAATTGTATAAACTTATAGGGTACAGAGTAATAATTTGATACATGTACACAGTATACAATGATCAAGTTAGAGTCGTTAACAGTACTAACTCCTTAAACTTAAATTTTTATTAACGCGTAGTAATTATACTTACTGACGACGTACAGTGAGATATTTCAATACCTGTATACAATATGTAGTGATCAAATCAGGTCAGTGTTTCCATTTCTTTATCAGTTTTTACAGCCTTTGTTATGGCTTATATCTAGATTTCCCTAAGCTTTGTGTGCTCATAAGTGAGGATTTGGGGAGGTGAGTGGATCATGGATGTGTGATGCTGGATTAGTTCACTGATTGGTTTAGCACAGTTCAGAGGGTCAATGATGGATTTACTGAAGAGGGAAGACCCACCCCGGGTATAGGTGGCACCAACCAATAGGCTTGTAGCCTGGATTGAATGAAAAAGGGAAGAAGAAGGAAATCTCGCTGCTTCCTACCTGCCATGCCATGATTGTTTCTCCTCTGTGCTGCCCCTCTCCCATGGTACCCCGACTTGGAACCAGCCAACCATGGACTGAAACTTCTACAAACTGTGAGTCCCAACAAACCTCTTCTCCTTTAACTTGTGGGTATCAGATTTTTTTTCCTAGCAATGAGATGGTAACTAAGATACCTTTGAGCTCCTCTCTTTCAGTTATTTATAAAACATTAAAGGGTTTACTGTGAACTATCAAACTCAACTTTTTAACTCATTCTCCATCATTATCCCTAATAAAAAGGTTCTCATCCTTATGCCAAATTTGCAGCATTCTAATCCCATTAGGTTGCTTCTCTCCCAACTCTTATACTTTAACATGCAATTAAAGACTTACGTTGGATTCTTGACAGCCTCAAAAAGAGTTCTCTACTTTGTGTTTTAAAATTTTCTATTCGTACATGTTTGCGTTATATAATGATTGCATTTATCACAGGGAGTTGGTACACGGACATAATGCAACTTAATTCTTTTTCCATCTCGTCTCTACCCCTCTCACCTTGCTCCCATCTCTCAGTCCCCTTCCCTTTTTACAAAAGATCTCACTGTTTTTTACTATCTCTATCTTTTGTCTCTTTCTTTATATTTTGTGTTTCTCATATAAGAGGAATCATATAATATTTAAGCTGAAGGCCACTGAGAATGTAAACACTATAGACTACAGTTACTGCGACTATCAGGGATCTAGACCTAGAGTCCTGGCAGGTAAGTTGATTCCCATCTTCTTGCAGTTCTGAGATCCATTAACCGTGGGACATTTCTCTTGCAAAATGTAATTCAACTCTGGGCATGATAGGGCAAGCTCCAAACACAGACATCTATTAGATTTTAAACATGTGTGTATCCTGATTTTTAACATTTTAGAGAAGAGAGTTTGCCTGTTTGTGTTAAGGGGTATTATCATGGAATAAGACTAAAATGTGTGAAACTTTACTTACTTTTTTTTTTTTTTTTGGTACCAGGGATCGAACTGAGGACCTTGTGCTTGCGAGGCAGACAAGGGCAACACTGAGCTAAATCCCCGGCTTTACTTACACTTAAAAAAAAAAAATTGCTATGGCATTGAAAAGAGAATCTTTGAAAAAATACATAGAAACTATTCAAAGCAGCTGACCTCTAAGTTTTTGCCTGGCCACTGCTAACCGAAGCTGTTAGGTGAAACAGTAAGATATACAAAATTTAAACTTACAGCTGGAAGAATTATATTTTGGGAGAGAAGCAGAAAGATGTCAAAATGAAGTAAAGATGACTTCTTCTGATGGCTGAGGAGTCACTCACAGCAATGCCAGGCTGTCAGCATGAAGACAGTCTCTAGGTGCTTCTCCATTTGAGTCTCTAGTGAGCTGTCCAGGGACAACTGGCAGTACCATGTGAGTTAGGAAGCAGAAGCTCTGCCAGCCAGGGCAAAGTGATTGCAGTGTATAAATGCCATACGGTCTCCAGCCTTACTCCAACACAAAGAATAGGAGGGGGCATTCAGAAGGAAAGGGTTGGAATAAGTTAACTACATACAAAGGAAAGGGGAAGGTTCTCAAATTACAGAAAGGTGTTGATTCTTTCAAAAGTACAATAAAATTTTGTGCCCAGGAGCTTAAAGAAGTACTTAAGAAGAGTGCTTCCCGAAGCCTTCGTATGACAGGATGGCATCACTGCCACCTAGAAGCTGGATATCTGAATTGCAGGACAAACATTCTTCGATGTAAGTCTTACTAAGAAATGCCAACCTAACATGATAAAGAGCTTTAAAATCACCATAACTGTTTCTTTGCTCATCTCTCACATCCTCAGACATATTGGCTGTTTAACTGACACTGATTGACAGATTCATTAAAGTCTACCCTCTCTGGGGAGAATGTTTATTAATTCAAGCCAGGGCAGCACTTACAACATCAGTTACTCTGGGTAATGCTTAGAGAATCATCACAAAAGCTAACACTATTATTAGTTTGTTCTGGAAATGCTAATGCATAAATACAGTGGGCATGAGTCTCCTGGGTAAGACTGCTTAAATATCAGAAAGAATAAGCCAGATGATTGTGAAGCAAGAGGTCTCTGGACCCCATCTGAGAGATACTGTAGAACAACTGGACCAAACAATCAAATTCAGGCCCCTCGGAGTAATGGTTCCCACTCTATATCCTTCTTAAATCACTCCTAAAAATATAAAGAAATTCTTTCAAATAATTAACTCCATAAGTTGAGATCCATATGATTGCTATTTTTATGATCTTGCTTGATACAGCCTTCATTAAAAGTACCACTGAAGTGCCTGGGATTCCTGTATTTTGGAAAGCATCAGTTGTTTCTGGCATAGTCATGAGAAATGTTACCAAGAGCCTGGTAGAAATTAGTGCTGCAGAGCTTGTGTTCTTTAAAACAAGGAAGAGGGGGCAGCCAAAGAATCAAAGACAAAATGCTGGGCAGCTGGCTTGCAAAATGCCTGGTGGGAAAAACATAAGTGACAGGTTGGATGGTTGATTTGGTTTCTGATTGAGCCAAGTTTTTCTCTCTGCCTGGGAGAACATGGTCAGCATGTTAAATAACTAAGGTGCCAATAGATGGAAACTTGGAACGCTTGTACCTCGGAAAACAAGCTGTGCTGATGAGGAGCACTAATACCAACTGCTGATGGACAGAGCTACCTGAAATACTGGCTTTTTCATGGCCCTAAAAATAGAGGGCCGTATATAAAACCATAACTTAATGAGTAGCATAGATACTACAACAAGCTCTCTAGATGCTTCATGGGGATCCTGGGATTCTAGCTTTCATTGAGCACTGTGATGAGAAACCATAAAGACAGTTTTCTGAAGAGCCTGCACATCAGAAAAATAGTGAAGACCTGGATGGAGGAAAGGCAGAATGCCAAAGAGGAGATAAAATCCACCACACTGTTCCATGAAAAAAATTAGGGGTTTGAGCATCCACTAGGGGAGAAAGGCAGCAGAAAGGATGGAGGAATTATAGGATGAGAGTACAGAAACATGGAGGGGAGAGTAAAACCTAAGAGGAGAGAAGAAAAATCTAGTTTTGAGCTAATGTTCATGTTTTATTCTGGACCTTGGTTTACTTTAGTTTAGGAGATTCATCCTATCTCCAGCATGTTTCTTTGCTAGTTCACATAACTTCAGTTCCTTCTGAGTGATGATGTGGTTGTTACAGAATGTAGGAACCACTGTGAGGCTTCTCTCTATTACCAAGGCAGTGAACCCACCAGCAGCAGGATGAGCAGATGTGTGTCCCTTGGCCTTTTCGTTGCATAGGAGAAAGGGGAAGCATGAGAAAAGCACTACAAGGCATCCGCAAGAACTGAGGAACTGCAAGCCCGGAACTGAAGGCTGACACAGGACAGAGACACTGAGCACTCAGAGGTGGTACTGTCCCTGTGGTGCATTTGTCATTGGCACAACCTGTTCCTTTGGGAGCACCCAGAGTGCCAACGCCTATCTTGACTGCAGCATTAGCTCCACGAGCCTCAGCACTCAGGATGGGAAGTGGACACAAAGCTCAGAGCAACTAAGGGGAAGGACAACCAACAGCTTGGCTTCTGAATGTTGCACACTTTTTTTTCCCCCAGTGTCTCCTTCCCACTGTCAAACTGAATTTAAATTCCAGTGTGGACACGTACTTTTTATTTTTTGTCCTCTGTGGCAGTTTTTTGTTGTTTTTTTTTTGCTTTGAGACAAATAAAAATATTGGTATAAATGGAGTTTTACACTTTTAAAAAATTGGCAGGAGTACAAGGGCAGATATTCATAAAATTTGCAGTTTAAGAAAGCTTTTGTGAAAATGAGTGCTGGAAATATTTTTTTTTCTCTAAGATTGAAAAAAGTCCTCTTAGCACTCCAGAGAACTACATTTAATTTCTCCCAACTGCCCCACAATGTGCAAGTGAAACTACCACAACTAGATGTTTACATCTGCAAGGGGACATGAAGCAATCATGACAGACACTTAAAAAGGACAGTCATTGGGTGAGGATTTAGTCATGGTTGGAGGAGTTAAAAATGTTTACTTGGTAATAAACACTGCCTGAGCAGAGCAGCAACAGAGAAACGTATTATCTATTGGATTCTATCTTCTTCAACTGTTTCATTTTTACCAGGAAGGATTGTTAAGTATGGAGGATGGATAAAATAAAAATCCTCATTGAACTAAGGAGGCTGTTGGTCTCCTCCTTGCTAATCCTTCTTTAGCTGAAGTCACTGAGACCTTTCACCACGGTGTGAGCCAGTTCTAATAAACACAAGGAAACCATCAGGAGACTCAGTGTCTTCCTACTTGAAACCAAACCATCACTGAGAACCTGGTGAGACTGGCCTGAAATATCATGTGAAATACATACTGTCTCTGCTCAACCAGACAAGCTCACATGGCTGAGCTTTCACCTTGAATTTCTTTACTCTGCTCCAGCATCTCTCTCAAGTTACTGAGGTTCCTCATGAACAGCAGAGCAGGGAAAGGAAGGTGCATGACAGATTCCGGCCTCCTGTATAACCAGGAGTTACTCTAACACATAATGGTTGAACCAATTCAGCAGCGTCAGAGAAAATGAACATATTGATACAAACTGTCAGAACTATGCCTCAAAAAGGAAAGTCCTTGCTCATGGTGACCTAAGAAAAGTCTGCCAGACTCTGAAGATAAATGCTTCAAATTAACAAGTTGCTTTCCAGTGGCATTCATCTGTATGTTCTCAATGAGTAAGATGAAGATGGAAGCTGTGTTTGGGTTCTCCTTAAATGTGCCTATTTGGGGAAGGAAAATATTACTATGGCAACTGAAAACTTTCTATGGCAGGCTACAGAAGCTTGAATGTTTCACTAATGAGTCAAGGTCATAGCTTTGCTTTATTTTATAATGGCACCAGCACACCTAAGTTAGGTTACTACTCTGTCATTAATGGGATTAGTCAAATGAGGAAAGAGGTGTGGAAAACCAATGACTACAAATGTAGCCATACCACAATTTCTCAAAGGGTGGGCTATGGACTGCCTGCATAAGGATCATGCAGGAGTTTGTTAAAAAGAAACAACAACAAAAAAAGGCCAGGAATTTAGCTTAGCGTTTCCACCGCCTGCCTGGCAAGCGCAAGGTCTTGAGTTCCATCCCTAGTACCAAAAAAAAAAAAAAAGAGAGCATATTTCTGGTTCCATTTGGAACAGAAATGGGAAGTGATGGAGACACTGGTCATCTGAGGATCCCTGGTCTTCTGCATGAGCTCTAGACAAGTTCCAGAGACACTGTCCAAGCTTCTCATCTTTCTGGAAACAGCATTTACGACAGAGTTTACCCGGAAAACGGTGTAGTGAGTAAAACCACAGCATTCATTTTTCAACTTGAAAAATGAAAGAGGGGGTTATGGGAATTTTCTCATCAAAAAGTTCTCATCTTTCTTGGCTATATTTTTCAGAAAAAAAAAAGACTCTTTAGCTGTTGGCTAGAGATTTTATTGAAGGTTAATATTAAGCCATTTTTGTGTTCACTTACTTTCATAGCTTGAAATAAGTTCCAAAAACTCTCTTCTTTAAGTAAAAGAAGGTAATTATTTGAACCTAAAAGCCATAGCTTATTAGAGTAATAATTGAAATTTCAAGTCAGAAATGACTGCTGCTGGGATTGAAGAGGTGCGAGAGAGGGAGCAATTATTCCGCCCCCTGTACGCTTAGGCAGAATTGCAGCTGAGCCACCCGCAAAGAAATGAGATTCTGTTCTGTTTTGAAGTAGAAAGATCTGAGGCTGTATTGTGAAGAGCTAAAGTAAGGCTTGAGGCAAAAATCCTTGATGAAAGTACTCCAAAAAGAAATGGATCATTAGGTCAAGGGTTTCTCAATTCTGTCAACCACTCTTTAGCTGAAAAACAGCTGTCTGGGAGAGGCTTATGATGACTTCTTGTACCAACGGTTTTCATCCTCTAAAACCTTTGGAAAAAGCTTAGTTGAGTTTAAGAGAAATGGAAGAAAAATGATTTGAAGTATCTTCCTAGTGAGACCAGCTAAATTCCAGGACGACTAAGTTAGGAACACTCTGTAATCATTCCACAAGACAATTCAGATGAAGAAAAACAAAGGGATTTCCCAGAGTGTTCTGAATTATTTGAAATCACCCATTTTCTGAAATTAAAAGTAAACAAGATATTATTTGCAAATTATTTGAAAAGATTTCAGTTCATACATTTTCCTTGTGGCATTATTTATAACGAATGACATTTTAAAGCATAGACTGGTACACCACTGGAAAGGAGAAATGAAACTGTCAATTTAAATTTCTGGATATTGTAACTTCTGAAGCAATTTTAAATATTTCTTTACTAAATGCTTCTCATATGACAGATAGCCTCTTAGGCCTGAGAATTGTTCTGCATAACATCTTACAGATGCTGGAAAGAGGGCAAAGTCAGATCTCTTGAATCACTATCCAATGTTCTTTGTTAACAAAAAATGTGACTTGTGAATTATGAATATGAACACTGTTTTAGTTACTTTCTTGTAGCGATGACATATACCCAACACCCACAATTTAAAGGAGGAAAGGTTTATCTTAGCATGCAGTTTGTAGAGGTTTCAGGCCATAGTCAGCTGGATCTAAGGCAGGTAGGCATGGCAGAGGGTCATGGCAGTCAGTAGAGGCTTGCTTATGGCATGGTGGTGAAGCAGAGAGAGTGATCAAGGGAGGAGGTAAGGAGACAGACTCTTCCTGGTCATGTCCCCAGTGGCCCACCTCCTCCAACCAGGCTTCACCACCCAAATCACATTTAGCTATAAACTCCTCTGTGGACTACTCCATTGATGACTTTCATCCATCCATGATCCAATCACCTCCCCAAAGCCCCATGAGTATGTGACGCTTTGGGGTGGGACATCTAGGTATAAAAAAGCCATAAGATAATTTTTAAAAGATCACATAAAAATTCAGAACTATGATTTAAGTTTTACCCTCATGTTTTAAAATACTCATGAAGAGTAAAGATGATGAATGTAACATAGCTTGGGTTCTTATGAATCAAGTTCTAACACATAGGTAATACTGTATATCATTTTTCTGTGTAAAAGGAGCAACTCCAAAAGAGGTCCTCTAAACAAAAGGCACATCTTTGTGATCTAATTAGTAAGTTCATGAGTTGGTAGAGAAAGAAAAAATACTGCTAATTGAAACCAAAATAGCAGCTCTCAGGTCTGAAGTGCAAAGTAGGAAGTGCTACAAAAGTGCCCAGGTATGAATAACACCTACTCATAATTCACCTGGAGCCATTTGCCTGCTGTGAACAAGCAAATGACAAATGAAGAGCAGGGCTACGGTGCTACTTTACACACTGAATAAATTCTTTGTAAAGATTTCCTACCAATAAGGTACAGATTGCCTTTAAATAAAAAGAGGGAGCTGGTGTTGCCTCTAGCAGATAAGTTATCATTACAGTATTAATAACTCAAGAAAGAAGGGAACAAGACGGATGAAGAGTCACCTCAGAGTTAAAAGGTTGGGCTTTTTTCTTTTTAAACTATGGATCCAGCAAATGACAAATACATTTGGTTTACCTGACTTCTCTGCTATTTCTTTGCCTGTTTCCCTCTCTATTTCCTCACTGTTAGAAATAGAGTATGAGATTCAAAGTGGATGTAGAAATGGAAGGAAAACTTCCTGAAACAAAATAGTTTAGCTGCCAGTTGGGAAGAACTGGAATGTGGAGCTGTGTTTCCTGAATCTGAGCATGGTTGGGAATGTATTCCAGTCCTCTGAGTTGATAAATCCACATAGGGAGTGGTATGAAATGAGCCTTTTCATCCTGCCTGTACAGGACAATCATAGCCCCTCACCCCATTTGAACAATAATAATCCAGTGTAGAGAAGCTGCTCAAGCAGAGGTCTAGCCTGGGCCCAGCCCACATCATGAGTGCAGAGTTGTACTACATACTCCTTGTATCTCTACCCATTCCACTTGTGCGACAGCCGGGCTTGAACCTGCAAACAGGAGCTTTGGAAGCTAAGAAAAAAGAATGCCTGGGTCCTACAGAATGACTGTTTAGTCTACATCTCCTGATCCAACTGCATGCTCATTTCTTCCAGAGGCCGAAAGGACTAAACCCACAAAAAATTGTAGCCTTATATCATTTAGACAACTGCTACAATCTAAATCCTATGCTGTATCACTTTTCCTCTTCTATAGTCTCATTTTCTTAAGGCTTTAACCTTCCAATCCTGACCCGTCCCTCACTCTCTGATTGACACACACCATTATCCACCCCTGACTTGTTCCCAAGCACCACCTCATATTTACCCTGAATAAGATGTGTCCTCCCAAAGGTCACAGCAACTCATTCTTTCATATTGCACATGATTTAGGCTTAGGAGTTTGGGTCCACCCTTTTTCTCCCTAGAACTATTTCTAGATCATTAGTCTTCCATAAAATGATGCCTCTTCCTTTAACTTTGTACATCAATCCCTCCTTTTGCTGTGGGTGAAATTCCTTGACCTTTTCTTCCTACACTGAAATCTTTCACTTTTCTTCATTCCTGCTTCTGATGATTTGAAAATTTACATTGGCATGGATTTTGTTTTGTTTTGCTTCTTTTGTTTTGTTTTGTTTTTGAAGTGCTATAGCCTCATGCACACTAGGGAAGTGCTCTACTACTAAGCCACATCTCCATCTAGCCTTACTATCGGTTTGTGTCCATCAAGATGGTATGTTGATGTCCAAACCCCTGTTATCCATGATATGACCTTATACTTGGAAATAGTGTCTCACTGGATGTAATCAAGTTAAGATGAAATCAGTTGGCCCTAATCCAGTGTGACTGATGTTCTTTATAGGAAGAAGCAATGCCCTGTAAAAGCACACAGACAGAAAGACTCACAGACACACACACACACACACACACAGGTATGCACACGCATAGAGAAAGAACATGGAAACTTGCAGAGATCAGAGTTATAAGGGGTGATCAAAATATATGGTTAAAATTTAAATTAAAAACTTTATTATGGTAAAAGATACACTGCCACTAATCCCCCTCAAAACACTCCCCCTCATTTTGAACACACTTATCCCATCATTTCTGCCACTTCTTGACACAGTTAGGTAAGCCCTCATTGGTGAGTGTCTTTAGCTGTGCTATCTTGATATTATTAAACTTTAAACATTCACCTTACTTCCCATCACATCTCCTGTGTTTCCCCAAACCAAGGAACATACAAGGACGCCAGACATTGGCACAAGAGTCCTTTCTTAGAGACTCTGAAGAGAACATGGCCTTGCAAACTCCTTTATCTCAGACATGCAGCTTCCAGAATTGGGACAGATGAATGCCTGTGGTTTAAGCCACCTAATTTGTGGTAGTTTATTACAGTAGCCCCAGGGAAGTAATACATAAATGAGTACCTCACCATACATTATAGCCTCTCAGTTACTTTGCTTCTGCTTCATCAATGACCTCTTCCAGTCAATGTTAGCCACCTCCTCTCAGTCATACACCTGAAATCTGTTTTCACCAAACTGCTCTACTCTGAGACCTCTGCTTGAGATGTTTGCTATTTTCTCATTTTCTCATCTTCCAGTTGCTTGCTGGCTTACTCAGCTGCTCTCATTAATATTCTGGTCTTTTTACCCTGATATTTGGTTCTTTCTTCACTCAACTTAAAATTCTAAGATTCCATTGTCCAAGCTTCTAAACTCTCTTGCCCCTTTATCATTTATAACACTTGCTTGGCCATACTTCAACTTTGGCTGAATTTAACTATCCACTCTCTTCACACCTCTACTGGGAAGAAAACAACGCCAAGCAGAAAATTGGCAGTAATAAAATTTCCCAGGGATCAACCTCAACTGGCCATCAGTGCCAGGCCCTCACACTACTGAGCGAGTCTCTAACTCTCTAGATAGTATACTCACCAAAAACATTATGCACACAATCTACAGATGTACTTCTATCCTGTCTTTATCCTTCCTATTGAGTAGCACACATTCCTCCTTTATTTGAAGATCATTTCCTCATCTGTTTTCTTAACCCCAGCCTTTCTACCACATCAACAACTCTGCATACTGAATCATCTTTTCCTTCTCCTTCATTTCCTTCCTCTTCTGCTCTTACACCTGCCCATCAGCATTTAAACATATTAAAGTCTTTTTTATTATGAAAGCCCATCCATCCCGAGACTCTATCCACCTGTTATCTCTTTCAGAGAAGTCTGTATTGATTGTCTTTATTTTCTTACTTTTCTCTTACCTCTCATGTCCTTTGAATTGGCTCTGTCCTCAAAATTCCACTGAAGAGCTCTCATCAAGATTTCTAACAGCATCCATGCTGTTGCATCTACTAGAAACATTCCATCCTCAAATTATTTGATCTCCAAATGGAACTCCATCCTACTGACTAGGATTTTCTTGACAATATTCTTTTGATTTCTGTGGCTTCTATGATACCACACACACAAGCTTTCCTCCGATCTCTCAAGATAATCCTTCTTATTTTCTGTGGTATTTTTCTCTTTCTATGCCATTTTAAAAATTAAGTAATTTCTAGGCTTTTTTCTTACTCCATGCTTTCCCACTCACTCCCACAGCTTGTTTTACTACCCTTGAACCAATAACTCCTAAATCTTACCTCCATCCCAATATCTCTTCTGAACTCATGATCCACATGTATCCAGGTGCCCATTCAAATTTCCTTTTGGATACTTTACAGACCTTCTGAATGCAATGTGCCCAAAATTCAGTTCATAAATTCTATCACCACTCTTGGTCCTACTTTATTACTTTTACAATATACCATATTTTGCTACAGGCAGCTAAAGCTGTGACTCTAGAGTCATACTTGACTTGTCCCCCCTTGATCCCTTTGCCACCCTATGGATTTCATAAACCACATATGAATTCAGCATAATGCATCTCATTTTCACATGAGGAACCAACACAATTTCCACAAGTTTATATTTTCCTCCAATAAGTCCCTATTTACGTTCAGCCTCCATCCTTGCTTCTGCAGAATTTGGGACCTTACTCCTCTCTTTTCTTTTGTATTTGTCATAGCTATACTCAATTTAATCTCCCCACTCACAGTGGCACCTAATAGTTCTCTCTTTTGCAACTTTATCTCTTCTTTTCCTAGAGCCTCTATCCTCTCTTCCTAGAAACATGCTGATGTCTCCAACGTGGAAACTCCTTTTAAAGCTAGCTTTTGCATAAACAACCATTCTCTCTTCTTCCTTTTAGCACCCTTTCAAAGAGCTATGAGTATTCACTGGTGAGGTCCCGGGCTTCAGGCCACAGTGGAGTCACAGAAGAATTATTCTGTTGACAACAACAACGATATATTTTGGATAAATCTTAAAAATAAACTGTCTGAAAGTAGTGGGAGCAATGTAAAGCTGGAGGAACTATGACTATCTATAGATAGAATGTCGCAAAGTGATATTCACATTTAAGTAAGTTTTCCCCTGAGGATACTGTCCTTTACATAGGCTCCATGGAGTAAAGACATCAAGAAAAAAATCTGCCATGGATTCAGGACTGAGTCTGAGGCTGTGGGAATGTCTGGAAATTAAAATGGAGAATGCTAGAAAGAAGGAAACTGCCACAGATGATGGAATCCCAAAATCAATACACAAACTATTATCAAGTTTTGACTAACCCGTGAACTGTACAGGGCACCATCTCAGTATCCAATGGAAAACAACAGCTGGGAGGCTAAAAATACACAAAGGCTTCAGCAGCTACCTAGTGTGAAGTGTCAAAATTTGGTGTCCAAGTCGATGCAGAGGGTTTTAGGAAATTCTGCAGTCTTTACATTAATACCCAGAAATGTTATAGCACCAGAAAAAGAACTATACCCTAGAACTAAGAAAAAAACTAAAATGGACCAAGGCAGTATGATCAAAGAGATCCACGAGTATGTCAACTGCCTAAAATAAGATACAGTATTTCTCAGGGAGGAGATAACAGCAATGGGTATAACTATAAAACGTGATCTACAATGTTCAGTATACAATACAAAAATCAGTAATAGGTAAATGTAACTCATAACTGAAAAAATCAGTCATTGCAAGCAGATCTACAGCCAGTCCAGATGTTGGACTAGTCAGTAGAAAATATTCAGATTGGAATATGAATAGAAAAATAGTTGAAGAAAAAGTTAACAGTCATAGTGACCTGTGGAATAATATAAAACAATCTAACATATAAAACAATTTAATATATAAGTCATTAGAGTTCCAGAAGGACAGAAAAAATGTGGCAGATAATATATTTTAAGAAATAATGGCTTCCAAATTCCAAATTTGATGAAATACAAAAACTGAGAGAATCATAAAGCTCAGCAAAACCCAGGTAGAATAAATTCAAAGAAAATTACCCAGAATCATATCATTCATACTGCTGAAAATCAAAGACAAAAAAATGTTATAACTTTCAGAGAAAAAGACCACATTTGGAAGAGTGATGATAAGAATGACAGCTAACTTTTCATCAGAAATAATGGAGGCCAAAAGACAATAAAAAGACCATTTTTAAAGTGCTAAAAGAAAAAAAAGGAGTCAAACTAAGATTTTATATCTTGAGAAAACATCCCTCAAAAATAGGGACAAAACAGAGATTTTCAGGAAATACTGGGAGTGTTTGTCTATGCAGAGCTGTACCACAAGAAACACTAGAGGATATTCTTCAAACTGAAGGAAAATGCTATCAAATAGGAATCTGGATCTAGGGGAAAGAACAAAATTGCAGAAAATGGTAAATATTGTTCATGTTTTAAAAGACTACTATTTCTACCTTTTATTATTTTTAAAAAAGATAATTGGCTCTCTATAATAAAAATGAGAATGTACTGTACATTTTATAACATGTAAATGTAAAAGGAATATTTTATAGTGTTATATTAAATCAAATATAGATAGATAGCTTGTGACTCTAGGAATATATATACAGAGTCCAAAAAAATAAATGTATACACATTTCAGCAGTTACCATGCTAATAAATGTCTGGAAGCTAATGGTCACCACTTTGAGTACCTCTTGTAACTGAGTCCAAAGGTAACTTGTATTAATCTCATGATGTCTCAATAAATTTAGTATTAAAATATTTATTCAGGTTTTTATTTTCCCAATGTATACATTTTTTTTGTGAACTCTGTATAGTCATCCTAAAGTAAGTACTCAAAAATAATATAAAGAGGTAAAACTAACAAGGCAATAAAGGATATAAAAGGGAATACTTTTTTTAAAAAGCTTAATTGTTCCTAAAGAAGATAGAAAAAGAGAAACAGAGGACCAAAATCCAGAGGGACAAAAGAAAACAGGTCATTATAATAAATGTAAAATAGATCAAACATTCCAATTAAACAACAGAGATTATAAAATGGGGGATGGGACCTCATCTACCTACAGTATATGTTATTTACAAGGGACACATTTTGAATATAAAAATTTAAATGCATAAACATAGTGAAAAGAAATTTACGGAGACAGAGGTGTCACACAAACAGCAAGAGAACTAATGGGTACACCAACATCAGTCAAGGTCTACTCCAGGACCAAGGATGATTAGGATCATTTAATGATGATATAAGTATCATTAAGAAAACAAATATTCCTAAATATATATGTATCTTACAACAGAGCATTAAAATATATAAAACGAAACAGAACTAAAGGTAGACAGACAAATCTTTAATTGTAGTTTTTAATACCACCCTACCAGTAACTGAGAGAACAAGTAGGCATAATTCAATAAAAATATAGAATACTTGAACGCTGCTATGAACCATCTTAGCATTCATAAAGCACTACCTCCAATACCTGCAGAATACAGAGTTTTTCCAAGTATATACAGAACATTCACCAAGATAGGCCACAGGGTAGGCTGTAAAATAAGTCCCAGGAAAATGCAAAACACTGAAATGATACAGAGTATACCCTCTGGCTGCATCAGAATTAAATGGGAAGTCAGTAACAATTAAAACCCATACCCTACTGATTTATTTTACAGTTTAGAACCACATACACATTGTTTAACACGTGTTCCCTAACTTTCTCTGACCCTCCTTAATATTTTACTTTTAAAAGTCACAAACGCTGGGAGTGGTGGTACACACTTATAATCCTGGAACTCTGGGAGTCTGAGGATCAAAGTTTCAGGTCAGCCTGAGGAATTTAGTGACTTAGTTAGACCCTATCTGAAAGTAAAAAAGGGCTGAGGATGTATCTCAGTGGAAATGTCCTGGGCTTAATCTCCAGTACGGAAAAGTTACAACTGATGTCCTGATCCTGATCCTTATATCTAGGCCTTTAAAATATTTTATTAGTTTAATGAATTCAGTACATGGCTAACCTAACAGAGTCAATCAACACTCATTCAGGACTTCATGTGTGTCTCACCCTGTGATAGAAATAATAAACATTACTATTGCTTTAAATAGCATTTTGGATGTGTCAGTCATTGTTGCAAAACACTTTACAATTGTTAAACCATGACACTGAATCTTCATAATCATCGTATGAGACGCTGTGATGATTAAAGGGCATTAACAACGTGATCGGTTTGGGAGCTGCCCAGGGGATCAGGAAAGCACAATTCCGGGTGTATCTGGGTGGGTCAAGGAGGAGTAACCGTGGGGTCTACATCTGGTCCTCACCCCTTCTTTGATCTCTTCCCCAGCTCTGCTTCACAGCCATGATGAACTAAGCAGCTCTGCTCCATCACGCCCTTCTGTCCTGATGTTCCTGCCCTGGAGCCAACTGATCAGACTGAATCCCCTGAAATAGTGAACCAAATTAAACCCCTCCCGAAGCTGTGGGTGTCAGGTATTGTGTCCAAGTAATGGGAAAACTGAATAATACAGATGGGTGCAGTTTTGTTTTGTTTTGTTCTTAATATTGAGACTGTTTTAAAGATGAAGAAATGGAAGCAGAGACAAGTAAAGTCATTTGCTAATGGTCACACAGCTATTAAGCAGTATGCTGAATCACCAGCCCCAGCTGTCTGACTCTAGGGTCATGTGTATGAACACCACACTACATAGAGCTATGGGGAGTCTTTGACTTCAGTGCTTCCAGACTGGTGGAAGGCAGAAGATTAGACATTGTGCACAATCATAACATAGAAGATGCTGGACACGCTGGCCCTCTCCAATTTCACCATGTTTCTCTGCGCTTCGTATCCCAATAAAGACACTTAGTAATCACCCTCATCACCCCTTATACACCTTCTTTGAAGGAAATACACAAAAGTCTCATTTACAGCATAAAATTAGCTATAAAACCTCAACACCGATTCATGTGCTTGCTCACAGAATGTGCATTTTAATAGTTCCTTTTTAACTTACCCCAAATGCATTTTTCCAATTTTGGAATGTCAGGAAGTTATAGGACAGATGTAGAAAGGTTGTAGGAGGGTTATGGAGGTGTGCCTGGGTATTGCTGAAGTCTTACCACATGGAGTAATATGGTTTCTTTACCCTTAAGTAACTTGGATCCATAATACTCTGAGTACTATAATTTTTAATTAATTACTAACAGCAATTTAAGTTTAAAATGAATATTCTTCAGGAAGCCACTTACTATTCAAATTCTTCTACCTTTCTTCTCTGTAAAGACAATATTTGCTTCCTAGGATTGTAAAGTTTAAGCAGTAGGCATCACTGCAATACCTGGAATATAGTGCAGGATGCCTGATAAACGCTTTTAAAAAATCAAAATCTCAACTTATTAGTCTCTTCATATTAGAACTTTTTGGGAATAAATAGTTTAGCCTTTGAAATAAGTTTTATAATACTTTAGCCTCTGATAAGATCTCAGGCCTATGGAGAACACAATATATTGAAATGGAATTCAAAGAAGAGAATATACCCTCAGGCAGAGGCTTTGATTTTGCAAATTTCCACAGACTTAAAGTTTTAAAAATAAACAGTAAATCTTGTTCTGAGCTAAACACTGTAAAAATAATAGAAAATAGTAAGTTATGTTTAGCTGAGAACTTTAACTTAATTTATGTCATCTACATAATGATATTTGCACAACAGCTATTATTTAATTCTGGGTTTTAAGAGTCTATACAACTTCTAGAAACAATGGCAGCAGATTCTTCATTCTCAAAACTCAGATGAAAACAACAGGAATAAAAGTTCCCCTGGAAATTTTCAGTTCAAAATTGGATTTCAAAATCGACTTTTTCAGTTTGAATTGGCCATGATCAGTAAGACAAAGTGTCCCCCCAAAGGGAAGTACAACTTCATTCTTACATTTTAAAAAGTTCACATAATCGTTTCATTTTTAAAAGATGATCTATTATTAAAGAAGATGCAAGCTGGGATTTGGAAAGGTATTGGTCTTGCAGGAGCATCTGACAAGGCCACAGTTATCGAATAACTGCCAGCAATGAAGATTACTGGGGGATCGGGGTGATGGAATTCTTTTTTCCTTCTGCAGAAGACTCTCAGTTAACTGTCCAGTTTTGTTTCTAGGGCAATCTGAGAAAACTGGTATGTTAACTGTGTTATGGGGGAGTATTGCTTGTGATGAAATTGATTCCTGACAGGCAGACTGCATATGGGCTGAAAGATGCTCAACACCTTAAGGAAAGTCAAATCTTTGTGACTGTCTGAGGGTGATGACTCTTGTTTGCAGCTGGGACTGTCCTTTGCAGGTCCACAAAAGCCTGTGAAGTTGTTACAGGGCACACTGGTTCTTGTGAAGCAGGAGGCTTTTAAACAATGGTGACTCACTCCTGCCTGCTGTGCCTCTCTCTGCATCATTAGCAGTCAGGCAGGGTGGCATTAAGGAGCCCACAAGATAGGTGCTCAACTGCTGCAAGGATATCTGCAAGAAAAGCAGTTCCTGATGCTTCCCAGCCAGCAAGGCAGGACTCCTGTCCCTTGTCCTTCTGAGAAGACTAGTTTTGAGTTTTCTATGAGTCTTGTGAGTCTGCATGTTAAATTGATCCAGTGCCAGTGTGCACTGCAGATACAAAATAGATGAGATATACTATGAAGGACCAGAAGAAAATTATTAAATTCCTTGCATCCAGAGATAAATTTTTTGTTTAAAATGTTCCTGTCATGAAAATAAGAAGAAACTCCCCCCTCCATGTTTCCTGGTCTCTGGTGATAGTTCTGAATCTTTCCTACAAATCAAGATCACTTTTAATTCCTGGACCTGTGCTTATTTGAAAGGAAAGCTAAGTAACAGTACTTCCATCAGTTAATGTCAGCAGTTTTGAGAACTTCAAGGAAGAACAGCAGTGGTGGTGAACCTATGGCACACATGCTGCAGTGGGCACACAGAGCCCTCTCTGTCAGCATGCGAGCCAAGTCACTGCAGCAAGCTAAGTCACTCCAGCATCCAACCATTCAGGTTTAATTGCAGTGTTGGCAGTTTTTGATAAATAAGTGAGTTTTGGGTTGCAGTTTGGGCACTTGTCTCTGAAAGTTTCACCATCGCTGATATATAGGAATCAAAGTCACAAAAGTTCTCCCAAATGCAACATGGTCTCCATGTCCACACCAAATGCTGATGTTTATACATCTGCTCCTTACTTTTTTACCCTCTTAATCTTTGCTTCCATCAGATGTCCCTTCCAGAATGTATATGCTAGGGGGATCTTTCGCACACCTTATCTCAACTCTTCTTTCTTTGAGGTCTTTCTGTTCTCTAGAGTTCATCTCAATTTTGTCTGAGTTTCAAGGAACTTGAAATACCCTTGACTAGAAATGCCCAAGGTCACTGGTTGTTTCTGTAGGTGACTGGTAAGAACTGTGTTTGATGTTTGAGCTTGGCAAGAATATACCTGCTTGCCTCACTGTAGGACTTTTGTTAGGTTCCATGAACCTAAGAATGGTACTGCTGGCTTCAAATTTGATGGTAGAGAATTAGAAGAGCTATTTAGTGAAAAAGGAGGGGTCAGGCAGCTAGAAGAGAAATGTGCACAGTTAGCTGACTGCAGGAAAGAATAATCCTACCAGAAAATGGTCTTATCTAACATGCTGCTGCCGGAAATAGTGACGAAAATTCTGAATATCTGCTCTTTCTTTTTTCTTTGTTACGGTACCAGGGATTGAACTCAGGACCTTGACTTTGTGAGGGAGGCGTGGCGCCACTGAGCTAAATCCCAGGCTCTTTCTTTCCCATAAACTTGCCCTTGTTTCTCAGTGAGTCCTTATGATTCACTTCCCTAAAACTGCAAACAAAGGAGACACACACTCACAGGACAGTGGAAATGTCAACTGTAACAGTTGATAGATCCTCTTTGGAAAGTAGTTTAACATTCATGTTCCTGACACCATCAATTCTACTCCTGAATATTTGTTCCAGGAGGCTAAAATAAACCAGCAAAATCACCGGAATGATTTTTTTTACTCATTCATGAAGTCTACATAGCAATATGCAGCTAGCCGAAACATTAAAGAAAAAAAGCATAATGTCTGAATATGCTATGAGTACAACCTTGGACAAAGGTGAGAATGAAAACTGTCATGATAAGATGGTAAGATTATGCATAATATGCTGTATCTCTATTAGAGACTGTTCAGCCTGTTATCTTATTTAAATACAGAATGAAAAATTTAAGAAAGACAATTATTAAGTTATGTGGATATTAGGAAGGACATTTTCTCATCCCTAGTGCATTTCTAAGTGATATGGCTTACCATTTTTATACCTGGGGAATATAAGCATCCTTAGGTCACAATATGTAAGTTTTTTTCTAAGCTGACAGGGTAGACTACTATAGAGTCACATTTATAGAAACATATAATTTTATAATTAAATGAGTATTTAATCTAAGATTTTCACTTTATAAGTTTGGGAGCTGAGCCACAATCTTTCTGGCTTTCACATAAGCCAGGTTTTTTAAGTCAAGAGACCAATATTATACTTGGTGTTATTATTTCTATCTATTATTAAATTGCGCTGTATTAGGATCAGCATTGTGTTATTTTTATATATATCATTTCTCTTCATTTTCACAGTTCTCCTGAAATGCAGTTATCGTATTTTATAGATCAACAAAGTTTCTTGCTTGAGATTAAATCCTAATAGCAAATGGCTACACAGAGCTTAGAATGTGCTAGGCAATTTGCATGTACAAGGCCCTCTACATATATTAACTCATTTAATCCTGAGAACATTATAAGGTGAATAGCAATCACATTCCCACTAAAGAGATGAGGAAATTAGCTATATAAGGTGAGAACTTGCATAAGGTCTTGGCTTTGCTAATAGCGGAGACAGGATTCAAACTGTTTCCAGAGACTCTTCCCTAAGTTACTGCTCCATGACCCCCTTGATGAGTGACTCATTGGTCTGGTTTGCATTTCTGGCTAATGCGCCTTCCATTGTACCACATTGTCCCTGCTTTGGCAGATGAGAAAACTGAAAACAAGGCTGAGTGATTATCCTTGGCCATATGACTAGCTCATGGTTGAGAATTACCCTCTTCACTTTTAATCTAATGATCCGCCTATTATCCCAGACTGCTGGGAATGAAAAGAAAATTAACCTAGCTAAGAACAAAAGGAAATGAGAAAAGGTCTCAGGGAAATTAAGTCTAAGACCTTTAAAAAAGATTTAAAAATCTTCCTTGTTTCACTTCCTGCCATGTAGTTTAATGGGACTTTGTGCTACAGGTACTGGCTAATTCCCATCTTTAGGAATCGGTGACCCATTAAGGATGGGGAAGCAGCAACGTGAGGCAGCAGCCATCTGCCTGAACCTCTGGTGTTCTAGGATTCAGTCAAACTGCATCTGCGTCTGTGTGTATGTTTTTATATTGGAAAATGACATGCTAACATATAGGAAATCTCATTTTCTGATTATTTTGAAAAAAGAGTTTCTTGAGCAAAACTGAGCTTATAGGATGTAATGGCTAGTTGTGTGTTCACTTTGGTAGTTCACAGTATATTTATCTAATCAAAGTTCTGATGTAGAAGTATTTTGTAGATAAAATTAACATCTATAACCAGTAGACTTTAAGAAAAGGTGATTATTTTTGATAAGTTGGTGACACTTCATCCAATCCATCAAAGGCCTTAAGAATAACAACTGAAGTTTCCCGGGGATACTTACCTATTATTATGGCCTATGTTTAGATGTTCCCCCAAAGCCTCATGTGGTCATAAGTGGGCTTTTTGTTTTTGGGTTTTTTTTTTGGTACCGGGGATCGAACTCAGGTCCTTGCGCTTGCGCAGCAGGCGGTGAAACCACTGAGCTAAATCCTCGGCCCTATAAGTGGGCTTTTTTAGAGGTGGCTGGATCTAGAGTGTGTGATGCTGGGAGTAAGGGCGGATGATTACTAAATCAGTCCACTGATTGGTTTGGCATCTTCCCTAGGCCCCATAGCCTAGATCAAGAATAAAAGGGGCAGAAAGAAGCTGCTACGGTCATTTGGATTTGCTGCTTGCTACCTTCTGCCTGCCCTGCTTTGCCATGGACTGTTTCTCCTCTGTGATGCCCATATGCCATGCCACCCTGCCATGGAGCCAGCCAACTATGGACTGAAACTTCTATGAACTGTGAGCCAATAAACCTTTCCTCCTTTAACTTTCGGTGTCAGGCATTCTGTCCTAGCAATGAGAAAATTAACTAAGACACCTAGTCATTCTTTCATCCACCCACCCATCCATTCATTCACCCACCTATCCATCCATAATATTGGCTCCCTTTCTCTGGAGAACTCTGACTGAGATATAGGTCTTGCCAGGACTGCATTTTGTTATAAGAATGCTAAGCAGACAAATCCACCTGACAGACAAATCATGAAAACCGGATATGGAGAAATAAGACTTTGAGTACATGACATTACATACTACCACCTAGACATGACATTATATGCTGCCACTTAGGGCGAGACCAGAGCAAGTAGTTTCCTCTGCCCTTAGATCCCAGCAGACAGACAATCAGCAAAAATATTATACCAGTCAGAACAGGAAGGGGTATGCTCGAGGGGAAACACAAGCTCGAGCAGCTGTGAGTCCCTGCAGCAACAGGATGACAGCTTAGAGTAAAGAACATGCACTCAGATTTCTAGAAATTACTAAAAACAAAGGCAGTACTCTGGGAGTATTGAGAGAATACGTTGGTCAGTGCTGATGGTGAGCTGCAGGTATCCCTGGTGCCCTGAAGAATGAGCTCTGACAGTCCAGAGCATCTCTACTTCTTCACTTCAATACCTTCAGGCCTGGGGAAGGGTTAAAGTTTGTGGTTGATCTGCTTCCCATTTTAAAGTAAATGGATCCTTTCAAATTTTTTTCCTCATCCCTGTGTTCCAGCAGCTCCTTCCCCTAAATGACTACATGGAAGCCAGAGAGCAAGATACCAGGCAGGCAATCAATCTCACCTTTGCTTCTGAGGTGGGTTCCAAGAAGCACAGGCGATTCCCAAGTCCCTCGGCTGCCAGGCAGAACTTCCTTTGCTCCTTGTGAACATTGGCAATGCACTGCAGGACCACTTCATCTTCCTGCCGGGACAGATACACAGAGTGAGTGGTGAGGGGCTGCCTCCCTGCTGAGTCAGACCTCAATCCCCCTACTGTCTGAATCAAGCAAGATGTGCATCTCCAAGGCCAGACATGTACTTTTTCTTTTTACCTGATTAGGGAAAGAGAATTTTTTATTCATATGGCATCACTGAGCATCCCAACTCCATTCTGGGGTGAGGTCAGTCAAAGCTAGTACAAGTTGAGCATCTCTAATCTGAAAACCCAAAATGATCCAAAAGCCAAAACTTTTTGAACTCTGACAGGGTGCCACAAGTCAAAATTTTCATGCCTGACCTCACATGATGAGTTGCAGTCAAAGCATAGGTGCATTAAAAATACTTCAATACCTTCAGGCTATTTATTGTGTATAAGGTGTATACGAAACGTACATCACTTTTGTGTTCAGACATAGGTCCCTATCCCCAAGATATGTCAATATGTAAATACAAGTATTCCATTATCTGAAAAAAAATCTGAAATCCAAAACACTTCCAGTCTCATGTATTTTGGCTGGATTGAGGATACTTAACCTGACCACGGAGTGGACATACTTCATACATACACAGCATGGGCTTCACTTCTGGGATGTATAAAAGGCATACAGAATAGGTGAGCGAATAACTCCAACACCTGCGTGAATAAGGAAGTATCACAGCAATCTTTCCAAATATGCAAGAAAACAATAGGATGTGATCATGAGGAAAAGAGAATACAGGAGAGGTCAGTGTAAGTGGGATTAGTGGAGGGCAAGCTCACATTAGGCTGTGGAAAGAGGTGGTAGATATGTTTTATTGGGGGGAGGCAATGTATGGAGTGGGAGGTACATTTGCCAGACATTACAGATCAAAGTTACGGCAGGTCACAGAAGACAAGTTTAGATTCATGGCAGAAGAATACTGAAGATCCAGAGTGGAAGAATTTTAAGGTCAAGCAAAAGAGCCACCCTGAACTCCCAAGCAAGGGTCTCCCTCCTAAGAAGCATCCTCCAAAGCAGCTCTCCTAAAATCTCAGAAGCTTTGTTTTAGTGGCTTCCCCTCAATGCCTAGGAAGGAGGGAGCCCTCCATTGCTGCTAGTATGCACCCTTCATGCACAGCCCTCCTGGAGGCTGAGAGGAAAACAATCCTCTTACAATTTTTGCCAGCCCTTTTCCTCCCATCTGTCAGTCTATAATCTCTATCAGTTCACCACTACTCGCCATTGAATTTGAACACTAAGAAGATTCACAGGAGCAGCTATCTTATAGAAGTAATGAAAAAGGAGAGCTGGCTGGAGCTTCCTGGTTAGCATTAGTGCATCTCTTTCTCTGTCTTCTCCATGCATACCCTAAGAGCTGGGTTTGTCACAGAGTGTTGCAAAGGCAGATCAGGTACAAATGGTGTTTCATAATCTGTGTTTGTGGTGTGTCTTCCTTAAACTTGAACTGTGATATGTCTTTCAATGAAAAAAATAAAATTCTCCACCTGGTGGGAGTGAGAACCTGTTCACTAGTAACAGATGCCCACGAAGACATGAAATGGTGCTTAAAATTAGCTGAGGGGCTACAGGGAAATGAAAAAAGACACATATCACAGGTATATGGAAAGGATACTGGGGGAAAAAAAAGAGTACCATAGTTTTACTACAGTTCTGAAATGTCACTGTTAATTATCATATTGAGACAGTAATAAATTCAGGTGCCTTGGCTTATATTGAAGTCAGAGTTCATGGTCTTCATTTTAATTGAGATGGAAGAAAATTCTAGAATATCACTGCTTCCAAAAGTTGGTTCAGTGCAATCTCTGAAAAGAATGACATTTTTACTCAAGGTGGCAATGCCCCTCAATCTATGTCAGTTATAGCTCTGTGAGCCTCCTACAAGGCACTAGCAATAGAATACTCTCAGTTGTCACAATGACTGAGAGCCGCTACTTGCAAGGGGAAGCAGAGGTCCTGAAAGTTAAGTGGTCTGTAATGTAAGTGACAGTTCTCAAGATACACATTTTTTTTCCATCAAAACTGCCAAGAATACCCTCTGTTGAGAAATATTTAAGTATTTCTCAACTACACATAATTCATTTGTAAAAACAAACGTCAACAAGAACCCCAAACTAGGCATTTGGAAAAAACAGGAATGTGATTATGCCCCAGATTTTTCACAAACAAATGAAATTCTGAAATTTGGCAGTTTTCCCTTCGATATGTGCCTTGAAGGATCTTGTTCCACAATCTCATTTCCCATTTTCTTTCCATTCCAGGGTGCCCAACTTCCCTTGGTGTGAACTTGCACTAGCTCTCTGTTCGTCTTCTGCAATATTCTTGTCCTATAATCTTTCTAACACAGGCTGCCAAGAAACTAATGGAATAAGTGAACTTGCCTTAATTCAATAATCATTGCTAAATAGTAGCCCTGAATCAGCACATCCCTATGTCAACAGACTGGGTGACACACAGAAGAGTGTGGGACTCCAGGCCAAAATAATGCTTCTCCAAACACTTTTGATTTTTTCCACATTTGTCGAGAACCTTATGCTTAATGCTGACCCAGCTGCAGACACTACCTGATACGGCAAACTATACCTACCTTTGCTCCATGCAGAAACTGCTGTCTTTGTAAACTTCTAATGGACAGACATCTGTAGTTTTCAAATGTCTGTCATTGAAATCTTTGTACTGAATTCCATTTGGAGTCACAGGTAAAACTCCAATACATGGACGTAGGCAAGGACTTACTGAACAGAGCCCAAACTGCACAAGAAATAATACCATGAATCAACAAATGGGATCTCATCAAATTAAAAAAAGTTTCTACACAGCAAAGGAGACAGAAACCTACAGAATGGAAAAAAATGCTGCCAGCTATTCCTCAGATAGAAGCCTAATATCTAGAACAAAGAACTCAAAATAATTAGAACCCCCCTCAAAATTAGGCGAGCGAAATGAATAGACACTTCTCAGAAGTACAAATGGCCAATAAATACATGAAAAAAATGTTTAACATCACTGGCAATTGGAGAAATGCAAATCAAAACAACACAGACTCCATCTGACTCAAGAAAGAATGGCTATAATCAAGAAATCAAATAATAATGAATACTAGCAAGGTTTGTTGCTGAGAATGTAAACTAGTACAACCACTATGAAAATACATATGAGATCCTTCAAAAAACTAAAAATAGGTATTCCATTTGGCCAGTTATTTTCCTTCTGGGTATTTTCCCAAAAGAGTTAAGGGCATCATATTATGGTGATACATGTATACCTATGTTCATAGTAGCACAGTACATAATACCTAAATCGTGGAAACAGTCTAAAAGTTCATCAGAACCAATATAGTGAAAATGGCCATACTTCCAAAACTGTTATATAGATTTAATTTCAACAGCATATCATACCAGTGGAACAGATTAGAAGATGCAGAAACAACTCCAGACATACTCAGCCACCTCATCTTTGACAAAGGGGCCAAACACCCTCACTAGAAGAAAGATAGACTCTTTAATAAATGGTGCTGGTAGGGCTAGGGATTTAGCTCAGTGGCACTGTGCCTGGCTCACAAGCACAAGGTTCTCAGTTTGATCAATGGTACAAAATAAATAAATAAATAAATGGTGCTGGAAAAACTGGGTTTCAACTTGCCAAAGATTAAAACTAGACCCATATCTTTCACCATTCACTAAACTAAAATCAAAATGGATCAAAGATCTAAATATTAAAACAGAAACACTAAACCTGCTGGAAGATAGGTTAGGTAGAACTCTTGAAGACACTAGCATAGGAAAAGACTTTACGACTCAGTCACATGAGAACTAGCACAAAGAATCAACAACTGGGATCTCATCTTATTAAAAAGCTTTTGTACAGCAAGAGAAACCACCAACAGAGTGAAGAGACAACCCAGAATGTGGGAAAATATTTTTACTAGCTGTTTCTCACACAAAGGACTACTATCTAGAATATATAAAGAACTAAAAGATCAGACCTCCCAAATTTAAAGACCCAATCCAAAAATGGGCATCTGAAATGAATAGACATTTCTCAGATGAAGAAATAGAAAAAGCAAATAAACATGTGAAAAAATGTTCAGCATCACTGGTCATTTGTGAGATGCATACGAAAACAACACTGAGATTCCACCTCACCCCAGAAAGAATGGCTGCTGTCAAGAAATCAACCAATAGCAAATGCTGGCAGGGCTATGGGGAAAAAGAACTCTTCTCCATTCTTGGTGGGAGTGTAGACTGGTGCAACCACTTTGAAAATCAGTGTGGAGATTCTTCAGATAACTAAAACTGGAGGTTCCATTTGACCCAGCTATTCCCCTTCTTGTTTTCTTCAAAAGAATTAAAAGCATCATACCACAGTGATATATGCACACTCATGTTTGTAAAGGCCCATCAACTAGTGAGTGGATAAAGACGATGTTTTTTTAATAAAGTGAAATACTACTCAGCCATAAAGAAAGATAAACTAGAGCTATTTATATCTAAATAGATGCACCTTGAGACCATACTCTTAAGTAAAATAAATAGGACACACGTGTAAATACTGAATTGTTTCTGTGATGTGAGAGACTGAAAGTATACATGAGTACCAAAGTGTACAATGGATATTGTGAAATAGGAAAAACATGTTCAAAGAGGAAGGGAAACTAGGGAGGAGGGGCAGGGGAAAGGAAAGAAGGAAGAGGAAAAAAATGAGAAAAGAAAGAAAAAACAAAGCTTTTGTAAATAGGGAGGGGTGGAGGGGTTGAAGGGAGGGAAGGGGAATGGGAAAAATAAGAACCAAGATATATCGTGTACAGGTACAAATTCCTAATGATGAATGTGATCATAATGTATACCTAAAATGTACACCTAAAATAAACTTAATGAATTAAAAAAAGATGAATGGATAAAGAAAATATGGTATTTATACACAATGGAGTACTACCCTGCCACAAAGGATAAACTTGTGTCCTTTGTAGAAAAACGGATGCACCCTGATACTGTAACGTTAAGTGCAATAAATCAGACACACAGCTTAAATATTGCATCATTTCTCTTACATGAGAAACCCAAAATATAAAGCGCAAAATAAAACACAGATGATTGGAAATAGGGAGATAGATCTTCCTCTAATGGGAAGGGTACCAAGGGATAGAGAAGGGGGAGGGAAAGGAGAGGAAGGGAATGAAAAAAGAAATAGATGTATTATGTACATGTACCAACTCCCCTTGAGGAGTACAATCATTATGTACTGCAAAGTGCAGTACTAATACAAATTGAAAAAAAACAAATGAATGGATAAATGAGGAATTTATAAAAAATGCAATATTACTCTGCCATAAAGAAGAATGAGTAGGATTCATTTGTAGGAAAATGAATCCACTTTGAGACAATAATGTTAAGTGAAATAAATCAAACACACAAGCTTAAATATCACATAGTTTCTCTTATATGGGAAATCCAAAATACAACTAATTTAAAGACCAAGATAAAAGATAGGTAATAATAAACAGGGAGCTACATCTTTTGTAAATGGGAAGGGGACCAAGAAAGGAGGAAGAGGAGGGAGGAATGGGAAGAGAGGTAAAAAGAATTTAGATGTGTTATATCATGTACCAATTCGTCCATTCTTCAATGAATGTAATCCCTATATAGTGCAAATACATACTAATAAAAGTTTTAAGATGAGTATTTCAGCCCATCTCATTACTTGTGTCATTCCTGAGTACAATACAGAACACAAGTCCCTCGTGTTACCAGCTTTTCTTAACTTACTCATCCGGGTACTGACCTGCACTTTCTCCTTCCAACTTGACACTCTTACTGCTTCAAGTTGTTCTAAATCACATCTGGGCATTGTCCACAGATACCATTTCCAAGGAAGCCCCTTTGGTTGGAGGTTACAAATTCTTCCACCTCTTTCAGCTTTTTAGAGGCTTGTATTCTTCTCACATGCCCCTGTGACAAATCTTGAATACTCCTCTTTTACCCATGTGCAAAATGTCTTTCACTATGGGGTCAAAACCACCCTCCATATCTTTGGCAATCTGTCAATTGTCTAGTTAGTTCTCCCATTATTTATCTGACTTATTGACAATGAGGAAATACAACAAATGTGAATTAGACATACATTTATATGGTGTATATATTTCATTTATATATTATATGTAATATAATATCTAAATTATTGTATTATGTATTATATACATTTACATAGATTTATATATTTCATTTATATATTGTATATTTATATATTGACTATATTTCACTGACATCTCTGAGAGGATACTGTGGGTCTGCTAGGTTTTATAAGGCAAGTTCCAATAAAAGTATAATAATGAAGTAATAGGCTGAAAATGGTCAATTCAACGGTTTTTCTCCACTTGGCCTTATCAAAGTAATTTTAAGGTTTACACAGACAAACTGTCCAAAATGAACACCTGGACCCAATTATTCCTAGTCTGCCTTAGTAACACACTATCATGAAATTTCCTTGCCACTAGTCAGAATGATTTAATCTCCAAAATCCAAAACCAGACTCTCCCGTTCTGTGAGCCTAACCACCTCTTGCTTCCATTAGAGATGCTCGACTTCCTCAGAACTTCCACTTTAGAGAAGGCACTTGTATCTCCATTATTTCTTCTCCCTCAGGAAGAAGAAAAGGTTGGAGTTTTGATACAGAAAATAACTCTGGGGTTTTGGGCCATTATAAATTTATGGTTTCCTGGTAAATTACATCCAGCTTCTTTCAACTTTGATTTCACTCAAACGGGACCATAAGACTCCTTTTTTCTTTGGAGGAATCACAGAAGACATCAGTCAGTCAATGCCAAACAAGGACATCTCTCATCTTTAAGAGAAAGAGAAGCAAAGAGAAGAAAGTGCTGACCTGGGGCTGGGTAATCTGTAATGGTAAGGAAGAATAAGAAATTTTTCAGACTCAGCCTTTGTCCTTATGGGGACAGAGGGATCTGACTCTTTCATGTCCCTATGAAATAGCATCTTTAGGATCACACAAAGGTTTCCTGCTTTCTATTCAATAAGTCGAAAAGGCTCTGCCTGAATTTTAAAGTAACAACCCCTACACACAGTTGAGATCTACTTGATACTTCAAGTGTTGTCTCTTTCTTCCTACTGCCTTCCAAATAAATCATTTCCAGGCTCCTTAACATCCTCTTCACAGGACTCCTGCACTCTCATATTCAACTCTGTATTCTCCTAGCTCACCTACGTTTAACGATGGATCTTTCCCATCTCCATTTTCTCCTGCCACCCCTAAAGATGTTTTTGTCACTTTCCCTTGGCAACCTCAATCATTCTTCAGGCTTCCAGCCTTACTTCTGACGAGTGCTCATACAACCTGTGCCTCCAACCCCAGGGCTTTTAAGTGTTCCACACCTCTACCTATTCCTAAACACATCCCTTTACGTGTCACAACTCAACAACTCAAACCCACATGTCCTAGTGCACTAAAAAGGCTTCCTTTTCAGTCTACCCTTTTTATGTCCCCTGTGCATATTAATGGCATTTCCCACTTCTGTGCAAACCAGGCTTGGGCACCACTGTGCCATACCTCTGAATCCTCCCGGCTTCCTGTCCTATAGCAGAGGAGCCATGGGGGGAGAGACTGGAGGGCTATAGGATAAGACCAGACTACACTAGCATTCTTCCTCAGGTCTGCCATCAAAGGCATGGCTCTGATCTTATCATTTTCAGGCTTAAAACCCTCAGTGCCTTTCTCTCCACTCTCCACAAGACAAACATAAACTTCTTAAATGAGCATCTGAGAACTTCCACATTCCCACCCTATTTTCCGAAGTTCTTTCCGTTAGAGCTCTGTATGCTTCTCGACCTCCATGCCCTTCCTCATATTATCTCTAACACTAAAGCTGCCCTGATTTGCCCCATGTTCTTACGTTATCTATCCTTCCAAGCTTAGCTCAAACCTCACATTCTTATATGAAGTCCAAGTAATCTCCCCTCTTCTGAACTTCCATAGCAATATATTGTACTTCTTGTATGATGGTTAATTAGACGTGTGCTTTACCCGCAACAATGGTTAAAAATGGCTACCATGTACTGATCCCAGAATATGTAATAGGCCCTGTGATTTATGCTTAACAACCCATTTAAAGCTTCACATCAACACTGTGATATGGATACTATCATCTCCACTTCACAAATGAGGCAACCTTGAATACAGCAGTTAAATAATTTACCTAAAATCTCATGGTGACAAGAGGTGAGGTCTGGTATCAAACCCTGGCAGTCTCTATCCCACTGTTTCTGCCATACTCCCAGCTGACCTTGTACTCCATGAAGGCAGGCTCCATGCCAGGTTTGTGTTTATTCCTATTACTAGCATGTTGACCAAAGCATATTATGCATCTGCTTCTAATTTATGAATGGGTATATTTTACCTGATAACTCCAATTAATTATAAACTTTATATGAGCAGAAAAGTTTTGCTTCTGTACTCAAGCTAGGGACAAAATGTGTTTGGAAATAACGTGTTGAATGATTGGAATACGGAGTCAGATTAAAAGAAGAGATTTTCCTACTCTTAAGAACCTTATAACAGTGTTCATTTTAGAAAGGATCACTGTATTAGAATGAGATAATTAAGTGAAGAAAACAGATGTTAACATAATAAAAAGATAATGAGCCTTTGTAGTCTATTTCAAAAGTGTTTGCTTCTATTTAATTATTATTGATGATACATTCATTTAATACTTCTATACCAGACAATATATTGAAATTTCCCCTTAGATTATTTAATTTAACCTTCAAACCACAACACAACCACTTCAAGAACAAGGAACGCAATGCTTAGAGGACTTATGCAATTTTAATAACAGTGAACATTTAATGAACATTAGCTCAGTGGTTCCAGCACCTGCCTCGCAAGCACAAGGTCCCGAGTTCAATCCCCAGTACCAAAAAAAAAAAAAAACCCAACCCAAAAACATTTAATGAACAGTCATTGTATGTTACCATGTTACAGTATCTTAGTTTAATTCTTACCACCTCCCTAGAAGGTAGGTGGGTGCTAATATGCTCTCTATTTGATAGATACAAGTTTGAGGCACAGAAAGGTTATGTGACTTGCCCAGTGTCACACAGCTCATAAGTGACAGGCCCAGGCCTTCAACCTAGGACTGTCTGAGTCCAGAGTTTGTCTTTTTAACCAAGGTGCCAAACTGGATCTCTTACCCCAGGAGACTGACCTTCGTGATAGATCTGAATTTATGTCTGCCTGTCTCTAAGGCTCACCGTAACGGTGTTGATAAAAATAGTTTCCAGCCCTCTCACATGGTCAAACATTGAAAAGTAACTAAAAGCACAATGCCAGAGAAAACAGCCAGAATCCTTAAATAAATAAATAAATAAATAAATAAATAAATAAATAAATAAATAAAAATATTTCTCTATGTTCAACGACCACAACACCAGGAGTGAATATCAGCCTGACATGGCAGTAAAAGGAGAAAAATAATGAAAATCCAAGTTGTATCGTGTGTCAGCATCCCTCCAAGCTATGTGGTTCACATGCCTCAGCTATTCCAGTCAGAGATGTCGCTTGTGGTGGTGTTGAGTGATTGTCCCTGAACAGGAACAAACAGCTATCAGCTCTCCTTGCTTAGATTTCCCATTATCCCAGGTCATCTCTGGGATATTCCACCGATCCAAGAACTCTGAACTTGAAAATGACAGGTTGCTTGCTCATTCTGTCTCCAGGGCTTCTTTTTTTTATACCCTGGCTTGCAGTCCAAGGGCTGCAACAAGAGAAAGTCTCACTCGCCTTCTCTGAGCTGATGGTGGGGCACCTTGGCTCTCTTTTTCTCAGTGGGGCATGAGCGAAGAACATTCTAGGACAACACAAAATGGCTAACAGTTCTATTTAAGGCGGATCACGAGGCAGCTGACGACAGCCATATAGTTAGATCTGTGCATTACCAGTGCTGAGAAACTCGTGAGCAGGGTGCATGTGGGGCGGAGGGCAGGCCAGCAGATTCCGTGATCCACATTTAAGTGCAATTATCACTGCAGAGGAAAATCCATAACTGTTTATTGCTTCAAAAGAGAAGATGTGTCCTACCGCTCTTCCTGAGTATCAGGCATTATTTTGAGGAACTGATAAAGTTAGAGCTACTTGCTAAACATATGTGAAAACATGGGTGTGAACTCCTTCTAAGGCTTTATCTAAAAGTGATCTTAAATGAACAATAAATGGGCTTTTTGGAATAATGGGACAATACACAGATTATTTCACAAGGATTAACTGTACTAGTCATCTATTTGCATGTTCTACCTCTCATATCCATACTACCTGCATGCTGCATGCTGGGATCTTTTGGGTAGGAGGCTCCACTTTACCCTCCACTTTACTTCTATGGTAGACCTATGAGACATTCAAATATTCTTAATCCCACTTCATAAGTAATGAACTAAGGGTTGCTGACTGAGAGAGAAGAATAACCAATCCAATGCCCTGAGGGTGAAAGACAGCTCTCACTGTAGCTCCAGTGACTGCACTGCAAAGATTTCCTTGCTGCTGTTGTCTGTTATGGTTTTAATTTGCTTAATCCTTTGATACTTCTTTATTGTTCTGGAATCTGTCAAAAGTTAGGGATGGCTGTGGAATGTTACAAAAATGTAACAAATTGGAAATGTCAGGGGAGCAAGAGACAAAGCTGAAACAGTTTATTTCTCCTTCCTTCTTTTAATATTTTCCTCTCAATCAATACCTTTCCATGGCTTATAAAATAGTCTTCTTTCTCCATTCCCTTCCCTTCAACACATTTCTGCTGGCTTGAACCACTGGCAGTACATGCATGACTGTTCCCTAGGGCTGCTTGTACCACTGAATGGGACTGTCCCATGCTGCCTGATGGGACAGTCATGCATGTACCACAGGCAGTTCAGAGCCACCCAGCAGTGAGACATAAAAATCACAGCACCATCGTGAACATGATCATACACATCTGTACCACAAAACTGCAACTCTCCTCAGAATTCCAGACTTTATCTTCACCTGCATAGTCAAACCCTCCACCTGGATGTCTTTCAAACATCTCAAGCTTAACTTGCCCAAAACCCCACTGCTGATCATCTTCCCCAGGGATATTCCTTCCATCAATTTCTCTATTTCAGCACGTGGCAATTTTATTCTTAAGATTGTTCAGGTAAAAAGAATTAAAAGAAAGGAAAAAAAAATCTTGAAAGCACGCTGATATTTTCCTTTCTTTCACTTTACATCCATATATCAGCACCTCCCGCCCATTCTGCCTTCGGCATGCACCTTATTATGCTACCAGTGATCCTCCTCACTGTCACTGTCCTGCTTAGGTCACCATCTTTGGCCACAATTATTGTAATCTCCTCCACACTTGCTTCCTACTCACCTCTCCACGCAGTAGCCACAGGGAACTTTAAAACCTGAGACCACACCCAGACATGGTGGCACAGGCCTGTAATCCTAGCACTCTTGAAAAGCTGACACAGGAGGATCACAAATTCTAGCCAACTGCTCAGACAACTTAGTGACTTAGCAAAATCCTGTGTCAACATTTTAAAGAATTTAAAAGGACTGGAGATGTAGCTCAGTACAATGATCCTGAGTTTAATCCCCATTACAGCAAAACAAACAACCCGACCAAAACCAACAACCACAAAACCCTGAGGTCCTATCATCCTACTAGACAAAGCTCTCCAACAGTCTTCCATCTTACTTAAGAGGCAGAGTTTTTATTGTGGTCTGCAGGTCCTAAAAATGTGTCCAACTTGAAATGTAAATCAGAACCACAATGAGATACTAGCTCATACCTGTTAGAATGGCCATTATCAAAAAGACAAGCGCTAACAATGTGCTGGGGAGAAAGTGGAGAAAAGGGAAACTTTGAACAGTGAGAATCATTCTCTGGGTAAGAATGAAACGTACTACCACAATTCTGGAAAACAGTATGGAGGCTCCTCACAAAAATGAAAGAACAGAATTATCATATGTTCCAGCAATTCTGCTACTGAGTACGTAATCAGAGGGAATGAAACTGGTATGCTAAATAGACATCTATACTGCCCTGTTCACTGCAGCATTATTCACAATAGCCAAGATATGAAATTCATCAAAATATCTGTTGGCAGATGAATGAAGAAAGAATCCCCCCCCACACACACACACTCAGAAATATCATCAAGCCTAGAAAAGAAGGAAATCCTGTCATTTGCAGCAACACAGAGGAACCCAGAGGACACTACGTTAAGTAAAGAAAGCTAGACTGAAAGAAAATACTGCATGATCTCACTTATTTGTGAAATCTAAAATAGCCAAACTCATAGTAACACAGAGTACCATGGTAGTTGCCAGAGGATGGGGTGGGTGGAATGAGGAGACAGTGGTAAGGGGTGAAGGCATTCCAGTTACACAGCTGTATACATTCTGAAGAGCTAAGGTACAACATGGAGATTACAGCTAGCAAGACTGTATTGGACACCTGAAAACTGCTAAGAGAGCAAATCTTACATGTTCTCATCATACACATATCTGAGACAGTGAAAATGTTTATCAGCTTGATTGTGATCATTTCAAAATGTACATACTTACCAAAGCATCAAGTTGTAAACCTTAAAGACTTCCCTATGATCGCTCTTGTATCACTCTTTCTTGCTTAGTTTCAACTACACTGGCCTCTTCTTTGGGGCTCAAGTTTTTGAAGTGGGATCCTCTCTCAACCGCTTTGTACTTTCTGGTCCAGTATTTTACTTCCTTTAGGATTCTGCTCAGATATCACCTAGTTAGAAAAACCTTTGATGACCCAATATAAAATGATAATCCCATTCCCATGATGTACTTTCTATTTTGTTTAATCTGTCTTCCAACTAGTACTTACCCTCTAATAATATGTTTTTCATTTTTTTCTTATTTCTCTTCCTCTTAACCTTGGTAGATACTGCTTTGTTCATTGGTGTAACCCCAACACCCACAACAGTGCCTTCCATGGAAGGGAAAATTAGTCATTTTATTTTCTATTAAATACAATTCCCACAAGAGTTGGGAAATAAATTACATCCTTCTATTCTTTTACTGGAAGTGTTCAAACAGTGTGTGGTCCAGCCAGAATTGTTTGTTTACGCCAGGGAGTGACAAACAAAAGTGACACTCTTAGTCTCAGGTACCTATTTGCTGGAGCAGGAGGAAGTACTATTCTGCTTCCTCTTTACAACTTTTCTCCTTGACAAGAAGGCAGAGATTGTAGCTTGACTACAAAATCTGCTCAGCCTCCTCATGAAACCTGCAGGAGAATAACAGCAAAGGGAAACATTTTTCCTAAATTGATGAGGGGGACAGAGAGCCATTAGGGTTTACATATGCAGTTCTTTCTCTCAGGCAGAACATGCTGGTGTGCAACATGAAAGCATGCAGTAACCTATGACATGTCTTCCTAGAAGTAGTGGCCACTTTATTAAAATGTTTCATTCTCATAGGATGGAAAATAATGATCCAGTTGGTAGCCAGGGGATTTCAGGCTCCACAGGAGACTTTTCTTTAAAAATGTAACAATGACACTTTGAATATTTTCTCTCATCCAATCAGAACACAGCAGGTGAGTGACCAACTCAGGTGCACAGACATATTCCTTTAGTTTTTTTCTGCTTTAGATCCATCAGCCTGGGAGAAAATGAGTAAGAAAAATCTAGAGAATGACAACAAGTCACAGTGTTCAAGGTCTAACCTCAGAGGCAGCAAGGGTTGATGGGAAAGTTATAGCAGAAAAACTTTAGTATCTGGATCCAGCCTTGCTATGAGCCTTATTTTTTTAAAGATATAACCAGGACAATTTAATTTCATAGGTTCACATCATAAATGCACTAATTTACAGCTGTGTCTCTGTCTTGATGCACTCTAAGCACTGTGACCCCAGAAGCAGAAAAGCATCCAACTTACTACACGATGGCATTACCAAGGAACCCTGATGACCTGGGCAATGATACCAGTGTTTGTACGTTATGAGATGTGCTCCTTTTAAGCCAGTTTTGTGGCTCTTATCATTGATCCTGGAATCCCTGACTCCTACGTGGAGACATAACGCCTTTCCTCGGCCATCCAGTTCACCTGGGACACCCATCCACTTTTGGCCACATCTTCTAATGACACTTAAGCTCCAAGGAATGAACCATATTACATCCACTTTTGTTTCTTAGAAATAACTAAGTTACTGAGATTTTTTTTATACTTGCAATGCCTCAAAGAAGGCATTTGCTGGAAATGTCTCTTAATATTTATAAAAAAGTAAACAAAGCTAAAATACCCAAAAGGTAGGGTTCTCGGAATACTCTGTGTACAGTCACCCCAAACCCACAGATGTAAAATCCAAGAGCAAGAACAAAGCATCCAGTAATTTCCATACAAAATCTAATAGCTCAGGAACACTGTGCCTGTTTTCAAAAAGGTTGCTTGATGAAGTTAGTAGGCTTTAATGGAATTCAAGGGCTGGCATTCAGACAGGTAAATCTTTGAAAATAGGTCACAGGCAAAAGAAATGTTATCATAATTTAATGGTATGTAAAGTCCTATGAATCAGTCCTGCCCAGGATTGGTTCCTTAAAATAAATCATCAGTCTTCCAGCTTTATTCAAATATAAGTCATTATTTATTCAAGAAATATATTTGCATCCTTACTTAGGTGCTAGACTGTCTTGTGGTCAGGGATGTGGACAAGGTAAAAAGGCACCTGCTCTCCTCAATCTTACATTCTAGGAAGATAAATATCTTCTTCCCCTCTTTCCAGATTTTTTTTATGCTTAGAAGGGAAGGATTACAACCTGCTCATATGCATCTTGGTCATTTTGTACCCCGAACACCTATCCTATAGACAACACGTCACAAGTGTTCACTGAATGAAAATAATGGTTAGGGGAAATAGTGGGTCAGAATGGTGGGTAAAATCCGGGTAAAAAGCTGTCAATTAAAAGTATCTAAAAGTAGGAATCAAAGTCAGATACTGTCTGGGATTACAACATATACCTCATGAAGAGACAAAAGACCACACAACCAAAGCAAAGCCTACTTCTATCAACAGGAATTTTCACCTTACTGCCCTGAGGCAAGATCCAGTGTTCAATCTGGGGCTACAAGTAGGATGCTGTAGCTCTTCCTAATGTGAATCAGTGAATAAACAGCATGTAGCAAAGGGGTGGACCAGCAAAAACTCAAATTTAATGAGACTCCTCCAAGCACTGGCCGAAATACTTTATATTGCATAGATGTCTCAACATTATCTTCAAGATAGTTCTCCTTATGCCTCCTCTATGGATCAAGATGCTTAGGCTTGGGCTCAGAGAAATGACAGCCCAGAGCAAGATGATTGTTTTTTCTTTTTTGTTCATTCATTATTCACTAATTTATTAAGTATTTATGGAGGGCCCATTACTGCTTGATTCTGAGAATACAAAAATCCTTCAAAGCTACTAAGTGGTCATTTAAATTCAGTTCTGTGTGACTCCCAAATCCCAAATTCTTCCCACTTCACCAAAGCTCCTTTACGAAGCAAGTATCTCAGTCACTCACATAATTGACACTCACTTCGCGATGCTGTTTCAGTTTCTCCCCTCACTACGGGCTGGGGAGTGCAGCGAAAAGATTTTTGTCGAAAGGTGCCACTTTCTTTATTCTGAGATAGGATACTGCTAAGCTGTCCTGGCTGGCCTCAAACAATCTTCCTGCCTCAGCCCCCCAGAATCTAGGATTATAGGTGTGTATCACTGCAGCAATAGCAGCTTCCTTTTCTTAATGCATGAACAACCAATTGTTTCTCAACCTGTGCCAGATGAAAATACAATCTGAAGACCCAGGGAATTCATGCGCTCTTTCTCACTTGTGGAAACTAATAACAACAACAACAAAGTAGAAGAAAGGAACTATTAGGGACTAAAGTGGACAAGGGACTATTAGGGACTAGCACAGAAGCCTGGGGGGAGGGGGAAGAGGACAGAAGAAGAGTGGCCAGATACCAATGCATGAATATCACAGCGAATCCCTGTTAATTTTTAAAATTGATCCATTAATAATTATAATTTTAAAACTTCTGGAGTAGCTGGGTGTGATAGCACATGCCTCTAATCCCAGCACTTAGGAAGCTGAGGCAGAAGGATCACTGGGCTACATAGTGAGTTCAAGGCCAGCCTTGTGGTCTACATAGTGAGACCTCAAAAAAAAAAAAAAATCTGGAGCATATCCTATCAATAGGCTTACAAAATAAACGTCCTACAAAAACAGTTCTTGGCCAAATCAAAAGGTAATAAAACCCCAATAAAATTGTAACCACATGAGACAGAGTTATTAAATCCATTTAAGCATGACAGCTTGGTTTCTTCTGTAGCAGCAATAGAATTGGCTCCATATCCTTAGGATGAAAGCAATACTATATTATTTTTTGTGATCTAAATATACTCATGCCTGATCCTGAGTTCTTATGTGCAATAATTTCAATCTCAGTCATGACTAAAGAACCTTTGCCCTCCCTAGAGCTGTATAACAATCCCAGGAGACTTAAACAGTACACAGATTTAGAGAAAGGCAGTTGGTTTTCAGTCCATAAAGATTGCTGCCAAGGTGCTCATTGTCCAAATCTATATGATCCGCATGATAAAAGGTGTCCATTAGTTCATTACCTTCCTTAGCCACAGATATTGTGACCCCAAGGTTTTGTGGCTACGGGCTCAGTGCCCAGGTCTCCAGTATCCCACTGGCCCTACCAACTCCTAGGGAGAACATGCGGGCAAGGTTGTAAGTTTCTGCCATTTATTAAGCCCTTCCAAACCCTCACTGTGGTCTCCAGAAAATACGGTGTTCCCAGATTTAGCACTTGGCCTCAGCCTGCCTAATCCTCCAGGTCACCCCTTCTAGAGCCAGTCAAATTTTTAGCTCTGAGACTCTTCCGAATATAATGATCTTAGCTCTATTCTGGAGGAAAGGACCTCTAGATCACTACAATACACCCTGTTTAACCTGGTGAGGAAGGAGATAATTCATTTTATTCTATATTATTTTTCCTGAATTTTTCTCATTTTGATGAACCTATGGGAAAAAGAATAAACTTGGCTCTTCTGTAGAGCACTGGGGCTTAAGGTCATGTGAACATGAGAATCATATGCAGCCCCTGATGCCAGGGCCCTAGCCCAGTGCAAATGAACAAGAATCTCTAGGGGAAGGTGCTGGGACCAGTCAACCAAGAATTCCCCAGGTGGTTCATGCATGGTGAGGACAGAGGATTTCCCACTAGACTCGGAAGTGATGGCTAGGGTAGAGAAGCCAGGGAGAGATTCTGACCAGGCTATGGAATCACAGGGGAAATGAACAAGCTCCGGATGTAAGAAAATAGTGGGGAAAACAATTAAGTTTGGGGTCCTCATTTCCTTTCAGTCAAGGTTCCAAATCCTGGGCCACTCTTGAACCCCAACATAGCAATCACTAATGGCTACTGTTTGCAGGTACCTTATTAGGTATATTCCTCTAAAACAGAGTTTGATTCATTTTCCCCCTTTCTCAATGCCTTCATTATAATATTGTTTCATGGTACTTTCTCCCTGGATACACAGAGTAGAGAGGTGGATGATCTGACAGCCTTGAATGAATCACCACGAAGCGCTAATATCTCACAGATCTCACCAGAACTAGGAAACTATGTTAGACTGAGAAGTTTAAAACAGAAAACCTGCTGTATTTGTCAGGGTTCTCCAGAACTACAGAAAAAAATAGGAGATACACAAACAGACACAAACATGAAAGCACACACTCACATACCGAACTTTATTTGAGAATTGGCCCATGCATTTATGAAGGCCAAAAATTTCCCATGATATGCCATTTGCAAACTACAGAACCAGGAGAGCTCATGGTCTAAGTCCTGGAGTCTGAAGTCCTGAGAACCAGGAGTTCTGATGTCCAAGGACAAGAGAAGACAGATAACCCACAGTCAAGGGATGAGGGAGGGAGACTTTGCCCTGGTTCTATTTGAGCCCTCCATGGATAATGATGTCTACCACATTGGTGAGGCTGGATTGTTTTCACTCAGCCCCTTGACTTAAATGCTATTTTTTTCCCAGAAACAACACCCTCCTAGATACTTCCACACAGAACAGTCCTAAAAATACAGCAGAAAAGACTGAAATGCAATATGAGAAAGGACTTCCTGAAAGTGAGGGCTAAACAAGACTATAAATTATCAAGACTGGATTATGTGTTTTCCCTTGGTGCTTTGCACATGAATTTCTTCCTTAACATGTTTGCCTAACACTTTTTTTCTAGGACCAACATCCAGAGACCAGGAATCCTGAGCTCCTGTCAAGCTGAACAAAATCATCCATCACTCTAGCCGACCAGCCAGCTGGTGCTTTCTTAGTGATCCAATGTACATAGCTCTATGTATGTCACAAAGCTTTCTGATTTCTCTCCTTTCCTCAATCTATTCCACAGAATAGACTGTTGCTCTGTAACAAATGCGAACGACTTTCTGATAACTGCAAAGAAGAGTAAGAAAAACTGTTTTGGATGAATGCCATCTTTTCTATTCCCCAAAGAAACTGAAGAGCTGTATAGAGAGGAATATCTGAGTCATAAAATGCACAAGACAACTGTGCACAGTTACACAATGGTAGATCTTCTATGAGAACCAAGGTCTCTCTTTCCTCACAATAACACAGTTCCTTCTCAGTGGCAGGAGTCAGAATATCTAAACAATGTTACAAAACCAATATATATTCACCTTGCTTTTTCTTTGGCATATATTCTTCTATCTGAAAATAGGGAAAGAAACTTTAGTCTTTCTTCTAAAATGTGAGGAAAATGGATGGATAGCATTATATAAGTGTGTTAGTTACTTTTCTCTCCTTGTTGAGACAAAATACCCGACACCCAAAGTTAGAGGGGAAGGAGTTTATTTGGCTTACAGTTTGTAGAGGTTTCAGTGCATAATTGGCTGGCTCCAAGGCAGGGTGGATGGCAGACAGTCATCACAGAGGGGAAACAACATGGCATGTGCAAAGCAGCAAAAATAAGGAACCTTAACAGCGTCTTTCTGCCCCTTTTATTCCATCCAGACTACTGGGACTAGGGTGGTGCCAAACTAATCACTCACATGCAGTGGTTTAGTAATCAGATGCCCTTTATCCCAGCATCACACATTCCAGATTCAGCCACCTCTGGAAAAGAAAGCCCCACCTCATCCATCCACATGAGGCTTTGGGGGGACATCTAAACACAGCCTTAACAACAATGCTAAAGAATATTTGTAATGTACAAGTAAATGGGTTCCATGCAAATTTTTGAAATCATACTTCATCTACAGGTAGCTCTCCGTGTGTTTAACACTTATGATGCTAATCATTATGTAGTACTTATGCTCTAAGGAATTGGGAACTTTTCTTTCTATAATTTTAATTATAAATCTTTGAGTTGGTTTGGAATTAAGAATCAATAGCCATTCATTTTAGATAAAGCACATCAATGATAAGAATGTTTTCTAGTTTATCACACAGCAACAACTAGTTGGTGCTCTGATCATTTCTCAATCAGCACTGATCCCCTGAAACACCACACAGTAGAAGATTCCACCAGGAGCAGCTCAAAACAGTACTCATCTCCATTAGCAAAACCTCTAGAAGACACTCGTGACTCTTCTCAAATTTTGCTTGTATCAAGTTCTTTTGTGCAAATATATAGTACCTCCAAGCCAAGAAAAGGACAGGGGAGTCAAATAGTCTATGAGGAATTATAAGCAATTCAGAGGCCAAATACATCAGTGATCACTGAATCTAAACCTCTCTGGAGTTCAAGAAGTTCAAACTGTTCTCTCGGTGAAGGAATAAATTCATATGCAAAGCACCAAAGGATAACACACAAAAACCAACTGGAAGATACAACAGTAACTTGCATACTTCTTGATTAAAAACTTCTGTCATATTCTTGCATGCTCTGCCTACAAACAATCTGTGTGCATTAACTAGTTAAACCCTTTAGCATTCTACAAGATCAATTCTTTATATTTTATTATACTTAGCCAGAGAACTCTAAGCAGAAAGGAAATTTATAATTCTTCCACCAGGATGGGAAGGACTGAGATATAGAAGATAGTAAGAATCTGCTATCCACTGAGGTCAGAATGAGACAGAATAGTCCTAAAAATACAGTGGAAGAGACTGAAATGAGAAATGAGAAAGGACTTCCTGAAAGTGAGGGTTAAACATGACTATACATTATCACGATTGGATTACAGATATTCATACAGAATACAGAACTGTCTGCTCTGGACATTTAAAGTATCTTGTGATTAGTATTCTGGAGGAATACACTCTATGGAAACAGTCATTGTAAAAGGTTACATTTGGTCAATTTTTTCAATTTTAGAGTGCAGCAAATGCACAGCTATGTGTAAACTTCCCTGCGCTATGTTTAGCATGGCATTATGTGCAAATAAGTAGACAATAACATAATTTTGCTGCTTTAATAAAGGAGACATTTTTGCCTACTGCTTTTTTCTTAGGACTAACATCCAGGGACCAAGAATCCTGAGCTCTGTCCCTGTGACAAAACCTAATCTATCTGTTTAATGGATATTAACATTATCCCCCCTATTCCTGCAGCCAACTGGCTTCACTCTAGGTTATCAATAACTTCCAATCTGTCTTATTCAGGGGGAATTCTCTAAATCTCACCTTGCCAGATTTCCATGTGTGGTAACAAACGCTGCATCTCTCCATCCCTCTGGAAATAATTCTTTTGCCTCCCAAGGAAATGTACGCGTCTCCCAGTTGGCTCCCCAACTTCTTCTAGCTCATTCATCTCACACCTTCCTAGGTGGGGTGCCTCAGGCTCTGTTCCCAGCCTCTTTCTTCTCATCATATGGACCAAGTGACTCTATCCAAGTCACTAGTTTCAACGTGAGCCTCTGTTTGACTCCTGTATTTTTCTTACACAAACGTCTCTCTGTTAGAATGAAGGCTATCTCCACTTGAATGTCCCTAACTCAACGCAAGTAAGTTCACACAAATCTTCCATCATCTCATTTTATTTTCCAGATATGTACCACGACGTTTCATGAAAAAGCCTGGAAGTAATCCATAGCTCCTTTCTTTTACACATTCCATTATAAATTTCTAGGTTTTTTCCTTCTTTATTCCTACTACTCATGGCCTAGTATAGGCCCTAGGAGTACTGCACTAGCATCTTTACTAAGTTGGGCCTTCTTTTTCTCTTTCCATCAATCCTCCATGTTTCCAACCGAGTAATATCTGAGAGGAAACTCACTCCATCATGTGAAACTCTTCAATGGTTTCCCCATAATTTTTAGATTTTGTAGATGAATTTCAAGTTCTTTCTTAGCATCTTGTTCCTGTCCGCTTTTCCATAGCCTCAGCTCCTACCCTGGGCCACCAACCCTCACTCAATGCTGACCCTTCAGTCATATGGAGCTATATCTCTGAGCCTTTGCACATGCAGTTCTTTTGGCCTATGATGTCTGTCTTTATCATACATCTTATTTTGTAAGACTTGTCATATACATCATCTCATCTGGGAAGGTCCACTATTGTGTTTTCATAGTACCCCAAAGCAGACCACTATGTGTTAGTTGGCTTTCAGTTACTGTAACAAATTATCTGAGCTAATTAGCTTAAGAAGAGGAAATATTTATTATGGCTCCTGGTTTCAGAGGTTTAGTCCATGCTTTGTAGGCCCTTTTCTTCTGGACTTGTGGTAACCAGTACACCACAGCAGAGGCACATGGTGGCAAGAAGATGCTCATCTCATGGTAGCTGGGAAGCAAAGAGAGTGATAAGAAGAGGCCAGAAAACCTTTCAAGAGTACACCTCCAATGATCTAACTTCCTTCCATAAAGCTCCATCTCCTGAAGATTCTCCTTCCAAAAGAACCACAGACTGTAAGCTAAGCCTTCAACACATGGACCTTTGGAGGATCTTCATCCAAAGCACTGGCACTCAGGCATTGCATTTGTTACTTTGTACTATAACTATTATTTTACTTTTTTTTTGTCTCCTAGCTGGAAGTTCCTTGAAGGTACCAACTATGTCTCATTCATCTTTATGCATAGGACAAGGCTGAACACAGAGGATATGACTAATTAAGTGCATAATACAAAGGGTGATAAAAAACCATGCCCCTTTCCAACTTAAAAATGTATTACAGTAAAAGGTACATTGCCATTAGAGCCCCTAAAAATTCTCCTCTTCCCTTGGAACACACAATGGGATATATTGTTCTTGCTACTTTGGGAATCAGTATCTTTACAAAATATAATTAAAAATATGGTGAATATTTTCACACCCCATATCATTTCACAGGGGAAGAAATACAAGTGCCCCACAAATATATTAAAAAATGTTCAACATCTCTGGCACTGGAGAAATTCAAATTAAAACATCACTAAGATTCTATCTTACTCCAGAAAGAATGGCAATCATCTAGAGACAAAAAATCTAACAAATGCTGGTGACGCTTTGGTTAAAAAGGAACCCTCCTACATTGTTGGTGGGGATGTAAACTAGTACAACCATTACGGAAATCAGTATGGGGATTTCTCAAAGAACTAAAATTAGAAATGTCATATGCCTCAGCTATCACTCTTCTAGGGATGTTCCCTAAAGAGCTAAAGACATCATGCAGGCACTCTCATATTTATTTATTTTTTTTGGTACCAGGGATCGAACTTGGGTCCTTGGGATACTCATATCTGTAACACCACAATTCTTAATAGCTAAATCCTGGAAGCAGCCTGTATGCCCATTAATAGATGACTGGATAAAGAAAATGTGGTATTTATACAAAATGGCATACTACTCGCCTATAAAGAAGGACAAATTTGAGACATCTGTAGGAAAATGAATGCACCTGAAAAATATGACATTGCGTGAAATAAACCAGACACATGAGCTTCAATACAATACGATATCTCTCATTTGAGTGAGGCAAAGTACAAAGAGATTAATTAAAGATGGAGAGAAGCAGACAAGGGGCTGGATCTCTTGCAAATGGGAAGAGGTTCAAGAGACTAAGGGCCAGGGGGAGGGGCAGGGGAAGGAGAAATAAGTAGAATAAAGACAGGCCATGTATGGGGCCCTGATAATGTCAATGAGTGTAAGACGTTATACACCATGAACATGGGCCAAGATTCCTAATGTCAACAAGAATGAAAATGGGGAAAGGGAAATTAGAGGAGGAGGGAGGAGGAGAGAAAGGGAAGGGGATTGAAAAAAAAGAAGCCAGCTGTATCATGTATATATAATCACTCCCCAAGATAAGTGTAAACTGCATGCACCACAAACATGTACTAACAAAAATGTGAAAAAAGGTGAATACTGCTGTCAAGTGCCATCCAACAGAAAAGCAGGCTCATAAAAACATTACCATGTATCTTCATCCAACTCATTCATTGGATCTGACCCATGACCATGAAAGGTAAATGTTTTCAATCATTCAAAACACCAAGGTAGCCATAAAAGCCCAACTAAAAATACTCACAAGAGGACTTCTACAACAGCTTCAGAAAGAGGCAAGAATGATGGGATAAGTGTGTTCAAAGTGATGGGAATTAATGGCAATGTGTCATTTACTGTAATGAATTTTTATTTAAGCACACACTGTAGTTTTTGACCACACTTTATAACTGGATGACTGAGTATAGCTGGGCCAGGGACTTAAGTCCGAACTCCGTTTATTACAATAAATTAGTCACAGGTTAATTTAGTTTTAGTGTTTAATCTAGGCCAGAGGTGGGAAAGTAAATGGAAAGAAAAGGCCAGTGTTACATACAATGGAATAATAAGCTGATTTCAACAGTTTACCCAAATTCTGAATAATTTAAAGAGCAAAATAGAAGATGGATAATAGGAAACAGGGAGACAGATCTTTTGTAAATTGGAAGCAGACCAGGAGTCCACATGGAGGGAGGAGGGTAACCTAGGAGGGAAAGGGGGCGTAAAGAGAATCAAGGTGTGCTACGTACGTACATGTACCAACTCCTCACAATGAATGTAATCATTATGTACTGTAAACATGTAATAATAAAATTTTAAAATGTATCAATAAAAATCTACAAAAGATAGTCTTACAAGCAAGTACATTAACTGGCTTTTCAGTCCAGTTACTTTGGTTTGAGGATTCTCTACAAGACTGTAGTAACTTCTTTTATAGCTTTCAAGCCAGAACATTAGGAGCCACATTTTTCACATTCCGGCATTTGTGCTTAGTCAAGGAAAATCTTCACCTTGTGCAACAATGGAGAACAGGCTGGTGGGATGTCCTCCTGCCTTGAGCAGATTTCTACGTCTGTTTTTCAGATTTTAATTACTGCCAATTTTGAGGAACAATTCCATTCCCCAAGCCTCTGCCTGTCAAGAATTCAACAAGCCCTGAATTTAAACAAGTCAACTATTTTCTTACTGGATCCTATGAAGGGACCCAACTTTTTAAAAAATGGGTAACTCTCACCGTTCCTTTCCAGTCACGTCAAACGGCTAACCCTCTCTGCTCATCCTGGGCTGCTCTGTAAGCTAACCATGTTTTTCCCTCTAAAGCTATTACTATTTCAGAAAGAACATCCTTATTCTTTTGATTGAAACATCATAAACTAAAGCCTGTTCATTTTCCAAATATGGTGGGGTTTGTGGTAAGATAACATTAAGGTCAACATTTGCATACAGATATACATTCTTCGGGAGACTAAATTATTACTCTTTATACTACATCCGTTGGTCTTTTGTGCATTAAGCCTACAGAACTGTTGCAAGTCCTATTTTACATATCTGCTTTTCTATGGGCAAACAAATTGATATATAGGACTTTTTCATTCAGGCAATCATTGAAGCAGATGTTGCCTCTGCCATGTACAATGACAGACATTTTATGGAGAGATTGCTCTAGGACAGGAATACAAGTCATATCCTTGTTGCTTAACGACAAGGATATTTTCTGAGAAATGCATCCTTAGACAACTTCATGGTTGTAAAAACATCAAAATGTACTTTAAAAAACTTATATCCTATATAAAAAACCTATATAAAGCCTACTATAGCCCTGGACTATGTTGTACTATCTACTGCTCCTAGGATACAACCTGAACAGCATATTACTGTACTGAGCACTATAAACAACTGCAAACAGTGGTATTTGTGTATCTAAACAAGAAAAGTACAATATGGTACATTATCTGCTTCAATGATTGCCTGGGTGAGAAAATCCAATATATTGACTGCTTGTCCATAAAAAAGAAATATAAATTAGGATTCATGACAACTTTGTTGTTTTGATGGAACAGGACGAACTAGTGTGGTATAAAAATGGTGCTCCTCTTTACCTGGAGGGATATCTTGCAGAACTAGACATTTCTTCTAGGTGAGTCAGTGAGTGTGTGGTGAATGAATGTGAAGGCCTAGGGCATTACACTGCTATAAATTTTAAAAGCTCTGTACACTTAAGCTACACAAAATTTACAGAGAACCATTTTTTTCCTTCACAAGAAATTAACATTAGATTAGTGTAACTTTTTAGTTATGAAAATGTTGAACCTTTTGACTTATTTGTAATAAAACACACACACACTATACAGAAGAATGAAATGATTTTCTTTATATCCTTTTCTATAAATTTAATGTTTTCTGGTGCTGGGGATTGAGCCACAGGCACATTTAAAAATTTTATTTTCCACTTTTGGAACTTGTTTTTGTTAATAACCATGACACAGACACATTGTGATAGGTGATTGTGTCAATTTGAATAAATAACACCCAACTAAATTGGCTCAGCATAGTTCTGGGTGTGGAAGACTCACCCTAGGGGAGATTGTCTCCAGAGTGCTATAAAAAGGAAATGAAGAAGGAAGGATTGCTTCTGCTCAGAGGAGCTCCAGTCTTCGCCTTCATCTTGGACATCCTCTCCTGACTTGCAGCACAAACTCTTCAGCTTCCAGTCCTGACCCTTCAGCCTTCCATCACAGACCCTTTGACCTTCTGATGCAGACTCACACTGGACACTACACAGAGCTTCAGGCCTTTACTGGATCCTTCAGATCCCCAGTGCACAGATGGACTTTTTACACTCTTCTGCACTTGACTCGGTGGAGAGCCACTGTAAGGCAATCTTGTAAATTTTTATATATTTGTGTATCTTGTATGAAATCTGTTTCTCTAGTAAGTACTGACTGATACACACACATTAATATAGACCCACAGCAGGTCAAGAACATCAACATCACTGTCTTCCTCCTCCACATCTTGTTCCAAGGCCTTCAGCGGCTACAGATGCAGAAGGCTGTATCTCCTAGAGGACCAATGTTTTCTACTGGAACACCTGAAGAAGCTGCCTGAGGTGGTTTTACAGTTAACTGTTTTGGGGATATAAGCAGAAGGATACTTTCTAAAACAATGATAAATTAAGGGTGCACGGGTAATGGGGGAAAAAAAACAAATAAGATACATCACGTTCAGGTACAAACACCCAATGATAAATGTAAATATATTGTATACCTAAAATGTACCAATTAATATATAAATAAAAAAAATTAAGGAGACAATAAACTCCAAATATGGGAAGAAGACACAATGAAAAAAAAAATAAAACAATGATTAAGTATTGCAAACACACATTCCAGTAATAGTTATTCACTATCGAGTCTTGTGGACTGTACGTACTTAGACATGCCCACAGACACCACCCACCACCAACACGTGACTGATATGTTGTGCTATGATGCAATAATGCTCAGGATGTTGCTTGGCACTATGAGTGTCAGTCAGCTTCATTACAGTCTTATGGGACCACTACCATATATCCGATCTGTCTGATTCAAAGGTCATTAAGCAGTGTATGACTTATAAAAGCCTCCAAAACAGTTAAAGGCAACAGTGTTAAAGCTGGAAAGAGCTTATGGAATCTGCTACACCTGGGCCAGGACCAGAGGTAAATGGATGCAATGCTTTAAAAGCACCTGAGTACAAATTATGGTTTACTCTTTCTATAAATCTTGCTTTAAAATAGAACTTAATCTTCTAAACTTTCTTAAATTTCAATCGACAAGTGAATGATTAATAAATGATTTAGTATTTAGAACTTGGAGATATAACTGGTTGCTCTACGCATTTCACTGGCAGGAAGTCTCTTTGGAATTGGGGCAGAGGGTGAGGAGGAACCACAGAGCTACTGGCCCTGCTGCTAAGGACATTTCCCTAGGAGCAGTTAAACACTCAAAGAGCTGAAACCACCAGTGGAACTAATGTATTGCTGTAGGTTTTTATGTAATTATGGCTAAAGTATTATAATGTTTTTAAAAGCTCTCCTTAGCACTGATTGATTTTGTGACTTCAATTTTCATAAAATCCATTACAGCAGAGTGGTGAAGAGCACTAGGCTCTGAAATCAGACTGGCTCAGTAGACATCTTATCTCTGGATCCAGCCATAAGACTTGCAACAAATTTCATTAACCTCTGACCTCAACTTCTGTGGTTGTGAAATGGAATAAAAACGGTAACTTCTACGCATATGAGGTGTGATCAAAATATACGGTGAATAGTTAACATTTAAAAAAATTTATTACAGTAAAACACCCATTGCCATTAATCTCTTTCAGAGTACTTCCTCTCACTTTGAATACACTGATCTCATCATTCTTGATACTTTCTGAAGCAGTTCTGGAAGTCTTCCTGCATGAGTGTCTTTAGGAGGTGCAATAAAATATATGGTGAGTGCTGCTGTCAAGTGCCATCCAATAGAAAGACAGGCTCGTAAAAACATTGTGCTGTGTCCTCTTCTATTTTATTCACTCTATCTGGCACGATGTGACTTCTGGCTCTTCCCCAAAGTCATAATGATCACAAGAGGTAAATGTTTCAAATTGACTCAGAACATCGAAGCCAGGACAATGCAACTAAAGACATCCATGAAGGAGGATCTCCAGAACTGCTAGGACAAGTGCAGGGGAAGAAAGGGGGACTATTTTGAGGAGGTTCACGGCAATGCGTCTTGTACTATAATTTAAAAAAATTAAACATTCACTGTACTTGTCAACTGCACCTTGTATTGTTTGAGGACTGAAGGAGTTAACAAATAGAAAGCCTCTTCCCAAACAGTATGCTTACATAACAAGCACACAGTAGATTTTGGTATTTTGTTACTATTATTATTACCATGTTTAAGAAGTACCTTAAGAATTACCATCATTTAATGGTCTATGTTTCCTTAGAACAGTAGAATAAAGCATCTGATCTTCACAGAATATTGACATTCCCAAAGTTGCAACCATGGTTTAGAAGATAAAATGGGAATGAATTTTTTTTTCCTGGTTGCTTTTCTGACAACTGGGATGCTTCTGAAACTCTAGACAACATAAATTAACTTTAAAAGATTATTCACTGGAAGAAACAACATCAGTTCTGCTTGGGGAAAGTTAAAGGATAAATGTCTCATTTCTGTCTTGCAGTGAATTGTCAGCTCTCTGAGTGGCCACCAGACTGAATCCCAAAATGGCAAACATCCCCCCACTTCAGCTCTTGCTTGTAGCCCATAATCAAGTTTACATAAACAGAAAGGTGAGATTTTTCTCATCTTCTGAAACCAATTTTAATTCTGAGAGAGGCTGGCAAACATATCCTGGCCCACGAAACTTCTCTCCAACATTAAATTCTATTTGGTTGCTGGGGCAGTCCCTTTTCTGTCCTTCATCCAGACTCCAGTGCCTTAGACAGTTTCATTAAGTCAGTGATGGCAATTTAATAGAAAAAACACCAAAATGAAATTTCAAAGACCCATCCCAAGTACTGATTAGATTGCTCACTGCTTGGCTTTGGGCAAGTCCCTTACACTTCAATGTGCCTCATATGAAAACTGACATTAATAATGCCTAAGTCAAGTATTATTTTGAAAAGTAACATAACATGTATGTAGATGCATTCTATAAACTGTAAAGCATAACACAATCAAGCAAAATGCTAACCCCAATTCTTATCTTTTATATCCTTTTTGTTAGTCTCCCAATCTGCCTGGGACCTCATCTTCCTAGCTGGGTCACCCCCAAGTTCCTCTCTGGACTGGACCTGTGGTTTTCAGAACTTCTAGGCTCTGTGCCATTTGGCAGAGTGCCTCAAGTGTCACAGATGCATTAATAATCCTGGTGTTAATATAACCTGCTTGTCTGCCCAGTAACAAGATCACGGAGCCCATCTGTCCCATTTTTCTAAAAACTTGGGCTCCTGTTTCCTAACAAACTGGCAACCTGTGACACTGCTTCGCAACCAGGAGGCACTCTTGTCCATACAGTTTATGCAAGTGAACCTCCACCAGGTGAATAGGAACTGTGGCTATTCTGAAAGATACACTCGAGAGAGACATGGAAGAGAGGACCCAAGTGGGTCCCAATCTGAACAAAGGTGATGGTAGTCACGCTATCTGCCGGGGGAAAGGGGAAGGAAGCCACCATTTAGGGAGTGTCTATTATACACAAGCTCTGTGCCCGGTGCCTCACAAAACAAAGAGTATATGTCATTTACTCACAGCCACACAGTGGGTGTGGGAATCCAGGTCTGCTGCAATGGATTTGCCTCTGAGGACACTGGGTGGTTTGAGGCACCATGAAGAGTTTCCAGTAAGGACTCGAGGACATCTCATTTCCGGTTCTTTCAGTGATCAGAGGGGATGGGAGTAGGCACTGGGACTTGTAAGCCAGACAATCACTATACACACCTCCTACCTGGGGGCTGTAAGGGACCATCGGGCAGAAGACAGCACATTACACTGCACTCTCTTCAGGGGTTCAAAGCACATGTTCTGGAAGGCCTTCCTTCTTCTGTCTGTCCATCTGTCCTTCCCTCACTCTCTTTACCCTTCCTTTTATGGCACTGACACATAAACTATAGGTGACCAAAATCCATTTACTTATCATGAAATTCATAAGGCCAAGACTGAGTATTTTGGTAAAAATAAAGATTGTGCAAGGCCTTCAGTCTAAATAAAGGTTACATATATAGTCCATAAGCTGTCATTGTGGTTAAAAGGAAAAAAACAAGAACAAAAACCCTAAAACTTTAAGTTCCTCTAAATCAGATCCAAAGAGCAAGGAGTGCTAAATCCTGCCAAGAGAGAGACAACGCTTCTCTGCCCGCAACTGTTTCATCTCGGCACTCAAGGCTCTGCAAACCACTGTGTGGAAACATTTGACTCAGGGCAGCCCGCGAGAAGGAAGGAGGCAGGAGCGCCTTTGCAGCATGCGAGCTACAGTGAGCGTGGCCGGGGCTTGGTGACACCCAGTCCCTCCCTTCTCTGCCTCCCCGTCTTGGGAGTCAGTTAAGTGTTATAAACTCTTAATCACACCCTTGTTTTCCCAAATAAAGTGCAGCTAATAGACTCAATCATTTCTTTGTGCAGAAGGGCACTGCAGAGTCTCAGATTCGTGGTGGGCTGCCTGAGCCCACCAGGCTGTCTGTGTGGAGCTGTGCGGGCTGAGGGAGGCCCCTGGCACTCCTCCTTGTGAGCAGTGCCCCTGCTATGGCACAGACGACCAGCTCACTGCTGCCAGCTCCTCTCTCTGTAGGTCTCCGGGCTGCAGGGCCAGCAGGGGCAAAGGATACTGGGGTTGAGAAGAGACTGATAACACATGGACACTTTTCTCTCTAGCAGGAACGAGAAAATTCGAAGTTAGTTTTTCTTCTGGGTATTCTCCTGCTTCATCTGGACCTAATCCCACACTCTCAATTGCCTCTTGTTCCTCTCCTCCTCAACTCCCCAGGATTTCAGCTCTTCAAGTTTCCCTCTGGCTGCATACCTGCCTTTCATGCCAGCACGAACACCCTATCTTTGAAACAAAGAGGCCCGTGCTCCAAAATAACTGACCTCCTCCTACGCACCTTGTCAAAAATTCCATTCTCTTAATGTTATCATAGAAAGCAAGCTGATGAAACTTTAAGGAACTGTCAGAACTCTCCCAGTATGGCATTCGTGTTATTTTTATATGCAGTATGGGACTACACATGGCACTGCTACATTTTAAAATGTATCACTGAGAAAACAAATGTATTTCTGTAACATATTCAGTTTTCTGCCCCAACTCCCACCATGTTGTTCAAGAGAGAGGAGCCCCTCAGAAGGGCTCAGTGACTCCTGCTTTTGGGGCTTCACACCCTGGGCAATTCCTGCTCCCAAGTGTGGCTGGATCTCGTGGCTTGCTTCTGATAAGAATGCAGCAATGATGTGATGCCACTTCCAAGATTAGGTCACCAAGAGACTGTAGGTTTCATGCAGTATGTCCCTCTGGCTGTCTCCCTTGTCCATCTGGCCAGCTTCCCTAATGAGGGGGCCCATGGAGTCAGGAAAGGAGCTCTCTGGGTAACAGCCAGTGAGGACTAGAGGCTCGCCAATAGCCAGGTGAGTGAGCTTGGAGGTGAACCTCCCATAGTTGACCACTGAGAGGACCACAGCCTGTGCTAACACCGTGACAGACCTGGAAGAAGACTTGATCTGATGACCCAGCTGAACCACACCCAGATTCCTGACCCACAGAAGCCATGGCATAATCAAAGTCTGGTGTTAGAAGTCACTAAACTTCAGGTAATGTGCATACAGCAATGGATCACTGCTGACCCTCTCCATCACAATTTCTGAGACTCTCTCGAGACCTGTGCACCACAGACGCTTGACCTCTGTCACGCCACTTCTCTTTGAGTCAGGGGAAGGCGAAGATAATCGGTCACCACATCCCTTCTCCACTCTCCAGACAGCCAAGGCAAATCTATCTGTCCTAGGAGCTGACTGTGTGAAGGGAGCAACCACCTGCACCCTCCTCACCCAATGAGGCCCAGAATCTGCTTCCTGCAGCCTCCATCCCCCATATTTTCAGGTTTTCCTCTGGGGCCCAATGACACTGCAATAGGAAAAATACAAAAGGAATTGGCTTTTGAATAAAACCCTAGCAGCAAAATATTTCTCATTTCACTGTCTGTGAAACTCCTGTCTGTGCTTCTTATTTTATGCATATTCTTTTATTTCATTTGTACTCAGCTTCCATCACATCTTACTTTCAGGATTTTATCTGTGCTCCCTTCAGAAATACTTAACTGTTTCTCTAGGAAGTCTACAATAGTTTCCTCCTATCAGGATGTTTTTTTAACTGACAGGGAGAGAGCAATAAAAGACTGGCTTCCTTAATTCTTCCAGCATTCTATTTTTGTTTAACAAGTGTATATTTTCACTGGGAGGTTGGGTTGCCCCAAAACGAGAAGTGGCTCAAAATTCAAAATTTTCTGAACATAAACATAACACCACAGGCAGAAAATTCCACACCTGACTTCATATGATGGGTCACAGCCAAAGCACAGGCACACAAAACACAACTGAATAGCATGTGCAGGGAAAACCCTCCCGGCCCTCTTTGGCTGTGATGATACCTTTCCGTCAACAACCACAGGTTGTCCATATGAGTAACAGAGCTAGTGAGATCTTTGCTTTTTTATGATTCGATGCGCACAGTTTGTTTCATGGACAAAATTATTAAAATATTGTACAAAATTACCTTTAGGATATTTGTATAAAGTATATGGAATGAACTTTCTTTAGGCTTGGACCTCATCCCTAAGATACCTCATTATATAAAAGTATTCAAAAATCTGAAAAACTTGAAATCTGAAATACTGGTCTTGAGAATTTTAGTCAACCTATATTATTCTGCTCTTACTCAAAGTGGACCTAATTCTGATCGAGGAAAGGAAGAAGAGCAAAATCAATCATGGAAGCCAAATCTCACATCTAGACAAGGCGTTAGGCTAGGAAACTGCCTCCACATCCTCTTGAGCTCAGCAGCCAGGCAGACTGGTGCCTCCCTGAGAGTGGCTGTCCACTTCAGGGACTCCTCAAGGGAAGACTCGGTTACCTCCAGGCATTGGCAAGCAGGACAAAGCAGGACAGGAACTTCTTAAAGCTGGGTTAGTGTGAGACAAAGCCTCCCCAAAGAATTAGCTTTGCTCATTTCTTTCACTGTAAAAGACATGTGAGTTGAAAGCATAGTGCAAGATCTTTTATAAATTAGTGATTTAAAAATACACTTTTATTAATATCCTGGCTCTATTTTTATATAAATTTGGTGACCTTGAGTAGATTAGTTAATTCACTGAGTCTTCATTTCCACATCCCCAAAATTAGATTTTATAGAGGCTAACACATACTAGGTACCATTAGATGGCACTGATTATGATCATCATCTATCGAAAGTAAATGATTAACTACAGTTGGGATCTAATCTTTTGAATGATGCATAACAATAAAAATTTCTGTGACAATGGGAATGGTTAATAACCTGTGAAGGTAATAAGAGTATAAGAATTAAATTATTACCAAATTCTAAGTATTGAACAAGAGGTTACCTGTATTGACATTGTATGAAACATAAGCTGTCTCTTACCTGTTTATAGTTCACCTTCTCATTTCCTAGGCACTTTTTTTTTTTTTTTTTGGAACCAGGGATCAAACTCAGGACCTTGCATTTTCTAGGCAGGCATGGTGCCACTGAGCTAAATCCCCGGCTCCTAGACACTTATTATATGGCAAGCTAAATACTAGAATGCAAAGTTAAACACAGCCTTTGACCTTATTCTTCATTCTAATCAGGGTTAGAGATGCAAGTAAACAATTGTGGTGCAGGGTCTACAACAACATAAGCATCTGTAATCAACTGCAGCTTTTAGATTGTGAGCAAAAAGATTTCACGGAGCAGGAGGCAACTAAGTAAAGTTGTAAGGGCTTGTGTCGAACTTGTCTTTTACAAAGTATGTAAGAGAAGGAAAAGGAATGATTGTTAACAGTACTGAAACTTTGCTAAACTTCCTTTACTGAAAGGAAGACTTAGTTTTAAGTTTCTAAACCACAGTGAGGTTTTGGGGGTGGGGTGGGGGGAAGGGCTAAATAAGTTAGATTGTTATGGGTTGAATTCTCAACTGCAAATTCCTTATGTTGAAATTCTGACACCCACTGCCTCAGAATTAACTGTATTTGGCTTTTTAAGAAGTAATTAAGGTAAATTAGATCATATGATTCAATATGACTAGTGTCCTTGTAAAAGAAGGGATTGGGACACAAACATACAGAGGGAAAAACAGGTGTAGACACAGTGAGGAGACAGCCAACTGCTAGCTAGGTGAGAGGTGTTAGAAGCAATTAATGCTGCTGACACCTTGATTTTGGACTTCAGCCTCCAGAATTGTAAGAAGACACATTTCTGCTATTAAAGCTATTTGATCTATGATGCAGTACTTTGTTATGGTAGGCCCACACAACAACAACAACAGCAATCAACACAAATCCTATGTTGATTTTCAGAACAATTTTTAGCCATCTAAAGAGATGCTGACCTTTATTTTAAAACTTTCTTGTCTATCTGGGAAGGAAAAGCTCATTGATCCTGTCTTGAATTTAGAAACAAATGTTTTTACCCCAATCTCTTGCCTTGTCCTTAAGAGAAGAACACTAATTTGAGCAAGAAAGGGAAGCCTACCAAGCGTTGCTAAGGCCAAGGGTAATTAAAGGAATGTTCTCCAGGCTGTGCACACTCTTTGTTCAATTCTAGAACTTTTCAATGCAGAAAACAAACTACACAGGGTTGGGAATACACTCAAAAAATTGTTTCCACTATCCTCACAGCCCTAGTCTAATCTGGACAGTCACACTGGAACTACTCCTGAGAGGTCACAGAATGGCAAAGGCAAGCAAGATGGTACCATTTCCTATCATGGGATCTCAGGGTGCTAGCACCTTCAGGATCTGAAGGTTCATCTTTTTTTAATATAATTTAAAGTGTGCTTTATTGTTATTTATAACAGCACAAAAATTATGTTTTCCTTTTTGGCTGTCAAATGTTCAAATTCAACATACCAATACTAAATAAGGATGAACTAAATTGACTTTTAGCTTTTATCAGAACACTGCTTGTTGAATCCTATCCTTGAATTTCCTCTTAGAATCTCAAAGAGCTTTCAAGTGTTTGTGTGTTTGCTTGTGTGTGTGTCTACATGCATATGCGTGCAGCTACTTGTGAGATATATTTATTTTTGTATCAAAACAAAAAAAACTAAGGAGAGCTACCTCACATTTTAATGTTTACTAAACATAAGACCTACCATGTTTCAGCTACATTCCTAAAGGGGACCTAGATAGTGAAAAATGAAACATGTTTCTCTATTTGGACGGCTAATAAGCATTTCAACATGTATATGTCAATAATAGATATTGCAATTTTTTTCTCACATCTTCCCTATCTCTCAAAATACTGCAATTTATACAATTTTCAAGCTTCAAGAATAGGATTTGGAGATTCTGTCTTCTTCTCCATATCTCCAGCACTAGTACGATGCTAGGTACACAGTTTTTGCTCAGGAAATGGCTATTAAATTGTGACCACCAATTAGTGATTGTGGTGACATCACATGGTGAGACACTTCAATTTTCCCATTGCTCTGAAGATGGTGAATGAAATTTGCAAAATAAGAAATAATTTCTGAACCTTTGATTTTTTTTTTTTAGAAAGCAAATCAAAATGCAAATCAACTCAACTTGAGGAGCTGCTAAGAAAACTTTCTGTTCCAACATGCTTCCAGAGTAGAATAATTAGTGTCACTCACTGATCTATACTGAGCCCGTGATGGCCTGCTGGTCTACCATTGAGCATGGATCCCATTAATGGCCCATGAAATAAAGCAAAATCCCACTAAAATTTCATTACTGTGCATCCCAATTTACTTTTCTCGAATAAAAATTTAATTTCTAAAAGATGCTAACTTCCAAGCCCTCCAATTCATTTCAGGCACACTGGGTACCTTACAATTATCACTGCAATACACCCTACAGGGTGTGAGATAACTTGATTTCATGCGATGGCTGCCTCCTGCTGTAAATGTGATAGGTTGGAATAGAACAGATTTTTAAGCAGTCTTACAGAGAAGCCAGGAAGAACTGTCAAACACAGAAGTTGAAATCTCCCATGATAGCAGGAGCTAGGACGACAGCAGAAAACAAGAAGGAATTATAAGAAAAAAGTAATAGAGCATCCTACTTCTATGTGCACGTACCCACAGCATAGTGGGTAAATTCCCAAGAATGAGCAAGGGGGCATCTTCATTTTGTATCTACTCCAACACTTCTAGACCCTGGGGTCCCGTGTCTTTGGAAACAATAAAGGATTTGATATCCTTACAATTACTACCCCTAACAATGCCAAAAGGCCACCTTTTTTAACATCTTAGGTAAACAATACCTTTCATATGGTGTTGTTACATTATTAGGTACTGTTTTCTAATTTCTCAAGGGAAAATGGGCTAATCTCTTTTTAAATGGATTATAAACATTTTCCTTATTAAATGGCCTATGTCAACTATAATTTAGCTATTATCTATAACTTAGGCTCATTGTAATCAAGTTAAATAATTATGCTGTACCCTTAATGTGGCTGGTGGCCTATCTTAACAGCTCCAGAGTACACTGCCCTTTTAATTTTTCTGACTTAAAGAGTTTGATTCATTTTTTAGCTGTCAACAAGAAATATTTTGCTTCTGTTTACGCAATTTGTAATTCACTCCTTTCTCCTTTCACTTCTTTCCTTCTCTTGTATTGTGGTCTGGAAATCCTAATTATCAGGACAATTAGAGCATTCTAACATGAGAGCACTCTTTGACTATGGTCCTTTTTGGTGAAAACTTGAATTTATTGTTTTTGGCTTTCTGACATCTATTTTGACTGGAGGCCTTTACTTATTATTTGATAACCAATCATATTTTAAATGTTCACAGATACTGGATAAGTGACCTCCAGATAAAGAAAATACCGCTGATTGGAATTTCTGTCTACAACCTATTTGGCTTGAGGAAGAGATATATGCAAATAAGCAAAACATAGCATATCCAGGCCATGTGCAATTTGCTGATAGAAAGGGGGTCATAACCTGTGGCATTAACTGTCTTTGTATTAGCATCAGTGTTACTGAATGTCACTACTGTACAAACTCACTTTCCTACATGGTATTGCCAGAAGCATCAGGGAAAACCACACTAAAACTTTCAAATGTAATGCTTTGTTGAAACTTTTTAAATTTTAGAAGCCCAGAAATAAGGCATCAAATACTTTTAAAATTTTAAACTAATATTAATCAAAATAAACCAAAATGATGTACCCAAAAACTGCTTAAAGGTAAATAGCATGAAAATTTCTAATGCTGTTCCCAGAGATTATAAAAATGACCTAGTGTGAACCAATGTCATTAATTTGAGGTAGAAATTCCAACTGCTTGGCGGGATACTGCTCTCACAGTCATCTTCTAGCTATATCTATATTTCCTCTCTTGAGTAGGAAACTAAAAAGTTGTCAGTGTAGGGCCGGGGATTTACTTCAGTGGTTTTGCCGCCTGCTGCGCAAGCACAAGGACCTGAGTTCGATCCCCAGTCCCCGCCCATCCCGCAAAAAAAGTTGTCAGTGTAATGGATTAGTTTCATCATTATAGTCAACTTTCAAATCCAAATGGAAGGACAAAGTTCAGAAATCAAAATTTGCTTTGAGTTGCTGAGAACACACTCTGAAGTGACTCACGGACCCCTTTTTGAAGTCATCCCAGGTAAGACAGCTAAGACCAGCTAAGCAGTAGAGAAAATAAAATCTTGAAAATCTTATGGGTAATCCAAAAAACAGTAATTGAAAATTCATTTGCAGACTGATATTCCAATGGTATGTCCCAAAACTACTTCCTTTCTGCACTATTATCTCGTTTTCTCTTTTCAATTTGTCTCTTCTCTCAGAAATGCTAACTTCAGTTGCCAGTAAGTGGCTCTCTATGGAACACAATGTAGTGACCATGAAAGGATCTAGGGCACATATTTCAGATTTAATGGCATTAAGACCCTTAGAACATTTGCAGAAATAGAGTAGAAGAGAGGTCCCAAGTCACGTGGAACACGCCGAATCAGCCCGTGCCCCGGCAACAAACCACTGGACACCACCACCCTCCCCCCGCTCCTCTGTACATTCACCTGGTTCCACACTACAAAGACGCAGAGGACACCAGACCACCAGACCACGGTACTGAGTCCCGCTGCTCCCGGCCCAGAGGTAGGGGCTTCTGAGCTGCCATCCCACTGCTCCTGGTCCAGAGGAAGGGGCTTCCCGGCCACCATCCCTCCAGCTGCTCCCAGCCTACAGGAAAGGGCTTTTGGGCCACCATCCCTACTGCTGCGCCCAGCCCCTATCCCAACTCTCCCAGATCAGAGGAGGTAATCTGTACAGGCGCCAACGGCCCCCTCCGAGTCGAAATGAGAAAACACGTAAATAAGTCTCAAAACCAGACTTCCAGATCACCTACAGCAACCCCAAAGGGAAACGAGATGGAACACTCTGATACTCAACCACCCGGACCCACTGAACTGGAAACAAAAGGGGATCTGGAAAAAATGAAATCAGAAATAATTTCTCAGATAACAGGAGAAATTGTGCTCCTAGTGCAAGAAATGATTAATAAATCTAGAGAGGAGCTCAGGAACATGATGGAATCCCAACAGAAGAAACAAATGGAATCCGTAAAACAGATGCAAATAGATTTCCAGGACAAGAAAAACTCCACTGAAAGTCTACACAGCAGAATGAGCCAATGTGAGGACAGAATTTCAGCTATAGAAGATAAGATTGCACTTAGTGACCAGGAAAAGAAAAATTGCTTCAAAATTATAAGGCAACATGAAAAATCAATCCAGCAGCTGCTAGATGATGCAAAGAAGAATAACATAAGACTGACTGGGCTCAATGAAGAAACAGGAGAGAGTGCAGATGACATAAAAAAAAATCTCTTCACAGAAATAATGGCAGAAAACTTCCCAAGCAGGGGGAAAGAGCTTGACATACAGAGAAGTGAGGCATATAGGATTCCAAATAGCCTGGATCAAAAAAATTCTACACACAGGCATATAATTGTCAAGATTCCAGAAACTCAACAGAAGAACAAAATGCTACAAGCAGTTAGAGAAAAGAAACAAATCACATACAAAGGAAAGCCCATCAGAATCACAGCAGACTTCTCAACACAAACCATCAAGGCAAGAAGAGCTTGGAGTGACATATTCCAAGCCCTAAAAGAAAACAGCCTCCAACCCAGATTGATGTACCCTGCAAAACTATCTTTCAAAATTGATGGAGAAATAAGATACTTTCATGACAAAGAGCACCTTAGGAACTTTGTAAATACCAAACCACCACTCCAAAGAATTTTACACAATAGCCTAGGAACAGACATTGAGGATCACAACCCCAGGAAGTAAAGCAGAATGAACCCTTCTGGCACAATAAGAAATTAAATGTAAAGGGGGAGAACCCAACAAAAAGAAAAAGTCATGGCAATGACAAGTCAATATGTTTCAGTTATAACCATCAACGTTAATGGTCTCAATTCAACAATCAAAAGAAATAGACTGGCAGAATGGGTCAAGAAGCAAAATCCAACAATATGCTGCATACAAGAAACATACTTAATTCAAAAGGAAACTCATAGACTGAAAGTCAAAGGGTGGAAAACAATACTCCATGCAACAGGAACCCGAAAAAAGCACGAGTAGCTATCCTCTTTGCAGACTAAGTGGATTTCAAACGAACACTGATTAAGAGAGACAAAGAAGGACACCACATCCTTGTAAAGGGAACAATCCAAGAGGAAGTGATAACAATCAAATATCTATGCACCAAACACTAGTGCACCCAACTATAAAACAAATATTAATGAACATGAAAAGTCACATATGCACTAATACAATTGTAGTGGGGGACCTCAACACCCCACTGTCACAAATAGATAGATCAACTAGGCAAAAAATAAGTAATGAAATACTAGAACTCAATCGAACTCTTGAACAAATGAACTTAACAGATGTTTACAGAGTCTTCCACCCCACAAAATCAGAATACACATTCTTCTCAGCTGCACATGGGTCATTCTCCAAAACAGACCACATACTCACACATAGAACATGTTTAAGTAAGTGCAAAGGAACTGAAGTTATCCCCTGTATATTATCAGACCATAGTGCCATGAAATTGGAGATCCATAGCAAAAGAAACTCAAAAAATTTCATAAACACGTGGAAACTGAACAACACACTTCTGAACAACCAATGGGTCACAGAGGAAATTAAAGAAGAAATCAGACAGTTCCTTCAATTAAATGACAATGACAATACAACATATCAGAATCTATGGGACACAATGAAAGCAGTCCTACGAGGGAAATTCATAGCAGTGAATACGCATATTAGGAAAACAGAACGAGCCCAATTAAACCTGATGCTGCACCTCAAGCTTCTAGAAAAAGATCAGGACAACCCCAGAGCTCATACAAGGGAGGAAATTATAAAGATCAGAGGAGAAATCAACGCAATGGAGACTAAGAGAATGATACAAAAAAATCAATGAAGCCAAGAGTTGGTTCTTTGAAAGAATAAACAAAATTGACAAACCCTTAGCCAACCTTATCAGAAAAAGGAAAGAAAAGGCCCAAATCCATGCAATTAGGAATGAAAAGGGTGAAATGACAACAGACCCAGCAGAAATCCAGAGGATCATCAATACCTACTTCCAGAACCTATATGCCAATAAGATGGACAACACAGAAGAAATGGACAGATTCCTAGATACATACGAATTACCAAAGTTGAATGAAGAAGACCTAAAAATTCTGAACAACCCAATATCAACCAATGAAATTGAAAATGTAATTAAAAACTTATCAACTAAGAAAAGCCCAGGCCCTGATGGCTTCACTGCTGAATTCTAAAAGACATTTAGAGAGGAACTGCTGCCACTACTCTTTAAACTATTCAATGAAATTGAAAGGGAAGCAATACTCCCAAACTCATTCCTGGAAGCAAGCATCACCTTGATCCCCAAAGCAGAGAAAGACCCAACCAAAAAGGAGAACTATAGGCCAATCTCACTAATGAACATAGATGCAAAAGTCCTCAATAAGATACTGGCAAACAGAATGCAGAAGATCATCAAGAAGATCATACACCCTGATCAAGTGGGATTCATCCCAGGGATGCAGGGATGGTTCAATATACGAAAATCCATCAATGTAATACACTATATCAATAGAGCCAAGGACAAAAACCATATGATTATCTCCATAGATGCAGAAAAAGCATCTGACAAAATCCAACATGCATTTATGATAAAAACCCTACAAAAAATTGGAATAGATGGTCTCTACCTCAAACTGATAAAAGCCATCTATGAAAAACCAACAGCCAATATCATACTAAATGGTCAAAAACTGAAATCCCTCACACCAAAATCAGGAACAAGACAAGGATGTCCACTATCACTGCTCCTGTTCAATATAGTTCTGGAAACGTTAGCCATGCCAATTAGACAAGAGAAAGAAATAAAAGGAATGAAAGATAGGAAATGAAGAAGTCAAATTGTCATTATTTGCAGATGATATGTCTAGAAGACCCCAAGAACTCCACCAAAAGTCTTCTAGACTTAATAACCACATTCAGTCAAGTAGCTGGTTACTAGGTCAACACACAAAAATCAATAGCTTTCCTCTACACTAATGACAGACTCGCTGATAGAAAAATAGGACAAATAATTCCTTTCACATAGCATCCAAAAACCTGAAATACCTAGGAAGCAACCTAACAAAAGAAATCAAGACCTTTTCTCTGAAAACTATGGCACTCTGAAAAGAGAGATTGAAGATGATATCAGAAAATGGACAGACATCCCCTGCTCCTGGATAGGAAGGATTAATATACTGAAAATGGCCCTACTTCCAAAACTGCTATATAGATTTAATGCAATTCCAATTGAGATCCCAGCAGCATACTTCATGGACCTCGAGAAAACAATCCAAAAATTCATTTGGAACAAGAAGAGACCTAGAATAGCAAAAGCAATTCTAGGCAACAGAGATATGGGAGAGGGTATCACAACTCCCAACTTGAAACTATACTACAAAGCTACCATGATAAAAACAGCATGGTACTGGCAAAGAAACAGATCTGAGGACTAGTGGGACAGATTAGAAGATGCTGAAACAACGCCAAACACACTCAGCCACCTCATCTTTGAAAAAGGAGCCAAACACCCTCACTGGAGGAAAGATAGCCTCTTTAATAAATGGTGCTGGAAAAATTGGGCTTCAACTTGCCAAAGATTAAAACTAGACCTATATCTCTCACCATGCACTAAACTAAAATCAAAGTGAATTAAAGATCTAAATATTAAAATAGAAACTCTGAACCAGTTGGAACAGAGGTTAGGTAGAACCCTTGAAGACATCGGTGTAGGAAAAGATTTTATGAACAAAACCTCAGTTGCCCGTGAACTAGCACAATCAACAAGTGGGATCTCTTCTTATTAAAAGGCTTCTGCACAGCAAGAGAAACCACCAGCAGTGTGAAGAGACAATCCACAATGTGGGAATAAATCTTCACCTGCTCTTCCTCAGACAAAGGTCTACTATCTCGAATCTATAAAGAACTTAAAAAGATCAGACCTCCCAAATTTAAAGACCCAATCCAAAAATGGGCATCTGAAATGAACAGACATTTCTCAGATAAAGAAGTAGAAATAGCAAATAAATACATGAAAAAATGTTCAACATCACTGGTCATTTGAGAGATGCAAATGAAAACAACGCTGAGATTCCACCTCACCCCAGAAAGAATGGCTGCTATCATGAAATCAACCAACAATAAATGCTGGCGGGGCTGTGGGGAAAGAGGAACCCTGCTCCACTGCTGGTGGGAGTGTAGACTGGTGCAAGCACTGTGGAAATCAGTGTGGAGATACCTCAAAGAACTAGTACTGGAAGTCCCATTTGATCCCGCTATTCCACTGCTGGGGATCTTCCCCAAAGAATTAAAAGAATCATACCACAGTGATATATGTGCACCCATGTTCATAGCAGCACAGTTTGTGATAGCTAAAACTTGGAAACAGCCCAAGTGCCCATCAACTGGAGACTGGATAAAGAAAATGTGGGGTTTTTTTTATAAAATGGAGTACTACTCAGCCATAAAAAATGAGAAATTAGAGACATTTATAGCTAAGTGGATGCACATTGAGGCAATACTCTTAAGTGAAATAAATAGGACACACATGTGTAAATACCGAATAGTTTCTCTGGTGTGAGAAACTGAAAGTGTAAATAAGGACTAAAATGTATAATAGGTCATGTGAAATAGGAAGAAAAAGGACAAAGGGGAAGGAAGTGGGAGGGCTAGGGGAAAGGATAGAAGGGAATGGGATTAATATGGGAAAATGGAAAAAATAGGAACAAAATCTTTGTAAATAGGGAGGAATGGAGGGGTTGAAGGGAGGGTTGGGCAAGGGTGAAAAATAAGAACCAAGAGAGACTATGTAAAGGTGCAAATTTCCAATGATGAATGTCATTATATTGAATACCTAAAATGTACCAATGATTAGAATGAATAATCGATAATGTAAAATAGGAAGAAAAGGTCCAAAGGGGTAGGGGTAGTGGGAGGGGCAGGGGAAAGGAAAGAAGGGAAAGGAAAAATGATGAGAAATGGAAAAAATGGAAATAAAGTCTCTGTAAATAGGGAAGGGTGGAGGGGGTGAAGAGAGGGCCAGGAATGGGGAAAAAAATAAGAACCAAGATGCATTATGTAAAGGTACAATTCCCAATGAGAAATGTAATTGTGTTGTATACCTACAATGTACCAATAAAAGAATTTAATACAAAAAAAAGAACTCTAACCCAGCTTAAAAAAAAAAAAAAAAGAAAGAAATAGAGTAGAAGAAAAATCCAAATGTGTAAAGCAAAGCATTTACTTAAAAGTGCAGGTCTTAAAGCAGTGGACATCTAGGACATGAACATTTTATACATTCAATTTAATCATCACAGAATGGTTAGCAAATATCAGAGGGAAGTAGTGGCTGAGAACTGGGTCTCCAGAACCAGCAGGTCTGGGTTCATGTACCCACTTGTGCTAGCTGTGTGGCCATGGAAAAGTTATCTATTCCTAACCCCTTCCTCTGCCTCATTTTCCTTATCTAAAATGTAGAAATAGCAATAGCACCTTCTTCATCTGGTTGTTGTAAAAAATGAGAAAGTACTTAAAACAATTCTTGGAAAATTGTTAGTGCTATGCAGCATTAGCTAAAACACACTAAAGAAAGAAAGAAGAGCCTAAAATGAATTTTTGATTAATTAATGTTTCAGCTAAAATTGATGGTCAGAAAATCAGACTGAACAATTTGGCAACAGAGGATAAAACTCCACTGAGTTTGCAATTTCCTCCGGTATCCTTAACCCTACCTATAACCAGGATTGCAACAGGTAAATTTCCCTGAACAGCACTATAACTTTAATCTTCAGCACTCACTCTTGTTTGCAGCCTGCCTAGAATGATGGCGGATTCTCACCACTGAATATGACCCTGAAGATATGGTTGGCTGATCATTAACGCTTGATAATGACAGAAACAGTACCGCTGTGCTGTGTGTGTAACCAGGGTAAGAAACCAGTGCCACACTAAGGCATGACTTAAAAAATCATTGTCACCAAAACAAGAACAAGCCTGTGAGGGTCCAGTTGCCCCTGAATCCAGAGCTCTAAGAACCAGTATTCTTCTGCTTCCCACCATTCTTTTTTATTGTAGTCTATTATTTGGTAAATTATTGATATGTTCTCACTGTTCTCTATTTCAGTATTTCTTATAGCTAACTCCCTGGACCACCTACATCGGGTTTATCTAGATATTTAAAGACTCAGGTTTGGGGGCTCTACTGATTTGAAATAGAACATCTAGTGATGGGAGTCTGCAATTATGGAATTTTGAAGAAACCCAAACCATACACAGAAATGCTGTGTTAAGAGAATCATCTTGCCCAGTGCAACTTTTAACTACCACTGCTGACATTTTAGACTGGATAATCTTTTGTTACCAGGGCTGCTTTGGGCAAGGCTTGATGTTCAGGAGCATCACTGACCACAACAGCACCACAACACTCCAGCTGTAGCAACCAAAAATATCTCTAGCCATTGGCTGATGTTCCTTGGAACACAATCACACCTAAGACTGGGTCAATGATGATACCTCAGGCAAGTGCGAGGCTCTAGCGCTTCCCTATGTGCTGCTTTGTCCAAATGGCTTCCATTCGCAGTCCATACACCAAGTCTCATACTTGTCATTACCTTGTAACACTCTGCATGAGGACAAGTTCAATTTGTTCGATGAAGAATTATAATTTGAGAATTTAAGGAGAATATGTTTGGATCTACTTATTGCGAGATGCTCTAACATTAACCACTAGAAATGAATTTTAAGTCAAGGATGTAGACCCTGATCTCTGACGGTTGGTGATTCAAACTGTGCTCTAGGAGAACTTATTGTAATAAGTGGTTTTAAAAATCTAGTCTTATAAAACTATAACACAACAAAATCAACTTGTTTTTCATAAAGGAAAAAGTTCATATGCTTATGGATGTAAAGGGACTAATTATAATATTACTAAAGCTGTCATTTTTTTCTGTGTTGACTGTATGTCAGCCAATGAGCTATGTCTTTCAAATGGATACTTTTAATTAGTTCTCTTAGTAGTCTCATGGAATTAATACGATTGTTATTCATATTTTATAAAGAAACTGGAGTTTCAATGAAATTGAATAGCTTGTCTTCGTTTGCCCAACTATTTTATGATGGAGTTAAGAAAGTCTTTAAAAATTTTGAATAAAAATTAGAAATAGGGACTATTTAGTAACTTCTCTTGTAAAATTAAAATCGCCTAAGAAAATGTGAGAAAATACAAAGACTACTTTTATTCATAAGCATAAATTTTCAAAAAGGGCAAACAATCCTATAGAGTGTGAAGACAATATTGTATCATAATGTAATTGAGCACAGTCCAAGAATTTTAAGACTGCTGAAACATCAGATAACATATTCATGTACTTATATAAATGAAGCAAAGTAGAAATGATATTAACAGATGCACAAAACCATCTGAATACTCATATAAATAAAAATAGTAATAAAAGTTTTAGTGAATCCAGATTTTAAGGGAATTTACTTGAGTCATAGTTAATCATAAAACATTGGAAACAATCACTGTAAAAATCAAAATAAGCCAGGTGTGGTGGTGCACACCTGTAATCCCAGCACTCTGGGAGACTGAGCCAGGAGGATTGCAAGCTTGAGCCCAGCTGGGCAACTTAGTGACTCAATGAGACCTTGTTTTATAATTTTAAGAAGGATGCGTGGGTGAGGATGTATGTATCTCAACTTCATTTTCCTACTACTTCTTTTCCTCTGCAATAGAAAGGAGGCTACACAGTTACATACCTTTGTCCGGTGATTGGGATCCTTTTAGAGCTTTCAATGATAGAAACAGCTCATGTATGCCAAAGGTTTGCCACCACTGCCCTAGTCTAATTTCCAGTCTCTTTTTATCCAAGGTGACATATATTACAATTCTATACAGTAAGGGTTACACACAAGTCCAATGTAAAAACTCTCCTTTCTGAAAAATTAAAAGCCAAAGTTTGACAAAGATCAGATCTTTTCCCTTAATACTTTGCCCTTTCTCCCTGACTTGAACAAAGATGCAAGGCCTGGTGATACAACAGCTATTTTGTAACCATTAGGAAAATGTTAAGGATGATAAAGATGCAATGTAAAATGAGCCTAGGAGCTTGATGCTGAACTGCTGTGGCAGCCTAAATTACCCTTCCCCAGACTACAGACTACTTACAGATTACTCGTTACATGAGACGAACTCCATATTTGTTTAATAGGCCACTCTAGTAATATCCCTTGTGATCAAATTGAATTTTAACATGCATGGTCTCTCTGTCTGTCTCTGTCTCTGTCTCTGTCTCTCTCTCTCTATCTCTCTCTCTCTCACACACACACACACACACACACACACACACACACCTTGGTACTGATGGATATGAAATCATAAATAATAAATGATTACTGAGACTACTGGTTAGCAAAAGGATAAACAATAAAACTGGATCCTAAACTTCACAGTCAATTCTGGTGAATTAAATATTTAAATGTACAAAAACTCAAAATTTAGAAGAAAACCAAAATAATTTTTGACATTTCTGTGGATAAAAATCACTTAAATTTAAAACTGTCATGTATTTTAACAGAAAGGCTAATACCTCTGGCTACATTTACATTACAATTTCATTAAAACAGATAATATAAAAAAACACAAATTGGGCTTTTTCTGCAACATCTAATCAATAGGTTAACAATTGTAGTACCCAAAGAACTCTGTAAATTATTTAGAAAAGAAAGTGAGTCAATATAAAAATAGGAGAAAAAAAGGAGGTATTTCAAAGAAAAAAGCAGCCACGTGAGAAAATGTATAAAAAAATACCCAACCTCAATAGTAATAAAAAAGACATACTATGACACTGTTTTACTCTATCAGATTTGCAAAAAGTTTTTCAAAAGTCTAGTATTGCCAGAGAAGCAAGGATATTGAATACTATTTGCTGTAACACTATTTGCTCAAACATTGATGGTGAGAATATGAACTCAGAAATACCACTTTGGAATGCAACTTGCCAATATATGCTATTGATAAAGACACATGTAGCTCATTTCACTTCTAAGTATAAACCCCACAGAAATTCTTACAAGAATGTTTATGACAATATGAAATAACACACAAATACATATACACATAAAACTTTAAACTGTTCACTGATAGAACAAATACATCGTGACAAAGGTAAACACTAGAATACCATGGAACATAAAGAATTCAACATAAAGCTGAAAATAATTAATGATTGCTATATACATTAATATAAATGAAGCATAATGTTGACTGGTAAAACAAATTCTAGAGTATATGTTTGTGTAAAAATTTTAAAAAGAAAAAGCCACACAATATTGTTTATGACTGTTCAGAGAAATATCTATATAACAAAGCCTAGAGAAAAGCAAGACAATGATAAATCTTGCTTACAGTTGCGGGGGAGGGAGAGATACAATCCAGGAAAGACAGGCGGTTACCGGCAAGGCCCCTTTGCTTCAGCTGAATATTAAGTACATACATATTCATTTAGTCTTTATGTTTTGTACCTTACATATAAGTATTAGATATTTTACATGTGTCAAATTTTTTTACTTCATAAAATTTCCAAGATTATACTTCAAACTATTTTCCAAAAAGTTGCCATAACATTGGCCAATGTTCTGTATTTTAAGGAGATAGTTTTAGAGGTAGGGAAATATGGGGAGGAATACATGGATTCAGCTGAGTTCTAATACTTCTGGAACAAGCAGTTTGATATCTTTAATTGTGCAAATGACTAGAGCACTTGCACTTGATATGAACGATGAGCAGCAGAAGCATCACAACATGGTAGGAGAAATGCAGAGCAAATTTCTGAAGCTGTGACAGGCAAACAGTCAGCAAATCAGTAAATTTCACTGTGAGCACATACAAGACATTTATTTTTACTGAAGAAATAATTCACATTCTACTGGCGGCTTGATGGGCTTTCTCCCAGACACAGCTTAGGAAAGAAGACTGGATGACATCACGAAGTATATGTGAAGATACTAACCCAGCGTGCGATTATTTCGAAAAATGGCCAACAAAATGTCATACCATCAGAAAGGTACAAAATATTATCCCAGGACTCTGGAGAATGAGAGCATGCAGTTAAAATTGCTGCACTTCAGAAAAAAATAATAAGCTGACAAGAGCACAAAAAGTCTAAGTGTTGGGAAAACTGCCCATCCGTATGCAGAAGGATGAATCTAGATCCATGTCTCTCCCCATGCACTCAACTAAATCAAAATGGATCAAAGAACTAAATGTTAGAACAGAAACAACCTGCTGGAAGATAAAATAGGTAAAACTCTTGAAGACACAATCAGAGGGAAGAACTTTCTGAACAGAACCCCAGCTGCACAGGAAATGGTACCAAGAATCAATAAAATGGATCACATCAAATTAAAAGGATTCTGCACAGAAAGAACAACAATGGAGTGAAAAGAAAACCTACAGAATGGGGGGGGGGTGCCAGCTATTCCTCAGACACAAGACTAATACCTAGAATACATAAAGAATTCAAAGAATGAGACACCCCCAAAATAAAAGACCCAATCAAAAAACGGGCAAGTGAAATGAATAGATACTTAACAGAAGAAGTACAAATGGCCAATAAATATATAAAGAAATGCTCAACATTGCTGGTCTTTTGAGAAATGCAAATGAAAACAATACTGAGATTCTATCTTAACTGACAAAAGATGGCCACCATCAAGAATCAAACAACAAATACTGGTGAGTCTTTAGGTGAAAAGGAACCCTTCTACATTGTTGATAGGATTGTAAGGTAGTACAACCACTACGGAAATCAGTGTGGAGATTCCTCAAAAAATTAAAAATGGAAACTCCATTTGACTCAGCTATTCTCCTTTTAGGTATCTTCCTGAAAGAGTTAAAGACAGTGATATTCATGCCCATATTTATAGCAGCACAATTTATAATATCTAAATCTTGGGAGCAGCCTGTATTTCCATCAATAGATGAATGGACAAAGAAAATGTGGTATTTATACACAATGGAGAACTACTCTGGTACAAAGAAAGATAAACTAGGGTCATTTTTAGGAAAATGGATGCACCATGAAACTGTAATGTTAAGTGAAAGTAAATCAGACTCACACTATCACATGGTCTCTCTTATATGAGAAACCCAAAATATAAATAAAGAGCAAAATAAAAGATAACAGAAAATAGGGAAATGTATCTTTGTCAAATGGGAAGGGGATCAAGAAATGGAGGGAGGAGAGAGGGAGAGGAGGAAAAAAGGATAAAAAAGGACAAGATGCTTTCTGTACATGTACTAACTTCATGCAAGGAATGCAAACATTATGTCCTGTAAATATGTGCTAATAAAAAAAAACAGCACACAGTTTAAAAAAAATGATTAAGCGTCTGAGGTTGTAACTAAAGAGGTCATTCCTAAGTATGAGGATTTGCCTATAAGGAAGATCAATTGGACAGGAAATGTAATTGAAATGTAGCAAGTCATCCAAAGGTATAAACAAGGTAACCACCTACTCTCTGAAGGAGGATCTTAAAAGTTGAGAAAACAGGGGAAACTAACAATGAAAACATGAAATCCACTAACTACCAAAGTGCTTTTTCACCCCCATCATAGTTTTAAAATACTAGAAGTCATTCTTACAGAGCACATCATGTGACACTTGTTATTCCAAAAGATGCTGCAATAATCACTGTGTAAAAAGGTTATTTCCCATTTTATAATTTCATACCCTCATTCATACTTGGGATACTGCCTTTCTTTACTTATGTATGTATCTTCTCTAGTGCCTTTTAACCTCTTTGAGAGTATCACCACTTCTTTTTCATCCTATCTATCCAGTTTGAGGCATTTAATAATTTTTATGAAATAAAATGATGAAGAACCAAAATAGCTTTAGATGCAAATCCAAAGATGCATTATTCTATTAATGGAACAAGGTGTTTTAGGAGACATGGCTAATATTTGCTATAAACATCTTAAAAATATACAAGGATTCTTTGTGTAACCAAACACAATAAATTTCCTATGGGAGATAGCAAGAGAAGCAGGATGGAATTCCCAGGTAAAACACCAGGTGGCAATTTTATGTTCAGTAAGCATTAACAAAAAATACACACTGAGTTATAGAACATAAAATACATCTCTCTACAGCAGCTATCAATGATTTGCAGAGTCTCATTTTATCTTCCTACAGTGTTTGCATGAATCAAAGAACAATGGGAAAAAAAGTCAATATAGATTTCAGGCGATGGACACACCCATTGATCAATAAACTAATTTGAAGCAGCCAACACAATGGGCATTATTTCTAGCATTGTAAGACTAGATTAATTTAGGTCAAAGAGTTGAATTCTATTGATTTTTTTTTTGTATCCTCACTTCACCTAAGCCAGACATTGCAAAACTAATTAATTAATTCAATGCGGAGTTACTGGGACTAGAAAGAACTTCAGATCTAATGGGATACAAGTGGTCTACTGTTGTCAAAATTTGCTGGAAAAAAATGCCTATCTCAAGACTGGCTCTATTGTCACCTGGAAATATGATTTAAGTGCAGCATGCTTCAAAGTGAAGGGAACAAAGTCTTGGAACAGCAATTTTCCTCCAACGGATGACACAGCCACAGGATGAAGGCTGGCAGTTTAAACATAGGTGTGCTGTTTTGGAAAATACATTTATATAGTTCAGCAATATCTTTCAGCTCCCAAGATACCAAGCTGTTCCTCTTTTTAACTAGATGCAAACATTTGACTTTTTTCATTCTGCACAAGTTATCTTTTCACAGCAGCTCCTATGATCCTCACAATCTCCTGCTTGACACTCATCTCGGCTTTTTCTAAAAAGTTCTTCAACCATGAAGGGAAGATGAACTTATTCTCACTGGAAGATGCATAATTAATATATGGGAAACATCTGTGAATTAAACAACAGCCAGCATTTTATAAGTAGCCAAATCTGAAGGAAGACTAGGGCAAGTAATGTGAGAGAGCATAACTCAGTGTTGGAGGCATGGAAGTAATTTCTATCTCCTATACATCTAGCTGTCTGTTATCTAAAATATGCCAATAAATTACTTGATACAAAACCTCCTATGGGCTCTCAAACTACCCAGTCCCACTGCAGAAAATGGGAGAGTGCTCTTCCTTTTATCATAAGCATAAAGCTAGGTCAGTGGTACATGAGCACATAATTCAATTTGAGGGGACATTTCATACAACACAAAATCCTCTCATAAAAGATAAAGAAAAAAATATACGTATTTCACCTTGTTTTGCACTCAATGTGTGCTTGAGGTCCCTCTGTGCTGAGCTGAGTGTAGATTTTAGCTCATTTCTGTAATCGTGTCCTATCAGTTTGCCATAACTGTGGCAATACCTGTGCTGTTTACCAGTGGATACTCTTGTGCTTACTTCCTGTTAACTATAGTGAGGTAGAAATGCTGGGTTGGAAGGAAACTTCCATTGTCTCTTCAAATGGTGGCACCAATTTATAATCCCACCAGCAGGGTCTGAGAGTCCCAGTGACCTCCACTTTCACCCCCTCTTGATGTTGCCAACATAGTTACTTAGGGCAGTTCACCATGACCCACTCTTTTTTGGACCTCTAGTCCAGGCAATCCTTTAAGCTTATCTTCCCTAGAGTAGGACTAGGGAGTAGGGGCCTAAAAACATAGTTAAGAATGCAATTCAGACTGTCTTCTGAGGTTGTCAGTCACATTCTTCAAAATACATAGTATGCACTTCTTCCTCCCCAGCTTTTGATGATATTGGCTGGAAATCTCACTCTTTCAGTTGCCACATTCCCTTCTCATCTTAGACCAACCACTAGCATGCCAGATGCTGCCCCTGCTGTCCTGCAGATGCTCTGGCTGAAGACAAACTAGAAAACTGAAGCAGTATCTTTTCCTCATTGCTGCTATTCCTAGTGCCCAAGACTCCCTAATAAAGAACTATCTTCTGAAAGGAAATCTTGTTTTATGTCATACAATATTTAACAGACCTCTTCCTTTCCAAAAGCCAATTGTAAGAGCTACCCAGTCACTCTGAGTGGCTTCCTAAATTATTCATTGGATTTTTGTGATTTTCTTTTACATGTTCAAGACGTTCTCAATAAATCTAAGCAAAATATGCAATGGAAGAAGTCTCTTTAAAATAGTGTTTTGAGGTGGAGGGAGACGGAGCAGTGGTGGTTTAGAAGTAGAGTTCTGAGGAATGCTTTCCCTCTTGAAAGGGCTTCATTAAAGCATAATGAAGACATCAGGGCATCAATGCAATGTTTTAATCGGTAAATTAGAGCATCATTAAAGGCACAAATCTGATCATTAGTGTCTGTCTTTCTGATACCCAGAAGAAGAAAGAGGAATTCTGCAACACTGTGCACCTGTATCTTATTATCTCAAAATTTTAAACCTTTCTCGGAAGAGGCTGGCTTTGTAGTTACAAGGAAGGTAGTTTAAAGGAAAAATATGTGTTAGAGTGGCATGGCAATCCTTAGAGACTTCCATACTTCTCTAATGCAGGATACTCATTAGGCTGAAGAGATATTTCCTCCCTTCCTCCTAAATTTCCATGCTGCTCATAATAACTGAGTAGAAGTAAAATGATTGGTCCCCTGAGGACCTGGTGACATAACTTTTGAAGAAGCTCAAGACATTCAGAGATCAGCCTCTGGGCCTCTTGCAGCATGTTTCAGTGATCACTCTATAAAAGTGCTGGAGAAAAGAAAGCCCAGAGGAGGAGCAAAGGAAAAGCTCCCATAACCCCTCACCATCAAGTCCATGCCCCTGACCAGTTTGACCCTGGAGGATCAGTTCTTGTGGGGACGCTGCTCTTGGGACTGTGTGGGATGAGCAGTAAAGGATTAGCAGTAAAGAATCTCAGCAGTTAAAGCAAACAGAAGTCACAGGATATTCAAACCATACTCGGGTACTTGGTAGGTAGGTGGTATCATCTCAGGTACAGTATTTGAAAAATTTTATGACAAAACTTAATGTAGCATATCCTATAAAATTGTAGTACTAACTATGACTTTTTCATTAGAATGTTTCTTCTAAACTACAACTGAATACGATAGATTAGTCACTGATTATGATTTTTTAAAAATGAAGTCACAGAAAAACTTCTCTGATCTACCTGGGTCTGACAATGTGAATAATAGAAAATAATAGGCAATGAAGTAATCACAGAATTGGAAGACACTTGAGAAGTTTTCTTGTTTATCTTCCTCTTCAAAGAAGGGAAGGGGAAAAAACTGAATAAATTTAGGTCAAGTTTTTGCTCTCACACAGGCATTTAATTTGCCTGAAATGGATACAGATGATCCAGAAACATGTATTTGAGTCATTTTTTTGCTTTTTCACTCAAAAAACAAAAACAAAACAAGAGAGTTTTGTTTTTACATGATATTTGGGTGAGGATTATTAAAATTTTCAAAATGTAAATCTTAATATCTCACACAAAAACAATTCTCATAAAAGAAAATTGAGAGAAAAATAAAGCCTTGTTGGTACAGCTTGTGAAACTTGAAGCAGCATCTATTATTATTACTAATAACCAAGCGTTCACACGTTAAGTATCATGTCACTGGATATGCAATCAGCTCATTAACTCATCAGAGAGAGAGAGAGAGAGAGACAGACAGACAGACAGACACAGAGACATAGACATGATCAAGGTACTAACTATATCATGAGTAATTTCACATTATTCAAGACTATCAGAGCAGTCTTCAAGACAGAGACACAAACCTTTCTCTAAAGGAGCTGACTGTACAGAGATAATCCAAAACACACGGCAACACACTGTACCTGATGACTAGGACAGACAAGGAGGGACCGGTAAGGCCACCCAGAGATCTCTGTGGCTAGGAGAAGACATGATATCAGAAATGCTTCACTGAGACAGGCCTTCCTACGTGAGAATTCTTAGTCTACTCGATACCTACCCTCTGCCCATCCTTTTGGCTCAGACCCTCCTTCCCTGAATGTCCAGTGGGAACGGAAGAAAAGTGTGCAGACATGACATTCCTTTAATGTCCAGCTCCAAGGGCATGTTCTGAGGAGTCAGTCTGGACCTGCTCCTTTTCTGTCTCTGGCTTTCACCATGATGCCACTGATGAGTGATTGATTGGTCCTGCCTGGAGATGTGTGGGGAGCTTTGCACAGGTCTTTAATTATTCATTTTTGGAAGGAGCCCCAAATAAACTTTCAGTGATGCAATACAATGCAGCATCCAGTTCCAGTAAATAAAATCAAGGGTTTTTAAAATGTTGTCATTTGAAAAGTATTTTTTTCAAGGGAGAATGCTAGTCATAAATCTGCACCGAAGAGAACACTCACTACACAAAAATATCATAGCTGGGAGAAGAGCTCTCCATCACTAGCTCCCAATCATCACAGTTTGAATCTTCTCTGACCCTTTATCACAAACATCTTTTTTTTTTTTTTTGGTACCAGGGATCGAACTCCGGACCTTGTGCTTGCAAGGCAGGCACCGGAACCACTGAGCTAAATCCCCGGCCCCGATCACAAACATCTTCATGACATTCACTCTGTAAAATGAGATCAGGACCAAATCCAAGGAAAAACAGAACATTAAATTTTAATGCTACTATATTTTTATGACATGCATGCACGGACTTCCATACCAACACAGTTATATCCCAGTTTAGTGACCTGCTGATTATTATTCTGAATCTTTCCATCCATTTGCAGCAAATGTAGCTGGTAACTAAATGTTTGCAGCTCCTCACCCTGAATTCACATGCTGAAGCCTAGGTAACTAAGCCATGAAGGAAGATCCCTCATAAATGGTGTAAATGTCCTTAGAAGAGTTTGAAGAGAAGATAGCTCTCTTTCCACCTGTGCGGATATGATCAGAAGTCAGCCATCTGCAGCCTAGGAGAAGACTAGAACTTGGCTAGGGTTAAACACTGATCTCAGACTTCCAGCTGGTGGAACGGTGAGAAATAAACTTCTGCTGCTCCTAAAGCATCACAGTATTTTTGTTATAGCGGCTTCAACTAAGACATAAGAAAATAATTGCTGGAACATGGTGCAGGGGAAGAAATGAAGCCACCAATGAAGTCCCAGGACCTATTCCAGTGCTGCCCTTAACTAGGTGGTAATGCTCTTAATTCTATGAGTTTCGGTTTACACCCCTTTAAAATATAGATGACAATAATATCTTTGAAGGTTATGTGTATATAATAGCATTTAATAAGCCATGTGCCTCTTATGGAGTTTTCATACTTATTACGTTGCCTTTAGTATAAAAGAAATGATCTTAGCACAGAAAGAACGGCAAGGCATTACTTCAAGGAGAAGTTTTTTTTAAACAACTAGCTTAAAAACATGGAACAATGCCTGTAGCCTGCATCTTTCAAAGTCAGGAAAAAAGGCCTATTCTCAGCTCCAATGGTGCATCTAACCTCGTTTCAAATCTGGAATCTGGGCAAAAGCTCACCATGGAGCCCCATGTTTGCCACATTTTCTTTTAAAACAAAAATTTTAGTTAAGTAATTTCAAAATATTGAAATTAAGGTATTTCAAAGTATTAGTTCAATTCCTGTTATTTTTCCATTTTGCTTTAACTGCTGAGAAGCTCAGAACTAAGTTTTAGTTCTATTTTTAAAAGAAAGCTTAGCATACGCTTTTTCCTATAATTTTTCTCCTTGTACCTCCGGTTTTCATGATTATCTTTTCAAAATAATGCCACTAAATTTGTAGCTTTAATTAAGATTTTTGATCTTTAAATAAGATCAGAGTCAGGGAGATGGTTACAAACAATGAATGAATATTTTCTTGGAAGATAAAAAGACAAAATTCTTTTTTTATTCATTAAATTTATTGGTACACTTTAGGTATACAATATGATGACATTCATTATTGGGAATTTGTACCGTTACATGATATATCTTGGCTGTTATTTTTCCCCCATTCCCCACCTTCCCTTCAACCCCTCCACCCCTCCCTATTTACAAAGATTTTGTTTCTATTTTTTCCTTTTCTCATATTAATTCCATTCTCTTCTTTCCTTTCCCCTCCCCCTCCCTCTCTCCCTTCCTCTTCCCCTTTGCCCCTTTTCTTCCTATTTCACATTATCTATGACACATTTTGGTCCTCATTTACCCTTTCAGTTTCTCACACCACAGAAACTATTCTGTATTTACACATGTATGTTCTATTTATTTCACTTAAGAGTATGGCCTCAATGTGCATCCATTTAATTATAAATGAAAAAGACAAAATTCTGAATTTCAATCTAGACTCAAAAAGTGGTGTCAGAAAATACACTAGATTATAATAGATGACATGGGTTTGTTTTGTCAAGTTTTCATTTCTGAATTGCTACCTAATGTAATTTGCCACCCAACTTCCTTGTAAACAGTATGATTTCTCTTCTGTCTCTAGCTTCAGATTTCACTAGGATTTCAGGAGCTGACTCAGGACTACAAGTGGCTCCACATGCCAAGTAAGAAGGCTGAACTATTTTGGAAATACAATGACAGGAGGAATGAGAATTTCTCAAGACCTGACTAGAAAATGTAGAAAGACTACAATTTCTCCCACTAGATTTTACGTTCTCCAAAGCCACAGGATGCACAAGAACATTTATCTAGAGAAGCCTCAGTAATAGAAACATCTTACACAATTCTCTATTTCCCTTAGGGGACTTGCACAAATTGGATATTCAATCGAGTGCTGACAAATAAAATACTGTCGAGACCAATACTACCAAATAGGCTTCACCCACATTTCACTTTTAAGGAGTCTATTCTGATGACTTATATTTTAAAATGTGGAAAGTCTATCCACGATGCTAACTAACCATGTCAAGCTAGAGAGCAAGAGTTTGGACTGGTTTCTAGAATTGACTTGTAGAGACAAAGTAATTCCTACAATTATATTTTCATTGGGGTCTCATAATATGCATCATACAAATATGAGAGTTAAGATAAATAAGACAAAAGAGCCCATAAAAACATCCAAGTGAGAACAGGTAATCACTGTACATGAGCCATGACCCACCCTGCATGCTAAGTGGGACTTCACAGGTAAGGAGCCTTGTAGACTTGAGAGTCAAAGCCAACTTCCTTACAGAAGCTCAGTTAGGCAGGGAAGCATGCATTGAGCCGTGTTCAGACACTTATCTGATCCACTCTGGTGAGTGGCGCATGAGGCCCTAAGGCAGCAGACGAGGCTGGCCTGGCCTGGCAGTCTTGGCCGCAGGGGCCTCATATGGATGGTCAAACAGTTTGAACCTTGTCTTGAGAAAGCAGAACTCTGAAGGGATTCAAGCAAAGATGGTCCATAATCAGGTTTTTAGAAAGAGAAGGTTACAGGCAGCATAACAAGACTCCGATTAATAAGTGAGCAAGCTCTGTGTGGCAAGCAATGTAGTAAGGACATGACAAGCCTTGTCACCGCAGCCCTATCTGGCAGGCACCATTTTTGTATTTTTATAGGTAAGAAAATAGGTTTAGTGAGGTTAAATGGCTTGTCCAAGTTGTCAGCAGTCACAGTAACAGGGCTGGACTCAAACCTGTGTCTGATTCTGATGTCTATGATCCAAATCACAGGGCTCTACTGACTTCAACACTTAGGAGGAACAAGGAGACAGGATCAGGGACATGGAGGGCAGCCAGCAGGCTGCTACCTAACTAGTCCAGCCCAGGAACCAGGGGCATCTGAGCCAGGGCAAGGAGTGATCTTATATAGCCAGGATACTGACATGGCCAAGAGTGACAGGTTAGCAAACTGATCCTGAGGGCACTGAAGGTGTTTCAGAGCAAAAGATTCTCATTTTTAAAAACAATTTAAAGACTGCTTACCTCTGAAAGGATATAATCAAACATCATTTTCCATGGCAAAAGAAATAGAAATGCTGAAGCAGCCTCATGAACAAAAATATCTTCAAAGCTTGGTATTACTAGAAACCATTTTGCATATCCTGAAACCACTGTGCATGAAACCACAGCAATATTCTACCTAACACCCACTAGGATGGCTATATATTTTGAAAACTAGAAAAGAACTGTTATTGAGGATGTGGAGAAATTGCATATTGATGGTAGGAATGTAAAATGTTGCAGCTACTATATAAAGCAGTTACAGTTCCTCAAAAAAACAGAACTATAATATTACCCGCCAATTCTAATCCCAGGTACATATGGGAAAACACTGAAAACAAGAACTCAAAGAGATACTTGTAGGCCCATATTCATGGTGGTCCTATTCACAACAGCCAAATAGGGAAATAATTCTCATGTCTATTAATGGATGAGAATACAACATAGATACACACATACAATGGAATATTATTCACCTGTAAAAAGGAATAAAATTCTGATACACCGTATGACATAGACAAACTTTAGAAACATTTTGCTAAGTGAAATAAGCCAGACAAAGGACAAACATTATAAAAATCCAATGAAATACTTGGAAGAGATAAGTTCATAGATACAGAAAATAGATTACAGAGGTTACCAGGGGTTGGGATGTGGGAATGGGGTTTCTCCTTAATCGTTATAAAAGGTTCTATTTGGGGTGATAGAGAACGTTTAAAAATACACAGTTGTGATGGTTGAGCAGCACTTTCAAAGACTTAATGCTACTGAACTATACAATTAAAATGGTTAAAATGACAAATTCTCTTTTATATATGTGTGTGTGTGTGTGTATATATATATATATATATATATATATATATGTTGTAAGATCTTGTTCATGTTGGTCTTACTATGATTAGTCAGATTTTTATTAGACCCTAATTAGTCAGATTCTAAAAAGCAGAGATCGATACATAGATAGCCACAACTGAAAAACCCTTCCCCATCCAAAACAAGCATTAATGTAATAGTTGCTTCAGCTACTGCCAGGAGAAATAAACAAAAACTTCCTTGTCACAGGTCTATGTCAAACTTGGCCTAAGTGCTAGGTAACAATGGTAATATATGCAAACTGAATCTAGAGCGAGATATCTTCAAATACGTTATTTAGAATAATTCACTGGCTGTCTAACACTTACAGGCATACACAGGCTAATCTTTGAACTTGTTTTTTTCAGGGAATACAATGCCTTTCCTGATCTTTCCCCTACTTACTCTCCAAGTCCAAGCCTAACCTCCCACATGGGCTCTATTTTCTCTATTTTATGCCTCCACAATGCTGAGGAGTCCTGGAACATGCTGGGTTCTCGCAGACCTCTTGACCTGCATACACAGTTGTATGTGGCTAGAACAGGCTCACTCTCTCGCTCACTTCCAAGTTTTATCATTTAGCAAACGCTCACCCAGTCCATCAAGTTCACTTCTGTGAAGCCTTCCCCAGACTTCCGAGGCTCCTTTTATCCACAGCCCATGACCTTGATTTATTCCTCTGTAACAGTGATTACAATATTTCAATTGCCATTTGCAGGTCTGTACTCTACTAGACTTATTTAATTGAGAACGGGAAATATGCCATTTTCTCAGCCAGGACAAGTATTCCATGAATTTCTCATAAATAAATAAATGGGCAAGAGAATCAGTCTGACACTCAGCTGAGGAACAAAGACCCTGGTTAGTCAGATTCTAAAACAACAGCCAATCATTAATGCTTCCTTGATGCCCTTCAAATTTTAGCAAAAATACCCGGTGTCAAGGAAAACATAAACTAACTAAAGACAGAAAAGCTGGAAAGGCTACACCAACACCTGTGGAATCATCCTCACAATCTGGAACATGAGGAAGTTTCCTGAGGAGGCAGGGAGATACAATTTATTGCAAGTGTGCCCTATATGAAATAGAATTGTTCAAGTCTAAAGATAAGCTGAAGTTGCATTACAATGAAGGGAAACAAAATCTTAAGGAGGAGAGTAAAAATGTCAGGGAGCTACCAGTACCATCGACCTCAAATGGGAAATTTGACCACTGTTTTCTAAATATGTTTGTTTCTAAACAAAAGATCCTCCAGGTTCTATATGGCTAAATTAAACCACCTTTAAAATCCATCCATTTTAAAATAAATATATGAAAAAATATTCAACATCATTGGTCATTCCAGAGATGCAAAGTAAAACAACCCTGAGATTCTATCTCATTCCAGAAAGAATGGCTGCTACCAAGAACTCAACGAATAACAAATGCTGGTGGGACTGTGGGGAAAAAGGAACCCTTCTCCACTGTTGGTGGGAGTGTAGACTGGTGCAACCACTATGGAAATCAGTGTGGAGATTCCTCAAAAAACTAAAACTAGAGGTCCCATTTGACCCAGCTATTCCCCTTGGTATCTTTTCAAAAGAATTAAAAATATCATACCACAGTGATACATGCACACCCATGTTTACAGCAGCACAGTTTGTAATAGCTAAATTTCGAAAGCATTCCTAATTCCCATCAATGGATGAATAAAGAGGATGTAATTTTTATACAATTTTTTATACTATTCAGCCACAAAGAAGGGTAAACTTGAAACACTTCTAGCTAAATGGATGCACCTTGAGACTATTCTCTGAAGTGAAATAAACATGTGTACACACGTGTGCAAATATCACATTGTCTCTCTCGTGTGAGAAACTGAAAGTGCAAAAAAGAACTAAAATGTATAACAGATAACAGGAAACAGGAAGAAACTGCTCAAAAGGAAAGGGGAACTAAGGAGGAGGGAAGGGGAAGAGAAGGGAAAAGCAAAGCAAAAGAAGAAACAATGGAAACAAAGCTTTTGTAAATGAGAGGAAGAGTTTCAAGGGAGGGGAGGGGATTAGGAAGAAAAGAGGACTCCAGATATACCATGTACAGCTACACATTCCCCACGAGGCATGTGGTCATTACATATATTTAAATTGTACCAAGAAAATTAATAAAAAATAAAATCTACCCATTTTTTTTTTTTGCTGTGCCTAAAAACATCCAATAATTGGGTCCTTCTTAAGTGATAGGGCTATTAAGAATGGGATTATCTAGTCGGCAGAAATATAGATTTCTAAACTAAAATTATCCAACTGATACTCTGACTGATAAGTTCATGTGAGTTTGGTTAGTGTGAATCATCCCTAAAGAAGCCACTGATAGTGTGCATTTAGTCTTTGGCGGCTGAGACTTGCCAGGTGAGGAAAGATGGCTTTTAGACCCTACAGCCTTCCTGTGGCTAGCATCAGGACCGTTAATTAATACTCCCTAGATTTCCCTTTCCATCACTCAGCTAATTCCAGCTCTGCTGAATTTTGTTTATTCTCCACTACTCCCACTTATACCATCACTTCCTTTGGAAAGCTCATTCCATACATCCAACGGACAGCTTAAAAGCAAACCTCTGATCACTTAAAAATTTGATGCTACATAGTTCCCTTGGCCCGAGTGGACAGTAAGCGTGACTGAGGATGTCTTCACGGAACTTCTACCTCCCCTGTGCTAGGTAGGCACTGGCCCTGCTAACAAGACCCTATTTTAACCAGCATGCTGGATTCCCTACAGAGCAGAGAATTAGACACGAATATCCTAATCCCGTTCTTCTGTTTCTTCAGAGCTTCTTCTCCGCGAACCAGGAGAAATCTGAGCTGTTACGCCTTTATGTTACCCCAGCTTGTCGCCCAGTACTTGGGACTGACTGGTGATCTGGGTCTGATCTCGGGGTGACACCACCTGACACACAGCAGGCACCTTGCTGGTCTTCAAGTCATTCCAAAGATAACAAGCTGGACTTGCTGGAAGGTTTACAAGTTTCAGCACATTTCCTCAGGGGCTCACAGACGCTTCCACGTGCTCATTTTAGAAGGACGTGGCTCAGCCTAGTCCTGAGCATGCAGAGACAGAGCAGGTGCACGTTTGCTCTTCAGCAAGTCCAATTTGTAAGTCCTCATCACGCTCACTCCCTCTCACACCCCGCATCTCCGCTGATGCCACAGAAACTGAAGACAGTGAGCTCTACTCAGGCCCTCACTCCCAGACTTAGCCCCTGTGCAAGCCTAGAATTGTTATTCCTAGAGCTTCTGTGTGCCCAAGGTTTTTCTCCTTTTTCATTAGTGTATGTTTGTGATACATAATACATCCATACACTGTAGGAAATTGGTTCATACACATATTTCTTCTTGATCCTTTTTATTTCCCCTTCCTATGCCCTTCCCATCATGTGCCCCATTCCTAGATCCCCTTCCCATCTCCACATAGTCTGTTTCCTATCGTCTTTTATTTTGCTCTTTAAATTATTTATTCCTTGGGTTTCTCATATAACAGAAATCATGTGATATTTCTGCTCCTGGTTTTAATACATACATATAAACCTGCATATTTGAAAAGCTGACTGAAAACAGTACTGCTGAGAACAGATCCTTACAAATACGAGGTCCGGAGACTTGGACTTTACTAATTCTTAAGACTGACTCATGAGCCTGGATCCGCCCTTCATATCCCCGCTCTCACTACTCACTGGGCTCAGCTCCCCTTGCACCCCTTCCACTTTACCTTATCCATTTAAACTCCCCAGGGGAGAAATGGAAAACTGAAGTTGAAAGGAGACAGCAGCTCTGCAGGGTCCCACAGAGGGGCTGGGGCCAAGCACACAGAAGCTATCAAAGAAAAATACTTTTGACTTAAGCCAAAAGATTTTTAAATTGCCATTTTTGCAAGAATAGATTCGGTTATTCTGTGGTTAAATAAAAAATAAAAAAGATAATTCTGCTCACTCGGGAGTGATGTAAAAAATGATGGCAATTCCAAGCCTTGCTTGCCTCTGAGTACTTTTACGTTGTGGTTGCTTTGCAGTCACTGCACCAAGGAAAACGCTTTTCACAGTCCTGTGGTTTTGAAATGAGATGTCCTTCTCATGTTGGTCTGTTGTTTTTAATTTAATTTACTGAACTACAAGCATAAACCTTTAGGTACTAGCACATCTGAGAAAGGACATAGAGAAAGTCGTGTGAAAGTTGAAACCAGTTTGTATCATCCCTGCTGTCCCTCACCACCATTAACCTTCCCCTGCTCTAACAGGGGCACTGATTATGAAGGCTCTCTTTCTGTTATAGGATAGAGTTACTGGAATATAATTCACATACTGGACAAGTGTACAATTTAGTGGGTTTTGTTAAGTTCGCGGCGGAGTTGTGCAACTTCTACTTCCATCTAATTTTCAGAAAATCTCATCATTTCCGAAAGCAATGCCATAGCCACTAGCAGTCTCACCCCACGTCCCCCTGGTGACCACCGATTGCCCTTCTATCTCCATGGATTTGCCTATTCTGTCCACTTCACGGAAGTGAATCACACAGTGCTTGTCTTTTAGTGACCGGCTACTGGGGCTGCTTTTCGGTCTTCTCCACACGCTCTTCCTCCTCAGGCTCTCTCCTGGGTCCCTCTGTTCTTTGTACTCTCTACAGTGCTTCTTAGGCTTTGATTCCTCTGAAGACTCAAATCTTCATCTTCAGCCTTGATCTCTGTCTGGGCTTCTGGTTCACACATCCACTGCCTCTTGGGCCTCTTCTCCTGAATTCCTCACAGATAATTTAAAGATATGAATGCAAGCTCTCTCCTACCCATGCTCCAAGCCTCCCATCTGTTCTTCTAGCATTATCTCACCACTCATCTGTGTTCCAGAACCAGAAACCCAGACTTCATCCTTGAAACCTTCTTTCTTTGTATTGTTCTCCACATCCAATGATCATAAAGCCACCTAAATCTTTCCCAAACAATCCTGATTACGTCCATCTCAGTGCCATTATCCTAATCCAGGGCTTGATTTTTAACCCATAAACTGATCTCTGTGCCTTCAGTCTATCAGTAAGTACACCAGGCTTGTTGACTGCAAATATAACTCTGATCAACAAATCCCCATTCATGAAGCCTTTGTAAATATCTGTTGCTGCCAACAATGTGTTGTGACATGTGGCTTCCGCCTCTTTGTCCAGGTCTCCTTGTGGACTCTTCCAGTATAAAAATTCATCTTGCTTTCATATTCTCCTCCAATTCTCTGGTATCACTCTTAGCTTTGAGCTTTTGCTGCAGACAGAATGAATAGTAAGCAAAACCCTTCCTCTTGACCTCGGCAAAGGTTTATTTGACCTTCACAAAGGTTTATTTGACTTTTTGGTCTGGTCAACTGGCTCAGATCTCACTTAATCATCCTTGTCCTGGCAACTCCCAGTATTTAGCAGGCTATCCTTACACCTTGTGTGTGTGTGTGTGTGTGTGTGTGTGTGTGTGTGTGTTCTCAAGGGACCATGTGCTGCTAAAATCCCAGCATTTTCATATAATTAGAATTACCTGTTCTATGTTGCTATCTCCCACTAGACTGTGAGCTTTATGAGGGCAGCAACTCTGTTGCTCACTGTGAATCTTCCACCTCTGACACAAAGCCTGGAACAAGGTAGATATTCAAAAATGCTTAGAGTGACATCTTACCATTGCAACATACAGGCAACAAACATGGAGAAATTCTACTTTACCAATGGCAGGTATTAATCCAAAAATTTTTTTAAATTTCTTTTATCTGGGTGTATTTCATCATGAAGACCTATCAGATATTTTTCTTACTTATAAGGAAGACAAAGAAGTAGACAAGTAACTCAAACATCAGCTCAAACATCAGTTTTCCCCCAACAGTTTTTGAGATTTAATTTTTTTCTTTCTAAAAGGGAAGAAAAGAACATGTTGTAAACGCAGAGTCCTGATTCTAATGTTCCATCTGTCCCTGACCTGTTTTGCTGAAAATGACTTCTTTGTTCCTTAACTTGTTCATCTACAAAATGAGGATAATATGCCCTATCTCAGGATATCATGAAGAAATAGAGACATGAAGATACCTCCACTCCAAATAGAATGGCCTACAAGAAATTCAACAGATTCACTTTGCGCTATGTCCATACAAATATATTAGTCAAATTTAAATATTGATATAAGCACCATCACAAAGAGCATGGAGTTTTGTGAGGACTTACATAGGGCCCTGTGACTAAGACCCCCCCCCCCCATAGTCACCTGTTAAACATCCAACACCATGATATTCTGCTTCTCTGTCTTGGTTTGCTGCAGATAGGGAGGAAACCAATTAAGTTTTCATTTTTAGCTCTGTTGGATGAGGAATACATCTACTTCTCTTCCACCCTCCACGCAATTCAAATGTGTAAAAACAAAGCTTGATTTTCCAAGGAGAAAGTGTGATTATGTTAACACATTAAGGATTGCTGTGGAAAGTCACCTATTGTCTGATAAATTCATAATTATAGGTTGCATCTCAGTTCTCTTAGAGGCACCACAACAGTCTCTTCCTTTTTAATTCTGCTGGTGGAGAGGAAGACTCTAAATCATTTAGGAGACCAGCTGTGTTGTACTTCAGTTGCAAAATACAAAAGTTCTTAAGTGTGCTTGGCATATATTCTGAGTTGAAACATACGCTGCTTATGCAGGCAAAATGTCCAAGTCCTACAGATGCCTGGTGAAGTTACATGGGGATTTTATACATATGGAGTGCATCAACACCGGCACCCTCGCTGATGAGTACACACTGTATCACTCTTTCCTTCTGTTTCACATCTTGTAAATGGGCACCAGTTCAACTTACAACCACACATCCAGAGAATTTTAGAATTTCAGAATTAAAAGGAGCCTTAAAAATAATCTAAACCAATGCCTACACTGATGGATAAAGACAATGAAGCCCAGAAATAGTGAAAATTTTATGTGATCATATAGTTAGACAGAGGTACTCTTTGTGCACTGAGGTCGATAGAGCTCTTCCTTAGGAAGACACTTTCCTTCTATCTTTTCAAACTAAAGTCCAAATGAAAGCACACAGGTTACAAGTAAATAAACAGATGACTGAATGGAGGCTGGAAAAAAGGAAGGACAGAGGCCAAATGTTTAGTTTAGAGACTGTAGCATCCAAAGTCCCACTGACTGCTTCCAGGTACAAAGCCCACCCCCCAGTAGCCAGCCCAACTTTCCAGCCCCTTCCAGCAAAGTCAATATATAATTCAATAATATATCCATTTAAACAAATACATCCAAATATGATTACTTCAACTTAAAGTTATTCTTGACAGAGTTTATTTTTTATACTAAGTCTCTGAAATCTACTCTTTTTTTTTTTTGGTACCGGGGATTGAACTCAGGACCTTATACTTTCGAGGCAGGCGCTGGAACCACTGAACTAAACCCCCTGCCCCTAAATCCCCTTTTATATTTATCTCACTTCTTACTTTGGATTAGCCACATGTGACCAGTGGCTTCCACACTTCAGGGTAGATTATTATTCCAAATGTATGCGTGTGTTTAAAGAAGTGCCACATATTATCCAGAAATTACCAGGACATAGAGACCATTGGTAGATTATTGGTAAGCCACAAAAATTGACTATTAAAACTTCTAGGTACCATGGAAGAATGACACATCCTATTACTAATTCTAATTCTGAATAAGGATTCAAGTATTACCTGCATGTTAAAAAAGTAAGCTTTCTAGGTCTGAGGGCCAGAACTATTATATATAGATAGAGATAGATAGATATATTTTAAGCCACATATCCATGGAGATCACCAAAAATCTAATTACTTTGGGGAGACAAAATCTTTTTCTCTTTGGTCCCCAAGACTTTAGTTATATGGAAGCAGCACATAATGCAGCTTTTTAACCCTAGCTCACCATATCGCTGTCCAAACTGTTTGCAAAATTCCAAAGTTAGTGTTCTTGGGAAGTCTTCATTAGTTTGTTGCTTTTCATAACACACATCTCTTTAATATAACTTTGTAATTTTGTCCTGTAGTGCTTTGAAGTCAGTGAAAATTTGTATAAATTTATAGTGTAATTTATTGGTGTTTAGTGTATAGCTGGAGAGAAATCTGGGACTCCTGAAGAACGAGTAGAGATAGATGAGTCATTATATAATTTTATATGCATTTTAATTCTATATGAGTATATTAACATCTACCTTAAATGAATATGAGAGATGTTTAAATAAGACTAAGTCCATAACACTTCCTCGATGCCTGGTCGTTGGAAATCTCTTTCCTTATTTTGTACAAATAGCCATGAAGAACCCTTTCAGATATGGATACGTAAGCTCTGATGGAGAAGTGGCAAGGAGTTCTCTGAGGTCCAGGAAAGACTGGGAGCCCTGATCAGGGGAGCAGGGAGGCTAGGCTGCTGCACAGCACAAGGTGTCAGTCAACAAGGAGGCTGTCTAAAGGCATTTCACCTGCCTCACAATTTTGTATGGGGCCAGTGCTCTAAGTGCTGTCCTAGATCAGAGGTCTGCAGACCCCATACTTCTCGTCATTAACACATCACTAAGTCCCTGCCAACCACTCTTCCTCCTACCCCCACAGGAAGACACCTTCTGGGACTGTTGAGGAGGCCCAGGGTCTTGGTAGCCATGACAGGGCTGTAGAATCATCTAAATCAGCAAGAAGAGCCATTGGACAATACAAGTGTGTTTCTACCAGGTATCCTGGGAAAAGCAAGTTACCTCCCTTTTCTCATCAGGCATACCTCCTAGAGGCACAAATCAATGCCAAAATTTAATCGTTTGCAAGAACATCTCATTGTTTTTGCCTTTACATTAGGAAAGTCATTTTATCTATGAAATGCCTCAGTATCACGAAATCACAATGATCATGATGGTACACTTGTTTTTCTGGCCCAGAGATGGGTAGATACACCCTAAAAAGGAGCACAGAAATATAAAGATGGAGAAAAAGGACTATTTTCTTGAACTATCTTTTGCTCATCATCAACACTGAACCCCAGCTGCATTCTCCCAGGAAGACTGGCTTTCCTCCTCCTTTCCCTGACACAAATGCATACCAACTTGATTTTCTCCATTTAAAAAGCAAATCTGTTTGCAAACAGGAAGCTGCAGAAGTAGGAGGGTGTGAAATAGGCAAATGGGAGGACAGTTCTGGAAATTCCACAGTGGAGCAGAAAGCAGCTTGATTTAGCCACATACAAAGCTTCAGAGAGGTACAACCAAACCAGTCTGTCTCCAGTGCTGCAGGGAAAAGCCCAGTTCCCATCTTTCTGAGCCCTAGTGACTAACTACTCCACGAAAGGAAGGCATAGGGCTTTCCTTTTCTTTTCTCAGAGGGCAGAGAGTGCTCTACCAAGAAGCCTGGTCTGGGTGGCTGCGAAGTGAACCCACTGGTGACAACCAAATTATCTGATGGAAAGCTACATGCCACCCATCTGCTGTCACTCCAAAGGCTTTACACTTAAATAGATCTAGGGTTTCTGCTGTCAGCTTGATGCCCCTGGGAGAGTGGCATCAAAGCCCAAATCCAGCTTGGGAACATAACTCTAGCACTTGAGAGAGGTCACTAACAAGTCAGCGCCCAGAACAACCCACGGCCTTTCCAATGTCCTGCTAAAAGGGTTATTAAATTGAATCGCTGCATTCCTCCAACACCAACTACTGTATCTAGAAGCCCATAACTGTATCTGAGAAAGAAGTAACTCTATTTCATTTCAACAATCATATTTACAATCCCTTATTTATTTAAATAACTTTTCTAAGTCACTAAGAAGCTATTCATCAAGTAGTCTGGTAAAGAGCAACAACAGGTGTAACTGACATGCACAAACTGAAAATGGACACTGTATTATAGTCACAGTAACATGAGATTTCTTGATAGACAACTGCGACAAATTTTTTCTTGGGGGTTAATTTGGCCCTAAAATATCTTCATGGAGCTGATTATCTACAGGCCACACAGGCCAGACATTTGCAGAGTTTGACGTGTCAGATTTCTTCCTAGACTTGAGGCAATAAGCCATTGCTATACAGCTGAACAGAAGAAAGCCAATTAGAAACATCATTTTCTAATGAAGACATGACCTCTCAGAAAATTCAAAACTTCTGGAACCCTCATGACCTTCTGTGTGTCAAGAGTAAGAAATATTAGATCTTTAGGTAGAGTTGATGTGGATGTTTCTGATTCAGATTGTGGCAGCTCTGCCAAATTATCAGACCACTGACAGCATCCTTTAGAGTAAATAATCTCCAGAGGAATCAGATGATTGACTGCGACCATGGAGCAGGAGCAGGCGCTGGGCTTCTTCACCCTGCTAATGGGACCTGCCTTCTCTTCTGTCTCACATCTAAACTCCTCTCTGTGACTAGAATGTGTGGCTTTGCTTGCAGTAATACACCTCTGCCATCAGAGCTCACTTAGTACTCTCAGGATGCCAAAATGGCAGCTGAGTATTGCGCAGATACAACACAAATATACTGAAATGTAATGTGAATAGCATGACTTTTCACAGGGGATCAGCAAGACAACTTCAGCTTGAGGTGAGCAGGCTTTGAAATAGCCAAAACAAGAAAAAGCCAGATGCAGAAGCTGAGGAGTAGAGAGCCAGCAGGAATCCAGCTTCTAAACCAAGGACAGAGGCGACAGTGGTACCCTGAGGGCCCTCTGCCCACTGCTGGTCTTGACAGCTCACACCACTCACAGTGCAGTGAGGATGAAAGAATCTACTTGCAACACTGACTTCTCTGAGAGATGTTTTTGTCTCCTTTCCAACCCTCTCTAATGATTAGATTAAAATAAAGCAATAAGGTACATACAAACTGCTCACTGTTTTCTGAGAAGTTGGCCTTCTTCGCATACTACTTTTCTTCTTGAATGCATTATGGATGGATTCATCTAAAGTAATAAAGAATCATTTTCAACACCTTGATATGTAGAGAATAATTAGTTTCCCCTGTCTACTACCTGCCTACTCATTCCGGTTCATTTCATATGATGTCAAATGAGGACACCTTGGGCCTGTCAGGGGTTCTAAAGAAACAAAGCATCGTATTCAGTAATTTAAACATACACAAGAAGGAATAATGCCACCGAGTCTGAGGAGGTAGAAGATCCTTCCCATTTATCTGCTTGACCAGGGCTGTGGCATATGTTCCCAGGCAGCTGCATCACATGGGCCAGGTATACAGTTCTGCCTGCTGTCATTTATCACTACACACAGAGCCACAGACTGTGTGCAGCAGTGGGATGTATGGTTTCTCTATGTTCAAAGTCAAAAGTGGAAACAGAATCTCTTTCCAATTGACTTCCTCATTTTGGGGCTTTATACCTGCATTAGACTGCTTTAGGTTAGGGAAATGAATCCCAGGATCACTGGGCCATGGACCGTAGTTCCTTCAGAAGCCTCTCAGATCACAATCCCCTTCCATTTCAGGCCTGAGGGAAAAAGATGATGGAAACTGGGAGTTCTTAGCCACTTAGCAATCACCCCCTTTTCAATCTAGAAAATAAATTCCTGGATCTAAGAGGTAGTTGTAATTTAGCTGTTTTTTCAGACATTAACTAGAACTCCATGAGAAAGACAGTAAGTCCTAAAATACTTTACTCCCATCTCTAATCAAGATGAACATAAAAGCAGATTTACCTTCCCATGTGGAAGAACAGGAAGAGAAAAAAGGACAAGAAAATCTATATGAAATAATAGTTTTCGTGACCCTGAACACCAGGCTATGGGGCACAATGACAATGACTCAAACCACTGCTCAGGCTCTCTGCCTGTCAGAGTTCCCGGTTACAGATGAGGGGACCCTCAAGGGAAAATGAGTTAAAAAGCCAGACCCAAGAGTGTGGGAGGATGGGAGAGAGGAGAGATATGAGGGCAGACAGAGATGCACAGAGATGGAACCAAGTTGGCATCTCCAGAACAAGGAAGCCCAGCCTGTATTTTTAAGTAGATTGTTGTTGCCTATGGCATGGGCCAAGCCAAATGGATAAAGTTCATGGACACTGTCTGCCCATCAGGCCTCTCAGACAGAAAGTCTACTGAGTAGCAATCAAAAAGTGAGTCCCTCCTGCACTAGAAAAAGTGGTATTTAGGATTTTGGTATATTTTTTCATCACACACAGAGAGAATGGATTTCATGGAAGCTTCCTCTGACAGATTTGTAAGCAGCACTTTTCTATTCATACATCACTCTAACTGGATGACTGTAAATCTTAAAGATCTATTTCTCCATTCCATAGGAGCAGATTTTGAGATCCAGACCAGGAAAATTACAAGTTTATGTTCTCTCTTGCCTTCTTGGGTTGACAAATAAAATAGAAGATGGCATGCAATATTTCAGATATATTTATACTTTAAAATATATGTTATTCATCTAAAATTCACATTTACCTGGGTGACCATTTTTTCCCTAAATTGTGCAACCCTATTTCCAATGTTGTGCAGAAGAAAGCTGCTACTAGATTTAACTCTTTTCAGTGCGAAAGAAGGGGAAACAAGGGATACACATGTTCCAGGAGCTGCTCAGTTGAAAACTACGCATAACAACTAACGGTTTGCCTGGGAAGTGGTGGCCCTGCCAGGAATAAATGCCTTTCTCCAGATCTCACGCTCCTCTCTTCTGTAGATTCCTCTATTTCCTCTTTATTCACTCTCTCTTAATGAAGCTTCTACTTAGTTAAGGTGAAGCTATGTGAATCCCATCCAATTCTATTTAAGGACGGAAAAATCAAAGCCACCCAACTCCCAATTTTCAGGTTTTGGTACCTGGATAAAATAAGATCATGGAATGCCATGCCGCCATACTTTCCATCTTCCTTGGAGGACAAGGTGACACACCTGTAGTGGTCTTGGAGGTCCACAGTATCTGGTTCCCACTACCTCATCTGTGGTTCCTCTATCATGCCAAGAATGACCCACCTCAAGACCGTGTCCCTCTCAGTCGTCCTGCTGTCTGGACTTCTGTCTGCAGGCAGCTCTGTGGCTCACTCTCTTACCTCCATCAAGTCTCTGGCCAGTAAGGCTACTTCCCTCCCCATTCACTTTTCCCCTTTAGCCCTGTGTAACTTCTTTTCTGACTTATTGTCACTTCTGCTACCATTTGCATGTTTATATCCTCTCCAAAATTCATGAATATTAATCCCCACTGTGGTAATATTGAGAGATGGGGCCTTCCAGGAGATGATTCAATTCCCACATGTAAAGACGTAGTGTTCCTCTCTCTGGAGAACAGGGTAACAAGGCTCTACCTTAAAAGAAGAGAGCAAGCCCTCACCAGATACAAATCTGATGGTACCTTGATCTTGGGCTTCTCAGCCTCCCAAATTATGAGAAATGAGCTATAATTTATACATTACCAGTTTGTGGTATTTTGGTATAGCAGCATAAATAGACTAAGACACCTTCTTTCCTGTACTAGAATAAACACTTAGGGCAGGGACTCTGTTTTGTTCATCAATGTATCCTCAGAACCTAGAATAAAACCTGGCTTGCATTTGGAGCTCAATAAACACTTGTTAAAGGAATCAATGAACTGGCCTGAGGCAGCGCTTTTCAACTGATTCGTCCTTGTCTGATTGTTAACTTTCAGCTGTGTCCAAACTGATTCCACAGATCCAAAGGCCAGAGATCGTACTCTGAAACCAAATGGGTTGCTGACTATACTGTATTATTTGAGGATTTTCTGGGCAGAGCCCTCTACTCCCAAATAAAGATTACCTTCCCTTTGTTCCACGGTAACTCGCTATTCCTTGGCCCTCAAATGCCTATCTTTGCAAAGCTCTCCAGCATGGATGTTCATGAAATCATATGGGTCAACACTTTCACTTCCAGGCTTGATGGGACTGGGTTATAGATAGATGCTTTGTACAAGTGGGTTGCAGCCAAAGGTAGGGAAAAGGCAGTGGCAGGATTCCTAAGCGGGGAGCTGGAACACAGAATATCAAGGACACTAGCCATCTGTCATCAGTTGATCCACTTTTTGAGACTCCTTCCTTCCTAATCACCTATCTGTTCAGAGAAGGTAACAATGAGAGAAAGCACTTCCTTGGCATCCAAAGGGGCTGCTATTTCCACATATCTATGACAAAGCTCAAAACTACTCTACTGAACCACTGTGACAGCTTTTCCATCCCACTTCCCTAATAACATAGGATAGCCTTTTCTAGTCACAGAGTGAGCAGGTTACTCAGGCTGAACACACACAAAATGGCACATCCTCCTAGGAACCCTGCATGTAGCCTAGGCATGGCCAGACAGGAATCAATGTGGATGCTGGGGAGAGAGGGTCACACCCTTTCCTCCATGATATGCATCTGGGAGAACACCATGGGCCTGGAGCCACTGTGGGCCACTTTGCACCTCAAAGAAAACCTACTTGAAAATGAGGCAGAGGACAGCAGAGGTAAGCAAGGGAAGCTGAGCAGAGTCCTGATGATACTGTGTCAATCCTCGGATTAACCGTGTCTGAAGCCAGCGCCACCACTTGGACTATCCAATTACATGAGCAAATGAGATTTCCCTTTTGCAAGTTTGAGTTGGGTTTCTGACACTGTCCACTGAATGAGCCTTGGTTAACGACAGATAGGGCTTATTTTCTTGTATCAGTGAAGCACCAGTCTAACAAGTAAGCTGACTACAGTACTTCGCTTTCTATCACAGAAAGTATTTATTGAACACATACTATCTGTAGGATAAAAGAATACATCAAAATAATTGCTCAACTCTATTCCACTTTGAAAACCAAGACAAAGCTTCTCACCATCCCAGAATCTTATATACCAACCTCACATCTTGGCCACATAACTCAGGTTAAGTAAAGGTAAGAGGAAGTCCCTGGAGAGTGGATGCAGACAGTTTATAAGGTCACAGCTTCCCCCAGTTAAACTCTAAGCCACAAACTTAATAAAGTGTATCAGAGACTGGTTCAGAGCTTCAGTCTATGATGCCAGAACTTTGGGCTCCAAGAATGAAAACCAGCCATGGCTGTATCTCAGATCACTAAACCAGCTCCTATAAGGAAGACCCACCTAAGACCAAAGTTTTATGTTTGACAAAAAATAGCATCACCTTTGATTCAGAGAACACTTTATATATTTCCAGAATTTCCATAAACTTTATCTCATCAAGGCTTTCATAGCACATAAGAGGCATTTATTATTCCTGTTTCCAAAATGACAACCACAGCACTCCCGGTTGCCCTCTGACAGAGGTTACACACCTAGTCAGTAGCAGGACCTGCACTTAACCTTGGGTCATCTGACTTGAGGATTCACTCTTTTTATTATGCTTTCAATTTTCCCCAGAAGCAGCCTCAAAGACTCCTGGTACAGGCAAAAGCAGATTTTAAAAATACAGATTATGTATATTTATTAAAAACTCTACTTAGAATAAAAATTAGTCTATGGTCTTCAAATAACAAATTAATTCTTTTCAGCCTTGTTTATAGTTTTATCACGAACTTGACCCATATTCTATTTGCACCAAGATTTTATCTTTGTGGTTAATGCTGTGTTGTTACCACTTTTATCATAAACCTTATCCATATACTATTTACAGTAGGATTTTGTCATGGTGGTTAATACTTCTCAGTTGAGAATGGGCTTAACTTGCACCCTTTTAACAGTGACTTAAGCCTAAAGTGTTCCAATTTGGGCAGCTAAAAGTAACACAGTATTAGTCACTCTCCATTTAAAATTATAAATGGGGGGCCAGGGATTTAGCTCAGTGGTTCCACCACCTGCCTCACAAGCACAAGGACCTGAGTTCAATCCCCTGTACCAAAAAAAAAATTATAAATGGGTATAACCTAAGCGTTCACATATGTAAACCTGGTTGCAGGCCACAGTCATCTCTGTCCATGGGACCTTAGCTATTACAGCTAACACTGAGGCCCATTTTTTAATAAGTAAAGAAGGATGAATATTTACTATTTAGGGTTGTTGTAAAGATTAAACAAGCACAAGAATATGTAAGTATTCAATAGAAGTGAATTTCCTTCCTTCTAAAGATCACCAATATGTTTTATCATTTATGGTCACAAGTAAAAGCTAAAAGAAACTACTGCACAAGCAATATTTTTATTTCTACATTCTGTCACCAGTTTTACTAATAAAAGGCACTACTCCAGATGCAAGCTAACCATAATTTTACTACCACAGCCAACCCAGAGAGCAAGAAGCAAAAACATTTCTGAAAGAGCAGTAACATGTGGCTGGCTATTATAAGCAAGAAATAGACGTACAAAACAACTGTTTATCTTTGAGCTGACAAGATATCCCATATGTTTTTTGGCAACTGCATTTATTTTTTACACCTCCTCTAAAATTATGGCTGGCTAAGAATCTCTCTGCTGGCCTTAATTTGGAAACAATCCAAAATATATTTAAAGGACAAACAAACTAAGAATAAAGATTTTTTTTAACTTTTATTAGTACATCTTTGCAGTATGTAATGATTACATTCACATACGTAATACATTTCCATTCTTTTTTCTTCCTTGCCTCCACCACCCTATTATTTTGTCAGCATCAGATTCATTTATCTATCTTATACGGTCTTACAAAGTTAATTATCATGTATACAGATTTAAAACAAGACTAACAGGCCAAAAAACATATGAGTAAAGATATTATGAAGGAATTAGAGTAACCAGTATTTGATTATGCACAGATTCTTCTTAAGAATTTAAGACCATGTTTGTCAGGGACACATAGAAATACTTGAATTATCAGCTATGAATCTAATGGGAGACAAAATTATGGCTGTTCACTGCACCAAAAAAAAAAAAAAAGAAAAGAAACATGACTCATTTTGTTTTCTAAAACTACATTAATTTAGAACAATGCATCATATATATATTTACTGAGAGGTGTTTTTTTACAGAATTATTACTCTATAGTAATAGACTATTCAGAGATTTTGATTACATATTAATATGTCAATAATTAATAAATCAGATACACATTGCTGGGAAAATGCACTATTGATATTTTACAAGTATTTCAATTCATCGCTGGTGATTAAAAGCATCTTACATACACAAACCTAAAAAATATCAGTATTTCTTAGTATAGTATGAAGTTAGTGTCATGAATTTAAGTATGAACCTAGCTCTGCTCATCATCACAAAACCCAACTATTTTCTTAATTAAAGATACTGCCCAGAGATTAAAAAGAAAGAAACATTTTCATACACAGGTTTAATTTGCTGCCTGTACATGGTTACAAAGTGAATACCAACACAGCTTGCCAAGACACACTAAAGCTTGCTCATTAGTTTCTGCGTTTCAAACCTCTTTATAAAATCCTGGCTCAGAAACGACGTCTGTAAGATTCTTCATATCGAAGTCAGCTGTCCCAGCCCCTCACTCATTTTTACACTGTCTCATAATAAAGATGCAAATTAAAATACCCAAATGAAATGTTCATGTAAGTAATTATATTTCTAGTCATCTGATGGCAGACTTGGTCACTTACGGCTGGGGCAGAGAGGCCAGCGCTAGCCGTCCACACCCATTTGTGGCAGTATCACTGCCTGCCCACTCCATCTCTGCAGCTGACACCATAATCAACCTAATTAGTCCCGGCCTTCTCAGGCATACGATTTCATAACAACAAACAGCACTAAGCCTCCTGTGATTTGACCAAACACAAATCTGATACACCACCAGCAAGTCTTCAAGAGCTCACGTAGGAGTGAGTCCCTGGGGCAGCTCTCTCTGACATGCTCTTAGTCTGCCCAGGATTGAGGCTGAATGGATCATCTTCAAAGCTGGTGGCCTAGGTCTAGCAAAGCTGTTTTACATGTAAAGTTCACACTAGTTTTAACAAAACAGCAGCAGCCGGTCTGTGCCTCCACTGCAAATCAGCTCTTAAGCAGAGGTCTAACTGAAGGTAATGAAGAAAGAATACTTTCCAAGGCAAATGGTGAATCCACATGATGAGAGTGACAGAAACACCAAGCACCTGCTTCATGCTTGTCACATATTTGACACAATTGCTTTATTAAAGCCTCTTCAGCATTTTGAATATTTTGGGACTGAAAACCAAATTGGGAGACTCAAGTTCCACTGTCATTTTCTAATCATGCTATTTCAGCTGTGCCATCCACTGATCTTCCTCGTCTATCAAACAAACTGTTAAGTCTCCTCTTCTATCAGGAATTCTACTATGAATCAACCACAGACTCAAGTATGACTTTATAGAATCTTATATTTTTTCCTATCTGATATCTTTACATGGTACAGATGTATCTATGATCAAGAAAACATTCTTGGTATACAATCTTTTTTTTTCTTTTTTCTGCTGTATTTATATATTTATTGGTACATTTTAGGTATAAAATACATTTACATTTATCATTGGGTGTTTGTACCTGAACATGATGCATCTTAGTTCTTACTTTTTCTCCCATTACCTGTGCACCCTTCACCCCCTCTCCACCCTTCCCTATTGACACAGACTCTTGGTATACAATCTTTAAACTCATTTCTTTCTTTTCCTCCAAACCAACTGATTCCTAAATATTATACTTTTAACCATTTTGAGGGAACAGTCTTGTAGGTGTTTTCCTTCTGCTTCCACTCCTATACAATAATCATGAAAAGAACCTCATCTTTCTTTGTTATAGTACATGGCTCTGATTGAAGGCTTTATATATTACCTTTTTAAAAAAGCCATTAATGAAATTTATATGTATGTACTTGAAAATCTGAAAAATACAAAGAAGGAAAGGAAAATTAAACCACCTGTAGTCCCCCACAGAGAGATAATCATTTTGGTTTATACCCTTTAAATTACTTACATAGGAACAGATGGGGGGCAGATCATATCAACTGCTGTCAAATATAAGATTTTTCATCAATATAATGAAAACTTTGGTAGGTGTAGCATTAACACTGTAATATGCACCCTTATTTCAAAGACGTTAAATGATGGGAAAAAATAACATTTCTTTTCCACATGACATCACAATGGACATAGTTTTGTAATTTATTTCAAGAAAAATACTATGAAAAGTTTTCCACGTTAAAAAAATATTCTACAGGTCAAACATTCTAGAATTTCTATTGTATCATTTTAATAGCTATACAGTGTTCATGGGAGGAGAGAGACCGTGCTGAACACAATGTTTGAAGGAGGTAGTGCAGTATCTTGCCAGGTGGTTTAAATTCACGTATATATAGTGTACTTGTGGTAACAGCACCTGAGAAAAGGAAACTTGCCATGAATCCTAAAGCAGTTGCAAGAAAAATAAGTAATACTTGAATGAGTTTTGAGAAGTTAAAAGTGCTGTGAGCATAATGTAACACTCCCATTATGTGAAGGAAGGTATCCATGAGTTTCTTGACTATTTTCCTTCAGGATGATTGCTCCAACAAGGCACCAGAATAAACTGCTAAGTGAGACTCTTGAGGGGCACACCTCACACAGTGCAGATAACAAGAGCATTAGCTCATATTTGGCTTAGGGTTGTTAACACAGTGGACCCTCAAATTATGACCAGCCTGACATACAAACAACTTGGGTTAATTAGGCTAATGGAAGATTCATCTGCCTCTTGTTATCTATAGCATGTACCCAGGTAAACATCTAGATCCCAACTGTATTTGACTTATAACTAACCCTCCCTTGTGAACTGATCAAGTTTGTAAGTCAAGGGTCCAACACATCTTTAACATATTCTGGTAACCAGAAAATCTCTGATCCAGAAACAACAGTTGTTTCAGGATGACCAGATCACCACATGTCTAGAACATGCTGCTGGCTTTGAAATCGTGTTTACCTGCCTAGAAAGTCTTGATTTATAACAGGCACTATGATTCATCCAAACAGTAGCTCAAAGATCACAGATAAAAGGGGGGGTACTAAAAACGTGTAAGTAAAGATGAGAATGGAGGACAACTGCAATCGCAGCATTCTGGGAGGGTGAGGCAGGACAATCTCAAGTTCAAGCCCAGTCTGTGCAATTTAGTGACTCAGAACCTCAAAATTTCAAAGAAGAAAAAACATAAGTGAAGCTTCACAGAATATATTTATGGGTCATGGCATAATACCTTTAGGAATTCTCCACCGCACTGAAAGCAACTCAGGCACTTGAGTTGCTATGGTAGCCATTATATTTTGTAAGGCCAAAAAAGCAAGCATCCCTACTGTTACAGTTTAGATCAAGAATGTCCCCTAAAGGCCGCATGCACTCATAAATGGGGCGTTTGGAAGGTGACTGAATCATGGAGTTGATATAGCTGACTTGGTTTTAGGAGATAGGATCTCTGGGAGTCTCTGGTTGGAAGCAGTTCACTGGGAGCATGATTTGGAAGGGTCTCTCGCCCTCCCCAGGTCCTCCTTCCTTCACTCTGCTTCAGGCTGCCATGATGTGAGCAGCTTTCCTCTAAGGTAAGCACTTCCCCCATGCTGTTATTGCCTTGGAGCCTGCCAACCATGGACTGAAAGTTCCAAAACTGGGAACCAAAATAAATCTCTCCTTTAAGCTGTGAATGTTGGGTATTTTGTCTCAGTGATGGAGTGACTAAGACTGATTCTGGTACCAAGAGCAGGGTTGTTGCAGTGAATACACCTGACCATGTGATTAAAAAGCCTTTGGAAGTGGTTTGCAGGAGAATTTTAGAAAGGTTTAGTGATGCTGGCAAGAAAAGCCCTAGAACCCTCTCAGCTATGTTTGATGAGAGATTCTGGTCAGAGCTCAAAAGATCTGAATGCTGAGAGAAATGCAGATAGTAAAGATCAGGCTCAGGAGGTTTCAGATGGGAAAAGAACTCCATGGCATTTGAACTCAAGACCATGTGTATTATGCTCTGGCAGGAAAACTGTCTTCATTTTGGTCACGTCCTGAGACTTTACAGGAGATTCAGATTAAGGGTGGCAGACTAAATAATCTGGTAGAGGAAATTTCAAGGCAACCCAATGTTCAGACTGTGGCATGAGCACTCTTTGACAGCTTTTAGCCAGTTTTATAGTGAAAATCAGGAGCAAAAAACCCATTTGCAAAGTTTCCAGTTTCCCCAGAAAGGAAGTATCTGTAATGTTCTGGCAGAAAAGGCCTTGATTGCTGAAAAATTAGCTGGAATCAACTATCTTCATAAATAGATTCCACATACTCCGTAACATATGTGGTTGAAAGGATTTCACCTCTTTGTCTTGGTGGTAGGTAGAGGGAATCGCTGTATTTATTTTTCAAATCAGGACACATGTGAGAGAGAAAAGCTATGCTACCAATCATTACACCATGGTGGGAGGATAGACCAGGAGGGCTCCAATGTGCCTACAGTCACCTCAGTATTAGGACCTACATTCAGGCGCTTTACAAATAGAAGGGTGAATAAAAGAAGCCAGAGGTAAAACAATACGTACACAATTACATTTAAATAAATGTCAAGACATACAATTTATCCACAGGATAAGAAGTCAGGATAGACTTTTCCTTGGAAGTGGTAAGAAAGTGAGGGGAGGATTAGCCCAGGACTTTAAGACACTGAGCTGATGCAATGCATACACGTTCCTGTTTGTCCTACTTCAATTTCAGAAGTGCACTTAAAAAGACTTAGAATATGATTGTGCAAGCACGCGTGCACACACCCAGTGATAAAAATACGGTGAATATTTACATTTTAAAAATTTATTACAGTAAAAGACACATTGCTATTAATCTCTCTAAAAATATTCCCACTCACTTCAAACACACTTATCTCACCATTCTTGTCACTTTCTAAAGCAGTTCTGGAAGCCCTCCTTTGCGATTATCTTAGTTGCACTGCCGAAGCTGCCTTCATGTCCTAAATCTATTCAAAACCTTCACCGGTGGTTTATGGCCACTTTGACTTTGGGAAAGAGCCACAAGTTGCACGGTGTTAGATTCAGAAAATAAGATGGATCAGGACATACCATAATGCTTTTATGATCCTGCCTTTCTGTTAACAGGCTGCAGCAGCATTTACCATATTTCTGATCACACTTCTTAAAGACATTCAGGAAAAGGGACTCTCAGAACTGCTTCAGAAAGTGGTAAGAATGATGGGAAAAGTATGTTCCAAGTGTGAAGGAGCCTTTTGAAGGGGATTAATAGCAATGTGTCTTTTACTGTAATAAATTTTTTTAAAATTTAATAATTTATCATTTATTTAGATCATACCTCAAACATATCTTTATATCAGCTATGGCTATTACTGTAGCTATAAATATATGTAAATTTTTGGCTTATTTTGCATGAGCTACACTGCCACTATCTCCCTGCTTCGAAGGCTGGTGAGGCATAGGTAAAGCTGCTGTGGCCCATGAACAATTCAGCGTTCATTTTTCAATTCAGGGGAAACAGCTTGCTAACAGTATAGAACCTAAGAGCACTGTAACTGCTGTCTGTGAACTGGCTAGCAAGCAAATACAAATTATGTCATGTAAGTCTCATCTCCACTTAGCTCCACTTCATAAATAGAGAAATAGAGACTTAGAAAAGGCAGGTCACCTGTCAGAGGTGATGCTGGATTCAGGTCCAAATGTGAGGGATTCCAAAGCCTGTTCTCTATCATAGCGTTCTCTCCTTTCAGGGTTCTCATCCTTGGAAAGCCCAGCTCCTATGCAAACCCAGGACCCTGGACTTACATCTCATGTTACAGTATATGGAAACTAAACCTACAAAGCCAGCAAGTATCAATACAAGCCAGGAGGCCCATGTTTAGCACACATCGCAGTCCCTATCTGCAATGGGTACCCAGCCCATCAGAGAAGACCTCATCCTCCTTCTAGCTAGGGACTCACTCTCCTCGTTCCCAGGTATGGCTCAGCTGTGCTCTAATGGTCCCCACCACCCTTCGGCCCCTCAGTTCCTGTCCCCTGTCCAACTCTTCAGCCTCCCAGGCTCCTAACCATACAGCCTCCCTCCTACAGGGGCAGCCAAAGCACCAACTGCCTGGGAGAGAAGAACAAGGGAAAATCCCTCTCCGAAAACAAGCTCAGGGAAAATACACACACAGAGATTAAATTCTTATTTTCTACACAATGAAAACTATCATAGATCTATTTGCCATTTGAAGGCATTCTATCAGTATGATATAATATACAATGCTACCAAAATTATAACCCCTTGAACTCACACCCCCACAATTTGATTGTGATGTTGCCAAATTTACTTTCTGCTCTCAGAGCTCACTACTTAGGCGATTGGAGTAAAGATGCTAAGTCAGAAATACACGTCACTGCTTGCTATACCAAAGCATAGTGTGCCTAATACCAACAAGCACTGCACATCAATAGTCACCTTGACTGTTTAATAATAAAAATCTGTCAACTTTGCTTTGATTAGACAATCTACAGAGCTCTGCAAAAATCTTTTAAAAAGGCACTCAACAATTTCTGTAAACTTTGTTTTACTATTTTTAATTTATGTTCAGTCATTCTTTCAAGGAGCCCAAAGTTGAGAATTTTGTTCCTTGTTTATTGTTTTTAAGATGGGGGGGGGTCTCACAATGTTACTCAGACTGGCCTCAAACACTTGCTTCTCATGCCTCAGCCTTCCAGGTAGCTGGTGTTACAGGGTGAATTTTATCTTGATGGATCAGTAGGCAAAAAGTTGAAATACATTATTTTATTGTACTCTATAGATCTTATATATTTGGCACACCAAGATTTTTAAACAAAAATTAGACATATCATGTTTTCTTTACTGGTATAATTTTCCTGCAGACATTATTATTTGTCATATTACAGAAGCATTAACAAAATATTCTGGCTTTCCTTCACCATGGAAACAGAGGTTGGTTTGTGTTATATGATAATGGAAGCATTACCTTTCTAGATGCTAAATCTACAATGGAGATTGAAGAAGGAAAGGGCTTCTTTAAATCTTATGTATGCAGCATGGGCTATCTGTGGGTAAAAGGGAAAAATCTCCCTAGGTCTCTAGCCCCAGGTCACGTGCTAGCTCTCTGTGACTGATAGTAGGAATAGATCCCTCATACATATTAATTTATAGTACTAAGCATCAATGAAATACAGGGAAAGGGGACTGGGTGATGGAGACACAAAGGCAGAAAAAGAAGTTGCTTACAAGAAAGGGTCAGAAATACCATCCTCAGACCCTGTCTAACCCACAGAAGTTTCTGTCTCAAGTTGTAATAATATGAAATTTAAGGTCAATATTTAAAATCCAGAGATTTCATAAAATATTATGCATTTACATTTCCTCTTGAAACATTTTGGTCTCAGGCTCCTTTTTGAGAACTGGCTGCAGCTGAGTGGCAAGTATTCTCTGCAGATGGATTCCTGCTCTCCAGTTTGCCAAAGTCCCTAGTATTCCTATTTTCTCCTACACTATCCCGTTTCAACTATGTGTTATCTGTCTCCCTGTGTGATAACCTGGGCTTGAGATCTCTGATCTAAAGAGTAAGGCTGAAAAGCTTAGGAGTTGGAGAATACGTGATTAGTCTCACTACTTCACTGAAGAGTAGATGAAATGGTCCTCAGGTGGGTGGGCCGAGGCCAGACGACCATTCAGGTGAAACCCAGGACTGTTTGTTGTTGGCACCGGTGAGAGGTGATACTCAGCATATCAGCTACAAAACTGAAGGGGTTGGAAGGTGCTCCACTCCTCACCTGCACAGACAGGATATATTTTGTTGCTCTTAAAGTAGTGCAGTCCTAAAGAAGACATGTGTGGGCCTTTTAGATGTGCCATTCTTGGCTTCAAAAAGTCCAACTTTCATAATTAAACAAATGGGCCAGCAAGGGGTGAATGTGATACCTCTACAAATGACACCTGCATCTCTACAGGCACCATGGAAAAGCCAGCAGGATTAATCTGAAATGCCTGTGTCCTTGAGTGCCATCACAGTGGATGGAGTACCTTACCACTTAGTAGAGCCAGAAGTCCAAAGAGGGGTGGGTAAGAGTTCATTTCCAGCAAAGTAGTCCCAAAAATAAACCACTGAGCTAACCAGAGAAGACTCAGGCAGGCTCCTGAGTGTGAACCCAGTCCATGTTCATCGCCTTGCAGAGCAGCCAGATATGATTTCTAGGATGTCTGACAAACATGGGATCCAACTACAACATTGAAATGACTTAGCAGAGTCCCTGCCTATGTTGCTGAGGGCCATCAGTCACTGGGTCTGGCCAGATTCTATGACCATCTTAGGTTTTATGGTCTGTCTGTGTAGCTTGTTTGCCTGCCAGTCATCTGAGAGCCCGGCCTGCCATTCAGAAAGCCCAGTGTCAAAGAAGAGTACTTCTGTCCACAGTGCAACACAGCAAATGGTGGAGTAAAAGGACCCTCAGTGGCTCTATTTTCAAGTTTTGGTTTTTAAGAAACTATCAGAACATGGCAGTACTCTAGCAGTTACAAGGGGAAAAGAACAGAACAAAAACAGCATCTGTGCCTTAGAAGTACCTTCCTCGAATCAGTCCACTGCTTGAGCTGACTCCAGACAGATCACATCCTGATGTATACATGGCGATGAGGATGGACACTAGTTTCTCATGATCAGACCTTAAAACTCCCCGTCATTTTTGTGTGGTTGAACACAATTTATTTTTCCTCTAAAAATTATCTTGACTATCACAGTCCTTGGAATAGCATGCTTTATTTTCCAGTTTTGTGGCTCTCAGACTTTAGGGAGTTTGTAAGATCCCAATGCCAAAGGTACTCCTCATATTATACCTGAGGGTGGGACACAGGCATTAATATTTTTTTAAAATTCCTGATGACTGGTACTATACTATGTATCTGTCTGGTTTTGTCTACTTTTGAAATTTCAATTTTTTCCATTCATCTCATATAACTGGCTTTCAAAATCAATTTTCCTCCTTCCTATTAAGGCTCTAACCGGTTGCACATTATCTGGAAATTAGCTGGACCTGTAAAAAACAGAATCAGTGCATGTTGGGTTGGGTAAAAGCCCAAGAGATTCAGCAATGAGCTTTTCTATATAGCATCACTTCAAAAACAAATTAGTTCACAGCTTCAGCCAAGAATCTCAGAATGGAGGAGAGGATGCTTCCACTAAAATTATAGTTCTTTTCACAGGCTAACACCCCCAAAACTACTAAGGATAAAATGAGTTCAACAGCCAAAGTGACAACTTGTGACTAACCATGATGGAACAACACGGTGTCTCTCACCCTTCCTCTATCCCAGATAAGAAAAAACAAAACGTACATAATCTAGGCCAATTTAAACGATATAGTTTGAAAAACATAGTTTGAAAGTACAATGTACATTATTTTCTCTCTCAGATCACTGGACCCAGATAACTACAGGCTCTGATTTTCTAAATCATCCTTCTTGTTTTGGGCTCTGCAGAAAATATTTTAAGCAATGTCGAACTCTGTGGAAAAGCTTGTGTACCCTGCCATTATTTCCATTCTTCCCACTCTCATGCCAACACAAAGGGCTATTTTACTCTGGCTAAGGGCCACTGCCGTAAAGTGTTCAATATGTTCCCTTCCACATTTCCCAACATGGAAAATAAGGGTGGTAACACTCTACTAACTTCCCTTCACAAGAGGATGGATGGGCAACCTGTGTCACACGAAACAGTGTAAAGAGCACAAACTGGAACCAGACACATCTGAGTGTGGCCCTACTGTCAACTAGGCAGACGACCCTGGGGAAATGCTTGATACCTGTGTACCTCCATCTTCTCCTTTGTAAAGGGATTTACAGCACCTGTCTCACAGGCTGCGTGATGTGTTACATGAGAACACCTCACATTGTGCCTGGTGGACAGCCTTTCTCAGTAGCTGCTTTTCTTGCCTAGTGGTAGATCGGGGATGCCAACAGAAGTACCATGTTGTAATCCAGAGATCCAAGATGGTGAACTTGCCTGCCTGAGAATTCAAGTTTAGTATCCTGCTTCAGCATCTAATAGAAGCTCTGAGAACTAACTAAAGTGGGACTGTATCGAGCCAAAAGCCTATAATGCAGTTGCTGATCCCGAGCCCCATCACCAACTGTCCACCACTGCTGACTTTTCCTTGCCTCGCTTCTCAACCATAATGAGCTCAAATGGGCTCTCAGTAACAAGCATTTCTACCTACAAACTGTAAATTGTCTCTAAGCACCTCCCACCACGTTTTAATACGTTGTTCTTTTCCCCCTTCGTCCTGGAACTGGCATAATGTTACACTCTCACATAGTATGCAGATTCTCTGCATGGTTCTTGTGATCTTCATAACAACCTTGGCAAAGCAACACAACTATACACTGAGGGAACATTCACGGGTGTGAATGACGTTCACTTGTTTTTTATGCTGATGTTCTGAAAACAAGAAATGATTATGGAACAATGCTCAACAGGTTTTGTTTCTATCCTGGGATGTTGCAGTTTCTTCTTTAAGTCAGGGCTGCTCTTCCATAAAGTCTGTTATCAGCCACCTAGTGGAATCATTTCCTGAAAAATGTTTATGCAATTATGAAAGAACAGCTTCAGCAGTAATGCTGTTGTCAACCACCCTTCTGATAAAGATGATTCTATGTGACAGAGCCGAGGTCTGTGACCAGCTGTTCCTTCTGAGCCTCTTTTCAAAGTTCCCAACTTTATAACCACGATGAGATTTCCTACTACCACCATCGTATATCTGTAATGCATTAAGGTCTCATTCAATTTAGAGTCTTTGGTGCATCCTACAATATACTGAGCAATAATGCCAACTGCACATATGTGTATGAGATTTTATTTTCTTCCTTTCTTTTCAACATATGGAATAACATTACTTTAATTCTGTTTTGTTGTGGTTAGGACCATAGCAGGTATTGTGAGTGTTCCACTCATATCCCCTCAACTCCATCCCAGCAGCTGCTGCTACCTTTTTGTTACAAGCATTTTCTCTTCTCTAGTCATAGGAGCCTGGTAAGCCTGCATGTGGAATAAGGTGGAAGTGCCAGGGAACTGATAACTCAGTGAGTAGCCTTCAAACAAAACAGAAGAGAATACATATCTGCAAAAAAGATATCCCTTAGGAAGCAGCTCTTGGCCACATGCTAAAAACTTAGTAAAAAAGGTAAAGTTCCTCACAGGAACCAGCATGTATAAAAGCCCTGAGTCCTTGGGAGATAGTATTGTAGACAGAGGACAAATGTGGCTGAAGCATCATTGAAGGGTCCTACTCCTCCTCCAATCTCTTAAAATAATCAAATTGGGCAACAGATCCTCAACAAACTGAAAGGACTATGCACTTTCAGCTGCAAGTTAAAAGAAAAACTCAACAATATTACTTATATGCACCTAATTATTAATTATTTTATCTGTTTAATTCTACTGTTTGGTCCAACCATCAAAAATTTCATTACTTTTAAATTCTCCTGAAAATCATGAAATCGTGAAGTTGCTCAAAAATAAAATTAGGTGGCTGCATGAAAAGAGAAACCTCAGTGGAGGCATACTCAACAAGATGGTTGAAATCCAGGACTTTCTTTTTTTTTAAATGGCCATGTTTGAGAATTCCTCTCAAAATTTTTATCTTGCAGGGGACTAGTGGGGAGGGATGTAAGAGAAAAGATGTGATGTGTCTGATTTATCTATTTCCCACTGTTTTGGGAGTCCCAAAGATCACCTCCACCTTAGAATTCAGTCAGTACATAATTCTACTCGGGGCTAGGAGTCATTACAGCCATGCAGGATGGATACACAGTTGGATCAAAAAGGGTAGGACACAGGCAGAGAAATCAATGCCAGGTTTCCCTATTCTTGCTCCCACCAGCAACCACATATGCAGTGTTGTGTGCAATGCTTCTACCTACAGATCCAGTTAGACTTGGCACCCAAGGTTTTTATCGGGGTGTGGTCATATACACATCTTCTGCCTAGCAAACATCACTTTTCTATATTTCCCCAAAGCAATCAGGGATTTAGCATACAGCACAGAGTTTGTGCAAACAGTCTAGGTACAGTGGACTACCCTACCTTTTCAAGAATGAGTTAACTATTAAGTCCCCAGATAGCAGCCCATGACCAGTCTTACCAGCAGAGCCTTCTAAAGATAACAAACTCAGCCTATATTAACACTTTTAGGAACACCTCCTACTCCATGAATGATAACTTGTGAAAACAAATGAGCCAAACTTTCCCCTACTTTCAGCATCATAAGATCAACAGATAAATATAAGCAACTTAGAATAAAGTCTGACAGGAATTCTCTTCTGCAGTAGCTTGGTCCTGCATGGTTTGGAAACATCAATATAAAGTAGCTCAGGGGAAGTTGGGACACTAGCAGTATACAGGTATTGAAACCTATCTGGGGTCCACCTAAAAGAACAGATTAACCAAAAAAGCTCATTTTAGCAGTCTTAGACCATATGAATGGGCTACTCTTAATGATTGCTTTCATTTGAAAAGCACATTAAAAACAGACTTCATCTCTTCTCTCCTAACAATGAGACTGCTTGAAATGAAAGTACAAATTTCCAGCGATGAAGCCAACTCATCCAGTGACATAAAATCCATTTGCTACAAACATAAACCATGTTTGCAGCAATAATTTACGTGTCCGAATGAGACTTAAAACTGATCAGCATGGCCTAAATAAATGGTCCTTTTCATTGCAACTCTTTTATAGTCAAAGTGACCTTTCTTAGTGCCAAGGTAGAGTATTTATAGGATGTCATTTTCTCATGTAATTCACTGTCACATTACATTTTCATAAATATTCCTGAAGGATAAAACAGCTGTGTGCAATAACCCATAAATACTAAAGTGTATCCTTGAAAAAGCAATGTAAAAATATTAAAATTTTGCAAAGAGAAAATAATTCACAATTTCACACAAATACCTATTTTATCTGAATGTTATGTTAGTCTCTGTCCACACACATATTTTATGAAGTTATGATCATATTATGCATCACTATTCATATATTTACCATATGATGTTTTCTGTATTTCTCTATAAATATCATAATTATCACTCATTACCTTTGTTCCACTAAATAAGTTATTATTTCTTAATTTGTTGATTTTAGATATTATCTGTTGATTACAACTTTTATGCATTGGTTTCCCTTGTAACTTGGTTTCATACTTACCCGTTCTGCCATCTTCTATGGGTAGGATCGTTTACATTCTCCATTCTGCGAGAATGGAGTGTCATGAGTGCTTTTATCCTCCTTTGCATGTTCCGTACCCAACTTTACTTCTTTTGTGTTGTAGTACAGAGGAGAATTGAGGCCTAATTGGCCTCCTCTGTGAGCAAAGAGGAGAAAGGCTGCACTCAGGGGTGATGGGATGTTGCAGGTTCTAGGCAAAAGTTAAGACAGGTGAGGTTAGGTTGTTTACCAGAGTGTGTTCTAATGGATATTGGAAAGAAGATGGATCTTGTGTTACTTTGATTGCTTGTGCCGATGTTTGGATGAATAAAGACAAGAGGAGCCAGACAGTGGGGACTCCTCTGCCAACTAAGAGGCAAGAGCCCCTGGTTGCATGCCTGTTAAACTGACTTTGTGTCTCTTTGTCCTTTATTCTCTTTTGCCCCCGGGTCAGGGCAAACAAAGTAGTGGGTCTAGGTCTGGAAAAAGCCTTGGCCAGGTGGGTCAGCTACAGGTGGTACCCCAACACGGGGCTCTGGACCTGGGCTCTCACCACCACTTTTTTTTTTAATTACAGTTTTAGACAACAGAGGATGATATCGTTTATATGCTGTTCTGTAATCATGTCTGCCCTTTTCACTTTGTCTAATTTCCTTCCTCTGATAATATATCTGGAATCAATAGTGTCAGTATAGTGACGTTTCTCAACTATGGTTCACTCATACAACCAAATGGTCCAGTGTAGCTATATTTCCTTTCTGAACAGCTTTTATTTTTTCCTGGAATTTCTAGTTGCCTTCGTTTTCCTTCATGAAGCATTCGTTTTATTGCTTCTTTATATTATCTAAAGAATCCAGGGAGTTATGGCTTGTGTCTAGATGTCCCCCTAAAGCCTCACGCAGTCATACATGGGGCTTTTTCAGAGGTGGCTGGATCTAGAGTGTGTGATGCTGGGATTGATTCATGGTGCAGTGCTAGGATCAAGGACACTAGGATTAAGGATTAATCTACCCACCCTGAGTATCCAGGATAAGATATAAAGGATCAAAAGAGCTGTGGTCATCCCTTGTGTTGTTACCTTCTACACCCCATGAACCATTTTTCCTCTGCAGTGCCCCTCTGCCTAGACACCCAGCCTTGGAGCCAGCCAATTATATACCAAAACCTCTACAAATAAATAAACCTTTCCTCCTTTAACTTTGGGTGTCCAATATTTTGTCTCAGCAATGAGAAAAGTAACTAAGACACAGGGTAATAACATATCCATGGATTCTCTTTTCCCTCCTATCCCTACTCTCTGCTAACTCCCTTTGAAACCAATCTCTTCCCCTTCTGAACCATGCCTGTCAGTAATATCCAGCTGCCATTCTGGGATCTTCCTTCCTTGTTCTCTTGGGTTGAAATTATTTCCAGGATCCAACCTTTCCCCTTTTTTACTTCCTCTTAGAACATATCTGAAAATATCTGTACTCTATCCTTTCTCTTCCCTGATTGTTCTGCTGGGCAGAACACAAAATAATTTTCACACAAAATCTTGAAGTTTTACTCTAGTAATATGTTGACTCCATTGTTGCCATGATTCTTGATCCTTTATGGATGCCTTGCTTTTATGTTGATTTTGTATCATTTACTTCCTCAGAAAACTCATAAAACTTTCTATCTATTCCACAACTTTCAGAAATAGTATTTAAAGAATATTTTTATTTTTAATTGACTCATAGTAATCGCATGTATTTATAGAGCACAGTGTGACATTTAAATACATGCATGTAGCATACAATGTATGGGTCATGCTTTTTTCATTTGTGGTAGATCTTTTTAATCTTGTGGTAAATCTTTTTAATCTTATCCTTCCACTTTGGAAAATTATCTTAAAATATTTAATTTCCTTCTGTCCTGTTTTTTCTCTTTGATTCTCCTATATTATCTGTTACTTATTTTTTCTCTCATATTTTCCATCACTGTTTCCGTGTATTCATTCGACTTTGTAACAGATTGCCTCAGCTCTATCTTGTACCTGTTCTGTTTTATTTCAACAATCATACTTTAAATATTTTGTTCTTCTTCTAGAACATCTCGTTTTATGATGTAACTACTTACATTTATTTTCTGAGATTCAGAGAAAAAAACTTTCATATTCCTGGTTTTCTGTTTTACACGAGGTCATTTTTCTACTTCTCTTATGCTTATTTTTCAAATTTAAAAAATATAGTGATTTTTAGCTCTTCATATTTAAGAATCAAGCAACAAAAATGTTGAGGGACCCCTCTTAACCATTAGGATGGTTACTATAAAAAAACTAAATAACAAATGTTGGTGAGAATGTGGAGAACTTGTATCCCTGCTGGCGGAAATGTTGGTGGGAATATAAAATGGCACAGCTTCTACTGGAACCGAGGATGGCAGTTTCTCAAAAACTTAAAAATAGAATTAGCATGTAATTTAGCAATTCCACTTCTAGATATATACCCCAAAGAATGGATGGTAGAGTCTCAAAGAGATATTTATACACTCATGTTCACAGAAGCATTATTCACAATAGCCAAAATTTCGAAGAAACTCTGATGTCCATGAGTTGATTAGGTATAAACTAAATGTGCATGGTCATACAATGGAGTATTATTCAACAAGGAAGAAAATTCTGACACATGCTACAACACAAATGAACCCTGAGGTATTAGGCTAATAAGTTACTGACAAAAAGACAAATACTAGATTCTTCCACTTACATTAAGTATGCTGAGCAGTCAAATTCATAGAAACAGAAAGCTGAACGGTGGTTGGCAGGGACTGAGGAGAGGGGACGATGGGACTGCTGTTGAATGAACAGAGTTCCAGATTTGCAAGTTGGAAAAGTTCTACAGATCAGCTACAAAGAAATGTGAACAGACTTTACAATACTGATCTGCACAACTAAATATGATTGAGGTGCTTAGAACGAAAAAGAGAAGCTGCTGGGAGCTGAAACAGCAGCTCTGGGGTCCTCCTACATATCACCTTCTCAGCAGTTCAGCTCCTACTCAAATCATCCAATTTGATGTGAATGTGCCAGCTTACAGCACTGTTTTGAATTCTGGACATGATAATAATCAATAGTAGCACTGTACATTTACATAAACATTTTTCTTCAAGATATGGCCTTGTTGACACCTTAGAAGTTGTTCTCTATATGGAAATGGTCTTAATTATGATAAATAACATACAAATACAAACATAATATAAATTACATCAAATTATGAAAGTTCAGTGAGTTAAGGAAACTGATCAGAATGCAGAAACTGTGATTCCTAATTCAAGTCATCTTCTTGTAAGATAGTAAGCCCAGAGGCTGTTGTTGGACAGGTAGAATTTCAGGGTATGTGAAGAAAATAAAATACTATCAATTTAAGACAAACTGACATAGAAGTGTAAAAGGGAGGTAGTGTTTCTCCAAAGCTTTCAGACTTTTAAATACATAAATTCTATTTTTATGAAGTGTTGTTTCTACTTTGGAATAGCAAACATTTTTTTAAAAGAGGGCACTGGTGTTAGCATATTCCATGAGAAGCCCTGATGTTAGGCAAGGCATTCCTGCCCTCAGTAGGGAATAACATAGAACATGAATACTTGGCTTTGTCATTCAGATTTAAAATTTACTCCTAAGGGTTTTTTTTTCACTTTTTTAAACATAGAAATATAGCTAAACACTTTTTAGCTTCAAAGCTTTCTATTTCTGCATATAAAAGCAGCAGAGAGGCAGCTACAAATTAAAAAAAAAAAAAAAGCTTGAATCATACAGTTTACCATGCACCTAAAAAAACCAAAAAACCAAAAAACCAAAAAAACAGTTGAGCTTAAGTATCCTGGCACTTGGGATAAAAAAGAACATTTCCGTTGTCACTGCTATTAGCAAAAAGAATATATTTCTCTACCTTCTCCCAGGAAACAACAATGAAAAATTACCATTTAGCACAAGGGGAGAGCACCTGGATCTAATTCAATTCTGCCAAGAGGCCCAGATGTAATCAATAAACACTTATTAACTAATGATGTACATCTTGCTTCCTGTGAGTGAAATGGTGACCATTGTACAAACCACGTCTCAGTGTAGAATAGAGATAAAAAAGAAGGGTGAACAGAAAAATCTGTGGTGAGCCACTGGTTTGATATCAGTTTTCCCAGGAAACCATTTTACTTTCTTCTTTCCATACTTTTTGGGACCATCTAAGTGGGGAAGGGAAAAACACCAAGACTAATGCATTACAGACATATTTTACTCAGTTACCTTTTACTTGTAAATGTTTATGATATAACCTTGGAAATTTCACACCTCCTCCAGCCAACCTTTAAAAAAAAACCACTTGTTAAAACAAGCACAATCAAATTGGGGTGGTGGGCAGGTGGGCTTGGGAGGCATTGGTCAGAGGATACTAAATTTTAGTTAAGACAAGCTAAATAAGTTTAGGCAATCTACTGCCCAGCACAGTGATTATAGTTACTAACAATGTACTATATTACTAAAAACTGCTAAAAGAATAGATATTAAATGTTTTTGTCACAAAAATGACAAATATTGTATATAAGGGAAGGGACACATTAAATAGCTTGATTTAGTCATTCTACCTTGTATATACAAGGTATATCAAGGTATATCAAATCATATTTTATACATAAATATGTGATTTTTGTCAATTAAAAATATAAGAAAAACAAGCAGATATGAAGTACTCAATTTGTGTACACAAAACTAAATTACATCAAAGAAGCCAAAGAATTAGGTATTTCAGGCAAAATCACAATGCCTCTTGCCTATATTATTTAGTGGTATCCTTTAACCAATGCCTCTCCAGCCACCTACCCACCCCAATTTGCCCCTTCCTTTATGTCTGCCTTGCACGGGCCTGAAAAAGGTGGGTGATATAGGTTACTAGATTCTCTGAAGGCTGCTTAATAAAGAAGATGAGCATTTAAGGTATCTTTCCTCAGTCTGGGTTCAAGAACTATGTGGCAAGATTCCAAAAGGAAGGCCTAGATTTAAGATCTAAGGGACAAAACTTATTTTCCCATCAAATGGGGGCAGAGTACACAGGATAAGGCTTTGCTTTGGTTTTCCTGTCTCCATGTTCACACTACCAAGGGCAATGGTGGTGAACCTATAGCACACCACGCGCACCACAGTGGGTATGCAAAGCCCTCTCTGTCAGCACGTGAGCCAAGTGTATGAGTTGTTTTTTCTAAGCTAAAACTTCAGTATTCAGGTTTAACTATAATGTTGTCATTTTGTGATAAATAAGTGGGTTTTGGGTTGCAGTTTGGGCACTCAGTCTCTAAAAGGTTTGCCATCACTGACCTAGACACTAAAGCGGCCTTGGCAGTTTGAAAGGCAGGCTAGACACTGTGGGTTCCATAAACATCCTGGATGCTCATGTTATCGGGTATGGAACCCACAAGGCAATTCTTGGAAGTCATCAACAAGAATCACTAGTCCTCTTAGTCAAAGAACACTAATTTCTTACGTGTGACATATCCCAACACTTATTCCTTTATCTTTTCCCTACTTTCTCATCTACTGACAGCAACACTGGACAACTAGATGCTACAAAAATGCAAACACGGCAGTCAGGCACAGCACCCTTCCCACATACACCCTGGGACCCTAATGTTCATCTTCCCATCCCCACTGGATCCTGATCTTCACTGCCACGCCCACCCCTCTCCCTGGGTTCCTGTTATAACCTCCAACAGCCACCTGGTCTCCTTGCTTCCCTGTTCCTTTTGCCTCACTGCTGCCCAATGATCTGCTGGAATTTGATGACATTATTTCCTCATTTAAAACCTTTCAAAAGTACCAAGTGGCTCTAGGGTGTAAAGATGTATTGATTCCTTAACTAAGACTTTTCCCTTACAGTCAAAGTAACACAGATACGAGTTTAAAATTGTAAATATTACCAAAGGGTACAGGATGACTTTTGTCATTGAAATATAAGGGTTATTTTATGAAATGTACATTTTTGAAATCATCCCAGACACCCCCCGGGATCCTATTACTAGCACCACAAATTTCTCTATGAAGACATATGTATGTTATACAAACGTACAATATAAATAGATAGCATCTTACATGAGTGCTTTTCATTTAAATTATGTTGAAGATTATGTCAGATGAACGTAAGTAGATCTACTTCATTCTTTTGCATAGTATTCTAGTGGAAGTGTGACATAATGTACCATGTGGAGATTTACACTGGTTTTCTCTCCTTTACTGTCTGAAACAAAACTTCCCAGAATCAAGTTTAAATCGCTAAGTTTTACTGACAAGTTCCTTGTGATCTGGCTACTGCCTACATGTTTTGTTTCATCTTCTCTACATTCTGTTGTACAGTTCTCCTCCAGCCACACTAGGCTACCTGAAGCTCTTCAACAGCTTCTTCAATGCCCTCTGCCCTTTGGCCAACTCTCACTGTATTATTTGTGTGTGTGTGTGTGTATGTGTGTTTGATACTGGGGATTGAACCCAGGGCCTAACACTGAGCTACATTCCAGCCCCTTTTTGTTTTTTTTTTTTATTGTGAAACAAGATTTTGCTAAGTTGTTCCGAATGGGTTTGAACTTGAGATCCTCCTGCCTCAGCCCCCCAGGTGCTAGGATTACAAGCATGTGCCACCATGCCTGGCTAACTCTTCTAATCTTCTAAAAATCAAATTCGAGTCCACTTTTGATGCCCCTGTACTGAACCCTTTTGATTTCTGTAGTACAGCACCTAAATGAAGCTTAAGTGTACATGTGTTCTTCCTAGGCTCCAAAGGAATCTCAGCCTTGGGATCTGGAGAATTCTTATACCTGTGACCACCATAGTACTCAAGATGAGATGCATGAAGGCAGGCACATAACCAAGGCAGAGAAGAGAGACAGGCAGGGTTGGACAGAAGAGGGGTAAGGCTCACCACCAATGAACAGGCACCCACAGGACAGAGGTGACAGAAAGTATGTATGTAGGAAAAACTTAATTTAAGACAGCATGGGTAAAGCAAGTCATGTACACTGAAGATACTACAGGAGGCCAATGGAGGGGAGAAGACTCAGTTCTGGGGCTGCCAGAAATTGTTTCAAGACAGGGTAGGATTGACTTGAGCTTTGAAGCAAGAAGTAAACTCAGAGGAATGGTAGAGATGGAAAGAAAGCTATTAACATACACTGCAGAATAGAATGTTGGCTCAAAGTCTGGTGAAGGAGAGCAAAGGTTTGCAGAGGTGTGGGGGGCTGAACCGGGACTCTGAAGATGGTGTCCCTTGTGAGCTAATTCAACAACTGCTCCCTGTGCCCCCACTGTTCCAGAACTCTGATAACATCAAAACAAATAAAAGTTCCCAATCTCACACTGCTTCCATTCCAGGGGCTGTGATGCTAACTCCTGGTGTAGACTTCCCTGCTCTGGACCTGCCTCCTTATGTATATAACAAATGGGTTTTTAGCACTTCTTATACCCCTTACCTCTCCAATATTCTAAGACCTGGAAACGTTGATAGAATCATATAACAGCAAGCTGAGAAATGTAGACACCACCATCCAGGCAATAGGAAGCCTCTGTTTATCTGCTGAATATACCTGCATGCCGGAGCTTTAGGAAGACAGGTCTGATAAGATTCCTGGCAGAAGAGAGAAAATGGGACCTTGGAAACAATTTAGACTCTATTGGACTTTATAATATGATGATGGTTCAGGCATACCTAAGAATCAAAATCATGGGTAAATAGCATAGACTTAATAAACTACGAATAAACTATTTCTTAGAAACACTGACTTTACTAAATAGCAGGCTACAAAGGCTTCATTACCATAATCCTGACCAAGATTAACAGAACTGAGGAGAGCTTTCAAGCTAAAGATGTCTGAGTCTCTGTAAAAGCCTGGGCTCAAGTGTACATGGCTATTTCATGGGCTTCAAAGGAATTTCCCACAGTGTAGAGGAATACCATACACCCTATATCCATACCAGCTGTAAAACCTTACCCAGCATATGGGCTGGCAATGTAAATAGGACTGGCAATACTTTGGAAGATGAATGAAGCCATGTAAATGTGAGTCGCCTCCCCTGGCATTTTGATAATAAGTACAGCTTGTGGAATTTGCTATCTTTAGCTTTCTCCCTTGAAAATTCTAGAGTGCTTATCACCCTAGTAGCTAATTGCTCAGCCATCTCTAGTTCAGCCTTCCCATGGCTAAAAGAACTTTAGAAGTCACTCAAAGATAAATGTTCCCTGCCAGAAAATGCCTTAAAATAGAATGCTGTAAGGGTTTCCTGGAGTGGGAAATAAGCATTTACTTTACTAGTCCTGTGCCCAGTCCCATGTACTCCCTCCAGGAATAGGTCTTGAGTCAGTCCCTTTGATAAGCCTGGAGCACTAGGAGCCATTTACGAAACAGCCTCAGGGAGGAAAGTCACCACTGTAAAATTCAGAGCAGGGTTCATGACTGCATCTCAATTCTATTTCTCTTGACTTATGGATCCCTTCATTGGCTTCCAGGTGGGTGAAAAACCAACCAACCAAGAGTGATGAAATCTCAGGTGAAAAACCAACTGAAAGTGATGAAATCTCAGGGGCCATGACAGTTCAAAGTCAGGTGGGCTTTGCTAAAAGAACAATGACCAAAAAAAAAAAAAAAAAACCTTTTGTTCGATTTTGTTGGCTGGCTTCACAGAAGAATTTATCACTAAGCACATTTATCCTCTGTTAAAGATGAAGAGAAAGACAGAGCCTTAAAATACCTCCACTCCTAGATGCTCGAAACTAGGAACCACTGCGTGAGTCTGCTGTGAATGGACTCGGATTCTTGTAGACACTTCTTCCAGGAAGCAATACTGTGAAATTTCAAGTGGTGTAAGGCTCAGAGGCAGAGGGGATAATGAAATATTCAGGTCTTGATGCTCTGGTCCCTCAGATAGTTCCAGAGACTGTGGAAGGAGTTCCTGCAGAGAGGGAGAAGCTGGGCTGGACTTTCCCCAGATCTGAGCTTTTTCAATAAATGCCTATAGTAAGATGTAGTGATAACTACTATTTATATGTTTATTCTATGCCAAATAGTATATTAAGGGTTATATGTATATTAATTCTTTAAATTCTCACAGCAACTCCTCAAGTATTATTTTCCATTGCATTACACAGATAAGAATCTATGGTATCATGAAGTATATGTGGCATGCTCATACTCATCCAAATGGCCAGGGTGGGTTGCACATGGAGGAACCTAGCTCTAGAGCTCATATATTTAACACCTTGGCTTTTAAAGCCTCCCATGTGAAAGTTAACAAACTCTAACTTGCTCCAGTCTCACTTCTTCCCAGAGTTACCTGTGACAGGGGGACAAGACTTACGCTTGCCAAAGGCTACATTTCCCAGCCTTCCTTACATTTAGCTTGGGTCATATGACCGAGTACTAGAGAGTTAGGTATGAGTGGAAATAATGTGAGCATGTTTAGGCCAGACATATCAATGTCTTCACACTTCACCTTCCTCAGACATGGGGCCATGGAAGGCATAAATCCTGGAAGGCAGAGATTCAAGATGGAAGCTGCCAGTCATTGCTTGGGGAAGAGCTGCCCAGGGAAGCCATGTACGTCATATCAGGCAGTGATGTGAGCAAGAAATAAACTTCTATTAGGTTAAGTCCCTGATGTATCAGGGCTTGCAACCAGGGCATAGCCTAGCCAGCTCTAAGCACAGATCATTCAATTAATCTCAAGTTTTAAATATTAGGCTCCATTATTATCTATATCTGCTTAAATGAGCCGCCAGCCCACAGGATTCTTTCTTTGCTTCCCTGCACTACAAATTACCTTCCTGATCACAAAGGGTTACACTGTGCTGCCACACTTTGATCAAAACTGCCTCCTGTAAGAACAGATCAATGAAACAGAATAGAGAGTCCAAAAATAGGTCCACACATATGTGGTCAATTGATTTTCAACAAAGGCTCCAAGGAATTCAATAGGCAAAGGAAAGTCTTTTCAACAACTGGTGCTGCAACAATTGAAAATCTGTATATAAAAAAAATTTTGAACTTCAACTACTTACTTCATATACAAAAATAAATTTGATATGATTTGAGATGGAACACACAGACATAAAAGTGAACATCAGAACCATAAAATTTCTGGAAGAAAATATAGTCAAAAACATGATCTTGGAGTAGAACTTTTCTTAGATATAGTGGGTGCTGTGATAAACCACAAGATACCCCTCGGACAAAGGCCCTCATTTCCTCATCTATGGGTGTTGGATGCTAGGTTCACAGCTGAATTTCTCTCCAATATTTCCCCCTACAAAAGGAACCCTGCCTCACCCAAGACAGCCCTCATTCAGTGACTGGTTAAATTAAGGATACAGAGAGCTGCCCCCTTGCTTCAATGTGGGACAGTTTTGAAGGTCATCCCATGCAGATAAAAAATACGTCCACAAAGATTTATTCATAAATGTCTGCAGTAGCCTTTTTCATGATAGGCACAAACTAGAAATCCAAATGAATATATCAAAGTGGATAAAAATCATACAAAGGAAGATTAGTAATAAGGAACAAGCTACTCACACACCCAGTCATGAATGATCTTAAAAGCATTCAACTGAAAGAAGCCAGACACATACAAGTACATAAATGAGTCCATCCTGAGGAAGCACTAGAACAGGAAGAACTATGGTGTTAGAAACAGAATGTGGCTGCCTCTGAGGTGGAAAAGAGAAAGTAGTCTGAGAAGGGGCAAGAAAAGATGTTCTGAGTTCACAGAAGTAGTCTACATCCTAAATGCCATGGTGGTTGCACAGGTGTATAAAATTTATCAAAACTCATTAAACTGTACCCTCAGAAGATGTGTCCATTTCACTGTGTGAAAATTATACCTAAATAAAAAATAATGTTTGCTGTGTGTAGTGGTACATGCCTGTAATCCCAGCACTCTGGAGACAGGAGGAGGACCGCAAGTTCAAGCCCACCCTGAGCAACCTAGTGACTTAGTGAGACTGTACCTCAAAATAAAAAATAAAAAGGGCTGAGGATATACCTCAGTGTGAAGGTCCTGGGCTCAATCCCCAGTGCAGCAAAAAACAAAAAAGTATGGACAGGGATCTCTATCACTGTCAATGCCACTGTGATGGATGTTAAGAACAGTTCATAACATGACTGCCACGCTTGAGGCTCGAGGTTTGAAATGGCCTATCTGGCCTCACCGGGAGCTACTCCCACCAGTCTTCCCTCAACCTTATTTAGCTGGTATCTCTCTATCTGTCTGTCTGTGCCTCTGTCTGTCTCTCTGTCTCTGTCTCTCTCCCTTTCTCGGTTCTTTGAGGACTGTGACAACTTCCTTCCCCAATCTTTCTCCCTCACCAAATCCACTGCTTCCAGACAATGACTCATTATTTTGCCAGGTGAAGGATCATACTCCTTTCTGCCCCACACTAGTGAAGACCTAGTAATAACAGCTGCTACACAGATTAATGACTATTTCTTGAGTGCTTATCTTGCCTTAAGAAGTGTCCTGTTGTGTATACTTTATGTAACTTAAAATCTCAGGGAAAACTCTTAACTTAGATATATTGGCTCCATTTTATAGGAAAGAAACCAAAACTCAGAGGTATTTTGCAACTTTTCCAGTCATACAGCAATCAGCAAAACATTCCAACTCAATCTGTCCTTGAGTGCTGGATCCTGTCCAGTAGACACTATTTGATTTGACAATATATTTAATAAAATATCTCTTACTTGAATAAGAAAAAACTATTGTATTAATAATCCAGTACAATACAGAGATTACAATAAATATTTATGACATATCTTTCAGATAAGTAATAGCATTTTTTGATTTTCCCTGGGTAAAGCCCACCCAGGGCCAAGGCCAAGAAACACCTAGGCCAACCATTGAATTACCTACAGGGCTCTGTAAGATTTTTTTTAAAAGTCTCAAACACATGCTACCACAATTACATTTGTTTGTTGAATGCTCAATACAATGTACTTCATCTGCTCTCAATTATAACATTTACTATTCAGAGCACAAATCTGCTGTCAACGTTTAACCCCAATGAGATTCAATTTAGGTCACCAAGTACAACTTCAAACTGTCTCAAAGGGGTATGTGTGATTTGTGTGCTGAGGCATCTTCTCTGGTGCTATTAAGCTGTGGACAGTTTCCACCTCCCTTTTCTAGGGACTACTGTCAGCAAAGAAAGCAAAGAGGTGGCACTGGTGTGTGCATTTGTGTGTGCATATGTGTGTATTTGCATGTGCATGCACACACATCCAAGAAAAGTAAAGACACAGAGGGCGGTGTGAGCAGGATGACCTGGGGGTTATTGGCTAAACGAGGGACTAGCTTAGAACTGTTCGTTACATGTCAGTGGAGATGAGGAGGCAGCCACAGATCATAGTCAATTATTGAGATGCTGAGGATGTTGTTACTCCTCCTCCTCCTTTCTAGCTGCCCTGTCATTTAAACATTTCACTACTGTTTAGCTGCTTCATTGGAGATTTCACAGGGAAATAAAAAGATACCAAATTCAATCCAGTCAATTGTGTTTTCCAACAACATTACTACTCCAAGGCATCGGGGAGGAAAATGGCCCTAAACCATTTGGCAAAATAACATTTCTTTTCCTTAATTATCTGTACATTTCAGTTACTCATAGTTCCTGGTCTTATTCTCTATTCCTACCACAACACATTAAAAATGCTTTTACCTTCCATTTTATTCATCTTGTACTTTTACAAAATACCAAAATATTGGAAGCTCCTGGGGAAAAGGCATGAGTCAGGTATCACGCACTTAGCTTTCCGAGCTGGAGAGGTAGATGCTGTTCAGGACCAAATCCCTTGCCATGAAATAGCTGGTTGCTTACTCCCCAAGACATGTATTTTGCTTTAAAGGTTGGCATGCCACAACTCTTGGCTAGTTTTTTAAAAAAAACAGTATGTTTGCAGTCTCATATACCATTAGAGCTGCTTACAAATTAAATCATTAGGAGCCTGCAGGACATACTCTGCTCTGATGGTGATGGAACCCAGGGCTGCTGATACATTGCTCAGAGCTGGCTGGGGTTGGTCACACTGTCCTGAGGACACAGCACCTGCTTGGCCTCCTGACACTCCATGGACTCAGCTGCATTTGCACATAGCTACAGTAACCGGGAGACAAATTAGACAGTGTGCTGCCTCTCTCTCATTAGTGTTTGCTACTTCTCATAGCCTTCAATTGAATCATTTTGAAGCTATTTGTGGGCATCCAATTTAATTGTTGTAGATCTGCAGCAGAACTAAGCACTGTGATGCTTTGTGCTAAGATTATATGCAATTTAAAATATATCTGAACATAAAAATCAAGTCACTTCCTGGAAACTTCTGGAGAAATAAACAGCAACCCAGTATCTCAACTGCCCTAGGAGTTAAAGTCGCTGTTGTGTCAAATATCTAAAAACTGCCTAGAAATATATATTGAGATTTCACTTGGTGATATATCAACAACTGCTATTTTTTCCAAACACAGGTTGATCATCTCCTCTGTCTTGCTCTTTGCATACATTTTGCTTAGGTCTTGCAACCACCTTTTGCAATAGGTTTTAGTCCATTTTACAGACTCTGAAATCTGGTTCAAAGTAGTTAAATAATTCCTTGAAACTGTGCTTTTTGGTGGGTGAATTAGGAATAAATGTATGGTATCATTTGGATCTTTCCTGGCATTTATATAGAGGTAGTAGAAAAGGAAAGTGGAAATAAGCAAGGACCATAAGAACCCCATATGAAGAAAGAGTAGTAAGACAGAAGCTGATGTTAGGACTTTCAGGCCACATGGTCAGGGTCAGCTTATTGGTGATCTGAGAGAGAAGAGGAAGGAGAACACTTAGCACGATCTACCATTCCTGGACAACTAATTGATTTCTCAGCAAATTTGGTGAATCGATCACTCAGTAAATTCACTGATCAGAAAAACAGGAGACACAGAAGTATGAGATGTGTCCCTGAGTAGAGAGAATGCATAATCCAAACAGCCTACCAAAGTGAACAGGGAGACAATGAGAAATCCAGGGAATTCTACTGTCATGCACCAAAGTGCAATTCTTATGTCACTGGAGAAGTGGTGGAGGAGAAGTTTCACATAGATCAAAGTAGTCAGGAAGGTTGATGAGGAGTTGAAACATAAGTGGAGTTTAAGGGGTTAGGTCTTCATGAGCCACACAGTGCCACTATCAAAATTTGAGTTTCTTCCCTTTAAAGTGGGAATAACAATAGTGTCTTCTCAGCACTGCTGTGAAGACTAAACGGAAGAATTCATATAGAGCAGCTCACACAGTGCCTGCACAAGGTCAGCACACTGGCTAGGGTAAGGAAGCTTCAGTTGAAACCCTCCAGGCCTTAGCATTTTGGCTGAAATGCCAAATCCACAAACTGGCTGATGCTCAGGAGGGTTTCAGCAGAGCCATCACTACTGGCTGAGCTCACCCTCCCTCCCCAAACTGCATTTGACAGGAGGCCCTGGACTCCTAGGTAGCCATCTGGAATCCAGGCTATACTTATCCTGGCCAGCAAGGCATCAGGAGTTGCTATGTTTCTAGCCTTATGCTGCCCCATTGGAAAATCACTCATTGGTTCTCAGTAAAAAGGACAGGAGTCTTACTGCTAGGCATTGGTTTATCTCAAGCTCTGCTATTCTCTGATGCCTTGTCTCCTGGGATGCAACTCCAGTGACAGGAGGAGCTCCACACTTGAGGCTGATATCCTCCAATGTCACTTTCCAGCTGAGCAACCCCTGTCCCAAGCTCCTTTATCTCCCTACCTGTTCCCTCATTGATGAACAAGGAGATAGACTTTGTGGAGATGGAGAAGGAATCTGGGGAGGGGGTGACAGGAGGAGAGAGTAAAAAAGATCTAGATGTGATCTCCCATGATGAATATATTTACTATCTATTGGAAAAGACACTAATAAAAATTTTTAATTATACACTTCCTCAAATATTGATTACAAGGTTCACATGAAATTATGTATATGAATGTTTTCTAAATATGTTATCAAGTAAATATGAAATAAACATAATTATCTGTCCTGGGCCTATGTATTCATTCAACAGATATTTACTGAGCACCTTCTATGTGTCAAGAACTGTTCTCGAAGCTGAGGATCAAGAAGCAGACAAAACAGGCTAAAATTCTTGCCTTGGTGCTGCATCCATTGTAGGGTGTCTACAAGATGTGACTGAAAGATATGGTGAATGCTTAAACTTTAAAAAGTTATTACAGTAAAAGATATCGGGCATTAATCCCTCTCAAAATATCCCGACTGAGAACACACTTATCTCATCTTGTTTTCCTGCTTTCTGAAGCAGTGCTGGAAGTCCTTGTTTGGGTGTTGAGTTGTACTGTTTTGGCTGTCTCAGTGTCCTGAAGCAATTAAGAAGTGTACCTTTCATGGTCACTTGGACTTTGAGGCAGAGGCAGAGGATGCATGTGCCAGATCTGGTGAATAAGGTGGATGAGGACCCACCATAATGCTTTTGCAAGCCTACCTTTCTACTGGATGGTACTTGGCAGCAGCTTTCACTGTATTTTTTATCATATCTCATTAAAGACACAAAAAGGGACTTCAGAACTGCTTCAGAAAGTGACCAGAATGGTGGGATATGTGTGTTCAAAGAGAGAGGAGTATTTAGAGGGAGATGAACGGCAGTGTGTTTTTTACTGTAATTTTTAAAGATTTCAACATTCACCATATATTTTGATCACCCCTTATACCTCTCTAGAAGGTAGATTTGGTAGAGATTGTGGCCCAGTTCCCATCTCCAACGGATACTGCTGTAGCTACAAGTTAGCTTCATTTCCAGTGTTTTATACCTTTCCCCTCGGCTTGCCTCAAGATACTTTGAACCTGACTTTGCCTTTATGCCTACTTTGGTTCCAGTTTTCCTTCTGGTTTCTCCAGATGCCTTACTTGACTTTCTCCATCCTGGCTCACAGCCTTGTCTTGCAGCAAAGCTGCCAACATCCTGGCATGACACTTACCATAAAATGCTTCACTGAAAAATGAAAATTTGGGTAATATAACTGTGCAATAAGTTTATTTAGTGTCTGGCCCACAATAGTAATTACCTATGTGAAGGATGAGAACCACAGGCAAGAACAGAGAGTCGGCACTCTTACACCCAGCTGCACCCACTCCGAAAGCGGCACAGCTGGCCAGCTGCCTTTCACAGAACATCTGCCCCTGAAGTTCTAGACTTCAAAGTTTCAAGCCAGTGAGAACACCAAAAGAGTAACTATGGCTGGTTTTCTGACATCATGATTACAGATCTTAAAATAACTTATCAGGAAGCAGGTGAGGTGGAGGTGGGCACCCCAGGTGGAAATTATGTCAGAGGGCACAGGGCAAAAGGTTCTGCCTACTCAAATCTATTCAGATGGAAATAATAGCCTTTTTTGGAAAATATCTTGCTCATGGTAGTTATAGCAGCAGGAAGCAGGAAAAGTCTTCAGCTCTAAGACACACTTCCAAATCAAACCGATGTGGTTGCCATGGCACCAAGGTTCCTACAAGAGGGAGAGAGATGTATTTTCAAACACTTGTTAGTAGTGCAGAAACATTCAAATAAGTCAGTGTGATGGCTGAAAGTGTCCTAAGCCCTTGGCATTCAAAGGAACAAGCGTACCCTGGGAAGCATATTCTAGGTACCCTATTACATGAGGCGGGGGATGGCTGCTGGAATGAATAGGATAATGTCCATGCTCTAAGCCTTAAAGTCCGAGGGGTTTATAATCAAGTCTGGCATAAAAACATTTTGCAAAAAGAACTGAAGCATAAGGTAGAATGTGGCAGCTACTAAAGGAAAGGTACAAACATCTGCTTATTTATTTATTCACTCATTCAAAAGATATTTGCGTCTTAGCACTGCTAAGGGTGCTATGGATTCAGCCCTAAGAAAAACAAACAGGTGGCCTTCTTCTAAAGTCTAGGGCAAGGAGAGACCTGAACAATTGGTGATAAACTAGGTAAATGATGATGAAAAATACAAACACAGGTGTAGGCAGGCAGATGGATTACAAACCAATATTTGCCACGAAGATAAAAGGCAGGATACTATGTTAAAAGCACTCCTTGAGCACAGGGCTGGGGCAATTATTTTAGTTGGAAGGAGGACTGCAGGCTTCATGGAGACAGCAGTGTATGAGGCTGCCATGGATGACAAACAGATTTTTAACAAACAGGAAGTGGAGCAAGACTAGAACCTGAACAAAGGCATGGACATGGAAACAAGCTGGGGTCTTTGTGGATGACTGAATGGCTGGGTTTAGTTAGAATGTCAGTGTGTGAAGGAGGAAGCAGCAGCTAACAAGATCTGTGCTGGGACAGGAGAGCACAGTGGTTAGGACTTGGTCCTCAAGCCAGCCTGCTTATCTGATTCTGTTACTTCCCAGGTGTGTGACTTTCAAAAAATAACAGAGACTTTGGTTACTCAGTTTCCTTCTCTGCAAACCAATGTAGTCTAGAGTTGTTATAAACAATAAATGACATTGTACAATTCAAATGTGTTAAGTAGCATCTGGCACATGGCATTCTGTACCACGATGGAACAGAGTGATCAGCTCAGGGGAACCTCTCTCAACAGTATATGTTGTAGGTGTAAAGTCTCCTTTGTGCTGTCTTCAAGTCTTGGGCATTGTTCCCGATACTGACTAATAAGCCCCATGATTCTGAGGTGCACTGAGGTGAAACATTTAGGACCATGCCTGCTTCCCTTCCAAAACTTCCAGCAAGTTTGGACCTCAAGGCTGGTTTCATGTAGCATTCATTTCAGGAAACTAGACCCCTCTCCAAACCCACGGCAGAGGCTCTCTAAATTGCTCTCCCTGAGCACAGAGGATTGGATGCTGTGTAGACAGCCTGAAAGGAGCTTCCATGGGTGGATCAGAAGCAAACTGCTCACTAGATTTCTCCTGGGAGCAATATGCCATGCACAGAATGGTGTAATCATTTGATGTTGAACATAATTACTGAATCGAATCTTACAGCCTAAGACTATGTGCCTCATCCCTCAGCATAAAGAGAGGCAGGAAGACCCCAAAGGCAAAGTCAGCATTAGATGTGGGCCACATAGACCAGTGTAGGGGCTGCTGAAAGCTGAATTCTGCTGCCCACCTAAGCCCCAATGCCCTGCTGACTCTTAGAGCAACACACTAGTGATCCAGTGATTAGGACAGTGAAACACTCCAAAGGAGAAACAAACTCTTCTTGGGCTACAAATCAGGCTATGACCCAGAATCCAGTCCAATGTTAGATATTTTGATGAACTGAGCCAATTCGAACTGAGTAAGGACTTGCTTGTTCTTACTTTGAGTCCTTAAGCCTTTCTGTGATTTACTTTTGTGAATTGGTATCTAGGCTGGTTTCTCTAAAAAGGATGATTAGACTGTATGGGAAAAGTTAAAAGGCTTTTGAAAGTTATTGATAAATGACAAATATGTATACTACAGTTCACCCAAAGTCCCCTCCCTCTTCCTACCTACACTGCTAGAGATCCCTCCCCAGGTAGAGAAAGTATCTGTCCGATGACCAAGGTAAGAAAATTCTTGATTTAAAATATCATTCATTATGGAGAAGGCACACAACTTTATACATATTCTCTCTTTATGGGCTTTGATTTTCACATCTGTACAGTGGTGAGGGTACACTGGGAAGCTCCAAGGTTCCATGTAAAACCTAGACCTTGTGAACTAAGGGGAGTTAATATATTGTCACCCAATCAACCAACACTGCTGCTACAATTACTTTGGGGACTTGGATTCAGGTTATAAATTTGGTCATTTTATCACACTTATATGCGAAAAAGGACTTGGTTGCTTTGCTGTTTTTAAGTCATCGTGCAACTTAAGAATAAACTTTCTTTTACCAGCACACTTGGTACCCCTCTGCCCAATAACTATGCTCATTACACACAATCCTCAATTTGTGAAAGCCAGGGAAGGATTCTGGGACCCCATTTTCTGTTTCTTTTCTCCAAAACATACGTGCACGTATTCTTACAATTGGAAAAACTGTGTTTAGTATAAAATGTCCCATTTTCATATGTTTTCATTAATTCAATCTGACTCTGCCACCAATTAAACCAACTGCATTAAAAATTCTGAAGACTTGAGTGTTGTATTTATTTCACTTAAGAGTATGGCCTCGATGTGCATCCATTTAGCTATAAATGGCTCTAGTTTCTCATTCTTTATGGCTGAAGTACTCCATTTTATTAAAAACCCACATCCTTACACAGTCACAAGTTGATGGGCAATTGGGCTATCAAGTTTTAGCTATTACAGACTGTGCTGCTATGAACATCGTGCACATATATCGCTGTGATATGATTCTATTAATTCTTTTAGGAAGAAACCCAGCAGGGGAATAGCTGGGTCAAATAGGACCTCTAATACTAGTTTTCTGAGGTATCTCCGTACTGAATTCAATAGTGCTTGCACCAGTCTGCACTCCCACCAATAGTGCAGAAGGGTCCCTTTTTCCCTACAATCCCTCCAGCATTTGTTATTGGTTGATTTCTTATTGTACCAAAAAACTAAATAAATTTTTTAGAAGTTCTGAAGACTTCTAAGAGAGTCGAAAAGACTATCCAAGAGAAAAGGACAAGAGTAGGGAAGTAGAGAGTAAAAAAGGAAGAGAGTAACAGAAGGAAGAATTTACAGAAAATATAGTTAAGCTCTTCATATTTTTTCTGGGTTTATTTATTTTCTTCATATGTTCTGAAATTTTTTTAAAAATTTATTTTATTGGAACATTTTAGGTGTACAATATAGTGCCATTCATTGGAAATGTGCACCTTTACATCATCTCTCTTGGTTCTTATGTTTCCCTCTTCATCCCTCCCTATTTAAAAAGACTTTGATTCCATTTTTCCATTTTCTCATATTAATTCCATTCCCTTCTTTCCCTTCCCCTTTGCCCCTTTTCTTCCTATTTCACATTATCTATTATACCTTTTAGTCCTTATTTACACTTTCAGTTTCTCATACTACAGAAATTATTCAGTATTTATATATATGTGTCCTATTTCTTTCACTTAAGAGTATCGCCTCAAGGTGCATCCATTTAGCTATAAATGTCTCTAATTTCTCATTTTTTATGGCTGAGTAGTACTCCATTTTATTAAAAAAACCCACATTTTCTTTATCCAGTCTCCAGTTGATGGGCATTTGGGCTGTTTCCAAGTTTTAGCGATTACAAACTGTGCTGCTATAAATATGGGTGCACATATATCACTGTGGTATGGTTCTTTTCTTTGGGGAAGATGCCCAGCATGGGAATGGCTGGGTCAAATGGGACTTCCAGTCCTAGTTCTTTGAGGTATCTCCATACTGATTTCCACAGTGGTTGCATCAGTCTACACTCCCACCAGCAGTGGAGCAGGGCTCTTTTTTCCCCACAGCCCCACCAGCATTTGCTATTGGTTAATTTCATGATAGCAGCCATTCTTTCTGGAGTGAGGTAAAATCTCAGCATTGTTTTTATTTGCATCTCTCAAATGACCAGTGATGTTGAACATGTTTCATGCATTTATTTGCTATTTCTACTTCTTTGTCTGAGAAATGTCTGTGCATTTCAGATGCCCATTTTTGGATTGGGTCTTTAAATTTGGGAGGTCTGATTTTTTTAAGTTCTTTATAGATTTTTAGATAGTAGACCTTTGCCTGAGGAAGAGCATTCCCACATTGTGGGTTGTTTCTTCACACTACTGGTGGTTTCTCTTGCTGTGCAGAAGCTTTTTAATAAGAAGAAATCCCATTTGTTGATTGTTTGTGCTAGTTCATGGGCAACTGAGGTTTTGTTCATAAAATCTTTTCCTATACCAGTATCATCAAGAGTGCTACCTAACCTCTGTTCCAACTGGATCAGAGTTTCTATTTTAATATTTAGATCTTTAATTCATTTTGATTTTAGTTTAGTGCATGGTGAGAGATATGGGTCTAGTTTTAATCTTTGGCAAGTTGAAACCGAATTTTACCAGCACCATTTATTAAAGAGGCTATCTTTCCTCCAGTGAGGGTGTTTGGCTTCTTCATCAAAGATGAGATGGCTGAGTGTGTCTAGCATTGTTTCTGCATCTTCTAATCGGTTCCCCTGGTGCTCAGGTCTGTTTCTTTGCCAGTACCATGCTGTTTTTATCACAGTAGCTTTGTAGTATAGTTTCAACTTGGGGGTTATGATACTCCCTGCCATGTCTCTGTTACCTAGAATTGCTTTTGCTATTCTGGGTCTCTTCTTGTTCCAAATGAATTTTTGGATTTTGCTCAAGGTCCATGAAGTATGCTGCTGGGATCTCAATTGGAATTGCACTGAATTTATATAGCAGTTTTGGAAGTATGGCCATTTTCACTATATTGATCCTTCCTACCTAGGAGCAGGGGATGTCTGTCAATTTTCTGATATCATCTTCAATCTCTCTTTTCAGAGTGCCATAGTTTTCAGAGAAGAGGTCTTTGATTTCTTTTATTAGGCTGATTCCTAGGTATTTCAGTTTTTTGGATGCTATTGTGAAAGGAATTATTTGCCCTATTTCTCTCTCAGTGAGTCTGTCACTGGTGTAGAGGAAAGCTATTGATTTTTGTGTGTTGACCTTGCATCCAGCTACTTGACTGAATTTGGTTATTAAGTCTAGAAGACTTTTGGTGGAGTTCCTGGAGTCTTCTATATAGAGTATCATGTCATCTGCACATAATGACAATTTGACTTCATTTCCTATCTTTATTCCTTTTATTTCTTTCTCTTGTCTAATTGCTGTGGCTAATGTTTCCAAAACTATATTGAACAGGAGTGGTCATAGTGGACATCCTTCTCTTGTGCCTGATTTTAGTGTGAAGGACTTCAGTTTTTGGCCATTTAGTATATGGGCTGTTGGTTTTTCATAGATGGCTTTTAACAGATTGAGGTAGAGACCATCTATTCCGATTTTTTGTAGGGTTTTTATCATAAATGCATGTTGGATTTTGTCAAATACTTTTTCTGCATCTATGGAGATGATCATATGGTTTTTGTCATTGGCTCTATTGATACACTGTATTACACTGATTGATTTGCGTATGTTGAACCATCCCTGCATCCCTGGGATGAATCCCACTTGATCAGGGTGTGTGGTCTTCTTGATGATCTTCTGCATTCTATTTGCCAGTATCTTATTTAGGATTTTTGCATCTATGTTCATTAGTGAGATTGGCCTATAGTTCACCTTTTCGGTTGGGTCTTTCTCTGCTTTGGGGATCAAGGTGATGCTTGCTTCCAGGAATGAATTTGGGAGTACTGCTTCCCTTTCAATTTCACTGAAGAGTTTAAACAGAAGTGGCAGTAGTTCCTCTCTAAATGTCTTGTAGAATTCAGCAGTGAAGCCATCAGGACCCGGGCTTTTCTTGGTTGGTAAGTTTTTAATTACATTTTCAATTTCAATGATTGATATTGGGCCATTTAGAATTTTTAGGTCTTCTTCGTTCAACTTTGGTAATTCATATATATCTAGGAATCTGTCCATTTATTCTGTGTCGTCCATCTTATTGGCATATAGGTTCTGGAAGTAGGTATTGATGATCCTCTGGATTTCTGCTGGGTCTGTTGTCATTTCACCCTTTTCATTCCTAATTGCATGGATTTGGGCCTTTTCTTTCCTTTTTCTGATAAGGTTGGCTAAGGGTTTGTCAATTTTGTTGATTCTTTCAAAGAACCAACTCTTGGCTTCATTGATTTTTTTGTATCATTCTCTTAGTCTCAACTGCATTGATTCCTCCTCTGATCTTTATAATTTCCTCCCTTGTATGAAGTTTGGGTTTGTCCTGCTCTTCTTTTTCTAGAAGCTTGAGGTTCAGCACAACGTTGTTTAATTGGACTCACTCTGTTTTCCTAATATGTGTATTCACTGCTCTGAATTTCTCTCATAAGACTGCTTTCATTGTGTCCCATACATTCCAATGTTGTATTGTCATTGTCATTTAATTGAAGGAACTGTCTGATTTCTTTACTTTCCTCTGTGACCCATTGTTTATTCAGAAGTGTGTTGTTCAATTTTCATGTGTTTATGTAATTTTTGTGGTTTCTTTTGCTATCATCTCCAATTTCATCACGCTATGGTCTGATAATATACAGGGAATAATGTCAATTTATTTGCACTTACTTAAACATGTTCTTTGTGCAGGGGCTGGGCAGGTGCAGGTGGTTGTCAGAGAGTGAGCCCCATGTGCCTGGCCCTCCTGTGCTGGGCTCCACTCTCCTTTCCTCAGCCAGGTTGGGATGTAGCCAGGGGACTCTGGACAGGACACTGGTGCCATCAATTCTTGGACCCACCAGCTGCCAGAATTATGAGGCTTTCAGACCCCCCAAGCACTGCTCCCAGCACAGAGGAGGCTTCTGAGCTGCCATAGCACTGATCCCAGTGCAGAGGAGGTGAGCTGCACAGGTGCCAGCAGCACCCCCCCCCCACACACACACACACCCCCGGTCAAAATGAGAAAACACATAAACAAGTCTCAAAGGCCAACTTCCTGATCACCTACAGCAACCCCAAAGGGAAATGAGATGGAACACTCTGATATTCAACCACCTGGACTCCCTGAATTGGCAACAAAAGAGGATCTGGAAAAAATGAAATCAGAAATAATTTCTCAGATAACAGCAGAGATCGTGCTCATAATGGAAGACATAATTAATAAATCTAGGGAGGACCTGAGGAACATGATGGAATCCCAACATAAGAAACAAATGGAATCCAGAAAACAGATACAAACAGATTTCCAGGAGATTAAAAACTCCACTGAAAGTTTACACAGCAGAATGAGCCAATGTGAGGACAAAATTGCAGATATAGAAGACAAGATTGCAATTAGTGACCAGGAAAAGAAAAATTCCTTCAAAATTGTAAGGGACCATGAGAAATCAATCCAGTAGCTCCTAGACAATGCAAAGAAGAGTAACATAAGACTGATCAGAGTCAATGAAGAAACAGGAGAGAGTGCAGATGACATAAAAAATCTGTTCACAGAAGTAATGGCAGAAAACTTCCCAAGCAGGGGAAAAGAACTTGACATACAGATAAGTGATTCATATAGGACTCCAACTAAACCTGATCAAAAAAAAAAAAAAAAAACTACACTTAGGCATATAATTGTCAAGGTTCCAGAAACTCAACAAAGTTCTACAAGCAGTTAGAGAAAAGAAACAAATCACATACAAAGGAAAGCCCATCAGAATCACAGCAGACTTCTCAATGCAAACCCTCAAGGCAAGAAGAGCTTGGAGTGATGTATTTTAAGCCCTAAAGGAAAACAACCTCCAACCCAGATTGATGTACCCTGCAAAACTGTCTTTCAAAATTGATGGAGAAATAAGATAGTTTCATGACAAAGAGCACCTTAGGAACTTCATGAATACCAAACCAGCACTCCAAAAAATGTTAGAGAATATCCTAGGAAAAGACAATGAGGATCACAACCCCAGGAAACATAGCAGAATGAATCTCTCGAGTGCAACAAGAAATTAAATGAAAAGGCGAAGAATCCAACAAAAAGAAAAAGTCATGACAATGATAAGTCAATACATATTATTTATAGCCATCAATGTTAATGGTGTCAATTCACTAATCAAAAGAAACAGACTGGAAAAATGGGTCAAGAAGCAAGATCCAACAATATGCTGCATACAAGAAACACACTTAATTCAAAAAGAAACTCATAGACTGAAAGTTAAAGGGTGGAAAACAATACTCCATGCAACAGGAACCCAAAAAAAAGCAGGAGTAGCTATCCTCTTTGCAGATTAAGTGGATTTCAAATCCACACTGATTAAGAGAGACAAAGGGGCCAGGGGATTTAGCTCAGTGGTTTCGCCACCTGCTGCACAAGCACAGACCCGAGTTCGATCCCCGGTACCAAAAAAAAAAAAAGAGAGAGAGACAAAGAAGGACACTACGTCCTTGTAAAGGGAACAATCCAACAGAAAGAGATGACAATCATAAATATCTATGGACCAAACACTAGTGCACCCAACTATATAAAACAGTACTAATGGACAAGAAAAGTCATATATGCACTAATACAATTGTAGTGGGGGACCTCAATACCCGACTGTTATAAATAGATAGATCAACTTGACAAAAAAATAAGTAATGAAATACTAGAACGCAATCGAACTCTTGAACAAATGAATTTAACAGATGTTTACAGAGTGTTCCACCCCACCAAATCAGCATACACATTCTTTTCAGCTGCACACAGGTCATTCTCCAAAATAGACCAGATACTTTCTAAACTTTTTGAGAAATGCAATGTGACCAAACTTAACATCTGGCAATAACTGCATGTTTTCTGATTTGATAACAAAGCCACTAGAAGGTATCACACCCTTTGGCTACTGAAAATACTTGCAAAAGTAAAAATATGATTTGTTACTAATTTTTAATAATCATTAAACACTGGCAGTGCTTTAGTGGTATTTACATAAGTGAATGAATAAAATATTATACTCCCAGTGCTATATTCGTCATGCCAGTGTCAGACATATGCAGTCATCCAGCCATCCCTGCATCCCTCCAGAGATGGGGTAGCCTGTATCTTCCTGTGATATTGACTTCCAGCTTAGCTTTTTAAAAGAAAACCATTTCCTTTTGTTGGGCTTAAATCTATCTCATTTCCTACCAATTGGTTTTATTGTTCCCTACCTGGGCCATCTATAGCAAGTTTCTTACATACAGGAAATTCTTTTATAATTTCACTAGTTAAAACCATGGGCCCAAGGGTTCCTTCTGGCACATGGTCCTAAGGGTCTTCACCATTGCAGCTATTTTCCTCACAAGCCCCCTCTCCAATGTATCCTTGTCTATCTCAGGGTAGTCCAGGTTCACATTAATTCTTCAGCAGGCACACTTTCCTCTTGACTCCTATTGACTTTGCTGTTGACTTAAAAACCTCTCAGTCTTGTTCACATGCAGCCCTGCCCTCAGGTCTTTTTGTTCTTTGAAAATAACTGAAGTGCCCTATATGTATTTTTATTTAAATCTATCTTCTTAGACAAGGACCATGATTCTTAACTACCAAGATCCTATTTTTTTACCATTTATTATATTAGCTACTCCTCAAAGCTTTATCCCATCTTCAAACTGACAAGTATGTATTCTTTAACAGTACCCTCAATCCTTGACAAAACTGCTGAAAGGACAAAACCAAAAAGAGAACAGGTGACACATGATCATAAAATGGAGCACGTATGATTACTAATAGTAGAAAATCAAACTAAAATTCTCAAATTAATTCATAAAATCATTTGTCACCTAGAATACACGAAGCACATAAATGCTACAGAAACAATAGGAAGCAAATAAAAAACTGCTCACATGCAGTTTGCATTCTAGTCAATAATAAATGATAAGTATCCTTTAATTATAAGCATTAGTGAGTAAACTTAATTCTAGTATCATTCAGTTTGCATTTCTTGGTTTGAGTCACAACACTTCCAGGACAGACTGTGTCAAGTGCCTTATGAATTACAGATGTAGATATAAAACGCTATTTCAGTTTTCCAGTCCAATAATGCTGACAAATTAATCAACTACTCTGATACAACCCACTGAGTAGACTGTACACTCTATTGAGGTATTATTAGCTTGTAAAAAAAAAACTGTACATATTTAACACGCACAACTGAATCAATTTGGGGATAAGTATATACTCATAAAACATCACTATCAAGGCCACAGACATATCTATTAGCTCGCAGTTTCCTTCTGCCTCCTTTAATATTAATTTTTTATTTAATAGGAAGAACATTTACAATAAGATCTATCCTCATTAGCTGTAGGCACAGTGCTGTAGAGTAGATGACTCATTTTGCTGGACCAAAACTGGCTTCTAGTTTTTTTCTGAGGTTTTTCTAATATTCAAATTACTCTCTTCATAAACTATATTGGAAGACTTCTGGGAAGATGGTGGAGCAGTAAGCAGCAACAAATAGACCTCTCTAAGATTGAGACTCCAGACACTGGGGGGGAAAAAAACAACTTGGGGAAGAGGAGGAGGAGATAGGTGGATCCTTGGGACTCAGAAAGGATCTGAAGGGAAAATTGGAGCCTACAGAGAAAGTGACAAGACAGGCCACAATGCAGAAAAAGGAGGGGGCAAACTGAATTTTTTCCCTGGCTCAGGGCTCATAGTATGAGAGAGGAAGATCAAATCTACAGAGACACAGTGAGGGCGGGCAACTCCAGAGGCCTCCAGGGAGAAATGCACCATTGGATGCTGTGAGCTACAATAGCTGGTGAATGACTCCAGTCCAGGTATCTGCTGTTCCCTTGGAGAAGGTACTTGGCCAGATGCCATTTTAGGGAGGAGCGGGTTGGGCTCATCACACAGATCCCAGTGTTAAAATCCCACAGTGACTGGGTGAGGGACAATGACAGGAGATGTTCAGGGTCAGGGAGCCGAGGTCACCCAGAAGAGAACCCAGATTGTTGTAGGCTGAACAACTCAGGCCCCAACCCTAAAACCAGAAGCCACAAACAGCCTGAACTGCTGTGGAGTTGAAAGCACCAGCATCAGCACCAAGCCCTAACCCTCCTGTAGGCTTGCTAGGATCATCCAGCATGGATCTGGGTTCTATCTGCAGAGACACACCCTAAAGTGGACACTACCACAAAACAGGTAGATTCCAGAAGATAACCACAGGGTTGAAGTCACAGAGAAATTTTTTTTCTTTTTTTTTTTCTTTTGGTTATTTCTTGTTTTTTCATAAGCGTGAACATTGTTTCTAGTTTTGTTTTGTTCTTGTTTGTGTTTTTTTCCTTCTTTCTTTCCCTCCTGTTTTCTTTACCAGTTTTCTGAAGGTTGGGTAATCTTCCTTTGTCACTTAGCCTTGCTTCTAATCTCTTTCTCTTCCTTTATGTCTCTGTGTTTTTCTTTTTATCCCTTTTATATTTTTTAAATTTTTATTTATTTATTTTTTGGTACCAGAGATCAAACTTGGGTCCTTGCACTTGTGCAGCAGGCAGTGAAACCACTGGCCTAAATCCCCGGCCCACTTTTTATCCCTTTTAAATTTTCTCCCTTGATGGTAAAACCACTCTATTGAGTGGATATTTATGGTATATAATTTTTCTGGTTCGTTTTAGATTTTGCTATATAACTATAAATCTTGTATCTATGGTTAAAAGTGGGAAATTAAGAGTTATCACAGTCCATCATTTTCTAGACTGTGCTTGATGCTATTGTCATTACTGATTGTACTACTTTATCCAAGGTGAGACAGCTGTTGTGATCAGTTGTTCTTTCTTGTATGCCAGTACTGAGACTGTCTGTGGGTCACAAATAATATCAAAGAACTGGGTGGTAGGTCAAACTGGAAGCAACTTCTCATCCCTAATAAATTGAAGAAGCAGGATCTTGGGACACACACAAAAGCTAAAAACCAGCTACTCCTAGAAGATATCTCTGAGAGACAGTAATTTCCTAAAGATGTCTTGATATTAGTAATGAAGCTACTTACCATAAGCAATTTACAAGCATCAATACAGAAACAAATTTTAAAAAGTAAAATTAGAAAACAAGGAAGCAAGATGCAACCCCAGACCTCCAGCTTACCCAAGGCAAATCCAGGTGGCACTGAGATGGAAAAAAATCAAAAGCCAACCAGCTGAACTTTCTGAAATGGTAGCAGTGGAAGTAACAAAGCAGATGAATGAGGCTCTAGGAAAAACAAATCAGAATTACACAGATAACTAAAGAGATATGACCATAATGAAGGACATAGTTAGTGAATCTAGAGTAGATGCAGATAAAAAAATAAAGGAGCTTAGAAAAATGATGGAAATCATGAATGCCCAACATAGGAAACAATTGGATTCCATAAAACAGATTCATAAGATATCCAGGACATTAAAAATTCTATTGAAAGTATACACAGTGGAATCAATCAACGTGAAGACAGAATATCAAATCTAGGAGACAGATTTGTGGTTAGCAATCGTCAAATGAAAGACTTCTTAAAAATACCAAGGGACCACAAAAATATCAATCCAACAAATGCTACATGATACGAAGAAGGTGGAATCAATGAAAAATCAGAAGTTAGCCCAAAGGACACCAAAACCTTGTTCACAAAATTTACAGTAGAAAACTAGGTAAAATTCTTAAACATGTACATGTAGGCAAATATTCCATGGACAAAACTCAAATTGCACAGGAAATTTTACAAAGAACTAACATCTGGGATCTCACCATATTAAAAAGCTTTTACACAGCAAAGGAAACCACCAACAAAGTGAAGAGACAACCCACAGAATGGAAAAAAAACTGTACCAGCTATTCTTAAGACAAAGGACTAATATCTAGAATATATAAAGAACTCAAAAAATCATACCCTCCCAAATTTAAAGACCTAATTTAAAAAACCCCACAGATTCCATCTCACTCCTGAAAGAATAGCTATCATCAAGAAATTAACCAATAACAAATGCTGGGATGGCTGTGGGGATAAAGGAACCCTTCTCTACTGTTGGTGGGAGTGCAGACTGGTGTAACAACTGTGGAAATCAGTATGGAGACAGCTCACAAACCTAAAACTACAGGTTCCATTTGAGCCAGCCATTCTCCTTTCAGGTATCTTCCTGAAAGTGTTAAAAGCACCATACCACAGTGATATATGCACACCCATGTTTATAGCAGCATAATTTTAAATAGCTAAATCTTGTAAACAGCCCAGATGCCCATCAGTGGATGAATGGATAAAGAAAATGTGATTTTTATGTATAGTGGAATACTATGTACAGGTACAAATTCCCTATGATGAACATGATCATTGTATGTGTCAAAAGTGTAAATTTAATTAAAGAAAATTATACTGGAGTCCTTCCTGAGATTGTTATGGAACTCATTTAATAGGAATCTATATAATCCATTTAGTTTACGTTACATCTGGAAACCCTATGTGCTTCTCTCCACTCCCATGCCACCTTTCCTTGTCATGGGAAGATCTCATCTCTTAAAGAGTCCATCTCAGCTTCAGTGGTCTTACTGACTACCTCATGGTCCATTAAGATACAGTTCATCCAGGCCAGGAGTCATGAGCTCTCAATCCCCCAGATTAACCAATGTCTGTTTGCTGAACCTCAGGACAAAGACTGGCCCTTCAGAGGAGGGCTACCCAAATAACCCTTTTCTGTCACTCTTTTTGCACAAGTCCATCAAAAATGATACTGAAAGTCACCTTCACTTTTTATAAGCACCATCTACTCTGAAGCCTCAGCTTCCGGATTCTGTCCTTAACACGTTGCTGCTGTTCTGTCATAGTCCTCTTAAATTCCATGTTCTTCTGCCTACCTTTGATGTCTTCCTTGCTTCTGATCTCTCAAGAAAAATCTCTGAGCACTCATAATAATGAAATTGCATATGATCTCAGGAAGGAAGACAAGAAGATACATTCTTAAATAGATATTCTTAAATATCTTATCTTCCTTCCTGAAATCATTTTCAGGTGGCAGAGTTATTTTCTTAGATGTCTGTAACATTACCAAGCCCTCTTTCCTGATAGAATTACATCCCATGGAATCACATCTCTTGCCCTTTCCTGAAATTTCAGAGTCTGTCAAATCCACATCTAAGACCCTTGTATCTCATATTCTTTAATTTTGATCTGGAGAACTCCAACAATAGAATGAATCTCTTTCTTCTAAGATCCCTCTGTTCTCTAGTGCATCAACCTGTGTGTTCCTGGTTGGGCAGAATTTTGTCCACCTGTCATTTCTTCAACATCCTAGGAAGTAACTGTTTTTTGTTTTTTTTAAATCAAAGCCTGTCAGTGCATGCCTGGTACTCTGCTTGTTAGTAGAATGACTCTACCTATAGCAGACCCATATATTTGAAGTCTACCACTATTATTCTACCTGGTATTTCTCCCAGTCTTGTCTCCAGGGGTTTTCAAGCTGATGATAAAAGTCATGATATAGTTAAGAATGTACAGGAAAGGAATAGATGGAACAGAAGGATCTTGCAAAAGGCTGCTCATAAGGTGTGCATGACAAGTAGAAATTTTGCTTATTCACTCATTTTAAGATAATTATGGAATCTCTTTTTCCATACAAAACTCAGACAGTAAGAAGAGTAGATGTGTTTGTTGTGAGAAGGATTAGTGTAACTGAGAAGTATTGATTAGTTAAGCATGGTCAATAGAAATATGTAAGATACACACAAATTTTCTAGTAGCTATGTTTAAAATAGTAAAAAAGGGGAACGTTCCAGCAAGATGGCAGAGTGGTGAGCAGCAGAGAAAGAGACTCTTGGAGATTTGGTGTCCTGACACTGGAACTTAACAGCACAAGGAGGAGAAGGAGGGGGGAGTGGTTCCCCAGGACCCAGGAAGGATCTGAGGCAATAATTGAAGTCTACAGGGAGAGTGAAGAGAGAGACTTCAATGAAGAGGAGGGAGGTACCAAGCAGTGCTCTTCCATGGAGCCTGAACTCTCCTCGAGCAAACAATGGGCTGAACCTGCAGATGCACAGTGATTCTGATGACCCTAGAGGCCTCCATGGAGAAACACACCAGTGGAATGGAGCAGTGGATGGATGCACTGGATGGCAGCAGCTGGTGAGTTATCTGGGTTCAGATCGTAACCAGGAGAGGGTGATTGGCTGGTAGCCATCTTGGAGAGGGGTCAGCTGAGCTCAGAACTCAGAACAGCTGTGGGAAGACTCCATCTGGCAGCTCCCAGTGCTTCAGTGTGGGTGCTGAGTTCAAGTTAGCGGGAGGTCAGAGAGTGTAGAAACTGTATTCTAATAAGATAGAAAATACAGAAGAAATGGACAGATTTCTAGATACATATGAATTAGCAAAGGTGAATCAAGAAGATACAGAGATTCTAAATAAACCAATGAAATTAAATATGTAATTTAAAAACTATCAACAAAGAAAAGCCCTGGCCCTGATGGATTCACTGCTGAATTCTACAAGAAATATAGAGAAGACCTAATGCTGCTATTCTTCAAACTCTTTAATGATACTGAAAGGGAAGCGATCCTCTCAAATTCATTCCTGGAAGCAAGTATTATCCTGATACCAAACCCAGAGAAGAATTTAACCAAAAAGGAGAACTACAGGCCAGTCTCCCTAATGAACATAGATGCAAAAAATCCTCAAGTAAGATATTGGCAAACAGGATGCAGCAAATCATCAAGAAGGTTATAAACCATGACCAAATTGGATTCATCCAAGGGACGCAGTAATGGTTCAACATATGCAAATCAATAAATGTAATACACTATATTAAGAGAGCCAAGGACAAAAACTATATGATCCTCTCAATAGATGCAGAAAAGGTGTTTGACACGGTCCAACACCCATTCATGATAAAAACCCTACATAAAATTGGTATAGATGGTGTTTAACTCAACATGATAAAAGCTATCTATGACCAACAGCCAACATCATACTACATGGTCAAAAACTGAAAGTTTTCACTCTAAAATCAGGAAGAAGACAAGGATGTCCACTGTCACCACTCCTGTTCAATATAATTCTGGAAACATTAGCCAGTGCAATTAGACAAGAGAAAGAAATAAAAAGAATAAAGATAGGAAAGGAAAAAGTTAAACTATCATTATTTGTGGATGACATGATACTCTACATAGAAGACCCCAAAAACTCCACCAAAAGACTTTTAGATTTGATAACCAAATTCAGTGATATAGCTGGATACAAAGTCAACACTCAAAATCAATAGCCTTCCTGTACACAAATAAGATTTACAGAGAGAGAAATTAAAGAAACAATCTCTTTCACCATAGCATCCAAAAAAAAATAAAATACCTAGAAATCAATCTAACAAAGTAAAAGACCCTATACTGAAAACTACAGTACTCTGAAAAAAAGGATATTAAAGAGGATATCAGAAAATGGAAAGATATCCTTTGTTCTTGAATAGGAAGAACGAATATTGTAAAAATGGTCACACTTCCAAAATTGTTATACAGTTTCAATGCAATCCCAATCAAAATCACAACAGCATATCTCACAGAATTTTTTAAAAATCCTAAAATTCATTTGGGGGCCAGAGATTTAGCTCAGTGGCACCGCACCTGCCTCACAAGCGCAAGGTCCTGAGTTCAATCTCTGGTACCAAAAGAAAAAAAAATTCATTTGGAACTAGAAGACACCTAAAATAGCAAAGGCAATTCTGGGCAACAAAGGCAAAGCAGGAGGTATCACAATCCCTGACTTTACATTGCACTACAAAGCTACAATGATATATTAAAAAAAACCAGTGGTATGGGCAAAAGAACAGACCTGAGGATCAACGCATTGACTAGAGGATGCAGAAACAATTCCAGACATATTCAAACATCTTTTATCTTTGACAAAGGAATCAAACACCTTCACTGGAAGAAAGCCTGTTTAATAAATGGTGCTGGAAAAACTGGCTTTCTACATGATGAAGATTGAAACTAGACCCACATCTTTCACCATGCACTAATTAAAATCAAAATGGATCAAAGATCTAAATATTAAAACAGAAACATTAAATCTGCTGGAAAAGAGAACAGGTAGAACACTTGAGGACATAGGAGTAGGCAAAGATTTCATGAACAAAGCTCAGACCACATGGGAAATGCTACAAACAATCAACAACTGGGAACTCATCTTATTAAAAAGCCTTTGCACAGCAAGAAAAACCACCAACAGAGTGAAGAGACAACTTACTGTGTGGGAAAAATTTTTTACCAGCCATTCAGATAAAGGACTATTATCTACAATACATAAAGAACAAAAAAAAAAAAAACCTAGACTCTCCAAATTTAAAGACCCAATGCAAAAATGAGCATCTGAAATACACTTCTCATATGAATTAGAAAGAGCAAATAAATATATGAAAAAATGTTCAACATCACTAGTCATTCATGATATGCAAATTAAAACAACCCTGAGATTTCATCTCACTCCAGAAAGAATGGCTACTACCAAGAAATCAACCAATAACAAATGCTGGTGGGGCTGTGGGGAAAGAGGAACCCTGCTCCACTGCTGGTGGGAGTGCAGACTGGTGCAAGCACTGTGGAAATCAGTGTGATTTCTCAAGAAACTAAAACTAGAGGTTCCATTTGACTCACCTATACCGCTTCTTGGTATCTTTGCAAAAGAATTTAAAGCATCATGCCACAGTGATATATGCACATCCATATTTATAGCAGCACAGTTTGTGATAGCTAAAGCTTGGAAACAGCCCAAATGACCATCAAATGACGAGTGGATAAAGATGTGGTATTTTTATACAATGGAGTACTTCTCTGCCATAAAGAAGGATGAGCCTCAGACATTTACAGCTAAATGGATGGACCTTGAGACCATACTCTTAAATGAAATAAATCGGACACATATGTTTAAATATGGCATTGTTTCTCTGGTGTGAGAAACCAAAAGTGGAAATAAGGACTGAAATGTATAATAGATGTTGGGAAATGGGAAGAAAGTGTTCAAATGGGAAGGCGAACAAGGGAGGAGGGAGAGAGAAATGAAGGAAGGCACAAGAAAATAAGTGAAAATAGAAGAAAAAAGTGGAAACAAAGCTTCTGTACACGGGGGGGCAGATTGGGGGAATAGGATAAAATAAAATAAAACTAAAAAGGAACAGGTGAAATATTTTAATAACATTTTAACACAATAATCAATACAAAAAGTTGCTAATGTGATATACATTTTTGTATTACATTTTTGAAAGCTATTATATATCATACCTACCATATATCTTAATTCAGATGTTAAAATTTAATCAGATACTTGATCTATTGTTTATAATCTATTGTATTTCAATTGATCTATTGAATATTTCAAAATATTCACAATTGAAAAAAGTAGATTCATATATCCAGCTTGTTCCAAACATATTTAAAAAGTTTTTCAATAGCTGAATCATGTGTCAGTTTTTCAATTTAAATTAAATAAAATGTAACCACATTTCAAGTGCTCAATAGCCACATGCAGCTGGTGCCTCTGGCACTGGACAGAGCAGTAGAAATAAGTTCTGAGTAGGAGAATTTGTTTTTCAATAGAATTTCTAAGGTTCAACACATGATATTCATTTGTATATTAACATGCCATGACTAAGATACAACTTGATAAAAGTATATATTCAGTAATTCTTTTAAAATAATTTCACTTTATTCACCACAACATCTACATATACTTGAACATAAAATGATACAAACATCAAGAGAGCATACTTTTGTAGCAAGCACACAAGTGGATTTGAAAACCCACCATAGCTGCTCTTCCACCTAGGAGCCCAGAAACCACAAGTTAGAATCTACTAGCCACAGGCTCACTCCCCTGTGCAAACCAAGCATCAGAACTCAATTCTGGTTAATACGGGAGAGAAGTCTCATAAACCAATATCAATTTTCAGCATGCTTACAAAAAACAGTGTCAAATGTTAGCACACCAGCAATTCAACAGAGGCAAGATGCTTTAACACATTCACAATAGGGCTGTAATTCATGTGCCTTGCTGCCTGTGGTATATGCATGACTGTACCATCAGGTGGTGGCATGGCAGAGTCCCATCGGGTGGTACAAAGTGCCCGATTGGACAGTAATGCATGAACCACTGGTAGTACAAGCTGGCAGAAATGTGTTAATGAGGTGGAAGACGCTGAACTAAAAGGGAAAATTTGTAGCATAAGTTATACTTGCTACATGAGCATCCAGAAAAGATAAAGAGAGGTAAGAAAAGAGAACACTAACTACATAAGCTGCTTATTTTCTCATTTTGTCTAAGGCTGACTGGTACTGTGGCACCTTGGTTGTATTCATTATGTATTTGCTTATTCATCAAGGAATATACATGGAAATGCCACCATATACAGGTCACCATGCCGAGGAAGGAGCAATGAGGACAGGGTGAAGAGTCAAACCACCATGTAATTCATGGATACATCCTAAAGCTTCTGCTCTTATTCTCTGAAGAGGGAGAAAAGACTCAGTACAACTAATTCTATCACAGGGGAGAATATGGTAGATACTATAAGGCAAGTGCAGGCAAATGATATAGAGAATGCCCTGATTTTCCAGGAAAAAAATACAAATAATATCTGGGAGGGCTGCAGAAACTAGGGGAGGGGCAGTTTTTGTGTTCTGTCCTGAGCACTGAAGAATGGTCTTGGTTTATCTCAGAGAAAGGCTCTCTGAACATGAGGTCTAGTCTAAGAAGAAACACGGAAGAACCTTGGAGGGAAGAGGGAGCAATTCAGCTCAAATCAAACACTGAATGGATGAAAGAGAAAGCTGAGTCTGACAAGGAATCTCAGGGCACCCATGGCTGCCAAGCTATTAGCTCAGTTCTACTAAACAGAACACTGGGAGCCACTAGAGGCATTTGAACAGAGAGTTTAAACATATGTGCATGTTTATACAAATGTGCTCATTTATACTCATGAAATGATGATGATGATGATGACACCAATAGCAACAATGAAAATTAACATTTAAGTGATTACTGTGTGCCAGATCCTCTTCTCAAAGCTGTACATGCATTAAATCATTTAATTCTCCCAATAGCCCTATGGTATAGAGAGGGGAAAGCATCAGACTATTTATTTGGGAACACAGTAAGGCAAAAAAGAATAAAGACAAGAATATCAAAACAATAAAGGCAAGAACACAATCCAACAGGGAGTTCTTATTTATAAGAACTATGAGCATTCAGTACCAAAAAACAAAAGGCGAAACGCCAGGAGGCAAGAATGTGTCATAAAAAATACATTAACCTGCAATATTCGCCTCTCATGGGATACTGTGAAGATGGTTCTGAAGAGGGTTGAGCCTGGCTCTGGACAGTGAGGAGACTCAGCCCTAGGACTCCAGGCATTTCAACTGGCTTCTAGTCAGCTACCCTCATGGGCTCCCCCTGAGCTCTGCTCAAAGAGAGGATGTCAAGCTTAGCTTACACTTTCTGTAAGTGTTCCCTGACATCAAGCATCAGAACAAGGGACTGCTAAATTTCAGGTTGTTGGCCATATCCCAGATCAATTAGCACCACATCACTAACAGTAGGTCCTGGGAATCTGTTTTTAAAATGCCTCCAAGTTATTCCTCACACATTAAGGGCTGGGTACCTGTGGTTCATACATTAGCCAAGCTATTCCTACTAGAACCCAAATAAAAGGCTTCCTCAAGGCTTGGGAACTATTTGTGTCACCTAGAAAAAAACGAGTTTTTCCTTCTTATTTAGCCCATATCTTAGTATTTACGATGTTGCCTTATTCCAGGGCACCTGCAATTCTCTTTTACCTTTCTTTGTTCTATTCCTGAGAAGGTATAAATGCTGCATGACTAAAACTCACTGTTTCTCACTGTCTTCTTCTGTGTGATCTACTCAATCAGAACAAAATATTTACTGTTACCATGTAATCCCTACACTGGTAAAATGGAGAGAGCCATGCATGGGTAACTAGTTTTTATTTCCGTAGCAATTTGCTTAAGAACTACATTAATGTATTTTGTTCACCATCTTTCCAATTAGGCTGTCGTTTGATGAAAGAGTCTACCCTTTCTAATAATCATGTGTCACATATTCAGCAAGCACTCAGCCCAAGGTGAGGAAAAACAGTTTCCTTACCACACAGAAGAAGTGAGGTTGATGCCTCTTTCTCAACAATCCATAAAAGGTATAGTAGCAGAGTTAACCCAGCCCACTGATGATCTGTATCCAGGGCATAAACAGTGTGGGCTCTGCTATGTGCAGGCTGAGAAGGCTTCAGCGAGAAGGGAACTTGTGTGCTCTTTGGAAGTTGTAGAAGAAGTATGTGCCTCTGTGCAGCCACTCCTGCTCTGTGCTCAGAGGAGAAACCTGGGGAAGAGGAGTGGGAGAGGAACGAAGGAGAAGGGAGCCCAAAGGGAAGTGAGTATGTAACTGCTGCTGAGATGCTGGGCTACTGCCCCATCTCTAAGAGCAGAGGGCTTGCCACTCTGAGACAGGTGCCAAACTCCCTGGGTGTCTTGAGTTAGAGAAATGAAGTTATTATCAATGAAAGATCCCAAACTCAGGCATTTTGTGGTTAAACCCTCTTGGGGCAAACTCCAGCTCCATCACTTCCTGGCTTTATATCCATGGCAATTTCCCATTAGTAAATTTTATTCACTATATAGGTACATCTTAAGCCACTCCTGCATATTTACTGAAGAGAAATTAAAAATGTGTCCCCAGGGAAACCTTTACATAAATGTTCGTAGAAGCTTTATGAGGATAGCCAACGATTAGAAACAACCCAACCAGGGCCGGGGATTTAGCTCACTGGCTTCGCCACCTGCTGTGCAACTGCAAGGACCCGAGTTTGATCCCTGGTACCAAAAAAAAAAAAAAAAAACCCAAGCATTCTCCAGCAGGTAAACTGGTACTCCATACGATGTAATGTAATTCAGCAATAAAATGGAACAAAATATTAACATATATGACAATTTACACAAATCTCAGAAACATCATGCTGAGCAAAAGAAGCCAAACACAAAAGAATACACATTGGAAGATTGTATTCCTATGGAATTCTTGAAAAGACAGACCCAATCCGTAGTGATAGAAAGCAGATTAGTTATCTGGGGCTAGGAGGTGGGTGGGTGGTTGACAGGGGTGGACTGTAAAGGAGCAGGTGTGGAACTGTTCTATTTCATGATTGTCACAGTGGTCACACAGGCTTTTGTTTACTACAGTGGGTGTAATTTATTGTGCTTAAATGTTATCTCAATAATATTTATTTATATATAGCATTACCATGTGCCAGATACTGTTCTTGGTTCCGGGATACAATAATGAACAAAAGAAAGTCCTTGCCTTCAGGAAGCTTATATTCTAAAGAGGGAAGACAGATAATTAATGCATAAAAGTAGAGTTAATTCATGGTAACATACACTACTAAGGAAAATAAAGCATGTAGAGATGCTAGAGAGTAACAGAACTAAATTTTAGATAACAGGTCAGGGAAGGCCTCTTAAGAGACCATATTTGAGTGAGGACCCCAGTGAAGTGAGAGAAAGAAAGAGTGTGTAAAATATGGGAAGATCTGGGGGAAGACCATCCCAATTTCTGGGAAAAGGAAGTACTGAGTTCCTGGGGAAGAATTCTGTCCATTGTGATTGAGAAACAATGAGGAGACCACTAGATAAAGCCAAATGAGGAAGTACAGGAAGAGATACTAAAGACCCCATATGGCAGGAGCTTAAAACCAGGTAAAGAATTCAGAATTTAAGTGCTAAATAGTAGAAAGTGAGTAGAGGCTTTTGTTGGTTGTGTTGTTGACTGTTTTTTCTTTTTTAAAGAAAAGGAAAATACTTTAGTACGATCTAACTTCTTCTGAAAGCATGTTGTTCACTGTGGAGAAGAAATGGAAGCGGGTCATGACAGGTGAACTGGATTGTCAACTTGATGGGCTTCAGAGCTTTCTGAGAGACTGGTGCACACCTTTCTGAGTGAGTCCCTGTAGATCCATTAAAGCATAATCTTGGGGTCTATATCAGGGGTAAAGGTGCACCTTCCCCTCTGCTGCTATTCCCCTGCTTTGCTTCCTAGCACCATCAACTAGACAACTTTGTTCAGCTCTGCCCTTCCACCGTGGTTTCTACTTTGAAGCTAGCCAAACATTTATTAGCTCAATAAAATATCCCTTGAAACCATGAGCCAAATTAAACCTCTCCTTTTTACATTCCAGGTTTTGGTCATCACGTCTCAACATTAGGAAAGTCAACCAACATAGAAAATTGGTAACAGACAAATAGGGTCATTGCTGTGACTGTACCTGACCAGGTAATTCAGAAGCCTTGGAACTAGACTGTGGAAAGAATTTAGAGAAGTTTGGAAATCAGGTTTAAAAAAAGCTATAAGGCTATAAGTAGAGCCTGACAGGTGATTCTGGTTGGAGCTCAGAAGACCAGAATGCTGATAAAAATGCAGATACTAAAGGCCAGGCTCAAGAGGTTTCACTGCACTTAGCCATCCAGGCAGTCAGGGTCTGTGGCAGCCATGGTCCAAGGGGGCCCAGCACTTGCTCCCACTGACTCCCACAGAGCTTGGCATAATCTACACAATGCTGGTTTAACCGGCATGCAGAAAGCAAGAGTTGTGCAGTCAGGGAGGTTTCTACCCAGATAGTAAACGAGGACTGGGAGGCTGGGCAAGAAACTTTAACTTCAAAGAGGGCAGTGAATGAAGCTGTGAGAATAAACCAATGGTACAGTAAAGACCCCAAGGAATTTAGAGATGGCAGGAATGTGGAACATCTGCTGAGAAAAGCTCCAGGATGTGAGTAGAGGTAGCAAAACAGAGGCTATGTGGGCTATAACCAGCAAAGCCACAAAGGTGGACCTGCCCAATCCCTCTGGGATGCACATATCACAATCATGTACCCTGGATGCTAGACATGAAACTATAGAATTTAATATTTGTCCCACTGTTTTCTATACTCCTATTTTGCCATTTTAGGATGGGAATGTTTACACTGTGGCATTGCACCTTAAGAATATGTAACTTGTTCTTTATTTGTATAGAGCTTCACAGTTACGAGTTTACCTTAAGACTCAGAAAGAACTCGGACTTGGACTTTTCACAATGCTAGGTCTGTTGAGACTTCGGGGAAGGAATTACTGTGTTTCAGTTGTACATGAGATAGTTTAATCAAGTTAGGTAGAATTATGATCTTGTATTTATTTGGAGATTAAGTATAATTTAAGATGTTTGGGTATCAAGTTAACAAGTTGTGGAATGTGACAGTTAAATTGATTGTCAACTTCACTGGCCTGGGTGCTTCTTGGGGGGATTAGTAACACTTCTGGGTGTGGCTGGGTGTGTCACAGAGACATGACCTTGAGGGCTATATCTAGTCTCTCTCCCCTTCCTCTCTGGCACTGTTCCCCTACTCTGCTTCCTGGCTGCCATGAACCAAGAAGGTCTGCCATGCCCTTCTGCCATGCTGTTTCTGCCTCAGAGAGACAATCATAGTCTGAATCCCCTGAAATCATGAGTCAAAAAGAACTTCTCCTTTAAATTGTGGGTGTCAGGTATGACATCCCAGAGACAGGAAAGCTGACTAATATATAGTTAAGATAAAAGCAGTAGTTATGAGACTGCTACAGCTTCCCAGCAAGAAATGGCAGTGGCCTAGGCTGCCTGCACAACAGAGATGGTAAGGGGAGTAAAAAGTACCTATCCCATGAAGTAGCTGTGAGGAAAAACTGAAAAGTGCTTAGAACACTTAGAACACTACTTAGAACATTCTTGAGAAAAGAGTGGACTCCTGTTTAGAATAGTGCCTGGCAGGTAGCTCAGCCCTGTGAGCTCGGGATGATCACATCCTTGTCCGGTGAAAGAGCACTTGTCATCCCTTAGGTCAAGGAAGAGGTTCAGGTTTTAAAAATATTAAGCATTGTGAGTTGGCCTCATGGTCACAAATTCATTGCTAAGTGCTAAGAACCTGTGAGAAAAGCAAACTTTACCAAAGAGTGAAAATGGAAACAATTCCTACTTCCCCCACTTATTTCAACAGGTGTTAAGGCTAAGTTCAATCTTTGTGAATATTAGACTGTGAGGCAGGAATAAAGGACCTCAAATCTGCTGTGATCCAGGGCTGAAGCACAAGCCATCGTGTTCCTGCAGCCCTTGTCATAGCAGCTCAATCAAGGGTTTTGTTGAGACAGGACTGAATTTGGTGCATTTCCACCTTGTGTAAATTCCTCTCTTTATGGGTCAGCCAGACACTGTCAAACAAATTCCAAGTAAACCTAATAGAGGTGGGGAGAACTTGTCAGTGGAGAACAGCCTGTTTCCCTGGTTGAAGGCTGGGCAGCAGCACTCTTATGGGTAATCAGTGCAAGGACCCTACACCCCAGCGAGCACTTTCCGCGGCATCTGAGAGCTCTTCACCTCCTGCTCTTCATTTTATCAAGGGGTGATAATACTAGACTTAGAGCACTTACGTGAGTTGCCAATGCCAGAATCTGAACCAACCTATTCCATACTCTTTCTGTATCTTTAACCTCCTAGAGAAAATGAGTTGACTAGAGGTAAAAAGGGGCTCCTGATGTAGGATATAAGATAAAGATAACGAAAGATGAAGATGGCAGTCTTTTGTCCCTGGCAACTTCAAGTATCAGTTACGGGTTTTGTTGATACTGAAAGAACTTTGACACAACCCTCCTTCTAGTAAGTTCTCCCATCCGGCCCAACCTAAGTTTGTCACTGATGTAAAATACTCATTATCTTAAAGTTCTTGGCTAATGGTGTAGCTCAGTGGTAGAGCACTAGCAGGTTAGCACAGGGCCCTGGCTTACAACCCTTGCACTGAAAAAGAAACAAAAGACCCAAAATATGAAAACATGATCAGGTTCAATGGTGCCAGGTGGGGGTAGGTAAATTACCCTGTATATTTGTTTTTAAATAGTTATTGGAAGGACAGGTGATTAACAGATTTGAGCTTTTCTAACATATTTACACATTACTGTTCATTTTAAATAAAGCATTAAATGTAACATACAAACAAAAATGCAGCAATTTGGAAAATATGGGTGGGTTGGATTATCCTGGAAAATGGGATTCTGATTTTTAAAACTTGAAGGTATTTGAATACCAGAGACATTTTAAAGTGTAGAAGGGTCCTGACAGATAAGGGTAAGTGCAGTGACCTGTCTGTCACTAAGAGATAAGAGGAGCACTCAGGTCACCCCTCACCTATGTGGCCTCATCATTTTTCTTGTCCACTGTGGTCAGTAGATTTTCAAAACCAAGCAAGTTTCTTTAAAAAGCAAGGTTACTTTTATTTTTCTTTCCTTGAGGAAATATTTCTTGATCCACTCAAGAACAGAGCTGAAGTTATTTTGAAGAAATCCAGTAATCCCTAAATAATGTAGGGCTGATAGATGGCAGATAAGCAAGACAGGGCCCTTCTTCACAATTTTTTGATTTCTGTTTGCTGCAAACAGTACCGTGGTTCAGTTGTAGCCACCTGTTAAGAGAGCAAAGACAGAGGCAGCAAACAAGCAGGTCAAGGAAGGTAGGGCAGAAAGGAAGGATGGAACACTTCTCAAAGTCACATCCAAGAGTCAGAGAATAAGTCACCATTCATTGCAAGGAAGCACTCTTTTTCCAAGAAGTAGATTATGGAAGAGTGAGCAGTATTACTGAACTTTGGCTCCCGTGTCCTACTTTTTCCATATTACTATATAATGATTACCACCTCTGATCTATTGAATGCTTATTATTTGCCACATTCAAGGGAAGTTAAAAGAAAACAAACCCTCAGCTTAACCTACTGAGCACAACCTTAGGACTGAGAAGACATTTTTGCTTTCCTGGTGTTAGAGCTTCCAAGTATTAATCAAGGTATACCTGAGACCACACCCAGTGACTCAAGAGGACCGTGAGCCCTTCTGCTTCTATTCTCCTTGGTACACTCCCTTGATCTAAACCTGTGCCCCAGCCTCCATCCTGCCTCTTGGTTCTGTCAGGAGCCTCTTCCCAGGGACCACCTTGATGCTGATTTGGACTCTTAGGATCCTCCTATATCACCTTGACCCCTGTTTTGTGGTCAGCTCTATCTGATTTCCCTCAGCCCAGGCCCCTAACCTGGCTGCTAGGAAGACAGCTCTACTAGTACCACTGAGGGAGATCATCACAAATGCTGGTGTTTATGATTGCAGAAAAAGCATGCGTTGCTGTTATAACTTTCACATTTAAACTGAGTCTCCTTTCAGTCAAGATTGAGTTAGATAATCTAGCCCAAGATGATCCCCTTTAAAGACAGATTAGGTTTACAGAGTGTTGATATTTTCACCATTTATTCAGTTCAATTTCAGTGGATTATTTCACACATTAAAATTTCATAAGTCATCAGTTATCAGATTTTAACTAAAAAGATCTCAGATCTGCTATTGGAGGCTCCCCAACCCCATGCCACCAAAAATATACCTGTGCTTCTTATATAATGAATACAACTAAAGACTCCTTACATAAACTTATAACAACAGTGTTTGTAGATTATTTTTAATGAACTGTAACTTACTGTAACCATTAATCAGTCTAATTATCACTTTGCAGTTAACAGTGTTTCCTATTTGATAGAGTAACCATAATGCTTACTGAAGTTAATGGATCCACAAGACCATAAATTTAATACTTTATTTGATTATATTCTTTCAAGTGACTAAAATTAACTGATTTCTCCTTTTCACTACACAGTTCTGGGCAGTCCATCTAGCTGATTTTTACTTCTGCTTCTGCTTGTCATCTTTATCTCCAAATAGCTCACCTGTGACGATTCAAGCTCACCTGTCCTTTATAGGGCCTCTGTCTCTAGCTCTGTTGAATATCAAGTTTGGTGACAAGCATCCTACATGTCCAGATAACTGACCCTGACTAATGGAAAAGACAGATGAGAAAATCCCATTTGGTTCCATCTGTCTAAATAGTTAGCTTTTATGGATTTCCTCTCCACCCACTAATTCATTATATAAACTTACTGTTAATAATACCTACTGTTTATTGGAGCTCACTGTAACAATAAATCCACAGATGATAGAATGCAGGGTAAAAACACTTAATAGTAACTGTGTTAACTTCTTTAACAGTTCATATGTGCTCAATTCTATTCTAGGAGATCTGTCTCATTTAATCCTCAAAATATCTTATTTAATCCTCAAAATAAATATATGATGTTTATATAATCATTCCTATTTTACTGAGGAAGAAACCAAGATTCAGAAAGATTAAGTATTTAATCTTTTTTTAAACATAATTTGTTATGATATAATTATTTCTTCTATTTGTGATGCTGCATATATTGACAGAAAAAGGTTCAAAGACTGAAATTCGGACTTCTAAGCATACCTCTGTAACAGCAGATTGTAACTAGAGGGATGGTTTTATGTGAGTCCATCCCTACCGAGTTTTTTTTTTTTTTCACATGATTACAACATTAACAATAATAATACCACCAAGGGAAATTGTGATAGAACATTACTTAGCAGGCCAGAATACTTTTCTGCTATTATGTGACAATTCTGTGAAGTACTAATGATAATAATTATGCTGTAAGAGAAGGGGTTACAGATTTAGTTGAAGTTATACAGACTGCCAGAGGTATTTAGCAAGAGGGAGGGATGAGACGCTAACACATGCCTTCTCAACACAAATTCTAGGCTCTTTCCAATAAACTATGTTGTTTCATTTCGATTTATAAAATCTCATTATATGAATGAATTAATGAATCTCATTATATAAATTTACAAATCTATACTCATAGTCCTCTCCTGTCTCTCAAATTCAAGTGTAACTCTGACATCCCTCTGCTTGGCATGTTCTTCTGACAATCATCATTGAAAGACATTTCTCTCATGGCATCAACTGCAGACTCCTACATGAAGCAGGCACTTAATTTTTGAATAACTGAAGAATCACAATGCAAAAGAATAGGAAAAGTCCAATATCTGACCTGAATGCTACATCAGTGACCAGGATAGGGTAGGGACCAAGGATACATCAAGTTCTCTTCCTTTCTACTTATAATGAATATCACTGCTATCAGTTGTCCCCAGCCTAGAGGATTAAGCATGAGAAGCAGCCACTTTCCTCTGGCATTTCCAGTGACAAAGGGCCTCCTAAAGCTAACTACAGTGGAAGTCACATCTGCTGGCAGGTTTAGACACTTTGGATGTCTCATTACAGTAATAAAGACTTTAAGATTAGATGAAAAATACAGTCAAAAAGCAGCCTGAAGATAAAGATCAAGTCTTTAATTGTCTTATGGTATCCACAGTAGTTACAAACATATCTCTAGTATTTATAAGTGCTGTGAGCTTACCCAAATGCCTTAATGTTTTCTGATCTCAATTTCTTCATCTGTTCCACAGAGATGATAATAGTTACCTCATAGGGTGGGCGGCTAGGCCACTAAGTGAATTATGATGCTACATGAATACTGGCTATTGTTATAAGCACCAAACATATTCTCCTTGGCAATAAACAATGACTGCAAGTTAGAAACTCTCCCATTTAAATAGTGAAAACACAATCTTCTCTAATTCCAAGTTTCTTTCGGAAAATGTAAGGATTTTCCATAGCAGCCAAAGATGAGATCCTGGTGGTCAGGACACATGACAAATGGTGTTGAAAGGTGACTTACACCAATCCTGTTAGAGATGGACCAATAGAGCTCAGCTACATTACTTGTGAATTGCAAAAGAAACTGGTAAAGCTTAAGGTAGAAAGCTTGCAGATCAGCTTTGATAAACCATTCCCCAAAAGAAAGTCTACTGATTTTATAAAGAACATATGTGACAGTTAGTAAAAGTATGCTCCCTTCCTCCACCCCCATACAACTTCTCATCATGCATGGAAAGCTGATTAAATCCATGCCAAAGCAGGTGTGTAAAGTAGGCGAGAGGCCTGGCATTCTTGAAAAAGTCAAGAGCTGCACTTTGAAGTACTATTTGACACTTAACAATTTTTCATTTTGTAAAGATCCTCTCTCATTTACAGGATTTTGAAAAGACTCCTAATATTTCCCTACAGGGAGGTTCAAGGCTTTAGATATGGCATTAGTCAGAATGTTTGCCCTTGTAATATGCAGTTTGCCGGAAAAAAAAATGGCAATATGAGGCAATGCTATATCAACAGGCAGGAGAGGTAGACCAGAGACAGACCAGGAGAGAAATACAGTCAAGTGGATAGGAACACTAATAAATGGGCATCTTACTAGGAGTTACAGAGAGACCAAAGTTAACAGCCACAAGGTATCTTTAAGGAATTTTCATCAATTCCACCTGTATCTGAGAAAAGTGGCTGTTAAACATTTATACTGGTTAGTGACAATACATAGCCATTAAGTTTTGTATTTGATTTCTTTGGCTATAGAACTCAAGCCATTTTGCCAGAGTCACAGGTCAGATCAAACTTTTCTTTGATTCTTGGCAGCATGCAGATGGATGAATGTCCAACCTTCAGAGACCTTTCCAAAGAAGGCGTCACAAGATTTCTATTTCTCAGACTATACAATTAAAAATTATTTTTAAAATTTCTCCGACCAATAAAGAACTTTCATACAGGGATTATCAGATGGCATACGTTACTCTTACAGCACTCGACTCCTGAAATGCCTGTATTGGCGCTACCAGAAAAAAATGTCAAGCTTACTATTTCATCTGCTGTTGGGGATGGAGGTTGGAAGTCACAGTAGGAGGAACTCCAGCAACAATAAGCTTCAAAGCTATGAATGACCTGGATGATGTGTGACTCCAACACCTGATTTAAGAGTATTCCCTCACTAAGGTAATCATCCATCCCAGTTTCTGGAATGTGGGACATTCAATAGAAAAACTGGGACAGTATTGCATGAGCCAGGATAATTAGTTGTCATATCCTGTACTCAGGTTTAACCCACTGACAAGTCTAGTCGGTTCTATCTCCCCAGATACTTCAGATCTGATGTCTTCTAACTCCAGTGCCACCACTTGGTCCAAACTATTTCATGCCTTTGCCTTTCTATCACTCCCTAGTTTGTTTCCCTGATTCCACTCTTGTTTCCCTAAAATCCCTTCTGTATACACCATCAAGGACAATCTCTTTAAAAAAAGAGAGACCAAATCACACCAATATCCTCCTTAAAATCCTTCAGTTGCTTCCTTTGGCAAACAGAATAACATGGAAATATCTTACTAAAGCAAAAATCAGACTTGGCTGTGTATTACTATTTTTGCCCCAGCTGACTATTCTCATTGAAATTCAAGCTAAATATATTTTTAAAAGCATTCATATACCTCAGAGAAGGGGAATGAAGAAAGAACATCAAGTTTGCTGCTCTAAGCCTTTTTACTTGATCTAATAGATATCAGAAGAAGAGATCTCCATTTAGGGAAGCATTTTCAAAAGCAGAGCTCCTATTAGGTCCAGGGTAGATTTCAAAGCCTACAGTAAATACAATATACTAAGAGGAGAACAAACAGGTCCATAATAAAGTCCTGTGTTAAGTGAAACATCTGGATTTGCTTGAACATATTTGCTAGACATTGGTCGGTTAAAGCTTTGACAATGACTCTCTAACCACCTTGAGTGAATGGAAGTAGGATTAGGCTTTTGTTTTTAAGTTACTTGAAGCTCAGTGAGAGTAATCAAATGCTTTGACACTAAAGCCTTTGTTCATCTGATACATTATTAACATAAAGAGTATCAGAGACAAAGTAACTGAGTAACAGAGAAATACTACCATAGTTTTAAAGCCATGCAGCTAGTAGTGAACAGAGGCAAAACTAAGTGTGACTTCTCCTAGATTTCCTTGGCCTGGCCTCCCTTTGCTTCCACCTGTTTAAGCCAACAAGAGAGGCTCCAGATTGTAGTAGGATGGGCCCAGCAGTGAAAATCTAGATCAGAGTTATCAGGATAGGAAGAGGAGGAAGAAAGCACACCCTGAATCAAAATGAGCTTGACTACTGCCAGAAGCTTCAACCCTATTGCTACTCTTTGAGAGCAATCAAAATAGCAATGACATTCAATAACTATGAAATGGTTCCCACAAAATGGGAGATTTGAAAAAACCTGTATTTAATAAAGGACTTGTATATAAGGGTCTATATATATATATATATATATATGTCCTATAAAGGACTAAATGTAAAAAGAACTCATAAAACTCAACAATAAGGAATGAATCATCTTTTTTTAAATCGGCAGGAGATCTGAATAGTTACCTCACAAAAGAAGATATACAAATGGGGAAAAAACATAAACAGCATCATTTGTCACTAGGGAATTACAAATTAAACCAACAATATGACACTGCTATATATCTATTAGAATGGTCAAACTGATGAGGTGCTAGCAAAGCTGCTGAGGAACTGGAACCCTCACTCAAGAAATGCAAAAGGGTACAGCCACTTTGGAAGACAATTTGGCAGCTTCTTATAAAACTAAATGTACTCTTACCACAGAATTCTGCATTCATACCCCTGGGTATTTACCAATTGAGTTGAAACCTCAGGTCTACACAAAAACCTGCATATGGGTATCATTTAAAGCAGCTTTAGACATAATTGCCAAAAATTGGAAGCAACTAAAATGTCCTTCAATAAGTAAAAGGATAAATGAACTATGCTACATGCATCCAGTATATAATTCAGAGAAAACATGATATATCAAGCCACAAAAAGATATAGAGGAACTTTAAGTGCACATTGCTAAGCAAAAGAAGCCAGTCTGAAAAAGCCACCTACTATATGATTCCAAGTATATGACCTTCTGGAAAAGGCAAAGCTACAGACACAGTGAAAATGACAGTGGTTTACAGGAGTTCAGGAAGAGGAGGAAAGGAACAGACAACAGAAAAATTTGGGGGTGATGGAACTATTCTCTATGACTATTGCATCTGTCAAAATTCATTGAACTTTCTAGCAAAAAAGTTAACCCTAACATATGCAAATTTGTAAAAATCGCTTAGGAGCTCAGGTAACCTTAGGAAACAATGAAGGCAATGACAAAAGACTCTATATTACAACTGTATTAAACAACCTCATGGAAAATAGTAGGGAAAAGATATAAGTACTGTTAGAAGTACATGAAATCTGTAAGACTAAAGACCAAAGGGATGGTACACTGGTTCTGCATTCCCACTGCTTAAGCTGTTTCTCACAGAGGTCTTAAAAAACAATTCTGATACTACTGTCTGTGTTCACTGGGATTAAACAAGCAAATGGATGGTGGATGGTGAAAAGCAAGTTTCTCACTGTGAGGGCAGAATTTATACATAAGCAAAGGAAGAAGGCCAGAATGATCCATGTGATCATTTATGAGAGTTGGGAGATGTCAGTAAGAACCCACATTTGACTCAATATAAAAACTGTTACACACAGAAATATTTTAGGTATGTGTATATATTAGGGTTAATATTAACATATACCTTTCTTTTCTTGGACATGGAAAGGACCTAAAATAAACAAAACCCCAGCAGTAACAAGCATACTTAGTACCTAGAACTTGGTTTCCAATACCATTCTCCAACAAAATGATCTAGGAGCCGCGTGGGGTGGTGTACGCCCATCATCTCAGCATTCCAGGAGGCTGAAGTAGAAGGAGTGCAAGTCTGAGTCCAGCCTGAACAACCTAGCAAGACCCTCCCTCAAAATCAAAAATAATTTTTAAAAAGGGCTGGGGATGTAGCTGAGTGTGAAGACCCTAGGTTCAATCTCCAGCACCACAGAGAGAGAGAGAGAGAGAGAAAGACAGGTTGGTTCTTTAGAAAATGATGGACATAGGACTGAAGTGGGCCATATACAAGATGGGTGTGGAGTATCTTCTAGTGCCAGAAATTAAGGAGGTGCTATAAAAAATATTTAATTGATGGGGTTACATCAAAGGCAACCAAAGCTCCCAATGTCTAACACTGGAATAATAGAACCAACAAAATAAAGTGATATTGAATTATAACTCAAGAGTAAAAACTAAATATTCACAACTCTATACTGATATAAATAAATAAACAGGGAGGAGAGACGAATCTCCCAGGCAGAAGACTTCCAAATAAGCTACATAGATATTCTGCTCATAAGTCAGTGAAGTGTAACTCTTCACTTGGTAAGAGTATTCTCTGCATGATGAATTCCTTCCAAGAGGACTTTATGGAAAAGGGGGAGTAAGTTTGCTGTGGAGAAATCTGACAAACACTATACCAGCAAGGTGATCAAGGTCAGCATCCATAGTCACTAACATGCTGGTAGTGTGTACACTTCCTACGATGTGATAACAATGGCACTGGGCCTCTGTGATCTTCCTCCCAAAAACCTATAACCCCAGCAGAATCATGAAAAAACATCAGACATACTCCAGTAAAGGTTCATTCTGTGGTGTACCTGACCAGCACTGACACCATCGAGAACAGCAAAAAACTAGGTAAGCCTTAAAAGTCTCATCAGCGCAGAGGATCCTAAAGAAACATGAGAACTAAATGTATCATGGTTTCCTGGATGAACAGAAAAAAGAAATTCATTAAAAAACAAAGGAAATTTGAGTAAGCTTGGCCATTAGTTGATAATTATGTATTAATATATTGGTTACTAAAACAAATGTATCATACTAATGTACTATGTTAACAACAGCAGAAACTGTGCAGTAGGAAAGGAATAATACAGAAACTATCCTATCTGCATATTTTCTTTTTGTAAATCTAAATCCGTTCTAAAAAATAAAGCCTGTTAGTAAAAAGCATCAACAGTAATTTGTGTTCTAATGTGTTTCTAGGGCCTTCACAAATAAAGCAAACACAATTATGCTGGCTGTCTCTCCTGGTGTACTCACAAAGGGAGGCGAAGGAAACCTAGCCTAACAAGTTTTCTGATGCCACCAGGATTTCTCATTGTAAGATGCCCCCAGTATAGGAGGTGAAGCCGTGGACAAGCATGGTGTTCTCCTCCCAAATGTATCTGGGGTCACTGGTCTTGTGATTCCATGGGTTCCCCACTCTGAGTGCAATTCTCATTTGGGGATTCAGGCAAACAATTAGAATTTTAAAAAATCTTCGTTGATTTTAATAGCACTGCTCTGAAGCCACAGACGTCAGCATGTAGGAACAATAGATTGTAATTTCTCTACAGAGAGCACGGCGACAACCTCCTTTGCTTCAAGACATTTTTATGACCAGCTTCCTCTCAGCTGTGTCTCTCTCACCGCAAAACATACTTACACTTTATAATATTTAGTTTTATATCTCTATTACTTTCTAAGAATCTTATGTCACCTTCATCTTATAAACACAAAAGTCACAATCAGAATTTGGTCTAATATTGCTGTTTTAGAGATAGAAAAAATGTAAAGTTATTTAAAATTATAATGTATCAATTCAATAGAATGCTATATGCCTTTTAAAAACATATATACTAACACAGAAAAATGCAACTGACTCTTGAACAGCACCGAGGTTAGGTTACTGACCCCCCAGAATAAAAACATCCACATATAATTTTTGACTCTGCCAAAATTTATCTGTTAATAGCCTACTGACCAGAAACCTTACCAATAACAACTTCAATTGATAAACACCAACTTTGTATGTTATATGCATTAAATAGAGAAAAAAATACACAAGAACCACGAGAGATCACTCTTTATGTTTTCTGCAACTTACTGCAGAGAGGAAGCACATATTCCTGCAGAGAAGATCAGCATCACAAGTCTTAAGAAGATTCAACACCAAAGCACACTGCAACAGCAACAGGAGGTGGCCATGAAATTATCACAGTGTTGTGGTACATACTACACTCAATTTACTCAGTTATAATACTCCACCTTTATGTTTGTTTAGCTTTCTCTCCACTGCAGATGATTGCATATACAGTAAGTGTGTGTACATGTTTTGACGAATTTTAATTTTTTTATAACAGGTTAGTATATATTTTTTGTAGTAAATGTTAAAATAATCTACATGTAGTATGCACGTGTGAGACATCTAGCTTTTAGGGTGTTTTCAATAATTCTAGGCTATACAGTTTTTCTGGAAGTTCTTCATGTTATTGCAAATCTCCAAAAAAAGGTCTGCATGTAAATGGACCTACATAGTTCAAATCAACATTATTCCAGGGACAACTACATCAAATTTAATTAAGTTAAACAAAATTAAATTGCTAAGGATAACCTAACTGGATTTTTATTAAGAAATGGCTTATGTTAGTATATTGGGAGGAAACTATTTAGAGGAATGCATGCAAAACTACTTTCCAAGGTAATCCAAAGATAATGGATTTTCACTTTCACGTAGGGAATTCTGAAATGTTAGAACTTTTCCAAACAGAACATATTAAATTTGTAATTGAACACAGCTTCAGCATTGAGGGGTCTCTGTATTTCTTCCTGATTGTCATGTGGCCCAATGCAATGTGGTCATAGCAAGACAAAACCTGCGTCCCCTCCTTTCCAGCTCTGCCAAACCCAGATCGGGCCAGTGAATGACAATGCACAGAATGTGAGATGCCCTCCGAGCCCTGTGTGTGCCTGTGCAGAATTTATGCCTGCAACTCTGCCATGATAGTATTTATAAATGCTTTTCCAGGAAGCATAGGCTTTAGTGTTGTCAAGAACCTTAGAGGCCATCTCCTCAACCCTCTCCTCACTGCAGAAATGTTCTGCCCTGTGCTGCATCTCTGCCTGCTGGTTAGTCAGCAACTGGATGGGCACAGGGACCATACTGCCTCACAACACATCGCTTATAGTCTTGGGGTTTCTTCCACATTAAAAAAATGTAATGACTGTTCAAAGTTACAGAACAGCTGTTCAATGACATCCTACATAGTCATTTTTAATGCTGTGCCAAGCACCATCCCTGGCACACAATGGCTATCAATAAATATTTATTGAATGCACAAGTTGATAGCTGAGAGTAAGCAGGCTTATACTCAGCTCTATTTTCCTTTTGCATGAATCTGCAATATAGATTTTGGCAACTCATTCATATGGTTACTTCATATTAAACTTCTGGGAGAAAGAAAAAGCAATGTAAGTTCTTGCACTAGTTGTGTTATTTATCACCTGTGCGAACTTGAGGAAGACACTTAACACCTGTGAACTCTTTTCTACCTGGAAAATGTGGGAGAAGTAAGAAGGCAGAATTCAATGATAACATTTTTTTTTTTTTGGTACCGGGGATCAAACTCAGGACCTTGTGCTTGTGAGGCAGGTGGCGGAACCACTGAGCTAAATCCCCAGCCCCTCAGTGATAACATGCTGAAGCCACAGCATCAGACTTCTGCCATCCTATATGAGGAATTTTGCCTAAGCCCAGGACTTTTCAATTACACATATTTTATATTATTGTGCTAGTTTTGGCTTCTTAATTTTTATGCTAAATTACTTGCCCTATTGCTACCACTTGAGCTTCATAGTGCCTAGAGAGACAATAACCCATGCTTTTATGAGTAGGAAATAGATCTTGGTTGTTTAAAGAAACCATCTTCAAAACAGCTGTATCATTATACTTATCAAGAGTCTTACTCCCAGAACCAGTTTTTCACATTAGATTCAACAATTGAGAAATCTTTTGAATGTGGTAGATAGAAAAAAAAAATCACTTTCTGGGAAAATAGACACATTTTTTCTGTATGGTATGGACCATAATTCCATTAACTTCTTCTGGAAAAAAATAGATTGTATTTCCTAAGAATTAATATATAAAAACGAGCAAAGACAATAGAAAATGTTAGTAGGAAACACTTATCAGTATGGATATATCAATGGTAAAGTCTCATTTTCCTAATTTTAGCCTTAAATTGGATGTGGTCAGTCCTGGAAGATATTTTAAGGAAGAAATCAATTGTTGTTATTCAACTTAATGTTACTAAAAGTGTCTGTTCAATCCCTAAATAGTTAAGCACTGGTTGCAAGCTCTTTAATTCAGTTAGCAGACAAGTTTCTTCATTCTTGGTGTGGGTTTACATGGATAAACTGAAACCTCATCTTCCAAACCGTCAGTAAGTTTCCATTTCTTTAGCCTATAAAACACGTATCCACTCATTACCCTGCAATAATACTGCTTTGTAAAAATCAACAATAAAAACTCCAGCAAGTGATGTATGTCTCTGAATTTAAGCTTGCAACATCATTTCAAGTCTTCTCTGGCAGAGAATTTTATGAATCTTAAAATAAGATTGCTGGAAGCTGCCATCTTTTGAAATCTTCCTAACCTTTCTCCATTTCATTAATCATTACTCCAAAGCCAGGAGATGTCAAGAATTACTACTGTATAGAAAAATGCAAATGTCCAACTCTCTTTCTGCCTCACTATGAATCAAGGTGTTTGTTACTGGGCCAAATATAGATAATAATCAAATATGGAAGTAAAACCCTGCTTCCACTCCTGGGATGGGACATCTTCCACTCTGTTCTTAATCTATTTGAGAAACTGAATCAAACAATGGGAACTGAGGATAAAAATAAGCAGGAAACTATTTGAAAATACCAAGACGTGTAGACAAGAATAATGCTAAAGGAAAAGAAATTTTTTTCTACTGATAACAACAATCTCTTTTTCTGAGGCAGTGAAAAATAGTCAACGACGATCACAAATCACTCTGAAGATGGAAAAGGCAAGAGGATTCAAAGGCAGGAAAGTGAGAAGTCAAAAGAGGGGAAGGAGGTACAAGATAGTGACAAAATAAACCAGAATAAACTCTCGTGTGTGATTCAGCAGGAGGTGGCATAAAGAAGACAGCTCAGAAAGAAACACAAAGGAAGGTGTTTGTTAGACTGTAAAAGACACAGGGAATAAAAGATGAAGGTTTTTAAACTTGCACTTGACAGTGAAGGGCAGGTTAGGGAAACAGAGTAAAGAGCTAACATCATGCTTTTAAAGAACTCAGAACTTTCAGAGGACCTTCAAGACATTCTCTTTACCTATACCTAACCAATGCTGTAAAATGCTGTACTCCTATCCATCAGCTCAATGGCTGCTCTTCTTTTTTTAAACAATGGGGAGGTGGGAAGGTATGAAAATAGTGTTCCCAGATTCCAACTTCTCATTTCCATGATCAAAAATAGCACTGTTGTGGATGTCCATTTCTGTTTTAATAAACTAGAATAAGGCAGAATATTATAAATAAGCAACTCTATGATTGTTTTGCAAAGCCTTCTCTCTCTGGCCCTATAGAATCCCATAGAATCAAGGCACGTTTCATATATTGCATTTGTTCTCTAGGATCTAGGAGACAGAGTTTGAACAAAACTGTTCAATAAGTCCATGTGAATATTTTTGTCTTTCGAAAATGGTTCTGAGGTTGTGTCTCAGTGCAGTGTAGGAAAATTTAGTCTCATTGTAAGAGTAATATGAACCAGAAATCTGAGGCATAGATTCAGGTAGCTAGAACAATTTTGTTTTTAAATTAAAATCCTGCCATTTAAAGAGAAGAATGTTATTTCTGGTTTTGAAATTTGAAGGAAGAGAAAAGAGAAAAGGATTCCAAAGAGGAAACTAGTACAAATTGGTTTTTAATGTTCTAAACAAGATCACTGGATAATACTGTATACATGAGAAACCTGCTTTCCTTGAAAATGAAGTTTTAAACTACTTCAGACTACAGAAACCCTAGCTATTAGTATAGTTTCCATACTTAGTCAATGTATGTCCACTCATTAAGCAGATACATAAAGGAAAACTGTCATTAAGGGTTGCAATCTCAGTACAAGACACATTAAATCTCAATTCAGCTGAGAATAAACATGGCTCAACTTTCCATAGGCATGAATTTCTTTTATGAGTAGAATGTCTGTCATCTTGTGTTTTATTCCCAATTTGTAAAACTTGAGTTTTAAAGCAATGCAACAAACATGAGTTTTCTAACCTTCGCGCTATGAAAATTTGCAGATGGCGGGGCCAGAAGTCAGTGCAGACTCCCAGCAGGAGCGCTTACGTGGCATATGCTGCCTTCCCAAATGCTGGAGTGTGTGCCCCACTACAGCTGGGGGGCAGGACCTGCTGCTTCCATTGGAAAGCAGAGCTCCAGCCCACTCACTCCCAGGAGAACGCACTTACTTCCCCGGGGAGCCATTCTTTTATCACAGGAAGGAGGTGGAGCCCTGGACTGGATAGGTGGATGTGAAGTCCCAAGTGTAGTGCCAGCCCTGCCACTACTGGGCTATGTGGCTTTCAGTGGGTCATCCTTGAATCTCAATTTCCTTCTCTGAAACAGCAATTCTGGTTTAGAAATGACTTACAATCTCTTTGCGCTCTAACACTTCTCTTTAAAAAAACTTTTTAGAAAAAGAGGCAGTGACAGTTAAGATAGGGCTTCTGCTCTCCTGCTCAGGCTGTGGACACCAACTTGAGGGAAGAACAGATCATCACTGGAGTCCTCTCAGGATGACTGGGCCCCTAACACTAGTGTTTTTCAACAGAGCTTCAATGAGAGAAGTAAGCTTTATTGACCTCTAAAACATCCATTCTCTGTGACGATGAGGAGCAAACTCCCCTCCCATGCACCTGGATGGTACTGGTTCATCTGTGGGAAAATTGAGAAGTCAGGCAGATCACTTTGCAGGCTGATAAGGAACCGGCTCAGAAAGGAACACAATGTTACCTTCCAATAGAATCTTCACAGAAAAATAAAGCTTAGGAACCACATGGGACATTTTATTCCAGTGGTTCTGGAAGTGTAGTTTGAGACAACAGCACCTGGAATCATGTTCCAAAGCAGAGTCTCACCCCAGTCCACTGAGTCAGAAACTCTGGGGATGGGACTTAGCAATGTGGGTGTCAACGTGCCCTGCAGATGATTCTGATGCACCCTGAAGTTTGAGAAACACCATTCTAATTCCTTCAACTTCATATTCAGGTGACAATACAGAAATACAGGAAAAGCTCCTTGCCCAAGATCAGACCTCTAGTGTATGTTTAAGCCATGCTTAGTATCCAGGTATTAGAAACTGTGCAACAATTGATAAAGCAAAGTGACTACACTTGGAGACAGGACCTGAAGTTAACTGAAGTTATATGAGGTGATAGGGAAGGGCTCTAATGCAGTAGGAGTGGCAACTTTATTACAAAAAAAAGGAAGACGCCAGCGTGGTAGTACATGCCTGAAATCTCAGCACTTCGGGAGGTTGAGGAAGGAGGACTGCAAATCCAAGTCCCATCTAAATAACTTAGGGATACCCCACCTCAAACGAAAAATTTAAAAGGGTCACTTGAGATGTAACTGAATGCAAAGGTCCTGCATTCAATCCCCAGTATTGCAAGTAAACAAATGGGAACTAGTTTCATGTATTCAGCTTGGCAGTGGCCAAGTGTCCCTTGTTCAGTCTAACCCTGGATAAAAGCACCTCAGAAACTCCTGAAGCTCAATCTGTCATCTTTTTTTTCCTCCTCTTTTAGGCCACAAAAGCATTTTTCTTCTGGTGCTTCGTCACTCAGGCAATGCTACTTTATTCCTCAAATTATGCCACTGAAATCCTTGTCATTTGGCGTCACCTTTGAATTTTCAATCCTCTCATCATCCATATCATCCTATCCAACCAGGCAGCACTAATCTTATTCATTCTGTATCTGAACTACCTTTCAAGTTCTTCCTTTCTTCATTATCCTTGCTGCTACAACCTTTGAGGACATTTTATCACTCCAGCCTAGACAACACCTGAAGTTTTATAACTGGTTCCTGGTTGCTGGCCCTATTTTTTCAATACCCTCTCTAAACATGGGTGGAAGTTATCCCTCCTAAATGCAACTCTCAGATGAAGCTCTTCCTGGTCCTTTCTGCCTTTCCTGGCTGGTCTTAGGAAAGAACCCCCTTCCTCCCACTCAAGGCTGCTATAATCACCCCTTCCATCCCACAAACCCGCAGGAACTGTACATGTTAACTTTATGATGCTGCTGGGTAATGATGGCAGGTTGTTTTCCAAAAGTGGCTATCATAACTGAAAGTCATGATATATTAAATTTGTCACCTATTGAGAAATTTAGTCTGGTGATATTCTGTTTAGAATTTTTGCACATATGTTCAAAAGTGAACCCTGAACTTGAATTTTCTTAGATAATCTTGAACTAATTATGGGTTAAAGGCTGCGCTAGGCTATACATTAATTTAGGAGTTTTTCTTCTTGTACTCTTTTAAAAGGTTTTGCATGGGGTGTGGTAGCACATGCCGGTTATCCTAGCCTTCAGAAGGCTGAGGCAGGCAGATTGTAAATTTAAGCCCATCCAGGGCTACTCAACAAGACTCTATCTCATTCAACCAACCAATTGATCAATCAATAGATATGTGAAACTGGAATTATCAGTTGCTTTCTTTTTTTTTAATTCTTTTATGGGTACATTTTAGGTATACAGCACATTTACATTTCTCATTGGGAACTTGTACCTTTACATGATGCATTTTGGTTCTTATTTTTTTCCCATTCCTAGACCAATGTTCTTGAATATCTTTCTTAACATACTGCCATAGGAAATTTTTTTAGCTTTGTAAAGGGAGCAATTTTTGGTGATCTTCTATATTGATCTTTAAAAATATATATTTTTCATTTTTGATCAACACATAAGTGTACATGTATATATGGGGAGTTATGTGATATTCTAATATTTGTACATAATGTGTAATGATCAAATCAGGGTAGTTGGGAACATCATTCAAAACTATCTGGCAAAAAAATTTCCCATTCTATGGGTCGTCTCTTCACTCTACTGGTTGTTTCCTTTGCTGTGCAAAGCTTTTTGTTGTTGTTGTTGTTAAATTCTTTTATTGGTACATTGTAGGTATACAACACAATTACATTTCTCATTGGGAATTGTACCTTTACATAATGCATCTTGTTTTTTTAAATTGCTGTAGAATTTGCATATAAAATTACCTAAGCTGTGTGTTTTGGGGAGGAAACATTTTTTCCTCTAAATAATAACAATGTACTGTTTATTTTACTTAATAGTTTCTATGAGCACTCCAATTTTTTGAGACAGTTTGATAATTTACATTCTAGGAATCTGACCCAACACCTAAGTTTTCAAAATTATTGGCACAAAGTGGTTCATAATATTCTCTTTCCAGTCTCCTTTGTTCCTTATACTGTTCTGCACGCTTCCTCTTCTTTTTTGTACCAGTCTCTCTCAGAATTCTAGAAGCTTTAGTAAAAGTGTTCTGTATGGCAACACTTCTGGGAATTCTTAGGTTTCCCTAGGTGCCTTCTCCCTTCTCTCCTGCATGGAGCTGCTCCATCTCTGGCTGTGCTCAGACAGGCAGGAGAGAGCACAGCGCTGAGGGCATAGCGCTGAGGGCATGTGCCTGCAGGGATTCTTCCTGTTACTCTTTTTAGCTCACGCTTATGGCCCTGGGCTTGTAAATCCCAAATGAATGGAACAGAAACTTAATCTTTACATAAGGTTCTGTTTCCAGAGGACCATGCAAAAGTAGTCTCTAAAATAATTGATGTTTGCTTTGTTTTATGGAATCTTTCTTTCTGTGTGTGTGTTAATGCTCTTGTCTTTATTATTTCCTTTAGCTTTATTTTGGTCTCTTTTTTTCTGGTAGGTCCTTAAATTAGATGATTTTTATTCTAACCTTTCTCTTTTTCTAATATCAGCCTTTAAGTCACAGGTTGATAAAACAAGAGCCACGGTCCAAACTGGCTGTTTTTATAAATAATGTTTTATCGGAACACAAGCATACCTATTCATTTTCATATTGTCTATGGCCATTGTGCTAAAACAGCAAAGCTGAAGAGTTGAAACAGGGTCATGACAGTAGTGATATTTGGTATGTGGTACTTTAAAAGTTTTTCATCTCCTTCAAAGTTTTTGATTTTCCTCTAAGTGTTGCTTGATCTATAATATACAAATTTTACTGTACAATATATAAGTTTTTACTTTAATCATTCTGAGCTCAGTGTTTTGTAGCATCTAGAATGATTTCTTTGACATGTGAAAACGATTTAGGGTCATTAGAAAGTGGTTTTTTTTTAATTTCCAGATATACAAAGTTTCTTAAAGGTATATTTTTAGTAAGTGATTTCTGATGTGTTTTTGTTTTTTCAGGGATCGAACTTGGGTCCTTGCACTTGCGCAGCAGGCAGCGAAACCACTGAGCTAAATCCCCGGCCCTCTAGTAACCGATTTCTAAACTACATTGCTCTATGATTAGAAAGTTTTATTTGTGTAAAACTTAGAAATTTTATGTCTGGCTTAGTACATGATCACTTTTTATATGTGCTTGAAACTAGTATACATTCTATAATTGTTGGATATAGTATGTTTTTAATTGTATCTTTCAATTCTTTTATATCCTTACCGATTGTCTGCTTGAATAATGAATTATTGAGAAAAGTATTAAAACCTCCCACTAACGAGTACATTTATCAATTTCTCCTGTAGTACCGACAACCATGTTTGTTTTATGTCTTCAGATACACACAATTAAACCTTTTATAACTTCCTGGTAAACTGAACCTCTTGGGAAGATAAGCAATGTTCCCATCCATTTCCAATAATACTTCGGTTCAAAGTTTTGTTTATGTATTCACTCTGAAAATCTTTGGCTTTAATTAGAGGGCAAATTCATTAAGATTACTGTTATTACTACTGGATATTTTGACCATTTGATTTTGTACTTCCCATTTCTTTCTTTTTGCATTTTAGATTGATTGAAATTTCCCCCACTGTACTTTTTCTCCTTTATTTGGTTTAAAGCTACATACTTTTCCTTCCTTCCCTCCCTTCCCTTCTTCTCCCCTTCCTTCTCTCCCTCCTAACCTCTACCCTTCCTTCTTGTAGGCTCCTTCACAAGTTTCAATTTGCATATTTAACTTAAAGTTTAAATGTAATATTTTTACTTTATTCTCAAACACCTCCTTCTTATGCTATTTACATGTAACTGCTATCCATATTTTGGATACATATGATTTTTTTCAACCTCAAAAATTACACATATTTTAACTGTTTTATATAGACATTTAACTTTGTCTTCTAATTTAATATTTTTTTACAACTTCTTTGTTGTTGTAGATGCTCTCTGGGAGCTCATTTTTTTGTTTGTTTCTGAAATACTTTCTTTAGTTAAGTTCTGTTGGTGGTAAATTTTTCAAGTTTGTCTCATCATGACACTGTCTTCATTCTTCAAAGATAATTGCATTGACTATCTTTATTTTCAGCACTATAGATATATAATTGTGTGTATACACACACATAACACAGACATACATATAAAATCCCAGCAGAACGACTAGAGCCATTGTCATTGTCAAGTGAAACAAGGAAAGTAAGTCTATTTCTAATTAAGCAACTAATTTGATACCAAAAATTACTTAATTAAACCAGACTATGCTTCAGTACATCCCTCCAAAAAGTGGAATTAAGTGGTAATTTACCCTTGTACGAACATCAGCAAATTAAACAGCTGTAAGATAAGGGGTAAAATAAATTTAAAGACAGATTCTTTTGCCTCCTTAACTATGTAAATATATCCTAAAGATGCTTTGGCATCAAGAATACTTTAAATTAGCATGAAAGAGAATGAACCAATTATAAAAGTTTATTCTTCCAAAAGGTCCAAAGTATATATGTTGAAAAAGGAGCTCATTCTAATTATTAAAAAATATGCAGTAGGATGAAGAGGCTCTATTCTGAAGCCAGCCATTAAAGTAGATTCTTGCAATGCTGCTCATAAAACTGCAGGTGAAATTGTGTCACCTGAGCACAATGCTTCTGCAGAAAGCAGATACCTGGAAAAGAGGAAGGGCCTCTGCACGCACAAAGCATTCATTGTAGAGATGAATGAGTGACAGACCAAGTTTGCAGAACTAGCGGCAGATCTAAGACTAAATGCCACAAGCTAAATGAGTGATTTTTTTTTAAAGCAAAAGTTCTGTGAAAATTAACATTTTACTGCTTTTAAAAAGTTCAAAGTTTAATTCTGTGCAACTCTATCCATAAGACTGACCAGGAGTGTTGACAGTTTCAGGAGCAGGGTGGCTCTGAGTAGTCTTCTTATTGCAGATACCACTTATGTCACTCTCCTACTACAATGCCTATAATTCGTTCTTATTCAGTTATAGGAATTAAAGCACTGATGATAATTCAAATCAATTCATGTAACTACCAACAAGACACCAAACAGAATCATGACGTGAAGGCACACTGGCCAGGTACTATGGGAACACAGTGAGTGGGAACAGCTGGAGAATAAGATGGAGAGCTCCTGGATGAGCTAGCCCAGGAGCAGAACACCAGGGCTTATGGGCAAGAAGGCACATTTGGGAGAGGAAAGCTGGGTAACGGGGAAGGGGAACTATGGTAATTATAGCTTTAAAGAGGCCACTTCAGAAAGCGAGACACAGGAGAGAGAACAAAAGCAAAGGAACGCCTCTTCTAGTTTGCTTTAATGTCAGTTTTGGTAATAAACTGAAAGCATAAGGAAGGAAAATGGGTAAATTTGGTTGGTGAGTCAAAGACAATGAAGCCCACAATAGAATGCACCTCAATTATTTTAGGACAAAGAAAGTGTAAGCTGGCTGGAATATACTAAAGTTCAAAAAATTTGCAACTTGTTATTTTTTTAAAAGAAAGAAATGAAAATGTACCTTGAAAACTGAACCCAATAAGCATCACCACCTTGACCTAAATCAGTCACGAAATTATCGGTTAGGATGGAGGCTCCACAGAAAGTAATACAAGGAAAGACTGACCAGCTGGCTCTGTGACTGGATGTTCTAGGCCCATAGTGCCCCAAGATCTCTTTAATTGCTACTTTTATTGGTACATGTTTGCAGCACATGATTACACTCTTTGTGGGAAGTTGGTACATGTACGGAACACATATTAACTATTTTTTCATCCCCTTCTCCTCGCTCCATTTCTTAGTCCCCTTCCCTTTCTTGAAAGATCTATCCATAAGACTGCCCTTTAGGACTTTTCAGACTTTATATTTTCATTCTGGATTACTCCCCTTCACCAATTTGCACTGCTCTCCTGATTTACCAATTATTGCCTTTCTGGCTCCATTTCCCGGATTCCATCATGTTTCTAGCTCATCAAGCAACACAGGCCAGAGTCTCCCACAGCTGGCTACTATCTTGTTCACTGCTTACATTGAGCATAGGCTGGTCCTGTGAGCTGGCATTAAATTAAAAACAGACCATTATTTGTCAAATTGTAAGAGTATAAAATGTTGTGATGGAAAAAGATTTCGATGTTGAAAAATACTAAGAACTAGAGAACAAAATTCCGAGGTGTAGCTCAAGCTCCAAGCTCAAGTGCCACAGTACTTCTTATGCTCCAAAGTGAAACACTGCATGCCCCAAAACAAGTGCACGTGATGCAAGTATCTTCAGGAACATCAATTTTCTTCTGTTCCCCTCAATTCCTTACTCAGGGAACACAGCTGTGAACTTTAAAATCCTCCATAGATCATTTGTTTGAGACAATTATATTAGGTGGATAAATCAGAAGCCTGCCTTTCTTCTTGTTGGATGCATCTTTTGGACATAAAAGTTTATTTTTGGTTTTTGGAGACCAAGTTAAATGATACTGACCCATTACTGGAAACTCAGATTAGAATTACATACCAGTTCTTACCGTACATAAAATGGGATTTTTTAAAAATGACCAACCCATGTGCCTGATGCATTCTCCAGAAACCTGCAGGATACAGTTCCCAGGCTTGGAGACCAGACTTCATGGATAACTACAGAAGGTCCGTAATGGAGAGCAACTGCTGCTACTCTGACCTTAAGCGTCCTTCAGTGGAACCCTCCTGGCATACATTCTGATTTCGGGTCTAAATTTCATCTATAGGTGCTAATATTTTGAAAGGAAGATTAGAAAGAGAAATAAGAAATGAGGAAAAAGAGAAGCATCTACAAACAAGGAAAAAGAGGAGGGGAAAACAAGCAAAAAAAATGAGCAAGGGATGAAGAAAAAGGAAATTCATAAGCATGAGAAGGTAGAGGAGAAAGGAAATACTATTACAACTCTAGACAGATGTGAATAAATGCGAGGTCTGTTTATTAAAAGCTGCAAAGTGATTCAGGCATTTGAATATCAATAGTAGAACCACAAACCAAAGCCCAGGATAACAATTACACCTTTGTAATAGCTGGAAAGGAAGGTTACAGATCAATCTTACTAAAACACATGAAATATGTGTACTTATAATTGCTCATATGTAATATTCCCAGAACTATAGTGAAGCTCTTGGTGAAAACAAGGAGATCACTGACTTTCATGACCTATTTCATTTCTTTTTATAAGCTTGTTTGACATGCTTATGTGGCACATGCTAAAGCTGTGTTGGCCACTGGGGATAAATCAGGAAAAACCAATAAAAAATATCCAAGCTTGTTGATTCAATCTCAGACACACACACACAGACACACACCCTTCTGAAAGACGAATTAGAAGTTTACATTGTCTAACTGAGAACAGAACCTGTGATTTTTAAATGTAGAGTCTGTTTTTGTAAGTAATTAGATAAGAACATACAATTAGGGGATGGGGTATGAAGTAATACTTGCTGAATATCTAGCCTAACCGTTGAGGACTGGCAGAAATGATGCATTAAAAAATCATTCAAGTAATCACTGAGTCATTGTGTACCTGAACATGAGCACTGATAGGAACTGTAAGAAATACAATTAAGAAGAGAAAGAGGACCTTGCACCAAGGAGATATTTGGTCTGGTGGAGAAAAATAGATTATATGACATGAAACAAAATTTCACAGTATCATCAAGTACCAGATGATTTAGTTATGAACTCTATCAGTTCCCGAGGGCTGGTTTTAACTAAGTCAATACAGCTGAGATCTGGATGTTTACCTGGGTACACACTATAGATAACAAGAGGCAGCTGAATCTTCCGTTAACCTAATTAACTCAACTTGTTCGTATGTCAGGCCAGTCATAAGTTGAGGGTCCACTGCACTCTGAAGTCATTTTCGTTACTAAACTTTTAGCAACATTTAAAGCAATCTAAATTTATTGATTTGAATTCTGACCTATTTTCCTCACCATTACATATAACAATGGTAGGTTCAAAGGGCAAATCTAGGGCAGTAAGACCTGTAGTGTATTCTGGGAAAGGGGGCTGTGCAACACTGATGGTCCCGAAAGGGTTCAAGTGCCCCATGGCCTTCTGTCCATCTGCACGAGGGAGGAGCCACAGAAGTTTAAGTCTAAGTATGGCTGATGCTGCTGTAGCTTAGCTTTCAACACCCAGAGTCCTCAGTAAGGCTTTGGTAGGGCCACACATCTTCAGTGCTAATTGGTTTCTATGTTCAACATGTTCTTGGAGTACCTACTTCATTTTCTGTCACTTTAAAGCCCTCAGTCTGAGCCAAGGTGAATCACTGTCAGAAGCTACAGGACAGTTCTCCTTACACGAAGCAAAGTGCAGACGCAACATGAGACTTCTTTCCCTTCCATCACAGGCAAGGCCAGTTCTCCATCGGGTAAGGTTCTTTTTTTCTAGCGGCACAGGATCTCTCAAGTCCAGTTTACAGCTGCAATTGCTCAAATGATCTAATTTGTCCTTAAATGGCCAACCGAATTCCCAAAACATCCAATATACAAGGGTGAGTTGAAGAAATACAAAAAAATTCCCACATATTCTATACCTATACCATATACTGTTTCAAAACCATGCAGTCGTAAATTACTATAAGCATATGTTGGAAATTTTTTTACCTAATTGTATTTATGTTAGGTTGTTTGTTATTACCTAAAGAGTTAAGGCCAAATAATTTCGATTTGCTCCCCAAATAGTTTTCCAGTCTCATCTTTCACTTTTTCAATAGTTTTCCATATATCACTCTTTATGCTCTAGCACTGAGAAGTCACAGAATGTGCCACATACTTGTCCCCCTCTAGGTTTTCGTGGGGTAATTGATCTTTTTCCCCCAAATGCCTTTATAACACCATCTGCAATCTACCAACACCATATGGAACTCCCCTCTTTTCAAATCTTCCATCTCTTTTTCAAATATTTTCTGACTCCCTAGACAAAATTAATTATTCTTTCCAGGGTGAAGAACTTTTACATTTAACACATTTTGTTCTGTTTTAGTGTAGTTCTTTAGGTGTCTAACTCTCAGACTACATTTAAAGATCCATCAGACTGGGATTATGTATTTTGCTAATCTTTAAATCTTTTCTAATCTCTAGCACACACATTTTACATGGTAAGTATTCAACAATACTTAGATGGATTTACTTGGATGGATAAATAGAGAATAGCAACGCAGTTTCCTTCCACAAAAATTAACAGATGCTGACCAGGGATCTTTACCTAGCTATATGAGCCTTATGGTTCTTTAGAAAGGTATTAGCTTTGACTCAACTCAGTAAACACTGAAAAAAAACCTTCAATATTTTCAATGATATATTAAACCTAATCAATGCATTGAAAAGAGGTTTGTACCCAGTTTTCTTTATTGTAAAGCCCAAATAAACCTGCTGTCAAATTTTCATTTATGAGTTGACTAAATTGGAAGCCTCTTCAGCTTTGTGATTTATTTGTCCACTTACATGTGTACTGGAGACCTCACCAAGATGTGAACATGAGAGGCATGCTCTTACCTCAGCCAGAGACCAGAGCAAGGCCTGGGGATCAATCCAAGTATTTGTCATTAGCTCCCAAACAGCTGAGAGTTAGACACCAGTTCTGCAGTTCATTAAAAGCATGACTTGGAAACACAAGCTTCATGAATTCAAAAAAATCAAACAAGAACAGAGGCTCATCCACAGATTTTCATTTGGCTATGGTTTCCAGGGTGCAAGTGGGAGAGCTATTTAGATTTCATTCCCAATTAATTTAGAAATTGTAGTAAATAAACAATTTAAGTACATTTTTTACCACTCCTCTCCCCGCAAACAGTTCCCATATCACTGAAGAGCAGCTGTGTCAGGATTCAAGTGGCTTACAGAAGTACAGGTGCTGACAAAGGGACTCTCCCCAGTTACTGGGAAGTAGGATCTACCACTAAAATACACATACATCACAACATACACAGTAGCACGGGAAGAGAAAATACACACAGAAGGAGTGAAGTACTGTGCTCATTACGGATCTGTAAGCATAAAAAGTTCATGACAGCCTCACTTTCTGGATGGAGAAACTATCAAGGAAGGTCTCTGAGTACAGCAAATAAATCCAGAATTTGCACTCAGGTCTGTCTTACTTTAAACTCTTAACCATTCTCTTACCAGAGACTACATGTGACCGGGTATTGATACTGATGACAATGGTGAAAATGATGAAGTCAAAATGGTATGTGGTGCCAAAGAAACCATTAAATTTAAGGATGATCAGAAGTGAGAACAGGGACATCCAATGAAAAACTTAATGTTCTAGGTAGGCAAAACTTGTACTGATTATAGTCATTCATGTGAATTGTGTGTGATCATGCCTAATTATGGGCCAGTATAATATTTATATATAAAATAAATGTCAGGATACCTTTTATGTAAAATTTAAAGGTACAAATTTCCAATGATAAATGTCATATTGTATACCTAAAATGTACCAATAATCAATAAAATTAATTTTTTAAAACTTATTTAATTAGAATACTAAGCTCTACACATATGGAGCCAGATGCCACTTCCACCCAAGTTCTAATGTGTATGTCTCAGTCTGTTTTCCACTCTTCAATAGAATGCCGCATATAGGATCAATTATAAACAATAGTTATTTATTTGGCACACATTTCTGGAGGCTAGAAGTCCAGGAGCACAGTGCTAGGTTCTAGTGAGGGGTTTCATGCTGCATTACAGCATGGCAGAGAGGCAAGTGAACACAGGAGAGACAGGAGTGCACAAGCTCAAGTCTGTCTTCCTGTTCTTCTAAAGCCACTCATCCCACCAGCATAACCTCATCTAACCACAAGTGTCTCCAAAGCCCCTTCCTCCAAATACCATCAACATATAAATTTAGGGATGAAGTTTCCAACACATGAACTTTTGGGAGACACATGAATGTTTGTAATCATAGCAATGCACATGTGGATGTGTGGCATCATTATAACATATAAATAATGTCTTTCTGAGAACATCCTCAAATGCTAATCTTTATCAGATATTGGGAGGAAAATCGCATCAAACTAAAATGGAGCCTTGCTGTGCAGAATCTTAAGATCTATCCATTTCATCCTGGCCCCTCACTACGAATTAGGACTTTTATCATTCTATAGGTTAGAAAACTGAGCCTGGAATAGGTAAAAATAGCTCTTCCATATAATTTACCTTTCTATTTACAACTTTAAAAGTAAAAGAGATTGATAAGTAGTGAAACACCCAGATTCAGCACCAGAAGAAATCTCCACTCATTAAGGAAATAAAAGCCCACACATGGCCGGTTATTTGGAGAAACCTTGCTTTAATTTCTTAAATTAAATTTCCCATCTATATACCCTGATGAAGCATTCAGCTTTGTGAATGGAATAAGTGAGGGGCCAATTGGGGTTATATAATCTAATCAAAAACAAAGTAGCCATCAACCTGCTGTGTCCCTAGACTTTCTGTACACCTACCACTCATCAAGAGGTATATTAACAGGTAAATTCTGTCATCAGGAAAGGGCAAATTTGAATGGGGTTGATTAAATAACATCATCCAGTTTAGTTCCATGGAAACCAGAGGGGGAAAGATGGAAGGAAGTTTGATAGAAAGGAGGGAGTATGAATCAGAGGTTTGGTACACTGCCCCCACAGGGTCCCTGGGTATGGGGTGGGAGGCAGCAAAGTAGGTAACAAGACGCAAGCTTCACCTAAGTTTCATTCTTTGCATTGTTAGATGAGAGGAAAAAAAAGTCAGAGAAGATGAAGAGATAGATCTTTACAATGGGGTGACCTTGTGTTGTTGGAAATACAGTGAACTCCTACAAATCTCTACACTTAAACCATAGGTTAGGGGAAAAAAACTTCTCCAAACAAAACAATGAAGTTTTTGTGGCAGAAGTCTCTCCAAAAAGCTTTGCTCATCCTTTGGCATGGTCAATTAGAAACTGCTGGGGGAGGGTTTCATCTAGCTATGCAAAGTAGACCTTCTTGAGAATGTCCTGCCAATCTGTACTCCTGAGGCCCCGTTCACTGCAGGCACATTTCTATTCATAAGGTTGCTCCTGTTTATAGTTAAGCAGAATGTCAGGAATCTAGACTATAGAATAACCACAGGAGATTGTCCCTTTGTACTTTCTAAGTATAAAATGTATGTGCAATGACATCTGGAATAGATAGTGTGACTAATGTCAATGTTTACAGTGTTTGTTGAGACAATATTAACAGCTAATATTTATTGAGGACTTACTGCCTGTTAGGCACTGTTCTAAGCACCTTATATGGATTAACTCATTTAATCCTTACAACAAAGCTTTGCGAACGGCACTGTTATTGCCCTCATTTAACACATGAGGAAACAGGTAGAGAAGTAAACTCCCCAAGGTCATATATTTTTAACAAAAAAACCCCAATATTTTGCCACAAAAGCCCAGAAAAATTCATTGTTATGAATTATTCTAAAGTGACTGATATCCTCGCTAATTCAAAAGAATACTGAGCCTCTTCGTAACCTTAAGCTATTGGAGCCATCCAACATTAAAACATCTTGTTCATCTGTGTAACTGCAAGAACATGTTCAGGTCCAGACAGAGAGTAACAGTTGGTCAATAAATGTTGAATGGATACATACCCGGCTTAAAGTTTCATGATTTCTATTGCTATATGACAATTTTAAAGGTGTTAAAGGATAGAAAAATGTGAATTCATTTTGATGATAATTCCTATCTTTTATTAAGCCTATTAATCTGCATGGCTGTCAATCTGTCTCTTACACACTGGAATAAATGATATATTGTCTCTTATGTTAGTATTTTCATCCAAGGACCTGGATATGCATTGTGAGCCTGATCCCACTCAAAAATGTTCATCCATTCTAGGGAGTGCATTCCATTCATTCAAACGGATTCTGAGAATTCAGCCTCAGCTGCAAACTGGCAGGCAGCTCGGAATCCTGCTGCAGATGTGCTTCGCTTGACTGGTACTGTTAAGAATTTTTTTTGAACGTGCAGATCAGGTCTACTGTTCTCGGCAAAGAAAGGTTGAGCCACAAATTAAGCTACCTGGTTGACCCCAAAAGTGTTTAATTTTGTAATTTCTCCAATCTACAGGGACCTTAGTATTTGCAATCGACCAAATTTAGGGTTTCTGTGTTTCTGAAATTAAAAATGTATGGCTCATGCTTTAGGTTGATAGGAATCTTTTCACTAATCAGACAACTATTATTTCAAGTTATTCCTTCCATATATCCATATCTAATTATCCTGGAGGAGACTGGGTGGCTCTTTGAGGCATGCCTGAGATAAAATCATCATTACCATGCCATAATTTATAAAGGATAAACTCAAACCCAGGGATGAACAGACACAATCCTACAGGCAACTAGCAATAAAAATGCTACATAGTGGTATAGCAAAGGCTTCAGCTCTGACTTTATTCAATGGATTGGCTTGTTTGCCGTTATATTTTTCATCCTAAAATGTCTCTCACAAAGAGATGAGATTCGTTCCAAGGCCTCACTACAGTTTATTCTGGGACTTCTCTCTAGCCAGCCTGGACACACAGGGATGAACTGGAGAGAAAGCACATGCATAGCTCAGAACCACAGCCACGTGGCCCGAGTATTGGCTACGAGGGGCTTATGTGGGGCTCACACCCCTCACGACCAACTGCCCTAATTCAAATCTGACCTCTTGGATTCCTCTTCTGGATCAATGTGGTATTGTAGTCAACTGGATCCCTCCAACTGTCCTACTATTATTTACAGCCCGGATTTAGTTGATGGCATATAGCACAGCAGTTCCAATCAATACTTCTTACACTGTGGACATTTATGTGCCACTGATAGAGAATTTTCCATTTCTTCCTGTAGTCCCATTGACTGACTCTCTGCCTGGGCCCATTAGTGAACTCAAGTGTGAAATTGTCAAAAGGTAATGCCTGGCCATGTCACTGCTGGGGTACAGTGCCAGTGCCTTCAGAAGAGACTTTCCTGTTGCTCTGTGGGAGGATGATCAGCTCTTCACAACATTCTCCTTAGATTTCCACATGAATTGTTTGGAGTTGGTTTCAGGGACTCCCATAGCATTTACTTGGAATAATGGCAGCAGTTATGAAATCTGACAATGGGCTTTTGTCATTCAAACACTTCTACTTTGGGAAAGGTCACTTCAATGAAGAGCCACCTCATCCTTTAAGTTGAGCTTCTCTTTTTCTTAGTGTCATCTCTGATTCTGAATAACCTAAAATGAAGCATGATTTAGCATCAGTCCTCCATGCAACGAGTGCTCTTATGCCTGGGGAGGCTGGTCACTTTCTCATAGGAGAGTGGTGGTGAACCTATGGCACACGTGTTATCTTTCATGATAAAAGATGTTCATACGTGAGTTGATTTTTCTAATTTAAAACCTCAGTATCTGGGTTTAATTACAGTGTTGGCACTTTGCAATAAATAAGTGGGTCTGGGGTTGCATTTTGGGCACTCACCTCTAAAAGGTTTGCCATCACTGTCCTCGGCAGTTCAAGGGTTCTTTCCATCTTCTCTACAGTGTAAATGAAGATGGAGTCCCTGTCCTCCTCGACCTGCTGCCAAGATTCCTTCTTGATCCTTGATGCTTCTGATCCTACTCAGGCTTTCCCAAGAACCAGTGCAGTGTCCACTCAGCCCTGTTCCTCTCAGGCATGTTCCCAAGCCCCCTCATCTTTCCCCATTCCAAATCCTATGGGAACTGGCTGTATTCAGTGTTGATCCTCAACATTAATGGTGCCACTAAGCTAACCATTTTGCAGTTCAGTTTTTGACAGACTTTCTTGAGGCAACGCCCCACCCCAAAGGCAGACCAAGGAGAAAGATATCCTTCTGTACATGGGTCATATTGACACTGACACCAACCTAGACTCTCATTCCTACATTTTCCTTACAGCTAGGATACCTTGCCTACCACACTAGCTGGTTTCTATAGCCTAAAACTGCCTATAAACTGATCTCAACAGAAAAACTGTTGAGGCCTTGTAACATTCCACACAGGCAGCAGCAGTTCTGTCTCCAAAGCTCTCTCCTGCCCTCTTTGCACTCTGCAGCAAGCTGCTGTCACCCCACAGGGAAGGGCTCCAGTGAGCCCAATATTTAAATCTCATTGTAATCTGATTTGAGAATAGGATGCTTGCTTTTCTTTTTCTTGGGTACTGAAGGCAATAAGATGATCACCTCAAGTAGACCAGTTTGTGTAGGGGCTGGAAGATCTGAAATCAACGAAGAGTTCACTGTCTAGGGGGGTAGGAAATGACAAGGATTGCCACTGGTGCCTCAGTAAAGATGACCTCCCCCTCTCAAAGGACAAATTCCCAGCATAGGACTATTGTGTCACCAGTGTGCTGTGAGGTGGAGAAGAGGCGAAGTATGTGTGAGGAAGGGAGGTACAGGTAGGTCCTCTGTTTGGGAATAATGCATCCTCAGTCTCCGGACAGATATGAGCTCTGTTTTCTAACAACCGGGAATAAGAAATGACATAAGGAGGGGAAAAATCTCGGCACCTCAAGAGGCCCATCCTTGTAGCAGGATCAGAGCAGAGGTGCCAGCACTTTTTCTCCTCTCAGAATTGAAGAGGTGCTATGATGGCAAAACTCACTCAACCAAGCGAAACTGCAGTGGCTTGGGAATGTCTTTGTCCCTAAAATACCCCAAACCAGAGGATAGCCAAGAGGACACTAGCATGAGCCTGGAAGACCCAATCTGACTCTCTAAGGACTGCCAGTTCCCTGCAGCCTCAGCACTGGCCTGGCCTCCACCACAGGAGCATCTGCTTCATGCTGGTGCAGCCACAGGAAGTTTTCTGAGGTCCTCTGCTCCCCAACCAGATGCCATACAGCAGCAGAAGCCCTGGGAGAAAAAGCCACATTGGTTTTATAGAAAAGCTGGTCCCCAATGATCTGAGGGAAAAGAAGAGGCTCATAAAACAGAGTAGAGGAGGAACAGGAGGGATAGCTTTGAATGGTGGAGTTACGGGATTCAATAAGAGATAGTCCTATGGGGAACAGGAGCTTTGGAAATTTCTGAGAAGGAAAAAAACATAACTGATGGTTGGAATCCTGGGAGCTACCTAGCTGTCAGGGTCTCACACCAGCTGACTTGCTTTCTTACATCCTCTAATGAAATACCTTGAGAAAATTGGAGTTCACTTTAATTAACTGATTGGCCCATACATACAGGGGTGAGATCTATGCTGAAGATGTTCCAGCATCTCTGTGACGGAGGCAGAGGTGATGTTAGAAAAAGGGCCACTGTGGTGCTTTTTCAACAAGACCCATTTGTGAGCAGGGTCAGTTTCCTAGCTCAGGACAGACATGACGGCAATACTCTATGAAACACATCTTCTCTCATTTAGGGTATTTTTGGAATATTGTTGCCTTTAGTGGCACTTCTGTTAACGCAAGTTCTCTACAGAGAGGGGGAAACAAAAGTCTCAATTTTCTTAAGTGATTCATCCAAGGTCACAGTGAGCTACTGCTAGAAATAAGAATTGCTCTAAGTTCAGTTTTTTATTATAGTATTTCACTCCTACTGGATAAATCTTGCATTAAGAGTAGCTTTAAAGACAGAGCTAATACAGAAGGGTTTATACCAATGGGGAATTGAGAGAAAAGATCTATAATACTGCATTCCTAAGACATAGGACCTCCTGGTCTTATATAAGAGATTGGTAGCAATCATTCAGAAGGATGCCAAGCCAATTAGAAAATAATGGAGTCAGTGTCTTCTAAATTAAAAACTAACTAGTAATTAAAAGAAAAGTCTGAAATAAAAAGTCTTTTTGAAGGAGCAAAAATAAATTATCACAAAACAAGCAAAGAGACAAATAAATATAGCTAGATATAAAACCTATTTAAATACAAATCTTTCAAATCATCAGAGTATTTTGTTCTCCAAATAAATTCCTCCCACTCTTTCCTTTTTCAACATTTTCCCCCTCAGATTAGCCCTAAAGAGCTGGAGCTTGTTTTTCCTCTGAACCAGTATTAGAAAAGAAATAAAAAATTGTTTAAAAACACCATATTTCACTCATCATATTAGCAAGAACAGCATGCAGTACACAGACAGCAGTCACACACCCTTCAACGGCAGACTTACACCCGGATCTCACCCCTAGGTAGGCGGCCCATCATATTCCAAACATCTGTAGGCTTAGAGCCATCATCACTTCCTTCCTGGGTGCTCAGCAGCTAAAAACCCTTCAGGAAACCTGGCTGGCCATGGGCACTTGGGCCTTTGACAGCAGTCAAAGCCACCACCCCTAGGTACTAATGCAGCCTTTCTGATTCTAGTTAATCCTTTTGGAAAAACACTCAGTTTCCCTTTCACATCCACTGGGAGCCTTTGCCTGGGAAAGAGGACCGTGAGTGTCCAGCTCCACTGACAGTGGCCTGGAATGGGATTAGCTCTGAGAAGCCAAGGAGGAAGAGATGAAAAGGGGGAACACCCTAAAGTGACCTTGGGAGGCTCACACTATGGGAACATTTCAGTCTCATCATTTGAACTATCAAACGTAATTCAGCAGGAGTCTCTGCTCAGCTCTATAAAGACTCATCCCACCCCGGGGTGCTTCAGGTGGGCTCCATTCCTACTCCCTGGCACCAGGACCACTGAGCCTGCAACATGTCATCCTTGTCCACCTCCTTCCCCTGAGTTCCTTGTGGAGCTGTTAGGTAAATGGACCCTGCTGACAGGAGAACGGGCAGTGATCTATAAACCACCGGGAAAATGTTCCCTGACACCGTGACCTGGGACAGCGTGTTCCAGAGCTCAAATTGGTGGCACAACTCAGGTGCAGGGATCTGTCTGAGGCACCTCACAGGGAGGAACTCCAGATGAGGAGAGCAGTCCTTGGTTTTCTGTCAACCCAAGTAAGGTTTCCTGTTCCTAAACAGCCGCAAAACTAAGTAGAGCACTTTTCCACAGGGCAGGGTAAATTAGGCCGTCCATGACCCATCTTTCATTGAAATGAATGGAAATAAACATCCATCTTACTCTGACTTGTTCTAATTACCTTTATGGTGGAGAGGGGATTGGAAAGAGGACTGTGATATGTTAACACTAACCAAAGGCTTGGGGCTGTATTTTGCTTTGTAAATGGAAACCAGAGAGAAAGTGGGCGAGCAAACATCTTGCTGGCACTCTCAAAGCATGACGTGGTGCCAGCCGCTGCACCTTCTGTCTGAAGACAGGATAACTGTCACTCTTCTCACCGCAACTTCTTGCTTTCGGATTGGTGGCTGACAGGTTTATCTGCTTCAGCGCAGTTTCAGAGCCAAGACAGTGACGCCAACTACGTCAGCAAAAGCAATCTGGAGGGAGGGTGCTGCCATCGCCAATAGTTGGGGCGGGAAAATTCCAGCCTTAGAGACGATTATTACATCTACCAGTCAGTTTGACTCTCCAATTAACATCCTTGACTTTCAGAAAGCCAAAAGGGGGTCTAGTTTTATACCACTTTTTTTTTTAATCAACATGAACACCACCACTTAGCAAGTGTCTAAAGCCTCAGCACTTGTAGTATTTGCTGCAATACTTCTGGCCCATTTCATCCCCTGGATAATTCTAATTGTTTTCATTGGGGGCACTGTTATAATACAGAATAACACCATAATCACCGAAGATTTGATTAGGATCCATGACATAATGGTGTTCTGTGTTCTGTCTTTTTAAAAATAGGTTTAAAAGCCTCTGCTTTCTGGGATAGCAGTTCTCTAAATTTCACAGTTGCAAACATATAATTCTATTCCATTGTCAAATAGACACCTTCTGGTCCAGGCGAATGTTAAGGTGATGAGCCACTATCTGACTGACATATGGTAACATGCTTTAGAAAATGCTGTTTATTAAAAAGAAAGAAATTTCACACCAAAGGTGAGTTCAATGTGAGATGCCGTCTCTCCCCCAGGCACAGTTATAGCTGAGAGATCTACTGCTAGTAGAGCTCACGATTCTTAACTCCCCTGAAAGCAGCAAGATACTGTACTCTCAAACTTTTGTGAAAAGAGCAAAAGTATATGACAACTGAGGTTGTCTAATTCCTAGATGAAGGAGAGTGTCAAGTTTAGAAAACTGCAGTTCCTGTTCTCAGTATTTTCTCACAAATCTATCCTCTCGAATAATGCTCACTGCTTGGCTCCAGTGGGAGTTTAATTTAACATTACATAATGACAATTACCACTAACTTGCCAGGCAACCATGGCTAGGATATTTGATTTCCTGTGCTTCTGTTTCTTCCCCTATTTTCTGCCCAGTAAACTAAACATGAAGGAGTTAATTGCCTCACAGGTGAAGAACTGCCTTACAAAAACACTCTGGGTGATTACAAGAAGGAAAAAGATCAATCATGTCACATTTGGCCCTAACCCCCATGGCTACTTTAGCTCTCCCTAAGCCATGCTGATCCACATCGCTGAGCAACAAGGATTCTTCACGTGGTCCTTGAGCCCCCACAGGAGGCCCTGGATAGGCTTTTAAAGAGGTTCACCTGCCCTTATCTCTGGAGCAGTATGCCAATGATTCAAAGATTAACAATAAACCTTGGCTACAGGTGGACCTAAAAAGTTCCATTGCCTTACAGAGAGGGAAAGTCAGGGAAGAAGGCCACAGAAGCCAAGAGAAACATGTGAGATGAGGATCTCAAGAAACCACTGGGTTCCTAGGCCTTACTCCCTGGGTCATCCATGCAAAGCTGACCCTGTATGTCTGAGGGGACTTTCCTCAGTCTTTGGTGCTCGGAAGTTGGTCGGTACCAGGCAGAAGACAACACCAATTGAGGAGAATACTGAGCAGGAAGTGTCTGAGCTGCCCCGCATCTAATACTGGAGACACCTGTTGGGAAGAAAGCTGGAATCCATAGGCCTTTGGTTGCAAGAGGCAGCTGCAGAACAAAAAGGTTCTAACAAGGTGTAAGTGTGGGGCCATCTTGTGTGCAGTGTAAGAGATGCCAATGGGACAAGACGGGACCCAGGAGGAAGAGATGAAACCTGTGGCTTCTCAGTAGTATTGAGAGGGTGGTATGCCCTTCCAGATCCCTCCAGTAAGACCCAAATCCCTGCCTTAACAAAGGAACCATGTTTGAAAGAAAAACTGATAGGTACTGGAAAGAAGCACTGAAACAACTTCAACATTTGCCATGTTTCAAATGATGGACAAGAACTAAGCTGTGATCTTCCATAATCTGATCAAAAGGTAGGAGTGCGTCGAGGAGAGGGTGAAAAAAAGAATTCCAAATTCCCGAGCGCTAGACAGCTCCTATAAAATTCCCTAACACTGATACAGCAATTTGCAGTGTACAAAACATGAGTCACTATTTCATTTAATTCCTAGCACCCCCCAAAACGATGGTTATATTTCCTCCATTTTACACAGCAGGAAACTGAGGCCAGGTAGGGCAAATTGTGTGACTTGCTCAAGGTCACGTGGCTAAATTCTGCTCCAGGACTCCTCTCGATGCCTCCAACCCTCCCAGTGGTCGTCCACCTTGAAAGGCTTTACATCAATTCCTAAGGGACAAGACTGACCTAGCCGCAACCACCCTCCCTCAAAAACCTAGGGCGGAGCATCGCCCTCCGCTGCCAGGGAGGGGACCCGAGTGACGAGTGACGCACAGCCACAGACGGGGGTTCCCTGTCCGGCAGGACTCGCCCAGCGGTGAGAACCCGCGGCTCCAGCACGCCGGACACTCCGCCGATAGGGCCCCAGCAGCAGTTTCCGGCTGGAGGTTTAAGGAGAGGGGCAGCGCTGGGCGAATTCCCTTCCGCGAGGTCCGAATTGGGACCCGTCGCCTGCCCCTGTTTCCCGACCTCACTCCCCACTCTGGCCCCTGCCCCACTAGCTCCTTCCCACCAGTTCCCCGGTGGGAACCGAGGGGCGCCTCCGAGGCGCAAGGAGACTGAGTGGAATTGTGGAGGTGGCAGAGGGCCCCCTATGAGGCGCCTCTGGTATTCGGGGTCAAGGTAACCACGAGCTAACCCTAGCTTGAAGTTTGGGCATCAAAGGTTTCAGACCAAGAACCAAGTTGGCTGGAAAAGCGAGCGGCCCGGGCGGGGGTCTAGGACAGGGGTGATGGGAGAGGAAGACAAGACGGCAACAGCAAGGACAGTGTCCCTTCCACGCAGCCCCTCGCTGCTCGGCGGCTTGGTGCGGGGTCCGTCTCTGCGCCGCGAGTGGGGAGAAGCGCTGGACCCCGGCACCAGCGCGGCGCAGCCCCTTCTCGCCGCCTGCGCTCCTCCCTGCCCGCCCGCCGCCTCGCCCCGCCCCGCCGGGAGACTCACAGTCCGCAGGAACTGGATCTCGTCCTCGCCGCCTTCTCCTCCTTCGGCCATGGCTCCCGAGGCGTCAGCGGTGTCCCAGCCTCCGGCGCCTCTGCCTCCTCGGCAGCCGCGCGGCGTGCGCCGCCTGCTGCTGCGCTCTTTGTCCTCCGCCTCCTCCGCCTCCCCCGCCTCCCCCGCCTCCCCCGAGGCTCCTGGCTCAGTCTCAGGAGCGCCGAGCTAATCCCAGACCATCTAGGGAGCTGGGCTAACCCTCCACTGCACTGCAGAGCGCCAGCGCCAACCCAGCAGCCCGCCCACCCCTCTCACCTCGCGCCCCAGCCAAGTGCGCGGCAGCCGCGGACTCCGCGGAGAGGGCAGCACCCGGCGCGCCCGGCGGGAGTGGGGCAGCGCACGGGGACCGGGCGACCCGAACCGCACACCAAGCGGATGCCCACGCCCTGCGGGAGGATGTACCCTATTGTCCCCTACGCCGCTCAGAGTCGGAAACAAAGGCCAGTGCAATTATTTCCTGTGCGCCCAGACTAGGCACCAACGCTGGTTTCGCCCACTGAGAGAGAGAGAGAGAGAGATTTTGAGATTAGGTCTCAGACACTGTGTTGCCCTGTTCAGAGTCGCAGCCATAGAAGGGTGAGCTGGGTGCACCTTGGTTTTTCGGGGTAGCAAGGACAAAAACTGCTGTGAGGAGGGCTGCTCCTTCATAGCAAAGTTTGTAACTCCCTGTATAGCCCTTTCGGATCTTTGACAGAAGCCTACGTCTAGCTTCAGAAATCCCATGAGTACACTGCAACCGCCTCCACTGTACAGGGTTGAAGCTCTGTCCCCAGGGAGCTTCTGGAGGGCTCCCCTTCTGTTCTCAGTTTGGAAGTCAAGTGGCATCTAAACCCTTCCTTCTCTGCCCATCCTTAACCTTACAGGCTGCCGAGTGCCAGTCCTGTGGACTCTAGAGAACAAGGGCCGTACACCTTTCCACGTCCCAAAAGCCTGCTGTCACCCCTCCCAGCCTTAGGTAGTTTTCTAGGGTTTGGGGACTGTCAAATGAGTCCTTGTGAGGCTAAGGGTGCAGGGTGCCCTCTTCTGTCTGCTGATCAAGAAGCTCTCTGCCAAGAGTAATGTCCAAAAGAAGGGGCACCAGGAAGAGATGTGGACAGGATGACGGTGGCAGAAGACAGTGAAAACCTCAACTGCATAACAGATGACACGCATTGACTTCGCTGCCACTGCCATCTCATCTTCCAGTGGCCCTTCCTGTGTGCAGGACGTATCTTCTCTCTCCTTCAGAGCACTCCTTTTCTGCTTCTTTTCTGCTTTCTTTTTACCCTAAAATAAATGTTAAATTTCCATGCTCATCCATTGTTCTGTCCAATTTACTGAACAGTATAAAAAGAGCTTGGCAATTACAGCTGGTCACTACACCACCTGGTAACACTTGCATGAGGAGGATCAGTATCTCTTTGTTCTGCCTTAATACTTCTTTCCGAGCTGAAATTCCATATTTTCTGTGGCACATCAAAAAATACTGAGAAAAATGTGTATTCTTATTTGTGCCCAAACTGCTTTCTTCTAAAACAGTGATGGCGAACCTTTTAGAGCTTTCAATGATACCAACAGCCCACTGTGCCCCACATGCCATAGGTTCACCACTGCTAATCTAGAAGCTGCACCTTGAACCTAGCCTCTTCTGAGCCTTGTGGCTCTGCACATTTTGGCAATCGCCTGTCATGCTCACTGTTGCTCTTCATGCCCCCACCACTGAGGATAAGACTACATTTAGAATGAAAAACAAAGCCTCACAGGTTTCTAACCCCCTGGGGAAGGCGATCAGACAAAATTAGGACTTCAGTGAAGTGCCCACAGAGCAGCACAGTTCCCTTGGAATTCTTGAGTTGTTCAAAATGAGCCATGAAAGCCAGAAGTATTTGAATGTTGGGATGTAGGGTACAGGGAAAGGGGATGTTACTAGAACCTCTGCAGTAAGTCCTAGGCTCCATGGCAGCACAAGGTGAATTACAGGAAAGGTAGAAAAATGAGACTTTGAAAAGAAGCTGAGCTTTGGGTCTGATCAGTGCTGCTCTGGGCAGCAAAGATGAAAGCCCCCAGCTTACTGCACCTCTTATTCAGTACATCGGGAGAAACAAATGTAACAAATGACTTGCAGAGAGTTCAGTACATCCGCGTAAACAAGATGTAACAATCCAAGAACAATGAGGAACTGAGTACTTGAAGATTTTGTTCCTCCCAGGATGTCTTCAGCTGGTGTAATCTTGTCCTGGAGAATCACAGCGTCACCGGATCATTGAAGTCTCAGTTGTGACCGGGGGCTAAAATGGAATTATGTCTCGGAATTCCATAGCTGGGTTGTAGGCAGGAGAACTAGGCTAGCCAAATGATTTTTCCCTAAAATTATGTAGCATCGCTCCTGACACTGGGGCACTGGGCAGCCAATAACAATAGCTCCTGAAAAGCCAGTAGTAATAATCCTAAACCTTCAGGGCCAAAATAGAAATGTTTCATGTTTATCTTCTTGGCATTTCTCTGCCTTTTATGTGCAGACTTTTGAAAGGCCTGATGAAGCTGAATCATGATTAGTGACATAAAAGTTGTTTGATTGAAAAAAGTACTCTGGCAGGTTCTTGAAGTATTGGTCCCGAGGATTTTCCCACATAAAGGGTCCATTTAAATGTATTCTACCAATAAGATTGATGTAGCTTTAAAATACTAATGAAAAATAACCATGGTCATACAATGAAGTATTTCATTTGCTACGCTTTATTGTTCATTTGTGGCCAGTTGCCCAAGTGGTGTTAATGAGCCAGAGTTGTGGACTCAATTCCAGAAGAGCCCATTGGCTTCATTCTGTTTGCTTGCCAAAGACCCTGGCCCCTCCACTCTGGTCAAGACCCTCATAAATCTTTGTTCTTTTCACCACAGGGGAGGCTGTCTTAAGTCTGGTGATGATCTAGGATTGACCATCCTTGGGGACAGGAGCTAAGAGGCCACATTTGATAATAATACCCTTTGAACATATTATTGGAGATACATTAAACTTACACCACATTAAAGAGCTATCTTCAACATCTACTTCATCCTCACCTCCTAATTATAGGAGTTATCCACTTGCTGAAAATGCATTTCTCTGGTTAATTGCATTCATGACTTTGGTCTGAATTGACTTGGGTTCTCTCTCTGGAAAGTATAAAGGGCAATGACGAAAGAACTGTGGATTTGAGGGAGCTGACTCTGCTAGCTACCATCACTGATAATATTTCACCCTACACATAAGCACTGTCTATATATTGACCGAAGATTTATTTTTCCATTAGCAAAGGGAAATAAAATGCTTTTATGTGCTTTTTGTTCGGGTATTTAAATTGTGAAGCTTCTTTTCTCAGGGCAAGAAGGTATTGTCACCAAAGCCCAATAGGAAAGATGGCACACATTTTACACAAGTCTTTCTTATGTTTAGATGTGACTATCACTTATTTTTAAGACCTTGACAATAAGCTACTAAGTTATTTCACACCTTTAGTCCAAAGACTTGGAAGCCTTACCAAAAGCCTTGACCAAAATCTCTTTCTTTGATAGAGAGGGGACAGGTGTGTACAAAATACTTTTCTTTTTCTGATGATATCTGGTATCTCATAAAAGCCTCAGATCTCACAGCTGCCAAACCTGGGCAGAGTTACCTAAACTCTCTGAAGATGAACACATGGAAATCTCCCTTATGCATTCTCCTCTTCCTCCCTCTTTGCTCCCTCCTCCTGCTCTCCCTCCTCCTCCCCCCTCCCCTCAACCCCTACCCCCTCCTTCTCTGATACTGTAAGTTTATAAGATCAAGGCTAATATGCCACTCTGGTGAAAGCTCCTAGCACTAAATTACAGTGGACTCTCAAGTTATGACCAGCCTGACATATGAACAACTTGGGTTAATTAGGTTAATGGAAGATTTGTCTGCCTCTTGTTATCTATAGTATGTACCTATCCAGATCTCAGCTGTATTGACTTAATTACAAGCAGCCCTCAGGAACTGATAGAGTTCATAAGTCAAGGGTCCACGGTACTCAGAGGGGACTCTGTCCCAGAGCAGGTTGGGCAGGCCACATATAACAGAGATGGAGGCAAGTGGAGCACACAAGCAGGAGCCTGGGTGGAGGACAGCTCTCCATGTGCCATCCATTAAGTAATTCATCTTCAAAGAGTCTCCAGCTGGACCAGTGTGTTCAAGCAAATAGATGAAGCTGCCAGAAGTATCCTAAGTAGCTCATTTTGCATTTGCCTCCAGGTCAGCCTCTGTTTAATGTGAATCTACTCTCTGCTCATCGTGTATTGCATCATCTTTGACATCAGCAAGACAAAGGTGTATGAGTCCTGGGTAAAACTATACCTTTTAGAGCCCTGAACAAATGATTTAAATTCTCAGAGCCTATTTCAGCTTCTGGAAAATGGGGATGAAAATATCTACTTCTCAGGGTTATTTTAAGGATTAAATGACTTTGTGATTCAAAAATGCTTAGCACACTGTCTTGTAAAAGTGCCCAGAATAAAACCCCAAGATACCTCTCATGGATCTGTCCCTAGCCTGCTCTGTGCATTGCTTTCCATTCCCTGCTCCTGGGGTCTGTTGGTGTTACTTCCACTCTTTAAGTTCCATTCTCATTTGACTTTTTATGAGGCATTTGCTCACACAAAAAAAGACACACCTCTGATTACAGGGAACCATTTCCTGCCCAATAAGCGAAATGTCCTGGGCACAGCTCCTGTGTTGCTAGTGCTTGGTGAACACCAATACCAGTTTCTCTTGTTTGTTTCTAGGGAGTTTTGTTCTGAGCTGTGTTATGTCTGCATTTTTAATGAGGAATGTATTCTGTTGCTATGGCATATTGAAATTTATGGCTTCCTCGGGCAGGTGAAGTCACAGCACTCACCCTTCTCAGGTTTTCCCTGGGGCTTTCTGAGATGGAGATCTAGTGGTTTATGAAACAGTGATCAATCAGGTAAGTCTCACTTGTACGAAACTCGATTTCTATCAGAGGCCTCTGATTTCTAATTTCTCCATTTTAATTCTTCCTGCAGCTCAGTGGCACAGATTTATTGAAGCTGCTGCCAGCAACAATTGGCTCTGACTTGCTGCACTTTTAATAGTTCATGCTGAAATCGGTGGCTACACAGTGGGAAAGGAGATGAGTGTAGTTTTATATCATTTATTTCTGGTGCCAGGGCAAGACCCGTATTTCATTAGGTAGAAATGCAGGGAAACGACTTTGATTCTGATCCTAGGGTAGTGATTCTACAGCCAACCCATGAGTTCAACTTGTTGCCATTCCGAGGGAATCTCATTTGCAATATCTTAAAGCAGGTGAAATTTCTTGTAAAATAACTCAAGGAGTTTAACAAAGCAAATCTTTCTTCTCTGCAAACCAGGATGCATAATTTTCTGTTGATATTCAGAGCTCCAGTGTCTTGGGATGCAAACTAGGCTTTGAAATTTCCTTCTCAGTGTGTCACTGTCGCTTCCAGTATGCAGAGCAGAACAGGCCTAGAGTCAAAGCTTTCGAAACTTGCAGAGGTGCTGGATGGTTCCGGTTCCTCTCGACTGATGTCCAAACAAAACTCAGATTTTAAACTCTGCCCACATCATACATAGGAGGTGCAATCAGACAGTCTGGGAAATGTTTAATTTTTTTTAAGTTATTACAGTAAAAGACACATTGCCATTAATTCCTTTTAAAATACTTTCCCTTGCTTCACATGCATTTATCACATCATTCTCTTTTTTTTTTCTTGGTACTGGGGATCGAACTCAGGTCCTTGAGCTTGCACAGCAGGCGGTGAAACCACTGAGCTAAATCCCTGGCCCACATCATTCTCTTTTTAATGGTGAAAAAAAATGTGTAAGAAGAGTTAGCCAGCAGGACTCAGTTCAGATGATCCCAATTTTGTTGGCAGCATCCAAAGCATCTTGACAAGAAGCTACTTGAACATATGCCTTCTCCTCTGCCAGGTCTGATCTGGTACTGAGCTTGGTCACGTCGGTGTCATAGAGCTTCTTCACAGCTTGTTTGATCTGGGTGCTTGTTGACCTTGACATCTACAAAGAACACAAGGGTATCGCCCTCTGTCTTCTTTATGTCTGACTCCATGGTCAGGGAGACCTTGACAATGGTGTACTGGCCAAGCTTATTTCTCCCAGGGCGGTCTTCTGTGGGTATTTGGGCTGACTCCAGCTGCCGTGTCCTGGGCTGCCAAAAGGTGACTGGTGCACCTATCTTCTTTCAGTAGCTGAGGGCACCTTTCAGCGCTGTCTTATAGGCCTTCAAAACCTTTTCCCTGGTGAAGTCCTCTTCTGTATTTCAGTTGCGCTGTTGTGGGTGCCTTAATATCCTGACTCGATTCAAAATGTTTACCTTTCATGGTCATTTTCACTTTGGGGAAGAGTCAGAAGTCATACAGTGCCAGATCTGGTGAGCAAGGCAGATGAAGACGTACTAGGGTGTTTTTATTTGACAGAAATTACCATAAACATTTGATTACCGAGGGATGACAAAAATGGTGAATATTTAAATTTTATTATAGTAAAAGACACACTGCCATTAATCTTCCTCGAAATACTACTCTCTTTTAAATAAACTTATTCCATCGTTCTTGGAAATGTCTAAGTTAGAAAAATGAATATTCACCTTATTTTTAGATCAATCTTTAACACAATTAGAACTTAGGAGAAAATAAGCGTTCTAGGGTAGTGGGTCTATAGACCAATAAAAATTTAGAGAAAAAAATCAGCAATATCATGAGGTTGTCAACTTTTTATGTTGCTGTTAAGCACACTGAGGATCCAGCTGCTGATAGTAATTACCACTGTATAAAAGCCAAACAATTACTGGGCACGGTGGCAAACACCTGTAATCCCTGCAATCTGCTGAGGCAGAAGGATTCCAAGTTGAAGATGTAGCTCAATGTGAAAACCCAAGGTTCCATCCCTAGTAACTCAAGAAAAAGAAAAAAAAGACAGGCTATTTTAACATAAAATGGTAGAAAGGACGAATCTTAGAATTAAAAATAAACAAATGTGGCTTTAAAATAACTTATTGCTTCTCTCCTCCGCCCCCCTTCTTCCTCCCTCCCTTCTTCCCTCCTTCCTCTCCTTCCTTTGCTACAAAGGAGATGAAAACATCTTTAGAGACCAGCAGTGATCTGGAAATCACTGATAAAAAGTCAACCCCCTCATTCTAAAATGAGAAAACTCCCCAGGTGAACTGGACACTGTATTTATGAAAGCTGGGACTGGAGCACGGATCTCCTGGCTCCTTGTTGGATATGTATTTTCCCTGCCTGCTTTGTCATTGAATTCAAGATAATGGCAGAGAGGTACAGTAAGATCTTGGGGTGCATGTTTAACCATCAAATAAGATTATCTTATCTTCTATAACGTTGTCATGTTAAGAAAATCTGCTATGGTCTAATCTTTAAAAATGGATGATGCCTGTGTAGAAATTCTCTGGTGATTGGCCAGAGCACTGGTTCCCTAGAGGACAATACACTATTGCTCAGAACTGATAACAATGATGACAAAATAAAGAACAAAGAAAAGAAAATCAAAATGATGTTAATCTGGAAAATTCTTTACTTAAATGTTTATTGTACATTAAAAGAGTATGTTTGAAAGGTTTGGGGATTGGTGAAATCCATCTATGGGGTGGAACTGTTACTGGCCTTTCCGGTTCATATGCTCACGTTAGTTTGCTCAGCACTGAAGAAACGAAAGGAAGCCATTTATTTTTGGTAAAAAGGAAAAAGTCTTTTTAAAAAGATAGCTCTGAGGAAATGCAGGGGCCCCAAATCATTGTCTCTCCCATGGATAAGTATGTAAGTCTTTTATAGCAAGGACAGAGCGGGGAGGGGATATTGAGACAATATAAGTCTCCAGGCTGGTTTTTATCACCCAAAGGCTTCTGCTCTCTCCCTTTCCCAAGAAAAGGAGACTGGGCCCCTCCTGGGTCCAGCATCTGCACATTCTGTCCCTTCATTTGGGTTAAGGAGAGGAGGATGTGGCATTAAAGCCCTAGGCCTGAGGAAGTGTGGAGAAGCAGCTTGTCTCCAAGAGAAGAAATTCTAACTTTTCAAGTTCCATTTAACCCTACAGCACTAGCACAGCCCTTCACACAAGCAAACAATAAATTTATTAAATTATACAAGATTTACTTAGCACTTTTCACATTTTCTGTACCCTGGCCCTTTTGGGTTTTTACCTCAACATTATGGTCTATGGCCTTATACAGTAAGAGACATGCTAAGCACAACATTTGACGTTTGGTCCTTGTTCTTCCTGACTCTTGCAGTATTCGGCCTTTTAGTTATTATTTCTTAAACCACTTCCCATGGGCTCTGAGTCCTGGAACTATGGTTCTCCTTCTGATTTTCTGACTATTCCTTCTCCATCTCTTCCTCATCTTGACAGCAGAAATGGGCATCCTCAAGTTCCATCTTTTAACCGCCTTCATCCTCTGCGTACCCAAGACTTAACCTCTCCTGTGATTTTAGCAGCCACCATGTCTATGCACAGATCTTTGCCGACCACTCTTCCAAGTTCCAAATGCATTTTTCTAATGCATGCTGGACACTGCCAAGTGTGAGTGTCACTAGTTCTTCAAACACAGGCTGGCTGAAACAGAACTCGCTCCATGACCTCTCCTTTCTCACACCAACTAGTCTTTCCTTCCTCCAGCAGCTCTGTTTCTATGACTGCTGTTCCCATCCTTGGAGAACTGTGACTGGAACCAAGGCTGTATCTCCTCTGCGACACTGGCAAGGAAACCAGCAAAAATAACAAGTTTCAGTCAGTCAAGATATCAGGACCCATTAATTCTCCCTATTGCACTGTACTTGCTGTGGCCTCCAGGACTGAGTTTGGTGTGTAAGAAACAGAATGAGCACGTCTAAACAGTTGCCTTCACATGGCAGACCAAGACTTAGATGAGACAAAACTGAAAATATTTAAAAGCAAAGACAAGCTTCCGAGTTAATGAGAACAAATAGACTTTGCTAAGGGATTCTGAAGGAAGCTGAGATTCTTATCCATTGGACAAAATATCTGCATGGATCAGCAGATTTCAAATTCTCTTTGTTTCAGAATGCTGTGATTTGGATCTTGGCACCAAAACTTAATAGCTTGATGAACTCGGGTTAGATACCTAACCTTTTATTGCTCAATTTTCTTATTTTCAAAGTGAAAATGAAATTTTCAAAAATACTAAAAGACTGAAGAATTGAAAAGCCTGTCTTTAAAGCCTTTAGAATAGTGACTGGTAAGGAAAAAAAAATGGTGATTTAATGTCTGGTTTTCCCAAAAGCAGACCTTGACATATGGATTTGGGAGGGGATCCCAGGAAGTACTATTAAAATGAGGACTGAGATAGAGAAGAGAAGGGAACCAGTAAGGAGGAAGTTATCAAGCCAACTACAAGTGTAAATAATGGAGCTGAACATATCTTGGGAACTCTGGGAGTGAGTGAAAAACATGCACCTCAAAGTCACCCCAAGAAGGACAAGACAGCTAGACTGTTTATATACTAACTCTGGCCCATCAGTGGGTGAAAGTTGTTCCCAGGGATGTTAATTCTTTGGCACTTCCAGCTGCTCCAACTGCTATGGAAACCCTTAGGCAATTAGAAATCAGGCTGGCAAGTTTCCTACAATGGTAAAGTCCTCAGAGACATGGCACTCAATAAATATGGTATGGTCATCATCACCATTGAAGTCCAAAGGCAAAACGATAAAAGTGGGCTATTCTGCCGAAGCTGTGGGGAGAAATGGGGACGATGAGCCCATAAATGCACAAGGAAAGCAGTCATCCCATTCCAGGTAATACACCTGAGTCACCTCAACAGAAAGGTAGAATGGAAAGGACCCACAGAAAAATTTGTGGATCACAGTTCATGGCATCTACTACTGGGAGTGATCCGAAGAAGTTAAAAGTCTACCCTCAGGAAACTGCCATTTAGAGAATTTGCCACCTGTCCAGTGAATGGAGCAGAAATTGTTAGAAATGTGAGATTAATTGGCACTGACTAGAGCAGTCAGAATGGCTTCCACTGAATAACTAGGATTGAATCTGGCCTTATAGGGTTGCCTTCAGATTGGCAGAACAGAGCCAGGGGGAAATATCTAGGAGGCAACAATGTATTGATTATGGCCCCAAACCTTCCCTGATCCCTGACCTAGGCCCTGGTTATCCCTTTTGAAGGCCTGGGGGCTGGGACTGTAATTTAATACAATCCCTCAGTTATGCTGGAGTTTGCAAAGTGCTTTATTGCAGTGGTGATGCCATTCATCTAAAATTATCACTCCTAGAGGAAGACCTGTTTTCAATCTCTCCCTCCACCCCTACCCTGACTTCCTGTGTTAAACAACATCTCTCATGTCATAATGTAAGTGTCAGAGCAAAATGGAACTTCAGAAGTCAGCATTTGTTTTTCCTTTGGAGATTAGCCACTTCTCCAAACTTCCTCAACCCTCACAGGCATAGCCACCCTTCCCCTCCTCTCTTTAGCCCAGATGAATGAACAGAATATGCAGACGATTGATCCAGGAAGTCAGGACCCAGTTTCCTTTCCACAGGAAGAAGAGAGAGCAGATATCTAGGAGAGATAAAACAAGCCTGGAGATGTCTGTTGTCTCTTTGCATTCTCTCTCACTTCTGTTACTTGCTATAAGAGACCCTTAATACACCTGGACACCAGAAGATGGTAATATGTGACATCATTGGAGCTAGCTTTGCATAAGGCCTTTTCCTTTTCACTGTGCCTCCCACGCTTGCTTAGAGAGTTAAAAGCAAGCGGCCAAATGGACCTGAGAAGCTGGTAACTATAATAATAGTTACCAAAACCCTATGAGGAAGTTGTTTTATCCCCATTTTGCAGATGAGGAGGCTGAGAGTGAGCGTTGACTAACTCCTCAAAGTTTCTTAGCTAAACTGTACTTGAAAACTAGTCGATAGTGAAGCCAGACCAAATTACTATGCTGTGATGTGTCTGATCCAAGAAGTAAATAGAAGAGGAATTCTTGTAACTATTTTAAATTTGATATGGCCAAGTTTGGTCCTTCAGGTTGACCCAAAACACTTATATTCATAGGTTGTTTAGTCATTCTCATTATCAACAAAGCAATGGGGACTATCTCACAAGCTACATGTATTCCAGCACCTATGGCAAGCTTATGTAAAAACAAATTGGGAAGGAAAAAGAGAGAATCCACTTAAATGACAGCCTCTTTGCCTTGATCAACAGATGGTACATTCATGTCATTCTTGGATCTCTAGGAGTAGAAGAATTCCTTGAGTTCTAAGTTCAGCCCCATTTCTGAAAAATTGCAAGTCTTAGTTAGTATTTAACATTCCATCTGTTACCTTTTGGCAGTTTTTTTTTAAAGTCAAAGACACTCGTTACCTGAAGCTTCCTTTTATTGCAACAGATGTGTTAAATATACCATCCTTCATTTATTCATTCTATCCTAGTAAGACATCTTTGAAAAGTAGAGATAGTAAAATATTAGCCTTGACCTATGACTAAAGTAAGAGCGATGACAGACAATGACTCTTATTGGTCTTTCCATTTGTGGAAACCCCCCTCTACTTCCGGTTCTATAGGAATTCTCAGAGACAAAGGTTCTGCAAGATTCTGGCATCTATCAGAGGCAGTGGAGATGCCACCTCTGCTCGGTGTCCCTTTAAGCAATATGGTATCTCACTAACCCCTGAGCCAGAGATCCTCTTTCCTTACTCTCTTACCAAGTGACTCCACGATCAGGCACTGAAAATCCTTGGGTAAAGCCATCACATGATGAAAAGAATCAAGTAGGAAATGAAATCTTTTGGAAATCTTACTTTGGAAATCCTTTTGATTATTCTGGGCTCGGTGAGGCACAGGTTTCAAGGACCATCTGTATTTGAGGAGGACATGTCATTCCAGGACTACAACTGCTTGAAGCTAACATGAGCTTAGGAAGCTAATGTTGAAAATGTAACGCTAGGCACCTAAGGGCTACTCTTAATTGCCCAGAAGAAACATTGTGTTTTCTCTACAAAGTATTTAGTGATCTTTCCCTGAATTTTCAACAATGTTGAGGATAGTGTTAAAATTTACTGTGTGTTTACTGGGTGCCAGGCACTGTTCTGGTGTTTTACCTGTATGAAAACATTTAGTTTTATGGTGATACTCTGCTATCTTTATTATTAGTAACGTCCACATCTTAAAAATGGGTTAATGAGGCATAGAATTTAAGTTACTTGCCAACCTCAGTTCCATGCCACATGGACCTCTCCACGTGGGCATGGTATATGGGCAGCATATAATGTAGCGTTTTGCTTCAGTGGGAGCAAGTGAGAAGATCCAGAGAGACAGAAACAGAGAGAGTTAGCAAGATAGAAATCACAGTCTTTTGTACCTAACCTCAGAAGCAACTGAATATGGCTCTGGCATATTCCACCCATCACAAGCAAATTAGTGGGCACAGCTCACACTAAAGGGAAGGAGATAACACAAAGAACATGAGTATCAGGAGGTGGAGTTCTCTGAGGACCATCTGAAAGATTGCCTCTCACACAGGCTGACTGCAGAGCCCAAGACTTGACCAGAAGGGACAAGGGTTACACATTTTCCTATAGCAAATTTGAAAGAACCAAACTTATCTCAATAAAGCGTGCAGGGATGGTGTAGTTCTAACTTACAGCTAGCGACCAACTCCAGCTAGAATTGTTATACATTTGAGGTCACCTGAGCCCTAAGAGTTATATTTCCCAATTTGGCAAACCTCAGATACCATCTCCATTCAACCTTAAGAATAAGGAAAATAAAGAGTTATGAACAATGATTATTTCTCTCATTCCTGTTTTAAACTCAATGTTAAGAACACTTTAGCTCAGGAACAGTCATCATCTTTTCTTCTTCCTAGTCCCTTGTCTTCATCCCTCTATAATTTCACATTTCTCTCTGTGGTGTTTTTTTTTCTGCTTTCATTCTGTGTCTCTCTTCCATTCCCCTTTCACTAGCTTTTATTGCTATTGTCTCCTCCTTCTGTATTTTCCTCTTTTTATTTAGTCCCCAGGTTTGAACATTTTTAATTTATAAAAATTAAAAATTCTTAGGAAGAAAGAAGTTAATCAAACAATTTCACAATATGGTGGTGTGGAGTTCAGTTTTATGTGTCAACTAGCTTAGATGACAGTTCTGAGTTGTTCAATGAAATGTTAATCAGGTGTTGTGAAGGTATTTCAGAGTTGATTAAGATCTATAATCAACTGACTTTATATAGTGGAGATTATCGTTGGTAATCTGGTGAGCTGACCCAATCCGCTGAAGCTGAGGTTTCTGTGCAGAAGAAACTTTGCTTCTAGAATGCTATATCATCTCCTCACCAAGAGTTTTCAGCTTACCCTTCCTGGCATCAGCCTGTCCTACAGATTTAAGACTCACCTAGCCTCATAGCTGTGTAAGTCAAGTCAGTGCAATAAAGTGTGTGTGTGCACCCATGTGTGTGTATGTGTGTGTCCACCCATGTGTGTGCAAATACACAGACAAAACTTACTGCCTCTGTGCCAGCAAACGGGAGTGTCCAATGCTTCTATTACTCGTTTTTACAGTAATTGAGACAAGGGAGTGTATTTTCATTTTAAGAATTCAATAACACAGAGAAATGACTTCAGAATTTCTTAGATATTGTTTTTGTCCAGGTGAGAATTCCAGATATTGCTTAAGTTATGTCACACTGGCCACTTCCACTTTGGCCAGAATTAGTCCTTGATAACATCCTGTTCAGGCCTTTTTCTGCCACTATATACTATCAACATATACTTATCTGATTTTCCACGCTCTCATAAAAACTACAGATGAATAAATTATTCTGTCATTCTATTCACATTTATTTCCTAGCTCTATGTCTTGCACATTTATGTCACTTGATATAGGTTTATGTAAAGGGTGGTCAATAAATTTGCATTGAAATTGAGTGTTCAATGTCTTCAACCTAAGATAACACTAAAGATCAAGTTCATCCTGCTGAAGGGGCCAGTGAAGGTGAGATGTTTTCATGCTTCTTGAATCCAACCACTCAGGTAGCTGCCTAATTGGCCATCCATGGGAAGACTACGTTTCATACTTGTACCAATATGTGATCATAGACACTAAACCATGCAAACTGCCTGTGCCCAAGCCCCAACTGAAGATCACAGGTCTCCAAGTATTATTGAGGACCTCAAGAGATCTCCATGATAATTTCAGGAAGTCTGCTAGGTCTTCCTTTTCTAGCTGGACACCAGAGTGAACTGTATTTTCTTCACTTACTTTAATCAAAATAACATACAACAACACATTATAAATGAAGAAGCATGTTTGAGAATATGCAGTATTTTATTGTCATCCATTAAAAGAGTTGAAAAGAAAAGAAATGATGCCATTTTTCTCACAAATTTTCAGGGATAATGCAGTCATTTTCAAATAAAATGTTAGAGGCGATGAGTTACTATTGTAATTTTAAGCTAATATTTTTAAGTTATCTCTTTTAATTTCTAATATGTTAATTATCATTAAGTATAATCTACATACACAAAACCTCTTTGTGCTCTCAACAATGTTTAAAGAATGATAAGACTAAAAGCTCCTTGAAAAACCACTGCCACAGACTACAGAATATTGATTATGTTCTTACTGGAACAAGAAGCAGACTCTGTCTCTTAGAGTGATAGGCTGGCCCCAGGACTTGGGAACAATACAGAGTGGGCACAAAACCTTGAGTCCTGTCCTCTCTGCTAATGGCTCAATTCACATTGAAGATCATCTTTCATGTTCTTTCTTTATCTTCTACAGAGCTTAGCAGGGCCTTCAGCACGAGATAGGTACTAGACAAATATTCATTGATCAAGATCCATTGATCTTCAATTGTACAAAATGCATTAATTAGGAACCTGCTGTACAGCTCAGGCAGCTTGGTGTGGACCTCAGACCCAAGCAGTTTGGGAGCCCCACCTCCCAATGCAACTTCTGTGTGAGTCTAGTGTGGGACGGGGTGGGTAGAGACAGGAGAAACATCCATTCCCCACTCAAAAGTCCAGAACCTGGCCTCTCAAGCCTAGAGCCTTTCTGTGGTCCATGGAGTCACAAAATCCAACAGATACTAGAGTTTTCCGTTGACTAGAGAAACTGATAGGCTATGGCACCTATTTTTACAGCCTAGAAACTTAGATGAAGTATAGATTTGATTGGTAACAGAGAAGCCAAGGCACACTGCCTGTATACATGCACTCTTCTAGTGCACGATTTGGCCTGCAGTATGTTGGCAAATGCTTACTTGACACTTATCTCACAGTTTACTGGCTGTGAGAACTTGAGCAGATTCCTCACACTCTGCTTGGCTCAGTTTATCTGAAAAATGGGAATAATATTACCACCTGAACTGTTTGTGCTGAAACTTACGGTCAAATATGCCAAGTGCTTAGCACAAATGCCTGGCACAGTGAAAGACCTGAAAAATGTGAAATACTAATGTTATTATAGATCGAATACTTTTCTGTGTCTGGCAGAATAGAAAAACAAGAAAACAGACTTTCTGTTCTTATTTGGTAGTTAATATTTAATATGCTTAGTACTAGAGAGACCAATTGTTTGACATAGTCCTTGCTGAGGATGAGAACAGAAAGAGAACAAAACCCAGGTCTTTTCTTGCTTCTGTTTTATTCTCATCAAAAGACTGAGGAAAAGAGAAGGAATAGAAGGAGAAGAAGAACCACTCATCTACTAACGGATATATGCTTCCACTTTGACCTTCTCCTGTGTGGGGGTGTGCATGCATGCATGCAGGGATCCACACAATAATTCTCTTCAACTCTATAAGATCCTGCTTGTGTTTGAACAGGAGCACCTCTGGTTAGAACCCAAAAGACACAGCATTGGCTGGCAGCATGCTTGTCTGCTGTGGGTCCTGGGCTGCTAGAAAAGTCTTGAGGCAGAGTAGATTTCAGGTCTGCAACCAGGAAGACACACATCTTCCCTGTGACTCAGAACTTGGAAGCTCAGCACAGACTGCAGTGGCTACCTGATTTGTTTCCCAGAAAAGGTTGTCTTTGTGAAATATTCCTAGGGATGAACATCGTGAGTGATGAGTGTGCCCCTGTGGACAACAGCCACCCAACTTCAAAGGTTCCTCCCCTCCTAGCCCCACAAGCTGCTCTGCTCAGGAAACTGCCTAGGGGCACACGACTTGCCCCTAGCTGCATTTGAGAATCAAAGGGCTGCTTTCAGCCAATGATAAACTGTTTGTCTTGAGGTGGGGACTTGGGAACTGCTTTCAGCTTCTCCTCTTGAAGAATTGAAAAGCAGCATGGATTCAGACTGAATGGCTGGTTCTGGTATGTTTGAGTTAAAGCCAAAGCAAACAAAACTGTACCAACTCCTCAGTGACACAAGGATGGACCCCCCCCCCACACATACTTGGCTCCCCAAAAGGCAAACTAATACAGGATATTGGGTCAAAAGGGTATCAAAAGTGAAATCAACTAGAATATCTGATTTTATTTTTCTTGATTTAGAAGAGGGCAACAAAACAACAAGATTGAAAATTAGAAAGTTCATGTACCATACATAAAGAAGCTGAAAAATGTATGTTACTTCATTAGAAGAGTAAAAGGCCAAAACAAAAAAACCCATACAAAACTGTAGAAGAGAATTTCTGAATGGGTAACAAGCTGTTTCCATGACTGCCTAACGCAAAAATGGAGCAAGCAGCTTTCTGTGTAGAGTTAGGAATTTGTATTAGACCATGAGAACCCAGTTGCAATAATAAGAGTGGGGAGCAAGAGAGGAGAAGTCATCTGTCAAATGCCTTAGGAGAGATCCCCGTGTAGTAGGAGTGGCTCAGGGACACCTTTCAATTTTAAGAAGTGGATCGCAAATATTGTCATGAGTTACTGTCTATAGAATCTTTTAACTTAAATAAATGACCTTAGCAATAGGCAATAGCAGCGATTAAAAATAACCAAGGCAACCCATATAAATATCAATCAGTGCATAGTACATAAATGTATCCTTAATAATCAACACGGGTGTTTCAGAAGCAAGGAATTAGGAATAGGAAGGCCTAGAGTACTGTAGACATGTGTGTGTCTATTTTAATGTTCCAGTTGGTACTATTTCCCCCTGAAACTTTAAGGGCTCACTCCATATTCTGACACACCCTCTCCGAGCTACGCATGATGAGGTTAGGGCGCCCTCTGGAGGCGGGGAGCTGGTGTAGTCTGGGAAAAAGAACGTCCCGTTTCTGCGATCTCTGATTTGAGTTAAACATTCTGACAGTTTTTACCCGTAACAAACAGAAAGTCACAACTTTCACAGAATGAAAAATCAACTAACACCTACTTATAGATCTTTTTCCACTTCTTGTAAAGAACCCAGAAAACAGTTTGGGAGCTTGAAGAATCTCAATATTTATTGCACTCTTCTGTCAAAAAAGATGTCATTAACGGGAATTCTCTGTTATGCAGATTGATACTAAGTTTAATGAACAAGTTTGGGTTTGGATTATTGATGCCAAATAAAACACTCTGGTTTATAAAAAGATGACCCCAGCCAGGAAAATCTTTACTCATCTACTCTAAATGGACCTGAAAAGTGAAGAAGTCCAACAATATTGAAAATTTCCTAGAAGTAAGAAAAAAATTGAATAATTGAATATTGATAATTATTCAAGCAACAGGTTTATTCATTGGGCAGGATTCTAGTCCGATACTGTCACTGTCTTGCTCGTGTTCTTTGGTATCATTAGGTACCCTGATAGCCTTAACATAAATTTCCTATTTTTTTCTTAAACTACTTCCAATGTACTTGGAAACCAAAGGGTCTCAACTAATAAATACTCTCCAGGAGACTGCAATTAATACCTGCATATACATTATAAAGGTAATAAAAAATGATGAGAATGAAGATCTCTGATTATTTGGAATCTGTTGGGGGATATGATTGAAGTGAACATCAAAGTTGACATGTTATTCTATAGGCGTAGCTCCCAGGATAGAGCCTGATGTTTAATCTCAAACTCAGGCTTTGGAGGAATGTATGTGATAAAGCTGAGTTTGGTTGGGGACCCACTCAGCTCTGCACTGTGTAACTGAAACTGGGAATAGGGTGGGATTGAAGACTGAGGTGATAACCCAATGAACTGAAAGAAAAAACTCAAATCAGTTTAACTAAGGTAATAACTTCTTGTTTTGAGCCTTGATGCATATATTTATATGCTGCTGCTACTACTCCTACTACTGATAATTAATGGTAAAGTACATATTTTTTATTATATTGAATTTAGGTATTATAACTAAAACCATATTATTCAGTTAATGTATTCTAATGGATGCCACAAAAAGGTTTTATGACTGTGTAAAGATTTCTGACAAGTAATTTGACAGAGTAAAAAAATTAATCTCTTGGATAAAAGGCATCTGAGTCTGAAATATCTGCTATAAAACTCCATAATTTAAAGAAAAAGTCAAGTTTTTAATAGAAGAATTTGAGGATGGGGCAGAGACCATTGACAAAATACTCTCAAAGTATGTGTTGCCTAATATTTTTAGGTTTCTGGTGTCTTTAAATTAATACACTAACTATTTCCTCTAATACTCTAGGTTGTAGGATTATTTAGTAAATGTTCACTTTATTAAACAGGAAAAAAATGAGAGATTTACCAAGGTCACAGAAAAACTTTTAGAATAGTAGTTCACATGATTTTTGGTTGACCTACCCGTCTATCCATCCATCTCTTCATTTATGCATCAAATACCAATTGAGCAAATTTATATATTGTGTATGTACCCTTCCAAGGATAGCAAAGGTCAGTCACTTGCAATATCTCTCCTTAATTTAGCTTTCCTATTGCTGACACCTACAACTTCAAGGAGGAAAGGATTATTTTGGCTCACAGTTTCAGTGGATGCAGTCCATGGTTAACTGGCTCCAAGGCAGAAATGGCATTGTCCAAGGGCCTGGCAGAGGAAAGCTGCCCCATCATGGTGACCTGGAAGCAGAGAGAGACGAGAGGATCCTGGGCCTAGAATAGACTCATTGACCTGCTTCTTTCAATCCTGCTCCACCTCTGAATGTGAGACTTCTGGGACACTTTAGATCTAATCCATAACAATTCCTGTATGCAGGGAGCTTGCAATATAGCAGGACCAATGCGACTACTACACATAGGAATATAGAAAATAGCCTGAAAAAAAAGAAAATAGCCTGAAATTCATGCTGTAGAAATTTACAGGACTAGAATTTTAGAAGCTAACGGTATGATAGAAATTACACAGTCCAATTTCTCTCATACAGCATAAGTACCTTAATATCTGGTATCCTGAGACTTTTCCTAGGTTTCCTAAAATGTATATGGATAAGTATCAATTACTTTTCTTCATTCTCAAGCTAAAATACCCAACACCCAAAGTTACTTGGCTCACAGTTTGTCAAGGTTTCACTTCATCGTTGGCTGGCTCCAAGACCTGGTGGCATTGCAGAGGGACACTGCAGAAGAGAAATAGTTCATGGCGGCAGAAGATAGCAGAAGCAAGTAGGCAGGTGAGAGCACTCTTTCTGTCCCTTATATTTTATGCAAGCTACCAGCCCTAGGGAGAGTGTAGCATTCATACCCTTAGTTCTAGCCAGAACTATACCAAACCAGTCAGTGGGCTGATCTATTAATCACACGTCCTTGATCCCAGCACCACCCACTCTAGATCCGGCCACCTCTAAAAAGCACCCCCACCATGACTGCATAAGGCTTTGGGGGGGACATCTAGACACAAACCATAACAGGATGTAACATGTCTACAACATAAATATACAGATTATATTTAAATATATAAATTATATAATCATATAATGCTCGACATAATTTATGTGTACATTGATAGCTTGTCTAAAATCCATGAAAATGCTTTTGCATTTGAATGGTTCTTAGGGGAAATTTCTACCCATATTAAGCAAAAAAATCTTTAGTTAGAAAACTATACTATATTTAAAACCTGTTTCCCAAGACAAACTTTCTATTACTGCACCCATGTGCCCTAGGTTGTCTCCTTTCCAGAAGAGGACCTGAAAATCTTTCTGCAATCTAGTTTGGCTCCTTCGAAAGAACTAATTTTGTATTGCCCTCGAATGAGATGCCCTGATCTGATTCCCTGTTTGGAATGTAATGAATGTAACGAGGCCATTTCTTTCATCCCATGATACATGTTACACTTGTACTAATGAATTTCATGAAAGCATGTGTTTTCATAGCCACTCTGATCCAAGGATGGCTTTCTTTGCCTGAAGTCAACTAAAGCTCAGATCTTGCTACCGCAGCCTTCATGCTGGCTAGGAAGGTGTGATGGGTGGTGGGATAAGAAAGGTAGAGGAACACTGGCTAAAGAAATGCCTCCTGGGCTCATTGGTCTCAAGAACAGAAGCAGGGCTCATGAACCGAATAGTGAATGAGTTTGAGCTTCATCCCAAGCTGGGAGACCCTGGTAGGCTCCAAAGCAAGGGAAAGTTAGAAAGTTGATATCTACAGAACAAGCCAAGATAAAAAATTAAGTTTCAAAAGTAAAACAATTTTAATAAGGGACAGGCAAGGATAAAAAGCAAGTTCCAGGTCCGGGAATTTAGCTCAGTGGTTTGGCCACCTGCTGCACAAGCGCAAGGACCAGAGTTCGATCCCCCATATCAAAAAAAAAAAAAAAGCAAGTTCCAGAGGTGGAATTTAGAGAGACAACTTGAAGCAGTTTTAGGTCTTCTAAAACACACTTGCTAGAAGAGGAAGTGTGAAGAAGACCAAATTTCTTCAGCAGTTTCAGACACTTAATCAACATTTACTCTTTGCCATGGTCTGGCTAAGCACTAAATATAAAAGACGAGGAAGACCCAGACCCAGCCCTCAGAATTCTCGCCACCTCCTTTGAGAGATGGAAGCCAGCCATCTAGCTTCTACATCATATATGCAGGACAGGAGGATGATCACATGGGGCCACCGAGGAGGGACAGACAGCATGGGCTGGGCCACCGCCCAGGGAAGCTCTGTGGAGTGATGGTCTGAGTAATATAGGATGAGGAGGAGTTAGGCAGATAAAAGAGCAGGGAAAGATTTTATAGGAGGGAGAGAAAAAGCAAGTAAAGATAGAAAATGAAAAACAGCATGGTGTCAACAGGAGCTACTTGCAGTTTGGCACTGCTGGAGGGTTCAATGTAAATTGCTATAATAAGTTAGATTATTTTCCCTTTACTATACTTGAGAAGTTACGTCTAGAACCAATATATGCATTGGTTTTAATATGTATATTAATTGGCCCTTTCATAGTAGGCTTGAAATATCCTCAAAGTATCAGAGGACTATATTCTCTATTCTTCTGAACAGCAAATCATCTAAAAATTAGATAAACCTCCTTTCTCTAATTTCTCTCTTGCCTTTGATTTGAATAAAATTGAATAGTGAAAAATCCAAAGCCCTTCAGCATTCTTTAAGGATCTCCTGACAAATTGACATTGATCCAGCAATCCACAGCCCACCCATATGGTTGTTTAATTAGCTAGCCGTTTGCAGTAATGAGAGGTAGTTTGGCTACTTATGGTGAGGAAAGGCAGGTTAGGATAACTTGGAAAGGATTCAGATATAAAAGTGCACCTGCCAAAAGGGAAGCCAGATTAAATATATCAGTGCTGAAGGTAACCCCGTGCAACAGGTAGTGGCCAGTATCTACAAATTATGGCAACAGACAAAAAGCAAGTAGTCAGATGAGAGAAGCAGAAAATAAAGATTGCATACTGTAAGGGTTTATCCCAAAAGGTGAGTGAGGCAGAATTATACAGGATACAGGGGCAGATATTTGAAAATCTAGAGGGATGGTCAACATAAAGAAATCAATCCATAGGCCGGGGATTTAGCTCAGTGGTTCTGCCGCTTGCCTCACAAGCACAAGGACCCGAGTTCGATCCCTGGTACCAAAAACAAACAAACAAAAAAAGAAATCAATCCATAATCTTGTAGACCCCCAGCTACTACTCTAACTTATAGGAATAACTCCAATTCCCAGGGCAAGATGTAGTAAGATCAAAACATGGACCTGAATGTAAAAGAGGACCAGTAATGTAACAAAGGTGGGTACACTAGGGCACAGACAAACAATACAAACTAGATGTGGTTACCAGAAGTTGTATACCAAGTGGACAATGGGTTTTAGGAACAACAGAGCGGAGTGGAAATGCCATAGAGTCATAGCTGCATTGACTATAAGTGTGATGTGGGATAAACCACCTGATAGTCTCTTTGAACTAAAGACAGGAGAAGGCTGAGCCTGTAGGTAGGAGATCAGTGGCACCAGGTGTTGGGAAGGAGGGCTTCAGAGGTTAAGAATCAGTCTGTCTGTAGTGACAGGCAGCCACATTTCTATGTGGGGTTCACACTGCAGGACTTGGTCACATGCCTGCTCAGTGCCAAGCTTTCAGCCCTGTAATCCTATAACAAAAAAGAATGAGATGATGCTAATGTCACTCACTCTGATTGTGGGAAGCTGGCTATTAATGATTACTGCTCCCCTTTTGAAAGTGTTGTTAGGCTGATATATCATAAGCTATTCTGATTGTGATGGCAATCAAACATTAAATAAAACCAACAGAGGTTCAGCAAAGGGAGAAGATGATTCCACATCTATGGAAAATGTATGAGTAATTTCGGGTGGAATTTGTAATTGTCTTTGAAGAATGAAGAAGAGTGTCAATTGGTGGAATGAGAATAGAGAGTGATCTAATGTGAGAGACTATTTTAAGAAGAATTAGAGGTGACTAGTCTGTGTATTCCAGTCTGGCTATGGTATAAAACGTTAAAGAGCAAAATAGGAGATAGATAAGTAGGAAGTAGAGAGAAATTCAAATAATTCCCAAATTATTGATTCTATTGTTTCAAAAATATTTTAAGATATATGCTAATTTGCTTAACTTATACTACTAGTTTCTTTCTGTTCATAGTTTTGTCCTTTTATGTGTTTGATTCTTGTTTGTAAGAGAAAATCCTTTTTTGTCTGACTTGTAGTTGAAGTAACATTTTGGTCATTTTTTTTAAGATCATGATACACAGTATATTAACCGTTGTTATTCTCTAATAACTTTCTTATGAAAATTTTTTATTTTTCTTAGAAGTAGGAAGAATAATCTTTAATATTTTCTTTATTAATTTCTACTTGTGTTACCTTAAAATAAAAAAGAAGTTAGGCCGGAGAGAAGGGTAAGTTCAAAGGTTAAGTCCAGAACTTTGCTGGGGTCATAATAAGCAGCAACTGAAGTTACTATATTTTCCTAGCCAGATGGAGCTTAGAAAAGAGTCATGTTAATCATAAGAAAGCATCAAATAAACCTCAAATGAGGCGCACTCTATGAATAGCTGGCCTGTGCTCCTTAAAGTATGAATGAAAATATTGAAGACATTTTTACTTATGAAAGACTGAGAAACTATTACAAAGTGAATTAAATATTCATGACAACTGAATGCAACATGTAATTTGAAAAATTTTTTAGCTACAATTATATTCTTTGGATAATTTGCAAAATCTGAATAAGGCTTTGGTTTAGAAAATATTTTTTTTTCCAGTAAGTTTATTGGTACATTTTAAGTATAAAATATAGTTACATTCATCATTGGGATCTTGTACTATTACATGAGTATCTTGGTTCTTTTTTTTCCCCCTTCCCTTGCCCTCCCTTCACCCCCTCCACCCTTCCCTATTTGCAAAGACTTTGTTTCCATTTTTTTCCTTTTCTCATATTTTTTCTTTTCCCTTTTTTCCTTTCCCCTGCCCCTACCACTGCCCCTGCTCCTTTAGACCTTTTCTTCCTGTTACACAATATCAATTATACATTTTTAAAATTACAATATCAAGATCTAGGAGACATTATCGCAGATTTTACAGAATTTAAAAGGATATAGAAAGCATATTTCAAAAATCCGTTTCAAAATAAATTTGACAACTTCTAAGAAGTACCTTGGAAGACAAATCAATGAAACTAACTCTGGAGGAAATACAACATTTGAATACCACCTATTAAAGAAAGTATATTCCTAGCTTGAAAACCTACCTATGTGACAACAGCAGGCTCATATACATTTTAACTGATAAATTATATCAAACATTTAAAGCAGAAAAAAGAAGGAACACTTCTCCCCTCATTTTAGGAAATCAACATTGTGCTAATCCTAAAACTGGATAAAGATAATAAAAGAAAAAAGTATGAACATAGACAGAAATTTGTTCAACGAAACAATTAGAAGTCAGATCTGGCAGTATGTAGAAAGTGGTTTTGTTATAGGGATGGCAGTGTTGGTTCAGCATTGGAAGATCCACCCCCAAAAGTCATCATTTTAACAGAGGACAAGAAAAAGCCATATGATCCTGTCACTAGTTGAAGAAAGAGTATTGGACTAAATTCTACAGCTGTTCATGGTAAAAGCTATCAGGAGACTAGAAATAGAACAGAACCTTCTCAACAGATTAAAGACATGTACTCCATACTTCCAGTGAGAACGCCTTGTATGAATGGAGAAGATACCATGCTTTCTCCTTAAGGTGGGGAACAAGGGCAGATATGTTTACTCTTTATCTGTCCATTAAACTTTGAACCTAGGCCTCACCAAAATAGTCTGGCAATAAAATGACACAATTAGGATAGGATTGGCAAGGTAGAAGCAAAATCTTTATATGTAGATGAAATGATCATCTACAGAGAGAATACTAAGAATGGATTAGAAAATATTATTGCATCAGTGTAATTCCCAGTTTTGATGATTGTACTGTGGTTATGTGTGATAATATGTTCTTGTTTGGGGGAAATGTATGAAGCATTTAGGAGTAAATGACATTGTGTTTCCAACTGTACAATGGTTCAGAAATATAGATATATATATACACACATATATGTGTGTATGTGTACATATAGATATATGAGAGATACACACATGCATACACATTTGTGTGTGTATATGAATGAAATAATGAAAAAGCAAATGTGATAAAATGTTAATACTAGGGGAATCTGGGTGTATGTGTTCTGGATTTCACTGCATTTTTCTTAAAATTTTTCTATAGATTTAAAATTATGTTAAAATAAAGGTTAAAAGAAAGCAACCAGGGCTGGGGACTTAGCTCAGTGGCACCGTGCCTGCCTGGCAAGCCCAAGGTCCTGAGTTTGATCCCCAGTACCAGAAAAATCAAAAAGCAACCACATAATGCAGTGATGAAGTGTAGTGTAGTAACTGAGTAGGAGGCTCCCAATTATCCAGGTGAGAGGTAATAAGTGCCAGGGGGTAGCAAAAATAAACAAGAGAAGGATGCAGGGGTCACAGCACGGGTGAACCCCTGCTCTTGGTAACCCAACAGAGATGATACAGGGGCTCAGATGACTTGGAATTTTCACATCAGGGGGCCCAAGAGACTGGCATCACTTACAGTGTTGGAAACATTTATTTTATGATCCTGGTAAAGTGTTCCTGATGAAATTGCAAAATACAGACTATAAATTTAGGAAAGAGGTGTGACAGAATAACGTGGACTAAGACTAGAATCACTGAACACTTAATAAGTAAGTTGAACAATTTTTGTTGTTAAAGTGTCCAATTAAATTTAATTGTGGTCCGGCTGGTAAAATTTTATTTGTGCAACCAGCCAGAAAAGAATTGCAGCAATCTCCAATTAAGATGAGAAGAGCACTGAATGCCAAGAGGTGTAAAAGCAAGCTCCATCATTGTGAGTTGAGGAAAGTGCAGCTGCTGTGCTGGGCTGACCATTCGCAGATGCACAGGCTAGTCCTTAAGCCTGATGTCCTGGCCTCCTGTGTCTTTATCAGATCATTCATGTGATGTGCCTCCCCCCCCTTACCAAAAAAGAAGCCTCTGTCAATCAGAACTTGCTGGTACACTCTTGTTTGCATTCTGAAAGACTAGTCTTCCAGCCTCTTTGCTTTTCCCAACAAATTTCTTCTCTTATCAACTGTTGTGTAAGAAGGGTTTATTTGGTCACAATTCTTGCTTTCTGCTCTTATTCGCCAAGTGCACTTCCCCATCCCCTTGACTCCATTCCTGCTGGAGAGGAAATGCCAGGTGCAAGCTCTGAGTAGAAAAGCATCACTTATTTTTGCTCCCCTATTGTCTTCGTGTTCCTCCCCAAGAGAACTACACATCCTAGCTAATTTCTGCTCCTTCAACACAGCCTATGTGGCTCTAAACACTGGACCCACTCTAGACAAGCTCAGCACAGCTCAGCCAAGCAAAACAGGGCCCAACTGATTTAACAGATATATGAAAAAGTAACAAATGTTTATTGTTGTTACCACTGAGTTTAGGAGTGCTTTGTTCCATGGCATTATCCACCCCCCACCCCCAATAAGAAGTACTAATTTCTTACCTGTTTTGTTTGCAGTTACTCACTCAGGGATTGGGTCTGATAATTAAAAAGTCTTCCTTGAAACTAAATTCTGGCTCTTTTAGCCTCTGAGACTCCCCATAAATCGCCCTTACTCCACAGATGGTATGGTGTCTGGTCACCGCATTTGCACCTCTGCCACGCCACGCTATAACTTGGTACCTATGTTCCCCACTGATGCCTGTAGACCTGCAAAGCAGAAAGAGGCACGAACCTTTACCTGCAGCTTTTTGAACACAAAAGTCTCCCAGTGTGGAACTCAGTTATTGAGAAAGTTTTCCTCCTTGAACACAGCTAAACAGGAGGATAAAGATCAAGAATAATGAGGGCCAGGGATTTAGCTCAGTGGCACTGTGCCTGCCTTGCAAGTGCAAGGTCCTGAGTTCGATCCCTGGTACAAAAAAAAGAAGATGAAGAATAATGAAAATCTAAAATACTCCCAAAGTTTATGCCCACGAGCAGAAATGTATTATTCAGAGGAGAGTTCCACCTTCAAACGTGATATGCTTTTATGTTACATGCCATGCACTTTTAACGCACATGGCTCTATGTTTTCCAGGTCTGCATCAGGGACACCAAATCAATAAGATGGGACAACTGACTTCTGGCAGGAAAAAAGGAGACAAAAATTCATTAAAGTAGGTCATAAGAGAAAACAAAAAGCCCAGTGGTATGTAACATCTCTGTAGCATAGTAGCTCAAAGTAGTTACATTTAAATAAGCATTTAGCAATCTGAATATAATTGTTTTATTTTTAAAATCTCCCAAATTAATGGTATCTAAATGCTAATTATATAGAGCTGACCTTCTTAGGAATGCTGATAGTAAAGAATATTAGAAAAATAACTGTCTTCAGTTGCGTGTCTACTAAGAAACAAGCACTGCATGTTTTATTTCTGAATTTCAGTGGGTGGGGACAGAAGCAGACTGTGAAAACACAAAAGCAGTACTCTCGGTTCATTAAGTAAAGGAAACTTCTATGATCAGCTTCCATGAGACAGCACGTGCCACTCCCTGTGTTGTATTAAATTGTCCCATGGCTCCAACCCTTGCTGTCTTCTCTGGGCAGCACGGTCTCAACGTTTACCCTCGTCCTCTGTGAAGTTTCCTTGTTTATATCCACGTCTTACTGTGGGCATCAAGTGTCCTCCGTGGTGCGGCCACAGCACCATCTATCCACTCTGGTCGTTGCCAATCACATCTGTACCTTCTTAGTCAGGTGAGGGCATCTTCACTGCACTGTAGGTCTCTGCAGTTGTCAGTCTAGTGCCTCATTGGTCCCTTCATGCCTGGCCACTGGCCACTCCCAGTATGGATCCACTCCTTGGACAGTGTTCCCACACAGGTGGCTGTCTGTATCGGGGACTCCGCACTGCAACCATGATAACAAAATGAAAATGCTCTGACAGAGAGAACACTGAGCTACACTGCACCAAATGGTTGGCGCTCGATGGTGAGGTCAGAATTTAGAACACATGTCAGTAGGCAGTTGCACTCTATTCCAATGCCCAGGCTTCACCTGGGGCTAATGATGCCTTTTTCACTCCTGCCATGGATCACTGAAGGACTCAGTGTCGCTGTGGTGGTGCTTCCTATCTAGTGCTGGGGGCAGCACCATGGTACTAGGGAGCAAGAAATAGGGATGAAGACAGGAAGTGTGTCAGGGCCGGGGATTTAGCTCAGTGGTTTCGCCGCCTGCTGCACAAGCGCAAGGACGCGAGTTCAATCCCTGGTACCGAAATAAATAAATAAATAATAAATAAAAACAGTAAGTGTGTCAGAAAGGGACCCTGTGTGCACACAGAATTTGCAATGATCTCAGGGAGTTAGGACAATATGTTACGCCAATTAGCTCCCCCAAAGTAAGGGTTGTAAAAAGGACTTCCCTTTCAGATCTCCACTGAAAGACTTTTTTTGAATAATCAAAATGGCATACACCCATTGTTGATGGCAGGTCAGTGATTCTCTTTTTTTTATTTTTGGTACCGGGGATTGAACTCAGGTCCTTGCGCTTGCACAGCAGGCAGCGAAACCACTGAGCTAAATTCCCGGTCCAGTGATTCTATTTTTATATAAAAGATCAGAAAACTTAAGACAATGAGAAGTGTCAGATAGAACTCCAGATTGTTTTCCAGATAATTCCTGTGCATATTTAACACAAGTCATAGAATTTGCCTGGGTCATTGTTCACTCATCAGTAAGCAAGAGAGGTGAGCAGGAGGGTTTCTCAAGGTTCCACCAGTTCCCTATGATACAGCATGTTCATCATGAGGCTTAATAGTTATTTTTTAAAAATCAAAAACTGTCAGTCATAGATAAATAATGAGATGGGAAAATGTTCATGATACACTTTTAAGTGGAAAAAATGATTTACAAAATGGTAAGCATTGTGTTTTTGATTGAATATAAACACAAACGTGTGTGTCTTTGTAGGAAAATTGTGTAGACAGAAAATTATCGTGTTAGACCCAGTGAGAAAGAACCAACCAGAGACTGATATTAAATCCATGCAGGAGTTTATTACCAGCTGGGACCCGAGCCGAGCACTGGACTGGAGCCCCAACTGGGTGGGTGGGGGGGAGAGACAAACATGTTTTATACACCTTTGAGGCCAACAGTTTCTAGGCCCCCCTATGGGATAGAACTAGCAAAGCAAGCGAAAGGTACAGAAGTGGAAGGTTCTGCTGTTAGAATGTTTGTAAAACAATAGTTGATTAATTGTTATTTCTAAAGGGACCTTTTAAGGGGAGGAGGTTTCTAAGCTTCCTCCTTCTGAGTTCATCTAAAGGACAGGCAGGTGGGTCAAACAGCAATATGGAGTTTGTCTGGATAACTAGGGTCCTTCAATCAGGATAAGGCAAAGCAGATTATTGGCAATGGTGGCAGTGGAGTTACTGCTATTTTATTTTTGGCATGCTTTTGTATTTTAAAACTTTTTAATAAAGTACAAGTTTTCTTTTTCTTTTTTTTTTTTTTGGTACTGGGGATTGAACTCGGGACCTTGTGCTTGTGAGGCAGGTGCCAGAACCACTGAGCTAAATCCCCAGCCCCAACAAGTTTTCCATTTTTAACTGAAAGGATATGTTTTGTAATTGTTTTCTTCTGATCATTAAATGAGAATGATCCAATCCCTTCTATAAAATATTATAATATCTGTATATAACCTACACACCTCTCCTGTATACTTTATTGCATCTCTAGATTATAATACTGAATACAATCTAAATGTTCAATAAAGAGTTGTTATAATGTGTTATATCAGAAATAATGACAAGAAAAGTAAAAGATTATATATGTTCAATACAGACACAATTTCTCCCAAATGTGTTTGACATGAGTTTGGTTGAATCTGAAGATGCAGAGCCACAAAGAGACAAGGCCAACTGTATGTTCTAATAGGTTAATGTCTCATACCTATTAAATGGAATTAAAATGATAGTTGGCTATTAGTGACTATATTGGAACTTACAAACTATATTGGAGCTGTAGTTTTAAAGTGAGCTATAGTTTGTGCAAATAAAATGCAAGTCACTTCCTGTTCTATTGTAAATGGTCAGAATGCTATTCTCAGTGAAGATTTGCAGGCTGTCCCTCCCTGTTGGTGTTTAGGAGCCGCACAGACCATAGGCAGGGTGTATTCTCCTCCCCTCTCCTGAGAGCTGACCTTGGTGGTCCTCATTGGAACACAGACCTGCTTCTTCCCAACCTTCCTGTAAATATTTAACAAGTAGTGCGACAGTTTGATCTTATTACCAATGTTAGTCAAACTAGTAAGGAAAATTGGAAGCCTACAACTAAATTGGGCAATTGAAGTCTGTAGGTGACAACTTTGTAATACAAATCCTGATAGGATAAGGAGGTGGACCTTGCTTTGGCATAGCAAGTTTAAAAACCAAGGTGTGTGGAATATCAGCTCTCATACCAAGAAAAAATATGTATATATAGAGAGATGGTGAGCTGCCGCCTGGGCTCCAGGAGTTCAAAACCCCCATCTTCAGGATCGATAACTCCTCACCCCTTACCTAGCGCTAAGCACTTTAACACAATGAATGGTTGTGACATTAACAACTCAAAAGCTTCAGAAAGGTTAGGAAGACCCCCTACACTTAACAAGAATACACCCAAGACTTCAAAGGGTAAAAAAAAAATCAATCAACCATTGCTAAAGTGGGATAAATAGGGTAGAAGTACTAGCATTGGTTTTGATACCATAATACCAATTGTATTGGAGAAAATGTTTAATTTCAGCTTTGCAATTCCACTACTCTTGGTAACACTTGGCTAGGATCAGGCATTGACAAAATTTTGCTAATGAGACTAGGGAGAATTTCACTGAGAGGTTTTAGAAAACCCAGGAAGAAATGGTCTCCTCTCCTTAGGACATTGTATCTGTGTGTGACTTAGGACTGCTGCAGCCATCTTCTACCAGCCTTAGAGCTGAGGGAGCAGAAAGTGATAACTGACTAGTAAGGTGGAACAAAATCAGGGCCACAGTAGAATTTTTTTTTTTTAGTACCGGGGATTGAACTCGGGTCCTTGCTCTTTCGAGGCAGGTGGCAGAACCACTGAGCTAAGTCCCCAGCCCCATAGTAGAATTGTTAAGCCACTGCAGCAACATACCTGAAACCTTGGACTTCTGGGATGAAAGGTGACTGGTTTCCTTATTGTTTTAGCCATTGTCAGTTGGTGAAGAGGAAGAAGCATAAAAGAATGATTCACTGTGGGAGGAGAATGTTCCCAAGCTGTAACTTGAAAGGATGAAGAGGGATGTCTGAGCCCGTGGACAGGGACTGTGGTGAGTCAGTATACTAGGTCCACCCAGCCCTTTGTCTCCCTAAGTACAGTTTGCAATCAAAGCCAAATTGAAAAAAATAGCTGTCCTTGGGGTTTCAGGTGTGTTTACTCAGCCAGTGTAGCGGGGTTATAAATAACCCAGACTATATACTCAAACAAACTCAGAAGATGTAGTTACTTTTTTGGTAAGCCTCCACCCCAAGTACCAGATAAATTTGCTAATTAGCTTGCTAATTAAAGTTTCTGTCTCTTAGGATTTAAACATCTCCTTTTGGTTAAGTAATCAGATTATTCAAAGTTAAGCTTCCTTTTGGGACTGGTATAAATTGTACATTTCGGATAACTCCATCACTGGATAAATTTTCAGCCTTCCAGAGTCCTAAGGGATGGGTCAAGCTTACTGTGATGTGTCAGTGGTTTTTCCCTGTGCTAGTACTTGCTAGTGTCTGCTACAGTATAGTGAGTCTGGTCTGCACCCTTCACTGGTGATCACTGTGGTATGGCTGATTGCAAGTGGCCCTCTTACATCATGCTCTACTACCCATCCCACAGTCTGACTTCCAGGTCCCAAGGCCTTCATGAAGACAGCTCTCGAGGGAGCCTTGTTGTCCTATGGTACCTGGCTGGCTTTCCTGTCACTTCACATCTCTTCAGCAGGGCACACGCGTATCTCTGTGGGCAAAATTAATGAATCAAACTACCTTTTTAATGCCTCAAAGTAATTTCCAAAGGAAAGAGTGAATGAATCTATTTTTAGTATTGATATCAATCATGCCAAGAATGAGAAGAAATCTAAACAAATATAATCCTTAAAATGATTTTTATAAACTGCAAAGCAATTGAAACTAAAATAATTTTTAAAATATCATATACAAAAATAGGATTGATTATATGTAGCTGCTGTGAATCGTAAGGACAAAAGAATACTGCACACCTCAAAGCAAGTTACATTTTAAATAAAAGTGGTCCTGAGAATGAACTTCAAAGACCAAAAAGTGGCAATTTTCATCAACTGAAAGAGAATTGGGATATTTAGTATTTTGGTTCTAAGAGTTGGCCAAGTTTAGATGTACTACTTCTCTGATTCAAATTTGAAAAATGATTTCTGTGTATAACTCAATTTGCCAATTAATAAAAGCATTTTCATTATTGTCACCATTCATTACCTTTCTTTGGTTTCAATGTTACAAGTTTACCTTGCTGTGTTAATAAAAATGATGACAACTACCAATTGTGTTGACATTCAGTCTGGTTCCAAATACTGTACTTTAATCAAAAACATGTATAACCATGAGTATTTGCCAAGTATTGATTAAAATAATTTTCTACCACCTCTCCCACTTCAAGCAGCAATTATAATTTGGCATATGTGTTTATCAGAAAAGAAAATAGCTATTCCTCCAATTTTTTTTTTAAGAATACATGAGGAAAGATAGTAGTTCAAAGCTTAGATCAGCCTAACTAAAATCTGGTATTAAAAATCTGATTCAAATTCTATTTTGACAGGCCATCTCAAATCAACCTGAAATTAGTTTGGAAATACTTTTTCTGGCTCACTTTTGGTCTAGAGTTACAAAACAGGAGTTTTATAAATAAAGCAAGCAAACTTAACCTGATGTGCCCTTGGAAAATAATGCTCTTTTTCATGAACTAAAAACCCACATTCTTGCTCTTCATGAGCCTCTCTTTCCTGGATTCCCAGCTAAATTGAAGTTAAGGGGATAATATCTCAGAGTTCTAAATGACCCCATTTAGATCTATCTTTTCTGCAAGAACACATTTAAAAAAATAGAAACCTCAGTCGCCTTTTTAAAAAAAGGCATTCATATATCAATTGTTCTATATAATGAAGTCATAGTAAAAAGCAGTTTTATTTAATAGTTGCCATTGATGTACTGATCATTGTATTATATGACATTTATCATAAACCACTGGATAAATTATATACCTACCATCAAAACATTTAACTACTTAACTTTTGGGATTTTAGGTGAAAGGAGATATGGGATCTTTTTTTCACTCATTCATCCAACAAATATTTATTAAATGAGTACCATGTATTAATCAATGTACTAATAACAGCATATAAAATTAGAAAGAATACACACTTGAGGAGTATATAGAACACATAAGAATATGCTTGTTTTGGAAAATTTTGTAGGGAGGAATGCTTACTCGGTAGAGTCATTCTGAACACCAAAATTTTTATTTTGATAGGTTAAATTGATTCAGAGAGTTATCTGTAGTACTTGAGAGGTTATTTTTAAATTGTTGTACAGTTATTCTGAGAATTGTGAATGCCTGAACTCACATTGATGAATAAGAACAATAGTTTACCATTTCAGTTAACTGAATTATACAAAAACTGATAGATTGATAAAGAGATACAAATAGAGTGAGCAAAAGTTCCATATTGTGATATTGAGGACTAATTTCCAATCTGTGTTACAGTGAATTAGTGCATTATTTCTTTTCTGCTTATGTACCTTTTATCTTCCCTCAAATTCCCCTGAGCCTCTTTTTGGACTCTCATGTTACTCCTGCTTTAATTCTGGTTTGAACTCAAATAACTGCCTCCCTTTACCAAGGCACTTATTGCTAATTACAGTGAATTATTTTTGTTGTTGTTGTTGTTCTTGGTGATGGTGTGTTGTTGTTGTTTTGCTTTGTAAATGTACAGGTTTAGATGCTATGTGATAGAGTCCCTATCAATTTATTTCTTAAGAGATTTGCTTTGTTAAATCCGCTCTGCAAAATACCTGCCAATGTACATATGTTACTGGGAAAACTTTATTTGCACATTGCTCATGTTTTCTATCTTTTATTCTGAATGCTCTTGAAGACATTAGAGGATGAATAACTTATGCATTGCATCTGGACTGGAAAAGAATTCTACTACACCAATAGCATAGGTGCCACAATTCCTCTTTGATTTTTTGATCTCTAGACATTCTTGTATTGCTTTAGCACTGTCCAAATTCTAGAGGCTCATGTTCTAGCAAGCAGTTATACTTTTAAAATGGAGATCTATGTAAAATGCCATGGAAGATAGGATAATTAACTAATTATTGTGCTTTGTGTCTAGATGTGCCCCCAAAGCCTCATGTGGTTATAAGTGGGACTTCTTTAGAGGTGGCTGGATCTAGACTGTGTGATGCTCAAATTGATTCATCTTGCAAAGCTAGGGTCAAGGACACTAAGGTTAAGTGTGTGAGTGCTACCCACCCTAAGTAGTTTGGATATGATATAAGGGATAGAAAGAGCTGTGGTCGTCTCTTGTTGCTTTGCTACTTTCTGGCCGCCATGAACTGTTGTTTCTTTTCTGGGATGCCACACTGCCTTGGAGCCAGCTGATTACAGACTGAAACCTCTAAAAACCGTGAGCTAAATAAATCTTTCTTCCCCCAACTTTGGGAGTCAGATATTTGGACCCAGCAATGAGAAAAGCAACTAAAACACTAATACTACAAAGGTTAGGAGAGTCCTGGAAGGCTTTACAGAGGAGGTAAGACATAATAAGCTGGGGCCGGGAATGTAGCTCAGTGGCGCAGCACCTGCCTGTCAAGCACGAGACCCTGAATTCAGTTCCAAGTACGAAGCAAGCAAACAAACAAAGTCATAATAAGCTAAAAGTTGAAAAAAAGACTACAAGTTTACTAAGGAAAGAAGCATAAAAGGACTCTCAGAGAGGATAGAGGAGGTAAACTTTCATTGGATTTTATCCAGGAATTATTTTTAAGTAATTTATAATCTAATTTACCATGGATTCTACTATCAAACCTGAGGGCCAGGCCTAGAAAGTCTGGGGAAAGAAACTGATCTTCATCTTCAACTTTATCTATTTATTCATTCCACAAAGACCAAATCTCCTTAAAAGCTATTAAACCCATTTCTGTTTCAAAACATAGCTGTACTGCACCCTTATTCTCTTGAGTCATTTGTGTTCACATTCCAAGACAATTCTTTAGTTCAAAAGGTCCAGGAGAGAGGAGACCTCCAGATCGGTGGGCCACGGCTCCCAGGCAGGAGGAGGCTTCTGGGTAGACATGCTGCGGCTCCCAGCACAGAGGAGGTGAGCCGTGCAGGCGCCAGGAACACACACCCACCCTACCCCACCCCACCCCCACCCCAGCGTCAAAATGAGAAGACAGGTAAACAAGCCACAGAGCCAGACTTCCAGATCACCTACAGCAACCCCAAAGGGAAACGAGATGGAACACTCTGATACTCAACCAGCTGGACTCCCTGAACTAGCAACAAAAGAGGATCTGGAAAAAATGAAATCAGAAATAATTTCTCACATGACAGCAAAGATTGTGCCCATAGTGAAAGACATGATTAATAAATATAGAGAGGATAGAGATAAAAAAATAGAGGAGCTGAGGAACATGATAGAATGCCAGCATAGGAAACAAATTGAATCCATAAAACAGATGCAAACAGATTTCCAGGAGATTAAAAACTCCACTGAAAGTCTATGCAGCAGAATGAGCCAATGTGAAAACAGAATTTCAGATATAGAAGATAAGACTGCAATTAGTGACCAGGAAAAGAAAATATTCCTTAAAATTGTAAGGGACCTGGAGAAATCAACCCAGCAGCTGCTAGATGATACAAAGAAGAATAACATAAGACTGATTGGAGTCAATGAAGAAACAGGAGAGAGTGCAGATGACATAAAAAAAACTGTTTACAGAAATGATGGCAGAAAACCTCCCAAGCAGGGGAAAAGAACTTGATATACAGATAAGCGAGGCATATAGGACTCCAACTAGCCTTGATCAAAAAAAAATCTACACATAGGCATACAACTGTTAAGATTCCAGAAACCCAACAGAAGAACAAAATTCTACAAGTAGTTAGAGAAAAGAAACAAATCACATACAAAGGAAAGCCCATCAGAATCACAGCAGACTTAGGGCAAATACTCAAGGCAAGAAGAGCTTGGAGTGGTGTGTTTCAAGCCCTAAAGGAAAACAACCTCCAACCCAGATTGATATACCCTGCAAAACTATCTTTCAAAATTGATGGAGAAATAAGATACTTTCATGACAAAGAGCACCTCAGGAACTTCATGAATATCAAACAGGCACTCCAAAAAATTTTAAACAATATCCTAGGAAAAGACAATGAGGATCACAACCCCAAGAAACCCAGCACAATGAACCCATTGGACAAGACAAGAAATTAAATGTAAAGGGGGAGAACCCAACAAAAAGAAAAAGTCATGACAATGATAAGTCAATACGTATCAGTTATAACCATCAATGTTAATGGTCTCAATTCACCAATCAAAAGAAATAGACTAGCAGAATGGGTCAAGAAGCAAGATCCAACAATATGCTGCATACAAGAAACATACTTAATTCAAAAAGAAACTCATAGACTGAAAGTTAAAAGGTGGAAAACAATACTCCATGAGACAGGAACCCGAGAAAAAGCAGGAGTAGCTATCCTCTTTGCAGATCAAGTGGATTTCAAACCCACACTGATTAAGAGAGACAAAGAAGGACACTATATCCTTGTAAAGGGAACAATCAAAGAGGAAGAGATGACAATCATAAATATCTATGCACCAAACATGAGTGCACTCAACTGTATAAAACAAATACTAATGGACATGAAAAACCATATAAGCACTAATACAATAGTAGTGGGGGACCTCAATACCCCATTGTCACAAATAGATGGATCAACTAGACAAAAAACAAGCAATGAAATACTAGAACTCAATCAAACTACTGAAGATATGAACCTAACAGATGTTTACAGAGTGTTTCACCCCACAAAATCAGAATACACATTCTTTTCTGCTGCACATGGGTCATTCTCCAAAATAGACCACATACTCACTCATAGAACATATTTAGGTAATTGCAAAGGAATTGAAGTTCTCTCCTGTATATTATCAGACCATAGTGAGATGAAATTGGAGATCAACAGCAAAAGAAACTGCAAAAACTTCATAAACACATGGAAATTGAACAACACACTTCTGAATAACCAATGAGTCACCGAGGAAATTAAAGAAGAAATCAGGCAGTTCCTTCAAATAAATGACAATGACAAACAACATATCGGAATCTGTGGGACACAGTGAAAGCAGTCTTATGAGGGAAATTCATAGCAGTGAATAATCATATTAGAAAAACAGAGCAAGCCCAATTAAACAACCGATGCTCAACCTCAAGCTTCTAGAATGAGAAGAGCAGGACAAAACCAAAGCTCATATAAGGGAGGAAATTATAAAGATCAGGACAGAAATAAATACAATGGAGACTAAGAAAACAATATAAAAAAATCAATGAAGCCAAGAGTTGATTCTTTGAAAGAATCAACAAAATTGACAAACCCTTAGCCAACCTTATCAGAAAAAGGAAAGAAAAGGCCCAAATCCATGCAATTAGGAATGAAAAGGGTGAAATGACAACAGAAATCCAGCAGAAATCCAGAGAATTATCAATACCTACTTCCAGAACCTATACTCCAATAAGATGGAAAACACAGAAGAAATGGACAGATTCCTAGACACATATGAATTACCAAAGTTGAATGAAAAAGACCTAAAAATTCTAAACAACCCAATATCAATCAATGAAATTGAAAACGTAATTAAAAACTTACCAACCAAGAAAAGCCTGGGTCCTGATGGCTTCACCGTTGAATTCTATAAGACATTTAGAGAGGAACTACTGCCACTACTGTTTAAATCTTCAACGAAATTGAAAGGGAAGCAATACTCCCAAAATCATTCCTGGAAGCAAACATCACCTTGACCCCCAAAGCAGAGAAAGACCCAACCGAAAAAGAGAACTAAAGGCCAATTTCACTAATGAACACAGATGCAAAAATCCTTAATAAGACACTGGCAAACAGAATGGAGAACATCATCAAGAAGATGATACACCCTGACCAAGTGGGATTCATCCCAAGGATGCAGGGATCGTTCAACATACGCAAATCAATCGATGTAATACATTATATCAATAGAGCCAGGGACGAAAACCATATGATCATCCCAATAGATGCAGAAAAAGCATTCAACAAAATTCAACATGCATTTATGATAAAAACCCTACAAAAAATCGGAATAGATGGTCTCTACCTCAATCTGTTAAAAGCCATCTATGAAAAACCAACAGCCAATATCATACTAAATGGCCAAAAACTGAAGTCCTTCACACTAAAATCAGGCACAAGACAAGGATGTCCACTATCACCACTCCTGTTCAATATAGTTTTGGAAACATTAGCCACAGCAATTAGACAAGAGAAAGAAATAAAAGGAATAAAGATAGGAAATGAAGAAGTCATCGTCACTATTTGCAGATGACATGATACCCTAAATAGAAGACCCCAAGAATTCCACCAAAAGCCTTCTAGATTTAATAACCAAATTCAGTAAAGCAGCTGGACACAAGGTCAACACACAAAAATCAATAGCTTTCCTCTACAGGAACAACAGAATCACTGAGAGAGAAATAGGGCAAATAATTCCTTTCACAATAGCATCCAAGAAACTGAAATACCTAGGAATCAACCTAATAAAAGAAGTCAAAGACCTCTTCTCTGAAAACTATAGCACTTTGAAAAAAGATATTGAAGAGGATATCAGAAAATGGAAAGACATCCCTTGCTCCTGGGTAGGAAGGATCAACATAGTGAAAATGGCCATACTTCCAAAATTGCTATATAGATTCAATGCAATCTCAATTGAGATCCCAGCAGCATAACTTCACAGACCTTGAGAAAAGAATCCAAAAATTCATTTGGAACAAGAAGAGACCCAGAATAGCAAAAGCAATGCTAGGTAACAGAGACATGGCAGGGGGTAGTACAATCCCCAACCTGAAACTATTCTACAGAGCTACTGTGATAAAAACAGCCAGACACACTCAGCCACCGCATCTTTGACAAAGGAGCCAAACACCCTCGCTGGAGGAAAGATAGCCTCTTTAATAAATCATGCTAGAGAAATTGGGTTTCAACTTGCCAAAGACTAAAACTAGACCTATACCTCTCATCATGCACTAATCTAAAATTGAAATGGATTAAAGATCTAAATATAAAAACAGAAACGCTGGAACAGAGGTTAGGTAGAACTCTACAAGACACTGGGGTAGGAAAAGACTTTATGAACAAAACCTCAGTTGCCCGTGAACTAGCACAAACAATCAACAAGTGGGATCTGTTTTTACTAAAAAGCTTCTGCACTGCAAGAGAAAACATCTGCAGAGTGAAGAGACAACCCACAATGTGGGAAAAAATTTTCACCAGTGGTCCCTCAGACAAAGGTCTACTATCTCAAATCTATAAAGAACTTAAAAAAATCAGACCTCCCAAATTTAAAGACCCAATCCAATAATGGGCAGCTGAAATGAACAGACATTTCTCAGACAAAGAAGTAGAAATAGCAAATAAATACATGAAAAAATATTCAACATCACTGGAGAGATGCAAATGAAAACAACGCTGAGATTCCACCTCACTCCAGAAAGAACGGCTGCTATCATGAAATCAACCAACAACAAATGCTGGTGGGGCTGTGGGGAAAGAGGAACCCTGCTCCACTGCTGGTGGAAGTGTAGACTGGTGCAAGCACTGTGGAAATCAGTATGGAGATACCTGAAAGAACTAGGACTGGAAGTCCCATTTGACCCTGCTATTCCCCTGCTGGGGATCTTCCCCAAAGAATTAAAAGAATCATACCACAGTGATATATGTGCACCCATGTTCATAGCAGCACAGTTTGTGATAGCTAAAACTTGGAAACAGCCCAAATGCCCATCAACTGAAGACTGGATAAAGAAAATGTGGTTTTTTTATAAAATGGAGTACTACTCAGCCATAAAGAACCAGAAACTAGAGACATTTATAGCTAAGTGGATGCACATTGAGGCGATACTCTTAAGTGAAATAAATAGGACACACATGAATAAATACCGAATAGTTCCTCTGGTGTGAGAAACTGAAAGTAAATAAGGACTAAAAGGTACAATAGGTAATGTGAAATAGGAAGAAAAGGGGCAAAGGGGAGAGGGAGGTGGGAGGGGTAGGGGAAAGGAAAGAAGGGAATGGAATTAATATGAGAAAATGAAAAAATGGAAACAAAGTCTTTGTAAATAGGGAGGGGTGGAGGGGTTGAAGGGAGGGCAGGGGAAGGGGGTATAATAAGAACCAAGAGAGTATGTAAAAGTGCATATCTCCAGTGATGAATGTCATTAAACTGTACACCTAAAATGTACCAATAAAAGGATATACAAAAAAAAAGTCCAGGAACATATGATCAACTGATCATAACTGTCAATACTTTGCCAGAGTAATACTGTTTCAACAGGTTGTTCTTAAATGCAAAAAAAAAAAAAAAGAGTTTTATTCCTAAGTAATGAATCATTATTTGGGAAATTTTAGTCATTTTGATAGATGGTGGGAATATATTTCAGTACAGTAGCTTTAATGTCTATGATCAGACCAAAGAGCATTAGATTGAAGTATAATCCCCTTTTAGAGTAATCAAGCATTAATACAATTAATTTTCAAGTTGTTTCTTAACCAAAATAATCCTTGTCCTATTTTCCTTTTATAATCAATATTATATTTTTCCAAATATATGATGAAGTGATTTCATTGGAAGCAGGAATATTCTTTTGAGTCTTAATTTATTTTTAAATAGGAATAGCATTTTTTTAAAGTGCAGAGAATATTTACTAATTTAGCTGAATGAGATTGCATTAAGAGAGTATTCTCCTTTTATAATGAAGCTTTAAAAATGATAGTTTACCTAACTTTTTTCATTTTTTTGAAAAGTCTTTCATCACTGTTCTGGTTTTTCCCCTAGTAAGTGAAAATATAAAGGGAGGTACATTAATTAAATTCTCTAATAAAATTCTATAGCTATTGGCTGTAAACTCCAGGGAAACCATAAGTCCCTAATTACAGCTTATCAATTGCAATCAACTTTTAAAACTATTCCCTAGATGCACTTGAGAAAGGGAAAAGAGTTGGTAATAAATTTTAGGAAAGACTGAGTGCTCTTTCCATGACTCTTAAGGGACCACTATCAACCAATGGGAGCAAACCTTAACTTGCACTTGGGAATTGTGTCATATGGTAGCTCTTGTTTTACTAGAAATTCCCAGGACTTGGGTTGATTGTGCAGTTGGGTTGATATTGGGCATTATGGAGGTTTCAATCTGTAGAGTTTCCTACTGAGAGTTGTACATTTTCAAGCCCCAGTTTCAGTGACCTGGAGTTAAGCTCTCAGGGTAAGGCAAAATGGCTGGAAAACCGTCACTGTAAACTGGAGAAGTAGGGCAGAGTGAGACATCATGTTAAGTGTCAAGCAGTGAAAAGAGTGGGGGAGGTGGAAAAGCTAATGAGCCCAGCTTCTCAAGCCAGTGCTTTGAGCCTGGAATGACAATCAGACTTTTAAAGCTGGAGCTTTTCAGGTGTGATTTCTATGTCTTGCTTATGTGGTCCAGAGATGTAAAGAGCCCATTCCTACTTCTGTTCAGGTTGCCTCATTTGTAGAATTCATGAACTGGATGCTTATTGTTGTGGTTCTTAGTTGAAAGGATTGTGAACACCTTACTCCTGATTCCCAGCCTCTTCTCTTGACATTTGTGTGGTACACTGCATTCTGGTTGTCTCCAACTGTGCAGCAAGAAACCACACCAAAAACATAGAGGTTGAAAAAAATTGTAATCATTTATTTTGTCTTGTTTCCTCTCATATATCCTCAACTTGGGCAGGGCTTAGTGAACAGTTACTCTCTTCTCCACAAAATATTAGCTGGGGCTGTTTGACGAGGGGTGGAAGACCTACCTTCAAGATTTGTCACATGCCTGGAGTGTTAGTGCTGGGTGTCCTAAAGAACTCAGCCAGGCCTGCAGCTGGTGTTTTGATTCCTCAACATGGGCTGCTTGGATGTCCGCAAAGCATGAGTTTCAAGAGAATTAGACAGAAGCTGATGTCTGTTTCTAACCTAGTTTCATTGGCTGTTCAGTATTATTTGCACTCTACAGTGATATTGTACCTTGGTTGTCAAACTCAGTTAGATACAAATTCATGTTTGAACACTGCAAAGTTGGAGAACAGAACATATTTTTCCCATAAGAAATAAAGGAAAACCAAATAATTGGTTCTGAGGCTCAAAAATTACACTTGTACATTCTATTTTCCAGGACTTTAACAAATTTTGCAATGAATTTTTTCTTTAACTCTGTCATGGTTGTCAGTTTGCTTCTTAGCTTTACTGCTGGTATCACTAACTTTTTTTGGCGCCATAGTTATGATATTTTATGAAAATAAATCACAAGAAAGCACAATGATCAATATTTTAACACCCTAACTAAAGTGCTTGTCTGGGCCAGGGCAGCGTTTAGACTAAAGTGTCATCCCTTTGTGTCCAGGGAGAGACACCACACGTGACTCACTCACTCTGAGCAGTAAAGGTTTTCTCAAGTTAAAATTTCAGTTCAACTATCAAGCAAAGTTACAAACACAACAGATCTTTTTCAAATACTGCTGTTCGGTTAGTGGCAAGTTCAAGCTTGGAGCTGTTGGACAACCGGGATATCACTGTATTTTATTTGTGGAAATAGTTACAAGTTTGAACCAATTCAAAATTTGGGAAATGTAACCTGTCACCAAGAGGGACCCTATGCATAAGGTACAAGACACTGTGTGTTCTAAGGCCTACCCAGTGTACAGATTCCTGATTCCTCCAGGGAAGGCCCGTTTCCTTCATGGTACCCTTCTGAATATGCTACAGCCTTCACTGAATCTTTTTTTACATGCAAACTTGCTTCTGAAAACTTAATGTCTGCATTGGTATTTTTGAATTAATTTTGAATTAATTTTGCAGAATACAGTTTTTTCTAAAATTAAGCCACATGGGATAATTTCATAGGTCTCTTGAGCATTAAGATTTTTCTCTCTGTCTCTGTCTCACTCTCTGTCCATTGAAGAGATAATGTACAGGCTATTTATTAGGTACAGTGAGGAATATTCTCTGGAACAACTGGCTCGTATTTTTCAAAAATGTCAGTATCATGAAAGAAAAAGGCAGAATAACTTTCATATGAAAAGAAGATGGAGAACACATGCTATCTACATCCAACGTGATCCTATATAGGGGAAAAATGCTATAAAAGACACCACTGGCACAACTAGCAAAATTCAAATACAGTACTATACAAACAATTGGCGTTGTGCAAATATGTATTATGTTTAAATGAGTTAATTTGAATATATTTGAATTTCAATACTTAGAGAAGCATGATTGACAGCATGGCAATCATAAAAGTCAAAACTATTTTCCAAATAAATGAGCCTCCACCAATCAGCAGTGGTGCATGATTTGGTCTGGCAAATGGAAAGTGTTTAATCAAATATTCTCCCCAAACTCTTGAACGACATTTAGTGCCTCCAGTTGAAACTAAAGTCAGAGATTACCTGCCTGCATCTGACTTCCTTCCCTCCCATCCCTGCAGGCAGTATAGGCTGCAGGGAAAGATCCCTTGGTCTCTGCTTTGGCACTGACTGCTCCACACCATCTCTTTGGATTGGGCTTTGTCTAACTATCCACTGCCTGTCCAAGTTTTCCTTAGACTTCCTCCTTTGTCTGCCCAGCTTTAGAGTTGGATAGCTCCCTTCCTTTCCACTGACAGCTCCTTCTTCACTCTGGGAAAAGTCTGATCTGTTGGGCTCCACACTAAGGGGTAATCATTATGAGTCCCAGATCCTCATCCTCCTGTTTCTGTAGCATGCGAATCAGGCTTAATTAAAGAGGTGTGATTCAATCTTCCTGTCCTTCCCAACCCCTACTCTACCACATAGCCATTCTGACCTGTAGCAGATCTTAAATATGAAAGGGGTTCTTTGTACTTACTAACCAAAGCAACCTTTGTGCTCACCATTTTTCCTCCATATCTGTCTTGCTCATCACTTGGCTTCCAGGCAGATTCACCCATTAGACCACTTCTAGGCTCCTTCCTGGAATTACTTTTTCTCTCCCCTCCATTTCTCTAAATTCTCCATTATGAAACTCAATTTTGTCTCTTTGCCCCTTCTGTTCTTTGGACTATTTTCCTGCTCATTTCTGATTCTTCTCTAGAATCTGTGATACAGGAACTGTCCTGGCAGTGATAAGCTGAAAGTGGGAAAGAGTAAAGAGATGAATTGCCACACACAAGATTCAGTTTTCTGAATAGGAAGAGGAAAAGAAACTAGAAACACTTATATGTCAATATTTTTCTGTTTAGTTATTTTCAAAATAGAGAGTAATGAAACACCACCTAGAAGGCATGAATGAATGTTTCTACTATAATCAAGGTCCAAAAAAGATCATAGAAGTGTTCTCTATTCTATTCTGATCTCATCCCCTCTCTCTTCCAGAATGTTAACCATTTTGAATTTTATGATAATTATTTTTTGCTTCTCTTTACATGTTTATCACCTACACATATACCCTAAAACACATTGTTTAAGTTTGTCTATTTTGTACTCTGTATATCTTGAATTAGAATACATCCATTCTGTGATCTGACTCTTCTTGATCCACATGATTAAGAGATCCACTTATGTTCTTGGGTATAATTGTGAAGTGTTTATTCTCCTATGTATCATAATTTATTTCTCCATTCTACTGCTTGTGGATATTTGGGTTGCTTCAAGTATCTTTCTATTTTTAACAATTTTAATATTTTTAAAAAATTTGGATATTATTTGCCAGCTTTCCTAGCTCTATATCAGTTAATTTCATGTCTTCACTGACCATAATATCCACACCTCCTGGAGTTGCAGATGATGATGTCTGCTCTTTGCTGGATGAAGAATCAGTAGTACATTCTGGTTTGGACACAGAATCACTGCTGCAGGGCTCACTATTTGGAGATGCATTTCTTTGAGAGGTAGTGTCAACTGCTACAGGTGCTAATTCACCCTCATTGAATGCATCACTTATAAACATGCCTTCGTGGATTAAATAAGCCACTTCTGTGTCCAGTGAATTATCTTTTGGAGCATTCTTCTGCTGTGAAATCTCCTCCAGTTCTCTAGTCCTTTGGTTTTTGTCAAGAACTGAGAGAACAACACTGTGAATGATGTTCGATGTTGCCTTAACTCTGTGTAGGAAAATTGTAAACTTAGAGAAAATATCCTTTAATAGATCAAACCACTGGAGAAAATTCAACATTCTCATTTGATCTGCAAGCTTCACAACAACATCTGTGTCTATTTCTTCTATTTGTGAAACTTTATTAATCACACACTGTTTAATGATATTCTTTGCTGTAATAATCATTTCTTCACCATAGAATTCTAAAAAATTAAGTTTTCTTTGTTTTAAAAGTCCAAATACAAGAGACACTAATCTTTCCTCTTCTAAAACTTGACAGTCATCTTCCAGTGGTCTATTTAAGTCACTGTGAGAATAAGTAGAAAATTCTGCAATCATCATTTTACTTATCAGTTTTTCTAATTCACAAAGCTGTGATCCCAAGTGCCAGAAACTGTGAATGCCCTGAAGTTCCTGCTGTAGAACCTCTTGTGTTGTTGCTATTAAGTCCAATGCGCCAACAAATTCAGAAGTGGATAATAACACCTGTACTTTAGGCTGAGTTTGGTGTACAGTGGCCATTAACTTCAGTTTATTGTATACTTTAACACAATTATTTCTGGTAAGTGCCAGTCTTAAAATCTGTAGTGATCCTTCACACATTACTTTATCAATCTGTGCAATTTTATCTCGAAGCATTTTTGCAGCCTGGGAAGTTTTCTTGAGGTAGTCCTGCAATTCATGTTGAGAGGTCATTGCATGAAAAAATGCTTCTGAACGTAGAGAAATCTGGTGAGCAATATTTACTTCCACAATATCCAGATAATGGCTCAGCTTTTCTTGAAGCAACTTTGATGAAGCTGCATCACGATTACCTTTTCCACCAGCAGTATTAAAATGAGACCATGGTAAAACTGAATTAAAAGTTAAGGAATCATCCAAGGCAAAATCTGGTTTCATAAAAATCTTAGGTACTTGATCCAGATCTGTCCTGGATTTATCATGAATGTGTAAAAGAGTCCTGTCAAAGGTATCTTTAGGAGGACAAATATTCTTGCATCTCTCATGAATCTTCTCTCTCTGAGAGATTTCCTGTTGATATGCTGTAAAACGTTCCTTGCTGATCTGTGGGAGGTAGTATGAAGGTATGACTTCTGTATCTACAAAGTCCAATCCCCATGTTTTTGTGAAGAAGTCCGATTCTCTGTGTGGTAATCTAGGATCATTTAATGCTGCTGGGAGATTTACTTTGGAATGATATATAGTCCATCTATGTTGATCTGTAACTAGAGATGGGGCAACACATAAACTACTTGAATCACCTGTGGGTTCCTTCGGACACACATCTGGCAGTGACTGCACAGGTTGAATGTGTTTTGCTGAATCTACCTCCTTTTTAAAGAACACATCACTGATGCTTCTTTGAGGCACTGGTGAAGAACTGTGGCTTGAAGCCATTGCATAAAATCACCACTCAGGAGAAGCTCCTGAGAGCCTGAGTTGTGGTAAGCAGGTCTGGAAGCTGTAAGTGTGATTTGCCTCAATGTAGAGAGAGGCCCCATCAATATTTTCAAAATGACCACACCAAACAAGACACCTCCTGGTGCTGATCCTAAGCAGTTGGAAAGAACTGGAACAGTAAGGGAAATTGGGTCACAAGCTGTTTGGTCACTCTCATCTTGCAAACCAGGATTTGGTGTGGATCAGTTACGAGATGACAATCTAGAAACTTACTGGCAATCAGATGGCTCCCAGCCTCATTTAGTGAATATTCAGTTCAGAAGAAAAACAATAGTGAAGACATTATGTATTTATGCAGACTACAAGTCTCATGAAAGCTACACACCAAGCAAGATCTCAGTCAGAGTAGGAAATAATTTTCATAATCTTCAAGAAATTCGGCAACTTGAATTGGTGGAACCAAGTGGCTGGATTCACGTTCCCTTAACTGATAATCACAAGAAGCCAACGCGCACATTCATGATACAGATTGCTGTTCTAGCCAATCACCAAAATGGAAGAGACACCCACATGAGACAGATTAAAATATACACACCAGTGGAAGAGAGCTCTATTGGTAAATTTCCTAGGTGTACAACTATTGATTTTATGATGTATCATTCAATAAGGTGACTTTAAAATGGAGTAAAAGTGATTAAACATGTTTTATCGTCTCATTAGATATTGATATAATCTGATATAGATATCTTTATTGAAAAAATATCAGTTATTTTTCAATTTTACATACGTTTAAAAGTATTTTACTTTGATAAATAAATCAATTTTGGGTCATATTGTCTGTTTTCTTCAACATATGATAAAGCTCACAGATTTTGTATTGCTAAAGGAAATTTGAAGCCAGTCATATTTTCTTGTATTAAAACTAGTTGAACTGAAAATTTCAAGATATATACTGAGGTTTTCTTTTTAATTTCTTATTTTTTATAGGTACGTGTTCATAGTACATAGTGATGACATTCCTCATGGGGAGTTGATGTATACACACGAACATCGTAATTCTTTTTTCATCCCCTCCCCTCATCTCCCCCCTGCCCTTGTCCCTCTCTTAGTCTCCTTTCCTTTTGCAAAGGATCTATTTTCCTTTTTCCCGTTATCTATTTTTCTCTTTATTTACATGTTGTGTTTCCTATATAAGAGAAATTATGTTATATTTAGGCTTGTGAGTCTGATTTATTTCACTTAATATTATTTTTAAAATGTTGAATCTTTTTAAATATTGCATCTTTTCAAATTGAATTTAACACTGTGTGTCTGATAAGAACCCAACTGATTGTGGGGATATAATTAATTGTCTCATACTTACTTCCATGAAATACTTATAACCTTAGGGTTGTGTATATCCTGACAATATTGGGTTGAATATTGCTAGATCATCTGTGGTTTATCTCAATTCTAGTGATAGAGTTAGTTTCAAATTTGTCTCTGACATCTTAGCATTCCCTGAGTATAATATATCCTGTGAAAGCTTGTAAATATATGAAATTACTCTTTACAAAGATTTAAAGCAAATAGTTTAAAATCAGTAGTTAATTCCATATTCTTTCTCCCCCTCATATCTATTAGCTTTGGGAGGATGGTTTTTGTGCCACAGAACTTCCCCAGATTCACTGGAAAGGATTGCTTGGTGATTCATGCATTGTTGGGTATACATAGTCTGAAATAAGAAAGTTTAAAAAAAATAGTGTGTTTGTCTTATTCTGCACAGTACTATTTGGATACTATTGGAAAAATTGTTTTACTTGTCCACTCATCAAAAATTTTGTTCTTCCTATGAGCTCCAGAGAGAGTTTTATTATTTTTGTTTTGTTCTCTTTGAAGTAAAAAGCATGGTAGTTGATTTATAGGGTCAGCAAAAGTTGGTGGTCAAAACATATTTGAAATCACCAAATGGAACAGAGATGGATGTGGGTTGTTGGGCAGCAAGGAAGAAAGGATGGAAGGAAAACACATGTGGGGAACTAAAGGAAATGGAGAGAATGGAGGAAATGAGAATAGAAATACACTCTAGGGATTGATGCTTAATAGTCCTGAAAACAGCAGGATCTTGGTTTAAGAGAAATAAATTTAGTTCTTACAAAGTATAAGAGGTTGTACTCATAAGAATGTTCTGCTCATTTAAAGCTTGCTTAAAAGAAGAGGGGAGGATGATTAACCATTATCTACATGATCCTAGCATTTATCTCCTACTACTAGGAGTTTGCTAAGAGCCTCTTAAAATCAGGAAGGATGAAGAAAAATGTTGAGAAAACCTGTATGTTTGCTACTTTTACACCCTTTCCATATTTTTCATGTATCAGCTGACTAACCATCTTACTAGGCATGAGAAAATTTTGTGGCTGAGGATTATGGAGATAATGCTTCTTATTACGAGGATAATTTTAAATGCAGATAGACTATGTGTTATAGTAACAAAGCACAGTTATCTAAAGCAGTAGCATTTCACTTTTTGTGTGCATGGTGCTGGAGCTCAAACTTGGGGTCTCATGCTAAGTGTGCACCCTACCACTAAACAACATGGCTAGCCCACATTTCATTTTTTTAAAATGCATATTATATTGGGACAAGGGTGTAACTCAGTAGTAAAGCACTTTAGCACGTGCAAGATCCTGGGTTTTGGCCCAAGCACTGGGGGGCGGGTGGGAAGCACATTGTATGTTTGACAAAGATATGTACCTAGACTATACAATGAACTCTTACAACTTAGCAGTAAAAAGAAAAAAAAAATCCAATTAAAAAATGAGCAAAAGATTTGAACAGATACTTCACCAAGGAAGATATGTGACCCAGCCATTCTATTCCTTTATATTTGCCAGAGTAAAGAGCGTATATGTCCATATAAAAATTTATACACGAATGTTCATAGCAGCTTTATTTGCAATACAGGTTTAGTATCCTTTATCCACAATGCTTAGGCTCTGAAGTGCTTTGGATTCTTGGATTTTGAAATATTTACATATACATAGTGGGATATTTTAAGGATAAAAATCCAAATTTCTAAACATGAAAATCATTTATATGTCATATACACCTTATGCACAGGTAATTTTATACAGTATTTTTAGTGTGCCTGAGTTTCCATTATGACCTGTCTTGTGAGGTCAGGTGTAAAATTGTCTTTTTTTGGCACCACATCAGTGCCAAATCTGAAAAAATTTCAGATTTTGGATTTTCAGATTGAAGATGTTCAGTTGATACTTCAAAACTTTCTGGAAGCAACTCAAATCTGGATCAACAAGAGAATGTATAAAGAAATTAAAGTATATCCATATAATGAAGTACTGCTTACCAATAAAAAATGATCGAACTGTTCATATGTGCAAAAACATGGATGAATTCACAAAATAATTTTTTTTTGTACCAGGGATCAAACTCAGGACCTTGCACTTGCTGAGCTAAATCTCCAGCCCTCACAAAATAATTTTATTAAGAGGAAAAAGCTGTATAAATAGAGTACATATATACGATTCATTTTTAAGTAAAATTCCAGAAAATACAGACATCTAAAGCGACAAAGTAGAGCAGTGATTCTGTAGGATAGGAGTAGAGAGAAGGAATGGACTACTTTGGTGGATAATGGGAATGTTCATTATCTTGATGATAACAATGGTTTCACAACTGTATACATTTGCTGAAAGTCATGAACTTGTATATTTTAAATATATGCAGTATATTGTATATGAATTATACCTCAATAAAGCTGATTTATAAATAGTTTAACAACAACAACAAAAAAATCACCACTCAGTGCGGGTCCGGGCAGCCGCCCCGGAGCGAGGCCTAGTGCATCGCCGCCACCTCCAGCCCTCCGCGTAGCGCCGGCTGGCCTGTGGCCGGAGGAGCACAGGGCCGCCCTCTGAGCCCAGCTCTGCTCCGGGGTGAGAGGCGGCAGCGGCCGCTCCCTCCCGTCTCTCCGGGGTGTCCTGTCAGCCAGCAGTTTCCCCCGGGTCCGCAGCGCCGCCTCCGCCGCTGCTGTCCGCGCCTCTCCCACATCCCCAGCCTCCGGGGGAGCCGCCGCCGCTGCCTCCGCGCCCGCCGCGACCACTGTCCCTAGCGCTTTTGCTCCCTGCTCCACTGTTTCCCCACACCCTGCCGTCCAGGCCCGGCTGGGTCCGGGGAGACTGCCCTGAGGCCGCCGCAGCCCCCAGCCCACAATCCCTATACTTACGATTTGATTCAGTCGCCACCAAAACTTTGCAAAGTAGTGGTAACACTCATTTCGCAGCTCAGGACATGAGCTCACCAAGATTAAATACCTTGCTAAAGGTAACACAACTACAGAGTTCCAGGATAGAAGAAAATTCAGGTGCGTTCTGTATCAAACTCAATTTACTTCCATGTTGAATTCTACATGAACAGTGCTCCCCAGGCACAAGTGAGGAGGAAAATAAAAATAAATTGGATGAAAATACACTCTCAAGGAGCTTGTGGACGAATATAGGATGGAGAAAAGATTAAAAACAACAGAAAACACCCAGAGGTTGGAGGGATTCATCCTACTAGACTTGGGGCATAGTTTTTAGGAAGCTACAGAAGCATCAGGATTTGAGCTGAGTTGACAAGAATGGACAAGACTCCGACAGATATTTCTGCATGGGAGAAAGATTCTTAGAGACAGTTATGTGTTCTGTGAGGCTTTTTCGGAGGCCTGAGATTACTACAGTTTATCTGAAAAAGGTTTGGCTTAGCTCATGGAAGGAGTTAACTGCAAGAGTCAGAAATGCACAGTTTGAAGTTCAAGCACACATCATCATGAATTTTTCTCTAATTCTGTATCCTGCCTCATCTTCTTAGCACACACACACACAAAAGAAGCCAGGAATGCTTAGGAGAGGGATATGTAAAATCTATATGTAAAAACTGGTATATAAAATTCCATCAGCTGTTCCAATAATTTAAGACCTCAAAAAATGCAAGGGGAATTATGAAGGAGTGAACAGTAACAATAGATCTAACACTCTTATTTCCATCTTCCTTCTCACCTACACATAAACCTTCCACTGTGGCAAGACAAGACCCCTTTTCCCAGTGACTTGACAGTGCCAGTTGATAGAAAATAAAGGGTCAAATAATCCAAAGTGGTAAAAATGAGGACTTATTTTTCCCACAATAAGACTTCTGTCATATTCTTTCTGGCATAGAGATGCATGGTTTGGACCTGGAAGCAGAAATTTTTGATGTTGCCAAATGGAGACTATGGATGAGAGACAAGAGTGATCACAACTACTGGTAGGCCTAGAAATTTGGGGGAATGAACTATAAGCCCACTTCTGGGCTTACTCTTTTATTATTTTTTTATAAGTTTCCTTGAAGGTTTGAGTTAGAGATAAACATACATGAATACATCAATAAATTCTCAGTAAGTTTGTCAATAAACATACATGAATATATCAACAATTTATTCAACAAGATAAATGCACACAAGAAAGGGAAATCTCCTCAGAAGAGATTTAAACTCTGCCAAGAAATGCCTGTAGCTCTCATAGCTGTTTCAGAAGACATCTAAACTGTCCTAAATTTCTGAAGTGCACTCCCACTCTGGTACAGGGATTATGATGCACTATCCTTTATGATTCCTGTCCTTTATGACATACTGCCCCCCCGCCCCCGGTTATATATCAGAGGTCACACTGCATGGCACTCAGTTACCAAGGCAACGCCTTTCTGAAATTTCTGACTTTCAGTTGGGAATCTCTGCTGGGAACAGAAGAAATCTCAGGTGAGAAAATCCAGATGAGCTCAGAGAGTACCATTTGGAGTCCTTGGATGTAAGAAAGGAAAGGGAAATACAGGCAATGTGATGGAAGGAGGAGGTGGGAGAAGGAAGTGAAAGGGGAATTAAAATGAGAAAGTTTCAATGCTCAGACAAAGGAGAGAAGATGGAATGTGAAAGGAGAGAAGAGTTGTGGTATTATTTTTTTTTTAGATCGGGTTTGGTTCCGATGTAGAGTTGGTACAATGGGTAGGAGATGCCATCCTTGAGATCATAATGTTGTGGCTTCCTTTCAGTAGTAGTATTTTGTTTCCTCCTCATGCTGCTGTTTCAGGACGAACTCCCTGTTATATCCATAGTTTAAAGGAAAGTGGGAGGGTATCATACTAATAGAAATCAGGCAGGCACTTTTTGATACTTCTTACTTTTCATTTTTTCTACGTTTTTCTGAAGGTTTGAGTTAGCAATAAGCTCAGTAAGTTTGTCAAAAAACATACATTAGTACTTCAACACTTGACTCAACAGAACAAATGCACACAAGGAAGGGAAAATGTAGCCAAAGAGTAAAAATATTTTAAAAATGGTTTCTATCCTTTGGTAGGATTCATTTATGAGATTTTAAATTAAACTAATACCTATTTTACTGAAATTTAGTTTGTATTAAATATTTCAATTAATCCTGGCAAGTGAGAATATGGAAGGTGTTTGTTTCTTCTTGGCTCCATCTTATTTAAGTATAAAGTCTTAACTTTCGCCTGTTCCTTCCTAGACAAATCACTGTTAGATGATAAAGCCTTTGTTTCTGTAACAAATGTCTGTATTAGTATTTTAGGAAGCTTACAGTGGAAGAAGTTAAACACAACCCACCAGGTGACATGTAAGTAATGACAACAAGGGAGTTTAGGAGAGGAGCTACTGTATTAAGGGTAGTCTCCAGAATCCAGTAAGGAGAGAGACCTCAGTTGTGTAGGACATCATGTCCTTTAGCTTGGGAATGTTTCCTAGGAAGAAATAACTTTGGTTTCAGTTCTCTGTACTTCAAGAGACCATAATGGGGTTTTCAGGGACCGTCAATGTCTCACACAGCAAATTGGCTTTTGTGTGGAAAAGAGTCATTCTTCCCTTGCTTTCTAATCAGGATGTGCTCCTGCCTGGCTGGGCTAGAAGAAATCCTTTTCTCACCTTAAATATTTTATAGGTATTCCTTAGATTCCACATGCACCCTACAAAGTTTTTGAAAGTAAGAGTATAATTACTCATGTGAAAATATTTTTGCTTCGTATTAGATTTGTGGGTTTCACTTGAAACATTTTAAATTACACTGAGGGCTGGAAGTGCAGCTGAGTGGTGGAATGTTTGCTTATTGTGCATGAGGTCCTGGGTTCAATCTCTAGCACCACAAAAATAAAAATTTTAAAAATGTGACTCGACCCTAGGAATTTACCTTATACAAAAGCATTGTAGACATAAATTTATTATGAAAAATAAAGTAGATCTGGTTAGGCTTGTTCACAACAGGAGATGGGTTGAAGGAATAAAAATCTTAGGGCTCTTATGTGTTCCTGGCCTGGCTTTAGTAATACTGATTTTTCCTATAGGTTAATAATGGAAATAGAAAATTTAGAAGCCACAAAACAGAACCTCAACCGCCTGAACTCAGACCTTGAAAAGGATTTGCAGACACTGGATGAGGCAAATGAGGCTCTTCTTAGAAAAATTCAAGAGAAAGAAAAAACCGTTCAAAGGTCAGGCTTTGAAGTTGGTATAAGAAGGGCTTCTCTTTACATGGAGGTCCCTTGGAATAGAAAAAGGGTGGGAGGAAGGTCTATTTCCTTGATGGCAAATCTCAGTCTGTTATGTGGATTCTGAAACAGGAACAGAATTTTGCCTTACATTTCCACATTAGGTTGATTTTCTTGTCATCACAATAAGCAATCATTCAGCTTCCTGAAACTTAGGCAGTAGTTTAAGTGGGGGCCCTGGAAACTTCCTTAAGGGCAAAGCCACAGCTGAATGACTATACTTTTCAGTCTGGAAAGAGATCTCACCTTACCAGCAGAAACTGATAAAGAGGAGGAGGAGTTGAACCAGATCATACTTGAGAAGAATGACGCTCTGAAGAATCTGGAGGTAGAGATAGCAAAGCTGGTAAGGAGGTCTCTGAAAGAGACTGTCCACCTGTAGAAATTAGAGCCGTTTAGGGAGTGGTCTGAGAATGAAGTACTCGACTCAGGGCTGAGGCCTGATTCTTGGTGTGGGGGATGAGCATATGATTCGCCTATCCCCAGATATGATTTCAGCAGGCTGGTGAGGAGGGCAAGTATGGGAGCAAGTCATCTTTTTCCCCTTTACTTCCTCCTTCCCACAGGAAGAAAAGAATACAATCCTAAGTAAGAATGTGGAGGAGCTTCAGGAGAAGGTAAGGGAGACTTCGGTCTAGGGTTCCAGGATCCCTAGGGTAATTTTCTTCACAAGAGAAAGGATGGTGGAGTGGGTTGCGAGCATTTGAGAAGGTCCGGTGCACACTCAGAATGAGGAAATGCATTATATACAATAATGGGGGGCTTTTTTCCACACCCCAAAGACGACTTTGAAACAAGGGTCATTTCTTAGGAATCCCAATATGTTCCAGTCAGAAAGAGGAGCAGGGGGCAACGAGAAAAGTCTGTGTGCTCTGTCCCCCAGTACCTTTTGAATCTTTGAACAAATAGTGGCTAATATCAGCTTTTGTCCTCTGAGAATTACAGGGTGTGGTGGCAGGGCTAAGGGACTGTAGAGAGAGAGACAAGATTCGTTCCTCCTTCCCCAGCCATTCTGCCTCATTCTCTGTTCTCACTCTTTTTGTTGTTGTTGTTAAATTCTTTTATTGGTACATTGTAGGTATACAACACAATTACATTTCTCATTGGGAATTGTACCTTTACATAATGCATCTTGGTTCTTATTTTTTCCCCATTCCTAGCCCTCCCTTCACCCCCTCCACCCTTCCCTATTTACAAAGACTTTGTTTCCATTTTTTCCATTTCTCATCATTTTTCCTTTCCCTTCTTTCTTTTCCCCTGCCCCTCCCACTACCCCTACCCCTTTGGACCTTATCTTCCTATTTTACATTATCAATTATTCATTCTAATCATTGGTACATTCAATATAATGACATTCATCATTGGAAATTTGCACCTTTACATAGTCTCTCTTGGTTCTTATTTTTCACCCTTGCCCACCCCTCCCTTCAACCCCTCCAGTCCTCCCTATTTACAAAGATTTTGTTCCTATTTTTCCATTTTCTCATATTAATCCCATTCCCTTCTATCCTTTCCCCTAGTCCTCCCACTTCCTTCCCCTTTGCCCCTTTTCTTCCTATTTCACATTACCTATCATACATTTTAGTCCTTATTTACACTTTCAATTTCTCACACCAGAGAAACTATTCGGTATTTACACATCTGTGTCCTATTTATTTCACTTAAGAGTATCGCCTCAATGTTCATCCACTTAGCTATAAATGTCTCTAATTTCTCATTTTTTATGGCTGAGTAGTACTCCATTTTATTAAAAAACCCACATCTTCTTTATCCAGTCTCCAGGTGATGGGCACTTGGGCTGTTTCCAAGCTTTAGCTATTACATACTGTGCCGCTATAAACATGGGTGCACATATATCACTGTGGTATGATTCTTTTAATTCTTTGGGGAAGATCTCAGCAGTGGAATAGCGGGGTCAAATGGGACTTCCAGTCCTAGTTCTTTGAGGTATCTCCATACTGATTTCCACAGTGCTTGCACCAGTCTACACTCCCACCAGCAGTGGGGCAGGGTTCCTCTTTCCCCACAGCCCCGCCAGCATTTGTTATTGGTTGATTTCATGATAGCAGCCATTCTTTCTGGAGTGAAGTGGAATCTCAGCATTGTTTTCATTTGCATCTCTCGAATGACCAGTCATGTTGAACATGTTTTCATGTATTTATTTGCTATTTCTACTTCTTTGTCTGAGAAATGTCTGTTCATTTCAGATGTCCATTTTCAGTTTGGGTCTTTAAATTTGGGAGGTCTGATCTTTTTAAGTTCTTTATAGTTTCGAGATAGTAGACCTTTGTCTGAGGAAGAGCAGGTGAAGACTTTTTCCCACATTGTGGGTTGTCTCTTCACACTGCTGGTGGTTTCTCTTGCTGTGCAGAAGCTTTTTAATAAGAAGAGATCTCATTTGTTGATTGTTTGTGCTAGTTCACGGGCAACTGAGGTTTTGTTCATAAAATCTTTTCCTACACCGATGTCTTCAAGGGTTCTACCTAACCTCTGTTCCAACTGGTTCAGAGTTTCTATTTTAATATTTAGATCTTTAATTCACTTTGATTTTAGTTTAGTGCATGGTGAGAGATACACGTCTAGTTTTAATCTTTGGCAAGTTGAAGCCCAATTTTTCCAGCACCATTTCTTAAAGAGGTTATCTTGAGTTGGATAGATACAGCCCTACAAAATGTATATGCCCTCCCCTGAATAAAATTGAATGGAAATTGCACAGCAAATTGAAATAACACAGATAATAAGGGAAAAAATTTAGTTCCCACATGCCAAACAAATGAAATCTCTGCATGTTTGCAGCATATCTGCCTTTTGGGAATGTTATCAAGGTATAATCTTTGGCTAGTGTTATGTGCCTGTATTTTTTTTTTTAATGGTACATCAGAAAAGGACTGACTGGTAGTCTACTTCTACCATAGTTAAACTTTTCACCCTCTTAATTTCCACATGTTCTTTGGAAGCAGGATGAAAGCTCTAAAGAAGGATTGGACCTTCCTTTCTGTGAAACCAGTGTTTGGTGCCAAATGTAAGCCTGGTTAAATTGGTCTTCTAAAGGCTGTCAAATAAGACATTCGGTGAAAGGTTGTACATCGCAACTGGTTATAAGTAAAACCATCAAGCCAACAACAGGGTCTTGGGATAATCTTTGAAGTTTGTGCTGGCCTGCACCAGAAGATGTCTGCATTATTCTCATTAAAAATGTGTGTAGTACAGAACTGCACTAGGATTAATCACTTTACAAGAAGAAATTAAAACTGTTTGGTTTTCATATACAGCAGCTCTATTGAATAACATGCATCTGAATTTTTAAGTTGCAAAGGTATCTGAACAGTTAATTTTTCATGTGCATCTTTTGTTGAATGTTTTGGTTCAAGAAAGAATGCTCAAAGCTTTTTAAAGACTTCGGTTTTAATGTAATTGTACCCTTCTGCATGGAAAATCATAACCAACATGGCTGCAGTAGACTTCTTAGTGGTATCCAGCACCACTTGCAGAGGGCTGCTTTATCATATTAATTGTACTTGGGTGTAGGACTCTAGTGTTCTTGGGTGTATTGCATGGACTGCATTATCTACAGCATTGAACAATAACAACTAGAAAAGGCAGTATACTTCACTGATGCTTGTTTGGTAATATCACTTCTGTGTTATAATGGAAGGTTTCCTGTGATGTATGAAACTTGTGTTTTTTATATATAAATGAGTATAGTTAGTGTTGTGGTAATGCCTGTTTTCATCTATAAATAGTTAAGTATGTACATGAGGCACTACTTCTGATTTATTGCAGTGTTTGGTCCTAGTTCTTTTATTAAAGCATTCAGTTTTGGTTTCAATTTTATGTACCTTAGTTCCAAGTTAGATCTGCAGATGTGTACAGATAGTTCATATTTATGTATTGCACATAATCATGCTATTCAGCATTGATGCTATATTGTATTATGTAAATAATAAAAGCCATGTACAGAGGGAAAAAAAAATAAAGAGGCTATCTTTCCTCCAGTGAGGGTGTTTGGCTTCTTTATCGAAGATGAGATGACTGAGTGTGTCTGGGTTGTTTCTGCATCTTCTAATCTGTTCCACTGGTCCTCAAGTCTGTTTCTTTGCCAGTACCATGCTGTTTTATCACAGTAGCTTTGTAGTATAGTTGTAGGTTGGGGATTGTGATACCCCTTGCCATGTCTCTGTTACCTAGAATTGCTTTTGCTATTCTGGGTCTCTTCTTGTTCCAAATGAATTTTTTGGATTGTTTTCTCAAGGTCCATGAAGTATGCTGCTGGGATCTCAATTGGAATTGCATTAAATCTATATAGCAGTTTTGGAAGTATGGCCATTTTCACTATATTAATCCTTCCTACCCAGGAGCAGGGGATGTCTGTCCATTTTCTGATATCATCTTCAATCTCTCTTTTCAGAGTGCCATAATTTTCAGAGAAGAGTTCTTTGATTTCTTTTGTTAGGTTGATTCCTAGGTATTTCAGTTTTTTGGATGCTATGTGAAAGGAATTATTTGCCCTATTTCTCTCTCAGTGAGTCTGGGCTTTCATGTGTGTTGTATGTGGCCTACTATGTTTACAGTTTGGGGAATGATTTTTCAGATTTCAAGGGGACTTAAGAATTTTGGCCCTACTAAAGAAACCCTGAGGAAGAATTTGGCAGAATTGAAGGTGAGTAGAATAGCAAATCTACAGATTTTCTGGGAGATGTAAGTATTCCAGATGCTGGGAAGAACTGCTTTCAAGGGCTCTAATAGGCACGGTGCTGAGCATTTCTGTGTGGTTATCAGAGGTAAGCCTATGCCCTTTGTTGCATCCACCTAATCTGATGACATGTGGGCCATTTATGATGTGGCCAATAACAGGGATGAGTTCAATGCCATCAAGTGGAGAGAACTGCTCAAGAGGCCTTTTCATCCAAAGTTAATAAAACATGTTTTTGAATGCCCACTGAGGTCTTCCCTCAAGAAGTTTATGATAGAAATGAGGACACACAAATACAGACATTCAAGTAGAAAGAAAATACTAATTTCCAAATTATATGTATTGATGAGTTTAACTGGTTTTCCCAAGCTTTGGCTTACAGGTCAAGTTGTATTTTTTAAATTCTATTTTATTATTTTTTTCTTTACCACAAGGCAAACCAATTAAGAACATGAATCTTTTCAAACTATGTTGTTTACACCCCAGTATCTTAAAATGCCACATAGTAGATTCCCAATGATTAATTGTTGAACAAATGAATTAGACTCCCAATAGGAGGAAGAACTCTACTGAAAAGCTCTTGGCAGATTTATGTGGAAGATATGTTAATTTGGCCAAGCCCACTCACCACAGAAGAACCCCACTGTTCTATGTTTTTCTCTAGAAAAAGAAAGCAATGTTTCTGTTTTGCTCTCTGATTCAGAGGTCATGTATACCCCACAGCATTTGAATGAGAATAATAATCCAGGGAACTTGTATCAGTTCATCCATAGGATGGGGAAGGAGGATGGCTAGCCTGCCTGAGGAGTAAGCCTACTGAAGTTTGAACTTCAGCTTGGCCATGATGTGACTTAACCAAGTTATCCACTTCTCTGTACCTTTGTTTCCTCATCTGTTAAATGGTAGTGATAATCATGCCCACCCTAAGATTATCGTATGTTCTCAACACATAAGAGGTTTTTAAAAACATTTTACATTTTTTATTAATTTTATTGGTACATTTTAGGTATACAATACAGTTACATTCACCATTGGCAATTTGCAACTTTACATAATCTCTCTTGGTTCTTATTTTTCCCCATTCCCCTGCCGTCCCTTCAACCCCTCCACCCCTCCCTATTTTCAAAGAGTTTGCTTCCATTTTTTCCTTTTCTCATAAATTTTCCTTTCCCCTACCCCTCCCACTTCCTTCCCCTTTGCCCCTTTTCTTCCTATTTCACATTATCTATTATATCTTTTAGTCCTTATTGACACATAAGAACTTTTATTACCATGCTGGCTGTTGGCCTGGGGAGGGTGATTATTATACATTAGCCTCACACAGAAGAATGTTATTAATATCTGGCTGTCATTCATTGTCTTCCTTAGGTGAAGCTACAACAGTCAGTAGAGCTCTGTGAACTGCAAGAGAAGGAAATAGCCAAGGTAGAGCAGTGTCCCTTCCACTGAGGTTTTCCCAGGGAAACTCCAAAACAGGGGCAGGCAGGGGGAGCAAAAACCTCTGGCAAGTGACTTATGATTCACACGGAGGTGAAGAGAATGAAAGCTTCTATTAGGGTACTGGTCTTACCATTTGTGATACAGTCCTCTAACCCATGTACCATTGTTGAACCCCAAACTTAATTGCCTCATAACATCCCCCAGTGTTTCACATGTTTCACCAGAGAAGCACAGACAACCTGGCAAACCATTTCCTTTGCTCACAGTTAGACTCTGTTCCCCTCTTTGTGAGGTGGTTGTTGCTAGGTAGCCAGCCAAATGTCCTCTTTGCCAGGTAGATTTTCAGGGAGGAGCCTAGACTTGTTCTGATTTAACTAATGAGGATTGTTAATTTTATTTTTTTTTCTTTTTCCTAGGTGCAGAGTGACTACCAACTCATTCATGAGCTTTGTGAGGAGCAGAGCCACTGCATAAGGGTAGACACTTCAGAGTTGAGGCAGAATTTCCCCACAGCCATGAGATCCTTGGTTTCTCATCACGCTAGGATTTTCCCCTGGGGAAAAAAATGCCTTTTATGCAACAGTAGCAGCAATAAAACAGTTGTTACTGTGGCAGGCACTGTACTAATCAATTTTTCCAGTAACTCAATGAGGTTATGATTGTTATGATGAAGAGGACAGTGAGACTGGGAGTTGGGTAACATGCTCTAGGGAACACAGTATATGTCAGAGCTGGGTCCAGAATATGAGCAGAGTCTACAATTTTTGTTGATGTGCATTCATCCTGGTCACTAGACTCTCCTAATTTTTTATTAGAACACCTTCCTACTTTGTGTACACTTTGGCATGTAAGGTTTGGAATATTTGGAGTTAATGTTAGCAGAATATTTTTTGTTGATGATATTGAGATAAACTACAAATACTCTTGCTAATGACATTTTTCCCCACATGGAAAGATGTACCTGGAATTGCTGAGGCAGTTGGAAAAGGAAAAAGAATTGCTGATACTTAATAAAGAAATGTAAGTGAAAAAAGCAACCCCTCTAATGGATCAAAGTGAAGCTACCACACTGAAAGGAAAATCCATGGAGAATTTGAATTCATTTCTCAGAGGTTCCTTCTTCCCTTGAATTTCCCCCCTTCAATCATAGTAACTGATGATCTTGAACTCGCACTTTTGCCTCCTTAACCAATTGTTGCTGGCATTTGCTTTGTGGACTTTAGTGCCCTACACCATGAATTGGCAAACTGTCTCTGGGGGAAGGCCTTGAATGAACAAGGAGCTTGGCTTTTGCTTTTCCTCGCTCAAGCTTTGTGCCTTTTGGCTTCTGACTGTATTTTCCAATGTATTACAAACAGTTGTTATGTGTTTTGCCTAGTTTCTATGTTTACTTTTGGAAGTAGGCTAGTATCTGACACATGCTCCTCCCTGATGGGAATAACCAGGTGTCTCTGCCACTTCTCCCTTTTCTCCTTCATTTGATGATTATTAATTAAATTCCCATGAAAACTCTTTTGTTGGGTTTGAATCACTAGCAGAAAATAACAAACAGTAGACAACAAAACAGAACAAATGAGCAATGATCAGAAGCCACTGGAGAGTGAATAAAAGTAGGAAGAATGGCAGTAGGTTATATCCCCTATTTTTGTAGCTTCTAACCTGAGGGCACACCAAACAGTACATAAGAGGCAGCTAAAACACCAAGAGGGAGTCTGTCCTCTTTCTGGGGGAGGGGGTGGGGGTGGAAAACACTCACAACAGAGGATGTAATTCAGAGCAGCCAAAGATGCTGGAAAGAAAGTAGAGAGCCAGACATGGGGAGTTCCAAATTATGTACCTAAACTCTGCCCACATTTCTGGCTAACCTCCAAACCAGGTGTGCACAGGAAAATCCGTTAACAGCCCAGCTGAAGATATATGACCTGAACTGACATTTGAGCTGGCACCCTGAAATAGACTTTGGAGTTTGAATCCAACTTCAGGCTAACATCAGGCTTAATCTTCATAGGTTGTCTTTCACTTGAGAATGGATCATATTTTCCTAGTTCCTACAAATTGTGAATTTTATTTTTGTTTTTTGTTTTTTTGGTACTGGGGATTGAACTTGGGTCCTTCCACTTGCGAGGCAGGTGGTGGAACCACTGAGCTAAATCCCCGGCCCAAATTGTGAATTTTAAATGTTGAGCTTTGTGAATGTTATCAAGAATGTAGAAATTTAACCATACATGTTGCATGACTTAGAAAAACATCCTTTATCAGCTCTTCAGATGTTCTTACATAATTTTTGGCTATGGTCTTTTTCACCCAGAGCCAAAGCCCAGAATTCTTCCCAAGCAGCGAAGCCTGGGTCAATTCTAGTAGAGACCATTCAAAAAAACATGGTAAGTCTTACCTGGGTCTCTTTGGGTCTCTTCTGTCCCCTTTTTTCCTCTTCTTCTTTTTAATATCCCCAGAATTAGGAAATAATAAGATTCAGTGTCTTGCTGCGACCTTTGCAGCTAGGCAGTGGCAGAGGTAGGATTCAAACATGGACAGCCTGGCCCCAGGGTTTCTGCTCATAGCCACCTTGCTATTCTACCTTTCTGTAAGCACCTGGACAGCCACAGCTTTGGTTTCTATTACTTCCCATAGGAGAAGACTATAATGAAGAAAGAGAAGAGGTTCTCTTTTTTTAGGTAAGTGCCAGAATCTTGGTTTTGACTTAGTCCAGGCTACACTCACTCTGCAAGCAACCTGATAAGGGCTAAAGGAATTAGTATATCCGTGATATAGAAAACATCAGGCAGCCCCAGATTTCTCCAAACCCTTCCTTCCTTTCTCAACACAAAGTTGGAACACCAGAGTTACAAAGATCTAAATAGCTAGGGGGATTAGTGGCTACTTAGGATATGTTTAGAATGGAAGCTACAGTTTGAAGTTCACTTTTAATTTTTATTCTTATGATCTTTGGGATGGCCTCTTTCTACTTCTCAGTTCCTAAACATAGTAATCTTTGTTATACTCTCCTAGAAAGAGTATAGGGTGCATTAGTTTTCTTGGTTCTTTTACAGAAGGCTGAGAAATTAGAGAAAAAGATGCTTAAGCTTCCTGGGCCTTTTGTTTTTAAATTTTTGAAATGAGACTAACTTTGAAATGCTTCATGTAATACTTTTATGAAAAGCTTCCATTTATGACATTCCCATAAAGTTGAAGACTTAAAGCCTTTAACCAGTTGGTAGGGTAGATTTTTTTTCTTGGATCCACATAAAAACATACACACTTTATTGTGGTCTATTGAGCACCTAATGTTTATTTAGCAAAGGCCAACCTTTGTCATTTTGATGTTAATGTAATGGATGGCTAAATCTTTCTTCAAATTCTAAACCTGCTTACTGGAGAGAACTAATGGTGATGAGGTTCCCAAGTGTGACAATTATGAACTTTTTCTAATAACCCCCAAAGGTTCAGAAATGCATTATCTTTTACTCCTCCAACTTTTCTACATGGACTTCTATTCTGCTGGAGAACAATTCTATTTCTGTGTTGACCTGCCCCCTACCCTTGCCCTTTGTACCCCCATATCCTACTTTGTTCCATCTGCTTTGTCTGAAGAAACCAATTCTCTACCCATTTATGAATATGGGGTTCAACTCCCACTGCTTGACCTTGGGCTGTCCCTTCCCCTCATGCTAATAATGAGTATCTCTTTGCAGGCTTTTCCTGTGGCTTTTCTTTATGGCCCTGATCTTCATTGAGCTGCTGGGTTGCCTGTTTTTCCATCTACAGTACATAAACCCAGACCTTATCGTGGACACCCTGCCCATGCTGATGAGCAGGAGGAACCAGAAGAGGCTGAGAGACTTCTTATCTCCTCTCCTCACTCTTGAGTCAGACACCCTTCTTCCACACTAGTCTGGGGTGACCAGTGGGCCTCACATTGGCCTATAGGAGAGGAATTGAGGCTATGACCTTGTGTAGGGGTGTGGGCCAGGAAGGAAGTAGAAACCTATGACTCAAGAGCTTCTACTTCACATCTGATCTTTTCTTTCAATTATTTTCCTTGTTCTCCCTTTGGAGCGTTTCTCTTTCAAATAAATAATGTGTTTGACCAGAGTCTGCTGTGTTGGGTCTGTGAAACCAGGGGCATTAACTATGCACTCAGGTTCTACCCTGTGCTGTTGAGACAAGATAATAAAAACTGCCCTAGGACTTCCATTCCCTGCTTTATTATTTTTTTTAAGGGAAAAAACAAATCCTCTGTTCATTGTAAGATCCTTCAATTCCCTTTGAGATGTGCATGAGGGGTACTGAATTAAGGAACTACTAGGGTGGACACAAAGCTTTTGCTATTTTACTATTTAGTACCATTTTCTCCCTATAGCTTTTTAAATTTTATGTTACATCTTATAGGAGTAAGATGGGCTGAGAAACACCATTTTCATCCCCACATGTAGTCACTCCTCCTTAAAAGAGGAGAAAATTACTCTGATTTCAATTGTGAATAGAAGACTGAGTAAAATCAGAAAGTGCTCTAGATCAGGCGTACCTAACATGTCAGGGAGCAGGCCACACAGCAGGAGGCGAGCAGCAGAAAATAGGCAGGGGATGCCTCCTCTGGCTTCACAGTTGCTTACTACCACTCTCCTTCCTGCCTGAGCCCCACCTCCTGTCAAATCAGCAGGGACAGAAGATTCTCACAGTGCAAACCCTGACAACTGCACACATCTACATTGCCTGCTTCTTTATATCATCCACAAACTACTCTAACCCACCCCACCTCACCCCACCCCTGTCTTTGGAAAAATTGTCTTCCACAAAATCAGTCTCTGATGCCAAAAAGGTTGGGGACTGCTACTTTAGATATAGCCAAATACCTTGTTATCATTCAAATTCCAATTCAAATGTCACCCTTCCCATAAACTCCTCTGCTCCCTCCTTCTCACTTCTGAATGCTCCTAGCACATTCTCTGGACTTTCCATCATGTTGTCTTCTGCCTTATGGTATTATAATTATGTGCCTTGACTTTGGGAATAATGTTCCTTAATTTATGCAACATCTCACATAGCCCCTTAACGTGATGTCTTTGCAAAGTAAGATTTAGTAAAACAGTGAGTGATTCCTTGGATAATTTGTATCTGGAGGGTGACACTTGGAACCATGAGCCTAGACTCTATTGTGAGGGCTCACATTTTGCAGGACAGCTGGCAGGATATTGCTAGTACAGAAGGAAGGCAGGTATATGTGGCACAGAATACAGGGTCATCTGGTCAGCTGTTGGTGTCTCCATGGTTACAGAAGCTAAATTGGTGGAGGCACCTTCTTGGGCAGCTCCTTCTTCCTAGGCCTTTCGTATGTCAAGTGACCTTTGCTTTTGTAGGGATCATTCTTGATACAGTTTTAACTGAATTTCCCTGGGACAACATCAGAGTAGAAGAGACACTACATGTTTGCTTTGGCTTCAGGCATGGCTTTGTCCCAGATTTTCTCTCTGGGGTCTAAGGAGGAAGAAAACAGAGTAGTTAAGAACAAAGCTCCCACACAATAAAAATAAAATCAACACCACCCTCTTGTGGCCAAATGAAAGCTCTCTGCATTTCAGCAGGTTTCACCAAAGGAGTGGTTAGCAATTTGAATTAGGAAAGATGGATTAGGTATCAGTCCTGGGAAATTCTCTCTACACCTTCTAATAATTCCAATCAGTGCTCATTCATTCATTCAAAAAATATTTATTGATCATCTTCCTTGGGTTAGTATTCTCGGTGTTGGGATTATGGCAATGAATAAAACAGACAAAACTGTGCCTACACTGTGGTTAGAGGTAGACAATAAACAATTGAATCTACAAATATTTGATGCTGTTAAATGGTATAACAAAGTCAGTGGGGGAGGAGGGAGTGCTGAGGAGGAGCAGTTACTGCTTGCTGACCAGGTGGCATTATAAAGAAGACCTGAATGTGTTGAAGGAGCTGTATAGATGCCAAGGGGAGCCAATATGGTAGAGAGAGCAAGCACATGGCCTTGAGGTTGCAAGGTGCCTGGTGCCTTGAATTCCTTTGTGATTTCCTGTTCACATCTCTGTAATAGTCTTTTTTTGTAATTTTTTTTTTTTGTAAAAACTGGTGATTTTCTTTGGTAATATGGAGCAAGAAACAAACATCTGAGATCTAAGATCTAATGCCCACCCCTCCCATTTTAGATACAGAAAGCTGGGGACTTCCAGGGGGAGAGGTGACCAAGATGATGAGGAGAAGCCTAGAGCCTCTCAGAAAAAGGTGTCAGCTTGCTGCTGTCCTCTTCCAGCAGGCACCATCCCAGGGACAAAGCCAAATGGGCTCAGAGGGGTTGAGTTCCAGCTTTGGCTCCACCGTGAGTTGTAGCACTCAGCAAATTACTCAAATTACTTCCTGCTTCAAATTCCCAGTCTAGAGCAGGGACAATATTAGTGGGTAGGATTAGAAGGCATCATGCCTGTGAAAGGGGTGTGGGCTAACGGTGGAGCCAGAAAACATCTCTTTATTGGAATCCTGAGTTGAGTTCTGGTTTCATCCAGGACAGGACCCTGAAGGATGCATACTGTTCAGTGACCAGAGCATCCCTCTTGCAGAAGGGTTTCTGCTAAACTGACTCTAAGGCTACAGATGAATGTGAAGGGAATGGCTGTTACTGGCCAGAAAATGTGTTCACGGGGGATCCCCTGGCCAGCCCCATCTGCTGTCATGTATCCCTCACAAATTCAAAGCTCCTACATTCCCTAACACACTCAGTCTTTCCCATAGACATAGCCCTCCATCCCAATGTTCAAGACAGGCTGGAAATAGCAGCTGGGGAAAATATGGATTAGGTGGCCTCTTTCACAGTCAGCCCTTCTGGAGGAATTTGGAACCTTGAAACTTGTGTGGGAAACCCATTTTTCCAAAACACTGGGGCCTGTGCTGCCCCCAGACAACCTGTCTACATGTGGGAAGCTGGTTCCAGAAGGGCCTGGAGAGCATTCCTGAGACTTGGAAGCAGAAAAGGGATCACACTGCTCAAAATGAATAGTCCTGAGCTAGAGAAATGACTTCCAGTGCCTGGAAGCACACTATCCTAAAAATATCCAACAGTTTCTGAAAATATTTAATAAAATAATGCAAAATACTGGCACAAGTAGGGACAGGTGATGGGCATTCAACCAATGCTAGTTTTCTTTTTCCTATGTTAGATAAGTTTGCTTTCATCTAATTCATCTTAGCTCTATTTTATAAACTGACACAGAAAATGACTGCCTCCTTTACAGTTTAGTCACAAAATTGAACAGCCCTACAAAATGAACATTCCCAAGTCTATTACACTCACCTGACATGACTTCTAGATCATGTATTATTTATCCTTCTCGGGACACCAACAGAGATGGAATACAATACTACAGAGGATGTCTGCCTGGCAGAAGAGTCAGAAAGCCCATGCTCTGTTTACTTTGAACCCTTTGCCTTTATTAATGCTTTAAAGATTTCCTTAGCCATTTTGTTTGCTGCATCACACAAAAATGCAAGCTTGGAGTCCACTAAGTTTTCTGAGCCTTTTGAAAATGAATTATTCTTAATCCACATCTCCTCTGTTTTGTATTTACAGATTGTTTTTAAAAAGCTAAATAGAGTACTTTTCAATTGCTCTCTTAAATCTTATTTTGTTGGTTTCAAGGCTTCATTGTATTCTGTTTCAATCTTTAACAGTTCTGATTCTATAAAGGAAGTAACTATCTCAAGTGGAGTCCAAATCACATGGTAGCTGAGAACTGCTGAATATGGATGCAGAAAGGCTTGCAATAATTGTCAACCTCACGTAGCTAGTTAACCCTTCCTTTAAAGTAGTTAGCAACACTCTTCCCCAGGGAGATCTACAACAGCTGCAAACTCTCTCAGTAGTCTGAAGAGGAATGTCTCGGAGTCTGGAGTCTGGAGCTTGCATTCAATTAAACTGATTAGGCATTCTATCCTCTCACCTATCTTTAAACTTAATTACCTGCCAACTGTTTTGGACTACACTTTTATCAGTACTGAGGATCAGTTTCTTTGATGGAGAAGGATAATCTGAAATAAGACTCTTACCTATCAACACTATACCTTCTTCCCTTGGGAATAGCCTATCCCTTCCATTTCTTTTTGTCCAAACACATTAAAAACCGCACTCATAATACCTTTTTATAAGCTCTTATATTGTTGTGGAAAAAAGCAGTAAACAAGGAGTCTACTATGGGCTCCTAGTCCTAGTTCTTTTGTTTTTGATTTGATTTTAAGCCACATACCCTCTGCGGGCCTGAGGATGATTTCTGGGCCTGAGGATGATTTCTAAATTATTTATGCTGACATTTTTTGATTCAACAAACTAGTGCACTCAGGCCCTTGGGTGAATAAGAAAACGAAAACATCTTTTGGAGGGAAATTCTCCAAGCCCTCTCCTTTTCCCAGAGGATCCTTCTTGAAGCCTGGACCACCTTCTGTAACTCTTCCTTCTGATGAGTTTCCTCAGGTGAAGTTTATAATGCCTGTCTTCCCTAGAAGATTCGTGTTTCTTAAGAATGAGTTAAGAAGTTCAGTTTACATGCCTAGTTCTGCAAAAATTTATTGAGTGGCTACTGTATACCAGATGCTGTACCATAAGTGGAGGGGATACAGAAGATGAAGGAGAGGAGCAGTTCAAGAGTTGGCAGTTACTGTAATTATGCTGTCAAAAACCTCTCAATCTTGTGGTGGATCCCAGCCCTCAACATCAAGGTTAGAGAGCACTCTGAAGCATTTCTGAGGTATAAATTCTGAGTTAATGGGGGCTTAGAACTATTAATGCCCTCAACATTTATTGATCATCTATTGTACTGCACAAATGGTGTTAGGTTGTCCCATATGGTCTCCATTTCATAGTTTACTGAATCTGCCAGCTAGTAGGCAGCAGAGTCAGAGCTCACAGGCCACCTCTGGATTTACCCAAAATGTTTGCCTTTCATGTTGAAAGTTGTCAAAGTCCTTTAACATCATCTTCAAATCCAATATTACCCTACAATTAGCAGAACTATTGAGTGAATATTGTCAGTTACTTTGCCATTGTTTATTTTCCTCTTTCTTCATTTATATATAATGCAGAGACCCACAATCATCCCATTCACTGTTTTAAATTTTACTTTGAATCCCAATTATTTCTCTAGTTTAATGATTCACATTAAAATTTTAAAAACCAGCCAGGTGTTGTAGTACACATCTGTAATACCAGCATTTTTAGAGGCTGAGGCAGAAGGATTGCAAGTTCAAGACCAGCCTGAGCTGTTTAGCAACTTAAAACCTTATCTGAGAAAAAGGGGGACTGGGGATGTAGCTCAGTGCAAAGCCCCTGGGTTCAATGCCTAGTACTGCTAAAATAAAATATTTTAAAATGTCTTGGATACAGTGTTTATTGAGGTATCACAAATCAATTACACCTTTAATATGGCTATAAAATGGAAGAGCTGGGTTTTATTGGAGGTGAGGTAGGAGACTAGAGCCACGGCAAACCAGTTAAACAATTATGAAGAGATTTTCAGTCCTGTAGACCCAGGGCATATGCACAGAACACAGAATCCAGGATGACCATGCAGTTTCCAAACCCATGCACAGGACCAATCAAAAAAGTGCCATTTCTGATTCTTCATTATATCATCTGCAAAACCAAGCAGGCCAGCTGAGTTTCTGATAGGACAATTATCCCAAAAGCTTGGTTTGCATGGAAAAAAGCAATCTAGGAATTCCATATACAAAAGAGCCCTGATGGCCGCTGTGAGTCTGTTCACCAACTCGCTCTCACTCTGCATAGCATATTTCTTTTCCACCTTCAATAAATGTAAATCCACACTACCTTTCCCGTGTGTCTTGTACATTTCTTTGTTCAGAATACCAAGAATCTGGAAAGAATCTCTTCTGTATTGGGGAATTTCAAGGAAATGTTAAGGCCACTGTCACCTGAAGGTAGGTGAGTGTGCTGAATCCAGGGTAGAACATGGAAGCTGAACTAATCATTTGACAGACGACTCTACCAAAAGTAGTTTTTCCTGAGTTGCACAGAGGTGTGGGTCATATAAAGGCCTTATTTTTCACATTTAACCATACCAAGAACGTGTTACAATTTCTAGAACAAAATAATTGGACTAGAAAGAAGCTTAACCAACTTCAAGGGTGACCTTATCCCTTGTGGGTTACTCTTTTGCAAGGCCCAATTTGGAAATTCTTGCCTAGATGTGTGTTTAAGCTCGAAAGAACATCTATTGTCATGTTAGAGATGGAATGTTTGCCTCTCCAAAATTAATACGTTTAAGCCTAATCCCCACTGTGATGGTATTTGAAGATGGGGCATGTGGCAGGTGATCAGGTCATGAGAGTGAAGGGACCCTTTTTAAAAGGAACCCCTGAGAACTCTCTTGTCTTTTCTGCTATGTGAGGTGTTGTAGTCAGGGTTTGCAAGGGAACAGATTTAACACAGGACACGTAATTTATAGGATTCTTTTATAATATTCACCCAGAAAGTCAAACGCAGAGGAATCCAGGAGATCTGTCCACACACTAGAGACCTAAAGAATCCAGCCAAGGGCCTAGATTTCATGGCAACGTCCCACACAAGTCCTGCCAGAGGCCTACAGCCCACGGCAATGCCTCATGCAAGTTATAAGAAGGATCTGGCTCAGGAAGGCCCAAAGACCAGTGGTGAAACTAGATAGCCTGAACTAGTGGGCTGAAGGATTTGGGTCACCAGGCTGAAGATTTGAACTGGAACCAGAAAGTGATGCTCAAGGTGAAGATAAGAGCTCCCCTGATGAGAACCGCAGCCATTCCCAATGACAGTGAGGACCTCCAAGTTCACATAAGGAACATCCAAGTTCACCCTAGCCAAGGAGACACTTTTATAGTTAGTAACCATTACCTGGCCCGTGGGCCCTTACCACCCACTGAGGCTGTGTGCCAGATTGCAGTGAAGCACAGACATCCCTCACTGTGGCTTGATGGTGTTGGTGAAACCAGGGAATTCTCAATCAGGATAAGAACAGAATGCACATAAACACGTAATTTTTCCCAAGGATTCTGGTTCTGGTTCTTTGCTTTTGATATGCAATTTAGATCCCTATATAAACAAGAGGCCAGTGGGAGGTGATGACTTTGGTAGTGTAGCTGTTCATAAGCTATCCACTATTCTGTTAGTAATACCTAATAAACTCATTTATTTGCCAAGCTGGACTTGTCTGAGTTATTCTTTGGTCTGTTGCTGCCATCCTAATCCAGAAGCAATATGTCTTTCATGTCTCTTTGGGAAAATTAAAGAACAACTTAACATAGGTTTTCAAGGTTTATCCATGATGTAGCATGTATTAGAATTTCATTCCATTTTGAGACTGGATAATTACATTGTGTCTGTATCACATTTTTGTTTATTCATTCTTTGTTTTTAGAATGGATTATGTCACTTTACACTTACTGTATTGGTTTTAATTTTTTTACTTTCAATAAAGGAATTCAGCTTTGATTTAAATCATATTCTCTTGCAGGGGCTATTGGAAGGCTTACACCAGACATAAGGGCTCTCAAGAGAGTCCTTTTAGTGAACTGTACTTCTCAGGCCCTTTTGCAGGTTGCAGCATTGTATAAGATCTAGGAGCACAAACTTTCTGCCACAGCTCAATAGATTTTGACAAATTAGAAGAAACTGTTAGCAAATGATTTGGCACCAGATCAAACATACAAGACAGTTGTGTTGAGATGCTGAATTCTCATGACAGAATGTAAAGCTAGGAATCCATTGTTGTTCCATTACATTTACTAATATACCCCTCCCCACAGTCTAGGGGTAAATATTCTATTTGGTTATTTTGTTCTAATGAACCTATGAGCAGCAAACTATAAACCTGGAAGAAAGATCCTTTACTTACAATGTCTCTATTGCCCTCTATGGGCCAAGCCCCGAAACTGAGCCTCTTGGCCAAATAAAATAAGGCCATGTGTCTCTCAGTGACAGAAGATAAGTTCTGAGAAATGTCTCATTGGGTGATTTTGTTACTGTGAGAACATCACAGAGTGTACTTTAAAAAAAAACCTAGATGGTGTAGCCTACTATACATTTCAACTATATGGTACAGCCTTTTGCTCCTAGGCTATAAACCTATACAGCATAGTACTATACTGAACACTGTAGGCAACTGTATCACAATGATGAGAATTTGTGTAAACATAGAAAAAGTACAGTAAAAACACCATGTAATGGGGACTTTCCAGCTCCACTGTAATCTTCTGGGACCATTGTCATATAGAATCCATTCATCACTGACCAAAACATCATTATGCATCATGAGTATACACTGTATTTCAAGTGTCAAGATTCATTTTCACAGACCAGGAAACAAGAGTGCATATGGAGTTCTGATTCACAAATCTGTAACTGACACAACAACTTCCAAGACAATATAAATCGTGTACAATCTATAAAGTGGAAGGCTAAGCAATCCTAGTATTGCAAACAGAGTGAAGGGAGCTTATTGAGAGTGAAGGATGAAGGACCTGGTGATGTAAAGAAATCTATTTTCTGAAGACCCCAGTGGCTTTGTGGCCCGAGATGAATAAATAGGTAACCTCTGGGTGCTGTAAGTAGACATGTTTAATAATGTTGCATGAGAAGGATCAGAGTATATCCATGTTTTCTGCCCAGTGGGTAAGACTATGTATGTTCTTGCAGCAAATATTTAATGAACTCATAGGATACACAAGTAACTATTCTAGTTACTGAGGAGACAGTAAACTAGGCAGACATACCTGATCTCATAACCCAAAACAAGAAATAATCAAAACAACAGTTTCCAAAATATGAAAGATGTGAAGTAGCTAACAATCTGGCTTATGTCTTAAGAAGTCAGCCTAGAAAGGCTATTCAGATGGGGTGACATTTGAGCTAGAAACTAAAGCAGTGATGGTGAATCTTTCAGAGATGAGTGCTCAAACTGCAACCCACAACCTACTTATTTGTCACAAAGTGCCAACACTGCAATTAAACCTAAATACTGTTTTTAGTTTAGAAAAAACAACTCATACATTAATATCTTTTGTCTGAAAAGGAAAAAAATATCATGAGTGCCCTAGGTTCACCACTACTGAACTAAAAGATGAGAAATAGGGCCAGGGATTTAGCTCAGTGGTGCCATACCTACCTCGCAAGTGCAAGGTCCTGGTACAAAAAAAACAACAAGATGAGAAATAGGCCAGTATGGGAAGAGCAGTGGAGCTGTGCAGAAAAAGGACTTGGGAATGATGAGGTAAGATGGCAGGGCACTTCCTGTCAACAGCAAGAGTGTGTCAGGGTGGGCTCATATCCCTGCAGCAAGCAGGTACTGGGAAAAGGAGTAAAGAGCTCTAAGGTTCCATCAGAGAAAATCTTCTGACTACATTGCATGTAAATATCTTTGAGATAAACTTATATAGCATAAACCATGTGATTTCATGTGTTTGTGTCCAGTGAGGTTGAGCTACAGCCCAGCTTCAGCTGGTATTCCACTGGGAACACAGATGGATAACCTCATTAGGAAGCCCATTCTCTGAGTCTAAAGACATCTAAAGTGCAGTTCTTTTACCCAGAACCCAATAAACGCCAAAAGCTTGATGAATAAGGTGAACTTCAAAAATGTAGCTTTTTATATAAAATTAATGGCAAGTTAATACAGTCAAATGTTAGGAATTTGGCTCTATCAGAGAAAATAAAGATATGCAATTTTGTGGATTTGTGCCAAAATATTTTACAACCCCATTCAGAGGGCGTAAACTCCAGTGTGGCATATAAAGTATACCAATGGATGAGATCTGAGGTTTGATTTTAATTTGGTCCTATTTGTAGCCACGAAGCAGTGCTCTTTTCCTTGATGCCGACTACAGGGAAACAGAATTCTTGCCTGTGGAATATTGTCACCCAAGCTGTGGTCTAAGCACTACTACAGCCAGAGTCAGAGATTGGGTTTCTAGTGCAGGTACAGAAATGCTCAGAAATGTGCAGCATGAGTATCTCCATGCAACTCCCAACAGAAAGAGCCCCTTAGCAATGGGACAGACTTTAGAGGTAGATTTTCTCTACAATTTAAGTGGCCTCTTATTGCTCTCATGGGAATCCAAATTCTCACTGCTGCTTGTTCTTGATTAATATTTATGTATCTATGGTAATATTTCTCTGCACCTTAGCTGCACCTGTAGAATTTTAGTATGAAGCTTAGTTCAAGTTCCTTTCTACTCTCACATTTGATGTCTGTCTGTGACATGTACATGAAAGAAATCATCAAGTGTCCATAAAGAGTACAGATAAAGAAAGCCATGAAGTCAAGTAATATTTGACTCTTCCACCTTAAGATAAATGTGTTTCTATAAAAGTTAAACAAAAGTGATAGACATGCCGTATATTTCCCCAGGATACATAAGCACAGGATGAAAATGGTATAAAAAATGAAGTAAGTTATCCCCAAACTGAAAGACATTTTGCTTTTCTCTTCCTATGTCACAAATTACTGAACAAATCCTGTTTGAAGATCGTGGATTACAAGAAGCCTATTAGTTCCCTGGCTTCTTCAAACATCAATTTCTTACATGATAACACTTGGCATCTTATGATCATTTAAGAACAACAAGATACATGGTTTTGAATTATCTTAGAAGTTTAAGTGGTGCTTATGTTAACTGAGATAATCTAAAGCTATTTATTTCAACTGTAATTTTAGGTTTTGTGCTGTATTTTAATTGTCTTCTCTTTTCTTATCACCAGAGATAAGAATTTAGATTGTTTATTAAAGTTTTGAAAAAAATATGACTAAGACTGTCTCATAGAATGTTTTATGCTGGGGGCAGTAGATGACTATAAGATACAAAAAACAAGCTTTATGAATGTGTATATATACATTGCCTCATTCTTAATAAAATAGGGAAGAAATATGACAACTAGTACAAAGCTTGTTTCTGCAACTGGTCACACAGTCATAGCTGGTATTTATAACTACCTTTTTCTACTAGCCATTATGTATTTTCTTGGCCTTCAGCAAGTACTTCAATAGATCTTGGCTCTTTACTTGTTGAAGTGACTCACACTTTCGTTCCTAAAGTGTCTGAGTCATTTATCATCTGGCCTGGATTGGGTGGTGTAGTTTCTTGTTGACATAAGAGATCTCCTTCATTCCCAAACATACTCTTCTTTTTCTCTATTATGGAGTAGTAGTCAAATTTCCCCTTGGTAGTCAGGATCAATCACCTCTGCCAGCACCATAACTCCCTTTGGGGGAGGTCTTAGCTTTCAGTTTAATGGAGTCACTGTTGTGTCTCCTGGTAGAAAGCCCCCCCAAACAGCCCGAATTAAGACTTCTTACTCACACATCACTAGGGGTAATGGTACCATTTCTGTTTCAACCCCTTGGTTCCCAGATCCATGGTTCCTGGCTATGGGAAAAACAGTACATATATTGGATGCTGAATCAAGGCACATAGTGCCTTCTAGAGAACCTTGTTCCAGCCCTACAAGGTATTGACACCTAGATGGCACTGTACTGAATCTTCAAAGGACCATTGTAACATTCTATCAATCCATTTGTTTCTGGATGGTGGATAACATGGTAAGATTCGTGAATTCCATGAGCACGAGCCCATTGCCACTGTGTGTGTGGCTGTGAAATGCATTCTTTGGTCAGAAGTAATCTGTTGTGGAATACCATGACAGTGAATAAGATATTTTATAATTCTATAGATGGTAGTTTTGACAGAAGTGTTATATACAGGGAGGGCAGCCCCATATATAGAATATCTATTGCAGTAAAGATGAAGCACTATCCTTTTCATGGTGGAAATGGTGCCATATCAGGAGCTCAGTGTTGTTCTCTACTTAGAGGGCCTGTTACGGGTTGTATGTAGATGACTTCCCCCCCGCCCAAAAGCCTCATGTGATCATAAGTGGGGCTTTTCAGAGGTGGCTGGATCTGGAGTGTGTCATGTTTGGATCAAGGGTGTGTGATTACTAAATTAGTCCACTGATTGGTTGGCATAGTCCTGGGCATGGATAATAGGAAGGCCCACCCTGGATGTGAATACTACCTGCCCTAAGGGCATGTAGCTTGGATAGAATATAAGGGACAGAAATAGGGATGTTGTTGCCACTTGCTGATTTGCTACTTTGCTGCTTGCTGCCTTGCTACCTCTGCCTGCCATTAATTGTTTATCCTCTGCCATGCCACCCTGCCTTGGAGCCAGCCAACTATGGACTGAAACCTCCAAAAATGGTTAGCTACAAAATAAACCTTTCCTCCTTTAACTTTGAGTGTTGGGTATTTTGTCTCAACAATGAGAAAGGTAACTAAGGCAGGGCCCATATCAAGAAATTCAGCCAGATCCAGTTTTATGTTCTTTCCACCATTATCCCACACCCTTAAAATCTTTTCTGATACCTGTTCCTCATATCTCTGCTTATTAGAATTGGAAAATACAAGTTCTTTGTAAGTGTAGTATACCTCTTCATGGGCCATGCTATGTATCCCTACCTCTAGGGGCCTTCTGAGATTTGAGCTTGGTTATAGGTCTACAGGAAAAGGTAGGTCCTAGGGAGTATCAGCACTGTTTTTCTTGGTAACTGCATCAGGGAAGGTCACTACTGCTTTCATAGGCAAAGCAGGGTTAGTTTCCTCAGTCAGATGTTCAAAGGCTTACGGGTGGCAGGGGTATGGGGGTAAGGTAGGGATGGCTCTATCACTGAGTGTGGGGAGGCCACTTCCTCTGGTAAAATAAACTCATCAGAATTTAGGAGTTCAATGTCCTCAGCCTCATCAGAGTCCCCCCAAACATCTCCATCCCAATTTATATGATCCTATTTTTTTTTTATCAGTGCCCTCAATTTAACTGCACATATCCTTCAAGGCTGAGTGTTGAACTTGTGCCATAATCCATCCAATTGTATAATAAGGACTTGCATTTGTTTTTTGTCCATTTCAACTCTATGGCTGTAATAGAGAAGATTTTCCTTCAGGACAGACTTTAGAACAACTTTAGGTTGTTTATGCATGTCTGGGGCTTGAAAGTGAGTCTTTGAGCTCATTTTTCCCTGTATTACTGCCCAGAGATCCTAAGAGCAACCAGCTAACATCATTATATTTTTGTCTTCCAAAAATGTGCAGAAGTATTATGTATAGAGTTGCAAGTGCACTTCACAAGTGGAGAATTAGGAGTATCAAATGGATCTATGTTCTATATATCTTTAAATAGTTCCTACCATGGTCTATCACTACATTACCAGAGGAGATATTATGGTAATTTTAGGTTTCATCATAGAAAGTCAAGTTCAGGAAATACTAAATCAATTAGGGAAATTCATCCATATAATTCTTTTCCTCTAGAACCACATCTATGGTTTAGAACTAACCCCCCCCCCCAACCATCTCATGTTTTGGGAAGGTGATTGGATTATGGGTATGCTGTACTCATCAGTAGATTTATCTGTTGATGAGATCAGTAGCTAAATATGGTATTAGGAAGTGAGACCTGGTTGGAGGACTAATTCATCTAGCAGAGGAAATTTCAAAGCATCCCAATGTTCAGGCTGTGGCATGATTACTGCTAGCTGCTTTTAGCAAGATCTACAGTGAGAATCAGGGGATGGATTTTTAATTTATCAGGAAGGAAGTGCCTACAAAGCTGTTGGTAAGAGAGCGTGGTTGCTGAAAAGTTATCACTGAAAAGAAGCTAAGTATTTTCCATCAAGACAATAGGAAAGAGGGGTTGAAGGCATTCAGGAATCAGGAAGACTTCACAAATCACAGGCTCAGGGGTGGAAAACTGTAATGCTTTTCCATTAAAAAGAGAGTCCCTGGGATGCCTGCTCAAGAACAACTACCTGGGAAATTGGTTGGCTGGGATTCATTTTGTCATGGTTGCCATCTAGCCATTCAGAGGCTGCCACAGTCGGGATCCAATCAGACCCAGCTACCACTCAAGTTGGTGGAATACCTTGGCATCATCATGGTGCTAGTTTTACAAGAATGCAAGAGTCATGGGGTTATGGAGGCCTCCTCCCAGATTTCAGAATAAGGCCTGGAAGAGTAGCCAAAAGTGTGTGATAGAGTCACAGTCCCTACCAGAAGCCCATGAGAGGGGAGTATGTGAAACTAAGAGTGAAGCTGAAAGTGCAGTGGAGAACCCAAGAAGCTGGAGATATCAGGAACATGGATCATCTGCTGAGGAAAGCCACAGGATGAATGAAGCAAGCCCAAGAGAGAGACCATGTAGGGGCAACCAGCAAGGCCAGAGGAGCAGGGCTGCCCAACCTTTTTGGAGTTCACATCTCACCAACACCTGTCCAAAGTGGTGGATATGGAGCTACAAGATTTAATGTTTGCCCTTACAGGACCAGACTTGCCTTAGTCCTATTTCTTTCTGTTTCTATTTTTCCTTTTTGAAATGGGAAGGTTTATCCTATGTCAATGTATGTTGGAAGTGTCTGACTTTCTTTCTGATTTTTATAGGGGCTCAATATAAAAGAGTTTGCCTTGAGTCTCAGAGAAGACTTTGGAGTTTTCAGCAATGCTGGAACTGTTAAGACTTAGACAATTCTTAGAGATGGGTTAAATGTGTTTTAAATAATGCAATGGTCTTTTGGACACCACAAGCAGAATGTTACATTTTAGATCTAAAATGTCCCCCCAAAGTTTCATGTATTTGGAGGATGATTGGTTTGTTGAGGTGCTATACTTATCAATGGATCATCTGTTAATAAGTTCAATAGCTGAGTGTGCTGTTAGGAGGTGAGACCTGGTTGGGGTTGGGTCACTGAGGGCCTGACAGGGTAAAGTGTATTCTTATTCTTGGCTCTTCCCTTCTCTCTCTGCTTTCTGGCTGTAGTACATGAGTTGAGTACCTTTTTCTCTGCCATGCCCTTCTGCCATCCTGCTTCTGTCTTTGTGCCAGCTAGTTGACTATGGACAGAAACCATAAGCCAAAAGTAAATCTCCTTTAAGTTGTGGGTTTTGGGTATTTTGTTTATTAGGTAGGGTTACATGATCTGAGGTGATAGGGTCCACAATGGCTATCTGCACACTGTCAAGCCAGAGGCCCTTCTAGTATTTGCTCAGTCCAAGAAGCTAGAAGCTGTGGAACAAGAGGGATAAAGGATGGAACACCAGACAGTTCAGGACTGAAGGTTTGGGAGCTCTGTGGAGCATTGCTGGTATGAATCCACAATGTAAAGCTGAAGAAGCTGGAGTCTGATTTCCAAAGGCATTGGTAGTAACAAAAACACACTCATTCAAGCAGAATGGAGCTTTTCAAATGCAGGCCAATTTCTTTCTTCTTCCTTTTCCTTCCACCCAGACTATAAGCTTATTGGATGGTGCCACCCAAAATTAGGGTGGATTTTCTCCATCAGTTTGCTGGCCCAAATGCCAATAATCTCTGTACACTTCCACCGACATAACCAGAAATGTTCTTTACTAATTTACTAAGCATTTTCTAATACAATCAAGTTGACATTCAGCATTAACTATCACAGGGAGGAGGTATTTGACTGGAACAGCTCATGTTTTTAGCTAAGGAGGTAGAGGAGTGTTCTAGATCCACCTTTACAGATCTGTCTGAAGCACAGTTTATGGAGTTATTTCTTGGGAGTTTCTAACTTTCTATAAGACAGTGGAGACAAAGGGCTAGAGAAGAAGCTTTGAGGGAAGAGTAAAGTTTTAGCATCTGAAGAGAATGGGAGGAAGAACTGCTCCAAAACAAGCAAAAAGAAGTCACAAGTGTTGTTGGAGGCCCAGCCGAGGCTTTATGCTGTAAATCATGGTAGCTTATAAGCAGAGGGATTGTTCTCAGCAGCACAGTGTAGAGCAGTTTAACTGCCAGGAAAGCATATGAAATGGAAGGTGCTGACAAGAGAACTGACAATGAGACTTAATAATGAAGAAAATTGTGATCAATAGGGTATTGGTAACTTCAGAGATGTTTTAGGTCTGTATCTGAAAGAGTCTCATGGGAGCTTTAAAATTTTATCAAGAACTACATAGGCAGGGTCTGTAATTTTACTACACTTAAAAGCTATTTAAGTTAACCTGCTGCAGGATGCAGGCAGAAGACCTGAGATTTCTGGGACAGGAAAAATATTTAATTCTTATAGCAAAAACAGTTGCTAAAGCTTTGTGTTCATTTGTGGTGCTACAGAAGTGTCTTAGTTACTTTCTTGTTGCTGGGACAAAATGCCTAACACACAAAGCTAAAGGAGAAAAGGTTTATTTTAGCTCACAGTTTATAGAGGTTTCACTCCATAGTTGCCTGGCTCCAAGACAAGTGGCATGGTGGTGGGGCATGGCAGAGAAGAAATAGTCTATGATGTGGCAGACAGGAAGCACCTAGCAGTGGGCCTTCCTTTCACTTTTACTTCATTCAGGCTACAAGGCTTTGTTGGTGCCACACACACTCGGGGTGGGCCCTCCCATAATCCATACCCAGAGCTATGCTAAACCAATCAGTAGACTGATCCAGTTATCACATTCATAATCCAGTATCACACACCCATGATTCAGCCACCTCCCCAAAGCCCCATCTATGAGTGAACCCTTCTACGGGTTCAGGGGAACATCTAGTTATAAGCCATAACAATAAGTTCTATAACACATGCTTGCACACACACTGGTTTGAGTTATAGGCGGGGACAGTTATCTCACAGAGGCATTACTTTATAGTAAATATAGTAGAAGTCTGGACTTTGTCCAAGGGGAGTTATTACCTTATTCTTCACGTACTTGCTGTGAACACAACCCAGAGAAATGGCCTTTCGAAAGGACAGTCAGAACTTTTGCATTCTTTTTTTTTGGTACTGGAATCGAACTCGCGACTTTGCGCTTGCGTGGCAGGAGGAGGAACCACTGAGCTAAATCCCCAGCCCAGAACTTTGCATTCTTGGTAAACACAGCAAAAAGAAACAGGGATGCTTATGGGCCTATGGAAGATTGCCTCATCTGTAAGCATGGTGTTTAGAAGATACTTGGTCCTCACCAAATGTTAACCATAACTGATAATCAGGTTGACATTCATAATGAAATGGAATTCTATTTAAAATTCAGGGGATATAAATGAAGAAGTTGAAAATCCATGATCAGCGGTAATCATATTTTACTGATAACAGATTTGATATTAAGCGCCAGCAAAATTAAAACTCTGGAGAAGCTGACTTATTTGGAGATGAAATAAAAAAACTGGAAGTTTGGATAAATTTGTTCTAGAAAATAATTCTTTTTACTATTATGGTTTAGACAAAAAATGTCCCCTCAGATGTTGCATGTGTTTAGAGGTAGGGATTTTGCAAATGATTGGATCCTGGGGGGACTACATTCATGAATGTATTCATCCACTGATGAGTTCAGTAGCTGAATATGCTATTATGAGGTTGGGCCTGATTGGAGGTCCACCACCAGAGGCATGATCTGGAAGGGTGTATTACTGTCCCTGGTTCCTTCTTTCTTTCTTTGCCACCTGTCTGCCATGGGGTTATCAGCTGTCCTCTGCAATGCCCTTCTACTCTGCTGTTTCTGCCTTTGAACCAGCCAGCCATGGACTGAACCCACTGAAACTGTGAGCAAAGTAATCTTCTCCTATTTTAAATTGCAGGTGCCCTGTATTTTATCCCAGCAATGGGAAAGTAACTAATAGAGTATCAAGTATCATGCATGTGTAAAAAAGTTAACATATAATATATGAAAAGGCTAAAAAATCATAATCACACATCTGCAGACATAATGGGTATGTATGAATTGCAAAGAAAGAAATACACTTGTGTATTGAAGGTTAATCTTATATCATATACTACTTACCTAAAAGTTGAAATGGATACCACTGGATATAAAAAAACTGGGAGAAAAAATTCCAGAATGTTTCCAAATTAAGAGAATGGAAAACAATTTCTCCCAAGACAACTAACAGTAGATCCTTTCTAACCTAATTTGAAGGTAAGGACACACATAACACTTTTAAACACAACTTCCAGCTCTTTCTCTTCTATTTTTCTCTATAACCTCACAAAGATTCTAGGAATATTCTGTAGCCCCCATTCTGATAAACTTGTCTCATGTGTATTTATTTCTTCCCTTTACTCTCCAATGTCAAAATCTTTATCACAATGAAAAGGCATTTCCAACCAGAAAGAAGAAGTTTGGCTTATAACTGAATATTCAATGAAACCATTATGCTCTCTGTGGTCTGATATTAATCTTAATTGAGAGGCTACTTTCTCAGGCTCTCTTGATGAGAACATGAGCTTTTCAGGGTACAGGGAAACGTCTTGGTTAACACAATAAGATTATTCCTCTTTCAGTTCTCCCCCACCCAGAACAAATATTCAGTGAGCATAAGCATGAGCCATAATTTTTGATCTACAGTTACTCAGAGTTGTTATTTTATCCTCCAATGTTGAAAATCTTTTTTTTTCTTCCTGTGTTGGGTATGGAACCTGGGGCCTGTGTACACTAAACAAGTGCTCTATCATTGAGCTAATCCCCATGGCAAAAATCATTTTTAAAAAACAAAACCAAGCACAAAAACAAAAAAGGATTGAGACTAAGTCCACATGAATGGGTGGCTCTGTGGTACAACTGTCCCCTTGGATTATAATTCTGGTGAGTGAGCTTTTGCTACAGTGATTTCTTTCTCAGTTAGACAGGTAGATCCATTTTAAATCTGGTGTGTGAAGGAATTGAGACAGCTGACTTCAATCAACTGGATTTGCTGGCTCGGTAGGCATTGGTTGTTGGTGTGGTTAAATCCCATAGGCTTGAAAGCTCAGAGCTGTTTTACCAGCTTTTTCTTCAGGTGGATCCCAGGCTCCTGAGAACCAAGAGACCAGATTCAGCACCATTCCTTATAAGTTATAAAGAGGAGAGAAGAAATGGAAGGGAGTGTGATTCTGATTGTATTAGTAAAATAACCTTTGTTTCATGATAAAAGTTAATCTATGGGACTTTATAATCTAACATATACATTATAATAGAAATTCATTTTAAGAAGTTTCAACTCTATTAATTTATGTAAATGTCGCTATTTGAGCCCTTTGAAAATATATGATCTCCACCCCAACTACAGTATTTCTCCCCAAAATATTATTTTCACCAACAGGCAGTCAGGTGGCAAAAACTTTTGCTAACTAGATTAATTTCTTTGGTTTTTCCAAAGATAAGCCAACTGTCTTATTGAGGGAGTAAATTATTGAAGAGTTAAACCAAACATGGAGCTCCCTCTCTTCGTCTCCTGTTTTACTGAATATAAATATATATCATACAGTCAAGATAAAAAAAAGTCTCTGTCCTTGTCTTACAGTTTAAATAATCAGGATGAATTAATTGCAAAATGCTACTCTACACCATTGATATGAAAATCGCTAAAATAAAGCTTAAAAGTAAAGGACATTCTAAGAGTGAAGACCATCTTCCTGTCAGCTCATCTCTTCCTCTCTTCTTATAAACTTGTATGAAATGGGTATTCGAATCATGTGCCTTCTGGCAAGGAGTCAGTTAGTCTGTACTCCAACAAGGGAACAACCTGATGGCTGGACTGGAGAGGACAAAAATTGACTGGGACTAATTTAGTCTCCTTAGCTTCTTAGTCTTTAGTCCAAGCTCCACATCAGGTGTGAATCAGTTTGGTCTCTGTCTGTTTCTCTCCCTCCCTCCCTCCCTTCCTTTCTCCTTCATTTTAAAAATTCTCTGAGGCATACTATTTGAGATCTGATAGAACAAAATGAATTGCATTTTTGGTAATGATCATATTTAGTAAAATAGCTGTGCTTCCAGTGCAGGAGTGAACGAACCCACTGTCTTTTCTCTGTAGAAAAAGCTTAGCCACTTGCTAGCTTAGAGGAAACAACCTTATAACAAATGTGGATGGAAGGAAAGACTGGGTCCATGTTAGGTGTGCCTTGCCCTTGCTCCAGTTTTCTCTTATATGCAGGGAATCATAAGTTCCAGCTCAGTAGGTTACATTGTCTTCTTCTTCACTAGGAGCATCACTACACCTCCAGGTATTAGATGCTCTTGTGTAAATGAGAAAAATGAAGGTGGTCAGCTTGTCCTAAATAAGGTTTATTGTGAAATCAATTCAAAAAATCCAGTAAGTAGGAGTGATGTCTATTGATGATGAATTAATTAATTGGGTTATCTAAGGTAAAATTAAGGTGCTGAAGTAGTAAGTACAATCAAGAAAACAGAAGCCTAGAAGGACCTCACGTGTGTTCTGGTCCCTAAAAAGAATTACCATTGAAAAGAAACATCCAAAGAACTTCAACCCAATAGCATTTTAGCCCTTGTTTGGGGGCAGCTGTACTTTGGTAGAGGGAGCACTGTTCTTGGACATGGAAGACCTGTGCCCTAGTCTCTGTTCCGTGGCTTTCATCTTAAAGCTTCCCTCTGGACATTAAAGAGTTGGTATACAAGGCATGATAGGCAAATGTTTAAAATTTTAAAATGCATTACCGTAAAAGACATTGCCATTAATCACACTCAAAATATTCTTCATCTCTTCTTCAAACACACATCCCATTGTTCTTCTCACTTTCTAAAGCAGTTCTAGAAGTCCACCTTCCTGTCTTTATGAGGTATGATAAAAAAAAATGCAGTGAATGCTATTCCTGAGTGCCATCCAAAGGAAAGGCAGACTCTTAAAAACATTATGGAGTCGGGGATTTAGCTCAGTGGTTCCACTGCCCTCCTTGAAAGCGCAAGGTCCCGAGTTTGATCCCCGGTACCAAAAACAAAAACAAAAACAAAAAACATTATGGTCATGTCCTGAACTGCTTTATTCACCAGCTGTGGCACCAAAGGACTTCTGGCTCTTCCCCAAAGTCAAAATGAATACCAAAGGTAAAGATTTTTAATCAATTCAGGACATCAAGGCAGCCATAACAGTGCAACTAAAGACACTCATGAAAGAAGACTTCCAGAACTGCTTCAGAAAGTGGCAAGAATGCTGGGATGAGTGTGTTTGAAGCAAGGAGCTGTATCTTGAAAGATTAATAGCAATGTGTCTTTTACTGTAAAACTTTTTAAAAATTTAAAAATATACTTTATTTTTTATCATATCTTATAAGATTAAATGATTTTGGTTTATGTTAAAGCACTTGTGATTTTGCCCCTGAAGGACATTTCACAAAGTCCAGCTACTTGGACTGAGCAGCTACTGTACCCTCTGGCTCTCCAGCTTGTAGACAGCCATTGTGAACTATCCTGCCTCTGATCCTGTAAGCTCATCTAATAAATCATCTGTGTGATTACATATTATTATTTTTCTATTAATTTCAATCCTCTAGGGAACCCTAATCAATATTCTATGCACGTAAATAATAAATGAATGGTTACTCTTCTGTACAACATTTTACTGTGAAACTTTTCAAATGTACAGAAAAAAGTCATACAGTGAGCACCATATCCTTACCACCTAGTTTTATTATTTTAATGTAATACAAGTAGATATTAATAAAAAAATTTTAAAAAGCACTCTTCTTATTTCTATGAAAAAATAAACAAAATTTCATAACAATAATTAAAGGATAGCAATAGTTAATACACTGCTTATCATACTCTTTTTTGTTTTTTCTGGTCCCAGGGATCGAACTCAGGACCTTGAACTTGTGAGGCAGACATGGGCATCACTGGGCTAAATCCCTAGTCCCTGCATATCATAATTTTAAAAGATGGCCAAAATGTTACTCAGAGTAGAAGCCATAGAAAAAAAAGACTGGAAACATTAAGCATATGCTTTATCAGAGATCTAGCCATTACTCACCTACTCACTAGTCCATCTTTATTGTTATGCAGTTCAATCTGAAGTGCAGACATCAGAACATTTCTGAAACACTTTGGTTGATCATTTAGGGTCTCTATTTTAGGAACAATTTTTATCTGGATGTTTTGTGTTTGCATGAACACACCCATGTGTATATTTTAGATGCAGCTTTTATGCTTGAGCTCACACATTTTGGAGTCTGAAATGGTTAACTAGTAATTCCACTGTACTTCTATTAGCAGGACTGATGCTTAATGATGTTATGTAGGAACTGTTGTAGGCTGGCAGTGAAGTGGGTGAAAGTGAGAAAGATTTAAGAACCAGAATATATTTTATCCCAGATTCAAATTAAGGAGTTGGTCTTTCTGCCTAAAGTTGCAGAATTAAAAACAACCCTTTCATGGACACAGTGAGAATGCAGAATGCTGAATGGGAGGGACACAAGGAAGAAGAACTCAGCATTTACTGAGCAGATAAGAAAGTGAGTAGATTAAGGAAACATGGAAGGCTGAAGGGCTGAAGGACCACACAGTCAGATAAGCCATTATTGTGGTAATTGGTGGTAAATATTTTGTTGGTTGTGTTGGAGGAAAGCAAAGTCTTCATTATGTAGTAAGTGTGTACAGTCACATACTGATGGTATTGTCACGCATTGTGCCACACAGAAAGCTAAGTGCTTTGCCACAATATTTGTTTCAGAAAAAAGAAAAGCCAAATTATGATGTAGGCACAGATGAGGAAATTGAGGTTTAGAGAGATCTTATGTCTCAAAAAGCACACTGTTAGGAAGTGACAGAACCAAGACTTGCACCCTGGCCTGTCTTGTTTCAAATATATTCTCCTAACCACATGTTTTACTATGAATCCTCTAAAACTTTGCAGTATCAGAAACAAGAGTTTTGGTAACGAGATATATCCAGGAGCAGCTATAAAATTTTTGAGACTCTGTGCAAACTGAAAATATAAGGTTCATTTTCCAAAGATTATTAAGAATTTTAAGATAGCAACAACAGGGCATTACATAAATTAAAGGGCCCTCTTGCACTTGGGCCGTGTGACTATACTGGGCAGATGCTCAGAAGGCTGGACTTGGGTGTGCCTTTGCAGTGTGGAACTGAGATGCACAGATCATCTACAGAATGTGAGCTAGACTAGAGAAGAGGAATCTAGTGTGGACCACACTAGAGAACATGTGGTTGCCCCATCAACCTATTTAGTCAGTTCAAACTGTAAATTTATACAGGAAACACACCATACTGTATTTGTACTTTGTGGCTTGTAGATTATATACCAAATGTATACTGAACTCAATGGTTGGTGGTGTTCAACCTCTCGGGACTTGTCATAAAGTTTGCAGGTTAAACAACTACTCCAGGGTCGTTGGAGCAAGTTCTCTAGACTGTCCCTGTTGACCACTGCTGTCAAGATTCTAGTGTCCCAGTGGGTGAAAATACATAGGCCTCCCTGCCCCACTCCCATGCCTCTCCAGTACTCCCCACAGATGTGACTTTTGCCAGCTATGCTACGTGATTTCAGTTCTAGAGGAAGCTATATGTATCATGTATGACTTACATATAAGTTCCTGCATCTCACACACACCCTCAATCACAGTCCTGATTTTTTGTTTGTGCAGAAGGGATTTAAGGATAGATGAAAGGTAGGGAAGTCTTTGCATGATGTATGTAAATAGACACACCTCTTCCTAGACAAGGAGTGGTAAAGCTCTCAAACTGGTGTTCAAACTGCTTTTGTCTGCTGCCTCATACCCTCTTTGTTTGCCCCTTTTTCCTTGCCATGAAGCCTCTGCATGGAGCGCGTGTTTTTAGTCCCATGATTCCTCACGTCTTTCAGATTGACCCATTTTTCTTTCTTTTCTTTTCTTTTTTTTGTTAACGGGGATCAAACTCAGGACCTTGTGCTTTTGAGGCAGGCAGCAGAAACACTGAGCTACATCCCCAGCCCAAGATTGACCCATTTTCTGTCAAGTCCAGACCTAACTTTGATCTTTCTTTTTAACAAGTCTTAGTGGACCTTCCTCTTTCTCTCAGTGTTGCCCTATACAAATAGCCAGAAGAAAATGAATCCCATGTATTAATTTAACTAAGATTAATAGCTAATACTACTTTAATAGATCACGCTCACACTTCAATGTCCTCATTCAGTGACGAGTAATGAGGGAACATGACACACTTAGGCTGAAACTTTGCAAGAGATATCTCCAATTGAGGGGGATATTCTAGCTGCTTTTAATTTACACAAACAATATTGTAAATATCTCAATGCAGGGGCAAGTTCTGCTTTCTGTGAAGAAAGTGAGAAAACAATGGGTAGTACACACTTATTCACTGTTAAAAGAAAACTTAAAAATATAATTTTTGCTTATTAAATGTTAAAGCTAATGAATGCCATTGGTAATGAGGTGAAATTGATACTCATACAGTGCAAGAGGATAAATTGGTGCATACTTTCTGAAGGGTAATCTAATAGTTCGTTGGCAAAGATTATATACACATATACACACACATTCACACAAGTACACATGAAATAAAATATCTGAAGGACTTATTTGAAAGTTGACAATGTCCTGTGTGGCCTGGCTCTGCCTACCTCTGCAGTCCCATGTCCCACCCTCTCCTTTCTGGTCTGTGAGGTTGCTCACAATAGCTTCTCTCAGTTCTTCAATACACTTCATGTTGCCCCTTGCCAAGGAGCTTCTTGCATGTTACTCTTATCCATTCTGCCTAGCTGGCTCTCTATTCTTCTACTGCTCAGCTCTCAGTCTAAGAGTTACCTTCCCAGGAGGACTTCTCAGGGTACTACACCTCCCACATCCCCCCTCCCCCAGCCTGGCCAGCTTCCTGCTTTTAGAGATGTCATTCCTTTCCCTGTGGTACTTACCCTAGGAGGTGAAGATCTGCCCCTGTGTGATTACAGTATTTGTCTTCTTCCACTCAGTACAAGTTCAAAGAAAGCAGGTTCGTGTTGACCGTTCCATCTCCTGTGCCTGGAAAAGTCTGGAATTTAGAAGGAGCTCCCAAAATACTTGGTAATTAAATAAATGGTGGCATTATCATAAATGTTTATTTTTTTCTTTATGCTTTCTTGTGCTTTTCAGATTATAATGGTCATGTGATACTTTTATAATAAAATTCATTTAAAAATACTTTTCTTTCCCTTGGAGGCTGCAGCTGTTCTCCACAGAAACAGAGCCTGCTGCTTTTGGCTCTGATTGCTTTGACTGCTAGTGTTCTAGGCTCATTTATGCCCTGGAACATGATTATGCTGCATTGTCTGGAATTCTGCCCCAGGTGGGAACATTCTTCCCTGGCCATCATCTTTGGTTTGTTCACCACAAAGCAGGTAACTTGGAAACCTGCTGTAATTTCTCTCTTGCTCTCAAGGGTGCAGCCTGGTGGCTTTTGTGATTCAATAAATGACCCTATGACAAAGGAACACAACAGGCTTCTTTTTACCAGCTAATGACAAGTCAGTAGGATTTTACTAAATGCAAGTCCTGCTGTTCTGTCTGAGGCTGTATCTTTTGGCATGAATCCTTTACACTTCACTACACTCTACTCCTCTGTATTTGAGAGAACTATAACCACTATCACTTTCCCTGTGGAGTCAAACCTAAGCCTTTTCAGGGAATTAATACACATGATTTCATAGTTCCAGTTTGAGATTTAAGTTCTTGCTTTTTTTGTGTACATAATGACAACATAAACGCAATTATGTTGGAGCTAAGTGAAAATAATCTCTCCATATGGTGCTTCAGGTGGCAATTAAGATATTTTTAAGATTTTGGTGGACAAGTTTAAAAAATCTTGTCAGTCTGCAAACATTTTTAGCAGCCTTGACAATATTCACCTACATACACACCGCAGTACTACCAGGATAATTTGTCATCTCAAATCCTCTTTGGAATAAGGTGAGAATAAATAAATATGAATGATCCATCAGAAGAGAAAGAGTCCCCTCAATGCAAAGAGATATTATTCTGATGGGTCAAGGAAGTATTTTCAATTTTTGTTTAAATTCTGATTTTTACATGGCCCCATTTACCTTTTGTCAGGCTGTGAACCCACATAAAGTGGTTGTTGCAGTACAATGCACTGTTTTGTCCAAGATCCTTAGATATGTTTCAGAAATCAGCTTTTTGATGACATTTTTAGACAATTTGAGAGATGATGAGTAGCTATTGATCCACAGAACAGGATCTATATTGGGGTGAAGCAGCAGTAGGCAAGTTGCATTTATCTGGTGTTGAGAAGAAAAGTTGATTATCCACCTGAGGGCAAATGAGGTGGAAACATCTTGGAGATTAGGTTTGTTCCCAGTGTCCTACATTTCAGAGGGATGTGATCATTGGTTTCATGTTTAATGTTTCCTATGGATACTGTTTCCCTCCCATCGATAGTTTATATTTGGATTGACACAATGTAAAATCTATTTTGGAGAATGTTGCATGTGTAAGTTTAACTTGGAACAAAGAAAAATGTGAACATTAGTGGTCCTGCGTGTGGCAGGTACTTTGGGATGATCTTGTCATTCCCAGTCAGTGACAAATGAGGAAACAGGTCTAGATTGGTTAAGGTAATTTGTCCAAATAACTAGTTAATGGAAAGGAATATTAGGTCGTTTCTAGAAATTTTTGTTATTTGTCAGAGGTCATCCTTCTGTAGGACAGATCAAGTCCACTTCCTGGTGATGGCTTCATGTCACCCTTCCCTTCATACTTCCCAGTATTCACTGTCAGGGCCTAGTTACTCTGGCCCATCTCTCTGACATCCATGCACCAATTCCAGAGTCTTCTTCCCTAGCATGAGTCATTGGTAGAAGAAACTCTTGTTCCTGACTGGTCACATAATAGGAAAATGGGACTCTGAGGTGCAGACTATGTCACTGTCACTTCCCATTCTTTTCCTCCCCTCCTGGATTTGCAGTCCTTTCATATGGAGCCATCCAAATATTTGTGTTCTTTTCTTTTGTTTTTCTGCTTGTTTTTTGACCACTTCTGATTTTCCTAGGTCATGCCTTCAAGTCACCCATCCTTCTCAGGGAAGGACAGTGATTTAACTATGGATAATATGCAAGGTATTTTGGGAGAAGAAGAAAAACTAGACAATCCTTTCCCCTGGATTGCTCTGAATGTGCAGTAGGAAGCAATTATGTCTGGAGTCCTCAATGAAGGATGATGGTCATAAGAGGTGAGCACAGAATTGGAAATTAATTTGGACAGGGAATGCATCATGGAGGAAGTGGCATTTGAACTGGAATTTAATGGTAGGAGGGCTTATTTATATTATTTTTTTGAAGAAAGTATTTTGTGGTTGAACTATTGGCTTTCACTTTCTGTAAAGGTCACTGTAATAGGACCTAGAAGCTTCAACTATATTATAAGCTACATCTGAGTCTAAAGCCTAGTCTTAAATATCTTTCTCTTCATAGGAAAAAGATGGTTTAATCTTTCGAGAAAAGTTAAAGCATTAGTGATCTGTGGGCAGCAGGGTTACTTACAGATGGACATAATGATAGGGCATAAGTGTGTTTGTTCACCACAGATGTTCTCCTGCCTCCCTCTCCCTTCTTCTCTTTATTGCTAAATATGCAACCTCAAGTGAGTTACTGTCCTATTTAATCTCAGTTGTTTCATATGCAAATTGGGATAATACTTACCCTGCTCCTTAGTTGTGAAGATGAGTAATTATGTTGTTAAAGTGATCTCTTCAAGTCTGGTCTAGATAGACTGTCTTCAGTAGACTTCATTGAAGCCAGGAAATGAGTTTTACTGAACTGAATATCCCCAGATTCTAGTACATTAGGCACTTAATAATTGTTTATTAAATGGGGGACATATAAGGGTTTACAATCACCAATTTGTTAATTAGTACATATCATTATATTGATCTATAACCTTTGAACTCCTCTGTATTTTGTCTTGTTTGGCTCTTTGAGAAAATATTTTTCCTCCATTCTCTTTAAACTCCTTGCTATAGTGTGGATTTTAAACATCCTCCAATGGTCCAGATATGGGTTTGGTTTCCAGCCTGTGGCACTGCTGGAAGGTGGTAGAACCTGCAGGAAGTAGAGCCTTCTGGAAGGAAGTTAGGTCATAGAGGTGTGCTTTCCACAGGGTAATGGGAACCTGGACCCTGCTCATCTCTGGATTTCCCAGCTACCATAAGGTAAGCAGCCATCTCTACCACATGCTCCTGTCATGGTGATTAGCCTCACCACAGGTCCAGAGAAACAACCATAGATGGAAATATCTGAAACCATGAGCTACAATAAGCCTTTCCTCCCTTTAAGGTGATGTTATCTGGTATTTTGTCACGGTAACAGAAAGCTAACCATCCTCCACCAAACTTAGAGCAAATACAATATTTCTGGGTTTGACTAAAGGTCAGAATAGAATTTAGAAATCTCTTAAGAGAGCTGTTAAAACAATGATGAAATAAGACTTTGGGTTATGATCACTCCCTTTTCCTTTCTAGGACTAAACTCTCATGACCATGATATCACTATATTTTGTTGGCATACTTTAAGAGCTTCCTACATAAATTAAAATGTAGCTATGCTCAAATCCTGGAAAAATTCCTTCTTCTTGATTAATATTAAATCCTGGCACCCTTCTATGAGCAAAACAAATTTGCAATTGCTCCTAACACATTTCGGAGGCGATGCTTCAGTCTTGAAAGTGCTTTCAGGCTGCACTTTTAAAGTCAGTAATATGGGAACTGGGTCTCTCCAGGACAGTTTTTTATGTGAAAAGAAAAAGCACCTTTGTAAAGGTTGTTAATGCTTTTTTTTCCCCTTCTAATTTATGGTGATGAGTTTAAACTTAAGTATTGGCCTAATTCTATTTATATGACCCAGAGAGACCCCTGGGAGCCTGTTTCTTCATGTACAAGTGGAGTTTACACAGAGTGGCTATGAGGATTAAAGGAGATAATGTATATAAAGTGCCTATCAGCATTTAGCTAACAAGTAAGACTAGACTAAGAATTTTCACAAACTATCATTTCTAGAAAATGTTGTGAGGGAATAATCACTCTAAACTCAATTTTTTGTATCATTTGAAACAGAATCTATTCAGAATTCTGATCTTAAGTACCAGATAGGTCACAGATTTTGTATTTGAGGGAGCAGATTAAAGGCAATGCTCTTTCTTGCCTACCTAGTTGGAAAAGACACCCAAATCACATACCAAATCTCAATGTCATTAAGCTCTCGAATCCTCTTATGAAAAAGGTTAATGATTACAACTGTAATCATTAGTAGTTAGTATTTGGGGCAAAACTGTATCTGTTTATCAAGGTCCATTATGATTCACCAGTGGATAAATAATGATAACAAGACCCTGAGTTCTTTTCGAACAAGACCCTGAGTGATTTTTCGAACAAGCAGGCAAGCGAGGGCCCTTAATATCCGGACTCAATCTTTCCCACAAAGCCAAAGTCTTTGATCATTTTTCTGTGCAAACCGATTTAGCTTTTAATTAAAAGCAGTCAAACTAGTTTACCTGTGGCCCAGCAGTCCTGATTTAAGGGCTGTTTGGAGGGGGCCTAAAAGGTGAGCTGAAAATTGAAGGTGGGAGGCCTTGTATTTCTGGAGCTTTCCTCCTCTGCTAGCTGGAGCACTGCACGGTGGAGAACAGCCAGGCTGAGAGAGCGTGGGGGAGGCACTGGAAATCAGGGAGTCTCCCCTTGCTTCGAACCAGTGCAGCGCGTGTGCTCCAACAAGGCTCGGAAGCGGACCCTGCCCGCTGCCCTGCTAGCCCCGGCATCTCCACCTGCACCTCAGCTGCCCGAAGCAGGCCGCATCCAGTGAGCGTTCCGCGCCTCCGCCAGGCCCAGGAGCTCGGCTGGTGATTGGGAGCCGGAGCCTCCCGCCCCGCCTTGCCGTTCTACAGCCCGAGGAGCCGCTGCAGTTTTCCATTGGTCAGGTTCCCTGCCAATCAGTTTACTGCTCGACTCCCCCAAACAGCCCGTTGAGAGGGAGCGTGCTAGGGAGGCGGGGCCTCTGGCTGGGGGCGGGGCCTCGGCGAAGGACTGCTTAGCGGCAGCTTTGGGCTTGAGCTATTGCTCTGGACTGGAGCGCAGCATCCTCGCTACAGGCACTTGGGCTGTAGCACCTGGTCAGGTAAAGAGAGCCTTGTATTCCTCCTGACCGCCTGCCCCACCTCTTCCCCATCAAAGGCTGCCTGCTCCGCTTCCCCTAGCTTCAGGGTTCGGGTCAAATCTCTTCAGCCCTGCTGCTACCTTATCTTCCCTCTACGTTGGCTCCTCCAGCAGCAACCAATCTGCTCCGAAGTGCGTTGGTGGCCCCCGGGTCACTCCAGCTCTCCCCACTATAGACCTCCTGTGGTTAACCCTCAGGGCCTTGGCCTCATGCCCCGCCAGTGCAGACTCATCCCAGCCTGGCACAGGAAAGGTGGAAGGGACGGGGAGGGAGGGATGCAGCTCTCTATTTTGAAGCTGGAGGTACTTAGCCAGGACCAGGAGCACTGCAGTGGGTTTGGATAAGGATGGAAGCGCCCTCAAGATGATGATTGTCTGGGACTAGGAGGGTATCTATTGCTGCTTTGTGCTTGTGTTATAGGTGGCATTCACCAACACCTTTTGCTTTTCTGTTACCTTTATCTTCATCCTCATCACCACGACCACCAGCATCAACAGCATCTCTCTTCTTTCATCAGAGTTCTTCAAGTTCTGTAAAGGCAGACTGTGTTCAGGCATGTAAGTGTTGCCTTCCCCCAAATAGCAAGCAATGCCCTTGCTTCCTGAGACCACAGCCAAGCCCTCTTTTGATCCAAGGACAAGTGGGGTGGGGGGACACTATGAAAACGAATGAGAATGAATGGTGGGGTGAGAATGAGTTGTAGTGGGGTGGCCCTTAATCCTCATTTGTAGTAGAAATTGCCAAAGAAACCCTTTGTTTTAATCATCCATATTTGCTGATTCCTGTAGAGTTTGACATCGGCACTCACACACTCGGGATGGGCTGAATGCAGAGTCTGGGACCAGCGTTTTAGACTTGTACAATCTTAGTATTTCAGTAATGGAGAGATGAATATTTAGACTCAATCCTTTATGAGAATCATAGTGGCTACAGTTATACTAAAGCATGTTTACTGTCCATGTTTGTGTATGTGGTGTGTGTCATCATGTGTGGTGTCATCTTTGGGAATCTTACCTCTTGGGAGAGAGAATTACATTGTTTTATCTACATCAGGTAGTATCATATAGGTATATCACTGAGATCCAGCAGTCTTAACTGTTTCTGGGGAGTACTGCAAGAACTCTTCATCCTCAAACTTATTAGTGCTCTTTCAGGGGGGAAAAATAAAGCTGAAAATTATGTACTAGATTAATTGTCACTGTGGAAAATGTTGCTTTACAAGTATTCTGTAAATCACAGGTCTCTTTATTTAGAGACATCTAAACATTAATCTCTTTCTCTCAGTGGTGTTAAGAGATCCATAACAGTACCATACAAATACAGCATTTGTAGACATACTGCAGGAACTATGAAGCTGTGGCCTCCCTGGAGCGAAACAATGAGTAATAACTGAGAGGCAGTGTATCACAATGGTTAAACTCAGATAGCTTCAAATCCTACACCAGCCTCTTACTACCTGAGTAATTTTGGCAAATTACTTACCCTCTTGATCTTTAGTATTTGATCTATAAAATAAGCATAATATTACCTGCTCATAAGAAAAGTTATGAAGATGAAAGGAAATAATATATGTAAAATGCTTAGTAATTTCTGCCAAATAATAAATAGAGAATTAATGTTAACTAGTCAACAAGTATAATAAAGGCTCTAAAAAGTGCATTCTTTCCCACTAACTTTCTCTGTCCTTTTTAGATCTCAGAGCTGATGCTAATGGGGGCTAGTAGTCTTCAGGTTCCTCTAGGGTTTACATATTAGAAGGATGTCACTGATTGTAGCACTCTGTGTTTGGACTGACATTTCTCTCACCAGCCTGTGCAAATGCTTAGCAAGCTGTCAGTTAAGATGCATTAAAGACAGCTTTAGAGAAGGTTTCTGGGCCTCTGGGCCTGTCCTTGGCTATTCCTTTCTCGCTGACTGTTCACTGCACTGACTCGATAAACTGTGCTTCTTACGGAATCATTAGTGAATGCGTTGGCTTCTGCCCAAAGGTAGCTAAATTGCTTTTCTTCAGTTGTCCTTGGGAACTGAAGAAACTCTAACCTGCCAACATGTGATAACTTGCGTTTTACATTCTTTTTCTTCCCTAAGAATATTTTCTTGTTCATATTGAAAACAGAAAGCAATCATAGAATATCTATGTAGTTCAGTTTTCTTTCAGGAAGGGAGGTTAGCAGTTTTATGTGATTTGGAAGGAATATTTTGAAATTTAGAGTACTTTGTCAGTTATATTAGTTAGAATCCCTTCCATTGTATGGGATAGAAATCCAGCAGGAAAAAAAAATCTTAAGCAGAAATGAGCATTTTTTACTGGAGTGAGTAGGTTTTGCTGAGGATGCTGGTCTACCCCCAGGTGGATCCCAATGTTCTATCATTCAGAGGCTTTCAGGGTTGCAAGGTGTTCTCTGATTCTTTGTCTCTCAATATTCTGGCTATCTTTTTTTGTTTTTCTGTCTTTCAGTTCTGTTCTTGCTTCTCTTGGTTTTTTTTTTTTTTTCTTCAATAATGAGGATTGAACCCAGGGCTTTCATACTGAGCTACATCTCCAACTCTTTATTTTTATTTTTTTATTTTGGACAGAGTCTCACTAATTTGCTAAGTTGCTCAGCCTGGGCTTAAACTCGTGATCCTCCTGCCTCAGCCTCCCAGAGTGTTGTGATTACAGCTCTGCACCACCTCACTCTGCTGATCTTATGCCCTCATAACCTCTAAATTCACATCTTTTTAGCTTTGTAACCCAAGGACATCTCTATTCTTCTCTAACTCCAAAGTAAAAGTTCCCCGGGAAGATCTGTGATTGATGAGGCCTTTGTCCTGGGTGTGACCTCCCTAGACTAAATGCTTCAGGCAAGGGAATGAGGTCCTGCAGGTCCTATGATTATCTGAGAGTGGGTTTCATATCTTGCTTTTCCTTCCTATGTGGATGTGAAATTGGTGGACCTGTCCCCTCAAAGGGGAATGGGAACAGGTTGTAATTTAATGTGATGATGGTAAACAGCCTTGACAGCAGATTGCAAAATACTTCTACCTCATATGCCATGCCTCAGTGCAACTTTTATATTAAATCTCTGGACCCATGTGTATCATCCGAGGCTATGGTATTTTTTAGATGATCTTATCTTTTAATTTTTTAATTAAAACTTAATGTAACTTTATGAAAATTTATGAGGGATCTTTAAAAGCATGCACTTATTCCACTGTTGATAGTTTGGTCAACTTTGAGGGTTACTCACATTCTCTTGTTGGGGCCTGGTTTTAACAGCAGCCATTATTTTTAGATGTACGTAGTTACTGTCTTAAAAATCAGCTTAATTCTCAGCAGGTCCAAGCCTGTGTGTTGACAGTGTTATAGCCGTTAATCTGATTTGCTTGATTTTGCAGAGATGCTAAAACATGGGAATGGTATTCTTGTGGAGCAGTGTCAGCTTATACCAACAGGCTGGCCTTGTGGAGGAACTGAAACATCCCTGTCCTTAGTGTCTGTGCTGATGTGCTGACAAAGTAGTCATCTGTGTGTCCTGTAAGATAGTAACTATTATAGTGGGAAGATGTTATGAAGGCTACAAACATCCTTACCCTGTCGACATGTAAAACAGAGGCTTGGCAATGGATCATCCCCTGTTACTTGAGATTCTCAAGTTTTCTGGCTAAAAGTAAAAACCATCACAGCATAATATGGATTTCTGTACTTCTGTAGAGGTCGAATGTATATTGCCTTAGTAATGTGTGGGAGTGGGAACTGGATGAGAGTTGTTCCTTCTTCGGGCTCCTTACCTTACCACTTTCTTGAAATGACCAAGATCTCTGAAATTCTCTTCTGCAGGAAACTGGCTTCTGGCATTTTATTTTTTTTCAGTCAGTGCATCTTTTATTTCCTCATCTTAATCAAAACTGACTTGTTTTATTTTCTGTCTTATTGGGACATGACTATTTTCTCCTTTTGAAGATGTCACAGGTTAACACCTTTCAAATTTAACACTTTGTACTTTGACTTTCTGCTGATAAGCTGTTAAGGAAATGTTTTGGAGGTAGACAAGACTTTTTAGCATGCATGTTGGCCATCGGGATCTGGGCATTAATTGAGAAGTAGCAGACATAAGCTGAAGGCTGACTGGAGAGAAGAGATAAAAGCAGGACAGGAAATATAATTATGTTGCTACTTTCAGGGTCCTGATACTCATATGCCTGCCTTAGGGTTTATATCTAAATAAGAGTGTTTTCCTGCATGTTTTTGTGAAAGAAACACAACATGAATGGCTGATAGTTTAGTGCTCTCTTTGGCAACACATATTCTAAAATTGGAACCAAATTGATATTTTAAAAATCAGTTGTTTGATTGATATTTTAAAAATTCATCAAACAGCAGCACTATTGTTAAACACACTGTTTGCCAGGGTTGCATACCTTTTATCCACGTGAGTATAAATCCATGCTCATCAATCCCAGGTACTTTCTCCTGTGATGTTCTGTGCGAGTCGTGGAATGAAAAATACAGATGTTTCAGAGAGGAGAACTTTATTATTTATTAGGAGAAACCCTCCTGGGGCCTCACTCACTGTGGCAATTTGGGGCAACTCTAAGATTTCCAGAACCTTGATGTTTGCACGAATGAAGTTCAAATGAATTTCTCTGAACGAGTGGCATCTGTAGTGAGTGGGAACCCTCCTTTGCAGGTGATCATGATACTGTCTCATGCTGCCCAAGAGCTCCTCTTTGAGTCTCCAGAACTCTTTCAAGGGTACCAGTTTCTCTGAGTCCTCAAGAGCAGGGTTTCTGTTCTTTGATGCTATAAACATTGCTGAGTTAGGATGGAGAAAATATTTTGGAATACTTTTTGTCTTAGTGTTTAATGATCTTTCTTCTCTGTGAGAATTACAACTTGGCAAATATTGTTAGGTTGAAATGTGCAGGTCCTTTAAAGACAGTAAATAAAATCCTTATCACTGCTTCCAAAAGGTGCACTGCTACTTTGATCTGAAAGCCCATGTCTATGGTCCTAGCCCTGTGAGTACTAATGAAGCTGATTTCTCACCATTAAACCAGAAGTCCACATAATTTGTTGATATTCTGTTGTGAGAAAAATGTCTTCAGAGTCTATTCTCAGGGCAGGCAGTGAGAATGAATTGTATGTTCCCTCTGTGTCTGTCTTCAGGCTACTATAGCAGTAGGTAAATGGCATTATATCTCCTTATAAATGAGGAAATCAAGACTCAGGTTAATGTGTTTGCTTAAAGATATACCTCTAAGTAGAATTTGGGTAGTATTTATTCTACTTGCTGGGCTTACAGTCTACTTTCTGTGTCCTAGTAAGCCATGAGATCGTTCCTAGCTTTAAAAACTTTTTAAGCACTTAAAGCAGGATAAACCATAAATATAGTACAGTATTCTGGATATATATCTAGTGAGAAGTGAGAGGTGCTTTTTTAGGCATCAAAATGGTCATCATTTCTCTTTTTAGATGAAGGCAGGCACTTTAGAAAATTCTCTGAGCCTAACTCATATTGGGAAAGCTTTGCAAATAATTTTTTTAAAGCCTGCAGATCTGCATAAAACAGAACTCATCTACAGAATTGGCATCAGTTTTGTCCTCATTTGCCAATGTTCATGTATCCTTTTATCTCTATTTCTTTTGTAGCATCCTCTACCTCCCACCTACAGAAGAAGATGGGCAGAACTTTTGAATCCCCTCTTTCCTACCCGTTCAGCTCTCAAGTAAATATGATTAGAACATATTCCACAAAATACAGTACCACAAGAACTGTCCTTGTGTTAAGGACACTTTTGGATTTGCTTTAAGCTGGTCCTAATTCTAAGCCCTGAAAACATACATTAATTCTAATTTTTATGATTATTTGAAGAACTGAAAACTTTTGAAGTCACAGTATGTTAAGAAAACTATGACACACTGATAAATAAATAAATGATATTCTCTTAAGCAGTACTGTTTTACCTCTTAACCTATAATTCTTATATCCAAATTATTTTCTAGGCTGGGAACAAGATATTTTTCTCATGGTATGATAGAGAAAACTGAAATGAGGGAACTTGCTCAAAGTCACTCATGGCCAGTGGCACAGCTAGGAATAGATCCAGGTCACCCAACTCCCTGGGTTTTGTTCCTTAGGTCCATCAACCTCTCTTCAGGAAGTAATAATCTGCTGACCACAAGAATTAAGAGGGCAGTCAACTCCCAGCTTCAGCTTTGGGAGCTTGGTTTTTTTTTTTTTTTTCTTTTTTGATTGGAAAGTGTCCATAGCTGCCAAATTAAAGAGCTCCACTACCACAGAAGTTATTAAGAAACAAAATTTTGAAAATCAGTGACAAGTTGAGCAAATAACAAAGCAAAACAGAAAGATAACTGAAGACTCCAAAGTGTTTGCATAGGGTATTTCTGCCCAGATCATTTCTAAGAAGGAGGAAATATTTATAAAGGGTGAAGGGCCACGTAGTCTACAACTACATTATGTAGGGGTTTACACGAGCCCTGGAAAATAGCATCAGGAAATAAAAGTCATAAACAAAAAGATGTTTAAAAAATGCTATATATATATATATATATATGTATTTTTTTTTTTTTGGTACCAGAGATCGAACTCGGGTCCTTGTGCTTGTGCAGCCAATGGTAAAACCACTGAGCTAAATCCCTGCCCTGGTATTCTGATTTTTTAAGGGAGGGATATATATGTACTATTGCTGGAAAAAAATAGGGTCAAATTCACGGAGAGAAGAAGCAAAACTACCCAATCCTCATTTTGCTCCTGTCTTTTCCATTCAAGCGTAATAGCTGAGAATCTTAAAGATAGATATAAAAGAAGAATCTTATGTCTACTTTTTTTTTTTTAACCAGTTATTTTCATTTCTGTGGCCTTTTCTCTGCAAAGGTGGAAAACTTTACCTTCATCCTTTGTAGGGTCACACTACTCCCCAGAGTTAGGTCCAGGATCCAGGGACTAACACTGCGCTGAAACTTCTGGTCATTGAGGCATTAGGCTACAAAGGTTAACACAGTGTCCAGTGTTTCCATTCTCACGACTCTCTCAGTTGTTTTTGTATCTAGGTTGTGCTTGGTCCACAGGAACCTTTTGGCGACATTTCCTATGGTTTCTGCTGCCTGGATGCACCACACATGGTTGCATGGTCTGTGGCCTCCCTGGAGAGAGAGGGTAAGGAAGCAGGGCTGGGGTGCTCCTTCCTCCAGCACCCTCATGCTTCTCTCTTTCCTTTCCTGACAGCCCTGGAGAGATAACCCTCCTCTCCTGTTTCTCCACAGCTCTTCATATCCATAAATCTCTCTCCTATTCATATCTTTCAGGAAATTCCCCATGTCAGTCTAGAACTTTATGATTTTACAAAGCCATATCTAAAATTATTCACTGGCTCTTTCTGTTTTTCTTATCACATAGCTCTCCCGATGCAATGACTGTCCATTCTGATACCTTAGGTCAAGGAAAAAAGAAAAATATAAGAAGAAATAAAAATAACATTAATATTTCAGGACATTACTGTCCTATCAAAGTACAGTACTTTTGGATGTCTATCTTGTTCATATCCCTTTTCCTTTCTCTGTGAATGGCCACAATCTAGGGGTAGGGTCCTTAAGTACATGACCCTGTCCCTGAGCAGGACTAATTAAACCAGGGATAGAATATAATCTAAACTGAACCATGTGGCTTCTCTTCCCCAAATCAGAGTTTTGAATTGGAGGATTGCAGTGACTAGTGGTCACTGGAGTTAAGCCAGAGAAAGAGAAGTGCTCTGGGGCATGCCTGTGAACCTGCTCCACAGGCCCTGTTGCCTGTTGTTACTGTTCACTTTTCTTCTGTTTCTTTGATTTTGTGAAATTCATACACAATTTTATAAGATGAAATATTCTTCTCTTTTTGCTTAAGGTCGCCCAAATCAGTTTCAGTTTCTTGCAACCAAAAGTAACTTACGAATTGTCTCCAAAATTGCAAAGGCAGTAAAACATGGTGAAGAGGAAACTGAAACTCAGCATAGGTGAAGATACAGTAAGAGAGAATCTAGCTTTTTAATATATGTTCATCTGATGATTTAAAGTGACAGTTTCTTGAGTTGTGCTTGTGATCCTGGAAGAAATTTTAGCTTTTTTTTCAAAGGTACTGCTTTTAGCCGTGGACACTGCCTTGTAGTAGGACCACGGGCCATCAGAGAACAGGTACATGAATGGAGGGTCTTCAAAAATGAAAGCTCTTCTATTGGAAGGCTTGCTGAAGAAGTTGGGTGGTGTGGTCAGGATTAACAGTCTCAGGAAACATGGGTGGCTTTCAGGTCTTTAGAGGATGCTTGACAGGAGAGGAATTAGATTTACTCCTTGAAGTTCTGGAAGTAAGAAGCAGCAGTAGAAAGAAATTAATAGAAATAGACTTTTGTCCAAAATAAGAGAAAAAAATTTTTTTGCATCTAGAGATGTCTGGAATCCCATCCCTTTTGAGGTTGAGAACTCTTTGGGATAGAAGTGTTCAGGGTAAGATTGGATGGCCCTTTAGGAGTTGTGGTGAAGGATAGAATCCAGCATTGGGAGGGAGATAAATAGGATGGATAATGTTCAAGTTTTCTTTAAAGCAAAAATTCTGTTTCCCTATGAATATCATTAGCTCTCTTAGAGGAGAAATACTGGCTCACATTTTGACAGAATGCAGTAGGAGTTAAAGCATTTCACAAATAGAGTTTTATGAAAAATTTCTCCCTTCATTTAAAAAAATTCATAGGCCACATACTTTCATTGAGAGTAAAGGAAACAAAGATGTATTTTCTGTTCTCTAAATTGGAATAATCAGTGTTAATACTTTTATAGCCAGTGGTTCCCTGAAATTGAAAAAAAAAAGACCTTTTATATTATTGATATTATAATGCAAAATTCTGGGAATACTGGATTTTCTTATAAAACTAAGTAGATTTCTTGATTTTAAGGAATAAATTAGTATACCAACATTTCTCCCAAACTTTTCCCCAAAAAAATGAAAAATAAAATTTGCTCTGGTAGTGGAAATTTAGCTCAGTGGCACTGTCCCTACTTCGCAAGCGCAAGGTCCTGAGTTCAATCCCTGGTACAAAAAAAAAAAAAAAGCTCAGATAACTTTTCCAAATCTATGGTAGCTCAGATGTTTGATTTACCATTCCAAAACATCCAGCATAAGCCAGTCCCTTTAAAAGTTGTGTCACCATTGTGTATTTTAGATTATTATCCTTAACTAGAGAGGAAAAGCTGGATGTCAGTATGTCACTTACGAAAAGCAAGTAGATGTTGACATTCAAGAATCCTGTTTTAAACTAAGACAAGACAAGGAAAGCTACTTAGTTTCAAAATCCTGATCCTAAAGGCTCCATCTGACATAGTCTGACATTATGAAGCTTTCTATTATATCTCAGTCTTTATATACACACCTTTAAAAATGTAAGCATACATATGGCCATTTTTAGTTGTTTATTTAAGTGGACTGCGTTTATAAAGAACATTCAAAAGAAACTAATGTTTTCTATGTTGTAAATTGGATTCTCAAAGTAATTTAAAAGACAACATTCACAATATAAGTAAAAAGCATACTTTACTTCTTTTAATGTCTAAATTAAAAGGAAAGAAATATAATCATGAATGTAGAATAGAGATGTAAAAATACTCTTAAATAATTTTTTTAATTAAAAAAGTGTATGAAGAGTAAAATAACAATTATCTATATTCCTACTAGAAAGAATTAACTACATCTTGGTGTATTTTTTCCCCTTTATTGTAAGAAAATACACTTTTAAAATGGATGTTAATTATCAAGAATTCAAATAAGTAGATTACAAAAGTAATTTTTAAAGAATTTCAAATACTACAATTCCCATTGTTTTCCTTAGATTAGCATCTTTTCAGACATCTGTCGATCTATCTGCAGGTTTAGATAGAAATGTTTTCATAAAAAGTGAATAGAGAGGTTAAGTATAACAAAAATAGGTGGGGATTTAGCTCAGTGCCACTACACCTGCCTTGAAAGTGCAAGGTCCTCAGTTTGATCCCTGGTACCAAACCAAACAAAACAAACCCAAAACAAAAATAATACATTAACATTTTTTCTTCAATTTGAAGCAGTTAAACAAAATGAATAGAAACTGAAAGAATTTCAAATGTGTTTACCACATTTCAAGATATATTATTTCTTCAAGAAAATTCTGGCTAAAAATAAATTACCATGAGGTTGTTCAGAAATAAGTCATCATTGTCATTATGATGTATTTATAAATTACTTTCTTCTTCAGACAATATCAGTTGACTACCTGTTTTGAAAAGATTAACCCTTTTGAAACTTCCTCCTCACTTCTTCCCACCTCCTATTGTTAGTTTAAAGGAAACAAAGATGTATTTTCTGTTCTCTAAATTGGAATAATCAATGTTAATACTTTTATAGCCAGTGGTTCACTGAAATTGAAAAAAAAAAGACCTTTTATATTATTGATATTATAATGCAAAATTCTGGGAATAATTTTTACTTCTATGTCATTCAGGTCATACCATTCTATTCTGTTCTGTAAATATAATATTAAGTATTATTTAGTGGTAGCTCTATGTTTAAATGGTTTTCATGCATATGACCTCTGGGCATTGTGTCTTTGCACTTTATTTTTAGGTATTTTATCTACTATTTGATGTCAGCCTACTATATCAATGCAGTCATTCATAATCCCCAATAATTTGAGCCTCTGAAATTGTGTAAACCATTATTATTCACTCACTAAAATCTTATTGCATATTTGCTGGTGCTAAGTATTTCTGAACCATAAAAAATAAATGCTCAATAACACAGAGCCTCTGTTCTCAAGAATTCAGAGCAACCAACATGTGACAAATTCCTAGTGTGTTAATTCCCTGAGAGCTGTTTTATTATTTCTTTTTGCTTCATGTGATACAGGATTCTATAGGCCCACATGATTAATCAAATGAGTCTTTCTTTATATGTCACTTGGTGTAATAAGTGCATTAAAAGTTACAGCTAATTCTGTCTTGACAGTAAACCTATTAGGTAGGCATTTACTATCTCCGTTGTATAGATAAGGAAGCTGAGTCTCAGTAAGCAACATTCTGTCTTACTTACTTTCTTGTTGTGGGGACAAAATATCCGACACCTGGAACTTAAAAGAGGAGAGGTTTATTTTAGCTCACAGTTTGTAGAGGTTGAAGTCCACAATCAGCTGGCTCCAAGGCAGGGTGGCATAGCAAAGGGGCATGACAGAAGAGAAAGCTCATGGCATGGTGAGTGGGAAGCAGAGCAGAGATCAAAGGAAGAGGGGGATATACACTCTTCCAGGCCATGCCCACAGTGATCCACCTCTTCCAACCAGGCTTCACCTCCCAGTATCACACACAGCTATAAATCCATCAATAGACTAATCCAGTGATGACCATCACACACCCATGATCCAGTCACCTCCCCAAAGCCCCACCCATGAATGCCTGAGGTTTGGAGGACATCTCGATGATATAAACCATAACATATCCTAAAGTTACACAAAAGGATTTGATTGTGAAACTCACTTTCATCTCATGACACAGACATGGGTCATTTCTGCTGAATTTCATAAAGGAAAGAGGCACACGAGCTGCTGACTGTCATCCAGTGGACTGATACAGCAGTGTGTATACAGTCTAGAGATTCCAAGGCTGCTTGGTGTTAATTCTCTCTTCTACCCTTTGTTGGCTTTCTGACATTGAATAAGTACCTTCACTTCTCGTCACTCAGTTTTTGTCTGAAAAATGGGCTTTACCGTGAGAGGATTAAATGAAGTATTTTAGATTAAAAACACCACAATGCTTTTCACAAGTGCTCCAGAAATTGTAGCTACTCATATTAAGTGTTCGGGATGCTTAAAGGAAGGAATAGTATGTGTAGAGCTCCTGATTCCAGGGAAGCAGATGGTTTAGTTTGGACTCTGTTGAAAGCACAGGAATTCATCAGGTGAGCGGTAGATGGGATGTTGTTAGAAAGAGAAACTTGGAATGAGAGGTCCTGCTGAGATGCACAATATGTGCATTACCCTGCATAACTCCTGCAACTTCCTTCCTTCACTTGTATTCTAGGGAGCCTGCAAACAGGAGCATCTGTGTTCAGAGAAGCTGACTTGCAAATAGACCATTGTATCTTACTGGACCATCTACCCATTGAGTTGTTGAATGAGTCAGTGTCTGTACAGCTCCAAGGAAATGCGAGGTGACAGGGCAGTTTTAGGGCTATTGGTCCAGGAGGCCAGGGGGCATCCCAGGCCAGTGTAAAAGCTGTAGATGGCCTTAAGAAGGAGCCCACAGTCTGTCAAAATATTCTAGAGTAGTGTTTCTGAACGTTTTTTTCTATTGTTCCCCTCTTATAGACATTGTTTTCTCTAATTTCCTCTTTCTCGTGAGACCTTAATACCACATATAAACTACGTATCAGTTTATATACTGTTTACTTATCTTCTTAATATACAAGAAATGTAAGTTTTTAATGCGTTTCTCATAACCATCTTGAATGAACAAGACTTCAGTTAAGCTGCTGTTCTGCAGCTGACCATAAACTTGAAGGGTCTAGCTGCTGTGCTACTAAAAGCCATTTTTTAAATTATGCTTTCAGTTGCACTTCAGTGATTCCTTCTAGAAAAATAATCTTGACACTAACCTCCTACCTGATCTCTCTGTGCCTTAAAGCCTTTATATCCTGTTTTCCATAAAGCATTAGTTTGACCTTTAAAAAATGTAACCAGATCTTGTCTCTACCCAGCTTAAAACTCTCCAGTACCTTCCCACTGGACTTAGACTAAAATTTAGACTCTGTATCTTGGGCCCTAAAGCTTACCTGATCTGGCTCTTGCTGATCACTCCAGTCTTATCCACTTCCAGCCTGTGTGCAGGAAGAAGTACTCGTGTGGCAGAAAAAGCCATTGGACAGAGAGCCAGAGGTATTCACAGCAAGTGGATTTCAGCATGCAGAGAGGATGTAGGTGGCACCAACAGCAATGGCTGTACTCTGAAAGGGCACAGAAGAGGGGATTTGCCTGTTCTCACAAGTCAGGAGAGACATCGCTGAAAAAGTAACAGCAATAGAGCTAGTTATAAAAAGTGTTTAAGGGTGAAACCGTGAAATATATGAAAAATGTTTGGGAGTGACATAGTGTGAAGAATGGATAGGAGTCATAGTCTGTGCAGAGAGAACGGTATGTGCAGAGGTCTCTTGGCAGGAGGGTGTGGCCTACACCTGAGCCACCAAAATGTAACTGTGCCAGGAGTGCGATGCAAAAAGGAGCTGGAGGGGTGGGCTTTAGCTTGGTGGTGCTGCCGCCTGCCTCAAAAGTGCAAGGTCCTGAGTTTAATCCCCGTACCAAATTTTTTTTTTAAAAATACGGTCTTTCAGGCCATGTTAAGGACTAAAATGAGTCTTCAGAGCAAGAGAGCCACCAAAGGAAGTTGACTGCATGTAACTAACTTGCTCTGGTTGTAGTATGAACAAGTAGAAGTGCATAGACAGGCTTGGAGGCACTGTGTTGGCAGATGGTCACTGATGCCGGTTTACCGGGAGTTGGCTGGTCTTAGCACTTGGTACCCTATGCTTTGTAATGTGTAGGTGAGAGAAAATGGTTATCTCATGGAAAATGCAAGATCTTCTGTTCCCTAGACTCACTCCAGAAGAAAAGGGTCATCCTAGCAATTCCCTACTTCTGAAGGCCCCTCGAATTGGTCTCCCAGTATATATAAGGAGCACAGCAGTTCAGCAACCCTGCGCTCCAGCCTGTAATGCAAAATTACTTCAGGTAAGCCTTGATAATTATTTATGCACAGGCTTGATGGCAGCATGCTTTTGATATCTCAGTGCTTGGAGTCTTCTCAGATGTCTTTGTCATTGCCCCTGTCTCCACATTCCTGGCCCCAGCTTTGTTCCCCCTTCCATATTATCATGTCCTCCATTCCACTAAAGCTTGTTCTTTGACCATGCTGTACTGTAGAGCACATTCATAGTTCCTAGTTGCCCCCTAACTCTAGTGTTTCCACTCCTAGATGTCAAAGCTGCCTCTCCCTTCTACACAGTTAGCCAACTCTTTCTGCTTTTCTTCTTTGCTTCACCCCAGGCCTTCAGAAAGAATTGTGGGAGGAATGTTTCTGCTCTAACTCCTAGTACAATCGGGCTCACTATGTGCTAGGCATGATTTTAAACATGTTGTCTATATGTTTATTAATATTTATAATATTAATATTAATAAATGAATCCCTCATTGGGCAGATTTTTATCAAGCACCCATGATTTTCTGGTTAATCTCTAACACAGGACATAGCAGTGAACAAAGTTCCTCTTTTCGTGATGGTTAAATTCTCCGTTGTAGAAAAAGAGAGTAACCTGTAGATAGAGAATATGGCCAGTGACAAGTTCTGGGGATACAGATGCTTCAGGGTAAGGGACTTAGGAATGATGGTGGCTATGAGTTGTATTTCAAGTCAGGTGACCGAAGAAGCCTTTCTGTTGAGGCATCGTTTAAGCAGATACCTGAAGGTAGCCAGATACTGAGACTTGGGCAGTTCAGGCAAAGGGAACTGAAAAGAAATGTGTTTCAGTTAATGTTGTTATTTTGAAATCATAGCTTTCATTTTTCTCTTAGGGAAAGTCAAGGTTTCATAAATCTGTTTACCCCTCTTGTTTAGTAACTGGGAGCATTAAAAAAAATCTCTTCTCTTCACCTTTCATTCCCCCCTACTGGCATTTAATTTGATCTTTAGTGCAAATTGAAGTATCAGTCTAGTCTTTGATTCTTTAACCTGAATTTTTGTGTTTTTAATATTTTTTTTCTCCTTAATCCATGTTCTAATAGTGGAAAGCCAAATTTGTTTCTGATCATGCTTTTGTCTATTTTAATTGTTGTTTTTAAAAAAATAAAGCTCAAACCATCATTATCATTAGTCATTAATATTGCTTACAAATAATAACATGCTTGAATTTTCAGGTAGAGACACAGGTAGGATTTATATCTTTGGATAATGATAGTGCACATCTGCTATCCCTAAGGCCTGTAGTGTAGGGAATACAAAGATGGAGATAATAACTGTTCCTGCCTTTAGAGACCCTTTGATCCAATAGGGAAAATACATTGTGAGAGGTTCATTGGTAATAGCAGGCAGAGTTCATTGGGATTGCATTTATGAATAATGAGAACATGGAGCCCATATTAATAACAATTCATTAAGTAGTCCCTTACATGTATAAAACACCATGTTCTAGTTGCCCTTAGAGCCATCAGTTATCATTAACTATTGTAGGGAGAGAGTTGAGCACATAAGGATTACATAGCTAAATAGAAGTGTTGAGCTTTGAAATGAGGCAATTCAGGACCTAAGCCTGTGCTAAGAGGTGAAAGGGAGGATACTGTTAAGTCTTATGACTGTCTTCACATGACATTGTTTCCACTCAACACAGAAGAAAAAGCAATGTATTCCAAGTCAGAAGCCTTTGACTCAAGTCCAGCTTTGTTAATTACCAAGAGTACTCTTTTGCAAGTCACAGTCTTTTTTTTTTTTTTTTTTTGGTACCGGGGATCGAACTCGGGTCCTTGCGCTTGCATAGCAGGCATTGAAACCACAGAGCTAAATCCCTGGCCCGTAAGCCATAGTCTTAAGACTGTGTGGCATGGAGCCCAAGGACATCTGAAAGTCTGAGGTCAAAGGATTAAGTCAAACATTGGTGCAGAGGTGACTGTACAAGTTGGAGTCCCAGAACACGATGTGAATACAGTAAAAACTGGTTTAGACTTGCAGGTTAAAGCCCTAGAAGGCCACTAGTTGAAGATTTTTTCCCTTATACATAGGCCAGAAAGGAGTGATCACAAGTACCTCTTTAGATGGTGCATGTTAAGTGCCAAATAAAGTGTTTAGACCAAAGCAGGGGAAGAAAGCAGAGGGCTGAGATTATAGGTATGTACCACCATGCCTGGCTTAGAGAGGCCAGTATATGACAGTGATCACTAAGTGATAGCTATTATCTTAACTACTTGAAGATGTAGATTGCTTTGTCTTTTACTTAAGAACCAAAGCTTAAGATGGATGTGTTTGTAATCTCAGAACTCTGAGAGGATAAGGTCAAAGGATTCCAAATGGAAGCCCAGCCTGGGCAATGTAATGACTTAACAATATCCTGTCTCAAATAAATAAATAAATAGATAGATAAATAAATAAATAAATAAATAATCCAAAGCAAAAACACTGTTGGTATTCCTAAGTAGCGTCTTAGCTTCCAGCAGCAGTGTTAGAACTTTGTCAGTACTGGAAAGATCCTCTGGTCATATCAGTGCTTCTTCTATTTCAGAGAAGCTGTAATTCCTTTAATTAATTGGCTTTATAGCCTATCATTCCCCACTGACAGAGTGACCTTGAAAATGAAAATATTCCTTTGATGGCTAATACAGATAATTAAAAGTTAAATTATTCATACTTTAAGAGTGAATTTTCTTCAGGACAGGACAGAGAAAGCATTGCAACTGAGGGGAAAGGACTTACAAAGAGGCTACTTAGAGATGCTTAAAGACAAATGATCCAACTAGCGTAGTGGAGAAGAAAATACCTGACATACAGTAGGTGTTCCATAACCGATATGCTAGCTGCTTTACTGTTACTGGGACAAAATACAAAACACCTAATCCCTTCAACTTTAAGCAGGAGAGTTTTATTTGGCTCAGTTTCCAGTGGGTTCAGTACAAGCTGGCTGGCTCCAAAACCGAAATGCATGGTGGAAAGCTGCTCATCCTATGGTAGGGAGAGAAAGGGCTGGGGAGGGGGCGAGTGAGAGAAGCAGCCAGGGCCAAGGATGTACTCTCCCAGGTCAGGCCCCCAGTGACCCGCTTCCCACCAGGCCCCACCTCCTAACAGCACATTCGGCCACTGGAGTCATCAGTGGATGAGTACAGCATCACAGTAACCCAGTCATCTTTCACACACACGAGACTTTGGGGGCCATTTTAGAACTAAACCGTAATAAGCAATTAAAATTCTTTTCTCTTTAGAGAATTTTATTATACTTTGTTAGTGCATGTTAACACTACATGATGCTGGGGTTCATCTTAGGAAGTTGGTGACGATGAGTGATTTTTAAAAAGAAAAGGTACAGTTGCATTGGGGGCTCTCCAAACATCTATTTCTCCAGGCCTTCCTCAGTACAGTCTTTTTGTTTTGTTTTGTTTTGGTACCGGGGATCAAACTGGGGACCTTGTGCTTGCAAGACAGGCGGAACCACTGAGCTAAATCCCTGGCCCCTCCTCAGTACAGTCTTGAGTGTCTTGCAGTTTTACATGTTGACCTTGTTATAATTTTCAGATGAATTACGTATATTTAAGAAAATGTGAGGTTCCTCCAAAAAGAGTGAGCCATTTTAAGGCATTGTAGCCAGTAGTCAGTTGGACTCTTACCATAATAAACACTTCAACTTGTTTGAGGAAATAGTATATGGATGAGAATTTGTTGCATGATTTTGACATCCATATAAAAAATTCTGCTATGTATGTATGGAGAGTAGGGAGCAGGATATTTTCAAGTCATCTCTACTTCGATTGTGCATTAAATTTTAGCCTCAACAAGGCCACACATAGTGGTTGCTGGTCAAGGAGATGGACATCCAACATTGTTTAACGCATTCTGTGCTTGTTCTTTAAAGACTCACTTCTTTATTTAAATGCAACATAAAAGGGGAGATATGAAGAGGAGTAAGAGTGATCTTTCATACTAATTTCTTGTAAACTAGAAGTAGTGAAAGAAAGTAGATGGTAAAACAAAAGACTGAAAGGATCTTCTTCTACAGTGTCAATTCCTTCCCTGTAAATAACCTGGGAAGTCCCTATAATTGAGACCCTAACTTTTAAAGAATAGTTCCTTCCTCTGAAAGGAATCTGTTTTTGTGAATTAAAGCAGACATACAGTAAATAGAAATCCTGAGATAATGGAACCATAGCATTTTGTTTTTGGAAACAATAGAGTATGAAGTTTGGAATGATTTCTGATTCCCCAGCTATTGTGTAAGCCAAACTATTGGTCAGTCAGTCATACGCATGATCTTGTCATTAGCAGCATTCATAGAGTAGAGGAGTTGAGAATATGAAAAGTGACATTATACTTGATGAATTTGGTCCTATGCTTCTAAGAATCTAGTCGCTAATATTTGGCATTATTGGTCTCTTAAGTATCTGTAGATCAAACTATGTATTCAGCAGTGAAATGGGCTAATTAACTGAATCAAGAAAATTAATCATTATTGGGGTCTACTTTTTTGTTTGAAATGCAAATTTTATGATTTGAAATATGGAATATGACTTAAGAAAGCAAAGATTATTTGCCTTTCCAAGTAGGCGGCATACCAAAACATACACAGAAAATACTAGACCAAGTTGCAAGTGGTCCTGAAGACTAACTCATGTAGCCATTCAGATCTTCATGGAGCTAACATCAACAGGACCTGCCAACAAATGGTAATCTGAAAAGAAGGAAATGTTAAGGAAGCTTTATAGGCCTGTGGACCTGCATGGACAATAATTTAATTTCATTAGGGTTTCTATGAAATAGTCATCAATGTGTATTTCAAAATAGCAAGCCTTCCCAAAAATCCCATTCTGTTTGCATGGGAGCCATATTTATAACTGAGTTTCTTCTGTTTCATTTTCTTTTTTATGTCACTTGCTGTTTCTTCATCCTATGTAAAGTTAAACCAGCAATCACTCATTTATGGGTTCCAGGGAGGCCATATTAATAATAATAACATGCTATTATGTTGAACCTTCATTATTTCCTGTTTATGTAGGACTCCATCCACCTCTTAAAATCCTCCCTCAGTTTCTAGAGTTTCATGCATGCTTAGCAATGAGATTATTCTGTACTCCCATAGCCACCTCCTCCTTACCACACTCTGTCCTAGCTTCTGGTGCCCTGTATTAAAACAACACTTAGAGCTGGGAATGTGGCTCAGTGGTAGAGTGATTGCCTAGCATGTGTGAGGCCTGGGTTCCACCCCCAGCACCACAAAAGAAAAACAAAAAAATCAAGCAAACAAACAAACAAACACAACAACAGCAACAACAATAACTCCAGTGGTCTGCTGGGTATAACAAGCTTCTGTAATGGCCACTTTGAGTGCTTATGGTACTGAGAGATGGAGCATGGGGAAGAACGGCCCCTTTTCTAACACTGAGCATGGGGGCTGGAAGCAGCACTGCTTGATTTTATAGTCTCACAAAGTCATTTATGAGCATAGAGATGTTTTCCACCTTCTTTCCTCTGTGTGAGTCAGATCTTGTTCTCCATTACCTTTATGGTTCTCCCTTCCTCATTCCTCTTACCCAGAACTTTCCCTTTTCCTCTAGACTTCTACTGGAAAATATGTTTTCTTTCTTTATGTATCTCTGACTATCTAACAACATAATAAATTCATGAAGGAATTTTGTCCATCAGTTTCACAGACTGGGCTCAGGTAGGTCCCTCTGATACACAGTAGCTTTATATTGCTGCTCCCTTATGATCTTGTAGATGAGATAAATTTTTTAAAATCTGAGTACCTCTAGGGAGACCATCTTCATATTGACTATTTCTGTGTTATGCTGTCCTCCCTTCCCAACCCTGTTCTTCTCCTTCTTCAATTCCCCATGCTTTTATTTTCATTGTCTTTATTTTTCCCTTTTGTCCATTCTTACAATTCTTTCCGATAAGCTACAGTATAGGCAGACAGTACACAAGTCTGACCTACTCAAGTGGGCTGTTCTGAAAGGCCTGTTGACTTTGGGGTTGGACTGAGCTAGTGTTGAAGCTCAACCACCACTTCCTTCTTATGACTCTTATTTATTATAATGTATGAGTTGAAGGTAACACCCTTATGGAACAGGAGATATGTTCTAGGGTTTAATGAGCTGAATATATAGAATTCCAATTCAGTCTGTCAAACATAAGCAGCGTGTCAAGTCTACACCTGCCATCAGTCTCTTCCTCATCTTCTGTTTTCCATCCCATCCCTTAGAGACTAGAGGCTTGCCACTGAGTGAAGAGGTATATAACACTCCCATAGCATTTGTTATGCCTATCTGCATCTTGATGTTTTTTTCTTCCAAATAGCTGAGAATATCAATGGCCACAGCTTCAACTCCATCATGGAACCTTAAATTTGTGTATGAGTTGATCATTTACTCATAAATCCATGTGTTCTACCTCTCCATACCCTGGTAATGGCACCAAATTCTCATTAGCATCATGAAATCTATGAATATCTGAGATGTAAAATGTCTGTCCCATTTGAATTACTGTATCTAAGCACTGTGTAAGGCTGTACATTACAACAGCAGTTGACAGTGCTAACATTAGTACTGTTGTATAAAGCATCACATTTCTGACTGCATTTGTGAATTGTGTTTTATATATTTTTCTTGAGACATCTTAGAATGAAAAAGCATTAAAAGTAGTTAGCAATTAACATCAAAGAAAAAGAATAGGGAAATGTTATATCCTATCTTCCAAAATCAAGGGTTAAGAAAACACCATAGTTCATTTTACCTCCATCAACAATTAAATTCTAAAAACCATTAATAGAATTATATTTGCATGCATGGACGTTACTTATAAATGGAACTTTACTGAGACATTTAATGTTTTAAAACATGATTTTGAAAAGAAAGACTTGGGTACTCTAAATTTATTTGGTTCAAATAAAACCATGAAAAAACCAAGTGGTTGTTTCTCTTTATCCTGTCAGGCCCTTTGCAAAGGGTTTTCTTGATAAATCTTGAGTTCCTAACCCTACAACTGGAAAATTGATTTATCATGGAGGTATGTGTCCACCTTAGGGAACATTATTTACTTAATCTGATGTCAAAATAGGACTAAGTAGGTGCTTAGTAGTGGTCTCATCTGGTTCACAGATTTACTTTGGAATTTAGGAGACCAGAAGTTGTGCCAATTAGACTTTTATTAAAGACTGTGACAACCACCACCACCACCACCACCACAACAACCTTTGTAAAAAAGCCTGGATCTTCAGTCCTAGTTTCTCTCTCATTCTACATTCTTACTGCCATTGCAGAGCTATTTTCTGTACTTACATGTTTGCTTGTGTTTTGAACGGACTTTGAAACGTGCCACAAACAAGGTAGATCTTTCTGTTCTCAGAGTTGTACAGTTCCCAGGGCTTCCCCAGCACACTGGCGAGAGAAAGAGACCCACTGCCCTTTCTCTGGGGAATCAAAACCACCGCCATTTGTCTCAAAACTCACTTTTGTTATGTGTATTCATTTCGTAAATTAAATTAGAATTTTTAGGAATCTCAAATGCACAAATATTTTTGTCAAAACTAGTTTATGTTTCTCTAAGAATTTTCATTTGATTCGCATGTGTTCTGAATCCCAAGAACGTGCACTTTTAGAAGTAGCATGAAACTTCTGTAACAGGTTATCTATGGCAACTATCTTTGCCTCAATCTTTGGCTTTCCCATTAGCCTCATAAGTGTGTTTTTATGTTCGCCTTTATCCTTCCTAAACCTGCCATTTGTATAGCTGCAAGGTTTTTTTTTTTTGGTACAGTAATATTCTTTTTTTTTTTACTTCCTATTGAGATTACTTAACAGATGGTTGCAAACTGATTTATGGAATCATCTGGAAAGGCTTCTTAAATTGAAAACAGCATGGAAGAATTATTAGATACTTGTGCAGGAATTTTGGACATGATATTTTTGCAAAAAGTCATGACATTGTGAGTCGTGATCAAATGGAGTATTCTCAGAGCAGCTTAGTTTATTCAACAGATGTATATTGTTGCTCTCAAGATGGTACCAGTTCCTTTGCTAAGCCTTTAGGTCAACTGTAGCTCCTGTGATGTACAGTGTCTCTGTCTTAACACTTGTTAAAGTTAGCGATATGATAATTATTCTCTGTGACTGAAATTTTAATTCTGAGAAATTCTGATGTGAAGCAATAGAGACTAGATTAGTTTAGATGTTGCCTTTAGAACTAGCAGCTTTTGCAATCCCCAAAGATGGGACTGGTTTAAATATTTGAGTAGACATGGTTCAATTGTCCCTGCTCACTGCCCACTCAATCACAAGGGGGACTGCTTCAAGGTCTTGGGTTGCTCTGGCCCTTTCTGTTATACCCTGCAGTAGAAACGGATGGACATTCAGTCATAATTTTCTGATTTTTTTGGTACAGGGGATTGAACTCGGGTCCTTGCACTGTTGATGTTAGACTTTAACCTTTCTCATGCCCTCTGGGCCATTGTGGAACAAATCATTCTCTGGGCTCTAATAGAAACATCAAGCCATGAGCACTAGTATACTTTGAGGATGAAGCAGAATTCCTAACATGAATTTTGTGAACATTTCATACTCTTTTCCTTGCTACCAGATGGATAATTATATTCTGGTCAAGGGTACCTAGATCATGTTGTTACCTGCTTAATAGCATTGATCCATCAATAGGCATTTTCCAGAGAGGAGGAAAATAATCTTTATAAAGTGATATTAGAGGCCTGCTGAGGCTTCCCATAGCAGATTCATCATCCCTGAAGTTTTAAGAAATGCAATATCTTGTAACTTCTACGTGTAGAAACTTTTAAGATAGCAGGATTTACATTTCCTATTCTGTGATGTAACAACTTTGTGATTTTGGCCAAGTTACTTAGCCTTCCCCAGCTTGCACGGTTCTCATGGTTCTCAATGGGCAAAGTACTAATACCCACCACTTAGGGCACTGAGAGCTAAATGATCGAGGATGGGACCGATGCACGCTAGAGCCTGGACCTCGTTAAGAATCAGGAAATGCTGGCTAATGTCATCTCCTTATCCTCCCTGTCTCTTCTTCCTTTTCCTTAGCCAGGTATGAATCTAGCTATTTTATGAACTTATGTCTATCTAATTTTTACTACTTGCCCCCAAATGTTATCTGAGTGAACTGAGGTTGGCAGACAGCAGTGGAGATTGCAGTTGTCTTTGGCGGACTAACTCCCAGGGCCTCAAACTCAAGACCAGTGCTTTACTTGTTGGGTTGTGCTGTCCCTCTCTGCCCAGAGCCATCATACTGTATGAGCAGTCCATATGCACAGAGAGGATGTTTTGCAAAGTATATCACTTACGCTGGATTTCGTAAAATGATACTGGATGGAGATTGAAGAAAGGACTTCTTTGATACTGATGGTAAACATACAAGTTTGTGAAACTAATAACTTTTTGTCTTCGTGTGTTACCTTTCCCATCTCTGACAGCTACAATTATAGGAAGAAAGGTTTAATTTAGCTCACGGTTTCAGAAAATTCAGTACGTGATGGGCTGGCTCGAAGGCAGACACCTCATGGTAGAGGACAGCTGCTTTGTTCATGGTGGCTGGCAGGTGGAGCAGGGAAAGTGTCAGAGAGGAATGGACCAGGGACCGGGTACAGTACCCAAGGTCGTATCTCCATGATGCACTTGACACACACAAGAGTGTGTTCTACTAATCTGCTAAATGTTTCTTAATCCAGTGAAGTGGACACATCAGGATTATTGGCAACACCCTGAATACCAGCAAACAAAAAAACCAGCAGACACACTGTTGCCTATATAGACACTTGTATAACATTCAATATATAATGAGATTACAAGTCTTAAAAAAAAAATCTGTTCTAAGATTTGATAAAATGCTGTTTAAAAGGGGAACTTCTACCAGGGAATGCCTTTGACTCCACTTGCTTCCCTCTATGTAATATTTCATCTTATTTTGTCATATCCAACAATAAATGTTGAACTTTTAAAAAAATTATACTATATGAACTAGGCATGGTGGCATGTGCCTGTAATCCTAGCTACTTGGGAGGCTGAGGGAGGAGGATCACAAATTCTAGGCCAGCCTGGACAACATAGTGAGACCCTGGCTCAAAATAAAAAGTAAAATTAAGAATGATATTTTGGTTTTTTGGTCTTCTTTTATAAAAAAGTGATTGTTAGCAGTAGCAGAGTAGTACTGAGAACACCATACCAGGAGTCCAGAAACCTGGATTTGAGTTGCACTTCTGTTGTGTACTACTTGTGTGACCAGGGCCATGTCACTTTAAAATTTTTGGTTTCTCTAGCCTCCTTGTGTGCACAGTGACAAGGGCAACATCTGCTACATTTGCCTCACAGGGTAACTGTGTGGTTTCAATAGAAGTCCAAGACAAACACCTTCTTTTTTGAGTTTTATACAGATAGCATATTACCATAAAAATATGTGTAGCATTTAAAAAACCTAAACACATACAGTGGACCCTTGACTTACGAACTCAATTCCTTTGTAAGGGCTGGTTGCAACTCAAGTTGGTCAATGAAGGCTCAGGCTCTTCTACACAGTCTTCAGTCTCTCTTCTGTATACAGGCAGATCTCAGTGTCTTTAGAGAGACACTGGCCCAGGATTTCTCAATTAACCCCACAGGAAAGGATGTTGTAATGTTCCTTCCAGAACTCTTTAAGGGTTAAATCTGAATCTGAGACCATTTGGAAGCACAAGTGGCCAGCATCTGGGTCATAACTCAAGACTTTGGTTGTAAGTTAAAACTAAAAATTCTGGTCGTAACTCAAGTTGCTCTAGGTCAAGCTGGTTGTAACTTGAGGGTGCACTGTATATATTATAAAAGTGTGTTTTTTTTCAACAGGGGGCAGTAGGGTTCCCATTTTGGTTCCCTCTGAGGTCTGTGCTCTATAAGCAAACCTTCAACTTTGAGAGTCGCCTTAAAAGCACCCTGCCTGGGTCCTTGATGCTTTATAAAATGGGACTGCAAATGTCTGCTGAGCAAAAAAGCCTATTTTTAATTCTTGTTTTAATTAGAGAGTCATTATTTAAGAGCTAGTTCCTTCATCTGGAAACAAGTGACTTTCACTTAACATATGCAGTGATTGTTCGTGATTTAACGTTCCCATTAAAAACAAACTCCACAGAATGGATTTACATATCTGAATTCACATTTCTAGTTTTTGAAAAGGAAGCTATCTTTGTCTTAAACATGATAAAGTAGAATGTACACAGCCCACCTTTGGGCCATGCTGTGTAGTCAACCATAATGAATAAATCCTTGAGTGTTCAATAAATAAGAATCTCAGTTCTATTTCTTTTTTAAATAATGAGAAATGGGTTTATTCCTTCAGCTTATATAATTTTTCTTACCCAGATGATAATATAAATTAGATAGTGACATGAATCCAGAGATGTGTTGAAGATTTCCAATTCTGATATTCTTACTGAGATCACATGGAAAATTGATACTCACTTTTCTTTACATAGTGAAGCTTTGAAGAGGTAAGGTAGAGGTGAAGATAGGGTTCCCTGAATTACAAGAGAGGCAAAATTCAGAGCTGTCTAGGTCTGAGTAAGTGAGGAGAGTGACCAGTAACAGGTACTCAGAGAAACTAGCTACAACTGGAGGAGCTACCCAAGAGGTGCTGTGTTCCTCATTAGAGGATATACCTACAGCAAATCAGAGTCCAGGGGGGCGGGAGCCAGGAAATAGAGATCTTGGCCCCTCTTCTATTCTGCTACTATTGTCTCCCAATGGTAAAACCCAATAGAGGCCATATTGCAAGGAACATATTGATTGAGTCTATAAAAGTCAGTCTCCTGGTGCTTAGAATGATGTTAGGGCTAAAGCATAAATATGAATGGAGAAATAGAAAACTTACAGTTCAACAATGCGAGTTACAGATAATCTGTCTCAGCACTATGGGGCTTGATGAAGTCACAGGGCATGACTGTCAAAGCTGAGCAGAAGGTTTACATTGGTCATTCAGGGCCAGAGCCAATTAGGAAATCTACAGCCAGCAGATGGAATGACCGCAGCTAATTCTGAGATCTTATTTTAGGCATTTGTGAAATATGTTATGAGCATTAGATGGCATCTTCTAAAAGGCAATCATTTCCCATTATGATGAGGCACAACAGATATTTTCATTTTGGGTATTTCCATTTTCGGTAATCTTCTTGATTATTGGAAAAGAAATCAGACTAAATCACCCCAGCAGCACTGTGGAGAGAATGTCAGTCTGGAGTTTGTGAGAGGAAATTGAAGACATGAAGGGTCCCCAGGAAGCAAAGTGCTTTTATGTTGAGCACAAGAAGAGAAGGTCACTTCACAGACCGAATTAAGATGTATAATTTAATGTGTGGGTCCTGCAGAGCTGGTGCACTGGAGCCAAAGCAGAATGAGGAAATGCTGCTTGGAATAGTCTTGTGAACTCAGCACGGAATGGCAGTGCTGGTGTGTTTAACCCTACTCCACATTGCTTTCCTAGTTGTTTTCTGTTTTCCCCCTAAGACTTCCAGATTGTTTGCCTCTGGTTTCTCAGATGGAAATGTGTGTAATTCAGCATTGCAGCAAAGAACTTGCCCTGCCCTGAAGCTTTCTATTCATATGAGTCTTTACAGGCTTGAGGTTGAAATTCACTTGCTTAAGATCAATGTTCTTCTCCCAAGATGAGGAATATTTTTAGTTTCACAGTCAGTTTAGTAAATGACATTAAATAATGTTGTCAGCTAATAAGCTGTAAACTTAAAGAGATTGCAACTTCTCATTCCACAAAGGTCAGGAATTCAGAAGGGTGAAAGTGCGTGAGGTACATATGTCCAGATACAGACACTGGCAGAAATGTCAGGAGCAGTAGCCTGATGGCTGAACCAATCCCAGCAGTCTTCTTTGGTGGAGAGAGGAATTTAAGTATTCCATGCTCCAGAGGCAGCTCTGTAAATACTCACTGGTGACAGTGAAAGTGTGTACAATCATATTGATAAAAATAATTTTTAGCTAAGGAAAAGAATGAGGGTTTAAGAAAATTTGAGTAATATTTATTTCTATTTCTATGTATGCCACTCCTGTTCCTATCAGGAATAGGAGAAAGAGAGGATTATGTATGTTATGGAAGCACTAAATCACTGTTAATACAGCACTGACCTCCAAGATGTTGATCTCAGCTGGCTACAGACTGACTGAACAATTTTGGAGCTAGGGTTTAGAGACATAAAAAAGAGCATAATAAGAAATTGGACTCGTGAACTAAGTTTCTTCCTTGACTCCAGACATGGGGACTACAAATACAGTAAGAGAACTCTAAACTGGTTTCTGGGTGGCTAAGGCAACCCTGTTTTTTTGGGTTTTTTTCCTAATAGTAGCTTCATACTGGCCGACCAGGTCCTGAGCCCCAAGTTGGGGGCCACCTGTAGCTGACCCACCTGGCCAGCGTTGTTCTGGGACCCAGATCTGCCATGGGGGATTGAGGATGAATGACAAAGAGACAGGGAGTCAACTTAACAGGCTGCCACCCAGGGGGCTCTCACCTCTAATAGGCAGAGGCGCTCTGAGTCTGGCTCCTCTGGCCAAACCAGGTAGGAACAGTTAGAGTAACACAAGATTCACCTGCCTTCCAATAGCATTAGCACACACTCTGGTAAACAACTTAACCTCCACTGTCTGAAGTTTGCCCTAATATGCAATATGCAGCTGCCTCTGAGTGCAGCCTTTCTCCTTTGTGCTCATAGTGGAGGCCAGTTAGGCCTCAATTTTCCTGTGCTCTCCAACCAGAGGCTTTATTGCTATAAAATACAATATCAGAATTTCTTAAACTTTGGCTTCAGTTTCCCAACTGTGACGGATACACAGAGTACTATGACTTTTTCTCCATTAATAAAACCAAGACTTGGAAAAAGATTGTTTAACCCTATAGTAAAGGACCACAAGTCTATAATCTCACAAAGGATCTGAACTTTATGTGAGGCCCTCTTCCCCTTAATTTCTAAATCAGAATCCTCATTGGCTTTGACAGTTACAGTTTTTACTCCCAGACTGAGTGAATTTTCGTACCATTTCCTAAGGGAGAAACTTAGGGAGCAATATTTCATCCAATCAGACATTCATAAACTATCCAATGAATGTTAAGAGTAGCAAGATGTGGGACACTTTGGGATAAATTATGTAACACCAGGTTAGCAAGATAAAGGAACTCTTTTGTTCAAATTGCCTGGAAAATCAGTTCCTCAATAGAAAGCCAGCGATGAGATGAGGACTAACATCACCTGTGTAGCAATAGAGTGAGACCCAACTTTGAAACTTGCCTCTTCTGAGCCCTGTCATCTTAGGCAAGTTCCTAGATTTCTTTTAATTTCAGTGTTCTCATCTATAAGATAACGATGTGCTGATTAAACGAGAAAACAAAGCAAACATGTATGTGTATATATACTCCATACCTGAAAAATTCCCTCTTAGGGAACAGGCTATTAAGCGAGTAGTTGTTTCCTGTTTGAAACTATGGCATACATGCTTTGTACTGCTACTTCAAACAAATTCTGAAAAGTTTCCACTCTGCTTTTCTCCCCACATCATACACTTCCCTAATCCAGGGAAACTGAGGTAAAAAGAGCTACAGGAGAATGGTGCTTGCCGACAGAGGAGGGCAGCCTGACTTTCCACAATTCAGAATAGCACATCTGTTGCTTCCCTTCAGCTATGCTGAGAATTCATAAATTGAATTCTTGATCCTAAGTGCTCAAGATCATACACGGTAGATACTGACAATTCTGCTATTACTTTTGTGCTTGATTTCGGTAAATCACATAATAAATGATCACCTTTCAAGGGAGTTCTTGGATATATCCAGAGAGTTTGTACCAATAATTATCAGGTGAGTACACATACGGACATCTTTAGGATGTGTCAAAAATAAACATCTTGGAAAGGCTTTTAAAACATGACTAGTTGAATGAGAATAATCCCTTATGCAAACGTGAGAAAAGCGAGGCCTGGGCTGGCCTCTTATCTCTTCAGTGCATCTTCTCTTCATGTTCTTCTAACATGTTCCCTAAGCAAATGAGGTAACATGCTGGGTGTGACTGTACAAGCCTGTATTCCCAGTCAAATGGGAGCCTGAGGCAGGATCGCAAATTTGAGGCTGTCCTGGGCAGTGTACTGAGATAGCATCTCAAAACAAACAGCCCACCCAATAAACAAAATTAAAAACTGAGAAAACAGTGGAAGTGTCTGTGAATACATACTCAAGAATTAAGAATTCTTTGTCTTAGCAAGGAGGCTTTTAGGAAAAAGCAGTATTATTCTCATTTGAAATTATGCAAATTCTGAGCCCTCCTGGTTGACCAGATGTTGACTGTTTATCTGTTGTTTTATCATTATTAGTTTCATCTGCCTCCCTCAAGGAATTCCTAATTCAAAATTTTTCTCCACTCAAAATGTACTTTTATGGAACTTTTTCTTATTGACAAGTGATAGAAAAAAACTCCAAGGAGAATAATTCACTAAAGATAATAAAGGTTATTAGATGGGTTTTTTGTTACCATTCCCAGGGGGATTTCTTTAAGTGAGGAAGACTTGAAGATGAGCAATATATTAATTTAAGAAATGAAGTATTGTAGTATAGAATTTTAAGCCTCATGTTAATGTGTGTAGATTTTAGACATTTCTAAGGCCCCTCCAATCACATGAAGCAGCTAGCTTCAAACCACCTCTCTGGGGAATTCATTAAAAATCTATACAGCCCCAGAAGTAGCTTTCTCTGTCATTCCACTTGGCTGCAGATAGGCAGCAAGTAGAAAAAAGAAAACAATACAAAAATAAACCAAAAACCGAGCCTAACACAACTTGATTAAACATCCTGTTATTTATTTAAATTTTAAGCTTTTAAATTTCAATTTTCACTTTAACTTCATGTTTGTGTTCTAAAACCTTTCTTTCACTCTGTGCTTTAAATTAAAAGGATAATGAAGCTCAGATCTTAGAAGGTACTCTATGGAGGGTCCAAAGGCTTGACTTACCTTTACAAATACAGTGGACCCTTAAGTTACCACTGGCCTGACAAAGGAACAACTTGAGTTAATTAGGTTAATGGAAGGTTCATCTGCCTCTTGTTATATAGAGTGTGTCAGGTAAACATCCAGATCTCAGCTGTATTGACTTACAACCAACTTAAGTTAAACAACCAGCCCTTGGGAACCGATTGAGCTCATAAGTCAAGGGTCCACTGTATTCCAAACATGAGTTATTTGAATAGTTATGCTTTCTAAGGATTTCCCGGTCCATTTCCTCAGGATTTCTGGGAAGTTTGATAGCTCTGTTTTAGAGAAGGTTGTAAACTGTGGCCAGGGGAAGTTGAGAGACCCCATCCAGGCTGTAGGATGAGTTCCCTTATGGGGAGAGGGGACACGGCCCCTCTTGCAGTTGTAGGCTAAGTTGGCTAAGAGTGAGGTGGGAGTCGGGAGGAAGGTGGAGCTGGTGTTGGCTGTTGGCTGATGCCTTGAGTTGGTTTGAATTGAGCTAGAGAGGAAGGACAAGCTGTGGTTATGCTTTGATTTACATTGGTGTGTGATTTATGCACTCTGTTAGACCAGCTGCTTTCTTCCCCTGTTCCTCTAACAGGCAGGCTCATTGCTGGAGATGACTGTCAGCTGCCTTCTCTGCGAAGTCAACATCACATGCCTCACCACTGGAGCCTGGGAAGCCTGACCACAGACCGGCATCTCCAAGGCATGAATAATTAGGTAGGCATAATGGAAGGCACTCACTGCACCCTTCGATTGCGTAAACCCATTACAGAACTCTGCTACATCAGCTTCTGTCTTCCAAAGGGGGAAGTCAGAGGATTTTCATACAAGGGCACTGTAATTCTAGACAGATCCAATAAAGGTTTTCATAACTGCTACCAAGTCAGGGAGGAGTCAGACACCATTAGCCTCAGCCAGCAGCTGAATGAACTTCCAGGCGACATATTTTTCAAGCCGACTCCCACGAAAGACATTCTCACTGAGCTGTACAAGCTCACAGCAGAGAGGGAGAGACTGCTGGCCGATCTGTGGAGCTCGAACCACATCCTGGGCATTTCCATGGGGAACCAGGAGGGGAAGCTGCTGGAGCTGTCTATGAGTCTGGCTCCTGAGGACGACTGTTCCCAGGGTGCTGGTGACTGGTGGGAGGAGTGCCCTGTGGGCCAGCTCAATAAGAGGAGCACCCATGGGAACAAAAAGCCCCGAAGGTCTGGTGGAAGGAGAGAGAGCTTTGAGGTGCAGAAGAGAACAAGAAGGAAAGGGCGTGGAGGCCAGGAATCCACTCCTCAGATGGGGAAGGACCAGATCTCTTCCAGCAATTGCCTTCCTCCTTCTGGAGCATGGCTTAATCTTCGGCTCCTAGAAGAAAGAGGAAACTTGGTTCCAAATGGAGTACTCACATCTTCCCTGCAGAGGAGAGAAGGCTGCCCTCCAGACATCCCTGTGACACCAGATGCAGACCTTGGCTTTGCGAACTTCCAGACGGCCTCAGAGGACACTGGGCTTGGAAGAGGACTGCTGCCCCTTGACAGCAGCGCCACAGATACAGTAGAGGATGGTGTTCAAGAGCCACCCAGGAGGCCTCACAGGCCGGAGCATCAGCAGACAGGTTTGCCTGAAAGTCAGGAGGGTGCTAAGAAGCATCCTGAGGCCCAGAGGGGTGGCCTAGGGAAGCTGGCTGAGCAGACCTGCAGGAAGAAACCCTTTTCCAAAGTGGTGGCCAAAGTCCGGGGTCTGTTCACTCGGGTGCAAAGAGTAGTTAATGTGGATCCCGAGCGTGAGGAAAAGATTGCTGTTAACCCAGAGGTCAAAGCTGAGTTTGTAACCAGCGTGGACTCGCTCACCCTCCCAGGAGCTGAGGCTGGGGCTCATGGTTCCAGGTGGCAGAGCAAGAAGCAGCAAGGGACCAGGTCGCTGCAGTTGCCAGCCAGAGAAAAAGCCTCTGTTTCTAGCTTACCAGCCAGCACCGACAGGGCTGTGAACAAGGTCCTCCGGAAGGTGATTGAGAGTGAGAAGTTAGACGAAGCCACCAAGGGGCAGAGGCTGAGTGTCCCTGTCAACACGAGGGCCACCCAGGGCCTCCCAGAAACCAGAAGCAAGAGAAGGACTGGGGTGCCCCGGAGGGGCCACAAATCCTCATTTGTGGATCTGCCCCACACTATAGGTCCTGACTCCCTAACTCTAGAGTGCAGAGGTGGTGAGAGGAAGCCATCGGCCCCAGTACCAGCAGCTCCCGGCATGGGATTTAATAATTCATCCTCTCAGTCCAGCTCACACCAGCAGCAGCCACCTGCTCTCTTGCCTCTCTATCCAAGGCATCCCAGCCCTCACCAGCATCACAGGATCCTCCAGCTTCCTCCACCGCCCAGTGAGAGGGAAAGTGCTCTTAATGACTCTCCCAGTAGACAGAGCAGTATCTTCTCTGCATCCCTCTCTGCTGACACATTGGAGCCACCATCTTCTGCAAAGGTCACGGAGACCAAAGGAGCCAGCCCGGCCTCCCTTGGAGCAGACCAACCTCAGTTGGCAGCTGGGGAAGCTTCGGAAAAGAGCGTGGGCCTGGGAGACACCACAGCCGAGCCTCAGCAGCCATCACCTCCAGGTTAGTCCTTGTTTAAGACATTTAGCTCTGTCCTTGGGTGACTCAGGAACCATCAGGCTGCTTGTGCTGTTCAGAGACCGGGTAATGAACAATGGACTGGAATTCCTAGACCTGTTAGTTCACCTGGTAGCAAGAAAAGTAGGAGTTGTACAGGATGTTATGGAGATGGTAAAAATGGTGTTCACCTAGAAGCTAACAGGTATAGTTGTTTCCAGAAGCAAAACTTCATAAATGCTTTCTGGTTTATGTATTTGTTTATTTATTAATTTATTTTGGCACACTCTAAAGTTGCCATCATGGTTGCTTGAACCGGCAGGGAGAAGTATCAACTTGTCCCTGCCTTTGATCCTTTCCCTGGCCCCTTGACCTGAACTCTACTGTTCATGCTGCTGGATTCATGGTAGAGGTTCTCCAAGCGGAAGCCCCCAAAGTTCACTGTGGTTTTGCTCTTCTGTCTGTAGTCACAGGTTCTTGTTTGTTTTAATCCCCTTCATGAGTGCCATTATTTTATAACAAAAAACACTTTTAGCAAAAAGAAAGAATTCAGTCTAACTTGAAGAAACTTGGTTCAGATACTCTTTTTTCAGTTTTTTGTTTAGTCCCCTCGATACAAACGCGAAGTAACTGTCTAAAGTATTACTTGCAGGTTTACTACTGTGACTGGCATAACATTATTTCTCATGCAAAATGTATTAAAGAGTTCATAGGACTCGTATGCTTAATGGAATTTAAAATTTCACATGAAAGTCATTGTGGAGTTCAACACGGAGCGCCACCCCTCTGTTCACTTATTTTTCCAAGCCAATGTGGCCAGGTGCTCGGGGTTTTGTATGCCATTGTGCAGGTAATGTTCTTGTTCAGCAGTCCTCTAACACCATATGGTTGGTGTCTGCCTAGGGAATAGCTTGTAATATGATATATGGTCTCTTACAGGTTAGAGAAGATTCATATGCAGTTTTTGAGGTAAAAATTATTTGTGTAGAAAACAGGAGTTTCATAAGCTTTCTGTTCATTTAGAAGCAGTGACATAAGTTTCTCTAAATCACTGATCCAAAGAGAGGTTCTTTTAAAATGTGGTAAATATTTTTCATCTTTTGTATCTTACTTATAATCCATCGCTCTTAGTTTGGTAAGACTTGCTGTTTTTGTAATATAATGTAGCTGCCTCAACTAGGAAACTCCTAGAATTGTAGATTTTATGTCATGAATTACAAAGCTGTAGTGATGAAAATAACTTTCTCACTATGGATTCTGGAAACTTGGAAACACTTGGCAAAAAAATCTCTGCAAAGTTATGTAAGCCCAGCCCTTCCGACACTTTTTAGTTTGAGACAGGGTCTCCCTGGGTCACTACATTGCCTAGGCTGAACTCAAACTTGTGATTCTCCTGCCTCAGCCTCTCAGTGTGCTGGGATTATAGGCATACAACACCACACCCAGCTCCAAATATTCTTTTTAGAAATCATTCCAAACTCTAAGATTGTGTGTGCCCTGAAACTGTGCATTAGATACATTAATGTGTAATAAATATTTTTCTTCCTTGACTTACAAGTATTTTGTTGTCATTTCCTATATAAAAATATTGTACAAGCTCCATCTTATGCTCAGTTGTTTGTGGGCACACAGAAGATATTCAGTTTCTGCTGGTGAATAACCATGGACCCTGTGAAGCACAAGTTGAGGGAATGTTTACACTTTCCTGTGGCCCTCCGTACTATTGTTCATTATTATTCCCTTTACTTTTGGGTCCCAGCCTTCACTGGAATCTTTAGGAGCACTTTGAGGAGGGAGTCTTAAAAATCATAGGGATTCTCTACTCGAGAGCCTTCCTGTGCGCCTACACTTACAAACAAAGGATTGACAAAGGAAAGGAGTATGAGTGGGAGAGACCTTTTTTTCTGGCTCTGGTCTTATGCTGGGCTCTTTCTCCAGGATACCCACACACTATCTTTTATTGGCCCTTCTCTGAAAGACACTGAAGAAAGCGGAAGCTTTCCAGATGAGATCTTTGATCTGTAGCATATGCTCTCTCTTGTCTCCTTTTCTCTCTTTACTCCTGTAGCTGTGCATGCTTTTCATGTTAGATCCTTCAGTCTCTTTCTGGAACTGGTGAGATCAGACAAGGAGAATCTCCTGCTTCTAGCTGCCTTTGTCCCTCCTCCAGTTCTTCCATTCAATATCAGCAAACACCTTAGACCAGAGATGGCAAACCTTTTAGAGTCGAGTGCCCAAACTGCAACCCAAAACCTACTTATTTATTGCAAAGTGCCAACACTGCAATTAAACCTGAATACTGAGGGTTTAGTTTAGAAAAAACAACTCACCCAGTACCAAAAAAAAAAAAAAAGATAGAAAAAACAACTCATACATATACATTAATATCTTCTGTCTTAAAAGAAAAACACAATAATAGCTTTCAATGATACAAAGAGCTTTTCATTGAAAGGTAAGTGTGCATTTGGTGTGCTGGAGCAACTTAGCTTGCATGCTGGCAGAGAGGGTCTGTGTGCCCACTGCTGCATGTGTGCCACAGGTTCGCCACCACTGCCTTAGGGTCTCCAGCAGCCCCTAGGAGAAGGCAACTCCTTTACCATCACCATAAAGTGGCTCTTTATCTGAATCCAGCTCCCACTTTTTCCCATGTTAGCTATTAACCAGATTGAGTTTATGGTCTGTGGGCATTTATTTCCTGTGGAAATAACACCTAGGTATTTTATTAAAGTGATGTGAGTAAGATGATTGAACGCTCTCAACAGCTCAAGTAAGAGATTAAGTCTGGCAAGAGTAAGCATCCGTTTTCAGTTGGACGCTTCTAGTGTTACAGAAAAGTAGTAATTCCCAGGAAAGAGTGAAGTCTACCTTTCCTTCTCAGAAGACTAAACAACACCAACATCATCACCATCTATGCAAGCAATAGCAAGATGGTATCACAAAAGCTATTAATCCATATTCTGTTGGCTTTGGAATTTTCCTACCTGTTCATTCCTTGAAATGCACACAAATTTCTTATCTGGTGGCAAAATGATCAAACATTATACTATTGAATGGTGACCAGATTTTCCTTCCAATGGTTCCTCCACTGCCAACCATAAAATTGGTTTTATAATATTTTGGTGAGGGAGATGGCTGTAGGATGTTCCCAAGCCTTTGTGAAATATGATATGCACTCAAAACTTGAGTAATTCTGAGTATTCTAACCTGTACAATAGTGTCCTTGGGTTGGGGTGCAAGGATTCCTTTCTGGTTTTCTTGCTTTCATTTACCTTTGATCTAAAATAAACCCGTTTCTTGCCACAAGATTCACATGAAAGTTGGCTCACCATACTCAGGAAATGCCCAGCAATCTTATGATCTTTTTCCTTTGATGGAAATCATTGAAGTGATGATGGAAGCATATGCCCCAGGCATTGTTCTTAATATTGAGAATCATTTGATTGATTCTTGTGCCCATCAAAAAATGTAATTAATGCCAGCTGATCATAATGGTTGAGAGGCATCCATGTAACAGATTTTATTGTATCTTGTGCTTTTGTCAAAGCTTTGATTTCTACCTGTGCACATATTATGGGGAGGAGATATAAATTCTTTCCATGTAAACGTTGACGTTGGATGCAGTATTTATAAAATTTAAAGAAGCTTTGCAAGATTAATGGATATATGCAACTATTTGTATTCCTCATAAAGTATATAGTGCATAGAAAAGTGTAATTATTAAGGGAAAGAGGATTTAAAAATTACATATATGATATACTCAGTATATAAAATGAAATATAGAAATTAAATCAACAGAAACTATCAATGGGTCATAATTGAAACTATAGCTATGATTTAGTGATCTGACTTTTAGGAATTTGGCTTACATGAATATGTGTACCAGTAAGAATACATGCATATGGATGTCTATGGCTGCATTGTTTGGGAATGCTGGGAAAAAAAATGAATGTTATCACTAGAGAAATGGTTAAATAAATTATAGTCCATTTAGGCTCTGTAATATTATGAGGCTGTTTGGGTTATTGATCTAGATTTATATTCATCATCGAAAAGTAATATGTAGAATTCTTTCAGTTTTTGTGAATCACATACCTGTATGAATATATATGTTTGGTGTGGGTTTGCATATCATGGAGACAGCTGTGGAAGAATACTGGTTGTTAGATCCTCACTGAAGGGAGAAGTGGGGAAAGAGGTGAAGGGAAAGAATGCAGAAGCATTAGAGGAGACCATTCACTTTTTACATCATCTATTTTGACCTTATTTCTCTGGATGTGATGAATATGTCACTTGCATGGTTTTAGAGTGGTTACATGTACATGTGTTCAGGTAGGGGTAGAATTATAACTAAACCACACTCTTCTATATTTTCTCTGTGATTTTTAATAAGGCAAGAAACTCAGCACTGTGAATGTGCATGTGAATTGTCACAAAGGGAAATGTAGTTTGCTCTAGAGCTATGAAAGCACTGGCCCAAACAGAGTACTTCAGTAGTAGGCCTAGATGAGGGTAGAACAAAATCCAGACACTAACAAAAAAGGGCAATTCAAAATGATTCCTGGATTCAACCAGGAACACCTGGTCGACAGTCCCAACAGACACTACCAGGCCTGGAGGAGCAAGGAAGAAGCAAGTGGTCACTGGAACCCAGGGAGGGCAGATGAATGGAAAGGACCCATGGACAGGAACAGTGCCAGCAGCGAGGCAGCTGCAGGTATAACTGTCCTGGCCATCCTCTCCTGTGATCTTCTACCCATGTCTCCTCTAACTGAATCAATTGAAGGCTGAGGGTATGGGAGCCAACATGCTGGATGTGGTCTGCAAGATCAGCCTTCCAGGGCCAGCTGCAGGTGGAGAAGGGTAGAGAGTGGATCTGGAGGGTAGATGGGAGACTAGATAATGTAAATGATCTGGGCCTTGCTTCTCATTCCCTTTGAGGGATCTATTTCAATAGAATGATCCATCTGTGAGTAGATTGTGCTAGTCTGAACATGAGTAAGTGATGAGGAAGTGGAGTTAGTGGGTATGCACCTCAGCCCCCAAATTTATGAGTGATTGGATGGGAAAGACAGAATGGTATCTGTAGTGAGCAATGGAGTAAAGAAAAATGTGTGTAGCATATGTTTTGTTACAGAACATGTTTGTCTTGATACTAAATGAATATTGTATTTCACTTGTTGTTCATGTGACTTTCTGTACCCAGATTTAATTAGACTGTCACTTCTGTTTTTAAAAGTTGATACATAGAGGAAGTAAATAATTACAAGACCTTGTGATTCACTTTTCAGTCCATGGATTCAAAAAAAAATATCTAGTTTTCAAAAAACAAAAACAAAAACAAAGACCTGATATTTAATAATGACTGAGTCACACTGTGCCTGCTTACTTTTTTTTTTGAAAAGCACAAAGAAGTGTTAATATCTATCCACGTTATCTGAAATTAAAAATAATTAGCATATGAAATATAAAATAAGCTTTACCCATGAATAATTTGTATTTTGAGGTCAGTTTCCATATATGTCTTTCCAGATCCAATCACTCATAAATAATGGAAAAGGCATTGTAACCTTGTGTAACTTTGACTGGGTCCTCAAGGTGCAGTTTTCTTAAAAATGCAGTTTTAAAATTATAATTTTCCTCTTCTCTTTTCTATTTTTCTACCCTACCTCACTTCCACGTTTTTCCTAACATGTGATAATTTTTTTGTTTTAAATCTAAATTAAAATTTTGGGTTTGAGTTTTGTATTTGGAGAAAGAGCTCAAAAATCACGTTGTGACTAGTCGACACTGTTGCTTTCCAGGTTAGCCCAGAGGAATTGTGGAGAGTAAGTAATACATGCAGCTTGAGCCTCAGCTGTATTCTCCCAGGATTCAGAGCTGTCTGGGCATGTCTGGATAATTACATAGTTGGGTCTGTCAAGAGTCTTTCGCTTGAGTGGTCAAGGGATCATGACAGGACAGAGCTCATCCTAAAGAAGGCAGGGAGTTGAGGCACATCAGAGGGTACAGCTTCAGTGGGGAGGGATAATTCTGAAAATAGCATGATACATCTCCCCTAGATCTTCCACTGGCTCAGCTCTGTGGACTTAATGCCTGCATCCTTGGGAGAGAGGGCTGGAAAACAACAAAACAGACCACACAGAACAACAACAACCACAACTAGTGTCAAAATTTAAAAGCAATGTTGACAAAAATTGCTTTAAGACATTAAAGGCAAAATCTGCATATTGAGATGTACAAAAATAGGCATTCTAGGTGCTTTTGGAGCATCCCGGCAGGGTGCAATACAATAGTGAACTTGATTTTATCTTTTCCCAAGGGGAAGTGGGAGGCAGACACTTACGCCTTCGGCAGTGGGTCTGGCACCTTTGACAGGAGCAGCCCTGGTGCCAGTTTTGGCAGCATCAAGAGGCATCTTAAGCAGCAGCCAGAGCAAAGGCAGACAGTGGTGATGAAGGGGTGGATTGCATCCCTGTGTACACATGATTTCTAGGATGATTCTGGAAGAATTGATGGGGGGAAGAACAGCACCATAATTGGTAGAGCCAGCAAAATACTGATTTTGTACCTCCTGACTACCACTGCTAGTAATATGAGATGAATATATGAATAATATGAGATTCCTAGGGTTCTTTTGAGAACTAAATGAAATAATGCCAGTGAAAATACTTCATAAAGCACTAGAAAATATTAGCCTTATTATTATAATTACAGATCAGTGTTGGCTCATAGCCAAAAGGGATTTTTAATAACTCACTTTTTCGGGGGTGTTTTCCAATGATGAAATGAGGCTATGAATAATAGTTTATAATGAGTTATTTTATGTGGTTTTCTCTATTAAAGCTGCTACATTTGCTTCTTTTTTTAAGGCACTTGCTTATATAGCAACTTTATTGGTCGCTTAATATTTTGTATAGGTTAGTATTGGATTTTCCAAACCTTTGTGAAAAACTTGAGGGAAAGATCATTTATGAAAGCTCTAAAACACTCTCAAGAATCTAGTCTAATAGGTTCACTTAGTAGCCTTTTCATGTAATTAGGGTTTTAAATTTTTTCAATTGAATTAAATCACAAAATGAAATTCCATATGTGATTACTAACTTCAATATGAAATCATGAATTAAAGGACAAAATAGTAACAGAAAAGTAAAACAAAGGTTTTCTTTCCTTCTTCTTTCCTTCTCCTTTCCCTCTTTCCCTCTTTCCCTCTTTCCCTCTTTCCCTCTTTCTGTCTTTCTTTCCTGGTACAGAAAATTAAACCTAGGGCCTTCTTACTGAGCTACATTCCCAGCGCTTTTAAAAGTTTTTATGTTGAAACAGGGTCTCACTAAGTCGCTAATTTGCTCAGGCTGACAACTTGTGATCCTCCCTCCTCAGACTCCCAGGGTACTGGTGTTACAGGCTTTCTGCTTAGTTTTCCTTCTTTTGCTATCAATTACATTTCTGAACTATGTTTTTTCTCTACAAAAGCTTTCTCAATTTCAGTAACTAACGGTAATCTTGTTTCTGATTTCATCTCTCTCTCTCTCTCTCTATTTTTATTTATTTTGGTCAAGAGGATAGGTTTTGGGTCTGTTATCTGCATCTTATATTAGTATATACTTTTTTTTTCAAAACTCTTTTTGTTTCAGTTGCTAATCTTGCAGTCCCATTAAGCTTTTGAATCCCATCAGACTTACTCTTTTAAAAAATTTTTATTTTCGTTAGTCCATGTTTGCAGTATGGAATGATTATATTCACCGTGGGGAGCTGGTACATGTACATAACACATCTTATTTCTTTTTTCAGTCCCTTTCTCCTGTCCTTCCCACCTTTCTTCTTCTCCCTTTTTCTCTTGGTCACTTTTCCTTTTGCAAAAGATTGATCTCCCTGGTTCTTATTGTGTATTTTATTTTGCTCTTTAATTCTTTATATTTTGGATTTTTTTATACATTTCCATTTGTTTATCTGTCTGATTTATTTCTCTTAACATTATGGTCACAAGATGCATCCAATTTTCCTATAAGTGACAGGAATATATCCTTTTTTATGGCAGAGTAGCACTCCATTGTTTATAAATACCACATTTTCTTTATCCACTTATTTGTTGGTGATCATGTCATCTGTGAATAATGATAATTTGACTTCTTCCTTTCCTATACCTATCTCTTTTATTTGGGGTTTCTTTTTTTTTTTTTTTTGTACCGGGGATCGAACTCAGGTCCTTGAGCTTATGCAGCCGGCGGTGAAACCACTGAGCTAAATCCCCGGCCCCCCTACCTCTTTTATTTCTTTCTCTTGTCTAATTGGTGTGGCTGATATTTTGAGTATGATACTGAACAGGAGTCATGATAGTGGACATCCTTGTCTTGTTCCTGACTTTAGAGGGAAAGTTTTCAAATTTTCCCCATTTAATATGAGGTTAAAATTAGGTTAGTCATAAGTGGCTTTTATTAGATTGATACAAGGTTGTTTTATACTTATTTTCTTTATGGTTTTTTAATATCATAAATGGATGTTGGATTTTAACAAAGGCTTTTCTAGCATCTAATGAGATTATCATGTCATTTTTGTCCTTGCTTCTGCTTATATGTTATGTTACATTTAATGATTTGAATATTTTGAATCATTCTTGCATGCCTGAGATGACGCTTACTTTTTGATGATTCATTGCAATTTGTTTGCCAGTATTTTGTTGAGGATTTTTGTGGCTATGTTCATTAAAGAGATTTGTCTATAGTTTTCTTTTTTAGTTAGTCCTTGTCTGGTTTTAAAATCAGGGTAATTTAGCTAGCTTTTAGTAATGAGTTTGTCAGTATTCCTTCTCTTTCAATTTCATTAAAGAATTTAACAAGTTAGATCTTCCCTGAAGTTCTTGGAGAATTAGTGTGAATTTTTGAGTCTTGAGCTTTCTCTGGTTCATAGATTTTTCATTGCTGCTTAATTTTCACTGCTTTTTATTGAATTACTCAGGGTTTTTATATCTTCTTGGTTCAGTTTGGTCACTCATTTGTCTAGGAATCTATCTATTTAATATGTTTCTTGTATACAGCATACTGTTATGCTTTTTGTAAAATCCAACCTGCCAATCTGTGTCTTTTGATTGAGGAATGAGATCATTCACATGAGAGTTATTTTATAACTGACTTATTCTTGTCATTGGATTTTTTCCCTTTTGTTGATTCTTTTTATTCCCCTTCTGGTTAACTGCTTTCTTTTCCTGGTGTATTCATTCAATTAGACTTTTTGGCATTGTTGGCCTCATTGTCTTTTGCTAGGATGTCCTTGAGAATTTTTTGAAGTGCTTGCTTGGTGGTTGTGAATTTCTTATGCTGCTCTTTTTCATGGAAAAAACTGATTTCTCCATCAATTTTGAAATACAGCTTTGTAGGATATATCAGTCTTACTTGGAAGTTGTTTTCTTTTAGAGCTTGAAACATTTCACTCCAAGCCCTCCTGGCCTTTAATGTTTGTGTTAAGAAGTCTGTTGTAATTCTAATTGGTTTACCTTTATAGGTGATTAGTTGATTTTCTCTAACAGCTTTTAAGAGTCTGTCTTTGTGTTGGACTTTTGGGATTTTAATTAGAATGTGTTTATGGAGAAGTTCTTTTCTGATTATGACTATTTGGGGTTCTATATGCCTCACTTATCTGCATGTTAAATTCTTTCACAACATTTGGATTTTTTGTTATTATTTCAGTAACAGCTTCTTTATGCCATTTGTGCTATTTCCTTCTATCTCACTACTTCCACTTAATCTTAGTCTTCTTTCTAGCATCTAGCAACTGAACATTTTTGATGTTCTCTTATTTTTAAGATATTGCTGAGTGTGTGGTCATCTGTATCAGCTCCATCTTTTCATTCTGACACTCTGTCCTCACATCGGTCACTTTTGCTGCCCATACTTTCAATAGAATTTTTAACCTCTTGGATTTCTGTTTGGTACCTTTTCATGGACTCTTATTCTTTTTTATTCTGGACATTCTTGTTTTGCATCACTTTGTTTCTCTCAACTAGCTTTTTATTAGTATCTTCTATAAACTCATCAATCATTTTGTTAAGTCTGTCATCTATTTAGTTATATCTTCTATGAGCTCACTGATTACTTTCTTGAACTGTTTTTTTAATCTCCTTTTTTATCATTTCAAATAATTCAGCTCTGTGGCGTTTGATTTGCTCCCTATTTATGCCTCATGGGTCAGCTTTGTCAGAGTTGGGAATTTGGGGTGGCGTTTTGTTGCCTTGTTGTCTCATGCTTCTGTTTTTGTGTGTGTGCTGAGATTGTGGGTTGATTGTATTGGAAAGGATTTTTTTGCTAGTATGGAGATCTCTTTAGTTAGCGTTTATTTTTCAGGGATGCAGTTGGGTTTGGCTAACTATAGGCTTTTGCCTCTGTCCCAAGATCCCACCACCTCTGTTAATTGGGAGGGGAAGGCTGCAGTGTAATGGGCCCAGGACTCAGTCCTCCAGGAATGGACCACAGTATTTTTAATGACACAAAGACAATACAGATATTGGCATACAGAGAAAAGCAATGAATAGCAACAACTATGCCATTCTGGCAATAACATCAATAGTAGTGTCAAAGACAAACTGGATATTGACATAGTATGAGAACAAATTATGTACCACCCTTAAACATAGAAATCTATAGTTATAAGATGAACACAAAGACAAACCAAATATGACATATAATAAATATCTACTAATTGCAACAACTATACATCTGCTAGCAATAGAAAAGAATTCCACAATGATAACATAAAGTTAGCAAACTATCTAAAGATTAATCAGACTTAATGGTTATACTAGTAAAGGTAGGGTAGAGGGTGAATGAAAGAAGTACAATTTGAAAAATAAAGGAAAGTTTAGGAAAGAAAAATAAGATAAAGAATACTATCAAAGAGTAAAAGAAAAGTGATAGAACTAGGTAAAAATAATGGAAAAGAAAAAACAGGAATAAGAAAAAAACCAGCAAAATAAAGAAAAAATTAAAGAAAAAAAGAGAAAAGGACAAAAACCCTCAAACCCCAAACAATATGTGTAGGGGAAGCAATGTGTTGAAAAAATTCCTCTGTATTTTTGAATGAGTGGTTTCTTTCCAGGGTCTGCAGTCTTGGAATTCAGGAGATACTGGGATGATAGTGAATCACTGCTAAGACCTGTTTTGTTTATACACTCAAGTTTTTGTGTGTGAATGCTTAATCCTACCCCACCTTTCCCACTGGGCATAGTCAGTCAATGATGTCCATCCTATGGCTGTAGTCCCTTCAGTAACTCAGTTTCTGTGTCCCAGCCACAGTTTTCTCTGCTTAGCTTTATGATGTGTGGAGTTCTGTCCATACATCCCAGGCTATGGCAATTGTTGCAGCTAGGCCATATGCTTTCTCACATTGGTAGATAAGGAAAGCAAACAGGCCTTTGAGTTCTCTGCTGATATAGGGTGGAGGGGGATCAATAGTCTGCTGCACTTAGTGCCAGTACTTTTAGGTCCATCCCACTCTGGAAGAAACACAGATGGCTTGATTTCTCACAGTGAATGACCGGACTCTCAAGTCCTTCCCAGCCTGAGCTTAAATTTCTCAGAGGGTCTATAGCTAGCCTGTGCCCTCTCCACAACTACCTGTTGTGGTCATCTTTTACCCAGTCACTGTGGTAGGGTGATACCAGAAACTCTGGGGTATTGTTCTTTTGCTCAGTCTAAAACAATTAACCTCTTTCCAAAATGGCCCTTTTTTGAACTGACTCAAATATGATGGGTGCAGTCCTAGATTTCTCCAATTCTAACTGCCTTGTGGGAGAAGTCACTTTCCAAGTAAAATGGCACACTGGTTTTGGAGTTTTAAATAGCTGTGGGCTTTTCATGTGCTGTTGGCAGGGTTGTTTCTCCTTGGAGCTGCGAAGCCTCTTTGGGCTTATCTTCTGTTAACAAAGACTTGTCCCTCTCCCCAGAAGCTGGGGTGAGCGATCCAGACTGCTTCATACTTTTCTCTGTGTTGTACTCCATTTTCCCATTTCTCCTTCATTTCTAGTTTTTCTGTCAGCTCTCGAATTCCTGGAAATCTACTTTTTTCTCTTCACCAAGTTGTTTTCCAGGGGTCTTGATTCCAGGTCCCAGAGAGGCTGTATTTTACTGCTTTTCTCTATGCCAGCATTTTGGTATCTTTAATGCTTGTACTTTGAATGGATGACCAGCAACTCCTTGAATAGTAGTCAGAATATACTGAATTGAGGAAACATTGTGGTTTTTGACTTCAATTAAAAATAGCCTTCTGTTTTTCAGTGATGGGATGAGGTAATGACTGAGTGGCATAATGTCCTTGGAAGTATTCAGACAGAGCAGAATGGTTGGAAATGCCTTTGGCCAAAGGGCTTGCCCTTGCTCTGTTTCTGTGTCCTGTTATCACTGGGAGTCTGTTCTGCTGGTGACAGAGCACATTAGAATTGAAAAATGATTTTATTTTTTAAAAAGTGCTCCTCAAAAGCAAAATTGATGTCACATCTACCTGGAATCAGTTTTAGTAACTGACACTTAGCATGTACTCAAGTGTTTCATTGAATGAGTGAATGAATGAATGATGATGAGAGAACTTATCTGCAAACCAGTAGCAGAGGAAGAGTTTTCCTATTTATTCTATGTTAGACACAATTAAAAGTTTCATGCCATATTATGTGATTGCTATCAATGTTAAATACTACTATTAATCCTATTTTGATAGATAATGCTTTTTTTGTTTGTAACTAGCCTTAAAACTCTTCATAGGTACATGGGTTTAGGAATCTGAATGTATGTACCAAGCAGATGGTAATGAAATAAAATGAAGCTTGAATACTCAAAAGCCAAGTCCTCTTGTGAATAATTAAACTATTATTTGGAATAAATTTACAACATGATCAACTTAACCAAAACAAATAAGACTTCACTGTCAAAGCTAATCATTGAGGGTAGTTAAAAGTACCAAACTTGAAGTGGAAACCAGAGGTGGCTTAACATTTCATGTATCTCATTGGTCACAAATCAATTGTGTTGCATTATGCATGATTAAAGGCCAACACATTCTTACTGATACACATTTTATATTAGTGAACTAGAAGGCAGGGAAGCACCTGAACTCTTGTAGGCTATGATTCAGGGGAGGAGGGGGTCTTACCAGTCCTACTTGCTGGATGCCTAACACCCACTTTTGAAGTTTGACTTCTTTGTGAAAGCACTGTATGAAAAAATGTGTATAATGCAATTATAAATCAAGACCATCTGACTGATTTCTAAAAGCTACGCATAAAACTCATTTTAATTTGCCTGTAAAGCTCCTGTGATTAATACCTAGCAGAGCAAGATCCTTTCAGATGGTTAATGGGACAGATTTCTAAGAATGAAAGCAGAACTGAAGGCAAGGAAAGGAATGAGCAGACCTAGATAATGGCATGCAAATTTGAGGCCCAAAACTATGGGGCAATGTGAGAGCACCAGAGACCTTAAAAAGGAATCTGCAAAATTCCTTCTCCTTTGCTAGACAACATAAGCTAATTACAGAAGTGATAGGCCACCATATTTACAAGTCCTCACTCAAGGAGCCTGAATTATTCTGGGCATGTATCTTAATTACCTTCTCATCACTGAGACAAAAATACCTGACACACACACGTTAAAGGAGGGAAGGTTTATTTCTGCTCACAGTTTGTAGAGGTTTCAGTACATGCCAGCTGGCTCCAAGGCAGGGTGTCATGGCAGAAGGGCATTACAGAGAAGAAACAGTTCATAATTTGGCAGGCAGAAGGTAGCAAGCATTAACCCTGCCATCCTTTTCCCCCCTTATATTTCATCCAGACTATAAACCGATTGATTGGTGCCACCCATTCCCAGGATGAGCTTCCCATTATCCACCCCAGAACTATGCTAAACCATTCATGGACTAATTTAGTATCATACACCCTTAATCCAAGTATCATATACTCTAGATCCAGCCAGCTCTGAAAATCCTCACCTATGAGTGCATGAGGCTTTGGAAGGACATCTAGATATAAGTCATAACAACATGTCACTAAGGGATAAAAATCATGGGGCTATCTTAGAATTCTGCCTACTAAAGTAGATTTCCATTGTCTAGGACTTTCCATTTCCTTTCTGGTTCTATCTTTTGTCTCTAGTGTCAGAACTCTGTCCCCACTGCTTTTCCAGATATGTAACCATCTGTATCCATTATAGATTGTTTTCTATTTCTGGATCATACTCATCAGAGTATACTAGTGTGATAGTGGGTTAGAGTTGAACGTTTCAGTGTCACATACCAGCTCTAATACCTACCAAAAGATTGTAACACCCTCAATTTCTACATCTGTAAATAGGAGGTATAATATTAACCTCTATATATCTACTTAAGGGCTTGACACAGTGTCTAGCACATAATTCTCCCAAAATATTTACACTATTTTTAGTAAAAATGTCTCAATGTTTTTATTTATACATTATTTCTCTACATGGGATTGAAATAGAAAAAAAGCTTGACTATTCCCCTTTCCCTTGACAGCCATAAAGCAGAGTGACCTGATTGATGCCTGTCACATCGCTTCCACCCTCCAGGCACTGCTGCTATCTGAGGAATAGCCAAAAAAACTGCACCTAATTACAAAGAATGGGGAACCAGCCATACCCATTGGTGATATTCTTCAGGATCCCTTTAACCCAGTGGGCAGTAATCAACACTATAGTTCTTCTTGGAAATGCCACAAAAGTCACAGCAGCAGTATCAGTTTATGCCCCAGCCATTTTTGTGCAAGTTCAAGAACTCTCTGCTGCACTTTGGTCATGACAACTGAAAATGCTGCTCTGCAGCTGCTGCAGAAGATGCAGACCCTGCCTGTATCAGACCTGAAAGTGTAGACCTGTCCATGATGGCTCCACCTATGGCCACTATGGATGCAGCAGGTCAGCAATGCAGGGGCCTGCGTTTGCAAGGCCAACTCTTCCTCTGTATTAGCAGCTTCCTCACACTCCATGATCAATGTAGCAGTAGGAGAAGGAGCGCTCCCTCCAGCTCACTGCCCCCTGTGCTGCAGCCGGCTCGTAATAAAGGCTTTGCTGGCCTGAGCTTGCTCCTTACTCATGATGTTTACTGCAGGTGGCATGAGCCAGCAGTACTTAAAACCACTTGGTAACACCAGAGGTTATTAACCCTGAGGAGTGCCAGAGATTGTGACGGTGGCAACAGAGACTGAAGGCTGAAGTTCAAAGCCCACTGCAGAGAAGCCTGAGATCAAAGCTAAATGGGAACACAAGACTTCAGACCTAGGGCCAGTGGCAAAAGAGAGGCCAACACCAGATGCCTGAGGCCACAGTTAGATAGAGGAGATGAATGAGGCCTGAGGCCCAAGCCTGAGACCATTAGCAAAGGAAGAAGAGAGGCAGAGGTGGAGCCTCTACTGTTGGATCACCCCAGAGGCAGCAAAATGTGGGAGGTAGGGCTTGAGAGAGCTGCTGAGGGGCCTATAAGCCTTGGCTGCAGTGGGGGCTGTAACCCTAAAAACTATAATACCAAGAGCTAAGAGGGGACAGGAGCTGGCACTCAAGGCTCAGAGCTGTGCCACTAAGGGCTGATAGCCACTGGTACTCAAAGCCGAGACACCCTCACCTCAAGAGGGCAGCACTTTGCCAATTGGAGATTTCCATCCATATTGAACAAAAGAACCCTCAGGTAATTGGCAACAGGATAACCTAATAAATTCCCACGCAACTTTCAAAATCCATCCTAACTTTGTTTATGTAATTACCATCACAGTCTTGGTATAATGTTAGGAAGCTGGGTAAAGGGCATAGGAAATTATATTTTAAACTTCTTTCTGTAAGTCTAAATTTCAATATAAAAGGGTTTTTAAAAAATCCTGAATGCTACCTCCATTATTTCTGATTTCCCTCTTAGAATGAACACTTTTCCTTCTGTATGTGCATAGAATTTTATACATGATCTTTTTACCAAATAACACAATTATTTGATTACATATCTTTAGAATTTGAATTCTGTGAAAGCAAAGACTACACTGTATTTATCTATGTATTTCTATTATGTATAGTACCACTAATAACGACAATGGAACTACTGGTTTAATAATGAATGAATGCTTTTGTTTATTGTGCAGAAGAGATTTACCAATGATAAAGGAGAGATGATTGTAGGAAATTCTAACTTGTGGGAGAGTCAACCTGGTGGAGAACAGAGGTTATCAAAATGTGGTCCCTGGACAATAACGTCATTAGCCATAACTAGAAGCTTGTTAGAATACTGTTTTCTTGTGCCCTGACCAACTAAGGCAGAAATTTAGAAGGTGTAGGCAGAACAGTCCATGTTTAACCACTTTATTAGAGAGCAAGATAAAAACATAAATTATTATACTCACGCATAGCTATAGTAAATGAATTCAAAATCTTTTAAGCTGCATATTTTTATTAAAAGTAAATTATGAGAAACTCCAAATATAAATAAAGAGCATTATAAAAGATAGGTAATAGGAAACTGGGAGATAGATGTTTTGCAAATGAGAAGGGGCCCAAGAGATGAAGGGAGTGGAAGCATAAAAAGAATTAAGAGGTTGGGGATTTAGCTCAGTGGTTTTGCTGCCTGCTGCACAAGTGCAGGGACCCAAGTTTGATCCCTGGTACCAAAAAAAAAAAAAAAAAGAATTAAGATGTGTCATGTGCATGAACAAACTCCCCACAATGAATATAATCACTATGCATTGCAAAATTGTACTAATAAAAAAGCAAATGATAATGCTGAATTATCTTTGATAAATAATTGAACTCTTGCCTATCCATTTCTGTAATGATGTTGAATAATTATCATAGAACTTGTGAGATTTAGGAACTTAGACTCTTAAAAATATAAGTAAGTTTTTTGCTTTTTTAAATTAGCTTATGGCCAACCAATTTTTGTGTATTGCTTTTATACAGGAAGGCAGAATGTTCTTCTTGAACATCTTCCTAACATTTGTTGCCATGATTATAATGGTTTTTTAAGCAGCTAACCATAATAGTACCCCTTCTTGCCTCAATACAGATGTCTTCAAATAATGTGAATGCCAAATGCCAGCTTCCATGTACAGGCCAAGAAGCTGCTCCAGATTGTACCTTAGCTCGAATTAGTCTTCTAGAATACAGCTTTCATAACCAGCTTGATGTTATTAGCAAATATTGGTTGAGTTATAACCATTTTCATCTACTAAAAATTAAGATATTATAATCACATATCTGCAGCTTTATTCTAAACAGCACTGCTACTATTTCCTTGCCATCTTTCTAGTTCCTTTGAGAGCAAATGTCTTGAAAATTGTACAGTAATGTATGACTAATCTCACAAAGAGCCTGAGTCAGGAAAGCATGTGCTCTAGCCTCTTTGCTAAAGCTGTTAAGTCTTAGCCTCTGTGTTACTGGACAAAAAAATCTCTTCCTTAAACCTTTTGCTCAGCTTTTCCTTTGAGAGATGGGGTACGAGGTTGCACTTTGAGAACTGTTCTGCCTTTTGATAGCTTTTTCCTTTGAATGCTAAACAGACCACAATTCACACAACTGTTTCTTAGATCTGGGTTGGGGAAGAAGCCCTATCTTGAAATCAGAAAATCCAAGTTAAAAATCCTACCTCCATGAGTTACTGGCTATGTGTGATTGAGCTACCTATGACCTCTGTAATGCTCATGCTTAACAAAGGGTTAATAACATCACTCTTTTCAGAGCTGTTATAAGAATCAAATGGGACAGTGTGAGGAATTACTATGATCACAAATGACAGCTTCAATAAGAGTGATTCCAGTTCAGTTTTTCCTGCTGAGCTCATTAGATAGTCTCTACGTCACAGAGGCAAAAAGCTAGATGAACTTACAATCAGCAGGTTACAGCTTTGGAAGCTAACTTGTTTTCTCATCTGCCAGTGGTATGTTTTACTGTCATCCCTTCCTGGTAGAGAACCAATAAAGGGTAATAGCTTTATTGTTTTTATATGTCAAGGTGAATTTCTCTGGCAGTGGTGAAAATGTGATAAGATGAAAATGGGTAAGAATTAAAAGAGTCTGTGTTTTGGTGTTACTGTTCTTAAAGAATTGATTCTGAGATTCTGTAGACTCAAATGGATGAATTTGACTGAATCTGCTCCTACGGGAGAAAAGCAAGTCAAAGAATCCTTCCCTGAGTGACTGGAAAGAATCACTGTATAAACTGCTGGATCTACAGCCAATTGAACAGTCAGACTCAGATGGTTGATTAATGGATCTGTGTCAAAATGTGGACAAGTATCATTAGTGAGCCACAAAACTCATCATTCTTCTCTGTTATGTTCAGATCTCTTCCTTTCAGCATCTTGTTGGCATCCTTGATCAAATTTAAAGAAAAGCCAAAATAGAGGTGTTAAGATGACAGAATCGTAGCTTGTTAAATTCTGCCTCAGCTAAAAGGAACAAGATGAAAATCAAGAGGATAATGGAAACATGCTATGTGGAGATTAAAATATCCCCTTACTAGTGAAGCTTACAGGAGGTCTCGGTTTCAATTTTACTTGACAACATATTGATTTTGTGCCAGTTGGGTAATGTCACTGTTGGAAAAAACTCATAGTCATAATAGATATTTATATCCAGAGACAAAATGTGCTACTGTACCCTAAAATGTCTGATGAAGCTAGAATTTTTGATGTAGTTATAGGTATGTATATGAAGGGTTCTGTTGAGGAGTTAGATTATATGGAGGGGACCAAGATGATAAAATAGCTGGGAATTATTTCACAGAAAAAAATAATCCAATAGAACACTGAGCCTAAAACCCAGAAAAGTAATAGACACATGACAGAAGCTGTATACTAGGGGCTCTATGTGACACTGAGATCCTCCTTTCAATGGCAAGACCCTATCCCCTGAGCTGCTGGGAGTGCTCCTGGATGAGGGTTTGCACCTGAAATCGTCACTAGGCACTAACCTCTGCCAAAGGAAGCTGACTTGGTTACATTCTTCTTGGTGGACAGCCCTATCCAAGGACTGGTCTGTGTGTGAGGGTACAAAAGCCCAGCCTCGTTGCTTTATGTTAGACAACTCTGAAGGGTTATCCCAGCTTCAGAGTTCTCTGCTCCATCAGCTGGGGCCTCTCTTGCAATTCCATCTCCTCTGTCCAAACCTACCTCCCTCACTCATCAGGTGTTCTCACCAGTGTTTCCCACTCTGCCTTCTGCATGAACACCTCTTCTCAGAGTCTATTTCCTAGAGAATCTCACCTGCAACCGCAGATATCACATTATACCACCTGAAATTATTTGTACTAGGAGAGGATATTACATATATATATATATATATATATATATATATATATAGTTTGTTTGGTTTTTTTTTGGTACTGGAGATCGAACTCGGGACCCTGCGCTTGCAAGACAGGCAGTGGAACCACTGAGCTAAATCCCTGGCCTACACTGATATTAAATTGTTCAATACATGGTGCTGAAACAACTGGTTATCTATTTGAAAAAAAGATAAATCTATTTTAGGTGGACTGAGAACTGAAATCTAGATACTTCACAGCATTTAGAGAAAGACATATAAGGATTAGGAAAGGGTTTCTTAACAACAAACCGTAAAGAAGATTGTTGGTGAATTTGTCTATATTAAACTACTATTAAGATTATTTGACTAGGGGCTGGGGATTTAGCTCAGTGGTTTCGCTGCCTGCTGTGCAAGCGCAAGGACTCAAGTTTGATCCCCGGTACCAAAAAAAAGATTATTTGACTACAACAAATTATACATTAAGAATTGCTAAGAAAATATAAGAGAAGATACTTATAGCACTTATGATTAACAAAGAATTAGCATCCAAAGTATTTAAGGAGTTCCTATAAATTAACAAAGAAGGTAAAGTACCTAGTGGGGTGAAAATGAGCGAAGAAGATAGTCAATTTACTTATGAAAATGTCTATGAAAATATGCTTAGCCTCCAAGCAATTAGGGAAATGACAAAATAAGCCCCTATTTTATGCCCATCAAATTGGAAAACATTATTTTAATTTTATCTTGTACTACCTTTGCAATTCCGCCCCTCCTTCCTCTGCTTCTGTGTCTTTGCACATGCATGTCCTGTTTTGTATTCCAGATGGTGCTTTGTACTTTTTCTTAACCCCCCCCCCCTTTTTTTTTGGTTCTTTTAAAACACTTCCTTGGAATTGTTTACCTTCTGTGAGTCTGTGACATTCTCGCCAGTCCATATAGTCATATAGTGTTTTATTGGTGTGGCTCTGAGGTTTATCATAGAGCCTGGCATTTGATCAGCAAATAAGTGTTGGATGGGCAAATGTCCCAGTTCCTTGCTTCAGTGACTTCCATAAGATGAGACCCCTTCAAAATCAAATACTCTTATAGTGTTATGTTTTTCTCTTTACTTGTTGATGTACCCACTAACACTATTGTAAGATCAACCTTAGTTTTGAAGAGTACTTAATAGATCATAACCCACAGTGAAATGTGGTCCACACCCTCAATTTAATTAAAGTGGATAAGTGGATAATTTTTTAAATCATAGGCAGAAATTAGCGTAGGGACAGAGTAAGATTTGATTGTCTTTGATATGCTTGCTTTTCTTTCTGATGTGTTGCTGTGTAATAGTGCTATTAGAATTTTTAATCCTGAAAAATAATGAAATAAGTATGTTTTGGCTAGAGAAATAAAATACATTGACATAGTTTTTTTAAATTATCACCCTCAGGAGATATGTCTTTGGAAACTTACATCCTCAAGACATTTGAACAATTTCCAATTTCTGTTTTAAAAGGCAGTAACAGTTTTACAAACTCCACACAGGAGAAGTCACTTGGTATTTGTCGTGTTGTAACTAGCACAGCAATGTGGAACTTTAAAAGTTACATTCTTTTTTTCTTTCAGACACAAGTGGTTTCTCCAAACTTCCTCAGGCCTAGGGCATAAATGGCCACTCCCACCTCTTTTCAACCAAGATACATGGATAGGATAAGCTGATACTGGCACTGGTTTCATTTCCACAGGCCAGGGAGGGAGAGATCCAGTCCAGAAGGGATGACACCAGCCTGGACTGGCTATCATCTCACTGTATTCCCTCTCTGCACTGCTCCTTACTATGAAAGAGTAATATACCTGTACATGCTGACATGGTAATTTGGGTGGCAAGGCCCCTTCTTTTCCATGGAGCAAGCTTTGAATAAAGGCTTTTTCTTTTGGACCAAAATATAATTGGTCTCCTTTGACTGGGTTAGCAGTGAGCAAATGAACCTGAATGTAAATACAAACAAAAGTCTACCACAGAAATAGTCTTTGATTCAACTGTCACACCCAAGGCTGTCTTCACATATGACAACTGCATGTTCCGTGCACAAATATCACTTACACTGATAGCACATATGTTTTGTTTTCCTATCCTTTTTTGTAGGGCACAGCTGGTATCTTTTTGGTTTTCCTGTTGTCTTAGTAGGTCTTTGGGATGCTGCGCCTGTCTGTTCACTGGTCAGCTCACCAGTGTACTCTACAATTGTTTTTTTTTTTGCATAATTCTTTGGACAGAAACATTTTGTTCTTCCTCTGCTCTAAATGATCTTTTGTGAGTTCCAGTCCCCATCCTCTAAGAGAATTTCTCTGTGATACTTTGCACTTGTTATTTTCTTTATAAATTATCAAACTTCATGCCACAGATATTTAGGATCAAGTAAAACACAATCACTGGTCAATGCCTTGTTTCGAGTGATATCATAGTTGCTGCATAACTAATCAACATCTACTTTGGTTTTGTTGGAAAAAGTTACCATCTCAGGCTTCAGTTTTGTCCAGGTTTTAGTAGAGTTAGAAACAAAGGAGCTAAGTCACTCCCTTTCCTTTCCTTCCCTTCCCTTCCTTCAACTGTAAACACCACACCATCCTAATATACTGCCGGCTGTAGTCAGGGTTTTGGCAAGGGAATAGACTTATTACAGGACACATAGTTTATAGGATTATTTTATGATCAGTACCCAAAAAGTCAAATGCAAAGGAGTGCAAGAGATTAACCGCATACTGGAGGCCCAAAGACTACAGCCAATGGCCAAGATCCCATAGCAATGTCCCACACAAGTCCAGCTAAAGGCCGAGAGTCCAAGGTAGAGTCCTCCACGAGTCCAGCCAGAGGCCTAGTGCCCACAGCAAGGTCTCATGCTTGTCTGTATTGAGGATCTGCACCCAGAAGGCCCAAAGGCCAGTGGTGGAAGCCAGAAAACCTACGCCAGTGGGGTGAAGGATTTGTTCCACCAGACTGAAGGATCTACCCCGGAGCTAGGAAGTGTTGCTCATGGTGAAGACCAGAGCTCCCCTGACGAGACCAGCAGCCATTCCCCAAGACAGTGAGGCCCCAAGCTCCTCCTCCAACAAGAACAGTCGGGTTCGTATCAGGAAAACCCTCCTCAGCAAGCTTCTCCTAGAAAATCAACAGGCCAGGATCTTCCCCTCCAGTTCTCTTTTTATGGCTCTTGGCAACAATCCTCAGGTGTATCTTCCATGGCCAGACCATGCTGATTCAGCTCAGCTGGGCATTACAAGTTGACCATTAGTTAATCCACCTCACTGCCTAAAGCTACAGCAACAACAAAATGCTGCAAGATGTTCATCAATAGTCATGTTTTCAGATGGTGTATAAATTGCTTGACTTTTTAAAACAAAACTCTCAGTGAGCAGCTAGCAGCCAGATTATCAATTCTTTTTCTTTCTTGGTGGTGGTTTTGTCAAGGAACCTCAGGCAATTTTGAAGGAAAATAAATCTCCTCAGTGTCATTGTTATTCTTCAAACCTCAAGCCCCCACCCATAAGTTTTTTACATCCATAAGTCATAATAAACACATTTTTGAGTATGGCTATTGGTACATACAGAACGGTTTACTTGTCTTTCATCATTTGTGTATTTCACAACATAAGTGTGGCATTTCATCTGTTACAAACAATTCCGACATTGAATGGCAATGCTAGCATTCTGTCCAACTGGTTTCACTGCTGCCAAGTTCCTCATTGTACTTTCGGATGTGGTTCTAACGTTGTATGGCTCCATTTGGTTACCATTTTGTACCATTTCAACTAGTCAAATAGGTACTAACATTGCTGTTTTCTTCATCATCTGAATCAAGGAGATCATCATTCCCTGTGTCTGTATCAATCAATTCTTGCTTTATTTCACTGTCACGGGAACTTTGGCTCACATGACCAATGTCACCTTCCCTGCATGAGTCACCTGATTACTTCAGACCTCTTCCAAAACTTGCAAATCTGGTTTTTCATGTGCCATTGTATTCAATTGGGCTACTTCTACCAGAAAAATTAAAAAAAACTTCAAAAAATCCTAAATGCACTTCTGTTGCTGCTTTGGAGCTCCTGTACACACCTTGCTGTTCATTTACCAGGTGGGTGAATGCACAGATGGTGGTTCCTGTTGGTCCCACACCCAGCTACTGTGAGCCACGCCCAATTCCATTATGGTAAAGTACATGTTTATTTAATAGAAGAATGATGTAGGTGTATTTTAGCCCCCTAATAATGCTCAGGTAAACATATGCAAAAACTGTTAGATAGAGCATTATATGGGTAAAAATCCCAGTTTGATACTTTTTCACAGGTATGCCCACCTTGCAGTTTATCATACCAAGTGGTAAACACAAAGATTGCTTCCTGAATACCCCAGGCACAGCTGCTGAGATGCACAGCTGACTCTTATGATAAAGTACAAATTTACAGTACAAAAGTATGGGATCGGTTGTTGAAACCCAACGTTATGCCGTTTGGGTAATAATACAATATTGACTTTCTGAGATGTGCCAAGGAATCTCATTTACTAACCTTCATATATATGTGTTTTCTACACTTAATATACTTTGGTAAAACTGTGATTTATTAAAATTAAATAAATTATAGCTGCTCAAACTACGTGATTGCTCTGTATTGATTATTTAGAAAAGAAGCAGGGGTATGAGCTCAATAGGACAGGTTTACAGTGGACCCTTGAATTATGACCAGCATCGCATACAACCAACTTGGGTTAAAATTGGAATTGTAGTTTTAAGTTATGGCCAAAATCTTGAGTTACAACCTGAATGCTGGTCTTTCCTATGTGGGGTTAATTGAGAAATCCTGGGCCAGGTCTTCTAAGGACACTGACATCTGCCTGGAAGAAAGTGTGGCATAAAATTATACAAAAGAAAGACTTTTTTTGAAGGCTGTGTAGAGGAGTCTGAGCCTTTTGACCCTGTGGTTGATGATAGTGTCACTATACCAGAGTCCATATGCTTGCAGTTAGACAGTGGCAATGTTGAGAAACCGGTGGAGGAACTCAGAGGAATTGTCTTCAGAGGAACTTCAGCAACTTCTGGCTGAGCAATAGAGAAGGGCACCTGCGGAGCTTTCTGAAAAGGAGGGAGAATATCAACAATCGGTGCAGCAAAGTTCGGAAATAAAGGAAATCCTGAAAGAATGGACAGAGCTACAAACATTTGTAGAGAAGACTCACCCAGACAGAGAAAAAGCCAATCATTGCATTCACTTGCTTAATGACAATGTCATGTCATACTGCGGAACACTGTTAAAGAAAAGACAGAAACAGACAGCCTTAGGCCAAGTTTTGGTTCTGAAAAAGTTGAGACCTAGTGAGCCAGAAGCAGATCCTAGTGGGCTACAGACTCTCTGAAGGAGAGTTAAAGGACCCCAAAGAGCCAGATTCCTGATGTTCTTATGGAAGGGGCCTCTTCTTCTAAACAATAACCACCTTCCATTTCATCCTCCCTTTCTGAAAGCCACAGATGTCAACTTGAATGGTGAGTACAGTATGAAATTGTTGTTTCTGGTAAACGAGGCACATTTTATAATTTTTTGGTGAATACACTAGGAAAATTACTGGTGTTTCTGGTAAATTATGCACATTATACAACCTTTTCTTATTATGAAAAGGTTAGTTAAGGGTTGCTTTGGGAAATTTGAAATGCATTATGGGTATTTCCATTATTTCTTATGGAAAAAATAGTCTTGACTTACAACCAGCTTGAGTTACAACACCTCTCATGAATAAATTGAGTTTATCTTATCTCAGTTAGCTGGAAAATGAGTAAGGGAAACCTCATTGCTTGAGCCTAAAAGTTTACTACCATAAATAACTTTAACCTGGAAGTTGCTGGGTTTTCAGTTTTGCATCTTTGAAGACCTGTATACTTGGGAAACAGATACATTTAATACACCATGAAGTCAGCAATAATGAGTGTCACAAACCAGGTGGGAACTGTCTAAGGAGGCAGCTCTGTCTTGCTTATTGTCATTGACCATTCTAGGTGTCCCTGTTAGTTTTACAGAAAAACTCGTGTGTAGTATCAGTTTTAGGAATGAGAGCTAAAGCCTTGGTCTGAAAGTACCGGTTACACCGGAGAGGAGAGATGGGACCTGGGGAGGGTGTTCTCAAGTTGTTACATGGTTAAATTAGACTGGCTGCCAACTGACTCTCCAAGTAATCTTGAATGGCAGAATTATGTTATACCAGCAGAAAGCAGAAAGAAGAGCAAGGTAACCCTGTAATTATAGTCTGAGAATTTACAATGTACCAGAAATACTTTAAGCATATCAATTAAACAAATATACTCACTTAAATTGGAGGCCAAAAGTAAATTTATCAAATTTTATTTTCCTAGCCCTAAAATTTTTATTCCTCTTTTCTGCCTAGTCCCCATGACTGAGTTTTTAAATGTTGGAAATTAATTTGCTTGTTTAGACTCAAACAGTATTCTAGAGGCAGCAAAAGCAAGGCTTTACTAAGTTTGGATATTCTAAAAACCTTTGTTGACATCTTCCCATGGAAATCTCAAAACGAGCCAAAAAAGAGAGAAATTTTTTAGTTTAAACAAAGCAATTCCTCGAGCTTTTGTAAAAATACTGATGGAAGTTTCTTTTTTTCCTGATTAATTTGTCCCATTATGGCATAATTTTCTGGCTTGACTTTTGCTGCCTTTAGCTTTTGCTTTTTGTAAAATAGACCCAGTCAGCATATAGTATTGTAATTTAGAGACCTCCCACCCCCCATCTGTAGGACCTCATCTCTGGGGTGGGTAGGGATTGAGGGAGGGAGGTAGGGAGGGAGAGAGAGACAGAGAGTGAAGAAACCTTGGGCACAGGGGACCTCCTGTCACTTGCCACTTCCCTGCAGATAGTTAAGATCACAAAGAATTTGGAAATCATATGTGCCAAATTCAGGCCACTGGTTGAATAAAATACAAGACTAGACATTTAGGCTGAATATACCCTTTTAAATCAACCAAGGGGTAAAATAATTTTTAGAAAGCAACCCAGAATTTTAGAAATTTGGGAGTCCATAGTAACTGATAAGAGAGTGGCCAAGAGTCCATACCCCTGTGTTGAGTTATCCCCCAATCAGCACTAGGAACCTAGAAATTCTCTTGTGGACATGGCCCAGCCATGTCAGAGGTTTTTCTGGAAGACTGGGAAGGTGTCCCTGCTCCAATGTCTGTGAAAGTTCACTACAGAGCCTGGCCCTGTGGGACCCTCTGGGGGTCTGGGATGGATGACCTTACCAGTCCTGGGCTCGATAATGAAGTGTCCACTGTTGAGTGGAGGGTTAGCAGGAAACAGCAAGTGACCTCCTGGAGCTGGTTAAAGGGGTAAAAGAGGGAGAGACGAGAGACAGATAGATCAGAAAAGGAAGATGTGGAAGATATTGGGGTAGCCCTCTTCACCTCTGCCCCATATTGGGCACCAAATGTTATCACCAAAGGAAAAGAAGCAAGGGTATAAGCTCAATAGGACAAGTCTATTTCAGGACAAACCTGAGAGGGACTGCTCTGGCACTAGAGACCAGACCAGCTAACACTTGTAGAGGCTATTTCATAGGGTCATGAGTATAAAAAAGAAGGGGCTGTGGAAGGGAAAAATTACAGTGGGTGATTTTGGGGTGAGAATTCAGTACAAAGAAGTTGTGGCTATCTGCCTGGGACCAGGCTTGAGAATGTACAAGGAGTTGTGTGTTGTTTGTCAAGAGCAAGGTTGAACAATGACTGGGAATTACAGGGTGTAGGTGTTCTTACTGGGCCTTATCAACCCATGATGGATGATACATCTGCAGCAGGTATAAAAGTATAACAGAGGGAAAGATTTAAAGTGATCTCTGCATAGACCAGGATGCTGATGGTCAGATTCCTTCACTGATTGGATGGGTATAGGATGCATCATGGAAAAAAATGAATTTGAATTCTGCTACTGTGATCTAATACAAGTTATATAACATCTCTTAGTTTCAGTTTTCTGCAAAATAGGATTAACAAAATGCATTTCATAAAATTCTTAAGAGTAAATAATATGCCAAGCATGTGTCAGGCACAGTTTGCAGTCACATTATCAGCCTGTTCCAAATAAAACAACTGCCAGCAAAATTTGTTTTTGGTCCTGACTTTGTATTTTTTTCCTATTGATTTCATTGAAGCATTAAGTACTTTGATGTTGCTTTTCCAAGGTATTCATTATCAAAGAACTTATTCTTTAACCATATATTCAAGACAATTGGTTAACAATTGGACACACCAATAAAGACAAGAGTTATGTTTCTGATTACTACAGCAATTTCTGTGATTTCCTTACTGTGCTTCCCTAAAGAGATAGTACAGCAATAGGATCCCTGGATTTCTGTTTGGGATGAGAAAAGATCAGTGGGTAGAAGTCACTGCAGAAATTAGATTAAGTATAATTGTGAATTTCTTCAGTTATAAGGTTTTTGTCTTTTTCATGTCTTCATTCCCAGCACCTAACCAGCCTGAACAGGGAACAGTTTGCAGAGCATGAGAGAGCAGGTTTCCTTCCAAGATATAATAATAAAGATCTAGTATTTAAAATGGAAATTTAATCAGTTTCATATGCAGAAACTGATAATTTCTGGCCCATATTAATACTATTTCTGATACAAAGGAGCAGTTAAGACCAGCAAAGTTCAGCATGTGACTATAAACAGGCATGATCACAGTATCTGAGCAGTAGATGAAGTAGAGTTCATATCAGATAATCTCAACTTAGACTGTTCTCATAGACATAGTAATGATTTTTCATAAAGAGACTTGAGAAGTTTCAATTAAAACCCACTGTATCATGTATCATTTATATTCTGTTTAGCTTAAGGTGCAGTGAATCATGTATAGTTCTTCATTGGTTGTCACTGTAAAGTTATGTTGAAGAATAACCCCCACCCCACATATTGCTATACCAGATTAGAAGCCTTTACCTAGTTATTATAAATAAGATTTTGATTCCCAGAACAGGCAAAACTAGACTAAGCAGTAGAATATTCTTACAGAGTAGCCACCGAGCAAGAGAATAATGATAGCAGGTAAGGCAAGGAGAGGCTGATTGGGGCTGGCATTTTTGATCTCTAGTGTTCAAGGCTGGATCTTTTCTGGCTAGGTTTTATTTTTGCTGGGAGAAGGTGCTGCCATTTTTTTTTTAAATGAGAATAAGAATATTAAAATATGCTGATAACAGAATAGTTTTTCTCTGGAAATCCTGTTCACAGCAGTACTGGTATGGAACTGTACTGGGTTTCTCCAACAAGTTAAGGGCATTTAAACAGGAGATAGGTTGGGGAAGGGGAAAAGACTGGTAAGTCTAGAAAATATATAAAAGAAATGTAAGAGGGATTGCAACATAATGCAATGTGCAGCCTTTGTCTGAAGTATGACCTACATAACCCATTTGTAAAAAGACATTTTTGAGGCAACCAGGGAAGTTGAGTAAAGACTATCTATTCGTATTAGATGATACCAAGGAATTGCTGTTGCATTTGTTTCTTTCATTTGCTAATGGAACTGTGATGACCAAAGATAGAGGTTTTCCAAGTGTGGACTTTATCTCAACATCAGCAGCATCAATGGGCAATATATTAGCAATAAAAATTCTCAAAGCCACCCAAGTCTTCTGAATAAGAAACTTTATGGGCAGGGCCCAGAAAAAATTGTGAAAATATGATGTAAAAAACTGTCCACATTTTAAAAGATAGACATACTGTGGTAAGTACAGGTGAAATAACACAAGATCTTACACAGGGGAACAAACAGTTTAAAACATGGAATGGTTTAAAAATATTTAAGTTCAAATGAAGGAAAGTATTTTTTGAAGAAATTGTGGCAAAATCTTGAAAATTATTGAACTCGGATATTTGTTACGTATGGCTGTATTATATGGTTCTCTATTTTTGTGTGTTTGAAAATGGGGATTAGGAAAAAATTGAATATAACGCTTTATGGCCCCATCTACTCATGTTAACGGGGGCAGAAGTACAATGGGGTGAATACTGATTCTGAACAGCCCTCATTTAGAACTCTCAGAGAACCCTCTTGGTTAGAATAACCCTCTATTTCAAAGCTGTGGACCTTGTTTAATGAAGAAAGCAATTATTCTGGACTTCTAGGAAAAGTAAGATGATCTAATAAATTGTGAAAATGTAGAGTTGCTAGGCTAATTGAAGCCTCTATGTCCACATTGAGGATGTAGACAAGAGACAGATGGTGTTTTGCTAGGAAAGGCACTGGGGACATGCAGGCTGTGCTGAGGAGGGGATGACAGAGCAGGAAAGGATCACATTGTGAGGACACCTGCACTGACCACATCACATTGGCAGGAGGGAAGAGAATGAAACAGTAGGAAGCTCTCAAGGATAAGAACAGCAGCTGCAGAGTCCAGTGGCCAAGAGAGAGATGCATTTCAGCTTCCTCTTGACAGGAGTTTAATTCCCCTAAGTGGACTATCAGTGCCAGAACTCCCACTCACAGAGGGGAGCCTGTGGGGCCTTTCTCCATGCTAGCCCTTGCTTATTTCTCTTCTCATCTTCCTTTATTCCTTTCATTTTCCTACATTGACTTTGGCCTTGCCTGCCTTAGAGAACAGGCAGTGGCTGTGGACATTGGCTCAGAAACAATGGTGACAGCAGCAGTAGTCATTTATTGAGCAGCACTTCTTAGGTATCATGTACTGAATTGGGTACTTGATAAATATTATATACAATTCAAACCACAATCATTACAGTAGTTATTATGTCCATTTTATGGAGGAAGAAATAGGTCAGAGAAGTGAAGTAGGTTGCCCAGGTCTCACCCAGTAAGTGGCAGGACTCAGGGCCCAACCCAAGACTGACCATGTGCAACTGCAGTCCCTTGTTCCTTCATCTCATTCATGACTGTACCTGTGTTTACTGGTGATAGGGACAGGGTGAAAACCCGGAGCTGATATGCTGAACAAGCCGCATTCTGAAGGGTTGCTTGATGAGGCTGTAATACCTGTGGGTCCCCCAGTTGCCCTCAGGTCTGTAATCATGTAGAGAAGCCATTCTCTCGTAAGAAGGCATATGCACACGTGTGAGCATTTCACATAGTGTGTTGAGAGGAAATATATAGTATTGTCTGCTTTTGGTAGGTAAAGTAATTTTCTTTTTCCTTTTTTTTTTCTGATGATACTGGGGATTGAACTCAGGCTGCTGTGCCACTAAGATATAACCTCAGACACCTTTTATCTTTATCCTGAGACAGGGTCTCACTAAGATGGGCAGTCTGAGCTCAAACTTGGTGATCCTTCTGTGTAAGCCTCCCCAGCAGTTAGGATTGCAGCCAGGTGTCACTGTGTCCAGGGGAAAAGTAATTTCTTGAATGGAATGGAATCTAATAAAAAATTAATAAATCAGAACCCTCTCCTGGGAAGAAGTGCAGATGCCAGGACATTGCCTTAGTGACGTCATTGAACATTGTCCTTTAGGTCTACAAATGTATGGTTTAGATATAAAATGTACCCTCAGGGTCTCATGTGTTTGGAGATGGGGCGTGGTGAGAAGAGGTAAATCACTGTGGGTGTGATCTGGAAGGGTGTGCTATTTTCCCTGTCTCCTCCCTTCTCTCTGTGCTTCCTGGTTGCCATGGAGTGAGCAGCTTTCTTCCACCATGCCCTTCTACCATGCCATTTTTGCCTTGGAGCCAGCCGCCTATGGGCTAGACCCTCTGAAACTATGAGCCAAATAAATATCTTTTCTTAGTTGTAAGAATCAGGTATTTTGTCCTAGCAATGAGAAAGTTGACTAATAGAGCCCTGTCATATTCTCTGGCGACCGTATTAGTTTGGAGACTACGACAGAGTCATGCAGTTTTCCTTTTTTTCCTTAGAAATATATAGCTATTTTTATTTGAGGTCAGCAGAAGGAACTCCAAAATGCTGATAAAACTAACTCCTGCATCAAAAGTAGAAGAGGCAAGTTTGGAAGAGAGACTCAGCTGCAGAGTGCTGGCAGATGTGCAGGGCCCAGTGCAACAGGGTATGGGGAAGTCAAGGGTGGCACTATCTAAGGATGGCCATGGACAGGAGCCATTAGCTTCAGGACATCTGTAGGTATTCATTTTATTGTTTACCTTGTCATACAGATTCTCAAGAAAAATAGCTATGAAGTAGATAGGTATATTTCTGTCTGTTTTTTAGAATAATTTTCTTTATGCCCTTTGTTCTAGGAAGGAGTTAAGGGACTTGTATTCAATATAGCAAATAAAATACATATAAAATGTAAAAATTGGAGAAGAAACCATTGCTTTATCAGGTAATATTGGGCAGCACAAAATTATCTTGACCAATGATGTATTTTAGAGTCAAATTCCATGGAGTCCTTACTGTATTCATTATTTGCATTTTTAGAAGCAAGTATCTATAACACTGTTCACTAACAAAAACCTTTGTAGGATATATTTATTGTGAAATGTTATAAAACTTGGAAGTAGAAATTGCAGATCCATTTCTTAGACCTGGGAGGTAAGTAGAGGGCTGATAAAAATGTAGTGTACAGGGCCAGAGATTTAGCTCAGTGGTTCTATCGCCTGCCTTGCAAGCACAAGGACCTGAGTTCAATCCCCGGTACCAAAAAACAAAAACAAAAACAACCCCCCCCCCCCAAAATGTAGTGTATATTTACATTTTAAAAACATTTATTACAATAAAAGACAAATTGCACTCTCAAACTATTCCCCATTACTTTGAATACACAGCCCATCATTCTTAAAACTTTCTGAAGCAGCTCTGAAAGTTCTCTTTAGTGGGTGACTATGAGGAGCAATTAAAAAAAATAGTGAATGCTGATACCAAGTGCCGTCCGACAGAAAAACTTGTAAAAAACATTATGATGTGTACTCATCCACTTCATTTACTAGATCTAGCACCATGTGACTTCTACTACTCCTCCAAAATCAAAATAACCGTGAAAAGTAAACATTTTGAATCCATTCAGGACATTGAGGTATCCATGACGGTGTAACTGAAGACACTAAAGAAGAGGTCTTCCAGAACTATTTTGGAAAGTGGAAAGCATGATGGGATAAGTGTATTCAGATAAGGGGAATATTTTGAAGATATTAATGGCAGTGTGTCTTTTACTGTAATCAGTTTTTAAAATTTTAAACATTAACTGTATGTTTTGATCACACCTTATACTTTGTTTCCATTTCTTGTTGGAAGTTTCTCCAAATGCTTCTGTCTCTGTGTTTTCTTATATGTCTGTCCTTGTCTATGTTTGTAGGTTGCATGTGTGTGGAATCATGTATGTTTTTCTTATTCTCTGAAGAGATTTAAGCTTCTTGAAGACCATGTACCTTTTGTGAGATTCTTAACAGCCCTATTTTTGAAACAAATAAGCTCACCTCTGTTTGAATGAAGATGGAAATAAGACAGAGTGTAACTTACCAAGGAAATAGCAAGTCTGTATTGTTTATCACCTGTCCTCCCCTTTGTATCACCGTGTAGTGTCCTCTGTGGCATGAAACTATCTGTCTTGAACTTGAGCAGTGAACAAGCTCTATCATTGTGGTTATTTATTTTTGTATCTGTGAGATATTCAAACACCATTCATTTATCTTTTCATCAAATATTGGTTGAATACCTCCCAAGGATTTTATGATGTGGTAGGCACTGTGGACACAGCAGATGGAAACAAACCTAATCCCTGTTTCACAGAGCTCACTTTCGTTTTAGAGGAGTAAAGATCAAAACATATAAACTGATCAGCCAGTTGTATACTATGCTACCTATTAGGGCATAAGTGTGATAGAAAAAAAAATTCCATGGCCGTCTGGTTCATAGAGTGGATGGCTTAGTATTGGTGTACAATTCAAGATGACAACTCTAACCAGTTTTAAACCATTTATTTAAGAACATTGCATAACCTTAGGGAAATAACATGGCTGATCCTGGTCCATCTCCATCTCAATGGCAAGATACACTGCTTGCCATGGGCCTTGCCAGCTGAACTGTTGGTTTCCCCACTTGTCTCATGCTTGCCAAGAGGTCTCCTTATTCCAGAGGGAGCGGCTTTTCTCATGTTTCAGGAGGACGGTGCATGTGCTGTATCAAGTGTGAGAGGATCTTTCCTACTCGATGTCAATGATAAGCAGCACCGGGAAGACAGAGCATCAGCCACGTTCCCCTCTCTGACCAGGCTCTTCTGTGCTGGGACAGATCAGTATTTGAGATTTTCCTGCTGTTGTTCAGTTCACAGCAACATTTAAAATCGAGAGTTTATTTTCAGTGACATGTCTCTACGAAAGAGGACTGGAGGGGGATGGGGATGAGGTTCTCCAGACTCAGCATTTTACAGTGGTGTTGAAGAGATCATTTGTGGCCAACATCTGGGACAAGTTTTTGAAATATTTGTCTGTTCAACATCCAGAGGGCTTATTTGTTTCAGTGTTTGCAAATCAAACAGTACTTCATTTGACTTTTAACATTTAGAGAGCATTCCTTGGGGGACCAAAAATAAAAGAGCATTGGAAGTTAATTTGAAGGGAGAAACTCAAGAAACAGAATATTTCTAATGTACAGATTGCCTGTATGTGAGCTGCAAAACATTGTGACTCAACTGTATTTTTAAGTTTTTCAAAAGGGGAGACACAGGTGCAGAGAGAGGGGGCGGGGATATCAAGGCAGTCTTTTAGGACCAGTTTTCTCATTTCCTCTCCTTTCTGTGTCCTTCCTCTTGGCTTTGTGTGGAAGCTACCCCAGTGAAGGGCTCTTTCTCCTTGATTGTCACAGATCCAGACGGTTGTTTTTTTTTTTTTCTTTTTTGGTACCGGGGATCGAACTCGGGTCCTTGTGCTTGCGGGGTGGTGGCGGCACCACTGAGCTAAATCCCTGGCCCCAGAAGGTTTGTATAGCTGTAGCCAGGTGCAAGGTGGAGGAGTGATGCAGCCAGGTGGAAACATGCTTTGAAACTGCACTTATGGGGCACACACGCTCTTTATTTAGAGCATTGTTTGTTGCTTAGTTTGGGGTGAAGTGAGGCACTCTTGCCCACTGCCTTTTTTTTTGAGACAGGGTCTAGCTATCTAGTTCAGGCTGGCCTAAATAAATTCTGGGTGGTTCTCCTGCCTCAGCCTCCTGAGTGCTGGGATTACAGGCATGTGCCACCATGTCCAGAACCCACTGCCTCTTGAGCCACCCTCATGCCACCCTTGGGCCATTCAATGGCATCATTGCCATATTTTGTGTCTTTTAAATTTCATATCAGTTCTTACAGTCCCATTTAATATTAATGGAATTAATTATCTAATTTGATAATTTTTTAGACTGACTTCTCATTTCCTAGAAAGTAACAAGCTGTTTCTAGCTGTTCTGTGTCACAAAGGATTTGTGGTTTGATGGTGGTGCCCTGATGCACTGCATGGGTTAGAAGTAAGTACAACTAACTGTACTCTTCTGAACTAGGCAAATGACTTGTTGTATGTAGTCTTAGTTACATCTGTTGACAGACAAGTGGAATGGTTAATGCTCCCTATGTTATCTCCAAGATGAATCAACATGCCCCTGTGGCTGATAAGATCCTTTGAACAAAGAAGAATCAAAACTTCACAGTTATCATGAGTCATAATTATAGAAACTTGGGAGTTAAGATTATCCAGCCTCATCTTGGTTCTAAGCCACAGTCCCAAAGAGATGAACTAACTTTCCTAAGTTCAAAAAGCTGTCTAGTACCTGAGACAGGATTGAGTCACAGGTCTCAAGCATTGCAGTTAATGTTTTTTCCTGTACAGTGCTGGGACTCTGTACTCTTTGGCCCAAGCACTTGAAGAGAAACGTACACTTTGTAGATCATTATTACAAGGCCAGGCAATAACATGTGCCAGTTCCATGGCCTCCCAGAGAGGAAATGGACCTTGTCTTGCCCAGACTTACTGGGACTGTGGGTACAGGGACTGGGACTGGAGGGCAGCCCCTGACTGTAGCCCAGTTTTTTAAAAAAATGACACTGTGTTGCACAGTTCCATGGATGATGGCACCTGACATGGAAGGTTGAGAAGCACAGTGCTGTGCCTCCAGCTCCCTTAGTGACCCTGTGCCTCTGTGCCTCTGACTCGTGGCACAACAGCAGGCCTCAGCTTTTTTGTGTACCAAGCCAGCAGAGTGAATTCAGTGTGAATGCTGTGGTCCGTTCCCACCCCTGTATGTGTCTCTGTGCTTTGTCCAGTAGAGGGGGGTGTGTGTCCACAGACTAACAGCCCCCTGGGCTCCCTCCAGTTGCATCTTGTGGAAAAGACTTGAGGGTGTGGTTTAGAGAGTTGCAAGTCCCAGCAGGATGCACAAAGGGAGGAGCCGGAGACAGTGATGGAAGAATTTAACTGGCTGTGCTGTGTAGAATTAGCAAAGGAAACTGAAGGCATACCTAAAGAACAAGTCACTAGGGCCCCCAGCATTATTCTTAGGTTCATGTCACACCAAGAAGAATGAGAGCAGAGGCTTCACGTGTTCTGGTTGCAATTCTTTCACTGTATTGTAGGTGTGGTGAGTGCCCTGGGAATAACACATGCATTTCAGAGTAATAACAGCAAATGGCTGGCTCTGGTCTGTGACTCACAGAGTTCTGCCTCACATTATTCCAGTCCCAGTCTGAGGCACCTTCTCCAAATGACAAGCAGGGGCACACTAGGAAGAAATATAGTGCCTCCTTCTATACCTAACTGCACACAGGCAGCACCTTCCTACCCGAAGCCTGCATGTTGAGGTGTGGGAAAGACAAGCTGATTCTTTCCTTTAGTTAAGGGAATAGGCCACAGTGGATCAAGACAGACCCGTTGAGGAAGAAGTTCTGTTATAGAGAATCTGACACTGTAGTGTTAGAAAAGTGCTGTTTTATTGGAAGCATTCCACCGCTAATATTTTATACTATCAGAATTGAGACAAACATTTACAGTCAGAAAAGAAGGAGAGGGAGGAGGAGAAAGGAAAAGTTCAGATGAGAGAAAGTTAGTGGTGCAAATAAAGGAAGGAAAGAAAATTCTTGACTTTGTTCTGGTCCAGCTATGGGAAATGTTTATTTCAAGCCCTTTGTCTAATTGGTCTGAAAGATTGTGCTGGGTGGGGAGGAAGGCACAGGTCATTTGAGGGCACTTCATAGGTCCTGGCTGTCTTGATCTGTGTTCTTCCTTTCTTGTAGAGAGGGTCGAGGCAAGTGTGGGAAGATGACAACACATGCTCTGTCTTTCTCCAGGGCACTTAAAGTGCTTTGGCACCATCTGTTTCAGCAGCATGGAGTGTGGGGTAGAGTGTTTTTGTCCCTTGGGCTGGGTTGCCCCCAGAAGGCATTTGCCTACCAGGTGTGGACTACAGTTTTCACACTGTACTTTTCCAGCACTCTGACTTGCTATCCACATCAGCTTCCTCGTGGCTGCTTAGGCTGGTGGGTTTGAGGATGTGACCTACTGCAATGTAATCATCTGTCTCTATGAAACTCCTAGGTTGTGGTTGAGCCCGTGAAGTCTGTTTCCTGAGGGAGGTGCTTGACATTGCGTAGTATGTTTACAATTTATGACAGATCATGGAAAATACACAGGGGTGTGACCTCTGTCCCATAACATCCCACCCCACAGTGGGCTGGGCCACACTGACGCAATGCACAAATGTATTGATGGACAGTTATAATCAGAGAGTTTTTTCAACATTTGCTTGTTCAGAGAGCACGCCATTAAAGTCAATACAGTAAAATAATAATCACACTCATCCCCATTTAAATATAGCTCTTTATAGTTTGCAGGAAACTTTCACAGACCTTGTCTTATTTGATCCTCCATTATGCTGGCCAGCACAAGTATTGCTGTTTGCTTTACATCTGAAGAAACTGAAGCCCAGATTTGAAGTAACCCTCACAAAAAACAAAACAAAACAAAACAGCTAGAAGCTGGTCATGGTGGTACACACCTGTAATCCCACCACTCTGGGAGGCTGGGGCAGGAGGATAGCAAGTCTGAACCCAGCCTGTGCAACTTAGCAAGATCTTGTCTCAAAATAAAAAATTAGAAAATGGGCTAGGGATGTAGCTCAGTGTGAAGGTCCTCAGTTCAACCCTTGGTACTGAAAAAATAAACAAAAAAACAACACCAAAACCAGAGATAGAACAAAAACTCACATCTAGGTTTTTCTTGTACAGTTTCTTTTTAAAATTATAACATCATAATATATAATAGAATAGGTATTTGGCTCTAAAAGTTGAAGACCTGTAGTGTGATATTATATACATACTGGAGTCTCAGAAATAATTTTTTAAGACTAATATATAAAACTACTCCAAACTCTACAAATCCAAATTTATCACTTAACAATTTGGGTTTTAAAAATACCTATATTAAAGCTGGGTGTGGTGGTGCATGCCTGTAATTCCTTGGGAGGCTGAGGCAGTAAGAGCTGCAATATCAGCACTCAGGAGGCTGAGACAGGAGAACAGTGCAAGTTCAAGGCCAGCCTGGGCTATATAATGAGTTCAAGGCCAACCTGGATCATGTAATAAAACTCTGTCTCAAAAAAACTAAATAAGTAAATGGATATCTGTATTGTAAAAATTGCTTTTTATTATAGGCGTAGCATTTTTCTTGACATCAAAATTACTTCTATTAGTTTTAATGTTTACACATATTCCAGTGTTTGAATTCATCATTTGTTAGGCCTTCTTGTTGTGCTCCTAGGTTGTGTTGACCTTTGTTATCATACATAGCTATGCAGCTCAAGGTGCTTTTATATAAGTCTTTGTCGATATTTCCAAGTAGTTTCATGAAACTGATTCCTGACCATTTGAAACATGCTGATATGTTTAGTGTGTGATATGTGTTCACACCTGTATCCACAGGTAGCGCCAGATTTTGGGTTGTATATAGGCTTCTGAACGTGATGAGTTTCTCTTTCATAGCATAAATAACACATAAAGAAATGAAATGTTAGCAAAGCAATCTTAAATGACCAATGAAGAGGAAAGTTTTCTGAATTTGGGGGACCTTTCATCAAGAACAGAAAGATACTTGGTCAATGCAAACTGGAGGTTCTTCTAGGGTATAGAACAAATATCTTTAGATTATGGCTTAGATACCACTTCTCTTAAAGTTCTTCCAGATACCCCCTGTCATATATATATATATATATATACATGAAATATCACATTACAGGTCCTGGCCCTCCCACGTGCCCTGTAACACTCTACACTTAACTGTTGTAGAGCTTAACATGCTGTGTTCTAATTACCTGTTTGCTTTTGAGTGGTTCCTATGAGACTGCAGTCTTAAGAGTAGGGACTTGACCTCATTTACCTTGACATCCAAAGCAGTGAGCACTGTGCATGGCACACTGTAGGCACATGCATTAGTTTACTAAAGCTGCCATGACAAAATGCCACAGATGGGGCAGCTTAAACAATAGGAATGGATTTCCTCACAGTTCTAGAGACTGGAAGTCCAAGGTCAAGGAACCAGCAGGGTTGATCGCCTCTGAGACCCCTCTCCTGGGCTTATAGTCAGCTGGACTCTTCCTGCCTCTTCATTTGTTTGTCCCTTTCTGTGTCATGTGACTCTGGAGACTGTCCCAGTCTCCTTTCTTAGAAGCACACCAGTGGGACTGGATTTGGGCCAACCCTAACAACCTCACTATAACTTAGTTACCTCTAAAAAGCTCTGTCTCCAAATACAGTCACACTCTGAGGCATGGGGCAGGGGTGTAGGGCTTCAACATAGGCACTTTGAGGGAACACAGTTGAGCCCTGAATAGTGTTCCATACATAATTTTGCTGTGAAATGTCTGACATAATCATAGATGAATAAGAAGATAATATATAGATTCTTTCTGGATAATACTCAACTTCTTTCTGATGAGTTTAATGGAAGCAGTCTGATGTCCTGGCTCTGCCAGTTACCAACTGTGTTACCTAAACCATTTCCAACTGAAGTTTCCTCACCTTCTGGAATAGGGATAATAATATCTACCACAGTAAACAGTGTGAGACTGACTGAGGTCATACATATGGGGGTGTCTGGCATAGTGCTCGCTGTGGAATTAGAGATCAAAAAATGCCAGGTGAACCTGTCAGTTGAAAGGCATGTTGGAAATAAGTGTTTCAACTTCCCAATGTGGGAGGGTGCAGGTGCTGTAAAAGATGCCTCAGCAGTTTTTCAGTAATTTCACCATGGCTATTCACGCACGCTGGCATTCTATCCCCATATTTATCTCAGCTCAGCTAGGTTTGGTAGTTTACCTCCCTTGGAAAAAATGAGACTTTAAATTATTCATATTTAAAACACTAATTCATAATCTATCATTTGCAGGTTTCATTGAGTGATTTCAATTCTTGTCTCCAAATTCTACTAGGTAATTACATGGTAATGTTGCCTAATTGCCGTTTTCACCAAGATTTATGTTAATTGGGCTTTAAAATATGTCTTTACATAAAACATCATGATGACTATGGCAACTTCCATGAGGGATTTTACAAGTGGACCTTGAAGTGTTACATAAATACAAATTCTCCTTTTAGGAAATAGGAAGTATTTTGTTGATAAACAAGTGGCAGGTGACTGGAGCTCAAAGAGAAGCTTGTGAATTATTGGGACTTTTTAAGATTCAGCAGACCAGAATCAAAGCCTTCATTGCTGGTCTTGCCTCATCTTATAGCCATGACTAAAATTTCAGCTGCTCAGCTTCTCGCTGCTTCTCTCTGAGGACGTCAGAAGTTATGACCTTCTTTTGCTCTTTTATTTCCAAAGTAAGTTGTTTACTTGCTTCTATACCCTGCTTCTTTTAACACTTGCTCTTCTTCTTTCTCCTGCCTTATTCTTGGCTTTCCTTCCAACCCTGTTGCCCTTTCTGCCTGTCTCCTGATCTGCCCCCATGTCTGGGCTACAGGACATGCGTTTTCTCTGTCTGTCTGTCTGTCTGTCTGTCTCTGTCTCGTTCTCTGTCTCTCATCTCATTCTCTCCCTCTTGTTATCTCTTCTCCCTCTCTTCCCTTCCTTTCTCTTTCCTGTCCTATTGTTAGCCCTTTTTCTCTCTTCATATCCTCCTGTAGAGTAAGAGAAGGCATGAGATCCCTCAGAAAGACAGCCACTACCTCATCCAGATTACCTTTCCTTCTACTGATGGAGTTCTTCAGGATGATATATCTCATCTAATTCTCCACAGATACTGCAAGTGGATGTGGTTTTGTTGTCCTTATAACCATCATGACAATAAAATCTGCCTGAAACCTGAATCTCTAAGATTCAGCGCAGCCTACACCCAAAAAGGGAGTTTCATAGTTCCAAGTAGGACCTTCCGTTGGAATGGAGTGGGGTTTGATTTTTAAATACTTATATTTTCACTTTTATCCTGATTGGTTAGCTTTAGGACATTTGGTGACTTGGTTACTGTTTTAAAAAGTTTACGAGTCTATAAAAATCTTTATTCAGTTTTGAAGCTAGATGTACTTGGGGTTCATTTAGTAATAGTGATCTGTTTTTGTTGATTTATTTTCAGTTAGATCTCGATTCACTCATTAACTCAACTTCTTAATTGTTCTGGGCCATCTCTGGAGACTGTAGTTAAGTGGGTGGTCTCTGTAGACTTAGAATCCGGTTTGTTAGAGAATGTTAGGGTCCAGGTTGAACCTGGAGGGACATGGCATTACTTATTTGAGTGATTCTTACTCTGAAAATTAATGATGAAGACTATTTGTGGTTGGATAATGATGATCTAGCCTACTATTGAATTCTTTGAGGCTGTTTTCTTGAAGGGAAACAGGCCTGGTTTGACATTCTCTTAGGTGGAGCATACCATGTGAAGTCTTCTCCTTGACTCTTGTCAACAGACCCCTGCCTCATTCATTGCTTCCCCACCCACCTCCTATACTGTACCAGGAACACAGCAGGAGCTCAGCATGTTTTTTTGCAACATGCATCTTGCAGTTTTCTCTAACTTCCACATGTTACCATGACAGCATCTTGCACATGCTGTGCACATCCAGTCAGCCACAGTTCTTTCTTTGTCTGGAACCACCTTCTCTTTAATCAACACAGCATTTGTCCCACCTTGCAGTTACACAGCCACAGTTATTTTGGGGGATCAGTTTTCCTTGGCAAGGTTTCAGAGCTAGAGGACTCACCAGGAAGGCAAATCCAGCAGAGTTCGGGTTTCATGGCCCTGCAAATTGGCTGTTACAGTAATCTGCCTTCCTCCCTTCCCTGCTTTCTGCTCCAGCCTGCCTGCAGACTCTATTACTCCTTCACTGGCTCCTGTGTGCTGAGTTGTTTCCATCCTGGGCGTATGGCCATGATTTGCAACTCACTGTTTTTAGTCCATTTTCTGGTCTTTCTGAGGGATCTCATGCCTTTTCTTACTCTACAGGAGGATATGAAGAGAGAAAAAGGGCTAACAATAGGACAGGAAAGAGAAAGGAAGGAAGGAAAGGGAAGAGAGGGAGAAGAGATAACGAGTCCATTTCTGAATAGAATAAGCAGAAGTTTTGAGAACTTGTAAATCTGTAGAACTTCTTCAGTGAATTGAAAAATTTTGGAAATTATACGTATAGATTCTGCACCATCTATTTGTACACACTTTCCTTTCTAGCTTTTATTTCGTATGCTGCTTCCTTGCACAAACTCGGGGCCTGAGGGCTCCTCATTTTTCTTCCATACTGAACTCTCTGTCTATGGTACCCTTCTGGTTCCTTCTTGTTCAACTGTTGCCCATCCACAAGGACCTAGAGTCTGCCTCCATCACAGTAGTACTTCCTTGGCTACTCTGCCCTGCTCTGCCTCCTCTGAAGTCTAGAACTCTCTGCATCTATTCACATGGCGCTTAATAACATATTATGTCTTTAATGAGATGTATGCTCCTTTTGACCAGGGAGGACTCGAATAGTCAGCAGCTGGGGCACCTGCAGTGGCAGCCACAGTTGCAAAAGCCTAACATTTACACCGTGTGATATTTTATCATTTGCAAACCCCTTTCATCTGTGTTATCACATCTGGTTGTCACAGCTGCACTCTGAGGTTGATAGTTTTATTATGATGTTATGAGTAGATCATTATATGTAGACCCCAATTTAGTGACTTATTGCACAGAAAAGCTTTCAACCAAGAAAAGAGAGGTTATTAATATTTAGAAAAATTGATTTTAGTAACCCCCTTTTATCTCATCTACTATTAAATTGATCCCATGCAAAGAACATAGGGTGTCTATGGAATGCTGTTATACCTAGTGTCTGATTCATGGATTTTGCCTTTTCTCTATTCTCACTTTGTAGATCAGTTTCCAAAAATGAAAGCAACCTCCTCAGATTCCTCTTCAGGAAGAACACACATCATTAGATTATTAGGTTGGACAAACTAGATACTATAATATTAAAGCAATATTTTATGAGTTGATGGTAAAGACAATGTTTTCTACTCTAGAGATGCTAAACCCTGGCTACATAGGTTAGGATCACCAAACACTGATGCAAGGAGACTATGCAGCTACCTCCTCCTGCTGAGCTGTTGGGATATGGGAAACATCATCATTGAGCAGAAAGCAAGAGTCAAGTAGACAGAGGAGCCTCCTCATTGGTCAGAAGCTCTGAGGGGCACAGAGATGTTAGAACAGTGTAGCAAGAAGCTGAGCACTGCCATCTCATTTTCATATATCAAACTATTCTATAGAGAATATCTACTCTTTCCCATACTGTCTTGATTTCTCCTGTGTCTCATAAAGTACCCTCCTTTCCTTGAGGAGTTGCATGTTGTCCTTCTCTCTTTGTGTGGTTAGAATGAAACCAGCTGGTCTCCTGGAGCTAGAGGTGATCGTGTGATCCAGGATTGATTGGTGGAATCAGTGCTTCACCTGTGCACTGTACCAGATGGAGGGAAGGGCATATTTTCCAAATACTGTACAAAGTGCTGTGGAAAGTAACTTGCTAGTTTTTTGCTGGAACAATTGGAACACTCTTTTAGACTGAACGAAAGGATATATATGTCTCCAGTTCCTTCTTCCAGATTATGAATCAAGATAATGGCAACAATATGAACAAAAACCCTAATTCTTAGTTCTGTGGAGATGCAAGCTGGGAGTAAAATAGACCAGCATGGCTTTGACACAGACAGCAAGATTGCTTTTTCATATTGTATGTGTCATCATAAGCCACTCAGTGTGAAGTGTTGCGGCATTATCCAGTGGGACTGTTTAGAAGGTGATGTCAGGATATTGGTCTGGCTGTTTATTCTGGTATATTTTGTAGACTCAAGACATCAAGAAAGTGTGCATAAAATTTATTCTGGGCCAAGCACTTAAGTGGTGAGCCTAGTTTTTTTCTGACCACAAGCAATAATGATATTAAAGCTATTCTGAACTACCTTCCCTTCCCATAATGGCATGTCCTTTTAGGGAAAAAAGTTGTTAATGAATTACTGGATTTTGAAAAGTTCTTTCATCTTGTAAAGCACAATTACATGGTTACATATGCTTAGAAAACACAGTAAGTTAAGGAATGAAATGGAATTGGAGTATGACAAGAATCAGGCTTCTTATAGGTCAGAGTTTTCAAATCTTTTAGGCTTCAGCTGACTAAGAACCTAGCCCTCATTCTGTTGGCAAGGCAGACTTTGTTTCACTGTTTGGCTAACTATGAGAATTCCCAGGAGCCCTCTGCTGTGCTTGGCAGTGTTATTCTTTATTTGCCTATTTCTTAGTCTGATGTCCTGCCTGTACTGCCAGCTCCTTGAAAGCAGGGATTGTGTCTTATTCACAATGTTTGTTTAGGTATATATTTAGTAACTAAATGAATTAATTAAATCATAGTAAAAGCAATAATGGAGACACAGTTAAGTTCTAGACTTCCTGTGGCTTTAAGTCTATTGCTTCCTTTTGCTTCTTAAATTCTCAAAATAGAAAAGTAGTACTTGCGTGTAAGTAACTACTGGGAAGTGAATTTCTACATGTATATTATGTGCAAAATAAATGTGCAACTATAGCAAATCCCACTAGAAATAAGAGAATAAGGTGCACCCTTAGGGCTTCAATTTATAAACATCTTAGTTGCAAAGAATTGGGTTGAATATGACCCTCAGGGGCTCAAGTGGCCTGAGGAAAGAGAGTACAAAGTAATCAGTCATCATGATTCTCAAATTCAGGATAGACATGTATCCAGGTCTTATTTGCAAAACACTTTTTGTTCTAAAACATGAGTCCTGCCATTCTGTCTACTGCCAAAAGATAAACATTTAAATTTTTGTTGTCGAACAAGTCTTTGGAGAAAGTGGACAGTAAATCATGGTTGTGTGATTGTATGTACTGTTCCTACAATGTTGTCGAGTCATCCTTCCATCTGTCCCGTGTGGAATGTTCTCCAGTTCACATTTTTGGATCCTATGGATGAGGACAGTGTGGTACTTTACAGATAAAGCCAAACTGCTAATGTGAAATGGGAACAAAAGAGGTGATGTGATATTCCATCCAAGTCTATAAGCTTGCACTGCTGTAAGCACCTCAGTATGAAAAGCAACAGAGATATTTTCAAAAGCAAGAGTTCTAAGTGATCATGTAAAAACTGGGAAATAGCTTTAAAATAAATACTTTAAAAAACACAAAGTTAAATAGACAAGAACGTTCATTGCCTTTCATGGAAGAGAAAAAGAAACACCCAAATGTCTAGTAAAATGGGAGTAGGTAAAAGTATTCATAAATTCTTATACATACATCCATGAAATGTATATAGTCTCTTAAAAGAAAGGTGTAGCTAGGTATGGAATAACAAAGAACAACGATCAAGAAATATTAGAAAATGAAAATATAGCCAGTGGAGCTGCAGAACAGTCTGCTTGTATCTTGATATGAGTGCATTTTCACTTTTGCTTTGTATGATTATACATTGATAGAATGTTCCGCAGTGAACATGTACAGGATGACCAACTTTGAAATTCTCTTTTCTCCTGGTGCACAGGGAGAGCACACTCTGTATAAAACTGGAAGAGTCTGTCAGCTGATTCATCATCAGAGAAGGTAGTGGTGGCCCTTGGAAAGGCTAAGGAGGAAAGTAAAGTCATTAGGTTAGCACATATGTGCCTTAATTTGCAAACAAAATGTTCTTATTTGCCTCTCTTTTATGTTCTTTAATGACTTGGAACAAAAGAAAAAATTCTTTTTGGGAACTGAAAAAAACTTATCATTTCAACATCAGTCTCTCTTGTCGGTCAGTTGGACATGTCCTTAGAATTAGGGGTCAGAGTGCTGAATCGAACTATGCCTTCAGTTAGCACTGTGACCTTAAATTGAGTCATTTAATTGCTAATCCCTCAGTTTCCCCACCTGTTAAAATTGATAATAATAATCCTTACCATTGCATTCCTGAGTGGGGTGTTCTGAAACTTAATAAGATCATGTTTGCAAAATGCTTTGAGCACTTTAGATAAAAGACACAATATAAACACAAAGTCTCATTATGGTAATTATAGTATACAGTGATTTTTCATAGTTCAGGTTTACATCCCATTCTAGACGTAGTGATGGAAATCATTCTATGAGAACAGGGAAGGAGATTGGCTTTCAAAAGCTGAAAATAAAAAAAAGTTCCTAATGCATTCAGAAGACAGATATAGTGGAGATATTAGTTTTTAGGATAGGAGAATTCAGTTTTGAGAAATGATTTTTTAAAAAGTAGAAAAAATTGTAAGTTCTGTATTTCAGTGAAAACACTTTTTGTAAAGCAAAGTGATTTTTTCTGTCTGCCCCCCGCCCCAAGAGGAAGAAAAAAAAGGAAGCTCTTGCAGGGTATTGTTGGTGTTTTTTTTTTTTTTTTTTTTTATAAAGAGTTGTAACTTTCATATGACCATGAGGTGGTGAAACCTGTCTGACCTACCGTGCACACGGAAGGTTGACTCATCACTGCTTGGCAGAGTCTCCTCCCGGTAGCTCTGTACCAGTTGCTGCTGTGATGGAGCAGGGAAGGCACATCCTCTGCACCGTCCTTCTTCCCAGGCTGCCCTGAGAGTCCATCATGTTCACCACTGGCTCCCCACCCTTTGGCACCATGGCTGCGTGCTACCACTATAGTCCAAGATATGCACAGTCCCTTTCGGCTCCCAAGGTTTGGAAGTGCCAACACAGGAGGTCAGTAGTCCCAGAGGAAGGTAAGTGTGAAAACAGAAGCCCTGATCTTGGCTGCCAGTGGGGAAAGAAGGGTTCTTATTTTAAATAAAGATAACTCATTTTAATTTATCAGCATGGAAATCCTCTTTGCTAGTTTTCATGGATAGGACCATGAAAGAATTGGTGAAAGGTCACTGGCCCAGAAGAAGTTGATTCAGATGTCCTTCAGTTGTAATCTTCAGGGCTGCTGAGCTCAAATTTTAAAAATCATATCATCTGAATATTTTCCTTTGATGACCTTAAACAAAACTAATGATTAGAGTGTTTGTAAATGAAAGTGTGAGTAATCTTTCTCTGGAGACATTATTTTTATCATGAGGACTTTGGAGTATAAATGTGACTATTTTTGTTGTAGAAATATGAATGCACCATGTTTTAAAGACAGGTTGATGTAATAAAATGCTATATCAGCATCAAATATTTAATCTAGTTTATTTTGTCCAAGTATTTGAAAACATTTTGCATCTAGTATGATGATTGCTTAGATAATGTATTCTGTATTTTATAATTAATATGGACATTATTAGAATATGAGAGATTTTCTGATTTCTTCTTTTCTATAGAAATTGTCTCATTGCTATCAAACAGTTTTTATTTTATCAAAAAGGTTTAATTTTAGGGCTGGGGATTTAGCTCAGTCGTGCTGCCACCTGTCTCACAAGCACAAGGTCCTGAGTTTGATCCCTGGTACCAAAAAAAAAGAAAAAAAGTTTAACTTTATATTCAAATTAGAGAAATTATCTAGAGGAATAAATTGTGTAAAATACATTAATTTTGGTCTTAAGGGAGAAATTGACATGTTTTATTTTCTTATTTCTCTTTTCCAGTGCTTATTTGAAACCATAATCTCTTTTTTCTAGTTATAATATTTTAGATGGGCTTCTTAATATTCCCTTGAGAATTTCTGTGTTTGGAAAATGAATCAATCATTTTTTCAGTGTTTTTCAATGGAACGGATATTAAACTATGAGGAAATTTATTAATAAGACAAATAAGCTATAATTACTTCATGGGACTAGTAATTAAAACAGAAAAAGCTAAAGTTTCCCATGGAGGATATTAGGAAGTAAGTCAAATAAGCTTTTTTCTTTTTTTTCATACCAAGGATAGAACTCAGGATCTTGTGCTTGCAAAGGTCAAATAATCTTAAGAATGCAAACTACATTTTTGTTGTCTTTTAGTCTTCCTTAGAGATACATGCACATATATTTACATTTGTTCAGAATTCATGTGATTTCATCTTATGAAAAAAGTCAAATCTGTTTCAGAAAAAATCTATGCAAATTCACAACATATCATTACTTTGATTTGGGAAACAAAGATTTTGTTTCTAGAAACAGGAGGGAGACTATATTCCCCTTCCCTACTGCGATGCCATCACTAATAACCCAGAATAGATAAAGAATAGGCATTTGAATTCAGGGTAAATATGAATTTTATTCCTGATTTTCTTTCTGGCCCTGAGGGTGTTTTGTAAGCGTTCTTTGCTTTCTCAATTCTTCCTTAAAGGAGATACTAATCACTGTGTCCTTTCTGTCTCGTGTAGATAGCACAACCATGCTGTTTGCTAGATGATGACTACTATTCTTAGTTGATGTGGGTGAAGCACATACCAGAAATTAATATTTACATTTTGGAATCACTGGAAAGTATCCCTTATTTTAAATTTCTTATTTCATATATTTATGAATTTTTATCCCTGGGACAGATGCTATAAGTTTAGTGAGGCACAAGGAGCAAAACATTTAGTTGAATCCATATTTGAGATTTTCTAATAGCACTTATTAAGGTTAAATCATTTGTTTGGGATAGAAGTTGTTGAAAACAAACCTAATAGACATGAATACTCCAAAAAATTAATGGGACCTAGTAAATTTCATAGCCCCTGAATTTTTCAGAATGCTACTAATCAAAATGTAGCTTACGGTTTTCATACTTTCCAGATTTTAAATGACTTGTCAGTAGATGCAGGATTTCTGCATCTTCTCCTCTATGGCAAGAAATTACAAATGCTTTTGTTGTTATTGCTAGTGTCTGAGGGCGTATGGCTTCTGGCAGTGGCACCTGGATTTGTTTTCTTTCTGTCTCTTTTGGAATGGGAGCTGGGGGCTTGTGAGAGATGATGGACAAGTGTGATTTCTTCATTAACACCCAATGTTAAAACATTTTTTCCTACATTAATCACCAAGAGACTCTACTAGTAAATACCTGTACCCTTTTACTCATGGAATGGACCCAAGATTAGATTTTTGTTTTCTCCTCCACTGCTCTTAAACTCTCAGTACAGTATGTCAGTGTTCTACTTGGATCTGAGACTAACTTTAGTTTCAAATCATCCATAGCTCATATTAAATTTGGGTCATTGACTTCAGAGCTGTGCTTAATTGGTTGTGGTATTAAAAAGGACTGGTGGCAATAATAATAACAGCATTCATTGAGTGCTATATAAAGTGCTTTAAGTATTTCATCTTTTTTAATCCTCACAAAACTTTTGGAAGAGCTCTGCCCTTTCTGTTTGATAGATGAGGAACTTGCCCAATGTCAAATGGATAATAACTTTTCTGAGTCCAAGGCCAACACTTTTCTACTATTGTGTGTTTTTTCTTGAGAAAAAAATAGTATCTTATATTATTGTCTTTGCAGCTTATAGTCATATTTGAACTTCAATTTGAGTATTTGTCTGCACTTGCTTTATCCTTTGCAGATTTGTTTGGAGAGGTTTGAATAGGGAACCTAATAGTGAGCAGAAGTAATTCAATCCTTTGTGACTGAACACACACGGAGATTTTTCCAACCTTTGTCCTTGGGTGAAGCAAAAATTAGTTAAAGCCAAGAACACTTTAAAAGAGAGTTTTTCTATGCAGATGTTAAAGAAAATAACACATTAGCCTTCCTATTTTATAGGTCACTTCCAGTGAAAAAGTTAATCTAAGTCCCCATATTTTTCTTCTATAAAATCAAAATTCAAGTAACTACTATTAAGGCTAAGAAAATCATAGTGCTAATTGAATACCGGGTACATAGATAAAATTTGGGACTCTCCCTCCTTTTTTTTCTTATACTGAGGGTTGAACTCCATCACTGAACTACATGCTCAGCCCTTTTTTTATTTCTTTTTATTATAGTCTGAGACAAGATCTTCCTAGGTTGCCCACGCTGGCCTCAAACGTGTGAGCCTCCTGACACAGTCTCCATAGTGGATTATAAGCATGTGCCATCATGCCCAGTGGAACCCTCCTTGTTATGTTTAGATCTCTAGTTTTCTTGTATATCCTTTAAGATGAGAGATTGCAGTCCTCCTCACCCCAAGAAAAGTAACTCTTAACACAGCCCAGAGCTACCTGAGAAATGTCATTATTGTTATTATTATTGCAGTCCGATGTGTGAGAGAGTCTATTGAAAGGTGTAAGGATGCAAATAGTTTGCTGCTAGAAGTTAAGGTGGTGGGGGATGTTGTCATCCGAAAGTTTAAGGTTAGTAAAGTCACTTGACTATAAAGTTAGGAGTTCAGCAGTAACGTAGAAAGAGAACTATTAAGTGGCCAAGAGCAGCAACATGGGAGCTGAGAGCAGATTTAGGAATATGGAAAGCAGGAAGAATGAGGAAGAAAAGCAGGTCCAGAGGAAACAGATAAGCAGCTCCAGACAATGAGGTGATGCAGGTGCTGTCACAGCTGTGTTTCGGGTGCTAGGTATGCTGTGGCGGTGGCCTGTGGGAGAACCACCTGCATTCCAAAGGAGGAGATGAGAGAGGTGGGGGGTGGGTGCGAGGGAGGTTGGCAAGACATCAAGTTTCTCTCTCCATTTAACCCATTTTCATGACCTGAGGATGGAATCCAGTCTCCTGTAGACAAGGGCCTTAGGGACCCGAGCCATGCCTGCCTCTTCCGCAAGCAATCCCTGTTTCAGTCTACGAAACTGTACCATCTGGCGAACTCACACACTCTTCTGTGTACCTCTTCCTTCTGTTTGGCCCAGTTAAATTTTATTTACTATTCAAATATCAAGTTTTATTTCCCATGAGATATATCCCATCCCTGACCCCCAGCTTCCCACCCTCCCCTTAAATGGCTGTGAACTCTATTCCCTTAGTACTCTTCCTTAACATGGAATCTAAGAATTTGTTTAGTTACTCACTTTCCCCATGTGAGGCTGGACTCCTTGAAGTCAGAAACTTGTACCTATCTTTGTGTCACGTAAATCAATGTCTGGCATAGTAGGTGCTTTATCAGCATTTTGATGGAACAGGCAAATGAATTTGAATGAGCATGTAAACATTACTTGTAAATTGATACGCTGATAATATGTTCTGTTGAAGATGAGTATGTCACAGTGTATCTTCTGAGGTATGTTCAGCACCCGGGTCCCCACACTTCTCAGCAGCTGGTTGCAGAGTAAATGTGGAGATGTTTGCAACTTTTCAAACATAGGTAGGAAAAATAAGGAAGGAATACACTTCCAAAACCCAAAGATCTTACCAGGTAAAGTAGGGTCACTTTTACTCTTTTTCTATTTTTCGGTACCGGGGATCAAACTTGGCTCCTTGCGTCTGCAAGGCAGGCGGTGGAACCACTGAGCTAAATCCCCAGTCCCATCTTCACTCTTTTAATTATGGACAGACTTTGAGGTTTAGGCAAGACTTTGCAACCACCATTACTCTGTATTTACTTACTGGCTCTCTCCAATAAAGGCACATTGTTGGTCATACAGCAGGTGAAGCAAATTCTAAGTGCTTTTGTCATGAGACAGAGAGAGACTCACATTTGCATGGTGTTCTTGTGTGTACACAAACAAGCAGCTGGATGATTCAAATGGTTGAACCAATAATGACATGTTCCAGAAAAGGAACAGATGTGACAGAGACACATTCTCTGGAAATTCAGCAACCACACATTGCACATTCCACTATTTTGTATGATAATTTCTGAACATTTCATAGACATTTTTTGGAAAATTTCATGATTCCTGCATATTTATGTTTAGGTCTAAATATTCAGGAAATGTCAATTATTTCTTCTTATGTCATGTCCTGAATTTTGGCTCCAAAGGTGCTTTGCTTAGAGTCCTGGGCTGCTTTATAGTTCCTCCATGGAAAAACAGGAGGAGTACCCTGTGAGCCTGGGCTGGGCAGACATGGAGTACCTCTTGACCATGCATGCAGAGCACAGAGATAAGGAAAAGGCACCGGCAGGAATGCCCTATAGGACTTTCCTTCTGGAGTAGGTGCAGAGGGAAACCAGGCTGACATTCTGTACAGGAAAGACGCTACGTATGAATCCAACTTGGGGAACCATGGAGAGCTGCCAAGGGCAGAGGCTGGACTTGGACCTTAGGGAGCCAATCCTGGAGAAATTTGAGCTGAGGAGCAGGCAGATGGCTATTTATCTGGATTCCCACACTTGTGGGTAAAACCATAATAAGGATAATTAAAGGGACAGTAGAAATAGTTTTCAGTCAGAATTTTATTGTTAAAGATGACTCTGGCTTGAAGTATGGTGTACATCAGGGACCTAAGGTACAAGGAGATGGTCTGGAAGGAATTGGCATAGGGAACTGATCTGAACATACAGCTAACTCTGAGATAGACCCCTTAGCATCTAATACATAATGTTCTAAGTAATGAGCTAAATCTGTGCTTTTTTGTGGTTGGTATTATTTCCCAAGGAATGCCTATTTAGAAGGAGAACAGTAATAACAGGAGGAGAAGTGCTAGTACTATTAAACTTACTGTCTGGAGTGGGCTATGGAGGAAATTACCTCAATTACCTGGTGGTTTTGCATTTTCTGCGAGTCCAGGTGTTGACTGAAGGTGAAGGAGCAAGATCTTGCTTTATGGAGAAGCAAACGGTATTGGAATAGGGCAGCCTCAACTTTGGATACAGTACCATATGTTCACAGCTATGTTACATAAAGAAATAATGTGGCTGTATTTTCAATATAAGCAAAGTATACCTTAGTAATAAATAACTGAGGGCTTTTAAAAAGAGGATCTAGGAGGGCTCGTAGAACAAATTCCACCAGCTTCACAGTTTTGCTTCATTTTTATTGACTGCTAATTGAATGGGTAAGAGGCTTAATTCAAAACAGTAGATAATTCAAAGTTTGTAATGGTGGGCCTAAGTCGTAAGTATATAAGCACACTCATTTTGTTTAACTCCTACAGTGAAGGTGATGGAATTCAAGGAGCCAGTTGACCTTTGGGACATATATGTATGAAAGCGAATAATACCTTAACAAATGATCCCACAGTGCCGCGGCTGAAACTTTGGCAATGAGGCAGCCAGATTATGCCAATAAATGCAGATATTTGGAGCAGCGTGTTTGGAGGTGGATGTAACTTGGAAGGTGCTACATTTTTTTTTTGGTACTGGGGATCGAACTTGGGATCTTGTGCTTGCCAGGCAGGCGGCGAAACTACTGAGCTAAATCCCCAGCCCAAAGGTGCTACATTTTGATTGTGCCTTACCTGTATTTGTCCCTTGTGCCCTTCACACTGGGCCCATTGTGAAGAAAATAGCGAGGACACACTCTGTTGTTAGCACTTGTAGTAGCAAAAGCTCTCTTAGACTCTCCCTGCCTTTAGCTCCTCTGTGTACACCAGCACTGCAGGGGGTGGTTGTAACCTTGCAGCTATGCCTTTTTGACAATATAAACCCAGTAGCTCTAGGCTCAAGATTTTTGTATAAGCTTTCTCTGAATGTCCTTCCTTTCTTCCCATCTGCACTCATCACCTTCTAGCAAACCATGTTCCCAGTGTCTGTATTAACCTTCAGATGGTCTTCCTTAACACTGAGGTGCAAGCACCCTGAGAACAGGACCCTGTCCTAAATTTCTGTTGACTGTGTAGAAATGACAGTTATCTTGTACTTGATGAAAAATGTTAGGTGTTCGAGTAGAAAAGATGCCACTCACCGAATGAGCTGGAGTTTTGTAACCACCTTCTTGTCTCTAATATCATTGGAATGTTTTGTGATAGTTTAAATTAAACACTGGCCTCGAAATTCTTAGCTGTGTGTATCCAGTGCTCTGTCATTAGGCATCTTTAGAGAATGTTTTAATTTTACTGGCTCACTGGGCTTACTACTGGTTTAATAATACAATAATACTTCTAATATTTTTCTTAATTAAAATGATTATATCAGAAAATGACTATAGCCAGGCATGGTGGTTCAGGTCTGTAATCCCTACGTTGTAGGAGGCCAGGCAGGAGATCGTAAGTTTGAGCCCAGCCTGGGGTCCTTGGCAACTTAATGAGACCTTGTATCAATAAAAATATTTTCTTAAAGGGCTGGGGATATAGTTCAGGGTGAAGGCCCTGGACTCAATCCCCAATACCACGAAGGAACACAAAAAGACAACAATAAAACTTTTCCATAATCCGACTGCCTCAGTTATTTCTTAGAGAGAGGTGTTTTTAAATGACTAAAGTCAATGTATTTTATAGTTTATTATCACTTCCTAAGATTATTTCAAACTTTATATTTCTATATATTATTAATTAAAACTTTAATTGTAATGGATGATAATATTTTATCATGTAGATGAACCACGGTACTAAATCCATTATTAGATATTTAAATTATTTCCAATGTGAAACTAATAGAAAATACTGTGGCTAACATCTTTATTCATTTGACTCTTTGTTTTCATCGAATTATTTAAGGTAAATTTATAGAAATATAAGTAGGTATAAATATTTTGTTAATGCTACACTTTTCTCCAGAGAATTACCCCAGTATATAATGCTACCAATTCATAGAAAATGGCAGCTGTTTATTTTAAACAGCTTTGTAAAGATACAATGCACATACCGTATAGTTAACACTTTTTAAATGTACACATTGCTGATTTCCAGGATATTCACACATTTGGGCAACCATCACCATGGTCATTTTTAGGACATTTTCATCACAGACACACACCCCACCTGGGAAAAACCCATTCTCCTTAGTTCTCACTCTTCTTTTCCCCACTATCTCCTCTGGTCCTAGAAAATCACTCATCTACTTCCCATCTTGGTAGATTTACCTATTCTAGATGTTTGAAATAAATGGAGTAATTCAATATACAGTCTTTTGTAACTGGCCTCTTCTGCTCAGAATGTTCTCAAGATTTATCCTGTTCATTGCCTGATAATAACCATCGTATGAAGATAGCATGTTTTATTTATATATCCATAATTAGATGGACATTTGGGTTGTTTTCACCTTTTAGCTGTTATGAAAATGTTGTTATGAACATTTATTTGTGTACAAGTTTTTGTGTGGATGTATGTTTTCCTTTCTCTTGGATATATACAGTAGAATTGTCAGGTCATACTGTAATTCTATCTTTAATTTTTTGAGGAAATGCCAATTGTTTTCAAGAGCTTCTGCACCACTTTATCTTTCCACCAACAATGTATAAGTGTTCTGCTTTCTTCAAGCCCATTCCAACACTGCAATTTTTTTTTACCTGTTATCTGCCTTTGTTATGATAGCCATCCTACTAGTTATACATATTATATTATCATATTGAGGTTTTGCTGTGCATTTCACAGGATTATTTGAATTTTTTTAATATTTTAAATTATCTGTATAGGGCTAAAAGTGTTATACAACATACACTTTAAAATCCGTATAATCTGTAGAAGGCATGCATATACCATAAGGAAAACAACAAATGAATCAGCTCATAGATTGTGAGGAAAATATGCGATCCAAAATAAATACAAAGTTAGAAATAGCATACCATTAAAACTTAAAATTAACATTTGAATAACAGTTTATAATTAGATAGCACTTAGAGATAATAAATCATTTAATCTGAATGATTATTATCTTAAGTGCTATCCAAAGACAACTTAAAGAAATCTAAGGGAATAGTGTTTAGATCTTCATTAAACTTAACCAAATTGCTTGCTGAGGCATTAAAAATTACTTTCACGTGGAAAAATTTTAGTAGACTAAGAATACTGACAAGTCTCTATCATCACTTTAATAGCAAGAAGAAAATGGCTAACAGGATAGCCCATAAATTTGAATTGAGACTTAACACATTTTAAAATAAAGTACTAACTGGTCAGCAAGATGCCTTATTGAATTGCATATATAGACATCCATCTGTAACATATTCAGACATGAAAAAGTAAAAGAGAAGACAAGAACAGCTCCAACACCAGATACATGTTCTATTGATGTTGCTTGGGTGTGTGACAGGACAACCCTCCTTAGAAAAGACTCTTTCGCTTTTTACTAATACAGAATTTAGGTTTTTTGCTGTTGTTGTTCTTGTTATTCTAAGAGCATTACAGGGTCATCATGGAAAAGTTTAAAGAGATTCATAAGAATAGGAAAAAGAAAATCCTCTGTCATTATCCATAGAAAATTACTGTTAAAATCTAACTTTTTGTTCAATCTTTTCATACTACTTAAAAATATCTCTGTACTTGATATATAATTTTTAGCTCAACATGTTATAAATATTATCTTATATTTTCAGAACTTTCATACATCCATTTTTAATTTTATTTTTGTACAGAAGATGAATCATCCATTTACTAACATTTCATTAATTTTGGACACGTATTTATAATTTTTCAGTGCTTTTAATTATGTTACCAACATTTTTGTACTGGATATTTGCTTTTAGAAAATGTCTTTATGGTAGATTCCTAAAAGTAATATATTATTAAAAGTATGATATTTATCTGCTTTTTTGATATTTATCAAATTGTCATATTATCCCTCCAGATTTTATTCAGGATACTCCCACGCAGAATATTTATGCATGTAGTCATTTAGTTATTCAACAAAAGCATAATGGGAACTTACTGTGTCCAGGTGCATGAAGTCTAGCTGCTTAAGTCCAGGTGCATGAAGTCTAGCTGCTTCTGACCGAGTTCTTGGCACAGAGTGCTTATGCTACTCCTCTTTAACCAATATTGCATGTCTTCAGTGTTTTAGCCTTTCCAATTTGATAAGGGAATGCTGCATTTTTATTGTCCTTTTAGCATTTCTTTCACTACTTGTGATACTGAACATTTCCCATACACATAGGTCATTTATCCTTCTTTGTCTTTTGCCCATTTATCTATTAAATGTTAATAAAAATATGGAAAATCTGATGGATTTGTATGTTACCCTTGCCAGGAACCTCACAAATCTTCTTTGCATGTTAGAAGTAAGACGTTTGTTGATTTAATAAAATGTTTTGGTTTGTTACTAAACAAGGTACCTATCTTCATTTTGGTTAGTTTTGAGGCACGCCTGACCAAATATGCAACAGTCTTTCTTGGCCTTTGGGGAAGAAGAAATAGGATGTAAATGGTAAAGTTATGGCAACTTTGTTACATTGTTTGATTTCTTGTTGGGCTAATTGTGGACACCAAGCCATTTTTGGTATTAGACTGGAAACTCTCTGGTCTGAAAATTGATTAATTGTCTGAAGGACTCACACTGGGAGGCAGAATAGTAATCAATATTGTGGGCTGAGGTCACTGACAGGGGCCAAAGGCAATAATGTGTAAAATTTAGGATGAATTGCTTTTTAGATTTCATCTGCATTTACTAAGACGGGAGTTGTTTGGGAAAATATTGCCTTTTTAGAGTCTCTTTGAAGTGGCCATCTAATGAATCAAGGAAAGGGCAGTTAAATCCCTCTTGGTGAGAACATCAAAAGAGAAATAGGATATAGTTACACATCAGGAAGCAAAGGCTATCAGTTGACCTTTCTTAAGGGTGGAGAGAAGAATTTGGATGATTGGGGAGTTTTTATTATATAGTAACCTTCTTTTTTAATCCTTTCTCTTTTTCCTTTTTAAATCACTATCTTTAATTTCCCTAGAGCCAGCTTTGCTTAATTATTCCATAGCAGAGTTAGAGAATTAAAAATTAAAAGTAACATCTTATTAATGGCCAAAACTCAAGCATCCTCGTCCACATCATACTGTCACAATTTCATAATGTAATCTATTTTTCTTAAGTGTGTGGAAAGGAAGATGATCTCATGTTGAATTTGTCAGTTTCTTATATGCCATTATCTCCTTTCTCTGTTTCTGAGAGTGAGAAATATTTAGAATATTCACACACCCATCAAATATTTCAGTGTGTCCTTTACCTTTATGTGCCCTCCCCCGCAATAAAAGCTTTTACCAAAGTAGCTATTTAGTTATTTGATTTTCATAACTTCACTGACTTCTTGTTAAGGTGACAAGGATGCCCATGAGAAAGAACTGCCAAAAAGTAAGCAGACAAAAAAAGAGACAAAGGGTTTAATCAAAGGATGGCCAAAATATTGCCACATACCTCTTCCCTCCTGTGCCAGGGAAGGCATTTCAAAACTCTGTAACTGCACCCGGATATGGCCTTAAAATTCTTGCCAGCCTTGTATTCTAGCCTCTTATTCCCACTTACATGGCACCCAATCTGAAACTTATGTTATTTTCTAGATAGGTCTACAACACATCTCTGGGGCTTTAACAGTTAACTGTAGTTGATGGATGGTCTACATGAAATATCTGAAATCTGTTAGCATCTCTAGCATCTCTCTTTCATTTCTCTCTCTCTCTCTTTTTTTTTTTTTTTTTTTTTTTTTTTTTGGTACCAGGAGGGATCGAACTCAGGTCTTTCCGCTTGTGAGGCAGGTGGCGGAACCACTGAGCTAAATCCCTGGCCCTCTTTCCCTCTTTTCTCTCTCTTAAAAGAAGGACTACCATAAGGCCCTCAAGAAGGAAGTAGATCTGGTACCACATATTGCTACAGCTCACTTTGAGACTCATTCATGATAAAGTTTCATGCAGTCAGTGGTATGAATCAAATACTTAGGTGACAAAATGTTGGCAGAGAGGCACTGATGAGAAGACCATTCTGCTGGAAGCATATTTGAACAAAGAAATCAGCTACGTGGCAGGGTTGGGGATGGAATTCCAGCAGAGGAAATACTAAGTATAATGCTAGAGATGAGAGAGAGGTCGGTGTGCTCACAGAATAACAAGAATAGCAATGAAGTAAGTAAGGGAGTGGGTCAGAGAAGGGGAGAAAGAGGAGGGAAGGGTCAGATCTGGGAGTTCATCAAGGTCGGGATTTGGATCGAAAGAACTATGATGAGAACACATTGGAGGATTTTAATGTAAGGAAGGTATGGCGTTTTAAAACGATCCTTTGTGTGCTTTGTGGAGAACATTATGGGGCAGTGGGGCAGAATAAAAATATTTATTATTAACTCTTACAATTCGGATCTCCTGTATCCAGGCACAAGAGAGCACCATTGGTCATCCTGTCAGAGCATGTACTTCCTGTTAGGAGACCCTTCCCAGCCCACAGGGCTTCTCTGGCATCCTTTAGATGCTTTCAGGAGGGTTATTCTGTCTTCTGCTTACCACAGAAACCACAAATGAGATTTCAATATTTTAATAGCTTTTTCTTACCGTGGTACAGATATTAAGACTCAATTACTATTGTTTTAAAAATAGCGATAATTTTAAAAAACTTTCCTCCAAGTGTCAAGTCCCTTTATCAGAGTAACATCTTGACTAATTTACATTCAATTATCCAATTTTTCCTCTACTATTTACTCTTTCAGTTAATTCACACTGTCCTTGATTCCAAGGCAAATTAAATATCTATTTTAAAACTAAATTACCTGCAAGATACTGCTGCGGTAATAGATGTGTATTACCAGTTTCCCTAATAAAGGTGGTTTCATTTCTTTTAGCCAGTTTCCTTTTTAGCAGCTGAAGCCATCTTGGGTGTGCCAAGTCCTCTGAGGTGTCCTTTCCCCTAAATTTACATGAAGGTGGCTGTGGCTTTCCAAGAAATTTTCTGTATTTCTGTCATTAATATATATGATTGTCATTTCAAATAAAGAAAAAGAAAATAAATTATTTGGTGCCTTCATTCATTAGCAACAAGTCACTACTACTGTGACCTATACTCTTATTTTAAATTGTAAAATGTGACAAGGAAATCTACTTTTTGGTATATAAATAAAATTTAAGCCCACAGTAAAAACCTGACTTCAGGGTGCAATTCAGTCTAATCCTCTTTGCTGTTTTGAAGCCATTATTGACAGTCTTGTGTTCATTTATAATGTCTCAGCAACACTAGGCTCAAAAGTTCTTATTCTGTTATTTGGTTAAATTATTCCAGCTTTCCATGAACTTGACTATATTGCTAAGTCCTTCTTGGCTGAAATATATGTGATGAATACAGTTCTACCCTTAATATACATTTAGCTTACTTTATGGATTAGTTGCTTTCCTGAAAAATTTGCTTGTGAAGTGAATTTTCTCTTATTAAGTAGATTTTTCTACTCACATGTATTTTAAAACTGGAGCTGTATTGTCTGGTAGGATAATAGCACTAAGACATAGAAAAATCATTTGTGATTGTATCAATCCTCTGAGGGTGGAAATTTTAAGATAGCGATATAATGCTTAAAAATTTACTAAATTGAAGATGATTAGGGTTAATTTTATGTTTGGCCAAATGGATTCAAGGTGTAAGGGAAAAAGAAACCACGCTAACTCATCTCAATAAAACATTCTGAAGAGACCCTGATTGCTCTAATATTCTTTTCTATTAAACTCATTTTTTTGCCTTGGTAGGATATTTTTTCCTTTGGGATATTGTACTTTGAAAGCTGGGTGTGAAACAACAAAAATATTTCAAAATGAGTAAAATAAAGTTTGAGAATATATTTGTTGAACCATTTATTTGAACTTGAATATGAACTTTTCGGAGAAATGCATTTCCCTCTCATTGTACCTTTCAACTTCAAAGTGTCTAATTCTTCAGCACTGAGCTATGAGTGATAATTCTAAAAACAAGAATTTATGTAGTGTTGTAGGGTGCCAGGTTCTGCTCTAAGCAGCTTCTAAGCACATTGTATAGAGTAATTCTTTTATCTTTACAGTAACTGCAGAGGATGGAAACCATTATTTCCTCTTTTTATACAGGAGACTAAGGTATAGAGAGGATAAGTAAATTGCCCAAGGTCCCTCAGCTAATATGAGTTTGGAGCTGAGATTTAAACTCATACTGTTGTACTCTATGGTCCACACTAAGTTAAAGAGCAGGTGCTAGTGAGGACTGGTGAAAAGAGGAGAGCTTATGTTCTGTACATACACTGTTCAAATAATGTAAAGATAATTCATTCAACAAGTAGTGTTATACACCTCCTAAAAGCGGTCACTGTTAGATGCTGGAGAGTGAGACAAATAAAGTTCTGCCTTTCCATACATCCTGTCTCAGGACCTCAGGGATAAATGACAAGTAAACAAACACATTCCACGGAGGAAAAACTAGATGGCTGTAAAAGCAAACAATGGAGTTATCTATTTTTAAACAAGGAGATCAAAAAAGACCTAAATAAGTTACTGATTTAAAAAATGGGTAAAAATAAATTTCTTCATGCTGTATATCCATATAAGGAAGATTTATTATAAATTTAATCTATTTCAAATGAAATAAAACCAAAGTTAGACAATGTTTCAGTTCTCTGTCTCCAACTTTAGGAGGCTGGGAAGGGGCAAAAAGCAGACAGACATCATTTCAGTTGGTTCTTCTCATGGGTCATGCCTGCCAAGGCCAACTTCTTGGGCTTGTCCTATAGGTATGGTTTCAGTAATAGCCACTGGCATATACATTTCATGCCAGAATCTTTCCTTTGTCAGAAAGAGAGGGAAAGAGAAAGAAAGGAAAAAGGAAAAGAAAAGGCATGTTGAGAAGTAAAGTGGTACATAAGACCTCAGGTAAAACTGGGGCAGAGCATAGAGAGCATACTCAGTACTAAGGTCTAGTGGGAGCAGGGAGATAGAATATTGAAGGTGCCTAAGACACTTTAGTGAAAGTAACAACTTGGGTGATTCCTAGAGGCCTCTATTGGCAGCTCTCCTGAAGAATTCATCACATAGTTGATCAAAACAACTATAGTTGATCAAAACAACTTGGATAAAGCTGGGGTTAAGAGAGGAATGGTTAAGAGAGGAATTGGGTTATATAGCTCTTCTCTCAGAATTTCCAATCAGAAAAATCTTTACTTCAAGTGCAAGGTCCTGAGTTCGATTTCTGGTACCAAAAAAAAAAACAACTTTACTGGATTGAATGACAGGAATGAAAGGACAGAATGTACGCTCATTTTTGCTTTGTTTGCAAGGATGCTTGGAGCCATATTTTATTCTCATCTCTTAAATGATTGCCATTAACTTAGTAAATATGTCTTTTTTTTCTTTATCTTGTTAAGTATATATTCATGTTTTTGTGACTCTCAAGATCATTTCATTTTTGAAAGGAGTTTTAAAAAATCATAATATATTTTATAATCAAAGGCTTGGTCTTAGAAAGTTTATGATTAAATTGGTGTTCATGATTAAATTGATGTTTTGAAGACTTTACTATATCTCTTTAATCAATAACTGCATAATACTTCCTCAAGAGTTGGGCTTCCAGGGCTAGGGATTTAGCTCAGTGGTTCTGGCGCATGCCTTGCAAGTGCAAGGTCCCGAGTTTGATCCCTGGTACCAAAAAAAAATAAAATAAAATAAATAAAGAGTTGGGCTTCCCACTGGTGTAACTGTCTACTTAATAACTGGAATAATGTGACATTGAAAGGAAAAATATTATTCAAATTTACTTGTAATGAATGCTATATGATATGTTTTTTGTATTCTTGTTCTTCAGTAATATTTTTAAATGAGTAAATATGTTCTTTATAATCAGACATAACAAATATTTTGATAACTTTGGCATTGGAAGTGTCAACATCTACTTTCTTACCATTTATTATCTTTTTTATTATTTCTTATTTATTAGTTCACACAGTGAAGTTCTACTCTGCCATAAAGAATGATAAAACTTGGGGGCCGGGGATTTAGCTCAGTGGTTTTGCTGCCTGCTGCGCAAGCTCAAGGACCAGAGTTCCATCCCTGATACCAAAAAAAAAAAAAAGAATGATAAAACTAAAATCATTTGTAAGAAAATGAATGCACCTTGAGACCATAATGTTAAGGGAAATAAATCAGAGACACGAGCGTAAATATTGTATGATATCTCTTGTATGAGCAATCCTAAATATAAATAAGGAGCAAAATAAAAGATAGGTTAAGGAGAAAAATCATTCTCGAATGGGAAGGAGATGAAGAGATGGAGGAAAGGCGGGAGGGAGGGGAGGGAAAGGGGGTGAAAAAGGAGTTACGATTTGCTGTGTGTGTGCACCAGCTCCACACAAGGAATGTACTTGAGCACTTACTATCTGAGAATAGACAAATGCTCTTAATTTCTCAGTAAAGCTTACAACTTCCTAAATTTGATCCTTCTTGATCTTTTTGGCACCAAGTGTTACCTGGGTGCACCTGTCTCTACTTTCTGTTCATCTCAGCATCATTTGCCCTACTCTCTTTAAATACATGCCCTTGTTTTTCAGGTGTTAAAACACTCAGCATAAGTAAAGCCACAAATGAGTTTTCTTACTTGATTCATATTTGTCCCTCATTTAACATCTGTCTTTTTCACAGAGAAAGACCATGGAAGAAGGTTGCTGTAACAATCATAATAATATATATTTATATACCACTGCTGTTTTACTTAAAGCTCTGCCTATGAATAGTTTCATTAATGGCCAGAGGCTCATGTGTTTGACCTTAAGGGAAGAAATGTCTTAGGTAGCTATAAAGAAGCTTGAGGAGCTGTTGAGTTTTGAGCGGATCAGCCACTCATTTGGAGCTGTTGCATTTGATGACGCGAATTCTATTTTTAGAACGTGAACAGATTTGGGATCTGCTGCACTGCAGTGCTTTATGAATTCTTATGAGCTTAATTATTTTCTTTTTCTTCTTTGACAAAAAAATACTTCCTCACGAAGAGTGTCTAATGTTATGCGTTATGCCCTTATTGTATATTGGTTTCTTTATTTAAAACAGAGCCTTTGCATTTTCTATCTAATCCATTCACTTTCAGCCCAGAAAAAAATATCCTTAAAGAAAACAGTTTTGAGCCTGGCTCAATATCAGGCATATTTTTATTATCTTCATTTTATTGATGAGAAAATAAAGACTCAGAGATGATTGGTAACTTCATTAAGGTCAAACAATTAGTAAATATCACAGCTAGGAATTGCGACCACCTGGCAAAGCCCTGCCCTTAACCCTTCACATCCTCTTCTCTCTCAGACTTTAACACACCCATCTGTGGTTTGGCAATAATGTTCTTCCCCAAATGCATAAAAGGTTTCCCTAGAACCTGGATTTTCATTCTGTCTTTGGCACTAACTGGGTATATTGGAAATATTGCAATCTTCCTGGCTTTCAATTCCCTCAAGTCTGAAATGAGCAAGTGGGTGGGGAAACACATGAGATCCTTTTGAACTCTAAATTGTTTTGTTTCCTTTGAATTTAAACATGATTTCCGACATTCACACAACATGCACTTATTTGGCGCCTGTGATTTTCCCCGTATATTCTCAAACTGCTGTAGCTTATGCTTCAGTTCCTCCAGTTCTGGACTCTCACTACACCTTCCCTCTGTCGGTCCTTGCTCATCATTTCTCTCCCCAAGTACTTCCAGTGAGGAGAATTAGAGGATGGAATGGGTATATGAGATACTTTGTCAGAATTCTACCTACCTAGGTAATTTCATTATATGGTATCATTTTTACACCCCTGGGAATGAAAATGGAGGTAGCAGCATTGGAAAGTAGTGATTTCTAATTGACAGAATCCAGCCGTGAGTCTATCCTTTGGCAGAGGTCTGAATATAGACATGAGTAATTCATTATGCACACAGGCACACACCCTCTCTTCAAGAACTCAACAGTGTCACTCTCCATTAGCTACACGTCTAGATTGCTGTCTCTCTGGCTTGTAAGTACATGTTTGAATAACATAATGGAAGACAACCTGTCTGCCTTTACGTATCAGTTATGATATTCATATTCACAGCTCAGAAAACTTCACCTTTTGGGGATTTATTTTAAGTCAAATATGATGGATGGCTTGAGGAACTATAGCATAGGAATTAAAACTCACGAGAGTTTCAAGCAGAGGGTTTTTTTTTTTACTTCTTTTTTTGGAGCCATAACCACTTTATCATTGCTGTCAAGTATGGGCCTAGCATGAAGGAAAAATTAGAGGAGAAAACCTGAAAGGCACTGTAATTTTGTTCCTTAGAGACTTTTGTCCAGATCTGCTGATTGTATTCTATATTTACAAGCTTCTCTTTGGAAGCAGAGATCTGTCCATCTATCTGTCTAATGATTAAAGGCAATTTCTAATAAAGTTAATTTTTAAATGAAATATAGTTTGTGCCTGGATCTTGGTATACTTGGAAATGTGTGTGCTGCGAGGTTTTAAACTTTATTAATTGACTCTTTTCGGTATAAGATTACAAATGAAAATACTACAGTATTTAAGCCCTAAGCTTAAAAAGTCAAAGTTTTCAATAATTATAGTCTTTTTAGTAGGGAGAAATGATAAAGAGTATATGAGGCAACTATTTCAACAAGTAGGACCAAAATCTCAATGTATGTATGTATTGTTCTCATTCACTGGCTTGAGAGTTGACTAAGATTCACTTGATCTAGTTTGAGTACAGCCGAGCTTGGCTCTAGACTGCAGGACTATGTTTGAATCTGCTGTATATGTCTAATTCCAGGCTCTCAGAGCATCCCTAGCTTCTGTTGATGGCAGAAGCAAAGAGCCTGATGTAAAAGCACACGATACTTCTTAAGGCCTTGATTCAGAATTGGTGCACTGTCCATTGCCTGCATTTGTTTAGCCTAAACAAATCGCACCATCAGATTCAACATAATGTTGAATCTAGTGGTGGAACTGCAGAAGCAACTGGAAGAGTCATTGAGTCCATGTTATGGTTTGGAATGGCCTCCAGAAGTCTCATGTGTTCAAAGGTGGGGCTTTTGGAAAGTGATTGGATCATGGGGGCACTGTGTTCATTAGTGGATTGATTCATGGATGAGTTTGTGGCTGAGCGTGTTGTTGGAAGCTGAGGGCTGGTCAGAGGAGGTGAGTCACTGGCAGTGTGACCTGGAAGGATACCTCTCTCTCCCAACTCCTCCCTTTCTTCTCTGCTTCCTGGCTGCCATGAGGTGAGCAGCTTTCTTTGAAGTCAGGTTTTGCCACCATGCCATTTCTGTGTTTGAGCCTGCCGACTATAGAATGAAGCCACTGAAACTGAGCCAAAATGAACCTTTTCTCTTTTAAGTTGTGGATGTTGGATATTTTGTCCCAACAAGAAAATGACTGAGACAGTCCATAATGGTAATGTGAGACAGTCCATAATGGTAATGTGGGGAGAAAACAAAGAAGTGGAGTAGTAACCCAATGAACCATGGGTAGAGAGACTGATTCACTTGTGGAATGATGGGTTGGAGATGCTGCCTTCATTTTAAGTGGCATATCACCTTTTCTTTCTGTCTACTTTCATTGTTTCAATAATTGACAGCCAAATCCCAGACTGATGTTATAGGTTAGCATCAAGAAGTGCAGCTCACCATTTGAATGGTTGGGGAAAACAGACTTTCAAAATGGTCCCAAGGTAAGTCACTGTGCCTTGTGTGTCTCTGTGCTGTATGTTGTATTAACTGTGGTCAGCTATAGAATTAACCCACATATGTATGTGATGGATCAAGCTGTTGAAATGTCTTTGAAAACAAAGAAACTAATCTATATTGAATAAAAACCGGATTTTTAATGTGTACATTAAAAGCAAAGACATGATTAAATTGATAGAACTCAGCCTTCATAAAATATTCAATGACTATCTAACCCCTAAAATTAGTTTGTATCAGAAATTAAATGGCAATTGACTTTTTAAATATATTTACCTAATTTCAGGTAATTGTCTCTCTTTTATTGTGCTTGCTTAGCTGTAGAGAGTAGGATGCATACTAACAATTTTAATAAATGCAGCCATATACATTAGTTTTTACTAAAACACCTGGGTTCATTTTCTTAAAACTCTCTATTCAGAAAACGACTTTATAAATTTGTTGTGGTTTTCAGAAAGGTGAATTTGTCCTATGTCCTAACTTACTTTGTCACACTTGTGAGAATAACAGTTTTAAGTTACTTATTTCTGCTTGTGGTCCTTCCTTATCTTAATGATCCTTATCAAAATTATTATGCATCATGGTTTTACCTTGCATGTTTCCTTCATAGAGATATTGTCTGGTTAAATACTATGCACTAGAAATTGGCTCTTTAAATCTAAGCCATCTCTAGAAGGAAGTTAATTTTCATTGTTCCTGTGCAAACTCTCCATTGTTTTTCTTCTGTATAGAGTTACTTGAGTTGTATGCCTTACCTGAGTACTTTCCATCAGTGTGGTATTGGATAGCCACTATAGGTGTGTGAATGTCTTTGCACTTGTATGCACACGCATATGCATGCATATGTATGCATGTGTGTTTGATCTAAGGACTCCAACTCTTGTTATTATGGGAAGTTATCACTCTTTCATACATGAATACCTCATGCCTTAAATTCACCAGACAATGTGCCTCTGATGATACGATGTCTTACTCTCAGTGTTGTATACTGTATTTTGTGATGTATATATTGTGTTTTGTTTTGTTTTATTCTGTTTAAACTTTACTCAAAGCCAGCAGCTACTCCAAAATAAAAGTAAAAAGGAGAAAAACTTAAAATGAGGACTCTGGTTAGTAATTATACATTTTGGAAGGGAGATGGTACGCTAAAACTTTTAAAAATTTACTTGCCCCTTTCTTGCCAAACATAGACAGAAATATTCTAGCAGGGAAGTGACCCATATCCATGGGAAGTAAGGAAATCTGAGCTTTAGTTTCTTCATGTATTGAAACATATCCAGGACTAACTTCCCATCAGGCTCACCATGAGGAAAAATGGAGGTGCTTAGAGGGTGTCTCCTTCCTGATGATTTTTTAGGCATTAATCTTTTCCTATAACATTGCAGCAGAAGTGAGGACACTCCACAGTGTCCCTAAGTGAAACTCCCTAACATTTGATTTTTTTTTTTTTTTTTTTGGTACTGGGGATCGAACTCGGGTCCTTGCGCTTGCGCAGCAGGCAGCAAAACCACTGTGCTAAATCCCCGGCCCTGAAGTTACGTAACATAACTCCCTAAGTGAAAGAACAGGAGGCAGCTTGTTTGGAGATCGTAGGCAGCAAGGGGCATGACTGGAAAGGTACTCATTCTAAAGCATAAGGCACATGTGAAGGATGTGGCTTCAGAGGTGAAGTGCATGAGGTCATTGGCTCTCATTTTTCTCAGTGGCTGCAAGAAAGTGTTTTGTAGACATCCTTCCAGGGACAACTGTAAAATACTGTGACCTGTTTCTCTTTCACTTGAAAATGTGGTTGAGAACCAGTGAATCAAACAAGCAAACAAAAAGAAAAACCTTAGCTGTCCTCAAATTTTCTGTCTTCTAAAATGCTCCTCTAATATAAAGGACAAGCCTGTTGTCTCACGGTCCCTTTGTGTGTGGACTTCTCAGCTCACGTTACTGTAAGTCAGGTATTCAGCATGGAAGAAGCTGCCAGCTGGGGTTGGGTCACTGCCAAACCAACTCTCTTACAGAGATTATGTGTAATAAACACCCTGTCATATACCTAACAGTGATTCCTTCTTGTAAAAGCCTAAACCTTTAACTTCCACTTAGTTCCTTAATATTTTGCCAGTGGAGTTTACCACGAATTGAAAGAGGTCTAGGAACTTGAGTGCTTTGTGAGACTTTAGAGGTGACCTAATCTAGCATTTTTTTGAACTTTGTTCCAAGAGAACACTAATAGCCTGCAACACATGTAGCAGATGTCTCCTTAAATGGATTTTGTGGTCAGAGACATTTAGACAATCCTACTACACAGTTAGCTTTCTTTACTAAAGGACCTCTCAAGGTCTTCAATATGCTAATGTGAATGGTGCCTCTCTAAGGGGTACAACATGTAGCTTTCCTGACCTCAGAGTCCTTTTGTTGCCATCTCAAGAATGTCAGGCAGAAGCCATATGGTACAGTCACTAAGAGCATGGCCTCTAGTGATTAATGCTTAAAACTAGGTTCAAATCCTAGCTTTACCATTTATTGTTTTTTTTTTTATGGTTTTTGTTTGTTTGTTTGTTTGTTTGTTTTGAGACACTGTCTCGCTATGTAGCCCAGGCTGGCCTGGAACTCTTAGCGATCCTCCTGTCTCAGCCTCCCGAGTGCTGGGATCACAGGTGTAAGCCACCACACCTGGCCTGGTTTTATGTTCTTGAGCAAATTGTTTAACTTCTTTTTGCTTCAGTTTCCCTATCTAAAATGGGAACACTAAGGATACCTAATTGTAAGTTATTTTAAAAACTGAAGACAAGGCTAAGAACAGTCCCTGGCACTACTGTCAGCCAAACATAGTTTAGGTAAGAATGAACTGGCCTAATACTCTCAATTCTAGAGATGACGAAAGTGAATTATGCATGCAACACTCACTCATTCAACAGACTGAGCTCCAACATGCACCATGCATAAGGGTTCTAGTGCTAGAGATGAAGGTGAACAGGTCACAGTTCCTTCCCTGGATGAACGGACTCACTACTGACTCAGCTCACGCCACACTGTTTAGTGTTAAAGCTGATGGCCTGAGCCTCCTGACTTCCATCTGCAGCCCCTTTCCTGACTTCCTTGTGAATGAACATGAACCCTGCATCCTGGGTTGGTAAGCAGGAATGTGAAGCACAGAATACAACTAATAGATTTACCTTTTCAAGGTAGGAATATTAGTGCGATCCAGAAAAAAGTAACTGGGAAACAGCAAATTCTAAAAATGTAATTTAGTGAAGTTAGAGATATTATGGTGAAGCCCTCATAGAAGTTCCCCAATGTGACTGGCTCAGTTGTGTTTCAGGTGCTGTGTTACTTACTGATGATCTTCTCTGTGTTTGCTAGGTGTCTTCTCCGAGGGCTTTCCTTGGGACCACTTCAGTGAGCAGACAGCTAAAGACCTCCCCAGCAGGGATGCAGGTGCTTGGGTCCTGGACTATAGAGCAGGCCCACCCTGTCCCTTTCTGCTCCATGAGGAGTCAAACAGAAGCAAATTGTACTTGGATCTCAATGTAAGTGAAAACCTTCGTGTTTGTGCTGTGGTTCTTTTTGATCAATAGAGGTCCATTTAATATGCCTTTAAATTGTGTACATAAAGCTGTTAAAGCTGCATTTTGTGTATGGATAATTGCTTTAAAAAATCAGTGGGCTGCAAAATACCAAGATGCATCTCGGTGATCTGAAACTTGTACACTAGGAAGTGACTATGTTTATATTTTTATCTGAGTGTTTTCAGAGCACTATGCTTACATTAGCTTTACTGTCTAAACTTCATTGTGGCAAAAACCATTTGCTGCTAGTCCCTTAAAATTTTCCTAAAAATTTATAAATAACATATATCAATCGACTGATAGGCTCTGCATGCCCCAGTGAAATCCAAGTAACCTGTCTTACTTGCACATCTATAAACTGTTCTTTCTTTCCAGGTGCTCAAATAACAGGTGAACAGGTTGGCAGGAAATCTGCCAAATACAGGATGACCTATTTAAAAACCATAGCCTTCTCCTTTCTCATTCATCCATGTATTCATTGACACAGAAGGATTGACTACCTGATACAAAGCATCGGGCTGGGGTTTAGCTACTTCCACATTTAGATGCTCCAGTCGGATTGAGTAGACTATCAGTTCTCATCACCCTTCTACCCAGTTTCCTGTTGCAGATAGGGTGAACATGGGAATCCAATAAGCACGTTGCTCTTTTCTTTTTGCCATTAACTTTAATGCCTACGGACAATCTTCTATTCTCCAGTTCATGAATTCCAGCCTAGAAGTGTGCACGTGCTGAATGTGGATTAGTCCTATGCTCATCTAAGTGATGATACTGGTTTCATAAGGGTAGGCTAGGTCTGCCATGTTCTCATAGGTGGAAACCAAATGAGTCAGAAAACCTTATACTTTTCACACCCATAAGATAGTCACTGTATGGCATTCTAGAAAAGCATTTGGCATTTAATATTATAAAGAGAGGTTTGGAATGAAGCTGAAGAATGATGAATTGACAGTCATTCCAGAGATGATACAAGGATTTTAAAGTTTTGTCTTCCTACCTGAAAAGTCAAATTGTGCAGCTTGAGGCATTTGCTAAAAGTAAGAAATGTAACAGTGACATCTATTGGTGAGTTGCTAAGTTGATCAGGCAGTGAACAGCAGGCATTCCTGGAGTATAAAAGAGTTGAAATGGTTCTGAAAGGTTGCCTCCTCCCCTAGCTGCCCTCCTTCTCCTTGAAATAGACTAAATTGTTCTGGTTGCCTTTATCCCCATAAATGAAATTATTTCTTAACTTTATTATAATTATAAATATCATTGATGATCCTTCTAGAAAAATTGAAACATGTAGATGCATTGGAAAAACAAGAAATAATTGATAGCTTCAGCAGCAAGGATCACAACCGAAAATTTGATTAAATTTTTTGTAGTTTTCACCATGTATGATTTATTTTCAATGAGGGATTAAAAAAATATATATGTATATGCATCTAGATTTTATAATCTTTCTTCCACTTGTTGAAGTCAATTGCTCTTATACTGCTTATCCATGTTGTTACAAAATCTTTATAGATGTATTTTCATTGACTGAATAATATTCCACTAAATGATATGGCATAATTTATTTAATCATTTCTTCTTATAGAATGTTGAAGTTGTTCCTAATTGTGCAATAGCACTACTATTTGAAAATCAGTAGTATGACCACATATATATTTTTCCTGTAACCCTCCCCAGCATTTAGAAATATTCTTTATATATTTTTGGAGGAAAATTATTTTCTGTGATCTATGAGCAGTTTTAGACTTTTGATACATATCATGATATAAAAAGATCTATTTTCTGGGTCAGACTTTTATGACTATGTCTGAATGTATAACATATGTATCCATATGAAATACCTGAACTATATTCATATATTATCTATATAAATACACAATAAATACATGCATTTATATGTTTCTTAGTTTTCTATTAGATATAACTTTTGAAAACCAGAGTAATTCCTTAAATTATTATTGAGAGCATTGGGTTTTTTTTTTTTGGTACCGGGAATTGAACGTGGGTCCTTGCGCTTGCAGGGTAGATGGGAGAACCACTGAGCTAAATCCCTGGCTGAGACCAGTGACTTCTATACTTTGAGCTCTGTTTCCTTTCTCACCCCTAAGGTGAGCTACTCCTCTCTTCACACAGTATAGTTTGACTGATACATTGCCATTTTAAGTAAGATTTCCATGTAAAAGGATTTTGCTGATTTAGAAAGCACATGGATTCTGCTAATGACTGACTCACTAGTCCGGGGGCCGAGAGGCTTCATACTGTAAGCCTGGAGGACTGTATTCCTGTGCAGTAGTGTGATCGCCTTTGGGCACTTGACCTGTACTACTCTGCTTTCAGGTTTAATCATGATTGGCAGTGTCATCGTCAGGATGTTATTCTCCTAAGCTCTTCTCTGTGGTCATGCTGACTCTCGGTAGAACGAAAGAACAGCAACTGAAGTGTGTACCAGTTGGTGAGCAATTCAGAATGGACACTGGCATCAGAGTTAGGGCTCTACTAGGTCCCCTCTTTCAGCTGGGCCTTTGTCTTTTAGTTAGGAGACTCAAGGTAGCATCTATTTGCCAAACTAAATGAAACTAAACAGAACCCCAAACTCCTTTTCTCTACCCTCACAACACTTCCAGCACCAAGTTAGTGGGTTTTCCACACCAAGCAACTCTCCAGTTCTCTGTGGACACCATTTGGGAGTCCTGCAATTCCATTCTGACACTGTCTACCTGAACTTACCATCTCATCCCACAGGTAATGGGCTCCACCCCAGGAGACTGACCCACTCAGCAGCCAATGACAAGTACACAGTGGATCCCCAGGCTACTCACCACTTCTGTCTGACTTGGATACGGACCCAGGACCCCTCCTCTGTTTCCGTAGTTTTCTGGAACACTTTGCACAATCCAGGGAAACAGTTCACTTGTACTATTATTTATTTATTAGGTTGATATTTCCAAAGGTTACAAATGAATAGCCAGATGCATAGGGTTAGGTCTGGAAGGTTCCCGACCACAGGAGCTTCTGTGGCTGTGGAGACAAGCTCCTTTTGTTAGGGTTTTAAGGAGGCCTTATTACATAGGCATGACTAATTAAATCATTAGGCATTGGTAATTTACTCAACTCCACCCCTTTTAGAGGTCGGGACATGGGACTGACATTTTCAGTCCTCTAGTCACATGGTTAGTCCCCATGGCAACCAGTTTTATATCCTTGGGGGTTTTCCAAAAGTCACCTCATTAACATAAACCCAGGTGTGGTTGACAGTGGCTTGTCGTGAATAGCAGCTCTATTGCCCTGAGTTGTTTCAGGAACTGGGAACAAAACCCGAATATTCTTACAAAAGATGTGCTTATAACTTTTATCATTTACAAGAGATTTAGGAGCTCTGGGGTACACTTGAAATGAAGAACAGCTATGTCTTTCTTATCATATGGCAGTATCGCATAACCAGTATGTATATCAATGTCTAAGCAGCCAGCAGTGCAGTCTTGCAGCCAGACTGCTGTGCAGAGAAAGTCTGTTTGGGTGACCGTCCTACAGACCTGCTCCAGCAAATTCCGAAAGTCTGAAGACGATCCCAGGCAAACAACAGAGCTCCTTAGGACTGAACCCCACACTCTGGGACTTCCACTTTTGGGTAGTATGATTACCAGATATTGCATAGGATATGCCTTAAAAGTTATTTTTGTTTGAAATTCAAATTTAACTGAGTGTCCTGTATTTTATTGAATAAATATGGCAATAGGAGGTATCACTTTTGGGATAACATCCAAAACACATACATATATATATATGTATATATATATGGTAAAACCTCAGTCACCCCAAAGTGCCAACTTAGAGCATGAATATTAAAAAGTTAGCCTTTAAAAGGAGAGTTTTGTGAGCCACCAAATAAGAATTGCCATTAGTTCTGGACCTCAGTTTGTAGTACACTTTGAAACAGATTTCGAAACAGTTTGTAGTATACTTTGTAACACAGGATGCTCAGAGACCAGAGAGCCACGGGCCTAACTCCTTATAGCAAGTATAGTTTCCTAAAGATCCTGGGGAAGATCCCAGGGAATATTCACCATGGAAGATGGTTTATTAAATGTCTGTAAACAAGGACATGGGTGGGGAAAAGAGTTGACTGTCAGACGTGTGGCTTGAGATTGAAAACAGACAGAAAAAGCAGGAAAGATAAGCAGTCCTTAGCATTACACACTGGTCTGAAAGTAAGATTTTGCATTCCAGTCTTTAAAATACCAACTTGGACTCTTGATGAGTGATTTGAGTTTCCAAGGATAATCAGTCTCCTTACTGTGAGGCTCTGCATACTGTTTACTGAATTGGCTGGGGAAGTCATAGCACCAGGTTCCAAGTAATTGTATTTTATGAAGCAAAGGATATAATTACCAAGTCCACACCCAACCTTGAGTGTCTAAACTAGTAACAAGAACTTCCACATAAAGATGGCTTCCTCGATGCCAGGTGTCATTCTCTGAGGTACTGTGTTATTATGTCTACTGTACAAACAGGCTCGGCAAGGACAGGGGCAGGGTTTGAACCCGGGTCTGAGCCTAGACCCAAATGCTTAAATGTGAAGCCTGTCAACCTCTTTACTACTTTGTATGATTGGGCAGGTGGAGGGGGCGGGTGTTTCGTTTTAAATTTGAAAACAAAGATATTCAATTAATGGATATACGTTAACTCCCATAATTAGTGAGAAGGATGAAGAACCAGGCTCAAAGTAGTAGAACTACAACCAAAATAACCCTACAGAATTCATCCAGTGAAACTACTGCAAGCATGAGACACTCAGTTCTTCAGCATGGCCCTGATACTCTGGGTTTTTTACAGTGAAATGTTGCTGGGGACATGATTTCAGTGCTTTCAACTTCCTTCATTTCTAAAGGGCAAACACCACAGCATAAACTACATTAAATGTCAGTGAAAACATTGATTTCTCTCTGCATTATATGGAAATGGCATGTCTTTTGATTGTTTTTGTGGAAGTCAGTGAGGGCCACCTTCAAGCTAAAGCCACAGGACTGATTCACTCAAATCATTAGGCTATTCATGGCAGTGGGGCTTGTGCTGCAAATGAATTCAGAAATAATCAAAGTGGCTTACTTTTGGGAGGAATGTGTTTACTTATGTGTGTACACATGTGAGTGTGTGCCTACATGTGTGCGCATGGGTGTGAGAAAGAGAAACAGAGACCTTGTGTCTGTTGGTGGTGGGTGGTAAATGGTCAAGAGATCACCTACAAAGGTGAAAAGAACAATTGGCATTAATGAATTATTGATAGATTTGGGAAAATATCACTTTTTAAAATAAACTCATCCTTTTAAATTGTGATACAGCAGTTGGAAAAAAGCAATCTGATCTGACTCCTAATCTATACAAAATTTCACGAGCTATCTCTTTCAGATTGGTTCCAGTTTGGGGATTGGTGTCCTGGGTTGTTATCATATTTAGATAAAAATCTTTTCTACCAACCACAAAATTCAGTTTTCTTGCCAGTTTTCACCCTTCTCTGGCATCTTCCGGCAACATCCCCGATTTCTTTGTAAAACAAAAAGAATAATAAAAAGAATAATAAACTTGCTGAATCACTGACCCATCTTAATGTTTAATGGAACTGTGAAATTCACTTCTCTTTGATCTTGATAACACTTATTGTACTTACTTCCTCTCTGTCTATTCTAAAATGAGATAAATGGCTCTTCATATAAAATTTGGATTCTTTTTTTTTTTTGGTAGCAGAGATCGAACGTTGGTCCTTGCGCTTGCGCAGCAGGCGGCGAAACCACTGAGCTAAATCCCCGGCCCAAAATTTGGATTCTTAAGTGTATACTTTCAAAACCTGAGTGGACACAGAATAGAACTGAGTTTTATTTTTTAAAAAGGGAGAACTTTGTCTAGGAATTGTATTTAAGTGAATTTGAATATTGCTACTGAAACACTGTATCATTTCTCTGAAGTTCACGATTGCTTTTTATCTCTTTGAATGAATCCCATTGCTTCAGTTTCCCATTTTTGTCTCATGAATTGCAGCTCTGTCTGCCTTCATTGGAATTAAAGTGCTGTAATTTCCACATAGTTTATTTAAACCTTGATCTCTTTCTATATATACCATCTATGTTGTATGTCTGTCTTTCAGAAAAGAATTCTCCTTCTTCTCCCCCAGGATGATGGTGGGAATTTGTGGTAAAAACTAAGTCCCCCACAACCCATTTTAAATATGAAATGCAGTAGCCTTTGCATAGAGGCTGTTGGCGAACACTCCTCAATTCACATGAAGTTTCATTTTTTATGGCCCAGTTATTTTTCATTTGCCATTTGGTTATTACAGATTTTAATTAAGTCATTCTGGTTTATTAGTATGATTATTTCTAAATTTTATTAAGGACTGCAACTACTATATAAATGTCTTTGGTGTGAACATCATAAACTCCCTGCTGCAGCTATAGAAAGTATATGACCTTGATTGTAGGAACTGTTACAGTATTCCTTGAGAATATTTTATGATACTTTTAAAATGTTGAAACATTGAGCATCTGTGGTGAATCAAGCAAGGGCTGCACTGAGAATAGTAGCACCTTTAACTTTTGAACAATTTTGTATTAGCAATTTTTCCAGTTTATGCATGTGGACATTGGCTTGAAGAAGTGAAGGAACTGGCCTAAAGTGACACAGCTAATGTGTGATTAGTAATACCTCATATTGGACCCAAATGCAACCTACTTCAAAGCCATTGCTCTTGCCTACTCTTCTGGTTATTCAGTGCTTAACTATGTTTAAAAATAGGATTTGTGTGCCGGGGATTTAGCTCAGTGGTTCCAGCGCCTGCCTCACAAGCGAGGATCCGAGTTCGATCCCAGGTACCTAAAAAAAAAAAAAAGAAAAAAAAAAAGAATTTGTGGCAATGCCTCATGTCCTTTCTCCTATGTAATTTTAATGCATTGGCATTTCTTTCTACATTTTTTTCTCTTAAAATGGCCAATTATGTGGACATTAAATTCAAGGAATCAGTACTGACTCATAATCTTTGTGACCTTTCTACTTTTTGCAGATTTCTTCTAACTTCAGTAAGCATTTGTTTCTGGTAACTAGGTGACTTAGTTTGCCTACCTTCCTATATTTCAATAGGAAAGAACTGTTAAAAATACCATAGCTTCTTTTGTGTTATTGTAATGAAAATAGCAAACATTTAGAAACAGGTGGACCCAGTACAAATCTTGGCATTGGCATTCATTGATTATATAGTCTTAGAACTCTCTTTAGTTTCTTCGACCCTCAGTGTTAACCTCCTTAGCAGTACCCTGTACAGTGGCTGCCAGCAACAGGTGGCTATATAAATAAATCAAAAGAAGTCAAAATGAAAACATAGCTGCTTAGTTACCCTGGCCACATTTTAAGTGCTTGGAGTCCTCCTGTGGCTAGGATGGCCCCGAAATAAAACATTTCCTTTATTGCAGAAACTTGCCCTGAATAGAACTGATCCATAAAATGAGGTTAATGATACTTTTCTCATAGAGTTAGTGGGAATAATTAAGGTACAAAAAACTTGCATGAAGAACATAGCATGATGCCTTTTTGGGACAACAATGAGAGCTTTTAAAAATTTAGGTTCTCTTCTTCCTTTATCCTCATGCATAGTCCTCATCCACCTTCATTTTTTTTTTTTTGTCTTTGTTATTTTTTTGTATTAAATTCTTTTATTGGTACATTGTAGGTATACAACACAATTACATTTCTCATTGGGAATTGTACCTTTACATAATGCATCTTGGTTCTTATATTTTCCCCATTCCTAGCCCTCCCTTCACACCCTCCACCCTTCCCTATTTACAAAGACTTTATTTCCATTTTTTCCATTTCTCATCATTTTTCCTTTCCCTTCTTTCCTTTCCCCTGCCCCTCCCACTACCCCTACCCCTTTGGACCTTTTCTTCCTATTTTACATTATCACCTTCATTTTGTTTTAGCTAAGTCTCCATCTTTCTTGGATTCTTCTCTTGACTCCTTTAAATATAATATTTTTAAATGATACCTGGATCTTTGGAGGTTGGGTTAATTGTCAAAATAAGTTTTACTTAAAAATGAAATTAAGAAATAGGCATAGCTAGTTATTAGACCAGTAGCCAAGAGCTATCTAGTTTTACTGCTTAGGAGAAGGTGATCATGAGCAGCAATAGACGTGAATAGTTTAGCGGTTCCCAGGTCTTCATCTGTAACTTTAATCAGGAGAAACTCAGCCACAGGGGAGTGCTTTCTCCTGACTTCCACCCTCTATTGTCATTATACATATGGACAGCGGTGGATTCTCTTCACTTTGAAAAGCTCAGCCATTCTTCAGAAACATGTCCCAGGAAATTTTGTATCTTCAAATCTGCTCCTCACCCACCCCTACCATGAGCTTCACAAGTTGTCATAGCCTTTTTTTTACACCTTTCACATTATATGTTTTATTTTGTTCTCAACATTGAACCCATTTCCGGGAAACCTTTGACATGGGTTGGTAGCAGCCAGTCTTAGAAATATTTGACGGTAAAACCCTGACCAATGATGTAAAACTACCTCATGCATGATTTTCATATTTTAAGAGTAGGGACATGTTAAATGAAGCAGCACCTTTGAAGTCTAATGGACCAACCTAAAAATGTGCCAAACACACACAAGATAAGAAAAGAAAAGAAAAGGATCAGTGCTCTGCTGTGGAGGATCTGTGTTGTCTCCCAGGCCAGGCTTTATCTGGGAACAGTGCTTCCTGAAAGGAAAGTGGCCAGTAAAATCACAATCGGAAGGGACTACACTCACATTATCATTAGCATCATGATTGAGTAAATAGTTGAGAAAAAAATGGAAACAAATTTTGAATACATGAATTACTTTTTTTCCCTGAAATGAATGAGTTGGCTTAAAAAACCATCTTGGAGCTCGGGGCACATAATAAAGAATAGGGTGAACTTCATAACTGTTTGCAGTGGCCTCCTGAGAAAACTTTAAACTAATTACTTTCTTTAGGTGAAATAGATGGGAAAAATACCAATGCAGCAAGCATTGGCCCTGAAATGCCCAAGGGGATTCCTTGAAAGTGTTTATTTTGGAGTTTAACTCATCACGGCACACATGGGGCTGTGGCATGGGTAGGCACTGCCTTTGGACCCTTTGTCAGCATGCGTGTAGATGGAAGGAGCTGGGAGGGAAATTTTCTGCTTGGGCTGTCAGTTCATCATTAAGGCTTGGTTCATACCGACAGAGGTAAAAAATTATGTTAGATCCTGGTTGATGTCCCTTAGAAAGTTTCCTATGAAGACATATTATACTCACGTAGTAGTATGTGCTGCAGATTGATGAGTGTCAAACTCTGTTCCTCTCTATGACCCTCGTGACAACACATGAAGTAGGTAGTTCTTTTTTTTTTTTTGGTACCGGGGATCAAACTCAGGACCTTGTGCTTGCGAGGCAGGCAGTGGAACCACTGAGCTAAATCCCCGGCCTGGTACTGTTCCTATTTGGTTTCCAGATGATGAAGTACAGGGATCCTGTATCACTTGCCCAATGCCAGGCTTCTTGTAGGAACAGAGGATGGTGAGAGCCCCGGACCCAGTGCCAGGCCTTTAACTCTGCACATTGCGCTTGTTCCTTGAATGTCAAAAGATCATATATAGTTTCCTTTCTTCCAGCTTTACAATATGCCCAGACTCTTCTCTTCTCTTTTAGCTTTTTCTAGTTTGTTATTTTCCTTCAACCTATTTCCACAGAAGCTTTAGGAACCAGTGTTAGAAATAGTTTACACTGACTGCTCAACAGAAAAAGACCTCACTCTCTGAGACTGCACCTCACAATAGGTGGGGTGTCTTCTTTTCTTTTTAGTCAATTAGTAGAAGGAGTTGCTGGCTTTTGATAGATTGCCCAGAGGGGCTATGGTAAGTGTTAGATTCATTGACAGAGGAGTCACCACACTGATAAGGCAGGGGAAGTGTTGCAGACCTCATGGTGTTCCTGTGACCTGAATAGAAGCAAGATGTTGTCTCCATTTTGAAATGTCAAAAATTAGCAGAATGGGGGTAAGGTGGGCTGGCTCACAGTATGGCACTATGCCGTGGGGTAAGCAGAAGGAAGGATACCTCCTTTCACATCTGGATGCTGCACTGGAGCAGTATGGGCTAGTACCAGTTAGCTTCTCCGATTTTAGTGTCTTCATCTTTAAAATAAGGTTGAGCTAGATGATTTCTAATGCTTACAAGCTCCTGTTCTACCTCCTAAAACCTCAATGCTATGCAAATTCTTCCATGATTTTATGCTCCTATTATATAAAACCATATTCAATCAAAAGACGTTTCCTGAGGACTTTTTATAATTTCTTCACCTCTCTCCTTTCATACCAGATTTCATTTGGTGAGTGAGAATTTCTTTCTTGAACAGCAACAACAACAAAAAGCTCCTCTTCACCCTTTGTCCTACCTATATCTTTCTTCTGAGCATGAGTACTGACTTCTCCTAGTCTATCACTCTAAGCCTTTTCCTTCCATGAAAATAGTTTCTACATTCTTTCTCACTTGTACTTTTTGTAATTCCAATTCCACTTTCAAATTGTGTCAAGCAATCATCATAACAACTTATTTGAAAGACTTTGGGAAGTTGAAAGTATATGGTCATTAAAATTAGGCCCAGAACTTGAAATAAATGAGAGAAGGGAAACATGACAATGCAGTAGCCTAATACAGGGAAATACAGTCTCATTTGCTTTACTTTTACCTTGTCTTTCTGTCATTTTGTGAGAATGTTGGAGTGAGCTATCTAATCTAAATGATATGTGGCAGGGCTACAAAAGATGAGGGCTTTAAGAAGTTTTCTTTTGGACCATGTTCAACTTTTACAAAATTATTTTAAAAATAGTTTTTAATGGTGATTTCTCTAATAACATGAAAATTATGGAGCTAAGTAAGATGTATGCCTCTAGGTGGTGATGTGCCTTTGGTTGTAGTTGTTTTTTTAGACTTATCTCACCAGTATCTACTTGTGGAACTGATACTATTCTTACTCTGAGAGGTACAGCTGAGAAGATGGTTAGATAGGAGAAATGTGGCAAATTCACTGGTAATAAATTCTCCACCCAAACACTACTAGTATGTTCAGATTGTAAGTAGGTGGGTACTGATTATTTTAACAAATAGTTAATGAAGAACACGAAGTGGATCAAATGCTGCTAAATGTTTTTATCACGTGTCTTGACATACTTGTCTGAGGTGAACCGTTTTTATTTGGTGTTTTACACACATATGGCTGTATGCATGCCTTGAGGTTAGAATGAAAGAGAATCATCTGGGTTGCAGTAGGTTGTAAAGAACAAATATCTTAGCTTCCACTGGTTTTGTATAGCAAGTACTTACATGTGTTTATCACAAGGTAAGACACTGAAATAAGTAATATCCCAGAGAAATGATTATCCCCACTCCACGCAATGGTAAAGCTTTAAATAGAATGATTTTTTTCAAGGCCAATCATTTTAGATTAAATTTGTGGGTTGCTTATTTGAACATTACAGTTAGAAACTCTTTTCAACACCTGGAGTGACCAGAAGTAGTAATTTTGCTATGGTTGTGAGAACCGCTGACTGGAGTCAGTGCCCAGAAGATCTCTGAATTACCAGGCTACTCTTCCTTACTCATCTTTACATTTAGTTAGCCACTGTTTGCTTTCATTCAATAGCTACTTATATTCAGGCTGAGTCTCAGGTTTAAAGTACTTGGCTCCAGTCTATGAACAAAGAGTGACCTCTTTCTTGGTAGATTTCTACTACATACTTCATCAAGGTGGAGACCTACAGTGTTGTCATCTTTTTCTCCTCAGAACTTCATACATAATTGCTGTGCATTTATGTTACTGGAGAAATGAGCCTTTGTAGTAGAAGTTGCTCTTTATAAGTGAAGGAGAATAGTAAAAGTAAGTTGGAAAACTTCTTGACATGCCGGAGGCCTGTCAAGGATTCTGTGTCTGGTCTGTGATCAGTAGATAGGCCAGCCAGTTGTTACTAGGAATTTTGCTTCATTTTTTTCCTCATTAAAGACCTCTAGCTCTTTCCTGAAGTTACAGTAGGGGAAATGACTGGGCACTTTCAGTATAAGTTTTTTTGAAAGCTGCCTTCTGTGTCAACCTGAAGGAGAAAGTGCATCTCATGTAGTAGAGTTGACTAACAAGCTGCACTGAAACTTTTTATACTTTGAGTCAGCTGTGTATTGTGTCCATGAGGGCAGGAAGCCTAGCTCTGGGTTCTAGAGGAGTGGGTAAGAGTGTGGATTCTGGAGCCTGACTTCCTGGATTCAAATCTAGTTTCAGTGTTCTTTGGCCCTGTAAACACAAGTAGACTGTTCAATTTTCCTGTGTCCCAGTTGCCTAAAAGGAAAGAGAATAAAAATACTGCACTCAGGCAGTTGGTATCTGTATCATATGAGTTAATATATGTAGAGTGTACCTAAAACAGAGCTTGGCACATAGTCAATACTCAGATGTTAGGTATTATTAAATATTATTCCTCACTTACTATCTTTGTGATTTTGGTCAGTTACTTTCTTTTGGTTTCTTAGCTTTTTAAAATGAGCCTAATGACATCATAGAATCAAGAGGATGAAATCACATAATTTCCTCGGAACAAAAACTGTCCCACTATCCATGAAATTATGTTGGCACTTGTGGATATTGAGAGAATTCTGAAACCTTATAATTCTGCTGCATGCATGGTACAAAAAGACCAACAACCCCTTCCGGCTTATGTCTTATTTTGGCCCAAGTCTTTTGAGGGTCCTGGAAATTTGTTTGGGGAATCAGTCAATATTATATTTGAGACAATGAAGAGCTCTTACTTAAAAAAGGAAAATACTAAGTAGATATCGTGTCCGCCCCTTATCACATGGTGCGATGAGGGCCTTCTTTCCACAATCTTGAAGAAGCGGAAGTCAAGTTTTATCGATGGGCATTTCCTCTGAATGACACCATTGAATTTTTCTGTCCTAGTGGCTCCTTCTTTCCCCCATAAGGGCCTTCACACTGAGCTACATGCAAAGCCTTTTTTATTTTGACACAGTGTCTCACTAAGTCATTAAGCTGCCCAGGCTGGATTCTTGCTATCCTCCCAAACTATTAATCCTCTTGCTTTAGACTCCCAGAGTGCTGGGGTTACAGGCATGTGCCACCATGCCTGGCTCCTAATGGCTTTTTGATTAAGTTTACCTCAGTTCGTAATCCCCAAATATACTAGGATCAGGATCAAACAGGATACTACTGATTTAGGCAGGTCAAATGAGAGTTTAGAAGGTGTTCTCTCACTTTTCCCACAGGGGATATAATGAAATGTACCTTTTGTGTGTGTGAGAGGGTTACATTGAAATACATTGCTAAAAAGTACATCATTACAATCAGAATTTCTCAGCGTTAATCCTTATGAACACTGTAATACTGGAGTACATGCGTCAAGTTATCAGTGTATGACCCACAGCCATTCCCAACTGCAGATATAGCGAGGCTGTCATTTTGCTCGTGGGTGTGTCTTTTATTTTGCAGAAGAAATTGCTGTTTGTGTTTAACATTTCCTTGCAGTCTTCTGGGAGCTTTACTCAAAGACTGATAGCAATAACTATTAAGCCAGTTTGACTTCTTAATCCAGCATAGTGCTGTTTTATCACAAGATGCCTGCTCACTGGTCTGGATTTTAAAAACACTGAGACCTTCGGGTGTGACAGGAAGCCATCCCGAAAAGGTAGCTAGGCAGCTAGAAACAGGGGTGCATTTTTTTCCCCCTGTCCTTAATTTGCCATGTTCCCAGAATATAATCAGAGTTGTGGAAATTACACTGAGCTGATGTTTGGAGTTCTTTTGTTAGTGTCATTTTTGTTTTATGCAGAATGGGTCTGTTACAGAGACCTCGCTGAGAGACGTCTTTCAGGTGCTTTGCCCTTTAGGGGAATATGGGTCTTTCAGGATCTTTGATGAATTACTTTACCTGGTTGTGTGTTACATCTTGTTATGCCAGGTTTCACTTAGTTGATTGGAAAATGAGAGGGGAGCTGGGAGCTCTCCTGCCACTAGAATTCGTAAGGAATTCAGGAAGTCACAGCTGCTGAGCAGGGAGAAGCTTGATGTTGGCACAAGAGAGCAGAGGGCTGGGCCTGTTTATCCTATGGCTGGTGGACACTAGGCGTGGTGGGCATGCTTGCTTAAGTACCTGTTACTGGACACTATGACTGCCAGGGCCAAGCTAAAAAGGCAGTAACCTGAAACTAGTCCTGTTGGTTTTCCTTCTGCTGCCTAAAGTTAAAATCTACATTGCAGATGAAACCTGCAGGGAAACGGAAGAAAGCATTAAAAAAAAAAAAAAAAAAAGTCTAAGGGCAGTAAATTAACAGCTTTGAGAGTTCTGGGCATTTTGAGATGATCTCTTTTTCTTTTCATTTTAATTTTGTTTCTTTGCTTAGGGCTTTGTAAGTGGCTGTTGATGTGGTAGTTCTTTGGCTTGGACAGCCCAGGCCTCGGATCACAATCCAGGAGGGCTCACGGAAGGAAGTATTTCAGTCATTTTCTGCTGATTCACAAATCCCTTGGACCGCCCAGGGGGTGGTTAAGTGCTGTCAGGATCAGCCTGCCAGCTCAGCACTTTCAGGAACCTTAACTTGGTCACCAATGAGGAAGTTGAATGCAACCAGGAGAAGCACAGGCACTGGGCGGAGCTCCTCCTGAAGTCCTGGGCTGAGATTACTTATGGGCCAACGACAAAGAGCCTTTTGTCCAGGGAAATAAATACGGAAGTCCCAGAAGAGCAGCGTCCCTGTCTGTGTGTAGTAAGGTGCACAGCCTCTGCTGCTTCTGGGCAGAGAGCTTCACAGGCGTTTTTACAGTTGCCCTGGACACCCTGTCATCGGGCAAACTGGAAGGGAAGGCACAGTGACCTGAAAGAAACCAAGTGTGTTCTCTGAGCCAGCTGAGAGACTGGCTCCCTCCTGCCTCCTGTTGTTCCGTGTCCTGTAAGTTAAGAGCGGATGGAGTGGATAAACTGAAAGCACAGGGGGAAAGTAACTCAAGTCAGAACCTTCACCAAGGGCACTGCAGAGACATGGAGGAGGTTGGTAAGTCTCTAAATGGCAGTGATGTGCTGGAGCCAGAAAAGCCAGAAGCTGGACTCGAAATGGCTCAGTCGATCCTAAGTAAGTTCTCTATGAAATCCCTGTTTGGATTTACAAGTAAATTGGATTCTGTGAAGCCTGAAGAGGAAGATGCTGTGCTGAAAGCATTCCACAGTTTAGAGGTGGATCCCAGGCCACTGCAAGATGATCCCAGCAATGGTTTGGATCTTCAGGAGGAAGAGACTCCAGTTCCACCTGGCTTTAGAATTAATGGGGAGACTGCAAGGGTAGAGATAGAATCAGAGGGAAGTCCTGGGAAAGCAGAACCAGGAACTTCCCTCCCTGGTGAAGAGCTTCTTCCACTTGCCACTCTGAGTGTGGGCAGAGATGATGTCATGTGGGTCCGTGGGACCCTGGTGCACACTACCAGTGATTCTGACTCTGATGATGGCGGCCAAGAGCTGGAAGAGGGAGGCAGCACGAAGGTCCCAAAGTCGCCCATTATCATTTTATCTGAGCCATCTCAAGAGCCCAAAGAAAAATTAGGAGATTCTAAGGAAATCATTGCTACCGGGGAAGTGGATGATGCAGAGCTATGTGCAGAAGATCCTCAAAGGACTCCAACTGGGAGTAGTGCCCTGGAACCTGGAAATGGTAGCCTTCAGACAGAGCACAGCCCCAGCCAAAGCCATGCAGGAGAAGAAGGATCCCAATACCCGCCTGTAGCAACACACCAGAATTTGAATACTGGTGTCACCGAGAGCATGTCTTCTAAAAGAGAAGTCCTCGGAGAGAAGTCATTCCAGCTTCCAGCTTTTTTCAGTGGGCTTCGTGTGCTGAAGAAGGGGGCTCCAGCAGAGGGAGGGGAAACCATCAACGAAATTAAACCAAAGAATGGAGACCTGGCATTGCTTAAATTAACTCAGCCTGTTCAGAAGTGTCTGGTGCAGACCGGGTCACAGGCAGTGAAAAGCGGTGAGAGAACAACTGATCCGAAGGCCACTCCCACTCTTCTGGAGCAGCTCTCTCAGCTGCTTAACATTGACGTGCCCAAAACTGAACCGCAGGCTGCGGACCCTGAGTCGCCCAGGGAAGGAGAGATGGGCTGCAGTGCTGACCAGGAGGGCCAGGGCAGCTCTGGAGATGTCCAGACCCAGAGTGGCGAGGTCAAGCCAAAACCTCCAGAAACTGCCCTGGAGGCCTTTAAAGCCTTATTCATCCGGCCCCCCAAAAAGGGGACCACAGCTGACACTTCTGAGCTGGAAGCTCTCAAGCGAAAGATGAGACATGAGAAGGAATCACTAAGAGCTGTGTTTGAGCGGTCCAAGTCAAGGCCAGCGGATGGTCCCTCTGATTCTAAAAGTGTACGTAGAATCAGGTTTTGCATTTTGTCATAAAATGAGATGCTAGGATTTTTCAAATTTCCTGTTGAAATGAATCTCAGTTGCCTGTAGTTAGTATTCTCTTTCAGGTGAAAAATGAAATGAAATTGTTTTTAGAAGGAATAGTGCATTGGACAGAAATTCTTTTCTTCCTCATGTTTTTCTGGAATATAATAAGAGGGATATATGTGAAGCGGTGTGTGTAGGAAGGGGAAATGTTGACTGAGTTTAAACATCAGTAGTAAATGTACTTGTAAAAACTTAGCACCATAGGGAAATGACGCAATATGGAAAGATAGCCCAGATTTATAGGGATTTCCTCGTTGCTTAATTAGACCTCTTTGAAAACTATGATTTCCTTTGAAAGTCTGCCACTTTGCAGAATACATGTTTGCGATGTAATTGAAATGCTCCATGTTGGTTTTAAGACTTCCTGGTTGAGTACTGAGAACTAGGTTTTAATTCCAACTCTGTCATTTACTGGCTGGGTGACCTTGATAATCTCAAATCTTCATTTTCTTCATGTGCAAAGTGAAAAGAATAACCTTTATTTTTATGGTTATTGTGAAGGTTAAATTGAGTTAGTATATGAGATGCACTGAAGAAAGTTATTATTTAAAGAAAATTAAGTTAGATTAAGACCCACATGTCCAGTAGATGTTAAAAGTTTGTAAGAAAAAAAGTTCATAAGAACAATAAATATAATTTCTTGCTTAATACAATTCACTGCATGTTTATACTCCCTCTTGCACATTCAATATATTCAGTTAAAAAATTAAAAATTAAAGTCTTCAAAAAATTATCTCAGGTTGTAGTTAGAAAATAAGCACAATATAGTATTCTCCTACTTGTAAAAATGAACTCCTATAAAAAACTTGAATATGAAGGAAATCTGATTAATTTTTTAATAGGAAAGAAAAAATTGAAATTAGCAGTGTGGGATGCTTAGAGAAGTATGTTTTGGCTCATTGCTAATGTCCCTGGAAAATTCAAAATCAGTTCTAATGCTATAAATAATCCTGGTGTTGGTTAGAATATATTAGTAAACTCTCTGGTAAGTGTACATGAACATAGTACATTTGTATCTACATCTTTAGCTTAAAGTTTATTTTTACTTTTAAAAATAGTTTTGTAATAAAAGCAAGCTCATAAGTTCTATAGTATTCAGCCTTGAGTTTTTTGGGTTTTGGTTTTTAATTTTTATTTACATTCTGGAAAAGGATGAGAGCATAGTCAGATGTATCAGTTGTACTGAATGATAGCAATGTCCATGATAACAATTTAAAATAATATTAGAATTAGTGTTAGTATGTTTGCTTTCATTAAGTAATGGACTCCAGCCACATTTTATTTAACTTATTTGTTCACTTTTCAACAGCCTGACCAGAGCCCCACAGAGCAGGACGACAGGACTCCTGGCCGACTCCAAGCTGTCTGGCCACCCCCAAAGACAAAAGACACAGAAGAGAAAGTGGGATTGAAGTACACGGAAGCAGGTAATGTGAAAGGAAGCCAGGCATCTGAGAATGAATTTTTTTTCCTGCAATAGCTTTCAGCTCTAATTTAGGAGACTCTCAGATTTTGGGGTTTTTGTTTCTTGTAAAATGTAATGCGAAAAGGGCTCTTCTCTTTCTTGATTTTGCTTTTAAAGTGAACCTCTTTGCACATTTACTGCTAATGCATCTTTTAGAGATGAAAGGTGAATGCAGTGGAATGAATGAAAGGGGGAATAGGGGTCAAGTTGGGGAGCCTTTTGGGAATGGACAGAGCAGGTAGATTACAAATTCCTCAGGAAGCAGGTGGTTGGTGCTCACATAATGTTTGTGTGAGCTGGCAGTGTTGCTAAAAGAGGCAGAGTATGATTCTCCGGAGCTGTAATCTGATTTGTTATTTGTCTCTGGGTAATGCTTTTGAGATAAAGGAACCTTGTGCAGAGTGAATGTACAGATACCATATCAGTTACTCATTCACTTTTGTTAGACAAAGCTTTATTTAATGCATGGCCAATTTTACAGCAATCTAACTCTCTGGAAAATGTCCCCAAAACTTTATTTGAATCTGTTTAAATGGAATAGGAATCTAGGTATTTTTATTCTTTTTAGAAAGGATCATATAAAATTTTTTAAAACTGAAGAATTAGAGCGGATATAATTTAATTCTGTGTGTGTGTGTGTGTGTGTGTGTGTGTGTGTGTGTATCGCTGTACCTTTTTGCTTTCATCCTGACATTTGGAGGTTGCCTACAGAAAAAGTCTGGGTAGCTTTGGTATGGTATGCTTTAATTTTATTATAAATTAGAGAAACTTGAAATCAGCAGATGGTGTTACAGGCTTTACTCTATGTCCATTTGTCTGCCTAAAGTCTGTAGGGCCAAGGAAAACAAACAATTATCTCTGGCCCTTCACTGAGTTTTCATTTAAGGAAACTTATGTGGCACGAAGATAGGCTGAAGTTTGTCAACACACCTGGACACTTTGTTAAATACCATTGTCTTCTATTTCATTCCCAATCAATATTTTAAAAACTCTCTTGTAAAATAAGAATTATTTACAATCATTTGTCTGTTCTCCAGGCCCAATGGACTTTGTGTCAAGCAGTTCCAAGCAGCTGGACATTTTTCCAAACCCACTGAATTCTCTAAAAATCATTTACTATTCTAATTATTGTCTACATTTCCCATTTTCCTCCTCATCTATGAAAACGGGGTTATATAAACTTCTGGACCATGTTGGGCTATTAGTTAATTACACTTTGTGACTTCCTCTGTGAATAGAATGTTTGTGTATCTGTTTTCCTATTTAATCTGTTTATTGCCTGTTCCTATCTTGGGAATCTTCAGAGGATAAAGGGAAGCCTTTCTTTTTGCCCTTCACTTTTGTTGGTTGTCTTAGGTAGGCATGTGTAGGAAGATCAGTCTGTATGATTATAGAAAAACCCTTCTTTTCTTAACTGGATGAAAGTTGGGGTAGTGCTCTAGATTTCTTTGTAGCATCATTGAAAATTACTTTAGTGATTAAGAGCATATTGGCAGGTGAATCTCAAGACCATTTCTAGTCTTTACATATCCAGTTGCAAACTCATGACTTCCCCAAACTCATGGCTTCGTAGCATTTTATTTTTCTGTAGTGTTTGACTTATAGGACAAAATTATTATATCTTTAATTAAATATATACAGGCATTTTAGTCTTCCTGCCCACCTTTGACTTTCCAAAGTTGAAGCATGCTTGTGATTACAACATTGAAACACTTACCAGGTTATTTTTCTCATCATCTGGCAAAGTGTAAGTGATTTATATATACTGATGTTTGCTTAAAAAAACCCCCAACAATCTTCACGTTCTTATTCCTAGTCTGCATTGGTGATTTTAATCTGTTTTCACCAGCGTATTATGGCAAATAATTCCCCCAAACAATGGGAATTTGCCGAATAAAGAAGGAAATAAATGTCATAATTACTTTTTAAACCCACCATAATATTTTAGGGTAATTGTATTTTGAAAGATATTCTTTAGTCTTTGTTTTCCATCTTCTTCCTTTTCCAGAAGCTCAGAGGAGGGTCCTAATTTCCTTCGGCAGTGAGTTTTCCAGTCTCTTTTGGTTGATATGCTCTCAGAGTTGTTCATGGTCTTAGATGAGATGGGGAAAAGGGGGAGGTAGGAGGGTGCTAATAATGAGAGTGCTTTTCGGTGGGCTCTGAGAGTGCCATTGCACAGTGAGACAGAGAAGGCTGGCCTCGGTCTGGAGAAGGTGTCTAGCTCCCCAGCCAGCTCCCTGGGCTGGCAGTACTGTAACATACCCACTGGGCTTCCTGGTCTGGTGCTCACCTGCTTCAGAGCCTTCTAGGTGCACAGTAATCTGCGATATACTTTGGAAAGAAGAGTTTCCAGAGAAGAATAAAATATTCTGTGCTTGCAGGAAACTTGTTTTTTACCCCATTACTGGATATCAGCATGTGGTTGCCATGTCATTTATTGCTAATTTTGAGAAAGTTAACATTTTTCCTATGAATTTCTGAAAAATTGTTGCTCAATCAACTGTAGTCTTATGGGTCATTGGTTTACAACTGAACACATTTTGTGGTATGTCCACTGGCTTCCCTGACCTTGGGAAAACTTAAAATTCTACAGGGAGCACAAGGACAGAAAATAGATCCAAAATAAATCAAGATGTTCACAAATCTTGTGCTTCTATATAACCAGTGTTCTTTTTTTAATTTTTAATTTTTATTAGCACATATTTGCATTACATAATGACTACATTCATCGTGGGGAGCTGGTACATGGACATAATACATCTTACCCCTTTTTTCAACCCCTTCTCTACTCCTCCCTCCCACTTCCTCTACTTCTTGTTCCCCTTTCCCAGTATTCTTGGTTTTTCCTAGAGTGCATTATTCATTAATTTAGTGAAATGAGATTAAATCCCGAGTAGTCATATCATGTTTTGTTGGAATTCTGAGCTGTTGGCATCCATGCTCAGTCTTGCAGAGCTGCGAAAGAGATGGTGTTTCTTATCATGTGCTTGGTGCTGTCCTTGCGCTGCCATTGGCCACCCTGGACTTGCCATTGCTTTGATTTCTCTCAATCAGAGCTTTTCACCCAGTGCTCTTTTCCTGAAGTCTTATGAGATCGCCTAGTACTATAAATGTACTTTTGTTCAGGGAAAGAAAGAAGAGAGCCAATATAAGAGAAGCTGCCTCTTTAAACTGTGGCTTCTAGTACATCTAAGCTGTGTGAGGGTGGCTAATCACTACCCTGCCCAGGTTGGTGTCCGCTGCTAAGGCTCTCTTCTGCTACTCCCAAAGTCAGTAGCATTTTCTGCAGCTGCAGGCAGTGTGACCGCCTCCGTTGGCAGGAAGAGCCTTTGGCTCATGCTGGAGCATCCAGTGGAATTCTTACGATACTATGCCCACCATCAAGGGAACTCCTACTGCCTGTCTGTGAGCTCTTGAAGCCTTGGTGATGTGCCATTTGAGAGAAGCCCCAGTATCTTCTAGAGCTGTCACTCAGAGGACTGCCACAGATAATTGAAATTAACCTCTACTGCTGGAGGTGACCTGGGGACTCTGTGGTATCTCATACTGTGTCTGAAGTGGTCTGCTCAAATGAAACAGAATTGTACTTTCCACCCCACCCAGACAATCTCTGTACTAAGCTTTCTTACATTATTACCCATGTGTTTTTATCTTGTGTTTAGAGTGCCTCACAGCAATTCTGAATGAAAAGACCCCCTTTCCCATTGTTTTCTTAGAATGGGGCTGGGATAACTTTAGTAACAAACCTTATATTCTTCTGAGAATTCTCTTTCCTTTTCTCAGCATAGTACCTCATTTTGAAACAAGGTTGTGGGATAAGATGTTCTTATTTGTTTAGGAGGGCTCTTTGCTTTTTTTTTTAAAGTGGTCTGCTCAGATCCTTAAGCAGTTAATTACCTCACGGTTAGTTCATGCTACCTTTTCTATTCTCCATATCTGGCAAGTCTGGATCCAGTAAAGAGGGGACCCTTGACTTACAAACTTGATCAGTTCCCGAAGGCTAGTTGTAACTCAAGTTGATTGTAAGTCAGTACATCTGAGATCTAGATGTTTACCTGGGTACATGCTATATATAAAAAGAGGCAGATGAATCATCCATTAGCCTAATTAACCCAAGTTGTTTGTATGTCAGGCCGGTCATAACTTGAGGATCCACCAAACTTGATTAGCAAATGAGACTTGGAGCTAACTTAAAACCCATCCTTGACCAAAGTGAAAAGGTGTTTTGAGGTATGCTTTGAGCAGAACCAGGGGAAAAAGATCTACCTTTAAATTCGGTGCAACAAAAGCAATTCAATACAACCAATTTCTTCCATTCTACTATGAAGTACACTGTGCTATATGTGGTGAGATTCCATAAGAGTTAGTAACTTGCCCAAAATATCTTTAAAACATTGACTAGAAAATGTAAGGCTATTCTAGATCATTGATGTTATCATAAGGCCAAACTTCTGTTCATCCCAACTTGAATGAAAAATTTTCCAAACAGTAGATAACTTTTTTTCTATTATTTTTTTAGTACATAAGCATGTCACTTTATTTTCTCTTAGATACTATGGCTTACTATGTTACCCAGGGTACTGTCAAGAATTAGGTGACACTCAGATGGTTTGAGAATTTGCTAGAGACAGTGCACAAAGGTGTCTGCATTGTTTAGGAAAAGTGCTAAAAGATGGAGCGGTACCCAGGGGCTAGTAACGCTGAGACACTTATATTGACACTTGAAAATAGACTTGAATAGACACTTCCACTTGAAGGGCAAGAGTAAGTAAAAGTGGCTATTAAGAAACTGAGATCTTCAGAGGGACTGAATGGTATTGGACGGGCTGCCAGACAAGGGCTGAGACCTTCAGTTGAGCAGGGCAGGCAACCCATGGTGATGTGCCACGGGGGAGAAATAGCCTGACACTCTTCTCCCTGATTTTGTGCCATAGTTTTCAGTGGCCAAACCAAAACAGAAGCCAGGGGACTAGGAAGCACTTGATACCACCCTTTAAGGTAGCCAACAGGGCCCACAATATGGTGCAGAAGGGGCATGGTGGATCTAGAGATGCAATCAGTCCTTCCCTGCAGTTACACTGCCAGCCATCAGTGGGCAACTGGCCACAGGTGACAGAAGTGTCTAAAGCCTGCACAGAGAAGCTGCACACATTTACTCACCTTATCGTCCCTTACAGCATAGGTTTCTAACACAAGGACTCGAAGGTCCATTCCTGTGTTTGTCAGAGTGTGGGAGGATTGTATTTTCTCTTCCAATTAGTTTATAGAAAATATTATAACCACTATTGTTTTTGGCCTTACTCTCTGGATACTCATTTCACCTTAATGTAGAAGATTTGTTTGCTGATCTTAGAATTTTCCACAAGTTTTTAAATATTCTGCATGTTAAAAAATAAAAATTAGAAATATCCAGAAAAATTAGACAGCAAAAGAAACTTTCTATGATTCTGTTTTAGAGAAACCATGAGTGAAATTTTGAAATATGGTTGGCCTTTTTGATTTCACACTAAGAAATTTGAAATTTCGGGTTGTATGAACTTTTCTCTTTTGAACACTTTAAATGATTTTTATTAGTATTATCATTGGTGTTTATAGAACCATTTAAAGTTATAAATAATATGAATAGTACTATAAATATCTTTGTTCATTAACGTTTTTATCTTTCATAATTCAGATACACTCATAACTATACAATTATTTAACATAAAAGCATATACCTTTTTAGTTTTACTGCATATTAACGAATTGCCACAATTGATTTTCCTTGCTGAAGTCTTTACATAAAACTTAATACTTCTTGAAATTGTTAAATTATTTTCCACTATCATTTACTTTTAAATTTACTTATTGTGTTTTCTGATGTGTAAAAATTTTAAATATTTCTACAGTCAGATCTAGTTTCCCCTTATGTAGGATTTTATGGGATCTTTAAAGTTTGGCTTAAAATTTTTCCCTTGCTCCAAGATCACGTACGTTTTTATATTTTTAACTGGTTTCTTTCTATTCCTTTTCTTTCTCCTTCCCTCCATTTCATGACAAAAGTTTAATTTGTTGCCTAACCTGAGGTGGAGATCATAGGTAACTTTTTTTCTAAGCTGCAAATTATTTTGACAGCAGAATTTTCAAAAAAATTATACCCTCACTGCATTAAGTTTAGGCCTGTACTGAGCTTCTATTTTCTTTGATGTGTTTGTGTATTATATGAATGTATCCATTACTGTAGTTCAGTTTATTTTCCATAGTTTTTAAAAAGTGTTTTTGGCTTTCCTAATATTTCTTTAGGTCTTTCTGGAAGAGTAAAGTATACTTGACTGAGTTTCAAAAGGCTCCTTTTGGAATTTTTACTGGAATTGCATTCTTTATAAAGTAATGTGACATAGGGATGGGAAAGAGAATCCTTAGTGTTTCCACCAAGGAGCATACCGTGTAAAACTGTTTATTCAAATGTTTTTATGGCTTTCAGTAAATTAGATGTATGACATTTACTTATATATAAACATTTATGTAGGTGTATATCTTGTATATTTTTTCTAAATATATTTAAGGCCTATTATTTAAAGAATGCACGGTATGAATTTGTCTCTTGTGATGGTTTCCTCTTCCTAAAAGTCTAATGAGTTCCTGTAGAATCTAATGACTCAAGCATGATGGCTTCTTACAGATCTTCCTCTCAAGGCCAAGTCTTGTTTGAGTGAGGGACACATTTAGACCGACTGACCTCAGCTTTACTGTGATTAGTGATCCGTAATGTTTTAAAACCCCTTTAAAAATCAAGTGATGATAGAAAGCTACAGAAGAAATCACTGAAGTTAATGTAGCATGTTTTTTAGACTCTCTACACTCACCCCACAGCCATCTGTGGATGCCTCAGGTTCAGACAAGGGACATAGGTTCCAAAAGTCTAGCACAAATTGAACTTCCTCTTCCATCCTTTTCCTATTTTGTACTTTGAAGAATTTCTGAGAATCTCTTGTTATTATAAAATTTGTGTCTGTGTGTTTGTGTGTGTGTTACATGTCTCAAAATCCAAGAGCAAATGAGGTTAATGCTTGAGGAATTAAAATGATGCCATTCGGGGAACCGTCAGTGACTTAATTGCCCATAGAAGGATGAGGGAAAAGCATATGTTTTCTGAAGTGAACCATGTTCTTTGGTTTTCCTTCCAGTGTAAATCTGGAAAAGACTTCTCTTTACTCAAGACACCTCAGGGCTGGGCTGGGCTGGGGGTTGCCAGACATTCCACCCTGCTGAGTGTGAGGGCCATAGCTTTTGTGGAAAAGACAACGTAGCACTGGATATTGTGACTAATGTGAGCAAGATGACAATACAGGTGGCATCTCCTTGAACTTCTACTACCCAGAATCTTGGAACAGCTTGAAAATTTGTCAATTTAGAGTATTTTAGATCAAACAATCCCTAAAATAAGTAATAATCTGCCCACTCCCTGGTGTGTGTCTAATTTGAATTTGCTTTGCTGTAAAGTGGTGGAGCTGCTAGGCACCATTTCTGATGAGTCATGCATCCTTGCTTCACCGGCCAGAAAGGACTATAAATGTCTTGGAATATTTTTATTGGCCTTCTGTGGTTTGAGTTTTAATTTTTCCATTCATAGCTAATAGACTGTGTTAGTCGTGAGTATTCCTTTAAAGTACGTATCCAAACAAATTATCTTAAACATTCTCTTTCACCATCCAGGTAAGGGATTTTTTTTCTTTTTGTAATATATTCTATAGGCCTTTGTGGCACATTGCCATCAGTTGCATACAGTGATTATGATAGTACAGAAATTGGAAGCTGTGAAGACTAAAGACTAGGAAAACCTTACATTTCGGGGGTGTAGAGTGAGAGGTATCCTGGGAAACTGGAAGTAAAGTGAATATACTAAGCTTCCGTTTACTATAGAACTGGGAGCTGTAGAGAGATTGACCCTCCGCCCTCAACATAAATGGGAGCTACAGCTTTGGAAAGAGGATCTTAAAATGGCCAGGTAATGTCACAGCAACGACCCCACTTCTCTGGTACCAAATTCTGCCTTAGTTACTTTTCTCTCATTGCTGAGATGAAATACTTGATACCCAAAGTTAAAGGGGAAAAGATTTACTTAGTTCACAGTTTGTAGAGGTTTCAGTCTATAATCGGCTGGCTCCAAAGCAGGGTGGATGGCAGACAGGCATCACAGAGGAGAAATAGTTCATGGCAGGCAGAATTTAGCAAAGCAGCAAGAGACCAGTCAAGCTTCTTTCTGTCCCTTATATTATAATCCAATCTACTGGGATGAGGGTGGTCCCAAACCAATCAGTGGACTGATTTAGTAATCACCCACCCTTGATCCTAGCACCCTTAATCCTAGCATTGCATCATGAATCAATGACACATTCTAGATTCAGCCACCTCTGAAAAAGCCCCACCTATGACTTCATGAGCTGTTGGGGGAACAGTTAGACAAAAGCCCTAACAGCCACTGTTATTAGTTTTCTTTTCCTAAACTGTGAATCATTTGCTCCAACACCATTTAATAAATATTTCATTCTTCTAAGGTGTCTCAGTTCTCATCTGTAAATTTCTTTTGTATGTTGATGTCTTTCTAGACCCTTTATTAATTTTTGCTGACATATTTATCTAGACCATGTGCCCATAATGTCAACTTAATTTTTACCCTACATACTTATGAACATTCACTCTTGTATATAAACTTTAAAATCATTTTCTCAAGATCTATGAAATGATCCCATTAAATATTTTTGACTGAAATTATATTAGATTAATAGATCTACATATGAGTGAATCTTATAATACTATGTCTTCCAATTCGGGAGCAAAATTTTTTCTCTAGCAATTCAAGAGTTATTTTATGCTCTTTAATAAACTTGTACAGCTTTTTAAAAAATAGCTTTTGAACACTTAAATTTATTTCTGGATTTTTTTTTCCCAATGGTTTTTTTTAGTTGATGTTGTTGGTATAGCAATGCTATTGTTATCATTTTGTATTTATTCTAATTATATACTTTTATGAGTTCTATTTTCAGTTGAGATTCTTCAATTTTTACAGTTATATAAACCATGACAATTTGTGTTTAATTTTTATTGTAGTAAAATATACATGAAGTAAAATTTACCATCTTAACCATTTTTAAGTATGTATTTCAATTGTGTAACTATTCACATTGTTGTACTAGGCTTTTTGGAACTTTTTCATCTTTCAAAACTGAAATATACCCATTAAATAACTCTCACTCCCCTCTCTCCCCAAATCCTGGCAGTTACCCATCTACTTTCTGTTTCTGTTAATCTGATCACTTTAGACAGTTCATATAAGTGGAATCAGACAGTATTTTTTCTTTTAGTGATATGCTTATTTCACTTTAGCCCTCAGAATTCATTCATGTTGTAGCATGTGACTGGACTTAATTTTTTTAATCCACTCATCTACTGAATGAGTTTCTTCCATCTCTTGACTATTGTGAATAGTGCTGCTATGAACATGAATGTGCAAGAATCTCATCAGCATCTTCTTTTCAGTTATACATACCCAGAAGTGGCAATGCTAGAGTATATGATAGTTCTATTTTCAACTTTTTTGAGAAACCTCAATACTGTTTCTCATGGCAGTTGCACCATTTTGTTCACATTCTTGCCAATACTTCTTTTCTTCTTTTGTAGTAGCTATCCCAATAGATATGAAGTAATATTGTGAGTTTTATTTGTACTTTCATGGACCTGGAATTTAGCCCAGTGGTGCCATGCCTGTCTTGCAAGTGCAAGGTCCTGAGTTCGATCCCTGGTACCAAAAAAAAAGAATTCTGATTTGCACTTTCATAATGATTAGTGATGTTAAACATCTTTTTATGTGCTTATTGGCCATGTATATACTTTCTTTGGAGAAATGTCTATTCAAGTCTTTTGTTGCTCATTTTTGTTTTTTTATTTTATGAAAAATAAAACAAAATTTCACGATCAAATAAGAGAATAAGTTATTACAATTTATTATACTGTGTTTCATTATCTACAAAGTAAGTTATCTAGAGTACAAGACATGAACAAAAAAGATTCTTATAAAAAAACATATAATAGTGAAAATCTTTTCAACAAACTAAAAAAAGCTAGTAGTATAAATGAAACCAATTAGCATATACGTTGAAATATTTTTTAAACAATGGAATTTGCAATTTGGGGAAGTATTTGAACTTCTCCCCACTTCCTATTTATCTCTTTTCTATTTTGATGTGTGTGTGTGTGTATAGTGTTCCTCATGTAAGAAAAACCATGTGATATTTAAGCTTTTGTATCTGACTTCACTTAACATTATATTCGGAAGTTGCATCCATTTACCTACATGTGACTCAAATTTATCTTCATGGCAGCATAGTACTCCCTTGTGTGTAAATACCATAATTCCTCATCCATTCATCTGTTGATGTACCTATACACTATTTCCAAGATTGAGCTATTATGAATTGTGCTGATATAGACATAAGTATGGATGTATTACTGAAATATGATGATTTTAATTCTTTTTAGGATGTAGAAGTGGTTTTGTTATAGGGATGGCAGTGTTGGTTCAGCTTTGGAAGATCCACCCCCAAGAGTCATCATTTTAACAGAGGACAGGAAAAAGCCATATGATCCTGTCACTAGTTGGAGGAAAAAGTAGTGGACTAAATTCTACAGCTGTTCATGGTAAAAGCTATCAGGAGACTAGAAGTAGAACAGAAACTTCTCAACAGATTAAAGACATGTACTCCATACTTCCAGTGACAATGCCTTATATAAATGGAGAAGATCCAATGCTTTCTCCTTAAGGTGGGGAACAAGGGCAGATATGCTTACTCTTTATCTGTCCATTAAACTTTGAAACCTAGTCCCCACCAAAATAGTCTGGCAATAAAATGACACAACTAGGATAGGATTGGCATGGCAGAAGCAAAATCTTTATATGTAGATGAAATGATCATCTATAGAGAAAATACTAAGAAATCTCTAGGATCCCCTAGAACTTGTACTTGAATTTAGCCGGATTAGAAAACACAAGGTATATATAAAAATTCAAGTCTGTGTATACTTGCTATAAAGGAAGAATTGGATATTGAAATTTAAAAGTTATGTAGGAGTACAAAGGACCTAGAAAAGTTAAAAACAAAAACAAAAACAGTGTTGGAAGACATTTAGTACCTAATTTTAAGACTTCTTCTAAAGCTACAGTAATCAAGGCAGTGTTGGTATAAGGAAAGACATATAAATCATTGGAATAAAACAGAGAATCTAGAAATAGAACCACACATATATGGTCCACTGAGTTTTGAAAGATTATTTAACATTAGCATTTTATAGAATATAAACTCAATTCAAGAGCCGAGGAAGAGATAGTGTTTTCAGCAAATGGCACTAAAACACCTTGTATCCGTATATAAAAAATTAACCTCAACCCTTTTTTTCCATACATGAAAATAACTTGAAGGGATCTATGAACCTAAATAAAGCCTAAAAGTATAAAACTTTAAGAAGAAATTATAAGGGAAAATATTTATGAATTCAGGGTAGGCAAGAACTACCTAGGATACAAAAAACACGATGTATAAAAGAAAAACATTGATAAATGAGATTCCATCAGAATTGAGAACTTTAAATGACATCATTAAAATGAAAAGTAGTCCTTAAACAGACCATATTTACAATGCATATAACCTATGAGCAGAATATATAGAGAATTCTTAGAGCTCATTAATAGACAACCCAATTAAAATGTAGACATAAGAAGATGATAAATAGCCAGTATAGCACAAGGAATGGTGTGCAACTCTAGAATCAGAAAAATACTAATCAGTACAATAATAAGATTGAATTATACACTCATTAGGGAGATGAAGTTCAAAGTTTTAAAAGCCTTGTCATGACTTTTTCTTTTTGTTGGATTCTCCCCCTTTGCATTTAATTTGTCATGCCCAATGGATTCATTCTGCTGGGTTTCCTGGGGTTGTGATCCTCATTGTCTTTTCCTAGGGTATTGTCTAAAATTTTTTGGAGTGCTGGTTTGATATTCATGAAGTTCCTGAGGTGCTCTTTGTCATGAAAGTATCTTATTTCTCCATCAATTTTGAAAGATAGTTTTGCAGGGTACATCAATCTGGGTTGGAGGCTGTTTTCCTTTAGGGCTTGAAATACATCACTCCAAGCTCTTCTTGCCTTGAGGGTTTGCATTGAGAAGTCTGCTGTGATTGTGATGGGCTTTCCTTTGTATGTGATTTGTTTCTTTTCTCTCACTGCTTGTAGAAATTTGTTCTTCTGTTCTGCTTCTGGAATCCTATTATATGCCTATGTGTAGATATTTTTGATCAAGGCTAGTTGGAGTCCTATATGCCTCACTTATGTGTATGCCAAATTATTTTCCCCTCCTTGGGAAGTTTTCTGCCATCACTTCTCTGAAGAGTGTTTTTATGTCATCTGCACTCTCTCCTCTTTCTTCATTGACTCCAATCAGTCTTATGTTATTCTTCTTTGCATCGTCTAGCAGCTTCTGGATTGATTTCTCATGGTCCCTTACAATTTTAAAGCAATTTTTCTTTTCCTGGTCACTAATTGCAATCTTATCTTCTATATGTGAAATTCTATCCTCACATTGGTTCATCCTGCTGTGTAGACTTTCAGTGGAGTTTTTAATCTCCTGGAAATCTGTTTGTATCTGTTTTATGGATTCCATTTGTTTCCTATGTTGGGATTCCATCATGTTCCTCAGATCCTCTATTTTTTTTTTATCTGTGTCCTCTCTAGATTTATTAATCATGTCTTGCACTATGAGCACAATCTTTGCTGTTATTTGAGTAATTATTTCTGATTTCATCTTTCCCAGGTCCTCTTTTGTTGCCAGTTCAGAGAGTCCAGGTGGTTGAGTACCAGATTGTTCCATCTCCTTCCCCTTTGGGGTTGCTGTAGGTGATCTGGAAGTCTGTTTTTGAGGCTTGTTTACGTGTCTTTTCATTTCTATGGGGGCAGGGGGGTGCTTCTGGCACCCATGTGGCTCACCTTCTCTGCCCTAGGAGCGTGGAATGGTGGTGGGGGAGCCTCCCACTGGGTGCTGGGACTGGCTCACCCTCTCTGCCCTAGGAGCATGGAATAGTGGCGGAGGAGCCTCCCTCCTGGTGCCGGGACTGCCTCACCCTTTCTGCCCCAGGAGCGTGGAATGGTGGCCTATATATTCTTGATGTTAGTCTTCTGTCCATAGAATAACTGACAAAATTTTTTTTCCTCATTCTGTAAGTTGTCTCTTTACTTGGTTGTTTCCTTTGTTTTGAAAATGCTCTTTAATTTGATATAATCACATTTGTTGATTCTTGATATTACTGTATTTCTTGTTCTGGTGGGGTTCTGCTCAGAAAGTCCTGGTCTACGCCTATGTCTTCAAGAGTTGTATGTATTTTATCTTCAGTAGGTTGTTTCTGTTTTAACATTTAGAGCTTTTATTCATTTTTATTTTAGCTTAGTACCTGGTTAGATGTATGGATCTAGACTCAATCTTCTGCATATGGATATCTAATTTTCCCAGCACTATTTATTAAAGTGGCTGTCTTTACTCCAGTGTATGTTTTTGGCTCCTTTGTCAAAGATGAAATAGCTGTATGTGCCTGTGGTGGTTTCTAATTCTATTCTGTTTTATTGACCCACATGCCTGTTTTTGTGCCAGTATCGTGCTGTTTTAATCACTATAGCTTTATAATGTAACTTTAAGTCTGAGATTGTATACCACCTGCTTTGTTTTTGTTAGCCAGAATTGCTTTTTTTATTCTGGGTCTCTTCTGATTCCATATACATTTTAGACTTATTTTCTGTAGCTCTGTGAGAAATGATGATGATATTTTGATTGAGATTGCATTAAATACCAGCATATATCAGTTTTGAAAGTATAACCATTTTGATTATGTTGTCTGCCTACCCACAAACGGAATATTTTTCCATTTTCTGATGTCCTCCTTGATTTCCTTTATCAGTCTGATGTAGTTTTTATTGTAGAAATCTTTCACTTCCTTATTTAGGTTAATACCTAGGCACTTAATTTTTGTGATGCTATTGTGAATGGTATTGTTTTTCTAATTTCTTTTTCAGTGAGTTCATTTTTAGTGTGTAGGAATGCTATTGATTTTTGTGTATTTATTTTGTATCTTGCTATGCTGCTGAATTTGGTTATCAATTCTAGGAGTCTTTTGGTGGATTTTTTTGGGTCTTGTAAGCAAAGGATCATATCTGCAAATAATGATATTTTTACTTCATCCTTTCCTATACATATCCCTTTTATTTGCTTTTCCTGATTACTCTGGCTAATATTTCAAGGATTATGTTGAACAGGAGTGGTGATAGTGAAATCCTTGTCTTGTTCCTGATTTTAGAGGGGAAGCTTTCAGGTTTTCCCCATTTAATATATTGTTGGCAGTATGTTGGTCATAAATGACTTTTATCATGTTGAGATAAATACCTTCTATACCTATTTTCTTCAGCTTTTTTTTCTTTTCTTTTTTTTGGTAATGGGGATCGAACTGGGGACCTTGCACTTGCGAGGCAGGCAGTGGAACTACTGAGCTATCCCTGGCCTCTTTAGAGTTTTTATCATTAATGGGTGTTGGATTTTGTCAGTCTTTCTCTGCATCTATTGAGATGATCATGTGACTTTGTGCCTTGCTTCTCTTTATGTGATGAATTACATTTATTGATTTGAACCATTGTTGCATCCCTGTGATGAAGTCTACTTTGTCATGGTGTATGATATTTTTGATGTTCTTTTGCATTCTGTTTGCCAGTATCTTGTTAAGGATTTTTACATCTATCTTCGTTAGAGGAATTGGCATATACACACTTTTTTGGTTGGATCCTTATCTGGTTTTGGTATCAGGATAATGTTAGCTTCTGAGGATGATTTTAGAAGTACTCTTTCCTTCTCAATTTTATTAGTTTGAGGAGTATTGGTATTAGATCTTCTCGAAGTTCTTATAAAATTTGGCTGTAAATCTATCAGGTCTTGGGCTTTTCTTGGTAGTTTTTTTTAATTACAATTTTTATTTCATTGCTTAGTATTGGGTTGTTCAAGATTTTAAAGTCTTGGTTCAGTTTTAGCAATTTGTACGTATCTAGAAATCTTTCCATTTCTCCTGAGTTCTCTAACTGTTTGATATATATGTTTGCAAAGGAGTTGCTAATAATTTTCTGAATTTTGGCAGTGTCCATTGTGATTTTGCCTTTTTCATTTCTAATTGCATTAATTTGTGTCTTTTCATTCTTTTTTGGGGGGGGGTAGGATTGACCAAAGATTTGTCTATTTATTCTTTCAAAGAACCACCTTTTCAGTTTGATTCTTTGTATTGTTTAGTTTTTTAGTCTCCATTAATTCCTGATCTGAACTTTATAATTTCTTTTCTTATATAAGCTCTAGGTTTGAATTTTTGTTTTTTGTTTTTTAAGACCTTGAGATGCATCATTAAGTTATTTATTTGGGCTTGTTCTGTTTTTCTGACGTTGGCCTTCAACACTATAAACTTCCCTCATAGGACTGCTTTCACTGTGTTGCATAAATTCTTAGATGTTATACTGGCATTACCATTTACTTAATTCTAGGAATTGTCTTGTTTGATCCATTTTCTCTGTGGCCTGTTGATTATTCAAAAGTGTGTCATTTAATTTCCATATGTTTACAGTTTCTGTGGTTTTGTTATTGTTTTTTAGTTTCATTGCACTGTGATCTGATAATATGTGGTATAATTTCAATTCTTTTGCATGTATTTAGGCATGCTTTATTAACTAGTGTATGGTCTATTTTGGAGAAAGTACCGTATGAACCTGAAAAGAATGTGTATCCTGTTGCTGTTGGGTAGAATACTCTGTATATATCTATTAAGTCCATTTTTTGAAGGCTTGGCTCAACTGATATTTCTTTTTGATTTTTTTATTAAGTTGATCTATTTGTGATAGTGGGGTATTGAGATCCCCACTATAACTGTATTAATGTTTATCTGATCTTTTATGTTCATTAGAGTGTGTTTTATGAAGTTCAGTGCACCATGGTTTGATGCATATATATTTGTAATTGTCATCTCCTCCTGTTGAATAGTTGTGTTAATCAATATACAATGTCCTTCTTTGCTTATTTTGATCAGTTTTGAGTTGAAATCCAAAAATAGGTTAGCTACTTCTCCTTGTTTTGGAGTTCTTGTTGCATGGAATACTGTTTTCTATCCTTTGATTTTAAGTGTATGAATTTCTTTTTGTGTTCAGTGTGTTTCTTGTATACAGCATATTGTTGGATTTTGTTTCTTGATTCATTCTGCTAATCTGTGTCTTTTGATTGTTAAGTCCATCCACATTGACAGTATAATTGATAGGTATTACCTTATTCCTGTCATTGTATTAATTTCCTATTACTGTTTTGCTTTCTTTCCTTAGTACTTAATTACTACTCCTACTTGACGAATTTACTTTATTGGACATTTTGACATTGTTAGCTTCATTATCTCCTTCTAGGTTATCCTTGAGAATATTTTGGAGTGTTGGTTTGGTGGTCATAAATTTCTTTAGGTTTTCTTTATCATGGAAGTAAGTATCTTATCTCTCCTTCAATTTTGAAAGATAATTTTGCAAGGCATAACATTCTGGGTTGGAAGTTGTTTTCTTTAAGAGCTTGAAATACTTCATTTTATGGTCTCCTTGACTTTAAGGCTTGAGTTGAAAAATCTGTTGTAATCATGATAGGTTTTCCTTTATAGGTGATTTGTTGCTTTTCTCTAGCACCCTTTAAGATTCTATTCTGGTGTTGTATTTTAATTATTTTGTAGCCTGGAGTGTTGTTTTTTTTTTTTTTTCTGATCATGGCTATTTGGGATTCTACATGATTCACTTATCTGTATGTTAAATTCTTTTTCCATGTCTGCTATTTCTTGTGTAAATCATTTTTTATGCCCTTTGTGCAGTCTTCTGATTTTTTGGTAATTCCAGTTACTCTTATATTAGACCTCTTTGAGTCATACAGGATCTGTTGAATCCCTTGTTGTTTTTAAGGTATCTGTCATTAATTGAACATTTACCACAGCCCTGTCCTCTAGGTTTGACATTTTGTCTTTACATTGGTTGCTTCTGCTACCCACACATTCAATCATGTTTTCAATCTCCTGGATTCTGTTTGGAACTTTCTTATGGACTCTCATTCTTTTCTATGCTAGGAATTTATACTTTGCATCTCTTTCTCTAGCTCCACTATCTATTAGTGTCTTCTTTAGACTTGCTGATCATTTGTTTCATTATGTGACTAGTTACATCTTCTTTAAATTTTCCAAGCACCTTATAGAACTGTTTTACTTCTATTAGTACACCTTCAGATCTACTTGCTTTGCAGCTTATGATTTCCTCCCTCTCATAGTTCCTTCTACGGATTCTGGGGGAGTTGGGACTTTTTGTTGCCTTGCCTTTTCATGTTTCTGTTTTTGTTTGTTTTTTTGTGCTGGAGTTTACAGATTCTTTGGCCCAGTGCCCCATTCTTTGGGAGCTGGCCATAGTATAAACATGTTCATGACCCTCCAGGCAATTCAAGCATTGAGATAGAGAGAAAACCAATTTCCAGCCTCTATGGTGTTACCTTTTCTATGGAAGTAAATTCAGCAACAACAATGGCTTCAAATGTCATCTGGATATTGACAAACTCTAGAAACCAATCATGAACAGCCTTTCACTGAAACAAAGAGAACTCTGATATCACTGAAGACAATTAGGCCCCCTTTATATTGACCTGTAATACTTCAGAGCACTGATTTCTGTTGGATCTTGGCAGCAGTGTCAGAACTCACACATATAACTAGGTTAAATGTCTTCTTCAGGACTGCCGCCCCCTCTGGCTATTATTCCCACCAAACCTGGCCTCCCACAACAGAATACAGGCCCCATGATCTTCCTGTTCTGAGCCTGGGACTCCCAGGGGATCCCACGAGATCTCTACTTAGCTTTCACCCTCTCTAAGCCTGTCTCCCAAGGCAGTATCTGTGCAAGTGTATCGCTTCAGTCCTGAAGCAAGACTCTTCTCCTGAGTGTTGTCTCTTCTTTAATCAGGTTGGTCTATTGGTTGTCAACTGTGTTGCCCTATGCTGTGGAAAGCCCTGAAAGCAGGGTTCTCAGTCCCTGCATCCTCTGGGCCCTGGTGTGGTTCCATGGAGGGCCACAGCATTGGTGGGGCTGGGCGAATACTTCCCTGGTCCTCTAGGCTCTAGGGAGGGCACTAGGTGGGCTACAGGGTCAGCAAGCAACTATTTTTTTTAATTGTTTTTGTTTGCTCATTTTAAAATTAGATTATTAAACACAAATTAATCCATTTCCCCCAACCTTTTCTATAGGCTAGGATATCCAAGGCAATGCTGAAAATATTTCAGGCTATTCCTGATTTTAAAGTCTTATTTTTTAATAGTTCCCAGGTAAGGATTATATTACTTCAAGTTTTTTAGCGAATAATCTTTATTTTAGACCTATGTGTCTAAGTGTTTTGATCACAGAAATCGTTTAAATTTAATACATTAGATAAAGGATCATGGAATTCATGTGATTTTTAAAAATCTTATTTGTGATTAACATTTTAGATTTGTTAACGTGAAACTGTCTCTAACTTCGCGTGTTGAAATGTTGGATTTGCTTTGCCAATTTTTGGGTCAAATCAACCTTGTGACTTCAAAGTAAAGGAAACTAAGAGAAACTATGAAGCCATTTTTTTTTTTAAGTAGCAAAGTATACAATGACTCCAGTAGAGCACTAGCTTTGTAAAAATAGAAACAGCTAAATGGTTTTCAGATCTGTCTGTGCTACTCTCTGATGTTATTTTTTCTAACTATTAGAACTTCTTTAGTGTACCCGTATTCAAGATAAGTGGGAGTGAATTTTGATAAAAAGCTGCTATTGTGCTGCATGGCATGGCTAGGATGACTCCTAGGAGATTTCCCTTGACTTTGTTAGGACACATATCCTATCTCATGGTGTAATCTTAGACGTTGCAGGTAAGTGGCTGTGACATTAGTGTCACCGATGCTTCTAGATCATATCTAACTCTTAGCAACACTCAGCACATTATTATTGCCTAATTCATTGGTGCTGTTATTAAACTCACTATTACAGATAATAATGCATTAGTTCATTTGGCAAGTATTTAATGAGCATCTACTATGTCCTAGCAAATAAAATAGATGCTTGGAATACAAAGATGAGTAGGATAAGATCCTTACCTCCAGCTTAATCTCCTACTTTTGTTGTATGAAACCAATAGACCTAAAACTTCATATTCTCAATAAACTATTTTATTTTCAACAAAAACCAGTCATATCTGCAACACAGACAAAATAGCCCACTGCATTCCACTAGAGGCTCTTTGATTATCATCTACATACTTTCTGAGGGCATAAAGTGCTCCATCCTAGTCAACAAAATTATCTCATGCCTTTTGGACTGGGTAAATTATTTGTCTTTATCATTATCTCTCCTTTTATCTTTCATATTCTACCCACCTTCCTCTCATTCCAGTTTTACTGCTTTTGACTGTCTCACCCTTCCATCATCTTTTCCGAATTCCTTGGCCATGAGATACTGCCCATGATAGCTCTTTTGTTGTTTAATTTTTTATTGGTTAGCATTTTATATGTTTGTTTTATTCCTCAATTCAGTCTTTCTCTGTTTGTTTGTTTGTTTTTTTTTTGTGTGTGTGTGTGTGTAGGAATAAATAATCTGAGGAGCCTATTATAATTCAGATATCTAAAGTAGGGTCTACAAATCTGTACTTTTAGCAAAATGTCCAGGGCATTTTGGAAATAATGAGAAGTCTTCCATCTGAGGAAACACAGACCAACCTTCCAAGAGGTACAGTGAAGGCATGGATAATTTTGAGCAAATTCTTTCCCAAATGCTCAGCTCCCTTTAGTAGTCTTAATTTAGGTGGACCTTTCAGCTGGATATGGTTGTGCATGCCTATAATTTAAGTACTCAGGGAAGCTGAAGCAAGAGGATCTCAAGTTTGAGCCCAGCATGGGCAGCTTTACAAGACAGTGTCTTAAAATAAAAAATAAAAGCCAGGCTGTAGCTATAACTCAGTGGTAGAGCACCCCTGGGTTGAATTCCCCAGTACTATAAACTAAACATTCATTCAATTTTCAAGAAAAGGCATGAGTCTAAATCATTCCGAACCTTCTTAAAATAACTTGTTCAGGTGTAAAACAACCTTGGCTGAGGATGTCAAAACAGGGACCATTCTAAATAATACTGTAAAGCCTTCTTTTTTTTTTTTTTTTGGTACCGGAGATCGAACTTGGATCCTTGTGCTTGCAAGGCAGGCGGCAGAACCACTGAGCTAAATCCCCGGCCCCTGTAAAGCCTTCTTTATTTAAATATCTAAAAATCTATCCTGTCCATTCCAATAAAAGATATATTTTCAATAAAATTCTAATTTTTTTTGTTTAATAATTATCAAATTTTAGTGTTTTTATAGGTTAGGTACTAATAAATATATAACTCAACCCAGAAGTTAACCTGAAACTAAAATTCTTACAATAACAGGAAATTTAAAAATTCAAATTATCTTTATGTTTGTACCCCATGGATATCATGAAAAGGAGACTAATAAAAGACAGTCAAGCATAACATTTATTTTTGGATAAATTCTGTGAGAAAATGAAATTTAAAAACTTCTAAGGGACAAAAAAGAATCATGTAAAATCTCTGAATGTTAAAGCAGAATTTATTCCCACCCTTTTAATCATGGTGTTCATTAGATTCTGTTAGCTACACTGAAGAGCGATGTAATAGTTATAAGATATCAATATTCAACAGTTAGATCAAAAACTGGTTATTTGCAAGAAGAATGAATCTGGATCCATTTCTCAAATTTCTCAAATCCAAATGGATCAAAAACCTAGATTAAAAACAGAAACATTGACTATGCTGGAAGACAAAATAGGTAAGACTCTAGAAGACATAGATATAGGGAAAAGCTTTCTGAACAAAACTTCAGTTGCACAAGAAATGACACCAATAATCAATAATGAAACTATAATGAATTAAAAAGCTTCTGCAAGGCAAAGGAAATAATCAACAGAGTGATGAAACAACCAGCAGAATGGGAAAATTGTTTGCCAGCTATATTTTGGACAGAGGGCTAATATCTAGAATTTTATAAAGTAAAAAAGTCAAACCCCCTCTGAAATAAAAGACCCAATCAAAAATGGGCAATTGAAATGAATAGACACCTCTCAAAAAGAAGAAGTATAAATGGCCAATAGGTAAATGAAAAAATGTTCAGCATCTGTGGTGCCATTAGAGAAATGCAAATCAAAATAACACTGAGATTTCCATCTTAATCCAGAAAGAATGGCTGTCATGGAGAACTTGTAAAACAAATGCTGTCGAGATTGTTGAGTTATATTGTACCTCCTGTTTTGAGTACCTATTTTGAGTACTGTCTGTTTTGTTGGTGGGAATGTAAACTATGTAAATTAGTATGGAGCTTTCTCAGAAAACTAAAAATAGAGATTCCATTTGACCCAGCTGTACTTCTACTGGGTATCTTCCCAAAAGAATTAAAGACATCATATTACAGTGGTACATGCATACTCAATTTTATAGCAGCACAACTCATAATAGCTAAATCTTGGAAGCAGCCTATATGCCTATCAACAGATGAGAGGATAAAGAAAATGTGCTATACATACACAATGGAGTACTACTGTGCAATAAAGAAGAATAAATTTTGAATAATTTGTAAGAAAATGGATGTACCTTGAGACCATAATGCTAAGTGAAAGAAATCAGACAGGGAAAGTTAAATATCACAGTTTCTTTTATATGAGAAATTCAAAATGTAAATAATTTAAAGAGCAAAAATAAAAAGATGGATTATAGGAAACAGAGATATGGGCTATGTAGAGATGGGAAGAAGATTTGAGGATGGGAGACATGAGAGGGAGTGGAAGGGAAAGTAGAAAGAATCAAGGTGCAATATGTATATGTACTGATTCCCCATGATGAATGTGTTTATTATATATCTCAAATGTATACTAATAAAAAGCAAAAAAGAGACCAATATCAATAAGTTAGTCAGAACTTTTCTTTACAGCTTTTTAAACATAGAATGAGTTTTTGGCGTCAATTCACCTGTGTGAGGAATATTATTTTTAGAGCAATTTTATTAGGTGCACCAACTAACTAAAGGGTGCAGAGAGCACAATTCTAAATTGCATCCGGAAAAATATTGCAACGAGATCACCCATGACCATGTTAAAAATATAGATTACTGTGTCTCATCCAAGAATGAGAATATGCACGATGCCAGCTGATGTTTGTTAGTTCTGTGTGTCAAAGAAAGTTAAAATGCCAGATTCATTTCCACAGAAGTGTCAGTACTGTTTATCTTTCCCAAGGGCATGGCAGGGTTCCTTTCACCATGGCCTACTGCCTGGATTTTAATGGTTATACCTGGAGCCTAAGGTTGCAAAGGACACAGCCAGTTCCCTCAGGTATAAGCCTGCCCAGAGAGCTTCCTTTGCTTCCCGCCAGCCCTGCACCTGTGAGGTCAGCCTCAGGCTCTTAGGTAAGATTCTGTATTATCTCTCCTCTTCTTAAGGTGTCTCCCAACCCCAGCCCACCAAACTCAGACTAGCTGTGAGGTGTTTGAAAAGAAAAAGCTGGGAAGGTCAGTGGGAATGCAAGTACAGTATCACCACGAGGGACAAATGGGTTCTGTCCTGCTGTGTTGTGCCCAGAGAACCACCCGGCTTCTGTGTCTGATGTAGATTCTTATCTTCCAGAACTCAGACTGGCCTTTGGGAGATCAGCAAGAAAGCAATGTGGTTTTCCTCTTGTTTATCTTATTTGTCAATTTTTTTTTTTGGTACCGGGTATTGAACTCGGGTCCTTGCGCTTGTGCAGCAGGTGGCGAAACCACTGAGCTAAATCCCCGGCCCATTATTTGTCAATTTTTAATAAGGGTCAGAAATTAAAGAAGTCAGTGACTGAAGAATGTAAGGCCATTAAAAAAAAATCAGATGTGAATCCCTGATAAAGATATATAGGACAAAGGAATAGAAGAAAACACAGCAAAATGCCAACAGTGGTTCTCCTAGAGGGGTAGATCTTCCTTTGTTTTCTATATTCTATATGGAATGCTCATATTGCTTTTATAATTTAAAATTTATTTTTAAATTGAATGAAGAAATATTAGCCACTTATAAATGGTGAAAATGGGTGCTCTATCCTTTGTTCTACAAGAGGCAAGGTCCATGTATCGTGGATTAAGAGAAAAGACAATGAGAATATTGTGGTTTACATCTGCCAAGCCCTTGGAAATGAGCTAAATCTGTCCATGGATTAAACAATTACATTTTAATTCTCATGATAATACTATGTGTTAGGTAAGTATAGTTCCTTGATGAAGGTATTACAGCTTAGAGAAGTTTTATGCTTTCCTGAGGCTACAAAGTTAGTACAGAGTAGAATTAATATTTGAAAAGTGGTAGTGCCCTCCATTAAACTGTTAAGACATACTAGTTCACATGGGAGGCCATGCTAACTCCTCTGGGAATAAATGTGAGAATGTTCCTAAAAACTTCAATGTGGATTCACTTTGAAATGAGTGGAAAGAAATAAGTATTGGATACATAGTGATAATGAATAGATAAATTCTTATATGAAGTTATGAGTGGGGGAAGTGTTTCACATAATAGGCACTTAGCAAACAATTTTCCTTGAAATACATACATTGATTTAAGATGTCTTTTTTGAGTACCTCCTATATGCTTAGTTCTATCCTAGGCATTTGAGTTAACTCATTGGATCAAAGCAGAAAGATGTTCCTGCCCTCAGGGAGACAATAAAGTAACATAATAAACACATTGCATAGTGTATTAGATGAAGATAAATGGTGTGGGAAAGGAAAGCAGGACACAAGGAATCGTGATTGTGACAGCAAGGCTGGGTGCGGTTTTCATTGGGGGTGTTTAGGGTAGATCTCATGGAGATGTTGAAAACTGAACAAAGGAAAAGGAAAAAAGAGAGATGGTAACACATTACAGGGAACAGTCAGTGCAAAGGCTTTGCAACAGAGTGGGAGCCGTGTGTCTGCATCTCAAGAAGTGAAGCGGACAGCTAGGAGAGGGGCTTTTGGAAGGAACATCCAGAGGATCTTTATCTGGGGTCTAAGAACCTTGAAGGGGGATGGGGATTTAGCTCAGTGGTTTCACCACCTGCTGTGCAAGGGCAAGGACCCGAGTTCGATCTCCGGTACCAAAAAAAAAAAAAAAAAAGAACCTTGAAGGGCTCATGGATGGAATTGAAGGGTCTGTTAATTTAGGTAGAAAAATAATTTTTATTTTATTTATTTTTTATTTTATTTTATTTTATTTTTTGGTACTGGGGATTGAACTCGGGTCCTTGCACTTGTTCAGCAGGCGGCAAAACCACTGAGCTAAATCCTCGGCCCCAGTAATTTTTATTTTTTATTATTAAGTTTATTGGTGCAATTTAGATATACATAATGATCACATTCGTCATATAGAATTTATACCTGTCCATGATATGTCTTGTTTATTTTTTCTCATTCCCCTCTGCTTTCTTGTACCCCTCTTCCCCTTCTTACTTACAAAATCTGTTTCCATTTTATCTTTCTTTTCTCGTAGTTTTTCTTTTCCCTTCCTTCTTTTCCCCCTCTCCCTCCCTTGTGCACCTTCCCATTTGAACATCTTCTTCCTATTTTACAGTATCTATTACACATTTTGGACCTTATTAACACTTTCAGTTTCTCACACCAGAGAAACATGGTGATATTTACACACGTGTAAGAATACGGTCTCTAGGTGCATCCATTTAGCTAGAAATGTCTCAAGTTTATCCTTCTTTCTGGCTGAGTAGTATACTCCATTGTATAAAAAAAAACCATCTTCTTTATCCATTCATTGGTTGATGGGCATTTGGGGTGTTTTATTAACATCTAAATGAAATTTCACATTTCTTTCCATCATGAATGTTGTCCACACTTATGATAATTTATTAGAACCATCCTGACAATGACACTAATTTGGAACCTATGACCTTAGCAATGGGAATCATAGATGCTACTCCATATTAAAGTTTTTGTAGTTATCATAAAATATACACTTGATCTTAGCCAAAAAGCCAAGAAGTGATTCTAGTTATCATAAAATATATATTCGTAATCACTTAAAACTTAAATTGGTTATCTGACTTGCCAATAGGTCTTGCTAATAAGAGTGCATGATAATTAAAGAATACATGTTAATCTGAGTACATATATCATTATATCACGGTTAAGCTAATTTGAAAATGAAATTGTTTTATATTATATTTTATTTTACAAGTTTAAAACATTATTCTGAGAAGAGATTCATGGCCCCAAAACTTAAGGAACTCTTGACATAGAACACTGTGGGCTAATATAGGGTAACTGAGTCACTTTCTTCACTGGGACAAAATACCCAACACCTGCCATCTAAGAAAGAAAAGGTTTATTTTGGCTCATGTTGCAGTCCATGGTTGGCTGGTCCCAAGGCAGGATGGCATGGGAGAAGAAAAGCTGCTCATGTCATGATGGACAGGAAGCAGAAAGAGTGAAAGGAGGAACCAAGAAAGGAGAAAGAACTTTCCAGGTCTTGCCCCAGTGACCCACCTCTTTTTTTTTTTTTTTTTTTTTTTGGTGTGGCTGTTATGCTTTTAATGGAGGGAGGCATAAAATATATCAGTGCAGAAGAATGTTTTACATACTCATTAGCATACTGTTTAATGTAAATCACATTTTGATGGTGTAAAATGTGTGTTAGATCTCAAAAATGAAACTACAAAGTTTGCTGCAACTAAGATACTGGAAAGGCTCTATAAGTTGTTTTTACCCACCACCTTTATTGTAATTCTCAGGGATCTCTGGAAGGATCACAAAGAGAGGCTTTTTTCAGCTGTGGCTCACGGGATTGTAGAGGAGCTGTATGACGGTGTCACTATGAGACTGATATTTCCCTCATAGTATTTCCAGCAACACAGGCAGTTAAGAGGCTTGATAGTTTCAAAGCCTGAAGGCAGCTAAGATCTCACAATTACAAAACCCACTCATCTCCTACAGAGAAACGTTTAAACGATTTTAAGGATAGGGAGAAAACGACCAGTGGTTTCATCCATAAAGCTTCAGTAAGCACTCCAAGGCACAAGTGTTGAAACTGCCTGTCTGCTCAAATGCCACTGCATTGTACTTTTGGAGGTACAGGAATGCTGTGTTTGCATTAATAGGACACTGACCACCCCTAGTCAAAAGCACCAGGTGTTAAGCTCAGGTTTCAATTACACGGGATGCACCAGAAATCCCTAAGGTGGGGAATGGTTCAAGTACTATGTTTCTAGCTAGGGCTCTTTAGAGCCTGTGTGTAGAATATTGGAAAAGAGGCTGGGTTTGTACAAACCTGAAAATGTTTTTGAAAGAGCAGAGTCCTCTAAGGGCTCACTGGATAATTCAGTAACACGGAAAGTGATAAAGGCAAAATTTTCATTTGATGAATTTCTTTCCAGTGAAGAAAAAAGTGATGTAAGGTTGACATGTAGGCTAAAATGTTTGGCAGTTGGTAAGAAAAAAACACTACTTACTATATTGGCAGGGTTAATTTTTGTGTGCAAGAGGCTGTATCAGAATACTCATTTCAGACCACTAACTCAAGAAAACCCACAGCAAGAGAAGCATGTCGAGGGCCATCAAAAGGCTCAGGAGTCTGGACACACGTGGGTTATGGAACCTTTTCACTCTGGGGACAACAGTGTTTATGCACTTCCATTAATAACCCAATCTTGAGCCATGGAAGCTGGGGAGAGACCTGTCCCCTACGACGCTGCCTTTCTAGTGTGGGGGCAAATTCATACTTCCCTGAGGAGAACGGAATCACCTCAGCCTCAACAAATAGTCTCTTTCTGTACCAAAGTGACCCATAATTTGATGAACTCTCTTGGCTAGTCCAAATTCAGGCAGAAAAGGAACTAAGCTGGATGGTTAGATGCAGGAACACAATGGAGAAGCAGCCACGGCTCGCAGATGAGATGATCTGCAAAGAAGCTCTGGAGTTGCAGTCCACTCCTTCACATCTGCAGAGGAGTTCGATACAACCACTTGTCTTTATCAACTTTAAGCTGCATACAGGCAAAGAGATAGCAAACCGCTGGGAGGCCAAATTGGTCTGGGGGAAAGTTATGTTCCTCTTGTAGGGGTGAATTAAGAAATACTTCCTGGGCCTTCTTTCGAAGGAGCCACTTGTCTTCAGGGGACTGGCTGAGGTTCCCCAGCTTCTTTCCAGGCAAGACCCAGTCAGCAATGTTAAAGGAGCACCAGGAAGTGGTCATGGGGCTTTTAAGCTTTTGTTTGCCAGCCTTGTCCTCAGTATTTGGCACTCCCTTGGGGCTCCCTTCTTTGCATGAGGACCTGATAAGCCACTCTGACAAGGAGCTGTTTTTTAGGATCTGGAAGGAATGTGTAATTCTAGAAGGACCAAAGGCCTGGTCAGACCCTACCTCCTAACAGCAAGTCAGCTATAGCCCCCTCATAATCCAGTCACCTTTCAAAAGCCCCACCTGTGAGAGCATGAGGCTCTTGGGGGACATTAGATATAAACTATAATGTAGGTTTCTTTGATGTTGGCTATTATGCTGACTGAAAGGGAGGAGTGTCAGAGATATTTGAGCAGAAATGTGGCATGCTCTTCCTTGTGTTTGGAAGGACTCTGTGGCCACTGTGTTGAGGTAGAAATTGTGGGTAGGGGGTTTGGTAGGTAGGTGGGCCCAGGGTGACAAGGAAATGAGCTATTTGGAAATTGGTATGGTAATTCAACCAAGAGATTGTATTTGTACAAGATACTGTATTTGCACAGGAAATGGTGGCTTGAACTATGGTGGTTTGACTATTTCTATAGGGGCTGTAAAAGGTAATTGGATTCTAGATTTACTTGGGAAGTAGAGCCATCAGGATTTCCTGCTAGACCAAATGTGAAAGAGAAGACTCAGGGACAATGTCAGGGTTTTTGACCTGAACAATCAAACTGTGGAAATGCTTCAGACTGTAGAAGATGACTGTGGATAACGCAGCTGTGTAGGGGGAAGATTGGCTGTTGTTTCTGGCATGTTAAGCTTGAGATGTTGATTTGACATTTGTGAGGAAGTGTTGAGCAAGCCTTTGGATGGAGTGCGGAGCGGGGGAAGAGGGCTTCTGAGCTGGAGATGTAGTTTGGTGAGTCATCTGCACATATGAAAACTGGTGTTTAAAATAATAGTGTGGATGAGATGGCGTGTATGGATAGGAAAGAGGAACCAGGACTGACCCAGGACCTCCAATAGGAAGAGACCGAGATGGAGACAAGGAAGGGCCTCCAGTGAGTCACAAGGAGAAGCAAGTGATGGTGGAGTTCTGAGTGCTAAGTGAAGAGAGCGTAACAAGAAAGAAGGATGTGTGGCATGTGATAGAGCAAGTGAAGTAGGGACTGGAAATTAATCACAGAATTTCCAAGCAAAACTGTTATCTTCATATTGGAAGATATTGCTGAAGGTATCCAGCTAAAAGTCTAATTTAGAGTGGGTTTAAGAGAGAATGACGGTTGGAGAGAGTATATAGGCAAGTTTTTCAGAGGTTTTGCTGCAAAAGGAACAAAAACCAAGATGGTAGCTGGTGAAGAAAGTAGGATAGCAAGAGTTTGTTTTGTGCTAATTAAGATGGGAAGAATATAAGCATTTATGTGTGCCTAAGATCAGATTCCAGTAGAGAAGGTTTGATGTAATATGAGCAAAGACTCACTGCAGTGATACCCTGCAGATGGCAAGAGGGATGGTGATGTTGTGTACTAAGAAAGGGGGTGACTCTGGTGGGAACAGCAGAAACAACCTCTGGTAAAAGGGTCAACTGTGGTGACAGGGTATCTATCCTGGTGAGTGGGGGATGTGAAAGTTCTGTGGGCTGCTGCAGTTTTGTCAGTGAAGTAGGAAGCAAAGTTATCAGTTTACGGCTTGCCTACTGCTCACCTGCTGTATGTGGCTTAGTTCCCAACAGGCCATGGCCAGGTTGGGGCTGGTGTCCGGGGACCCCTGGTTTAGAATGAAGATGAAACAATAATAATTGTAATAGCAGCTAGTAATATAAAATATAGGTCTAGGTTCTGGGCATTGCTCTGAACATTGTAAAAAATATTAAGTCTAAGCGCCACTGCCTGTAGATGGAGAGCTGGGATTTGAACCAGGCCTTCTTGGTTCAGAGTTTTGTGATGCCAGACTGCAGCCCATCTATGCATTCATCTGTGGAAGCAATGATTTGTCTGTTGACTGAGTGTGATTCTTCAACCCTTGATTAAAACTTTAGCCACCATAATTTTGTGTAAGTTATTTTAATTATATAGGTAATGCAAGTTTGTTGTAGAAAAATGGAAAATATATACACACAGAAGAAAACAAAAACCCTTTATCATCTATTTTAATAACTACGGGGTATTATAATGTTGATGGATAAAAGTTCAAACATTGAATTAATGTAGTACTTATTTTTGCCAATGTAATAATGTTGTGATGAAAACTTATACCTAAATCTTTGCAGTCTAGATTTTCTATGGGGAGGGAGAGTTTTCAAAGAAGGAATTGTTGCAATCACCACGCAACTGTTTAGTCTTTGATGCTAAAGTGATTGCCAAATTGACCTCTCAGAAAGCACGTATTTCTCTTTTTTAACCTGTGACCCTCAGTGTCCTGCAAATATGAAGTCTTTATGGATCAGAGAAAGCTACAAAATGCTCAGCACAATGCCTGGTTCCTAGAGTACAGTCAACGAGTGTTAATACTATCAGTGGTTCTAGCACCAGAAATTGTTATTTTTTGCTGTTGTGGATAATGAGGACAATACTTAATGATTATATTCACTGATTTTTTTTTTTGACGTTGGGTCTTATGATTTTTAAATGTTTCCTAAAGAGAAAGACAGTAACAGTATCCTTTATCAGTATTTCTTTGATTACTGGCAAGGTCAAACATTCTTTCATATGTTAGTAGGAAATGTAAATGATTACTGTGACTTTCCATTCCTATGACATCTGTTACCACAGTAACTAAGGCAGTGAGCTGTAAAGGAAATGCGTAAATTTCATGAGCCTGGCTGCCAGCTGACTGGGTCTGAAAGCCAGAGGAGGGAGCAGCCTGCGGCTGTATAATCTTTGGCTGTCTGCATCTGGGTGCTTACTCAGCTGTGGCTTCTCTATTAGAGGCAGCTGTGAATGTGGGTCCAGGAGTCACCCTCTTGAAATGAATCAGATGTTGAAGGGCAGAGTACATATTGCTGAAGATGTAATGGATATAGTAATGGCCAAGTGGAAAAAGTATGTGCACTGGTGGGGTTGAGTGGGTGCTGACCATTGGTGCCAGGAGGGCCGTATTTCATGGAAGCACTGATTGTGTGGATCCTCTGGAGAGAACCATGCCTCTCTGAGGTTGTCCACATCCTTGGGCACATCAGCAGTAGACTCTGCTGGGCTGTCTCCTTTTGTTGCTATACAGCATAGGTTTGTGCATTGTCATGTTTCTTTTCTCTTGTCCAGTACCTATTTGTTGGGCTGGGATAGTATCCTGTGGACATTAAGAGGTTAGCTTTTGGAAGTAGATTTGGCTTTCTGGCTTCAGATCCTTGCTGTATTGTATATTAACTGTGTGAACTTGGGCAACTATTTAACCTCTCTGTGTCTTGATTTCTTCATCTGGAATATGGAGGTAGTCATAATAATATCTCACACATAAACTTTTTATAAAGATTAAATGAGTGTATATATTTCACCAGATATATGGTGCACATTTTCCATATCTGAAATTTGAATGTGACTTACAATTGGTATTTTACTGCTGGACATGGTGGTGAATGCCTGTAATCCTCACACTTGAGAAGCTGAGGTAAGGGGATTACTGTGAGTTTGAGGCCAGCGTGGGCTACATAGTGACTTTATGGCCAGCCCTCCCTAACTACATAGCGAGACTGTTTTATGAAACTAAAAAAAAAAGGCATTTCACAATTGATAGTATTTTTATGATACCTAAGTATGGAAGCATTTTAGAATTAATGGTATCTTGTATTTGAGGAAATATAGCATTTATAAAGCATTAAAACAATATAAAATACTACAGAAGTGTTAGTCATCATTCATTTGGTTTTATGATGACAAGCAGATCCTGAGGACCCCGCCAAACCATTAAAGATGTATTGACTGCTGGCCCCTTATCCTTATATTGTGAGAGTTCTTAAAAACAAAATAAAACTCATAAGGTGTCGGAACATCCATCTACAGTCACGTGATCTTTTGGTTCACCGAGGCTTCAGATATATATCTGTGACTCTCAGGGCCACCTTTTTTCATTACATTCTCTCTTGCTGGTCTCTACTTTCCTTTAAGGGCCATAGGGCTCACCCATTCCAAGTCCTGCCTCTTTTTACTTCCAGTGACATTCTTTGCCATTTCAGGTGGCTAATACTATGTATCTACATCCTGGACCTTATGCTTATTTGAGATGGTTTTATTTCTAAAATGATAAATTCTGGTGTTCCAGTTTCTGCTGCCCCCTTGTATCATTACAGCCTTTCCTTCAGCTCTCTAAAAACACAGATCCCTTCTCTTCCTCAGGAATTCAACTCTCTACATCTTTCTCCGTGCCTATCAGCCCTTCCTGTCTTCGCTTCCTTCTCTGAGTGTGTTTGATGTCACATTATCAGTGCCATCTTTGATTTCTTTACCCCAGTGCCCTCTATAGCAGGCATCTGGCAAATCTCAGCCCTAGAGTGATCCAAGCCTTTGTCTCTTTGTACCTTTATCAGGACTGGAAAACTATTGGAAGAAATTATGACTGTTAAGGTTTGGCCCTATGCTGCCCACCTATTCCTCTGTGTATTCCCAGTCTACAGTCCCCTCTCAGCACCTGCTGTTTCAAATGTTTTCCATCTCTCAAAATGCCTAGTTCTCTCCCACTCCATTTACTCTGAACATTTGACTTCATTTAAGAGCCATAAAGCAGCTTCAAAGTGTAGTAGAAAGTATATTAAACTGGTAGTCAGGATGCCTGCACTCTGCCATGTGATTTTTTTTTTAAACTTATGCAGCCATAAAATGTGATTCCACCTGCATAGGGAATTCCGTACTGTACATCAAATGAGTCAGTTTATTTGGGTATTAGTTTCTTCATATGTCTTTTGAGGAAGGCAGGGTGGTCTATGTGGCCCTTGAGATTCTGTATGTAAGAATCTGTGATGTTATAGTTTTTGGTTTGCTTGTTTCTTCAAACTAGTATTATTGTTGTGGTTGTTTTTAAAGGTACCAGGAACTTAACCTAGGACTTTAGTTTGTAAACAGAGAATATTCTAACAGTGTCATTTCTTAAATATGGCAGGAAATTTTTCACATGTCATGAAAAGTAGGAAATCATGTTATCCTTTGGTGATGCCAAATTTATCCTTTTTCTAATGCATTACTTTCAAATTAGTGGAAATGACTTTTTTGGCTTTTCTTTTTTAAAATTTTTTATTTTTATGAGTACATGCTTGCAGTACATAATGATTACATTCATTGTGGAGAATTGGAATATGAAAATGACTTCTTATGGATTGGGTTGTCATATTAATAGGAAGCAGGAGGCATTTGAAGAAAATTAAGAAATGCTTGGTTCTATAACTGTGTTAATTAAGACTTTGCCTTAAAAAAAAAAAGACTTTGCCTTGAATCTGCAACTGGGGCTGCTGGGGGAAAGGGTGTTTCCTGACCAAGGTCTACATTGAAGTTCGAGTAGGACATGTCGGGCAGCAGCACCTTGACCTGGATATCAATCTAAACTGAATGTTGCTGTGAAATGAGCTGATATCCTTTACATTCTGCCCAATTGGTGAGCTCTAAAAATGAAAATTTGGCAGTTTAGATTGGGATTTGCCAATAAAATAGAATTTCCTGAAAAGTCTTACTTAAAACATTTGCTCCTTTCTAAACCTTTCCAACATTTGAGCACTATTTAAAGGTGCTAGAATTTCAGGAGAAGTTGCAGATGGGCAGGGAAGAACCTGATTCTTTTATACTAGCTCTTGGCTTGGTGCAGTCTCTGCTTGGTGGCTTCACTAAGTCAGAGGGAAGAGAGATTGGAGTTGGCAGGAAATGTAGGGGATAAACCTTTTATAATTATTAATATGTGTTTGTGTTACCTATTTATTACATTTATTTTGGGGATTTGCTATGTATATATTGTGTCTTGATCATTTTTTAACCCCTTCCCTCCACACATCATTCTACTCTCTTCCCCAGATTCTCTTCCCCATTTCCCAAAAATCTACCTTCTGGTTTCCTGTCACCTTTCCTTTATTTTGCTCTTTAAATTATTTCTATTTTGGGTTTTTCTTACCTTTTATAATTTAGCTGTAAATTGTAGCCTCCTCAGACATCATTGTTTGGGGATAATTAAAAAATACAGTTCTTCTCTACCTTGGATACATATAAGTCTGTCTCTGGGGCTGGGATCCAGGCTTAAGTGATTTTTAAATTTACCCTCGTGATTCTAATATGTAGCCAACCTGGAAAACCACTGGGATAAGTGCTTACTGGAGGGATTGAATAGATTGGCTGATGGATAAGTTTTGGCTTTCATAAGAGAGCTGGTTGAATCTCTGGTTTATCTTCATAATTCTGAAGTTAGCACTGTAGCAAAGTTGCAGGTGGCCATCTGTGCATGACTGATGTTACATAATAAATGTGTTATTACAACCCTTGAAACCACATTATTTTTCACTATATTCCCAGTAGGATCAGAACATTCTTTTTCTCTTCATGAGTTCTTATCCACATGAGTTCTTATCTTTCTAACTTTGTACCAGAAGGGAAAATGGATGCTGTATATATTTTTGTGTGCAGGTATTGTCTGCATTTCATTTAGTGTCTTACTATTCAGTCTATTTGCTTGGAAAACTAGAAATTTCTCACTGAATAAATAAAGGAGATCAATTATCTAAAAATATCAAGTTAAGGAAAAATAAAACTGACACAGCTATCGTAAGCAATGACAGAATCCAAAAGATTTTTTGATAAATTGCAATGTCTAGAACCGCTGCATCTAGCTATCCAGAAAATTCAAGTTGGCTTTTTCTATCTGTGTGCAAATCTATTTCTATAGATTTTAGGCCTGCCTCCTCACCAAGAACCTTAGAACTCCTAGAATTACTGGATAATATGCAGAATATCTAGTTCAACTTAAATTTTATTGATAAGCAATGAATACTTATCCAGTATAAACATGACTTAAATGGTGTGTGGACCATACTTATACTAGAAAGTTACCTGTTGTGTATCAAAAGTTCACTTTTTGCACACATCTGAGCAGCTTATACTTTTAATTTATAAATCTACCTGAGGATGTAATAACTGAACAAGAGACCAGAGCTCTGTCCATTTTGGGGCTGGGTCCTCATAGAGGGAACCTAACCTATCCCTGTATTCCTGTAGAGAAGCTGCTATCTGGCTTTCTACCCCAAACTGTCACCTTTGCTGTTTTTTTTATATATCTTGTAGGTTTTCTCATTTTTATTAAGAATGAGAGATGGAGGCTTGAAAATAGCTCACATGCATGGTCACATAAACACACACACACACATACACACACACACACACACACACACACACAAATTCAGTCCTTAAATTCTGAATGCTAGACATGGCACCAGCTAAACACTTACCTGTTTAGGCATTAAGCCCAGAGGTGGTTGCAGTACGTTATATTTTGGAGTGCTTTTCCACCAAGTGGGAGATACAAGTGTTCTGTCTCCCTTAGGAACCGGGCAGGTGGCCTAGCCTCCTGGGTACTTGTATGGCCTGTTTACAAGAAAATTCCACTCTCATCCCAGTTAAATCTGGCTGACTTTCACATGTCTCTCCAGAGACTGACCTTCAGCTCTCTACTGGGGTTCATTTTGTTAACCTTAAATACAGGGTTCTATAACTGACTGGGTCAAAGCACAGACAAAAGAACAAGGAGATTCTCCTAAAGTTTTCCATCTAGTCAACTAATGCTTATATATGGCATATGCCACCCGAAGAATGTTACTTTGTCTTCTAGTATTTGTATCTATTCAGCATATCCCTTCTGATTGAGGTAGGCAATTTTTTTCTCACTGACTTAACCTAGTCTTATGTGTAAAGAAGTATATATGTGAAACATTGGACAGACTCCTTATTGTTTACAGAAGAGAATACTGAATAATTACAAAATAAAAAATAGAGAAAGGTAGAGTTAGCACTTTTATATTAATAATCTATGTAGAAACAACTCACCATGTTCTCTTCGGCTTGTTAAAGCCAGTGTTGAAGCCCTTTTTGTTACTGACAGATTTCTGTGCTTCGTTTCCCAGGGATAATTCCTTCAACATTCCTGTGTGGTACAGCTTGGATGCCACTCACAGTCTACCTATCTATGTGTTCCTGGACAGTGGAGAGCATGGGTCTTCTACACCCTTATACGAATGCTGACGCAGAATGTGTTTTAGCAGTTTCTAAAAAATCAGCTTTTTCTCTTCCTTTCTGATTCTGGCATCTCCTTTCTTTGCATACTGTATTATCTCAGCACTACATCGTGACATGGTGATGATGGGCTTTCTTAATCTCACTTCTTTAAGTTTCAGCATTATGTTTGAAATTTGCTGAAAGTTCTTGATAAAAATCCTCAATCAGATTCCCTTCTATTCTAAATTACCTAAGAGGATTTCTTTTTCTCCTTAAAATCAAGAACATTAAGCTTCATCAACACATTTTTCTGTATCATCCCATGTCAGATTGTGAGATGCGATGTTTTATTCTATTAGTATATTAACACGGTAGGTATCATTGTAACTTTTCAGAGGGTATTTATTTCTCACATTCTTAGAATAAATTGAGAATAGTTGCATAGTTTGTTTTAATAAATTACTGAATTAGATTTGCTGATTTGGGGTTTAAAAATTGATTTTATTCTATTCTTTACTGTTGATTTTAGTTATTGCATTATAGAAAGAGATCATGATCTGTGTGACCATAGTACTTTGATTTTTTTCCAAAGGGCTTTCTTAATTATCATCAGTTTTTAAAGATACATCCCTTGTGCCTAAAATGAATCCATTTTGTTGACTTGCTGATTTTAAGATATATATAATTAAGGTTGTTAATTATGACCATCATTGCATTTTTATTTGCTTGACTTACTGATTTCTGATTTAAGTGTCAGTTAACTCCTAGAATTTTAATTACTTTTGTTATATTTCCATCAGCTTTTGTTTTATATGTTTGAAGTCTATCATGTTAGTTGCATTCAGTTTCATCATTTATACCCAGTGCATAAGAAATAAATAATTACAAATACATTGAAGCCTTCCATGCCCCATCTACCTTCCCCTTAGGTGAAATTGTTATTAACCCTATGAATTTCTTTATACTTATATCCTTAATGTATAAAATCCCCCCAAAACATACAGTATGGTTTTTAATGTGTTTTGAAAGTCTGTTGTTTTAATTTGCATTTTCCTGAAGAAAGTGAAATTTTCTTCCTGTGTATTAACCAGTTAGGGTTCCTTTGACATGAATTTACTGTTATTTTGCCCATTTTTTCTATTGGTTGCTTTTCTTATTTATTTCTATGATGTGTTTATTCTGGATGCTGATTTCTTGTTAGACACTTTGTATGTCTTCTCTGTATGTAGGGTTTATTACTTTTTTAATGACATCTTTAAACATACCTACTTTTGGTTATTTAATGTAACTGAATTTTTTTTCCTTAAATTCTTTTATTGGTACCTTTTAGGTATACAATACGTTTCCATTTATCATTGGGTGCTTGTACCTGTACATGATCTATCTTGGTTCTTATTTTTTCCCCCATTACCTGTGCGCCCTTCACCCCCTCCACCCTTCCCTATTTACATAGACTTCATTTCCATTTTTTTTCTTTTCTCATAATTTTTCCTTTCCCTTCTTTCCTTTCCTCTTCCCCTCCCACTGAATTTTTAAAATGGTTTTTTATTTTAAGTCTTGGTTAAGAAACTTTTCTGTATGCCAGTATTATAAAGGTGCTCTGAATATTCTTCCAAGTGTTTTTCTGTTATGTTTGTCCCATTTAGATTTTTTTGGGGGGGGTACTGGGGATCGAACTCGGGACTTTGCACCTGCAAGGCAGGTGGCAGAACCACTGAGCTAAATCCCCGGCCCCCCAGTTAGATTTTTAATCTTCTGGATTCTTATACACATATGGTTTGAGATATGAATATTTTTCTTAAATTTGAATTTTTAAAAATAGTTTATCTTTTCTGAACAAATTTTGGTGCAACCTCAGATCACATGTATTTTTTCCATATGTCCATTCTCTTTACATACTTTCTTTTCTATTCTTATTTCATGATCTGTTTTTCTATCCCTGTATTAATGCCAGAATTTCTTAAGTATGATTCTTCCCTATTTTCTTTTTCTTGTACCATGCTGTAGTTCTAGTTAATTATTCAATTATCTTTTAACTAAAAATTTCTTCCTTTAAAAAAAAAAATTTCTTCCTTGACTATGCCAGAGTTTAGCCAGCTCTTGAGTTTTTCATCTCAATGACTTCTGTAATATTTCAAAAATTTATGGTCACCTACTGTTGTTTCTTCTTGTCTTTTTCTTTTTTGGTATGATGTTGTTGCAGTGGTGTTTATAATGGTTGTTATTCTTTCATTTATCTTGGGAAAGATTCTGAACATTACTAAAGTATTTCCAATACATGTTTAATCTTTAAAATTGATATTGACTGATTTCATGTTTCAGTTGTTGATTTTGTTGCGTGTCTTGACAGTAAGGTTTCTCCATGTTTCAGAAGTTTCCTTTGAAGGTTCATAGGATGATTTAAGCAAGGTTACGCTCATCCTCTTGCCCTTGTTGATCCTATGGCTGTCTCACCTGTTCCTCCCAGACCTCTGGAATAGAAGTTGGTCTTACCGTGGTGTTTTAGGGTCCCTTGTCCTGGGTGATGTGGGTATTACAGCGATGGGAGGGGTCGGGGCTTGAAGTTTGGCCTGCACCCTTTTGTGGAGCCTCCGGCCCATGCAGCTTTCCTTTACCACACATGTCCCTTTTTCTAAGCAGCAATCAGGGCCCTGTTTCCTGCCCTTCAGAAGTATTTGCAGAACCTGTTGCTCTGTCAGTAACCTAACTCCTGCTGTCCTGCCTGCCCTGCCTTTCTCTGGAACTAGGGCACAGCAAGCCAGAGCCCAAAACACCACTTTGGTGTTCTGCCCCATTTTTTTCTCCAAGATGTAATTCTATTTTGCTACTCACCTGTGACTTTTACCTTTCTCGCTTTGTAGTTTAGATTTCATTAGTATGTAGGCTTGAAGGGAGGTTAAAAAAATGTGAACTTACAACTGGCAGTCTATTGGGCCACTGAACTTTTTTGGAAGTAATCTGTATTTATTCTAATTTTTCGCAGTGAGTTACCATGTCTGTACTACTGCATCTTTCAAACTGAAGAAAAATGTTTGTCTCACAGCTTTGGCTCTCCCTGCTTTCTCCACATTCTCTCTCCCAAATCGGTCAGGTGCTGCAGCGGTTTTGTGTAGCAAGTTTAAATATGAAACATTGTGACTGCCACCTAGGGATGGGAATTGGGCACTTCATTTTTTGCCTTTTTTTTTTCCTTCCCCAGTAAGCCTTTCTAGAAGTGTTGTTTTTTGGTCATTGTTATAGGCTCTGATTTTTAAAACTGCATGTGTAGAAAAAACATTGTAAGTTTGTGCGCGTGTGTGTGTGGTACTAGAAATTGAGTCCAGGGGATAGCCAGCTACATCCCCAGCAATTTTTTATTTTTTGTTGTGAGACACAGTATGGCTAATTTGCCCAGACTGACCTTGAATTTGCAGTCCTCCTTCCTCAGCTTCCCAAGTAGCTGGGATTACAAGTATATGCCTCACTTGGCTGAGATTATGTATTTTGGATCTTGTTTTCCTGGAATTCTAAAATTCTTGGCATTTTTAGCCTAACAGTAGAAAATAAGGGTAAGAGGACAAAGTAAAAAGGTAAATTCTCCAGGGATTGTCAGCCAGAATTTGATTTTGTGGCTGTGTGCTCCGTGGCGAAGTGTCTATCAGATGGTCCCAGGCCCTGAATGCTTACCTTTGCTATATAGGTGGAAGCCAGACACATAGCCATGAATTTATTGACCTTTGTACCTATTTTATAGCCCACCCCAGAGCATAAAGACTTGTTTGCTGTTCTGAACTCACTCTTTTAGTATTAAACAATATAGTTATGTACATTTATACACTTTAGTCTCTTCCCTTCAACACATTTCTGTGTCAGTTATTTGGTAAGATTCTATTCCTCATATTTAATGTCTTCAAAATTCTGTGAGTCTCTCAACAGCGAACTTGGCTGGAAACTTACCCTAAGTATTTGTTAGTTATTGGGGCAGTAATCTGCATAAGACTCAATTCTAAAATTCAATAGCCTTCAATAACAAGCATTTATTTTGCATAGGTATAAAGATCAACTGTGGTTCCATTGAACTAGTTTGGGTTCTCCCAGGGGAACTCAAGTGCCCACTATGGCTAGGGTTGAAGTCTGCACAACTCTTTCTTAGGGATCCAGGCTGAGGAAGTAGCAGCTACCCAGAACGTGTTCTTCCTTTGTGAAATGGCAGGAGTTCAGGCAGCAAGCCAAACCACTAACAGGACACATTTGGAAGCCACCAATTTAACTTTTATATTCTGTAGCATTGTTCTGTAATCTTCATATCTTGTTACAATAGTCTTGTGAGCTCTCAAAATGAAGGTTCCATTAGCAAAGACATTATCTTTTTAATTCTGTTTTATCATTCTTGGGATGAGGGTGTGTTTTCCTGCCACCTGTAGCGATGGTACTGTTGGCAAAAATATTTGTTTAAGGAGGAACTGGATCATGGTTTTCTGAGTGTTGACTTTGCAATAATCTCCTTCATCAATTTGTTAATGGATTAGTCATAACTATATCTGTCACACCCTTTTAGGTACAATTTACACAAAATGAATAATTTCCCAAAGTATAGTCTGTGTGATTTCTGTTCAGAAGGTAGATAACTATTCCCAAGGAGCATCGGTTTTATAAGAAGGTTGGTTTAATTACCTTCCTTTTGGCTACTTTGTAAAAGTGTGAAATTGATTGTGTTAGATATTTATCATCAGAAGGGTTAGGACACATTTTTTTGGCCCATATTTTTTGAGGCTTATCTCCATGTCTGACTGGCCCCATTGCTTTGGGCCTGTGGCAGCACAGCACACTATGGCAGGGGTAAGTGGCAGGGAGGACCTATTGAAAATAGAACGGAAGAGGCTGGATTCCCACAATCCTTCTTGGGGACCCCCTTTGCCCCTCCCCAGCCACAGTGACCTATAACTTCTAAGACTTCCCATCAACAACCAACACTTTCACCACTTCTCAATACTACCAGTTTGGGTATGAAGACTTTACATCCAGGCCTTTGGAGAAACCCAAGATCCAAGCTGTATCAGTTAGGATTTCTGGGTAGAGACAGATGAGTATCTTCAACTTTATTAGAAAATGCCAAGCATTTTCCACAGTGAAGGTACCGGTTTCCTCTCCTGGCATAAGTGTACAAGAGTTCTCATCTTTCAGCATCTTCCCCAATACTCAGTTTTGTCAGACCTCATATCTGCAGGGTTTAAATCAGCAGATCAGCTTGAATTACAAATTCTTAAAAAGTTGCATCTTTACTGAACTGGTACATACTTTTTTCTTGACATTATACCCTAAACAATACAATGTCACAACTATTTACATAGGATTTGCATTGTATTTTTAAATGCCTGTCATTTTTTTTGGCCTATTTTTTCATGGGTTCTATTTTCAATAGTTTTTTAGGATTTATTTAAAAATGTAAACTAGATATTGTTGGAATATATTTGTTTCAAGTGTATTCTCATCCTCTCTGTCTTGTTTTTCCTATGGTATATTTTCAGAAAAAAAGTTACTAATTTTAATATGGTTGAACTTACCAGGTCCCCTCTTTATATATATTGGACTTTTTGTATCTTTGGAAATCCTGTCCCATTCCAAGATTATAAAAATATTATGCTATATTGTCATGTAAAATATTCATAGTTTTTCTTTTTATAGTATAGCTTTTAATGGACTTGGAGTAGATTGTTATATGGTGTAAAGCTGGGCTCCAGTTTCACATTTTTTCATAAGAAAATCTATTTTCCATAACCAATAGATATTTGAAAGACCAGTCTTTGTGTAAGCAAAAATCTTTAGTGCTACTTCTTTCACACACGGAATGATCATAAATTCATGGTATGTCTCTATTTTAGTCTTATTTCGTATCTCCACATCAATACCATTCTACCTTAGTTACATTGTAATAATTGAAAATAATTCTTGCTAGGTGGTAAATTAAATAATCTTAATCTATATTTAAAAAAATTTCTTGGTTCTTTTTTGGCATTTTGTGCCTCTGTACTTTCATATACATTTTTAGAATCAGCTTCTTGGATTAGAACCCTCAAGAATTTTTGGAGTGTTTTATTGAATTATAGATCAATTTGGGACAATTGGCACCTTACATTGATGAATCTTTATAAATAGCAAAAACCATGGCTTGCTTACTGTCTTTCTGTATCTTTCTTGGTAAAATATTTTAATAAAGTGTTACTGGTTTCTTACATTTGGTCTTTACATATTTTTCCTAGATTGTATTTTTATGGATACTTTAAATATTTAAAATTTTCTTTTTTAAATTATTGCTAGTTCAAAGTTTTTTTTTGTATATTTTTGTTCATATCCAGCAACTCTGCTAAACTCATATATTCTGATATTTTATCTGTTGAATGTTCTAGGTTTTCTTAAGCACACATAATGAATAATGCCTTGCTTTCCACCTTATAATCTGCATATGTTTTTGCTCCTTTTTTGTGCTACTATATCTGCCATGGCCTTAGGATGACATAACAAATATAAAAGGTAGTATCAAGTATCTATTTGGTATGCTGACTCTTCTAGAGAAAACATTTAAAAGTATGAATTTGGTACAGATTTTTAAAAATTAGCTCATCACAAAATTTTTGCTTTGAATTTGACACATACACAGTTCTGTGAATTTTAACACATGCACAGATTCATGTAACTACTACTGTAATCAAAATAGAATATGTTCATCATTTCTCAAAATTTTTTTGTATGCTGCAGCTCTATGGTCAAATCCTCCCCTCATCTCCAACCTTTGGCAGCTGCCACTCTGATCTGTTCTTTGTCCCTCTACTTTCATCTTTCCCAGTTGTCAGATAAACATAATTAAACACTAGTTGGTCTTCTGAGACTGATTTCTTTTACTGCAGACAATGACTTTGAGATTCATCCATGATAGTGCATGCATTCCTTTTTATTACTGAGTTGTATTCCATTCCATGGGGACACAGTGGTTTGTCTGTATATTCATCCATTGAACTAAGCATATTTTTGGCTCTGCAGATTATTCTACTTCCTTTGATTAGCTTCTTAACCTATTATGCTTCAGTTTCTTCATTAATGGTGATAATAATGGTACCTTAATCATAGAGTTATAGTACAGCTGAAATGAGTTAACATATGAAGTACATTTGGCCCTCCATATCTGAGGGTTCCATATCCATGGATTTAATCAACCACAAATCAAAATAGTTGAAGAGAAAAAAAATGCATCTGTAGTGAGTATATACTTTTTTCCTTGCCAAAGAATTTAGTATAATGCCTATTTCCAGTGTTTATGTTGTGTTAGGTATTATAAGTAACCTGAGATGATTGAAAGTATATGGGAGGACGTGCATAGGATATATGCTTGTACTATGATATATGTACTTGAGCATCTGTAGATTTTAGAATCCTTGAGATGTCCTAGAATCAGTGCCCTGTGCATGCCGTGTTATAACTGTACTTGGAATAATGATTGTTATATAGTATCCGGTTAATTTTGTCACCAATATCAACAAAGACTTTGAGGTGAAACAGAAATTGACAAGCTCAGAGAACAGCAAGAGGCCAGTATGTCCGGGGTGTATTGTGTAGGAAGAAGAGTGGTGTGAAATGACAAGGAAAGGTGTGTGGGAATGAGATCATGGAAAGCCCTATGGGCTGCAGCAGGGGATTTTTATTTCATTGCAAGTGCAGTGGAAAGCCACAAGCGAGACGTGCTCTGGTTCATGTCTTCAGGAGATTACTCAGGGTGATGGGAGGGATTTAGTTATGGCGTTGGTAAGCGTGACAACCAGGCACCCTACTGGAAGGTACCATACCCATCTAGGGGAGAGATCTGGTGGCTTGGGTCATAGCGGTAGTTGTGGGGAGACAGTGACAAGTGGCTTGGATGTAGAAGCCACAGAACTTGATGATGGATTCATAGCTCAGGGCAACGTGTTCTCCACAAGTGCAGCAGTGTGGCCGTCAACATTATCAACACTCCTCTCCCTGTGGGGCTTTCCCAGAGGTTTCCCTCGTCCACTTTCGAATGGAAGCCTCATCTTTCATGCCTGATTTGTGAGATCCACATAGAGGGATAGCCTGTCTTTTGCCTATTTTAAATAAGGTCTACCCGACTTCTTTCCTACTCATACTCACAACCCTGAACACATTTCTAAAACTAGCTTATCCCAGAAAAGATCTGCACCTGGAGCATTTTGCTTTGTGTTCCCTGCCTCATGTATAGTTCTGGAATCCCACATGCTTAGCTGTTCTGCACAGTTGTCTTGACTGCTTATCCAGCCTGCTGGTAGTTTCAGTGATTGATGGCAGTTTCTTTGTACACTGGGGACTTACAGTTGAAATAAACATTATTTATTCACAGATGAAAATTGGACCAGAAATTTACTTTTGTCCTTTTAGCCTCCATTCACTCTACAATCTCTCATTCAAATAAGAAATAGTCTTAACTTTCTAATGATTTGAACATTAAAATTAGCCAAGGTTGGTTACTTAGTCTTGCTTTCAAATGGAGATTTTTTAAAAAACAGTTAAAAATAGAGTTCTCTGATCTCACATAGAAAATGTTCTTTTATTTCCTGCTCTTAACACATTTATGTTTGCTCTCCATGGGGCCTGCACTGGCATCGCCTCCTTAAAGACAAACGCTGACTCAGTCTTCATCTAGAACACCCTCATCCTGCTTTTTTTTTTTTTTTTTTTTTAACCTTATGGAATCTCTCCTCAAGTCAGTGTCCATTTATAGCATCTATTTATTTAGCTTATTTGTAGGATACCTCTGAGATCTAGGAGCTGCTCACTTGAATTTTATACCTCATTTTGTGCTTCTTTGTAACTGGCTTCTTTTGTGATCTTACAGAATACCAAGCTGCTATTTTACACTTGAAGAGGGAGCACAAAGAAGAAATTGAAAACCTGCAGGTATATCTCTTTGATTATACTGAACTGGCCATCTGATATTGACTTTTCTCAAGTGTTGAAGTAAATATTCCTCTTTTGTTGAAGCATTTCATTAGCCGGTATCAACATCTTGGACCTGCCAGAGGGCACTGACTTTATTGTGGGGTTGAATGTCTTGTGTTTAATAGATTTCAGTTTCTCAGTTTGAAAAAATACCATTAATGTCTTTGGATAAAAAATGAGTGTTTCACTTCTAAAACAGGAAAGAAGATAAGAATATTTAGACTTTTATTGTCAGCACTTGTTATCTTTCTTTTTTTTTTCAGTGATAGGTGTGATAGGAAATAATTTAAAGGTCATCTTTCCTATGCATAGTAAATTATTTTTGTTCTGCTTACTTACATTCCTGTGTTCATGTCTGTGTATCTCTGAGCATATCTTCCTGCATTGTGATGCCCTGAAGATGAAGGCACTTAGAGCGACCCTCATAGCAGGAAGTTATGCTGAGCCATTCTGTATCCACAGGGAGTGCCGGAAAGTTGCCAACTTGTTCCTCCTTTGTGGGCTGGCAGTGACTGAAGTATCTTTTTCCTTGTCCTGCCATCTAATGATCATTTATTTTTTTTGCATTTGTTTGTAATTCTTGGGGCAGGAAGTTCAAATAACTAAATATGCAATCAGAGTCTGAGTCTAGTTTCGATGGCTGGGGTAGTAACCCCATACTTTGGGAGAGAATAGTAGCAAAATTTAAACGTTTCTTGCTCATCTAATGCTAACTTATTACTTGCTAATTTAATGAATTTGTGGATGAGAGTCTTTTTAAAAATGTATTTTATTGGTAAATAGAAATTGTATAAATTTATGGTATACAACATGTTTTGAAATATGTATATATTGTATAGTGTGGAAATCAAGTTCCTTAGGGGACTTGTTTGTGATGAGGAAACTTAGCCTCTACTCTCAGCAATTTTCAAGTAGGCAGTACATTGTTATTTACTATTGTCACTATAATAGTTCTCTTGGACTCACTCCTCATATCCAACTGAAATTTTGTAGCCTCTGACCACCATCTCCCAAAGTGGTAGGATCTTGTGAAAAAGGTTCCCTCATATCCTGGGTACTTGTTGACCTTGGAGGGCCAGGGCCCAAATATTAGCAGTCTCCTTAGTCCAGTTGTCTTTCTAGTTCTGGTCTCTAAACTTCAGTTGTTGAATGCCCAGAAGAGAAAATCAGTTCTATTAATATTGTAATGGGAGCAGTGAGCTTAATTATTATAATCTCATCTGGATAGCAAGCAGCACTTTGAAATATAAAATATAGCCAGAGGACTGTTATTTCTTGTCAAACATGGTTGTTTTAGAAGTTGAATCCCCGCAGACAGTTATAAAGTTTTACAGAGAAAATTTGATATCAAGAGCCACACGTAGTATTTCAACATGACAATCATGATGTTATTTTTGAAACACATTTAAATGTCTATCTTAGTATAAAGTAACTGTTTAATCAGTTGTCTAATTACAAGATATTAAATGGCATAAATAAAATTTTTATCCAAATTTGTTATCTTTTAAGCATTTTGATTACCAGAGTGATATTTAAGCAGAATGTACTTGTGTATAGATGTACTTTAAAGATTACTGATGTCTAATCTCTAATCATCAGAGTGACATTGTCTGGACTATACAGTGCTTAGGTGCCTTTAACTGTTACAACACGATTACATAACAATGACACAAGCACAAGTCTGAGAACATATCTGCATCATTTGGCCATCTGGCCAACACTGGATTGGCATGTGCATTTCATCACAAATAGCTGGAACACAAGGAAATGCCAGATGTTTGAGCCTAAAACGTTTACCACCATAAACAACTTTTACCAGTAGGATGTGTTTAGTTTTGTAAGTTTAACCAAGAGCGTGTTAAGAAAACCTTACTGTTTTAGATATAGAAAGATTAGCCTTTTAATTATAGCCAACTCAAATATATCTTAACAATTGCTTTAGATGACTCCTGAGAACCAAATCATAACATTTAAATACTTTAATCTTATACATATTATCTTTAACCAAGGAAAAGCTCTTAAATTATTGTACAACAATAGACATTATATTAATAAACCAATCTTCCGATGTCATCTTAATTACCTAACAAACTGGATGGAAATATGGCACTAACTTTAAAAACATCTTTATTTTTATCTTGTTAATTCATTGTTAACCCTGTGAACAAAGGTATTTGGGCTATATCATGAGTATCTATCTATATACCAACCAAAATAGAACATATACCTGAAAATTGACACATGGAAACATATGTAGCCACCCAATCATATATAACCCTTATGCTATCAAACTTTATTTTTACGTCTTATGTAAGCCTTGAGGCTGTCTTCATCTGTTAATGTTTTAAATAAGTTTGGCTATCCTAACAATCTATACAAATGGTTTTCCATAGAAATCTCAAAAAGAGCTAAATAAAATAGAAAAAAAACTGTTGAGCTCAAAAAAAAATCCCCGCCTTTTAAAATGAAACAGCTGAAGGTGTTTTAGCTGGTTTAACATTGAACAGACGACAGATGGATATAACACAAGATGATTACATTTAAATCAGAGTGCACTCTCGGAGGTATTTGGTCAAGTTGAATTACAATAGCCCTTTTACAGTTTTTAGGTTTGTAACTATAAATAGACTAGTCAGAACTTTTTGTAGGTCAATTAACAGAGATCTCTTGTAATGAGAATCAGAAGGAATAAAAACCCTTTACACCTATGAAAGCAAAGACAGTTTTTAAGATGAGGCATAGGCTGCCAGTTTATAGTCTTCTTTTCAATAAGTGATAATATGCTTTAAAATAGCCAAAATACTATTTTCAATTATATATTAAGTCATTGAAAGTAGCAGAAATTTTATTTGATAAGTATCAAGGTGAATGAATTAATGCCACACCTCACTGAGGCAGATTTAAGGAGTTCAGAAAAGGAAATGAGTCCATTTCACAAAGTAACTGTCTGTCTCTTGGGGGAAAAGAGAGGTGGAGGTGCTTATCACCTCTGTTGGAAAATGGCCACAGTTACCTCCCCCCTTTGTCTTTGTTCTGGTGTGAAAGAGATTCTCAACTGTCTCAGAGGATTTGACATTGATGAGGGATAATATAAGAAACAGATTTGCAAAGAGGGTGGTATAGCAGTGATTCTGTAAGCAGGAGGTTTATTAACAGCCACGTTGTAAGGGCGAACACTTACATTTCCCCAAGTTGCAGATCAGCCCCATGCAGGCTGGAACAGCTAAACGCTACTCACAGTAACAGCAATGGCTCAGCTGCTTATATTTGAGTTCTTACTCGGATAAGCCTTGCTTCTAAGCACGTTGCATATATTATCTCATACCTTCTGTGTAAAATCTTAGGAGCTTACATCTAAAATGAAGAAAAGTGGTGTGTTAATTAGCTTTCTATTACTTAAACAAATACCTGAAATAATAAATAGGAGGAAAGGAACCAGGTATGGTGATGTACATCACTAATCCCAGTATTCTGGGAGGCTGAGGAAGAAGGATTGCAAGTTTAAGCCCAGCCTGGACAACTTAGTAACTTAGCAAGCCTCTGTCTCAAAATCAAAAATAAAAGGACTGTAGATATAGCTCAGTGCAAAAGTGCAAAACCTCTGGGTTCAATCCCCCCAGCACCACCACACACACACACACACACACACACACACATACACACACACACCCCACGAAAGGTATTTTGGCTTATTGTTGGCCCTGTTGCTTTGGGCTTCTGGCAGCACAGGGTATCATAGTGGAGCATGTGGTAGAGGAGGACCATTCACCTTATGGTGACTGGGAAGCACAGAGTGAAGGGGTTGAGGTGCCAGTCTCCCCTCCAGGGCATACCCCCAGTGACTTAACTTCCTTCCACTAGTCCCCGCTTCCCAAGAGTAGAGACCAGGCCTTCAACACTTGGGCCTTTGGGTGACATTCAAGATCCAAACTTACAGCAGTTGGAGATGGAAAATAGAAAGTAGAAAATAAAATATTTTGACTGTTATCTCTATTTAAAATATAAGTTAGACTAAGGTATGACTAGCAGTTGTAAAAACATTAACAATGTTCGTGATTATACTTTAGATTTTTTAATTTCTCAAAGCCTGTTCTTTTGATTGTACTAGTAAATTTAAAATTTTTCTACCTCACATGTATTTATTTTGGTTTTTTCAGACAGGGTCTTGTTATGTAGTTAATTCAGGCTGGCCTTGAACTCACTATGTAGCCCAGGCTGGCCTCAAGCTCACGGCAATCCTCCTCCCTTAGCCTTCCAAGCACTAGGATTACAGGCATGACCACTATTATAATTTACACTTAATTGCAAAACCCTGGGGCCATGCATGGCCCACTACTGCACTTGGAGCAGTAAACCCAATATATACCCTCAGCTCTAGTTTGAAACTATTCCAGCAGTCATAGGCAGCTCTCAGGAGGAAACTGGCCACTCTTATCTTGGATTTGACCTGGAGAAATGTTTTTTTTTGGCAAACACCACATTTTAAAGATTGAATTTGGAATAACCATTTTTAAATGGTAGGGATTTTTATATAAAAATCTGGATTTCTAGCAGTTTTTTTAAATTGGAAAATCTGGCAATGGTGTTCTTCTGTGTGACTTCAACCTGCTGGGCTTGCTAGTGAGTATGTGCTTCTACTAAGACACATGCTCTCCAGTTTGCCTCTGTCTACTCTGGGCCAGTTCACCTGTCTGGCTTCTCTGTGCTTTAACTAACAACCTTGTCCTCTGGGTGCTATTAAAACTAAAACAACTAGCTTGGCAGCTACACCAGCCAATCAGAACAGATGCCATTCATAAAATACACACACACACACACACACACACACACACACACAAAACCTGCCTAGCTGTACTTGTAGTTACCCACTGAATATCATTCCTATACTTATTTCTACAAAAAGCAAAGTCCTTTCTCTCATCACAGGATTAGTGGATAACAATGGGTAGGAGAATTACTGTTTTGATGTTCATTTCTTTATGTGTGATGTCAGTGACAGCCTTTATTGATTGTTAGAACTTTTTCCATTTTCAGATTGTGGACTCTCCCGTGTGTGTCTGAACAGGTCTCTCTAGAATAAGAATTTTGTGTTTAAAATGCACAGGGAAGGCAACTCATTCTGTTACCATATACAAGAATTGATGTGTATCAGATTTAGTTGTTTTGGGAATGTCCTCACAGAATTAAAAAAACCCCATCAGATTCAATAAACAGGGCATCTAAATTCAGCTTTATATTCTGTTTTTGACCATAGATTTGCAGCAAAGTCACTTAATGGTTCATTTCTCCCCACCAGCAGAAACCTGACCACCTAAAATGTTCTGATTGGGTGGTTGACATTTTTAGCCTGTACCCCAAAGCCTATTGAGTAAGAGAGCCTGGAAGTTTTATTCTCATGTAGACTCTGAAGCCAACATTTGTTGAATGCTAAACTACAGAAACCACTCAAGGCCAGGTTCTGAGACTGACTTTTCCAAATGTGCAGCAATTTACACCTATTCCCCATATAGTCCAAAAGCAAAGCTTTGTTGTTAATATGAATGAATCAGTTCCTATCGTGTTGCCTTGGTGGGTTGTTGAACAAAATTCATTCCAAAGTCATGTTTAGACACCAAAAAGGTTGAGAACTGAACATACTTTTTTCCCATAAGAAATAATGGAAAATCAAATAATTGGTTCTGAGGTCCAAAAACTACACTTATAAATACTTTTTTCCAGGACTTTAACAAATTTTACAATGATTTCTTTCTTTATCGTAGTTCTCACAGTTTTCCTCTTAGGTTCACTAAGTTTCTCTGGAGCTATGGTTATAATATTTTACACAAATAAAGTGGAAAAAAAGAAAAACCCAAAACACAGTGATGCATGTTGTAACACACTAACTTAAGCACTGTATGTTGTCTGGATGAAAGCAGCACTTAGACTGAAGTGTCACCCCTTTGTGTCTGTGGGGAGATGCAATGCATGGCTCACTTGTAGCCTATATAAGTTTTTTCAAGTCTGATTTTCAGTTTGACTATCAAGCAAAGTTACGAACACTGAGCAGAAATTTTTCAAATTTTTCTGTTCCAGTAGTGGAAAGTTTGAGCTTGGAGCCATTCAGTAGCCAAGGTATCACTGTATATTTGACTGACTTCAAATCTCCAATGAGGAAGTGTTGGCAAGTCAAGAATTTTGGATGATGACAATATTTCATGTCATTATAATGTGACCACCGTGAAGTTCTTTATTTTTTTCCAAGTGTTCCCTTCATTCACCAAACTCTGCCTTGAAAGTTTATGGTCACTTCGTGATACTCAGCACCATCTGGTTCATTTTTTAACTTTGGATAATTCTGTTTCTGACTTCATTTATGGAAAAAAAAATACCTTGTCTATAACAGTTCCTTACAGTTTCTCATTTGAGAAATTTTTGCACGGGGTAGCAAGTTCATGATTATTGTGTAGAAATATAGTTTAAGCCTGCCTTATTAAAGCATATGATAAAACTCATTTTCCCACAATACAGTAATTTGAGGCTGCTGAGAAGCTAGAATGTGAAAATCACTATCATAGAACTTTTATAGCTGATCTGTTCCCATTTGTAATTTGTGGGTTGGGTGGGATACTATTTTCTATTTAATGATAATGTACTTACACTGTGACCTCAGGAAATTTACCAGCTTTTCTGGGACTTAGTTTCAGCAGCTGTATAGTAATTCTGCTGCTGCTGAAGCTACCACCCTCCAAGGATGTGCAGTCTGATGTCCCCTCATGGAACCAATTCTGTAACACATCAGTGATTTCTCATTCTTTCTTCCCCATGTCTCTTTATAATTAGGCAGCTTCAGTTTAGAGTGTTCCTCAAGCTCTTTTGATGGAGGACGTCTTTGGGACATTTAATTTACCCTTTGAGGGTGATTTTCCCATGATCTTTCAGGCATTCTGCCTCTGTGCTCCTTATCATTGTGGTCCAAACCAGGCTTTCTCAGAACTCTTTCCACACAACAATGATACTTTGATATGTCCTTGACAAATGATTTCATGGTCAGATAGGTTTGAGAAATACTTGGTGTTCCCTTGTTAGACCTTTCCCATGATAGAGAACTATAATAGAGAAAAAGCATATACCTCTTTTATTACCCAAGAAACCTATTTTTGTAATGTTGCTCTTTGTTGATTCATATAATCTTATCATCTCATGCATAATCCACATCATAAGTATAAGTTAAATTTTTTGACTGGTTCCATTACTCTTTTTTTTTTTTTTCACTATCAAGGTTCTGCTATTACTGCCCAGTATAAACACCTTGGAGGGAGCAACAATTTTGTTTTTCTCTGTGTTCTTTATAGTATAGCAAAGTTCTTGACCCATGAATGACAATAATTTTTATAGTTATTGTTGAAAAATAAAAGTTCCTAGCCCATATCAAATTAGTACTCTATGCTCTACTTATGTTCCAGATATTTAGCATTAATATTATAAACAGTAACTGTAGAACTATATAGCAAAGTAATAGACTTGTCTCCATTTTTCAGATGACAGAGATAATGACTTGTCAGAAGTTCTAGACTAGTAAGTGGGGAACCTAAATTTGAATCCATCTAGGTCTGTCTGATTTGCACCCAACACTCATTCCATTAATCAGTAAAGAATTAATAGAAAGGAAATTAGATTTCAAATCAGAAGATCTGGATTCTGGTCTCGTGTTTGGGGCTATGAACACAGTGAACTTGAGGCAATACTTTGGGCTCAGTTTTACTAATTCTAAAATCAGGGATAAGGCCATATAGTTTCTTGTATCTTCTTTAGATTTTATCATTGGCCGCTTTACATTTTAAATCAAACAACACACCTGATTTATCCATACTCTGTTTTTAATTTAGGATTATATAACTCAGAATTTAAAAATTCCTGTTATTTACACTCTCTTTCTATTTTCTTCATTATGACTGCTTGCTGCTTCTAGAGGTTCTTCTTTATAGCCAGTAGTCTCTACTCAGTTCTGCTTGCCTCTGTGGAAGAATATGTTTAGGTTTTCAGCTATACTCTGCATGGAGCACTCTAGCTTCTGGAGTCTTAGGCAATCTTCAGTGAAAGAGTGAAGAAATGTAGCTCTTAGAATAGTCAAGGAAGCTTTTAAAGGAGGTCCCCTTCTTCCTTGTTCCAGGAAGAAAATGTGAGTGTTGGGTGGGTAGGACTTCTTTGGATCTCTACTTCCTCGGTTTTTAAAGGTGAAGAAGAAAAAATACATGCCCTTTGTCCTCCTTTTGCAGAGCTAAATAATTCAAGAATAGTGTTTTTGGCCAGCACTTAAGCAATGGGGAAGTCAGTGCCATGGAAATGACAAATTGTTTTGTCTGCTTTTAACTGATATTCTTTGGATTGTGGAACAGAAGAAAAAGAACCAGCCAATACCGACATTTCCTTTACGGGAACCATTATCGTTTACCCCATTCATCACATGTGCAGTTCCTAGCTGAGAGGAAATGTCAGCAAGCAGTGGCCTCTGGCAGGCCCTTGCTCATTGTGCAATGCAGTCACATTTATGGTAACCCCACTGTGAAACCTTGCAGGGACAGTTGCCAAGTGGAAAATTAACTTAAATTTTACCTTGTCCCTAAGAGAACCAAATGGTACGTTAATGTCCATTAAGAGAAACTTGTACATGTCCTTAGAAAGTTCACTGGTCCCTTTATAATAGCCTACACACTGCTGTTGAAACAAAATTGAGTGCAGACTACATTTGAGCTGATAAAGCTAGGTTTATAAAGACATAAATTCTGAGCCTTTTTCATTTATGTTCATCATTCTCCACAACCCAACACATTTAAATTTCTTAATTCCTGGAGAATACTGTGAGGAAAAGAGAGCAATTTTTAGACTAGTAAACAAGACTTCTATAAAATATGAAATATATGGCAATTTTTATAAAACTTTGTTGGTATTCCCCTAAGTGCTGATATCAGTATAAATCATTACTGAGATGTCAGAGTTCTTTTAAATATTGAGAAATATTTTAATTTATTGTACTCTGGATGCATTATAAAATGTTGTGAGTTTTATAGTTAAACATTGTGAGTTCACTGACTCAGTAATGTTAAGACCTCTCTGAGGCTGTCTAGAGACCTATAGATACATTTGAAGTTCTGTTTTGATGGAAACCAATGAAATAGTTAACTCCTAGTTGACTTAGCAGCCAGGAGTACTTTGCCTCAGCCTTACAGCTGCTGTCTTGCCCCACATAATTCAGATATGATGTTGAGCTGTGTTCACTGACTGAGGGGGCTGAAGATAGAGTGCAGAACATATTTCTGAGTTACTTGTATCAGGGAGGCTAATGCTGGCTATACTTCTCCTTCATGCACCATCAGCTCCAGTCTTCCCTGCATGCCAAAACTATTTTTGCAATAAAGACAAAATTCCCAAAATATACTTTCATATACATAACTCTTCCTTTTATAGTTTATCTTTTTTATATCCAATAAACACTAATTTGTACACCTGTCAAAGTATGAAATGTGATAGGGGTGAGACATCATTTAATAATACTGGTAATGATTATAATAATCACAGCTATGTTTATTGCATATTACTATGTGCCAGATGTCACAGTTGACATATATATCATGGACTATGTTATTTAATCTTTACATAGATTCTATACTCAGAAGATTTACTGTTTAGATGGAGAAACAAGATTTATAGTATCAAGGCTAAGGAAAAACAGACTGCTTAAGCTAAGTGCCTAATATTACTCAGAGACTAAGTGAAAGACTGTGTGAGTATTAGCATTTTAAAGTTATGTGCTTTTTATGGAATTTTCCAATTTCAGATCTCTACTATGAGATTTGTTAAACCTTTGATATTCTGATTGCCATAAATGAGTGCCAATTTCTTATAGAGTCTGTGGAAGAGGTTGTAGGAGTCTATGTAATACAGTTCTGTTTATTTTGTCTCAATACAAAATATATAATTATCCTTATTTGCTACATATACACGTAGTAAACATAAAGTGTTGAGAAATGTTTACAACAGCTGTGTGGTTCTGTGCCATAGATCATCTGGGAATTTTCCATTTATTTTAGAAGCCGTACCCAGTCTCACCACTGGGGGTCAGCTTGACCCTTTCCTTCTTAAACTCCAAGTAGATTTTAAAATCGAAACACATTCCAGTTTTACACTAAGTTTTGCTTTACATATATAGGGCAAAAAGAAACTCCTTCATTTTAATTTATTTCACAGAAAAATATACACAGAAAAGTAGAGAAATGCTGGCGATAAAGCACAAGTTGATGTGCTAGTTTGCTGTCCCATCGATTGTAGACTATAGTTTGGAAAACACTGCAGTGGAGGAAGGCAAGAGACTTTCAGATCTTTTAAAAGTTCCCTACTTTCATCCTCAGGACAATGAGAATTTACTGACAAATGAACAGATTTGCATTTCCCAAAGACTTCCCTGGCTGCTGTTGTAGGGGATAGATGGCAGGGCCCAGCAGGACTGTGGAGGAGACAGCTAGGAAGTGTCTCAGTTATTCACGTGGAAGTGCTGGTGGCTATGCCTGAGATAGGGTTATGAGGGAGAGAATCCACTCTCTAACCATGAGCGCTGCTTTTCTATTAGTGCTGACCTGTGCTTTTGCCAAAACTGAGGCTAGCAACGCTGGCACTGTTGCTTCTCTGTAAATGTTCACAGCTCGATTCTCCCTCTGGCACCTGGAACCTAGTAAGTGTACGCTAAGTCTTCGAAGAAAGAAGGGCCTGACAACAGACTGCCTTTGTGATTTTGAAATGAGAAAGCTTTTTCTTCTTAACACCTTTTCCTTCTCTGAACTCAATGTACTCTTATCTACTAAAAGTAAACATAATAAAGTAGTGAGAAAACATAGAAAAAGTTTCCTTTCCAATTTGATAGATAGACCTTATGAATTGAACTATATGAAACTGCTGATATTTGACATGTTTTGACTTAAAAACAAGATGGCTTTTTTATATGGCTTAATCAAATGTATCCAAAGGCAAGGAGGTGAACTTGTGTTGGAATAGCACTCCTGTGGGGGTTGTACTCTGAAGTGTTCCCTGATCCTGAAGCAAGAGTTAAGGGACTGCAGCTGAAGTGTCCTGAGGTATTGCCTCTAGAGGGTGAAGCATGTATTCTCTGGGAACTGTGGTTTTGAATTAGAGTTGTTCAGGTGTCTCATGACTTTTGTGTTGAGTGTCACTTAAAGAACAATCTTGGTTAAGCGCTTTCATAGCCTTCATGAAATTCATGAAAAATAAAGTTAGTGAAAATTGTTTACTTGAATTAATGTTCTCTTGTCTAGTCAATAGGCCAACTACATCATTAATCTTTCTAACTGAGCCCAGATTACCTTTTACTCCATTAAAAAAGTGAATAATTATTACCCACCATTGATTGGTTTGATATTTGTGGTACAAGTCTTTATAAAATTACTGTGTTCTTATCCCTTCCTGAATCTTTTATTATAAAACTTCATTTTCAAGACTAATAGGAATATGATAATATGATATAGACATACACATTGGAAAACGGCTAGGAAATTAGGAAAGGAAATGAGGTAAATATCTAAGTCTATTGATCACATCTTTTTCATTAAATAAATATCTGGTTAGATATTTTATTTCTCCCACATATATCAGTTTTTTGTTTTTAAAATTTGAAAACTAAGATATGATCTATTGATTAATAACCTGGGAGTCTTTTCATTTTTTCATTTATTTTCAATTCGCCCTGCTGAAAATTTATGAGCTCTGCCCATACTTTTCCCAGTGCAAACCATGTCTTTTGAGTTCTCAAGCTCACCATCTCCTGACCATCTTCTGTGGTGAAATCTGTGACTTTTTGTGATGCAGAAAGGGGTTTTTCTTTTTGATGTTTCATTTTCAGTGCATAAAATAACATTGATTCCAATTTTGAATATAATATAGTATCATGATTTTTCTTTGAAATTCCAGCATTGTAGAGAAGTGGCTGAATCTCGAAGGTTGGCTGCCAAAAGCAAAGTGAAACTCCTTCCCTTTTTTCCTTTTCCTATAAAAAAACAGTGGATGGGCTAAAAAAAACGAGGAGGGGAGAAAACAAGATTGCATTACAAATCTGGCACCATCAGCCACACTAGTAAAATCAAATCCAATGTTGTTTTATGACTCTGAATTTATGTGAGTGCCCAGGATCAAAGGGCTCGAATCCCACTGGACTACAAGGTCCATAGTTCATGGCAAAAACTCATCAAAAAGAACATTTTAGTCATTTAAGCTTTTCATTTTAATCAGCCACAGTAATAAAAGAGCCTTTAGGTGTCCAAAAACATTTTGCAAGATCAAGAGGTTGTTGGGTGGCTCGTAGAAGCAGCTTTCTTATTGGATCCATATAATGCCTGTGGCCTTAGGGTGTCAAAGGGCTACTGCCTCCACATTGTTTGCCCTCATGGGATGATTTCTTTTGGTTCTTCTAACTGTGCATTATGTGATAATAAATTATGGTGTCTGACGGAAGGACCATAAAATTTTCACACCATTTATCAAGCTATTGCAGCCATTTAAGGTTAGATCTCTGACAGCAAGCAAGGTACTTTGTAATGTTTAGCAAGAAATGGAGTCTCCTGCCTGGATCTTGGTCAGTATCGGCAGACAGATCTGCATAGGAGAAAGAGCATGAGGCTTCAATCCAAAGTCCCAGCCTTGAGTCAGAGCCCTGACATTTTCTAGGATTGTGGTTTTGTACAGTCCATGGTACTGTTCAGAATATGTATGATAATATTTGTGAAGTTCCTAGACAGCATTAAGAATGGAAATGCACACCAACCAGGACCAATCAAAACTAGTCTGGCTATTAGTCAGTCACATTTAATGACTGCCTTTGGTCACACGAGGTCGGTCGTACATTAATGAAGATGACTGGAAGAATTTTGCTGACCTGTATGAAAGCTTTCAGAATCCAAAGAAGAAAAGTCAAAGTGGAACAATGTTTTGACTTGGACAGAAAGTAACTTTAGCATAAAATAAACTTCTAAGGATTTTTTTTTTCTTTTTTATTGGTGCCCCTATGTTGTAACAGTACAAAAAAATGGTATCTGGGCCGAGGATTTAGCTCAGTGGTTCTGCCACCTACCTCGTAAGCGCAAGGTCCCGAGTTTGATCCCTGGTACCAAAAAAAAAAAAAAAAAGGTATCTGTAAGTTTCTTTTTAATTTAACAAGTTTGATTAATCTATAAAATCACAGGTTGGTAAATGCTGTGATATGGAATGATCAGGATTACTTGAGATTCATGCTGTTGAATAAATTAAGATATTTATAAAAAAAAAAAAAAGAATGGAAATGTACCCACTGTAGATTATGCATGAAACCAGCCTGAGCAGAAAAAAGCAAGATTTTCACAGAAGACCTTAGCGGATAAACTGGGAAGCTAGCTAGAGAGAAGTAAATTGATGAGAAAATGTCCCCAAAATGCGGAAGATGGTGAAATCAGGGACTTGGGATGTGGAATTAGATCTGAGATGAAGGAGGGGACATTTCTTTTTTAAGACTAAAAGAACGAAGGCCTGTTAATACCTGTATTCATTCTTTGCTTGGTTTTTAGCTTTGTTCCCTCCCCCAACTCTTAGGAAAAGAAACTAAGATGCCTGATATTTTTCCACCTGATATCTCATTTCTAGTTAATAAATGCAACCATTTTTTATGTTAAATTTCTTCCCTCAATCATGCTGCTTCCTTGAGCTTTATGCTTCCTCTTGTTGACAGAGTCCTTGAACATTAATTACATGTAGCAAACGCTTCTACAACTTGGTTCCGTTGTTTCCTCTGAAACAGCTCCCCAAACCACAGATGAAGTGGCTCAATTGTTATTGGCCATCCTCTCTTAAGTCTTTTTCAGGCTTGGTTTTGAAATCTATCTCCTCCGTCATCACCTGGGAGAGTGAGTCCTCTCCTCTTTGTTTTCTTCTTCTTCTTAGTGTAGTTCTTTGTCATATTTCCTTCCCTCTCAGTTCTGCCTCTGCAGTATTGCAAATGTGGCCCTCAAAAAGTGACCTTTAGTCACTTGACTTTTTAATCTTCATCACTCAGAGACTTTATTTATTGCTGCAAGTTTATTTAAAGGCTTCGTAGTTCTATTTATTTGGATTCAAACTTTTCCTGGAGTCCCAACTCCACATTTGTATCTTTTTTTGTGGGAAATGATACTAGAAAATGTTTTCAGTATCTCAATCTTAAGATTTCCAAAGCCAGACCACCAGAAAAATCATATTATCACATGATGGAAAGGATCATCTTGACCCTTATCTGTTTCCCGATTCTCTCCACCCTCCAAGATAATACAACATAAATTAGTCTCTTTTCTGAACTGTCCCCAACTCCAAATTGGTCTTTTGCCCACCCATTGTTTCACCACTTTGCCATATGAGAATTGTTCTACCAAAGATGGAGAAAATGCTAACTATAATATAACCGATGTACAGAAAACTCACCACATTGCCTATAATGGAGAGTGGTGCTGAGAATTTGCTGGCTGAGTTTTAAAGCACCATAATAAAACCAAAATCTTCAGATACAGGAACAAGATGGAATATATTTATTTCTGTTAGGAATACACAAGTCAACTGGAAGATAACAAGGCCACATCTAGCAAATAATCCAGTTTCAAAGTAATGCTTTTTAAGGGCAATGGGTTGCCTAATAATTTCCTTCTTTCTCTCTCTACTTTTTATCTCTGTGAGGTTAAAATTGCACCCTTCTAAACAACTTGATAGATTATTGCATAATTCTCAGAAGAAAATCTTCTAGGCATATGAGATAGGAGTAAGTGTCCACGTTGACTCTGTTCTGTTATGACTTAGACTCAAACCGTGGACTCCAGCAGCATCACTCATTCCTCACTAACTAGCAGTCTAATTACAGAAGAGCAGTGGAGAGACAGAGGGGCTGCCAGCTGTCAGGAGCACCTCTTATAGCAATTTTACATTTTCCCCCAAACCTGCAACCAAGTACCACCCATAGCAAAGGATTTTTATAGACATCATTTCTGAGAATGTAGAGAATTTTGCCTTAAAAATTCCCCAAGTAATCTTTTAAAACCAATGAGAAAGACAGACCCTTGTAATACTCCATATTTTAGTATTAAACTATTAAGTATTTCTTCTACAAAGACAGATCATATTTAGATTTAATTCTATAATTTTCTTACCAGTGTTAATATAGATTTGAAAATCTGAAAAATACACGAAAGACTAATACAAGCAAGTAATTCCACAGAAAGTAGGAATTTGTTTATTGTTTCCTGGTGTGTGTGTGTGTGTGTGTGTGTGTGTGTGTGTATGTATTTTGTGACAACTGAAATTGAGGTGGGGGTATATTTCAACAAAGCAAACTCAGACAAAGAAAAATCTTCATGCCAATCTTTATAAAAATCAAAATTCCTTTCTTTCAAACACCTCAACCATCTTAATGAGCTTCATATGCTGTATTAATATTGTGTTCAAGGACATGCAATCAGAAAGCCTTCTGATGCTCTGCTGTGCAGTGGAGGAGAGGTGATGGCCCAATGTTAGAATTCCTAGTAATCTAAATATTTAGAGTGGAAGTAGTTTGTAATTACTTACAGTAGACAACTGGCATGGATATTTGAGCCAGTTCATTTTTTCATTAAGGATGTATGGCAAAAAACTGGCAAATGTTATCTCTTGTAGCTGACAAACATATTCCTTGAAGCAGCAATATGTCAATGGTACGAAACACTACAGTCATGTGGTTTGACAAAACATTATCCAGCTGACCCTCTATCATTAACCTAAGCAGTTATTAACCTTTGAATGACTTGTGAAGGAATTATGTATGAGTTTTTGGATAATACTGCCCCTGTCTTTTCACATTATTAATATTTACAGCTATAACATTAAAATAGATTGCTGAGGAGAAAAATTATAGGCATTCATAACCCTCTAGCAAAGTAAATTTGAAGTGACACTCAAACTTTGCATAAAATAAAGATTTATTTTGAAAATATTTTATAAATCCCATGTTTGATCAGTTAGGAAATCAGGCTGATTTAAATTCATATCTTCCATTTACTGGGGAAAAAACTGGTCTTGTAACAATTATCCTTTCAAAAAGCACAAATTATGGAGAATGAGTATCAATCAAAAGTAATACAGTTTAATGGAAGGGGGAGGGGAGGTCAAGAAGACTGTGGTTTGTCTATATTCCAGAAGAAAAGAATCAAGTCAAAATGAGACCTGATCCTTTCCAAGTTATTTTGTCCGCTGTATCTTACTAGAGTGTAATTTCACATTCATTTTGATGTTCCAAGTATCATTAAACATCTAGTAATCAGAACAAATGTTCTGCCAAATCCCACTTATTGTCTTAAGTGTTTAAAGCATCGAACACCCTAGATTTATAAATATATAATTAAAATCTCCATCTAAAAAAAATAAACCTAGATAGGGGATTTACATTTTTCCTAATCCATGTTTACACAAAGAAAAATCTGTTTTCAAATATTACATCAGATCTTTGTGAATTCAAGTAAATTGGTGTGACACTTTGCCAAAACTGTTTCTAAAAATGATTGGTATTGATGCTCTGTGGTCAGGGAACCTTCTTTGTGGAATTTTCTTGTTAGTCAAAAATAACACTATTTCAGGGTTCCTTGCTGTTTCAAGCACATGAGCTTAAGTGCACTTTGTAAATTGTACACTGTTGGCCCAAATACATCCTCGGTTGCAAGAATTCCATGTGAATCAAGCATAGCTCTGGAAATATTTCTGCCTTTTCCCAGATCAGTGATGGCAAACCTTTTAGAGACTGAGCACCCAAACTGCAACCCCAAACCTACTTATTTATCACAAAGTGACCACACTGCAGTGAAACCTGAATACTGAGGTTTTAGTTTAGAAAAAAACAACTCATACACTTGGCTCATGTGCCAACAGAGAGTGCTTTGCATGTCCGCTGCAGCACATGTGCCATCATCGGTTTGCCACCACTGTCCTAGATAGATCCAAACTGCAGATGTTTGTAAGCTTGGTCACTTTTCTGCAGAAACTCAAGGAGACTGGCCACCACACAGACTAAATCTGTCACCCACATCATTCTGGGCACTCTTTCAAGACTTTATATTGCTCAAGGTATTTGCATGACCCTCTTCCCATCATTTGGAGTCTGTCTTGGTGAAGGAGTATTGGAATAGCTCATCACACTTGAATGCACATGCAGGAAAATACTTTCATTGCTTCCTTGATGATATTGGAATGAAATATAGTTAAAACTATAAAATTTTTACCAAATAAAAAGTCATTTGCAGTCACAGTGATGGAAATATTAATATGTTTGTTGTAGAACATTTATTTTTGACTCATTTGGAGTTAGTTCAATTGTTGATTCCCAAAACTGGGCCTTGTGTGTATTATAAAGTAATTCAGTTGGAGGAATCACTAAGCAAAACAATTTACCATGGCTGTATGGCATGGACCTATAACTTTGGACTTAGAATTGCTAAATCTTCATGAGATCTGTTGGAAAGAACTTGTCACAGTCAGCTATGTACTTACTGGCTGTGACCTCAATGAGGAATAATAGCAGTAATCATACCAATCAGATTATCTGTATAATTAACAGGCCCTGTGTGGGTACTCATTCCAGTTCCTTCCCCCTTCTTTTCCTTATGCTAGATGAACCCAGTAGTTATGAACACAACAAAGTTAGGGATTTTTAAGAATTGACCAGGGATATTGGAAAACTCTTACAATTCAACAGTTTCCTACTAGACAAAAAAAAAAAAAAGAAAAAAAAAAAGAACAAAAGAGACAGAAATTAGAGTCCTCATAAAGTTGACACATTTAGAAGTTGGAAGAAAGAGAAGGAATCATAGTAGGCAGGATAATATCACAGATAACAAGAAGACCAAGATTTTGTACTATCCAGGAAATCTAAAGACCATTTTCAAGATGAGCTATACAGAGTTCCAAAGGAAAATACAGAATTATCCCCTAAATTGGATAATTTAGGAAAGCCATTAGCTGTTTATGTGAATATTTTCAGTACAAGAATGGCAGCCTAAATTAGATTTTTTTTAATAAAGTACACAACATATGGTAAAGATGCAAAAGACAATAGCTAACTCCCCATCCTTTGGAACATTTGTCAGTGAGCACAATGGAGGATTTTATTTCAATGAGGTGGCAGAATTAAGGCACATACAAGTGCTTTGTTTTAGTAAACATTTTAAAAAACCCCTCCAAAACCAAAACAACAAGAAACCCCAACCAATCAAATAAAAATTGCTTGCAAAAAAATCACAGAAACATTAAGAAGTCTTCTACGTAAATGTTATCCTGGCTTTTTATTGTAAGATATAGTGTTAGTTTGGTGTGCTTTCTCATGATACATGGATCCCACTTACCACAATTTATGTAAAAGAAAGATTGAGTTTTAGGGCTGGAGATTCAGCTCAGTGGTTCTGCCACCTGCCTCACAAGCACAAGGTCCTGAGTTCAATCCCCAGTACCAAAAAAAGGGAAAGATTGAGTTTTATTTACCACAATATGTGTGTTAGTTGCTTTTCTCTCATTGCTGAGACAAAATACCCAACATCCAAAGTTAGAGGGGCAGGAGTTTATTTGGCTTACAGTTCATAGAGGTTTCAGTGCATAATCGGCCAACTCCAGGGCAGGGATGACAAACAGGCATGGAAGCAGAAACAACATGGCGTGCACAAGGTAGCAAAGATAACAAGAGAGACTTTAACAGCACCTTCCAGCCCCTTTTATCTCATCCAGACTACTGGGAGGTAGTTGTTGTTAACTGTATCCAACATTATATAAACCTACAGAGTATTTTTTTAATTGAATTCTTTTATTGGTACATTGTAGGTATACAACACAATTACATTTCTTATTGGGAATTGTACCTTTATATAATGCATCTTGGTTCTTATTTTTTCCCCTTTCCTAGCCCTCCCTTCACCCCCTCCACCCTTCCCTATTTACAAAGACTTTATTTCCATTTTTTCCATTTCTCATCATTTTTCCTTTCCCTTCTTTCTTTTCCCCTGCCCATCCCACTACCCCTACCCCTTTGGACCTTTTCTTCCTATTTTATATTATTGATTATTCATTCTAATCATTGGTACATTTTGGGTATACAGTATAATGACATACATCATTGGAAATTTGCACCTTTACATAGTCTCTCTCGGTTCTTATTTTTCACCCTTGCCCAGCCCTTCCTTCAACCCCTCCATTCCTCCCTATTTACAAAGATTTTGTTCCTATTTTTCCGTTTTCTCATATTAATTCCATTCCCTTCTATCCTTTGCCCTAGCCCTCCCACTTCCTTTCCCTTTGCCCCTTTTTTTTCTATCTCACATTACCTATTATACATTTAGTCCTTATTACACTTTCACTTTCTCACACCAGAGGAACTATTCGATATTTATTCATGTGTGTCCTATTTATTTCACTTAAGAGTATCGCCTCAATGTGCATCCACTTAGCTATAAATGTCTCTAGTTTCTGGTTCTTTATGGCTGAGTACTACTCCATTTTATAAAAAAACCACATTTTCTTTATCCAGTCTCCAGTTGATGGGCATTTGGGCTGTTTCCAAGTTTTAGCTATTACAAACTGTGCTGCTATGAACATGGGTGCACATATATCACTGTGCTATGATTCTTTTAATTCTTTGGGGAAGATCCCCAGCAGTGGAATAGCGGGGTCAAATGGAACTTCCAGTCCTAGTTCTTTGAGGTATCTCCATACTGATTTCCACAGTGCTTGCACCAGTCTACACTCCCACCAGCAGTGGAGCAGGGTTCCTCTTTCCCCACAGCCCCGCCAGCATTTGTTATTGGTTGATTTCATGATAGCAGCCATTCTTTCTGGAGTGAAGTGGAATCTCAGTGTTGTTTTCATGTGCATCTCTTGAATGACCAGTGTTGTTGAACATTTTTTCATGTATTTATTTGCTATTTCTACTTCTTTGTCTGAGAAATGTCTGTTCATTTCAGATGCCCATTTTTGGATTGGGTCTTTAAATTTGGGAGGTCTGATCTTTTTAAGTTCTTTATAGATTCGAGATAGTAGACCTTTGTCTGAGGAAGAGCACGTGAAGATTTTTTCCCACATGGTGGCTTGTCTCTTCACACTGCTGGTGGTTTCTCTTGCTGTACAGAGCTTTTTAATAAGAAGAGATCCCACTTGTTGATTGTTTGTGCTAGTTCACGGCAACTGAGGTTTTATTCATAAAATCTTTTCTTACATCGATGTCTTCAAGGGTTCTACCTAACCTCTGTTCCAACTGGATCAGAGTTTCTATTTTAATATTTAGATCTTTAATTCATTTTGATTTTAGTTTAGTGCATGGTGAGAGATTCAGGTCTAGTTTTAATCTTTGGCAAGTTGAAGCCCAATTTTTCCAGCACCATTTATTAAGAAGGCTATCTTGCCTCCAGTGAGGGTGTTTGGCTCCTTTATCAAAGATGAGATGGCTGAGTGTGTCTGGGGTTGTTTCTGCATCTTCTAATCTATTCCACTGGTCCTCAAGTCTGTTTCTTTGCCAGTACCATGCTGTTTTTATCACAATAGCTTTGTAGTATAGTTGCAGGTTGGGGATTGTGATACTGCCTGCCATGTCTCTGTTACCTAGAATTGCTTTTGCTATTCTGGGTCTCTTCTTATTCCAAATGAATTTTTGGATTGTTTTCTCAAGGTCCATGAAGTATGCTGCTGGGATCTCAATTGGAATTGCATTCAATCTATATAGCAGTTTTGGAAGTATGGCCATTTTCACTATATTAATCCTTCCTACCCAGGAGCAGGGGATGTCTGTCCATTTTCTGATATCATCTTCAATCTCTCTTTTCAGAGTGCTATAGTTTTCATAGAAGAGGTCTTTGATTTCTTTTGTTAGGTTGATTCCTAGGTATTTCAGTTCTTTGGATGCTATTGTGAAAGGAATTATTTGCCCTATTTCTGTCTCAGTGAGTCTGTCATTGGTGTAGAGGAAAGCTATTGATTTTTGTGTGTTGACCTTGTAACCAGCTACTTGACTGAATTTGATTAAGTCTAGAAGACTGTTGGTGGAGTTCTTGGGGTCTTCTATATAGAGTATCATGCCATCTGCAAATAATGATAATTTGACTTCTTCATTACCTAGCTTTATTCCTTTTATTTCTTTCTCTTGTCTAATTGCTGTGGCTAATGTTTCCAGAACTATATTGAACAAGAGTGGTGATAGTGGACATCCTTGTCTTGTTCCTGATTTTAGTGTGAAGGATTTCAGTTTTTGACCATTTAGTATGATATTGGCTGTTGGTTTTTCATAGATGGCTTTTATCAGTTTGAGGTAGAGATCATCTATTCCAGTTTTTTGTAGGGTTTTTATCATAAATGCATGTTGGATTTTGTCAAATGTTTTTTCTGCATCAATGGAGATAATCATATGGTTTTTGTCCTTGGCTCTATTGATATAGTGTATTACATTGATTGATTTTCGTATATTGAACCATCCCTGTGTCCCTTGGATGAATCCCACTTGATCAGGGTGTATGATCTTCTTGATGATCTTCTGCATTCTATTTGCCAGTATCTTATTAAGGATTTTTGCATCTATGTTCATTAGTGAGATTGGCCTATAGTTCTCTTTTTCAGTTGGGTCTTTCTCTGCTTTGGGGATCAAAGTGATGCTTGCTTCCAGGAATGAATTTGGGAGTATTGCTTCCCTTTCAATTTCATTGATGAGTTTAAACAGTAGTGGCAGCAGTTCCTCTCTAAATGTCTTTTAGAATTCAGCAGTGAGGCCATCAGGGCCTGGGCTTTTCTTAGTTGATAAGTTTTTAATTACATTTTCAATTTCATTGGTTGATATTGGGTTGTTTAGAATTTTTAGATCTTCTTCATTCAACTTTGGTAATTCGTATGTATCAAGGAATCTGTCCATTTCTTCTGTGTTTCCCATCTTATTGGCATATAGGTTCTGGAAGTAGGTATTGATGATCCTCTGGATTTCTTCTGGGTCTGTTGTAATTTCACCCTTTTCATTCTTAATTGCATGGATTTGGGCCTTTTCTTTCCTTTTTCTGACAAGGTTGGCTAAAGGTTTGTCAATTTTGTTGATTCTTTCGAAGAACCAACTCTTGGCTTCATTGCTTTTTTTGTATCATTCTCTTAGTCTCCATTGAATTGATTTCTCCTCTGATCTTTATAATTTTCTCCCTTGTATGAACTTTGGGGTTGTCCTGATCTTCTTTTTCTAGAAGCTTGAGGTTCAGCATCGGGTTGTTTAATTGGGCTCGTTCTGTTTTCCTAATATGCGTATTCATTGCTATGAATTTCCCTCGTAGGACTGCTTTCATTGTGTCCCATAGATTCCGATATGTTGTATTTTCATTGCCATTTAATTGAAGGAACTGTCTGATTTCTTCTTTCATTTCCTCTGTGACCCATTGGTTGTTCAGAAGTATGTTGTTCAATTTCTACATGTTTATGAAATTTTTCGAGTTTCTTTTGCTATGGATCTCCAATTTCATGGCACTATGGTCTGATAATATACAGGGGATAACTTCAATTCCTTTGCACTTACTTAAACATGTTCTATGTGTGAGTATGTGGTCTATTTTGGAGAATGACCCATGTGCAGCTGAGAAGTATGTGTATTCTGATTTTGTGGGGTGGAAGACTCTGTAAACATCTGTTAAGTTCATTTGTTCAAGAGTTTGATTGATTTCTAGTATTTCATTACTTATTTTTTGTCTAGTTGGTCTATCTATTTGTGACAGTGGGGTGTTGAGGTCCCCCACTACAATTGTATTAGTGCATATATGACTTTTCATGTCCGTTAGTATTTGTTTTATATAGTTGGGCGCACTAGTGTTTGGTGCATAGATATTTATGATTGTCATCTCTTCCTCTTGGATTCTTCCCTTTACAAGGATGTAGTGTCCTTCTTCATCTCTCTTAATCAGTGTTGGTTTGAAATCTACTTGATCTGCTAAGAAGATAGCTACTCCTGCTTTTTTTGGGGGGTTCCTGTCACATGGAGTATTGTTTTCTACCCTTTAACTGTCAGTCTATGAGTTTCCTTTTGAATTAAATGTGTTTCTTGTGTGCAGCATATGGCTGGATTTTGCTTCTTGACCCATTCTACCAGTCTATTTCTTTTGATTGGTGAATTGAGACCATTAACATTGATGGTTATAACTGAAACATATTGACTTGTCATTGCCATGACTTTTTCTTTTTGTTGGGTTCTCCCCCTTTACATTTAATTTCTTGTCATGCCCAATGGGTTCATTCTGCTTTGCTTCCTGGGGTTGTGATCCTCAATGTCTGTTCCTAGGATATTGTCTAAAATTTTTTGTAGTGCTGGTTTGGTATACATGAAGTTCCTAAGGTGCTCTTTGTCATGAAAGTATCTTATTTCTCCATCCATTTTGAAAGATAGTTTTGCAGGGTACATCAGTCTGGGTTGGAGGCTGTTTTCTTTTAGGGCTTGAAATATGTCACTCCAAGCTCTTCTTGCCTTGATGGTTGATGTTGAGAAGTCTGCTGTGATTCTGATGGGCTTTCCTTTGTATGTGATTTGTTTCTTTTCTCTGACTGCTTGGAGAACTTTGTTCTTCTGATGTGTTTCTGGAATCTTAACAATGATATGCCTATGTGTAGATTTTTTTTGATCAAGGCTATTTGGAGTCCTATATGCCTCCCTTATCTGTATGTCAAGCTCTTTTCCCCTGCTTGGGAAGTTTTCTGCCATTATTCCTGTGAAGAGATTTTTTATGTCATCTCCACTCTCTACTGTTTCTTCATTGAGCCCAGTCAGTCTTATGGTATTCTTTTTTGCATCATCTAGCAGCTACTGGATTGATTTCTCATGTTCCCATATAATTTTGAAGCAATTTTTCTTTTCCTGGTCACTAATTGCAATCTTATTTTCTATATCTGAAATTCTGTCCTCACATTGGCTCATTCTGCTTTGTAGACTTTCAATGGAGTTTTTCATGTCCTGGAAATCTATTTGCATCTGTTTTATGGATTCCATTTGTTTCTTCTGTTGGGATTCCATCATGTTCCTCAGCTCCTCTCTAGATTTATTAATCATGTCTTGCACTAGGAGCACAATTTCTCCTGTTATCTGAGAAATTATTTCTGATTTCATTTTTTCCAGATCCCCTTTTGTTTCCAGTTCAGTGGGTCCAGCTGGTTGAGTATCAGAGTGTTCCATCTCATTTCCCTTTGGGGTTGCTTTAGGTAGTCTGGAAGTCTGGTTTTGAGACTTATTTATGTGTTTTCTCATTTCGACTGGGGCGGGGGGCCGTTAGCGCCTGCACAGATTACCTCCTCTGAGCTGGGTGAGGTGAGCCAGGGGCCGTGAGCAGCAGTAGGGATGGTGACTGAAAAGCCCTTTCCTGTGGGCTGGGAGCAGCGGGAGGGATGGTGGCCGGGAAGCCCCTTCCTCTGGACCAGGAGCAGTGGGATGGTGGCTCAGAAGCCCCTCCCTCTGGGCTCGGAGCAGTGGGAGGGGTGGTGGCCCAGAAGCCCCTTCCTCTGGGCCAGGAGCAGCAGGACAGAAGGTGGCCCAAAAGCCCTTTCCTCTGGGCTGGGATCAGCGGGAGGGATGGTGACTGGGAAGCCCCTTCCTCTGGACCAGGAGCAGTGGGACGGCGGCTCAGAAGCCCCTGCCTCTGGGCCGGGAGCAGCAGGACTCAGTACCTTGGTCTGGTGGTCTGGTTTCCTCTGTGTCTTTGTAGCGTGGAACCAGGTGGCTGCCTGTCTGCAGTGGGGTGATTCGGAGTCTTCCCCATGACTCGGGACCTCGGTTGGGGGTGCACAGACCTGCCTGTCTGCAGCGGGCTGATTCGGCGTGTTCTGTGTGACTCAGGACCTCGGTAGGGCATGGGCAGACCTGCCTGTCTGCAGCGGGGTGATTTGGCATCTTCCGCGTGACTTGGGACCTCAGTAGTGCGTGCACAGACCTGCCTGTCTGCAGCAGGCTGATTCGGCGTGTTCCACGCGACTCCTACAGAGTATTTTTAAATATGTTCTAAAATTTCTTCTGAATTTACTTCATTTCCCATGAAAAATGTATGAGGAAGCATGATAAGTAACATCATCTTCATTTGTAGAGTAGGACACTAAGGAGAACTTGCAGCTTCCAACTCATATGGAATAATTCCCCAGTCTGTCTTGGGGACTCTGTAAATGTAGAAGAAAACTGTTCTCTTTGTGCTATGGAGATGACTGTTTTGGTAGGTGGTACGTCTGTTACTAAGGGGAAAAAAATTATGTTGCTTAAAAGAAAATCTTACAAAACCTGAGGTAATCTCAATCTGTATTGAGATTGTGCTGAAGGCTGGTTTAAGAAAAACACTGGTAAAGAAAACTCTTCAAGTTGGCCTGGAAATAGATGTTAGATCTTTTTTCTTAAGCGAGCAGAATAGAACTCTTTTATTTGAAAGTATTTATTGTTCAACTACTGTAGGAAAATTGGACCCATCATAAGTAATATGATTAGAAATAGACTATGAGAAAGAGGAAGAAATGAGACATTGCAGTATAAAAGGCAACGTAGCATTCTGATACCGAGCCTTTGGTCCTCATTCATTCTCCCCTTGCCGTGACACCGCGGGGCTGCCCTGTTTGATTGAAGCTGAATGTGGCAGTATTGCCTGGATGACCACCCCTCATCCCACATTAGCTCTGATCTGGTGAGAGAAAGCTCTGGAAGGTGAGCAGTAGGAATGGAGAAGCTGTAGTACTGATGGAAAAGATGAAAGCTTTCCTTGAGGTATTGGGCCACCTATGTCTCTTTAAGACATAGGTACTTCTTTAGATGTTTTGGGAACTTGTTTTACTCTACTCTCTAGTGTAATATTTTCTCCACAGAAAGGTTTTGCTTCAAACATGATTTTATTCAATAAGGGGCAGTTTATTTTACATTGTACATTTATAGAAATTTACACATTAAACTTGCTATACTGTCACCCTTTAAGATGCTTTTTTATTGAGGTATAATTTTACATACAGTAGAAATCACATGACAAACATATGCATCAAGACAGAACAACCCCATTACCACAAAGATTTCCCTTGTGTCCCACGGAAGACAACCAGCCCTCCCCTCTGACCTTAGGCTGCTGACAGTCACTGATGTGTTTTCTGTCCCCGAAGTTATGAGTTTACCAGAATGTCATACAAATGGAATCATACAGGTGTAGGGTTTTGAGTCCAGCTCCTTTCACATAATAAAACGCATTTGAGAATCATCCATGTTTCTCATGTACCAGCCATGTTTTTCAGATACCGGCCAATTTATTACATCTGAGTAGAGTTTTACTTTGTACATGTACTACAGTTTATTCTGCTACCAATTGAAGAAAATTTGAGTGACTTCCAATTTTGGATTGCTCATAATTTTTCAGAGGAGCAGAACTAATAGGATATATGTGTGTGTACACATATGCACAACATATATAGGTGTGTATATATGTATATATATACACACACAAATACTTAAGACATATATAAGGAAATTTATTAGAAAGAATTGGCTCACACAGGTATGGAGGTAGTTCAGTTCTAAGGTCTGCGGAGTGGGTCAGCAAGCTGGAGAGCCAGCAGGGTGGATGGTGTAATTGTAGTCTGAATCCAAAGGACCAGGAGTGTTGATGAGATATTTCTAGTACAAAGGTTGGTGCAGCCTAAAGACCCAGGAGACTGGTGTTTTTGTTTGAATCTGAAGGCAGGCAAAAAGCTTGCATCCTAGCTTGAAAGGGCATCAGGCAGGAGGAATTTTTGCTTATTAGTGGGAAGGTTAGCCTTTTTAGTCCACGCTGGCCTTCAACTGATGGGTTGTAGTTCACCCACATTAGGAAGGGCAGTTTGCTTTACTCACTCTGTTTTTGATGTTCATCTCATCCAAAAACACCCCGCAGCCATATTCAAATTAACATTTCACCAAATGTCTGGACACTCCATTGCCTGGTCTAGTGGACATATAAAATTAACCACCACTGACCATTATTAATAAAGCTTCTAATAGCATTGTTATATGGATTTTCTGTTTATTCAACACAGACACCACAGAATCAGTGGACGAGAAACAATTTCACAAAAGACTGCAGTTTTGTAGCCATCCGCAAATGTTACAACCAGCTCTTTTGCCTTTGAACATTTATCACAAACTTGTGCGGTGCTTCAACAATATTGAGGAAATGCTTAGCAGTGTGCTTGCTAAGTCATATGGAAAATGCATACTGAAGGTGTGTACTGAACTGTATAAGAAATGGCCAAACTTCCTTCCAAAGTAGTTGTGACATTTTCCAATCCTATCACCAGTCTGAGAGTACCGGTTGCTTCATATCCTCATCAGTACTTTGGATGGTCAGGTCATTCTCTCTTTTCCTTTCTTTCTTTTGTTAGGTGTATCTTCGTGTAGTTTTAATTTGCATTTCCCTGGCAACTAATGATACTGAACATCTTTATTGCTTATTTACTATCTATCTTCTATAATGAATTATCTATTGGGAACTCTTTCACTCATTTCAGGAATAAGAATGGTTTGTTTTCTTATTTGTGCTTTAATAGAGTTTTCTTTATGCTCTAGATATAAGTCCTTTGTCAGATATGTGTGTTCCACTTTTTCTTTTATTTTCTGTTAGTCTGACGCTAATTTTTTTTTGCTTTAGCAGTATTTTACTATGCAAAGAAGATTTTGGTTTTGAGAAAGTGCAGTTTATCACTTTTTAAACAAATTATGCTTTTTAAAAAGCTTGCTCATTTTAATTGATAAATGAAAATTATTTATACAGTATTTATATATTTATGGTATATAAATATATAGTCATATATATATATATATATGAATGAGAGAGGGAGGAATGGTTAAATCAAGCTGATTAACATCCAAAATACATTATACTTTTGATGGGTTAATTATTCTTTGCTTGCCCAAGGTCACAAATTTTCATTAGGATTTTCATTCAGATCCTTTCTGATGAACACAGCTGAAATTTAGGGATTTTTTAGTTAAATCTTGTATGAGTCACAGCACCCAATCAATTTCTGTCATATTTTACCGACAGAAAATCTCTTAAATCACATTTTACAAAATATATAATTATAAAAAAATAGTTTTATAAAAATATTTTCCTTAAAATCTGAGTTCCGTTCAAGATAATTCTTAGGATTAAAACATAAATTACAGGACATTTTACTTTGCACTTGAATCAGCAACATCTAGGACATGCAGGATTTTTTTTATTATAATCATCACTGTCAAAAAGCACGAAGTAGGAACTTAAATCCTGAAATTGTGTGTTGCACCACTCATTCATGTGGTGGCCCTCATTGGGATGTCCTCAGAGTGCATGAGCCTCTGCCTTGGTGTGCTTAATTGACAATGGTGCCCATGAGCTATAGTGACTTAAAAAAAAGAAAAAATAAATGAAGGAAAGAAAAAAACCAATGAAGAGTTACAACCTTCCTAATTATTGAAATTTATTTCAAGACATGTGAATAGATCCGGTAAGATATTAGGAAAAACTTTGGATATTCCAAACACCACATACACACACGTTATCGAAAAACAGCCCACAAAAACCAAGTGTCTGAGTTGTAGACATGCTGGCATTATTCAAATGTATAGTCTTCAGTGTAATAGTATGAAGTTTTTAAAATCATAGTTGTTTTTAAGGTTCCATAGTTTTAAAAATCACATGAAAACTATTTGCAGAAATATCTTCGAGGGGCCCTAGAAACCTGATTTTTAAATCTTATGGTCTTCTGATCTGTTTGTTTTACAGATGAAGAAAATAAAAGCCAGAAACATGGAGCAAATTTAAATTCATACAACAGTTTTATAATGAACTAAAGCCAGCTTCCCTGACCACTATATGTTTTTCCATAACCTGACCCAGACTCTCAAATTATAGGAGAAAAGTTTCTTCGTGGGTCTATTACTTAAGGAATGAAGACTGTACTTGATTTTGTGAGCCCTTTTTTGGGGACCTCAATTTATGTCTTATACAATGAATGTGCCTTTTGGCTGGGATGAGCAATTTTTAGAATTTTTATACATTTCCTTTCCTAGCTTCCTCCAGGGGAGGCATCCTAGGCCAGAACTCAGATCCTAATGAAAAACATGTAAACCTTCTTGTTTGTTTTCCTTGTCAGTTGGCTTATAATTTAAAAGCCATTTAGTAGCAGATTTATCAAGTGACTAATCTTTGGGAAGACTAGAAGTGGCAAGGACAAGGTGGCTGTGGCCTAGGCACACATCATTGGTCATAATAATAAATACATAAATAATAAAGTGGGAACCCGAATACCTCTGGCTTACTCATGAAAATAAATTCAGGGTAAGGAAATAAACATTTGAGCCTTAGAGGGCTTGTTGCTAGTGTCACGAAGGCTACATGAATGACCTAGAATGCTTTTGCTGGATACATCGACTTGTATAGTTTTTTATTTTCTGCAGTTATCAAGGGAAACGTTATATCTGAATAGTAATAATAATACCATAAAACCCAGGCCATCTTAGCTGTCCTGAATGTTAGACATAATTTATGAATACATTACTATTTTCATAGAACATAAGCTTCTCAATGGGGATCATTTCTTGTTTATTTTCACAGGATCTAATGTACTGCAGGTGCTTATTCAATCTTCATTGGCTATTTGATGATGGAAAGACCATCTCTGGTACAATGAAGACTTGTTTACAGTATAGCTGTTCATGCAACACCACTATGAATAGTAAGGCCATAAATAGGAAATTTACTAGACCACTCTCCTAAAACTTATCTTGCTATCCAAGAGCCATATCATTTGTAAAGACGTGGAAACTATTTTCCAGACAGAAATCTTATTTTGTATTTTTATGCCAAAAAACACTCACCATCTGACTTCTTTTGATATCATCTGGCCCCCATTTGATAATTCTGTATACCTGACCTAAATTTTTTAAAAAATCTCTGCCTAATTCCAATAAAATAAAAAAGAAGAGTATGCAAACAAAGTTGGTAGTATGTGAGGCAAACATAACCTGAATTCCAAGTGATACCACATGATAGCTCTAACCATTGGACAGAAGGGGCATTGGCCATAGCATGGCATCCCTTCATAGATAAGTGTGTAAGTCATCCAGAAGGGGATATTCAAATGGGTGTGTCATTTCCTAGAGAACCCTGGTTTGCTATAGTTTTAAAGACCAGAGTTGAGTATCTGCTGCTTCTAAGTTCATATGTATTCTAGAATGAGTCATACTTCTTTGGACTAGCTGTAGCTTTACTAGTGATAATATGACATAAAATTCTAAGTCCTCTGTCTCACTAGAGAAAAAACTAGTATGTTGGCTCATTACCTTAAAGTATGCAATCTTGGGTTTGTTTGCTCATTGAGGTTAAAATTACATTCTGGAAAAATGAAGTCTGAAAATCATTTCCGTGGATATCCCAGTGTGTATATCCATTCTGTGACTTATACTATATTAAGTGATATTAGCAACTTAGAAATAAAAAGTTACCACAATTCCCCATAAGTAATGATTTCTTTCTTTTATTTCCCAAAATGAACTCTGACTATAATCTTGTTTTGTTTTGTGTCATAAATAAGAACCTCAGTGCAGATTTCCAATATTTTGTTTTCTGTTTCAGTCCCCTCCTACTTTCTTGGGTGACTACTCAAAGTTACATTTTCTTATTTTGAAAGTATATTCCTGTGTACTTATAACTGTCACCTTTCAAAAATAATGCACAATTTTATCTGCATCACATACACAGAGGACCATAATAAGTCTGTCTGACCTCATGTGAATATTTGCATTGTCAATGAGGGTTGGAACTTTTTTCCTGTGGATTAGACATTAATGTGCTTTAAGATCTTATGAGGCATTTATGAATAGAGTTGTATTCAAGGACATTTTGAGAAAAAGAGATCTGATGAAGTCATGTGGGTGGAAATCATTAGTGCTTTGGAAGTAATGGAAACCTTAGTGATCAAGTGTTTTAAACCTTTAATTTCAGACAGTAAAATGAAGCTTAGAGGAAATTTTAAAATTGTCTAAGTACAAGTAGCTAATGACTGAGGTACCTAGCAGTAGAATCTTGATCTTTTGGCCAGTGCTTTTGAGCTGATGTATGATAAACTTGATATCTAATATTTCCTTAATGACTCTAGTTATTTTTCAGGAGAGTGTAGGGCAAATATCCTAAAGAAAGTACCTGTATTTTTTGGTTGGTGTTATAACTTCCTAAAAATTACTGAGTAGGAAAGACTATTAATCACTGAGGATGGGTGATAAGGTGAACACTAGATTCAAACTCATTCACAATTTACTTAATTTTTCTGTGCTTCTCTTTCCTCACTGGGAAAAAATAACAGTTCCAGCATTCTCAGATTATTGTTGAAATTATATTCATTAACATAACACATTCTTAAAAGCAGTAGATAGTATGCAATATGTCATTAACATTTATAATTATGAGTTACTATGACTAACTTATCCATTTTTAAGTTAAGGAACCATTTGATAGCAATTCAAAACTGTATAGTGGAAAAAATAAATTTTAACATGCCTACATTTCTATTCTTTTGAACTAATTTTTCAGCTGTGGGATTTTATACAGGTTAACATATCCCTCAGAATGTGTGCCTTACTGAATTTCAAGGATTAAATGAAGGCACTTAGCACTGTTTTCAGCACACTCATTCCATGTCGGTTTCATTTTTCTCTTTGTTTTTACTGAGCATCAACATAGCAGATGACTGCTGAAGATCACCATTTTTGTATATATAACTATATATAACTATATAATTTTGTATTATATAACTTCGTACTCTCTAGCATTTTATGCATTGAGTTTGACTCTCAAGTCAAGTTAAGTGCTATTATACCTTATCAATTGCTTTATTTTCTCCTCTTTTGCCTGCCTTATTTCTCTATTGCTTTATCCTTTCTGGTAAGTTGTAATTACAGTGATGTATCAGATATGCCTCATGTTTCTGAGTGTCCCCGAGATGCCCTTTTGGTTGTAACATGATGTGCTTTTATTTCTGATAAGGAGAAGAAAATTATTGATAATAGTTAATTAAAACCAGCTATTATTCATTTACAGGGTTCTCATCAAACTCAATGCCATTCTTTCTATTAATAGAGATTTTTATTTTGCTTTTACAATGAAAAATATGAGCCAATTTAATTAAGGGTTATTAAAGTCTTTGTGCAGCCTTCAAAAATAAACAAACCTGAAAAACCCAGTTGCCCATACTGAAACCCATAAAGCCACCACCTTCTTGCCTTACCTAATCATTGTGTAAGAACTGAATCCCATCCCTTCGAGGTGTTTGCATTCTTTCCTTCCCTCTGTTCACACTGCACTTTTTTGAAATGCAGAAGCTCTACTGTGCTTCTGCATAGCTCCTAGGAACTGTCTAACTTTCCTCCAGCCCAGGTATGTAGAATTTGGAAGAGTCCCTGGAAAAGACTCACTTGTTCAATTTGTGCAACAGATAACCTGGGTTTTTACTGGCCCAGGCAGCACCAGTGGGAGATAATGCTCCTAACAACAAAAAGCTAATGGATGGTTTTTCCACAGTGTCTGGCACCAACCCAGCATCTTTCACCAGGAGGCTCTTTTCTACCGTCTTTGTGACAGACATGCTGGTGGAGACCAGGCAGGCAAAAGTCTCCTCTGTTGCTTGGGTTTCAGTACAGTGTGTTCCTTCGATGATATCTCTCTGAGCAGTGGTAATGTAGAGGATATTAAAAAATAATGAGGATTTGGTAAGTGAAGGGAGAACCAGCCCCAAAGGAGACTGGGGAAGTTGCCTAGAGCTCAATTCTTAATCAGATTAGAATCACAAATGTGGTTCAGTTCTACGGGATAGCTTATTATACACATGGAAATATGCATTGTGCTTACTGTGATAGAACATTTACCTACATTAAATATTTTGAATTAACTAAATGAGATCAACATCAGCTTTTAGAAATACCTTCATTAATAACTTGAATGTTTTGTCTGAATTTTCTGGGCCAAAAATGAGAAAAGTGGGCAGGAAACAGGTGAAAAGAGCTTCCAGTATGTCTGCTCTAAATAGTTTGCCTGAGCCTGTAAGTAACAGCTAATTGATAGCTATGAGGTCTTTCAGTCTATGCTGTGTCTGAGAATATCCAAGACAAAGGGAAACTCATCTCTCTGTGTATTTTGGGGACTTCAATTGTAATTGGATGGTGTGGTACAGAGGCACAAGGAAGTCTTCGTATTTAAAGCAGAAGAAATCAATAAATTCTACTCAGTAAACATTTGTGGATCAGTTAAGCAGTGTGTAATGTTCTGGAAGTTTAAACATGAATAAGGTGAGGTCCCCAACTGCCTAGAGCTTTTAGATTTGCAAAGAGGATAAACATAAATGACTATCATGCAGGGTGAACCTAGAAAGTTTTTTGGCACCAAAGAAAACTTTTGTCAAGAAAAATCAAGAAAAAGTTCAGTTGAGTATGAGAAGTTTTCTTTAAGTCTTTTTACTAAGTGAAAATGAGAACAGGTGTTATAATTAGAAGAAACACCATGTGAAAAAGCATGAAGATGTGAGAGTTGATTATATATTTGAGCCTGCAGCATGGGGAACATATAGGAAAACATTTGGAAAAGTTGGCAGAGGCCACATTTTGAAGAGTCACGAGTATTATATAAAGAATCTAGCCTCATCTGATATGTAAAACAACTATTCTCAGTTTGGGTAATGAAGGGATATCCTCCTTATTGGACATAATGAGAATAAGGAAGCAGCTTTTTCAAACAGCACATGTTCCTCTGGAGATTCTGAAATGAGACAAATAAAAGCCATGGGCATAAGAACCCACTGATGCTGTGATGTAATACTATCTCAGCTGCTGCAGTAGAGGAAATAAAGATTAACAATAGTTGCTGCTATTTTCAACTCTGGCTCCCATTGGAATCCCTTGAGGAGCTTTAGGATACCAGTACAATGACACCATTTCAAGCTAATTAAGTGAGGATCACTTGAGAATAGGCATGAGCACCAGTTTCTTTAACAAAGCTCTCCAAATGATTCTACTGAGGAGCCAGGCTGAGAACCATACCTTTCAAACACTACAAATGGTGCCAATGAAAGAAAACAGAATGATCTAATTGGGATTGCCCTGTCAAAGATTGTGAGTTTGAATCTTGCTTAGAAGGAGATGGATGTTAACAGTCTATTGCAGGGACAAAGTGGAAGTGATTAAAAATGAAAGCAGTAGAAGCCAAAAAGCTATGAGTAAAGGAAGCTAGATAAAACTTGAGGAATTCAGTACTAGAAAGATGTCAAAGCTCAGGACCTAACCTCCTTTCTTTCTTTTTTAAAAATTATTTTATTGGTACCTTTTAGGTATACAATATATTGCATTTCTCATTGGGAATTGTACCTTTACATGATGCATCTTGGTTCTTATTTTTTCCCCATTCCCAGCCCTCCCTTCACCCCCTCCACCCTTCCCTATTTACAAAGACTTTGTTTCCATTTTTTTCCATTTCTCATCATTTTTCTTTCCCTTCTTTCCTTTCCCCTGCCCCTCCCACTCCCCCTACCCCTTTGGACCTTTTCTTCCTGTTTTGCATTATTGATTATTCATTCTAATCATTGGTACATTTTAGGTATACAATATAATGACATTCATCATTGGAAATTTGCACCTTTACATAGTCTCTCTTGGTTCTTATTGTTCCCCCTTCCCCTGCCCTTCCTTCAACCCCTCTGTCCCTCCCTATTTACAAAGACTTTGTTTCCATTTTTTCTTTTTCTCATATTAATTCCATTCCCTTCTTTGCTTTCCCCCTCCCCCTCCCACTTCGCCTTCCCCTTTGCACCTTTTCTTCCTATTTCACATTATCTATTATATCTTATAGTCCTTATTTACATTTTCAGTTTCTCATACTAGAGAAAGTATTCGATGTTTACACATGTGTTCTATTTCTTTCACTTAAGAGTATCTCCTCAATGTGCATCCATTTAGCTATAAATGTCTCTAATTTCTCATTTCTTATGGCCATTTTATAAAAAAACTACATTTTGTTTATCCAGTCTCCAGTTGATGGGCATTGGGCTGCTTCTAAGTTTTAGCTATTACAAACTGTGCTGCTATGAACATGGGTGCTCATACATCACTGTGGTATGATTCTTTTAATTCTTTGGAGAAGATACCCACCAGTGGAATAGCGGGGTCAAATGGAACTTCCAGTCCTAGTTCTTTGAGGTATCTCCATACTGATTTCCACAGTGGTTGCACCAGTCCACACTCCCACCAGCAGTGGAGCAGGGTTCCTCTTTCCCCACAGACCGGCCAGCATTTGTTGTTGGTTGATTTCATGATAGCAGCCATTCTTTCTGGAGTGAGGTGGAATCTCAGTGTTGTTTTCATTTGCATCTCTCGAATGACCAGTGATGTTGAACATTTTTTCATGTATTTATTTGCTATTTCTACTTCTTTGTCTGAGAAATGTCTGTTCATTTCAGATGCCCATTTTTGGATTGGGTCTTTAAATTTGGGAGGTCTGATCTTTTTAAGTTCTTTATAGCTTTGAGATAGTATGCCTTTGTCTGAGGAACAGCAGGTGAAGATTTTTTCCCACATTGTGGGTTGACTCTTCATACTGCTGGTGGTTTCTCTTGCTGTGCAGAGCTTTTTAATAAGATGAGAACCCACTTGTTGATTGATTTTGCTAGTTCATGGGCAACTGAGGTTTTGTTCATAAAATCTTTTCCTACACCAATGTCCTCAAGAGTTCTCCCTAACCTCTGTTCCAGCCGGTTCAGCATTTCTATTTTCATATTTAGATCTTTAATCCATTTCGATTTTAGTTTAGTGCATGGTGAGAGATTCAGGTCTAGTTTTAATCTTTGGCAAGTTGAAACCCAAGTTTTCCAGCACCATTTATTAAAGAGGCTATCTTTCCTCCAGTGAGGGTGTTTGGCTCCTTTATCGAAGATGAGATGGCTGAGTGTGTCTGGGGTTGTTTCTGCATCTTGTAATCTGTTCCACTGGTCCTCAAGTCTGTTTCTTTGCCAGTACCATGCTGTTTTTATCACAGTAGCTTTGTAGTATAGTTTCAAGTTGAGGATTGTGATACCCCCTGCCATGTCTCTGTTACCTAGAATTGCTTTTGCTATTCTGGGTCTCTTCTTGTTCTAAATGAATTTTTAGATTGTTTTCTCAATGTCCGTGAAGTATGCTGCTGGGATCTCTATTGGAATTGCATTGTATGTATAGAGCAGTTTTGGAAGTATGGCCATTTTCACTCTATTGATCCTTCCTACCCAGGAGCAGGGGATGTCTGTCCATTTTCTGATATCATCTTCAATCTCTCTTTTTCAGAATGCTATAGTTTTCAGACAAGAGGTCTTGATTTCTTTCATTAAGTTGATTCCTAGGTATTTCAGTTTTTTGGATGCTATTGTGAAAAGAATTGTTCGCCCTATTTCTCTCTAAGTGAGTCTGTTGTTCGTGCAGAGGAAAGCTATTGATTTTTGAGTGTTGACCTTCTATCCAGCTACTTGACTGAATTTGGTTATTAAGTCTAGAAGACTTTTGGTGGAGTTCTTAGGGTCTTCTATATAGAGTATCATGTCATCTGCAAATAATGACAATTTGACTTCACTTCCTATCTTTATTCCTTTTATTTCTTTCTCTTGTCTAATTGCCATGGCTAATGTTTCCAGAACTATATTGAACAAGAGTGGTGATAGTGGACATCCTTGTCTTGTTCCTGATTTTAGTGTGAAGGATTTCAGTTTTTGACCATTTAGTATTATACTAGCTGTTGATTTTTCATAGATGGCTTTTATCAATTTGAGGTAGAGACTATTCCAATTTTTTGTAGGGTTTTTATCATAAATGCATGTTGGATTTTGTCAAATGCTTTTTCTGCATCTATGGAGATAATCATGTGGTTTTTGTCCTTGGGTTTATTGATATAATGTATTACATTGATTGCTTTACATATGTTGAACCATCCCTGCATCCCTGGGATGAATCCCACTTCATCAGGGTGGGATTCATCATCTTCTTATGATCTTCTGCATTCTATTTGCCAGTATCTTAGTAAGGATTTTTGCATCTATCTTCATTAGTGAGATTGGCCTATAGTTCTCCTTTTCAGTTGGGTCTTTCTCTACTTTGGGGATCAAGGTGATGCTTGCTTCCAGGAATGAATTTGGGAGTATTGCTTCCCTTTCAATTTCATTGACGAGTTTAAACAGTAGTGGCAGTAGTTCCTCTCTAAATGTCTTGTAGAATTCAGCAGTGAGGCCATCAGGACCCAGGCTTTTCTTAGTTGGTAAGTTTTTCATTATGTTTTCAATTTCACTGATTGACATTGGGTTGTTTAGAATTTTTAGGTCTTCTTCGTTCAACTTTGGTAATTCATATGTATCAAGGAATCTGTCCATTTCTTCTGTGTTTTCCATCTTATTGGCGTATAGATTCTTGAAGTAGGTATTGATAATACTCTGGATTTCTGCTGGGTCTGTTGTCATTTCACCCTTTTCATTCCTAATTGCATGGATTTGGGCCTTTCCTTTTTCTGATAAGATTGGCTAAGGGTTTGTCAATTTTGTTAACTCTTTCAAAGAACCAACTCTTGGCTTCATTAATTTTTTTGTATCATTCTCTTAGTCTCCATTGAATTGATTTCTCCTCTGATCTTTATAATTTCCTCCCTTACATGAGCTTTGGTTTTTGTCCTGCTCTTCTTTTTCTAGAATTTTGAGGTTCAGCATCAGGTTGTTGAATTGGTCTTGCTCTGTTTTCCTAATATGATTATTCACTGCTATGAATTTCCCTTGTAAGACTGCTTTCATGGTGTCCCATAGATTCTGATATGTTGTATTGTCATTGTCATATAATTGAAGGAACTGTCTGATTTCTTCTTTAATTTCCTCTGTGACCCATTGGTTGTTTAGAAGTGAGTTGTTCAATTTCTATGTGTTTATGAAATTTTTCGAGTTTCTTTTGCTATTGATCTCCAATTTCCTTGCACTATGGTCTGATAATATACAGGGGATAACTTCACTTTCTTCGCACTTACTTAAACATGTTCTGTTTGTGAGTATGTGATCTATTTTGGAGAACCACCAGTGTGCAGCTGAGAAGTATGTGTATTCTGATTTTGTGGGGTGGAAGACTCTGTAAACATCTGTTAAGTTCATTTGTTCAAGAGTTCGATTGATTTCTAGTATTTCATTAACTTATTTTTAGTCTAGTTGATCTATCTATTTGTGACAGTGGGGTGTTGAGGTCCCCCACTACAATTGTATTAGTGCATATATGACTTTTCATGTCCGTTAGTATTTGTTTTATATAGTTGGGCGCACTAGTGTTTGGTGCATAGATATTTATGATTGTCATCTCTTCTTCTTAGATTGTTCCCTTTACAAGGATGTAGTGTCCTTCTTTGTCTCTTTTAATCAGTGTTTGTTTGAAATCTACTTGATCTGCAAAGAGGATAGCTACTCCTGCTTTTTTGGGGGTTCCCATCGCATGGAGTATTGTTTTCTACCCTTTAACTTTCAGTCTATGAGTTTCCTTTTGAATTAAGTGTGTTTCTTGTATGCAGCATATTGTTAGATTTTGCTTCTTGACCCATTCTTCCAGTCTATTTCTTTTGATTGGTGAATTGAGGCCATTAACATTGATGGTTATAACTGATTCGTATTGACTTATCATTGTCATGACTTTTTCTTTTTGTTGGGTTCTCCCCCTTTACATTTAATTTCTTGTCGTGTCCAATGGGTTCATTCTGCTTTGCTTCCTGGGATTGTGATCCTCAGTGTCTGCTCCTAGGATATTGTCTAAAATTTTTTGTAGTGCTGGTTTGGTATACATGAAGTTCCTAAGGTGCTCTTTGTCATGAAAGTATCTTATTTCTCCATCAATTTTGAAAGATAGTTTTGCAGGGTCCATCAATCTGGGTTGGAGGCTGTTTTCCTTTAGGGCTAGGAATATGTCACTCCAAGCTCTTTTTGCCTTGAGGGTTTGCATTGAGAAGTCTGCTGTCATTCTGATGGGCTTTCCTTTGTATGTGGTTTGTTTCTTTTCTCTCACTGCTTGTAGAACTTTGTTCTTCTGTTGAGTTTCTGGAATCTTAACAATTATATGCCTATGTGGAGATTTTTTTTTGATCAAGGCTATTTGGAGTCCTATATGCTTCACTTATCTGTATGTCAAGCTCTTTTCCCCTGCTTGGGAAGTTTTCTGCCATTACTTCTGTGAAGAATTTTTTTTAATGTCATCTGCACTCTCTCCTGTTTCTGCTTTGACTCCAATCAGTCTTATGTTATTCTTCTTTCCATCATCTGGCAGCTGCTGGATTGATTTCTCATGTTCCCTTATAATTTTGAAGCAATTTTTCTTTTCCTGGTCACTCATTGCAATCTTATCTTCTATATCTGAAATTCTGTCCTCACATTGGCTCATTCTGCTGTGTAGACTTTCAATGGAGTTTTTAATCTCTTGGAAATCTGTTTGCATCTGTTTTATGGATTCCATTTGTTTCCTATGTTGGGATTCCATCATGTTCCTCAGATCCTCTATTTTTTTTATCTGTGTCCTCTCTAGATTTATTAATCATGTCTTGCACTAGAAGCACAGTCTCTGCTGTTATCTGAGAAATTATTTCTGATTTCCTTTTTTCCAGATCCCCTTTTGTTGCCCGTTCAAGGAGTCCAGGTGGTTGAGTATCGGAGTGTTCCATCTCGTTTCCCTTTGGGGTTATTGGAGTTGATCTGGAAGCCTGGTTTTGAGACTTGTTTTCGTGTCTTCTCATTTCGAGCCAGGGTGGGGGGTGCTGTTGGTGTCCCTCAGCTCACCTCCTCTGAGCTAGGAGTGGTGGGACAGGGGCCCAGAAGCCCCTTCCTCTGCATTGGGAGTGGCGGGACAGATGGCAGCCAGGTCACCCATTCCTCTGGGCCGGGAGCAGCGGCATAGTCATTGGCCCAGAAGCCCCTTCCTTCATGCCAGGAGCGGAGGGAAGGATGGCGGCCTGGAAGCCCCTTCCTCTGGGCCGGGAGCCCCTTCTTCTGGGCCCAGAGTGGCGGGACAGAGGGACAGACTGGCACCTACCTCTTTTCAAATGATGCAGAAAATCAGTGGATGTTTAACAGGGAGAATGTGAGAAAATTGAAAAGGCCTCGTCTATCCAAAAGAATATTTATCTATAAATGAACAGAAGGTTTGTAATTACTTTATCTATTGCTTATAAGCATATGTTCATTATGCAGGTAAAGGAGAGTCTAAATATGAAAACATTGTGCTTTCTTGACCTAGATTTATTATAGTTTTCACTATAGAGGCTTGGATTTGAAAGTTCTTAAAGATTCTTAGGATCCTGGGCAAAAGATTGTCTGGAAATGTATGATTATCAAACAACATTGTACTCTGTGTTCAAATCACTAAATCACCGCCAGTCTTTCTAGAAATGAATCTAGATAAATGAAGGGAAACAACACACAGTTTCTCTGTGCAAAAAAGTGTCAATTAACAGGAAATAGAGTGAAAGATAGGGATAAAAACTAGCTTTCCATAAAGTTTATGCCATGATATATGTGTAATTGAGATGCTTCATTTATAATACATCTGGGTACAATTTGAAATGATTATTAGGATATGGACAGAAATGGAAATGAATCAGGAGCTTATAACTTTAATCGCTTTTAGTTACTGTGTCATGCTGATCTTATGACTGCCACCAAGACAAACTTGGAATAATTAAAAATGGTCATGAAACAGGGAAAGGCAAAGGTAAAAGGGGACACTTAAATCTTAGTAATCAATAGGGTCTCTTACTGTAATCTCAGCATATTTTTGTGGAGTACATGGAAATTCGTTGTTTTCTTCCCTCTTTGGTCATCCTAAGTGTCAGTAAATACACTGTGTAAGTAACCCATTCATGAGCTCTGTACTTGGTAATCTGCCCCTTTTCTTGGGTGTTTGCAGCATAGGAAGGGTATTGAGAGAAGATACTATTTTCAAAGGCCTAGAGGCATGAAAGAGCATGGTCATGAGGAGTGAAGAAGTTATGTGGGACTGGAATCCAGTGTGTATCTATCTGGGGAAGAAAGAGGTAAGAGCCCAAAGTGGAAAAAGTAGGTGGAAAGAGATCAGAAGAGTGGTCTGTGTGTTCAAATCATTTCAGTGTCATTCTTTAAGTAATGGCTAATTATTGAATCATGATATGCATTTATTTTTGGAAAAAATCTTCCTGAACCCATAGTTGGCTAAACCTGGGCCAGAAAAAAACAAATGGCTTTTGTTATTGTCCAGATAAAACCTACTGAAAGGTTGAGATGGTGGGGATAGAAACAAAGGAATGAGTCAGAGAAATATAAGAAACTCATTGAAAACCAGTACATTGAGATTGTGAGAGGGAAAGGAACCCAGCATGATACCAGGGTCTCTAGATGTTGGCTTGGAGGCAATGATGCTATTAACTGCAGGAGTAATTTCAGAAGAGGAAAACTTGGAATACAACAACAATGAACTCACTTTTAGACATGTTAAGTCTGAGATAGAAGATTAAATACTCAAGTAGATTAATCCAAAGGGTAGTTGGAATTATTGTCTTAAGGTACCATTTTAAAGTCACTATCATGTAATGAATGAATTTTATTTACCATATGAGTACACGAAAATACCTAAAGAGACTATAGAATGAGAAAAAATGGCATGGAAAATTCCCAGGGAGCAATATTCAGGGGACAGATGAGTCCACATGTTGACTGGAAAGAGCAGAGAAAGTCAGAGGAAAAAGGGGTAGAGGGAAGGAGTAGGGGTGAGATTCAGAAGTCCAGGGCAGCAGAGAGAATATCAAGGTGTGAACAACAATCCATGCAAATGAATGCAGCTGAGGGGGCAAAAACTACTGAAAAACGCTGATTAGACGTAAGTGTCAAATCACAGTGTTTCAATAGATTAAGAAGAATGGCACCCAATTGTAACTGGTTGAAGAGTGAATGGGTGAGAGAACAAATGCAGCAAAGATTGAGTGTGTTTTTAATAAAGCTCTGATGTGAAAGAAAAGTGAGATAAGGAAGAACATGATAGCTATAAGAGGTTGGAGGAGGATTTGGGTATTTTGTCTTAGCTTTAGGAGCATAGAGCAGGGTAGCTGGAGCATGGTACTGGGAAGTATGCTAAAGTCCAAAGTAAGCTGATGTGGCCCCTGGCCTTGGATCTGTCAGGTATTCAAAAAGACAACAATGATTACAGCAGACTTACACAGTACTATGTTACAAACTCTCCTGTATACATTATTTTACAATTATTAATTCATCTACCTTTCATAGATGCTGTGTGAAGTGGCTCCTATTATTATCCCCATTTAACTTGTAAGAAAACTACAGTGCAGAGAAGTTAAATAACCTACCCAATTTACATTCTACCTATTACATCATGCACATGCACTAAATCAGAGCCACAAAAATGATATATAGGCATACACAGCAGAAGATTAAGAAGATTTCTGATTGAATGGTGGAGACCAGAGCCTTTGTGTAGACATAAGGTCGGTTTCCTTATAAAAGGAAACTTTCTCCATGGAATTTGCCTTTGTTTCACATTCTTAAGAAGTTGAAGACTGAGTAAAATTCTTGTCCCATAAATATTACTTGACTCTCAGCCTTCTTGGAAGAAGGTTTAGTAGGGAACACCAACCACGAGAAAGTTTGAAGTGACAGAACAAAGTCACAAGGATGAAGTTAAAATGTTGGTTAGTAATTCAGGATGGAAATCAGGATAGAATGTGGGAGAGATGAGAGACATGAAGATGGTGCTTCACTGAAATATACAGATTTGACCACTTGGTTAGATGAAACTTGAAATTGCTGTCAGGCAGTTAGTAGTAGAACTCATGAAAACTTGGGTGAACTTTTGTTTGTACTATATTCTCAACTGTTTGTACTACATTTTGTTTGTACTATATTTCTCATCTTCATGGCTTAAGCTTTTCCTAGTTTTATGCCTATCACTCAACGAAGGTAGCATTATTTCAAAATTTACAAAATCAGAAATTTGTTGGTCTCTTACTCTAATATTATCATTACTAACAGTAGCTAACAGAAATAATTATTCAGCATTTACTATGGTCCAGGCATAATACCTACTGTTTTAGAGGAAATATCTCATTTTACTTTTATAAAAGCCCTGGAGATGTTATCCTCCTTCATACTACAAGAAACTCAGGCTTTTGGACATAGTATTTTCTGCCTAAGGTGACACAGCTAGCAAGTGGCTAAGCCAAGATATGAACAGGGTAGCGTGAATTCAAACTCAGGCCCTTAATCCTCTGGATTGCACAATAAATAAAGGGTCCCTGAACTTTCCACTTCATTCAGAGTTGGCTCAGGGCTACCATGTCCATATATAAGATTAACTATAGAAGGGCTGGGGATTTAGCTCAGTGGTTTCGCGGCCTGCTGCACAAGCGCAAGGACCCGAGTTCGATTCCCGGTACCAAAACAAAAAAGAAAGAAAAAGTTTTGGGGCCAGGGATTTAGCTCAGTGGTTCTACTGCCTGCCTTGCAAGCTAAGGACCCGAGTTCGATCCCCGGTACCAAAAAAAAAAAAAAAGATTAACTATAGAAAGTATTTGTCTTTATGTTCTACTGACCATAACTAGTTAGAGGTTTGTTCATGGGAATGAATATTAGGGAAAAGTTGAACCTAGTAAAAAAGTCAAAAATTGCCTTGATGAAGATAGAAAAGCTTCCTGTTCTTTACCTTGCCCAGCCAGGCCATTAAAAGTATGCACTTTATTTTCTCAATGTAAAAGAATTCTGCGGTAGTATGTGCTTTGGTGTTGTAGATATTTTGGGGCTCAAATTAAAGTGAAGAAACATTGGCCCTAAGGATGGTTTTTAAGGCAGTGGTGGTGAATATAACTCAGTGCTTTTCTTCCACCTTTCTCTTGAATGCTGTGTCCTTCTGAGTTTGCTGCTGGAATACAGAAATAAATATAATACTGTCACTGATTTTATCTTGTGGAGTTAATTTTATGGGGGAGGCAGAAATTATGTAAATTCACTAAAAATATTTAATTACTATTATATTGGATTTGGGAAACTAATAATTCTCCAATTTGACTCCTTTTACAAAGCCACACCAGCTCTATCTAGTAAGTATAAAACCATACACTTAATGCATTAAAATAATTGAAGAAACAAGTACTAAAAAGTCTACTGTCTTATAAAATATAGTTTGGAATCTAGCAGACAAAAAAGACATTTTACTATCCTCATTATCCTTATAAGCATTTATATTGGTTTGTTATTGATATATTATGAAACAGACACAAATACTGTTCTCTGATAGTTTCGATATGGAAACTTTTTCAAATAACCATCATTGTTCTTTTATGCCTTCTGTTTCTGCTCCATTGCCCTGCATACCCGACAAAGGAGATGTTCTCAAGGAAGACTGTGAAAACAGCAACTCTGAACCAGAAAGATCTCCAAATTGGATTTTTCTTTATAGTTTTCCTTTTTCCATACCCAAACTTAAACTTAGGAAAGATACATTGAAGCATCCCAAAACTTTATTAAAAGTTTTGTTTTGCATTTGATATTAAAATCAGGTAAAAGTTCTTAGGTAACAGCTTTACTCTAAACCTTAATGCATGGTAATGATCTCCCATGAGCTCAGATAGGAAGAAATTACTCTTCAACTTCTGACTGTTTAAATTTTTGGAACGTTTCATACCCTCTCGGATGGTGGAAAGAAAACTATTTCTCACTGTTGACAGGGCTGTTCTGGGGCATACTGATGGTACCATTGAATTTTTTTATTTCTCATACTTGTTTTTATTTTTTAAATCAACTCTTGGGTCTCCTGCTTATTTTTCCTACAGGCCCAGTTTGAACTTCGGGCATTTCATATTCGGGGGGAGCATGCAGCGATTACAGCGCGGCTGGAAGAAACCATTGACAATCTCAGACTCGAGTTAGAACACCGGCGGCCAGGAGGGTGCGTGGAGCTGAGAGACGCCTGCGTGTCCACCGACGACTGCCCTCCAAAGGCCTACAGAAACGTGTGCGTCCAGACCGACAGGGAGACCTTCCTCAAACCCTGCGAGGGTGACAGCAAGACAACCAGAAGTAACCCCATAGTGCCCAAGAAGCTGAACATCTCCTCCTTAAGCCAGCTGTCTCCCTCAAGTGACAACAAAGACGCCCCCACACCACTTCGGAATGGGGAAGGCACATCCCCAAGTCGCCCAAAGACGGCTCCCCCACCGCCCCCGCCCCCGCCCCTTCCCATCCCACCCCCTCCACCCCTCCCACCTGGACCTGGACCTCTGCAGCAGGTGCCCCCCACACCAACTTTGAGCGATGGGCCCCCGCCCCCTCCGCCCCCGCCTCCTCCGCCGCCCCCTCCTCCGCCCCCTCCGCTGCCCCTACCTGCGAGCGCTGCACCTCCGCCCCCGCCTCCTCCGCCCCCTCCGCTGCCCCTACCTGCGAGCGCTGCACCTCCCCCCCCGCCTCCTCCCCCCCCACCACTTCTTATCTCCCAGGCTGTGCCCGGCCCCGGGGGACCCCCTCCTGCCCCAGCACCCCTGGGACTTGCACCTCCACCTCCTCCTGCCCTCTTCTTTGGATTCAGCTCTTCTTCCAGCCAGGCCCCTCGAAAGCCAGCCATTGAGCCCAGTTGTCCCATGAAACCTTTATACTGGACTAGAATACAAATTAGTGATAGGTAAGTTCGAATTATCCCCAAGCGATGTTTTATTCTTGTCGGTTGAGCCTCTGCAGAGGGTAGCATTCTGAACTGCAGTGAATGCCTTGGATAAAAAGGTCTCTGTATTTGGGAGGAACTGGGTTCCATTCTGCAGACTCCAGCAGTCCAGGTCTAAGTAAGACCTCCAGTATCAATCACTGTAATGAATTATTAGGAAGAAACTGAGTCCCAATCTGTAGTATAGGTTCAACGAGGAGTTTTTAGAATATATTTTATAATATACTTCCTTGTTTTAGATGGTATTATCAGTGCAGTGACCCGGATATTTAACAGATATGTGTATTTTTATATTTTTATTTAGAGGAGGAGACAGCGATGCTGAGTTATTAGTTCCTTATTAGTTATTAGTTCCAGGTCTTAAAAGAGTCTTAAAATGTAAATTTTCCCTGATTGTACTTTGTTTCCTTTAAGTGCTCACACCTTTGCATCTTTATTCCTTGTTGCCTTTCAGAGAAAAGGCAGTGTGTGCAGAGCAGAAGTGAAAGGCACCTTTCGTGGGTCTAGAGGTTGTCAGGCTAGGTCTGGAAGACCCAGGAAGATAGGGTGGCTAGGAAACTTCCACTCAGATTGGAGTCTGACTTGTGTCTCATTTCTGACCCTGCCAGCAGGACAATAAGAGACATGTTTCGTTTTTTTTTTTTTTTCTTTTTTTGGTACTGGGGATCAAACTCGGGTCCTTACGCTTGCGAGGCAGGTGGCAGAACCACTTGAGCTAAATCCACTGCCCAAGAGAGATGTTGTTTCTTGACCACTTCCTTTTTTAAAAAAAAAATTCTTTTATTGGTACATTTTAGGTATACAATATGTTTACATTTATCATTGGGTGCTTGAACCTGTACATGATGTATCTTAGTTCTTATTTTTTCCCCATTCCCTGTGCACCCTTCACCCCCTCCACCCTTCCCTATTTACATAGATTTCGTTTCCATTCTTTTTCTTTTCTCATAATTTTTCCTTTCTCTTCTTTCCTTTTCCCTTCCCCTCTCACCGCCCCTACGCCTTTGGACCTTTTCCTAGTTCAAATTATCAATTATTCATTTTAATCATTTTAATCCTTATTTACACTTTCAGTTTCTCACACCAGAGAAACTATTTGGTATTGACACATGTGGGTCCTATTTATTTCACTTAAGAGTATGGCCTCAATATGCATCCATTTAGCTATAACTGTCTCTAGTTTCTCATTCTTTATGGCTGAGGAGTACTTCATTTTATAAAAACACCACATCTTTATCCAGTCTCCAGTTGATGGGCACTTGGGCTGTTTCCAAGCTTTAGCTATTACAAATTGTGCCGCTGTGAACATGGGCGCACGTATATTGCTGTGGTGTGATTCTTTTAATTCTTTGGGGAAGATCCCCAGCAGGGGAATAACTGGGTCAAATGGGACCTGTAGTCCTAGTTCTTTGAGGTATCTGAGCACTTCCTATTTTTGGAGTTTATTTGTTCACAAAAATCATATAATAGAAAACATTTCTAAAGTCATTCTGCAAATTAAGATGTGGTAGTGAATTTTTTAATTTATGTGGTATTTGCTTAGGGAAGGTGGGCTACTAAACAAAGTAATATGCAATGGGAAATCACCATAGGAGGAATGGGAATAACTTAAAACTAAGCATATGGAGAACTGAGTTGGTAATGTACTTCACATTGTCGCCTTTCCTCTCAGCAGGAGATAAAGGCCAGAAGTTTGTTTGTAGACTATCCTGATACGTATTTTTAAATGCTGATACTATATAATATCCCAAGTGAATGATTTAAAAAAGTGAGGAGATGCTAAAATATCCTCTACCACAACTGAAGCGCTAATGTTCCCCTTTCCTATTCAAGATTCAGGTATTTCATAGAAAACAATTTCCCAGGATATTTCTTTTGAGTTGTATTCCTTTATTACTTTTTTCACATAAGTGTGCAGTCATGCCAGGGTGATGAATCCCGCCTGTCAGCCCGGGCACAGTGTGTTCTGGCAGAACATGGAGCTGTTCCACACCTGTGTCTCACTTGCCAACTCCACTTCATCCCCTAAGAAACTTTTTGGCAACTGTTGTCATAGACTCTAGCACCATCTGACAGCCCCACGGGGAGATGTAGCCCTGCGCCCCTCTTCAAGGCAGGGTAGAGCAAGCAAGGGATAATCGCTCACTGCAATTTTTTTCCTTGTAGCCTTGTGCCTGAGCTCTTAGGTGTAGAGGGGCTGCCTTTTGTGTGTGAAGACCCCAGCATGGCCACTTCCTGCCAGCACCACACAGTCTCTTTCATCTTGCGTTCCTCAAAATACTTTGTATTCCTGAGTACAATTACTGTACTTCTTTTTAGTGAAAATACAGTGGTACCTCAGTTCATGAACGCTTCCACTGCAAACATTTGGTTTGCAAACAGAAGTGTTTGGCAAAATTTTGTTTTTGTTTGCAAATTCTGCATCCTGCATCAGGTGTTGGGAATGGCCATGGCCATCTTTTCTGGAGTTGTGGAATGAATTAAGTTTGTAAACCACAGCAGCACTGTAGTCTATTGTGTAGCATTCATTGATAAGCAGAAGTATAATTGCACGGGATGTGTGCTCTTATCCGAGGTAAATTGCCATTTTAATAACCTAAGAGGTAAGCATTCTTACATGCTAAAGTGGTAATAGCATGATTATAAATAATGGTAATAACATGGTGATAAATAACATGAATTTTGGTTTATCTGGGTGACCAAGAGCAAAATGTGGTTGCCTCTTACCTGTAAAGATTGCTTTTCACCACTAGCTTTTTCTGTTGCCGTTGATGTCTGTTTTATGATTTCTAGAATAGAAAAGGGACATCTAGTTAAAGAAAAGGAAATCATCATCTAATTACTTTTTCAGCTTCCTAGTAAGTTTCTACTTCTCCTTCTTCTCTGCCTTTTCTCCTTTTCTTCCCTTTCAGCTAAAATTGTATGTTCAAGGTCAGAAAACAGTTGGCCAGTAGGGCAGGTCCTTCAACATAAGGAAGTTCTTGTTATTGCTCTACCAAATGCTAACTCTCTGAGAGTAGGTGTTCTGAAATTAATTTATCCAGAATTGGAAATGCCTTTCCTGAAATGATATGTTAATGGTACTCACCTTGACACCCAAATAAAATTTACACCAGTGTTCAATCTCCTGGCCCGACCTCTGTGTTCAGAGAACAGATGAGTAAGTACAGGGGAGTGGAATGGGTCTGGGCCATTTGCCTGGCCACAGCATTATTTCCCTCTAGGCACCCCCTTTGAGCTGCCTAGAATCCTCCTGAAGCCCAGACCAGTAGCCCTGCATGCTCCAAAAGGTCCTGGCTCTCTTTCCCAATCAAGACACCCTTTCCTCAGTGCAGCTGAGATGAGGATGTAATGAAGGGCAGAAGGCTATGACTGAGGAAGGTCCACATCATAGATGGACATACTTCATCAGGAGTGTTCTAGCTCTTGGGTTGGCCAGTGGCTTCCCAGGGGGTCTTTACATTGTTATACTTTATAACTTACATATGTCATGTCTACACAATTAAGTGGTTCAAATATTTAATGGAAAAATTATATTTAAAAAAACAATAATAAATGGAGAGAAGTAAATGTGGCCAGAACAAAAGTAGTGGGAAAAACAGACCTAGCAAAATATGAGCAAGCAGACATGAAGAGGCAGTTTTGCCAACTAATTTGAATATGAAAATTGCATTATATCTAAACATTTAATGGTATAATAAATATATTTATTGTATATAATATTATATGTCATATGTAAGAGTATTTTAGTTTTCAGGGACAGAAAATAAGTACGAAACAAAGGTAAATATTTGTAGGTGTTACAGATCATAACATATACATATGCTTGACAAACAAAAATATAAATGAGAGTTGTGTTTCTGTCTGAGGGTGTTAAAAGTACATAACACTAGGAGAAGTTGAGAAAGTAAGCTAAGGAGGCAGGCACTTGGGGGATGTCTTCTAACTTGGAGAGCAGACCACAGTCCAGTTGGCTCTCAGAGCCCGTGCTGATGTACCTCAGCAAATTCTCTTTCTCTGCTTCAGAACAAGGAAGGACCCTTTTCTAGAAAATAAAACACCATCTCCCCATGGTTGCTTTTGTTGAACTCTCAGGGGACTTGTGCCTGAGAGGAATTTTGTGGTTTTGTTGTTGCTATTTAGGGATGGGATATCGTAACTCAGGTAATGGAGAGGGAGTATTCATATATTAAGGGCCAGGAGAAAATGTCCAGGAGGATGCAGATCTTTACCTTCCTACTCCGGTTTCAGTCTCTTTGTTATCTTATGCATGTTTCAAAATTGGTTATCTCTTCATTCTTTAGTTGATGTGCACTTTTGTTCCTCAAGGAAATGCCACAGATGGAGGAAGGAGCAGCTTATGCACCCCAGCAGTAGAAGTCTTAGGATTTCTGAGTGCCAAGGGTCTTCTTTAGCATTATCTGATTATTTCAAATGACCATGGAGATGTGTATGTGTATGCTTAAATATTCTATAGTACATTTTGACTTAAATGTGTGTACTGTGGAAAAGCTTTTCTTCAAGTTTATTAGGGTTATCTATTTTTAAAAAAAAGAAATAAAATGTATTAGAGAAATATTTCACCGTTATAGTGTCGTCTGCTTTGGTTCATAAGGTAAACTTGTTTTCTCTTTTAAGCCAAAATGCTTCACCAACGTTATGGGATTCCTTAGAAGAACCTGATATCCAGGACACTAGTGAATTTGAATATTTATTCTCCAAAGTCACATCTGTACAGAAGAAAAAGCCTCTCTCAGAGACCTATGCTGAGAAAAACAAGGTTAAAAAGGTACGTAGTGATTATAATAATAGTTCTAAGTATATATACATTTGTATTATCCATGAGAATTCACTGTGTTCTGCTAGTTTGTTTTTCATCTGTTTCAGAAAATGTTTTGGAAGGTTTTGAATCATAGATGGCAAAAAGGAGCTAATAGTTCAAGAAATCTTTATGTGCTATTTTGGTCTTCTGAAGTTTTAAAAATTTAATCTGGACTCTTCTAGCCATTCATTCTGTGGACAATGTAAAACTTAATGTTGCTATCAGTAAAAGTAGTTTGTAGGCAATATGAAAAATAGCTTTCATCTATCAGTGCATTCATTTAACAAATATTGGCAAGGGAAGTTGTGGTCATAGGCCTTCTTCTAGCCTGGAACTTCATAGTACAGCAACATGCACCTATTTAAATAATAAAACTAAATAAAATAGAAAATTCAAAACTTCAGTTGTATTAGTATATCAGTCAGTGTTCACTAGATTAGCATAAGATGGGCATATAAGGGTTTACAAGGTGAGCTTACAATGGCTGCCCACAGAGTCAGGTATGGAAGAGTGCAAAATGGCTGTCTGTGTGCTGGAGATCCAAAGGGTCCAGTCAAAGACCTGGAGCTCAGTGTAGTGTTTAGTGTGAGAGTCCATATCAAGAGAGCTAAAGGGTCTGCCATGGAAGGCTGGAGAGTATGCTGGAAGCCAGGAGACACTGTCCAAGGTGAGGGTGGAGATTGGCACTCCTCTGAAGAAACAGAAACAAGGCTTCTTTCTTCATTTCCCTTTCATTCCATTCAGGTACAAGCCTACTGTTTGGTGCCACTCACACCCAGGCTGGGTCTTCTATCTTCAGTAAATCTTTTCAGCCACATCCAGAACTACGCTAATCCAATTTAGTTGGGCATTTCTTACTCAAGTTAACACAGTCAGTTAACTATCACAACCAGTCACTTTCAAGTTTTGTTCTTGCGCCTAGTGATTACCATATTGGATAGCACAAAAATTAAATATTTCCATCATTAAAAAATGTTCTATTGGGTAGCACTATCTTCAGTATTTGGAATATGTTAAAAGAAGCACGTGAGCACACTCACACACACCCCTAAGGAGCAGCCTTGGCCTTGCCCTGTGGAGCTCATATTAGCAATCAACATTAAAAACAAGCTGTGTGAATCCCACAGTGTGGCAGGGTCTGCTTTGACAAGGTGGGGATGGGGTCTGTGATTCTGAAAGAAGTTTTCAAAGTAGGCTTCAGTGGGTGACTTCTGAGCAGATACTGAAGGACTTGGAGGCCTGTAGCCACCAGTCTTCTGCAAGGGAAGGAGTTTAAGATCTTCAAGCAGCCAGGTGGATGTGATCTGATTCAGAGGCTCTGGGCTCTGGCACTCTCCATGCCTCAGTCCCTAAGCATAACACAAGATGACATCCACTGTGGTTCGGATAAGCATCCTGCAAAGGTCCGTGTGGTCAAAGCTTGGTCCCAGGATGTGGCTCCTGGGAAAGAGTGGAACCTTTAGGAGGTACGGACTAGTGGGAGGTCTTTAGGTCATGTGGGCATTCCTTGAAGGGATCTGCGAGACAAGTCTCTTCCTCTCTCTCAGTTCCTGGGTATGAGGTAAGAGGTCTGTTCTGCCATGTGTTCTCACCATAATATGCTGTCCCTGCCAGGTGCCTGAAGCAGTGGGGCGGCCACCTTATCTTGAAATGGAACCTCCAGAACAATAAGTCAAAGCAAATCTTTGCTCTTTATAAGTAAATTGATTCCAGTATTTTAGTACAGTGACAGAAAGCTCACATAATGTTCACTCATACTGCTAATCTGAGTGATTATTAAACATGCATCAGGGTCAGCATAGTTTCTAGCACATAATCAATCCCCAATCTGTGTTAGGTGCCCTCAGTTTTGTCACTGTTGCTGCGACAGCTATTGCCACTAATATTCCTCTGTGTCCATGTTTTGATAATAGCAGAGATGATTTTAAGGATTCTTGTTTCTGCTGTTGATTTGTTGTGGGTCCTCCCTCTTATATATTTTCTCTTTCTGTAAAACAGCAATAACAATATCCAAGTTTACCTGATATTGTGAAATTCAAATCTATGAGGATTTGAGAAACTGCTTTGGAAACTGTATAATATTGAATAATATTAGTATTATCAGCTTTCTTTTTCAATTGTAAGGTGGGATTTACCCGTCAGTTCGTATGTTAAGAAATGTTATGATGATGAAATTAACTACAGTTCAAAGAGTAAAAATGGGACCTGTCTAAATGTAGTTTTCTGTGAGTCAAATTAGATTCTTCCATTGATAGTAAATTATGGATGAAAATCATGATCAAAATTTTTCATCTCTTCTAAGCTCACTAGAAATTGTCACAAGAAAAATATGGTCCCAATATACCAGGTGAATCTTCCAACAGAACCTACTGCATGGAACATTTTGCATTTTTCTAATAACAGAATAAATTCCAAGCAAGTCAACTGACCTGCTATGAAATGTATTCTTGTAGAGTTCAATTTGTATGAGATGGAGTGTGATGTGCCCTGTAACCAGGCTGGCTTTTTAAAACACCATTGGTAGAAGTAGAAGACTATTGTTGGTAAAAGGCAAAAGGAAACTCTCTATATTCCAAAGCTAGCCTCAGTTTACCACTTCTGGGAAAGCTTCTCTGGCTAACTAGAAACTGAAAGTTTTCTTTGTGCAGTTTCATATTACAGCAGCTTGTATTCTTTATTTTTTGAGAGGGATTGATTTTACTCCTTGTATTTCTTTATGAATGATTGTCAACACGTTCTTTACCCATAAAAAGAATTATTCTGATTTTGGTGAATGAGTTTTTGTTTTTAACACATCAAAGCATTTGGCCATTTATTCTTATTTCTTATTTCATAATTGTTTGCTGATTCAGCAGTTAGTACTTGCTGTATTCACTTGGTTTCTCTGATGGGGAAATATTCTTAATTTGAACTCCTTAAGCTACTGGACTGGTGAGGTTCCATCACCCTCTAGAATCTACATATGCGCATGTGTGGCTCTTGCTGTTTTCGGTGAGTAGAGGCTGAAATGGGTCTACAGGACTTCATTGTAGGGATGATGTTTAGGGGCTTAGCCAGCTGTGAGATATAAATGTGCGTATCTCTTAACTAGAGCTGGCCTTTGTCCCTCTATGCTAGGTATATGGTAAAGTAAGAAGATAGAGAAGGAGATCGAGTGAGATAAATACAGATATGGATATAGGTATAGGTATAGATATAGATATATCTTCTCAAACAGGACAGTGGTCATGTTGTATAATATCATGTAATAGAAAGGCACCTTACCCATCACCTAATTTCATTACTTCAGTTGGCATATAAGAAAGTGAGACCTGGAAAGAAAATGTCTTTATGTAAATTTGTGCATTTTTAACTGGGAAGATATTAAGAATGGTGAAACTTGGGAGGAAATATAAGATAATCACATGTCTGCATTTTCGCTTTATTTAAATGGTAATTTGCCTCACTGTTGATAGTGACAACTTTTATTGAGATGATAGATTTGAACTTTATGAATGAACAGAGCCATTACTAAAAGGTGTACAGTTTGTTTGTGCAAACCCAAATATTTCCTACATTGTGAGAGCATGCGCATCCCAAGTGTTCTTCACAGGCTCCCAATAGGAAGCCAAGTATTCATATAAGAAGATGTGCTTCATGTCAGCAAAACATAATAGATTTCATTGTAGCTAATAAATATTAGTTATAATAAAAAATTTAACAGTAATTATGCCAAACTTGTACTGCATACTCAGGTACCATCTTTGTTTATGACACCACACCACTCTGCCACTATAAGCATGGCAGGAACCAAATTGAGAACCAGAGCTTGGTAGTAAAACCAACAGTTGGTACTGTCTTATTTTTTCTCTTATAAACTTCAGACAAAGAAAATGATTTAGCCTTTCCACACTGATTTTTTTCTACAATATTTGGAATATCATCTTAACAAAGCTGTTAGCAGAATAGAAGGAAATTATCATAAGAAAATATATGAAGTATTCTCTTTTAGTTGATGCACTAATGTGAAAGCCCTGGAAAGAAAACCTTGAATCTCATTCATTCCTAAAGTTGTCATGTGCTTAAATAATCAGGGTGTTCATTTCTGAAACTATTTGCTAATGGTAATCTCTAGATCATTCTTGGTTTTCAGTATTTATAGAAGCATTCCACAACTTCCTTTGATGGCGCATTCCAAGACCTAGTAGTTTATTTAGGTTGGTTTATGTACCATCCTTACACTGTAAAGTAAGAGTTTCTACTGTTATTGTGCCCATATTTACATTGTCCCTAGGTTACATTTGTTCGTGAGCAAGAAAGTTGGCACCTTGACAAGGATCCAAAAATCTACCTACATTGTCTTAAGATTCTCCCTGTTCCTGTCAAGAAAATAACCATTTTGATAAGCTTTCCAATTGCATTCTAAACTTGCCCAACAACTTTCTGAAAATCAGTGTGACCTGCCAATATTCCTCCTCTCCTGAGATGCCATGATCTGACTTTGAATTATAAATCACCTTTGTTTTCTTTTCTGTGAGACATATTAAAGCAGTCCTTTCCATTTGCCTTTTTAGTAGATATTTCCTAAGAATTAATGAGATCCTGGATGTCTCCTCCTTGGGGGCAGGGGTGCTGTGATGATCCAGCAGACATTAGTCTGCTGAAACTTTCTGGTGCCAGAACTCTTAGGCATTGATTGTAATTTGGTCACTTTGGCGAGGATCATAGCTGCAAGTCTCAAATCCCAGATTTTGTGTCTCAGTTTTATTGCAGAAAGAAGGGGAGAAGGATAACATTGGAAGCCTGAACATAAATTTATAGGGTTTTAATAACCTGTTGCCTTCTGAGTTTATATTATTTCAGCTTTTGTGACAAAGACAATTTCTCTGGGTTGCCCTAAAAAGGTACGTGTATTATTTTCCCCCTAGGGTTAGAGATGAGTTTGTCTATCCTTTTACACTTTTCACGTCTGATAAGTGAGTGATAGGATTAGAGGTTATCATCTACAGAATGACTGTGTGTTGCTTGTGTGAGTACAAACCTCGGATTATTAGTGCTATGTCCAGGTTCCTTGAGTATTATCTGGAATGATCAGCGTTTTCCTGTTCTTCTGCTCAAAGGACCCTGAGGACGACATTTACCCAAAACAAACGATAGCTTCTACTCCGTGATAGGCACCAGTTTACAAAAATTCCACCTTGTAAATTTTGTTTGGAAATGAGAAGGTCCCCAAAGTTAGGTTGTATATTTACTTTATTTGCTTATTTAAAAAAAAAAGTGGTTAGAAGTTGTCAAATATGAATATCAATGATTCTTTCAGAATGTTAAAACTGAATATTATTCTTGGAGTTCAACTATGTTTCTCTTGTTGGTTGTTAAACAGTAATTTAATCTGTATTTGTACCTCAAGCCAACTGCCATGTCACTAGGACGATCATTACCTGCTCAGACCACAAGAGGGCAGCTTAGAACTCTGTGATATAGAACTGAATGCTCTCCTGCCTTAGATAACCAGCGATGGAACCTAGAAGAGAGTATTTCCCCTCAGTACCCTCTTTAGTCTTGTTGAAGCTCTTTACTGTGGCCTATGAGGCCAAGTTTCACAGCACATTACCCATACAGCATATTGGGAGCCAAAATCATATCAGAAAGGTTTGTAGGTATTAGTAAAATAAAACTCATTTGTAGTCATATAGTTCCAATGCTCAGAATGAATGGCTGCAGCTTAAAATTTACAAAGTATTAGACTTAGCCCCTTTGAGATTGGTTCCAGAATCTGCTCCTACCTCATCCCCACATAACTTTAAGGTCTTCCATATAAAGAGAATGAAGAGTTACTTGAATATAGATTTGGAGTCATCTAATTAGAAAATACAAAAAAGTATGACTTGATATTACAAGATGTGCTATAAGAGAACTATTCTATATACTTTCTTTTTTAGTTTTTTTGTTTTGTTTTTTTTTGAGACAGGGTCTCACTATGTAGTTCAGGCTGGCCTTGAATTTACTATATAGCCCAGGCTGGCCTCAAACTCATGGCGATCCTCCTGCCTCAGCCTCCCAAGTGCTGGGATTATAGGCAGATACCATGCCTGGCTCTATGTGTGTTTTAAAAAAGTATTTATCCTTTCCTCCTAGTTGAGGGAAGTTTTGAAGTCTCACTGGTATTTTCCAGAACCACATTCATCTATCCTCAGCAAATGCCATTTTTTGAGACTGTGAAATGGGCTGGAGTTCATTAATGGCATGGGGCTGAGTGCTTCTGATAGGTCCTTGCACCTGGCAGTGGTTCTTCTGGACTCCAGTTTCAAGTTAGAAGTATGTTGAGGATATAACAAGAATAGGGGAAGATCCTCTATGTATACTTAAGTCACAAACTGAGGTCGGATGGATGTTTCACAGCTGACCTTGTAAATGCTTCACAGAGTACACGGGTCTCCCAAGTACCTGAAGTCATAGCAGCCCCTTCCCGTGTACCTGTCTTCACAGGTACATGCTTACTATGGACAGAAAGAAGTCTTAACGTAACCTCAGATTTATGTGTATTTTTCAAGTGAGATATTTGAAGATTTTACGAGGAGTGATAATGTTAACTGATTTTGGTTAAATTGCTTTTTGCATGTATTTCATTATTTGATCTTCATAAGAACCCCAAAAGATGGTTACTATTATTACTCCCATTTGTATATGAGGAAACTGGGATTAGAGGGGTTGGGTAACTTGCCCAGCAGCACACAGCTAGCTCATAGGTGGCAAAGCAAAGGAGTAACTCCAGCTGCAACCCTAGTACTTGTGTTTTTAATTACTGGAAAATAGTGTGTTAGCTGAAATTTAACTACAATCTTGACTTTCCATTCACTTGGCAAGGCCAGAGTTTTATTTCCCATTCATTGTATGGTGAAAGTCACTGACTTAGTGTCAGTAGACATGATTTAGAATTCTTCCTCTAACCCTAGCCAACTATTGACTCCTGAACAAGTCCTTTCAGTTCTCCAGGCCTCAAGTTTCTAATCTGTCAAGAGATAAACTTTAATTTGAAGAATTTCAAGGATTTGGTCATTCTACTTTGGACATGAGGACGCTCACAATCCACCAATTTTCATTTTGCTTCTTAGAAGGAAAACAGGCAAAGGAATCACACAGGAACCAACATCTTGGCACTCTGAGCCCCGCACGCTCAGAAAGATCAAGCTGCTCTAAACCGTCAGTAGCATGTCGTGAACGTCAGAGGAAGGCTCAGGGTATAATTCTGATTCTAATAATCTTCCAGTCTTAAGAGAAACAGTTTTAGAGTATTTGCTGGGGTGTGGACGGACTGGACACATGGGGAAACTACAGTGGAAATTAGAAACCAGAGATTTGGGGTTAAAGATAACTAGTTAATATTACGACCTTAGTTTCTATATCATAGCCTCTGGAGTAGATGTTGTAAAATAGTCTTTCCAGATGCACAGTTTCAGAACTGATTTGGATGTGGGCAGCTTCACACACACATTTTAAAATTAAATGTGTAGAGTGAAACAATGAATTTGAACCTTGCCTAGTCATTGAGTAACATGGAATACACCATAAACCAGGCTCACACCCACAGTGTTTCTTCCTTAAATGATGCAGTGTTTCCTCATCATAATTGTCTTTGTGTAACAAAGGTGGCAGTAGCAGTCTCTGGTGGAGCTGGCCAGCCCCTATTGGCCTGGAGGGCCCTGCAGCACTCTTCCTCCATCACTTAGCACTGCCCAGTGTCCAGAAGCCAAGAGTTCAGGTTACACCAGACATAGCTGTCCACTGACTTCCTAGTAGAGTCGAGATTGACCCTCCACTTCCAATTTTTGATAAAATACCTTTGACCCAGCGCTTGATTTCATTTAGGCCTGACCTGATTTCTCTCCAGCTGAGGCTAATTTGCATGGCTGTAAACACAGGCCTTACAAAGCTCACCAACTGTGATAAAAGCAAAGGAAACCTGAGACCACTAGAAACTCAAAAATCTGCCTTTGGTATCCAAGGCATACTCTTGAGTCAGCTCAGGCCCAGGAAGCTGCCAGCATGCAGCAGCTAAAGAAATGTTATTCTGATTGATCTGATTAGGGCAGCAAGGTTAGCCATGGTCAATTTACAAAGACAGTATGAGAAGAAATCATGTGTGTAGCCATGTTATGGGTCAGTGAGGCCCCTGCCAGAGGTTATGAAAAGTCACTGCTCTGCCAGGGCCATTATCAGATCTCCTCTGGGGGGGATACAAATGGGATTGGGGGCTGGGGCCCTTCCAGGGGAATGAATGACAACGGGGACTGGGCTGCAAAGAGCCAGGGAGTCACTCTTGCCTCCAGCTGGATTCCTTAGCTGCCAAGTCCCTTCCAAGTCAAGGGAGGAGCCTGGGTGTGCCCCATACCTTGTGAGGAAGACTGTATTTAGCTCCTCACTGCAATGGAAAGAAGGTGGAAGAACTAATTTGACATGGACAGGAGGCTCTACTTTAACCCACAGAAGCAGCCAGATGGAACCTATTGGGCATTTTGATCCCTTCCTTTGCCACAAGTGTGGTTTAATTGGGATCTGGCTCCAGGCCCTGGTTACTAAATAACCTGAGTTTTAGTGTTTTCATTTTCATTAATTAACTTTTATGCTAGGTACCTTATTAGTCACATGGAGGCATTTTGCATGTGCAAAGTATCCAAGGATAGTGATGGCAAACCTTGTAAAGCTTTCCATGATAACAAACATCTGGCTGCAACACACATGGTGTAGGTTCACCACCACTGTCCTAGGAGGTCAGAAGAGGGTCTTTAAAAGTAGTAGAGAGCTGCAAGTACCAGGGGGTTAATTCATTACCTAATTATCACATCACTTTTTACTCTCCTGTACACTCTCCTGACCAACTTCCTTAGCTTAGGAGAAGCACAAAAACAAATCTTTAAAGTTTGCTTTCAAATGTTCCTTACATTCATATTGATTCTGAAGATTTTTGGATCTCCCACCTTGGATGTGGTTCGCTTCCTCCCTGACCAACTCAGAATATAAATGTTATTTCCAACACTAGAATAAGGCATATTAATTAACAAAGAAAGATTTATTTCAAATTAGGCCAATGGAAAGCCACATTGTTAGAGCTCGGGCTCGTTATAAATAGATCACGTTGTACTGTAATCATCTTTTCTTTTTTATTCTTTTATTGGTACATTGTAGGTATACAACACAATTACATTTCTCATTGGGAATTGTACCTTTACATAACGCATCTTGGTTCTTATTTTTTCCCCATTCCCAGCCCTCCCTTCACCCCCTCCACCCTCCCCTATTTACAAAGACTTTATTTCCATTTTTTCCATTTCTCAGCATTTTTCCTTTCCCTTCCTTCCTTTCCCCTGGCCCGGCCACTACCCCTACCCCTTTGGAAATTTTCTTCCTATTTTACATTGTCGATTATTCATTCTAATCATTGGTACATTTTAGGTATACAATATAATGACATTCATCATTGGAAATTTGCACCTTTACATAGTCTCTCTTGGTTCCCATCTTTCACCCTTGCCCAGCCCTCCCTTCAACCCCTCCAGTCTTCCCAATTTACAAAGATTTTGTTCCTGTTTTTCCATTTTCTCATATTAATCCCATTCCCTTATATCCTTTCCCTAGCCCTCCCACTTCCTTCCCCTTTGCCCCTTTTCTCCCTATTTCACATTACCTATCATACATTTTAGTCCCCATTTACACTTTCAGTTTCTCACACCAGAGAAACTATTCAGTATTTATACATGTGTGTCCTATTTATTTCACTTAAGAGTATTGCCTCAATGTGCATCCACTTAGCTATAAATGTCTCTAATTTCTCATTTTTTATGGCTGAGTAGTACTCCATTTTTTAAAAAAAACACATTGTCTTTATCCAGTCTCCAGTTGATGGGCATTTGGGCTGTTTCCAAGTTTTAGCTATCACAAACTGTGCTGCTATGAACATGGGTGCACATATATCACTGTGGTATGATTCTTTTAATTCTTTGGGGAAGATCCCCAGCAGTGGAATAGCAGGGTCAAATGGGACTTCCAGTCCTAGTTCTTTGAGGTATCTCCATACTGATTTCCACAGTGCTTGCACCAGTCTACACTCCCACCAGCAGTGCAGCAGTGTTCCTCTTTCCCCACAGCCCCTCCAGCATTTGTTATTGGTTGATTTCATGATAGCAGCCATTCTTTCTGGAGTGAGGTGGAATCTCAGCGTTGTTTTCATTTGCATCTCTCCAATGACCAGTGATGTTGAACATGTTTTCATGTATTTATTTGCTATTTCTACTTCTTTGTCTGAGAAATGTCTGTTCATTTCAGATGCCCATTTTCATATTGGATCTTTAAATATGGGAGGTCTGATCTTTTTAAGTTCTTTGTAGATTCGAGATAGTAGACCTTTGTCTGAGGAAGAGCAGGTGAAGATTTTTTCCCACATTGTGGGTTGTCTCTTCCCACTGGTGGTGGTTTCTCTTGCTGTGCAGAAGCTTTTTAATAAGAAGAGATCCCACTTGTTGATTGTTTGTGCTAGTTCACGGGCAACTGAGGTTTTGTTCATAAAATCTTTTCCTACACCTTTGTCTTCAAGAGTTCTACCTAACCTCCATTCCAACTGATTCAGCGTTTCTATTTTAACATTTAGATCTTTCATCCATTTTGATTTTAGTTTAGTGCATGGCGAGAGATATAGGTCTAGTTTTGATCTTTGCCAAGTTGAAACCCAATTTTTCCAGCACCATTGATTAAAGAGGCTATCTTTCCTCCATTGAGGGTGTTTGGCTCCTTTTTCAAAGATGAGATGGCTGAGTGTGTCTGGAGTTGTTTCTGCATCTTCTAATCTGTTCCACTAGTCCTCAAGTCTGTTTCTTTGCCAGTACCATGCTGTTTTTTTCACAGTAGCTTTGTAGTAAAGTTGCAGGTTGGGGATTGTGATACCCCCTGCCATGTCTGTGTTACCTAGAATTGCTTTTGCTATTCTGGGTCTCTTCTTGTTCCAAATGAATTTTTGGATTGTTTTTTCAAGGTCTGTGAAGTTATGCTGCTGGGATCTCTATTGGAATTGCATTGAATCTATGTAGCAGTTTTGGAAGTATGGCCATTTTCACTCTATTAATCCTTCCTACCCAGGAGCAGGGGATGTCTGTCCATTTTCTGATATCATCTTCAATCTCTCTTTTCAGAGTGCTATAGTTTTCAGAGAAGAGTTCTTTCATTTCTTTCGTTAGGTTGATTCCTAGGTATTTCAGTTTTTTGGATGCTATTGTGAAAGGAATTATTTGCCCTATTTCTCTCTCAGTGAGTCTGTCATTGGTGTGGAGGAAAGCTATTGATTTTTGTGTGTTGACCTTGTAACCAGCTACTTGACTGAATTTGGTTATTAAGTCTAGAAGACTTTTGGTGGAGTTCTTGAGGTCTTCTATATAGAGTATCATGTCATCTGCACATAATGACAATTTGACTTCTTCATTTCTTGTCCTTATTCCTTTTATTTCTTTTTCTTATCTAGTTGCCACGGCTAGTGTTTCCAAAACTGTATTGAACAAGAGTCGGGATAATGGACATCCTTGTCTTGTTCCTGATTTTAGTGTGAAGGATTTCAGTTTTTGACCATTTAGTATGATATTGGCTGTTGGTTTTTCATAGATGGCTTTTATCAATTTGAGGTAGAGACCATTTATTCCAATGTTTTGTAGGGTTTTTATCATAAATGCATATTGGATTTTGTCAAATGCTTTTTCTGTGTCTATGGAGATAATCATATGGTTTTTGTCCTTGGCTCTATTGATATAATGTATTACATTGATTGATTTGCATATGTTGAACCATCCCTGCATCCCTGGGATGAATCCCACTTGATCAGGGTGTATGATCTTCTTGATGATCTTCTCCATTCTGTTTGCCAGTATCTTATTGAGGACTTTTGCATCTATGTTCATTAGTGAGATTGGCCTATAGTTCTCCTTTTTGTTTGGGTCTTTCTCTGCTTTGGGGATCAAGATGATGCTTGCTTCCAGGAATGAATTTGGGAGTATTGCTTCCCTTTCAATTTCATTGAAGAGTTTAAACAGTAGTGGCAGTAGTTCCTCTCTAAATGTCTTGTAGAATTCAGCAGTGAAGCCATCAGGGCCTGGGCTTTTCTTAGTTGATAAGTTTTTAATTACATTTTCAATTTCATTGGTTGATATTGGGTTGTTCAGAATTTTTAGGTCTTCTTCATTCAACTTTGGTAATTCATATGTATCTAGGAATCTGTCCACTTCTTCTGTGTTTCCCATCTTATTGGCATATAGGTTCTGGAAGTAGGTATTGATGATCCTCTGGATTTCTGCTGGGTCTGTTGTCATTTTACCCTTTTCATTCCTAATTGCATGGATTTGGGCCTTCTCTTTCCTTTTTCTGATAAGGTTGGCTAAGGGTTTGTCAATTTTGTTGATTCTTTCGAAGAACCAACTCTTGGCTTCATTGATTTTTTGTACCATTCTCTTAGTCTCCATTGCATTGATTTCTCCTCTGATCTTTATAATATCCTCCCTTGTATGAGCTTTGGGATTGTCCTGATCTTCTTTTTCTGGAAGCTTGAGGCTGAGCATCAGGTTGTTGAATTGGGCTCATTCTGTTTTCCTAATATGCTATGAATTTCCCGTGTAAGACTGCTTTCATTGTGTTCCATAGATTCTGATATGTTGTATTGTCATTGTCATTCAATTGAAGGAACTGTCTGATTTCTTCTTTAATTTCCTCTGTGACCCATTGGTTATTCAGAAGTGTGTTGTTTAATTTCCATGTGTTTATGAAATTTTTTGAGTTTCTTTTGCTATAGCTCTCCAATTTCATCGCACTAACGTCTGATAATACACAGAGGATAACTTCAATTCCTTTGCACTTCCTTAAACATGTTCTGTGTGCGAGTATGTGGTCTATTTTGAAGAATGACCCATGTGCAGCTGTGAAGAATGTGTATTCTGATTTTGTGGGTGGAGGACTCTGTAAACATCTGTAAAGTTCATTTGTTCAAGAGTTTGATTGAGTTCTAGTATTTCATTACTTATTGTTTTTCTAGTTGATCTGTCTATTTGTGACAGTGGGGTGTTGAGGTCCCCCACTACCATTGTATTAGTGTATAGATGACTTTTCCTGTCTGTTAGTATTTGTTTTATATAGTTGGGTGCACTAGTGTTTGGTGCATAGATATTTATGATTGTCATCTCTTCCTCTTGGATTCTTCCCTTTACAAGGATGTAGTATCCTTCTTCATCTCTCTTAATCAGTGTTGGTTTAAAATCTACTTGATCTGCAAAGAGGGTAGCTACTCCTGCTTTTTTTTTGGCTCCTGTCACATGGAGTATTGTTTTCCATCCTTTAACTTTCAGTCTATGAGTTTCCTTTTGAATTAAATGTGTTTCTTGTATGCAGCATATGGTTGGATTTTGCTTCTTGACCCATTCTGCCAGTCTATTTCTTTTGATTGGTGAATTGAGACCATTAATATTGATGGTTATAACTGAAACATATTGACTTGCCATTGCCATGACTTTTTCTTTTTGTTGGGTTCTCCCCCTTTACATTTAATTTCTTGTCATGCCAGATGGAGTCATTCTGCTTTGCTTCCTGGGGTTGTGATCCTCAATGTCTGTTCCTAGCATATTGTGTAAAATTCTTTGGAGTGCTGGTTTGGTATTCACAAAGTCTCTAAGGTGCTCTTTGTCATGAAAGCATCTTATTTCTCCATCCATTTTGAAAGATAGTTTTTCAGGGTACATCAATCTGGATTGGAGGCTGTTTTCTTTTAGGGCTTGAAATATGTCACTCCAAGCTCTTCTTACCTTGATGGTTTGTGTTGAGAAGTCTGCTGTGATTGTGATGGGCTTTCCTTTGTATGTGATTTGTTTCTTTTCTCTCACTGCTTGTAGAACTTTGTTCTTCTGTTGAGTTTCTGGAATCTTAACAATTATATACCTATGTGTAGACTTTTTTTTGATCAAGGCTATTTGGAGTCCTATATGCCTCTCTTATCTGTATGTCAAGTTCTTTTCCCCTGCTTGGGAAGTTTTTTGCCATTACTTCTGTGAACAGTTTTTTTATGTCATCTGCACTCTCTCTTGTTTCTTTATTGACTCCAGTCAGTCTTATGTTATCCTTCTTTGCATCATCTAGCAGCTGCTGGATTGATTTCTCATGTTCCCTTATAATTTTGAAACAATTTTTCTTTTCCTGGTCATTAATTGTAATCTTATCTTCTATATCTGAAATTCTGTCCTCACATTGGCTCATTCTGCTGTGTAGACTTTCAATGGAGTTTTTCATGTCCTGGAAATCTATTTGCATCTGTTTTATGGATTCCATTTGTTTCTTCTGTTGGGATTCCATCATGTTCCTCAGCTCCTCTCTAGATTTATTAATCATGTCTTGCACTAGGAGCACAATTTCTCCTGTTATCTGAGAAATTATTTCTGATTTCATTTTTTCCAGATCCCCTTTTTTTGCCAGTTCAGTGGGTCCAGGAGGTTGAGTGTCAGAGTGTTCCATCTCATTTCCCTTTGGGGTTGCTGTAGGTGATCTGGAAGTCTGGTTTTGAGACTTATTTACATGTTTTCTCATTTTGACTGTGGGGGTGGGGGGTGCTGTTGGCATCTGCGTGGCTCTCCTCCTCTGAGCTGGCAGAGGTGAGCCAGGGGCCGAGAGCAGTGGTAGGGATGGTGGCCCGAAGGCCCCTTTCTCTGCTCCTGGAGTGGCAGGACGGCTGGCAGCCCAGGGGCCCCTTCCTCTGGACCAGGAGCAGTGGGACGGGAGCTCAGAAACCCGTACCTCTGGGCAGGAATTCTTTAAATGCTGAGAACTTGATTAGCTCCAGTACAGTAGTCTCTTGGTCTGGTGTCCTCTGCGTCTTTGTAGTGTGAAACCAGGTGGCTGTATAGAGAAGAAGCCAAAGGAGCCGGCGGGGGTGGGGGGGTGGCGGTCCAGTGGATTGCTGCTGGGGCATGGGCTCATTCGGTGTTTTCAGCGTGACTGGCGACCTCGGGACCGCTTCCACAGACCTGCCTGTCTGCAGCGGGCTGATTCGATGTTTTCAGTATGACTTTGTAATCATCTTACTAATGGAAAAAATTAAACATTGAGATGATTGCTTAGAGGAGAATGTGATTTAGAATGTAGTGGTAAAATCCCTAAAGCATGCTATGTTTAGGATGCTTTAGGGAAATGTAGAGAATCTGAGTCATGTGACATTTGAAAAAAACCTCGGCCCTGTGGGGTCTGGTATTCAGTTACCACATCTGAGGCCAGAGTGCACAGAGAATGTGGTGCAGTCACCACCTGACAGCTGAGATCTTGGTGTGGACCTCAGGAAAGGAAGAAAGGGACAAGGCTGTAGTAGTGGCCCGAACCTCAGATTTCCAGCCATCTGCTCCTCCAGCAGTACCAGTGCAGCTTGGGTTACAGCTAGGCAAAGTGTGGGAGGTAGGAGTCTAAGTCTAGGAGGACAGCAGCAGGTTTCTGGAAAAGCCTAGCCTTTTCTAATTTATCTTCTGGTCTGTGGGGCCAAGTTCCTCCATCTTCCTAATGCTCCTTGTTACTGTCTCCTCATTTGTACAGTGAGATTATACTAGTGCCAACTTCAAAGTGTGGTTATGAGAATTGGAATCAAATATCCTACGTAAAGTGCTTAGTCCTGTACTGTTTGCTGTCCACCATTATCATCCTCAGTATTATCACCATTTGGGAGGAAAATAAGAATGGTGAAACATTCTCTATTGTCCCCCAAGGAGAGCAGAAGGTTGGCCGATAACCAGAAGCTGCACCTCTAATTCAGGGGCAGCTCCACCACCCCAAAAGGCTCATTAAAATTCATTTTGCCCTGTTGGTTTTCATTGTGTGTATACCAGTGGGGCATAACTATGCATTACAGTAAATGAATTTTAGCCAGATACTTGGAGATGAATGCACTCATAGTGTGCCAAAAGAAAACCATGTTAAAGAACAAAAAGATAATTAAATGTGCCTTCATTTTCTAGTACTATTTTAATTTAGTTTTTATGGTAAGCTGTGTTCCTGGTGCAACTCTAAGGATGGTATTAGCAGAAGCTGTTGACCTCCTTAAATCTTTGTAGAACATGATAGGCTGTAAGTAAATATAAATGACATAGAATAGATGACTTGTGGGGGTTGGACAGATTCTTTAAATATGATATTATCTCAGGTTGGTTTCGCTAATAACAGTTAAACAGAGTGAATTAACTATCACACTTTCTTAAATTTTATTGCCACAACATGAATGTAATTTAAAAAGTCAAAAGTCAAACAGTATTAAAAGACTTAAAATGTACTGCAAATCTTAAGAAATGTCCAAGAATTTTTTCATACAGACCACACCCTGTGATCAAAATGAAGTTAAATTAGAAATTATGTTAATAATAACACAACTTAAGTGTGTCATTATCAAAAACAATGCTCTTTATTATTTAAAATTTATAATCACACCTGCAAAAAAGTCATGGTTTAAGAAATTATAATGGAATTCAGAAAGCACTTATAATAAAAAATAATACATGTGAAGACTTATAAGATGTAGCTAAAATATATGATTATAAGTATCTAAGTTAGAAAAGAAAAAAATCAAAAATAAATTAAGCTTCTAAAATTAATACATAGAGAAAGTAAGAAATTAGAAAATTTTAGGTTGAATAAGAAAAAGCCATTTTGCAGGTTAATTATGGCTAAATATTTACAATTTCATATGGTTCAACTCAATACATTTAAAATGAGATGAGGATGGAAATTTTAAAAAATTTAAATGTAACTTAGAAGACCAATACAAATAAGTTTCTTTGAGAATAACAATATTCAAAAACTTTTAGCAGGACTGGGAAAAACAAAAATAGGCAATAATTTCAGGAAGATAAGAGTAAATACAATAAAAATATATAAGATAATACCCTAAGTCAGCTTTTGCCACTAAATGACAATAATATGAAATAACTTTCTAGAAAAACATAAATTATCAAGAGTCATGAGAAACACCTGAATGGTTCTACAAATATAATAGAAATTAGATCAATAGTGGTCGTATAAAATTGTCACACAAAGGAGGTACCAGATCCAGATTTTATTATTATTTTTTCTTTTTTTTAATTTCTTTTTTTTTCCCCAGATTTTATTATACTCAACTAACTGGCACATAATGCTGTGTGAAATAGCAAATCATATTAAATTCTGGCCAACATATGTAACATTGATAGCTCTACCAGATAAGGACAGGGAGTAACAGAGAAACTATAGGCTGGTTTCCCTAATAGCTTGGAAATCATAGCTAGAATATTACCAGACATCCAGCAAGTTTTAAAAATGTTTGATGATTAAATGGGATTTATTCCAGACAGGAACATTTGATTCAAAATTAGAAAATGTTTTATAAGTTAATAGATTTTTAATAGACTAAGGGAAAAGATTTAATTATCCCAAAAGATGATGGAAATCATTTGATTAAATTTGGTTATGATTTATAATGCAATTTTATAACAGAAAGGAACTGAATGCACATTTTGTTTTTATCATTCTTTAAACTGTACAGAAGTTTTTAAAGGTGCATTTTAATGGTTTGGGGCAGCTTTTCAAGATTCAAAAGCAAAAGTTGCAGTTTCAGTAATCACCCCATTTCAGTGTTTGGCCCAGACCTCTGCTGTACCTGCCTGATGTCTCCGAGTCAACTCTATCTACTTTAATTTTCCTAGGAACTATGCTTCCTGATCACAGTAGGTGGATTATTCATCATTACCTAACTGCTCCATACACCAATTCTGAGGTGATCCCCTTATGTTGGGCTTCTTGCATATGTGTGCCTCCCCCAGCATGTAATACCTTTCATTTGTGGCTGTCTGGTATCTGTCTGCCTTCCTCCACTATGCCAGTGAATTCAGATTTTGGTAGATTTGTTTCAGATCCTCAGCCTCATTGTTTTGGGCCAATTTTATAGGAAAAAAAGGAATGGAAAGGCCTTTACTCTGCTACACTGAAACTCAAAGTCATTTTGATTTTCACATCTTAAAGGCTGTCACCTTATGGCAGCATGAATAGTTAGGAGATGTGCTTCTTTGCTGGAATGAGACATATTGCAAGGAAAGAACACAAGACTAGCAGTTAGACACCAGGGTGACTCTAGACAAATCACCTACTGAGTGTTTTTTGAGACAGGGCCTCACTCTGTAATTTAGGCTGGCCTTGAATTCACCATGTAGCCCAGGCTGACCTTGAACTTGTGGCTATCTTCCTGCCTCAGCCTCCCAAGTGCTGAGATTATAGGCAAGCGCCACCTTGCCCAACCAAGTATTAATACTCTTGTCCATGTGAGACATCCTCGGAGAATGTCTATTTTTGAGTCTATTCAGGATAGAGTAGGCGCTCACTCTTCAGAAATGGTGGTGAGCACATATCTTGAATTACTGTATTACTCCATTCCTATGGAGATGGAAGGAGAATATAATATGTGCTTACAGCTGTGCTGTGAGAATAAGGAAGGTGATAAGACTAATTATGGGGGAAATGTGCTAGGATAAGTACTACAAGTCCTACCACACTCTTGTAGATATTCTGAAATATGTGTACGGAGTATTCATCTTTTCTCTCTTACTAACATTTCCTGGAATCTTCATCTTATGAAAGGAGCTCAGCCTATTAAAAACAATGTGATTCTTACATCAGTAGTTGTTCCTCAAAAATTTATAATAGAGGAAAATGACTTGTGTGGGAAACAGTGTCCATTGCAGCTATATGGCAAATTAAGACTATAGAGAGGCTGCAGTAGGTGAAGCATGTCTGTAAGACTACAAAAGGAGGATAAAGTTACCTAGGTATCTTCAGAGGTAGAAATGTACCCTTTGAGTTCTGTCTCAGCCATTGCCACCTAGTTAGTGGCTCAAGAGCCTGAAACTGGAAGTGTTTGCTGTCACTAGCTCTTCACTATCCAAGCAGGAGTGGGAATGAAGCATGCAATTTGCATCATGAATACAGTCTAACTCAAAGGCCATCCATCATTTCTGATATCTTGAATGCAGTGATTATCATATCAAAGACATATGATGACACTAAAGATAATAACTTTTCTGTGGCCCATTATCTCCAACCAGCTTGGAGTAATTATTAGCATGTGTTCTTTTCTAAAGCCTAACACTCCAAATGTTGGAAATAAAAGCTCTGTTGGAGCCACCATGGGTACATATGAAACTGGATTCAGGATATCATTATTAGATAAACAGTTACATAGACAAGACAGGAAGTCCAAAGGTCATGCAAACTTTGTTCTTTAGAGGCTTTTAGGAGGACAGTAAGGCTGCTTGTGTGCTTGGGATTGGCCTTGTGGGAAAATTATTTGTGATCCTTATTGACAAGTATATCGCATTAAAAGAGAATTGTATGGAGACTGATAGAGAAAGAGGTACATTTATAACTAGTTAGCCAGCAGAAAAAACCACTTTGGTAATCAGGAATTATATGAATATGTATCAAGCACTATGCTAAATACCAGTTAAAGGGAACAAGGTGATACATTCTTTTGTAGTCATCTTGCTATTCAAAGTGTGGTCCAATGATCAGTAATATGTGTCACCTGGGAGCTTACTGGAACTATAAGAATATCATGTCTTCTGTTAGTTTCTTAGGACTAAATTAACAAATTATCATACTAGTGACTTAACAAAAAATTATTTTCTCCTGATTTTTGAGTCCAGAAATTAAAAATCAAGCTATCAGCAGGGCTATGATTTGGTAGCTTTGGTCCTGTATGAGGATAGGGCAATGAATGGACTGATTTTTCAGTGGGAAAATACATATAATTTTGCTTTGGATACAATATCTCCAAAACTGTCAGAAGTTATCTCCTGCCCCACTCTTACTGCACCTCCATGTCCAGCCATAGCCCTCACCTTCTGTGGCTTCTACATTTGCTTTCTGAATAGAATTCATCAGCCTGAAAAACCAATAAAAGGTTTTTCTGTTTCATCGGTATGAGGATGGGGTGCCAAATATGTTCTCAGACTCAGGACAGAATGACAATTTGCCTTTTCACATTTCTTGGTGAAGAGCCGAAATTCTTAAGTAAACTTCATCAGAGCAATTTTATGTGTCCCCAGAAATAAGGCCATGGAAGAGATTCAGACTTACTAGTTTGACAGAACAGTGAGGCTTAGTTTCTCTAGAAACATTTTATGGGACAGATGATCAGGCTGTGTGTGGAGAGCGTATTTTAATGGCATTATCAGGCCAGTGGAGAGAGGCCTCTACCCAGAAGCATACCAGCCATGCTGGCCATCAGCAGCTAGGGCTTGTTTGCACCAAGTCAGATGACATTTCATAAAATGGCACCACAGAGCCAGCCGACCATCTCCTCTGGGCACGATGCCACAGAATGGCAGGGGGTGAAACACGGGAGAAGCAGAGGGGAAAGGAGCCTGAGTCAGCATTTATTTTCCTGGGCATTTGCCAAGGAATGATATCATATATTCAAGGAAGCACTCATTCTCCCTGAGGAAAGAAAGCAAGATGGTTGCCAGCTTCAGTTCTGCTCTTCCCTCCAGCTGGCACCCACTTCTGCCATTGGTTGGGAAGAACAATAGCTTATCTGACCATTTTTTGGTCATGGCCAAACTAGAGATGGCAGGGAAGGCACAAGAGTAGCCACAGCTGTCTAGTGGATTGGGTGTCCCCCCATGATAGTGTGTGTGTGTGTGTGTGTGTGTGTGAGAGTGCGTGCGTGTGCGTGTGTGTGTGTGTGAGTCCTACATCCAAAGGCTATCAGGCCTCATTTTCTTGCATCTTTTGTCACTTCTTGGAATTTCTTTCCAATGGGAAATTCTTACTCTATTTTCCAAATTAGATTTTTATTGTGAAACAAGAGTTTTCAGTTTCATCCATTCATATGAATGGATGACATGAGAATATAAATTGAATCTAAGTACTCACTGATTTTCTATCTCTCCTCCCAAAAAGATGCTGCTTTCTAATCCAGCCCCGGTTGAGACTATACTATTTACATTTTTTTCTTGGAGTAAAACATATCAGTCATCATTATCAGCTCAGTTATCAGAGCTTGTTGCCCTTTTGATAGTTGCACAGATTTCTACATCTCTAACATAGGATTCTACCTGCCTTACAGTATAATCATTAAGAATGTCTTGAAGATAAATGCAGCATTCATTATGAAAGTACCTCAATCCATTTGGAAGCCTATGACTTAGAAATGCAAAATATTACTGTTAATAAGACAGACTGGCTTGTCATTAGTATTATATATGCTTTATGTCAGCTTCTTGACGTCTATACCTTGGAAAAGTAGTGGGAATTGAGTGTTGATGTAAAGCACAGAAAGCAAAAGATATCAGCAGTCTGGGAGATGAAAGTAGAAGTATTTTCTAGAATTTTAGCTTGGAAGAATCAAATTGTCTACTTTCTATTCTCTACCATGTCATTCATCTTACTGTGGGAGGAAGCCACATACCTATTTGTTATATAGAGGTTAGAATGGACAGCATGTGGATATTTGATATGTTATTGTCATGAAAGTAAATGTCCACCCACATATGTGGATCCTTTATTTATTTGTTTTGTATGTGTGTGTGCACGCATGTGTGGAGAGCCTGCGACCATAGACTATCACCTCTCAGTCAGTTTGAACAGAGAAGACAGCAACGTGTGTATTTGCCTAAGATGGATAACCAAAAGGTGTTCATGGATAGTGACACATGTGACTACATTTAAATAAACACGATGCCTCTTCTCCAGGCTCTATGATCAAACAGACATCACTGGAGATAGAAATCCTATAACTGAACCTGAAAAAGTTCAAATGCAAGGACTAAGGTGAAGAATAAAATATTGGCTTGATCTGGTATAGGTTTGGATGTGTTTGGTGCCCGGCAAAGGTCCAGTGGTGTCAGTTAATCTTTTTAATTTCAGATAGATATAAAAATTAATCTTTTTAACTTCAGAAGAAGTCATCCATGTTAATCGTGATTTTGTAGCTGTGCCAGGGTCACTTGGCTGAGCATGCTTCCAGCATTTACAGTCTATTCAGAACCATTTATTTTTATTTTTATTTTTGACCCTGTCTGCCAAGCACAGGCAAAAATCTGAAGATATATATATAGACGCTGTACATGTAAAAATCCCATTGGACACGGCAAGAATTCTTTCTCAGTTTATCAAGCAAGACATTTCTAGCTGAGTGCTTAGGATATGGTTTTTTCCAGTGTAGCAAATCTGTTTTCCCATTTTTGTCTTAATTTTTATTCAAAGAGGCAGATTTTTTAAAATCTTCAGCTCTGAGAAATAACTTGTATATGCTGGTATAAGCTGAGACAGTGGCGCTGTGCCTGCCTCTTCCCCCTGGAAGGCATTCTGAGTACCCCTTCCACAGTGTAATGGTGTGCATGCATAGTAGGCCCTAATCCCAGCATGTGCTAAGAGTCTGGAAAGGCTTTGCCTCAAACTAGGCATGTCTAATAGGGTTTAATGCAACCTGTGAATTTGCCCCTGCACAAGGTCAGCGTGTTGGTCAGTGCAATGCTGCCCAAATCGTATCTCCCCCAGACTGTAATTATACCTAGGCAAGAGTCTCGTGCTGCCAAGTTCAGCCAGCTCCACGTAGGGCTGAGACAAACTGAGGGCTTGCTACCATTCCTCAAAAACCGATTTTTAAGGATTTGATAGAAAGCATCTCTCATTAAGAGTGAGTTGAGATTTATGAAGGAGCTTAGTGTGACGGATGGTGAGCAGCTGTTGTCTGCCTTCCCTGTGAGGAAGAAAAGGTGGCGCAGGCTGGGAGCATGAGGAATTTGAGTCCAACATAAAGGACAACGTTTCAGCGCTAAAAGTCATTTAACACAAGAAATGGCTTTGATGGTTATTACAAATCAAGTAAGATCCATGAGGACAAAGCCAAGTGAAAAGTGGTTATCGTGAGGAGTCATAGACTAGGCATGGGATAGATTTAGTTTGTATTTACAGTTAGCTGAGGTAGGACTGTGTTTTCTTTGGAATAAAAGCAAATGTATATACATTATATAAATGTAACCTTAACAATCCCTTAAAGTGTACATGTTTTTCTAAAATAATACCTGTACTTAAGGATGCAGGCTCTGGGCCAACCCAAAGGCAAAAGGATAAATTAGGCAAAATTTACAGATCTTTTGATGGCTAAGGATTAAATAATTCCAAAACCTAATTCAACAGATTGCACATTGGCTCAACAAAGTTTTGTACCTACTCAGACTGTTCAGTCAATGTTTTTTGGAATGTTTTCCTTGAATAGTCTGGAGTAGGCACTTTTTCCCCAAGAACCTGCGGAGAGTGAAGTCGCATTGGGAGCTTAAAGTGTGAATTCCATCTACTGCCTCTACATAAACATGGAAAATCATTAATTTGACATTCGTATGATGAAGCCATAGACTATTAAAGTTAAGAATCCCGCCGGCTTCCAACAATCAAATGTGAGGGACTGGCCTGTGGTCCTCGCAGTGTGAAATTCCTTACTGCCAGCTGGCCCTAATGCTCAGAGGAACCTTCTGCACTGTAGCCATGAGAAGTAGAAACAGCCCTTTCTATGTAGCTAACAAGAGCACGGGTTACAGTGTCCTCAGGTTTGTTTCTGCAAAGCCTATTTCTCAACTCTCTTCCACGGAAAGATTTTCTAAAAGAGAGACTCAATTTTTGTTTCAGGAAAAAGGCACTGAATGTAACTCTTCGGGGAATGTTTTTGGGCAGCCTAGAGAAAAACTATGCCAGTAACAGTCATCTCATTAAGAACTTCCTCTTTAAGTCAGTTGACATTTTCAGAGGTTATATACTTAAGAACAGTAAGAAGCTCTTCACGTTATTGATAATGATAAATAACTCCCCTGTGTCAGTTATTTATATATGTTTCACCTTTAAACTAGTATTTGAACTCCCACTGAACAGCATTATATGCATATATACATATATCTCAGGCAACTTAGTATTCTAAAAATTTTCCAAATAATCATTAAGGCCACCCGGTCCATAATGTCCCATCACTGAATATGTAAATATAGAGAGCATAATCAGATGAGTTGGATTTCTTTCAAGCTTAGTATATATTAGATAAGCAAGTAGATTTGGAACAATAAATAACCGATATTAGTTTATCTTGTTATATGGTTTTTCTTTTCCAAGAGGAATTTTTGAAATTTATTCTGTCTAGAAGTTAGCTTACTAATAATGCACTTAATGTAATAAATGGGAAGCTAGAGGGATTTTCATTTAATAGAAGGCTCTGAGTTGTGGTTGCTTGAAACTTTATAATGATTCTAAACAATTTTTTAAAAGCAAAGTTAATGTAAGTAACTAATGAAATGTTTTAGAAAAATTTTGTTGCATTCTAAATTTTTGCGCTTTTTCTTTCTTTTCCATTTATTCTCTTCATCAGTTTTATTCACTCTTATTTTGTTGTCCTTAATGCTTTCTTCCTAGCTACTCTGCTACAAAATGTCATGAAGATGGCAGGAAGTGTCAAACCTCACCAGAGCTCCTCCTCTAGTACTGCATAGTGATCCCGGTTCCCCGGGGAGGAAAGAAAAGATTGGAATTTAGGCCTAATATTCAGATGGTTCTGGTATGTCTGAATCTGGCTGACAGGAGGAAAAGATGTCCTCCCATTTCCCTCCCCAGTCTCAATATAAAGTATGAGAGAGTAAGCCTGCAACTCCTGGTTTCTCCCTCGGGAGAACCAAAAGAGAACAAGATGGTCATAATTATATCATTCAAAATAAACTTTAAGCAAAAAACCACCACTGAAGACAAGAAGGGCATTATATAATGATAAAATGGCCAATATATCAGGAAAATAAAACTACTGTAAAAAGATGAAGACCGTATGACCATTTCAATAGATGCATACGAGGCACTTACAAAAATCCGGCACACCTTTATAATAAACACACTCATTGAACTAGGCATAGGAAGAAAAAGTCTCAAAACAATAAAGATCATATATTAAAAGTCTGATAGTAACTCTGTACTCAGTGATAAAATAAAACTGAAAGCTTTTTCTCTGAGATCAGGAACAAGGCAATAATACCCACTATTATCACCTCTGTTCAACTTAGTACTGCAAGTTCTAACTTGAACAATTAGGGAAGAAAAAATAAAATCTATCCAAATTGGAAAAGAAATAACATTATCTCTGTTCGCAGATAATATGTCATTACATATAGAATACCCTTCGGGTTCCACAAAATGTAAACAACTTTTAGAACTAATTAATTCAGAGCTGCAGCCTTGAATTAGTTGTGTTTTGTACTCTGAATAGCCAAAACAACCTTTAGAAAGATGAATCAAGCTGAAGGCCTCATGTTTCTGAACTTGAAAATGTGTTACAAAGCAATAGTAATCAAAAGAGAATAGTACTTGTTTAAAGACAGTCGCTGTAGAACAATGAAACAGATTGGAGAGCAGAATAAACCCATGGGTATCTACTCATGATCTTTCACAAAGATACCAAGACAGTAGGGGAAGAATTACACCATCTCTTCAACAGATGGTTTTGGGGAAAACTGGTTATCTCCATGCAAAAGAATGAAATCAGGCATTTATTTTGCAACATAGCCAAAAGTCACCTCAAAATAAAGATTTAAACTACAACAATCCTAGAATAAAACATAAGAGAGAAACTTCATAAAATTGATCTTGACAATTACTTCCTGGATATGACACCAGAATCACATGCAATGGAAACAAAAATGAATAAGTGGGACAATATCAAATGAAAAAGCTGCTCTGCAAAGGAAATAATCAACAAAGCGGAAATACAACCTATAGAATGAGAGAAAATATTTACAGACCATATATCAGATAAGAAGTTAATACCTGGGCTATATAAGGAACTCTTATAACTGTCAAAAAAATTTAAATGGTCTAAAGACTTTAGTAGACATTTCTACCAGAAGTCATACTACTGACCATTATGTATATTAAAAGATGCCCAATAGCTGGGGATTTAGCTCAGTGGTTTCGCTGCCTGCTGCGGAAGTTCAAGAACCCGAGTTCAATCCCCAGTACAAAAAAAAAAAAAGATGCCCAATATCACTAATCATCTGGGAAATGCAATTTAAAACTACATGAGATAAACCTTCACGCTTGTTAGGATGGTCTTTGTTAAAAAATAATCAGAAAATAACGTTTTTGTGAGAATGTGGAGAAATTGGGACCTTTGTACACAGTTGATGAGAATGCAAAATGGTGTAGTTGTTATGGAAAAAAGTATGGAATTTCCTTTAAAAATTTAAAATAGAACTACTCCTCCCCAAGAATTTGTCCAGAATAATTGAAACCAGGATCTTCAAGAGCTGTTTTCACTCTTATGTTCATTGCAACATTATTCACAATAGCAAAGAATTGGAAAATCTAAAAAAACCCTAAATCCATCAACAGATGAAGGAATAAAGAAAATGTAGTATAAACATACTATATAGGTCAGCTTTCCCATTACTGAGACAAAATACCTGGGACATACACAACTTAAAGGAGAAAATGGTTTATTTGGCTCATGGTTTCAGATGTTGCAGTATGTGGTCAACTGGTTCCATTGCTGTGGGTCTTAGGTGAGGGAAAACATCATAGAATAGGGATATGGTGAAGTAAGACTACTCACTTTGTGGCAAGCAGAATTCAAAGCACAGGGGAAGAGCTCCAGCAAGAGATATACCCTCCAAAGGCATGGCCCCAGTGACTCATCACCAGCTAGGCCCTGCCTCCTAACAGCACATTCAGCTATAAATATCAGTGGATTAGTCCACTAATGAGTATAGTGTCCAAATGATCCTGTCTTCTCTCCAGAAGTCTTTCAATCTACCAAAGCTGACAATTAGGATTAATTGGCTTGCATACAATAAAATATTACTCAACCATAAAAAGAAGGAAATCCTATATGATATGCATTGGCTTTTAGTGCATTATGCTAAGTGAAAATGATCCAGTCATAGAAGAACAAATACTGCATGATTATACTTGTATAAGGTAGTTATAGTAGTTAAAAACCCCCCAGAAACAAAGGAACAATGTGGAATAGTAATTGCCAAGGGTTGGGAGAATGGAGAATTGGAGAGTTGTTATCCAGTGGATATTAAATTTCAGTCTTGCCAAATGTCCAACATTTTGCTATAGTTAGCAATACTGTACTTTATACTCGACAATTTTTAATGGAGTGCATTTCATGCTATCTGCATGTCACAGTAATGCTTTTATTTTTATTTTTTAAAATGTTTACTAGTACATATATGCAGTACATAATGATTACATTCATTGCAGGGAGCTGGCACATGTACATAAAACATCTTCTTTCCTCTCTCCATCTTTTTATCCCCTTCCGTTTTGCAAAGGATCTATCTTCCTGTTTCCCATTGTCCATTTTTATTTTGCTCTTTAAATTATTTATACTTTGGGTTACTTGTATACGAGAAACCACTTGTTTGTCTGATTTATTTCACTTAACATTATGATCTCGAGATGCATCCATTTTCCTACAAATAATTCAAGTTTATTCTTTATGGTAGAATAGTATTCTATTGTGTATATATACATTTTCTTTATTCATCTGTTGATGGATATGTAGGCTGCTCCCAAGACTTACTAATTCATTGTGCAGCTATATGTATATATGTATGGTTATGCATATGTCATTGTAATATGATGTCTTTAATGCTTTGGGAAAAATATGTTGAAGGGGAATTTTTGTGTCAAATGGAATAACTATTTTTTATTTTTTGAGGAGTCTCCATACTGATTTCCATACTGGTTGTACTAGTTTACAATCTGACCCACAATATAAAAGGGTTCCTTTTCCTTGCAGCCTTGCCAGCATTTGGTTTCTTAATGACAGCTATTCATTCTGGAATGAGATTGAATCTCAGGGTTGTTTTAATTTGCGTTACTCTAATAGGCAGAAATGTTGAATTTTTTTTCATGTATATATTGGCCATTTATATTTCTGAGAAATGCCTATTCATTTCAGTTGCATATTTTTTGGTTGGGTCTTTTATTTAGGAGGGTCTAATTTTTAAATTTCTTTATATATCCTAGATATTAGTTGCCTGTCCGAAGAGTAGAGGGGAAAAATTTTTGTCCCATTGTATAGATTGTCTCATCACTCTGCTTGTTGTTTCCTTTGTTGCACAGAAAAATTTTAATTTGATATAATCCCATGCATTTATTTTTGATGTTATATCTTGTTCATGTGGGGCTCTGTTCAGAAAGTCCTTGCCTATGCCTCTGTCTTCAAGACTAAAATTGTTTGTTTTTGTATTTACATTTTTGGTCCATTTTGATTTTATTTTAGCTCATAGTGAGAAATATGGGCCTAGATTCAGTCTTTTGCATGTGTATAACAAAGTTTTTCCAGCACCATTTGTTAAAGAGGCTATTTTCCCACCAGTGTTTTGACCCCTTTGTCAAAGATCAGATGGCTGAATGTGCCTGTGGTTATTTCTGCATCCTCTTTTCTGTTCCACTGATCCATGTGTCTGTTTTTTTTTTGTCAGTACCATGCTGTTTTTTGTCACTGTAGCATTGTAATATAACTTGAAATCTGGCATTGTGGGGCTTCCTATTTTGCTCTTCTTGCCCAGGATTGCTTTTACTATTCTGAGTTTCTTTTGGTTTTATATGAATTCTAGGATTTTGTTCTAGTTTTGTGAGGAATGTTGTTGGCATTTTGATTGGGATGACATTAAACCTATATACTATTTTTGGTGGTACGACCATTTTGACAATATTCATTATACCTATGCAGGAACAGGGGTATCTTTTCACTTTCTCATGTCCTCTCTGATCTCCTTTCTTAGAGTTCTGTAGTTTTCTTTATATAGGTCTCTTATTTTCTTTACAGGTTAAAGTAATTTTTGGAGGCTATTGTGAATTATATCCTCTCCTAATTTCTTTCTTTGGGTTTATTATTGGTGTAGCCGAACACTTTTGAGTTTTATGTGTTAATTTTGTGTCCTGCTGCTTTTCTGGATTTATTTATTCTAAGAGTCTTTTGGTGAAGATTTTGTTTTTGGCCTTCTATATAAAGGATCATGTTTTCTGCAAATAAGAATATTTGAATTCACTCTTTCCCATATATCCCTTTTATTTCTTTCTCTTGTCTGATTGCTAAAGTTTTGAGTACTGTATTGAACAAGAGTGGTGATAATGGATATCCTTATCTTGTTCCTTATTTTAGAGGAACAGCTTTCAGTTCTTCTCCCTAATTAATATGTTGTTGGCAGTAGTTCTATCATAAATAGATAAGATCCTTCTATACCCATTTTCTAGGGTTCTTTTTTTTTGTCATGAGTGGATTCTGGATTTTGACAAAGGATTTTTCTGCGTCTGTTGAGATGTTCACATGACTTTTGTCATTGGTTCTGTTTTTGTGATGTATTATATTTATTGATTTGCATATATTGAGCCATTCTTCCATCCTTGAGATGAACCCTACTTGTTCATGATGTAATCATTTTAATGATTTGTTGCATTCTTCTGTTTGCCAGTATCTTATTAAGAAATTTTTCAACTTTTTATTTCTAGTTGCATTAATCTAAGTCTTTTCTTCATTCTTTTTATTAAATTGGCTAACAATTTCTGTGTTTTATTTGTTCTTTTGAAGAACTAGCTCTTTGATTCATTAAGTCTTTGTAATTTCTTTTAGTCTCAATTTAATTAATTTCTGCTCTGATCTTTATAATTTCCTTTCTTTTACTCACTTTGATTTGGATTATCTTGTCTTTCTGGGACCTTGAGATGTGTCATTAGGTTATTTTGGGGGCTTGCTCTGTTTTTCTGATGTGGATATTCACAGCTATTAACTTTCTTCTTAGGACTGCTTTCCTTGTGTCCCATAGGTTCTGGTATGTACTACTGGCATTATCATTTGAGTCTGGGAGTTGTCTAATTTCTTTTTAGATTTCTTATGTGACCTATTGATTATTCAAGGGTATACTGTTTAATCTCCATGTGTTTGCATACTTTCTGTGGTTTTTCTGTTGCCATCACTTTCTAATTTCATTTCACTGTGATCAATGAGTTTGAAGAAGACACTAATAAAAAGCTAGCTAACCTAAACAAAATGATTAAAAACAAAACATAAATGAACAGTTAAGCAAAGAAGTAGAGTTCATGAAAAGGTACCATACAGAAATCCAGGAGATAAAAAATTGTATTGAAAATATGGGCAGAAAAAATGACCAATGTGAGAAGACAGTATCAGAACTAGAATCCAGAGCTAATGTAGGTGACTATATACTCAGAGATACCTTAAAAACAACAGATTATAGAAAATGGATCCAGCAGCTGCTAGATGATGCAAAAAAGGCTAATCTAAAATTAATCAGTATTAGTGAAAAATCAAAATATGGCATAAATGGCATAAAAATATTGTTTATGTAAACAATAGCAGGAAACTTTCAACATATGGGGAAAGAATTTAATATGCAGGTAAGGAAGGCATATAGACTCTCAAATGTCAAAATTAGAAATGAACTTCTCCATGGACACATCATAGTCAAAATCTCAGAAGTTCAGTGCAGGGACAGAATCTTATATATATATATATATATATATATATATATATATATATTAATTGGTACATTTTAGGTTTACAATACATTTACATTTATCATTGGGTGTTTGTACCTGAACATGATGTATCTTAGTTCTTATTTTTTCCCCATTTCCTATGCACCCTTCCCTATTTACATAGACTTTGTTTCCTTTTTTCTTTCTTTCTTTCTCATACTTTTTCCTTTCCCTTCTTCCCTTTTTCCTTCCCCTCCCACCACCCCTCCACCTTTGGACCTTTTTCTATTTCAAATTATCAATTATTCGTTTTAATCATTTTCATCCTTATTTACACTTTCAGTTTCTCATACTAGAGATACTATTTGGTATTCACACATGTGTGTCCTATTTACTTCACTCAAGAGTATGTCCTCAATATGCATCCATTTAGCTATAAATGACTCTAGTTTCTTGTTCTTTATGGCTGTGTAGTACTCCATTTTATAAAAAAAACACATCTTCTTTATCCATTTTCCAGTTGATGGGTAATTGAGCTGTTTCCAAACCTTAGCTATTACAAACTGTGCAGCTATAAACATGGATGGACATATATCGCTGTGGTATGATTCTTTTAATTCTTTGGGGAAGATACCCAGCAGGGGAATAGCTGAGTCAAATGGGACCTCTAGCCCTAGTTCTTTGAGGCATCTCCATATGGATTTCCACAGTGGTTGCACCAGTCTGCACTCCCACCAACAATGGAGAAGGGTTCCTTTCTCTCCACACCCCTGCCAGCATTTGTTATTGGTTGATTTCTTGATAGCAACCATTCTTTGTGGGGTGAGGTGGAATCTCAGTGTTGTTTTCATCTGCATCTCTCGAATGACCAGTGATGTTGAACATTTTTTCACATATTTATTTGCTGTTTTTACTTCTTTGTCTGAGAAATGTCTGTTCATTTCGGATGCCCATTTTTGAATTGGGTCTTTGAACTTGGGGGGTCTGATTTTTTTCAATTCTTTATATATTCTAGATAGTAGGCCTTTGTCTGAGGTACAGCTGCTAAAAATTTCTTTCCATATTGTAGGTTGTCTCTTAGCTCTGTTGGTAGTTTCTCTTGCAGTGCAGAAGCTTTTTAATAAGATGAGATCCCAGTTGTTGATTCTTTGTGTTAGCTCCAGTGCTACTGAAGTTTTGTTCATAAAGTCTTTTTCTATGCCAGTGTCATTGAGAGTTCTACCTAACTTATCTTCCAGCAAGTTTACTGTTTGTCTTGATATTTAGCTCTTTAATTCACTTCAGTCTTAGTTTAGTGCATGGTGATAGGTAGGTATGGGTCTAGTTTTAATCTTTGGCAGGTTGAAATCCAGTTTTTCCAACACCATTTAATGAACAGGCTATCTTTTCTCCAATGAGGGTGATTGGCTCCTTTCTCAAAGATGAGGTGGCTGAGTATGTCTGGAGTTGTTTCTGCATCTTCTAATCTATTCCACTGATTCTCAGGTCTGTTTCTTTGCCAGTACCATGCTGTTTTTATCATAGTAGCTTTGTAGTATAGTTTCAAGTTGGGGATTGTGATACCCCCTGCCTTGTCTCTGTTGCCCAGAATTGCTTCTGCTATTCTATGTTTCTTCTGCTTCCAAATGAATTTTTGGATTGTTTTCTCTAATTCTATTATGTATATTGTTGGAATTTTCATCTGTATTGCATTAAATCTATATAGTAGTTTTGGAATTATGGCCATTTTCACTACATTGATTCTTCCTACCCAGGAACAAGGGATATCTTTCCATTTTCTTATATCCTCTTCGATTTCCTTCTTCAGAGTGCTGTAGTTTTCAGTGTAGAGGTCTTTTGCTTCCTTTGTTACGTTGATTCCTAGATATTTCATTTTTTTTAGATGCTATTGTGAAAGGAATTATTTCCAAAATTTCTCTCTCAATGGGTCTGCTATTTGCGTATATGAAGGCCATTGTTTTTTGAGTGTTGACCTTATATCCAGCTACTTTACTGAATCTGTCAATTAGGTCTAGAAGGGTTTTGACCGAGTTTTTTGGGTCCTCTATGTAAAGTATCATATCATCAGCAAATAATGACAGTTTCACTTCTTCCTTTCCTATCTTTATTCCTTTTATTTCTTTCTCTTGTCTAATTGCTATGGCTAATGTTTCCAGAACAGTATTGAACAGAAGTGGTCAGGGACAGAATCTTAAAAGCTATGAGAGCAAAGCAACACATTAGTTACAAAGTTAATTCCCTTAGGATTATAATAGATGTCTCAACACAAACCTAAAATACCAGGAGAACCTGGAGTGAAGTATTTCAGGCACTAGAAGGAAACAACTTCCAACTCAGATTAATATATCCTACAAGACTATCTATCAAAATTGATGGAGAAATAAGGTCTTTCCATGACAAAGAGCATCTAAAGGAATTCATGACAACCAAACCATCACTCCAAAAAATTCTCAAAAATATCCTAGAAAGAGATAATGGAGACAGTGATGCCAAATATCTAGTGGAATGAATATATCAATCAGTTAAGCAGAAGGGGAACAAAAAGGAATCAGCAACAGGAAAATAATACAATGACAGGAATAAGTCAATACCTTTCAGTAGTAGTTCTCAATGTGAATGGTTTCTTCTCCCCACTCAAAAGACAGAGATTGGCAGGTTGGATCAAAAAACAGAACCCAACAATATGAAGCATATTTAATCTCAAAGGAAATTCATAGATTAAAAAATCAAGGATAGAAACATTATTTTATGCAAGAGATCCCCCAAACCAGCAGGAGTAGCTATCCTATTTTCAGACAAAGTGGACTTCAACCAAAAACTAATCAGAAGGGGCAAAGTAGGTTACTACATACTGGTTAAGGGAACTATTCAACAGGAAGAGAGAACAATTACAAATATATATGCACCAAACACTGGCATACCCAACTTCATAAAACAAACACAACTGGACTTGAAAAGTCAACATAATTATAGCATGGCACCTCAATATTCTGCAATCACAAATAGATTAAACAAAAAAATCAACAAACAAATGTCAGAATTGAACCACACCTTTGAACAAAGGGATTTAATAGATATTTTCAGTGTTCTACCCAACAACAAGAGACTACACATTCTTCTCAGCAGCACAGGGGACATTTTCCAAAATAGACCACATATTAGCCCATAAATCATGCTTAAATAAATATGAAAGAATTCAATGTATCCCATGCATGTTATCAGATCACAACTACACTTTTTAAAAAACAGAATTAAGCCTTCAAATCAATGAGAAAAAATAAAAGTAAGGAGGGCTTGCAACCTAGAATGCAATATTCATGGTGTTCTTGCCATTTTACTTCATTTTGAGAAGTAATCTGGTAAAAAGAGCTGATTAACAGAAAATTAGAAGGATATTTTTAAAGGTCCTGTCAGAAGTGGAATTTGATACATATAGGAAAGAAAATACAAATGCTCTAACCTTGCTTTACAGGAGACAGGACCAAATTTAGAAAAAAAAAAAAAAGAAAAAAAACCACCTTGAGATGTTTGCTCAATCACAGGTAACACATACCGTACAAAGTCAGTGGATAAAATTTGAAAAAGTAACATCCTTTTCATAGTTTGGCTTGCTTGAAAAAAGAAAGGGGCATATTTGCTTGATTTTACCTCATGACAGACAAAATCAGCACCTGTCTCACTATCTGGGCTCCTCCTGGTCTCAGTTTCTCTCTCTCTCTCTCTCTCTCCCTCTCTCTCTCTCTCTCTCTCTCTCTCTCTCTCTCTCTCTCTCTCTCTCTCTCTCTCTCACCTTTTAATCAGCTAATAGGAAAATCTGCATTTGAACATTGCCTTTCTTGGAGGCAGGATGTGGTGTTGGAGGTTTTCAGAGTATTCCCTGGATGGACTTCTGCATATCCATTTGAAGAGGCTTTTGTGACCCAGTTGTGATCTTGTCATAGATTTGATTCCTGTATGTGTCCTAGACATTGTTGTTTGTGCCATGGCTGTGAATTTATTAGACACTCGGTTGGATAAGAATATATTAATTAAGAATCAATCCAGTTAGTTCCCAAAGCTCATCTTTTGAATTTACTCTCCCACTAGTTCAGGTGCTTGTTTTATTTGTCTTTTTGTCTAACTGTAGCAATTGATCATAGTGATTTTTAACATTTCTAAGCTACATACTTCTTGAGGACAAAGACTTACTATTCTGTTTCTGTCACCTGTGCATCGTGGAGTGTAAAGCAGTTTTAGACCCATAATGGATGCAGAACAAATGTTTTGAAATAAACGAATGCATGGCTGAATATTTGTTTAAAAAACTACTTGATTTTCTTAATTTTGTATTGGATTTTAAGAATCATTTAGCTTTAAGTTTGAGTTCTGTGAGAAGAAAACAAATTGCATTTTTAAAGAAGATACTTGATTATGCTTAATTTCTTTTTCCTTTCCTTTTGCTTTTATATAAAAAATATAAAAATATCAGTTACTTTCCCTATTTTTTAAAATTCCTGAAATTCTGTACCCCCAGGAGTTTTTCTCTAAGTGTAATATTGAAATTGTTAAACATAGTAGACTGAAGAATCATTTTCTTTATATCTTAATTAAGTCCATGTGTTTACTGTGTTTTAGGTTTAATAGTTATAAAAAAGTAGCCGTTGTGAATAGAAAAAGAATGGATAAAGGGCTTACAATAATTGATTGAAGATAAATTGATAGGTACTTAGACATTAGACGGTTAAATAATGTCCTCCCCCCGTTAAGTTTATTGGTACCTTTTAGGTATAAAATATATTTACATACATCATTGGGATCTTGTACCATTACATGAGTATCTTGGTTCTTATCTCTTTTTCCCCTTCCCCTGCCCTCCCTTCACCCAATTCACCCTTCCCGATTTGCAAAGATTTTGTTTCCACTTTTTTCCTTTTCTCATATTTTTTCTTTTCCTTTCCCCTACCCCTCCTACTTCCCCGCTCCTTTAGACCTTTACTTCCTATTACACAATATCAATTATACATTTTTAAAATTAAAATATCAAGACCTAGGAGACATTACCACAGATTTTACAGAATTTAAAAGGATATAGAAAGCATATTTCAAAAATCTGTTTTGAAATAAATTTGACAACTTCTAAGAAGTACCTTGGAAGACAAATTAATGAAACTAACTCTGGAGGAAATATAACATTTGAATAGCACCTATTAAAGAAAGTATATTCCTAGCTTGAAAACCTACCTAAATGACAACAACAGGCTTGTGTACATTTTAACTGATAAATTATATCAAACAAAGCAGAAAATAAAAGGAACACTTCTCTACTTTTTTAGGAACTCAACATTGTGCTAATTCTAAAACTGGATAAAGTTAATAGAAGAAAAAAGTATGAACATAGATAGAAATTTGTTTAACAAAACAAACTATTGGAAGTCAGATCTGGCAGGATGTAGAAAATGGTTTTGTTATAGGGATGGCAGTGTTGGTTCAGCATTGGAAGATCCACCCCCAAAAGTCCTCATTTAAACAGAGGAAAGGAAAAAGCCATATGATCCTGTCACTAGTTGGAGAAAAAGTATTGGACTAAATTCCACAGCTGTTCATGGTAAGAGCTATCAGGAGACTAGAAGTAGAACAGAACCTTCTCAACAGATTAAAGACATGTACTCCATACTTCCAGTGAGAATGCTTTATATGAATGGAGAAGATACAATGCTTTCTCCTTAAGGTGGGGAACAAGGGCAGATATGCTTACTCTTTATCTGTCCATTAAATTTGAAACCTAGGCCCAAACCGAAATAGTCTGGCAATAAAATGACACAATTAGGATAGGACTGGCAAGGTAGAAGCAAAATCTTTATATGTAGATGAAATGATCATCTACAGAGAAAATACTAAGAAATCTCTAGGAGCCCCTAGAACTTGTATTTGAATTTAGCAGGATTAGAAAACACAAGGTATATATAAAAATTCAGGTCTGTGTATACTTGCTATAAATGAAGAATTGAATATTCAAATTTCAAAGTTATGTAGGAGTACAAAGGACCTAGAAAAGTAAAAAGAAAAAAGAAAACCAAAACAAAAAAACAAAAAAAACCTGTTGGAAGATGTTTAGTACTTAATTTTAAGACTTCTTCTAAAGCTATAGTAATCAAGGCAGTGTTGGTGTAAGGAAAGACATATAGATCATTTGAATAAAACAGAGAATCTAGAAATAGAACCACACATATATGGTCCACTGAGTTTTGAAAGATTATTTAACATTAACATTTTATAGAATAAAAACTCAATTCAAGTCAGAGGAAGAGATAATGTTTTCAGCAAATGGCACTAGAACACCTGGTATCTGTATATAAAAAATTAACCTCAACCCTTTATTTCCATACATGAAAATAACTTGAAGGGATCTATGAACCTAAATAAAGCCTAAAACTATAAAACTTTAAGAAGAAATTATAAGGGAAAATGTTTATGAATTTAGGGTAGGCAAGAACTCCCTAGGATACAAAAATCATGATGTATAAAAGAAAAAAATCGATAAATGAGATTCCATCAAAATTTAGAACTTTAAATAACATCATTAAAATGAAAAGTAGTCCTTAAACAGACCATATTTACAATGCATATAACCTATGACCAGCTACATAAAGAACACTTACAGCTCATTAATAGACAACCCAATTAAAAAGTAAACATAAGAAGATGATAAATAGCCAATACAGCACAAGGAAATGTGTGGAACTCTAGAATCAGAAAAATACTAGTTAGTACAATAACAAGATTGAATTATACACTCATTAGGGAGATGAAGTTCAAAGTTTTAAAAGCCTTGTCATGACTTTTTCTTTTTGTTGGATTCTCCCCCTTTGCGTTTAATTTGTCCCACCCAATGGATTCATTCTGCTGGGTTTCTTGGGGTTGTGATCCTCATTGTCTTTTCCTAGGGTATTGTCTAAAATTTTTTGGAGTGCCGGTTTGATATTCATGAAGTTCCTGAGGTGCTCTTTGTCATGCAAGTGTCTTATTTCTCCATCAATTTTGAAAGATAGTTTTTCAGGGTACATCAATCTGGATTGGAGGCTGTTTTCCTTTAGGGCTTGAAATACATCACTCCAAGCTCTTCTTGCCTTGAGGGTTTGCATTGAGAAGTCTGCTGTGATTCTGATGGGTTTTCCTTTGTATGTGATTTGTTTCTTTTCTCTCACTGCTTGTAGAATTTTGTTCTTCTGTTGGATTTCTGGAATCCTAACTATTATATGCCTATGTGTAGATTTTTTTTTGATCAAGGCTATTTGGAGTCCTATATGCCTCACTTACGTGTATGTCAAATTCTTTTCCCCTCCTTGGGAAGTTTTCTGCCATCACTTCTGTGAACAGTTTTTTTTATGTCATCTGTACTCTCTCCTCTTTCTTGATTGACTCCAATCAGTCTTATGTTATTCTTCTTTGCATCGTCTAGCAGCTTCTGGATTGATTTCTCATGTTCCCTTACAATTTTAAAGCAATTTTTCTTTTCCTGCTCACTAATTGCAGTCTTATCTTCTCTATGTGAAATTCTATCCTCACATTGGTTCATTCTGCTGTGCAGACTTTCAATGGAGTTTTTAATCTCCTGGAAATCTGTTTGCATCTGTTTTATGGATTCCATTTGTTTCCTATGTTGGGATTCCATCATGTTCCTCAAATCCTCTATTTTTTTTAATCTGTGTCCTCTCTAGATTTATTAATCATGTCTTGCACTTTGAGCAAAATCTTTGCTGTTATCTGAGTAATTATTTCTGATTTCATTTTTCCCAGATCCTCTTTTGTTGCCAGTTCAGAGAGTCCAGGTGGTTGAGTATCAGATTGTTCCATCTCGTTTCCCTTTGGGGTTGCTGTAGGTGATCCAGAAGTCTGTTTTTGAGGCTTGTTTACATGTCTTCTCATTTCCACGGGAGGGGGTGGGTGTGTGTGCTTCTGGCACCCATGCAGTTCATCTTTTCTGCCCTAGGAGCAAGGAATGGTGGTGGGGGAGCCTCCTTCTCGGTGCTGGGACTGGCTCAGCTAGACTGTTAAATAATCTTGACTGGAACAATGTCTTGCTACGTTTATTGTTCAAGCTGAAGCCATTCAGCTAGTGTAGTAATAACATGATCTAGTTTTCTATTATTTTTTAGTCCTGTCTTCACCTTATTGGGTAAGTTTGTGAGTACCTAGTTGTGAAGGAAGACATAGCTGTTTAGTTTAATTTGTGTTTCACCCAGGGAAGTCCACTAAAAATAGTTATGACATGTAGTGATGTGTATACACTACTGAATTTTGTAGCCCTACCGTATGAGAGAAAAGATCATTTATTTTCCCTTAGTTGCCACTGTATGAGTTGTTATTAGTAGCTGATTTGGTTTATGGGATTTATAGAAATACAAAACTGTATAAATTTCTCCAAGGAGTATTTGTAAAGATTGAAATAATTGGCAGCTAAGTATTTGAAGTTTGGAAAAGATTGTAAAGGTTTTAATATACACATATTATTATAAAAGAACAATTTTAGATTATTTGAAATTAGCATTTTATGTATAAAATATAACTGTTTATATTAATAATAGCATAAATAGGAAGCATCCTAACTCTCTAAAACATGGAAATTCATTTAAGAATAACTATAGGTTAAGAACTGTATTAGGTGCTTGCATATATTATATCATTTAGTTTCTAAAGTAAACGTATTAAGAACAGTAAGCACTGTTTCAGGATGCGGTCCTAAAGGTTGTGGCCTTACCAATACCATATCACTGATAAATGGCTTTGTCAAGGTGAGAAAGTTATTTTCCTTAAGCCATTCAGCAGATAGCATTGCCATAAAGATTGGAGATAATGAAGTGAAAATATCTCAGTGACAAGTGAAAAAAAAATGGGCATAACATTGCATATTACATTGCCCTTACAACTTAGTTAGAATGTATTGGAATAAAAAGATCACAGAAAAATATGCTGAAGATTGTTAGTATATGCTTTAGGCTAGTAGAATTTTGTGTGGTGTTTTTTCTTTGCTGCATGTCGTATAATGTGTGTAATTGTGGATAAACTCATCTTCAGTTAAGTATTAAGAGTACCTGTAGCATCATCCATGAGTGTATCTAGGGGTCTTATGTCTATGGTATGCTTTTGGAAATACTGCATGGTTGTTTGAGCTTGTATGTTTTAAAATTCCAGATAATCAAGTTATTGGATGGAAAACGATCTCAAGCTGTGGGAATTTTGATATCTAGTTTACATTTAGAAATGAAGGATATCCAGCAGGGTAAGTCTTTTTCATCATTTTTACTTGACTTTTAAATTTTTTAAACATTGTGGTGTGAAAATTTCAAATATGTACAAAATTATAATGTCATGATGAATGTCATGTACCTATACCCAGCTGCAAATATTTGTTTCATTTTTGTTTCCTTTAAAGCACCTTCCCCTCTCACCAACTAGATGATTATGAAGCAACTCTCACAAATTTTTGTAATTCATCTGTAAAACAAAAGACATATTTTCAAACAACTGTAGTGCCATTTTCATGCCTTTAAAAGGATTAATAATTTCTCAGTATCATCACACATGTAGTTCTAGTTTCCCTGGCTGTCCATATATTCACTAATAACCCTTTATTTACAGTTATTTTGAATGACTGTGTAATTATTATGAATGACAAACATCTTGAGTTGCCATTGATGTGTCTGTTAGTAGGGATTAATGATCTTAACCTAAATTCATTATTTTATTAGAAGACTGCAAAATAATGATGTACTAATTCATTTTCTTCTTCATTACCAGCAATACGTCTACAGAGAAACATTTTATCAACCATTTTGGTTATATCATTGATTCTAATCTCTTCTTTTAAAAATAACATTATTTCTACCTAGTTATTTTGGCTTTAATTTTAAAGAAAAGATACTTAAAGAAAAACATTTTATTTGTATATGTTTCTTAGTTTCTAGAAAAGTGAAACAAGCAATCATACCTTTTAAAAATTTGTGTCTTGCATTAAGACAATAGTCCCTTTTCTCAGTAATCAATTAAATGTAATATTTGGGCATGTTACTTATATATTTTCAGTGGACCTACAGTCTCTGAGATGTTTTCAGCAGAACTTAGCATCATTTAACAGTGGAAACACTCGGAAACCATCCAGTGCTTTAGTTTGCTGTTCATGTTCCTCACAGTTCTATCACTCTGCTGCTCAGCATAATAGAAGACCCTGAACTGAGAAGCACTTCAGATACTTTTATATGCTGCTTTCCCTTCCAAAGTAGCTTCAGTGGGAGCTTACATTTTTAAATTCCACAGAAACTAAAAATATCCCAGAATTAGTGACAGTCACAGAGTATTGAGATAAGTCATCTCTTATTAATATTAATCTCACTAATAGAATTGAATACATAAATGTGAATGTTAAACTTTGGAAAAGTCATAGTAGTTTGAGTTAGGGTGGTTGCAAAAGGCAGAAATAGATTCTTCGGTGACTTAAAAAGATTATAAAGATTGATTTTCTAGAAATTCTTTTAGAAGAATTCTTCTACAAGAAAAACCCAAATCAGGAGAATATGTCAGTAGGGCAACAAAGAAGTAGAAAAAAAAATATCAGCAGGGAAGTTGATAGATTTTTGCTGGGTAAATTATCTTTTTTGAGGCAATCATTGAAATAAGAAAGGGATTCTTAATGTGTGGTGAAAGATCCTTGTCCTGAGTGATAATACTCTTCTTGAGCCTGATGAAATCTAAGTGTGCTTGGTTTTATCACCACAATGTATAACTCTGTGTGTATGAGTTTCCACGGGTCCACATCGCCTTAGATTTTATTCAGTTAGGCATATCCTACTGCAGTATGACATAGTGCCACATAGATAAGGGTTATTCCAGCCATGTGATGCTGTAGTTACCAGCTCCAGGCCACACACCTTCTTCCCTTTGCATTCCAGCTTCCTTGGATTGAATAGTCACTCTGAGTTGAATAAGAGAACAGTTACCCCGGCCGGACCTTTCAATATTCTACTCTGGGCAAGATCATGTTTTCATGAAGCAAATGTGAACTTTTCATTTCAGCATTGGCAGGGACCATTGTAACATCACAGACTTCTAAGTCTTATGCTCATGACTATAGTTCTTTATCCTGCCTCAAGCACCTTTGTCATCCACCACAGAGTTGGCTCCTAAGTCATAAAAAATGCCCTCCATTCCATTGCTTTATTTAGTAATGTGTTCCAGATGAATGTGGCATTATAACCAGAGGTTAATTTTCCTTTAGAGTCATTGACTGACACTGGCATATGAAGGTCATTAGGACCCCTAGCTATGTCAATTATGTTTCATCCTGAATCCATCTCTGGTCATGAATGGAATGCACTTTTCCGTGTGTTGTTATCCTGTTGAAAGCACTCCTTGTGCTGATGTTCGCCTAGCACATGTATTTTAATGTGAAGGGGGCTGCAGTGAGATCTGATTGGGAGAGGGCAGCTGGCAGCCAGGCAAAGTCTCATAGCCTGTCAGCACTGGTAAAATGACCATAGCTCAGAGGCTACTCTTCAGCTTTCTGATCATATATTCATCTGGGTCAAGACCAGAGGCATTAATTTGCACTTTACTAACTCACAAGAAGCTGATGCATAAACCAGAATTCTAGTGTATTCACTTAGAATACACTAGTGTATTTCTTGGTTATGACTAAAATTTTTATCATATGTATTTTTCATCTTTCCACTTTTTATTATGTATCTATTTGTCTGTTTTGCATTATATATCTATATGTTTCCCCCACTAGAATTAATCTCCATGGCTCTATCATAGCACATGTATAGCAAACATACAATAAATAAGAGATAGATGGAAGCATAAATACAAAAAACAGGCATAAACAGGCTTGGAAACAAAATGTTTGATTCTTGAAATATGTTATTTGGGTTATAGGAATGAAATAGAAGTACCTATAGGCATTCTGGAGAACTTCAAGCATTCCACTTTTCTAAATGGCAGTGCCATTTCAATCTCGTTTTGCTGAGAATATAGCCTTGTCACCTTGATAACAATTTTAACTACTTCAATACACAATTACTTCCTACAGATAGCTAATCTGGCTTTTAGAGGTTCAACTCTTAAAGAATAACCTTGTTTGTAAGGTAAGTCTTTCTATGATTTGTTAGGACTGGCTACCAGTGTACATTCAGGAAGCAAAATTTTGGCACTTTACACCTCAAAGTCACAAATAACAGCCAGGTAACAAATAATAGAGCCAATATTTAAAAATGTTATATCATATTGCATTTCTTTCCTAGGAAGTTCTCCGATAATTAAGCATTGCTTACAACTAATTGGCCTAATGTATAATAGTTAAAGTCATATTTTCAAGTGTCTATTGAATTTAATTTGATTTTTAAAAAATAAACCTTGGACTACATAGAATAAGAATTTCATGTGTTCTATCCCTTTGGTCAAAACTAACCAACTACCTGCCTGACTGCCTTCAGATATTGACTACTAGCACTTAAGGTCTTAACATTTTCTGGAGGTCACAGGATGGTGGGAGAGATGTATGAGCATCCTAAGGTTACAAAAGAGATGGCTATGAAGCAACAGCAATATGTTGACTCTTTCTATAAAACAACATGAGTCTTAGAGGCTGGATGGAGAATCACATACAGAAAAGGAGCTTCTCCAATTGAGGAAAGAGCATGAACAGGACACGAGCAAAGGGGATGTTGCTGGAGTATATAGACTACATTTGAGTGGGTAGTTTCAGGGTCTGAGGCTAGAAACACAGGTGGTATCACAAGAATGCTGCACATTAATACACCAGTAACAGAGAGAAGAAATCCAAAGGGAGTAGTGTTGTGATCAGACTTTGAATGCAGCAAAATCTCTGAGTCTGTCCTGTGAAAGACTGACCTCAAAGGTCCTGTGTGCTCTGGCCCAAGTCTGTGTCTTTGACTTCACTTTGCTCTGTGTGCTTCCCCTCCCATTTCTGTAGCTAGCCACAGTGCTCTTATTTGATTCCTTTAAAAGGCCAAGTTCCTTCTTTCCTTTGTATCTTTGAATGCACGGCATATTCTGAATGAACAGCACAGCACATTTCCTCTGTCTGAAATGCTATTCCATCCTACTCTGTGTGGCTAGCTCCTTCTATTTTTTTAAACTGTAAATTTCATGTTAAATCTCACTTCAGAGAGGCCATCTCATATCCTCTCTCCCTCATAAAACTCATCCTAAGTTAATTCTTTTATTGTTTCGACAGTACTTAATATTTTACTGGTATATCTGTTTATGTTTTCATTTATATCTGCCACTCAAATATAACCTGCAAGGGGGGAGATTGGTCACTGATACATTCCCAGCACCTTGCACTTGTATCTGATACTCAGGTAATGGTCATCAGTGCCTGTTGAATGAATGAATAAAATAGAATTGAAGGTGGATAAATCTATTAGAAAGGGGTTGTAACTGTTCACATGATAAAAGGTAAAGGTCAGAAATAAGGCTGCATCTAAAGAAATGTGGAGGAGGAGACCATGTGCATGAGATCCTTGGAGAGAGCATGGTTACAGTTCATCACAATAGTGGCAAGGAGTAATGGAGAATAAATCTGGGACCTACCTTAGATTTTGGCTTTAGCAAAAATGTGTATATGGTAATAATAAATGGAAACTAGAAACAGAGAAAAAAGCAGGTTGAAGCAGAAAAACGAATCCCATTTTGGAAGATTTGAGTGTGAGATGGCCAGAAACATGTAACATATTTGGTGAACACCTGAAAACTAGCCTGGTGGTAAGTAAACAGTTAGAGATATAACATACCTCAAACAGGAATGTTACCTGTTTCTCCCTACCCATATTGGTATTTGGCATGTTTCAGGAGAAAGCCAAAGTCCATGTACTGAATCACAAAAGGAAAGACCTTACTTGTGAAGGAAGCATGGTTTCAGAAGGCTGACCAGAGTACCCACAGAGCTTGTGCTTGGCTCAAGACAGACTTGGAATGAGTGATTACTTACTGGTGGTTTTCCATCTGCCGCATGGGATGACTTACATGTAAAAGTATTTGGCATCTGTGGACACAGAGGCTGCCTACATGATTACAAATTAGTGTTTTCATTCCACATTCATGATTTCCTCTTATTCTTGTCCCAGGGGAGATGGAAAATTGCTGTTGACTATTCTTGATATAAACCTTCCTATGCATTGCAACAGACTAGGTGCCAGAAACCTCCTGGCATTCATTTGTAATTTCCCGTATGCTCAGAATTTATATTTATAATATTTAATCTAGCATCAAAATAATACATTTTTCATCTTAGTTCTACTAGTCCAGAGTCTCTGTTTGAGAATCCAGCTGCATCATAGCTGATCTTCCTGTGTGAGAGTTTCAGCGTGGGCAAGGGATGCCAGTTCACTGTATGCTTAGGGTGAAGCCCAGATCTGAGAATGCCCCTTGGACTTTGGCCTCTTTTGTCTTAACCATTTTCAGAAGTCTATGTCAGAGTTTTTGCAAGTTGTCTAAAACATAATCAATTTGATCAGGCATCTAAAATTGTCCATACGTTCTTTAAGACTTTCCTGAGGAAACACTCACTGTACCTGAGAAGAGCCCCTCGTCAAAAGGCATTTAGTCTCAAAGGAAGTAGGAGGCAAGCTTCTGAAGTTATATTTTCTAAAATGTGCATGTTACATGACTATAACTAGCATGTATATTAGAAAATGGAAAAATCTGAATTAAAATGAGATTAATGATATTTTTAAATGCCTTGCTAATTTTGATGGCTTCAATTTCTCATTACCCTAAATACAATTAGGATGAGACTCATTACAGATAATAGTGAATCTAAACCCACATTTCAAACAATGTTCTTGATAAATTCTGTTTATGGGGCTCAACGTTTTGGCAAATCTTTGAGTGTCCTTGTTTTTTCCTTGTTCCATCACTGATGAAGAGTTCATTATAGCAATCAAAATGTCTACATTTTCTTATTTTTGGTGATGTTCATTCTGGGATTTCTCTGAAGAATTCTTGGAGCCAATTTGTTTATTTTGTGAAGTTTAGTTAAAACCAGATTTTAGAATTAAAAAAAAACTTTATCCAATCAAATTCCTCCAAAATTCTAACGTGTTGAACTCAGAGGAAGTAAGGATGTCATACATGAAGGGGCTAACCCACCAAAAGTGACATGTGACCATGATGTGCTGACACACCAACTCCACAAAGGGTTTGGGTAAGTCAGCTTATTAAATATCACTTGAGCTTAGTGTTTAAAACATTGTAGATGAAGTTTATAATTAGTAGCTCTCACACTTTCTTTTGCACCTTTCCTTCCCCTCCTTGAGTCTAAACACCTTAGCAGCCAGGCTCTGCCCACCTCTTTCTAAACCCTTGTGCATTCCTTCACTAGCACAGCTAAATCCAGAAAGCACAGGGTAGCATTTCTTTGTACTTTACCTTCAGGCAACTGGCTGAGACCATCCAATCTGGCTGGAATGTAATTTTGGCTTAAAAGAACCAGAACTAATGGAAGAACAGAGGCAGCTTAACCCAAACTGTTTCTCATTCCACTGCCCTCCGGAAGATAGAGGGGAAGTTTTGTGAATTCTGAGTTCTGTGTCCTTCTTTGAGGTTTGAACCATGGACAATTTTAATTGTATCTATAAAGTGACACCTTAGGCACTTTTAGGCATAATACATGCCTATACTTGGGTAAGAATTAGGATTTTTTTGCTTTATGCAATTGAATGATTGTGAATTTTTAGAATAGAATAGTTAAATGTCCCTTTTGTAATTGTCATTTCTCCCACCTCTGAACTGGCTTCTATTTACTATCTGTAGCATGCACCTCTTATTCCATTGAAGCCTGAATTAAGAGCTGTACCAGCTAGCAGTACACACTACAGCTAGCAGGCATTTACAAGGTAAATAAGAATGGAAATGATATTTCTTATTCTTTATGTGCTTTGCAAGCAACTTTTGTTTGTGTTTCTGTGTGTGTGTGTGTGTGTGTGTGTGTATTCCCTTTTTAGTGAGTTTTAGCCTGCTGTATAAAATTTAAGTTATTACTATCTTTTGAAGAAAATTAAAGTTTGTGTTTCTCCAGATTTTGTTTCTTATTTAAGTGGTTATCTGTTGCATCTCGCCTATAAAGACCGAGAGATGTACAATCTTGATCCAGTAAATTCCCACTGTCTGAGAGGATAGTTGGTGATTGCAGAATTGAGCTTGGGGAATCAAGCTGTGTGACTTTATGCCTCTGGTTCATTATCTATGAAGCAATGGACAGCAGCAGCACCCCTCATAGGATCAGATATAACACACTTAGAACAATGCCTAGCACAGAGGCACCAGGCGATGATAATTACTAGTTGTTCATTATTAATTCCAACAAAGTCTACCCAATGGCTCCAGCCTCTAATCTGGTGGACAAAAATTCCACTTTCTTAGTTGGTGCCCTCAGGCATTTCATTTGGATTCTTTCCTCAAGAAAGGAATTATGCATATCTTTGTCTGCTCGGACATGCCTGGTACCAGTTGGAGGTGGAACATAGTGGTCAGTTGAGGAAAATCAAGGCATATTGCAGAAGGATTCTAGGGGAGTTATGACCACTGCCATGAGCAGGTCCTGAGTGCTCTCCTTCCTGTCCTCTAAGTGCTTCTCCCATGTTCCGTATTCTTCTCTTCCTTTCTCTTTGTGCAGTTTTATTATGGACTTGCTACTCCCTCCCAGTAATACTTCATTGTTGCAAAGTGAAACCATAGGAAGATGTCCCTGCTCTCTTTCTATGTAGCTCTCAGATTCCTCTCCACTACCTCTTTCCACTCGCATGTGCCCTTTCCTTTCCTTGGTAGAGATCAGGAGAGTAGATTTGTTGGAGTTTTGTGAGGTAGGTTATATAGGAACTTTAAAAGACCACGTCCTTCCATATTACTTTTCTCATTCTGTTCTTGTTTCTTTACCAATTACCCTAAATATCAGTAATTTTGTAAAGCAACTGCTTTATGTTGGCTAATTGGAAGTTAATATAACAAAATAATTTCCATTAATAGAGTCAAATAATCTTGTCAAATGTCTGTTTGGTTTCCTGAGCTGATAATAGGTTTAATCCATTTGCAAACAATTATTACCACTAGTTTGCAAGACAATCATGTTAGCTACTTAATGAAATACAGTGAGAAGTAATGTGGACTGCATTAGAATTATTCTTAAAACTGGTTTCATCCAAAGTTTGGTGAGCCAATCTTCCCTGGTCTGTAATGTCTTCCACACACTGAGTGACCAGATTTCCCTTAACAAATCTAATATACTAAGATTCACATCCCAGCCTCCTACCATCTTTGCTCAAAGATGCTCCTTTAGTCAAAAAGAACACTCCCTAAGTGACTCTCCTTGTTTTCTTTCTTTGTTTTGTAATTAGAAATCCTTCAAAGGGCAAGCACATTCTTTGTTTATTCAGACCTGGTATATTTGGAGATAGAAAAGTGCCCAGGTTTTAAAAGTGGCTCCAGGGCTGAGAGAATTCCTGCATGTTCTTACTCCTTGGCTTATGAAAAGCTACCTCTGAAATGGAGAGAGAATTTACCTGTTGTGTGAGACCTGACCCTGTGCCTGTGCCTACAGCAGGCACATAGATTTTATGTGTGCCTGTTAGTTTGAATTTGTGATACTGATCTGCTTTTTGTCCCTGCTGACGGTTATTCTATCTTAATGGGCAAAACACTACCCTAATGATCCTAGTGTATATAATTCTTGTAGTATAGAGCAGGGACCAGAGAACCACATAAAAATGTTTGCCTCAATTTCCCTGCAAAAGAGAAACCCAGAAACCAGACTTGACCAAGTAACAGATTTTTAAAGGTAAAGGAACCCAATAAAATTACCAGCTTTTCACAGCGTGTGTCTACTTCCTTTCGACATATTGTGAGGTGTAGGTGAAATATTCTAACTGAATTGACAGTGTGAGGGGGGACAACCAAGGAGGGAGGGAGAAAAAAGTAAAAACTATCAGCAATGATTGATATTGCAGTAGCTATGAGTTGCTGGGGTCTCCCCTTTGTGAATTTGACACTTCACCTCTCTGACACCATCTGCAGGAGTATGGGGATAATGAGGCCTATACAGATGGAACAAAAGCTAGCATTACTAGGAATTATTGTATCAGGACTTGGAGACTTGCTGGAAAATTGTATTGACTGGTTTTTGGTCATTCAGTTTAAAAGAGGAAAGGTGTTCGTCTGTGTGCTTGTGTCTGTGTTAAAGAAGTATATATTTTTATAGTATAGTATGATCATGGATAACTTCAAAAATATTTTAATCAGAGATTGATTTATTTCCTCTTGTGATCATCAGTTAACTAATGAAATGGGTTCATGTAATGGCATATAAGTTTAATGTAAATCTTTCAAGAAGATTAATCAAAAAGCAGTAATTGATTCTCTAATACATTGTTTTGATATTTTAAGATAGAATTATCAGGTAGGGGTTCTAGCCCTCCAGGAATCTGAACTATATTTGGTGAATAGGAGGTAAAATTACATAAATGTAAGATAACTGAGGAGTCCTAAGACTTACGCCTTTTAATTTTCCTATCTATGGCTAGTACCCTCATCTCCCTTGGGCATTCTGTAAGGTAGAAATAACAAATAATTTATGTTGTGTTTTCCTGAAGCATCTAGGCTCATCCAGGTGATCTCTTGGTTTTACTTCTTCTACCTTTGAATTTTTTATTATTTTATTTGTTTATTTTCTTTTTGGTACTGGGGATCAAACTCAGGACCTTGTGTTTGCCAGGCAGGCAGCAGAACCACTGAGCTAAATCTCTGGCTTTGAATTTTTTATTTTTAAGATCCATGTGTGGAAGAGGAGAGGCATCAGGGAAAAGTTGGCAATGGTCCTAAATGAATTTCTTTTCCTTTACTAGTTCCTTTTCCTCTGCTCCACTACTCCTTAGGTCCTGGGAGAAGATCAATAGTCCTGTCTCTCTTCTGCTCCTGTGCCTACATCTGTGGGAACAGTGCAAAGCCCTTCCCCTGAATCTAGGCTTAAAGCCTGTCATTCCCTCATTCCCCAGAGCTTGTTAGTAATGTCACTGTGGAGTGATCTGTAGTGTTTTTCTCCTGTGCCTTCTTCCTTTCTGTCTACATGATTTGGGTTTTTGCTACCCTTTGTCTACTACAATCTATACTGGTCTTTCCAAATTTGACCTGAACCATATAATACAACTCTGTTCAGTATATTCTCTATTCACAGTTCCTCATTGAATTCCCAACGTACATCAAGTGCATCAAAATTCTACACAGTCTTTCCTCAAGCCATGAAGCCTATTTTCTTAATTCCTTTAATTCTCTTCAAGCTGAAATTCCTATCATTACCAAAGTCTGTTTGCATCTCCTTCTTTCACATGAATTGTCTCATAGCCTTCTAGTTGATGTTCACTGGGACTTATTGTAAATTTACAAATTGTTATTGTTTGAAATGAGTTTGAGTTAATTAATGATGATTGACCAAAGTGTGTTTCACAGATCTTTCTGAAGCAATGTACCAAGCTGGGCATGGTGGTGCACACCTGTAATCCCAGCACTTGGGAAGGTGAAGCAGAAGGACCACTGTGAGTTCCAGGCCAACGTGGGCTACATAGTGAGTTCAAGGCCAGCCTGAACTACATAGTCAGACCCTATCTGAAAAAAAAAAAAAAAAGAAGGAAAGAAAGAAAGGAAGGAAGGAAGGAAGGAAGGAAAAGGAAGAAAAGGAAGGCAGGCAGGCAATATACCAGTTGAATTTTTACTGTTAATATTTTTCCCAAGGTGGTACTATTTTTAATTTTTTTGAAGGTAATAATGATGGGGTAGATATTTTTTCTTATTCATTCTTTAATAATGAAAAAATTATAGATTTAACTTGATTTTTTAATGAAATATTTAAGCAAGCAGTATACCCACACTGAGTGAATGACTGGGAAACACAATTATGTAACTATCGACTAAACACTGATTTTTGGACAGGAACAAATTGAGAAGTAGCAAACAACCTTAATTCAAACATAGTCCACTCCCCATAATACAATATTTTTATTTGTCAGAATCCTATTACTCTTCAAAGTCCCTACTGTCTCCTTTGCAAGACTCCATGTCTTCTTTGTCAAGAAACTTTGCCTCACGTCTGGCAGGACTCCACCCCCGCTGGTTTGCAGTGCACATTACACCCCTGAATTTTGTCTTATACTTCTTGTACCCTAAGCACTATGCTGGGAGCTAGAGTTATCAGGAGCAATCCCTGACTATAAGGATCTCATAGTCTAAAAGGGGGGAGAAACTATTACACAACTTATTGTGATAGAGATTTATAAAATATACTGTCTTCCCTTTGTGTAAAATATGAGACACTGTGGTGGAGGAAAAGATGCAGGACTTAATGATCTGAATGAAGGTCAAGGGGTGTCCTTTTAGGGCAGAAAACCTTTGACCACTGGGTCTGGGAAGATGAGGTATGGAAAGCAAGGAAGTCAGGGCATGTTCAAGAAAGGAACATTGCACACCATGGCTACAGCTCAAAGAGTATGAAGAAAGTAAAGTGGTCACAGATGATATTAGAAGTGGAACTTGGGTTCATGTGAGGAATGGATTTCAAAACCAGGCAAACAAGTTTGAACTTTGTCTCATTTTAAAGGTGATATCATAGGGATTATAAATAACATAGTAAAATTTTGAGACTTATGTTTTGAAAAAATATGGTGGTATAATGAAGAATGAATTGGTATGAAAGACTAGAATTAGAGATAAAAAGTTTAATTTTTATTTTTATCAACAGACCCTGGGTTATCTGATATTTCCTGGTAGTTGATGCATTAGTTTTTGTAATTTAGAGATATTTGTGCCTATACTTGTCATATTAATAATGCATCTTGAGGTTGGCCCTCAAGTAGAGTCTTGAAGGAGCAAGAGGGTTTCATATTAACTACTGTCTGAAAAATCTAAGAATTCTGGAAATTTGCATTTGTATCATAAATTACTAGTAGTTGTAGTTTTCTCTCTGTAATTCTTTTCAGATGTTAAAGGAGATAAGGCATTAGAAAGCATTAAAACACTAATAATATATATATTTGCAATCATAATACTCATAGATCATAGGTACAGTTTGAGTTTATACCTTGCTCTATGTGCTCTGCAAGCATATATATTTCCTACCTTAATATTTTCAGTACGTATTATTAGATCTGTTTCACAGATACACTAAGGCTCAACCACTTTAAATTGTCAGCATCGCACAGTGAGAACACTTTGCTCTGTTTATCAGAGTCATCATGTCTTTCTCTACTTTGTACATGTTCTTCAAAAAAAATAAAGAAACTTAACTTTTGTAGTTGCCTCTTCTTGTAAAGTTCTTTTTGCAGATATTCACAAAACAAGTTCTTCAGATCTTAATGTAAAGTCACCTCCTCCACAAAGCCTTGATCATCCTATCTAATGTACATTTCTCTATTTTATACACTTTTCAGTATATTTTTATCTGAAACTATTCATTGTTGATTGTCTGTCCTATATTCTAGATATCAATTTCATGAGGTCAAGTACTTTGAATGTCTTGCATACTTCTGACCTTGTATCTATAGCATTTGACCCAGTGCCCATTCAGCAAATATTTTTTGAAAGGCTGGATGAGTGACTGGATGAATAAACGTCTCCCAAGCCCAGGCTGGTTTCTTGTCCTCATCTCTCTAGGTGCTTTCTTTTTGCTACCTGGAAAACTGGAATAAAGCCCACCGTATCATGTATCTGGGATCCAGGCTGATTGATTTTTAAAAACCAAATATTTACTCACTAGGAAAGAAGCAGATCCTTGTCATTCTCATTACTGAAGATGGAGTTAAGTTTGTGGTTCTTTTTATTTATCCAGACTGTGTAATTAGTTTATAAAATGCAGTTACATTCATCTTTGGGATCTTGTACCTTTACATGAATATCTTGGTTCTTATTTTATTCCCCCTTCCTTTGCCCTCCCTTCGCCCCCTCCACCCTTCCCTATTTGCAAAGATTTTGTTTCCATTTTTTTCCTTTTCTCATTTTTCCCCCTTTTTTCCTTTCCCCTACCCCTCCCACTTCCCCTGCTCCTTTAGACCTTTTCTTCCTGTTACACAATATCAATTATACATTTTTAAAATTACAATATCAAGATCTAGGAGATATTACCACACATTTTACAGAATTGGAAAGGACATAGAAAGCATATTACAAAAATCTTTTTTGAAATAAATTTGACAACTTCTAAGAAATACCTTGGAAGACAAATTAATGAAATTAACTCTGGAGGAAATATAACATTTGAATAGCACCTATTAAAGAAAGTATATTCCTAGCTTGAAAACCTACCTATATGACATAAGCAGGCTCATATACATTTTAACTGATAAATTATATCAAACAATTAAAGCAGAAAAAAGAAGGAACACTTCTCCCCTCATTTTAGGAAATCAACATTGTGCTAATCCTAAAACTGTATAAAGTTAATAGAAGAAAAAAGTATGAGCATAGATAGAAATTTGTTTAACAAAACAAACAGAAGTCTGATCTGGCAGGATGTAGAAAGTGGTTTTGTTATAGGGATGGCAGTGTTGGTTCAGCATTGGAAGATCCACCCCCAAAAGTCATCATCTTAACAGAGGAAAGGAAAAAGCCATATGATCCTGTCACTAGTTGGAGAAAAAGTATTGGACTAAATTCTACAGCTGTTCATGGTAAGAGCTATCAGGAGACTAGAAGTAGAACAGAACCTTCTCAACAGATAAGCCATGTACTCCATACTTCCAGCAAAAATGCCTTATATGAATGGAGAAGACAATGCTTTCTCCTTAAGGTGGGGAACAAGGGCACATATGCTTACTCTTTATCTGTCCATTAAACTTTGAAACCTAGGCCCAAATCAAAATAGTCTGGCAATAAAATGACACAATTGGGATAGGATTGGCAAGGTAGAAGCAAAATCTTTATATGTAGATGAAATGATCATCTACAGAGAAAATATTAAGAAATCTTTAGGAGCCCCTAGAACTTGTATTTGAATTTAGCAGGATTAGAAAATACAAGCTATATATAAAAATTCAGGTCTGTGTATACTTGCTATAAATGAAGAATTGGATATTGAAATTTCAAAGTTATGTAGGAGTACAAAGGACCTAGAAAAGTTAAAATAAAACAAAAAAAATTAAAAAAGAAAACCAAATAAAACAAGAACAGTGTTGGAAGACGTTTAGTACCTAATTTTAAGATTTCTTCTAAAGCTACAGTAATCAAGCCAGTGTTGTGTAAGGAAAGACATATAGATCATTTGAATAAAACAGAGAATCTAGAAATAGAACCACACATATATGGCCCACTGAGTTTTGAAAGATTATTTAACATTAACATTTTATAGAATAAAAACTCAATTCAAGTCAGAGTAAAAGATAGTGTTTTCAGCAAACGGCACTAGAACACCTGGTATCCGTATATAAAAAATTAACCTCAACCCTTTATTTCCATACATGAAAATAACTTCAAGGGATCTATGAACCTAAATATGAAAGCCTAAAACTATAAAACTTTAAGAAGAAATTATAAGAAAAAATGTTTATGAATTTAGGATAGGCAAGAAATACCTAGGATGCAAAAGACATGATGTATAAAAGAAAAAAATCGATAAATGAGATTCCATCAAAATTTAGAACTTTAAATAACATCATTAAAATGAAAAGTAGTCCTTAAATAGACCATATTTCCAATGCATATAACCTATGACCAGAATATATAAAGAATTCTTAGAGCTCATTAATACACAACCCAATTAAAAAGTAGACATAAGAAGATGATAAATAGCCAGTGTAGCACAAGGAAAGGTGTGCAACTCTAGAATCAGAAAAATACTAATCAGTACAATAACAAGATTGAATTATACACTCATTAGGGAGATGAAGTTCAAAGTTTTAAAAGCCTTGTCATGACTTTTTCTTTTTGTTGGATTCTCCCCCTTTGCATTTAATTTGTCATGCCCAATGGATTCATTCTGCTGGGTTTCCTGGGGTTGTGATCCTCATTGTCTTTTCCTGGGGTATTGTCTAAAATTTTTTGGAGTGCTGGTTTGATATTTATGAAGTTCCTGAGGTGCTCTTTGTCATGAAAGTATCTTATTTCTCCATCAATTTTGAAAGATAGTTTTGCAGGGTACATCAATCTGGGTTGGAGGCTGTTTTCCTTTAGGGCTTGAAATACATCACTCCAAGCTCTTCTTGCCTTGAGGGTTTGCATTGAGAAGTCTGCTGTGATTCTGATGGGCTTTCCTTTGTATGTGATTTGTTTCTTTTCTCTCACTGCTTGTAGAATTTTGTTCTTCTGTTGGATTTCTGGAATCCTAACTATTATATGCCTATGTGTAGATTTGTTTTGATCAAGGCTATTTGGAGTCCTATATGCCTCACTTATCTGTATGTCAAGTTCTTTTCCCCTCCTTGGGAAGTTTTCTGCCATCACTTCTGTGAACAGTTTTTTTATGTCATCTGTACTCTCTCCTGTTTCTTCATTGACTCCAATCAGTCTTATGTTATTCTTCTTTGCATAGTCTAGCAGCTGCTGAATTGATTTCTCGTGTTCCTTTACAATTTTAAAACAATTTTTATTTTCCTTGCCACTAATTGCAATCTTATCTTCTGTATCTGAAATTCTCTCCTCACATTGGTTCATTCTGGTGTGCAAACTTTCGATGGAGTTTTTAATCTCCTGGAGATCTATTTGCATCTATTTTATGGATTCCATTTGTTTCCTATGTTGAGAGTCCACCATGTTCCTCAGATCCTCTATTTTTTTATCTGTGTCCTCTCTAGATTTATTAATCTTGTCTTGTACCATGAAAAAAATCTTTGCTGTTATCTGAGTAATTATTTCTGATTTTATTTTTCCCAGATCCTCTTTTGTTGGCAGTTCAGAGAGTCCAGGTAGTTGAGTATCAGATTGTTCCATCTCGTTTCCCTTTGGGGTTGCTGTAGGTGATCCAGAAGCCTGTTTTTGAGGCTTGTTTACGTGTCTTCTCATTTGCGGGGGTGGGGGTGGGGGGTGCTTCTGTGTGTAATTAGTTTAAAAAATATTTCTGAAAAATTATTTTTAGAATGTTACCTTTTCTACATTCATGTTGGCTGCTTTTTCTAGGAAAATTTTAAGATTTACATAAAGTAGATATCACTCCTATGCTTTTGTTTTTTATAAAGTATCAGATATTTAAAAATGTATGATCTATGTGATAAATTAGTGAATATATGTTATCTCCACACACAAAACAGTAATCTTAATGGGATAAATTTTTTAATTCTTTTATCAAACTACAGTTTTACTCTGTGGCTTCAAATTGGCCTCATTAGAAGTGTAATTTTCCTTTGTCTTAGTGAGGTCTGAGATGCCTTACTTTGTCACTAGCTTATCAACTTCTCTCCCCACTAGCCACCTATCTAGGATAGCACACTTTTTAACTCTTCAGTTAAAGAAAGTGGCCTGCAAAGGAATTTTAAGTACATTTCTCAGTGTTCTATGAAGTGAAATGATTTTAGCTCAGTTAATTAACTTTGTTAAACTTGTAAAAGGTTTCATATGATTCTAAATTAAAGAAGAAGCAAAACAATACAAAAAAAGCAACCTGCCCTTTACCTTGATACCTTCTTTGTCCAAAAAAAAAAAAAAAAAAAAAATAGCATAACTGTAATGAAAAGAATAGTAGTTGAGTAACAAAATTTTAAGGCATTCTAAGTATCACTAGTTGTTTTAATAAAATTAATTAGCTTGCCACAGAGAAAATTTACTAGCATGCTGGTTAATTTCACAATGAAAAGTCAAGGAAGGGAGGTAGGATCGAGGGAACAAACCTTATTAGTTTTGAATAATCATTTAAAGATGTGGGCCTGCCAATTTCAAACACTTTAATAGCCAAATCCATTAAGGCTTTAAAATTTCAATGTCTGTATCCCAGCATATATGAGAAGGAACCTTTCTAGATAAAATCATAAGTATATTAGCTAACAGCTAAATGCCTCATTTAAGACACAGAACAAGAAGCAGAATCATAATAAAACCATGGGAATAAGAACTTGCCTTAAGACTGACTCATGGGAGGTTTCTGTAATCTTAATTTGCCATTGATGCAATTATTGGTCTTTCTTGTCTTTTTAATCCAAACAAGATGTTTGCAATGGCCATGGAAAGGTGCCTAAAATGACATGCCTGAATTCATTTAATTTGCCAACATTGTCTTTTTTCTCTTTCCCTTTCTGGTAATGGGCAAGAGTCAGTTCTGGTGCATTAGGTGGTAAATCTCTTCAATTACCAGCCGGGAAGAAAGATTTAAAATTGTGCTTCAAACCTACAAACTGATTTAGTTTTAAAACACAAACACTTCCCCTGTGGAGCCTAAATTAAACCATAGAAAGGACCAGAGCCTGAGGAATTAAATCAGGCAGAGCCCAGGCTCAGGCCAGCGTTAGAAACCCTTTTTGGTTTCTTTCATTTGCGCCCCCTGGTGAGAAAGGAAGGCGAGCAGGAATAAGCTGAAAGGCGCACGCAACCTATATGAGAAAGTGCAGCGTTACATGGTTTGGAAGCAGAGATGGATTGATTGTTGGTGCAGGGAGCTAATCAAATCCTTTATCCTTTTTTCGTTTTCTTTTTGGCAGCCATTTTTAATGTGGATGACTCTGTGGTTGATCTGGAGACCCTAGAGGCCTTATATGAAAACGTGAGTGTCAAAGATGTACAAAGCTGGAGTGTCCATATTTTCTTTCTACCCTAAAAAAAAATATCACTGAGTCATTCATGTTCTTTGTTAGTAAAGATTTTGACATAGCACGAGAAGAATGAAGGCACCAAAATGCAAGCTTGAATGGGAGCAAGCATGAGAGGAGCATAGCTTCTTAACTCCCACATGATACCTGAGTGGGTAGATCTCACTTCACATTTCCAAGTAGAGTAGTTTAAGGTGGAGAACACATGTGTGCCCTGCAACCCAGCTTTGTTGCTGCTGGCAGAGTAGATGAAGGTAAGCTGCCTGTTGAATGTTGGCACACACCAGTGTCTTCCACTGAAGAATAAGAATGTTAATACCAGCTTGGATGATTATTATTAGTCCAAATGAGCTGATGGTATTGGATATGGGAAGCAGTATAGGATAGAGAGGGTGTGTTTTGAATTTAGAGACTGAGAGTCTAAGGCTTGAGCTCCAGCTCTACCTTTGCTTGCTGAGTGATCTTGGGCCCATTACTTAAACTGGTTAATCCAGTTTGATCATCAGTACAATGTAGATCATAGTGGGACTCTACCTGACTTCTTGGAACCAAGTAAGAATTTAATACATATAGCAGTAGCAGTGTATTTTGAAAGTACTGTACATGTTTGGGATTTTAAAAATTTGAGTTATAGAAATAACCAGTAGATTCTGCAGGGTATCTTGAGAAAATGATACTGGAGAGTCATAATTCCAATGATTTTTAACTCTTCACTGAGTGTTAGGATGCAAAGACATAGATTGAACTACAGTCTCTAAAGAAATTATATTTCCCAGTATGTTGCCTGGGACTCTATGATATGTTGTGGTTACTCAGCTAAAAGATGTTTCATTTTAATTTCCATATTCTAATATTGTAGGCCTTGTGGAATTGCCAAATTCACTACTCATCTTCACATTTTATATATCATAAACTATTTAGTATAGCCAGGTAGGAACTTCTCACATGTTCCTATCAGTAAGACTTTAATTAATAAACCCAAAGGCACACAAATAGCAGAGCCTCAGGAATTAATCATGCGTATCTGTTGAGTAGAATGGTATAGTAGGAGAAATGGGAGGTCAGAAGCCCTTTACCAGATTATCCTTAAAATGAGGATATAATAATTGATGTTGAAGGACTGTATCAATGACAAAGTACCTTCTAGATGCTTTCTGTTGTTTCCATGGGCTCAGGACGATGCACAGGACTGGTACTTGTTAGCACTCAGTAAAGGCAAGCTTTACCCAAGTGAAATAGTTGGATAAATTGAGAAAGTATGTGACTAAATGCCAGATAAGAACTTATGAAATTCAGAAAAAGGGAAAACAGTGACTACACATAATAGTGGGAAGCCTGTATAAGTTAGGAGAGCTATTCTAAGGAGAAGGAAACAAACACTAAGGACAACTGTCCCAGATCTGCTTAGAGGAGACTGAAGGTAGCAGTCAAACGTTCTAGCTTCTGTGTGTGGCTGACCATTTCCTTAGTCAAGGATTCTCAAGCTGTAGCATGTATCAGAATTACCTAGAGGATCTTCTGGGTCCAACCCCTAGGGTTTCTTTCATTTGGATGGGGCCAATAATTTGCACTTCTAACAAATGATAAGTGATGCTGATAATGCTAGTCCAGAGAGCACACTTTGAGACCCACTGCCTTAGAAGATTGTTACCACTCACTTTTTGGTGTTTTGGGTTTTTTTGTTTATTTCAATACAGAGAGCCCAAGAGGATGAATTGGTTAAAATAAGAAAGTGTTACGAGACATCCAAAGAAGAAGAATTGAAGCTGCTGGATAAACCTGAACAGTAAGGACACCTAAACACTCTTCTGTTAGGCCGAAAGGACAACCATAGTCTTGATTCCCTGGTTTAACTATCCAAGTCTAAATTGTGCAGTGAGCTAAATTACAGTACTGTCATTCTTGTGACCTATTGCATACAACAGAATGACCCGGCTGCCGGGAAAGCAGCACTGAGATTTGTGTTGCTGAATGACAGTATGTTTCACCCTCCCTTCTCCTACCCCACACTATTCTCCTTTCTTGTTCTAGCAACTTGTTAATTCCCCCTAGACTAAACATTTTAGCCAAAAGGGTAACTGAGGAATAAAGACGGCATTACTCTTTTTCAAGGTTTTGCTGGTGCAGTGAAAAATATTATATCAGAGTCATAGAATACAAACTGATTTTCTTAAATGCCATATTGTGTAAATGGGGACTGAATGGGGCAGGGTTGCCACAGACTTCTCTGCTTTAGATGTGACTTTGTCCTTCTCACTCTACGTAGTCTTGCTTTTCTCTGCACTCACCATCTAGGGTTGCTTGCTCTGTGATTTGGTTGTTGCACATGCTTTGAAAGCCTGGAGCTCTGCTGTATAAATGAGTGACTCTTGTCATTGACCTGGCTGTTGGGCTGTGCAGCCCTGAGGCTCCAAACAGCTTTTTAGGGCCCCAGGATTTGCAAATGTAGAATGGGTTCAGAGTGGACAGGGACTGTTGTACCTGTTGCTATCTTGAATGCTTCATGTCCAATTCAGGCCCCAAGCTAGTGACAAGATGAATATAGAAAACAAAGAGGAAATGAAGTGATCAGATTTAGTGTCACAAGTCAAGCCCTCCAGACATCCAGGTGTCTGTAGCTTGGACTGTAGTCTCCATGCCTTGTGCTTGGGTCCTCTGGGATGCTTGGACATTTAGGCCCAGAAAAACATCTTTATAAATGAGTGGAGTGTGGGTAGGGAGAGATGCCTAGGTTTGCTCGGTCACTGAAAAAACTTCTTGGTGGTTTGGATGAGTTTATCTCATGGGGAACTTGAGCCAGAGCCCCTCCCCTCCAGAGGTAGGTCACCAAGCCCAAGAGTGTTGCGAATCCATTCCAGTAGGATCCACTGCCCTTCTATTCCTCCATCGCAAGCCACTTTCCTCACCAGCTCCCACTCTAACTGATCCTGCTGGAAGGTAATTAGCAGGCAGCTCATTGTTCCCCTTTGCTCCTACTGATGATCAAGCTAGAAAAGTGTTTTTAAAGTTTGTAGATGTCCTTTGGGATGGCTTCTTGAACACTCACAGCTGTTACTGATGGCAGAGCGGACTGTCACACTGTCCTGGTGAGGTGATGTTTTCAGGCTCAGGCACTAGAGGGTGAGGCATGGAGAGGTAAGGGCCCTTGGGCCTGCCTTAATCTCACCATCACTCTTGACCTCCTACACAATTCAGCCTTTGTTTGATTTGTGCCAGAGTCTCTGGAAATTTATTTGCCATTTACTGCAAGTGAGTGGACTATAAGCATATTTTACATACTGGAAAATATGAATCATTTATAGTCGAGCCCTGCAGTTTTTCTTAAGAATCATGTACTGCCCAGCCCTGTAAATCAGGATGGCCTCATCACTCACCTCATCAACTCTCTTACACCCCTGCGCCAGATTTAGAAAGCCATTTGCCTCAGAGGTGTCATCTGCTTGGGTCCTGACTGTCTGAGAGCCACACCCTCTAGGAATGGCCCTTTCCCCTGTGCTGTGCTACCTTGAGATGGTCGTGAGGTGGTGAGCTCTAGTGGACTGATTAGGCCCAATGTGTGGCTGCCATGGCCTAGGATCAGGATGCCTCTTGGGATTTCCACTAGGGTCTGCATGTACCTTGGACTCCCATAAACTAGGATCCATTAGTATTCACTTGCCTGGAAAGCACAGGCTACAGCATGAAAGTATACTATGCTCACAGCTCCTGTGTACACACATACATTAGGTAATGCTCTTGAGGAATTTAGGGGGTGATGATAAACCACATCTTAGTCTCTAAAATAACAGCCACATAGCATCATTCCACTTGAGTTACTACTGTGGATGCCTAACTCACATGGCATGAGGCACAGAACTTCTCTTACTTATACATGTAAACTAAAGTTTTAGTCCTTTCTCGAAAACTAAGCCTACATTGGAGAAAGAAGGAAAGATCTCTCATTTGTGACTTCTTTAGTCTTCTCATATGGAAAAAAGAATGTAAAGATAACCAGCCCAAAAGGAAATCAGTCTGTGGATATTTGTAAATATCAAAGCCCAGTGTTCAAGACTGTATGCCTGGGATATATAAAAGGGTTTCTGCCTGTGCCCCTATGTGTACAGTAGAAAACACACTTGGTGGGCAATATATTTATCAGACACTTGCTTTCCATAGCTTTCTAAGTAGTCTGTTCAAGAGCTGTATTGCTTTTCCTCAAGCCTTTTCATGGTTGTTTTTGAACAGAAAATGATATAAAAACATTTTTTTCCCAAATTTGCTTCCCCAATATTTTGTATTTCCACATCCTACCAAATGTGTCCAAGCCAAAAAACTCACAAGACATCCTGAACTCTTCCCAGCATCCGTGGGTATTAGTCAGTTATCTGCGTCATGCTGACTTAGTAGCCATCTCACCTGTTTGCCCCTGTGTGTCCCCTGTGGAGTATCTTCCCTGCTCTCTTGGAGGATTCTCACAGGGGCCCAACAGGTTTCCCAGTCTTGAATCTGCCACCAGCTCCACTCAGCCAAACTACTGCCATGGTCATTGTTTAAACTGAAAAGGTAAAAGTATCACTTCCTTGTTTAAAATTTTTTATTCACTCAGAAAATGTTCAAACTCTTTGTTTTAGAAAACTGATCTCCATGGTAGCATCTGACTTCTGCTCAGGTAGGTCCCCATGGATGCCATTCGGCCTGTCTTAGCTTCCATGGCAGCTTCTTACACCCATGTACAAGCAGGGCAGGACTCTAGGAACCAGCCCGTCTGACTCCTGTGAGGGTCTGCTGTCAATGCCCTGGCATGTCTTCCCATCATTGACCTCACTTGCCACACTCCACAGCAATCACTGATTTATTTCCCATGGGGTATAGAAGGAATCACCTGCAAGTTAAATCCTATTTCCAAGTCTTAGCTTGATGCCCGACACTGTGTACGCCCCACACATACCTAAAGAACTGACTAACACTCTGAGTGGCTGCTGCACTTGTACTTATTATCAGTCATATGGTTCTACCCAAAAGTTCCAAAAGTAATGTTAGATTCCTCAACTTTCCCTCTCCGCTCCTCTCGAACTCTATATCTGTGTTCCAGACTCTTTCCTTTGTAGAACATATAGGGACTTTCATCTTCTTTGAAAGCCTTCCTGGTGCCAGTCTAAATCCCAGTAAAGTTTTAATCCTAAAGAATCTTGAAATTCTGTTTTCTCTTTCCTGAGTAGCATAAATTAATGAGCCTAAGGTCTTGCTTCCTTGTTTTGATCTAATGCTCATCTTTGAGATGTTATTGTTCATCTGGCATTGGCTGCTTTATACCCATGTGTGGGTGAGTTGAGGGGTTGATCTGTTTGTTTCCCCACATGGTCTTTTAAACTGCTTTATTACTGTGTTTGTTTTAAGCAGGACATGTGCATATTCTAGGGATCTGGATTCTACTTGGAAAATGATATCCTGTGTCCCATTATGAAGTTAGCGCTCAGCATTCAAGTAAATAAATATTCCCATACTCATCACAGGACCAAAGGCTGCTATTCCTATGACTTTTCCAATTCTCATATCTTTGTGCACACTGGTGATAGTCCTGATGTTAGTCATGGTGAATATATCAATTGTTTAATAATATTACACTGTATTTATGAAGAAACAATTTACAGAGTGTAATTTTTTCATCTTGTTCCACCTCAGAATTCCTATGGGTTTCTGATTTTATATTCCACTATAGGCTTTTTCGTAATAATTAGAGGTATAGAATTTAAAACAAGACTGTGTTTTTGTCTATGGGTCTTCCTTGCTTCACTTCAATATCATTTTTAAAAGGTGGGGGAAAGGATTATTACCTAGATGTAGGATAATTTAGAAAAACAACTGATAATTAGAAATACATTAAAACCCAAATTTTCCAGAAGGTACAAATGGCACAGAGTATTAGCCAAGAAAATAGAGAGATAGAGAAAGAAGTATGTTCCACTTTTCTCTGTAGAAGCATTCTTGGTGAAAGATTGCAGAATTTCAAGGTAATGATGTTATAAGCTCACCAAGACTTTCAGAAATATCAATTAATCATCATTTCTACTACAAAATGAAATTAATGGCTGTTAGTGGATTCTCTCCCTTTTTGAATTCATATCCAGCTGTTTCCACCCATTTTAGTTTCCTCTGGTGGTTGGCCTGAAGAGTATGTAGCTTTTCCAACTTAATTTTGCAAAGGACATCAGTTCTCAACTGCTCAGACAGTGAGCTACTGTGTGGAAGTCAGTGCTCACCGTTAGCTTTTAAAATCTGCCTTGCCATATTTTAAAAGAAACTAGATTGTCTACTTAAGGAACATGTACTTAATCCCAAGTACTGAGCTATGAAATGTATCTGTGTGTAAATTGATATGAAAAGTAAACAAATACACGGGGAATTTGGTCATTATAGATGTTTGTGTAATTGAGCAAATATAGTAGGAATCTTAATTCAGTATGAGAATTTTTATCACTTAATTGCAGATATTTGCTTGAAGTCTTCATCTTGCTTAGTTTGTGCTAATGTACCTTTAGCAGTCATTGCATTGCAGGGGAGTTTATTTCTCATATACTAAAGGATAGTTCTTTCCACATGGGTGTGGTCTCTTGTTTGGGAAGCAGGAAATAGAGAACTTTAACATTCTTGTATAAACTTTCTGTTCCTAAAGCAATGTATGCACTATACATTTGTTATGTATCCTAGAAACCTATAAAACATTGGCTCTGTTGTCAACAATAGAATATATACTCTTGGGAGTTTTTTGAATCAGCCTTTCTAATACCTTTAATAATTATTAAATTAGGAATGTTCTCATAGTGGATCTTTATCAACTCTCTTTATTATTTTGTGAATAAATATAAAGGGAAATGATCCATTTTTATTTTCACTTTTATAGATTTTTGCATGAGTTAGCCCAGATCCCTAATTTTGCTGAGCGTGCCCAGTGCATCATCTTCAGGTCTGTCTTTTCTGAAAGTGTCACCTCTTTGCAACGGAAGGTAGAGGTTGTCACACGAGCCTCTAAGGTATGTTTGCTATATAGTTTAAAAGAGTATTCTTGTACTTATTGGGATAAAGGAGGAAGTTGGAAGTGGCAGAAACCAACTAATGCCTCATAGAAAACCTCTTGGACTTCAGACTGAGTCCTTTTCCTAAGGGTAAATGTGATAGCTGTCCTGCCTGTGTGTGTGTGTGGGGGGCACAGACTGCATAAGAGGGGGAGGAGGAAACAAATGACACTTTTACAGATTTCTTCTAAAAAATTTCTGAACATCTTGCAGTATACAGACTGGCTACTACAAAACCAGTCTGAATAGCATACTTTGTTTCCTGTTTGAATTTTCAAATTCAAAGGCTATTTTGCTTGAGAGTCATGTGCTTGATCGTCTGAAATGTGTCTCCATAATTAAATCAAAGGATTCTAGAGATACAAGTGAAATAATTGATTATGATAATGAGAGATTGGTACATAATTTCTGTTGACTTCAGAACCCAGTGTGCAATATAAAGTTAAAGCCTACCCTAAATATACCAGCTCTCTTTTAGCAATTTATAAACACTTCAAAGTACTAAAAATAAAAGTGGCACAAATAGAAATGTAAACAGAAAGTTTTAATCCTCACTACTAGGTCACGTATAATTTTCCTTCATGGGTAGAAAATGATGGCACAGCAGGTGGGGAAACCACTGAGCTAAATCCCCGGCCCGCTATTAATTTTTTTAAAGACACATATGGCTAGTTAAAGTATATTTTTCAATTCACTACTTGTTAATCCTATTGATAACAGGCCACCAAACATCTTGTTTGGGTACTCAATAAATATTTGTTGTTGAATGAGCATGGTATATTAGGATTTAAGACCGTAATAATCTGTATTTGCTATCACAGGGCTTGCTGCACATGAAGAGTGTGAAAGATATCTTAGCTCTCATTCTGGCTTTTGGAAATTATATGAATGGAGGAAATAGAACTCGGGGTCAAGCAGATGGATATAGCTTAGAAATCCTGCCCAAACTCAAGGACGTCAAAAGTCGGGTATTTATTTTTCATAATGAGTTTCTATGTGTGATCTGCCATTATTTTCCTTCTATATTTTTAATTGTTTTTAAAAAAGTATTCCAGATCATTCCATTTATTCCTGTCTTTCCCCTAACAATAACTATTTATTTGATAGCATGCATGTTTGGCGGAGGGTTCTTTTGACTTTTGGATACAGATAGGTTTTTTCATATTAGACTTTATTTTAAGTGATGTAGTCCCTAATCTTATTTTGGTTCTAACATATATGATTAAATACTGAGAGGGTTAACAGCATACAGTGCTGGAGTCCTTTTGAGCTTTAGTGTTGGCTGCTTGTAACTTACTCTCTTTGGTGGGAGGATTGCTGAGTCACCAGTTGAGCCTACCATTTGAATTATTCTTTGGTCCACAACAGTTGGGCTGGGGTCTACTGTCAAACTCTCTGAGCCTGATTATCATTTGGCTCCACACCCCTGCAGTGCTACCTCTTCAGAAACAAGCAGCCCATATCTGGGCTTCCCACAGGGAACAGGGGCTAGAGGGAGGGGAAACACACTGGTAAATTAGAATTAGACCCCTGTGAACAGAACACAAAGGCTGCCTTGTGGGAGGGCCTGCTCACCCCTGGCCTCCCAGGGTCATAAAGTGGCATGGCTTACCTTTTAAGCTGGCCTGGATTGCCATTAAGAACACACATTTTTTTGAAAGGGATAGGAAAATAGAGATGGTTTTCTGTTCTGGTTCCTAGTTTCCTTTAGCACTCCCCACCCCCTCTTGTCTTGGTTCTATGCCAGAAAATATTAGGCAACATTCTAAAAATTTGTTTGTTTTAGCCTTTATTTCAGAGGTCTTATGAATTATATGTCCTCCCTACCACAAAGCACACTGACATGTCCTTTCTTCATAAAGTTTTCATTTAAAAAAAAAGGATGGGACCAGGTGGAGGGAGAAAAATCTTGCCGGTCTTAAACAAGATAAGGACCAAGTCTCATAAATTATTTAATTTATTTATTTTTAAATTAATTATATTGGTGCATTTTAGGTATACAATATAATGACATTCATCATTGGAAATTTTCACCTTTGCATAATCTGTCTTGGTTCTTATTTTTTCCCCTTCCCCTACCCTCCCTTCCACCCCTCCATCCCTCCCTATTTAAAAAGAATGTTTCCATTTTTTAATTTTCTCATATTAATTCCATTCCCTTGTTTCCTTTTCCCTTCCCCTTCCATTTCTCCTTCCCCTTTGCCTCTTTGCTTCCTATTTCACATTATCTATTATACCTTTTAGTCCTTATTGACACTTTCAGTTTCTCACACTAGAGAAACTATTCGGTATTTACACATGTGTGTCCTGTTTATTTCACTTAAGAGTATTGCCTCAATATGCATTCATTTAGCTATAAATGTCTCTAATTTTCATTTTTTATGGGTGAGTAGTATTCCATTTTATAGAAAAAGCACATTTTCTTTATCCATTCTCTACTTGATAGGCAATTGGGCTACCTCCAAGTTTTAGCTATTACAAACTGTGCTAGTATGAACATAGGTATACATATATCACTGTGATATGACTCTTTTAATTCTTTGGGAAAGATACCTAGCAAGGAAATAGCTCAGACAAATGGGACTTCCAGTTGTAGATCTCTGAGGTATCTCCATACTGATTTCCACAGTAGTTGCACCAGTCTACACTCCCACCAGCAGTGGAGCAGGGTTCCTCTTTCCCCACAGCCCTGCCAGCATTTGTTATTGGTTGATTCCATGATAGCAGCCATTCTTTCTGGGATGAGGTGGAATCTCAGTGTTGTTTTCATTTGCATCTCTCTAATGACAAATGATGTGGAACATTTTTTCATATGTTTATTTGCTACTTGTATCTCTTCGTGTGAGAAATGTCTGTTCATTTCAAATGCTCACTTTTGGATTAGGTCTTTAAATTTGGGTGGTTTGGTTTTTTTTAAGTTCTTTATAGATTCTAGATTGTAGACCTTTGTCTGAGAAACAGCAGGCAAAAATTTTTTCCCACATTGTGGGTTGTCTCTTCACACTGGTGGTGGTTTTTCTTGCTGTGCAGAAACTTTATAATAAGAAGAGATCCCACTTGTTGATTGTTTGTGCTAGTTCACGGGCAACTGAGGTTTTGTTCATAAAATCTTTTCCTACACCAATGTCTTCAAGAGTTCTACCTAACCTCTGTTCTAGCTGATTCAGCATTTCTATTTTAATATTTAGATCTTTCTCCATTTTGATTTCAGTTTAGTACATGGTGAGAGATATAGGACTAGTTTTAATCTTTGGCAGGTTGTCTTTCCTCCAGTGAGGGTCTTTGGCTCCTTTGTCAAAGATGACTTGGCTGAGTGTGTCTAGAGTTGTTCCTGCATCTTCTAATCTGTTCCACTGATCCCTGGGTCTGTTTCTTTGCCAGTACCATGCTGTTTTTATAACAGTGGCTTTGTAGTATAGTTTCAAGTTGGGGATTGTGATACCCCCTGCCATGTCTCTGTTGCCTAGAATTGCTTTTGCTCTTCTGGTTCTCTTCTTGTTCCAAATGAATTTTTGGATTGTTTTCTCAAGGTCCATGAAGTGTGCTGCTGGAATTTGAATTGGCATTGCGTTGAATCTATATAGCAGTTTTGGAAGTATGGCCATTTTCACTATGTTGATCCTTCCTACCCAGGAGCAAGGGATGTCTTTCCATTTTCTGATATTGTATTCAGTCTCTCTTTTCAGAGTGCTATAGTTTTCAGAGATGAGTTCTTTGATTTCTTTTGTTAGATTGATTCCTAGGTATTTCAGTTTTTTGGATGCTATTGTGAAATTAATTATTTGCCCTACTTGTCTTGCAGTGAGTGTTGTTTTTGCAGAGGAGAACTATTGATTTTTATGTGTTGACCTTGTATCCAGCTACTTTACTGAATTTGGTTAATAAGTCTAGAAGACTTTTGGCTCAGTTCTTGGCATCATGTATATAGACTACCATGTCATCTGCAAATAATGACAATTTAACTTCTTCATTTCCTATCTTTGTTCCTTTTATTTCTTTCTCTTATCTAATTGCCCTGGCTAATGTTTCCAAAACTGTGTTGAACAGGAGTGGTGATAGTGGACATCCTTGTCTTTTTCCTGATTTTAGTATGAAGGATTTCAGTTTTTGACCATTTAGTATGATATTGGCTGTTGGTTTTTCATAGATGACTTTTATCAGATTGAGGTAGAGACCATCTGTTCTAGTTTTTTGTAGGGTTTTTATCATAAATGTGTATTGGAATTTGTCAAATGCTTTTTCTGCATCTATTGATGTGATCATATGGTTTTTGTGCCTGACTCTATTGATATAGTGTATTATATTTATTGATTTGTATATGTTGAACCATTCCTGCATCCCTGGGATGAATCCCACTTGCTCAGAGTGTATGATCTTCTGCATTCTGTTTGCCAGTATCTTATTAAGGATTTTTGCATCTATGTTCATTAGTGAGATTGGCCTATAGTTCTCCTTTTCGGTTGAGTCTTTCTCTGCTTTGGGGATCAAGGTGATGCTTGCTTCCAGGAATGAATTTGAGAGTACTGCTTCCCTTTCAATTTCACTGAAGAGTTTAAACAGTACTGGCAGTAGTTCCTCTCTAAATGTTTTTTAGAATTTAGCAGTGAAGCCATCAGGACCCAGGATTTTCTTAGTTGGTAAATTTTTAATTATGTTTTCAACTTCATTGATTGATATTGGGTTGTTTAGAATTTTTAGGTCTTCAGTCAACTTTGCTAATTCATACTTATCTAGGAATCTGTCCATTTCTTCTGTATTTTCCATCTTATTGGCCTATAGGTTCTTGAAAAAGGTATTGATGATCCTCTGGATTTCTGCTGGGTCCATTGTAAGTTCATCCTTTTCTTTCCTAATGGCATGGATTTGGGCCTTTTCTTTCCTTTTTCTGACAAAGTTGGCTAAGGGTTTATCAATTTTGTTGATTCTTTCAAAGAACCACCTCTTGGCTTCATTGATTTTTGTGTCTTTCTCTTAGTCTCATTGCATTAATTTCTGTTCTGATCTTTACAGTTTCCTCCCTTATATGACCTTTGGGTTTGTCCTGCTCTTCTTTTTCTAGAAATTTGAGGTTCAGCATCAGGTTGTTTAATTGGGCTCGTTCTGTTTTCCTAATATCTGTATTCACTGCTATGAATTTCTCTCGTAAGACTGCTTTCATTGTGTCCCATAGATTCTTATATGTTGTATTGTCATTGTCATTTAATTGAAGGAACTGTCTGATTTCTTCTTTAATTTCCTCTGTGACCCATTGGTTATTCAGAAGTGTGTTGTTCAATTTCCACATGTTTATGAAATTTTTGCAGTTTCTTTTGCTATTGATCTCCAGTTTCTTCACACTATGGTCTGATAATATACAGGGGATAACTTCAATTCCTTCGCACTTACTTAAAGATGTTCTGTGAGCGAGTATGTGGTCTATTTTGCAGAATGACTCATGTGAAGCTGAGAAGAATGTGTATTCTGATTTTGTGGGGTGGAATACACTGTAAACATCTGTTAAGTTCATTTGTTCAAGCGTTTGACTGAGTTCTAGTATTTCATTGCTTGTTTTTTGTCTAGTTGATCTATTTGTGACAGTGGGGTATTGAGTTCCCCCACTACTATTGTATTAGTGCTTATTTGATTTCTCATGTCCATTAGTATTTCTTTTATACAGTTGGGTGCACTAGTGTTTGGTGCATATATGTTTATGATTGTCATCTCTTCCTCTTGGATTGTTCCCTTTACAGGGATGTAGTGTCCTTCTTTGTCTCTCTTAATCAGTGTTGGTTTAAAATCTACTTGATCTGCAAAGAGGATAGCTACTGTTCCTTTTTTTTTGGTTCCTGTCAGAGGGAGTGTTGTTTTCCACTGAATTAAGCGTGTTTCTTGTATGCAGAATATTGTTGGATCTTGCTTCTTGACCCATTCTGCCAGTCTGTTTCCATTGATTGGTGAATTGAGACCATTAACATTAATGGTTATAACTGATATGTATTAACTCATCATTGTCAGGACTTTTTCTTTTTGTTGGATTCTCCCCCTTTGCATTTAATTTCTTGTCGTTCCAGATGGATTCATTCTGCTGAGCTTCCCAGGGTTATGATCCTCATTGTCTTTTCCTGGGATGTTGTGTAAAATTTTTTGGACTGCTGGTTTGATATTCATGAAGTTCCTAAGGTTCTCTTTGTCATGAAAGCATCTTATTTCTCCATCAATTTTCAAAGATTGTTTTGCAGGGCACCTTAGTCTGGTTTGGAGTCTGTTTTCCTTTAGGGCTTGAAATATGTTACTCCAAGCTCTTCTTGCCTTGAGGATTTGCATTGAGAAGTCTGGTGTGATTCTCTGTCTTTTTTTTCCAACTAGGTGACATTTTAATTTATAAATTGGTATCATTTTAGTTGACAAATCTCCAGATGCTGTTTTCCCCTGTCAACAATAGTTGTGGAGAAAAAACAACCAGTATGACTTCAGATTTTAATCATACATTTCTTCTGGAATTTCATATGGACTTCATGCCAGGGACAGACATTTGAAGTTTATATTTCTCTTCTTGAGCCTGTTGAAGGGCTGTTTCTCTTTCTTCCAAAAACAAATCAAATGTGGCTTCACCTGCAAACTCCTATATTTGTACTAAGAAATCCCTTAGATATTCTTTGAATGCAAGAATATCCTGATTCAAGCTGAAAAGCCCTGTCACAATGAGCTTTACTTGAGTGTCTTGTAGATGAGGAAATGCAGACTTAAGGAGATTAGCCACATATTCCTTAATAAACATTTGGTTGTTAACTGGATTTCCAGGATTTAGTGGTGTACTTATTTTTCCTTCTTCAACCAAGTTAAACATATATGGAAGAATTGATGCATGCATTCTTAAACCAGCTATATGTGAGGTGTCTGTCACAATGGAAAAGATATGCTGAAAATATCACAAAAGAAAGTTTGATAGAAACTCTGAGCTGCAGCTTCTTCTTGTGCAACATTTTGTAAGAGTGTAAAAATGATCTGTAAGCCTGTATCTGCAACATTTCTCATAGTATGTTTGAAAGCTGAAACAATAGAATCCAAAACAAGTTTAAATTGTGTAGGTGGGATAGCTAGGAATGCTTGGAAACAATGAGAATTGACAGCATGAAACAGTTAGAAAAAGTTTGTTCTATGTTCAGGATATTCTTCAAAGTCTTTATCATATTCAAGGTGCATTCAAAAACAGCATCAAATATCTGAGATATTTCAGCTGTTATATGTCCCCCTAACTTGTTCACAATGATGGCCAGAGTACTAAGCACTTCTGGTTTTCTAGCAGCTGGGACATTTCTCTGTGATTCTGATGGGCTTTCCTTTGTATGTGATTTGTTTCTTTTCTCTAACTGCTTGTAGAATTTTGTTCTTCTGTTGGGTTTCTTTAATCTTAACTATTATATGCCTATGTGTAGTTTTTTGTTTTTTTATCAAAGCTAGTTGGAGTTCTATATGCCTCACTTATCTGTATGTCAAATTCTTTTCCCCGGCTTGGAAGTTTTCTGCCATCACTTCTGTGAACAGTTTTTTTATGTCATCTGCACTCTCTCCTGTTTCTTCATTGACTCCGATCAGCCTTATGTTATTCTTCTTTGCATCATCTAGCAGCTGCTGGATTGATTTCTCATGGTCCCTTACAATTTTAAAGAGATTTTTCTTTTCCTGGTCACTAATTGCAATCTTATCTTCTATATCTGAAATTCTGTCCTCACATTGGCTCATTCGGCTGCATAAACTTTCAATGGAGTTTTTAATCTCCTGGAAATCTGTTTGCATCTGTTTTATGGATTCCATTTGTTTCCTGTGTTGGGATTCTATCATGTTCCTCAGCTTCTCTATTTTTTTATCTGTGTCCTCTCTAGATTTATTAATCATGTCTTGCACTATGGGCACAATCTCTGCTGATATGTGAGAAATTATTTCTGATTTCATTTTTCCCAGATCCTCTTTTGTTGCCAGATCAGGGAGTCCAGGTGGTTGAGTATTAGATTGTTCTATCTTGTTTCCCTTTGGGGTTGCTGTAGGTGATCTGGAAGTCTGGTTTTGAGACTTGTTTACATATCTTCTCATTTCAGTGGTGGGGGGGTGGTGTGCTGCTGGTGTCCACATGGCTCTTGCCTCCTCTGTGCTGGGGGTAGCTGTGCTCCTCGGTGCTGTGGGCAGTGGTACAGTGGCCTGGAAGGTTCACCTGCTCTGCACTGGGGGTGGCTCTGCTCCTCCCAAGTTTCATAAATTAAAAGTCTCGTCAGCTGAGCCGAGATTTCAGCTCTCAACTGTTTAACATGCCAGAGTCTCATGTGAATAATTGTCATTGGAGTTTCTCTTTTAAACCTAGGATAATGGAATTAACCTCGTGGACTATGTTGTGAAGTATTACCTGCGTTACTATGATCAGGTAGGAAATGGCATTATGTGGGGAAATATACTAATGGGTTTCAACCTTGTACATTCTTGGCAGTCAGAAATTGAATAATTGATAGATGGATGGGAGGATTTCGAGTCCAACATAGAATTTGAGAGCTCTCAAAACTCCATGTTTTACAAATAAGAGCTTTGATGCCAAAAGAGTGTACTTGACTTTTTCAAAGGGTAGCATTATTCAGTGTTACAAATCTATTGATTCTCAATCCACTATATACCTTAACTTCAGAGAGAACCCTAGTTACCTTGGTACCATGTGGCCAGATTGTAAGAGACTCTAGATCCATTCAGCAAACTAGTTACAGTGGAAAATGGATTCTGGGATATAGAACAAAATTTAGGAACTAAGACATAGTAACAAAATTGTACTAGTAATGCATCTGTGAACAAGTTGGAGACAAAGAATTATAAAAAAAAATCCATCTTTGCTTAGATTATATTTGCAGTTAGAAATAAACATTTTTGTGAGAATCAATCTGAGCATAATTTTTTATTTCATTCCTTCTTGTTAAAATGGGAACAAGGAGCCCAAACTTTGAGAAGAGAAGGGGTTTTTGTTAAGTCATTGAGAAATATAGCTATCCATATGAATAGAGAAAGTTGCAAAGGAAGATATTGTCAGAACTCATCCTAATTATCCATGGAAGCAGTGTTTACAACACACTGAAGGAAGAAAAATAAAGATTCCAGGGCCTTGTTTTCAGAAGGCTTACTGTTCCACTCGCACATAATCAAAACGCTCATTAACTCTTTAATCATTTTCCCTGCCCTCCTTCCCCACCTTCACTGTGAACTTACCTGTTCTGAGTTAATCTAAAATCAAGTTCCCCCTCCCACTCCACCAAATTTCTCCCTGCTTCTATCAAGGATATCATAAATTGTGGTCATTAGGTCATGAAGCCATGTGTTCCTTTTTGATTCTTCTCTGTCCTTCAACTAATTCCTTTCTAATATCTTTCCATATTTTTTTTTCCTACTTACCTCAGATGACTGAGGCTTGAAGGGAGCTGACATGGCGAGTGCAGTACTTCTCCGCTCATCTCCCCACCTCTAGGTAGTACCACTCTGTGCCACCCCACATCATCTTTCCCTGTGGTTCTGATGTCACTTTTTTTTTTTTACTCAAAACAGAAATGACTCCTCATTTTCAAGTGAATTAAGATGTTACCCAATTTAATTCCAATCCTTTATAACCATGCTTTTTTTAAACTTTTCCTCTACACATATTCTGTGATTCAGCCCAAGACTTGATGTTTTCCAAACACACCCTGTGCTTGCTTACCTACTAATGTATTTTTACTTCTGATGTTCTCCCTACCCGGAACTATCAGTGTCTGCAATCTGTGGCCTTTATATAAAACTTCCCTTTTCTCCTCTCCAGAAGTAATAAATTTAAAGATCTTTTCACAGAAAACTCTCAATGACATTATATGTCAATGATATAGTAACATAAGCATTATAGATTTGCCTAGAAAAGTGCAGACCCTTTTGAAGCTACATAATTTTCATGAAAGTCATAAGAAGAACTTAAACATATAAAGGGAAGCAAAAAAAAAAAATAAAGGCATACAAATGGTCAACAGGCGCATGCAAAAAAACTCAACATCACTAATTAACAGGGAAATGTAAAGTAAAACCACAGTGAGATATCTCCTCATGCCTGTTCTGATGGCTCTATTTTTAAACATGCAGAAAATAAGTGTTAACAAAGATGTGAAGATTGGAATCTTTGAGCATGGTTAGTGGGAATGTAAAATGATAAGAACACTATGGAAAACAGTATAAAGGTTCCTCAAAAAATTAAAAAATAGAACTACCACATGATGTAGTATTCTCACATTTGTGAGACTTTTGTGTTTTTATCCAAAATGAATCAAGAAACAGCTGCACTCTCGTGTTCCTTACATTATTAAAAATAAGCCAAAATTTAGAAATAGTATAAACATCAACAGATGAATGACTAAAGCTGTGAACCATTATTCAGTTGTGAAAAAGGAGAAATCTTGTCTTATGCTATGCTGTGGCTCAACTTAGAGAACATTATACTGAGAAGAAAGTAATACAATCACAGAAACACAAATCCTACAGTTATCTTATGAAAGTACCTGAAGTACTCAAACTCAAAGGAATAAAAAGTGGAGTGGTAGTTGGCAGTGTTGCGGGAAGATGGAAAAGGAAAGTTGATCTTCAGTGAATATCCTGATTCAGCCATGCAAGATGTAAAAGTCCCAGAGATGTTCTGTACAACAGTGTTCTTAAAGTAAACAGTATTAGACTATACCCATAAAAAGTTGTTAGGATAGATCTGGGTTATATTTTTTTTTACTGCAATTTTTAAAAGTAACATATACTCCTAGTGGAAATAGGAGTTAAAATTTCAATCAATCTTAGAAATTAACACAATGATTTTAAATATTATATGTGAGAATAATAGCAAAAATTTGATCAGGATTAAAAAGTAAGAATATTATAAGGCTCTAGTAATTATTGATTGATTATCAGATCAATAATTCAAGAAAATGGAAAGAAAATCTCAAATGGATCTACATAAATGTGTTAAGTATAAGATAAATAAGTAATTTCAAGTAATTGAGAAGAGGAAAAAATTAAATGATATCCTCTACCTTATACCAGAGACCAAAGTAAATATCTAAAGAATAGTTAATGAAACAACAAAAAATGAAATCATAAAAGGCATGTAAGAAAATATAGGTAGTGTTTTGACTTAGCAAAGCTCTTTCAAAGCAGAAACCATAAAAGGCAAGAATGATGACTTCAAATGCAGAAAAATTAAAAACTTCAATCCTAATTAAAATATTTTAAAACTTCAACTTCTTGAAGAAAACTTACTTCTAAGTAATATACTAGAGAAAATATTTGCAACATAAGAGATAATGAGTTCTTTAGAGTCAATAAGAGCAAGATAACTTGTCCTTTCTTACAAAACAATGACAAGAGACACAAAAGGTAATTTATAAAAGGAATAGATATGGAATTGGCAGTATGCACTGACCACACCTTTCTCAAGATGGTCATGTGTAGTTCATCAGGTTATTCTCTGCTTACAGTTGCTAGGTCAAAGGGACTCATATCTTGCCTACCCTCAACTCACCCAACTGTATCTCCTATAAAAAGAACTTTTAAAAAATCCACATGAAGATGCCATGTATTTGTCAGGCTGTTTGCCCAGGGACCTGTGCCTGTCCACAGGGGACCCATTTTCCTAATTCATGAGGATGTGCTAGTTTTCAGCCCATTGTATCTAAAACCTTGAAATATACATAACTTTCCTAGGAATTTTTATCCTCAGGAAATAAGTAAGCACTTGTGTCACTATTACAAAAATTTATAATAGCAAAATATTTGAAAACTTTCAGTAGGTATCAAATGATAAAGACTAAGGTCAGATAAATTATGTCAGTCATACAATAGAATACCATACTACTATGAAAAGTGCTTATGGGAAAATTTATGGCACTAGAAAGTAGTATTGATCTGCTTTTAAATCCTCATTTAAAAAGTACATATATTGATCCCTGGTACCAAAAAAATAAAAATTATAATAATAAAAAAATTAAGAATACATATATAATATTAAATTTTTGCAAACACAGAAAAACTTGAGAAAATATGTATTAAAATGTTTATTTCTGGATGCTAGGATTAGAATTAATTTTAAAAATTTTCTGTGAACAGCTAAGCATAAAGAACACATATCACTTTTGTAAAGTGGAACAGATATAATAAAAAATAATGTAATCTAATTTTACATAATTCTTCTTTGATGAAGTTTTTGCTCACATCCTTATCTTTGAAGGATGTCTTTGAAGCCTGCACTTCTGAAGCCAGAATGGACTTTATTTGAATCTCTCTCATGATACATTTCCTGTTGCTCTGTCTATACTAATACCAGCAGTGGCCAGTCATCTTGACATTGCCCCATGAGATATGAAATTCATTGTTGTCTCTTCTTTAGTGTCTGTAATATAGGTTTCAAACCCTTGCTGAGTTAGATATAATATAAATATCCACAAGAGGGTAATGACTGATTATTGTAAAGAACTAAATTTGAGGAGTTGAAAGCTATTTTGGGGGTGAGAATGACATTGAGCTTCAGAAAATTTAGAAGCAGCAACTGAGTGGATGAATTCAATTCCCTCCACACTTCTGGTTGCAAACCAAAATGGATGAGTACCAAATAAATGTCCCCATAAGATGAATATTGAACATGACCACTGAATTTGATTGAGTCCTTGTCCAACTCAGTTTGCAACCAGAATCATGGAAAGAATCAAGTTTGTGAACTGAGATTATATATATTTTAACCCTGAGTTCTGACAGCAGGTACAGTGTGGCAAAAGAATTATCCTGAAGAAAAAAGGTAACATTTTTAACCCTTGGTTGCCATGGCATGGTCTGCCTCTACCTAACAAGTCAAATGCATTATTTAAAAAGGCTGAAATTCTGCTTGTGATATATGAAGAGAGCAGAATTCAGTGGAATTGATTTTATGGAGGAAAAATTTATAAGAATTGTTGCAAATGTGGGATAGGCCCAGTTTAGGAAAAATAAAAAGTCCACATTTGTGTAGTTCTTTCCTGGCTTTCACTGTACAAAATGGATTTCACTCAGCGAGAGTGTGGAATTATGTGATTTATGAAGCTATCCTTTCCCCCAAGGAACATAAGTGATGATTTTTGTGGTTAGTGGTGATAAGCAATTAGCCAAAGAAAGGTGACTTCTGTTCCAAGCTTCCTGCTCTTTGTACCTGGCACTGTGTCCAAATCTAGGTCTGTGGAGGTTGAGGAAATCCAGGCAAAGTTATGTCTTTGAACTCTAGCTGAGCGGCTTTCAAAGAGCTGCTACCAGGCTAATTTTCTCAGCAGAATTTTCTCTTTTTCTAATTTTAAAAAGAATGAAAACAAGGGCTAAGTCTGATAAACAGTTTGGAGGTGAGAAAGAGATACAATACTATGTCTGAATTCTTCCAGTATAGATGCCAATGAGGGTTTGTCGTGGCGCCTTAGATGTTCCATCTTGACTCAGCTTAGGGTACTGCTCCCATTGATTTTTAATTAGCAGAATAACTATAGGAGGCTTTTAAAAAATGCATTGTGTCTTGATAAAATAAGGAAAGTTCCTTCTCCTAGCATCCCAAGCAAAGCTAAAGGGCTTAAAGCAAGGGGAAGAGTCCAGGGACTTCCTGAAGCCACCAGAAAAATACAGCAAAAAATAAGATGTCTCCTGATAAAGGTACAAATTTTCCAAAACAATGTTTTATAGGTTGTCTGTAGTGGTGTCCACCACCCAAAAACAAAGTTTATTGATAGCCCAGCCATTGTGCTTCACACCTAGGACAAGACTCAGCTTTTGCTGTTGAGGTGATTATAGTCTGATGGGGAAGACATACAAGTTAACACAGCAATTTTGAAATTAGTGGAGTAAGTGCTACAACAATGTTCCTATCAGGAGCTCTTACAGGAGAAAACATTTAAGTGCTGGAAATTAGGGGAAATCTTGGAGGAGGTGACATTTGTTTGGAGATTGGGGAATAACTACGAACAAGGAGTTGTGAAGAGTCTCTAGAGGGGGATTGGAAAAAGGATAATTTTGTGGACAAAGGCCTACAGGCAAGACACTGTGGCCTGTTCTGTTGTTTAACAAAGGGTTAGGAAAGAGAGTTGGACATGGGGGGAAGGTAGAAATAAGGCTGTAGATGTAGACAGAAGCCAAATCATAAAGTGTCTTGTAAAGCAATTTTAGAGCTTGGAATTAGTCCTAATGGCAGTAGGAAAGATGGAATGTGAAGGAAAGCTGGCAAAGGAGTGTGTGTGGAAAGAGGAATAACTGAAGACTGCCTAAGATATGCAAGACACAAAGCTTACATTAAACAACTCAGGGAGAAGGCAAGCTAGGCTGCAGAAGATATTTGAAGCTCAACTTATGTTTCAGTGTGCTGGAAGATTTTGTTGCTTAAAATGTTTCTCAGATTAGGTCCTTTCTCAGGTTTAGCTGTGGAGTTGTTAAAGTCATATGCAAACATGCCCTCAGTAATATCTTTTAAGATAAGTCAAATGGCATTTGGCAAATCTTTACAAATACAGGAAGAATTTGATCATGCATATTCTCATCCCCCTCCCCAAACTTTAAGCTGCAGAGAAAGGCTGGTGAAGGCACAGGAAAGATGGTTGCATCTCCCACTGTACCACCACCTTAATGCAGTTTGCACCCATTCATATATGTCTTGGATGAGTTATCTAAATCCTAGCATGGTGTAACCCAGGCAAGGACTTTACATTTAAGTACTTTCATGTGTTCGACCTGTGTTTTTTTCCATAGGAGTAGGACCTCTCTGACAGTCTTCTTTTTGATTCCTAAGGGCAAGACAGAACGTAGCCCATGGCAGGGCCATATAGTTAACTTCAGGGCCAGTAAAACCAAAAAGATGCTATGAGAGACACAGAAGTACTTCCAAGTAGCAAGTCCAAATTTAGGAATAGCGTACATGTCTTATGATATTACTTGTTTGAACATGGAATTTAAAACTTTTTTCCTCTCACACTGATACTTTGGAATTTCAACTGAAAGTGACAATTGGGAAGTAGAATGTGCTTTTGTTTACCATTATCTTTTAGGAGGCTGGAACAGAAAAGAGTGTTTTCCCCCTGCCTGAACCCGAAGATTTCTTTCTCGCCTCCCAAGTCAAGTTTGAAGACCTCATAGGAGATTTGAGAAAACTGAAGAAGCAACTAGAAGGTAATAGGAACCATTCTGTTATTAGATAATAGCTAAGACTACTTTTAAAAAATATGCTTTTAGAGAATTATCTACACCTCACAGAGGATCTGTGAGTAGAATTGAGTATCACTGAGTAGAATTGGTACAGACTTTTCATGAGACTTTCACCTGTGGTCCTCTTGAAACTTTCTTCCGCTGAGCATTGTTTGGAGGCACTGTATTTATGCATCCCTCTCCTTTACTAATGTTGATCATTTGTTTATTATGTCTATATCTTGTTGTATTGACATTCAGCATTTACAACAGTATTATAACAGCAGGAACCATTTATTGGAAACATAGTATTTTTTCTTATCATTCTTATAAGAACGCAAATAGGCAGGAATCACATTAACCATTAACTCCATTTTACAGATGAGAAAAATGAGTCTTGGACAAATTTCGTTCATGGAGTCAGTAATAGGCAGATATACTGAACTCTGACCACGTCTACCCAATTAGAACTCCGGCATTTTCTTAGCCAGTTTACTTTACTTCATGATATATGTGTATGATGACAAGACATATGGTAAACAATCTATTTCAGTTTAATTTCATATTTAATTATTGAAAACAAAATGGTGAAAGTCCCCTTTTGGCTCTTTTAAAAGCTAAGCCTTGCTAGGGCAGGAATTTTCCTCTGGCATTTCTGGAGTCTTGCGTTTTCACTGTGGAGACATCTCTTTGTCCAGGACTATAAATACACTTGCCTCAGCTCACGTCGCTCCGGCTAAAGAGCTCTGAGGAGGGCTGAGGGAGCATGTTAATGTGGAAATGGAGGCCAGGGTGCCAGAAAGACAGCTTGAGGAAATTGAAGGGTTTCAACCAGGAATATTTTTACACTAAGACATAAAATAAACATTTAAAAAATGTTTATTGTGAAACAGTGCTCAGAAACCTAATGCTTGGGCAAAGAACAACTTGGAGATGGAAGCAAAATGGGAAAGATCTGCTCCCGGTGGCAGAGAGAGCCATTTATTTTTACTTCAGGCATAAAATTTGCTTAAGTCAGGATAGTGGTTATAAGTGAATGTTTTTACCTTGAAAATTATTTTTTTATAATATATATATTTATTGGTACATTTTAGGTATATAATGCATTTACATTTATCATCGGGTGTTTGTACCAGAACATGATGCATCTTAGTTTTTATTTTTTCTCCCATTACCTGTGCACCCTTCACCCCCTCCACCCTTCTCTATCTACACAGAGTTTGATTCCATTTTTTTTCTTTTTCATAATTTTTTTCTTTCCCTTCTTCCCTTTCCCCTTTCCCTTCCACCATCCCCAAAACCTTGGACCTTTTCTTATTTCAAATTATCAATTATTCATTTTAATCATTTTCATCTTTATTTACACTTTCAATTTCTCACACTAGAAAAACTATTCGGTATTTACACATGTGTGTCCTATTTATTTCACTTAAGAGTATCGCCTCAATATGCATCCATTTAGCTACAAATGTCTCTAGTTTCTCATTCTTTATGGCTGAGTAGTACTCCATTTTATAAAAAAAAACACATCTTTTTTATCCAGTCTCCAGTTGATGGGCACTTGGGCTGTTTCCAAGCTTTAGCTGTTACAAACTGTGCTGCTATGAACATGGGTGCACATATATCGCTGTGGTATGCTTCTTTTAATTCTTTGGGAAAGATTCCCAGTAGGGGAATAGCTGGGTCAAATGGGACCTGAAGTCCTAGTTCTTTGAGGTATCTCCATACTGATTTCCACAGTGGTTGCACCAGTCTGCACTCCCACCAACAATGGAGAAGGGTTCCTTTCTCTCTACACCCCCACCAGTATTTGTTATTGGTTGATTTCTTGATAGCAGCCATTCTTTCTGGGGTGAGGTGGAATCTCAGTGTTGTTTTCATCCTTGCAAATTATTTTTAAAGGAGCGTGTGGGGTGTTTCTCTCCTGTTGATGTGGTTGGGAGAGTGAATTGGACCAAATGGATACCCTGCTTAGGCACACCGTGTGTGACCTGGCTGTCATTTTTCTCCCTCCTAAAGAACTGACAGGTTTTTCCTTACCTAGGATGAGGAGCTTGACGAGTATTGTAATAAAGCAGAGTAAGTCACCACGTAGAAGTTTTTTCCTGTTCCTCTCCATTGGCAGAAATGGGCCCAGGCCGGGCCTCAAGGCAGCAGCAAGTGTTAGCAATGAAAGAACTGAGTTGTTCACACCATGGGTGTCCCTGAGTGCTCAGCTCTTCTTCCCTTTGCTCTTGTAAAACCCTCAGCCTGACCCACTGTGTGGACTTTTGAGAAGAAATCTGATCTCTGTTTGATCTTTCCCTTTCTCCTTCCAGGGCCTGCCTGCCTCCCTGTGACATCCTTGTGAGTTTGATGATAAATAGCAGGGGGATAAGAAGAGTGGCCTAGGAGGAAAGTGGAAAGCAGGGCTTCCCCAAGGCCTTTCACTTTGGCTCACCTAATTTTGTCTAGAGAGGCTCTGAGGTGTCACCCTGGATGTCTTCTTATTCCAGCTGACAATTTCCTCAGCCGGTCTTAAAGAAATACAGAGCTTCTGAAGCATGTAGAGCTCCCATAGGAAGCAAAACTGAGCATTGCTTCAGTTATTTCACTTCTTACAACTGGGCTTCTCCAAAAGACACAAAGTACCACAAAACAAATGAAGGAACAATTCCCCCCACCCAACACACATTCAGTATTTAAACAAAAATGTCCTGGTGCCAATATTTTTAACACATGAAAGTTACCCAGTAAATATTTAAAGAAAATATAGACTCTGGTTCTCTAATGAATTTCTTTTTCTTCTAAATACCATCTGGCAAAATGACCAGAATTGTGGCGGTTCGTTTCATCTCACTTTCTCATTCAAGTTTCACCTCCTTTTCCATAAGGCCTTGGTGTGAACCAAGATTGAATGTTTAATTGAAGAGGACATAATTTTCACACATACAGCAAAGATTTGATGAGGCTTTGAGGTTTATTGTAGCCATTAAAATGTCGTAGCTGCTGGCAAACTCCCAGAAAATGTCTAAAGCTAAACCAGATGTGATTAGCGAATTTCAAGAAGTATCAGGCTCTAGTTCCTTAGACAGACACTACTCTAGAAGAAAATTTTTTTGAGTAATGTTATATAACTACTTGAGTAGTGTTCTATAACAATAGAATGTGAATTAACCTGTGGTTGATAGTCATACAAATGGGCCTGATGCAAGCAGGGGCTGTCAAGCATCTTTCAGAGAGACAAGAATTTTGAATAGCATTTTTATGTGAGTATGCATGCAAGGAATTGAGTAGAGTATCAATGACAAGTTAAAGTGTGATTATTATTTATCAGGTACTTTTGCATGTATCATCTCTTTTAATCCTTACAATGAGTCTATGAAAGTGATTATTATTTCTAGTCTCTCAGAAGATAAAGAGGCTGAATGAAGTTCATGGTGCTCAAGTAACTGGACAATGTTTCACAGGTGGTTATCTAGCCATGTTTTAAAACTAGATGTGTCTCCAAAGCATGTATTCAGTATTGTGACATAGCCTGCCTCTGGCCTAGATGTGTTCGTGTCATTGTAGATCAAAACAGAAAGATATATTCGAAGCATAAACCTCTATGAAGAGACTAATGACAGAAAAAGAAATCCTGAATATGTGTGTGAGCACTCATGTGTGTATACACAATCCCGGGACTACATGTGCACACTGTCAGATCAGATGGAGACACAGGAGCAATCTTACTCTGGGTTGAGGATAGAGAGGGTGAAGTACAGGAGAGTTGGATTTTTTTAAGCAAATAGATGCTGTATTACATAGGATTAAGAATTTAGACTTTGGAATCAGATGTGTAGTTTTTATTGGCTTGGTTAAAATAAGATCTTGTTAAATAACAGATATCTATTAAACATATTCATTTTCTGGGGCTCAGGGATAGAGTATCTGCTTAACATATGCAAGGCCCTGGGTTCAATCTCCAGCACCAAGAACAACAAAAATATTCATTTTCTCACTTGTAAATGGAACAATACAGTACCTGTCTCACAGGAAATGAGTGCACAGTTCCTTAGGACAATTTTGATTATGCTGATTTGAAGATGTCCCCTTTACTGGAAAGTATGCAACCTGTAGAATCAGCCCCTGTGGTTGAGGGGCCAGCTTGTTCTGTTTGTGAAATATCTGATTCCTGGAGCACTTGTGTTTCTTTCTCCATATTGTGACAGCAGAACCAATTTTTGTTTATATTTTTGTTTGTTTGTTTGTTTGTTTTGCAGTACTATGGATCGAACCCAGGGCCTTCATACTAAGCTATATTCCCCGCCCAGTGTGATTTTTACTTTGAGATAGGGTCTTACCAAATTTCCCAGACTGGGTTTGAATTTGCAAGCTTCCCGCCTCAGCCTCTAGAGCGCTGAAATTACAGGTATGTTCCAACTCGCCTGGCAGAGCCATATTCTTAATGCTGGAGAACTTGTTCCGTATATTCTTTTTTACTCTATATACCTTCATCAAACAATGGTTTTTCTTTCCCTGGTACTACTGTGATGTTATGAGGAATAGTTGAGATATCAAAACAACAATAGTTATTTTTCTGACTGCTCAAACTTGTTTCCTGGCAGGAACTCTGAAGGTATCCTTACCAACCCATAAGTGGTAGGCAGAATAGTGGCCCCCAAAGATGTCCAAACCCTAATCTGTAGAATCTGTGGTTATGTTACCTTACATGGCAAAAAGGGAGTTTGACAGTGTAGAGATGGGGAGATTATTCTGGCCTGGCCAAGTGGATCTAATCTAATCACATGAATCTTTAAAATGAATCTTTAAAAGCTGAAGGCTTTCCTTGGCTGTGATCAGAGAGAGAGATAACTACAGAAGAATGATCAGAGGGATGTAGTGTTGTTGGCTTTGATGACAGAGGAAATGGGCACTGAGCCCAGGAATGTGGGAAGCCTGTAGAACTGGAAAAGCCAAGAAACAGATTCTGCCCAGAGCCTGCAGAAAGAAGTACAGCTGGTCAGCACCTTGATTTCATCCCAGTAAGACATGTCGTACTTCTAGTCTGTTGAACTATAAGGTATATTCATGTTGTTTTAAGCCAGTTAATGTTTGTGCTAATTTGTTATAATGGCAATAGGAGACTAATACACCATGTAATGGATCCTTCTTTCTGACTGTCCCAGTTCATACCACTTCCTAACCCCTGACCACCACACACAGTGGCACTGAGACTGTAAATGTAGGGCTTCCCAGTGGTGTCACTAATACTGCATGAAATGTGAATTGGTGCTCTCTAAATAGAAGTTTGTAGTCAAATCAATTTAGAAATGCTGTATATTAAAATGATATAGGGACTCATAGTGCATAGTGAACTTATTAAAGGCATTGGCAATTTCTGTAGCTTAAAAAATTAGAAAATTAACCCTGTTTAAAACAGCATTTGCCAACTTACAGCACAAAGCACTGGTTTTATTTTCACTGAGTACTTAATGATATTTTATAGAACATGCATTCTACAAGGTACAGTTTTAGAAGAAGAAAGAGATATTGATATTATTATCAAATTTTTAAGATAAAGAACACCATTGTTTGATCATTTCCAGGTGACCTGAATTAAGGGCCCTCAGGGACCATTGTGGCCTTTGTTCTTTAATGTGGCTCTGGCACTTTTGTGGCTATACTGCCCTTGCTATCCATGTAAAGAAATAGTAGGCCAAATCCTCTGTCACATCTTGATGCCTCAGAGTCAAAATCAGTAACACTAATGCATTTTAAATTATTCTAGTGTCATCTCCCCCAAGTATACATTTTTGACACAAATCTGTGATCATGTTTTATTATGAAAACTGCATTCTCTTGAAAATAGGAAAGCTAAACTAATTTTTACTTGGAAAATGAGATAGGAACTCTTCAGGTAGCTATTGAAAAGTCAGCATATTCTGAAAAATGTACCTAAGAATAAAAATAAATTGCCTTTCTGGCTAACAGTAGTTTGTATTCTCTCTTGTTAAGGTTGAGCTACTTAATGAGCTAGCTATTTACTAAATATTGCTTTGAAAATTGCATTATTAGCCCTGTTATCATGCATATAAATTGAGAAAATGTAATTAGTTGTTCACCTTCATTAAAAGTCACAATTTATTTGATAATGTTGGCTAAAATGTGAATTCATGTGCGTATTTTTCAAGATAATTTTGATGTATTTTTCTCTAAATATTTAAAACTATATATTTGAACATGTTCTTTCTTATGTGCTATTTAGGCAGATTTGGAAATACACTTAAACAGTTCTGTAAAGGCAAGACTCTCCATTGAAGTTTTTGATATCTGTTATCACTCTATAAATGTTTATACTAGAAATGTTTATCCCAAAGTGTTCATTCCTATAGGCCTTGTCAAATGAGGCATGTATAAAATAAACAGTTCAGGAAGTCAATAAATATTCACATCTTCTTTTTAAGTTTTAAAAGTGTTAATATTTCTAGATTAATTCATATTGAAGTACATGTGTCACATCCATAGGCATTTTAAATCCCCGTGTCCTGATTTCAGGGATCAACTAGATTAGCCGAGAGCTATACAGATGAATCTCTGTTTTCTGTAAGACTAGTACTTGAACCTTCTACCTCAAATCTAAATTGCAAGAAGATGTAAATTCATGTATGAAACTAACCTCAAGAAAGAGAGGTTTGCCTTTTAAATATTTTAAACTGAAGTCAACTTGACGTCCACATGAAGATGACAGATAGAATTTGCTCATATAGCTCCATTCTTTTCCAAAGGCTCACCAAAACAATTAAATGACACTCATGTAATTTGAATTGTAGCTTACCATGTGCCTGGGCAAAGGCTGGTATATTTGGTAATTATTTGAGTATGTGTGTGTCATTTTTGTAATTAAAACTTAATTTAAAATACAAATGATACTTAACTCTCAATTATAGCTAAAAGGATTAGTGAGATTAAGGATTAGCCATGGGTGTTTAAAAGTTAACGATATCTTGTTTTGTTTAACATGAATTCACTGGGTCAGCTAAAGTACTTACATGTTGGAAAACCTTTTCTATTGAAACCATGCACTGTATAATAAACTAGCTATTCTTTGTCCTGCAAAGAAAGATACAGTTTTGCAAGGTAGCAACAATCATCTCCTTTGCCAGTTACCTCCTCTGTCTTGATGGATAAGTTAAATATCTGAGCAAATACATTGCTGATATAATATTAGTGAGGTCCTGAAGGAGGAGGCTGTGTGTGTGTGGGGGGGGCGGGGGTCGGGTTGAGTTGGAGACTCTGAACATTGACAAAATGGGAAAGGGAAGCCCTCTCAGGGAGAGTCAGTAGCTCTCCCAGTACATGCAGGACGGGACCTAATTAGCAGGAACAAGGCCACATGTCATCTTGTTCTTGATCTTTCCCTTGACTGGTTTTGTTTTTATTTTGCTTTTGGGTAATGTGTGTTGGCCTTTCCTATCCTGTTAATGAAGAGTTGACGGAAGCAAGAAGGAAGGCTAATAAGTGAAATTGCCAGTAAACTAGCGGATGTTTGAATTTGTGTCATTGTGAAAAGTGGGAAGAATTCCTCTTTACCTGCTCCTCATCCAGTTCTTTTATACAAGCTTGCTGTATAAGCATCCTTTTTGACTCTCACTTTCATACAGCATATTGGTCCCTCCTCAATTGAAATCAGTATATCTGTCCACTACTCTGATGAAAGGATAACCACAGGCTGACTCAGTTACTGTGGACCCCAAACAGAAGTAAGATAAGTGATTCCCTGTTGGTATGATCTTAGAAAGCAAAGGTGACCATTTAAATGAGATCAGTAATGGTTATTCCTACATTTAAGAGCATCGAGTTTATTAAATAAAATGCATGAAGCCCAGTTACATTTGAATTTCAGATAAATAAGGAATTGTTTTTAGCATAATGTGTTCTGGTGTAGTAGAAAGTTTAATTTATTGAATATACATATATAATTTTTATAACACAAAGTATCTTTACAAACATAAGTCATAGTCAAGACTCAAATTAGAAGTAGGTAGATTACTGAGGTTGCATAGAAAACACTTGTACTGAAATATTTATCCTTATCTTAAATTCATATTTAACTTGGCATACTGTTTTTTTTATTCTCATGTGTGTATTTAAAAGCAATAATGTGACCAACTAAAAGTTGGCTCAATTTTTATTATTAATAAGTGCTGGTGATTTGAAACAATATCAGTGACAAGAGTCTCCTCCTTGCTAGTGTGGACAGTGGGTACAGAGTCTGTAAATATGTTCAAGGGTATGGTGCCTACCCATTTCCTGGGCCACTAAGGACAACACTCTCCATTTAATGAGCATGTATAAAATCCAGCAAATTATTTCTTTACTTCAATGTATTATTACCTGCATTATAAGAGTAAGGAAATTGAAGCAACTTTCTATTGATAACAAAGTTGATATCTAAAGCACATTTATCTGATTACAATGCTTATAATGTTTCTATTGCACCATGGTTTATTCTCTTAGTGTTGGTAGGTAAAGCCCTCAAGCACTAGCAATATGATCTAGAACAGTGGTTGGTGGTGAACTTAAAGCACATGTGCTGCAGCAGGCTATGTGGTATCATTGAAAGTTCCAAAAAGTTTGCCATCACTGATCTAGAATGATAACATTTGAAGAATAAGCCCTACTGAGTTCTTTAGTTCATCTCTGAAGAACAACAACACAGACAAAATGAGAACCACAAAATTTCTGATGCTCAAAAAACAGAAGGACAATTGGTAAATGAAGTAGCCAAACAAGAAAACTGAACTCTAATTCAGGAGTAGAAGAAAGTGAGAAGCAATTTGATTTTTACTGTAAGATTGACACATACTGACATTCATTTATAAATTCACATGAATGCATACCTAAATAAAAATTTTTATATATTCATACAGACATTAGTAAAATTATTGAAGAAAATGTCCTAACATCATGGACATAAGTTCCTAATTTTAAAAGACCCAAGCAGATTCCAGGATGAGGGAGTAGAGCAGGTCCATACTATTATTGGAACCTTTCCAAATACTTGGGACAAAATCAAAAATTTACCAACTTTTAGAAAAAGAGGGTGGGTGGGTCAGTCATAGAGACAGATTACACAGAGAATCAAGAAGTGAAGTGACTTCAGATATTCCAGTAGCACTACAACATCTATAAATGGATCTGAATGCAGGAGGAAAATTACCCCCAATCCAGATTCTTATACCTGCCATACCTTTAATGGAATGTAAGGGCATATTAGAAACATTTTGAGATGTGAAGTTTCAGAAATCTGATTTCTCATGCAGTTATCTTCAGGATGCTACAGAGAATGTCCTATTCATGAAACGGACAACAGAAAATTTAAAAATCAGAGAATAGAAGCAAATGAGTCTCAGGGTAAAAACGAAAAAGAGCATGGGGCTGGGGATTTGGCTTAGTGATTCCACTGCCTGCCTCGAAAGCACAAGGTCCCAAGTTCAATCCCCATACAAAAAAAAAAAATTCAGGCTAGGGATTTAGCTCAGTGGTGCCACTGCCTGCCTCGCAAGCACAAGGTCCTAAGTTTGATCTCTGGTATGGCAAAAATAAATAAATAAATAGATAGATAGATAGATAAAATAAATAAAATTCTTTTTTAAAAAAGCACAGAATAACAGGAAAGCATGGAGACGAATACATTCCAAATGAGATGTCAAAGGAATCATGGAGAAGATTCTTATGGAATAGTTAGGTAATGCATGTGGTATACCTGAATATCAAGAGAGCGACAAGAGATTTATACAGTTAGCAGGAAGTCTTGGGTTCTTTTAATAAGTTCATAGAGAAGAAAGCAAATTAGAAAAAATTGATTATTTCTGAAGGTAGAGTGAAGAAAAGTGGGGTAATTATCCAGGAAAAGCATAATCAGAATTTAAATATATTAGCTGGGACAGGGAGTTTTGTTTACAAAATCACAGTAATGTCAAAGCTGAGTACTGTATTCATTTAACCAAGTCATATTGGGGTTTTATGGGGTGAGGGAGATAGAGAGGTAGGAGTGGAGAGCGTGATATCATTTATTGTACCCCAAGAGAAAAAGTACTGGTAGAAACTGGTTAGAGATATTATAAAATACTAAAATAATCACATTAAATTTGCTTGAGCAAATGCCTCTGCGGGACAATCAGTAGGGTGGAGGCTGACCTTAGATTGTATAGAATACATTTATTCTTTGTGTGTGTAAAACTTTTATAAATATACCAAGAAAAGAAACCCCACCAAATAACAATAGATCAAGTCCTTTGAGTGATAGTTAAGTTTCAGTGGCAGAGGCTAGTACAGTATGTTAAAAGTAGTTCCAGAATGGGTTTTAGGAGACTGGAGCTTAAAGTTTAGCTCTGCCATTTATTGACTATGTGATAAATCATGCAACTTAGATAAGTCACTTAACCTCTCCAAATCTCAGCTGAAGCCATGAAGCAGACCATCCTTCTCCATCCTACCCAGCTCAAAGCAGTATTGGAAGGGCCAGGTGAAATGGTGTGTGAGGAAGTACTTCCCACTTTGTGGGAGGTAGTACTTAAAGCCACTCATAAGCCACGCAGTTTGCTCAGTGCATACTGGTGTATCCTAGAAAGGACAAGGAGGATTGACCCATTAGGACAAGTGTGGCTCATTTATCACCTTTAGGAAGCTCCAGAAGACATGAGTGGAATGATTATTGACCGTGCCTAATTTATTAGTTCTTCCCTCCTGTGCAGCCCATTTGTCCATGGCAGTAGTTTATTAAGCTTGAGCTCTGGTACAAGACTGGATACATTAGCCAGAGTCCTGACCATGTTGCCATGGTGTTAAAAATATTTAGTCTTGCAAGCAAAGTTTTAGAAATAATTTTTTAAAACTTTGATATGATTTATTTTTGTAAAATGATTTCAACAAAACAGGCCTTAAGGATCTGGGATAAGTATCTCAGAAAGGCAGTGGGTGTAAAATGTTGAACAGCACGGTGACTTTTGATGCAAAGCATTCAATTAAGTACAGCATGGTGGGTAAAGGTCACACATTTCCCAAATGGAATCCTTTCAAAGACAAATTGTTCAGAAAGGAGAGAGGACACAGAGACTGAAACTTGATTCAGCCACTTAATTAATGGAAGAAGTTTGTGTTTTCCTTTGAAGCCATGGCTATGACATCTCTAGGTGGGAAGGATGAGTTATGTTGTCCTGGTTTCCTCCACTTGGTTTGTACTCTATTTGTAAATCAGCATGGTTAACAGAATTTATTTTGTTTGTTTTTTTATTTGACAAAAACCATCAAATACTGAAAGAGAAGCTACTATTCTGGAAAAGCCTAAGTTAGACGTCCTGAATTCTAATCCTTGCTTCACAAGCTGTGTGACCATTGGCAAGTCATTTTGTCCCCTCCCATCTCGGTGACCTTATGCAAAAGCAAGGAAATTACTACTTGTTCCTCTGATTTCTTTTTTAGAGGATTTAACAGGATCATCTAAAAGAAATTCCTTCGCAGAGTATAGGCAAAGTGGAAAATACTTACCCTTGCATCCAACTTCATCCCATCTGTAGTTCCTGTTTATTGTACCTTCAAAATTTGTTGTGAAGCTCAGTTCACTGCTTTCCATCTCTACACTGTATTTCTAATCTAACCCCCACTCCCATTTGGCCATAACACCAGACTTCAGGAGGTTTCCCTGCTTCCACTCTTGCCCTCCTGTAAGCCAGTGTCTACCCACAGAGAGGTCATGGAACTTTGTTGGATTCATTGCTCTTGGAATCAAATCCAACCTCATATCCATGTCCTCAAAGTTCTACCTGGACCACTTCTACTTTTCCAGCCTTATCTCATGCCCTTTATCCCCTACCCATTATACTCTGGCCCTAGAAGCATCTCTCTCCTCTCTCCCTCTCCCTCCTCCTCCTCCTGCTCAATATAGGCTGATACCTAGTATGACTTTTTAGCATTTATCTAGATTGTACCAGAGTCAGGTCCTGCCATATACTGTACTTGTGTAATCAATATGTGTTGAGAGAACGAACAAATGAATAAATTGTAGAAATGACTCAACTTCAGATAATTGCTGACTTCACTATAAGAGATAAATTAGATTACATCCTATGGCCAAAGATGTCAAATAAGCATCAGTATTAGAAGATTTCAAGGGACAGACCTTAAAGCTTTCTGAAGGGGAAGTTTAAGGATCTGAGAAATAGTGGGTTCCTCATCTACTGATGGTTAAGACTATTATGGTAGATGGGTCAGCTAGGTCCTGTTAAAATGGTAATTGCTAGATGTTTTAAAGGTACACTCCAACTCCAAATTTCTAAGATTATTATTATTGTGCTATTTCTGTGGATTCTGTAGTTTTCCTTATTCCGTAAGGATTATTTGGTTCCTTGTTAGACTTAGTAAATTAACAACTAAAATGTCTAAGAATTCTGAACACTATAGATATAAAAGTCATTTGAAAATTATATCAGGCTTGCATCTCAGGTATTCTCTTTGTAAATGACTTTCAAAAGTTGGCTCTTAAATTAATCCATGTCTCTCATACTCTTGCATTGATGCCATTTAGAAATAAACTTTATCAGTACAGCTATTATCTGATGTGGTAGTTAATGGGAAAAATTCTGGCCCAAATAGAAATCATGAGAAATGATACTCATATCACTTAGCCTTTTCATTTAAAACCAGTTAAGTACAGTACCATTTATCTGTCCTTTGATACAGAGATGAGGCCTTAAATTCTGGATCAGTTGGAATCCTTCAAGTCTTACCTAAAATCCATACCATAATAGATCTTCTATGATCTCCTTTTGTATTTTTAAAGTGGAACGATGACGTTCATGAATATCACCACAGAACTTTTCTAGATATGTTCTCTCAATCTTTTAAAACAATCTTACCTATAACTTTTTGTTTTTATTTAGAATAATTTAAAATGTGTAGAAAAATTAGAAAAGTAGTATAAAAAGTTCTTATCTCACTCTTACCCAATTTCCCCATTGTTAATATTTTACATCACTATGATATGTATGTCAAAATTAAGATACTGACATTGATACGTTTCTGTTAGCTAAACACTAGTCTCCATGTAGATTTTATGAGGGTTTTTTTTTTTCACTCATATCTTCTCTGTATCCCAAGGTTCAGTCCTGGAGACCACAGTAGACATGCTACATCTCCCCTGGTTCCCGATCTCCTATACTTATATTTAACAGCAGTATTTTCAATTTTTCATTTAACTTTATACAAATAGTATTTTTTCACAGTCATCCACCTGCAGTTTACATCAAGTAATTAAAATTGAAAATGCAATAAAATGAGCAGCTGCTTTAAACAAGTTTGGAAATAATGCAACTACTCTTGAGAAGAAGTCTATTGAACTTACTGCAAGAATTGCTCAAGGAGACAACAGAGAGCAGTTTCCTGGCTTCAAGCTTTTAGCATGCTATAAGAATCAGGAGGAATGCAAGAGTATCATTCATTTGGCGACTGCATTAACAGAATGTCTTTTATATTTCCCACTCAGGCAAAGGGTGTTCATGTAGTTATAATAGTGACCCTTTAGCTGTGTGTACAGCTTCAAGCTTTGAAGTGAGTGGGGTAGACATACGTAGATGGTAAAGCTGAAACTCCAAGACAGGAAGCAGCATGGTCAGAATCACCCAACCAGGCACAGAACGTGGGTCTCCTTGGCCAAGCCAGTGCTCAAGCTATGTACCATAAATTTATATTAGGTCAAAGCATTTTCTTCACAGAAATGGATTTGTGGGTGGTTTTATGACTATCAAAATATTTTTCTGCCCAAGTAAACTGTATATCTTGGCTCTGTGGAAAATTCACAGACCACAAATAGATTCTTTTTGTGTCTGACAACCAAATGAATGAAGTTACAGGGAGGCCTTTTTAGTCTCAGGGGAGGAGCTAAGCGTTTTGGCCAATGTCCTTATCTCTCCCAGGTTTCTTACTTCACTGTGTCTCATAGGGACACGAGCCATGGGCTGTAATTCTACTTTTTAGGTACCTTTGGAGAGATCAGTGACCTACTTGGGAACTGGCAACCCTAGTGCAGGACTCTATACTGTCATTTAGCAACTGGAACTCTTCGTAAGCCCTCTGTTTCCCTAATTAAAATGAAAGGGTTCCAACTATGGCAGGTGGCGATGTGTAGCTAATGTTCGCCTCCTACCTTACAATTCATGAAGCACTTTCATGAATATTCCACATTTTTTCTCTAGCGCCACTGTAGAGGATGAAGGCAAGAGGATAGCATAAGACCAGGGTGTCTGAAAACACGGGGTTCAGATTCTGACTCAGCTACTTATGATCTGTGTGACTTTACTCATCTTCACCTAAAAATAGGAACAGTAGCAGAATCAACCTCACAACGCTCTCATGAGAAGTAGAAATGAGGTGGTACACACAAGGCCACTTGACGTTTAAGATACTTCTGGTCATTTAAGGTTGGGAACTTGGAATAGTTTTCAAGGAGCTATTGGACATACAGATAAATGGCAGTGAGTCTAAATCAGAGTGAGTAACCAGACACTATAGTGTCAAGAACCTTTCCAGTGCTGTCACGCACACAAAGAGGAAACAAACACCCAAGCAAAATCTAAAACGGCTAACTTGCTAAATCTGCTCTTTGGTGTTTTAAACTGCTTTTTGACCATTTTGATGATCTTTACAAACTTCATTAAATTTCTGGTCATAAAGAAAATCTGCAGAATAGGAGGACCTTGTTTGACCTCTTCAATCAGTTCATTTTTTTCAGCAAATATTCTAAGCCCTGAGTGAACTGCTAATTTTAAATAAACTCACCGAAATATCAAGTCATTTATAAACACAGTTTAAGAGAAAGTAGTTACCTCCTTTGCTTTTTTTTACAAGCAAGACTGGTGAACTTTATTTGCTGGTGGCAAAAGCCCACAAGACTTCAGTACTTCAACCTGCAGTCAACAGTGACATTTAGGCAAGGTAAACCAAGGGGAGCTAAAAACAATCTGAACACAAAAGTAGGAGACCAGGACAAAGGCACTGTGAGCCCAACCTCTGCAGGCTGCAATGTACCCCGGATCTCAGCAAGGGCAGATAAACCAAAATTACTCACTGCTTTCCTTATTGACCTGGAACAATCAATATGATTTTCCTCTGAAAGTCTTGTTAATGGTTGATTTGGTTGTATCTAGTGTAATACAGTAGTTGGCCCTTATAACAAATCACAATTTCTTGTAAGATATGCTACACACAATACATTCAGAATCATTGTTTGCTTTTTCTTCGCCTTTGTCTTTTTTCCCTGAATGAGTGGGTGTTGGAGTCTCCGGTGTTTCCTTTACACTGGATGCAGGCTGTTTGAAGACTATTTCATCATCTTTATCATCATTCATTTCAGCCACTTCAGATTTTCATTTCTGCAGAAATGTTGGTATACAAACTGGTGTGGCCCTCTGGCTATCCACAGTCTTATCCAGAGTAACAAGAGAGCCTTTTGTTGTTGTTGTTGTTAAATTGGTTATTGATACATTGTAGGTATACAACACAATTACATTTCTCATTGGGCATTGTACCTTGACATAATGCATCTTGGTTCTTATTTTTTCCCCATTCCTAGCCCTCCCTTCACCCGCTCCACCCTTCCCTATTTACAAAGACTTTATTTCCATTTTTTCCATTCTCATCATTTTTCCTTTCCCTTCTTTCCTTTCCCCTGCCCCTCCCACTACCCCTACCCCTTTGGACCTTTTCTTCCTATTTTGCATTATCAATTATTCATTCTAATCATTGGTACATTTTAGGTATACAATATAATGACATTCATCATTGGAAATTTGCACCTTTACATAGTCTCTCTTGGTTCTTATTTTTCACCCTTGCCCAGCCCTCCCTTCAACCCCTCCAGTCCTCCCTATTTATAAAGATTTTGTTCCTATTTTTCCATTTTCTCATATTAATCCCATTCCCTTCTATCCTTTCCCCTAGCCCTCCCACTTCCTTCCCCTTTGCCCCTTTTCCTCCTATTTCACATTACCTATTATACATTTTAGTCCTTATTTACACTTTCAGTTTCTCACACCAGAGAAGCTATTCGGTATTTATACATGTGTGTCCTATTTATTTCACTTGAGAGTATCGCCTCAATGTGCATCCACTTAGCTATAAATGTCTCTCATTTCTCATTTTTTATGGCTGAGTAGTTCTCCATTTTATAAAAAAAACCACGTTTTCTTCATCCAGTCTCCAGTTGATGGGCATTTGGGCTTTTTCCAAGTTTTAGCTATCAGAAACTGTGCTGCTATGAATGTGGGCACACACATATCACTGAGGTATGATTCCTTTAATTCTTTGGGGAAGATCCCCAACAGTGGAATAGCGGGGTCAAATGGGACTTCCAGGCCTAGTTCTTTGAGGTATCTCCATACTGATTTCCACAGTGGTTGCACCAGTCTACACTCCCACCAGCAGTGGAGCAGGGTTCCTCTTTCCCCACAGCCCCTCCAGCATTTGTTATTGGTTGATTTCATGATAGCAGCCATTCTTTCTGGAGTGAGGTGGAATCTCAGCATTGTTTTCATTTGCATCTCTCCAATGACCAGTGAAGTTGAACATTTTTTCATGTATTTATTTGCTATTTCTACTTCTTTGTCTGAGAAATGTCTGTTCATTTCAGATGCCCATTTTCGGATTGGGTCTTTAAATTTGGGAGGTCTGATCTTTTTAAGTTCTTTATAGTTTCGAGATAGTAGACCTTTGTCTGAGGAACAGCCGGTGAAAATTTTTTCCCACATTGTGGGTTGTCTCTTTACACTGTTGGTGGTTTCTCTTGCTGTGCAGGAGCTTTTTTTTTTGTACAAGGAATTGAACTTGAGTGCTTACACTTGCACAGCAAGCGGCAAAACCACTGAGCTAATCCCTGGCCCTCCAGAAGCTTTTTAATAAGAAGAAATCCCACTTGTAGAATGCTTGTGCTAGGTCATGGGCAGCTGAGGTTTTGTTCATAAAGTCTTTTCCCATACCAATGTCTTCAAGAGTTCTACCTAACCTCTGTTCCAGCTGGTTCAGTGTTTCTCTATTAATATTTACATCTTTAATCCATTTTTATTTTAGTTTAGTGCATGGTGAGAAATATAGGTCTACTTTTAATCTTTGGCAAGTTGAAACCCAGTTTTTCCAGCACAATTTATTAAAGAGGCTATCTTTCCTCCAGTAAGGGTCTTTGGCTCCTTTGTCAAAGATGAGGTGGATGAGTGTGTCTGGCATTTTCTGCACCTTCTAATTTGTTCCACTGATCCCTGGGTCTGTTTCTTTGCCAGTACCATGCTGTTTTTATCACAGTGGCTTCATCATATAGTTTCAAGTTGGGGGTTGCGATAACCCCCGCCATGTCTCTGTTACCTAGAATTGCTTTTGCCATTCTGTGTCTCTTGTTCCAAATGAATTTTCGGATTGTTTTCTCAAGGTCTGTGAACTATGATGCTAGGATTTCAATTGGGATTGCATTGAATCTATATAGCAGTTTTGGAAGTATGGTCATTTTCACTATGTTGGTTCTTCCTATCCAGGAGCAAAGGATGTCTGTCCATTTCCTGATATCCTCTTCAATCTCTCTTTTCAGAGTGCTATGGTTTTCAGAGAAGAGTTCTTTGATTTCTTTTGTTAGGTTGATTCCTAGGTATTTCAGTTTTTTGGATGCTATTGTGAAAGGAATTATTTGCCCTATTTCTCAGTGAGTCTGTCATTCGTGTAGAGGAAAGCTATTGATTTTTGTGAGTTGACCTTGTATCCAGCTACTTGACTGAATTTGGTTATTAAGTCTACAAGACTTTTGGTGTAGTTCTTGGGGTCTTCTATATACAGTATCCTGTCATCTACAAATAGTGGCAGCTTGACTTCTTCATTTCCTCTCTTTATTCCTTTTATTTCTTTCTCTTGTCTAATTGCTATGACTAATGTTTCCAAGACTATATTGACCAGGAGTGGTGATAGTGGACATCCTTGTCTTGTTCCTGATTTTAGTGTGAAGGATTTCAGTTTTTAACCATTTAGTATGATATTGGCTGTTGGTTTTTCATAGATGGCTTTTATCAGGTTGAGATAGAGACCGTCTATTCCAATTATTTGTAGGGTTTTTATCATAAATGCATGTTAGAATTTGTCAAATGCTTTCTCTGTATCTATTGAGATGATTATATGGTTTTTGTCCCTGGCTCTGTTGATATAGTGTATTGCATTTATTGATTTGCGCATGTTGAACCATCCCAGCACCTCCAGTATGGATCCCACTTGATCAGGGTGTATGATCTTCTTGATGATCTTCTGCATTCTGTTTGCCAGTATCTTATTAAGGATTTTTGCATCTATGTTCATTAGTGAGATCGGCCTACAGTTCTCTTTTTCGGTTGGGTCTTTCTCTGCTTTGGGGATCAAGGTGATGCTTGCTTCCAGGAATGAATTTAGGAGTATTACTTCTGTTTGAATTTCATTGAAGAATTTAAACAGTAGTGGCAGTAGTTCCTCTCTCAATGTCTTGTAGAATTTGGCAGTGAAGACATCAGGTCCCGTGCTTTTCTTAGTTGGTAAGTTTTTTTTTCTTCTTGGATTGTTCCCTTTACAAGGATGTAATGTCCTTCTTCGTCTCTCTTAATCAGTGTTGATTTGAAATCCACTTGATATGCAAAGAGGATAGCTACTCCTGCTTTTTTTTGGATTCCCATTGCATGGAGTATTGTTTTCCACCCTTTAACTTTCAGTCTATGAGTTTCATTTTGAATTAAGTGTGTTTCTTGTATGCAGCATATTGTTGGATCTTGCTTCTTAACCCATTCTTCCAGTCTGTTTCTATTGATTGGTGAATTGAGACCATTAACACTGATGGTTATAACTGAAACATATTGACTTGTCATTGCCATGACTTTTTCTTTTTGTTGGGTTCTCCCCCTTTACATTTAATTTCTTGTCATACCAGATGGGTTCATTCTGCTTTGCTTCCTGGGGTTGTGATCCTCAATATCTGTTCCTAGGATATTGTGTAAAATTCTTTGGAGTGCTGGTTTGGTATTCACGAAGTTCCTAAGGTGCTCTTTGTCATGAAAGTATCTTATTTCTCCATTTTGAAAGATAATTTTGCAGGGTACATCAATCTGGGTTGGAGGCTGTTTTCTTTTAGGGCTTGGAATATGTCACTAAAGCTCTTCTTGCCTTGAGGGTTTGCATTGAGAAGTCTGCTGTGATTGTGATGGGCTTTCCTTTGTATGTGATTTGTTTCTTTTCTCTGACTGCTTGGAGAACTTTGTTCTTGTGTTGAGTTTCTGGAATCTTAACAATGATATGCCTATGTGTAGATTTTTTTTGATCAAGGCTAGTTGGAGTCTTATATGCCTCCCTTATCTGTATGTCAAGTTCTTTTCCCCTGCTTGGGATGTTTTCTGCCATCACTTCTGTGAAGAGGTTTTTAATGTCATCTGCACTCTCTCTCTACTCTTTCTTCATTGACTCTGATCAGTCTTATGTTTTTCTTTTCATCGTCTAGCAGCTGTTGGATTGATTTCTCGTAGTCCCTTACATTTTTAAGGGAAGTTTTCTTGGTCACTAATTGCAATCTTGTCTTCTGTGTCTGAAATTCTGTCCTCACATTGGCTCATTCTGCTGTGTAAACTTTCAGTGGAGTTTTTCATCTCCTGGAAATCTATTTGCATCTGTTTTATGGATTCCATTTGTTTCCTATGTTGGGATTCCCTCATGTTCCTCAGCTCATCTATTTTTTTTATCCGTGTCCTCTCTAGATTTATTAATCATATCTTGCACTAAGGTCACATTCTCTGCTGATATGTGAGAAATTATTTCTGTTTTCAGTTTTTCTGGGTCCTTTTTTATTGCCAGATCAGGGAGTCCAGGGGTTGAGTATTAGATTGTTCTTCTCTTTGGGGTTGCTTCAGGTGATCTAGAATCTGGTTTTGTGACTTGTTTATGTGTCTTCTCATTACAGCAGGGGAGGGGAGAGGGATGTGTGCTGCTGGTGCCCATGTGGCTTACCTCCTCAGCACTGAGGTGGTGGTATAGCAGCTGGGAATATTCACCTCTGCCCTGGGGGCAGCTCTGCTTCTTGGCACTTGGGGCAGTGGTACAGTGGCCCAGAAGCTTCACCTCCTTTGCACATTGGGCACCTCTGTTCCTCTGTGCTGGCAGCAGTGATAAGCAGCCCAAAAGATTCACCTCTCTGCTGGGGGCAGCTCTGCTCCTCCATTCTCAGGGCAGTGGTATGGAAGCCTGGAAGGTTCACTTCCTCTCCTGGGAGTACCTCTGCTCCTCGGCCCTGGGGGCAGTGGTAAGGCAGCCTGAAAGATTCAACTCTGCACTGGGAGCTGTGGTATGGCAGCCCTGAAAATTCACCTCTATGCTGAGGGCAGCTCTGCTCCTCAGTGCTCTGGTCTTGCTTTTTTTTGCTGGGTCATGCAACACCGAATCTGCGTCACCTCCTTCTGAAACTTGGCATCTTCCTGCAGATTGAGAGACAAAATTAGCACAGCAGGACTACAAAACACCACCATTATGAGTATGTCCCAGCACCCCAGCTCCATGAGGCAATCCTGAAAATACTAGTTACCTCCATTTTCTAGGGGAGAGATATGTTCCTATTTGGTTTTCTGATTTCTCCTCTGCTAGGAACAGGAATCTCTAAGAACAGTGATTAAGCTGGCTGGTCTGATGGTGGTGGAAAGCTAAACAAAGTTTTCTCTCCAGTGTACTGCAGACTCACAGAAACATTTGCAAAGCCCTTCCTGATTGTAACCCATTGAAGAGAATCAACAAATATTCATTGCCCTCCAGTTTCAAGGCACTGCATACCTTAGAATTACAAGTATCTCACTATGCATTTTAATATAGGATCTACTTCCCCTTAACATGTCCCCATACCCCAGAATTAAATGTTTTAAGCTGGTGATGAATTTTAAAACTGATGCATGTAGTATATGTATTTTTATCTCTTAAGTTATATTTATTATAAAATGAATTAGGTATCATCAGAGGCATGTGCATTGATGAAATTGGGCAAAAATAAAAAGGCAACTAATCTAATAATAAGTAAGTGGCCGAGCAATGTAATAAGCACCTGACTCATCTTGAAGACAGAGAAATTCCTTGGGGCTGCTCAGGCCAGCAGGAGAAGGTTTGGATGGGATCCCTTGCCTTAAACTTACATCACTTTAGGTTCATTAACTTCGGGGCTGCAGATGTTAGAGAATTTAACAAGCAGTTCAGATTCAGTTGTACCTAGCTTCCCTCAGAGGGTACTGTTTTTCCTCATTGTAGCTGTTTTGTACTTCCTAACATTGGAGTTTCACCTTTCCTCTAACAGCCCCTCATCCTTAACACACATGGACCAGATCACACATAGTTCTATAATAGTTTCCTGGTAAAGACGTCACCAAGTCTGACGCTCTAACCTGCTAGCCTTAGGATGCATACTATAAGGGGATGCTTGCCCAGAAATTCCCTGTGTCATAACTCAACAGTGAGGTAGGATCAGTGACAGGTTTACAGGACAGCGTGGCTTTAAATAGCCAAGGTCACTGTCTGAAGGCTTCCCGTTAATACTGCTCATGGCATCTAACAAGCAAGACTATTGGCCACTTTGTTACCCATTTGAAACTATTTCTGACCTCCAACTTTATTTGCAAACACATCCTCAGAAATCTTGACTCCCAGCAAACTGACAATGAAGCCCTCATTATACGAAGTCTTGTTTATAGGCCACAATTCTCTCGACAGATTTACAAGTGTCTGTGGAGTTTTAAAAGACGATTGCTTAACAGGCATTAAGTGAGACACATAGGACTGTGTAAATATTCTAGCTGGAATAGGGAACTTTTCTTTAAATATCTGAGCCAAACATTGCATTAAATCTGAAGACAGTGGCAAACTGATGAGCAGTAGTTGCCAGTTTCATGCTTTGCCAGAGATTCCCAGAGCCAAGACTAGATATTCCAATCCATCCACCAGCTAAGACTGCGTATTTTCAAAATAACTTTCCATCCTTTTCCTTTTTCTCCTTCTGCCCCTCCATATTTTTTCCTTTATTTCTTAATGGTCCATTTAGATGTAAATGCTTTCCAGAGTAGAAAGCGATAGTCAACGTGACTAACCAGGAAGGGCTAAAATGGGAGCACAGGCTCAGAGGCCAGAGAAACCAGGGAAGGCTTGCAGCTGTCCTGGCTGAGCAAGGTAGAGACAGGTTGCTTTTTGCTCATAAGCTTGTGTTTCTTCATCGAGGCCCTCTTTGTAGCCAGCTGTTTAACTACTGGAAGGGAAATAGTCTTAAGATCAGCATTGCTGCCTCTTCTACTGATTTCTTTGAGTTTGCCTTCAAGAATTGTATGTATGATCCTGTCACTTATTTCTAGTAAAAACTGCCACAAAACAAGCTTTTTTATTTCAGAAGAATGCTGTTTAAGTGTTCTATAGGAAAACCATTGTCCTGAGTTGAGTAATGAGTAAGATGTGCTACTCTATTTTAAGTATAATTTTTGTGAGAGTGAGCCATCTTGCTTAACTGAGTCTCACTATGCCTTTGCTGATTCCATCATCAATCTTGGAATTTTTGCCCACTGACTTATGGATACTTCTTGAAGTAGAACTTAATGAGCTACCCTAAAAAGGAGACTCTGTCTAGTCTTTACAAATGGCTCAAATTATAATCATACATCTGGATTATTACTTGATATAGTTAACCATCAAGTCTAAGCATCCTAAAATTATGTGTGCTTATAATTTATATAAATGTATATTTCAGCAATCTGAGTGTTTGATGTCAATTTGCCTTTAGACAGCTCCCACATTCAGATACCTCTGCCTGTATTAACAATAGAGTAATTTACATTTAAATTAAATATGTCATATTAGGGCCTTTCAAAAAAGAGCTGCCTTCATAAACAGACCTCAAACCTAGTCATATGCTGTGTTACTTCTCACTGTTGTCTTTTCTGAAGAGTAACCAGTTCAAGTACAGTGCCCACAACTCATGTCTGGGGTAGGTCTAGCTTGTAGGGTCTAACCACCTCCACAGAACGGAATAGGAAACAGTTTTATTTCCCAAATCTCTCTACTTTATCTCTCCCATTGTAGTGTAATCCTTGGTTGTATCGAAAGCAGTTTGGTCGCTATATATTAAAAACTCTGAAAAGGTTTTTTTTTTCCCCCCTATTTTAGCTATCATTCTACTTCTTGTATCCTAAAGAAGTAATCATGAACTCAGAATAAAATTATATGGACACAGGTGTGACTCAAAGCCTGACTTACTGTGGGAATAACATGGAAAGCACTTCTCTCTTCAGCAAAGACAGAATGAAGTGAACTATGATATGTATCCACTTGATGAAATTTCATATGGCTGTGAAATGTTTGTGGATGTTGTGAAATAATATGAGAAAGTGTACCTGAAATGTTAGTTGAAAGAATTGAAGTAAAAATATTTCCTTGGCAAATATATGTATATATTATATAGTATATAAATATAAATATATATAATATATAGTATATAAATATATACTATATAGTATATAAAATATAGCATATAAATATGTAGTATATAAGATATATAGTATATAAAAATCACATGTAAAGACAACACCTATAAAATTATAGAGAATCAAGAACTGTGATGCAAAGGCCTCAACAGAAAAAGGAAGAAAAGTAAAAAGATGCAGGACATCTGTATTCTGTTCATAGTACCATGATTGGCTTTCCCTCCGACTCTTTTAAATATATTTTCAATTATCTATGTGTGTATGTGTTACCTTCATAATGCACTCCCCCCCTGCCCCCCAAAGTTGAGTTCCCTTTGCCCAGGAACTTCTTGCTTGGATGGCTTGCCTGAGGCATCCACTTATACAGTCAGCCTAGAGATAGAATCTTGCTGATTGTGTCTTTTTCTTCCATTATAACACAACTTTCCTATACATTACTTGAAATACCTTAACTTTCTAAATCAGTCTTAGAAATAAACTTATGCTAAAGCATTAATGAATTCTTCACTATCATATTTCTTTGCAAATCCATTATTTTTAGTTCAAAGGATGACTTCTAATGGTGGTGATTTTCGTGGGGACCATGGCAAGGAATATTTTTTAATAAATGATTGGATCGCTTAACACCCCATAAATCAAATCATGCTGAATCCATCTCTATTTTGGGCTGGTCATGGGTAGGTGATTAATGAATATTTTTCATGCTAATGTCTCACAGACTAAGGCTGCACCCATAACCACATAATCATCACAGTGGAAATTCTGACTCAACTATGATGTTTGATAGGAGGGTCCTTTGAAAGTGGTTTAGACAATACCGTGCAAAGGCTATAGTCAATGACCAGCTTTACAAGTCTTTCCAAAAGTCCTACAGGCTGCTGGCATGTCCTCACTTAGCCCTGTCACTTCTACTTAAATTTTTCATGTACAATACTCACAATCATGGGACATTAAGGTGCATTTGATCTTGGGCTGCCTCCTCCCTCAGTGGAGTGAATCAGCATCATGGGATTCCCCTGGGCTCTAGCTTCCCAGTGGGTGTTGTATTTTTTTTTTACATAACATTCCTCTGAGGAAAGAGTCACTGACTCTAGAGAGCTCTACCTCCTCGGTAATTAATCAGAGTAGCCTAGGGAATATCCTCTTATACGGAATGATATTTTTTATGTGAGATGAAGGTTTTGTGAATTTTCTTAAAGAAGGGAAGAAAGACTCTATAAAGAGTCCTACTTCCACCAAAGGAGACTTCATTGAAAACATTCCAGGCAAATCAGAATCGATTCAGTTTTAAAGCACTCCTTGGTCTGTTTTGATCTTTAGCACTTGACAAGAGAAGTGGAGCTGTGTTTTAGGCCTAACTCCAAATACTTCCGCCTTTTGCTGTTCCTTCTCTAGTTTAACTTCTTAAACACAGGGCTGTAGGGTCGTTTTACTTAACATTATTCCTCTCCAACTTGGCTTCCTCCCTGCATCCCCTACTTCCCTGGAACCACTTTTGAAACACAGTGACCTCCACGTTGCTAGGATCAGGGGCCACTTCTTTGTGATCAGTGGTATCACGTAGTAGAGTTGACTGCTTTTGTTTTTCCTTGCTATACTGTTTTCCCCTCAGCTCATGTAACTCTGCTTTCCTTCATTCTTTATCCATTGTTGGCCTCTCCTTCACTGCTTGCACATTCCAGTGTTTGTCTTGTATCCCTTGTCTTCTGTGGCTGTAATTATTTCTCCCTGGAAATTTATCTTTTGCTGTGGCTTTAAATACAAATTTTATGTCAGTAACTTCTTGGTGTGTATTTGTATCCCAGCCATGTGCCCTGAGTTATAGGCTTTTTATGTACAACATGAACAGTTAACATTTCAAACTTAACATGTGCTAAATAACATTCTGTGTTTTCAGCCTCGCTCATGGCTTCCTTTTTTACTCTGATTAAATCTCCAGTCAAATATCTTCCAAAGAGACTTTATCAGAGCACTTTAAAGAAAATTGCAAGACTCTAAAGTTTTTTGTACCTTCTGGACTCCTTTCCCTAATCAAGGTGGCTCTGATGCTGTTTCAGTGCTCACCTGTAACTTGGGGAGACCCCTGGGACCAGGCAGCTTCTCTCTCCTGCAGACACTCTGTCCTTGGAACTAAACTACGGGCACAGGACACCGGTGATCCAAGAGTGAAAGGAGTTCCTTGGGGTCCAGACATGCGTAGTTTATCACAAAAGGCCCATGTGAGCTCATCTTATTTCCTCTTTCCTAAACAACTTTCCTCCTCTTTAACTCTCCTTGACCTTTTCAGTTCAACTCATGAGTTATCTATCTTAGATATCTGGCCACTACCCCTCAGTCCAGTATGAACAGGAAGCCCCTCCCCAGTGTTCTGCCATGCCACACTGTATTATAATTTGCTGATTTCTTTGTTTCTCATTGTCACTAGATTATGAATATTTTTAGAAGAGAAATGTAGGTTTCATGAAGTGTTTGTCTTCAACATTTAACACAGGGGCAGAGAGAGGATGCGCAAATATTTTGAATATATGAGTATTTGTGCAACTTATATTTACTCACAGTGGGCCTAAGAACCACCTTTCTCTTGTGATCTGAGTGCAGTTTACTCCAGTATCCTATATCCATAAAAACAAAGCTATTCATGAGAGTCAAAAAAAAAAAAAGGGTATCGGAGGGGTGAGGAGCTTGCCTCCTTGTGAGGTGTCTTTGCTCAGCTGTTCTCTCATATTAGCAGCCCACACCCACAGTAAGCTCTGCTGTGTGCATTCAGTGTGCTGTACTTCAGCCTAAGGAAGTTGCAGAGGACAGCTTTCTCCAGGTCAGTTCTTCCTCTTCTCCTCCTTTTGCCTTTTTAAAGAGACCTCAGATCCTCTTCTTCTGTTATGAAAGATTTTTTCCTAGAATATTTTTCCCATTTTCCTAGAATATTTGCTAACATCCAGTCAGGCTCTCATCTGGGGAAGATGGTATGCTTGACTCCAAGAACTTATCAAAAATTTTTGTTTCCAATAATAAAATAACTTCTAAAATTCCTTCTAAGAGTTTCCAATCTAGCTTTTGGGATTTAAAAGTATCACTTATCTGAGTGAATGAATGTCAGTGAAAATGTCACGGTATTTGGTCTCATTTTGTTGGCTCCAACCTCTGTATCCATCTACACTGTATTATACATAGACATACGTATTCATATACATATATTTTTTATGTGTCTTCGTACACACACACAGACACACAAATTCAGAGCCAGATTCTATCGAGATGCTAAATATCACTACTGAATATATATATATGTCTCTCTCCCCTTATTTGACAGGTTATTCATTAATTTATCTAATACTCATTGAGCATCTTTTCCAGGCTTGACAGCATAGCAGATGCTGGAGATAGAGCAGTTTGCAAAATACACAGTTGCTGCCTAACAGGGCATGCAATCAGATGATGAAAATGATAGTATAAATGGGAGGGGCAAGTAAAGTATGAAGTTTTATGACTTTGTCATAGAGGAGTACTCATTGATATAGAATGGAAGGACAAAAAGAAATCCCAACCAAGAGAATGAACAGAAGCCAATATGATAGCTACCTCTAGACCCTGATTACTAGGTAGTAGAGGAGAGTATCATGGCAAAGAGATACTCTGATGGTGGGGAGGAACTGATCACATTTGAGGAACTGAAAGATGGACAGTGTGGCAGGGAGAACAAGGTAAGGTTGGGAAGTAGGCTTGAGCCAGCCCATGAAGGGCTTAGAGGCTACTTAAGGAATGGGAAACAATCTGTATGAGTCATGGAAGCAGCTGTTAGATTTAGTAGGGGGCTGGTGTAATCAGATTTTATCCAGGTTATTTTGACTGCAGTGGACAGAAACAAATCAAGTGACAAGGCTGGAGTGGGAAAAACAGCAAGTGGCAGTCTGGTGGGGAGCAATGAATTCCACAGCTCTTCAGCAAGTGAAACTATGGGCTAGCCATGTGACCTGAGGAATCATGTCCTGGACATGATTACTAGAATATTTACCTGGATGACACTGTCTAGAGAGAGGACATAGCAAGAAAGGCAGTTGAACCTTATGCCAACGAGCTTTTTCACATGTAATGACTCAGTGTAGGGGGATGGGACTATAAAGGAGGCCAGCCCTTGGGGGAGAAGCCAAGGAAAGGAAGTGACCAATACAGTGAAATCTTGCTGGGCTGTCAACAAAGAGGAGATACAAAAAAGGACACTGGCCATAGGATGGGTTAATTAGTGACTTGAGGATGCTTTTCTATGTCATAATTGAGGGTGATGTAAACTGTAATGGGTCAAAGAGTGAGAAATATAAAAAGGGGATTATTGGCAATTTTTAAAAGTGGCTTGATTGTGGAAGGATTTGCCTATTTATAATGTAGTGATTTTGTTTGGTAAACACATGAATATTAGGGATGTCAGTTATTCAAAGAGTTATGAGGATATATTATCCTCTATCCTTCCTTTTCTCTTCGTTTCTTTTCTTTTCTTTTTCTTTTTTTTTTTTGGTACAAGGGATCGAACGCAGGACCTTGTGCTTTTAAGGCAGGTGGCGGAACCACTGAGCTAAATCCCTGGTCCCTCCTCTATCCTTTCTTGAAACTAAAAGAATAGAGCCTTGAACAATATGTTATATAGCCAGGCTTCCTGCCACTTAAACATTTGAAATGGATTGTCTTAGTTGCTCTCTCTCTGCTGACAGACAATACCCAACACTCACAATTTACAGGAGGAGAGGCTGATTTTGGCTCACAGTTTTTAGATGGTTCAGAACGTAGTTGGGTGGCTCCAAGGCAGGAGTGGCATAGGGGAAGGGACTGCTATGGAGGAAAGCACCTCCCATCATGGCAGCCAGGAAGGCAGAGAGCAAAGGAGGCTCTAGGGAGGGAGATGCACCCTTCCAGGTTGCACGTCTAGTGACTCCCCCTCTCCATCTAGGCTCCTACCTCCGGAGAGCTCGTTTAACTGTAGCCCCCCCCGCCCCCGATTCAGTCACCTCCCAAAACCTCCATCTGTAAACACAGAGGCCTTCGGGTACCATTCATTAATAAAGAATATTTTGGGCAGCCTATTATTGTTCAACATAAAAAATGCTTTTTCTCTGCATGTTTAGGTTCTCAAAAGATTTTATATATCAAAACTCAGAGTCTGAGAGGTGTTAAATAGCTTTCCCAGCCAATAAAGTATATGGAAAATAAGAATAAATAAATGTATCTTTAGATTAAGAATAGTTCAGAAGTAATTAAGCATTTATTAGATTTCGATTGATTGTATCTGGGCCTTCTATATCTTCTCGCTTACTCTTACTTTTAGAGTGGTTCAAAAAATTTTATTCCTATGTTCTTAGGGGTAAAAGAAAAAATTAGATAATCACCTATGATCTTAACATGATGTCTGAAATCCTAAAACATCCCAGGCCATCGCTTTATTTTGGCTAAAATGGTTCACAAATACTAAACCTTTAAATGAAGAGACTCTTGATTTAGTCTCCATTACTTCATTAGGTACTGGTTTTTAATTTTTGCTCTCTTACCATGATTACCTATTAGCAGCTAACTTTAGAAACTAGTAGCTTTTTAGTAGTCAAAAGTATTATAGAGAGAAAAATAAAAGAAAAACTAGAGTGGCATCAGCTTTTGACATTGGAACCCCTGGCACAGCCAGTGTCTTAGGCAACTTTGGTGGTCTAGAAATATTGTAGAAGAGTCTTCTGGTTGGACAATAAGCAGCATTTGTGGATTTGGCCCTGATCTTTCTCCTTTATGCACTGCCAGTCTCCAGTGTCATCATTAATTAGTCTTCAGGTCTCCCATTTGTCTTCTTAGAAACAACTCAGATAAGCCAAGTTAATAAATTGGAGCGGCTGAGCTGCCTGGCCTCTGGAACATGCGACTGTGCAGAGACAGTCAGAGGGCAGCCCTCTCCTTTGATGGTGGAGAGAAGTTTAATTCCAACAGGCCATGTGGGAGTCCCAGCTTGTAGGGCGCCAGAGAGGACTTATGAACACAGCAGTGGAGCTGCTGTCATTTGTCCTGGTTTTGGTTTCTAATTTCAAAATCAGGAGGCTCAGAGGCCTGGGGAGATTGTTACCCACTTTGGTTCATCTTTCCCCAGGAGTTGGCCTGCATTCTTCAGCAAGTTCTCACAATGGGTGGTGGAACTTCAGCAAGAGAATGAAAATCATTATCATTGTCTTCTAAACAGGAGATTTGCACTATGACATATTTCTATAAATATAGTCCATAGCATCTGTAGCACATAATCCTCAGCCGTGACTCCCTTGCTGTTCGAGCTCTGATATATTTCCCAACCAATTTACTAAATCATAATAATACAAGTAATATTTATGATACTATCTGCTATGCCAGGCATTCTGCAAACCATTTTACATGCATTGCCTCATTTAATTATCATGTCATACCTGGGGTGGAGGGTGGGTCCCATTTTGCAGATCAGAGAAAAAGGGCACATCCCACTGGAACCCAGATAGATCTTGATGCAAGCATAAAGCCTTTACCACCTCATGAGGTGGGCCCCCAAAACTTGAATAATTTGATGAGCATGGGGTCCATCATCACATCCAGAACAAATGGCACTGCAATGATTGACCCTCCCTTAATTCAGGCAAGAGTGGAAGCTCTGCTTTGGAACTTGTGGAAACAAATTTTGCCTTCAGCTTTGCTTTAGCTAGAGAGAAGTAATGAAGGAATTATCATCATGGGAATTACATCCTAAATTGCAAGCATGTCTCATATTATCTGTGTTCATGCAAAATAGTTCTATAAAAGTAGAATTATTGGAATTTGAATGTTTTCAAAAGTTAAAGAATCTAAACCTTTAGCAACTTATGAGAAATTCTAGTTTTCCTTTAAATATGGCTAGTCATATTCTCAAGAGTGATAGCTGAATATCATGAGAAAAGTTTATGTCACCATGAAAGTTCATTGAGAAATGCTGAGTCTTCCAAGCAGAGGTCCTTCAAAGTGTATCTCTACGTTGGCCTACCTGAAACCACCCAATAAAGATGATCATCTTTGCTACCTTGCTCAAGCCTCATGGGGTGAAGTGGTGGCGGTTGCTGGGGTATTCAAAGTACACTAAGACCTTTCAGATCATCTTGGGACACCCCACAGTGCTTGAGAAGTAAAGGGACTGCACCCCCTTGTTACACCTTTCCTGGAAAGGGAGTGAGGAGAGAAGAGACACACAGGTCACATGGCACCCCTAGGGAGGTCACTTCACATCCGGCTTGAAGATGCTAATAATGTTCACCTTTACCTCCACACAATAGTCCAGTTGAAGTGAGAAAATCTGATGCTTGGCCAGATGCACAGAGATCTCTAGAGAATCTTGGGGATAAGGGACTGAAACCAGCTTGATGACTTCTTAGGGATTAATATAAGCAGGTGAATAAATATGATTACAGGTAACACATAAACACTACACAGTAGGAACTAAAGATGTTTGAAGGATGTGAAAACTTTGGATAATGCTTTTCAATAGTGATGGCATCTCAGAGAAGCCTCCAGGATAAACAGGACTAGGTAGAGCATACATTTGGGGTGAGAGGAGAGTGGATTGGGAATCACATGAATGAAGACATAGAACTAAGAATGTTGGTAGGTATAATTAGGAAACATTGAATAATTGTGGTGTGGTTGATCAAATATATATGGGGAAAAGAGCTGAAAGCTGCATAATAGGACTTATATCCCGGCCCTGAGAGTTTCAATTTAATTGAATTGGCAATGAGAGCCCATTAATAGTTATCTTTTAAAAATATTTTTATTAATATATGTTTGCAGTACATAATGATTACATTCATCCTGGAGAGCCGGTGCATGTGCATAACACATCTTAATTCTTTTTCTTTGTATCCTCTCTCCAATGTTTTCAGTGAATAAATTTGCTTTATAATTCATAGAGACTAGGGAAAACCTTAGAAAAATTCAGTTAATTCTTGATCTCCCCCTGAAAGAAGGACAGAAAGGAAGAGAAACTTTCATTTTTCATCATCTCTATAAAAGGCATTTCCAGCCATGCTTGCTTATCCTTTACCCTTCTCTGTTCCCCACCCTCCATTACCTTCATCATCGTGCCTACTTCCTCCACCTTCAAACGTATCACTGCTCTATACTGTCTGTCTGTCTCATCCTCCCCTCCCTCCCCTCCTCCCCACCCCTCCCCTCTTCTCTCTTTCTCTCCCTCTTTCTTTCCCTAACATCACTGTAGCCTAAAGAGACTAGTGGAGGGAAGAACATACTTGCCATTTGACCACAAGTCCATCTACTTGAAAAAAGGTGAAGGGAAATTTGGTAATAGTAGATAAGTTATAAAATAGTCATTACATAGGATAAATAAGCTTATAGAGAACGATAAAAATGTAAAACACAGAAATGTTTTTGAATAATGGTTTGATTTGGCTAGTTTTAAAGAATTTGTTTCCCATTTGTCCCAAGGTAGGGTTTGTATTTTTCACCAAGATATATCATTTTAAAAACTAATGGTTGGCATCCAATGGACAGGGTTTTCTGGATAGCCCTGGAATGGTTTTTCAGAATAGTTAATAGCAGATATTCTAGATAAGCTGTATTAGAAACTCTTAGAAAGTAACAATGTGAATTGACAGTCTGAACTCATATATTTCTGTCCTGTGACGTAGCTTCTCTGTCACAAAACAAATTCCTGGATACTTCTGAGAATTCAGGTTATTTTGAAATTGATTCAGAAAATGACAAAAGCTTCCCCTAACCCATGCTTTCATTTTTAGGACAGTTTTATTGTCTTCTAGGATTTTAGCTATCTTGTTTGCCAGTGTTACAAATGGAAAGTGTTACTACTTTTAGAGGATACTTGTTGACTTCTTTTGCATTTCCTGTGCTTCAGTGCTGACCTGTTTGTTGGTTTGCCTAGTAAAAATTTTGTGATTCAAGTTGAGAAAATAGGATTTATTGGGTAGGACTTTCCCAATGTAAATAAATGTTCCTTCCAAAGCTTCTTCCCAAATGCCTTACCCCTTATATTTGTAATTTTTTCCAAGATCTGCTGTGTATTACACCAACTGGCATGATTTCATCATGGCAAAAATCCAAGACTTTAATATGGTGTCTTGGACAATGACATATCAATAATTTCTGACCATGGCCAGAAACAATCACAACTTAGCTCTGGCTTTTGAGAAATGTCTTTCATTTCCTGGTGCCTTTCTGCAGCTGGCCCAAACATACAGAAACCTTGCAGGGGAAATGTCTCTTGCTTGGGTCAACTGCCTTTTGTGACGGTGAACTCTGGATTATTGCAGTTTCCATGTAATCAAATCAGAACTATCCAATTTGAGGCAACTTGATTATAAGAAATGCTATCTATTAGGAACTCCAGATATTTTGTCTGGAGTACATCATATGAAATCATTTCACATGTTAGTAGACTATTATAGGAAGAGAGGTGATGGGAAGAAGAGATGAGCAGCAGACATGATCCTTCCAGCCTGAACTTAGTTTTCATGCTAGGGTGTACGTGTTATCCTGAAGAATCTCTACTTTGGTGGTTCTGGGTAATTTGCATGTCTGAGAATTTTTGCAAAATCTTTTATCAGTCTTTACCATTGGAGTATGACTAGAAAAAGGGCCAGGGCCCTCAGTGCCTTGGGATTAGACCTTAAGTAGTTTTTGCCTCTCTTTATTTTGAGAGAACTAAAAAGCAAAGTATTTGCCTAACCCAGTCAGAGTTGTTTCTTCATCTCTAAGAGGAAAATTAAGGATGATATACTTCCCTTTAGAATGCATTATTTTCCCCTGGTTTTTGGATAAATAGAGAATGACAAGGAGCCTGCATAGTTGACACCCATGGGTAGAACACAGTGCCTGGCCCACAGCAGGAGCCCAGCACATATGTGCTCTTGAGTGAGTCTAATTCTAAACTTCTCTTCACAGCCAGTGAGAAACAGATGATGGTGGTGTGCAAGGAGTCCCCAAAGGAATATCTCCAGCCTTTCAAGGACAAGCTAGAAGAGTTCTTCCAGAAAGGTAGGAGACTTTTTCAGCCAAACACCCTTCATGTTGTGACCCTTTCTCTGAGGCCCAAAGCCCCTTGCATTCTGGCTGATCTTCCCAGAGTGGTTACATCCGCGGTGTAGACAGAGTTGTCCTATAGATTTTATGTCACATTTTAAGTCCATTTTATGATTTTCAACCCTTTAATGTTTTTCCTGTTTTTGTGTAATTTTTGAGTGCAAGCTTTTTTGTCTCTTCCTGGAGCCCAAGGGGATTCTCAGTAGATGTTAACTGACAAGCGGTATGTGTGCAAAGCTTATGGAGAATGCATCTCAGATTTGAGGTCAGGTTGGCAGATGGGTGGCAGTTCCTTTCCTGATTTTATGAGTGTACCATCTTGAGAGCAGACAAGGATACCAGTATTGTGTGCTATGTGACTGTAATTAGGTGGCTTTTATATGGAACTTACCAAAGTAAATGCATTGCTCTATAATTTTACCATGTAATTGTAACCAAAATGGCCCAAAGAAAAACATGAAATACTTACCTTTGCTAACCCCAATTCCTAATGTCTACTTTTAACATATGTAGATTAACTTGAAATGTACCTTCCATGTGTACCTTCATTCCATTTTTATTTTTACTTGCCATAACTCTGTAAGTAAAAAAAAAAATCTGTGATGTATATTTTGGGGCTCTTATTTGTCTTAATGCTGTAATGTCCTTACAGTGCTTCCCCACCAAACCAGCTGGCATCTTAAAGCACTTGTATTGTGAATTTCATTATTTTGTTGAAAAAAATATGAATAGATTTAGAATATTGACAATCTTCATTGATATCCTGGGAAAGGAAGTGCCGTCTACTGAGTTTCTCAGGGAAGCAAGGGCTGTTCCTGAGGCAATGCCTCCGTACCCTTCTGTAAACCAGCATCAACAAGGGTGATTTTAAAAAGTCCTGACGAGAACAAGCTCTGGACCCACCAATGGCATTTCTAGGCGTGGAACCAGGCATCAGAGTACTTTTACTCCAAAAGTAATTCCAGTGTGGATCCCAAATTGAGAATCACTATCATCGCTTCTTAATGTGTACTCAAGGGTATATGTTCAGAGCCTTCTGTGTGTAAGGCGCTGAGATACTGAGATGAATAATGTTTGGTCCCTTCCCAAGGACTGTCTTACTGGGAAAAGATCTGTAGCTGAATAAAATCTGCTTCCTAAACCTAACAGAGTCAAGGGAAAGTGAAAGGAAGTAGGGGTAACATCAAACCATGGTCGAAACAAAAATCAACCAAAACATGATGCAAAAAGAATTTGAAAAAAAAATCACCATTGTATTTAAAAATTTAAGAGTTTAAGAACATGTATAATATTATAGGAATCTTAAATGTTTCCAATATTGGGGGGTGAAAAGTCCACCCTGGAAGTAACCTATTCCTGCTAACTTTATTACTTCACTAAATTTGTAAAAACAACGGTCTGGAATTATGTTGTCTGAGAGGGCAGACAGTGGCCATGTATGGCTGTTGGGCAACTGAAATGTGGCTAATTCAAAGCCCATGTAAAACACTTCCTTTACAGTTTTCCATGTTGACTATAAAGAAAAGTGATAACATTTTGGATATATTAAGTTACATAAATAAAATATATTATTAATCTAAATTTATCTGTTTATTTTACCTTTTAAGTATAGCTGCTAAAAATTTTTAAATTCTATTCATGGCTCATATTATATTTCTGTCAGAAAATGTTAATCTAGAGACATGGTCCATAAGCCATCCTCATTTCACCCCTTCCCTTCCCTCTTCACATTATTGTTCTACTTCCTCTTCTTTGTTTATCAAAATGCAAAGTTGCACGAAATAGCCCCATGCCCATTATCATGCTGGGTCTGGCCATTGTTTGGTCACCAGTTAGGACTGTTTAGGTGACAGCATGCCATAACACTAGCCATATTGCTATGGCTGGGGAGGTAGCTGTGTGCCTAAGAAACACAGTTTAACTAACAGTGATATAATACGGTTTGGGGCAGGAACTTTGCCAGGTCACAGTACATACAAATGAAACATCTCTTGGCTATTTTTCAGAGTCCCAAATAGTAGTTCCTTTATAATTTAGAATACTCTACTGATTCATAGAAAATCTAGGACTCTCTGCCCACCACAAATAGCATTATTCCCCTGGACAATCAGTTGTCATATAGGTAAGTGTAGCATTTCATCTAATGTCCCAATCATTATAAGAAACACCATAGTAACCCGCACTATCAAAGAAGAAGATTGCTGCCAATTAAACCATGATGTACATTATAAGATGTTTCCCAACATCAAAAATGGTAAAATACAAATGTTTATCAATTTTGGAGTTTCATAAGACTATAGTTAGGTATATAGGGTCAGAGCAGAGGAATGCCTTGCACTTATCAGCAAAGACTTGAAGCACAGAAAATGTTTTTGTGCAAACTTGAAAAAGAAGTGAGATGATAGTAATAGCAATGGCGATGGTAAATACCATACACTGAGTGATTCCATACGCTCTGTCTCACGCAGAGGGAATCACATTCATTTGGCATATAGACGATCCTCTGAAGTAAGCATTACTCTCAGCTTTTTGTGCAGATGAGGAAAATGAGGATGAGGAATTCTCATTAGGTATGTGACAAAGAACATTCCAGGCAGAGGAAGACATTACAAACCTCAGAACAGCAAGAGAATTCATGTGGCCAGGTCACAGGGCTTATAACAAAAAACTCCAGACCAAAAGGGAAGGGCAAATCACGATGTGACTTGCTAAAGAAGCTGAAGTTCATATTATGGGCAACAGATGGTATATGCAGGAATAACATGTTCATGTTGGGTGTTCTGGTATATGTTTTCCCCCCCTTGGGGGTCGCTTTGCTTTTCATTGTTAAGAAATACATTACAATTAACATTACAATTTTAAAATGTTGGAAGAGTGAGAGACTGATGAGCAAGAGCGATGGTGGTAAAAATAAGAAAGGAAGGGACATAGTTAACAGGCTGTTAGGAGGATTGTAACTTACTAGGTGAAGTGGGAGAAAAGGATAACTCTTTTTTTGCCTGGATAACTGGCTGGATATGGATGTGGAAGGGAAGAGAGTGAGGTGAACTTTAGCTATGTTATCTTTAACATCGGTGTGAGAGACACAGGTCACAATAATGTGCTTATGGGACAGAGCTGGGTGAAACATTGGTAGTTGCTGCTTAAGTTGTAGGAATGGATGACATGGCCCAAAGAAAGGGTGTGGAATAAGAAGGTTCCAGAAGTATCACAGTATCTGAGCACAGGGTATCAAATTAGAACAATTATGGAGAAAAGATGCTTCTATACTTCTACAATATTATTTGGCAAGAAAACCAGTTTTCTATGAGGGGTCTTCTCACTCATGAAGAATAAATTAAGCAATTGAATTCTTTATGCCTGAGAAATTATATGTTTTGTGTTCAGTTGATTCATGATTAAAATTATTTATACCTATGCTGCAATTCATTTCTTCTAGCAATCATGATGATTTAACTTTTTATTTGTAAATCATACCCTGTTGTCACATTCAAGAGGAGATTGTATGTTTGTCCTTACTGTCTTTTACCATCCTTCCCTTCTCAAAATATCCTTAGTGTTAACAAATCAATTGTATTTATACTTAACTAATTTCATTTCCTGAGCATAACTGAAAGTAATTTTAATGGTATCACTTCTCAGAGTTGCAATCCTCATGGTGTCTAAACTTTTTTCCTTATTTTTTTTTCTTTTTTCTTTTCTACAGTGGCCTCTTGTTGCTTCCAATTTACAGCTCAGTTCAGAGTAATCTTGTACAGGCACCTTTTCTTCCTTTTAGCTCATGCTTTCCCACCCTCAGATCAAACAAGGTCATAATGATATCGCCTTCAAAAATGTGATGCTCAAATTAAAAGTCCCCATAAACATGGCAGGGATCCTATAATTGAAAGAAGGCGCGGGGGTAACTGATTAGATCCCAGGTATAGATCTTGTAGGTGGTCTTTTCATGCTGTTAAATTGGTCATTTGTATTTATAGCTTTGGCAGGGAGGGCTGGAACCTAAACTAGCTGTGAGACCAGCACTCTCTCACACGTGGTCTTATCTCATTTCCCATTAATTTTACCTGATATCCATGAATAGTGCCAAATTCAAAATGAGTCTGCATGAGCCATTCAGGTCCTACTCTCTCAAACTGTCTTCTTAGGGACCAGCTAAGCTTATAGTGACCAGTTGTGACCAGCCAAGATTATAGATGTTCTTAACGTCAAAAACTATTTTCCAGTAGAAAATAAATCAATTTACCAAGCTAGAAGCAAACGTTTCTGATTTCCCACATTGAATACAAATATAATTATGGTTTTAAATGACTCAGTACACCATGACATCTGGGACTATTTCCGCCTGACCCTGTTCACTTTGTGCTGCCTACGTCATATATACTCAGCCTGGCTCATGATAGAGGTGAATAATTTTTATTCAATTAATAAACAAAGACTCTGAATCATGTAAAGTCACTGGAGACTTTTTATTTTTCTTCCATGAATTTCCTGTTTAAATCTCTTCAAAACTGGTAAATCCTGCTATAATCTGGTGAGGTACATTTTTAGAACGTTTTTAAAACCTGTAATGCATGTCTGCGATCAGGCCTCCCAGATATGCAGACATCTTTCTGTGTTGGGTATATGCATGTGTTTCATTCTCAATCCCTAGTCCCTGCCATGTAATTCGGTATGTAACCCATTCTTAATAAACACTTAGGTCAGGTTAGATTGGCAAACGCCAAAGCCGAACCTCCAAACTGCAGGATGACAGCAGACTATTAGATAATCTCTTCAATTCAACCCTTGAAAAAGGTAGAAACCAACTATCTGATTCACCATATTCAACCATTGAGGAGTAGGGTGAATGATCTAGATGATGTGTCCTGGGAGGAAAAATACTTTTTACATTCTTCACAGAGCTTATGACCACAAGGAAGAACTTGGGAGTGCACACTCCAGAAAGGGCTAGCAGAGATGGCTTCAGGTGTCGTAAAGTGGGCAAAATTAAGATAATCTGGTGTTCCGGGCTGCTAAAGTAACAGAGCAGAAGGTAGAGAAAGCTATTTTATCAGAGGCTTCTTAAATAGCCCTTATGTGAAACAGGTTAGTTTTTTTCCAGAAATTTCTACAAAGAGCTCATATTCTACCCCCAAACTAAATTTTTCTCTTCGCCTGTCCCCGTTCTCTCCCCAAATTCCTTCTCATACCCCCGCCTCCTCCTCTCCATCCCTTTCCTATTACCTCCCCCAGCCTAACCTGAAATCTTTACTCTTTTATTTTTGGCTGGTATCTATGAGGCTTTCTTTTTAGTAGCACCAGTTCTCTCTTTTTTTCTCTTCAGTGAAAAGTTTTGTAAAGAAGAGTATCTAAATTCTTTTTAATGTGTGTATAATAATAATATATCTGAAAATAATTGCACTATCCTCCAGAAAAAAACCAATTATGGACCAAACTAACTATAGTTTTAAAGTTCTAAATAAACCTAATAGCCTATTTCATGATGTAATGGAATTTATTCCTGGAACGTGAAGATGATATGATACTGGGAAGTCTATTACTATAACTCATCACTATTAATAGATCTAAGGAGAAAATTCATATAGTCACTAGCACTGAATGCTTTAATGGCATTTGACAAAATTCAACATCTGTTCATTTAAAAACCTAACAAAACATCGTTTATACTTCCTTAGTATAATAATAAAAACTGTCACGGCCCCAAATTTATAGGTTGGATCACAAAAGACCAATCTGCCTAATATAAAAGCGTTCTTAGATATGAACAATGACAGAAACTGCTCTTAAAGCATGAAAAGATAACACTCAAAATAGAAGAAATGTAGATGACATTGAAATACCATTTTCTATCTGAAAGACTGGCAAAATACAAAAGTTTGCTAAGTATGAAGTATGTTGACAATACATTAAATACACTGGGATAAATGTCACTCTTTTATATTGTTTTTATATGCTGATACATGCAAATTGATGTGTATACCATGTTATTTGTTAAAGCATTGTTTTTATTGCAAAATATGAGAGACAATGTAGGTGTGAACTGGAAATGGTAAATTATGGTATACTCAATCCTTCACATATGTGAGTTTTGCATCTCTCAATCTAATAATACATAGATCAAAAATACCTAGACTAACATTGCACTTCAAATGTTTTTCAAGATGCTGCGTTCTGTTCACTCTTCCCTCATTACTGTCCCAATTAAGGTCCCTTAGCCTCCCGAACCCAAGCCTTCCTATTAAATTTCTATGCAATTAAAACCTAAATGCTCTTGCTTATAGTCTCTCTCCTACCTCTGGATGTTGAATTGGACAACTTAGAAGGAACTTGTCAGCTTCGACGTTCCCTTCTATTTTCTTTCTTCTTTGTATCTTGTTTTCTTTTCTTAGGGCCCTCCTCTTCCTCCCCCTCAACACTACACCACAACAGCTCTAGCTGATGGAATCTTCCCAACCAATGAAAGGATGTGAAGAAATGTTTCAAAGGTATCAGATGAAACAGTCCAGCCCACACACACACACACCCCCCTCAGTTCTTTCTGGACTGACTTCAGTCATTTTGCCTATGGTTGATCGCTGCACTTTCTTGTGAGGTTTGAAACTGGAGTGGCTAGGAGGAGGCTTGGATATTAGGGTGTTTTGCCTCTTCCTCATCTTTTCTTTCATGTTACCATAATCTTGTTTTCCATTTCATGCTGGCCCCCTTAGCTTTCTATTACATAGATGTTTCAGTGTGCACTTATATGAACATATGGCCAGAAAGTAAGGGTCTATATCTTAACTTACTTTGACACACAACATCCTCTATACTTAACAACAGGGTAAAACCAAATATTACTGATCTACGTTTCATGACTATTGTCATATTTGACTCTTCAAAGAATATTTGCATTTTTTGCCTTAACTCTCCATTCTTGAAAGAAAGGCTTTTGTCTTCTGTTTTTAAGCAATGTCTCAGAACTATATGGAACTGGGAGATGGTAATAGTTGGGTTTGGAGAGAAGTGAGGTAAATAGTGTTAATTCTTCTTTCCCCAGTCTAGAACAACAGATATTGACATAAACACACATATATCCCTCCCAGCTCATGAGCCCGGACTCATTGATTGCTTTAGTGGAACAGGAACTATACCTTAAATTGACTTTACAATTCTGAGTATGGCCTTTATCCATGTTAAGTATTAAAGAACACGAGGGCCTACCTCATGCTGGTGGCATTGGGTGATCTCTTCCTGCCCTTTTCCTCATGGCAGTATTCCAGATCTTTTGAGGAGATTCTGGAGCTGCAGTTATCATAATCCCTTTCTGATAAGTATAAAGCAGGCAATACATGAGTTGGACTCTGTATGTAGACACCTTTTGTACACTTGTGAATTTCCCTTTCCATGTACCATTGGTTTATTTCAGAAAAACTACAAGTACACTGTTACACTGTACTAGAAGTACACCCCCAGAAGTTGAGTTTTAGTAACTTCTGAAGCTTTATTCATGATACTGAACCATAATCTCACAATTTACTCTATCATGAATATATATATTTAAATTATATTTGAAATATTTTTTCAAATGTAAGTCACTATTTTATTATATTCCTTCCTTAAACAATGCTTCTTTCTATACACATATAATAGTTTTCATTATTGTGCTAAAAAACCCCATGAAATCTATCCCTTTAACAAATTCTTAAGTACACAACACAGTACTATTAATGTAGACACATTAAAACGGTGTGCATGTATTTTAAGTATTCTGAGTCTAGTGGAGAGACACTGTGATTGAAGTGAGAAGAACTTAATTTGAATACTAGCTTCACTGCTTCTCTGAGTAACTTGGGGAAGGTTTACCAATTTCTCCGAGCTTTTTTCTCATCTATAAAATGGGAATATTATACTACTACACCGTGTCATTATGAACATAAAACCGAGTTAACATACATATGAACCCACCACACAAACCATAAAGCATTCAATATATACAGTTGTTATTTTTAGAGCATTAGTATCATCCCACCATCAAAGACTGGGGGGAAACATCAATTTGATGACAGTTTCACTCCTAAGTTTTCAGGGCGTGTGAGGAGTAGACGGGCTGCTGCCTGATGTAACAGCTGAAGATGGTGCCTCCTGTAAACTCTGCAGTAACCCTGTGAGACTGATCCTGTTATTTCTAACTTTCCAGATAAGGAAACCAACCCTGAAGGTTGTAATAACTTTCTTGGCATGATCTCAACCCCAATGTTGTCCTGTGGACACCTTTGGAAAAATCACTTATTTTCTCCATGTGCCAAGACCCTGTGGATAAATAGGAACAAGCATTTTTCTCTCACCATCTAAAAGAGAAGAACATCAGAACAGCAGACTTGCTGGCCATGGCCTAGGATAACAGCTAACTCTCAGGGATCCTTTCCTGGAGTCCTAGTAGAGACCCCACTTACTTTCCTCGAAAATACTAACAAAATTTCAATTATAATTTTTTAAAAATTGTGATGACAAGTATTTGAGTCCTTTGTGGAATCAATATTAAGCTCTATATCTTCCATAATAGTTCTTTTCATGATAAATTGCTTCAAGTAATTGTTGGCCCAGCCACTGCTTCCTCTCTGGCATGCTATGGGCAGGGATTTAGTCCGTGACTGCTTGCAGTTTCTGTCACATGGTCCCTCTTTGTCCTGTTATTGTCTTCTTCAAGAAGAGAGAATTTAACAGTTAAATTGCTTTCTGTGAGTTTTTCTCAGAATGTGCATTAGATAATATGTAGTTTTGTAGATAACGTCTTACTCTGGAGAGATCACTCTATTCTTTCAAATAATATAGGTCTATTTCTTCTGCAGAGTTCATTTTGCTTTAAAAACAATTGTGGCAGCACTAGTGGGAGCCCAGAACTAATATAGAATCCTGTTAATAGATCAGTGTTCCCAACTTCAAATAGTAAATATTTAATTGGAAATGACAATCTTAAGTACTAGAAACAAAATTATGTTTATCTTGTCCATCTCTCCTAAAAGTAAGCCAGAAGCACTGGGTAAAGGCTGATTTTATCTAGGCTCTGAAGCTTCCATTTTGTCATAATTTGTAGATCATCATGAGTAGAGTTAAAAGTCAACCATATAGAGTTAGCATACGTTCAAAAGGCACCAGATATGCAAGGAGCTTTTCTACAGGATTGTGTCTTTCAACACTGGGATGTTTTAAAGAATAGGTGTAATTTCTTTAGTTATATCTTAGTGATAGAAAAAAATGTGCATAATTCCACTAAAGATGTCATGCCAGAGGGAACACATCATGGCTGCCAAAACAGACGGTATCACCACCTAGTGGCCACTGAATCGCACTGCAAACACGTGATCCTTGGAATCCATAGTCTCAGCACCTTTTCTGCGTGGCTAAGAGTGATACAAGATGGCCACGAGAGCTATGGAGTTGATATTAACTCTCCTTAATAGTTGTTCATTCCTGCAACCCTAGAACTGCTTTCCGGCAGATTGGGAGAATGATGAGAATTTGCTTTTCTAGTGTTTGAGAAGCTTATACTTTAAAAGTTGTAAGCTGAGACTATAGATGGTGATCATTTAACTCTTTAATCCTTTTATTAGCCTTTTGAATTGAGAATGCATATATCTACCTTTATCTGCCAGGTGTTGAATATAAATTTTGAGTAAAGTATTTTCCTTCTGAAAATTCAAAATGTATATTTGATTAGATAAGAAACTTTAAGCAGGGATGAACAGTGGTTTTCTCACTATAGAAATGCAACACTACCTCAGGTCCTTTCATAAATTTAGGGAAACCTAAGCTCTTAGCTTATTTATTTATTTGTACGTTTGTAGCTCATAATGTCTACATTTGTTGTGAGGAATTGGTGTATGTATATAATACACCTTAATTCCTTTTTTCATCTCCTTTGCCTCCCCTCCCTCTCCCTTCCCTCATAAAAACTGAATCTTGGAAATGGCCTATATGTCCATCAACAAATGAATGGATAAAGAAAATGTGGTGTTTATATACAACAGGGTACTACTCTGGCGTAAAGGAGGATAAGCTTGAGTCATTAGTGGGGAAATGAATGGACTTTGAGACCATAATGTTAAGTGAAATAAATCACACACACAAGCTTAAATGTCATATGGTTTCTCTTATATGTGAAACCCAAAGTACTATATAAATGAAGTGCTTCTTGAATTGCCAGTCCTTGATAGCTCATCCCTGTTCCACCTCAGAGATGACACCCAGACCTTTGCTGTGTATCGCTTCCCTTCTCCTCCTGACATCCAGCTTGTTGACATTCAAATTATTCAATGAAGTAACCAAACCATCTGCCTACTGAGCTCATTGTACCATGCCATTTCCTTTTTGAAATAGTGAAATGTGGGGTAATTGTAATATAATAACTCTAGAGGAGTGTAACATATTCAAGTAGGTAATGTAGAAAGCCACTAAAAATATATTTGAAATTGCTCTTCTTCACAGGGTGGGGGTGTGTTTTTCCCCTTAATATCGCCCCTTCCGTTTCAAGATTCTAGAAGTGAGCCTAATTGATGACATAATACATGTGTGTGATCTATTTTCTTAAGCTTCAGCTTCCTTTGGCATTGATTCCTGGTTGGCAGACATGACTGTGGCATTAACTGTAGTTGGTCTGAGCTTCATGTGGTTCCAGCATGTCTAGTGTTGGGTAAGATTCAGGTGGTGGGTTTTGTATCTCTTTCAAATTACTTTTTTTTTGTTATTTCCATTGTTGTTTCCTGGGAGACCATAGTGAAAAGACAGATGGCTTTAGAATTACACAAACATAAACCCAAATTCTTTCTCTAGCTTTCTAACTTTAGAAAAGTTACTTCATCCAAATTCACACATCTCAGAAATGGAAGTGATAGCACCAACACCATGAAGGCATTGCAGCCATCACATCAGCTACACTGTGTCAGCCACCTGATTCAGTATCATAATTGTATGCATAAACAGTCTCTGCCTTGCCAGTACCCTCCCTTTGTGTTCGTGTGTGTGTGTGTGTGTGTGTGTGTGCTTTGCTTGATTTGTATTTCTTAGACAAAGCCAGGATTTAGTTTCATCTAAGATATCTTATTATGAGACCTTCTTTTGCCACGCTAGCACAGGTAAGTTGTTCAAACCATTCATTAATCATTAATTTAGGCCTTACTGTTTTCTAGGCACTGTGCTACTTAACTCTTGATACAGTGGTGAGCAAGATGAGCGTGGTTTTTGCCTCTGGAACTTATGTTTACCAGTGGAAATTCTAAATATACCCTGTTAGCATTAGGAATCTATAGTGTATGTTCTGGTTATTTGTTGCTGCCCTGCCAACTACCTCAAAATTTAACAGCTTAGAATAATATACTAACTATCTCTCGAAGTTCTATTAGTTGTCTAGACTCAACTGGCCAGTTTTTGCTCTAGGTCTACTGTGAATTTGGATTCGGTGGTAGCTGGCATTGGAATCATCTGAAAACGGTTTTTTCATACATGTGTTTGGAATCTGGTCTACGATTAGTGCCATGGTGGGGATTGGCTGGGCATCTCTGAAAGTCCGTGCAGTGACTCTATGGCTTGGAGTTTCTTTCACAGCATGGTAATTGCAGGGTAATCAGACTTCTTATGTCATAGCTAAGTTTTTCTAAAGCAAATGTCTCAAGGAAAGGGAAACAGAAGCTGCCAGTCCTCTTAAATACTAGGAATAAGGTACTATGTCACTTTGAGCAAAGATGTCTTTTTATAAGCCAGCTCAGTTTCAAGGGAGAGAAGCCATAGTGCCACTTCTCAGGAAAAGAGCAACAGACATGAGAGAGAAGGTAAGACTTAATGACGACCCTGTTGGAGGCAAGCTGCCTCAGTGCATAACTTCCTCATATTTGTCTCTTGATATCTTGACTCAATAAATAGGCTCTGACTTTTACTTAGTCCATTCAGACTTATTAAGCTGAATATTTGTGCTTGCCTAGGAAAAGGGATTAATATTATCTTTAAGGGATGGATAAATAGCAAAATATAAAGCTGTTTTTTCTGGTCCTTATAAATTCTTCAGGATATTACATTCCTATTTTATTTAGCACATGAAAACAATCACCATCAAACAGAATATATTTCTGAGGACTTAATTTAAAGTCTCATTTGCTGAAGTTTATAGTCTACTTCTGCTGAGATACTGTCCTTGGAATTGGAGCCTCAGCAGATCAGTTCTCCTAGAGTTCCACACTTCATGCACTTGATGGAGTGAAGATTCCTGTCCACCTTTCCCCAGAGACAAATGGTCTTAAACCTACTCAGGTAGCCCTTTCTTACAGACATGTATTACTCGCATTTTACATATGGTTCCATACAGAAAAGAAAAAGGAAGGGAGAGGAGACAGCCAGCCATGAAAGTTAATTTTTCCAGTCGCGCGGAACACGCTGAATCAGCTCCCTGCAGACAGGCAGGTCTGCGCACACCCTACCGAGGTTGCCAGTTGCACGGATCATGCAGAATCCACTGGACACGACCCCCCCCGCAACCCCGGCCGCTGCTCCTAGTACAGCCACCTGGCTCCACACTACAAAGACTCAGAGGACATCTGACCACCAGACCACGGTACCGAATCCTGCGGCTCCTGGCTCAGAGGTAGGGGCTTTGAGCCACCGTCCCAATGCTCCTGGTCCAGAGGAAGGGGCTTCCTGGCCACCATCCCTCCCACTGTTCCCAGCCCAGAGGAAAAGGCTTTTGGGCCACCATCCCTACTGCTGCTCCCAGCCCCTGTCCCACCCTTCCAAGCTCAGAGGAGGTAATCCGTGCAGATGCTAACGGCACCCCCCCCATTCAATGAGAAAACACGTCAATAAGTCTCAAAACCAGACTTCCAGATCACCTACAGCAACCCCAAAGGGAAATGAAATGGAACACTCTGATACTCAACCACATTAGCCATGGCAATTAGACAAGAGAAAGAAATAAAAGGAATAAAGATAGGAAATGAAGAAGTCAAATTGTCATTATATGCAGATGACATGCTACTGTATATAGAAGACCCCAAGAACTCCACCAAAAGTCTTCTAGACTTAATAGCCAAATTCAGTCAAGTAGCTGGTTACAAGGTCAACACACAAAAATCAATAGCTTTCCTCTACACGAATGACAGACTCACTGAGAGAGAAATAGGGCAAATAATTCCTTTCACAATAGCATCCAAAAAACTGAAATACCTAGGAATCAACCTAACAAAAGAAATCAAAGACCTCTTCTCTGAAAACTATAGCACTCTGAAAAGAGAGATTGAAGATGATATCAGAAAATGGACAGGCATCCCCTGCTCCTGGGTAGGAAGGATTAATATAATGAAAATGGCCATACTTCCAAAACTGCTACATAGATTCAATGCAATTCCAGTTGAGATCCCAGCAGCATACTTCATGGACCTTGAGAAAACAATCCAAAAATTCATTTGGAACAAGAAGAGACCCAGAATAGCAAAAGCAATGCTAGGTAACAAAGACATGGCCGGTGGTATCACAATTCCCAACTTGACACTGTATTACAAAGCTACTGTGATTAAAAAAACCGGCATCGTACTGGCAAAGAAACAGACCTAAGGAGCAGTGGAACAGATTAGAAGATGCAGAAACAATGCCAGACACACTCAGCCATCTCATCTTCGATAAAGGAGCCAAACACCCTCACTGGAGGAAAGATAACTTCTTTAATAAATTGTGCTGGAAAAATTGGGTTCCAACTTGCCAAAGATTAAAACTAGACCTTTATCTCTCGCCATGCACTAAACTAAAATCAAAATGGATTAAAGATCCAAATATTAAAATAGAAAAGCTGAACCAGTTGGAACAGAGGTTAGGTAGAACTCTTGAAGACATTGGTGTTGGAAAAGATTTTATGAACAAAACCTCAGTTGCCCGTGAACTAGCACAAACAATCAACAAGTGGGATCTCTTCTTATTAAAAAGCTTCTGCACAACAAGAGAAACCACCAGCTGTGTGAAGAGACAACCCACAATGTGGGAAAAAATCTTCACCTGCTCTTCCTCAAAGGTCTACTGTCTCAAATCTATAAAGAACTTAAAAAGATCAGACCTCCCAAATTTAAAGACCCAATCCCAAATATGGGCATCTGAAATGAACAGACATTTCTCAGACGAAGTAGAAATAGCAAATAAATACATGAAAAAGTGTTCAACATCACTGGTCATTTGAGAGATGCAAATGAAAACAATGATGAGATTCCACCTCACTCCAGAAAGAATGACTGCTATCATGATATCAACCAATAACAAATGCTGGCGGAGCTGTGGGGAAAGAGGAACACTGCTCCACTGCTGGTGGGAGTGTAGACTGGTGCAAGCACTGTGGAAATCAGTATGGAGATACCTCAAAGAACTAGGACTGGAAGTCCCATTTGACCCCACTATTCCACTGCTGGGGATCTTCTCCAAAGAATTAAAAGAATCATACCTCAGTGATATATGTGTGCCCATGTTCATAGCAGCACAGTTTCTGATAGCTAAAACTTGGAAAAAGCCCAAATGCCCATCAACTGGAGACTAGAAAAAGAAAATGTGTTTTTTCTATAAAATGGAGTACTATTTGGCCATCAAAAATGAGAAATTAGAGACATTTATTCCTAATTGGTTGCACATTGAGGCGATGCTCTTAAGTGAAATCAATAGGACACACGTGTATAAATACTGAATAGTTTCTCTAGTGTGAGAAACTGAAAGTGTAAATAAGGACTAAATGTATAATAGGTAATGTGAAATAGGAAGAAAAGGGGCAAAGGGGAAGGAAGTGGGAGGGCTAGGGGAAAGGATAGAAGGGAATGGGATTAATATGAGAAAATGGAAAAATAGGAACAAAATCTTTGTAAATAGGGAGGAATGGTGGGGTTGAAGGGAGGGCTGAACAAGGGTGAAAAATAAGAATCAAGAGAGACTATGTAAAGGTGCAAATTTCCAATGATGAATGTCATTATACTGTATACCTAAAATGTACCAATGATTAGCATGAATAATCGATAATGCAAAATAGGAAGAAAAGGTCCAAAGGGGTAGGAGTAGCGGTCAGGGCAGGGGAAAGGAAAGAAGGGAAAGGACAAATGATGGGAAATGGAAAAAATGGAAATAAAGTCTTTGTAAATAGGGAAGGGAGGGCTAGGAATGGGGAAAAAATAAGAACCAAGATTCATTATGTAAAGGTACAATTCCCAATGAGAAACATAATTGTGTTGTATACCTAAAATGTACCAATTAAAGAATTTAACAAGAGAAAAATAGAAAGTTAATTTTTCCTAGCACAGGCTAGAGAGAAAAGATTGACCTGCACATTCTTATTAAGTTCTGCTAAATTTAAAATCTGGATTTAACTATTTTTATACCTTCTAATAGAATAGAGTATTTAAAAATTGACAAAATATTGGGAACAGAATTTGGAACTTGGGTGTTTTCTCTATGCTTGCCTTCAATAAAATGTTCTACTTGATTCCAGTGTAAGCTCTTATGTCTTTCTGGTAGATTATGATTTGCCTCAATGTACAGATCAGTGATGTCTACCCTTTCACACCTGATGACCAAACTGAGATGCATGCCATAAAAGCAGAATTCCTGGAATAATTGAATTGACATATAAATCCATGGAGTTGAGGTTTTCTCCCATAGAGTAAAGAGTGTTTAATGACAGGTTTTTGAAGACTCTTTTTAGATGCAGCAGGGAATTATAGTCATATGGAACCAGAATGTCTTCTCATATAAAGAACTCATATACATTCTTTCTGTGATTGTCGTAGTTGACATTAGCTATGAGTTGCAGAAAAACAGAAAGAAATTCTGACCAATTGCACTATGCACACACTTAAAGATGCTTCCTGATTGGAATGGACTGATGGAATGTGTAGAACTCATTAAAGATCACTTCTAAAGCCACACAATTTTTCCATTATTAGTTTATGTACCAATTTACTGTCCCTGAAAATATAGATAAGAAACCATAATCTGGAATTTATATTAAAGACTATGAGTTTTGATTACATGTTCCAGGTGTATCAATTTGAAACACCACCTGTCTTATTTTAAAATAATGAAATTATTCCCTTGGATCATGGGACTTTTTCTCCAGGGACACAGTACATATATTCTGAGATTAAAATACCACATACATGTCTGTGTTTTTATATATTTCTCAAAAGTATTAAATGGACAACATCCAAGAATCATTTAAGCAGCAATAAGCTAGAAAAGCAGCTTCTATTGTTTCCCACAGACTGTGATGATCCAAACCAAAAATCAATGAGCTGTCAGGAAAAGGGGAGGGGGAAATTCCAAGCAAAAATATCTAATGTAATCGCCAAAGGAGTGAAGAAAGCCATTGGTTGAATAAACTGTGATGAATAGTGGTGATTCGTTTGTTTTAAAATTTTGTTCCTGCATATAAATCTGCTGTTGAGCAACAATTTTTTGTAAAGCAAAGCTTTAGTGTTGTGTGCCATTCCTGTCTGTGTGCATCTTCTGGAAATCAGGGAGGGTGGATTGGGAGTCAACTTTTGTTCTTTGAACAACGACTCACACTGTTTGGGACTTAACAGGATGTGTGCACATCCTCTTTCTGGTATTTCAGATGTCCAGAATTACAGCCCTCTGGTGACTCTGCATGACTGGAATATGCCAACCACTGGCACACCTTTCTTCTGTGCTTGTACCATTTTGTGTGGTCCTCCTCCATCTGTGACAGCTGTACCAGTCATCTCAAGCATCTCTCTCCTGCCAAGACCACCTCTCCCCCAAAGCAGTACTGTGTCTTGGTGCTTAGCAAAATAACCAAGCCACTAGGACCCCTGTACCTTGCCTGTGTGTGCAATCCCACATGGTATCTAAAATTTCTTTCACACAGGTACTCTGCTTGTAGAGGAAAGTGGTTTCAGTCAGTTGAATGGAGCTGTGTGCAGAGTAGAGATTTTAGCCATGCTCAGTCCTTGGCAGTATCTGTAGGTGCCGATATCAAATTATCTCACTTTTCTGGTTGTGATCTGGGAAAAATAGAGCTGCTTCCACTAGGTTTTTGAAGAGTATGGTGGCTCCTCCTGAGAATATGCTTGTCCTGGACATGAGGTAAGCTAGATTTCAGCCTTTTCCAGGCTGAAAAGTATCCTCTCCTCTGGCTCTCCTCTGCCCTCTATCTGCCAGCTGCCTCCATAGAGTCTGAGCCATACGGGGAGATGCTCAACAAGGACTGGACACAGAAGTGACAAGCAGATGCGTAGCTGGTGCACTATCCTAGGACAGCTGAGTTTTGCCCACAGGCCTCACTTCCACTCACCCTGTTCTGCTTTGGAAAACCAGGGCTGTGGTCTCACTCCCTGTGGGAGGGTCATTCCTCAGCTTTATTCCACACTAGCTTATCACATTTCTATTGTGTAGCTCTCTGAATGTTCAGAGGGAAAAAAATCTGAAACTGGCTTTATTGCCTTAGCAATGTAGGTCTTCTCCCTCCCCTTTATACAGTCTGTAGTGAACCTGTAATTAATTATGGATGATTACAAGCAAATTATCAAGGACTTTTCTTGTTGCTGTTGCTTCCCACCTTATGTGGTTATATTGCTGCACATTAACTTCATCCCTGTTGGTAGAGAGATAATTTGTTTGAAGCCAAAACTCCTTTCAAAACTCCTTTATCTCCTTGAAAGGAGATAAAGGTCCTCAAAAGGATCCTTGCAGAGTTCCATTCCAAGGACTCTGATAAGAGCCAGCCACCACTGATTTCCACAGTCTGCAAGAGCATCACTGGTCAATCTGAGTCTCTTAAGAAACCAACTTTCTGATCTAAGAAAAAAAAAAAAAGCAGAAACCTCATTAGGAGTTGCTGGGCATCAGTAACCATAAGCTGATCTGCAGTATAGCCATGAGCATGGCTACTGGTTCGTTGCTTGTGAAGTACCTTGCTGTGGAATATAAAGAACATTGAGCTCTTATACCATGTAGTCTAGGAGAGAAAGAGAAACTAAAATTATAAAGAGGTGTACAGTATAATAAATGCTGAGTTTCAAGTGAGGTCTCAAAGGATCAGGAAATTCTCTTGAGCAGGATGGTCTTAGCTGCCAAGGCCTAGGGGTCAGCTCGGTGTTGACACTCCCTGGTTGATTCTTCCATCTGAATATCTAAATTTCCCGATCTCAGTGCATGGGGGTACATCTCTATTCCAGGGCATGAGGGACAGGATGCAGGAACTGGCAAAGCTGAAGCTTCTGTGGAAAGCAGGCTGCTTGAGCTGATCTGTGTTCAGCTTGCTGGTCCCTGGCTTTGATCTGGAGGCCCCTTTCCCATGAGAGTTGTTTCTGTTCCTCCTCTGTCACATATGACAGGCTTCCCCCAGTTTGGTCCAGTTTCAAGGGAAATGAGTTGTTTGTCCAATCACCATCTCTGAGCTGTGTAAACAAGCAGATGGGCAATTAGTGGCTCTGTCAGGGCCTTGGACTGCTCTTCTGTTTGCACAAATGGAGCGTCGTCCATCACTCATCTTTTGGACTATTGTGGCACAAGCATGAGATAATGGGGGCCGCTCAGCTTTTGAAATTTCCTCATGCTGTTTAAATTTCAGTCTTCGTGTCAGAATCCTATTGTTCAAGCATTTTGGGCCTCAGCCGCCACTGCCACTCAGCTCATTTGAAAAAAAAAAAATAATAGTTCAGATTCTATTGCCTTGATTTTTTTGATATCAAAGTATTTCTTAATCAGCAAGCAATCGGATCCTCACTTAGAGATGTGTAGATAATATATTTCCTCAGATAAATGCAGACAAAGGAGGTCACCTGGTTGATTACAGTGTTTTCACCTTTAAGCAGCTGTGTATTGTGCATGCTGGCTGGAGGCCAGGGGAAGACTGAAACTGTAGTCTGATACTTGTGACACTGGGGCCACTATCCTGTGGTTTTACTTGAGTGTTTATCCCAGCCTCTGTGTGTGTGTGTGTGTGTGTGTGTGTGTGTCTATCTGTCTGTCTCTGTGTTTTCTTTCATGGATTCAAAATGCTCAGAGGCTTTCGGGAGCATTCTCCCCAGCCTGCCACAGTTTCTCCTTCGGGGTCACAGAGAAGTCATTCTCTGCTCCCTCAGCACCCAGCCTGTTCCCAGCATCAGCCAATGGCATTGTATTTTCTTTGCTCCTTTCTTGCCTGCTTTTCATTCTCTTTTCTCTCTTAACTCAGCTTTCTCTGCTTTCTTTTATAACTTTCGGTTTTCTCTCAGTTACTCCCCTCTCCTTAGCCCCCTTTTGGATTTTGTTTCTTCTGACCTGTCCATCAGGTTCTCTCTTCCTCTGGGATCCCTGTCTTTGACCAGAGTCATTTGTAATGTTCAATTTTTTTTTTCCTTTTTCCACACTACTTTTTCTCCTGCTTTCATTTCTTCCCCAGCCCTGCATCTCAGTCTCCTCAAGCCTTTGAAGATCTTCCAGTTTGGAGTATCTCTGTATGGTGCCACTTTGATAAGGCAAGAGCACTTGGCTTTGTTAAACTTTCACTGTGAGAACTGTGAAACTTTCTCCATTTTGCCTCGGGACAGGTATCTGTTAAAGGGCAGGGAAGCCAGAGATAAGTGTATCCTATTCTCTGTGATGGATCACAACTCTTCTTTTTCAGTCATTCATTCAGCATTTATAGGTTATTTGCTATATATCAGACCCTGAGGGGAAAAAAGAATGAATTGATATAAATTCTGCCTGAAGGACCATGAATCTGTGATGCAAAAATCTTACTCTGCCTTTCAGCAGCATTTGATGTCATTGCCCAACCCATTCGTTAGAAAACTCCTTTTCTTAGCTTGAGGCCACCAGCCTCTTTGTCCTCTCTCTGTTTCACAGGTATTCCTCAGTATCTTATAGGGATCTTTCTTCTTCCTGATCTCCGAACATGGGACTTCAGGACTCAGTCTAGAGTCCTTCCTTCTCTCTCTGGCTCTGGTTACTTACCAGATGATTCCTTCACGGCTTTAAATACCATCTTTATTCTGATGGCTCTTTAATCTCTATCTCTTGCCATACCTCTCCTCTGAACTCCAGATTTGTATATCCAGTTACCTGGTCAACATCTGCACTTGATGCCAGATTAGGTTTCTCCAACTTGATGTCCCAAACCAAAATGGCTTCCCTACTCCACCCCATGACCCTCACATAGGTGTTTTCCCCTTGCAAATGGAACTACCCTTCTTCAAGATACTACAGCCAAAAGTCTTGGAAAAATAACACGCTTTCTTCTCTCTCACACTACAACCATACCATCAGCCAATCCTGTCAGCTCTTCCTTCAGCATATATCCTGCATCTGACAATTCCCCCTCCATTTTTTCTGTTCCTGCATTAGTTCAAACCATCATCATTTCTCAACTGGACTATTGACAGTTTCTAATTGGTCTTTCTGCCTTTCATATTATTTAATTCTTGCCCCTCAACTTCTTTTAAAATTTGTGTCAAATTGTTAGTTCTTCCTTAAAATCTAGTGGCTGCCCATTTGATCATAAAATTCAGAGTCCTTATGAACCTACAAGGCTCTCTGTGATCTGACTCCCCTCTCCTTTCTGTCTTTACCTTTGACTTGCGTTTGCCTTATTCTCTCCAACACCCCTAACTTATCTACTTCTCTTTGAGCCCAGCCAGCATGCTTCTTCTGCAGGACCTCACAGTGGCTCTTCCCTCTGACCAGATCACTTCTCCCATATATCCACATAGCTCGCTCACTTCGTTCTGGGCTTTACTTAAATATCCCCCTTGTCAAAGGTCCACCTGTCTTCATCCATTTCGGCTGCTATCACAAAATATGCTGAGTAATTTATAAACAACTGATATGTGTTTCTCACCATTCTAGCAGCTGGGAAGTCCAAGAGCAAGGCGCCGACGGGGTGCAGATATAGTTGGGCCTGCTTCCTCGAATGGGGAGCCTTCTCATTGTGTTTTCACCTGGTGAAAGGGAGCAGGCCCACTCCCTCGGGCCTTTTTATAGAGCCACTCATCCCATTTGTGAAGGTGGCACCCTTGGGACCTAATCCCAAAGACCCCACTCATCATCACATTGGAAACTGAGTTTCAGCATATGAATTTTGAGGAAACACAAGCATTCAGACCACTGCAGAATTTAAAAAGTAGCACCTCTTCTGACCCTGTTACTCTTTCTTCTCTTTTCTCTGGTTTTATATACCTTAACACTTACATCCATCTGAAATACCATGTATCTGTTTTGTATTCTTTCTGTCCCCATAACAGTGTATGTTTCTAAGGATAGCAATTCTGTCTGTCGCATAGTTTATATTGCATGGAGATACTCTATAAGTATTTACAGATTAATTGGTGGACAAGGAAGGTGTCTCAGAGGAAGTACATACAAGGTACCCTGTAACTCAAAGGAGAAGGAAATCAGGAAAGAAGGTGGATCGTGAGCTAAGCATTGATATGTAGTAGATGAGGAATATTCCAAAGGAACTGAATTGACTTTATGGAACATGCATTAGTATACATGGAATGTCACATACCCTAAATCCCAATTTTGTAGGACAGGCCAAGAGGACAGGCAATTTTAGCTATGCTCCTGGCCACCCTGACCTAGGTACATGTGCCTTGTGTCAGTCAGATTTCCAATTGGCCAGTACTGAATACAGAGGTGCAAGGCCCCTGGGAATTATTCTTGGCAAAACCACTTGCAGAATCACTTTGGAGAGAGGAAGAGGAAGGCAGAAAGGGCATAGATGTGGAGAGGTAGTGGAGAGTAGCCATCTAGATATTCTTCTAAAACCTGGAAACATAAAAATGATATTCAGTGTCTAGATCCATACAGAATAATCCCTCTACCTAGGTTCTTTCTGTCTTTACCCACAACTTCTGATATTGCAGCTTGTGCCCTATTCCACATTGAGCTATTCTCTCACTGAACCTCTTAGACCCTTGACTTCTCTGAGGCTCTGCTTCTGTATTTATAAAATGAAAGTGTTAGGCATTCCAAAGGTCCCACCTAGTTTCACCATTCCGTAAAAACAGTAGAAAATAAAGTTGGAAAATTTTGAAAAGTAGTAAGACAGGAAGACTGTATCTAGGTTGTGGGGAGTCTACCACGCTAGGCTAAATGTCTGTATATTTTTCTCTGTGTTATAGAGAGCCACTAAAAATTCAAGCAGGACAGCGATGTGCTAAGTGCTGTGGAGTGAAAAAACACTGTCCAGTGAATTGGGGGCAGGGACACAGTGATCAGAAGTGGCATGATCATTTAAGAAGACATACGGGAATGCAGGGGAAAGATGATTCAGATCTGAAGTAGAGTGCACTTGATGGGGGAAAAGTATGAGAAGCTGAACTTGGTGACATTGTCTCAGTTTCTGGGTCTTAGGCAGAAGACTGAAGGCAGCGACCTCCTCTCGCTCATGTTCACTGCTCCCCCTGGTGCCTTGCACCTAGTGGGCGCATGCTGGATATTGGTTGAAAGGATGAATAAGAGTAATTGGATGTGGTCAAGTGGGAGCTTAAGGTTACAGTGAGATTCAGAATTTGAGTAACTAAAAGAATAGCTTAAGGGCAAAAAGGAGTGCTAAAGTAACGCTAGGTTAGAATGTGAGTTACTATTAACTTAAATCACAAGAAACAGAGCCGGTCAATTAGGAGAAAATGTACCCCTAAAGGAAAGTCAAATTCAAAAGCAATGTAAAGGGTAACAATGAAAAGCTCTTTTTTATTTCTGTTAGTTTACAAGCTCCATTTTCTTCTTTCCACTTTGCATCAGATAGATACTCGCCACTGGCAATCCTCCTTGTCTATGTCCCAAGGTCATTTTATTTAAGGTTACACTTAAATAAGGAAGGGTTGTCAAATCAGAGGATAGAGACAGGATTCTGAGGAAATGCCCATGAGATCTATTTGAAAACATATCCTTGCAAGTCATCGCATCACAGAAATCACAGTCCACGATGTCGAAACTGCCAAATTTTTGAGGTTGCATCTTAGACCACACACACAAAAAAAATTTGTGTCTGCATCTCCAAGTGTCTTTGGTTTAGAAATTGGAATAATAGGACATCCGATCAGGCTTCCTCACAAGACATCCAGTATTTTTTGCACTTCTAGTGGCAGAAACCTGGTTGGTGGTCTAAGCCAGGAAGGAAAGTGATATTTTAGTTGGTAGAGGAAAATAATTGTAAGTTTATTTTTTAAAGCCATGATTTATTTTAAAGCTAAAATAAGAGATAACTCTTATTTAAAATCAGTTTTTACTGGTTTTGTTTTGTTTTGTTTTGTGACAGGATCTTGCTCAGCTGCTAAGTTACCCAGGCTAGACTTGAACTTGCCATCCTTCTGCCTCAGCCTTCCAGAGTGCTGGGATTATAGGCATGTGCACCACACCCAACTTGTTTTCCTTTTATCTGAAGGGCTGGCTGGTCCTCATATGTGAGTGTGTGATTACATGGTCAGACACTGACATTCATTCCAGGGAGGCGAGGTGACATCTATGTATCCAGCTCTCTCCTTCAGCAGGAGAAAAGAAGCTGGATTCCCTGATGCTGCTTTGCTCCCAAATTCTACCTAATTCAAATTCACAAAATCTAAAGAGGTGATGCTTTCCTTGAGAGTGTACGAAACCTGTAATGCTACTTCGTGGCAGTTTTGTTTATGGCAAAACTTTGAAAGTTTTTGGTTTCATAATGTTAGCAATTTGAAGGATTTAAATAAGTAAAAGCCTCAGCATTCTCCATGCAGTGATTACTTAACACCCATTTAAAATTAGCCCAGAAGATCAGTGGCAGTTAAGCCCCCATTCTTCTCTTTGAATGGTAATTCTGTTCTCAGGATCAGTAGGAATAAGAAAAAGATGAAAGAATACTTATTTCAAAAAGGCACACATGGATCACTTACCTGCTCACTTCTTGCTGCTTTTGCTTGAAAAAAACCAAGTGGCTGAACAATAATAGTGGGGAGGGGCTGAGAGAGGGCCAGGAAGAATCTGAATCTTAGCCTCATTTATGGGAAGAGAAGAACCAGAGACATAGAGTTTGGTTGGTGACAGTTAGCTTCTTTGTTGTGTGTAGGGGGCTACTATTAAGAGGCTGATTTGGGGCTCTGCCTTCTCTTTCATGTATTTTTTCTTTTCCTTCTCGAGGAAACTTGAAAAGAAAGGGCAAAGGAACCAAGTAACATAAGGTGAGAATCATCTCTATTTATAATTAAGCTCCTAATTCCTCAGGTTGCTGTTTCTGAAACCCAGGAGAAATCAAGTTCTGTCCTAGAAGCCATTGGAAGAGAGAGAGAGAAGGAAGAAAATGAGCTAAGCAGCTTTCTCAGCTTGTGGGTCAAGGGGTGAATCAGACTGAGTTGGATTTAAGATCATAGTTGGTAGAATATAAATAGAATTTTTCTAATTTTCCTGAAGGAAGAAAACTTAGAAGTTTAGGAAGAGGGAGTTCATCCTCTGAGAGATTAACTTTTCATCAGAATGTGACAAAGCTGGCATCCTGGGGCCTGCGCTAACAAAAAGAAGCTGAGTATATACAGGGAAAAAGAAGACTGGCATCTTTATGAAATATTAATTTTCTTACCCCAGTCTTATTTTCTCCGACTCCCGAAAATCATCAACCCTTTTTGTTAGCCCTTGAGGGCTTTAATGTATTTGACACGTTACATTATTTGCTGAGAGTTTAAAATGTGGTTGCTTTAGAGAAATAAGAAAATACTGTGTTCTACTAACTTCTTTGAAGAAAGCCTCTGGAGGCCTCCAGGGAAAAGATGCTCAGATACCTTGTTAAGTTTCAGAGGAACATTCAGACTTGTTAGCCCAAGTTAGCTGTAGCTGTAAAACTAAGTCCATTGCCCTTTTGGATCAGAGGTCTGTCTCCTCTGTGAGCTGGATCCAGGACATGTTGGTATAACCTGGTCAGAGGGCTCACCTGCCCCGTGCTTGGGTCTGGGGACTCTTTTGGTGCAAGTTGACCTTCTGTGTGTCCTTCCTTCTCATAAGGTGCAGTTACATTCTACTTCTCCAGGCAAGCTCCTTACAAAAAAGACATTGTTTCAAAAGACTTTCCCATTAGCCCAGCCCTTCCTTCCCAACAGTTACTCTAACTGAACACAAAAACCTTTCTTTTCCTCATCGTGTCCATCCCTTTTCTCTTCTAAGAGAAGAATTACAAACTCTTGTTGCTGTAGAAGTGGTGGCAATCATTAGAGGATGACATCCTAAAAATAGAACCTTTAGAGAGAAGAAGCAATTGGGAAGCGAGCAACCAGTGGCCATTCAAGAAGTGATTGGGGTGAGGCAGGGAGCTTAGAAAAGAGGGGAGTAGAGAGGAAAGAAAGGAGGGACCGTAGAGTTGGGAAGGGAAGACAATGTTTTAGAGGAAGGATAGTTCGGGCAAAAAAGTCTGTCTTTTGCTTATCTCCCACTCACAAGTCTGAGTGATGTCTCTCTCTCTCTCTCTCTCTCTCTCAATATAACATGATAGGTGAGTACTCCGGGTCAGTATGAGAGTTACAGAAACAGCAACTTCAGCAGCAAATGGCTTATATATCACTAGCTCTGGAATTACTGGCACTTTCATCTCAAAAAGCTCTTCCTTCTTCTTTTGGATATCCTCACAACATCAACCTAGCAGCCACCATGTTAAAACCCTCCTCACTCTGAAGCACTGTCATCTGTGAAAGACACTTAGGGAAACCATTGAGGAACGAGAGTTCCTTTGTAAATTGCTGCTGCATCAGAAGAAAAGCTGAGGTAGGCATGTAGAACTTTATTTTATACACCACAAACAGACAAACAAGTCTCAGATTTGGAATCCAGAGTTAAGAAAAGCATTGATCCCACTGGGCTTTGAGAACAGGCAATGGTTTTTCATATTTCTTCTTTGCTACCATTATTTACATAACAAATCGCTGTGAAATGCAATCACGTCAGATGTTGGAAATAAACTCTTTGGGGTATAGCTATTTTTAAACAATCCATAGTTATAGGACTACTTTAAAAACATGCAAAGCCTGAGTTTGTATTCCAAATTATAAGTGGTTGCAGGAAATCTGTATTGTTAGGCTGGTGCCTACCCATGGAACAGAAAAGCTTTTTCAACATAGCCTGAAATCCCTCAGGAATGATGATGTTTAAAAGAGTTGCAAAAATTCAAATTGGTCATGGATTGAAGCCTTATATTTCTAGGTAGGCACATGGACATCCCTGATTCCATTTTCTCCCCACCCCCATTTTGCAGAGCATTAAACCGCTCTTGCGAATATTCACAATGCTTTCCCCACCAGAAGATTTTATTTATGACACTGAGAACAAGCATTCCTTCCCCACCTTCATTTTTCACCCCCAGGGAATCAGAAGTTAGTCAAAAGAACGCTGCATTCTTGGAGATTATTTGCATGAGTGGATTATATGCGTCACCATGAGAGAGGTTGTGTTCTACTGGCCCAAGCTTATTGCTGCCACAAAAAGACTTTTCCTCCGCCTTAGTGAGTTTCATTATTGTGCTCCTGACCTGTGCAACCTCCACCCGCACACACACACACATGCACCCAGCCTCATTTAGGCTACTTCTCCCCAGGCCTCCTTGAGCCTGGAAGACCAGATCTACTTCCCCTTCCCTAGCCATAAAACACATACTCTCCAAAACTGCCCTCATGTCCAATCTCTCCTACATAAACTTTCCAAATGTCTATGGTATTTGAGATGTATAATTAAACTAATAAAAAAATACTAGCTAGCATGTATTTAACACTCTGAGTCAGATTTGCCTCCACTGTTGTCTCCATTTTATGTATGATGAAATTGAATTCAGACAGGCTAGAGCTTTTTGATGAAGGTGGAACTTGCCGAGGACAAGTTCAGAGTTTGATGTGGGATTCTGGTAGCTTGGGCAAGAGGGGTTGAGTAAGTGGAGAGAGGTGAGAGAGGTGAGGTGTGTATAGATGGTACAGCCTACTAGACTTAGTCGTGAATCAGATTCCTCCAAATCTGGAAAGTCCCAGTTCAGGCCTTCTTCACGTGCCATGTGCCCTACCTGGAACACTCCCTGGCCCCTTGCTGCTACTGTCCCTGTCCTAATTCCCCCCTTCCTTCACATCTGTCTATCCTTCCTCCTCAGAGAGATAGAGCTGGCCTTAGACATACTCTTGTGTCTAAATTAGTTTCCCTCTGTTATTACTATTGTGATTGTTACTCTTTCTCTCACCTTTATGGCACTTCTTTTAGCTTTTAAATATTTGAGAAATTATGCAGCTAATCATAGAAGGAAGCTGTTTCACTCACTTTAGTATCCTTCCTCTCTGGTTGGCATGCAGTATATGCTCAGTAAATGTGGGCAGAATTTATCCAGGAAAAGAAAAGGAAAATTTAAAGAATTCATTTAGATCATAAATGGAATGAAATTCCATCATAGTGGAAATTTATATGGAGCTGAAGACAAAATTTATAAAGAAAAATCAAACTCTTCCTGCCATTATCTAAACAAAAGAATAAGGCCAACATTATGATCTGTGGAAAAAAACCAACAAAGTAATGAAAAATGGAAGACTATGAATCATAAGTAACACTCCCTAGAATGAATGCTCAGTCGTGCTTAAGTTAAAAATAAAATCTATAACAATCAATGTCTAGTCAGAAGCAAACATTGCCAGATTTTAATGCATTGTCATTTGTTAGAACATCTATTTTAATAACTTTATTTATTTAAAAATATGGATTTATTTTCAGTCTTTTGCCTTACAAGTTTCTAAAATATGGGAAGGTATGAATGTAGGACACTTTATCACATCCAGAGAAGTGAAGTTCTCTTTACTGGATCACATGCTTTTCAAAATAAAGCATTAAAAAGGGTTGCAGGTAAAAGAAATCCTTCTTTATTTATTTATTTCTCCTTTGGGTCAGCATACGATCTCTAAGAGGGGCGGGAGATTTAGCTCAGTGGTGCTGCCGCCTCAAAATCACAAGGTCCTCAGTTTGATCCCTGCTACCAAAAAAAAAAAAATCTCTAAGAACAATACCTTCTAACTGCCACATGGAAGAAAGAGGTTCAGTGTCCACCTTATTTTTTGTGGATATTTATCTAAATCTCTTCTTGCTTCCCATCACGGAGGTCTGAGACCTTAGGGAGTTATATCTAGATGTAGAACATGGTTTTATATGCCAGGATCTGATAGTTGTAACTATTTTCATCACTCACAGATCTTGGCCTTCAAACAGATGAAGGGGTGATTTATACAGACTGGCAGGGGTCTGAGAATCCTTATTGCTTTAGTAAGCTGAGACAATAGACCCACCATAATGACTTCAAATATGGCGTCTTTAAATGTGATTGCATCTGTGTGCTGTCAGCTCATGTACTATAGGTGCTGAGTACCAGTCCGAGGAAACTGGCCTCCAAGGCAGGATGAACTGCTCCATTGATTCCCACCAGTCTGTTATAGCATCTACAACTGGAGTGCTTCATATAATTGAAGTTAGATTGAAGGAAATGTTTTGCTCTTAGAAAACTATCCTGTACTCCTCTGTCCTAGGCCTGTGCTATTCACTAGCTACAAACACTAGCAGCAGGCAAGTAGAAGGTAATTTCTTAGTTCTCCTAGTGCATACTTCTGAAGAACCATAAGGTTGATATAACTTTTGCCTGAGTGTCGTTCTTCCACTTTGTGGGGAAATAAGATTAGCCTCGTGAATTGTTACATAGCCTTAGACTAGATATTGCATAACAGATTTTTGTTATTAGATATTTGACTAGCTGTATCAGTATTCAATTAAAATAGACCTTGAGGAGACAGTGTTTCTTTATTTGGTAATACTCTGCTTGCTTGAACTTACCTTAAAATAAAAATTCTGAAAACTTCAATTAGAATGAATAAATATTCTTCAGATTAATTTTGACTTTATAAATTTAAGAGCAGTCTTTTTCTGATAATATTAATTAAATGGCCAGTGATCATATGAAATAATGTTTATCAACAATCAGATTCACTTTACCAATTTGAAATTGTTTTTCTTTATTTTAAAGAACACAGCTTTCCTAATCAAACATAGCTTTGCCTCAATGTACTATCACAGAGTGGCATTGGAAAGAGTTTCTAAATTAAAAGTAAAGCTGTATCTCTTTTAGCAAAAGGAGAAAATTACTCTTTAGAGTTTATTTATTGGAAATAAGCAAAAAATAAAAAATAAAAATTTTTGCACAAGTTCATTAAGTTTCATACCTTAAGAACTAAAATAGCTTTATATAAAACTATTTCTGCCATATACATACATCAACAAATCATACTTTTATTTCAATTATTTCTTAAAAGGAGTAACAGTTTCTTTTTAAATACTTATAAAAAACTGTAAAACTCTTTTTAACTTCAGAGGGAATGAAACCCTCCCATCATTCAAATTAAAATATGAAATAAAGTGAGACTGTCATCTTTTCATTTTGGCATCACAAACGTGAGTCTTCTATTGTTGTATAAGCAATGTAATTACATGAAAGTCAGAAGTTCAGCTAAAACCCAACCTAAACAATAAGGAGTGTGGAATGGAAATTAAGAGGTCTTGTACAGGAAAAGAAAGCCCCAAAGTCTGTTAAGTAGTGAGAGTGTCCTCCCAGTTTAGTTTTAAATGGGCACCATCCTCCACTGATCCTTGTGTCTGGGGCCCAGAAATTGGGTGCAGGAGTCCTCTCCAGCGGCTTGTTTGGAGCCTGCTGAGGGGTGGAGGGGAACAAGACTGTGTGGCTGTTGGTTGATGGCTGTGTTCTGTATGAGGTGATTGACAAATGGTGGCTTTCTAGGAGAGAGTATGAGTCTAATGATAACTCTAACTACTTCCTTTTGTCTCACAGTTTCGACAATAGTTTAAACACAAGTATTTCTTTCATTCTCTGAAGAAATGGGTAGCCTCTGCTGTGAATTGTCCTCTGCAAAGTACAATAGAAATTCTGCAGAATTATCCAAATTGTTAGATCTTTTAACAGACTAAACCCCATTTGCTATTAGAAAAGCCTAGTGAAGAAAGAAAACACTAAATGATAAAGAATTTTAAAATTACTTATTTAGTTACTTTGTTCTTTTTTAAATAATTTATTTCCTACCGTCCCACTGCTCCTGGCCCATAGGAAGGGGCTTCTGGGCTACCATCCAGCCTGCTGTGCCTGGCCCAGAGGGAGGGGCTTCAGAGCTGCTGTCCCACTTCTCCCAGCTCAGAGGAGGTGAGCCACATGGGTGCCAACAGCACCCCTCCCCCAGGTTGAAATGAGAAGACATGTAAATAAGTCTCAAAACCAGACATCTAGATCACCTACAGCAACCCCAAAGGGAAAGGAGATGAAACACTCTGATACTCAACCACCTGGACCCACTGAGCTGGCAACAAAAGAGGATCTGGAAATAATGAAATCAGAAATAATTTCTCAGATAACAACAGAGATTGTGCTCATAGTACAAGACATGATTAATAAATCTAGAGAGGAGCTAAGGAACATGATAAAATCCCAACATAGGAAACAAATGGAATCCATAAAACAGATGCAAATAGATTTCCAGCAGATGAAAAACTCCACTGAAAGTCTACACAGCAGAATGAGCCAATGTGAGGGCAGAATTTCAGATATAGAGGATAAGATTGCAATTAGTGACCAGGAAAAGAAAAATTTGTTCAAAATTATAAGGGAACATGAGAAATCAATCCAGCAGCTGCTAGATGATGCAAAGAAGAATAACATAAGACTGATTGGAGTCAATGAAGAAACAGGAGAGAGTGCAGATGACATAAAAAAAAAAAAAACTGTTCACAGAAGTAATGGCAGAAAACTTCCCAAGCAGGGGAAAAGAACTTGACATACAGATAAGTGAGGCATATAGGACTCCAAATAGCCTTGATCAAAAAAATCTACACATAGGCATATCATTGTTAAGATTCCAGAAACTCAACAGAAGAACAAAGCTCTCCAAGCAGCTAGAGAAAAGAAACAAATCACATACAAAGGAAAGCCCATCAGAATCACAGCAGACTTCTCAACACAAACCATCAAGGCAAGAAGAGCTTGCAGTGACATATTCCAAGCCCTAAAAGAAAACAGCCTCCAACCCAGATTGATGGACCCTGCAAAACTATCTTTCAAAATTGATGGAGAAATAAGATACTTTCACGACAAAGAGCACCTTACGAACTTCATGAATACCAAACCAGCACTCCAAAACATTTTAGACAATACCCTAGGAACAGACAATGAGGATCACAACCCCACGAAGCAAAGCAAAATGAACCCATCTGTCATAACAAGAAATTAAATGTAAAGGGGGAGAACCCAACAAAAAAGAAAAAGTCATGACAATGATAAATCAATATGTTTCAGTTATAACCATCAATGTTAATGGTCTCAGTTCACCAATCAAAAGAAATAGACTGGCAGAATGGGTCAAGAAGCAAGATCCAACAATATACTGCATACAAGATACACACTTAATTCAAAAGGAAACTCATAGACTGAAAGTTAAAGGGTGGAACACAATACTCCATGCAACAGAACCTGAAAAAAAGCAGGAGTAGCTATCCTCTTTGCAGATCAAGTAGATTTCAAACCAACACTGATTGAGAGACAAAGAAGGACACTACATACTTGTAAAGGGAGCAGTCGAACAGGAAGAAGCAACAATCATAAATATCTATGCACCAGACACTAGTGCGCCCAACTATATAAAACAAATACTAATGGACATGAAAAGTCATATATGCACTAATACAATTGTAGTGGGGGACCTCAACACCCCACTGTCACAAATGGATAGATCAACCAGACAAAAAATAGCTAATGAAATACTAGAATTCAATCAAACTCTTGAACAAATGAACTTATCAGATGTTTACAGATCAGAATATACATTCTTCTCAGCTGCACATGAGTCATGCTCCAAAATAGACCACGTACTCGCTCCTAAAAACATATTTAGTTAAGTGCAAAGGAATTGAAGTTCTCTCCTGCATATTATCAGACCATAGTGCAATGAAATTGGAGATCCATAGCAAAAGAAACTGGAAAAATTTCATAAACACATGGAAATTGAACAACACGCTTCTTAATAAACAATAGGCCACAGAGGAAATTAAAGAAGAAATCAGACAGTTACTTCAAATAAATGACAATGACAATACAACATATCAGAATCTATGGGACACAATGAAATCAGTCTTAGGCAGGAAATTCATAGCAGTGAATACGCATATTAGGAAAACAGAAGGAGCCCAATTAAAAAACCTGATGGTGAAACTCAAGCAGGACAAACCTAAAGCTTATACAAAAGAAGAAAAAGAAGAAAAAGAAGAGCAGGACAAACTCAAAGCTTATACAAGGGAAGAAATTATAAAGATCAGAGGAGAAATCAATTCAATGGAGACTAAGAGATTGATACAAAAAATCAATGAAGCCAAGAGTTGGTTCTTTGAAAGAATCGACAAAATTGACAAACCCTTAGCCAACCTTGTCAGAAAAAGGAAAGAAAAGGCCCAAATCCATGCAATTAGGAATGAAAAGGGTGAAATTACAACAGACCCAGCAGAAATCCAGAGGATCATCAATACCTACTTCCAGAACCTATATGCCAATAAGATGGACAACACAGAAGAAATGGACAAATTCCTAGATACATATGAATTACTCAAGTTGAACGAAGAAGACCTAAAAATTCTAAACAACCCAGTATCAACCAATGAAATTGAAAATGTACTAAAAAACTGATCAACTAAGAAAAGCCCAGGCCCTGATGGCTTCACTGCTGAATTCTACAAGACATTTAGACAGTAACTACTGTCACTACTGTTTAAACTCTTCAATGAAATTGAAAGGGAAGCAATACTCCCTAATTCATTCCTGGAAGCAAGCATCACCTTGATCCCCAAAGCAGAGAAAAACCCAACTGAAAAGGAGAGCTATAAGCAAATCTCACTAATGGACATAGATGCAAAAATCCTTAATAAGATACTGGCAAACAGAATGCAGAAGATCATCAAGAAGATCATACACCCTGATCAAGTGGGATTCATCCCAGGGATGCAGGGATGGTTCAACATACACAAATCAATCAGTGTAATACACTATGTCCATAGAGCCAAGGACAAAAACCATATGATTATCTCCACAGACACAGAAAAAGCATTTGACAAAATCCAACATGCATTTATGATAAAAACCTTTCAAAACATTGGAATAGATGGTCTCTACCTCAAACTGATAGAAGCCATCTATGAAAAACCAACAGCCAATATCATACTAAATGGTCAAAAACTGAAATCCTTCACACTAAAATCAGGACCAAGACAAGGATGTCCACTATCACCACTCTTGTTCAATATAGTTCTGGAAACTTTAGCCACAGCAATTAGACAAGAGAAAGAAATAAAAGGAATAAAGATAGGAAATGAAGAAGTCAAATTTCATTATTTGCAGATGACATGATACTCTATATAGAAGACCTCAAGAACTCCACCAAAAGTCTTCTAGACTTAATAACCAAATTCAGTTAAATAGCTGGATACAAGGTCAACACACAAAAATCAATAGCTTTCCTCTACATGAATGACAGACTCACTGAGAGAGAAATAGGGCAAATAATTCCTTTCACAATAGCATCCAAAAAACTGAAATACCTAGGAATCAACCTAATGAAAGAAATGAAAGACTTCTTCTCTGAAAACTATGGCACTCTGAAAAGAGAGATTGAAGATGATATCAGAAAATGGACAGACATCCCCTGCTCCTCGGTAGGAAGGATTAATATAGTGAAAATGGCCATACTTCCAAAACTGCTACATAGATTCAATGCAATTCCAATTGAGATCCCAGCAGCATACTTCATAGACCTTGAGAAAACAATCCAAAAATTCACTTAGAACAAGAAGAGGCCCAGAATAGCAAAAGCAGTTCTAGGTAACAGAGATATGGCAGGGGGTATCACAATCCCCAACCTGCAACTTTACTACAAAGCTACTGTGATAAAAACAGCATGGTACTGGCAAAGAAACAGACCTGAGGACCAGTGGAACAGATTAGAAGATGCAGAAACAATGCCAGACACACTCAGCCATCTCATCTTCGATAAAGGAGCCAAACACCCTCACTAGAGGAAAGATAGCCTCTTTAATAAATGGCACTGGAAAAATTGGGCTTCAACTTGCCAAAGATTAAAACTAGACCTTTATCTCTCTCCATGCACTAAACTAAAATCAAAATGGGTTAAAGATGTAAATATTAAAATAGAAACGCTGAACCAGCTGGCCCAGAGGTTAGGTAGATCTCTTGAAGACATTGGTGTTGGAGAAGATTTTATGAACAAAACCTCAGTTGCCCGTGAACTAGCACAAACAATCAACAAGTGGGATCTCTTCTTATTAAAAAGCTCTGTACAGCAAGAGAAACCACCAGCAGTGTGAAGAGACAAGCCACCATGTGGGAAAAAATCTTCACCTGCTCTTCCTCAGACAAAGGTCTACTATCTCGAATCTATAAAGAACTTAAAAAGATCAGACCTCCCAAATTTAAAGACCCAATCCAAAAATGGGCATCTGAAATGAACAGACATTTCTCAGACAAAGAAGTAGAAATAGCAAATAAATACATGAAAAAATGTTCAACAACACTGGTCATTCAAGAGATGCACATGAAAACAACACTGAGATTCCACTTCACTCCAGAAAGAATGGCTGCTGTCATGAAATCAACCAATAACCAATGCTGGCGGGGCTGTGGGGAAAGAGGAACCCTGCTCCACTGCTGGTGGGAGTGTAGACTGGTGCAAGCACTGTGGAAATCAGTATGGAGATACCTCAAAGAACTAGGACTGGAAGTCTCATTTGACCCCATTCTTCCCCTGCTGGGTATCTTTCCCAAAGAATTAAAAGAATCATACCAGGGTGATTATTTCTGCTTTGAATTTTTCTACAGCCTCATGTATCTTCTTTGTTACTTCCTGTGCTATGAGTTAAGGGTGTCTAGGTGGTTGATTATCCGACTTTTCCACCTCATTTCCCCCAGAATTTCCTTTTTGAGGCATGGAAGCCTTCGTTTGTGCCTTGCTTAAATGTCTTCTCATTTTTGTTTTTGGTACTGTCCTTTGTTTAGTTACTGGGTTGATATTTCAAAATTGCTTAATGCAGGTATCTTTGTTGGTTGTGTTTAAAACCCTTGTGGAATGATTGCTTTTCAGAAGTGTCTTCCAGATATGGCTTGTGTTTAGGTTTTGAGGCTCTAATGACTCTGAGGTTATTTTATTTTCCTTATACCAGGAAGGAAAACTGATTAGATCAATCACAACATGTTAGGCCAAATGTTACAATCAGCAATGCCGTAGCATCAAGCACAGCTTAGAAAATGACAATTTGTGGTAGTTATTAATCTATCACATTTAACTATGTGAAGTATAATCCCCTGTGCCTCTGTAGTGAAGGACCAGGTAGCAGAAGAGCCATAAGGCGGGGCGGGGGGTGGGTGGGTATGGAATTGGGCCTTGCAGGCACTGGTGGGGCTAAACAGAGCAGGGGATAAAGGCGGGGCGGGGCTCCAAGCCTCCCTGGACTTCACTGTGCCTTGGACAGGAACCAGAACACAGCTGAGGAGCCTCAGGCTCCTTGGCCGAGCCATGTAGAAAAACTTCAGTAGCATGGGAACTAGCACAAAGAATCAACAACTGGTACTTCATCTTATTAAAAAGCTTCTGCACTGAAAGAGAAACTACCAACAGAGCTAAGAGACAACCTACAATGAGGAAAGAAATTTTTAGCAGCTGTACCTCAGACAAAGGTCTACTATCTAGAATATATAAAGAACTGAAAAAAATCAGACCCCCCAAATTCAAAGACCCAATTCAAAAATGGGCATCTGAAATGAACAGACATTTCTCAGACAAAGAAGTAAAAACAGCAAATAAATATATGAAAAAGTGTTCAACATCACTGGTCATTCGAGAAATGCAGATGAAAACAACACTGAGATTCCACCTCACCCCACAAAGAATGGCTGCTATGAAGAAATCAACCAATAACAAATGCTGGCAGGGGTGTGGAGAGAAAGGAACCTTTCTCCATTGTTGGTGGGAGTGCAGACTGGTGCAACCACTGTGGAAATCTGTATGGAGATACCTCAAAGAATTAGGACTAGAGGTCCCATTTGACCCAGCTATTCCCCTACTGGGTATCTTCCCCAAAGAATTAAAAGAATCATACCACAACGATATATGTGAACCTATGTTTATAGCGGCACAATTTGTAATAGCTAAGGTTTGGAAACAGCCCAAGTGCCCATCAGCTGGAAACTGGATAAAGAAGATGTGGTTTTTAAATAAAATGGAGTACTACTCAGCCATAAAGAACAAGAAACTAGAGTCATTTATAGCTAAATGGATGCACATTGAGGCAAGACTCTTAAGTGAAATAAATAGGACACACATGTGTAAATACCAAATAGTTTCTCTGGTGTGAGAAGCTGAAAGTGTAAATAAGGACTAAAAGATATAATAGATAATGTGAACTAGGAAGAAAAGGGGCAAAGGGGAAGGGGAAGTTGGAGGGGTAGGGGAAAGAAAGGGAATGGAATTAATATGAGAAAATGGAAAAATGGAAACAAAATCTTTGTAAATAGGGAGGAATGGAGGGGTTGAAGGGAGGGCTGGGCAAGGGTGAAGAATAAGATCCAAGAGAGATTATGTAAAGGTGCAAATTTCCAATGATGAATGTCATTATATTGTATACCTAGGATGTACCAGTGATTAGAATGAATAATCGATAATGCAAAATGGGAAGAAAAGGTCCAAAGGGGTAGGAGTCGTGGGAGGGACAGGGGAAAGGAAAGAAGGGAAAGGAAAAATGATGAGAAATGGAAAAAATGGAAATAAAGTCTTTGTAAATAGGGAAGGGTGGAGGGGGTGAAGGGAGGGCTAGGAAAGGGGAAAAAATAAGAACCCAGATGCATTATGTAAAGGTACAATTCCCAATGAGAAATGTAATTGTGTTGTATACCTACAATGTACCAATAAAAGAATTTAAGTAACAAAAATAATAATAATTTATTTCCTTGGGCACATATATGTCTGTGTAATTTGAAACTGTTCCTCCTAACCACCCCTGTACTCACTGGCTGCTCTCGCTATATTTTTGGTAAAACATTCAGTATTTCAGTACCTGGCTTCAGAAAATTGTTTTTTAATTGGCTCCATTATTTTAGAAAATAGAATCTCCCTTTTTATGACTTTCAATAATCAGAATTTATCAAATTAAAAAGAAATCCTGACTCTCTAAAGATAACAGTAAAAGTATAATAAAAGGATACTGGCTTTATTATACTAGCTTTATTATTCTATGTCCTTCCTATTAATATCTGTCTATAGTGATATCCATTGATCTAATTACTTTTAACTGATATAGATTATTCCACTCTATATAAAAATCATGTGTTTCTTTAACCACGTACCTCTTTTCCTTTTTGTTCTTATGTCAGTCATATTGTTCTGGAACTCTACTATAAATGAGAGCCAGTAATCTGTATACTCTTTGTTTTTCATTTGGGATGTTGGAAAGATTAACAAGATAATAATGTAAAAATGACTGGAAGTCTCTTGTTAGAAAGCAGTATTAACATTAAAACTAATGCCACTTTCTTATACATTATGTTTTCCATCTAGAAGGACAAGATTCCTCAAACGTTCTTTTGATTTAAATAATGCATTAGTGATAATCCATATATGAAAGCAGTAAGATTTTAAAACTAGAGGACCTTAATGCTCAAACTGAGCCCAAAATAATGTTGCTAAGACCCAAAGACAATGATTTTGCTCCTCATAAATGATAGTTTAAGCTGGCAAGTAGCTGAGGTCCAGAGTTTTCCTGAGTCCCTAGATGGTCAGTAATGCTGTTTGGATCATAATTTTCGATCTTTCTTCTTGGAAAGATTGACTGGAGGCCACTACGTAAAATCAGTTTGGAAATAAGACTTCTGTCTCACAACATCTATTCATGAAGGAGAGCTATAAAAATAAACATATACCCAGGACCTAATGGAGACATGGCAACAAGCCTAAGGATATGCTATCCCTTCAGCTTCCCTTTTAAGTCCCCCTTGGTTTTATTTTGTTTCCGGACAGAACTAATGCATCAGTTTTAAGCAAGCATTTGTGTGTTCTGAGCTTGTTTATCAAGAAATTAGTTGAAGGAGATAAGAGTGAGTAACTTTGGAAGGAGTTAGCACTGGAAAAACTATACCAGCTAAAAGTCGTTAGACCCAATATGCTGCAGGCACATTGTTATCAAACTATTCTGGGTTGTATCACCGAGTGTTATAATAGAAGGTGATTCTTCGTTCCTACATAAAACTTCCAAAGTAAACGCATAAGTGAGTATGACTTAAACATGGAGCAAAACTTTAGAGTTAAATGGCAAGAAGTCTGAACTTGACTGTGGGTTCAGAAGAACAAGAGGGACCACCTTGTCTCTTTCATTGCTCCCTGATTTCTCCTTAAACTGGTCTGTACTTACCTGAGATCCTGTGATTCTGTTTTTGCTCCTGAAGGCTGCTTCTCCGGTGACTTCCAAGCACTTGACTCTGATGGTCATTTTATTTTTCCTTGAAAGTGAAGCAGCCATTAGGCCTCTTGATGTATGAGAGAAGTGATAGTCTGACATACTTTCTCCAGGGACCACACAGCTAAGTCAGTGATGATTTAGCCACCCATGGGGAGAGTCAGCTCCCTTGACACTGTCTTTGAATTATTTCTAACTTCTGTTTCAAACTTGTTTTCATTATTCAAGTTTTTCTATCCAGATAGTCTTCATCCATGCTTTCCTTGACCTCTGATTGTTAGCAATATCAGCATTTTAGTTTTGTCTTCATTTTCACCTTTCACCACTACTTAACAACATCTCTCAAGCTGACCTTATATTTTAGGTCTAATACACTTTGAAAAAAAGGATAACTGAACACCTAATCCTAACATCTCTTCTTTATGGATAGGCCACAAGGGCAGATATTTCCCCTCCCCAAGAAGGGTTTTTTCCCATCTTAATAATCTCAGAATTTCATTAAGAGAAGCTCAATCCTAGACAAATGCCTGTACAGCACAGCAATTGCAGTGTATGAAGTAGTAAAGAAAATTTAGCGTCTCATTTTTAAGAGGCTATACTGTGTCAAGTTAGTGCTGGGCACTGTTTATATAGTCATCAACAAAATAGATAAACTTGTTATTAGAAAGAGAAAGAAGCTAAAACAAAGCAAATAAGTAACCTATTGTATAATTGCAATTTGTGGAAAGTTTGGGTTTGGTATGAGGGAGAGTTTTAAGAAATCCACTTTAATAGAGTAGATCTTTTTTTGCACTGATGATATTTATTGAAGACATTAAGCCAGGAAAAGATCCAGTAATAGGGAGTATTAAAGAAAAACACCCAAACAGAAGGAATTATCTTGAGGGGTAGGCCTGAGGTTGGTAAGAGGTTGGTGCACTGAGAGACTGGAATAGGCTAATGGAGGGCTGGGAATTTAGCTCAGTGGTGCCGCTGCCTGCCTCACAAGTGCAAGGTCCTGAGTTTGATCCCTGGTACCAAAATAATTAATTAATTAATTAATTAATTAAAAAAAAGGCTGATGGAACTAGAACCAGGGCAAGCCACCCATGCAGGACCCTGAATATCTCGATAAGCAATTAAGATTTTATTCAATATTCAATGAGAAACCTTAAAAGAATTGATAAAATGAATGTCATATCAATATACTTATATTTAAAAGATCGCTCTAGTTGCAGTGTAGCAGATAAATGGAAGGGGGGCAAGAGTAGATAGAAGAAAATTATTGAAGTAACTAGGGTGAAACATGAGTACTTCCAACTTAGGTAGTGGGAATTGAAATGGAAAAGTCTGAATGAATTCAGGAAATGTTTTTGAAGTAGAAAAATCAGGAACATGGATTTAAACATACAAGTTGAAGCAAAAGGAGGAACCAAAACTAATTCCCAGGTTTTGATATCTTAGTACGTAATGATGTTCTTTCCTGAGGGGAAGATGGCTCTGAAAGGAGCAGGGCCCCCTTATAGAGGGCAGTCTGGAGAATGATGTGACTCCCTAGAATTCATGTGAAGAGGAGGTCAAGGAGTCCAAGAGAAGTGCAAATCTGACGTTGAGAATGCACTTAGGGTTAAAGAGATAGATTTGGGATTTATGAAAAGTGGTAGTTGTACGTACTGCTTATCATATAAAGATGAAGGGGGTAAAGAGTTGAGGAGGAACCTTGGGGGCTGAATATATTTACAGTCCGAAAGAATGAACCAGTGGACGTTATTAGAGAAGATGATCACAGTGGTTGAGATTATCAACCAGTATTGAATGTGGACCTATCCAACTTGCTGCTGCTAAGTATTTTTTCACAATAATAAGATTTTCTGAAAATGGTGAGAAACTATAAAGCATTGTCATGAAAGGGGCTTGACTTTGTATACAGAGATTCTTACAAATGAACTAAGTTTTTAAATTTTGTGTTACTTTATGGCTTATATGAAGGGAATTTTGTTTTTCGACTAGTTAAAAAAAATTCTTCTGGTATAATCCCTCAGATTTGTGTCAGGATTTGTACACTTGATGTCTGATATGTTAGGAGGGAGGGAACTATGTAGGAACCTGAGCCTTTGCAAATAACAGGAGAACTTCAGGTCCTGTTCAAGGACACCTGCATGAAGGAAATGGGATATGTTGCTTCCACGTGGTGTACACATTTATTTAATAATATGATTAATAATAAAATGGCTTTCCTTACCCACTCCTGCTCTTGCTCTTACCCCCAGTCCTCCAGTGTGGTACCTGTTGGTGGTAGCATGTGCTGCCATCTCTAAGTCTTTCTGTAAGGACTTGTGCAAGTGGCTTCCACCACTTAAATGAAATCTTATTTTTTCACAGATGCCACTTTATAGAACTGTAAAAAGGGCAGCACATGGCTTTTGACAAAGGCACACAACTCCAACATGGCCGTCCACAATTTTTAGAATAGGTTGTTACAACTCCAGGTTCTGGGACTTCTCACTTACGAGTTGAGAGAAACCCATTTGAGGAAGAGCACTAAAGCATTGTATAACATCTGTATAATTAAACCTCCAGTATAAGATGGAAGAGTGTGCTTTGGGGGCTTTGTTTCCAAATAGTGCCTTTAAAATAGGTATTTTTTAAGGTTAATTATGACTATACCATGGTATCATTTGGCATTTTATTTTGTTTTAAGAGCTAAAAAATATTCAAGGCATACATGAATTGTATTATTGTAGAATCTGAGGGAAGAAATGTAAAACTTTGAGGTTTGAATTGTAAGCAGTTGCTTGGAATTGCAACCTTTGGGGGAATTTTCTTGTTCTGTAGAGACAGCCTCTTTGGAGTAGACAACAGAAAGTTTCTGTCTCTAGACAGAACCATTAAAGTGACACTTGGGTGGAAAAAATGGAGTAGTGCCTCGGTAGATAGTGATGTCCCAGGGTCTGAGAGAGTACCCTGCCTAGTGTAACACTCTGTCCCTCTTTGTCTTTAAAATCTCAGAGAATTGCAAGAGGTTGTCACTTCCATAAATCTAGTGGAGAAAATGAAAATAAAAACTTTGGTCAATGAAATAAAAAAATCAGTATGTGCACTAAATGGTGAAATAGTCATCACTGTGAAGCAAATTAATAAGCTTGAAAGATAGATCAAGTCAAGGAATCCTAGAATAGAGCATAAAGAGAAAAGTTGATGCAAAGTATGGAGAAACACTGATGTAAAGAAAATGGATTCAGAAATTTAATCTATTTAATCCCATATCTATTTAATGTAAGTTGAGAAAGAAATACTCAAACAATACAAGAGTACTTCCTGGAAATGAAAAAGAGTATAGCATTTTTTAAGGACCCCACAAAGACACCAAAGATAAAGGCACACATATACATATTCTTACATTTTTATAACGAACTTTGAGAAGTCAAGGACTTAGAAAATCCTGAGACATAGCAAACTTATCAGCAGCAACACTGGATACACAAAGAGAAGAAATACTTTTTAAATTTTCAGGAGAAAGTTTTTGAGCCTAGAATTCTGTATTTAGCCAAACTATAATTAAAGTGAATTACAGAAGTAAATTCTCTTGAGAAAAACAGACCCAGAGGATAAGTGCTCATAGATCTTCTCTTGAGTTTGCACTTCTTCAAAAGGAACACGAATCCAGGACGTAGAATGGCAAAAGGTATAATGAACAAAGGAATTCCTAAATTAATGGCTTAGTATTAATGGAAAAACATTTGATTTTGATAATCCATTAATAAAAATTGCAGATGTTATCAAGGTGGATTGTGCCACGGGATGCGACGTAAAGCTTTGAAAGAGAAAAATAAAGGAAAATCAGGCCACCCTTCGATTGTTTCAGGTTAGGGTATTGATATACAATTATTCTAGATATCTTTAGAATCACAGCTGCTATTATGGGTGTCGAAGTTCAGACACATTCAATTCATCATGTCCTAACAAGTAAGGGAAAATGAAGCAAAGACAGTTGCAAAATAAATATGCTGGGGATAAATCCAAATACAACCAAATCAAAATAAACCTGAATGGATCAACTTAACCCAGATAGCTGAAAGCTGTAGCCAGGACAATGTGAAGGAGAAAGAAATGAGGCATTTCAGTGTGAGTGGGGCCAGGACAACAAAGAGAGATAGATCTTTTGCAAATGGGAAGGGGGGCAAGAGAGGGAGGGAAAGGAGGAGCGAGTAGGAGGGGAGAGGGACATAAAAACAAATTCAGATGTGTCCTGGACATGTACCAAGGGCCCACAATGAAAGTACTTATTAAGGATCACAAATGTGCACTAATAAAAAAATGTTCATTGTTTGTATACTTTTGATCATCTTTTAAGAAAGATAATGATGTTTCAACACTCATGTTTTGGGAAAGAAGCACACAGGAGTGCACCTCGCACAATTCTGAGTAGTGATCAAAATGTAAAAAAAAAGACAAAAAGAAAAGCAGTTGTATATATTTATGATCTTGAGCGTAAGAAAGACCTTCTTTAAACTTATAAAAGCAAAAGACTTCAAGAAAGTATTAATGACTATTTCAAAATTAGATATGTATACAAATATGTAGTTGACATTAGAAACAAAGTCAAAAGAGGCAAATCATGAGAAAAGATACATGCAACATATGTAACCAAGGATTTGTGCCAAAATCTATGTGATTTGCAAAAATTCAAAAGTTTGATGATAACAATTATCGGTCTATAAAATGATACTACTACTTTGAAGTAGTCTTGACGGTCCCAAATAAATGAAAATTGTGCATACTTGATTATCAAGGAAGATTAGTTGTCTGTATCAGAGAAATCTTGCAGGTTTGGACAGGAGTACTCAGACATTCTGGACAGATATATCACAAATTGATAGCAGTAGTGAAATCTTGGGAAATTATTAAGTGTGTGTTGGGGGAGATAGAAGATACAGAAGATTATTGGAGTATACTTTGTTTTACAAGGAAAATCTTATCACCCCAAGTCATTAAAGATTAACTTTTCAAGATTTGTAATAGTGGACCTTTTATTTTGAACTTAATAGTGTTTACAATTCAAGGCTCTCTCTTTGCAGTTAAAAAAAACCCTGTTATAAATGCATGGTTCCAGGTTCAATCCAGAATTTATGTAACCCTGAATTTCTGTTACTATGCTCACTTGATAGAATAGGAAGAATTTTTAGATGAGAATTAAGTTTACTTATAGCTTTCACATTGCATTGATAGATTTAGGTTAAAAGTTGTCTGCCTTTATCTTTGGGCTTATTAATTTTAAATGTTTAAGTCTCTGTACATTTTTTTTTAAACCCCAATGTGGTTGAACTTCTTTACCATTTGGAATGGAATATCTTTAAAAAGTACATCAAAGGAAGATTATTATCTCCAGTTCTGTTTCAAGTATGTAGAAAATAGTCGGCTATGCACTTAAATTTTTAACTTCATTATATAAATGGCATTAAACCAATCATAAAATAATTGCCAATAATAGGAAATTTTTTCACTGACCTTTTATACATAGCTATGAGTCATTTTTCCTCCTCAAGATGAGAATTTTTTTTTTCCTCTTTTTTAAAGTTAGGTCCTAAATACTCAACTTTTCAGTGTATTTTTCTTCTGCTTTGGTTTTTTTCTTATACGTCATTATATTTCTTTAGGAAACTTCTTTAAATTTTTTTAGGGGAAGGAACAAAGCTAGCAAAGAAACAGATGTGTCCCATATAAAATATGCAATAAATCTTGTCCCACAAATTCTTTGCTCTGAACTTTCTGACAGAAACTGTCAAATATCCACTTTAATTCAGGTATAAAATGTTCACTCCATGTCATGGCGCCAACCACCATATGCCAGAGTAAAGTTAGTGACCAGCCATAAAAACAGCAGCATAAGCACCTTTGAAATCTTACAAGTCATCGTGGGTGAGAACGACCCATATAAATCCATGGGGAATTAATCTCGGCTTTGCTACTATCCTGCTGCGCATTTACAATGGGCTTCTACTCCCACACAGCACTAGTAGTAATACTTTTTAAAAGGAGAGAGAAAATAAGAGAGCCATGCATCCACCTAATGAGATTGGGGGTGGGGGTGGGGTTCATGGATCAGAAAGCGGCAGCTTTCCTACTCCTGCTCTCAATTCTGGCATCTCCGTGAAGAGGCAGACCGAGCCTCAGCTGAACATGTGGGTTCTTCTTCAGCTCGCCCGGCCTGGCTTCACAGATCATGTGAAACTAATCTCCCTGAAGCGCAATCTCAAGAAATGACTTCAGCTTCCTAAATCATCATTATCATCCCACAGGAGGAGGTATGCTGCACTTTTTCACCAGTGAAACTCTTCAAGCCTCTGGTTTCACGAGGTTTTCGGAGTGTTTTTGTTTTTGTTTTTGTTTTTGATTTTTGTTTCCTTTCTGAAATCAGCTCCACACCATTTACACAACGAGCTTTAGGCTTCTACCCAAAGGAAATGGTGGCACTTGAATTTGCCTAATACAGTATGTGAGACATTTTTATTTCTCTCGGATTTTAATGGAGACCTGTTTCCTACAAAGGTGTGTGTGTGTGTGTGTGTGTGTGTGTGTGTGTGTACATGACTTGTCATATAATTAGAAGCTTCATACTTGCTTCCAAGAATATACAGAAACTCAATAGCTGATAATATTTTGATAATCCTTCATAATTAAACATTTTTCTCTTTTAAGATCTCATTTAAGAAATACTGTCAGAAAATTATTTTGAAATGCCATCTCATAAGTTTGTAGAAATTTCTGTTTTGAGTAGGTTCCATCCCTACTTTGAAACAAAGGTGAAGTTTTCAGTAATTTTTTTCAATAATCATAAACTTAAATATAAACAATTGCAAAAGTAGTCATTTAAAAGTCAGCCTGTTCTTTGACATGTTGAAAGAAAAAGAAAGATAAACCATAGATGTACAAATAAAGAGCAAATAAAAGATAGACAATAGGATGCAGGGAGATCTTTTTCAAATGGGAAGGAGAACAAGAGTTAGAAGGAGGAAGAAGGGAAGGAAGGGAAGGGGATTTTAAAAAATTGAAAAAAACAGGGAAATAGAGCTTTTGCAAATGGAAAGGAAAACAAAAGCTCAAGGGAGCAGGGAGGGATGGGACAGATGGGGACAAAACATAAGATCTGTTATGTACATGTACAAATTCCCCATGATATGTAATCATTACGTACTGCAAGCATGAACTAATATAAAAAAGTTTTTAAACAAAAAGCAGGAAACTTCCTTATATATTCAGTACAATTTCAACAATAGATAAAGCACAAATGACTATGTGATTACAAATGGATATCTTCACTTATGAAAATAATTAACATTAATAGAAGCCATTCTTTAGAGAAAGACTTGTGCATTATTTTTATTTTTTTCTCAAACGCCCAGATATTCTACAGTGAAGATTTATTATACATTAAAATTAGAAGATATAAAAATTTGCTAAAAAGGAAAGAAAAAAAGACTTTCATTCTTATTGAATCTATTTTTAAATTGTTACTATAATGAAGTGTTTATTTATTATTTTTACCAACAAAAGCTTTCCACGAGAGTATGCCAAATATTATGGAAAGGTCACTCTGGAAGAATCTGCCTGGAATTGTGTTAAACTCACCATCAGCACTTTCGCCTCAGTAGACATATAAATAATGTGGTTACTTTTAAAACCAAGCCTAGCTCTTTTGTTTCCTTTTCCTAACTGATAATGATCACTTGTGCTAATGGTCCTTCTGCATGTCTTCTATTGGCAGAACAATTAAATGTGTTTTGATGTGAAAAAATATCTTCGGCACCATCTTCTTTGAGAACCCCAGTTTTCCCAGTATTCTCTTTTATTAGAAATATTGCCCAAGAAGCAGACTACTGCTGGTCCTCATCCCACCTAGATACTTGGTAACATCTCAACTATTGAAGTTATGTAATTCTTGAGTACCATTGCTAGTGGACCTAAAACTCCCTCCTACAACAAATTCTTGACTAAAGATAAAGTAAATTAAAATGTATTTTGATATTCAAAGTAATAGCAAGTATGGGGGAAATTAGACATGTATCCGTTTTGGTAAATTAGTTTCCTGAGTATACTTAGACTTTATCAGGGTTCCATAAGACAACTGGCTTAAGGGCAGCAGTGGTTGCTCCATGATTACTTACAGGACATTCTGGTGGTCCACTCACTTTCATGACTGAACATCTGACCAGTTGTTTTCTGGAAGGAGTGCTTCCATTTAACAAATGCCTTAAAGTACAAAATAATCAGAGGTTTAGTGTAAATAAATTTAGATGAAGAAGAAATCTCCTTTAGAAAGGTATGAATGACATGTTGTATTTTATCTCATGTGTGAATATGGTATTTTTCTCTCCCTTAGTTTTAGATTAGTTAAGGCCAGTTTTAAGCTATTAATGCCTCTGACTATGCAGAACAACTTTTTAGCTGAAGTGTACTCTTTATAATGTGATTAAAACCACTCTTTATACTGGATATTTTTCTGGACAATTCATAAAAATATGTGGACTAGTTTCTTTATAGAGACTATATAATTTCACATTTGTGTCCATTAGTAAGATATAAAGGACTTCAATGTAGGTGACTGTCCATGTAAATTTGTGCAAATGCTCGTTTTTCAGTTATGATTTATTTTTCTCTTGTCTCATTTATGACATGACAGTTTTATAGTTTTAAGCAGGAACCTATGAAGAATACCAGTGTGATGTAGTGAAAACTTCACTTGACTGAGGAACAAGTTTGTTCTTTTTTGTCCCAAACTAGTTGTGTGACCTTAGGAAAGTCACTCTTAATGTGAACTGCAGATGCATGCAAACAGCGTCTGTTGCTTTTTCTGATTATACTAAATGAAGCTTGTTCATCAAAAAGCAATTAAAACATATGGAAAACAGACACTATCTCAACTGAAGAGGCAGAAGTAGCAACTGTAATATTTGGTATACTACCTTCTCTATATTATTTCTGTGACCTATATTCTAACATAATTTTTTATAGTTTAAGCTTTATTTTATGTGCTTATAAGGAAACAAAAATTTCAAGATGGAGTGTAATTATATCAAATGAAATAAAGTGTAAACAACAATATAAAGAACATGTATAGGTTATATCTTATAATTTATTTTGAGGTTTCAAAAAACAGTGGTTTTGGTTTTAAAGTTCTAATTCCAGTAGCTAATATAACATTCAAGTAAAACATATTTCAAAATTTATATTTTTAAAAAATAATAACTAAATTATATAACTCTAAGACAACTTGCCTTTACCACAATTTTCAAAATGGTGCTGTTTAATTCTTTTACAGAAAGCAAAGAGGGTGATATAGTTTTTCACCTTCTCAGAAAGTTTCTCACTGGTCAACTAGGTGGTAAGAATGGTGTACAGATGTCCAAATACCAATCCATCAAAGTCAGCAGCCTGCTTATTGAAGAAATATGATTGTGTTTCCGGTCTTTGAGAAAGAGCTTGACAGCACTGGTCAACATCTTCTAAAACTTGGTCTGAAGTCTTGTTTCCCCATCCGATAGTCTCATTTTATGTTAACTTCTCATTGTTTCTGATAGGCCAAAATATGATTCAGAGTCCAAGGGTTAAGGAGATCCATGCTTAGCATGAGCCCTCTCCCCTACTGTAGCTTTGTCACACCATTAAAGATACAATTTCCCAGTCAGCAACATATTGACTAATTCCATGTAGGCTTTCATTTCTGCTTTTTGGTCTTCATCCAATCCATGATTATAAGAATGGCCTTTGCCTTTAAAGAACTGAACTCCTGGACCAAGTTCAGATACTGTGTGATTTCCCACATGAATAAAAGGTACTTTACAAGATGGAGACATACGTTCTGCATTTGGCGTACAAACAGCTTTGATAAGCAGATTACACATCTGCAAAAAGGCAGCAACAGAAGCTGCATTAGCAGAAAGAAAAATTTGCTTGCCTTTCAATTGCTAATATAATGTAGCATTTTCAGGCCAAGGTTCTGTAGCTGAGATCTGGGAGACAAAGGCTCTGCCACTAAAGACATGTCAGCTGGGTAGTGTTGTATCTGCTGTTTCATATTCATTTTTTACTTATAATTATGTCATAGCACTTTCCCATGATATTCTTCTCAAGAAGCATTTGGGGTAAGTGGATCTAGAAAGTGTTTCAAGCCTTGGCAACTTTATTGTAGAGATACACATGTTACTGAAGGAAAAATAGAATACTCAGTTACTCAAACAAGTCTCACAGGAATCCAAAAAAGTTGGACAAGAAAGTGCTATTGTATGACAAATAATTGTGATGGCAGTGGTAATAGTGATTATAGTAATTGACATTTATTGAGTGAATGTGCCAGATGCAGTGTCCAAGCACCTGACAAATATATTTCTTCATTATTGCAGCTGTCTAAAGTAGGTCTTATTATTACTTCCATTCAAAAGTTAGATATCCAAGTCTTGGCCAAATTTAACAGCTTATACAAAGCCAATAGTTAGAAAGGAATGGAGCATTTTGAAGCTTTGGCTCCACCATTATTCACAATATAGTGCCTACCTTGTATGTGAGTTGAAAGGTTTAAGTGATGTGTATGAATGTCTCGGCACACACTGAGTACTCAGTCAATGTTGGCCATAATCAACTCCCACCAGCACCAATCTGATTATCCTGCTCAGTTCCATTACACTACTAACTGAGCAGCCCATCAGCCACTGGACTGACTACATTGCGTGTCATTAGCCGTGGCTGTGTTGTGCAAGGGAACACAGTACAGTATATCATTGTACTACTGGAAAATCCAATATCTATTCAATTGCCTATTTAACTTATTTTAAACTGTAGCATGAGAGGTTTGCACTATGTAGTTTCTTAGGTACTCCTGGCTTCAAAGTTCTCACATGTAAGTTGTATTTTGGCTAGGGTACAAATGAATGAGGTAAGGTGTGAAGAATCAAATCATACCCCTAAATAATACAGTAGTTGTCAGAAGCAGTTGTGGGAAACTTTTAAAAAGTCAATAGGAGAGTTTTATTCAATTTGATAAATGAGGTGCCTTTCTTTAGATTTGTTGAATATCAAGTACTAAAATGCATTTAGATAAATATGATATGCATTTAGACAAATAAAATCCTTACTTTTGAAGAGTACTACATTAAATTAGAAAAATGAACATATGGCATGTTACCACTTTGTTTATGAACCTGCTGCAAATTCAAATTAGCAGCTTCATCAGTAGTCTTCCCCCCCCCATTAAGTTTATTGGTACATTTTTGGTATAAAATACAGTTACATTCATCATTGGGATCTTGTACCTTTACATGAGTATCTTGGTTCCTATTTTTTCCCCTTCCCTTGCCCTCCCTTCAGCCCCTCCACCCCTCCCTATTTGCAAAGACCTTGTTTCCATTTTTTTTCCTCTTATATTTTTTCCTTTCCCTTTTTTCCCTTCCCCTACCCTCCCAATTCCCCTGCTCTTTTAGACCTTTTCTTCCTGTTACACAATATCAATTATACATTTTTAAAATTACAATATCAAGATCTAGGAGATATTACCACACATTTTACAGAATTGGAAAGGACATAGAAAGCATATTACAAAAATCTTTTTTGAAATAAATTTGACAACTGCTAAGAAGGACCATGGAAGACAAATTAATGAAACTAACTCTGGAGGAAATATAAAATTTGAATAGCACCTATTAAAGAAAGTATATTCCTAGCTTGAAAACCTACCTATATGCCAACAGCAAGCTCATAAACATTTTAACTGATAAATTATATCAAACAATTAAAGCAGAAAAAAGAAGGAACACTTCTCCCCTCATCTTAGGAACTCAACATTGTGCTAATCCTAAAACTGGATAAAGATAATAGAAGAAAAAAGTATGAACATAGATAGAAATTTGTTTAACAAAACAAACTATTGGAAGTCAGATCTGGCAGGATGTAGAAAGTGATTTTGTTATAGGGATGACAGTGTTGGTTCAGCATTGGAAGATCCACCCCCAAAAGTCATCATTTAAACAGAGGAAAGGAAAAAGCCATATGATCCTGTCACTAGTTGGAGAAAAAGTATTGGACTAAATTCTACAGCTGTTCATGGTAAAAGCTATCAGGAGCCTAAAAGTAGAACAGAAACTTCTCAATAGATTAAAGACATGTACTCCATACTTCCAGCGACAATGCCTTATATAAATGGAGAAGATAACAATACTTTCTCCTTAAGGTGGGGAACAAGGGCAGATATGCTTACTCTTTATCTGTCCATTAAACTTTGAAACCTAGTCCCCACCAAAATAGTCTGGCAATAAAATGACACAATTAGGATAGGATTGGCACGGCAAAGCAAAATCTTTATATGTAGATGAAATGATCATCTACAGAGAAAATACTAAGAAATCTCTAGGAGCCCCTAGAACTTGTATTTGAATTTAGCAGGAATAGAAAACACAAGGTATATATAAAAATTCAGGTCTGTGTATACTTGCTATAAATGAAGAATTGGATATTGAAATTTCAAAGTTATGTAGGAGTACAAAGGACCTAGAAAAGTTAAAAACAAAAACAAAGACAGTGTTGGAAGATGTTTAGTACTTAATTTTAAGACTTCTTCTAAAGCTACAGTAATCAAGGCAGTGTTGGTGTAAGGAAAGACATATAGATCATTTGAATAAAACAGAGAATCTAGAAATAGAACCACACATATATGGTCCACTGAGTTTTGAAAGATTATTTAACATTAACATTTTATAGAATATAAACTCAATTCAAGAGCAGAGGAAGAGATAGTGTTTTCAGCAATCGGCACTAGAACACCTGGTATCCGTATATAAAAAATTAACCTCAACGCTTTTTTTCCATACATGAAAATAACTTGAAGGGATCTATGAACCTAAATAAGAAAGCCTAAAAGCATAAAACTTTAAGAAGAAATTATAAGGGAAAATATTTATGAATTTAGAGTAGGCAAGAACTACCTAGGATACAAAAGACATGATGTATAAAAGACAAAAATTGATAAATGAGATTCCATCAAAATTTAGAACTTTAAATGACATCATTAAAATGAAAAGTCCTTAAACAGACCATATTTACAATACATATAATCTATGACCAGAATATATAAAGAATTCTTAGAGCTCATTAATAGACATCCCAATTAAAATGTAGATGTAAGAAGATGATAAATAGCCAGTATAGCACAAGGAATGCACTGCAACTCTAGAATCAGAAAAATACTAATCAGTACAATAACAAGATTGAATTATACACTCATTAGGGAGCTGAAGTTCAAAGTTTTAAAAGCCTTGTCATGACTTTTTCTTTTTGTTGGATTCTCCCCCTTTGCGTTTAATTTGTCATGCCCAATGGATTCATTCTGCTGGGTTTCCTGGGGTTGTGATCCTCATTGTCTTTTCCTAGGGTATTGTCTAAAATTTTTTGGAGTGCTGGTTTGGTATTCATGAAGTTCCTGAGGTGCTCTTTGTCATGAAAGTATCTTATTTCTCCATCAATTTTGAAAGATAGTTTTGCAGGGTACATCAACCTGGGTTGGAGGCTGTTTTCCTTTAGGGCTTGAAATACATCACTCCAAGGTCTTCTTGCCTTGAGGGCTTGCCTTGAAAAGTCTGCTGTGATTGTGATGGGCTTTCCTTTGTATGTGATTTGTTTCTTTTCTCTCACTGCTTGTAGAATTTTGTTCTTCTGTTGGATTTCTGGAATCCTAACTATTATATGCCTATGTGTAGATTTTTTTTTGATCAAGGCTAGCTGGAGTCCTATATGCCTCACTTATCTGTATGTCAAGTTCTTTTCCCCTCCTTGGGAAGTTTTCTGCCATCACTTCTGTGAATAGTTTTTTTTATGTCATCTGCACTCTCTCCTCCTTCTTCATTGACTCCAATCAGTCTTATGTTATTCTTCTTTGCATCGTCTAGCAGCTGCTGGATTGATTTCTCATGTTCCCTTACAATTTTAAAGCAATTTTTCTCTTTCTCCTCACTAATTTCAATCTTATTTTCTATATGTGAAATTCTATCCTCACATTGGTTCCTTCTGCTGCACAGACTTTCCATGGAGTTTTTAATCTCTTGGAAATCTGTTTGTATCTGTTTTATGGATTCCATTTGTTTCCTATGTTGGGATTCCATCATGTTCCTCAGATCCTCTATTTTTTTATCTGTGTCCTCTCTAGATTTATTAATCATGTCTTGCACCATGAGCAAAATCTTTGCTGTTATCTGAGTAATTATTTCTGATTTCATTTTTCCCAGATCCTCTTTTGTTGCCAGTTCAGAGAGTCCAGGTGGTTGAGTATCAGATTGTTCCATCTCATTTCCCTTTGGGGTTGCTGTATGTGATCCAGGAGTCTGTCTTTGAGACTTGTTTATGTGTCTTCTCATTTCCACATGAGGGGCTGCTTCTGGCGCTCACAGGGCTCACCTTCTCTGCCCTAGGAGCTTGGGATGGCAGCAGGGGAGCTTCCTTCCATGTTCTCGGACCAGCTGAGCTTCTCTGCCCTAGGAGCCTGGGATGGAGGCAGGGAGCTCCAGTAGTCTTTCTTAACAATGAATGAAACAAGTTGCTGATTTATAAACACTAGGTTTATAATCTCAAGTGGTAAGTATTTGAATAAAAATTTAAAACAGCAACAACAACAACAAAAACTAAGCACATTCCATGCCCTTCCAGAATTATGCACCTTTAAGTTAGTGTTGATACTAAGACAGAGTTGTTTGGAAATGGAGACTTCTTTCCAGTAATACTACACTTACAATTTGTCACCAATGGTTATTAGAACTTCATGACACTAAACCCCCGTGCTTTTAAAACTTCACAAAAGTTTTGATGAAACAAAGTGAGAGCAGCCCTCTTTGAAAAATCTATCTTCTTTGAAATATCTTATATTTTCTACATGATGACTATTCCCTGAAGCTATAGAATTCATTATTCTACATGACACCTAAAATATTCTAAAGTAGTATAGGGAGTCTGACTCCTCTCTTTGGGAATGAAATAGCTAGGAGACAAGGTGGGTGTTATAAGGAAGCAGGACTTACATATTACTATTCTCTAAATGAAAAATCATATTTTATAAATATGCTTATTTAGATGTATTTGTGAAAATAACTAAGAAATGACATCTTTTTAAAAGATATATGTCCCTTCTATTAATGCAGATAAATGAAAGGTATGCATGGGCCTAGAAGATGTTGTAACATGGAGAACTTCAGCCTTTGTTTGAGAATGCAACCACCTGCCTCCCATTAATGTGAAATGCACTCTCACTGGATCATTCTAAAATGTTACTCCCATGGTCTCTTTTAAAGCATTAAGAGTCAGAAAATTTAGAATGAAAGCTGAAATTCCATCTTGGAACTTTCTCTCTGGTGCATATATCTCTGTGGCAAATGTGTAGTACAGTGCAACCCCAAGGTATCACCTTAGCATTTGAGAATTCTGGAGAAAAATAACACCCCCCCGAGAAGAGGCAGGGACATTGGAAAATGTATTAAATTATGAGTCAAAAATCTGTACACTGCCACTATTAGTGCGACCCAGGAAAGTCTCTTCATCAGGCTGGGCTTCCATGTTTTCTACCATAAAATTAAATGGTTAGACTAGATTAGAGCTAGATAAAGGTTACACTGTCTTGCCAGCTTTCTCTAGTATTTGTATCTGTATCAACCTGAAGACAAGAAATGGCTGTGTATATATGGTTCACTTGACTATGCAAAAGCAGAGGGAAAAGGTAACAGAATATTAACAGCTAATTTAAATGGCTTCCTTTTCAGAAGAATGAGTGTTATTCTTCATAAAGGTTAAACACCGATGGTTGTGTCAGTATTGCGAATGGCTGAAAAATTTACCTGGTGGGGAAAGTTCTAATCTGAGGTGAAGGTATATGAGAGGGGAAAAAAATCATAATGTCTTACAGTGGGTTGACTTGTGAAGTGTGGATAAAATCTTCTTCATTTAGATTGCAGTTGTACTCAGACAGGGTTCCCTCCTAAAATTGTGACTTGATAAATCATTTACTTTCGCAATTTTGCTGTAGAGCACAGACTAGATGTATAATCGGATGAACATTTAAGATTATATTATGATTCTTTAAAATGTATTCATCATCTATACAAATAATATACTCATCACAAAATAAAAAGAATACAATTCTTTGCATTATATATAGCCAGGAACATTTGTATAGAGCTTTCTAATTCAAATTATTATACCAATAAGATATTCAGTGAGGAATTTGAACATTATCATACATAGCTTTAAAAGTATAAAAATACAGATGACTAAAGATCATAAATCAATTCGAAGTATGATTTGCCTCAAAATGACCATTTTCAACCATTTGTGAGAGAATGACACTCAATACTCTAGGTCCACCATGGTACATATTGAGTGGCTTGTTCCTAAGAATCTAGAAGGGTCATAGTGCTGTACAGATGGTAGGAATGGGGGCGGACTGAAAAAATAGCTGTTTAAGTCACTGCTTTTATTGTGTGAATCAGCTGATGAAACCTGCTTAAGAACAGCCCCAGGTGCAAGAGTTATGTGATATCAGTATTCTGCTTTTCTTTGATCCCTGTAAAAATATCCAAATTCAGTCATGAAGTACAACTGAAAAAGGTAGATAAAAAATGGTGAAAAAGATGAGCTCTGGAAAGACTGGTTGAACTCAAAAAAGATCTGGGCTGAAAGTAGACAAAATAGTTTGGGGTTTTTTTTGAGACTTCTTTTATCTGGAATTCTTTGATTTGACAACTCTAAAGATCTCTTCAGAATCTTTAGTATGTTGTCTCTTACTTGTTACTTTCACCGGAAGTCTGAGTTTTCTAGTGTACTTTGTCCTCAGGCAGGTGACATGGAAATTAAACTATACTTATATGCCGGGGACCTTAATATCATGTCACTACACAGCCTCTACCAGTGTACACAGAAAATCCACACATGGCCTCTTGTGCTCTTTGCCTTTACCATCCAGCTAGATGTTTGCAAATGAAAACTCTGTGACAGACCAGAACTGATCACTTTCCCAATTTAACTGAAACTAGAAAAACTAATAAGATAGAAGACTAGATAGGGTATTATCTTTCATGGACAGACATGAAAAGAGAAAAAATTAAGTTCTCTACAACTCCATGTTGCCTGTATTTCTTCCTTTTTGGATATATTTTTTTAAAATCCCTCTTTCCAGTGGCAGTGTGCTTTTGCCTTTGTTGGTAAAAGTATTCTTTTCTTCTGAAGTCACATGAGCGGGCAATTTTCTAAGAAATGAAAAATGACCTCCGTGTTCATGTCAAATGTCCATCACATGAAGTGAAGCATGGTCCCTTTGTTTCCTCATTAGCATCACCCAGCTCCTCTATTTGTAAACCACAATAAAAGCTGCTTCTTTACTGTGTGTCCTGTTGATTGATACCAATCACATCAGGTCCATAAACCATGGTAGATTAAAGTGTAATAGACTGTATAGAGAATACTAGGAAGATATTCCAAACCGTATCCCTTCCCCTCATTTTTACAATTTGTTACCTCCTCCAGGGGTGTCCATAAATATGACTTAATTATGTACGGAATAAAACTCTCACTTTCGCTGAACAGTGACCTACTTTGGCCACTTTTACTATGTGAATGGCCTCCTCTTGAAAACTTTACAGCTTGGGTATATTTAAATTATGAATGTTCTTGATCTTAAAATTTTCTGCACATGTAATCTTATTTATAAAAAACTTTCCCTTTTTCAAATTTAACCTTGGAAAATACTTAGTATGTTTTAAAAATTCACTGTGTGACAAATGAATCTCCAGGGTGAATGTCATCTGTGTCTCTGAAAATGTTTCAATCTGAAACAGGACATATCAGGATGGAACTAGTATTCTGACCCTTCACTATTACTTTACTCTTATTATTTTGTTACAAACAAATGGTAGATTAGAAATTGCCCTGCCAAGGGATACACCCTGGTTTCCATTAAGGAGATAGTGAGCAAGGGTTTTGTCTGTCAAAGGGTTCCCTCTGGTGCTCGTATATCCATGTATCAGATATGTAAGCAGAGTGTCTCCGGCATATTACTTGAGAGGAAATGCAATGAAACAACACTATATACATATATTATAGTGATCTGTGATGTTACTATTATAATTTTGGGGGGGCATTATGAATGGTGCCCATATAAAATCTCAAATGTAATCCATAAATATTGTATGTTCTGAATATTCCACCAACTACCCATTTGCCTCTTTTCCTCCCTCTTAGGCCTCCCTACTCCCTAAACCATACAAGTACTGCTAATTAACAACTCTACACTGGCCTCTAAGTGTCCTAGTGAAAGGAAGAGTCACTTTAAATGATGAGGTGTAGTGAGGAAAGCATGTCAAAAGCCAAGCTAGGCGGACTTCTAGGATTCTTACACTGAATAATTAGCCAAGTTGTGAATGAAAAGGAAAAGTATTTGAAGGAAATTGAAAGTGCTATTCCAGCAATCACATGATAAGAAAGAGAAGCCACTTTCTTGCCCGTATGGAGAAAGCTTTAGTGGTCTGGACTGAAGATCCAACCAACCACAACATTCTCTTATGGCATCACCTAATCCAGAGCAAGGCCTTACCAAAAGGATTTAGGACTTACTAAAGGGTTAGATGATTATTAGCATTTTTTAGCAATAAAGTATCTTTAAATTAAGGTATTTAAAGTACATTTTTGTAGACTTAATGCTCTTATATACTCAAAGTGTAAGCAAAACTTTTGGGAAACCAAAAAATTTATGTGGCTCGTTTTACTGCAATATTTACTTTATTGCTATGCTCTGGAACCTAACCCATGATATCTCTGAGGTATGCTATACTGGCATTTGCTCTAGCTAATCAAAAATAAATGCTACCATTCCTGATTGTCCATTATGTGGTAGTCATAGGTTAATCTTAGGTGTTCAGTCTGACTCATAACTTTCTTACAAGGTAGATCTCATTCCCATTTTTATGAGTAAGGTTCAGTGGGGTTAAATAACTTCCACAGTATCATCCAGTTAACAGGTTACAGAACAGAAATTCAACCGAGGACTGCCTGATATGAAGCCCAAGCTCACTACACTACACTACATTTAACTTTGCCATACCTACTAACCAACTGGAAGTCTGAACACCCAACAACCTCAACATGACATTGAGCCTCAAAGATCTGACTGCAGAGATTTAGATTTAACCAAACACTGGATATCCATGTCATATAACATGCACAACTCTGTGAGAGTAGGTATGATCATCTTCATTTTACAAGGGAAGCTACATGTGACTTGTTCACAACATTTAAGTGACAGACTTGCCCTGAAAACATGGCATATGCTTATCTTGATTTGCATTCTCTGGGCCCAGAACTATTGAATAGAAAGGGCTATTTCTGCTTCAGTTGGTAGCCTGTAATACTCAGGAACTTTTCAAACATTTTGCAGTGGAGCAATTTCCTGATAACTAATAACACGAAGAACATAAAATGAATGAAGAAACAAAATTCCAAGGATTTAAGATTTACCCTAGAACAAGAGTGGTCTTTACTTTGTAGAGGCTACGTAAAATAAAACCATCCACTGAAACAAAAAACACCTTCTAGAAGTGCCATATTGCTTTCTCTTAATGACAAGATTTATGAAAAATAAATATTGGTCTTTTGTAGAAAAAATAAAAGTTTAAGTAAAATGATATACAGTTCTACCAATGATAGAAAAATCATACCTTGTGGAGCAAACATACCTCTCAGGTCTCTCCAAGCACTTCAGAGATTCACCCATCACAGTGCACACATAGGCTTGATAAAGAAGTTTGGAAGGTAGAATTGATGTTGAGTGAAGCTTCTCATTATTAGTACTCTGACCTGTTTTTTTTTTTTTTTTTTTTTTTTTTTTTTTGGTGCCAGGATCGAACTCGGGTCCTTGTGCTTGCACAGCAGGCAGCGAAACCACTGAGCTAAATCCCCGGCCCCTCTGACCTGTTTTTATTGCTTTCATTATCTTGAAAGATGAGAGATTATTATCATTTTAAGCAGCTATTGTAATCTCTTGATTTGGAAAAGAGTTATATATAGTTCATTGCAGATAAAGTGACAGCTTCTTAGGAGGAGAGGGAAGAGCAAGGTAAGAGTGCCTGTTGTTTCCTCAACTCACCTGATGCTACTTGACAATACCTCCCCCTACCCTGACTAGTAGTACCATGATTTATTTTGAAAAATAAAATACCTAAATACTATTATCTGTGTGGTTTTGCAGAAGATTAAATAAGTTCCATAGATCAATTCAGAACCACTACTACTCAAAGTTGTAGGATAAGGACAGTTTTCATCCAAGGTATACTATCTTTAATTTAAATATTATCTCTCTTCTTTTGAGACTTGCACCAATGGCTCTGGCTGTTTAGACATAGCTAATCCAGTAATGGAGGCTCCTTTCAAAGATATCCATTTATGCTCTAGGATTTTCCTGCTGTTCCTTATCAGAAATACCTTATAACAGGTCTTGATTTCTCAGGTTTACTAAACTGTCTTTTACAGTTATCTTTGTACAACTGGAATGAAAGTTGTACAAGGACCTTTGCTTTCCTCACTGGTGGCTCTCAGCACCTAGAGTAGGGTCTGGCACATGGAATGCAAGAATAAACCCATGTGTTTCATGATGTCAGTTGCCAAGGCAGAGCCAGATATGGCCAGCAGGAATGTTTTCTTTGTCTGGCAGAGTATTGGAAAGGGTGTTCTAAAAACTGGGACTATTCTTTTCTAACTTTCCACTAAAAAGGTAGATTTGGTAATAAGGCTGAGTACTTGTTCTCTCTAAAATAGAGCATGACCCTTCCACTTGCCCTACCAGTCCCTATTGAGAAATAAGAGATTAAATTTTAGAACATTGAGGTTCTTACACTTGGCTCACAATTACCTTGTTTGTTGATGATATTAGAATTTGTTACTCCAAAAATAAATTCGAATTTGGTTTTTTAAATATTTACAACATATAATGACATGGTTGGAAATTTCACATTTTGAGGAAAGAGAAATATTTTGGGCTGGTAGATCTTCTAAATCACACCAGGGGTAGCAATGCTTTCCTGTAAGTGTACAGGTTTAGGTTTTTTGCTTGAGAAAAATTGAGATCCTAGTCTAGGTTCTTCTCATTTTCCTTAAGGCTCTTTTCCCCAACCCCTCAGAGGTTCTGCAATATTTATTAATTGCCTCTTAGTAATACCTCTTTTTTCCATTTGGACATTGTTTTATTCAAATTACCATATTCATAGAGCCATTAAAGTCTTATCTGCTGTTTAACTCAGTTTGAATACGCTATTTCCTGTTGCTAAATTTATATGTAGTGACTGTGTAGTCACAGTCTACTTAGCACAGCATGGAAGCAGCCAGTTAGAAAACACCTGATGACGGAGGAAACCAAAGGTCCTCCTGGAAGACCACGCAAGTCTCCAAGGAATTTCTCCCCCTGTTTAGCCATGCACATAGTTTAAAAATCACTGGATAAGAACAAATCACTAGTTTCTCATTTTGGGGAACTTGGTAGCTTATGAGAGAAAGAGTCACTTCTCAATATCTGATTGGCTAAGTTAACCAGATTTACTCACAGAGATTTCTGCTAGGATTGTGTAGGGGGGAGGGGGCTTTGTGGGAGGGAGACATACAGCAAAAGATGGACCTAAATATGACTTAACCTTATCTAAAATATCAGAGCCAAATCATTTTAATATTAAAATAATTATTGAAATTTTCTGTATTTCGTGTATAATCTTTAACTTAGGCTCATATTCTAAATATAAAGTCTTATGCTTGGGAAAGCTAATGTCTTTTCAGTAAATCTTAACATATGCATTTCTAAGCTGAAATTATTTATATAGGCCCTTTTTACACTTAGGGTTATAGCAGAAAGCAAGGTAAATGGAGTTACTCTCTTGAAGCTTACATTACGTTGCTGTTCAATAGTTAATTGTATAATAACTTAAGTTATGTTATTTATAACAAGTTATTATGTTGTGTAAGAGAATTCTCTGTCAGTTAGATAAAGGTGAAGGGGAAGAAAAGGCAAAGCAAGAGAGTAGAATATGAGAGAGGTTGTAGAGAACATGAGGGGGTGGCAAGGGATGGTATGCTGTTTGGTGGGGCCCAAGTAGGTGGTCCTTGAGCAGAGGCCTGGACTCCAGGGGGAGGAGCAGGTGATCCACAGATCCACAGGTGCACATGGTCAGCATGATGGAGCCACGGCAGGTTGCACAGGGCTGGAAAGAAATAAACATGAGAAAGAAGTGGTGTCTCCAAGAAGCCAGGGAGCAGATTCACAGGGCATTCTAGGGCACTATGAAGACTTCAGATGTTATATCAAGGGTGCTGAAAATCCATCAGAAGTTTTGAGAAGGGGAGCACCTTGATAAAACTTACATTTCAAAATCCACAATGAAGATGATGATCATAAGGCACAAGTAATGCCTGTCATAGCATGTATTGATCACATATTATACATTCAGCTCTTTGCATATATTATCTCATTCAGTCTTTATCACAGCTATCTGCTAATGGTCATTGTGACTGTTCTTATAGGACAGATGCAGTAACTAAGTATTTGGTCATGAGTAACTTGCTCCTTGCCACAAAAGTAGTGAATGGCAGAGTCAGACTTTATCAAATGCTATTCTAAATTCCTTTAAGGCCTTTTATGGAGTATTACAACAGAGATTCAAGATATGATTGATTATCTTTGTTCATTCATTTTGTGTCAATATAACTGCAAACTAAATGAATCTTAAAGCACAGCTTCCAACACAGAGGAGGCTTCTGGGTCAGTGTGCCACAGTTCACAGCACAGAGGAGGCTTCTGTGTCAACTTGCCATAGCTCCCAGTGCAGAGGAGGCTTCCAGGTCAATGTGCCACAGCTCCCAGCGCAGAGACAGCTTCCAGGTCCGCTTGCCACAGCTCCCAGCAAGAGGAGGTCAGCCACGCGTGTGCCAGCAGCAACCCCCTTCCTCTATCAAAATGAGAAGACATGTCATAAATAGGCCTCAGAACCAGACTTCCAGATCACCTACAGCAACCCCAAAGGGAAACAAGATGGAACACACTGATACTCAACCACCTGGACTCCCTTAACTAGCAATGAAAGAGGATCTGGGAAAAATGAAATCAGAAATAATTTCTCACATAACAGCAGAGATTGTGCCCATAGTGCAAGACATGATTAATAAATCTAGAGAGGACACAGATAAAAAAAATAGAGCAGCTAAAGAACATGATGGAATCCCAACATAGGAAACAAAGGGAATCCATAAAACTGATGCAAACAGATTTCCAGGAGATGAAAAACTCCACTGAAAGTCTATGCAGCAGAATGAGCCAATGTGAGGACAGAATTTCAGATAGAGAAGATAAGATTGCAATTAGTGACCAGGAAAAGAAAAGTTGCTTCAAAATTGTAAGGGACCATGAGAAATCAATCCAGCAGCTGCTAGATGATACAAAGAAGAATAATAACATAAGACTGATTGGAGTCAATGAAAAAACAGGAGAGAGTGCAGATGACATAAAAAAACTGTTCACAGAAGTGATGGCAGAAAACTTCCCAAGGAGGGGAAAAGAACTTGACGTATGGATAAGTGAGGCATATAGGACTCCAACTAGCCTTGATCAAAAAAAATCTACACATAGACATATAATTGATAAGATTCCAGAAAACCAACAGAAGAACAGAATTCTACAAGCAGTGAGAGAAAAACAAATCACATACAAAGGAAAGCCCATCAGAATCACAGCAGACTTCTCAATGCAAACTCTCAAGGCAAGAAGAGGTTGGAGTGGTGTTTTTCAAGCCCTAAAGGAAAACAACCTCCAACCCAGATTGATGTGCCCTGCAAAACTATCTTTCTAAATTGATGGTGAAATAAAATACTTTCATGACGAAGAGCACCTTAGGAACTTCGTGAGTACCAAACCAGCACTCCAAAAAATTTTAGACAATATCCTAGGAAAAGACAATGAGGATCACAACCCCAGGAAGCCCAGCAGAATGAATCCACCAGGCACAATAAGAAATCAAAAGCAGAAGGGGAGAATCCAACAAAAAGAAAAAGTCATGACAATGATAAGTCAATACATATCAGTTATAAGCATCAATGGTAATGGTCTCAACTCACCAATCAAAAGAAATAGACTGGCAGAATGGGTCAAGAAGCAAGATCCAGCAATATGCTGCATACAAGAAACACACTTAATTCAAAAAGAAACTCATAGACTGAAAGTTAAAGTGTGGAAAACAATACTCCATGTGACAGGAACCCGAAAAAAAGCAGGAGTACCTATCCTCTTTGCCAATCAACTGCATTTCAAACCAACACTGACTAAGAGAGACAAAGAAGGGCACTACATTCTTGTAAAGGGAACAATCCAACAGGAAGAGATGACAATCATAAATGTCTATGCACCAAACACTACTGTGCCCAACTATATAAAAAAATACTAATGCAAATATATAGTGCAAATACTAATAACTATATAAAACAAATACTAATGCAAATATATAGTGTGCCCAACTGTATAAAACAAATAGTAATACTTATATGAAAAATCATATAAGTACTAATGCAGCAGTAGTGGGGGACCTCAATACCCCATTGTCACATATAGATAGATCAACTAGATAAAAAAAACCCGAAATACTACAACTCAGTCAAACTCTTGAACAACTGAACTTAATAGATGATTACAGAGTGTTCCACCCCACACAATAAGAATACACATTCTTTTCAGGTGCACATGGGTAGTTCTCCAAAATACACAACATACTCAATCACAGAACATATTTAGGTAAGTGCAAAGGAACTGAAGTTCTCCATTGTATATTATCAGATCATAGTGCAATGAAATTGGAGATTCATAGCAAAAGAAACCACAAAAATTTCATAAACACATGGAAATTGAACAACACACTTCTGAATAACCAATGGGTGACAGAGGAAATTAAAGAAGAAATCAGACAGTTCCTTCAAATAAATGACAATGACAGCACAACATATCAGAATCTATGGGACACAATGAAAGCAGTCTTACGAGGGAAATTCATAGCAGTGAATACTCATATTAGGAAAGCAGAGTGAGCCCAATTGAAAAGAATGATGCTGAACCACAAGCTTTTAGAAAAAGAAGAGCAGGAAAAGCCCAAAGCCCATAGAAAGGAGGAAATTATAAAGATCAGGGCAGAAATCAATGCAATGGAGACTAAGAAAACAATACCAAAAATTAATGATTCCAAGAGTTGGTTCTTCGAAAGAATCAACAAAATTGACAAACCCTTAGCCAACCTTGTCAGAAAAAGGAAAGAAAAGGCCCAAATCCATGCAATTAGGAATGAAAAGGGTGAAATTACAACAGACCCAGAAGAAATCCAGAGGATCATCAATGCCTACTTCCAGAACCTATATGCCAATAAGATGGACAACACAGAAGAAATGGTCAGATTCCTAGATATATATGAATTACCAAAGTTGAACGAAGAAGACCTAAAAATTCTGTACAACCAAATATCAACCAATGAAATTGAAAATGTAATTAAAAACTTATCAACTAAGAAAAGCCCAGGCCCTGATGGCTTCACTGCTGAATTCTACAAGACATTTAGACAGGAACTACTGCCACTCGTGTTTAAACTCTTCAATGAAATTGAAAGGGAAGCAATATTCCCCAATTCATTGCTGGAAGCAAGCATCACCTTGAACCCCAAAGCAGAGAAAGACCAAACCGAAAAGGAGAGCTATAGGCCAATCTCACTAATGAACATAGATGCAAAACTCCTTAATAAGATACTGATAAACAGAATGCAGAAGATCATCAAGAAGATCTTATACCCTGATCAAGTGGGATTCATCCCATGGATGCAGGGATGGTTCAATATATGCAAATCAATCAATGTAATACCCTATATCAATAGAACCAAGGACAAAAACCATATGATTATCTCCATAGATGCAGAAGAAGCATTTGACAAAATCCAACATACATTTATGATAAAAACCCTACAAAATATTGGAATAGATGGTCTTTACCTCAAACTGATAGAAGCGATCTATGAAAACCCAACAGCCAATATCATACTAAATGGTCAAAAACTGAAATCCTTCACACTAAAATCAGGACCAAGACAAGGATGTCCACTATCACCACTCTTGTTCAATATAGTTCTGGAAACATTAGCCACGGCAATTAGACAAGAGAAAGAAATAAAAGGAATAAAGGTAGGTAATGAAGAAGTCAAATTTCATTATTTGCAGATGACATGATACTCTATGAAGAAGACCCCAAGAACTCCACCAAAAGTCTTCTAGACTTAATAACCAAATTCAGTCAAGTAGCTGGTTACAAGATCAACACACAAAAATCAGTAGCTTTCCTCTACACAAATGACAGCCTCACTGAGAGAGAAATAGGGCAAATAATTCCTTTCAAAATAGCATCCAAAAAACTGAAATACCTGGGAATCAACTAACAAAAGAAATCAAAGACCTCTTCTCTGAAAACTATGGCACTCTGAAAAGAGAGATTGAAGATGATATCAGAAAATGGACAGACATCCCCTGCTTCTGGGTAGGAAGGATTAATATAGTGAAAATGGCTATACTTCCAAAATTGCTATATAGATTCAATGCAATTCCAATTGCGATCCCAGCAGCATAACCTCATGGACCTTGAGAAAATAATCCAAAAATTCATTTAGAACAAGAAGAGACCCAGAATAGTAAAAGCAATTCTAGGTAACAGAGACATAGCAGGGCGTATCACAATCCCCAACCTGCAACTTTACTACAAAGCTACTGTGATAAAAACAGCATGGTACTGGCAAAGAAACAGACCTGAGGACCAGTGGAATAGATTAGAAGATGCAGAAACAACTCCAGACACACTCAGACATCTCACCTTGGAAAAAGGAGCCAAACACCCTCACTGGAGGCAAGATAGCCTCTTTAATAAATGGTGCTGGAAAAATTGGGTTTCAACTTGCCAAAGATTGAAACTAGACCTATATCTCTCTCCATGCACTAAACTAAAATCAAAATGAATTAAAGATCTAAATATTAAAATAGAAACTCTGAACCAGTTGGAACAGAGGTTAGGTAGAACCCTTGAAGACATCATTGTAGGAAAAGATTTTATGAACAAAACCTCAGTTGCCCGTGAACTAGCACAAACAATCAACAAGTGGGATCTCTTCTTATTAAAAGACTTCTGCACAGCAAGAGAAACCACCAGCAGTTTAACGAGACAACCCACAATGTGGGAAAAAATCTTCACCTGCTCTTCCTCAGACAAAGGTCTACTATCTTGAATCTATAAAGAACTTAAAAAAATCAGACCTCCCAAATTTAAAGACCCAATCCAAAAATGGGCATCTGAAATGAACAGACATTTCTCACACAAAGAAGTAGAAATAGCAAATAAATACATGAAAAAATGTTCAACATCACTGGTCATTTGAGAGATGCAAATGAAAACAATGCTGAGATTCCACTTCACTCCAGAAAGAATGGCTGCTATCATGAAATCAACCAATAACCAATGCTGGCGGGGCTGTGGGGAAAGAGGAACCCTGCTCCACTGCTGGTGGGAGTGTAGACTGGTGCAAGCACTGTGGAAATCAGTATGGAGATACCTCAAAGAACTAGGACTGGAAGTCCCATTTGACCCTGCTATTCCCCTGCTGGGGATCTTCCTCAAATAATTAAAGGAATCATACCACAGTGATATATGTGCACCCATGTTCATAGCAGCACAGTTTGTGATAGCTAAAACTTGGAAACCCCCCAAATGCCCATCAACTGGAGACTGGATAAAGAAAATGTGGTTGTTTTATAAGATGGAATACTACTCAGCCATAGAAAATGAGAAATTAGAGACATTTATAGTTAAGTGGATGCACATTGAGGCGATACTCTCAAGTGAAATAAATAGGACACACATGTATAAATACTGAATAGTTTCTCTGGTGTGAGAAACTGAAAGTGTAAATAAGGACTAAATGTATAATAGGTAATGTGAAATAGGAAGAAAAGGGGCAAAGGGGATGGAAGTGGGAGGGCTAGGGGAAAGGATAGAAGGGAATGGGATTAATATGAGAAAATGGAAATATAGGAGCAAAATCTTTGTAAATAGGGAGGACTGGAGGGGTTGAAGGGAGGGCTGGGCAAGGGTGAAAAATAAGAACCAAGAGAGACTATGTAAAGGTGCAAATTTCCAATGATGAATGTCATTATATTGTATACCTAAAATGTACCAATGATTAGAATGAATAATCGATAACGCAAAATAGGAAGAAAAGGTCCAAAGGGGTAGGGATAGTGGGAGGGGCAAGGTAAAGGAAAGAAGGGAAAGGAAAAATGATGAGAAATGGAAAAAATGGAAATAAAGTCTTTGTAAATAGGAAAGGGTGGAGGGGGCGAAGGGAGGGCTAGGAATGGGAAAAAATAAGAACCAAGATGCATTATGTAAAGGTACAATTCCCAATGAGAAATGTAAATGTGTTGTATAACTAAAAGGTACCAATAAAAGAATTTAATAAAGTGCAAAAAAAAGAAAAGAAAATGGCCATACTTCCAAAACTGCTATATAGATTCAATGCAATCCCAATTGAAATCCCAGCAGCATACTTCATGGATCTTGAGAAAACAATCCAAAAATTCATTTGGAACAAGAAGAGACCCAGAATAGCAAAAGCAATGCTAGGTAACAGAGACATGGCAGGGGGTATCACAATCCCCAACTTGACAGTGTATTACAAAGCTACTGTGATTAAAAAAACAGCATGGTACTGGCAAAGAAACAGACCTGAGGACCAGTGGAACAGATTAGAAGATGCAGAAACAACTCCAGACACACTCATCCACCTCATCTTTGACAAAGGAGCCAAACACCCTCACTGGAGGAAAGATAGCCCCTTTAATAAATTGTGCTGGAAAAATTGGGTTTCAAATTGCCAAAGACTAAAACTAGACCTATATCTCTCACCATGCACTAAACTAAAATCAAAATGGATGAAAGGTCTAAATATTAAAACAGAAACACTGAACCGGCGGGAACAGAGGTTAGGTAGAACCCTTGAAGATATTGATGTAGGAAAAGATGTTATGAACAAAACCTCCCTTGCCCGTGAACTAGCACAATCAACAAGTGGGATGTCTTCCTACTAAAATCTTCTGCATAACAAGCGAAACCACCAACAGTGTGAAGAGACAACCCACAGCGTGGGAAGAAATTTTCACCAGCTGTCCCTCTGACAAAGGTCTACTATCTCGAATCTATAAAGAACTTAAAAAAATCAGACCTCCCGAATTTAAAGACCCAATCCAAAAACGGGCATCTGAAATGGACAGACATTTCTCATACAAAGAAGCAGAAATGGCAAACATATGAAAAAATATTCAACATCACTGGTCATTTGAGAGATGCAAATGAAAACATCGCTGAGATTCCACCTCATCCCAGAAAGAATGGCTGCTATCATGAATTCAGCCAATAACAAATGCTGGTGGGGCTGTGGGGAAAGAGGAACCCTGCTCCACTGCTGGTGGGAGTGTAGACTGATGCAACCACTGTGGAAATCAGTGTGGAGATACCTCAAAGAACTAGGACTGGAAGTCCCATTTGACCCAGCTATTCCCCCGCTGGTTATTTTCCTCAGAGATTTAAAGAATCATACCACAGTGATATATGTGCACCCATGTTCATAGCAGCACAGTTTGTAATAGCTAAAACTTGGAAACAGCCCAAATGCCCATCAACTGGAGACTGGATCAAGAAAATGTGGGTTTTTAAAAAATAAAATGGAGTATTACTCTGCCATAAAAAATGATAAATTAGAGACATTTATTGCTAAATGGATGCACATTGAGGCAATACTCCTAAGTGAAATAGATAGAACACACATGTGTAAATGCTGAATAGTTTCTCAGTGTGATAAACTGCAAGTGTAAATGAGGACTAAAAGGTATAGCAGATAATGTGAAATAGGAAGAAAAGGGGCAAAGGGGAAGGGGAAGTGGGAGGGGTAGGGGAAAGGAAAGGAGGAAATGGAATTAATATGAGAATGAAACAAAGGAAACAACGTCTTTGTAAATAGGGAAGGATGGAGGGGTTGAAGGGAGGGCAGGAGAACGGCAGAAAAAAGAATCTTAAAGCATAGTTTATATTACAACTTGGTGATTTTTCCAGACATTTAAAAAGTATGTTATTTTCATACACTACAATATTATCTTCCAATCAGAGAGAAAATATATGTACAAGAGCCACCCTAAAGAGAAACCTCCTTATTAAATAGTCCCTACAGAAGATGAGTTCTTTTTTTTTTTTCCTTAAGTTCTTTTATTGGTACATTTTAGGTATACAATACATTTACATTTATCATTGGGTGTTTGTACCTGTACATGATGTATCTTGGTTCTTATTTTTTCCCCATTACCTTTGCCCTTTCCTATTTACATAGATTTCATTTCCTTTTTTTTTTTCTTGTCTCATAGTTTTTCCTTTCCCTCCTTTCCTTTCCCCTTCCCCTCTCTTCACCCCTTCGTCTTTGGACCTTTTTTCTTATTTCAAATTATCAGTTATTCATTTTAGTCATCATTTATAGCTAAATGGATACATATTGAGGCCATACTCTTAAGTGAAATAAATAGGACCCACATGTGTAAATACCGAATAGTTTCTCTGGTGTGAGAAACTGATAGTGTAAACAAGAAGATGAGTTCTTAATCTGTAGATTCAGAATTATATCTCAGCATCACTGATTTTCTTAGTAATCTTACGTAGTCTTTTCAACACATTTAAAAATATTGTTCTGAGAAAGGAGTCCAGAGGCTTCCCTACATTGCTGAAGTAATTGGAGCCTGAGACCAAGTATATAAGGATTCTCACGAATTCACTTGAATCCCAGCAGAGAGACTGTAAGCACTACAGGATTTATTCCATTTCGGGGTAGGGAGAATGTCATGGTTACATACTGAGGCTCACAGGGAGACCATCGCTCAGTGACCACATCTGCCAGTCTTCCTAGCATTGTTCCAATGTATGTCTTTGTCCAGGTATAGTTATAAATATCATTCCCTTTTACTCTTACAAAGTGTCTCAGAAGAAACATAACACTGTTAGCTCTTGCTGTTTTCAAGAAAGCAGCCTGGTAGATATAGCCAATTGAATGCTATCTCCAAGACCTGGCGTAGGAGCTTACAAACCCCTGTGTTGAGACTTATTGTAATAGTTAATGGGTATAAACAAACTATAAGATTACACAGGCAATATGGTGGGAGGAAATAGTTTTAATCATGGTTATTTTTCTTTGGCAGCCAAAAAGGAGCATAAAATGGAAGAAAGTCACTTGGAGAATGCACAGAAGAGGTAAGCAGTGCTGATTTGAACCCCTCTTTGTTTGACTCTATATTCTATTTATTGTGTTCATTTAGTATGCTCCTACTGGTATCGCTTGCAACCAATTGCCTGTTTCCAGAACTTGTTCATCTTCTTCAGCTGAAATTGTGCACCCACTAAGCACAAATTCCTCATCCTTCCTCTCTCCCAGCCTTGACGGTCACCACCCTCTTCTTATTTCTGTGACTTTGACTACTCCAGCTATCTCACCTTAGTGGTAGAGCCATGTAGAATTTGTCTTTTCATAATTGGTTTCACTTTTGTGACATTTGAGTAGTCATTCTTTTGGCCCCGTGTGTTGAAATTGCGATTCCATCCATGAGCTTGTTCTGGAGCTGGGGTAGAAGAACCATGGCAGGAATATTTGGGAGTACTTTTCCCAGGAAGCAGAGCACCATCCAGGAGTGACTCATCTGGCTCATATACCTGTCATGACACTGTTCCACCAGGCTGCCCCCCCTCCACTCTGCCTTTGAGGCACTTCATGGAAGTTAGAAACAACTCGATCTTTGCCAGCATTACAACTAGATTAAACCAATTATTGCAAATACTAGTATACTTACTATGCTTTTCCTGGGATCTTAGAGGATATTGTAGACATGGGCCAGGTGGGGAGAAGGCATTGGGCTCTGTTTATAGAAAATCCTTCCAAAAGTTAAGGAAGCCTCAGAGTTCTTCTGGTCAGTTTTTACCTACTTCAAGCCTCTTCCTGCTCCTGCCTCTCTAAGTTCAGACCAATGTGGAACCAGTAGAACCTAATAGTATTCAGTTTTGATCCCATAAAGGTTTTCCTCTTTTGTTCATTGAGCAGGTCAGTCAGCCTGCTTATCCCTCACTCATAGAAGTGTGAAGGAGAATATTCTGAGGCATTCATATTGAGGGGACGGATGCATTTGCTGGTACCAATTCTAAAAGTACTAGAAAATTAGCTAGGGGGAGGAAACAGCGCATAAGGAAAGAAGGAGCTTTGGAAATGAGAGAAACATTTCCCAGTTGTGAATTTAAATGTGAGTGAACAAACTAGAAACAAACTCTCTTCTTATCTAGCTACAACTTTTGAGGGTTCTGAAAACCCACACACAGAGTTGTCTTGTGATGCCTACCTTGACAGGCACCAGCATCTAGCCCTGCTTGCCACAGAAATGTGGGCAAAATTAAAATGCTGATGAAGGCAAGATTAACACAAATCGTGTAGTTTTCTACATGCAGACATGTTCTTGAGTTATGAGTATCATCCTATCATGATAGTCATTGAAAATTAACACAGATTTTTTTAGATTTGTGTACCCTCTCCCCATTGCCTTATCTCTACTAAGCTTTCCTTTCGCAGTGTGTGAAATGAGTGTGGGCCTATGTTATGGAAACACTCAGCATGTAGAGAAGGGATCATCAAACAGGGCACACTGGTGTTAGGCCAAACAGAATTTCAGCTTCCGGGGTAGATGTCAAATTTCTAATCCTTTTTCAAGACTTTTGCTGAAGGAAAAGGGGGCCCACCTTCGAGGGGCTGAAGCTGCTGCTGCGCATTAGCTATGCTGAGAAGACTCATAAATTCTGGTTGTCAGCATTTTCCGTGGCTTTGTGGTGAAGGTAGTCTAGCTTTCATGTCATCAATGAAATATGTTAGATCCCATCTTTAATGTAGAAACCACAGTTGTTTGGTTACACTCTTTAAGGAGCATGTGGTCAGTGTTGCAATATTCGTGTGAGATTTGGTAAATTCTTATGTTTTATTCTCAAGAGAAACAGTTTACTCTGAGGCTAAGGAATATTTGCTTTTCCTAAGCAGTTTTTGAAGGCACGCATGTAAAACAGTAACTGCATGTGTTCTTCTCTGGCATCTCAACACTGTAAAAGCAGAACAGCTCACTTTGCTTTGGGCTCTTTGATATAGTCATTGTCTGTGCTTTCAAAATGTTTGGCCGAATTAAAATGATATCAATCAGACAAGGTATTAGAAAGAAAAGGACTCAGGGACCAATAGTGAAATTTTTTTATGAGTTGTATAAAACATACAATCAGAAGTAAGTCTTTTGGAAGTTGAACCCTATGTTAGAATGATCCACTAACAGCCCGAAATTTCAAAAAGCATGACTGACCCTTTGATTCCTGTCTGTTAGAAAAAATTCTCTTGGTGGTTGCATACTAATAATTTTCTTGCTCAAATTTCAGAAGGTTATCAATGGTCAGTCTTCTGTGAACCAGAACTGAATTTGAGATGGAAAGAGTTTTATCTGGGGAGGACAATAGTTGATCTTATTAGATAGTTGTGGGTTCATAGTCTGAGCTTAAACAAAGAAGTAACACTGAAATCAGATGAGGCCCATCATTGAGTGACCTCAACCTTACCAGATGTGCAGAGTGCCAAACATAAGCTGTGCTCTTGAGTCCATTTGCTTCTGAAAAGGATCACTTGCTTTTGGAAATTCCAGAACACTTAGGGGGGAAATGCTGAAATGTGCTATTTCTTTTAGTTTTCACCCCCTGTAAAAGAGAGAAACAAGCAGGGCCTTACACAAACAAGCAGGAGAGACCTGCAAGGACAGTGGTTAGCGTCCGTAGAGGTGGGAAAGGGAGCCCCATGATGGTGATGTGCTTCTCTTGCTCTGAAAACTGCCAAACAACACTGGCATTTTCTGAAGATGCATTGAAGATCTGTTGTGTCTCCATCTTGCAATCAGGACTTCAGTAATGCCAGAGGTGTTGGGATGATCAGTGAATCACACTGATGAGATTTACAGTGCTCAGCATGTGAGCCGTGAAGCAGGAAGATGATTTGTTCCTCTGAATATAAAAAAAAATGAAAGTTTCTCTTTTCTACTAATACATAAAAAAATCTTTATCTGTATAGCAGGTAGGCAGAAAGAAGAAAGATGACAGTGTGCCCTCCTGGGAGCATTGCATGTTCTGTGTGATACAACAGGTGACCAACTAACATTAGAGACAGGAGAAATGACTATTTAATTATACTTAGATGCCTATGTCAACGAACATGGGCATTAAAAGAAAAGAGCAGAAATAGCAATTTACAAGGAACTGGAGGACCTGAGTTCTAGGCCCAGATCTGCCAATGAGTGAGGTGATTCAATCTTTCTGGGCCTTTGTTTCTCATCTGTATAAGGGGAATATTGGAAAAGTCAACCTCTCATCCCTTCCAATTCTCAAGTCCTGTGAGTTGGTGGAAAACTCATGGCCTGTTCCTCTAAGTTATACAACCCTCACGTTATGTACTCTTTTGTTCAAATCAATGTAATTTAAATTTTGAATGGAAAAACAGACTGTGCTGTGGAGCATGCATTTGGTTTTCTCAGTATTGTGACTGTCATAGGATTAGGAATAATGTCTGGGCCATGAAAGTAGACTTACTGCTTTCTTCAGTAACTTGTTTTGCTCTAAAATGTGTCATGTTTGAAACGATCAGAGAGCCCCTTAAGAGATTACTAGAGTCACTGCCTTTCTCCACGTATGCACTTCCAGTCTTTTAATAACTGAGGTTCAAAATTCCCTGACCAGTAGTTTTAATTTGCATTAAAAACAGATTTGTTATTTACAGAAGCACAAAGAATTTATGGGACTCAGCTCCAGCTTGGATCTCACCTAATCGTAGCCATGGAATCAATTAACAGTTCATCTGTGAAATGTGATAAAATCTTATGAGATACATATTGCCCAATAACTGAGAACGAGATGAAAGTATGGCTCATAATAGTAACGGGGCTTCAGGGTTTTACAATCACCATTGAATAGAGTTCCATTAGAAACAGTATTCAGGATGGCCACAAAAAAACCACCCTATGTCTGAACAGATGATAGAGCATTGAGTAATAAACCTGGCCAGCCATTCCTGCTTTGATTAGTTTCCAACACCCTTGAAAAGGGGGCTGTTTGAGTGTTCTTGCTCATGGCAAATGAGCCTGTGAGGCTTGGGGTGGGTAGGGGTGAGGGGGAAGATTGAGTGCAGAGCTATAAATTGCTGCAAAGCTGGTGCCTCCAAGAAGGGCTGCTTGGGAGGCCCGGCATTCTGGTGTGCAGTGCGCCTTCACGGGGCAGGTCTTGGTGGTATCTGGGAATCTGCTTTGGAAAACCTGAGTTCTTTTCTAACCAGATTGGAGATCATTTTTCAAGTATGTCTGTTTTTGTACAGTTGGTGCTTTATATTTTTGTATTAAATCCAGCTTTAAAATGTAGCATTTTAAAAGTACATATAGTCTCTCTTATTTTACCCTTGAGAAAATTGATGATCACAGATGCTGAATGATCCACCCATGATTACAAAGCCATAGTATGGCAAGATACAGATAGAACTAATTTTCCTGATTTCCTGTGAAGCATTCAATAGATTTATCATTTGCAGTGGGCCACCTGATGGACCACTACTAGTGCTACAGACTCACTATGTCATCAGTGTTACATGGAATCATTAAACATAAAATGAAGAACATGGGTTTGTTCGTAATGAAGAATAAGCTCAAGAAGTTTAATTTACATAGCTCCTGAAGTTATTCATGCTGTCTTTTTATACAAATAAGGTGTGCCCAGTTTTCCACCACTGAGTTGTAGTTCTTGGTGAATCAGTTTGGGCACACAGACTCTCCGAGAGTTGGGATGTATGGTAGTATCTGTGAGCCTGGGATCCCACGTTAGAGAACAGACATGTGGGAAGCTGCCCATAGTGTAATTCCCACTCTTCACCCTACTTCTCTCCATTTTTCTTCTCCTCCATGTTGCAGCTTTCAAACAACTGTGGAATATTTTGGGATGAAGCCAAAGGCTGGTGAGAAGGAGATCACACCCAGCTATGTGTTTATGGTGTGGTATGAGTTCTGCAGTGACTTCAAGACAATTTGGAAACGCGAGAGTAAAAACATATCAAAAGAAAGGTAAGATTCTAATAGAAGAGTCTTGGAAACTGTCTTTTCAAACCTCCCAGATATGTGTAGTTCACACAAGTTGGTGTTTTCCTGAGGATCCAGTGGGCGACTGGGAAGGATTATTGCCTCAGGGTTCCTAGGGCATTTTCAGGGAAAGCTTGCTGTCCGCACAAGCAGATATGCTTGTGCAATCTGATAAGTTACACTTTCTTAACTCCTTCCAATTACTAGCTAGTAAATGAAAGGGGAGTTGTGCTAATTTGCAACAGATTGCTTCTCTGTGTATTTTCATGTTGGTCTAAGCTAAATGAGCCAGTCTTGCTGTTGCAGACAGTACAGACAAATAAAAGTGAATGCTTTTCCCATTAATATACTGAACTTGCATCAAAGGGAAATCTCCAAAGCTCAGGCCACACTTCACACAGTGTCGAAGCCCCACACTGGATTTACAGCGTCACTTGTGACTCCCCGTATCCTGCTGAGGACATCAAACTGCACGCCGCTCAGCCTCCTTACAGCCTCCTGATTTTATTAGTTGGGAGTAGAAGAAAAAAAAAATCAGTTCTGAATATAGGCTCTGTGTGTGTGTGTGTGTGTGTGTGTGTATTGTCCTTATAGAGACTGATTTTGGTTGTTTATCAGAAGAAAAGCTCTGCTTGATTATTGCTCTGATCAAGTTGCCATTATTCTGTAGAGTGTGTCATGGGTTTAAACTTCGAATAGGTCTGCCGCTGGCTCTGGAGGAGTAGATATATGAGAATGTCATTCACGATGGTGTGGAAGGAAATAAAAAGTTGTACCAGTAGGTAAAGGAACTTATTTAATTATAGCATCTATATCTCATTAAACATATGTCAATTAAAACATAAATGTCAAGTGACATTATTAAGAAAATAGGGTGTTGACCATATCAAGAAAAAAATCTATAAATGTTGGCATCCAAATAATTAATACTCTATAACTATTTACTTAGCCCTTTAAAATAAGTTGAAACTATCTTCAGTTGGAATAAATTCTTATGGGAGAGTAGTTTAGTAAAGCAAGATAGCAGCTAGCCCTTTTGGCCTCTAAATCCACACTGGAAAGCTGGGAATCTGCCCAGGGAGTTCTGTGTGTACACCTTGGACATTGCGCGTAGTTCTTAGTGAATTTGTCCTTGGAACTGTAAGAAATAGTCCAAAACCAAACAACAATAACAACAAAAACAGCAGAAAGGACAATTTATTGATTTTCATTTTAAGAATCTTCTTTTGAAATACTGAACTGCATTCCACATTAAGGAGTTTTCCCTGTCACAGGAGTTAGACCACACTGATTGTGGGTTTGTCGTGATAGTGGGATCCAGCCGCCCTTCAGAATACCATTTTTCCTGATTCCCGGCCAGGCCTTTGCAGGGTCGCTTCCTGGGTGCAGCTGGTGAATTGTCTGCTTCACACTCTGTAAACCAACACCTTGAAAGGTCATGACTTCACAAGGCCCCTTCCAATTCCCATTTAGCAATTTCAGGGGTCTCTTCCTTTCCGCTATGTTTTGTGAGATAGATCACTAAGGTTTTTAACCTAAAACGTCTCTCAAAGTTAATGATGGCTCGCTCATAAAATATTTTTTGAAGTAGCTTCTTTAGATAAGTCTATTATTAAGAAAGGTTTGCACATTATGTATATTATTGCTCAGCCAGTTTAACTGATTGTTATTCAGAGTTTTTTGTGAAGTGAGGATTTATATGATTGTAATTTATTTGCTAAGGATTTTAGCTTTTAGACTGTTAGAATTGCATGTTCATGAGGGTTAAATAAGCAAAATAAATTCTTTGTTATAGTTGGGTAAGAAACAAAATGGTTGCTCTGTTTTGACACTTATTTAATGATATTTGATATTATAGTTTTTCATCATACTTTCCCCAGAGGTCCATTAAATCCCAACAACACTAAATGTCAAGTGACAACAAAACATCATTAGCAGGAATGGTAAAAAGGCATTCTAAAATCCAAATGAAAACCTGATATAACTATTAGAGTTGGGGATCTCATCAGAAGAAATTGAACCCATTTAATTTTTGTATTTGAAGACCAATTAAAACCCAAGAAGTTATTGGGAAAAATCAACAATAGTATTTTCAAAGAGACAGATTCTACCACAAAAAAACATTTTATTTAAGCTCTACTTCCAAATGAACTGAAAGTATTTAAAACTATTTTAGGCCACTACAGTTTAATTTTAGGTGACAGAATATTTACTTTTTCTGTTTAGCCTGTTTTTCCTAAGTACGGCTTAGCATGGTGCAGAAGTGAAATGGATGCACTTCTATGAGAAGGTAGCAACTACCCTCATCAAACCAGGAACAACCTAAGTATACAAATGACAATAAAAATTCCCAATGTTCTTATGCCCTGTGAGTGAAAAATAAGCAGTATCATTAAACTGGTGTTAGGTGTGCTCTGTGGTTTAGTAAGAAGAGACATAATATTCACTGGAGATACAGTTTATCTGAAAATTAATTGCACTGTTAGAAGAACAATATACTGTATGATAGTATACTAGTATCATTAAAATTAAAGTTTCCTTGGCATTTAAGCTAGTCAGTCTTAAGAAAAGCAAACTTCTTTGTCTAGGCACAAACCCAAAAGTCCTTTTCCTGCACCTTCAGTCTGCACCCACAGAGTCACCCAGCTCCCCTGATAGCAAGACAAATCCCCTGGGTAAAGTGCACAATCCCTTCTATTATCTCTTTGAGTAAAGGCAATGCTCAGCAGTGTAAAAAGAGAACTCTAGACAGAGTCAAAAATCAGCATTTTTATTTTTCTTTCTCCCATTACTTTGCTGTGTGATGTTGGGGCAATCCCTTATAATTATAGAAGCCCAATTCTCACTTCTATAAAATGTATTATTTGCATGAAACAGAAATTAAATGTTAACTCTGCTGTCTCCTAGCTCAAAATCTCTTTAAATCTTTAAATCTGGAATCTGCTTTTCTAATAACCTGAGAACCCATACACTTCCTTTTTTAGATAATGCCTTTTGCCTTTTGCTCTTGAGTCCATTGGGGTCTATATTGCAAGAGATTTAAAGGTAAGGTCTGACAGAGGACTAGGAAGAAATTGGAGGCAGGAGTTGTTGTTGCCTTCTTGAAATTGGTAATTTTTCCAGTTACCTTGCTTCACTCCCCAAGTTCTTCTTGTAAAATACTAATTTTGGTCTTGAAGATCACATCTTTTAAATTGAGAGTGTACACAGAAAAAATAATCTTCTCTCATCCATATCTAATACTGCATTTAGTGCTATATTATAGTTCACCAAGAGTATATCTTTTCCTGTGATTCAGTTTTACTTTTTCATGTACTTTTGTGTTTGTATGTTTTGATATTCAAATAACCAGAGTTTTCCACTACCTACTAAATCTACAGGTAAACCATGTACAGTGGACCCTCAAGTTATGACTGCCCTAACATACGAACAGCTTTGGTTACAACCAGAATTTTAGTTTTAACTTACAACCAAAGTCTTGAGTTATGATCCAAATACCAGCCACTTGTACTTCCAAGATGGTCTCAGATACAGATTTAACCCTTACAGAGCTCTAGAAGGAACATTACAACATCCTTCCCTGTGTGGGGTTAATTGAGAAATGTTGGACCAGTGTCTCTCTAAGGACACTGAGGTCTGCCTGTATACAGGAGAGAGACATTGAAGTCTGTGTAGAGGAGGCTGAGCCTTCAGTTGACCAATTTGAGTTACAGCCAGCCCTCTTAAATAAATTGAATTGGTAAGTCAAAGGTCCACTGTATGTGTAATTGCAAGGAGACTCATTTTCTGCCCTTTTTGCTGATTAATTGCTCTGGGATGTAGGACCCTTACTTATAAAGTATTTCACCATTTAGGACATCTAGGACTGTTCCCACATATGCCCACACATGTACACAAACCACTGCCACCCTCAAAATGAGCTATGAATTTGTAAAAGGTGAAGAAGGCCCAAGAGAGTTATGACTCCAGAAATAAAGTCTGGGCAAATAACTCACCCTGAGCCAAAGCAAACTTCAAAAGTGCCATTTAAAAACCCATAATGCGTAAGTAATGAGTGAATAAGGAGTTTGGTGAATTTTATGTGAAATGAAAATAAGAAATTTCATTACACACATAACTAGAATTTACACCATGGGGAATGGATAGTTACTTTGTTTTTCTAATCTAGTTGAAGGTATTCCTTGCAGCTATTATGGTTAATTATGCAGCAGCCAAGCCTTGAGAGCAGATAGTTCCAAGCGGCTTCAAAGTCATCCCAAAGCCTGTTCTTAGCACTTCCTCCTGCTCATGTTGCTTTAGCCCCAAGAGTTGAGGACTAAGTGAGGCCATCCCTCAACCCACAGAGGAGCCATAGATTGCAGTGAAGACATCACAGGAATTCATCTCCCTGCCTGATAAAGTAATTCCTGGATAAAACTCCATCAACTAAAAATTGTTTTATTGAATTCTGCTTTTATAATGGCTTACATATGAGTCACTCCAGTAATTTCTAACAAGTTAACTTTCTTTTTCCCTGGTCATCCACTGTGTAAATGGTTTGTATAGCTAACTGCTAAGAAGCCTCGTATTTTAAAGGAATCCTTTAATAACACAAATAATCAGCCTCTAGTGAGTTGGTTAAACTTTGAACTTTGCTGTCACATTCTGAAAGCAGTTCTGTGCAAGCACAAAACCAACATGTGCCCCGAAAGACCTAACTTATGAACAGAATTATATCACAAAAAATAAAACCTGCTTATTTCCCAAGCAATAAATTTGAAACTACATTTGCAAAATTAAAAATATGTCATGAATGAGAGGAAATAGACTTCTTAAAATGGCAAGAATTATAAGATCATTGACTTTTTCCCAAAAGAAGCATCTCAACCATCTTTTTTCTGGAAGCTATCATTCCATCTCTTTTCCGTCTTAGTTTTTAAAAGATGAGTTTATATTCACTTTCTCATTACACACACTCTTTCCTATATCAGTAAGGGTAATATCCTGGCTGCTCTAATGAAGGCAAAAATAACTGCTGCTTAAAGGAAAAATTAATTTTTCTCTTGCATTACAATCTGGGTATAAGGAGTTTCAACACTGGGGACCCCATTTCCTTGCTATCCATAAGTTGTGGTTCTTGGTTCTTATTTACAAGGTGAAGATGGCTCCTGTCTTGTCCACCACCATTGCTGCCCAGTTCCTGCCAGTGGACAGGGGAGGGTACACCCTATCCTTTGAGGAGCATGCGCTGGAAGGTGCACACATCTCTTCTACTTATAGCCCATTAGGCAGAACTTAGTTTCATAGACATTCACAAATGCTGACACAGGGAATCCAGGTTTCCCTGGAGCCATGTGCCCAGCTAAAATCGCATAGATTTTGCTACTGAAGGAAGCAGGAGAATTTCATGTTGACAGGCTTGTTACATTTCCTAATTGTGAAATGAGGTAGTTAACTCTGCCACTGCTAGCTTCTGTTGCTAATGATAGTTTCGCCTTTTTTTTTTTTTTTTGTACTGGGGATTGAACCTGGGACGTTGCACTTTCGAGGCAGGCGGTGGTGCCTCTGGGCCAAATCCCCAGCCCAGTTTCTCCTGTCTTGAAAGGCCTCATTTCTCCGATACTCTACTTGGTCTCTTTTGATGAAGGTAGGACTACCCATTCTCCATCTCCTCTTTGCCTTTTATTTCATAAATAAGAGAGGCTTTTTCCACGATCCCCATCACAGTGTTCCTCTTTTCTGCTCTATACTCTCTCCCTCACTGGTCCCAGCTGTGTTCACAGCTTTACCTGTCAGCCAAGGTCTCCCAAGGCTTCCAAGCCATAATTGACCTCTTTTCTAAGTTTTAACCCTAAATCTCCTGTCACACACTAGGACATTCCCAAAGGAGGTCCAGCCTTCATGTGGAATGCATTGTGTCCTAAGTGGAAATCATTCTAACTTAACTGAAGCCCACCCCTCTTCAAGTTCCCTGACTTTCAGTTGCAACACTGTCATGTTTTTACTAGCAAAAGGCAGGCTGGAAACCCAAATTTATCTTCAGTGCTGCAAGGGTGATTTTCCACCTGTTGCTGATACTTCTTTGTTTTGCCTATATAGTGTTTATTCTTTTTTTTGGGTACCGGGGATTGAACTCGGGACCTTGTGCTTGTGAGGCAGACACCAGAACCACTGAGCTAAATCCCCGGCCTGTAGTGTTTATTCTTTACCTGACTTTCACTGCAGCTCTGGCCTAGTTCCAGTCCTCAACATCTCATATGTTGATTGCTAAAGCATCTTTCTACTATTCTCTCTGTAGGTTTTCTGTTTTCTCTTTGACTTCCCTTAACATTGTGTCTAGCTATATAGCAAAACAGAAGTTAGATCACATCTATCTCTTTAATTATTTTGTTGTTTCACATTGCTCACGAAATAGAGATGAGACCTAACCGTAATTATATTTTCATTCATTAACGTTGGGGTCCTCACAGTAGCCCTGAAATGGATAATTGCTTTTTTCACAGATAAGCATGAGCAAGGAAATGAATTGCCAGTGTCACAGTTTCACTAGTAGCCAACATAATGAGGATAAGGACCTCAGGTTTTTTTTTTTTTTGACACTAAAGTTTGAGCTCTTTAAATATTCTACCTTCTGTCCTACATTACAATATGACCTTCTAAGAACCTGGCCTAAACTCCCTTTGCAACTGCTTCTCTTTCATTATTTTACAAGCGATGGCAAACAATAGAATACATTTAAAGAAATATATATAATCTAACTTCTGTGCTGAAAGATAACAGATGGAATGTTAAAGAACATCAGAGAGGAAATAGAAAACCTATAGGCAAAGAGACTAGTTACAAGGATGTTTCAATAATCCAGGTTTATTTCGGCACTTCTCTTTCTCACACACTTTTCTTGCCTTACATTCTAATTAATTTCTTCATGCTTCATTGTGCCTGGGTGTTTCCTGATGATCAAAATATAGTCATCCTTTAAGGTCTACCTCCAAAATCAACTCTCCTAGAAATCTTCTGCAATCCCCCTAAATAAAATAATTACCTTTCCCTCCAGTCTCTGACAGCATATAATTTTTTGTTTTGATTTTATTTTTGTTTTTTAAAAATATTCTTTAGCATTTAATCCATTCCAACCTGTTATTGTAGCGCTTTATGAGTCTTCTTCCACCTCTGAGGTATAAACCCATTCTCCATTGTATCTTCTATCATGCTTTCTCTAGCACAGGGACTGAAATGTGTTTATTGGCATAGAAAGGGCTTCACAGTATTGCCAAATTGTATTAAGTAAGCATTTAAGATGCTAGGTAGTGTAAGAGTTTGGAGGAGAGAATGAAATCAAGGAAATATGAAAGCTAGAAAGATGTTTAGCTATAAAAAGGACTATACTCAGCAGAATTGTTGGGGAGACACAGAAGCCAGAGGAGGAATATTGGAGGTCAGTAGCTCCTATGGCAGGACTTCAGATTTTCCAAGAGAGTGTTGCAAAAAAATGTATGTAAATTTATTGAAACAAGGATTGGAGCCTAAGAAACAGTGGTTTCAGAGGCTCCCCACAGAGATGGCTGAACAAGAATATGTTTTGATTTTGGTTGCTTTAAATCTTGCTTTGACTTCACAATTGCACATGAAATAACATCAAGAATCAACAGATAGGATCGAATCAAATTAAAGACCTTCTGCACAGCAAAGGAAAGAACCAACAGAGTAAAGAGACAACTTAAAGAATAGGAAAAAAATTTCACTAGCTACAACTCTGGAAGAGAACTAATAACTAGAATATATAAAGAACTAAAAAAAAATAGAGTCCCTAAAATAAAACACTCAAAAAATGGGTAACTGAAATGAACAGACACTTCTCAGAAGAAGTAGTACAAATGTCCTATAAATAAATGAAAAAATGTCCAACATCTCTGGTCATTACAGAAATGCAAATTGAAACAACAATGAGATTCCATTTTACTCCAGAAAGAATGGCTATCATTAAGAAATAAACCAATTATAAATGCTAGAGAGGCTTCTTGGCAAAAAGAGCTATTCTTCATTGTTAGTGGGAGTGTAAACTGGTACAACCACTATGGAAATCATTATGTAGTTTCCTCAAAAAAATAAAAATAGAAATTTTATTCAACTTAGCTATTCCCTTAATAGGTATCTTCTCAAAAGAGTTAAAGATATTATATTACACCAATACATGCATACCCAGCATTATAACAGCACAATTCATAATAGCTAAATCTTGGAAGCAGGCTATGTGTCCATCAGCAGATGAATGGATAAAGAAAGTGTACAATTTATGCAATGGAGTATTACTCTGAAATAAAGGATAAATTTGAGGGATTTGTAGGAAAATGCATGTACCTTGAAACCTTAAAGTTAAGTGAAATAAATGAGACACACAAGCTTAAATATCACATGGTTTCTCTTATAGGAGAAATCCAAAGTATAAGTAAATTAAAGAACAAAATAAATGATAGATAGAAGAAAACAAGGATATAGATATTCTTCAAATGGAAAGGAGACCAAGATATGAAGGAAAGGGAAATGGGGCAGGAGGAGATATAAAGATTTAGGATGGCCAATCTCACTAATGAACATAGATGCAAAAATCCTTAGTAAGATACTGGCAAAGAGAATTCAGAAGATCATCAAGAAGATCTTACACCCTGACCAAATTGGATTCATTCGAGGGATGAAGGGATGGTTCACCATACCCAAATCAATAAATATAATACACTATATTAATAGAGCCAAGGACAAAAACCATATGATCATCTTAGTAGATGCAGAAAACTCATTCAACAAAATCCAACACACATTCATGTTGAAAACCATACAGAAAATTGGAATAGACAGTCTCTATCTCAACCTGATAAAAGCCATTTATGAAAAACCAACAGCCAATATCATATTAAATGGTCAAAACCTGAAATTCTTCACACTAAAATCAGGAACTAGAAAAGGATGTCCACTATCGCCACTCCAATTCAATATAGTTTTGGAAACAGCCCCAGCAATTAGACAAGAGAAAGAAATAAAAGGAATAAAGATAGGAAATGAAGAAGTTAAATTGTCATTATTCATAGATGACATGATACTCTATATAGAAGACGCCAGGAACTCCACCAAAAGTCTTCTAGACTTAATAACCAAATTCAGCAGAGTAGCTGGATACAAGACCAACACACAAAAATCAATACCTTTCCTGTACACAAACAACAGACTCACTAAAAAAGGAACTGGAGAAAGAACTCCTTTCACAATAGCATCCAAAAATATGAAACACCTAGGAATCAACCAAACAAAAGAAATCAAAGACCTCTTCTCTGAAAACTATAGCACTCCAAAGAAGAGATCAAAGAGGATATCAGAAAATGGAAAGACATCCCTTGCTCCTGTGTAGAAAGAACCAGTATAGGGAAAATGGTCATACTTCCAAAACTGCTATATAGATTCAATGCAATCCCAATTGAAATTCCAACAGCATACTTCACAGAACTTGGGAAGCAGTCCAAAAATTCATTTGGACCCAGAAGAGACCTAGAATAGCAAAAGCAATTCTAGGCAACAAAGATAAGGTAGGGGTATCACAATCCCCAACTTGAAACTATACTGCAAAGCTACTGTGATAAAAACAGCATGATGATACTGGCAAAGAGACAGACCCAGGGATCAGTGGAACAGATTAGAAGATGCAGAAACAACTCCAGGCACACTCAGCAACCTCATCTTTGACAAAGGAGCTAAACATCCTCACTGGAGGAAAGATAGCCTCTTTAATAAATGGTGCTTAAAAAATTGGGTTTCAACTTGCCAAAGATTAAAACTAGACCTATATCTCTCACCATGCACTAAACTAAAATCGAAATGGATGAAAGATCTAAATATTAAAACAGAAATGCTGAAAAAAAACCCCCCAAAAACAGAAATGCTGAACCGGCTGGAACAGAGGTTAGGTAGAACTCTTGAAGACAATGGTGTAGGAAAAGGTTTTATGAACAAAACCTCAGTTACCCATGAATTAGCACAAACAATCAACAAGTGGGATTTCTTTTTATTAAATAGCTTCTGCACAGCAAGTGAAACCACCAACAGTGTGAAGAGACAACCAACAATGTGGGAAAAAGTTTTTTACCAGCTGTTCCTTAGACAAAGGTCTACTATTTAGAATCTATAAAGAACTTTAAAAAGTCAGACCTCCCAAATCTAAAGACTCAATCCAAAAATGGGCATCTGAAATGAACAGACATTTCTCAAAGAAGTAGAAATAGCAAATAAACATATGAAAAAAATGTTCAACATCACTTGTCATTTGAGAGATGCAAATGAAAACAATGCTGAGATTCCACCTCACCCCAGAAAGAATGTCTGCTATCATGAAATCAACCAATAACAAATGCTGGTGGGGCTGTGGGGAAAGAGGAACCCTGCTCCACTGCTGGTGGGAGTGTAGACTGGTGCAACCACTGTGGAAATCAGTATGGAGATACCTCAAAGAACTAGGACTAGAAGTCCCATTTGACCCAGCTATTCCCCTGCTGGGTATCTTCCCCAAAGAATTAAAAGAATCATACCACAGTGATACATGTGCTCCCATGCTCATAGTGGCACAATTTGTGATAGCTAAAACTTGGAAACAGCCCAAATGCCCATCAACTGGAGATTGGTTAAAGAAAATGTGATTTTTTAAAAATAAAATGGAGCATTACTCAGCCTTAAAGAATGAGAAACTAGAGACATTTATAGCTAAATGAATGCTCATTGAGGCCATACTCTTAAGTGAAATAAATAGGACAAGCATGTGTAAGTACCGAATAGTTTCTCTGGTGTGACAAACTAAATAAGGATCAAAATGTATAATAGATAATGTGAAATAGTAAGAAAAGGTCCAAAGGGGAAGGGGAAGTGGAGGGGGTAGGGGAAAAGAAATAAGGGAAAGGAATAAATATGAGAAAAGGAAAAAATGGATATGAAGTCTTTGTAAATAGGGAGGGGTAGAGGGGTTGATGGGAGGGTGGGGGAATGGGGAAAAAATAAGAACCGAGATATATTATGTAAAGGTACAGATTCCCAATGATGAATGTCACCATATTGTATACCTAAAATGCACCAATAAAGTTAATGAATAAAAAAAAGAATTGGGATGTGTCATGTACATGTACCAAATATTCACAATGAAAGTAGTCATTATGTATCACAAACGTACTAATAAAAAATAAATCCATGGCATATGGATTTCAAAAAGTCTATACAAGCTAAACTTTAGAGGTAGGAGCAAGGAGGGTACCTTCCTGGTGATTCTTTTGTTCAGCCAAGTTTAGTAGCTACTGACACAGGTGATCTTGAAGGTCTCTTCTTCTTCTTTTTTTTTTTTTTTTGGTACCAGGGATTAAACTTGGGAGGCACTTACAAGGCAGGCACTGGACCCACTGAGCTAAATCCCTGGCCCTTGAAGGTCTCTTCTAACCCTAATTTCCTACAAATTTAGGTGGGAAATGAGTTGCTCATTGATAGTGCACATGAATTCAGCCACTTAGAAAAGGAAGGGGCCAGAACATTCTTGGAGATCAGAGAGGTAGGATTTGGGTAACTCAACAGCCAGTTTGGAGAAATCACATAGTGTGGTTCCTGGGATTAGCCTAAGTGTCCTCATTTCTGTATATTCTTTCCTGAATCTTTGGCTCACCCCAGTGTCTCATGTATTTGCATAGTCCCATACTATGAAATTGCAGCACTAATTTAAACACATCTTTTAAAATATCTATTATGTCTCGAGTGATACACAATTTATGGGATTCTGTTCTAGAAGAATTTAACCTAGTGATCATAGACTGCCTCCTTCAAAAAGTTTTCCCCAATCTCTGTGAACTCTTTCTTCCAAAATTCTGAGTGCTTACTATGTGTCTCCAATGGGGGCACTTAATGATTTTTAATTTTTTTATTCATTTGGCAATAAACATATTCTTCCTTAAATAAATTGTAGTCCCCACAAAAATAAGTGGAACATCTTGTACTGCTTTGTTTTTTCACTAGTACCTATTTCTTTATATGTAGTAGGTGCCCAGTTAATATTTGTTGAAAAAAATACATGATCACTGTGTGTTTCCTTTGCCATGTTGAAGCTGATTACAAGATTTCCTGTCTGCTGCTGATAGATGAGACATCCTATTTATTTGGATTTTGGTGGTAGAATTCCTTAAACATTTCCCATATAGGTCACTTTTGCCCAAGAATTTAAAGGCTTAATAGCTTGGTTAAAGAGGATAATAGATATGTTCAGAACAAGAAAGATTAGTTGATGGGACAAAACAATCACCATCTCTGTTTTTGACTATATTATTTTCAATTCGTTGGGGGGGAAAAAAAAACAAGGAAGCAGAGATCCTTGGGATTCATTTCTCTGCCAAGCCGCAAACCACTTTGGAACTCACATCAGGACCTTAGAGAGCATCTGTCCACACTCTATTTTTCTAGCTTGGCAGAGAGCAATGGAAACCCAAAGTAAGTCTCTTTCATTCAGCCAGAATATTTTAAAATTACTTATCTGTGGGGCTCCTGACAGCTCCTGCCTTGGGCAGGGATGTAGCAGGGGGCTGTCCTGGCAGTGTGATTCGAGGGGCGCCAGGAAGGCTACCTGCTCCAGACAATCTCCCCTGTTTCCTTACCCTTTTGCTTTCGTCACTGTGCAAACAGGCTCTGATTAGTTCTAGTTTTTGGTGAGACTCAGTAGGTGGTGCAGGTTTCAAAACCAGAAAGAGGGAATTGGTGTCTGCAAGCACCTACATGTCTTCATTATCAGAATTGGAATTGTCTTCCCAAGACTAGCTGAGCATTTCAATTTAATTTGCAGATTTATGACACAGAGCTGCCTTTGGTTTCCAAGCTGTCTCCTAGATGCCTCTCCTTGCATGGGGAAACAAAGTGCTGTTACCTTTCACTCTGCACCTACAGCTCTGGGTCGGCCTGGGGTGTTGTGTCTACTGAGTGCAGAGTGACTGGCTTTAACTGATCATGCATTCCAGGGCAAGTCTAGCCCCCCTCCACTGCTAGTCCCCTGTGGCCTGGAAGAGAAGCTCTATAAACGGAAGCAGTCTGTTCTGCAATTAATCACTCAAAGTCAAAGAATGTTTGGGTCTTATACAAGTGATAACCCACAAAAACTACCAAGTGGCTGATTTGTGTAGTTGCTGAAATTCGGTATCTAAGAGGACTTCCTTCAAAAACAGAAAAATTTCTTCCTTAGGAATGGGGTAAGGAAAATGGTCAAGTTTAGGAAATAGAAATAGATGAATTTATCATGGAATGTCTTGTAAAGGATAGATCCTGATGTGTAAGCTATGTCATCAAAGCCTGAGGAAGCCCGAGACCCTTGTTACATTCCTGCTGGTCTGTCTTACCAGGCAGCCCTTTGACTGGGAGACCTGAGAGTAGAGAGTAGGAGGTGGTCAGGGTCTGGAGTCTGACTCTGAGAGCAGAGTGCTCCTGGAAGAGAGTGTCTGTCTGAGGATGTGGCCCGGTTGGCCTGTCTGAGGTAAATGAATTTTTAGCTACTCATCATTTCGTATTGTCTGTGGGTCTTTTTTCTCTGAATTGTATTTTCTTACCATTTGGGGAACCATTCCACACAAACTAGTCAGTGATACTTTCATCAGCTGGTGAAGTGAGGGAGGAATTTCCCTTTATATTGAGGAGCTAATGAGTTTGGTCTTTTTGTTGTTTGTTTTTCTGTTGACAGTGGAGACTGGTTTTACTTATTTCATTGGCTTTTGAAACTATTAACCAATGTGCTATAGTTATATTAAGAATTCCGAAACACCTAGTAAGTGAGTGTTGTCGAGAAGGATAGAAATAATAGTGCTTCCCACTGCCCTGGCAGGTCTCCATGACTGCACTTGCTTATGTAGATCTGGACCTGGACATTAACCCTCTCCCCTGCCTATAGAGAAACAATTCAACTCAACAAACTAGGGACAAGACCTGAACAAATTCCACAGCATTGGCAGAGCCTTCCAACATTCAGTCAACCTGCTAGGTAATGGCTAAGAGTGGGATAGAGCCATGGACCTCTGAAAGCAACTTAAAAACAGCCTCCATCATGTTAATACCACCAGTGCTTCAGGTGATACTAATGAGGAAAATAGTAAAATGTTGCTTCCAATCTTCTCTATCTATATAAAGTGCCACAAGTTGTTTATACTGAATTTTTTGAGACAAGAAAATTACCTCCACACCTCCCCCAAATCTGCGCGATCTTCTCTGTGCCTCAGCCTAATGGTTAGTTCAAGGCTGCAAGGAGTGAATGCAAAGCAGTGAATAGTAGGTTGGTACTTTTATCTTTGCAGTTCTTTATAGCCCTTTTTTTCCTAATGTGAGACCCTAAGAATATTATCATTTGCCTGTAGAAGGTGTCCCTAATCATGATTGGTACAGCCAACCCTCACTGGGAAGTCAGGCCGACAATTCATTTATTTTACGGATGTGATCCACAGGAGAAGCCAGTACCTTTTCCATCCCCCCCCCCCAAATCTTACCCACTATTCAAAAGACTTCAGTCTAGAATTGACTGACCCAGTGATAATAGCATGTTTTCCTCATATTTTGTTGTTTATCATGTTCCTTTATGTATTTCAGAACAGCCATCAGAACAAAGAGTTCTTGTATCTGTTAAAGAGGTTCTTATTCATGTGACTTTACATTTTGAGTCCAGGTATAATGGCTTGGACCTCATCTACTTTTAGGGAGTATTCCCTGTGACATGCTGGCTAAGAGGCACCTTACTACCTATGGTGGCATGCAGAGCATGCTTTTTCAGTTTTGTAGACCATTTTGACCTCCTTTCTTTGGTGATGAATGATAATACATTCTTAAAGAGATTCATATTATAGCTGGTCAAATGTCATGCTTTTCCTGACATGCATTTTATAAACCATATTCCTTCAATGCCTCACTTTTATTTGCCTTAATCCACCAATGTTTCCAAAGCCATTGGGTTTGAATGTCATGGATGAAGAAGTATACCTGGCTGAGTCATGCCATAATTAATGTGTTTAGGTCATGCTCTACTGGACGGCTGATAGGGCTTCCTCTTTGAGTCTAGCAGCACTATAACAATACCCCAGTTGCTTCCCACGTTTTGGCTCACGTCACTCTTCCCCTACCATGCCTGTCTATGATTATTTGCCAGATACTGGTGACCTTACAGGCTTAGCACATATCTGGAGGGTAGCAGGCAGAGGACAGTAGTAGAGCTGGCCATGTTTTGATTTTTGTCAATTTGATGTTTTAGTAGAGCCCGATAGCTGGAATCTGGTAGCTATGGCTATCAGAGGAATCATCCTCTAACAAGCCTCGTCTTCTTAAATCCATTGTCTATCTCCGTGATATCCCCAGACGGTTCATTCTAAAGAAGTCTTCTGTTGGCAGGTATTCATCTAAAGAGGAGATTGGTTTCTCTTTTCCCCTAGGAGCTTCAATAGGCCTTCCTGAGTTGTATACATAAGAATTGTCCAACTTTTTTTTAAAAAGAGAAAGCAGAGGTCTTCTTGTACAAATAAAACATACATGAAATGTCAATATATAAAACAAATGCAGTAAAGTTTTTCTTACTGAAGCAGGGCTTATAGATGTTGGGGTCTGAAGGATCCCTTGACTCTTCCTCCTCTCCCTGAAACACTTTGGCTGAACATGGAAATTTGGAAGACACTGAAGATATGACTGACCTCCTTGTTTTTCCAGGAATGACAAGGTGTCTAAACAGTCTGAACCCACTCTATGTCCCATTTCCTCACTATGTCCTTTATACCCTTTTTGGCTGGTATGCTCAATAGCTGTGGTCAAAAAATGGTTTGTCCAATTTTATGGATGATGGTTTCAGTATCTGCTGCATTGTACACTGTGAGCCAGTGAAATACTGAATGTCAAAAGACTATAAAGACTTTGTCCTTCCTCAGTCCCATGAATGGTTGGATTCTGAACTGGTCTGATTTATCTGCCGCCATATCAATCTAGCCTTCAGAGAGCCCAGAATATGCCCACCTTTAGACTCTCCCAGAAAACCAGGCTAGAACAGTGAAAGCGTAAGGCTCTCATGGAAGAGGCATGTGGCTTGTAATGCAGCTCCCTTAGCTACCTATGACCACTGCTTTCTGAGGGATGGAAGAAAAAGGATGATTTTGTACATTACACAGGTTTTTTGTCCTTGTTAGAATGGGATTGATGGTTTCTTGCAGGTCTCTGTATTGTAAGTAGAAACAGGACTTGCTGTCCAGGTGGTTGTAATATGAAACCAAAGTTTCAAACACTCCCAGAGGCAGGAGCGTCAGAGAACAAGCTTCACTGTCCTGCCTCACACATGTGCCTTTCCTCAGTAGACATTGGCAGCAACTGGTTTACTAGGGTCCCCAGTAACTCCTTAGGGAGCACATGCATTATGAGAAAGAAGAAAAGACAGGATTTCCAAAACATTTACTGATGCATTTATAAATTTAGGACAGGTATTTTCTTTCTCTAACATGTTTCAGATTTCCCTACATTTAAGATTTCTTTTGGAAGGGATTGCCATATAATATTTAAAATCAAGTCTAGATACCTGTTCATGAGTAATCAGGAACAACTCTGTGTGATATTCTAAAGTAAATATTTAGATCAAAAAGAAAAACAAGACTACATCTAGGCCAGAAACAGAAACAGTTCCGTGAACAATTGAGCCAAGGAGGAGGTTGAGCATAAATGTAGTTAGAAATTGTCTGACAAGCAGATTTTTTTGATTAAATGTAAAAAAGAAGATCTTACCGCCTAACTGAGATGAACGAATTCTGAGACAGTGACAAAGTTATATAACTCCTCTGACTATCAGTTCCCTTGTGGGCAAAATAATGTGGATAATTTTAGGAATTCGGGAATGTATACATGATTTGACATGTATAAAGATTTAGCACATTTTGGGGGGCCTTCAGCACACTTTCTCTTGCTTTATTTAGGACTCAGTCAGCTAATCAGTAACTAAAACTAGATTCTTAAATGTTTTATGAAGTTTTTTCCCAAGGATAAATGCAAAAATAATCATTTTATAACTATTTCCTAAATATTTAAACTATTTGAGGTAGAAAAAATTACCAATTCAAGTTATTAATTACTCAGCCATTTGATGAGAACTGACTTGTGCTGAGCATGGCAATATAGAAACACGGAGGTTCCCCCATAGGCCTGGTCCTTGTCCTCAAGTGGTTCCTGTGGTTTAAGGGAAATAAGATCCCCAATTCTAAGATGAAAAGCCCTAAGTGCCTTAAGAGAGTCACAAAGTGCTTTTTCACTTGAGAAAAGAGCAATTACTTCTGGCTAAGAGAGATGAAGGAAGCTTTCATGACTTTGGCACTTAAGCTGAGACTAGAAGAATGGAAAGAATTTGAACACATGGAAATAAGTAAGACAGTCATTGAACGAACAGTAAAAACAAGATGCAGAGGAAAGAAAAGCTATGCACAAAGAATAGTGAATGGTTTGGCTGGTGCTTGGAGTGAGGTCAAGCAATAGAAACATGATAAGTAGGCACATGTAATATATTCTTTAATTTTTACAACAACTGTATTATTTAGGTATAGTCTTCCTATTTTTAAAAGATAAACTGAGAAAAGAGGGATTCAGTGACTTATCTAAGGATATTCAGCTAATTAAACTGGCATATTATTAAAATGAAAAAAAGTCTGGATCTGAAGAGGTATGATAGACAAACTAAGTTTAAAAGAGAGAGATTTTATAGGTAGGCTAAAGAATTTGAATCATGTACTATAATCCAGGATTGGCAAACTAAAGCCCCTGGGCAAAATCTGGCCCACCACTTGAGTTTGTAAAGCAAGTCTGTTAGAACGCAGCATTGCATGGTCATTCATGTTTTCTTGGTTTTTGTGGCTGCTTTCACACTACAGTAGAGTTGAGTAGTTGCAACAGAGTGGCCCAAAAAGCTTAAAATATTTCTCTCTGGCCCTTTGTAGAAAACATCTGCTGACACCTGCTACAGTTGATTGGAAGTCATTGGAAGTGTTGGAGAAGGAAAGTGATGGTCATAGAGTCATGCGTTACTCATTGAGACCATCTTATTCTGTAAGATGGATTAGAAGGAACTAGGTCATTTAAAAGACTATTTTAGTTGTGTGGGCTCTCAGTTCTTTCACTCCCAAACTCACTGTGGCCTTCCTCAGAGTCTTCCAGCCATAACTTCAAGGCTTACAGAGTCCAGGCAGGTAACAAAAATAAGCAAAGTGTGCTAGATATAAAACCACCAACTATGACCTGGGCATGGTGGCCATGCTTGTAAGCCTAGCACTCTGGAAGGCTGAGGCAGGCAGATCACAAGCTTGAGCCCAGCCTGACCTGGGCAATATAGCAAGACTGTCTCAAGATAAAAGATAAAAATGGCTGAAAGTTTAGCACAGTGAGAATGCCCCGGATTCAATCCCCAGTACCATAATGAATGAAGGAATGAATGAATGCATGCCTGCCAACTGATGGTGCCTAGACAGTCTCAGGCTATGGACCCAGTAAGTAAGGAATGTTGGGAACAGCTACAAACCTATGTGTTACTGCACTCTCTGATTTCACTGCACGGAAGTGCCACTTGATGTTGCCCGCTTTTCAGTTTGAGAGGTCAGAAATTGAATTCTTGTATGAAATTTCTATGCTTACAAATAATAGCAACTAAATTCAAACTTGTTTAAGCCTCCTGTGCCTGAGTGAAACTCAGTTTAAATTTGCTCAAACTCTCTGAGATTGATCAAGCTGCAACCTTCCAGCTAGCAGTTGTTCCCCACGTAATTGCCAGAACACTGATTTTGAGTGAATTCAATGTAAGCAACAGCAGCAACCACAGTACTATCTTCACCAGACATACAATACTTTACCCACCGTTTTTGAAGAGTATTTTCAAAAGATAGATAGACAGCTTGCTCATCACCTTTTGTCAGGTCAAAGCAGTATTAAAGACCTACTTATAACCACTATCATACTAATCACTGTACGTGATAAAGTTAGATTGTCAGAATATTTAAACATTTGTTTGTTACAGACATGATATAAAAGCAGATGAAAAAGCAGCCTGGTCCTCTCAACATGGTGTAGACTGTAATGTTAAGAAAAAACAGAGAATGTAGTGAGAATTTGCTGGTTTGTACGTTGCAGGATCTGTCTTGAGCATCAGTGACGTTATATTGACATAGATTTAAAGGAATTTATATTTTAATAGACTTGCATATTTTCTCCATGAACAATAATGCCTAAATTTGTATAGTCAGGAGACTAATCATTTGTAATAGTGAACTCATTGAATATTTATTTTTCACTTATGTCTTAGTCACTTTCCCCCCACTGGGACAAAATACCTCACACCTACAACTTAAAGGAGGAACGGATTATTTTGGCCCATGGTTTTAGTACATGGTCATCTGGCTCCAAAGAAAAACAGCATGGCAGAGGGTCCTGGCTAGGGAAAAGGTGCTTAACGCATAGCACCCAGGAAGCAGAGAGAGGGAAGGAAGGAATCAGGGAGGAAGATACACCCTTCCAGGTCACACTGCCAGTTACTACCTCCCAGCAGGCAACATCTCCTAACAGCATGTTCAGCTACTGAACTCATCGGTGGATAACTCCCTCACCTATGATCCAATCACCTTCCACACACATGGGAATTTTGGGGGACATTTTAGATCTAAACCATCATGCTTACTATATTACCAGGTACACAACCTACTGTATGGGAGACTAAGAAAAGAAAAGCAATGAAGTCATATCCACTGCTTTTGAGAAGCTCTAGTCTAATATGAAAGGCAGGTACCTAAAAGCAATCACAGCACAGTGAGAGACAGTAACTTTGTAAACAGGTATATAGAAAAGAGGGCGGGGCCGGGGATGTAGCTCAGTGGTTTCGCTGCCTGCTGCGCAAGCGCAAGGATCCGAGTTCCATCCCGGTACCAAAAAATAAAAAGAGAAAAGAGAAAAGAGGGAAGAAAGTAGCAACCTATGCAACAAAAGTTACCTTCATTTAAGTAATAAGTGTGATCTGGCAGGGGAGGAGGTAGAAAATGTTCCACTTTTTTTTTTTTTAACAGAATGACCATAAATGTTGTGGAAAATCTCAGAAAAAACATAACTGTCTCATTTTCAAACACAGTTTTTAAGATAGTGACAGAAACACAGCAAACCAAGAGATTCCATCTCACTTGAACAGGTTGTCTGCCCCTGCTGCCTCCTGGGCTCCATGTATTCAAGGAATACTTTAGAACAGTAAAGGCATTTTTAAGTAATTTTGTTTTATAGGTCCCTTTTTACTCAGTAACTGTAGCCTACATGTATATATTATCTACTATATGAAGGGCTAGTGATACGGAATTAAAAATGATACTTATCATTTCTACCCTCGTGGGTCTTAAGGTATACTAAGAGCTTTACCCGTGATAATTGTCAATATCTGGTCTGATTGTGTCTTGACTACATTCTGAAGAAAATATTGAAATAATCCAGTGTATCTTACCTTGTCCTCCTATTTCTAAATATATAGTATAAATTGAAAATATTTTTAAATTCACATATATATCAATTTCACAAGGAACAATTATTACTTTTTATTATCAGAAAAACAAGATAAATATGAAAAAAATTATTTCCTCAAACGTTCAACAATATTTGAGGTTTATATCTTATTTATAATACTTACCTCCATAGATATAACCTTTGTTTTGCAGTTTAAACAGTTTGTCCTGTTGAGTTGAAAACTTTGCACATTTTTACAACATGTTACCTTCTGGATATGACTTGTAGAAACTGTTCAAATCAGAAAATTGAAGGAGGTCCTTGGTTCGGTAACCTTGGGCTAGTGGCACTGGTTGATTTGGTTTGCTGTTAGGACACATCTGAATAACAACACTGCAGGACAGCACTTAGCTAATGGGTCCACAAGTTTAGTGTGCAGTCAGGAACTAGTCTATGCTTTCTTAAAGTTTTTTTATCTCTTTGGTAAAAAATTATCCTTTATTGAACCTTTGCTATATGACAGTCATGCTAGATGTTACACATATGTCAATTTAATTCTCACAATGATATTTTGAGGTTGATATTGGCCTCCATTTTATAGGTAAAGTAACATTTAGAAAAGTTGATTAATTTGCCCCAAGTCTTCTAAGAATTGGCAGAGCTGGAATTGGTATCAACTGTAGCTGATAATGAAGCTACTCGCTACTTAGCTATATCCTGTGAAAGGGAGACATAAAAATAAATGAAAATACCTGAAGGAGACCAGGATAGAATCACTGAGGTCAGAATTGTCCTCACAATTTTCTGTGACTCCTGCACTCTGCATAAGACCATAGGAAAAAGTTTGCAGTGGCAACTGGGCCGAAGGTTAACTTCCCAACCCCCTTCCTCCGCATCCCCAATGACCGCTCAGGGCATTCAGAAGACAGGAAGAGCAGCTACAGGGCCTGCAGGTCACTCAGGGATTGGGAAGGTAATAAACAAAACCTTGGGAGAAGACAAATTCTGAAAGAAGAGAGCAGATTTGAAGGTAAAAAGGAACTATTCAAGTGAAAGATGACCCCAAAACTGTTCCATTAAAATTAGGGAGGCCTCAAAGAGAGTAATTATTAACCATTTCATTGAAATTGGTTTTAAAGGGCAGCTTGTAGGGTGTTCTCTTTGTAAAGAAGTCTGGCTGGAAAGAAGCCAGAAAGAGCACAAGCTATGGCTTCACTGATAATATCATCACCTTGGCTTACAAACACCTTAATGGCCAGAGTCCCCAGTATAGTGTGACCTGGACTTGATCTGTTCAGTGCATGCTTTTCTTGTTTGTATATAGTCACAGTGGGTGCTGCAAACAGCAAAGTTTAGTGGGCAATGTGGTGCAGACACTCAGACCTTGACAATATTAAGAAACATTCATTCTCAGGGAAGCTTTACAAATGTATTTCTTCTTGGATTACATAAAACATTACTCATCTTTGTCTCATTTTTATTTATTTTCTGGTGTACCAGACAGCATGTTGAATTCGTTGTAACTAAGTTCTGCATGTGGGCAGGGAGATTGGATTACTAATGTGTGTTTTAAGCAAATTGTGCAAAAATCAGCTAAGAGCCAAGCCACACAGCCATTTGTACATGCTAACAAGTATATGATTAATATTGAATGAAAAATTGTTATTGACCCTTTGAAGAAAAGGCATGCTAGTTTTCAAATGTCTGTGAGTTGGTAGATCCTTAAGTAGTTGAGATTTAAAAAAAATATTTTGAAGGGATTTTAAGAATAAAGAAAACTACAAAGGATGCCATAATACACCGTGTTCTCATCACCTAGAATTATACCTATTAACACTATGTTACATATTCTTTAAAAGTTTTAAAGTTAAACATTATGGATACTCTAGATGAAAAATGAAATTGTTTGACATATTACCCCAGTCCTGTCTCTTTCTCCCTCTTTCTAGCAGTAATCTCTTGCATGAAAATAGTTACTGTTTTAGCTTCCTGTTCTATGAGAAAATTGATTTAAAAGAGAAAAGACTTATTGTGGCTCAAAATTTCAGAGATTTTAGTCCACAGTCACTTGGAAAGAAAGATAAAGTAGGTCCTGTCTCCTAATTCCTATTCGGCTATGAATCCATTGGTGAATTAATCCATTAATGATTTGGCTTCACCTCTGAACATTGCTGCATTAAGGACTAAGTCTTCAACACACGATCCTTTGAGAGGCATTCCGTAGCCAAACGATAGCAGTTCTCTTTCCAGTCTGTTTTGAATGTGTGTACATACACCTGTGTATGTGTATAAATATAGGTAGAAATTTCTGTATATACACATGCACACATCTGTGAAAAATATGGTTTGTGGTTGCTATTTAAAAACCTGCATACAGTGCGTCAGTATTGCATGTACAGTAACGATAATAGCTAACATTTATTGACTGGCTACCTTGTACCTGGAGCTTGCTACCTAAATCCTTTCAAAGAGCTTATGATGTAGCAAGCATTATTATGAGGAACCTCCGTTTTAGGAAGTCAAGGCACGCAGAAAGGTCACTTGCACAGGGTTACACTGTAATGGGACTGAGCATTAATTCCCCTGGCCATGATGCTAGATGGCCTCTTCCCTGTGTCACTCTGCAGCATTCCGTACTCTCTCAAAAGGGTGTTTCTCATACCTGTGATTGTTGAATTCGTAGATGCAATTCATTCCTTTTCAGAGTTATACCATATTCCACTGATCGAATATAACATATAGACACTATTGCATGGCGGTTGAGACCCATGAAATTAAATAATGAAGTTTCTGTCTCACAGGATTGTCACAGGAGTTTAAGTGGTTTACAAGGGGGAGGGTAAGGAGGAAGGGAATGTAAAAAGAATTCAGATGTGTTACGTACCTGCACTAAGTCCCCATGATGAGTGTTAGTCATTATGTACTGCAAGCATGTACTCATAAAAATAAAAAGTCAAAAGGGCACCCTGACTGCCATTTGGATTATAGGTGTCCAAAACTGGGATGGATGGATAAATTGTTCATAATTAAATGGTTTAATTCAAATAAAGTAGGTAGAAGAGTATCTGGCACCAATTAAGTACCCAACAGATGTTAATTATTTGTTATTATCATATATTCATCATCTCCCATTGAACCTATTCGTTCCGTTGTTTCTACTTTTTCATTGTCTGGTATATTGCCAGAGTGAAAGCCCTATGTCTATATAGAAAAGATTCCATTGGACATCTGTCTCCACAGAAGAGGAATTGATAGTTCTCAGAGTATGCCTATTTTCAGTTTTACTTGACTACAGCCAGCCGTACCAGTTTATACTCCCTAGTGTACTATGTAGCAGTTCTCCTTTCTCCACATGCTGGCAGTTGGTATTGTCTGACTAAGATCTGCTAATCTGATGGAGATATCATGTTGTATTGGTAAATTTTTATAACAGCTTTATTGAGATATAATCTTCATACTACAAAATTCACCCCTTTAAACAGTGTATAATTCCATGTTGTTTAGTATATTCTCAAAGTTGTACAACCATTGCCAATATCTAATTGTAGAGAAAATCCCTTATTTTTAGCAATCTCTTCACATTTTCTCCAAACATAAGACCATGGGACTGCTAGTCTACGTTCCATCTGTATGAATTTAACCTAATCTGGACATTTGATATAAATAGAATCATGTAGCATACTTTTGTGTGACTAGCTTCTTTCACTTAGCATAATGTTTTTAAGGTCATCAGTGCTATAGCATATATCAACATTTCATTCCTGTTTGTAGCCCAATAATATTCCATTGTATGGATATATCGGTTTTGTTTTTATATTAATCAATTGATGAAAATTTGAGTTGTTTATGGATTTGACTACTTCTGAATAATACTGGTATGAATAGTTGCATGCAAATTGCATATGGATGTGTGTTTTAAATTTTCTTATACATATATATATTTTTGGCAGTAGAATTTTGCTGGGTCACATGGAGTATTTGTTAGCCTTACCATTATTGAAACAAAGGACCTGATACACACAACTTGAAGGAGGAAGGGTTTATTTTGGCTCATAGCATCAGAAGTTTCAGCCCTTGGGTAAGTGACTCCAGGGGAGAAAGAGCATGGCAGCAGAAAGCTGCTCCATCCCTGTCAGCAAGGAAGCAGAAAAAGACAGGGAGGAACCTCCCAAGCCCACCCACAGAGACCCACTTCCCCCGGTTGGCCTTCACCTCCCAGTGGCCCCTTCAGCTGTGAACTTATCGGTGTGATTAATGCACCAAATGAGTATAGTGCCCTTGTGGTCCAATCACCTTTCAAAAGTCCCACCTCTGAACACATGCAGTTCTATCAGGAGTTTGAAGGTTCCAATTTTTCTACTTCTTCACTTCCAATACTTCGTGTACCCCATTTCCCTGATGACTAATGATGTTCAGTTTCTTTTCATGTACTTGTTGACCATTTGTATCTTTTCATTTTTGAAGAAATGTCTTTTACAATCTTTTGCCTATTGTAAGAAAAACATAATTTGTCTTTTTGAGTCATAAAGATTCTTTATGAATTCAGGATACAAGTCCCTTATCATCAGATGACATAAATTTTCCCATTCTGTAGGTTGTCTTTTCATTTAATTGATATCAATAAGTAAATTTTAATGTTTCATGTGTTTGCTCCCAACTTCAATTTTTAAAATTGTCTCAATATTATTTGCTGAGCAGGAAATAGGGCTGAGAGCATTGAATAATGTTATGAGTACATAGTATTCCATTTATCAGAAAATACTACTTTGTTCACAAAAACATAGTCTTCTCACAGTCATCTTGGTGAGCAACTCAGCCAATGAAAAAAATTTAATTGGTAAAGAACAAGAGAAGATTTAAGACCTAATTGGAGTAGAATTTAATAATGGAAAGCTTTGGAAACCTATTCTTATATAGTTATGTATGGTATAATAGTGTTTTGGTTAATAGAAGACAACACATACAGCAGTGGTCCTGTACAATTATGATGGACCTGAAAAATTCCTTTTACCTAGTCTTTTTGCTATGCCTTTTCTGTGCTTTAATGTGTTTAGGTTCACAAATAATTAACCATCGTGTTGCAGTTGCCTATTGTATTCAGTACAGTAATATGTAGAGGCTTATATCCTAGGCCTCTGGTAGGCTTTACCATTTAGCTTTTGTACAAGTATACATCATGATGGTTGGAGTGACAAAATCAGCTAACAGTGCATTTCTCAAGTACATCATGATTGTAAAATGATATATGACTGTAATTTCAAGGTACTAGTTGTTCAGAAGTATGTGGATTTCTATTTAACCTGATTTCTCCCCTTTTCTTCTTTTTGCCTCTTTCTTTTCCTCCTCTCCCCTGCTTGTTCCCTGTTTCTATTTCAGATTGAAAATGGCTCAAGCATCAGTCAGCAAATTAACATCAGAGAAGAAAGTGGAAACAAAAAAAGTCAATCCCACTGCTAGTCTGGTAAGCGGCATTTTTCAACATAGCCATCAGATTTTATTATAACTGAGGTACTCCCAGAATGTCTGAATTTAAAGAATAAAAGTCAGGGATGAAACATAGTGTTCAGACCCTCAGTTCCCATACAGAGTAGCATATGGTAAAACAGAATATGTGAGGGTAAAGGAACAAAACATGGCTTCATATGTCCAATAAGCCAAATTCCATCACTTGACGCTTCGCCTCCTTCCATATTCCACCCACACCACAATTCCTCTTATCTTAAAGTACTTCTCTTCTGAAATGTGTGTGTCTTTACCTTCATCAGTTCCTTTTCCCCCGTTTAGGGAAGGGGCAGGATATATCATTTTGATGATTGAGAAAGTTGAGTTGCAAAATGGTATATTGTGCCTAGTGTCACTTGGCAAATGGATACCAAAACCCAGGACCAGAATTTGGGTCACCTGGCATCTCTTCCTATTCAAGAAACCAGCAGTCTCTTCAGTCTTTATACGTTTGAGAGAAAGTTGTCTTCCAAAGTAGTTCTCATAAGGATCATAATGAATCTCCACTTATATGTTTCAGACAATTGAATAGCTAAATGGTTAGGAACTAAGAATATTGGGAAAAAGACTTCCTAGATTCAAGTCCCAGCTTTGTCACTTAATAGTTCTGAAACCTTAGCAAACTTACTTCCCTTCTTTCTTTCTCTTGAGTATATAAAAAAAAGGAAATAATATTATCTTTGATTTAGGGTATTTTGACGAAACTGGGAAAGTGCATATAATGTACCTCACACATACTGGGAGCTCAGTAAATGTTAACCATGTTTCTTACTCTGTGAGTTCCACCCGCTTTGACTGAACCAGAGAACGATGGTATCATCGCTCTCTTCACTTTGGCCCTCAAACCCAACCTTCTTTAATTGTATCCCCATAGCTCCTCCGATCTTTTCATATTAGAAGGTTGTTTGTGTTTTTGTTCAGGGTGGGAGGCTGCTTTAAATTGTTTGAAGATCCACGTGAACTCTAAATGATAAAATGAGATGATTGTCCACCGTGTCTCTACTATCAACCCCAACTGCAGCTAAATGAGGGTTGCATGCAGTTGAACAACGAATGGAGGTGTGAGTCTCATAGAGCTGGGTAGAGGTGGTGTCCGCTGTCCCCATATGAGTGGACATAGGTGTTGGGCCCATGTGATGGTGCATTCATTACACTCATTTGTATGATTTTCAGGCTGTGGGCTTAACTCTGCTTTTTATCTTCCTCCTCCAGCAGCCTCTAGCCCTTTTCCTATGTCAGTTATATGGGCTTTGACACTGACTTTTACAGCCAAACCTGTTCCTTAGGGACAGAGAGAATGGGGTCGCCCCTCGTAGACAAAGTAGAAGCTGTGAATTTATTGTGATGCCTTTTATAAGTCGACCTGCTCTGTGATCAAGGCCCTGATTGTAACCTGAAGCTGTGTTAGGACTGTTACATTGTTTGTGAGGGTCATAGCAAATCAACAAAGCCCTTGTAAACTGATTTCTGATTCAATTTCACAGTCAGGGATGAATCCAAAGTCATGATAAGTGTATAAAAGCTCATCAACTTGAGTTTATATCCAATCTAATTTACCTATTTATTGCAACACCACAGCTCCCAGGTCCTAACCAGCTGAAGGTCTGTTCTAAAAAGGTTTCTTTCTGCAGCTGCTCTTTTGAAGGAGTGCCCTTTCCCTTTTTCCCTTCTAGCCTCTGTTTGACCTTCTTGAGGAGCAGACACGCCCAGCCCCACTAGGCTTAATTTTTTTCTGTAGAGTTGTGGAAGCAGTGAGAGTCCATGAGATAGATAGATAGATAGATAGATAGATAGATAGATAGATAGATAGATATTTTTTTTTTTTTGCCTCTTTCCAGCAGACCTCCATGACCTCTCCCTTAGCAGGCTATCCCTCAGCAGGTGGTCCAGGGAGAGCAAAGCAAAGCATCTATGGCAAAATGGGAGCTTCTGCCTTTCTGCATAGACAGAATCTGGCTTCATTTTGCATGGCCATTGTTCCTTCCTGCAAAGTTGCTTACTGGCCGATACCTTCAACTTGGAAACAAGATTTTGTTTTTGTTTTTTCATATCTAGACTCCCTACAAACTATTTCTTGAGTGTTCCCTAGTGCCAACAGCCGGCCAAGGATGAGGTAGGAGGAGTCGTTGAGTAACACTACAAAAATTACAGTCTGTGTCACAAATGAGGGAACCAAAACAGACCAGCCTGCCCGGATGAAGATCAGCATTCTGGATGGGTACAGTCAGTGGACTGGCTGGTTGTTCACTTCTTGTTTCTCAGTTTCTAGTGGGGTAAGAGTGATGGGTTAGTAGGAGGAGCAGGTAACCGGTTTTGGAGAAAGAAGGATGTACACTTTTGTCTAAGGCACTTGGTATAATTCTACTCAGCATTTTAGACCAGAATTTGAGAAATGTATCAAAATTTGGAAAAGACCAAAAAAATAAAAGTAATGATAATTTCCTTTTTTCCCTTAACAGAAAGAAAGATTGCGTCAGAAAGAAACCAGTGTGGCCACCAGTTAAGATGGAGAGACAAGAAAATGATGATGGTGCAGATGTTAGAACCTTGCATTTTCCTTCACAACCCCAGGGCTGCAGGAAGTTCTTGAAAGATTTCTCATTAAATGTTCTTTTTGCTCAGCACTATCTGAAGGCATCTACCATAAGTTCCCTGTGTCTTCTGTAAGAAGTCCCTTATTAAGCCACAGGACCAATGAGAAGCTATTTAAGGGAACACTGAGGAATAGTTGATAATTGTTTCTTAAGCAAGTCCACACTCCACTCCACTATAAGATGAGAAGAAATACCAAGATTTTCCAAAAAAAAAAAAAAAAAAAATTAAGGGTTAGATTTCAAGCTTTCTAACCCAAGTTTGATATGTATAACCCTGTTACAGAAAGGAAAAGTTATTTTATGACAGTTACCTTGGGAGAGTTCAGGCCTTGGTTTTTCCATGTTACTATTTGATTATTATGCTTAGTTTGATCCTGTTGCACCAAACTTTAATAGAATCTCTCCTGCCAAAAATGTTGATACCTACCAAAACTGTTTTTTTTGTATTTCGTAGACTAGGCAATGATTTGATTGTCATTGTTCATGTAATGAAAAGGAAATAAAATGCAGTTGTATGTGGGTGGACAGTTTATAAATAACCCTAAACTTCATCCTGGAAAATAAGTTAAGATATTAAGAGTGAATATCAGCCATTAAGAGAGGCCTATTCTTTGTTTTTATGTCAGTTACTTGTGGATTTCTGGGCCTCCAGAAACACTCCCCCCCACACACACACCAAAAAAAATCAGTAATAACTGAGAAGGGACAGACTTGGGGTCAGACTAGCTGCTTGGACAAGTGACCTCTTGGCAGAACATTCACCTTTTATGTTTCGGATCCCTTGTAAATAGGAAATGCTGTGTTGATGTGCAACTCAGTTTTACATCATGTTCCAAGACTTGAGGCAGTTTCCAAACTCAGGACTGGCTGTCTTTTATCATGATCTTCACCGACAGGCGCATGGAGTGGGGCGAGCCAGAGGTATCTGTTCTCAAAAAGTGCAATGGTAGGGAAAAGAAGTTCTCTACAGCCCAATAAACAGCAGAGGGTTGCCTTAGTATTAAACTTTGAATGAATATTAGGGATAGGTAGCCTTTTCTGATCCTGGCTCTTGAGTCATAGAGGAAAATTGCCTTCAACTTCTCCCTGACATTTTTTCCTCTTGAGCCAACATTCCCTGAATCTGTCTTGTGAGGGAAAAAGAAAGGGGGCGGGAGAGGAATTGAGAATGTGATTGAAGACTGTCATTTTTAGGTCTTGATGAGATAGGGCCCCAGCTTTCTCCTCCAGTTGGTGGAGAACAGTCCAGAAATGAGTAAGAATCTTACATCCTTTCCTGGTCTGGCCGTGTGTGGCCTGGTCCTTGCTCAGCATATTCCCAGAGGCTCTGAACTTGCCGGATGCTTTCGTGTCTTCCTAGGATATGCCTACCAGGCATCAGTCCCCCTGGGGATACTCCTATAATAGATCCAGCTAATGAAAGGGAAACCATATTCTAATACATTGCAAATCTCATGAATCAAGGAACCAAGATTAAGTCAAGGCACCTACACTGTTTGCATGCAAGAGTTGACTGCCTTTCCTGATAGTTCAGAAGGAAGAAATGAGGTCAGGTTTGTTTGTTTGTTTGTTTTAATTCAAAATGAAAATGACAAACAATAGACAAGGAGAAAAGGAATGTATTCACTAGAAAGGGTTGAAGTTGCTTTGGAGCAAGAAGCGTTTCCTACTGCTTTCTTACATACTTTTTCTTCATTTACACTTAACTGATGAAAACAGAGAATTCACCAACTTTAGGAGAATTCCACTTATAGCCATCCTGGGCTTCATGATGCTTCTGCTAGCATGACGCAAAAAAAGTGCCAGTTTGGCCCATTCAGTGAAAATAATCTGATTGGTCAGGGTAGTGAGCTCCAATCTAGATCCCTGTAGGTCCTTGCAGGATTGATGAAGGTATCAGGGGTGAGGAGACTCAGTGGAAGGCACTGCTGTCCTTGTCAGGCCTTGAAGTAGGAAGCTCCTGAGATGTCATGGAAGGTCCCAGTGTCACTGTACCCTTAAGGACACCCTCTCAGGGAACCAATGCTGAAGAATAACTGGTGGAAACATTAATCTGAGAGTTAGACAAATACAGCCCTCTTTGGATTTCATCCTAGTGAACAGTCTAAAAATGTGCAGTAAAATGTCTATTTCTAAGGGATAGATCTGTCTGCTCTGTCTGACTTGTGTGTTAAGACGCCTTAGCAGAGTCTCCATCATTCTCTCCCAGTTTGAACTCCATCATGTATCTAGAATGCTCCTCTCCCAAGTCCACCACTGTGAACACAGCCTTCATTTCTGACTTGTTTGTCCTCCATAAAGGTTAACAACAGTTTGTTCCAGGCAATCCATCTAAAACAATCTGGAGGCCTTTAAAATGGTCTGAATTGCAATTGAGGTTATGTTAAATGCAGCAGATATGTCTGCATATTACAGAGAAGTCGTTGCCGTGGTGCTTGGTAGTTTGGGCACTTAAGGCAAGCAGGACTTTGTGGGCTACTCTAGGGACAGCATTCCCTGAACTAGAAAGGAAAGTGGTCGGGATTTCCATCCCATGTTTAAGCAGACACTCATACATTACTTACTAGACAGATGCTGAGAAACCTTACCTTATAAGCAACTTCTTTCTTCCTAGCCAAGATGCATTAAATCTCAGGGCACAGATTGACACCAGTTCAGATTCTTGCATGAGCCACTGGCAATAATCATCAAGTGGATAATTATAGCAGGTGTCACACTAAAACAATGTATAGACCTGTTAGGTAAAAAGCATCAGACCTCTGAGGTTTGAGTATCAGAAAGTATGCTATATGTCTTTTATCTCAAGGAGAGTCCCCCACCTGGAAAATAAAAACAAAAACAGGAGGTATAGCCAAGCAGAAAGGTCACAGGTTATGGACCCACCAGAAGACCATAATTACATTTTACAGATTAGCTATTTTGCCTACAGGGTCCTGACCACTGAATAGATTGGATAAAGAAGTGAGCTTTCATTCATGTCAGCTACTTATTCATGTCAGCTACTTTGTCCTCAAAAAGAAATCTGCATCACAGGTAAAACAAATCCATGTGGCCAAGCTCATAGGATTTGAAAAGAATAGATATTTTCAGCCTTTCCAAAATGCAGATAAGTTGATGGGTGAATTTCCAGCTATAGAGAAAAAGAATTTAGCTTACTGGAAAATATTGCTGACAAGCACTTTGAGAAACATGGCTCAGAACCCTCCTTTCAACTTACTAAACATATCCCTAACTTCAGTAGCAGTTGAATCAAGCCAAACCCAGGCTGGGTTACACAGCTGTATGCCACTGAGAGCCCCATTTTGTGTCACTTGTGCATACCCATAAGCCATTGACACTATGTTAAAGGCACTGAATTTTAGTTTCACAATTCTTTATTTCCCTTCTGATGCAGTGGGCAATCTACCAAACTCTCGCAGATCAATGCTTTGCTTAAGGGTAGTGAGATGAAGAGCATTTTAACATGTTAAACTTAAAGCCAATTCAGTGGCCTTATTTATTCCAAGACACTTAATCAATAACATGATAGAAACTTTGGGGAAAGTGTGTTGTTAACAACTTAGAAATATGATATTAAAAGGGCTGCCAACTAACTGTCTTTGAAGGCACCGTGAGGTTTCTGTCAACAGAGACCTCAGGGAAGCTGATCAAGTCTCATGCTGTCCACAGTCAGGTGGGACTGGCTGGATTGCATATTCTATCAAGTATGTGATCTACAGAAGACTGATTTAATCTCAAATGTTTGTGTGAAAGTGGGAGATGAAGCCATAAATTTATTCTACATTCTATCCTCATATAATGTGCTATTTTTAAAAAAAATCTTCTCTTACATATAGAAAGAACCCAAAGGCTAATAATCCAAATACTTCTACGGGGTTTTCTTTTTAATGAAATTGGATAGCACTGGGAGAGCAAAATGCAATGAGCCCATACATTTAGGATGAAATTAATATCCAAAGAATTTGACATGGATTAGATAGCCTCTGTCACACTTGAGATGTCACACATGCTGAAAATTCCACCTGTGTAGACACTGGGCTGTTCTCTACCTTTGAAACTGTAAGAGTGTCTTAGAAGAGGATGAATATTTCTCCCCATAGATAGTGTGAGTTTTCAATTTATTATTTTATGCCTAGCATACAAAGGAAGAAATAAAATGTTTTCTTACATGCATTAGCAATGGTTTGTCAACATGTCAACTTGCTTTCCTTCATCGTTTACTTCCATAGCTTCCCTCTGTGTTCCTCTTCTGAACCGAGTGTGTTTTCGATTGTTCAGCTGGGTTAGTTTTCCATTTCTGTCTTTCCATAATGAAAGGAGAGTCCCATAGACCACTGAGTACACAGGTAAATGACCCTCCCACACACACTGTATAGATAAGAGATGTTCTTGAACAAACAACCCTCTGGAAACTCTTGGTGTAGATTTTGAATTCTGCTTTCTTTCCATGAGATCTATAAAAAAGAGGATATAAATATAAAAACTGTACTGCTCTTCTCAATAAGGAACTAGAAAAATATTCAAAATCTTTACATGTTAGATATATTTCTGAGGACTATAAATAGCTCGCTTTTTATCCTCTGTTGCCAACTTGTCCCTGGATATGATATTTCTTCATCTATCTGACCACCAAGGCATAAAGAGGATAAGCTCAGCCCCACTGCTAGACACCCCTCAAAAGATAAAAACTTTAACATTAAAAATTGGATTATTTTTTAAGAATCTTTAGAGAAAGAATGCCATTGATTCATCTGAGACTTTTCCTTGGATTGTAATTTAGACTGGTGTGGGAAGTAGTCTCCTTAGACTTTGATTTGGAGGATCATACTTTGGCCAGGGAAGTAAGGATTGGCCTGCATGCTTAGACCCTAAGTGAAATCAGTCAGCATCCTAATATGAATCAGATGTGCCAGAAATGTAAATTTCTTGAGTCCTTTAGAGTCTAGTTTCCTTAATGACACCCTGGACCTTAGATGCTACTCTCTAAAATGCATTTGCTCTATATAGTTGTCTTCATCCAGTCTTGTGAGATTTCAAACAATGGGAGGAGGGAGTAAACAGAAGACAGAGGAGAAGAAAATTTGAACAAGGCTGGTACAGTGTTTTGTTAATATAATGCATTCTGTTAGAAAGCTGTTTGTCTTCATTGTATCGTGAACAAGTTTTTAATGAAATTCAAGTAACCTGTATTAGGCAAATGGAAGTGTCCAATACATTGTATTGGCCAGTGTCAGACATTGAACTGGAAAAGCAAGTAACCCAGTGATTGGTTTAATAACTGCATCAATTTCAGATTCACTTCCCTGGAGTTGCTTGTCCATAGACCTCATTTTCTTTGTGCACGTTTCAACATTTAACTTCATATTACTTTTCTCCTTTCAATACTTATGTTTCAGCCACCCCTTGGCTCACATCTACAGATCTTTCCTGACTGTATCTTTACAGTTTCTCCCAGATCCAGCTTTTTTCACCTTTCTGCATCCTAGATGTGGAATATCTCCCTCCTCCCTTACTTTACCCTCTGACACCCCTGTTTCCCTGCTCAGCCCTTTGGACAGGGAGCTACACTGTCACCAAGAAGCCCAAGTGAGACACAGGGCTGTAACTGCCTCTTGTTAATGTCAGCACCACCTCATCACTTAGAAAAGGGAAAATCCATTAAAAAAATGGAAAAATGTATTTCTTTCTTATTTTATTCTGCTTTAAGAAAGTTGGGATGGATGAGTTATATTTGTTCTAATCCTCAATTTCTCATAGCTTTTACTTTAAAACTGTCTAATTAGAGGACATTCTTTTGATTAATGTATAAATCATTTGAGGTCACCAGGTATGATACATAAGACTAAATTTTTTACTCTCAGGTGACTCACTGTGCTGCTAAACAAACTGACTCCTTTTCAAACATTTTTAATCATAAGCCTTTTTATTGCCACTCTGTTCTTACTACTAGTCATCATTTAAACATCTACCCCTAATCTGAATCAGGAAGTTGACATTGTGTGGTTATTTTCAGATTAATAGTAACAGTTACATTCTTCAAAACACTTAAGGAAAGTGTAAGTGTGTCCTAAATAGTCCCCTATTTGACCTGGTAAAATCTTGGCTTTTCTGTTTAATTAATTATTCGGTCAATTTGTAAAGTAACTTTAAAGGGTTTTAAGCAATAATAAAGACATTTTGGGAAAGGAAAAGGCACTTTAAAGACATGAAACCTTACATTACCTACTCTTGGATATTATGAAACATAAGCTAATTGGATTCAGGTATTTTTTTCCTTCAAATTTTTAAAAATAAGTATTTCTAATTTGTTTCCATATTTAATTTTGTTGAAGCTAGGTAATGCTCATGAATTGAATTTGTAAATGTTATTTGCAACCAAATGAAGTATTTATTTTTTAAAAGAAAGGGTGATGGAACCAATATTGATTTGTACATAATGAAATTGTGTGTGTGTGTGTGTATTTTTCTTCTTGGACACTACTTGGTCACCATATCAAGCATATTTTTGTACATAATATATATTGGTTATAAAATGTAGATTGTTTATGCAAAGCATTCTATCTCTGTGATAGGTTATATTTGTCCTAATCTATTGATATCTCTGTTAATTTGTTTTAAGAGATAGAAGTATATTTTTTGGAATTCACAGAGAATTGAATTCATGGCTTTCAACTGTAAATATGCTAAAGATACTTTAATAAATCTTGGTTTCATGTCCCTCTGGTTTTCAATGCAGTTTTGTTTTCAAAAGACTTTTAAAGCAATATCCTAATAGTACTCTAATATGGAGAATACCAATCATTTCTAACTTGTTTTGCCAGCCATGTGCAGTATTACTACTGAGCTATAAGAGCACAGTCTCAATTAGTCCATCATTTATATTCCCCTTCCTTCCTATATTTTCACCCCTGCCTACCCTACCAACATTGGGCACTATAGCTAAGCATTCAAGTCTAACAACAAACAGGTAAACCCAGCCAGGTATTATCTCAGACTGACCCAAAAGCAACATAGACTAGACATAAATTGCCCAAGAAAAAGAGAATACAGGAACTGGTGACCTCAGGTTATGGGTTAATAATTATATACTAGGGAAACAGAACAGAGATGTAATTGTACATATCTGGCACCAAGCACAAGGTACAAATTCTTTTCAAGGAATGACATAAAGTAAGCAGATATTTTAGGAACAAAAAACTAAAACATTTTCAACCAAAACAGTTTTATTTAAATACAAGTATAGTTACGTTTTTCATAGATTCAACTCTTGAATTTTTTTGAATTCTAGATGTTTGCTGAAATATACCCCCATTATCTATAGCAACGTTGACGAACAGACATAGGTATTATCTAGAAAGATATTTTATCACTAGGAAATCTTCTAAATCATAAAGGAACTGGAGACAATTTCTTTATCTCTGTAAAACTACAGGAGTTCAGTGGACTTGCCGAAAGTTAGACTTAGTGAATATATCACACCAAGGCCAAAGTGCTTCTGACTGCTCAACTTGAGTTCATCAAATTAAACTGCTCTTTTCATTATACTACTCCTTTATAGAAAAATGTTCTGGAACTTTTGTTTGTAAAAAAAAAAAAAAAGGTCTGACTACTACTACCTTTCTATAGAAACCTTATGAAGGCTGTATTCTGAATAGAGCACCTGGGAGAGAGTGGAGGTCTTTGTATCATGAAGACCTGGTGCACTTTAGGGAGAATCTCCTCTCTGCTTTAACCAGAATTCACTCTCCCATGCTGAATTTAGACACAGACATTTTTGTCTATTCTTTAAATTGTGTAGTTCATGGTCCAACTAACAGTCTTGGTCTGTTATGTGTTGCTGTAACAGAATACACAAAACTGGGCAATATATAAAAAGAAATGTATGGACATACAGTTTGGAGACAGACAAGTCCAAAATCAAGGCACTGGCACCTAATGAGGGCCTTCTTAATGTGTCAACACACAGCAGAAGAGAAAAGAGGAAAAGAGTCCCTCTAGTCCCTTTATAATGGCATTATGCCATTAACACCACCTGTGAGGGCGGAGTCCTCTGATCTACTCACCTCTTACAGATCCCACCTCTAAATCCTATGACAATAACAATTGAGTTTCAATATGAGTTCAGGCAGGCACAAAACTCCAACTGTATGTTTATGGGAATAAAAGGCTTCAAAGTTGACTTGCATGAACCTTGCCCATGTTGCCTTGCTTTGGGCATCTCTGAGTCTAAATCTTCTCAAGGTGGGTAACATTTGCTCACCAAATTACTGCAAAGCAGTGGATTAAAACAACAATAATCAGTTCTAATTTCTCATGATTTTTGTTGGTTAAGAATTTGGAAAGGACCAACCTAACTGGATAGTTCTTGTTTGGCATCCCTAAGGTTGTCATAATATGAAGTTGTGTCTATTAACATCTGGAAACTGAAAGGCTTGAATATTGCTAAAGATACAATTCCAGAGGCTGACTTGGCTGGCAAGTTGGTGCTGGCTCTAGGCTGGAAGGGCTCAGTTTTTCTCCACGTGAGCCTCTTGAGTTGTACAAGGTGTAATGTAATGCTTGTGGGGTTTTTGTATTGTTTTCTATTTTGTTTTATTTTGTTTGTTTGGTTGGGGGTTAAACACAGGACTTCACACACGCTAGGCAAGCTCTCTACCATTAAGTTACCTCCTCAATCTGTATACTTTTTTATTCAACGTTCACCAGTCACTCCCAGCCAGTCACTCTGTTGTATTAAGGCATTTACAAAGCTCTTCCCAGATTGGGAGAATGGAGAACTAGACCCCACCTCTTGATGGAAAACATCAACCCTGAATTGGAAAAACATGTGCAGTGGAAGCAAACATCTTTGAGAAATGCAATCTGTCACAGTGGCTTGTCCTGCCTTTGTCTATCTGGTCTGCTTCCTTTTCCTTTTATTCCTTTTATTCTCATTTTTGTCCTAAAATGAAATTTCAAATTTCTTTTTGAAAAAACTCTTTACTTATTTTCTGTAAATTGTCCCTCCCTTTGCCCACATATCAGACTACAGACATTTTTCTCCTCTGAATAGAAGAGGCATTCTTTTATTTTTAATTTTGAACTTTTATTAGTACATGTTTGTAGTACACAGTGATCACATTCACTGTGGGGAATTGGTACATGCACATAACACATCTCAATTCTTTCTCCCCCTTCTTCTCCATCCCTTTTCAAAAAATTGTTTTGCCAACATCAAATTCATTTATTTAGCATATAACTCCTTATACAGTTAATTATCATACATACAGATTAACAGGCAGACTAACAGGCCAAAAACATTTAGAAAACACATGAGACAGTTATACTTAATTTAGATACATTTTTAGATATATTGCCCATAGTGGATTACAATACCTTTTCTCTCTTTCTCCTATTATCTTTCTTTTATTTTGCAAATTATTTATATATAGAGATTCTCACATAAGAGAACCCATGCAATATTTTAAGGTTGTATGTCTGATTTACTTCACTTAACAATATGGCCTCAAAGTGCATGCATTTTCCTACAAATGACTCAAGTTTATCTTTCTTTATGACAGAGTAATACTCCACTGTGTATAATTACCATATTTTCCTTTATTAATCTGTCGATGGACATATAAGCTTCTTCTAGGATTTAGCTATTATGAATTGTGTTACGACAAACAAGAGGGTGCATACATCACTACGATATGATGTCTTTCACTCTTTTGGGAACATACTTAGAAGGGGAATAGCTAGGTAGAATAGAATTACTATTTTTCATCTTTTGAGAAAACTTCATATTGATTTCCATAGTGGTAGTACCAGTTTACACTCGCAACAACAAGGAAGAAGCCTTTCTTTTTCCCTGTAGACTCTCCAGCACCTGTTAGTGGTTGATTTCTTGATGATAGCCATTCTTTCTGGAGTGAGATAAAAATCTCAGTATTGTTTTAATTTACATTTCTCCAGTGGCCATGATGTTAAAACATATTTGTTTTCCCCATTAAGTTTATTGGTACATTTTCAGTATAAAATACAGTTACATTCATCATTGGGATCTTGTACCATTACATGAGTCTCTTGGTTCGTTTTTCTTTTTTTTTTTTTCGCCTTCCCTTGCCCTCCCTTCACCCCTCCACCCTTCCCTATTTGCAAAGACATTGTTTCCATTTTTTTTCCTCTTCTCATATTTTTTCCTTTCCCTTTTTTCCCTTCCACTACCCCTCCCACTTCCCCTGCTCTTTTAGACCTTTGCTTCCTGTTACACAATATCAGTTATACATTTTTTAAATTACAATATTAAGACCTAGGAGACATTACCACAGATTTTACAGAATTTAAAAGGATATAGAAAGCATATTACAAAAGTCTTTTTTGAAATAAATTTGACAACTGCTAAGAAGGACCTTGGAAGACAAATGAATGAAACTAACTCTGGAGGAAATATAAAATTTGAATAGCACCTATTAAAGAAAGTATATTCCCAGCTTGAAAACCTGCCTATATGATAACAGCAGGCTCATATACATTTTAACTGATAAATTACATCAAACAATTAAAGCAGAAAAAAGAAGGAACACTTCTCCCCTCATTTTAGGAACTCAACATTGTTTTAATCCTAAAACGGGAAAAAGATAATAGAAGAAAAAAGTATGAACATAGAAATTTGTTTAACAAAACAAACTATTGGAAGTCAGATCTGGCAGGATGTAGAAAGTGGTTTTGTTATAGGGATGGCAGTGTTGGTTCAGCATTGGAAGATCCACCCCCAAAAGTCATCATTTAAACAGAGGAAAGGAAAAAGTCATATGATCCTGTCACTAGTTGGAGAAAAAGTATTGGACTAAATTCTACAGCTGTTCATGGTAAAAGCTATCAGGAGACTAGAAGTAGAACAGAACCTTCTCAACAGATTAAAGACATGTACTCCATACTTCCAGTGACAATGCCTTATATAAATGGAGAAGATACAATGCTTTCTCCTTAAGGTGGGGAACAAGGGCAGATATGCTTACTCTTTATCTGTCCATTAAACTTTGAAACCTAGTCCCCACCAAAATAGTCCGGCAATAAAATGACACAACTAGGATAGGATTGGCATGGCAGAAGCAAACTCTTTATATGTAGATGAAATGATCATCTACGGAGAAAATACTAAGAAATCTCTAGGAGCCCCTAGAACTTGTACTTGAATTTAGCAGGATTAGAAAACACAAGGTATATATAAAAATTCAGGTCTGTGTGTACTTGCTATAAATGAAGAATTGGATATTGAAATTTCAAAGTTATGTAGGAGTACAAAGGACCTAGAAAAGTTAAAACAAAAACAAAAACAGTGTTGGAAGACGTTTAGTACCTAATTTTAAAACTTCTTCTAAAGCTACAGTAATCAAGGCAGTGTTGGTGTAAGGAAAGACATATAGATCATAGGAATAAAACAGAGAATCTAGAAATAGAACCACACATATATGGTCCCCTGAGTTTTGAAAGATTATTTAACATTAGCATTTTATAGAATATAAACTTAATTCAACAACAGAGGAAGAGATAGTGTTTTCAGCAATCGGCACTAGAACACCTGGTATCCGTATATAAAAAATTAACCTCAACCCTTTTTTTCCATACATGAAAATAACTTGAAGGGATCTATGAACCTAAATAAGAAAGCCTAAAAGTATAAAACTTTAAGAAGAAATTATAAGGGAAAATATTTATGAATTTAGAGTAGGCAAGAACTACCTAGGATACAAAAGACATGATGTATAAAAGAAAAAAATTGATAAATGAGATTCCATCAGAATTTAGAACTTTAAATGACATCATTAAAATGAAAAGTAGTCCTTAAACAGACCATATTTATAATGCATATAACCTATGACCAGATATATAAAGAACTCTTACAGCTCATTAATAGACAACCCAATTAAAATGCAGACATAAGAAGATGATAAATAGCCAGTATAGCACAAGGAATGGTGTGCAACTCTAGAATCAGAAAGATACTAATCAGTACAATAACAAGATTGAATTATACACTCATTAGGGAGCTGAAGTTCAAAGTTTTAAAAGCCTTGTCATGACTTTTTCTTTTTGTTGGATTCTCCCCCTTTGCGTTTAATTTGTCACACCCAATGGATTCATTCTGCTGGGTTTCCTGGGGTTGTGATCCTCATTGTCTTTTCCTAGGGTATTGTCTAAAATTTTTTGGAGTGCTGGTTTGGTATTCATGAAGTTCCTGAGGTGCTCTTTATCATGAAAGTATCTTATTTCTCCATCAATTTTGAAAGATAGTTTTGCAGGGTACATCAATCTGGGTTGGGGGCTGTTTTCCTTTAGGGCTTGAAATACCTCACTCCAAGCTCTTCTTGCCTTGAGGGTTTGCATTGAGAAGTCTGCTGTGATTCTGATGGGCTTTCCTTTGTATGTGATTTGTTTCTTTTCCCTCACTGCTTGTAGAATTTTGTTCTTCTGTTGGATTTCTGGAGTCCTAACTATTATATGCCTATGTGTAGATTTTTTTTGATTAAGGCTAGCGGGAGTTCTATATGCCTCACTTATCTGTATGTCAAGTTCTTTTCCCCTCCTTGGGAAGTTTTCTGCCATCACTTCTGTGAATAGTTTTTTTTAATGTCATCTGCTCTCTCTCCTCTTTCTTCATTGACTCCAATCAGTCTTATGTTATTCTTCTTTGCATCATCTAGCAGCTGCTGGATTGATTTCTCATGTTCCCTTACAATTTTAAAGCAATTTTTCTTTTCCTCCTCACTAATTGCAATCTTATCTTCTATATGTGAAGTTCTATCCTCACATTGGTTCATTCTGCTGCACAGACTTTCCATGGAGTTTTTAATCCTTGGAAATCTGTTTGTATCTGTTTTATGGATTCCATTTGTTTCCTATGTTGGGATTCCATCATGTTCCTCAGATCCTCTATTTTTTTATCTGTGTCCTCTCTAGATTTATTAATCATGTCTTGCACCAATGGCAAAGTCTTTGCTGTTATCTGAGTAATTATTTCTGATTTCATTTTTCCCAGATCCTCTTTTGTTGCCAGTTCAGAGAGTCCAGGTAGTTGAGTATCAGATTGTTCCATCTCATTTCCCTGTGGGGTTGCTGTAGGTGATCTGGAACTCTGTTTTTGAGGCTTGCTCATGTGTTTTCTCATTTCCATGTGTGTGTGTGTGGGGGTGTGCTTCTGGCACCCATGTAGCTCACCTTCTCTGCCCTAGGATCTTGGGATGGTTGTGAGGGAGCTTCCTTCCAGGTGCTGGGACCGGCTCACCTTCTCTGCCTTAGGAGCCTGGGATGGAGGCGGGGAGCTTCCTTTCGGGTTCTGGGACTGGCCCTAGGAGCTTGGGATGGTGGTGGGGGAGCTTCCTTCCGGGTCTTGGGACGGGCTTGATGTTAAAACATTTTAAAATTAACTTATTGGCAATTTGTAATTCTTCGTCTGAGAAGTGTCTATTCACTTCAGATACCAATTTTTTGATTGCATTGTGAATTTAGGAGTCTAATTTCTTCAAGTTCATTACATATTCTAAATTTTAGTCCTTTGAAGAGTAACTCACAAAAATTTTTCCCATTCTGTAGGTTATCTTTTTACTCTGTTGGTGGTTTCCTTTGCTGTGCAGAAGCTTTTTTATTTGATCCCTTCCCATTTGTTGATTTTGATATTATTTCATGTGCAACCAGGTTCTATTAAGAAAATCTTTGCCTACATCTATTTCTTCAAGAGTTTTACCTGTTTTGTATTCCAGCAGATTAATTGTTTGTGTTTTAATATTTCGATCTTTGATCCATTTTGATTTTAGTTTAGTGCATGGTGAGAGATATGGGTCTGGCTTCAGTCTTCAGCATGTAAATAGCCAGTTTTCCCAGAACCATTTGTTAAAGAGACTATCTTTCCTCCAGCAGAAATATTTGCCCCCTTTTTCATAGATAACATAGCTAATTTGGTCTGGAGTTGTTTCTGCATCCTCCATTCTGTTCTACTGATCCATAAATCTGTTTTTCTGCCAATACTATGCTGATTTTATCACTGTAGGTTTGTAGTATAACTTCAAGTGTGGTGTGCTATGCCCCCTGCCTTGCCCTTGTTGCCCCGAATTGCTTTCACTATTCTAGGTCCTTGTTGATTCTTTTTTGGTTGGGTCCTTTTTATCACTTCAGGATAATTCTGCTTCAAGGAATGATATTGTGCTTCGATTTTGATTTCATTAAAGAGGTTGAGGAGTATTGGCATCTGATCTCCTCTGAAGTTCTTTCAGAATTAGGCAGTGAAGCCATCAGGACCTGGGCTTTTCTTCTTTGGTAGGTTTTTAAAAATTATTAGTACTTCTTCAATTTCACTGACTGATATCACATTATTCAGCATTTGTATATCTTCTTGGTTTAGCTTTGGTAGTTCATATGTATCTAGGAATTTATCCATTTCTTGTGGATTTTCCATTTTGTTAGAGTTCAGGTCTCAAAGGAGTTATCAATTATTTTCTGGATTTGGGCAGAATCTATTGTGATTTCACCTTTTTCATTTTTAGTTCCATGGATTTGGGTATTCTCTTTCCTATTTTGATAAGATTGGCTAAGGGTTTGTCTGTTTTGTTTAATATTTCAAAGAACCAACTCTTCATTGATTTTTTGTATTTTTTTTGTTGTTGTTGTACCAGGGATCAAACTCGGGTCCTTGTGCTTGTGCAGCAGGTGGAGAAACCACTGAGCTAAATCCCCGGCCTGATTTTTTGTATTGTTTTAGTCTAAATTTCATTTCTACTCTGATATTTATAATTTCCTTCTTCATGCTACCTTTGGATTTGGGTTGTTCTTGTTTTTCTAGGACTTTGAGGTGCATTGGTAGGTTATTTATTTGAGTTCATTCTATTTTCCTGATGTGGAAATTCACCACTATAAACTTTCTTCTTAAAATTGCTTTCAGTATGTCTCAGAGGTTCTGGTATGTTGTACTGGCATTTTTGTTTCTTTGTAGGAAGTCTGATTTCTTTTTTAATTCTATCTGCCACCTAGTTTCCTTGCATTATTATCTGATAATATTCATGGGATAATTTTAATTCTTTCTCATTTACTTAAGCATATTTTATAGGCTTTTATCTGGTCTGTTTTGGAGAAAATCCCATTTTCTGTTTAGAAGAATGTGTATTGTATTGTTTTTAGATGGGGCACTCTATAAATATCTATTAAATCCATTTGTTGGATGGTTTGGTTCAACTCTGATATTTCTTTCCTGATCTTTTTGTCTAGTTGAAATGTCCATTTGTGACAATGGGATATTGTGACCTCCCATTACAATTGTACTGGAATTTATTTGATTCTTCATATCCACTATTGTTTGTTTTATGAAATTAGGTGTGCCAGTATTCGGTGCATGTATATTCATAATTATTATCTCTTCCTCGTGAATTGTTCCATTAACTAACATGTAATGACCATCTTTGTCTCTTCTTAGCAGTCTTGGCTTGAAATCTACTTTGTCTGAAATTATGATGGCTACTCCTGCTTTTTTCCACTTTCTCATTGCATAAAATACTGTTTACCATCCTTTGGTTTTTAATCTGTGAGTTTCTTTTTGAATTAAATGTGCTTCTTGCATACTGGATATCATTGGGTTTCATTTATTGACCCATTCTGCCAATCTGTCTTGTGTGATTGGGGAGTTTAGAACATTCATTCACAATGCAAGTTATTACTAAGAGGCATTGACTTAAGCTATCCTTGCATTATTTTCCTGTTGCTGATTTCTTCATTCCCCGCCCCCCCCAAACACAACCAAGTGCTTAGCTACTCATCCTACCAGGTGCATTCATTCTTTTAGACTTTTTTTCATCTTTTTGTTCATTGTTTCTTTCTAGGATATCCTTGAGAATTTTTTGTAATGCTGATTTGGGGATGATAAACTTCTAGAGGTGCTTCTTGTCATGGAAATACCTTACTTCTCCATCAAATTTGATGGAAAGTTTTGCACAATACATAAGTCAGTGTTAGAAGTTGTTACCTTTTAGGGTTTGAAACCATTTGCTTCAAGCCCCCTTCAAAGTTTATGTAGAGAAGTCTGCTGTAATTCTAGTGGGTTCACATTTATATGTGACTCATAGCCTTTCTCTAATAGCTTTTAGGACTTTTGTCCCCTGATGGACTTCTGGTACTTTGAGTATAATATGGCATGGAGAAGTTCTCTTTCAGTCATGGTTATTTGGAGTTCTATAGGCCTCACTTATTTTTATTATTTCTTTCACTATATTTGAGGAGTTTTCTGTCATTATTTCTGTAAACAAATTTTTTATGCCATTTGTGCTGTCGTCTGATTTTTCCCTTCTTCCAATTATTCTTAGATTAGTCTTCTTTGCATCATCTAGCAACTGTTGGATCCATTTTTCATATTTTCTTGTTTTAATGGTGTCTTTGAGTAGTTGGTCTTTGAAGACATCATTGTCTTCTAGTTCTAAAACTCTGTCCTCACATTGGTTGCTTCTGTTGCCCATACTTTCAATATACTTTTTTAATCTCCTGGATTTCTGATTGAAACCTCTTCATGGACTCTAATTCTTGGTTAATTGATCATTCATATTTTGTATCATTTTGTTTAGCTCAACTAGCTTTACATTAGTGTCTTCTGAAAGCTCCTCCATAATTTTAGTTATTATTTCCATTAGCTGTTTAGTTGTATCTTCTGTGACCCTGCTGAATACCTCTGATCTGTTTTCTAACATCTTCTGTTATCCTTTTGAGTAATGTGGGTATGTGACTTATGCTACCAGCCCCTTTATGCCACCTAGATTGACTTCAGCAGAGTTGGGAGTAAGAGGAGCCATTTTATTGGGTTTTCATCTCATGTTTCTATTGTTTTGTTTATTTATTTGTTTTGTGTTGAGGTTTGTGGACACTTAGAGTGTACAGACTTTATTATTAGTATAGAAATCTCTTTATTTGCTTTTTGGTGATGTACTTTGGGCATGGCTAACTATAATCTTTTCCAACAGCCCCCAAATCTGACCATAGTTTAATTTGGGAAGGGAGGATGCATTGTAGTTAGCACAACAATTAAGTTTTCTGGAAATGTACTATAGAATTGTGAATGTCACAAAAGTAACATGAGTGTTGGTTTACAGAGAAATAAGGCCAACTATGTGACCTTGTTAATATCAATCAAATCAGCTACAGTAGTATAGTCCAATACAAATTGGATGTTAACATACTATAAGAGCCAATTACATATCATCATTAATGCTAGAGATGAAATCTACAATTATGCTGTAAACATTAAGAAAACTCAGGTATTGACCTACAGCTCATATATACTAAATATGATTGCTACATCTCCATTAATGACAAAAAAGAATTCAACTGTAATTTTACAGATTAACTATCGAAACACTACTAAAGTTTTATGATTATATTATTAAAGATATAGGCCTTGGGACTGGAGGAATGTCAGATGAAAACTTTGAAACCTTAAAGCCTATAATGTGAGGAGGAAAGAGAAGTGGTACAAAGGATCTTATTTAGGAGTACAAAGATGTTTATAGAATTAGGTAAAGATAAGAGAAAAAACAAATAAAAGAAAAGAAAAAGAAGGTGAAAAAGTAAATTATACGGAGAGTAAAAATAAGAGAGAAAAAAAAGGGGAGAAGAGGGGAAAATAAAAGAAGTAAGAAAAAGAGATAAGAATCAACTAAGCAGGACAAAGAAAAATTCTGCAAGCCCCAATGAACTGAAGAAGAAAGGGAAATAAGAGAGAATCCCTCCGCCCCGGAAAAAAAACTAACCAAAAGCAACCACAATAAAAGAAATTTCACTGTGATTTCAAACTGGTGATTTTCTTCCAGGATCTACAATTTGGGGGCAGTGTCCAAGTCCAGATGTGTCCCTCCTCATGCTGGTAGATACAGAAGGTAGCCAGACTCCAGATCTGTGCTGGTTGCAGACCCTAGCAGGCACTAGGATGAAGGCCAGAACACCAATTCAGTGATTTTCAAATGCAAAGCAACTCAGGCTGAGCCTGGCTTCTGGCTGTGGAGGTGGGGCCTGTGTCTTTAAACCCCTTAGGGAATCTCTTTCTAGCCTGATGGTAGCTCCCTGGCCACAGTCCTCACTCAGTCACTGTGAAAACAAAACCCAACATCCCTGAATTGAAGCTGTCCCTTGACTGCTCTGAATCCCAGGTTCAAATAATCAACCCCTCCCCAGAATGGCGTCCAACCAGGCATTGTCTCCAGGGAGTGTGGTGGGCACTTTGACTGGAGTCAGTCACTCAAAAGGGGTTGCAGCTCACAGCACCCTCCGTGGTCCATTCCACCACTGCGTTTTTCCCTTAAGCCCTCTGGATTCCCCAGTTTTCACTTTGTCTCTGTAGATTTGGTTTCCCTTTTACACCAGCAAGCCTGGGAGAAAGGGCAGATTGTCCCTTCCCTCTTCTGTATTGTGTTTTTATCTCTTCAATTTCTCTGTAGGTTTTAATTTTCCCCTCAGATCCTTTGTGCTTCCTCGGTTCTATTTCCCTCTTTTTTTTTCTCTTCCCCAAATTGTTATTTTCCAGTTTCTGGTTTCCAAATCTCAGAGAAGCTGAGTTATTGTTGCTTATCATGCTGCCATTTTCCTGGAACTCCCCAGAAGAGGCATTCTTTACTTTAAAGAAATAAGATATATCTTAACTCAGACTTTATAAACATTGTGGAGGAAATAAGGACTCAAAACTGATCCTTGGATTCTATTCCAAAAGCATACAATTGCATTTCTCATCATATAAGAAAGAATGCTGATTCTCACTGATGCTGAGTTTTGGTCAGTGAGTAAATGAAATTGTACTTTTTCAGTGGCTTAGTACAGAACTTGCTTTGACTATTATAATATGTAAATATTCATACAGTAGAATATTGTTAATCCTTGAAAAGAAAAGAAATTCTGACACATACTATAACATAGGTAAACCTTGAAGACGTGATGCTTAGTGAAACAAGCCAGTCACAAAATATAAATATCGTACAAGTATGATTCCATTTATATGAAGTACCTGGACTAGTGAAATTTATAGAGAGAGAAAGCAAAATGGTGGTTCCCAATGGCTAAGGGAAGAGGAAATGGAGACTATTGCTTAGTGGATACAGTTTCAGTTTGGGTAGGTGAGAATATTCTGGAAAATGGCTGGTGATGGCTGACAGCCATATCAATGTACTTAATGCCATAGAAATGTATACTTTAAAATGGCTAAGTGGTAAGTTTTATGTACATCTTACCAAATAAAAAAGTAACACTATATATATATATATAGTGTTAAGGGGTTCCTAAATGTCAAGTGCTATATTAAGCATTTTATATGCAGTACTTTTGTAATTTTTTTAATACTTGAGGTAAATATTACTACTATCCCAATTTTACAGATAATAAAACTGAGGCTTGGAGAAGCTGATAACTTTCCCACACAATTAGTGAGTGGAGAAAGTGGAATTGAGACATTCCAAGGAAACACTGTTAGTCACTATCCTATCTCTGAATAGGATTGTAGAAATGGAATTTCTGATTTGGGAGCAAAAAGAAAATATTGACAATGATTATCCAGTCTATTTTATTTTTGAGAGCTAGCAAAATTTACCATCTGATAAGATGCTTCTTTCTCACACATTACTGCTCTTTGAAGTCCTAAATGTACTTTTTATTAAATAACCAACTCAAGCCACGATCAAGGAGCCTGGGAGAAACTGCAGATTGTTTCTCCCTTTTCTACACTGTGTTCTATCTCTTCAGTTTTACTTTTCCTATCAGATCCTTCCTGGTTCCTGAAGATCTACTTCCCTCCATTTTTTTTTCTTCCCCAAATTGTTATTTTCCAGTGTCTGGATTCCAAATCTCACAGAGCCTGAGTTATTTTTGCTTACCACTCTGCCATTTTCCCAGAACTAGTCAGAAGAGGCATTCTTTATTTTAAGTGACAGCACCCCTTCTTTCAAAGTCAAATAAATTAAAGCAACATGGCCGTGTGTGTGTGTGTGTGTGTGTGTGTGTGTGTGTGTGTATCCTTCAAGGAATAGCTAATGTGCATCTTCTAGAACTTTCTTCCTTGTGCAAGTGAGACAAAGTGGAGCATATAATACACAAAGTGAAAAGAAAGCAAGAGTTGAGAACCACATAGGAATACTGTGAGACTAAAAGGAGCAAAAAATCTAAACTACATTGAGTTGTTATACTGAAATAATGTTATAATGAATCAGTCTTGAAACATATCTGACAGGACAGAATAATCTCCTATCTACGAAAAAAGAATGTTTAAATAAAACAAGCATGTAACCCTCAGAATTTCCCAGAGGCATTTACCAACTGTGTGTCTATGTCCATTGCTTGAGCTGAAATCAAAAGGAGACCCATTTCAACCTTGTTCAGAGTCATTTGTAAGATATTTCCCAATGATTAAATCCTCTGTCATGAGGACATTTTATTGTTAGTGAAACAACACAAAAGATAATTGTGCTGTTTTCATATGCTGGCCAGAACCAGAAGGAAAGAGAAAAATGCTTAAAGAAACAAAATGCCCTCCTTCACACTTCAACTTCTAGAAGCCATCAACAGTTACCAAATTATCCTGTCACTTTGTCTGATCTTCCAAGACATCCAGGGTACAGTAGTTCCAAAGACCAGAATGGTTCAGCTACCTAGGAGAAACTGTTGCATTAAGGGATGTTTTCTCCAAACAAGGATTTGGAGCTAGGTAGCAGGCAGACACTGCTCATCTAGAAAGTCAAACACTTCTTCCTTTACCTTCTACTTCTAGTTTCATGTAATAGGTAAGAGAATATGAAATTCTTCACTAAGGGCTTCCCAGTGGCTGTCACAACCTCTTCAAAGAGGCCCTTTTTGATATAAGGGCAACCTTTTCTCACTGAATCCCTACCTAAGCCTCAGTGATAACTTACATTTCCCCTAAAATACACATTTATTTACAACCTCAAATGAGAAGACATAACCCACAGAAAACTATAGGGGCAGCAAAGCATAAGAAAAAACTCATGGCCTTTGAGGGTAGATCCAGTTTTATATCCCAAGTTACAGCACTCAAAGCCTCAGATTTCTCACACAAAAACGGGAATTTAAATATCTCGAGTGGATTGCATAAAGTTGTCAAGGATAAACACAAAGAATGCAAACATTCCTGACACATGGTAATAAACATTTCCTTCTCTTATCTAAGAATAGCCAATATTGTTTTTCCTGGGACTATCCATCCCCTTTTGCAATAATACCAGTTTAAGATGCAATAATTTAATATAAGATTTGTGACTTGGAAGGTAGATCAGAAGAAAATATCCAAATGAAACTCAAGGAGATGAAAAATTGAAGAAAAGGTACGAAATGTAGAAGACACAGACAGAACAGAATAAGCAACTATCTATCAGTGGAGCTAATGACAGAATGTTCCAAAACTTGAGAGGCATCAATCCACAGGTTCGATAATTAGTTGGAGTCCCAAGCAGCATAAACAGAAAGTCACTCCTACATACATCCTAGTTAGACTTCAGAAAAATATAAAAAAAATAAAATCTGAAGAGGAACAAAGTTATTAAAATCAAAGGGTTGTTGTAGAAGGATGGTAGATTTAAATTCATGTTAGTATTTACATATAAAGAAAATGGACCATATATCCCAATTAAAAGATAAATTCTACTAGACTGGATTTCTTAAGGCCAAAATTTTACAGCTATAGATAAAGCAGGCAAAGGTTCGGAAAGTAGATAAGTGAAAAAATGTACAGATACATCATTTAAAGTTACAAAACTTAGATTTTCTCAGCTGATTCCACCGGTGAAATAATGAGCTCCAGAAGATAACGTCATGATTTAATCATTCAAGTAGCACACACACCAAAGAGAGATTTGTCACCAGAAGCCCTGATCTAAAATTCTTTTTTTTTTTTGGTACCAGGGATCAAACTCTGGACCTTACGCTTTTGAGGCAGGCGCCGGAACCACTGAGCTAAATTCCCGGCCCCTCTGACCTAAAATTCTTATAGCTATAGTATCCAAGGATACTTTAAATCAAAAAACTTGGCTGTAGGTTTAAAAAGACACTTAACATCAAGAAAAAGCTTAATTTACCAAGTAGATTAAAAATCTCAAGTTTTATGTCATGAATGACATAACCTCAGACTATTTAAAGGGAAAATAGAATTATCATGAAAAATAGAAAAATCCATAAACATCGTGGGTATGGCAATGTCTTAGTCACTTTCTAGTTGCTGGGACAAAATACTCAATGCTCACAACTTAAAGGAAGAAGGTTTGTTTTGGCTCATGGTTTTTAGTCTGTGGTTGGCTGGCTCCAAAGCAGGCTAAGAATGATGCCAGGGTCTGGCAGGGAAAGCTGCTGAAGTCCTGGGAGCAAGGAAGCAGAGAGTGAAGGGAGGAGCTAGGGAGGGAAATACATGCTTCTAGGTTCACACCCCCATGACCCCCTCTTCCAAATAGGCCCCACCTCCTAATGGCACATACAGCTCTGAATTCTTTGATGCATTAACCCTCTAATCGGTACAGCACCCCATGATCCAATCATTTCCAAAAGTCCAACCTCTAAACTATGAGCTTGGGGGTGGGGGCTGGGGGATGGACTTCTAGATCTAAACCATATCAGGAAGTAACTGGTAGAACACAGGAAAAATTAGAAATATGAAGATTATAATTATAATTAAATTGACCTTATTGACATATATGGAACATAGCAGAGGAATATAGAACACAGCATCAGCAACTCTCAAAGCACATACAGAATATTTACAAAAAATTGCCCATCTATTGGGTCATGAAGCAACTCTCATCAAATAGAATAGCATTAGTTATAGAATATATTCTGAAAACAATTCAAACAAACTAGAAATAAATGATTTTTTTTAACTGGAAAATTTCTGTTTAGGGAAATAATAAAATACACTTCTAAATAGTGGGTAACAAAATGAAAATTAGAAAATATTTTGAGTTAAATGATACTTCACAAAAAACCTTACAAAAATGAAGCAAAAGCATTAAAGAAAAATTTTTGATATTAATTTAATAATTACAAAAGGAGGCTGAATATTATTGAGCTAGTATCCATTTCAAGAAATTAGAAAAATAATAATAAATGAAATCCAAAGAAATAATTAAAATCAAATAAGAAATAATTAAAATATAAAATAGGATTAGGAAAGCTAAAAGTAGATTTTTTAAAATCCTAATAGTTTTTACACTTTTGGAAAGACTAAAAAATGAAAAGGAGACAAAGAAACAAGCCTATACCAGGAATCAGGAATGAAAGAAAGGATGTGGAGCATCACTATGAAGCCTGCTGACAATGAAAAGGTTACTATTTTTTAAACTTCATGGCAAATTTTATATTTTAAGATTTAGATGAAATGGAAAAGTTCTTATAGAAATATCAAAGTAATCAAAAATAACAAGGAAGAAATAGAATATTTGAATTTTTATAAAATAAATTCAATGTAATCAAAACTCTAAATCCAAAGCCTTCATTGATAAAATATATCCACCGACTAAGGAAGGAATTACAGAAACTCTTCCTGAGAATAAAAGGGAAGATGACCAGCTGATCTGGTACTAAATATTGAAATCCAGTTAACAAAAGAAAACCACAGATCCAAAAATCCTAGACAAAATATTAACAACCTAGATCCAACTAATATATACAAAGATAATACACCATGACTAAGTAGGGTGTATGACTGCAAAAATGTTAGGGTTGTTTAATATTGGACAATTGAGCAATTTAATCCACCACAGTAAAATAAAGGGCAAAAGTTGATTATCTCAATCAAGGTTCTCCCAACAGACTTTAAGAAGTACATCATGAATTAATAATGAAGAAATAACTCTTACCAAACTTGTATAAAAACTGATGAAAATACTGTATATCTATTTAAAACAATCTAAGTGAACATTATAAGGAATGGTGAAATGCTGAACGCTTTCCCTATGAGATAGACAACAAGACAAGGATGCCACTACCATCATTTCTGGTCACTTTCTTACTGAGTAAAGGTGCTAGTCAATGCAAAATTGTGAGAAGAAATAAAAGCTGTAAAAACTAGAAAGTAAGAAAACTTATCCATAGATAATACTGTATATCTATAAAACCCCAATTCTATGGACAAAGTATTGAAATTGAACACATAAGGGAGATTTTGGGTAGAATACAAGGTAAATTATGTATCTGCAAGGAACAAAAACATTTTAAATGTCTTTTAGAATTGCTAAACAGAAGAGCACATCTAATAAATATTCAACATTTCTCAATAGAAAAATATAAATTAGAGAATTAAATTATAAATTAGAGATTAAAGTCCTAAATAAATGAAAGGCTAGAAACACATTTACGAGTGTTTTAGGAAGTTCTTAGTTCAAGCTATTATAACAAATTACCATATATGGGTGTCTTAAATAACCAATATTTAGTTCTCACAATTCTGGAGATTGGAAGTCCAAGACCAGGTCAGTAGCATTCTAGTGAGTAACTCTTCCAGGTGGCACATGGCCAGCTTCTTGTATGCTCGTACAGCAAGCAGAGAGTGAGAGAGCTTGCTGGGGTTCTTTTTATAAGGGCACTAATCCCACTTATAAGGGCTTAATTCCCTCCTACAGATCCCACCTCAGAACAAGTTTGGAAAAAAGTATTCTATCAGATAATAAGATTTTCTGAAATGGTAATCAGTATAATAATGTAGTATTGGCACAAGGGAAGAATGGCAATATTGAACATGGTACCTCCAGCAGCCCTATAATGGACTGTCTAACACAGGTGTCTTCTAGGGAAAAGGATGATGTTTGCAAAAATGGTCCTGGGATAATGGTATATTTGTATGGCAAAACTAAACTCTCTAGCTAAAATTATACACAAGTATCAGTTCCAGGCACTCTGTAAATCAACATGTGAAAGGCAAAACAATTGAAGAAACATCTATGAAACAAAGATCAATGAAACAATCAATGAAAGATCATAGTCACAATTTGGAAAAGTAAAAATTTTTAAGTAGAATACAAAAATACTTTTACTACCCTGAAATTAATGTACTCTTCACCTTTAATGTACAGACTGGAGAAAATATTTGCTACCTAGTTCTAATAAAGAGCATCCATCCAGGATGTATAATGTACTATTATAAATTAATATGAATATACTCCAACTAATACAATGAAACAATCAACAAGAAAGTACACAAAAGGGGAGATCCAATTGGCCAATAAATTTTGAGAATGTACTCAACTTTGTTATTAATCATAGAAGTCCACATTAAAATAACAACAAGATTTCACTGTGATTTAATAAACTAACCAAGTGTTTGTGAAACTGTGAAGCAAGAAACACTCTGGTGCTATTGCAGGAAGTTAAAATTGAGACAACTGCTTTGGAAATAGTCTGGCATTGTCTACTAGAGTTGAGCAAACAAAATACATATCTTATGACTTAGGAATTCCACTCTTAGGCAAATCCTCAACACAAGTATATGCACTTTTGTAGAAAGATGCACATACAATAATGCTTATAGCAACCTTATTCATGATAGTCTGTATTTGTCACCTTTCTGTTGGTGGGACAAAATACCTGACATATAAAACTGAAAGGAGAAAAAGTTTGCGTTGCCTCATGGTTTCAAAGGTTGTAGTCAATGGGGCCTGGCTCAAAGACAGAAACATCAGGGTGGAAGAAGGTTGTTCAACCATGTGACAGTGAGGTAGCAGAGGGAGAGAGAGAGAGAGAGGACAGAGAGAGAGAGAGAGAGAGAGAGAGAAAACAAGGGCCTGGGGAAAGGATATACCCTTCAAAGTGGTGCCCCCTGGGACCCACTTATTCCAACTAGGTCCCACCTCCTAGTAGCTGATTCAGCTGTGAACTCATCAGTTGATTAAGTCATTGATGAAGTTAGCACCTCAGTACAAGAGTCTTCAGGAGACACCTTGTATTTAAACCATAACATAGTACAAACTGGAAACATCTCAAATTTCATCAAATATAGAAAGAATAAAAAAGAAATTATGATATACTCATGGATTGGAATATCCTACAAGAATAAGACGAGGAAATAATGTAGATGAATCTCACAAACAAGGTTAACTGAAAGAAGCCAGCCAAATATACATGGTAATGCACTATAGAACTCCATTTATATAAAATTCAAACCCAAGTAAAATAAATTACAAAGCTTATATATGCAAACCAAGGTGATAAAACTACAAAGAAGAAATGAAATACCATAAAAGTTATGACAATGGTTATTTGGGGAAAGAGTGAGGTTGTGTTTGGGCAGGGGCATAACTGTCTACGTAATCTGATAGGCCCAGTGCAGAATGAAAATATACGTCCCCTGTCCCTAAATTATTAAGAATTTTAAAACATCAACAGGACAATAACCAAAAAGCGGGGCTCTTCTACACACAGGATCCTGCCTCACATCTATGAAGCCAGCCCCGGGCCAGTGTATAAAAGAACCTCCACAGTGCTGAAAATGCCACAGAGGTCTTAATTTTATAACAATCCAACAAGCTCTGCTTTGTTTTGTGTCATTCCTATATATATAAGACAAAGCATGATTTAAGAGGGGGGAGGACTTTTTAGAATAACTCCAACAAAACAAAAGTGCCATGTTTTTATTCCAAGGAGCCTTTTAAATCCAAGGAAACTTGAAGGCGAATGCAGCTCAGACTATATAGTTTTAGAAAAAGAAAAATAGGCTAATTTGGGTCTTGGAAGCCTGAGGTTTGTCACAGCTCTGCTCTGTGTCTGTAGGCAAGTCACTGGACCATGGAGCATTTTGATTTCTCCACTTGTCATATGTCCATTCACCTTCCCACTTGGCAAAGTTATATGAATCAAATAATACCACCAAGTAACACTTTAGAAAGAGTAAGTTACCTTATTGTACCCCAGGAGTACTAGAGTGTTCTTTTTTCTTTATATTCCATGAGTAAACAGCTCTATGATATGTTTACTAGATGATTTCTACTTGTAATTATTGTGCACATTGACACAGGTGTCTCCTGACTAACTTGTTTTTGGCCAGACCAAAATGCTAATGGAATATGCAGTCACCATCTCCTGTGCAGTTGAATCCTAGGATAAGAAAGGCCTTACCCAATATACCAACCTTTTTGGGACCGGAGACTGGTTTCATGGAAGACAATCTGTCCTGGATCAGGGGCTGGGTAGGATGGTCTCAGGATTAGATTCACAACATAGATCCCTCACATGCATAGCTCACAGTAGGGTTCGCACTTCCATAAGAAATTAATGTGCCTTCTGACAGAAGGTGAGCTCAGGCTTTAACATGAGCAATGAGAACAGCTATAAATACAGATAAAGTTTTCCTCACTGGCTTGCTGCTCACCTCTTGCTACATGGCTGGATTCCTAACGGGCCATGGACCAGTACCTGTCTGTGGCCTGGAAGTTTGGGACTTCTGCCATACACAAATCTCAGTTACTGACAGCAGTTTCTCCTGGACACAGATTCCACATTGGAGTCAGAGAAAAAGCCTGTGAACTAGAATGGGTGCCTAGTTTTAGAAACTGAATAAAATGATAAAATCCCATAGTCCCTATGTGGCTCTTTCTCATGCCCACTAAAGTGATCTGATTATATAGTGGGAATTCTTTGCTATTCATTCCACATACTGGAAGTCTTCCTTCAGGTAGGGTGGGGTTTTCAGAAAAGCATGAAATTGTACAGAAGAAGCAGGTAGGTCCCAAGTCTGAAGGACACCTCAAAACTGACTCCCAGGGCCGGGGATTTAGCTCAGTGGTTCCGCCGCCTGCATTGCAAGCAGAAGGACCTGAGTTCGATCCCCGGTACCACACACACACACACACACACAAACTGACTCCCAGTGACTTGCAATCTCAAAACTTGAGCAAAATCACCTACATGAGCAGTTCTCTGATTGCTTGGGATTTCCTTTCCCTGTATAACTTCAGATACATTCCTGAAGTTGTTGACTTCACAAATTCTTTTTAAGTGCTTCTGCTACCATTTGATATGTAATGCCTCTTGGCTATGCCGGTTGAGTCCTTTGTTTTCTTCAAAATATCTAGTTCAGTGCTTTGTGACCACTGAGAAAAGGTACTAGGGAGACCTGACCATGCAGTGTAAGCAGGGCCTGCATTTCCTCCCCAGTTCACCACGCCCCCTTGACTACCCTTCAGGTTTCTGAGGAGCTTCTCTTGGGAGCCATCACCATCAGACTTAAAAGCTTCAGCTGTGGCCATAGTTCATATTTCAGAATCATAAAGTAGAAAGCAATATTTTATGGCCTAGTACCTGATATCCAAGGAATTGATTGAAAACTCATTGGAATATCTGATAGATGTGTTGACACAAGGGGTAGGCTGAACACTGCTCCATGCTGCAGAGGTGAGCTGCACCATAGAGCTTGGGGAGAATTACCCCTCACTCTGTGCTTGCTCATTCTTCATCTCAATCAGTGCTTTTGTAGCTTGTCTTTCTTCTGAGAGCAGTTTGGATCAGAACTGTGCTGTACTCACTGCATCTGATTTCAAAGGCTTCTTAAAGGCATGCCCCCTGATGTCCCTGGGAAACAGAAAGGGAGTGCTATTAAGTGGCCAAACACTGGCAAAGGGCTGAGGAGCCCTGTGTCTTAGTCCTGCCATAACCACAGACAAGTAAGAAGGCTTCAGTGGACCTCTAGATTCCTACAGTTTAGCTTCGCCCTACAACATGAAAGACCACCATACCTTGGCTACCTCATAGGAAGGTTATTTGGCTCAAGGAAGATTCTGTTTTTAATTTAATCAAAGGTTATATCAATGTAAGTTTACCTACTAATACAGTGGGGGAAACAAGAGAGATAAGGAGAAGCCAGGACTTACCAGAGGTCACACAGCTAATAATGAATGTATAATATTGAGATTTGAACCTTTTTCCTGCCAGTTCCTGGCACTTTCCAGAATAGCCTGATTTCTTAGGGCAATTGTGCCTGGTTAGATCCATTTGCGGGTGGACACTGGGCTGAATGTTCTAACCATTTGATTGAGCACCTAGTCAATATTGTTTGCTTAAAAGTAAGTGAAGGGAGTTCCAAATGCTACTTTACTCCTTCTACCAGGGTGAGGTTGAGTTCAGATATTTGTAGCTCCACATCAAAGGAACTAATGAAATCAAGCTCTTAGCCTCAGATGATTGGTTGCCTAACAGAGACTGTACCCTCAGGAACTTTCACTAAGGTTAGAGGGCTTACAAAAGGGATTTTGGTTCCTTCACTTGATCTGACTCTTCTTTGGTGCTTTAAAGAGAGTTGTTCTATAACAGTTTTTTTCATGGATCCAGCTGGGAGTAGAAGTGAAAGAATTCGTTTTGGAGTAAAGTGACTAGAAAGCAAAAGTTCCTGCCCCTAAAGAAAGTTGGCTTTGTTTTCTTACAGAGAATGTGCACAAGGCTCTACCTAGCTCTGCTCATAAGCTACTGGCATTTGGGGGCGGGAGGCAATGAACTGCCCAGTTGCCTATATATAGCTCTGTCTCGTGTAAAGAATTTAAAAAGCATTAGAATGCAGAAATCAAAGAGACAATAAATTTAAAACCAATCTTATTGTCTGCAGCCTAAAGTGTTATTCAGATCAAAGGGGAGGGGACATCTGGCTTCTGGCTTGCTACAAAAGGCAGATCATATTACCCACCAATCGCTTGATCTATTCACTCGCTCATATTCCGGATCTAGAGAACATGGCTTTTCAGCTCCCGGTGAAGGAGACTTGGTGAATCAGTCAAACCTCCTGATACTTTCAAAAAGAAATAGGCTTCACAGGACCACATAAAAATATACTGATGAGTTTGACCCTGTGCCTCTGGTCATCGGTGAAGCCTTCAGGAGCCCAAAGCAACGGCCATACTGTTCTCATGTGTTTCAGTCCAAGCTCATTTCTCTCTAGTGCCATGTCCCAAAGCTAGAATCTCTGGTTGGCAGAGCTAACTCCACAGGTGAGGATGCACACTGAGTTACATTATTTGGATCAGTTATTGCCCAAATCACAATTGGAGATGGAGTCACTGAATAGATAAAAAATCAAATACTTTTCTTCCTCTATTTGGGTTACAAAAACAGATTTGTCTTACCACAAATTTCCCATAACAACAGCTTTGAAATGTAGGTCAACTGTGCTCTTTGCCTAGAAATGAACTTTGTGTCTGTACAAATTCTGTGCATGATCTCTTTTTAAATTATATGTGTGAGATCTCCCTGTTGGCATAGGTGGGAGAATTGTAGTAATTTAAAACCCTTTCTTAAAATCCCAAACTAAAATCTCTTCAGTTAGCAATGACTCTGACTTTATCATGAGAAAATACCATATATTAGTCACTTTTCTGTTACTGGGACAAAATACCAAGCTTGACATCCATAACTGAAAGGAGGAGAAGTTTATTTGGCTCATACTTTCAGTGAGTTTTAGTCCATGGTTATCGGGCTGTAAGGCAGAAATGGTGTGGTAGAAGGGCATGGCCAAGGAACGTTGCTCACACACTGTATGGCAGCCAGAAAGCAGAACGGGGGGGGGAGAGACAGAGAGAGAGAGAGAGAGAGAGAGAGAGAGAGAGAGAGAGAGAGAGAGAGAGAAGGAGCCAGGGAAAAGAAAAGAAAATACCCCTTCCAGGTCACCCCAGTGACCCACTTCCTCTAAAAGTGAAAATTTGGGACATCCAGTTGTAAACCCTAACATCCCATAAATACAGTCTATAAATTTTTCTTCAGAGGGGAATAATCAATGAAATAAACACCAAAATTAACGTTTTCCAATTACTCAGGGCCTTAATGCAACCCTCCTTCCCCTCACTAATTTCTCCAAAAGTCTAGAGAGGAATGCAGAGGATAACAATACAGATTCTGTATTTTGCACATTACATGAATGTATTGACAGCATTGTTTGACTACTACTATGGTTCACTAATTGTCCTTTACTGAAGGATCCTGAATGGGTTCATTTTCCTTGGTCTCACTCATACATTTCTATTCCACTCTACTTCTCTCCTACTGATTTTGGCTCTCTCCCTGCATAAGAGCCTTCTGGAAACTTACAAAACAAACCAAATTTTTCTGTCTTCACTCATTACCTAAACCTTGCATCTCCTCACTTGGTCTTTCCTACCGCAATATTCCAGGTGAAAAGTTCTTTGCCAATCAAAAGTTAAAAAGAAAGAAAGAAATCGCCAAGAGATTTGTCATGATCCTAGCCTAATAACATCCAAGAGTCAGATTTTTTTCCCACAGACTGAATTCATTTTTTGCTAAGCATGCCATTGATGAAAGATTGTCGTTCACAAATACAAAGAATTTTGAGTGAAAAGTGAGACTAAATAGGGAAATATTTATATGATTGCATGACAGCCTTCTGAGCAGAAGATTATTGAGGGTCTTTGGTTCCTTGACAGAGCTGGAGTTGAGATTTTTCTATTTAATGTTTCATCAACATTCATAGCTCTTTAATTTCCTTTTGAGAGTTGAGCCCATTGCCTCTCGAATCATGGGTAAGCACTGGAAGTGGGAATTGGGTATGAATCTAACAAGTATTTACAGAGTCTGGGCAGGGGATAGGGTTAAAATATAAAAGGAGAGACTAGCAAGGAAGAAAGAACTCTTCTAGCCTTGCTTGCAACAACTGGAAGAGGAAATTTTCAGTGTTGAGATGAGGGCAAGAAACTCAAATAGTTTATCTGTAAAACCCACCTCTATTCTTTTTATTTTCTTGACACACTTAGCTTTTCTCTGGGCCTCAGGGCCACCTCCCCAAAACTCCTCTGGATGCCCTCTTGCTCTCAAACACTCTAGAGAAGTGGGATTGTACATATCTTAAGTATTAGTTGCTAAAAGAAAAAACAATGTTTTTATTAATTGGGATGTTCCTAACATAAAATAACTTATGGCTCTGAAAAGACTCAGGATGTCCCTTACCAAACATTATTATGATATGTGTATGTATTTATGACACACACTATGCTAAAAGGTTTTTTCCCCATTAGAGTCTAGGTTTAACTTTAATAAACATACAATTCCTTTGAATTTCTAGAATGTAAAACTTTTTATATCCCTGCCCTCTCCCATCCCTGCAGAAATGATAAAAAGCCAATTTTGGGCAGAAGAGAAAAAGTGAAGAGCAGAAATGAATATCTAATAATTGAAAGCATCATGGACCCCATTATGGTTTATAGCTTTGTTCTAGGGGTCAGATGAGCACACTGTAAAGAATGTGGCACTAAATTTATTATCATGGTTATCATCTTTCAGATGACATAAAGCGGAGAGGACCCACTTTTCCCATCACCTGCCATCACTATAGATCCCATGGCACCTTCTCCAAGGAGAGTCGAGTTATCCTGACCCAGATCCAGATCCTATTATCTGATGACTTATATTTCCTTTGTAGTATGCCTGGGAGACATTACAGGTTCTTCCTCTTTGAAACTCTGTCACTACCATAGGCACAGCTAAGATGGGCTCCTGCAAGGGTGTGTAGGGGGGGAAACCCCTCACATCCGAGCATGTGAATCAACTGAAAGAAAGAGCACTGTGGCCTGAAGTTGGAGGCTGAGCTGTGCTACCAAAGTCTTCCCACTTTGCCACTAAGTAGGTTCCTGAATCACCTCACCATGACTGCTCATTTATGTCAAAATTTCCTTATGTGACTGTGCCATTCCAATGCCATTCAAATTCCAATTTTCCTGTACTACAAACACACTATGCTCTTCTCAAAAAAATTTTTGAAGAAAAACAATTTTATTTTCTCTACTTGCCTTTGTCATCTTTACACTTTATTCATTTCCCTAGAGCACATAGCATAAAGCTAATTACTTCTGCAACCTTGTACAGATCATTTCATGTCTGATTTTAGCTTGTTCACCTCTAAAACAGCAACCATTTAAATCTTTCTAAAATAGAAATTATTTAAATATCCATCCTTATTTTTTGCAAAATTAATGAGTACCATAAGAAATGATGTATGTAAACATGTATTTTTTAATTTTATATCACTAAAAAATCTCCCCGTTATCAAGTAGTAATTGGAATAAATTTTGGTTGGAACCACAAATAAGTACATGAGTTCATCTTTACTTTCTTGTAGAACTCCATTAAAATAAAAGTAAAGAATTTTAGGAGTATAAACATATAAGGACAAAGAATAAGAAATACAGTGGTTTTAATAATTTTTCAAGGGATGGAAGACAGACAGTGAGTAAAACCTGACAATTCAAAGGAAGAGGCTAGGAGCTAGTCCCAGCACCCAGAAGGAAGCTCCCCGCTTCCATCCCAGGCTCCTAGGGCAGAGAAGCTCAGCCGGTCCCAGCACACTGAAGAAAGCTCCCCTGCTGCTATCCCAAGCTCCTAGGGAAGAGAAGGTGAGCTACATGGGTGCCAGAAGCACCCCCTCCCATGGAAATGAGAAGACACGTAAACAAGTCTCAAAAACAGACTTCTGGATCACCTACATCAACTCCAAAGGGAAACGAGATGGAACAATCTGATACTCAACCACTTGGACTCTCTGAACTGGCAACAAAAGAGGATCGGGGAAAAATGAAATCAGAAATAATTACTCAGATAACAGCAAAGATTTTGCTCATGGTGCAAGACATGATTAATAAATCTAGAGAGGACACAGATAAAAAAATAGAGGATCTGAGGAACATGATGGAATCCCAACATAGGAAACAAATGGAATCCATAAAACAGATACAAACAGATTTCCAAGAGATTAAAAACTCCATCGAAAGTCTGCGCAGCAGAATGAACCAATGTGAGGATAGAATTTCACATATAGAAGATAAGATTGCAATTAGTGAGGAGGAAAAGAAAAATTGCTTTAAAATTGTAAGGGAACATGAGAAATCAATCCAGCAGCTGCTAGACGATGCAAAGAAGAATAACATAAGACTGATTGGAGTCAATGAAGAAAGAAGAGAGAGTGCAGATGACATAAAAAAACTGTTCACAGGGAAAAGGAGGGGAAAAGAACTTGACATACAGATAAGTGAGGCATATAGGACTCCAGCTAGCCTTAATCAAAAAAAATCTACACATAGGCATATAATAGTTGGGATTCCAGAAACCCAACAGAAGAACAAAATTCTACAAGCAGTGAGAGAAAAGAAACAAATCACATACAAAGGAAAGCCCATCACAATCACAGCAGACTTCTCAATGCAAACCCTCAAGGCAAGAAGAGCTTGGAGTGAGGTATTTCAAGCCCTAAAGGAAAACAGCCTCCAACCCAGATTGAGGTGCCCTGCAAAACTATCTTTCAAAATTGATGGAGAAATAAAATACTTTCATGATAAAGAGCACCTCAGGAACTTCATGAATATCAAACTGGCACTCCAAAAAATTTTAGATAATACCTTAGGAAAAGACAATGAGGATCACAACTCCAGGAAACTCACCAGAATGAATCCACTGGGCATGACAAATTAAATGCACAAGGGGAGAATCCAACAAAAAGAAAAAGTCATGACAAGGCTTTTAAAACTTTGAACTTCATCTCCCTAATGAGTGTATAATTCAATCTTATTGTACTGATTAGTATTTTTCTGATTCTAGAGTTGCACACCATTCCTTGTGCTATACTGGCTATTTATCATCTTCTTATGTCTGCATTTTAATTGGGATGTCTATTAATGAGCTCTAAGAATTCTTTATATATTCTGGTCATAGGTTATATGCATTGTAAATATGGTCTGTTTAAGAACTACTTTTCATTTTAATGATGTCATTTAAAGTTCTAAATTTTGATGGAATCCCATTTATCAATTTTTTTCTTTTATAATCATGTCTTTTGTATCCTAGGTAGTTCTTGCCTACCTTGAATTCATAAATATTTTCCCTTATAATTTCTTCTTAAAGTTTTATACTTTTAGGCTTTCTTATTTAGGTTCATAGATCCCTTCAAGTTATTTTCATGTATGGAAAAAAAGGGTTGAGGTTAATTTTTTATATACAGATACCAGGTGTTCTAGTGCCGATTGCTGAAAACACTATCTCTTCCTCTGCTGTTGAATTAAGTTTATATTCTATAAAATGCTAATGTTAAATAATCTTTCAAAACTCAGGGGACCATATATGTGTGGTTCTATTTCTAGATTCTCTGTTTTATTCCAATGATCTATATGTCTTTCCTTACACCAACACTCCCTTGATTACTGTAGCTTTAGAAGAAGTTTTAAAATTAGGTACTAAACGTCTTCCAACACTGTTTTTGTTTTTGTTTTAACTTTTCTAGGTCCTTTGTACTCCTACATAACTTTGAAATTTCAATATCCAATTCTTCATTTATAGCAAGTATACACAGACCTGAATTTTTATATATACCTTGTGTTTTCTAATCCTGCTAAATTCAAGTACAAGTTCTAGGGGCTCCTAGAGATTGCTTAGTATTTTCTCTGTAGATGATCATTTCATCTACATATAAAGAGTTTGCTTCTGCCATGCCAATTCTATCCTAGTTGTGTCATTTTATTGCCAGACTATTTTGGTGGGGACTAGGTTTCAAAGTTTAATGGACAGATAAAGAGTAAGCATATCTGCCCTTGTTCCCCACCTTAAGGAGAAAGCATTGTATCTTCTCCATTTATATAAGGCATTGTCACTGGAAGTATGGAATACATGTCTTTAATCTATTGAGAAGGTTCTGTTCTACTTCTAGTCTCCTGATAGCTTTTACCACGAACAGCTGTAGAATTTAGTCCAATACTTTTTCTCCAACTAGTGACAGGATCATATGGCTTTTTCCTTTCCCCTGTTTAAATGACTTTTGGGGGTGGATCTTCCAATGCTGAACCAACACTGTCATCCCTATAACAAAACCACTTTCTACATCCTGCCAGATCTGACTTCCAATAGTTTGTTTTGTTAAACAAATTTCTATCTATGTTCATACTTTTTTTCTTCTATTATCTTTATCCAGTTTTAGGATTAGCACAATGTTGAGTTCCTAAAATGAGGGGAGAAGTATTCCTTCTTTTTTCTGCTTTGTTTGATATAATTTATCAGTTAAAAATGTTTATGAGCCTGCTGTTGTCATATAGGCAGGTTTTCAAGCTAGGAATATACTTCCTTTAATAGGTGCTATTCAAATTTTATATTTCCTCCAGAGTTAGTTTCATTCATTTGTCTTCCAACGTACTTCTTAGAAGTTGTCAAATTTGTTTCAAAAAAGATTTTTGTAATATGCTTTCTATATCCTTTTAAGTTCTGTAAAATCTGTGGCAATGTCTCCTAGATCTTAATATTGTAATTTAAAAAATGTATAACTGATATTGTGTAACAGGAAGGGTCTAAAAGAGGAGGGGAATTGGGAGGGGAAGGGGAAAAAGGGAAAGGAAAAAATATGAGAAGAGGAAAAAAATGGAAACAAGGTCTTTGCAAATAGGGAAGGTTGGAGGGGGTGAAGGGAGGGGAAGGGAAGGGAAAAAAATAAGAACCAAGATACTCATGTAAAGGTACAAGATCCCAATGATGAATGTAACTGTATTTTATACCAAAAATGTACCAATAAACTTAATGGGGGGAAAAAAAACAAAGGAAGAGGCTATAAACTGAATTTAAAACCCTAAGAGAATCAAGACCGAGGGTCAAGATTTAGCAGAAGGTAGGTGTCATTGTTACCTGCAGGCCTGAGCACAGAAGACTGAGTCAGAATGTGTACATTGGACATCTGAAGTTATCTTCCTTCTCCCGGCCAGCAAAGTCAGGTGTGGTATATTAAAGGTGACTATAAATCACTTGACATTTTTCTCATCAAAAGGTGGGCATTGTCCCTTGCTTGAATCTGGGCAAGTCTATGACTGCTTCCAAATGGTTATGAAGGAAATGACTGGACAAGTCCAGCCATAAGAACCTATAGCATTCATCTCCTTTGTCTTAGAACATTTGTGTTCAGAACCAAGCCAACAGGCTCTCAGAAGTCCAAGACACTTGAAGAGTCCACTTGAAGCTGAACTTCCAGCTGTCACTAGCAATGTAGGGCATGGTAGGAGCTGTGAGCATTTGCCGCAGGTAAGTCCTCAGGTGACTCAGCTCCAAGGGCCACCTGACAGCAGAGCATGAGAAAACTCATCCTTGAGTGGGAATCACTTGGGTGAGTTCAGTCAACCCACAGGGCAAAGAAATACTACTACTACTACTACTACTACTACTACTACTACTACTACTAAACTAATCCTAGCACTCTGGAAGGTTGAGGCAGGAGGATCCCAAGTTTGAGCCCAGCCTGAGTAACTTAGCAACTTAGCAAGACACTGTTTCTAAAGGAAAAAAAGCAGGGAGAAGGAGATGGGGACATAGCTTAATGCAAAAGCCCTGATTTCAATGCCGAGTGCCAGGGAATAAAATAAAACAAAACAAAATAGTAACTTTGGGAGTGGTTTGTTATGCAATAATACACAGCTTGAACTCCAGGTTACACCCAGAAAGCTGTGAATTCGAAAACAACCCTGTCAACTGAAGATGGATGTAGCATGGAGCTGAAAAGAGGAAGAATAAATAAAACCTTCCTATTTAAAAATGTAATGTTCTCATTACCCCAATCAAAATACACAGATTGGCAGAATATATCAAGAAACAAAACCAAAAGCTGTGCAGCATATAAGAAACACACTTAATTTCTAAAAACCCATAGATTAAAAATCAAAGAATGAAAAACCATGGGATATGGCTTTCCATATTCCATGAACCAGAAATCTGTGAAACAGGAGTAGCTATCCTAACTTCAGACAAAGTGGATTTCAACCCAAGACTTATCAGAAGAGATAAAGAAAATCACTACATACTCATTGAGGGAACAATTACAAAGGAAGACATAACAATTACAAAGATATATGCGACAAAAATGATGCACTCAACTTCATAAAACAAACACTAACAAACATAAAAAATAAGATAAACACTAATGTAATTTGTAATGGGGGACTTTAATACTGCATTATCACAAATGGACAGATCAACCAGACAAAAAATCAACAAAGAAATATCAGAGTTGAAACAAACTTTCAAATGGATTTAATAGATATTTACAGAGTGTTCCATCCAAAAACAAGAGAATACACATTCTTCTCAGCAGAACATGTACTTTCTCAAAAATAGACAACATAAGAGCCCATACAGCATGCTTAAGTAAATGCAAAAGTATTGAAATTATTCTGTACATATTATTAGATCGGTGCAATGAAATGAGGACTCAGTGGCAAAAGACACCACAGAAACTATGCAAACACATGCAAAATAAATAATACCTTCTTGAATAATCAATGGATCACAGATAAAATTAAAGAGTAAACTAGACAATTCCTTTAATCAATCATACAACATATCACAAGCTATAGGAGGTAAGGAAAGCAGTCCTAAGAGAGAAGTTTATTGTGGTGAAGTCCCACATCAGAAAAAGATGCACTTCAAGGTACTAGAAAAATAAGAACAATCCAAACACTAAGCTAGCACAAAGAATGAAATTATAAAGATCAGAGCAGAAATTAAAGAAATTGAGCTAAAAGAGTACAAAGAACCAATGAACTGAAGAGTGCGTTCCTTGAAAAAATAAACAAAACAAACAAACTCTTAGCCAATCTTACCAATATAAGGAAATAAAAGACCCAAATCCATGCAATTATAAATGTAAAACTGAAATACCAACAAATGGTGCCAAAATTCTGAAGATTGTTGGTTGGTTCTTTCAAAGCCTATAATCCAATAAAATGGAAAATTTAGAAGAAATGAATTAATTCCTTGATACATATGAACTACCAAAGCTGAATTAGGAAGATATAAAAATCGTGAATAATCCAATATCAGTCAGTGAAATTTAAGAAGTAATAAAAAAACCTATCAACTCAGAAAAGTCCAACTTCTGACAGATTCACTGCTGAATTCTACAAATTCTAAAATTCTACAAATTCTGAATTCTACAAATTCTAAAATTTTCTAGAGAAAATTTTAACACCAATATGCCTCAAACTCTAATCAAATTGGAAGGGAAGCTGTACTCCAGAAGTCATTCCTGGAATCAAGTATTACTATGATTCAAAAACCAGAAAAGGACCCAACTCAAAAAGAGAACTACAGGCCAAATTCTTTAATAAACCTAGATAAAAAAGTTCTTAATAAGATACTGGGAAACAGAATGCAGTAAATCCTCAAAGGAGAATGGGAAATAACAAGAACTAAGATATATCATGTATAGGTACAAATTCCCAGTGATGAATGTGATCATAATGTATACCTAAAATGTACCAATAAAGTTAATTAGAAAAGCAAAATAAATAAGCATGTACACTAATAATAAAAAAATCACACTTCATTACCAAGTAGGATTCATTCCAGGGATGCAGAGATGGTTCAGCATACACATATAAATACATATAATATACCACATAAACAAAAGCAAAGAAAAAAGGCTCAGAATAGACACAAAAATAGCATTTGATAAGCTCCAGCAACAATTCATGATAAAAACATTGAAGAAGATAAGTGTAGAAGGTCTCTATCTCAATCTAATAAAAGCTGTCTATGATAAACCAATTGCCAACATCAATCTTAATGGAGAGAAGATGAAAGCTTTCCCTCTAAAATCAGAAACAAGACAAGGATGTCCACTGTCACCACACCTATTCAATATATTTCTCACAACATTATCCAGAGCATTTAGATAAGAGAAAGAAATAAAAGGGCTATGAATACAATGTCAGAACTCAAAAACCAATACCATTCCTGTACACTAATAACAAACTCACAAAGAGTTAGGGAAACAACACCTTTCACAATAGCATAAAGAAAAATGAAATACTTAGGAATTAACCTAACCAAGAAAGAAAATAACTCTACAATAAAGACTATAGTTCTCTGAAAAACGACATCAAAGTGGATATCAAAAAATGGAGCCAGGCATGGTAGAGCATGTCTGTAATCCCAGCACTTGGGAAGCTGTGGCAGGTGGATTACTGTGAGTGCAAGGCCAGCCTGGACTACATAGTGAGTTCAAGGCCAGGCTGAACTACATAGCAAGACCTGGTCCCAAAAAGCAAAGACAAGGGCCGGGGATTTAGCTCAGTGGCACCATGGCTGGCTCACAAGAGCAAGGTCCTGAGTTCGATCCCCGGTACAAAAAAAAAAATACAAAGACAAAAAGAACATGGAAAGATATCACTTGTAGATCAGTGGAACAAAGTAAAGGATCCAGAAACAACTCCAGACACACTCAGTTACCTTAGCTTTGACAAAGGAGTCAGATACTTTTGCTGGAGAAAAGATAGCCTCTTTAACAAATGGTGCTGGGAAAACTTGTCATCACCATGCCAATAGTGAACCTAGACCCATTTCTCTCACCATGCACTAAACTAAAATAAAAATGGATCAAAGATCTCAATATTAAAACAGAAACACTCAATCTGCTGGAAGACATGATAAGTAAAACTCTTGAAGACATAGGAGTAGGCAAAGACCTTCTGTTTGCATAAGACCCTGTTTGCATAAGAAATCATGCTGAAAATCAACAAATGGGATGATATCAAATAAAAGAGCTCTGCACAGCAAAGGAAACAAGTAACAGAGTGAAGAAACAACCTGGAGAATGGGAAAGAATCTTTACCTCTGACTCCTCAGACAAAGGACTAATACCTAGTATATATAGAAAATTCCAAAAAATTAGACCCTTAAATTTAAAGACCAATAAAAAATGGGCATCTGTCATGAATAGACAATTATCAGATGAAAAAGTAAAACTGCTCATTAGTAAATTAATGAAAAAAATTAATGAAAAAATGTTCAACATCAATGGGTATTGGAGAAATGCAAACAACACCGAGATTCCATCTCACTGCAGAAAGAATGGCTACTATCAAGAAATTGACCAATTACAAATGCTGGAGAGGCTTTAGGGTAAAAGGAACATTTCTTCATTGTTGGGAGTGTAAACTGGTACAACCACTATGGAAATCATTATGTACGTTCCTTGAAAAATTAAAACCATAAATTCCATTTGACCCAGCTATGCCCCTTCTAGGAATCTTCCTCCCAAAAGTTAGTCTTCATATCACAGTGATGTATGCATAACCATGTTTTGGCAGGATGATTTATAATAGCTAAATCCTGGAAGGAGCCTCTATATCTATCAACAGATAAATGGGTAAAGAAAATGTGGTATTTATACATTTTATAGTACTGCTGTAAAAAAGGATAAACTTGAACATTTGTAGGTAAATGGATGCACCTGGAGACCATAAGGCTAAGTGAAGTAAATCAGACACAAAAGCTTAAAAAGTGCATGGTTCTCTTGTATGAGAAAATAAATAAAGTACAAAATAAGACAGACAATAGGAAAAAAGAGAGAGAGAAATTATTGTAATCCGGCATAGACAATGTCTCTAAAAGTGTACATGCATATAGTTTTATGTGTTTAACGTGTTTTTTGACCTGTTAGTCTGGATGTTAATCTGTACGTATGACAATTAACTTTATAAGGACTTATAAGATAAATGAATAAATCTACTGCTGGCAAAAAAGTAATTAATACTTTAAAAAATAAACTCTAGAACAAGTCATAAGAAGTGCCTTCTTCCTTGCTTTCTCCTGGATTAGTCACTCTGGAGGAAGTCAGTAGTCATGTTTAGAAGAGAGACCGGTATAGTGAGGAGCTGAGCTTCACAGCACCATGTTGAGTAAGCCATGCAGGAAGTGGAATACTCAGCCCAGTCAAGCCTTTAGGTGACTACAGCCCCTACAGACATCTTGACTAACCTCCTGAGAGATTTTGAACCATAACCATCATATCAGTCACTCCCAGATCCCTATGAGATAATGTGAGATAATAAATATTTGTTGTTTTAATCAACTAAGTTTTGGAATAATTTGTTACAGAGCAATACATAACTAATACAAGATGATTCAGAGGTTGGCCTGCCTTCAAGCATAGCTCAATCCAGGAAAAAATAATGTTTCACTAAGATACTCTCTCCATCTCATGGCTCAGGTTTTCTATATTGAATTGTTCAAACAATTTCAGCCTTAGGCCTGAGAAAGATGACTGTTAGCAGATTTTGGCCAATGGGCTTATAGTACCTTGTGAACCTAGAGGAGGAAAAAGATCCTCTGATCCCAGGCTCCAGGTCTAAACCTTAAAGAAGATTCTTATGGGCTGAGAGTTCCAGCCCCATTTCTAAATCCAATCATGGTGGCCAAGTGGAATAATTTATCAACGAGGTTCCACATTACCCCTGTGTCTAGAAAAGGGGATGGGAATAGAAGCCATGGCGATTAAGTAGCCTCAATGGCACCACATGGAATAGAGGAAAGGTAGCTTTAAAGAAGTTTTTAAAAGCAGTGATATAAGAAATCAAAAACAAGAGGTCTCCCCACATTTAAACTTTTTGTTATCACTGTCACTGTGATATGTATAGTGAAAAATTTTTACATTTAAAGAATGAGTATTGGCACATATGGAGTGAACTGTCTGCAAGGCAATTAAGCTCAATAATTAAATGTTTTATTGTATTTTAAATAATTATTCTCATTATCACAGTTCCTTAATATCATAAAAATAAGGCTCAGATACTAATGTATGATTTCAACCGTCTTAAATATATTAAGATTTATCTTGTCTTGTGAATTACTGTGTAGTCTATCCTGAGACAGTTCTGTATGTACTTTAAAAAAACTGTGTATTCTGTTGCTGTTGAGTGGAATGTTCCATCTTTGTCTGTTGAGTACGTTTGATCTATAATGTCATTTAAGCCCTCTGTTTCCTTACTGATCTTCTGCTTAAATGTTCGATCTATCATTGCAAGTGGGGCAGGAGAGTTTCCTATTATTAATGTATTGCTTCACCCTTTAGTACTATATATGTTTGCTTTATGTATTTAGGTGTTCAAAATACTCCCCTTCACTTCAACATACTTATATCACAATTCTTGTCATTTTCTGAAGCAGCTCTGGAAGTTCTCTTTTATGAGTATTCTTGGTTGCACAGTTGTGGCTGCCTTGATGTCCTGAATGAATTTTAAATGCTTACCTTTTATGGTCATTTTGACTTTGGGAAAGAGCCACAAGGAGCATAATGCCAAATCTAATGAAAAGGTGGATGAAGACACACTATGATTAATACTTTATACGCCTGCTTTTTAGTCAGATGGATTGGCAGCAGCACTCATCATATTTTTTATCACACCTTGTAAAGACACTCACAAAAGAGAATTTCCAGAACTGTTTCAGAAAGTGGCAATTGAAACATTTTCAGGGTATTAATAGCAATGTGTCATATATAATATTTACTTGATAGATTGACAGTTTTTATCAAATGATGTTTTTCTTTGTCTCACATGACAGTTTTAACTGAAGTTTAAACATGGTTATTTCTTCTTATCCCCAATTTATGTTACTGTTGTCACAACTTACATCTGTTCATGCCTTTTAAATGTATTTTAGTTGGAGTTATTGTAAATTTTTGTTTTTATTTTTAATTTTTATACTATAATTAAAGTGATTTAGTCATCATCATTCTAGTAATACAACATTCTTATATTATTTATATATTGACCTTTATCAATGAGTCTGATGATTTTTCATGTATTGTGTTGCTATTCAGTTTACTATTGTTTCAACTTGAAGAACTAACTTCCTTTAGCATCGCTCCAGGGGTGATGAACTCTCTTGGCTTTTATCTGGAAGGATTTTCATCTTGTCTTCATTTTTTATTAGTACATGTTTGCTGTACATAATGATCACATCATGGGAAACTAGTACACGTGCATAATACATTGTAATTCTTTTTACTTCTCATCTTCCTTCCCATCCCTCTATTCCTTCATACTCTTCTTACTTGCTGAACAGTTTTATTCAATATCTATTAGTAGGCAGTTCTCTTTCTTTTTTTCAGCATTTTGAATATATCACCCCACTCTCTGCTGGCCTGTAAGGTCTGATGAAAAAATTACTAACAGTCCAACAGAGGTTACCTTGCATGTGACAAGTCATTTTTCTCTTGCTACTTTCAAAATTCTCTTGGTCTTTGACATTTTGAAGTCTTATTATAATGTCTCTCATTGTATGTTTCTTTAGATTTATCTTACAGTTGGCCTTTTTGGATCTGGATGTCTATTTCTTTCTCTGGATTTGGGACGTTTTCGTTCATTATTTCTTTAAATAAGCTTTCTGTGTCTTCACTTTCTCTCTTTTGGGACTCAAATAATGTGTATATTAATTTCCTTGGTAGTTTTTCATAAATCCCTTAGGATTTCTTTCCCTTTTTCACTTTTATTTGTCTTCTAACTGAATTATTTGCCACTGACCTATATTTCACCTCACTAATTCTTCCTTCCACTTTTTCTAATCTATTCTTGAAACTTTCCAGCAAATTTTTCCATTCAGTTTTTGAGTTACTACACTTCATGGCTTCTATCTCCTAGGACATTATATTTTGTCACTTTCTAGAAATTCTCACTTTGTTCATGCATTGTTCTCTTGACTCCAATGGATAGTTTTATGATAAGTGTTTTGAGTTCTCTGCCAAGTACATAATATAACTTCATTTCAGTAGGATCCGTTTTTGGAGACTTCTGTTATTCTACAGCGGGTTTAGAACATCTTTGTGTGGTTTTCAATTTTCCTTGAATGTCTGTGCATTAAACACCTGTCTCTATCTTGACTGGTTGGCCTTGTATAGGATAACAGCCCAACCAAGAAGTCTGGAACCCCTCAAAAATTATTCTTTCCCCAAGGAGGAGCTGACCAGGGAAGGGGCAGAGTTCTATAACATTTAACAGTTTAAATCATCACCTTTTTTCTCCCCCAGGCATCTAGAAAGCACTGGACCTGTCAGAGCTCTAAGACAGACAAGAGAGAGGACAATTCTTTGGGAAGATGTGAAAGAGTTGAGGTGTTTGACACAGGTGTCAACTCTTTCCCCTTCCAAGAAATCTGAAAGGTAGACTTTTTCATCTGCATGGTCTACAGTGAGCAGAGAGAAAGATATACAGCATCTGGCAGCCCAAGCTGCCATCATCATTGTCACACAGGGGTCTGGATTTGCCAGAAATGTCAGAGTCCCAAGGCCAACAAGACAAAAGCCAGTCCTCTAAGGATCCTCCTCAGAAAAGTCAGACATGTGAAGACATGTGAAGTCACCCCATTTCTCCTCTGGGAGAAGCTGGAACCTAGAGGGTCTCTTTCTGATTATATAGCACTGTGCTGGAGTAGGGACTATGGCAAGATAATGCCCAAAATCACCCTGACAGTTTGGGTAAGTATGGGTTTTGTCTTTACTTAGGGTTCAAGAGACTTTCAGTTAGTTTTTAAATTTCTCACAAGGGGAATTTGTCCATCATTTTTATTAATGGGTGTTTTTATGCGTGAAAGGAAAGTCCAAGGTTTCCTAGTCTATAACCTGGCTGATGTTAACTGCCCTACTATGCATTATTTTACCTCTGCCCAATAAACCCTAGATACAATAAGAGAAAGTGATACTGGTAATCTTCTTCTAGATTATAGGAAGGAGTTTGGACTTCCTTAATTCAGAGACCTTCCTTAATTTTGAGACCTTTATTTTTCTCAAACAGAATAAACTGTTGAGTTAGGGGATAAGGATGCATGCTTTGTTGATGAAACTATAAAAGCATGGAAAAAGATAATTGTAATTTAGGAGAGTGACTACTATTGTCATTCAGGAAAGTGTTAACACTGAGATGGGATACAAGGAGAGCTTCAGGAAAGGCTGGGATTTCTGTTTCTTACCCTAGTGATAGTTATAAAGGTGTTTGTCTTACAAAATTCTTTGTTGTATATTTTGAAATCAAGAACTGTGGATTCTCCAAGTACCAATATGCTCTTTTTTGAAATTGTTTTTGGCTGTTCTGGGTCCCTTGCATTTCTTTTTGAAACTTAAAATCAGCTTATCGATTTCCACAAGGAAGCCAGTTGAGATTTGACAAGGATTGTGTTGGGTCTATTAAGCAAAAATAACACTTAGAGTGGATGAACAATGGTTGTCCTTTCATTTAGTTAAGCACTCTTTAGTTTTGTTAAACCAAGTATTGAAGTTTTTAATATACTGGAGTCTTAAACTTCCTTTCTTAAATGTATTCATTCTTATATATTTTCTTCTTTTTGATGCTATTATAAATGGAGTTATTTTCTTAATTTCATTTCCGTATTTTCCAGCACAAGGTAGAGACTATGAATAATTTTTGTGTGTCAATATTGTGTCCACAACCTTACTGAACTCATCCCCTTTTAGATTCCTTAGGAATTCTACATATAAAATAATGCCATCTAAAAACGCAAATATCTGTTACTTCTTTACCAATCTAAATGAGTTCCTTTTTCTTCTTACCTAATCAACCTCCAGTACAATGTTGAATAGAAGCAATGAAAGCAGATTTCCTGTTAGCTGCTGACCTTAGAAGAGAAGGCTTTCAGTCTTAAGTGTAATATCAGTGTGGGGTCTTCACAGATGTTATTTATCAGGTTAAGGAAGTTCACTCCTAGTATGTTGAGTGGTTTTTATCATGAAAGAGTGTTAAATTTTGTTAAATGATTTTTCTGCATCTATTGGCATGACCATGTGGTTTCTGCCCTTTATTCTGTTAATGCGATGTATAACATTAATTGATTTTCAAACCAACCTTGAATTTTTGAGCATATCCACTTCATTATGATGTATCATCTTTTTTATATGTTGCTGAATTTAGGTACCTAGTATTTTGTTGAAGGTGTTTGCATGTATATTCACCAGAGATATCAGTATGTAGTTCTATTTTTTAATGTATTTGTCTGGATTTATTATCAGGGTGATACTGATCTTACAGAATGAAGTTGAAAGTGTTACCTCTTCTTTTATTTGGAGGGAGAGTTAGTGAGGAATGGGTACAAACTTCTTTAAATATTTGATAAAACTAGTGAAACTATCTTTTGGGCTTTATTTTATAGAGAGTTTTTTAAATTTCTAATTCAATCTCTTTAACTTGTGGTACTTGTATTCAGATATTCAGTTTTTCTTAAGTCACTTTTGGCAATTGAGTATTTAAACATGTGCATGCCTGGATAAACAATATGGGCCCCAACCCAAATTTGACTCAGATGTTCAAACTGATGATGTTACACACTCTCAAAAGTATAAAAATGTTTATTATTTACATAATGAGGCTTCCTGTTCTGGGCATAGAATAACTGTCAATCTCCTCTGAAAATGGCCTGAGAGAGCAAAGAAAGGAAACTAGAAGGCTTAGATGAGGATTCCACATTTAAGCAAGGCCTTGCATGGTTTGACTATTCCATCAGTGCCCCATGAGGAAGTCTGGGCTTCCTTATTAGTTTGCCTAGATGTGGGCCAGAAAAAGGAGGGGTCAGGGTGAGACTTAACATATGTCAATATCAAACATCAAAAAATGAAGCCAAAATCTTTGTTACACGAAGAATTTACTTCATCTACTGTGTTGCTATATATTTCTTTTTTTTTGGTACTGGGGATCGAACTTGGGTCCTTAGCTTGCGAGGTAGGCGGTGGAACCACTGAGCTAAATCCCTGGCCCTATAATCATTTTTATTTTTATGAGGTAAGTAGTGATGTCTGCTCTCATTTCTGATTTTAGTAGATCTCTCTCTCTCTCTCTCACACACACACACACACACACACACAACACATACACACATACACATATACACACACATATAGACACACATTTTCTTTCCTTGCCTCTTTCTCTCTCTCTGTTTATCAATTTTCTTCTACCTGATCAAATTCACGGTTGAACTCTTTCACCTGAGTTTTTTTTGTTTGTTTGGTTTTTAATTTTATGTTATATTTTCAAACTTGGTTGAATATAATTTCTATTTGGTTCTTTTATATAATTCCTATCTCTTTATTGGTATTCACAAGTAGGAATATTTGCCTACTTTCCTTTAGTTATTCTGAAATAGTTTCTTTGTCAGCTTCTTGGGAGACTGAAACAGGAAAATTAGTTGAACCCAGGAATCAGAGGTCAGGTTGAATAATATAGCAAAACCCCATCTCACATAAGTAAATAAAAAGTGGTTTATTGTACATAGTTCTTGAACATATTTAAACAACTTAGTTACAGTCCTTGTCTTGTAAGTCTGATGTCTGTATTTCTTTTAAGACAGTTTCCTCATTTGCCTTTTGTTCCTATAAATGGGCTATACTTTCTTGTTTCTTCATGTCTCATGTTTTAAGGAAAACTGGACATTTTAAGTAAGATAAAATGACACTTCCTTGAAATCAGTCTTTCTTACTCTCCTGAAAGTTTTATTTTTGCTGCTTCTTAAGATTTCTGTTTGGTGACTTTTTTGATCTAATTCTGCAAAATTTATATTTTTTATTGTGTTTCACCACTGAGGTCTCTGCTTGTTTAGTGCAGTTGTTAGCTAATAGTGATCTTCTTAAACACCTGAATCAACTAGTCTTTGCCAAGGTGCTCTACGTGGATGTTGAGGAAGACCTTCAACACTCAGCCAGGAGCTTGATAGCTCTGTCTTAGCCTTCACTTTCTGCTTATGCAGGGTCTCAAGGTCAGCCTGAAGTGAGATCTTAAGACCTTTTCGGGTCTTTCTGAACCACTGAACAGTTGTAGGCATGCAGACAGACCTATGAATGCATTTGGCTTTCTAGATTCCTTGTAACGTGTTGGAGCTTTGCAAAGCCCCTATGGAAGTCTCATTCCCAGATGTTTCCCATTGTGCTTTCTGCTTAGCCTATTGCTGTCCTCAGATGTTATCCACTAACTCAGGCCCCTACAAAGACAGTTACCTCTAACCGTTTCAAGAAGGTCTTTTTCACACCGAGGAACTTCTAATTGGATCGAATAAAGATATCCTTCAAATGTATTCTCTAGGCCTGTCAAACAGGTTAAATAATGACAATTCTTTGAGAATGTGACTTTGAAAGAACTCCAATCCCATGCTGCACCAGTAACTTCCAGACTGCTGGCTTTCACTATGTTTTTAGTACATTGGTTTAACTACTGCGAAGCAGGAGAGGGGAGAGAAGGACAAGTCTTCAGTCTTTTCCTTGACTAATTCCTCTCTAGATTGTTGCAAGTCTTCAGTTAATTTCCAGAATTCAAAAGGGAAGCTGAATCTATTTCTACCAGGTTCTCAGTAGCTTCACAGAGAGAATTTTCAAAGACAGGCCCTCACTCAGCATTTTTGCTGATATCTTCCTAGATGCCTGTTTGTTTTTGTTTGTTTGTTTTGGTATTTGAGGCTGGAATACCTTCGATGTGGTGTCAAGTTCTACTTGCCTTTCAATCCTTAATCAGAAGTTATTTACTGGGTGTGGTTTTTCTGTCACCATTGTCCCTTTGATATTTTCTTCCACTTTTCCCCTCGAAATTCAAGGAGGACATAACCAAAAGAAGTGGCAAAGAGGCTTTGCCTGAATGTTTCTGGAGCTTGGGCTCCTGACAGTGCCAACTGCAGCCTCAGAATGGCCTTAATTATTGAATGTGAATAGTCAATAGACAAATCTGTTCTTACATGTCTATTTTCTATCATTTTTAGTACACGTTTGCTGTACAGAATGATTATTTTCATCATGGGGAGTTGGCACATGTACATAACACATGTTAATTCTTTTTACTTACCCTTCCTCTCCCTTCCCTACCCCTTCCATTCATCTCTAGATCCCCATTTCATTTGCAAAAAGTGTATCTTCCTGTTTCCTATTATCTGTTCTTTACTTTTCTCTTTAAATTATTTACACTTTGGGTTTATCGTATAAGAGAAACCATGTGATATTTAAGCTTGCCTGATTTATTTCACTTAACATTATGGACTCAAGGTGCATGCATTTTGCTGCAAATGACTCAAATTGACCCTTCTTTATAGAATTCCATTGTGCATAATGTTGAAAATCTTATAATTTTACATAGTACTTAAGGGCCCAGTTGCTGCATAAGGCCATATGAATTCATTGCTTTCTAGCAGTGATAATAATGATAGCTACTTCATTGAGTTGTCCTGAGAATTATGTGAGAAAAATTCAAATTAAACTTTTAGCATGGTGTGCTACATGAGCACTTCATACACAATTGCTGGGATTGTTTTTATTGTTAGAGTACCAATACCTTATAAAATTGTATGGGCAAGAGAGAAGAGAGCTCAAAAATCCACTACAATTGTATATGTAGGACAATAATTCACTTTACCTTATATTCTTCTGCAGTGATATCTAGCATGTTTAAAATGTTTCCAACAACAAGAAGTTTACCATCTCAAAAGCAGCTCATGATATTGCTCGATCACTCTGCTTACTAGAAAGCTCTTCCTTCTACTGGACCCCAAATTTTTCTCCTGTTTTTTTCTCTAAAACACCCTGAAATAAAGCTATAACCATTTCCACGTGACAACCCTTCCACTATCTGAAATACTCCCTCACAGTTCCCTCTGCTCTTTGTTCTAGCTATGCTCTGGGGAGGAGGCTGGTACTTTCCAGTGCAGGCCAGCGTTCTCTTGCCTCTAACTGCCACAGCCTGAGATATCCTGTGAAAATCAAACGGGACCTCATTTCCACCTCCCTTCCCACAAGATAAAGCAAACACACACACACACACACACACACACACACACACACACAAAGAAGAGACTTAATTTATTGGTTGCTCTTTGGCAAAGGTTATATAAACATTATTGGGGTGAAAATTAAATTGTAGTTACAGATTCATAAAACTTGATGCCAAATTAACTTTTATGAAACTATTAAATCCCCTTTCACCCTCATACACAAGGCATTTAGATCATAGTGTATATAATCTTTTGTTCTTTTTAAATGAGTGAAGCAAACATGATTCGCCATGCAGATGATATTAAATATCTTGAGGAATGACAATCAATAGAACTACTTTCACTGTTAAGCGTCAAAGGGTCATTTAGAAGAGTTCTGTCCATGCATTTTTCATTTTACTTTTCCTCCTTAAAAGGACTCTATTGGTGAACTGTCCACCTTTATCTGCTCTTTGTACACACATCGTACGTCTCCCAAAATAACACTTAAAAGTCTTTCTTAATATTGCTTTAAAATGTTAACCTTTAAGGAACATTCAATTAAAAGAAACAAAAGGTCAGTTCTTGACTCTAACACAACTTTTTATGTGTCAAGATTGTGATTCCCTCTGACCTGACCGAAGTCTCCAACAACATACAATGTGCCAGCTTCTTTGTCCACTTCAGAAGAAGTCACATAAAGGCAACAAAAATGGTTGAAATCACAGTGACCAAAGGATTCGAATTAATAATTACATTAAATAACCATAACTTTTGTTTAACTATTCACATTCCACACAGTGGAAATTATCCTTTCCTCCAGATTTTTCATTACAACTTTTAACTTTGAAGCACTACAGTAACAAAAAACAACTTACAGTTTACAGGATGTGTTTTTCTCTTTTAATGCCAAGCACAAAGTGTACATCATAGAATTTGTATTTAGTGTTTGGCATTATTTTAATAGGTAAGACCAAGATCACATCTATCTTTCCATTAAAAAATTCTACTGTAATAATGAAAAAATATATATGCTACTACATCATCAGTGACTCCAATAAAGTAAGTAACAGATATGGCATTTTCAATAAATGGTGGAAGACACGCCACACTTGTGCTAGTCTTAATATAGGCACAGTAAGAAAAGCAGACATCTCCCTCTTTGGCTGGTGCTGTGCTTTCAGGGTTTTTATGCTGCTGATTATTCAAGTGAAGTTAATTTTGAAGAAATTCTCTACACTTCAGCCAAATCTGACTTAATGCAAGTCCATGGTACAAGCTTCTAAAAGAAGATTGCTTCTGCCAGCTAAAGTCAACTCTTTTTAACAAAATTGCATGCTTGCGGCAGAATTACAAGAAGACAAACTCAGTGTTTGCTGGTTCTCAATGTCATTTTTCCTCTCTGGTATGATTTTACACTTTTAGCTTCTTCTCCTTGCCTTTCCTCCCCCCGCCCACCTTCAAAATTCTGCCTTTATATTTGTGTGCTTAATTAAATCCATTCTGTGCTTTATTGCTGAAGGATGTGGGTGACAGTAAGATTCAGGGCAGGGTCGTACAGTGTATACAAAATGCACAGAGTGTTTGCACAAATTCACCTAGTGTAGAATCATCAGTAGTGAATTTAAAAGTTTTAAAAAGAGATCCATTTGGGGTGTTCAAGATAACCTCTGTCTTAAAGCAGGGTTCCTGTCTAGTTGTCAGATGGGAGAGGACTAGACCAAAACAAAACCAAAAAGAAAAGTAGTAATTGCAATGGTTCTTTGAAAGCTGGAGCCTCGATGGGCAACTGAAGCCTAAATCTGGGATGTTTGTTTTCCAAGAGACACATGACTTTGCTAGTAAAGATAAAGCAAGCTGAGAAGATAAAGGGAAAAATTTAAAAAGTACTTGAGCCATTTACATATAGAACCTTGGGCTTGAAGAGAACAGCTTAGCCAAATCCAGACTGCAATAAGGTTCACCCACCTTGCACTTTGGCCATTAGATAAATTCTAAATGGGAATAGCAAGGAGCCGGAGTTTAATCAGAGGATAGCATCTCCAGTAGGCACAGAATAGATGCGATGTCCTTCTACACCCTGGTTGAACATGGACAGCTAACATACCCAGCACTCAATGGGATTCCCCTATAGACCTTCAGGGAGCAAAGGGAGAAAGGGAGAAAGGGAACTCACATCTCCGTATCTTATTCCAGATATTAAGAGACAGCCACTACTTAGTGAGATGAAATCCCCATTACTTCTTTACTCTCTCTTCTCTCTGGATCAAACTAACAATAGCAAAACGAAAAAAATCACTAAACTGAGCCAGGTGAACCCTCTCATCTCAGAGTATCCTTGTCAGGTACACTCAGCAGAGGCAAAAGTTTTTATGATACATGGATGTGGCTCTAAGAAATATTATGCAGAAATAATGAACTGGGGAAAGGTGATTATAACCAAGAAAAAGAGAAGCTATCAGGACCTCAGCTTATGAGGTTCTTGTTTCTTTCTTATCTTTGTGTACAGGAGAAGCTCTTTTGGTTTAACTCATTACTTGGTTCTAAAAATAGCAGTGGTCGATATTTAAGTTCTATGATTAGTGTTGGGTTACGGTTAGTTTCAGGAGATCTGTGACAGCCGAAGTTAATGACTTTTGGCAATTTTATTTCTCACACATTCACTTGGATTTTCTTAACTATCAAGAAAACCCTTTTGTTGAAGCATAGGTCCCACGATGTTTTGCAGTGGGCCTCTCAAGTCTCTGTATACCTCCCTGCTGAATTTTCCTGACCCTGACTGGTCCTCTCAACTCTGCCTTTGTCACATTTCTGTCTTGCTTGTCCTTTATCACATCAGTGCCCTGCCTCCCCCGGTCTAGAGGGTCAAGATCGAAAACATTCATATCCATGGTCAAGTGAATTAATTTAGGAACCCTGGCAGAACTGGGATGAGACAAAATGGTCACTGAGAGCCTAGGGATAGACTATGGCAGGGAAAAGTAAGGGAGGAAGCAAGAACAGGTTAAAGTTTCCGAGTTGAATGCAGCAGGCACACAGGTCTCTTCTTGCCCTCAGAGTGGCCTGTGCCATTGACATTCGTTCTGAAGGAAGATCCTGGTCCCCTGGAGGGCACAGGAAAGACAATAGCAGATCCCAACCACAGCCTCCCCCCTGTGCGTGTGAATGGGGGTGCTGTGGGCATTTCTGCCCTTCTGGTATGAAGCAAAGTGTAACAGAGTGCCCTCTCTCAGAGACGGTTTCCTCTGGTGTCTAAGATCGTCCACATGCACTCATGCATGCGCACACGCACACATACATACACACACACTATGCACAAGCAGACTCCTGCCAGGAGGCAGCTGCTGGTTCTTCTGGCCTCTAGGTTTAAGCAGAGTGGGAATCAGGGTGTTTGGATCTGGCTCTAGGCTGCTCTGGGCTGTGTCCCCAGGACAGGGTGGGTGTGTTTATTTAATCCAAATCGATGGATATGCAACGACACTGCTTCACACGCGTGACCCGCTTCTTCTTGGTGGGAGGCTGCAGTTCGGGACAGTTGAGTGTGACCATCATGGTGGTGAATTTCTTGGGCTTGCAGAAAGAGCAGGACTGAAAGGAGCCCTCCTCCTTCCGGATGTGCCTGGGGATGTAAAAGGAGTTGCACTGGCCGTAGCAGAAGCGGTTGATAATGGTGCGGCTGTGGCAGCCGTCCTCGTGGATGGTCTGCTTCAGTGGCTGGGTCTTACACCAGTCTCGCTTCAGGTACTTGCGTTCAGTCACATGCAGGGCCTCCTGGCTGGACTCCAGCACCTCCTCGCCGGGCATGGCTGTGCCTCGCCCTTGGCCTCTCCCGCGGGTCCTGGAGCCGGGCTGCTGTGGTGGCTGAGTCTGCTCCGAGTCGTTGTGCTGGGCCTTGTCTGGCGGGGGGATGGCACCTTGAGACCCTTTCTTTTTCCCTTCAGCAGCGGGCAGCAGGGTCCCCAAGAGGAGAAGCAAAGCTCCCACAGTGTAGGCGGTGCGGCTCATACTGAAGAAGGGAAGCAGAGAAGGGGAGACAGGAAAAAGCAACGGTGAATTAAGTACAGAATTAATAGTAGCATTCTATGGGGCGCTTATTAAACACTTGACATAAAATATTTCCTTGATATCTCCCAGTATCTCTAGGAATCATTTCCCTCACTCCCCCAGCCATTAACCTGGGAGGTAACCAGCCCAAGATTTTTGGTTTATTTTTGCACTGAATGTTGAACTTAGGGCCTTCCCACTAAGCTACATCCACAGCCCGCCAGGAAGGAAACCCAGCCAAGACCAGTCTCTTCATTACACGGACTCTCAGGAGAACATTTTTCCTGGCTCTGACACCCACTATACTGAACTCTGCATTATGGTCACAGAAGTGTATTCATTCTTGTAGTTGGCATGAGATTTTCATTGTTTCATTTTCACAGGAAAGAGAAAGCTGTGAGGGGGGCCAGAAAACAAGTGACAGAGAAAACAATGTAACAGGAAGAGCAGCGGATGAAAAGTCAAGATGGAGTTTCTAGTTGTACTCCGGGGCAACCCCTTGCTATCCGACCTTGACAAAGTTGCTTTTCTTTCTTTTTTTTTGGTACCAGGGATCTAACTCGGGACCTTGCGCTTGAGAGGAGCTTTACTTCTTGATAAATGACTCTATGTAAGCAAAGATACAAACACCTCTTCCAAGAGAGGTTGGTTCAGGTCAAATTCAATGTAAAAGTAAAAGCAATCTGAGAACTAACCATGCATATAGAGCTATTGCAGATAGAACAAATGACCAAAACAGGCTGGTCACATAACTCAGATGACTCCTCCACCTCTCACTTATTCTTATCTTGAAACAGTGCATGTATATTGTTCTTTAAACCATGCCACAGGCTTTACTACTTTTTCAATGGTGAAATATCATGTACCTGTGTGTGTGTGTGTGTGTGTCTCTGTGTGTATACGTAAAATTTTAAAATGGTCTGTGGTCCCAGCACTCAGGAGGCTAAGAAGGATGGTTTAAGCTCAGGAGTTCAAGACTAGCTGAAAATAAAGAAAAAAGGAAAGAAGGAAGGAAAGAGAGAAGGAAGGAGGGAAGGAAGGGAGGGAGAGAGAGAAAGAAAGGCAAGCCAATGGGCTCATACAATAAGTGTGTGTAAATATTTACACTAATAAATGCCATAGGTATGTTAACCAAATTAATGACAGTGCATTGTTGCAAGTGGGTCTGGAGCTAGATATGAGTCAGGATGAAGAAAGACAAAAATAAATAATAAATACATTAATAAGGCAGAGGGAATACTGACAAAAACCAGCCAAACATGAATATATAAAGACAGAAATGAACGGAGTGAACAAAGCAAATCAGAGCCAGGGTGTTTACAGAAGGTAGAGCAGCCAGACCAAAAGAAAAGCATGAGGGGGAACAAGAAAAGAGCATTTTTTTTAAAGGAGTGTGGAAGAAGATTCTCCTTGGCGGTCCTCTGAGGCCTGACAGTCCCGATAATCATGAGGGATGCTGGAAGAAGGCAGGTTGCCTGAAGCCAGCTTTGCATGGCAAAGCCTGGAGTGTTTGTGGCCATGAGGCACAAGGGAAATTATTAAAACATGGAAGGATTCTCTTTCCAATGAGTGCTGTTTCAAATTTACAGCCTCCCTCCCCAGGCCATCAGGACAATCTGACTTGATTCTTGAGGCTTCTTCTGCTCCATGGCTATAATTTTCTGAACCTAGGAACACAGTTGTGCAGTTCCATTTTCTCTACTCCCTTCTGAACACCAGTGTTCCACATGGTAAGCACTAAGTGCAATTGAATAGTAACCTTATAATCCCTCCTCAAGAAAATGGACACATTGGTGAGATGATCTAGACCAATTATCTGTCAAAGACAAAAGCAGTGTACAAACTACATTCTCTAAGGGACACCCTCTGGTAGGTAAGGACCATTCAGCCTGAAGGCTAATATCAAGCTAAGATAATTGAGCTTTACATTTAAGATAGGGAACTGTCACCGTCCTTCCAACATTCACCTAATATTTGGGAGCAAGTTCAAGTTGGAGTTGATAATGTGACATTTAGCTCCTGCTCCAACTGTAGACTCCCTGGGTTTCGTCAGTGTATGTTACAACACCCTTGTTCTTTAAACAGAGTCTTTTTGGCCACAACAACAAAAAATTAATTTCTTTGTTTTGTCTTTTAAAAATCACTTATGAGAAAAGTACAGTTATAAAACAACTGATTTTTCTCCAGAGGCCAGAATAACTCGAGCCATGACTTTTGAGTCTCCTGGACACATAGACTGTGAATTTGAGATGCTTTCACAAGTTTCTGCTATTTATTCAATTCAAGACCATGATTTAAATGAAACTCATTTAATGCCCATTTCAAAGGAAGAGTATACAAGATGGCCCTAGAACTACTCCCACATTGTTTTTCTACGCTCACCAAGCTGACCTATAGCCCAATTCCCTGTCCCTCAACCAAGAGTCTCAGGGTCCACTTGCACTGAGATGGGCTCAGGCTGCCTGGGAATATACATCAACTGCATATGGCTTATCACCATCTTCCTTTTAGTGCCTGGCACAGAGTAGGTGCTCATTAAAATTTGTCAAATGATTGCTGTGGATGACATAGATTTTACATACTTTCTGTTGTGTTTTACAATGCCCTCATGGGTACCAATGCATAGAAGAGTTATTTACAAAACTTTTGATTTCTGAGCCTCAGTATGGCAACTTTTTTTCTAGCCTAGAGAGCTTCCTAACATTTGTCGATCTTTTTCTAAAAGACTCCAGATGGTCCCAACTTTTTACCTAGTTCAATATTGGACACTGTGGGCTTTGTTTTCTAGTTGAAGCCATTGGATACACCATGGAAGAAACTAACAACAGCAAAGCAGTTAATTCAAAATTAGTGAATTGAGGTTTTCAGCTTTAATTTGGACAAACATCCTGTTCACATGGAAGCGTGTATACCCTATAAGCAAATGGGATGATCTAGTGTGACAGGCTGTTCTTAAGTAGATTTTTTTCCTCAAAATAAGATATACTAAGTGTGAAAGATGAAACTTTTTTATTTTTTAAAAGTCTATTCTTTCAAAAATCTTTAATGCTCATCATGAAGCTTTTGAGTATTTAACTTTATAGTTATTCAGAGAAAAGTAAAAACCAGCTTCAAGAACATCAATGAACAGAAACCTCAGCTTTTAGAGAACAGAAGTGCTCTTCCATACAGAATATCCAGTATGCTTCTGGGTGTTCTACTTGAGTAAGAAGAAAGGGGTGAGAATTATAATTAGTTTTAGAGCCAGGCTGTGTCACTCTCTGTGGTCCATCACCCAGCCCTCTCTACCACCAATCTTGATTACTTCGTGAAAGAAATAAGAGCCTTTTCCTCTTGAAATCACAATTGTATTGCTATCAAATAATTTGCACTTTCTAAATATCATAAAAATGCAGGAAATCAAAAGATACAAAGTCCTGGAGCACAATTCTTTTTCCACTTCAACATCTAGTGGGATGCTGCTTAATCAAAAATTAACACAAATGCTACCCAGAGTTAGGTTCCTGTGAATTATCACCCATTTCCAACCATGACCTGCAAAAACTTCATGATAATTTCCATTTATTAAATGCCATATTCACATCATTAAATTGAAGCTGCATCTCATGAACTCAGAGTGCATCGTAACACCCAAGGAACATTTCTCTCAGTTCTCCTTTGTAGGCAATATATTATATACCCTACTTTCACAACCCCTTAATGCATTTGTATTTCTCCATGTAATACAATCATATTTTCTGGTGAGCTTTCTCTGCAATTGTTCTCTACCAGCAAGCTTCATTCCACCTCCTCCTATTTTCTTTTTGGCCTGGTCTTTCTCTCTGATCTGCTGTATCTGAGGATATACTCTCAAAGCAGGTCTTCCCTACCGCATGCTTTTCTTCCAGTGTTCCTTAGTAATCAAGACTAATCCCTTGCAAGCAAGATAAGCCATATTAACCATGTCCATTCTATTCAGGTCATGGCAATTTATCTCTCTCTTGACCAGGGCTTTAAGAACACAATCTTCTTCTTGTTTTGAGGATCAGAAACAAACATGCTAAGTGTGACCTGTGTTCAAGGTTCTTGATGCCTTTGAGTCTAGGCCAGCTCCTCTCAGCAGCATTCCCCTTGTACTGTTTTAGCCAAGCAACCTGCTCATCATCAGTGAAGTGGAGTTTTGAGTAAGAATTACAGGGACAGCCAGATGTCTATGCCTGAACCAGTCAAATCCTCATACTGAATCTAGTTTTAGGACAATATTCAACAAGCATACCGTCAAATTATTCTCCCAGCAAAAAACATAATGGAATTGAATGCAAAGGTTCTACGTGCAGGATAGGTTTTAGGAAACCTATTCCTTTTTCTCAGGACTGAGTCTTGAGGAAAAGTAAAGGCTCTTTTTAATTTGATCTTTAATTTTTTAAAAAAATAGACTTTTAGAAATTAAGTAGAGAATTTTTTTTTGTTGGTACTGGGGATCGAACTCAGGTCCTTGCACTTGCTCAGCAGGAAGCAAAACCACTGAGCTAAATCCCCAGCCTGCAATTTCTTAAGAATAAAAATAAGGGTTGATTTTTTTTCCAGACAAGTTGCACCAAGGAGATAAGAAGTAGTGATTGACAAGCCATTAGATGATAAAATCTCATTCCCTACATATTGCAAGTCTTTTAACCACAACCTAATTGTTTGTTCTTTAAATACTTGGGATTGAACTCAGAGCCTTCACACAGAGTTACATCCCCAGACCATTTTTTATTTTGAGACAGGGTCTTACTAAGTTGCCCAGGATGGGCTAGAATTAGTGATCCTTCTGCTTCAGCCTCCCAGAGTGCTAGGATTACAGGTGTGCACCACCCACCATGCCCTGTTTCAAGCTCCCTATACTGAAGATCATTTAGGCTACAGTAGGCTGGGGCTCAATACCACATGGGGCAGACAGGAGACCACTTGGTGGTTAAATATCTTAGGAGCTCTAAAAGCACTAGAGATATTTTTAGGGGAGTTAATGATTGGATGTAATTCTCGAGGTCAACAGGAAGTGAGTTAGAAAGTAATAAATATTAAATGTTCACTTAGCACTATTGGGAGACAGCTAAATTACAGGCTGTGTATTGTAGAGAAAGGTGGGCCAGTCAGTGTGTAACTGGAATTCAGGATTAAATTCAGAGCCACTCTGTGCCATGTCCTGGTATATTACTACTTTTCCCAGCACCATCACGAGTAATAAGAATTATCTTTTGTTTTTAAGCCCTCACTATGACAGGCAATATGCTAAATTCTGTCCAAACCTTACCCTTTATTTTTCACAATAAAATATGAGTTACATAATATTCTCTCTTTATTTTTACTAATCAGGAATTGATCCAAGATCATATAGCTGATAAGTGGGAGAGCCATGATTTGAGCTCAGTTCTAGGAGTCCAACAATGTCCTTAACCATTGTCCACTGACACCCAGCACAATATTTATGGGATACATGAATTTGTTTTCTAATGCAATAAAATTGGAAGCATATTATAAATCAAATAATTATCTGTTTTATATCTTCATGTTTACATGTGAAGAAAAAGACTTCTCTTGTCCCAGATAATTCTATTGTACTTTGCATTTCTAAAAGCACATGTTAAATGAAGGGGAATTCCTTCCAGATGTAAGACACGGGCTGGTAGCACTTGGTGCCTTTCAGATAGGAGGTGCAGTCACCTCCCCTATCCACTACTCCTCCTTTCCTTAAACCTTAAGGTTTAGTTTTCTGTCTTTTACTCCCCATTCTAGAACACACTCCACAGCTTGGCTGTCAACAAGCATTTCTCAGGAGGGAGGTCGGTCTGTGGGTCTCTTTGCATTTGGCACTTTCCATACTTGACCATTACGATAGATGGATGGCTTGGGTTTAGAAGAAAGGACAGGAGACTCTCACTGAGAGATGTGGAGACATAATAGGTTTTTATTCTTCCCAGTGTAACAACTCACATAAAGACTACATTAGCCAGCCAGGATTTCCTACAGATTGTGGGTTACCAAAACATTTCACTCAAAATGAACTTTTAAGAAAATTGGAAACCTGTGAAATTACAGTTTACCAAAGACTCTAATTCCTACAATGACCTGGGCGTTAAATACACGAAGGCACACATACACTGAGCACAAATGTGCACACACACGCATACATGCATGCCACTACAGCCTAAAAACACTTAAATAATTAGTTAATATGAAAATTCCAACAGTGCAATTTATCAAGTGATAGTAATCAAATCACTACATTTGTAGATTTGGCTGTGGGAGCAGGGCATATAGGAGAAAACAGTTTTCTTAAGATCTTTCCTAGTTTGTTGTTTTTTCTAAAAAAAAAAAAAAAAAAAGTCCATCCCCTCAAGTTCCTAGCCTTTTCCAAAAAAATTAAAAGAAAAGGAAAGGGATAAGCCCTAGGGGTGAAAGAAGACCCTCACCCTGGGATTGGGGTTATCTTAACCTTTTCTATGCTATTTATTTAACTTGTGTGAACAGCCAAAAGGAAGCCACTACTCAGGGGTCCCCGGGACAGTTTAAAGTCCCAGTGACCCACTGAACACAATAGATTGTTTTAATCAGTTCTCATCCTGGCACCATCTCAAGGGAACATAAACACAGGGCACACCGCGAGGATTGACTCTTTGCAGCAAGAGATCCAATTACCTACGCATGGTCGCCTCGCTGCCCTCAGACCATTTAAGAGGAGATTTTTAACCCCTAGCTTTGAGGTTATATTTCTGTCTTTAAAAGCTAGGATTTGGAATCCACAGAGGAGGGGAAAGTGGTACCAGGATTAAACCGGCGAGTGGTCCCAAGCGAGCTGGAGAGGGTTCGCAGCAAGAGCTGGTCACCTCGCATGCTCAACCGGCCTCGCTCCGGGACCTCCGCCTGGGCCTAGCACCCAGAACGGTCCAGCAGGGGCGTCCCCAAGGCGGAACCAGAATCTGAAGGCAATGGCAAGAAAGAGCTGTGTCTCTTCCGTTCTTCCAGAGCCTCAAATCTAAAAGTAACTAGGACCGGGGAGATGTCAGCCCCGTCGACTCTTCACCCTCACCCCTATTTCGCTCTGCAAACAAGAGTGGGGTCACTGGAGTGTTGCCGGCGGCGGGTAAGAAATAGGGACAGGGCGTCCAGACCACTGGAGCCAGGGACCGGACTCCTGCAGCTGGCCCGACGGTCTTCGGTCGCCACAGAGGAGGAGCGAGGCGAGGCCGGTGCCCCTAGGATACAGATTAAGGGGCACCCGCGGAAGTGGGACCCAGCCGGTGGTCGCTGCCCGGCGCCTGCACGTCTGCAGTTCAGCCGAGGCGTGCGTGGGATCTGAGAGTCTCGGAATAGCGCAGTGAGCGCTCAGGAGGCTGCAGTGTGCGCGGCGAGCAGCGTGAGCAGGGGCTCGCTGGGCCTGCGCCACGACCCCGCACCGCACTCCAGCTCGGGAAACCAGACCCGCTGGCCTCCGCCGCGGTGAAACCCGGCGGCCTCGCTCTTGCCGGAGTGGCACTCTGGCCTCGCGGACTGGCAAATACGCGCTTCATTGATTCTCTGGATGGTCCTGCCCGCGCGCGCGCGCGCGCGCGGATCTGTGCGCGCGGATCTGTGCACGCGGCTCCGACTGGCAGCCCCAGACGTCCCAGCCCAGCGCAGCGCCGCAGGGTTCTGAGCGCCTCTCGGGGCAGCTGGCCGCGCCGTCTGTGGCCCCGCGGTCCGTCCCCACCGCTCCAGCTCGCTGCCCACCGGCTGCGCCCAGGGCGCGCGCTCTCGCGGTGCGGGCGAGTGTGGCGGACTCTGTGGCCCGGAGCACCAGAAGCGTGGAAATGGGATGCTGGGTTCTGCCAGCTTTGGAAACTCCCCTTCCTTACCCATTTCCTAGCAGACCCAGAGCAGCGAGGTCACCGCATCCATAACCGCGGGAGGAAGGACCCAGCGGTGTTTCTTCAGGTTTACCCCCAGGGAACCGCAGGACCTTTGCACACCAAGAGGTGCCGCGCGTCTGCACCGCGAAGAACTCGGCAAACGTCTGCAGGCCCCTTGCACACAGACACACGAGCGCACACACGCATGCATACTCCTCGGGGCCTCCGCGCTCACCTGTCAGTGAGGTGGGTCTTCGGGATCTGCGCTCTCGCCGCGGCCAGAGCCGCTTCGGCTCGGCGCCGGGTCGGCGGGACTGAAAGGGAAGCTACCGCCGCTCACTGGGTCGCCCGATCCGCGAAGGGCGCACCGAGTGTCGGGCATCGCGCCGTCTCCCGTTTAAATGCCGGCGGCCGAGCGCGGCGCCCGGGGCCGCGCCTCTCCATTGGCCAGGCGCCTCCGCCGGCGGACCCGTTATCCGCCCCCTTTCCCGGTACCGCCCCCGCCTGCACCCCTCCTGCTTCCCTGCGGGGTCCCCTCTCCGCCCGCCTCGCCTCTTTGTCTGCTCCCCCCGCCCGGGCCTGCTGGGAGAGGTCACCCCAGGGAACCGCGCCTGGAATGCACAGCAAATCACATTTTCCGCTCCCGTTGGAGAGGGAAGCGCGGGAGGAAATCCCCCCGGCTCCCGGCCCTTCATTTCTCCTCCGCCCCAGCTCTGGGCTTTTCCTCTCGCCGGCTTCGCTTCGCCTGCCTCGGGCTCCAAGCTCGGTAGCGAAGGCTGCACTGGAAAGAGCAGGATCCCCCTTGGATCAGGACATATGAGGAGATTCGTACTCCGTGGAGGGAACAGGACCGCGGGACGCCCCGGTCGAGCGGTCGCTGGTGCTCCGGTCCCCCAGCTTGGAGGGCGCCGACCCGGAGCCCGCGGCCGCCAGCAAAGCCCGTCGCCGACGTGACAGCCCGTTCTCCGCGCCCTGCGGGTCCTTTCAGCGCAGATGGCTGGGTCGTGAGTGCTCCGAGCGGGTGAACCGAGGTACAACAAAACCAAAAAGACCCTCAGCAGTCAAAGCTTCCATTTCTAAATTACCCTGAGAAGGGAGAGAGCAACCCCGAGGCAGAGGGTTTTCTGTAAATCAGCAAAGACAGCGTGAAGAGAAGATAACTTTCCAGATATTTAAGACAAAACAGTGAAAAACGATGCCACTTTTTGTATTCGTTACTAACAACCCAAGGAACAGAGGAGACTATACCAAAGGTGTAAATATTCTTTTCGAAAGGTGAGCGAGCATATTTATTTATTGTCCTAGTTTGGAAACTGGTTCTTCTACGAGGCCGAATGTTTTGTGTCAAAGTTAACGGTCCATGCAAAAATCCCCCGGTTTGCGATGTCTGTGGACTCACTGCAGCACATCCATGAGCCAGGTTAAATGAAGACTGTCATAGAAGAAAATCTGAAGGTGTCTGCATTGCCTAAAGCAAAAATAACCAAACAATGAAGCTCATCAAAAGGTACTTATGAAACATCTATGACTTAAGTACTTAGCTAGGAAAATCAAACCAAACCAGAAAACAGTATAATTTTTTTGCCTTTACTAAGGCATTAAGGGGAAGGAGCAAGAAACATATTGTGCACCTACCAGATAGTGTTAGGAACTAAAGACTTTTAGAAATTAAATGAAGCAAGAAGGAAGTTTCCATGAAGTTAATGTCTACAGCATCTTGATTTTCTGAATGCTTTGTGCAAATGACAGTTTCTGTGATATGAACTCAGCTCTGCACTTTACAGGCTTCTCAATAAATTTTTCTTAAATTAATCATGAGCCATAATTTCTAGCTGTCTGCAAGATAGGAACATCCAAGGGGCTTAAAGACCTGCTGTAGACAAGGGGAGAGCTAGGCAGTCCGGAACATACAAAATGCTCAGGCACCTAAGAGTTCAGCCCAAGCCCATCAAGTGTTATGAATCCAGCTGTTTTCTTCCATAGAAAAGGGAACATATTTCACCAATTAACTCTTTCTGATCTGAAATCAATGCTTTCACATCTTTTCAAGACTTACAAACTGCCCCAAATAAAATTCAGAGATGAATTTACCTCCTGAAATGGAAGTGATTGGTTTGGGAGCCTGAATAGTGGAATTTTATGTCTCACTGCCTAGTAAATGTTGATCACCAATGTGACTCTGCTGCAAGAAGCCTCTCAGCTCACACTGTTCCACAAAAACACCCCCTCTCCAACCCTCTAGCCCATTCACTGCACCATTTTTCTTCATTGTCGTTTATCTCTTCCTGTCATAAAAGTATTTCCTGCCACCAGCACGTAAACTTCATAAGGGCAGGGACTTTGTCTATTTTGGTCACTTCGATTACATGAAGCACACACAATGCAGAGTGTCTAACACAGAAATGAATTTGTATGAGTTGGGGATGTTCAGCATATTCCCACTAACTGGGATTATCCACTGAGCCAAGTACTGAGGATATAACCATTGTGAACATGGTACACACAGGCCCTTACTTCACAGAGTTTATAGTCAAGTATGTTTGTAAATATTTATATAGATATTCAAGTTTTTTCTTGCTTCATACTTGTGTTTCCAGAGCTTTCAATCAATCATTACAAACCATTGTCCAAGGAGGAAGAAGGCAGAAGAGTAAAATCTCCTTAGAACTCTTAAAGCATAATTGAAAATTGCTCTTAGTAAGGAGAAAAGAAATAGAACAACTCAGTGTCATCAGTTAAACTTTTAAATCTGAGATGCCTAAACAAAGATCAGTAAATAATAAATTCCACATAATGAAACTACCTTCAGTCTACTTTGAGGCTACATGAGAATAGATTCTGATAAACTACTGGCTTGTAAAGTCCATTTCTCCTGTTTTGCCTACCTACTTACACAATAGCATCAGTGAAATAAAATGACATCTGTAGAACATATCTAGTCCCAAGATACTAAGAGGGGCTACTTGCCAGGTTTGGAGAAGAAGTTTCAAAGCCTTTGTAGGGAAATTTTCGCTTGGATCTGCAGAAACTAATGACAGCTGCTCGTTTGATTGCTGAGACTATGTACACCATTTTCCAGTGGACTAAAAAGAATAAAGCCCTTCACACATTTGAAACCAACCTGGTATGTCCTTTCTAAAGAAAAAAAAGTGATAAACAATAAACAGTGATTCAAGAAAAAGATATTTGCAGCAATTAAATAATAGCTAAATGATTCATATCCACAATAGAATGCTTTTATAAATTGATAGGAAAACCCCCCACAAATAACCATTAAGAAAAAAATGGTAAATCACATAACTAAAATACACACACACACACACACACACACACAGAGCAGCCAATAAACATGAAAAGATGCTAGAATATATCAGTAAATCAGGGAAATGCAAGGATAAACAAGAAGTTTTGTTTATCTATCACATTAGCAAAGACTTAAAAACCTGGTGATATTCAGTATTGAACAGAGTATAGAGAATCAAGTAATCAAATGGACAGCACAGGAAGAGTAATTCATTAATATGCAAACATTAAAGGTGCACCTAGTAATCACCCAGCTATACCACTTCTAGGGAAACATATTGAAAAAACTTATAAACATGTGTGAATACATCTGTTGTGGTATCACTGGTAGTCATCTTAATATTTCTCAACAGGAATAAAATGACATAAGAAATTACTTTATTCATATGATAAAATATATATGTATATACATATAATTACTAAAAGGAATGGGCTATATTTTAACCTAGAGCTCCAAAGCAGTAATGCTTTTTTTAAGAAGTTGCAGAATAATATAAGCTGTATGACATTTATGTATATTTCATAATGAACACATAAAGCACTATAAATGGTGTATGCAGGCATGTGTATTTACAACATATAAACAGTGGGTTGATCTTCAGATCTCTAATGTTGCTCACCAGAATGGTGATGGAAGGAGATGGATTAAGAATGAAATATAAAAGATTTCAACCTTATGAAACATTTTAATTCTTAATCTTGAAATACATATGATAAAATATGACCAGTTTTGATTTTGGGGTGATGAGTACACGGATATTTTTTTAGAATATTTTCTCTACATTTTTGTAATTTAAAAATTCTCAAATTAAAAAAATCTTATTAAAAGAGTGATTTTGATCATCACCTGAGCACTGAGGGTGTTTGCCTCCCATGTTTTCTGTAACTGGCTCCAGAGGAGACGTGTTTTCAAGTACACACATGCTCCTATTCTTGTCTGTGTGTCTACAAATCTGCGGAGGGTCAGCTTCTAGCTATCCACCTTGCTTTCGCAGACAGCACCAAAATGTTTACCAGTTTCCTAAACATGAAAAAATATATGTGCAGGTGAACATTCTGAGCAACACTGAACGAATACTAAGTATTTGTACTTAAATTATTCAGACCCCTTTAACACAATTCACATCTTATGCAATCCAGTGAAAAACATGAACTTGGGAGGATGCAAGCAGGGTCCTTCCCAGTCAGTATGCAGACACAGCAGGAAATGGCACTGAACTTAGAGTCAGTAAAACCCAAATAAATTCCTGACTCCTCCTCATATGCACTGAATACTTCTGAATCAGCAATTTTTTAACCCTTTCAGCCTAAATCCACTCAATCATCAGTTTTATAGAGATGGTAACAATACCTACCTGTGTTTGGTTGATAGAGTTCACTAAAACAGCCTGTGAAAGTGCCTCACATCTAATAAACACCAGTGCCTGCCTGGATACTAGAGTCTGGTTGGGAGCTGAAACAGAACAGTGAAAGTTTAATATCACCACAGCTGGTGTCTTGTGTATCTGTATCTTTACAGTGCACAATACAGTGGATGGCACAAACTAGGTGCTTGATTAACTCTAATAAAGGAGTACTGTGTAGAAAAGGACAGGAGGGAGGGAAAGGATCAAGGCTGGAAGGAAAGAAGAAAACAAGGAGGGAAGAAAGAGAGAAGGAGGGAAGAAGAATGGAAGGGAGAGAGGAAGAAACAAAAGGAGCAGGGAGGGGGAGGATGGGAAAGGGAGAAAAGGTGGGAAAGGGAGAAGGAGGAAAGAAAGAGGATGAGAGGGAGGCGAAAAGGAGAGAGGATGAGGGTACCGTTCCAGTAAGTGGCACGGCAACTTCTATTTCTTGGTAAAAAGAGGAAATGGTATAACTATCCACAGAGGACCATGGCAAAGTACCAAATCCTTCTGGCTCTCTTTGCTCTGCACTGTAAGAATCACTCTAACCGAAAGGTACAGTTCCTGGGATGTTTCTATTGCACTGACAGCTGAGAAGCCACAAGGATAGGCCTGGGTGCCCTGGGACAGAGGTTGAAACCCAGCACTCAGAGGGCAGACGGAGACAGGCAGAGGGGCAGAGACCGAAAAGTGTTTCTCAGCAAAAATCCACATCCTCAGTAGGTAAATATAACAAACCCTGAGGAGAGAGGCTCCCCTCTGTGTCTGCAGACCAAGTGACTCTTGTTACATCCGAAAAGTTTCTATTTGTTTTGAGCTCTTTGACATGACCTCATTCTTGGAAGCCATTTGACGGGACTTTGTTCTGTTACTGATTCTCTGCTTTCGCTTGCAGCTTGAACTGTCATGGTTCTTCATTTTCTAAACTTCTTAAGGTATGCTTTCCAAGAAAAGCTCCTTCTACTGTGATTCAAAAATGCTCCTGGCTTGGAGACCTGTTGAAAGTTTCCCTGCTTGACTGATGGTCACCGGTTTACCCTGCTGCCTGGGGCTGCCCTGTTCCTTACTCTTTCCTTGTGGGATGATTTTGTTCCTTTTCAGTCTGTGCCCTGAGGACTCTCAATTGACTAAGAGCCCTGTTTACCATTTACCTTCGCACATTTTTGTCCTCTTCACTAAAGCATGGAAGAACACATGCACTTTTGCTCCTCCGGGACTGTTCTAAGAAGTCAGGTGGATTGGCTCATTGCAGCTTTTAAAAGACTTTATAAAACTAATGTAGAAGATTAAAAACAGCATTGAAAACTTGGAAATAGGAAAAATAATAAAGAAAACCTAAAATCCCCTTTAATCCCACATTTCCTACATCACCATATTTACACACACACACACACACACACACACCATTTAAACATATGTAGATTTCCTTTCAGTTATAAGAAGTTGATGTGTGTGTGTCAGAGAGAAAAAAGAGGGAGATAAGAAACTGTAATTAATAAAATAATTTGTCTTTGTATTCAACCTAATATAATTATTTTTCAAAAATACCATTTTAATAGTCATAAATAATCCCTTGAATAAACAATGTATTATAACATTTGAATTGGTTTCTTGTAGAACAGAAAATTGTGTATATATGTATACATATATTCACACATATATATTTCTTAAAGTTGGCTTTTATCTACTACTTAATATGTATCAAACACATAGTCTGTTCTCACAAAATCTTATGAACTTGCTGCTGTTATTTGCTATCTTTTTATTCTAATGATGAGGAAGAAGCTATTGCCCAGAGAGGTTTTGTAATCATCTCAAGGACACACAGCTATATGAGGCAGAGAAAAAGTTAACAGATGGCTGATATTATTCCTCCTACACTTAGCTTCCGCACTACATATGTTGAACTAGCCTGCATCATATACTATGGTAAAAATGGTGTTCAAGTTCCATGACTTCTCCACAAAAAGCACCTCTAACTGCCAAGGGATTTAGATAATTCAACCAACAGCTGACGGTGTCAAGACATTTGATTGTGTAAAAGACGAACATTTTATGAGATGTTTGAGTTTGGATACCACCTGACTATATTAGAAAGAATTTGAACACACGGCTATGAAAAACTCACATATGCTCTGTTTTCCTGGTGTTTCGTACAAAATCTCAAGCCTGCCTTGCTGCCCTTATAACTGTTATTAGTAATGCATGAATCTACTTTCTAAATTAGGGTTGATAGTTAAGTTCGGTGTTTAGAGGTCTACTCAAGTCAGAGAAGCAGGAGTTGAAAGTGGGCAAGTAATTCAAGACTGGCTTTTTCTTCTAAAGATAAACATGAACTTAAATGCCAATTTGCACTTGGCTCCCAAAGGGTCTAAATTTAAATGTCTTTTAGATCTTGGTTTCTTTTCTACTTCTCACCTTCCTTGCTTAAAAGTTTAGATCATCTGGAATATGATTTCTCATTCCTTTTTAAAAGAAGACAAAAAAATGTAAACTGTAAGCTCCTCACTGCTTATGTCAGAGCAATACATGTGTGCTTTATATAAACCAACCATTTGTCTATTAATGTTTGCAAAGAGCTTCACAGACAGACATTTGAGACACACTCTCTGGAGAAATGTGGAGCCTTTGGAGGGAGGATCAGAGAAGAGAGAAACCAATTATAAGAGAAATTTCTTTATACTCACATCCAGAATGTAAAAGAAATCCCAAAATGTGCACTGAGCTGTGTTTTCCCTTAGTTGAAAGATGGCCAGTAGGAGCGAAGAGGTTCCAAGGAAACTAGGTGAACTTAACTGCCATGTTTGTTTCTACACTCTGTGTTACTTGTCTGAGTGACAAGAGAGATACGATAAAGTGCATATGCTTTAAACTGGGCCACACAGCTGAGTGTATCCAGATACCAAACTCCAAATGCTCGCTCCCAGGTCTCCCAGGAAGAACAGGGGTTTTCTGGTGGCTCTGGTCACCACCTCAGCCTGACAGTGAGAGTCTCCCAGGCACTGTGCCCACTTGCCCACATCTTACCATGGTGTAGGCAAGTGGCAGGCATAGGACAGGACAAGCTGTTAAAGACTGCAAAGTGTGGTTCTTGGTCATGAAGACATAGAATCACAGAAGAAAAATTTTCTGAAATTAATCATAATGTTTTATGCAACCACTACTTTGCTAGCCAGAGCAATCCATGGATGTCTGTGGACCAAGGAAGGAAGGGAGGGAGGGCGGAAGGGAGGGAGGGCAGGAGGGAGGGAGGAATTGAGGGTGGGAAGGGTAAAGAAGGGAGGGAGGGGGAAGTAAATTGAAATTTAAAAAGATAAATTGGTTCAGAAAACACCAGCTCACCTGAAGTGACAGCTAAGTCTTAGCTCTAGAGTCCTGAGTGTCTGCTTGAATAGGAATTATTACCTTGAGAGCTCTTTACTGCCAATTAAGGGCAGTGGTTCCCAATGTTTTTGGCACTAGGGACCATTCTGGTTTTGTGGAAGACACTTCTTCCACAGTTGACAAGAGTGGGGAGGTGGGAAGGCAGGGGCCATGGGGGCAGTGGTTCAGGATGACTCAAAGGAGCTGAAACCTAGATTCCTGGGTTAGGCAGGGGCTTTCACAGTGGGGTTCAAGCTCCTATGAAAATCTAATGCAACTGCCAATCTGACAGGAAGTGGTGCTAATGAGAGCATGGGCAATGGTTGTAAATGCAGATGAAGCTTCCCCTTGTTGGCCCAGTCCGTGTGTGTGTGTGTGTGTGTGTGTGTGTGTGTGTGTGGACCCTGGTTTAGGGAAAGAATCTTGCCACTAGGAAGACAAATTGCAAAGCAAGAGTTTACTTTTTACAGGGCAATTTGATACGGACATTAAGTTGTACAAATACAGCAAAAGTTGGGGAGTAAGTGTCCACTCTCACCCTGGTGTTCAGCACTTACTTGATGGCCTCAGTCATGCTTTCTTTTTGCAAATCCTGCACCTGAGCCAAACAGGACCTGAGGAGCCTTGCAGGTGCCATGGCCACCCCTCTGTTTTTGCTGCCTATCCACTGGAAGGGTCCATCCGTGCCTCTTCCTGGTGAGCTCCTGCTCTCATCTCCAGCCTTCTTCTTGGGCCCTTCAACATTCTCTTGGTTCTTGTCATGTTTTCACTCTGCTGTCGTCACACATATACTGGGCACATCTTACAATGGGCTACATGTGGTGTGATCGAAAAATATGGTGAACATTTGCATTTTTAAAATGTATTATATTCTAAGATACATTATCATTAATCCTCTCCAAAATACTTGTCCTCACTTCCAACACATTTATCCCATCTTTCTTATTACTTTCTGAAGCAGTTCTGGAGGTTCTCTTCTCTGTACTTAGTTGCAATGTCATGGCTCTCTCAATGTCCTGGATCCATTCAAAATGTTTACCTTTCATGGTTATTTTGACTTTGAGGAAGAGTCAAAAATCACACAGTGCTAGCACTGGTGAATAAGATGGATGAGGACATACTGTAATGTTTTTGTAAGTCTGCCTTTCTGCTGGATGGCACTTGGCAGCAGTATTCACCATATTTTCTATCTCACCTTGTAAAGACACTCACCAAAGACTTCAAGAAGTGCTTCAGAAAGTACCGAGAATGATGGGCAGTGTTCGAAGTAAAACGATAGGATAACTGTGTTCAGGGAGTATTTTGAGGGGGGTTAAGGGCAATGTGTCTTTTACTGTACTGCATTTAAAAAAAATAAACATTCACCATATATCTTGATCACACCTCATAGAATCCTGGATGTAAGCAGTGTTTTCCCTCATCCCTGAATCCTGTGTGTGTAGCCTAGGCTGAGCTCAGCCATAACTACAGTGCTGTCGGCCCCTTGATTCCACTTGCTCTTCTATTTTATCCCATTGCCTCTGGGAACTGTATCAGAACACTCAGGCTAGAGTTTGTCCAGAACTTGGTTGCCAGTGGTATTTGGCTCAAGACCACCCCAGTCCCCGTCATGGCCATTTCTCAACAAGACAGCTGCAATTGCTTCTTCACTAATCTCTGCACTTCCTGATGCTGACACACAGCCATGAGAGTGAACTTTTAAAATCATGTAATACACTGCGTTTCTTCCCTTGCCCAAAGCCTTTTCTTCCAAGATCTTAGCAAATTTTAAGTTATCTAGTTTGCTAATTTGTTTTCATTGTCCCCTCCAAGTCCCTGTAAGCCTTGTGAGGACAAGAGCCATGTTCGTGTGGTTCACTGTCTCCCTGACATCTAGCATGCTGCACGGGACACAGTTCCTCACAAACACTGGGGGAAAGCACACTAAACAGTACAGAGTTGCTCTCATTCCCCTCTGAGTTCCAACCCTTGCTCTAGCTCCCATTTCCTTGGCCCCTGTTTCTTGACCTCACAGAAGAAGTAACCACTGCACGCCTCTGCATCAGGAATTCCAATGGAGCCTCAGTGCTTACTTTTGCTGTGGAATCCAAGGCCACATCCCTGTGCTCTGTGTTTGCTCAGCCCATTAGGAACAGCCACAGCAAGGATAGCACACACTCTGGAGATTTCAGCTATAAGTTTTCCTTGTAAAACCAATCATGAGATAATATTCCTCAGACCCCAAAAAAAGTTCCACGTCCTATCAGAATAGCATTTACTTCCCTAAAAATATCACAGTAAAGGTTCATGAGCAATTAACAAAGCCATTGCCTTGGAATTGGGGAGACCTTAAAGATTCATTTAGGAAAACATTGCAGTTATCTTAGCCTGGTGAAATAACTCATTAAGAAAAGGATATTGAACAAAAGAAAGAATATTTGAGTATGTGGTCAGGAATGATGCACAGTTTACCATTGATTTTTTTCCCCCTCTGTATGGAAAGATGGTCAAAGAACTAGCCAAGTACATTTGAAGGGCATCCATAGTTTCAAATGCTTCTTCCTTTGTTATTCATTGAATAACAAAGAATAAACAGCTCAGCAAAATTTATCTTGAGAAAAGAGGGTGTAGTTTCTCAAAGTGTAATTGCAAACTCCAGGAGGATAGGAAAAGCCACGTGGGAGGAGACGGGCTGATTAAGAAGGTCTGGGGTCTTAGATATAAATTCAGGTGAAGCCAAAACATGTTTTTCGGATCTGGTAGAATTTTGCAAGACCAGTTATAGCCGGGTGTAGTTCAGCAGGCTGCTCATAAAGCAGAGGAATTCCTGTATTCTGCCCCTTCCCTCTTGGGCTCTGATCGTCACCAATTTTCACACCACCTCTGGCTGCAGTTGTATGCAGTACTTCCCCAAACTGACTGTGTATCAGAGTCACTGGAGGAACTCTTAAAAATGTGAGTTCCAGAACTTGCTCTAGACTACTGAATCAGAATTTCCTGGGCTGGAGCCCAAGAATCTGTATTTTCACAAAGCTCTGCAGATGATTCTGATAAGCAGCCTGGATTGGGGATCACTAGTATAGTGGAAAGAATTCTATTTGTATCTAAGCTCAACCATCAGATACTTGAGCAATTTTAGTTAGTCCAAGGTAGCTTGGACTATCAGGAAAATGGAAGAAATATCACCTATATCACAGAGTCATTGGAAAATTAAAGGAAATTACGTATGTGATCTCAATGTGGCTTTAATCGGCTGAGTTAGTTAATACTCTACCGTTGACCTAAAAACCTACCAGATTTTAATTTCTGAAAAAGTGTTTAGCTTCTGCTTCTGTGTTTAATTCTTTATGAAACTTGGTTTCTCCCCGCATCAGTCACCAAGGTTAAGGCCATATGTAGATGAATCGTGAGGCCATTGTGCCATATGTTCTAAGAGCTTTCCAAGTTCACTGCTACAAAAAAGCTCAACATTTAATGCATATTGTTTTTCGATATCTCTTTCAAAATTGCCAGCACAATTTCCATTTCTGGGAAATTACATAGACATGTCTGGATCCAGCTCTTTTATCTTTGCATTTCCAACTGCTCTGTTTTCCTTCTTTCTTCCCATCAAATTCTTATATTTTGACAGTTTTAAGACTTGCTCTTTCTTGATCTTTTCCTTCCTATAATACATTGAATTAAAATGAGCCCATTCTCCTTGGTGAGACTTCTTTCCAAACACAAAATACTCTGAAGTTCAGATTGCATTTCTGTGAGTGGGTTAACATTACAAAACGTTTGTGGTTTTATCCATCATAAACAAGAGTGTTTGAAATGAACTCTGCTTTTTTTCTCCCAAGAAACATAGAAAGGTTGGGACAAAGTAAAATGAATTTAATAAAAAAAGAAAACTTGCATCTTAAAAATAATGGTGATAAAAATGTAAATTGACTCTAGGGAAGGTTTTTTTAAAATATTATTTTATTGATACATTTTAAGTATACAATATAATGACATTCATCATTGGAAATTTGCACCTTTACATAGTCTCTCTTGGTTCTTATTTTTCACCCTTGCCCAGCCCTCCCTTCAACCCCTCTGTCCCTCCCTATTTACAAAGACTTTGTTTCCATTTTCCCATTTTCTCATATTAATTCCATTCCCTTCTTTCCTTTCCCCTACTCCTCACACTTCTCCTTCCCATTTGCCCCTTTTCTTCCTATTTCACATTACCTATTATACCTTTTAGTCCCCATTTATTCTTTCAGTTTCTCACACTAGAGAAACTATTTGGTATTTACACATGTGTGTCCTATTTATTTCACTTAAGAGTATCGGCGAGGGAAGGATTTTTAAATTGCTTTAACTTTAAGGAAAATGCCCTTCTAAGCATACACAATGAATCAGGATGAAAACACTTGGGCATTTTCATAAATGCCGTTTACTGTGTTCAGTGTTCCCAAATCTATCCAAAATAGCCCTTCCTCTTAGCAATTGAGGGAATGAGGCAAGCTGCATGAAGGACAATCTTAGCATACTGCATTTGAGAGTTACAGCTTTTAGTTGTGTGCCCTGTTGATTTGAGCATATTAGCAAACGTAGTATTTGCTGACAGTGTTTTGTATCAAACACATGCACTTGCAGAAGCAGAAGAAATAGTACATTCACATTTCCAATCTTCCCCTTTACTCAAAAAAAAAATGCTGCAATGTGGTTTGAGTTGTGAATCTATTGAAGACATCTTTGATGGATCAACAGTCAAGACATGTAAAAAGTGATTTGGAAAAGTTTTCATGGATTGGTGGTGGTGAGAGACATAGAATCTTGGGGCATCTCTCCATTTTCTTTTTGGTTCTTCTATCAGCCTCTAAATTTATCTGCTGTTACAATGAAAATCTCTCTCTCTCTCTCTCTCTCTCTCTCTCTCTCTCTCTCTCTCTCTCTCTCTCTCTCTCTCTCTCTCTCTCTCTCTCTCTCTCTCTCTCTCTCTCTCTCTCTCTCCCCTCTCTCTCTCTCTCCCTCTCTCTCATGCCAATCTCACTCAGAGTATTCTGGTGTATGACTAACTAGTTGCAAAGTAATTTGACCTTCTTGGATAATTGGTACCATCTCATATGACTCTCTAAAATAGCATCATTCAAGCTGAAATATTCCTAAAACTATGAAAGTTAAACAAGCTAACGGACCATATAAAAATCTGCCAAAATGTAGTGGAACATAACTTAAAAATAACCCTTCATTTTCACCTTTTTTATTAATGCCACTGTACATGTGAGACAAGAAAGAATGATTCCTATGTCAAAAGCAATGATCAAGTTTGAGATTAATTTACATCTTTGCTACAATTGCTCATCTTCTTTAGAACATGCATTTTTATTTTATCAAACAGGAAGGCTGGAAAAATGTCTTTAAAATTCTACAATCACACTTTTCTGCTTTAAAACAATTAGAGTATAGTAAATTGATGACCAAACTTAGGTCAGTACAACTGAACTCTAATTTGACTTTTCATGGAGCATTGAACTTGCTTGTGCTTTGGGTACCCTTATATGGAAAATATAGCTGATACTTGGTAGTTAGGATTCTAGAAACAAACCAGGACACCAATAAGATGAACTCTTGTGAGATTTTGAAGGTGCAATAGAGACAAACCTCTACTTTGCATCTGATCTTTTTGCTATGAGAGATGGTAGCTGTGGCAAACTGCATTCCCAGATCAGGGCAATGGCTTTGGGGTACCATGCATCAGAGGTAGTGATGTGTTGGGGTACCGACACCAGCCACCATTTCCTCACCTCTGGGTTCCAGTTATGTTAGTGACCCTGAATTGGTAAGCACTTACTAACTTACTTACATTAAATCCCTTTTATCTGGAAATACGAAGTAAAAAGCATTTCTTTTATACATCATACACGTTTATTTTTTTATTTAAAAAATTTTAGTACATGTTTGCAGTACATCATGATTACATTCTTTGTGACTAATTGGTACATCTTAGTGCCTTTTTTCCCTCTTCCTCAAGACCTCCACACCTTTTATTCATTTATCTTCTAAGTCTTTATAAAATTATTATGCATGCAGATTAACAGCTAGTCTAACAGACAAAAATATATAAACACATAAGTCAATTATAGTAAATGGAGGTTCACTTTTAGATGCATTATCCATGCTGGATTATAATAACATTTTCTCTCTTTTTTTCCTATTGCCTTTTATCATTTCTACATTGAATTTTTTGTATAAGAGAAACTATGTGATATCGAAGCTTGTGTGTCTGATATATGTGCATCCATTTTCCTACAAATGACTTGAGTTTAACCTTTTTTGTAGTAGAGTAGTACTCCACTGTGTATAAATATTACATTTTTTATTCATTTATCTGTTAATGGACAGGCTGTTTCCAAGTTTTAGCTATTATGAATTGTGCTGCTATAACAATGGGTATGCATACATCACAATAATATGATACCTTTAACTCTCTTGGAAAGAGACTTAGAAGGAAATTGGTGGTTCAAATGGAATTTCTACTTTAATGCTTTGAGGACTCTCCACACTGATTTCCATATTGATCGCACCAGTTTTACACTCCCATTAACAGTCAAGGATTTCTTTTTTCCTACAGCCTCTCCAGTATTGGTTACTGGTTGATTTCTTGATGAAAGCCATTCTTTCTTGAGTGAGATGGAATCTTAGTATTGTTTTAATTTGCATTTTTCTAATGGCGAGAGATGAACATTTTTTCATGTATTTATTGGCCATTTGTACTTCTTCATCTGAATTATGTATTCATGACAGATGTCTATTTTCAATTGGGTCTTTAAATGGGAGGGGGTTTAACTTTTTTGAGTTCTTTATATATTCTAGATATTAATTCTTTCTCTGAGGAGTAGCTGGCAATTTTTTCCCCATTCTGTCCTCTGTATCTTCACTCTGTTGGTGGTTTCCTTTGCTGTGTAGTGTAGAAGCTTTCAAATTTGATGTGATCTCATTTGCTGATTCTTGGTAATATTTCTTATATAACCAGGGTTCTGTTCAGAAGATCCTTGCCTACACCTATGTCTTCAAGAGTTTTACCTATTTTGCCTTCCAGCAGATGGAGTGTTTCTGTTTTAATATTTAGATCTTTAACCCAATTTGATTTTAGTTTTTTGCATGGTGAGACATACAGGTCTTGGCCTGGTCTTTTATTTTAACATTCCAATGTTTATGTTGCAAATTATAGACACATTGCTTATTATGGTGCTAGTCATGTGGTAACTAAAGTGCCTTCTTTTCAAAGGATGAGAGAAAGAATTAGCTGTTTTAGTAACTTTACATCTTGTATACTTTTAAACACTTCTTAAATATTACAGAAAAATAATAAACATACATGGAGGCTACAATGCAGTAACCAATTTATAGTACAGCTGAAGATCAAATTTAAAATAATCAAGTATGAATGTAAATAATTGTTAGTGCACTGCCTGTATTATGCCTGAAGGGAAAAAAAGCCTCTTCCCTGACCCCAGAGAAGTCCTATGTGATAGCCAGCAGTGATTTAAAAAAATCAGATACCTGGTTTGCTTCATTTTTGTTGAAGTGCTCACCTGAAGGGAACACTATTCATTAAACTCGTGTATTAATTTTCATACTCCTGAATAAGGTGGGGTTACATTTGACTTCTTTACCACATTTAGAAAAATAACAGGACTGGCTAGAGATTAGATGCTACTACTAATATTCCTTTTCTTCCTGGAGACGTGAGACTATTTTCTTGTGATTAATTTATTAAAACGTAGAATGTTCACATTAGATAATATAAGAATGCTTACCTGAATATTATAGCTAAGCATAGATATCTTTATAATCTCTTTCTAAGAATGTTTTTCCGAGTGTCCAAATTAATAATTTCTAATTTTTTCATGGATAACAACTGTCCCTATTTGGAGAAACTGGATGGTTAACTGTGGGTCCAGATAGTCATTTGTCTTTATCCCTAATGGTGAGAAACGATTCCCTCCAACTTTCCAGTGAAACAAGTACACACAGATCTCATTTCCCCTTTTTAATGCTGAAACATTAGTCAGAGGGACACATGCATGTTATTAAAATTAAGTTCAAAACATGTAAAATAATTCTGTATTAGAAACTTGACTCTATCTGAGGTCTCTTCTTTTTGGGAGTCACACTGGGCTGATTAAATGCTCCAATTCCACTGTTATTAACATTTAGGAGGCAGAATATTCCAGCTAGTTCAAACTGGAGGTTTAGTTTCTACAATGACTCCTGGTTGGTTGTGTAGTTTCAGTAAGTTCACATCTTCCTCTAGCAGAATTTGCTCCTCAATTCTGCAGTTCATTCTTTGACAACTTTTTAGCTATTACCATGAATATTTCATTTACATTCATTGATGTTTTAGCTGATGTTTCCATGAATAATAAACTTGTCATCTGTATAGGACTGTGCTTCCTGGAAATCCACAGCTCTTTTATTTGCTAGATTAGCCTTGTTTCCTGGTAAAGCTATTACAGTGTTAGGACTTGGTTGCTTCTGAAGTTCTTTAACCCAGTTTTTGCACTTGCGAAGGATTCCTCATTTGTAATGTCACATACAACAATGGCTGCTTGTGCTCCTCTGTTGTACATGGTGCTAAGCTATGGTATTGTTCTTGACCAGCCGTATCTCATATTTCACTCTTTACTGTGGTGTCATCAAGACACATAGTTCGGTTAGAAGGGAAACCCAAAGGTACTCTCTTGAAATTCATAAAATTGACCTTTCATGAAATAAAGACTAGGTTTGATTTGCCAACAACAAGCTCTCCCAGAAGAACTAGTTTGAATTGGCATATTTTATTTCCAGTATTTGCCCCATTAGGTCTTGTTGTTCCTTACTTAGGTCCAAATTTGAAAGAAATCTCTAACTTCAGTCTCCTAAAAGAACTTCCAGGACCCAAGCTGTTTTGTTTTGTTTTGTTTTGTTCTGTAAAGAAAACTGAACCCACACCACACGAACCTGTGAGGCCGCAGCTTCCTGGCAGCAAGGCCCAGGCATGGTCTGAAGAATGAATGAACCTGTAGCTGTGGCAGCATCTTAGGTTCAGTCTGTGGCATGTGGACAAACACTTTTCCCAGCACCATTTGTTAAAGAGGAAGTGGAGGTGCTTGACCTCTTTGTCAAAGATAATATTGCTAAATGTACCTGGAATTGTTTCTGCACTCTCTATTTGTTTTATTGATCTACAAATTTGGTTTGTTTTTCTTTTCCTTTCTTTTTTTGTTCTTCAATACTATGCTGCTTTCATCACTCTACCTTTGTAGTACAGCTTGAAGCCCAGGTTTGTGATTCCTCTTGCCTTAACCTTGTTGTCCAGGATTCTTTTGCTTTTCTCCATCTCTTCTGGTTCCATATGAATTTTAGGATTGCTTTCTCTAGTTCTGTGAGAAATGCTATTTGTATTTTAATTAGGACTGTGTTAAATGTATAAAACAGTTTTGGAAGCATGACCATTTTCACTATATTGGTTCTAGGTATCTAGGAACAGGTGATCTCTTTCCATTTTCTGATACTCTCTTTGATCTCCTTTCTCAGATACTGTAGTTTACAGGTCTTTCACTTCCTTGGTTGTGTTAATTCCTAAGGGTTTTTTTAATGCTTTGTGAAAGATAGTGTTTCCCTAATTTCTCTCTCCATGGGTTTATTATTGGTGTACAGGAATGCTACCGATTTTTGAGTGTTGACTTTGTATCCTGTTACACTACTGAATTTGGGTATTAATTCTAGGAGTCTGTTGGTGGGGTTTTGGGGGGGTTTCCATGTAAAGTTTGATGACATCTGCAAAAAACGATATTTTAACTTCCTCCTTTCCTATCCATATCCCTTTTATTTCTTTCTCTTTTTAATTGCTCTGGATAATGTTTTGAGAACTCTGTTGAACAGAAGTGAGAATAGCAGACATCCTTGTCTTGTTCCTGATTTTAGAGGGAAAAATTACAGCTTCTTTCGATTTACAATGACGTTGGCTGTTGGTTTGTCATAGATGGCTTTTACGAGATTGAGATAAAGACCTTTCTACACCTATTCACTTCAGGGTTTTTATCACAAATGATGTTGGGTGGGTTTTTAAAATTTTTTTTTATTTTGGTACCAGGGATCGAATTTGTGACCTTGCACTTGTGAGGCAGGCGGCGGAACCACTGAGCTAAATCTCTGTCCCAATGTTGGGTTTTCTCAAATTCTTTTTCTGCATCTATTGAAATGATCATGTAATTTATTTTCTTTGCCTCTCTTTAGGTGATGTGTTACATTTATTGATTTGCATATTGATCTTCCATCCACTAAAGGACTCCTGTTTAATCATTGTTTAGGATCTTTTTGATGATTTGCTACATTCTATTTGCTTATTTTATTGAGGACTTTTGCATGTATATTCATTAAGGAGGTTGGCCTATAGTATTCTTTTTCGGTTGGGTCCTTTTCTGGTTTTGGAATCAGGGTAATATTTGCTTCTGAGAATGACTTTGGGAGTATTGCTTCCCTTTCAATTTTTTAGAAGACTTTGAGGAGTGTTGGTGTTTGATCTTCTCTAAAGTTCTTATAAAATTCAGCATTGGATACATTAGGACCCGGGCTTTTCTTGGTTTGGTAGTTTTTTGAAATTTCTTCTTAATTTCATTCACTGATATTGGTTTATTCAGGCTTTTATATCTTCTTGGATAAGCTTTGGTAATTAATATGTATCAAGGAATTTTTCCATTTCTTCTAGATTTTCCATTTTATTAGAGTACTGGTTCTCAAAGTAGTTATCAGTGATCTTCTGGATTTCAGCAGAATACATGATGATTCTGCCTTTTTTATTCTTGCATGGATTTGGGTATTTTCTTTCCCTATGTTGGTAAGGTTGGCTAAAGGTTTGTCTGTTTTGTTTAATCTTTAAAAATACCACTATTTGCCTTACTGACTCTGTAGTGCTTTTAGTCCCCATTTCATTCAATTCTGCTCTGATCTTTATACTTTGCTTCCTCATACTAACTTGGGTTTGGATTGTTCTTGTTTTTATTTTTTTCTTTTTAGGACCTTGAGTGCATCATTAGGTTATTTATTTGAGCTCACTCTGTTTTTCTGATGTTGGTAGGTCATCACTATAAACTTCCCTCTTGGAACTGCTTTCAGTGAGTCTCACAGGTTCCAGAATGTTGTACTGGCATTATCATTTGATTGTAGAAACTAATTATTCTTTAATTTCATCTGTGACCCATTGATTATTTGAGGCATTATTCAATTTCCATGTGTTTGCATAATTACTGTCCTGTCTTTTGCCATTGATTTCTGGTTTCATTACACTATGATCTGATAATATGCATGGGATAATTTCAATTCTTTTATTTACTTAAGCATGCTTTATGGCTAGTATGTGGTCTATTTGGAGAAAATCCCATGTCCTGCTGAGAAGCATGTATATTCTGTTGTATTTGGCTGGAAAACTGTAGATATCTATCAAATCCATTTGCTTGAAGGTTCAGTTCAACTCTGATATTTCGTTGTTGATTTTTTTGTCCAGTTAATGTGTTCATTTGTGACAGTGGGTATTGAGGTCCCCCATTATGACTGTATTGGTGTTTGTCTGATTTTTCATGTCCATTAACATTTGTTTTATGAACTAAAACATGTTAGTATTTGCTAAGATATGCTACTATTTGATGTGTATATGTTTATAATTGTTATCTTTTCCTGTCAAATTGTTCCCTTAATCAATATGCAGTGAGTGACTTTCTTTGTCTCTTCTGCTCAGTTTTGGCTTGAACTCTACTTTGTCTGAAATTAGGGTAGCTATCCCTGCTTTTTGCATGGAATGTTGTTTTCCACCCTGTGATTTTTAATCTGTGAGTTTCTTTTTGAATTAAATGTTTCTTGTATACTGCATTTTGTTGAGTTTTATTTCTTGATCTATTCGCCAATCTGTGTTTTTGACTGGGGGATCTGAGACAATTCACATTGAGTTATTACTGACAGGCATTGACTTGCTCTTGTCATTGCATTTTTTTTTTTGTTGCCAATTTCCTTATTTTTTTTTTCCTTTGCTTAGCTGCTCATCCCACCAGCTATATGCATTCTTTTTTGTTTCTTGCTACTATTGGCTTCACTGTCTCTTTCTAGGATATCCTTGATAATTTTTTTGTAATGCTGGTTTGATGGTCATGAATTTCTTGAGGTGATCCTTGCCATAGAAATACCTTCTCTGTCAATTTTGAAGGCAAGTTTTGCAGTATACGAAACTCATGATTGGAAGGTGCAATCCTTTAGGGCTTGAAAAACTTCACTCCAAATCCTCCTGGCCTGGGAGGTTGTGTAGAGAAGTCTGCTGTAATTCTAATGCATTTACTTTAAATGTGATTTGATGCCTTTCTCTATCAGCTTTGAATATTTTTCCCTAAATGGACTTCTGATCCTTTGAGTATAATGTGACATGGAGAAGTTTTCTTTTGGTCATAGCTATTTGGTGTTCTGTATGCCTCACTTATCGACATTTGTATTTCTTTCCCTATATTTGGGAAGTTTTCTAACATTATTCCTCTAAACAGGTTTTTTATGACATTTTTGTTGTCTTCTGACTTTTCACTTATTCCAATTATTCTTGGAAAAGTCTTCTTTGTGTCATCTACAGCAGCAACTGTTGGATCTATTTGTCATGATCTCTTGTTTTTAAGTTGTCTGAGTAGCTGGTCTTTGAAGACATCATTGTCTTCTAGTTCTGAAATTCTGTCCTCACATTGGTCTGTCTTGCTGCCCATACTTTCAAAATGATTTTTAATCTCTTGGTTTTCTGATTGAAATCATTTCATGGACTCTAATTCTTTGGTAAAATGGTCATTTGTGTTTTGTGTCATTTTGTTTAGATCATCTAGCTTTTTATTACTGTCTTCTGAAAGCACCTATATCATTTTTGTTATTATTTCATTATCTGCTTAGTTTCACCTTCTTTGATCATGCTGAGTAGCTCTTTGATCTGTTTTCTAATCTTCTCTGTTATCCTTTCAAGTAATTCAGGTGTGTAGCTTATGCTGTCCTCCCTCTTGATGCCCCCTGGATTGGCTTTGGGGAATTTGAATTTTGGGAGGCGTTTTATTGCATTGTCTTCTCATGGTTCTATTGTTTTTGTTTGTTTCTTTATTTCATTTTGTGCTGAGGTTTGTGGATGCTTATAGTCTAAAGACTTGGTTGGTAGTCTGGAGATCTCTTTAGTTGCTTTTCAGTGATGTACTTTGGGCATATAGTCCTTTGCCACACACTCAAGACCCCACCTTCTTGGGATTCAGGGTAATTAGCCCAACAACAAAGTTCTCTGGGAATGTACTCTAATATTGGTAATGTCACAAAGGTAATCTGAGTCTTGGCTTACAGAGAAATAGCAACATTTATGGGTCTCTGTTGATATCAAGGGAATCTACTACAGTATTATCATCAAGGACAAATTAGATATTAACATACCATAAGAATCAATTATATACCACCCTCCATCCTAGAGAATAAATCTCCAAATGAAATGTAAACTTTAAGATAACCCAGGTATTGACTTATAGCTACTATGTACTAAATATGATAGCTATATCTACACTAATGGTAGAAAAGAATTCAACAGTAACTTTATAGAGTTAACTATCAAGAGATTGACAAACATTTATGGTTATACTATTAAAGATATAGGCTTTGTGACCAGGGAAATGCAAGTGGAAAACTGAAAATTTAAACTCTATGATATGAGAAGGAGAGAAAAGTGGTACAAAGGGTCATATTGGGAAATAGAAGGATGTTTTTAGAATTAGGTAAATGTAAGGAAAAATCTGATGAGAAGCAGATGATAAAAAGAGGGGAAAAGAAATAAATTATATAGAGTAAAAATAACAGATAAACAAAGAAAAGGGAGAAAAATTAAAAGGGAGAAGACAAAACAATAAAGAAAAAATAAGAAAAAGAGATAAGAAGCAAGGAAGGAGGACAAAAGAAAATTTCCCAAGCCTAAATAGACTGGTGAGGAAGAAAAGAGAAATGGAAAAAAGAGAAAACACAAATAAAACAAAAGAAAAAACCTAATAATTCACTGACTCACAAACAACAAGAATAAACAAAAAACAATAAAAAAACAAAAACAATAACAAAGAAAGTTCTCTGTGATATCTTCAGCAGTCTAGAATTTTGGGGCAATGTCCAAGTCAAGTAGTGTCCCTCCTTAAACTCTTAGCTAAAGAAGGTGGTCAGAATCCAGATCTATGCTGGATACAGACACCCCAGTTGTCAGTAGTATTCAAGAATTTTCTTCATGCACTGAAATCTGACTAATTCTGAACTTGTTATTCAAATTGAAGTGTAATAAAGGTACAGTGGTACCTCGGTTGAAAAATGCTTTTGTTTGCAAACAGTTTGGTTCACAAACAAGTCTTTGGCAACATTGTTTATGTTTGCAAACTCTATATCAGGTGACAAACATGACCATGGCCATCTTTGCCACACAAACACAAATGTGGATATCCTTTCCAAAATCATGGAACAAATTAAGTTCACAAACCAAGGCACCACTGTACTGTATTGTAGGGAATGTACCTTCATGTCAACTAAATGAGATAGGTATTAATTTTCCTTTTCGGCATATGAAAGAACTAAGTTCAATGAAATGAAGTTACTATAAACCACCTGAGAGAAGAGCCTCTATTTTAAACATTTTTGTATAAGACTCCTCCAGTTCCAGAGCACAGCTCTGTATTTGGCACCTAGAATAAATCCTTGATTGTTACTCCTGAATAAATACATGAATGGTATTATGACAAAACCTCCCAAGGAAAGTGACAACAAAAGATAAAAAAGTCAAACCATTTTCTGCTTGTGGGGAAAGCACTACAGTTGCCAAATCAGTGATTTTTTCCCCCCTTACTCCTTAGGTGTCCAACTGCCACCACTGAGAACTATTATAGATATTTTTATGTTTCTTGTGTATGTAATTTTGGTTTCTGTTGGAAAGAACAGTCAAAAAGTTTTACTGCCACACTAAATTCATCATCAATAGAGCATTCAGTCCATTCGGGTGAACTATTAGGTCTGTCTGTCTCAGCCCATCTTTCTCCTCCTCCACCCCCCTTCCACTTCTTCATTAATTACTTATCTTAATTACTTTCCTTGTCACTGGGACAAATATCTGACAACTTAAAGGAGGAAAGGTTTATTTTTGTTCACAGTTTCAGTCCAAGGCAGAAATGGGATGGCACAGAGCCATGGCAGATGAGATGGTACTCAGTGCATGACAGCCAGAAAGCAGAGAGAAAAAGAAGTTGGGAACAAGAACACATCCTTCCAGGTCATGGTTTCAGTCAACTGCCTCTTCCAATCAGGTACTACCTCCTAATAGCACATTTGGTAATGCATCCATCAGTGGATTGAGTATATTGATGCGTATAGGGCCCAAGATCCAATCACTTTTCACACACATGAGAAGATGGGGGGTGTTCCAGGTCTAAACCATAAGAACATTGGTGACTAAACTCAGAGCTTCAAGCTTGCTAGACAAGCACTTTACCACTGAACTATACTCCAATCCCCTTTTATTTTTATTTGAGACAGGGTCTTGCTAAGTTGCTCAGGCTGGCCTCAAACTTGCAATTCTCCTGCCTCTGCATCCAAAGTAGCTGACATTATAGTTGTGCACCACCACATCCAGCTAGCAATTCTTTTCTAAGAAATTTCCTTTACAACTTCTAAGTCAATATATTTCCAAACCCAATTCTAGAGTATGTTTCTACTAGAATCTTTGCAAACCACTTTGCTTTATTTATAACCTTTAGAAGCCAAGGTGTGACATCTACAAATCTCTGTAGATTCCTCTATCAAGTTTTGATCATTTAAAGGGAGATTTTCTTGTCTCAGGGCTTTCTGGCCACTAAATATGCTATATTCTACACATTTCCTTGTAAGTGTCAAAATTATGTGCATTTTAGAAGGAGATGCATGTGTTTCTGATCCACCTACAAGTAAATCAACCTGTTTGGTGAGAGCAGCCAGAGATCCAAAGCTTTTAGGAAAGTTTCTGTTTCTTTAGAAGCAGGGAGACAGGTATGTGAAAATTAAGCACCCCTAATCCTATTCTCAAGCTATTGGTGAAGCCCAGTCCTTGGGGAGTTTTAGGAAATGCTAGTTTTTCAAAGCCATTCCTGCGAAGGTAGATCTGGCTCTGAATGAGTCTGGTGAATAATGTCCCAGGAGCAGCTTTCAGGGTGATGACTGGCTCTCCTGACCCTTCCTGCAGACTCTTTCCATTAAAGTTTCCCATCAGTTGACCAAATTTTTGCAAGGTCTTTCTGTCTAATATCCAAGGCTGTTGCCATAGCACTTGATATTATATTACTATTGGTCATTCTGTGGTCAGAGGAGTGCTGCTTGCTGAAAACCTATTTCATAACCCAGAGCTGTGGCTGTCCACACATCTACCTTCATGGGGAGCAGGATTGTTACTTTCAGAAGCATCATGCACAGCCTTCCTTGGAGTGTAATAAATTGAGGTATTTGGCTGGACTTTTGTACCTGGACACTCCCTGAACTTTTGACATTTGGGCAACTCAGGGAAGAAGGGTGTTGTTCTATTGGACAGTTCTCAGAAAGATCTAAGAATCATGTATACAATTTGAAGTTAATCTGTAAACTACTAAAGTAAAAAGTAGTATCACCCTTTCCATTTTTGTGTCTAATGCTAGGGATTGGATCCAGGGCCTTTGCATTGAACTATATCCCTGGTCTTTATTGTATTTTGAGTCAGGGTCTCACTAAGTCATTAAATTGCCCAGGCTGGGCTTAAATTTACCATCCTGCTATCTCTGCCATTCAGAATACTGAGATTACAAGCATATGCCACCATGCCTACCTTTCCCTTTTTCCATCCCAGGGTAAAATGCTCAACAGCCTTTTATGACTTCTTCAAAACATTGTAAATGTTTATTCTTTCAGCACATAGCCACTCCCTTTGTCAGGTCCCATGAAAGTTCTCAGGTTAAAAAGAAACAGGAGACATAGTCCTCAGCTTCAAGAAGCTTAATACCCTTGAATAAGGCAGGTGTACAATAAGTAGATAAGTACTGGGTAGCAGTGTGGTACAGGGAAGAGAATCAATGGTGGAGTCTAAGAGTTCTAAATTCCAGTTCCAGCTCTGCCACTTAGCAGGTGGAGAGTCTGAGCTAAGCCACGTAACCTCCTAGTCTCAATTGCTTCGTCTGTAAGATGGAGGGAGGGAGGATTAAATAAACCACATACAAAGTAAGTCACTGACTTGCTAACATTTGTAGATGTGAACAAATCGTTTAAGCCGCTCACATGTCTGCTGGACATTGTCACCGTTGTGCTGCTGTGTGCTCACTGTACAGTGTAATAGTGTACAGTAGTACCGGCTCAGTGGGAGCCCATGATGTTCAGCAGCAAGAGGAAAAGCAACAGTAATGTGGAGGCGACTGCTGGGAAGAACAAAACAATAACCATGAAAACAATTGAGATTGGACTAAGGCAAAAAGATGATAGACTTTGCTCCACCCTCTTGCACCTCCCCTCCCTCCTCCAGTTAGTAACTCTCTTCTTGTCAGTTCGTTCACTCCATGCAATCCCCTATATTCCAGTTGTACTGTACCACTGTAAAAGTAAGAATACTGTAATTATAGTTGTTTTATTGCACTGTACCACCATTTTCGGGGAACTGTGTAAAAGTGTTTATCTACTGTTGTACTGTACCACCATTTTGAGGTAACTATAAAAATAAAAAGTCTATTTACACTATTTTGTGTGTGTTTGGCTTTTTAATGCTTTACACTGTATACTTGTGTCAAAAGTATACAAGACTCCCTTTGCTGGACAAAACGTGTTCAACTTACGAATGTTCTCCTGGAATGGGTGTGTTTGTAAGTCGGGACTTCCTGTATAGAACCCACTCTCTCTATATAGCAACTCTCATTGTCATGACCTTTTATAAGGTCTGTAAGGAAGTCCATCATGTGTGACATCCCACAGAAGCAGAAAATAGAGTGATGCAGGAGTGCTATCTGATTTAGGGGAAAGGGTGGACTCTGACTTGACTGTAGAGAAAAGTTTGTGGGAGGAAGATCTATCTAATTCTATGTATTCTCCTAGAATTACTTTTAATATTCTTACATAGATTGACATACACCCAACATTGAGTCCATCCAGCTTTATAAATAGCTCCCAACGCTCCAAGGCCTGAAATTTCTATGTGCCCTGAAACTAGTATTTGTAGATCTCCTGACCCATTCATTCCTTTGGTTCTGCCTTGCCTAAATTATACTCATGAGGAGCATTCAGTGTAGTCTGTACATTCTTAGTAATAATCTTTCTAGGATACAAACTTTATAATTTCCCTGTCCCACCCTCCTTCGGGGTAAAATCCACACTTTTTAGTGTGGCCCATATGACTGTAACTTGAGACCACCTCTCTCACAAGGCTCATTTCTTATCTCACCCATGCAGGTCACCCCTTAACCTACATCCAGGCTGGGATTCCACGTACACTGCTCTCTCACTAGAGTTTTACACATGTGTTCCTTTGCCTGTAATATTTGGTTCTCCCTCCTGGCTTTGAAAGAGTCCTTCAATACTGTGTTGGTCACCTTTCTATCATTGTAACCAATGCCTGAGATAATCAACTTGTAAAGAGAAAGAAGTATTTGGCTCAGCATTTTAGAAGTTTTAGCTGATGATTAGCTGGCCCTGTGGCTTTGGGCTTAGAGGCGCATGACAGTAGCGTTGTGTGGCAAAACAACACTGTTCACTTCCTGGCCAGGAAGCAAAGAGTCGAAAGAGGAAAGGTCTAGGGTTCCATGATCCCCTTCTAGGGCACATCTCCAGTACCATAAGGACCTCCCACGAGGCCCCACTTTCTACAGGTTGTACCACCTCCCAGTAGTGCCACATGAGGACCAAGAATTTAACACATGGGCCATTGGGAAACACTTACTCAAACCATATCAGGGATTCAGCTTAGGTGCAACTTTCTGGATTTCTTTCCTCCTACGGGTAAGCTGCCCTGTTCTGAGGCCCCTCATAACTCACAGATTCTGCCATGACTCTTGTAACTCAATCCACCCTCTACACTGTGAGCTCCTTGGGATCCTAAATCATTTCTGTCTCCTCATCAAAACAGACCTTACTGATGAAATCCTTGAGGATGAATCACAGCACCTTTGAAAGAAGTTTAGCCATCCTCCTGCTCATTGTAGAAATGCCCTTTGTAGAGGTTAACCTGAGAGGGGACTTCTGGGAAGACGGTGGAATGGTAAGCAACACCAACTCAGCCTCACTGAGATTTGGAATCCAGACACCGGAAAATAACAACTTGGGGGAAAAAAGAGAAAAATAGGTATCTGACAGTTGGGAGGATCTGACAGGAAAATTAAAATCTACAGAGAAATTGAAGAGACAGAACACAACGGAGAGAAGGGAAGGACAATCTGCACTTTTTCCATGGCTCCCAGCTTGTGGCTCACAGAAAAAGGAAGAACAAATTTACAGAGACACAGTGAATGCTGGGAACTTGAGAGGACTTCTGGGAGAAGAAACATAGCAGCAGGACAGACCAGTAGGTGTCATGATCTGCAGGGAAAGCATGGAATTCAGATCCCACACGAGTCCTTTGACAGGTGAGTGACTCCAGTCCAAGCACCCACTATAGCCCTGGAGAGAGTGCTGGGCTGGATGCCATTCCAGCCAAGGGCTCATTGTTTGGCCCTAGGACTCAGAGAAGTTGAAGGATGGCTTAATTTCAGGGTTTCCAGTGTTATGTTGCCACAGAGACTGAGAGATAGCAACAGGAGACAGCTGTAGTCAGGGAGCCACAGTGAGACTGGAAAGAGACCCTCCTGATAGGTAAGAGCTAAAGGATACAGGCCTTCCCCACAGCACGAGCTGCTCTATGACCGAAAGTTGCAGAATGGCCCACTCACTCTACCCCTACTGTCTGCAGGTGCACGGATCTGGGGCCTGACTGCCTTTTTATCTACCAGTGTGAGCAGGGAGGTGTCTTGACTTTGGATCCTGGAAGAAAAATATGTGTCTGAAATCACAGAAAATTACTTTTTTTGCTTATTTTTGTTGGGTTTTTTGTTTATTTATGTGAGTGTGTGTGTTGTTTTAAGTTTTTTGTTTTGCTTTGTTTTATTTTTTCTTTTTCTCTTCTTTCCTTTCATCCTTCTTTGCCAGTTTTTTGAGATTTGCGGAATTTATTCTTATCCTTTTCCTTTCTTTCTGTCTTTCTTTCTTTCTTTCTCTTTCTCTCTTCCTTTCTTTCTTTTTCTTCACCTTTTAACTTTTCTCCCCTTAAATTTTTCTCTTTATGTTTGGTCTTTTTATAATTTCTTGCTTTTCTTGCCCTTTTTCTTTTATTTTTTTTCTTTTTTTTTTTTGGTACCAGAGATCAGACTTGGGTCCTTGTGCTTACACAGCAGACTGTGAAACCACTGAGCTAAATCCCCGGCCCTGTTTTCTATTGCTCATCAGTTTTTTCTCTTACCTTTACCAAATTACATAAACATTCCTGTATTCTCCTATAAGTTCTTTTGACACACTTGTCTCTCCTCTTTTTCCTATCATAGAGTTTAAGGTTTCAAAGTTTTCCTCTTGTATTCCTCCAGTCCCAAATCTTAAATCATTAATAGTATAATCATAAAGCTTTATTAATCACTGGATCATTAGTTAAATCTATTAAATTACTGTTGAATTATTTTCTACCATTAGCAAAGGTATAGCTGTTGTATTTAGTACATATTAGCTGGAAGTCAATACCTGGATTATCTTAATGTTTATATCATAGCTATGGATTTCTTCTCTAGAGTTAAGGGCAGTACATAATTGGTTCATATGTTATGTTCATATCCAATTTGTCTTGCACAGTACTACTGTATTGTATTTGCTTGATATTCCCAGGGTCATGTAATTGTTTCTATTTCTCTGTAAACTAACACTCTGGTTATCTTTGTGACATTAGCAATTCTAGAATACATTCCCAGAGAACTCAATGTTGGCTATACACTGCATCCAGCCCTCCCAAATTAACCAAGGTGGTCAGATCTTGGGGCTGAGAAAAGGACTAAGACTAGCCATGCCCAAATTATATCACTGAAAAGTGACTAATGAGATCTACTAAGATCTAAGTATCTACTATCAACAAAGCCTTTGCACAATAAGCATCCATAAACCTCAACACAAAATAACAAAACAAACAGGCAAACAAAAACAGTACAAATATGAGAAGACAGTAATAAAAGGCTTCCCCAAACCCCCAAATCCAGGGAGCACTGAGGGAAAGAATAGCATAAATCACACATCCAAATTACTCGAAAGGATAATGGAAGTTAAAAAACAGATCAAAGAAGTACTCAGCAGGATCAGAGCAGATATGAATAAACAGATAATGGAAATAATAACCATAATGATCCAGAAGCTTTTGGAAGACACTAATAATAAGCTAGATGCACTAAACAAAACATAACAAAAGATAAATGACAAGTTTGGCAAAGAAATAGAGTCCATGGAAAAGTTTCAGTCAGAAATCCAGGTCTCTTCTGGTTCCATATGAATTTCAGGATTGTTTTTTTAGTTCTGTGAAGTATGATATTGGTACAGTGTTATCTCAGTTCACAAACACTTTCATTTGTGAACAATTTGGTTTGCAAACAGAAGCATTTGGCAAAATTTTGTTTTTATTTGTAAACTCTTCATCAAGTGACAAACATGACAATGGTCATCTTTCCTGTAAGAACATGAATGTGGCCATCTATTCCAGAATTATGGAATAAATTAAGTGTGTGAACTGAGGTACCACTGTATTTTGATTGGGATTGCATTAAATCTATATAACAGTTTTGGAAGTATGGCCATTTTCACTATATTTGTTCTGCTTATCCAAGAATAGAGGATATCTTTCCATTTTCTGATATCCTTTTCAATCTTTTTCAGAGTACTGTAGTTTTTAATGTATAGGTCTTTTGCTCTCTCCATTAGATTGATTCCTAAGTGTTTCATTTTTCTTGATGCTATTGTGAAAGGTGTTGTTTCCCTAATTTCTCTCTCAGTGAGTTTATTATTCATGTACAGGAATGCTATTGATTTTTGAGTGCTGACCTTGAATCCTGCTACACTGCCAGATTTGGTTATTAATTCTAGGAGTCTTTTGGTGGAGTTTTTGGAATCTTCTATGAAAAGTATCATGTCGTCAGCAAATAATGATAATTTAACTTCTTCCTTTCCTATCCGTGTTCTTTTTATTTCTTTCTCTTGTCTAATTGCTCTGCCCAATGTTTCTAGAACTATATTGAGCAAGAGTGGTTGATAGGGGACATCTTTGTCTTATTCTTGATTTTAGAGTGAAAGCTTTCAATTTTTGACCACTTAGTATGATGTTGGCCGATGGTTTGTCATAAGTGGCTTTTATCAGATTGTGATAAAGACCTTCTATTCCAATTTTCTTTAGGGTATTTATCTGAATAGGTACTGGATTTTGTCAAATGCTTTTTCTGTATCTACTGAGATAATCATGTGATTTTAGTCCTTGGTTTTGTTAATGTGATGTATTACATTTATTGATTTGCATATGTTGAACCATCCCTGCATCCCTGGAACGAATCCTAATTGGTCATGATGTATGATCTTTTTTGATGATTTGGTGTATCCTTATTGAGGATTTCCACTTCTATGTTAATTAAAGAAATTGGCCTGTAGTTCTCTTTCTTTAGTTGTATCCTTCTCTGGTTTTGGTATCAGGGTGATATTGCTTCCAGAAATGAGTTTGGGAATACTGTATTCCTTTCAATTTCATTAAACTGTTTTCTCTAATAGTCTGTAAAATTCAGCAGTGAATCCATCAGAACCTAGGCTTTTCTTTGTTGGTAGTTTTTTAAAAAATTACTTCTTCAACTTCATTGACTGATACTGGATAATTTAGAAGTTGTATATCTTCTTTATTCACCTTTGGTAAATCATATGTATCTAGGAATCTGCCCATTTTTTCTGAGTTTTCCATCTTATTAGAGTACAGGTTTTCAAAGAAGGTTCTGATGATCTTTCAGATTTCTGCAAGGTCCATTTTAATTTTGCCTTTTTCATTCCTATTTGAGTGGATCTGAGTTTTTTCTTTCCTTTTTTGGATAAGGTTGGCTAAGGGTTTGTCTATTTTACTTACTCTTTCAAAGAACCAACTCTTTGATTCATTAATTCTTTGTATTGTTTTCTTAGTCTCAATTGCATTAATTTCTGCTCTCATCTTTCTAATTTCCTTCCTTGTACATGCTTTGCGTTTAACTTGCTCCTCTTTGTCTAGAACATCGAGGTTCAACATTATGTTATTTATTTGAGCTCACTCTGCTTTTCTGATATGGGAATTCACTGCTATAAATTTCCCTTGTAGGGCTGCTTTCATTGTGTCCCATAAGTTTTAATCAAGTATGCTGATTTGACATTATCATTTAATTGTAGAAACTGCCTAATTTCTTCTTTAATTTCATCTGTGACCCATTGTTTGTTCAGGAGGTGTTATTTAATTTCCATATGTTTATGCAGTTTTTGTGGTTTCTTTTGCTATCGATTTTCAATTTCATTGCATTATGATCTGATAACGTGCTTGGGATAATTACACTTTCTCGGTATTTACTTAAGTATGTTCTATGAGGTAGTATGTGGACTGTTTTAAAGAAAGTCTCATTTGCTGCTGAGAAGAACGTGTACTCTGTTGTTGGGCGAAACACTCTGTAGACATCAACCAAGTACATGTGTTCTAAGATTTTGTTCAACTGACATTTCTTTGTTGATTTTTTTGTCTAGCTGATTTGTCTATTTGGTATAGTGGGGATATTGAGGTTTCCCATTACAATGTATTAGTGCTTATCTTATTTTTCATATCCATTAGTGTTTGATTTATATAGTTGAGTGTGCCAGTCCATATATATTTATGATTGTTATCTCTTCCTCTTGGATTATTCCCTTAAAAGGTATAGTGACCTTCTTTGTCTCTTCTGATCAGTCTTAGCTTGAAATCCACTTTGTCTGCAAATAGAACAGCTACCCCTACTTTTTTCTGGATTCCTGCCACATGGAATATTGATTTTTCATCTTTTACTTTCAGTTTATGAATTTCTTTTTGAGTTAAATGTGTTTCTTGTATGCAGCATATTGTTGCATCTTGTTTCTTGACCCATTCTCCCAATGTTTCTTTTTTCTTTCTTTCTTTCTTTGTTTTTTTTTTTTGTGGTATGAGGGAGCAAACTCAGGACCTTGCACTTGCCAGACTGGCATGGCACCACTGAGCTACATCCCCAGCCCCCAAATCTGTTTCTTTTCATTGGTGCATCAAGACCATTTATGGTTATAACTGGTAGCTATTGACTTATCCTGGGCAATATATTATTTTCCAGTTGTTGGTTCCCTTTCTTTTCCTTCTATTTAAAACTTGCCTTGCCTAGTGAATTAATTGTATTGGGATTCTTGGAATCGTTGTCTTCATTTTCTTTTTCTAGAATATCCTTCAGAAGTTTCTGGAGTGCTAGTCTGGTGGTCATGAATTTCTTCAGGTATTCTTTATCATGGAAGTGTCTTATTTCTCCATTAATTTTGGAAGACAGTTTTTCAGGATACATCAATCTGGGTTGGAGATTGTTTCCATTTAGGGCTTGAAATACTTCACTCCAAGTTCTCCTTGACTTAAGGTTTCAGTTGAGAAGTCTAGTGCAATTCTGATGGGCTTTTCTTTATAGGTGATTTGTTTCTTTTCTCTAACAGCTTTTAATATTTTGTTCTTGTGTCGAATTTATGGAATCTTGACTATTATATGCCTTGGTGTAGTTTTTTTCTGATCATGGCTATTTGGTGTTCTATATCTGTCTGTTATTTATCTGGATGTCAAATTCTTTTTCCATGCTTGGGAAGTTTTCCACTATTACTTCTGTAAACAGGTTTTTTTATGCCCTCTGTGTTATCTTCTGATTCTTCATTGAAGATGAAGTTAATCATATATTAAACTTTTCTGCATCATCTAGTAGCTGTTGGATTGAGTTTTCATGGTCCCTTGCTATTTTTAAGAAGTCTTTCATTTGATGATCACAATCACAATCTTGTGTCTATATTTGATATTCTGTCTTCACATTGGTTAACTCTGCTGAGTGTCATTTCAGTAGAATTTTTATCTCTTGGATTTGTGTTTGAATCTGTTTTATGGAATCCAGTTATTTTCTATTTTGGGGATTTATGGTTTGCATGTCTTTCCTAAGATCCTTTTAAAAAAAATCTGTATCTACTCTAGATTCACTAACCATTTCCTTCATTATGGTCATCATCACTTTAATTATCTGTGTAATTGTTTCTGTTTTGATTTTATCAAGAGACTTAGTCATTCATTCTGTTACTTCTGTTGCTACCATTTCAGGAAATTCAGCTGGGTGGCTTTTGATTTCTTCTACCTCCATGCCCCCTGGATTTGCCTTGGACAAGTTGGAGATTATGGTTCACATCTTGCTTCTGTGTTTTCTCATTTTGTTTCCTTTTTGGGGAGGGGTCCATTTGTTTTCTGTATTGAGGCTTGTAAATTTCTTATGATAAGTAGCTTTATTACTAGCATGGAGACCTTGTTAGGAAATGACTAGTTTTCAGAGATGTCTTTTAGGAGTAGCTGGCATTTGAGTCTGTCCCAAGATCTTACTTCTTCAATTTATTAGGGATGAAAGGTTGCAGACTGTTTGGCCCAGCTTTTCCTTGGTACTAGACTGTAATATTGTTTATGACCCCAAGATGATATAGGTATTGGCATACAAGGAATCACAATTGATCATAACAACTATGTCACCTTGGCTAAAGTAGTACAAAAAGCAGTAATAACAATAGCACCAAGCACAAACCAGAAAATAACAAACTATGATAACTAATAACTTGCTACCTTTAACCACAGGTACAAGATTTATAGTTATAAAATAAAAGCTAAGACAAATCAGAAAATTATATATAGTAAATACCCATTCAATAGAGAAATTTTACCTGAGGGGAAGAAAATTTAAAAGGGAGAAGAGGAAAAAAGTAGAGAAATAAAAGAAGAGAAAAAGATTAGAAGCAAGGCTGAAGGCCAAAGGAAGATCACTCAAGCCTCGGGAAACTGTTGAAGAAGACAGGAAGGAAAGAAAGAGGGAAAAAACAAAAGCAAGAACAAAACAAAACGAAAAACTGAAAACAGTATTCATACTCAACAAAAAACAAAAACCATCCAACAATTAAAAAAACAAACAAACAGAGGTCCAGACCAAGATGCCTCACTACCAGACCTGGGAGGAGTTCAGTCGCTCGGCCGAGAAGCTCTGCCTCGAGGACCCGATGAAAGCACGGGTGGTTCTCAAATATAGGCACGCTGATGGGAATTTGTGTAGTAAAGTAACAGATGATTTAGTTTGTTTGGTGTACAGAACAGATCAAGCTCAAGATGTGAAGAAGATTGAGAAGTTCCACAGTCAGCTGATGCGACTTACGGTAGCCCAGGAGTCCCCGCAGTGTTACTATGGAAACAGACTGACAGTATGAAATGAAGATTCTGTTTGTTCTGTCTGTAGGAGGTAAATATCTTTTGAAATTGAGAAAGTATTGGACAGAAAATACTTTATGTAACTGAGTGGGCTATTCAAAAGCCAAGAGGTCATTTTTTTTTGTATTTTCTTTTTAATGTTTATCTTAGAGCTGTGGAATATAAGTGCTTTCAGTTAGAGAACTATCATTTATTTTTTGGAAATTGAACAAGAAAGGCATCTATCTTAGAAACTTGCAGAAACTGATTGATGTTGGGCAGGATGATGTATAAGTATTTCTCTGGTAACTATGTATCAGTAATTTTAAAATGAAATACCAAGATGAGCCACTTCTTAAATTTAGTTCATCTGCCTTTAAGAGAAAATTAAATGTAATCATTTTAGTGGATTGTTATATTTCTTTGGAGCATAAACTTGCACTGTTGATAACCAATAAATATATATGATAACTGGAAAAAAACAGAAAAAAAATGCAAAGAGAAGAAAAAAAAAGAAAGAAAGAAATTTCTCCGTGACTTCAAGCCTGTGGCTATCTTCTAGGGTCTATAGTTTTGTGGTGATGTCCAATTCAAGGTGTGATGCTGCTCTCCCTGGTAGACAAAGGAGGCAGCCAGATCCCAGATTCATGGCGGATGATCACCAACAAGCCTGCAGTAGGATTGGGGCAGGGCACTGGTTCTGGTACTTTCAAATCCATGGCAGTTAGAGCTGATCCTGTCCTCTGGTCATGGGATTGGGGGCTTGCTGGTCTGACCATGGCTCTCCGACCCCAGACATCTCCTGTGCTTGTCCTTCACCCAGTCACTGTGGAAATTTAATACTGGGACCCTTAAGTTGAAGCCAACCCATGACTACTCTGAGTCCTGGGTTCAGGTGGCCCTCCCTAAAATGACATCTGACCGAGCACTCTCTCGAGGGGATATGGCAGTTGCTTGGACTGGAGTCACTCACCAGTTGTTGCAGCACACAGTGTCCACTGCTCCATTTCACTGGTGCTTTTCTCCCTGAAGGCCTCGGGAGTCTCTAGTTTTGCTCTTCCTCTCATCTCTGGGAGCTAGGAAGAAAGTTCAGATTGCTCCTTCCTTTTTCTGCATTGTGGTCTGTCTCTTCAATGTTTTTGTGGGCTCCAGTTTTCCCTTCAGATATTTCTTGGATCCCAGGAATCCATCTCCCTTTTTCTTTTCTTCCCCAAGTTGTTATTTTCCAGCGTCTGGATTCTAAATTTTGGAGAGGTTGATTTGTTGTTGCTTATTGCTCCGTCTTCCAGGGAGTGTCTTATGTGTTTTTTGGCCTGTTTGGCCATTAGTCTGTGTTTATGATAATTAACTTGATAAGGACTTATAAAATAAGTAAATGAATCTGATGCTGATCAAAAAGAAGCAAAAAAAAAATTTTAATGTGGGTGGAGGGGAAGGAGAAAAAATTGAGATATGTTATGTACTTTTGCCAATTTCCCACAATGAATGTAATCATTATGTACTGTAAACATGTTAGAAATTTTTAAAAAAGAAATTAACCTGAGGGCCCAGTGAAAGGCTATGTTAAATGACAGCCTCCTCTGTGTGTGCAGGGTGAGTGTGTAACCTTGGGGACCAGAGACTAAATGTATAATACACTTGGAGGAAGAACCACAGGCTCCTTCTGATTATATAAATGTAGCATGGTAAGAGCTTACTATCCTGTGAAAAGTGTATAAGTGTATACGTTGTTAGCTTTCATTTGGCTTTTAAAAGCAATCACCAGTCTTTGGCGAGAGGACAGGATTAGACAGTGATGAGGTGGCACATAATTGGAGCAGCTCCATTTAAACCTAGACTTTATTCTAGAAACAACTGTGACTGTGGAGTGAGGGTGCTTTAATTTCACATTCCACTTCAGATTGATGAACAACCTTGGGATTCTTAGACAATGTTGAAAGGGCCCTAAAGAGATTCTTGGACTACCTGCTGCTAAGTCAGGTATGTGCATGAAAAGTTGTTGGAAACATAAGAACAGCTGTTGCTGTATTTCACTCTGAGTACCTGGAGTGCTCACATTAATTGCACAGTACTGGGACCCCAATAGCCCACTAGATGCCTTTGCAGTTCAAATGCTCTGATGCGTTGTCTTTTTGCCCTTTAACAGCATATTCACTGGCTCAGACATCAAGGCTAGAAAGGACTCCAGGTGAGGTTTGGCTAAACAAATAAGGTGTTCTTGGGTGTCAGAGAATAGGTAAAATCTATTTTGTTTTGTTACAATTTAAATTCTGAAAATATAATGATATTACCAGAGTCCAGAGTTGGGAGCTTTCACATGTATGGAGTTGGCTAGGATCTAAACGGGAGCTACTGCAGTACCCTCCCCAATCCCATTAGGCCAGCATCCCCAGCCCCCTACATAGTTATTTGCCATTCCAACTGATCTGTATTGGCATCTCCAAAATGTGGGCATGGGATTGCTTTAGTATACTTCATTGACTTTATCAATAAGTTCCACTGCCACTTTTCCTTTATCTTTTCGTAGTGCCCCCCACCAATGCACACAGATACATAACTGGATCAGTATTTTCTATAACTCATTTCATAAAGAATGCCCAGAAGTCGTTCTCAACCTACACCCCTACTGTTCTGTCACTTTCTCTCCTGTGCATGACTGCCTGCACAACAGTAGGTATAGTGACTGACTGTGCACTACCTCCATCCGTCTCCTGCCCTCATAGTCTTTCCAGGAAGACTGAGTTTTTATAACTGGCAATCTAACTGGCATTTGCTATTTTAAATAAATGTACCCATTTTTCTGGGCCAAGGTATGGCACCTTAGTAATCACTATGTGATTCTGTAGCAGATAGAGAGGACCCAGAGATTTTTCTTTCCAGACCATATGCCTGTGGCCACGGCTAGTAACCATGGGATGTCTCAGGAAAACTTTTATCTCTGAAAGCATTCAAAGGGAAGATTCATAAAGCAATACTATACAATAAGACAGGCCCTTGTCTTGCTTCCATGTTTTGTTTTGTTTTTTTCCACAAAATCTTTCGCTCCAGAAATGTAAGTTTGTGCTGCTGGGCAGTGCTCCTGCCCAATGTATCAAAACATTTTGTGACTGTTTGAACCATGTGACCTTTCACGAATGTTCTATTAAACTCCACCCCCTTACAAGAATGTTGGTAGGCTCTGCCCCTCACAAGAATGTTTTGTTAAGCTCCGCCCCCTCACAAATATACTGTTAAGCTCCGCCCCCTTGTGAGAATGTTCTGTAACTCTGCCCCTCTGCTTCAGTGAGCATACTTGCCTACCCTGTAGATCCCTGTTTAAGGAGGCTCTCGTTTCTGGTAGAGTGCTCAGACTTCGAGTATGAACTCCTCTGAGCCTGAGGCATAGTAAGGTTTTTCTCCACCCCTTCGAGTGACTATAGGATTCTTGAGTCTTCAAATTGTAACACTGTAACACTTGGCTGTGCCTCAGAGCTACAACTTATGGGTATAGCACTGAGCTGCTCTGCCTTGCCACAACAAGATGAGGAGTAATATACATTTATGTTACCCTTTGTCCCTAGCCAGGTAAACAGAGAAGGAAGAGATTCTGTTGCAGAAGGTTGGGAAGTGCAGAGTGGGTGGTCACAGTTCCTTCTCTTTGTTTGGCAGTCATTGTGTGTAAATCAAGTACATGACTCCAGTTTTCTAAGGTCCCATCTCCTCCAGGTAGCTATCCAACCCAGACAGACCCCCAAATGCCTGGTAAAAACACTTTCAGTTGAGCATTGGTCTATTTAGGACTCTCAGTTGGATCCTGAAATGTTCTTCATTGTTTAGACAAACACATTTTGAACAGCCATCCCTAGAAAACTCAGACTGGTGACTTATTTAGTAGGCAGTAGGAGTAAAGAATAGTTTCACACATATTCTGCCAAAAACACTAAACAACCTGTTGGTTTTGTCTCCTAGCAGCACAAAGAGAAGACCTTCTCTTGTAGAATGGCCCCATTATAAACTCCTCTGGGAATATGAGTATTCTCATGCAGTGTAATTCTTCTTTCCTGGGGCCTCCAGTGGGCTGGTTGCACAGTAGGAGTTCAGTCAGGAGTAATGGCTGATGGTACTAACACTGTGGGCCTTAAATTTTGGCTAATGTGTCAAATGTGCTCTTCTTTTGTTCTCCAGATGTCCCTGGGGTGGCTTCAACCACTTTCCTGGTTTCAAAGATCCTTGACCGGACCATTGTGGAAAGATTGATAGTCTGAGACAGGAGACCCTTCCCAACCCACAGGAAAATCCGTGTGCCTCTGCTGTGGATGTGGCCGGGACTCTGGCCAGATGACACGGCTCTTGGATGGAGGCCCCTCATCTGTACTGCCTCCATGATTTCTTCCTTTTGCCACAAAAATCCCTGTTCCTCCCAGCTACTCTGCACCTGCTATCCAGTTCACCAAACCCCCAGCCAGATTTCCTCTTCCGTAAGCCTCCCTGTTACTTCCATGATGCCCCAGGAAAAGTATCTTCATTCATCTTCCTTTTTGCTTCCTCACATTTTCCATAGCATCATTCAGAAAGCTTTCTACCTTGTCCTACACTGCTATTTCCAAGCCAATGTTTACTGTAATCTACCATTAATTTTAACCCTTAAATGTGGTTCAAGTGTAGAAATTTTCAAATATATATGAACACTGAGGTAGAAGTAAAATGAATGCCCAAGTAAGTACACATGACTCAGGTTCTCTAGCTCTGAATTCATGGCCAAGCTGGATTTGTCTCTACACCCACCCCTAACACTATCACTGGATTATTTCAAAGAAAATCTAAAATATCATATCATTTTAATCTATACATCATTCAATATTTATCCCTAAGAGATAAGGGATCCTAAAAATATCGTAATACCATGCAACAACTAAATGGCACTGCTCAGACCTCTCCAATTAACCAGTCAATTTTTTAAAAAATTGATTTGAGTCAGGATGCAAAGATGACCATCACACATTTATTTCTTTCATGTCTTTTATGTCCCTTAAGTCCTTTAAAATCTAAAATATTCCCTTACCCCAAACCACCAGTTTCATTAAAAAAGCTAGGTCATCTGCCCTGTAAAGTCTTCCCATTTGAGTTTTGCTGATTATACCCAATAGTGTGTTGATCATTCTCAGTTCTACCATCTGTAGAATTAGGATAATACTTGCCCTATTTACTTCATAGCCTTCCTATTAAGATCAGATAAGAACATGTATGTCAGGTTGTTCTAATAAATAAGGAAATTGTTTTCTATAATGTTCCAAAACAAACCACATTCACACGCCAATGCTTGCATAAACATTTACTAAGATACAGCCAAGAGAGATGTGTCAGGTCCTTCCCGAGAGCACAGACTTCTTTATTGGTGTGTAACAGGGCCCGGGGGCTAGATGCACTGTATAATCAAAATCAAATGCCAGCTTTTTTGCAGACTTGGTCAAAGCATCACAGCCCTAAACACCATTTAAACTGCAAGAAATCTGAGCATTTCCTAGCTTTGTTTTTTATTTTACTTGACATATACATTTTAATGTTAATGTTCATTGCAGAAAAAATAAAAACAAAAAGAACTCCTATTTAAACTTAGCAGAAAGCTGAGCCATCAGTGTGAAGGACAATGTGAATGCAGCTGCTTTTCATCCATAATTAACTACATCAGAAACATGCTGCCATTCTCAGGGGCTTTAGTGACACATGCACATTAACAGTGAGGGCCATGAGTTTCCACCCAGTATCTTCTCTTTACTCTGGGTCCTTGTCCTCATCTGAAAAATGGGGGACAGACTTCTTTGCGACAACATTGTCCAGCCTCTGTCCTTGTAGATACGGATTGACACTCTGAAAAAATGATGGTTTGGTGTTATATGTGAACATCAGAAACAGATATCTCACAAAAGAAGTGAAAGGGAATTGTTTCTTACTTGTTGGGTTAATGACAAGGTAACAGTGTTACATGCCACCCGCCAAAAGATTACCTGGTGCACTAATTAATACTTCAGAGACTTATGAATACAAGTCAACAATTGTGTCTTTCATAAAACCATAGAGTTCTTTATCAAATGCAATATGGCTTTTAAAAAATTATTATTTGGGGCATGAAAATTTGGGGTAAACCAGCTAAACTAAGCTCTTGCTAATAACTTAGATACCATGCTCCACAGGAAAGAGAATTGTTATTCTATGTCCCTATTCAGATAGGAGAAGAAATCTGAAGAACATTAAATTATTTTACAAAAAGAGTGTTCTGAAATAGGTGACAGAGCAGGGCCAAATGAGAATTAGAATCTGAGAATTGGTCCCAGTCATCCTGTGGCTGTGACTGATTCTTCCATGCAAGAAAACACTAAAGATATTCATTAAGGAAGGCACAAGTGATCATTTGCACCCTCCCTAAGTCAAATTCAAAAGGTGAAGAAAAAGATAATTCTGGAAGTCTACTTCGTTTTTGTTCAAGACTCCATAAATGTCTTATTTGTGATATTCCAAATGACTCAGAGTTTTTCCATTCCTTCTCTAATACCTATCTATTTTTTGAGGTTTGGATTTGAGCTAGTAATTGAAGCTTTACAACATAGTGTTTAGCAAGCAGAAAAAAATTCAAAAGATTTGGAAGATATTTGTTTATTTAAGTTGACTTCCAGTAATGGAACAAAAATATGAAAAAGAGGCTGCAGTTACAGATGACCAGCAATGCCATTGTGTGCCAAGACCCCACGAACAGAAGGAGGCAGCTCGTTCACAGGTAAGTCTCTCTTGCCCATGGGACTGACCTGCCATGGTTCCTTAGAAAGGTTAGCAGAATTCTCCAAAAGAGAAAGAGTAGAGGCTGAGCTTGGTGTTTAAATGTCTTTCCACATTCTGACTGCTAAAAGCATGAATTATTAAAGACACAGCTCACTCTGCAGAAATCCATCTCAAATAAGGTGAGAATTACAAAGTGAGCAAGGCTCTCAGCTATAAAAGTAGCATATCATTTCCAAAACATTCAAAACAAAATTTTTTCTATTGGGTATTGTCACTTAGAGTGGTCTGGCCTATCCTGGGGGATCTGGGTAGCCAGAACAAATGTGGACTGAAAAAGTATTTTCAATAGCATAAATATTTTTTCTATTTAGTGATAGCATTCTAAAATTTCTATTATATTAAATGAATATGAGATGCTCATGATTATCGAATATCAAATATCATGGGGCAAAGTCCTAAAGGGAAGAAAATTAATAGGGGGGAAAAGAAGCAGTCACTTGAATTTTTTGGATAAATGCTTAACTGTCAGGATTGAATCCAACACTTAAGAGTAGTAATAATAAGGAGCCTAGGTTTTCATTGCATTCTAAAGAGTGCAAGGCACTTATATTTTTGTCTTCACACTCAGGTGAGGACTAGTTAGCTTACACGGAGAACATTATTCCCTTTTCACAATTGGAAGAACCCCTGAGAATGGATCCTTGCTTTGGTGTCTCCTAGAAACCCTCAGCAGATGATTAGCCTCACTGAGGGATGCCTTGATTTTTCAAAAAATCAAGCCCATGATTTCTTTATATTGATTCATGCCCTTGAGGAGGTGGCTAAAGTTTTTGATCAAGATGGGGACACCCATCTGGTGCTGGAGGAGGCAACTTCTGTTTTCTCAATAGTTCTGAGTCTTGTGCCTTATGGTGTGAAAATGGGTCTTTATAGATGCCTGAGAATAGGAAGAATTTGATATCTTTGGGTCAATGTGACCTTTATTTTCCTAAATTCTAAGCCTTTCCTATGTGGAGGAAGTTGAGGCCAAAGTAAAGTCCTTTGTAATATGTGTCTTAGCCAGAATTCTGAGTTTTGGTAATCATGGGTCTCATGGAAAAGCGACCTCGCTTGTGACCCACTGTCATTCAGGGTCAGGACCCAAGGAATGGTGGGCCAGGAAGTAAAGACAAAACTGCATGCTGAGTTATTCACTTGGGGTCAGTCAATGGTCTTATTTGGAAATGTCCCCTTTGTCCCTTGGGGAGATATATAAGCCATCTTCCTGGTAAATTATATGTATTTTGAGTTCCTAGAATAGAATTTCTTGATGTTCTCTCAAAAACACATTACACTTTTCCTGTCACCATCTGCCACTGAAAGCTGCAACCACCAACAAAACCCCCTAATAATCCTGTTAACTCTCCCAAACTAGATCTGTTTCCAGACGTAACAACTCTCTGCTTCTCTCATAAGAAACTGGCTGTGGGGCCAGGGATTTAGCTCAGTGGTTTCCCCGCCTGCTGCGCAAGCACAAGAACCTGAGTTCGATCCCTGGTACCAAAAAAAAAAAAAAAAAGAACAAGTACTTGGGGCCAGGGATTTAGCTCAGTGGTTTCGCCACCTGCTGCGCAAGTGCAAGGACCCGAGTTCGATCCCCAGTGCCAAAAATAAATAAATAGATAGATAAATAAATAAATAAATAAATAGAAGAAACTGGCTGAGGGTCTTCAGTGTACTGTTGGGCAGCACAGCGGCCAGACGATTCATGTTGAAGCCTGAAATCCACACCTCTTATAGCCCTCTCTAAATTTGGTAAAACTATTCAAAATGATCACAGTTACTGCTGTCCAGATTCTCAAATTTTGCCAGGATTCAATTACTTACTATTCTGAATAGTATTCTTATAGTAATTTACTGTGTAATAATGAGTATTCCTTCTCTTCCATCCCCTCCAATCTGGTCAGTAAAAAAGGCAAATGTCCAGGCCTTTCTGTCTATAAGATGCCAGAGGATTAGCAGAATAGACATTGATCACTTATTAAGTCTCAATTCCATAAAATGCATTAGAAGCCCAAAGCAAATTTGGCGTTCCGCTTTATATGAGGTGACACTATATATGTAGTAGCTAAATACAGAGCACTCAGATGAAGGTCCCACCTGGACACCCTGAGGATAATTAGCAACTAATTCAATCAACCCAGCAGTTTGCAAACAAATATGACAGATCAAGGAAATTTCACATCAGTCTGGCTGAGCCAAGAGGAAAGAGATGTAGGAGAAATGAGGTTTATTTGCCTCATTTTTTTGCTCCCGTGTTCCTGGTACAATGATGGCTTGGAGCATGCAGTTTGACACTTCTTGACTACTGTCTTGTGTTTTTATGTAATTGATGCAGATGTGCCAGTGGTTTTGTCCATGGCCTGCGGGCCCTCTGAAGGAAGACCTACCTTCATGTACTCCCTAGATCTCCCACCCAAGTTGGGGGATCAGTACACATCCTCTGACTGGAAGGAAGGATGGAATCGCCACAAAACTGACCATTCCACTGAATATGACGTGCTAACACGTGGGGAAGTTATCCTAGAAGTCAAGAGCAGACGTTTTAGGTGTGGCCCTGGTCACACAGGACCTCTGTTCAGCCCTCAGCGTTGCATGGGACAGGATCCTGCTGCTTTCCAACAGCTGAGGGCTCCCACTTGTCAAATGCCGCGCTACACAAACAGGTCTCCCCACAACAGCCCAGCCAGTGCACGTTACCCTGCGCTTCCGCCTCTGTCCTCCCTTCATCTTCTCATACAGGAGTTTCTTATTCTACAGTGGGGAGAAAAGAAAACACATAAGCAGAAGTATGGATCAAATTTGGTGAACGTCTGTTTTAGAAGCAATGCTTGGTGTGTCTCTTGGATATTTGCATACACATATTTTGGAAACAAAGCTAGATGAAAGGAATGTCATGTCAGAAAGATAGACCACAAGTGCAGCTTTCATAAAGCCCTCTGCAGGGCCCTGAGGCACACAGTGTCATCAACAATCACATAAATAGCAAAATATGGCATTTTATAAAACACAAGGGAGCTGGAAACCCATCTCCTCATTTTGAACAGCCTTTGCTTAAAATGAACAATTTTATCTCACTATTGAACTCCCTTTTTATGAACAGTACACATAAACTGTTCTCCAAAGCAGTGTCTAACTATTAACAACCATCTTCTGTGTAAATAAACAAGACCCTACAACTTCTGCGCCCCTCTCTTCTGTGGCTTAATTCAGTGCCCCCAGTCAAGACAATCGGAAAACCATTTGGTCTATAACATTTTTAATAGAATAAACCTTTTAAAAACTGCCAAAAAACTTCTTGGCAGAAAGGCAAGGGGGAGTAAAAGGGCTCTGTTACCACAGTTTGTATAAGTGTTTCCACATATTGCTGCGTTTCAAGCACACGACTTAAATGAGCTCAGAATATCAGACACATGCTCAACACATTTCCCATATACTGAGATGATAAGAGACAGAATGCTTAACCTGAGGCAGAATTGGGTATTTCACTTGTGTTGCTTTATTTATTTGTTCTTTTTAATCAGAAGGGAAATAATGTATAAAAGAGGTGAGTCAATGTCCTCTAAAGAAAATATATTGATATTGACTTAAAAAAAAATGACAGTTCTGATGAGGAACAAGCTTATATAGCACTGGCATCTCTGAGCCATTGGTTATAAAAGTGGTTTTTTTTTCTTCCGTAATTGTAGGTGTGAAAGTTAAAGTGCCAAGTACCAAAAGTGAGCATCATCATTTTCACAGCCCTTAAAATCTACCACACCTGCAATTTGCCACACTTATCCCTCACCTGACCTCAACTCTGCAGGGAGGCTATGCCAGGTGGGAAGGGGCCTCACTGTCCAAGCTGGCCATGGCTTTCCTACTGCTCGGCTGAGGAACAAACAGCTCCAGTGAATATTGCAAGGGAGACAAGGCAGGCGTGGGGATACTGTTGCCGGACTTGTTCCCTTCAGTCTGTGAATATAAACAGTGTCTGGTGCACAGAGGATGCTCTGCGCATTGGTGTCGGAGCCAGGGAAGGGAGGCTGTGCAGGAGGAGGGCGAGAACAGTGACCCTTCCTATGCACAGTCCTGTCCAGTTGCCTGAGCTGGCAGAGTGCTGAGGGCCCTGGGAGCTGGTGCCATGGGGTAGACTGCCAACCACTCCTGGCACGGTTTCTACTGGGCCACCAGCAGGGTGAAGGCAGAAGCATTTTAATCCCTTCTAGATTGAGAAGCAGATTACATCCATAAAAGCCTTCATTCAAAAAGAAATACAGAAGGTCTGGCAAGTCTTCCTCTCAAGGATGGTCCTGGCATTACCCTGAGAGCTAGGATTAGGATAAGCAGATCAATGCTTCCTCACCCCTGCAGCAAAGTGGCTGGGCATTCTTCATTAGCCCTGTTACTGTCTGGATTTAAACACAGGGGTTGGCAGGTATAGTGTGGGTTTAAAATACACAAAATAAATGAGGAGAAACCAATCATTTCTTCTGATACCCACTCATTCATTGGTGATTCCCAGGGGAACAGCGAGCCTGCTTTCCATGAGAGTAGCAGGTTTAAATTCATGATGAGGGCTTCCCATTGTGCCATCAAGATTTTGGACACCCGCCCAGTTCCGGGTTTCAAATTCCATTCCATTTAGGAACTAGGGTGGGAGGAGTGGGGGCTTCTTGGAGAAATATCTGATTCTAGGGCTAGGGCAGGAAAAGTATAAGGATGAATGAAGTTGGAATATCTCACTGGAAAGTAAGGAAAGTGATCAAAAGTGACGGAGTCATGTCAGAGGGAAAGAAAAGGCAGTCTGAAGGGACTCCAACTGGCCAAATTAGGACGGTATGAATGTCAAAATTAATAATAACAAGAATTCATGAATCCAGACTGATACCAAATAAATAAGCACATTTATAGATGCATGACTAAGAAGTGGGAGGCAGGGATAACCAGGGAAAACTTTCAGAAAGAATAGGAGGGTGAGAAAAAAAATCACCATTTTGCAACTATTCTAGTTATAATTGGTTCTGGTAAACATCATCTAAGGATGCTAAATGTGTTGGTTAAAAGTTTAACAGGGAACAGAATATCTGTGCAGTCTCAAAGTATTTTCCTACAGATAAACTATTAATTTCAATGAAGAAATGATGACCCTACACTGGAGAAATGCAGTGGACACGACTTTAATAAAAGGAACAAATTTAACGCCACCAATCACAGGAAAAATAATACGTGCTTAGTATAAAGTACTAAGAAAAAATATCAAAAAGGCGTAAGTATGCAGAAGCTTAGCCATGTTTGACAACAATTAGTTGTATATTTCAAAACATGTGACAGAGAAGATTTTTTTGAATGTTCCCAACACAAAGAAATGATCAATATTAAATACTATAGATATGTTAATTACCCTAATCTGATCATTACACATTGTATGTGAAGATTAAAATGTCACATTATACCCCATAAATATGGACAATTATTATGTATCAACTAAAAGCAACTTTTCAAAGTATAACTTAAGTTTAATCACAAAGAAGCTTAGGACAAACTCAAACAGTAGACTTCAGACTTGTTGAGGTCATGAAAGACAAAGAATGTAAGAAAAGGGTCCTGTCCGCCATTTCTCCTAAGGTTCAGAATCTGGATATGATCAGCTATTGATGAAAAGGTGGGCAAAGCCTTTGGAAAAGAGAAGCTTTTGCCATTTGAGACAGCTTTTGAGAGGACTACTACACGAACACATTATGAGTAATGAGCCATGAAAAGGTAATTTATTCAATTTTCAAAGAACTCCGAAGTCAGATGATTGGGTTCAATTGCCTGCTCTGCCAATCAGCACCCTATGTTGCTGAGTAGGCACTCAGCTCCCCAAACCTGCATTTTCTCATCTATAAAATGAGAGTGGGGCCGGGGATTTAGCTCAGTGGTTCCACCGCCTGCTTCGCAAGCACAAGGTCCTGAGTTCGATCCCTGGTACCAAAAATAAATAAATAAATATAAATAAATAAAATAAGAGTGATGAGGATGGGCAAACTGAATTAGATAGTTGGGGTAGGGTATTTAGCATAGTATCATACACATAGTGCATGCTTAAAAAACACTACTATTTACTACTGCATTCTGTAATACAATTATTCTTTCTTGGCCTATTCCCATTACCTAACACAAAGCCTAGAAGGCATATGATGTGCATTTAATAAATATGTCTTGATACATGAACAAAGAGGGAGACATGCAGGAAACATGACAGATACTTATATTTATGACATGTGAATCACTGCTAAAGATGCAGCTAAACTCTGGCTAACATCAGAAACAGAGAAGCATTACCAGGAAATAAGGAAACAGGGATTTATGTGGGGTTCTATTGTGAAAGATGATTAATTACTTGTTAACTTAAAGAACGGTTGAGTTGAAGACAAGTTTGAGATTATCATTCTATATAAACTCAGAGGAAGGTTTGCGGATCCCAGCTTAGAATAATGAGACACACTCAATTCACACTCCTATGTGAAGACCAAGCAAATATGTTTCACTACTAGGTGGTAATGAGAAAATAAACAAGGAAACAAATTTAAACAAGCACATAATTGATGATAAAAGGTGTGTAAAAATTGTTCTGATCATTGATCTGTGACTGTCTTTTTCATATGGTTCTTAATTCTAATTGTTTGCTCTGATTAGACAAAAAATGGGAATGACCGAGAGAAATTCAAGTCATTATTTTGAAAAGGAAACACAGAAAGAGAAGGATAGTGGATGGGCCTAACTGGAATGCTGAGAGTGAGTGGATCTTGGTGAGAGAAATCTGTAAAAGTTTTCACAAAGAGGTCAGAAAATTTGGAAAGGGAGAAGTTTCTATCTCCCTGATTCCACAACACCATGTGGGCTCTCTGCCCTCACTTGGATGTTTTCTCGTGTCCAGCCTCTAGTTAAACTGGATACATTCCCACCTGAGCCTTGGGGCTGCCCTTATTGGTGCTTTGACTTCCTTGGCAGCCACTGTACCAATGAGGTACCATGGTCCCCAGCCCTGGGTTTCCCTTCCCCCTTGGCTTTCGTCGTTCCCAGCAACTGCACCTGGCTCTTGCAGTATAGCTAGAACCAGAAGCTGAGAAGATTCTCATGCCATTTATCCCAAACACAAGACTGTCAGCTCTTGGAAGAGCAGTACCATGTCTTGATGAATATGGCATACTGAGTGCACAGCACCATACCCGGACCAAAGCAGCCTCAATAGCTTCCATTTTCCTTTGCACCTTGTTGAACAGGCTCGATATCTTCTATTTGCTCCTTGCTTCAGTACTTTGGCAATACTTTGCCCATCTCTTGAGATCCCTCCCAGTGCTCCTCTGTGATCTTCTGGTCTCTCCCTCCCTCTCTCTGTTCCTTTCCTTCCCTTTTTTCTCCCTGTCTTCTTCTCCTCTCTTTTTAAAATGCTTTCAGAGGAAAAGTTAATTATTTATCATCTATTTTATATAGACCTAGAATCTCTCTTCTTTCTTCCTTTCACTACATTTACGTCAGATAATTCTAGTTAGGCTCCCTCCCTTGAAATTTCATGGATTCTTATTTTCTTCACTATAATTATAGCCATCATAACAATTGCCATATTTTCTTCCTGTCCATAGCTCCTTCTCCTTTTATTTCATTTTTTGATATGCCATTAGGATAACTTGTACAGAAATCTTTCACAATTACAGTCTCTATTCCAAAAACTATAGGCATTTTTCTTTTTAATTCACTGTGTTAAACTCTGCTAGTAGGATTGAAAGGGGCTCCACAAACCAGTTCTCCCTCACATTTTCCCTGAAACAGTACAGAAGGAAAGAAGGGAGGGAGTCCCCACTTTTTCACATGGCTCCCACATTTAATTATTTAGGCCTTACCACAGGGCCCTAGACATATCCGCATTCAGTTTTCATCTTGTTTGGCTCACTGTTCCAGCCTGCTGGAATCTTCTTGAATGTCAACTCTGTCATCCAATGTTACCCTTCCAACTTTGTCTCATCCTCTGAGAATCTGATAAGTATATGTTCCACATCTTTATTGTAAGGATTGATAAAAATATGGAGTGGGGTGGTGCTAAGACATGTAGGACACGAGGTAAAGTCTCCCTCCCTACTGACATGGGTTCTTTAACAAGCTCCCTTTTGGTGATATTCTGTTGCCTGGGCTGGATTGCTCTACTTCTCCCAATAGGAGGTCCTAAAAGATCTTGTCAAAAATGTTACTGACGTCCAAACGCACCATGCTCATTTCATTCCCTCATCAAGCTTGCAAGTAAATGAATACTGCTGGCTAGTCAAAGAACACAACTAGGTTGACAAGATTTGTTTTTAGCACACCAATGCCAAATGGCCATTTCTCTTTCCCAGTCCTTATAAACAACTCCCTAACTGACAGCTGTACACACTTGCCTTCGACTGACAACAAGCTCACGGCTTCACATGTAGAAACATTTTCTCTTTCCATGAAGCAGAATTATATGTCTGTTTCTAATCTTTGAGATAGTTTTTTCTTGATTCTCCATTAATCTAAAGGGAGATCAAATCCAAAAGTCCAAAGATCAAATCCTCAAGTTTTCTCATTTTCCTTTTCTTAAAAATCACTTTGATAAAATCCTATGGGCGCCTGAAGAACTGGTGAAATGTGAGAATGCATCATGACACAGGCTGTGGGGTAGTCCAGAGTTGAAGCCTCTGGAGACTGGAGACGGATGTTATCCATTTAGGCTATGCTTTCTTTGGATGGATTTGGTACTGCTGCTAGACCCATGAGTGTGGTTTGGGATGATAGTCATTTAAAGTCCCTCTCAACTGGATATTTCTTGAAAACTGAGCTTCTAAATATTTTTTCTTCTCTCCCTCCACCCACAGTGCTCATCTCTGCCATCCATGCCTTCAGAGAACCACATGCAAGCCTACTAGCAGCTGTGTGTCACTTACCCACTTTCCCAAGCCTGGGTAGTCATGTTCTGGATCAAAAAGGTGCTGGTGCAACTGGAATTCTCGACTGAACTCCGCTGTGTCAGGGGTGTTTTCTAGGCATCCATCATCTGCTGCAAACAGCCAAAGGTTTTGAGGAATGGCCAAGGCACTGATTGTTATTCCAAGAGTTAATTCATCAAAAACATCAAGACATACAAAAGGCAGAGTGTATTCCTATCAGCCCCTCTGAGTCCCTGTCCCCTGTCTCCCTGTCTGATAGGACTGCTTATCGCAGCTCCCACTCTTGTAGCAGAGACCTGACTTGTTGGCTGTCTGCTAAACCCACTTCCTTTTCCTCCTTGGCACACAACTAGGCTAATTTTCCCACCTTGCTTTGTGATCAGGTAGAGTCATACACCTAAGTTCGGGCCAACAGAATGTGGGCAGATACGATGTATTCCACTTCTAGGCCTGGCCCATGAGAACCTCCTACAATGGATGCTCTGTTCTCTACCCATCACCATCACCTGCTGTCTGCATGCTGCATGATGCCACCCAGGGCCAGGTGACTATCAGTGTAGGAGAGTTTAAGGTGCTGAGCCATCCACCTTCCTGCCCCTCACCCAGCCAGGGCAGGGCTTCACACACAAGTGAGAAATTTTTTTTCTGTTGAGCCACTAAAATATTTTATCTCTTACAACAGAAATTATTTTCTTAACTAATATACTTCCATTCCACATCATTTCTGTTTTGTCCTGGGTAAGCTCTTTAGAAAACACTTCAGCACCTTTGAGGAACCATATTATACAATAAGAACAGTAATCCTCAGTGCTTGATGTTATGTGTTGTAGTAGTAACGGCTTTCTCTTTGGAGTCAGACCAGAGCTCAATGATCAGTGATAGATTACCCCTTGGTCTGATCCCCAGTACCACAAAAAAAGGGAGAGTCAGATAGGGAAAGGATGGCAAATTTTGTGCAAGGCTTTGGAGTGGGAAGAGGGTCACTTTTTAAAGGGATAATGATGCTTGGAAGTCAATACTGAAAGGGAATCTATTTAAAATTAGTCAAGTTGTGTTGCTCTTGGGACTGAACTAGAGGCTTCCAGCAGCCATAAGCATGCAGTCTCTCCGCTCCTAGCAACTTGAAGCTAATGTGGGAGTCCTTAGCATTCTGAACAAATCCCCAAAGTCACTTGAAGATGGTTCCCCACTTTCCACTGAGCTATGTCTACTTTCTTCATCTAAAGCGATCAACATGTAGGAAAGGTATACTGGACAGAGGTTCCAGCAGCCAGCCTGCACATGGCCATCTGTAACCTTTTCATAACAGTTTCTCAGGTACCTCTGAGGGGGTCAAGACAGACATTGAGATAAAACACTGCTCTGGAACTCGAAGATCTGAGTCTACAGATGTGCTCTAGAGTTCATATCCTAACCCTGGGGCCAAAGGAAGTCTCTGCCCTGGGTCACAGAGGATTCTCCGTGAATCAGGTCTTCTTCTCAAGCAACTTCATACAAATAATGGCTAAATTTTGCAAGTTATTTTCCTTTATAGTTCACCAACTGTGGTAGAACAAGTAATGTGAAATATGTTACCTTAGTGGAAATGTAGAAAGGGATGGCAGATAATATGCAAGCAGAGCTGGGATTTTCTGTACCTGCATCAGCTCATGTGGACTGCTTGCCTCTCAGAGTGCTAGGAGCACAAAACTAACTCTATGACATTCTTTTTTCTTTCATTGTAGCCTAGAAGTACACTGTTTCTTTAAGGTACTATGTCAGTCCTTTGACAGATGAGGAGACAAAGACCCAAGGAAGTGAAAGGATATGTTGTAGTTAACAGTAGAACTCAGATCTTTTGGTTCAAATTCTAGGTCTCTTTCCATCTCTTACAACAGCAGGTCTCAAACTTTGGCATGCACCAGAATCACTTGGAGGGCTGATTACATGGATTGCTGTCTCAGATTCAGTGAGCTTGGCAAAAGGTCTGAAGCTTTCCATTGCTATTAAGATTTGGCTAAGGCTGATGCAGGGATCTCACTTTGGGTACTGTGGCACTACACTATTCTAACCAACCTAACCATACCCCCATGGAGACTGCTGTTCCCCAAACTCGGAACTGTTTTTTTTTTCCTACCCATCCAACCTACAAGCAAGTAAAATGTGGCTGAAGTGATTGAAGCCAAGCAGTGACTCAGCTTTTCCTGCCATCCTGGGCCAGCAGCCCCATATTAGCTACTCTGGTTGCTGTTCCATCTTAAGAGGGAGCTCTGCACCCCATAGGAAACAGAGGAGACCTCACCATAAGTGAAAATAGAGAGAGAGTGCATTGTAGTCCATGTTAGAATTTCCATTTTCCCCTAAAGCCTCTACTGTCCATGATGACCCACAGGCTGTCCATTACCTGTTTTGCCAACAGGACAGGGATTTGGAGGGTCAGGGTAACCCTGATCCTCGCTGAAGTCCTTAGGAATGTTGTCGCCAGTCAACTCTGCCACAATGTTGGGGATGTTGCCAAAAGGACCCAAGTGCTGCAGACCTTCATGTGCTCCACCTGCCAGGAAATCAAAAGTACATTCACTGCAGTGCAGGTAAATTCATTTCACCTCATATTCAGTCCGGCACTCACACCATACAGGCAAAGCACTGTGCTTCACGCTGCAGGGACAGAAAAATAAATGAAACAGTTCCTGCCCTCTAGGGGTTTAGAAATTCAGCTGCAGGAACAAACACATTCTGTACATATACCATTTACAAACAAGGCATATTGTATCCATGCTGTAATAGAAATGTTAAGACAGCTTTAACAGTCCAGGGGCATGGAATAGGAGAGATGTCTTTTGGCTGTTGGGATGGGAGGGAGGGCTTCTTGGCTGATTGGAACTTGTATGGCACTGATACAGGTGGGTGGGATGCTGGAAGCTGGCCCTAGAGCTGGGTGAGGGATGGGGACAGGTAGGGAGGCAATTGCAACCCGAGTACAACCGACTGAAAGAATATTATGAGAAAAATGGTAAGGAGCCAAGCATTTTGGCATGCTACTGTATTCCTAGATACCTGGGAGCCTGAAGCAGGAGGATCAAAAGTTCAAGCCACCTTGGGCCATTTAACAAGACCCTATCTGAAAATAAAATCTAAAAAGACCTGAGGATGTTGAATGCCTCTGGGTTTAATGAGAGAGGGAGAGAGGGAGAGAGAGAGAGAGAGAGAGAGAGAGAGAGAGAGAGAGAGAGAGAGAGAGAGAGAGAGAGAGAGAGAGGAGGAGGAGAGGAGGAGGAGGAAGAGGAAGAGAAGAAGGAGAAAGGGAAGGAGGAAGAGAGGGAGGGGTAAGGTAGAGGCAGGAGAAGAAAGAAAGGTCACTAGCTCGTCACTTAGAATTTGATGTATTGAGTACACTTTTCTGTATGTCTTTTTATGCACAGATTTTTATTCTGTATTCATTTACATTAAAGGACAAGAATCTTTCCATTTGTCTGCAGTTGTCTGTGCCTGTAAATTGCTAATGGCTGTGGTTTTTTTCTCCAATCATAGTAGCACGACATATTAACCATTTCCCTATTGTGAGGCCATTCGTGTTTCCCGGTTTATTTTAGGCCTTTAATTTTTTCCATATTTTGGATTCATCTTTCTCAGGATAAATTCCCAGAAGTCAAATTACTGGGTCAAAGGCCATAAACATTTTTATGGCCCATGATATTGTACTGCCAAACGTTTTTCAAAAAAGAGGTATTAATTTATAAAATATCACCAACAAAATATGAGCATACTATTTTTACAACATCCTTACCAGCACTGGGTTTTATAAAAACAAAATGTTATAATTTTTTTGCTAACATAAATTTGGAAAAATATAATAAAACAGTGATTTCAGAAAGTTACTGGTTTAAATGTCTTTGATTACCATCTCAGTCAAATATTTTCCATATGTTTATTTACTAGATTTAATTTCCTTTTTATGACTTGTCTGTTTATGCTTTTGGAATTATAATGTTTCTCTTATCAATTTGTACAAGTATTTCACATAATAAATGTATCAGGCATTTGGCTTCACATTTTCTGCAAACATTTCCCATGTTGTTTGACTTTTAATTCTGGTAGTTATTATAGTATTTTGTTAACATAAGTTTTTAATATTTGCATAGTCAGATTGCTTTTTCTCTTGTGAGTTCTTCTTGTCCTTCTAAACTTGCAAAATTGTCTCTTCAGAGGTACTACCAACATTTGAGTATTTCTTTGAGCTTCTCTATTTTTTAAATTAACTCTTTAAACCATGTTATTTATTTTAATGTAGGGAAAATATTTTACCTATTATCCCACCAGCATTTGTTAAATAATTCTGTCTTTTCCCACTTATCTCATGCTACCAACACATGTCCAAGCACCTCATACATCCCCAACCCTTCTCAGAAGGCAAGGACATAGAGCTGAGTATGAACAACTTTCCTCACATTATTTGATTTACTACTTATAAAAATGCACTCCAATTTCTGGCCTTTTTACTTCATATCGCTGTAACATTTCATGAGACTCAGAAAGCTTCCTTTCCCAGCTGCAAGAAGAGTACATCTCATGAGGACTTTGTGCACAGAGGCCCCTCAGTGAACAGCCACCTTGCACACAGAAGAGACCAACTCAGAATCAGAAAGTGGCTTGGGATGCATGAAATTAGGACCAAACCCAGTGAATATAATGTCACACTTTCACCTTCATGAAAAGATCCTGCCAACTGGCCAGATTGTCCGCGTTCAGCCAGATGAGGCTCCTTTCTCCCTGCATAAGAATGGGCACTTGTAAGGATTAAAACGAATAATTGATAATTCGAAATAGGAAAAAAAGGTCCAAAAGAGTAGGGGTGGTGGGAGGGGCAGGGGAAAGGAAAGAAGGGAAAGGAAAGATTATGAGAAAAGAAAAAAATGGAAACAAAGTCTATGTAAATAGGGAAGGGTGGAGGGGGTGAAGGGTGCACAGGTAATGGGGAAAAAATAAGAACAAAGATACATCATGTACAGGTAGAAGCACCCAATGATAAATGTAAACATATTGTATACCTAAAATATACCAATAAAAGAATTTAAGCAAAAAAATAAATAAATAAAAAAGAATGGGCACTTGTTTTTGTATTTTCAGTTGAACCAACTCCCTTTTAGGTTGACACATTTGGGGTAGTGGTGAATATATTCAGTAAGATCATGGCTAGATCTCAGTGTCATGAATCATTGTCTTTCTGAAGTGACTTTGTATTGCTCTCCCCATTTATTATGATTGAAGTTAAAATGTGAAAAAAAATCTTGCCTTTTTAAATTCCTCTGGTCTTCAAATGCAGACACCACCAAGTGGCTAGGTTACTTGTTTTGTTAATGCTTATTTTCTACCTTATTTCATTGCTTTGTGATGAGCGTGAGTAGCCTGCAAAATTTCTGCGTTCAAAATTGGTATTTTTAAAATTTATTTTATTGGTACATTTTAGGGATATAATATAATGACATTCATCATTGGAAATTTGCACCTTTACATAATTTATCTTGGTTCTTATATTTGCCCCATTACCCTGCCCTCCCTTCAACCCCTCCATCCCTCCCTATCAATAAAGACTTTGTTTCCATTTTTTAATTTTTTCATATTAATTCCATTCCCTTCTTTCCTTTCCCCCACCCCTCCCACTTCCCCTTCCCCTTTGCCCCTTTTCTTCCTATTTCACATTATCTATTATACCTTTTAGTCCTTATTTACACTTTCAGTTTCTCATACTAGAGAAACTATTCGGTATTTACACATATGTGTCCTATTTCTTTCACTTAAGAGCATCGCCTCAATGTGCATCCACTTAGCTATAAATGTTTCTAATTTCTCATTTTTTATGGCAGAGTAGTACTCCATTTTATATTTTTTAAAAAACACACACATTTTCTTTATCCAGTCTCCAGTTGATGGGCAGTTGGGCTGCTTCCAAGCTTTAGCTATTACAAACGGTGCTGCTATGAATATAGGTGCACATATATCACTGTGGTGTGATTATTTTAATTCTTTGGGGAAGATACCCAGCAGGAGAATAGTTAGGTCAAATGGGATTTCCAGTCGTAGTTCTTTGAGGTATCTACACACTGATTTCCACAGTGGTTGCACCAGTCTACACTCCCACCAGCAGTGGAGCAGGGTTCCTCTTTCCCCACAGCCCCACCAGCATTTGTTATTGGTTGATTTCTTGATAGCAGCCATTTTTTCTGGGGTGATGTGGAATCTCAGTGTTGTTTTCATTTGCATCTCTCGAATGACCAGTGATGTTGAACATTTTTTCATATGTTTATTTGCCATTTCTACTTCTTTGTGTGAGAAATGTCTATTCATTTCAGATGCTCATTTTTGGATTGGACTTTAAATTTGGGAGATTTGATTTTTTTAAGTTCTTTATAGATTCAAGATAGTAGACCTTTGTTTGAGGGACCACTGGTAAAAAATTTTTCCCACATTGTGGGTTGTCTCTTCACTCTGTTGGTAGTTTCTCTTTCTGTGCTTTTTAATAAGAAAAGATCCCACTTGTTGATTGTTTGTTCTAATTCACAGAAAACTGAGGTTTTGTTCACAAAGTCTTTTGCTACCCAAATGTCTTCAAGTGTTCTACCTAAACTCTGTTCCAGCCAGTTCTGCATTTCTGTTTTTAAATTTAGATCTTTAATCCATTTTGATTTTAGTTTAGTGCATGGTGAGAGATATAGGTCTAGTTTTAGTCTTTGGCAAGTTGAAACCCAATTTTTCCAGCACCATTTATTAAAGAGGCTATCTTTCCTCTAGCGAGGGTGTTTGGCTCCTTTGTCAAAGATGAGGTGGCTGAGTGTGTCTGGGGTTGTTTCTGCATCTTCTAATCTGTTCCGTTGGTCCTCAGGTCAGTTTCTTTGCCAGTACCATGCTGTTTTTATCATGGTGGCTTTGTAGTATAGCTTCAAGTTGGGGGTTGTGATACCCCCTGCCATGTCTCTGTTACCTAGAATTGCTTTTGCTATTCTAGGTCTCTTCTGGTCCCAAATGAATGTTTGGAATATTTTCTCAAGGTCCATAAAGTATGCTGCTGTAATTTCAATCAGGATAGCATTGAATCTATATAACAGTTTTGGAATTATGGCCATTTTCACTATGTTGATTCTTCCTACCCAGGAGCAAGGGATGTCTTTCCATTTTCTAATATCCTCTTCAATCTCTCTTCTTAGAGTGCCATAGTTTTCAGAGAAGAGGTCTTTCATTTCTTTTGTTAGGTTCACACCTAGGTATTTTAGTTTCTTGGATGCTATTGTGAAAGGAATTGTTTGCCCTATTTCTCTCTCAGTGAGTCTGTAGTTCGTGTAGAGGAAAGCTATTGATTTTTGTGTGTTAACCTTGTATCCAGCTACTTTACTGATTTTGGTTATTAAGTCTAGAAGACTTTTGGTGGAGTTCTTGGGGTCTTCTATATAGAGTATCATGTCATCTGCAAATAATGACAACTTGACTTCTTTGTTTCCTATCTTTATTCCTTTTATTTCTTTCTCTTGTCTAACTGCTGTGACTAATGTTTCCAAGACTATATTGAACAGGAGTGGTGATAGTGGGCAAAAGTGGTATTTTTCTAGGGCTGGGGATTTAGCTCAGTGGTTCTGCCACCTGCCTTGCAAGCGCAAGGACCCGAGTTCGATCCCTGGTACAAAAAAAAAAAAAAAAAGTGGTATTTTCTTTACAGACTACAGATCATTTTTTGCAAGTATTTCATGTAAATATATAAAAGAAAGTTTTTATATAATCCATAAATGTCTAAATATAACTAATTATTCAACATTTTAATTGTATTCTTTTTATCCTTATTCATATTTTACCATAAGCTGATGGCTGTGTGTTAAAATCTACTACTACAAATAAGTATGTTAGTCTCATATTTCTTTCTCCTTTCATTTTATCATTTTGATGCCATGTAAGTTGACATGTCCAAGGATTTAAATTTCTCATTTTAATTGTGCTAGTAATTGGCTGATAAATGATATCTAATTCATAAGTCATATTTTAATTCCTATTTCTTTTATTAGCTGGCTACTCTCATGGTACTGATTTGTCACTTATTTTTAATTTTTTCTGTATTTTTCTGATGGTTCGTGGTAGCTTCTTTCAGATGTATCCTAGCAACACATATTTATTCCTCTACATAATGAAAAGCTGAAAAACTTGAAGTGATATATCAGTTCCCTCAGCATTTAGGTATGTGAAGCTTTGTATGACCTTGGCACTACAGCCACCACTGTGCTTGCTATAGGGCATGATCTCCAGTGTATCAATACACGTCTCAACTTTTGAAAGCACCCAAGCATGAAGTGCCAGGAATTATCCAACTTGGCTCAAGGGAGAGTACATGTCTTAATGCTCCATTAGTAATTAATGAAGGGAGCAAACACAGCTTCCCTTATGGAAGGCCTGCCAAGGCTCTGTTTACCTCTGTGCCCCAGTGCCATTAAAATGAATGCAGCATTTGTTAGGAAGCAATAGATGTTTAGAACCAGGTAGATATATTAGAACACAAGCTCTTTTCAAACTACATTTAATGACCGCAAATCAAGACACATTCACTAAGGTAGGAACTGTGGGAGAGATGTAGAAGTAAGAAATGCTCTCCTTTGCACGCCAGAAACTGGAATTTTATAGACAACTAAACACATAGAGAAAATAATTTGAAAAGTATATAGTTGCATATCCAACCAAATGCTAGTTATCTGGTTCATTGCCATGTTTAGCTTGTATTGACCTATTATATCTGAAGCCCAGTCAATCAAATGTTACGGTACTATTATGGGTGATAGTTGGTCTATTCATCTCTGTCCCCTGCACTAAAAACCAAAACATGTTTTAAAATTATTATTCAATCAATTTAAAATTATTTATTAAGCACAATCCATACATAAATACCTGGACACAATACTGGACGCTAATGATAAATCAGATTATGTGTATCTAGCTTTCATAGAGTTTAAGGTGTATAAGGATTAAAAAAAAGGAAACAAAAACCTAAAATGCAGCCAGGTGTTTGTTTATACTCTTTATAATATATCTGAGATACAGCAAGATGTTACAGCTGTGTAGAGGAGAAAAGGCTAGCCTGGATGTAAGATGTGGAGGACTTCCTGCGGAAGTAACACATCAATGATTTCGCTGGCTGCTATAGAAGATAAAACTGTGAAAGTCATGGTTCTTGCTCTAGTAGTTTCTTCAAGACTAACACAACAAACCAGTGGTTCATAAGAAGATTTACTCCCTCACAAAGTTCATTGTGGTATATCCTACAGATGGTGATGTAGACAACAGACCACTGTACAGGTAGGTTGGAGGGGAGTTACAGCCTGCTTCAAGACTGCTAGTGAAACTTAAGCATGGAATGACAAGGATCAGGACTGGGGTGACCACAGCATGAGTAGAAATGGAAAGTTCGGGCTGGGGATTTAGCTCAGTGGTTCCAACACCTGCCTCGCAAGTACAAGAACCCTAGTTCTATCCCCAGTACAAAAAAAAAAAAAAAAAGAAATGGAAAGTTCTAGCAATGCACACAAGAGAAATCTGTCAAAAATCTATGAGGTAGGGGCTGGGGATTTAGCTCAGTGGTTTCGCTGCCTGCTGAGCAAGCACAAGGACCCAAGTTCGATCCCCAATGCAAAAAAAAAAAGAAAAAAAGAAAAATCTGTGAGGTTCCCAAATTCTAGAAGTCTGATGATTTGAGAAAGTACCACCATCGGTAAGGACAGGATCTTTTATGTACAGCTTTGAAATTTTTTCAGGGAATTACTTCCATCCTGTGATGATGCTTTATTTCTCTGTTTCCAGCAACTCCAACACTCCCTCCCTCCACATGGCCATGGCACTCTACATCTCGAAAGTAAAAGGAAAATGTTCATCCTCATCAAGTGAGCTTTAAGCCTGTTTGGTTTATATAAGCTTTATGTAATAAAATTGGTACCACACTGCAGTTTGTTTTCCAACCCTAGATACTGTGTAATTGATAGATTTTCTTTCTGCTGTTATGGAAAAAAAAAAAGTTGTTCTTAGTTGTAGTGCTCAGAGGCAGCGGGGCTGGAGTGAGAAAGAAGGAAAGGCTACTTGAGTTTGATCTGGGTTAGAGTCATTAACTTTTTTTTTTTCAGTTCTGGAGATGGGACATAGAGCCTTCGCATTGAGCTACGCCCCAGCCCTTTCTTATTTTTTTTTTATTTTGAGACAGGCTCTCATTAAGTTGCTGGGTTTGAACTTAGGATCCTCCTGCTTCCACCTCCCAGAGTGCTGGCATTACAGACGTATGTCACCATGCCTAATTTATATCTCTATTTTGGCCTGTGCTAGAGCCCTCCTTAAAAACCTTCCCAGCTCCCAGCAACATCCTAGCTCTCTTCTGTGAGTAGTTCCATCCCTGCCTTTGGGCCTAGACACTCCATCTCTTTCATATGCCCTTCATCTTGACCATTCAGCAGGCAGCTGACCATCCTGGTTTCAGGCTCCCTCCAACCTTGGCTATCAGTCAACCTCAGCTCTTTGCTTTGGCACCCATGGATGCGTCTGTTCTCAGCACAGCTCCCAGCAACACTCCTGAGGTCACCAGCTGGAGTCCAGGACCCCAACATGGAAGTGTACAGAACAGAGCATGAATATTGCTCTTAAGGAAAACCTGCTTTCGGTTTCAACTCCACTCTCCTGCTGCAGTGATTCTTATTAGTTGTCAGTATCCAGCTCTGAACAGAAAATTGAACACCACCTTCTCCCCCAAATTTTATCTAGCTCTGAACAGTTCTGAATTTTCCAGTGTAATGGTTGAGTTTTCAGTCTCTTGGAATATATATCTGGTATCACACTTTATCTTGATGTAACTTGATGCTTTTAAATTTAGTGCAAAATCTGAAGTGAGCTTTTCAATTTCAATTGAAATTCTTTTTCAATTTTTCAGTAATATCTCAGCCCTTTCTTTTCTGAAGAACAGGGTCTTTCACAGAGTATCCAGTTGATGGAAACTTAGCCCGTTTTGTTGGGAGCAATGCTACATAATTTTAGGGAGAAATCATTTGGCTAGCCTAGTTCTCCTGCCTACAGCCCAGCTATGGAATTCCGAGACATAATTCCATTTTGGCCCCGGGTCACAACTGAGACCTCAGTGATCCGGTGATGCTGTGATTCTCCAGGACAAGATTACACCAGCTGAAGACATCCTGGGAGGAACAAACGTCTACTCAGTTCCTCATTGTTCTTGGACTGTTACATCTTGTTTACGCGGATGTACTGAACTCTCTGCAAGTCATTTGTTACATTTGTTTCTCCCGATGTACTGAATAAAAGGTGCAGTAACCGGGGGCTTTCACCTTTGCTGCCCAGAGCAGCACTGATCAGACCCAAAACTCAGCTTCTCCTCAGTCTCATTTTTCTACCTTCCCTGTACTTTGCCATATACTGCTGTGGCTTGCAGGAGACTAGGACTTACTGCAGAGGTTCTGGTAACGTCCCCTTTCCCTGTTCCCTACACCATTTAAGATTGATATTTAATAATTTTAAAAGAAAAATTTCACCATGAATTTTAGGTAAATACTTTAAAACAGCAGTGTGGGATATGACTTTGCCTCTTCTTGGTAACTGGGGTTGGGGTTATCATCCAGAAGAGCAATGACGTGCTTTGAGTATTACAGGGCACACAGCAGTATAACTATATTAATGGTGTGTGTTAATATGGGGCTTTTGTTTTTGTTTTTGCAGTACTAGTTATTGAACCCAGGATCCTCACACTGAGCTACATTCTCAGCCCTGTTTTTTTATTCTGAGACAAGGTCTCACTAAGACACTAAGTTGTCCAGGTTGGGCTCAAACTTGCATCCTCCTGCTTCAGCCTCCCAGAGTTGCTGTCTCTTCCCTCCTCAGAAGCCATTAATCCTAATGAGACACACCCTTTCCATAATGATACACAATGTATAAATAGAGAGTGGGTTTAGGCCAGTGATGGTGAGCATTTTAGAGATGAATGACCAAACTGCAACCCCAAACTCACTTATTTATCACAAAGAGCCAACACTGTGATTAAAGCTAAATGCTGAGTTTTGGTTTAGAAAAAATAAATCAGACATTAACATCTTTTGTCTTAAAAGAAAAATAACACCTGGACCACCACTGGCCTAGGCCCTATACATCCTCTTCTTTCATGTGCTTTACCACAAACACATGAATCTTATCAAAATGCAGATTTTGACTCAGTAAATAAAGAGCAGAGCCTGAACTTCTTCACATCTAACAGAATCTCAGGTGAGGCTGATGCTGCTGGTCCACCAACCATACTTTCAGCAACCAGGGACTAAAAAATGAGAGCCAAGTTCATTAGAACCATATATAAAACAAGATTAAATAGCTCTGAAAGTGCCCTGGGCTGTTGATTTCTGCTTTCATGGAATTTGCACCAGCAGGTGTGGCCACTGGTAACCTTTTTAAGTCACTTGAGGTTTTAAATCAGGGACCCATGGCTGCAGTGGAAGCCTTTGGCTTAAGACTTACTTTGGTTAGAGAGGCACCCCTTCCATGTCCCAAGGAAAGCATCTCTCAGCCCCAATTCCCATTCACATCCATCCTATGGGAATTGGAAATAAATGGTCCATGCAGGTACATGTGTTGTCCTTCACAGAGCTGCTGGGCTGCCACTGTCACATGCAAGCCCCTCCTGGCTGGGCTGCAAGGGACAGTTTTGATGGAAGTCCAGGTTGACCAGAAATAAGGAATATAAACGGGGCCTGGACCACTCCCCGTTCCTTTTTTCTGTAATGTTATGGCCTCAGTAGTTTCAAAGTGCTTTTCTATCCTCATTTAAAATGCCCTAGTGAGGTCAACAGGACAAAAATTACCACTCAGTTGTAAATGAGAAAGTAAGTCCTGGGAGGTCACCACTTGCCTGGAGTCACGCAGCAAGGCAGTGCTATGTTGGAATCTGAGGTTCCAAATGGGACCAGGAGAGCCCCCGGGGCCTTAGGCAGCCTTTCCATACTCTCTCCAGGGACGGACTTCACATCTTTCCAAGCCTACTGCCTGGCAGGATAGTAGGGCGCTCTTTGTTGTTTCTAGCTCCTTTGGGGAACCTGAGTTATCAGTGACCAGGGGTTCCACTTCCCCATGCAGAGCCAGGCACCCACACAGCCACTTGGAGATGTGTGCCAGCTGTGATCCTGCTAGCAGGGCTCCTTGGTGTCAGCGGGCTGCCTCATGCCAAGAGGCTCAGTGCTTCCACACAGAGCCCCAGCCCTGCAGACTGCGCCTCCCAGCTTGGCAACACCTTGACAAGCTCAATGGCAGCCGGATCTCATGGGTGCCCTCATCCCATGCTGAGGCTGTCTGTGGAGTCAGGCAACTGGGCATCAGACCTGGGCAATAAAGGAGGATTGTGCTAGGGCAGTCTGATGCCAAGGAGCCAGCCACCCACCCCATAAAATCGGAGTCCGCGAGGAGAGTCTGGCAGGGAGCAGGCGCATGTTCCTCAATGCCAGCCATTCAGCAGGCAGGAAGGGATCCAGCAGTGTGCACTTACATTACCACAAACAGCAGATGCTAAAAATACACCGCAGTCTCGTCCAGCTCCTGAGTAACTATCCGCATAACGTTTGTAAGATGACAGCCAGCTTTTCTTGTTAGTAGTCTCTAAGGCTGGAGCTGTCAGATAGGTTATTCCAAGGAATGCCTACCCCTCCTGATCCTTATCCCTCAGCCCCTGCACACAGAGCTGAATGAGCAAGGAAGACTTCACTTGTAGCAACCAGGAAAGGAGTGGAGAGGCAGAAAGGTGCCCCAGGCTGCAGGTAGAGGAGGGCAAAGGAAAGTGGGGGGACACAGCATCTGATCTCTCCCTCCAGAGGCCACAGGGTGGCACCGGGGCACTGGAGGACACAGGACACAGCCAGCACAGTGGACTCGGGGCCACGAAGAGGGGTCTAGGTCCCAGGACGCTGCAAAGGCGTGGCTGAGGAAGGTCTCTCTGGCCCTGAAATTTTGACTTTTTCCGTGGTTTGAGGTATGTACACTTTTACATTAAGTGTACTCACTGTGATCAGGAGCCTTGACAGTCAGTGTCTGAACAATCTGTGCCTCAGTTTCTCCTTCTCAGTATAGCATGCAAGCTATGTGGTCCACATTACTGTCCCCGCTGGAACAAAGAAGATTGAAGCAGGGAGGGAGGGCTGGAAAAACACGTTAGCCCTGTCAAAGGGGGAAAAGCCTGAAAGAAAAGGCTACATATGGTAAGGGTAGGATTTAAAACTTTAGATGTTTAATATCCAGGTTTCGCATCCTGCAACCCATGATATGCAAGTGGGCTAACAGGAAGAAATAAAAAGAACCGAGTGATTTCTGTTCATGTCCATCCTTCAAAATCAACTCTATAAGATTTTTCTCTTGCCTTAATACCTGCTGAGAAATGAGAGTCCTACAATTCAAAAAAGCAACTATTTTCATCTACTGAGGACCCACAGACAAGAGCTCCTTTTACACAGAAGAATCTGTTGTGGTTCCTCCTATTACAGCCCTGGGTTCAAGCCCCCTTCTGTCACAGTACATGATTCCAACAACCTACCAGTCTTTTTAAATCTTAACTTCCTGCCTTTTAATCTGAGGATATTATCCTCATGGGAGAAACAAATTAGATATTGTATATAAAATGCTTGCATCTGTGCCTGGTAGGTAATAAGCACTCAATAAATGTTAGTTCCTTGAATAGTGCAGTCATTATTTTCTTAATTTGTAGAGCCCAAATGAATGATACGACATATTTTTCATTCTCAAGGTCACAGTCCTGTATTGGGGGTCTTGAACGACAGCAACTCAAAATAGTTGAACTTTCTGCTAACATCAGTGCCTCCTTACCAATTTAAAACCAAATAATTAAATGAATACCTGAGTTCACCCTACTCACTTTTTGGGAGGTGGCCTCCCTCTCCCACCATAATCTCTCATAGGAGTTCACGTTCCAGTTATAGGGGACAAAATGTGTTCATATAAAACATATCTGATGTAAGTGCCAGTTGGGTGGGAAAGACCATGAGCTCATGAGAGAAGAAAAACGTGTCTCCTGCAATGAGAAAATGAACCCCGATCCTTTACCTCAACATGGATATGCTCGCCTCCCCTCTCCTCCCTATTCATGTAAGCTGCTTAGAATTGTGAGGGCTTATGTTGCAATCTCCACATTCTGTAAACTCATGAATTGTGACCCTGAAGCACACAGCACTTGGCAATTTGAAAAGCAAAGGCATGATTCTATCTGGACTGGCTTGTTCATTGATTCGCCTCAGGGCAGGCATGGCCTAGGAAGTTTGCTAGTGGGATTCCTATGCTCTGGGTTTGAACTTGAGCCTTCACAAAAAGGGAAGACAAGTGTTCCAAGGGCAAATTACCATCCCCAGCATTGTTCTGAGCCTCAGCAGGCAGGTAAAATGAGACCTATGGCTCAGGTGCTTTCCCTTGAAAGCTGTTTGTTTCATTCCTTGTCATTTGTGCCTTTCTCATACTGGATTAAAAACACTCAAAGCTCCTTGGGGACCAACGGCAACACGATCACCATCTACTCGAAGGCACGAAAAGCGTGAAGGCAGAAACACAGAGTCTTGTTGGACTGCGTGTAGCTTTCACATCTACATGTGGTCCCAATTTAAGATCACAAGCAGAGTTGTTTATTTTAGAAAAGCTTTTTAGTTCACTTTCAAGGTATTCTGCTTAGGCACTGCTTGCTTTTCAAAAGGAGAAAATGTGTCTTTTTTCCAATGTGTGTTTGCTTTGGCTGTTTACTCATTTGCAAAAGTTCACATTTTATTCTATGAGTTCAACTAATTTTCTTGCCACCACTACAAGCCTCTCCCTTTCCCAATAAATGCACACAAAACCAAAAGAATAAACTACAATGATTCGTAAATGACACATTTTTAGGATAGCTTTCAATTTGGTAGGTTCCGAAAACTTCCATTTTGGATAGGTGACTTGCAAAGGCGCTCTCGGCTCCCTTGTGTAACTTGTATTTGTTGCCTGAAATGAAGTCTCAACCCGCCAATTTTTATGGAGGTCAACTGTGTCTTCATATTGAGGTGAACACACAGCTGAGGAGCAGGTGTGGATACAAGATGTAGAGATTACAATGTGTACACTCCGGGTGGGATGTACATGGGACATGGCAGGGCTTGGCAGTGCGTGCCAGCTCAGACCACTTACATCAACTTCTCTGGTGCTGAGCATCCTTTCTATGGCTCTACACTGGTCAGATCAGTAGCACCCTGAGGGTGGAACACAGCTTGGGAATAAAATTACTCTGTACACAGTCCCTCCAAGTGTCTGTAGCCAAAGATAAGGGGATTCAACTTGGGTGAGGGAAGGCCTCTGGGCCATGACAAAGAACATTCTCATCTGACCTTTCAAACCGATATCTGCATTAATTATCAATCTCTTCTTTTCCTTTCTTTACCCAAAGCTGCTATAGATCAGCAAGTGCCCTTTGTAAATGGTTAGAATAAATGTTTGTTTTGGACAAATAGAAACCTTCTTGTAGGACATTCTTTTCTGTGTTTCTAGCATCTCTTGCTTTTTTTGTTTGTTTTCTTTTAATTCCAGCCTGAGCACAGGAGAGCAGGCAGTGCCTGTATCGAGGGACTGGATGGGGAGAAGTGCACACTGAATCCTCTACACACCTTTGGTAATATTTTCTAATTTTCCCACCTCATAGAACTTCTTCACTTTGTACCCATGTAACCTCTGCTTGGCAATAATTACTAAGAATAAAACAACAATAAAATAAAAAATACCCCGCTGCTTGTTAAGTACTGACTGTGTGCCGGGAACCATAGCTGGAACTAAGACCCAGGGGCCATGTTGTGAGAACCAATGCAAGGAGTCACGAGGTTGTGTGGATGGTTTAAGCAATGCATACCATAAAGGTGGGAAGAGGGACATCTGCTGACACACTCAACAGGTAAAGCACCCATGAAGATGCTGAAAATGTAACTTAAATAAATCTTTAGAACTTTAAAAATGGCCATCTCTCTCATCCACCGTAAAGAAAGCACTAGTAGGGCTGGGGATTTAGCTCGGTGGCACCACGCCTGCATTGAAAGCGCAAGGTCCTGAGTTTGATCCTGGTACTGAAAATAAATAAATAAAAGAAAGCACAAGTAATTCAAATTCATAACACAAGACTGACCTTTAAGGTTGCTTTAACCTCCCCACTTATCCCCTGACCAAAATTTTGGCTGGAGCAATTGATGAGAAATAATGTTCACCTGAGTAAACCACAGACTCTTTTTATAAACTACTGGGAATAGTATCTGACTGATAGAAATATATTGTGAGCTGCATATGCATTTTTAAATTGTCTTAGTAGCCTCATTTCAAAAATAGGTAAATTAAATTTATCCCCATATATTCAAATTGTCATATTGATATGAAATTAATATAAAAATTACCAATGACATATTTTGCTTTCTTTCTTTACACTCCTTTCTTTCTTCATGCTGCTTTCAAAATATGCTATGTATTTTATTCTAGAGCACAGTGCAATTCAAATTAGCCATAATTCAAGTGTTTAGTCACCACAAGGGGCTGGTGACACCATGCTGAATACACAGGAAGCCAAACTTGATGACCCAAAGTGCAGCCCTTAAAGTCTAGCTGCCTGAGTGTGAACCTTGATGCCACCACACTGGCTATAGAACACATCTGTAAAATGAGGATCCTAATAATACTGACCTTAAGGAGATGGCATGAAGATAAAATACAATAAAATAGTCCTGGTCAGGCTAGTTGCATGAATTCAGGAAAATATTAAGCGTTTAACAAATGTTAGCTATGGTCATCATCTAAAAATGTATGAGCATTTCATTACAAAACTTAAAACCTAGGTGATCCTGAACATGTTATCTAACATCTTCAAACATTAGTTTCCTTCTCTGTAAAGCAGGGAAAATAACAACCCTTCATGGAAGATTAAATGGTACAAGCATAGCACTTAGAAGATGTTCCTTTCTTTCTCCTTAGATTTACATGTCAGTGAACAGAGAAGTAGCCAAAGGCCAGCTGAAAAGGAAAAGAGTTCAATGAGCCTGAATCACCAGCAAACTGGATAGTCAAAAGGCAAGCATCCAGAGGGTCCCAACCTCCTGTCATGACTGTATTCGCTAGCCCCTTAACTGGAGCTCTATGACCGCAAGCAGGTTCACTGCTCCACAGGAAGATAAGTAGAGCATGGATTTTCATGTTATAATATATATTCCTATGCAAGCAAGTTTAGCATTTTAAAGCTGTAGCTATGATTTAATTCCCTTGTGATGATGTGTAGTAAAACTGGGGGGAAAGAAAATCAATTTTTTTTTTTAGAAGATTCAAATTTTCTAATGGTAATGATCTATTACTTTCCTGCTCAGGAGTCTGTTTGTTCATATTTAATGAACTCACATTTAATAGATACAGGATTTTGAAAAGGAAAACTTAAAAAATTTTAATTAAAACCATGCCCTAAATACTCTACTGCTCTTCTGCATATTTGTTTGTTTTTTTCTTAGGATTGATTTGTTAAGAGTTTTGGAATTACCAGAGAGGAGCTTTGGAGGAGGTTTGGAATCCATGATTCAAAACAGGGAGGGACACCAAGTGGTGGGTTTGGCTGTGACATGAGACACAGCCGGCCACTCCTCCAACTGTGGGCAGGGACCCTCTGCCCCAGCTTCAAGGAGAGCAGTAAACTCCGTAGGGTTTTAATGTCCCTAGGTGCTTTAAGGGTTCAGAAGGCTCATTTCCGAGTGACAGTAAAAGTGCCACAGAAAACAATGACTTTAGGATGATACAGAGAGAGTTCACTCATTGGTCCCAGCAATGCAAAGAGAGATTCTGATTCGAGGAGAACAGTGCTTGGTTTTACCTACAGGGACTTATGACTTCATAGTTCTGATTCTCCTCTTCTCCACAGGGATTCAATAAATCTAAATGTAACAATAAAAAATGAAATAAAACAAACATAACCAAAGCCCTTTCAAACCAGTGTCTCTTTGGAGCCTAGATTTATCTTGGTCTCATGTTATACCTTTCAGAAAGTGGCAGAAACTAGGCTTTTTAAAAAAGGACTTAATGTTAATATGATTACATAAACAGAGTTGGATGAAGATGTCATTTTACCAAAACAGAAATAACTTTCTCGACAATAGACATAGATTATTCAGTATACCCATATTTTTCTAATTGTTTCAGTAGCATTGGGTACTCTAGGGAAAAGGCACCCTGAAATATTAACACACTCTTCATTCATTTCAGGGGAGTGATTTGCAACTTAAAGGACTTTATTTGGTATAATCACAAAAATCTCATGTAAATCTTGAAGTGTCTCCTACAACCCCAAAAGGGCTTTACTTATGTCGTATCCACCCCCCATTAGATAAGCAGAGGAAAAATAGCAATGAGAGGAGGATTCTCTGAGACCAAAATTGAAGACAAACAGAGGCTGGGCTCCCTTTGCATCCCTTAGCCCAGACTGCAGCCAAGGAAGACTGGCATCGGTCTCTACCTTCTTGGGTTTCTCCTGAGTTACATGGCAGCTTTCTGAATCCTCAGCTTCCTTTGTATTCCTTATAAATCACAGGTGCTCAGGAAGAATTTGCTGATGAAATGGTTTCTATTCTGTGACAGTCAGGTGACTGAATGGTTTTCAGCAGGGCTGGTGTTATCTATATAAATGAACTCACATGACTAGAGATCTCCTTATTATGACTCCTAGAGGTGAACTTAATCATGAAGTAACTGAGGGTCCCTCGTTTGCATAGTCCACTTCCAAGATCTGTGTCTTGATTTTGTATTTGTAAGTTTATGTCAACTTTTTTAAAGAGTTTCCTAACTGCATGAGCTCCAGGTCTTAGCAAACTTGCATTTGCTCTGTGTTGTTCTTAAAAGCCATATATGAATGCCATCTTGGATTGTTCAACTTTTGTTATTTTAACTCCTACTCATCTAAAGCAAATATAAATCAGTTAGCTCTGTTACCATGGACAAATGAGGTCTGGGTTTCCTCATTTCCGGAAACAGAAGGTAGATAACTAGATTCCCCAGATCCCCAAAGACAGGGGTGTTGGGAAGCAAGATAGAGTGAAAAAAAGGGAGGCAGCAGTTGCTTTAATACCAGCTAATATATGACTTTCAGCAAAGATATTTCTGTGGCCTCAATTTACTATGAAATGAGGCAAGTGATCAAGATGCTCTCTTAAAGTCTCCTCTTGTCCCTTGCTTCTCATGCACCGATTTGTGCAGTGTCATATCTCACATTCACTGTCACTGGATGCTCACAACAGCCCCAGGGATTAGTCAGTGGAATGGTCTGGTGAGCTTCAAGTTAAGTGTTCTTGCTGCTATACCACACTGAGATACTTGCCAGCTGAATAGTAAATAAGACCGATGTCACTAGGCTAGATGGCTTTCAAATATGCACTGTTGTCACCGAGTCAAAGATGACAGTCTGACATGAGCCTGCATTGCAGCCTGCACAAGAGGCACTGGGTTTGGAGCCGCAGCTGGTACAACTGGTATGTAGGGAAAAGCCACTGTCTTCCCATTCCCCATTCAAAACCAGCTTCCTTCTCTCCACCATTTGACTCCCACTGCTGACAGCTAGGCAGTCATTTGAATCACCGAGAACATTGGAAAAAACATTGAGCAGACTTAAGTGTGCAGAACTAACAAATTTTAATTTCTGGAGAGACTTTCCTTTTAAAAGCATTAAACTCTACAGTGTATGAATTATATTACAATAAAGCTATCCTATGTATTTTTTTTTCTAAAAAGCCCTAGCCTTCCCTTCCCTCCTCTACATGTACACACAGGTGCACCATGGCAACTCACGATTCTTGGCAGGTTAAATACAGATGCCCAACCAGTCAGTGTCCTATGTGTGTTAATGGCACTTGGGCTCCTTTTCCTTTTACCCAGGTTATGACCACCTATTAATTAATAGCCTGTTGTAGCCCTCCTACCCCAGACAAAGGAAACCATCCTGAGACGATGGTGCCACCTGCTGGCCATTACAGGAAGTCCCTGACCAGTTCTCTTCTACACTGGTCCCGTCCGTGCCCACCCCCTCGCCCCCTCGCCCGCCCACCACAGACCTCGCAAACAAGCCATTCTTCCCTCCGTTTTCAACTACACAGCCCAGTTAGCTCTGTTTGGGTACTCTCTAGTTCATACAAAAGAATATTCCTCCATCTCTACTCCCAGGTTTTACCCCAAGTCTCCCTCTGATAAAAAAAAACCCACAACAAAAACTGCTGATAAAAAAAACAACAAAAACAAAAAAACAAAAACTTGAAGAACCTCAGTTCTAAGTCTGTAAGTAAAAATGTAAAGTAGAACACCTGAGGGTAGTCTAACACAATAAAGTTGAGAAGTTATGCATCTTGTTAACAAATAGTTAAGAGAATAAGAAAAGTAAATAGCTACATAATAGCAAGATACTCAGTTCTGTTACTAATCAAACAAATATAAGTTAAAACAATATCATGTTTGCCCTCAAATTAAAAGCTTTTAAAAGATAATATTCATAGATGACAAGTGAGACAAGATGTCCACGAACCGAGTAAGAGAAAAGCAGCTATATTGGTCCGACATTTACAGAGAATAATTTGACAGTAAATGGAGCTAAAAATCCCATACGCAAAAGCTAGACTCAATTACTTTTTCATAGAAATAAATGGCCTAGACAATGTATCAGGAGTCTACTTGAATGTTTATGTACAAAAATGTTTATTAAAGCAATGTTTATAGCGGGGATGAATTGGAAAAACTCTAAATGTCCAACATTTGAGGACTACTTAAGTAAACTGTGGTATACACATATAAAAGGATATAATGTAGTTACTAAAAGTAATTACATTAACTTGTTATGAGTAGGAAAAGGGTCTCCCTATAAGATTAAGTATAAAATCCACATAAAAATATTTACATTATGATTTTTGAAACTACATTTTTACAGTGAGAAACCAAAAAACCTGCATGTAAGTGCATAGAAAAAGAGACAGGAATAAAACACAACCAAATGTTTAAAGTCGGTACTTCTAGGTGGTAATGTATGAACAATCTTTATTTTTCCGAAAATGATTCACAATGGCTTTTATTACTTTAATAATAGGAAAAAATACTTAAACATAATTAATCCATAGTGTCCTTAAAAACAGCCCCAGATTTCCTTCTGAATGTGAAGTTGCATAAATAAAGCCCCCAGAGCAGTGATTCTAAACAGAAAGTGGTTTTGACCTGCAGGGGAGATCTGAAAATATCTGGAGGCATTTGTGGCTGTCTCAACTGGGGAAGTCTACTGGCCTTTCAAAGACTGCAGCCCCCGGGGACAGAGAACTCTACAGTCCAAATGTCAGCAGTGCTGAGGGCATTGCGCTAGAGTCCAACACGCACCTTTCAAATCCAGACCCCTTGCCCTTTAGCTGTCCATCTTGGCAGGTTGCTCACCTTCTCTACACCGTAACTTTTCATTACAAAGTGGAATCATCCACATAGCATTGTGGGAACAAAGTATTGACATATTTTGTATCACACCTTTCCCCAGAACACTTACACAATTTTGTATTTTCTTTTGCAGGGTATTGTAGTGCTTTTTATCCTTTTCTTTATGTATCAATTATCCACTTTAAACATAATTTTGAAGTCACATAAGCTTTGATGTACTCTCCCCAGATTCTAGAGCTTTGATATTGTGTTGTTTGGATGAAACAAATTCTTGGTTCTATAGTATCGATTATCAAAAGCTCATGGAGGCATATGTTCTGGGTGTAATATAAGTGAAAAGCTCATCTGCTTGGCAAGCTCTGCCCTGTAGACAAAAGGCTGTCAGAACAGTGTCTGAGGGGGTGCAGGATGTCAAAGGACACAAAGGCAGGTGCCTCATGGGCCTCTCTCATCCTCCGTAACTATGGATCTGGGCCTCATGCACCTTCTTGTATTTTCCCCTTTCCTGAATGAGCTTGATTGAGAGATCTGGTTCCAAATATGTGATCAGCCCTGTCTGGAGTGTGGAAACACTGAGGCAGGGTCAGGAGAAGGCCGGGGTGGGCAGCCAGGCTGCAGGAGGGTGCTGCATAGACATTGCTATTTCTGCCAGTCAAAGCCTTGGATCTAGCACACTGAGAGTGAGCTGAACACTCCTGCCTGCAGGTACATCTTGCCTGTCCGTGGCCCAGATTACTAGGCACCAAAACTGCCTATAAAAAACAAAAAAGCCAGAGATGCTTACTAGGCTCCAGTGTGCTGTATACAGACCTATTTAAGTGAGACCCAACTGCCAAAAATTCTACTCACTGACTGCACATGCAAAATACAAAACCAAAAATCTTCCAATATAGTATAATGTATCATTTACTGTCAGAATCACTGCTCTTTCTGTCAGAAACATTTTCAAACAATAGCACCTGTGTTGTTGCCATTTTTTTACACACTTCAGTGATCAACGACTATTCAGAGTCTGCACAAACTCAGCAAATGGTTCCTCCCATCATCAGCAAGGAAAGAAAGGGAGGGTTAGAAGCAGAAGAGATGCCCCTGGGCTCCATTCAGAAGACAAGCATCCTCAGTAGTCTGTGGCAAAGGAATTCTTTGCAGCAGGCTCATCCATGCCAGCTGCCTGGGAGGAAAACGTTAGTCACTCACATTTTATCCAAACTGTGCAGAGCTTGTTGACACAGGCCTGCTGAGCTGTTGTACCAGAAAGATGGCATCAGGAAGGTCCCCTGGGCCTCTGCAGGACAGGCCAGCAGCCTGCCTTGTGCAAAGAAAAACTTGGCGCGAGTACAGGGGGAAATGAACAGCAGTGCCATGAGCTCCCTCCTGGAAGGTCCCATTGCCGTGGTCATTTCAGTTCCTGGTAAAGTACTGCTCCATCTTGGTTGAGCCAAAAGCCAGTGGAAAATTTCTCTTCCCACTACATGCAGAACCACCACCCACTAGGTACAGAGATACTCTGAAGTGCTGTGGAAGGTCTGTGTCTCACCCTCTGGGGGGTTTTAATCAAACATGTCCAAGTGAACAACCATTGGGAAGAGAAGCAGCCCCAGAGGAAGATCCATTTTATAGATCATTTAGTATGTCCTGAGTAATGGCCATCAATGCTGAGTGTTGAAGAAATAACCCGCCACCGCCCACTGCCATCCCATGGTGCAGTATGTATGTTGCTGCCATCGACACACATATTCAACAAACACAAAAGTAATACCCGACACAGCCTCCTACCCAACACCAATACCACTGCTAATACCGTCACTGAGGGTTCCCAGATTTGGGGCATCTTTCTAGTCTGTAAGGAGAGGTGCTAAAGGACACCCTGAAGGCAAGGGGCAGAAAGACTATGGACACACTGGGTTTCCCGGGGTGAGCTCAGGGCCACAAGTAACACAGATCTTGTGCCCCTGTCCCCCAAAGTCCTTAGGTGGAGCAACTTAGTAACAGCCTTAAGTGTGCCCAGACTTGCCTGCCCTCTCCATCCCGTAACCGTCCTGCACTCAACACATACTGATCGAAACAGTATGCTTTTAAGTCATTTCTTCCTGCCTGAACCCAAACCCCCAGGGTCTACACCTCCAAGGAAGCCCAGCTCAAGTACACATGATCTGTCTGCCCCACCAGAACTCTTTCAGGGGTGGCTGCATGATCCTCACCCTGGGCTCTCAGCTTCTGTCCGGGAATGTGGCTTTTACACTCTTATGTCCCTTTCTCCTACCCAGTCTGCAGCTTCCGTTAAGTCAGATTTCAAGTCATAGTAGGAGATGGTGGGTGGGCCCTGCTGCTCCCTGCTACCTGTTTGTGTCACTCCCTTCCAGTTGGCCTACCTCATTGGAGTGCAGCACTGAGTGAAAACAAAGTCCACTGCTCTTGGTCTTTCTTGTGCTTTGTCACTCTTACTGCATGCCTCTGCCCTGAAACACCAATGGAAAATGCTGCTGGGGAATGGAAAACAGTCTAATCCTGCTCCAGCCCTCATTTTTCTGTAGAGCTGCTCAATTTCTCTGCTCATGGCTTAATCTTCACTAAAAGGTTAAAAAAAGATAATGCTTGATTCTTATTAATTTTATGAAACCCTAGGTAAGCAGATTAGATCCATGTTTATTGCTTTTGAAACACATCAAGGCCTAAGTGCCTGGCAAGAGTAGGCACTCAAAAATTACTTGAGTAAATAAAAGTAGAAATCTATTAGATGATATTTTAATAGGACCTTTGGTTCAAGGAAGCCTACGATGTCAGAGATGCCATCAAGTGGACAGCCTACTCTTGAACCACTGGGAGCAAGCTTTCCAATTCAGCTGGACACCTCCCTTCCACTGCCATCAGTTACACACACATAGATGAGATTCACCCATGGTTGGGCATCTGATCACTTTTCTGGATATCAAAGCTATTCCTATAATCTATGCCATGAAACCATAGTATTCTTAAAGTCACAGGGGCAAGAAACAGAAAAAAACAAGTCTAAAAGTAAAAAGTCACTGTTTCCTAGGCTTCAGAAAGCACCCATCCTCACTATAGTTCCACATACCTGCCTCCTAAGGTCACACCATAGGAAGTAGAGCACTTAATAAGGCCAGGAGGCAAACTGATTCTTCTAAAGCTTAATACCTGTCTCTTGGGAGTGGTTTTCCCAGGCCAACCTTAGGAGAAGTCAGGAACAGGGGCATATAATGGGAAGATAGGACAATTTCCCAACCCTGAAGCCATTGGAAATAAATGGAAATAAATGTGACAGAAGGAAAGAAGCAACAGCCATGAGGATGATGCTCTGTATTTGTGAGACATTTTATATTTTCCCAAACATCTTAATATATATTATTTGATCTGGCTGCCATATCGACCATATAGGATAGACTGCATGGCTTGGCTCCATTTTTGCTTTGGGAAGCATAACTTCACATGAGTAGAGACTCAGTGCTACAGGGCTGGACTGAGCCAAGACTACAACCCCTGGGCTTTCTGCCTCATTGCTCTTCCTGCTCACTACACAAACCACGCCCATCCTCACCCCACATCACATGCTCCTTCCTCTACCAAAACCACATGGCACACCACGGTCAAAAGTGCACACTTAGTTTTATTGTATGCCAAGCTGTGGTCTGTTAAAACCTTCCAGCCTGCTTCAGTAACTTTCTTTATGAACTGTGGTGCCCAAGGTATTTGTATCAATTTGTTCCAAGGGGGCAGTTTGTTAGAGCATTTGCTTCCTGAAGCACCATGTCCCTGAAATACCATCTGCCCAAATCTGCATGTGGTTTACCACAACTCACAGCACCATTACAGTTTCTCAGCTAAATATCACAGGATTGTACGAGGATGTGGGAATAGAAGACAGGGTCAGAGAGATGCATTCAAACCTGACACAGAAGGCTTGCCAACTAACTTGTAAAGCTCAAGCAACTGTGGGCAACTTTGAACTTTTAAAATCTTTATAAAGGTTCTATCAAATGAGACAGAACATAGGAAAAGTATTTTTGCCAACCATAAAATAGCATATTTAGTTACCACTATTCCATTTCCTACATGTACATGATCACTTTGTCAATTATCTGTGGAAAATAGTTCACGGTGGCTTTGCTTAGGACTCAACTCGCTTCTTGCTGCTTTCTCTTTCCAGACAGCAGGTCTCAGGTGACATGAAGCAGGGTCCTAGCTTGAATACTCTGGGCCTTGGACAGATCTGCCTGGGAGGACACCCAACAGAAGGTGAGTACGTGAAGAGCTGACAAACCTCCTGGGGCAAGCTCATACTAAAGGAAAAAGGAGCCTGCCAACCCAGGGGTAGGGAGAAGTAACGCCTTAGGGATTTTTTTAGGCCTAAATGCCCAATGCTTAGACTTGTCACCCCTCCATCCTCCCTTGTAAATCCCACAAAGAGTGGGAAGGGGGAAATCTGGAAAGTGGCCAAGAAAAAAATTACATTCCTAGAAAATCTCACTGGAGTTTAAGGATGTCAAGACACACTGTCTTGGTTTCATTTGGGCTGCTGTAACAAAATACCATAGACTTGGTGCTATGCTTTGGATGTTGTTTGTCCTCGAGGATTCATGGGTCAGGGGCTTGATCCTGAGTGGTGATGGCGGAAGGGGAACCCTAAGCGCTGCTCAGTGCTCCCAATAACTTCTTTGTTGTTAACTAGTAAACATATGATACCCAACAACCTCATTTCACGTGTGCACTCTCTCCTATTTTGACAATAGTGACCACTACCCCTTCTCAGAACACTCATTCCTGGTCTTTACACTGCCTTTCTAGTTCTCCTTTCTTCTCAGTTTCCCTGTTTCCTTTGCAGATTCTTTGTCCAGTAGGTCATTAGGGAAGAGCACCAAATGGTTTGCATTTTAACACAGCCCACCAAATGGCCAAATGCTAGATAGTCCATCTTAGGAATGCACCCCAATCCTTGTATAAATACCCAACTCAAGGCCACTAGGCACTTCTTTGCCTCTTGAGATTGCTGACTATTTCTTTCAATGTGTACTTTTAAAATTCAGTTTAATAAAACACAGAGGAGAAGAGCTGCCCCCAGCACAGAGGAGGTCAAACTTCTGGGTTGCCATGACACTGCCCCCAGCGCCTAGAAGGTGAGCTGCGTGGGTACCAGCAACACCCATATCCCCCCCCCCCCGCTGAAATAAAAAGACACTTAAACAAGTTTCAAAACCAGACTCCCAGATCACCTAAAGCAACCCCAAAGGGAAACAAGATGGAGCACTCTGATACTCAACCACTGGAACTCCCTGAACTGGCAACAAAAGAGGATCTGGAAAAAATGAAATCAGAAATAATTTCACATATAACAGCAGAGATTGTGCCCATATTGCAAGACATGATTAATAAATCTAGAGAGGACACAGATAAAAAAATAGAGGAGCTGAGGAACATGATGGAATTCCAACATAGGAAACAAATGGAATCCATAAAACAGATGCAAACAGATTTCCAGGAGATTTAAAAAATCCACTGAAAGTTTACACAGCAGAATGAGCCAATGCGAGGACAGAATTTCAGATATAGAAGATAAGATGGTAATTAGTGACCAAGAAAAGAAAAATTTCTTTAAAATTGTACAGGATCATGAGAAATCAGTCCAGCAGCTGCTAGGCAATGCAAAGAAGAATAACATAAGACTGATCAGAGTCAATGAAGAAATAGGAGAGAGGACAGGTGACACAAAAAAACTGTCCAGAGAACTGATGGCAGAAAACTTCCCAAGCAGGGGAAAAGAAATTGACATACAGATAAGTGAGGCATATAGGACTCCAACTAGCCTTGATCAAAAAAAATCTACATATAGGCATATAATACTTAACATTTCAGAAACCCAACAGAAGAACAAAATTCTACAAGCAGTGAGAGAAAAGAAACAAATCACATACAAAGGAAAGCCCATCAGAATCACAGCAGACTTCTCAATGGAAACCCTCAAGGCAAGAAGAGGTTAGAGTGGTGTATTTCAAGCCCTAAAGGAAAACAGCCTCCAACCCAGATTGATGTACCCTGCAAAACTATCTTTCAAAATCTATGGAGATGTAAGATACTTTCATGACAAAGAACACCTTAGGAACTTCATGAATACCAAACCAGCACTCCAAAGAATTTTACACAATATCCTAGGAACAGATATTGAGGATCACAACCCCAGGAAGCAAAGCAGAATGAACCCATCTGGCATGACAAGATATTAAATGCAAAGGGGGAGAATCCAACAAAAAGAAAAAGTCATGACAATGATAAATCAATACGTATCAGTTATAACCATCAAGGTTAATGGTCTCAATTCACCAATCAAAAGAAATAGACTGGCAGAATGGGTCAAGAAGCAAGACCCAACAATATGCTGCATACAATTAACACACTAAATTCAAAAAGAAACTCATAGACTGAAAGTTAAAGGGTGAAAAACAATACTCCATGCGACAGGAACCTGAAAAAAAGCAGGAGTAACTATCCTCTTTGCAGATCAAGTGGATTTCAAACCAACACTGATTCAGAGAGACAAAGACGGACACTACATCCTTGTAAAGGGAACAATCCAAGAGGAAGAGATGACAATCACAAACATACATGTACCAAACACTAGTGCACCCAACTATATAAAACACATACTAACAAACATGAAAAATCAAATAAGCACTAATACAATAGTAGTGGGGGACCTCAATACCCCACTGTCAAAAATAGATAGATCCACTAGACAGAAAATAAGCAATGAAATACTAGAGCACAATCAAACTCTGGAACAAATGAACTTAACAGATGTTTACAGAGTGTTCCACCCCCACAAAATCAGAATAGACATTCTTTTCAGCTGCACACAGGTCGTTCTCCAAAATAGACCACATGCTCCCTCATAGAACATGTTTAAGTGCAAAGAAATTGAAGTTCTCCCCTGTATATTATCAGACCATAGTGTGATGAAATTGGAGATCAATAGCAAAAGAAACCGCAAGAATTTCATAAACACATGGAAATTGAACAACACACTTCTGAATAACCAATGGGCCACAGAGGAAATTAAAGAAGAAATCAGACAGTTCCTTCAATTAAATGACAATGACAATACAACATCACTGGAATCTATGGGACACAATGAAAGCAGTCTTATGAGGGAAATTCATAGCAGTGAATACACATATTAGGAAAACAGAGTGAGCCCAATTAAACAACCTGATGCTAAACCTCAGGCCTCTAGAAAAAGAAGAGCGGGATAAACCCAAAGCTCATACAAGGGAGGATATTATAAAGATCAGACCAGAAATCAATGTAATGGAGACCAAGAGAATGATACAAAAAACCAATGAAGCCAAGAGTTGGTTCATCGAAAAAGTAAACAATATTGAAAAACCCTTAGCCAACCTTATTGAAAAAGTAAAGAAAAGGCCCAAATCCATGCAATTAGGAATGAAAAGGATGAAGTTACAATGGACCCAGCAGAAATCCAGAGGATCATCAATACCTACTTCCAGAATCTATACGCCAATAAGGTGGAAAACACAGAAGAAATGGACAGATTCCTAGATACGTATGAATTACCAAAGTTGAATGAAAAAGGCCTAAAAATTCTAAACAATCCAATGTCAATCAATGAAGTTGAAAACGTAATTAAAAATTTACCAACTAAGAAAAGCCTGGGTCTTGATGGCTTCACTGCCAAATTCTACAAGACTTTCAGAGAGGAGCTACTGCCACTACTGTTTAAACTCTTCAATGAAATTGAAAGGGAAGCAATATTTCCAAATTCATTCCTGGAAGCAAGCATCACCTTGATCCCCAAAGCAAAGAAAGACTCAACCGAAAAAGAAAACTATAGGACAATCTCACTAATGAACATAGATGCAAAAATCCTTACTAAGATACTGGCAAATAGAATGCAGAAGATCATACACCCTGACCAAGTGGGATCCATACCAGGGAGGCTGGGATGGTTCAACATACACAAATCAATAAATGTAATACACTATATCAATAGAGCCAAGGACAAAAACCATATGATCATCTCAATACATGCAGAAAAAGCATTTGACAAATTCCAACATACATTTATGAAAAATCCCTACAAAAATTTGGACTAGATGGTCTCTACCTCAAACTGATAAAAGCCATCTATGAAAAACCAACAGCTAATATCATACTAAATGGTCAAAAACTGAAATCCTTCACACTAAAATCAGGAACAAGACAAGGATGTCCACTATCACCACTCCTGTTCAATATAGTTTTGGAAACATCAGCCACAGCAAATAGACAAGAATAAAAGAAATAATAGGAATAAAGATAGGAAATGAAGAAGTCAAATTGTCATTATTTGCAGATGACATGATACTCTATATAGAAGACCCCAAGAACTCCACCAAAAGTCTTCAACATTTAATAACCAAATTCGATAAATTAGCTGGATACAAGGTCAACATACAAAAGTCAATAGCTTTCCTCTACACGAATGACAGCCTCACTAAGAGAGAAATTGGGCAATCAATTCCTTTCACAATAGCATCCAAATAACTGAAATACCTAGAAATCAACCTAACAAAAGAAATCAAAGACCTCTTCTCTGAAAACTATGGCACTCTGAAAAGAGAAATTGAAGATGATATCAGAAAATGGACAGACATCCCCTGCTCCTGGGTAGGAAGGATTAATATAGTGAAAATGGCCATACTTCCAAAACTGCTATATAGATTTAATGCAATTCCAATTGAGATCCCAGCAGCATACTTCATAGACCTTGAGAAAACAATCCAAAAATTCATTTGGAACAAGAAGAGACCCAGTACAGCAAAAACAATTCTAGGTAACAGAGACATGGTAAGGGGTATCATAATCCCCAACCTGCAACTCTACAACAAAGCTACTGTGAAAAAAACAGCATGGTATTGGCAAAGAAACAGACTTGAGGACCAGTGGAACAGATTAGAAGAGGCAGAAACAACGCCAGACACACTCAGCCATCTCATCTTTGATAAAGGAGCCAAACACCCTCACTGGAGGAAAGACAGCCTCTTTAATAAATGGTGCTGGAAAAATTGGGCTTCAACTTGCCAAAGATTAAAACTAGACCTATATCTCTCACCATGCACTAAACTAAAATCAAAATGAATTAAAGATCTAAATATTAAAATAGAAACTCTGAACCAGTTGGAACAGAGGTTAGGTAGAACCCTTGAAGACATCGGTGTAGGAAAAGATTTTATGAACAAAACCTCAGTTGCCCGTGAACTAGCACAAACAATCAACAAGTGGGATCTCTTCTTATTAAAAGGCTTCTGCACAGCAAGGGAAACAGCCAGCAGTGTGAAGAGACAACCCACCATGTGGGAAAAAATCTTCACCTGCTCTTCCTCAGACAAAGGTCTACTATCTCGAATCTATAAAGAACTTAAAAAGATCAGACCTCCCAAATTTAAAGACCCAATCGAAAAATGGGCATCTGAAATGAACAGACATTTCTCAGACAAAGAAGTAGAAAAAGCAAATAAATACATGAAAAAATGTTCAACATCACTGGTCATTTGAGATATGCAAATGAAAACAACGCTGAGATTCCACTTCACTCCAGAAATAATGGCTGCTATCATGAAATCAACCAATAACAAATGCTGGTGGGGCTGTGGGGAAAGAGGAACCCTGCTCCACTGCTGGTGGGAGTGTAGACTGGTGCAACCACTGTGGAAATCAGTATGGAGATACCTCAAAGAGCTAGGACTGGAAGTCCCATTTGACCTTGCTATTCCCCTGCTGGGGATCTTCCCCAAAGAATTAAAAGAATCATACCACAGCGATATATGTGCACCCATGTTCATAGCAGCACAGTTTGTAATAGCTAAAACTTGGAAACAGCCCAAATGCCCATCAACTGGAGACTGGATCAAGAAAATGTGGTGTTTTTTTAATAAAATGGAGTACTACTCAGCCATAAAAAATGAGAAATTGGAGGCATTTATAGCTAAATGGATGCACATTGAGGCGATACTCTTAAGTGAAATAAATAGGACACACATGTGTAAATACCAAATATTTTCTCTGGTGTGAGAAACTGAAAGTGTAAATAAGGACTAAATGTATAATAGGTAATGTGAAATAGGAAGAAAAGGGGCAAAGGAGAAGGAAGTGGGAGGGCTAGGGGAAAGGAAAGAAGGGAATGGGATTAATATGAGAAAATGAAAAAATAGGAACAAAATCTTGGTAAATAGGGAGGACTGGAGGGGTTGAAGGGAGGGCTGGGCAAGGGTGAAAAATAAGAACCAAGAGAGACTATGTAAAGGTGCAAATTTCCAAGATGAATGTCATTATATTGTATACCTAAAATGTACCAATGATTAGAATGAATAATCGATAATGCAAAATAGGAAGAAAAGGTCCAAAGGGGTAGGGTTAGTGGGAGGGACGGGGAAAGGAAAGAAGGGAAAGGAAAAATGATGAGAAATGGTAAAAATGGAAATAAAGTCTTTGTAAATAGGGAAGGGTGGAGGGCGTGAAGGGAGGGCTAGGAATGGGAAAAAATAAGAACCAAGATGCATTATGTAAAGGTACAATTCCCAATGCGAAATGTAATTGTGTTGTATACCTACAATGTACCAATGAAAGAATTTAATACAAAAAAAAAAAAAAAAGAGAGTCAGCTCAACTCCTTCTGTCACCTGCAGAAAGACTATCCAGAAACCAGTTAGGCTCCAGTATTTTTCCAGGCGTACTTTCCCTGCCTTCTGACCTTTAAATGGGAAGCAACTATTGCCACCCTGTGGCACCCTCGAGGTACTGCAGTCCCCTCCACAGAGCCCAAAGGTTGGCTCCTTGAGCCTTCCCTGCCTCTCAAGCAGGCTGTATTACAAAGGACTCCCTTCACTTGACACTTAGTAAGAAAATAAGCTGGCTTCTCTTGATTTTGAAATTTTAAAAATTGAGAGTCCAAAAGTCAATCTTATAAAATTTTTTTTGATATTTTTATGTTTGGAGTGTCAGTTTAAAATTATTTAGAACCATCAAATGCTCATATTTATAAATTTTTATCTTAATGGTTTGTTATTGGGTCTCATCCCAGTGCTAGATAGCCTATGGCCTAGAATGTGGGGGAAATGAATGGGTGCCACTTTGGATACCATTGATTCCTGAGGCTTTTCACATTCTGAAAATGATAGCACTTTCTTTGGTTTGATTGATCCACCTGCAACATGATCATCAGCAGGCAGAGCTAAGAGTCCCCAGCCATGGCAAATGGCTCTAGAATAGCGTTTCTTGTTTCTGGGGGATAAAATAACAACAGTAGCTGTTTAGCTATTTCCTGAGCATCAGTGAGCAGCCGTGAACTTGGGGGAAAATGAGTACTGCTGAAGGTGAGCATGTCAGGTGCACTGAAGCATAGCTGAACTGTGTTGCTAACCAGACCAGGAGTCAGAAATAAGACTGGGGCAAGCCTTTAAAGATTTGAAGTGTGCTGCTGCTAATGCACATAGAGGAAGCAAGCCTGTACCTCAGTTGCTCACAGTTCCCACTGACGGCATATGAGAAAGTGGTCTGGAAGCCTCTTTTTATATATGAGAAAAATAAGTCTCAGAGAAGTTGCCCAAATCATGCTCAGCTAGTAAATATTATGGCCATGACTCAGAGTCAGTTGTCCTTGCCCTCAAAGTACATGCTTTTCTTTACATAGCATCAACTAGGTCACTGTTTAATGCCTTGACTTTGAGTTCTTGCTCTGCATTGGGCCAAAAACATATAGATTTTTTTCCTTGACATTATATATTCATTTCTCAGATATTTACTGAGTGCCTACTACGTAGCTCAGTGCAAAGCCCTGGGTTCAATCTCTAGTATGAGAAAGAGAGAAACAGAAACAGAGACAGAGAGACAGAGACAGAGACACACAGCTTACATTCCAGTGGGAGAGAAAGACAATAGGCAAGTCAACAAGCATTAATTTTAAGCAGAGAGTGGGTGGCACACAGCTAAAGCAGGCAGGAAGGCCTCTTTAAGTGGGTAACTCTGAAAACTCAGACCTGAACAGGAGGATACAGTTCTGCAGAGTGGGAGCAGCAGTCTGTGTGAAAGGCTTCAGGAAAAAGACACAGGTGGCACTGAGGGACAGCACAATGATGCCACTGAGGGCTGAAGTGAGCCCAGGTTGGAGGAGCCCGGGAAGGGGATGGGCCAAGCAGGAGCTGTGGGCCCTCAGAGGTCAGAGTGCAGCAGGAACCCTCAGGGGTGACTAATCTGATTTGAACTTTCATAGTTTCGCTGTCCTTTTGCTGTGGAGAACAGCTGGAAGAGTCCCAAGAGTAGAAGCTGGAAGAATAGTAGAAGGCAGTTTCAGAAATCCATGCCAAACCCAGTAGAATCTTGGACCGGCATAGTCAGAGTAGAGCGAAAAAGAAGAGGACAGGCAAATTACAGGTGTATTTTAGAGACGGAAATGAAATAAATTGTTTACAATTTAGGTAGGACATGTGATGGAGAAAATCAAGGATTCCTCTAGGTTTTTAGCTTGCATATATGGCTAAGTAGTGACACTATTTTTGTATATACAAAAGGCTGATATAAAAAGGTTGGGAAAGATGGTGGGTAGAGGCACAGTAATTTAATGAAACATGGAAGCCTATGGATGTACAACAAAGAGTCATCAGCAATGAAAGATTTAGAATCAAGAGAATGGATGAGATCATTTAGAGAACTGAGAATGAGAAAGTGGGTCCAGCACTGATCCTTGGACAATGTAACACTTACTGGCTGTAATACAAGAGCGAGAGAAATATGCAAATAAAACGAAAATGGCTGCAGTTGTCCCCTGGTATTCAAGGGCGACTGGTTCCAGGACCCCCACAGACACCAAAGTCCGAAGGTGGTCAAGTCGTTTATATAAAACAGCATGGTATTTCTTTATAACCTTCACATGCCCTTCCACATACTCCAAATCATGTCTAGATTACTTTTAATGCCAAATACATCACAATTCTACGTCAATAGATGTGATATTTTACTGTTTAGGTAATAATGACAAGGGGGAAGCCTATACTTCCCCATTCTCAGTACAGGTGCAATGTTTTTCAATCCACAGTTTCAGCCAACAGATATGGAACTTGTGGGATCAGAGGGAAGGAGCAAAGACAAGCATGGATCATCTTCACTATTCTATATCATCTTAGCACCAAAACCAACCAAGAAAGAAGTTTTAAGAAGAGAATGGACAAGTGTGCTAAATGCTGCTAAGAGGTTGAGTAGAGGTTGGCTTTAAAATGAACAGGGTAGGGCTGGAGATTTAGCTCAGTGATTCTGCCTCGCAACTGCAAGGTCCCGAGTTTGATGTCTGGTGCCCAAACAAACAAACAAACAAAAATGAACAGTGCAAAAGGCATCTTATAAGTAATACAGGAAAAAGTGAACTTTCCAACTTCCTCTGAAAACATACTCCTTTTGTAGAAAACTGTTCCTCTTCCAGGTCCTCAAGCCAAACATCTTGGTGTCACCTTTAACTTTTCTTTTCAGCTCCTACCTCGAAACCACCAACAAATCCTGTTGGGAGTACTTTCAAACCATGTCCATAATCTGACTGTCTCATCACACCTATAGCCATCAAGCTAGTACTCCTCTGTCCCGAATCATTACAGTAGCCTCCTAACCAATCTCCCTGAGTCTACTCCTCCATCCTCATCAGCAAATTCTCAATGCAGTACTCTGAACGACTCTTTTTAAAGGTCAGCTGGCCACAACACCTTGGTCAGAGGTAGTGACAGCTTCAGATCCATATTCGGAGGGAAAGTCCAAGTCCTCCCAGGACAATGAGGCTTTCTGTAGTTGTTCCCACACAACCAGCCTCCTACCTCTCTTTCCTGCCTTTGAAGAAGCAGATTTCCATGTTGTGCCTTATAACCTATGAGTGCTTCTAGGAGCCAAGAGGAGCACTGACTAACAGCCAGCAAGAAAAAAGAGACCTCAGCCCTACAAAATGAAGGGAACTGAATTATTCCAGATACTTTCAAAGTTTAAGAGAAGACCCCCAAGCTCCAGCTGTGATTATATCTCTGGTTAATGCCTGATTTCAACCTGGTGAGACAAAGTAGAGGATGCAAACTCCAGACCAGTGGAAATTATGAGATAATAAATGGATGCTGAGTAAGTGCTAAATGTGTGGTAATTTGTTATACAGTAGTAGAGAACTGAAATGCAAGTCCATGTTCACTGCTTACACAGATAGAGATCAAGAAGACTTAAGTTTGCTGTGAGAGCACATTACCCTAAGGGTAATAATGGAAGCAGAGTTTTAAATTCTAAGTTGTTCCAATCCATGCTGTTTCATACTTTCCTGCCTTTTCAGTGCAGTTCCTTGAGGATTTCCTATGTGGACATCAAAGACCAAGTCTAATGTTGCTTCTTTAAGGAAGCATTTCCTTATAGCCATCCCATCCACTCCTGAGCAGTATTCCTGTTCTTCACTTCCACAGGAGTGATGTGTTTGTACAGCTATGAAACACTTGCCAGGATGCATGCAATAACTTTTTATATGCCTGTCCCCTACCATATCCAGACTATATATTTCAGGGCAGAGTGGTCTCAGTTTCCCACAGAGTGTGGGTGCCAAATAGGTGGCTACTGAGCTAATAAAATTTGGGCCTGGATAAACACAGGCCTTTGGTGTCCAAGGAGGGGCTGTTTCATTTCTAGCACAGCTGACCAAGCCTCGGTTATTAATGGAAACTCAAAGAGCCTTCTCTATGACAACATCTGGTGACTCACCAAGCACTTCCTGCAGTAAAAGGGCAGATATTTACTCTCAGAAAAACTGATCTGAAATGAATAAGTGTGCTTGAAACAACAGGTGGCAGAAGCTGAGAAGAAATTAGATTCTCCTCAAAAAGGATGGCAGGAAGCCCTGTCTGATTTGTTCTGATTCAAGCCCTATGCAAGGTGTGCATGCTTGCTAATTTAAATTACTTGTGTTAATCCGCTCCCCAAATAAAATGTCAACCTAAATACACAATAATCTCACAGAATTAGTTTTTCTCAGTGGCTTAAAACTAGGCAACAAAACAGAAGTGAGAATCATATATCAACAATATTCATGGCATTCACAGAACTCTAGGGCACACGGCATTTTTAGGAAATACAGACTCAAGAAAAATTATGTATAGTCACTTCACAGGGAATAGTATTTTTGGGGGGTTTTGAGAAAACTCAGAATTTACATCTTTCTTTAGAACCCATTTCTATGGGTAAGATTCTTTTTATATGTTCATCATTAAATAACAAATAAAGAAATATAGCTTGCGAATAAAAGTTTTACAGTCACATGGCCAGGAACTTAGAAACATAAAAATTCAGAAGGAAACAGTTTTGCTACTTTAAAACTGTTAATTATTTCTAATTTTTTATTCAATAAAATTGTTGTATTTTTAAATATTTAAGAAAGTGTTTGACATAGTTAAACTCTTAATATCAGCACCTCTTTCAGCTCTCTTGGGTGTGCTGGAGTTATCCTAGAAACCAAATCAGATTCTGCAGGTATCTGATTGAGGACCTTTTGTAAGTACTGGCTGGCACTGGCTCAGAGAGACAGGTATCTGGGGACACAATTTCCATGATCAGCAGTAGGGAGGGGCAAACATGAAGTCCGGTTTCTCACCTTTCTTTAGGGTAACACTAAGATGCTCCTTAATTCATTCAACAAATATTACCTGAACTCCTCCATCTTAGTCACTTTCTTACTGCTGGGACACATTACCTGGCACCCACAATGGAAAGGAGGAGTTTATTTTGGCTAACGTTTTTAGTCCATAGTTGGCTGGCTCCAAGGCAGGATGGCATTGTGGAGGGCTGTAGGGGAGGAAGGGCTGCTCATATTTTGGCAGCCAGAAATCAGAAGGAAAGGGAAGAAAATACATCCTACCAGGTCACACCCCCCAGAGATGAGACTGTTCTGATCAGGCCCCACCTCCTAACATCCCATTTAGCTATAGCACCCTCAGGATTCAATCACCTTCCAAAAGCCCCACCAATGAGCACATGAGGCTCTGGGGGAATCTAGTTATAAACCATACCAACCTGTTATGTAACAGACTTTGTGCTATGAGCTAAGGGTGCAGCTATGAATTAGGCACACAGGATCACTGCTCTCACAGCACTTGTATTCTCATGTGGGTGGATGATAAGTGTATGTGTGCACTGTACATAAATAAGAAGAGAAAACAGTCTTAAATGCTAATTATGAGTATTTAAAATGGAAATGGAAACTTCACACTGTCAGAACACAGTAAATACCTTCGATACTCTGTGGGCCCACAAGATTCATGGCCTGGTGAGCTGGATATTCCACCCGTGGCCTGGCAATGCCCAATTGCTCCATAACACCATGAAGCAGCCTCTGGATATCTGTTTCGGAGACTCGGTCAGGAGTCCGTGGGCTGTAAGCGAATGTTGGAGTCCATCCCAATGCCAGCCAAAATAGTAGGCCAGAGAGCATGGTAGAGACCATTCTGGAGACCATTTTTAACCTAGCAAAAAAGACCAAATTTACATTGATTGATCACAGTTGACAACTGTGATATGTAACTGTGATGATGCAATCATGTAACAACCATGGGTTGTTGTTCAAGGAGCACCTGGTAGAGACAGTAATGTAAAATCCCTGGAGGTTTGCTCCGGTCTTAAGTGTCCCTGTAAAGCAGGACCTCACAATGGGAAGGTACAATAGAGACCAAACAGTCTGGGGGATGCAATTCTTTCCATACTCAAACTTTTGAGAAATCTAGGATTCTGGAAAGGCAGTTCTCATTCATACAGTTCACGTTCCTTAGCTCCCTGAAAGTTGTTTTACCTCTAACTTCACCACTCTCTCCCTTGCTTACCAAAACAAATAAAAACTTCCTCCAATTTTGAGAGTGGGTCAAATTTTGAGTTTGTGCAGTCTAAGGAAAGAAAAGGCTAATGGGAAGCGGTTAGGAAGATGCAAATACTAGAGAAGCACAGAAAGCTTAGGTGGGGATGATGGCAGAGAGTGTCTTAATTCCACAACTAACGCCACTGAGATCCTGAGGAGAATAAAAGTTCACCGCAGCTTGGGCCCCGTCCTGTGAGCTACAGGAATAGGCAAACACCTCAGCTGTCTCTTTTGCAGAAAGGGGAGAATACAAACATCTGGCTTACAGGGTTGTTGTGAAATAAGTGTGCAAATACACTTTTAAAAGCCTAGGACTATGGCAGGACCCAGTGAGGGCCCTGGATAGCTAGCTGGTAATACTGCCTTATTGCTCCGGAGGGTAGCATTTGGAGAGAGAAGACAAATTAAGGGAAGAAAGAGGAACCTCCGGGGTGCTGTGTATGGGTGTCTGTGGCTATGCCAGCCGAACAAGGGTATCATGTTCCTGCAGCCAACCTTGAGGCTGTTAACCTGCTACTTGACAGCTGCGATGCGATGCTTCCGGCAAGCCTCCATTTGAACATTTTACTCAGTGCTCGGAGATCAGAGCAGAATGAGGAGGCAAAACTGCATTTTTCCCCCCTGAGACTGAAATATTCGCACCACTCTATCTCTTCTTCTGCAAGGAGAAAGCTTTTTCCTAGCTGCTCCCAGATATAAAACCTTGCTCCTCAGAGAACTGGGAACAGCTCTTTGTTTCAACAGCCAAATCTGCAATTGTGATGAAAAGGCCCGAGGCAGACCGAAGCCCCTCCACCGCATCTCCTCTTTCCCTTATAGGCGAAACTAGGAATGTTTCCTTTTCCCCCAGCTGACTCCGATCTGATTTGACCAACCACCCAATTTCCTCCTCGGGACTCCAAACCCGTTAATCCCCCACCCATCCTTTGTCTGACCCCAGCCTCGAGCTCTAGGACTTCGGCGGGACACCTCCCCGACTCCGACTCCCGGAGGACTCGCTCCCCTCAGTGCTCCAACCCACAGCAAACAATACTCACCGAGGGCCTGCAGGGAGCCTGGTGCGGTCTGGGCCTTGCTTTGAACAAGCTGGGAGCTGGACAGCTCCTGCGTCACCTCCCTTCCTCCGGAGCCCGCCCCGACCCCGCCTCCAGCAGGTGGAAGCGGCGCCTCCACAGAGCACGCACACAGCGTCCCGATGCGCGTGCGTCTCTCTGGTCGGGGGTCACCCGACCCTCACTCCACGCTCTGTGAAACCTCCTGGGTAGTCTTCTACCCACCCGTGACGCCGTCCACCTCCTTTGTGTCTCAAGCAATTATCTAAACAGTGTACCCTACCGCCTTCAATGTGACCTTCTAGAACAGAACAGCTTGACTTTTGTTTTTGACTCTTTTAGCTTAGAGGGAAAGAAAAAGATGAAGCCCTAAGGACTTTTAGCGGTGGCGGTAACGTATACATAGCCCTTTTACTGGGGGATATTTAACACCAGATGCTAGACTTTTGTTATACTGGTAACTTGAAAACCTCGAGGACTATTAGCTCCGAGTGTCACCTTCTGTTACATTTTTATTAAAGTAACAAAAAGGTGCACATTTGTCCATAAAGCTGTATGTTCTTTTATATAAAAACAAACACTGTTGACCTTTGTCTCTTCCGTTGCAGAAGCTTACACACTATTCTTCATTTTCTTAATAGGAGAGATAGCTCTGCTCAACGGTCTAGCTCTGGGAGTTTGTTGATTTTAAAGTGAACATTGAAAAGACTAAGCAGGAGCCCACGGACTTGCTTCTAAAAAGGTAGGACCTGTTTGTGGGCAAGATGCAAGGACACAACTGCAGTGATTCGCAGCTTTGTCTCAACCCAGAGGTCAGAAAAGGGCCCTAGGTATCAGCCTGGTTAACAACAGAGCAATCAACCTGGAAGCAATATCTGGAAAGGTGGCATGAAAGCTGGAGAGTTGAAGAGAAGGCAGAACTTGGTAGAAATGGGGTGGAGTGTTTGGTATTGAGCAAAGAAATCCAGGAAAGGAGATTGGCTGTGGGGAGTGGAACTTGGGAGTGGACACATAGGTTGGGGTGGGAAACTCCTCACTAAGGGAGGGCTGTCCAGGTTCCCCAGATGCTCTCGTTTTTATTTTAGGGAAATTTGAGCCTCCTGAGAACCCTTCGTCGTTGATGTCACTGAGGAATGGAAGGAAACAGATTTCTTCCTGGTGTAGTTTCCATTTTTCTTCAACCTAGAACCGTGGATACTATGCATATCTATAGACAAGTTTGGATTGTACTGAGACTGCATCGTAACCCACAAGTGCTGAGCACCTAGGAGAAAAGGTTTGGCTTTTAGGATCAGGCCTACAAGAACACCCAGTAGTCCTGCAGAAATGGGCATTCTCCCCCTTCTGCTCAGGAAGACCTGCAAAGTCCACCTGCCAGCCATCATCCCAAGGAAAGCAGGAGATGGCTCCCTAAACCAGGAGGGCACCAGGAGAGTGTGAGATTTTGTTCTCCTCGGGGTTATTTCTAAACATCCACATTAACCTTCAAGGAAGATTCCACTGGGTCCTGAAGAGAAATCATACTCTCAGGTAGACCCAGACTGTTTTTTTGGACAGTGCTGGGGATAGAACCCAGGATCCTGTGGCTTCTCTAGTACTGAAAATTTGTGAGTAGGGATGCTCTGAGTCTTGCGGAAACTACCATAAACACTTGAAATGCCTGTCTGGGCAACAAACCTCTTTTGATATCTGATAAAATAGTAACTACAGATTTTTAGTCTTCATATGTAAGTCAAATGAAGCGATACCTCAGTTCATGCTTTCGTTTGCTAACTATTTGGTTCGCAAACAGAAGCATTGGGCAAAATATTGTTTTTGTTTGCAAACTGCATTGAGTGACAAACATGACCAAGGCCATCTTTCCCACACAGACAAAATTGTGGCCATCTTTTCCAAAATCAAAGAACAAATTATGTTCATGAGCCAAGGTACTAGGTTTTGAGAAAGGTTTGATTCTCAGGTAATGGGTATAGAAAACAGCAAAAACCTTTGGAATAAAATTGATACATGATCATCAAGTAGAAGTCGGTAAAGCAAACATCTGATGAATTAAAATTCTTCCTACATATATACTGTACATTAAGTCTGGTTGCTCTAAGTATGAGCAATCCTACTCTATTCTATTCCAACATCTAAACTGTGGCATCTAATAATTTAAAATATAAATTTAGATAAGAGTTTCTTGACCATTTGGTTCAAGTTACAAATGGCATTTTAAATTTCATTAGGTCACAGGCAAGTCATTTTCCAAAAAGTTATCTTTAATGTCTTCACTAAATAAATAACATTTACACACAAGGCCATCATAAGTTTTTATCTGAGTAAAATGTACAGAGATGCATCAACTATTCAAATTCTAAAATCAAGCATCTGCACAGAAAAAAATCACCTTAACTTAATTTTTTTCAAGTTTGACTATTCCTCCTTAAATAATTTGATTCTTATACTGGACAAAAACACAAACACATGTATTTGTGCAAATCACCTTTAAGAGCATAGTATGGCTTAAAAGTAATCAATTACTTCTGCATCATAAGTTAGGAGCACATTTCCATGATCATTCTGCTTTAGTCATGTTTAGTTCAAGTGAACACACTGTATGCGTACAGGAGATACCAACCAAATTATTCTGTCTCAAATAGGAATAAAGTACTAGGAGACTATTAAAGCAACTTAGTAGGGATTTTGGTAAAGACAATGAACATTAATGTAATTCAAGACAAGATCTGTGGGGCTTCCCCTTTCCCTTTACACACTAGGTTTTCCAAGAAACCTTCGTGACGTGGAGAAATAACAAGAAATAGATAAAACTGGCTTCACTTTTCCTCTCATACATACAACATAAAAACCATGCAACTTTTAAAAATTAATTTTTTATAAATCCAGCCAGCAATGTCTTTAAAAAGGTAGTGTAACCTGTTTTAAGAGATCATAAAAAAATTTGTTTAAATACTGCCATAATTAAGAAAAACAAAGTAATGACATGTACAGTGAAATGATGTTTCAGAGAAAACGCACTGCTTAGTAATTATCCTGTGCTACAAGCTAACACGTACATGATCCTGCAAGTCGCATTACCAATTACTAATTTTATTTACATTCACGATAAGTATCATATTTGCCAATTACAAATCTACAGGTTTACTTGTTGGTAGCAGTTGAGCCTTTGCGATAGGATTTTTTGGAGAACCTTTGTACCAAGCCCTTTCCCTTTCTGATGGCTTCCTCAGGACCCTGTTTCTCATCCCAGAAGAAAAGCCCGTATCATTATTCACAACAGACCTTAATATATCATGATTGGTCAGGTCCTCCAAGGGAACCTTAACTTGACCATCAGGTATCACCTCTTGCTTACAAACTTTAGTAGACCCTAAAGAAGCATTTACAGAATCTGGGTGCCTCTTCATCTTTATAGATATCTGTTCTTTAGGATATAATTTGGTACCTGAAATAGAGGATTCTTTTGATGTACTTCCTGTACGAGAGGGAAGAGCACTGTCGCAGCTCACTGATTTAACCAGAGGAGAAGCAGTGTCACCAAGATATGTCAACTTTTGCTTTACAGGTTGTTTGCCATACTCCAACAAAGAATTAATTCTTCTAACAGACTGACGGACAGGCGTACGCTGAAATTTAAGAGGTGACTTTGCTTTTGTTCTATGTGATTCATTTAATGAAAGCTGATTAAACCACTGTATGTGATCTGAAACCTTCCCGTATTCTGTCACGTGTGCACTTTCAGAAACTGTTTTATTGCATGTTCCCACCAGTGACTGCTGCTTAACAATTCTCACAGGCCTAGGTTTTGACAGGTTTGTTATATCACATATGCTCTGCTGAGAGGAAGAGGGTTTAGCCTCATCCTCCCTGGGAACTGCACACTTCACTAAGTTCTCTTCAAACCTATTCTCATCCTCCTTTGACTGAGTATTTAGTTTATCTTTTGGGGACTGCTCTTCCTTAATTTGTTCCTCAATAGGGAATTCTTGCTGTACTAAATTATCTCTTTGTATATCTGAATGAATGTCTTTGTGATGTTCCACCTTCATCTGAGTTGAGTAACATTTTATAGTTGTTTCTCCACCAAACTTTTGAGTTTGACGTGATGAGAGACCTCTTTTTGAAAAACAACTTTCATCTTTAACAGCGTGGTTTTTGTCATTTTCCTCTGATTCTCTCACAGTCAAATCATTAGTTTCAAGTAGATTTTCTTCTGCCTTATATTCTCCATAAGATGTTTCATTGATTTTTTCTTTTTCCACATTCGTTATTGATGATTGCCTGTGACTTAACAGTGCATGAAGATTGTTTCCAGACTCAGAAAAAGCTTTCTGAATCTTCACCAAAGTCTCTGAGGTCAGGTTATTTTCATCCCCACTAAGGGAGCTTTCTGTTACACTGCTATTAGTTTTGCTGTGTGAAATGGAAGGGGTGAGTTCACGTGATACACCAGGTGACTTCTCAACTGTAATTTCAGGCTCCAAAGAAAGATTTCCCATTCTTGGAGAAGCTCCATTTGCATCCATTCCTTGAAAACTGGAATTGCTTAGTCCTGTCCAAGATATCCGGTAACTTCTTTCATCTAGTCGCTCTGGAGTTACTAAGTTTTCCTCAGACTTACTGATCTTTACTGAACCTAAAATGAAGCAGTACAGTGCTTTTTAATCCTTTATATCTGACCTAGATTTTGAAATATAATCCTAACATATGGCAAATAAAGATATTAAGTACTTACAAAAAAATTAAAGATTAGTGATAAAACAATTTTAGTATAAAAATGCCAGATATTTTCATATTTTCAGGTATAAGCATTCTCCAATTGTTGAAAATACATTGCCAAGTCAAATATGTCTACTACTCAAACATGAACTTTAAATATCTAGAACAGCAAATTATTTAATATATTTTATCATTAAAAGGCAATTAAAAAAAGCAACTAAAGCAGGATTTTTTGGTAAAACTGAAAGTATTGTATAAATGTACCTTTTTTTGGTAATCTTTCATCAATATCTGGGCTAAAAAGCAGGCCTGTTTTTACAGATTCGATCCTAGTTTTTAAACTTTCTTGATTTGCAAGTCTCCGACCAACATTTTCATATTTATTTATACCAGAACATCCGTTCTGTACAGAAGAGAAAAATTAAAAAAACTTTGGTTAAGAAGTAAATCCAATTAATTTGAAATACTAAGAGTAATTTTTTGTAGGTATCAAAATCTAGAGCTGATTAAAAAAAGACATAGATACCTGGGAAGCAATTTTGTAACACAGATATTCCTACCTGCTAATGAGAATTATATACATTGACATTTCATGCTATAAAATAGAAGTGATCTCACTATTTAAAAAATTAATTTTGTGCATTCTCTGTGAGGGCCTGTTTAGAAATAGAAAAAAAGATCAAAATCTTATCTTGGAATTTACATTATAGATGAGATTTCAATCAAAACAAGAGAAATAATAAAGTACACTGTATAAATACAATACGTAAGATAAAAAGTGCTAGGAAGAAGAGTAAAATGGGGTAAGGAAGATATGGAGTGATGAAAGGTGGGAACAGAATTTTAAATACAGTGATGAGATGATGATTTCTGAGTAAAGAATAATAAGGGCAAGAGCCACGAAGGTTTAAGAGGAAGAACACTGCAGAGAGAAGACCATGCTGGTGTCATCTCTGCGGCTGGAGCACAGTCTGGCATGTTCAACCAACAAGGAAGTCAGTGAGTGGGGAACAGCAAGCCCAAAACAGGCAGTGCCAGGAGTGGAGCTCAGAGATGTGGGCTGATCCCACAGATTGCGGAGAACCTTGCAGGCCAACGAGTGAACCCTGGTTTGTATTCAGAATGAAATGAAGAATCATTGGAGGGTTCTGAACAGAAGTGACAGGACCAAGTTAGGTTTTGAAAGGATTGTTTTGGCTGTAGTCCTACAGCAAAGATGGAACCAGGGGAGCCTGTTGGTAGGTGCTTACAGTAGAATCCAGCTGAGAAAAGACCAAACTTACAAAAAAATGGTAAAATGGTACTGGTGAGAATCAGTCAGGTTGGAGAACACTCTAATGGATCAGATGAAAGAAAGGAAAATCAAGAATGTGACAGGTTTTAACCTAAGGGATTGGAAGAATGAGTAAGATAACAAATGGGAAAGACTGCAGATAGAACAGCTTTACTGGAGCACACAGAAGGAAAGAAATGCATCTTAGGAACTCTTTGGGACAGGTTACACTTGAGTAAACATCCAAGTAGAGAACTAAAATAAGCAGATGTCAAGACATAGTTGGAGCTGGGACTATACCTCAAGAGCTCGGAGGTACAGCATGTGCTTAGCAAACAAAAGGAAAAAAAAGAAACAAGGATAGTCAGTCTGTTCTGGAGAGTGTTCTGAGCTACAGAACTTAAACTTGGAAGTCTTAAGTAAATATACTGAGTTTAAACATAACTATTCTCTTGAGTGACTAGAGAAAGAGACAAGTTCAAGGACTAAGCTATGGGCCCTCTACTGCAACAGAATTTAAAAAGTCACCAGTGAAGAAGCAAGGGAAGAAAGTGCATCAAAGGGGAGCAAGTGTCAAATGCTGGTGACAGGACATTTATTTTTGACTGCTAGTTCCAGCAGTGAATTCACTGGCGACCAGTTCAGTTTCTGTTGGGACGAAAGTCTTGATATAAAGAGAACACAACAGCAGAGTAGCTGAGGAGAAGCAAGGTTAAAGGGGTCTTTTAGTATTAAGTCAACAGCTTTATGCTAATGTAAACCAATCAATGAAATGACAAGACACTTACTGCATCTCTATTTTTCCCCAGACTAAATTTCAGACGAAGAGATCTTCGAACCTTTTCTTTACGACTGATTTTAGGAGAGAAGCAGCCTGCTTTTCCTGATTCCACTCTATAAAGAATAGAATTTAAATGATCAATTTATAGCACAAATATAAGAAACTCTTACAAAATGAAACTTGAGGAAGTTCCAAGCAAATTATATTGCTAATAACGGAACAGAGTAATTTTTTAAGGGCCAGGGATTTAGCTCAGTGGTTCCACTGCCTGCCTCGCAAGCACAAGGTCCCAAGTTCGATCCCTGGTACCAAAAAAAAAAATCCTAATAACTTAAAAAAGCTAAGATATCATTTCCAAACACACTGTGCTTGCATATAAAAATGATCTATTTATCATAAAAGTCACTTATGAATCAGAATAATTAGAGTAGCCTTTTTAACAGGAAATTGTAAAATTACACTCATCAACACAGGTTTTTAAGCAAGCAAAGTGGAATAAAATTAGGAATTTTTTTCTGGCTGGTATATGAAGGGCACTTGATTAATAAGATATCAAGAGAGGTTAAAAGTTATTCAAATCTGGTTCTTGGTAGAATGACAAAATATTTTATCAAGGATCGTATTTGAAAGGGGAAAGGAAAAATTATGAGAAAAGAAAAAAAATGGAAATGAAGTCTATGTAAATAGGGAAGGGTGGAGTGGGTGAAGGGCACACAGGTAATGGGGAAAAAATAAGAACCAAGATACATCATGTACAGGTACAAACACCCATTGATAAATGTAAACGTATTGTACACCTAAAATGTACCAATAAAGAACTTAAGAATACAAAACAACAACAAAAAATCTTACTTGAATCATATGATAATGTATATATCAAATACTAACCTAGTGACAACAAAATGTCCTGGATAAATTACCTGCAAACTTTTTTGCCTGCAATTCTTTTACTCTGCCTTAGCACACCTGCATTTATCAAATGGTTTCCACTGATGGCGACAGGAGAGAGTGAACTCTGAGATGAGCCTTCTGGACTTGTATCACATTGAACTATAAAAAATAACAACATAGAATATATCACACACTTACTTATTTTCAAAGGATAAAACATTAGCCACACAATTATAGTTAAAGCTTTAATTTCCACCCCCAAGCAACAAAAAATCACATAATTTCTAGTTAGGAACTTTGGATGCCAAATAACTGACTCAAATAAAAAGTTAAAATTGATGTAGTTTTTTTTTTTTTGGGGGGGGGGCGGTACTGGGGATGGAACTCGAGACCTTGTACTTGTGAGGCAGGAGGTGGAACCACTGAGCTAAATCCCCAGCCCTGAAGTAGTACTTTTTTATTTGCCCATTAGAGGTTAAACCAAACACTATTCTCACATTTCTTCTGCTTTAAATTCTTCGTAATACAAAGAGGAATGACACCGTCATACAATGGAGAAACAGTGTGTTTGCTATAGAGTTGAGTTTGCTCAACCATTTGCAAAATGGCTTTAGATTATGAATATAAATACCAGTATATGTAATTCTCAATATAGTATCTAGTACAGAATATTATTTATACTATCATAAAAAATAAACTATTGAGAAACGAGCTAGAGCCTGAGCATCCATGATTCAGCTGCTTATCCAATTGCTGTCCACCTGACTCTAGATTGAAACTTGTCCAGACTTTTTAGACAAACAAAAATGATCTATAACAATGCCTATACACCTTGCAACTATTTTCCATACAAAAACTAGTTACAACAGAAACTCAATTTAAGTTACTTATGTTTCAACCCTACCCAGTATATCAACAAACACTCTCTTCATCATTATTACTGATAAGAATTTCAGACTTTCCTAAATAAAGTTATCCATGTTTTTTGTTTTGTTTTGGTCATGGAAACAATATAATCATCACAATGACTTTTTGGTGAATCTGGCTAAAGAAAATGTTGGAGGCTGATATATTCAATATGACACAGTTTGCTTTACCCCAGAGCTACAGTCCAGTCATATTGAAAGCAAAAGTATAAAGAATTATGTAAATTTATCACACATGTAAGAAAAATCATGTCACGAATGTACAATTCATAAAAATCAAACAATTATAGATTAATGTTGTTGTCTTTATATATTAAAAAAAGCATGGTATTATAACCCAAACTTAGAAATTAACTGATTTTGAAACTTACAGATGGAATTTATTAAATTGTAGCTGAGAAAGTACAAAGAAAAATAGTGAACCAAAGATAATGGGATTACTGTTGAACTTTTAAACTTTTCTATAAATACAATGATTATGCAGACTCAAACTAAGGTTAAAATAACACAAGAATGTTCAAATTTCTGGGCAGATTGGAGAAGGAATCAACAGATTTGTTCCTTAGGGAAGATGCTGTAATGCGATTCAGTAGAGGCAGGTAAAACTACAATTCCCATTTACTATTTAGAAAAATAAAGGCTTCTGAATATTAAGAATACAATTATTTAAAGGAGTTTAAGTGGCTATTGAGAGCTGTAGCCATAAACATCAGAGCTCTTATCTTTACACTTTAATGAGTCAGTCTCCATTTTAAAAGGCAGTGGACCTTGTAAAAATCCAGGTATGTCATAAAACATAATCGAGTTTTGGCTTCTAATCTGAAATAGCTTTGCTGAGAATAGGTATTCATGTTAACCATTTACCATCCAATTACTTAAATACAGGAAGACCAAAATCTGCATATTTTTCCCATTAATTTTTATAAGAAAATAGAAGCTATGAAAACAATGATTCTATCAAATTTATTCAGTAATTTTTCTGATGTAGAATATCTTAAAACATTCAACACACAACACAATGCTATAATCTGGACAGTTGTATCTAGTTTCCTTGCAAATTCTTTTTGCATTATTGCCTTTCTTTGAACAACACACTTTACACTGTCATGTTGGCCTTTCCTTTTCTTCTGTGGGTGGTATAATTTCGGTAAAATGTCTGCCTACTAAATGTGATGGTGAAGATGTCGATGACAGGTGTCCTGGTTGGCGTTTAATTATCTGATATTTTTCAATTATTTGGTCTATTAGACCTAATCTAAATTGTAAATGACTTTTTGAACCCCCTTGTTTTGAATAAGTAACAAACAAGTTCCTTATTGTTTGGCCCAGAAGGTGCACAAACATTTTATAATATTCTTTCCCTTGCTTTCTAATTATAGGATAGCTTGTTAGATGTTGGTCAGCTCGGTCAACACGGCCAGCAGAATTATTATAATCATGGACTACTATGGAAATTATTTTTAGTTTTGTTTCTTCTTTCAAGTTCTATAATTTCTGTATTATGAATAGTTAACAGTAAGGACATGTCTTTTTGTCTTTCCATTTTATAACACAGACTTTTCCTCTCTGATATGCTAACATTTCTCCCCTTTTCAGTGTTTCCTTTTGGAGATCATTTGGCATTTCCTTGCTATTCAGTCTCAGTGTCCCAACATTTCCATTTTGTATTGTAAAAGAATATCAGGGTTGGGCCGGGGATTTAGCTCAGTGTTTTCGCCGCCTGCTGCGCAAGCGCTAGGACCCGAGTTCAATCCCTGGTACCAAAAAAAAAAAAAATATCGGGGCTGTGGGGAAAGAGGACCCTGCTCCTCTGCTGGTGGAGTGCAGACTGGTGCAAGCCCTGTGGGAATCAGCGTGGAGACACCTCAAAGAGCTAGGACTGGGAGTCCCATTTGACCCCGCTATTCCCCTGCTGGGGATCTTCCCCAAAGAATTGAAAGATTCATACCACAGAGATATATGTGCACCCATGTTCATAGCAGCACAGATTGTGATAGCTAAAGCTTGGAAGCAGCCCAAATGCCCATCAGCTGGAGACTGGATAAAGAAAATGTGGTTTTTTTTATATAATGGAATACTACTCAGCCATAAAAAACGAGAAACTACAGACATTTATAGCTAAATGGATGCACATTGAGGCCATACTCTTAAGTGAAATAAATAGGACACACATGTAAATACCGAAGTTTCTCTAGTGTGAGAAACTGAAAGTGTAAATTAGGACTAAAAGGTATAATAGATAATGTGAAATAGGAAGAAAAGGGACAAAGGGGAAGGGGAAGTGGGAGGGGGAATTGGAAGGGGTAGGGGAAAGAAAAGAAGGGAATGGAATTAATATGAGAAAATGGAAAAATGGAAACAAAGCCTTTGTAAATAGGGAGGGACGGTGGGGTTGAAGTGAGGGCAGGGGAAGGGGGAAAAATAAGAACCAAGAGAGACTATGTAAAGGTGCACATTTCCAATGAAGAATGTCATTATATCGTATACCTAAAATGTACCAATAAAAGGATATACAGTTAAAAAAAAGAATATCATTAAGTTCTGAAGAAGTATAAAAATTACATCTAATGTACTTATGATAAAGAGTTTTTATAGACTGCAGCACAAAATTATAGGTTATTTTTCACAAATAAGCACAAATTAGTAAAGGAAAATAACTAGCACTTATTATTAGATTTCACTAGAAACAAACATCAAAGCCAAATACAACATTCTAAATAAAGTATGCAAAACATAGTCACTATAAAACAAACAGACGTATGTAAGTGTATCGTGTGGAAACAAGAATGGACTGGTTGAAATGACACCTGCCCAAGTGATGCTCGGATAAGCAGTGCATAAACCAACACACTGGTCCAGTGACCCTGGGGTAAACTGTTAAGTGCTTAATGTTTACAACCCAGTTACAGAGACTGTATTCATTACCTGAAACTGGTGTCGAACTGCTACTGAAGAGATTACTTGGCAACAGCTCAAAGTTAAAACTGTGTTTGATGGACTTCCTTTTCTTACTTGAGAGACCGTGAGAAGAATCCACCGGCAGTTTCCGCTTGGCATTTGGTGTAAGAATCATTGGGGAGACAGACAGCTGGGCTGAAAACAAGACAAAACAAAACCAGTTTGTTATTTCTCCCATAGAATAGATACAATACAAAAGCTTCCTATCATTTCTTCTCACAAAGCTACCACTTAGAGCTAAAAATGTGAGTGATATATATATTCCATTATTAAATGTTACATAACTAAAACATTGCAACAGCTTAAAACGAAAAGAGAGAAGATGCAAAGTGGCAAGACTTTAGAAGCAGCAAACATTTGATCTCAAAAGAATAAAAGATGCATGTAATATAGATGAGAGAATATTAATATAAGGAAAGAAATTATAGTCAGCCCTTGTGATCCCAGCATTCTGGAGACTGAGGCAGGAGGATCGCTGAGTTTGAGGCCAGTTACATGGTGAGTTCAAGGCCAGCCTGAACGACATAACAAGACCCTGTCTCAAGAAACCAAAAGCAAAATGAAAGCCCCCCCCAAAAGCTGAAACAAAAACTAATTTAAATATATTTACTTTTCATAACCTAGTATAACCAGTTCATTACATTACTCTAGAACAAAAGATCATGTTGTCTGTTATTGGCTGGATATCTGAGCAACAAGCAAATTAGGATAAAATATTAGAACATATAATAATAAATTTCTAGTTCTAAAACAAAAATGAAGTTAAGCTATTTCCTCAAATTACAAGCAACAAAAAAATCCTGATTAAGAAAATTGAAAATATAACAGGCTAAATTTTTACCCACAATTTTGAGTTCAGTATATCCAATGTAACCAAAAATGCCAGAAGATCATATAAATGCAAGATCTCCACTGAAAATATTTGTATTTAATTAAATTAAATTTGACTATTAACTAAGTTATTTTTATTGTAATTATTTTTTATAGACTACTACAAAAATTTTCACTTAACAAGTTAACAAATACTTACTAGTTTCATCCTGTTGAGGTGTAACAGAGGGTGTTCTGTTAGATTTAAGTTTATTTAGTGCTCCATTAACAAAATCTGAAATTCAAGGCATATATAATTATATAATCAGTAAAAACACCTATTTTTCTTTTACAAGCAATGCATATTGCTATTAGTGGTCTTCTAATAGCTAATTTTATATCAGGTTATATATTTTGAAATTATTTAAGATTATTTAAAAATAATTATTTCAACACAGAAAAACACTAAAGGATATTTTTATTCCATTCCCACTCTTAAGCCCCTATTCCTAAAAATACACAATAAAATGATAGACAGATATGTCTAATGTATAGAGAGAACCAAAGAGGGCATCTTATTGGTCCCAGAGACACAGCTGAGCTGAGGCAGGAGCAAAGCAATGGGAATGGAGGGGGGAAGGGAGGTGTTTAAGAAAGAGATCACGGTGACAAGACTTGGTGACCACGAGGTATGAGAACGGGGAGAGGAGATAAAACACCTAGATTTCTGATTTTGATGACTGAATAGACAATGGCGCCATCAAATGAAAAGGAAAACTTGACTTGGAGAAGAATTAGGCCCAACTCTGAGGCACTGAAATGAATATGAATCCATTTTGGGGGGAGTGATCAGGGCTGGAGAAGTCAATTTGCAAGTTATTAGCCCAGAAATGGTAGATTTTACAAATACAAGTGAATGAAGTCATTTAATAGCAATGAGAAGTGTGAGACTATGAGGCTTAAGAAAGACCTACAAGTCATGAGCCAGGCGTGGTGGTGCACACATCTGCAATCCTAGCATTCAGGAGGCTGAGGGAGGAGAACTGCTGTGAGTTCAAGATCAGCCTGAACTATACAGTGAGCCTTATCTCTAATTGAATTTCATTCAATTGAATGAATGAGAGAAGGTCAAGGATGCAAGAATAGAATATTTAAGAGGTGATCAGAAAGAGAAAATGCTAAAAATCAGACAAAACAAATTACCAAAGGGGGGGAGTGAAGAAAAGTATAATGTTGAAAGAAAAAGAAAAGTATCCAAAAGGAAACAGAGAGACACTGAATATTATAGACTTCAAACACACTTTGTATTCAGCTATTACTGTGACTTCAATAGGAATAGCTTTATGCAAAAATGTCCCTAATTTTCAGCCACACTAAAACACAACAGTCCTTTAACTCTGTTTACTTACCTGATTAATCACCAAACGTCACTCAAAATATTCATTTAAGTTCAGAAACACCCAAATAATATAAGGTGTGATCAAAAAAATACAGTAAATGTTTAATTTTTTTTAAAAAACCCCTTATTACAGTAAGACACACTGCCAAGAATGATGGGGTAAGTGTTAGAAGGAAGTATTTTCAGGTGGATCAGTGGCACTACATCTTTGACAGTGATGTGTCTTCTACTGTAATAAATATTAAAATTTAAACAATCGTAGTTTTCATCTCTTCTCATACTGACAAATCTTATATCCTCAAATGAAGCAAGTATAAATTAGAGAAGAATACTGAAACCTCCACAAGGAGTCAAAAATGGGCAATGCTCCTAACTGCCAGGCCATGACTAATAAAGCCAACCTCTGTAGCACCGATGCAGGTAAACAAGGTCACTGTCAGAAGACAAAACAAGTGAAACAAGAGCAAAATAGTAAAGAATAAGCAGCAAACATTCAGCCACAGCAAAAAGCACACACTCAGGACAGCACCCTCAAACTGTCCTGACTGCATCATGGACCACAGCAATGCGTGAGACTATCAGAGCAGTGGTGGCAAACCTATAGCATGTGTGGTTTTTTAAAAAAATCATTAAGTTAATTGGTAAAATTTACACATATATAATGAGCACATTCATTGTATGGAATTTGTCCCTGTACATGATATATCTTATTTTTTTTCCCATTCCCCTCCCCTCCTTTCTATCCCTCTTCCCTTTATTTACAAAAGCTTTGTTTCTATTTTATCTTTTTTTCTCTTTTATTAAATTTTCTCTTTCTTCCTTTCCCCCCTCCCCTCCCTTGTGCCTCTTCCCATTTGAACATTTTCTTCCTATTTCACAATATCTATTATACATTTTGGTCCTTATTTACACTTTTAGTTTCTCACACCAGAAAAACAATGCGATATTTACATGTGTGTCTAATTTTAAGTGTATAGCTTCAAGGTGCATCTACTTAGCTATAAATATCTCAAGTTCATTCTTCTTTATGGCTGAGTACTATTCCACTGTGTAGAAAAACCAAATTTTCTTTATCCATTCAACAATTTATGAGGATTTGGGTTATAGATCACTGTGGGATAATGCTTTTAATTCTTTCAGGAAGATACCAAGAAAGGGAATAGCTGGGTCATCTAGGACCTCTAGTCCTAGTTTTTTGAGGAATCTCCACACTGATTTCCACAGTGGTTGCACCAGTCTACACTCCCACCAACAGTGGAAAAGGGTTCCTTTTTCCCCACAGCCCCGCCAGCATTTGTTATTGGTTGATTTCTTGATAGCAGCCATTCTTTCTGGAATGAGGTGGAATCTCATTGTTGTTTTAATTGGCATCTCTCGAATGCCAGTGATATTGAACATTTTTTCATATATTTATTTGCCATCTGTACTTCCTTATCTCAGAAGTGTATATTCTTCTCAGATACCCATTTTTGGATTGGGTCTTTAAATTGGGGGGGGGGATTGATTTTTTTCAGTTCTTTATATATTCTAGATATTGGTCTTTTGTCTTGAGGAGCAGCTGACAAAAATTTTTCCCACTCTGTGGGTTGTCTCTTCACTATTGGTGGTTCCTCTTGCTGTGCAAAAGCTTTTCAATAAGATGAGATCCTAGCTTTTTAATGAGATTCTTTATAATATTTCTAGTGCAATCGAGGTTTTGTTCATAAAGTCTTTGCCTACACCTATGTCTTCTAGAGTTCCACCTATTCTCTTTCAGCAGATTTAGTTTCTGTTTTAATATTTAGATCTTTAATCCATTTTGATTTTAGTTTAGTGCATGGCTCTAGTTTTAGTCTCTGACATGTGGAAAGCTAGTTTTTCCAGCACCATTTATTAAAGCGGCTATCTTTCTTCCAGTGAAGGTGTTTGGCCCCTTTGTCAAAGATAAAGTGGCTGATGTGTTTGGAGTTGTTTCTGCATCTTCTATTCTGTTCCACTGATTCTCGGGTGTTTTTTTGCTGGTACCATGGTCTTTTTGTCATGGTAGCTTTGTAGTATAATTTCAAGTCAGGGATTGTGATGCCCCCTACCTTGCTTTTGTTGCCCAGAACAGTTTTTACTTCTGATTACAAACAAATTATAGGAATGTTTTGACTAGTCCAGTGTGGTATATATTTTTACTATGTTGGTTCTTCCTACTCACAAGCAAGTGATCTCTTCCCATTTTCTGATATCCTCTTCAATCCTTTTCAGGGTACTGTGATTTTACATGTGTTATTTGTGACTAAAGATGTTAATGTATGATTTTTTTCTTTCTAAACTAAAACCTCAACATTCAGGTTTAATTGCAGTGTTGGCACTTTGGGATACATAAATGGGTTCTGGGTTGCAGTGTGGACACTCATCTCTAAAAGGTTTGCTAATAGTGATCTAGATAAGAGTGTATAGAGAAATGGAAAAAGTAAGTTCAATCTCTGTAATAGTCTCATCATTTCATTTTACATTTCATTTCAGGAAATGCAACATTAATAAGGGCATTATATTAATCAGCTCAGCACTGTACCTATGAAAGATATTTGTGAGCTCAATGACAGTACTGAGTAGCATGCGCTCATGGGCACATTGCAGAGAACAGGAAAATTATGAGATTAAATCGGTCTGTTTATTTTATGAGAACTTACTCATGGGATCTGGTATAGATTCTGAGGCAATACAGCTGAGCACTGTCCTATGTAGCATGAAACTAAGCTAGAGTAATTCATATATTTATCACAGTAAAAGGTCTAGAGTTGCACAATGTGAATGTACTGATCAGTTCTGAAGTGTACACATAAAAATAGTTAAAATGAGCTGGGCATGGTAGCTCACATCTATAATCTTGGCTACTCAGGAGGCTGAGGCAGGAGGATTGTGAGTTCAAGTCCAGCCTGGGCAACTTAGCAAGGCCCTCCCTGTCTTAAAATATACAAAGCTGAACATCATATTGAAAGAGAAGCTGAAAAGTTTTCCCTGTAAAATCAGGAATAAGACAAGGATATCTGTCACCACTACTCCTCAATATAGTTCTTGAAACACTAGCCAGAGCAATCAGGCAAGAGCAAGAAAAGGGATATGGATGGAAAATGAGGAAGTTAAATTATTTTTTGCAGATGACTTGATCTTCTATGTAGAAAACTCAAAAAATTTCACCAAAAGAATCCTAAAATTAATAACCAAATTCAGTAGCATATCAGGACAAAGTCAACACACAAAAATCATTTACATTTCTCTACACCAATAATAAACTCACTGAGAAAGAAATTAGGGAAACATTACCCTTCACAATAACATCAAGAAAAATTAAATGCTTAGGAAGAATTAACGTAACCAAGGAAGTGAAAGATCTTTACAACAAAAATTACAGAACTCTGAAAAAGAAGATTGAAGAGGGCATAAGAAAATGGTTCTTGTTCCTGAACTGGCAGAAGCAATGGTCAAAATGGCCATACTTCCAAAACTGATATATGCACAACCACAATCAAAATTCCTCACAGAACTAGAGAAAACAATCCTAAAATTCACACTGAAGCAGAAGATACCTAAAATAGCAAAAGCAATCCCAGGCAATAGAACAAGGCAGGAGGTATCACAATCCTGGTCTTCAAGTTATACTACAAAGCGACAGTAATAAAAATAGCATGGTATTTACAAAAAACAAACAGGTGAATCAGTGGAACAGAATAGAGGATGAAAAAACAATCCTAGGCACATTCAGCTTGCCTGATCTTTGACAAAGGGGTCAAACACTTACGCTGAAGTGAAGATAGTCTCTTTAACAAATAATGTTAGGAAAATTGGCTATCCACATGTAGAAAATTAAATCTAGATCTGTATCTCTCAGCATGTATTAAATTAAAATCAAAATGGATCAAACATCTAAATATTAAAATAGAAATACTTAATCTGGGGCCGAGGATGTGGCTCAGCAGCACCATGCCTGCCTGGCAAGCACAAGGTCCTGAGTTCAAGCCCCACTCCTCCACTGGACAAAAAAAAAAAAAAAAAAAGATTTAATCTACAAGAAGATAAAACAGGTAAAACTCTTGACGTCTTAAGCATAGGCAAGGACTTTTTTTAAACAGAACTCAGTTGCACAAGAGAGAATACCAAGAATCAACAAATGGGTTCATATCAAATTAAAATATAGCTCAATGTGAAGGCCCTGGATTCAGCCTTAACAGTAAGAAATAAAAGTGAGTGAATTTAAGATCAAGGAGATTCTTACAGTAAAGATGCAGTAAACATTCAAAGATGGACTCTTATAGAATCTGAAAACTGTACTTATACTGTAGATGATGTTAAAATAAGAGTTAGGAACTCATAGTTCAAAGCCTAAACATCTAGGGAATAGTGCTGTTTGCAGAAAGTGGAATTCAAGCAGCACTTAATATGTTGTACTGTCACTTTAATGTTTCACATGCATGTCAAATTTTCCAACTGTGTATCAAAAAGACACATAACATAGCTTATGTTTCTTTATGCTCAAATGGGACACACTAGTAAGCAAATCACAGTACCTCCCTAAAATGAGATTGCCACTTACCTCCAACACTTTGTCTTCGCTTTCTCTTGCATTCACTGGAGGTTTCATGTTCACCTTCTTCAAAGCCTTCCAATGATGGAGTAGCACAGAGACCATCAATACCCAACATAGCTGGTATCTTTTCCAGGATAAAATCTGGTACATGTCCTAAATAGAAATGTTCATAAGTAAGACTATCATCATCCTTCCTTCACTTTACCCTCCAAAAATGTGCAGCTAATATCCAACTCTCTTGACATGGAAGAAGCTAGAATCTCCCTCATTTAAACAAATCCTATTACTTAATGATGCAGCTATATCTTACCAATATCTGAGGCATAATCTATAAGAGTCTGTACTACTGCAGCCTGTATTCGTAGCTTTTTTTCTGTGTTAGCAGATATCTTTTCATGTCCTTCACTTGTGTGAAGAAGATTTGGTGCAAATATTACTGCAAGATTGCTGCTATCCATCTTATTCTTACTGGACCTTAAATGAAAAAACAGGTTTTATTAAATGAAGAAAAAGGTAAAAGTACAGAAAATTAAGGTAATATATCAGGTACATTTTGAAGACTTCTTAATCTATTAGTCATACACTAGTCAAACTAAGTCAAAAAAGACTGGGAAGATTGCTCATCGGTAGAGACTGATTTATCTACCACATGGAAGCCTGTGGGTTCAATCGGCAGCATCACATATCAAAATAACAAAGAAGGTGAGAACCAAAATATATAGTCTCCATATAATTAACATAGATTGTAAAAATCATGGTAACCAGAGTTCACACTTTGCATTTCCACACATATTAAACATGTGATTTTCAAAGCTACAAATAAAAAACTGAAAGTATCAGAAGGTGGCAGTAGGCATAAAACTAGTGGATTGACAGCAGGGAGGTGAACTATTTAAAAAGCAAAGCACAAATATTTTAAAAACACAGTAATCAGAAGTCAGTCCACACACAAGGAATCTTGCAAAACACTAAGTCCTCAAGAAAATGGGAAATCAATTGTATACACTTTCTTAAATTATAGGGTATACTTTCTTAAAGAAAAATTTCCATTTCAAATGAAATTTATCATCTACAAGGATGAATCTTTAGGTAGTTGAGAAATTAAACTATTATTTCTCAAAGACTTTTAATTACCACTTACCTAAGAGAAACATTCCTGAGAAAGTTAAAGAAATATCTTAATATATGAACTGTATGATCAGCGATAAGGCAGGAAAGTAACAATGTCGCTGTGTTCTTCTCCTCCGATCCTAACTGTTGAGCTTTGAAAAGTGCTTCATGCAGATCAGCTGGGAGAATGGGCTCTGGCAGTTCCCTAAAGAACTGCTTCAGAAGCCCTGCAATATCACAAGGAAGTGCAGAAGACAGGCCACCTTCACCATTATCCAATTTATTCTGAAACAAATACAATAACCATGAGCATTTTCATGGCTTCAGAATTTATTGCAAATAAAGTAATCCTTATCATTAAAGAACTTTCCTAAACTCTTAACTCTTGTTTTAATAGCTATTACTCCTCTATATAAAGGTAAAAATAAAACTTAAAAATTTTTCACTTCACATAGTACTTTATAAGGGCCATGAATTTGAAATTACTCTGTAAAATTTTGAAGCATTATATAATTGATACACAATTTCTTTTCAAAAAAGATTCTTCTGCCAGGAAAAAAAAAATTTCCCAATTCAGTTTCTGTCAATTATGTTCTAGATATTTCAATCATAAAAAACCAAACCAGAAAATGATACAAATGAAAAATTATAGTTCAAAAATATGCTTACCTTTAGTGCCCTTAAGCGAATAACAGATCCTGATTTCCTAAAAAGCCCTTCAGTATGAATATGCTCTTCTAAAGTTGTGCAAGCATCCACAAGAAAGCTGAAAGAGAAGACACATACCTACCAAATACTGATCTCTTTCCAAAATACATGAACAGGTCAAGTACTATGCCCCTTTCAGAAGTTTGGATGTCATACACCCCTTTAATCTTTGTGATAAAGGCTTGCAATTATCTTCCTTGCTCCTCCAAAATTCTTCTTCAAGGGCATCTTTTCACTCAGCCAACTTCAATGTGCCTGCTCAGTTCTACATTCTTCTTGGTCTTACTCCATTTCTCTTGCTTGCTTTCAGAATGCCTCTACGTCAACACACCTCAGTCCCTGATCACCCTTCTCCAACTGGACTCTCATCCTCCTTACTTCAAACTTCAGTCACAGTCAAGACCACTTGCCAAACGCAGTCAGTTATCATCTTGCCTGACACATCAGTATTTCACACACCTAACCATCTCCCTGCTCAAAAATACTCTTTGCCACTCTTCTAGTTTTCTTCCCATCTCCCACTCAAACTCATTTTCTGGTTCTTCCTCATCTTCTACCAGATCTCTTGATAGGGGAACGAGCCAAGGTTCTGTCCAAGGCTGCCTTCTTTTATCTACCATCTTTCCATGGGCTATCTTGTACAGGAGGCATCACTTTGAATATCTATCATCTACTACACATGCTCAAAAATAAGGCAAATTTTTCTCATCCAAACATTATCCCTCAGAACAGAGGGATATATCCCAGTCCTAATAATCATTCTCATCTTAAGGGTTGTGTGCTCAATTTCTTTACTTTGAGCAATAATCTCAATGTTAGCCTTAGATACTTAGTCAACAATGGGTACCAACAAATTAGAATGTATTCCAGCTACAACAGTTGCAGTGATGAGTGGAGTTGGAATGTCAACCCAATTTACAAAGGGTAACTGATAGCTGGTTTTTTGTTTGGCTTTTGGGTTTGGTTTTTTAATGAGGTACAAAAATTATAACAAAGAATTAGTCATTATCCCCAGGTATATGACTTTGCAATTCCAAATGCTGGAAACTATTATAGGTTTTCATCATAGGAAAATCAGCTGTTCATAAGTCATGTGAAAAGCAAAACATTAAGTGGTTACCTTAGAAAGACTGTGAATCTAACCCTAAGGATTAATGGAGGAAAACCATAGGTGGGAAGTAAGGTGTTCAATAAGCACTTCTAAATGATGCATCGCTTAAAAGCTACGTAATTGGACTACAGTAGACAAAATGAGCCCTGCTTTGTATACAGGGAAAATATATTTAAGGAGAAGATAGTTTCTTTATATGTATTTTACAGCTATGAAGACATAAACTTTCCCAGTCGTTTCTGATGCACTTAGTCCAAAAATAATTCCCAACAAGCAAGTGGCACAGGAAAGTTAAAGCATTACATAAGAAACTGTATACTATTCACAAATACTCTTAGGCTAAATATTCTTTTATCCAACATGTCTCAAAAAATATCAAAGTTATTACTGAATTGGTAATTTGGTTTTGGTTTTGCTTTTTTGAGGCACGGTCTCTGTAGTTTAGCCTTGCCCGTGGTGGCCTCAAACTCACAGCAATCCTCCCACTTCAGGCTCCTTAATGCTAGGATTACAGGTGTGCCTCATCATACCTGACTATAATTTAGTGTATCACTTAATCTGAGTTGTGGCAAAAGAACTGGTAAAGAACTGAAAACTCCAAGTTAACAGAACAAAAATAATTTGATTTCCTAACATGTACTCATTACTGGACATTAAAATTCAGTCCTGGAAATGAGCACAAATTATACATTCAAATTCTCATCTTTACATTAGCTCATATTAAAAGATGAAATCAATTGCTGGTTTGAAATCATGGGTACATCAAGCTATTTATTTTTAAATCCTCTAAAACTAGTTTGAACTATTTACTATTCACTTTGAACTGTGCTTACCTCGGAATGTGTCCATATTCTGGCACAACAGAATTGGGCAACGCATTAAAAGGTACTCCAAATATTTTACCCTAAAACGACAAACTTTGTTACTCTAACACAAATATTAGGTATAAAACAGATTTTCTTAAACTCTGGGCAAATTAAAAACCTTAAGAATAAGAAAAATCAGAAATAAACTAACGCTATCAGTCAGAACAAAATAATTATTACAAATGCATTTGGTAACAAATAACTGCTATATTATTAGACATTATGCTAGCAGTTGAGTGTACAGGGGTGGCGAAGATAAAGCCAGTCCTCAGAACATTTAGTGAATTCTGACTCCAATGACTATGGAAATCAATTAAGGTGTGTTTAATAAATTCTTAAACAGAATTTGGCCTAAACATTAACATTTCCCCCAAAATACTACAGGTTCCCCCAAATGTTCTTATATGTACTTTCCTTTGGTCACCTTATAAATACGAACTTACACAAAAGGATTAATCAGTTGATAAATAAAACAGTAATTCCTGTTACTCACTGACTACTTTCCAAAATATAACAGAAGTGACTATTATATCTGATATCTTTTCCACATTCTAAAGAAGAGTGCTTTTCAAACTGTTTTCCGAGGTGCACAAGGCAAATATTTAAGTCAACCTGACCCCCTTAAAACTCATTTTTAAAAATGCACGTTCAAGTTTTAAAACACTAAGGATCACAAGAGTAAGCATCTGTGTTAACTTGAGCGATATGGCAGAGTCAGGTACAAAGAATCTGCCACTGTTTATGCTTGCATTTGAACTTCTGAAAAACGTGTGACTGATTATAAAGATTGTGGTTTTGTCCCAGGTTCGATCTTTAGCACCACGAAGTAAGTAAATAAGCAATATCTAGAGACATTTTAGATTGTTGTAAGATGCTGCTGTTATCCCCTGAGCTGAAGCCAGAGGGTACTAAACATCCTACAGTTCACGTAACCCCTCTCCCCTTCCCTTAACAATTATCTTCTCCAAAATTTCAATAATGTTGAGCTTGGAAAATCCTGTAACTTTCTCTCAATAACCAAAAGTTCCTGAAAAGAATCGAGAATGTTATTCGTAAAACAACAGGTGAACATATGATCGAGTTAGATGCACGTACCCACATTTCTTTCTGATCCACAGTGGAATCACACATTCTAGCACAAGGTAATAGGTGTTACCGGGCGTAAAGCCTGCCTTGACCTAGATCCTTTCCCAAGAACTTACCCCCATTTCTGTAGCTGCCGCTTCACGTTTCCTGCGATCGCACTGCCTACGGCCACCCTTGACCTTAATGCCATAGACAGCCCGAAGGTGCTGCAACAACGCCAGTCTAACCAGCCTTTGATCCCACATGCCGGACGCGTCAGCCCCTCTCCGGGGCAAGATCTGGGTCCTGAGTTTTGTTCGCCACCAAGTCTTCCAACTCCCCAACAATCTCGGGTTAGAGCTCCGCTCCTCTGCCTTCCAGTCAGGTCTGGCACTACTCCGGCCCCAGGACTCAGTCACTTTCAGGGCTTTACCTCTTCCCTCTGTACACTTAACACACACCCTCTTCTCCTGACCCTGGGATCCAGCCACGCCTCACTCTTTCACTTACACCAACCTTCTTTTCCTCACCTAATCCGTTCAGTTGCTTGCAAAGACCTCCCTTTTCCTCCCTGATTCTTTCCGTTCCTTGCACCAACGCCTGCTACCAGCCTCTCACCGCTTCTGACCACTTCCAAAGATCCGTTCCCTTCAAACCTCACTTTGCCCGCTCCAGCTCTCTCTGAAAAAAAACTTTTTTCCGGTACCAGGGATTGAACTCAAGACCTAGCGCTTGGGAGTCAGGCGCCGCGCCACTGAGCTAAACACCGGCCTACTTCTTTCTGAAATGAAAAGACGACCCCTGCTTCCTCCTCACAAGCCCGGCAGGCGCAGCTGGGCCTAAGTCACTCGGCCCCGTGCCCCGCCCTAGCCCAGCCGCCGGACCAGCCGGCCGCTCAGGCGCTCTTCCAGTCCCGGTCCCCGCCCGGGCTGGTCGCCGCCGTCACCCCGTTTCACAGGATGCTCCTGTCCCCCAGGAGCCAGCCTGCGGCGCCTCGCCCGCACATCCCGGTGCACTAAAGCCAGGCCGCTCTCCTCATGCTTCCGACCCCACCTCCTCCACAGACACTCGCTACTCGCCCGCAACCAAACGCAGTCCCAGCCCAGGCTCAAATGGCAGCGCCAAACACTGCACCGCACCTGATTGGTCAACTCCTCTTTTCAAAATCAGGCCCCTCGGAAGGTGGCTAGAGGCTGCCTGTCTAGGAAGGTTCGGGCGAAAGGGAACTCGCAAAGGGTGTGGTGGGTAAACATAAGAAACATTAAAAAGTGAGCTTCATTTATTCCTTAATATTTTTTGAAGAAAAATACTAGAGGGTGTTTAAATTTATCTGGGCTACTCTTCGGAAAATAGATTCGGGGAAATAGAATAGGCACCGCACTATACTTTTTTCCGACCGCGGATGAAGCTGAAGGCCCTCTTTCGGATTAAACCGTTTCTAAGGAGCCAGAGGTGAGACAATCGGAGTTAGGATTCACAAATGCTGGTTCTGGTAAACCTAACGCAAGACCTTGGGATAGAATTTAAACTATGAGAATTGCATCTTATTTCGGAACTGATGGCAATGTTTAAGTCTTATTGTATAAATAATCAAGTACAACAAAGAAGATCTGTTATAAGAGGGACGAGTGCCAGAATGAAGTCTGGGAAATAAATAGTTGTTGCAGTAGATTTGGAAAAGCAGGAAGAGCCCTCTCTCTCCCGATGCTGAAACCTTGGTCATTGGTTGATCTGTAGCACTCGCTGCGCACTGCCGGGCTCTGTTCCCTGGCTGCTTTTCCATTGCTAAGCATCAGCAAACCTATCGTGATGTTCTGTTTTTAGGAATTCTTTGACAGTGGGAAACTTGCCCTCCCTCCCTCCCTTCCCTTCTTTGTCTTGCTTTGTAGTACAGGCTGGCCTCGAACTCACTGTTACCCTCCTGCCTCAGACTCCCCATTGCTGGGATTGCAGGCATGCGCCACCACGCCCGGCACTCAATTTAAATACAGTCCATGTAACATTTAACTTTACTGCCACCGCACCCTCCTCATGCAGTCTTGTTAAGAGGAGCTATGGAACTTTACCACTGTATTGCTGTTTTAGTTCTCATTGACTAATACCGTAGTGCCAGAGGCTAAATGAGTATTGGCTCAACGAATGAATTTAATTAGGTAATGTTTTCTTAGGATCATTTTACTCCTCTTGGATTTCAAGTTATTTATCCTACCCTTCTCAATGGAAAGAAATCTGTGAGTGAAGAGGTAGGAACAAATTGGAAGATAAACATTTTATTTTGTTTTTGAAATTCTTTATCACGCGCCAGTTATATAGTATAGAATGATGAGCAAAAGCAGTTTCAGAACTCCAGGGGAAGAGGAATTGGGGACACTTATTAGTAGAGAAGTGCACTAGGGAAAGTAATGTGATCATAGTCTATTTCACATGATGAGGAAGAGCAATGTGTCAATGATACTGATCTGAAGAATCAGAAATTAACTTGTCAAAAGTTAAGGTGAGCATGAACAGCTGTAGGATTTAGTCCAATACTTTTTCTCCAACTAGTGACAGGATCATATGGCTTTTTCCTTTCCTCTGTTAAAATGATGACTTTTGGGGGTGGATCTTCCAATGCTGAACCAACACTGCCATCCCTATAACAAAACTACTTTCTACATACTGCCAGATCAGACTTCTAATTGTTTTGTTAAACAAATTTCTATCTATGTTCATACTTTTTTCTTCTATTTTCTTTATCCAGTTTTAGGATTAGCACAATGTTGAGTTCCTAAAATGAGGGGAGAAGTGTTCCTTCTTTTTTCTGCTTTAATTGTTTGATATCATTTATCAGTTAAAATGTATATGAGCCTGCTGTTGTCATATAGGTAGTTTTTCAAGCTAGCAATATACTTTCTTTAATAGGTGCTATTCAAATTTTACATTTCCTCCAGAGTTAGTTTCATTAATTTGTCTTCCAAGGTACTTCTTAGAATTGTCAAATTTATTTCAAAACAGATTTTTGAAATATGCTTTCTGTATCCTTTTAAATTCTGTAAAATCTGAAAAAAAAAAAGTCAAGGTGAGGGGAAGGGGGAAAGGGGAAATAAAAAGAATTAAGATGTGCTATGTTCCTGAACCATCTCCTCACAATCATTGTATCCTGCAAACGTGCACTAATAAAAATTTTCAAAAACTTTTTTTTTAAGTGAAGGTAAAATGCCTGGGTGGAAGCACCATTCAGAATGCAAAGGTCCATAGAAAAGGCCAAGTTTTTATAGGAAATAGTGCATCTGAGATAAAACTGAACCTATTCCTTTTCTTTCTTGCTTCCTTCAGAAATAACCTTAAAAATAACATACTGTCTTTAGCCTCAACCTTCCTCCAAACTGCACATTGTGCTGGGTTTATAGGTGGCTCAGATTTTCTTAAAGACTCATGTCCACTCTTGGATTTTAAGTGCCTTTTTAAAAGTCCAAATCCTGTTTTAAAGCTGAGCTTTTTGATTTTGTATTTTGTCTTCTTTCTCTTACAATGAAAATATTGGTTCTTAACCTAATGACTTCAAGGAATGTAAACATGTGCTAGAACTTATAATATCAACAAGAATGAAAATGAGGAAAAGGAAATCAAAGGAGAAGGGTCGGGGGGAGAAAAAAGGATTAAAAAGGAGTTGTGTTATGTACATGTACCCACTCCCCAAGATGATTGTAAACTTCACGTATTGCAAATATGTACTAATAAAAAGAAAATATTGGTTCATAATATCAACATGATTGCTTATTTGTTTTATATATGTGTATTCATATATACATATGTAAAAATAATAACAAGAATAATTTAAACCACAGTAACAGTACTGACCTTGTTAACATATGACTGATGAATGATTTTCTTTTAAATGTGCTGCTTTTTTTCTTTCCCTATATTCCACTAGGGATGTACAGTCACAATACTATGTTTTAAATAAATTGGACATAATTCTTGTTGGTTATGTGTGGGTGTACTATAGCTTTTTCATCCAGGCCCATACTTACGGATATGTTGGCTATTTTATATTAGTCTTTTACTATTTCAAAAGATTCCTTGAGGATATATAATATAAATTTCTACAAATGAGATTGCTAGGTCAAAAAAGAACACATCACTTTGTTTAACATTGCTAAATTCTCCTTCGTAAGAGTTATTGCAATTTTTGTATTCACTCCAGCAATATTTGAGAGCTTTGGTTTCCCTACAGCATCTCCAATAGCAGGGATGGTCAAACTTACTAGATTGTTTCTGATTTGATTAGCGGGAAATGACATTTCAATATAGTTTAACATTTGTCTTTTCATGATTGAGGTGTGGCATTTTTCAAATGGTACATACATACAGTAAAGTATTATGAACCTGATAAGAAATGTGGAAGGTACACAGTTATGAAGTAAAGTGAAAAAACCAAGGTACGAAAGAATGTGTAATGTATTACCTTTAGTATAAGGGAGACTAAAGATACATAGATACTTGCTTATGTTTTCAAAAATAAACAGTGGAAAGATAAGCCAAAATCTAATAAAAATGGTAACCAATGAGGGGAGAGCAAAAACGGGGGAGGGAGAGGACCTCTCTGGATATATCTTGTTTTATAATTTGACCTAGAACTCTGTAAATGTTTGGTATGCTTAAAATACAAAAGAAAATTTAAAAGCCACTCCTTTAATGGAAAAACTGAAATATATGCACCAACCTTTTTATTTTTAAGGGCTATTTACATTTTTTTAAATTTCCTATTAGAGTGGCTTTCTTTTTTAAAAAAAATGGGAACCTTTTATATATTAGTCCTTTGTGATATAAGTTGCCATATTTTTTGAACTTTTTGCTTTGCTTTTTTTCTCTTTGTTTAAATTGTAGTCAGTCAATCTATTTCCTTAATATTTCTGGATTCTGATCACAGGTAGAAATGTTTTTTTCCACACCCAAGTTATAAAGGAATTCACTCATGTGAATGCTTGTACTGGTTTTTTTATACTAATTTTTTATAGTACTGTTATGGTTTCATTTTTTTATATTATGCCTTTGATCTCTTTGGAATTTAGCCAGCAGAGAAAGTAAAAAGTAAATACAGTTTTTATCTTTTTTTCATTTGGCTATCCAGTCCTAGACATTTTTATTTTATCTCACTTCAACAGACAATCTCATCTACCTCTAAAAGCAGCCAAAGGCTGTTATTGAAGCCCTCTGCAGAGTTTCTTAAACAGGGAAAGGAAAACCTTTAAGTACAGCATTAGGCCTTGGTTTTAGTGCCACTAGGTGTCACTCATCGTTTTCTTTTGATATTATCTCATCTGGTGTTCTTTTCTGTGACTCGGTGAAAGAAGTCCTGCCAAAGGGCCTCCCTGAATGTTCTTCTTGCATCCTTGCTTGAAATCAGATGATTTGTGCAGCTTTCAGATCAGGTCCAGAGCTTTCCGGTACAAAGCCTGTTATGGCTTCTATCTAGATGTCCCCCCAAAGCCTCATAGGCTCACACGTGCAGGCTTTCAGAGGTGGCTGGATTTAGGGTATGTGAATATGGATTAAGGGTGTGTGAAAACTAAACTAGTCCAGTGATTGGTTTAGCTTAGTTCTGGGTGTGGATAGTGGGAAAGCCCACCCTAGGTATGGGTTGCACCATCCAGTAGGTTTGTAGCCTGGATGGGATAAAACAAAGAAAGATGCTGCTGCTTGGTGTTTCCTGCCTGCCAAACCATGAGCTATTTCTTCTCTGTGATGCCCTTCTGCCATGCTGCCCTACCTTGGAGCCAGCCAATTCTGGACTGAAACCTTTAGAAACTGAGCTAAAATAAACCTTTCCTTCTTTAACCTATGGGTGTCAGGTATTTTGTCCCAGAAATGTGCAAGTAACTAAGACAAAGCCAAAATGATTGTTCCTGGAATCACTGTCTCTGGGGTATGGCACATTCCGGACATATAATTCCATTTGTAAATCAAACAAACATTTGGGGGAACGTTTGGACTTGAAAATAATACCGTATAGTGATTTTTCTCAGTAGTGGCCAGTGTGGTGCTTTACCTAGACCCCCGTCCAGGACTGAGAAGCTCACTGTCCCCATCACAGGATTCTTGGTTATTGATAACTCAGAGCCCAGTCCCCAGAGCTCAGAAGTCCAGAGCTTCCTGTGGGATCAGCTGAGGCTCATGTGGTGTAGTCAAATTTTCAATCTTCCCAATCCTGTTTCTTTTATACCTTTTGTGTTCTTCTAAGAGCTCTAGCCAGATTTCCATTTCAGTTTACTTTTCAGGCTGCCCAAGTTAAGATACATAGTCAATGGTTTTCTCTGAACAGTCCTCTAAACTAGAGCTTTGCTACTGAAATATGATCCAACCAGCAGCACTGCATCTCCCTAAACTAGTTAGGAATGACTCCAACCCTATCCAAACCTGCTGAATCAGAATCTGTATTTTTATTACACTCCCAGGCGATGTGTCCTGGTCTCAGCTTAAAAGATACTGGTATGAGGTCAAAAATATTTCTTACCTTGGCTTTTTAGGTGGGGAAAAAAATCAATATTTTGCTTTATAACATACAAATTAAACAAAAATGTAGGACATTCAAAAAAGAAGTTTGATGAGCTAATTAAACCATTTGTCTCTCGGGTCACAGGGTTTCTCTTGTTCTCTTGTTCTTATAAGTGTTCTGATATCCAAAAGCAGGCCAAGACATGTGCCAGCTCTGAAATAATGCAAACAGTGTCAAACATGTAGTAATGGCCCCTGGGATTTGTGAGTGAGACATCATTTGTGTATTTTTCTTTAAAAAGTAATTTCTATTCTAAAGCAAGAAATTCAAGCTGCTTTGGTGGGAGGATGAGGAAAGATAAACCAAAAACTAATTAAATTAAAAATATACATGTATAAAGGCTTGATGATCTTGCTACCTTTTAAGAAATGGAGAGTGTAATAGTGTCTTTAACTGTAATGCAGGCTTGGTTAGAAATTATTTATTCACTTAGATGTCCGGGATATAATTTGAGAAAAAGCAACCCATAAAATGGTATGTACAATATTGTTGTATATTGTGTGTATATATGCAGCGAAAAAAAGCAGAGATATTAACAGCAGTTATCTCTGAGTGGTAACATTGCAAGTGATATTTCATATTATTCTTTGTGCTTTTTGCTACTGCCATCTGCATGTTTTTAAAAAAATGATCATATTGTTATGGGTTGAATTATGTCCCCTAAAAATATATTGAAATCTTAACCCCTAGTATTTTAAAATGTGACCCTTTTTAGAAATACAGACTTTGCAGATATAATTGGTTCTGTTAAATGGAGATCATGCTGGCGTAGGCTGGGCCCTTGATTCGCCATGAGTGCTGTCTGTGCTATGACTTGGATCTCAAATGTCTCCCCACAGCCTGTGGACTAAAAGCTTGGCCTCCAGCATGCAGTGCTGTCGGGAGGTGTGGAAGATTTAAGGAGTGCACCCTTATGAAAGGAAGCTAGGTCATTGGAGACAAGCCCTGGAAAGGGATTTGAGGCTCTAGCTCCTTCCTTTCTTGCTTTCTCTCCTGCCTCCTGGCCACCATGAGGTGAGCAAGTCTCCACCATGTACTCTCTCCATGGGCACTTAGTTGTCATTGGCCCAAAGCACAGAGGGAACTGAAGATGTCCTGAAGCCTCTGAAACCATGGGCCAAGACCGACCTTTCCTTCCATAGAAGTTAATTATCTCAAGTATTTTGTCACAGTGAGAAAGCTAACCAGCACACTCCTTGTGAGCAAAGGAGAAGAGACATGGCCACATGATGGTGAGCACCATGTGAGGATGGAGGAAGAGATTTAAAGTATGGCACCTGCTGCTAGTCAGAGAACAAGAAGTGACAACCACCACCAGGACCTACAAAGACAAGCCTCTTCAGGTTTGCCAATGGTCCTGCCGATACTTCAATTTCAGATTTGTAGGTTTGTAATTATTTGATGATTTTTTTTTTTGTACTGGGAATTGAACTGAGGGCCTTCACACTGAGCTATATCCTTAGCCCTTTTATGTATTTTAAAAATTTTTAGAAAAGGTATTGCTAGGTTGCCCAGGTTGAGCTCAAACATAGGATCCTCCTGCTTCAGCTTCCCAAAATGCTGGGATTGCAGGTATATACTGCTATGCCTGGCTTCAGAATTCTTGTTTTTAGAACTGTGGAAGAATAGAATAAATTGTTGTTGTAAGCTACACAATTTGTGGTAATTTTTTTTTTTTGGTACCAGGGATCAAACTCGGATCCTTGTGCTTGTGCAGCAGGCGGCGAAACCACTGAGCTAAATCCCCGGCCCCATTGTGGTAATTTTTTATGGTAGCCCTAGGTAACTAATAGACACATGTTACTTTACAATCATTACCAAATAAAGTTATTTCCATTTTGAAAGTTACTTCCTTTTGAAATTAAGCTATTTAGAAGGAAGATATGCTTGGTAGGGGGTGGCTAGTGTAGATGTGGCTTCTATAAAGCCCTCCTGGTGCTTCTAAAGCACACTGCTTGTCCCGAGCAGCAGCTCTTACTTACTAATCCTTTCCTCCCAGCCCCAAGTCCCTCAAGAAGGCAGGGATTGGGTCATGCTCATTTGCCACACCTTGAACAAAGTTCTCAGTGAATCTTTTTTGTGTGCATGAAGAATTCATATTAGCAAGAAAAGCTTTTGGCATCACTTAACAATCAGCAAATGTACAAAAATGCAAAAACAAAGCCAAAAAAAAATCTGTGGCTGCAAACTAAAAGAATCTATATTTGAGATTAGAGAAAGCAGGAGAAACTATAGACCAATGTGTATATATATGTGCACTGACTCCGGATCCCTAGTTCTGCAGGATGTTACAAAGAGCGCTGTCAAATAATGTGGAGATTTAAATGGATTCTCTTGCTTTAACATCTCTAGGGGCCTTTAATACACTAGTGTGCTTTAGGATTTCCAATACTCGAGGGAATGAGGCTACTTTTTAGTAATTTGATGGCTGACTTATTTTTTTCTGTAATTATTTCAAAGCACTCTAGTGGCTGGCGTTTGGGAAATGAGCTTTGGTGTACTCTGTGCTGTGTTCATACAAACCCTCAGAGATTACCTTTCAGGGCTGCTCTTCTGGTATTTATTGGGCTCCCCTGACTCTACATTCACACTGTGCCACCAAGATTTAGTCAGTCAGGCTTCTGTGGTCTCTCAGCTATAAGGAATTAATACTTAGCTGTACTTCATATATGTTTGTTCATTAAAAGAAAGAGAAGATAGCCAGCACTTAGGAGGCAGGGGCAAGAAGATCACAAGTTTGAGGCTAGCATGGGCTACATAGCGAGTTTGAGGCCAGTTGGAGCTATATAGCAAGACCTTGTCTGGAAAGAGGGAGGATTGAATAGAATAGAATAGAAATGAGAGAAATAATAGTTTGAGATCATCATAAGTCTTTCAGGGAGAGAGATTTCACCAATCCAAAATGTCAGTGGCAGTTCTTGCTTGAACCTTGCATAAACAGACAAGGATAGAGAATTTTATGCCACTCCCCAGAACAAAGTAGGGGTGGTATAGGGTGGTATGGGGTTAGGTCCCCCTGGAAGCAGATGCTAAGATGTGAGTCGATGATTAGATGTGTAGGGAAGTACTGGAGAGAAGTTCTGTGAAGGACATACTGAAGGAAGCAGGAGCTAGCAGGGACAAACTTTACACTAGAATGTGGTTCAGAGACCTGTGCAATGGTGTGGGTGATGGGGAGAGGAAGAATTACACAGGAAGAACTTCCAACTATAGCACAGCTTCAAGAAAACTTGGGTAGATTGATCGGAAGTTCCTTATCCAAAGTAGCATGTTCAAGGAGCCCTGTATCCTACAGGAGTGGGTCAGCACTCATAACCATGCTAGGAGCAGCCCAGGGTACAAACAGTGAGGGAAGCAGAGGGTTTTTGGTCGTGGCCATCAGCCAACTATACTCCCTGCTGCCGGAAGACTGAGTGGTGCGTTTTTATGTCCATCCTGAAGAGTGAGGTTATGTAACCTGGGTTAGAACTCCAGTTCAAACATTTAATTATGGGCAAGTTATCTTGTCTGAGTGTCACATTCATCATATGTGACATGGAAAGTCTTAAGGAATCCACTCTAAAGAGTTGTTTTGAATATAACATGACTCACGTAATGTTCTTTACCACTTTGCCTGGGATATCAAAGGCCCTAATATTAACTACTTTTATTACAGAAACCTATAGCTGGTACAAAATCGGAAGTCTCAGCCTTCCGGGAATTTTGACAGCTAAATGAGTTGCTGAAAGGTGGGAGCTATACTATATGTTCTGTATCATCCTGAAAATCCTTCTCCAGAATGTTTCAGGTGTGGCCTTTCTCTCTGCTTCTCAGAATGGAAAAGGCCTCAGCTGAACTTCACCTCTAAATGCTTAATACCAGGATAAAGGACAACCCTCCCATTTCCCTGCTAGAGTTATGTGGCCAGTGTGGGGATCCCCCATTTGTAAGTTTCCCCTGCAGAGTTCAGTGTGTTTATTTATTTTCTGTGTATCCTAGCGATGTCGGTAATGCTGTAAACATAAGCCACCTCCCGATCAGTCAAGCAAATTACAGAATATTGAAAAGGTCATCACAGTAAAGCATATCACTATAATCCACAAAATATATGAGGTACTAAAGTCTTAATGCCTTGACTTTTGATCAGAATTTATAGGTGATGGCAAGAATGAACTACCTCAGAACATTTTTATGACCCAAGTTAAATCAGGGGTGGATTCACTTAACCCCTGCCAGCAGTCTTAATTCACTGAACTGTCTTTTGTGTTCATGGAATACTGTCTGCATGGAACTTCATGATATGGGGAACTGTTCTTCTCTGAAGACTCAAGGAAAGACAAGAAATGGGTGGTAACAGAACTAACTGGTGAGACATCTTCATATGTGTGAATATAACAATACTCATGCAAAATGAAGGGTCAGGCAGTGCTGAAGGTTTCTCAAGGATATTAGACACCTGATCCATTGGTCTCTGATGTCAACTGGCTCCAATGAATGACCTATCCTTCCACTGACTATGTAACAGACACAGCTTTTACAAGTTCTGTTCTTCTGCACCACCTCCAGACAGAAGTGGCTGTTAACTGAAGATGCTGCCTTCACAGCTAAGGAAGAAGGTGGACAGAAATATATGAGGTGTGATTTTTAAAATACAGTGAATATTTTCATTAAATTAAAAAAGTATTACAGTAAAAGACACATTGCCATTAACCCCCCCCCCCATTCAAACACACTTTACATCGTTCTTGCCACTTTCTGAAGCAGTTTTGGGAATTCTCTTTCTTGTATTTAGTTGAGCTGTTGTGGCTGCCTTGATGTCCTGAACTGATTCAAAGTGTTTACCTTTCATGATCATGTCAACTTTGAGGAAGAGCTAGAAGTCACATGGTCCCTGATCCAATGAATAAGGTGGATGAGGACACACCAGAAAGTTTTTGTTTAACAGAAATTGCCATACTAGAAGCTATGTGTAACAAAGAGCATTGTGACAGAGGATGAAGCCATGTACCTATTTCTTACGTTGATTTTTATGCACATCAATCTCAAATGTTCTCATAAGCCCTTGTAATAATCAGTTCATTCTAGCATCCCAAGGTACAACTCAGATCACATAACTCCGTCAATGTCAAAAAATAGAGTTGACTTGCTCTTGATGTTGGATTTTGATTAATGTATCTTTTTCTCATGAGGAGACCTAGGAGATTTCTATTGAGAACTCTGATCCTTGATATCAGGATCGTAACCCTAGACCAAAGGTCCATCTCTCATAAACCAATTTTAACATTTTGTGTGTTTCTTTGGCATTTTTTGTAGTTTGAAACAAAGTTTCATGTTAATGTGTATTTTGTGACCCATGATATAAGGCATAATTTAGAACAAAACTCTTAACTGTAGCTCAGAACCATCTGAGGGCACCAAACAGGTTAAAGCTTGTCACACACCGTTACTAAGGTGTGATGCGCCACTTCTTATACTGTAGATCCCTAACTTTCTGTTGGATGTCACTCAGCAGCAGCATTCATTGTATATTTTGATCACATTGCATATGAAACTATGTGGATGTTTTACATTCATCTCACATCTATACCTATACAAATGTTGGTGTGAAGCAGTTTTGGGACTGGATTTAGAAATATTTCTAGGAAGTATTATGTAAGAAAAGTTGCCCAGGAAAAAGCTTATTCACCTCAACTGAAAATATTATTGATGTTATTGTCTAGTCTTTTGCAAAAATTTAAATTACGTTGCCATCTGAGAAGCTACCCTCAGGGAAGTGGTAGCAATGGAGCTAGAATTTGTTGGACATAATATGCCAGGTATTAATCCTTGCAGCATACCAATGGGTATCATCCCCATTTTACAGGCAAGAAAGCTGAGGTTAGACAGGTTAAGAAAATTGTACAAGGTCCCAACCATTAAATGGCAGCTTGAGATTCCAGTTTTATTTGCCTGTTCCCAAAATCCATGCTCAGTCTAACACACACACAATGTTGGTTTCCATAGCTTTCCTGTGTGTGGGGACCCTGGTGGTGACTTTCAAAGTAGCCTTGATTCAAAACTCATCACTTTTTATTTCAATGACAACTGAAAAGCTTCATCTCTAAAAATGTCTCCCTTACTGATCTCTCTGATTTCCTGTTAGGGGCACTGGTTGCCTTGCATTTAGTTTTGATATTATTTGCAAATGAAAATGATCCAGAGGGATGAGACATTTATTGCAATAAGTGTTCCAAGCACTATTTTCTAAAGGGTATTAGGTTTGATAGCATAAGGCTGTGGGTTACATGGCAAAGGAGAAAGGGACTCATGAGGGAAGTGACAAAAAAAGGACAGCTGTAGGGAACAAGTGTATGAGTCTTTTCGGAATGTTACTTAGGCCTGACCAGAATGATCCTTTTTGCTTTTTAGGAAGAATAAGTTCCCAATTTTAGGATGTGCATACCTACGTGTGGTACTGTTTTGAGATAGAAATGATATGTGAAAATGCTTTGTAGTGTAAATGGCTAAATATGGTATGGTGTGGTGCTATTTCAACCAAATTAATTCAGTTTTATGGCCAAATATGTTTTCTCTTCTACAGCTTCAGCCTCTTGACCATATAGCTGGTATATAGCTGATATAAATGGGGGTAAGAGGACATAACTGTACACTAGGAACAAATTATATAGGCCAATGACTTGTAAAAATAGTTGTCAAAATTTCAAACTGAAATAAATTCATTTTAGGAAAAGGTTGAAAATTTTTTTCATTATATTCAGTGTTATTTTCTCTTACGGTTTTAAAAACACACTTGATAACTCTTATCGATATGACTTTAAAAGCAAATTAATGACTATATTGGCCTTTACCAGCAGAGGGGAGTAGAGGACCATAGAACACCTATCAGTTTAGAGTATTTTCTGTGCATGAACAAGGATGCAAAGTCCCTGAATCTATGCTTTTTAAAATTATTATTACTAGCCAGTGGATCCATGTAAGCAAATCAAATTTAATTAACAGCTCTGTCTGTATTAGAGGGCAAACAAACACCTCTGAGGTCAAACATACTGACTTTTGATCAGAAACTGTAGATGAGAAGAATAAACTACCTCAGTACCTTTTTATGGTCAGGTTTCACCACTTTGAAGTTTTAATATCCATATTTCTTGAAACTATAGTGAAATCAGATTTATGATACTGAAATAGTTTAATTTTTTACATTTTGCATATGTATTTTAATCTTTTTTTTCCATTAAATTTATCGGCACATTTTAGGGATAAAATACAGTGACATTCATCATTGGGATCTTGTACCTTTACATGCTGTATCTTGCTTCTTATTTTTTTCCCCTTCCCCTGCCCTCCCTTCCCTATTTGCAAAGACTTTGTTTCCATTTTTCCCTTTTCTCATATTTTTTCTTTTCCCTTCTTTCCTTTTCCCCTACCCCTTCCAATTCCCCTGCTCCTTTAGACCTTTTCTTCCTATTACACAATATCAATTATGCATTTTTAAAATTAAAATATCAAGATCTAGAAGACATTACCACAGATTTTACAGAATTTAAAAGGCTATAGAAAGCATATTACAAAAGTCTTTTTTGAAATAAATTTGACAGCTTCTAGGAATACCTTGGAAGACAAATTAATGAAACTGACTCTGGAGGAAATATAAAATTTGAATAGCACCTATTAAAGAAAGTATATTCCTAGCTTGAAAACCTACCTATATGACAACAGCAGGCTCATACACATTTTAACTGATAAATTATATCAAACATTTAAAGCAGAAGAAAGAAGGAATAATCCTCCCCTCATTTTAGGAAATCAACATTGTGCTAATCCTAAAACTGGATAAAGATAATAGAAGCGGGGGCCGGGGATTTAGCTCAGTGGTTTCATCGCCTGCTGTGCAAGTGCAAGGACCCGAATTCGATCCCCGGTACCAAACAAAAAAAAAAAGATAATAGAAGCGAAAAGTATGAACATAAATACAACTTTGTTTAACAAAACAACTATTAGAAGTCAGATCTGGCAATATGTAGTAAGTGATTTTATTATAGGGATGGCAGTGTTGGTTCAACATTGGAAGATCCACCCCTAAAAGTCATTATTTTAACAGAGGAAAGGAAAAAGCCATATGATCCTGTCACTAGTTGGAGAAAGAGTATTGGACTAAATTCTACAGCTGTTCATGGTAAAAGCTATCAGGAGCCTAAAAGTAGAACAGAAACTTCTCAACAGATTAAAGACATGTACTCCATACTTCCAGCGAGAACGCATTATATAATTGGAGAAGATACAATGCTTTCTCCTTAAGGTGGGGAACAAGGGCAGATATGCTTACTCTTTATCTGTCCATTAAACTTTGAAACCTAGTCCCCACCAAAATAGTCTGGCAATAAAATGACACAACTAGGATAGGATTGGCATGGCAGAAGCAAACTCTTTATATGTAGATGAAATGATCATCTACAGAGAAAATACTAAGAAATCTCTAGGAGCCCCTAGAACTTGTATTTGAATTTAGCAGGAATAGAAAACACAAGGTATATATAAAAATTCAGGTCTGTGTATACTTGATATAAATGAAGAATTGGATATTGAAATTTCAAAGTTTTGTAGGAGTACAAAGGACCTAGAAAAGTTAAAAACAAAAAAAAAGAACAGTGTTGGAAGACATTTAGTACCTAATTTTAAGACTTCCTCTAAAGCTACAGTAATCAAGGTAGTGTTGGTGTGAGGAAAGACATATAGATCATTGGAATAAAACAGAGAATCTAGAAATAGAACCACACATATATGGTCCACTGAATTTTGAAAGATTATCTAACATTAACATTTTATAGAACATAAACTCAATTCAAGAGCAGAATAGTGTTTTCAGCAAATGCCACTAGAACACCTGGTATCCGTATATAAAAAATTAACGTCAACCCTTTATTTACATACATAAAAATAACTTGAAAGAATCTATGAACCTAAATATGAAAGACTAAAACTATAAAACTTTAAGAAGAAATTATAAGGGAAAATGTTTATGAATTTAGGGTAGCAAGAATTTCCTAGGATACAAAAGACATGATATATAAAAGAAAAAAATTGATAAATGAGATTCCATCAAAATTTAGAACTTTACATGACATCATTAAGAAAATGAACAGTAGTCCTTAAATAGACCATATTTATAATGCATATAACCTATGACCAGAATATATAAAGAGCTCTTACAGCTCATTAATAGACAACCCAATTAAAAAGTAGACACAAGAAGTTGATAAATAGCCAGTACAGCACAAGGAAAGGTGTGTAACACTAGAATCAGAAAAATACTAATCAGTACAATAACTAGATTGAATTATACACTCATTAGGGGGATGAACTTAAAAGTTTTAGAAGAATAAATGTCAGCGTAGGTGTGAACCAGTTAGAACTTTCTAATACTGCTAATGTGAATGTAAAATGATAAAACCATTTTGGAAAACAATGTAGAAATTTCTTGGATTACTGTTAAGAACCAACAGTTTTGTCATTAAGTTTTTACTTAAGAGTAATGAAAACACATGTTCAAAATAGATTTGTACATACAAGGTAACTATCGCTTATCTGAAATTCTTGGGACCAGAGCATTTCAGATTTTCATTTGAAATCCACTTGATCTGCAAAGAGGATAGTTACTCCTGCTTTTTTTTTCAGGTTCCTGTCACATGGAGTATTGTTTTCCACCCTTTAACTTTCAGTCTATGAATTTCTCTTTGAATTAAATGTGTTTCTTGTATGCAGCATATTGTTGGATCTTGCTTCTTGACCCATTCTGCCAGTCTATTTCTTTTGATTGGTGAATTGAGACCATTCCCATTAATGGTTATAACTCATACATATTGACTTGTCATTGTCATGACTTTTTCTGTTTGTTGGATTCTCCTTCTTTGTGTTTAATTTCTTATCGCACCTGATGGATTCATTCTGCTGGGCTTCCTGGGGTTGTGATCCTTATTGTCTTTTCCTAGGATATTGTCTAAAACTTTTTGGAGTACTGGTTTGGTATTCATGAAGTTCCTAAGGTGCTCTTTGTCATGAAAGTATCATATTTCTCCATCAATTTTGAAAGATAATTTTGCAGGGTACATCAATCTGGGTTGGAGGCTGTTTTCCTTTAGGGCTTGAAATATATCACTCCAAGCTCTTCTTGCCTTGATGGTTTGCATTGAGAAGTCTGCTGTGATTGTGATGGGCTTTCCTTTGTATGTGATTTATTTCTTTTCTCTAACTGCTTGTAGAATTTTGTTCTTCTGTTGGGTTTCTGAAATGTTAACTATTATATGCCTATGTGTAGATTTTTTTTGATCCAGGCTATTTGGAGTCCTACATGCCTCACTTATCTGTATGTCGATTTCTTTTCCCCTGCTTGGGAAGTGTTCTGCCATCACTTCTGTGAACAGTTATTTTTGTCACCTGCACTCTCTCCTGTTTCTTCATTGACTCTGATCAGTCTTATGTTATTCTTCTTTGCATTGCCTAGCAGCTGCTGGATTGATTTCTCATGGTCCCTTACAATTTTAAAGACATTTTTATTTTCCTGGTCACTAATTGCAATCTTATCTTCTATATCTGAAATTCTGTCTTCACATTGGTTCATTCTGCTGCATAGACTTTCAGTGGAGTTTTTAATCTCCTGGAAATCTGCTTGTATCTGTTTTATGGATTCCATTTGTTTCCTATGTTGGGATTCCATCATGTTCCTCAGCTCCTCTATTTTTTTAAATCTGTGTCCTCTCTAGATTTATTAATCATGTCTTGCAGTATGGGCACAATCTCTGCTCTTATGTGAGAAATTATTTCTGATTTCATTTTTTCCAGATCCTCTTTTGTTGCCAGTTGAGGGAGTCCAGGTGGTTGAATGTTACAGAGTTCCATCTCCTTTCCCTTTGGGGTTGTTATAGGTGATTTGGAAGTCTGGTTTTGAAACTTGTTTACATGTCTTCTCATTTGAATGGGAGGTTGGAGGGACGTGCTGCTGGTTTCCACATGGCTCACCTCCTCTGTGCTGGGTGGGGTAGTATGGTGGCCCAGAAGCCTCCTCCTGTGCACTGGGAGCGGCTCACCTCCTGTATGCTGGCGGGGATCTGTATTTTAATCTTATTAAGGTTGAAATTCTAGCAACATACTTTTTAAAGCCTGCTCTATCTTATTGTGAGCTTTTTGTTTGTTTGTTTGTTTGAGACAGAGTCTGCCTATATAGCCCAGTCTGGCCTTGAACTCACGACCCACCTGAGTACTGGGATTGTGGGGTATGCATCACCATACCCAGCTCACTCTGTGTAATTGTGGCTGAAAATTTGACTTTTACAAACTATAACAGACATACACAGTCTTTATTTTTAGATGAAGAAGAGATGTTCAGTAGGTACCAGATGTGCACATGCGCACGTGCGCACACACACACGCACGCACACACACACACACACACACACGACAATCCAGTTACTAATGTGCTAGCTAATATTCTAAAATCTCTTTAGGTCTTGAGAGAAGGTTACTTTGAATGCATGAACCCTTATCTAGAGGGAACAGAGAGCAGCAGTGACTGTCAACCCCTGAAATAATGTATGCTAGACTGCAGTCACAAAGATGCAGAAAAGGCCATTGGCTTGGGAGAAACAATCCAGTTGAAGAGACAAAAGAGAATATATTGTGTAATGAGATATTTTGTGGAAAAGATGAAGACTCATCACAGACAGACCAGAACTCCAATATCTAACCAAGTTATTCCAATTTCTCTCTTACATTCTCTGAATTCATAATTCTCATGAAGTGATACCCAGAGTTTTGTGCTCTTATTAGAAAATTCTATTCTGATATGTCAGAGAAGGAAAATATCAGTTCAGATTTTATTTCAATGAAATGTCCCCTGTTCAATACTATCTTCATTGATTTTTCATGCAGGATTTATGAGTAAAATCATCTTTGCTTTAATGACTACACCACATACATTCATACCAGCCTTGGCAGCTTTGAAGTTCTTTAATTTATATTGATATTTTTCAGTCCCAGAAGATCAAGTGGTGATAGAAAGACTTGATATCTTATCCTTTGACAGAACATGTTGTAAAGGATAAAATAGCCTTGATTTGCTACTGGTCTCAGTGAGTGCCTTCGGTCAACACACCAGAAAATCCAGGACTTCTGGGACTGTTGGGAGCAGTTTGATGGAGAAAACAGAATGTCAACTGGGCTTTGAAGAAGAAGTAAGAATTAAGTAATTAAAGGGGGGTTAAAAAAAGCAGTCCAGGTGGAAGAAAGTGCTTAGCAAGTAAAAAGCAAGTATAATATTAGAAAGTACTTGATGAGTTAAGATTAATATGAGGGCTTAAGTAGTAAGGGTCACAGTCTTCCAGAGCTTCAGAGCTTCTAATAGGATGCCCTACTAGAAGCATAGAACAAAGAGAGTAAATTATGCTGTATCTAACTCATATACCTGGGAGTAACTCTAGGAGATCTCCCCCCCCGACACCCTTTCTCTCTCTTAATCTCTTAATAAGTGTAGGTATATTAAATGGGAATGGGAAATTGTATGTCTCAAGTTTGAGGGACAGAGGTATGTCAGATTTTCCTTTTTGTGAGGCATACCAAATTTATAGGAGGAGAGGGCATGATGCAAAGTATGGAGTAATATTTGCATTAAAGTTATTTCCTGTTTCAGGCCATTTTGGTACATGACGTTAGATGGTGACATGGTTGCTTAGTAGCCCTGCAACTCCAGGTCCCTATTTGGGTGGTAAATCTTAAGGAGCAATGTCTAAGAGACTTGTAGTGTTTTTGACTCATTCAAATGAGAGATGATTTTTAGAAAAGATTTGATTGGCATTCACATGAGAGGAGTAAAAATATAGGCAATAAGATATGTGTTTCTGATATTTTAATAGTAGAGAAAGCTATTGATCCATTTTCCATCTCTGCAGTTAAGAGACTTCCTGTAACATGCAGTGAAGAGTAATTCACTTACACAAGAGAGATGTGTGCCATGAACATCTGTTCTTATCTATTGCCTTGGAGGAAGAAGGAACCCTCTTTTTGTCCAGTGTTAATGTTTCTAATTGTAATTGCGAGCCCATCTGTTTTTTTCTTTCAGAATCTCGTTTCAATTTTCCCCATTTCCAGTTTTTCTTTCTTTATTGGTTCCTTCTCTCAGCTTATAAAAGTACTCATCTCAAATGGCTCCTATCAGGAAATCAACAAATAACAAATGCTGGTGGGATTGTGGGGAGAAAGGAACCCTTCTTCATTGTTGGTGGGAGTGCAGACTGGTGCAATCACTGTGGAAATCAGTGTGGAGATACCTCAAAGAACTAGGACTAGAGGTTCCATATGACCCAGCTATTCCCCTGCTGGGGATCTTCCCAAAAGAATTAAAAGAATCATACCACAGTGATATATATGCACCCATGTTCATAGTGGCACAGTTTGTAATAGCTAAAGCTTGAAAGCAACCCAAGTGCCCATCAACTGGAAACTGGATAAAGAAAATGTGTTTTTTTAAATAAAATGGAGTACTACTCAGCCATAAAGAATGAAAAACTAGAGTCATTTATAGATAAATGGATGCATTTCGAGGCCATACTCTTAAGTGAAATAAATAGGACACTCATGTGTAAATACCGAATAGTTTCACTAGTGTGAGAGTCTGATAGTGTAAACAGGAGTTAAAATGATTAAAATGAATAATTGATAATTTGAAATAGGAAAAAAGGTCCAAAGACAAAGGAGTGAAGGGAGGGGAAAGGGAAAGGAAAGGAGGGAAAGGAAAAACTGTGAGAAAAGAAAAAAAAATGGAAATGAAATCTATGTAAATAGGGAAGGGTGGAGGGGGTGAAGGGCACACAGGTAATGGGGAAAAAATAAGAACCAAGATACATCATGTACAGGTACAAACACCCAATGATACATGTAAATGAATTGTATACCTAAAATGTACCAACAAAATGTACCAATAAAATTAATTTAAAAAAAAGTACTCATCCCAGAAAAAAAGTAAAAAATAAAAACTTTTAAAAAAATTTCTCAAGCCAAACCTCCTACCCTCTGTTCTTTTACAAAAGAGTTGAAAGAATATTATGCAGTGATGGTTTCCACGTCCTCATCCTCCTCAGGCCGCTGCAGTCTGGGCCCCACAGTTGTCAGTGCACTGAAAATGCTCTTCCCCAAGTGACAATTACCTGGTTGTCAAGTTCAGGGCCCAGTTTTTGGTCTCATTTCCCTGGCCAGCTAGAGAACGCTTTCCTTTTGGCTCCCTACTAATCTTCCTATGTTGGTCACCTTGTAAATGTCAGATTTCCCCAAGGTCTGTCCTCAGTCTTCTCCACCCTGCAGAGTCTGCCTGAGTGGTGTCAGTCCCCCATGGCTCTATTTATTACTAGAGCAACTTATTCTCATTCTTGGCTCCAGGTCTATTCTTCCAACTCTTTCCATAAATATCTCTTTGTGTATTTTATAGGTACTTTATAATTTCACCTATCTTCTTGTCATCCTCTTCGTAGGATGTTCTTCTCATTTTCTAATTTCAGTTACTGTCATCACCATCCACTGGAATCACCATCCACCCTCTGGTCAAAATCTAGAGTCACACCATATTCCTCACCTTCCATGATGATCCATATCAAATGACTTTGTAGAGATCCTAAATGCAACTCGTCTTTTGAGTATGTTCCTAGATTAACATCCCTAACTTATTCAAACCTTATACAATGTAATGCTATATATGCATATATGTATATAGATTAATATTATTCTTCTTTGAAAATGATAGAAATTGTTTTACATTACTATAACAGATTGACCTTGAGAATTTTATGTTGAGTGAAATAAGCCAGTCACTAAAAGATAAATTGTATGATTCTACTTATATGATGTATCTAAAGTGTCAAATTAATAAAAGTAAAATAGAATGGTGGTTGCCAGGGTCTGGGGGATAGAGGGAAATAGGGAGAGCTTTGTTTTTGTGTGGTTCAGGCAATTGAATTCAGGACCTCACATATGCCAGGCAAACACCTTGCCACTGAGCTACTGGAGCTACATGACAGGTGTTATTTAATGGGTGTAAAGTTTCAGCTTTGTAAGCTGAAAATGTTCTAGAGATTGGGAACATAACAACGTGAATATACTTAGCACTACTGAGCTGTGCACTTAAGAAATGTTGAAGTTGAAAAATTTGTTATTTGTTTTTTATCATAATTAACAAAAAACAGTAAGAGCACAGCAGGCCATACATCTGACGTGGAATACATACTGAATAGAGATGGAGCACTGTGTGGAAAGACAACACACATGACTTACATTTTTCTAGGCTATACCAGGCTGGATGTTTTTATAGATCTATTTTGAATGCTTTCTTTGATTAAAAAGATATATAATATATAGATATATAATACCATATACAACAGTATCAATTAAATTGTCTCCTGGATTTATGATATATTTATATCTAGGTAAACCCATCATCATATGTGAAATCATTTAGTGCATCTCACCTACTGTTACGGCTTGTATCTAGATGTCCCCCTAAAGCCTCATGCTCTCATAGGTGGGGGTTTGGAGAGGTGGCTGGATCTAGGGTGTGTGATGCTGTGATTAAGGGTGTGTGACAACTAAATTGGTTTAGCGTAGTTCTGGGGGTGGATAATAGAAGTCTCTCCCTGGGTGTGGGTAGCACCAGTCAATGGTCTTGTAGCTTGCATGGGACAGAAAGAAGGCAGGCTTGGTGCTTGCTGCCTCCTGCCTACCCTGCCATGGTCTGTTCCCCCTCTGCCTTCCCCACTGCCATGCCTCCCTGCCTTGGAGCCAGCCTACTATGAGCTGAAACCTCTACAAACTGTGAGCCAAATAAACCTTTCCTCTTTCAACTTGTGGATGTCAAGTATGTTGTCCCTGCAATGGAAAAGTAATTAAGACACCTACTGAGCATCATAATTTAGCAGCAGAACACCCCATAGGTTCCAGTTGTTTACCCCTGTGATCACTGGCTGATTGTAATCTGTAACTTGTTGCTACTGCCCAGCATCTCGAGGGAGTATCAACTGCACATGGTTAGCCTGGAAAAAGAACAAAATTCAAAAGCTGAAATACAGTTCTGGCTAAATTAATATCATTTTTCACCATCATAAAGTCAAGAAATGAAAGTTGAACCATCCTATGTCAAGGATCACCTGTACAATATGGTGTGAATAACTAAAATATTCATTTCATTTTTTCAGAACAATACTTTACCTTTCACCATTTTCAGAATGGTTGTGCTTTGAAATTTCCACATAATAAAATTCAATATTAATAGACATCAGAGGTCTTCCTTGAGCATACAATTCAAAGAATACAGTGACCATACAATTATCTAGAAAACTTGTAGAGTTGTCCAAAGGGCATTCATGAAAGTGAACACATGGGCATGTGTAAACACACACAGGTGCTTACCCTAAGGCTCTTGAAGCAATCTTGACTCAGGTTTTTGAATAAATAATGTTGAAAAAATTGAGTAATTCCAGAAAAGGTTTATGTTGAGAAAATGTTTACAAAGAAGTGAGCAGAGCTGGAATTCAAAGTGTCTCTACCATTCTTCTTTGACTTAAAAAAAAAGTTGAAATAAAACCTACAAATAACAGCCACCAGTCATCCAAAAAAACCCCTCAATTTCAGTTTGAGTTGATTCTTTGGTCTTTAACAGTCCTTTAATGGCAGGAAACCTCTCAAATGGTCCCAGATGGGTTTCAGAAATTTTCTCTTTCTGAACTTACATGCTTTTATCTCTCCCATGGAAAACATAAACACCAGGGGTGAAATGGAATTCAGGATTCTTCAATGATTCCCTGTCCTAATAAGGCTTATTTTCTATCGTTGAACCTCTGGGGTTACTTCAATATAAAAGCCTCTTAACCACTGAAATGGAGCAATTGATTCACAGTGGTAAAGCTGACAAGGACAGGATCTATGCAAACTGCAAACTGCCACATGCCTAGGTTGGAATACAAAATCCCTGATATACTACTATATTCCTCTGTAGCTAGGGGACTTGGCACAATCCCCAGACCTGGGCGCTCATCCCTCCCAAATCTGCAGAAAGTGCATCTCTGTTAGTCTGAGTCCTGCCATTTCTGAGTTGCCTTGAAGCTATAGGGAAACATCATTAACTCAATCTGTGTTACTCAGAGATGCTGGAAATAAAAATAGCATCCAGGAGCCCACTTCCCTACATCCCTGTTATTTCATATAAAGATTTTATTTTTCCTTGAGCTGCTATTGCTTTCTGACCATCTTCCTCATTACTGCTGCTCTTTTTGAATTTCATTTTGCATCCAGTGCTGTCAGTAAGTTTATTGGGGAGAAGGGGAAGCATCCTTTTCCTTTCGTGTAGAGGCAGGAAATGGAGGTGAGCAGACCTGTTCAACCGTGGGATTGCCTTCTCTGGACTCACATATGTTTATGCAGATGGCAGCAAGTAAAAGTAAAGTCTTTGAAAAATGAATCTTAGTGGAAGAAATTGTAAAAGCTCAAAACCTTTGAAACCCCTTTACTAGGATTTGCAAGAAGAGGCCAGACATGGAGGCAACACTTAGATCTAGAGAGAGTATAGGGTTTCCAGACTGATCATGTATTTGTACGTCGCACAAATGCCTATCTATAACAATGTACTAAACCTCATCTTTTGTTTGTTTGTTTGCCTGCCTTTTGGTATAAGTTTGCTACAGAAACACTGACACTGGGCTCCTTTTCTTTAACACAGTGTCCTGGGAGCCTGGTGCTTGATTTTTTGTTCCTAGCTGAAAAAGATTTCTTGTAGATAAGCACATTACCCCAATTTACTAATAGAAGATGACCATATAAATTGTTACAGAAACCAGGATTCATTTCAGAGTCAAAGAAAATAAACAGACATTAACTTATCATAGCAAGGAAAGACAGGGACACCATACAGTTAACAGTGAACCTGAGTAGTGGTTGCCATCTGGATCCCAGAAACAGCCCAGTTGAAGAACTCAGGGAAGTAAACATGTACTCTTTCTCTCAAATACTCCAGAAACAAGGAGGAAACTGTAAGATCACCAGGGCATTCTATATCTGCTTCATGTGGCAGCCTCAAGAGAAGACTCTTGCTTTGTTCATCCAAGCACCTGGATTATTAACAATTGTCTGTTAGCGTTATTTTTCAATGAGGACTCCACTCAGTCCCCTCACGACATCTTTGCACTGCCTGCCTCACAGGACACCCCCTGGAGCTGGTCATTAGTCTGTTTAGAATCTAGTTTAGAAGCTAGTAGAGGAAATGGATCTGGAGTTTTGTCAAAGTCAGGGCAGGACAGGGGTCAGAAAAGGAACATAGGACAGCCTTCACCTTTCCAGTCTTGGAATACTGTAGAGAACTTGAAATACTGGGGGAAATGCAGACGTACACAGGAAGAGAATGGTAATGCAGTCAGCATGATGTCCATGCTTGCTGTGGTTCTTCGGCCCAGTTAAGGCTGCTGTGTGATGCTGGTATACTCACTTAACCTTTCTGAGCCTCTATTTTATTACCAGTCAACTGGTGGTTTGAGGCTAATAATACTTAAGTATTTTTCTTAGTCTTAAATTATTCATTTCATAATTTTAGGTAATAACTGTTTGACTCAAGAGCTCCATTTCTGTTAAAATTTCTGTTTAATTAAAAATGTAGTCAATCTATTTACATATGTCTTCTTGCATGTTTGAGGTCCTGAGCAAAAAAGCCAAAATATGTGCTTTTAAAATAGGTTTCCAGCAGTGTGGGCACTCCCACTATTTGGGAGGCTGAAGCAGGAGGATCATTTGATTCCAGAAGTTTGAAGCCGGCCTGAGCAACATAGACCTCTGTCACTAAAACAAATAAAAAATAAAATAAGTATTCACATAGAATGGCTTATAAAGAAGAGCTATGTATGGCAAATTGTATGGCAAATTGCTTGACACAAATATGCATTTCAATCATGCTAGTGTAAAGTAAAAGTTGGCTTCCTTATTACTTGCCAAATATTTAACCAAAAGTATGATGCAGCTGCTAAAACTTAATCCACAGCTTCAGACCATTTTGCTTGATTGGACATTTTCAAATTATAGGAAATAATAATCTCACTCTGTCCTGATCAGGCAACATCTGGGATGACTCCACATTTTATGCAGTGACACAGTTGAGGTCAGAGAGAAAGGAGCGGCCATGGAATGGAGCTGGGCATGGACACCTCTTCTGCTCTTGGAGACTAGAAGACTAGAAGACATGCAGCTAGCCCAGCCTTCTGATGAAGGAAAGGATACAGATAGACTTACTTTGGGCTGAGTTGAAAGATATGCTAGGGGAAATGGATAGGAGTAGAAGAGAGGTAGATTTTACCTCAAAATAATGAAGGCATTTCTAATATCTAAAGCCATTCGACAGCTGAAGTGAGTTAGTGAGATCTAGAAGCTTGATAAAATCTAAAAGAATTAAAATAGAGCCATAGATTGGATGAGTCTAGTTGGCTGGTTTAGGCCATTTCCAAGGTGGGAGGATGAAGTTGATTTATCATGCTCTCTCAGGCAACCAGAAAGAGTCTGGTGAAGAGGAGAGCCATGGATTTGATCACTTCTATAGCTGTCCTGCTCTTGCTGTTTGGCTGCCTGGTCATCTTTGGCCTCTTCTGGCTGCTGCGGTGGATTCGTATGAAGGCCCACCTGAGGAATGCTGTGGTGGTGGTCACAGGTGCCACCTCAGGGCTGGGGAGAGAATGTGCCAAAGCCTTCTATGCTGAAAATGCTAAGCTGGTGTTGTGTGGCCAGAATATGGAGACCCTCAAGGAACTCACCAGAGAGCTCACAGGTTCTCGTTCCTCACAGCAGACACCTAAGCCCTACACAGTGACCTTCAACCTCACAGACCCTGGGGCTGTCATAGCTTCAGGAGCTGAGATCCTGTAGTGCTTTGGCCATGTGGACATCCTCATCAATAATGCTGGCATCAGGTACTGTGGGGCCATCATGGACACCACAGTGGATGTGGACAAGAAGGTTATGGAGACAACCTACTTTGGTCCTGTTGCATTAACAAAAGCGCTCCTGCCATCTCCATGATCAAGAGGAGGCGAGGCCACCTTGTCACCATCAGCAGTGTCCAGGGCAAAATTAGCGTTCCTTTCCGATTAGCCTACACAGCCTCCGAGCATGCAACCCAGGCATTCTTTGACTGCCTGCATGCTGAAATGGAACAGGATGAAATCGAGGTGATTGTCATCAGCCCTGGCTACATCTGCACCAACCTCTCTGTAAATACTGTCATGGTGATGGGTCCAGATATGGAGCTATGGACAGGAACAGAGCCCAGGGCCGGACCCCTGCAGAGGTGGCTCAGGATGTTCTTGCTGCCATGGGGAAGAAGAAAGATGTGATCCTGGCTGACTGGGTGCCTTCCTTGGCCATTTATCTTTGCAACCTGGCTCCTGGGCTTCAGCATCATGGCCTCCAGGGCCAGGAAGGAGCAGAAATCCAAGAATTACTAATGTGGATCAGAGCTGGGGCGGAGAAGCACCTTCCTGGGCTTGATTGCTCTACAAGGGACAACTTGGATACTATGAAGAAACACTCCTGGCACAGCCCCTGTCCCTAGAGAGCAGGAATCAAACCAGGCAACAAGCTTCTTCCCAAGGCAAGGGATAAATGCATAAGGAATAAATATGGAGCAGGGTTTAAACTCTAAAACTATGAATTAAATGACTGGAACAGTAAGTCAGTCTTCAAGGACTAGAGGAACCATGTGTCCTTTGAATTCCAGCCCAACCAACTCCTAGAAATGGCCTTGGTCTTGGAATCACAAGATGCCGTGACATCACTTGACTTAGCTGTTCTCATATTTGACTTATCCAAGACCATCTCCCTGATTGTTCTGGCAGAGAGACAACCTCCAGTGCTTGAGGCTGAAGGGTGTAGCTTCAGGAACTCATCATTTATATCCATTTCCAGGGTTCTGTGATGGCTCGTTAAGCATAGAAGCCAGGCTAGTGTGTGGTGGCTTATTTGCCATATCCCAAGGGATGTCAACTCTAGCACCAATAGGAGTTCCTTATGTTTCTTGGGACTCTCAGTGTATCCATGTAGAATATTAGGCACCCCTTCAAGCAGAAGATGAAATTATTAAAGAGACAGCAGCCAAATGGAGAGATCCTTGATGGCCCCAGGTACCCTAGAACAAAAAGCCCTGGTCTCCTGGTGGAAGGAGTACCTTAATGGGAACTAGTTGGAACATCTGCCTAATTTATTTTTTTTAAAAAAGAAATGTGTTTGGCTCACAGTTCTGGAAGTGTGGAAGGCCGAGGGCATGGTGCCAGAATCTACTTGGCATTTGGGGACATCTGTGTGCTGCAGCATTCCCTGTAGAAGGTGGAGGGGCAAGAGACTTAACATGCATGCAAGCAGAAATATGGTGGCTGACCTTGCTTTCACAATAAACGCACTCCCCTGATAATCCCATCAATCCATTCATGAGGGCAGAGCTCTCATAACCTGGTCACTTCTTATGAGCTCCCACCTCACTACACTGTTGTTTTCAAGCATTATCAAAATACATCATACATTTCCAATGTACTACAAGAGCAATAAGAAGTCACATATGTTCCAGCTCTTCTTCTGAGATGCCCTCCTGAGTTTCTATGCCTGCAAAATGGAGCCTGTATTGTCTAGGTTTGCATAAGTACCCTCCATGACATTTACACAGCACAATTACCTAACAGTACATTTCTCAGAATGCACGAGTGATGTAACACAGATGGGTGAGGTAAGCAGCATAAATTTATGTCTCATGGCTGTGTTTGTGTATGTTTGTGTGTGTGTGTGTGTGTGTGTGTGTGAGAGAGAGAGAGAGAGAGAGAGAGAGAGAGAGAGAGAGAGAGAGAGAGAAAGAGATGGACAGAGACAGAGAAACTGGAGATGGAGTCATTACTATAAAGGGTAGTAGCAACTTTCTCTCTATGTGCCTCTATTCTGCACCCACATAGTTCAAAACAGGTGAACTGTCTTCTGCAAACTACTCATGAAAGAGAAACCACTTCAAACCCATCACATGATAGGCCTGATCCTTTTGCAAATTTCAGGTACATGGATTTATCTGGGAAATGAGGTACTGCAAGCCTCCAGAGATAACAGGAAGGTTGTCAAAATTGAGCAAGGTTTTGAAATGCAATCAAATGTGAGCTAGGAGACAAAAATCACTTCACAATACAATAGTCAAGACTCTTGGATGTGAAATGCAGACTAAATTCAGGATGTCTGCCTGATGTCATTACAGCTCAGAATGAGGAAGCCCCAAGAAAGCACTCTGGGCTGATGGTCCCTTGCTGCGCAGCCAGTGTATCAAGCCTTGTCATCCTCCGGGGGTGATGGCAGGAGAGCTCCTGCTGACACTTCATTTTTTCTATAAAAAGTGGGGTCAATCTGGTTTTCTCTGACACAGAAGAGTGAGCTACAGGGATCAAAAATTTGAAAACAAATAATGAAATAAGTATTCTTTAGCTTTTGTTGTGAATAGCATTTATGAGAGGCAGATAATTGAATCTAGGAATAGTAAGTCATTAGAACTGGAGAAATGCCCATAGGTTTACAATTCATCTTTCTATTCAAGAAGGAATGTGCCAAACCATGACTGATGAACAGTGAGAAAATTCTGATGAGACCTTTTGATCTCAATGACCAAATGTGACTGACTGATGGTGATGACAATGGGGAACAGAGTTTTTCATTCGAGTGCGTGTGTGTGTGTGTGTGTGTGTGTGTGTGTGTGTGTGTGTGCTTTAAATCCTTTTATTTAAGTAGGTAAGTTGAGGCATGTAAGGTTTATTGTATGGGCTAAAAAGACCATCTGAAATGAAATGAACTCTTGGTTGAAAAGACAAATATGGAAGGTACAGAAGCCGGGAGTGCACAGAGGGGATGATTTGAAATTCAGATATTTTAAGGAGGGATCCAGATGTGCCTTCCAGCTGAAAAGAAGCAGACTCAGAGTCAGCATCTGCCAAAGTGGAAGAAAACAGGTAGAAAAAGGACCAAGGTTAGACTCTTGTGAGTCTAAACAAATTGTTCAGTTTAGCATCTTTGATCAAGAACAGCAGGGAAGGGGGGCGGATTTAGCTCAGTGGTTCCACCGCCTGCCTCACAAGCTGAGGACCTGGGTTTGATCTCCGGTACCAAAAAAAAGAACAGCAGGGAAGGAGCAGGAAGCAAAAAGAGAAGAAGAAGCCACTTCCCATGCTTCAACACTGAAGGGCAAGTTCCACACTGCCAATTCAATATTTGCTCAAAGACAAAAGTAGATGTGCTTTTACCTCTGGTGTGGTGTAAATTGCCTAAGAATGGGCACTCAGGTCACTTGGACTTGGCCTGGACCCCGTGTGCAGCCTTAGCCCCTGCATGCATGCCATGCTGTGTCAGGACTGGATGTCTGTTTCCTTGGTGTGCTGGAGGCCGTTTATTTTTCCTGAAGGACTCTTCCTATCTTTCAAGAAGGTTCTTCAAGAAGAACCCTCCTCCTTCAAGATGCAGCTCAGGAAATACTTTCTGAGTGAAGCCCACATGCACTTAAACACACACACACACACACACACTTAAACATACCACACATCAGTCTCATACACATATGTGTACCTAACACACACACATACTACATACACAGAACAATCACATAGTGAGCACACCCACTCACAGATACACACCTCTCTACCACAAACAGCATACATTGTACACACCATAAGCATATGCACACTGAGATGTACAACATGCTTATATACCAATCTCACTGTTACTCAATCCACACACATATCCCCCACAAAGAACCTTTTCATTCATGTACCAATGCAAGTTGACATGCTTCATTCATAGGGAATTTGCTCCTACACATGATACATCCTGTCTTCTACTATAATACATACCATAAAATTCTAAAGAAAATTTTTTTCTATTATATTAAGAAATTATATCCAGTGAAGCTCAGCTGGTCCTAGCACCTGGAAGGAAGCTCCTGCTGCCATCCCAGGCTCCTAGGGCCAAGGAGGTAAGTCGGTCCCAACACCCAGAAGGAAACTCTTTGCCTCCATCCCAGGCTCCTAGGGCAGTGAAGCTCAGCTGGTCCCAGCACCCGGAAGGAAGCTCCCCTGCTGCCATCCCAAGCTCTTAGGGCAGAGAAGGTGAGCCTTGTGGGCACCAGAAGCACCCCCCTCCCCACTCAAGAAATGAGAAGACACATAAATAAGCCTCAAAAACAGACTTCCAGATCACCTACAGCAACCCCAAAGGGAAACGAGATGGAACACTCTGATACTCAACCACCTGGACTCTCTGAACTGGCAACAAAAGAGGATCTGGGAAAAATGAAATCAGAAATAATTACTCAGATAACAGCAAAGATTTTGCTCATGGTGCAAGACATGATTAATAAATCTAGAGAGGACACAGATTAAAAAATAGAGGATCTGAGCAACTTGATGGAATCCCAACATAGGAAACAAATGGAATCCATAAAACAGATACAAACAGATTTCCAAGAGATTAAAAACTCCATTGAAAGTCTGCACAGCAGAATGAACCAATGTGAGGATAGAATTTCACATATAGAAGATACGATTGTAATTAGTGACCAGGAAAAGAAAAATTGCTTTAAAATTGTAAGGGAACATGAGAAATCAATCCAGCAGCTGCTAGACGATGCAAAGAAGAATAACATCAGACTGATTGGAGTCAATGAAGAAAGAGGAGAGAGTGCAGATGACATAAAAAAACTGTTCACAGAAGTGATGGCAGAACACTTCCCAAGCAGGGGAAAAGAACTTGACATACAGATAAGTGAGGCATATAGGACTCCAGCTAACCTTAATAAAAAAAAATCTACACATAGGCATATAAAAGGATTCCAGAAATCCAACAGAAGAATAAAATTCTACAAGCAGTGAGAGAAAAGAAACAAATCACATACAAAGGAAAGCCCATCAGAATCACAGCAGACTTCTCAATGCAAACCCTCAAGGCAAGAAGAGCTTGGAGTGATATATTTCAAGCCCTAAAGGAAAACAGCCTCCAACCCAGATTGATGTACCCTGCAAAACTATCTTTCAAAATTGATGGAGAAATAAGATACTTTCATGATAAAGAGCACCTCAAGAACTTCATGAATACCAAACCAGCACTCCAAAAAATTTTAGACAATACCCTAGGAAAAGAAAATGAGGATCACAACCTCAGGAAACCCAGCAGAATGAATCCATTGGGTGTGACAAATTAAACGCAAAGGGGGAGAATCCAACAAAAAGAAAAAGCCATGACAAGGCTTTTAAAACTTTGAACTTCATCTCCCTAATGAGTGTATAATTCAATCTTATTATTGTACTGATTAGTATTTTTCTGATTCTAGAATTGCACATCATTCCTTGTGCTATACTGGTTATTTATCATCTTCTTATGTCTGCATTTTAATTGGGTTGTCTATTAATGAGCTCTAAGAATTCTTTATATATTCTGGTCATAGGTTATATGCATTGTAAATGTGGTCTGTTTAAGGACTACTTTTCATTTTAATGATGTCATTTAAAGTTCTAAATTTTGATGAAATCTCATCAATTTTTTTTTTATACATCATGGTTTTTGTATCCTAGGTAGTTCTTGCCTACCCTGAATTCATAAACATTTTTCCTTATAATTTCTTCTTAAAGTTTTATACTTTTAGGCTTTCTTATTTAGGTTCATAGATCCCTTCAAGTTATTTTCATGTATGGAAAAAAAGGCTTGAGGTTAACTTTTTATATACGGATACCAGGTGTTCTAATGCCATTTGCTGAAGACACTATCTCTTCCTCGGGTCTTGAATCAAGTTTATATTCTATAAAATGCTAATGTTAAATAATCTTTCAAAACTCAGTGGACCATATATGTGTGGTTCTATTTCTAGATTCTCTGTTTTATTCCAATGATCTATATGTCTTTCCTTACACCAACACTGCCTTGATTACTGTAGCTGTAGAAGAAGTTTTAAAATTAGGTACTAAACATCTTCCAAAACTGTTTTTGTTTTTGTTTTTGGCTTTTCTGGGTCCTTTGTACTCCTACATAACTTTAAACTTTCAATATCCAATTCTTCATTTATAGCAAGTATACACAGACATGAATTTTTGTATATACCTTGTCTTTTCTAATCCTGCTAAATTCAAGTACAAGTTCTAAGGGCTCCTAGAGATTTCTTAGTATTTTCTCTGTAGATGGTCATTTCATCTACATATAAAGATTTTGCTTCTGCCATGCCAATCCTATCATAGTTGTGTCGTTTTATTGCCAGACTATTTTGGTTTAGACCTATGTTTCAAAGTCTAATGGACAGATGAAGAGTAGGCATATATGCCCTTGTTCCCCACTTTAGGGAGAAAACATTGTATCATCTCCATTCATAGAAGGAGTTTTTGTTGGAAGTATGGAGTACATATCTTTGATCTGTTGAGAAGGTTCTGTTCTACTCCTAGTCTCCTGATAGCTTTTACCATGAACAGCTGTAGAATTTAGTCCAATACTCTTTCTCCAACTAGTGACAGGATCATATGGCTTTCTCCTTTCCTCTGTTAAAATGATTACTTTTGGGGGTGGATCTTCCAATGCTGAACCAACACTGCCATCCCTATAACAAAACCACTTTCTACATCCTGCCAGATCTGACTTCCAATAGTTTGTTTTGTTAAACAAATTTCTATGTTCAAACTTTTTTCTTCTATTATCTTTATCCAGTTTTAGGATTATCACAATGTTGATTTAGTAAAATGAGGGGAGAAGTGTTCCTTCTTTTTTCTGCTTTAATTGTTTGATATAATTTATCAGTTAAAATGTTTATGAGCCTGCTGTTGTCATATAGGTAGGTTTTCAAGCTAGCAATATACTTTCTTTAATAGGTGCTATTCAAATTTTGTATTTCCTCCAGAGTTAGTTTCATTAATTTGTCTTCTAAGTTACTTCTTAGAAGTTGTCAAATTTATTTCAAAAAAGATTTTTGAAATGTGCTTTCTATATCCTTTTAAATTCTGTAAAATCTGTGGTAATGTCTCCTAGATCTTGATATTGTAATTTAAAAAATGTATAACTGATATTGTGCAACAGGAAGCAAAGGTCTAAAAGAGCAGGGGAATTGGGAGGGGTAGGGGAAGGGAAAAAAGGGAAAGGAAAAAATATGAGAAGAGGAAAAAAATGTAAACAAAATCTTTGCAAATAGGGAAGGGTAGAGGGGGTGAAGGGAGGGCAGGGAAGGGGAAAAAAATAAGAACCAAGATGCTCATGTAATGGTACAAGATCCCAAAGATGAATGTAACTGTATTTTATACCTAAAATATACCAATAAAGTTAATGGGGGGGGAGAAAAGAAAAAAAAAAGAAATTATATCCAGTTAGAACATTTCAAGTAGTATGAATTCCAAAGTGATTTGCAACCACTGCGTAACCCCGTCCATCCCTGGCCTCCCACTCCACTGTAGACCCTGGAAATATAGTTCCGGAATGACAAGCCAATGTTAGTTCAAAATCTGTTAGTGGTGATCAGAGGAAGCCACAAACTACCGATGACTTCTGATTATATTGGAAAGATTTGCTTTCATTCCCTTGGTTCAAGTAAAAAGAAAAATATCTCAGTCACATATATAAGTGCATCAAAGAAAAATGCTATGATTTCTTTTTCCCATTAGAGAAGAGGTAGGGTCTTGGCCTCTGGCTTTTTTCTCTTAACCTTAGCTCTTTACTCTTGAAGCTTTGTTTTCTCCAGAGTGACACCAATTATCTCCTTAGCAACTGTCTCACATAGAATGAATTTCAACCTTTCTCTAATGAAGATTACTACTCAATCCTAGTAAACCATGATTTTTAAAAGGAAACATAAGTAAAGTAAAATTTTACCACAGAGATCCTCTAAGCTGAAATCTAATTTTACCATATAGGGAATAACTAGCCTGTCGTGAAGTCATCTATGAAATAGTGGCAAAACGGCCAAAAAGCAGGCTATGAGGATAGGTAGACAAGGAAAGAAAAGCTAGAGGCCTCAATAACTGGTCCTTGAATTATCTAGAAAGCTGAGTCTTATTGTTGATGTGGAATTTTGGTGTTTCGGATGGAAGGAAAATGGAGAGATTTCATCTCCTTATTCCTTTTAGTGTTGCCCCAAATGTGAGCTCTTTCTAAGGGTAGTTGTCACACACCTTAAAGAATAGAATGAGGTTTTATGGTTGTGGGACTGCAAAGGGGCTGGTGTTCCATCTTCCAATTCATTACCACACATTATCTATGGCTTTTGGGTAATTGAGCAAATAATGCCCTTGACAACCATTCACTCTTTAACTCCAAAGCAAAGTCATTAATTAAGGCCAGAAGGGGATTGTTAACATCTGTTAATGAACCAGAGTTGAGGGAATTACTTAGGAGAGCACTCTGAGAGCCCATAAAAGTACATGAGCAAGAGGAGCTTGGGCACTAATGTTCCCTGTCCTTCTCATAACTGTCAGTCACTGAAGGGCAGATGAAGTGTGAAACAACTAGGGAATTTCCATGACATGGCCCTCCCCAGTTATGCCTGTATAACTTTGTATTTTTGAATCACGTGTTAATTTTTAGAGAAACTTTCAATTTTTTCTAGGACACACACCTCGTATGTAGCACACACCAAATTATGATGATCCACACAATGAACCGATCAACTGGAACTCATTCAGTCACACAGTTTGCATGCGATACACACACACCACAAAAAGATGTGGGGGTACTCTCTGCTTGAAAGAAGTTGTCATCTCCATGGGGCCACATGGAAGCAAGGGATGACCACTGTCACCCGAGAGTTTGTGATCACTTGCTAAACTATGGTACAAAGACTCAGGGTTTAGCTCGGTAGCAGAGCATTTGACCTATATGCATGAGGCCCTAGGTTTGATCCTCAGAACCACAAAAACAAAGACCAAGAAAACTTAAAATAAAAATAAGCTGTGTGGTACAGACTGTGTGTGGTAAAAAAGTTTAGAGACATAAGAGACAGCTGTGTGGGCTGGATGAGTGGAGCAGGTTTAAGAGGAAGAGGAATCTAAACTGGCCCCAAAGGAATTAGGACAAGAGGGCCAGGGAACAGTCAAAAAAAGGCTAGAGTACAAGATCTGTCTTCTATAAAAGCATTTCATTTTGAGGTCTACAGACTTAACTTTTCTTCTTTCTTTTCCTCTAAAGTTTAAAGGACAACAGTTCTTTTTTCTTTCTTTTAAATTCTTTTATCGGTACATTTTAGGTATACAATATGTTTACATTTATCATTGGGTGCTTCTACCTGTACATGATGTATCTTGGTTCTTATTTTTTCCGCATTACCTGTGTACCCTTCACCCCCTCCACCCTTCCCTATTTACATAGACTTTGCTTCCATTTTTTTCTTTTCTCACAATTTTTCCTTTCCCTTCTTTCCTTTCCCCTTCCCCTCACACCAACCCTACCCCTTTGGACCTTTTCTTCCTATTTCAAATTATCAATTATTCATTTTAATCCTTATTTACACTTTCAGTTTCTCACACCAGAGAAACTATTTGGTATTTACACACGTGTGTCCTATTTATTTCACTTAAGAGGATGGCCTCAATATGCATCCATTTAGCTATAAATGTCTCTAGTTTCTCATTCTTTATGGCTGAGTACTACTCCATTTTATTAAAAAAACCCCACATCTTCTTTATCCAGTTTCTAGTTGATGGGCACTTGGGCTGTTTCCAAGCTTTAGATATTACAAACTGTGCCACTATAAACATAGATGCACATGTATTGCTGTGGTATGATTCTTTTAATTCTTTTGGAAGATACCCAGCAGGGGAATAGCTGCATCAAATGGGACCTCTAGCCCTAGTTCTTTGAGGTATCTCCATACTGATTTCCACAGTGGTTGCACCAGTCTGCACTCCTACCAACAATGGAGAAGGGTTCCTTTCTCCCCACACCCCTGCCAGCATTTGTTATTGGTTGATTTCTTTATAGCAGCCATTCTTTCTGGGATGAGGTGGAATCTCAGTGTTGTTTTCATCTGCATCTCTTGAATGACCAGTAATGCTGAACATTTTTTCATATGTTTATTTGCTATTTCTACTTCTTTGTCTGAGAAATGTCTGTTCATTTCAGATGCCCATTTTTGAATTGGGTCTTTGAATTTGCGGGGTCTGATTTTTTTCAGTTCTTTATATGTTCTAGGTAGTAGTCCTTTGTCTGAAGTACAGCAGGTAAAATTTTTTTCCCACATTGTAGGTTGTCTCTTCACTCTGTTAGTGGTTTCTCTTGCAGTGCAGAAGCTTTTTAACAAGATGAGATCCCAGTTGTTGATTCTGTGTGGTAGTTCCCATGCTACTGAGGTTTTGTTCATAAAGTCTTTTCCTATGCCAATGTCTTCAAGAGTTCTACCTAACTTATCTTCCAGCAAGTTTAGTGTTTCTGTCTTAATATTTAGATCTTTAATCCACTTTGATCTTAGTTTAGTGCATGGTGATAGGTATGGGTCTAGTTTTAATCTTTGGCAGGTTGAAATCCAGTTTTTCCAACACCATTTATTAAATAGGCTATCTTTCATCCAATGAGGGTGGTTGGCTCCTTTCTGAAGGATGGGGTGGCTGAGTATGTCTAGAGTTGTTTCTGCATCTTCTAATCTATTCCACTGATCCTCGGGTCTGTTCCTTTGCCAGTACCATGCTGTTTTTATCACAGTAGCTTTGTAGTATAGTTTCAAGTTGGGGATTGTGAAACCCCCAGCCATGTCTCTGTTGCCTAGAATTGCATTGGCTATTCTAGATCTCTTCTGGTTTTAAATGAATTTTTGGATTGTTTTCTCTAGTTCTGTGAAGTATATTGTTGGAATTTCAATTAGCATTGCATTGAACCTATATAGTAGTTTTGGAAGTATGGCCATTTTCACTATATTGGTTCTTCCTACCAAGGAACAAGGGATGTCTTTCCACTTTCTTATATCCTCCTTGATCTCCTTTTCCAGAGTGCTGTAGTTTTCAGTGCAGAGGTCTTTTGCTTCCTTTGTTAGATTGATTCCTAGGTATTTCATTTTTTTGGAATCTATTGTAAAAGGAATTGTTTCCATGATTTCTTTATCAGTGAGTCTGTTATTTGTGTATAAGAAGGCTATTGTTTTTTGAGTGTTAAGATTATATCCAGCTACTCTACTGAATCTGTCAATTAAGTCTAGAAGTCTTTTGGAGGAGTTTTTTGGGTCTTCTATATAAAGTATCATATCATCAGCAAATAAGGAGAGTTTAACTTCTTTCTTTCCTATCTTTATTCCTTTTATTTCTTTCTCTTTTCTAATTACTGTGGCTAATGTTTCCAGAACTATATTGAATAGGAGTGGTGATAGTGGGTATCCTTGTCTTGTTTAAAGGACAACAATTCTTTAGTACCACCCCCTTCTGTGCCAGGGATCAGACCTAAAGCCCCCTGCATGCCACGAAGAAAGCGCTCTACCATTGAGCCACTGAGCTACACCTCTAGCTCACTGGATGGTTTTTTCACCTGCAATTTAAATCTCGTATTCAATGCCTTTCTTACCAGAGTCAAAAGTGTTAGCTAACTAACATGGCGACAGATTATCAAAGGTCTCATTATCAGACAGACAAGTATAGCAGATGATGCAATAGACAAGAAGCCTCTGTGAGAACGAACATACCTGAGGAAGCTTTGGGAATAACTAGTTTAATAATGCCTAAGATTTACTAACAGTTCATAATGTGTCTGATTTTGCTAAAGATCTCACATATGTATTCTCTTTTAAGGCTCACAACTCTCTAGAGTGGTAGTAAAATTTATTCTCTTTTAGAGATGAAGAGATAGGCTTAGAGAAATTTGCTATCTTGCCAAAGACCAGTAAAAACAGGACCAGAAGTTCTAAAACTCAACTTCCTAAGCATTATGTGTTATGGCCTCCCAGATAGGTCTTGCTTGTGGTTTTCATACCTTTTTGTTCAAATTTCCTTAAAACAGTCCTTCTCTACAGGAGGTGATTTTTGTTCCCCAAGGACATTTGTTACTATCTGGAGACAATTTTTCTTGTCACCATTGGGTAGAAAATGATCCTGGCATTAGTGCTGCTACATATTCTACAATGCACAGGGCAGCCTCCCCCAGCAAAGAATTCTCCAGGCCCAAGTGTCAGTACTGGCAAAGTTGAGAAGCATTGACCTAAAATTCTTTTTGAAAAATTATGGCCTCTTCACACATATCCTTACGGTTGACATATAAATGTTTCATCGTAAGCTTAAATAGTGGTGAAGGATATAATTTCTGGCACACAACTAATATTGATATTTTAAAGTAAATGCATATAAAAATAAAACAAATCATTCTCTTAAATGTACCCAAAAATATTTAAATACCATAGCAAATTGATGTCTAACATCATCCTTTTAAAAAGATACATGAACAAAGTACATTTCCATTCTCTTTCTACCATGGAATATGATTCCAATGCAATGTATTTTATTTTTCTAAATTTTATTAATTATACAATTTTCTCTGTGATAAAAGGCATATGCTAACTGAAAAATTTTTAAAGGGTTATTTTTCCTGTGAAGCTAAGGATCTAAGTCTTTGGTTCCCAAACTATTTACCCAGGTGAGTTGGGGTTCCCCAGCTGTGTCTTAAGATATTTTAAATTTCCTGTATGCAAGAAACAGTGAGAATTGCCATTTGGAAGTTGTTCGCAGGTTCAAGATAAGGCCGTATTTCATGCCTTTGATCTTGTTGAATTTTTGCTAAGCTGGTTTTTGGAAGTTGTTGTGATTAAAAAGCAAGTCTGACACAAAAGTCAACATGAAACAGAAAATGAGAATGATGGTACCCAGTCTCACTCCTTGCTTTGAAAAGTTGCAGTGTGACAGTGCACATATCTCATTAGTAAGTGGTGTAACTGTAGTAAATTATTTATTTAACAATGAAATAAAAATAAACTTGGTATGGTGGTACATGCCTGAAATCCCAGATGAGACCCAAGGATCATATACTAGAGCTCCATCTGTGCAATTGAGTGGCTTACCAAAACCCTGTATCAAAATGAAAAATAAAGGGCTGGGGGATGTAGGTCAGTGCAAAGGCCCTGACTTCAGTCTTCAGTAATGTTACCAGAGTTCTCCTTCTAGAGATTCTTTCCAGGATCTTGCTGTCCTGAACAAAGAATTGGACAAAATATGTGCAAAAATCAGCAAGGTTTTACATTTATTAAAGGTAGGAAAAGAAACATGTTCCGCAGAGCAAGTCCGAGCCAATTAAAAGTAGGAAAAGAAGTACACTACAGGGTGTGAGGGGATCACTGTGAGAGAGTACAATGACCACAAAGTTTATGGCAGCTGTCTTTTGTATCCCCTCAGGCTGATGTCAGGTCTAGGCTGTCTTATCAAAAACCTGCTTGAAAGCACAAGGTCCTGAGTTCATACCCGATACCAAAAAAACAAAAACAAAACAAAAACCCTGCTTGAGTTCTCCTGAGAAGAATTGAAGATAGCACTTTCTGACTGGTTCCAGGTACAGGGCTTGGGCACAGGTCTCCTGAATCACCATGACTGACAAGTCACACCCACTTGCCTAGCCAGCTGGCCACACCCTAATCTCCAGCCTCAAGGTGACTATAGTGCATGACAATGTACCATATTTCAAAAAGTTCAAGGAAGGACTTTGAATTTTTCCCTCAGAGAGAAATGACAAATATTTGAGGAGATAGATATGTTTACCTTGATTTAAATATTACACGATGTGTAAATGTATTAAAGTATCACATGATAGCCCATAAATATGCATAATTTTCATGTTTTAATGTATCAGTTAAAATTATTTTAAAGTAATTATTTATTTAATAAAACAACAACAAACTTATTTTCAGTATTCTATCAGCTCCATTAATTTTGTTTTTTTAAAAAAAAATTGTAGAAAGTGAAGAACTAAAAACTATTTCATTTCCAAAAGAATGGACCATTAGAATTATGTACTTCCTGAGCTCCAAAATGTGCCACTGTCCCTGTGTTTGGTGCCCTGGAGGTTTACAACTGGGGCCATTCACCTTATCAATGTGTGGGAAGGGCAAGAGTTGTTGTAGTCCACCCTGCCCGCCAGGGTTGGAAGGAGGGCTATTGTGGAAGGGCCAGTGAGAAGGAGACCCTGCCGGCTTCACTGCTTATGGGGAGATCCATTTCAGGAAAGCGCAAGTGGATATCAGTACCCTTATTTTTAACTGCACTCATGTAACTGGTGGAAAACCTTGGTCTAAACCTAGGAGCTCCGTGTGAGGATCATTGTCTAGTCCAGGATTGAGATAAAAGGGACCCCTCATCCACACCCGCCTGGACTATGGAGCTGCATGGCAAAGCTCTGGGGGATAGTGCCTTCTTCCTCTCCTTCTCTCCAGGGTCACAGGTGAATGCACCTCTGAAGTGAGATGCAGGGTTTAAATAAGACTTTTTTATTTTCTACATTTGTACAAGTTATTTAATTTTGTGCTTCAATCTACCAGTGTGTAAAATGTAATAATAATGGTATTTGCCACCTAGGGTGGCTATGACAGGTAAATGAATTCAGGTCCATAATGAACTATGCATTCAGGTACATGCATATGGTAAGTGCTCAGTTAGTGTAACCCTTATGGAGGATCAACCATGTCCTTTGGAGAGAGTACCACCTACCATTCTCGTAGGTCTGGCAGGACCAGAGTGGCATCCAAGAGAAGCAGCCAGCTGGGTGCAATGGCACATGCCTGTAATCTTGGCACTTAAGGAGGCTGAGGCAGGAGGATCCTATGTTTGAGTCCTATCTTGGGCAATTTAGCAAGACCTTAGCAAGACTCTATCTCAAAATTTAAAAATAAATAAATAAAAAAGGACTGGGAATGTATGTCAGTGGTAGAGTGCCCTTAGGTTCATTTCCCAATATTTTGACAGAGAAAGAGAGAGAGAGAGGCAGAGACACACACACCACACCACACCACACACACACACACACACACACACACAGAAAGTTTTTTGTGTGGATAGCTATCAAGGAGAAAGTTTCTCTTTTGGCTCTAGTTTCTGTATTTGAGGTATAGGGTATGGAGATTAAGAGAGCTGACCCAAAACAGACAGGACGGAAAGGAAGCAGCCACTTGAGTTTTCTCTGTTCTAGGGAAAAAGAGTCTTCAAGAGCTTCCAGGAATTTGGAGCGAAATGGCTAATCTGTAACAAAGAGAGATGTTTGCTTGAGTGGAATGTGCTTCAGATACCCTGGGATGTCATGGCTTCTCATTTAAACAGATAAGACTTGGAGCTAAAGCTGCAGGTTGATGTTTCCTCCTTTTGTTCAGCACATTTCCATCCCCATATCATTCTGCATTTCCTTAGTAATTCAATATAGCGGCCTACTCAAGTTTTTTTTTAAATTTTAGAATATTTTGCTTTTGTTTTTTGCCTAGTTAAATCTTAGCATTTAAGTGAAGTTTGCATTTATTTGATCTGTTAAATCTGGATTTTGGGGAAGCTACAAGAGATAACTTTGGTACCACAAGTGAATTAACTTGGAGCATCGGTGAAATTATGTCACAAGATGCTGAGAGTTCCCACAGAGAAGGGTTTCTGAAGGTAAACATCTCCAGATTGGGTCAGAGATTAGGGTGACTCATTCTTGTTTGCCATTTGTCTACTGCTTTCCCTGGTGAATGAATGGTCAGGGTGATACAGAAGAGCTCAAACTGGCAAGGGATTAGGAAGTTTTGCAGTCAGAGAAGGTCTTTTGTGGCATGTAAATTGGTCAAAGTCACCCCTGTTGAGCCAGGAGGAAGACAAATGCTTTGCTCCTGTAACAGCAGGAATCAGTGAAACTTCAGAGTTGGAAGCTTTGCTTACTTTGTTTTGCTTTTTTTCTTTCTTACCTTACTCCAGGAATTCAAGAAACCATGCTAACTGGCAGTGGGAGACTGTCCCCACATGAGTGACAGGCCCATAGTTAGTCATGAGTGGGTGGGTCTCATGGACAAAGGGGAGCCCAAAACAGCATGCATTGCTAGTTATAGGTAAGCTAAAAAGCAAAGACTTTAATGTACAATATGTTCATAATCATTTGTTAGATCTCAGACCTAAATCAATCCCACTGAGCACAATAGCACATTACATTTACGCATTAAGCACATTCTGTCCACTATCTGACCAAGTGGCCATCTGTTTCCAAAGCCAGGCATGTAGTATTCCTGGGAACAATAGCCTACACACAATAATATCAAATAGAGGAGCATTCTTTAAAGACCCTTGTGCCTTGGACTGAGTCCTGATTTAGACTCTTACAATGAATAAGGCCCCTGAGGGAACAATGACCCTGTGAAAGGAACAGGGAAGGTATTTTTTAGATACATCATTCCAAAATAACCTCTAAGAGAGGTAGACCTTTTGCAGATGGGAAGGGAATCTAGGAATGGGGGAAAGGGAAATGAAGAGAGGAAGGGAAATAAAAAGGACTAACATGGGATATGTACCAACTCCTCAGGGTGAATGTATTTATTATATATTGCAAACATGTACTAAAAAAAAGAGAAAGAAATGACAATGTCAGCAAAAAAGAAAAAACCAAAATAGCCCCTAAGGGAAATGTTGATAAGCATCATAATCATCATAGTTCTCTGAATTCCAGGAGTAAATTTTGTAACATAAAAAGGTATGCAAACTTGTTGTACTCAGTGCAAATGTCTTTGTGCCCCTCAATAGCCTGCGCCTGAACTTTACCCCTCGTTCCTCCCCAGATTGCTTACCTTGTGGTTGAGATCAAAGGACAGAACATATCTTGTCTTGTGGTTAAGAACAAAGGGCAGGACATGTTATACTTTGGCCCTAAACATAAAGATAAGAATTTCCTGCTGGATCCCAAATATTGGATTTTAATCTAGCTTGCAATCTGCTTCTGTAGCCCTGTGCTTGCTCAAAGATGGGATCATGACATTCCATTGTGTGGTTTTTCCCTTTAAAAACTGGGCTTCCCTACTGGTCGGTACCAAAAGGGAGTTAAGAGAAAGAGCTCACCTTTTGGTCGCTGGCTATTAAAGGACTTTTAATTTGGACATTTTTCGTGACTTGAGCCTTTTCACTGAAATGGCTATAACAGTATAACTCTCTATATATCTACTTCACAGTAAATTCTACCTATACTGTGCATAGTTGCTATGTGTCTTAACTGAATTCTTTTATCAAGGACTCAAAGAACAGAGGACCCAGGAGTGAGAGAGACCAGTTCTTCCTTGTGTCAGTCACTGTTTCCCAGTGACAACAGTTTGGAGGGCTAATGGGAGGGAAGTGACTGCTATGGCGAGGAATGAGGCAATGGTAAAAGGTTTGCAAATCTGGTCTCTAGTTCTCTGTCTCATGATAAAAGATAATTTTGTGAAAGTCACCAATTGCTACAAACCCTGATGGAAAACACACTCCAAAGAACATTGGGAATACACTTGTTGAGCAAACTGGGTTTACTACTTATTGAAGTGAAGACAATACAAACCATGGAGAACCTTAGAGCATCTCAGTAAGAGGGTGTTAGGGAGAAGCTGTTGTGAGCCTTGTGCTTTCTGGCTGTATGCTTTAGGGAGAGCCCAAGGAGGCAGGAGACTCACTTTGGATTGGATACTGTCATAAGCAATTCCACAATTAGGTATCTTAATGATCCTCATCTATAGGGAGGGGATATGAGAATGAGTATAAAGTTACACTTGGTAAAGAAGTAGCAGTCACACAGAAGCCAAGGGTGGTGGCAGCACATGCCTATAATCCTAGCATTTAGAAAGCTGAGGTAGGAGAATCACAAGTTCCAGGCCAGTTTGGGTTACACAGTGACATTCAAGGCCAGCCTGGACTACATAGCAAGACCCTGTCTCAAAAAAACAAAACAACAGCAATAGCCAAAAAGTAAACATCATTCATTTTGTCTGAAAGATGGATGTTTGGTGTTTTCTTTTGATGTGTTTGGTCAGAATTATGAAATGGTCATGTTTATCATGATCTAAGAATAACCTCATCTGAAGTTGATTCTGTGTGGAACTGTTTATATCTAGGAGAGAATAACATAGCTTCCTAGCGAGGACCTGGGCAGCCTCTGAAATCAGGGGCTGCTCTCCTCCACATTTCAGCTCAGGATCTTAGGCCAAAATCCAGCCATTCCTCCAGCTTGGGTTGGAAGCTCAAGTTTCTGAGACAGAACTTATTGGAAGAGTCATGTTGGATATGATAAGGGCAGACAATGCAGGCATCAGACAATCTGCAAACAGTTTGTGTTTATTACTTTCCCTTGTGCTGGGACAAAATACCTGACACCTACAACTTAAAGGAAGAAAGGTTTATTTTTGGCTCAGTGGTCAGCTGGCTCCAAGACAGAAAAAGGATAGCAGAGGGATATGACAGAAGAAAATGTGGTTGACCCATGGCAGCCAGGAATCAGAGAGAAAATGGAAGAGCCAGAGACAAGAATACACTTTCCCAGGTCATAACCACAGTGACCCACCTCCAGCCAGGCCCCACTTCCTCATGGCACATTCAGCACTGAACTCATCAGTGGATGAATTCACTGATGAGTATGGAGTTCTCATGGTCTAATCACTTTCCAAACATATGAGGCTTTGGGGGTCATTTTAGATCTAAACTATAGCACAGCTGAGACAAGCAGATCACAACAGGGAAAGAAAGAAAGGTTAGTGACCATGTTGAAGCTTTGGCCCTCGGAGATCAGGGGAAATTCTACATGAGGCTCCAGCAGAAACTCTGTTTCCTAGATCTTCAACTGTGGCTGATCGAGCTTCCTCAGGTTTGTCCTGTTTCAACAGAAGAACACTCTAGACATTAAAGAGCATTAAATATGTTTGACTTGGCATTCTTTGGTGTGCAGTGATCTTATTCCCTTCTGAGAACCACATCTTTATTGACTTCTAGAAGATTAGACTTGGTAATTATCATGCAAATGTTCTTTTTATCACAATACTGGTCAGCTATATGATTTTAATAGATTTACAGCTATCTTTATTAAATTAAAAATTTTTAAATCCCTCCTGTAATTTTAACACACAGGTACCTTGTGACTTGTGCTAGCTTTTTTCCTCTGTGACAAAGTACTCAAGAAAATCAATTTAAAAGGAGGAAAGATTTGTTTTGGTTCCTGGTTTCAGAGGTTTCAGTCCATGGCTAGTTGGGTCCATTGGTTTTTGGCCTGTGAGGAGACAGAAACATCATGGCGGAAGGGCCTGGAGAGGAGAGCTGTTTGTCTATGGGAGCCAGAAGGAGAGAATGGGGGAAGGGGCCAGGAAGGAAACACATTCTTCAAAGTCATGCTCCTAGAGTCCATCCTCCAACTAGAGTTTGCACCATCTACTAAAGACCAAGCTTCTAAGAACAACTTGAGCTCTACACTCCATTTCATAGACCTTTTCTTTCTTCTGAGCTTCACCCGGCTCTGGATTTCAGCAGTGCATCTCTTTACCAAGAATGCTTTACATATTCTATGAGTCCTATGCTGATGCTGGAACAATTTTGAAAGTAAAAGTGGAAACTTAATTATAAATAAGCTGTGAGCAGAGTTGTAAACCAGGATCTCAGGGAGGTCCCGGGTCACCAGGAGCCCCACTCCATCCAGCCTGTGCCAAGCACACTGGCAGGCAGGGACTAGCCAGAAGAGCAAAGTCATAGGGGACACCAGACCACCATACTGGGTAAGTTGGAGGGATAATCATCTCCCATTGGGACCTGGACTATCTTCAGGGCAAGGGCAGCTGGAACCTGCAGTCCAACCCTACAGAGTTCAACCCTACAGGCAGACAGGGAGCTCAACTTTGGACTTGCAGCCAGAAATCTGCCTGAATCTCACAGGTCTGCAACTGGCTTGTTGAGACTCATTGACTTATATCTGTACACTGCTACCCACGTTGTCTATTGTGACAGCAGAGACATACCCTGAAGGAGGCCCTTCATTTTCATTCTTATTTTTTATTTCCAAAATTATTATTATTGGGTTTTTTTGCTCTTTTTTTATTTTTTTACTTAAATTTTTTTATTGGTACATTTTATGTATACAATACATTTACATTTATCATTGGGTGCTTGTACCTGTACATGATGTATCTTGGTTCTTATTTTTTCCCTATTACCTGTGTGCCCTTCACCTCTCCACTCTTTTGCTCTTATTTTTAACTTTTTTCTTATTCTTTTCAAATTTTTATTTTTCTCTTCTTCTTTTTTTCTTTCTCTTCTCTTTCCTTTCTCTCTCACACTCACTCTCTTGCTGTTACACACTGTTCTTTACCTCCCTTTTTGTTCCTGTTCTGGCCCTAATTTGGATTTCTGCTTTATTTTTCTTTTATTCTCTTTTTCCTTTTCTCACCTATGCCCTCTGGCCTCACTGCTAACCTCCGCCTATCCTTCTGCCTATCTGTGCCTCCTTCCCAAACTCCTTCTAACTTGCCATCCCGAAGGGTAAAGTTGCTATATTGAAGAGTTTATTCACTATAAACATATGTTGGGTTGGTCCGTTATTTTGATTGAATTCACACAGTTAAAGGTGATAGATTAATAATGTTCACAAATTGTCACTTTCTAAGACATACTTGATGCTATGGTGTTGCTGATTGTATCACTTAGGCTAAGGTGTTATGACTGATCTAGTCAGTGGACCTTCCTAGTATAATGAAAATGAGATAGCCTCAGAGCCATTAGAGACTCAAAACCTAAAGACCAGCTATATCTGGAAGACACCTCTGAAAAGCAATCATTGCATAAGGGTTCTAATCACAAGCAACAAAGATGCTTACAATAAGCAATTTCAAAGTATCAACCCAGGAATTAAACCAAGGACAGTACCAAAAACAAAAATGAAAAGACATTTAATCAAGGCACAAACTCAGACTTCCACCCCACCAAGGGTAAATTCTGAGGGAAATGAGGTGGAAAAGTCTGATAATCAACCAGCTGGACAACCTGAACTGCTAGCACAGGAACTAACACATGAATGAGGCTCTAGAAAAATTCAAAGCAGAAATAATCTCCCAGGTAACTACAGAGATGGTGAGCAGAGTGAAAGACATGATTAGAGGCTCTAGAGCAGAAACATATAAAAAAAAGATGAGCTCAGAAGCATGCTAGAAGCCATGAATGCCCAGCATAAGAAAGAAATGGAAACCATGATTGCCCAAAATAAGAAAGAGACAGAACCTATGAAACAGAATCAAACGGATATTTAGGGGATTAAAAACTCCTTTGAAAGTATGCAAAGCAGATAAAGGGAATCTGAAGATAGAATATCAGATATAGAAGACAGGATTGTGGTTAAGGACCATGAAAACAGAGATTTCTTAAAAATAGTAAGGGACCATGAGAAATCAATCCAGTAGTTGCTAGATGATGCAAAGAAGAATAACATAAGACTGATATGAGTACACGAAAAAACAGAAGAAAGTACAATTGACATAAAAAACTGTTCACAGAAGTAATAGTTGAAAACTTCCCAGACAGAGGTAGATAACTGGACATACAGATAAGTGAGGCATATAGAACTCCAACTAGCCACAATAAAAAAAAATCTACACCTAGATATATAATAGTCAAGATCCCAGAAACCCAACAGAAGAACAAAATCCTACAAGCAGTTAGAGAAAAGAAACAAATCACCTACAAAGAAAAGCCCATCAGAATCACAGCAGACTTTGCAACACAAACCCTCAAGTGAAGGAAATCCTGGAGTGAAGTATTTCAAGCCCTAAAAGAAAATAACTTCCAACCTAGATTGTTGTATCCTGAAAATTATCTTTCATAATCAATGGGAAAATTAGATACTTCCACAACAAAGAACATCTGAGAAATTTCATGAACACCAAACCAGCACTCCAAGCAATTCTAAACAATATCCTAGAAAAAAAAAATGAAGGTCACAACTTCATGAGGCCCAACAGAGGGAAGCCAGTAGGCAAAGTAAGAAACTAAAGGGAAAGGTGGAAAAATATGAAATAAAAGAGCCAACTAAAGTAAAAGATCATGACAAGAATGAGTCAGTATCTATCAATTATAACCATTAATGTTAATGGCCTTAGTCCACCAATCAAAAGAAACAGATTGGCAGAATGGATTAAGAAACAAAATCCAACAATACACTGTATACAAGAAACACACCTAACTCAAAAAGAAATTCATAGACTGAAAGTGAAAAGGATGGAAAACTGTTCTCCATCCCACAGGAACCCAGAAAAAAGCAGGGGTAGCAATCTTATTTGCAGACAAAGTAGATTTCAAAACAAAACTAATTAAGAGAGACAAAGATGGTCACTACATCCTTGTGAAGGGTACAATCCAAGAGGAAGAGATGATGATTCTAAATATATATGCACCAAAAATGAATGCCCTCAAGTATACAAAACAAAGATTAGTGGACAGGAAAAACCAAATAATCACTAATACAATAGTAATGGAGGACCTCAATACCCAACTATCCCAAATAGACAGATCATCTAGACAAAAAATTAACCACAAAATTGTAGAACTGATCCAAGCTATTGAAAAATGGACTTAATAGGTGTTTACAGAGTGCTCCACCCCACAAAATCAGAATACACATTCTTTTTGGCTGCACACAGGTCATTCTCCAAAATAGACCACATGCTAGCTCATAGGACAGGTCTAAGTAAATGTAAAAGAATTGAAGTTACCCCCTGTATATTATCAGACTATAGTGCAATAAAATTGGAGATCATTAACATAAGAAACCGCAAAACTCCCACAAACACAAGGAAATTGAATAACACCCTCTTGAAAAACCAATGGGTCACAGAGGAAATGAAAGAAGAAATTAGACAGTTTCCACAAGTAAATGACAATGCCAGTACAACTTACAGGAATCTATGGGACACAATGAAAGCAGTTCTATGCAGGAAATTCATAGCAGTGAATGCTCATATTAGGAAAACAGAGAGAACTCAGTTAAATAACCTAATGCAGAATCTCAAGGTCCTAGAAAAAGAAGAGCATAACAAACCCAAAGCTCATACAAGAGAGGAAATTATAAAAAATCAGAGCAGAAATCAATGCAATGGAGACTAAGAGAACGATACAAAAAATTAATGAATCAAAGAGTTGGTTTTTCAAAAGAATAAATAAAATCAATAAACCTTTAGCAAAAATTATCAAAAAAAGAAAAGGCTCAAATCCATGCAATTAAGAGTGAAAAAGGTGAAGTCAAAAAAGACCCAGCAGAAATCCAGAGGATCACCAATACCTACATTGAGAACCTCTACTCTAATAAAATGGAAAACACAGAAGAAATGGACAGATTCTGAGATACATACGAATTGCCAAAGTTAAATGAAGAAGATATAGAAATTCTAAACACCTCAACTACAATGAGTGAAATTGAAAATGCAGTAAAAAATTTACCAACCAAAAAAAGGCCAGGTCCTGATGATTTCTCTGCTGAATTCTACAAGACAGTTAAAGAACTATTGCCATTACTCTTTCAACTCATCAAGGAAATTGAAAGGGAAGCAAGTGTTCCAAATTCATTCCTGGAAGCAAGTGTTACTTTGATTCCAAAACCAGGGAAAGAGCCAACTCAAAAAGAGAACTACAGGCCAATTTCCCTAATGAACATAGATGCAAAACTCCTCAACAAGATACTGGCAAATAGAATACAGAGCATCATCAAGAAGATCATACACCCTGACCAAGTTGGATTTATCCCAGGGATGCAAGGATGGTTCAATATTCATAAATCAATATATGTATTACACTATATTAACAGAGCCAAGGACAAAAACCCTATGATCATCTCAATAGATGCAGAAAGGGCATTTGACAAAATCCAACACCCATTGATGATAAAAACTCTACAGAAACTTGGAATAGAAGGTCTTTATCTCAACCTGATTAAGGCTACCTATGAAAAACCAACAGCCAACATCACTCTAAATGGTCAAAAACTGAAAACTTTTATGCTAAAATCAGGAACAAGACAAGGATGCCCATATCACCACTCCTGTTCAATATAGTTTTGGAAATATTAGCCAGAGCAATTGGGAAAGAGAAAGAAACAAAAGGAATAAAGATAGGAAAGGAAGAAGTTAAACTCTCCTTATTTGCTGATGATATGATACTTTGCATAGAAGAACCAAAAAACTCAGCCAAAAGACTTCTAGAGTTAATTGACAGATTCAGTAGAATAGCTGGATATAACCTCAACACTCAAAAAACAATAGCCTTCTTATACACAAATAACAGACTCACTGAGAGAGAAATTAGAGAAACAATTCCTTTTACAATAGATTCCAAAAAAATGAAATACCTAGGAATCAATCTAACAAAGGAAGCAAAAGACCTCTACACTGAAAACTACAGCACTCTGAAAAAGGAGATCAAGGAGGATATAAGAAAGTGGAAAGACATCCCTTGTTCCTTGGTAGGAAGAACCAATATAGTGAAAATGGCCATACTTCCAAAGCTACTATATAGATTTAATGCAATGCCAATTGAAATTCCAACAATATACTTCACAGAACTAGAGAAAACAATCCAAAAATTCATTTGAAACCAGAAGAGACCTAGAATAGCCAATGCAATTCTAGGCAACAGAGACATGGCTGGGGGTTTCACAATCCCCAACTTGAAACTATACTACAAAGCTACTGTGATAAAAACAGCATGGTACTGGCAAAGGAACAGACCCGAGGATCAGTGGAATAGATTAGAAGATGCAGAAACAACTCTAGACATACTCAGCCACCCCATCCTTCACAAAGGAGCCAACCACCCTCACTGGATGAAAGATAGCCTATTTAATAAATGGTGTTGGAAAAACTGGATTTCAACCTGCCAAAGATTAAAACTAGACCCATACCTATCACCATGCACTAAACTAAGATCAAAGTGGATTAAAGATCTAAATATTAAGACAGAAACACTAAATTTGCTGAAAGATAAGTTAGGTAGAACTCTTGAAGACATTGGCATAGGAAAAGACTTTATGAACAAAACCTCAGTAGCATGGGAACTACCACACAGAATCAACAACTGGGATCTCATCTTGTTAAAAAGCTTCTGCACTGCAAGAGAAACCACTAACAGAGTGAAGAGACAACCTACAATGTGGGAAAAATTTTTTAGCAGTTGTACCTCAGACAAAGTACTACTATCTTGAATATATAAAGAACTGAAGAAAATCAGACCCCCCAAATTCAAAGACCCAATTCACAAATGGGCATCTGAAATGAACAGACATTTCTCAGACAAAGAAGTCAAAGCAGCAAATAAGTATATGAAAAAATGTTCAACATCACTGGTCATTCAAGAGATGCAGATGGAAACAACACTGAGATTCCACCTCACCCCAGAAAGAATGGCTGCTATCAAGAAATCAACCAATAACAAATGCTGGCGGGGGTGTGGGGAGAAAGGAACCCTTCTCCATTGTTGGTGGGAATGCAGACTGGTGCAACCACTGCGGAAGTCAGTTTGGAGATACCTCAAAGAACTAGGGCTAGAGGTCCCATTTGACCCAGCTATTCCCCTGCTAGGTATCTTCCCCAAAGAATTAAAAGAATCATACCACAGCGATATATGTGCACCCATGTTTATAGTGGCACAGTTTGAAATATCTAAAGCTTGGAAACAGCCCAAATTCCCATCAACTGGAAACTGGATAAAAAGATGTGGGGGGGGTTTTAATAAAATGGAGTACTACTCAGCCAAAAAAAAATGAGAAACTAGAGACATTTATAGCTAAATGGATATATATTGAGGCCATCCTCTTAATTGAAATAAATAGGACCCACATGTGTAAATACTGAATAGTTTCTCTAGTGTGGGAAACTGAAAGTGTAAATAAGGATTAAAATGATTAAAATGAATAATTGATAATTTGAAACAGGAACAAAAGGTCCAAAGGGGTAGGGTTGGTGTGAGGGGAAGGGGAAAGGAAAGAAGGGAAAGGAAAAATTATGAGAAAAGAAAAAAATGGAAATGAAGTCTATGTAAATAGGAAAGGGTGGAGGGGGTGAAGGGTGCACAGGTAATGGGATGAGAACAAGAACCAAGATACATCATGTGCAGGTACAAGCACCCAATGTTAAATGTAAAAGTATTGTATACCTAAAATGTACCAATGAAAAAATTTAAGGGAAAAAAACCCATGTTCCCAGGTAAAGTGGGCAAACGCCAGTGATCACACAGTATGTTCTAGTTTTAAGAAGACTTAACGAGGCAAATTCAGTGGCACCAAGGGCTCCTATAAGAACAAAATGAAAAAGTAGCCATGTTTTCAGGGCACAGCTTTGCAGTGCTCTCAATGCCTTCTTTTCCTGCATCTTTTGAATGTGTTCACCTTCATAGTTCAATACTGGGAAGAATTTTCACTGATTTAGCATTCAGCTTTCTATCTGTCCATGATCTGTCATATGTTCATTAAACTTCTGACATTTTGAAAAAAAAAAAAAAGGCCAAGCTTCTAACACATGAAATTTTGAGGGACATTTAAGATCTAAAGCATACTATGCCCTGTGGATGCACATAGTATGCTGTCTTCTGCATGACAACCTTCTAAACATCAGAAGACAGCTATCACACCACAGCTAGGCTCCTTGAAGGCCCTAGAGAAATGCTTGGATTGCTTTTTGTGGCTGAGTTAGGCTTCATGGTAGAGGCACTATGCTCTGCATAGTTTTTCTTCAGCAGGAACATTTGTATCTATGTATCATTTGTATCTATGGCTTGTATCTAGATGTCTCCCCAAAGCCTTGGTCATAGGTGGGGTTGTGGCTGGATCTAAGGTGTGTGATGTTGAGATTGTGTGATGCTGGTACTAAGTATGTGATGCTGTAATTAAGGGTGACACACCTGGGTGTGGGTGGCACCATTCAAAAGGCAGGTAGCCTGGATGAAATATAAAGTCTGGCTTGATTGCTGCTTCTGCTGCTGTCATTGCTTGTTGCTTGCTACCTTCTTCCTGCCCTACTTTGCTATGGACTAGTTTTCCACCTTGATGACCCTCTGCCATGCCACTCTGCCTTGGAGCCAGCCGATTATGGACTGAAACCTCTGCAAACTGTGAGCCAAATAAACTTTTCCCCTTTAACTTTGTATGTCGAGTATTTTGTCTCAGCAATGAGAAAAGTAACTAAGATAATATCCTTTCAGGCAATGATGGAGGCCCTGTTGACTCCATTCATGATACAGTTGGGAGATACTACAAAATTCTTTTTGTAAAAAATCAACTTCGGTTCTGTTTTGTTTTGTTTTTAAACCTAAACAAAGTTGAGTGGTTCCCTATTGCCTGTACATTAGGTATTGATCCATTCATTTTATCTGATGTCAGGATGGAACCACAGGCTTAGTGTTAGCCTTGGTACAATCTGAGGAATCCTGCAGGTGCCTGCACTATCATGCCCTTGGGCTTCTTGCTGGCATGGACTTTGCTTCCAGAGATGCTGAATATGTTGTGCTTTAAGAAAAGGAGCAAACTTGGGTGGCAAGTAGAGCACTTTCCTAGCATGCCCAAAGCATGCTCAGTTAGATTTCTGGAAAGAAATGGGGAAGTGGGAGTGAAGTTGGGGTATACATGTAAACTTAGCCCCTGGGATGTTAGCGTCTCAGCACCTGCACTGCCTGGACACACTTCACTATAGATCCAGGCAGCACTGGTCTGCCTCAGGCCAGATGATTCTCCAAACCCTATAGCCACAGGGCCTATTCTCTGATATTTTCTTCAGATAATAAGAATTTATGACTGTTTTCTAGACATAGAAGGTTTGCACTGTGCTAAATATTTCTTTAATTCACACAATGTCCCTATGAAATAGGTCTTCTTATGATGCACATTTGGAAGCTTAGTGTAAAGCAACTCATCTAGTATGTATCAGAGCTAGAGACACACACCAGACTATGATAGTGAGGCTCGGATGTTCAGTTCTATATATGAGGTAGGCTTAGCGCCATAGAAATAGAAAAGCAGAATGATGTGGACACTGTGAAAGGCTCTCTCTCAAAAGACAGAATGTTATAGGAATGGACTAAGATTCTTTTCTAAAAAAAATTTATTTTTATTAGTAGAGGTTGGCAATACATAATGATCACATTCATTGTGAGGAATTGGTACAGGTACATAGCACATCTTAATTCTTTTTACCTCTTCTCCTCTCCTCCTTCCTCTCCCCCTCTTTTGATCCCCTTCTGGACTGGGATTCTTGAAAGATAATTTCAGAGAGGTATAATTATTGCAACAATGAGACCTATGGTATTAGAAAAGAGCCCCCAAGCTTATGAGGACAACTTATTTTTCTCATTTCCTGTCAAAGTCCTGAAATGTGAATCTTGAATGTCATGTGCATACATCAAAGGAAAGCATCCATGACTTTTTTTTCTATTTAGAGTCTAGAATTGTTACAGGTGGGCAGTTTATTTTTCCTTTTTCATTTTTGCTATAGCTGGGATCGAACTCAGGGCCTCTGCACTCAGTTGCATCTCCAGACTCCCCCATCTTTTATTTTTTATTTTGAGACAAGGTCTTGCTAGGTTGCTAAATTGCTGGTGTGGGGCTCTAACTTGTGATCCTCCAACATCAGCCTCCCAGAAAGCTGGGATTACAGGCATGAGCAAGTTTTATTTTATTTTATAGAAGGCAGTAGTAAACAATGAGCAAAATAACATTAAGGGCAAAGAAATAAGAAATATAGAAAAGGAAGGAGGATCTTAGACTGACTATATCCCTCAAAAGTGAAAGAGAAAAATTAAAATTAAAATTATTCTCCCTTAGTCCTTTTTGTGTTTTCATCACAGTATCTCACAAACTGAGGCATTTATGATGAACACACATTTATTGGCTCATGGTTTCGGAGGCTGGGAAGACCAAGATCAAGAAACTGGCATATAGTGAGGGCCTTCTGCTATGGATTATCATCCTGAGTCATCCTCTGTTATGGCAGAAGGGCAAACATAGGGTGAAAGAAAGCGAAAAGGGAACTGAACACGTCCTTTTATAAGGAACCTATCCTCCCTGAGTGAAGAATTAATCCACTATTGATAGGAGACACAATCAAACCATAGCATTTCCTATCATTAAAGAGAAGTCCAAATCATAAATATCTTGGTTATAAGCCACATAAAATACAGCCTCCAGAATTGAGCTCCACCTAACTACATGACACTATGTTACACAAACTATTTTGTAAAAAGTTATCTCTTAGTTACTGATTTTGAGGTAGTGTCAAATAACAAAAGACCACGAACTTGAAAACTAGCCAATCCTAAGTTCAAGTCCCAGCTCTGCCTCTTTTTTGCTTCATGACATTGTAAAGTGATTTAATTTCTCTGGACTTTGGTTTACTCATATATAAAATAGGGAAAATAATATCTATGTCTTAGCATTTGAACAAAGTTTACATGGGATAATGTATATAAATCACCTTGCACAGTGCTGGGAGCTTACCACCAATACCTTTCCTCTCTTCCTTTAAGATTATCTCAGTGCTCACAGTATCTAAAGTGTGTCATTAACATTAGACCGCTATAAACCACACGTGAAAAGAAGAAAAGCAGCAGGCTAGGTGTGTAGCTCAGTGGTAGTGTTAAAACTTAGCATGCACAAGGCACTGGGTTGCACCCCAGGGAAAACACACACACACACCCTGTCTATATTTGTCTGCTGTTTATTTTGAAGTTTTACATTTCTAGAAACACATTTACATATTCCTATGTCTTTATGTACATGCCTGTATATATCTATATATCTACAGGAATATCTATCTATATATCTGCATAGATCAATATATGTTTGTAGTGTGTTAGGATTTTCTAGAGGAACAGAATCAATATAAAATACATCTATAATTATACAGGAGGTTTATTTGGGTAGGCTTAGAGAATCAGAGGTGGAAGAGTCTACAATGGCCATTTGAGCACTAGAGACTTGGTGGATCCAGTAATTACTGAGCCCAAGAAGATGGGAGCTACAGATAAAGAGGGATCAAGGATGCAGCAGCAGTCCAAAGAGAGTAGAGCTGCAGGTGCCCATCTACATTAAAAGGCTGGAGAAACTGGAGAACAATGTCCCAAGGCAATGGGGAAGACTGGAGCTCTTCCGAAATGGGGACGCTTCCCTCTCCTTTCTCTTTTTATTCCATCCAGGCTACAAGCCTACTGGTTGGTGCCACCACGTCTGGGGTGGGCCTTTCCCCTTCAGTTTACTGGCCTACGTGACAGCCATCGACAGACACACTTAGAACTGCGCTCTACCACTCTGCTGGGTGGTTCTTATTCAAGTGGACATATCACAATTAACAGTTGTGTGTGTGATTGGATGTGTGTGTTTATTCACCAACAGCTTAGCCAAATTAGTTGTGACTTCTTGATCTAAAGATCCAGAGGACAGAACTTAGTATTGCTAATATACAATGTAGAATTTATGAGGAATAGTCAAGTAATTTGATTTACTTGGCCAAGGAACAAAAGCTACAGGGAGAACTTAATCAGACAAGTATAATGTTCCTTGATTAGAAGTGGGACTTTGCAGTATGGTGTGGGATAAAGGATATAGACTCTGGAGTCAGGCCAGGTTCCAATCCCACCTCTGCCACTTACCAAGTATGTGACATCAAGTTTCAAAAGCTCTTTGAACTGCAGTTTTCTGATCTGTGAAATGAGTAAACATGACACTTACCCTACAGGATGTTGGGAGAATTAAAGGAGGCAGTTATTTAAAGAGCATAGCATAGCAGCCAACTCATAGGAGGCTGTCAGTAATGCTACAGTAAGACACTGACTAGCATTACCACACCATAGAACAACAACAACTTGGATTGGTGGGAGAAATTTACAGCCAAAGATCAATGAACCAGTGCTAAGCTTTGTGGTTTTGGGGCCAGTTATTTTACCTTGCTGTTCCTCTGTCTCCAATAGAAGTAATTCTTAGAGATATCTGCCCTGTTTATTTCACACAGTTATAAACTCACAGGAAAATAATATAGGGGAATTTTTTGGAAAAATACAGGTCACAATCCCAAGAGATCAATATGAAATTATAAGCTACTGCACAGGTCCAGACATGCCATCTAGATATTTTAAGGTCTCGTTTTCAAAAGTGTATGTATGAAAATGATATATTACCTTTTTCTCCATTACCCCACCATCACAGTTAGGCTAGAACTACCTATGGACCTTACAGGTGATGTGTCCAGCTGTTGTCTACAGAAGAGGTGTTTATCACTTCCTTTTAGTACATTTCAAACTCTGACCTGCTAAGTCTTCCCTCTCCATGAAGATTAGCACCGGTGCATCTTTCTCTATAATAGTCAGAGGCACCACCGTTCTCCAAAGCTGCCAGAGGCTTTGGAGCTTTTTGTTGTTCTGGGTTTTTGATTCTGCCTTGGAACCCTGATCTTATCATGACATCTTATTTTCCCTTTCACATGCTTTTCAGATTTGACTTCTCCCTTTCATTCCACACTCATTCTCTTTCCCAGGGCCTGGGTCATTTACCCCCCAAAACTACTATACTATTCCCCAAGGGATTAGATCTTGAGCTCTTCTTGGCCTGGGCCATTCTATAAAGCAATTTCACTATTGATCTCCTTTGGATATCATTTTGACACATCATCCACTCAATAGAAATGCCCAGCTTCGTTAAATCTGAAGCCCCTTAGCCTGCTATTCAAGTCCTCATCAGTGATGGCCTCCTTACTCTCTGTCTTCATTTCTCACACCCTGTTCGTGAGCCACTCAGCTAGAGTGAAGCCAGACTCTGAAGTCACTCTTAAAGTTACCCGGGCTGGGCTCAAACTTGCTACCCTCCTGCCTCAGCCTCCCAGAGTGCTGGGTTTCGAGGCACGCATCACCATACCATATCATGGAAAGCAGCCTCTTCTGCTTTTTCTTGCCTGCTACCTTGCTTTCTTTCCTTTTTTCACATTGTTTGCACTTAGCTTTGCAGTGCTGTCATGTAGTGACAGATGGTACGTTGTAAGTATTCTTTCGTGGGCTGCACATGCGGTACACAGTTAAATACTTGTTTCCTTGATTTCATGTTGTGTCTCCTCCATTTAACTGCAAATTCCTTTAGGTTGATACTTAGGCATTCTTAATTTCTGGTGACCCCAGAGAATCTAGAGCAGGGCTCTGTCACCAGTGGGCAGTTAATTAACATTGAAAATAAACACATGAATGATAAGGAGAAGAAGCAATACTCTGGGGTGCTAGAATCCCCTCATACCCTGGGGTTTCTCAGTCCCATCTGCTTTACATTTTTAGCTCCCTTCCTGATGGGAAGCACTGAGGTGGGCGAGAATCAAAGGCTACTCACGATCTAACATTAGCTGACAATGAAGGAGTCATTGTGCCAGGGCAAGGCTAAGCCACTAGCTGACTGTTCTAGGCATGTGCAACTCAGTAGCTGAGAGTGTTTAGGAAGTCCCAGTACACGGGCTCCTGTCCTCGATGAGGGAAACACAATGCCATAAGGTTGACTTCTATCTGTCCCTAGAAATAAGGCTTTGTTTTTTAACCCCAGCAGCTTCCTGGCCCTCCACTCTATTAACCACACCATCCTTGAGTGGGGAAGTGAAGCCGGCAGAATCTGTACAAACTCAAGTTGATCAAACCCATTGGATTTAATTCTGAAAGTATCTATGAATTCAGCTTCTCTTTCCCAGCCCAACCTTGGCCTTGGCCCAAGCTGTCCCCTTCTCTCATTTGTAGTATAGCAGCAACTTCTCTTCCCTATCTCTCTCCACTCTTGTTCACTGTCCACACTGCCCACAATGTCATGTTCCTGCAAAACAGAAAAACAAAAAGACAAAGCAAAAAATGACCTATGGAGAATAAGTTCAAATTGAGATGGTCATATAAGCCTTCACTGTTAACTTTCTTGCCTTTCTAACATCAACTCACACCACTTTGCTCCACATGGCCTAGGACATAAAAGTGAAATTTCTTGATATCCCAGTTAGGCCACACCTTTTGGAAAGGATTCTGGTTGTGTTGGGTTTCTTTTCCTTTTGTGTGTATCTTAGGAACCTCTTTTCTATTTGAAGGGCATCCCAAGGCGTGAGTTAGGGTGGGTGCCCCATCTGGTCTGGCTAGATGAGTACTCTGGCCCAGGACACTAAAAGATGCAGTGTCATGGAGGACCTACTCTGCTGGTGGCCATAGCAGCAGCATTCAGGGTTCAAGGGGTGCAGTAAGGTCCCTTCCCGGTGTTTTAAGGCCTGACAGGTGGCTTGAGGCATTGGCTCTGGCTGAGGTGGAGGCATTGGCTCTGGTTTCAGCACTTTGTTTTCTTTTGATTCCAGTCAGTTTTCTAATCTTGGTTCCCAGAATTTGTGTTATTAGAGCTACTACTAGCTATCTATCTCAGAAGTTCCTTTTCTGGATTAAGTTCCCTGGAATCAGCCTAAGCCTCAGGAACCAAGAATTCTGAGTAGTTCATTTTTACGATTGCATGTCTTTGTGCAAGCTTTCCTCTCTTTTCTCTCTCCACACAGGAACTTTGCCTCCCTCTCTTCTTCAGAAGGCAAATTGCCCTGATCCTTCAAGACTCATTTCAAGTGGTATTTCCTCCCTCTGGCCCTTTCTAATCCCCAGAGAATCAGCAGGATCCAGTCACTCTTTATACCCATACTAAATACTGTTATGATGAGCAAAACAGTGCATTTCCATTTACATGTCTATATCTCCCATTAGACTTTCAGTTCCTTGAGGACCATGGCTGTGGCTTATTCTTGGAATCAAACACAGTCCTTGGTGCACAGTAGATGAGAAGAGGTCATTTGTCATTCTGTGGACTGTTTGCATTTTACTCCCTTTCTGTATTTGGGGAAGTTATCCACTTTATGAGTCTGGGTGCAAGACAGAGCACACCTTTCAAGATGTGAAAGCATCAGTTTCATCCCCAGCTAAACAGGTAGGGCCCAGACATGAAACCTGGACTCCAAGATCAGATGAGCATGCCCCAGAGTACACAAAGCTACAGGGAGAGCCAGGAATCCACGGGGGTAGGACTTTCCAGAGCAGCAGGGGTGCAGTAAAAGGTACATCATAATGGTTTATATGGCTCACGGGGACCACCAGCAGTCCCTTTCGGAACTGGTTTTATGGCATGGTTTTGCCTGTGGTCCAGGATTCACAGGAGTATTCCTTGCTCTTTTTTTATTTCTCAGCCCTATTCCCTAGGCTTCTGGGTGATTCAGTGAGCTATCTGATATCTCTTCAATTAATTCTTCTTCTGCCTTAATCCACTTGATGTGTTGCTTACGACCATGGATCTTGATTTATACTTGCTATTAAGTGAGTACTCATCATAAAGGTATATGAACAGACGAGGATCGTCCAAGATAAACTGTATCAGGAGATGTTGGCTCCTGAGAGTATTCATCTCTCTCCTTTTTAAATCCTACTCCCTATCTCTGTGTCTCTTCCCAATCCAATAGCCTCAAAGCAGCCTTTAGCATCATCCTACCTTAGAAAAAGTGCAATAAGAATTTTACATGAACTTCTTAATATTTAAAGATGGCAAAATATTACCTTTTAAGGGATATTTGTTTTTTTTGTTTGTTTAACTGATTTTAATAACATGACATAAAGCCCCTAGAATTGATATAATCATTATGCAAAATACATAGATGAATACTGTCTTCTTTTAAAAATATAAAATAAATAAGCAAGACATGAAAATAGGCAAGTTTCCACTAAATAAACGGAAACATTTAAAAAAGAAAGTTTTCCTTTCCATGTCACTTGAAGGGAAATTATCATTCTAAACAATATTCAAGTTTATTAAATAAATTTAAAAAGGTATTATAAAATGTTTAACTTTCATCAGCTTCAAGGTTTATGTTGCTGCCGAATTTTGCATATAACTGAACTTTCAAATCTGCTAACACCCGCTGAATTGATTCTACTCTGGATTCTAAAGCATCAATTTCTTCTTGCAAATTTTTCTTTGCTTCTTCTAATATGTCTTGTGTTTCTTCTTGAGAATGGCTAATGAAAACGTCACCAATCTGGTAAGGTATCATTAAGCTGTCATCATCTGCCAACATGATGTCGTCACAAGCATCTTCTAAATTCTGGAGTTGTTTCTTTTTTACTTCTATTTCTTCCTTGAGCTCTGTGATTCTACTCGTATTCCGCGCAAATTTATTTATCTTTTGTTGATCTTCGAAAGTAACATTGATACCTTCTGCAGCTGCTTTTTTCATGGTGGCTGCCATCTTGGTACTGGATATTTGTTTTTTAAAGGAGGATAATTCTGTAGTTTAAATGAATGACCCCACAATGATGGGATTTGGGGTACACAACTTAATAGAAAGATACAGCAGAATAAACCTGGTAGCTATTCCATGCTGCAGAATATGGATACCTAGCTATTTGTAAGGCTGATTCAGTGTGTGTGTGTGTGTGTGTGTGTGTGTGTGTGTGTGTGTAGGGCATTTTCTCTGTGTGTTTGAAGTATAGGATAAATGAGCTGTACAGAACTAGCATGGCAGGAATGAGGCACAGAAAAATGAGAGGTTACTAATGAATTTAACTGCATCAGAAAAGATAGTTTCAGTCTTGTCCTGTCAAGAAATTCAGTTTTATGTAAATTAGATGTCTCCTAATCATATGGATATATCTTTTTAGCAAGTGTTTATTGCTGAGGACAAGAGGCAAGAAAATGACCAGAGAACATTCTTTCCTGGGTAGTTCACTTGATTTTCCATTCCCCAGCTTCCCGTCAGGCGAATGGGACATATTTCTATTTGGGTCAGTAGACATCGAGAGAGATTAAAACAAAAGCTAGTATTTTCAGAGTTTATGCTGCATCTCCACACAGCAAACCTGAGGTGAGGACTCTAAGCCCATTTTACAGATGAGCAAGTTGAGGATCCGAGGAATTAAATAAAGGGGAGGGCATTTCAAGGGAGCCTTCCTCAGTGGTTATGTGCAGATTTGCTAAACAGGTAAAGAGAAAGGAGAAAATTTCAAATCTGACACTAGAGAGCCCTCAAGCATGTGCATGGCTGGTCACAGTGGTAGCACTTTCTTGCATGCTTTCTGTTGCTTTGAATCTTCTTGCTGCCAAAATTGATGGAAATCCAACCCACAGTTCACCCAATGTATGTTAGCCCACCTCACACAGTTTGCCCTACTCCTTGTGGTGGGAGGCCCTGTGCAGCGGACCCATCTCTCATTGCCTATGGTTCTGACATGGAGTGAGCCTTAATCTGCTGACTCAGGCTGATGAGATTGCTTTGGAAGTCATTCCAAAGTCACCAAGGCTAAAAGGGATGTGACTGTTAAGATAGAAATGCATTTCAGTTAATACCTCTGCAGCACTGAAGCTAAGCCAGTGCCAGCCCTAATTCCCAAAGGAAAACAAATCCACAATAATCCATCTTCTAATTCTGTGCAGATTGGTACCACACCAGATCATATTGGTTGTGAATCCTCTTTTCTTCACACTGAGCTCAGACCCAGCCCTCATGGGGCTGAATTTGAGGTCAGGAAGTTGCACAAATAGAAATGTGTGGCCCAAAACAACATCAACCATTTCCCCAATTTATCTGAAATAATAACATTTGCTCTGGTAAGAGAAAAAAGCAAAATGGACTTGAGCTGAGCAGAAAAGCACAACACCATTTTGAAGGCAAGGCTACCAGTAAAGTTTTGTTGAATTAAATCTGGCTTTTTACAAATTTCCTTTTGTGTATCCTGAGGAAAGAGGCTGATTTTTACCAATTCACACTGAGCTGCTAAGGACTGTTGCTTTCTAGAAATACTAACTTTGAATATCATAATTTCCCCGGGACAAAAGGAATAGACAGGGAGGGAAACAGACAAAGTTGAGGAGAAGATGGTTTATGTCAGGCGCAAGTAACTTATAGCCCAAAGGTCAAATGTGTATGGCCCAGAAGCTCAGAACTATCTTAGTATTTTTGAATGGTTATAAAAATTCAAAAGAAGAATAATTATATGAGAATTATATAATAATATAATATATTTTCATAAAAATTATATGAGATTCAATTTCAATGTCCAAAGTTTTAGTGGAACACAGTCATGCTTATTTTTTCACTTGATGTCCATGGCTGTTTTTGTACTTTGAAGGCAAAGGATTTTTCTATTTTGCTTTGGTGCTACTGATGGGACCTGAGCTTGGTTCATACTGAGCATGCCCTCTACCACTAAGCCGTATCCCCAAGTCTCAAGGGCAAAGCTAAACTGTGGTTGAAACATGGACTACACACCCAACAAAGCCTAAAGTATGTACTGTCTGGCTGTTTTTGTCAATTTTGTGCCACATACATGATACCTGAGACCAAGTATGAGTAGAGATTTATTGGCTCATGGTTCTGTAGGTTGGGAAGTCCAAGATTAAGGGACCATTTGTGGTAAGCATGTGGGAGACTGTGATATTGATTATACCCAAAGCAGGCTGTAAGCAGTACAGGCTATAAAGAGTTAACCCCACAGTTGGCTTGTTTGTAGAAATGAGTCTGGCTGAAGCCTAGTGTTGAGGTCAGAGTAACTCGTACCCAAATTCCATTTCCACAATTAAAACCTTCTAACTAGAAGGACAATGTTCTAATTTCAACCATGTATCTTGTCTATTCTATTCCTAATTCGAGAATTCTTTGTCTTGTCCTTTACCAGCCTTGTTTACATTAATTTCCATAGAAACTGCAGGACGGAGCATCCTTGCACATAGTTCTGCCCTTGCATGTAGCTTGCCTTTACCCCAATTGATTACTAATAAAAACAAGTGGCTTGGATGGACCAGCACCTTTGTTGGCTACACGGGCATTGGTCATCCTGGTGCCCTGCTTTCTGTCTCTCTTAGTTCTGTCTTTTAGTTTTTTTCCTTAGGTCTATGTTGTACACTGGGCAGGAGACTGGAGCCTACTGCAGAGGTTTCTTGTAACATTTCAGTGGTTCCTAGCATAAGTGCCTTCTTGCTACATCATCCCACAGTGAAATTGGAGAGAGAGAGTCGGGGGGGGGGGAGACTGAATTTATAGCCTCAAGCTCTTTTGTAATAAGCGGTACATTCCATTTATAAAGATAGAGCCCTCCTGATCTAAACACTTCCTTTTAGGGGCCCTTCCCAGCACTAAGTTTTCAACAACTATTTTTTGGCTGGGTTTCCAATGTTGGCATTGAGGGCTGGACACATTCAAATCAGCATGGCCATTAAAAGAAAATGTTTACCACCCCCTTTAGAGTAAACTATACAAAGCAAGCAAGTAGCTCCTAAAGACATAGCAGTTCATAGTTTAGTGTGGCCTTGAACTCACTATGTAGCCCAGGCTGGCCTCTTACTCATAGCAATCTTCCTGCTTCCACCTCCTGAGTGCTAAGATTACAGGCGTGCACAACCGTGTTTGGCTTGTGCAATAGCTTTTGAGTGGTTGATGCCTAGCTTCATTGCAGTATTGCCTTAAAGGATGAATAAATAGTTTTAGCTAGTTTTCCTAAATTCTTAAGGAAAAAAATACTTCAAGTTATCATTTGGCTTAAAGTAGCTTTTTCCCATTTATTTATTTACTTATTAAATCCTTTGCTCCACAGACGTTTGGTGACTTATCTACTAGGTTCCAGACCTGGCAACATTATCTACTAGGTTCCTGTCATGTGAAGGGGTCCAGCCATCATCCTAGCTTTTGAGGGGCTTTCAAACAAGTAGTGGGGAAATGAGCAGTGGTTAAAAGATATTTTCAACATTGGACATGCATTTTATTATAAGAGTTACAGGTAAGATGTCTTGAGGGAGTTCAGAGAAAATGAAGAATTTGGAATAGGAATGGGGGAAATAATGCATCACTAGGAAGTAAGTAATTTTATTGATGAATCACTTAATTACACCTAACTTTGGAGAAGTTTGGAAAAGACTAAGGTTGACATGACATAATAGGACTCTCAATACTACTTTTGGCTTTCCAAAAGCCCCAAGGTCTTTTGCCCTGTATTGGTTTTCTAGGGCTGCCACAACAAAATACTGTACCACTGCCTACATAGCTTAAACAACAAATTTGTTTTCTCACAATTCTGCAGGTTGGACATCCAAGATGAAGGTTTGGGTTCTTCTAAGGAAGGCCTTTCTTCTCGGCCTATAGATGATGGTCTTCTCCCTGTCTTTTCACAGTCTTGCCTCTGTATATGTCTCCCCCGATTTCTTCTTATTCAGACACTAGCCATACTGGATTGGAGTCTACCTCATTGTAACTTGATCACCTCTTGAAGATCTCATCTTCAAAGATACTGGGGGATAGGACTTCAATATATGACTTGGGGGTGTGGGACATAGCTCAGGCATCTACATCTCTCCTCAGGCTTGAAAGCCATCTGCCTCTCTCTTCTTGGGCCCAGCTTGGTTCTGAGTCCTTCAGATGGCAGCCACTGCCCACCGTCATAGTGCTCACAGGGTACTTGATGGACCACTTCTCACACTGCACTGTCCCTGGCTTTATCTGGAAAAATCAGGGTGCTCTTCTCTTCTTCCTTACCCTTTTCTCGACCCCCAGTAAGGATAGCAGAACAATTTAGTTCAATCTTTAGTGTAATGATCCAGGTAAGCCTAGGTTACGGGATATTTTAAAGGTAAGTCATGACTCATAAAATGAATGTACGTCAAGGATTTTTACTTAACTCATTAACTCAAGGAAACCTGTCAGATGTTACAATTGGCTCAAAGAAGAACATGGAGGTTAATCAAATATATAAATCCATCAAGAATCCTGAAGTGCATTTTCTTCATACATTCAAAACTGGTCAATATCCACAAGGCAATCTTTTGCATTCTGCCAGACACAAATTACATTTTTATGACAAGAATTATTTGCCTTACAGTCAGCTTTCTATGACTTCAAACTTTTTAGTAACTTTCCTGCAAATGTAAATAGATAAAAATGTTAATGCAACTCCCTTCAACCCCTTAAAGTAAGAGAAAGAAAAACAATTTTATAAAAGTTGAATATCAACAAAGCTATAGGAAACTAAAGCATACAGCTATTGTGCTTTGATATCCTGCTAACAGATTGTTACATAAAAAAGAGAGAGGCTCTCTCTTCTACTTCACTGCTCTGAACCTAACTGCCCAGAGCATGGGGACATGGGGGTGGGGGGGCTGTCCAGCCAGTGATAGCAGGAGGACTGCTTGTTACGTACTTACAGGAGGGAATGAAAAATAACCATGAACAATGCATTAAATATGATCAGATGTCTTTGTGAGCACCTGTGAGGCTGAGAAGGCCCTGAAATATTTGGTCAGAAAGGTTTTACAGGGGGCTGAGAACATGAAACAAAACAGGTTACTGTAGATTTTAGACAAAGAGATCATAGATATTAGTGTTGAAACTAGACCAACAGTAAAAGACATTTACAATGTCTATTATTTCTATTTGTAAACCTGTTATTATATTATTATGATTTATTTTTTAATTTCTCTCTTCCTTCTCTTTGTTACTGAACAGTATTCAATGAGCCTAGCTGGGGGTAGCGGGAAGGAATAGCATTGACTGTTCACTTTCTAGTCCAGGTAGGGAAGCTGTGTATAACTGCCCTCCTGTCCTCTCAGCAGAGGGGAAGCTACTTCTAAGTTGTCTCTGCCAGATTCCAAGCATAGACCTAGTTTAAATCTTAGGTTTCAACCTGCTTGTTTAAAAAAAATGACTCTTCTTTCTCAAAATTGGCCAAAGTGTGACTCTTCATTTTTGCATTAACTCCCATTTTTAATAGTATTCCAGTATAAACATAAATATGGTTGTGCTTTTAAAATAAATATAAAAGTGAAACAGATTTACAGTAGCTACAAACAAAATGTAAGATCTGTGAAAATGAAGTTTAAAATACCAATCAAGAGGATGAGGGTGTAGTTCAGTGGAGAGCACTAGCTTAACATGTATAAGATCCTGGGTTCACAATTGCATAAGCAAATGATGATTCCCATGCACACAATAGCTGATTTTGAGTTTAATGCTAGAAAGAGGTAGCATCTGGCATAATTCTTAATTTAATTTTATATTTTAAAATTAAAATCTTAAAGCAGAGAATGCCTGTTTTAATAAGTAGAAATTATAAAATGTTACTGATTACTAACAATCAAATATTTTCATTGAATCATCAGTAAAAGAATGCCTTATTGTTTCTATTTGTAGCCCTCGACACTCGCTAACAATCTTGTTTCAAGGTGTGTTGTATGCAACTGGGGTCTATGTAGTGTATCCATTCACAAAATGAGTATTGTGGGGTTGCTGTGCTGGCTGTCATGTGATCTCCTGTCTTGTCCTTTCATCAAACTATGACCAAAGCGTTAGGACAGCATTGTATCACTTGACCCCACTTTGCAATCCCTTTTGCGGGGCTTTAATATAGACACACAGCATTGAGCACTCTGAAGAAGTGGCGAATGCATTATAAGGTTGTTACTCAGATGATCAGATTGTGTCAAACCTACTGTTTAGAATGAAATGATGGCATTATATTGAAAGTCTCCATTAAGAGAAAACTCTCAGGCTTGGGCTTGGCCTCCATTTTGATAAAATATTTTTTACTAGTTTGTCACCTAGCAGGGGAGAGGGGTGAGGAGAGACAGGATTTCTATAAACATCTGTGGCCTTCCAGAACAGGGGGCATCAAGTGGCAATAGATGTACCTTACTTCATGAGAGGGGAGTGCTGAGCCTTCTTTTGTTTTGGTGCCAGTCTGATCATGTTAATATTTAACCCTAGAGATATAAAAAGTAGATTATGTACTAAAAAGTTCATTTCCCATCATGTTGAAACCAGTTATTTCTTACTGACTTCTACACTCCCACCACCCCTGAGAAGCCTTTTGACCCTGGCTGGGAAAGTTAAGTCAGCCAAATGAAGCACCATTTGTTTGTTGGGGGTTGGGGCACACCATGTGCTTGGTTTGCAAGCAGCAATGGAAAAGGCCTGTTCTCTCGCTCTGTCTGAATTTACAGCTGTTAACCTGCAGGGCATCATAGCCAAACCATCTGCTTGACTGGTAGTTGCTGGGGGGTGGGTAGGAGTGGGGGTAAAGGGACAGAGAGAAAGTGAGTTGGAAAACCTTCCTCTGGCCTCTCAGGATGCTTGGAAGCATCCTGGTTCATTTGGTACATGAGCTTCATGGTGGAAACATTTCTGACCTCCTTAGACTCAAGCATAGGTGAAAGTCAAGCTGTCACTGGAGCAACTAAATACTTTTCTTTCCTTTGAAAATATATAGACAAATAAAGATTTGTTTTGCATTGATCAGCCACAAAATGTGGAATAATATGGATGATTGAGCCATAAAAGTACAAAATTTCAAATACTTCTTGAATCAAATGGTCAACATAAGCACTATTTGAGGGGAGAAAAAACCTTTCATCAGGAGAGATGTCACTATCTCCTCCTTCAACACCAAGTTCTCTCTGGTGGATGCAGAACTAGTATAGACATAACATTTATTTATATTTATGATCCTTGGTCCTAGCTGCACATTAGGATCATTTGGAAAAATTAAAACATATCATGATCAGGCCTCAACTCTGAGGATTTTTATGTAATTGATCTGAGGGTGAAGTCCAACCATTGATATAGCTCCCTTCCCAACACACACACAGGTGGTTCTAATGTGCAGGAAAGTTGAGGACTACTGATTTGGAGGAGAACACAATAGCTTTCTACAGATGCTAGATACATCTAATCTCAGAAGAACCTCTTAGGTTGAGGGAGGATGTATGAGAACAAAGAACTTCTAAAAGTGTGATTTGGTAAAGGAAAGAAATAATTTCTAGACTAGGTTTCTCAACTTTAGTACTTGACATTGGGCCAGATAATTCTTTGTCTAGCTGCGAGGGCTTCTGTATCATTGTGAGACATTTAAGAGCAACTGGATTTTGCTTGCTAGATACAAGCAACAACCCAACATCTTCCTGTTGTGCCCATGACAATCAGAAAATATCTCCAGGCATTGCCAAATGTTCCTTGAGGTGTAAAATGTTCTCCCTTTCCCATCTGAGAATCATTGACACAGAATAGACAATTGGTGTGTGGGTTTTCTTTCCATATTTTTTAAAATAATTTTTTCATTTTTTAAATTGATTATACAGGCTAATGGGTTGTTTCATTTGTACAATGCTCATAACATACTTTGATCTAAGTGTGATCTATTTTTCCTAAAATTAATAAGACTGATAATTTTTAAAATCCATCTGGAACTAGCAGAAAAATTACCAGAAAAATTGCTTAAAGGCCCAGAAAGTTTCTGTCTAACGATGTAAACAACCATCTTTGTGAAATTAAGATAGCATCCAAAATAAAAAGGTGGTTTTGTTTTTTTGTCTTTTAAAATGTTGAGTCATGACTCTTACTAGAAGAACTTGTTTTTTGAAGGGAAAAACTATCTTAGATCCAAGATTAGTTTTTTAAAAATATGCAAACCACCAAAAAACCCATAAGATTTTAAATTAAATAAATAAGATATAAAAGCTATAAGAGCTTTTGAAACAGAAATATTTCAGAATCAAGAGAATATTTTTGATACAATTTATTCTAAATTTACTTTTTAAAATATCACTAGATTTACTAAATTCCCCCCCCAATTAAATGTAATAAGAATTTTCTGAACTAATACCAAAAAAACGCCTTCAGCATGTTGTAAGGTAGCTCAGAGGTACAGAATATGCCTAGCATTCAAATGACCCTGGGTTAGATACCAGTACATGAAAAGAGAAAGGAAGAAAAGAAAGAGGGAAGAAAGGAAAGAAGGAAACGAAGAAAGAAAAGAAAGACATAAAAGAAGAAAAAAAGAAGAGAGAAAAAAAGGAAACCCTAACCAGAGACTCTCAGTGAAGTCATCTACAAAGCACCATGACAAACTTCAGGGGGACTGCTAGTTTCCTGATTTCAGAATGACTCAGTTGGTACCAGATGTTGCAGCAGATACCATGGCAATAGCATTTGTTATGAGAAGCTACAGGCTTAAAAATGAAGTTGAAGCTTAAGTAGGAGGGTTGGGTTCAATATTACTTTTCTTATGATGTCCAGGTTTCTGTGGATTTATCCTAGCCACTTGATCACTTATCATGTGCTGAAGTCTTCACTTGCATCATCTCATTTAACACTCACAATGTCTTTATTATCTCTATAGTTGAGGAATCAGGCTGTTTAGAGTGCCAACTTTTCCAAGGCTGCAATGCTGGTGAGGAGTGTTAAGTGGCCATGGTAGAGGTTCTTAGACTGTTTTGGTCCCTGTCACCCCTAGAGTTTTAGTAATTCTTTTACAGTGTACATGGGCCAAAATAAATACCTAGCATTTATTTATTAGGTAGTTATTTATTAAGTATTTAGGTCCAAACAAGTTTATAAGTCTCTCTGTCCTTATACTTTTGTAGTCTCTTCAAAAGATAATACTCATCAATTGAAAGAGACAAGTATGTTTTATTGCATCCTTAAATCCCTGAAACTATTTATGAAGGACATGTGTGCACCCTTCCCAAATGTAGAATCAAACTGAACAACGCTGCCCTCATTTTCTGTTCCATATTGAGTTTTGTGCAGTCCCTGCTTCTTAGCACAGCAGCTGCAGAACACCTAGCTTTGCAAACACATGGCATTATCAGAAAGAATGTAGTGTGATCTAATGCTGTGGAATCTAATGCTGAAGCTGTGAACCACTTTGAGCTAGTTGTTCACACTTTGTCTGACAGATATCAAGCATCATTGTGCTTTTCTCAAATATTTGAAAGGTACATGGAGTTTGGAAACCGAAGGCCAGTCTGTTTTTCTCCAGGAGGCTGTAAACTCTTTGGCAGGCAGCTATTCTTGTTTTCATTTTTATATGCTCACCTCCAGCACAAGTCTGACACATAGGTGGAATCAGTAGGTGAAAGCAGAGGTCTGAATTGTTCCCAGTCTTAGGTCTACATCTCATTTTCTATAGGAACATCTAAACTCTTCAGAGTTTTCTTGGGGTGACTTTTGTAGTCAGTATTTGCAAGAGAAGCAGATTTAACGCATGACACAGAAATTTACAAGACTAGCCCACAGAGTCAAATGTAGAAAAGTGCAAGAGATTTGTCCGTGTGCTAGAGATCTGGAGAATCCAGCCCAAGGCCTGAAGCCCATGGCAGTGTCCCATGCAAGTCAGGAGGCTGAGGAATCTGTGGTGTTGGAAGCTCAAGAATCTGTGCAAGAACCAGAAGATGACACTCAAGCTGAAGGGAAAGACCACAACTCCTCCTAAGAGAACAACTGAAGCTTCTTCTAAGGAAAGCAGCTGGAACAAAAATCAGCAGCAATGAAGCTCTTCCAAGGGAAACCAGCATTAAAATCCTTCTCTCCCATTCTCCTTTAATCTGTAGGACAGCAAGCCTCCTTAAGTGGGTCTACCACGCCTAGAAACATGCTGACTCAACTCACACGGGCATTCCCACTCAAACTGACAACCATTAACCACCACAGTGTCTTTCTTCTCAAAGCTTGGGATTCCAGATTTCCCTCCTCCTAGGGATAAGCTCAAAATGGCCTGCAAAGGCCAGTGAACCTGAGCCCCATTGCCAACACCCTTTTGTGCTAACGAAGCCAATCTGTCCACACAAGGTCAAACTGTCTGGTACTACAGGTTATCTACACAGCTGGTGCTGAAAGCAGCAGCTCCAACAGGCACACATACTTGCCTCCAAGGCTCTGAAACTCTCTTTAGGAAATGAGTATATGAGGGAGATGAGAAGGAGTGTGCAATTAGGACAAAGAATGACTTCAGCAGGAATGAATACTCTTGCTTTATTTTCCTCAATCCTGATACATCAGTAGATTTATTTAAGTAGAGATCCATCCAACTATCCACTTCCCAATTTGGGGGTTTGACTGAAAGCAACCACCATTTACTCCTCTTTGAAATAGTGTTATTCATTTCATCTCCCACAACAGCCCTCAATCGATTCTTACCCTTGGTCTGTCTTTTACTACTGGTGAGACCAAATTAACAAAAATTTCATCAGAAGCATGTGGCATTTTTGTTCAATAATCCCATTCCTAGACACTTACATAGATATAAACACTTACGTGAGAATGACCCATATATTAGTACATAAACTGCAGCAATATTTGTAATAATATATGATTAAAATTACCTACTATCCTTTAATAAGGAACTATTAAATTATGCTAATTTATACATAAAAATTTTAGGGAGTCTTTTAAGGCAATCATCAGAATGCTTTTTCTACAAAGGGTCAAAATGGTGACTGTATACCCTTTGCAGACTATACAGTTTGTGCCACAGTTATTCAACTTTGCTATTTTAGCACAAAAATACCCACAGGGCTATGTATAAAATAATAGATAAGTGGTGTTTTAATGAGAGTTCTATTTACTTCATGGGGTAGAGTCCAGGTTTGATCTTTGGGCCATTATTTGCCCATCTGATTTAAAGGAATGAGGCAAGTCTGTATATTCACCAGGGAAATCTATCCAAGAGTTGTACACACACACACACACTCACACACACACACACACACAATGCATCTATCTAGCTATCTATCCATCCATCTACCTATCTAATATTTTTTGTGAGAATGTAGGGCCTCTGAGTGGGAAGTACTCTACCACTGAACTATACCCCAGCTCCTTCAAGATAGATTTTTAAGTTAAGTAAACCATGGAGGAAAAAAATATATAAATGTGTCTATAAATGTATAGGTTACTCTGGAAGTCTATGCAAGAAACAATAAATGTGGTTGCCTCTAGGGACAGGAACTGGAAGGCTGAGAGAAAGGGAATTAGAGAGCCTTTTCACTGAATTTCATTTTGTTTCTATTGAAATTTGTATCATGTACATGTATTACTTATTTAAAAGAATAATGATTCTCGCATGATTCTGGTGATCAAATCCAGGACCACAGGTCACTAAGTTGCTTGGCCTGAGCCTGAATTGTGATCCTCCTGCCTCAGCCTCCCTGAGTGCTGGGATTGTAGGCATGTGCCACTATACCTAGCAAGAAATGAACTTTAAAAAAGTGGATCCATATTACCATAATCCTGGTTTGTGTATCAAGATTGACTACTTTATAGCCAGTCCTCCTCTGCCTGACTCTCCACATTATTGAGTCACATTTTGATTCCCCTTTAAATTGTAAACTCTTTTGAAGGACTGAATTTGTAATTGCAACATTTCCTGCCTCCTGGTAAAACATACAATTTTTCATAGTGCTTCACTGAAAGCAGAGCTCTTTATGACTGTACTTATGACTGTAAAGTAAATATTCATTTATATGAGTAGTGGTTGGAGGGAACATTTCTCTCACCCTCCACATAAAATGGATTCTTTCACATAGGTAGAATCACATTAAACAGACTTTAAGCACTACAAGAACCAATATGTGGGGCTATTTGGCTGTCATGGGTACTCCTTATATATTGAATCTTTGCCTAAATTAAAGGACAGTTGTGGAAGAGCCACTGCTCTGTGTTCTCCCAGGCCAGTTCTTGCTGAAGATGCATCCCATCCTCTCTCTCCTCGGAGGATTCAGGTGATCCCAGAATGGGTGCACAGACCCATGGACTCTCAGCTCCCAGGACACCTACACAAGAGACATGTGTCAGAGCAGGAATGTAAAACACTCCCTTCCTCTCCAGGAGGGTCATGTCCAGGCCTGGATGGCCCAGCCATGAGGTGTTTTTGATGAGTGGGGAGGCAATGTGGGTGGACAGTGAAAGAAAGAAGACGTTGGCCGTGCACTGACTGCTGCCCTCTCGCTCCCTCGAAGCTGTCACTCGCTCCACTGCTGGAGAACCAGAGGACTTTGAAATTCTCAGATGCTAGCTTTCCTCTAACACTGTGGCCCTGGTGTGAGTTGCCATGGCAATTTCAACATATTAGAGCCATATTCCTTAATTTTTGGATTTTTTTCAATTTCTTCAGCAATTTTGAGTCAGTGTTGAAATTCTGTCTATCCTTACAGATTCTGCAGGCCAGAAGTTTCAGTTCCCAGTGGCACTGCCATGGTGCTGTCAAATGCAGTGGTGGGAGATCCCTTCTGTGAACGGCCTCTTGTTGTTCTATGAGCAGGGCCTGGGAGCTGAACTGAAGTCTTAAACTCTAGGTGTGGATTCAGGCAACAGGGTGCATTCTGAATGGGAGGAAAGAGGTAATGAAAAGACACTTTGTCATCAGAAAAAGAAAATCACCTGATTAGGAGTCAACCACAAAATGTTAGATTTGAAAGGGATTGCAAAGACTAATTCAGGCCCCACATTTTCCTCATGAAAAGTGGACAAAGGAAGGTTAAGTGACTGCTTAATGTCTTAGTTACTTTTTTTGTTGCTGAGACAAAATATAGATACCCAAAGTTAAAGGAGGAAAGGTTTATTTAGATCACAGTTTGTGGAGGTTTCAGTACATAATTGGCTGGCTCCAAGGCAGGGTGGCTTGGCAGACAGGCACCGCAAAGGAGAAACAGTTCATGGTGGGGCACAAGGTAGCAAAACAGCACAGCTCTTCATCCCTTACATCTTATCCAGGCTACCCATCCTTAGGGCAGGTGTAAAGCTCACACCCTTAATCCTAAAACCCTTGATTATAGCATTGCACCATGAATCAATACCAGGATCACACACTATACATCCAGCCACCTCTGAAAAAGCCCCACCTATGACCACATGAGGCTTGGGGGCATATTAGACACAAGCCATAACATTCCACCCCTGGCTCCCCCACAGTTCCACTTTCAGCATGCTCAGAAATCTGTGGTAAATTGTGAACTCTGAAGAGTTTGGGTGGCTCTGCTCCTTTGGCACTGCCGGTGGTTGTAGCTCCCATAGGTTCTCTCTGCAGCTGGCTCTGCACCCTCCTTGCAGTTTTTCTCAGAATATTCACATTCCTAACTTCTAACTTCTGTAGTCTCCACTGCACCTTTGGCTTCAAACTCACAGCCTCAAATACTGCCGTCTCAGGGGCACACTGCCTGGCTTCCCAGACCTTCTTCTGAAATCTGGGTGGAAGCCTTCCTGACTCCACAATTCTTGCATTCTTCATATGCCTAAAACCAGCAACACATTGATGACACCAAGTTCTGCTGCCATCTGGAATAGTAGCCAGTCTCCTTTCTCTCTTGGCTATCAGGGTCAAATGCCTGATTGAGCATTCTGAATCCAATTCTGAAGAACAAATTCTCTAATGTGCTGCCATTCTGAAACATGATGCAGCTGCTGCCATTCTGGAACATGGTGCTCTGGGGCTTTCTTCTCAAAGCAAAGTCTTTCACTTTGGCAATTTTGAGGATGCAAAGGATGGAGTCCTGCTGCTTCTTGTGATTACCTCAGGCCATCTTTTCTATTCTTCTGTTCCTTCTCAGCAGTCAAGATCTCCTCTGCTCTATCTTTGTAGGCCGTGACTTTATTGGAGCTTCTTTCTGGCCAAACTGAAAACATTTTAAATCATTCTACTGGGCTCTTTGTTCTTGATTCTCAACATAAATCTGGCTAAAAGCCCCAACAGTAGCCATGCTACCACCTCAACATTGGACTGCCTTGAAATTTCTTCTGCCAGATGAATTAATCCAATGGCCTTGATCTCAGCCTCAGGCAAAGTCTCTGGACACGAGCAAAATGCAGACAAAATTTCTGCCAAGCCACAGCCCACATCTTCTGGAGTCCAATAGCCAGTGCAGTCCTTCTTCCCAGCAGAAACATCCTGAGCCCAGTTTTTACCAGCAGTGTTTCTATCAGGATTCTGGTCTGCTGAGCTCTGACTAGAATCTCTCATACAGTACAGCCTAAGATGTTTCAGCTCTACTTTTTCAGCCAGTATCTCCAAAGCTTTCCTAACTCTTCCCCTTTCCACAACCCAGTTCCAAAGACTCTTGAACCACATGGTCAGGTAATGTCACGCCATGACTCCACTCTTGGTACCAAATTCTATCTTAATTACTTTTCTTGTTGCTGAGACAAAAACCTGACACCCAAAGACTGGTCAGTATAGGATGGCAGTGGTCAGATTTCTTTACTTGGCACACTAAAGATTCTGCTAAGGTATAAACTACCTCCTATCACCATCTCTTATCATAAATATGGGGGAAAGTAACAGTGGAATTGGGTGTGGTGCTCACACCTGTAATCCCAGCCCGTGAGCAGGCTGAGTCAGGAGGATCACAAGTTCAAGACCAGCCTGGGGATCTTAATGAGCCCTGTCTCAAAATAAAATTTTAAAAAGGGCTGGGGTGTACCTCAGTGGTAGAGGACTTGCCTAGCTTTAGTAAGTTCTGGGTTTCAATCCATAGCACAAGAAAGAAAGAAAGAAAGAAAGAAAGAAAGAAAGAAAGAAAGAAAGAAAGAAAGAAAGAAAGAAAGAAGAAAGAAAGTGAGAAAAGAAAGAAGAGAAAGAAAAAGACAATGAGAGAGACAGAGGGAAAAAGAAAGAAAGAGAGGAAGGAAGATAATTAAGTGGCATTGAAAGTCAGGGAAGAGGACCCTAAAACATTTGGCACTTAGTGCTCTGGCAGGATATCAAACTAGTGTGCCAGCAGGCAAGAATATTCCTCATGAAGTTTACTCAGCTTCCAGCTTTCTGACACAATCCCTCACCTGCCCTCCTCTTCTGAATACATAATTATCATTGCCATTATGATTATTCTTATTGTTTAGAATCTATCTATATCTATTCATATCTGTCTTTCATAGTTGTGCTAGTCATTGTGGTGTGGCAGGAGGAAAAAGACAGTTTACACAACCCACCGTCTCCTGCTCCCCTCCCCCCAGGTTCTCACTGTGTTGCTCATCCTGGTCTCCAGCTCTTCGGCTAAGCTGTCCTCCCACCTCATCCTCTTGAGTGCTGGGACTTCAGTTGTGCACTGCTGTGCTAGGCCATTCTCCCATTCCTGACTAAGAGGTTGGGTTCTAAGAAATACACTTTGTTTTTCACAGAGGGAGAAACTATGCAGTAGATGAGGGGGTAGAGAAGGAAGGAAGGAAGGAAGGAGAAGGGGCTACAACCCCCACCCCACTCTTGGGCCGGGCCACAAGCTCAGGCACCCGAGGAAGGGGAGCGTTTTCCTAACTGATCTGAAGGCTACATTTGTCACCTTGCCATGTCCAAGGGGGGCACTTTTTGAGGTTTGTCTGCCTGAAGAGGGCGCTTTGTCCAACTCATAAAGATGAATTACTGCTCAGCTAGCTGTAGAATTTTACACATTTTCCCTTTATGGCCTGCCTCACTTAAATCCAAATGTGTTGAAGAAATCAGGTTGAATTTTTTTCTTACTTCTTTAATAAATACCTCTTTCCTAACAGAAAAAAATGAGTTCCTAGTATATGGGGTCTAAAATAAAATCAACAATCCCACCAGGCCAAGAAGTACAGTCCATTGAAACTTTCCCACTAAGAAAGATTTTAAGTGCTGAGCATATAAGAAAGGTTAGGCTAATACCTTGTGTGCTGAATTTGCATTTAAAATGCTTATTGAGGTTCTCTCTAGCAGCACTGACACCTTGCAGGATCCTGTGCACCACAGATGTTACCCCACCATCTGATTTGAGGGCCAAGGGCTCTGTTGCAGTTGTTGGCTCTGCTTCTCAGTGCTTTCCATGAGGAGGTAATCAGATCACAATGACAGAACCACAATTAATTACTAGAAAGCCTACCTTCAGAAGCCACTTCTAATGACCATCTGCTGCACTTTTCATCTTTAATTTGAGTTGAAAATTTCTGAGACATTGTCAGAATCCCTACAGGGCCTTTGAGTTTTCCAATTCTTTCTTCTCTCAAAAGTTACTGATAGTGTACTGCAAAAAAGTAAAAAGTACATAAATAAAATTATGCATTTTAAGAAGTACTTTCTACAGCAATTTGATGTCTCATTTTTAGCATTTGCCTTCACTTTTCACTTTCAATACCCAATAATAGGTGAAGCTAACAATTCCTTGGATTTTATATTTTTGAAACGGAAGTGACACTTGGTGAGTTAGGTGCCTTGCCCAGCCAGATGATGACAGAGGTGAGCCATCCCTTCTGTTTACCAATCCTGTTCTTTCCCATCACATCTGCTGGACAACACGATGAGAACAGAGACTTCTGGGTTTGCAGAGTGGTGATCTTGGAAATCACAACTTTCCTGTTATTCCAGATATTAAAATTACAGTTAGGAGTAAGAATGCTAGGTTTCTGCATGCCAGGAAGATGATTTATCAAGCCCATGTCCTTGGTCATGGTTCCTAATACCAAGGAGCCACTATTTCTGAATGTGTAATACTTTCCTTTCTGGCATTCAGTGAAAATTACTGCATGCCATTGTTGAGGACTAAGCTCCTGTATTAGACACCAACAGACTGGGTAAAAAGCAAAATAAAGGCTCTTCTGCTAACGTTTCATATCAGCAAACTGAAACTAAGCTGCTTATCTGAACTTCCAAAAATCAGGAGTAGAGACTTAATAGCCAAATTTCCCAAACAATCCAGTTTCAGTTGGCACTGAAAATGTAAGTTTTAATCCTTACACTAGAAAGTAATCTGAAATAAACTGAGGTTAATCTATCAGTTATTTTTTTCTATTGTTCTGTCTCCATGTTCTGGTCTTGTAGGGAAAATAACTGTGAAATACCCAACCTACTTTTTATTCTTTTGTTTTGGCTTTCTCCAGCCTTTTACTTTCTATAAAACTAGCCTCTTCTTGACTCGATGGAACACTTATTCTATTTTATGGAATGAAATAACATTCTAAAACCTGAACTAAACCCAATTAAGGTCTTTAAATAAAATTGTTCTAATTTTATTTTTTGATACTAGCTTGTTTAAGGAACGTGAAATTGTATATGAAAAGGGTCTATTTTTTTCACACATAGTAAATGCTTAGTAAGATTTTTCTAATATTTAATTTTGAGACATTGTCTTGGCTAAGTTGCCCAGGCTAGTGTCAAGCTTTGGTGATTCTCCTGCCACATCCTCCTGGGTACTGGGAACTACTGATGTGTGCCACCATGCCCAGCTAGAATTGATACATTTTAATGAGGAATTCAGTATGGAAAGAAAAGAGAGAATGGTATCAGATGACTCTGTCTTGAGAGATGAGATAAATAGCAGTAATAGAAATAGGAAATACATCAATCGGAATAGATTTGCAGAAAAAAAAAAAGGCTATCACTTAGTTTGTGACCTGTTGAGTCTGAGAGCTTTGCAGTAATACACTTTTCTACATCTAAATGACTATTCATACACCACAAATCCTCAGAGAAAAAGATCTAAATTAAAGATATACATTTTGGATTCAGTAAAAAAAAGTACGCAGTTAAAAGTTCATCATCTTTTGATGATTCTGGAAACCTGTTTTAGAATCTTTTTATCATCACCCAAAATGCTCAAAATTACATGGTGGTGAAAATGAGTAATTTCAAACAAGATTTGGGTTAGTGTTTTGGGGTGGGATTAATGTGAGGGATTGGAGAAACAAGTGAGCAGAGAGGCTATTGGATAGCCACTGGTTATGGGGAAAAAAAAATCCAAAAACCACAACGGAGAAGAACATGGAAGTGAGGACCGAAAAGGCATCCAGAGCCCTCTGCTGGGCCACCTCCACTTGAGGACTGGAGAGGGTGTTAGTGGTGTGGATAGTTCCAGTGGAGGCTGGGCCAGGTGATCATGAGATGGAGAGCTGTGGATTTCCTGAGGTGGATGGGGACTGGTAGTGAAGAGAGAATCCACTGGAAGTTGAACTGATGAATTCTTACTCTTCTAAGATGCACATCTACAGGGAAACTTCAGGATGGCAGGATGAATACAGCTGTTCTGTACTGTGACTAAGTTCAGGGTTTTGCAGCTACAGAGGTTTAGTTTTAGATTCTGGCTTCATCATTATCCATTTTCTAAGCTGAAAAATAGAAACAGTGGTACCCTGATATTAGATAAAGCATGTTGAATTCTTAGTACAATGACTACAAGGTAGTAAGACTTCAAGCTATAGTATCTGTTACTGATAACATGGCAGCATAGCTGCACTTCAACTCAGGAGAAAAAAACCAGCCATTATGGGTAAGATAAATAGATGTTTGGATTATAATTGCCTACACAATGCTAGATAGTTGTATCAAAGAATAACTTAGAGACATTTAGTTAGTTGTGGACAAAAAATGATTTACCCACACTGAGTAAGATGGCCATTAGGCTGTTAGTAAGGAATAAATGCAAAGCTGGGTATAGTGGCACATGCCTGGAATCCCAGGATCTCAGAGAGGCTGAGGCAAAAGCCTGGACAACATAGTGATTTAGTGAAAGCTTATCTCAAAAAATAAACAGGGCTGTAATTGTAGCTCAGTGTGAAGGCCCGGGTTCAATTCCCAGTAACCCAAATCAATTATTCAATCAATCATGCCAAAATAGAGAACATCTACCTACTATCTACAGCTAACCTCATACACATCATACTTAATGGTGAAAGAATGAATGGTTTCTTTCTGAGGTCAGGAACAAGACAGTGAAATTTTCTCTCACCGATTTTTTTTTTCAGATACTGGGGATTGAACCCAAGATCTTCACATGCTAGGCAAATGCTCTACCACTGATTCATATCTGAAGTATTTTTAATTTTTATTTATTTGAGACAGGATCTTGCTAAGTTGTAGAGGCTGGCCTACAACTCATAATCCTTCTGCCTCAGCTTCTCAAGTAGCTGGGATTACAGACATATATCAACATTACTGGCTTTACCAATCTTATTCAGCCTATTGCTAAAAATCCCAGAAACTGCAATAAGGCAAGAAAAAAATGGAAAGAAATAAACTATCCTTAATCAAATAGTATTTTATTGTCTAAATAAATAACAAGAAATCTTAAAAAAATTCCAAAGACTAATATGTCTCAGGATATGAAATGCCAAAAATCAGTTTCACTTTTATATACAAACAATAAGTATAATTAAATAAAAAATAAAAGCACAATACCATTTCCCAGTCTCTCAGCAAAATCAAATATTTAGTTTGCACTTCCTACAGTTTTTATATAAATCAAATCATATAATACATATTCTTTTTGGATGGACACCTTTAACTGGGCATAATTATTTTGCAATGTAAAATGTGTCAGTTTGCTTCTTTTATACTGCTGAGTAGCATTCCATTACATGTGTATACCACATTCTGTTTATTCATTCACCTGATGAGCATTTGGATTGTTTTTCCTTTTGAACTATTATAAATAGAATTGCTTTGAATATTTATGTTCAAGTACTATATTTGCATAAGATCTGCTTGTATTTCTTTTGGATAAATATATAGCTAAAATACATGTTTACATTAGTCATTTTGATCCTTCAGTTTAGTTTTTAGTCTTGCTAGTGGTCTTGGTGGTGTCAGCTTAGAGGCCTTCTACTGTAAAGATATAAAATGTTCTAAATTATAAGCTTACAGTTGCAGAGAACCTATTATGTATTTTGCCTTAGTGAAAAAGATGACATTTCACTTGTTTCTTCAAGTTCTCTGCTCTCCTCTGAAAGTAGCCCCTAACTTTTAGAAACTTCAAGGTTCTTGCCCTCCCACCCTTTAAAATTTTAAGTTGAGGGTGTACCAAGACTCAGCCTCAGAGGCCCCAAACTCTGTAAATACATGAAAGGAGGTTTCCACTGCTTTAAATAAAAACCTGAAATCTGTAACAGTTGGTTAATATCACCCACATTAGAAGCCAAGGACAGAGAGGAAAGAGACAAAAACAAAACATCTGTTGCTTTATATAGCAACCAAGCACATTCCAGAAAAAGAAATCATAAGATTTCAGGCACATGGAGATTTCAAATGCCTTACCCACTAAGATTCAAGTTAGGGAGTACCATGCTCAATCCTGGTTAGTGTTTGCAACACTCATTACCAAGTAGAGCAGAAGAAAAATGAGCAAGAGCTTCTCTCCATCTCTGTTAACAGCAACAACTCAAAGCAAGCAAAGTCTGAATCTCAGATTTGAGCATTTCATTCAAAGTCTCACTGGAGGGGACTCAGTACTCATCCAATGCCAAGTGATTGTTATCATTAGCCCATTTCTCAGCTCTGTAATTCCTGGAAACCCAGGATCAGTTATAAGAGAAGTGTTCACACTGATATTCAACTCTGATGCAAAGGCAGCTGCCCAGATAGGATGATCAGAGGATGCTCTCCACCTGCCAGACAAAGATGTCTCTGTCCTAGATTCTGTGCCACCTGGCAAACTAGTGTCTGCACTAGACTTAAAACTCTCTTGCAGAGATATTGCTTCACAAATTGTAATGAAAGCAGGTACCTGGTTACAATCAGTTGTATTGCCCAGTGCAACACATCAATGCCTTTGGAAATAATATTCACAACCAAAACCTATGGCAAGTGTGAAGCAATGAGCAAGAGGACACATGGAAATATAGCCTGCTGAGCCCTACATTGCAGAGAAGAGGAGCATTACATTCCCTCTTAGTAGCCAGAAAGTAGTTTGAGACTGGACAATGGAGCTAAAAATATGCCAAAGACTTCCCACTGTGGCCACTTTACCTATGACCCACCCTACTAGAGACTCAGGTCCTTAGAATTGCTACTAAATCTATAAACCTGAGTGTTTTTGCGATTGCTTTTCAGAGAGGATGGATATTTCATTCAGTCGACATTTACTGAGGGTCTACTGTATGCCAGGCATCATTCCAGGCATCAAGATGTAACGATTAGCAAACAGGAGAAAAATATACCCACCTTCACAGAGTTTACAGTTGGTGAAGGGAGATTTATGCTGAAAGGAATGAGCATAGACATTTGATAGGACATGATAAGGTGAGAAGTGCTGTGGAGAGAAGTTAAGATAGAGAATGGGATAGGAGACTTTTAAATAGGAGGACCAGGGAGGTTTCACCTCAGGTTTAATTGCCTCCTAAATATCTGATCTCCTCATTCCACTTTTTTTCAGAATGCAAAGGATCTGGGAGGGCTTGGATATACAGTGGAGGCTGGACTTAGAACTAGTGGTATAATATAAATGAATGGTCTTTAAACATTTTTGATTGCAAACACTGTTAATAAAAATTGTGTGTGCTTGTAGTCTCCCAGAGCCTCCTGAAACATTTGACACCAGGATCTCTACCGTGTCCCAGGGACAGGAAAGTGATTAATACAAACCTTGACCACTAATTTGATACCATCTCCATCTGCGTTGACCTCTTTTACCAGCAATTCTTTACTCTCCATGACTGTGTAAGTGCTTATGATAGAATAAATTGGTTTTCTACATTAAAAAATGTGAGCACCTGCTCTCAAAATATGAATTATATATGTGTTCCCTGTATTAATATATTCTAGTTATTTTAAATCAAACACAAAAAGGTTAATTTAAAGTTGAAAATTATGATATTTTTCATATCTAGTTAGCCACAATGACTTTAAATAAATATTTCCAAATAACTGAATGTGCAAGGTACATTTAGGACAAGGCTCATTGCTAAAAATAATGAATGTGAATGTCACAAATCCATAAGTATTTGGAATGTTTTGGGTCAATAGTTTTCAGATTTCATTAGATCTGATGAAAATATTCTACTAGGAGTAGATCTATTTATCTGTTTATTTGTGCCTATACTGCTGACAGTTTCTTCACAGAGATTTTCAAAAGCCATTATTCCCCTCTTCAGTTCTCTCATGCAGATGAGTGTTTTGGAGATTTTGTACACAAATCCCCCCCTTTCTCCCTCTCTGTCTCTCTCTCTCTCTCTCTCTCTCTCTCTCTCTCTGAGGCTCCTCTGCCCTCACTCATCACTTTACTCTGCCAATCACCTTAGCTTCTCTGTTAAGTACTTTTCACCTGGATGTACCAGAGGCTCTCATTTCTAAATATTTTCCATCTTAGAGAAAGAAAACCTGTGCATTCCCCTTTACCCTGTTCTAATAGGAAAAGGGAAAAAGAGAATGGACAGGCTTGGAATAAACATTAATTTATAAAACCTCCCTTTTCTCCCACTGTGATGAATATTGGTTTACAATGTGAAGTAAGAAGAAACCTCAACCCACAAGAAATCTGAAAGAGAAGGTGATTCAGTGTTTGAAAACTATTCCTCTTTAGATCAAGAAGGTAATTTGGAAACAGAATTTTAATAATCACTTTGGACAAAAGGGAAGGGACTAAGAGTAATGAAGTGATCTATGAATTAGATTATAAATCAAAAGAATTAAAGGTATACATTACATTAAAAGAGAATGAGTGGGTAAATGAGCGCAGATCCCAACCAGCAGCAGTGTGGACCAGAATGGTGTGGCTGCAAGAAGGTCCAGCCAGGGACCTGCTCTGACCCCTGCAGCTTGGGCACACAGGCCCAAGTCAAGAGCCCAAGTGGAAAAGGGCTGCACAGGTACACAAGCAACAGCAAGATGCTTGCCCTGATACTATCTGTAAGTGTGCCAAGACCCTAGCCAGAAGCCTGCTTAGATACTAGGGACTGGGTAGCACAACCCCCAGCAAAAGACCCTCACAGACAACAGCTACATTGGGGGACAGGCCCTAGACAGAGGCATACACAAGCAACAGCCAGAAGCCCTCCCAGATAACAGGTTAGCTCAGGGATCCAGAAGGCCACCATTTTAAACTCAGGAATTGGTGCACTGGTGAGCAGCACAGAAAAGGCTGCTCCATGGCTTGCTGAGAATTGAAGATCATAGGGTGAGAAAAACTCCTTCAACAAAGACACAGAAGGCTGCATCTGATGAAATGAGAAGACAACTAAACAAGTCTCTAAACCAGATTTCCAGATCACCTAAGGCAACCCCAAAGGAAAACAAGATGGAACAATCTGATACTCAACCACCTGGACTCCCTGAACTGGCAATGAAAGAGGATCTGGAAAAAATGAAATCAGAAATAATTTCTCAGATAACAACAGAGATTGTGCCAATAGTGCAAGACATGATTAATAACTCTAGAGTGGACACAGATAAAATAAAATAGAGGAGCTGAGGAACATGATGGAATCCCAACATAGGAAACAAATGGAATACATGAAACAGATGCAAACAGATTTCCAGGAGATTAAAAACTCCATTGAAAGTTTACACAGCAGAATGAGCCAATGCGAGGACAGAATTTCAGATATAGAAGATAAGATTGCAATTAGTGACCAGGAAAAGAAAAATTTCTTTAAAATAGTAAGGAACCATGAGAAATCAATCTGGCAGCACCTAGACAATGCAAAGAAGAATAACATAAGACAGATTGAAGTCAATGAAGAAACAGGAGAGAGGGCAGATGACATAAAAAAACTGTTCACAGAAGTAATGGCAGAAAACTTCCCAAGTAGGAGAAAAGAACTTGACATACAGATAAGTGAGGCATATAGGACTCCAACTAGCCATGATAAAAAAAACTATACATAGGCATATAATAGTTAAGATTTCAGAAACACAACAGAAGAACAAAATTCTACAAGCAGTTAGAGAAAAGAAACAAATCACAATGTGGGAAAAAATTTTCAGCTGTTTCTCAGACAAAGGTGTACTATCTAGAATATATGAAGAAATTTTAAAAATTAGACCTTGCAAATTTAAAGACCCAATCCAAAAATGGGCATCTGAAATGAACAGACCTTTCTCAGACAAAGAAGTATGAATGGCAAATAAACATATGGAAAAATGTTCAACATCACTGGTCATTTGAGAGATGCAAATGAAAACAACACTGAGATTGCACCTCACCCCAGAAATAATGGCTGCTATCATGAATTCAAACAATAACAAATGCTGGCGGATCTGTGGGGAAAAAGGAACCCTGCTCCACTGTTGATTGGTGTGTAGACTGGTGCAACCACTGTGGAAATCGATATGGAGATACCTCAAAGAACTAGGATTAGAAGTCCCATTTGACCCAGCTATTTCCCTGCTGTGTATCTTTCCCAAAGAATTAAAAGAATCATAAGAGAGCAATATATGTGCACCCATGGTCATAGCAGCACAGTTTGTAATAGCTAAAACTTGGAAGCAGCCCAATTGCCCATCAACTGGAGACTGGATAAAGAAAATGTGGTGTTGTGGTTTTTTTTTGTAAAGTGGAGTACTACAGACCTATAAAGAGTGAGAAATTAGAGAAAGTTATAGCGAAATGGATGCACGTTGAGGCCCTACTCTTAACTGACATAAATAGGACACACACATGTAAATACTGAATAATTACTCTGGTGTGAGAAACTGAAAGTGTAAATAAGGACTAAAAGATATAATAGATAAGGTGAAATGGGAAGAAAATGTCTTAAGGGGAAGGGCAAGTGAGAGGGGTAGGGCAAAGGAAAGAAGGGAATGCAATTAATATGAGAAAATGAAAACATGGTAACAAAGGTTTTGTAAATAAGGAGGGGTGGAGGGGTTGAAGGGAGGGCAGGGGAATGGGGAAATAATAAAAACCAAGATAGATCACATAAAGGTACAAATTTCCAAAGCTTAATGTCATTATATTGTATAACTAAAATGCACCAATGAAATTAATTTTTAAAAAGAAGAGAATAAGCTAGGTAAATTGATATAAAAGGTAGGATTCAGGCAAGAAAGATTAGAGACTATTAAATGTAAAATAAAAAATATAGCCCAACAATAGCTGAAGATAATCCTGGCATAAGACAGTAGATGATAGGAACATGTCTTCTAGAACAGTAAAAAAAATCCACAAATATTGAAGAGGTGGAACATGTGAATATTCAGCACACCAGTGCCTTAGTTGCACTATCCTGGAAGTCTCACATCCTGAATTGATCCAATGCCATTACCTTTCATGGTTATTTTAACTTCGGAGAAGAGCCAGAAATCACATGGCACCAGATCTGGTGAATAAAGTGAATGAAAACACACTGTTAAATTTTTATGAGCCTGCCTTTCCATTGGATGGCACTCGGTGGCAGCAGCAGCACTCACCATATTTTTTTTTATCACACCTCATACAGACATTATTAAAGAAGACTTCCAGACTGCTTAAGAAAGTGTCAGTTATGATAGGAAAAGTGTGTTCAAAGGGTTAGGGAGTATTTTGAGGGGGATTAATGGTAATACATCTTTTACTGTAATAAACTTTTAAAATTTAAACATTCACTGAATGCTTTTATGACATCTTGTATTGCACTCTCTTAAGGAATAGGCTAGAGCCAATGGATTTACACACCAAACTAGACATTCCTGGTGTGGAGAAAATTTACTGGAATACACTGAAAGGGGAAGAGGGGAAGGCAAATCAAAACAAAACAGGTGTAAAGTTATGAGTCAGATTATGAGATGATAAATGAAGAAGGCAAGGAAGGAAGAAATGAAATAATGTTAAAAGTACAATAAAAGGAAAGAAAAAAGAATGGGAGTTAGCTTAAAGAGAGAGAAAGACTAAAGTTGAAATATTTCTTAAAGATAAACTTCTAGTGTTTTTATAGGGTGTTTTCAGAATATCAGGAGTCAGGGAAAAATGTTTTGCTGCCTTGAATTTCTTCCCAAATGTCTCCTGGGCCAAAAGTGAGTCACATGTTCATCCTTAAACTAATCATTGGAAAGGGGAATGGCACTATCATGTGTGGATAAGATAATCAAGACTCACAAGTGCTCTGGTTCACCTGTAGCATATGGCTGCCTAAAAACAAGAAAATTTGGGCTGTGTGGAGAAAGAAGAAACTGGGTATGGTTGTTGGATAAGGAACCAGTACAATCTGTCAAAGAAGTGCCAATGATTTTGCTGAAATTTGGACTAGCTTCGAAGACTAGATCCAAGAAGTAGTATGGAGTTTATTCAAACAATTAGAAATAGAACTACCGTATGATCCAGCAATCTCACTACTGGAAAAAGAAATCCAAAAAACAGAGAGAGAAAAGTTATTGTATTCTAAGTGTATTTCTACTGTTGTTTTCTAGTTTCACTCCAAAACACTGTGAGAGCTCATCTCGTAGGGTTTCCATTTCATATTTATGGCAGCACTATTCACAACAGCCAAGAAATGGAAACAACCCAAGTATCCACCAACTGATGAATGGACAAAGAAAATGAAGTACGTGTATACAATGGAATATTCTGCAGACATAAAAAGAACTAAATTCTGTCATTTCTAACAACATGGATGGAATCGGAGATGGTTATGTTAAGTAAAATGAGCAATACACAGAAAGACAAAAGTACCACATGATCTCACTCATATGCACAATCTAAAAACCTCTAGAAGTTGACAGGATGGATGGTGGTTATCAGTTGCTTGGGGGAGTAGGAGAGAGGGAGGGAGGGAGGCAGAAAGAGGGAGAAAATATTTGGTAAGTGTGATAAGTTACAGTAAGGAATAAAAAGTTCTGATGTCCTTTTGTGCAGTGGGGTGATACAAAAAGTCATATATTTCAGAACAGCAGAAGAAAGTATTTTGAATGTTTTCATCATAAAATAGTAAGTATTTGAAAAGACATGTTTAGCTTGATTTAAAAATTACACAATGTACATATTTACAGAAACATCAGATACCTCATTACTACACACAATTTGCATGTTTTATATCATCAATAAAAAGGTAAATTTCATTTAAATTTTAAAATATTTAGCTAAATAAAAGAACAAATAAGTCAGACATGGACGTGTGAAAATAGGAAAATGGCTTTCCACTGATGGGAAATACCCTGAGGAATGGCAGTTTTAGCAAAGCACTAGGTCCACTTCTGTTTGATGCTACTGGAGGACAGTGGCTATACAGTGTTAGGTACCACTCAAGGATATGTTGGTGCCAGGTCATACAGGATCTTGAATGCCTGACAATAGAATCTAGAATCATTCTGCTGTCGATTTTTAGTTTCACTAGAATACAGTGTGAAAGCTCACTCTGTAGGATTTCTATTTCATGTTCATGGCAGCACTATGCACAATAGTCAAGAAATGGAAACAACCCAAGTGTCCACCCAAGTAAATTTAAACCTACGACATTTGGTCATATTCTGAAAAGTTGGTAGTCCAGTCTTCACCCTCACTCCCTGATACTGGGCTTTGAGGGAGTCAAAACTAGTATCCCTCTCACTCACTTGTGTTCATAAGCCATGGAGAGCAGGTGCAGGAATCAGGCAGGCGAAAATAAAAATGTCATCTGTGTTTTTGCTATATGGTCAGTTGGACTTGGAGGACATGTATATCTGTGTAGCAACAGCCGACCTCCTAATATGCCTCCCTGGATGAGACTTAGCTCCCTGATCAGCCATGACAGCTCCAGGGATGCAGAGCTCCCCTCTTTGTGTCACAGAGAAGGAGTGTGGCATGGGCCTTATCTGTGGAGTGGCACATTCCCAAAGAGGAATGAGGAAAGGGTCGAGACAGGCACTCTCAGCTTCAGAAGATATCGATCATATAAGCTACTCTTCTTGCTTGGACAGAGAGAAAAGAGTTGGTGAAATAAGAAGCTGTAACCCCTCCATGTGCAACATGAAGGTCAGGGAAAATAAATTCCTTTCATTGCACATATGCTTTTGAATAAGACTCAGTAAATTCTTTGCTTATGTTCACAGTCCATCCCCTATATTCCTGTTATCCTTGGTCAAGAATTGGTTATTATGAGTTATTCCAAGATGCTCTGTTTCTAAGGTCTTTCTTCCCACATCTGTCTCTGGGGTAGACTTTGTGTTGCTTCATCATGAACTTGATAGTGCTTTAGCCTGAAATATAAATTCAGCTTTGTAAGTCTGGATGTTATTTGATAGGGCTTTGAGATTATACCTTCCCAATGAAGTGATCTGACACGCGAAAACACTTAGCAGAGTGGCCGCTTGCCCTGTGCCCCTCCCCCATGCCTGCTTTTCCTTTTTCGGTCCTTGGGCTTCACATGCCCCTCTGCAACTTCCCTCTGCCATCATTTTCCAGGTCGACCTGTTATGTTTTTGAAAAATTTGCTCTTCAACATAGAACTTTTCTTCCTAATAACTTATCAACAGTGGAAAATGAAATCTGAACTGGGAACACTTTTACTGTCATTTTCTTCCTTAAATCTTGAAACTCCAACCTATTAGACTGTGGATCCTTCCAAGAGGCTCCATTTTGCCTTGACATACCATTATGTTGTTATGATTGCCTCATAAAATGAGAATCTATCGGTTTTGCTACACTTCTGATGCTATCAAAAAGCAGAATTAATTTTAACAGAAATTTGACACGAGAGATGTTTCCTGGTCAGATTTTCTTGTTTTCTGTTATTTAAATTATCCCACCTTTACTTTCTTTTACATTTCCTTCATTTTACATCCCCAATGTATTATTATTTTGTGTTTTCCTTTCTTCCAAAGAACATGCCAAGGATTCATTTCAATGTGCTTCCTAATAATTAGAGCTTACAATTTACTAAATATTTTTGCAATTCAGAAATGAGCCCAAATAGGACAGAATCTTAAATTCTGCTCACTTTGAATCTTATAATCAATCTGAGCTAGAGGTAGGTCTCACCTACTCCAGACATCTCTAAATAACAAACCCCGAAGCATTTGATTGTCCAGATGTGAAGATAAAAATGGGGTATTTGAGCATTGGCCAAATGCACACTCAGCACACACCTGTTTGTGGTCCTCCATGATATCTATCATGTAATCCACTGGAGGTCCAATGGTCCACTTTTACTGTCCTGTTGGTTTCTCTGGGCCCACACTGCTCTTGGCTTGGCCATCCGTATCAGGAAAGTTCTTAAATGGAGATGGCTTTTTTCTAAGTTAGAAGTCACCGAGGTGTGTTGACTCACTATTAACTTGAAGAACAGTCTCCACAGAGGTTTGGCTTCCCTCCAGCATGTCACACTGACACAAGCTGCCAGCTTAGCCCGACAGCCTCATCTTTTCAACCTTAGAGCCCAGGCTCTATGTTCAACTTTGTCCTGTTCAAGTCACAGGTGCCAGTGAACTTACAAAATGTTTGAAATGCTTTTCAGCAGGAAGCATCACTTTCTCAATGAAGCCTAGCAGATGTTTTCTTAGTAACATTGCTTACTGTCTCTTCTTGACAACCACTCATGGCTGAGAGTCCAGATGAATGTTCAGTCTCTGGACTCAAACAGCAGTCACAGCCTGTATGGGCATCTGCAGCCTGGGACTGTGCTGGTCACTGTGGGGCCTAGGGTCAATTTAGCAAACTGAAGATGGCAAAGAAGAAAAACAGAAAGAAGCTCACATCCCTGAGGTTGCTGATCCACTGAATTAGTCCACAGAGGAATTGTCCTGTAATTTGTGCTGTAATTTGTTACATGCATTAAAGTAATAAAGTTTTTTTTTACTTGGATCTTCTGTTACTCGAAGCTGGTAAAATCTTAAATGATTATTTTCCTCAAACACTCATATTGGAAATAATCTTTGTTGTAATTTTAGTTGTATTTTTATTATTTATTCAACATTATACTATACCATCATGATTTGCATAAATATAATTTCCCTCTTATGAGCCTGTACTTCTGATTTTAGTTAATTGCAGTACTTGGTACTCAAAATGCTCCCCAAGTCCCACTAGTCCCATGAGATGCTCCATTGTCACAGGGTTCCGTAGTCACTTCGGCTTGTCAGACACTGCATGTCAATGTCTTCCCTTGCTGATTCACTAAACACATTAGCATATGGAAAGGACATGATGTGACTGATGAATGACATTTTCCTCTTACTAGATGTGTGGTGATGGCTGGTTAGTTATTTAATCTTTATGAGCCTGTTTTGACACCTGTAAAACAGGTACAAAATAGTTGCTCTGGAAACCTGAGGTGACATCAGTATATCAGATCTTCTGCTCCTCATCTGGTCATTTCCCATGGTGTTTTTGGCTCACGTCATCAGAACTAGGAGCTTCTTGTTTCATAACCCATATTGCTGCATGATGTGTTTGTGAACTTGCTCATGAATCATTTTCAAGTTCAGAATCATTTTCTCAGGGACTTTGTTTCTTCTATTTTGTTCAAAGAGTGCAGAGTAAGTGGAGCTCATGTCAGTACTTAATAATAGTCATGCACCACATAAAGATGGGTGGATCACACATAATACAGCAGGCCCATGAGATTATAAAGAAGCTGAAAAACTCCTATCACCTAGTGATGTGGTCTTCACAAATATCATAGCACAGTGCATCAATCACATGTATGTAGTTATACACTGTAAAGCAATTTACTGCACTGCCAGTTAAAAATTATAGCACATGCAATTATGTACAGTACATAATAGTTGACAATGATAATAAACATCTATGTGGCTGTATTATACATGTTATCATTGTTTTAGAGTGTATCCTCCTATTTATTAAAGCCAGTTTACTAAAGTGAAACATGTTACACCAGCAGTATCCTCATGAACCTTATATTTACTGTGTCTCTTGATTGTATCTTTCCTCTTATAATTTAAGTCTCAGGGTGTTTTGTTCATCATGGTCCAAGAAGCAACAGACTACACTATACAGTACCATATAGCCTAAGTGTGTAACATGTTCTAACCTTGTCAGTTTGTGTCAGTACACTCTAGGATGTGCACACAATGACAAACTCGCTTCTTCATACCTTTCTTAGAGTGTGTCCATGCCTTTAATCCATGCATGGCTGTATTAGTTATTGTTGCTTTTGTTTTTATCAGCATATTAAAGGCTCTGAAAAGTCCTGTGAAGCATACAAATTGAGAAATGCAACTTTACGTACCTCATATAAGACAAGAAACTCAATGGTCATTCTAGGCAAATCCCTTTCCCTCATCATTAGTCACTTTCCTGTGGCTGGGACAAAATAACTAATATTCACACGGACACTAAAAGAGGACAGGTCTACTTTTGTTCACAACTTTAGAGGATTTAGTCTGTAGTGGGATGGCTCCAAGGCAAAAAGGTCAAGGTCTGGTCCCAGGCAAATTAAAAATTAGAGTTAGGATTAGGGTTAGAGGTCAGCTACTCATGCCATGGCAGTCAGGAAGCAGAGGGAGCATGGAGGAGCGGGAAACATGTATATATGTTGGCCCTGTCACCCCCGCTTAGTGACCAGCCTCTTCTGGCCAGGCCCCACTTCCTAACAGCACCTGAACTACTGAACTCACCAGGGGATTAATCCTCTGCTGAGTATAGGGCTTCCTGGATCCAATAATCTTTCAAAAGCCCCCCTTGGAATACATGAGACTTTGGAGAGTCATTTTAGCTCTAAACCCTAACAGCACCCTACCCTCTATCCTCAGCCGGCCGCTGCGTTCTTCTAATCATACCCACTGGAGACTCACCCGGGCCTTTCTGTCTCTATCACCGCCCTGATCTTTGCACGCAGCTAGCTAATGGATCAGCCTGCCTTTCAATCTCACTCTCTCTCAGCTTGCCCTCTCCCTGCACTAGAAGGATTCACTGTTGCAAGTTGGTTTTGTGATGTTCCTCAGAACCCTTCAGTAGTTCCCAGATCCTCCAAAGCCCAGCTTCCTTAGCAACATGGTCATATCCCTCCCTGACCTGACTACTGCTTCCCTCTCCAGATGTGTATCTCTCCAGAGCCCTGTCATCTGCTTAACACCTTTACTATACCAGGCTGCCTATAACTCTCCAACTGTGCCCCGATGTCCCCTTCTGTGCGGTCTGCTCTGCCTGGCACTCTTTCTAACTTGATTTATTGGGTTCTTCTCATCTTTTACAATATAGCTCATATGACAGCTCCCTCCCCTGGGCTACTGCAGCAACCTGTGCATATTTTTATATTGCCTCTTGTTCCATGTCATTGAATATCTTTATTGGTGTAAATCTCACACATTAGATTATCAGCTCTTCAAAGGCAGAAACTCTGTCCTTTTTCCCTTTAGTTCACCTCATCCTCTTCCCTCCCTTGAGTGCAGACACATTAAACAGTGAACTGAGTAGAGGGTCTTTACTGTCTTTATCTTCCCACTGGGAAAAAATTAAAAGGTTTAGACTGAAATCAGTGTTCAGTTGTTCTTGAGAGCACCTCAGCCCTGCCCCTTATTTTTTGCCAGGATCACAGCCAACTGGGCTGGGAACTCCAGCTTTAAAGCCCTCAGCCTTGCTGCTCTCTGAGCCAGATGTCAGCATGGCTGCCTGCAGCAGTATGGTCACAGCTGGGCTGCCTGGCAGGGCAAAGTGATGTCACGCTGGCTTCCTGCTGTCCTTCAGCTTCAGGGTGGCTTGGAATAAATGGACTGAACAGCAAACCTGGCAGCACCTGTTCCTGCCTTGAGGGATGTGGGGGAGGTATGAAGAGGACCCCAAAAGAGGACCCCAAACCAGCCCAGGATTCTGTGATTCTAGGAGCAGTTTCCTTCAGTACACACGACTTAGCATGAACAAATCCTTGTGTTAGAGTTTATAGTAATGGTTAGAAAGAAAACAAACACTACCAATAATTTTAATGCATGCAGCTAGAGTGCTGGCTCTTCAGAAGAGATAAAGGAGCTGCCCGTATCCTAAATCAGGGCAGATGGTAGACCAGCTCTGACAAGGCTTCTAGGCACAGGGGATACAAGGCAACTTCAGCTTTATCAAGTCAGATTTGATTAGTTTCTCCAGTCAGTTTTGTGCCCTCTGGCCACAGGATAAATCATGTTTCTATCTTGCTGCTCTGCTCTTTTCCTGTTGATTTAAAAATAGTGACCTTATTTACCTGCCAAGTGGCCACTGGATTTACCTAATGGTGCTCAAGAGGAAAACTCTTGAGATTTCCTGCCATCTTTAGATGCTGAATCTCTTCTTTTGTTAAAAAAGAGCTGACCTCACTTCATAGGGAGAGCTTCATTGTACTGCACCCTTTCATCCTCAAATAGAGTCAGTGAGAGGCCTTTGATCAGAAGAAAGTACATTTCAGAATGGTCTTTTCTTGGCTTTTTAGTTAGAGATATGGTTCGCATGTCTAACCATTTGGAACCATGTAATTTTTCTGAGCAACAGAGGACCCTAGAGGTGATCAAGCTGGACCATTTCATTTCACAGGTAAGGAAATAGAGGGCCAGACATAAGGGAAACCAGAGCATTCAGCAGACTAGAGACATGACTGGGAAGATGTGGCAGAAATATGTATGAAGTCAAGGATAAGTTATTCAAGAAAAATTTAAATCTGAAAAACAGAGGAAAGTTATTTATCCTTTAAATATATCATCTAAAAAATTCACTTTAAGAATTCTAAAACTTCTAGCCAGGTATTGTGTCATACTTGTGTAATCCCAGCATTCTAGAAGACTGAGGCAGGAATATTAAAAATTTGAGCCCAGACTGGGTAACTTAGCAACTCACCAAGACTCTGTCTCAAAATAAAAATTAGAAAAAGAGCTAAGGATGTATAGCTCAGTGCAAAGTTCTTGGATTCAATTCCCAGTACTGTCAATAATCAATCAATCAATCTACAATTTCTGGATTCTTCATTTAAGAAATGAGTCAGTTAACCAAAATTACACTGAAAAGAAAATTTCAAGAGCAACTATTTCCAACTAAGACATTTTCCTCTTCCTCTTTTCTCCCCACTTTTACTCCAAAATTTTATTAACTCTAGCTCACAACTAGCCCTGTATCCTTTGTAATTCTCCAATAAGATTGCTCTCTCAGAGAAGGTGAGCTGGTCTCAGCACCCAGAAGGAAGCTCCCCTGCTGCCATCCCAGGCTCCTAGGGCAGAGAAGCTCAGCCGGTCCCAGCACCCAGAAGGAAGCTCCCCACCTCCATCCCAGGCTCCTAGGGCAGAGAAGCTCAACCGGTCCCAGAACCTGGAAGGAAGCTCCCCCACCACCATCCCAGGCTCCTAGGGCAGAGAAGCTGAGCCTGTCCCAGAACCAGGAAGGAAGTTTCCCTCTGCCATCCCAAGCTCCTAGGGCAGAGAAGGTGAGCCACATGGGTACCAGAAGCACACCCCCCCCCCAACGTGGAAATGAGAAGACACATAAAAAAGCCTCAAAAACAGAGTTCCAGATCACCTACAGTAACCCCAAAGGGAAACAAGATGGAACAATCTGATACTCAACCACCTGGACTCTCTGAACTGGCAACAAAAGAGGATCTGGGAAAAATGAAATCAGAAATAATTACTCAGATAACAGCAAAGATTTTGCTCATGGTGCAAGACAGGATTAATAAGTCTAGAGAGGACACAGATAAAAAAAAATAGAGGATCTGAGGAACATGATGGAATCCCAACATAGGAAACAAATGGAATCCATAAAACAGATACAAACAGATTTCCAAGAGATTAAAAACTCCATGGAAAGTCTGTGCAGCAGAATGAACCAATGTGAGGATAGAATTTCACATATAGAAGATAAGATTGCAATTAGTGAGGAGGAAGAGAAAAATTGCTTTAAAACTGTAAGGGAACATGAGAAATCAATCCAGCAGCTGCTAGACGATGCAAAGAAGAATAACATAAGATTGATTGGAGTCAATGAAGAAAGAGGAGAGAGTTCAGATGACATAAAAAAACTGTTCACAGAAGTGATGGCAGAACACTTCCCAAGGAGGGGAAAAGAAATTGACATACAGATAAGTGAGGCATATAGGATTCCAGCTAGCCTTAATCAAAAAAAATCTACACATAGGCATATAATAGTTAGGATTCCAGAAATCCAACAGAAGAATAAAATTCTACAAGCAGTGAGAGAAAAGAAACAAATCACATACAAAGGAAAGTCCATCACAATCACAGCAGACTTCTCAATGCAAACCCTCAAGGCAAGAAGGGCTTGGAGTGATGTATTTCAAGCCCTAAAGGAAAACAGCCTCCGACCCAGATTGATGTACCCTGCAAAACTATCTTTCAAAATTCATGGAGAAATAAGATGCTTTCATGATAAAGAACACCTCAGGAACTTCATGAATACCAAACCAGCACTCCAAAATATTTTAGACAATACCCTAGGAAAAGACAATGAGGATCACAACCTCAGGAAACCCAGCAGAATGAATCCATTGGGCGTGACAAATTAAACACAAAGGGGGAGAATCCAACAAAAAGAAAAAGTCATGACAAGGCTTTTAAAACTTTGAACTTCATCTCCCTAATGAGTGTATAATTCAATCTTATTATTGTACTGATTAGTATTTTTCTGATTCTAGAGTTGCACACCATTCCTTGTGCTATACTGGCTATTTATCATCTATGTCTGCATTTTAATTGGGTTGTCTATTTATGAGCTCTAAGAATTCTTTACATTTTCTGCTCATAGGTTATATGCATTGTAAATATGGTCTGTTTAAGGACTACTTTTCATTTTAATGATGTCATTTAAAGTTCTAAATTCTGATGGAATCTCATTTATCATTTTTTTTCTTTTATACATTATGTTTTTTGTATCCTAGGTAGTTCTTGCCTACCCTGAATCATAAATATTTTCTCTTATAATTTCTTCTTAAAGTTTTATACTTTTAGGCTTTCTTATTTAGGTTCATAGATCCCTTCAAGTTATTTTCATGTATGGAAAAAAAGGGTTGAAGTTAATTTTTTATATACGGATACCAGGTGTTCTAGTGCCGTTTGCTGAAAACACTATCTCTTCCTCTGCTCTTGAATTGAGTTTATATTCTATAAAATGCTAATGTTAAATAATCTTTCAAAACTCAGTGGACCATATATGTGTGGTTCTATTTCTAGATTCTCTGTTTTATTCCAATGATCTATATGTCTTTCCTTATACCAACACTGCCTTGATTACTGTAGCTTTAGAAGAAGTCTTAAAATTAGGTACTAAATGTCTTCCAACACTGTTTTTGTTTTTGTTTTTAACTTTTCTAGGTCCTTTGTACTCCTACATAACTTTGAAATTTCAATATCCAATTCTTCATTTATAGCAAGTATACACAGACCTGAATTTTTATATATACCTTGTGTTTTCTAATCCTGCTAAATTCAAGTACAAGTTCTAGGGGATCCTAGAGATTTCTTGGTATTTTCTCTGTAGACGAGCATTTCATCTACATATAAAGATTTTGCTTCTGCCTTGCCAATCCTATCCTAGCTGTGTCATTTTATTGCCAGACTATTTTGGTGGGGACTAGGTTTCAAAGTTTAATGGACAGATAAAAGAGTAAGCATACCTGCCCTTGTTCCCTGCCTTAAGGAGAAAGCATTGTATCTTCTCCATTTATATAAGGCATTCTCACTGGAAGTATGGAGTACATGTCTTTAATCTGCTGAGAAGTTTCTGTTCTACTTCTAGTCTCCTGATAGCTTTTACCATGAACAGCTGTAGAATTTAGTCCAATACTTTTACTCCAACTAGTGACAGGATCATATGGCTTTTTCCTTTCCTCTGTTTAAATGAGGACTTTTGGGGGTGGATCTTCCAATGCTGAACCAACACTGCCATCCCTATAACAAAACCACTTTCTACATCCTGCCAGATCTGACTTCTAAGAGTTTGTTTTGTTAAACAAATTTCTATCTATGTTCATACTTTTTTCTTCTATTATCTTTATCCAGTTTTAGGATTAGCACAATGTTGATTTCCTAAAATGAGGGGAGAAGTGTTCCTTCTTTTTTCTGCTTTAATTGTTTGATATTATTTATTAGTTAAAATGTTTATGAGCCTGCTGTTGTCATATAGGTAGGTTTTCAAGCTAGGAATATACTTTCTTTAATAGATGGTATTCAAATTTTATATTTCCTCCAGAGTTAGTTTCATTAATTTGCCTTCCAAGGTACTTCTTAGAAGTTGTCAAATTTTTTTCAAAAAAGATTTTTGTAATATGTTTTCTATATCCTTTTAAATTCTGTAAAATCTGTGGTAATGTCTCCTAGATCTTAATATTGTAATTTAAAAAATGTATAACTGATAGTGTATAACAGGAAGCAAAGGTCTAAAAGAGCAGGGGAATTGGGAGGGGTAGGGGAAGGGAAAAAAGGGAAAGGAAAAAATATGAGAAGAGGAAAAAATGTAAACAAGGTCTTTGCAAATAGGGAAGGGTGGAGGGGGTGAAGGGAGGGCAAGGGAAGGGGAAAAAAATAAGAACCAAGAGACTCATGTAATGGTACAAGATCCCAATGATGAATGTAACTGTATTTTATACTGAAAATGTACCAATAAACTTAATGGGAAAAAAAATAAAAAGGATTGCTCTCTTGGTCCTTTTCAGCTATAGAGATCCTTTTCATCCACCAGTCAGCAAGAATCCCACTCTCTGAAAGTCTGTCAGTGCCTACTCCAGCTCCTACTGATCTTGTTCTTTTCTGACCACTAAGGCACTCATATCACACACTATGCCCTGATTCCTGATGCTAAGTTTCTTAAACTAAACTGAAAATTTCTAATTATGGTGGCTCCACTGTACCTAACATGATCTTGGTACTTGTATATGGCAGACACAAATGATATGCCAGTAAATGGGTTCTCCAAAGGAAAATAAAAGCCCTGATTTGTAGTATTTGCTACCAAATGATGTCACTAAATGTGGAACTTGAAAAGATGCCCAGAACTGACTCTCTCAACCTGTGCAAGTCCACTTTGGCACACCACTATTCAAAACTAATAACAGATATTCAGCCCATTGTGTACACATAATGCATAGAATGCGTTTGTCAGGAAGCTTCAGGTTAAAGAGATAGGACTAGGGAAAGACAGAGATTACCAAACAAGCAAAGAACACATAATCATTTGTCAGTTGTAGGATGCATTATGCAGAAAATACAGGGTACTAACACAGAATGATCAAAGTAATTTAATTTACATTGATAAAATGGGAGTGACTGGTTCAGGGGAGATTTCTTTAAAGAATTAACATTTTCACTGCTACTGATAGATGAGCAAGAGCTATCTGGGTAAAGGGAGGGGGGACAATCCCCAAATTCAGGGCAGTAAGTACAAAGAACCTGAGGCAGGAAAAACCTTGACCTATAAGAAATGAAACAGTGGTGAGGCAGGAAGGTAGTGAGTGAGAGGGACAATGGATGGAGCTGAGGCAGGAGATGATCACACAGGGCCTTGTGGACATGTTTAGGAGCTAGAGTTCTGTTTTGAGTGTGATGGGAAATGAGTTGTTATTTAACCAGGGAAGCAACATAGAAATATTACTATGATTGCTACAGAGAATAAATTACGGGGGTGAGATAGGGAGGGAACTAGAAACAGGAAGACCTACAAGGAAATTATTGTACAGGAGAGGTGATGTATAATGGTGGCGTGGCCCCAAGGGTTGCAAAGGAGACAGCAAGATAAACTGAAATACCTGTATTGAAATAGATACTGGAGGTAGAATCATGAGAATTTGTTTAGGGGGCAATTGTATGAATGGAGTTGTCATTTTCTTGGGTGGGGTACATTAAGCAGTATCCAGTATCTCTTTCCTCCCTTCCCTCCTCTTCCCTCTCTCTCTCTCTCTCTCTCTCTCTCTCTCTCTCTCTCTCTCTCTCTCTCTGTGTTGTATGGCATAGGCTGGTCTTGAGCTCCTGGGCTCAGGTGATCCTCCTGCCTCAGTCTCCCAAGTGGCGGGGATCACAGGCATGTACCACTGAGCCTGATGGGAATATCTTCTCCCCAGTGTGAGAGAAAACCATCAGTTTGAGATGCTTAAGTCAGTGAAGAAGAGTGATGGCTGAAAGAGACAGGAGGAAAAGCCAAGAAAGCAGGAGTACTATCAGGGAAGCCAAATTCAGCACGTCTTTCAAGGAGAAAGGAGTGAGTAACTGTGTCAAAAGCTGCTAAAATATCAAGGAAGGTGAGAATGGAAAAGGCTCTATTAAACTTAGCAGTATGGAAGTCATTGGTGACTTTTGTAGTGGGAGTGCTTTGGTGCAGTAGTGGGTGCTGATTCGCAGGCTAGCAAAAGTTAATAAAGGGAGATGGCAACTGTCTAGAGCAGTGGTGGCGAACCTATGGCATGCATGCTGCAGTGAGTTATTTGTGTCATTGAAAGCTCTATAAGGTTCGCCATCACTGCTTTAGAGAAACTTATCTGTGAAGAGACAGAGTGCAGTCATTACAGAGGATGTGGAATAAATGAAGGCATGTTTTAAAAGATGGAACATACATCAGCTTACCTGAAAGGAGGGTAAATGATTGACATACCTGGTAGAGAGAGTATGACCAATAATACAGAAGAGAGAAGGCCATGGATTCATGGCCCAAGTACCTGAAAGGTAGGGGGACAGGACCCAATCACAGATGGAAGGGTTAACATTTGATAGTTTTTACCAACCAATATAAAATAGATATCATTTTCCAAAGGAGTAGCTTAAATACTTATTCTACGTAAAGAGAGATGGGGCCTCAGGTTTCCATATTAGTTTCTTCTCAGATGCAGAGATTTGGAGTATGCAATTAGGATGAAGCGTTTAGGATTAAGTGTTGCTTGGCTGTCTTTTCCCTTATTATTCTGCACAATAATATAGTCTAGAATTTGTACACTGGCTTTGAGAAAATGTAGCCTCATGTTACCAGGGTAGTGAAGGTTCCCATAATTCCTTTTATCAACATCCAGCATATTCTTTGGGAAGGAAGATGGAGAGTATGCTGATAGACTGAAAGGCTTAGTGGAAAGAAAATTAAAGAATTCCCTTTTGATGAATTTTGTTTTCTCTATTGAAGTGAAAATCAAGGTCACTCTCTTAGGGTGAAGAGACCAGATGAGGAACTGGTGATTTGAAAAGGAAGCTGAAGGTGTAACATAGTCATCATAGAGAATGAGAGATGTAATTTATTTTTCTGAGTTTGGGGAAACAATCTAATTCTTTGCAGTACAAAGTTCGCATTGTCCCTAACTTTTCCCTCTGGATGCAGGAATTAAAGCTCTGTTGTTGTGTGGGTTGTCTGAAAGAGACTGCCGCCTTAAGTAGGATAGATAGGACCCCTGGAAAAGTGTCTCTACCTTGTCCACAGCTCACCCTTTAGATCCACCTCTCTTGTGCTGCTCTGGCCCCTCGCTCCATAGGTTTATCTCATGTCTTCTGTGGCACACTCTAGCTCAACACCTCTCAAAGAGTCATCTGAGGACTGGTACCCACCTATTTGTTACCCATTGCATTAGGCACTTTTCCATCACTGAGATATAATACCCTATACCCACACCTTAAAGGAGAGGCTTATTTTGGCTCATGGCTTCAGTACTTGACCAGCTAGCTCCAAGGCAGAACCAGGATGACAGAGTGCATGTTGGAGAAAACGGAGCTTAACCCATGGAAACCAAGAAGCAGAGAGAGAGGGAGGAGCCAGGGATTAGAATACAACTTCCCAGGTCATACCCCTAGTTACCCACCTCCAACCAGGCCCTATCTCCTAACAGCACATCCAACTACTGAACTCATCAATGGATGAATCCACTGATGAATACAGGGAACCCAGGATCCAATCACCTTCCAAACACATCAGACTTGTGGGGGACATTTTAGATCTAAAACCATAGCATCCATCAAGACAGGATGAGGATCTCACATCAGAATGTAAGTCAACTCTGTGACTGAACATGCTGTACACCTGACACTATTTCATACCAAGATTTTCTCAATGAAGGGAACAGCTCATTGATTTATATCACGATGCAAGCTCTTCTCTGTAGGGACTACCCCATTTAGTCTCCTGAGGAATTACTCTGAGTATTGCAGTGTTTTTTGCTGTTACCCACAGATCATCACCCTTTAGTCAGCTGTGAAATCAGTTGAGTGCAATGAGCTCTTTTTTCAAAAAAAAATTGAAATGTATTAGAATAGAAAACATCAATGTGCCTTACATATGGTGATTTTGCAATGAAGTAACGGTAAATATTTCATGAAACTTGTTTTCATCGCGAACACATGACTATGTATATTGGGTCTTGTTGCACAGGTTAAGTTTGAGGATGTACTGTTAGGTGACAGGGCCTGGTTGGAGATGGATAATGTTGTAAAACATTGTTCTAGGTGTTTCTTATCTCACCTCAAATCCCCTTGAGCCACCATTCTCTCCTCCTCCACTAGCTATTACTTTTCTGCAGTCACTGAACACATCTCCTTTCTAAATGCACATGTTCTAGGCTGAATCCCAACACAAAGCACACCAGTGATATTTCAGAGTTCCTGTGAATAAGTTTCCTGTGCCATGTCTCAGCATGAGAAGGAGATCTGTAATGTTAGCCTATGATGTGGAAAGGAAGTGTGTGTGTGTGTGTGTGTGTGTGTGTGTGTGTTGGACAGATGTTAGTGGTTATACAAGCAGCAAGTAATAGATGAGAAACAGGTGCTTTTTACTTCTATCAACTGTTGAAGACAAGTAGGGAAGGGGGAATGAAGAGAGGGATGGAGAAAGGGAGAGAGGCAAAAAGCTTTGGTGAGAACTCCTCTGCTGTTGCAGGGTCACGTTTCCCATCTGTGCTTCTACCGCAGACCTGCCCCCAGTTTAAAAAGAAAAGCCCTTGGCTAACCATCTCAAACTGTACCAGTGTCCATTGTTCTGAGGAATAAATACAAAGGATCCAATCTCTCCAAGAATACAGCCCTCCCAAGGTGGCTTCTGAAAGCAAGCAAGAGAGACAGGAAGAGAGAAACAGCGAAGAAGGTGAGGCTTTGGACACTGTTCTCTGCAAGCTCCTTTTCTTTTTCACAATTAGGACTCAAAAGGAAGACAGTTGTCAAGAAGAAATGCATGCTAATTAATTTTTAAAACACTTTTTTCTTTCTACTACAAAATAGTCTTGACTTCCTTATTCGTGTGACAACGAAGACCAGCTTTGTTAATGAAATCCTATGGTGGTATTCCCAGCAAGTTGTATGTACTTCATCTGTACATGAAGGGTTTATTGAAAAGATCTTGAAAACACATACACAATGCAGAATACAAACTACATCTTTCACAACTATATGAAATTATGATCAAATTAGTAAATCTAAAATGTTTTGAAGATAGGGGTATATTGCTTTTTATAATTCTTTCCTTAGATACATAAGGAAAATATTTTTACTACACTGCCATAGAATTTGTTTCAATTAGCAATATTTCTTTTATTTCAGTGCTGCCCCCATTGCTCATTTTGGCAGCTTGATAAAAGGGAGGGAAAGAATTCTCTTGGATGAGGCTGGACTTAGTTTTGTCTCTAAGGACTATCTCAACAATGGTAGTATTATAAAGCACCACTTCAACTGTTTTTGATTCTGATAAAATCATGCATTGCATTATGACACTTTTGGTCAAAGATGGACCCATATATAGTGGTGGTCCCACAAGATTACATTTTCTAGAAGTGTTATGGCCATCTTAGTTTGGGTAATTATCCTCTATGACGTTCTCAAGATGACAACATTGCCTAACCGTGCCTTTCTCAGAACTTAACCCATTGCTGAGTGACATATGACTGTATTTAGAGCCAATCCATGGAACAAAAGGATGCCAAGAATAGCCTTCCTCTCTCTAGTCACAGTGCCCCTTAGTTGTATATACTAGTAGTTGTATCGATATTTATGTGTCAGTGCTTTTTATTTCTCCCGATTGCATGATTCAGAGATACAAGAATGAAGATGTTTTATAACAGTGAAAGAGGCCAGGGATTTAGCTCAGTGGTTCCAGCGCCTGTCTCGCAAGCACAAGGTCCCGAGTTCGATCCCCGGTACCAAAAAAACCCCACATTATAGCAGTGAAAGACTGTTTTGTTGGAGGGCTACTTGCTCCTTGCCAGTTGGCCTCACACCTAATACATCCATTTTTGACCCTCAAGCCTAGAAGAACAAGCACTATTCCCACCAGCCAGCATATATTTCATTTCTGTTACTGCTGGACCTTTACAGGATACCACTTTCACACTGAAACTTGAAAAAAAGAATCCAGTGTTGCAAGTTTCTAATCAGTCCATTTTCTGAGATTCAAATACTGAGAGATTGATTAAAAATGGTGAAACAGTAGACTATGGCAGTGTGCCCAGATGGCCACTAGGTGTTCAGGAAATGCCTCTGACAATTTGATGCCCTGGTACCCCTTGATCTTTGAGTGAACAACAAAAATGCCTTTATCATCAATACCATTAAGGAACTTATTAGCAAATGGTCACGCTTAAGATGAGAATGTCTAAATGTGGATTATTGGCTCATTTGAGCCAAAGTATTCAACATACTCTTCCATCAGGTTTCAATACGACAATGGTGGGCAAAATAGGAAATTTGGAGACAGACAGGCTCTGACTAATACTCTGGTTACTAAATCTCTTTGAAACTCGGCTTTCTTATTTCTAAAAAGAAAATGATTATCTCTACTAGGGTAGTTATTTTAGAGATTATGGAATATCAGTTCCAAAGACTATTTAGCAGAGAATCAATAAATAACTGATATCATGTTTATATTAATCATCATAAGCATAACTATAGGTCAAGATTTGTTTAACCATGTAGAGAAGCTAGAGGAGAAGCATTATTGTGATAATAAAGAGAAGTAAGATTATGGAGATAACCACACTGGCTGGTTTTCATTCTCCATTTGTTTCCCTTCATCACCCATTTCAACATATATCACATTTACTGAGAAGAGAAACCAGAATGCAGCCCACAGGGCATATTGCCTGAGGGGACATCATGTCCACATTGTGCCTGGCCTGGGGTAGGAGTTCATGTCAGTGTGCATTCCCAGGGGCTGAAAGCTCTTCTCTTCCACCTCTGGGTAAGGCAATGAATGTATAGCACAGTAGCTGAGTATGCATCTGTTCTCCAGAGAAAAGCAAGTCAAAGGAAATAGAAACATTCTTTGAATAAAGTTCTTTATTTCCCTTGGTGTGAGCTTGGAACTGAGCACTGTCCTGACTGAGCAAACTTCACTCAAGTTTCAAAATATCAAGTTTCAAAATGTGCAAAACTCGGGAAGATTTGTCGTGAGCAGAAATAAGAATGTTATTATGGCAAATCTCTTTATCAGCATAGCTCACTGTTACCAGGAATTTGAACTGATGCAAACTGCAGACTCAGAAGGGAAATAAACTTTGCTGTTTTTGCTAAAATGCTCAGTGAACTAAGCCAAAGCAAGAGTGTTCACTCAAACCCCACAAGGATAAATCAAGATCGCCATTTTGAACCTATCAATACCATTGTATTTTCTGAATGGTAACCAAACAAAATTAAGCTTTCTGAGTTTATAGTTTTTGTCAAATTTGGACATTTTTTGATATTATTTTGTCAACTGTTTTCTTCCTTTTTCCTTTCCTTTTCAAACTCCAGTTATGCACTTGTCTAAGTTTCTTGTTGCTTCCTTCTTGCAGGGACAAAATACTAGAAACCCACAAGTTAAAGGAGAGAAGATTTATTTTAACTCACAGTTTATAGAGGTTTCAGTCCACAATTGTCTGGTTCCAAGCCAGAGCAGCATGGCAGAGGGGTATAGCAGAGGAGAAACTGTTCATGGTTTCACAGGCAGGAAGCAGCGAGCCTTCTTTCTTCTTTCCCTTTTATTTCATCCAGACTATAAGCTTATTGGTTGGTGGCATCCACACCCAGAGTGGATCTTTCCTCTTCAGTAAATCCATCATCCACACCCAGAACTAGTCCATACCAATCAGTGGACTAATTCAGTACCACGCACCCATGATCCAGTCACTCCTAAAAGCCCTACCTATGAATGCATGAGACTTTGAGGGGGCATTTAGATATAAGCCATAACAGCATTTCACAGGCTAGTTGAAGTTGTTCACAGTACATTTGTGCTGTGTTTATTTAGTCTATTTTTCTCTTTGTTTTTTTTTCCATTTTGAGTGGATTTTACTTATCTGACTTCAAATTTACTAATCTTTCCTCCTGTGATGTTTAGTCTGCCACTGATCAGCCCACTATATTTTTGACTTATATATTATCAATTTCAGCTCCAGAGGTTCAAAGTGGATCATTTAAAAATACCTTTCATATCGCTACTTAATATGTTCAATTTTTTCCTCCAACTTTTGAAATGTGAAATATGTTTCTAACTGTTTAAATGTCTTTTTCTGCTAATGCTAATATCTGAGTTGGTTTTGATTGGTTGATTCCCTTTTCCCCAATTGTAGGTTATATTTCTTTTCCTCCTTGTCTGATGGATTTTAAATTTTAAATTGGATGCCAAACATGAATTTTACCTTATTGGTCTTAGATATTCTTTGAGTTGTATTTCTAGAGTGCTACTGTTTTTTGTCACTGTGAAAAAATATGTTCAATAAATAAAAGATTTATTTTGGCTCATAGTTTCAGAGGTTTCAGTCCCTGCTCAGTTGAGTCCATTGTTTCTGGGCCCAGGCTGAGGTAGACTATTATGATTGATGAGTATGGGCAAAGAAAGCTGCTTACCTCATGGCAGACAGCAAGAAGAGAGAGGAGACTGAGAGAGAGGGAGAGGAAGAGCAAGAGGGAGGGAGGGAGGGAGGGAGGGAGAGAGAGACAGAGAGATTGAGCCAGAGGCCAGGGATCAAATAGTTACCAAGGTCATGCCCCCATGATCCACTTCTTCCAACTAGGGCTCACCTCCTTGGTTTCCATCGTTTCTCGTTCATGCCATCAAACTATGAACCCATCAATGGATTAACCCACCATTGAAGTAAGAGGCTCCAACTGCCTTCCAAAAGCCCTACCTCTGAACACATGAGCCTTTTGAGAGATATCTCAGAGCAAAACCATAACAAATACACTTAAGCTTCTTACAACCAGTTTGATCCTCTGGAGTCTTCCTTTCATGATCGGTTAGGTAGAACTAGAACAGCGAGGAGTGAGGGTCCAATTATTCTCCACTACTGGGGCAGAGTCATACATGGTATCTACCACTTGGCCTGTGAATGATGAGGTTTCCAGTTTGCTTGTGGCATCAGGCATAATTTCCAGCCCTATGTGATCATCTTCTGAGATCCACAGGTACCTTAGTGATACACACTAAGAACTACTCAATATCTCAAGCCTGGAAAGGGTAATTGAGTATGGCAAAATGTGGGACGGACTAGGGCTGGGGAGACCAGGGAGAGTCAGGTTCTCCCACTCCTTCACCATCACCAGGTCAAATCCCCTGACCATGGAGGAGGTAAATGGGGAGGCTTCTAAAATTGTCACTAGAGTCCTGTTTATTTTGGCTGCAAGCCTTCTTAAGGTCAAAGAATATATTTCCTCACTTTGAAGGATACCTGAATCTATAATTTTTGTTCATTTGCAATTGAACACCCATGTTGGGCAGAGTTGTTAGTTTAAACACACTTTTTTCATAGACCTTGGGAAGTTTGAAGAGTGTAGCATAGGAGATCCAGTTGGTCCTCTGTATCCACTGAAGCATCTGTGGATTTAACTATCTGCCAATCAAACATATATTTTAAAATTGCATATGTACTGAACATGTATGAATGTTTTCCCTTCTCATTCCCTAAACCATACAATATAACAATTATTAGCATCTGGAGTTTTGGTACCGATGAGGAAAGTGGGTACTAGAATTGATCTCCAGAACATAAAAAGGGATGACTGTGTGCCTGATTTCACTCCCTCCTCCGTTTCTCTTTTCCCTTCCGATCCTCCTGGCTTTTCCTATACAGTATTCTCCAAGCCTATTGGTGGCATAGTAGGTATACACTCCTGCTTTGAGGCAGGCTGCTCCCTTAGTTCTAACTGGCAACTTTGTGTACCTTTTGAAAAAAAAGAGCCAAGAAGGAAACCTGCAGTCCCTTGTTGCAGTATTTATGCCTTCCTACTCTCAGCATCTGCGAACTCTCATTTTTCACTGATCTGTGTGACTGGTTTTCTCTTGTCTAATCCTTAACTTTCCATCTATGGAAAGTCCCGTCACACGCTACAACCTTACTGAAAATCTCTCAAGTATTATGTGACCTACATGGAGTGTAATTGGGTTACTTTGATCTCCTTCAGCAGAGATAATGGACACTTAGCAGTAGCCAGCAGGAGAAATTGGGTTGTTAGTAAGCTGTGACAGAGCCAGAAGGAATAAATAGTAAGAGATCCCTAACAGATTGTTGGGATCACAGTTCTCCATGGCTCCCTTCCCAGGAAGCGGCACAAACTCTTGGAGGCCAGTCAGTGCTCTGCTCCAGATCATGAAAAAAGCATATAAAGAATATCTTTGAAAGTACAAAGATAAGGAGACACACTGAGAAGCAAAAAGCATAAAGACATCAGAACCAGTATTACCAGCCACTTGGTTCATACTCTTAGGTTCATTTGACAGTTGCTGACCAAGTCAAAGGAGGTTGTTTATTTTGGCAAAAATAAACGGAGGCCCATTTGCCTCAAGTTACCATTTCTCCAAGTAGTCTTTTACAATAAAGAACAGAGGGGATGGGGAACAAAGAGGATAATGCAGATTTTCACTCTTACTGTATCTCTTCCAGCTCAGTTCATTCTCCCCTTTCTTGTAAAAAGGAAACTGGCCTCAGGCTCCTGGGACCAACATCTGCATATTCTGTCACTTCTTTGGGGCTGAGGAAAAAAGAGATGTTGTTTCTATGTTCACCAGGAAGAAGGTTGGAGAAGCCATTTATTTCTTAAAAAAACCCCTAACTTTTAAAATTACACTTTATAGTGCTGGTTACACCAGCACAGGTATTTATCATAAATTTCTTCTCAATTTCTTCTCAATTTCCTGCATAGAGATAACTCAATTTGCTCAAAAGTTTTTGCACATTGCAAAGTATTATAAATTACCTTGGATTGTTATCAATATTTCTCTTGATGTTGCAGTTCCCCAATTGATGGCAATGCTTCTCCCTTATGCTCAAAAGTATTAGGCATTCACAGCTACTGAGCTAAGGCAAACAGGAAGATTTTTCAAGGGAAATTGTTTCTCATAATTGTAGTGAAATTTTGGGGGGTCCAGAAGGAAAATACTCAGGCTTCTTTTAGTTTTTAAGTTGATGAAGTAACCGGGAAGGTCTGAGAAACAGGCCCTCATCATTACAAGATAAGGAATGCTCAACCATTGAACACTGAGCATTGAGCACTGTGCTCAAGCTGTGTGTGTGTGTGTGTGTGTGTGTGTGTGTGTGTTTGTGTGTGTGTGTGGTATGGGGGTTTTGCAAGAGAAGACAATGAGGATGGGTCTGTCTGGGGGCAGGGCAACAGAATGGTTGCATGCCCAGAAAGCCTGGGTTTGGATCTCAGCTCTGTACTTAGCAACTGAGTTATCTAAGACAAATAAGTGTCTTCTCTATACTCTGGTTTCCTTGTTTCTAAAATGAGCATAGTTGTTCTTATATCAGAGAGATAGTGTCTGATATGCATTGATTAATGTTAATAATTAATATTTATGAAGTATTCGTACATCCAAAAACTAATATACTAAATATAAAATCAGGATTTAAAATTGAGCTTAAAGGAAATTGACCCTTGTCAATTGAAGCAGAATTGTACTTGGTTAAGAGCATATTTGCTAGTGCATAGACCTGCATGTAGGAGAAATGCTTGGGCAGGTCATAGTGTTGGTTCCATAAAGACCCACAGAAATGGAGACAGATGTTGCAATTTGCCAATGATGTGATGTTGTCCCAGGATATTGCCACTGGAAGCTGGAGGTAGCTGCCTCCATTCTCTTCAACAGAGATTCTGTGGCATCCCTATTATCTTGGGCCACCAGCCTTTGATTCTGTCAGGTAAAAGGGCCGAAAACCAAGACCAGACCAGGCCACAACAAGCCTTTATTAGGGAACAGATCTGCCGGGCTGTCTCTGAACAAAGGAGAGACAAAAGCAATATGGCCTGGGCAGGGAGAGTCTTTTATAGAGACTGGGGTGGGGTTTGTAGGGGCTGAGGCGGGGTTGAGTGAGGTAGTGACTAGGGAATGGAGGAGCCGGTGATGTCACTAGGTGGTAGGAGGTGAGTGAGTATTAGGTTACTCTCTAGGCAGGAACAGGGGCATGCTGGGAAGAAGGGTTTGTTCTTTGGTGGGAGCAACCATCTTGGCATGATGTCACAGAGGAGAGGGGGCAAGAGACCATAGGAAGAGGGCAGCTACTATACATAATAGCTGGTGAGGTTGTGGGAGACCTATCAGATTCCTTATCTGACATGGGTGGAGGCCTATACCTGGGGTGGGAGCTCATATCTAGGGTGGGAGTATATTTGGATTCCTGTCACAGTTGGGAGGGAGAACTCTGGTGGGAGGTAAGCTCTGCATCATAAGTTAGGGTATTTCTCAGTCTCATAAATGACATTCAGACACTGGGAAGACACAAAGAATGTTAAATTTACATAGAGCACTGATGAGGGAGTATTGTAAGACTATTAAATGAAAACCATCAAATCAACACATGGCTAAGTAGTGATGGGCTATCTACAAACACTGATCAAATCTGGATGAAAAGTTCTTATGAGGTGATGAAAATGTATAGAAAAAATAATTTAGAATTCTTTAAGCATATTGCAGGGGGAACATTGTGGTTTTAAATATTAGTTAGTCTTTGTCAACTTCCTCCATTCTCAGGAGCATCATTCTTGTTATGCCAATTAAACTTAATTGTTAACTTGGTTGACTTGAGAGCTGCCTCTAGGTGCTTAGTAAAGGACCCTTCTGTGTCTGAGTGGGTCGTGGAGGTGTGGTTCTTGGACCTTTCATGTCCAGCACTGTTCAGCTCTGCTTCCCAGCCACCATGAACTAAGCAGCTCTGCTCTACCACTTTTTCTGCCATGATGCTCCTGCCTTGGAGCCAGTTGATCATGGACTGAATTATCTAGAACTGTAGGCCAAATAAACTTCTTTTATTTTAATTGTCAGGTGTCATAATTTGTTCAGTAATCAGAAAGCTGACCATACACCTGTGTTCATACCCCCTAGACCCTTTGTCTACAATAACTCTCCTCCTTCACCCAACTCCAAGAACTATTTTGCATCCTATTTTTTATACTCAATCAACTATTGCTTCATTTTTTGATTGTTAATTTTCTGATTGATATGTCAAATTGAATGGACTAAGAAGGCCTAGCAGATTCATGGAGAACAGTTCTGGGTGTGTCTGTGCATGATCAACATCTAAGCCACAAACAGGAAGGAAGACCCATCCTGAATGTGGGTGGTACCAACAAATAAGCTTGAAGCCTAGATGGAATAAAAAGGGAAAGAAGAGAGAAGCCTTCTGCTTTGCTTCAGCAGAGCTCTGGTCTTCCCCACTGACTTTGCATGTTGACCTCCAGTTCTTTCAGGCTTCAAATGCAGATTATTCAGCCTTCCAACACACACACCCCTTGGCTTTTCAACATGGGCTTGCACCCAACTTTGCAATGAGCTCAGGTCTTTGACCTTTGCCTGAATCCTCCAGCTCTCCAGCACAGAGACAGCCATTTTGAATTTTTCCAACCCTGATTCCACAGCTGACCATTGTAAGCCTACTTTGTAAATCCTTTATATAATACTTTATGTATGATATATAAAATATTAAATCTGTTCCTCTAGTGAATTCTAACTGATAAAATTTTCTTGTTAAGGTGCTCATGAATAATTGAGGTGACAGTTGATAAACCATCAATGTGTGAATGTCTCCCAGGAACATTTGCATTTCAAGAGAAAAACAAAGCCTTGAAACTCTGGAGTAATAACAAAAAGTACCAACAGCATTTTATGACAGAAACCTCTTTCTAGCACTTGGCAACATCACTGTAGCTAAGGTACTTGCCAACCCAGTTCTCTAAAGGATCTTAGTCCATTTTCTGTTGTTACAATGCAAAACCACATACTAGGTAATTTATAAAGAAAAATTTTATTTCTGACAGATCTGGAGGCTTGGAAGCCCAAAAGATGAAGCGCTGCATCTGGTGAGGGCCTTCTTGCTACATCACAACATGGCAGAAAGCATCACATGGCAAAAGGGCCTGAAGGGGGATAGGCTTATACTATACCCACTCCCAAGATGAAGCTATTAACCCATTCATGCAGACAGAACCCTCAGGATGTACTTAGCTCTTAAAGGTACCACTTAATGTCACAATGGCAATTCCAACATGAGTCTTCAAGGGTACAATCAAACTGAAGCAAGATCTTTCCTCATGGCTGTTTGGCAGCAAATAAAGCAGACTCATTTGTGGACAGACTTCTGAAGGTCATGCACTTCACACTGGTCTACATTTCCAGTTAGTGTTTACACCATCTGCCTTTGGCCCTATGAAGACACAGCTTCCCTTGAAGCCCAGTTCATCTCGTTCTTTCCTCTTTCAAAGGTTAAAAATAATACTCTCTTCAATGACCTCAATAATTTAGAACTCATGAATAAGTCATTTGCCCACGAGGCTACACTGGGGCATCTATTTTTACTTATAGTCTCTCACCAAGCAAAGTGACCTCTCTCAAGGAGCCAACAATGACACCCTTTGGTCTCCTGGCTTTCCAGGGAGTGACTCAGGCAAAACTTACAGTGAAGAATCTTTTCTCAAGGGCAAAGATGATCTAATAGGTGTCAGTGACTTTAGAACGTGAGTAACCAAGCAAGGAGTTAGGCATAAATGCCATGCTCAGAACTCCTGGAGCTGCCCAGGTATCTCCAGGAGGAGCATATCCTATAAAGCAGGACAGCAGACCCACTTCTACTAGTCCTCCCCTCCTGGCCACTTCTTCCCTAAGATGCCATTTTCTGAACAGTGAACCTCAACAAAAGAGCAATATCAAACCTTGGGTCCCTGAACCCATGTGGTTGACCCAGAATTCCAGCCATGTGCTTTCTTCTCACCGTCTAGCTCACATTCCCTCACCCTATCTGCTCTATGTACTTCCATCTACCCTGGGCTAATCCCAAGGTCACTGGGAGAACTCCACTTCAAGGCTTTTGACCGCTAGTCTATAAAACAAGTGGGGGGTTTGGGGGGCCATATTTCCATACTCAAGGTTTGTTCCAGTTCCTCTTTTTTCAACCACCTATAGGATTTTCTGCCTTAGTGTTCTGCTGGCCTCTCTGGTCCCAGCCTCCAAAGGATCCATTCTCACTTTTTACTGACCTTGGTCTCATTACTTTCTATACTGTTCGTACAAAACAAAACGTACTCAGTTTGCAGGTACATTAACTCCTTTCATATGACCCTCCATGTCCCATTATTTACAATATTATTTAATCATCACTATCACTATCTCCACCTGAGGACATACCCATCCCTACGAACCTTACTCCATGCCTCACCCACAGGAAGGGATAAATTTTCATTGTATAATTGTCTGTTGGCTTTATTATGGTTTTGAAGGCCATATGCATCCAGTAGAAACTTTTACCTCATATTTATGGTGAGTTACCATATACCCATTCTGCTTTACATTTTCAGTAGAGTAATGAATCATTTTTATGAGATACTCAACAATATATCATAAAACAAGCTTTTAAAAAAAACAACCTTTGTGTTAGATGATGTTTCCCAACTGTAGGCAAATATAAATGTTCTGAACTTGTTTTTTTATTATTAAGTTTATTGGTACATTTTAGGTATACAGTATGATGACATTCATCATTGGAAATTTGCACCTTTACATAATCTATCTTGGTTCTTATTTTTTCCTCATTCCCTTGCCTTCCCTTTAACCCCTCCATCCCTCCCTATTTACAAAGACTTTGTTTCCAATTTTTCCTTTTCTCATATTAATTCCATTGCCTTCTTTCCTTTCCCCAACCCCTCCCACTTCCTCTTTGGACCTTTTCTTCCTATTTCACATTATCTGTCATTCCTTTGTATTCTAGGCCAAGCTATGATGTTTGTAGGTTAAGTATATTAAATGCACTTTTGGCTTACAGTATTTTCAACTTCCAATGGGGTTTATTGAGATGTAATCCCATCACAAATTGAGAAGCATCTGTATATATTTCAGGAAGTGAGAAACTCCTGTTCTTTGACTCAGCATTATTTCCCTTTTATAAAATAAAGATTTTTAAAAAATCTTACATTTAATGAAAAGTTACCATGAGGCAGGGACAATGCTTATGCTTTATTGAAGTAGTCATTTACTTTTTTCTTGTGTAAATTCTCCCATGAAACGATATTTTTATTTGTTTGTTTATTTTAGAGAGCTAAGAATCAACCCCAGGACCATGCACAAGGAAGACAAGGACAAAAACCTTGTAAGTAAATGAACTAGAGGCTTAGAATGGCTTCCGTGGAGTCACGTTCTCAGTGGACATCACTTATCTGTCCTCCCTTTCTGCCAGTTTCAAACAGGAATTAGCAGGAGTGCATGCCCTTAATGGAGAGCTCATGAATCTAAAATTCTTAAATTACTTTTGTGGACCTCAGGGAGCCAGAGCACATTCCATGATGTATTCTAAATGCTTGAAATGATTGTCATGCATGCTCATAATTACAGTGAATTGTAATGATCGAACTAGTCATTAAATTGCTTTTCCCATATCTGTGAAAAGTGACAGTAAAGTTTTTCAGAGCAAGGCATTCAGGAAATTCTGTTTACTAGAGACAGCCTCTAGTTTTGACCTATGATCATGTTTTGAATAGAACAGATCAAAAAGATAATCCCTACTAGGGTTTCTCAGAGAAGCACAGGTCATTAATTCATTCATAAAAAATTATAAAGTGCCTCCTATGAGCTAGGTGCTGGATTTAATAACCTTAACGATCCCTTTAGATTTTGCAAATTTATAATTCAAAGAGAAAATTGAAGTAGGCCTAGATGAATTAATTGGGCTTTGTAGGGAGGGGACAAGAAGGGACAGCTTTCCATTTCACATTAGAAGAGTTAGTGGTAGGAACAATGCTGGCTCATGCAGGCATGGGTCAACAGATTTGTCTAGGAGAGAAAAGGGAGCTCTCTAGAAAATCCTGAGGAATGTGGGTGGACAAGGACACTGGCCAGGTTATTGAATGCCTTGAAAATCAAGCAGAGGAGTTCTAACTTGGTGCCGAAGAAAGAGAAAACTATTATTATGATCCTGACCTGGAGAATATAATGAAGAACATATTTTCTTTAGGGTCACAAATCAGTGGTGATCTCCAATGAAAGTGAAACTTCCCCCTATGGTACAGGCAATTTAAAGAAAAATGAACATTGCCATTTTGAGTAGAAAAGTAACCTCTTCCTGTGGCCTAGATACACAACACAGAAACAGAGCAGGAGGCATCTCCTTCCCTTTCATAGTTCTGTTTTTCTGTAACCCACATCTCTCAGATCCACAAGGATGTGGGTTGCTAGATGTTCCGAAGTCTGCTAATAAGATGCAGCTATAATATATTCACTTCATAGCCTTTTCCAGACCCTCACCCTTCTCACCTGCAGCACTTCCTGGGTGCCTGCATAGGCCCATGGGGGAAAGGCAGGCCTCGCCAGGTATACAGTCACTCCTCACAGGGCCTTCAGGGAAGGAGGGGACACGGACTGTGACTGACAGAGTCAGAACAAGCAAAGGAGATCCATGGAGAGATGGAAATGATGTTTCAAGACAGAGATACTTTAGGAATAAACAAATGGAAAACAAAGGGAAGACTTAAATTTTGTGCAGAAAAACCAGCATTGCTGTTCAACTATGCCAATAACAACATCAACTTAGCAGAGTTAGAAGGCAGCAAGCCTAGGATATTGTCTTTACAAGTCAAATTGCTTCTTAGCAATGGCAATAGGATGTGCCACTCTGATGTGACTATGGGATACCAGAGAACACCACCATAAAGTATGTCCTTTGGGCTTAAAGATTATTTTGAGGTGATTATTTTTGAGAAACTGAGGACACAGGAGAAGCTCTGAAAAAAAAGTAGAAGCTACCTGGTTTTTTAAAAAAAATTTATTGGTACATTTTAGGTATACAATATAATGACATTCATCATTGGAAATTTGCACCTCTACATAATCTCTCTTGGTTCTTATTTTTCCCCCTTCCCCTACCCTCCCTTCAACACCTCCATCCCTCCCTATTTACAAAGACTTTGTTTCCATTTTTTCATTTTCTTATAAGTTTCATTCCCTTCTTTAATTTCATCTACTCCTCCCAATTCCCTTTCCCCTTTGCCCCTTTTCTTCCTATTTCATATTATGTCATAACTTTTAGCCCTTATTTACACTTTCAGTTTCTCACACTAGACAAACTATTAGATATTTAAACGTGTGTCCTGTTTACTTCACTTAAGAGGATTGCCTCAAAGTGCATCCATTTTGCTATAAATTTTTCATTTTTTATGGCTGGGTAGTACTCCAATTTATTAAAAAATCATTTTCTTTATCCATTCACCAGTTGATGCACATTGGGGCTTCTTCCAAGTTTTAGCTATTACAATTGTGCTACTATGAACATGGGTGCACATATATCACTGTGGTATGATTCTTTTAATTTTTGGGGAAGATTCTCAGCAGTGGAATAGCTGGGTCAAATGGGACTTCCAGTCCTAGTTCTTTGAGGTATCTCCATACTGATTTCCACAGTGCTTGCACCAGTCTACACTCCACCAGCAGTGGAGCAGTGTTCTTCTTTCCCCACAGCCCTGCCAGCATTTGTTATTGGTTGATTTATTGGTAGCAGCCATTCTTTCTGGAGTGAGGTGGAATCTCAATGTTGTTTTCATTTGCACCTCTCAAATGACCAGTGAGGTTGAACACTTTTTCATATGGATATTTGCTATTTCTACTTCTTTGTCTGAGAAACGCCTATTCATTTCAGATGCCCATGGGCCCGGGATTTAGCTCAGTGGCTCCAGCGCCTGCCTTGCAAATGCAAAGTCTGGAGTTCCATCCCTGGTACAAAAAAAACCCCAAAAAACAACAGAAATCTCATTTCAGATGCCCATTTTTGGATTGGGTTTTTTAATTTGGGAGGTCTAATTTTTTTAAGTTCTTTATAGATTCGAGATAGTAGACCTTTGTCTGAGGACCAGCAGGTGAAGATTTTTTTCCCACATTGTGGGTTGTCTCTTCACACTGTTGGTGGTTTCTCTTGCTGGGAAGAAACTTTTTAATAAGGAGAGATACCACTTGTTGATTGTTTGTGCTAGTTCATGGGCACCTGAAGTTTTGTTCATAAAGTCTTTTCTTACACCAATGTCTTCAAGAGTTCTACCTAACCTCTGTTCCAGCCAGTTCAGTCTTTCTGTTTTAATATTTAGATCCTTAATCCATTTCAATTTTAGTTTAGTGCATGTGAGAGATACAGGTCTAGTTTTAATCTTTGGTAAGTTGAAACCCAATTTTTCTAGAACCATTTATTAAAGAGGCTATCTTTCCTCCAGTGAGGGTGCTTGGCTCCTTTATTGAAGATGGGATGACTGAGTGTGTCTGGAGTGGTTTCAGCATCTTCTAATCTGTTCCACTGGTCCTAGGTCTGTTTCTTTGCCAGTACCATGCTGTTTTTATCACAGTAACTTTGTAGTATAGTTGCAAGTTGGGGATTGTGATACCCCCTGCCATATCTCTGTTACTTAGAATTTCTTTTGCTATTTTGGGTCTCTTCTTATTCCAAAGGAATTTTTGGATTGTGATCTCAAGGTCCATGAAGTAGGCTGTTGGGATTTCAATTGGGATTGTATTGAATCTATATAGCAATTTTGGAAGTATGACCATTTTCACTATATTGATCTTTCCTACTCAGGAGCAGGGCATGTCTTTCCATTTTCTGATGTCATCTTCAATCTCTCTTTTCAGAGTGTTATAGTTTTCAGAGAAGAGGTCTGCAATTTCTTTTGTTAGGTTGATTCCTAGGTATTTCAGTTTTTTAGATGCTATTGTGAAAGGAACTATTTGTCCTATTTCTCTCTCAGTGAGTCTGTCATTGGTGTAGAGGAAAGCTATTGATTTTTGTGCGTTGACCTTGTATCTAGCTACACTACAGAATTTGTTAATTGAGTCTAGTAGACTTGGTGGAGTTCTTGGGGTCTTCTATACAGAGTATCATGTCATCTGCAAATAATGACAATTTGATTCCTTCTTTTCCTGTCTTTATTCTTTTTATTTCTTTCTCTTGTCTAATTGCCCTGGCTAATGTTTCCAAAACTCTTTTGAACAAGAGTGGTGATAGTGGACATCCTTGTCTTGTTCCTGATTTTAGTGTGAAGGATTTCAGTTTTGGACCTTCTAGTATGATACTGGCTGTTGGATTTTCATAGATGGCTTTTATCAGATTGAGGTAGAGATCATCTATTCCAATATTTTGTAGGGTTTTTATCATAAACACATGTTGGATTTTGTCAAATGCTTTTTCTGCATCTACTGAGATAATCATATGGTTTTTGTCCTTGGCTCTATTGATATAGTGTATTAAATTGATTGATTTGTGTATGTTGAACCATCCCTGCATCCCTGGGCTGAATCCCACTTGGTCAGGGTATATGACCTTCTTGATGATCTTCTGTATTCTATTTGCCAGTATCTTATTAAGGATTTTTGCATCTATGTTCATTAGTGAGATTGGCCTATAGTTCTCGTTTTCAGTTTGGTCTTTCTTTGCTTTGGGGTCAAGATGATGCTTGCTTCCAGGAATGAATTTGGGAGTATTGCTTCCCTTTCAATTTCATTGGAGAGTTTAAACAGTAATGGCAGTAGTTCCTCTCTAAATGTCTTGTAGTATTCAGCAGTGAAGTCATCAGGACCAGGGCTTTTCTTGGTAAGTTTTCAATTACATTTTCAATTTCATTGGTTGATATTGGGTTGTTTAGAATTTTTAGGTCTTCTTCATTCAACTTTGTTAATTCATATGTATCTAGGAATATGTCCATTTCTTCTGTGTGTTCCATCTTATTGGCATATAGGTTCTCAAAGTAGAAATTAATGATCCTCTTGATTTCTGCTGGGTCTGTTGTAATTTCACCCTTTTCATTCCTAATTGCATGGATTTGGGCCTTTTGTCTCCTTTTTCTGATAAGATTGCTTAAGGGTTTGTCAATTTTGTTTATTCTTTCCAAGAACCAACTCTTGGCTTCATTAATTTTTTGTATCATTCTCTTAGTCTCCATTGAATTGATTTCTGCTCTGATCTTTATAATTTCCTCCCTTGTATGAGCTTTAGGTTTGTCCTGCTCTTCTTTTTCTAGAAGCTTGAGGTTCAGCATTAGGTTGTTTAATTCAGCTCGCTCTGTTTTCCTAATATGTACATTCACTGCTATGAATTTCCCTTGTAAGACTGCTCTCATTGTGTCTCATAGATTCTGATATGTTTGTATTGTCATTGTCATTTAATTGAGGAACTGTCTGATTTCTTTAATTTCCAGTGCTTATTCAGAAGTGTGTTGTTCAATTTCCATGTGTTTATGTAATTTTTTCAGTTTCTTTTGCTATTGATCCCCAATTTCATCACACTATGGTTTAATAATATACAGGGGATAACTTTAATTCCTTTGCATGTACTTAAACATGTTCTATGAGTGAGTATGTGGTCTATTTTGGAGAATGACCTGTGTGCAGCTGAAAAGAATGTGTATTCTGATTTTGTGGGGTGAAACACTCTGTAAACATCTGTAAAGTTCATTTGTTCAACACTTCAATTGAGTTCTAGTATTTCATTACTTATTTTTTGTCTAGTTGATCTATCTATTTGTGACAGTGGGGTATTGAGGACCCCAGTACTACTGTATTAGTGCATATATCACTTTTTCTGTCCATTAGTATTTGTTTTTTATAGTTGGGTATGTATAGCGTTTGGTGCATAGATATTTATGATTGTCATCTCTTCCTCTTGGATTGTTCCCTTTACAAGGATGTAGTGTCCTTCTTTGTCTGTCTTAATCAGTATTGGTTTGAAATCCACTTGATCTGCAAAGAGGATAGCTATTCCTGATTTTTTTCAGGTTCCTGTCACATAGAGTATTGTTTTCCACCCTTTAACTTTCAGTCTATGAGTTTCTTTTTTAATTAAGTGTGTTTTTTGTGTGCAGAATATTGTTGGATCTTGCTTCTCGACCCATTCTGTCAGTCTATTTCTTTTGATTGGTGAATTGAGACCATTAACATTGATGGTTATAACTGATATGTATTGACTTATCATTGTCATGACTTTTTCTTTTTGTTGGATTATCCCCCTTTACATTTAATTTCTTGTCTAGCCTGATGGATTCATTCTGCTGTGCTTCCTGGGGTTGTGATTCTCATTGTCTATTCCTTGGATATTGTTTAAAATTTTTTGGAGTGCTGGTTTGGTATTCATGAAGTTCCTAAAGTGCTCTTTGTCATGAAAATATCTTATTTCTTCATCAATTTTGAAAGATAGTTTTGCAGGGTACATCAGTCTGTGTTGGAGGCTGTTTTCCTTTAGGGCTTGGAATATATTACTCCAAGCTCTTCTTGCCTTGAGGGTTTGTGTTGAGAAGTCTGCTGTGATTATGATAGTTTTTCCTTTGTATGTGATTTGTTTCTTTTCTCTAACTGGTTGTAGTGGGGCTGGGGATTTATCTCAGTGGTTCCAGTGCCTTCCTCAAAAGCACAAGTTCCCGAGTTTGATCCCTGGTACCAGAAAGAAAAAAATGTCATTCTAACTGCTTGTAGAACTTTGTTCTTTTGTTGGGTTTCTGGAATCTTAACAATTATAGGCCTATGTGTAGATTTTTGATCAGGGCTATTTGGAGTCCTATATGCCTCACTTATCTGTATGTCAAGTTCTTTTCCCCTGCTTGGGAAGTTTTCTGCCATTACTTCTGTGAACAGTTTTTTTTTTTATGTCATCTGCACTCTCTCTTGTTTCTTTGTTGACTCCAGTCAGTATTATGTTATTCTTCTTTGCATCATCTAACAACTGCTGGATTGATTTCTCATGATCCCTTACAATTTTGAAGCAATTTTTCTTTTCCTGATCACTAACTGCCATCTTATGTTCTATATCTGAAATTCTGTCCTCACACTGGCTCATCGTACTGCATAAACTTTCAGTGGAGTTTTTAATTTTCTGGAAATCTGGTTGCATCTGTTTTTATGAATTCCATTTGTTTCCTATTTCGGATTCCATCATGTCCCTCAGGTCCTTTTTTTTAAAAAAAAAAAAAATCTGTGTTCTCTCTAGAGTTATTAATCATGTCTAACACTATGGGCACAATCTCTGCTATTATATGAGAAATCATTTCTGATTTCATTTTTTCCAGATCCTCTTTTGTTGCCAGTTCAGGGAGACAGGTGTTTGAGTATCACAGTGTTCCATCTCCTTTCCCTTTGGGGTTGCTGTTGGTGATCTGGAAGTCTGATTTTGAGACTTGTTTATGTGTCTTCTCATTTCTATGTGTGGGGGGGTCACCTCCTCTGCACTGGAAGTAGTGGAACAGTGGCCCCAAAGCCATTTCCTCTGGGCTGGTAGCAGTGGAACGGCAGCCCAGAAGCCCTTACCTCTAGGCTGGGAGCAGTGTAACAGCTGCCTGCAAGCCCCTTCCTCTGGGCTTGGAGTAGTGAAATGGTGGCCTGGACACCCCTTCCTCTGGGCTGGGAGCAGTGGAACAAAGCTACCTGTTTTTATAAGAGAGATTCATATTTATAAGGGAAATCTTACTTGAAAATATGTCTTCCTCTCTCATCAGAAAAGTGGGGTGATTAGCTTGCTAGAGACTAATCAGTGGAGAAGGCACAGACTTAAATCTTCAAAATAAATCCATTTCCTGTCCATTTCCCCACACCTTTCTTTCTTAGTGGCAGCAAAGGATAATATGTAAGTATGAAGTCAGAGCTATTTCTTTAAGGTTTATTTTTGGAGATTTCTCTCATCTCTCCCCTGTATGCAGGAAGTATAAATGCTGTTAAATTTGTTTGTTTTTCTCCTACTAATCTACCTTTTGTTACTGGGACTCCTAGTTAAGAATTATGAAGTTTAGGTAGACTATTATTTTTCATTGCTTATCCAGACAAGTTCTATGTCATAGTCACTTTCACTTTGCTGGGACCCAATAACTGACACCCACAATTTAAGGAAGGAGAGGTTTATTTTGGCTCATATTTCAGTCCATATTCAGCTGGATGGAAGGCAGGAGGGCATGGCAGACAGGAAACAAAGACAGAAAACAGAGACAGATTGGAGGAGCTGGAAAGGGAGAGAAACCCTTCCAGGCCAATCTCCCAGTGACCCAGTACCTCTGAGCAGACCCTGTCTCCCAACAACAGCACAGCTTTAGCACCTCCATAATCTAATCACTTTCCAGACAGATGAGGCTTTGGGAGGCATTTTAGATCAACAGGGTAACAACTTGTGAGCAGGTAAGAGTATCTAAGGTTGTGAGGTTGTAAAATCAGTCTCTTCCATCCAATGAAATAGTTCTATCTTGTATTTGCCTAGGAATGTGCCAAAAAATGACTTATCAGGAGGCAGAAGATGGCACTAGGTAGCATTTCCAGATCTTTCTTTTTAGTTGAGTTAAATGAATTTAGCCCAACTTCATGGAGAATGAACCATGGGTCCTCATGGTTCCTGTGTGAGCTCTTGACCTTAATCTTTCATCTTCTTATTCCTGATGTTTGAAATTCTCCAAGGTACATCTGTCTTCTCCCAAGCTGGCTACTTAAGATATTGTCACACACAAACTATTAGCAAAAACTTTGGAAACCAATTTTGTGAATTCTGGAAGAAAAGTTGGAGAGGAAATTTTCTTTGAAAAATGAGCAGAAGAAATCTTGATTGACTTTTACACTTAATAAAGCAAGCCTGGGTGAACATATGAGAATGGCAAAACTGTTGGGTTTGGATGAGTAGTCAAATGGTACAGAGATGGGTTGCTTTGTTGTGTGGGAAAATAAACCCAAAGACTCTTGATGTCAGTTATGCCATACTAGGAAGCTATGTACAAATTCCTAGGAATACATATAGTGTATACAGTGAAGAAAAGAAACATTTGACTGTGGTTTAGAAACAATGACCAATATAAATTGAGCTCCGATTGTTAAAATGTAAGGATTAGAAGCATATATAATTCTTGATTTCTTTACATCTTTTTCCCAAGGTAGCATACTCTTGAAATATAACATCTTCAACTTTGTCATGTTTGTTTAATGAAAAAATAGTGGCTATAGATGGTCCTTAACTTAAAATGATTCAACTTGATGTTTTTTACTTTACAGTGGTGGGACAGTTACACTTTCAGTAGAAATCACACTTTGAATTTTGAATTTTTATCTTTTCCCAGGCCAGTGATAAAATATACCATAATATAGTCACTTAGCCATGTGACCACCAGGGTAAACACTGATACTAGGCCCTGGGATGTGTTGCTAAGCTACAACAATCTATAGGTTCAGTGTATTGAATGCATTTTTGACTTAGAATGTTTTCTAATTACAACGCATTTATTGGGACTTCTACCATAAGTCAAAGAGCAGCTTTATTGAGTAGAAGGGCACAGATTTCTCTCCATTAACCTTGCTAATGAAGCAGCAAAGTTAGAAGATCTGGGTCATAATGTTAAAACTTCACAACTAAGGCACAATTACTGTTTTGTTAGTGAGGACTTAGTAACTTACCTTAATTGCTGTCAAAGTACCTCAGAAGGGCTAAATCTAAAGTGATAAAACTAAAATATTCCAATGCTAATCATAAATGAATTATGGAGAGGAAATTTTCCTTGAAAAGTGAGTAAAAGAAATCTTGACTAAAAAAAATCAGAGAATATTCTATATACTGTGTGTGCTAATATGAGTGTCCTGATTTTTGAATCAATTACATGATGAATTAGTATATTCATTTGATTAAAATCAAATACCCAATAGAGAGAAGACGGAATCGGTAAGGACCCCTTAGTAGGCATGGGCTCAGTGCGCCCTGCTCAGCCTGCCTCACTCCACCCACTTGTGACCAGGAGACCAAACCAGTGAGGACTCCCCCAGGCAAGCCCACCAGCCTCCAGCTTAGCTGTATGGGCACCTGCAACAACAGAAGACCCCCCACACTCTGGCCTCTTGGCTGTACAGCTACTTGGATCCAAACTACAGAGACATGGGGCGGGCGGGTGGGGAGGGGCATAAAGGCCATTGTCCTGAGGTGCAGAAGTGAAAAACAGACAGAGGGCCTCTCTCAGGCTCCCAGATGAAAACTGAAGTCCACTGGAAAAGTGAAGAGAATCTCTGCAATAAAGGCACACCAGACCACCGTGCTTGGTAAGTTGGAGGGATCATCACCTCCCATCGGAACTTGGACTATCTTCAGGGGAAAGGCAACTAGAATCTGCACTAGAACCTGGCAGAGTTCAACCCTGCAAGAGGTCAGGGAGCTCAAATTTGGACTTGCAGTCAGAAATCTGCCTGAATCTCACAAGTCTGTGACTGGCTTACTGAGACTTACTGATTTATAACTGCACACTGCTGCCCATGTTGTCTATTGTGACAGCAGAGACATACCCTGAAGGAGGCCCTTCATTTTTATCTTTTATTTGTTATTTTCAAAATTACCACTTTTTTTGCTCTTATTTTTAATTTTTTTCTTCTTTGCTACTCTTTTAAAATTTTTACTTTTCTTTTTTTCTTTCTTTTCTCCTCTCTCTCTCTCTCATTTCCTTGCTGTTCCATATTGTTCTTCATCTCCCTTTGTGTTCCTGTTCTGCCCCTAATTCATATTTCCTCTTTATCTTTCTTTTCTTCTCTTTCCTTCTCTTGCCAGTGCCTTCTGGCCTCACTGATAACCTTTTCCTAGCCTTCTACTTACCTATTCCTCCCTCCCCAATGCCTTCTAACTCCCCATCCTGAAGGGTAAAGTTGCTATATTGAAGAGTTCATTCACTATAAACATATGTTGGGTTGGTCCATGATTTTGATTTAATTCACACAGTTAAAGGTGATAGATTAATAACTACCACAAATTGTCATTTTCTAAGAGGTACTTCATGCTATCGTGTTCCTGATTGTATCATTTGGGCTAAGGTGTTGTGATTGATCTAATCAGTTGTCCTTCCTGGTATAATGAAAATGAGACAGCCTCAGAACCATTAGAGACTCAAAACTTAAAGACCAGCTATATCTAGAAGACACCTCTGAGAAGCAACCATTCCACAAGTGTTCTAAATACATCAATGAAGATACTTACAATAAACAACTTCAAAATATCAACCCAGGAACTAAACCAAGGACAGTACCAAAAACAAAAATGAAAAGACATTTAAGTAAGGCACAAACTCAGACTTCCACCCCACAAAAGGCAAATTCTGGGGAAAACGAGGTAGAAAAATCTGAAAATCAACCCTAGACAACCTGAACTGATAGCACAGAAAGTAACAAACCAGATGAATGAGGCTCTAGAAAAATTCAACACAGAAATAATTTCCCAGATAACTACACGCATGGTGAACAGAGTGAAAGACATGATTAGACGCTCTAGAACAAAAACAAATAAAAAATAGATGAGCTCAGAAACATGCTGGAACCCATGAATGCCCAGCATAAGAAACAAATGGAAACCATGATTGCCCAACATAAGAAAGAAATGGAATCCATGAAACAGATTCAAACAGATATTCAGGAGATTAAAAACTCTATTGAAAGCATGCAGAGCAGATTAAGAGAATCTGAAGACAGAATATTACATATAGAAGACAGGATTGTGGTGAAGGACCATGAAAACAGAAATCTCTTCAAAATAGTAAGGGGCAACGAGAAATCAATCCACCAGCTGCTAGACGATGCAAAGAAGAATAACATAAGACTGATAGGAGTCCATAAAAAAACAGGAGAAAGTACAATTGACATAAAAAAACTGTTCACAGAAGTAATAGTTGAAAACTTCCCAGACAGAGGAGGAGAATAGGACATACAGATAAATGAGGCATATAGAACTCCAACTATCCATGATCAAAGGAAATCTACACCTAGACATATAATAGTCAAGATCCCAGAAACCCAACAGAAGAACAAAATCCTACAGGCAGCCATAGTAAAGAAACAAACCACCTACAAAATAAAGTCCATCAGAATCATGACAGACTTCTCAACACAAACTCTCAAATCAAGGAGAGCCTGGAGTGAAGTATTTCAAGCCCTAAAAGAAAATAATTTCCAACCTAGACTGTTGTATCCTGCAAAATTATCTTTCAAAATCGATGGGAAAATTAGATACTTCCATGACAAAGAACACCTGAGAAATGTCACGAAAACCAAACCAGCACTCCAAGCAATTCTAAACAATATCCTAGAAAAAAAAAACAATAATGGTCAAAACTCCATGAGGCCTAACAGAGGGAAGCCACCAGGCAAGGTAAGAAACTAAAGGGAAAGGGGGGAAAATAAGAAATAAAAGAGCCAACTAAAGTGAAACATCATTACAAGAATGAGTCGATATCTATCAATTATAACCACCACTGTTAATGGCCTTAATTCACCAATCAAAAGAAATAGACTGGCAAGGGCCAGGGATTTAGTTCAATGGTTCCTCTGCTTGCCTTGCAAGTGCAAGAACCAGAGTTCGATCCCTGGTACCAAAAACCAAAACAAAAGAAATAGACTGGCAGAATGGATTAAGAAGTAAAATCCAACAATATGCTGTATACAAGAAACACATCTAACTCAAAAAGAAATTCATAGACTGAAAGTAAAAGGATGGAAAACAGTTCTCCATGTGATAGGAACCCAGAAAAAAACAGGGGGAGCAATCTTATTTGCAGACAAAGTAGATTTCAAACCAAAACTAATTAAGAGAGACAAAGATGGTCACTACATACTTGTGAAGGGAATGATCCAAGAGGAAGAGATGACAATCCTAAATATATATGCACCAAATACGAATGCCCCCAACTATACAAAAAAAAAATTAATTGACATGAAAAATAAAAAAACACTAATGCAATTGTAGTGCAGGACTTCAATACCTCACTATCACAAATAGACAGATCATCTAGACAAAAAATTAACAACAAAATTCTAGAACTGAACCACTCTATTGAACAAATGGACTTAATAGATATTTACAGACTGTTCCACCCTACAAAATCAGAATACACATTCTTTCTGGCTAAACATGGGTCGTGCTCCAAAATAGACCACATGCTAGCTCATAGGACAGGTCTAAGTAAATGTAAAAGAATTGAAGTTATCCCCTGTATATTATCAGATCATAGTGCAATAAAATTGGAGCTCATTAACATAAGAAACCGCAAAACACCCACAAACACATGGAAATTGAATAACACTCTCCTGAACAACCAATGGATCACAGAGGAAATTAAAGATGAAATTAGATAGTTTTTATAAGTAAATGATAATGCCAGTACAACATACAAGAATCTATGGGACACAATGAAAGCAGTTCTAAGCAGGAAACTCATAGCAGTGAATGCCCATGTTAGGAAAATGGAGAGCAATCAGATAAATAACCTAATGCAGAACCTCAAGCTCCTAGAAAAAGAAGAGCATAACAAACCCAAGGTCGTACAAGAGAGGAAATTATAATGATCAGAGCAGAAATCAATGCAATGGAGACTAAGAGAACGATACAAAAAATTAATGAATCAAAGAGTCGATTTTTCAAAAGAATACATAAAATTGATAAACTTTTAGCCAACCTTATCAAAAAAAGGAAAGAAAAGGCTCAAATCCATGCAATTAAGAATGGAAAAGGTGAAGTCACAGCAGACCCAGCAGAAATCCAGAGGATCACCAATACCTACATCGCGAACCTGTACTCTAATAAAATGGAAAACACAGAAGAAATGGACAGGTTCCTAGATGCATATGAATTGCCAAAGTTAAATGAAGAAGATATAGAAATTCTAAACACCCCAATTACAATGAGTGAAATTGAAAATGCAATAAAAAGCTGTTTCAGAAAAAATAAGAAAGAAAATGAAATAAAAAATTTACCAACAAAGAAAAGCCCAGGTCCTGATGGTTTCACTGCTGAATTCTACAAGACATTTAAAGAAGAACTATCACCATTACTCTTTAAACTCATCAAGGAAATTAAAGGGGAAGCAAGGCTTCCAAATTCATTCCTGGAAGCAAGTGTGACTGATTTCAAAACCAGGGAAAGACCCAACCCCAAAAGAGAACTACAGGCCAATCTCCCTAATGAACATAGATACAAAAATCCTCAACAAGATACTGTCAAACAGTATACAGAGGGTCATGAAAAAGACCATACACCCTGACCAAGTCAGATTTATCCCAGGGATGCAAGGATGGTTCAGCATGCGTAAATCAATAAATGTAATACACTATATTAACAGAGCCAAGGACAAAATCCATATGATCATCTCAATAGATGCAGAAAAGGCATTCGACAAAATCCAACACCATTCATGATAAAAAAAACCCCTTCAGAAACTTGGAATAGAAGGTCCTTATCTCAACCTGATTAAGGCTGTCTATGAAAAACCAACAACTAACATCATACTAAATGGTCAAAAATTGAAAACTTTCACGCTAAAATCAGGAACAAGACAAGGATGCCCACTATCACCACTCCTGTTCAATATAGTTCTGGAAACATTAGCCAGAGCAATTAGAAAAGAGAAAGAAATAAAAGGAATAAAGACAGGAAAGAAGAAGTTAAACTGTCATTATTTACTGATGATATGATGCTTTACACAGAAGACCCAAAACACTTGGCCAAAAGACTTCTAGAGTTAATTGACAGATTCAGTAGAGTAGCTGGATATAACCTCAACACTCAAAAAACAATAGCCTTCTTATACACAAATAACAGACTCACTGAGAGAGAAATTAGGGAAACAATCCTTTTTACAATAGCATCCAAAAAAATGAAGTATCTAGGAATCAATCTGTCAAAGGAAGCAGAAGACCTCTACACTGAAAACTACAGCACTCTGAAAAAGGAGATCAAGGAGGATATAAGAAAGTGGGAAGACATCCCTTGTTCCTTGGTAGGAAGAACCAATATAGTGAAAATGGCCATACTTCCAAAACTACTATATAGATTTAATGCAATGCCAATTGAAATTCCAACAATATACTTCACAGAACTAGAGAAAACAATCCAAAAATTCATTTGAAACCAGAAGAGACCTAGAATAGACAATGCAATTCTAGGCAACAGAGACATGATGGGGGTTTCAAAATCCCCAACCTAAAACTATACTACAAAGCTACTGTGATAAAAACAGCATGGTACTGGCAAAGAAACAGACCTGAGGATCAGTGGAATGGATTAGAAGATGCAGAAACAACTCCAGACATACTCAGGCACTTCATCTTTGAGAAAGGAGCCAATCACCCTCATTAGAGGAAAGATAGCCTATTTAATAAATGGTGTTGGAAAAACTGGATTTCAACCTGCCAAAGATTAAAGCTAGACCCATACCTATCACCATGCACTAAACTAAGATCAAAGTGGATTAAAGATCTAAATATTAAGACAGAAATACTAAACTTGCTGGAAGATAAGTTAGGTAGAACTCTTGAAGACATTGGCATAGGAAAAGACTTTATGAACAAAACCTCAGTAGCACGGGAACTACCACACAGAATCAACAACTGAGATCTCATCTTATTAAAAGCTTCTGCATTGCAAGAGAAACCACTACCAGTGCTAAGAGACAACCTACAATGTGGGAAAAAAATTTTAGCAGCAAAATTTTTAGTAGACAAAGGTCTACTATCTAGAATATATAAAGAATTGAAAAAAATCAGACCCCTCAAATTCAAAGACCCAATACAGAAATGGGCATCTGAAATGAACAGACATTTCTCAGACAAAGAAGTAGAAATAGCAAATAAACATATGAAAAAATGTTCAAAATCACTGGTCATTTGAGAGATGCAAATGCAAACAATGTTGAGATTCTACCTCATCCCAGAAAGAATGGCTGCTATCAAGAAATCAACCAATAACAAATGCTGGCGGGGGTGTGGTGAGAAAGGAACCCTTCTCCATTGTTGGTGGGAGTTCAGACTGGTGCAACCACTGTGGAAATCACTATGGAGACACCTCAAAGAACTAGGGCTAGAGGTCCCATTTGACCCAGCTATTCCTCTGCTGGATATCTTCCCCAAAGAATTAAAAGAATGATACCACAATGATATATGTGAACCCATGTTTATAGTGGCACAGTTTGTAATAGCTAAAACTTAGAAACAGCCCAAATGCCCATCAACTGGAAACTGGATAAAGATGTGGGTTTTTTAAAAAATGGAGTACTACTCAGCCATAAAGAATGAGATACTAGACATTTATGGCTAAATGGATGCATATTGAGGCCATACTCTTAAGTGAAATAAATAGGACACACATGTATAAATACCAAATAGTTTCCTTAGTGTGAGAAACTGAAAGTGTAAATAAGGATTAAAATAATTAGTATAAATAATTGATAATTTGAAATAGTAAATGTTCCAAAGTTGTAGGGGTGGTGGGAGGGGAAGGGGAAAGGAAAGAAGGTAAAGGAAAAATTATGAGAAAAGAAAAAAACAGGAAACGAAGTCTATATAAATAGGGAAGGGTGAAGGGGGTGAAGGGCACACAGGTAATGGGGGAAAAAATAAGAACCAAGATACTTTATGTATAGGTACAAGCACCCAATGATAAATGTAACGGTTTTGTATACCTAAAATGTACCAATAAAAGAATTTGAAAAAAACCCACCAAAACGTATACCCAATAGGGCCGGGGATTTAGCTCAGTGGTTCCACTGCCTGTCTCGAAAGCACAAGGTACTGAGTTCAATCTAGGTACCGCCCCCAACATCCAACAATAATAGGACATGCTTTAGCCTTCAATGATTCAGAGATCCTTAAGAATACCATGGTACTCCAGAATTATCATTGAGAAAAGTGCTTTGATCCATGAAATTCTGGACATCTGAAAAGCTGGACATTTAATAATCACAGTCTTATCATAGATCACACAATGAGTAATTAAGTAAAATTTAGATATCTGGGATATTTTTGTTATTTTTCAGGAAATAAATATTTAGCTGTTCTTGAGGTACTCTTGGATTGTTATTTTGGAATGGTATATTATTTGGTGAAAATTTAATAATATTTGAGTCTTTCTCAGTCAGAACTTCCCAACTTCTTTCACATCCTGGCACATGTGGGAAGTGATCGTATATGATGGCACCCTGGAAAAATAGAGGAGGTTGCTGGATCTCAGACCATCTGGTGCCCCTTGCTGCTGGCTCAGGGGCAAAACAAAATCTATCTGGTATCTATATCCCTGTCACCTGGAGCCCACCTGGGTTACCTGGGTAGGGAGGCTCTGAAATAGCAAATTAGGACTACCTCACTCTCAGCCCTCTAACTGTCATGAAGACATGTTCTCCACCATCCTCTTCTGCTCAGAACTCAGGCTGGAGAGTGAGGCAATGACTCCAGGAGTCAGAGATGAGCATCCTCAAGGAAGAGGGGCTGGCACACAGTCCCCAGTGGAGAGAGCAGAAATCCTCATTTGTAGGCAATGGCAGCTGTTGTCTTCAGGGAATTTTGCTGACAGTATGAGAGTGAGGCATGATGTCACAGGAACCCCAGCTTGCCAACTCAGCATGGCATCCACAGCAGTTGATCTGTGCATCCAGATTGAAAAGAGCTCTCCTCCTGCTGCTCTCCCTCCCTCCCCTTCTCCCTCCCTCCCCTTCTCCCTGCCAGTCTGAGTGATAATTGTAAAGCCATGCAGTTCCTTTCAGAAGCAGTCCATGGGAGTCAGGGCTGGGTGTTTTCATTGCTGGCATGTTGCAATTATCACTGAGGATGGCTCCGATGACAGCATAATACATGGGGTGTTTTGTGCTAAAAAAGTCAATGCCAGAGGCTGAAAGAGCAAAACTCAGCGATCAGAGCATAGTCTCAACATGACATATGATCCTGTGTGGGCCCAAAGCATGGTCACCTTTCTTCACCTTCAGAATTATTTCTACAAAACAGTACATTGACTCAGTTCTAGGGAAGCCAAGAAAACAGAACATTCTTCTCTGTTTAGGAATTCTTCAGCTCATAACAGAGTGGCAAAGGGATGCTTTATAAAGTACCTGGGTGAGAGCCCAAAATTTAAGTGTGTCTGAACTTAGGAGGAAAATATTAGCCTCAGAACAGGTCTTTAAGAAAGTCTAAATCCTAAGTGTACCATTTTTTGGCTGTGTGATTTTGGAAATTTTAGTTTACTTTTTTGACCCTCATTGTAAAAAATGAAAAGAAAAAACAAAGTACTTTACAAATTTGTTAGAATTACATGACTAAAATATAAATAAAATACTTAGACAAAGATTAGCTCAATATACATGCTACAGTCATTATTGCTATTGCTTTATTTATAGTTACTATTATGTATATCACTTGTATTTTTAAGAAGGGAGCTCTTATAAGAAAATCACCCTATATGCTTAGTAAACCTTATATTTGATTATATATATCTATTATTATATATGCTTACTAAATTCTCTTGAGTACTGACCAAATATCATGACTATAATATAGGTAATGAGAATCATGATACCAGTTGTAAGTGTCTCAAAAATCTTTATATGTCATGTTAATGAAAATGCTGAACAAATAATCCAAAACAAGAAGATGATTTGGAACATACACCCCTCCACATAACAATCTGTAAATTCAAAAAGTTCTTTGAGATATGAAGAATTTTAATTATTCTTTTGTTAGAAAAGTTTAAACAAACACCAGACCTGTAATTCTAGTACTCCACAACTAAGGCAGGAGCATTGCAGCAAATCTGAGGCGAACCTGGGCTACATATTGAATTCAAGTCCAGCCTAACCTACACAGCATGATCATTTTTATACCAAAGACTACACAGCTTAACTTTTTGTACTACTGAACCATCTGAAATAACTTAACTTTTCACATAACATTACTATTTTTTTTGTATTAAATTCTTTTATTGGTACATTGTAGGTATACAACACAATTACATTTCTCATTGGGAATTGTACCTTTATATAATGCATCTTGGTTCTTATTTTTTCCCCATTCCTAGCCCTCCCTTCACCCACTCTGCCCTTCCTTATTTACAAAGACTTTATTTCCATTTTTTCCATTTCTCATCATTTTTCCTTTCCCTTCTTTCCTTTCCCCTGCCCTTCCCACTACCCCTACCCCTTTGGACCTTTTCTTCCTATTTTACATTACCGATTATTCATTCTAATCATTGGTACATTTTAGGTATATAATATAATGACATTCATCATTGGAAATTTGCACCTTTACATAGTCTCTCTTGGTTCTTATTTTTCACCTTTGCCCAGCCCTCCCTTCAACCCCTCCAGTCCTCCCTATTTACAAAGATTTTGTTCCTATTTTTCCATTTTCTCATATTAATCCCATTCCCTTCTATCCTTTCCCCTAGCCCTCCCACTTCCTTCTCCTTTGCCCCTTTTCTTCCTATTTCACATTACCTATTATACATTTAGTCCTTATTTACACTTTCAGTTTCTCACACCAGAGAAACTATTCAGTATTTACACATGTGTGTCCACTGCTGGTGGGAGTGTAGACTGGTGCAACCACTGTGGAAATCAGTATGGAGATACCTCAAAGAACTAGGACTGGAAGTCCCATTTGACCCAGCTATTCCACTGCTGGGGATCTTCCCCAAAGAATTAAAAGAATCATACCGCAGTGATATACGTGCACCCATGTCCATAGAAGTGCAGTTTGTAATAGCTAAAACTTGGAAATAGCCCAAATGCCCATCAACTGGAGACTGGATAAAGAAAATGTGGTTTTTTTTATAAAATGGAGTACTACTCAGCCATAAAAAATGAGAAATTAGAGACATTTATAGCTAAGTGGATGCACATTGAGGCAATACTCTTAAGTGAAATAAATAGGACACACATTATTATTTTTATTTATTTAATCATGAATTTCCAAACTGTGAAGGCTTTTCCTTATTCATTATCCAATATTAAGTAGCTGCTTTTTACTTTGATGTAAGTTATTAAATCATAGACTCCTTTCACCTTAAGTCATCTGGTGATGAAGCACAGTTCCAGTAGTAGACATGGAAGATTAGCAGATTGAAGCAAAAGGATATTTACGTCAGCTTTACTGTTTACTGTTTGAAAGATCTTAAAAGATCATTTAAAGAAATGAAAAAAGTTACTATTAAAGAGAAAAATATCATCTTCACAGTCATATTCAACTGTTAAGTTTCATTAAGTAGCATCATTTAAGCAACTAAACTGACAATGAATTAACACTCGGATGGGCTGGCTATTATAAAGGGCAGATTCCAGATTTATGTAGAAATCCTAGAGCGTCAGTTTTCCTGTTAGAGACTGAGAATATCCACTCAAGCTGAGAATGTATGAAGCCAAGAGATCAGGTCTATATAACCTGTCTAAGCTGGTGTTTGTATCATGGGGCTTCCAAGAGTTTTATTATTGATAATAATGCTTTTCTCTCTCTCTCCCTTTTGCTGCTGCTTCTCCTCTTCCTCCCCCTCCTCCTCCCCCTCCTCTTCCTCCTCATTCTTCCTCTAATAATGAGTACTGAAGTGGCAAGAGCAGCCACCTTAGAAATCATTTTGTCCATTCTCATCATTTGTCGGATAAATGGCAATAAAGCCTAGTGGTTATGAGCAGAGGACTCAGGAGTCAGTTTGGCTGAGTTCAAATCCTGGCTCAAACACTTTCTATCTGTGTGACTTTTGTATAATTGATGTACTTATCTTTATTTTAGTTTTCTGAATTATAACGTCAAAGTTGCAATAAAATAATGTCATACGTAGGTATAAGGTGTTTTTGCAAACAGGACAGCCAAGGCTGTGAGAAGCTACGGGATTTGTGTGAGGTTCCTCGTTGAGTCACCAGTGGAGTCTCTGTCTTCTCATTCCAGTCCAAGTCTCCATATTCTACAAATGGACCACATGGTAGTGGATGTAGATCCTTCTTACCTAAAGAACATCCATTCCTCTGTCTTTTGGTAATAACAACCATTGTTTCCCTTGGAGAGACACTTGACCCCCACCTTAGTCTATGTGCCACAGCTTTATCTGGGAGCAGTGGGGAAGTGTCACTTAACCCAAGCCTGGCTGATCAGATGATTCTATCATCCTGACCACAAGGCTTGGTTCAGGGTTAGGCACACAACTCCAGATCAATGAGATACAGGTTGTATGCTGGTACAAGTGGAAAAGAGAGGCTCTTTTCCCCTTAGTGATTAAACCATCAAGATGCATTTTCATAGATTCTGGTAGGCATCTTACTGTCAAGAAGGTACAGCCAGAATGAAAAGGAAGCCAACGGAGAGGGAAAGATGATTTATAAATGGTGAGAGAAATATTCTTGATCTTGTCACCTGAGAGCTTGGATCAAGACACACCCAAAGGTAGGGAAAATCAATTCTTGGCTGACTCTCAATCTCTTGAACTTTCATATCTTATCTGAATAGACTTACTGAAAGGGTCCAGTAAAATAATGCATGCAAAATACAGAGCTTAGGAATATAGTAATGATAATAATAATGACTAACATTTATAATGTTTACTTGGTGCTGAGTTACTCATTTACTCCTTACAACAACACATAGGTGTGGTAAAGGCCCCACTCTACATTCTACAGTTGAGGAAATTTGAGAAACAGGTTATACAGATCAGGACAGCTAGAAAGTGATGGACCAAAAGTCTTATTTCAGAAGCCAAGCTCATTACTATATCATGAAAATGACTCTTATCCAATAAAAGTTAGCTTTTCAGGTGGTTGCTATTGATAACTGACTCCTGGTAGAAGTTCAACAGTTGACCTGGATTCTGAAGCAGTGAATTTAGGCACAGAGACTCAAGATGAGTAGGATACAGGCCCTTCTCTAGGGGGAATTCGTAAGATAATCAGGAGTAGAGTAGGGTGAGAAGAAGCAAGTGTTATTTGGAAAAAGTTATGGTAAACTCTCTGAGTCTTGATTTCCTGACATGTGAATGGTTTTTGCAAGTGCAAAATGAGATTATTATGAATGGTTTTTGCAAGTGCAAAATGAGATTATTATGAAAAGTACTTAGCAAGCTGCCTGGTGTCATCATCTATATCAATATGCATACTAACAATACCTAACAAATTGGTAGGTCATGATCCAAAATTTACAAATAGTCACAGAATTTTGTTTTCCTTGGTGATCATTTTTGGTGAATCAATCTTGTCTTTATGTTTAAACAAAAGAAAAAATAGAAAAGGTAAAAAAGAGAAAAGAAAAAACAACAATTTAAAAATATGCAACCGAAGAGATTCTGTTTATTAGCTCCTTCCAAACAGTAAGCAAAGTATCCTGGGAAAAGCTCCAAAAGTAAGGGCTTAGGAGAAGTGAGCATGTGCATCCATCCTCCTCAAGGCCTGCACCCCCAAAGAAGGTGCCTCATAGGGAGCTCTGAGAAATCACATGGGAAGGGACGCATCACAAAACAATTCAGTAACTAAAGACTAACTCAGCTTCCTCATATAGGTTTTATCAGGCAAAGCTTTACTGATCCTTGACTCTCAGGAATGTAAGTGTTCACTTTTACATATTTGCTTCTATTTCAGTAAAATGGCTTCTACTGGGTGTAAGCTACAGTTCCATCTCTCTGCTTTGCTTTCCATGTCATATTCTCATTCACCAATCTCTCCCAGGTGGCATGTTCACAGACTCTCTCCCTTCACAGATGGATTAAGATGTTCTCTTCCTCTTCTTTACCACCTCCATCCAGCAACAGAAGAGCAAGGGGTAGTACCTCAGAACACCACTTGTGATAGGTCTACATTTCCAAGTATGTTAGTCATTGTCATTCTGACCCAATACCTGAAAAAGACAACTTGGAGGAAAGATTTATTTTTTTTCATAGTTTCAGAGGTTTCAATTCATGGTCAGTCAACTCCATTGCCTTTAGCTTGTGGGAAGGCAGAAACATTATGGTGGAAGGGCAAGATGGAGGAGAGCTGCTTATCTCATGGCAGCCAAGAAGCAGAGAGAGGGAGAGAGTCCTAAAGAGAAAGAGGAGCCCCCTTCAAGGCACACCTCCAGGAACCTATTTCCTTCAACTGGTCTCCATATCCTAATAGCCTATTCAGCTTAAAGTTATCAGTGGATTAATCCATTTATAGAGCTAGTATCTCTACAGTCCAATCATCTCTCTAGGCCCCACCCCTGAACTTGCTGCACTGGGGATCAAGCCACAACACAAGAGTCTTTGGGGAACACTTCTTATTTTACCCATAACAAGCAGTGAGTGCTACTAAGGAACTAATGCTCTGCTTGGCAGTAAAAACATGAAGAAAGAGCATCATTGCTCCTGTGTGTGAATCAGAAAGGGGGATTATGTGAACCATTTTATATGTCATGTGCAGCATCCAACAGGATGATGCTAGAAAAACGGGAAAGAGTCCACATGATTTCAGACAATGATTTTTTTGGGGGGGTGGTACTGGGGATTGAACTTGGGACCTTGAGTCTGCTGGCAGAACCACTGAGCTAAATCCCCAGCCCCTATACAATGATTTTTTTCATTCGCTTTTCTCTCTTCCCAAAGATTCACAGTTGGCTTCTGATCATCTGCTCTACACCAGAACAGGTCCACAAGTCCCCTGAAGACAAGGATATGAGAAAAAATGAGCACTCTTGAAATTGGGGCTGTACCTGGTTCATCTGTTACAGGAACACAAATGTGGATGTCCTTCTTGCACTGGTAAGTTACTGTCAAAATTTACAAGAGCATTGTCAGTAAGAATAAATAATATAAGAAAATACAAGTGCCCTAACAGAAGCTATGAACCTTAACAGTTTTAGTATCTATCACCCTATTGTCTTTTCATAGTCTTAGTGGATAATAGAAATGAATTTTTTACCTCATTGTTGATTTTTTTTTTACTGTGAAGTCATATATGCTCATTTCCAAAAATAAATCAGACAATACCAAAAAGCATAAACTATAAAAGATCACACAAGTAATCCACCATTTATGGCTGAGCTTTTCAAACATTCAATATATAATTTCACACCCATTACAAAAAGAAATCATGGTATCTTGTGACCTGCTTTTTAAAAGACATTCTCAGCATCTTAAAATGTTAGAACATACAGATATATTTTAATTTCTTAAAAATTCTTTCATTATATTCCATTATACAGAGGTACTTCATTTAATCAATACCTTGTTAATGAACATTTAGATTATTTTCAAAAAGTTTTACAATGAACAATTCATCTACACATCTTTGACCCCCTTTTTATTTTATTAGGAAGTATTGTATTTTGGGTCAAATGATTTTTGCACTCATATTCTTTTGTTAACTATAGCTAAATTATCTTTAAGGAAAGTTTTTAAAGGTATAAAATTACTTTCCACTTTTACATAGACCAAGGTGTAGAGACATTCAGTAGCTTGCTGAAGGTAATTCAGTTATTCAACAGATCCATCTGTTGAAAACTGTAAATGAGACATTTTGGAGCTGGAGTGATCCACCGAAATAAGTTGCTCCAAATTCCTAATTTTGTAAGCAAATTGAGGAAAAAGAGGGTATGTAAATCTTTTTTTTTCATTGTTTATTAGTACATTTTAGGTATACATTATGATGACATTCATTATTGGGAATTTGTACCTTTACATAATATATCTTGGTTCTTATTTTTCCCCATTCCACTGACCTCCCTTCAACCCCTATACCCTTCCCTATTTACAAAACCTTTGTTTCCATTTTTCCCTTGTCTCATATTTACTCCTTTCCCTTCTTTCTTTTCCCCTACCCAACCCACTTCCCCTTCCCATTTGGATGTTTTCTTCCTATTTCACATTATCTATTATACATTTTGATCCTTATTTACACTTTCAGTTTCTCATACTAGAGAAACTATTCGGTATTTACACATGTGTGTTCTATTTATTTCACTTAAGAGTATCGCCTCAGTGTGCATCCATTTAGCTATAAATGTCTCTAGATTCTCATTCTTTATGGTTGAGTAGTACTCCATTTTATAAAAACACACACACACACACACACACATCTTTATCTAGTCTTCAGTTGATGAGCAGTTGGGCTGTTTCCAAGCTTTAGGTATTACAAATTGTGTCGCTATAAACATGGCTGCACATATATCGCTGTGTAATAATTCTAATTCTTTTGGAAAGATACCCAGCAGGGGAATAACTGGGTCAGATGCACCTCTAATCCTAGTACTTTGGGGTATCTCTATAGTGATTTCCACAGTGGTTGCACCAGCCTACATTCCCACCAACAGAGGAAAAGGGTTCCTTTTCCCCACAGCCCTGCCAGCATTTGTTATTGTTTGATTTCTTGATAGCAGCCATTCTTTCTGGAGTGAGGTGGAATCTCAGCATTGTTTTCCTTTGCACTTCTCAAATGACCAGTGATGTTGAACAGTTTTTCATGTTTATTTGCTGTTTCTATTTCTTTGTCTGAGAAATGTTTGTTCATTTCAAATGCCCATTTTCAGACTGGGTCTTTAAATTTGGGAGGTCTAATTTTTTAAAGTTATTTATGTATGCTAGATAGTAGACCTTTGTCTGAGGAAGAGCTGGTAAACATTTTTTCCCACACTGTGGGTTGTCTCTTCACTTTGTTGGTGGTTTCTCTTGCAGTGCAGAAGCTTTTCAATAAGATGAGATCCCCTTTGATTTTTGTGCTAGTTCACGGGCAACTGAGGTTTTGTTCATGAAATCTTTTCCTATGCCATTGTCTTCAAGACTTCTACCTAATCTCTCTTCTAACTGGTTTAGTGTTTCTGTTTTAATATTTAGATCTTTGATCCATTTCAATTTTAATTTAGTGCATGATAAGGAATATAGGTCTAGTTTTAGTCTTTTGGCAAGTTGAAACCCAATTTTTCAAGCACCATTTATTAAAGAGACTATCTTTCCTCCAGTGAGGGTATTTGGCTCCTTTGTTGAAGATGAGGTGGCTGAGTGTATGTGGAGTTGTTTCTGCATCTTCTAATCTGTTCCACTGGTCCTCTGGTCTGTTCCTTTGCCAGTACCATGCTGTTTTTAATCACAGTAGCTTTGTAATATAGTTTCAAGTTGGGGATTGTGATACCTCCTACCTTGTCTTTATTGCCTAGAATTGCTTTTGCTGTTCTAGGTCTCCTCTTCTTCCAAATGAATTTTTGAATGTTTTTCTCAAGCTCTGTAAAGTATGCTGCCAGAATTTCAATCGGGATTGCATTGAATCTATATAGCAGTATCAGAAGTATGGCCATTTTCACTATATTGGTTCTTAGTACCCAGGAGCAAGGGATGTCTTTCCATTTTCTGTTATCCTCTTCAATCTCTTTTTTCAGAGTGCTATAATTTTCAGAGTAGAAGTCTTTGATTTCTTTCATTAGGTTGATTCCTAGGTATTTCAATATTTTGGATGCCATTGTGAAAGAAATTGTTTGCCCCATTTTACTCTCAGTGAGCCTCTTGTTTGTGTTCAGGAAAGCTATTGATTTTCTGTGTGTTGACCTTGTATCCAGCTACTCAACTAAATTTGGTTAAGTCTAGAAGACTTTCAGTGGAGTTCTTAGAGTCTTCTGTATAGAGCATCATGTCATCTGGAAATAATGACAATTTAACTTCTTCATTTCCTATCTTTATTTCTTTTATTTCTTTCTCTTGTCTAATTGCTGTGGCTAATGTCTCCAGAACTATATTGAACAGGAGTGGTGATAGTGGACATCCTTGTCTTGTTCCTGATTTTAGTGTGAAGGATTTTAGTTTTTGACCATTTAGTAAGATGTTGGCTATTGGTTTTTCATAGATGGTTTCTTATCATATTGAGGTAGAGACTATTCCAATTTTTTGTAGGTTTTTATCATGAATGCATGTTGGATTTTCTCACATGCCTTTTCTGCATCTACTGAGATGATCATATGGCTTTTGTCCTTGGCTCTATTGATATAGTGTATTACATTTATTGATTTGCATATATTGAACCATTCCTGCATCCCTGGGATGAATCCCACTTGATCAGAGTGTATGATCTTCCTGATGATCTTCTGCATTCCATTTGCCAGTATCTTATTGAGGATTTTTGCATGTATGTTCATTAGTGAGATTGGCCTATAGTTCTCTTTTTGGTTGGGTCTTTGTCTGCCTTTGGGGTCAAGGTGATGCTTGCTTCTAGGAATGAATTTGGGGGTACTGATTCCCTTTCAATTTCATTGAAGAGTTTAAACATTAGTGGCAATAGTTTCTCTCTAAATGTCTTGTAGAATACAGCAGTGAAACCATCAGGACCCGGGCTTTTCTTAGTTGGTAAGTTTTTAATTATGTTTTCAATTTCGTTTATTGATATTGGGTTGTTTAGAATTTTTAGGTCTTCTTTGTTCAGCTTTGGTAATTCATATGTATCTAGAAATCTGTCCATTTCTTCTGTGTTTTACATCTTATTGGTGTACAGATTCTTTAAGTAGGTATTAATGATCCTCTAGGTTCCTGCTGGGTTTGTTGTAATTTCACTTTTCATTCCTAATTGCATAGATTCGGGCCTTTTCTTTCCTTTTTTGATAAGGCTGGCTAAGGGTCTGCCGTGTTTGCTTATTCTTTCAAAGAATCAACTCTTTGCTTCATTGATTTTTTTGTATCATTCTTTTAGTCTCCATTGCATTGATTTCTGCTCTGATCTTTATAATTTCCTCCCTTTTATGAGCTTTGGGTTTGTCCTGCTCTTCTTTTTGTATAAGTCTGAGATTCAGCTTTAGGATGTATATTTGAGCTTGCTCTGTTTTCCTAATAAGAGTGTTCACTGCTATGAATTGACCTCTTAAGAATGCCTTCATTATATCCCATAGATTCCAATATGTTGTATTGGGATTGTCATTTAATTATAGAAACTGTCTGATGTCTTCTTTAATTTCCTTTGTGACCCATTCATTGTTCAGGAGTGTGTTGTTCAATATCTGAGTGTTTATGAAACTTGTGGTTTCTTTTGCTATTGATCTCCAATTTTACCACACTATGGTCGGACAATATACAGGGACTAATTTCAATTCCTTTGCATTTACTTAAGCATGTTCTATGAGCAAGTATGTGATCTATTTTGGAGAACAATTCATGTGCAGCTGAAAGAATGTGCATTCTGATTTTGTGGGATAGAACACTCTATAAACATCTGTTAAATCCATTTGTTCAAGATTTTGGTTGAGCTCTAGCATTTTGTTGTTTATTTTCTGTCTTGTTGATCTATTCAAGACAGAGGGCTATGAAGTCCCCCACTACTATTGTATTAGTGCTTATTTGATTTTTCATGTCCATTAATATTTGTTTTATATAGTTGGGTGCACTAGTATTTGGTGCACATATATTTATGATTGTCATCTATTCCGCTTGGATTGTTCACTTTACAAGGATATAGTGTCCTTCTTTGTCTCTCTTAATCAGTGTTGGTTTGAAATCCACTTGATCTGCAAAGAGGATAGCTACTCCTGTTTTTTGGGGGGTACCTGTCACATGGAGTATTGTTTTCCACCCTTTAACTTTGAGTCTATGAGTTTCTTTTTGAATTGTGTTTCTTGGATGCAGCATTGTTGAGTCTCGCTTCTTGACCCATTCTGCCAGTCTATTTCTTTTGATTGGTGAATTGAGACCATTAACATTGATGGATATAACTCATATGTATGGACTTATCCTTGTCATGACTTTTTTTGGTTGGATTCTCACCATTTGCATTTAATTTCTTGTAATGCCCAGTGGATTCATTCTGCTAGGCTTCCTGGGGTTGTGATCCTCATTGTCTTTTCCTTGGATATTTAAAAAAATTTTTTGGAGTGTTGGGTTGGTATCATGAATTTCCTAAGGTGCTCTTTGTCATGAAAGCATCTTATTTCTCCATTGATTTTGAAAGATAGTTTTGCAGGGTACGTCAATCTCACTTGGAGGTAATTTTCTGTTAGGGCTTAACATACTTCACTTTAGGCTCTTCTTCACTTGAGGATTTGTGTTGAGGAGTCTGCTGTGATTGTGATGGGCTTTCCTTTGTATGTGATTTGTTTCTGTTCTCTAATTGCGTGTAGGATTTTGTTCTTCTGTTGGGTTTCTTGAATCTTGACTACTATATGCCTAGGTGTCAATTTTTTTTTTATCAAGACTACTTGGAGTCCTATACGCCTTACTTTTCTGCATGTCAATTTCTTTTCCCCAGCTTTAGAAGTTTTCTGCCATTACTTCTGTGATCAATTTTTTTATGTGATCTGCATTCTCTCCTGTTTCTTCATCAACTCTGATCTGTCTTATGTTTTTCTTCTTTGCATCATCTAGCAGCTGCTGGATTAATTTCTCATGGTCCCTTGCTATTTTTTTTGCAGAAATTCTTTTATTGGTACATTTTAGCTAGACAATACATTTACATTTATCATTGGGTGCTTGTATCTGTACATGATGTATCTTGGTTCTTATTTTTTCCCATTACCTGTGCACCCTTCACCCCCTCCACCCTTCCCTATTTACATAGACTTCATTTCCATTTTTTTCTTTTCCCATAATTTTTCCTTTACCTTCTTTCGTTTCCCTTTCCCCTCCCACTTCCCTTACCTGTTTGGACCTTATCTTCCTATTTCAAAGTATCAACTATTCGTTTTAATCCTTATTTACACTTTCAGTTCCTCACACTAGAGAAACTATTCAGTATTTACACATGTGTGTCCTATTTATTTCACTTGAGAATATGGCCTCAATATGCATCCATTTAGCTATAAATGTCTCTAGTTTCTCATTCTTTATGGCTGAGTAGTACTTCATTTTATAAAAAAAAAAACTTCTTTATCCAGTTTTCAGTTAATGGGCACTTGGGCTGTTTCCAAGCTTTAGCTATTACAAACTGTGCCGCTATAAACATGGGTGCACATATATCACTGTGACTGAAGTGGATTAAAGATCTAAACATTAAAACAGAAACATTAAACTTACTGGAAGATAAGTTAGATGGAATTCTTGAAGACACTGGCATAGGAAAATACTTTATGAACAAACCCTCGGTAGCACAGGAACTAGCACAAACAATCAACAACTGGGATCTCATCTTATTAAAAAGCTTCTGCACTGCAAGAGAAACCACCAACGGAGCTAAGAGACAACCTATAATGTGGGAAAAAAATTTTACCTGCTGTTCCTCAGACAAAGGTCTACTATCTAGAATAAATAAAGAACTGAAAAAAATCAGACCCCCCAAATTTAAAGACCCAATTCAAAAATGGGGATCTGAAATGAACAAACCTTTCTCAGACAAAGAAGTAGAAATAGCAAATAAGCATATGAAAAAATGTTCAACATCACTGGTCATTTGAGAGATACAGATGAAAACAACACTGAGATTCCACCTCATTCCAGAAAGAATGGCTGCTATCAAGAATCAACCAATAACAAATGCTGGCAGGGTATAGGGAGAAAGGAACACTTCTCCATCGTTGGTGGGAATCCCTTGATATTTTTAAGAAATTTTTCTTTTCCTGGTCATTAATCACAATCCTGTCTTCTATAACTGATATTCTGTCCTCACATTGGCTCATTCTGCTGTGTAAACTTTCAATGGAATTTTTCATCTCCTAGATATCTGTTTGTATGTTTTATGGATTCCATTTGTTTCCTATGCTGGGATTTCATCATGTTCCTCAGCGCCTCTATTTTTTAATTGCTGTCTCTTCTAGAGTTATTAATCAAGTCTTTCTCTATGGACACAATTTCTGTTGTTATCTGAGAAATTATTTCTGACTTAATTTTTCAAGATCCTCTTTCGTCGCCACATCAGGGAGTACAGATTGTTCTATCTTATTGCCCCTTGGAGTTGCTTTTGGTGATCTGGAAGTCTGGTTTTGAGATTTGTTTAACTGTCTTCTCATTTCAATCAATGCAGTCTGTTGCACCTTTATTGAGGTGACTCTTTGCTCTCCCAGTGGGATTCAATTCTCAACAAGCCTCAGAGAGGCCTTCTCTCTGTTGCTCACCACTGGGCCAATACCTGGATTCAGAATGATGGCCTTCTGGATCCCTGCCCTGGACTGTTGCCCAGGCAGGCTTCTGGTGGGTGTCTGCATGCACTTACTGATGGTATCTGGGCAGACCTCTGGTTGGAGCTGTGCACCTGCCCAGCTGTTTTCCAGTAGGCTTTTGGCTGAGGCCTGTGCACCCAAACCACTGGTGTCTGGGTGGGGCCCTGGCTGGGGCCTGTGAACCTGTGCTGCTGTTGGCTGGGTGTGCTTCTGGCTGGGGTCTGTGTGCACTTACCGATGGTCTCTACACAGGCCTCTTGCTTGCCCAGCTGTTTGACAGATGGGCCTTTGACTGGGGCCTACACACCCAAGCCACTCTTGTCTCAGAGGGCCGTTGACTAGGGCCTGTGCACCTGAGCTACTGCTGTCTGGGTGGGCTTTTTAAGGTATGTAAATCTTTATTCCAAGGTTTCCTCTCTCTTCAGTCCTTTCTTGAATTGGAGAATGGTGCTGCAATTTGACATGGACCCATCCTGGCATGGAGTGCTATAAATTCTAGATTTTCTTTAATGGCTCTATATTTTTTTTAGGATTTCAGTCCTTTCAACCAGAATCTTAAAAACCTCTACTTTGGAGACCACAGTCAGGATCCGGGATCATAGGTCTTGTGATCTCAGAACTTTTGCTTTGATTAAGTTGAAAATGGTTTTCTTTCAATTTCTTTCAGACCTAAAATTCACCAATGCTCTTCATTTTCCTTCCTAGAGTCCTCTGTGGTAGTGGCAGGTGCTCCGTAGTGACCACTAGGCGTCAGGCTTTCCCACCTCTCCTCCAACTGTGTAGTTAACCCAGTAATTAATTCATTTGCTCAGAGTCCTCATCTCTTCATCTAAAGAGGCTTCTTTGTACCACATGAACATGGTCATTATGATGCAGAACTCAAGCAGATTTGAGCAGCACTGATTGAGTCTTGCTGTCTCCTAGTTACTTGCTTTTTGACAGAGCTTTTTTCATTGCAAAACCCAGACCTTCAACCAAGGGGGAGGTAGAAGAAAGAGCAATAACCATACCTTCCCCCATTCCAAGGGAAGCCACAGATAATAGGGGCATCAATAACAGGATGCTGGAGTGGGCAGCTCTGAGCACCATTCTTTATTCATCCTAAGAGCAATGGGATGTCAATGCAGTCAACTGAAAGCTTTGAACTCTGTGTATCAGGTAGGTTGAAATAGAATAGCACATCACCAACCATCTATTTGGATTCTGCTGCATATAGAACACTACACTTTAAGTCCAGCAAAAGGTAGTTTATTCATTCAGTTGGTCAATTATTTAACAAGTGTTTGCTAAACATCTCATAGCCATTAGAGATGTGGTGATAAAAGAAAATGGCAGGCAGTGAACACGCCAGCAATGTTGCTCCTGTAATACAAGAGCACTCTCATCTCACAGCCAGGTGCATGATACTTAATTCCTTCTGTCTCACAAAATGCTGTCGAGAAGAGATTAAAGCCATGTTTCCTAACCAAAGTGACTTTCCCCTTTCCACTCACATCGCCTTCCTGGAGGACCTTAGTGTCATAGCCTCATAGCCTCATGTTTCCTTCTCTCCCTACCTGCAGACATCCTTCAGAAAGGGAGACAAACAATAACTTATCTCAACTCCTTATCTCAGACATAGGAGAACAGAGGCTGAGGAAAGTAGAAGAGGATTTTTCAAATCACATTGAAGGACAGAGGCCAAACCAAAGCTCTGGACTCTGAGCTATTGATAAATCCCATGAAGATTATTTTCAGCCAAGACACAGATAATAACACTAAATAGAGTGTCTTACAGACAGCAGCTACTTAACAAATATTAGGAGGCTGATGAATGAGAACAGAAAGCTTCATTTCATATACTAGTTTCCATAAAATCCAGCATCCATCCTATAAGATGGATGCCCCTGAGAAAGAAAACTTGCCTCCTGGAAACATCTCACCTTCCTTTCCTAGAGAAAGAAACAACATTCCTTGGCAAGTTCTGACTCACTTGGGCAAATGCATCAATTTTTATTTCCCAAACATATGCCAAGCCTTTGCAGAATTGCTCTGACCAAAAAAACTCAGCCCTTCTAGCTGAGATTCACTCAGATCTATTTTAATCTGCCCAAGGAACCACCATTACTAGAGTGTGTCTCCCCAAAGAAAATGTGGGTGTTTCCCATCTGGTTATTTTGAACTTTTCTTAACACTTCCAGGATTTTAGAAAAAGTCTCTGAAAAGACACGTCTGTAAATAGTGAGGCAAATTTCTTAAGATACACGAGAAAATATCTTAGATCTGAGATATATCAACCCTTATATTTCCATTTTACAGATCAACATATATAATAAGATATGGTCCCCACTAACTTATCTTACTATAATCATCCACATGATATTAATGAAGAACCCATCTGTACAAAGGCAGATTGTAGGTGAAGAACATTCATAGTAACTGAAATTCGATTTATTTTTTCAGTCCACATAAACATAGAATATTTGTCTCTTCAGTCCTTCCCCAATTCAATAATGATGGTATGACATCCTGTCCCTTGACACCAGTGTATATAACATCATGCAGAGGTGTTGTACCAGAAAATAATCTCAGTTGTATGGCATTCCTGCCTTGGAAATTCAATGGTAGGAGAAAGATTATATAGTAATTTTCTATTTAATTACTCTTCCCATTATCTTTAGACACTACAAATTCATACAACTAAAGAAATGTTAACTGTAAAAACCAGTTACACCCACAGTGATGGCATAAAGATATGATCTATGACAAAAATCTACAGATGAAACAGACTTTCATGACCAATAAACAACTCTTTATTGCATTTCTAGACCTCTGAATAATTTCTGTAAAATTGTCCAACAGAAGTAGTCTTTTTTTGATATATGACATAATTCTTTTTTGAGTAAAAATCGCAGAAAGTGAAAATTCATTAAAAGAAACACAAAATATCATAAGCCTACAGATAGCAATAATCTTCCTTTTGTGATAAGTGTGTTCTCCCAAACCTCACTATAAACACTCAAGTTAAATGAATCAGAATGTATTTATTTTCTTGCACTTTACTTTTAATTGCTTTCAAAATATTGTTTCCAAAGCAAACAAACAAATACAATAACACCAACAAGAACAACAGCCCCAACTATCAGCATCTTCATGGTTAATGAGTTTCTGGACTTCCTTTTCAATTTGTGTTGCCAGAGTCCAAACAATCCCACTCCAGAGCATTTTCCTCCTTCCTAAGAAGTTCTTAGAATGGCCCTGAACATCACGTGTCTTCCCTTTTATCATGGTCCCTAAAAAGAAAGTGACACCTTTGACTCTCCCATCTAACCCAATGCCAGGGCAGCACCTCACCTCACAGCCTTGTACCCAGGACTGGCTCCCTTAGGTCAGTTCAGTGCTCACCACATGAGTCATCTGAAAAATTGAACTGGGTAGTTCAGTCATTCCACTCCTGTGAAGATATTAAAAACAAGATATTCACATTTCTTTTAGAGCTAAGCTAAGGTACAGGAGAAGAGCAACCTTGAGGCTGGTAGGCACTGTAAAGGTGTGAGCATTGAACTGTGTAACCTTCAGTTTCTCAACTACAAATTTTACACTCCACTGGGAGTTGTGAAAGGCCTGGAAAGGAGAGTTGGCATTCTTTGGGACGTAACGAGCTAGATTAGGAACAGTAGTTTCTAAAAATACTCCTACCCAGGACCCTACATTGCCTATATCTTCCTCACGTCTGTTAGGAAACTAAGACAGGAGGTGCGAATCTACTAGATTCCTAGCAATCAATTCAGACTATTGCTTGGCTTAGCTTATTGGATCCTCATGACCTTTCAGGGTTCAAACCTGAAAGTTCATCCCAATTAACTAATAAAAGTAATTTATGAAATAAATAATTTTGTAGGACTGCCCCTTAATTGCCACTGGATAAGTTTTATTGAGAGTCTCCATCTGTTCAGGGAAGCACATTTATTCATTCTGCTTTTACTATAATTACATATTTAGTACAGTTCTCTTCTTGGTCCTATGGTGGATAGAACAATACCAATAAAGGCCACTGGGAGATGTATTCTAGTACAGGCTGCATTACACTTACATAAATGTACTGTTTCAAACAATACTCAAGCATAACCAAGTAGGTGATACAGGTGATGCAGAGTATGGGAATGTACATGTATACATCTGTGCACAAAGTCTGGAGGTGGCCATAATGAGACCCTCTACTAAGTTTGGCTATCTTTGGGAGAAGGGGTATGAATAATTTGTATTTTTTATATTTCATTTTTATTTTCCCCAATATATATGTAATATTTGCTTACATTATATTTTAAAGCTCAAATAAAAAACAAAGAGTTTGGGTAAGAGAGTACTTTCTTACAGCTGAGGCAACCAGGAGTGCTTCTTGGAGAAGAGCCACATCAGCCCTGCCTTGGCTTCAGAAGATGGAAAGGAAGTTTGGGAATTAGGTGAGTGTGGACAGGGAAGGGATAATTTGTATTTGGAAACTGAGTATCTCTATTGAATGGCAGTGTGGGGGTATAAATGAGCTATAAGTGGACATGAGGTTAGAAAGGGAAGTTGGGAACTTAATGAGAGACTCTTAAACACCAGGCTCAACCAGGCATGTTGGCAGTGCAGGTGTTCCCAGCACTCAGGAGGCTGAGGCAGAAGGACTACAAATATGAGACCAGCTTGAGCAGCCTTGTGAGACCCTATCTCAAAAGAAAAAAATGCAGGCTCTGTAGTTTGGACTTGAGTCAGTCGTCAATGCAGGTCCTTGAAAGTTCTCCAGAAGGAGAGCATGAGGTGAAAGCACTGCCAGTATACTGGGGGTTTAACAAGGCAGTGCCACGCTGATTAGCTTTGGAAGGGACAGGGCTACAGGCAGGAGGAAAGTATAGTGACTCTTTGAACCACCTTGGCCTACAGTGACAAAGGCTAGAACTCAGTGGTGCCTGAGGGAAAGAAAAACAGAGGGGTATTACACACCAGGATAAGGACTTGTTCCACTGTCAGGCACTTACTTACAAGCTCAACAATGAGACATGGCAAAGGTAATTTCTTTTTAGGTATACAATATGTTTACATTTATCATTGGGTGTTTGTACCTGTACATGATGTATCTTGGTTCTTACTTTTCCCATTACCTGTGCGCCCTTCACCCCCTCCACCCTTCCCTATTTACATAGACTTCATTTCCATTTTTTTCTTTTCTCATAATTTTTCCTTTCCCTTCTTTCCTTTCCCCTTCCTCTCCCAACAACCCTACCCCTTTGGACCTTTTCTTCCTATTTCAAATTATCAATTATTCATGTTAATCCTTGTTTACACTTTCAGTTTCTCACACTAGAGAAACTATTTGGTATTTACACATGTGGGTCCTATTTATTTTACTTAAGAGTATGGCCTCAATATGCATCCATTTAGCTATAAATGTCTCTAGTTTCTCATTCTTTATGGCTGAGTAATACTCCTTTTTATTAAAAAAAAAAAAAAACCACACATCTTCTTTATCCAGTTTCCAGTTGATGGGAATTTGGGCTGTTTCCAAGCCTTAGCTATTACAAACTGTGCTGCTATAAACATGGGTGCACATATATTGCTGTGGTATGATTCTTTTAATTCTTTGGGGAAGATCCCCAGCAGGGGAATCGCTGGATCAAATGGGACCTCTAGTCCTAGTTCTTTGAGGTATCTCCATACGGATTTCCACAGTGGTTGCACCAGTCTGCACTCCCACCGACAATAGAGAAGTGTTCCTTTCTCCCTACACCTCTGCCAGCATTTGTTATTGGTTGATTTCTTGATAGCAGCCATTCTTTCTGGGGTGAGGTGGAATCTCAGTGTTGTTTTCATCTGCATCTCTCAAATGACCAGTAATGCTGAACATTTTTTCATATGTTTATTTGCTATTTCTACTTCTTTGTCTGAGAAATGTCTGTTCATTTCAGATGCCCATTTTTGAACTGGGTCTTTGAATTTTGGGGGGTCTGATTTTTTTCAGTTCTTTATATATTCAAGATAGTAGTCCTTTGTCTAAGGTATAGCAGGTAAAATTTTTTTCCCACATTATAGGTTGTCTCTTAGCTCCGTTGGTGGTTTCTCTTGCAGTGCAGAAGCTTTTTAATAAGATGAGATCCCAGTTGTTGATTTTTTTGGGGGGGGTACTGGGGATTGAACTTCAGTCCTTGTGCTTCCGCAGGCCACGAAATCACTGAGCTGAATCCCCAGCTTCAGTTGTTTATTCTTTGTGCTAGTTCCCGTGCTACTGAGGTTTTGTTCATAAAGTCTTTTTGGCAAAGGTAATTTCAATGTCTGATGTGCAGTGATAGTAATGAGGCTGATTTTCAGATGTACTTTGGAGAATTGGCTTTCTTATTGTACATGCACATATAAAAAGTATATGTAATGCAATCATGGACAGGTATGCTCAGAAGTAGGAGAGCCAAGCTGGTCTAGGGACATCAGGAGAACATCAGAACCCAGGGGAGAACAAGTTCCTGGCTCTGAGGTCTTCAGGGAATGTCCTCATTAGGTCACAGTACAAGGCTTTCCAACCCGGGCGAAGGTCACTTTCCCTTCAGATGATCAGAGTGTTCTAAATGCTGAACCATGCAATGCCCCAAGCAAATTTAGCAGATGGAGCAAAGGGGGCAGGAGGGGCTTTTGAACAATGCACTATTATTTCAATAATTTGATATTCATTGTTCCTATGAAGAATTCCCAAACTGGACTTTACTCCCATCATAACTCAGAGATGCCAGTGAGCTGTATTCACCTTCCTGGAAAGAGAAATGGTCTTTGTGTGGCCTCCTTCAGAGGCTTATAAAATATTTATCCCAATGCAATGGTGGTTAAAACTAAAATTCTTAAGCTTTGCAGAAATCATCACATTCAGGTGCACAACACTTTATGCGAATCCAGGTCTAATTTCCCATTTCCTTCTGTCACAATTTCAGTGCTATTTTTCCCCTTCATGTCTTGACAAAGTCCTTCACCTTGGTGATTATTCTATTTATCTCATTCCTACTTCTGTGATCAGTTATTTCTCAGTGTAACATGTGCTAAGACTGGGGAATTTGTTAGCAACCAAAATAATTATCGTTTTAATACTGATCTCCATACAAAGATTTTTTTTTTCAAATGAGAAGAGGATGTACTATGGCTATTCTTACAACCCGAAACAGACATGAGATAGTTCATGTACAAGACTTCTTTGAAACAGTTCCATCACATACATACATATGACAACTTGCACATGAGGACTAAAGAGAGCACATCTCTGCTCTCTGACTGATCCAGGAAACTACAGCCTCGACCTCCTCGAGTGTCATGGAAACTCAGAGCTGTGCAGTAAATGACGTGCTCCCTCAATGTGCAGCATGGAGAACTTAGAAACACATTTAAGTGTAGATCTGGTTTTTCTGAATAAATACGGAGAAGTGGGACCTCTGTAAGGGTGTTGGCTTGGTGCAGGTAAATATGACCAGGTCAGGTACAAGGGTAAGTTGAAAGAATGGATTCATTTTTTCTTTGGCATCAACAGTGACATCTTGGCAACTTCCTGGACCTCTAAGGCCAGTAATGGTGAACATTTTAGAGCTTTCAGTGATAACAAACAAACATTTTAGAGCCTTCAGTGTTAACAAACAGCTGGCTGTGGCAGAATTTCAGGTTCATCACCATCTTAGGTTATCCAAACAATGCCACAAAATACCACTACCCTTTTCTGCATGCTCCTTGCTAACTGGGTCTGGTATGCGTGGCCCTGAACACAAAGCCTCACTCATTTTAAGGACAGTACAGGATTAACATAGTTGACAGCAGGTTCCAAACACTGTATAAAAAAGGTTTGCACTAGAGCACATCTGTAAACAGATATCTATTGCGAGTCTAGCCAGTACAAGGTACACCGCGCTTGAACTCCAGAAGAAGGCATTTGTCAGTCTGTCAGTTGGTCACATATTCAGCAAGAGCTTATTGAACATTTCTCTACCAGGCATTGAGAATCTCACAATGAAGAAAAATATAGGAAGAATGGACCAGCAGAAAAGCTTGTGTAATAAGCACATCCACATCCAGGCAGCTTGACCACTCCTGCCTGTGTAGATGGGATTGAAGCTAAGTGACTGGACATCCCCACCACCTTCTGAAGACTTTAGTGTTGTAGCTTCAGTACATCCCCACTCCATGAAAGCATCCCCAAGAAAGGGAGACACACAACAGCCTCATCTCAGACATAGGGAAACTGAATCAGAGAATGGTGGAAGGTATGTCTTCAAATCATAGAGAAGGACAGAGGTCAAACAAGAATCCTGGCTCTGTGAACCCTATCACTTGGGACCCCATGAAAATGGTTTTCAGCCAGGACAGAGTGTAGCACCAACCAAGCCTCTTGAAGTTCTATCATTTTCATGATGTTAGAAAAATAGCAATTATGTGGGAAGGAAAGTGAAGGAGAAACAGGTTGGTCTGGTAGCATTAATCCATCAGAAACTATCTACAGAAGTTCCTTAAGCTCATGGATATGGATACTTGGATAAGAAAGTTTGAGTTAAACTATAGGGAAGGTAGAAAAGGCCATACTCACCAAAACCTCCCACTAGAGCCTGAAGACTGGCTTTCATTTTTCAGACCAACAGTGTACAAAGACTGATCCACAACATGAATTAATTTGCACCTTGAGCTTTGTTGCCAGCACCTTACCCATCTTCCCCTGAACATGAAGACCAGCTCTGACTTGAAAATGTAGATATACAAATCATTTCTGAGGACTGCTCTTCATAACAGGTTGAGGAAAGGCATGTGTGTGTGAGCTGACACATTATTCCTCACAACTGAACTGTTTGCTCTGGCTCAAGAAGCACCGAGCTGGTACACAGACACACCCTCACTACCTCCGGCTGTCTCTGCCCTGTCCAGCTGCCAAGTCTTCCTGGACAGAGACTGGAAAGTACATGGTGTTTCCTGCCCAGCTCCCTGCTGACCATACTGTCCCTCATCTTTTAGAACAAAACCTAGTTATTGTTCAGGCAGGAACCTATGGTCCAGGATATGCTGGAAGCTCTCACATGCACATTGTGGTGCTGAGTGGATTCATATACATTTCTTCTTTAATGAGGAATGTTTCACCTTCAGATCTGTATTGCCCAGAAGAGCCAGTGAGGTGATGGATGGGCCAGGTAGGTTACTGGAGGAAAAATGCATAAAGAAAGAGTTCAAACACAGAGCAAATATGGGTTAACAGAGAAGACATACCAGAAACCCTGGAAAGGTTGACCAGATAGGATGTTCCTAAAAGCATATCCAGTGTTTACCAATAAACCTGTTTAAAAAATATGTAATCCCAGCACTCTGGAAGGCTGAGCAGGAAGATTCCAAGTTCAAAGCCAGCCTGGGCAGCTTAGCAATTTAGCAAGATCTTGTCTCAAAATAAAAAGAACAAGAGGGCTAGGAATGTACTTAATGCAAAGGCCCTGGTCTCAATCTCTAGTACCACTGTGTGTGTGTGTGTGTGTGTGTGTGTGTGTGTGCGAGCAGCTTATGGAAAAGAAGCAGGTGTCATCAAGTAAAAGAACCAGTAAATCTAGTTTTATAAAATACCAAAATTGCCTTTCATTTGGATGGTCAAGCAGTGTATTTGTAAGCAAGGATAGAAAAGGACATATATGATGTATTTTAAGGGCACTGAGAAGGTACCTCTCCTTCCAAAACAGTAATACCACTCTTCCGAACTGCCAAAACCCCCACAATGCTGGCTTTGGAGATATAGTTCCTCTAAGTTTTGCCTTTTCTAAGCTTCTCTTTCAACATCTAAATACCCCTCAAAGGGGTCTCCTATTAGCCCCTAATATCTTAGTGGTCATGATGTTTTCAGCAAGAGAGCAGGAAGTATTTGAAGGGGATTGTGAAAAGGATGATCTGGGAGGAAAAGTGAATAAAAAGGGACAAAGTGGCCCAAAAAGGGAATCAGGAAAGTTTAAAAAATCCCTTCCTTATCCTGCCTGGGAAAGCCCTATGCTGAATAGAAAGAGACCTAAAAAAATGGTAAGAGAAAACCCTCACGTAAGCACAAATCTGTGTTTCCATATGAAGTTTTGGGTGCCCGATTCTGACAATTTCCGTAAATTCCTCTAAATCACTATTAAATGGTAGGAAAAACTTAAAGACAGTATTTAGATGATATCCTGGGTGTGTATGCACACACACACACACACGTGTATCAACACTTGCATACTTGTGTGATTGTTCCTTCTGAGGTGAGGATGACTTCCCTGCAGCCTCTGAAATAAATTGTACCAAGCTTTGCAATAGTTAATTTACTATAAATAAGTACTTGAAGCAATGTGAGTAACTTACCAGCATCTTCACCGTAAATATCCTATGTGAAAATTGACCGCTGTTTGACATCTCAGCTATTTTAAAGCTACATGTACAAATTCCTTAGCTCTGCTAATCTGTAAAGGCTAAATGTTCTTGCTCCCAGACCTTGGGAGACTCTTCTGACAAGGAAAGTTGGTGTCAGGAACTCTGTTCCAGAGGGGGTGGGAAATGCCAAGAGCTTATTATTTCTGCTCACCTTGTTAGACGTTTACATTGAAATGTTGCAGAAAATGACACACACATGCACAATGCTTAAATCAATGAGAATAATTGTATTGGCTAAGGGGAAATTAATTTCTTTTCAAATCATCTAGCTATTAAGTTTTAGAACATAGACATGAAGTAATTCAGAAATAGATCAGGTTGGTCTCTCTGCAGAGAACTGAACGAAGCAGCAAGGTCCATTGCACAAATTGAATACCAGACATAGGTACAATTTTAAGTCAATGACACCCTGCATCCCACTCTAACAAAGATCCATAGCAGATATGAGTTTTATGGAATAAGTGAAAGTTGGTTTGTGAGTCAACTAAGAAGTAGCCATTATTTTTGCTTGTTAAGTGCAGAATAATTGAACACTTTCAGATCCAAATTCCAAAGTGGTAAGCCCTTAGATAAGCTAAATGTACATTAATAAAGTAGCAGAATTTTAATTTTTATGTGGAAACCACAGTTGTGACAGTATGAGGAGAGGGAACTCTCTAAGAAAGCTGAGCAAAACGAGAAGTCTAGGCATAGATGTCTGAGTGATAACCCGGGACTCTTACTCCATAGGCTGTAGCAGACTGAAGACTTAACAAATCATTTGGGGTTGGGTATGTGAGGTTATGTATTCTATTTTGTTACACTGTTTTCACTGTGTAAATCAAGGTCCGTGGGGTGCACAATGTTGAGGATACTTGTGTCTCCTTTTAAATTAACGAGAGCACTTAGCTTGAGGGTATGGGCCAGAGACAGGAAATTCCAGTGTGCATATCCAGATGTCACTCTGGAGGCTTTATTGCATCCCTTAGCATTTGGTACCTTGCATACAGGCCAAGAATTTTATTAACATTTTCTTTACTTTTCCTCCAATTGCACATTGCGTAGCCAATCAGGTGGTCATAATAAGAGCTCCTGATTCATACTTAGAGAAGTGGAGAATCAGAGAGGTTAGATTTGTTCAAGGTCAAGAATAGCAGAGTTGGATTTAGAAACAACTGCTTCTTGATTCTCTGGGCACCGAGCCAGTTTGCCACTCTTCATTTTCCCTTGAATGTCAAACACCTTTATCTGAATTAGTTTTCGTTTCGAATCTTTTTCTGCATACAAAGTGTACGTGAACTGTGTGCCTCAGCCCTGTGGCTAAAAGCAACAGCTTGCTATTTCTGGCAGGCAGTTCATCTTCCTCTTGAACAAGGCCCCAGCAGACCACAGGTCTGGCTTTGTAAGCTAGTACCAGGTGCTGTGTTGCTCTGTGTGTGTGTGTGTGTGTGTGTGTGTGTGTGTGTTATGTGTGAGCATAAAGATAATCTTGAGAGCCTGAATGGACCAGGACTCCTATGAACGCAGCATCATTACATCTAATCCTAACCAAGGGAGCCAACGTCACAACCACACAGGTCAGAGACATTCTAAACTCTTACATGCTTCCCTGCCCTTGTCCCTGTAGTGGGCCCATGGGAAGTCTTCCAATGGGTGCCTGCGACCGACAAGGAATCGACTTGTCATCGGCTTCATTTGGGCCTGCTCAGCAGAATGCGCCTTCCCAAGGTGGCCCCAGGGGCACAACCCTTTCTACACAGTGACTCCTCTGTCACCTCCAGCTAACTGAGAATTTAGACAAACCCGCAGGAGAGACCAGAGCGTGTGAAATGGGAAATATGTTCAGAGCAGAAATCATTCAAGTCAGTGGGAGTGTTGGGGCCAGAACTGAAATGGACATCTTGTCTCCCTAACCTTTTCCAACAGGACAGCAGTCTTTCTCCTAATCTTTGAGCTTTTGGCTCGTCTGTTCGCCACTGCCCTTTTCAGCCACCATCTTAGTCATCTGTCTGTGGCTTTTCATTTCTGCTGCCCAGTGTCACCCAACTCCTCTTTTCCCAGCCTCCTGAGCTGAGGCCAAAGGTTGTTTAAGGTCCCTGGCAATTAACTTTTGTTTCCCACAAGGTGAACTGTTGCTTTCTGATGAAGCCTCACAGCCCCAATGAGCTTGTGAAAATATTCCACACAAAAATAGCCTAATGCGGGCCTCCAAAGGTTCACTACACTTAGCCCTCAGCTGTTCCCTAGGATTTTTCTCCTTGGGGACAAGGTGCAGTCACTCATTCCTGGGCCTTTCCAAAGAATTTTTCAGGTGATTCCTCTGGTGTTTTTACAGAGTCCCTTGAGACTTGTAACAGTTAGGTTTGGAACATTTGTGGAAGACTGCAGACTTCTCTGACTTCCTTTCTCCTTCCGTCTGGGAAGACATGGGATGGTAAGGCAAAGAGCGAGGGCTCCTGCTGAAAGGGGGGACAGTCTAAGGGAGTGAAAGCAGGCATAACCCCTGCTTCTTCCTCCAAAGTGGGGTTCTCTGCGGGCCAGTCCTAGGAGCCTGATCACAGATGTGCAGAAACTCCAGAACATAGCCCAAGCTCTTGGCTTCCTGCTGTTCTGACTCAGTCTCCAGAAAGTCCTCCAAAAAACAGGATGACCCTGAAGTCAGTCCTTGAGTAGCTCTGACAGGGTGACCTTAAGCATTCCTGAAATTCAAAGCAACCCACCAAGAAGGAAATTATGGAAGCAGTGAGCGTGATCACTCTGCTACAGCCTCTCCAAATGTCTTCCCTGGTTTATCCACAGCGGGAGAACATCGTCTGCACCATAAACCAGGAGGTTAAACGTGACAGAATTTACTCTGGAAAATTCTGTGTTCTGGTGCAGCATGCGCATTCATTTTATGTAGATAAACTGGAGCTGCCTTTGCACAGGTGTTGTGTCAAGGTGATAGAAGCACAAACAGGGGACTTTTTAAAGAGAAATTATTTTTATTTACATATATTTGTAAAATGAAGTAGGAAATAATATGCATCTTAAGTAAATAATAATAAATGATAGCCAACACTTACATTGCACCTGTTTATACACCTAGCCCAATTGTGTGTGTGTATGTGTGTATGTTATTGTGGTAAAATACATACAATAAAATTTAACCTCTTAACCATTTTGAAGTGAACAGTTCAGAGTCATTAAGTACATTCTCATTGTTGTACGGCTGTTCCCACCTCCAACCCAGACCATTTTATCACCCCAGTATGAAACTCCATACCCATTAAACAACCCTCCTTCCTCCCTCCCTCTGCCCAGCCCCTGGCAACCACCATTCATTCTACTTTCTTCTGTCTCTATAAATTTGATTTCTCTTGGTACCTTGTATAAGTAGAATTATACAATATATGCCCTTTTGTGAAGTTTTAAGCACTTTATGGGCATTAATTCATTTAATCATAGTAATAGTCCTATGAGATAAGTAAAATTTTCACTATTTGACAGATGAGGAAATTAAAATACAGAAAGGTTAAGTGAGAAGTCGAAATTCCATGTTGAAGGAGAGAAAGGAAAGATCTCCTTTAATTTGGTTCTCTGTCCCCAGCAGGCCATGAGCCACTTAAAAGGAAGCAAACGATACCCTTGTTGGAGGCCCTCCAGCCACCTGCCAAGCTCTTCTCCATAAGGGCTGAGCAGCTGTCCAGGCACTTCTTTAGGAGAGCAGGGTGAATGTGCTGAATGAGTTAAGTGCCCCTTGTGCCCTTCCTTTCCCCACACTCTGTGCAGGCTGAGCTGGTGACCTGGGCAGGATCGGAGCCAAAGGATTAATCCATCACAGTGAGACATTCTATTTTGGGCAGGTGGCAGAACCAGATGCCTGGTGCCTGCACATCTCAGTGGCAGCATACAAGGGCGGGTACCACACAGAGCCCCTCACACCCTCTACCCCCAGGGCTGCCTAATGCACAGAAAGGACAGGACGGAGACAGATGAGGCCCCATGGACATCTTGGGGACAGCAAAACTAGACTTGCTGGCATGGAGTTTCTTAGGTGGGCCTTATAAAAAAAACCATTTTCTAATGTTTAAAGGAATAGGAGAAGTGGGAGGGGAAGGGAAAAAGAAAGAAGGGAAAAGAAAAAAGATGAGAAAAGGAAAAAGATGGAAACAAAGTCTTTGTAAATAAGGAAGGGTGGGGGAGGTGAAGGGAGGGCAGGAGAATGGGGAAAAAAATAAGAATCCAGATATATCACGTACAGGTACAGGATCCCAATGATGAATATAACCATATTATATACGTAAAATGTACCAATAAACTAAATGGGGGAAAATTTTTCTAGAGTAAACTATGTTTAAGAACATGGAAAAACCACCTCCATCACCTCAGTTTCCTTGTTATTCAGGCCAATCCTTATCTCTTACTCTACCCTCTGGACTTACTACAGAAATAGTTCTACCTTGTGGCCATGGATTGTTCTCCTCCTAGATGCACCAAGGGATCTGGCCCCACTTGGAATTGAGAACTGTGTGTAAATTACTCCCTTCCTCTAATTAGGAAATCACCTCAGCTTCTGTCTCAGGGAGCTTCAATTGCTGAAAGGCAAAGTAGTGGTTTATTGATAAGAATCAGCACTTTCTGCCCCTACAGAAGCCTTTCTACTGTTTGCTCTCCTTTTTCTATTGAACTGGCACAGAGCAGCCCACGTATTCCTTTGGTAACCACATTCCCAAGACATGCCCACGAGGAGAAGCAAAAACAAGAGTCAGGTGCTTTGGGTTAGAAAATCCAATTCTGAAATGAAATTGCTTTTCAAAACTCAGTCCCATTGGTTTCGCCACTCTTTTGGAGGTGTCTCTTCCTCCCAGGCACAGAGAAGCACATTTTGGATCATAGAGAAGAGCATCTTCAGGTCCTGTTAGAGATCCTATGAGGATATTTTATAAATCTGAAACTTTAAACATCTAAAATGGAAGTTAGTTTGACAGGTAGAGGTATAGAGGGTTGTTTCTGTGTTTGTGGATATTCTTGGCTTGGTTTGAAAAATGGGTAGTATTATTTTTCCCTGAATTTTCTAATCTACTCAGTGTGTCTGCCTTACCCAATTTCTGCTGAATGGGCTTACCTCATTTCTATCTAGACCACCCATTTGTCTAAGACTTGATTTACTAAAGATCAGACACTGAGAATATTGGTCAAATATCAGAACTATCTTATAGACCCCAGGGCAGTAAAGTAAGTACTAAAAATGTCTAAAATACCCTCATGTACATACTTTATAGGTGTAAATAATAATTCAAAAGACGTAGAGTTTTTGGTCTTTACTTGGACTTCTGTGGATAAAAACTTGGCCATTTTTTGCTGCTCTCTGCCCATGTCCTAGGACCCCTTACTGGGCCTGCACTGGAAACAAACCACACAGGCTGAATATCTTGCTAACTTGGAAAGGAAAGCATATTTGGTATTTTGAAAGTACATGAACAATCCAGACCATGCGTGGATGACAAACACTGTTTCTTGGGAGCTAAGGGCACTTGTTCACAACACAACTCAGAAACAATCCCAGTCAGGTTTGTTCTTCAAGGATCCCCCAACTCTGCCACTAGTATTGTACTCAGCACTTTCCTTAGACCTTGGATTTTTCTCTTCTTCAATCCTGGACTCCCATTCTGAGCTTTGGCTTTGCTTACAGACTCTCATTCCCTCTCCAAGATATAGAATCTGTCCTTATTCATCCCAAGCCATAGCTGGTTGTTAGTACCAAAGAAACCAGGAGCTGACTATGCCTTAGAAATCATGTATTGCAGTGATTTTAAAATAATGTTCAAAGAAACCCTGGGATTTGTTGGTAGCAAGCAGCAGAGGCCACTGAGTATGTGGGTATGAGGGAGGCAGGGAATGAATGGGTGCTCATAGCAGCAAGTATCTGGAAAAGTAGGGGCTCCAAAAGTCTCTTATGCTCAAATACAAACTTATCAAGCAGAACAGAAGACTTTTATCTGTTTTGTATATTGGGGCAGTTCATTGTTTGATGAAAGTATTCTATTATTTAAAGGTGATCATTTGAAAAACACAAGGATCCCATCCAACCCCTTCATTATCCACAAGAGGCTCTGTGGGTATCCCCAGGTGAGATTTATATTTCTTCATTACTACACAGACAAGAAATCTCACTTGGTTCTAGCACCAAATAAAAAGGACAGAGCTTCATGACTCTGTCTGGGCCAAAGTACATTATTGCCAAGAATAACCTGGCATCAGGGGATTCAAACTCTTTGCCTTTGAGCTCTGGCATTCCAGTAAAGGCTGAGTTGGAACTGTCATAGGGAAATTCAGCAGTCTAGGGATAGTAAAAAGCAGTTTAGCACTTGGTTGAAACTAGAGCATGGCTCAAAAATGATCACAATGAGTAAACCTTGCTAGTAGCTTTCTTTAAACAAATAGATACACAGTGTAAATCCTTTTGCATTAGGACTTGAATTTTGTTTCTATATATAGCCTTGGATTCCTGAGAATTACCAATGACTTCCCCAGCTTGCACCTTTTCTCTAGTATTTTATTGGGACTCTAGATGCCTATGTACATGGTTGATATTTTTAAGAGGAGAGTACCTGTGTTTTTCAACCTTAAAGTACCTCAAAACATTTTAACAAAACACTTTGCATACTTAAAGGAGATTAAATTGCAATCCCTAAGGGAATTCCAGATTCAATCTGGATCAATAGTAGTTGCTAGTGTATATAGTGTAGACTATGATAATAATAAAAATACTATTTATGGAGCACTTCCCTGTACCAACTGCAATGTTAAGTACTGTATATTTAATCATTACAATATCTGTATAAGATAGGTTCTTGCGCTATCTTTGTTATACGAAAAGAACAATGATGTTAAAGTTCCAGAACTCATCAAAAGTCAAAGCTTGAATGTTGTAGAAGTGAGATTCAAGCAAAACTTATCTAGCTCCAAAACCAATATGTTTAATTTCAATGCTGCCCAAATGGGATGGCTGCCTCACTCAGTGGTGGTGACCAGGGTGACAGCATGTAAGACAACAAGCATCTCATCTTAAGTTTCTCTGGGTCTCTACTCCCAATCTTAACAGATTCCTTTCTCAACTAATATGATGATATAAAAAGCAGCATGAGCTCAAGAGATTTATTCACAATCAATCAGCCCTGTGGTGTGTTCTGCTGAAATAGTCAAATAGCTAAGGCACTGCTCAAACCCAGCTGCTGGTACCTGTCCTTGAGCCAGTAAGCCATAAAGGAAAAAGATTCCATCCAAAGTGAACTAGAAGAGATCCAAGCTAAATCAAGTAGAAAATAGGAGTCTCTCGAAATATGTGTGGCATGTGAATAGCTCCTAGGTTCAGCTGTTGTGCATAGAGTACATAATTGAGCACTGAGCTTTGGCATTCTGATGTATCTCCTTTCCCTCCACACCCCCATCAAGCAGTTGTCTGGCCAACTGGAGAGACAACTGGATTCATTCATTCTCTCTCTCTCTCTCTCTCTCTCTCTCTCTCTCTCTCTCTCTCCCTCCTTACACAAACACACCCTTGACTCTGAGGACACATTCTATAAGATTTTACTTAAATAACATAGTTGGGTGGGATTCATGGTAGAGAATTAATCATATCATTTCCCAGGAGATGAAAGATGGAACAGAGTGTATTATCCCTCTGTACATCAAAGGTCCTGATGTCAGGGCATCCATTCAGTTGGATCCATTTAGAGGTGTACAGACCAATGAGTCACAAACTTAAATGCATTAAAATCACCTGGGGATTTTATTATAATGCAGAGTCTGTCTTATTAAGTAATGTCACCGGGGCTGGTTGGAGGGCCATTCCTTGTATAGCAAAGGCTTGCGTAAGGAGGCAACAGAAACTGAAAAAACACAAGAAATAAAGGGGAGAAAAGACTGCTGAAAACACTCCAGAGTCTACACAAAGCAAGGACAGTAGGAGATGAGAGGATGTGGATTCTGCTTTACTTTGACAAAACACTGAATTCTCCTCAGGATTTGTGGGCTATTCCAAAGATGTCTTGTTTTCTTGTGGGTTATTGCTATGTAAGGTCTAGAAGGGTGCTTCTCAACCATGGTTACATTTTAAAATCATTAGAGTATTAAATATAAATTCATGCTATCTTTCCAAAGAATTAAACTTACTACATGGTTGGCCGGGGATTTAGCTCAGTGGTTCCATCACTTGCCTTGCAAGAGCAACGTCCTGAGTTCAATCCCCGGTACCAAAAAAGAAAAAAACTTGGTACATGGTGGAGGTGGCAGGAGACACCTATCTCCATGTGTATTTATTTGAATCTCTCCAGAAGGAGGGCCCTTGGCCTCAGTGTTCCATGGGGCAAAGGGCTTTTATTCTGCCTTTAAGAAAATTCTGAATTAAGGAATTCCATAGCTGAGCCATACTCTGTCCGGGACAAGGCTAACACGAGTCTGATTCAATGGAACAAAGTATCCTATTTAGCTGAAGAACTAATAGCTGGTCATTATGCTCCTTTGTGATTGCTGAAATCGACTTACAGATGATTTTTTTCAGAGCAATACCGGATAGACTCATAAATAGAATGTTCTGAGCCAAAGTCAGGTCACAAATCTTCCTCCCTCTCTTGCATATTCTGTTTTTCTTTTTCCTGTTTTCTCTGTTACCCAAGCCCAGGCTGTTTGGATAAAATGACTTCTATATGGTTAGTTCCTAAAAGTCAAGGGAGACTTTTAAGTGTTTGGTCATAGAGATATCACTTAGAGCCAATCCTTGGCCTCTAAATCTTCTTGTTAATCCAGATTTATAGGTATCCTTTCAGTTCCAGACTAGATCTAAAGATCTGAGAGAGCAGAAGTGCCTATTTCTTGCTCTGATTTCACATCCTGAGGAGCTGCAGGAAGATATAGTGTAGAGTTGAACTTCACGATTCATGTTTGATCATGATCAATCCATATAAGTCATAAATATTAGTCAGGATTCTCCAAAGAAATAGGACCAACAAGACAACAGAACACACATACCCCCCCCCCCACACACAATTTATTATACGAAATTGGCTTATATCATTATGGAACTGAGAATCTTAATATCTACAGTTAGCAAGCTAGAGAGCCAACAATACAGTTCTAGTCCCAGTCTGAAGGCCTGGGAACCGAAAGAACTGAAAAAATACTCAGTCTGAGTCTGAAGGCAGAAGACCAGTGTCTTAGTCTAAAAATAGACAGAGGGTTTGAATTACTTGGGCTTTTTGTTCTAGTCAGCCTTCCAGCAGATTGGATGATGCTATAGTTTAGATCTGGAGTGTTTCCAAAAAGTCCATGTGTTGAAGCCTTGGTCCCCAACCTGTGATACTGTTGGGACTTTGTGGAACCTTAAGCATGTAGAGCCTCCTGGAAAGAAGTTAAGTCACTGGAGATGTGTCCTTAAAGGCGATATTTGGACCCTCCTGTTTCCAATCTTACTCCTTCCAGGACACCATGAGGTGAACAGGTTTCCTCTGCCTGCACTTCTGCCATATTCACTGTGCCAGTACAGACCCAGAACAATGGGGGCACATGACCATGGGCTGAAAACTCTGAAACCATGCATCAAAATAAGCCTTTCCTTCTTTCAATTGTTTTTCTCAGCTATTTTATCACAGTGACAGAAAACTGACTAATGTACTTAAGGCCCATTGAGGTGGGCAATTGGCCTTAGTCAATCCATTGATACAAATGGCAATCTCATCCAGACACACCTTCATGTACATGCCTAGAAAATGTTTACTCAAAATCTGGGCCCTCTGTGGCTCAGTGAGGAGTCATAAAACTAACCATCACACCATAGGATTTTATAGAAAGAGGATTTGGAGATAGCCCTACTATCCCCTGAAGAGGGCTGCCAAAGAAGAATGTGCAATTTGCAAGTAGGCTAAAATTTAAGTATTGGTTCAAACACTTTGTTTTTCTTTTGGCAGTAGCAAAGATTGAACCCCATGCCTGATGCATGCTAGGCAAATGCTATAACACTGAGCTACAGCACCCAAGTCATCAAGTGCTATCTTTAAATGCCTTCCAACAGAAGTGTTGTTAAATAGGGTGTGAGTATGTGTGTGTGTGTGTGTGTGTGTGAGAGAGAGAGAGACAGAGAGAGAGAGAGAGAGAGAGAGAGAGAGAGAGAGAGAGAGAGAGAGAGAGTGTCTCCACCTCTTTAATTTGGTCTGGCATCTAGAATGTCATTGTAAAGCCATGGGTCCTCTATCGTACAGAAGCCCTCACTGTTGTTCCTTCTCTATTTATTCTTTCTCCCTAGTTCCCATCTAAATACCACCCATCATGTGCTCAGACAGTTGATATTTTACTTCCTTCATTAAGGAGATAATTGTTACCTAGCTCACTATAATCTCTGTTTCTTCGGGCCTAAAAGCCCTTATGACTATAAGATTTTCTCCCTACTTTACCACATAACTATCTGATCCTTCTTGCACTGAGGCCTGAAGTCAGAACAATTAAAATCAGGGACATTAGAGTCACATACACCCAGGTTCAAATCTGATTTTACTACTTCATAGATGTGTAGCTCTGGGCTATACTCTGACTTTCAAAATAAGGATGATAATGTACAAGTCAAAGTTGCAGAAGCAAAGAGTAGAACAGTGGTTGCTAAGATTAGGGGTAGGGGAAATGGGGAGAAATTAGACCAAGAGTAAAAAGGAGGAAAAGAAAGAAGAGGAGGAGGAGGAAGAGGAGGAGGAGGAGGAGGAGGAGGAGGAGGAGGAGGAGGAGGAAGTGTCCCACCTTACAGATAAGCAGAACACAAATATGAATAATAATAGTCTAACATTTTTAAAATCCATGACTCACATGGTGCTATTTCAGAAAAGTCTGATGATCAAAGAATACAATCTAATGAGAAAATATTGATTTCATGAAAGCTTAAATTTTAACTCACATTTTTCTGTACCTGGAAGGAATATATAATCCAAAGAACCCTACACAAAGCCCTTACTTTTTCCATATGGTTCCCTCACGGTAAGTGCTTATCAGGAGCCAGGGCCACACACATGCTAGGCAAGGATTCTACCCCTGAGCTACACCTTCAAGCCTTCAGAACATTTCTTCTCATACCTTCAAACTAACTCCTCCTCTGCCAGCCCAAATAGTCCCAATCTTACCTTCTCACCCCACCCCTCTTTTTTATCTCCAGTTCCTTTTGTGTGTGTGTGTGTGATTCAGTCACATTAATTTATTTGTCTTAATAAAATACATAAAATCCATTGTTTCTATTCCAACTAGAAGATACAAATTTCCTAAGATTTTTAGAGAAAGTTCACAGTACATTAGGGGGCGGAGTTTATACAATATATTATTCATTGCAGTCTCCTGTATTTGCTCTGTATTACTTGTAATTTGATGATTTCTTCAGTGAACATTTTTTTTTTTTGGTACTGGGCACTGAACTCAGGTCCTTGTGCTTGCAAGGTATGCAGCAGAACCACTGAACTAAATCCCCGGCCCAACATTTTTTATTATACATTTTTGTGATCTATTTCTTTAAAGTATTTCAAGCTTAGACTTTGATCTATTCTGACTAAATTATTTGGCATAAGAGAGGAGCTGACGACAGTTAAAGTCAATTGCACTGGTGCAATATTTTCTAAGTAATTGAGCGTGGCACAGACACCTACTCAAGCACAATGGAGTCCTATAGGTCTTAAAGATAAAGGTCACAGTTTGGGATTCCTTGTATTTAAGACATCCAGGTTCAGGACTGTGTAACCTAATCAGTTTTCAAAAACAAAAACAAAAAACAAAACCACATACAGATATACAGCAGAGAATCATCATTTACAGATTTCACTCTTAAGAATTTAAAAATTACATTAAAATGCCACAGACCTGTATTTAGTTTAAAACATACAAAGGCTCCCCTTGAACTCACTATGTAGCCCAAGCTGGCCTCAAAATAGCGGTGATCCTACTGACTCAGCCTCCCAAGTGCTGGGATTACAGCAGTGTCTGCCTGGCTTTGGATTTCTCTTCTTATTTGTATAGTTTCTTTTAATACTGAGAACTCAAGCCAGCTAGGTGTGGTGGTGCACACCTGTGATTTTAGTTACATGGGGGGCTGAGGCAGAGGATTGCAAATTTGAGGCCAGGAGCTAGAACAATGGCCCAGTGGTGGAGCTCTTGCTTATTAGCATGTGTGAGTCCCTGGATTCAATCCCTAGCACCACCCCCAAAAAAGGCAAATGCTCTTTCCTTAGTCCTCAGAATATTCTGTTTTAGGAGGCAGGAAAATGTTAACTTCATTTATAGGGAAAAAAATCACAAAAGCTGAATTCCAGAGAGCCAAAGAGGTTTTCTTTTTTTCCCTTTATTCATTTTGCGGGCATTTTTAAAAAGTAACTGTTACATGCCTAATACTGTGCCCTGAATTTTACTTTCTTTTTTAAAAGACATCGTCCTCACTAAAAAAAAAATACGTCTACTTTGTATTTAAAAAGTTCTTCCAGCTAAGACCTCTAGTTTTCACTACATCATCTACAAAATGGAGCTGTCCTACTAACCAGTGCCCTGCTAACCTGTGCAATGTGGTTCGTGCAGTGGTCACCAAGCTTAAAACTGGAGATGCCATACACACTTTGATCAGTGTAGCAGGTAGACATTTTCCCCTTGGATGAGCTTTAAGTTATCCCTTCTTTCCACATCCTACACATAGTTGTTTTCTTGAGAAAAATAAAGAATGTTTGAGTATTTGTCCTTATTACATAGTACAGATTCAATATCTAAGTATAGCCTGCCTTATAACAAAAACCACAATGTTTTTTTGTTTTTTTTGTTTTTATTTTTGGTGCCGGGGATTGAACTCGGAATCTCCAGTTCTTTATGTTGCCTCCTCCTTGCAAATCTACATACCAAAGCAATCAGAGCTGGCAAAACCCAATACTCTCCTGTAGACACTGAGAGGGTGAGAAAGGTGGTAGAAACAGAGAGGAGTCCAGATACTCATATTATTTTTGTTCTGTCATACAGCAGTACCTTTCACCTACAACATGACCCAGAAGGGCAGCTACTACTATCTTATTCTTGTCAGACATTATAGAGTTAAATAAGAATTATACTCTCATTTTCTTTATAAATATGCACCCTACTTAACTACATTTCAAGCTCCTTTAAGGAAATAACTTGTTATACATGTTTATACTTCATACCCATGCTGTCCAATAGAACTTGGTATAGTGATAGACATGGTCTCCCATTTTTGCCATCCAACATGGTAGCCACTAACAACATGTGACCACTGAGCAGTTGAAAGTAGTGGAAGTCAGAAACTGATTTTTATTAGATTTATTTAACTTACATAACACAGTCCAGTGTGAGTAGTGGCTACCATATTGGACAGAGCAGATCATAACTACCACAGAACCTGGGCAGAGTCATGACTTTAATTGACTGGATGGATGAGTAAATGATTAGATAAAAAACTATAAATTATACAGTTCCAGTGTTGATATTTTTACACAATAAATAGTATAGACACTTTCACAATCTTCTGATCTGGATGGGTAGTGTCTGCTTTCCTATTGCTGTGTACACTACTCTTCAGTAGTTTTCTTGCACAAAAAAGAATAGCAAATGCTAAAAAATGATAAACAAGATTCTATATTTAGCCCTCACTGTTGTTTTGAGCAATATAAATTCATTCTGACTCTGAGGGAAGCCTCTTTTGTTTTTCAGAATTAAAATAACCTGTAATGTACATGTTTTATTTAATAGTGAGTTCTTGTTATGACATTTCCCTTCAAGAATGAAAGAGAAAGAGATAAGCTGTTCTCAATGCAGCCACAAGCAAATCCAACCATCCTCCTAAATGCTGAAGAGAAATGTCAAAAAGGATCAATCATATATTAAAGGTGCATGGACATGTTATCTCTCTCATATATTGAAAGACTGGATGTGTTTAAATACTTGTAGACCATTGTAAGATAGTCAAGGGTTTGACAGCCTTGAAATAATGTTTGTATCAGTAGACTTTGACCTCAACTGCCTCAATATAATGATAGCAATTGTAATAGTTCATCTGAATAGTAATTCTTTCTAAGAATATTGACCCGTTTAAAAGAATATCTTTATGTTGTCAAATTTATTTCTTTATCTTTTTGTGTTTTTAAAACATCACCTTTGAATAAGGCCCTATTGTTTTGGATCCATTTCCTCTTCCACAAATGACAATTAAAAAAACAAGATAAAATGAACTCATAAGGAGATTCCCAAAAGCATGGGGAAGAGGAACATTGTATTCAACTTGAACAGAGGTCTTAAAAATAGTGTAACCGGTCTCACGAAAGATGCCGAATCAGCCCGCTGCACAGAGGAAGGTCTGAGCACTCCCTACCAAGGGCCTGAGTCACACGGAAGACACCGAATCACCCCGCTGCAGACAGGCAGCCACCTGGTTCCACACTACAAAGACGCAGAGGACACCAGACCACCAGACCAAGGTACCGAGTCCCGCTGTTCCCGGCCCAGAGGTAGGGGCTTCTGAGCCATCGTCCACTGCTCCTGGTCCAGAGGAAGGGGCTTCCCGGCCACCATCCCTCCTGCTGCTCCCAGCCCACAGGAAAGGGCTTTTGGGTCACCATCCCTACTGCTGCTCCTGGCCCCTGTCCCACCTCACCCAGCTCAGAGGAGGTAATCCGTGCAGGCTTTAATAGCCCCCCTCATTTTCAATGAGAAAACACGTAAATAAGTCTCAAAACCAGACTTCCAGATCACCTACAGCAACCCCAAAGGGAAATGAGATGGAACACTCTGATACTCAACCACCTGGACCCACTGAACTGGCAACAAAAGGGCATCTGGAAAAAATGAAATCAGAAATAATTTCTCAGATAACAGGAGAAATTGTGCCCCTAGTGCAAGACATGATTAATAAATCTAGAGAGGAGCTCAGGAACATGATGGAATCCCAACAGAAGAAACAAATGGAATCCATAAAACAGATCCAAATAGATTTCCAGGACATGAAAAACTCCATTGAAAGTCTACACAGTAGAATGAGCCAATGTGAGGACAGAATTTCAGATATAGAAGATAAGATTGCAATTAGTGACCAGGAAAAGAAAAATTGCTTCAAAATTCTAAGGGACCATGAGAAATCAATCCAGCAGCTGCTAAATGATGCAAAGAAGAATAACATAAGACTGATTGGGCTCAATGAAGAAACAGGAGAGAGTGCAGATGACATAAAAAACCTCTTCACAGAAATAATGGTAGAAAACTTCCCAAACAGGGGAAAAGAGCTTGACATACAGATAAGTGAGGCATATAGGACTCCAAAGAGCCTTGATCAAAAAAAAATCTACACATAGGCATATAATTGTTAAGATTCCAGAAACACAACAGAAGAACAAAGTTCTCCAAGCAGTCAGAGAAAAGAAACAAATCACATACAAAGGAAAGCCCATCAGAATCACAGCAGACTTCTCAACACAAACCATCAAGGCAAGAAGAGCTTGGAGGGACATATTCCAAGACCTAAAAGAAAACAGCCTCCAACCCAGATTGATGGACCCTCCAAAACTATCTTTCAAAATGGATGGAGAAATAAGATGCTTTCATGACAAAGAGCACCTCAGGAACTTCGTAAATACCAAACCAACACTCCAAAGAATTTTACACAATATCCAAGGGACAGACATTGAGGATCACAACCCCAGGAAGCAAAGCAGAATGAACCCATCTGGCATGACAAGAAATTAAATGTAAAGGGGGAGAACCCAACAAAAAGAAAAAGTCATGGCAATGACAAGTCAATAAGTTTCAGTTATAACCATCAACACTAATGGTCTCAATTCACCAATCAAAAGAAATAGACTGGCAGAATGGGTCAAGAAGCAAAATCCAACAATATGCTGTATACAAGAAACACACTTAATCCAAAAGGAAACTGATAGACTGAAAGTTAAAGGGTGGAAAACAATACTGCATGCAACAGGAACCGGAAAAAAAGCAGGATGTAGCTATCCTCTTGGCAGATCAAGTGGATTTCAAACCAACACTGATTAAGAGAGATGAAGAAGGACACTACATCATTGTAAAGGGAAGAATCCAAGAGGAAGAGATGACAATCATAAATATCTATGGACCAAACACTAGTGCACCCAACTGTATAAAACAAATACTAATGGACATGAAAAGACATATATGCACTAATACAATTGAAGTGGGGGACCTCAACAACCCACTGTCACAAATAGTTAGATCAACTAGGCTAAAAATAAGTAATGAAATGCTAGAACTCAATCGAACTTTTGAACAAATGAACTTAATAGATGTTTACAGAGTCTTTCACTCCACAAAATCAGAATACACATTCTTCTCAGCTGCACCTGGGTCATTCTCCAAAATAGACCACATACTCACACATAGAACATGTTTAAGTAAGTGCAAAGGAATTGAAGTTATCCCCTGTATATTATCAGACCATAGTGCGATGAAATTGGAGATCCATAGCAAAAGAAACTCAAAAACTTTCATAAACACATGGAAATTGAACCACACACTTCTGAATAACCAATGGGTCACAGAGGAAATTAAAGAAGAAATCAGAGAGTTCCTTCAATTAAATGACAATGACAATACAACATATCGGAATCTATGGGACACAATGAAAGCAGTCTTACGAGGGAAATTCATAGCAGTGAATGTGCATATTAGGAAAACAGAATGAGCCCAATTAAACAACCTGATGCTGAACCTCAAGCTTCTAGAAAAAGAAGAGCAGGACAACCCCAAAGCTCATACAAAGGAGGAAATTATAAAGATCAGAGGAGAAATCAATGCAATGGAGACTAAGAGAACAATACAAAAAATCAATGAAGCCAAGAGTTGGTTCTTCGAAAGAATCAACAAAATTGACAAACCTTTAGCCAAGCTTGTCAGAAAAAGGAAAGAAAAGGCCCAAATCCATGCAATTAGGAATGAAAAGGGTGAAATTACAACAGACCCAGCAGAAATCCAGAGGATCATCAATACCTGTTTCCAGAACCTATAGGCCAATAAGATGGACAACACAGAAGAAATGGACAGATTCCTAGATACATATGAATTACCAAAGTTGAACGAAGAAGACCTAAAAATTCTGAACAACCCAATATCAACCAATGAAATTGAAAATGCTATTAAAAACTTATCAACTAAGAAAAGCCTGGGCCCTGATGGCTTCACTGCTGAATTCTATAAGATATTTAGTGAGGAACTGCTGCCACTACTGTTTAAACTCTTCAGTGAAATTGAAATGGAAGCAATACTCCCAAATTCATTCCTGGAAGCAAGCATCACCTTGATCCCCAAAGCAGAGAAAGACCCAACCAAAAAAGGAGACCTATAGGCCAATCTCACTAACGAACATAGATCCAAAACTCCTTAATAAGATACTGGCAAACAGAATGCAGAAGATCATCAAGAAGATCATACACCCTGATCAAGTGGGATTCATCCCAGGGATGCAGGGATGGTTCACCATATGCAAATCAATCAATGTAATACACTATATCAATAGAGCCAAAGACAAAAACCATATGATTATCTCCATAGATACAGAAAAAGCATTTGACAAAATCCAACATGTGTTTATGACACAAACCCTACAAAAAATTGGAATAGATGGTCTCTACCTCAAACTGATAAAAGCCATCTATGAAAAACCAACAGCCAATATCATACTAAATGGTCAAAAACTGAAATCCTTCACACTAAAATCAGGAACAAGACAAGGATGTCCACTATCAGCACTCTTGTTCAATATAGTTCTGGAAACATTAGCCAGGGCAATTAGACAAGAGAAAGAAATAAAAGGAATAAAGATAGGTAATGAAGAAGTCAAATTGTCATTATTTGCAGATGACATGACAGTCTATATAGAAGACCCCAAGAACTCCACCAAAAGTCTTCTAGACTTAATAACCAAATTCAGTCAAGTAGCTGGTTACAAGGTCAACACACAAAAATCAATAGCTTTCCTCTACACCAATGACAGACTCACTGAGAGAGAAATAGGGCAAATAATTCCTTTCACAATAGCACCCAAAAAACTGAAATACCTAGGAATCATCCTAACGAAAGAAATCAAAGACCTCTTCTCTGAAAACTATGGTGCTCTGAAAAGAGAGATTGAAGATGATATCAGAAAATGGACAGACATCCCCTGCTCCTGGGTAGGAAGGATTAATATAGTGAAAATGGCCATACTTCCAAAACTGCTATATAGATTTAATGCAATTCCATTTGAGATCCCAGCAGCATACTTCACAGACCTCAAGAAAACAATCCAAAAATTCATTTGGAACAAGAAGAGACCCAGAATAGCAAAAGCAATTCTAGGTAACAGAGACATGGCAGGGGGTATCATAATCCCCAACCTGCAACTATACTACAAAGCTACTGTGATAAAAACAGCATGGTACTGGCAATGAAACAGACTTGAGGACCAGTGGAACAGATTAGAAGATGCAGAAACAACGCCATACACACTCAGCCATCTCATCTTCGACAAAGGAGCCAAATACCCTCACTGGAGGAAAGACAGCCTCTTTAATAAATGGTGCTGGAAAAATTGGGCTTCAACTTGCCAAAGATTAAAACTAGACCTGTATCTCTCACCATGCACTAAACTAAAATCAAAATGGACTAAAGATTTAAATATTAAAATAGAAACTGTGAACCAGTTGGAACAGAGGTTAGGTAGAACCCTTGAGGACACTGGTGTAGGAAAAGATTTTATGAACAAAACCTCAGATGCTTGTGAACTAGCACAAACAATCAACAAATGGGATCTCTTCTTATTAAAAGGCTTCTGCACAGCAAGAGAAACCACCAGCAGTGTGAAGAGACAACCCACAAAGTGGGAAAAAAATCTTCACCTGCTCTTCCTCAGACAAAGGTCTACTATCTTGAATCTATAAAGAACTTAAAAAGACCAGACCTCCCAAATTTAAAGACCTAATTGAAAAATGGGCATCTGTAATGAACAGACATTTCTCAGACAAAGAAGTAGAAATAGCAAATAAATACATGTAAAAATGTTCAACATCACTGGTCATTTGAGAGATGCAAATGAAAACAATGCTGAGATTCCACTTCACTCCAGAAAGAATGGCAGCTATCATGAAATCAACCAATAACAAATGCTGGTGGGGCTGTGGGGAAAGTGGAACCCTGCTCCACTGCTGGTAGAGTGTAGACTGGTGCAAGCACTGTGGAAATCAGTATGGAGATACCTCCAAGAACTAGGACTGGAAGTCCCATTTGACCCAGCTATTCCCCTTCTGGGGATCTTCCCCAAAGAAGTAAAAGAATCATACCACAGCGATAAAAGTGCACCCATGTTCAGAGCAGCGCAGTTTGTAATAGCTAAAACTTGGAAAGAGCCCAAATGCCCATCAACTGGAGACTGGATAAAGAAAATGTGGGTTTTTTTTTATAAAATGGAGTACTACTCAGCCATAAAAAATGAGAAATTAGAGACATTTATAGCTAAATGGATGCACATTGAGGCAATACTCTTAAGTGAACTCAATAGGACACATGTGTAAATACCGAATAGTTTCTCTGGTGTGAGAAACTGAAAGTGTAAATAAGGACTAAATGTATAATAGGTAATGTGAAATAGGAAGAAAAGGGGCAAAGGGGAAGGAAGTGGGAGGGCTAGGGGAAAGGATAGAAGGGAATGGGATTAATATGGGAAAATGGAAAAATAGGAACAAAATCTTTGTAAATAGGGAGGACTGGAGGGGTTGAAGGGAGGGCTGGGCAAGGGTGAAAAATAAGAACCAAGAGAGACTATGTAAAGGTTCAAATTTCTAATGATGAATGTCATTATATTGTATACCTAAAATGTACCAATGATTAGAATGAATAATTGATAACGTAAAATAGGAAAAAAAGGTCCAAAGGGGTAGGGGTAGTGGGAGGGGCAGGGGAAAGGAAAGAAGGGAAAGGAAAAATGATGAGAAATGGAAAAAATGGAAACAAAGTCTTTGTAAATAGGGAAGGGTGGAGGGCATGAAGGGAGGGCTAGGAATGGGGAAAAAACAAGAACCAAGATGCATTATATAAAGGTACAATTCCCAATGAGAATTGTAATTGTGTTGTATACCTACAATGTACCAATAAAAGAATTTAATACAAAAAAAAAAGCGTAACCCCAAAATAACTTAGTAAGCAAATAATCAGACACAAAAGGACAAACTCCATGTTATTCCACTTTCAAGAAATACCTAGAATAGGCAAACTCTCAGAGATAGAAAGCCAGTTAGGTGTCACCTGGGGCTTGGGGCAGGGTTGGGGGAGCCGAAGATTGTTGCTTAATGAGTACAGAGTCTCTGTTTGGAGTGATAATATTTTGAAAATAGATAATGGTGATGGTTGTACAACTCTGTGAATGTAACTCATGCTACTGAATGATACACTTTAAAATGGTTAGAATAGCAAATTTTGGGTTATAGGTATTTTATACAATTTCAGAAAAGAATTGGTAAACTAGATCTCACATAAAAGAAAGTAAGGAGAGGAAGAGGCTTCCAGGACACCATAGCACTGCTCCCAGTGCACAGGAGGAGGCTTCCAGGCCGCTGTACCACCGCTCCCACTGCAGAGGCTTCCAAGCTGCCATAGCACTGCTCCCAGCTCAGAGAAGGTGAGCCATGAAGGCGCCACCAGCATGCCCTGCCCCCATAGTAGTAAGAAGACAAATAACACACAAACAAGCCTCAAAACCACACTTCCAGATCACCTATAGCAACCCCAGAGGGAAACAAGATGGAACACTCTGATACTCAACCACCTGGACTCCCTGAACTGGCAATGAAAGAGGATATGAAAAAAAAGAAATTAGAAATAATTTCTCACATAACAGCAGAGATTGTGCTCATAGTGCAAGATATGATTAATAAATCTAGAGAGGACACAGAAAAAAAAATAGAGGACCTGAGGAACATGATGGAATCTCACCACAGGAAACAAATGGAATCAATAAAACAGATGCAAACAGATTTCCAGGTGATTAAAAACTCCATTGAAAGTTTATGCAGCAGAATGAGCCAATGTGAGGACAGAATTTCAGATATAGAAGATAACATGGCAATTAGTGACCAGGAAAAGAAAAATTTCTTTATAATTGTAAGGGACCATGAGAAATCAACCCAGCAGCTGCTACACAATGCAAAGAAGAATAACATAAGACTGATCAGAATCAATGAAGAAACAGAAGAGAGTGCAAACAACAACAACAAAAAAGGGTTCACAGAAGTGATGGCAGAAAACTTCCCAATGAGGGGAAAAGAACTTGACATAAAGATAAGGGAGGCATCTAGGACTCCAAATACCTATGATGAAAAAAAATCTACACATAGGCATATAATAGTTAGGATTCCAGAAACCCAACAGAAGAACAAAATTCAACAAGCAGTTAGAGAAAAGAAACAAATCACATACAAAGGAAAGCCCATTAGAATCACAGAAGAGTTCTCAATGCAAACCCTCAAGGCAAGAAGAGCATGGAGTGACATGTTCCAAGCCCAAAAGGAAAACAGCTTCCAACCCAGATTGATGTACCCTGCAAAACTATTTTTCAAAATTGATGGAGAAATAAGATACTTCCATGACAAAGAACACCTTAGGAACTTCTTCAATACCAAATCATCACTCAAACAATTTTTAGACAATATCTTAGGAAAAGACAATGAGGATCACAACCCCAGGAAACACAGCAGAATGAATCCATCCCGCGCGACAAGAAATTAAATGCAAAGGGGGAGAATCCAACAAAAAGAAAATGTCATGGCAATGACAAGTCAATAAGTTTCAGTTAAAACCATCAATGTTAATGGTCTCAATTCAACAATCAAAAGAAACAGACTGGTAGAATGGGTCAAGAAGCAAGATCAAACAATATTCTGCATACAAGAAACACACTTAATTCAAAAAGAAACTCATAGACTGAAAGTTAAAGGGTGGAAAACAATACGCCATGCAACAGGAACCTGAAAAAAAGCAGAAGTAGCTATCCTCTTTGTAGATCAAGTGGATTTCAAACCAACACTGATTAAGAGAGATAAAGAAAGACACTACATCCTTGTAAAGGGAACAATCCAAGAAGAAGAGATGACAATCATAAACATATGCACCAAACACTAGTGCACCCAACTGTATAAAACAAATACTAATAGACATGAAAAAATCAAATAAGCACTAATACAATAGTAGAGGGGGAACCTCAATATTGCACTGTCGCAAATAGTTAGATCAACTAGACAAAAAACAGCAACAAAATACTAGAACCCAATCAAACGCTTGAACAAATGAACTTAACAGATGTTTACAGAGTGTTCTAGCCCACAAAACCAGAATACACATTCTTTTCAGCTGCACATGAATCGTTCTCCAAAACAGACCACATATTTGCTTATAGAACATGTTTAAGTAAGTGCAAAGGAATTGAAGTTATCCCCTGTATATTATCAGACCATAGTGCAATGAAATTGGAGATCAATAGCAAAAGTAGCCGCAAGAATTTCATAAACACATGGAAATTGAACACACTTCTGAATAACCAGTGGGTCACAGAGGAAATTAAAGAAGAAATCAGACAGTCCCTTCAATTAAATGACATGACAATACAACATATCAGAATCTATGGGACACAATGAAAGAAGTCTTACGAGGGAAATTTATAGCAGTGAATACTCATATTAGGAAAACAGAGCAAACCCAATTAAACAACCTGATGCCAAACTTCAAGCTTCTAGAAAAAGAACAGAACAACCCCAAAACTCATACAAAGGAGGAAATTATAAAGATCAGAGCAGAAATCAATGCATTGCAGACTAAGAGAATGACACAAAAAATTAATGAAGCCGAGAGTTGGTTCTTCAAAAAAATAAACAAAATTGACAAAGCCTTAGCCAACCTTATCAGAAAAAGGAAAGAGGTCCTGGGATTTAGTTCAGTGGTTCCACAGCCTACGTTGAAAGCGCAAGGACCCAATTTTGATCCCTGATACCAGAAAAAAAAAAGGAAAGAAAAGGCCCAAATCCATGCAATTAGGAATGAAAAAGATGAAATTACAATGGACCCAGTAGAAATCCAGAGGATCATCAATACCTACTTTCAGAACCCATACGCCAATAAGGTAGAAAACACAGAAGAAATGGACACATTCCTAGATACACATGAATTACCATAGTTGAACAAAGAAGACCTAAGAATTCTAAACAACCAAATATCAACCAATGAAATTGAAAAGGTAATTAAAAATTTACCAACTAAGAAAAGCCCGGGCCCTGATGGCTTCACTGCTGAATTCTACAAGATATTTAGAGAGGAACTGCTGCCACTACTGTTTAAACTCTTCAGTGAAATTGAAAGGGAAGCAATACTCCCAAATTCATTCCTGGAAGCAAGCATCACCTTGATCCCCAAAGCAGAGAAAGACCCAACCAAAAAGAGAACTATAAGCCAATCTCACTAATGAACATAGATGCAAAAATCCTTAATAAGATACTGGCAAGTAGAATGCAGAAGATCATCAAGATCATACACCCTGACCAGGTGGGATTCATCCCAGGGATGCAGGGATGTTTCAACATACGCAAATCAATCAGTGTAATACACTATGTCAATAGAGCCAAGGACAAAAACCATATGATTATCTCAGTAGATGCAGAAAAAGCATTTGACAAAATCCAACATGTGTTTGTGATAAAAACCCTACAAAAATTGGAATAAATAGTCTCTACTTCAATCTGACAAAACCCATCTATGAAAAACCAACAGCCAATATCATACTAAATGGTCAAAAACTGAAATCCTTCACACTAAAATCAGGAACAAGACAAGGGTATCCACTATCACCACTCCTGTTCAATATAGTTTTGGAAATATTAGCCATGGCAATTAGACAAGGAAAAGAAATAAAAGGAATAAAGATATGAAATGAAGGAATCAAATTGTCATTATTTGCAGATGACATGATACTCTATATAGAAGACCCCAAGAACTCGACCAAAAGTCTTCTAGACTGAAAAAAAAACCTCTTGAGACTTAATAACCAAATTCAGTAAAGTAGCTGGATACAAGGTCAACACACAAAAATCCATAGCTTTCCTCTACATGAACAACAGACTCACTGAAACAGAAATAGGGCAAAGAGTTCCTTTCACAATAGCATCCAAAACACTGAAATACCTAGGAATCAACTTCACAAAAGAAATCAAAGACCTCTTCTCTGAAAACCATACCACTCTGAAAAGAGATTTTGAAGAAAATATCAGAAAATGGAAAGACATTCCTTGCTCCTGGTTAGGAAGAATCAACATAGTGAAAATGGCCATACTTTCAAAACTGCTATATAGATTCAATGCAATCCCAATTGAAATTTCCACAACATACTTCATGGACCTTGAGAAAACAATCCAAAAATTCATCTGGAACAAGAAGAGACCCAGAATAGCAAAAGCAATTCTAGGCAACAGAGACAGAGACAACCCCCAACTTGAAACTATATTGCAAAGTGACTATGATAAAAGAGCATGGTACTGGCCAAGAAACAGACCAGGACCAGTGGAACAGATTAGAAGATGCAGAAACAACTCCAGACACACTCAGCCACCTCATCTTCGACAAAGGAGTCAACCACCCTCACTGGAGGAAAGATAGCCTCTTTAATAAATGGTGCTGGAAAAAAATGGGTTTCAACTTGCCAAAAGACTAAAACTAGACCTATATCTCTCACTATGTACTAAACTAACTCAAAATAGATTAAAGATATAATTATTAAAACAGAAAAGTTGAACTGGCTGGAACAGAGGTTAGGTAGAGCTCTTGAAGACATTGGCATGGCAAAAGATTTTATGAACAAAACCTCAGATGCCCGTGAACTAGCACAAACTATCAAGTGGGATCTCTTCTTATTAAAAAGCTTCTGCACAGCAAGAGAAACCACCAACAGTGTGAAGAGACAACCCACAATGTGGGAAAAATTTTCACCTGCTTTTCCTCAGACAAACATCTACTATCTAGAATGTATAAAGAATTTAAAAAATCAGACCTCCTAAATTTAAAGACCCAATCCAAAAATGGGCATCTGAAATGAACAGACATTTCTCAAAGAATTAGAAATAGCAAATAAACATATGAAAAAATGTTCAACATCTCAACATCACTGGTCTTTTTAGAGATGGAAATGAAATCAATGCTGAGATTTCACCTCACTCTAGAAAGAATGGCTGCTATCATGAAATCAACCAATAACAAATGCTGGTGGGGCTGTGGGGAAAGAGGAACCCTGCTCTACTGTTGGTGGGAGTGCAAACTGGTGCAACTACTGTGGAAATCAGTATGGAGATACCTCAAAGAAGTAGGACTGGAAATCCCATCCACCCAGCTATTCCCCTGCTGGTTATCTTCCCCAAAGAATTAAAAGAATGATACCACAGTGATATATGCACACCCGTGTTCATAGAAGCAGAGTTTGTAATAGCTAAAACTTGGAAACAGCTCAAATACCCATCAACTGGAGACTGGATAAAGAAAATGTGGTTTTTTAATAAAATGGAGTACTACTCAGCCATTAAAAGCCTGAGAAATTAAAGATATTTATAACTAAATGGATGCACATTGAGGCGATACTCTTAAGTGAAATAAATAGGACACACGTGTAAATACCGAATAGTTTCTCTAGTGTGAGAAATTGAAAGTGTCAAGAAGGACTAAAAGGTATAATAGATAATGTGAAATAGGAAGAAAAGGGGTAAAGGGGAAGGGGAATTGGGAGGGGTAGGGGAAAGGAAAGAAGGGAATGAAATTAATATGAGAAAATTAAAAACTGGAAACAAAGTCTTCGTAAATAGGGAGGGATGGAGGGGTTGAAGAGACGGCAGGGGAAGGGGAAAGAAACAAGAACCAAGAGAGACTATGTAAAGGTGCAAATAAACAAATAAAAGGAAATTAGCCCTGAGAGAGGTAAACAGTCAAGTTTAACCCCAGGGATTTAGCCCAGCAAAGTGGTATTTAAAATGCATAGCTTTACAACTTTGATTTTTGACAAATAATAGCCTATAAGGAAACAAGGTTGCCCTCCAAAAAAATGCAGGTAGCTAATGATCAATGGCATTTCCCTTGAAGAGGGAAAAGGGTGTTCTTAGGACTCAGGAGAGGCTGATGCAACATCCTCTGCTCATGTAGTGACACTGGAGTACAGTTACACCCTCCCCAGACAGCTCACGGATCAACCACAGAAAGAGAATGAAGGGCTGGCCCAAGTGAACTGACTTAATGCAGCATTTTTTGAGTGATATGTGGCTGTGGTGTGATACTAGCAGTGGAAAGGACTCTCAGGGTCATTTTCCGTCCTTTTGACTTGAAACAGGACAGCAAATAAGTCATCTCAAGCTGAGAACTTACACCTTTTCTGACAACCTCCAAAAAGATCCCCTCAGTGTCTAATCCCTGTCTCTTAGATAAGAATTTAAAATGCTCCTTTTGTTCTGCCTAATTAGAATCAGGCAGAAAGCCACCACCATCTTCTTGTTAGGTTCTAAATTTCACATCTGTCTTTCACAACCCAGAGTCTAGAAATGGATCAAGTGCTCCAGGCAGGAGGTAAGTGGGGGGGGTGTGTGTGTCTTGCTTCTCCTTCATGTCAGGATTAAGGCAGGAAAGCAGAGCCAAGATATTTAGTAGGGAAATGAGGGGATGTACCAAGGAATGAGATCAAACACAAGTGTGGGGGGAGCTGGGCAAGGTCTGGAAGTGAGAGTCAGAGGAACAGAGAAAGTCTCACCAAGGTGCCTTATTGAAGTCCTGACATGGACTGTGAGCATCTCTGACATTGTAGGGAAACCTAAGGAACCTTGCATGTCTAGATATCAGAGTGGATCATAATGGAAAAACCCATGGAGGGGTCGAAGATAGCCATACCCTGGCAGCCTCATGGGCCACAGCCACACACCATGGAGCATCTGGAGCCATTGCTAATCAAGGGCCAAAAAGAGAGAAGAGTGATGACTCAAAAGCACAGCAGAGGCAAACAAGGACCATCTGGCACCTGCTATACATCTCTGCTTCTGTGCATCACTATAATGGTCACACAACACTTCATGAATAACAGCTGGTGATTTACTCCCTTCTTCCAAATTTCACATGCTTCTCCCTGACCAAATCTGACTGTGAACCATGTAGAGTTACTGACACAGTCAATTTGAAAATCATAATGCATATAAGCCATCATTGTTCTGTATCTTATAAGTAATGTGTAGATTTAAGCTTTTAAAAAACATCAGAAGTGTTCCTTAAATCTAGTACAGCATGCTCTTATCCACTCTATTCTTGCCCTGTTAAGGGTGAATGAAAGATTGATTGTTGATTTTTGTAAGTATTTCACTTTTTCTCTCCTGACCCTGTTTCACTTCATAATTGATGGTAGAAAAGATAGCACTTTATTATGCCCTATCACATCAGGCTGAGTCACAAGGCTGTCATCCCACATTTCCAGTGCAATTGGAGAGCATTATCTATCAGCAAATTGAGCAGTTTCTAAATTGACTGCCTTTATTACTGTCTAAAATCCAGAAGTAGATTTTTGTTTGCAGTGATAAAAGTTTGCAAACAACCAAAATGTCCACCATTAGAAAAGTGGTTAAATAAGTTATGAAACAAATATGTAGTAGGATACTGTATAGAGTTCAGGGGAAAAAGTGAGACCTTGTATTTATTATGGAGCCACCATATATTATTTTGTTAAGCGAAAAAAGCAATGTGAGAATAGTATATGTGGCACCATTTAGCAAAGGATTGCATATATCTTTTGCCTCCAGGGAAAGTGATTGGAAGGGGAATCACTTAGGAGAAAGAATATATGACCTTTAAATTTTGCACCATAGGTTTGTATTGCTTATTAGATAGATAGACAGACAGACAGACTCACAAGGGTCTGCCTTGTGATATAGTATGATCTGGCATATAAAACCCCAGATCTTTGTTTTGGTATCAATGATGCCCAGGAGAAAGAATGTTATAGTAATCTATAACATAATTAGAAAAATAAATTCTCATATTGGGTCAAGGTACCAAAGTGTAAACACACACAAAAGACATGGGGAAAAAAATCCTACCTCTTCCATTTCACTCTTCATTATACTAAATATTTTAATATATGTTTATATATTTTGTCACATGAATTTAAAGATAGAAGAAAATTAAGTTATAAATTTTCTCTCTGATACATCTATTTCAAATCTCAGAAAGAAGCCCCCTCTCCTGTTTATAAGAATCAGTTATTAAAGGAAGGAGAAGGTTATTAATAATCTAGGTCAGTTAAGAGGCTTATTCTGCCCCCTCTACTCTTCCTGGACCACCTGCTACAGGAGGATTGGATTTGCTGTTTTCCCTTTGTAATTTATTTCATCTGTCTAAATTATGTTTCCCTCTTTAATTCCCCCCAGATGTTTCACAGGTGCTTAACTTCTGAGCTCCTCACTAAAAAGACACATGTCCTTTCTCATATGTATCTATGGATAAGAAACAAACTGTGTTTTGCATGAGATCTTATACAAATCACAGCTTCAAGAAGAGCACATCAGTATGAGCCTGAGGTTGGCACTGATTTCCTCTGAATGGAGACTTCTCTTTTACATGAGCCCTGACTCTCCCTCTCCATTTCCTCCTAAACCTTTACTAGCTAATGTCCACATTCAAAGTACTTAAAGTGATCATTATGAAAGGGATGTGGAACCCAATCACATAAATAGGGACTTTCTCCTGTAGTACTGTACTACCTTGACCATCTACTTATTAATATGCAGAGCTAAAGGCACTAAAAATTATTATATTGACATTTTTTTAAATGATTATCAGATTTCTTTCATGTAAACCTGCCCTTGCATTTTCTTCCTTTTCAGTGCCTCATCCATGTGCAAAAGAACATTCATTCTTTTTTTTTTTTTTTTCCAGTACTGGGGATTGAACTCAGGACCTTCACACTGAGCCACATTCCTATTCCTTTTTTATTTTTTATGTTGAGACCAAGTCTTGTTAAATCATTAAATATCCCAGGCTGGGCTTGAACTTGTGATCTTCCTGCCTTAGTCTCCCAGAGTGCTGGGATTAAAGGCCTGTGCCACCATGCCTGGCAACACTCATTCTTTGTAAAACTGCTGGCTCTACTACCAGCACTGTACAACTGTCTCAATTTCAGGCACCTGGAGGTGAGGGCTGTGCTAGCATATCCATGCAGCTGCATCTCCAGTTCTCAATTTAGTCTATAGTTTCCTATTATTCTTTTAGAGCATGAGAAGCTGACTTATCACAGCTGTCTCCCATCAGAAATGGTTTATTTAGAGGACTCTGAGGAATAGAAAAGGTTGATGCTCTGAACACCAGCACTAGTGTCTTCCCACACCTCTTTCCCTTCCCCAGGTAGAAAACTGCTGAAGATCAGAATGAAGCTCATCTCTTATTGCATTTCCTCTGCTTCACTTCATTTAGCTGCTGGACTTTGTGCTGCTCTTTTTAACTTGGAACTTTGGCACTTGCTTTCCCTCTACCTAGAATGATCTTCTCCTAAAGAAAGAGCAGAGCTCACTCCTTCATTTTCTTCCTGTCATTATTCCAGTGCTGCTTTTATTGGTCACCCTGTTTGACATTACCATCCCTAGAGCTTCCTTTCCACTTTCCTGCTTAATTTTTATCTAAGGTCCTTCATCTTATATATTTTAACTTTTGCTATTTTATCATTCTGTTAAAAAAGTCACATGAGAACAGAGAATTTTGTCTCTTTTTTTCACTGCTGTACTCCCTTTTCCTGGTACACAGTAGATGCTTTGTCCCGAAAGAATTAGTGAATTCTAGTTCTCCTTCCCTTTTTGATGATTGAGCTAACTTAAGACATTGCCATGGAGATATGGAGATGGGTCAGTTCCAAGGAGCAAGAGCCAATACTGACCAATTACTAGTAGATTTTAAGCATTTTGTATTTTGACTCATCATTTTGTCTGTCTAGCACCATTGTGGCTCCACCCAAACTATTTTTGGAGCCTACTCTCCATTCTTCTGAGACCATCTCCTTGACAACTCCATCCACATGGCTACCACAGGAGCTTCTGTGTAGCCCACCAGGAGTCCAGCCCTTGACTTTCATTGCTGGATGTGAAAGTACACCTCTTACTTGCACAGGAGAAAGGATCTGCCTCAGAAAACTTGGAATCTAGATCAGAAGCTCAATGTTCAACCTGATCATTCCATTGAACTGAGAAAATACAAGCCTAGAGCTACTGTTGACAAGCAAAGCTTTCATTTGTCTGGACTGTCAAACAGAGCAGGCTGGTCCGCAGCTGACAGCAGAGTGGAACATCATGTATAGAGGCACAAAGGTATGACCCCGATGTGGTCTTCATGACCTCAGAGTCTGATATCAGTTCACTTATGAGAGTCAGCTGCACTCCTATCCTTCAGTTTTAAAGTACCCTTCTATCCTTACACTGCATTCTCCCTTTTAAAAAAAGATAGGGGGTGGGGATGCAGCTCAGTGGTAGAGCACTTGCCTAATATGCATGCGACCTGAGTTCCATCCACACTACAACAATGTAAAACAAACAACAACAACAAAAGACCCGCTAAAGATGGCTGTCTATCACTAGTTAAGAAAACTATTATCTCGTTTAAAGGCTGCCAGAAACTTGAGGAGGTAGCTAATCTCTGAGTTTGCAGATGAGGAAATCTCAGTAAGGTCATGTGCTTCACCAAATTCCTGTTGGGAAGTGACAGAGCTGGATTTTTCAAGGGAGATTGGAAGTCGGCACTCCAGAGATTGTATGGACTTCCACTCTTGCAACTCAGTCAAGTTCAGCCATCTTGAAAAGCTTTTTGTCATGGAGATTTTTACACACACAAAGTAGAGTAATACTGTACAATGGCTCCCCATGTACGTGTGAACCAGCTTCAATCACTGTTCAGCTTCATTAGCCTTGTTTCTTGATGGTCATCTAAGAAGTGGACAAAACAATATTAGAAAAACAAACTCACAAAGACAAAAACAAGCTTGGTAGGATTTCAGGCATCAAAGTAGGTTCTAAATTAATATTGTGTGTTGATCCTTCATAAAGAACAGCAGACAAAGAAGAGACTCTGGGCTCAAGGGGCTAAGCCACCAAGCCATGCAGTTTGTACATGAGTGTAGAGTGCCATTAGAGGCAGGAGGGAGGAGGTGGAGAGGATGCGGGGGGAGATAGGGAGAGAGAGAAGGAAAAGTAGAAGAGGAGGTGGAGAAAGAAGAAGGGAGAGGAGAGGAGAAGGATGAGAGGAGGGGAGGGGAGAGGAGAAAAGGAGAGGGGAGAGGAGACCTCTCCAGATCCCGTGAAAATTGCCAAGTATTGAAAGGCTTTTTAGAGTTAAAGGAAATGCAAAACACAGCACCCCCTAAAACATATTGCATGTCTGTAACAACCAGGTAAGATTAATACTCAGATGTTGGTGTCTAAGATGTGTCTTCAGAGACCTCAGTATCAGGATTCATTTGCTTTGACCTTGCTCTGATCCTGCCACCTCTGGTTAATGATTCACAAGTGACACCTTGGTAACCACTGAAGGACTCTCTCCCTGTTCTCTTTAAGGGTAGGAACTGATCCTGTCCTTGGGGACAGTCCCATCACCCCTGATTACAGCTGCACCCAGGACAGTGTTGGAGCTGACTGGAGCTTTGTTCAATGAGATGGCAGGTTCCCCAGCCTGACACTCTGCTGACAGCTGCTGTTTCCTTTCTCTCTCCCTCTGTCTCTCCCTCATGCCAGAAGGACATTTATGTAAGCACCACTGGCTCAGCACTGAGTAAACCAAGATAAGAAATGAAATGGCTGCACTCAGCAGGGTGGTGGTACACATTTCCCCACACTGTGGGACCAGCCCAGAGCTGAGAGTCATTCAGGAAGTTCCCCGTCCCAGGGGGTTTTCCTCCCACCACAGGTCTTTGGTGCCCAGGATCTTATTGTGGAATGAAGCCAGCTGCCAGCCCTAATATCTGTCTCATGGGGAAGCTGTGAGGATCAAAGGAGATTGTGAATGGGGAGACATGTTGTTAAAGGCAAAGTACCATACCACTTAAAAGACCCTCACCATTTAAAAGATCATCATCTCCCCTTCTTTCCTCTTTGTTCCTGGGAGCCTGCCTTCCACATCTCAGACTTAAATTCAGGTCTTTTTCCTGAGGAGGAAAACTCCATTCAGCATTTATTTCTGAATGACAGCCACTTCTGAAAAGAATCCACTAATATTTATAATTCTCATGCGAAAATGTGTCAAACAAACTTAGCAAGCTTCCCATGAATTCTCTGTGACTAGCAACCAAAGCAGAAAAAAAGAGCATATGGAATTTATGGTTATTAAATAGCAATTTGATCTGAATTAACAAGCAAGTTTGCTTATTTTTCCAAATATGAACCTAGTACAATTATTATTGCCTGGAAGTGGGGGTAAAGAATACTTTCACTACTTGTGTTTTAATATGGTGTTTCTATTTTTTTCCAGAATAAAATCTTTATTCCTGGCAAAGAGAGAACAATTGAGTCTAGTGCATATGCCCTCTCTCAATACAGAATCATCTCTATGCCTTTGCCTTTTCCAGCTGAAAAACCTTCAAACTTCAAGATTCTTTCCTCCCTACTGGGCACATTGTCTCAAGCATCACAGCAGTAAAATTTTCTCCAAAGGACTCTGCTCTGATGGGGAACCTTGTGGGAAGTCTGAATAGAAAGAAGCCAGAGAATAAAAACCATCTTTTCTATTAAGCTCTTGCTTCCATTCCAGGGATACCAATTTCCATCCACCATAAAGAACTTTCAAGCACTCAGAGCTGTCAGAAGGTGAGAGCAGCCTCTCTCAGAGGAAACCAGCTCCTCACTACCCAGCTGTGGGCAGCCACTTATAAATGGTGCTGTACAGGGAAATTAAATGTACAAAAAGGGGCTAGGAATAGTTGAACCAAGTGTCCTTCCAGTTCTTGAAGCCTGTGAATCTACAAGAGTGCTGATCAATTTCATAAAATCTATAAGAGGTACCCTCTGTGGTATTAAGTAAACTGAAAATATCCTAAAAGTATATTTTTCATTGACACCAATAATTTCTTCCTTTGGATTAAGCTTTCACATTTTTCTTTTTTAAAGTGTTGTTTTGTTTTGTTTGAAAGGGGTAGTAATTTTAAAACTTCATCCTTGAGATGAAAAAATTTACAAAGAGCTTTTTTTCCCTCCTCTTCTGAGAGAAAAGATGGAAACCCCATACAATCATTGAGTGGAAAGCAAAAAAAGAAAAAAGGAGAAAGAATAAAGAAGGCAGGTGGGCCAGTGGACTACCCAGGAAGACTATGAGAAACTTTGCCCCTACCACAATTATTTGAGAACAAGTCTAATGAGAGCTGTGAGTTTGGAATTTCTCAAATATTTGCACCATATGCGTTAGAAAGTTTTCCTCCCTAACATCCACTTGTCCCACAACTTTACCTGGGTAATCTCAGCATCGATTCTACCTTTCCAGCTCCCCATCACCTCCCTGAACTGTACCTCTCACTTCAGCTAAAGGAATAAGATTCTAGGGTTGTCAGCAGGGAGGGAAATTCCCCCTCTTTAACAGGCATGACTTGAACTCTTATCTCTGCCCTGGCACCTCCTCCGCTCCCTTAACCTATTTTAAGAGTTCAGGGGAAATACAAGTAGGAAAAGGCTTTGCTAATAGACATACAAGATTCTGTCTTTGCAGCCATGGGCAAGCTAACCACTCTGTCTGTCCACCTGGAAGCTGGGTACAAAAATATCTCCCTCTGAAGTTAGCCTGTCATGTAATAGATACTCCTGTCAATCAGGGCCCAGTTTGGACATTAATAACATGTATACTTAAATTGTTTGTTTGTGAAGATTTTCATGTGTGAATAATTTATAAATCCATGGGCAGGGTTAAGCCTCAGAAGCCTAGACAGTGTTAAGCCCCATACATTCATCTAAATGCAGTAAGCTAGAAGTCTCAGAGGGACTTAAAATTAAATATATATCAATATCATAATTCCATCCTAAGTATATAAATGCATTAAAGGTATAGAAAACACATGTTAAGTTTACATTTAAATTTCCCCAAAAACCTATTACTCAGAGACTGGTAAATTCCTTATAGAATTTTCTACATAAAAAATACACATAGGCAAAAATGAGTTCATGTAACCCCTAGGCACTGTACCCTCTCTGAGTTACGGAGAAGATTTTTCTCTAAAATGGACCTCATGCGGTTGTTATGATTACCAAGTGCATTATTACACATGAAACTCTTAAACACTCAATAAACATGAACCGTTGGTTTTTCATTTAACAACATATGAGTTGGTTGAAGCTATATTATGTGTCAGACATTGTCCACAAGGATTTCACATCTATTAATTCAATAAATGAATCCACTGGTGGATTCATGCCCAAAAAGCCTATGAATAAAATAAAACTATTATCAGCTCTCTCTTACCCTCATCAAGAGCCAAGATCAGGGTCGTGGATGATAAATAACAATATTAACAATGCCTTTCAAATTTCTCTTAGCTTTTACAATGTATTTGGCAATATCTCCAAAAATTTGTTTTTTGGGTTTTCGTTTTGTTTTTTTAACTATGTTTTTATCTGGCTAAAGTTAAAATAAGCTTTTTTCTGGCCAGGAAAATTCTCTGAAGAACACAGGTATTCACACGAACTGTAAAGTGATCAGTTTAGGAGAAGCAAGACATTCTAGTAACTAGGTATTTGAGTTCAGAGCAGGCATTGGTTTTAAGCCTGTCTCTTACCTGGCTGTTTGACATTAAGCATCTTGAAACCTCATTTTTCGATCTGTCCTCTCTGTCCTGCAAGATTGTTAAGGGAAAAAGCATTAGAGAATGTCAGCGTCTTGCTGACAATATAAAGGTTTACACAGGTGGGAGTAGTTTATTTATTTCTTGTCAGAGAGCCAAACTCTAAGGTGAAAAGGGCTTTTTACCTCCCACACAGGTCATGGCTAATTGTTCCTCCAGCAAGAAGCCTGATGTTCTGACTGCCCTTGCCACTCTCTTTTGTGTCAAAGCTGGATTATATCCTGTGTTCCCTGCACATGGCACACATCACTGGCCTGTGACAAACTATGGGAAAGGAAAAAGCTCCTTCCGTGCCTAAAGCCCTCTTTCTGTATTCCTTCAGTATTGTCTTGTCTAAAAGGCTTTGATGAATTCAATGTGCCAATGGCCATGTACAATTACCTGGAGTCTCATTAGCAGTGGCAATCATCATTATAATTGAAAAGTAACATTTGTTGAACATGTAATAGGTATTAGGCATTGTGAAGTGTTCTTTGAAAACAAAATCAAATTTAAAACTTCCCACAACCCAATGAAATAGATCGTTTTATTATTCCCATTGTACAGATGAGAAACCAGGCTTAGCAAGATTAAGTAACTGCCCAACTACATTGCTAAGAAGTGAAAGAATCAAGAAGCTAATTTTGGATCTCACCCATAGTAGGGCTCAGTAAATACAGAATGGATGCATCAAAACTTAATCAGAGAGATAAACATGGTTACTATCTTGTGAAATATTTATATGGAATTTGACTCTGAAGCCTGTACTTGTGAATACACTCCAGCTGTCGGTCATTTTTCCCTAATTTGATACCTTTGACCTCAGAGATTTCCCTACAGACCCACTATATGGAAATCTGTTTCTGCAAAGTGTGCAGATAAGTGAAGTCAGAGTTGACCTTCCGCTTTTCTTAAAACATTACTTTTTCTACTCACCCTTTTCCCTATTGCTTAAAAAAGAAATCATTACATCACTACATTTTCTCACCTATGAAAGCCTTTTTAAGTACCAGCCACCTTTACTTCAACACCCTGGGACCCCAGGAGTGCCAGAGAGAGGTGTGGTAAGGAAAGAAAATATATCAAAGTGAAGAATGAATGCCTGATAAGCTCATTAGCACCCAGGAACAGAGAAGGAAGCTGCTATTTTTATCAAATGTACCTTCACTTAAATAAATTTCAGAGGAACTTGGCATAAAAACAGTTCTTTTGGAAATTTTTGTTCTTCCTAATAAGGGCTGGCTATCTTAAGTGCCCCTTCTATTCCAGTTGTTATACTCAGACACAAAACATGCAAGGTTGGGAAGGCTCCTGTGCATTTACATTTCTTCTCTCATGAAATCTCCACCTCAATTATTTGCTTTCAGTTCTAATGCAGGCTTGACAGAAAGCATCTACAATCTCTGCAGCTCCACAGCCAGGAAACAGGGCTTCACCTCTTCCCTGTGGCCTCCCAGGTGAACTCTGGTCACTCAGTGTGGTTTCAGTGACATGAGTCCATTAGCTAAGGCTAGCTCATGGCCCAGTGCATGGTGGAATTAAATTAACTTAATAAGAATATGCATATACTCATGTGTTGTTTCCCTCACACAACTTTGCCACTACCTTACAGACACTCCAGAACCACTTCCTGGTCTGATTGTCATATCCATTTTCAACCCTGGGACCAAGATTTTTGTCTCAAACACAAGACTCAAAGCCAGACTGTTATTGTGTTGACCACTTGTATTTAGAGAGTTAGTTCCCATTACAGAGAGAGAGAGAGAGAGAGAGAGAGAGACTGACTCAGGAACTTACACACATGACACTTACTGGTTGTTTCCAATAAAAACCAAAAGCAAACTTAAACAAATACTTTTCTCTCCATATTTTCCCACAAAAACAAATTTGGAGAAAATTTTTATGCCTTTTTATCTTATAAGCTAGTTTAGCCAGAATCTCAAAAATTATCTGCTTCTTGACCATTTCAATTGCTAACCATTTTTGAAGATTTGACAAAATGCATTCGCAAATCGTAAATGACTACTTTGTGATACAGCTATGCAGCTATTAATCTGATTAGTGTTCAGAGCTGTTTATTCCACTCTGAGTATAATAGTGACAACTAGTAACAACCCACATAACCAAAAGGAGGGACTTGCTCAAGTAAACTGCGGTGCCACCAAATCCATCAGTCAAAAACACATAGTAAAAATATGTGTTGATGTGCAAAATATTAACCACTTATTTCAAAGTGGAAAATGTGCTACAAAATTGCATGCACACTATGGTTCTATTCCTAGGAAAAAAATCCATCTGTGGTACTCTGTGTATCTCTCTATTTAATAGAAGTGCTAGACAGGTATGTGCCAAAAGGCATGTACAAGTTAACAATCTGTCTCTACATGACAGATTTTTTTCATTGTTTTTTTCTGTCCCTGAATATGTATTGCTTTTGCAATGAGGACAAAATAAATGCTGCATTCCTTTTATTTTTAATTTTAAGTAGATTTTATTGGGTTTATTGTAAATCCTAAAGATATACAAACAAAAGGGACCATATCTCTACCTTCAGGATACTTATATTCACACAGGGGGCACCCATGTTGAAGTTCAGACCAGTCTTACATAATCAGGACGTTTTAGGGGCTGGTGATACTGGAGTTTAGCTGTCGAGGCACACTTGCTTATGGGAATCCATTATCTTATTCACATCACTAGTCATTCTACTAAGTTCTATTTCAAAATTACTCTTAAAAGAAAAAGTGGTGCTTTTTATTTCCTCTCTCATCACTGAAATCCTGGAAATGAGTTAAGAAGAGGATCCTGGGTCAGGCCTGGCTGTCTCTCCACTTCAGCTTCTACTTGGTTTGCAGTCCAGGTGAAAGTTCTCTGTTCCAACTGTGCAAAAACAAAACAAAACAAAACAACAAAAAAAACATGGTGCCCAAGAGACCAAGGCCAAAATCATCCCCTGAAGATTGGTCTCACATTTCCTTGCAAGCTCCTTTGGGGTGTAGGAAGCCACTTTTTGAAGATATATCCATTTCTTTTTTTAAAATTTGTATTAAATTATTTTATTGGTACAATGTAGGTATACAACACAATTACATTTCTCATTGGGAATTGTACCTTTACATAACGCATCTTGGTTCTTATTTTTTCCCCATTCCTAGCCCTCCCTTCACCCCCTCCACCCTTCCCTATTTACAAAGACTTTATTTCCATTTTTTCCATTTCTCATCATTTTTTCCTTTCCCTTCGTTCCTTTCCTCTGCCCCTCCCACTACCCCTACCTCTTTGGACCTTTTATTCCTATTTTACATTACCGATTATTCATGCTAATCATTGGTACATTTTAGGTATACAATATAATGACATTCATCATTGGAAATTTGCACCTTTACATAGTCTCTCTTGGTTCTTATTTTTCACCCTTGCCCAGCCCTCCCTTCAACCCCTCCATTCCTCCCTATTTACAAAGATTTTGTTCCTATTTTTCCATTTTCTCATATTAATCCCATTCCCTTCTATCCTTTCCCCTAGCCCTCCCACTTCCTTCCCCTTTGCCCCTTTTCTTCCTATTTCACATGACCTATTATACATTTAGTCCTTATTTATACTTTCAGTTTCTCACACCAGAGAAACTATTCGGTATTTACACATGTGTCCTATTGATTTCACTTAAGAGTATTGCCTCAATGTGCATCCACTTAGCTATAAATGTCTCTAATTTCTCATTTTTTATGGCTGAGTAGTACTCCATTTTATAAAAAAAAAAACACATTTTCTTTATCCAGTTTCCAGTTGATGGGCATTTGGGCTGTTTCAAAGTTTTAGCTATTACACACTGCACTGCTATGAACATGGCTGCACATATATCACTGTAGTATGATTCTTTTACTTCTTTGGGGAAGATCCCCAGCAGTGGAATAGCGGGGTCAAATGGGACTTCCAGTCCTAGTGAAGATTTTTTCATGTATTTCTTTGCTATTTCTACTTCTTTGTCTGAGAAATGTCTGTTCATTACAGAGGCCCATTTTTGGATTGGGTCTTTAAATTTGAGAGGTCTGATCTTTTTAAGTTCTTTATAGATTCGAGATAGTAGGCCTTTGTCTGAGGAAGAGCAGGTGAAGATTTTTTTCCCACTTTGTGGGTTGTCTCTTCACACTGCTGGTGGTTTCTCTTGCTGTGCAGAAGCCTTTTAATAAGAAGAGATCCCATTTGTTGATTGTTTGTGCTAGTTCACAAGCATCTGAGGTTTTGTTCATAAAATCTTTTCCTACACCAATGTCTTCAAGGGTTCTACCTAACCTCTGTTCCAACTGGTTCACAGTTTCTATTTTAATATTTAGATCTTCAATCCATTTTGATTTTAGTTTAGTGCATGGTGAGAGATACAGGTCTAGTTTTAATCTTTGGCAAGTTGAAGCCCAATTTTTCCAGCACCATTTATTAAAGAGGCTGTCTTTCCTCCAGTGAGGGTATTTGGCTCCTTTGTCGAAGATGAGATGGCTGAGTGTGTATGGCGTTGTTTCTGCATCTTCTAATCTGTTCCACTGGTCCTCAAGCCTGTTTCATTGCCAGTACCATGCTGTTTTTATCACAGTAGCTTTGTAGTATAGTTGCAGGTTGGGGATTATGATACCCCCTGCCATGTCTCTGTTACCTAGAATTGCTTTTGCTATTCTGGGTCTCTTCTTGTTCCAAATGAATTTTTGGATTGTTTTCTTGAGGTCTGTGAAGTATGCTGCTGGGATCTCAAATGGAATTGCATTAAATCTATATAGCAGTTTTGGAAGTATGGCCATTTTCACTATATTAATCCTTCCTACCCAGGAGCAGGGGATGTCTGTCCATTTTCTGATATCATCTTCAATCTCTCTTTTCAGAGCACCATAGTTTTCAGAGAAGAGGTCTTTGATTTCTTTCGTTAGGATGATTCCTAGGTATTTCAGTTTTTTGGGTGCTATTGTGAAAGGAATTATTTGCCCTATTTCTCTCTCAGTGAGTCTGTCATTGGTGTAGAGGAAAGCTATTGATTTTTGTGTGTTGACCTTGTAACCAGCTACTTGACTGAATTTGGTTATTAAGTCTAGAAGACTTTTGGTGGAGTTCTTGGGGTCTTCTATATAGAGTATCATGTCATCTGCAAATAATGATAATTTGACTTCTTCATTACCTATCTTTATTCCTTTTATTTCTTTCTCTTGTCTAATTGCTGTGGCTAATGTTTCCAGAACTATATTGAACAAGAGTGGTGATAGTGGATATCCTTGTCTTATTCCTGATTTTAGTGTGAAGGATTTCAGTTTTTGACCATTTAGTATGATATTGGCTGTTGGTTTTTCATAGATGGCTTCTATCAGTTTGAGGTAGAGACCATCTATTCCAATTTTTTGTAGGGTTTGTATGATAAACGCATGTTGGATTTTGTCAAATGATTTTTCTGTGTCTATGGAGATAATCATATGGTTTTTGTCTTTGGCTCTATTGATATAGTGTATTACATTGATTGATTTTCATATAGTGAACCATCCCTGCATCCCTGGGATGAATCCCACTTGATCAGTGTGTATGATCTTCTTGATGATCTTCTGCATTCTGTTTGCCAGTATCTTATTAAGGATTTTTGCATCTATGTTCACTAGTGAGATTGGCCTATAGTTCTCTTTTTCAGTTGGGTCTTTCTCTGCTTTGGGGATCAAGGTGATGCTTGCTTCCAGGAATGAATTTGGGAGTATTGCTTCCCTTTCAATTTCATTGAAGAGTTTAAACAGTAGTGGCAGCAGTTCCTCTCTAAATGTCTTGTAGAATTCAGCAGTGAAGCCATCAGGGCCCAGGCTTTTCTTAGTTGATAAGTTTTTAATTACATTTTCAATTTCATGGGTTGATATTGGGTTGTTCAGAATTTTTAGGTCTTCTTCGTTCAACTTTGGTAATTCATATGTATCTAGGAATCTGTCCATTTCTTCTGTGTTGTCCATCTTATTGGAGTATAGGTTCTGGAAGTAGGTATTGATGATCCTCTGGATTTCTGCTGGGTCTGTTGCAATTTCACCCTTTTCATTCCTAATTGCATGGATTTGGGCCTTTTCTTTCCTTTTTCTGACAAGCTTGGCTAACGGTTTGTCAATTTTGTTGATTCGTTCAAAGAACCAACTCTTGGCTTCATTGATTTTTTGTATTGTTCTCTTAGTCTCCATTGCATTGATTTCTCCTCTGATCTTTATAATTTCCTCCCTTGTATGAGCTTTGGGGTTGTCCTGCTCTTCTTTTTCTAGAAGCTTGAGGTTCAGCATCAGGTTGTTTAATTGGGCTCATTCTGTTTTCCTAATATGCACATTCACTGCTATGAATTTCCCTCGTAAGACTGCTTTCATTGTGTCCCATAGATTCCGATATGTTGTATTGTCATTGTCATTTAATTGAAGGAACTCTCTGATTTCTTCTTTAATTTCCTCTGTGACCCATTGGTTATTCAGAAGTGTGTGGTTCAATTTCCATGTGTTTATGAAAGTTTTTGAGTTTCTTTTGCTATGGATCTCCAATTTCATCACACTATGGTCTGATAATATACAGGGGATAACTTCAATTCCTTTGCACTTACTTAAACATGTTCTATGTGTGAGTATGTGGTCTATTTTGGAGAATGACCCAGGTGCAGCTGAGAAGAATGTGTATTCTGATTTTGTGGAGTGAAAGACTCTGTAAACATCTATTAAGTTCATTTGTTCAAGAGTTCGATTGAGTTCTAGTATTTCATTACTTATTTTTAGTCTAGTTGATCTATCTATTTGTGACAGTGGGTTGTTGAGGTCCCCCACTACAATTGTATTAGTGCATATATGTCTTTTCATGTCCGTTAGTATTTGTTTTATATAGTTGGGTGCACTAGTGTTTGGTGCATATATGTTTATGATTGTCATCTCTTCCTCTTGGATTCTTCCCTTTACAATGATGTAGTGTCCTTCTTCATCTCTCTTAATCAGTGTTGGTTTGAAATCCACTTGATCTGCCAAGAGGATAGCTACTCCTGCTTTTTTTCGGGTTCCTGTCACATGGAGTATTGTTTTCCACCCTTTAACTTTCAGTCTATCAGTTTCCTTTTGAATTAAGTGTGTTTCTTGTATGCAGCATATTGTTGGATTTTGCTTCTTGACCCATTCTGCCAGTCTATTTCTTTTGATTGGTGAATTGAGACCATTAACATTGGTAGTTATAACTGAAACGTGTTGACTTGTCATTGCCATGACTTTTTCTTTTTGTTGGGTTCTCCCCCTTTACATTTAATTTCTTGTCATGCCAGATGGGTTCATTCTGCTTTGTTTCCTGGGGTTGTGATCCTCAATGTCTGTTCCTAGGATATTGTGTAAAATTCTTTGGAGTGCTGGTTTGGTATTCACGAAGTTCCTAAGGTGCTCTTTGTCATGAAAGTGTCTTATTTCTCCATCCATTTTGAAAGATAGTTTTGGAGGGTCCATCAATCTGGGTTGGAGGCTGTTTTCTTTTAGGTCTTGGAATATGTCCCTCCAAGCTCTTCTTGCCTTGATGGTTTGTGTTGAGAAGTCTGCTGTGATTCTGATGGGCTTTCCTTTGTATGTGATTTGTTTCTTTTCTCTGACTGCTTGGAGAACTTTGTTCTTCTGTTGTGTTTCTGGAATCTTAACAATTATATGCCTATGTGTAGATTTTTTTTGATCAACGCTCTTTGGAGTCCTATATGCCTCACTTATCTGTATGTCAAGCTCTTTTCCCCTGCTTGAGAAGTTTTCTGCCATTATTTTTGTGCAGAGATTTTTTATGTCATCTCCACCCTCTCCTGTTTTTTCATTGAGCCCAATCAGTCTTATGTTATTCTTCTTTGCATCATTTAGCAGCTGCTGGATTGATTTCTCATGGTCCCTTAGAATTTTGAAGCAATTTTTCTTTTCCTGGTCACTAATTGCAATTTTATCTTCTATATCTGAAATTCTGTCCTCACATTGGCTCATTCTGCTGTAGACTTTCAATGGAGTTTTTCATGTTCTGGAAATCTATTTGCATCTGTTTTATGGATTCCATTTGTTTCTTCTGTTGGGATTCCATCATGTTCCTGAGCTCCTCTCTACATTTATTAATCATGTCTTGCACTAGGGGTACAATTTCTCCTGTTATCTGAGAAATTATTTCTGATTTCATTTTTTCCAGATGCCCTTTTGTTGCCAGTTCAGTGGGTCCAGGTGGTTGAGTATCAGAGTGTTCCATCTCATTTCCCTTTGGGGTTGCTGTAGGTGATCTGGAAGTCTGGTTTTGAGACTTATTTACTTGTTTTCTCATTTTGACTGGGGCGGGGGGCTGTTAACACCTGCAGGGATTCCCTCCTCTGAGCTGGGTGAGGTGGGACAGGCGCTGGGAGCAGCAGTAGGGATGGTGACCCAAAAGCCCTTTCCTGTGGGCTGGGAGCAGCGGGAGGGATGGTGGCCAGGAAGTCCCTTCCTCTGGACCAGGCACAGTGTGCTGGTGGCTCAGAAGCCCCTCCCTGTGGGCCGGGAGTGGTGGGAGGGATGGTGGCCCAGAAGCCCCTTCCTCTGGACCAGGAGCAGCAGCACAGAAGTTGGCCCCAAAGCCCTTTCCTCTGGGCTGGGAGCAGTGGGAGGGATGGTGACTGGGAAGCCCCTTCCTCTGGACCAGGAGCAGTGGGACGATGGCTCAGAAGCCCCTACCTCTGGGCCGGGAACAGCGGGACTCAGTACCTTGGTCTGGTGGTCTGGTGTCCTCTGCGTCTTTGTAGTGTGGAACCAGGTGGCTGCCTGTCTGCAGCGGTGTGATTCGGTGTCTTCAGCATGACTCAGGACCTCGGTAGGGCATCCACAGACCTTCCTGTGTGCAGCGGGATGATTCGGCATATTCCGCGGGACTGGGGACCTTTGTAGGGCATGGGCAGACCTACCTGTCTGCAGCTGGCTGATTCAGTGTGTTCTGTGTGACTCAGGACCACGGTAGGGCGTGCACAGACCTGCCTGTCTTCAGTGGGCTCGATATATGCATTTCTTTCCCAACATTTCTAGATTGTTCTCTTGATGGTCTATGTTTAACTTTTGATGAGTCAAAAGCCACGTACAATGGAAAGTGCTTCAGACCATAACTCAGAGAGTTGGGTTCTATCCCACTTGTATATAAAGTAACTATGGTTTCTGGACAAGTCACCCCAGCCGAGGAAAAATGAATGTTGTCTGTTTTGCTGATTTGGCCAACTCTAGAGATGAATTGCAAAGACCAAATATGATATATACAGGAAGGAAGTGAAAAAGGTATCTATTAAATGGTTACTATCACTGTCCTCATTGCTATTACCATCATTACTGCTATTACTGGTTTTGTAAATGAAGACAGTAAAAGAAAATAGTAGGTGATATCACAAATGGACTTTAGTTTTTGGAAAGCAAGATTTTCCTAAAGTCCAAGTCACCAAGTTATTCTTGATTTATAACATCAATCAAACTTAATGAAAATTTAATGAGAATATAACTTCTATACATTTTTGTAAATGAAAAGGCTTGCCTTTATAATGTCAGATGATATAGTCTGCTTGCTGCTGAAGGAGAAGCTCCTAGGACAGTTTGCTCTTCTTCTTTCCTATTGCTATGAGTTGCTCCTCACCTCTTCCTTTCTCTATGAAAACAAAACAAAACAAAAACAGCCCCAAGCTATTCCTCTGGTTTTCACTTACATATTTTCTGATTCCCTTCGTGCTCTGTACTGAATAGGTTCAAGTATTTTATTCAGTCGATAGATTCCAAAAGAATAAATGAATTAACTGAGCATCTTATAGTGATGCTCACATCACATAGTGATGAAAACTATTTAAAAATAAGGTTAGAGAACAACTTTCAAGAGCAGTAGGAAACACTGGTGAGGATGCAGCACAGGCTGTGCACTTCCTCCTGGAAAAGGGAGAGACGAGGCTGCAGTGCATCTGCAGTCAGGGCAAGTGGGGTCTTGAGGGGTCTTAGTTACTTTTTCATTGCTGAGACAAAATACCCAACACTCAAAGTTAAAGGAGGAAAGGTTTACTGCAGCTCACAGTTTGTAGAGGTTTCTGTTCATAGTTGATTGGGTCCAAGGCAAGGTGGTATGGCAAAGGAGTGGTGTGGAGGAGAAACATTTCATGGCAGGAAGAAGGCAGCAAAGCAGTGAAGTAGTGAAGAAGCAACAAAGTAGCCAGGGGTGAGAGCAGCCCTCTTTGTGTCCCTCATATTCTATCTAGGGTACACACCCTCAGTGTAGGTAGCACTCACATCCAGGGTGGACCATCCTGTTATCCATAGCCAGAACTATGCAAAACCAATCAGTGAACTACTTTGGTAATCACACACCCTTGATCCTAGCATCACACACTGAATTGCAGCATCCTACACTCCAGGTCCAGCTGCCTATGAAAAGCCCCACCTATGACTGCATGAGGCTGTTGGGGGACATGTAGACACAAGCCATAATATCAGGTCTTCTTCATGACCTAGAGGAACCTGAGTTCCATCTAGGACCATCAAGCTCACTAGAAGTTCAAGAAGCAGCAGCCAGGAAAAAAGTGCTCTCTTAGATAGAATGGTGCACACACAATAGACAAAACTGCATGCACAACTTGGAGCTGAGACCTTAGGTCTTTACCCTTAGGTTAATTGTCTAACATGAACTAAGCCCACCAATATAATCCCATACATTATATCTAATGAGCCGTATGCTTATCCAAAACAAGGATGTCTCTTGCCTGTGGTACTAAGTCATAATTCTCATGACTTGTGTTTCAAAATACCTGGAATAGTAGTCTGGGGATCCTGTCACCCATGGCTAGCAAACTTTGTCCCCCCTAGGCCAACCTTTCCTGACAATCTAAGAAGCCCAGTCTCTCTCTTTCTTTTTTCATTAAGTTTATTGGTACATTTTAGGTATATAACAGTTACATTCATCATTGGGAACTTGTACCTTTACATGATATATCTTGGTTCTTATTTTTCCCCATTCCCCTGCCCTCCCTTCAACCCCTCCACCCCTTTCTATTTACAAAGACTTTGTTTCCACTTTTTCTTTTCTCATATTTTCCTTTCCCTTACACCTCCCACCTCCCCTACCCCTTTAGACCTTTTCCTCCTATTTCACATTATCAATTATACATTTTGATCTTTATTTACACTTTTAGTTTGAAGCCATACTCTTAAGTGAAATAAATAGGACACATATGTGTAAATACCAAATAGTTTCTCTGGTGTGAGAAACTGAAAGTGTAAATAAGAAGCCCAATCTCTTAATCATACCCTAGCTCAACTTTCATCAAGCCTGGAATTCTTTATTCAAGCTTACTCTGGAACTGAGATGCATCAACAAAAAAACCATGAGTAGCAGGTCCATTCCCATTTACCTAAAAATCCTGTGATTCTATATATTTACTTATTTAATAAGTGAATATTTGTAAAGCTTTGCTATGTGTAGCTAGAAATATGACTGCTTTGGAAAACTTCATGATCTCATGCTATACTAAAATACATAAGAAAAGGAGCCTCTCAGGCCACTGTACCACCATCCCAGAGCACCAAGGAGGTGAGCTTCTCAGGCCACCTTACCACTGCCTCAGAGCACCAAGGAGGTGACCCACATGGGTGCCAGCACCCCCCTGGTTGTGCCAAGCCATTATCTGGATCCACACCACAGAGTTGTAGGGGTCATAAAGGACATTGTTCTGAGCTTGAGAAGATAGAGTAGAAGTGAACAAAAGAAAGAGGGTGTCTCTGAGTCCCCTTGATGAAAATTAAAGCCAACCAGAAAAGTGAAGAAAATCTCTGCAATACAGTCACACCAGACCACCTTAGTTGGGGGAGCAGTGGTGTAGACCAGAGCAGCACAACTGCAAGCAGATCCCAGCCAGAGCTCTGCCCCAACCCCAGAGGCTGGGAAACACTGATCCAAGCCAAGGGCCTGCCTGGAAAAGAGCTGCACAGGCACACAAGCAACAGCCAGAGGTTCACCCCAATACCATCACTAAGTGCACAAGAACCTAGCCAGAAGCTTGCTCACATAGCAGGAACTGGGGTGCACAGCCCCAAGCCAAAGACTCTCCCAGACAATACCTATATAGGGGCCCTAGCTAGTGGCATACCTAGATATCATCCCAAGGGTGCACAACCCCCAGTCAGAAGCCAACCCACTCAACAGGTCAGCTCAGGGATCCAGAAGGCCACCATTCTGAGCCCAGGAATTAGTGTACTGGTGAGCAGCACAGAAAAGGCAGCTCTATGGCTTGCTGAGAATTGAAGGCCACCGGGTGAGCAAAAAGTTGCCTCAACAAAGGCAGAGCAGACTGCATCTGTTGAAATGAGAAGACACATTAACAAGCCTGAAAACCAGACTTCCAGATCACCTAAGGCAACCCCAAAGGGAAACGAGATGGAACACTCTGATACTCAACCACCTGGACTCTCTGAACTGGCAACAAAAGAGGATCTGGAAAAAAATGAAGTCAGAAATAATGTCTCACGTAACAGCAGACATTGTGCCCATACTGGAAGACATGATTAATAAATCTAGAAAGGGCACAGATAAAAAAAATAAAGGAGCTGAGGAACATGGTGGAATCCCAACATAGGAAACAAATGGAATCCATAAAACAGATGCAAACAGATTTCCAGGAGATTAAAAACTCCACTGAAAGTTTATGCAGCAGAATGTGAGGACAGAATTTCAGATATAGACGATAACATGGCAATTAGTGACCAGGAAAAGAAAAATTCCTTTAAAATTGTACGGGACCATGAGAAATCAATCCAACAGCTGCTAGATGATGATGCAAAGAAGAATAACATAAGACTGACTGGAGTCAATGAAGAAACGGGAGAGAGTGCAGGTGACAGAAAAGAATTGTTCACAGAAGTGATGGCAGAAAACTTTCCAAGCAGGGAAAAGAACTTGACATACAGATAAGTGAGGCATATTGGACTCCAAATAGCCTTGATCAAAAAAATCTGCACATAGACATATAATAGTTAAGATTCCAGAAACACAACAGAAGAACAAAATTCTACAAGCAGTTAAAGAAACAAATCACATACAAAAGAAAGCCCATCAGAATCATAGCAGACTTCTCAACACAAACCCTCAAGGGAAGAAGAGCTTGGAGTGACATATTTCAAACCCTAAAGGAAAACAGCCTCCAACCCAGATTGATGTACCCTGCAAAGCTATCTTTCAAAATTGATGGAGAAATAAGATAATTTCATGACAAAGAGCACCTTAGGAACTTCATGAACAACAAACCAGCACTCTAAAAAGTTTTAGACAATATCCTAGGAAAAAACATTGGGGATCACAACCCCAGGAAGCCCAGAAGAATGAGTCCATCAGGAATGACAAGAAATTAAACACAAAGGGGGAGAATCCAACAAAAGAAAAAGTCATGACAATGATAAGTCAATACGTATCAGTTATAATTATCAATGTAATGGTCTCAATTCACCAATCAAAAGAAATAGACTGGCAGAATGGGTCAAGAAGCAAGATCCAACAATATGCTGCATACAAGAAACACATTTAATTTAAAAAGAAACTCATAGACTGAAAATTAAAGGGTGGAAAACAATATTCCATGTGACAGGAACCCGAAAAAAAGCAAGAGTAGTTATCCTCTTTGCAGATCAAGTGGATTTCAAAGTCTGAAATACTTCTGGTCCCAAGAATTTCAGATAAGAGACAGTCAACCTGTGTGTACAAATCTATTGTGAACATGTGTTTTCATTTCTCTTAAGTAAAAACTTGAGAACAGAACTGTTGGTTCTTAACAGTAATACAAGAAATTTCTATATTGTTTTCCAAAAAGGTTTTATCATTTTACATTCGCATTAGCAGTATTCTAACTGGTTCACACCTAAGCTGACATTTGTTCTTTTAAAACCTTTAACTTAATCTCCCTAATGAGTGTGTAATATGATCTTGTTATTTTACTGATTAGTATTTTTCTGATTCTAGTGTTGCACACCTTTCCTTGTGCTGTACTGGCTATTTATCATCTTCTCATGTCTACTTTTTAATTGGGTTGTCTATTAATGAGCTATAAGAGTTCTTTATATATTCTTGTTATAGGTTATATGTATTATAAATATGTTCTGGTTAAGGACTGCTTTTCATTTTTTTAATGATGTCTTTTAAAGTTCTAAATTTTGATGGAATCTCATTTATCATTTTTTTCTTTTATGCATCATGTTTTTTATATCCTAGGAAATTCTTGCCTACCCTAAATTCATGGACATTTTCCCTTATAATTTCTTCTTAAAGTTTTATAGTTTTAGTCTTTCATATTTAGGTTCATAGATCCTTTCAAGTTACTTTTATGTATGTAAATAAAGGGTTGAGTTTAATTTTTTGCATATGGATACCAGGTGTTCTAGTACCATTTGTTGAAAACATTATCTTTTCCTCTGCTTTTGAGTTGATTTTATGTTCTATAAAATGTTAATGTTAAATAATCTTTCAAAAATCAGTGGACCATATATGTGTGGTTCTATTTCTAGGTTCTCTGTTTTATTCCATTGATCTATATGTCTTTCCTTATGCCAACATTGCCTTGATTACTGTAGCTTTAGAAGAAGTCTTAAAATTAGGTAAAAAATGTCTTCCAACACTGTTATTTTTTTTTCTTTTTACTTTTCCAGGTCCTTTCTACTCCTACATAACTTTTAAATTTCAATATCCAAGTCTTCATTTATAGCAAGTATACATAGATCTGAATTTTTATATATACCTTGTGTTTTCTAATGCTGCTAAATTCAGATACAAGTTCTAGGGGCTCTTAGAGATTTCTTAGTATTTTCTCTGTAGATGATCATTTCATCTACATATAAAGATTTTGCTTCTACTTTGCCAATCTTATCCTAATTGTGTCATTTTATTGCCAGACTATCTTGGTTTGGGCCTATGTTTCAAAGTTTAATGGACAGATGAAGAGTAGGCATATCTGCCTTTGTTCCTCAACTTAGGGAGAAAGCATTGTATCTTTTCCACTCATATAAGGTGTTTTTGCTGGAAGTATGGAGTGCATGTCTTTTATCTGTTGAAAACGTTCTGTTCTACTTCTAGTCTCCTGATAGCTTTTACCATGAACAGCTGTAGAATTTAGTCCAATACTTTTTCTGCAACTACTGATATGGCTTTTTCTTTTCCTTTGTTAAAATGATGACTTATGGGGGTGGATCTTCCAATGCTTAGCCATCCCTATAAGGAAACCACTTACTAGATACTGCCAGATCAGACTTCTAATAGTTTGTTTTGTTAAATAAATTTTTATTTATGTTCATATTTTTCTATTAGCTTTATCCAGTTTTAGTATTAGCACAATATTGATTTTCTAAAATAAGGGGTGAAATGTTCCTTCTTTTTTCTGTTTTAATTGTTTGATATAATCTATCAGTTAAAATGTATATGACCCTGTTGTTGTCACATAGGTAGGTTTTCAAGCTAGGAATATACTTTCTTTAATAGGTGCTATTCCAATTTTATATTTCTTCAAGAGTCAGTTTCATCAATTTGTCTTCCAAGGTACTTCATAGAAGTTGACAAATTTATTTCAAAAAAGATTTTTGTAATATGCCTTCTATATCCTTTTAAATTCTGTAAAATCTGTGGTAATGTCTCCTGGATCATAATATTGTAATTTTAAAAATGTATAACTGATATTGTGTAACAGGAAGAAAAGGTCTAAAAGAGCAGGGGAATTGGGAGGGGTAGGGGAAGGGAAAAAAGGGAAAGGAAAAAATATGAGAAGAGGAAAAAAATGGAAACAAAGTATTTGTAAATCGAGAAGGATGGAGGAGGTGAAGGGAGGGCAGGAGAATGGGGAAAAAATAAGACCCAAGATACGTGATGTAAAGATACAAGATCCCAATGATAATATAACTATACTTTATACCTAAAATATACCAATAAACTTAATGAAAAAAATACACAAGAAAAGAAACTTAGGTTAGGAGGAAGAAGAAGGGAAACATTCCAATGTAAAGGTGATGAAAGGAAGCAGTAGACCAGTCTACCAGGCTTCCTGAGACCACATGCAATAGCTTGTTCTTGAGCTGTTCAAACTTGACTCCAACATCATACTATATGGGCTGGAATCTAGTCATGACCATGTATTAGATATATGATTTGGTGGCTTGACAGAACATCTAGACATTTTGATTTCCTCATCTGGAAAATGGCTGTCAAACTAAATGGTACTCTCCTTCCAGTGCTTGGGTGAAGATTGAGGCCATTCACGTAAAGTATGGGATCTGGAACATGGTAGATATTTAACATCTACTTGCTATTACGGACATCATGAATCTTAGACCATGCAGATTTCATATGTATAATATTCAGAGTTTTTTAATTATCTTTGAGAAAATAAAAATATGGAGGGAAGAAAATATAAAATTATACAAAGAAAGGACATTCTTTGGAGAAAGCAATCATATGCAAAAAGCTTGGCCTCCACCTGGAGGCAGGTACAACAGCTAAAGATCCCCAGATCCAATGTCTCAGAGGTATCAGAACTCAACGATTCTATATTTAGGTGACCATATGTTCCTACCGGCCAGAGTTGCCCATAAATACAAACATTCCAGTTCACACAGGAGCCCTTTTCAGAAAGATTTTCTTTTAGGAGAGGTAGATTCTACAAAGCTTAATCGGTTCTAAGTGATTCCGAAATATGGTATCAATTTACAGCAGAAAGGGCAAAGTGATGAATCAACATGCAGATTCTGCTCAGTGTCTGGGATTTAGCAGACTAACTCCTACTAATGTAAATGGGGCCATGCTGCCAAATCCCCAACCATCACTCTGGATATCTGTTCCAATCCCTTACTGTTGAAATTGAAATGTGTTTTCCAAATCAAAGCTGATCCTGAGACAGGCACAATGGGCCTCTCCGTGGTCAGACAGCGGCAGCGGACCTGGTGCCTGGGGACCCAGCAGAGCTCAAAACAATGGCATTAAGAGGCTTCACACTACCTAATCAATTTAGCATGGCTTTCTTTGCCTGGTGCACACAGTACAGTACACTCACTTTTCAAACTCACCTCTCCCTCCTTCTCTCTGTGAATTCCAGGCAAAAGAAAATTCCCAGTTCTACAAATCTACCCCAAGCTTCTCAGCCAGAGGTGAATGTTTATGTCAGTTCCTAACTCAATAGCATTTTTCTGTTAGTCTAGGTTGAGATTCTTGCTGTTCCTAAGTCCTGCAGAGTCCCAGCTCTGTGGGATAAGCTCGTGTCTCTCCAGGCTGCCTCCTGGACCCAGGATACTGATTCCAGCTCTTTCTGTCACACCTCATAGTTTCTGGCCAGGTCCTCCCGTAGCCTCTGAGAATGGCAGAGTCAAGCTGCACACACCCCGGCTATCGGCTCAGAATCTCCCCAGGTCCCCATGTCTCAGCCCTGCTGTCAATCCTGACCAACATCCATACTTACCATACTCAGAATATAAAAACCAGGTCACAGCTTCTAGGAGTTTACCCAGCTTTGGCTGATGTGCTCCGACAGCTGACACCAGCCCCCAGCCTCTGGCCCCAAGCTAGGTCAGCCTGTCTGTTCCCAAGGAAAGGTCTAGGTCCCCAGCTGTTGTCCCCAGCACAGGGATTGGGTAGTACAAGTACTTGCCCTACAGATGCCAGACATCATTGGCTACCCACCAAACGACTCCTGGTCTGAGCCACAAGTCTCAGGACTATGCCACACTCTTAACAAAAAAAGATTACAAAGTAAAGAAATGCTTTGCTGAAGAATTATGTCTATGCCTTATTGATTACAGGTTTTTCTAACCCTGCCCCATCTCCCACCATGCACACAGAAGATATGATATCTCTCTCCTTCAAACTCAGAGTACTTTGTGCCTTGGATATGACACAGATCACATCCTGCCCTATGAAGTGGTCTTGTTCCTTGTCTGCATTGTGAGAGCAGGGAACACAGCATACTTTTCCCTGCCCTTCCTGTAACACACCTATCCAGGACCTTGTGCACCATGGGTGCTTAAATCACCACTGAGTTCAGTTCAATGGCTTTCTAGTGCTTGCAAGAGAACAGGATAGAAGTTGGAGCATTGGGGTATATTTATAATGATAAGTCCTTTATTTATTAAGTTAAACAAACATGCTTTAGGTAAGTTCTCTAGTGTTTGGAGCCAGGGAAAAGAACTGGTCTATTCCTCACAACTCAATTTGCCATACTGCCAAGACTTAGAATGCTGGCCTGTGTAAACAGTGACTCTGATCCACAATAGATGGCCGTGTGTGGATATTCAGAGTTGTATCAGTGTGAGCTTAGACCCAAAGCTGACAATAATGACTATGAATATTTTAGCTACAACTACTCTCTTAGCTTTGGTTCCACCAGGGATGTTTAGCTAATCATACACAAACTGTCTGGAATGTAATAATCTTCTAGGTGGACACAACCTTTGGGTAGTCACAAAGTTGATGGGCCATGCTTAACCGACTTTCATAGCACTGGCTAGGATGGTGTATTGGTCAGCTTTTCACCACTATGACCAAATACCTGACGTTATGCAACTTCAAGGAGTAAAGATTTATTTTAGATCATAGTTTCAGAGGTTTTAATCTGTGGTCACCTGGCTCCCAGGCAAATATATCATGGCAGAAGGGAATGAGACAGGAAAGCTGATCCCTTTATGGGATCCAGGAAGTTAAGTGAGAAGGAAAGAGCCAGACAGGAGAGAGCTGAGGATAAGATATAGTCCCCAAGGTCACACCCTCATGCATGACCTACTTTCTTCTAAATCCCACCACCTAAGTCTCCATCATCTCCCCATAATGCTATCAAATTATGATTTCATTGGTGGATTAATCCACTGGTGAAGTTAGAGTCCTCATGCTCCAGTCATCCCTAGAAACACTGAAGATACACCCAGAGGTGTGCCTTACTAATTTCCTACGCATTTCTCAATCCAATGAACTTCACAATAGTCAAGATTAACCATCACAGATAGGATTGATTATTTATCCTCTGCCTACTCTTAATTCTAATTACTTCTATTTAACCTGCTAGAGGCCTGGAAGTATCTAAGGCAAAGGATAGTCTGTGCTCATTGGTTCTGCTTTCTCACTCATCAAATGTAGTGGATATTTTTGAGTCATTTACCTAGCTTTTGCTACCTCTGTTATCTGTCTAAATTCTTAGTAAAATTGAATGCTAATAGGAGACCATCTTCCTTGGGATTCTACTGCCCTCAGTTCCTGACACCCCTTTTCAATTCACCTGGCTGGCCAACTCTCTTCAACTTTTATCCCGGGCTCCTCCTCCTCTGTCCACTCCAAGCTCTATCCTTGCTCAGCCCCTCTTGCCACCATGGAAATCTCAACCTTTGCCTCTGCTCCCACCCTAAACCCTTGAAAATTGCTATTAGTCTTCCGTCCACATTACACCTTCTCATCACTGACCTTAGGTACAATTTAAACAAGGGCAGCTTTTTCAGTGGAGCCCCACACTTCTCTTTTCCTCCTTTCATACTCTATACTCTCTCTTTCAAATACTTGATTCTTATAGTCTTGAGTCTCATAGTCACTAATGTTTCTGACTCACTTGTTCTCAACTGTGGGAATGAGAACAGTAAAAGTACTCACACCCAGACTATAGCAGAAGACATTCTATCATAGGTGGTTTGAAGTGGGATAAAGCATTGGTATTTTTAAATACTGTTTTCCTATTATTATTATTATTATTATTATTATTGACATAAATTTTATTTTCTGGTCTAAGAAGTTGCATTTCACAGACTTCTCAACAGCTAAGGTTTGGGTGAAAGTATCCTTGTATCTCTAAGATTCCAGGCCCTACAGCATGAGCTCAGTGATAATTTTTGTCATAAATAAAGTATAACTTGATTTGCCCAGCATAAACCAATTATACCCATTGTTCTGATGTTCCATTAAATAAGATACCCTGCCCTTCTCATTCTCAAAGGTGTCCCATTATACGATACATTGTAGAGTCCCTATAAGTATAAGAGTGCATAGAGATTTGAAAATGCTTAGTGGTATAGGCTGAATTATGTCCTCTCCAAACTCATACGTCAAACCCTTAAAATCCAGTACTTTAGAATGTGACTGCATCTGGGGATAGGGCCTCTAAAGAAGTGATTGCTTTAAAATGAAGTGATTATGTTAAAAATAAAGCCCTAATCCAACCTGACTGGTATTTGGAAATTTGGACACACGAAATGACATCAGAGATGCACACACACATAAAGGAAGAAAACACAGGAAGACACAGTGAGAAGATGGACATTTTTAAACTAAGGAAAACTAAGGATAAAGGAAGAAACGAACCGTTCCAGCACCTTCACCTTGGATTTCCAGCCTCCAGAACCACGAGAAAATAAATTTCTGTTATTTAAGATGCTCATCTACGGCATTTTGTTATAGCATTTTCAGCAAACTACTGTGTGTAATAAAGTATAAGACAAAACCAATGTAAATACTGCTTCCTATGTATTCCAATCCCCGAGATGAATGCTTATACCATTTTTCAGGGAACTCACTCTCTTAATTTTAGATCTTTTGCTTTCCCCAACTGTACAATAAAACATTTGCCTCAATGTGATCACAGGATATGTTTATCTTTCATACATTCTGAGTCTGGAAGACTGTTCCCAGGTAGAGACTGAGCCCCCATTTCTCGGGCAGCAAACAAGACAGTGACAAAAAAAAAAAAATGTCATGAATGAGTGGGTAACACACAGTTCCTGCCCACAAGGAACTACATCCTGATCCACTAATATCTCATCTCCATGCACCAACTGACAGGCAAAGTGACTTTTATGAAGGCTCAGGGCAGTGCAATGAGCTATCCTGGAGAGAGTCTGGCATGTGAGGGATGGGCAAACTGATTTGAAGTGGTTAAAGAGGAACAACCCTAGCAAAGGGAGTTGGTGGCGTGGTTATTCCCTATGGAAGAAACAATGTAAAAAACAACAAAAGCAGCGATTTTTTAAAAAAGAGACCATGTTCCCTCTAGTGCTTTTCTAACTACAACACCCTCAATTTTAAATCCAGTCATTTCCCTCTGTCCATCAATGGCATAGAGTACAATTGTTATCCCTCGTATATTTTAAAACTTTAAAAATGTGAAGACGTGCAGGTTACAAATTTTGTACTTTCATCTTTTCAGGCTAAATAACTAGAGTTCCTTCAAGATAGTCTCCAGTATTTAAGTTCATTTTATGCATTGCCACCCACCCCTGCACCAATGCGCATGTGCACACACACACACACACACACACACACAAATTTATGCAAAGGGCAAGAGGACCTGCAGTTTACCCAAAGCTCTTAAATTTAAAAGAACATATCAATGCCATCCTCTCACAAAGTACAGATTAAGGTCACATCCACCCCATAGCTATGTGAACTATTAAAACATCAGAGTATTTTCTTCCTTTGACAGAAAGCCAAAGACATGCTAAGGGTTGATACACTGAGAGAAGGTGTGTGCCCTTCCATATGACTGCTAGGTGAAATAATAGTTGTACCATTTTCAGGTGTTTAGAAACATTAAACAACTGAAATAGCTCAGCCCCACTTATATGGGACACATTTCTATGAGGAAACACTATCCTTTTAATCCCACGTCACAGCATAAATACAACAGACCTTGTTTTCCACACAGACTCCTATTTCTTTCGCACCCAAGCATATGCTAAGAGCTCTCAAGCCACACTCTTGCTTCATCTCTGGGAGGTGTCTTGAAACATTTTTAGCTTACCAAACACAAAACAGGAGGATGTGTTTCTTTACTCAAGGAAAATCATCTTCAACTGCTTATTTATACTTCAGATGAAAATCTATAGATTGAAATACATAAATTTCACTCTAAAATTTGCATCTGTGCTGCCATAGTAAAAGGTGCAACAATTGTGCTTGAAGAACAATCATCTAGGAAATTTCATGTTGGTTCATGATATTCAAACCAAGTACTCCTTGGAATGAGGAGGTGAATAACACCAAATAACTAAAGAAAAGCATCAGCTACTGAATTAATGAGACCACATGTAGGCAAAAAATGTCAAAAATGATAGGAAAATGGTATGGCTAAAAAAGGTCTAATGACATAAAACAAAGTTCATCTCTTTGATGAACTTGATAAGATGACTTATTAAAAGTCCAGAACTGTACCTTATAATACACTAGCAACCAGCCCCACATGGGTATTTAAATTAATTGCAATTAAATAAAATTAGAAATTCAGTACTTCAGTTGCACTAGCCACATTTTAAGAGTTCAGATGTCATAGGCAGCTAGTTGTTGTCATATTGAATAGAAGAAACTTTCATCACTGCAGAAAATTCTGCTGGATGCTGCTGGTAGAAGAGGGTCCCTTGTGACAACTGGTTATCACCACGTTAAATACCAAACCCTAAAGGGATCATGGGGAGACTAGCATGTCTGCCAAATTAATAATCCACAGCAGAAAAAAAAACAAGGTAAGAAGGGGGAAAATCCCACACCTAGAATGAGCAACTATGATACAGTATTGACTTTTGTATTACAAAAAAATAGGCAGAAAAGTTTCAAGCTAAAGTAGAAAAGAGTAAATACCATTATTTGAATATTTTCTCCCTCCCTCCAAGAGTTCATAAAACATGCCACCCTCTCTTTATCTGCTAGTGGCTGATTGAATTTTATTGTTCGTCCCTCAAATATTTTTCATTCATTGATCACTCCCTGCCTCCAATGTTCTGTTGTCGTAACATTTCTGAACACTTATTTAAATAAATAGAGCTCTGATAAAAATGAAAAATGCAGACACTCCCTTTTTTACAAAAAAGGTGAGAACTTTATTTTAAATAAATCCTCAGTTTTATATTACATCATATCATATGTAAATCAAAATGATAATGATAATTCAAAGGAAATGAAGGGCTTCGTAAAAGCACATTATCCAAATATTACTCTTGGCTAATGCTTTAACTAAATACACAGTGGATACTAAAGGAACAATATGGCACTTAAATAAATAAGAGCAAAGAGAAGGAAACATATTCACAATCCAAAGCAATAGGTTTTTGAACCTTTGGTATATGTCTCAAATAAGCATCCATAAACAGATGATAGCCAATAGTGTTTCGTTTCAGGTTTTTAAGCCAGTGATTGTGTGTGTATGTGTGTTTCAAAACTAACTGATAAAATAATAAATTGGGATTGACATGGGCTGATTAAGGTCTCTGGTGTGAGCACACAGGTAAATTCAAACCATGGCAAAATGTGCAGCTGTGATGCACAACAAAACCATATAAGAAAATGAGTAAGATACACCAGCTAGAAATTCTGTGGCTTGGGTAAACACCCTCATTATTAACAAAAACAAAATCTTTTTAATGCTATTCAACATCCACAAACTGGAAGGTAGAAATACCCCAAAGATCATAAATACATGCCTAACAGTGCAACAACCATCTGACAAAAGTGTTGTAGTTGCATATTGCAATTCCCTCCCGCCCACCCCTCCCCCACCCATAATAAACAGCACCAGTGCAATTTGAGTTAGAAAACTGGAAATATTGAGACATTCCTAAGGTTTTCATAATGACTAAGAGCCAGTCTGATGGGGCTCTAGGGCAAACCTCTGCCACGGCCCATCTCCAAAAAGCACCCCGTGTAAATCCCTCTAGCTTGCAGATAAACCATATTAGGTCTAAATGTAAGGCCAGGTTCAGAAAAAAGCTGGCATGCTATCCTGGTTTGAGGAAGAGGGGCATGCTGATGGGGGAGATACATGGAGGATCCTCAAGGATATTTGTCCTGAAGCCCAGGATAAAGGGATGTGTTGAAATAGGTCACAAAATTTGTATTAATGAAGTATTTGACTCATGCCATTTACCAGAATACAGAGCTCAGCAGAGCTAAGTCCTGCTTGGTGGCTGTGCAAGTCTGCTGCTATCAGAATCTGGACCCTAAAAGAAGAGGTCCAAAAAAAGATGTCAACTCATCCATCTCACCACTCTACTCAACAGTACTCAACTGCCTGTGTGGAGCCAGTGGTGTAATACGCGACAATGGGTCTACTTTTTCTCCTGTCATATTGATGCAAGATCTTCACTTAATCAGCTTTACCCTACATTTTCATTTTATGAATAAGGGCTGATTTATCCACTCTTGAGCAGTTCGTTTATGTTGGGGCTTCTTGTTATCCCGAAGGCCTTCCCAAAACCTGCCCTTTCACACATAGGCGGAGTCACTTGACTGAGTCCTCCCAAAATTGGGAACACTGACCCGGGGGAGGTCCTTGTTCCGGATCTCATAGACTGACTTCCTTTTGGCCTGGGCCCCTCGCACAGCCAGCTTGATCTTGCGCCACCCCAAGTGGTTGAGTTCAGCCAGGTTGAGCACGACGCAGATGCCACTCACAGCAAACATGAACACTAGGAAGACAGTCTTCTCAGTGGGCCGGGACACATAGCATTCCACTTCCTTGATGCAAGGGTAGCGGTTACACTCATACAAGCCTGGGACACTAAAGCCATAGAGAAAGTATTGGCCGACCAGAAACCCAATCTCCAGGGCATTTCGGAACACCACTTGAATAATGTAGAAGCGAGAGATCCCTTCCTGTCTGCGGAGCTTTGATCTCGCTGCCGTGCGCAAACCTGATGGGTGTGGAGTCAGCTCCTTAACCTCTAGGCAATCTGGCTCTGTCTCCTTGCTAGTGTTCTCTGTGTTCTGCAGGACCCCATTGACGATGGCATTTTGCAACTTCTTATCTTCTCGTTTGCCTCCACCACTGCTGCCACCCCCAGTTCCTCCAGGACCCCCCATAGACTCCGGGGCGTCTCTATCCAGAGCTAGGAAGACAGTAGAGTATCGGCGTTCTCGCTGCTTGGCCGACTGGTGCACAGAGTAGGTGATGAAGCAGAGACTGGGGGTGCACACCATTATGATCTGGAAGACCCAGTAACGGATGTGAGAGATGGGGAAGGCACGGTCGTAGCAGGCCTGGTTACAGCCGGGCTGCAGTGTGTTGCACACAAACATGGTCTGCTCATCATCATACACCGTCTCCCCAACAATGGCCACAATGAGGATCCGGAAGATCACCACCACAGTCAACAGGATCCTGAGCAGAGGAAGAGGGAGGGGAAGAGATTCTCGTGAGCTGTATCATTGATGGGAAAGCCCAGTTCTTCCCTTGCCTGTCCTGATGTTTGCCCGGGAGCTGTCCATCACTTTGTGGTTCTGAACTGCAAATCTGGAAAACATTTCTGTCTCTTTTTCTGCTACCGGGAAATACTTCATATTACAGGAATCCCAGGTATGTGCATACACTGGTCATGATCTAGTAACAATGTATGTATTTCACCTCTCTGCATGTCATGTATAGAGATACTTAGCACACCTCTCCTCTGGATATGGCAAAGGCCCACAAAACACTTGTACAAACAGCGCGTGCTTCAAGGTCTAGACACAGGGCATGTATAGAACTACTCTGTGTGTATGTTTGGTTTATTCTCAATATAATATTGAACTTAATACTTTAGAGAAAGATATGTATGAGTATATATTCATATATATGCATGAATACATATATATGCAGATACATACACACACACACACACACACACACACATGCAAATATAGACTCCCAAATATGCCATTTGGATGTGTGGACTCCTGACACCGTCAGTTTAACAAATCAGTTTAGTGGAAAAATATTTGTTGAGAAAAGACGCATTTGCTCTGAAGAGCAAATCCATCTCCCCATTTGCCCTTCTCTGTCCAAATGCAATCCTGCCTTCTTTGTAGATTCTATTTAGGGCACCGGATGGAGACTGGCTCTGACTCTGGAGAGTCGGGGGGCAGGGGGGGACCAGGACGGAGCCAACAACTCCTTTTCTGAGGTGGGAAGAGTGACTGCCCCTCCCTGGTGGCGCTTCCTAGGGAAGGGATGGGGACGCGAGTCAGGAGCAACAGGAGGAGGGGGCGTCGCTGGGCGTGGGCAATCCCTCCACGCGGGAACACAGGCGCCCAGACCAGGACGACGGGGAGGAAGCAGAGGACGGGCAGGGGCCCCGGGGTGGCTGTGGAAGGGGGAAGGTGCTCCGAGGGCCGTCCGACAGGCCCGCTGACGGCCGGCCGGCGGGGCGCCCTTACCTCCCGATCATAGTGGAGTGCTGCTGCACGGCGGCTTCCAGCAGCCTCTCCAAGATGGTCCATTCCCCCATCGCTGTGCATCCGGAGGCAGCAGACAAAGACTGGGCAGCACCGGGCACGTTCCCGCTCCTGGCCCCTCCCCGGGCCGCACCTCCCGGCTGGGAGCGAATTGCCCCCCCAATGAAAGAAGCAAACGAAATTTTTAAAAATCCACGAATTCCCCCCTCCCTTTTATTGTACTTATAAGAGGGAAATGGGGAAAGAAATCCCACGCGTCCGGACTGATGGGAAGGGCAGTTGGCGCGTTCCGGAGAACAGCACGAACCTCCGGCGCCGTCCGGGAATCGGGTCTGATCCGCTGCAGTGCCCGGGCAGGGGGCGGAGCAGGTCCGTGCGTTCCGGCCCGCGCTGGGGTCTGCGGGCGGCCGCTCGCCCGGGGACCTGCGCTGTGCGGAGGGTCCGGGCGCCGACCCCCGTGCTGCCACGTCGCGGGCACCTGGAGCTCTCGCGCTGCCGCCTGCGAGGCCCCCGGAGCGCGCGGAGCTGGCTGCGGGGCTGGGGAATCCGCGGCCGCCTCTAATCCGCCCTTAAGTAGTCTCCGCCTGCGTCACGCCAGGTCCTCTGCTGTCGCCGCGCGTCTGAGCCCGAGGGGTCGGGGACGCGCGCGGGGGGAAGGAGGCCAGAGTCCTGGGGCCTGGCAGGGAGCGGGGCGACTCGGAGAGGAAGGACTGCAGCGCCCCTTGGGGCCTCCCGAGGCGCCCAGGTAACCTCACCTGACTGCCCGCCCCCTGCGCGAGGAAGGGGAGCCCTGAGCAGAGGCGGGGGCGCATGGGGAAGGGTGTGAGTGGGCAGTTGATCTCTCTGTGCAGCCCTCACCTTCCGCTTCTGCCTTGGGGAGATAACCGAAATTCCTTTTCTGGATGGAGACGCCGGTAGGGGGAGGGCGCTTTTTAAATCTCCCGTGGAGATGAGGAGGGCCTGAGACTGAGATTGCCCTTTAAATCTTTTTTTTTTTTTTTTTTTTCGGTACCGGGGATCGAACTCAGGACCTTGTGCTTTGAGACTCGGAGGGTCCAGAGCCAGGGTGAGGAAGGCCGGATGAGAGCCCTTTCAGGCTGAAGGGTAAACGCAGGTGTGAAGCCTCCTCTGAGATGAGGGTTGGATGAAAGTGTGTAATGGCGCCTAGCAATGAGGTGGCCCTGGTTAAAGACCCTACTTCCCCAGCACAAACCCAGATGCCCTGCTATTTCTATTTTTATTTTGCTAATGGGAGAGGAGAGTAAGCTTCAGGTCAGCCTGATCTAATCTGAATTTAAGGAGATCCCTTATTCTGCTAGCAACCTCACCCCGCCCCCACTTCTCTTGCCCAACCTTGGCTTTCCTCCCTCAATGAGCAATCCCGGTTTCTGTTTTTATTTTTACATTTTGTTGTCAGTTGTGTCTAGAACAACTCTGATTGTTCGCTGGAAAATTGGAAGGATCACACCAAGCCACTAATTAGCTCAGGGATCAGTTTTAGGAGACATTGTAGTTAGAAGTACTTCCTATAAGTGTACCAAAAGCACGGTGAAGTAAGAAGTGGTCATCCTTCTAAATATTCAACTGTGAAAGGGTGGCTAACTCGTTTTAGACATATAATACAGCTTTAATTATCCACGGGGATCATAGTGCACATGTGTATTACATAAGACCACACCACAATGGACTTCCAATTGTAGAACAGCCAAGGTGGTTGGGTAGCTGGTGGCCCAGGGTCTGGGAAGAGGGGGCAGGGTATGGGCTCAAGTCCACTCACAGTGCACTTCTACATAAATGGTTTTTAAAGACATGACCCAAGATTTTGCACCACAGGAATGAATAAGAGTCCACTAAAATGCAGAAAGGTGTAAGGTATAACTAGAACACTAGAGTGAAGGGTACACAGCTTAAAGTCATTATGTTCTTTAGGTGCTTACGAGTGATGACATCTCCATGATCTAAGTCATCTCTATTCCCTTTGCTATCCTCAAAGGTTATATTCTCTCTAATGTGGCAGCCCAAGCTTTACATGCTCAGCAGCATTCACTGGGCTAGTTTAGCAGGTGTTGGGACCACAGTGAGGGGGAGAAAAATGGGAATGAGAGCAGTAGGGCTGGTAGTTTGCAAGGACACTTTCTATGAGGGGTCAGTCTTTTAAATTGTTTTAATCTTTTTCTCAAGGACTCTATATCAATTACTTCATACCTTTTCTCCTTGTTGCTTATATGACTTTGGCCAAACCACCTAAATTTTAGGTGCGAATTCTTGATTTCTGTGATTTCACTCCTACCCTAGTAATCATGGAAGCACTATACATTCTTAAAATTTTGTTGTTATCGGAGCCAGTGATGAGAACGTATTAATAATACAGGTACTTAAAACTAACTTGCATAGATTTTAATTTAGCACATTTTAAATGGGAGCCCATGTCTGTATTTTTAATGAATACACTCAGATAATCTAATGAACACTAAAGTTTATACTATGAGTTCCACTGTTGTTCATCCAAATTCTATTTTAATATTGCAGAATGAATTTCAAGTAAAAGCTAATGGAAAGAGCTTTCCTACCGACTTAATGGACAGTTGACAATTCAGTACCCTAGTGTTTGAAAACTGTACTGTAGGAATTTTTAAAGTGTATTTTTCTGCAACCTATGTCTTTAGGGTCACTATCTTTAGGGGCTTGGGAAAGTCAAAGTATAGAACATAATGACTTTAAGTTGTGTAGCTTATTTTGGCACATTTAAAGATATTAAACAGACTTCCCTTGGGACTTTCTCACTATTCTCTCCTTGTCTGAGATTCTTTCCTCCAAGTTTGACTACCAGAGAAGGAGCGAATAGAGGGATCCAGGTAGCAAAAGGAAAACCTGGTTTTTCAGCCTTGTAAATCCATGTCTTAGCAGTAATATCCTTTAACTGGGCAGGAAAATATTCTCCACCTCTAGTAGGAAAAACTGAAAACTCATGTAGCAAATGGCACTGCTGAATATTCTAATTCAAGGGTGGAATGCATTTTCTAAGAATAATCCCATTTACTATGGGTGTGTCTGGGTTTGATTTTATGTTTATAATGTCTATAATTTCATTCTTTTCTCAACTATAGGATTCAAGGTGAACCTTTAGCTTTACTGCTTCAAATATTTGGTAAGTGAAACTTCACTAGAACTTTGTGTGCTGTAAGAATCAAGGTTAATGTACTCTACTGGACCATAAATTCTTGGAGAAGAGAAGACATACCTCGTATGTCATACTGTTTTCTATAGCATCTTTAGCATCATTGAAATCAACTCTTCGCAAGTAGCTATGCTGGCTTTCTATTTCCCTCAATTTGGGAGATCTACACATTCCCCAAGTAGATGTTGGTCCCAGCTATCCCTCTGACACTAAGCAGCATGCAAGTCAGAGAGGAAAAAGGAGTTCCTTCTGTCAAGTAAAAATCTTTAGCAGCCGGAGGGCAGCCTGGACCCCTCATAGCAAGTGTCCTTGCAAACTACCAGCGCTACTGCTCTCATTCCCATTTTTCTCCCCCTCACTGTGTTCCCAACACCTGCTAAACTAGCCCAGCAAATGCTGCTGAGCATGCAAAGCTTGGGCTGCCACATTAGAGAGGTGGTCTTAGAGGGCTGATCACAGCCCTGGATAAAGCTCCCCTGGGAAGTACCAGCACCTATAGTCTCCTGGGGTTTGTGTGACTGGGAGGGGCAGCATCCTATGTGAGATCGGTCTCTGTGTTAAAGTCCTCAACATTTCATTCACAAACAGCTAGGATTAATCAAGCTTTATCTCTTGCAGTGGCCTACTTATATTTGTTCCTAATGAAACATCACATTGTCTTCTGAAGGGGCAAACCCAACCTGTCTTGTGAGTCTTAAACATAAGAGGCAGATGAAATCTACTCTTTCCTACAAAGTGATTGTGTGTGTGTATGTGTGTGTGTGTGTGTTTCCTGCCCTATGTTTAAATCTCAGCTCAAATGTTTAGGGAAACAAAGTTGGCTTTGCTGTTTAGACAAAATGTATATAAAGTAATACAGTGGACCCTTGAGTTACGACTGACCTAACATATGAACAACTTGGGTTATGACCAGAATTTTAGTTTTAACTTACTGACAAAGTCTTGAATTTTACCTGAATGCTGGCCATTTGTGCTTCCAGATGGTCTCAGATACAGATTTAACCCTTAAAGCGTTCTAGAAGGAACATTACAACATCCTTTCCTGTGTGGGGTTAATTGAGGGATCCTGGGCCAATGACTCTAAGGACACTGAGATCTGCCTGGAAGAAAGTGTGGCGTAAAATTATACAGGAGAGAGACTGAAGAAAATTGACCAACCTGAGTTACAAGCATCCCTTGGGAAGAAAGGGTCCACTGTATCTCCAAAGGAAATAAAGCTGTCCAACCTACCAGTCTTAAGCAGCCTTCAACAATGTGTCTTGCCTTGTGAACTAGGACTCACCTCGTTACTTTCAAAACTGTTCTACAATCTCATGGATCCAATTGCAAAACTGTATGTTAGCCCCAAGAGACTGTATACCCAAATGATGGGAAAATCTCACATCTTTTACCTACTAGTCCTTTGAATAAAAGGCTATGTTTCCCTTAAAAAAAAAAAAAAAGAAAAAAAACACATACAAATTCCTTCTTCTTTACCTACCATGTATACAGAAAATAAACCTTTGTGTAGTAATATCTCAGAGATTAATGTAATATGTCATTGTGGCCAAAGCAGATTTGTGAAATCACAGCAAATAAATTAACACTCCATTAAGAATCAAATCAACCCTGCTGACACATAATCTTTCCCATTTATGTCAAGTCGTGATTCCCATTCACGTCCAGAGCCTCCCAGGGGGGCACATTAGACCTGCAGAAAGAGATTTCTTTTAAGTCAATGCTATTCAAAAGTCATTCAGCTATAGTGCACAAGAGCCTGCCTGGGGTCTGGGCACCCGCTTCTTCACACTGTCTTTGTCACTGTCCAGCCAGAAACCCAGCCATGCAGGATATAGCTAGGATCCCTGCTGAGTGCGCTTCCAGTCTGTATAAAAAATATGAGGAAATTGCAGGGGAAATGTGTGTGGGTAGGACCTGCTCCTGACAAACAGTTAAGCTTGGAGAATGTATTCCATTGACCACATATGTTCTTCCCGCACTCCTTCCACATCAGAGTGTGGTGCTGAAAGTTAAAGCTGAAAGTTGGATTCCCCCTGGTATTTTCTGTCAACAGCCAAGATTATAATATGGAATTGGTATGTGTCCCCAAAGGAAACTTCTCTAAGATCTGCAGCATCTTATCAAGGCCTTCCTTGCTCTCATAATCGTATGTAGATTCTCTTGGCTGTGTGGTATCTTGACCTCCTGAAATCCAGCCAGTCTCTGGTTTTTTTCCGGGACTCCAAGGGCTCCTGCATTACCCAGCCCAGAACGTACTTGACTTCTGCTCACTCTCAGGCACCAGCATCAAGCCTGGTTTGGATATTCTCTTGGGTCTGCAGCTGGGGTGGGACTGGAAAAATACTACTACTCACTTGTCACTTACCACATCCTCAGCCGAGCATTCATCAAGAGCACAGACTTGGGTGTTTGATCTGCATCAGCGTTCTCTAAACTTCAGGAGACAACATCAGAGTTGTTATTTTGGTATATACTCATCTTTTCAGCTAGACTCTACGTTGTTCTTGGTCATATGGTTCACACCTGCACTCACCTTGACACCATATCCTGTTGATCTTTGAGCCTCTCAACCTCACGCACACCCTGCTCCTTACTACGCCTCCATAAAGAAAAGTAATCCGATAAAAAAGCCCACACCAGGGTGTTAATAGCTGATAACCACTTAATGTATTATCCTTCTCAGAGGAATTATCCTCATGTAAGTTGTAAAGCTTCCAAATCCAAAGAAATGAAATTTTTAAGGTACTTTTCAAAGTATTATATTTAAAGATGTGAATAACTATTTGGGGACAACAGACTCTCTGAGCCTTCCTAAAATGATATCACACAAGCAGTTGCTTTTCTTATTGGTCTATAAAGTGGCCCGACTTGGGGAAATAGAGAAATCATACAAATGCCATGTTTCAAAAGTGTTACCGCACGTTATAGTCACCTGGGGAGCTCTGAAAATCTCAGGGCCTAAGCTATCCACCAGATAAATTAAATCAGCATTTTTGGAGGTGAGACCTACACATCAGCTACTTTTTACTTTTTATTTTTTTAAATTAATTTCATTGGTACAATTGAGGTACACAATATAAGGACATTCATCATTGGAAATTTGCAACTTTACATAGTCTCTCTTGATTCTTATTTTTTCCCCATTCCCTGTCCCTCCCTTTAACCCCTCCATCCCTCCCTATTTACAAACACTTTGTTTACATTTTTTAATTTTCTCATATTAATTCCATTCCCTTCTTTCCTTTCCCCTACTCCTCACACTTCTCCTTCCCATTTGCCCCTTTTCTTCCTATTTCACATTATCTAGTATACCTTTTAGTCCTTATTTACACTTTCACTTTCTCACACTAGAGAAACTATTCGGTATTTACACGTGTGTCCTATTTATTTGACTTAAGAGTATCGCCTCAACGTGCATCCATTTAGCTATAAATGTCTCTAATTGCTCATTTTTTATGGCTGAGTAGTACTCTGTTTTATTAAAAAAAAAACACATTTGCTTTATCCAGTCTCCAGTTGATAGGCAATTGGGCTACTTTCAAGTTTTAGGTATTACACAATTTGCTGCGATATATGTGCATGGGTGCACATATATCACTGTGCTATCATTCTTTAATTCTTTGGGAAAGATACCTACCGGGGAGTAGCTGGGTCAAATGGGACTTCCAGTCCTATTCTTTGAGGTATCTCCATATTGATTTCCACAGTAGTTGCACCAGTCTACACTGCCACCAGCACTGGAGCAGTGTTCCTCTTTCCCCACAGCCCCACCAGCATTTGTTATTGGTTGATTTCATGATAGCAGCCATTCTTTCTGGGATGAGGTAGAATCTCAGCATTGTTTTAATTTATACCTCTCAAATGACCAGTGATGTTGAACATATTTTCATATGTTTATTTGCTACTTCTTTTTCTTTGTCTGAGAAATGTCTGTTCATTTCAGATGCCCATTTTTGGATTGGGTCTTTAAATTTCAGAGGTCTGATTTTTTTTAAGTTCTTTATAGATTCGAGATAGTAGACCTTTGTCAGGGGAACAGCGGGTGAAAATTTTTACTCACATTGTGGGTTGTCTCTTCACACTGTTGGCGGTTTCTTTTGCTGTGCAGAAGCTTTTTAATAAGAAGAGACCCCACTTGTTGATTGTTTGTGCTAGTTCATGGGCAACTGAGGTTTTGTTCATAAAATCTTTTGCCATGCCAACGTCTTCAAGAGTTCTACCTAACCTCTGTGCCAGCCGGTTCAACTTTTCTGTTTCAATATTTAGATCTTTAATCCATTTTGATTTTAGATTAGTGCATGGTGAGAGATGCAGGTCTAGGTTTAATCTGTGGCAAATTGAAACCCAATTTTTCCAGCACCATTTATTAAAGAGGCTATCTTTCCTCCAGTGAGGGTGTCTGGCTCCTTTGTCGAAGATGCGCTGCATGATGTGTCTGGAGTTGTTTCTGCATCTTCTAATCTGTTCCACTGGTCCTCAGGTCTGTTTCTTTGCCAGTACCATGCTATTTCTATCGTAGTAGCTTTGTAGCATAGTTTCAGTGAATTATAATATAGTTTCAAGTTGGAAGTTGTGATACCCCCTGCCATGTTTCTGTTGCCTAGAATTGCTTTTGCTATTATAGGCCTTTTCTTGTTCCAAATGAATTTTTGGATTGTTTTCTCAAGGTACATGAAGTATGTAGTGGAATTTCAATTGGGATTGCATTGAATCTATATAGCAATTTTTCAAGTATGGCCATTTTCACTATGTAGATTCTCCCTACCCAGGAGCAAGGGATGTCTTTCCATTTTCTGATATCCTCTTCAATCTCTCTTTCCATAGTGCTATAGTTTTCAGACAAGAGTTCTTTGATTTCTTTTGTTAGGTTGATTACTAGGTATTTCAGTTTTCTGGATGCTATTGTGAAAGGAACTGTTTGCCCTATTTCTCACTCAGTGAGTCTGTTGTTTGCGTAGAGGAAAACTATTGATTTTTGTGTGTTGACCTTGTATCCAGCCACTTTACTGAATTTGGTTATTAAGTCTAGAACTCTTTTTGTGGAGTTCTTGGGGTCTTCTCTATAGAGTATCATATCATCTGCAAATAATGACAATTTGACTTCTTCATTTTTGATCTTTATTCCTGCTATTTCTTTCTCTTGTCTAATTGTTGTGGTTAATGTTTCCAGAACTATATGGAACAGGAGTGGTGATAATGGACATCCTTGTCTTGTTCCTAATTTTAGTGTGAGGGATTTCAGTTTTGACCATTTAGTATGATATTGGCTGTTGGTTTTTCATAGATGGCTTTTATCAGATTGAGGTAGAGACAGTCTATTCCAATTTTTTGTAGGGTTTTTATCATAAGTGCATGTTGGATTTTGTCAAATGCTTTTTCTGCATCTATTGAGATGATCATATGGTTTTTGTCCCTGGCTCTATTGATATAGTGTATTACATCAGTTGATTTGCATATGCTGAACCAACCCTGCATCCCTGGAATGAATCCCACTTGGTCAGGGTATATGATCTTCTTGATGATCTTCTGCATTCTATTTGCCAGTATCTTATTAAGGATTTTTGCATCTATGTTCATTATGTTCTCATTTTCAGTTGGGTCTTTCTCTGCTTTGGGGATCAAGGTGATGCTTGCTTCCAGGAATGAATTCGAGAATATTGCTTCCCTTTCAATTTCATTGGAGAGTTTAAACAGTAGTGGCAGTAATTCCTCTCTAAATGTCTTGCAGAATTCAGCAGTGAAGCCCTCAGGATCCAGGCTTTTTTCAGTTGGTAATTTTTTAATTACGTTTTCAATTTCATTGATTGATATTGGGTTGTTTAGAATTTTTAGGTCTTCTTCATTTACTTTGGTAATTCATACTTATCTAGGAATCTGCCCATTTCTTCTGCGTTTTCCATCTTATTGGCATATAGGTTCTTGAAGTAGCTATTGATGATCCTCTGGATTTCTGCTGAATCCATTGTAATTTCTTCCTTTTTCATTCCTAATTTCATGGATTTGGGCCTTTTCTTTCCCTTTTTTCTTTTTCATTTTTCTTTTTGGTAACAGGAATCAAACTCGAGTCCTTGCACTTGCGATGTAGGCTTTGGAACCACTGAGCTAAATCCCCAGCCCTGTTTTCTTTTTCTGATAAGGTTGGCTAAGGGTTTGTCAATTTTGTTGATTCTTTTGAAGAACCAACTCTTGGCTTCATTGATATTTTGTATTGTTCTCTTAGTCTCCATTGCATTGATTTCTGCTCTGGTCTTTATAATTTCCTCCCTTGTATGAGCTTTCGGTTTGTCTTACTCTTCTTTTTCTAGAAGCTTGAGGTTTGGCATCAGGTTGTTTAATTTGACTCGCTCTGTTTTCCTAATATGAGTATTCACTGCTATGAATTTCCCTCATAAGACTGCTTTCATTGTGTCCCATTGATTCTGATATGTTGTATTGTCATTGTCATTTAATTATAGGAACTGTCTGATTTCTTCTTTAATTTCCTCTGAGACCCATTGGTTATTCATAAGTGTGTTGTTCAGTTTCCAGATATTCATTAAACCCCTTTGGTTTCTTTTGCTATGGATCTCCAATTTCATTGCACTATGGTCTGATAATATACAGGGGATAACTTCAATTCCTTTGCACTGCACTGACTTTTAAACATGTTCTATGAGCAAGTATGGGGTCTATTTTGGAGAACAACCCATGTGCAGCTGAAAAGAATGTGTATTCTGGGCTGGGCATTTAGCTCAGTGGTTTCGCCGCCTGCTGCGCAAGCACAAGGACCTGAGTTCAATCCCCGGTACCAAAAAAAAAAAATGTGTATTCTGATTTTGTGGAGTGGAACACTCTGTAAACATCTGTTAAGTTCATTTGTTCAAGAGTTTGAGTTGTAGTATTTTGTTGCTTATTTTTTGTCTAGTTGATCTATCTGTGACAGTGGGTTATTGAGGTCCCCCACTACTATTGTATTAGTGCTTATTTGATTTTTCATATCCATTAGTATTTGTCTTATATAGTTGGGCACACTAGTGTTTGGTGCATATATGTTTATGATTGTCATCTTTTCCTTTTGAATTGTTCCCTTTAGAAGGATGTAGTGTCCTTCTTTGCCTCTCTTAATCAGTGTTGGTTTGAAATGTACTTGGTCTGCAGAGAGGATAACTACTCCTGCTTTTTTCGGGTTCCTGTCTCATGAAGTATTGTTTTCCATGCTTTAACTTTCAGCCTATGAGTTTCTTTTTGAATTAAGTGTGTTTCTTGCATGTGGCATATTGTTGGATTTTGCTTTTTGACCCATTCTGCCAGTCTATTTCTTTTGATTGTTGAATTGAGACCATTACATTGATAATTATAACTGATATGTATTGACTTATCATTATCATGACTTTTTCTTTTTGTTGGATTCTCCCCCTTTGGGTTTAATTTCTTGTCGTGTGGGATAGTTTCATTCTGCTGGGTTTCCTGGGGTTGTGATCCTCATTGTCTTTTCCTAGGATATTGTCTAAAATTTTTTTGAGTGCTGATTTGGTATTAATGAAGTTCCTAAGGTGCTCTTTGTCATGAAAGTATCTTATTTCTCCATCAATTTTGAAAGATAGCTTTGCAGGGTACATCAATCTGGGTTGGAGGCTGTTTTCCTTTAGGGCTTGAAATACATCACTCCAAGCTCTTCTTTCCTTGAGGGTTTGTGTTGAGAAGTCTGCTGTGATTGTGAGGGGCTTTCCTTTGTATGTGATTTGTTTCTTTTCAGTAACTGCTTGTAGAATTTTGTTCTTCTGTTGGGTTTCTGGAATATTAACTATTATATGTCTATGTGTAGATTCTTTTGATCAAGGCTATTTGGAGTGTGATATGCTTCCTTTATCTGTATGTCAAATTCTTTTCCCCTGCTTGGGAAGATTTCTGCCATCATTTCTGTGAACAGTTTTTCTTATGTCATCTGCACTCTCTCCTGTTTTTTCATTGACTCTGGTCAGTCTTATGTTATTCTTCTTTGCATCATCTAGCAGCTACTGGAATGATTTCTCATGGTCCCTTACTATTTTAAAGAAATTTTCCTTTTCCTGGTCACTTATATCTGAAATCCTGTCCTCTCATTGGCTCATTCTGCTCTGTAGACTCTCAATGGAGTTTTTAAACACCTAGAAATCTGTTTGCATCTGTTTTATGGATTCCATTTTTTTCCTATTTTTGGATTCCATCATGTTCCTCAGCTCCTCTATTTTCTTTGTCTGTGTCCTCTCTAGATTTATTATTCATGTCTTTCACTATGGTCACAATGTCTGCTATTATGTGAGAAATTATTTCTGATTTCATTTTTTCCAGATCCTCTTTTGTTGCCAGTTCAGGGAGTCCAGGTGCTGGAGTATCAGAGAATTCCCTCTTGTTTCCCTTTGGGGTTGCTGTAGGTGATCTGGAAGTCTGGTTTTGAGACTTGTTTCTGTGTCTTCTCATTTCAACATGGAAGGGGGGGGTGTGCTACTGGCACTCTCACAGCTCACCTCCTCGCACTGGTCAGGGCTCTGCTCCTCTGCGCTGGGGATGGTGGTTGGGCACCCTGAAAAGCTCAGCTTCTTGGTGCTGGGGGCTTCTTCCCCTCTGCTCTTGGGGTGGTGGTATTGCAGTCCTAAAGGCTCACCTCCTCAGTGCTGGGCAGGGCTCTGCTCCTCTGTGCTGGGGGTGGTTTTTGTGAGCCAGAAAGTCTAAGCTGCTCATCACTGGGGTCTTCTACTCCTCTGAGCTGGGGCCAATGATGTGGCATCTGGAAATGCTCAGTTGCTCTGGGCTGGGTGGGGCTCTGCCCCTCTGAGCTGGGGGTGATGGTATGGCAGCCCAAGAGGCTCAGCTGCTCTGCTATGGGGGCCTCTGCTCCTCTCTTGATTCCATTTCTAATATCACATTAGTATTAAACTCCTGTAATGAACTGGGAAAAGCAGGACAGTGCAGAGAAACTGAGAGGGAGCTACAAGTGGGTCCTCGGCCAGCCTTCCAGGGAGCTCAGGGGCTGAGACAGCTCCTCTTTCTTTTTTTAAATGAAAACCCCTCCAGGTATTCCAGTATGGAGTCAAGTTTGAGCAGTAGTATGATAAATGTACATCATTAACTACTTAGGAACAGCAGCCCTGCAGGACTCTGATAAAATAAGCTTTCTCTGACATGATGGAAATGATGCTTCTGGACACAAAGCCAGAATTTCATTCTAAAAATGTGTTTATTTGGTCCTGTAAGTACTTAATATAATCCACACAGGCTAAGTAGTTAGTTGCTAAACTGCAAACACCCATCTCATTTCATTTCAGTCCACTTCTGGCCATCTGATCCTCTGTATTCCCATTACAGTGCCATGTGTGTATTAATGAAGTGACTGCATCCGATTACGTCTTTTATTCAGAGAACAAGAACAGCCCATCTATTTTCTTCTCCAGCATCATTGTTTCTGTTATGATGTCAATAACTATGTTATTCTACTTCGTGTAGAAGTAAAATGGTCCTTCAGTAAGGTAAGAATATAAATCAAATATGTTATTATTTATAATTAAATTTTAATATTAACTCATACCTATAGGACAGATATTTCCATCAAAAGCATGGAATTTCTTATATCAGATATTTGTTACTAGGCTCTCAAAGTGTCCATCATATAGCTCATATTACTGATCAAGTTGTTACAATTGGTATATGAGAGGAATCACTTAAAAGCTGAGTTAGTCATGCTTTTGTCTAATTTCTCTAACCTTCAAGTCTGCAAAAGCAACGGTGATCAGAAAGCTACGTGCTTAGACTTTATTACTCTGTTATTGCTGGTGGAATAGGGGACACTGTGGGAAGGAGACTCATTCCTTCATGTTCTTCATGTTGATGTTGCAGCCAAAAAAATTCTCTTCCTAATGGAAATTTTAACAAGAAGAGAAAATTTCCATCTTATGACATTTGAATAAAAAACTTTAATGCATGATGGATAAATGGATGCATAGCATGGTATTTACTCTCAACTAATCACATTCTCTCTTACCCCTTTACCTGCATTTAAAAATTGACAAATGTCCATGAATATCCACTGTGTGTCTATATGCACTGCTACAACTGTATTCTCTCAATGCATTAATATTTGATCTTTGCACAAGTATATACTGGGCCCTCTCATTCATCCTTTAGTTAAGTGAAAATTTATTCACTGCCTTCTGGGTACCAGGGAAACACAATAGCAAAGAAAACAATGTTTTCTCTGATCTCATGGAGCCTAAAATCTGGTCAGAGAGATTTATACTATTTAATCAAATATTAATTAATCCAATAGTCTACTAACATGCAATATTAAAACTGATAAATAACTATGAATAGTTAGCTTTCAGTTAATGATGAAGCATGGAGGGGCTGACCTTCTCTGTGGGGAAAGGACAGGAGGTGAAAGGCATTCTATAGCTAAGATGCAAGGAAGAATAAGAGTGACCTTCTAAGGATGGAAGAGGGGCATTCTGAACTGAAAGTACAGCAGTAGACAGGCCTTAGGATAGGAAAGAGTAGCACATTCAAACAATTGCACTGTCTCTATGATGTAGTGTGGGGGAGAGGCATGAGGCAAAGCTGGGGAAGCAGGAAGGGACTGAGGGCCTTGTAGGCGAGGCTAAAAACATTGACATTTTTCCTAAGAGTCATCTGAAGGCATGTAAGAGGAGCATGACATGATTAGGTCTGTTTTCTAAAGCATAGTCTATTTGCATTACAGTGAGATTAGATTGAAGATTGGCAAGAGCAGATTCAAGGAAAGGAGTAAAGTTACTACCACTGTGGATATGTTTTACTCAAAGGTCATCCTCATGCACTTACTTCCTGCCCTTGAGGACTGAGTCTACACCAAAGAAACACCTCTAGATTAACCATCTGCTGCCAGGTAAATAAGTTGGATGACTTCTCGTAACCATCCCAATTTTGTAATATTCTTTAATTATGTAGGGAACAAACAGCCCCTGATTGTAATGAGCAACATAAATAATTCCATACTTGGTTGTATCTAAAAGAGAAAGTACTAATTGTGATGTCACATTCAATTTATTGTCTGTGATGCAATAAACAAATTGTGCAAGACAGACCTCTGGTATCTAACAGTTTCGTAGAAATTGATAAGAATGGGCCCTTCAGTTAGAGAGACCATTAACTCCTGTGCACCTTCTCTCTCTGTTTCTCTTGCATACTCTTTTTCTCTTTTGCATTAGAAACACAGGCTTTGCCTAAGTTCTATAGTTCATCAGAGGCCAGAGTCAAATCCGGATGTGGGTGAGGTTCTTTATAGGAAAAAGAGGGTGTTGAGACACTAATATTCAGCAATTTCTTGAGACTTCAGCCATTCATTATTTAAATATAGTGTAACTACCAAATGGGACTAAGAAAACCAGCACTGCTGTTAATAAACAAATCCTAAACAGAACAAAATGAAAGTTATCTGCTTAAGAAAATATAAATTTGCTCCAGATTTGCCTCTATAACTCAAACTATGAAGTTTCTCTTTGGAATTATCTTTAGAGCTTCTTGTTAATATGTGAGAAAATCCTCATTACTTGAAAAAACATACTTTGTTTTTTTACTACATATTGTATGAGCCAGCTTAATTACCCAACTTATTTTCATTAGTGGGTTCTGAAAATATATATTTTAATGAGTCTAAATTTAAAAGAGGGAGAAAAATGATGATTTGCACCTGCATCGTGTAGTTTCTTGGCAACTGTGAGCTGAGATCAAGGTTCCTTCTATGTCTCCAAGTTATAAATTGGAAGGTTTCTTTGTGTTAGCCATTATAACCAATGATTTCTGGCTATTTACAAAATCAAATTCACCTTCAAGGAATGGGTTTGCCATTACAGAGAATATTTATGAATATTTGCACCAACACCAGAGCAAATCACAACAAGCAGTGGGCAGATTCCTAAAATTTTCTATATGACAGCAGGCTGTAATGTGTGCAATGCTTTTCTAGGTGCAGGGTCTCTGCTTTGAAGTATAATGGTTATTTATTTCTTTCCTCCTTCCCCTGCCCTCCCTTCAACCCCTCCATCCCTCCCTATTTACAAAGACTTTGTTTGCATTTTTTCATTTTCTCATATTAATTCCATTCCCTTCCTTCCTTCCTCCTACCCCTCCCACTTCCCCTTCCCCTTTGCCCCTTTTCTTCCTATTTCACATTATCTATTTGAAGTATAATGGTTATTTACAACAGTGTGTGTGTGTGCGCGCGCGCGTGTTGGTGGGCTACAGCAGGAATCCACATAGGTTTTTGATGAATGGACAGGTTCACTGGATAAGGTCACCTTTCATTCAAAATATTTTCTGGGGCTGGAAATGTAGCTCAGTGACAGAGCTCTTGCTTAGCATACGTGAGACACTGGGTTTTTCTCTAGTGCTGAAAGAAAAGTATTATTACAATAATAAGCCTCAACAATGCCACTACCTCATGTTTGCTTTATATTTTACTATCTTAGCATTTTCAGAGCACTTTTCCTCTCTGGATAAATGATTTAATCTCTGATGTGTTATTTATATAAAAATACAGTATTATTTTAATTAGGAAGCCTTGAAACTATATTCTAAAGTATTATTATACATATTTTACATTTATCTTTTAGAACAGTCTTTAAAACTTCAAAAAACATATGTAAAATAATAAATTACCTAGAGCAAAAAGTTTGCATACATATGTCCCAGATATGACAGAGACTTTTAATGTACTTGGTCCACATTAAGAAGATATGGTTGGGGGGCCGGAGATTTAGCTCAGTGGTTCTGTTGCCTGCCTTGCAAGTGCAAGGACCTGAGTTCGATCCCTGGTACCAAAAAAAAAAAAGACATTGTTGGTTTGTTGGTTTGCCCCACTGTTCTACATAGCTTTACACATGTTGCTACCTGATGAAGAAATTTCCAAGCTACTAGAATATTAAATTATCAACCTCTCAAAGGATCGTCAAGTGCTAGTACTCCAGAGCTTTTTTAAAAGTACCAATATTTTTTCTAACCCTCCTAAGAAACTTTGAGTGGAAAGGATAAGTCATCCTTAAACTGGACAACCATGCTGAAAGGTCTGTCTGCACCCGATAGCTCCCTGCAGAGCTCCGCATATAGTAGGTCCCCCCAAAAGACCTCAAAGTTGAAATAGTAACAAGCTTCATTCATAAATATTTGTCTTTCAGAATTCTTTCCTGTTCTGATTGTATTCCAGATCCATTCTCTGCTCTGCTCTGCCCACCCTGTGTCCTGGGAAGCTGCATTACTCACTTTCCCATGGCTGGGACAAAATATCCAATATTCTCTCAGCTTAAGGAGGGGAAGTTTATTTAGCTCACAGATTCCAGCGGGTTCTTTCCATAGTTTGAGAGATGAAGGCAGAAATGGCATGGTGTAAGGGTGTGGTGAAGGAAAGCTGCTTGCCGAATGGCAGCCGAGAAGCAGAAAGCAAAGAGACAAGCTGGGGACAAGAACACACTCTTGCAGATCATGCCCCCAGCGACCTGCCTTTTCCAGCCCAGCCTGGAAAAAAGTATCATGAACACATGTTACTTTTGGGAGACATTTTAGACATGTTAGTTTACATTTTAAACATGTTAATTATAGCAGAGACAGACTCTGGCTTGCATTCAGGTGGGTTTTGTTTGTTTGTTGTTCCCATCATAAGACTCTATGTCTATATTTTTAAGATACATAATTTTAAGTATATTTTTAAGATATATAATATTTTAAAGATATTTTTAAGATATGTACTTTTTAAAGATACACAATATTACACTCATCTTGGGGAATTGGTACATATGTGATCTTGATTCAGATTTGAACAACGGGAAGCCTCTGCAGAAATGAAAGGTTGAAAGGGCCCCAGGTCAGACATTTATTCCTCCCTGCTTTGGGAAGTTTTGGCTGCACCTCTGTGTGACTCACTTTTTCCTCGCAGCATTCTGGTAGTTACATTTGTTTTCCTTGTCCCTTCAAGCCTTCAAGTAGTGAAAGTGACTTAATACGCTAGATCTTGGTATTGTAGTATCTCTTGTATTGTAGTATTCTCTTAAACCTGCCCATGCATCTTTCCTTTTCTGAAAAGTTTCTTCAGGATTTCAGGTGACTAAGTCCTGGGTTGCTTGCTGGAATTTTGACAGATATACTACCATCCTTGTTTCAGTTATTTTTATGTCAGCCTGATTGTACAAAATATAACTGAGTTCCTCAAGCTAAAAATCTAGACAGCCACTTCTACTTTTTCACCCATCCAGCAAGTCATTATGCCCTGTTTATCCCCTATGTATCTCTAAAAGCACTCTCCATTTCTCTCTTCACTTCACAGCTGATTTGGTCCAGATCCTCCAAAAGAGCCTCAGTATTTATCTTCTAAATTTTCCTCCATACTGCTGATGAAATTGTCTCTCTGTGATGAATTCTGGACATTTATAGTTATGGATATTTACAGTTCTTCAGTGGTCCTTTAGTCTTGTAGGCAGATTGGACTGTTCACTAGTCCTGTGAAGAGAACTCCTTAGAACCTAGCCCTTCCCCAAGAATCTTTTCTGACCTCGATCTCTTCCTTGTGTAGGTGTATGCTCTGTAGGGGGTACATGTTTTTGAAGAGTGAGAGAAATCTTGCATTAAAGATTTGACCCTAAATCCTGCTCTGCAAGTAGATTCTAGCTGTACTATTGGAGTTAAATTACTCTTTCTGAGCATCGATTCACTGTAAACTGAGTTGCTTGGAGCATCACATAAAGGATTACCTAATACATAATACATACTTAATGTATGTTGGCCTCCATTTCTCCTTTGTACTCTCTCAGCACGTTGTATGCATGCCATCAGCTTCCTGGTCACTTACCTCCTTCGACTTGAGGTCAAGTACTGTATCCTTCATCTATATCCACAGGACATAGAGATGTACTACATAGTTGTGAGTGGACTGGATAAAATTCATGATTTTACTGGTTATGAACCTGAGATTTAGAGAGATTAAATGACCTGCTTAAATCATAAGGCTGGGAAATGGCTAAGACTACAACATAAATCTAATGCTTAAGCCAATGTTTATTCAGTCTAGCTGCAGGAAACCATGAGATGATTGTGTACATATCTCTCTGCAATAGGATGCATACTCACCAACACAGGCATGGTCCTACAAAGGCTTGGAAAATCTTAGGCACCTTGTGACTTCCCCTGGTGAAAGATGAGGGTTCTGTGTTAATCTCTTTGGCAGCACCCTGCTCTGCCACATATCTAACCCTTTATGGTCTACCGTCTTTCTAAAATAACTATAGTATAATTTTCACTGGACAGATAGAGTTTATATTATGATGGCTGTGTAAATACTGTTCACAACTTAGTCGTGTACTATTCCATCATTTTTTCTTTCTTACACAAAGTTCTATCCTCTCTGGTATGAAAATGATCCTGTGCTTACATCCTTGGCTTTCTAAGGACTTGTCATTTCTTCAACCCCAAATTCCCCTCTGTTGTTTTAGTCATCTCTCAGAATATTTAAATATTCTGTGCTCTATCAATTACATTTTTGGAGTTTTTTTTAATACAGGGTCTCACTATATAGTTCAGGATGGCCAGAACTCATTTATGTGGTCTAGGCTGGCCTTGAACTCACGGCAATCCTCCTGCTTCAGCCTCCCTCCTAGTGCTGTTCAATTACATTTTCATAGAGACATATCTTTCATAGTCTGACTTGATTGGAGAAGTGATATTCTGGGATATATATCATTAAATTGGGAATTGTCTTCCTTCTTTCCTGTGTGGAATTGTTTGCTCTATGCCTTCTTCTTTCATGATGTTCTTCCTTGTTTTGATGAAGCACTTCCTGTAATTGCTTTAAAAGACCTCTCATATGTCCTCATGGGTTCAACTTACTGTTACACAATCATCTCCTTCAGAAGTTTGAAGAATTACTCCACTGTCCTCCAGCTTCTAGTGTTACATCTGAGAAGTATAAAACCACTCTGATTCTTTAAATATTGCGTGCAACTTTTTCTTTAAAAGCTTTTCAGAGCTTCTCTTTGACCTTGGTATTCTGAAATTTCACAATAGTATGCCTTAGTCTGGATATTGCTTCATCTAGCAGGCTCTATAATCAGGGGCTCTTTTCAATTAAAAAAAAATCTTACGCACATCACTTACAAGAAAGGTTCTTAGATTATTTTGATGCCTTCTTTATACTCATCACTTCCATTTGTTATGTTGTTTTCTTGCAGAATTTGTTAGTTGGATCTTGGTTTTCCTGGCCTTATCCTCTAATTTTTATATTTATTCTTTAATTCTCTACCTATTTGCTCTACTTTCTGGGAGATTTTCTCAACTGTTTTCTTGTATTCCTTTTATCACATTTTAAATCGTTCTGTAGTCACATTTTTAACTTCTAAGAGTTCTTTTTAACTGTCTTTTCCTTTTCTCAGAATAATAATGATAATTTTTGAACTTTTTAAAAACTCCTGTCTGCATAGTCTGTTTCTTCTAAAACAGTGGTGGCTAACCTATGGCATGCATGCTGGAGCAAGCTGTTTGGTATCATTGAAAGCTCTAAAAGGTTTACCATCGCTGCTGTAAAATTTCAAGTTTATTCTAATCTCCCTCTTTCACATTAGAGAATTTCTTCCTTAGCTATCTGCTAATTTTCCACTATCAATTCATGTTTCAGAGTGAACAAAGCACCAAGAAGCAGACTAGAAACTCCAGTGCATCAGTTGGACCTTGTTTTAGTTATTTTCCTTGTCCCTGGGACAAAATACCTGACACCAAAAGCTTAAAGGATGGCAGGTTATTTTGGCTCATGGTTATAATCCATAGTTGGTTGACTGCAAGGAAGAAACAGTAGGGCAGAGGGGCATAGCGGAAGAAAGCTGCTCATGTCATGGCTGCAAGGAAGCAGAGAGGCAAGGGAGGAGCTGGGTTAGTGAGATGTACCCTTCCAGGTCACACCTCCAGTGGCCTGCCTCTGCCCTTCAGGCTCCACTTCCTCACAGCAAGTCAGTTGTAGCACCCCCATAATTCAATCACCTTCCACAAGTCCCACCTCTGAGTGCATGAGGCCTTTGGGGGACATTTTTTATCTAAACCATAAGAGACCTTCTAACTGTGAGCTTCCAAAGACAGTTGTGGTTCTCATCAGGGGATAAGACATTGGTGAGTGTCATGACCCTGGGAGACACAGCTGGCATCTAGTGGATGGAGATTAGTCCTGTTTCCAAATATTCTACAGTTTCGGGGGACAGACTGCCACAGTGAAGAATTAGCCTGCTTAGAACATCACTAGTTTTGGTTGAGAAATGCTGATATAGAATATCTCACTGGGCCTTTGGGTTGGGGACCCTTTGACACTAGTGCTATTTATCTTTCTCTTGGGCTGGTCAGATTCTCCAGACAAGAATCCACCATTCTCCTATTTGGAGGCTACAGCCTTGGCTTCCAGCATTCTTGTAGATAGGGAAGTGTGGGAAATGGGTCAATGATTTTAATATCTTGTGTGGAAAGATCACTTAATCACTCTCTTGACAGTATTGACTCCCCACTCTCTGCTATGGCTTAGGTTCCTCCAGTCCAGAGACCCTACACCTGTAGGTTTCTACAGGGGAGTATTTTAGGAGAGGAAAGGCAGATGCTTCTCTATATGATATAGGAAAAGGGATAAGGAACTAAAAATTTTTCTTCAACAGACCTTCAAACAATCCTTTCACTCTTCACTACATCCTTACCTCCTATTCATCCCCACTCCCTGAGCCTTTAGGAGTGGTGGGTTTCTATTGTGTAAAACAGCTTTCACAGCCAGGCATTGTGTCACATGCCTATATTACCAGCACTGGGTAAGCTAAGGCAAGAAGATCATGAATTCAAGTCAGCCTGGACTACATAGTGAGACACTGTCTATATATAAAAAAGTCCCCAGCTATTTTATAGCTGATGCACTCAGAATTATCATTTGTCCATTTGCTTTTCAGATTTCCTTTCTCTGTGATCTTATGGATTTATGTATTCTTGAAAATACATAGCTTTACTATCATAAGTTAGGTTTCTGAAGAGAATGGAAGTAAATGCATATGCTTTCTCCTCTGTCATGTAGAGGTCCCAAAATGTTGACCTTCATGTTGAACCATTCACAAGTATTCTAAATACAATAAACCCATTACTAAATGAAAACAACACATCTGTACCAAACACCTTTTACATACAAAATAAAATGTCTGCATTCTGTCACATCTGTTTGGGCCAATTTTGAGGTGCATAGGACTGAGTGATCTTTGACATCAGGAATGGTTTGTTTTTTGGTTTCAGTTTTCTCTCTTAAAGAAGTCTATTGACTATAAATATCAGAAAACAATGATTTAGAGACCATGTAATCAGCAGGACTTGGTGTAATAGAAGCAGGGAAAAAAATTTAAACCTACACCCAAGAGAAAACAAAAATCTAAATGCAATCTACTAAATAGAAAATGACAGTGTGGACTAATTGAGTCACTAAAGTTCTGTGTGAACAGAACTCAGACGTCTCCAGCTGACCACCTCCCAAGCAGCTGGGATCATGACGTTAGTTCAGTGTCACTAGCTGGGATCTCTCCTAAGAAATATGATTTTTCACTGTGGTCCTTTGAAAGCTTCTGATTTTGGATTGTACTCTGGATTTCTATTCGTGAACAGATGCTGCTCGCAATGCCATTGAAACAGCACTCATGTAAAAAAGTCTGCTTTGAAAGCAGAAAGAGTATAATTCCCAGATACAGTGGGTGCCAACTATGATTCTTTCACACTCCAGCTTCAAGTCTTACATGAAGGCAGATACTACATTTCACCACTGGGAATGGGAGTTTGTAATGTCAGATACAACACAGGTTTAAAGGCATATTTGCATTGAAGTTGTGTAAATAAATGCCCACCTGCTAGCAGCTGAAGCTGGAGCCTAGAATGATTTGACTCCTCTGTTTTAACTTCTAAAGGGACCACTTTACCATGGCAACAGCATCACCTTCCATGGTTGTCTTGAAGAAAATTTCCCAGAAACATGATCAGAATACATGAGGATTTGGAACTGATTTGATGGGTCAGTAATCAAATTATTTCATTTCTTATGTTTTATTTAGCTTTTAACTTTTTAAAATTACACAGATAATAGCATAAAAACAGCATAGATAATAGCCTAAAGAATTAGGATATGCAAATAGACAAAGACTATTCCAAGCAGTCTTACTACTCAGTTGTAAACACTACTTATGCTTGTCTATGCACTAGACTCTTTTTCTATGTCTCTACACCTAACCATATTTAAAAGGAAGGGCAAAAATGAAGAATTTTTTTGAGACAAGGAATGAAAGTGTTTCCTACTCCTAGACATTCACTGAAAATTTATAAGGAGCTATAGAGCAAGAAAGGAATTAAATCTAGACTAGGATGTGAAAAAAATATGGATAAAAAGGTATCTTTGTCTTTAAGAAAGTAGATACTACATGTGAGTGATGTGAGGATGAAAACAAGTCATAGCCAGGTGTAGTGGTGTATGTTTCTAATCCCAGTACTCTGCCAGGCTGAGGCAGGAGAATTGCAGGAGGATTGTAAGTTCTAACCTAGCCTGGGTAACTTAGTGACTTAGCGAGACCCCGTCTAAAATAAAAAATGAAATGAGCTGGGTGCATAGCTCAGTGTGAAGGCCTTGGGTTCAATGCCCAGTACAAAAAAAAAGCAACCATAACTGGAGGAACAAGAGCTAATTTTATATTGTGTTAACATATGTTAAATGCTTCAGAACAAGCACACACATACACAGACAAAGAAATTAATGTAAAACTTCTAGACTGTTAGAGCAAAAAGGAGATGATGGGAGAAAAAAGAAAAAACCAACTCAGTAGAAGCCATTGTCTTAGTGTGCTCCAGCTGCTAGGCAGGCTGGATGGCCTAAACAGCAGATATTTATTTCTCAGAGTCCTGGAGGCTTGGAAGACCAAGATTAAATTACCTATCTGTTCAGCTCCTGGTAAAGTCTCCCTCCTGGGCAAGATTGAGAGAGAGAGAGAGAGAGAGAGAGAGAGAGAGAGAGAGAGAGAGAGAGAGAGAGAGAGAAGAAGGAGGAGAAGGAGAAGGAGAGGAAGAGGAAGAGGAGGAGGAGGTGGAGGAAGAGGGAAGGGGGAGAGGGAGGGGAAGGGGAAGGGGAAGGGAAGGGGAGGAATGAGAGAGGGTCTCATTTCATGATGTCATGAAATCTTAATTACTTCCCAAAGATTTCATCTCCAAATACCATTACACTGGGGATTAGGGTTCAACATGTAAATTTGGGGAGGAGTAAATGATACATCCAGTTCATTATAGTCAATAAGGGACAAAAGCTAAAGCAAGAAAGCAAGATGGTATACTATTTAACCTTCAAAATGAGTGACATTGATCTAATATGCATTGATGAGAATAGATTTCTAAAACTAAATGCTGAGTGAAAACAAGATGCTAGATGATAAGCAGAGTTAGCTCCATTTGCTTAAATATTCAAGACAAGAACAAGAGTCTATATTTTATACATAGATATAGTGGTATATGTGGATATTTAGTAGAATGTACAAAAATCAGAGCCACATGGATTTGAAGTACAGGGACCATTTTCAGAATTACGGAGGAAAGAGGGAAAAGCGTTCAGGAGGACCACAGAGAAACTTCCATTGTATCCGATTTTTTTTTTTACATCTACTGTTTGACAGGCCCAGTGTTAAGCATTACAGATGATATGATAAGTAGAAACAGATAAGGTTGCTGCTCTCATGAAACTAACAGTAAGAAGGAAAGTCAGATCTTAGTTAAGTATTCACTTGCAAAAACATACATTATTACTGTGATACATGTAAGAAGGGTGGTGGGGAATGCTGGAGAACCAAGGCAGGTAGCACTCTGGATGGAGAGAACAGCACTACAAAGCCTGGCGATGGGAGTGGTCTATTTAACAAAACGCAGTAGGGCTATGGAAAGGGTTAGCGCTGCAGCTCTAGCAAGACAAGGCCAGACCACTTGGGGCTTGTAGACCTCTAGAAATGCTAAACAGTGCACTGCAGAAAGCCACTGAGAGATTTTGTTTGGTAGAGAGAGACTAATCAGAGTTGCAATTTCAGAAGATGAGTCCTGATACAGTATGAGGGAAGACTGGAGTGGCTACAGGGCAAGAGGAGATATGGGGTAGTTATTGCAGCTGTCTGAAGTATCTAGGACTGGGGCAGTGAGAGAAGAAATAGGAAGAGTCAATGAAATTTATTTGAAATCATCAAGTGACTTTTAGAATTACATTCAAAAGGAGTAGGTGATTGACTATAAAATATATATTTTCTACTCTGTACCTTGACTGGTTATTTTTTTTTTTTAATGCTGTTGGAACCTACCTAACTTGTTCCAAGACTCATTCATGTGCTATGACTACAATTTGAAAAATACAGATCTAAACACTGTGCTATGGTTTAGATCCAGAATGTCCTCCAAATGCCTCATGTGTTTGGGAAGGTGATTAGATCTTTGGGGCTTATCACTCATTGGTGGATTAATCCATTGATTCATTCATAGCTGAATGTGCCATTAGGAAGTAGCCCTATGGAGGCATGACTTAGAAGAGTTCTCTCTCTCTCTCTCTCTCTCTCTCTCTCTCTCTCTCTCTCTCTCTCTCTCTCCTTCCTGGCCACCATGATGATGAGCACCTTTCTTCTGTCCAGGCCCGTCCACCATGCTATGTCTGCTTTAGAACCAGCTGACTGTAGACTAAACTGTAAGCCAAAACAAACTTCTCTTCCTTTAAGTGGGTATCAGGTATTGTGTCCCCGAAATGCGAATGTGACAAAGACAAAGTATCAAATCATTCTGATGCCCCATTGAATCGTCACTTATTGGCTGAGATCAGGAGAAGAGAAACAAAACTTTTCAAAGGAACAGATGGTAAAAAAGTCATGAAAACTTTGACAGGCTTTTTGGAAATTCTGCTCTTCCTCTGGGTCAGGGATGTCATCAGAGATTTGCAAGCGTCTGTTTCTATACATGAGCCCCAGTTGTCTAACTTTTCTGCCATGAGTTTATTTGCTTCTAGAAACTGTGCTGCCAGTAGGAGTAGACATTATAGCCTGTCTGCTTCTGCACAGTTTTACCTCCCCACCTTCCCTTTCTCATTTTGCCCTTTCTGAGGTTCATTGTCTGTCCTCATTCATTTCTCCAAGTTTCTCCAATTTATACATTTATATCCCATCCATTCTCCCTCTTCTGCATCCTCCATAGAGATGACTGTTCTCCTAAACTCAGTGACATTGACAGAAGCACCATCTACCAAAGAGGAGAGAAGAATCACTTCTCAGCCTTTTGGCTAAGATCAAGTGCAAAGAGGAGGGAAGAGGGCATGGCTGAGACTTGTTCAGTGCTTAAAACCCATTAAAGCGAAGGTCAGATTAGGAAAGCAAGGTACAGAGAGCCTGATGTCAGGAAAAGAGCTCTAGTAACTTAACTTGAGGATTTAAGGATGAAGTGACTTCTGTTTGTTCTTTTACCAACAGCAATTGAGTACCCACTGGGAAGAAAGGCAAGAATTTCAGAACCAAATCATTAATTCAAAGGACATCAAGAAATCCCTTGATAGACAGAACCTTGATCTACTATAATAGCGCCAGGAGTGTAATGGGAAATGCTTTATAAAAGGGCCCACAAATCCAGGAGTATTACATAGGTGACATTTTTTTACTATCTCGAAATACATTTACATTGGATGAACTACACCCAAAAAAGGCTATCTCCTCAGCTCATGAGATGTTGCTGTTTGTGCTGAGTAGAATGGTATTTCCATTTCTCCAACAGCAAAAGCCATATTTCTTTCAATATTAAGGTTAATGAGGGCTGTGGTTCTGTAATCTACATGAGTAGGTTAATTCTCATGTGTCCTAGATAGTTGTGAGAGGAAGAGATTTAGAACTTCAGCTGAAGGGAGATGCATGCACCACCAAACTGGAAACGAATGCCTACTGAGGGAGTGAGGAAAAGTTCTCTGCAGCAAGATCTCTGAGCCTAAGCTTTTCCATCTACACAGTGCAGATGCCAGACATGCTCCCACTTCTCCTGGATGCAAATGAGAGATCTCAGCTCACAGGCTTTACACAACTTTGGAGGAAACCAGTTACATGAGTCAAGATTTGGTTATATGATAACAGAAAGATAGTTCATCAGAAGTTAACCAAGATGCTTTGACATTACTGGTAGGACACAGGTATCTTGGGTGATTTTCAGAAGGGGGTTTACAGTTACAGTTGATCTTCAGTTCTGTTATACAAGGCATGGAGGTGCACTATTGAAAATGTCTTCATCCACAAAGTTGAAAGTTTAAGTTCAAAGTTTCAAAACATTAGAGTTGAGTAGACTATTTCATCTTGTTTTATTTGAAATAACACATTTTTCCCAAAGGCAAAGGATTGTGATCCTTAACATGACTCTCTTCCCCATTCAAGGCTTCCTTCCATATTGTGATGGAAAACGTGAAGGGAAGGAAGGCAATAAGGCTACAAGCCCAGAGAGACTTCTACAGGTTAATTCACATGGTTGTCTTCACCATTGCTCATAAATATCTAGAGGCTTTCTTGCTTTTATTTTTCTCTTTTCTTTCTTTCTTTCCTTCTGCTCTACTGGGAATTGAATCCAGGGCCTTTTCACTAAGATACACCTGTACCCTTTTTATTTTCTTATTTTGAGACAAGTTCTTGCTAAGTCATTAAATTCTCCAGCTGGAGCATAACCTCATGATCATCTTTCCTTGGCTTCTTTTTTTTCCAATTAATTTTATTGGTACATTTTTAGGTATAAAATATAATGACATATATCATTGGATATTTGCACCTTTACATAATCTCTCTTTTCTTTGTTTTTTTTTTTTTGGTACCGGAATCAAACTCGGGTCCCTGCGTTTGTGCAACAGGCAGTGAAACCACTGAGCTAAATCCCTGGCCCTATGTAATCTCTCTTGGTTCTTAGTCTTTCCTCATTCCCCTGCCCTTCCTTCAACCCCTCCATCCCTCCCTATTTACAAAGACTTTGTTTCCAGTTTTTCATTTTCTCATATTCATTCCATTCCTTTCTTTCTTTCCCCTACCCCTCCCACTTCCCCTTCTCCTTTGCCCCTTTTCTTCCTATCTCACATTATCTAGTATAACTTTTACTCCCTATTTACACTTTCAGTTTCTCACACTAGAGAAACTATTCAGTATTTACACGTGTATACTATTTATTTCACTTAAGAGAATCGCATCAATGTGCATCCATTTAGCTATAAATGTCTCTAGTTTCTCATTCTTTATGGCTGAGTAGTACTCCATTTTATTAAAAAAAACAAATTTTCATTATCCAATCTCCAGTTGATGGGCATTTGGGCTCTTTCCAAGTTTTAGCTATTACAAATTGTGCTGCTATGAACATGGGTGCACATATACCACTGTGGTATGATACTTTTTAATTCTTTGGGGAAGATACCAAGCAGGAGAATAGCTGGGTCAAATGGGACTTCCAGTCGTAATTCTTTGAGGTATCTCCATACTGATTTCCACAGTACTTGCACCAGTCAACACTCCCACCTGCAGTAGAGCAGAGTTCCTCTTTCCCCACAGCCCCTCCAGTATTTGTTACTGGTTGATTTCATTATAGCAGCCATTCTTTCTGGAATAAGGTGGAATCTCAGCATTGTTTTCATTTGCATCTTTGGAATGACCAGTGATATTGAACACTTTTTCATATGTTTATTTGCTGTTTCTACTTCTTTGTCTGAGAAATGTCTGTTCATTTCAGATGCCCATTTTTGGATTGGGTCTTTAAATTAGGGTGGTCTGATTTTTTAAAAATTCTTTATAGATTCTAGCCAGTAGACCTTTGTCTGAGGAACAGCAGGTGAAAATTTTTTCCGACATTGTGGGTTGCCTCTTCACACTGTTGGTGGTTTCTCTTGCTGTACAGAAGCTTTTTAATAAGAAGAGATCTCACTTGTTGATTGTTTGTGCTAGTTCATGGGCAACTGAGGTTTTGTTTGTAAAATCTTATCCTACACCAATGTCTTCAAGAGTGCTACCTAACCTCTGTTCCAGCCAGTTCACCATTTCTGTTTTAATATTTAGATCTTCAATCTATTTTGATTTTAGTTTAGTGCATGGAGAGAGATACAAGTCTAGTTTTAATCTTTGGCAAGTTGAAATCCATTGTTTCCAGCATCATTTATTAAAGAGGAAATCCTTCCTCCAGTGGGAGGGGGGCTCCTTTGGCAAAGATGAGGTGGCTGAGTGTGTCTGGAGTTGTTTCTGCATCTTCTAATCTGTTCCACGGGTCCTCAGGTCTTTCTTTGCCAGTACCATGCTGTTTTATCATAGTAGCTTTGTAATATAGTTTCAAGTTGGGGATTGTGATACCCCTTAACTTGTCTTTATTGCCTAGAATTGCTTTTGCTACTCTGGGTCTCTTCCTGTTCCAAATGAAGTTTCGGATTGTTTTCTCAAGATCTGCAAAATATGTAGCTGGAATTTCAATTGAGATTGCATTGAATCTATGTAGCAGTTTTGCAAGTATGGGCATTGTCACTATATTGATTCTTCCTACCCAGGAGCAAGGGATGTATTTCCATTTTCTGGTATCCTCTTCAGTCTCTTTCCAGAGTGCTATAGTTTTCATAAAAGAAGTCTTTGATTTCTTTTGTTAGGTTGATTCCTAGTTTTTTCAGTTATTGAATGCCACTGTGAAAAGAATTGTTTGCCCTATTTCTCTCTCAGTGAGTCTGTTGTTTATGTAGAAGAATGCTCTTGATTTTTGTATGTTGACTTTGTATCCAGCTACTTTATTGAATTTGGTTATTAAGTCTAGAAGACTTTTGGTGGAGTTCTTGAGGTCTTATATATAGAGTATCATATCATCTGCAAATAATGACAATTTGACTTCTTCATTTTCGATCTTTATTCCTGTTCTTTCTCCTGTCTAATTGTTGTGACTAATGTTTCCAAAACTATATTGAACAGGAGTGGTGATAGTGGACGTCCTTGTCTTGTTCCTGATTTTAGTGTGAAGGATTTCAGTGTTTGACCATTTAGTATGATATTGGCTGCTGGCTTTTCATAGATGGCTTTTATCAGATTGAGGTAGAGACAGTCTATTCCAATTTTTTGTTGGGTTTTTAATCATAAATGTGTGTTGGATTTTGTCAAATGCTTTTTCTGCATCTATTGAGATGATCATATCATTTTTGTCCTTGGCTCTATTGATATAGTGTATTACATTTATTGATTTCCGTATGTTGAACCATCCCTGCATCTCTGGGATGAATCCCACTTGGTCAGGGTGTATGATCTTCTTGATCATCCTCTGCATTCTATTTGCCAGTATCTTATTAAGGATTTTTGCATTGATGTTCATTATGTTCTCTTTTTCAGTTGGGTCTTTCTCTGCTTTGGGGATCAAAGTGATGTTTGCTTCCAGCAATGAATTTGGGAGTATTGCTTCCCTTTAGTTTCATTGACGAGTTTAAACATTAGTGGCAATAGTTCCTCTCTAAATGTCTTGTAGAATTCAGTAGTGAAACCCTCAACACCTGGGCTTTTTTCAGTTGGTGATTTTTTAATTACGTTTTCACCTTCATTGATTGATATTGCATTGTTTAGAATATTTAGGTCTTCTTTGTTCAACTTTGGTAATTCATGCTTATCTAGGAAACGGTTCACTTCATCTGTGTTTTCCATCTTGTTGGCATATATGCTATTGAAGTAGGTATTAATGATCTTCTGAATTTCTGTTGAGTGCTTTGTAATTTTATCCTTTTCATTCCCAATTGCATGGATTTGGGCCTTTTCTCTTTTTTTCAATAAGGTCGGCTAAGGGTTTGTCAATTTTGTTTATTCTTTCAAAGTACCAACTGTTGGCTTCATTGATTTTTTTTATCATTCTCTTAGTTTCCATTGCATTGATTTCTGCTCTGAGTTTTATAATTTCCTCCCTTGTATGAGCTTTGGGTTTGTCCTACTCTTCCTTTTCTAGAAGCTTGAGGTTCAGCATCAGGTTGTTTAATTGGGCTTGTTCTGTTTTCCTAATATGAATATTCACTGCTATGAATTTCCCTCATAAGACTGCTTTCATTGTGTCCCATAGATTCCGATATATTGTATTGTCATTGCCATTTAATTGTAAGAGCTGTCATTTCTTTTTTAATTTCCTCTGTGACCCATTGGTTATTCAGAAGTGTGTTGTTCAGTTTCTATGTGTTTATGAAATTGTGGTTTCTTTTGCTATTGATTTCCAATTTCATCCCACTATGGTCTGATAATATACAGAGGATAACTTCAATTCCTTTGCACTTACTTAAACATGTTCTATGAGTGAGTATATGTGGTCTATTTTGGAGAACAACCCATGTGCAGCTGAAAAGAATGTGTATTCTGATCTTGTTGGATTTAACACTCTGTAGACATCTGTTAAGTTCATTTGTTCAAAAGTTTGATTGAGTTCTAGTATTTGTTGCTTATTTTTTGTCTAGTTGATCTCTTTGTGAAAGTGGGGTATTGAGGTTCCCCACTACTATTGTATTAGTGTATATTTGATTTTTCATGTCCATTAGTATTTCTCTTATATAGTTGGACATACTAGTGTTTGGTGCATAGATATTTATGATTGTCATCTCTTCTTCTTGGATTGTTCCCTTTACAAGGATGTAGTGTCCATCTTGTCTCTCTTAATCAGTGTTGGTTTGAAATCCAGTTGATCTGCAAAGAGGATAGCTACTCCTGCTTTTTTTCAGGTTCCTGTTGCATGGAGTATTGTTTAACCCTTTAACTTTCAGTCTATGAGTTTCTTTTTGAATTAAGTGTGATTCTTGTATGCAGCATATTGTTGGATTTTGCTTTTTGACCCATTCTGCCAGTCTATTTCTTTTGATTGTTGAATTGAGACCCTTAACATTGATGGTTATAACTGATACGTATTGCGTTATCATTGTCATGACTTTTTCTTTTTGTTGGATTCTCCCCCTTTACATTTAATTTCTTGTCATGCCCAATGGATTCATTCTGCTGGGCTTCCTGGGGTTGTGATCCTCCATGTCTTTTCCCAGGATATTGTCTAAAAGTTTTTTGAGTGCTGATTTGGTATTCACGAAGTTCCTAAGGTGCTCATTGTCATGAAAGTATCTTATTTCTCCACCAATTTTGGAAAATAGTTTTGCAGGCTACATCAATCTGGGTTGGAGGTTATTTTCCTTTCGGGCTTGGAACATGTCACTCCATGCTCTTCTTCCCTTGAGGGTTTGCATTGAGAACTCTTCTGTGATTCTGATGGGCTTTCCTTTGTATGTGATTTGTTTCTTTTCTCTAACTGCTTCTAGGATTTTGTTCTCCTGTTAGGTTTCTGGAATCTTAACTATTATATGCCTATGTGTAGATTTTTTTTTGATCAAGGCTATTTGGAGTCCTATATGCCTCACTTATCTGTATGTCAAGTTCTTTTCCCCTGCTTGGGAAGATTTCTGCCATCACTTCTGTGAACAGTTTTTTTTTATGTCACCTGCACTCTCTCCTGTTTCTTTATTGACTCTGATCGGTCTTATGTTATTCTTCTTTGCATCGTCTAGCAACTGCTGGATTGCTTTCTCATGGTTCCTTACTATTTTAAAGAAATTTTTCTTTTCCTGGTCACTAATTGCAATCTTATCTTCTATATCTGAAATTCTGTCCTCACATTGGCTCATTCTGCTGTGTAGACTTTCAATGGATTTTTTCATGTCCTGGAAATCTATTTGCATCTGTTTTATGGATTCCATTTGTTTCTTCTGTTGGGATTCCATCATGTTCCTGAGCTCCTCTCTAGATTTATTAATCATGTCTTGCACTATGGTCACAATCTCTGCTGTTATATGAGAAATTATTTCTGAATTCATTTCTTTCAGATCCTCTTTTGTTGACAGTTCAAGGATTCCAGGTGGTTGTAAATCAGATTGTTGCATCTCATTTCCCTTTGGAGTTGCTTTAGGTAATCTGGAAGTCTGGTTTTGAGACTTGTTTACATGTCTTCTCATTTCACCGGGGTTGGGGAGGATGTGTTGTGCTGAGGGCCATGCAGCCCACCTCCTGGGCACTGGGGGGCAGTTGTACACCTGCCCAGAAGGTTCACCTCCTCTGGGCTGAGGGCAACTCTGCTCCTCAGTGCTCTCCTTGGCTTCTTATAGTGCTGGGATTACAGGGATGTACCACCGTGCCCTACTGGTTGCTGCTGGAGTTTTTTTTTTTAATCAAAACTGATCCATAGAATTGTTTGTGATACATTCATTTTGGCATTGTCTGACTCTTTGCAAGACACTATGCTAGAAAGTTGTGGGGGGTTTTAAAGTCTAGTAATAGAGACAGAAAAGAAATAAACAAACAAACAATTTATATTTATGATCAATATGAAATTCCGGAAGAGACTAAACTAATCTACAATGAGATGAAGGGTTGCCTGGAATTGGCTACCTATGGAAAGGATTAAATTTGAGGGAGCAGGAAGAAATTTGGAGACACAGAGGAATGTGCTATATTTTGTTTGGGATGACAGCTATTGGAAATATACATTTGTCAAAAAAACACTGAATCACATATTTAAAGTGGGTGCATCTTACTGCATGTAAGTTACAACTCAATAAAGTTAATTTAAACAAAAAACATGATATGTGCTATGAAACAGAGTAGTATAAGAAATGGAGTATAGTATGCATGAGGTGTCTCAAGAAGGCATCTCTGTGCAAAAGAGATTATGCTGTGAGGAGTTTATATAAAATTTATGGGGGGCCATTACTGTTTGGACTGAGCTCCTACACTAGGGCTCAACAGACCAGACTGAATCACTCATGCTAGCTGCCTCATGATCACACTGAACTTAGAAACAGGCCAGTTTAGGGGTTGGGGATTTAGCTCAGTGGCACTGCACCTGCCTTGCAAGTGCAAGGACCTGAGTTTGATCCCCAGTACCAAGAAAAAAATAGGCCAGTTTTCCAGGATAGGATATTCTTAGTAACCAATCCAAAGGGGCCCGCTCAGCCTGAGATAATATGATGAGAAAGTCTCCTCCATTTTAATCCTACAAAGAAAGTGACTTTGAAATGACAAATCCACTTCCTTTTCATTGTTTCTGTTTTCTTCGGTCCTTTTTCTGCCTGTAAGGTCCATCTGCTTTCAGATGGGATACTGCTGCCTGATTCATGAATCAGTAATAAAAGTCAGTTACATCACTGAGTGCAATTTGTTGAGGTTTTGATTTTGACAAAAGGAAATGGACCCAATGAGGGATTGCATAGGGAAAGAACCTGAATTTTTTTCTTACTTTTCTTGTAACAGAGGGGAAAAATTCATCATTTTCATTCAGACAAAAATCCTAATTTTACTTGTTTCTACAAAGAAAGTGTATGTAACCAGATTGTCACTCCAAAGTTTTCCTGGATCCAGGAACAGAGAGTAATTGCTAAAGTATGAAGCTTCTTTTTGAGGTGATAATATGTTCTAAAACTGTGGTGCTGGTTGCTTTTACCTGTAAATATATCCACAATTGTTGAATTTTTTTCCTCAAACTGGGTGAGGTATGTGGTATGTGACTTATATGTCAGTGATGATCTCCTTATGAAAGGTAGTACAATTCCATAATGAACCAGGCCAGCAGACAAATTGTGGCCTTGGACTGAAGCTAAGTCAATGAGATGAAATGCTTTTTTTTTTCTTTCTTAGCATTATATGCACACATGGACCCAACAAAATGTAACTAGAGTAACTTCAAATAGATTTTCATTCATATGCCAAAGAAAAGCAAAATCCTCCTAACCCCTAAAGGAATAAAATTACCCAATAATAGACTTGTATTTCTGATAGCATGATGCCTTGGGTATTCTGAACAACCCTCTCAACTGAAATAAAAATTCTGGATGACATTTATTATTTTAAGTGCATTTTTCAGCTGGCATAAAAATCACATCAGAGCCTCCAAAGCAAAGTGAAATTTGGGGAAGGGGAATATCCCAAGCTGACAAAGACCATCAGAAAAGGCGAGGTTATGCTATAGTCCCAAACACAGTCTCTCCTAATTCAGTATAGCAACAGTGTATGTCCCTTTCAGGCTTCATTTCTGCAGGAGTTCATTCCAGTCCCGTGGGGACCAGACTGATTGAAGTCTTCACTCAACAACCAAGTACTGAGTAAATTTTCAGTAAGTATTGAATAAATTTTTCATTCTTTATATCATGTTTCAGTCTCAAAGATCAGGTATAATTTTATTTTTTATATCTTCCCTTTTAAGATATATATTTTGAGTAAACACTTTTCCCATTCTTTCTGCTGAATCTCTCATCCTTACCAGCCTACGGTTTTCTTTTTAAAAACTGGAATCCTTTACTATATTTCAGTGAAGGAGTTCCCTTTTATATATTAAAATCAAACCAGTTATTACAACACAATAGAATTGACACTCCAGGGTAATAGATATAAAAGGGAATATGTCTATGCTTTCCTGTAAGATTTAAGCAGTCTTAAAATAATTTCATTTTAACTTGAGAAGAGATTCAAAGTATCATGAAAAATGCTTCCTACACTCAGAATGCAGAAAGCCAGTTTGGTTTTTAAAAGACTCTATAAGATCATAGTAATTATTAATTTAATTCTTCAAATCCAATATCAAGTAGCTATTCTTCTCCTTGTTTTAAGAAATGATTTAGAACAGTCTCTCCTTTGAAAATGAAGGAGAATCTAGCTCTACATTCTTGGCCTATGTGCCCTGGATTCTCTAGTTGATCTTAGACCAAGCTTGTTCAGTAATGATCTCTGCTTATTGAACTCTTCTAGACTCAAAGATCAGAATTCTCCTTTTTTTCATAGTTGTTATTAAAATATACCTTTCTTTGTTCTCATTAAATTGGTAAAATATAGTACAGAATATATAATATAAACTTATCATGAACATCCTTTTTAATTATTCTGTAATATGTACTCTCTTTAGAAGTACGTGGCTTACCTATTTCCTTTTTTTTTTTTTTGGTACTGGGGATTGAACTCCGGTCCTTGTGATTGAGATGCAGGCAGCAGAACCACTGAGCTAAATCCCCAGCCCTACCTAGTCCCTTTTAACAAATGACTTTCTAATGAAATTTTTAGTATATAGTTCTTGTTGTATTTTCCTTAGCTGAGATTCCCATTGATGGAATTATCATGTCAAGGAATATGAACAATTTGTAAAGTTCTTAATCTGCTTTGACAATATTTTGACCCAGAAAGAGTAGATCAATCATACAGCCATAGACTCTGTACACCTCAGCACTGCAAGGAAAATGTTTGTTATTTATGTTTACCAATTTTATTCACCTTTCAGCATCATTTCTATGGGTTATTTCTCTTCTTAGGACATGTCATCAGTGAAAAAACAACCCACATATTTTCTCCTATAAAATCCAAATGTCCATACTTGTCTTTCAAGTTCTTGCCCAACATATACACTTACAGACACACGTACAGATATGTGTGTATAATGTACAATACATAAGTATATAAATATATATGTGTAAATATAATAACAATGATAAAGAACACCAATTAAGGTCCTGGTATAGGCCAAGGCCTCAACATAGTACCAACTTTACCTCATTTAATCCTTACAGCAACCTTGAAGGGCAAGTGCTGTCATCACTTGTGTTGTATGGACCAGATCACATCCCCTGTATATCTCCAAAAGCTACCTTCTTGCCCTCCCCTACCGTGTCCAAAGGGACCTAATGGCTTCATGCCAATGTACAACCCTGCTCTAGTTAGCTCTCTCTACCATATTTCCGACCCCAACACTATGTTCATTCAGTCTCCCTTTCTTTCTCCCAGAAAATCTCTAGCCACATTTCAAGGCCCAGGGCAATCTCACACAAGCTGGCATTGGACTTACAATCCTCAGGTCTCAGCCTTCCAAGTGCTGGGATTACAGGTGTGCACCACCACACCTGGATGAAATACTTTAAAATTTGAATTTCCATGAAAACTTATAATCCTATCCAACCATTTGATAGTTTTGCCATTAATGATCATGAGTCCCATCTCAGCTCTGTCCAGACTTGTGTCTGTCTTCACAGGGTCCTAAGCTCTAAGCCATAGCATTGCCCACTTGCATCAAGAACTTCCCAATGTCTTACTTGCCTCTGTTCTTGCACCTCCAGTCCAGTCTTCATGTGACAGCTATAGAGAGTCTTTAAAATACATGGTTTATCCTAACAACAAAAACCAAAAAATCCAACCTAAAGTGAGTAAATATCTACATAGACATTTCTCAAAAGAAATTAAAAATGGCTAACAAAAATATGAAAAAATGCTCAATATTGTTAGCCACCAGATAAATGCAGATCAAAACCAAAACAAGGTATCATCTCACCCCAGTTAGAATGGTAAATATCAAAAAAAAAAAAGAATGGCAATTATCAAAAACAGAAAAAATAACAAAAGGTGATGAGTATGTGGAGAAAAAAGGGACCAGCATGCACTGCTGGTGGCAATGTAAGTTAGGAAACCATAGTGGAGAACAGCATAGAAGTTCCTCAGAAGGCTAAAAATAGAACTACCATATGATCCAGCAATCTCACATCTTTGTATGTATCCAAAGGAAATGAAATCAGCATACCACAAAGACACCAACACTCCCATGTTTAAGGTGGCGCTATTCACAATAGCTAAAATATGGAATGGACCTAGGTGCCCATCAACAGATGAATGGATAAAGAAAATATGGCATATATAAACATAATAAAATACTGTTTGGCCATAAAAAATTAAATCTTGTCATTTGCAGCAAAATGGATATAACTAGAGGCCATTATGTTAAGTGAGATAAGCCTAACAGACAAAAACAAATATTGCATGTTCTCTGTAATATGTAAAAGCTAAAAAAGTCAACCTTAATATGAAACCATGATTATCAGAGGTTCGGAGGGTGTGCGGAGGTGGGTTAGTAAAGGGAGGCTGGATTTGATTGTTGAACGCTGTATGGATGTGTTGAAATACCACACTGAACTTCATTAATATGTATAATTAACACATGTTAATCAAAAATAAAATTATCTATGCCCATATATTTGTCTGTATGTATAGCTTATGTTCTCTCATTTCAGTCCTTTCAGAATCTTTCTGTTGCACTTAGCGTGGGATCCACACTTCTTACTGTGGTCTAACAGCCCTGTGTAACTGATGCTCTGACCACCTCTCCCACATCACCCCCCCAACCCCCACCCTAGACTCCCATTATCATTTCCCAGCTTCTTGGTTGTCTCTCACTTCTTTGCATATGGCAGACTTTCCTACATCCAGGTCTTTACACTTACTGTTCCTGCTGCCTGGTTTTCCCACTCTTCAAGTCTCAGATTGAATGTTAGTTTTCAGAGACACATTTCCTGACAATGTTACCTAACTAGAATCGTCCTCTACATTAGAATCCTTCACTGCAGACTATTATCCATCCACGAATTTCTATTTATTTGTCAACTTGGCTATTACTTGTGCCCACTCCCAACACACACACACACACACACACACACACACACACACACACACACAGGATCACTCAACTGTAAGTCATATGAAGACAGTGGTCATGTCTGTTTTATCTCCAGGACCTGGTATAAAGAGCCCAATAGGCATGTGTTAGCTGGATAAATCAGTCAATCAAACAATCAATCATTCCAGCTAGATTCATACTTTTTTTTAACAGAATCATTGCTTTTTGTTTCTCCTTAAAGCATCTGACTAGGCACTGAAAGGGGGACTTAAAAGGTCGTTATGGGTGGCATGAATGCATGCAGAAACCATGCCCTCTGGTTTCCAGCTACCTTTGCTAGTGATAAGGTCCACTAGACTGTTGACAGGGGTGTAGAACAGTCCCAGTAATGCTAATTCTGGACCTCAGGTAAATCACTTCTTAGTTTCATTAGTAAAATGAAAATAATACTAGACCTTACTTCATTATTTCTCTGCAAAGCTTAGTTAAATAATACACTTGAAGGATTTTGTTTGAGTAAAGTCATTGTTCTCAACCTTTTCAGGGTCTGTCAAATGAAATGAAACTCCTAAACTGGAAGGTTGGAGCCTTCTAGTAATTATGCCCCCCCAGCCCCCCGCCAAAACCACATGCTCTAGCTCTGGTATTTCCTGCTCTAGCTCACTGGATATGATGTCTGCTCCATTTGTTCTCTTTCTCTGAAGAATCTCCCTGCTCCTCTGATTAGTCCCTATGTGACCATGATCTGACTCTCTGGCCATGCTCAGGGACCTCCCTGGAATGCTTGTTAATATGATACAGGAAGGCACTTTTTTACTCAAGAAGGTTATAAATTGGGCCCTTTGTGTCCTACTTGTGGAGAACTTCTTTTAGTTTGGCAAGCGTGCCCTAGCTGAATCCCGCAGACTGGTTTAAAGAACAGAAACTTATTTTCTCACAGTTCTGGAGGGTGAATGTCCATGATCAAAATGTCAGCAGGGTTGGTTTCTGGTGGGGCCTCTCCCCATCTTGCCTATCAGATGGTTGCCTTCCAGCTGTGTCCTCACATGGTCTTTCTTCTGTGTGCTTACTCCTTGTGTCTCTTCCTTCTCCAGGAAGGACACCAGGCCTATAGGATTGTGACCTTATAGCCTCATTTAACATAGTTACCTTCCTAAAGGCCTTATCTCCAAATGTAGTTACACTGGGGATTAGGGATTCAGCATACAAATTTGAGGTGAGGAAACATACTTCAGACCATAATAGATCCCACACAAGAAGTGGAAAAAATGGTGAAGCTGTAGTAACATTGTTTTAGGCTCTGGAGACATTAAATCAGCCTTATTCTTCTAAATATTCCATTTTCTTTGGTAATTTTCCTTTGTCTCTACTCTCTTGAATATTTAAATGCATATACATAATACCCATTACACAGCTAGGACAAATGAAGAAATAATGTTTTGAAATATTAGAAACTACCAACAATACTCTTCTTTAATAAGTGGAGAAGAAATATAATTGACATTTTTTTTTTGGTACCAGGGATTGAACTCGGGTCCTTGTGCTTATGAGGCAGGCAACAGAACCACTGAGCTAAATCCCTGGCCCGATTGACATATTTTTGTACATAAATAGTTTTTTGAAACCAAAAATACATTCACTGTAGATCTCAATTATTTTATATGTATGAAGATAGCCTTAGAAAACATTATTGCCTTAGTGTCTTCTTTAAGCACAATTTCTAGACAATTCAGCCATTCTAATACCTTGTGCTATGCTATCAGAGATGAGAAAAGTCCAAATTCAAGAAGAGTGAATGTGCTTAAATATCAGAAGATGATTTCTACAGCTTCTATTAAGTAGAGAAAAATAGTATCCATTCATTTCCAGGCAAAAATGGGAAGAACCACAGTTGATACCCCAGTCCATTCTCTATAATTAAATTGTTAACACAGTATTCAGATAATAAAACTTACAATGTTTATGTACTCGTGTGTCTTGTCTGAGAGATGAGAAAGAAGATAGAGAGACTAGCTGAATCATATCTTCCCACATGTGCCCCAAATCTAAATCCTTGGCTGGTCCTAACTTTTAAACCAATCTCTCTGTTCCTTGAGATACAACCAAGATAAAAAGGAAAATAACATTTACAAATCATCTAAAGAAAATATCACCAAATGTATTTATTATTTATACTTTATAAAGTATACTTTATAAACCATGAGCTCCTTCAGCACAGAAAAAATGTATTCTGACAAATTTTTGTGTCCCCTGCTGCTGCTACTGTGCCTGATTCAGACTCTGGGAGTAAGAGATGTATTTTTGATTAAGGAATATAAAGACACACTTATGATCCAGAATGATAATGATAGCAGCAATTCATTAAAGATGTCTGATGAGCCCAATGCTCCAGATTTTAGTCCTAGATTTCCGGAAAGGCATGAGACGGAATGGAATGACCCTTGATAAACTATTACCACAGTTAGAAAAGATGGCTTTAAAAGCACCATCAGATGAAGGAGGAGAAACTCTGGGTTCCTGTCATGGATATTTCACAAACAAGCTATATAACAGTGCACTGATAGCTTTATCTCTCTATCTCAGTTCCCTCATCAATAGATTAAGTTTAAACCCTTCAACACCTCTGTGAGCTCTTAACAGTTCATGACAATTAATTTGAAAATGAGAAATCTGAAAGTTTCTGCAATCTACCTTTCCCAATAAGTTTTCTAAAATTCATCATGTCCCACCAGACTGCCTGATGCCTAATATCCAGACTTCTGCTCCATTTGCTCCTGCTAAGTTTTCTTCCTTGCTCTCCTTATCTCTTTAATTTTTAACCATTCTTTAAGACACGGACCCTCATCCATCTCCTGGAAGCCTCCTGGCCACACATGCTGATGGTTTGCATGAAGTGTATATGGGCCCCTCGAGAATGCTGTTTCCAGCACACTTCCCAAAATACTTTCCAGAAAGTTCAGCATGGAGCAAAGTCAATATTGTGGCTACCCCTACCCCATGCTCCCTCAGGACTTAGGCTTGACTTCACTCAACCCAAAATCCAAAGATTACAAAGAAATCCAAAGGTAGAAGGCCTTTGTTGTGTAAATTTGTCAGTGATGAGGCAGAATTATAAGGTTCCTGCAATCTCACACTTATTTTGAGCTTGCTGTATGATCTTGACTCATTTAGGGGGTAATGGCAACTTGGCTAGGCCTGTCAGCTGGCCTTGTGTTTCATGCATAGGCCTCAAAAAGACAACTGGGTAATCCAAATATATTAGAAGACAAGCTAATTTATTTAAAATATACTTTGACCCTCATTACCAATATAGGTGTATCTTTTCTACAAAGCTATAAAAACAACAGGATTATATGCCAACCCAACAATTTTCAGTGTCATCCATAACCACTAATCTTACAGAACTGTCTTAACCATTTCCATTCCTTGCTTACATTAAGCTAAACCTAATCTACTTCACTTAAAAAGATACAATATGTATTCAAAATTCTATCCCAAAAGATAAAAATCATAATTCACTATTGTAACTCCCAACTCAATGTCACACTAATTATCTGGTGAACTTTGTATACATCAGTAATATTACAATTCTCAAGATGTCACAGCAGATACCTATCCCACCCGACCCCTGCCCAAAAAAGAAATGAGAGGTTTTTGTATGTTGCAAGTCCTGGTCTGATTTATTTATAAAGCAATAAATATTAGAAGCACAAACAAACTGCACATGTGTAAACAAACTGTACAATGATTGATGAGATATGAAGAGAGTGGTTCAGAAGATTTCAAGAAGCATAATTACCATCACCCTGAATAGAAGGCAGACTAAGAGAGAAAGCACCTTAGAAGCATTTGCGGTGGACGATGGATGGGCCTGCCTCATCATACTCTTGCTTGCTAATCCACATCTGTTGGAAGGTGGACAGAGAGGCCAAGATGGAGCCCCCAATCCAGACTGAATATTTACGTTCAGGAGGAGCAATAATCTGAAGAAGGAAAACAAAAATTTCCAGTAAACTCTGAAGTTTAACTCCAAGCAATAGAGCAAGCAATATGTTGTTACTATTCCCAGAAAAATTATTAGATATTAATTTACTTTAATGTAGGAGATGTCATACCACACAATAATGTGGCCAATTAAGTTTTAAGGCCAATCCACCATTAAACACTCTACAAAATAAGAATTTTCTCACTTCTCTGACTTACGACTTATGACCCTGATGTGGCCATAAGCCAAATGCATTGCGAAAGCTAGCCCTTTAAATGTATTCAGAGATTTAATTGTGATTTTTTTTTCCTCCAAAGATTTATTTTTGAGTTTACTGTGTGAAACATTTTTAAGGCTTCCTAGCTTGAGAAAACAGCTGGAAACTAAATTAGAAAACGTTCTAGAAAGGGTAAAAGGTAAAGTGTGTAGGAGACAGGAAGTTAGGAGTAAAGTTTGGCTTGTAATACCAAGATCTGCCTTGGCTCTCCCATCCACAGAAGTTCTTTACCTTAATTTTCATGGTGCTAGGAGCCAGAGCAGTGATTTCCTTTTGCATACGATCAGCAATACCAGGGTACATGGTGGTACCTCCAGATAAGACGTTGTTGGCATACAGGTCCTTGCGGATATCAATGTCACACTTCATGATGCTATTGTAAGTAGTTTCATGGATGCCAGCAGATTCCATACCTATGAATAAGTGAAAAAAGAATCACAGTGCATTTAGGCCAGGGTAGAGGAAAGAGAGCAGGGCTCCTCTGTGTTGGTGATCTTCCAGCATTTCTTTCTGAAGCATATGTTCTCCTGCAAGATACACTGCAAGGAACAGGTGGAACAGGTGTCTCTTGAAAGTGCTGACAGATAATACACACAGACTGCCAGGAGATGAACAACTGCATTTAGCAGCTATTTGGAGTGAATGCCTACTGTAACCATCATGTATAGAGACATACTGCAAATGGATACGACAGAATTTAACTTAACACACTTTTCATTTATAGACTAAAACCATACCCAGGATTCCTCTTGGAAACCACTGCTTAGGAAAGATGTTTGGTGACATACAAGAGTCTAGTTACTACTAAGTAAGTGCAGCTGAATTTAACGGCAAGTCCAGCTCCTTTGTAATGGAACTTCTTGGGATAAATCAGCCCTCCTCAGTAATCATCCTGCCCTGCAGACACATGATGTTCAGTTACTGCTTGGGCTCATCTCTTTCTTGGGATGAGAACCTCAGAGTTTAGTGTGTGTGTGTTAGCCTTCATCATATCACAAGGGCACAGAACACAGGCATTCCCTTTAATGAGCCAGCAGGATTTGAAACTGAGCTGTGTGGGACCCCAAGCTATGACCTAACTCAAGACCTCCTTAGTCTTTCTAGTTATATAAAGGTTTTTACTCTGGGAGACCTCAAGATTTCCAGGGAAAAGCTGTGCCTCAGCACCAGACTTACCAATGAAGGAGGGCTGAAAGAGTGTCTCTGGGCAGCGGAAGCGCTCGTTGCCAATAGTGATCACTTGGCCATCAGGCAGTTCATAGCTCTTCTCCAGGGAGGAAGACGAGGCAGCTGTGGCCATCTCATTCTCAAAATCCAGGGCAACATAACACAGTTTCTCTTTAATGTCACGGACAATTTCACGTTCAGCTGCAGGCATAAAGGGCATCACAGTCAAGCTCTGGAGAATGAAGCCAATTGTGGGGGAAGATAGGTGGATTCACTGAGGGAGGAACAAAGCAGACACTTGCCATGGAGATGAGGCACACACACACTCACCGGTGGTAACAAAGGAGTAGCCACGCTCAGTGAGGATCTTCATGAGGTAGTCAGTGAGATCCCGACCAGCCAGATCCAGACGCATGATGGCATGGGGCAGAGCATAACCCTCATAGATGGGGACATTGTGAGTTACACCATCCCCAGAATCCAAAACAATGCCTGACAGAGAAAATAGACAAGGATAAGGTCAATCTCTGTGGACCACTGTTAGCCATGGGAAAACCTACTTCCAGTCTTGGAAAAGAGATACAAGATTAGGCATTGAACCACATAAAATTAGATTCCTCACACACACAGAATATAAATGAGCATAATGAATAGATACTAAATCTGAAGCCAACAGCAGCTCATCCTTTTAAATATTGTAGTAGAAAAATTTCCTGAGGACATTTTCAAATGACCATCCCCCTTATCAGCTATTAGCACATTATGTAACCATGCAGGCAGGTTTTTCTTTGCTCCAATCTAAGTTTACATGGTTCCTTTATGTAAATCCTCTTGGGAATGTGTATTCTTATTGATGACATATGCCTGGAGGCTGTGATGGTATGAACACACAACAATGACTGTTGCAATCCAGCTTGCCACTTTGTGCCCAGCCTCAATATGTGACATCACACACCTTAAATAAAGGAAAGATCTAACACCATGAGCTGACAGTAAGCGTGCTCTGAAACTAACTTCAGGGAGCTATTGTTACAGACAGCCTGCCTCAGCGTCTGAGGGAGTCACAGCAAGGTCAGAGTCTCACGAGTGTGATTCATCAGTGACTGACCCCCCAGTCACAAGCATACCTGTGGTACGGCCAGAAGCATACAGGGACAGCACCGCTTGAATGGCCACATACATAGCAGGGACATTGAAGGTCTCAAACATGATCTGGGTCATCTTCTCACGGTTGGCCTTGGGGTTCAGTGGGGCCTCGGTAAGCAGGGTGGGGTGCTCCTCAGGAGCCACACGGAGCTCATTGTAGAAGGTGTGGTGCCAGATCTTCTCCATGTCATCCCAGTTGGTAATGATGCCATGCTCGATGGGGTACTTCAGAGTCAGGATACCTCGCTTGCTCTGGGCTTCATCACCTACGTAGGAATCCTTCTGCCCCATACCTACCATGACCCCCTATAAGAAAAAGGTGGAAAAATCATGCTTCTGCCATGTCAGGAATATATCTAACACTTTATCAATTTATATTTGACTTCCAAAGTCAAGGAACGCTTAGAAATAATAAAAAATAGGATTTGACCCCAATTTAGAAAAATCATTTGAAATCAATCTTGTAGCTTATCCCCATGCAAAAATATGTAATTCTGTTGTTTAGCAGATAAACTGGAAAGGGGAGAATAAAGCTATTTCATTGAAGAAGCAGAGGGTCATCTTACCTTTAAAATACTATAATGCCTTCATTAAATTATTATGCTTATCAGCCATGTCAACCAGAAAATGGATGATTACATTTTGGAATGACCAAATTAATGACTTACTGTGTTTTACCTAAGAAAAGATGTTGACAGTCATCAAGTGAATATAAAAAAACTGGGCTGAGAAGCCACAGTCACTCTGATGGTACGATTCAGCCCATCCAGAACTGCTTGGAGTACTGGTCATTCACCACACTCAGTACTAATATCTGTCCTCCCTGGCAGCCTGTCTGGCCAGGCATGTGAGAAATCCAGAAAGCATGGCATTTCTTTTAATAAACAAGGTGGTATGTCACTACTCACTGCCTCTGTCACGTCTGGCTTCTAAAAATGCAACAGCCAGGAAGGAGATAGATTACATCTTTTGGGAGCCTTGTAAACTGGCTGTGAACAGGAGCGGGGAATTTGGGTTGGGTCCTCATTAGTGGAGAGCAGTTTTATTATTTTAAATCTTGAACAGGACTGTGGCGTGGGGCCGGGGGCGGGGGGCAAAGTGGTTAAAAGGTAAAGAAGACAATAAGGACTGAAAATCCAGACTTCCAGGAGTGGAGGCAGCTGGTGGATTTTCACAGGAGGAACTTGAACCCCTTGACAGATGTTTTTGAGCTGGAAGGGGGGGTACATGTCTTGGTATTTGGGGATTGGCTAGGGGTATGTTTGGCTTGGCATGGATGTGAAGCTAAGCTTTTTCTTATTTGACTCCGAGTTCATGTAGCAGTTGGGTCAGGACAGACATTTCCTTAATTGCTGGACTGCGGGAGGGGGGTGCAGGCACGGGCGGGGACCGTCCCGAGCGGGCACTGGCCAAGCGGGCCAGGAAGTCTACCTGGTGGCGCGGGCGGCCCACGATGGAGGGGAAGACGGCTCGGGGCGCGTCGTCCCCCGCGAAGCCGGCCTTCACCAGCCCGGAGCCGTTATCACACACCAAGGCCGTGGTCTCCTCGTCGTCGCACATGTTGGCACAGCTCAGCGGGGTCTGCGGCTGAGGAGGGGAGGGCGGGCCGCGTTCAGCGCTTGGAAGGCTGCTCTTCTCGCCGGGAGAAGAGGCTGGAGCCAGGGCGATGGGGAGGGAGGGGCCGCTGCCGCCTGCCTCCTTCTCCAGGCGGGAAGAAACCTCGGAATCGAGGGAGTCGGCGCGCCGAGGGGGAGAGGAGACCCCGCCCGGGCTCCTGGCACGGAGTCCCCGCCCCGAGGGCTTGGGGGGACGGCCCCAGGGACCCGGCCCGGGAGCCCCAGCTCCTTAGCGGGTCCTCCCCAGCCCTTCCAACTTTTTGCCCTTTCGCCAACTGGGAACCCATTCCTCCGCCCTACCCACATCCCCACACCTTCCCCGGATCGGGGGTGCGCAGGTGAGAGACCCCTGACGGCCTGCGGGTGGGATGGGAGGAGGACGCGGGACTCCAGCTACGCGCGCTCCTCGCCTGCGAGGTCCGAGACCCAGGACAAAAAAAGTGAGAACACATCAAACAACTGGGATTTTTTTTTTTTTTTTTTTTTTTTTAAGTGACTGAGTCGCAGCAGCTCAGGGCCGGGGCTGGGGAGGACGCGAGGGCGGCACTGACTCACCGTCCGCGGGGCAGCGGGGCTCGCGGGGGGCTCGGCTCGGCTCGGCTCGGCTCGGCTCGGCTCGGCTCGGCGGCGGCAAGCGCTGGGTGCCGGGAGCCGGGAGCGCAGCTTTATAGCGCGCTGATAGACGGGGTCAGTTGGAGCGGCCGGGGCCAGCGGTGGGGGGCCCGGCCTGCCACCTTGCCTTATTTGGTCGCTTTAGCACCATCTAGGCCTGCCAAGGCCATTCATGGAGCCAAGGGCAAGAGAGAGGATCAGCTGGGGGGCTCCCGGACCATGTAAGGAAGAGGAGGGGGCAGCCAGAGGAATGGCCAAATAGGGAGCTAGGGAGGGGCAAGCAGCGAAGGGTAGGGGTCAGGGAAAGACTAGGCGACGCCAACCAACCCCCACCCCTTCCTGGGGTAGGGGAGCTCCCTGGGTGTGCTGTGGGTTTGTTCCTCCGGAGCCCTCCAGCCTGAGGGGCCGGTAACCCGGGGAAGGCTTGGCGCCCTGCCCAAGGCTAAGGGGTCCTGACAGCTGGGCTACAGTAGCAGCCTCTCGTCTTCCAGGCCTCGGAGTGGAGGAGCAGGTCGCTTGGCAGTCTTCTTGGGCCTCAGAGGGCGCCACAGCAGCACACTGGAGTGGCTGCCCAAGGGCCACCTGGGACAGGGCACCCTTCTTGTCCAGAACCCACCCGCCTGAGCTGGGCTGTGTGCATCCAGGTGGGAAAGCTGAGGTGAACCAACTTTGGTCCTAGCACGTGTGTGGCAGGGAGAGGCTGCCAATGCTTGCTGGAGAAGGGACCAGCACGGATGCCAGACGGCCCTCAACCATGCCGGGACCCAAGACTCCATCTGCAGGCAGGAAGTGAAAGCACAGATGCCAAAAGCAGTTGCCCCCTTGCTGGTGGAATATGACCATCTTTAAACTGGGAACAAAGATTGTCAAGGTCGTGACTCCCCTGAGAAAGCAAATACTTTTGCTGAAAAGATAACAGCAAGTTAAACCAGAAGAACAGATCAACCTGCCTTACTCAAAACAATCTGTGCACAAGCAGTGTCCTCATCTCAAGAATGAGTTAGAAATGCAGAGTCCCAGGCCCCGCCCTAGTCTCCTGAATCAAATCTGCTTTTCAGCAAGCTCCCCATTTGATTGGCACGTATGTTGAAGTGTGACACACTGGTAGAAATGACTGATACCATCTCATTGGTGGAAAACAGGTTTCGAAGAATCGAGACATGTGAGAAGGAAAAAGAAAGATGGCATGAGGTGAGGAGACTGGGGGAACAGGGAGACACAAGAGGGACACAGGCCGCTGGCTTGCCCTGGGGTGCCCCGACTAGCGCTTGAGTTTCTAATGCTTGTGCTTTCCCTCTAGTTCACACCAGTTAAAAATAGAACACTGGGCACAGATATCCCTCTCTAGAGTGGTCCTGGATTGATATGCTGAGAAGGCTGCTGATTAGATACTTGCCCAGAGTGGGGAATGCAAGGCCCTCACCTCTGAGCTCCCCGACCATGTTTGGGTTGGTGTGGAGAAGAAACTGTGGGAAAGCTGGGGGATGAAGCCAGGCGAGAGGCCTGGCTGGGATCTCACCCTGCCACACAGCAGGCATCTTACAAAGAGTACCCATTAACAGGAGGCAAAGCTAGATCTCTCGTGACTCAGGCAGATGGAGAAGAAGCAAAGAAAAGGAGAAACAGGGATGGCCTTAGAGCCAGACAGGCCAAACTTCAAATCCTGCCTCTGTCACTTGGCACTCACTCTGTATGCATTTCATCATAGGTGAGTCAGTTAACTTTCCTGATCCCCAGTTTTCCCCTCTAAAACTGTGTATCATAATTTTTACAAGGGTTATTGAATGTTATAATAATAAAAGAGACAAAAGATGTAAGTCACATAGAACATTCAAAGTGAGTTTGATTCAATACCATTAATGATACTTTTGGAGGCACCAGTAGCTATGTCTTCTGAGCTCAGTTCCATTCATTTACTCATCAAACTCTCACTGAGTCATCAATATCACATTGATTATAGGAAGAGAATTTTGCTAGTCTCAAGGATTCTGTGATAACACTGATCAGGACTCTTCCTCCATAATAATTGCAGAAGAGTAAGAGACAGTTGTGGTATATACATGCTGGGAAGGAAAAAAAAGTTGCATACCTGAGATAATAAAAAAAGGGAAAATCCAAGTTCGATTCCCGGTACCAAAAAAAAAGGGAGGGTGGAAGCACCTAAAAGAAAGTTCAGAGAAAGCCTCTGATGAAGTGTCATTTAATTGTTTATAAGGTGGAGTGGAACTGAAGTTCTTGAACCTTTTTAGGAGAGAAAGACAGTTTTTACTTGGTAATGGTGAATGGAAGAGTTCACTGCCACATGGGCAAAGGCTCCCTAGAACCTAACACCATAATATTGGAGTCCAATTGCAATACTTGAGTTCAGGAAGTCATTTCCAGCTCACCCACCCCAGGATCATAGGCCATCGCAGCAGGTGGGTAGATGAGTGCAGGACTACTGAAACAGCATTTGTCTTCAACACACGTTTTGCATTCTAGTCAATTCATTTTTGATACTGAAAACAAAATGTATTTTAATGTGTTATGTTTATAGTGAGAAAAATACTTTGTTCTTCAAGACTTATGGTGAAACAATATGTACCAATTCTCTAAGATGAATGTAATTATTACATATGACAAACATGTCCTAATAAAAATAAATCTTAATAAAAAGATTTATGGTGAAAACATTCAAAATCCTTTGATCTTGCATTTTGAAATACATGGTATATTATAGCCATTCTACTGTGTAACACCACACCAGAACTTCTTACTTCTACGGAGCTGTGACTTTCTACCCACTGATCACCCTCTCTCCGGACCTCCCCCACCCTACTCTTTTCAGTCTCTGGTAACCACCATTCTACTGTCAACTGCTATGAGATCAACATTTTTAGACTCCACAGCTGAGCGGGACCACATTGTATTTGTCTTTCTGTGCCTGGCTTATTTCATTTAACATCATCATCCCCAGTTCCATCCATGTTGTTGCCAACAATAGTATTTCATTCTTTTTATGCCTGAATAGTATTCCATTGTGTTTATATACCATATTTTCTTCATCTGTTGGTGGTCAGTTTGGTTGTTTTCATTTTTTGCCTATTATGATAATAGTGCTTCGATAAACATGGGAGTACAGATGTCTCTTTGACATACTGATTTCATTTACTTTGAATAGATAGCCAGTAGTTGGATTGCTGGGTTGTATGGTAGGTTTATATTTAATTTTTTGAGGAACTTCCATACCGTTCTGCTTAATGGCTAGACTAATTTGTATTCCTACCAACAGTGTGTACGGTTCCCTTTCCTTCATGTCTTAGGCAGCACTAATCTTTTGTGCTTTGTTAATAGGTGTTCTTACAGGGGTTAGATGATATCTCACTGTGGCTTTGATTTGCATTTCCCTGATGAGGGAGGTTGAGCCTTTTTATGCACTTGTTGGGCATACACACACACACACACACACACACACACACACACACACATTCTTTTGAGAGATGTCAACTTAGAACAATTGACCATTTTTAATCAACTAGTTTTTTGCTATTAAGTTCAATGAGTTCCTTACGTACTTTTGGATATTAACCCTTTGACAAGACGTGTAGTTTGCAAATATTTTCTCCCGTTCTGTAGATTGTCTTTTCCCTTTGATGATGGTTTCCTTTGGTGTGGAGAAGCTCTTTAGTTTGATGTAATACCAATTGTCTATTTTTGTTTTTATTTCTTGTGTTTTGGGAATCTTGTCCTTAAAGGTTTGTGATTGTTCAATATTTACTATTGTATTACTACTCCATTTCCACATTGTAAAAATGTTGAACCCTGTATAGGTAGTGACAAAGAAATACATATGTTAATGCAAAAGTGAGATTCCATGACTGATTTTCATTTAACACAAATTTTCAGAGAGCCATTTAATTTGAAAAATGAGATTGGTTTCTGTTTCATCTACTTAAGTGTATAAAAATAACTTCTCTCTGTTGGTATTCTCTGGAAACACTGTGATAAAATATATATAACATCGAATTTATTATGTCAACCATTTTAAAATGTACAGTTCAACAGTATTAAATATATTCACAATGTTGTGCTATCAACCTCTAATTTTATTTTTAATGCTAGTTGTCACTACCTTAATTTCTAACTCCAGGAAACTCCCTTGCAGTTTGAGTGAGCCTGCTTCATATATCCTAGGAGGCAGGGAACCTCAGAACCGCATCTGCCTGCAGCCACACAGTTGAGCAAATGGAAGAGAGAGACTTCAAACCCAGGCACTTGGGTGAAGCCCTGTTGGTAATCAGCACCAAAAATGCCCTTCTGTCTACTGAGACTGCTGTTTCTCAGATGAGGAGGCTAGAATCACCTGCACCCTGGCTGCCTAATAGAAATTCAAATTCCTATGTTCTACCCTAGAAATCTGAATCCGCATTTTAAATGAGCCTTCAGCCCCCTTCCCCAGGTAAGTCTCTCCTTTTTCCACCACAGGCTTTCTTCCCTGAGCCCATGCAGCTTTGCTAGATGCAGCCCAGGCTGCCAGTGCTGGCCAGTGTCCAGTTTGGCTGACCTTGTTCACCCCAGTGGGATGGCAAAGCTGATAGGTCCGCAGGGTACTGGAGGGCTAGCAAGGCCTTTCACAGCACAGACATGCCATGAGGGTGATGTGCAAGGCAAGCTGAAGGAACAGAAGGTAGGACAGTCCCCGCTGCCCTTGCCTTGAGGGAAACCTGTTTCATCCACCATCTGCTGGGATCTGGAAGGGAGCCGCCAAGCTCCTCCCGGCACTGGGGGATTAGCAGTCACTTATCTCAGCTGTTCCTCCATTCAGAGGTGTCCCAGTATTTACAGAGAAGCCAGAAGCAGACCAAGCCACACTTAATTCCTTCCCAGAAGCCCTCCCCATTCCTTCCCGCATTCCGTGTGTTAAGGAGGCAATGGGCTTGGGGTCTCTGTAGATCAGGCCTGGGTGGGGGAGCCAGCCTTCCTAAATATTTCTGTTTTCTCTCCTTGTACATTTGTTCACCTCCACTGCCTTCTGGCTGGAGCTGGGTTTCAGTTTTCATTAAAAGAAGAAAGTGCCATGACCGTCAGGGATGCAGGGCCCCACACATCCTGATGCTCAGAGCCCCACAGCGAGGCATGCCTGATCTTTGCAGCATACTGCCCACGTTTTACATCCACCGGTCGGGAAGATTAACCCTGGGGGGAGGGATATTTCAGCCCCAAATGGATCCCTTTCTTGGGAGATTCCAGTAGTCACTGCCTTTTGACATGATAAGACCAACTGGAATGAGCCACTTAATAAGATTCAGAAAAGGAGGACAAGGGGCAGGGTGGAAGGGAGACGCTTCACTCTCCTCTATCTTGGTATGAGGCAGAGAAATCAGAAGGGATTTCTAGATAGCATTTTTAATTCCTTAAAAGGAGTTTGTCCTTCAGGAATGAAATGCTCATCCTTGGAAGGTATTCCTCTTACCTCAGATTAGGCATGCTCCCCATACTGGCAGTGATTCTGTTTATGGAGTATCCATTTTCTAAGTATTACCTGGAGCATGCCCACTTTTTCTGGAAAGCCCAAATATGGCAATGTCTACTTTAAGCTTGACCAAATCTGCTATCAGATGCACTAAAGGACATGTCCAGAGCAGTGAGCTTCAGAGACACCCTAAAGGCCATTTGCATGTTACCTGCAGAATGTGGAGCTCATCACTTCCTTATCAAAGATTAGACACACATCTGACACTAGATAATAGTATCAGTTATACTTATCATAGGCATTTAATGAAACTTCCTGGGGGCCGGCGCTATTTTAAGACTTTCTATGTGGATACAGTTAACCTAGATAACCCATAGATGAAGCTAATCAGATTACCAGCTGCAGCATCCATTTTACTGATCCGCTTTTTAATATGATGTCACCAGCTTATACTGAGGGGTGTGGTAAGAAATAGGTCAATGCCTCTGTTGTAGGATATTGTCATGGATTTTGATCAAAAGTCGCAATCTTCTTTATGAACCTCTTGGAAGAATTTCCTGTCTCCCTCTCATACCAAGAATAGTAACACTTCTGCCAAACAACTACCTTGTTTTGATTCTGAGATCTCTGAATCTAGAGATCAACTAGGTTTCTTGTTGGCAGTAGCTAATAAAATTCCTAGAAAATCAAATATGTAGCCCAACTGTTAATTATTTCAAGTCATTATGATCTGTTTTACATATCCACCATTTTTAATTTTTGTTTTTCTTCTATTTTTAACTGTCATGTTTCTTTTTTTGTAAACTACCATAAATCTTTCGTGGGACAAAACAAAGGATGAATGGGTAAGCTAGAAAAGAATGAACTTATGGAAAGAATATCTGAAATTGGAATCTGCTGGTCCATTTCAAGTAGCCAAGAGTTGACAAGGACTGACCTAGGTCTGTAGCTTTCTTCCATTCCAGTGAAAGCATATGCCTTAAAGATCATTGTTTGTAAAGTATATCATTTTGATTTTCCTCTTAGCATGGTAAGTATAACTGAAGATTTAAAATATTTCCCCCACAATAAAAATAATATGTGTTTGTTGTGGTAAGATAGGAAGCATAGAAAAATGAGAAGAAAATGACATGCCTGGGAGATTTGTAAGGCTCTATTTTGTAACTTCTCTAAAATAAAACTAAATACGAAATAAAATGCATAAAGTCTTGACTTTCCTATCTACTTATACCCACTGTGCTGAGAAAAGACAAATAGCCTCCTACCCTGGTAGTTTGGAAGAATGTCCACTTGTTCTTCAAAGACGGACATGTAATGCAAGGAATGTGCATTAAAAGCATTTCTTGGTCCTACTATTATAATCTAAATTATCTGTCTTCAACAACTGGAACCAAAGAATGCCAAACTGCAAGCAGGTTCTGCCCTGGGATTATACCACCCACAGCTCTCTTGTATATTTTAGAGGAAGGCTTCTGGTCTCCATCTCAGCTGTTGAATTCTTTCAAAATTGAAGTCTAAAAATGATTTATCACAAGTACAAAATTAAACCATTCAAATATATTACTGAAGATTTGTCTTTATGTAGAGAATCTGAAAGCAATTTTTTTAAAGGAAAAATCTTTATAGCTACTTTATGATCAATATTTCTAAACTCCTTTTGCTTAGGACTAAACATATCCTACACAACTTCTATTTTAATTGCAGAAATGAAAACAATAATAGATGCTTTGCTTAAAGTCAGTGTTTGGGCTTAACTGAAAGAAAAAAGACAGAGATTGTACCTCCAAAATAAAAATAACTGAAAAACCTTCTAACCCATTACTTAAATGTGAATATTCACACTTATACGTAAAATACAAGGTGCAATCAAGAACTTGGTGAATGTTTTTATTAAATTAGAAAAGTTTATTACTTCAAAGACATGTTGCCATTGATCTTCCTCAAAATCTTCCACCGTGCTACAAACACACTTATCCCAGCATCCTCCATACTTTGTGAAGCAGATCTGGAAGTCTTTTCCATGTCTTTGAGTAGCTGTCAGGCCTGTCTCAGTGTCCTGAATCAATTCAAAATGTTTACCTTTCATGGGCATTTTGACTCTGGGGAAAAGCCAGAAGTCACCTGGTGGCAGAAATCGTGACTAAGGTGACTGAGGACACACCAGAATGGTTTTCCAATCCTGTGTTTCCTTTGGCTGGCACGTCAGAGCAGCTTTGACAGTATTTTTTATCGTATCTCCTAAAGACATTCAAGAAAGAGGACTTCCCGAACTGCTTCAGAAATTTGGAAGGATGATGGGATAAGTGTATTCAAAGTAAGGAGGAGTATTTGGGAGAGCGGTGATTAATGGTAATGTATCTTTTAGTGTAAAAGATTTTAAAAATTTAAATATTTACCATATATTTTGATCACACTTTGTAAATAGGCCTGGGTCTCATGGTATTTGAGAAAAAAGAGCCACCCTTCAAGGACTGAGAAAAGAATCAGCAATTAAACTGTAATGTAGCACCAAAAAGTGATCAGAACAGGGACAGGGATTTAGCTCACTGGTGCCACCACCTGCCTTGGAAGCACAAGGTCCTGAGTTCCATCCCCAATACCAAAAAAAAGTGATCAGAACACCCTTCAGTATGACCCAAAGACAGAGCAGAGTGAAATACTACATCATTAGTGAAATAATTAAATAGATCTAAGGTGATTAGATAAACCTAAGGTGTTTATGGATGAGCAAAAAGAGTACTGTCTGAGTTTTGCAAACTCTATTTAAATGTGCAACTCTCCAGGTAGAGATGCTAGTCAACGTGCAATATTATGGCACAATATTTATATTGTAGCTTTCACAAATGAGTCATAGTGGGCTCAGCCCTGTGCTAGTGAGTACAGACATGTTTCTGTGTTCCCCATCCAGAGACAGTCCAGTCCGGAGCCATGCTCCTAGAGTGCAGAGCGAGTGCCCGTTAACATCGATGTCCTTCCTGGTGTCTACCTAATGATCTGAGGACTAAGCTGCAGGTGCAAGGTGGTAGGTGGAGATGAGGAGAGGGAGGAGGAGATGGCAACGGAGGAGTGGCCTACCACACCGCCTCCCTTCCCACCCATTTCTATCTGAACAGAAAACTGAAGATTTGGTATCCAATTCTATACCCAAAACACAGATAGTTACTTGCCATGAGGACCAAACTTCCCTTCCTCAGCCGGCAGTGGTAAACCACAGGTAAACTGTGCTCAGATTGTCCAGCTCGGTGATGACAGTCTCCTGAAGGGGAATGGAACAAGCAAAGCGAGTCCCTTGAAGCATTAAAGAGAAAAACATTCTGGTTCTCTCTAGAAGTGTCCACACCTCAGCTCTATCAAACTGTAAAATATCATTCCATAATTCATATCTTCATGCAGTCAGATTTTTCTTTGGTCTATCTGGAAGCTAACCTTTACTCTGAGTAAATGTGAAAAATTAAATGTTAAATTACCTGCATTCTCACCTGGAACATATTCATATGAATCCAAGAGAATCAGTTGTGAGTGAAATGTTTACTGCTTCCATTTCCTGAATTCCATTGCAAGGGCACAAATGCATCTGTCTAAAACATTTGATTAAGTCTCAAACTTAAAAAATTTTTAAGCCTGGAATTGGGCAGTGTAAAACTGAACAGATATTCTTTTTTTTCCTCAAAAATTTGTGGATGTAGAAGGTCTATATAATATTCCATCACTCCAAAACAAATACACCTTTTACAAAGAAATGAGGCATGCTAAGAAAATATGATTCCTTATGGTCAAACCAAGTATCATTTCCAGTAAAGTATCTTTTACTCTCCTGGTCTCGCTGAACATTGCTTCAATTCTCAGCATCACACAAGACTTCCAGGTCTCAGTGATTCTGAACAAAGACCTTCAAATGATTTCTCTGGGAGATTCAAAGCTTGCTTTCACCCATGAAGAAACTCAAATAGGTCCCATGTCTCACATTTTGCACATAACTTAGCAAAATATTGTAGATGAATAAACTCTTTGATTTGAAAAGATTCTATTATACTAAGCAGAATCAACATCGTGATGCTTATCATGTAAATGTAGACAGGAACAAATGAGAAAATTCAATGTTGTGACAAAATGGTGCGCCCTTGCCAGATGTGGTTTATTCAATTTCTTCATTTAGTTCATATTTATTGAATGCCTCCTCTGGATATGGCATTATACCGGGTACAGCAGGGAATATTAAAATGAATGAGACTACATGCACACACACACACACACACACACACACACACACACACATTCCCATTACATTAGATATTACTCAAACACAACCATCTGTTGGAAAGATCTATGCCGCACAGCATAAAAGAGGTTTTAAACAAAGTCTGCATTTGGAAAAGAGGAGAAATCTTTCTCATTAGAGGACTTGGGGAAGGACTCATAGCCTATGGAATTTGAGCTGAACCTGTAAGATTTTACTGAGTAATAGTTTTCTTCCCACTTCCCACCCACATTAATTTGGCATGATTTTGCCAAGAAGTTAGATAAGAGAACAAGACTGTAGAAGGCCAGAGCCTTTAAAGATAAGAAAATGTTATGATAGGAGAAAGAATAGGCAAGCATTAGCATATGATGCTATATTTATAAAATCATTTTCTATTCTAATTGTCTTTTAAATGAAAATAAAAGCAGAAAGAGATGAGCTCTTTTATCTCAGAATAATGAGTAACAGATAATCAGCAAATGCCCACTATGCATCACATGTTGTCTTTCTAAGAAGACAACTTTGAGGTACTGAGCAAAGTTCAAACCAAGTATATACTGAAGGTGCCGGTGAAATGGTCTTTTCACGTGAAAAGGAGGTGTGTGCATGTGTGCGTGTGTGTGTGTGTGTGCTGTGTATATTTTAAAGGGTAGTCACAACACTGGAATTGAAAGCTGGAAAGACCTGAGAGAGAGTTCTTCCCCACTTTCCCTGCATCATCTGCCATGACTGATTCTAAAAATCTCCTGTAAGTCATTTTAAGTTCATCTGTACCAAGAAACCTGGACTGCTGATGGCTATTTCTTTCTCCCCCCCCCAATTAAGTTTATTGGTACATTTTAGGTATACAATACAGTTACATTCATCATTGGGATCTTGTACCTTTACATGAGTATCTTGGTTCTTTCTTTTTCCCCCTTCCCCGGCCCTCCCTTCACTCCCTCCACCCTTCCCTATTTGCAAAGACTTTGTTTCCATTTTTTTCCTTTTCTCATATTTTTTTCTTGTCCCTTCTTTCCTTTCCCCTACCCCTCCCACTTCCCCTGCTCCTTTAGACCATTTCTTCCTATTACACGATATCAGTTATACATTTTTTAATTACAATATCAAGATCTAGGAGACATTTCCACAGATTTTACAGAATTTAAAAGGATATAGAAAGCATATTAAAAAAATTTGTTTTGAAATAAATTTGACAACTTCTAAGAAGTACCTTGGAAGACAAATTAATGAAACTAACTCTGGAGGAAATATAAAATTTGAATAGCACCTATTAAAGAAAGTATATTCCTAGCTTGAAAACCTACCTATATGACAACAACAGGCTCATATACATTTTAACTGATATATTATATCAAACATTTAGAGCAGAAAAAAGAAGGAACACTTCTCCCCTCATTTTAGGAAATCAACATTGTGCTAATCCTAAAACTGGATAAAGATAATAGAAGAAAAAAGTATGAACATAGATAGAAATTTGTTTAACAAAACAAACTATTGGAAGTCAGATCCGGCAGGATGTAGAAAGTGGTTTTGTTATAGGGATGGCAGTGTTGGTTCAGCATTGGAAGATCCACCCCCAAAAGTCTGCTGATGGCTATTTCTAAAAGTCAACCAAACACACCAAAACTGTTAACAATGGAGAGTACTCAAAGGTAAGGGAGGAAAAAAATTATTACATTTCCCATATTATACTTCTGCATTTTTAATATATTGCCAAAAGCATGTATTAATTTTATGCATTTAAGAAAAAAAAGGAAAACAATCTGACTTAGCATTCTCTTGCTAAAGTCAAGCATATTTTTATGTTGTTTCCCCAGTGGAGATTTCTACATAATAACCTTCATATACTTGAAAAAAGACACTGCGTCTCTAAATGTTGTTTAGGATCCTTTTTATCAGCGATGGTATTTTTAAAACTGTCTCCATATTTGGTCTGTAATCTAACTCTGTTCTAGTTTTCCATCTACAATAAAATCTCTTTTAGCCAAATTGATTTGGGATTGGGTATCTGGTGAATTGGAAACTATCATCATTTGGAGAATGAGACTCATCTAGATACTTCCACTCACAAATTCAGAGAAAAATCATTCAATTGTTGTTGTTACTTAAGAAGTCATTTTCAGAATATTCTCATTTTGAAAAGTAATTCTTGTCACATGCTATGTATGACATAATATACTACATGACAGATGTAGAATATTGGGCTAATTGTAAATGGTGATAACATCTTAAAAAGTCATTTATATGAAGTATTTGTTGGTATCAACCTACCATACCTGTTAACTGATTCTCTTTAAATTTCAAGTACTGATTAGACTTCTGACCTCTTCCTCTTACAGCTGTGGCCGTGACAAACCAGCACAGGTAGACTCAAGGAAAGAAGGGGAAAGGCGGGCTCCCTAGGGACTTTGAGATTTAGGTAAAAACATGGTAGTGAGTTCTATGGGTTTCCTCTCACATATCCTGGACAGAGCACTGCAGAAACCTGCAACCTGGAACTGCCAACAAGTACAGATAAAATAATGTCTAACAAAAGTCTGTTCCTCTCAGTCAAAGGACCAAGAAAAGGGTGGCCTCACAATGGAAAGTCTTTTTAACAATACCTACCCTTCTCTGGGGCCTTAAGTGAAAATTGCGTCCCTGGCACCATAGTCTCAGTGGACACAACCAGGAGCTGATCATCCTATCTTGTGTCATGTGATATCTGGTGGAGGTACACCAAAATTCCTGCCCAGAGGCAGGACTGATCAGGTACTGATCTTTATTTCCTGCCCAGGGGAGATAGACAGGGCTCCTCTTCTTCCACAAGGACAGTGTCAGCAGAGTCCAGCAGCAAACTAAACCTTTGTTCCCACCTGATATCCACATGACTGTACCAGGCAGGGCAAGTTGGGGCGATCAGCTCTCCACTTCCAGTATCAGTAGGGTCCAGTAGGAGGCTAAACCCCCACAGCCACCAAGCAGCAATGAGACTGAACAAGGATGTGATAAACAGGGCTAATCAGCACATCTGTCCCTTCCTGGCTTCACCCTGCATCGGCCAGGTAACACCAAGAGTGGGATGCAGATCCTAGTTGCCCTAGTTTCCTTCACCTCCTCCCCTAGTTTTCAGCAGAGCCCAGTGGGGATCTGACCCTCTGCCCTCAATCTGAACCAACAGAACTGTGCATCAGCTCTCTATTTTTCCCTTCTCTGGTGACAATGGGGGCCAACAGAAAGCTGAGTTTTCACCTCTATTTGAAGGCAATGAGATGGGAGCAGTCTGCACCTTCCTTTTACTGGGAAGGTGTCCCTGGGGCCAAGGGCAGAGTTGAACTTCTTCCCACACAGCCTACTGCAATGCGGCACTGTGATTCAGCACTCCACCTTTCCCAGGGTTCTGTTGGGAAACAACATACACTCTGACTTCAATCTCAATACCCCAACAAGAGGAATGCCTGCTGACAAAAGAGGATTTAATATGATCCAGAGCGTCATGATATATTAGCAGAATTGTCAGAATACAGTTTTTAAAATCCCAACATGAATGAGAAAAGACACTTAGTAGATACCAACATCAAAATGAATCCAGTGTTAGAATTAGCTGACAAGATTTTTTAAGCAATTATCTTAAAAATACTTCAACAAGTATCTACAAATTCTCTGGAAATAAACAAATAAAAAGCCCCAGAAAATCTTAGCAAAGAAATAGAAGTCATTTAAAAAGACAAACCGAAATTATAGAAGTGGGAAAAAAAACCCACAATGTTTTAAAAAACTTAATTGGTTGGACTTGGTAGTAGAGAGGAAATGACAGAAAAGAAATTAGTGATTGTGAAGATCAATAGGATTTAGTAAAGCTGAAGAGAAAAAAATATATTCAAAAGAAGAACAGCCAGGAGCTTTGGGGACAATACCAAACCTAATATTTGTATTACTGAAGGTTGAGGAGAGGAGAGAGTGGAACTGAAGAAGTATACAAAGAAATTATGGTTGAAGGTTCCTCACATTTGGTGAAAGAAAAACTTAGTTTGGTCATTGTGACAGATTCTACCAGAAGTAGGTACACTACTACCAAAGAAACTTACAGAAACACAAATAAGATAAATTTTAAAAAATTCACACAAAATTCTGAAAACTTAAAAACTAGGAAAAATTGTGAAAGCAGCCAATGGAACGTGATATATTACTTATAGGGCAACACCAGTAAAAATGAGAACAAGGGGCAGGAGAAAGGAAAGAAGGGAAAGGAAAAATGACGAGAAATGGAAAAAATGGAAATAAAGTCTTTGTAAATAGGGAAGGGTGGAGGGCATGAAGGGAGGGCTAGGAATGGGGAAGAAATAAGAACCAAGATGCATCATGTAAAGGTACAATTCCCAATGAGAAATGTAATTGTGTTGTATACCTACAATGTACCAATAAAAGAATTTAATACAAAAAAATTAAAAGCCTTGGGCCTAGGACACTTCCTTGTTAAGAGATAAAGAACTTTTTGCAGGAGTATTTTTCACTATTTCAAGCTCAATGTGTACTCCTTTATTCACTTAATTTGGGCATTATTTGGTACCCAGCCAAGCCTGTTACTGTATCTGTTTCCAGTAGGGAGGAAACCAGGTCCTTTGCTTACAGTGCCCATGGAGATCACTATCCTGCTGCTGGCCACGGGGGATTGTTGCCCACTGTTGGAACTGATCTTGCTCTGGGCTGTCTTCATGTGATAAGGCATTGTTCCACCCAGTGCCTGTGTGAGCACTGTCTTTCTTGGGGACTTTGGAGTCAGTTGACATTTTGGGACTGCTGTCCCTAGGGGGGTAGGACTTCTTCTCTGGAGGTGATAACAGGTTGACAGTTGTCATCAAGGAAATTTGGCTGCAGAAAGAGGGACCCAAATCTGAGCATAAGGTCCAAAAGGAAGATTTTAACTTGCAGCACATAGTAGGTAAATGTGTGAATGGAAGAATTGAGAAGAAAAAGTGCACAACCTCCTCCAATAACTTCTGAGGATGAAAACCAGTACTGGATCTTGGGTGTAAGTTTCCAAGGACCGGGGCCAGAATTCAGGCATCATTAAAAGAACAAAGAGATGAGGCTTAATTTGATTCTCAGCTGCTCCAAATGCATCATGATTAGTAATTAAATGGTGCCCATGATTAGAAATTAAGTGATTACAGATGGAATGAGACTATGATTGCCGGGTAGACAATATCACAGGTCATGGCCTGTGCCACTGGGCCTGTGCCGTAGGAGACTATGGGATAGATGGTTCAGGCTGTTCTTCCCCCAAGAATGTCTCCTTCTCTTCCTAAATGCACATCTTTGCCTCCTTTCCAGTGTCTTCCTGTGCCTCCAGGGGCATCCTCCAGGTCCTCATTTCCCTCGGACCTCATCATTGTCCCTTTCCTCTGCCTCCCTTGGCCTTAGCTCAACCTGGTCTCCCCTCCTTCCATGTCTCCTCACACTGTCTCTTCTGAGGGGCATGTGCTCCTTCTCTGACATTCCCAGGGTACTCTCTTTCCACTTGTCAGCACTGCTGCCCCTTCCTCTTGTAACAGATCTTCACCTTTAAGCTTATGTCTTTCAGCTAAAGCACTCTCTCTAAATCTGTTGTTCCACAGTTAGATCTGGTAATACCTTCCAGTTTCTATAAAGATAAACATCACATCTTTTGCATGGCCCCTTAAGTCTCTAAATGAGCTGGACCTTGCCTCAGCACCAACTGAGATAAATAAATTCCCACTCTGCACATGGCTTTATGTGATAAAGAGTTTGTCTTTAACCTGAACACTCTTTACCTCCAGGTCCCTAGACTCCACCTCAGATTCTTGGACCCTACACTCATGCATTCACCAGATATTTATCAAGCATATACATCTCACAGGATGCTGAAGTAGACACTGAGGATGAGGTAGGAAAATAAGCAGATATAATTCTCGCCCCTCCAGGAAGATGCCACCCCAGTGGTGTTCAAAGGTCAGTGTACATTAGTATCACCCTGACAACCAGTTAAAACTCCAAACATTGGGCCTCACTCCCAGTGTCTGGGTCAGTAAGTCTGGACAATGTGCATCTCTGACAAGGTCGCTGGTACTGGTGGAGTCACACTTCGAGTATTCAGGGAAATGTAATTAAACATTACATTATTATACAAAAATTACATTATTTACTTAAAATAGATGCTGAGAAGACACATAAAATACTACAGTGTAGGTTAGCAAAAGTTTCCTTTGCTCTTTCCTGGAGCTGAATCTGGGGAATGAGCTAAATTTGGATGGATCTAAAAAGAGGGGGAATGTTCTAGGCAGAGGGCCTTTGTGAAGGCTTGGGTATGGGAGGGTTTGATGCATTTGGGAAATCAGAAGGTCTTGGCTGGAGGAGAGAAAGAGAGAACATGGCCTTGGATAAAGTTGAGCCTTTATTTTTCTTTACTAGTAGACTTGGGTAGCATTTGCTGTTGTCACTTAGACAGTGTTTCTGCTCTCAGGGTGCATGTTATAATCCCCTGGGGCTTATAAAATGCTAATGACAAGAAAATTGGATTTAATTTGTCCCTACTGGGGGATGGGTCTTAGTAAACTTGAAAAAATGTCTTCCCAGGTGATTCTGCTTAGGGGTCCAGGATTCAGAATTGAGAAACATTTGCAAATTCTGTCTTTTTCATCCTTTCTCCAAAGGACTTGTTTCTTAAAATTTTTTCTCTTCCAATTACAGTAGTTGGTACACTCTTGCATACTAATTTTTCATCTTCTCAGTGGCCCCTCTTTTCTTTGTGTTGACCAATATCCTAGAGTCTACTGTAAGACAAGAGAAAGCAGGACAAAGTTTACTAGTGGTTCCTTCTTTTAAACAATCAACAAAATAAAAGTAGAAAGATAAAGGCAAAGACTGATTTAGTCAGCTGTGAAAATCATTCTTACTTTAAGATGAGGCCACTGGATTTTTAGGGTATAGAATTTCTACTTAGGGTTGAATTTTCACCATGTAATCTTACATGAAGTAAAGTAGTTTGTTGTTTTCTGTTTGTTTGCTTGTTGGGTTCATAGCCTTTAGAGATAAGGGCTATGTCTTTTATAATTGGTTATTTGCCACAGAATCCAGTTTTAATGACTAAATAAAGAGCTAGTGGAGCAGAGGTCATTATTTTGTATGTTTATCTCAATTTACCTGTAAGTTCCTGCCAGTTTCCCATCACCTTGCTCTAAGGGAGACTAACGATATTCCATTCCCCCATCACATGGTCACTTGAGTCAACAGATTCCACATTCCACATGTGCTGCTTCATTTTGTCCTCACTAATGCCCTGCATGAGGGATGGGGTATGTACTATTATTCCTGTTTTGCCCTTAATGAAACCAACAGTCAGATAATTTATGTAACTTTCTTAAGGTCACACATTTTTACGCTGTGCTGGACACCGTATTAGGTACTTTCTACAAATTATCAAACCCTTATAACAAGTGCTTCAGTTTGGCACCACTATCCCCCCCCCTTTTTTTTTGCTCATGGATGTGTATTTTAATAAAAATAATTCTGTCAAAATATAACAGTTTTTTTCATCTCTCAAGTGCAATTTTAATAGGATGTTTTATGTTGGAATATTCTCAACCCTCCCACACCCACAAGTTTCATGCTAATGCCAACTATCAACTTGGGAAGACAAAGGCAGAACCAGTGTGCACAATGTGGAGGATGTCTGTTTCAGCTATAGTTACTAGTGGAGGGAAAAACCCTATGCAAAGAGGTGGGCACTTGGGGCAGCTAAGAACCCCTTTCTGGCTGCAGGTCCAGGTGCCCAGGACTGGTGGTCAAGTAGGGCTCTGCTGTCCAGCTGCCACATGACATGCATACCTGAGTTGTGAGCAACCAAAGGAACTTTTAGCTCCAACAGTCCTCCATCTCATCTTTGTGCTTGCTTATGGGCTGGGAAGGTATTGGGTGGCCAGGAGGTCCTCACTTCTCTATCTTGTGGTGTCCCTGTTCTGACGGCCTGCACCCAGCCATCAGCCCATGTGGGTGGGGACAGGGAGTTCTGGCTTTGAGTGGTCCACCAGTTTCCACTCTGAAAGGAGTGAACATCTGGTGTCACAAGGGGGAGGTAAGTAGGGAAGGCTGCTCCCCCAGGGCTGGATGATCCAAAAGAATGAGGGCTTCTTCCTAAACCCCATGGGTCAGGACCAGCCCTTCACCAGGGATGCTCCCAGGTGCCTTCTGCACTGCAGGCTCCTGGAAGCAGACTGATAGGACTGGGTGTGCATAAGGGACTCCTCCAGCTGCAGGCAGGCTTGGACTATCGGCAAGATAGCCAGCTCAAGCAGCTTGGCTTTGGACCTCTCCATAGTTTGTGGGGCAAAGGCTTATGTCCCAAAGATGAGCTATCCAACTGGGACAGACAGCTCCTTGGAGAGGAGCAGAGTAAACAACACCACTATCCCCTTTTTACCAAGAAATAACTTTTGGGAAGTAAAGTGACCTACCTGGACATACATACCTAATGAGAAGTAAAATGGAATTTGAATTTAGAGCCTTCTCAAAAGACCCAAATAGGGTCTTAACATCATGCTGCCTCACATGCTGAAGCTTAGGTCTACAAACCTAAGCTTTCTGATGACACATTGTAGGGAAAGAAGGAGAAGTTTTCAGCATAGAGAAAGGAGGGTCAGGAAGGACTAAGAAAGGAAGAGGGAAGGTGAGATGACAGACACAGGTTGGGATTTATGGATGTCATCTTCCTGAGGTGATCTACATAGAACTCTATACCTGGCTTGGAGCAGAAGGAAGCAGGGAGAAAAGTCATGACTGTTACACTTGCAGATCAGGAGAGGATGAAAATAGGTATTATGTGTGTGACAGCATCAATGGAAAACCAGCATTATATAAATAGACAGAATTGAAAATGCACATGTGTGAAGGGCACTGCTAAAACTGGATTGAGGACCTGGAGCCAGGGGTGTTAGCCTGGTCAGTGAATATGAACTGGGAATAAAGGGGCAGTGGGCAGGAGAAATGTTTCCATGACGCTGTGTGAGGAGTGAGATGGGATTTAGTCAAGCATCTGAGCCAACGTATGGAAAGAGCTGAGGCAGAGCTGGAGTCCTGGCAGGCCTCACTGCACTCCCAGAAATGCTGCATGCAGATGAAGCCTTGCACAGCAGCAGAGGATCAGGAACTACAGGGAATAGGAAACCACAACTTTCATCTAGCATCTAGTCTGATGCTACTTGAAGTGTACTTCTCGGACCAGAGGCATACTCATTGTCTCAACTTGTTAAAAGTGCAAAGGCTCAGTATCCTTGTCCCCTTTGCATTTCCTTCATCAGGACCTACATGTTAGCCAGATTCCCAGGTAACCATCCACACATCAAAATTTATCAAGCACCAATGGAAAGTACATAAGTGACAAGAGTTCTTTCCTCTTATCAAGACAGCACAAGAACGATGCATACTCATTTTTTTAATTTTTTTTTTATTAAATTCTTTTATTGGTACATTGTAGGTATACAACACAATTACATTTCTCATTGGGAATTGTACCTTTACATAATGCATCTTGGTTCTTATTTTTTCCCCATTCCTAGCCCTCCCTTCACCCCCTCCACCCTTCCCTATTTACAAAGACTTTAATTCCATTTTTTCCATTTCTCAGCATTTTTCCTTTCCCTTCTTTCCTTTCCACTGCCCCTCCCACTACCCCTACCCCTTTGGACCTTTTCTTCCTATTTTGCATTATCGATTATTCATTCTAATCAATGGTATGTTTTAGGTATACAATATAATGACTTTCATCATTGGAAATTTGCACCTTCACATAGTCTCTCTTGGTTCTTATTTTTCACCCTTACCCAGCCCTCCCTTCAACCCCTCCATTCCTCCCTATTTACAAAGATTTTGTTCCTATTTTTCCATTTTCTCATATTAATCCCATTCCCTTCTATCCTTTCCCCTAGCCCTCCCACTTCCCCTTTGCCCCTTTTCTTCCTATTTCACATTACCTATTATACATTTAGCCTTATTTAGGTGTTGAGGTCCCCCACTACAATTGTATTAGTGCATATATGACTTTTCATGTCCATTAGTATTTGTTTTATATAGTTTGGTGCACTAGTGTTTGGAGCATAGATATTTATGATTGTCATCTCTTCCTCTTGGATTCTTCCCTTTACAAGAATGTAGTGTCCTTCTTCTTTTCTCTTAATGAGTGTTGGTTTGAAATCTACTTGATCTGCAAAGAGGATAGCTACTCCTGCTTTTTTTCGGGTTCCTGTCTCATGGAGTATTGTTTTCCATCGTTTAACTTTCAGTCTATGAGTTTCCTTTTGAATTAAGTGTGTTTCTCGTCTGCAGCATATTGTTGGATTTTGCTTCTTGACCCATTCTGCCAGTCTATTTCTTTTGATTGATGAATTGAGACCATTAACACTGATGGTTATAACTGAAATGTATTGACTTGTCATTGCCATGACTTTTTCTTTTTGTTGGGTTCTCCCCCTTTACATTTAATTTCTTTTCATGCCAGATGGGTTCATTCTGCTTTGCTTCCTGAGGTTGTGCTCCTCAATGTCTGTTCCTAGGATATTGTGTAAAATTCTTTGGAGTGCTGGTTTGGTATTCACGAAGTTCCTAAGGTGCTCTTTGTCATGAAAGTATCTTATTTCTCCATCCATTTTGAAAGATAGTTTTGCAGGGTCCATCAATCTGGGTTGGAGGCTGTTTTCTTTTAGGGCTTGGAATATGTCACTCCAAGCTCTTCTTGCCTTGATGGTTTGTGTTGAGAAGTCTGCTGTGATTCTAATGGGCTTTCCTTTGTATGTGATTTGTTTCTTTTCTCTGACTGCTTGGAGAACTTTGTTCTTCTGTTGTGTTTCTGGACTCTTAACAATTATATGCCTATGTGGAGATGTTTTTTGATCAAGGCTATTTGGAGTCCTATATGCCTCACTTATCTGTATGTCAAGCTCTTTTTCCCTGCTTGGGAAGTTTTCTGCCATTATTTCTGTGAAGTGATTTTTTTATATCATCTGCACTCTCTCCTGTTTCTTCATTGACTCCAATCAGTCTTATGTTATCCTTCTTTGCATCATCTAGCAGCTGCTGGATTGATTTCTCATGTTCCCTTAGAATTTTGAAGCAATTTTTCTTTTCCTGGTCACTAATTGCAATCTTATCTTCTATATCTGAAATTCTGTCCTCACACTGGCTCATTCTGCTGTGTAGACTTTCAATGGAGTTTTTCATGTTCTGGAAATCTATTTGCATCTGTTTTATGGATTCCATTTGTTTCTTCTGTCGGGATTCCATCATGTTCCTGAGCTCCTCTCTACATTTATTAATCATGTCTTGCACTAGGGGCACAATTTCTCCTGTTATCTGAGAAATTATTTCTGATTTCATTTTTTCCAGATCCCCTTTTGTTGCCAGTTCAGTGGGTCCAGGTGGTTGAGTATCAGAGTGTTCCATCTCATTTCCCTTTGGGGTTGCTGTAGGTGATCTGGAAGTCTGGTTTTGAGACTTATTTACTTGTTTTCTCATTTTGACTGGGGCAGGGCCTGTTAGCACCTGCACAGATTACCTCCTCTGATCTGGCAGAGGTGGGACAGGGGCCGGGAGCAGCAGTAGGGATGGTGACCTAAAAGCCCTTTCCTGTGGGCTGGGAGCAGCGGGAGGGGTGGTGGCCGGGAAGCCCCTTCCTCTGGACCAGAAGCAGTGGGATGGCAGCTCAGAAGCCCCTACCTCTGGACAGGGAGTGGTGGGAGGGATGGTGGCCCAGACACCCCTTCCTCTGGGCCAGGAGCAGCAGGACAGAAGTTGGCCCCAAAGCCCTTTCCTCTGGGCTGGGAGCAGTGGGAGGGATGGTGACTGGGAAGCCCCTTCCTCTGGACCAGGAGCAGTGGGATGGCGGCTCAGAAGCCCCTGCCTCTGGGTCAGAGCAGTGGGACTCAGTACCTTGGTCTGGTGGTCTGGTGTCCTCTGCATCTTTGTAGTGTGGAACCAGGTGGCTACCTGTCTGCAGCAGGGTGATTCAGTGTCTTCGGCGTGACTCCCAGTCATGTATTCTTGAAGGTCTAAGAAACATGAGAACTAAATCCTTCAATTATTTTAAATTGCCAACTATTTATCAGGAAAAATAGGACATCCCTACATCCTGATTTGATAAAAGAAAATCCTATAATTTTTCCCAAGTCACAGTCTTGCAATATGTAGATGGTATGCTGTTATGTGCCCTCTCAGAAGAGCCTTCTAGCCAGGACATCTGCTCTGCTGAATTTTCTAACAGACAGGGTTTATAATATTTCTAGATCTAAGGCACAACTTAACAGCTTTGAGGGAAAATATTTAGGCCTTATTATATCTTAAGGGAACCCAAAGACTGGGGGAAGAAAGAATTAAACAAATTCTTTCCTTTCTATAGCCCAAGACTCTAAAACACCTAAGGAGATTCCTGGAAATTATAGGCTTTTGTGGCCTTCAGATAGCAGAATATAGTGAGATTGTGTGACCCCTCTATTAGCTTATAGAAAAACCCAAGAGACAGACACCTGGAGACCACATTCCCAGATCGCACTCTAGAAGTTCAAACAAGCACTTCTAAGTGCCTAAGTACAGGACACCGTTTCAGTTCGTATGTTAATAAAAGGTGAGACGTGGCTTTGGGAGTGTTTCTACAACATCAGGAAGCTGCTCAACAGCCTGTAGGGTATTTCAGTCATAAATTAGATATTATAGATTCAGAGTAATTCATTAAAAGGGTAAGCCCTAAACAATATAGTTAGAATACTTTCATTCTCTTTCAAGAGGCAGAAAGCAGCCATTTGGGTTCTTCTTTGTTTATTGGTTTGATTTTTCTGCTTGGCAATGCAGTAGGAGTCGATCATAGCTTTTGTCTCTGGAGACATTGTTTTGCTAAGCACTACAGATCCACTCTAAAAAGCTCCTGATCTTAACTGTCCTTCTACACCTGAGATGGTTAATATTTAGTTCTTGTGCCATACTTAAAGATATTCTTCTGTCCCATCTCCACTGCCCTGCTCCTGAGAAATAACACAGTTTGATTCAAGGCACTTCCCTTTTCTGTGGCTGCTGGATTTAAAGGCAAAGCTTCCAGAATGGTGAGTTTCCCCTCCCTCGAATCCTTCCAGAGTAAAGCTGACCTTCATTTATCACTGAGCCATATAGAAAACTGGTCTAGGTTTAATCTTGAAACTCTCAAAAGATAAATGTAAAAGTTTTAGTTCAGATTTATCTGTCTTTCAGCCCTCAGGCAAAATTAGAGAATGATAACAGCTAACCTGGCTCTGGCCACTTCCTTGCACCTCTAGTCAGCCACCACCGACACTGGATGAGACAAAGGCTAAGGGGCACCTTAGATTGGGCACAGAACAAGAGGGATAGACAGGGATGCCTTCTTTCCCTTTGTTTCTTTTCAAAATGGGAAAACCTGTCCTAGGTAGACATCTGCAGCACAGCTGGTTGGAGCCTTGGCAGGCCTTCTTCCCTCACTGTTTGGAATTCCTACTTAGCTCCAAAGAGTGTCACCTCGTCTCTTCTACACACAAACCTGGCCTGAGCGGACCCCCACTGGAGATGGTTAAAATTACCTTTAACTGTCTGTCTCTTTAGAGGGAATAATTATGTGTGGCTATCAAACAACTGTGGTTATCAAAGCAACAATGAGAAGCCTGTATAGCTGGGTATTCCATCAGATAAACTGTCAGCTAGGGGCCCATCTTAAAATGGTCTTTGCTTTCACAGGTGTAGAAGATTTTTATTCCTTTTGATTCTTATTACAAGAGATCTCTGTTAATTGATCTACAAAGTTCTGACTAGTCTTATTTATAGTTACAAACCTAAAATTATAAAATGTTATTATAATTCAACTTGGCCAAATACATCTGAATGCATTCTGGTTTACAAACAACTTGTCTTATTGTGTGTCTGTCTGTCTGTTCGATTTGTTACAATGTGTACAGCTGTTATGTTTGTATGAGCTTTTTTCTTTTGGCATTTTGAATTTTTTGAGATGTTTGCCTGTAACTATAGATAAATGTCACTAAAGACATGCTTCTCCCAGGTTGCCAGATTATCCAAATAATGTCAACTAGTTTTACAAATATAGTACATAATGTTGTCTATATATAATAACTCAGAAATCTTTCATTGGTCAAAAATAATATGTTAATTGTTATGATCTGGCTCTCACAGCTCATCTAAAAATTTCTTAAGATAATAATAAAGACTCTTGGGCTTAGGAAAACTACTGGACAGGACTCCCCTTGGTAAATAAAGGAGCAACTGCCTGGAAAATAATTTATTCCAGCCTTTGTTGACAAAGGGACCCCAATAATTTCCATAGCCTTGTGGGAGAAACATTGCTAAACATATTATTGTGATATGTATACATTGGTCATGGTCTAAGTTTTCTGTGGGAAAAAAAGGTTTTATTTAAAATGTTCTTGGTACAAAACAAAATTAAATGACAAGGGGTTTCATGTAACTGATACTCATTGCTATTTCATGGTGTACTAAATATCATTCATGCCTCGCGGGTGTACAGGTCTTCTAAGATATTGCTTATGGTAATGATTTTTGACTCAGGTATCTGCCTTTCTTTTGCACTCCAGCTACTTGTGATAAGAGGTACATGTCAAGCCAGCATGAGAAAAACCAGTCAAATAATAGTTTTCTTAAAAACTTATGTGATGTATATGTGTCACCACACTTAGCTATGTTCAGTTGCCAAACAGTTGAAACAATATCACACTAAAGTTAGAGGCTAGACATTATGTACTCCTAAGGTATATTTGTAGGCCAATAAGTATGTTCTCTTTAGATGGCATCCTACTAAAGGATAATAAATAAGAGTTTTCTTTATGCCACTTAATGTCTTGGGATCAGATGGAGGTGTTTGACTGAAAGACTATTCCATACTAAGATGGACATGTAAGTGCTACAAAGATGCCATCATGACTGTCATGCTAAAATACTATGTGTGGCTCTAGATCTTCAGTTTTTCTATATAATGTATAATTGTTGTCTGTTAACATTCTGCAGGTATTCAATTCAATTACTAAAATGACCATGGTTGATGAAATATGTTTTAAAAGTGCTTAATGTCCAGATGAAATTATAATAGTTAAGCTCAGTGCTCCTACTGAAATACTTACATCACTGATCTTCTCTTCTGGGTGTTTAACAACTAAAGTTTGGAGATCAAAACTAGAAAGGTAACTGGGCTATGAGGACAGCCAATATTTTGGCCCTGGCCCCTTAAGGTCAACAAAGATCCTCAAGGTCAACAAGGACACAAAGGAACCTTTCCTACAGGATCCTACATCTTTGGTAAGTCACTCAATCTCCTGAGCAGGGAGATTGCTGAGCACCAGAGGACAAGTATACCATGTGCCAAAGGAGGGTCACAAAGAGGGAAAAATCTCCCACACTTTCACTGAAAGCAACATGGTCAAGCAGGGCCATGACCCATCCTGATGGCTGACACTGACAGAGGAGCTGAGAGGCTCTATGCATGGTTCCAAAGTAATGCCTGAGGAGACTTAACTGACCTTGATAGATAGCAAGAGGTTCATACTGATTGACACAGGTCTCACTTTAATTTGATCTGAAACACCCAGCAGAAAAGAATAACCAAAAGAGGTTATTACAATAATGCCATAGTAATAAAGCTAAAAAAAGGGGCTCCAATCACTGACCCCTTCTGGCAGTTTCTAGCTACACCAGTAGCTGACCACAGTTATGGATCATTAGGAAAAAATTATGGTAAAACCTATAAGAGTTCAGCTAGAGTTTTAAATTTCTCAGGGAGATTTGTTCTTCAAATTCTCTTATCTTACAGCTAAAACTAGAGAGATTTATGACAAAGTATCACACTTATACATAACCTGTATCAATGAAAGAATCTGAGTCAGCAGGTTACAATCACTATTATAGTATCTAAATGTAACTTTCTCCCCAACCTGTCCTTCCATTCCAGTGTGCTCATGCTTAAATTTTTCATGCTCTAATTTCTTAAAAGTTTTGTTTATTCTTGTCTAGAGGCTGCCAAATCCAAGCAGTCATACAAATGGAACCGATGACAAATGTGCTAAACTTCTTTTACAGGGATCCACTAGATCAACCTTGTAAACAGCTTATAACTGCTAAACTATACAATAGAACTTCTATGTTGGATCCTGAAGTTTCCTGAACCTTCTCCTTATCCTCTTTTTGGTAGGATATTACTAGTTCCTCCCAGTGCAAACCTTTGTTGGCTATATTCATAGCAGTCCTGCTGACCTTATTATTTAGCCCATATATTCTTAACTGTTTCTTTGGCTTTTGTCTCCTCCAGACTCAAAGCTATACGGCTACCAGGACGACAATGCCTGGCACCTGTCGAGGGTCATTAGATAGACTCTGTAGAGTTACTCTAACTGCTGATCACAACTATTACCCTCTTCAGCTGAAAGTAGCCAGAACGGTCTTTGCCCTTTGCTCCCTCACAGCAGTTAGGGGTACTTCTTTGCGGGGGGGGGGGGATATCATAGTTAGGTAAGTTAATTAGATATCTTGTTGGCAGGTAGACTAGGCCTCCCTTAAGATGCTAGCCCTCCAGGAGCCAACACAGCAAGGAACCAACTTCTTCAGAGGGGGGAATATTATAGGTAGGTAAGTTAATTAGATATCTTGTTGGCAGGTGGACAGGGCCTCCCTTAATGGCCTAGCCCTCCAGGAGCCAACACAGCAAAGAGCCAACATGGAGAACAATTGAGGCACATTCACTGGTTAGCATTATAAAAAGGAAAAGAAGATAGAAATAGAAATAGATAGAAATAGATAGCAGTCATTGATATTTGTCTTTTCATTTGATCCCAATTTGATCAATATTACCTGGGTGACTGTACTTGTAATCTTATTGGTTGGTCGTGGTGTTATCCCACCTCATGCCCACCTTGTAAATCTCCATTTGGGTCTTATAGTTTTGTCCCACTTTGTATCCTCCTCACCACATGGCTTTGCTGTATAAAACATCTTTGAAAAATGGGCAACGCACTTTCTGGTCCCCCTTCTGTCTCTCTTAGGCAGAAGCTTTCTTTCTCCCAATAAATTTTTTCTACTCTTAACCTCCGTTGTTCCTAGAATTCATTCTTTGATTTTAGAGAACACGGACTCACGTTTTGGATATCTAGTAGGTGTGGGAGTTACATCTCTTCCCCCTATATCAATAAGAGAGTCTCTCTTGTACATGAATATTACCTTTACTTTATGCTCCCTTCTACTTTGTCATTCTGACTTCTACATCCAGCCTAGATGCATACCTCTGTATGTCCTTCCTTATTCCATAAACACTCCTATTCCTTTCTTGTCTGGTATTTCATTCCTTCCTAATTCTAACATTATTTAAGTATTATTAATCACCAACAAATACATTTATACCTATTATTTATCAAATAGCCACATCATAATTCTCACTGAAAGAATGCTCTGAGAATCTTTGAAGGACCCTTTCTCTGCTACTTTCCATCCTGACCCACCAATATCCCTGATTCTACAGCTATGAGAGAGAACAAACCTAAGAACATAAGTAAATGCCATGAACTGCTGTCTCAACATAGTCTCGGGGAGATTAAAAGACCTGTTCTCTCCTGGGAGCTGTGGCAGACTGTAAATGATCAGAAACTTATTCACTTCTCATTAGATATAAGAACTACATGCATAAAGGGAGCCATGTATGAGGTTGACGATTGAGTTAAATGATCCTGCAAGTCTTGTCTATCTTTGAAATTCTTAGATCCCACGTCAGTTATATCCAAGCAACTCAGAGTTTCACACTCAGATTCTGTGCATGTAAATTTGTTGTGATTGGTATGTTCACAGACTTTAAAATAGAATAATTAATAGAAATTAGGGAAACATTGACTACTCTCCTTCGTTAGATATGAGTTTCATTTTTATATGGTTGTCAATATGTCTTGTATGTTCCTGTTTTATTTTTCTAAATAAAAGAAGGACGGGGTTAAGGAGTTATCTAAATGACTGTGCCTGGTGTCAAAATATGTCTCAGTCACAAATACACATTTTGTAAATGCTTTCTGACACTGCCAAAGAGGATGGGATTACAAAGCTGCTCAATGAAAAACCAGTAAAAGACATCTTTGTTTTTTTATGATGAAATTAGCTTTATTTTGTTCTGTTACTAAAAATGAGCCTTTCTCATGGCCAGAAAATTTAAAATTATATATATAATCATTAGGAAAAAATGTATAATCAAATTCTACTTCCCAGAGTTGACTACAGTTAATTTATGAACAACCTTTCAGACATCTGTCTACTAATGCAAATATATATGGAGATAGATATTTGTAACTTTAAATAAGTAGAATAATTTTAAACATGTTATTATGTCATGAGCATCTTTCCAGGTCAATAAATGTATTATTGTTTCAGTGAGGAAAAATAAAAAGAAAAGTATGTTTGAAGTAGCCCCCAGGAAACATAATATGACCAACAAAATGTTGAATTTGTGAATAACTCTCCACCTGTTTCATAGGTATGAACATCTGGGTATTTGATAAAATGTATACCAGGATGTTACTCCACCACCACCACCACCAAAGTCCCAATTCTCTAGGTATGAACACAACCACTTCTATAATTAGGAGGGTTATCAATTGTGAAATACATTATTGATTCACTAACAGATATTTGGGGAAAAAGAAGCTATCCTATACAATGTGCATACCATTATAAGTATTCAGATAGAAGGTATATCTTAAAATCCAGGAAATATAATTTTCTTACAAAATGTATATCATATATTTTTTTATAATGAGCACTCCTACATATATTTCAGTATATCCCCTATCATCTACATGGGAAAACCTCTATCACAGTAAATATATTGCTGTCTCACATTCTGATTAACACATGCCATCAGCAGAAGCACACTTCTCACATAAGTGATGCAACATTCACAGTTTGGGTGCCATTTTCCCTTCTTTAAATATTTCAGTGTAAATGAGAACTTCAGTATGATGATATCATAGGAAGTTTAAATTTACAGCAGTCAGGAAATTCCCAAAGTAGATGAAAATCTTCTGAACTTTGCATGCACACAGGACTGTTAAGTGTTGTTCCTAAATTTGACTTTCATTGTGTTTAGAGACATTTGAATCATATCACCAATAAAACTGGATCTGTTTTATTCTGACTTATTTAATTTTAATTATTTAGGATCACTCACATTCTAAAACTCAATAAACTGCTTAGATATAATATTTTGAGGAGAGTTAAATGTGTTTCCTAAAAACAGGAGAAGAATATAAGGTTGAAGGTAAAAGATAAACAAGAAAAGAAGATGACATTGCCATCTGTCAGACTCCCAAGGGATATGTTGGTTACTTTTTTTTTTTTTTGGTACCGGGGATCAAACTTGGGTCCTTGCGTTTGCGAGGCAGGCAGTGGAACCACTGAGCTAAATCCCAGGCCCAGTTAACTGCTTTTATATCTTTGATATATAACTTGCCTTTCCACTAACAGATTTTGAATAATAGTTTAAAAACACATGTTTTAACTCAAATCAGGAATCTAAAAACTACTAAATAAAGACTTTACATGTATGTATACATATTTTTTCAAGTGTAAGGCAAAGACACTGTAAACAAAATCCTTATAGAAGGAAAAGACTTCTGGTTCCAACAGAAAATAAAATGGGATAATTTTTAAATACCCCATGACATGGAGAAATGCTCGACAAAGTAAAGCAATGTGTTTGTTTGTTTGTTTCTTTGATTGATTGGTTGTTTGGCTGGTTGTTTTTGAGAGTTTCACTATGTAGCCCAGGCCAGCCTCAAATTCTCTATCCTCCTACATCAGTCTCTCAAATGCTGGGATTATAGGTGTGCACCACCATGTCTGGCAAGGATGCATTTTTAAAAAAATGTCCATGGAAATCTCTGTAAAAAAAGTAATTCACAAATTCTGGAAATAAAGAGAGAATGAGCAACCTGAGAAGTATGTCTGTGTCTGACGAAGCAGCTATTCTAGAAAATAGTTAGCCATTGCAGTTACCTAAGGGCTAAAGTAATTTTTCCTTTTATACTGACTTAAAATTCTATAAATTTTACTTTAGAATTACAGACCTGATATGCACAGATTTTAAGTGTATAACTTGGTAAGTTTTGAGAAATATATACACCTATGAAACCAATACCCCCAGTCAAGATACAGGTCATCTTACCTGTATCTGGATACCCCAGAAATTTCCCCAAAACCTCTTTCTAGTAAAAAATCATGTGGCCAAGTTTATCTTTCTTTATGGCTGAGTAGTACTCCATTGTATTAAAAAATATATATCTTTATCCATTCATCAGTTGATGGGCATTTGAGCTGTTTCCAAGATTTAGCTATTACAAACTGTGCTGCTATAAACATGGGTTTGCATATATTGCGGTGACATGATGCTTTTAATTCTTTGGGGAAGATAGCAAGAATGGGAATACCTGGGTTAAATGGAACCTCTACTTTTACTTTTTTTTTAGGAAACTCCACACTGATTTCCACATTGATTGCACCAGTCTACACTCCTGCCAACAGTATAAAAGGGTTCCTTTTTCCCCACAGCCCTGAAACCATTTGTTATTGGTTGATTGCTTGATAATAGCCATTCTTTCTGGAGTGAGATAGAATCTCAGTGTTGTTTTAATTTGCATCTCTCGAATGACCAGTGATGTTGAACACTTTTTCATATATTTATTTGCCATTTATACTTCTTCATCTGAGAAGTGTGTATTCATTTCAGATGCCCATTTTTGAATTGGGTCTTTAAATTTGGGGGGTATGACTTTTTTGAGTTATTTATATACTCTAGATATTAGTCTTTTGTCTGAGGAACAGCTGGCAAAACTTTTTTCTCAGTGGGTTGTCTCTTCACTCTGTTGGTGGTTTATTTTGCTGTGCAAAAGCTTTTTAATAAGAAATAATCCCAGATGTTCATTTCTAGGTAAAGGGATGCACCTTGAGACTATACTCTTAAGTGAAATAAATCAGACACAGTGTAAATATTGCATTATTTCTCTGGTGTGAGAAACTGAAGGTGTAACTAAGGACTAAAATGTATGATCATATTGTGAAATAGGAAGAAAATGTTCAAATGGGAAGGGGAACTAGAGAGAAGGGAGGGGGAAAGAAAGGAAAGGAAAAGAAAAGAATGAAAAAGGAAGAAAAAATGGAAACAAAGCTTTTGTAAATAAGGAGGGGAAATGGGGTTGAAGGGAGGTTAGGGGAATGGGAAAAAAAGAAGAATCAAGATATATCACGTACAGGTACAAATTCCCTATGATGAATGTGATTGTTATGTATATCTAAAATGTACCAATAATATTAATTTAAAAAATCATGTGGCCACATTTATATATGCCTTTTCTGGATAATAGTAATATATTTTTCTATCATTTTGCCAATCTTATACCATCTTGATTATGGTAGCTTTGCAGGTAGTATAAGTCACCCAACTTTGTCTATCTCAATATTACTTTGGCTCTTCAGAGTTTTTTGAATCTCTCTACATAGTTTTTTTTGACAGGTTTGCCAATTTCTGAAAAAGTAATAGTTTGACTGGAATTTGTTTGGAGTTGCGTTGAATATGCAGTTTAAATAAACTTAGGGAAAACAAACATCTCAATAGTATCATCTTTTAATCCATGAACATAGTATATCCTTTATTTAAGACTACACTCAGCCATGTTTCTTAGTTTTCACTTTAGAGATCTCACTCAACTTTGATTGCTTTTATTCTTGTGATCTTATTTTTTTGATATCGTTGTAAATGTTATTAATTTTATGAATTTAACATAATTGTTTACAGTCAGTATATATAGAAATAAATTTTAATTCTGTATTTGAACTTTATTTTAAAAATTTGCTAAATTAATTACTTTGCATAGGCTTTAAGATTTTCTCTTTAAATGACTGTGTAATCCACACATAAAGTTTTGCTTATTCTTTTTTAAGTATGCTTTTTAAATTTCTTTTACTTATCACACTTTCTTTCAATGACTCATTTGACAATGATCAATAGAAATGGTATGAAGTACCATAAGTATGAACATTCTTGCCTTTTTCCCAATCTTGGGATAAAACACTCAATATTTTATACTTAGGCATGATATTAATTGTAATTTTTTGTTGATGCATGTGTTGTACTGAAGAATTTCCCTTTTATTTCTAGTTTGCCAAATAAGTATTGAAATCCATTAAATATTTCTTCATCTATTGAGATAATCAGTATTTTTGTGTCCTTTTTTATGTTAATGTGAGGAACTATACTGATTTTAATAGTTTGATTTGTGAATATTAAACTAACTTTGACCCTTATTTGTTTCTTTCTTCGCCTCTTTTTTTGAGATGGATCTCAACATGTAGTTCAGGCTGGTCTTGAGCTAACTATGTAGCCCAGGCTGAAACTTTTGGCAATTCTCTTGTCTCTGCCTCCCAAGTGCTGGAATTACAGGCATGCACCACCTCACCTATCACATATTTTTTGTCTTATTTAAACCACTTAGTAATGGCCTACCCCAGAGTTTCTGTATGGAAAAACACTACCAATATGCACAGAAATTCAGGCTACTTATAAAATCAACCTACTATATGAATCATGAATATTTTTGTGCCTTTTTAGAAGTTCTACCTATTATATAAAGTGAAAAATATTGCTGTACCAGAGAGTTATATGCCAACAATACATCTAGATAGAAAGAAGTCTTATTAAGGAAGAATTCATCAAGGCCATAAAGAAGAAGAAGATGGCTATTTCCTGTGTTTGTCCATTTGGCCCCAGAATCTTCAACAATAAGGTCTGTCTTGGCTCATTTAGGCTGCTATAACAAAATATATAAGACTGGGTAACTTATAAATATAAATATGTATTTCTCACAGTTCTGGAGGCTAGGAAGTCTAAGATCAAGGGAGCAGTACATCCAGAGCCTGGTGAAGGCTACATCTGCTTCATGGTTGGTGCTTCCTGCTGTGTCCTCATGTGGCAGAAAGGGCTGAAGGGGCTGGGGCTCTTATTTCAATCTCTTTCAAATGGGTATTAATCACATTTATAAAGAGATGGTCCTTATCACCTAATCCCTTCCCATAGTTTGCATCTCTTAATACTATTTCACTTGCAATTAAGTTTCAACATATGAATTTGGGGAGGCACAACAATATTCAGAGAATAGTAGAGAAGTAATATTCAGTTGTCTACACATAACTCTGTCTAAAAGGATTGTTACCACTGACAAAACTTAATGATAATGACAAAGGGATTTTCTGATAATGGCAACCCTCATTCCACTGTATTTTAGAGGGAAGAGAAGATTCTGGTATCAGTCTTATGTTCTTCCTTGTTTAGAAGCTTTTGGTAACTCTTAATCAGTGTGGATAAGTAATAGCCTATATTGGTCGCATCTTCGTGGTGGAAATTATCAGTGCCATTCATGCCTGGATCACTGTGGCTTTTTCTTCAAGTATCACAGTTTCAGGATTTGGTTTTCTCAGTATGCATTTACTTAAAGACTGTCTTTGAACACAGAGTTTTATTTGTTGGCCTGAATACTTCCAGTGTCATGGCTCTAACAGACATGCTGGCTCTTCTCTATTTTTTTGTAGCTAGGATTGATACAGACTTTATTTTATATTCTAAGACAAAGATATGAAAAAGTTTTAGTATCTTTTTTGTCTTTTTATGGCACCGGGGATTGAACCCATGATCTTTACACTGAGCTACATATCTAATCCTTTTTAAAATTTTTTCACTTTGAGACAGGGTCTCATTAAGTCACTAAGTTTCTCAGAGTGGGCTTGAACTTGTGATCTTCCTGCCTCAGGCTCCCAGACTGCTCGCATTATGGGCATGTGCTGCCACTCCTGGTTTAATATCTATTTTTGCAAATAAAAGTCTTCCTGTGTTTGAAGATTTTGTGCAACACAGTGTTGCTTTCTGCAGTCAACAATAGCACAAAAACTTTTATTTAATTAATTTGCTTCCCAAACTGTTTGGATTACCCTGCAAGTAAAATGAAGTAGAGCATAGCTTTAGAGGGGCCAATCTGTTTTCTCTTACACCTTCAAAAGATAATGGTGATTATAGTAGTCTAGAAATGGTATTTATTTGGCTCTCCAATTATGGCAATGAGTGAAAGAATAAAACATTTAAATTCCAGGAAGAAGCTAAGATGTCAGGGAATAAACTCCTTATCTTCAAGATGTTGGGATGCCCACCACTGCATTCAGGTGAGAGCTTACTGTTCCCGAGGTTCTGTGGTTTGAATGTCTCCACCAAACTCATGGTGAAATGCAATCCCCAGTGTGAAGTATGAAGTGGTGGGGTCAGATGGGACCTTCATGGATTGATGGGCTAATGGACTAAAGGGTTAATGGTTTATCCCAAGAATGGGTTGATGATAAAACCCAGCTTGGGTCTGTCTCTTATATAAACCTCATTTTCCATATGATGCCCTGTGGCACCTTCAAACCCTACAAAGTCCCCAACAGTAAGGAAGCCCTCAGCAGTGCAGCTCTTCAGCCTTGGACCACCCAGTCGCTAAACTGTAAGACATACATTTATTTTCTTTGTAAATTATCCATTCTATGATTTTCAGTTATAGGAACAAAATACGGACTAAGACCCTAGGTGAGCCACTACCAATGCTGAGCAATGTATAAAGCTACAGCACAGACAACATCCTTTAGGTATTCCCAGCAAATAGGATGTGATTGATAAACTTCCCCTGCTGAGTTGTACAGAGAGGTCATGCAGCTTCCCAGGCCTGAAACAAATGTAGATGGAAATGCCCTAGCATGCTTGGATACCGTCCCAAGACAGTGACCTTAGCTCAAGAGTTTTCTCATCACCCTCTCCACAAGTGAAGATCTCTGTGTACACAGGCACTGTTTTTCTCCCTCAGTGATCAGATTTTAGATATTGTAGTTAGTCTAGAATGGCAAATTCTTTGTTTGAAGCTCCAAGCATGATTTAATTACAGTGACCAACAATTTGAAGGTCTGGTGAAGTCAAGGCTTCTGGGATTGATTTTGTGCTTCATGACTTTTCAATCTCAAATACCACCAGATACCTCCTCTATAGGAGTAAAGGAAAGAGGAAGAAAACATATGGCTAAGGTGACTGTAGGAAGGGAAAGAGAAGTAAAGAAAAATACCAGGTCCCACTAGGAAGGGAGGGGTCTAGGCTTCAGAGGGGGAGAAGGCAGGCCTGGGAGGATAAAGGATAGGAATGAATCTGGGGAGGATAGTGGGCAGCTCAAAGCCTGTGACCCTGGCAGGTTGTGGTGTATGTTGGAGGGAAGCAAAAAGGGACCTATGGAAGTACATGGGCCATGAAGCAGAAGCAGGAGAGGCCTTTGAGCAGCCAGAACCCAGCGAGTGCCACCTCGCCAGGAGGCAGCCACTATGCAGGTGCCACTGAGCCTCCCTCTTGGCCAGCAGCAGTTGCAGCTGAGCAGTGAGTCAGCAGCAGGCAGTCATTCATACTCTTTTGAAGCCAAGTATCGAGTCATTTCTGAAAAACTAAAACATACAAATAGATAGAGAAGGAAGTTTTTTCCTTCAGAACTTACATGAGTGAACCCATTCTGAACTTTACTAATAAAAGCAGCTGCATGCTAATTGGACCTTAGGCTTGGGGGATGAATACTACTTAAGTAAATTCTGTTCATTAGCAATGCTGCTGCCAGTGGTGCTGACAAAGGACAGATGTAGCTTGCCCAGAAATGACATGTGAGGATCTGTCAATGCACCAATGCTTACTAAAAATACACTTCCAAAGCCAAGTGAAGGCTTTCACTCATCCAAAAGGCCAGAGTGAGCCAACTCACCCTCCACATGCATGTTGGTATAGATAAGCTTGGATTCTCTGTCAGCGTTGTCTTGGCAGGCCCCTCCCCACAGCCCAAAGCCTCCATCTGTGACCTAGTGTCACAGAAATGTATGTACCAGTCCCCCCCCTCCTTTCTCCACACCCAAAGACCACCCTTTTAAGGAGCACATCCAAGCATGGACTGGTCACAGTGTTGGCCCTATACACAAAAGATCCTGGCTGGGGAGTTAGCTCAGTGGTTCTGCTGCCTGCCTTGCAAGTGCAAGGTCTCCAGTTCAATACCTGGTACCAAAAAAAAAAAAAAAAAGTCCTGGTTCAAACCCTGGCTTCACCACTGACTGGTTGTGTAAACCTTGGATATGTTTCTCAATGCCTTTAAGCTTCTATTTTATCATTTGTACAACAGGAAAAACCATAGTACCATGGGGTCCTTCATGAGTATCAAATATAATCAACCATGTAAAACATGTACCACAGTATGTGATGTATAAATATTATCATTATCACCAATCACCTCCAGTAGCAGCAGGATCCCAGCCCGCAGCCCTCAGACTATATCTGCTCTGTATCTTCTTCCCTCGGGTTGCTGTTCACTAGCATTGGTCTGCTAAACCACTGTGTGCCAAAAGCAGAGGGTATGGATAATGTCATGACCGACATGAAACATTCTGATTCACGTTATATCATGTAGAACATTTCAAGTTACACAAAGCAGGTAAAAGGACAGTGCATATGTATTATACTATTGTTCTGTTTGATGGAAATCACCCCTGGCAAGTGCACCCTACAATTTCTTTTAGCCAAATGGATGACTCCTGTAACTTTTCTGATTAGTAAAAATTTCATATAAGGTGGTTTCCAACCTGCTTGAAACTGGAAAGCTACTCAGGAATCCAGTCCAGTGTGGAGACAAGAGCACCTGCAAGCAACTAACTGTAGTAGCATGGATTAATGCTTCCATTCAGAAGGCAATAATAATAACAATAATAACGGTAAAGCAAATACTATTTACTGAGTTCCCATTGCGAGTCTGGCATTATAGTAGTCAATTCCCATATCTCAACATATTTGATCTTCATAACAATCCTTCAAAGAAGGAATAAGTTATGGCCTGGATCTACAATATCCCCCAAAGGCTTGTGTATCAAAGGCTGGTTCACCAGCCTGAGTTGCTACTGGGAGGTGGCAGAACCTTTAAAAGATGGGGTCTAGTGTAATGAAGTTAGGACATCATAGGGGGTGAGGATATTGGGACCCAGCCCCTCCCTGTCTTTGCTTCCCTGTTGCAGTGTGGTAAGCAGACCTCCATGATGGACTGTGCCATCACAGGTCCAAAGAGATGGAGCTTAGTGACCATGGAGTGAGACCTCTGAAGCATAAGTCAAAATAAACCTTTCCTCCTTTTAAGTTGATCATCTCAGATATTTTGCCTTGGTGCTGGAAAGCTGATTAATACAGTATCATTTCTACAATTAGGCAGAAGAAGAAACTAATCTGACTCCAAAACCACTAACCCACACGTGATGACTAGAAGTCTGAGAAAGGTGGCTATGGAGAGCACAGCTGAGGAGTGACTGATTTCATTAAGGAAAGGAGATGAGGGAAGCATCACAGAGAAGATGAAGCTGCCCTTGTGGAATCAGTTTTCCAGGCCAGTAATGAAGAGCTTTGGGCAAAAGAAGCCTCGTGAGCAACCTGTGGAAATATGCTGTACAGGGCGTACTGGTGATGGGCATGCTGGCCCAGTGTGGGGGCAGCACAGAACACAGGGTATGGGACCGCTGTTGTCCAGCACTGTCCCTGCAGGTTGAGTCATGTGTTCCAGTATAAGCACACCCCCCCTCCTTCATTCACAGCCCCCGCATGTAGGCTGCTGCCTCGCCCAACTTCGCACTACATTTCCAATCTGTTCTTGCTCTCTTCGGTGCCTGATCCTACATTCCTGATATTTAATACAGCCCTGCTAGGATTGGCTCATGGCTTCCTTCCCCAGTCACCATTTATTCCTCCAACTAATCTTCTGTAGCTCAACACAATCAGCTGGTCCAACTTCGCCAGAGGTGGAGGCCATTTTCCACCTACTAACTGAGTTTTGCAACCCCCAAAATGGACATGGATTCTACCCTCTGGACCAGAAGTCTTTTTTTTTTTTTTTAACCAGAAGTCTTTAAGTAGGAATGTGTGGATATATACGCTCTATGGAATCATAAACCATTAAAATTTTGGGGAAAATATTGTAATTAATTTTTTTCTTCCGTTCTAGAGACCAAACCCAGAGCCATGTACATTCCTGGCAAGCCCTCTACCACTAAGCTCTATCCTCAGCCTGTAACTGAAGTTTTAAAGAAAAACAAAGCTTTCATTAGCTAGCCAAAGGAAAATATGGCTTTCATAGCCACTAGCTACATGTGTCTATTTAAATGATCTAAGATTCAATACAATTTCAAATCCGGTTTCTCAGTCTCATTAGCCACATTTCAACTTCATGAGAGGATGCTGGGCAGCTCAGCCAGTGGAATATTTCCATCTTTTTGGAAAGTTCTTTTGGATACCAGTGCTAGCATAGATAATGGAGGACCACTGAGCCTGTTAAAGAGGGGAATGGGATAGTCAGATACATGACTGGAAAGACTACCTCTGGTCACAAAGTGGAGGACAGTTTTGGGGAAGGCAGTGGCAGGAGTCCGGGGGAGCAGCTGAGAGGAGCTGATCTGTGCAGCAGTGAGGGGAATAGAGAGAAGGTGACGATTTTGAGAACTGAGGAAAGGGTGCCCCAGGGAATAGAGGCAGAGAAAGAGGTCAAAGACAGCCCAGCCCTTACACGTTTGAACGGTGCGAAATGCCCTAACCTGTTCCTCTCTGCCCTCCTCTCCTTCTACTGCCCCCTCTGTTTACTGGCACATCCCCAGGTCCAAGTCCTGGGTCAGGATCCCCATGCTGTGTCTCAAATACTCTTTCTGTTGGCATCCATGTGTCTGCTCCCTCACCTCCTCTAAGCCCTTGCTCACTGAGGCCTTTCCTCCCTGAAACAAGTGACTAGGAGAGGGGACTGCAGCAGCCAGAAACAGATGTGAGGGTGAAGCAAGGACTTATTCTGCATGCCCTGAGTTCCTGGGGTTCCGAGTCACTGAAGAGCAGGAATACACGGCATCAAAGAAGGGCAAACTGTCTTGAGCGGGGTGTTGAAATAGGCAAAATTGCTTTTTCACCACAGCTACTCTGTTCCTCCAGTGGCCTTTATTTTTCTATATCTTCTCTCAAGAAATGCCCTGATAAATTTATTAACCCTCACTCCTAAAACACCAACATATATAATATGTGAGCCAGCACAAGTCATTTTCATTCAAAAGTCAGAAAGGGTCCTATTCCATAAGACTGGTGGATTTTGTGCATTGATAAAAAAAAAAAAAATCTGTTGAGAAAACATTTCCATTCCTCCTAGCCCCAGTACATCCTAGATGGCTTTCTGATCTCATGAGCTGGTTAAAGCGAATTTGAAAGGCATTCAGTAAAGGGTGAACAGAAAAATTCTTTGCAACCAACTCTCCATGACTCAGAAAATGTAAGTAGATCAGATGTCTCATCCCCTCACCCTCCAAGTATCTTGGTAATCACAACATTACTGTATAATGTGAAAATTTCCAAATAGGACTAAACTGAAATCTATAAATATACATGATTAAGTCTTCAAATATAGCACCGCTTTCTTTTCATGGGGGCTATTTCTGTGTGGTGATTGCCTGGCTGATAGGCGATTTCAGAATACAAATGGCTTTTCTCCATAACTAATGGGAAACTTGGCAGGATTCTGCACACCCAGGCCCTCTCTGTGAAGAAGCCTGTTAAACTGTGGTGAGTGCTCTTTGGAATTATATAAGCAGAGCTGACAAGAGGCAGCAGTGCAACTTCACATCCTGCTAGCATGAAATAGTGTTTGTTTAGTTTTTCTCTTGGTACTAGAAGAATACTGACTCTTCTTGTAATAATAAAATGACCATGAGCATGTATTCTCATTATATTCTAAATTAAATACTAAATTACAAATCAGGAATAAATTCCATGAAGATTTCTCTGATCCTGGATTCATAAGTATCTAAGAAAATGTTTAAATAAGAAGGATGTAAATAAATTCATAACCATGGTGACTGAACCAAAGAGGAAATGCCTGAGGCTGTTATAAACAAAATACTGAGCAAGAGTTTATCATCTTCACCCAGTAGTGAGGAAAGTGGATTCAGGACCATAAGGCACTCTCAGCATTATGAAGCAACTTTTCTAACACCACCACCACAGACAGCAGAATCCAACTCTGATCAGGCCTCGGGTTAGTTTTACAAATACTACAAAATAGTTATATTTTGAAGTTTAGAAAATGATGGATTTGGGGGTCAATGTTCCAATGTCAGTTCTCTCACCTACTAGTTCTCATTACTAGTTTTAGAGAAGTCTTCTCATCTGTACAATGGGGATTTTGAAGTATTACCCATGTCTCCTGTTAACTGAAAAGGCTAAGTAAAATAAAGCATGAGGATGTCCAGCCTCTGATATGTAGGAAACACCAAATAAGACAGATACATATTTAATATTTTACCTGAAATCCTGTCTGCAATGTCTACCTTTGACTTCTGAGCCTCCTGCTTCTGGTCCCATAGCCACTCTTTCTGGAAGATCCTTGGCTATTTTTTCCTGGCAATCACTTTTAAGGACACAGTCAGGCCGGGTGTAGAGTCAGTCAGCTGGTGTTAGAACCCAAGTAAATGGTGAGACTCCAAACCTTGTGTTGAAGAAACTGATTATACAGTAGTTGTTCATTCAAACAGAGGAGTAAGGAAAAGGAAACGAAGCAAGGAACTGAAACAAGAAACACAAGCCAGAAGCTATATTAATATGAAGTTCTGGTAGGTTAAATTGCAAGACTGCTCTCTAACATGAGCCCTTCCAAGAATGTGTACTTAATTTTATATTTGTAAATGCAATTTTAAAATATGGCCCTTAAAATTATTTGTTCTTTGGACCCACCAGAATCTGGAACTGTGCCTGTGCTCTGAGCCCCACCTGCAGCAGTACTGACCTGATGCTGCAGACCACAGAGCCAGCCATGGGAGTCTGATTTTCACCTCCAAATTGATTTCAGGATGGGTCAGAGATCAGTTAAGGCTGCAACTGAGGTGAGCCCAGTTTCCTGTGGGAAGAGAAGAGCCAATTGGTATTAGCATGAGGCAGGGTCTGACCAAGATGGTGGTGAAAGGTGATTCTGCAAAGACAGTTCAGTAAAAGAAATGAGACATGAAAAATGGGCATAATAAAACAAAAATCAGTGCTTTTCAAATGTGCTTCAATCTAGCCAGGCTGGAGTAGCCTGACCCACGCTGTTACCAAGACAAACATTTTAAAAGCTGATAAAATTAAAGAAAAAAAATTTGGAAAACACCAGAAACCTGCCAGAACTGCAGAGAAGGAAAGCATCTTGGGGTGATTATTCAGAGATCCCAACTCTGTGACAATACGTTACCTCTAAGAGCTGTTGGCAAATCTTGGTGTAGATAAACAGCTGAGATACCAACAGCTTTAAGTAATGTGACAGAGGCTGGGTAGATGAAAGTGTAAGTTTGAAGCTGCCAAGACAGTTAGAACTTGTAGATAACTGAGTTCAGAACGTGCCAAAATGGACTAGTCCTCAGAAATATGGCCAGCCTTCAGCTGGGACCTCTAGAGGGCAGCATATTAGGAATCAGGGCAAGCATAGCTGATTTTGAAGCTGCCCCAGGTCAGAGTGGGCCCAGCCCAACTGAGGTGATTTGTCTGGCTGCTTGCAAAGGAGAAGGCCATTCCTCTTCAGGAGAAAATACCATGCAGCCCTTTGCAATGTTCCAAATACAATGACCAGCATTCATTAAAGAACTACCAGACATAACAAGAAGCAGGATTGAAAGAAAAAACAATAAAACAGAAACAGTGGCAGGTGATCCAGTATCAGACACAATAAAATAATGAGTATGTTCAAGAAAATAGATGAGAAGGTGGAGATTTCATCAAAGAATTAGAATTTACTAAGAGAGAATAGAATGGAAATTATAGAGCTGAAAAGTACTATGACTAAAATTATTAACAGTAATTATATCAGTGTTGAAAGGAGGGTTGGTACACTGGAAGGCAGATTTGTACAAATATCCAGACTATACCAAGGCATATCTACACGGATAAATATCAAAGACAAAGATGAAATGTTTAAATTATATACAATTAAAATGATCTACTCTAATTAAAAGACAAACAATGTCTAATTATATAAGTTGCTTACAAAAGAAAAATCTTAAATGTAAGAACACAGAATGACCAAGCAATAGGACAAGAAAAGCTATGCCATAAAAAAATCTAACCAAAAGAAAACGGGGTAGTTACAGGAATACATGACAAGGTAGACTTTGAGGCAAGAAGCATTGCTACAGTGGACATTTCCTAATGATAAAAAGTTCATCTTCTAAATGTAATAACATGCTCTCAAAATACAGCAAGCAAAAAAAAAAGGGCAAAATTACAGAGAAATAGGAAGCTCGTAGCCATTGAGTACCCCTCTAATCTCTCATGGGTTCCCATGGGGCAGCCCTTACTCTGGGTGGTTTTCAAGAGGACTGAGATTGCTGCAAGAAACCAAGGGATGAGGTAGTGGCTCCCTCTAGGACAAAGACCAGCACAATCATTTCAAATGCATATAGAACATGTATAATAAAGGTCATAATAAATTCAAAGTTCTACCATAATGCAGAATATGTTCTCAACTATAGTTGTAATGAAGCTAGAAATTAATAACAAAGAGACTACATGCTAAGAAATTGAGTAATTCACTCCTTAAAAAATGAAGTCTTTGAAGTAAAATTCACATAACCTAAAATCATCCCCTTAAAAGTAAGCAATAACATAAAATGAACCATTTAAAAGTGACTAATTCTGGGGCAGTATTGCATTCTCAGTGTTGTGGAATCATCGCCTTTGTAAAGTTGCAAACCTATTCAATGAAAATGAGAAAAAAGAAATCACAGTGGAAATTAGGAAACACTTTAAACTGGATGTTGAGAAAAGTATGATATGGGGTGATACATAGTTGTGCTATGAAAATATTACATATTGTTTTGGCCAAAATAAACTGAAAATTCAGCTAAAAAGCAGAAATTACTAAAAAACACTTACTAAAACCACAATATAAAATAGAATAGTTCTAAACTACTAAATAAATTCAATCTGAAATTTAAAATCTTCCCACAAAGAAATCTCCAGTCTTTATCGGTGAATTGTTACAAGGGCTTAATGAAAGTAATTACAAATTTATAAAACTGTTTCCAATGATTAGAGAAGGAGAGAATGCATTGGGATTCAATTTAGGTCAGAGTAATTTTGATACTCATTCTGACAAGAACAAAGAGTAATAGTTAATTACTTAATAATGATTTGTTATCAATTAATTAATAACAGTATATTATTAAAGAATCAATTTATAATTAATAATTGTAAGCATAAATATAGATTCAAAAATACTAAACAAAATATTAGCAAAATTGAAATTGTTAAAGCATAAGAATGTAAAGTCTTTTTAATATTTGAAAAACAAACGTGAAACTTCTGCTGTTCCTGAAGCAGTTAGTAGTCTATCATCCCACCAAAATCAACTACACAGCTAGACAAAAATACAGAGCTTATATGAAGCACCTATTTTCAGCATTGAACAACAGGAAACAGAGGTCTGTGACCCTGGAAAGAAATAAATAAGCAAGATGAACCACTGGATTCCCCTGGCTTTTTGCCAGTAGGCAACTTCCAAGTAGCAGGATGGTGAAGGAGAACCCAAGTGGAAGCTCTCAAATTTAGAGGCAGAAGTTTAGAGGCTGAGCTGGGTAGAATTTGTGTAGCAGAATAACTAAAAGGAAGTATTATACATAGGAAGTGCTCTGGGAATGTGAAATGGGGTCCTCTCAAGTGTTGGCTGACCAGGATTTGGATGTCCATGGGCTGAAACCCCATGAGATCAAGCAAGGAACCGAGAGCTAAAAGCTACACAGCTCTCAGAGCTCACACAAAAAAAGGAAATGTTTGCCTATTAGCCCTAGTAGAGATACTTTGTTGAAAAAATGGGGCATCCAGTAAGAATCGCAGAAAGGTCACAACCTAGTGATAGAGTTACGGTAGCCCCACAGTAAAGGCACTCTATAGCTACGTAGTAAAGCTTGAAACTACTATTAAAAATACATGCAGCCCGCAAAAGACTGCCTGCCAAGACAAACTTCAACACTCGTCACAGGAAGAAAACAAAATCTAAACATTTAACAACATAGCGTTTGTAATCTCCAGGATCAAATAAAACTTTCTATGCATGTGAAGAGTGGCAATTTATAACTCTAACTACTTTTTTGTGGGTTTTTTTTTTTGTTTTGGTACCAGGGATCGAACTCAGATCCTTCCGCTTGCGAGGCAGGGGCCGAAACCACTGAGCTAAATCCCTGGCCCAGCAACTTATAACTCTAAATAAAAGAAAAAACCATCAATGGAAAAATAGATTCATGTTACTTACTATATTAATAACATAAAGGGTAGGAGTATACGATTATCATGATACATATTGAAATATCTTTCATTTGTCAGAATTGAACATTATGATTGAAACAGCACTTATCAAATTAGGAATAGAAACTCTTAAAATCTGTTAAAGAACACTCACAAAAATCTGTAACAAACATTATAGTGAGTGATAAAATATTAAAAGTTTTGCCTCTAAGATTGGCAAGAAATATAGTTGCTCTGACCACCTCTATTCAACAATGAATTGAACTCCTTCAAGCAGATCAGCAAAATGGAAAAAGGAAATAAAGAATACAAAAATAAATATTGAATAAAAATAAAAACTTTATTATTTTGAGATAATATAACTATGTATGTAGAGATTCCTAAAGAATCTACAAGGTGTAAAAAATATGGGAATTCAAGAAAATGGCTACATATCAAGTCAACATAAAAATGCACGCTGCATTGCTATATGCTAATAATAATCAATTACAAATGTAATAAAATTAACAACTATAGATGGCAAAAAGAAAGAAACAAGAATAAATTTAATAAAAGGTGATCAAGACCTTTATATAGAAAACTATAAATAGTGAGATTATGGAAGGCCTAAGTAAATGCAAATAGATATTATATTCATAGATAGCAAAGGTACCAGTTGATGTATAGATTCAATGCAATCTCTCTCTCTCTCTTTCTCTCTCTCTCTCTGTAACTGACAAAATGATTATGAAATTAATTTTTTAAAAAGTTTTATTAGTACATATTTACAATAAATAGTAATTACACTTATCATAGGGATTTGGCACAGGTATATAGTTCATCTTAATTCTTTTTACTTTGCATTCCCTTCTTCCCATTTGCAAAAGTTCTATCTCCTTGTTTCCTATTATCCATCTTTTATTTTGCTTTTTGAAGTATTTATCCATTGGGTTCCTCATTTAAGGGAAACCATGCTATATTTAAGCTTGTGTGTCTGATTTATTTCACTTAATATTATATTCTCAGCACCTGTTTTCTAACAAATGCTTCAAGTTTATCACTGTTTATGGCAGAGTAGTACTCTATTGGATATAAATGCCACATTTTCTTTTTTTTTTCTTTTTAACTCTTTTATTGGTACATTTTAGGTAAACAGTACGTTTACATTTATCATTGGGTGCTTGTACCTGTACATGATGTATCTTGGTTCTTATTTTTTTCCCCATTACCTGTGCACCCTTCACCCCCTCCACCCTTCCCTATTTACATAGATTTTGTTTCCGTATTTTTTTCTTTTCTCATAATTTTTCCTTTCCCTTCTTTCCTTTCCCCTTCCCCTCCCACCACCCCTACACCTTTGGACCTTTTCCTATTTCAAATGATCAATTATTCATTTTAATCATTTTAATCCTTGCTTACACTTTCAGTTTCTCACACTAGAGAAACTATTCGGTATTTACACGTGTGTCCTATTTATTTCACTTAAGAGTATGGCCTCAATATGCATCCATTTAGCTATAAATGTCTCTAGTTTCTTGTTCTTTATGGCTTAGTACTCCATTTTATTAAAAAAAACCAACATCTTCTTTATCCAGTTTCCAATTGATGGGCATTTAGGCTGTTTCCAAGCTTTAGCTATTACAAACTGTGCTGCTATAAACAGGTGCACATATATCTCTGTGGTATGATTCTTTTAATTCTTTGGGGAAGATACCCGGCAGAGGAATAGCTGGGTCAAATTGGACCTCTAGTCCTAGTTCTTTGAGGTATCTCCATACTGATTTCCACAGAATGCCACATTTTCTTTATCCTTTTGATCTGTAGAAGAACATAGCAGTCTCTTCCAAGATTTAGCTATTATAAGTTGTGATGCTACAAACAGGGGTATCACTGTGATGATGTCTTTAGCTCATTTGAGAAGATATCTAGAAGGGAAATAGATAGGATGAATGGAACTTTTATTTTTTAGTTTTTGGAGGACTGTCTATATTGATTTTGTATCCTATTGCATTCCTGAATTTTGTTATTAATTCTAGGAGTCCTTCTGTGGATTTTTTGAGTTCCATATAATGGCTCGTGTCGTCTGAAAATAAGGATAGTAGCACTTCTTCTTTTCCTATACATAGCCCTTTTCTTTCCCTTCCCTGATTGCTCTGCCTAATGTTTCAAGTGCTATATTTAACAGGAATGGACATGTTTGTCTTGTTCCTGTACTTAGAAAAGCTTTCAGCTTTTCCCCCACTTAATATGATGTTGCCAGTAGTTTTGTCATAAATGGCTTTTATCAGATTGAGATAAAGCCCATATATATTCTTCAGAGCTTTTGTTATGAAGGGATATGGATTTTGTCAAAGGCCTTTTCTGTGTCTGTTGAAGTGATTCTGTGATTTTTGCTTTTGCTTCTGTTTTTATGATATATTAAATTTATTGATTTGTATATGTCGAACTATCTTTGGATCCCTAGAATGATGCCTCTTTGGTCATGATGTATTATTTGTTGCATTCTGTTTACCAGTATTTTGTTGAGGATTTTTTTTTATTGCTACGTTTGCAGTACATAGTGTTTACGTGGCTTGTATGGAGTTAGTATGTGTACATAACACATCTTACATCTTTTTTCATTCCCTTTCCCACCCCTCCATCCCCCTTCTCTCCAAAGGAGATGTTGTTGAGGATTTTTGTGTCTATGTTCTTTAAAGTGATTGAACTATAGTTTTCTTTATTAGTTGGGTCCTTGTCTTGTTTTGGAAGCATAATAAATAATGCAGCTTCCAGGAATGAGTTTGGATGCATTCCTTCTAAGTTGATTAAAGAATTTGAGAGGGAGCCAGGGATTTAGCTCTGTGGTTTCGTCACCTGCTGCGCAAGCGCAAGGACCTGAGTTCGATCCCTGGTACCAAAAAAAAAAAGTTTGAGAGGTTTTAGCATTAGCTCTTCCCTGAATGTCTTGTAGAATTTGGTGCTGAATCCATTGGACTTTACTTAGTTGGGTAAATTTTTTTCTTCCTCAATTTTATTGCTGGTTTTTGGACTTTGTAAGTGGTTTTTTTATCTTCTCAGTTTAGTTTTGGTAATTCATTTGTGTCTAGGGATCTATCCATGTCTTCCAGATTCTCCAATTTATTAGAGTACAGGTTTTTAAAGTACTCATCTTCTGGATTTTGCCTGGGTCTGTTGTGATTTTACCTTTTAAATTTCTAATTGCATTATATATGGGTCTTTTCTTTCGTTCTTTTGGTAAGTTTAGCTAAAGGTTCATCTATTTTGTTTATTCTTTTGAAGAGCCAGCTCTTCAGTTCACTGATTCTTCATATTCAAGTCTCTATTTCATTAATTTCTTCTCTGATCCTCATAATTTCTTTTCTTTTACTATCTTTAAATTTGGACTATTCTTGTGTTTCTAGGACCTTGAGGTACATCATTAGGTTATTTATTTGGCCTTGCTTCGTTTTTCTAATGTGGGCATTCACACCAATAAACTTCCCTCTTAGCAACATTTTCATTATGTTCCGTAGTTTCCGGTATGCTGTAGTAGCCTTATTGTTTGATTCTAGGAACTATTTAATTTCTTCTGTAATCCATTGGTTATTCAAGAATTTGTTTTTAAATCTCCAGGTGTTTGCAAACTTTTTGTGGTTGCTCTTGTCATTGATTGCTAGTTTCAATATGCTATGGTCTGATAATGTGCATGAGATAATTTTGTTTCACTTCCATTTATCTAAACAAGCTGTAAGGGCTAGTATGTAGTCTATTTTGGAGAAAGTTCTGCATGCTGCTGGGAAGAATGTATATTCTCTTGTAGTAGGGTAGAATACTCTGTAAATATCTACTAAATCCATGTCTCTGAAAGTGTGGTTCAACTCATATTTTTTTTGAATTTTTTGTCTAGTTGGTCTTTTTGTAAGAGTGAGGCATTGATGTCCTCCACTATTATTGTGTTGATGTTTATTTGATCTTTTATGTCCAATAGTTTTTGTTTTATGAAATAGGATATCCTAGTGTTCAGTGTGCATATATTTACAATTGTTATTTCTTTCTGCTAAATTGTTTCCTTCACTAACATGTTATGACCTTCTTTGTCTCTTCTGATCGGTTTGGCTTTATTCCACTTCCTCTGAAAATAGAATACTCTCTTGGTTTTAGTCTCCCATTGCAAGCAATATTATTTTCCATCCTTTGATTTTTAATCAATGAATTTTTTATTAAATATGTCTCTTGTATGCAGCATAAAATTTAATTTTGTTTTTATGATCCAGTCTGCCAATCTGGGTCTTTTGACTGAGGAATTGAGGCCATTTATATTCAGAATTATTATTGAAATGTATTGACTTATTTCTGCCATTGCATTAGTTTTCTGTTGTTGATTCCTTTATTTTTCCTTTTTGTTTAATAGCTCACCTTCTTGATGTGTTCATTCCATTAGGCTTTTTGGCATTTTGGGCTTCATTTTTTCTGTCTGGAATGTCCATGAGTATTTTTTGGAATGCTTCTTTGATGGTGATAATTTCTTAACATTTCAATGCCTAATGATCCATTTTTGGAATGCCCATAACAATAGAAGACAATAAAATGTTTTCTCTTCAAATTCTTGTTCCTAGAATTTTCTCAAGTAACATACATGAATTTCATGCAAAAATTCAAAAAGTTTCCATCTTCAGCATAAATATATTAAGGTGTTCTTATGTAAGATAATTTTGCAGGATGTATTAGTCTGGTATCCTTAGGTTTCCTGGCCTTTAAGATTTGCATTAGCAAGTCTATTGTAATCCTAATGGGTTCACCTTTATAAGTAATTTGTTGCATTTATCTAATAGCTTTTAAGATCTTGTCTTTGTGTTAGACTTCTGAAATTTTGACTATGATGTGTTGTGGAAAAGATCTTCTCTAGTTCTAGTTTCCTGGGGTCCTAAATGCCTCATTTATCTATAAGTTCAATTCTTTCTCCATAATTTTCTATGATTTAAGTAAAAATGTTTTATTCTATGCATGCTGTCTCCTCATTTTCTTCAGCCCCAATTAGTTTTGGGTTAGCCTTTGTATCATCTAGAAGCTGTTCAATCTGTTTCCCTTGATCTCCTGTTTTTAAGCTATCTCTAAGTACATGGTCATGTGCATCGAACCTATTTTATAGTTCTGATACTTTCTTCTCACACTGACCCTTTCTGCTGCCCATAATTTTAACAAAATTCTTTATCTTCTGGACTTCAGTGTGGCATATTTTCATGGGCTCCAATTTGTTGCTAAATTTGTCTTTCGTGTGTTAAATTATTTTGGTTAGCTCTTCTAATATTTTATTTGAATTTTTGTTAAGCTTACTGATCAACTTGTTTATTAAGCCCAGTATCTGTTTAGTTATATCATCTTTGATCTCACCAAATTTCTTTTTGTTTCTTATTTGATCATTTGGTACAATTCAGCCATATGGCAATGCTTCTTCTACATCAATCAGCCTTGAGTCTGCTTTGGGGGAATTGGGAGTTTTTTGAGGCATTTTGTTGCCTTGTTTTCTCGTGTGTGTGTGTGTGTGTGTGTGTGTGTGTGTGTGTGTGTGTTGAGGATCAACTAGAATAGAAAGACCGTGGCTAGGATGGGCATCCCTTTAACTAGTGTCTGTTTTTCAGTGATGTGATATTGGCTTTTTTTTTCTTGCTTGTTGATATTAGCTACTTCCTCCACCTACTAAGTTTAATAGGACTTGTTATGGCTTGTATCCAGATGTTTCCCCAAAGCCTCAAGCAGTCATAGGTAGGGCTTTTTGGAGGGAGCTGGATCTAGGATGTGTGATACTGGAATTAAAGGGCTGAGGTTCTTTTTTTTTTTTTTTGGTACCGGGGATTGAACTCAGGACCTTGTGCTTTCAAGGCAGGCATGATGCTGGGATTAAAGGTGCCCCGCCCTGGGTGTGGGTGGCACCTCCCAAAAGGTGGGTGGCCTAGATGAAATATAAAGGCACAGAAAGAAGCTGCTGCTTGCTGCCTCCTGCCTGCCTTGCCATGAACTCTTTCTCCTCTGCAATGCTCCTCTCCCATGCCACTCTGCCTTGGAGCCAACCAGCTATGGACTGAACCCTCAACAAACTGTGAGCCAAAATAAACCTTTCCTTCTTTAATTTGAGGTGTTGGATATTTTGTCTCAGAAAGGAGAAGACAACTAAGACAAGATTTGACCCAGTCACCTAGTTGCAAGGGAAGAATTCCTTCAGGTTCTAACAATGTCAACAGATCCAACTATATATTGACCATATAAATTAAAACTTGTTTTAACAATTTCACCCTTTTATCATTGCCCTTTATGAACTAAACTATATTGCTATCAAGGGTTAGATTGCCATGTGGGGGGGGGGGAAGAAGGGGATAAGTAAGTAAGAAGAAAGAGAGAAGAGAATTGTCAATAGGTGAAAAATAAAAGTCAGACTCTGTTGGAATTATTTTTATAGCTGGAGTGAAGGGCTAGTGTTAAGGGAGTTTGACAGGAAACTTGCAGGTATGGGAGGAGGAATGAGAGGAAGGAAAGTGTAGGTAGAGTTTAAGGGAAACTAAGATTGTCAGACCCTGTCAATATGTTGGTAGTTTATTTTTTGATCATCTATTCACAGTTTTGGTAAGAATTACCCTGACATTCCCTTGAAAGGAACAATTTAAGTTAAAGCACTGGCTACTTCTTATTCTCTTTTTAATATGTAACTACAAGTATTATATATATATATATATATATATATATATATATGCCAGGCTAAATGTGTAAAGGAGAAGAAAGATAAGAAGATAAGGGGATAAGAAAAAGAGAAAGAGAGGATAAAAGTGAGGGGGAATAAAAGCGAAAAGAGAAAAGGAAAAAAGAAATGATAAATTTAATATATATATATAATAAAAACAGAAGAAACAATGAAAAAATAAATAAATAAAAATTAAACCCTTCTCATGGTTGCAAGAGTACAAAACTGTTTTCCTCCCACCCTCCTTTACTCAGCAGTCTGAGTTCGATTGTAGGTCTCTGAGCAAGTTCCCACTCCCACTATGGTTTGTTTAATTGACTGCCAAAGAGCAAGTGAGGCAGCCTGCAAACCAGGTGCCTGTCTGAAGCAGGCTTCTGGATGCAGTCAGTGCTGTGAGCATGGCTAACTGCAGGCCTTTTTGTCCCCAGATTCAACCACCTTAGTTGATCTGGGCAGGGAGAATATGGTGATACTGACCCAGCTCCAAGTTCTCTGTTGATTTCCAGCAGGTACTTCTCACTCCAGCTCCTTTCACGGCAGGCCAAATCCTGTGGTCACCTCTGTGGGGTTTTTTTCCACAAGCTTTTCAGCGAGTGCATCTGCATACTCCCTCTGACCAGGGTGCCACTCTGTTTCTCTGTCGGCTCTCTTTTTTGGTTGCTCTCCCAAGAGTGTTGCTGTCTAAGTCAACTTGGTACTGTCCCAGGGCTCCTTGGCTTCAGCCGTTCCCAGCAAGTGTGTGAGGGTCTCCCCTGTGGGCACCTGTGTGTGGGTATGGGCAGCACACAGTTTGTCCTGCAAGCACAGTGTTCCCAGTGTATGAGGAAGGAGTGGGCAACTATTTCTGGATCAGTTTAGCCTCTCCTTTCTTCAGGGTCTAACCACTCCTGGAAACTTCTCACTCGCCCTCGCATAGTTCCTGGGCCACAGAGCTATCAGCACTCTGATTTAGATTCCTAATCAGAGTGGCATCGTTGTTTTCAAATTCCTGATGCCCACTGCCAGTGTTGCCTCAGATGCCACCTTTCAGCTTTCAGGTTCTCCGAAGCCCTGGCTTGCTAGTGTCTCCCTCACATGACCCTCTGCCCAGAAGGGAGGTGAGAGTGATCCTACACCTATTCCATCAGCCAGGCTGCCACTGAAGCCCTGGCTCAGTCCAAATCCTCTCCCAGGCCGGCGTGTATGCCAGGCCAGGGGTGTAAAGGATGCTGCCACCCATAGTGGTCCCGCTTTCCCTCCCGGATTCCCCTGACAATGGGTTTTGGTTCACTTAGTTTCTCTTTCCTTTGACTCTTTTGTGTTTGGCTTTCTCTGTTGACCCACTTCAGGGCACCTGTTTTCCCTGCCCCATGGTTCAGAATGTAATCTCTTGTTGCTATACCCTAGTCAGCCCTGATTCTAAAATTTCTACAAGGACTAAAAATGGCCTATAATCTTGAAGAAATAGCCAGAAGATCCACACAACCAGGCATCAAGATTTACTCTAAAGGTACAATAATTAAAGCAGTGAGTATTGACCTTTCCAGGGTCAAGGAGAATACACCAATGAAACAAAGAGATTACACAAACAGACCCATGCATTTATGACAAAGATGACACAACAGAACAGTGAAGAACAAGATGCCTTTTGAAAAAAGTGCTCAATTAATCTACTGAGCCCACTTGGTATCAAACAGTGCATTTTATTAGGTAGACATAAAGAGCACTTTCTATCTGATTCCAGTTATATAAAAAAAAAAAACCAGGCAAAACTAGTGACAGAGACGTGATGATTGTTTTTCTTTTTGAGGGAATAACAAAAGTGCGGGGACCAACAGGGAAATTATAGGCAGCTTGCAATGTTTTATTTCTTGATTTGGGTGATGATTACACAATTGTATTCTCTTAATTTAAAAAAGTGAGTTGTTCACCTATGATTGTATTTTTCTGAATGTACAGTATACTTCAATACAAAGTTTTCTTCAATAGAAAATTGGTCTGCATATGACTGGCATCAGAACCAAAGGGAGTTGTCCTATTGAAAATGCAGATCTTTTGGGCCCACGCATAAATCCTTCACATCAACTCTTGAGAATGATATATTGAGTCTATATTTTGTATTTCTCTGTGTGTGTGTGTGTGTGTGTGTGTGCGTGTGTGTGTGGTGTTAGGGGCTGAACCCAGGGCCTTTGCACTGAGTCATATCCTCAGCCCTTTTAATTTATTTTTAAAATTTTAATACAGGATCTTGCAGAGTCACTAAGTTGCCCAGGTGGGCTAAAACTTGCAATACTCCTGCCTCAGCATCCCAGAAAGCTGGAATTATAGGCATGTGCCTCAATGCCTGATTCATTTTGTTTATCTTTCCAGTATGCATACTGACCTCTAAAAGCCACTTTAATAAAAAAAAAGAAGGAAGTGCCTAAAATTTACTTTTAAAGAAGTTGATTTTGGCCATCAGATTTGATCATCTTAAAGCCAACATTTTATCCAGCTCCTGGAAATTGCCGAAAAAGCTACAAGGAAAGCAGGAAATAAAAATATAAACAGCATTTTCAGCAAAACCAGAATTCAGCTAGCATCTGTATATTCCAAAATGAGTGAAAATAGCTGCCAAAAGTTGACAGGATCTGGCACAAGTGAGCACATGGACCGCTGAGGACGATGGCAACCCAGGGTGGCAGGAGAAACATTATGTAGACAAACGCACAAGAGGAAAATTCATAATATCAGCTATCAGAAAGAGTCAGCATTAAACACTCCCTTAACATCTTGGACCAAGCAGATACAAAGCTGTATCTTTTGTTAGTTGGAGCAAAGAAGTTCCCTAGGCTCAGTTTGATTCTAAGCAGCAGAGGATGGGGAAAAACTAAACGGAGACACACAAAAATAAGTCATCGCAGTTGTGGCCAACAGAAAAAGTATTTATCTGGTGCCTAGCCCAAAGAGAACTTTTATCAATTATCCTCCAGGACTATCCAGGAAAATCCAATCTCCTTCAATGCTGTCATGTAAAAAGAAAATCCATTACAAATAAAAGTAAAGTAGTTCTAGAACCAAAAAGTCTTGGTGGTGCATGCCTATAATCTCAGCACTCTGGGAGGCTGAGGAAGTAGGATCGCAAATTCAAGCCAAACCTGGGCAACTTATTAACTTAGAAAAACATATTTCAAAAAGATAAAGGATGAGGGAAAAAACAAGTGGAAAAAGATTGAGGATATCTATTTCTTCATTTATAGTAACTCAGGGCTAAACAGTATCATTTAAAACTGTTAATTCATGTTACATAATTACAATCATATTTATTGATACAAAGATAATCACCAAAAAATCATAATACAATTGACTAAAATTGAAAATTGGAAAAGAAGAGGGGGGAAAAAGAGGGAATGTGCTAACTGAATCATTTCTTATACTAGGATACTAAGTAGAACATTAAGAGTATTCTACAAAGTTACAGCTATAAAGATAGCTACTAGAAAAAAATATAAATCTTCCTAAATATCAATATCAATACAAACATATATAATAAAGTATAAAGGAAGCGGAAGTGCGGCCGTGGGGTCTCGTCCGCAGAGAGCCGGTCTCGTCCGCAGAGAGCCGGTCCCGTCCGCCTCCCCTTCCGCTTGAAGGTGTGTTGTACCCTTTCTCCTGCGTGCGTCTCTCTCGCTGGCCTCGCCACGCTCTTTCTAGACTTTTTGGACGATGTGGAGCGGATGAACAAGAGGCAGCTGTATTATCAAGTCCTAAATTTTGGAATGATTGTCTCCTCGGCACTAATGATCTGGAAGGGGTTAATAGTAATAACTGGAAGTGAAAGTCCAATTGTAGTGGTGCTCAGCAACAGCATGGAACCTGCGTTTCACAGAGGAGACCTTCTCTTCCTAACAAATCCAGTTAAAGATCCCATACGAGTGGGGGAAATTGTTGTTTTTAGGATAGAAGGAAGAGAGATTCCTATGGTTCACTGAGTCTTGAAGATTCATGAAAAGCAAAACGGGCATATCAAGTTTTTGACCAAAGGAGATAATAACGCTGTTGATGATCCAGGCCTCTATAGACAAGAACAACATTGGCTAGAGAAAAAAGATGTCTTGGGGAGAGCCCGGGGATTTGTTCCTTATATTGGAATTGTGACAATCCTCATGAATGACTACCCTAAATTTAAGTATGCCGTACTTTTTTTGTTGGGTATGTTCGTACTGGTCCATCGTGAGTAAGAAGAATGCCTTGCTGTTCTGGGAAGATGCTGTACTTTTTGTTACTGACTGTTCAGTGTAGATACTGGTCTGTGATTGGTGGAGTGGAGAGCACATATATCGGCACTTCTTCATACCACTGGCTTGCATTAGTTTTGTTTCCACACCAGAATATGTGCGGGCGGATGCATGTGCATCATGGAGTGCACTTGAGGGTACTTTCAGTCACATGATTTCATATGTTGTCATTGTCAACACTTTCACATTTTTGTACATCAGTGAATTTTTTATATTAAAAAGTTGAGCCAAAAAAAAAAAATAAAATATAAAGACTTTTTTTTTATTAAATTCTTTTATTGGTACATTGTAGGTATACAACACAATTACATTTCGCACTGGGAATTGTACCTTTACATGATGCATCTCGGTTCTTATTTTTTCCCCATTCCTAGCCCTCCCTTCACCCCCTCCACCCTTCCCTATTTACAAAGACTTTAATTCCATTTTTTCCATTTCTCAGCATTTTTCCTTTCCCTTCTTTCCTTTCTCCTGCCCCTCCCACTACCCCTACCCCTTTGGACCTTTTCTTCCTGTTTTGCGTTATCAATTATTCATTCTAATCATTGGTACATTTTAGGTATACAATATAATGACATTCATCATTGGAAATTTGCACCTTTACATAGTCTCTCTTGGTTCTTATTTTTCACCCTTGCCCAGCCCTCCCTTCAACCCCTCCAGTCCTCCCTATTTACAAAGATTTTGTTCCTATTTTTCCATTTTCTCATATTAATAAGAGCTGGGCATTTAGCTCAGTGGCACAGTGCCTGCCTGTCAAGCAGGACATCCTGAGTTCCATTTCCAACCCCCCACCCCATACCAAAAAAAAAAAGCCATTTAAAAAGAAAGAAAACTAAGGGCTGGGGATTTAGCTCAGTGGTTCCGCTGTCTGCTTCACACGTGCAAGGTCCCGAGTTCGATCCCCAGTACAAAAAAAAGAGAAAACAAAATAAACTATGATGAATAAGTGCACTTATCAATAAGTCTAAAGGGAGCTGGGGATTATGTTCAGTGTTATCGCCACCTGCCTCGCAAGCACAAGGTCCTGAGTTCAATCCCCAGTACCAAAAATAAATAAATATAAAGAAACTAAATGTAAATATTTTTTAAAAGACTGAATACAAAGTAAAGCCAATTTTATGTTGTACACAAAAAATGTATCTAAATAAAAATGATTATTATAAAAGTTAAAAATAAAGGGAAGCAAAGATAAATATAAATCATCTTAAACACATAAATCTTACTCTACAAAGGGAACTACTGTAAAATTCTTTTTTCCTAGTACTGGAAATCAAACTCATGACCTTGCTTTTGCCAGGCAAACACAGCACTGCTGAGCTACATCCACACCCCCTCTGAACAAGTTAAAATGACATTAAAATACCATTTTTTACTTATATAACAAACATCCTAAAGTTTTATGAGACATAGTGCTAGGAAGTCTATTCTGGGCAAATGCTTAGGGGGAGTATTGGCTGATAACACTTTTGTGAAGGAGAATAAGACAATATCTACCAAAATTACAAATATATATAACTTTGACCTAATAATTCTACTTGTAGGGATTTTATCTTTGAAATATCCTCAGACCAGCATAAAATGATTCTAATACAAAGTTATTCTTTGTGATAGTTGGCTAATATAAAAATATCAGAAATAATTTAAATGTCTACTACTGGGACACTGTAAAATAAAATATGATGCACAAATGAAATAAAATTCCTTCATTCATTTGGAATTCTCTGTCTTACTAAAAATGAAAAAGCATTCTGTGTATTGTTATGGAAATTTCTTCAAGTTATATTAAGCAAAGGCACTAAAAAATGTCCTTTTTTTACACAATATAATGTCAAATGTATCCTTTAGGATTCCAAAATGCCTACTGATATGCAGCACACATCCAGCTTTATGCCAGTTTGCCCTAATTATGGACACCTCAGAGATGACAGCTTCAGACTCTTCTGAGAGTGCCAAGTTTGAAGGAGGCATCTTTGTATTCATTTGACCTGTATTCAAACTTTTCAAAATGAAAGTGATCCTTGTAATTGTTACTTCCAGAGAAAGCTCAGTAATTTCACTTCTCATGCCCATTACTAATAGAATTATGGCAAGATAAAAGAGTCACCCAGCCAATTTGATTCCTGAAATATCAATGATAGTTGACATTCATGACTCTTTCCCCATAAGCTAGAACTGGATTTCTGCAGAGGACACACATTCTCCACAACTAAGTTGAGCTCCTTCTTTTAACAAATTCAAATGGATCAAGAATTGCAAGGGCAGCCCCTAAAACCTTACTGCTACAGACAGAGGAGACTAAGAGAACAATACAAAAAATTAATGAAGCCAAGAGTTGGTTCTTGGAAAGAATAAAGAAAATTGACAAACCCTTAGCCAAACATTAGAAAAAATAAAGGTAAGGCCCAAATCCATGCAATTAGGAATGAAAAGGGTGAAATTACAACAGACCCAGCAGAAATCCGGAGGATCATCAATACCTACTTCAAGAACATATATGCCAATAAGATGGCAAACATAGATGAAATGGACAGATTCCTAGATAAGTATGAATTATTAAAGTAGAAAGAAGAAGACCTAAAACTTCTAAACAACCCAATATCAATCAATGAAATTGAAAAAGTAATTAAAAACTTACCTACTAAGAAAAGCCTGGCTCCTGATGGCTTCACTGCCAAATTCTACAAGACATTTAGAAAGGAACTACTGCCATTAGTGTTTAAACTCTCCAATGAAATTGAAAGGGAAGCAATACTTTTATATTCATTCCTGGAAGCAAGCATCAACTTGATCCCCAAAGCAGAGAAAGACCCAACCAAAAAAGAGAAATGCAGGCCCATCTCATTAATGAACATAGATGCAAAAATCCTTAATAAGATACTGGAAAATAGAATACAGAAGATCATCAAGAAGATCATACACCCTGACCAAGTCGAATTCATCCCAGGGATGCAGGGATGGTTCAACATACACAAATCTATAAATGTAATACACTGTATCAATAGAGCCAAAAACAAAAACCAAACGATCATCTCAATAGATGCAGAAAAAGCATTTGACAAAATCCAACATGGATTTATGATAAAAACCCTACAAAAAAATTGGAATAGGTGGTCTCTACCTCAAACTGATAAAAGCCATCTATGAAAAACCAACAGCCAATATCATACTAAAATGGTCAAAAACTGAAATCCTTCACACTAAAATCAGGAACAAGAGAAGGATGTCCACTATCACCACTCTTGTTCAATATAGTTCTGGAAACATTAGCCATGGCAATTAGACAAGAGAAAGAAATAAAAGGAATAAAGATAGGTAATGAAGAAGTCAAATTGTCATTATTTGCAGATGACATGATACTCTATATAGAAGACCCCAAGAACTCCACCAAAAGTCTTCTAGACTTAATAACCAAATTCAGTAAAGTAGCTGGATACAAGGTCAACACACAGAAATCAATAGCTTTCCTCTACACGAACAACAGACTCATTGTGAGAGATATAAGCAAACAATTCCTTTCACAATAGCATCCAAAAAACTGAAATACCTAGGAATCAACCTAACAAAAGAAATCAGACCTCTTCTCTGAAAACTATGGCACTCTGAAAAGAGCAATTGAAGACGATATCTGAAAATGGAAAGACATCCCCTGCTCCTGGGTAGGAAGGATCAACATAGTGAAAATGGCTATACTTCCAAAATTTTATATAGATTCAATGCAATCCCAACTGAAATCCCAGCAGCATGCTTCATAGACTTTGAGAAAACAATCAAAAATTCATTTGGAACAAGAAGAGACCCAGAATAGCAAAAGCAATTCTAGGTAACAGATACATGGCATGGGGTATTACAACCCTCAACTTGAAACTATATTACAAAGGTACTGTGCTAAAAACAGCATGGTATTGGCAAAGAAACAGACCTGAGGACCAGTGGAACAGATTAGAAGATGCAGAAACAACTCCAGACACATTCAGCCACCTCATTTTTGACAAAGGAGCCAAACACCCTCACTGGAGGAAAGATAGTCTCTTTAATAAATTGTGCTGGAGAAATTGGGTTTCAACTTGCCAAAGACTAAAACTAGACCTATATCTCTCACCATGCACTAATCTAAAATCCAAATGGATTAAAGACCTAAATATAAAAACAGAAACACTGAACCGGCTGGAGCAGAGGTTAGGTAGAACTCTTGAAGACATTGGTGTAAGAAAAGATTTTATGAACAAAACCTCAGTTGCCTGTGAACTAGCACAAACAATCAACAAGTGGGATCTCTTTTTACTGAAAAGCTTCTGCATGGCAAGAGAAACCACCAATAGTGTGAAGAGACAACCCACAAAGTGGAAAATAACATTCACCAGTAGTCCCTCATCCAAAGGTCTACTATCTCGAATCTATAAAGAACTTAAAAAAAATCAGACCTCCCAAATTTAAAGACCCTATCCAAAAATGGGCATCTGAAATGAACAGACATTTCTCAGACAAAGAAGTAGAAATGGCAAATAAACATATGAAAAAATGTTCAACATCACTAGTCATTCGAGAGGTACAAATGAAAACAACACTGAGATTTCACCTCACTCCAGAAAGAATGGCTGCTATCATGAAATCAACCAACAACAAATGCTGGTGGGGCTGTGGAGAAAGAGGAACACTGCTCCACTGCTGGTGGAAGTGTAGATTGATGCAACCACTGTGGAAATCAGTATGGAGATACCTCAAAGAACTAGGACTGGAAGTCCCATTTGACCCAGCTATTCCTCTGCTGGGTATCTTCCCCAAAGAATTAAAAGAATCATACCACAGTGATATATGTGCACCCATGTTCATGGCAGCACAGTTTGTAATAGCTAAAACTTGGAAACAGCCCAAATACCCATCAACTGGAGACTCAATCAAGAAAATGTGTTTTTTTAACTAACATGGAGTACTACTCAGCCATGAAAAACAAGAAACTAGAGACATTTATAGCTAAATGGATGCATATTGAGGTGATGCTCTTAAGCAAAATAAACAGGACACACATGTGTAAATACCAAATAGTTTAACTAGTGTAAGAAACTGAAAGTGTAAATAAGGACTAAAAGGTATAATAGATAATGTGAAATAGGAAGAAAAGGGGCAAAGGGGAGGGGGAAGTGGGAGGGGTAGGGGAAATGAAAGAGGGGAATGTAATTAATATGAGAAAATGAAAAAATGGAAACAAAGTCTTTGTAAATAGGGAGGGATGGAGGGGTTGAAGGGAGGGTAGGGGAAGGGGGAGAAATAAGAAGCAAGAGAGTATGTAAAGGTGCATATCTCCAATGATGAATATCATTATGTTGTACACCTAAAATGTACCAATAAAAGGATATACAAAAAAAAAACAGTAAGAAAATGGAAAGGCATCCCTTGCTCCTGGGTAGGAAGGATCAACTTGGTGAAAATGGCCACACTTGCAAAACTGCTATATAGATTCAATGCAATGCCAATTGAAATCTCAGCCCCATACTTCATGGACCTTGAGAAAACAATCCAAAAATTAATTTGGAACAAGAAGAGACCCAGAATAGCAAAAGCAATTCTAGGTAACAGAGACAGGGCAGGGGGTCTTACAACCCCCAACTTGAAACTATACAACAAAGCTACAGTTATAAAAACATCATGGTACTGGCAAAGAAACAGACCTGAGGACCAGTGAAACAGATTAGAAGATGCAGAAACTACTCCAGACACACTCAGCCACCTCATCTTTGACAAAGGGTCAAACACCCTCACTGGCAGAAAGATAGCCTCTTTAATAAATGATGCTAGAAAAATTGGGCTTCAACTTGCCAAAGATTCAAACTAGACCTTTATTTCTCACCATGTATTAAACTAAAATCAAAATGGCTTAAAGATCTAAATATTGAAACATAAATGTTGAACCAGATGGAATAGAGGTTAGGTAGAACACTTGAAGACATTGGTGTAGGAAAAGATTTTATGAACAAAACCTCAGTTGCCCATGAACTAGCACAAACAATCAACAAGTGGGATCTCTTTTTACTGAAAAGCTTCTGCACAGCAAGAGAAACCACCAACAGTATGAAGAGACAACCCACAATGTAAACATTTTTACCTGATATTCCTCAGACAAAGGTCTACTATCTAGAATCTATAAAGAACTTTAAAAAATCTGACCTCCCAAATTTAAAGACCCTATCCAAAAACGGGCATCTGAAATGAACAGACATTGCTCAGGCAAAGAAGTAGAAATAGCAAATAAACATATGAAAAAATGTTCAACATCATTGGTCAGTCAAGAGATGCAAATGAAAACAATGCTGAGATTCCACCTCACTCCAGGAAGAATGGCCGCTATCATGAAATCAACCAACAACAAATGCTGGTGGGGCTGTGGAGAAAGAGGAACACTGCTCCACTGCTGGTGGGAGTGTAGACTGGTGCAACCACTGTGGAAATCAATATGGAGATACCTCAAAGAACTAGGACTGGAAGTCCCATTTGACCCAGCTATTCTCCTGCTGGGTATCTTCCCCAAAGAATTAAAAGAATCATACCATATATGTGCACCCATGTTCATAGCAGCACAGTTTCTGATAGCTAAAACTTGGAAACAGCCCAAATGCCCATCAACTGGAGACTGGATAAAGAAAATGTGGTTGTTTTATAAAATGGAGTACTACTCAGCCATAGAAAATGAGAAATTAGAGACATTTATAGCTAAGTGGATGCACATTGAGCTGATAACTCGTAAGTGAAGTAAATAGGAAACACATGTATATGTAATGAATAGTTTCTCTAGTGTGAGAAACTGAAAGTGTAAATAAGGACTAAAAGGTACAATAGATAATGTGAAATAGGAAGAAAAGGGGCAAAGGAGAAGTGGGAGGGGTAGGAGAAAGGAAAGAACGGAATGGAATTAATATTAAAAAATGGAAACAAATTCTTTGTAAATAGGGAGGGATGGAGTGGGTATGTGGAGGGCAGAGGAAGGGGGAAAAATAAGAGCCAAATTTTAAAAAACCCTTACTGCTGTAATTGTGCAAGAGCATCTAGCTTTCCACTGTTTTAAAAAGAAACTTATACTTCTGGGAACCTCGACACACACGAATATTCTTTTCAACTTGCAAATGCACTCCTGGGTTTGTGACATGAATAGTTAATTGAAAGACTAAACCAGTTGATGTGTAATGGTAATTTAAAGCCCAGATCTTCGTAAATCCTATCTGCTCTATTACTAGACCTGGTGCTCCAACTTTCGATCCTTCTTCCTCAGCCTTCCAGAGTTCTAGGATTACAGGCTAGTAGTATCATGTCTGGCCTATTTCACATTCTCTTAAGAGTATTGTTTATAACCTGTTTTGCCATTGCTTAAATATATAATGGCTTTAGAATAATTAAACACCATTTTGGAGATACAGAGTTTCTACATTAATCCCTTCCCATTTTGTGTTTCTCACATCTTTTTCAAACCAAAACATGTACTAATTTCACTTTATAAGTATAAACACTATAAATACTGGAGTATTCTTTCTGTAGACTTCTTCCTGTATTAGTGACTTCCCTGTTGCTGGGACAAAATACCCAACACTAGCAACTTGAAGAAGGAAAGACTTGTGTTGGCTCACATTTTTAAGAATTTCAGTCCAACTTACTTGGAGGAAAAAGGGCATGGTGGAGGAATGCTCCTCTCCCCATGGCAGCCAGAGAGGACTAGTGGGGTATTTAGCTATTAAACTCATCAAGAGATGAATCCACTAATGAGTGTAGTACCCACATGATCCAATCACCTTCCAAACACATGAGACTGTTTGGCAACTTTAGATCTAAAATGATCTAAATTGCAACATCCTACCCCTGGCCCTAAAGGTGCATGTTTATCTCATTACGAAAAATGCATTTAGTTCATCTCTTAAGAGTTGCCAACATTTTAACAGTACCAGCACTGCTGAAAAGTCTGAGTCCAAAGTCTTCTCTGAGACTCAAGGCAAATTCTTAGTTGTAAACACTTGTAAAAATAAAAAAGAAAGTTAAATATTTCCAACATACAATGGCACAAAGTGAACATTCCCACTCCAATAGGGAGAAATATGGGAACAAAGAGAAATCAAACCAAAGCATGACTAAAGCTCAGGCAAAAAAATTAAATCTTCTAGCTCCATGTGCAGCACTCATAGTCAAGTTTTGGTGAGATGTGAGTTCTAAATAGCTTGGGCACTCCTACTCACATGTCCTTGCCACTTGCAGCTCACATGGCCTCTCTCTTAGGCTGGCTCTGCTCACTGCCTTCAGCTTTCCTTGGCAGATGTTCCATATTCTCGGTATCTACAATTTCTTGGGACCTCCACAGTCCACTTGGCTTCATTTTCACAGGTTCACATACTGCCCTCTCAAGGGTACACCGAAACCTCCATGTGCCTGTAATTTGCAGTATGTATGCCTAAAAAGCCAGTGTCACATGGATGATGCCAAGGCGTGCTCCCAGTGGGAGCAGTAGGGACCATTGGACCATGATTGCAGTGGGCTCTGAGTGCCTGCATGGCTGAACTCTGAAATGTACCTCCTTAGGCTGCCTTGAAGGAGCTGGGATATCTGGGCTCTCTTCTCAAAGCAGTTTTTCAAAGTTGTTTATCCTTTTACACCCTTTGAGTATGCATTCCTGAGATGTCTTAAAGCCGTCTTTTCTATTGTCCTGATGGAAAGTACTTGGCTTCTTAATGCTAATCTTTTCAGCAACCACACACTCCAAGGTTCCAACTTTGAAGATGCAACTGTAAACTTTTCACATCTGCTTTTTGTTCCTGATTTTCACTGTAAGTCTGGCTAAAAGTAGTCAGCAGTACCCACTCACCTTAGAGTCTTAGGACACGGGCAAAACAGACAGTATTTTTTACCATACTGCAAAATAATATGGCTTTTAGTCCAATCTCCAATAGAGTTCTCATTACCAACTGGAACCTCATAAGCCTGGCCTTTACTGTCCACATTCCTACCAGTATTCTGGTCATCCTAGCACTGACCAGAATCTCTCATCAATCTCTGCATACAGCATGTTAAGGCTTTTATAGCTAGGACCTCCAAACCTTTCCAAATTCCTCTCACAAACAAGTTCCAAAGGCTTTCTCAAATTACATGGTCAAGGTATAGTCACAACAATGACCCCACTTTTGCTACTGAAATCTGTAGTAGTCACGTTTTCATCACTGGAACAAAATACCTTATACAACTTACAGAAGGAAAAGTTTATTTTGGCTTATGGTTTTCAGAGGATTCAGTTCATGGTTGGTAGGCTCCAAGGCAGAAATGGCATGGGAGAAATGGCATGGCAGTCAAGAAGCAAAAAGAAAAGATAGGGTCAAAAATACACCTCTCCATGTCACACACTCAGTGATGCACCTCCAACCAAGCCCCACCTCATAATAGCACATTTAGCTACAGGACTCATCAATGGATGGATTTACTGATGTGTACAGTGCCCCCATGATCAGATCACCTTCCAAACACATGTGACTTTGGGGGGACATTTTGTATATAAACCATAACAGTTTCTATGTTGATTTTGGCAACTAAGTGTCTTCTCTGGTATGCAAACCCAGGTAGGTAGAATTCTTTAGTAGGCTTGTCTCGTGTAGAAAACTGAAGTGTTTCTTCCACCTTAATCTGTCTCAAGCAAATAAGTTTAAAGAACATTGCAAATAGGAAGGGAACGAAGGGATGGGTGGAGAGGGGGAGGAGAAGAAAGGAATTTAAAAAGAATTTAGATGTGTTATGTACATGTATCAACTTCCCAAAATGAATGTAATCATAGCCCGGGGATTTAGCTCAATGGTTCTGGCGCCTGTCTTGAAAATGAATGTAATCATTATGTACTGCAAACATGTACTAAAATGAAAATTGAAAGAAAAAAAATTAAGAAGTGACATGGTGGTTCTAGTCCCAGTTCAACTAACTCGTGTCTGTTCTAGGTAAATCACCAAATGCCTAGACGCCCTCATTTACAAACCAAAGACATTGCTTCTGGCATTGTTGCTTGGTATACAGTGGAGATTCAATAATCTATGAATACACAAGAAGTAGAGACATCTTCCAACTTTTTGTTATACTGTTTCACTTTTGTGAAAGTAGTCAAACAGCAAAATGAAATGGAAATGAAATAGATGTATTCCTCTTGTACTGCTATTCTTGAAGTAGTCAGAGACTAGAAGACATCAGCCAGCACTGGAAGTTGACCCTAGAAGCAAAGGGGTAATGAGAATACAGTGACAAAGTAAATAAGTTAGTTCAGTTTGTGAACAATTGAACTAAAAAAGGAAAAACAAACAAAAATGGCCAAAATAAACCAATGAATCAAAGCTTCTTCTTTGTTTTGTTTTTAGTACAGAGAATTGAACAGGGTCTCACACATGCAAGTGCTCTCCCACTGGACTACATCCCCATCCCTTTATGTTTTATTTTGAGACAAGGTCTTGCTAAGTCACTAAGTTAGTCAATAAGTTGGCTTGAACTTGCAATCCCCCTACCTTAACCTCCCATAGTGCTGTGATTACTTATGTGGAAAGCTTAAGTGTTTTGTTTTCTACTTTAGCTATCATTCCTGGCTTTAAATGGTATTTTACATGACTAATTTGTGTCTAGAACCACAGACTTTTTGAAAAATTTTCATATACTCAGCTTCTCAAAAGAGCTTTTTGTATTAATCCACACAATTCCCCTAGAAAAGAAGCTACCTTTGAGGTTCCTGAACTTAGATTGCAAGACAAAAGTTAAATATAGAGTAAGTCAAAGATAGAGGAAAGAGGTTTTGGGTCAACCAAAAAAGAATTCAACATGTCTGGTTGTAAAATAACTTTGGGGGTTCCCTGAGTTAAAACATTTTGTAAGGAAATTGTACTCTTTTTATATTTGCCTTAATTTCATTCTACTATTTCTGAGCCACTCCTACTAGCCATGTTAAATCCTTCTTTTCTCTTTTTGGAATCTAAACTTAAGAAATAAAGAAAGGATGAAGAAAAGATGCACTGGAAATACAAACTCTTACAGTATAGTAGGAAAGAAGATGACAAACTGGTGTGAAATTCTGGAGCCTCAAATGAGAATGTAACAGAATGTTCAGTGACCTTTCCTTAGGATGCACACGTGAGGGAATGTCATGGTACACTGACTTAACTTTTACTAATTTGCATTTTCAGAATATTGCTATTAATGACACATGACACTTCACAAATTACACTATGACATTCTGTACAAATTACTTCATTTCTAGTTGCCTTATCAAGCTGTTTCTTCTGTTCACTTAATAGGAAAAAAAATGTGCTGGGCCTTTATTCTCTAAAGAGGGTAGAAGTTCTTGCTGAGCAATGACATTGGTTCCCAAGCTATGTTCTGAGGAAATAGCTCCATAAGATGCCTTATTTTAAAAGGAGTGGAGGTGAGGAGACAGTTCCTATGGTCTAATCCAAAGTTTGAGATTTGCTAGGGTAAACGAAGTTAAAAATGATTATTTCTAGCAGTACTTCTGAAAATGTTTAATTCACTAACTATGCATTATGATTTCACAAAAGGAGAATAATTCATTTTTTGCCCAAGTTTCTTTGAACACAGAATATGCTTTTCAGAGATTTTTCTCATGACTAGTGTTTTCTATGATGTATGTTGAGAAATAATAGGATCAAACATCTTTGTATGTTTAAAAAGGTAAAAATCCTGCAAAATTTAACTAGTCACTGAAATAAGTATAACCCAAAAGGTAGAGTTAAGGGAAGAAAGCTGGCACACCTTCAGCCATAACCATGCTACATTCTGAGCCATGCTCCAGGGACTAGAGTTTGTTCCTAAGAAAGCTTTCATATTCCACTTAATTAAAATTCATTTGGCTCCTTCTAGGTATCTTCCTGAAAGAGCTAAAGACATCAAATTACAGTGATAATGCATACCTATGTTTACAGCAGCACAACTCATAATAGCAAAGTCTGTATGTCCATCAACAGCTGACTGGATAAAGAAAATGTGATATTTGTATACAATGGAATGTATCACTCTACCCTAAAAGATAAATTTGAGTTATTTGTAGGAAAACAGATGCACTTTGAGACCATAATTGTAAGTGAAATAAATAAGACACACAATATCCCATGGTTTCTCTTATATGAGAGACCCAAAGTACAAAGAAATAAAGAGCAACATGAAAGACAGATAACAGGAAAGCAGGGAGAGAGAGCTTTTGCAAGTCAGAAGGGGACCAAGAGGCTGAAGGAGGGGAGACAGGGATGTGAAAGGAACTGAAATGTGTTATGTACGTGCACATGCACCTGAATGTGATCACTGTGTACTGCACATAGGCACTCATAAAAACAAAAATTAAACAGCAACAACAACAACAACAACATCTCCCACCCCATTCCGGCACTAACGAGTGTCCGGGCACGAAGTACTCTTACATATCTTCATTTCTACCCTTGGCTCAGTACAGCTCCAGTTCCATTACTCTTACAGACCCATTAACACGACTGCTTCATAATCATGAAGGCTAACTGCCAAGAATGCTTGCTTCACAGGAAGCAAGAGGCACTGTTTAGCTGCCCTTCTAGTTTGTGCAAAAGGGTCAATATGTCTTTTTTTTTTTTTTAACATTTTTATCTTCTTGAAAATGAAGAAACATTTCTAAAAGTACTTTTTGAATGATTGCAAGAAAACTGAATGTTCAAGACATAAAGCTAAGCAAATGTAACAATATAGGTTTAAGGGTGGTGCAGTACAGGATTCAGAATTGACAGAAGTTACTAGCTCATTATCAGAAATATGATGGGATCTAATGACTTCCTTCAGATCACACTAGAATTTTGACTTTTTTTTTTTTTTTTTTTTTTTTTGGTACCGGGGATTGAACTCGGGTCCTTGCGCCTGCGCAGCAGGTGGCGAAACCACTGAGCTAAATCCCCAGCCCTAGAATTTTGACTTCTGCAGAGACCACCCTCAGATTCCAAGGTCTCAATTAGTGGACTTCATCTTCAACAGGTCCTCAAAGGTCACCCACAGGACTGCTTCATCATCTTCCCTGCTCCCAGACAGCACCACAGCTAAGTACTCAAGTCAGAGGAATCAGTTGTCAATATCCCACATTGTCACAAGGCTTTAGGGAAAAAAATGAGAGGGGCATTTACTGAGCACCCTGGTAAAAGCTCAAACAGATTTTTTCCCTATTTTATAGATTTAAAAAACTGAGGCTGAGGGAGGTTATATTCACCTAAGGTAAAGCCAAAGGCTGATAAACAAATTAGGCAAAATTTAAGTTAGGTCTAGCTGAGTCCGAAGTTTGATTTACAAAATCAAGCTGTCTCATCATTAAAACACAAAACAACTCCATTTTTAATACAAGCACAAATGACCCATTTTTGCATTTTCTCCCAGTATTTAGCAAAATATCTCAACTTTAATTATCACACCAACTTCAAGAGTCCTGATGTTTAGATCTTCTCATTCATTTGCCCAAATCAATGGAGTTATTTATTCTCAGCTGCGGGTAATGAACTTTCTTAGCTCAGCATTTTGTGGGGGGAAAATGTCTCAGTACTTTGAATTGCTTCATTTCATGCTCATTTCTCAGTGTACATCTTCCCGGTCTCCTTTTAAAAATAGATTCCACAATCATGACATATTCAAATACAAGAGACAGGCTGGAGAGCACTGGGAGGGCAGATCTGAAAGCCACATGGCTACAGTACCTGTCTGTAGTCATTCTCATCAAACATGAAATTCCGATTTGTGAAGCTTCTCTCCTGTATTCTTGATTTAAAATAAACACTACCTTGCAACTGTAGATTTGGATTCTATGTGTCTGTCCTAGTTGCCATTCAGGTTGAGTCTATTCTGTTTCCTCATTCTTTAAGAAAGTAAAATTTCTTAAATTCCTTTCAAAATTCTGATTCTGTCCCAAAATTTAAAAAAACATTTATAGGGGGTAAGGATGTGGCAAAGGCTCTTGGGATTCAATTTCCAGTACTGGGGAAAAAAATATCCATTATTCTTTAGTCAACTGCAATTCACCAGCTTTCCAAATGAATGAACAATTTAGAGTTGAAATCCCACTCCCATCATCAACTTTTTAATTTCTTTGACACCTACGTTTGCTTTGTGTGGTAAAAAACCAAGCAGCAAAGGAAAAAAAAAATGTAATGTGCAGTTTGAAAAATAGTTTGAGAAATCTGCTTAACAGTTTGTTTATTTTGCTTACTGTTATCATCATTCACATCCCCTAAAGGGCAGAGAGAAAAATCGATCTTTTTCAGGAAAGACGGTAATACAGCAAAGCTTCTTTCCCTCTTGCTTAGCCTGATACCATATATTCACAAATGAAGATAATTCCATAAGTGCTATTCCTCATACAAATGCCCACAACACCTTCTTTCAAATGTTCCTAGCAGAGAAATTATGTAACAGACTATCTGGCTTGTTCCTTACTTTGAAAACAGACGGAGGTTTCCCAGTGTGGTTTCCTTGGCCTTTCACCCTCTTCATCATCTCACTTCATCCCATCGCCCCACATGATCTCAATCAGTGCTCTCATGCAGCAGAACCGACAGTTGAGTTGGAATCACATCTACCACTGTCTGGAAGAGTTGGTCAAACATCAGTCACTCAAAACTAACTGACTTGACTATGTTCAATTTCCTTATTAAACGTCATTCCTTCAAGCTGTGAAGACCAGGATTTCAACAGTAGCACACAGTTCCTGCTTATTTCTGCAAAGATCCCTTGGACATGGTCAAAACTTTAGGTAGATGCATTGCAGTCCTTTCCTTAGCTACTCTAGCAGGTAACTCGTCCCCCCAAATGGGGAAAAGTGAGTAATTTCTCCCTCTCCATCATTTTTTTTCCTGTGACCATGTCCAGGTTCTTCATAGGCAGAGGTCACTTGTTGGAAAATATGTCACATTCACTGCTGACTCTGCCACTGTAGCCTCACTGATGTGACGACAGCACAGTAATCCCAGATCAGTGTTTCTCAGACCACAAAGTACCTATGAATCACTGGAGGATTTTGTTGAAATACAAACTTCGATTTAATAGGTCTGGAGTAGAGCCCACACTTCTGCATTTCTAAGAAACTTCAACCTGATACCAATGCTGCTGGTTTGCTAACCGCATTTGTGTGGCAAGGTCTTCTTAGCTTGCCCTCCCATATTTGGATCACACTTGACCTGCAAGTCTCCTTGCGACTGGTTATTTACCATGACGACTAAACAAAGTTCAGAAGCTCTGAGTAGGGAGACTTCTAACCTGCACACAGGAGTTAAGTTTGCTGACTCTACTTCCCAGACTGAGTCCTGCTTCATGTCCAGAATGACTTTATAGTCTTCCCATTTAGCTGACTGACAAATCCTACTTCAGCCTCACGAGCTTTATCTGACACTGCTCTACCAGCAACATAAACACTACAGGTGTTAAGGAACCTGTCCTCACCCCACGATATCTGATTCACTAGGTCTGAGGTAGGCCCTAAGGAAAAACATACTCTAGGTTAATGATGCTGAACCTTTTAGGGACTGAGGGCCATAACTGCAACCCAAAACCTACTTATTTATCACAAAGCACCAACACTGCTATTAGACCCGAAAACTGAGTTAGTTTAGAAAAAACAACTGTTACCCAATGCTCGGCTGCTGGGGTGACTTGGCTCATGTGCCGACGGAGAGGACTCTGCACGCCTGCTGCGGCACGTGTGCTACAGTTTCACTGCTCTAGGTGATTCGAACACATGCTCAGATTCTGGGGAAAGTACAAGTGAACTCTTTGATACGACAGAGAAAACTATCTTATGGCTGTTACTGCCTTTATTGAAAGAAAGAAAGAAAAGTGGGAAAAAAGGCAACAGAACTTGAGCATGATGTGAGAAACAATTTCCTCCTAATTTGGACCCTTACTCAAGGACATTCATGCTTAAAGAGTGTGTTCTCTCTTTTTTTTTTGGTACCAGGGATTGAACTCCGGTCCTTGCGCTTGCAAGGCTAGCGACGGAACCACTGAGCTAAATCCCCGGCCCAATGTGTTCTGTCTTTTTCCTCTAGAGAAGTTTTCACTAAAAACATGAAGTATGTCTTATGTGTTCTACAGAAAAATTTAATGTACATATGATTATAGATATATTCAGTGATCAAAATATCAAAGGGATGGTTATTTGACTTTCTGATTGAACAAATGAAACAAGAGTTGTCCATTTACAATTTTTTAAAAATATGTACAAGAAATATATATATATAACAAGAAAACCAGCTAACAAAAGTAACAAATGAATATCAGTTAGTGCCTTTTAAATAGCAGGAGCAAATGTAAAATATAAAAAAGTAACTTTGTGAATGAAATGTCCTTCCTAGGAAAGGCTACAGTTGGGCTACTTGGTCTCTTCTAGGGCCGGTGTGGCATCTTGAGGGGAGGTAGCCTCTGCCAGAGCAGCAGCAGGTCCTGCTGAAGCCACAGTCTCCTCACACACAGCAGGGATGGCTTCTGTTGGACTGGGGGTCATCGCAGTCTGATCGGGGGTGCTCTCAGCCTGACTAGAGCTCGCGTCAGGCTGAGAGGCTGGGCTCTCCTGACTGCAGCTGGCATCTGCTGGACTGCTTAGGCTGTCAACTGGAGCAGCCATGGCCTCTTCTTCTATTTCTAGTTCTGTTTCTTGACTTGGAATTTCTTCTCCTTCTTCTACCATAGCAGGTGGTAGTTGTAAGAAAGTCTAATTAAAAGAAGGACAGCATCAATATGAGCCCAAATGAAAAAAAAATACTGGTTTCTAAGCTAAGCTCACACCTTAACAACATCCTCTCAACAGAAAACGCTTATCCTAGGGTTCTCCAAAACAGGCTGGCATTTTACATACAGATTTAACACCTCTGACAACAAGGATCTAGATTCTGCTAAAATCAGGGGATTCAGCTACATATATGTCACATACTGTGTACACATAATGTACATAGTACATATTAACGATCATAGTACATACTAAATTTTCAGAGAGGAAAACACAACACACTATTAAGAGTCTTAAGCAAAAGAATATGCTGTAATGTGATAAAAAAGAAACAGTGGCTGATGAGGACTGACTGCCACACTAACTCAAGAAAGGCCTCATTCCAATGAAGGAGCCCTATTAGGGGTAGACAGAAGCCAAGTCTCAAGGATACCACGGGGAAGGAGGAACAGGGCACAGGCGGGTAACTCAGTGAACTAAAAAACCGGAAGAGCTTGCTCTATGCTCAGCTTCCTTTGTACAACAGGGCAGTCTGGAGCTAAAGCACAACTTTTCTCCTTGGGGTATCTTTACTTTGTTGGAAATTAAACAATACTTTTTAAAGGATTGCAATGGCAGCAAAAAAATGAGAGCAAAAAAGCTAGCAAAATGTATGCAAGGTCTGTATGAAAGAAACCAAAACCCTGGTGATGGGACTTCAAGCTCTAAGTAAACGAAGAGATGTATCATATGTATAGAAAGTAAGACTCAATAAATACTGTTAATTTCCCCAAACTGATCCCAAACAATTCTCCACAAAACATCCTACTTCAAACTGCAGCATGATTTTAAGGGCAGAAATTGGTCAGCTCATTTTAAAATAGAAAAACTAAAATAGTAAAAATGTTTGAAAAAGAGCAAAGCTAAAAAGCACTCATGCTAATTTTAAGATGTACTATAAAACTATGGTATGCAAGGTGGTGTGGTAATGGTGAAAAGGCAGACAAACATATAGAATAGAATGGAGGGTCCAAAAATAGACCCTCATGAATATGGTCAATTGTTGTTTTTTACTAAGATGACAAGAAATTCAACAGAGAAACACTATTTGGGATGTGGTGCTGAAATAATTGGATATACACATGCAAATGAATAACACCCAGCCATACTGGAACAATACCCAAAAAAGTACTTAAAACTTATTGCACCTGTAAATATGAAACCTAAAAAATATGCAACTGCTAGAAGAAAACTTTTGTGGCTTGGGGTTAAACTACATATTTTTAGGATGTATAAAGCATGAATTCTAGAAAAACTATTCCAAACACTAACATCAAAATTTGAAACTGCTCTTTGAAAGATATTTGAAAGAGAAAAAGCAAGTCATAGACTAGGAGGAAATACCTGTAAAACATTTATCTGATAAAAGACTAACTAGAATACATGAAAATCTCTCAAGTCAATGACAATAAAACATACAACCCAATAAAAAAATGAACAAGATATCTGAGCAGATACAACTTCAAAGAAGATATACAGATGGCAAATAACACATGAAAAGATGCTCAAATGAAGCAATTATAAATTAGAGAACATACTATATTGTCACACAGCTATCAGAATTGCTAAAATACAAAAGAAACACCACATCAAGTGTGTGGAGGATATGCAGCAACTAAGTCTCATAGTGCTGGAAGGAGTGTGATGTGGTAGAGCCACTTAAAAAAACAGGCTGGTAGTTTCTTAAATAGTTATAAATAGATTTAAGATATTGTCTAATTATTCTATTCCTAAGAATTTACCTAAGAGAAAGTGCAATGACTTGTAGAAAATGCTCATAGCTACTTTATTTCTAATAGCCCCAAATGGAAACAACTCAAGTATCTACCAATAAGTGAGTAGGTAAACCACAGTACTACTCAGAAAAAAACACAACGGACTATTGGTACACACAACATGAGTTAACTGTGAAATAATAATAATGAGTAGTAATAACTAGAAAATAATATCTGTATGATTTCATTTATATATATATATGTCTAGAATGGAGACTAATGTACAGTGCCAGAATAGATTCTCAGTGGCCTGGAAAATGTGTAAAAGAGACTGATGAAGGACCAGGAGAGATGATAAAGTAGCACAAGGGGACTTTTTGAGATAATGTATCTGTTCATTTCTTGATTATGATGGCCCTACAGGTAAGTACATATATCAGAACACATCAAATTATAAATTTTAAATATGGGTACTTTATTACGAGCCAAACTATATTTATATAAAGATGTTCTGAAAACATGAATGCTACATGAATAACAATGAGCTACTTTAGTTGGTTCCTCATTTTAAATATCCATTCCGGAAAAGAGAAGATTATTTCTACAAGAAAAATGAAGAGTCCATTGTGGAGAAGCTCACCTGATGATAATGATGTGTGGTCCGTATGAAATGCAAGTACATGTTGTACACATAGTTTGCCATCTGGGGCATATTCTTCACTATCTGTACTTCATGAGGTGGTCTTTCCCCATTCTAGAAGAAGGCAAAAATACAGTTAAATATCTACTGAAAAACTCAAGAAAACAACATGGAAGTGTTTCTCTTTCTTATAAATAAGCAATGTTAGGGTTTTAAGGATGTAAGAATAGTAGGAGGATGTACATAAGATGCAAGTGTGAGAACCCAGAACATATTTCATGAAGAGTAGAGACTCCATTTAAATGAAGAAAACTTACTGACTAGTGATGAGTCACTAACTTTTCAAACAATTTTGGGTTGGTAAGTGAAATGTGGGATTTGGTCAATTACCTAATATAGAAGAACTAAACAAGAGAAAATCATTTGACTAGCGAAAGGAAAAAAAAAAAAAAAAAAAGGCCTAAAATAGCAGTTTCTAATATTGCGTATACTCCAAAGACAGCACACAAGATAATTAAGGAAAAAATTCTTCCTACTTGTTTTTCTAAAATAGAAGACATTAACCTGTAGTATTATTTAACATGTAGACTATTAGTCATGAAGGTAAACATTTAAAATATTTTTCCCCCTTCCCCTGCCCTCCCTTCAACCCCTCCATCCCTCCCTATTTACAAAGACTTTGTTTCCATTTTTCCATTTTCTCATATTCATTCCATTCCCTTCTTTCCTTTCCCCTACCCCTCCCTCTTACTCTATCCCTTTGCCCCTTTTCTTCCTATTTCACATTATCTATTATACCTTTTAGTCCTTATTTACACTTTTAGTTTTTCACACTAGAGAAACTATTTGGTATTTACACATGTGTGTCCTATTTCAAAATAATATTTTTTTGCAGACAGGGTCTCTCTATGCAGTCTAGGCTGGCCTGGAGTGGGCGATCTTCCTGCCCCAGCCTGTGTGCTGGGGTCCAGATGTGTCCCGCCACGCCCAGCTCAGATGTTCTTTTTAAAACTTTTTCATGTCTATCAGAATTGTCTGGGAAAAACTTAACAGCAGATGCTTGGGTTCTGGCCTCCCCAGACTTTAATTCAGTAGGTCTGGGACAGAAAGAGGTGATTAAGATCTTACAGGGTAGTTTCTATTAACATGAAAAACCTTGCTCTAGCAGTGTGAAATGGCAAAGCAAATGAAGGAAACATAAAATGTGTCTTACTTCTTAAACCAGCTTAGAATAAACATTAACAACTTTCCTACTTACAGTCATGAATAAAGTATTTTCTTACTGCAGAGACCAATTCCAAAAACTATAAAGGTTAAGAAAAAATTTTTTTACAAGTGTTCAATTATTTAATAACCAGTTTACAGAAGATTGAGAAGTGCAGAGTTATAGGACGGTGTCCAAACTGCAGAGCCTGGCACCACCCTCCAATCTGTCCACCTCTTTCCTTCTATTTTCCTATTTGTCAGAACAGGACTTTTAAAAACAAAAACAAAAATGCAGTTAAAGAAAAATATTTATCATTATGCTAAAACACACAGAATTTTTCTTATGTTTTAAGGAGTATAAGAAATATGCTATGAAATTTTACACATTCACTTAACATTTTTAGTTAAAAATTTAAAAATTTAATTTAAAATGTAATGGACCTTTCAGATATTTCTTTAAAAGCCAAACCTGAAAGTCTATTACCACGCTAACCTTCATAAAAGAAAACTACAACAAAATAAATCACTAAATAAATAAAGAGGAGAATGACACAGTGAGTAGTAACATGGACCTTATAGTTAAGACTGCCTGAGTTTTCAAATCTTGGATCCCCCACTACCTACTGACGCACAGGCAGAACCTACTTAATTCCTCTTCAGTTTACTGGTGTACAATAGGGTTAATTAGAAAACTTACCAAACACAGTTTTTGCTGAGATGAAATGAGATAATGTATGTAAAGATCCAGTTGCCCAATACATGGTAAGTGCTTAGTAATTGTTAGCTGATATTACTTCTTATATAGAAAAATCTAATTCAGTTCCTTGTGTAAGGGGCATTCTAAATCAGTAACTGAGTGTTACCAGGTAAAGTGTTCGCCTATAAGAAAACCCAAATGTCCCCCTCTGAGGATGCTGCTCCATACCAAGAAGAAACAATTCTGTCCTACCTTTCTAGTGGTTGGGAAAGGTTCTGCTGGGATTATATGCAAATGCAGTGGTCGGGCTGTGAGCTGGCTGAAAGCTGGAGTCAGTTCAAAACAGTTCTGGAAGAGGGACACTCTGGCGAAGATGTAGAGTCCAAGTCTAGCTCTAGACATGGCCACCACTAAGCGACGAACATCCCTGTGGGAAAAAAAGAACAAAAAATAACACACTTCAAGAGTCACAGCATGTATGCTGCTTATTTTTTTGTGTATATTAGGGTTATTACTATATATCAGTAAGGTAGGACGCTACCAAATTACAAATGGGTATGAACTTATATGTTAATGATCCCACAACTATGAATATAACAAACTACCATGAAAAAAGCACAGGGTGGTAGCAGGAATGGGCGGGCTCCTTGGAACTCTGTCTTGAACACAAGGCCATGAGGACTATCACCTTCTCTCTTAGTCCCCAAAAGAGGGCTGCACAAGAAGAGCATTTAAACAACACAACCAGCACGGTCAAAACCCCAACAAGAAAATAACAGGAAAGTTACAGCCTCATTATTTCATTTGTATAAGTCATTTCTACTGATGCCCGCACTGTCCAAATCAGCCAAAGACAAGAATAATGAATGCTGGAAAAGGGACCAGAAACATCTCATTACTTGGGCTTCTAAACAGCTCCACATTGTCCTAAAACAGGTCCCTGGAACTAAAGCTGATAGCCTGGTCCCTAACTCACTCACTCAATTAGTCCACCCTGGATGAAAGAGGTGTGGGTAAAAGAAACATGGCAGGCACTATACTTCCAAACAGTTTTAGAAGAGGGATACTGGTGAGGACATAAAGTCTAAGTTTGGTTAAGACATGGCCAATTCCTTAAAAAAGTTAAATAAAGGGTTACCATATGGGCCAACAATTTCACATCCACACCCAAGAGAAAAAGCAAACAAATGTTCACATAAAAGCTTGTAATGAACATTCACAGCACCATAAATTTTATTTTTTTGGTATCGGGGATAGAACTCGGGACCTTGTGCTTTTGAGGCAGGCAGCGCCACCACTGAGCTAAATCCCTGCCCCAACCATTATTAATAATCACAAAGTGGGAAAAAACCAATATGAATCAACTGATGAATGAGTAAATAAAATGTGATATATATGTGACTGAATATTATTCAACAATAAAAACGAAGTACTGACACGTCCAACAATATCAATGAACTGTGAACACACTGAGTTAGTGAAAGAAGTCAGTATATAAAAAAAAGAAAACCACATATTATATGACCCTGTTTATATTAAGCATCCAGAACAGGCAAACCTAGAGACAGAAATTATAGTAGTAGATGCCAAGGACCAGGGCCCATTTACTACTAGTTATTGGGCTTCTTGCTGGGGCAATGAAAATGTTCTAAAATTGATTTTGGAAATAGTTGGATAATTCTGTGAATATACAAAAACCACTGAATTGTACACTTAAAATAGGCAAACTGTATAATACATAAATTATATCTTATTAAAGCTGTTCTTAAAAAATAAAATATGGCAGGAAGTAGGTTTCCTTGGTCCCCTAAAACACAAATATCGTCCTACTTATAAAAAGGAGGACATGAAAGATTAGGTCTATAAACTAACACATCCTATAAAAAGTCTGATAAGATTCTACCTAAGATACTTAAGACGAAGCTACTGGTAACTGGTAAGAATCATAACTCATAGGCAAATCAACATATCCCCTTTGTGTTCTAACATCATCACCACTATGACCCCCTGATGAAAAAGACAGACTTTGAAAAGGAAATTTTGGCAAGGATAAAGATTAATTTAGATAAAGTGGTTTTGCTTAGAAAATTTTGGCATGCAAAACAACAATGAAACCAGTGTCCTTTTTAATCCTTCGTATATATGCATTGTGTCATCTGTTTCTTTTTCTTAGAAAGTTTTCAGAAAAATGAAGAATAGCATAGAATTAAAATCAGTGAAAAAGGCAGAGTAGTGTAGAATAAGAAAAAAGAGGAAATAGTATTCATATATGTATGATGTAAGCTTTTCAGAGATTTTAATTATATCAGTAAGCCATAATGATGGTCTATTCAGGTAGGAGTTATGTCACCAAGGAAAAGAAACTGTTTTTTAGAAAAGACTTTAAATACAAGCTTGACATTTCAATAAATGAGGCAGAAATAAACTATTTTATAATGCTATCACCTTGAGACAATCTAAAAAATTATTATACTTCTGCTTACTCTTGCATAAAGTTACCAGTCTAATGGAATTTGATCAGTGAGTTAAGCTTCAAATAGATCTTGACTTAATGACAACACTGGAAGCTTGGAGAATTTTCTTCTTATAGCCACCAAATAAAACAATACAGTGAACTCTCCATATAGCTAGTAAGTCTTATGAGATGAAGGTTTATATAAAAATAAATCACTGCTTTGTAATAGGAAGATATTATTCCTGTAAATCTCTAACACCATAATAAATGATAAAAATAGATTATTGTTTGTTTTGACAATTCTTAATCCTGAGAGAACAAATGGGTCCGTTATCCCCTAACGCTGAAGCTGAAAGATTGTACGCAGAGAAAAATCAGAAACCCTATGCAATGAAAAATTTACTTTGAAGAGACTTTTTACCACTTTACCTCTTCTAATTTCTTAGTTTCTAACAGATATAGGATAGATTTGTTACAATTTTATGGTAAAATGTTATCTCTGAATGTAACTAAAGAGTAAAAAGAGTTAAAATTGCAAGAGTAAAAAATTCAGTAGTGACAGTATTGGTGAATGACCCAAAAAATCTCATGATACACTCTAACACAGTGTTACAAGTTGCTGTAACATTTAACAATTATAAATATTAAATTTCAAAATTATAGAGCTACTTTGCCACTAAAGTTCAAAATTAAAACAGATAATAAAGTTCAATAATACTATGAAAGTTTCTTCCTACATACCTCAAATGGCCCACTGCCCTTGTTCGTACTAGTGAAAGAAGAATATAATCATTCTGCTGACCTTGAAATCTATCAACAGTTGTCACCTAGGAAGAAAAAATGGGGAATATGGTATATTTTCAAAAGCATAATAAAAGACTCTAGATAATAATATACTAGAAATAAGCATCTTACCCTTAAAATAATCAAGCTCAAAAGAAACATATGTTCAGAACTGCAAGAACAAGTTAATCAACATCATTAAATACACCACTGCAACCAAATTAGGGCTGTGCCCTTATGCTATTCACATTTATAACACTTGTCTTTGCCTTTGCTAATTGCTAAAAATAACTGTATTTGGAGTTCACAGTTTCTCCCAATAGACAAGCTTTATGAAAGCAGGGACTATGTCTAGCTCATTAAATGGTATCCCAGTTTAATGCTCAGAAACATAACTTACCATGCTCATTTATTATTTAACATATATCCCTGGCATTTGTACATGGTTTTCCTTTGCCAAAGAATAACAATAGTCTTCAAAGTACTTTTTATTATGTTTGAAAATTTATGTACATACAGGAAGGTTTTAGTCACTAATATTGGCAGTGAAGCATTTAACCCTAATTAACCATAAAATTATTTATCCCATACAAATGATAATTTATGTTTCTTCTACTTTTAAGAAGTTTATAACACTTCATTTTAAGTCAATTTCACAGAGGTGTTATTTATTTACAATCAAATGTGATTTTTAAATGTGCAGTCTGATGAATTTTGACAATGTATACTTCCGTGTAAACACCACTACAATAAAAATTTCCATTACCTCAGGCTCTTTTGTGGTCAACACTGAATTCTCCCAGCTTCAGGCCACCACTAATCTACTTTCACTATAGATTATACAGGTCTAGAATACCATAAAAGCAAAATCCTGAAGTAGAGACTCTTATGTCTGGTTTCTGTCACTCACTATAACGTTGCAGAGAGTTGTCTGTAAGTTGTGCACACTAGATTTTCTACTCAATGAATAGACCACAATTTGTTTATCCAATCACTGGCTCATGGACATGTGTGTTGTTTCTAGTTTGGGGCTATTCTGAATAAAAATGCATTGAATATTCAAGGACAAATATTTTTGTAGGCATATGTTTTCATTGCTTGTGGATATACGTAGGAGTGACATTACTGGGCTGAATGGTAACTGCATGCCTAACTTGGCAAGAAACTGTCAAAATGTTTTCCAAAGTTGCAGTAACACATCACATACCCACGAGTGCTGTTCCAGTCCCTGAGTTCCAGTTGCTCCACATCCTTGCTGACACTTGGTATACTCTCAATCTTAATCACTTAACTCATTCTATTGGATGTGTAGTAATATCTTGTCATGATAAAAGTTTTTGGTGAGTCTTACTGGCTCTTTGTAAGTCTTTTTGAATGAAGTGTCTGTTCAATTCACTTGCTCACTTAGTACTGAGCTGTCTTATTTCACAGGAGTTCATATATTCTGAAATTCATATACTCTGAAGGTGAGTCCAGTATTGTTACATGTGGATGCTATACTTGGAAATGCTGTTGCCATCCTGAACACACAGAGAGCTTGTCTATAAGCTGGGCTCATACACTGAGAATGGCAGAACAGAATCTTGATGCTTGAAAACGTCATTAAGCCACCCTACAACTCAACCTTGGAACCATCCTACTTAGATCTTCTAGTTCTAAGACAGCAACTTGAGGTCTTCCTAAACCTTCTGTTTCAGTTACTAGTTTCTCATTTTCACTCTATATTCCTTATGGAGAACAATATGGTGTTTATTCCTCTTTGTATTCTTCTGCATTCTCCTTTCATTCCCATGGTTTTATTTCTTCCCAGTTCACATTTCATCTCCCTCAGAATTTTTGCAAACCTCTGCTTTATAGCTTTTCCTATGAAATGGTTACTTCATTGAGTATTTCTGGCTGGTCCATGGAGTGGTGTTTACAACTAATTGATCACCTTATTGAGTATTTTTAAATTAATAGCAAAATATGTATTCAAATTTTTATCTGTTCCAAGTCAACCTGCTTTCTAGAGGGTATCTTTTTTTTCTCGATGGCTTTTTAAAATTTTTCTTTTCTTTGCTTTTTTGAGTTGGGGTCTCTACATGTTGCTCACATTGACCTCCTACTCTTGCATGCAAGTGATCCTCCGCTTCAACCTCCTGAGAAGCTGGGACTACAGTTATACACACAGCCTACCTTGACCATGAACTGATATTCTTTTCCTCATGTTTCCCTATATATACAATGGGTTTGTGCTAGTTGCTTTTCCTATCCACTACTGAATAAGCAGAATTCTTAGATTAGCTATGTCCAAGAGGTTAAGCTGGGATGAATAGGGCCATTTTCTAAATACTGATGGTTTCTACAATAAAAGATTCTCTGCATCTGTACAGTCTACACTTTGAAAATATAGCTTACCTGTATGCTTATTTGAACAGATCTGGAGTGGCTTCTACTCTCACCCGAATTCCCACTCTCACCCCATTCCATTGTTGAAAAACGAGGATGTAACTCATATTTCTCATCTCGTCTCTCATCTTCAGAAAGTAATTTTGCTGCTTCTTTAGTACTGCTCCACTAAAATGTTTCTTTCTGATTTCAGTATCTCCCTAAAAGTGAAGTCTGTACCTTCCTCTCCTATTTATCCATTACTTTCAGATTATTGTCAAGAAAAGGTAAACATCTTTCACACAGCCATGTTGAAAATCAGAGTTCTAATTTTATAATTAACATTTCCCTCAATATAACTTTACAATCTTCAATATCCCTGAATATAACTTCCTCCACACACACAATAAAAAGTAGTCCAAACGAAACCTTTGCAAAACAAAACCTACAGTTCATTATTTCTGTAACAGCACATATATTATAACTTGCTATACATCATTTGTCAATAAAATGTTTTAGAAACATTTATTTCTGAATATTATCAACAAAAATCTTCAATGTGGTAGTTGAGATAGAAGTTCACTGCGAACCAGGGAAATGGCAGATATGATTGTCCACATTTATTTATAGTATTATTACTCTCTATCACATATTGTAAGGAGACAGCAATGAAACAAAGTGGAGCAATATAATTACCTTACTTGGCCTTCCAATCAGTGGATTATTCCCGCATCGTCTATTGATGATGTCACGGATAAGATGCTTTTGCCCATTGTATGTTGTTAGAATACTAATCTTGTCCGCAGGGTAACCAAGTAAGCACATGTACATAAAAAGTGCTACTACATACTCTGCCTCTCCAAGATTCTGTAATGCAAATATAATCACTTTTTCCTTTTGTTTCAACTTGATAGGGAAAACGGCTTATCCAATACAATTTGGTCACTTTGCACACCACAAACAGTTAACCTAGAAAACTGCATGCTTTTGATAAAACTGAGAGATAATCTCATCCTAGGTTAATATCAATAAATAAAAACTTTAACGTTTGCAATACATAGAAGAGTCATAACATAAAAGTTAACAACTTAAAGGGCTAATATTCCTGACAGAAGAACAAATATTACACAAATCAATATGACTCTGTACAGTGCACTGCAACTGTAGTTATAAAAAGAAATTTTAACATAAAGGAATGAAGTGACTTATCTAAGGAACCAGTGTAGAATCCATCTGACAGCATTATATATCCAGCAGAATTGTAACTGATTCTCAATTTTTAAAATTTTTATTTTATTTAATTTATTTTTTGGCTGTACTAGGGATCAAACCCAGGGGTGCTCTACTACAGAACTATATCACCAGCCTTTTTTATTTTTTGAGACAGGGTCTTGTAAATTGCCCAGATTGGCCTTAAACTTTCAATCCACCTGCCTCAGCCTCCAGAGTAGCTAGAATTACAGGTGTGTGCCATTGTCCCAGGCTTTGATCTTCAATATCTGCACTGCTTTTCTATCTTCCTTATGATTTTGAATGTTTTCTGTGTTTTGGTTTTGTTCTCTTACTGATGGTTGCCACTTCTACTAAAGCAGAGAAGAGACTGTGGCCTCAGATTGCTCAGTCCAGTTACTGTTCAGAGGCTCTTTGTTAAAGTGAGTGGGAAGGAGCTTAAAACCAGGGCTTAACTGAACTTCAGAGTAAGGGATGAGACATAAAGCTCTTCAATTCAGTAGAGACTAAATTCAAAGTACTAGACGACAGAGGTTAGTAAAGTGAGAACACAGCTGCTATACAAAACTGGAAAAGAAAAAATTAAGATAAAAAGCTGGATTTCAGGCAAAGGCAATAGAAAAATTACTGGAAATCTTCAGAAATATTTATATTCTGGTTCTTGGTGACACATATTTTCATTTAAAGTTCTTTTTATCTAAAGTTTCTAATTCTTTAGAAGATGAGAGAGAAAGGAAGCCATGTGACTAGATCTTTCCATTTTCTATATTGAAGGCAAAATACATTTATCTAAGTATTGGCTCTAACACATATGAAAGAACAAACTGAAAATCACAGAAATGACCATAATAAAAGGTAGGGATGCAATTGAGTTTTCAAGACTTAGGTATTTTTGGCCAGATGAATTCAATGAGTTCTCAATAAACAAATGAACACTGCTCAATCTGGTGCTCTGTCCAAGTATTCACACTAATAATAAAACATGCACTTTATACACACACACGCTCACTCTCCTCCACTCCATCCCATGCCTGTGGTACTGGGGGCTGAACCCGAGACCTACACACTAAGCTGCATCCCCAGCCCTTTTTACTTTGAGACAGAGACTCACTAAGTTACCCAGGCTGGGCTCAAACTTGTGATCCTCCTGCCTCAGCCACTCAAGAGTGCTGGGTTATGAGTTAGTACCACCACGCATGGCTGATAAATTATACTTTAACAAATATTTTAAACTTAGGCCAAATAAATCAAGACCTGTTCAAATTAAGACTTTCATTCATTTATCTTCTCCGTCTGAAACAATTCTTCAGAGATAGCGCTTAAATGGAGTGTTCTTACTTTGGGGCATAAAAATACTCTTTGGAAATATATTTAATAGTAGCAATTATCATTAAAAAATATGTTTACTTCTTATAATTCTAACTCAACTAGAGTTAGGATTAGTGAATAAAAGCAGATAGTCAACCTGAGTAACAATGTTTTGTATTAATACTATTATATCGCTTCTCAGCTTTTGGCTAAGATCAAGCAAAGTATCAGATCTATACTATAGTACGGCTCAGGTAATGAAACTGTTCAAAAGGGAAATTCCAGAAACTAGTTTGTAAGGAAACACAGTAGGATTCTGAAAGAATCCTTAATCACTTTCAATGTGGCCATTAGGAATCATATAACTAACTTGAATTAGGTTTTAATGCTTTTAAAAGTTATCACTTGAAAGTCACATATGTTTCCAGACTGTAATTATGCAGTGATTTAATATAATTCAATATCTGGAGAGAAAAATATGAGCTATATCTACACATACACATTTAAGTCAGTGATACATGATGCTTTTTCATGTATGACTCAAGACTTTTTTTTCTTTTGGTACCGAGGATTGAACTCAGGACCTTGCGCTTGCGAGGCAGGCAGTGGAACCACTGAGCTAAATCCCTGGCCCCGACTCAAGACTTTTAATTTATACAACAATATATACTGAATATTTTCCTATAAGGATAAGAAAATAAGAAAAAAAAAATAACTCCAAATGCTACCATTCTAAGTAGTGTTCTGTTTTGGTATATATGCTTGAGATCTTTTTGTACAGATTATCTGTATATATTTCTTTATGTATGTTTTAATTTTTTAAATAAAATGAGATATCATAGATATACTTTCCAATTTGCTTTTTTTCTCATTTAATATAGCACACACAGTTTTCCTGTCAAGAAACAAAGTTATACTTTTATTATTCTTAGTGGGTACTCCATATTTCTTTTATATAAAATAGGTAATAATTTACTTAATCTATTGATAGTTAGACTGTTTCTGACTTCCAAAATAATTTGCAGTAATGACTGTTTTAGCGTATCAGTTTTTGCAAACTCAATTATTTGCTTAGAATAAATTCCTAGAAGTGAGGATACTGCTTTTAATATATACTACATTACACATTATTTTCCTACCAGCACTGTATGAGTATTAACTTTTCCCCAAGACTGCTACAACACTGAATATTGTCTGATCCAATACCTTATTACTATAAATCTCTTTTTTGTGAAGTGTATACTGTTTATTGCATTTAAAAAATTAAACATATACACATACATAATCCATATATACATATACAGCATATTCAGAATTCAACCCACTATTTATTAAATGTTAAAAATAAATTTTTTCTCAAGTCAGTATTTTTCTTCATAATTTGTGCTTTGGAAACATCCTTAGAAAAACTTTCCTCAAAACACATGATCATCAGTACTTCTAGTACTTTCTAGTATGTTTAATTTTTTTTCTTTAGTGTGTCCTTAAGGTATCTGAAATGGAATTTTTTGTATATGTGTTGTGTGTATGGTGGGGCTCTAAACTCTCTTTTTTTCAATGGTTAGCTAATGATTCACTATTGCTAAATTAGGTAGTATTTCAGCCAGGCAAACACACACAAAAAAACATAAAAGCTTCATGTTTTCTCTTACCTGATAAAAGTAAGGATTAGGTTCAGATTCTCCCACTCCCTGAAAATCTTCAACATTAATGAGCTGGAAGTCATACAGCAAGCCAGCATTTGCTGTACTGAACTCTGGCAAGAGCTGCACGTGGGGTAAGTTTCCAAGGTTCTTATACCGCCAGTTGTAGAGGTTACACAAGCTTCCCAAAGACAAATTCCCCCAGACAGGGGAGATTAGTAACATGAAATCCCTTTTAAAATATCTAAGGAGGTTTCTAAGGAATTGTGCTTACTTTAATTTTCATGACACCATTTTTGTTCACCCTTTTAGCAATGATGTCTTTTCAAATGTAGCCTTTTTACTTTAAGCAAACAAGAGTCAGGTGACTAAAGACATCACAAAAATGAGACCTCCATTGGACTGAGGCAAACGCTACTGTTACACTACAAATTACAAAATGACGAAAGACCTCTTAAACTGAGAACACTGGGAATAACTATGAAATGTCATTGGTACTCTTTATGAAGTAAGAAATGGTTTACTTTCTCTTGTTCACTTTTACTTTAGATTTCAAAATTATACTATCTTTTGGAGATATGAAGAAAGGGGAAAGTACAGTGAAGCCTACATAGGCTATATATCACTTAGTTTCAATTAATAAAATGAAAAAAAATAACTACCATGTTCCTGGATAACAAGAATATTACAACTTTACATAAAAGATGATTACAAATATTTGGATCATGGAACTGATGTCCTTAACAGAGGAGATATTTTTTCTCCTGTCTCTTTTACCTTGCTCTGGCTCTACCCTGAGCATCGAGATCCACAGTAGGAACGCCAACACGGACAAAGCGAGTGAAGAGAGACTGCTCCATGTTCGAATACTTCTGAAAGGCCATGTTCTTAATGACTGGTGGTAACTGGTGATGATCACCAATCATTATCCATCGCTTCAGCCGGCTAAATCCATCTTGAGGATTCTAGAAATGGAAAGTGAAAAAAATGGCAAAAAATGACAGTTAAATTATCCTGTTAGTTATCCAATTTACTATACAAAAGGCTTGTTCTTCATTAAACAGCTTCAGGTGCTTACAAATTCTCAACCTTTACCAGCTCCACACAGAAGACTGGCAAATTTTACAGGACAACTAGTAAATCAAGTATGGGTATCAACGCTCTGAGCTGACAGGGACAGGGAAGGGTGGAAGGATGGAGAAGGCAAGCATGCAATTACCCTGCTTTAACAGCCAGAGGAATCTAAGGAGGTCCTGAAGGTTCAGGACATTACATTACCCCAAGAGAGCATAGACAGAAACAGTTCCCCAGGAAGAGAAATGGAAAAAATGTCAAAGTGAACACCTTGCTCCACAATTATGCCAAGAACCAGTTCTGAACCTATGACAGTAAAAACTACCTTCTTCAATTTCCTCCAGTACTACTTCAGTTTTCTACTTTCCATGTCTCTCTGTCCCTTGAAATACATAAACTGTATTACAAGTTTCAAATAGCTTGGCATATAAAAACAACTTTGGTTAATTCAACGTAGCTGTAATTTGAAGCAGTCTCTAATCTTACACTGGGAATTCTACATTTTATTTTTAATAGCTTCCATAGTGACAAATATTGCACAGTAAAAAATACTCTTAAAATATCACTGCATGGGTCAACAACTTAGAAATAAAGCGATGCATTCAGACAATATCAGAAATAATTCTAGAAACAAGTCTAACAAAAGAAATGAAAAAATAACTGATTTTCCTTCCTAACTGAATAAAAATATAATTTTCTCGATTAAAATTACTGTCTTTTCAAAACTACTTTGTAGATATAAACACAAATTTTTAAAATACTAATCTTCAAAGCAATACAAACTACTCCATTCTCCCCGATTCCATTAGGGTTAGTGTACAGGCTTCAAAGAAAATGCCTGAGAAAATGAAGCTAAGGAGGATGTATAACTGTGACAAGTAGCACCCCTAGACTGCGTGGCTTTCCAGTGTCCCCCAAAATTCTTAAAAACTTTTTGTCTCAGATAAAATTTCTTACCTGTAGAAGGAGAGGAATAAAAGTTTCTATCTCCAGAATTTGAGCAGCCTCTTCCATTAAAATGTTGTCATACTGAAAAAGAGGAAAACTTGTCCAAAAAACCCGCACCATCATCATTAAAAAAAAAACCCTATTAATTTCAGATAAAAATAACAACATACAAATTATTCAGACGGTTTACGGTCTTATTTATCATTATGTCCTTGTATCTCCAATTCACATTTCTAACCTCAAGAAAGCTCCTCAAATATCTATCTATCTATCTATCTATCTATCTATCTATCTATCTATCTATATCCCATTGCAGACATCATGCAAATAATTTTCTTGGAATAAAGTATCTGTTTCTTTTCAATTTAGTTTTTTAGATTCTACATAAGCAAGAATCAATTTATAATATGTACAAGACCATTCCCACTGTTATTCTTGCCCTAGGTAGTATTTTGGGTTAGCTGCTTCCCCTGAGGAAATTTACCCATCACAGCAACCCATTTTTGTTTTACCCCTGGGCATCTCATCCTTTATCAAAGTATGTGAATTTTACCATCAAAACTCCCTTTGGAATCTATTCACTTTTCTCTCCTTCTGTCAGCTCTAGCACTCTGGTGGACCAAGCCACCACGATGACTGCTGCCAGTAACCTCCCTCTCAGTCTCTTCCCTTCCTGTCTTGCTTCTCTTAAGCCCCTGGCAACAGTCACAGGGTCACTCATAATAGTGGAATCAGGAAAAAAAAAATCCTTTAACATAGCCTGCTCAAGGGAGTGGGGGATTACCTATTTTATGTTAAGTAGATCTACAAGGTTTCTAATTCCTAAATTTGAAAAAGTTAAACCTTAAAAATATAAAAAATCCTACCATCATTCATATTATTCTCTTAAGAGAGTATAACATGATATTAAGTACAGAAAATGATTAATGGAAATGTGAGATGTATGCAACAAGCAGTACTTTCTAGAATTCATATGAAAAGTTGCATGAAAGTATAAAACGCTACTTATGATTGTAGTATTTCCCCTTGCTAGCAAACAGATATGATTTAATATTGAATTTAAAGTATATTTTATATGTGAATCCCAAGAACAAAATATTTAGGTGAAAAATTCTCACTAATAACCTGCAAAAGGGTAAGTTCACACCATTGGGATAAATTCACACTACCTTTTAATAAGTCATCCTATTTGTCCTACCTTGCAGCTAAGGAACCTTTTATCCAAGGTAACAACAATTCTAACACCTTGAATTTATTTAGCGCTATCTTTCCATGAGCTCATACATCTTAAAATTATCACTTTTATCAGCAAACGAGCTACTAACTTTAAAATTCAGACCAGTACACAAAACCTATTTTAAACAACAAATAGTTGCAGAAAAGTGACTTGTATTAAAACCAGAACTTAGGTCAGTATCACTAACAAAGTTACAGTGAATCTACAAATTAAAGTTACTCCTCAATCATTACATTCTATTTCAACTGAGTCACAGGCTAACAGCTGTCATGCCCTCCTTCTGTCTTTATTGCATGACAAAATTATTTTAATATTCATTTTACAGATTAAATATGGGAACAGTACACACATATAGATATCTCAGACCAAAACTATTGTGAAATATTGTGTTTGCAGCTTTTAGTTCTGTTTAGAGATTTTTAACAAGTGACGCTTGGTAAAAATAAAACCTTTACAAATATGAGAAACTGGTTAAACAATCATGATTTAATGACTTATTTCTACAGACTTAGAATAATTAGATTTAAGTTCACTGTTCATACAAACGTGATATTATTATTCATTTTTAAGAGAAACATTTTAAAGTAATTAGAAACGAGGACTTTTATAAAGAGTGAGCCAACCTCCAAGGGAAAGTGAGTCAGTGATCAAAGAAAAAAAGGAAAGAAACAAAATTTATAACTGAATAATGAATTAAAGAACTAAAATATGTAAGTCTATACCTTGAAACCTAACTTGACCAAGTCATGTCGTTTTAAGGCAGCATGAGTACAGGTCATAGCAATGATCTTAGCTTCTTTCACCAGAAGATATTTAGATCGGTCCAGTCCACTTCGAAGTAGTTCAGAGGCTCTGAATTCCTTTAAGAGTGGGGAGGATGTCAGTGAAAGACCACCTCAGGATAATACACATAGTTTATGCGTATAACCAATCAGACTTAATTCCTCAGAAATTAATATACCCAAACTAAGCCTAATTAACCACAATTTTATTATAATTCAGATACCAGTTGACTTCAAAATAACAGCTGATAGTCAAGCCACAATTTGGAGTCATTTTTGTGAAGGTTAAGTATTTATGGGTTTTTTAATAGTTTTTAGTTCTGTTTAAGAGATTTATGATATAAACAAGAATAGTGCGTAAAATATCAATGACCATTGTACCTGCATTACTAAAAGTTCTTCCTGGAAAATAAAATCCACTTCAAATATTCATATTGAAGGGAGCAAGGGACTGGTAAAACAGGTGACGGCTGAGCTGAGAAGCCAGCCAGGGAATGCAGTAACCCAGACGCGGTCAGCAGCAGAAGACAGCACCCCCTGGACTATGAAGAATGAGGGGCTGAAAGGTGTTATTAGAGCCAAGGGATGAGGGTTGTAAGACCAGCTGGAGCCACAGCAGCGCAGGCCGGCCAAAGCTGGAGTAGTGGAAGAAATGAAACTCAAGGCAGAGCAAACTGAAGGAAAAAACTCCAGCCTCTCTCTTCTCTCAGCCCAACATCTCTCAGGATGTGGCTAAATCCAGCCAGGAGACAGCGAAAATGGAAAGTCAAGCCATTAAACCTGCAAGGGTCAGCCTGAACCTAACCATGGCAGAACTTCCCCTAAAGAACAGACCAGAAGATGGAAAACAGATGTGAGTAGGGGCAAACAGGCCCAGGCAGAGTACACGATAGTCAATTTTATCAAATCTGAACATTATCCGTACTTATCTCACACCTTAACATTTATGTTTTGTTTCTTAAAATAATTTAAACATTACTGATGCAGGCAAGGTATCCTATATCCTTTCCCTCACTCACAAGGCTGCTATTATCATGTAGTGAGTATGTTTTATTTTTTTCCTTTGTGTTGATGTAATCATAAACATAGTAAAATATTGTTTCTCAGGCTTAATTACGTTATCATACTTTGTCGTTATTATTCTACTCATCCATCCATCTACCCATAATATGCATTACTACTTATTGAACATCTATTATGTGTTCTAGGAAGTGAGGGAAGAATTGTATCTAAAAGATATAAAGACAAAACCTAAGTCTGTGCCTTTTTTTTTAACCTGGAATGATACTAAACCTTCTTACTGAATGTGACTCCTTTATAGGACTGCTGCAGTCTTCTAGTGTCTGCTGCAAGGCACACAAAACTAGGAGACACCGAAGGGGTTGTTGGGTTCTCTGTCTTGTCTGTGTAGTGGGTAATTCCTTGGGATCTTTCCTCCTGGCTAACACAGAAACCTAAGAATGCCTGTGTGGCATTCTCAAATTTCTATTCAAAGAACTACAGTATTGTTACATTTCATGATAGAAGCACTGCTTTCTTAAACACTAAGACCTGTACAACAGAAAAATCAGAACACTGGGGATACAATTCATCTTAAGTTTCGCTTATCTCTTGAACCAAAGCTGTAAATGTTTTCAAAAATTTCATTTAAAAGTAACAATCTGATTTATAACATGAATATTCTACATTTATTTCATTTTAAAAAGAGGATCCTAACCTAACAATCTTTAAAGGAAAATTAAAAGAACTAGAGGTTACCTCAAGCTGAGTAAAGATTTTCTTAATATGCCTAAAACATCCTTCAGCAATTTCCATGTCTTCTTCATATGATCTGCCTTTAAAAATGGGCTGAGGAGCATTTGCAAAATATTCATGGAAAGGGAAGAAAGTGGAGATTTCTGTAACATCTAGCGACGTACTTCCTTTATTTTTCACTTTGCTGATATATTCTTCCCAACGAGACATCACCTGTAGAAAAAAGAATTTGAGGTTTACTTTGTCATCTAATTATGTTTTAAATAATAAAATTAAAAATAAATCTAGGGAAAATAAGATCTGCTGGGTAAATGAAGAGGAAAGCCAATATTTGACCCACTATAACCGTTTCTCATCCCAAGTTATGACAGATTATACTTCTTGTAAAAAATTAATCTTAGCACCTGATGGGGGGAAGGGAGCTCTTTAAGAAAAGTAGAAACTGGTAAGAACCTCAAGATCATCTCATGGAACTCTACCTCAGATATTTTAGATTCTCTGTGTATATTCAAGACAGTTTATAAATGTAGAGAACAGAAGACAATAGAAAACTCTGGACAAAGAAAATTCTCATTTTTTGCATCATTGGCCTCTCCACATACGACAAGCTCAGCTTTAACAGCATTTTAATCAATCTGGCATTTGTCAACTCTTCTCCTAAACTTTTGTATATATTTTTTTCAAATCTCTTTAGAACATTTATAACAAAGTTCTGGCTGAGTATGTATCTATTTGAGAGCTCACCTTATGGCTTCAGCAATACAGTTCAATTACGAGTTTGATAATGCTAGCTATACCTCCACTGGCCAGTTCTTGCTAAACTTCAATTTTTAAAATTCTCCCAGGTTTTTTCTGTTATAATTTCAGTGTTTTCCAAAGTGTAGTCCTTAGGTAGGCAGAATATGTGAGGAGTTAAATAAAAATGTGTAAATCTTAGATCACACTCCTCTTGAATGAGACTTTTAGGACAGGGCTTGGGAATTTGAACTTGTGAAAAACTTTCCTAGTGATGATTCTTGTATGTTGAAAATTGCGGTGAAGCTTCAAGTTCTCGTTTTCCAAATTTATTACATGAACCTCCACAATTTATAGATCATGTCTCCTACTTTTAAAAGTAATTTTTACAGAGAGATGGGTAATTTTTTTCTGTCAAACAGGTATATAAGCAAAATCTCAACAACATTATCCAAAGTTCTGAACAGTCTGAGACTAATTAGACAACTTTACAAGACAATATATGTCTTGCTTGCTTCTCAGGAAACCATGAAATCTGCTCATTTTGAATACACTCAACTGGTTTATGTATCTACTTGTAAAGAGCATAAGCCCATTCTTTCATATAGGTTTAAAATTTTAATGTTATAGTTTATATCTAAAATGCACAAATAGCAGTATGAAAATAGTTTATAAAATCTTCATTATTTGATTACATCTAATCCATTAAAATTATTAGTCATCCAACTATTAAAGTTTACCATTTTACTGAACTTTTTATTTCTCATTGGTTTTTATACCTCAGAAATTAACTTTAACAAAAGCAAACTTTTAATTCAACAGAAATTTTTAAGTTTCTGCACAATTATTTCTAAGACTTAATTTATTTTTGGAGCCTTAAAAAGAGTATGCTTTTCTTCATTAGCTGATTAATGATATAATAAAATTATAGACTTCCACTCTGTTACCCCTCAGTAGCTAGAAAATTTAGTTATATTTCTCCAGTAATGGGGAGAGAGAGAGAAAGAGAGGGAGGGCGGGAAAGAGAGAGACTGAAATTAAAAAATCATTTAAAATGTAGCAACATTGGCCTTTCTCTGAATGAGTCATCAACCAAATTTAGAAAAGAAAATTGAATATTATAAAAAATACACTTAACATTCATAAATATAGCTTTGGTAATGCCATATATTTTAATTTACTAAAAAAAATATAAGCTTTCAAGAAGAATCTCAAGAACACATCCCAGTTTCTAACTGGGGACCATATTATAATGCAGTAGGATTTAAAAATCCTTGATGTCTTACCTGATATAAGAAGAAATAGCCTGCAGTTTCACAGGTGTATGAGGCATCTCCTGGAACACCTAGGCTCTTCTGCAATCGTTTGACTTCTTCTAGAAGTTCTATTCTTCGAGCCAAGACATAATTAACTCTTCCATACCTAGAAATTTCAGTTAGGTAAAAAGGAAAAACTGTGCAATGAAGAGACTTTGAAGGAAACTGTCAGTTAAATTTAAAACAAACAACTTGTAATAGATACTATAAGTAGCCGAAGAGGTGGAGAACAGCAGAAATAATTTGCACTCAATTATAGTTGGGTGCTCTTGGGTTACTTTAAGCCAAAGTTACTTAAAGTGTACTCTAAGGTCCAGGGCATATCTGCAAATGTGTTACTCATCTGTGTGGGGGAAAAATCAATTATTTCAGCTATCTTTTGTTTCCCTTATAACAAAACCTGCACAAAGAAGGAAGGAGGATAGCACATTCTGGTGGTAGATCAGGAAGAGACTAAGAGTATATAGTTCACAGATTGGCTGCTTTTGAACAGCATGGTTTGCACTATCATAAAACTAGATTACATTATTTCTTAAGGCTTTGAAAATTACTTGAAAATGTATTTGATCATTCTCTGTCGTCTACATATCCTAGCATGTAGCTTGGACCCAAACCAAGCAGGTTCCTATATATTTGCTAAATAAGACTGAAAACAGAAGCAGAAGTCTGGGGACTATCTTGTCCAAAGATACATAATTAGGAGAGAAAATTGATCCCAAATTGGAGCCAGAATTAGATCCCAAAGTACAGATTTTTCCACAACAACTAAGTGGCTCCTATAACTCTTCATTGGTTGAAACAAGATTAAACAGTCTAACCACTGCTATTCACATTTTAAATATAAAATAAAGGAATAAGTCATATTCTGAGCGACCACATAGTTCAGAGGCAGCAAGGTATAATTGAGAGTAAAAGAACATACAAGATATGGCCTACACTTTGAAGAATTTTTCACCCTATAGCAGGATATACAAGTAAACAGGTTACTTTTTTGTTTGCTTATCTATAAATTATTTTCTACAATGAACACTTTGATAATGAATTGGGAATGCTGACAGAGTATGTAATAAAATGCCAAAATTCTTATGATAAAACAGGATAATTTTCTTCACAGAAGTAACTGCACGCTTGAGGGAAACACTGCATGAACACAGAAAACGAAAGCTGAGAGAGATCATGACCAGACTTTTAAGTCAACCTATGGTCTAAGTAAGTTACACAAGAGCATTTTAGAATAAAGTTTGGTTATTCATAGCTCTCTTTGCTTGGTATTTCTTCAGTAAAGGAAGACAAAAATTTTTTTGCATTATTTTAAAACACTTCCTTTTGCTCACCTGCTGAAATCTTTCTCTGTCTCTAGTTCTTCTTCTCCATGACCAAGTCGTAGCAAGTGACGCTCGTCAATGTCTAAAGCCATGATTTTCTCAAACAACTGGTTCAGGGCCTGGAGAATAAAGTAAAAAGGTGGATGGTGAGTTTCAAAGACTCAGTGTGTCCCTCTAAAAATAACAAAAACTAATACTCAAAAGGACAGAGTACTGACCAACTGGACAAGAAGGAAACAGGTCCTACATTAAATCCCTTATAATTTAAACAAAATAGTACTTTTGATTTGCCATGTATTTACACTTGGCCAAATGAATAATTAGAAACTGTAAAAACCATGTATTCATTAAACCTCTGACTCTAAGGCACTGGCTCAGGTGTGATCTCCAAGTTGTAACATTTCCTAAAATGATTAATAAATTGAGTTTCATTTCACTCAACAGCATTTCCAGGAATTGCAGACAACTGAAAAAGTTTTTGGAGCTGAGGAAAATTGGTAAAATGCACCAAGTGGACCAGAGAAAGGTGATGTGCATTATTTAAACCTTAGGTTTCAAGTCTAATAATGAGCAAGCCACTCATTTATGCAGAAGTCACTTCTTTCTACCTACAAATGCCCATAGTTAGATTTCTTCAAATCCTAGTATTCATTCACCTGCAGAAAGGCAGTTTCATAGGATGGAATGGTGCATAAATAAAAATGTCATTTAAAAAACTAGCCCCCTTGGGCTTGGGATTTAGTTCAGTGGTTTCGCTACCTGCTGCGCAAGTACAAGGACCTGAGTTCGATTCCTGGTACCAAAAACAAAAAACAAAAAACTAGCCCCCTTCAAAAATCTCTTTTCATTTATCACTAATCTAACTGCCCATTTTTATTTTTATCCATTTTTATAAACTCTATAGTGTAAACACAGACATCTTCTGCTATTAAAATTCTAGCGTGGTTCAGAAACTGAAGAGATTAACATACATTTTCAGAAAAATTTCCCACTATCCTAATTTCTGATACTCTTTATGCAAAACTCAAGACCCAGCAGATGAGACAATGTAGAATTACTGGTTATGCCAACTCAAGAACCACACTGATTTAGAAAGCAAAACACTCACAAGTTACAATTATGGGAAAACTACAAGATTTCATTGTGAATTAGAATAATATTGGAGGAGTACTTGAATTATACGGGTAAATGAAGATCTGGCAAACAAAATAAGTAACAACTCAAGAAAAAAAAAAATCAGTAATTTGATGGACCTCAAGGGTGATTTGAATTTCAAAGGATCAAGTCAGCCATAAGTAGAGGATACCATAGCAACTCATATCAAAGCATGACAAAACTTTGTAAAAAAAATACTATGTTAAAACAACATATCACATATTCTTTATTCACTCTAAATTTACATATACATATGGTTACTACAGAATGAATTCTTTCAATAGAAGAAAAAATTCACTTTCATAATATTTTATTTCTTCTATCAAGATGAAGTCCAAACCAATTTACTTACAACTTCCAAAAATATTATAAAAACATTATAGCTGAATGATACTGGATAACATCAGTTAAATAAATAAGATAAATATTGTAAATTAGATGAACAACAGACTAACTGACATTCCCAAAACTCTGTATTTCTTTGTAGACCAAACCAACTAAAGACAGGTCAACTAAAGTCACCATTAACACAGATCTGAGAAAATAAACACAGTGGGAGGTTTGAAATGCCACACAAGTTTCAGTGCTTTATAGTCTGCTAAGAGCTGCCTGTCAAAGTATTTTACAAAATATTTTACTACAGAGCTAATAAATATTACATTTTTGTTCATTTCTGACAGCTTTGGAGGGACTAACATAGCACACATTGTCTTTCAATGTAACAGAGTGTATTCATATACACACCTCACAAGGATTTTAAATTCAATCTAGTATCAATAGACCTTAGTCTTTTAGGAATATTCATTCCACTAAATGAAGAAAAATACTACTGGTAAGCACTGGTTAATTCTCTCAGTCCCAAAGCAAAAGCTCTGGCATGTATACATACACCCACACACTGTCATTTACCTGATTGGAATGAGTAACAATAAGAGTCCTCTGTTCTGGGAAATTGTGGTAGATGTTGGAAATGATTTGGACTGCCACATCTGTTTTTCCTGTACCAGGTGGGCCCACAACCTAAAAAAATTATGAACATTTTTTTCTTTTCTCTTAATTTTTCCTTTCCCTTCTTTCCTTAATCTATGTAAATAGGAAAGGGCACACAGGTAATGGGGAAAAAATAAGAACCAAGATACATCATATACAGGTACAAGCAGCCAATGATAAATGTAAACGTATTGTATACCTAAAATGTACCAATAAAAGAATTTAAGCAAAAATAAATAAAGCCAGTCTGAGATATTAAAAAAAATTATGAACACATATCCAACACTAAGTTATCACATTACTAGAAAATGGAAATTCTAGAACTGAAAGACAAAGTAGCAAAAAAATTCACTGGATGGGCTCAACAACATAGTAGATAGGACATAGAAAGAGTCAATAAGCTTAAAGATAGATCAACATAAATTATCTAATGTAAAAAAGAAAAAAAAAAAGATTGGAAAACTTAAGACTCCTCAATCTGAGACAATACCAAAAAGTCTAACATTCATGACACCTAATTCCTAAAAGAAAAATGTGTAGATTATAGAAAAAAATATTTGGAGAAATAATGGCTGCAATAATAGGCCCAAGAATATGCTGTTTACATGAAAATCACTTCAAATAAAATAATAGGTGGAAGTAAAACAATGAAAAAGAAATCATGCAAACACTAATCAAAAGAAAGGTACAGTGCCATATTAATAACAAAGCAAACTGCAGAGTAAAGAAAGTTGCCAGTGATGGAGACGTTATATAATAATAAGAGACCATTCATCAAGAGGACACAACACTAAAGGTACACACACCCATCAACAAAAGCTTTAAAATATATGAAGCAAAGGTTAACAGAAATGAAAGGTGGAACAGATAATATCAATACTCTCCTCTCAATAATCAACAGAAATTACTGTTTCAGTAGATGAAACATCAGCAAGGATAGAAAAGAACTGAACAACACCATCAACTAAATGAATCTAATTGACAGTTATTGTTCAGTCCATCCTCCAAATGAAAAAGTTTTGTAAATGAATATGGAATAGACATCAAAAAAGATCATATCCTGGCCCATTAGACAAATCTTAAAAAAGCAGAAAATAAAAGACTGACATCATACAAAGTATGTTCTCTGAAAATAACAGACTTAAACCAGAAATAAACAAATGGAAGATAATAAGAAAATCTCTAATATTTGGAAATTAAACATACTTCTAAATCACTGTCAGTAGATTTTTTTTTTTCTGTAAAGGGCAAGAGAATAAACACTGAGATTTGCAGGCTACTTATCTCTGCAGTTGTCAAAAGTGACCACAGACAATATAAAAAAAGACTCTAATAAAACTTTATGTAGGAACACTAAAAGGAGCAGCATGACTTCCATATGTATAAGATCCTATAAATACTGTACTTTTAGGGCCGGGGATTTAGCTCAGTGGTGCTGCCACCTGCCTCGCAAGCGCAAGGTCCTGAGTTCAATCCCTGGTACCAAAAAAAAAAAATACCGTACTTATAAATACCTAAATTCAGTAGAGTTTTTGTGCTTCAAATACGCTAAAAATCTTGTGCCTACTTCTACTTTTCACCCATGTAACAACAACTGTAACAGTGACTGTCTTACCATAGTGAGCCCTGGCTGCATCCCAGCACGGATGGCTTCTATTTGTGTGTGAGTGAACTGAATTGTATTACTGGAAATAAAAGAATAAAAAGTTGGTTAGAAATACAGATAAATCACATTTAATACAAATTTGGACAACGATGACCAGAGGTCTAAACATCTCTTTTGCACTTGCCCTTTTTCTCTCTCTTGTGGATGTATCTATCTTTATTCTGCATTTCCCCATACAGGCAACTGAACAGAATAAATCTCACTTAAGTACCACTTATTTAATATAGCTCGCCCATTCTAGACCTCATTTGTCTTTCCAAAGTTCTAGCTCCCATACACAATGCCACATCGTTAGTTGTGGCACACGTGCATGAGGATGACTGCTATATAAAACACAGGGTCATGAAGTAAGAACTCTGCTCAGAGTAAGGTAGCCCTGTAAAAATTCTCTCTTAGTACCTAACAATTTTTCTTTCTGAAATATCACAAGTACAGAATGGTCTAACATGTCTGAGTTATTCAGTTGAAAGAATCAAAAGGACAGACACAGGGTTCAGAAATAAAAAGTATCCTTCGGTTCTAAAATGATTAGAAAATTAAAAAACCTCACTAACCTGTTTGAAATAGTAAATTTATAACTAGAAGAAGTAGTCAATTACCGTTTGGGTTGGTTGTAAGGGTAAGGACCCCTATTAGGAATAACATGAGGTTCAACAATTAAAGTTCTTGCCTCTTCAGTGTCGTCATCTTCCCCATCTGCATCTTTTCTTTTCTTTCCCTTTCCACTTCTTATAGGAAAAGTAATCCTACAAGACCAAAATTTTTCTTTTAACAATTAGGAAGGATTTACTAAGTTGAGTCTCTGGTACATGACACTGTATGGGAAATGATCAGATGAAAAACATTTTGACTGAAGGCAGTTCACAATATATGAACTCTGGAGAAAAAAAAAAACAGATTTATAAGTGCTAAAATGGCTTTTTAAAAATCTTCGGATTAGGAAAAAAAATCATCCAATTAATGGGAGCATCAAAGTAAAATATCTGCATCATATGCACGGAAAAGTACTTTATTCCTGACTTTCTTTCATCATAAAAGACTTCACAGCTTTGTGGCAGGTAAGAAGAGTCTCAGAGAACTGAGATATTCAAGGGTGGGAAAGGACAACATCCCTGGAAAAGAGTGACAGAAGAGGCCTGGTACACACACTCTAGGCAGGCAGGGCTTGTCACAGCACCTCTGGAACATCAAGCTTTTACCACAGAGGTTTCCCGCCTGGAGTTTGAAGGCAACTCTCTATAGACACCTGAGGAGAATTAATGAATTTCCTAAAACTTAACTAAAAACATTAATCCTCTAAGTATACTTTTAATTGTTTTCCTACGCACTCTTAAACCATAGAGAGTACCCAAAACTGCTAAGAACTAAAGAGGTTAAGAGGTCAGTCTTCCTTGGTAAGCATTAAGAACAATCAGCTTTCTTTAGCTAGGGAGTGAATGGCTGTAGCAGTAGCATACATACCAGTTCAAGTGAAGGGAGAGAGGCAGGAAAGATACTGCTATCATACAGACATGGGTGCCCATAGACACAGTAGTCAGGAATGACATAGGAGAAATCTATACTTTAGGCAAATTCTACACTAAATGCCAGAAGTTATGCGAGTAAGCATATCCAAAAATTATGTTGGTGTTTCAAAATAAGGCACAAGAAAAATGATTTTACCAGCAACAGAATTAGAAAAATATGAAAGACACTAGGTTTGCATGTTATAAAGGATACATTTTTTGATATATTATTATATTTATATTTAACTATCAGTGGAAGATTTGTGTTCTAATTTCCAGTAAGAATGCAAGCATTAAGGCTACCACCCATAGGTAGCAGAGTGCTTTAACTCCAATCATTATGAAGGAATTCAGGGAACAGCAACTAATTACTTCAGGTACTTCATTCTACTTGTACTCAATTTTTCAAACCAAAGCTCATCCAACATTAGAATACCCACATTTTAAACAGAGGTTAAGTATTCCTAATCTGAAAATCCAAATGCCTCCATATCTGAAATAATTTTGAACACTGAGGTGACACTTAAAAAGTTTTGGGTTTTGGAGTATTTTGGACTTTAGGATAAGGAAGGCTCAACTCTGAATGCTCAAAGTCTAAGCAAATAATTTTAAAACCTGAAAAACTCAAACATCTAAAATATTTCTAGTCCCAAGCATTTTAAATAAGGATTACTCAACCTGCATTTAAAATCTTGAAACACACACAAGGTTAAAAGAAAAAAAAGAATTTTTTCTCAACATCATAATAAAGTTCAACAACACATGGTTGTGTGTATTAATTAGGAAATATATCAGACTATGTATGAGATAAATGCAAAGAAATATTCCTTCAGTCAAATACTATATTTATACAGCTCTCTTCAGACAACACTCATTTACTGGTTCCTTGTAAGACATTAAGTTACTTTTCGTATGGCCTTAAAATACCTTCTGCACTATGAGTTAGAAATAGATTCAAATATAACAAACTTATCCCAGTGATTATATGGTGAAGACAAGGACTGCCAAAACAAAATCCAGACATAATACTCAAGGCACTTTAATCAGCCATGCTGGCGGCCTACCACAGACAGACTATAGAAAGCCCGAAAAGAGCACATCCAGGTCCGACTTTACCTGAAAGGAGGTATCTGCAGAGCTGGGTCATCCACAGTTACTTTAACATTATGGCCAGGAAAGCTGGCCTTTAAATGCTCAATGGAGAGAAATGTATCATTGAAATCAAGGGTGGTGATCTGATTGGGCATTTTTGAATAATGGGCACTGCTTGGGTCTCCATAACCTAAAATGATATCATGCAGCCAGTCAGGTACCACACAATCAGTATTCATCAGGTTCCGAATAGTCTCCAGCACAGCCTGGCAGTAAAAAGACAGAAAAGTATTGTGTCAGAAGACATCTCAAACATTTGCACTTTATTGGAATGCAGAGTTGGCTGGACTAATCCAGAATTCCCAAGTGTTTCAGGGCAAGAAGCTATTTTCTGCTGACAGGTGCTTGGCTAGACTGATTCAACAGCTATATTTTCAGCTGATACCATACACTGAGTTAAACAAAAGACCAAACTTAGCAAGAACAGTTTATCCATTAAGAGTTCATTTGGAGAGAATGACATAAATGAGGTTACCACTTGACTGCATCTGAGTAGGATGAAAATCAGACTCATGTCAACCCAACAACAAGGAAACATTATAGAACAAGTCCTTAAAGAAAAATGGTCTTAGGAACTACTACTGAAGCACATTAATGTTTCTCAATTGTGAAACTTTCAAAATTTAGAAATACTAAAATCAGCTTAAGTAAAAAATAAATGAATAAATAAAATGAAAGGGATAAAAAGTCAAACTTTCAGAATGAAAAAATTACTCAAGACTATAATAAAAGTTACTTAAAGTACTTAATATATATACTGTGAAAAAGAATTATCAAAAGCTGAGACAAATTCTTAAGACTGTCAAAAATCATTTCAATCCAAGATACGAAAATTAGGAGGCAAGGATATTAACTTCAAAGAATAAAATAACCAGTTTTTAAAAAATCATAAATGCTATACAATCCAATTTTGAAAAAGCATAGGACAGTATATGTTAATCACATGCACTACTGGGGAGCTTTTAACATTAGGCAAGTTTTCACGAGCGAAAGTGGTACTTTGATTTAGCTAAATAATTTCTGGAGAGCTGTGATTTCATCATCAATGGAAAGCCACAGAAATGTTCTGAGAAGCAGAGTGCAATGATCAGTGGTATACAGGGGGAAGAAAGGTATGAAAAACAGGGAACTGAGTAGAAGAACAGGGAACAGAAAGAGGAGCCTATTCCGACTGCTCAGGTGAGAAGGAGAAGTATCCAGATCAGAAAATGTTACATGAACTGGAGGAGAGAAGGAAGGGACACAAGGAAATACCAAAAATACCAAGAGTATTCTTAGTTTTCCAAACATAGGTAAGTCGATCACTCTCCTTTCTTGGATCAGAACCTGAATGCCTCCTTTGAGCCTCGAAAGCTTCTCGTGACACTTTGATCCACACCTCTCTCTCAGCTTTTGGCACCTTCTAACCTTTCATGGTGGTTATTTCTTTATATTTTTAATGTCCCTTATTAGTAAGCTAAGCTCCCTAAAGGTATAAGCTGTGTCTTATTTATCTTTATAAACCTCACAGGACAGCGTGGAGGTGCACACATGTAATCCCAGCACTCAGAGTCTAAGGCAGGAAGATTGCTACGAGGAATAATAAAAAATAATATAAAAATAAAATAAAACAAAACCCATATAACTTAGCACAATATCAGACACACACAGGCACTAAATAAAATGGTCAAGTAAATTAGTCTAGGTATTTGTGGTAGTTTTCAGTGAAGTGACTAAATGCACTTACAGAAAACTGAAGAAATGTGAGACCATCCTAAGCATTGTAAAACCTGGAAATATCCTTCTCCATTCATTCACTCAATGAATGTTAAGAACATGCTATATACCAGGCATAGTTTTAGGTGCTAGGAATATGCTGACAGATTTGCTATCTAGTGGGTAGTACAATAAATAAATATAAAATTAGCAGGTGTGACAAGGATTTGGAGGAAAAATAGAGCTAACAGGATGGAGAATGATGAGAAGGGTAAGTATGTAATTGCCTAAGTTTGCCAGGGAAAGCTTCTCTTGAGTGTTAAAATGAATTACTGGAAAATGAAGAGAAAAAAACCCCATATATATATATATATATATATATATATATATATATATATATATATATATATACATACACACACACACACATACATATATATATATATATATATACCTGAGGAAAACTGTATAGGTAGAGAGAATACCAGGTAAAAAGTCTTGGATTATTAAAGAACAGAAAAAAGTCAGTATGGCTGCTATGAGTTGAAAAAGATAAATGAGAAAATGAGAGAGGAATGGAGGGGACATGACAGGTCCTCTGGATTATGGTGAGAAGTTTCTGATGTGATGGGAAACCATTAAAGATTGACGACAGGTACAGCAGAGTGTAATTTACATTTAGGAAGGGTCACGGAGCTGCTATGTGAAGAACAGTTTAAGGGGAGGAGAAGACAGAGTGGAAGCAGGGAGGGAGGAAGGTGTCCGGATTCAGCATCAGAAGAGGTGGTCTGCTCGTCATATTATTAATGGTTGGATGTGGAGTATGAGACAGAGGGAATTCGGGTATCTCCACCGTTTTTGTCTTCAACAGAGTGAGAAGGAGGGCAACTTGGAAAGTTTTATTTTTTTGTTTTTTCCACAGCAATGAATAAGAAAAGGTAATAAAGTGACAGGAATACAAAAGAAGTACTGCACTTGGGGCAGAGAGGAAAGAAAGGCATACTGTACAAAAGCTAGATGCTATCAAATGATGGAAGTCCTCAGTGCAAATCTTCCTTATCTAAAACTCTTCTTCGAAAACTCTAAAAATAAAACTGTAAGTCCCCCAAAGCGCCTCTTCCTGCTAATAAAGTATATATTATAGAATAATTCAGAGCCATTGGGTTCTATATGTGTATTCTGAAAGATATTTGGAAGTACTTTTAAACTTAAAAAGAAGCCCCAGTAAATCAGTAAACCGTTTTCCTTTACCTCATAAGAAGGCATGAACTGAGGACCTAATACTGTACAAAAAAAGCAAGGAAGGAGGGTGACCTTGACCTGGATTCCTGTATATTTCAGTTTTTTAACACCTCAAGGCAACAGAGATTTTGTATATAAATTTCCTTAAATTATAATCAATATGCTAAGAATTGAAGAGGATTAGAATAACAATTAAGGCACTGATTATTTTCTTAACAAATCTACTATCCAATAGCTATGCATTTATGGCTTAAGATTAATTAAATTATGACACACATACTTTTAGTTATGTGGCCTGAAAATTACCTTAAAGTTATTTTCTTTTGGTTTTCTCCTCATTATTATATTGAAAGTGTCATACACATCTTCTGCTCCATTTTGTATAGTATTGGTCATATCCTGCTGATACTGGTTTGGATCCAAAAACACTCGAAATGTCCTTGATTCTCCTCTAAGATTGGGTCTCGGCTCAGGTCCTGGACATTTTGGTTCGTTAAAAGAAATATAAATGTTTCAAATATTAAAGTAACAGGAATTCTTTTCTAGTAACTCTAATCATTCCTCCTGAATAGAATGCCCTCTTTTCATACACTTCAAATTCCAAGAAGCAGAAAGTATTTTCTCCTTTCTCTAAATCCTTACTATTTCTTCCAAGTCATGTAATGTTTATGATGCAGTTCCATGAACTGCAATATTCATATATGGCCTCAACTAAAATAAGAGCTCTTAAAGGTCAAAGAATTTATCTTTTGTCAGTCACTCATAGTTCTTACTAATGCCTTACATATAGTAAATATGTAATACATATTTGCTGATTAAGTCTATTTGACTTACTTTGACATAGGTTCTTCCTAACCTCTCACATACCACTTAGTGTCACCAGCATGAAAGGTGCACAGAAATATGGGATCCTGAAGGCTGAATCCCCAGAGGCTTTTTTTGTCCCTTCTGCAGCCTGATGATTATTCCACCCTACCACCATTCCCTTCTCCTACCTCCTTTTATTCTAGAGATGAATAGTCTAACCATCAGTTGTTCAGCAATGATGTGGTCTCAAAATCACAGGTGCTAGAAACTGACTCAAGTTTTGAGGAGCGTTTAGCAAACAAACTGTAAAATAAGCACTAGCCATAAATGCAGCTTTAATTTTACAAGCATTTTTAGGAAAGGAATCACTTCAACAGAATAAAGAATTTCAAAGACATAATTAGTCATAGGCATAAAAATTCAAAAGCAGCCTACTGCCGTAAAGCAGTTTTTAAATGGGGGTAACTGGGATTTCAGGCAGGGCAGTTCCTTCTATGAGACAGTTCTAATTGGAGGTTTGGCATGCAAGGACCCAGTCCACCAAATGCCATGCCAATAGCTTGGCATTAATCACCCTCCCTCGTTATCTGACAATCTAAATATCACTATATATTCCCAGATGCACAGCAGGACTATCCCCAGTTGAGAACTACACTTATAACAAAACGATACAATAAAACTTTTGAAGAAAATACTAGGCAAATATATCACTAAACACAAAAGTAGCTTAAACAACCAGAAAAAATTGAGGTTTTTAAAACAGTTATAGAAAGGAAGATGAGAAGAAAGGTAATTTCCGTAGCTTGTCCTTTCCAATACGTATCACAGAAGCTTTTTAAGAAAATATTTAATTGCAACATGACAATTGCACACATTTATGAGGTACAATACATCTAACATAGAACTTTTGTGCTTTTACCTATATGAAGTAGGTAGCTTACACATATTTTGTGCGTTATTTTTTGTGTTGATTTAGTATGCAAAACAACTAAAAATTTGACCTAAGAAGCAAAGGAAAAGAGGCAAAGAAATTAATCATTCTTTATGCATACATTCTCAAATATAGAGATGATCATACCATCTTCGATGACACGCCCTTTATCATCCAGCATGCCCTGGATTTCACAGCCTCTGACATAAACGAGGCCGACCTGCTCAATAAAAGGTCTCCTGCGGTCAAATTTAGTACCGTAAGGTTTTGTGGGACGTACAGTAATCAAAAAGCACACATCATGTTTACGAAGACCTAGCAAAAAATAAAGATGTATTTCATTTATTAGAATTTCATCATTTTCAGTGCTTTGTTGGCAGATTCTCAATCTCTTATATCAGAGATATAAAAAATTTAAATACCAGGGTGACCAATGATTATATTTGCATTATATAATTATGGGTTTTCCTATCATTTTTAATACTCAATACTTCACAGCAGTAATTAAAATAAAAACCTTTTTTATACCTTATAAAGTTTTAATATCATGAACTCATTCCTGAGTAAGCCTTCCAAGTTGAGCTACAGCTCCAAAATTGGGTGCTTATCATCATTCTTATTTTTAACATTCTTAATAAGTAACCAAAAATATGGCTGGCATATAATTCATCTATATCATATTTAACAGGTTTCTAACACCAGTTTAAGCAATCTATTATTGCCATTCCAAATGCAGCCTAACTGTATTTCCACTAAAACAGGTCAACATATGAATAATCCACTGAGGCACAACAGTGCTAGCACATATATTATCTTTGAATAGATACACTGGCAAGTAGTGAACATTTTTATAAGTGAATGTCACAAAGTCCAAAGCTTTTCCATCATCAAATTAAATAATGGAGTCAACTCGCTTCCTAGTTCTATTAAAAGTACAGATTCTGGAAGACAAGGGAAATTAAAACTAACCTTCACAGCATATAATGTCACAGACTTAATCTTCAATTCTTTTCTGACCCATTTTTGTTTGTCACTCTACAGTTAAAATTTAAATAGTCTGCTTGCTTATAATCTTAGTAACAAGATAAACAACTAAGTTAAATCAGTTATGTGAATGTGTGGCTAATAGCATTTGAGCCATTATGGTTTGTTTTTATTTGTAGTTGTGTTCGGGTGGGTAAAGCTGAAATATCTGATTCATAATAATAAAATTCTATGCAAAGAAACTGGAAGACAACAAGAACTAAAGAGAACTGTTCTACTGCCTGAATTATACTTTTATACAACTTCTAATCTGCGTAACTCATCAAAACTTCTAAGCCGTGGAGAAAAATGGGCTTAGAGCCAAAGAAGTGGCCCTGAGACCTTCCTAATGTCACTTTTTGGCATTTGTGAGGGACAATCATCTGCTCTCTTCTAAAGCAGGCCATTTCATAATGAGATATCTTAGGTTTACATTTTTGTAAACCTTTATTACAATGAACGCAACTCTCTCTCTCACTGTCCAATCAGGTACCTACTCCTTCCTAGCTGTGCTTTCAGGAGCAGAACCCAGCATTCAGCATTCCCTTTCATTCTTTTTTAGTTTTTTCTTCTTTTTCCCGATGGAGTCTTGCTATGTTATCCAGACTTGTTTCAAACTTCTGAGCTTAGGTGACGTCCCACTTCAGCCTCCCCAGTAGCTAGGGCTACAGGTGTGCAGCACCATGCCCAACTCTTGTTTCTTTAATATTAAATGGGGTTGATGGAGAAAATTAGGACCCGAGCTTGAATCTTCTTGAAGGGACAAGAGGAACATTTTTATAATTTTTAGTTTATATTTTTCAAAAATATTTTCCATTTTTATAATGCAATATGAATCACTGTTTACAGAACCTTTCTCATGTTTGTTCCCATTTTCTATTGGGTTAACCATCTGCAATCATCACAGGGGCTGAATTTGGGCCCTGGCCTATAAAGAACCACTTCTCTCCCTGCCATATCCCATAACATGAATCACTTACCCTAAGATACTCTATTGCTCCCTATCTTGTCCATCGAAGAAAGACAGAGAGACAGAGAGAGACAGAGAGACAGAGAGACAGAGAGCGAGAGAGAAGAGAAGAGAAAGGAGTAGGAAGGGGAGGGGGAGGAGAGGACAAGGGAGAGGGAGGGAGCCTAGAAGAGGGGAGATGAAGGAAGGAAGGAGAAGGGAAAGGAAAAGGAAAAGGAAAAAGAAAAAAAAGGGAAAGAAGCAAGCTGGATGTGGTGGTGCACACTGTCCAGCACTCAGGAGACTCAGGAGGCTGGGACAAGTTCAAAGCCAGCCCTAGGCTACATAGTCAAGCCTAGTCTGAGCTACATGTACAACCCTGTTCTCTGAAAACAAAACAAAATATCTATCTCTGATAGCAGTCTCCAAAACAATGGGAGTTTCAGGTAAAACCCCCTTTTCCTCCTTAACACTATAAAGCAGACCTGTCACCTGTCATCTATAAACTCCTACAAAAGGTCTTTCACAATTTCCAATCACTTCTATTTTGGGGAGTACCCAATAAGTTATCTCAGTTGATTACTCAGTGTGTAAAACAGTGTTTAATACACCCTTAAATTTCAACCAACGGTAGTAAGAACATGACCGTCTCCACCAACTTAATGTCCTTCTCAAGGTTCAGCAATAATGATGCACATTATTCTAGATGTGTAATGCAATAGACTGGAACTCTTTTGAAGGATACAGGAGTTACAAAAACAATCTGTCACAAGCCATACCCACTAGAGTAGCCATGTGTTAAACATTTGGCCAGCTTCGTTGCTAGATTCCTTCAGAATTCTTTGATGAATATATATACTCTCCATAGTTGTAGCTATATTGGGAGCAATAATTTCTGAAAACGAGTCCATTAGGGACTATCGCTTTCCTTCCGGCATGCAAAGAAGGTAGCAGGAGATTAAACACACCAGCTCTTTCTCACTAACAGGGCAGCAAGCAAGGGGTCTCACTGACAGCTGCAGTAAAAATATAAAAGTGACAATTGCAAATGAGCTTATGTGCCATTTCTGGCACAGGTGTTGGCAATGGCTTAACTCTCTTTGACTTAACTTTAACATACTTGCTTCTGAAAAAAACTGACACAGAATTCTCCTAGAAAAAATACAGAAAGTAGCCAGTTTAATTTCTCTACAATTGTTATGTATCCTTGAATAAAACTGATTTCACTGATCCTTTGATTTCCTTTGATAAAAATAAGTTATTTCCTTCTGAGTTGTTGTATCTTGGCCCCTCTTCCCAAATTCCTTTTATGGTCTTTATCCTCCTCGAAGTATATACATCCTTACACTCTTTTTCTTTAGTGAACATTGCTGTTATTCCTTTTATATTGATCTTACAAATCCATAAAAATTTTCTTACTAAATATATTACTTAAAATGGTTTCTGCTCAGCTATGCAAACTGCAATTTCAAAATACTTTATATGTGATTTTATGCTTTTCAATAAAGTACTAAGACAAAAACATTTAAATGATTCTTTGTATTTTTAATACTAATAATTAGAAAGACAATTGCTATTCTTTAAATCAAATTTTAAGGATAAAATTTAATAAAAGTTTAAGAGAATAATATTTAATAAAGTACTTTGGTAATGCTCAGTGAAAAACCTATATACTAAAGAGGCCAACAGTAACTTCACATTTTGAAATACAAAATTACCTTCCCATTCATCTTTGATGTGATCTCTGACATTCAGATTGATGGTGACATCCGCACGAACTCGGGTTGGCCAGTTTTCACCTATGTTGGGTTTGGCAACCTCAACTACAGTGAAAGCCACAATGGGCTGAGCCATCCGTGCCCAGCCACCAAACACTACACCACCATACTCGGACTGCCTGGAGAGCAAAGAAGCAGATGATTACTCAAACAAGAAGATAACTTCAATTTTTATACAGGTAAAACTGGTAAGAATACATGTTCAGCTAGTACTTTCAGTCCTAAAATTAGTAACCCTTATTTATAAACTAAAAAAGAAAAAGATAAATAAAAAAATAAAAAATTTAAGTCAATATAGAAGGAACATATATGATAGTATGAAATAAACAAACACAGTTCAGAAATGAAAGGGAACCAGAGGTATATCCCTTCAGCTCTGACAATAAAAATATAATACTTTTTATATAAAAGCACTCTGCAGGTCTGTCAATTTATCAAAGAGAAAAATAATCGAACACAACTTCATTTCTGCTTTATTAAGGTATAACTGACAGAAAATAATTATACATATTTAAGGAATATGTGGTGTTTTGATATACATGCACATTGCAAAATCATTACCAAAATCAAGGTGGTTAATATACCCATCACCACACAGCTACTATTTTGGGGACCACGAGAATACTCTTCTCATAGGCCTGCTCTTCCAGTAAATCCCAAGCGTATGCTAACTATAGTAACTACTGTGGACACCAGGTCTCAGACGTGTGCGTCATGTCACTGAAAGTCTGCGCACCGTGACCGCCATCTCCCCGTCTTCCAGCCTCAGCCCACACAGCCATCCCTCTACTTTGCTTCCAAGCTCAACCTTTTCAGATTCCGTAGGTTCATAAAACCATCAGCATTTGTCTTTCGGTATCTGCTTACTTCATTCAGCATAATGTATTCCAGGTTCACCCATGCTACCAAAAAATGGTAGGATTTCCCCCCTTTTAAAGGCTTTTAATGTTCTACACTGTGTGCATACATTTACATCACACTTTCACACTGTCTTTATTACTCAGCTTTTGATGGAAACGGGTTATTTCCATACTCCGGCTATTGTGAATAATGCTTCAATGAATACTAAAATCTCTTTGGGACAGTATTTTTATTTCTTTTAAATATATATATACACAGAAGTCGAACTGCTGGGTCATATGGTTCAATTTTTAATTTTTCAGGAATTTATATGGCTTTCAACAACGGCTGTACTAATTTACATTGCAAACAACAGTGCATAAGGGTCCCTTTTTCCTCATTCCTGCCAATATTTACACTCTCTTTTTTTGGTACCGGGGATCCAATTTAGGACCTTGCGCTTTCGAGGCAGGAGGCAGAACCACTGAGCTAAATCCCTGGCCCTACATTCTGACTTTTTGCTAATAGCCATCCTAACAGGTAAGAGGTGGTCATCTCTGATTTCCAATCCCCTGAGTATTGCTTATTTGAACTTATTTTTTTATACTTGTTAGCCATTTGTTTAACTTCTTTGGAAAAACGTCTCTTCAGATCCTCTGTCATTTTTTTAATTTTGGGTTTTTTTCTTATTGAGTTGTAAGAGTTCCCTATATATGGGTATTAACCCTTATTGACTAAAGGGCTTGCAAATATTTTCTCCCATTCCATACAGCTTTTTATTTTGTTGTTTCCTGTGCTGTGCAGAAATTTTGTAGTTTGATGTAGTCCCAATTTATTTTTGCTTTTGTTCCCTGTGCTTTAGTGTTTTATCCAAAAATCCAAAAATCACTGCTAAGACGAGTCCTTAAACTTTTTTCCTACATTTTCATCTAGGAGTTTTATAGTTTCAGGTCTTATGTTTAAGCTTTTAGTCTATTTTGAGTTCACTTCTGAGTATGGCATAAGTCAGAGATCCAATTTCATTTTTTTGCATACAGACATCCTTTTTCCCCCAATACCATTTATTGAAAAAAACTATCTTTGTGTATTCTTAGCACGTCTCAAGGATTAGTAGACTGCATATGTCTAGGTTTATTCCTAGGTTTTCTTTTCTTTTTTTATTGGCTTTTGTGTCTGGTTTTTATACCTGTAGCTTACTGTTTTGATTACAGAAGCTTTGTAATATAATTTCAAATCAGGAAGTGTGATGCCTCCAGCTTTGTTCTACTTGATCATGACTAGTTTAGCGAGTCAGGGTTTCTCCATGTTACTATTCAGGATCCTCTCATTTCAGCTTAAAGAATTTTCCTTAGCATTTCTTGGAAGGCAAACCTACTGGTGGTGAACACTTTCAGCTTTGGTTTATCTCTCCTTCCTTTCTGATGGACAGCTTTACTTAGTTTTACTTTATTTTCTTATCCTTCCTCTCTTCATCAAATAGGCTTCTGTACTGTATTTCTATAAGCTGCTTTAAATACATTTTTTGAACAAATTGTAATCATGGACTGGAGAAAAAAAGCTGATTGTAAAAACTAGAACCACTAACATCCAAATACCCATTCTTTCTTATGTTAGTCTAACTCCTGCTTTAGTTTTTACAGAGCCTATTTGGGAAATCTGTAACATAAAAACCCGGTGGCCTTCAAAAATTGCCAGAGGTAATATACTAACAAAAATAAAGTACATCCAACATAAAGGCTTTGTTTCTCAACAAAAAACTTGAAAGAGGAAAAAAAAGTTCTGAATCTAGCGACTTAATACTGGCATGGGTTGTGTGGAAGGGAAGGCTTGTGTAAGCTCTTATTAAATGACTTTCTAGCACTTCTTACATTTTTTTTTTTATAGTTTCACTGCACTAAAATTTACTCATTATAAATGTACAAAGATTCAACTGAAAAATTTTTCAGTAAATTCACAAATGTACAGTCACATTATATATATAATCTAATTTTTAGAACATTTCTATTGTTCTTTTAAAAGATCTTTCTTGTTCAACTGTAGGCAATTCCTGCTCCCATAACCAGGGAACCACAAATCTACTTCCCTTATCCCTTTTCCTTATAAAATCTACTTAAAACACAAAGCATTTTAACATGCTTACTGCTGCTCATGACTTCAGTATCCTGAGAACATGATCATTAGAAACATGTAATGAGTAAAAATGCCTCAGCTACTTTTCCACCTTTAGGGTACATGGTACAGAAAGAAGACTGGCCCCTTTTTTTAATCTCATCATTTTTTAAGTTTTCAAATATGGGCATGAAGAAGGTAAATTTAGAAAAATTTATTATTACAAATGTAAATGAATTAACTCCAAAAAGTGGCATATTCTTTCTTACCAAAAATTTAATTAAAAAATTTATCTCTATTAATAGACCATAGGAACTCTAAGTATTTTTGTTCTATTTAGCATTTATATAAAATACAAGTGAATTCTATTTGTTGAACTGCTATAGTTACTAAATCTGTATTTTACAAAATGGCCAAAATTAGGCACTAAACCTAAACATACAAACTCAAGGTAATCATAAATTTCAAGGAAGTTTTCGAAGCAAGCACTCCCGCGGGGTCTGAACAATGGGCAGTGATTTCAGCGGAGCTGTGGGCAGGGACGATCAGCCAGTGGGTATGCAAATTTCACAGTTCTACCCGGCTTACTGACTCAACTGATTATTAAGCCAAAAATACTTTGTGCTGTGTTTTATAGTCTGACCTAGAATAACTTTTCACATAATAAATTAAAAAATAGAACTGTGTATAAAATAAAATATGGAAGTGAAAATAAGAGATCATAATCACAGTGTCCATGGTAGCTCTCTGTAATTTGTAGAGAGAGGAGTCTGGAAGATACCTGAATCAGTTCACACTGAAAACAATGTTTCATATAAAATGTAGAATAACTATACACCTGTACATGGTATGAATATATGGTAAAGAAAATTCATTTCACAAAATTTTACTCATACTTGTGAGCTATATAACTTATGTCCACCTATTTCAATGAGATAATGAATAAAGAGCATTTATCCAAGTCACTCATGTCTAAAAGACAAAAATTAATCTTCACAAATTCATAATGCAGCCAGATGTGGCAGCGCAGTCCTATAATCTCAGCACCTGGAGGGCTGAGGCAGGAAGAGGGTCACCAGGAGTTGAAGGCCAGCCTGGGCTACATATCGAGACCCTGTCTTAAAGCAACTCATAATCCAGAGCTGTCTACTAAAACCAGAATAAGAATTTTCCTAGCTAAACAAATTCCAGACGAGAAATAACAGGTGGCATAGAGTCAAGTTTAACCGGAAGTGTTCCTCAAATAACTAGATCTACTCGGCTGACTCGGTCTCTTCAAGGTACTCTCCATGCTTGGTAAGCCAGAGAAGACTCTCCAGTGTGCCCAGCCCTGTGCAGTTCAGCAACACTCCTCACCCAGCCAGTTCCCACAGAGACAATGAGGAAGCTACTAACAATGGTCCTGAGTGCAGCTGGGGTAGAGGAAGACCCTTCTATTGGAAGTTTCATCCAGGACTTAAAACGACCCATCTTGCCCTAGTAGAGGACTGCATACCCCTCCCTCTTTACCTTCCTACTAAGGTCCAGCCTAGTTCCCTCTGAATGTCTTCCTCTCCTCTCCTCCCTCTTCCTCAGGTACCAGCCCTGCCAACGAGTACTCAGAAACATATTTTATATTTTAGCACACTGATATATTTTAATTCACATTAAAGAAATTCTCAAAGAGGAAATATCTCTCCTGGAAGGCATTTTCATGCCAAGTGGGTTATTTTTCAATACATTATGAATTTTCTGACAGAAGAATATCAGTCACTGTACACATCTCTTCCTTAAAGTGAGCCAGTCTACTAACCATGGTTTCATTCTGCTGACGCTGTCCTCGATGTCTTGCCTAATTTCATAAGTTGATTCTAAGCGGAAGAGATTAAAATTCCTTAGGAGGTAGTCATGAAGAGTCAAAAACTGCAAATTTAACTTGGGAAGAGCAAGGCAACCTGAAAAGGAAAATGATGTCCACATTTGAATTATTCTTTTAATCTATCATGTAATTGATGCATTAAAAAAAAATAGTACCACAAATGTGGTTAGAACCTAACGATGTCTGAAATGCAATATATTAGATAAAGTCTTGTCTTTATTTTCACACAGAATTTCAAACCAGATTAACAAATTCTACCTGCTAAGAACTGTGGGTGAAGGATGAATTTACTTTTATGTATAATCAGCATATCATGGTTCATATGTAAACAATGCTTCTTAAAAGCATTCAAAGATACTTAACATTAGCATAGTATCAAGTAGCTTGGAAGTCTTATAGCTAGGAGTGGTTGGGAAGATAAGGTAGTTCAAGGCCAGCCTGGGCTACATACTAAGTTCAAAGCCAGCCTGAACTACATAGCAAGACCCTGTCTCAAAAACAAAAACAAGAACAAAACATTTTCTTCTTTTATCAAAACCCAATTTTTATCTGCCAAGCCTTAAAGTAATAATACCATAAACTTAGCTCCTGACAAAATTTACCATGCAAACAAAAGTAGCACATTACACTGTATAAACAGATTTCCAGTGACCACTGTTGTGCTGAATTTATCTCTGGCTAGATTTTTAAGGACCAAGCATTGTTCACATGTTATTGAAACTTCCTCTTTTCTGACTATGTTAATGAACAATATTCTTCCCATTTTCCTCCCTGAACACTATTTTTCTTGGATAATTAAGCAATTGATCATATCACTATCAACCAGGGGGGGAAAAAAGAACCCCCATGTAATTTTACTGGCAAATTATATTTCCATGATCCTTATCCACACTATCAAAGCAATAATGAAAGAACTTAAAAGGTAAAAAAACACTGGACAAAAATTTTACATCATTTATATTAGCAAACTCTGACTTGTAATTTAATGCAATTTCTTTAAGACCAGAGGCTGAGAAAAAGCATCTCTTTTGATAAGTATATTTTTTTTTAAAAAGGCTGAATCAAAGTGTTACTGCTTTGCAACCTTCATTGAATTAATAAAATCTAGCTGTATCAATATATCAGTGACTACTCGCATCACAAAAGAGAGCAGCAGGGCCAGGGATTTAGCTCCGTGGTTTCACAGCCTGCTGCGCAAGCACAAGGACCCGAGTTCGATCCCCAGTATCAAAAAAAAGAGAGGGAGTGGCAAAGAGTGTGAGCTCTTGAAGAAATACACAACTGCCAAGAGTCTTGCCCAGGAGTGGACCTTGGTCTGCTGAAGCGTCCAGACCCAGGTGCCAGTTTCTAAGAAAAACGATGTGCAGAACAGTATGCTTCACTGCATCAAGAGTAGTCAATCTGAAAAATCTACACCTTGCTGTGGGAAACTGCAGCTTGAACAACCCACATTCTCCAACAGAAGGAAAGGGAAAGGGTATAGGGATATACACCAGGAAAAGATATTTTTAAAGGAAAACCTTGTAACCACTTTGCAGCTATCTAGGACTCTCCCTTGTGCCCTTTCCCAGTTATAGCTCCTTCCTCCGCCTAAAAGTAACTATTTCCTGACTTTTATAGTGATCACTAGCTCCAATTTCTATAGTTTTATTACCTAAGCGTGTATCCCTAGAAGACAAAAATTACATTCACCACTGGAAGAATATAAAAAGATATGAAGACTGCCTATTCTGAAACCTAGCAAAATAAGTACACTGGTTTTATTGGAGTTGGGTTTCAAGGATCTGACTCCAAAGTAATTTTTCTTTTAAATAAAAGCACCAGTGCTTGAAGTTGTGGTGACATTAAAACAGTCACATTTCTTCTAACAATGACGCGCCACTGTTGAAAAGATTTTCTGGACTATCTTTTGAAACATGCCTTCAAACTATGGCAGAATGCCCTAGTGCATGTGTGCAGTTGTGGCAAATACTCATCCTCAGAAGATGAGCAAACAAGACTTCGAATTAACTCTGATGAAAGAGGAAGGTGAACAAAAAGGCTTTATCACTTTGGATCAAAATTAAAGGTTTATTATCAACTATGATAATGTCTTTTGGTGGTCAATACACGGCTCAACAAAGAACCTGAGAACCTCTAAAAAGGCTTTGAAAAATAAAGCCCTGTCCAACTCAGCTCACACAGTGACACAGTGAAAGCTATACTTCCTGTGGTATTAAATCTCCTTAAAACACTGTCTTTCTGGTTTTTTGATTGTTTGTTTTGGTACTGGCGATCAAACTCAGGACCTTGCGCTTGCAAGGAAGGCGGAGGCATCACTGAGCTAAATCCCCGGCCCCTGTCTTTCTGTTTTATGGTCATTTTTTATGCAAGATGATATACACATCAGGGTATAGTTTAAATTTCATAAAAGGCCTAATGCTAAGTATACAAAATACTCTCTTCTACCTTCTAAAATTGAACTACAGGGTACCAGAAAATTACCCTGATGTATAGTGTTGACTTCAGTATATTTCCAGTTACATCTGATGAGTTCTACATTAGGTTTCGCATTACACCTGAATCCTGTACTTCTTTACCATACCTTCCCCAGAATAGTACTCAGTTGGGACAATATTTTCATCCCATATGATTTTCTCAGTTGGATACAAAGGCATCTGATTCAACTGTTCAATCTGAGAAATTCGACGTTCATGACGAGATACCTAAAAGAAAAACAGATTCATGCAGAAAGAAAGAGGCATGCTTATTCAGTCAAAAATAATTTATAGAGAAATTCACCACCAAGTATGGGACGAGAAGTTTCATGCCCTTCAGTTACTGCAGCACTTGGATTTTTTTTCCTTTCTCCATTTAATCAAAGATAAAAAGTGATATTAGTAGTAATGTGCTTCAGAATCAAACAGAAGTGAGTTCTTATCTACACTCTTCTCTGTGAGCAATGTAAAAGCCGGGCAAGTTACTTCAACCACGCTAACCTTAGTTTCTGCGTTGGTGAAGCAGATGAAGTACCACTCATCTTTTGGGGTTCTCATAGAGATAAAATAGATTACTGTAAAACAGTGCCAAAGTTCTGGCACATTCTGAGTTTAAAAACTTAGCACTTAGTACTAATCGATGTGAGAAACAAATGCAAGCCTTCAATCCCGTATTAGTTTTCATTCTTATACTAAGTAGCTACACAATCTGGGAAAATTTATTGATCCCCCAACCTCGGTCTTTCTTCTCCTTTGTGAAATGAGAGGTGGAGGGGCTGGGGTGATTTCCATTTCTCCTTCCCTGACAAGGTCTATATACTCTTATTAGTTATCTCACATGTAAAATTACTGTGTTCCCTAATTAAGAATGCTCAGGTAATAACAAATTTGAAAAGTTCATTTACAGGCAGCATTATTTTAGAAATAAAGATACTGTGATACCTAAGCAATACATATATTCTTCAACTTTTTAATCACAATTTGGGTATCATGAGAACCCAAAGTTGAGGGACAACTTTAGGAAAGGCAGAAAAGAAAAACTACTATTGCATCAATGTAAACTTTTAAAATTATTTTCTTTTGGCATAACTATTTAAATTTTAAGGATAAAATCTCAGTTACAAAAGCCTAAAAGGCAAAAGATCAACTTTATACTCAAACTTATTTTCTATTAAAAAGATTCCTAGTCTTAGAGAAGATTTACTATTAATCCCCAATTTATTAATCCCCAAAACCTAACTTACGAGAAATTTTATTTTGCCAGAAAATAACAAAAGGAATTTTTAGGAAGCACATGCAGTCAAAGACAATAAAAACTAATTTGTATTACAAAAGGCAAAGATAGTGGCCTAAGACATACTCTTCATATAGTTTTCCATATTTGAATTAGTTTAAAACGCTGCCCAAGGATTTCTCTCCAAATGACACTTAAACACCTGTCACTAGGCTTTTAAACATCTGCTACAGTTTCTTGTCTGTCTCTAAAACTAGCATATCATCTTTCCTACAGTGAAGGGTTGTTTTTACATCTTATATTAAAATTATTAGCTTAGAAAAAAAATCACAAAGCAGGGTACATAATATGGTTCTGTATGTGTAGGAAAAATATAATCACATATCAACATGGTATGTGTTTGTGAAGACACAAAAATGCCTACATATACGAAAAGCTACCCAATCTTACAACAGTCAGGAAACAAGGATTAAAAGAGGGTACTTTTTTTTTAACCCATTAAACTGGCAAAAATGGGAAGAATCATCATATCCAAGGCTTTAAGCTTGGGGAAACACGCTTTAGTACATCGTTGGTGGGAATCTCTGTACCTTTTGATAGATACTGATTCTCAAGCCAGTCAGTGAACATTTTTAACATCCCTGAGATTTTCTAGTGATACAGGCATGACCTAATATTCAAAGCACTATATTTAAATGATCATTTTTAAAATAAATTATATGAACGTATATTCACATGTATGTACTATGTGTGTTTAATTACGACCCTTTAAAACAAAGGAATAGTGTCAACTACCTATGTTTCCCTGATGCATGAATCCAGTGTTTGTTTGACATAGAAGTTGCTCATAAATGCTTGCTCATATAACAAATTCCTTCCATAAAGCTGTTTTAAGAGATGAAAAATGTGGCAGAAGAAATTCAAGAGTTGAAGAAACAAACCAGACAAAAATCAAATAATAGAATTCCATAAGTAGGTTATAATTAACTACCCAAACTTTGTTCTAGAAGAAATCTGTAACAGCCCAGATTGTTATGAATGATTCAAAAAGGTAAAGAAAACCACTTGAGAAATTCAGTGAAAATTAATATTTACCAGCAGTTCTAGAAGAAATTCTTTATCAAAAGATGTGTCTGCATTTTTAGGAAGGGTTGGCAACAAGCAGAGGTATGATGCCACCTGGTGGAGGGTGTTTGAACTGCAGAATGAAGAACAGCAATTTTGTTTCACAACTTCACTTCGGAAACATGTATTTTTACAGGTAACTTAAAAAGTAAATATACTCCCTATGATAATGGGCAAACATTAAAAACCAGCAATGAAAAAATTTTCGTGCATAGTTTTCAAAATACTTTCTCTAAACCTCTGATGGTACCTGAAATCTTTTCAAGGAACCTGCAAGGATATGTTTTCAATGTTTTTGTTACTACCTTTATATTCACACTGTGATGATACGAAAGCAATAGTGGCACTAGCCTGTGCTAACAGTAATCAGAGGATTCCTCATTCCATATATTATTTTAAAACAATCAGTTTTAAGAATGTCTCCGATGAAGCCTTAAAAACTTATTAAACTTGTAATTCTGAATATTCATTTTTTTAAAAGTCTACAATTTTCAATAGATGACAAACTATGAATATTTGGTCTTGGGTAAATAGCTATATTTTTTTCAAATTTGAATGAAATAAGCCTGCAAGTACACGGAAAACAAGCATCAGTATTTACTGCCAATGACAAAATTTGAACTTTCAAGTGAAAAATTAGAATTTTTAAAAACCTGCATTCACTATTTTGAATCTGACAGCTTTCCACTACTTAACCCAAAAAAGTGACTCTAGTCACTTTAAAGCCCCTTCTCCATTCCAGCTTCAGGCAACTGCTTATCTATTTTCAATCTCTGTAATTCTGCCTTCTCCAGAAGGTACATAAATGAATCATATATTTGGTAGCCTTTTGCTACTCGCTGCATAATGTATTTGAAATTGTGAATACTGTACTTTGTTTCTTTGTAATGCTTGGTAGTACGCTCCTCTATGGATATATCAGTGTCTATTCACCAGTCAAAGGAAATTTATGTATTTTAGTTTTTGACAATCATGAATAAAACTAATCATTTTTGGAGATTTCTGTGTGAATATATATTTTCATTTATCCTACGCATATCTTTAATATACCCTGGAGATTATAATCACATAGTGCATGATTAAAAGAAAATGTCAAATTATTCCAAAGTGGCTATTTCATTTTCAATTCCACCAGGATAATTGTTTAGTTCATTTCTACTTGAAGTGAAACAAACTAAGGCTGGGGAGGCTGTGCATTTTCATATGAGAATCTAATTGTATTTCTTATAATAACTACAGATATATTTCACTCTTTTAAAGAACTGCAGTTTCATACTATTTTTTAATTGCTCTCCTATTGACTTATCTTTAATTTAAATTTTTGGCCCTTAGCAAGAATTCTAGCCGGGAATGTAGCGCAGCAGTACAGCACCCACCTGGCAAGCGTGAGGCCCTTAGTTCGATTCCCAGCAACAAAAAAGAAAGTTCTGCAGTGAGCATCTGTGTTAATCACCTTTCTACTTCTGTAACAAATACCTGAGATAAATCCACTTTAAAAGACGAAAGATTTCTTTTGGCTAATAATCTGAGAGGTTTCAGTCCATGGTTGGTTGGCCCAGTTGTTTTAAGGCCCACAGCACAATAGTGCATCATGCCATCATCATGGCAGAAACGGATGGTGGAGGAAGCCACTCACCTCATGGAAGTCAGGAAGAAGAGAAGGTAGGCGAGTGGAGGATACAGAAAGGGAGAAGAGCAGGGGAAGGTGGGAAGGAGAAACTAGGAAGGGAAAAGAAGGCATAGGAGGGGAAGGAATGAGGGGCCAGGTTCCTAACACTCCTTTCAAGGGCTAGGTCCCACATCCTAAAGGTTCCACCCCTCGCTATGGAGGCTTAGGGCTGGGAACCAAGCCTTCAATACTGAGCCTTTTAAGACAATCAAGATCTAAACTATAGCAGCATCCTTTTTTACCTTTATATAAAATTGTCTTATACTTATTCCTAGAGCCAGAAAAGCTGATTCTTGGTTCTACATATTCTTTAGAAAAGACTGCAACAATTTACACCTATAACAACAAAATGTGATGGTTTATTTTTCTCCTTGCCAACACTAAGGAAAGCAGTTTTTAAGTTTTGCCAATCCAAGGACAGAAAAATCTTCATTGTTTTCCCTTGCATTTTCAACAGTGGTGTTGCAAGAAATAGATGTACATATGGAAAGTATGAACCTTTACCTCCAGTAACAACATAAATATAAATTAATTCAAAATGAATCTTAGACAAATCAAAACTAACATTTATAGAAGAAAATCTTGGTGACTACAGTTTCTGCCAAGATTTCTATAGACACCAATGCATAACAGAAAAAATGATAAATTGGCCTTTATCAAAATTTATAAATGCTCTTTCAAAAACCTTAGGAGAAAGAAGTCAAGCCACAAACTGGGAGAAATGATGTTTAATACTTATCTGACAAGAGGGTATCCAGAAGTTTTAACTCAATAAGAACAAGAAAATTTAATAAAGAAATGGCAAAAGAGTTGAATAGTTATTTTACCAATGAAGATAGATATCAGTTAACCCAAAGAAAGATGGTTATCGTCTTTAGTTGTCAATTAGGGAAATGCAAATTTAAAGCATAATGTCATACTACTGCATTCCTATTAGAATTGTTTATAAGAAGAAAAAATACCAGGCAATTTTGACACTTGTCAAGGATATGAGCAACTACAAGTCTTAGATCTTGAAGTGTTTCACTTCAAGTAGAAAATGAAATAAACAATTTCCCCTAAGAATTAAAAACAACAGGGAGATACTGGAGCATAATGGTAAAAGATCTAGGTTCAAATCCTATCTCTGCCCCTTACTTGCTGTGTAACTAAGCAAATTACTTACCTATTCTATGCCCTACTTACCTTTCTTATAAAACAGTACCTACTCCTAAAATGTTTTGAGGATTAAACACTTAGCAGAGTGCCTCTTAAATAAACATATGCTATATTATTTTCAAAAAAGTATATTAGCAGACAACTAAGTGGCAGAGAATACTACTAACTGTACAAATTTTACTGTGTAAAAATTTCCCTAAGTCATACTCCTAAAATCATGCATGATGAACCTTTATTGGTTTCTGTTTAATATTGCTTATGACTGATGGGACTGACCTGCTCAATTTCTACTCTAAGAAAAGTTTAAGATCTAAGAAAATGACGTAAGTTATGCAAAATGTAAATTTTACCTCCCTAAAAGAGAAAAAAGTTGGATAATTATATCTAAGTGACTCAAAGATACCAAAGTGCTAGAGAGAAGCACTAGTGCAGAGGCCAATCCAGTGAAGCAACAAGACTACATAATCATTAGTGCAAAAATGAATGAAAGCTACAAAGAAAAGTAAATCTCAAGGAGTAAGATCCTAAAGAGAACACAGTTTTTTTCTTATGTAGTTTCTTACCTAAGAGGTCCAAAAAACTTGACCAATGATTCTCGAGTATCTACTTCTGCAACATTGGAGAGGGCAAAGTCATACAGTTCAGGGAAATGTGCAAAGGCAGCTCTCTAGAAAGAAACAGCAGATGCTATCAATAATTAATGTTTACTTACTATTACAATCATCTGCAACTTATATGCTATGGAGTGGAAGTGATATTTTTAAAAATATTAATGTGTTACTCTTTTGTGTCTCTATGTGAACTCTGCCTTATTCAGCCAGAAGCAAGTAACACAACGGGAAAAAAACACAAACTATTCTAGTAGGAAAGAGTCAGTGTCCAGATTTTTTATTTCTAAAACCAATTTGAAACATATATGAAAATGAATGCTAGCTTCACTGACAATAGAGAAAAAACCCAAACTTTATTATCAAAAATTGGCATAGTGGGCTGGGGATTTAGGTCAGTGGTTCCGCCATCTGCCTCACAAGTGCAAGGTCCCGAGTTTGATCCCCAAAATAAAAAAAAAAAAACTGGCATAGCAAGACTAAAAGTCCCCAGGGAGATTCTCACTGGAGAGATAACCTAAGAAGAGGCCAAAATATAATGTCTGTACCCTGCTTTTGTTTGGAATTCTGGGAAGAGAACGCCAAGCAGGGTATCACTCCCAACCAACACGGAACAAGCAGCAAGAAAACAGACAGCAACACTATGGGGATTTGGTAACAAGGTGTGAGGCAACATCTCAGTCTTCTTTGATACCCTCATGTCACAGAAAAGACCCAGAAGTTTTTATGCGCTCAATGTATGACATCACTGTAGTCACCAAGCTTATTTGAGAGCTTAATATGGGGTTAATGCAGACCACTGCAAAAATGAGTCTGCAATCAAGCCTGCGGGTGAGGGGCTTAAACAGACACTGAGTGAGAGTCGACTCACAGGAGAGCATTAGCAATATCAAGACAAAGCTGAAGCCTCTGTCAGTAGTGGAAACACCATTATCCCCTGCCTACGCCAGCGGAACACACCACACGTCACACTAGCTGTGGTTACTTCATGACCACAGGCAAAAGGACAAAAAACTAATGCTCTCAGAAAAGTAGAAAAGATATCTGAGCTCGTGTCTTTTCTCAAAACATGAGAGTCTCTTAGAGTTCTCCATGTACTTCCAGAAGCCACTGGGGAAAGAAAAGGGAGACAGAGACTCCCTGGGGTAACAGAAATGATTATAATAGAGTTCAAACTTAATTTTGACTGAGTCTTTACTCACAAAAAAAGATTCAATTAAAAAAACTTAACTATTTTAAATTAACAAATAAAAGCTTCCTTCTGCCATCAGATGAAATGAAGTAAGATATAATTCAGTCATAGAAAACAAAAGTAATTTTAACATATCTAAGGTGTATTTGGTTAATTTCATTTCTATTATGTGTTTATCTTAAAAATGTGCAAAATACTTATATACCTCTTGCCATATGTTTAAACCCTTTCAATAACTGTAGATATAAAATGGACCTGAAAGTAGGACCTACAGAATTTAAATGTACTGAACTGGCCTGGTAATTAATATTTCTGAGTATCAAATATTAATATACTGGAGCTGGGGATTTAGCTCAGTGGTTTCGCTGCCTGCTGTGTAAGCGCAAGGACCCGAGTTCGATCCCCGGTACCAAAAAAACCCCCCAAAAAACCCCCAAATATTAGTATACTGATTCATGCTACTTAGAGTAACTTTTTTCCTGAATTCAGAATTAGAAACATTAAAAAACTTGAAGCTAAAAGAGCTAAAACTGAAAATATTATTAATACCTCTTCTTCTCTGCATCTATATAAAACCTAAATTATAGTATGATGCAATCTTAGGGCCATAAGAAAAGGCTATTAGGCATTTCAATTACCTGTAAAGAAGTAATTCTATCATAGTGAATTGTGGTCATCTCATTCTCTGTCAGAGCATTCCCAGTTTGGTCATTAATTTCAAAACCAGTATAGAATTTAAGCATGTCCAAAAGCTGAAAGGAGACATTGAAATCAACAGACCATGTAAACATAAGACCAAAAAAGCATAAAAATAATAAATAAGTTCAGATACATACTTCTTCAGAGGTGATGAAAAACTGTGTAAACATTACAACAAATATTTCAGATACAGCTAAACGTGTTTACATGAAAATAAAGTATGTTTCTTACAAATATAGTTAAGAAGACTGTAAGTCTACTTCCACAGAGAATTTTAACAGCAATCCCAATGGTTTAAGAGACATTAAAAAGATAAGCCAAAGAAGCCTAGTATTTCAAAAAGTAAAAAATCTATCAACATCACTGCAAAACTGTTAAAACTATACCGCTACAGGGAACTCGTAGGCCTTTTACGTCACTTAAGATTTTCTGAATGAGAGTTTTGAAATGCGTAACTGGAAATACTCTTTTCTATGTGTGGCTGCTATCAGGGAAAATCAGTAAGGGCTTCATTCCTCCCATCAGTCTCCCTGGTCATCAAGCCTTTCTTTAGCTTGTTTCCTGCCTTGCTTTCCCTATGTGGTAGTAGTGTCAACAGAGACTACTAGTGGCATTCAGCCCAAATCTTTATCATTTTTAGTTCAAATCTATGGCAGATCAGATATTAAAATTTTAATATATGCTTATATACAGCAAATCACTGGATGAAAATCTAAAAAGAGCATGAGAAAAAGAGGAATGCTTATAGATACAGAAGAATATGTGTTCACAGAAATTATATCTCCAGTTAGGATCTCATTGAAAGACAAGAACTACAAATCTGTTAGATGTTTTCTTTCATATGACATTAGAGGAAATGTCACATAATAATATTTGCCTCCTACTGACAGCAATACACTTAAGTGCATCTGTATTTCTACTCAGAGCATCAGCAGGCAAGGTACACACACCCTTGCACGCTATCAGCTGCCTGTCACCATCACGCTACGGAAAGACAGGGCACAGTTCATTTGAAATTACTGCTGATAATCCAGTGTGGCTCTTCAGTATGTCAGGAAAATGGATGGAACTAGAGATCATCACCTTAAGTAAAATAAGCCAGACTCACAAAAGTAAGCAATAGACTCAATAAATTACTTTTTAAATCCTCATCTGATTTTATACTACTTATGAGTATAATGTACTATTTTTTTTCCTAATGCCAGGAAATGGTCTATCATTTAAGAGATAAAATTATCCTACCAATTTGGGACATACTTTCCCTAGTATGTGTAATCTAAAAAGGATGACATGAAAGTAGAAGGAAAATGATTATTAGATGAGAAGAAAATGGGCGGTGGGGGGAGTATAAGTGAGGATAATAGGACAGGGAAGAGTTAATTATATCAGAAAAGGCAAAACGTTAGCCACTACACTCCATTAAGCGAGCCAGCAAGTTACAAAACAGTGCATTTGACATTGCCAACTTTATTTTTACCATTAATGTATAGAGGTATCAGAAAATTGCTTTAAATGGTTATCACTTAAGTATTTTAATGTCTCCAGGAGTTAGATACAAAGGGTATTTCTCTTAAGAGTATTTCTTGACGTGTTATTATGTTTCTAAGTAGAGGAAATTAAGAAAGGCTATAAGCACGTGAGGTGATGGAGATGTTGGCTTCATTACAGTAATGACTTCACAGTGTGTTTGTATTTCAAGACACCACGTTGTACACCTTAAATGATTCTGTCAGATTTTTAAGAAATCAAAATATGTGAGCACTGTATCAACAAACTTGTAATTTAGTTCAATAATAAAAACACATATAGATAGCAAAAGGTTATAATGTATAATTAGCAGAGGCCACCCACACAAAAATGCATTCATTTTATGTAAGACTTGACTATTTTAAGATGACTAATTAGGAATTTACATCATTCAATTTGATATTTAGAAAAATTTACTTTGTGTCATGCCCTGGTATTCAGTAGTTACACAGCAAAGAAAAGATCAACTCAGAATTTATAACGGTCAGTGTTTTTATATCCATCAGTGCTCACCTGGGAAAAAAGATGCCCATCCTCTTCCCTACGAACAAGACTGGAAAGGTAACAGTGAACCAAAAGGTGGGAGTCATCCAGGATGGTATTAAACCAGCGTCTTGTAGGGAGCAGGGCCTAGAGAAAAATAAACATCAAAATAAACATAAACTACATCAACTCTATCTAAACTTTTTAATCAAATCCTGTACCTAATACTATGAAATCTTTGAAAATCTTAATTTAAAAAACTGACAATAAACAGAGCAATAATTCTGCATGTATTCTCTCCAGGCAGAGGTGAAGTTTACTGATTATTTCACTTAGAAGTGACATCACAAAGTGCCCTCTGGCCTCTCCAAAGAAATACTATAGAAAAGTAAGGGGTTTGGTCCACGATGCAAATAAACTCAGTGGCAATAGTTTTTTGCTTTTTTTTTGGTTCTGGGGATCGAACTCGGAAAATTGTGCTTGTGAGACAGGTGGCGGAATCACTGAGCTAAATCCCTGGCCCAGTGGCAATACTTTTTTTAAAACAGTTATGATGAGAAAATTTTAAAGATAAAATTTAAAAAACATCTAGCCAGGAAGGACTCTCACAGATTATCTCAAGTAGTAGTTTCCAATAAAACCCCATGGGAAATGCCAGCATTTATTGTATGTGGGTTCAAAAGTGGAGCTGTTTGAAAGAAAAGGGAGAAAGCTTCGTAAGTAGACTTCTATCTACATTCCCTCTCCCCACATCCCCTGCGACAGTCAGAAGATAACAAGAAACTCTGAAGACAGTGACAAAATATACTCATTTAATACATGAAGTTAATTAATTATGTTGGTATATTTAAGGTATACAATATAATGACATTCATCATTAGAAATTTGCACCTTTACATCATCCATCTTGGTTCTTATTTTTTCCCCCTTCCCCTGCCTTCCCTTCAACCCCTCCATCCCTCCCTATCTAACAAAGACTTTGTTTCCATTTTTTCATTTTCTCATATTAATTCCATTCCCTTCTTTCTTTTCCCCTACCCCTCCCATTTCTCCATTCCCTTTGCCCCTTTACTTCCTACTTCACATTATCTATTATACCTTTTAGTCCTTATTTACACTTTCAGTTTCTCACACTAGAGAAACTATTTGGTATTTACATGTGTGTCCTATTTATTTCACTGAAGAGTATCGCCTCAATGTGCATCCATTTAGCTATAAATGCCTCTAGTTTCTTGTTCTTTATGGCTAAGTAATATTCCATTTTATAAAAAAACCACATTTTCTTAATCCAGTCTCCAGTTGATGGGCACTTGGGCTGTTACCAAGTTTTAGCTATCACGAATTGTGCTGCTATGAACATGGGTGCACATATATCACTGCGGTATGATTCTTTTAATTCTTTGGGGAACTTTTTAATCAAATCCTGTACCTAATACTATGAAATCTTTGAAAAATCTTAATTTAAAAAATTGACAATAAAAAGAAGCCCAAGTGGGGCAGTCACCTCAAAATTTCAAAGGAAAATAAACTTGTGATTTTCTTCACTTTAAGCCATCTTGAAATAGGTATAAACTAATGCCAGTTTGAGGTAATAAATATTTCAATGCTTAATCTTACTCTTAATGATGATGTAACGAGTTATTATGTATTTCTTACCTCTAGATCAATCATAAGTTCAATGAATCTTTCACAGTAATGAACTTTGTCCATAGTGACAGGTTCTAGACAACAGAGAGAAACACGTTAGAAGTTTGTTAGGCTATTTTGTGTGCTATTTCTTAAAACTGGTAGTTATGTACTAATTTGAACAAAATCATTTGTTTCTTACTCATCATAACTGGACTATTATTTAAAGTATGAATCTCGCATGTATTTTTTAAAAAGCAAGCCATATCCTAATATTTAGCTCTACAAATATGAGAAAATGAGAAATCTAGTCTGGGTCAGAAGTGGATTTTGAAACTCAGGCGTGCAAAGGTATTTTTGAAGTGTTACCTTATAAATCTGTACTTAATGAACAGATTTTGAAAAACTTAGGGTTAGGGTTTTATATCAGATTTTGCTCCACTTTCCTTCGTATCCTCACATATTTAACTTCTAAAAGTTCTTTCATATGCATAAGTATTTATATAAATGCATATACACACAGATACTAGGCCAGTGATTACGGACCTATGGTACATGTGCCACAGCCAGCTGTTTGTTATCACTGAAAGCTCTAAAAGGTTCACCATCAATTTACTAGGCTGATATCTATTGAATCTAACTTTAAAGTACATAGAAAATAGGTAGCAAAAATGCACACCAACTAATTAGAGGTTAATTTATAGTATTTTTCCACAGTATATGTTTTACTTTATACTGAAATGCCAAGAATCTTACTTTATACTACACATGAGTATAATGTATAATGCTATTTTTAAAAACATTTGTTTTTAAATAATTACAATCCTGTGACATGAAACACTTTCAAAGTACAAATTTAAATTTATTTTCCTAATGCCAGGAAATGGTCTTCCATTTACCAGATAAAATCATCCTGCCAAGATTGTTATAATTAAAACAGATAATCTTCATTCAGGTTCCTGTTGTTGTTTAGCCAGACTCTCAGCCGTGACTAACCCAGTGCCAAACTTGTAAAAGGCAGCCTACAAATGTCTTCTATTTATTTGTAGTGTACAAGAAAATGGAAGGCTTTATGTGAATAAAGAAGTGTAAATATTTTTGTCATTAATATATGGAAATGTTATCTGGAATTTTTCCTGGAACTTTTCTAGTTAACATACAGCCATAATCCAGACCCTGAAATAACGTAACAAAAAAATGTAATACCTGAAAAAGACCTTTAAACACACTATTCTAGACAATCATTTTCCAAAGGAGAAATTGAAGACCAAAGAAAATGACTTAGTGAAAACATAAAACTAGAACCAACGCTTTCTGATCCAGCATAGGTCACATAGCTATTAAAACTAAAGAACCTAAAGGAACAATTTTTAAATTAAACCCATTCAAGCTAGCCCTCTGTTGCTTTCATTTTTATAACTGTCAAAAAAAGATTTTTAATCCAAAACTAAAAAAAAAAAATGAGCAAACTCTATTGTGTCATTATTTACAGATTGAAAAATATACTGCCAATGGCTTAGCTGAAATTAGAAAACAAAGCGTGGTGTGTAACTGTGCTGTGGCAGTGACAGGTGCATTCAGTACAGAAAGCCTGTCCTGATTTTAGACATAAATACCACACCTTCTCATCTGTCTCTTAAGTATACTGCATGGACTTTTTCCTTCTTCTGACAGTAGTCTTAACATTTCATACCATCCTACACAGATCTCTTTTATAACAACTGACAAGGGTATGTTATTTTTATGAGCCTATAAATATCAAACTATAATACTCCTTTTAAAAATTAGCTTTCTGAGGGCCAGGGATTTAGCTCAGTGGTTCCGCCACCAGCCTCGCAAGTGCAAGGTCCCAAGTTCGATCCCCCATACAACAAAAAGAATTAAAAAAAAAAATTAGCTTTCTGCGTACTAACTATTCCATTTATCTTCATATTCTCTTTGAACTGACACATTACTTTTGGCATCTTCTTGGCTCCTTTGCCAGCAACATAACAAATTTTGATTAAAGCTCAAGATTAGGAAACACTGGGGCCAGGGATTTGGCTCAGTGGCACCTGTGCCAGCCTCACATGCTCAATGTCTTGAGTTCGATCCCCGGTACGAAAAAAAAAAAAAAAGATTAAGAAATGCTGTACTCTTATACAAACAATAGTAACAAGTGCTAGTTGTTCATAGTTTGTTAAAATTACTGTAGGCCCTATATGTTCACTGCTATTTATTTTTTAAATCTACATGGCCCTACACAAATATTCTATAATAAGAGATATCAATTTTTATGCCCCTGATTATTAGAGATATTAGTAGTTCAAAGTATTATTGTTGCTATTTTGCCAAGAACCCCCAATTTTTTATCTCTTTTTTCAGATTTAAGGCACTTAACAAAAAGATTAAAAATTAATATTATGCAATTTAGATCGTAAGCATATGACAATCTTTTTTATTTGGTACCAGGGATCAGACTCAGGATCTCACACTTGCCAGGCAGGCGCTGCACTGCTAAGCTACATCCCTGGCAATATGACAATCTTTTGAATATACTGATGCATGTAGCATTATACTTCAAATTGAGTACAGCTGATTTATGGCACTGATCTTTATTCGTCACTGAATCTGAGCTACAACTTTCAGTCTGGAGGCTCAGCATTAGTAGGTCATTCTGTTAAATTTAAAGAAAGCTATATTCTGATATAAAAAAATCATAACAAATGATATAAGTGGAGCTGTTATTATAGCTTCACTGAAGAAATATTATTAAACAACATTATATTCTCCTTAAAGAATATTAAACAATATATTCCACACAAGAAATATTAAATAATGATATATTATGTACCATATATACCTAAGTAAACAGTATTCTACCTACATTCATTAAATGCTTACAAAGATCAATACAACCCAATATAGTTAAACTCTCCCGGGATACAGGTGTACAACACATACACACACATGTACAGTGGGTGTGCACCATGTATATTTAATAATACTAAGGATATATTCCAATATAGTATATACTCTCTATAGAGTATATATTATTTTCATCAATAAATGGAGATCATGATGGACCTGACCCATTTTATTTTGTAGCTTATATCTCAAAACTAATTTTTCTCTTCATCTCTAAATTATACTTTGATAGAAAACACTATTTAATAATACTTGTATTATTATTATTATTTTTTTGGTACCAGGGATCAAACTCAGGACTTTGTACTTGCGAAGCAGGCAGTGGAACCACTGGGCTAAATCCCCAGCCAATACTTGTATTATAAACAGCAAGCAAATAAGGTTTTTAATTGTCCTTACTGTTTATCATAGCATCTGTACAAGACCTGGATATAGTAAGCAAATACAAAAAATATTTGTTAACTAAATGAACATTTCAATAACCATGCTGATGTTTTTAAAATAATCCTTCAAGGGGAGCCTTAATGTTTTGACTGGAAATACTAGGAAAAGAAAGGATGCTCACTTTGTTGATACAATTTAAAATCATTCCAATCATTTAGCAGCTTAAGCAAAACATTTGGGGGTCATTCTTGATTCTTTCATTTTCTTCCCCCACATCCTATCATTAATGTCTTCATTTTGATCTTTCTCAAACTGGCATGTCCTCTCCTTCCTAACTTACAAGTCTGAGCCATCATTATCTTGATCTGATCACTACAATATCTACTTAATTCCCTGCCTCTTGCCCTCTCCAAATCCAAATTCTCCTTCTCAAATGTTTTTAGACGAGAGATGAGTAAATTCCACATATATGTATTTCCCCACATATATTTCTACATATATATGTATCTACACACACACACACACACACACACACACACACACACGTAATGTATTCACAAATGAGTTGAGTAAAAGAAGACAGTTACCAGAAAGTGGGACTGATTTCAGCACAGAGATAAACTTCTGGATGAGCTGTGAAAGAAATCTTCTCTCTTGATAGGCCCTAAAATCAAAGAACATGGACCAAAGTATTTTTGAGAAACTAAAAAATCTCATATGTTGATCAAGCCTTTTTTACACTGATCAAATGTAGCTCTCTGTCACTGGGACCATAATTTGAACACACAGATTCTGCTTTGTAAACACAGTGCTACATGAAGAAAGGAAAACTCTTATTACTGGCCTAAGCCAGCTAAACAAATGCCTCCTTTTCTTACTGTAGTTTTCACCTATAATTTCAAGCTCAGGCCTACAAAATGACATTTCAAAATTTCTTTTATTTCTGCCAGACTAAAAGCCTAACATTTAATGTATGTTAAGCTGAGATAAAATATACTTTTATATGTCAAAGTAGTAAATACAACAGAGTACAATGGCTAAAGAGTAAAGGTTACTTTAAAAAATAATTTTCTATTCATTCCTAATTTAAGATACACCAATTAATCAACAAACACGTATCACATATTGGATGCTGCAAGTGATTACGTCAGTCCTGCTGGAAATACAAAGGAGAAGAATGATTCAAGTCTACTAGAAGTGGTAAGTCCTATGATATAAAGATAATGAGTAACACATGCTATCAAGTAATTAATAAAACTGCCTCACATTACTCGGGGACTCGCTCTGCCAGGATCTATGCTGTTTTAAGCATTTCATGAGTAATTTCATTAACTACTAACTACATCCTATGAAATAGGTCCTATTGCTCGGATTTCACCCTGTAGCTCCCTACAAAGAGGGAAAGTAAACTTGCCCAAAGTCACATGAAGAGAGGGTATGGAATCTACTTAAATCTGATTCTAGAAAGCTAAACAGCTATACAAACTGCAATCATAGCAACAGGTGGTGCGTTCTAGTTGTTCAGAAGAAAGAACTGTGGTCCGATGTAGGTGGTCTGGAAGAGTATTTAGATGACTAATATTAAATTAAGTGGAGTGGAGGTGGAAAGGATTCAGGAGAGGAATCTTGACTAACCTAATTCAGCAATTTGAGGTTCACAAGAAATAGCTAGAGATTTTTGAAAGCCACTGTAAAGAGTTTTAGAATCTATCTATGGGGACAAAGAAACCACTAAAAGTCTCTTGAACAGGAATATGGTAAAATAAACAGTTTCCCGACAAAAGCTACTTAAACTTTATTGTTCTGGAAAAGCTGGAAGAAAGACCAAATAAGAAGTTACTACAGCAGTTCAGTCAAGAAGACTGTAAGGGCCTAAATGATGACAATGTGAACAGAAGAAAACAGAGGAAGGACAAAGCATGAATTCTACATGACTTCCTGCTGGTTATAAACAACTAGTCAGAGATCTGGGGGTTTTCAATCCCAAATGAAAGGAAGAATTAAGAGAAACCAGACAAAAAGGTGAGTTTCGGAGTAAAAAACAATGAGCAAGGGATGGGGATTTAGCTCAGTGGTTCTGCCGCCTGCCTTGAAGTGCAAGGTCCCTAGTTCGATCCCTGGTACCAAAATAACCCCCAAAACACAAAAAAACAATGAGCAATATTTAGTTAAGCTAAATTTAAGTTCATGACATTCATCTAAGCAGAAGTACAAAGGAAGGAGTTGTATAGTCGAAAATGATGTCAGGAACAGTGAGATTTAGGACTAAATTACATGAGTAATTTAAATGAGATAATAAGGTTTATTTTTTTAAAAACCACTTAAATATTGCAAAGATGCCATTTTTTTTATACAATCAAGGTGACAAGATGTTAGCTGGAAAAACATAAAGAGACGACAAGGAACTAGAAATTAAGACAGGCATAGTCCTGCTCTGACCCCAGTATGCTGGCATTGCGGTTCTCACTCTTACTCCCAAACGCATCTCACCAACATGCAGGTTTTCAGTTCTTCCTCTGGGGACCACCTTCCTAACTCCAGGCTGCCCTCCCTTTTGTCCACTGGTCCTGGATCCTCTGCTCACGGTTTACATACCTCATTAAAGAGATCTCACCCATATTCCTGGTTTCAATTATGAACTACATATGTACCTACAAATGCAGCGTTTACATTTCTCACAACCTCAATCTCCAGCTCCACAGCGCCACTTGGTACAGCAAAGCTGAAACCACCTAATTTACCGCCAGGCCCAGCTTGGTTAAGATCTCACTATCACCTCATCACCTCGTCAGAAAACTATTAATTACCATCCTCACAGTCAACAGTTCGCCAACACCTGTTAAATAGTTCTCTGTCGCCATCCCTTTCCCTCCAATGCCATTGTGTTCAAATTATCAGGATCTCTTGCCCAAGTATTACAACTACCTTCCATTTCTGCCTCGATTCTTGCCCATCTAAAAACAACTTCGAGACACTGTTCCAAAACTTAACCCTGATTGTATCACTCTATCTATTAATAAACTCCTTTGAGGACTTCCTATAACATAGGGATAGAGAAGAAAAAAATTAACTTTATCACAAAATTCTAATTTCTTACTTGCAAAGAAGTCAAAGACAGCTCCTGGAACTTGTGTTGTTGACAGAGGAATAACAAATACACAGATCTTAATTCCTGACTCTCAGAAAAAATGGATTCACTCAATTATGGATATACTCCAAAGGCAGGGTCTTAGAACTATTCCTGAAGCAGAAATTGGATTGGCAGTTATTTTCATGACTACAGAGAATTATTGTGATCCTCAGGGCCGGGCCAGCACAGGATTAAAGACAAAGACTCCAGGGCCAAGCCTTTCACAAGACTGGTCAGTCAGTGAAAAACTCACGTCAAGTGCTCCTGAGAACACTGCAACATATGTAGCTGACACAGAATCGGACCAGGCACATACATGTATTTGAGTGAAAAGCCAAAAGTAATAAAAATCTCCAAAATAGAACAAAAATGTGCATCATTGTCACAAGAAATATCCATTATAAAAGAAGCCCCCAAAACAAGCTCCAATAATAACTGGCATCAAATACTCTGGTTAGGGCAAATATCCAAAACTATCAGCTTTCACCAACTAAATTCCCAAGTGTAAATAAAAGAAGAGATCGTGCTTCTCAGCAAGAGACAAATACCACTAGAAACTACTTTCAGCCATCTCCCAAAAAAAGGGAAAGGGATGAAGAAAACCAAAAAATGTCTTCATCCAAATCAGCAAGTATAGAAATGTTCTCTTTTAGAACAAACACAACCTGCTATAACCTCACTATGGAAAAACAAAGAGCAAAATCTATCTCAGAATGAACCTATGGACACAAAATCAGAAAACTTATTTAGAGATGATGAAGATTTAAAATCCACTGTGAAAAACTCTGACAGTAAATCTGTTTCTACAAAAAGTCTAAGATCAAGAAAAAGAAAAGAAATTGATTTGGCCACAGAAGATGAACTATTGGAGCAGTTGTTCAAAAACTCAAGATGAGAGTTAGAAATTCAAGTGAAAGCTGAAAAACAAGAAGATGTCAACATTAGAAAAAAGCCAAGATTAGATACAGAAACAAATAACAATTTTGATGATAAAATAATACCAGAAAGTGACAAAATACCTCAAGAAAGTGAAGTTGGGAAGAAATGTGAGCTCAAGAAAGAATCACTGTGGTCAACTAAAGAAATATCTAATAATGATGAACCTCAGGACAGCAGCGAGATGCTTCCAAAAAAGTTGTCAATGACTGAACTTAGATCACGGTAGTTAAACTCCACTTACAGAAATCTGTGTGGGATAAATAATGATCATGGTCATCAACTAAAGAATTTCAAGAAATTCAAAAAGGTCACCTTTCCTGGAGCAGGTAAACTTCCACACATCAGTGGAGGATCAGATCTAATAGATCATCATACTCGAAAGAATGCAGAATTAGAAGACTGGTTGAGACAGAAAATGGAGGTAAAAAAGCAACATGCAAAAGAAGAGTCTCTTACTGATGATCTCTTTAGGTATAATCCTAATGTTAAAAGGAGGAGATAATTGAGAACTTTAAAAAGAAATTATGAGCCATCGCCTGCCTCACAAGTGCAAGGTCCCGAGTTTGATCCCTGGTACCAAAAACAGAAAAAAGGAAATTATGAAAACAAGCTTCCCAGCAAGCATTTACTTCAGGCCGAGATACATGAACACAGTGTATGGAAGAGATTTAAGTTTTTGTGGCCCAAATTTGTTAAATAAAATGCACAAAACTCTAAAAAAAAAGAAGTCAAAGAAAAAGGATTTCTAGACAGAGGAATTAGGTCCAAATTAGAATTCTGCCATACAGAATTGTATCTTTTGAGGCAAATTATTTTTTTTCCCCACCTCAGTTTTCTCACAAACCCCTGGGGACTTGGGGAGAAGAACCAGAAGACTATAGAAGATAAATTGTTGCGATACACTAATACCTTGAACTTAGGAACCAGGGAAGAGATAGAGAAAAAAATCCAAAAGGAGAAAAAACTAAAGTTGTTAAGGGAGGGATATACAAGAAACGGAGTAAAACCAACAGGATCATATGAAAATCAAAGGAAATGACATAAAACAAACACACAAAAATCTCAAAGCATTAAATGATAGGTGACTGGTAAGATCAAAAAGAACAATTTCAGGTAGGTGTGGAAAGCAGGAACAAAACTTCAAGTGAGAGTTATAAGATTCAAGCAAAGAGAACTATAAGGTATTCTCTTAGTGAAAGAAAACTAGGATAGACCCAAAAGAAGGGATCATAGGCCCACGGTGAGCATGTCCTGAGCATGTGTGTATTGTGTGTGTGTGAGCACACGCATGCAGAAAGAACAGAGAAACAGAAGTTAATGGAAAAAAGTGACTGAAAATGGAGAAAATGGAAAAACTATGGAGTAAATAAAAGTACAGCTCAGTTTGTCTCAAAGAGATGGAGGGAAACAAACATCTGAAACCAGGAAGGTCCTTCCCCTGCATCCAACATGGCTCTTTGTTCCATGAAGCAAATGCTATCACAGACTTTAATCTAAGCAAAAGCAAACATGACTGTTAGAAAAAACCATAAAATAAAGCTGATGCCTGAAATTGTGCACAGCAAAATTTTGTGTTGATAAAAACTTTTAACATGGTCAAAATAATTGAACAATTAAAAAAAAAAACAACCTGGTAACATTTAAAAACCACATAATATGATCCATGATGAAAGAAATCGATTTTTGTATAAAATTTAGGTCTAAAATTCTGGACATGATTTGACAGCTGTAAGAGTCACACTGATCTGCACCTTTAATCCCAATACTTGATTTTCTTCCTTTACATGTATCCGCACCTAACATACTCTATAATTTATCTGTTTACTGCTGTCTTTCCCAACCAGAATATGCTTCACAAAAGCAGGAATTACTTTTGCTTTATGCTGTATCCCAATGACAATTAAAGTATCTGGCAAAATAAACAATATTGGGGCAGGGATTTAGCTCAGAGGTTTCGCTGCCTGCTGCGCAAGCACAAAGACCAGAGTTTGATCCCCGGTACAAATAAATAAATAAATAAACAAACAAACAGTATTTTTTGAATGAATGAATGACATTAGGGAAGGAGTAAAAAAAATACTGGATTAATAGCTTGAAGACTGGGAAAAACTGAGAATCATCCTCAAGGGACAGATTGCAGACAACAGGAAAGAAGAAAATAGTAGCACTTATCACTGGTGTGGAGAAAAGAAAAAGAAAAACATGGTGATGTTATGGCTTCTCCTTTAGACTTCTGTAAAAAAAATAGGGCCGGGGATATAGCTCAGTGGTTCTACTTCCTGCCTTGTAAGTGCAAGGTTCCGAGTTCGATCTCTGGTACTAAAAAAAAAATTCCTGTAACAGTCTAAGAGCACTTATTAATAGTTTATTTGGGTTAAGCACTATATAAAAGAAAGCAACAAATTACAAAGTTGTCTAAGACCCATAACCCAGCACAATAGCTAAAGAGGAATAATGCATCGCCAACATACTGTTCTCTTGTTTCTGGATCCATCTTTTCATCATTCTTTTTAATCAAGTTCCAGAATTTCCTTAGCTTGGGAGTCTTTTTTAATTCTAATTCCAATCGTGCCTGGATAAGAGATGTGATATTAAATTACCAATAATCTCAACATTTACAAGGACAAAGATTAGATTGACTACTAGAAGGCTTTCTAATATATAAATATAATGTAAAACAATGTAAGCAACATGACAAGCCCTGAACACTAAAATATTAATAATTACATTTTTAAAAATTTCTAACACTAGAGCAGGGGATTTAGCTCAGTGGTGCCACCGCCTGCTTTTCAAGTGCAAGGTCCCGGGTTCAATCCCCGGTAAAAAAAAAATTTCTAACATTAGAACCACTTAACAGTCCAATTACTTAAATATAAGATGATATAAATTGCATATTTTGGGGCTGCGGTTTTAGCTCAGTGGTTCTAGCACCTGCCTTGCAAGTGCAAGGCCCTGAGTTCCATCCCCAGAACCAAAAAATAAAAAAATAAAAAAATAAATTGTTGGCTGGGGATTTAGCTTGGTGATTTCGCCGCGTGCTGCGTAAGCACAAGGACCTGAGTTCGATCCCCGGTATCCCCCCCAAAAAATTAATAAATTGCATATTTTTTCATTAATATGACAAGAAATAGAAAAATGACAATTTTATCAAATTTACTCAATACAAGAACTGACTGGCTGAAATGATACCTGCCCGAGTGATGCACAGGACAGTACACAAACAAATGTGTGAGCTGCCCAAGTGACGCTTGGGGTAAACTAAGTGATTAATAAAAAGTAAGTCAGAAGAAACAGCCTTTTATAATCAAGATTTTGAGCTCAATACTCAAAGTTTTATTTCTAAAATTAAGGATTTAAGTCTGTAAAATATAAACATTAAATACTTGTAAGTATAATCACTGAAGTTTGAAAATATGTCTCAATAATTATAAAAGAACTATCAGAAGTAAATAAGGAAATGTTGCCGCTCCATCAGCATATTCTCTTATGGAACCTAGTACTTTTTTGATATGTGTCGTGTTTTTCTTCCATCAACAAACAGTGCATATTTGGATGTGCAAACACTTGTATGTAGGAAACAGAATTCTGAAAAAAGTATTACACTGAAATTTGATAATTTTAACATATTATTTGTAGTAGTAGCAGTAGTCGCAGTGGTGCTTCATTGGTACTGGGGATTGAACCCAGGGCCTTCCAATTGAGCTACAGTCCCAGCCTATTTTTATTTTCTATTTTGAGACAGGATGTTCTAAGTCATTGAACTGACCAGGCTGGGCTCAAATTTGTAATCCTCCTGCCTCTGCATTCCAGTCTGATGGGAGTAGATAGTTTTAATTTTACTTCCTAAAATATGCTAATTAGGTATGCACATATATCATCCAAGAAAGACTTGAAAAAACAAATCATTAATATTAAAATTGATTCAGACTTTCAGTAACTATATATACATTCTAATCATAGGAAATTAAAAAATCAAGTTTGATTTAGTCTTATCCAAAGATATACATAAGGATAATAACTATACATTGCTAAATTATCTCCCTTTTGCAACAGAAACTACCCTTTTTTAACTTAAAATACAGAAATTAGGTATTAGGATGCCCATAAAAATATTAAAACTTTGAAAACTACACTTATGATTAACTTTTCTAAGCAGGAAAGATTTTTACTTAGCACTTATATATCCATATTCAAGCTACACACTCTAAAATCATACCTTCCACTTACATATATACACATGAGATTTTGAAATTAGATACTTACAGGTTGTAAGCCCATCCACATTGGGAGGGAGATAAGTTGCTGTACTTGACTCCGTATCAAGTCTACTTCCTGTATAAGCATTAAGAAAACTAGTTTATAAATATTCTAGCACTTTTACTAAAGTCTTTACATAGATAATGTACTGCATTAGGAAAATATGCCAGCAAAACTTTCAAATTGGTGATACTGTAATATTTAAAAGTTAAATACTTAAAATTAGCTATTTGCAGATTCCATACTTGTGAACATGCATACCTCCTCACAAAAATATAATTTATAAGCCCAAAATAACTGTCTATAATCACTCAGGTAGCATAGAGACCCAAAATGTTTGAGTTGCCTGCTGTGTACATTACCAGCTGAGGCTAAAGCTGACTGTACTTCACTTGTAGCAGTCATAATACGAAAAAGTGATACTACATTTTATGCATTGTTGTGCCTTTTGTTGGTAATTTCACTGCTTAAAGTGGACCCCAGAACAAGACTGAAGTGCTACTGTTATCTAAAGTTCACGAGGACATGAGGCTCTGATGTGCCTTGCAGAGAAAATACGCATTTGATAATTTATATTCAGGAACGGGAGCGGGAGTACTGTTGGCAGTGAGATCGAGGTTAATGAATCAAAAATACATATTAAGCTGTGCTCGCTTCGGCAGCACATATACTAAAAATATACATTAAGTAAAACTTCTCTAAACAGAAACACACATAAAATAAGATTCTGTATTAACAGTCTGACAAAAATGCTGTGACCTTAACTCTTTTATTTCCCCTAGCAGCTGTGGCTCAGTGTTGGCTTAGTGTTCAAAGCTACTTTATAAAACAAACATAATTGCCTCAAAAAAAGAGCACTAACAACATACTGAATAAGATAAAGCTTTATAGAGTTCTACAATGAACTAGGTTTTAAACTTATTAAATCTGCCACCAAACTATTAATACTGTACTAATTACATCTTATTTTTGTTCAATTTCTGATTTTAAAAAATTATGTCTATTTTTATTTGTTCTGTTTAGTTTAATAAATTCTTAAGCAGGTAACACTGGTATCTACTGGGGTATAAATATTATTCATACCTTTACGAGATCTAAGTGAGGCAGTATATAGAAATAGGCAAAAACCTTCCATCAATCAACATCCAATCTTCGAGATAAGAGAGAAAGCCACACAATCTCTTCCATGGGTCTAAGTGTATTATCAGTTCAGAAAGACTTATCTTTAAAAAAGTCTGTGTACATCTTCAGATAACCACAGTAGGGAAACTCAAATGAAATATTAACTACTGAAAACATTTCATGTTTTTAGAAGATAATCTTACAAAGGATGAAAGCATATCACACACAATCCAAGAATTCGTCAAAGATCATCCACAATTGGCCTTAAAGGTTTTCACTCAAAATACAACTTTCCTGCTGACTTGCTAGTCTGCGTATGAAGCATGACTAAGCATCAAGGAAGCTAAATTAAGTGTGCAGGCTGTGGCACAGATTTCATTACTCATAATCACTAGACTCTGCTGTTTTTCATTTTTGTGCTTTTCCTTAGTGCTCTCAACTCTTAGCATTTTTCTTAAGAGTCTAAATAGGAAAAAGGAGGGATCAAGTCCAAAGCTATTAAAATAGGAAACATATCCTACAAAATGATTTTATTGAGAAGGGATGGAAATCAAGCTTGTAACATTATCCATCATTATTCCCCACTACTATGGATGAAGAGATGGTCACAAAGATAATCTAAACTCAATCTAAACTAATTAAAAAACTCAAAAATTTCTCCAAAACATGAAGTGAAATTACCAAACTGTTGAAGCAATGATCAAGAAAAAGCAGCAGGACTGTCTGTTCATGGAGGGAAAATTCACCATCAGTTTCAGCTAATGCTGCTTTCAGGATACATTTAAAAAAGAATGGGAAGTGGTCTGGCTTCTTCTTAAAAGTCTGAAAATAAAAAAGAAAAATTCATTTTGAAGTGGTTTGGTCACCTACTTTGCTTCCTTAGAAAGAGTTGTGCTCGCTTCGGCAGCACATATACTAGAAAGAGTATCAGTAAGTGTTTTAGGAATCTATTAGCAAAAATACAAAAAGATTACATGTATACATATAAAAGGGCTATTGTATGCTTACTGACATTTAGAGGTAGCAAATCAAAGAGAGGTTCCTGACAAGACTATGAGAAACTTGCAGAAATCTTTAGCTAGCTAATAAAATAATGGCTTTAATTCCATTAAGTTTTTCTTCTGCAGATTATGCTTGTACTTATGTTTTATTTTCTTATTAAAGATCTGAAATGTTTTAATTCCTGACAAAAGAAACTACATCTTTAGCAAAAATTACACTTTTCACACTACAATTAATCTCAGGACAGATTTTCCTGCTTTGTATTAGTTCTTTACTCATAACATCTAAATAGAAATATATACCTAAGCCTCTTTGATCTGTTTTCTCCTTCTATTTTCTCCAATTGTCAAGTACTTCAAATGTGTGGTCTATACTCATTGTTTGCATCCACTTCTCTAGACCAAACCTCCACCTACACCACTCCCACAACTTTGTGATGGATCCTTATCAACACTCAAGTCCTTTTCACTGTATTGTACTGAAGGCTCCACTTTGTTACTTAAACAGCAATGCTCCTAGAGTTCTATTCTCATTCTTCTTCCCACCTCACATTACTTTAATTAGCACTGCCAATTATTTCAAATATACTTCTTTGGTCCACATTTCTCCTCTTTGCTCTAGATCTTCTGATTTCTCTATTAGGCAATATTGTCTAAATACTTGTGGTGGTTAATCTTGACTATCAATCTGATTAGCTTGAGATGACTAGTACGTTAATAAAGCACATTTCTGGGTATGTCATGGGGATAAGACCTCGGGAACCACATCTATATCTGATCCCTGGCCCCTTCTTCTCTGGTACTCTGCTTCCTGGCTTCCATGATGTATGCAGCTTGGGTCCACTATGCCCTTCCACCAAGATGCTCTTGCCTCAAGTCCTGCTGACCATGAACCTCTGAAACTGTGAGACAAAATAAACTTCTCCTCCTTTAAGTTGTGGGTGTCACAAACTTTGTCCCAGCAACAGGAAAGTTGACTGATATAGAAATCTGATATCCAGAAAAGTTCCTGTCACATACTAGACCGTGTGGTTCTGAAGTCTTCAGAACTGGTCTGCAGGAGGAATTTGAAAAGGATTGGAGACGTGGGGTAAAGAAGCCATAGAATATTGTAAGCAAAAACTGATGAGTGATTCTGGTCATAACTCAGAAGACCAAAATGCTGACAGAAATGTGGATCATAAAGGCCACACCCATGAGGTTTCATAGATGAGAATGAAGATGCAATAGGAAACTGGACTAGAAACCATTTGTGTTACATTCTAGCAAAGAATTTGTCTATATTTTGTCTATGCTCTAAGACTTCTAAGTAAAGCTGATTTTATGGACAATGGACTAATTGATATGGCATTCAAGGCAGCCCAATGTTCAAGTTGTGGCATGAGTACTGGTGGCTGCTATTGGCCAGATTTATAGTGAAAATCAGCAACAAAAAGCAAATCAGAAAATTTTGAAAAAAAATTTGGCCTGCAAGAAACCACATGTAAAGTTGGAACCAAAGGAGGTACGGTTGCTGATGAGATTAGTGCCATTAGAAAGGAATCCAGTACACTAGATGAGGAGAGGAAGATGTCTTGAGGTTATCTCAGGGACCAGCAAGAACCTACCCACTGTGTGCAAAATGGTAAACCTTCAATTTGAGAAGAGAGCCCTGGACTGATAAGGGTCACCTAGGGAATTAGTTCCTCAGGATTCATTTCCCAATGGTCAGCCATCCAGCACACAAAAGGCTGCTGCAACCACGATCCAAGGGGGTCTGGCTCCTGCTGGAGGTAAACCCTGGCATTATCTACACGCCACTGATCGTATAGGCATGCAGAATGCAAAAGTTATGGAGTCCTAGAGCCTTCCCTCAGATTTCAAACTAAGGCCTAGGAGGCGAAGCAAAAGTATGTGACAATCAAGAGTTCCTGCCAAAAGCCCTTGAGAAGGTAAAGCAGTAAACTCAGGGTGTAAGGTCAAGGATTCAGTGGAGACCCACGTAAGGTGGAGATGCCAGGAACATACAATGTCTACCAAGGAAAGCAGCAGGCTGTAAGTGAAGCCAGCCCAAGAGAGGCTGTGTGGGCTTCGGCCAGTAAGGTAACAGCAGTGAGGTCACAGATCCTGGACACAGAGCTACAGGACTCAATGTCTACCCTATTGAGTTTTAGTTCTGCTTTGGTCCTATTTTTTCTACCTCCATTCTTCCCTTTCAGAATGGACATATTTGTCCTATGCCAGTGATGATGAACCTTTTAGAGACCAGTGCACAAAGTGCAACTCAAAATGCACTTAATTATTCAAAATACTGAGGTTTTAGTTTAGAAAAAATTCATACATTAACATATTTTGTCTTAAAAAAAAAAATAACACGTTATAGTTTCACCATCACTGCCCTATATCATTGTATCTGTTCACAGATAGAGTTTGCCTTGAGTCTCAGAAGAGACTTTAGATATGAACTTCTGAACAATGCTGGTACTGTCCAGACTCTGGGGAAGGCATTAGTGTGTTTTTAGTTACCTGCCAACAGTTTTATCATGTTAGGCTGAATTATTACTATTGCCTTTATTTGGAGATTAAGTATGGTTTAAAATATGTTTTGGTGTGAGGCTGACAAGGAGTAGAATGGAATGCGTGGTATCTTGTCAACTTGATTGGCTTGACACACACCTACAGGATTCGTGAAACACACTTCTGGGTGTTTCTAGATGGGTAATGGGAGCATAACCTTGGGGACTATATCTGGTTCATGGCCCCTCCCTCTCTATCACTCTTCCTCTGCTCTCTGCTTTCTGGCTGCTATGAAGTGAGTAGCTTTGCTCCACCTCACCCTTCCACCACAGTGCTCTGCCCCATTTCAAACCCACAACAGTGGAATCAGCAAATCATGGACCAAAATTTCTGAAACAATGAGCCAAATGAACCATTTCCTCCTTCAAGTTGTGTATGTCAGGCATTTTGTCTCAGCAACAGAGAAGCTGACCAACAAAATATTACACAGGTAATTTAAACTCAATGTCCTAAACTCCATTTGATGGTTTTGTACTCTCCAAGGTATCCTCAATCCTCTCCTCCTATCTTGGTAAATGGCACCCTAATTTTTTTATATTGAGTTCTCCAAGTTTGGTTGGTTATTGAAAAATAACACCCTTTACTAATGCTACTTCAGTTAACTACCAAATCTAATCAATTCTATTTGCTAAAAGTTGTGGATCTTCTGACTCTGTAAAACAGTACCCCCCCTTTATCCACAGTTTCACTTTCCCTAATTACAGGTGTCTCTGCTCAGTTACAGACTGAAAATATTAAATGGAAAATTTCAGATATAAACAATTCCCAAGTTTTAAATTACACACTATTCTGAGTAGTGTGATAAAGTCTTGCTCCATCTTCCCTGGTATGTGAATCATCCCTATGGCTAGTATAGCCACACTGTATATATTCCCTGTTCATGAATCACCTAAATTAGCAGACTGACTATTGTGGCATGACAATGCTTACATTCAGGTAACCCTTAATGGAATTTAATCATGGCCCTGAAGCACAAGAATACTGATGATAAAATTGGTGACAATTTTAGTCTAGTATATTGTTATAACTGTTCTAAAATAGAAGAACTACTGCTGTTAATCTTTTACTGTGCTTAATTTATAAATGGAACTTTATTATATGTATAGGAAAAAAATATATACAGGCTTCAGTACTATCCTAGGTTTCAGGCACCTACTGAGGACCCCTGTAGATAAGGAGGACTTCTGTATTGTCATTTCTCTATTTCAAACCCTAATCATTAACATGTTCTTTGTAACATGCAAACTGTTCAAGTTATCTGGCTCAAAAAAACTTCCCTCTTCCCTTCTATGCTAGCTTGAAGCAATTTCATGAAATCCCTAGGATCTCTCAGAAGACTTAAGACTCATAGTTAGTACTCTGAGCTCCAATGTGGCTTAAGATTACAGTCACTCAATGAATATTTGAAAGAACTGTCTATGGTTTTATCTTAAAGACTTTAAACTTTATGTCAAACACCTTCTCACTTTAGAGATCACTTTCTCAAAATGTGAAGTACACATGCCTTTTGTTCATTTAAAAAAGTATGACTGGAAGGGAAGGAACCAAACATTCTTTGGTGGCCAAAGAAAACCTACATTTTGGACCTACACTGAACAATCCTCTGTAGAATCTATACAAAAAGAAAATGTTAGTTCATTAGAAATTTCAAAAAGGAAAAATAAATCTCATGCTGGGGACAAAAAGAAAACAGATTACCATATAAACACCTGCCTTGACTTTTGACATTATCTATGTGCACTCATAACTTTCATTCTGCCAGCTCCTGATGTCTTCAAAATCCATGTCACTCTTTGTTTCAAGCACAAAGCAAACAACTCCTCACTCATCATTTTTCAATTCATAGTAAACTGGGCCGGGGATTTAGCTCAGTGGTTCCAGCACCTGCCTCACAAGCGCAAGGTCCAGAGTTCGATCCCCAGTACCAAAACAAAACAAAAAAATTCATAGTAAATTAGTTGGAAGAAAGAGTTAAAAAAAATTATCTTTCAAATACCCACTATTTTTCTTAGTAGTTCACTATTGGGTAATGTTCTGCTCTAATTTATTATCAGTAAGAAGTTCTGCTACTTCATTGTGGCTTAAATATGAAAGCTACAAAGTAACTTAAATGTTACCTCCCATGCAGGGACATTTTCTCTGAACTTCTCATTCACCATACAGCAGATGGACATTAAATAAGCCTTGCTGGACATCTCTGGAGAATAATTCATCCAGAGATAATTTTCAAGATACTGGCTGTAAAAAGTGAAGGGGCACAGAATATTTCATTAATTACCACCATTGCATCACTCACCTAGAAAAACGTAATTATTTACAACCTGCTGAAAGCAGTTTGAAGACCTATACTCATAAAAATATACCTGTAATTTAGGTCAATGCTACCTGCCACAAATTTGTATTAAAAAAACATAACTCTGAAGAATGACAGTCCTATACTTTCCAGTTGAGAAGACAACAAAGGTCATCAACACACCTAATTGCCATCATCAGACCACTGGACATTCCCTTATTTAAGGATCTTTTTATAAAGTAAAATACAAAAATATCTGACGAATATCATTCAAAGAAAACAATATGAAGGATACTTTCACAACTATATGTGTCTAGACATTAGCACCAACTCCTATCAGGAAAAAAACACTTCCAGAAACTAAAGAGAGATTTAATCAAAAATAGGCTTTGTAATACTTAATTTACAAGGTAGTCTACAAAAGCCAGTTCTTAAAGTGATTAAAACTTTCCTCTCCAGATGAGAAAACTCTTATTTTAAGATGCATGGAAATATTCCCAAACAAATTTAAGTATTTCTCATTTCCAAAAAATAATTTAAATCATTTCTTGTCCTTCAAGGTTTATAAACATCAATTACTATACTGGGCTATAAAACTATCTTAACTACTTTTAGAAATACACAAAAAGATGCAGACAAAACTTAAATCACACTTCACCTTTAACTTTATCAAAGCAGTGCCTTTTAACTCACCTAAATTCCAACAGCATTATCTTTCTGATGGCAAACCTAAAAACACGAAAATAATGAACATTAAAAAATAGAAAATACAAACATTTCATGTTCTTAATGCAAGTTTATTTGTAATCTTTTGAAAATTAAGTGACATATCAGATTAATTAATCTGAGATCACAACTGCCAAAAGCTAGTGAGTATCACCTTCCAAAGAAATGACCAATATGCTTTAATTTCATAGGCTCATCTATGTCTCAAATGTGAAAGATGTTTCCCATACTTCCTTAATCTTGACAGTAAGCCTAAAATACTGAAGAATTTTTTTGTAGGAAACGTCAGATATTTATCTTTACCATAGTCTTTCTATAATAAAATTAACTTGTTTTATATGAATAAATGATGCTACAGTCATGGGGCACCCCTCCAAAGGCAGATTTAAATGGCCACTAATTTAGTTTCATCACTTTGCAATATCAGAAATAAAGTAGCTGGACGAGAACACTGCTACAGATAATAGTTTCCAGCTTTGAAAATTAAATATATATGAATTATGAATTTGTATATCCCAGGACATCATAATCTTGTCAAAATCCTAGCCCACTAATTTCTGATCTCTTAGTTTGCCTAAACAAGTTACTAAGAATGAAGGTCTTTATTATGCAAAAGCACAAAGACAGGAGAGTACAAATAACCCCTTGCTGATTTACTCCAGATCTCCAGCTCAAATAAAGGTACACATGTAAGATATAAGATATAACTACTCACCTAGGCAACGAGACATCACATGAGAAGGTACATATGAAAGTTATAACAATAATAACAAATATCAATTTTTTGAAAGTGGATTTAGGTATTCTGTAAATTACCTATATTTTCTATGGACATACACTATATCTAACACTGTCAAAAACTTAACATTGGGACCAGGAATTTAGCTCAGTGGCACCACGCCTGCCTCACAAGAGCAAGTCCTGAGTTTGATCCCTGGCACCAAAAAAAAAAAAAAAAAAAAAAAAGAACTTAACATGCATTTCATTGTATCCTTCCCTAGTTCCATAATTATGTAGAACAAAGTAGGTCCATTAACTATCAGTAACCTCATTAAGACTAATAAAGATAAGAGAAGGGAAACATGCAAAGGAACTCCCATTGCTGCTGTAATTACCCTGCTTCCTGTCTTGGGACATGGTTGTATGAAAACACTGGGGCAGGAGGTGGCCTCCCTGCAACCACATAGGAAAAGACAAAAACTACAGGAAGACAATGACAAGGGCCCTGCCATTCTGAACTTCTGAACTATCTACTTCAGAACTGTTAAATGAATAAGTAGTAAATATAATAGTGAACAAAAGCCAGCCACAAGAGTATATATTTATATTCTTTCATTTACTTCAAGTTCAAAATAAAGCAAAAACTAGTGTTCATTTTTCATACACGCAAAGGAACAAGTAGGGGACTTCTGGGACACTGGCAACAGTTCAGGTTTTTCTCTCTTATTCCAGGTGGTTGTTAAACATTAGAATTTATAGGTTTATGTATTTGTTTTATGGCATTTTTGTTATTATAATTCATAGTTTAAAAGTCTACTTACATTTTAAATAACTGGCAAAAGTAAATTGCTTCTTAAGTCACTTTTTTTAGCGTAAGAACCACTTGGATAGATTCATAATACTGCTAATAATCACACCAAAGTGTCTAACTTAAGAGACTTCTGGGGGAACGGACTTTGTCTTACTAATTTTGAAGAGAGTATTGCGTAAGAGTCAGGAAACCAGGGTTTAGTATCTGACTGTGTCTCCAACTATGGGGAAACATCATAAGCAAGTTATTTGACCTCTGTATACCTCAGTCTCCTCGTCCACAAGGTGAACAATAGTCATATGATTTTATGGTTATTGTGGAGACCAAAGAGCTACAATATGTAAGACATCTAAGAGAAGGTGGCTCACAGAAAGCACTGAAGTAACAATTACTATTTTTTAATGTTTTAAAATCGAAGTTGGATAAAAATACATTAAGACAAGCTTGCCGAATATGACAATGGCAAGAACAGCAAAAAGGGCATCAATTTTATAATATACCACAGATTAACTGGTTGCCTGGATAAAAATGCCTTCTAAAATTGATCTGATTTTAAGATCCTAAAAGTAAAATTATTACAAAATTATTAAGAACTGATTAATTTACTTCCCTTCTGGAAAATAGGCTTGATGTGTAAAAAATGTATATAATGAGTACTTTACTCTAACGCATAACACTACAAGCTTACTAAGTACTAAACTATAAATTGTGTATTTTCATAGCCTACTAACAGGTTCATAAATACTACAAGCCATTCTTCCAATACTGAAGATAAGAGAGCTCAACAAACATTTTCCTCAGGCACTAATGTAAAACACTCATCATTTAAGTTTTTAAATGCATACTCCAATTTATGTGCTACAGAAATGGTCTTAAGTATTCAAAAACGTGTAAGATTAGAAAATGGCTATTGTAAGTATTGTAAATCTTTTTTAGTCCCATCAATGATAGTTAAGAAATAAACAAATAAATTAACAATGCAGCCCAGTCTCCCCTCACCATGATAAAAGATAGATATATAGATATAATATAATGTGGTATACAGGAGATGTCTAGGATCCTTTTAAAAAATCTCTGGTGGGTGTTAGTTATTTTGTAACAAAAATTATCTTTGGGGCCAGGGATTTAGCTCAGCGGTTTCACCGCCTGCTGCACAAGCGCAAGGACCTGAGTTCGATCCCCAGTACCAAAAAAAAAAAATTATCTTTGAGGAGAAATACTAGTAGAGAAAATTTACATGAAAAATAACTAAACCGAAACTAACACAGTATTACTATCCAGAAGTGTGAAAACCTCTTCTGAAGATTCAATGTAACTGTCACATTGATATTCTCTTAATATAGAAGAAAAAAGAATCCTAGATATGCCCTAAATACCACATCACATCTATATATCTCTATCTATCTTCTATCGGGGGGCTGGGGGATCCTAGAATGTGTCTATCTACTTACCTTTAGTCAAATTTCCTCAGGCAATTTTATGGACACTCACCCTCAGACAAAGTCAGAAAGCTGCTCAAATTTCCTATCTTTAGAGAAAGTTTGTCTGATCACTCTATCTAAAGTAGCAGCCCTGTTACTATCTCCCAACTAACTTTAAGTTATAGCATTTAGTGTCTCCTGAATTATATCACAGCTGTACATTTTTGTGGGTCTCCCCTGCTAGAATGAAAGCTCTAAGAGGGAGGGGACTTTATCCATTCTGTTTACTGTTTTACTTTTGACACTGAAATGATGGTGGATTCAAAGTAGGTTCAATCCACTCTTTTCGGAGTTGTATACCTAAATACCCAGCTACTTATTCTACACTTCCATCTGCATGGCTCTTAAGCATCTGGAATTCAAGACACGCAAAACTGAACTGATGATCTATACCCAAGCCTATCCCAAACAATGAAGGCACTGTCAGTAATGGCACTGTTAATCACCCAGCAACTTAAGCAAAACATTTTGGAGTCATCCTTGATTCTTCCACTATTTTTACCCATTGCATCTAACCATGCAGTCCCTTTACTTACACCTTTGTCAAATTGGCAAATCTCCTTCCTAACTTAGCACACAAGTCTGAACCATCATGATCTTGATCTGACTCCTACAATACCTGTCTAATCTCCTACCTCTTGCCCCCTTCAAATTAAAATTCTCTTTGTCAAATGTCAGCATTGTCCTAAAAGCTCTTCACTGGTTTTCCATTGCTTTTCAAATAAAGAACAAAATTCTTAACAAGGCCTTGATCCTGCCTATCACTACAAGCTCTTGAATCAACCATTAAAACAAAAAGAGTCTCCTATTTTAACACTGTCCTAATTTTGCCTTCAAGATACTTAGCAAAATATACCTTTTAAGAGTCAAACACATGAAAAATATCAAGTACAAGATTTAATGAAATGTGTAACATTCATATATTTAGTCAACCACCTTTTTAAAATACTTGCTGGGAAACAAGCATCAAGCCTGCCAATCTCAAGTTTACCCTGACCACAGAGACGACCATGAAGAAAATAGACAACAACACACTGGCGTTCATTGTGGATGTCAAGGCAAAAAGCACTAAATCAAACAGGCTGTGAAGAGCCTGTTTGGATGATGCCAACAAAACTGAGAATATCTAAAATGAACCCAGCTAGTTACTTCTAAATATATATATATATATATATATATATATATATTTCTCCATTAAAAAAACTCACCAAGGATATATACCTACGTGTGAATGTATGGAACAAAGTTCAAGGTATGTTAATTTTTTTAAAAAACAGAGACTAGCATACAAAGTATACATCCTTTTGTGTGGGGAGGGACAATGAATAGAAAAGATACACAAAGAGAGAAACTGGGGGCTAAGGGACAGGGAAGAATATTTACTAGTTTATTCCATATATTGTTCAAAAAAAACTATTTCTTTGATTTTTAAAATTATGTATTTTATATATTATGCACATATTATTATTTTGATTTTTTTTTACTTTTATAATTTTAATAATGTTTCTTAGAATTACAAGATACGATCAGAAATTCAGTATAACTGAGATGGAAATAAAATTTCTGTGCTTACTTTCCCTCACATTCTTTCAAAAAAGAAATAAACTCTTGAGGCCAGGGATTTAGCTCAGTGGTTTCGCCACCTGCTGCGCAAGCGCAAGGACAGGAGTTCAATCCCCAGTACCAAAAAATATATATATAAAAAAAAGAAATAAACCTGGGTTTAGTCCCTCTAATCTGAGCCAAACAACAGAAGGGCAAACAAATTATGACTCTAGCACCTACATATAACATTTTTCTAGCCACCACTGTCTCAATGAGCAATACAAAAGAGAAAAAGGCTTCAAGTTATGACCACTGTGAGAAGCTCGGATGAGATCCAACTTGGTCTACCCACAATCTCAATGTATAAAAATTAAACTCATTCCTACCTGGATTTGACAATTTCTTTCTCATATATATCTTCAATTACCTGTTAGCAAAAATACAAAAGCATTTAATATCTCAAAAAACTTTTTTTCTATACCTAAACTGATAGTTTTCAATTACTGAGATCATATATAATAGAGTATTTTAGGACAGATGTCAAATATTAGTGCTACTGAAATAACACTTAATAGATTTTTTAAAATAATCATATATGCAGAAAGCAAACTAGAAGAAAAAGGCCAATCAAATCTCTATATTAAAACAGAGCCCTAGAATATTCATAAAAATGATGTGCTATATTTCTAGGGAAAATAAAAATTCACAAGATCATGATACTTTTTAAAAACTTAAAAGTATAGAGCTGGGGATGTAGCTCAGTGGCACCGCACTTGCCTGGCAAGCACAAGGTCCTGAGTTCAATCCCCGGTACTGGAAAAACAACAACAAAAAACAAAATAAAAACTTAAAGTAAATTAAATGTTCTCAGTCTCCATCTAAGAATCATAACAACAGGCTTTCAAAAGTCAGACAGATGGTAAATTAAAGATATGAAGACAGTATGTTCCACTACCTAAATGCAAATGAAAAAGCTGAGAATTCATTCATTTGCGTTAGGCTGGACAGACTCTGGAGTTGGAAGCCTGATGCAAATCATATCCTGGTGATGGACATGATCCTGGGGCAGGTGCCTGATCTCTCTTGTATCAGCTTCCTTAACCATGAAATGGATGCAAAAATACAAAATACCAAACAAGGTTGCTGAAAATAAGACAGAGCATATCAAGGCTGCAAACCCCAGCACATGATGAACCTTTGGTAACAGTCACCAGCTGCAGAGGCAATAACAATGCTAGTGTTAACAGAGGGGAAAAAAATCTGTAAAATGATGAAGTGTTTTAACATGGGATAACATGATACAATACAGTAACTATAATGTCTTTTAACTGCTTATTATAGTTCTGTCTAGATGTACCCCCAAAGACTCATGCAGTCATAAGTGGGGCTTTTCAGAGGAGGCTGAATCTAGAGTGTGTGATGTGAGATTGATTCATGGTGCAATGCTAGGATTAAAGGTGCTAGGATTAAGGGTGTGAGTGCTACCAGCCCTGAGGGGTAGTGGCCTGGATAAAATATAAGGGACAGAAAGAGGCTTGTTACCACTGGGTGCTTTGCTTGCTTAGCTGTCTTCTGCCCACCATAAACTGTTTCTCCTCTGCCATGCCACCCTGCCTCAGAGCCAGACTAAGGACTGAAACCTCTACAAGCTGTGAACTAAATAAACCTTTCCTCCTTTAACTTTGAGTATTGGGTATTTTATCTCAGCAATGAGAAAAAGTAACTAAGATGCTGCTCTAAGTGTACCTGTCAAATAAATATGAGGGTGGGGGAGGGAGGGAGGTTATGAAGCAGGCACATCTAAGTCTGGATGAATTCTATTATTGCTTTTCTTTTTACAAAAACTCAAATTAAATAATACAATTTTAATCATCTTTAAATATTAACTTGTAATACACTGCTGAAGATATGAAGAGATAATTTCACCTAAGATTATCTAATATTCAATCTGGATGAGGTGAGTCTCTAAAATTCTTTTTTTTTTTTTGGTACCGGGTATCAAATTCGGGACCTTGTGCTTGGGAGGCAGGTGGCAGAACCACTGAGCTAAATCCCCAGCCCTAAAATTCTTAATCTAATTAGGTTCAACTCCACCTAGTAACATCAGCATATTTGTTATTTTATAAAAAGTTACTCTAAGGACCCCTGGCCTCAACACATACAAATACAAAACATATTCAAACATCATGTAACAAGATATAGCAATCTGCTGATAAACAGTGTATATATATATATATATATGCCATTTTTATGAATATCAACCTCATGAATGAAATAGGATTACAGGTAAAACAAAAATATATTTATAAATGAAATACTTAAGCTTAGTGTAAGAAATTTTAAATTAGTTAAGTTTTACCAAGGGTGCCTAAAACATCAAAATTCAGTTTATAATGGCATACTTTAAAGTTTCAATCTTCTTATTTAATGATATGCAACGTCAATATCTATTTCATATAAATGTCTCTTGGAGATGCTATTCCAATGAAAACAACCATACATAAGGTATGGTGGCTCACACCTGTAATCCCAGCACTTAGGAGGCTGAGGCAGGAGGACCACCATGAGTTCAAGGCCACCTTGGGTTACACAGTGAATTTAAGGCCAGCCTGAACTACAAAGTGAGACCCTATGTCAAAAACAAAAACCCACAACTAAAAAAACCCCCATATATTTAGAAATTTTTCTTTTCATTAAAAACTGTTTCAATTAAGCCATAAGTCCATTCCTTTATATTATTGTCCTTAGTCATATATTCGCCTATATTAGACAACCCTTCCACCATTATTATAGACTTTCATATCTCTTTATCAAACTAAAAATAAAAGAAAGCAACCAATTCCATCCTAAAAGACTTGACAAAAAACTTCTATGAAAATTTCTGTATTTACAAAGATATTCACTACAGGGTAATTTATAATCATAATGAATTTTAAATAATCAAGGAATCTGAAAATAAATTATATATACACATTTTGAAAAAACAAAACAATTATACGAGTTCTATCTGGGTAGTGATTCTTTCTTGTAACTTTAACTAGTTTGATAATCAAAACCTATATTATACACTTTTTTAAAAATTATGGAAAGTTTGTTGAATTAACCTTTAGAAAAGAGATACAAAGAATATAATTATTCAAAAAGTATGTTGTAACCCAAAAATACTTACCTTTATATCAAAAGGTGATTTTTTCTTGATGTGAGGAGCCCAGTATTTACATGCTAACTGTAAAAGTAAACAATATGAGCAGTAAGTTACATTTTCACGCCACCACAGAGCTGGAAGGCTCAGATCACTTAGCAAAGCACTGTTTCTTAGCAAAGTGGTTACTAGTCTAGGGTGACAGAGAGGTTCTAAACGGACTATGCTGGCAGGGGCTGGTTAGAGCCTTGGCCCCAGTCTATGAAAGTTCCAATGGGACTGTACACTGCACCTTGCCACTGTGATTCAAAAAACAAAACAAACAAACAAAAACCTATCTTTCCAGCAACTTCTAGGGTAACAGTACAGCTCAGTAGATAACCATGAAATCAAACATCTTCAGCATGGTGATAAGGATACCCAGGTCTAGAAAGATTAAGTGATCTGCCCAATATTACAATTAGTTAATAGTTAAGCAAGTACTAAAAACCAGATTAAAAATCTTTATGAATATGTAAAAAAATACATGTTTCAACCTTTAAATGATTACTATAGACCCAGATACACAAACTCTTTTAAAAATTTGTAGTCTATGAACTGCCATATTTCAGCAAATTCAGTTTCACTTAGAAATTTAAACACACACACCCTCACAGATATATATATAGATATATATATATATCTATATATATAGTCTCTCCAGATATTGACATGGATTGTATAATATTCAAGAAACATATTCTTACTGATTTTTTTTTAAAAACTAAAGTACAGAGCTGGGGATTTATCTCAGTGGTTCTGCCACCTACCTCGAAAGTGCAAGGTCCAGAGTTCTATTCCTGGTACCAAAAAAAAAAAATCTAAACTACAATCTTTTTAAAAATAGAAAACTCTGGCAAACACAAGATATTTATATATTTATAAATCTGAATGCTTACTTATCTTTTTCCTTATCTAAAAGAAACACTGCAGTAATGGTGCCTATGTCTTCTTTACTTGTGTAGCTCAGCTCCTAACACAATCAACATCTTTAAAAGAGCGGGGCCATGGATTTAGCTCAGTGGTTCCGCGGCCTGTCTTGCAAGTGCAAGAGTTCGATCCCCGGTACCAAAAAGAAAAAAAAAAAAAAAGCCCCTCAATTAGGACACCGGCCTCAGGAAAAGCATCTAAAAAAACGTGCCCTCTTACAAGACACTTTCCAAATCAGCAAACACTCTGCCATAGAATATCTTCACCTCACCCCTATTTATTCTGTGGAACTGTCATTTCCTTGTTCTGCCCCTTGAAGACCTCACAAACTCAGCAATCTTCTCCTTGGATCACACCTCCAAAGAACTAAGTCTAATTTGTCGGTAAATTCAGGGACTTACAAATAAAAATGTTAGCCCTAACTTCTGACTTAAACTACTTACTGTAAATCTATCTTGAGTAACAATCTAGCAATGTTCATTAAGCATTTATCATCTTTTTCTGGGGGTCTAATCCATCTCTCAGATACCATGCCCCTCAAGGACATCTGCCTATCTCTAAACTCTTCAGTCTCGTGTAAACCAAACAAACGCTTTGCATTCTCCACTTAGTACAGCTACAACTGCAGATTATTCAAAATAGTCCCTACTGAAAGACAAAAAATACTCTAAACAAAAATAGAAAAAAATGCTCTAAACAGCATAAAAAATGTGAGGTCATAAAGTTCAAACCTTTGATCTTTAAATTTTAATTTAGCAATCTCATTTGTTCGATAGGTAATTAAAAGCACCTTCTCTAATTCTGTTCTCAAAGTACTTCCCTCATATTTCTATTCTGTCATTTCTCATATTAAACAATGGCAGTTCTTTCTATCTCTTAAAAATCTCCCAGAAGAAAAGGACTACCTTCCTTCGAAGCTTAGAAGCACCCACACATTATCTGGCAAATATCCAGTATTAATGTTTGCTACTGTGGCCCAAGACTGCCAAGAACCTCCATTCCTTCCACTACACCTTAAGCTGTATAGTATGTCTGTTCATTAATTCACTCATCCATTCATTCAACCAGTACAACACCAGGGGCTGGGAGTACACAAGAGAATAAAAGAGACTTGCTCCCTAGATACAGCTCTCACAATCTAATGCAGGACAACATGTTCTCTAGGTTTTATCATTTAGTTCTACAACTTCACATTGGGTCAATAATTCCCAAATTTATGTTCAAGCTCAGGTCTTGCCAATATTCTCTAGCCTCACACATTCAACTGGCTTCTCAATACTTTCCATTAAATGTCTAGTAGGCACCTCACCCTTAATGTGGCCAAAACAAAATGCTTGATTTTTCCCACTATACCTTCTCCTTTCCTGGTCTTCCTCATCTTACAAAATGTCTAAACCACTCACCCAGTTGTTTCAACTGTCCTTAATTCATCTTTCCTCCGCTCCTTCACAATACATAACTATCAAGTACTACTGCCTCCAGTTTCAGAATATAACTAATGCACTTCATCTTTAAGAGTAGGGGCTCCCTCATCTCTTACCTGTACTAACCCTATTGCTAACCCTATTACTACTTTTGCTCCCTCATGCCTGTCCAATTTCCAAACTTTAGCCACAAGGATCTTTCAAAAATATTACTCACCAAATTATACTTCTTAGCCTCCAAACTGTACATATAATCTGGTCCCTATACATTGTCCTATCCTCATCTCATACCCTTCTCACTCACTTTTTTTTTTGAGACAAGCTCTTGCTATGTAGTGCTTTGAGCTCACTATGGTAGCCCAGGCTGGACTTGAACCTGTGGCGATCCTTCGGCCTCAGCATTCTGAATGCTGGGGAGTGCTGGGATCACAGGTGTGCACCACCATGCGCAGTCTCCCTCTCATTTCTTACATTCCAGCCACACTAGCCTTCTCCACTGTCACATCCTGAGGCACTCACACTTACTACGCTCTGGACCGTTTCCTTGTTCTTCCCAAAACTTGCCCCTTCTTTGCAGTCAGGTGTTAGCTCAAATGTTAACAGAGAGACTGCTTTTTATACACTCTATCTGAGCCACTGTCACAGCATCCTGTGTCATTTTCCTTAGAGCACTTATTAATAATCTCTGAAACTATAACCTGGCTCTTCCTTCTAAAAATGTGAGCTCCACTAGAGCAGCCAACCAATTAGTTTTACCACAAAAATACAGGTATATGGGGAAAGGGAGCTGTGGTGTAGTGTAAGACGTCATTAAAAAAAAAAAAAGCCCCTCTAAAAGCCGGACGTGGTAGTACATGCCTGTAATCCCAGCACTCGGGTGGCGGAGGCAGGAGGATTGTTTGGAGTTTGAGGCCAACCTGGGCTAAACAGCGAGACTTCCAAAAAACAAAAACAAAAACAGAAGCCTCTCTAAAATGTAAGAGAATGAAAATAAAATAAAAGAAGATGGGTTAAAGTAAGGAATCCACACAGGAAACGATGAAAATTCAGGAAGTGAAATAAGGCATGGCACATTCAAATAATTGCAGCTCATTATAGTTAAGGGAAGGGAGAGGAAAGAGAAGAAACTGAAGGTATAAACACAGAGCAGATCACATAATGCTTTGAAGTATTGCAGTCATTATCCTACGGGCCATCAGAGCTGTGTAGATTTTAAGAAGACAAGTGACGTGATCAGTTTGCACTTGTGGTAACTCAAGACAGCAGCAAAAAACATGGCTGGAGAACAAGAGGAAAGACAAGATGACAGGTTGGTCCAGGCAAAAAACAGTAACCTGACTCAGGGTTACAGAGGCATAAAAAAGCCTCTGTATTTAAGAGATACTTAGAATGCAGAAATGTGGGCATTAAGGGAAAGGGAGGACTCAAAATGATCCCTAGGCTCTGCCTCGGCAAATCTGAGACAGGAAGGATAGAAAAAAGAAGCCATCGAGGGACTGAAATACTTATACTCCCACCCAATTACTAAGTAACTAATAAGGATTAGGGATGTTGCGGAAGGCTACAAGATTGTTTCTCCAGTCAAAGACAACTATGGCTCACAATGCAAGACAATTAAGACATCTCTTCATAGATGGATCTACTAAATAACCTTGTCAGATTATCATTCTGCTTGAAAATCTAGGTTAGTCCACGGCCGGGAAAATGCCTACTCCTCCCTCAAGACTAGCTTTCTTGCCAATCTCAGATAAGACTGTGACGTTTCGTCCTCTCTGAATCCACTCCTTCTTCGACAAAGTCTCAAATAGCAAAACTACACAAGGAGTTTTCTTTGTATATCTTTCCTGGACAGTGAACCCCTGGCTGGGCGATTTCTTTCATCGTGTTATTCCCAGCACCTAGCGCAGTGGCCACCACATAGGACATATCCAGCAAAAACACTTCAATGAATGAAACAGCCAACAAACGCATTCTGCAGGCTCCCAATTCAGGAGACTATCCCACTCCAGGCCTCGGGGCCTCGACTTCCTTAGCCCCTACACACATACACACACGCCTGGCCGAGCTTACCTGTGTTACGAACTCCGCGTTGATCTGGGACACCGTAGGGGCCACGATTTTCTTGGGCTGCGCAGGGGCCGCCATCGCTGCACTCTCCTTCCACTCCGGTGGAAAATGAAAGCACTGCCGGGAAGCAGGGGCCCAGTGCACTTCCAAGTATCACCTGCCACGCCGAGGCCACCACCGAGATCCGCGAGCGCAAACGTCTCGTACGCACAGTCCCACCAAAAACCAGCACAGCGGTACCCGCGCTCCTCGGAAACGGAACAGAGTGGGGCCGGAAGTCAGTGCAGACGTTGTGAGTGAGCTAGAAGGCCCATGGCTTCGCCCTCCTCACTCGCTCGCCCCCTGCCGGTTAGCCAGAAGAAAACACCGGAGCACAGAATCTGGATGACCGGAAGGGCGTCCGATGATGGTGTTGGGTGAGAGTTTCTTGTGATTAAAGGTCGGGGTCGGAGTACTGGGCATTGTGGTTTCTTTCAACCCTAAGGGAAACAAAGGTGTAAAAAAAAATACACTAGGAATCCGAGGCCTTCTTTTAACTCTTTAACAGCTTTATGTTGGTACAAATTGATACGTTTTGACATAGTAATACATCCATGAAACTTTATATAAATGAAATATCATAGTATGTACCTTTCTTCTTCTTTCACCCAACAAAATAATTTTGAGATTTGTCCATAATTTTGCATGTAACATTCATTCACTTCTTTTTTGGCTTACTAGTATCCTATTTTTTAGACATACACAGTTGCTTAATGTGTTGATAGACATTCGTGTTGTTCCTAGTTCTTGGTCATTGCAAATAAGGCTCCTATGAGCATTTATGTATAAGTATTTATGAGGGCACATTAATACCTAAAAGTGAAATGGCTAATGATATGATAGGTGCATGTTTAACTTTTTAAGAACTTGACAGATTTCCAAAGTAATTGTACATCAGTAACAGATAAGACAGTTTTTTTCTCATCCTCACCAACAATTAATATGATCAGTTTATAAAATTCTATCCATTTTCATAGTATGTGATGAATCCCATTGTGGTTTAATTTACATTTCTCTAATGAATAAAAATGTTGAATATCTTTTTGTGTGCTTATTAGCTGTTCATATACTTCTCTTTAGAGAAGTATCTGTTCATGGTTTTTTTACTTGTTTCTTAATTGGATTGTTTGTTTTCTTGTTCCTGAATTTGAACGCACACCCTTACCATTCACAAAGTAATATATAGATTAAGCATCTCTATTAAACTCTTCCTGAAAGAACACAAGCAGGAAACTTTTAACACTATTGCCCCCAAGGAGGAACAGAGAGGAGAAAACAGGAATGAGGATGGCTTATTTATATATATATATATATATATATATATATATATATATATATATATATATATATCTCAATCAAAAACAATGTGAAAGAAGAAACAAAGTGTCTGTAGGCCTGGAGATTACAAGTATAAATCTAGTCTTTTTTCTTCTACCTTTTATTGTACAAAGTTTGTTTATAGAACAGACATGTGGATCAATGGAACAGAATAGAGGATATAGAAACATCCTCAGCCACATTCAGCTATTTACCTTTGAAAACGGGGCCAAAAGCATACATCGGTGGAAAGATAATCTATTTAACAAATGGTGCTGGGAAAACTGGATATCTGCTTGTAGAAGACTGAAGCTTGACCCATATCTCTCACTATGTACTAAACTAAAATCAAAGTGAATAAAAGGACTAAAATTAAAACAGAAACACTGAACCTACTGAAAGATAAAATAGGTATGACTTGAAGTCATAGATGTAGGAAAGGATTTTCTAAACAAAACCCCAGTTACACAAGAAAAAGCAGGAAGAATCAACAAGTAGGATTACATCAAATTAAAAAGCTTCTGCACAGCAAAGGAATCAGTAGAGACAACCTACAGAATGGGAAAAAAATTTTGCCAGCTATTCCTCAGGACTAATATCTAGAATATACAAAGAACTTTTAAAAATGACACCAAGTTCAATCCCTGGTACCAAAAAACAAAACTAAACCCAAAAAAATGAGATATACTATACAATACAGTATAGAGATACTATCTAAGGGGACTAAAATGCAAATTAAAACAATGCTAAGATTCTATCTTATATCAGAAAGAATGGCAATCATCAAGAAGTCAAAGAATAACAGATCCTGGCACCACTGCAGTGAAAAAGGAACCTTCCTGCATTGTTGACACTGTTGAGCGGGAATGTAAACTAGTACAACCATTATAGAAATCAACGTGGTGATTTCTCAAAGAACTAAAATTAGAAATTCCACATGACCCAGCTATTCCCCTTCTAGGTATCTTCCCCAAAAAGCTAAAGACATCATACTACAGTGATAAATGCAAACCAATATTTATAGTAGTACACTTCATAATAGCTAAATCCTGGAAGCAGCCTGTATGCCATCAACAGATGAATGGATAAAGAAAATGTGTTATCTATACACTATGTAATACTACTTGGCTATAAAGGGGATAAGCTTGAGACATTTGTAGAAAAATGGATGTACCTGGAAAATATAATATTGCATGAAATAAATAAGACCCACAAACTTAAATACTGTATAGTATCTCTCATTTGAGTAAGGCAAAGTACAAAGATCATAATAAAGGATGGATAGAAGGAAACAAAGGAGTGGATCTCTTGCAAATTGGAAGGGGTCCAGGAGACCAAGTGAGAGGGGAGAAGGGAAGGGAAGGGAAAGTAAGAAGAAATAAGATATGCCATGTACAGGAACCTAATAACCTCAGTGAACATAAACATGAGCTAAGAATAATAACAAGAATGAACATGGAGAAAGGGGATTTTAGAAGCAGAGGGAGGCAGTGGATGGGAAAGGGAAGGGGATTTTTTTTAAAACCATATTATGTATATGTACCTACTCCCAAAGATGAACGTAAACTTCATGTACTAATAAACTTTTTAAAGTTTGGACTGGGGATGTAGCTCAGTGGCACCGTGCTTGCCTGGCAAGCACAAGGTCCTGAGTTCAATCCCATCCCTGCCTGGCAAGCTCAGCACCACTCAGCTAAATCCCAGGCCAAAAAAAAATTTTTTTAAGCTTTTTAATTTTATACAGCTAGGGATAAAAATTTGTATGATCAAAAAATTGTATGATCACAATTTTAAATATAACAGATTTTGAATATATAACTACTAGCATTTTATTTCCAGAAGTAGAGTCTATATATAAACAGTAAAATAAGATTTTCTAATGGTTTTAATGATAACTTTTTTTTTTTTCTCTTTGGTGTATGACTTTATTCAGAGAATGCAATGCTTTTGAGATTAATCCATGTTGGTATACAGCAATAGTTCATTTCTTGTTTGTTGCTAATCATATTACATTATATGGATATGCCACAATTTTTTTATCCCTTTATGGCTCGATTGACATTTATTTTCAGTTTGGAACTGTTAGGGATAAAGCTTTTCTGCATATTGACATACGTTTTTGCATGGACTTATGTTTTCATTTCTTTTTTTTTGTATTAAATTCTTTTATTGGTACATTGTAGGTATACAACACAATTACATTTCTCATTGGGAATTGTACCTTTACATAACGCATCTTGGTTCTTATTTTTTCCCCATTCCTAGCCCTCCCTTCACACCCTCCACCCTTCCCTATTTACAAAGACTTTATTTCCATTTTTTCCTTTCCCTTGTTTCCTTTCCCCTGCCCCTCCCACTACCCCTACCCCTTTGGACCTTTTCTTCCTATTTTGCATTATCGATTATTCATTCTAATCATAGGTACGTTTTAGGTATACAGTATAATGACATTCATCATTGGAAATTTGCACCTTTACATAGTCTCTCTTGGTTCTTATTTTTCACCCTTGCCCAGCCCTCCCTTCAACCCCTCCAGTCCTCCCTATTTACAAAGATTTTGTTCCTATTTTTCCATTTTCTCATATTAATCCCATTCCCTTCTATCCTTTCCCCTAGCCCTCCCACTTCCTTCCCCTTTGCCCCTTTTCTTCCTATTTCACATTACCTATTATACATTTAGTCCTTATTTACACTTTCAGTTTCTCACACCAGAGAAACTATTCGGTATTTACACGTGTGTCCTATTTATTTCACTTAAGAGTATTGCCTCAATGTGCATCCACTTAGCTATAAATGTCTCTAATTTCTCATTTTTCATGGCTGAGTAGTACTCCATTTTATAAAAAAAACCACATCTTCTTTATCCAGCCTCCAGTTGCTGGGCATTTGGGCTGTTTCCAAGTTTTAGCTATTACAAACTGTGCTGCTGTGAACATGGGTGCACATATATCACTGTGGTATGATTCTTTTAATTTTGGGGGGAAGAGCCCCAGCAGTGGAATAGCGGGGTCAAATGGGACGCGTGGACAGACCTGCCTGTCTGCAGCGGGCCGACTTGGCATCTTAATGTTAACTCTTGATACATGAACATAACTGCAGAGATTGTATTTTTCATCTGTGTTACTTGTAGGATAATCCCTTGGAAGCAGATCATGCTGGGGAAGTTAGTAGACAATAAGGACTGAGGTCTTGAAAGCTAGGGAACAGAGACTGTCTTATTGTAAAATACCATAGGAAACCACTGGTTGAAAATTACTTTTAGAAAATGAATTTTCAATGGTATTTAGAAAGGTTAGAGTAAGTAACATGAGCATGGGACTACAAGCTGGGTAACAATTGAAAATCTAAGACCAATGTTAAAAGTCCTAAATTTAGGTTCTGCAGTAAAAATTAAAAGAAAGAATAAATGTGGAAGACCCTAGAGAGCCAGAGAAACTGCTAAGTAGTTTGTAGGAATGGTGGAAGCCTAAAAGCACATGGATGAGAGGGCAGAGTAGATTTTGAAGAGAAGATTATTCTTTTTATAAAGAAACAAGACAAAGGTTCAGGTGGTGATAGTTTATTTTCCAAGTTACCTATTTATTAAACTCATGTTCTCCCTTGATCTTGTGACCAAAAGTATTAAACCAATAAAATCCACACCCTATGTAGCTTTCTAGTGGTCTATGTGCATGAGTCTAATCTATAATACCTAGCAGATTTATTACTAAAATACATATGGTGATCTACACCTATCTGTGTACATCTATTTATCTCATTGTTTTTCTTAGCTAAGTTTTTGACTGATGAGATTAGACATTTTAAAAATTAGGTGTATTTTATAGTTTCTCGTGTATTTTACAAGCTTTCTATATTTTGTGAAGAAAGCAAAAGAACTGGGTAATCAAAAAAAGAGGCTCCAAAGAAATCTAAAAGGACAAAAATTTCATAAAGACCATAACTCTAGCAATATTACTGACCATTATTATGTAGCATATTTTAAGGAAAAAAAATTAAAATTGTCTTAAAGAAAATCTCTAAGCATAAATAAAGTCAAGTGACAAGTTAGGTTTCAGGCAGTTGATCAAGTTTCCAGCTCCATTTCTGACTTTTTTGGGGGGAGGGAGGCATTGCTCCTCACCTATTCTGCTGGAGGTGTTTTCATCAGACTGGCCTACCCTATGGTACCAAAGGGCAAAGAGCTTCCATTTATCACTTTTCCTAAAACTGTCACTGAAATAAGTACAGGTTTCACTCTCATCATCTCAACTTAGGTCAGTTTTTATCCCTGAGCCAATTTGTCTGGCTCAAACCTGGGTTGCCTATTCCCAAATATTTGCGATGGCAAAGGGGGAGATATGAATATTCCCGAGGTGAACTCCACAGGTCAGCCATCTTTGCTTCATTCACAGCTGCACCCCAGCCACTATCCAAATATAAATATATACAGTACGTAAAGACATCTTGGGTTGGGGTTTTTTTTTTTTGCAAGTTTTTAGGCTTGTTCTAGAAATCTGTGCTGCCTATATTGTATTGGTCTTTCCTATAGGTATTTTTAAAAATAAACAGCAAATACAAAATAAATGATGGTTTATAATTACTTCATGTTAATTTCTTCCTTCATGAATTCAATAGACTGACTCAGCTAAGTACCTTGAGTAGAATGTGAGTCTGTGTCTAATTTCAATTAATACTAGATAGACAAGAGACCAAAAAAAAAAAAAAGAACAGCATTTTGTTTTTGTTTTTGATACCAGGGATCAAACTTAGAACCTTGAGCTTGCGAGGCAGGCGCGGGTGCCACTGAGCCAAATCCCTGGCCCTAGAACAGTATTTTTTTCAGAAGCAAATTCTATATTTCTTCAGTACAAATCTCAAGGGCAAGGCCAAGGAGAATGGGTTTATAGATAAGTAGGTTGATCATGTGATATGCAATGGAGTTAACATATTCTTTTGTAGGTGACAAGTAGCTATCACATAAATGTAAATAGGGAAGTAAATTTTTAAATATCCATGGAAGTTCAGTATGAGAAATCTATTGGACTGGGCCTATATAAGTCTTTGAAAGTCAGTCAGTATCTTGTTCCAATACTGTGATTTTTCTTTAAAAAAAATAAGTACTAACTGTGTATCTTGAAACTTTTTCAAAGTACTGTTTTGAGAAATTTGATTTTCAAGAATTTTATCCACCATCCACTTCCCATCAACACATATGGTTTTAGCTTAAAATTTTCTGACCTATTGCAGAACAAAACAAAAACCTATAATTCTAACTCAGCTAATCAAACTCCTCCAGTAAATAATCATGCTACAGCCTGGAATCACCCCCCCAAAAAAACTCTACTTCTCTTCAATGATATTTATAGTTTATTTTTCCAGAAAACCAAAGTAATTGATTCAACAATACTAATAGGTCTAGCATGCAGCAAACCATCTTTTAACATCTGTTTAATCTTTTTAACATGGTTTCATACTTTATTTTCACTCCTATAAAGTTTCCATAAGAAGCTTGCAAAGATAATAAAGGTAAATAAGTATTTTGTTACAGGTACTTCAAATAGCACTACAGTACATTTTTGACAAAATTTTTTACAATATACCAACTTTCAATATGAAACAGCTTAAAAAGGCATGAGCCAAAAAAAAAAAAAAAGTAAAATAGTAGTATCACTAAGGCAAATAAAATCTGAGTCATACAAGCACAACATTCAGAACTCTTCCTGTTTGGACTGGGAAAGGAGTATGTAAGATATTTCCTTCAAGTAAAATTTTACAACAGCTTAGGGAAATACCAAAATCCATGATTTCAGGCATGGTAATGAACTCTTTAACTTTTATTCTAAGAAAATATTAACTAATTACTCCTTGCTTTTATGTAATAGGTGTATTCTTGAAGAGTTTTGGATAAAGCAAATTCTGTAAACCACATCTTGCTTGCACTGGAGATAGTTCAAGGAAACAAATTATCCTCTAAAGCATGTAATTCTCCTGCTTCAGCTGGATGTCTCAAAATATAGGGCCATTTCCACATCACTGAGTCTTTTACTTATATTGTCATATTTCATTTCTATAAATTAAACTCAAGGTACCTAAAACTCACTTGTGGTAAAGGAAGCCACCCCCCCCCCCGCCCGGTTCCCAATGACAAATCTTAAATATGATGCAAACTTACAATTATTTATCCACATTCTCAATAGAGGGCTTCTTACTATATTTAAATGTGCTAAGATAAATACCCACCTGCTTTTCTTTACACCTTAGAAACACAATGGTTCACTTTTTTATTGCTACAAAATGTCATTCCTAAAGATTTTACAAATAATGGCAAATACGAAGGACAATGTATGATTATGAAATTGGTCCCTGATAGTTTAGGATTACACAGGTTATCTTCCCAATTAAAATTAAAATAAGGACCAAAGTAATTCTTTAGGATTAGCATAATAAAAACTAAAACTAGATATGGTCATTCCCATTTGATCAACCTTAGTAAATCAACCTTAAGTCAAAGACCACTGAAAGAAGCATTAAAACAAAGTCCCACTAAAGTAAGTCTTCTGGGAACAGTCTTTTGAGTCTTGTTTACAATGATTGCTTTCAACTACTGTATTAACAAGCAAATAAATGAATTGCATTCATCCCTCTGAAAAGACAAAACTGCATATATGATAAATTATGGCACCTGAAAAATATTCCTGGTAAGTAAACATGATAAATGTATGCAGGTGCATCTTGTCCTCTTTTAAAATCCTTTGGGGAAGTTAATAGCCGCCTGAACCAAAAATAAAATAAAACCTTCATCATCTGAGCACCTGAAGGTGGTAAAAATTTTCACATAATTCTAAGAATAGCTTTGAAAAGTCTGATTAAAATGCTATAATTTTTTCATTCATACTCGTACTTTAAATTGCAAGAAAAATGTTTTACAAAAAAATTAGAGCCATAGGTGGACAAATTATCCTTTAATGTAAAATATATGAACTATAAACGCTATTTGCCGCAGCTAAAGCGGAATTTTCACCTCTTCTGAGTATGTCTATTCAAAAAGAGATGGCATATCTCAAGGAATAATTCCTTTTAAAAATGTGGCTGAACTGCTTGTACAACATCATGAATTTATAACTTTCAATATAGCCAAATAAATGTTTATGGAATCAAGCCATGTTCTTCCTTTCAAAAATTAATTTGGCTATTCCTAAAACATTGTATTAATTTTCTTTATATCTTACCACAGGACAAGCAACTGCCCATGAAATCATTCAATCTAATGCAGGCCTTTTGATAAAAATGTTTAAATGATACAAGACCGGCAGAGACTACAAATGTTAGTGGTTTTGACAGTTACATAATTGAATCTAATACAACTACTTTGTCTTGTGTTTGTTCTTTAAAGTGAGTGAGTTGATGTCTCTTCCAGTGAGGAGCCTGTCTGAATGTTTTGCCACAAACTGAGCATTCAAATGGTTTCTGCCCTGCATGGATTAGATAGTGTCTTTCCAGTTTAGATGGAGATCGGAAACTTTTACAGCAAACACTGCATTGGTAAAGGAGGCCATCATTTCTCTCAGGATGCCCTGAATTACTAAAACAATGAGGGCTCTGGTCTGATTCCAAAAGTGCATTAGAGACATAGGGCTGCTGGTTCCTACAGTGGGTACCAAGAATAAAATCCTCAGCTTCTTTTTTAACTTCTATTTCTGATGTTTGATCTGACTCTGAAAACTCGTATTTTTGAAAAGCAAGAGCCTGATACTGTTGGGAAGAATTATAGTTAACATTATCACTTGGATGAATGCAAAGAGATCTTCTATAAGGAATCTTTTCAATATGAGTTAGTTTATGTCTTTTTAAGTGAGCTGACTGTCTAAAAGATTTCCCACAAACATTACAGCCAAAAGGCCTTTGTCCAGTATGAATTAAATAGTGTCTTTGTAGTTTGGATATAGAAGGAAATACTTTCTCACATTTATCACAGGGACACATCTTATGCCCAGTATGTATGTTTTCACTTGGAAGTGAAAAACCACACTGAAGCATTTCACAGTTATTAAAGAATTCCTCAGTGGATGAACCATAGATTGCCAAGTCTTTATTATTCACTGAGCTATCTATAGTTAATATGCTTTCTGCTGTAAGGATACTTTTCAAATTTTTCCCCATATTTTGGCTCTGGAATTGCTTTTGCCAAGAAAATGGCAAAGGCAATGTTTTCTTTTTTTTATTGCCAACTGTCTTATATGTTCCATGTTTACCAAGAGAACCCATAAATCTTCTCTGAGATGCTTCAGAGTTCTGCTCACTAGAAATAAGATCACAATTTTTCAAGAAACTATGTTTATACGCTTTTTTCTCTGACCGAAAGTTATCTAATTTTTTGCCCCCAGCACGTTTAAGTTTGGCCAAGATCTTTTTAACAATGGTTTTATAGTTGTAGCTTCTTTTGAGTCTGCTTGGAATTTTGCCACCTCTGGCAGGAAAACACTTGTGTCCATTGAGAATCTGCTCTGATTCAAAACATTCTTCACACTCTGAACACTGAAAAGGGACAATATAAATAGAGTGGACATCAAGTGGATTATTCTCCTCAGGTTCACCCATATCACCATTTTCAAAACCATCCTGCTTTGCATTTAATTTATTAGGCAAGGGGCATGATTCTGGACGCTTCACCTTTAATGAAAGAGTCTGAAAAGTCTTATTCCTAGTATGGATTTGTTTATGCTTCAGAAGTTTGCTTTGAATCTTAAATCCTTTTTGACAAAAACAACATTGAAAAGGTCTTTCTTCTGAATGTGTGAGTTGGTGAATTTTTAAATGAGTTGACTGTCGGAAAGATTTACTGCACAGGACACATTTAAAAGGCCTCTGGCCAGTGTGAATAAGGGCATGCCTGTCAAGTTTGGATTGTGACGGAAACATCTTGCCACAGATTGTACACGCATGAATATTCTTTCTCTTCGTAGTGCCGTACGTGGGATCAGACTTAGAGCATGGGTGTAATGCCCATCTCTCCTCTGTAGTAAAAGTATTATACATTCCATACACTGGCTTTTCTTGCTTGGCCTCCAGCAATCTTCTGACTTGCTTAACATCATTCTGATAGGTTTCATTGTGAAATTGCTGGTGTTTTACAAACGTCTTCAGATTTTTAAAATGGCGTTGACAAATACTACATTTAAAAGGCAGATTATGAGTTAGTTGATGCCTCTCCAGATGAACTAGTTGTCTAAAGGTTTTATGACACACATCACATTCAAATGGTTTTTGACCAGTATGAATGAGATAATGCCTAGCTAATTTTGACGGTGTTTCAAAGTGCTTGAAGCAAATATTGCAAATATATGGCCTGTTTCTAGGTAGTTTGCTGGATACTACACGCTGCTGAATCTTTAGCATTTTAAAATTGTTTTCAGCCATCATATTCTTCATTGATACACTCTGATGAGCTCCATATTGTCCTTAAATTCCATAGATGTCTAAAAATTAAAAAGAAGTATTAATTTACAAATTATTCATAGGAAAAGAAATTAAATTGTCCTTTGGCTGAAGATACTTAAAGTTAAAGGAGATTCTTGACTTACTTTGTGTTTAAAAGCAAACTAACAATCATTTTTAGATCAATTCATTAGAACCATTAAACTAATTTCATACATACAGAGATATGGTGACTATAGCAGACACTTTAAACTTCATGTAATTTTAGGACTAAAAGGTATAATAGATAATGTGAAATTGGAAGAAAAGGGGCAAAGGGGAAGTGGGAGGGGTAGGGGAAAGGAAAGAAGGGAATGGAATTAATATGAGAAAATGAAAAAATGGAAACAAAGTCTTTGTAACTAGGGAGGGGTGGAGGGGTTGAAGGAGGACAGGGGATGGGGGAAAAATAAGAATCCAGAGAGACTATGTAACAGTGCAAATTTCCAATGATGAATGTCTTTATATTGTATACCTAAAATGCACCAATAAAATAAAATTTTTTTAAAAAAGATTTTTTTCTACTTGAGAAGCTACATTAAAAGGGGACTAAGTTGAATTAAATAGGCTTTATGACTCCAGCTTTTCTAGTTCATTATATTTGTCAATACTTAGTTGCTTTGTCATTTAAAAAAATGGGCTAGAAGAGTAAAATGTGTTAGGAATTGAAATATACTAAAAATAAGATGCATTATATTATCATTATATATATTATATATATATATCATTATATATTCAATTATAGCATGTATCGTAGACATGTTCTGAGAATGGAATGTCTTACTTATCCAAGTTAGATTTTTTTTAGCTACAATAATACTATTTACTCTCAATTACTTCCTTATGTGAATAAAGTCAAGTAGGAGAAAATTCCAAAGACCTGAGTTTTAGTCGTGGATTTGTCACCATATGATCTTGGTCATGGAAAAAAAGAAATACAGATTCCTCATCTGTAAAGAATGCAAAATGTCATTTGGACTGCCTCCTATTCCAAGTTGCTATGCAAATCAACAGAGATAATGCACTTAAATAAAGCCTTACATTTATACATTGCTTGGAGACTGTAAAGCAATGTATAAATGTAAAATATTATTTAGGTAAACACTAATCAAATCTAAAATTTTATTCCTGACTGTTTAATTGTTGGGAGCAATGCTACATAATTTTAGGGAAAAACCATTTGATTAGGCCTAGTTCTCCTGCCTACAGGCCAGCTTTGGCATTTTGAGACATAATTCCAGTTTGGCCCCTGGTCACAACTGAGACTTCAATGATCCGGTGACGCTGTGATGCTCCAGGACAAGATTACACCAGCTGAAGACATCCTGGGAGGAACAAAATCTTCATCTACTCAGTTCCTCATTGTTCTTGGATTGTTATACTTGTTTATCCCGATGTACTGAACTCTTGGCAAGTTATTTGTTACACCTTGTTTATCCATATGTACTAAACTCTCTGCAAGTGATTTGTTATCTGTTTCTCCTGATGTACTGAACAAAAGATGCAGTTGCCACCCAGAGCAGCACTGATCAGATCGAAAGCTCAGCTTCTTCTCAAAGTCTCGTTTTTTTACCTTTCCTGTATAAAAAGTTAATTTGCCTTGTGCTACCATGGCTCACAGGAGACTAGGACTTACTGCAGAGGTCCTACTCATGTCCCCTTTCCCTGTTCCCTACATTTAATAACACATTTAGGATTTCTAAGAGATAAACCTACTGACTAAAGTTCTTTTTATTTCTCCTTTCTACTTTGTTGTAGTGTGTGTGTGTATGTACTTCTTGTGAAAAAAATCAACAGAACAAGTACAGAAAAATTAGGTTGACAAATTGCATACTTATTTATGAATAAATGAACATTGAGTGTGTTATACTTCTCAGACAACATAATAAAAAGGTCATTTTGGTCTTAAGAGTTAACATAAAGATAAAAATAACTTCTCTAAATGTCTCTGTACGACCCAGAAGTTTAACAGGCACTCTCACAATCATCTTACACACTATGTTCTCCTGTCTTAAAAGAGTACTTGATCTTCTCCTCGTTCTTCTATTATGGAATTGCCCTTAAATAAAGCAGACATTTTAAAAAAAAAAAAAGGATAGCTATGCCAGCTTTCTCATTCTAACATATCTTCTAGTTGAGATTAAACACACACACACACACAAACCAACCTAATAACCAGAAACTCAAAAGTTCTTTCGTCAGCTGATTTGGCAAATAACCAACACATACGCTGTTTACTATCTGTCTTCTTCTAGAAGATATCTTAAACACAAAATCAAATACTGCACACTGATTGTGGTTTTCTTCAACCATCTGAAGTATAAACAGAAAAAAAAAGGAGCAAGTATTTTGTTTTGTTTTTGGTACAGGGGATTGAACTTGGGACCTTGTGCTTGCGAGGCAGGCGGCAGAACCAACCGAGCTAAATCCCCGGCCCGAGCAAGTATTTTCTACTAGTTGCTTTACACTAGTGTTTTTCAAACTGCAGGTCATTATTCCTTATTTAACTATAAAGTTAACTTAGTGGATCATGAACAACATTTTGTTTGATAAAATAAACTACAAAGTGCTAGAACACATACCGTATAGCAAGGGTAAATACTGTTTTATAAAACTTTTAGAAAAAAGTAAAAAAAAAAAAGTTTGTTAAAGTTATTCCTGTGTCTTGACACACAGAGGAACCTATAATAAAATCAATTACCTATTTACAGTGGCCAAGTAATCTATTAGGAGATAAAGATTATGAGAATCAGTGTCCGGTTTTCTAGTATTCATATTACCTCAAAGTATTTAAAAATCATCTAATGAGAAGTCAAATGGAAAATGCCACACAAATACATGCAAAATAATATGACCATAAGCCACTATATTCATTTATGAAATACATCATATAACCCAGCAACAATCAACAAACCATAGTAACAATTACCTGTTAGTGCCATGAATATGCATTTTCACTACACTGTACTAGAGAAATTACAGGTGAACAGCCTCTAAAAAGCCTAAACATGCTGCATAGAGCAAAAGCCATATGGATTAAAATTAAGTAAAAAATCCAGTGAGCGTCTAAAAGCTCGGCAATTTATCTAATTCCTGTTGGGCAATTTATTTCATTCCTATTGAACAATTAGGTGTCAAGGTGGTCAATCAGGACAATGAGCCAAACTGAAAGTAATAATTAAGAATTTATTCATTTATGCAACAGAGTAAAAGCAAAAAGAAGCACTGGCTCCCCAGTGGTCCATTAAACAGGACACTAGGTGAGGTTAAGGAGTTGTAGTGTGTACAGGAGAGAATCTTCTTGCAGAAGAGCTCCTAACAAAAGGCTCCTGCCCTTTATGGATGCTCTTCGGGTCCACAAGGGACAGAAGACGGAAAGTGAAGGGCTAGGAGCAAAAAGAACCTGTTAGAAATGGAGAAAAGCGGGGCCAGGGATTTAGCTCAGTGGTTCTGCCGATGGCCTCGAAAGCGCAAGGTCCCAAGTTCGATCCTGGGTACCAAAAAAGAAAGAAATGGAGAAAAGGGCTTAAATTAGGTGCCTGTGGGAGGAACTCCAAATGGAGAAGGAAATAAGTTAGTGTGAGCATGGCTAGCAACAGGGGTCAGGAGAGTCTGTGACTGCAACTCTCTCCAGAAAACTGCAATGCACTGGCCATGCATCAAGTCTGGTAGGGTAGGGAGCTTCCCTTCACGAGGCTAGGCAGGCAAAGCCTAGTAATTAAGGCTAGGCCATAAGATTTTGGACAGGAGCTGGGCTTCAATTCTTTTTGTATGCTTCTCCTCCCACTTAATAACTGTTTTGAGAGAAATTCCCCCACCCCACCCCACCCCAAAAAACCTACACTAGAACCACACAAGATAATCTCTAATTATAACAGGGGTTGGCTACCTATAGCTCTCGGTCCAAAATGGGTCTGTGGTTGATCACCCATCAGCAGCAATAAGACTGAATTCTATTGTCACTTGCCTCCTTATTATGTGGGAAAACATTTATTAGGAGTCCTACACTGTTAGAATCATTGGTGGCAAGTGGTGATCTCATCTACTATTTATAAGTGAAAGGTCAGGAATTTCCACACTCCAAGTGCAATCTCCAATGTACTTATATACAAGGGTGCACACAAAGCTCTAAAACCCATTTCAAATGATTTTTCTGTCTTCTCCACTGATTTTTTTTTTTGGTGGGTATTTTTTCAAAGCAAGCTAAAAATGGATAATTTTTATGTTAAATTGAACAAAATAAAGCTGACCTCAATAAAATCCAATATTGCCTCAAAGCTAAACGCTGATTTTGTCTTACCTCGCACCATTAAAAAGATGTGAGAATATCAAAAAAGTAAATGAACAAGAAAAGAAAAGACAGATCGGAAAGAAGCATAGACAACTCTCAGTTGGGGAATAATCTCTGATGCATTTACCACAGCCTTTGCCTTTTCTTAGCTTGTTCTGCCCACTCCCCGTGGCCCACTCTTGGCCCCCCAACACTAAACAAAGGACGCCGACATCAGACAACTAGTGCTTGGCCTAAGAGCTCACAATCAGTGAGCATTTAGGGGATGCAACCGAGTCTGGGGACCACAACATCCCACACCAGGAAAGGAAGGGCCAAGGTGAACTCCTTTGACAGCAGTTAAAAGAGAAAAAAGTCATAATTATTTAAGACCCACAGAGGGAGAAAAGCTTCCTTTCTGTGTTTTTCTCTTAGAGATCCCCGCTCCCAGTTAGAAACTAGAAATGGGAAGTGCAAGGGATCGGAAAAGAAGCTAAGAGGAGCTGAGGTCTTGACACCCTTGTCCTGGGTCGTGTCCGCCACCCCCCCACACGCCCCCCCGCGAGATCGAAGCCAACCTGACTCTCCCTAAAGGTCACTCCACCTCGCACTCAGGTTCCTGAAGGTCTCCGTACTCACCTGGGGCTGGCAAGGCGCGGAAGATGCACATCTCACGGCCATGGCGCCGCGAAGGCACCGAGCTCACGTCCGCAGGGTCGGCGCGGCGACTGGCTGAGAGCGCAGGCGCGGCGCTCGGGAGTCCCGGGAATGGGATCCGACTAGAAACAAGCTCCCGGCATCTGAGGGCCTTGGTCGCCTCCATGAGGCTCGCGGGTCCACTCTAGAGGCCTTGCTCTGGCTCATTCATTCGATATATTTTGAATGTCTACAAGGTACTGTATAAAGCCCTATGCTCCTGTTTCTTAATTTCTTCAGGCTGCTCTGACAAATGCATATACGGTGCTAACAATCACTAGTGCATAACAGGCAATCAAAAAGCTGTTACCTCTTATTAATTGCTGTTTTGAAGTGACAGGATCCTATTTTAAGATGAGTAAAGTGACGCCTAGAGATGTTAAGGAACTTAGCGTCACATAGCTGATTAAAAGTTAGAGGTGGGCCGGGGATGTAGCTCAGTGGTTCTGGTGCCTGCCGCTCAAGCGCAAGGTCCTGAGTTCGATCCCCGGTACCAAAAAAAAAAAAAAAAAAAAGAGGTGGGATTTGAACACAGAGTCAGGTTGTTGTTGTTGTTCTGTTTTGTTTTGGTACCAGGGATTAAACTCAGGACCTTGCACTTGCCAGGCAGGTGGCAGAACCACTGAGCTAAATCCCTGGCTCCCCAGGAGTCTCAATACCAGACCTACACTTTCAATTCACTTCTGCTTCCCAAATTACAGATATTTTAACATTTTATGTAGACACAACTAAGGGCCAATGAAAGTAAAGTCTTTACTTTGGATGTGGAACATGAGAAAATGGCTCATAGGAAATAAGCTTTTGCTTTTCATATAGGAACGCCAGAGGAATCAGAGTTGGGAAGGATTGAAGTCGCTTTTTCCAGCTGAAACTCACGTGAAGAAGGGAGGGGGAAAACTTCCTGAATGCTAATCCCAAATTGAGGATGTTCTTGGTTCAGATAACCCATTATCTGAACTTGCTCCATTTTGTGCTTCTCTTAAGGTATTCAGCTCAGTCAAATCATGCAGACAATCACATCCATCACCAGCCACATAAATCCTTAAGAGAGAAACAGACTCTGAGAGAAGGCTACCTGAAGTTGCAGAGCAGTCGGGGGTGATTAGTGCTTTATTCATTACCTGCAAAACAAATAGACCTTTCTGCCAAGAGCCCAAGTTTAGATTGTGGAATGCAGTTAGGACTTAGATAAGCTATTCTCCACAACCACACACCTCAAATTATAACTTTTCCCATTTACCTCAAATGGGAGCTTCCTGTAAAAAAGGAAGAAATTAATTTAAATAAGAGTCATCGAGGAGGATTTCATTGAACAGGTGGGATTTGAACTTGTAGGTAGAATATGGACACATAGAAAATGTGGAGACAGGACAGAACACGGAGCAAAGGGTAATTTGTCAAGAAAATATAAAAGGAAAGACATGACACATGTTAGCATTGGTAGCTTATCTCTGCTTCCTACTACTTGTATTCTTAGACATCATTTAGCCTTTTCTGAGCATCAGTTTTCTCATCTGTAAAATGACATAATCATTAATTTATTTTTGTTTTGTCTTGTTTTGGCATCGGGATCGAACTCAGGACCTTGTGCTTGTGAGGCAGGCGCAGTGCCACTGAGCTAAATCCCTGGCCCAATCATTAATTTATGAAATCATAACCATACCAAATATGAAGGATTCAAAGATGAACCAGCAAGGCCTTTGACTTTAAAGTAGTTTGCAGCTCAGAGAATAGAACATGCAAACAAATACAATAGAAGAGACAATATATACAAGATAGTATGGGACAAGGAACATCTAAATCTGCCTGAGGACTTCAGGTGAAGATGGCCCCTGACCTGTCCATCATTTCCTTGTGTGCCAAGTCCTATTCTAGGCACTGGAGATAGAGTAGTAGACAAATTGCAAAATTTTAAAAATCTCTGTCTTAGTAGAGTTTGTATCCTAATGCCAGAGACAGACAATAATTAAGTAAAATATGTACTATGTTAACTATTGAATTGAGGAGGAAAGGTAAAGCATGGAAATGAACTATAGAGATTTGTGGGAAGGGATTATTGGCATTCCAGATGGTCAGAGATGGCCTAAGTTCTGTGACTTTCCACTTGAAACCCGATGGATACAGGGGATCCAGTCCTGCCAATGGGAGGCAATAGGAGACGGGAATATAGAGATTTTTTTCATTGCCAATAAAATGAGAGTGGGGAAAGGAAGATAGGCAGAGGATATTTCAGACAGAAGACACAATGAAAGGCAGTACAATGAATAGGAAACTCTGAGTAATTCAGAATTGCTGAAGTATGAACTGCTTGGCAGAGTAGGGAACAGCAGAAGTCAGTTATTTTAACTCCAATAAGTGGGACAAATACTATACACCAGGCTGTTCACAAAAACTGGGAAAGCCCTTATATATAATGGTATACTTTTCTTATTTCTCTTGTCTTTAACATAAGAAATAATTATCTATCTATTATGAAAGATAATTATACTTGATATTTTAGTATCTTTTATATACATTTTGGAATATCATAAAGGCAGAATTTTTGAAATTGAATTTTAATCCTGTTAAAGCTCCTTCTTACCTCAAGTAATAGGCCTGGCAGGAAAGTTCTGTCCTACCTTTCTGATCTTTTCTTTTTCAACTCTTTCACCTCCCCCTATCAAACAACAAAATAAAATCATATCCTTGCCTCCTGCAGCTAGTCTACCAAAATCTGATCCTATTAGATGTCAGCATCTATGCTCAAGCAGTCATCGAAGAAACTTTCCAACAAAGAAAACTCTCCCTTTCTTAGAGAATTTTTGGTGAATAAGCCCTCTCCTTCCATCATGTACTTCCTCAAGAAAAAATATTCGCAGGAAATTTTTCTACATAACTTGTACATTTTTCAACATAATTTATGGGGGCCTTGTTCCACAATACATCTACTAAATTTTCTGTATCTATTCCTCAGCTGATGGACACTTAGTTTATTTCCATTTATTGGCTCATTGTGAATGGTGAAGAGTTAATTGATTCCCAACTCTCACAAAGCCAATCCAGGGAGCACTGAGGAGCAGAACAGCATAAGCCACGTACCCAAATTATTTAAAAGGATAATGCGAGAAGTTAGGAAACAGATCAAAGAGGTACCCAGCAGGACCACAGAAGATATAACTAAACAGATACTAGAAGTAACAATTATAATGATGTAGGAGCTTTCAGAACGCACTAAAAAAAAAAGCTAGATAAGCTAAACAAGATGATAGAAAATATGAGTGACCAGCAAAGAATTAGAGTCTAAGAAAATGTTTCAATCAGAAATCCAGGAGATTAAAGATTATTTTGAAAGTACAGGTAGCAGAAGTGATCCATGTAAGAACAGAATTTCAAAACTAGAAGACGAAGATGTCTTCAGAGACAAACTACTCAAATACACCTTAAAATCAATGAAAACATGAAAATATATCTGACAGCTGTTAGGTGATGTGAAGAAGACTAAGAACAATTGGAATAAGTGAAAATCAAAAGACAACAAAAATGACATAAAAACTGTTAATAGAAATAATGGGAAAAAAACTTTCCAAATATAGGGAAAGAAATAAACATACAGCTAGTGAGCCATATAGAACCTCAAATAGCCATGAACAAAAGAAACTCTCTGTACCAGAAGTTCATCAAAGTACCAGAAGTACATTACAGGGGCAAAATATTAAAAGCTGTTAGAGAAAGGCAATGAATCACATATAAAGCTATTTGAATCATGGCAGACTTTTCTACAAAAAGTTTGAAGGTCAGAAGGGCTTTAGCAAAGATTTCAAGCCCTAAAAGATAACAACTTTTAACTCCAACTTATGTGTTTTGCAAATCTTTCCATCAAAATTGACGGAGACATAAGATATTTCCATGACAACAAGCAAGCACCTCAAGAAATTCGTAACCACCAAACCAGGATTACAAAAAATTTTCAGGGATATCCTAGAAAGATAAAATGAAGCCAACAATGCCAATAACTCAATAACAATGAATATACATGCCTGAATGAGCAGATATGAAAAAGGGGAAAAAAAATGAGGAAGGCAGCAACAGGAAAACAATGCAATGACAGGAATAAGTCAGAACATCTCCGTAACAACTCTCAATGGGAATGGTCTCAATTTCCCAATCAAAAGACACAGATTGGCATAATGGATTAAGAAACAAAACCCAACAATATGCTGTATACAAGAAATAATTTGATTTTAAAAGCTCAAAGATTTAAATCAAAAATTGAAAACAATATTTTATGCAACAAGAACCCAGAAAAAAGCAGAAGTACCCACCCAATTTCACATAAAGTAGATTTCAAGCCAAGACAGTTCAGAAGAGACAGAAGGTCACTACATATTGGTTAAGGAAACAGTTCAACAGGAAAACACAATAATTATAAACATATATAAAAAATGCTGGTGGGCCAAACTTCATAAGCAGCACTAATAGACTTGAAAATTCACATAAACACTAATACAATTGTAATGGAGGTCCTCATTACTTCACTGTCACAAATGGACACATCAACTAGACAAAAAAACCAACAAAGGAATATCAGAGTTGAACAAAAACTTCAAACAAATGGACTTAATTGACGTCTACAGAGTGTTCCATCCAAGAACAAAATACACATTCTTCTCAGATGCACAGTAATCCCTGTCCCTGAATAGGCAGAACCAATATAATCAAAATGGTCATACTTTGAAAACTGTTCTACAGATTTAACATGATCCCAATCAAAAATACCAATAACATACCTTGCAGAATGAGAGAGAGCAACCCAAAATTTCATATGGAACCAGAAGAGACCTAGCATAGCAAAAACTTGTCTGGGCAACAAGACAAGGCTGGAGGCATCACAATCCCAGATTTCAAGTTATACCACAAAGCTACAGTGATAAGAACAGCATGGTATCAGCAAAAAGCAGACTTGTGGATCAAAGGAACAGAATAGAGGATGCAGAAACAACACCAGGCACACTCAGCTTTGACAAAGAAGCCAGATACTTTTGCTGGAGGAAAGTTAGCCTCTTTAACAAATGGTGCTAGGAAAACTGGCTATCAACATGCCAAAGTTTAAACCTAGGTCCATATCTCTTACCATGCACTAAACTAAAATAAAAATGGACCAAAAATCTAAATATTAAAACAGAAACACTAAATCTCCTGGAGGACAACATAGATAAAACTCTAAATGATGTAGAAGTAGGCAGACATTCTGAACAGAACCCTGCTTGCATGAGAAATAAAGCCAAGAATCAACAAATGGGATTGCACCCAATTAAAAAGCTTCTGCACAGCAAAAGAAACCATTAACAGAGTGAAAAGACAACCTTCAGAATGGGAAAAAAATTTTGCCAGCTACTCCTCAGAGAAAGGACTAATATCTAGAATATATAAAGAACTGAAAGGCCTAGACACCCAAATTTAAAGATCCAATCTAAGGAACATCTGAAACCAATAGGCACTTCTCAGATGAAGAAGTACAAACTGCCATAGATACATGAAAAATCTTCAGTATCTCTGGTCATTCAAGAAATGCAAATTGAAATAACACCAACATTTCATCTCACTCCAGAAAGAATGGCTATCATCAAGAAATCAACCAATAACAAATGCTGGAGAGATTGGGGGGGGAAAGGAACCCTTCTTCAATGTTGATTGGAGTGTAAACTGGAACAATCACAAGGGAATTAGGTATAGAAATTCCTCAAAACATTAAAACTAGAAATCCCATTTGATGCAGCTATTCCCCTTCTTGATATCTTCCCTAAAAGAGTTAAAGGCATCATATCACAGTGATGTATGCATATCCATGTTTACAGCAGCAAAAGTCATAATAGCTAAAATCTTGGAAGCAGCCTGTACATCCATCATCAAATGAATGAATAAAGAAAATGTAGTATTTGCACACAATAGTATACCACCCTACCATAAAGAAGGATAAATGAGTCTTTCATAGGAAAATGGCTGCACCTTGAGGCTATAATATCAAGTGAAGTAAATCAGACACACATGCTTAAATATTGTATGGTTTCTCATATATGAGAAATCTAATAAATAAATAAAGTTTAAAAAGAGACAATAAAAGTTATTGTAATCCAGCATGGACAACGTACCTAAAAGTGTGCTGCACCTTGACTGAGTAAAATTGTCTTATGTGTTTTATATGTTTTTGTCCTGTTAGTATAGCTGTTGATCTAAATTTATGATAGTCAACTTGCAAAGGACTTTTAAAACAAATAAATGAATCTGATGCTGGCAAAAAATGTTTTAAAAAGACATGGAGGGGAACAGAAAAAAAGAACTGAAATGTGTCATGTACATGTACCTGTTCCCTACAATGAAGGTATGTATTATGTACTGCAAGCATGTCCTAAAAAATAAAAATTTTAAAAAAGTAGAGAATGTTAGAGTGCATTAATGAGTCACTGCGATACATAATTTAGGTTGGTTCATCTATTGATGTTGACAACAGCAACAATGTTTGTTTTTGTACATTATGTTTTTCAGGTAGATGTGCATGAAGATATGCTTTTTAAGAAAAAAAGGAAGAAAAGAAACAGAGGTACAACCTCAAACAGACAGGTTTATTTCAGAACAAACCTGAAAGGGACTGCTCTGGCACTAGAGGCCACACTGGTACCTCTCATACAGGCTATGGGGTCTTTTATAGGGTCAAGAGGGGTATCAGGGAGTTCAGTAAAAGGGGGTTGTGGCTACCTGCTAAGGATGCCTGCCCAAGAGTAAGGCTTGGGAACATGCAGACAGTAGTGGTTGTCATCAATAGCAGGACTGAATAATGATATGAGTTGATATCAGTAGCATGGCTGATAATGTTATGAGTCAGTAAGTGCAGCTTGCCGGGAGCGGGGTTCAGAGTGGTGTTAGTCAAGATGGTGATGGTCAGACTCCTTTGATTTTGTTTGCAACTTTGTTGACAACACCATAGCTACAGAACAATTCAAATCTTTGGTTATATGTGATGACAACTAAATTATTTTTTGTTGGTACATGCACAGATGGAGCAAATGCCATAACTGGATGGCTTTCTGGTTTCACTACTCATGTCAAAGAGGTCACTTCTGAATATAAGTCCACACACTGTGCTATCCTTAGAGAAATTCTGTCTAGCCAGAAAATGTTGACTGAACTTTAAGATATTTTGCAGTATGTGACTAAAATTATCAACCACATTAAAGTACATGCCCTTAACTCACATTTATTTTGCACAGCTTAGTGAGATGGATGCAGAGCATACAGATCTTTTTTTATACACAAAAGTGAGATGCCTTTCTAAAGGTAGATCATTAGCTAGAGTTTTGGAGTTATGAGAGCCACTCCAGAAATTTCTTTTAGAGAACTAGCCTCAACTGGAAACACATTTCATTGCCATAGAATGGATGGCAAAACTTCCTCAGTCATATGACATATTCAACCTGCTCAACAAATTTATCCTGTCACTTGAAAGGAAAACAACTGTGTTCAAGTTGGCAGATAAAGAAGATATATTCAAAGCCAAACTGAAATTATAGGGGCAACAAGTGACCATTGGGATTTTTGACATGTTTCAAACATTAGCAGAGATTTGGAAAGAGAGTCAGAGGTTTCTTTCTCCCAGCCGGTGCATATTCATTTATAGTGAAGACAGTTAGGTCCCCCTTATATTGACCTATTGTAATTGAGAGCACCAATTTCTACTCAATGTTGGCAGCAATGACAGAGCTCAAACATACCACTAGGATAAATGCCTTCCTCTTCAGGACCGACCCTTCTGATGATTACTTCCAGCCTCCAGCACAGACTTTTTAGCCTTCCAGCTCAGATCCTTTGGCCTCCTGATACGAACTCGCATGGGAAACTACAGTGAGCTTCAGCCCTTAGACCTTTGATTTGATCCTTTGGTCTCCAGTGTGCAGACAGTCCCTCTGCACTCTTCTACTCCTGACTCTTCGGGTGGCCATTGTAAGTCTTGTCTTGTAAATCCTTATGTATTTATATATCTTGCATTAAATCTGTTTCTTTAGTAAGTACTGACTGATACAGCTACATAGCCAGTCCTTTTTTTTTTCTTTTTTCTTTTTGTACCGGGGATCGAACTTGGATCCTTGCACTTGCAGGCAGACAGTGGAACCACTGAGCTAAATCCCCGGTCCCCCAGTGCTTTTTATTTTGAGACAGGCTCTCCCTAAGTCATTAAGTTGTCCAGGCTGGGCTCCAACTTTTCATCCTCCTGCCTCAGCCTCCTAGAGTGCAGGCATGTGTGGGTATGTACTATCAAACTCTTAATGAACTTCTTGATCTTTCAGAGCTCCACATTCCTTTCAGCAGCATTAGGGTCCTTTTCTGTCTATTCACCTGCTCCTCAGTAGGACTGGTCCTGGGAAGCAGCAGGTGCTCCTCCCAGTTGGTAATGGCTTGTGACCTAGGACACCAGAGTGTATTACAGTCTGCTTATGTGAGGCCTGGGATATCACGTTCTCCCACAGGGTAGAGTGAAGGGTAGTAGCCTGCTTTTTTTGATGTGTGATTGATTGCAATAAACTCCTCTCAGCATTGCTTTTGCCTGTCCTATGAGTTTCACTTTGTTGTTTCCATTTTCACAGTTTCAAGAAATTTTTAAATTTCCTTCTTAATTTCTTGCTTGATCTGTTCATCTTTTCAGCAGTATGTTGCTCAATTTCCAAGTATTTATATAGTTTACAAATATGTCAGGAATAAATACATAAAATGTTACTAATCTCCTGTTTAAGGCCTGGCTTCTTAGTTAGGTAGTCATGGTTTAGTACTCATGGCTTTTGTTCCAGGCTGAAAAGCTTTTTTGGTTGTTCATTCTCATCCAAAATCTCACTAGTTATCCCTTGCTCTCCAGGCTTTGGTAGAAATCTGAAGTCAGGTGGCCGAACTTTATCTCATTGCCAGCTCTGCATAGCTAAACTGGTTCCTTCACCTCTTAACTCTGCACAGTTCTCTCATTAGTTTACCTCCCATTGATTAACTTCTTTAGGAACAAGGCATGGAAAGGATATCTCAAGTTTTTTCACAGAAAGTTTTAAGTCTCTCCTGTAATACTTTATTTTAAATTTCTCCCATAGCAACATGATCGATCGAACAAACCTGATTTTTTCAAATGGTTTCCCAACAGCATTGTGGAACGGTTTGTTAGTAAAGCCTCTTAAAATTTAATGCAAATGCAAAGGTCATTTCTCCTTCTAGCTATTACATTGTCAAAAACCTGATTTACAAATCTAGGCAATTTGCCCTACTTCCAAGTACTGTGACCCATTTAGCTACTGAGGGTACAACAAGGAATGCATTAGCAGCTTAGAGATCAAGTAACTTCCTAATTTTGTATCCTGGAAACAATTAATTATTGTTCAAATCCAAACTGCCACCTCTCTGATATTTGAGAGGAATGTAAAACTCCTCCTTTCTGCATTATCTAAAAATATCTATGCAGTATTTCTTGTGACATATAGTTCACTAGTGGTTCTAATATATAGTCCCAAATTCTGAATCTAATCTATAAGGGACCCTATCCCAGTAAAGGAAAGCATGATAGAAATCTTTAATTAGCCTGGTAAGAAGTTGAATTATGACCTCAAAATGATGTGTTCAAATCCTAACTCCAGGAAGCTGTAATTGTGACTTTATGTTGGAAATACTTTTTTGCAGGTGTAATTAAGGAGTTTGATATGTAGTCATTCAATGACTGGTGTCCTTGTAAGAACAAGAAAGGGCACAGAGAAATGTAAGAAAAGAAATGTAAAGACAGAGGCAAAGACTGCTCCAAAACAAGGAATTTTTGGGTCACCAAAGCTAGAGGCAAAAAAGTCCTCTTCCTTAAAGCCTTCAGAAGAATCTGCTGGTATCTAATTTTGACTTTTAGCTTCTAGAACATGAGAAAATAAATTTCACTTATATTAAACCTATTTCAGTTATACTAAACCTGTATGACCCACAGGTTATATAAAACCTATTTAGGGCTGGGGATTTAGCTCAGTGGTTCCAGCGTCTACCTTGCAAGTGCAAGGTCCCGAGTTTGATCCCTGGTACCAAAAAAAAAGTTTCCTTATAAAACCTATTTATATTATACTTATATTAAACCTAGTACTTTATTATGGCACCACTAGAGCGCTAATGAAAATTCAAATTTATTTTTTTCTAAACCCTTCAATATTTACTTAAACAACTGAGACACAGCAATAACAAAACATCATTTTTGTACATTATAAGGAATACAATATTTGGTATGTTATTTGCATGATCCACCAATTTTTCTATAAGCTCTTCTGCAATAACATTTCATTGACACTCTTGTCTATAGGTTGATTCAACAGTTATTAAGACAGGCAGAAGATGGTAAAAATATCAAACTTACAGAGGAGTGAGAAAAATCATTTACTGTTTCCCTGCACACTATAGTAGGTTTTACACCCTTTATATAAATTAAACATAAATGAGCTGGAGATTTAGCTCAGTGGTTCTGCTATCTACCTTGCAAGTGCAAGGACCAGAGTTTGGTCCCCTGTACCAAAAATAAATAAATAAATAAATTAAAATAAATAAATTAAACATAAATGCACTGCTAGTCATGTGTTGATAGAATAGCACTGCCACCCCCAGGCAGATCTATTTAAATGTTATTTCTAAGTACAAAGTGTGGAGATGTTTACCCAAAGAAATATTCAATGTTCCCTAATATATATGTTCCATTTCCAAAGATTTCATGCAAGGGTGCAATATCATGATATGGGGACATTTAAGCCATTATTTTACCTAAATACTGGGTTTCTTCATTCCGGTCTGAACTTTAGAGGCCAGTAGCAACATTTCCTGCTTTCATTCATATGTAAAACTTTACATAGGAAAAAAGTGTTTGACAATTACATTTCTAGGAGGAAAAACAGCTGGATTGTGCTTTTAACCAAACATAACTAACTTTCAAAAGTACTTAATTTAAATACCCTATCCTTATCATTTAAATAAAAAGCAGTATTGGTTTCATCGGCTGTAAAATGAAGACTCCCTTATCCTTTTTGAAGGCAGCCTTCCCGCCCTCCCACTTCTAAGCTGCCCCTTCCACTCCAGCCAGACCTGGTCTCTCTGGGTCCATTCCTTCCCCTGTGTCCTCTCCCTGTCACTCCCTCTATCTGTGCCTGGGCTGGTAGAAGACTGTTTCTTGGCCATGTGGTCAATCTCTGACAAAGCCTCACTATGCAGCATTGCATCTGGTATCCCATCAGAGGCACCATGTTTTTACTGACCATCCTCCCAAAAAAACCATACCATGTTATGAGGAGAACACTATTTAAGGGCTCAGGATCACAAACATGGGAGGTACCTGAAGAAGAGGCCTCATATGTGGATCTCCTGATCTGACAGTCTAGTTTTATAGTGAGAATACACACAGTACTTAAGGTGTTAAGTTCAAGGCTGTGCAGCTACCCAGAGGCAGAAATGAGAACCACAGTCTGAACTCTTCCCATTATACTACAACTGCAACAAACCCAAGGTTAAAAATAAGTAAAGTTTGTCAGTGAGCTAAAATAAAGTCTATTTAGTACATAGGAATTTCAGGCTCTCTCCACAGATTTTTAAACAGAATACATGCCATCTGTACCATGAGAAACAGAAGCCTTTAAGTACCAAGTATCTTTATTCTCAATGACAAAACTGACTTAATTCAGAAACTGCAGATAATATGCTACCATTTGAGAGTAAGAGGTCTTCATCCTTTTCAAGCATTTAGTCACAAGATCACACCTTACTTTCATCATGCTAGAGAAAGTAACCAAGCTGATGCATATTAAGGAGGTACATAGAAGATAAAAGCAAACATGTTTTACAAGCCAGTCATCCCCGTAACCTTAAAGGGTAACTTTGAGATTAATTTACAGAGTAGTGATAGAAGAATTTAATATCAGGAAAAATCAACAAGATATCCATACTATTTTTTAAATGATTATTTCCAAAATACTAAGTCAGGCAAACATCCAAACTTCAGAATATGAAAACGTGCTAGCCCTGGCTGTCCAAATACTCTCCTCAGGTGAAGGTGAATTTATAGATGCTGAACAGAACCAAATGAATGAGAAACTGAAAGAGTCCCTTTAGTCATCAGCAAACATTCTCTTGTTTTATAAATGAGGAAAGTGAACAGGCACAAACTGGTGAAAATCACACGGTGAGATTAAGGTGTACATGCATGTAATTCCTGGTGGTATTTACAGCTGCCAATGCTTAAAATACAAGGAGATAAATACCTAGAACAAGTTAAGCCCATTGATTTACACACAGTATTTCAAGACGATCCACAGTAGGAGGCAGAGCCATCTGTACAGCGCAGTGACACACTCTTACTGGGCAGTTCCTTTAAGGATCAAAAGTGTGATTGCCAGTCAAAGGGGTTCCAGGTCCTTGTCTCCAACAAAGAATGGACAAGACAAGCTAATAGCAGAGCCAAAAAGTTTATTTGAAAAATATGAGGTAAACAAGTATGGGAAAAACCAACTCTGCAGAGAGAATTTGTGCCAAACAGAAAAAAAGAGAGTTAAAAAAAAAAAGAACCTGAGGCTTGTCGGAAATGCAGCGTGGGCTATCATGCAGACTCACACAAGATAGCGGCTTTCCATGATTACTGCTCTTCTTTTATGCGGTCCAGGTCTTCAGGTGAGCAGCCTAAGGGTCCTTGGTTGCCATGAGATCTTGTAATTGACAAGTTCCACCCATTTCTCCAGCCAGCTTTGCCGTACCCTAACTCCTATAACAACACCTCCAGTGTTTAAGAGTAAAAGGGAAGAAACAATCTCTAGATTTTAATGCTAAGGTTTCACAAACACAAGCTTCTATCCAGTTTTGGATATATAGTAAAGTGCACCAGCTTTACACTTAACATTTTGCAATCTACTTTTTTTTCATACCGAGGATCAAACTCAGGACCTTGCACTTTTGAGGCAGGCGGCAGAACCACTGAGCTACATCCCCAGCCCCCTGCAGTAGCTTTAAAATGTACATTTAGCTGTCTCCTACACTTTTTCACTCATCCTTTTTTTTTTTTTTCTTTTTAACAGTGCTGAGGACCAAACCTAAGCCTTGGTGCATGCTAGGCAAGCGCTCCATCACGGAGCTATACTCCCCAACCCTTTTGTCTATCTTTAAAACTGAATGCTGGTTTTTTTTAAACCTAAGTAATATTGTGTTGTATATACATTTTTTTATATATTTTTTTTTGCACTTTCTTAAATTCTTTTATTGGTACATTGTAGGTATACAACACATTTACATTTCTCATTGGGAATTGTACTTTTACATAATGCATCTTGGTTCTTATTTTTTCCCCATTCCTAGCTCTCCCTTCACGCCCTCCACCCTTCCCTATTTACAAAGACTTTATTTCCATTTTTTCCATTTCTCATCATTTTCCCTTTCCCTTCTTTCCCTCCCCCCTGACCCTCCCACTACCCCTACCCCTTTGGACCTTTTCTTCCTAGTTTACATTACCGATTATTCATTCTAATCATTGGTACATTTTAGGAATACAATATAATGACATTCATCATTGGAAATTTGCACCTTTACATAGTCTCTCTTGTTGCATGTCTTAGTGTAACCAAGTTACTCCTCCCTCCAGGTTCTCATTCTACAGATGGTGAAGAATGAGACCTGCAAACAGTAGTGGGGAATGAACTGGGTGCGATTATTTAGAAAGAACAAAGAAACCTGAGAGAGGTTCCAAGGAGGACACTGAGGCTGCCCTAAATCTAGGGGCTTATATACAGCCCTGGATTTTGGCGAGCACATGAAAATGAAGGTATGTGCTGTAGTTGCCACTGTTGGTAGGTTTCCAACTGTCAGGGAAGCAGATTTTAGGTGTCCTTTGTCCTTTATGCTTCAATTAGGCCTTTGTTCCTTGTGCTCCAGTTTCCCAAGGGTTATCCCAGTTTACCCTACCCCTACCCTTATCTACCTATAGTTCCTCATCTCTTGGTCTCATTAGGAATAAAATCCATATGTTGGGAACTCAGAATATATTTATAAAATGAAAAGCTCTCTATCAAAATACACTTCACTTAGAAAAATAAATAAAACAGACAAATGGACCTGTGCAAAGTAAACATTAACTTTGGTAGATGTCAATGAAGGACAGTCCATAGCAAACACATTTTCCCTATTTCCCCAGAGCAGCTCAACTTCCAAGTTAAGAATTTTTGAAATCTTTTAGACTAGATCTTGTGACATTGAGATCTGTTTTTCTTTCCACATCATCTTCAGCCAAGCACTGAGCCCTAAAAGTTCTCTAAATGTTGGGCACTGGTGGAAGTTTGCTGTAGGACTGCAGCAATAGTTCACACAGAGCAGTGGCTTCTGCAGATGGTCCAAGCCTCCTCATCCTCATTGTGAGCTGGCAACTCTTCATCTAGTTATGTTTCTAGTCTAGATAGCACAACTGGGGTCCTGGAGCCACTCTTCCTCTGTTTAACTTGGGCAACACCCCAGAGCCAACCCTCCCTCCATTTTCCTGAGAGGCAGAAATAAGAATAATAAAGATCCAGGAAGTTCCTAAAGCTCCAGGCCAGAGCACATGCATGTTATACAGTAGCTTGACCTACAGTGATTCTTCCTCATTCAAAATTCAGTAAGGGTTTATACATGTGGGCTACATATCATGCATACAATTAGAGTGAAATGTGGGGAAGATGGGTGATAGAGTTTTCTGCTAGATAAAATGGCTCTGGCAGCCCCACGTCCTAAATGGCTCTTCCCAGAAGATAATAAGTCACTCAGGGAAACAATAACCTAACTTTCCTGCCTCGAAGCTCTCCCACTTATAGTCCTTCCCACCGAGAAATTCAAACTTGCCAAGGATTTAAACCTCACTTCTGACTGCAGCCAAACATCTACCTCCACTATGTGCCCCCCCCACTTATGCCCCTTGCCCATATGCAACCTCACCTAGCCAGCCCATGGCCACTGCTCATGCGCCACTGTTAGAGACAGCCCAGCACCCCATTCCCTAATAAAGGCCTAGCCTCGGGTGTTCATGTTTCCAGGTCATTCTCATCCTCTCAATGGGCGTTGGATGCCATTGAGGTGACTCAGCATTTTGTCTATCCTATCAGTCATTTTTTGTTTTGTTTTGTTTTTTTGGTACAGGGGATTGAACTCAGGTCCTTGGCCTTGCAAGGCAGGCGGAGGCACCACTGAGCTAAATCCCCAGCGTGTCTTGACCAATTCTTTGCTTAGGACAGAAAGAACCTAGAAACCACCTCAAGAAGGAGACTCCAGCATTCCCAAAACCCAGTAACATTATGATACTGGGCAGCCTATTTTCAAAACAAGGCACAGAGCATACCTGGTTGCCATGGACTATGCTCAGTGATAACAGAAAGGGGAGCATTCTTTAACAGCCCTTCCACGTTGACTGAGACTGATCTAGATTAGACCTTTTTCCTTCATGAATTTCTTTGGTAAGTTTCTTACTTTTTTTTTTTTTTTTTTTTTTGGAACTGTGGATCAAACTTAGGACCTTGTGCTTGCAAGGCAGGCACAGTGCCACTGAGTTACATCCCAGGCCTCAGTTTCTTACATGTTTAACACCTCTGAGGAACACTGACCATCTGAAAAGAACAAGGAATACGTCTTGCAATTCCAAAGTAACCCCTAAGAATATTATTGATAAGCATCATGATCATCATACCTCCCTGAGCCCCATGATTAACTCTTGTATGCATAAAGAAAATGTTCAAACTTGCACTTGAGGCAGATGCCTACATCCCACTGCCTGCCTTCTCATTTGAAGGTGTAAATATCCATATTTTTGCTGTATAATAAATTCTACTCACACTCTTGCATGGCTGCCTATGTATCTTTACCAAATTCGTTCATTAAGTAGCAAAGAACTGAGGAGCAAGGGCTTACTCCTTGCAGTGTCAAGACCCAGCTTCCGAGAGACTGTGTGAAGACTGATCCGAGAGGTGTTATAGCTCATAGAAAGGCCCTCACACAAGAATCACTTGTGTTTGAGGAACAGGGAGGAAGCCAGTGGCTCACAATGGTGAGCTAGGAAAAGTTAGTATCAAATGCCAAGAGCTCAGAGAAGGGTTCAGATCCTGGGCAGCCTTGTAAATCACAGATAAGAGTTTGGATATTGTTCTAAATGCAACGGGAAGCACTTGAAAGGTTTGAAGAAGGAAAATGTTCTGGCTTTAGATGTTGGAGTGAATTCTGTTGCTGATGTGTTGGCATTAATTGAAAGATAAAGAAGATTTATATTGTATCAAATTAGCTAAGAGACCAGCTTCTCCTATGGGACACATACCCATAGAAGTCTTGGGTGTAGGGAGGCCCTGGCTGTCATTCCAGTCCATCCTCACAGGTTCACTTGGTGTTGCGCCCTGTCTTCACATCCATCATCCCTTCCAGGGTCTGTCTCCAGATACACAATTAATGAGCTCCTACAGTTGTTTAAGATCCGAATTCTATACTAAATTAAAAAACATACAAATTTACATAAAATCAATATATTTATAATCATATTTATTTAAATATATTTATGTATTTAAATATTTTAATATAAATATGATGTTATATATTTAACATTAAATATGTAACATATTTACATTTTAGTGTACAGAATATGTGATTTTATGTATTTGTATTATCTATTTGTGTGTGTATATATGTCTATCTTCTATGACTATCCTTTGCTTCTCTGATTGAAACCCATTGGAAGAGAAGCAAAAATGAAAGCAGGTGTACTTCTTAAGATACATTACTGTTAGTTCAGAGCTACAGATCCAGAGATGTTATCATAGAGATAGAAGTGTACCAATGTAAAATATTAGCCCGACGTGGTGACACACACCTGTAATCCCAGTGTTAGCAATTCTCTCCTTTTTCTGGGCTTTTGTCCTAAAGACAATGAAGTATGAAGTTAAGGACACAGCAGAAGGGAACAAACCAAATGTAGTTTATTAGAAAGAACAATAAAAAGCTGTCTCTGAGTGGGACTCCAAGGGAGGGCACTGAGGAGGTGCCCATTTTTAGGGGTTTATATGCACTTCATTGGGCTATTTTGGTGGATGTGCAAAAATGAAACAATGCAGGCCGGGGATTTAGCTCAGTGGTTCCACCTCCTGCCTTGCAAGCAGAAGGACCCAAGTTTGATCCCTGGTACCAGGAAAAAAGAAAGAAAAATGAAACAATGCAATTGTTTGCAATTGCTGCTTCTAGCTAGGCTTCTGACGTAAGGAGGAGCAGACTTTTCTTGCATTCCAGCTTCCCAGGGAATATCTCAGTTTACCCAAGTCCTTGCCCTTTGAAACAATGAGTTGCTGTATTTTAGCTAGGCTTCTGATGTTAGACTTTCCCTGCCCATCCTACCCTCCAGCTTCCCATGGCATACTTCAGTGAGCCTCTTGTGTTCCAATTTTCCCAGGGTTTGTCTCAGTTTACACAGGTCTCTGTTCTAATTATCTGTTGTTATCTAGCTCTTGGTCTTACCAGCACTTGGGAGGTGGAGACATGAGGATTTCCTTGAGTTTGAGATCAGCCAGGGTACATAGTAAGGTTAAGGCCAGCCTGAACTACATCGTGAGATCCTATCCCACCATGTTCTGGAGGCCTCCAATGTGTTAGTGTTCTCCAGAGAAATAGAACCAATAAAGGATGTGTGTGTGTGTGTGTGTGTGTGTGTGTGTGTGTGAGAGAGAGTGAGAGAGAGAGAGAGAGAGAGAGAGAGAGAGAGAGAAAGGATTTATATCAGGAATTAGCTTATGATAATACAGAGGTTAAGTCTCAAGATCTGCTGCTGGTGAGCTGGAAAACCACGACAGCAGACAACATAGTTCTGGTCTGAGAACAAAAGTCTGAAAACAGGAGAGCTGATGGCATAAGTATTTGTTTGATCTGAAAGGCACAGGCACAGCACCCAACAAGACCTGACATTACAGCTTAAGTTCAAAGGCAGTAGAAGGTTCATGTCCAAGTTCAAGAAGTCAGACAGATGAAGTTTTCTCTTTCTGCCAAGTCACCCTTTTTGATTTATTCAGACCTTCAACTGATTGGACATGGCTTACCCACTTTGGAGAGGAGATTTTGCTTTAGTTAGTCTACCTATCCAAATATTAATCTCAGCCAGAAACACTCTTATGGACGCACTCAAACAGATGTAACCAAATCTGAGATGTCTGCACATCTTATGGCCCAGTCAAGTCGACACATAAAGTCATTGATCCAAAGTAGAAAGAACAAAAAGTTCATTTCTATTGGGTGCAGGTCTGCCTTCCTGTGCTGCTGTACCAGCCCCGACACTTCGTTTAATGCTCTACTATAGTCACCTTGAAATCCTTCATAATTTTGCAACTAAGGGCGCTTCATTTTCACTTTATATTGGGACCTTCAAATCATGAACTGGTCCTGGCTGGATGTGTGGAGCAAGGAGAAAAGTCTCAAAGATTCTAATGTTTGGCTGAAAAACCTGGGTGGATGGAATTGCAATTGGAGATGGAATTTAGGAGATAAGTCAACAATTTTGATGTGAGCATGTAAATGTAGAACTAGCTGGATCCCTCTGGAAACTATGGTAATACATTTGTCGAGAGCTTCCTCAGCATTTCCCTTTTCCTGATTCCTGACTAGATCCTGTTTTCCAGCCTCATGTTCAGAGAGTTCAATTGGCTCTGATTGCTGGCTCTGTTCTGTAGGGACAAAGTAATCAATTTAAAAAGGGAGTGCACTGATTCTTTTTGTAATTCCTTTTAACTCTAAATTATAGAAAGAAGAGAAGAAAGAGGAAGAGAAGGAGGAAAAAAGAGGTGGAGAACAATGAAGGTTTAAGAAGACAGGGACAAGGCTGTGGAAATTAAGCCTAAAAGTTTACCAAATGAGATTGACAATTCTTCTTTCTTTTTTTTTGCACTGGGGAGGCAGACACAGTGCCACTGAGTGAAATCCCCAGCCCCAGATGGATAATTTTTAAATCTAAGTTGAGGGAAAGTTCTCATTTCTCTCCAAATCTGCTTTTTTTTTTTAATGGACCTTTTTTTTTTTTTTTTTAGTATTGGGCATTGAACTTGGAACCTTGCGCTTTCGAGGCAGGTGGCAGAACCACTGAGGTAAATCCCCAGCCCTTCCAAATCTGCTTTCGCCTCTTCTTTTGTAAGAAACCTTGCACTTTGTAGCTAGGTACAAACAGTAGCTTCCTGGTATAAGAACTGCATTGCCCAGCTTAACATATAGATAAATGCACCTACATGATTATATTCTGTTTAATGGGCTATCAGGGGTAGTAGTGTGTATGATTTCCTGGATATAGTCTTTTTTTTCCTGGATATAGTCTTAAAGGAAAGGGAAATGCAATTCCTTCTCTCTTTCTCCTTCCAGATGTCTAGATATTATATGCATTGTAGAAATTCCAGTCATGTGACTCAGAAAAAGATCCTGATTCTTTGACCTTTTTTGGGAGGCCAGCTCTGCTTTGCCCACTTCCGGACCTTTATAAGAGAGGTTAATATATCTTATTTAAGCCATCACTGTTTTGGATCTCTATCAGATGCAGCCAATGTTACTCATAAATGATATGATATCATATAATGAATATCTTTTTCTAAGGACTCTGAAATGAATATCTGCTTGCTTCAAGTGAGAGTCTAGTTAAGGACAAGTTTTTTATTACTCAGGTCATGTACAATTTACTTTTCACGAGCACCAAAAATCCTACCCAACCTGTATTTTGATTTACTTTTTTTTAATTTAGAAGAAATATAGACTCCTTATTAGTATCTATTATTAAAAGCATTACTATTTCCTCTAGGGAAGCAACAATTGATCCACATTTTCCTGACAGAAGCTCACATTTCATAAATCCTTGTTTAAAATTAACTCAGATCATTAAACAACACAAAAAATTCTTTTAAAATTACACAATAAAATCTGCCTTCAAGAGACTAAAAAATGTGAGTTTAATGTAATCTCAGATAAGGTGACCAAATATCCAAAATTGGTGAAGACAGTCCCAACTCCTGGATTGCCAGCTGCTCTGGTTTCTGTCTCCACACACGTCCTATGGTTCCCTCCAGATGTCATCCATCTTCAGGACACGAATTTCTGCCCCTGCTCAGAACAAATCACCACAAATGAGAAGAAAAGTAAGAAAAATGTAATTGGCAGTGAAACAACAAAGCAAAAACTAAACTCTGTTTAGAACTTTAGTTAACATTCTGACTCTGTGGCAACATTTGGAAGAATTAGTCAGTGAATATCTGGTATCTTCCACACTAGGCCTGGCATGATCCATTCCTGGGATATGTTCAATATTTTCAAAAAAAGATGTAAACTAGAGTAATCTGGACAATCCCTAAGTATCTTGCACCCTGGAAGAATGAATATTTTCCAGAAAGCTTTGTCCATTGATGATCTTTGGTGTGAGGAGGTAATCAAAAGAAGGTTAAAAGCCACTTAATATTAGTCACTTGTGATTGTACTTACTCATTGTCTTCTTGAATCATACAGCAATATGAAAACATTTTAACCCTTTGCTTAATATGTATTTAGCATATGTAACAATGCCATCACTTCCCTGGGTGTGCTTTACCCTTCCAGCTCTATTATCACACATTTTTCCAAGGCTGTTTCAGGGACCTTACACATGTGCAAGTCTTGGTTAGTGGATTGTCTACAGAGAACTGGTGAGTGTAATTTTTTCTTGAAGTTCACTAGACAGGTGATATTTAAGGGCTAAACTGAAGTTAGCCAGGTGGACAAGGACAGGAAGGGCAGTTCAGGTGGACAGAACAGTGTTTGTAAAATGAAGAAACAATACAGTATATGGATTCACTAGACCTTTTCTATCATTCTGAAATCTGTAAGTTCTGAATGCTGAAAGCTTTACTTATTAGACAAGAAAACCGGAACTGCTTTAGTCTGAACTCATTGGTGTGCTGCATTTGTCAGCGATCCATCAGGAAACAGATGGCATTCACCAACTGTGATTGCTTGAAGGAGGGTTTAATAAAGAGACTACTTACAAAGGTGTCGGTGGCATGCAGACAAACCCTAGGGGACAGTGCTAGCAGAAGGGATAGCAGTGTAACTATGGGACCTGTATCCTGGCACTAGAAGCAACAAAGCTGTTTTGACTCTTAGGAAATGAGAAGAGGGACCAGTTCTTGTAACACAGAAGGAAGAGGAGTTGTGAGAATATGTTTGCCTAAGAGCAAAATTCAGTGTCAAAATCCTTGAGGCAAGAAGGAGCTCCCTGAAGAGCTCAATGGACTCCCCACTGCCTGTATCCCAGCAGAAGCCTGGGGGCAATAGAATGTGGGGTCAGTTTTCTGGGATCACAGAGCAGGTAGAGAAAGGCCAATAAAAGATCTAGAAGGGTTGAGGGAAGATTTCTGGATCAATGGAAAATGCAAACTTATCACACCTAATGTGAACGAACATTCTACGTTTCCTGCAGAAATACTGTATGTTTAATGATTAGTTGATGCCTTAACCCTGCTGAGTATTGTATGATAAACAATATAAAAATGAGGCTACCTGTAGAAAAACTAAAAAATTATGAATTCTGAAATACCGCTGGGCTCTGGGATTTTGCTGGGAGAACACAGGCACACAGTAAACAAAGACATATCCTTATGCCTAGAAGATTTTTCATGTGGAGAATGGGCAGGAATTGGCAGTAGAATAATGTGGAAGATGGAAGAGGAGGCAGAAAGATAGACTGAGGCTATGGTATAAAGAAGCCAGACAGATGGTGGGAAATTGTACTAAAGGTTAACATGTTAAATACATTGTTGAGGAACATTATGTAAATACAATGTGCAAGCTGGGTTGAACTCCCCTGGGGAGCAGAACACCCGAGAGCCAGCATGTGGGATTTCTCTCAGAACTCAGAATGGAGAATGAGCAGAACAGGGAGAAGCAAAGAGATATAAAAGACTGGCCCTACTATCTCCCTTGATGGTACCATGAGGTACAAGGAAGAAGCAGGGGAAGTACATACTAAGGGAAGCAGAGGACACTGATAACAGTTTCAGATGTCATCTTCAGCACTGCTTAGTAAGCTGCTTAAAAGAGTCTGTCAGCATTGGAGACATGCCTACCAGGAGAGATGCCACTTTCTTGTTTTCTTGAATTGTAGATTTTTTAAAAAACAGGATTAGGGACCCATAGGTATTAAGTGGCCACAGTCATCCAATGAATCAGTAATTAAACCTCAGCAGTTTTTCTAACTCTGGGTCATATTGTTTTTATTATACCACATTGCCACTTGATCAGTGTTTTTAAATAAGCAGGAGGCTACTGGCCTGAGACTGTCTCTATACTTTGAGTTCTTATGTAAGAAACCACAACCCAACTTAGTATAAGAATTCAGGAACTTGACACAGGAGAGAGGCCAGCCTGGGTAATTCAGAAAGACCCTGTCTCAAAAAAAATTTTTTTTAAATAAAATAAAGTAAAATAAAATGGGTTGTAATGCTCTGTGGTAGAGTTCTTGTGTAGTGAATACAAGGCCCTGGGTTCAATCCCCAGTAATGCAGACAAAAGAAAAAAGCAAATGGAAAATCTTAGCTAGGAGTATACTTTGTAACAAACAGCTAAGCTTCAGCCAATCACAAGCAGCAAACTGGTCAGACCATATGCAAATAAGGCAGCCACCCAGCTGTAGACAATAAGATGATTTTTTTCTCATTTTACTTTTTGGCCTATAAAAGCTCACTGCTAATTCTGCTGGGTCTAGCTCTTTCTGTGTAACTCCTTGAACTTTTTCCTGTCCTGAGTGCTACCCAATTCATAAATTGTTTTTTGCTTAAATAAGTTGTTCTAAATTAGTTTGTCTAATTTTTTTCTTTTACAATGTAAAATATGGGTGGTGATTCACAAAAATGTGTGTATGAATCTCTATATATGCGAATAAAAGACTTGTGCATTGATATTTTATCAGTCTTTGGAAGATATTCTTTCTTCCTTCTCTTTAATTTTTTTTTCCTGAACCAGGGATCAAACTCAGGACCTCGCACTTTCGAGGCAGGCGCAGCACCATTGAGCTAAATCTGCAGCTCCTCTTTAGGTTTTAATGAAAATAAACCCCCCAAATCCATAGCATTAACAAATAGAAATCTGGTAAGAGTAACAATGATTTATGCATACTCTTAGATGAATGGTAAAGTGGTTAATATATTTCAGTTTGTCAAAATTTCATATAGCTTATTCACAACTATTTCTTAATCTCTCTCCAGTTGTTGAATAGCTTCCATATGCTTGCTTGTATGTCAATTTATATACATTTGGTGAATCTCACCTACTACAAGGAAGTAGAAATCTATGAACTAAAAAATTTTATTTCCTTTTCGTCACTCCACCTTCAGCATATTTTCCAGAGGTAACCACTTTCAAAAGGTTTATATGTATTATTTTTTTTATTGCTGATCTTCATTTTTATTTAAATGTAGTGATCTTTTAAGAGAATAAACAAAAAAAAAACTATACCACAAATATTCTATGTAAATGTAAACATGGATGTCTACTTCATAATTAGGCAAAATGAACTTTAGGCACAAGATTTTAAAAATCATTAAAGGAGACAATGAACTCAAGACAGAAATGACAGAAGCAAATAAAACATACATTTCATAACATTTCAATCGGTCTTGTCTTCCAATCTACCAGTTAAGGCCTGAGTTTCAGAAATCCTACACTCTTTGCCAAATGGGAATATCCATTTAGGCTCTACATATATCCACATAACAGACAAATAATTCTCTTTCAAAATAATGTAATAAATATATCACACACACACATACACTCTCTCTGTCTCTCTGTCTCTCTCCTCTCTTCTCTCTCTCCTGGTGAAACAGTCTCTGAAATAGGGAAATAAGGATTTCAAGTTTTCCTACCACTGAAGCATACCACACATTAAAAAAAAAAGATTCTGCTACAGAAATAATGAGTGGCATTATTATATACAACTCTATTTTATTTATATTATATTTCCCCAACACATTTTACTAAGGCTCACCATGGCTCCTCAGATATATCAGATTTAGTCTTTGCACCTCACCTAAATGACTCAGTGCATCAGACACCGCATAAAGTAAAGGCAATTTAACAGTTTAGTTAGAAACTTCAGCATGGATATATTCAGCTTTGTCCAAATGCCCGGGATGCTTTCTCTGTCTAACCCCTCTACTTCACTGGCTATTTTTCTCTGCTTCCCCCTCCACAGGCTATCAGCACATGAATGTCTAGTCCTGTGATGACAGTCCCTGCTATTACAGAGCTCATACCAACCTGAGTTCAAGCAAGAAAAAGGTCAGTTTGTATTCACAGGGCACTCCACATGGGTCAAAACAGAGCAAGAGTTCATGAAGATGGAACTACAGAACCCTGGACCCGGGGCTGGGAAGGGGGTGAGGGGAGCAGGGGAGACAGTGAAGGCACAGACACAGGAAGAAAAAGTCCAGTTTAGCTGGTGTGAATATACCTGTGAAGTCATCTGACAGGCCTCATTCTTGATTTCCACCCCCAAAATTCCTTAATCTGCTGGGAGACAGAACCACAGAAGGTTTTGTGTAGAAAACAAAAACCAGAGCTGTGCTACAGAATAACCTGCGTAGGACAGATGACAGGGGAGAGGGGCTGAAGCTCAGAAAGCTTGATTCACCAAGCCTAGTGCCACATACAAGTATTACTTACAGAAACAAACATCTTAACAGGCCAAAAAACACAGTTCCATCTACATCAAGCCTTGGGGATTGTGGGTAAATAGGTGTTTTAGTTCAAGTTCCTGGAACCTGCTCCAATTTGAGCAAGTTAAGAGCAGTGAAATAATTCCCACATCCAGCAACAATTCAAGTCTCTAATTGTGACCTTTACCTTCCCTAAGCTACCATTACCATGGAATTATAAAGCAATAATCAATCAGTTCATTATAAATAAGTTCCTACCTGCCACCGAATCCACTGAGCCCTCATGATGGGCAAAGACCCCACCACAAGTACTAGCACATGCCTACAACCTACACTGGAGCCAAGTGCTACAGGTGTGCTGCAAGTCAACGGCTCCTCCTCCCATTTTGTCTCACTGGAATCACTACGTGGATGACGGAGCTCTCACCAAAGCCCCCATCACGGACCATCCATTTCCTTTGTAGGTCCAGACTGTTTTCCTCCGCTAGGGAGAGGCCATCTAAGTGGAGGAACCAGAGAAAGGAGAATCATTATTAATGTTTTTATACCCACAGAACCAAAGTAGATAGGAATTTCTTGGGACACATTCATTCAAACTACAGAAATAGGCTGCTCCATACTAATCATGGGACAATTCACCACACATTCACTCAATATGGAACATTTACTAGTGACCAGTTTCCAACAACATCAGATTCATTTGGAAACTGCACACTGTAGAAGGCAATCTTGTGATTTTCTTCCAGCTTTATATAAAAATACAAACTAGTCTAGGAATCAGGCACAGTGGTACAAAATCATAAGCAGAAAGATCTTATCAAAGAATGTGCTCATTCCATGTTGCAGAACTCTTATCTAGATTTTGGTTTTTGGAAATTTACTGCTGGCTCATTTTTGTTCAGAGAGATTTCTTTTCTACTCCTACCCTATTCCCATTCTGCTAAAACCCACTAAATAAAGAACACCTAGGATGGATCCACATGGAACTAAAAGCCTCAATTTGACTGAGTCACATGCATCAACATAGTGGCTGCTGGCTTAATCTGCTCACTCACTCAGCCTAAAGCATTTAGGGGCTGTAAGGATCTGAATTCTAGCTGGAAGTACTTAGGGCTTTTGTCTTTTTGAACCCAGTAAAAATGCTCATGAGCACTGTAAGTTCCATGTATAAAAATCTCTGATTCCATTAAGTGAAACTCAAGGGAGGGAACATGGACTGGGAACAGAAGACTGGTCATAAACCAGCCACGTGTTTCCGTTTCCTGTAAATGAGGGGATTGAGCTAGAATATCTTCGGAGTTCAACCCAGCTGACGCTCAAAGACTCCCCTGAAGTTCATTTCTACCCAGGCTTGTCAGGCTGGGTCAGACAAACTTCCTTACTACTTTATGTCAACAATTTAAAGTGTTTGGAACATATTTCTATGATGCAGTTTGAGGTCTCCCTCTTCTTCCTTATCCCTCAGACTGTTTCATCTCACTGGCGCAGATCGTTTCAGGTCTACTGGCCAAACTAATGGCTGCTGAGATTAGAAACCGAATCGCTGACCTGGTGAAGACATGGCCTTTGAGTAACCTAGGCCAGGGCACCATTGTGTTTTTCATTAAAAATGTTAACCAAATAGAAACATAATTCTGTTAGATCTTCTATAGATCTACTTAAACTTTGTAATAGGAGATTATTCAAAAATTACATGAGAAAAATCACCCTAATCACTTTAACTTAATCACTAAGTTAAAGACTTGAATATCAGAGAGTTCCAAGACCTCAAACTCCTTATAGGCTCTGATCCACAACATTTTCCTTGTGGCAATGGACTCCATGCAAAAGCAGCCTGGTCTTGTCACATCATGTTTATGCACCGGAAGTAGATTTCGAAAGACCGGGTGCTAATCATCACTGCCAGACTCACTCAACTGCAGGTCATTTCTGAAGGTGTTCATGAGCTGGCTGCTTCCTTGTGGCTGGCTGGTTCCATTGGCAATGGCAGGCCTGCAGTTGCAGGGCTGATGGTGTGACGGCTGTGGAGGAGAGGCCGGGCCCATTGTCCTCGCCTCCACTGCTGGAGCAGTCATCATCACCTCCGGAGGAGCTCTCGGAGTCTGAGGAGCTGCTCCCACTGCTGCTGTTCATCTGCTCCATAATGTCAACTTCGGCCCTCAGCTCTCTTTTGATGTCATCCAGCTGAGGTTCAGGCGAGGGGTTGTCCTTCAAGGGAGAAGTTCTGGGTCCAACTGGAGGCTGCATTGGAGCTCTGAATGGCACAGGAGGTGGAGGTGGCTGTGACGGCGGTGGGGCTGAGTGGGCTGCTTTTCCTTTCGAGCCTGGATTTTACTGCTCCCCTCAGCTCTGGTCCTCTTGACCTGAATGCTACTACTGAGTTTCTCCGGTACATATTCACCAGTGTCATGATTAATAATAAGCACACAATCTTTCTGATAAGGCCGTTTGTTCCCCTTGAACACAGTCACTGGTGGTGTGGATCCAGGAATATGTGGCCGAGTAATTGTGACTTCATCTCCTTTGCCAACCTGCAGCTCTCTGTCACAGGAAGTGTCTATAGACTCTGGCTTAAAATCATAGCGAATGGTGTGGAAGGAGGCCCGCAGCCGCTTCTCGAAGCTCTCTCTGAGACGCAGGCAGTGTTCCTCACAGTCCAGCAATGCTGCAGCCCCAGCTCCCGCACCAGCGTCCCGGAGGGAGTGCACCTTGTGCCCTGTGCCGGGGGGTGGGACAGGAAACAAATCTCCTCCGTGTCGGGGTGCGGCTATGTGTATTCTTTCAGAGTTTCTATTTGTGTTCAAACATGCCTGCATGTTAAAGATGTACAAAAATAGATGTCATTCTTGTGTGATTTTTCTCTAATCTGAATTGATATTTTATTTTATGTTACGTAGAAAATAGACATTGGGTATGTGTTTATCAATCTTTGTGTCCAACAAACTATTCTAACAAGAAGAGATTTGCAAAATCACATCACAGAACAAAATGAGTCAGCTTTCAGAAAAACAATTATAATTCTCAGGAATTTCTGTGACTTCTTGAGCGTAAAAAATAGTAGGAAATTCATTAATAATATAATTAAATCCTGCATTTTAAAATTTTAATGTTACAGCTATTAGAAATACAGCCAATTTTTATTTATTCAAGAGCTGATTAACCAGACCTAAAGTTTTAGTTACTATTTCTTTTCCACTCCATGCCTCCCATTTCTTGCATTTTGGTCAATTACAAAGCATGTGAACTTAGAAATGAAACTGTTGCCAGGGCAAACTTTGTAGTTCTCTGCCTCCTTTTTAGCAGAAAGATAAAAGGGCTGAAGAGTCACTCCTTCTGGAGCCTACATATTCTCAGAGTAGTTTGTCTCAAGCTTCCAGTGAACACTTTTCAGTAGTTGAACCAAGTAGGTTGGTTTGACTGTATCATGATTTTGTTTCAGAACAAAGTTGAATGCCTCACTTTCACTATCAATCACAGCATTTGGGAGTTTGACACCAGCTTTCTACTTTAGCTTCAGCGTAAATCATACTTGTAGAACTTCAGGGCTATATTATGTTCTAAATATTTGTGCCCCTGAAAAATGATGCTTAAGTCCTCATTCCCATGTGGATGGTTTTAAGAAGTGGGAAGGTGGGTAGGTCATGGTAAGGTGGCAAAGCCCTCCTGAATGAGATTAGTGCTGTTATAATAGAGAACTTCCTCTCCTCTACCACGTGAAGACCTAGTGACACGGTACCTTCTGTGAACCAGAAGGTGGGCATCACCAGATACAAAATCTGCCAACACATTGATCATGGACTTTCCAGTCTCCAGAATTGTAAGAAATAAATTTCTGTTGTTTATCAGACATCTAATTTATGTCTTTTCTTGTAGCTGCCTGAAAGAACTAAGACAGGGCTTCCTGATACTGAAAGAGAGAGAGAAAATTAGCATGCTGGGGGTAGCCACTGAAGTACTTTGGAGAGTTGGTTTTCAAACTTTCAGACTTTGATTAATAAAGGAAAGACACCATCGGAAACAACTATAGCTAACAAAAAAATCAGATGTTTTATGTGTTTTTGTTTATTTTATGACTCACTTTGTTTCACAAAGATAAGGAAAGTTTTGTTAGGATTCCTATTCCAGAAGAGCAACAGAAAAATATGGAACTTTTGATTCTTTTCTTTCTTCTTAGCCCACAAAGGCTTGTGTTTAACTCTGTAAAAATTTCTTTTTAAACTTGAGTTACTCAGGCAACTACACTCTTTGCTGTCTAACTTGACCCAATTCTGATGAATGGTCTTTTCTTTCTTTGCCAAGACCTAAAGAGTTTTCACATTCTGCAATTTTCTCTGCTGAATAGCTGTAGGCATAACTGCTTAAAAATCAGACAATTATAAAACTTTAGATTAGGAAGGAACCTTAGAGGCCATCCAATCCAACTCCCCTCATTTTTACAATTAGAGAAATTGAGTCCCAAGAGGGTAAATGACTTTGTTCAATGTCATCCAGATAATTTGTAGACTGGGTAGAATTTTCCCAAACTATTTTTTTTTAACTTAGGAAGAACTATAACTAAAACCATTTGAAAAGGCACATATTTTTCCATATTGATCTTTTGGAAATACCACAATAATATAATTTACAGAACCAAACTCACAAAATCACCACTTCTAATCCTGAAATACTCTGTGATGTGAAAAATGGTTAAATGATATCTGTTATTAACATGCTTTTAAATTGACCACTTATTGCAACTCTGGTCTCAGATACACTGGTTAATTGAAGATTGGCTAGGTAAGTCTAAAGATATTGCTTTGCTTTACCTCATGATCTTTTATGGGAGAGTTAAGAGAAAATGGGATAACGCAAACAGAAGTAATGTCAGTGTTAGGCTCAATAATCTATTGTCATTATTTTTACTGTTAATATAATATCACTCTTTGTGCCCATATCATCTAGTTTGGCAGTATGAAGTCTAGAGAAGACATTATAAATTACATTAATGTTCAAAACAAAATACGTAAAGTCTGTGGCTTCTCCATCCTCTTTCACTGCCCATTCACACCACATAGAGACATACTATGTGGTCATCAGTAACTTATAGAGTTTTGGAGAGGTCTCTTTTCTTTTTCTGATTGCTTTATGCCTCTTCTTATAAGAAATAGATCCCACATGCAGGCTCATTCCCACATTTGTGAGTTTAGGAGAATGTGCAAATGGGTGTCTCCCACCTTTCTCTAATGGATCATTCATTCTTAATCCCATACTTATCTCAAAGAGACAAAGGTCAGGGTAGAAGTGTGTAGACTTCATTCCACATATCTAAGGCCTGCTCACAACTCCAAATACATATTCTAAAACCAGCTACTCATTGACCACTCTTTAGGTGGTATAATCTGCTCTTGAGTGGAGAGGAGGAGGAGCCCAAACAGATCCTGGAAGGAATTTAGGGCTTCATGGGAAGGGAACTTGGTCTATAAGAAGGGAAGTGGTTCCATAGACCCTTTCCCTTGGCCACTTAGACCCATCACACTGTAGCAGGAAGGAGAATGAGAAGGAATCCAGAATAGGGTCTTCTAATGCATAGGACTAGGATCAAGACTGGATCAAGAGCAAAAAAGCTCTGGAAAGAGGTCTTTCTATTATCTTTTGGAAGGAATGGAAGCATAGATATTTGATAGATGTAAATAAATGATCTTAAACAAGTTACTTTATAAGAGGGGAAATTCATAGATGTTCTGAAAGAGCATCTGATAGAACAAGTCTGTCAAAAATATGCCATGTCAAAATTGGAAAGAAATTTCAAGACCATCTAATAAGACAGAATGTGACCATACAGACAGGAAACTTGCCCAAGGTCAGACTGCAAGGTCAAAACATAGCCCAGCCCTAAAACTTGGAACTTGAGGGCTGGGGATTTAGTACAGTGGTTCCGTTGCCTGCCTCCCAAGCGCAAGGACCCAAGTTCGATCCCCGGTACCAAAAAAACAAAAACAAAAACAAAAAAAACTTGGAACTTGAGTTTGTACATTCTCAGATCTGGATTCTTTCCATAACTGAGTGCTTAATTCATTTAAAATATAACTTCCACATGAAAGAAGGAAGGCTACAGGATAGCTTTTATATATCTTAATACCTGTGTGATACAACAAAGCTGCAAATACTAACATTTTTCTACTAAAAATAAAAGGCTGGTCAGATTGTGTGTTTGTGTGTGTGTGAGAGAGAGACAGAGAGAGAGAGATGAGAGAGAGAGAGATCAAGAGCTATAGAGACAGGTACAGAAAGGAGGTAGGGAATCAGTTAAGGAAAATAGGAAAGCATTAAAATGTACAGTGTATTTGTTGAGATGCTGAGCATCAGAGAAGCTTTATCTTCTTTTATCAGTGACACCAGGAAATGATGTCATCATATCTTCAGTACTGGGTATTTCAGTCAGTGAAGTTGGTAGAGTGAGAAGAAGTAAAAATGAAGACAAGAGTTATAAGGGGTCTGAATTACCCTCCTACCCCTCCCCTTTACTCCCACTTTGGGGCTATGTATCAATATCCTTCATATCCTCTCATATTGTTGGTAATATTTGCTTTTAAAGAGAAGGCCAGAAAATAAAATGTATTGAAGTAGCAAGCATAGTTTAAGAACTGATCGACAGTGCCACAACAAATTAATATTTGTGGTCTATGAAAAGGGAATTAAACTAGAGTATGGAATTTTTATTCCAGTTCCAGCCCTGTGGCAAGCCATTTAAATTCTCTAAGTCAGGTTTCCCAAAGGTAAAGTGTAAATAAGAAAGTTAGCTCTTAATATTTATGATAGCAAAAAATGAGGAAAAACTCCCAAAAGTCCAACAACAGAGAAATAAATTATATAATATTTATATGCTAGAATACTATCAACATTAAAAATTATAGTTCTGAAAATTGTTAGCAATATGATAGAAATTCACAATATAGTATTTAGTGAAAAGGCATGATTCAGAAATTATATCTATTGAATTTTATCAATTTTATTAAATATTTACATGCATATAAAATACTTCAAAAAAATCTGAATATTAATTTTATCTCCAGGTGATAATTCAAGACGATTTTACTTTTTTTTCTTTTATAGTATTTTCAGGATTTTCTGATTTTATTTAATGAGCATTATACTAACTTTATTATCAAAAAATATTTTCAGTAGAAACAATATGCACACACCCACCTAATTCATAAGAATATTGTGAGGAAAATGGAAGTAATATATGTTTTAAAACTCAGTTCTGAAAAACATGTGCTAAATAATTCAAGTACTTATGTCAAAGAAAAATTTTGGTGTGTTTTCATAGACAGCTTTTGTCTTAGTAATGAACGGATGTCCCAGGAGTAATCACCCATCATTAGAGGAATGTAGTATATCTGCCATTGTTACTTTAGAACTATTCCTGGAGCCCACAAAAAAAGTCAAATCAATCTTGATCATCACATAGTAGCATTCTCCAGTTATCAGGAGGTTGGCCAGCTCTTTGGAAAGTTTTTTGTGATTGAAGGAGGGCCTCAGACAGGGGCAAGAAATGTGTAGACAAATTCCTTTTCACCATGGCTTCAATTTCAGCCCCTCTTCTTAGCAGGAATGGACACTATCTCATGTCATTTCCCATGGAAGACACTGGTGAGATGGAAGACAATAAAAATATGTTCTTTGGAAGTAAAAGCAAGTTGCAAGTAGGACCACAGATGGCAGTATCAGAATTGAGCTTGGGATCCTGGCAAGGGTAACATAAGCTGACTACCACCATTATGAACTACTATGTCAAGTACTTGCTATTCATTTAATCCTCTAATAGTAAAAAGTAAGTCACATTATTTATTTTTCCTCTTCCTCTTCTATCTTCTTTTTTCTCTTGTCTCCTGGAGATTTGCCCCCCTCCTGCCCCCGCCAAAAAGGCCAAAACAAAAAACCCTCAATACCAAAAACAAATACCCAAGGTCAAACAGTTAAAACATGCTGGAGCTGGAGTTTGAATTGAGGTTTTATGACTCTGAAATGTGTGCTATTTACAAAACAGTCTCATGAGACCCAGATTCACTGTAGATTTATCCAAGGAGAATTTGGAAAATTATAAATTTCTAAGTCCCATTCCTAGAAATTGTGATCTTGGTAGGTCAGGAATGTAGTAAGAGAATGTATATTTTTAAAAGTGTCATTGACTTCTGGCCAAGGAGGTCTGAGGATCAATGCTCCACACAGCTACTTCCAAAGCAGTGATGACAATCTTTCCTGAAGTGCCTAGCAGCCCAGTGGGTGAGCAACATTTGGGGAGCTCGGTGCCAACTGTACATCCTACACAAAACCCCCAATTCTTTGGCCTCATTTCTCTCCCTCATGAGACCAGAATTGGGGAAAGCCAGACAATCATGAAAAGTGCTAATACAAAAGTCAATTTAATAAGATCAAAAAGGAGGAACTTCTAGGGGAGCATGAGTGGGAGGAGGGAATGAGCCCTCCCACCCCCGAGGAGTTTGCTTCAGTACCAATACACAGTCATTACGCTGCTTCTAAGCGGGGCAGAGCCTGCTAGGTACAGGCCTTTGGTTTGGCTGCAAATGTTTGGCACTTGTGAGGGCAAAATATGCCCCTGTGTAGGGTCACAGAGGAGAAGCTGAGGGCCCAGCAGCATTTCTCCCATTAATTTTTCCCTAGGCTTAACCAACTTCTTAAATATTTAACATATACATTGAAAGTATTTCTTTGAAAAGGTACAAAGTCATTGACCTGCCTCATGCAGCCCCCTGTTTTGGCAAGTCCCTGATTTTCACACCATTCCCATCACTTCCTCTCTCCTCCTGGCCTTTGCACATCTATTCTCACTGCCTGGAACCCTCATCTGCTCTCCGTTCTCTTTCTCTTTACTTACCTCATTACATATTAGTTTCTTGAGTCTTACCTTAAGCATCTGTTTTCCAGGGAGGCCCTTAGTGTTACGTTCTGACAACTGCCTTCAGAGTACTCCTCAACTGCCCATTTCCCTCACACTGTGAGCTCTCTAAGAATAAGCCCTTTTCTGCCTTTTCTACCACTGTCTCCTTATAGCCAGTCCAATGTTCATTAAATATGGATTAAGTGATTGAATGAATGGTGAGCCTTTGTTTAGGAGGACCAAACTGGGACTGGGTCTGTGACCGGTTCTTAGGAGTACGGGTATAGAGTCTTTTACTCTCCGAAGCTCAACCCTATCATTTAGATAGGGTGCCAAGGGTCTCAGGATGAGAGTCAGGAACATAAAATTCATCTAAGTGTGTGAATTTTTTCCAATTATTTACCTTCTTCAACCTCAGAGTTTTTCTGAGTAGCAAGATATACATAACTACTTTGAAAACAGGACAAATATGAGTTACGTTAGTGGAGACGGAAGAGCTCTGCTCGTCTTTAAAGGGCTGTGACTGGGGCTATGGAGTTGCATTCTTGCTCCCATTTTTGCCACTTCACACAGTCAGCAGAGGGGAGCCCCTCATCAGCCGCCCACTCAGCCTGCTGTTATCCAGCTGATTAACGCAGTTCCTGTGTTATTCTAAGGGCAAGGGGAAGAGGAGAGTGAATCAAGTCAGTGTTGCTGGTGTAAGAATGTGGTAGAGATCTGTCAAAAACACTTTCCAGATTCCTCATTCTCTAGGGGATAACGTTTCTGCTGGTATTTTGAGATCTCAAAATTAAATAAATACCTGTACCAGAACTGTCATCTCCAAGGTGACAATGCTAGGAATCACTCTCGGCTTACTAACATGAGAGATTTAAAATAATAGCTGCCTTAATGAAGTACCATATGAATAATATTTTAGGACAAGCAGTCAAACAGTGCTAAGAAAAGAAAATGATCAACTAGAAAAATGAGCTAAAGAATTAGATGAAGGATTGTAGATTTAGAAAATACGAATATTTGGGTTATATACTAAATCATTTTTCATTATTAATCTGAAATTCAAGCTTAACTGGATGTCCTGTGTTTTATCTGGCAACCCTTATTGGAAAGCCTCTTCTTTCCCCTCAGCTCTACTTATTCCATGGTGGAAAATACAATGTTTATTGAGCAGAAATATTTACTCTTTAACATTATTCTTTAATTGAGTTGAATAATATCATTTATTTCCTTTAACATTACATTCCCGTTCAGGCCTGGGATTTAGTTCAGTGGTGCTGCCGCCTGCTTTGCAAGCACAAGTTCCTGGGTTTGATCCCCGGTGCGAAAAAACCTCCTCAAAACAAATAAAATTGCATTTCTTTTCAAAATAGCCGTTCTTTTTCATTCTTTATATAAGATAATAAGATTTCATTTACCCTTTCAACTAGTTTTGGGCCTTTCTTGGGATTTTCTTGTTTTAACTTTAAATCAAAAAGGACTTTTATCACAATGGTGTGTTAATAGACAATGCTATATATTATTTGTTTTTTTCATCCTTTATATATTTTTTATTAATTTTATTGGTACATTTTAGGTATACAATACAGTGACATTCATCATTGGAAATTTGCACCTTTTCATAATCTCTCTTGGTTCTTGTTTTTTCCCATTTCCCTACCCTCCATTCAACTCCTCCATTCTTCCCTATTTACAAAGACTTTGTTTCCATTTTTTCATTTTCTCATATTAATTCCATTCCCTTCTTTCTTTTACCCTAACCCTCCCACTTCTCCTTCCCCTTTGCCCCTTTTCTTCTTATTTCACATTATCTATTATACCTTTTAATCTTTATTTACACTTTCAGTTTCTCACACTGGAGAAATTATTCGGTATTTACACATGTGTGTCCTATTTCTTTCCCTTAAGAGTATTGCCTCAATGTGCATCCATTTAGTTATAAATGTCTCTAATTTTTCATATTTTATGGCTGAGTAGTACTCCATTTCATAAAAAAAAAAAATCCACATTTTCTTTATCCAGTCTCCAGTTGATGGGCACTTGGACTGCTTCCAAGTTTTAGCTATTACAAATTGTGCTGCTATGAACATGGGTGCACATATATCATTGTGGTATGATTCTTTTAATTCTTTGGGAAAGATGCCCAGCAGGGGAATAGCTGGGTCAAATGGGACTTCCAGTCCTAGTTCTTTGAGGTATCTCCATACTGATTCCCACAGTAGAGAAGGGTTCCTTTCTCCCCATACCTCTGCCAGCATTTGTTATTGGTTGATTTCTTGATAGCAGCCATTCTTTCTGGGGTGAGATGGAATCTCAGTGTTGTTTTCATTTGAATCTTTCGAATGACCAGTGATGTTGAACATTTTTTCATGTTTATTTGCTATTTCTACTTCTTTGTCTGAGAAATGTCTGTTCATTTCAGATGCCCATTTTTGGATTGGGTCTTTAAATTTGGGAAGTCTGATTTTTTTTTTAAGTTCTTTATAGATTCTAGGTAGTAGACCTTTTTCTGGGGAACAGCAGGTGAAAATTTTTTCCCACATTGTGGGTTGTCTCTTCACACTGTTGGAGGTTTCACTTGCTGTGCAGAAGCTTTTTAATAAGAAGAGATCCCACTTGTTGATTTTTTGTGTTAGTTCATGGGCAACTGAGGTTTTGTTCATAAAATCTTCTCCTACACCAGTATCTTCAAGAGTTCTACCTAATCTCTATTCCAGCCATTTCAGGGTTTCTGTTTTAATATTTAGGTCTTTAATCCATTTCAATTTTAGTTTAGTGCATGGTGAGAGATATAAGACTAGTTTTAATCTTTGGCAAGTTGAAACCCAATTTTTCCAGCATCATTTATTAAAGAGGCTATCTTTCCTCCAGTGAAGGTCTTTGGATCCTTTGTGAAAGATGAGGTGGCTCAGTGTGTCTGGAGTTGTTTCTGCCTCTTGTAATCTGTTCCACTGGTCCTCAGGTCTGTTTCTTTGCCAGTACCATGCTGTTTTATTACAGTAGCTTTGTAATATAGTTTCAAGTTGGGAGTTATGATACCCCCTGCCATGCCTCTGTTGCCTAGAATTGCTTTTGCTATTCTGAGTCTCTTCTTGTTCCAAATGAATTTTTGGATTATTTTCTCAAGGTCTGTGAAGTATGCTCCTGGGATTTCAATTGGGATTGCATTGAATCTATATAGCAGCTTTGGAAGTATGGCCATTTTCACTATGTTGATTCTTCCTACCCAGGAGCAAGGGATGTCTTTCCATTTTCTGATGTTGTCTTCAATCTCTCTTTTCAGAGTGCTACAGTTTTCAGAGAAGAGGTCTTTGATTTCTTTTGTTAGGTTGATTCCCAGGTATTTCAGTTTTTTGGATGCTATTGTGAAAGGAATTGTTTGCCTTATATCTCTCACAGCGAGTCTGTTGTTCGTGTAGAGGAAAGCTATTGATTTTCCTGTGTTAACCTTGTATCCAGCTACTTTACTGAATTTGATTATTAAATCTAGAAGACTTTTGGTGGAGTTCTTGGGGTCTTCTATATACAGTATCATGTCATCTGCAAATAATGACAGCTTGAATTCTTCATTTCCTATCTTTATTCTTTTATTTCTTTCTTTTGTCTAATTGCTGTGGCTAATGTTTCCAAAAGTATACTGAACAGGAGTGGTGATGGTGGACATCCTTGTCTTGTTCCTGATTTCAGTGTGAAGGATTTCAGTTTTTGACCATTTAGTATGACATTGGCTGTTGGTTTTTCATAGATGGTTTTTATCAGTTTGAGGTACAGACCATCTATTCCAATTTTTTGTAGGGTTTTTATCACAAATGTGTGTTCGATTTTGTCAAATGCTTTTTCTGCATCTATGGAGATAATCATATGGTTTTTATCCCTGGATCTATTGATACAGTGTATTACACTTTTTGCTTTGTGTATGTTGAACCATCCCTGCATCCCTGGGATGAATCCAACTTGGTCAGGGTGTATGATCTTCTCGATGATCTTCTGCATTCTATTTGCCAGTATCTTATTAAGGATTTTTGCATCTATGTTCATTAGAGAGATTGACCTATAGTTCTCCTTTTCAGTTGGGTCTTTCTCTGCTTTGGGGATCAAAGATGATGCTTGCTTCCCCAAATGAATTCGAGAGTATTGCTTCCCTTTCAATTTTCTTGAAGAGTTTAACAATAGTGGCAGTAGTTCCTCTCTAAATGTCTTGTAGAATTCAGCAGTGAAGCCATCAGGACCCAAGCTTTTCTTAGTTGGTAAGTTTTTAATTATATTTTCAATTTCATTGATTGATATTGTATTGTTTAGAATTTTTAGGTCTTCTTCATTCAACTTTGGTAATCATATGTTTCTAGGAATCTGTCCATTTCTCCTGTGTTTTGCATCTTATTGGGATATAGGTTCTCAAAGTAGGTATTGACGGTCATCTGGATTTCTGCTGGGTCAGTTGTAATTTCATCCTTTTCATTCCTAATTGCATGGATTTGGGCCTTTTCTCTCCTTTTTCTGATAAGGTTGGCTAAGGGTATGTTAATTTTGTTGATTCTTTCAAAGAACCAACTCTTGGCTTCATTGACTTTTTGTATCATTCTCTTAGTCTCCATTGCATTGATTACTGCTCTGATCTTTATAATTTCTTAACCTTTTATGAGCTTCAGTTCTGTCCTGCTCTTCTTTTTCTAGAAGCTTGAGATTCAGCATCAGGTTCTTTAATTGGGTTCACTCTATTTTCCTAATGTGAGTATTCACCGCTGTGAATTTCCATCTAAGACTGCTTTCATTGTGTCCCATAGATTCCAGTATGTTTTATTGTCATTGTCATTTAATTGTAGGAACTGATTTCTACTTTAATTTCCTCTGTGACCCAGTGGTTATTCAGAAGTGTGTCGTTCAATTTCCATATGCTCATAAAATTCTTACTTTTTTTTTTTGCTATTGATCTCCGATTTCATTGCACTATAGTCTTATAGTACACAGGGGATAACTTCAATTCCTTTGCATTTACTTCAACATGTTCTATGAGCGAGTATATGGTCTATTTTGGAGAATGACCCATGTGCAGCTGAGTTTATTTGTTCAAGAGTTTTATTGAGTTCTAGTATTTCATTGCTTATTTTTTGTCTAGTTGATCTATGTGTGACAGTGGAGTATTGAGGTCCGCCACTACTATTTTATTAGTGCTTAATTGATTTTTCATGTCTATTAATATTTGTTTTATATAGTTGGGTGAACTAGTGTTTGGTGCATATATGTTTATGATTGTCATCTCTTCCTCTTGGATTGTTCCCTTTACAAGGACAAAGAGGATAGCTACTCCTGCTTTTTTTTTAGGTTCCTGGGATATGGAGTATTGTTTTCAACCCTTTACTTTCAGTCTATGAGTTTCTTTTTGAATTAAGTGTATTTCTTTTTTTTTTTTTTTGTACCGAGGATCGAATTCGGGTCCTTGTGCTTGCATAGGAGGCGTTGAAACCACTGAGCTAAATCCCCATCCCAAGTGTATTTCTTGGATGCAGCATATTGTTGGATCTTGCTTCTTGACCCATTCTGCCAGCCTATTTCTTTTGATTCGTGACTTGAGACCATTAACGTTGATGGTTATAAATGATTCGTATTGACTTATCATTGTCATGACTTTTTCTTTTTGTTGGATTCTCTCCTTTTGCATTTAATTTCTTGTCATGCTGGATGAATTCATTCTGCTGGGCTTCCTGAGGTTGTCATCCTCATTGTCTGTTCCTAGGATATTGTCTAACATTTTTTGGAGTGCTGGTTTGGTATTCATGAAGTTCCTAAGGTGCGCTTTGTCATGAAAGTATCTTATTTCTCCATCAATTATTGAAAGATAGTTTTTCAGGGTACATCAATCTGGGTTGGAGGCTGTTTTCCTTTGGGGCTTGAAAAAGTCACTCCAAACTCTTCTTGCCTTGATGGTTTTCACTGAGAAATCTGCTGTGATTCTGATGGACTGTCCTTTGTATGTGATTTGTTTCTTTAACTGCTTGTAGAATTTTGTTCTTTTGTAGGGTTTCTGGAATCTTAACTATTATATGTTTCAATCAAGGCTACTTGGAGTGCTATATACCTCACTTATCTGTATGTCAAATTCTTTTCCCCTGCTTGGGAAGTTTTCTGCCATCATTTCTGTGAACAGTTTTTTTATGTCATCTACACTCTCTCCTGTTTCTTCATTGACTCTGATCATTCTTATGTTATTCTTCTTTGCATTGTCCAGCAGCTGCTGGATTGATTTCTCATGGTCCTTTCCTATTTTAAAGCAGTTTTTCTTTCCCTGGTCACTAATTGCAATCTTATCTTCTGTATCCGAAATTCTGTCCTCAAGTTGGCTCATTCTGCTGTGTATACTTTCAATGGAGTTTTTAATTGCCTGGAAATCTGTTTGCATCTGTTTTATGGATTCCATTTGTTTCCTATGTTGGGATTCAAATGTGTACCTCAGGTCTGTTATTTTTTAATCTATGTCCTCTCTAGATTTATTAATCATGTCTTGCATTATGAGCACAATCTCTGCTGTTATGTGAGAAATTATTTCTGATTGCATTTTTTCCAGATCCTCTTTCATTGCCAGTTCAGGGAGTCCACATGGTTCAGTATCAGATTGTTCCATCTCATTTCCCTTTGGGGTTCCTTTAGGTGATCTGGATGTCTTGTTTTGAGACTTGTTTATGTGTCTTCTCATTTCAAGGAGGGCTATGTGAGCTGCTTTTGCCCATTCAGCTCACCTCTTGGTGCTGGAGGCCATGGTGCAGTGGCCTGGAAGTTTCACCTCCTCTGTGCTGGGGGCAGCTCTGCTCCTAGGTGCTGGGGGCAGTAGTATGGCTGCATGGATGTTCACCTCATCTGTGTGGGGAGCGGCTTTGCTCCTTGGTGCTGGGATGGTGGTACAGCAGCCCGGTTTTACCTCCTCTGCACTGGAGGTGGTTTTGCTCCTTGGTGCTTGAGACAGTGGTACTGCATTATTTGAAGACAAACAAATCACCACTTAACCCACTGGAAAATCTTGGGACTATCCTTTCATTTATTCTGTTTGGCTCTCCATGGAACTGTTTTTACTTTATTTTTTATAAAATATTTAAAATATATACAACAGTAGGAGAAATATCATGAACCTCCATGTGTTATCAGCTGGCTTCAGGAATTATCACTTTGTGGCCAACCTTGCTTATCTGGCCCTCTACTTATTCTTCCTCCTCTCTACCTCTGTGAGTATTTTTAGAGAAAATCCCAGACCTGAAATCATTTCATCTGTAAATATTTCAATTTTTTTTATACAAAGATCTTTAAAAAAATCTGTAACACTTAATCATAACTAAAATTTAACAGTATTTTTAATGTTATCAAATATATAATGAAGGGTCAAATTTCTGTAATTGTTCATAAGTTTTTTTTTAAAAAGTCAGAAATTAGGACAGGGGATTTAGCTCAGTGGCACCACACCTGATTCACACGTGCAAGGTTCTGAGTTTGATCCCTGGTATGGCAAAAAAAATAAATAAATAAATAAATAAATAAATCAGAAACTAAGTTCCTTTTGGTATAATTTGTCAGTGTCCCCCTTCTCTCTCCCTTCCTCCTTACAAACTACTTTTTTTAAAGGAAGTTGGTTGTCTAGTCAAGTCTCTTACATTTTGGGTTTTTCTATGTGTATCCCCTTTGTGTCTACATTCTTATAAACTAGTAGTTGGACCTAGAGATTTTTTTTTCTGATTCAGGTTTGAATGTTCTGCAAGAATATCTCATGGGTGTTGGTGCATACTTCTATCAGGAGACACATAATAACCAGTTGTCTCTTTTTGTAATGTTAGCCATTGATTATCATTGTCTAGACCCATAATTTAATTAGAAATTTGAAAAATGATGCTATTCTTATAATACCCTTCTTCTATTTCTATCTATTCTCGAAGGGAACTTTCCCTCATCAACTATTCTTTTTTTTTTTTTTTTGGTACTGGGGATTGAACTCTGGACATTGTGCCTGAGAGTCAGGTGGTGGAACCACTGAGCTAAATCCCCGGCCTACATCAAGTATTCTTTATCCCTAAAATATATTCCATACAGGAATATACCATCGATCTGTTCCCAGCAGAACAGGTATGAGATGGAGATGGCCTGCCTGGGATGGAAAGGGGCATGCTCCAAAGGACAGCACCTGTGTGAGAGGCAGAAAAATGGGGACAGGGTAAGGGCAAAGGCTGAACTGCGAATTGCAAAGGAGAACTCAGTCCATCCCACAGGGAGCTTTGGAGCTGGGAGACCTTCAAAGTTAGACTGTGCCTTTGTGCTTTCTCCAACCCTTGCAGCACTCACCACTGTTGGCTGCCCAGGTAGAGGATGTCATTTGGAGCTCCCTTCACCCAAGGGAATTTCTGAGGAAGGGCACAGCTGAGGACCTTCACTTAATATAACAGAGATCTCCCTGACAATGCATAACGTCTTCATTCTTCTTTTCAGCTGCATAGTAAGTCACTGTGTGGCTGCTCCCTTGATTTAATCAGTCCATCACAGCACATTCAGATTGTTTCCAAATTTGCTATTACAAATAAAGGTGGAATGAATAGCAATAGCCTTGTACACATATTACTTCTTTATATTTTTTTATGATGCATATTTGGTATAGATTCAGGGAAATAATATTATTGAATTAAGAAATAAATAGATATGTACTTTTGCTTGATACTGCCAAATTTCCTTGGGTAGCATTTTTCTTTCTTTTTTTTTTTTTTCCATACTGGGGATCGAACTCAGGATCTTATGCTGGCAAGGCAGGTGTGGAGCCACTGAGCTAAATCCCCAGTCCCCACCTTCCACACTATTTTGTATTCCAATCAACAGTATATTTGAGTTTTCCCATAACTTCTACAAAACATGCTGTCAAATGTTTGGATTTTTCCAAAAAGCAAAATGAGAAATAGTATTCCATTGTGGTTTTTATTGGGATTTGTTTTATAGTGAGTGTAGTTGAAAATTCTCTAAACAGTTGAAAGCAAGTTGAATTTTATTTTCTGTGAACTATCTGCTCTTACTGCTAGTCTTTTTTGTTTATTCTTTTAACCGAATATTTGATCTATATCTTTTCAAAAATATTTTTAGAAGCTCTGTGTTTTTTAATAACTTTATTAAACCAAAAATCTGCATACCACATAATTTACAAAGTTAAAATATAAGATTCAATAGACCCTAGCACATTGACAGAGTTTACAACTACAACCACAATTACAATCAAACTTAGGTCATACTTGCCATCCCAAATCAGAATGCTCTACCTCCTAGTCATTGTCTCCCAATCTCTTTGTGCTGCATCTAAGTGACCACTGAACTACTCTCTATCTTCATAGATTTTCTTATTTTTGGAATTTACTATTTTTTCTTTCAAAATAGACCACGCTCACAACAATAAAGACCTTAACATATCTAAAGGAGTATAAATCCTGCAATGTGAGCTCTCACACTATATTAGAGTAAAATCAGAGACCGACAACAAAAACTTACTTAGAATATAATTACTTTTTTCCTCTTTTCCACCCTCCTCTTTCCTATTAAATTTTCCACATAAGGGAAACCATATAATGTACAAGCTTGTGTGTTTGATTTACTTGACTTAATGTTACAGTCTCAGGGTGCATCTATTTTCCTACAAATGCCTCAAGTTTATCTTTCTCAACAGCAGACTAGTACTCCTTGTAAATAGGTACCACTTTTGTTCATCCACTCATCTGTTGATGGGCATATATGCTGATTCCAAAATTTAGCTATTATGAATTGTGCTGCTATAAATGTAGGTGTACATATATCAACATGGTATAATGTTTTTAGCTCTTTGGGGAAGATACCCAAAAGGGGAATAGTTGAGTCAAATGGAATTTCTGATTTTAGTTTTTTGAGGAATCTCCATACTGATTTCCATCGTGGTTATGTCAGTTTACACAGCCACCAACAATAGAGAAGTGTTCCTTTCTCCCCACAGCCTCCCCAGCATTTGTTATTGGTGGATTTCTTGATGGTAGCCATTCTTTCTGGGTTGAGGTGGAACCTTATCATTGTTTTAATTTGCATTTCTCTAATGGTCAGGGTTGTTGAACATTTTCCCATGTATTTATTGGCTAATTGTATTTCTTCATCTGAGAAGTGTCTATTCATTTCAGATGCCCATCCATTTCAGATGCCCATCTTTTAGAATCTCTTTATATGTCAGAGATTTAATGCTGTGCAAACTAAGTTGTGAAACATTAACCCTATATGATGTAAATTGCTGATCCCTCTCCCCTGCAATATGTCCTTTATTTTCCTTATAGTATATTTTTTGGCTATGTCCAAACTGGTAAATAAAAATGAGCAAAATAAACACATTATTTTAAATTTGTATGTAACCAGCTTATCAAGCTTTTCTTTTCTTGCTTTTGGATTTCAAATCATACTTAAGAAAATGTTTCCTTACTGCTTAGTTATACAGGAACTTATGTATAGTTTCAGCTAGTACACATATGGTTTCACTTTTATGCATAAATGTTTTCTCAGTTTAGGTTTTAGCTCTGTGTGAGAATTTCAAACACTTTTATTTTTTATACATATTTATCCAGTTATTTCACTAGATATTTTAATCCTGAAGATTCATCTTTTTTCTTGAGTCAGAGAAATTTCCCTCCTCCTCTTCCTCATCTTGTTCATCTTTCTTTTATTATCCACCCCCCATTGTCTCTGGGGGAAAAAATGTTGACATTCTTAAATTCATTCCTCCATTCCATTTAGTTTAATTTTTTCTCATTTTCTTATTCTCCCTTCCTCCTTTTCCTTTTCTTCTTGGCTTTCTCCTTTGTGGAATAGAATGTTTCCTTAATTTACCTTCCTGATTACTAGTTTAATCTAGTACTATCCACTTGATTTTCAGATTGTGATTTCATGATTTTTGATTCATTTTTATTTTGAGTTTTAAGTATTTTTGTACTCATTGAATTATTAAATTTCAAATATATGATTTCCTGACAGTCTATACTATTGTCTAATTACTCTGTTTTTTTTAAGCAGGCTGATCTTGTTTAATAGATTTAATAACTTATTGACTCTCTGTGTTCGTAATAGATTTTTTTAACTTTTTATTTTGAAATTATTATAGTCACAGAATGTTGCAAAAAAGTATCTTCCTCTGAATCTTCTCCAATGTTAATATCTTACACATTACAGAACAATATTAAAATCAAGAAACGACATCAGTACCACAGCTTATTCAAATGTTAGCAGATATACATACACTTATATGTAGACACACGTGAGTGTATGTTCAACTCTGTGCAATTTTATCATATGTATATTCTTGCATTACCACCACATAATTAGAATTACAAAAACACTTTATTGCATGTTTTACCTTTCCATTTTTTGAAAGCTTTAATGGTATTTCAGAACTTGAGGTTTTTTTTTGGTACAAAAACCAGAAGGTAGCTTAATGTATTCTGCTTCACAGAAAGTAGAAAGAGGACTGGATGAGAGTTAACCTGCTCTGTTGTTAAAAATAAAACTCTCAAATTAGTGGCCTTGATTAGTGTCTCCAGGCTCAATCACGGTTCCTAAATTGGACCTTCTCCAGGGCTTCTTAGGAAAGAACTCTTTCTTTCCCTTTCTTTCTCTCTCTCTCTCTCTTTCTTTCTTTCTTTCTTTCTTTCTTTCTTTCTTTCTTTCTTTCTTTCTTTCTTTCTTTCTTGTTTCCTTGCTTTCTTGCTTTTTCTTCTTCTTCTTCTTCTTTTTTTTTTACCATATTATGATTTGAACTACAAATTTCCCTACTCTGTTTTGTCTATTAGTCTGGCCTTATCTTTTTTTCTTCTAATATTTTCTTCACCTTTCTGGTCTGGTATTTGCTCTATTTTGTTTTCTAACACAATACGTATTAATAAGTAGAAATTTTATTGCCTTTGGAAAGAAATGGAAGCAGTGCCATGCTTGGTCTGCCATTGTGACACAAAGTCTTCCTATGTCATCCAAAATCACCATCAAAAATCATAATCTAATTTTTTACATGAGGCAACAGGTTATTTCCACTTGTTTTATGCCAAAATTCTTTTTTTTTCTTTCCCTTTAAGTTTATTGGTACATTTTAGGTATAAAATACAGTTACATTCATCATTGGAATCTTGTACCATTACATGAGTATCTTGGTTCTTATTTTTTTTCCCCTTCCCCTGCCTTCCCTTCACCCCTCCACCCTTCTCTATTTGCAAAGATTTTGTTTCCATGTTTTTTCTTTTCTCATATTTTTTCTTTTCCCTTCTTTCCTTTCCCCTACCCCTCCCACTTCCCCTGATCCTTTAGACCTTTTCTTCCTGTTACACAATATCAATTATACATTTTAAAAATTAAAATATCAAGATCTAGGAGATATTACACAGATTTTACAGAATTTAAAAGGATATAGAAAGCATATTATAAAAATCTTTTCTGAAATAAATTTGACAATTTCTAAGAAGTACCTTGGAAGACAAATTAATGAAACTAACTCTGGAGGAAATATAAAATTTGAATAGCTCCTATTAAAAAAAGTATATTCCTAGCTTGAAAACCTACCTATATGACAACAACAGGCTCATATACATTTTAACTGATAGATTATATCAAACATTTAAAGCAGAAAAAAGAAGGAACACTTCTTCCCACATTTTAGGAAATCAACATTGTGCTAATCCTAAAACTGGATAAAGATAATAGAGGAAAAAAGTAGGAACATAGATAGAAATTTGTTTAACAAAACAAACTATTGGAAGTCAGATCTGGCAGGATGTAGAAAGTGGTTTTATATAGGGATGGGAGTGTTGGTTCAGCATTGGAAGATCCACCCCAAAAGTCATCATTTTAACAGAGGAAAGGAAAAAGCCATATGATCTTGTTACTAGTTGGAGAAAAAGTATTGGACTAAATTCTACAGCTGTTCACAGTAAAAGCTATCAGGAGACTAGAAGTAGAACAGACCCTTCTCAACAGATCAAAGACATGTACTCCACATATCCAGCAAAAACACCTTTTATGAATGGAGAAGATACAATGCTTTCTCCCTAAGGTGGGGAACAAGGGCAGATATGCTTACTCTTTATCTGTCCATTAAACTTTGAAACATAGGCCTAAACCAAAATAGTCTTGCAATAAAATGACACAATTAGGATAGGATTGGCAAGGTAGAAGCAAAATCTTTATATGTAGATGAAATGATCATCTACAGAGAAAATACTGAGAAATCTCTAAGAGCCCCTAGAACTTGTATTTGAATTTAGCAGGATAGAAAACACAGGTATATATAAAAATTCAGGTCTATGTATACTTGCTATAAATGAAGAATTGGATATTGAAATTTCAAAGTTATGTAGGAGTACAAAGGACCTAGAAAAGTAAAAACAAAACAAAACAAAAAAACACAGTGTCGGAAGACGTTTATTACCTAAATTTAAGACTTCCTCTAAAGCTACAGTAATCAAGGCAGTGTTGGTGTAAGCAAAGACATATAGATCATTGGAATAAAACAGAGAATCTAAAAATAGAACCACACATATATGGTCCACTGAGTTTTGAAAGATTATTTAACATTAACATTTTATAGAGTATAAACTCAATTCAAGAGCCGAGGAAAAGATAGTGTTTTCAGCAAATGACACTAGAACATCTAGTCTCTGTATATAAAAAATTAACCTCAACCTTTTATTTCCATACATAAAAATAACTTGAAAGGATCTATGAACCTAAATATGAAAGATTAAAACTATAAAACTTTAAGAAGAAATTATAAGGGAAAATATTTATGAATTTAGGGTAGGCAAGAACTTCCTAGGATACAAAAAACATGATGTATAAAAGAAAAAAATTGATAAATGAGATTCCATCAAAATTTAGAACTTTAAATGACATCATTAAAATGAAAAGTAGTCCTTAAACAGACCATATTTACAATGCATATAACCTATGACCAGAATATATAAAAAACTCTTACAGCTCATTAATAGACAATCCAATTAAAAAGTAGACACAAGAAAATGTTAAATAGTCAGTACAGCACAAGGAAAGGTGTGCAACTCTAGAATCAGAAAAATACTAATCAGTACAATAACAAGATTAAGTTATATGCTCATTAGGGAGATGAAGTTAAAAGTTTTAAAATTCTTGTCATGACTTTTTCTTTTTCTTGGATTCTCCCCCTTTGTGTTTAATTTGTCACACCCAATGGATTCATTCTGCTGGGCTTCCTGGGGTTGTGATCCTCATTGTCTTTTCCTAGGATATTGTCTAAAATTTTTTGGAGTGCTGGTTTGATAATCATGAAGTTCCTAAGGTGCTCTTTATTATGAAAGTATCTCATTTCTCCATCAATTTTGAAAGATAGTTTTGGAGGGTACATCAATCTAGGTTGGAAGCTGTTTTCCTTTAGGGCTTGAAAAAGTCACTCCAAGCTCTTCTTGGCTCGAGGGTTTGCATTGAGAAGTCTGCTGTGATTCTGATGGGCTTTCCTTTGTATGTGGTTTGTTTCTTTTCCCTCACTGCTTGTAGAATTTTGTTCTTCTGTTGGATTTCTGGAATCCTAACTATTATATGCCTATGTGTAGATTTTTTTTTGGTCAAGGCTAGTTGGAGTTCTATATGCCTCACTTACCTGTATGTCAAGTTCTTTTCCCCTGCTTGGGAAATTTTCTGCCATCACTTCTGTGAACAGTTTTTTTATGTCATCTGCACTCTCTCCTGTGTCTTCATTTACTCCAGTCAGTCTTATGTTATTCTTCTTTGCATCGTCTAGCAGCTGCTGGGTTGATTTCTTGTGGTCCCTTATAATTATAAAGGAATTTTTCTTTTCCTGCTCACTAACTGCAATCTTATCTTCTGTATCTGAAACTCTGTCCTCACATTGGTTCATTCTGCTGCGTAGACTTTCAATGGAGCTTTTTTTTATCTTCTGGAAATCTGTTTGTGTCTGTTTTATGGATTCCATTTGTTTCCTATGTTGGGATTCCATCATGTTCCTCAGATCCTCTATTTTTTAACCTGTGTCCTCTCTAGATTTATTAATCATGTCTTGGACTATAGGCACAATCTCTGCTGTTACCTGAGAAATTATTTCTGATTTCATTTTTTCCAGATCCTCTTTTGTTGCCACTTCAGGGAGTCCAGGTGGTTGAATATTGGATTGTTCCATCTTGTTTCCCTTTTGGGTTGCTGTACCTGATCTGGAAGTCTGTTTTTGAGGCTTGTTTACTTGTCTTCTCATTTCCACGTGTGGGTGGGTGGCTGCTGGAGCCCTCGTGGCTCACCTCCTCTGCCCTGGGAGTGGTTCAATGGCAGCCAGGGAGCCTCCTCCTGGGCACTGGGATTGGCTCACCTCTCCTGCCCTGGGAGTGGTGGAATCTGGGCCAAAATTCTTTAAGAAATTGATTTGGAAACATGAAAGCTTATTATTTAAGCATTTTGATCATACATCTATCTGTTTTTAATTCTGCATTTACTTAGGAGCTACAATGTGCCATATCTCTTGTAGTATATGATATGTTGGTGGTGTTCTGGTTCAAATTCTGATTCTCAACTGGGCAGCTGTACCTAACACTGTTAGAAGAAAAGTGTTTGCCCTTGGTGTTTTTTTTTTTTTCCTTAACTCTTATTTGACTGATGAGTATTTCAGAAAATTGCAGTTGGCATATCTAAACTGCAAAGCTTAAGTTATTATTACTGTATTTTCAGAGTCAGAGAGCACAGGATATGTAGTCTTAATCTAATCTCACAGGGGAAGACAGGCTGTGGGATAAGTGGATGACATTCAGATAGGGCTGACCTGTTGGTACTAGGAAATAGAGGTCTGGGATTAAGGAGAAAGTTCATGGAAATGCTGCATAGGTCAGAGGCTCACCAGCTATTTTCCTTCCATCAAATGATGGAACAAATGCACATGTACTTAAGTGAAGCCAGAATACCTTAACAAATTTCTTGGAAGAGCGAGGAGCTTAATGTAGAATATAGTTTAATGGCTTTCTCTGGAATTTGGAAAGGTTTGCATCTATACGGGCCATAGATTCTTATCCAGGGTGTGGGTTCAATAGATAATAGTTTCTTCATGTACTTTCTAGCCTCAGGAGTCAGTAATTTAGTGTACTTAAGTAGAGATCTACCTGTCATTTTGCATTGAATATCAGAATAAATAGGTAATACCATATCCATATAATGTGCTAACATGTCATTTAGGCTGCTTGAGGGCTGTAGTAAATTGCTCTGCCATCTTTTTAAGTGAATATACAAAAGCTAAGCATCAGTGATAAGATGATCCATTATCATATTTTATTATTATTCCTTCCCTTTGGTGCTGAGAAATGAATTGCTTATGAGAGTCAAGTGGGTACTAGCTTAATCACTTGTAATCAGATAGGCCACACAGCACATGTGAACTTCCCATTTCCCTACTTTAGACATCTTTTTTCCTAAGTACAAAAGAATTTCATAATGTGGGCAAGGGAGTAGTAACACCTGAATATAAAATGTATGTGGGAATTAGGTGTGAGACTAAAACAATGGAATAAACTTGTGATTGGTGCTTATCTTATCATTCTTTATAAAAATAGTGTGAAGTGACAAGTAATACTAATATTAATACAAGGCTTATTGTGGACTAGTCGTTGTTCTAAATGCTTTCCTAATATTAATTTATTTGTACAACTGCAACTGGAACATAGAGGTTCAGTGGTTCATCCATGGTCACACAGAGTTCCAGGTATTGTGCTAAACTGTCCCTAATGGAATACTGATTTCCTGACAGAATTTGAGTGTGTTCAATACTGTGCTTCTAGGGAAGACTTAATCAGTTTTTGAGAAAACATGGCGTTTAGTCTACTTTCAAATTAGGAAGAATCTTTGGCTCAATTTCTTTAGTCTCTAAAAACCCCTCAGAGCCCTTACTTGGATAATTAGTTGCGAACAATATCAATTATATCTAAGTGGACAAATTTAATTACTACAGAGGACCAATTGATTTTTTTAATTATCATTGATTGCTCAGTGGTTATCTGCTCAGTGTTTATCTCGGGGTAAAGATTTGTACATTCTGCATCTTTAATTTAGTTGGCTTATTAAGGAGTCCTAAGGCTGACACCAACGTTAGAGAAGTTTCCCCTTTTTCCTTTTCTTCTCCATGAAGTTGAACATGGCAAAAGCTGAGGACGTTTGACAACAAGCACAATAATAACAAAGCAACAATTAACATGGAAACTTATGTAGGCATTAAAAAAGTATTTCTTTTTTATTTTAGGGGATTTATTGGAGGCAGTGATTCCCTAGTTTTTGTAATAATAGAAACAGGACTTGTCATAATAGTTCTCTCATTGGATACAGGATGTGGATATTTTTAATCTGTAAATCAAATCTATAACAAAGGCAGTTAATATAATAAAGATAATTGGGAATTGATGTGTATTTAGAGACAAAAATTAGACTCTATTCTTTACTTCTTTCCTCAGGACTTAGATGTGCCATTTAATTTTTTTAGAGTTTTAATTTTCTTGTCTTTAAGAGTATAAACATATCTGTCTTACTTTCAGGCCAAGTTTGTGACAGTGCATTAAATATCAGGTACATGTAAATTGAAGGATCATTAATATTGGGAGATAACCATGACATTTACATTAATTTGCTATTCAAATATAGTTAGGCCCTAATTATATGGGTAATACATTGTTTCATAAGAAGCTATCCCAGAGCTTACGTTTTCCTATAAGCCTACACATCAGTGGGGTGAGTTCTCTGGCCTGTGGCATTCTCCGGTGTTCTGAGCTGGGCTTCCTGGGATTTATTAGTGTGTCACTTGGGGGCTGGCTGATCTAGGATGGCCCCAGCCGGGACATTTGGCTCTCTCCCACATGGTTTCAGCAGCTAGTCCAGAGTTGTTCTCATAGCAGGGAAGAATGAGTGAGTGAGTATGCAAATAACATCTCTTGACATTTCAGTTGGGAAGAGCACTTCATTATGTCCATTACAGCTACAGGGTGGCCTGATTCTAGGGTGGATGTGCAGGACAAGCAAATTTCACATCTTGATTGGAGGAACTATGCAGACATTAGAAAAAAGTATTTTAATTAGAGCCATTTTTGGTATCAGTCTACTCTGCTGACTCACTTATTATTAGTTTATTTACTTTTTCATTGGTATACGTTTGTAGTACATAATGATTGCATTAACTGTGGGGAGTTGGTACATGCACGTGACATTTAATTCTTCTTTTTCTCCTTTTCCTGTCCCTCCTTTCTCCTCCCTGCATCTCTTAGGCCCCTTCTCCTATACTTATATTTAATTTAAACCTTTGGGTTTTTTTCAAATGTATTTAACTATGCAGTGATTTTTGACATTTTAAATTTTGAAGTCACTATGCTATATGTCTTTTTTTATATACACATATTCATGTCCATGGCTTGCTGTCTATGTATAAACCTAAAATAAAACATGTGACTGTGTTTGCAATTATTGTGACCAACATTCTCCTGGAAAATCTTTTAGATATATTCATATTTATTATTTACTCTTACTGGCTCTATTAGCATTTGCACAGGGAAATAAAACAAGCAGAAAACTCAGGTTATTTGTTGGAATTCTGAGTCAAGACTTTTTGCGCTACTGTATTTTCTGTTGCACTGCAGTGATAGCATTCATTATTACCTAGCCCATCAACACTCAGACTAAATGAAGAATTGGGACAATATAAATAGAGAATCCAGGTCTTCCGCTCTACCCTGGACAAAGAAGAGAGGGGCCTTGGCTCTGTTTTATTTGGTTTGAGCTGAAATGAGCTCAACTGGATAACTAACTACATTGATTACATTATCTGACTCATGATTTTTCTTGGATTTAGGCATTTGACGGTATAATGCCAAACATCTGTAAAACATTTTTTTTTTATCAACAGTGGCAATTATGCATTTTTGTAGGAGAATGTTCCAGTTTTGGCATGTAATTGGCATCTTTTTTTTTTTGGAACCGGGGATCGAACTCGGGTCCTTGCACTTGCGCAGCAGGCAGCGAAACCACTGAGCTAAATCCCCAGCCCCCGTAATGGGCATCTTTATAAATGCTTTTTAACCAGATGCATCACACCACCTGGGCAATTCCAGATGTTTGGGTTAAAAAGACCCAAACTAATTAGGTTTAACATAGGCAGTTGGCAATCCCTGTAGATTCCTACATTCCCTTTCTCTGTGTCGGCATCATGTTCAGAAACATTTAAAATATATTGCCATAACATTTTCTAAATGACTGTATTGTAATTTAATTTTATATTTGGCAAACATACCCTAGAATATAGTAGCTAATAGTGCAAGCTCATTTTATTTGCATACCATTGTTAACTACTTTCATGTAGTACTTACAAAATGTGTCAGATTATTTTAGGATCTATTTAATGACTTAATGGATGAGACACATTGTTCTTAAATTCAATTATACCCTCTGCACCTCTAGAATTAAGGTCATGTCAACATTTCTATTATGTAAATGTCTGAGTTTAGCAGTCTTTAACTAAGCTATAAAAGTTGGCTTCCAAATCAAATTTTAGTAATAAAGGCTAGCACCTAAAGGACCCAAATTTAGTATATATAATTTTTTGGTACATCTCCTGCTTTCTAAAAAAATCTCTTACAATCTTCACATGATAGATGAAAAGGTCTTTCATTTCCTGTTTGCTTTATAAGACTAGATTTTCCTTCCTTGTTGAATGACAGTTATCCCAAGAAATCTGGATTTTAGTATACTCTGTACTTTTTACTGATTTTATTAGCCCAAGCTGTAACTCAGCCATTTTGTACTTCATCTGTAAAATGGACTATTAGTAGTACTTACCTCATAAATTTGTAGCAAGAATTTAATTAAATGTTACAGCACATATGTTTGGGGTAACACATATTAATTGCTCAGCAAGAGTTTGGTTTTATTATTATAATAAGAAAGAGATGAGATTTACTGAGTCCATTGAACATTAGTGGAACATCTGAAAAGAATATGCCACTGGCGTAGGATTTGGTATTTACTGAGAGGTATGGAAGAGACTATGGCTATAAGGATCATCACTCTAACATAAACACCTTTTTTCTTTTAGAAATCAATATTTGTTATTATTTATAAAGCAAGAAAAGAAATCTATTGTTTATAGATTTGTTTAGGAAGAGAACAAGATTTGCTTGACATGGTTGTGTTAGGGTAGGTTATGGCCCCGCAATGTTAAAATATTACTGTATGCATTGGCAATGAAACACTTAAGGAAGATCTATGTGGCTGCATATTAATCACAAGAACATGGATGCATTTTCCTGAGTACAGGAAAAAAGCTACTCCTTTACTGATTTTTGTTTTTGGATAAAAGGTTTGGCTAAGCAGCTGAAGTTGTGCTCAAACTTGTGATCCTCCTGCCTCAGCCTTCTGAGTGCTGGTTTTATAGATGTCCACCACAACATCCAAGCGTTACCGATTTTTTTTTTTTTTTTGGTACCAGGCATCGAACTCAGGTCATTGTGCTTGCATAGCAAGCAACAAAACCACTGAGGTAAATCCCCGGTCCTGATTTTTTGAAATAAATTCACGAATAAATTTGGTTTGGCATGGATCATGTGCTCCATTTATTCTTGAATAACATACAGAAAAATTTCCTTTTAAAACTTGGAAAGGGATGGGAAAACCTGCTTTCCTACTTTCTCACAGCAGAATCAGTAGTCCCTAAATTGTCATGACTTCCTGTTTCTGCAGGGAACACATGACTGTCTCCAGGACCCCACAACAGGACAGTATGGCAGTGTGATAGCTCCCGACTCTGAGCAGATTCCTCAGCCCTGGTGATGTATTACCTTGCAAAAATGTCTCAAAAAATGAATAAACCAACTGTATATCAGCTGTATATCTTTTTAAAGAAATTTTTATTTGAGTATATGCTGTCCAGGGGCTGGGGATTTAGCTCTGTGGTTCCGGGGCCTGGCTCACAAGTGCAAGATCCCAAGTTTGATCCCCAGTACCAAAAAAAAAAAATGCTGTCCAGACACTGTAAATTATAATTTCCAATTCAATTAATACATTTCCATCTCTATTTGAATTCTTTGGGCTGTTTTATCTGATTTAGGATGAATTTGGTGTTTTTTTTCCCTCTGACATAATACAGATGACAGTCATAAAATGGCAATCTGTTGTTTGCACCCTGCCATTTTACAAATGGAATCCTAGTGCTGGAAAGTCCCGCAGAATTCATTTTTACAAGTAAGTACTGAATATTTAAATTATTCTGTTCATATCATTTCCTCTCCCTAGAGAGAAAAGTTCACAGCCTTTGATGGGCAAAGTTTAAAGCATGGAAAATGACATTGTTTAAAGCCCTTGCTAGGCAGACCCATCAAAGTTAAAGGAATCTGATTTGGAGATCCATAACAAAACTTTATAAAAGGGAGTAAGGTCACCTAGAAGAACCATCTAAGTATGGCTTATGATTTGTTTGATTGCAATGTTTTTTAAAAAGTCAAAATAATCTGCAATATTTTCTAGCAAATAAGCAAGGTAAGTACAGTCAATATTCTAGGCAATAGACTACTTGGCACCTGATTCTCATAAAGAAAGTTAGAGGACTATCAAATTCCTTTTCAAAATTCAACAAATGTTTAAAAAACATACACCCTAGATGACTGGAAATTTCAAAGTTGGTATGATTTCTGAATAAATCTGGTATCTATTGGTTGACCATAAACCACTACTATCAACTTTAAAATGACAATTACACGGTTCAGTAGTCCATACTACATTAGTACCAGTAAGGGATTAACACTGGATGATGATATAATGACTCAGAAATTCATCACCATCATTCTATAAATTCTATTTAACCAAATTAACTGGGGAAGTGGCCAGCATACACAGCAGGCAGTAATTTTTTTTCTTAAAATTCTAATGTAGGCATAGTTCACCTGGAAAGAATAATACAGAAGTCAGCAGACATACATCAGTGGGAAAGCAGTGTCTCTATTCAAACAGAAGTGCAGAATTGTTACCAACCCACTCAATGGCATGTACAGTGGAAGAGACACAATTTTGCCAATTTAGAAAGCATGTGAACTTTATGTAAGTGTAATGAATGGATTATGCAACCTAAAAATGTTTTCAACTTCACAGAAAGAGCATCTTATATCCTGTAATTCTATATTATTAACTGAAGAAAAATAATGATAAAGTGAGGAACAAAGTAGTACATGTGCATTAACTTTCTGAAATCTCTTTCTTTTTAGTCCTAACTCAAATGATTCTCAATAAAGCTTCATGTTACTCACAGAGACAAAAATAATATTTTATGGCCCCAAGTTAAAACATGTACTTCTAATATTGTCGACATTTTAATAATTTTGTGTATATGTTAGTTCATCTATTAATATAATAGAAGTTTCTTGGCCCTGTGTCTTACTTATTTTTGCAAAACTGAGCACATTTCAGTCCATAATAATATATACTGAATTCATATGGGTCATTAATAGATGAGAAAAAGAATGTTCACGATGCCAGTGATGCTTGTAATTCCAAAGATAAATGTTTGACAGGCAAAACAAATTTCTACAGATCAGATTTCTGTTTACGAAAAACATCTGCTTGTCAGATCAAATTATTTGCGGTATCATCCAGAGACAAAACTCAAAGAGATCTTGCAAAGTTGAAGAACGCATCTATTCAACTCAAGATGGTACGTAAAAGAAATAAGAACCAATAATAATTTTAAAATCTTTGATCAGATCTTATGTCTAAAAGATGATTAGGAAAAAAACCCTGCATTTAAAACATCCACTTTTATTCTAATATTTAATTTGGAAATATATGATTTTTTTCCATATATAAAAAATTAACCTCAACCCTTTATTTCCATACATAAAAATAACTTGAAGGGATCTATATGATTTTTGTACCAATGTCTTAATGGGAGAAGGGATTGTGAAGAGGGTTGCTCATCGTTCTGAATTAGTGTAGTAGCTGTTTCTTCAGTTCTCTCCTCTGCTACCTTATGGCGATAACTTGTTATGCCACATGTTTCTCTCTTTAGGATGACACAAATGTTGTGAGGGAAAACTTTAAAAATTAAGTCAATACCTAAAAATGCAAAGCATCCAGAAAGAATGCAATGAAGACATTATTTGTTATTGATGTTAATAAAATGAACACTTGTATTCAGCTATCTGAAACTGTTATAAAAAGTTGTTCTCCTAAACTACATGCATTCTTTAGATGTAATTCAAACATTTTGGTCCTGAGTTTATGTAGAAATATTTGATTTGACAGACAAAAACACCTGGTTTTGCTAGATCACTAGTCTTGCCACTGACTTGCTGATATATTTCATTGAGGACAGTTTGGGTGAGCAATTAGGGCCCTCAAATGATATCGGCCTTCTGTTCTTTGCCAATTACATCAGCCTGGAAAGTTATTTGACCTCATTCTCAACGTCTTCATATACAAAAAGAAGACAATCAACTGTTTCAATGACATCATGCATACAAAAGCACTTGTAAACCCTAAAGTACCATATAAATGTTCGGGTTAGGGCGTCATCATATGACACGCACACATGGAATCTAGGAAGCCTATCTCTTTCAAATGAGCTTCCCTGCAACCAAATAGTGGAGACTTTTTACATTTGGTTTCTTGTTTTTCTTTTTTTCCCATTTTTTATTATGGAAAAATACACGTAACATGTAATTTATTATCTTCACCATTTAAAATATTCAATTTAGTGGCATTAAGTAGACTCATGTTGTTATACAACCATCACCACACGCATCTCCAGAACTGCACATTGCAAACCCGGAACTCCATATCCATTAAACAGCAATTCCCCAACAGCAGTTCTCCCCCCCAGCTTCCTTTTATTTTGAAGTAGTTTAAAACTCAAATGCTGGTTGGTTCCACATTATCCCTAACACAAAATTCGCTGTCAACCACTTAATAGTGATAATCTCAATCCCATCTGCTACTTCCATTATTTTTGATACTGGAGACATAAACAAAAGATATAGTGAAGAAGTGCTAACATGTAGAATTTGCATAAGGAAAATTTGCAATCCAGGTTCATGAAAAAAGCCCTAATATTTTATAAACTTTTGGACATAGTGATCCTTCTGGAAACATATTCTGAGGAAATAACTAGGACTATATACAAAGAATTATCTGATAATGGTTTTAAAAATGAGCAGCTTTCAAATTTCTATCAATTGCTGATCAGTTTAAAACAAATACATGTATATAAAATGAATCATATATACCTACTAAATATCTCATTATAGAATTATAATCAAACGATGTGTAGTGGCATGTCCCTTCCAGCTACTCTGGAAGGCTGAGGGCTGAGGCAGGAGAGTCTCCTGAGTCCTAGAGTTTGGGGCCAGTCTTGGAAACAGAGTGAGACCTCATCTCTCTCTTTTTTTAAATTTACTTTTTAAATTAAAAATTCTTTTATATGTATATTTTTAAAATTTTATTTTATTGTTGCATTTTAGGTATACAATATAATGACATTCATCATTGGAAATTTGCACCTTTACATAATCTCTCTTGGTTCTTTTTTTTTTGGTACCAGGGGTCAAACTCGGGACCTTGTGCTTGTGAGGCATGTGGTGGAACCACTGAGCTAAATCCCCGGCCCCTCTTGGTTCTTATTTTTTACCCCTTTCCCTGCCCTTCCTTCAACCCCTCCATTCCTCCCTATTTACAAAGACTTTGTTTCCATTTTTTCATTTGCTCATATTAATTCCATTCCCTTCTTTCTTTTCCCCTACTCCTCCTACTCCTCCCACTTCCCCTTCCCCTTTGCCCCTTTTCTTCCTATTTCACATTATCTATTATACCTTTTAGTCCTTATTTACAGTTTCAGTTTCTCACACTAGAAAAACTATTCAGTATTTACACATGTGTGTCCTATTTCTTTCACTTAAAAGTATCGCCTCAATGTGAGTCCATTTAGCTATAAATGTCTCTAGTTTTTTGTTCTTTATGGCTGAGTAATACTCCATTTTATTTTTTTAAAAACCACATTTTCTTTATCCAGTCTCCAGTTGATGGTCATTTGAGCTGCTTCCAAGTTTTAGCTATTACAAATTGTGCTGCTTTGAACATGTGTGCACATATATCACTGTGGTATGATTCTTTTAATTCTTTGGGGAAGATCCCCAGCAGGGGAATAGCTGGGTCAAATGGGACTTCCAGTCCTAGTTCTTTGAGGTCTCTCCATACTGATTTCCACAGTGGTTGCACCAGTCTACACTCCCACCAGCGGTAGAGCAGAGTTCCTCTTTCAATACAGCCCCGCCAGCATTTGTTATTGGTTGATTTCGTGATAGCAGCCATTCTTTCTGGGGTGAGGTGGAATCTCAATGTTGTTTTCATTTGCACCTCTCGAATGACCAGTGATGTTGAACATTTTTTCATATGTTTATTTGCTATTTCTACTTCTTTGTCTGAAAAGTGTCTTTGTCTTCTTTGTCTGTTCATTTCAGATGCCCATTTTTAGATTGGGAGACCTCATCTCTTAAAAAAAGAAAAGAACCAAAAATAAGGGGTATAGTTATGCTGTAATATTAAGTTAAAAATTTTTAAAACTATATATAGTGTTTTGATATTATTTCATTAATATACCAACTAAGTGCTAAAATAACACAGGAACATATATATATGTGTATATATACACATATGTGTGTATATGTATATATATACATGTACATATATGTATACATACATATATACACGTATATATGGGGAGATTGAAAGATACAATGAGTGTTAATTTAAAAAATTATTACAGCAAAAGGCACATTGCCAAGAATGAATGGATAAATGTGTTCAACGCAAAGGGTAGTATTTTGAAGGGGATTAATGGGAATATGTCTTTTACTGTAATACATCTAAAAAAATTAAACATTCACCATTTTGATCTCCCCTCCCATATGTATATATACGTGTGTATATATAAACACTGTCTGTGTGTGTGTGTGTGTGTGTGTGTGTGTGTGTGAGAGAGAGAGAGAGAGCAATATAGAAAAATGTTAATGGTAATTTCTGCATGGCAGAAATATTAGTGATTTTAATTTCTTTTATGTAATATTTTTATGTTCTGTAATTTTTTCAGTGGCCATATTTTACTTTTATAATCAGGAACAAAGTACAATTAAATAGAAACTCAAACACAGGCCACCTCTACAGCAAACCCAGCAATGAACCCTGAAGTACTTCAGCTATGAACACTTAAGTTATTGGAAATTTGGAGGACCCTAAAAAGTAGTCACTGGAGGCTACTATTTGAATAGAAAATCCAAAGAGCCTGTTTTGAATCATGCCAACTTTCACATTGCTTATATAATTAAAGCAAGAAAGTCAGCAGGGCCACATGCCACTCACCCTTCAGACACACGTCACAGCTGTCTGCACACTCACTATCTTCACCTTGCTCAAATTTTACAGTTTTTAATATGCATATGAATTCCCTTTTTCATAAACCTAACCGATAAATGCCACAACCCCTCTGAGGGTTTTCCCCAGATTTCTTGTTAGGCTACAGAAGAAAGGATGTAAAAGAGACTTTTCTTTTGTAAAGTGATTCTATAATTCTGTCCAACATCCATCATTTTCAAGGCCAAGTAATGATATTTAATAGACCCTAAATTACATTCTGTCAGGCAAGGATTCCCTGGATAACATTAACCAGAGCACAGAACTGACAGTCAGTGGCCTGAAAATAAGATATTGTTCTACAAAGAGCGGACACAGGCTTTTTTGCAGGCATTGACTCTAGTAGGTCTGCAGGGGTGCAAGATCTGAGAGCTCATCCCAGACTTCAGCCTTGCTTGAGTTACTCACAAACAAGCTCCTTATTTCCTGTCCTAAAATCACTTTTAAGATGAAATTGGTTGGCATATTTTTGACCTTTTCCTTGACATAAATTGCCATTGTGAATTTATTTTTACAACACTACTGTAGGAAGACAGGTGGGTGGGTAAGACCCTACCTGCACTGTTTCTATGGTAGGAAAAGGAAAGAAAAAAGCTTGAATGACTTTTTTTAATAACAGGAAAGATTGCAAGACCAAGGTACCAAACAATGGGTAAATGGAAAGGTTTTCCTTTGGAAAAGGAGGAACTCACAGGCCATATTTTTATTAGGGGAAGAGTTCTTGTCACTCCTTCTGTGAGTCTGTAAAGCAGTGGAACTTATTTTGTGGACTTTACATTTCAAAGGTATTAAAGAACAAGAAGAAATTTTAAAGTACACATTTCCCCAAGTTAAACAAAGCTTAAGTGTTTGATGCTTCAGTGATTAAAGTAATTCAAGCACAAATCCTTCTTTTAAACTGAATCTTTATTCAAAATCCAATTATTGAACTCTTACTATATACCTAGCCCTTATTGATGCTTTGTATCTATTGACCCATTTCATTCTTAGTCTGTAACCAGTAGATACATTTATCCCAATGTTAGGGATACCTATAAGCCAGCCCTTCCCTTCTCATTTCTAAAATCCTAGGATGGCTCAGTCGCCAACAATTTGAGCCACACTCAACTTTTGATGATCTGTCTCAACACAGAATTGGATGTCATTATTGTGAGGAAAAAAAATACCAAGCCAGTTGGTCTAAACCTCAAGATATGTGGATCTTCAAGTTCTTGCCTAAAGAAAAATTGTTAAAATACTGAAGGGTAGAGTATGAAGGAGAGATAATGGTAGTCATTGTTTAACATTTTAAGCAAGAAGTAGGATGATGAGCCGAAAGTAGTAGAAGAAAAAATACTAAACCATACCAAGATATTTGTTTTATAATTTTGAGGGGTGAAAATACACAAAGGGACCAATTCTGTCTGCTGATTTCTGACCAATTTTCTTATTTCTCTTCTTTCTTTTTTAAAGTTTTGGGGTCTCTATCTTTTCTTTGCTCTTCTTTACCAATTCTTTCATTTTTATTCAGATCTCTTCTTTCTCATTTATACTGTACTCTTACTTTTTCTTTAATGTTTTCCCTATACAAAAAAAGAGAAAAAAAATAAACCTGGCCTCTATGTTTCCCTTTAAATGTAGTAAAATACAGGTGCAAAAACTGAAGGAAGGAATTAGCTGGTTTCATGATCATTTCTACTATCTTTTATCATCATTAACTCCTCTTGCTACTCTCTTCTTCTTTTCTTCCTCCTTTCCAATAAGTTGCTCCCTTCTTTTCAATAAATCACCAAGGCTGAGATTTAAGAACACTTTGCCATATTCTGATACACTACAGTGGTTTAATTTTCATGTCAGCCTAACCCAAATTGGTTTCTCATTGACAGAACTCAGCTGCTACCTCCTTGCCTGCTGAATCTGCCGAATGGAAAATCTCAGTACAGTCTGTATTATCATTTATTTCCACTGTGGAAATATTAAGCAAGTTGGAATATTGTGATTTCTTTAGATTTTAGAAATCATAACACAATTATTACAATAATAACAATTTGCAATTTCCCTGGGAATGAATTTGTGTATGAAAGAGAATGATCATTTAAAATCTGACCATCAGAGATCTCCAGTGAATGTTGGTGCTTCCTTGGGTCTGGACATGTTAATATACTGCTTACCTTCTTCTGAGTGTCATTATTTTAAAAAAGGATTAACATTCTTTCATCTTTTAATGGGGTTATTTTAAAATTCATTTTTCTGTTCTCCATCTCCATTGGATACACAATAGCAGCTCTCTGCATTTGTGCTGCATTTTACATTTTTCAGACAAATTTTATAGCATTTATTTAGTCCTCATTAAAACCAGCCACTTGCCAGGCACTATGTTAGCTATTTTGGTTCAGATGAAAATATCACACAGTTCCTTTCTTGAGAGGCTGGCAGAGAAATTATGGAAAGACGTAATAATTCCAGACTTAATAATGTATTATGAGTTTCCATAACTTTATATATATGTGTAGATGATAGATAGGTAGATAGAAAGAATTATATATAGATACTGGTTACCAAATTACTAATTCTATTGTTTTCTGATAGAATTAATAAATACATTTTAATTTCATATATTTGGATCAATTGGCAATTCCTATCAAATTGTGAAAATTTCAAAGACAGAGATAAAACCATATTTCTCTGTATTCCTACTGTCAAACAAAGGGCTTTGAACATTATGTGATTACTCTTCAATGAATGAGTGAATGAATAGAGTGGAGGTACTATATTTAACTGAGAACTGCTATAAGTAGGACCTTTTATGTGAGGGAAAAAGAATGAATTGCTTTTTGGTTACTAGAAATATTGTCTTCTTTATTAATATGAAGCTAGCATATTCTAGATTGCAATATTAATTGCCAACTCTTTGTGATGGTATAACTGTAATGATCAAAGTCAGACTCCTATGAAGGATCAAAATTATCACATTGACCTTCATTCTGAGGAGTGAGATCCTTTAGATTGCTGCCCTTATTTTTCTTTTCCAACAGGACTGAAATTCATGTCTCATTTAGGAACATATTATTTTTCTATTCTTCCATCTTCATTTAGACAGATGGCTTCTTAAATATATGTGTTGTTATGTTAGCTTCCTGTCACTATGACAAATATAATCAACTTATAAAGGGGAAAGTTTTATTTTGGCTCACAGTCTGTAGCTGTTTTCACCGTTGCTTTTGGGCCCATGGTGAGGCAATGCACCCGGAATGCATGGAAGGGGAAGTTGCTGGCTTCATGGCAATCAGGAAGCAAAATGAGCAGAGGAGGAGGGGGGGATGCTACCAATGACCTAAGACCTCCTATTAGGCCCCACCTCCTAAACAGACCACCAACCTCCCCATAACCCCCCTCCGCCAAAGCTGGGGACCAACCCTTTTCACATGAGCCCATGGGGACACTTTTGCAAAGTGTAGCAGTTGCATTTCTTTTCTATGTGTATCTTCTTCAATTTCTTGTTCCTCCAACTTCAGCTTTGTTGACCACCATCCTAATTATCTTTGATTGCCTATTTTGGAAGGCAAACAAGAAAAGCTAAAGAGGAACTGAACTCAGAATCTCATTTTCTCATATTCAAACTGCATAGAAAATACCAGGTAGGGGCGGGGATTTAGCTCAGAGGCACCATGCCTGCCTCCCAAGTGTAAGCAAGGTCCTGAGTTTGATCCCCAGTACTGAAAAAGGAAAATACTGGGTAAAATTTGTAGCATGGTAGACTTTCTAAAATTATTTTACATTTAAATTAAATTTTTTTTCTTTCAACTGATACCCCAAAATATGATTTTATAAATTTATGGGTTACTGTGTGATATTTTGATACATGTATACATTTGTGTGATGTTTGAGTCAGGTTAAATATAACTCTCTTCAAATATTTATAATCTCTCAATTTCTAAAGTTTTTAACTTGTTCTAATTTTTAAAATTCATTTCATTCCTAAGCTCTCAGATGTATCTTATTTGGAGAAATGCTGGGCTGTAAGTAATTTTACTCACAGGAAAGGATAACGATAAATACTGTTAGCTTTTGCCAAGACTTTGCCCGAAAACCGTTTTTTTTTTTAACCTTATAGCCTTCCCCACCTCAGGAAAGTTAGATGAATATCTTTTATTACCACTGGCAACACCTTTATTTGTGACTCATCAGTTTAGACACTGTGTTTCCTTTATTTCTATTCCTCCTCTGATTTGGAAGCTGGGCTCCTTATCTCCATCTATGGCTTTCCTTGTTCAGGAATGAGGACCTAACGTGAACCTTAACAGTGGAGTTGATAAGGAACCTTATCTCTTAGCTGGTCCTCTTTTATAACTCTGTTAGGAGGAGCTTTAGACACCTTTCTCTTGTTTTCCAGGGGCTGGGTTTTCTGTGAGGAAACTGACACTTGTGGCTGACCTTGCTGAGAGCTGACCATGTGCCTACACTGACCCCACCAATTCCGCCACTGAAGACCCCTCCAGATACTTATTCTATGCTTTCCTAGAGAGACACCTGCTCTTTTTCAAGGGGAGTACTCACTGCGTCTTCCTTGTCCTCTCCTCCGGTTGATGCTTGGTTTCAGGCCCTCTTCCTACACTGGTTTTATAATAGCCACTCTCTGGCTATGATCTTCCTTGTGGTCTAACTCCCACCACTTTCTGAAACATTCAAGTTTTCCAGATAGTTTTAGCCTTCTTATTTTTTTCTGGCTGCTTCACTCAGTTCTGGCTAAGACAACAAGAGAAAGGGAAAAGAGAAAGGCTTTTTTCTTCAAGAGAAGCAGCTTTCTGTGAGTCAAGGAGATGATGATTTATATAAGGACCTTTTGATTGTATTCCAAAATGCATGAAGAACCCCCTCTGGACCATTCCGTTCAGAGTCTAAAAAATCTTAGAAAGGTTCTTTCTAGCCCTTTTAAAATTACCAGACTCACCAGGGATTTAGCTCAGTGGTTCTGCCGCCTGCCTCACAAGCGAAAGGTCCCGAGTTCGATCCCTTGGTACCATCCCCCCCCCAATAAATAAAATTACCAGACTCTTCCTGTAATGCCTTCATTCCTTGGATGAGGGATGAAGGTAGGAGAGAAGCAAAGGCATCCATAGCTAATTGTCTCTGGCTTGCTCACCACTGGTTGTTAGCCTTCCCTGCCTAGTCCTGTGTAGATGTGTACCACTCTTAATTTCCTGAGGGCATTAGTCAAGCTACCCTGAGGAAAGAGGAGGCTATTTCAAGGAAATGTGTAAAAGAGTTGATCTATACAAGGTCCGTAGGTCAATTTAAGTGAACAAAGGATGGTAAATTATCTAGGGCTAGAAGCAGGAAAGAGTGTTGAGCAGCCCTAGCATGAAGAGGCAGAGTGAGGGAAAAGCTACCAGAACTCAAGAGACAGATGTAGCTGTTGAAGAATACCAGATGGTGGGGGCTACAGTCTTTTCCAGAGAAAAGGAGCCGCTGCCAACACTTGTTCTTGTGGGGAGTAAACTTGCCCTCACTTTGTTGCTTCATCTTCATTCTGCCCTCACCTCAGGCTCCCTAGCTCTGGCAGGGCGGGACTGGCTGAACTCACCCGAAGGTAGAGGGGGAGGAAGCTGGGACGATGCTAAGAGCAGAGCTCAGCTCCCAGCACTGGTCAAGATGGGGAGGGTGGATAGAGCACCTGGAGGGTTATATTGAAGATTCCGGGCTCACTGGGTGATACGAGGTTTTTGCTGCAGTGAATGGAGTATATCAAAAGGGGTAGGGGTAGTGGGAAAGGAAAGAAGGGAAAGGAAAAATGATGAGACATGGAAAAAATGGAAATAAAGTCTTTGTAAATAGGGAAGGGTGGAGGGCGTGAAGGGAGGGCTAGGAATGGGGAAAAAATAAGAACCAAGATGCATTATGTAAAGGTACAATTCCCAATGAGAAATGTAATTGTGTTGTATACCTACAATGTACCAATAAAAGAATTTAATACAAAAAAAAAGAAATCTTATAGACGTCTACACAGTCATTTTTTCCCACAATGCTATTTTTTAAAAATAGTCAAATAAATGGTAGATAGAAGGTTTCCTACAGCCTTAGGGCCTCCCTGGGTCTTTGGCACACAGTTTTCTCCCAAAGCCCTCAGTCTCCAGCATTGTAGTGCAAAAATTGCTTCTGTGGTAGCTGAATTTGTGATAAAACTCCAGTTTTCTTCGATGCTGTGTTTGGTTATATTCCTTGCAGCAGTTGACATCAAACCACAAACTGACTTCCTCTCTTCTGCTTTCTTTCACTGGAGATTAACCTTCTTTATGAGACATGTCTACCAATTATTGGAAGCTGCAAAAGGATGTCTCCCTCCTCTGCCATCTCAACACACATGTGTGAACACACACACACACACACACACACACACACACACTCCCCTTGTAGAGAATTTGAAAACAGAATCTTTTGCTTTTAGGAGTGTGAAACCGACTCTTCAGATGGGAAACTGCGATATTCCTGAGCTGAGTGACAGCTGTCTCCTGTTGTGAGCTTGTGCAGCTCTGTGATTCAACATTTCTTCTGGAAATAAGTTAGAGGACTCCTTTATCTGCCAGCTCCAAAAGGGGCAGACCAGTCAGTGTACTGTAATCTCTAGACACAGGTTCTCAAACTAGCAGAGAAGGAGCAGCTTTGAAAGCAAAGGATGTCACTAGTTTACATACATACTATACTGTTCTTTAATTCTGCTTTGAATGCATTTTTATACTTCTTTAAAGAGGGGACTTGGAGGCAACACACTTTCCTCTCCACGGTGACACGGTGTCTAGTCACAGCTGTTCTAAAGGAGCTGTTCTAAAGGACTGCCTGGTGCTTCTAAAGACATCTGCACTGTGAGGGAAACCTGAGCTGGGCGGTCACAGCTCCATGCTGGGACACACATGCTGAGCCTCAGAAAGAGCGCTACAAACCCAGGAAACAGATTAACAGCAACACTGACCCCATGCAGTTGACATGGTGAGAAGTGCTTTGCCACCTGCTCCTGCTCGCCCTCCCTTGGAGAGCTGAGAGCTCCGGAAGGCTGCCTGCTGCTCAGCCGCCCACGCACTAGGTTCTCACACCATGAACCATGGAGCTCTGCACTGTGGCTAAGCAGCAGGTTTCCTGTGGCTCCAAGGCTAATGGATTTTACACTTCTGGTTTATAGAATTTGATGTTTTTCCTCTTGTAATTAAGATGACTGTTTCATCCTGGTTTGCCTGGGACTTCCCTGGGTTTAGCATTGGAAGTCTCGTGTGTTGGGAATCCCTCACTTGACACCTGACTTAGACTCTTGTGACACTGTGAGATGTAGGGAAAAGTCCAGATTGTGGTGCAACACATCTGAGTTGAGACCTACTAGGAGTGAGGCTGCAGTGTCACACCTTTCTCCACCTGGTCTCCAGGGATCCATAAACCAGGCTTATTGCTTCTGTCCCATAGGGCACTTGGTATGGTAGTGGGCTTGCTGAGATTTAAGCAAAATAGACAATAAAATAATGTGTACTAAAACTCTTTTTAGATGATAAAGCACTATACAAGAATTATTTTGATTACATTAGATTTTCTTCATTGACAATCTGTGCCTCAGTCACCTGTGGATCTCTTTAAAAAGGGAAATTATACACATTATTAATTTAATAAGCTACATAATAATTTGATACCTTTAAATATAATATATTGAAATAATAAATATTAAATACTTCATGTATCTACTGAATATTGCACTGAGTGCTTCTCTACAGGGGTAATTTTTAACCCTTCTAAAAACTCTGTGAAATAGTTAATATTTCCCATAGCCACTAGAGTCCATTTTCTCAATCAGAAAGTCTTGTTCTCTGTTGGTGTAGATTCAGGGCTGATGAAAGCAGGTGAGCCAGTATAAATGACCTGGGCTGGCTCTCCAGAATGGGCAGGCTATTTTGCCTATCAATCTATATCCCATGTGAAGATTTTTGTATGGCTAACTCTTTAGGACAGGGTGAGGGGCTCAGAATTATTGATTTGTGAGTGAAAATGGTTCTGTGTGGCCTTGCTCATACCTTGAGGCCTGCAGGTCTGGTTTATTACCACCTGGAGCCATATGTACAACCCAGTGACTCGAAAGGCCACAGAAGCAGGAGCTCAACTCCACCGTAATACATAGGTTAGAAATCTCCTACAGCTTCCCATGTCGTATCAGAAGAGTTTCCAGATAATGTCAACAAAATTATTGTACAGTCATGGTACAAATAGTTTTCTAAATTTTATATTTATCTATACAGCCTATCTTACATTTTCATTCAATTTTTATTGTTTTAGTTTCCCAAGCATTCACCTTTTATTTTCCATTGAGTTAAATATATTTTTTAAGAAGGCAGAGTGAAGTCCTCTTCTTACCAAGTCAATCTACACCTACCAGATACAGTATGGATTTTTATGATGCATTTGATACAGCAATTGAATCATGATATTTATTCATTTCCATTTATCCAGAGATGTTGTTCCCTTTCCTCTCACATCTAAGGCCCAGTTTTCTCAGAGGAAGATCTATCTGAAGGAAAGTCTTTTACTCCCTGATAGCAGCTAAGTCTGAATTCTATTGTCCAAAGAAGGAATTCCTCTCTATTAGTTGAATCAAAGTGCTCAGAGCTCTCAAAGAAACCATTTTTCTATATATTTGGAGGTTCTTGTAGATACCTATAATACTTTTCAATGACATATCTTAGCCAAAGTAGTAAAAGAATTACAATTTTTTTTTACTAAATGTTGTTTAAACAATTTGTTAGAGAAACAAGTTGTAAGCCCAAGTCAGCCACAAGGAGTGAGACCTTTAAGGATGCCAACTCAGGATTCCCTTTAGGAATTGTATAGCAAAAGTGAATGGTTAATCATTGTTAAACTGAATACAAGAAAAAATAATGTCTGGTTAAAAGTTATTAGGCTAGCCAATCAGCTAGGTGGGTAACCTTGGCTTCCCAGAAGTCCTTAATCTCATTTAGATCTATCAGAAAAGTGCTCAAGCATTTTAATAGCAATGCCAATTACTTCCCAGAGGAGCTCGTGAATTATACCTGATCACATAAAAGTACTTCCCTGGACTAGGCTTAGGACAATCTTTGTTCTCTATGTGAATATAACTTATGCCAAAAAGTTATCACCTATTCTTTTCTAAAATAATAATTTTAACCTCCTACTTGATTTAAGGTGGCTAACCCTTTTGGAATAAAGCTATGAAATATTTCTTACCTTAAAAAAATGCTGTACAATTTGAGAAACATGATAGACAAATCCAATATTTCTGATAAACAATGAGATTGAATGAGGAAGTTTGACTAAAGTGAGCTGCAAATGGAATTTTAAAGCAAGCCAGAGTTTCTAGATCTATCAGTTTATATAAAACACATAGTAAATTACACCCTGGATGGGCAGTGAGGATTGTCTAAACTATGGGAATTCTAGAAGACCCCAATCCTGGTTTCTTCAACAAATTGCAAGGAAAGGGAGGGAAGAGGAGAGAGAACCTATTAAAAACATTCCAATATTCACCAATCAACCACAATGTGTGGATTTCATTTAAATCCCTACTTTATTTTATTTTATTTTTGGTTTTCTTGAGACAGGATCTTGCTATGTAATTTAGGCTCACATTGAATTCACAGTGTAGCCCTGGCTGGCCTTGAACTCATGCAATCCTCCTATTTCAGCCTCCTGTGCTAGGATTACAGGCTTTTGCCACTGTGCCCAGCTTGAATCCCTATTCTAACAAACATACTAAAAACAAAATTATGCCATCTATGAGGTCGTTAAAAATTTGAATTCTTACTGGATATTTAATATTAATGAATTATTGGTTATTTTAAAATTATAATAATGGTATGGGGTGTATGTTAAAATCATTTACAGGCACAAAATGAAAAATTTGCATGTGAAATCACATGATATCTATGATTTGCTTCAAAATAATACAAGAAGAGAAGTAAGTGGGGACATAAATGAAATACCATCAACCTGAGTTGATATTGTTGAAGTGATAGGTGTTTGGAGTTCTGAGTGTGTCTACTTTTGCTTATGTTAGAAACTTTCTTTAGCAGCAAGTTTAAATAAAATGTCAGTTAGCTTGATTTTCTGAGCTGTTGTTGCTTTCATTGTCATCCTAGCTAAACTTTTACTCTAGAGCCTGTAGCCAGATAAGCTCTGGGCACAAAAGGAGCAGGTTACAGGGCAGTAATGCCAAAAATAGCAAACATGAAGTGATGCCATAATACGTTGTAAGGGAAACCTTTCCTCTATAGCACAACATAAAGGAAGAGAGAAATTACAGCTAGACACAAAGAAATATCTCTCACTTTTCTGCACTGTGGTGAAGGGTACCATTCATCTCTCTTTTGGCAATAAACAACATTATGGGGGTTCATTGGTCATGGATGGACAAGAGAGAAACAAGTGACAAAGAATGTAGTCCCATGTCTAGCCAGGAACAGAACTGTTCTTTACCAGTTAAAAGGCACAGGGCTTCTTTGGGGAAGGAGCAGTCCACTCAGAGGACTGAGATAAGGAATTCTGGGAAGTTGGTTAACAAACGTCTTCAACATCTCCTCATTCCTCCTTTGCATTCTCTTCTCATCTTTCTTTTTCTTTTCTAAAGATATTTCTCTAAAAAGCAAATTCTTTACCTTGGCTTGGCTCAGAGGTCTCTGTCTTTCCATCATGCTTGAAATAAAATGGTGACCAGTAAATGGTTGCCTTCATCAGTGTTTCTACTGGCACATTGTAAATAACAGGAATCCTGCACTTTCTAGTTCAGCAGATCAGAGCAGGTGATGGGATGCATGGAACTGGTGACAAAGAGAAAGCACACAGGGAAAGGGGAGCCCAGCAACAAGGCCAGAGTCCGGGCCTTTGGAGGGTAAAACACCTGAGAAATTGTGGTCTTACATTCGACCTGACATTTTTTCCTCATGGCTATTATTACTCCTCTCTGTCATCATCCCAGTAAATGACCACCCCACCCCTTGAGTTGCACAAGCCAGAAACTTGGGTTCCATCCTGGCTTCCTCTCATTCTTTCACGTCTGTATTTAATTTATCTGCAAATTCTGCTGGCAGACTTTCGGCGTATATCACAACCCAAGCACTCCTTACCATCACCAGAGCTAGGACGCTGGTTTCAGCCACCAGCTCTAACCCAGGTGGTTTCAATAGCTTCCAGATTTATTTTCCAACTTCCACCTTTGCCTCTTTTGGTCTTTCTATCCAGGAGTGAAATGATCCTCCTCAAACACAAGTTAAATCATATCGCCCTCTCTCTACTCCAGAGTCTGTGTAGCTTACCGGTTCTCTCTTAGTGAAGGCTGGTGTCAACACACTGGCCTTCTGGCCTGAGCCTTCTGCTTCCCACCCAGCCCTGGCCTGGTACCCCTCAGATTGCCCTTCGTTCATTCTCACTGTGGTCACAACTTTCCTCAGTGTAGAGTCATCAGTGAAGCCTCCTGAGTCTTTTTAGTTAAACAATCAATGCTTTCTTCTCAACATTCAGCTCGCCACCAAGCCCCTGACTTGTTTATTTTTTTTTCTACACTGTGGATTAAACCTGAACACAAGACCTTTGCATTGAGCTGCATCTCTACTCCTTTTTCTTATTTTTAAATTTTAAAACAGAGTCTTGCTAAATTGCTAAATTGCCCAGGCTAGGGTTGAGCTTGTAATGCTCCTGACTCCCCTTCTTTTTTTTTGTTTATCCTTTTATTGGTACATTTTAGGTGTACAACATAATGACGTTCATCACTGGAGATACGCACCTTTACATACTCTCTTGGTTCTTATTTTTTTCCCCCTTCCCCTGCCCTCCCTTCAACCCCTCCATCCCTCCCTATTTACAAAGACTTTGTTTCCATTTTTTCGTTTTCTCATATTAATTCCATTCCCTTCTTTCCTTTCCCTTACCCCTCCACTTCCCCTTCCCCTTTGCCCCTTTTCTTCCTATATCACATTATCTAGTATACCTTTTAGTCCTTATTTACACTTTCAGTTTCTCACACTAGAGAAACTATTCGGTATTTACACATGTGTGTCCTATTTATTTCATTTAAGAGTATTGCCTCAATGTGCATCCATTTAGCAATAAATGTCTCTAATTTCTCATTTTTGATGGCTGAGTAGTACTCCATTTTATAAAAAAAACCCCACATTTTCTTGATCCAGTCTCCAGTTAATGGGCATTTGGGCTGTTTCCAAGTTTTAGCTACCACAAACTGTGCTGCTATGAACATGGGTGCACATATATCACTGTGGTATGATTCTTTTAATTCTTTGGGGAAGATACCTAGCTGGGTCAAATGAAACTTCCAGTCCTAGTTCTTTGAGGTATCTCCATACTGATTTTCACAGTGGTAGTACCAGTCTACACTCCCACCAGCAGTGGAACAGGGTTCCTCTTTCCCCACAGCCCCGCCAGCATTTGTTATTGGTTGATTTCATGATAGCAGCCATTCTTTCTGGGGTGAGGTGGAATCTCAGTGTTGTTTTCATTTGCATCTCTTGAATGACCAGTGATGTTGAACATTTTTTCATATGTTTATTTGCTATTTCTACTTCTTTGTCTGAGAAATGTCTGTTTATTTCAGATGCCCATTTTTGGATTGGGTCTTTAAATTTGGGAGGTCTGATCTTTTTAAGGTTCTTTATAGATTCAAGATAGTAGACCTTTGTCTAAGGGACTTCTGATGAAAATTTTTTCCCACATTGTGGCTTGTCTCTTCACACTGCTGGTGGTTTCTCTTGCTGTGCAGAAGCTTTATAGAAAGAAGAGATCCCACTTGCTCATTGTGCTAGTTCATGGGCAACTGAGGTTTTGTTAATAAAGTCTTTTCCTACCCCAATGTCTTCAAGAGTTCTACTTAACCTCTGTTCCACCCGGTTCAGCATTTCTGGTTTTTTTTGGTACTGGGGATCGAACTCAGGTCCTTGTGCTTGCACAGCAAGAGGAGAAACCACTGAGCTAAATCCCCAGCCCTCTGTTTTTATATTTAGATCTTTAATCCATTTCAATCTGAGTTTAGTGCATGGTGAGAGATATAGGTCTAGTTTTAGTCTTTGGCAAGTTGAAACCCAATTTCTCCAGCACCATTTATTAAAGAGTCTATCTTTCCTCCAGTGAGGGTGTTTGGCTCCTTTGTCAAAGATGAGGTGGCTGAGTGTGTCTGTAGTTGTTTCTGCATCTTCTAATCTGTTCCACTGGTCCTCAGGTCTGTTTCTTTGCCAGTACCATGCTGTTTTTTATAACTGTAGCTTTGTAGTATAGTTGCAGGTTGGGGATTGTGATACCCCCTGCCATGTCTCTGTTACCTAGAATTGCTTTTGCTATTCTGAGTCTCTTCTTGTTCCAAATGAATTTTTGGATTGTTTTCTCAAGCCTGATTCAGCCTCTTACAGTGCTGAGATTAAAGACCTGCACCACCATTCCCAGCTTGTGTCCCTTTCTCTGCTTATTCTTTTTTGATGTACTTATTTCCAGGGAGGTCCTGCTACCATATCTTATTGTACTCATTGTTTAAGTGGCTTTCCTAGAACATAAATTCCTGGAAGGTGGAAATTTTTGTCTTTTTTGTTTTCTGCTAACTCCCCATCCCCAAGGCCTGAATAGGGCCTAGTCTGTAGCAGATGCTCCACAAATACTTGTTCAGTAGATTAATCAATCCCTCAAACTTTTAAATCCCAGCATTTACAAAATCCTTGGGCGAATAATGCTTTGGATGGTGAGCTAATAGTTCCAAAAATTTAGTGGAAACACACATTTTAAGTAAGAAGTGACAATGGAACTTGATACCCTGGAAAACTTCAGGAGATCTTGCTGATCTTCCATAATAGCCTGAGCCATTTATTTTGGTATTAAAACAAGGGCAGTCATAGAAGTTGGGCAATATTTGGGAATATTTGGTTACTTCTAAAAAAATTTAAAGTTGCATTTTGAAAACATGTCTTCTCATTCTGGACATTAATATATCTAATATGCTAATATGTTTTGCAATTTGTTTTTCAGAAAGAGGTTTAAATATTTGGTTAGACATCTGACAACCCTAATTAACTATCTTAAACAGGGCAGAGACAATCAGTGCTCCATTCTATATCTGTCCAACACGGGACTCACATCCAGGGCTGAGCTGGAGGCTGTGTGGATGTGCATGCCTTGTACACAGGCCACTTTCCTTTGCCATTTTGGTACATTAGAAAGAAACATTTTGGTACATTGTTTTCACACAGATCTAGGTTTGATCTGCTCTGGCTCTGCTAGTCTGCTTCCTCCTGTGGAACCTTGTGTAAGTTACCTAACACCTCTGAGTCTTGGCTGTCTCTAAATAGGCTTACTCTGCTTCCAAGGGCTCTTCTGAAAAGTAATGGCATCTGTATGCAGACTGCCTTGTGGAAGGGTGGTCATAGCACTAGTATGGAGTAGTAAATGCTCAACAAATATCAATTTTCTTTTCTTCTTGTACTGGATAATATGTACACTGATAGGCAAATTTGTTTTTCAATAAAATGACTTCAGTATTTGGGGGGATAATCTCAATTAAAATATTGGCATGTTAGGCAGACAAAAAAATTTTATTTTAATTCAATTCCAATTGGACGTCTTTGTGAATCTTCTTCTGTAGATGGTTATGGCTAAAAGTGCAGAAGACAGCTCAGCGCTTGGAGTTAATGATTATTCACAAAGCGCAGGGGTCTGTAGCAAGAAGTGATCACTGGTCCCTCTGCTTGCCCTCTTAGGGCTCTCCATCTCTCGTCACAGGGTGAGGGGGTGGGACATTGTTCCAGTTTGACCCGTTAGATTGCACCCATCTCTACCTTGCAGAGGTAACAGGGCAAGGACTCTGGATGGAGAGGCCACATTCCTGGGGTCCTTTTGATGCCCTTGATGCCTCAGCCAGGGTTGGATCTCAGGGCAGCACTACTTGGAGCTGCTCTGTATGGTGTGTCCCACAGGAAGCCGCTCTTCTCCATGGGACATGATGTAGCTTGCACGATGAACAACCAGTGAAGAGAGATTCTGCTCTAGGTTGGCATTTAGGACAAAATATTTTTGTTTCAACTGACCTAAGCCATTCAAAGCAAAAGAAATGACCATTGGAAAGGTGAAGAAAGAGGACTGAGTAAATGATTTGTGTAATATTTTTTAGTTTTGTTTGTTTTTTTTGTCTTTTTGGTGCCAGAGATCTAACTCGGGTCCTTGAACTTGCAGGGCAGGCGTCAGAACCAGTGAGCTAAATCCCCGGCTTGTGTAATATTTTTAAATGACATTTTCTTTTTTGGTACCGGGGATCGAACTCGGGTCCTTGTGCTTGCGCAGCAGGCAGCGAAACCACTGAGCTAAATCCCCGGCCCTAAATGACATTTTCTACTCCATGAAGATAGGGATCTGTGGGAGACCAGAGAATTGAAGCCCAGCTGGACTCTTCTGTGAGCCCAGAGGAGAAAGGCTGCACTCAGGGGTGTTGGAATGTTGCAGGTTCCAGGGCAAAGTTAAGACAACTGAGGTTAAGTTGTTTACTGGAGCATGCGCTGACGGATATTGGGAAGCAGATCAGTCTTGTGTTACTTTGATCGTTTGTACCTGTGTTCGGGTGAATAAAGGCGAGATGAGCCAGATGCAGGGGGCCCCTCTGTTTACTAAGAGGCAAGAGGCCCCTGGCTGCCTGCATGTCAAGCTGACCTCGGGTCTCTTTGTCATTCACCCTCATTCTGGGTTAGGGAGAACAAAGTAGCAGGTCTAGGTCCCCCACAAATGGCGCGTGGGTGAAGAAAGAGTGGGCTCAGAGGAGTGGGCTGGCTTGCCATGGGTGGCGCCTGGGGCCAGAGGGACCAGAGACCTGGCCGCTGGCTGGGTCAGCTACAGATGGCACCTGAATAGGCATCCGGAACCTCTATCAGCTACAGGACTCCTTAGAACCTCGCAAAATGGATACAAATATATGTTTTTCATGAACTGATGGGCCTTTGCTCTCTTTGGCTATATGTTATGTGGCATAAAAGGCTTCTAGCGAATAGTGTGGAATGGGGTGAGCAAGGAGAGGTGGGAATGAATCTCCCATCTGCTCTCCATTTCACTCTGAAGAAGATCAAACCAGAATTTGCTTTATTTTGGCATAATGGCTCTGTGCTTTCTTCCCAACAGCTGATTTAAACTACTGGAGTGGGATGTAGTTCGATGTCTTGCTCTGTTGGTTTCCTCAGCTTCAATCCCCTGAGCTTCGGCTGCCTGGCTGCTTGAGCAGCCCTGAGTAGGTAGCAAGCCAGGTCATTTACTGTTCATCCGTCTCTGTGTGGTTTCTCATATACAGCAGAGAGTGGCAATCACACAGTGATTCTTACAGGATGAGAGTGAGACAGTGTCTGTGTGTTCTGTTTTCCTGGGAGGAGGAGGATCTCATTTTCTTGGAGACATGAGTGGAAGCTGCTAGTCTCAGGAGTTTGGGGGTGAGGGGTATAGGTGCCTAAAAGAGATGAGAAGGAAAAAGATAACATTTGAAAACGTAGATAGAGCATCAGGGTATTGAATCAGGATGATGCTCTGGAGCTCAGTGAGGGCAGAATTTGGATCAGAGTCGCAGCTGTCGGGGGTTGTTTGGGGCTTGCTCTCTGTAGTGTCTCCTGTCATAGGCAACCATGTGTCCTGCTCAGCATATTCCTGGTTAGATCTGTTGCCCAGGGTACATAACAGAAGCACCCCCTTTTACTCTTACAAGGGTCCGGATTTGGGTGGTAAAAATATATTCACTTATGAGCTATTCCTTCGGTATCCCAGGAGGGTGTTAGGATTGACAGCCCAATAAAACATACACTGAAGCTTGTTTCAGACCAACAAGCTGAAATTGGGTAAGGATTTTCCTTGAGAAGCAGTGGGTTTCCTAGTGGCTACTAGGCATTTAATTTTAACTGTATACAAATCACTTTTGATCCTTTCCTTACTTCATTCCTTTTGGCTAGAATTTTTTGTTTTGCTTTTTCAAACAATATTATGCTGTAAATTTTTTTTTACTAAAAATGTAATTAAGTATTTCTCTATTAATTGTTTCTGCTTATGAACAATGCATACACATATGTACTTCCAGTTTCCTGCATTTATTTCTGTCTTCTTACCACGTAAAATAAGAAATCATAGAAAGGAAAAGAAAAAGAAAAAAATAGTCATAGGATTGATGCTAGAATTAAATGGTGTATTGCACATAAAAGCACTTAATACAGTAACTAGTCAAGAGTAAATGTTCAATAAAATTCACTCTGTTGTTATTTAAATATTAATTCCATAATTTTTTTCCCTTTTCTCAGAGAGCTCTTATTTGCGGCCTTCCAACTAGTGGAAATCAGGATCTTATGCCATTTTGAGGTGATGGGCAGGGCCATGGCATGTCCACATAAAATGCTTTCCTGAAGCATCACCCAGGACCTCACTAAGGTGCCAAGTTACGTCTCCAAAGTTCATGTGGCCTACGGCCCCCCTCAGCTCCCAGTTTCCAAGTGGATGACTCAGCCATTTCCATCCGGGCCAAGATGTGTGAATATCATTGAGATATTAGACTTTTTCCTCATCTCTAGGATACAAAGCTCAAAACAGCTAGAGATGCGAGGTTGTGGGAGATGGTAGGAAGTGATCTGCGATGTAGGACGATGGGAGAGGTGGACCTGGCACTCTATTAGAGCTTTCTTGTTGGAGGAGCTCCTGCTGAAATGGGAATGGGAATCTGCAGGATGAAGAGCTGCCACAACTTTTATGTTTAGAAGTTTGTTTTCCTGATGTCAGGAAATTGTCAGCCTTATATAAAGAGATAGCTCTCTGACCTCAAAAGAAAGTGACCAGCTGCCCCCTAAACATTTCTCTGCAGTCCAGAGCATCTAAAAGGAGATTTCTCTGGATGAAAATCAATTTTTTCCCTTTGTTGTTTCTGCTTTTTCTTAAAAGTGTTTTTCTTGATGTGAAGGTCTCCTATGAGAAACAGATCTGAAGAGCTTCCCTAGCCCCTGTCCTGGTGAGGCAAAGAAGGGCTTGATCTCACATGAGAAAGCTTCTCAAATGACACACTGTGGTTTTCAGTATTTTCTCTCTAGTTCCCACCTGCAGCGGTGCAGCGGCACATCCTGACAAGCTACAAAATCTGCTGACCCAAAGCCAAAAGCAACAAGACAGAAACTCAAAATACAGCTGAGTAAGACTGAGGCTTTAAGGAACTGCCAAGAAGAAAGGAAAGATGCTAATTCTACCCAACCAAGAGACAGAAAAGTTCAGGAGACAGAGGGAGGAAATGAAGAAAAATAATAGAAGTCTTACCATGTTTAATCTTTGTCTGCTTTCAAAGGACTTACACAATTTAAGACCAGTCACAGTGGAAAAATACTGAATACACTTTAACAAAGTCGGACTAGTAGGTGGTTATCATGTACCTACATAGTACAGTCTCCATTTTTCAGGGTCATAGGAGTGACAGCAAAGATAAATTAAACCCACAGACCCCCAGAAGAAAACTTTCATTTTTCTCTTTAACCTTACTTTCTTATTGTCCAGAGTTTAAAAAGGGAAAGAAAGAAATCACTCTGAGTTTCAGCAGCTTCTTTTCCTATTTATGTATTAATAAGTTATGAATATGGCTATTGGTAAAACAGAGGAAAGAAAGAAGCACAAAGTCTTGTTGGACCACACTGTGGATGCCTGTGAAAAAAGAATTCGTAGATGAAGTGCGTTGTGTCTATGTGAGAGAGAAACATAGACAGGGAGCTTAGCCTTGCTATTGTGTTTGAAGATTGAAGGAAATGAACTTAGTAAATGCCAGGAACCGTGATTTTTGCAATATATAAATTTAACTTCTATAACAGCCTGGTGAAGTGAAAATTTGTGTTCTGTTTCACAGAAGAACCTAGACTTCTCAGGATCTTGGTAGAAGTCACATATCCAGAAGGTGGTGGGGCTAAAAAGAATCAAAGATGAATCAATGTATTTGCCAGGCAGTGAGCAGGCATTTTTGCTCTATAATTTGAACTGAGAGACAGTTCTGAAAGGTTCTGCTGAGTCGCAGCCAGAATTGGTATTCACTCTTCCAAACCAAAGCTGTGATCCTTTGGTGTGACGCACAGTATCCCAGGAATTGGCTGCTTCAGGCAAGGAAGAAGCACATGGAGAAAAGAGAAACCAGAAACCACCGAGGGACATGTGTGTGTGTGTGCATGTGTGTGTTTGTGTGTGTGTGTGTGTGCGCGTACCATTTAAAACTACAGATACACGAACCCCTTCCTAAACTATGCAATGGAAGTTACCAAGAACTCTTTTAGCATTTCCCAAGTGATTCTGCTATGCCAGAGTTGGTAACCTGACCTAGTTTGAGTAGATTTTGTTCCTTGAAATCCTACAATGACTCTGACTGTACCTTTAGCTCCCTACCTTTGTACTTTAGCTCATGGCATTTCCTAAGCATAGAAATCTTGCAGTTAATTCAGGAAAAAGGCAACTGAAAAGAAAAACAAAGAAAAGATGGAGTCTGAACTCATGGCTTCTTTTCCTCTCAGATCTGCTGACACTTGTGCAGTTATTTGTGTTCAACATTATCAGAATTTATAGAAAGACTGTAGAATCTTTGCAAAGTGGACGCATAGCCACCAGAATGATTCAAGTGCAAATCCTTTTGCGTGATAATCAATAAGTGTGTATTTCAAGTCCTAGTGGAAAGATGGTATTTGTCAAATGCTACATCCAGTTATTTGTTGTATGTGAATGTTCTGTGTCCTGTATCCAGTCAAAGGACACATGCCTAGCTTACTCTAAAATACATGAATTCTACACATAGCTAGAAGAAAATTATTTGTGATGGGGAAACAGAAAATCACCCTTTCTTCTTGACTTATATTTTGCTTTGGACCTTTTATGATTCATTGAATGTATTCATGTGGTTTGTACATTTTCCAGACTTTTGTTTCTCTGGCCTTTCCAGAAATCCCTGCTTTTCTGTGATGTGTGAACATGTTGTGACAAGTGGAACAGAAAAGGGTCAATTGAAACCAAGGACAGCACAGAATAGCTCTTCCCTCCAGCCCTGGTCTTACAGCTGAGGGATCCTTCAGCTGTTAGATGAGAGAGAGGTCAGAACACAGAATAGTTCCTTCTGTTCATTCCACCACCCATTTGGAATGAAGGTCAAATCTTCACTAGTGTGGGAAGACAATTTTGAATAAAGTGGTTTCAGTTTCTTGTGTTTTGCTAGATGCCGGATAAATATGCAAATGTAGGATAATGACACGTCCACTCTTTAAAAACACAACGTTTAGAACTTTTCTTTGATACTAGGAATGCTGTTAACCACTGAAGATAAAAGAGCCCTCATCCTTATGGTCTAGTTTCTCTCTCTCAGGCTTCATTCTTTAGGTAAAAAATTAGTTACATTTTCCAGAATAAGATGTTTCCAGCTGAGTTGATGCTGTCACTTTAGGTCTGATTCAGAGATGCTTATCTGGAGGGATGGCTGTATTCAAGATCCTTCTCTTACTAATCTACCCAGGATCTACCCTGAAATATGTCACTTTATCAGTATATACAACAGAGTTGAAGTTCCCATTTGGAGTACTGAATTGCGGGCTTATAAAAATATGTTTCTTCTTCAAGAAGAGCTTAAGTCATATTTGAGTCTCTTTAGTAATCAAAAACAAAAAACTACTATCCCGTAGAGTTATCAAAGTTCATACTAATAATATTATAGAATATACAATTACGTTAGACACATTACTATTCTCACTTGTGGCCTGGTATAATACTGTATGTGCAAATTTTTAAAACAGTTTCTACCACTCAATGCAAAGAAATAGGAAGATATCAAGCCAAAGCACATCTAGAAAATTCGGTTTGCCAAGTCTTAAGCTCCACAAACAACACTGAGCCAAAAGGACCAGTAGGATGTCACAACAGCCTATAGCAATGGTCACATTTATCTTTGGGATGAGAACATGCATGTGGGTGGGGAGGAGAGGGCTGAGGTTAGGGAAAACAGTAGTTAGAGTTTGCATCAAACCACACAAAATCAGATCCACTTTTCCAAACATCCTATCAATAAGAAGCACACCTTCTGGGTCATGTTTTTCAAAAACATTGTCTAAGATGGTAGCAGATTTCTCTGCTGAAATTTAAACATGATTTAGATCTCTTCTTCTTGTCATCATCATCTAGCTCAAAAGAGTGAGAGAATTATGTGGTGTTGCTGTGTAATAATAACAGAGTGTTTGCCACTGTCTCCATTTGTCACATGCATTTATCTTGCATATTAAAGCACTTTTCCTGGTGAGAGGAGATTGGTAACAGTTTTCAGCAAGACACACATGCCCTTTTCTTGTTCTGTATTTTGGTTCTGTATTTGTTCCTTTTTCAGCCTCTAGGAGAGATTATTTCCCTTTCCTTCACCTACGTTTCTTCCTCAGTCTCTCCAGCTTCTCGTCTGGGCTGCTTTTTATTTCCCAAAACTTTAAACAACTCACAAATACAACTTTCTCTGATCACCATTTGAAATCACAAATTAAAATTTTTTTTTCCAATTCAATAAACTCTATTTACTTAGAAAAGGAAAGGATTCATAGGTATCTGGAAGAGAGTACTGAAGCTTGATGAGAAGGATAGGCTTTTCTCAAACGAGTGACGGGATTCAGAGAGGAAAAGACATCACAGAACTGGCCAAATTTTGCCAAATTATTGCTTGTGCCTGTGTGGTTGTAGACCTAGAATAGAATCATAGGGTTCTTCCCTGGTTTCTGGAAATAGCAGCTGGTAAGATTCTTCCTTTATCATAATTTACACAAAGACTTTACAGAAGTCAGACTTCCAGAATGTTCTGAGGTTGGTCACTGAGCTACAGATGAAACAGCATGTTTGTTCATGCTTGAGAGAGAATCGGTCACTGTATCACCTGATGATTAACTTCCGTGGTCATTACTTCCACATGAGATTCTGAGTGCAGTGGGAAACTCCAGCAGAGAGCACCTACCTGGTAAGAATGTCACTTCTTACTTCTGAATTGAAAGTGTGGGCCATCTAGACTCAGCAAGTCTTTTGGCAAAGAGCCTTTTATGGCTCTTCTGGTAGGAGATACACTCAGAGTGAATGTAAAAGTGGGAAAATTGGAAGAAAATGGACAAAACAGTGTCAGCAGAAGCTGATTCTTTGATAAATGGGTTATTGGGCATTTGGGATATCTTTGTCTAAATACCCCTTGTACCTACTGTAGTGCCCGCCAAGTAGTGGATCCTTAAGATGTGTGACAATTGAACGGCTCTGAATGAATATGTTAAATGACATTGCCCCTGAAAACAGGTGGCTTGACTGCCTTACTGCTGAATGGTGGTCTTTCGCGAGAATTCAAAGGCTCGCTGATCTAACCGTCAAGTTAGCAAATACTACCGAGCTCCTATTATGTGTCTCTTAGCAATCTATTGGAAATTATTCAGTTCATTTTTACTTCCTACCCTGACACAACAGGGCTCTAGAATGCAAAATCCATGAGAGCAGTAAGCTTTTTGGTCCTTCTTATTGCTTCATCTTTAGCACCTAGAATAGAACCTTAAGGATGGGAGGGGAGTCCTCAAAAGGTGTCAGGTGAATTTTCTGCCAGTTAGCACTGCCTGACTTGCAAATGACTTTGAATCTTTCCTTGTACTAAAACTGAATCCTGCTGGTGGAGATGGTTCTGAGTGGGGCTTGAGATCCTCTCTTGCAGGAACTTTGTCCATCTGATCAGCCTCTGCAGCTACCCAAGGCCATGTCCCAGGCTGACTCTGGATCCCATACCAGTTCATTTGATTAGAAATTCCATAGGTTTTCTGTATGTTTTTGAAGTTCATTTTTGAAGATATAGAGTCTGGTACTCCTTTGTGAAATCATTTCTGTTTTTATTTTATAAAATCCATAAAACATTGGATGTTAAAAGTTCAACTTTCCTTAGTAGAAAAATGCTTGAGAAATATCTTTGCCAAAACCTTTTTCTCTATGTTGCCAAGAGAGGATTGGTCTCATAAACGTTCCATACTGCAGGCTGCAGAAGACTAATTCCTAGGCTGAAGGCTGCCTGTGAGAATTTCCCCAGGTCTTTGGAGTATCCTGTTTTTTTCATTTGCTGCCCCAGTTACTATTCTGAAACCTACTTTCTGTTATAGAGGGAAAGAAATCAAAGAGGAGAGAGGTATTTTCATAGAACACAGTTTACAAAGCTTTTTCAAATGTTATTTTTAAAATCCTTGTCACTGAACTATAAAATGTGTATTATCTTAGTTTAGGGATGGTGAAGTAGAGGCTGAGGAGGTTACAGAGCTCACTAACAAGAAACACCATCTTCTAAATAGGAACCTTGCATGTTTTTCTACTTCCAAACTGTCATAAATTAATCTCTTAAATTTTTTAGATGTTTTGTTTGTTTGCTTCCTGCTCACTTTCCTTGTGGGCAACATGATTTCCCAAATTTACTCCCTCTTATATTTTTTGCTTAGGTAACTCATTCATTTCCCGAATCTGAGCTCAGGGAGACTGCCCACTCAGTGGCAAAACTGAGCTTTTGGAGTGACCCTGCCTAGACCCCATAGTTAGACCTTGGTTGGTTTCTTAACCTCTCAATCCTTGGTTATCCCAACTAGGTAATGGGGATAATTACAATGTACTTCTTCAAGAGCTGTCAATAAAGGATTGTAGATATCATATTGCTTAAGAATATTCACTTTGCTGCTGCTTCTGTCCAATTGAGAATGTCACCAGTCTCCTCTGCTTCCTGAACATTGCCTTTCATTATCCTGGGGTTTCCAAAAAACACCATTTTCCAAAGAGAGGAAAATAAAAGAGGGGGAAAAAAAGAGAGAATAGAAAAAAGATCATGGAGCAAGTGGAGAAAATATCAGATATAGAGAAAGCTTAGCCAACTGAAGGGAAAGAAGAGGAATATTAAAAGAAATTGTTGTGGCAAAGTTGGAGAGAAGAGAGAGAAATAGTTAAAGATGGCGCTGTGTGTCTCTGTAGACAGGTCTGGGCTCAAAGGGATCAGATGTGGATTGTGGAACCACCTCAGGAGCGTGGGTCCCAGCTTTGCAACTGAGTGAGGGAGGGAAGGAGTCTGAGACAAGCTGGCTTGCAAAGGAAGGAGGAGGGATGACAGGAGTTGTATCTGTGTAAGTCCAAGTGGCAGTTGGGGTGTATTTACATTTTAAAGTTTTTTTTTTTGAAGAAAGGACAACAAGCTTTTTATATACTTTTTGCTTAGCAACAAGAGACACCAAAGGCATGTGTTCAGTCAAGATGTCAGTTGCGCAGCTCATTAAAATATTAAGTGAAACACTGATGACAATCACATAGCACTCAGCCTTTTTGTCTGCCAAAGTGTGCCTTTCTGTGCGCAACAAAGTGGATCGTAGTTTGTTTTGTTATTTTATCACTTCTTTTTATCTTAGAGCTTCAATGGAGTTTCTTTTCAGTAGGTAAAGTGGTTGCCAAGTTTGCGGGGAGTCTGAGGACCAGTCCACCACAGAGACTCAGATGTCTACTTCTGGATGGACAAGAAAAAGAAAGCCTTCTTGAATTTTCTCTCGGGGCTGACATTCACTCAACAAATGTATTCTGAGCTTCTACTATGTGCAAAGCCCCAAACTAGATCCTGGGAATGAAGTCCTGAGCAGGATAGACATAGATTCATGATGAAGTCCTCGGCTTCTACTCAAGTCTGTTTACCTGGAAAACATCTTATGTTAAAATCTCTCTTTCAAGTACATAAAAGGAGATACATTAGTATCTTCTAATCATCTTCTGTCAGCCCTTGAAATGAGAATGACTATTGATTATCAGTGAATATTAATGGATACTGGGGTGTTGATGGCAAAGTCACCTTCCTTAGGTGACTTTTACCCAAAATACATCAAAATATACACTGGAAATATAAAGCCTTAGTGTACAGGATTGAATTTCTGCTTGTGCGATTTCAAGCATACATACACTTTCATCTATGTTGAACTCTATGGATGTACGTACTCATATTTTGATGGTTGTGATATAATGTGAGTGAGTATTCATTGAATAGCTACTTACCAAGCACCAAGAATTGTGTCAGGCACTTTAAACGAACAAACTCATTTAATTTTTAAATCCTTTAAGGTATCAAGAACTGTGAAGCATCTGAGATTCTGCTCTATTTGGCAGCTTCTGGATGCTGAAAGAAGACAAGAGACTCCTGGGTCAGAGACAAAAGATATCACACTATTCAAGACTTGTCCGTGGCATCATGAACTTCACATATCTGTGTAATGGCTCTGGCCTGAAGTTGCACACACAGTGATTTATGTTATTGAAGAACACTGAGCTTGGGAAACTTTCCTTTCTTCTAGCGGGGAGACACTATTTATATATTTCAAGCCTAACTGGTATACAGTATTATTGAGAAGACCGTTTGAAACAAAGGGCAGTCAGTGTCTTACAGGATAGGTAGAAACACAAGAGGCTCATAGAGAACTATCTTCCAAAAAATACAGTGAATGCACACTTTCTACAATGAGTAATGGAGACTTTCTTCTTTCTTTGCTTTGTCTCCCTCCCACCTTTTGCTTGCTGGTTACATGTGTTGCCTGGTAAGGTCCTATTTTAGATCCTTCCTTTCTCTCTCTACAAAGTCTTCTGGAAATTTTAGGCATGTCCATGTATTCAAGTACCACTTCCCATGCATGCTCATGATTCCTGAATTTTTATAATTAGCCCATAGCTTTTCTGAGCTTCAAATCCATATACACAAGGGCACCTGATTATTTTCACTTACTTGCCCCACAGATTGCCCTACAATAGTGTCCAAAATAAAGCTATATTTCTGGCTATATTAGGATGGCTTCTTTGGTGATGGGTCCACCACTCATCTAGTGGTTTAAGCCATAATCCTGTGCATCACCCTTTTCTTCCCCTCACCTGCATCCCCCATATTCAATCAAGCAAGTCTTGTTGATTCTATCTCCCGAGCATCTCCTGAATGCATCCATTTTCTCCACTTCAATGGCATTTCCTAATTCAGACCACCATCGTCTCTCATCTCCATGACTGCAACATTCTCCTTATTGATCTCATTGATCAGTCTTGCTGCCACTCTCCACACTACAGCTAAATGGATCACATCATTTCCCTGATTACAATCTTGCAACAGCTTTGCATTGCCCTCAAGCTGAAGTTCAACCTCTGCAATGATGCATGACACTCTATGAGGTAGACTTTGCTCATCTCTGCCTCTCTCCCTTCCCCTCCCTGTTCTGTCTCCATACACCTAATGCTCCCCTGGGACAGAATTTCCTTCTGGTCTTCAGGTGAGCCATGTTCTGTCCCACCAGAGGCCTGTGTGTACTGTTATCTTGGTCACAAAACTGCTGTACAAGCTATTCACGGGTCTGTGTTTATATTACCACCTTCATAAGCCTTCCCTGATTCATCAAGCTCCTGCAGGGGGCGCTTCCTTCGTGTGCTCTCAGTATCTACCCTATCATCAAATTTGGCACGTTGTTCTATAACTGTGTGTTATTTATCAATTCTCTCTCTACATCAGCCTCTGTGATGGGAGGAGCCCTTTCTGCTTCATGAATATGCCCTATATTTAGTGTAGCCCGACACATGGTAAGAATACAACCCACAAATGTTTACTGACTGAGCACAAGTCTGACATGTGCTTAGGAAGTCACACGTTGACTTTTTCTAAGCTGTCTTTAGTCAGAGTTAATATTAGGTGGAGTAGGATAGGAAGGGGAGAACAGAATGGAGGAGGAGGCCCAGTGGGCAGGACACTGGGTCCCTAATGTGATTTTAACCAGAACAGTTTAAAATTTTTAAAGTGTGCACAAGTGGTGTCATATTATATTTTATATGAGGAAAGCAAGGAAAAAGGAAACAAAAACAACCCCAATCTGAGTAGGCTATTGAAATAGATTTTTAAAAATCATCTTGTCATTAAATCAAGGAGACTTTGAAATGCAGGCAGATACTGTGGTCACTGAAGTATCCTGGTGTTATGTATTATTGGTATCACCAAAAAGGGTACAACGCCTAAACACTTTCCAAGTATAGTGGTATGTATACATAAGTGTGCCTCTTATTAAATCCATTTAGTTAAACTACCAATTGACATTTATTTATTTATTAGCAAGACTGATAATTTTAAGTCACCTTTTTCTTTGTCATTTCTTCTCTGTATATTTCTGTTGCTCTAGAAGACTGTACTTATATGCAATAGGACCTTTTGCTGAACAGAAAGGAGAAACATTTATAATCCTACTTTTAGACATTAGATTAAACCTATATAGGGAATTTACAATCTTAGTCTGCTACTTCTACTGATGCATGGGCATGATTTTGCACCTTATGGATCCCTAGTGGAATTCTGCACATATGTCCATGACCCATTTTCTAATACTGGAAATTGTGTTAGACAAAAAAAATTTTTTTCTCTTGGAAGGCTGTCTTAGTTACTTTTCTCATTGCTGAGACAAAATATTATATATTCAAAGTTAAAGGAAGAAAGGTTTGTTTCATCTCCCAGGTTGTAGAGGTTTCAGTCCAAAGTCAGCTGGTTTTAAAGCAGGGTGGCATGCAGAGGATCACAGCAGAGGAGAAACAATCCATGGCATGGCAAGCAGAAGGCAGTGAGCAGCAGCTATAGCAGCCAGCCTACCTTTCCCTTTTATTCCATCCAGGGTACCAGCCTTTTGGTGGTGCCACCTAGAACTATGCTAATTTAAATGAATGGACTAATTCAGAAACACACATCCTTAATGTCAGTATCACATGCCCTAGATCCAGCCAGCTCTAAAACCCCCCACCTCTGAGCACATGAGGCCTTGGGGGACATCTACAGACAAGCTATAACTTTCTCTCTCTGGGCCCTGAAAGTCTTATGCACGTTTCTTTATCCAAAAGGCTTTCAGTCCATCTGCAAGAGTTACAAAAGTCCTAACAGTTTCAGCATTGCTGAAAAGTCCGAGTCCTAAGTGTCCTCTGAGATTTAAGGCAAACTCTTAGCTTCAAGCCTCCGTACAAACGAAAAGAAACTTAAATACTTCTAACATACAAAGGCACAAGATAAACATTCCTATTCCAAAAGATACAAATAGGCGGACAGAAAGAGTGGGACCAAAGCAAGTCCAAAATACAGCAGGGCAAGCATGAAGTCCTGCAGTTCTATGTCCATTATCCAGGGCAATCAGTGGCCATATGTGAACTCCAAATGGCTTGCATGGCTCTGCTCCCATATGGCACTTCTTGTTGTTGTAGCTCTTGTAGCTTCTCTATTGGGCTGGCTTTCCTCACTCCTTGCAACTTTCCTCAGATGATCCAGATCCCTGGCTTCTCCAACCTTCTGGGGTCTCCACTGTATCTTTGGCTTCACACTCACAGTTTCACACACTGTCCTCTCAGGAGCACCCTGCCTGCCCTCCCAGGCCTCTTCTGAAATCTGGGTGCAAGCCTTCCGGACCCCACAACTCCTGCATTCTGCATATACCTAACACCAGCACCACATGGATGATGTCAGTGTCTGCCACCAGCTGGAGCAGTAGCTAGTTTCCTTCCTCTCTTTCTTGTAGGGTTGAGTGCCTGGATTGCTGAGCACTATGAATCAAATCCTGAGGAACAAGTTTCCTAGGCTCCAGTCATTCTTGGAACATGGTGGTCTGGGACTCTTTCACTTTTGCAGTTTTGAGAGTGCAAAGGCTAGAGTCCTGCTGTTTCTTGTGATGTCCTCAGGCCATTTTTTCTATTGTCTTCTAAAATACTTGGCTTTCTATTGCTAGTCTTTTTAGCAATCAGTTTCTCCTCTATTCTTCCTTTGTAAGCCACAGCTTTACTGGAGCTTTCTTTCTTGCTAAACTCAAAACTTTTAAAATCATTCTGTTGTGGGTTTTGCTCTTGATTTTCAACACAGATCTAGCTAAAAGCCCCAACAGTAGCCATGCCACCACTTCAACATAAGACTGCTTTGAAATTTCTTCTGTTAGATTAATTAATCCAGTGGCCTTAATCTCCATCTCAGACAAAGTCTTGGACATGAGCAAAATGCAGACAAATTTTCTACCAAAGCATAACCCACATGATCTGGAGTCCAACAGCCAGTGCAGTCCTTGTTCCTTACCGAAACCTCCTAAGCCTGGTCTCTACTGGCTGCATTTTTATCAGCATTCTGGTCTTCTGAGCTCTGACCAGAATCTTCTATCAAGTTCAGTTTACAGCATTCCAGGGCTGCTTCTTCAGCTGATATTTCCCAAACTTTCCAAATTCTTCCCACAAGTCATTTCCAAAGGTTCCTGAGCCACATGGCCAGGTAGTGTTACAGCAACAACCCCACTTCTGTGGCACTAAAATCTGTATCAGTCAGTGCTTACTACAGAAACATGTTTAATGCAAGATATACAAATATATACGAATTTACAAGGTTGGCTTACAATGGCCAACTGTAGAGTCAGTTGTGGAAAAGTGCAAAAGGCTTGTCTGTGCATTGGCAATCTGAAGGATCCAGTTGAAGGCCTGCAGCTCAGTGTAGAGTCCTGTGCCAAGTCAGTAGCAGGAGACCCAAGATCTATGATGGAAGACTGATGATGGTTCTGTGCTGGAGGCTGAAGAGTTTGCACTGGAAGTCAGGAGATGATGCCCAAGGTGAAGCAGAAGACTGGAGCTCCCCCGAAGAAACAGGAGTGAATCTTCCTTTGTTTCCCTTTTATTTCATTCAGGCGACAAGCCTACCCAGGGGAGGTCTTCTGTTTTTAGTAAATCCCCTCAGCCACATCCAAAACTATATTGATTCAATCCAGTTGGGCATTTCTCAATCAAATTGGTACAATCAGTTAACTAATGAAAAGCATTCATTCAAGCATGCAAAATAGCGCCTACTGTATACAAAGCACATGCAACATTTCTGGTGTTTGCAGATAAAACATTAAAAAACATAGAAGAGATCCCTGCCATTATGAGGCTTAAATTGTGAAGAAAGAGACAGTAAATAACAGGAAGATTTTCAAGAGTGACGAGCTGGATGAAGCCAGGATACAGTGCTGGGACTGACACCACGAGAGTGGAAATTCAGTGGCGCTGCCCTTCATGGAGGTGCCTTCCAGCTGGGTGAACTGCCGTGAAAGAGGCAGCGCGGTGGAGAAGTGAAGGAGGGAGGCTGCCCGTCAAAGGGAGAGAGTGACGGCCATTGTCCACTCCCTACATTTCCCAGTGGTTCCTTCAGGCAACCAGTGCCTGAGGTGGAGAATGAGTGACAAATCACCCCCAGAAAAAGAGGCCCCCAAACTATGCAGAAGTAGGAGACATTACTGAAAGCAAAACAAAACAGGTTAGGGAGAGAGGAGAAAGGAGTGAAGTGTTTATAGCGAGATATATCCATTTGAGTAAAATATCTTTTTCTTCATTTTGACATTTAAAAGAAGGTAATATTAAAGCTGTACACAAAATCCCAAATAAAAAATGGCCCTAAATTTTAAGGGGATTGAATTGGAGCATGTGTTCTTCCAGATTGGCCACTAGAGGGCAGTGTTGCCCATCAAATGCGCTAGAAGGCAGGACTAGGTGGCGGTTCAGGTTTCCAGGGGGAACCCAGCTCACCGGTGAGCCTGCCTCCCGCTTGCGCTTACTGTCTCTCGCCATCTCCCCTTGATCACACCCGGTAACTCCCTGACGTCTACCTGTCTACAATCTAGGTAAGTTTTACGTTTAGAGAAAAGTCCCTGACTCCACAGGAAAAAAAAAAAAAGAAAGGAAGGAAGGAAGGAGGGAAGAAAGAAGAAAGAAAGAAAGAAAGGAAACCAGCACATTTAACCTTGTGAAAGGTTATTTTGACCTTACCCTAGCCGCAGACTCCTGGGGTCAACAATTCCCACCTACGAGGCAAAGGGGCCGGGGCTTGGACCATTCTGCCCAGCTCTTCGGGCTCAGACCCATTATTTGGGCTACAGGTTAACATTTTTTTAGCCTACAGAGCAAGGAGCTTTGCTCCCTCAGTGTGTTAGAGCTGCTGCGGGCTGGAAGGTTTGGTGGCCTTGACGGGCGCCAGGACGCTTTGTTCTTTTCTGACCAGGCCAAGCTCTGTTTTGTGTTCTATATTTTATTTATTTCTTAATTGAGCCCCTTAATGAAAAAGTACACAAGAGAATGGATTCACCAAGAAAAAAAAGGAAAAGGGAGAAAGAAACAGCAGCATTTTAGCTATAGCCACACAACAAAATAAAGGCAAGAATTTAAATATGAGATAAGAATTAATATGCAACAATGTTATGAATTTATAACACTTCTTCCTTCCAACGGAGTCTTTGTGACATCATAAAGCAAAACACAAGTGGCTAGGAAAGGAAGGTAATTTATTTATTTAAAATATATTTACTATCCCCTTTCGTGCACTAGCAACCAGGAGTAAACCTGAGCAAACAAGGACAGAATGAGATCAGGAATCATACAGAAACAGCGTGCCTGTGTGTGTGTGTGTGTGTGTGTGTGTGTGTGTGTGAGGGCTGGCTCAAAGCTGGAAGGAATCTTAAAGTTATCATCTCTGATACTCTTCATTTTACAGATGAGTAACTGGTGGCTCAGAAAATTGTCACTGATCCAGAAATGAAACAATTATTTCATTTTGGCAGTAAAATTAGTTTTGAGCAAATGGGAAAACACCTATTATGTTTACTTAGCATTCAGTGTTTGACAAAAGAAAAGAGGATAATTAAAGAAGGGAAACTGCCCTTGGATACTGATATATTGAGAAAAAAATGATCCTATGGATCCTTATGTCACAGTAACACAGACATGGAGGGACAATTATTATTTAAAAATCATTAAACCTTCATGAAATTAAGGTATAGAGTAGTAAGTTGTATTTTAGTGAAGGGATTTCTATGTGAGGTCAAACTACTACATAACCCAAGAATGAGACTATTTAATCTGACATTACACAAGGATAGAGCCAGAAAGTCTGGGAAAATGTTTAACTCTTTTGATGTCCAGCACTGAATATCCATTCAGTCAACATGATGACTAAAACTCTTTCAATAAAGCCATTGCCCCCACAAGGCTGTCTGGTCCATTGAGCTCTAATTTTGCCCCTAAATTATCTGTTCTGTTGTTTCAATATCCACTTTTTGCTTGCGTAGATTCATCTTAAAGGAGAGACATAGAATGGAATACTGGTTTTTAAAAGAATAGAATACAAAAGAAATTGGAAGGTTTGACTGTGTTGTCTGTCTTTTCATTTGAACATAAACTCCTAGAGCTGGAATTGAATCTTGGATTTTTGGTTCTGCTGGCAGCACCCTGTGCTCAATAAAAATTAATCCATCAATCAGCAGGACAGAAAATCCTATTCTGCCAGAAGTAGTGCCTCCTGTTTGTCCCATACAAAGCCAATGAGAGTGTTCGGGCATTGCAATAGAGACAAAAACTGAGGAAAGTGATAAAAATAACAAAAATCTCTGAAACTATCAAATAAAAAATGAGAGAGGAAAAAATAAATACCAGTGGAAAGTTACTACTCAATTCAGTTTCCCCAATGACAGCCACTTTCAATTTAAGTTGCACTACAAGCATGGAATCCTGAATGGCCAACATCTCACTGGGGTTGGTGGGGGGCAGTGTCCATCTCCTTAACAGGCACCCAAGGTCTCTCATTGCAGAGGTCCGGCAGTCTTGTCCGTGACCTGGTGCCGCCATCAGTTCTGGGTCCTGCTCAAACTTGTTTGGAACACAAATCTATGCGTGGGCACAGTTTGGTGTATGATTCTGTGAATCTCCATTGTGCACACCAACATACCTTTTGTCTCATAAATTTTTTTTTTTTTTTTGGTACCAGGGATCGAACTCAGGCTCTTGAGCTTGCGCAGCAGGTGGCAAAACCACTGAGCTAAATTCCCGGCCCTGTCTCATAAACTTAAAATTTTGAAGTTATGAGTTTCCAAATCTTACTCATAAATAAGAAGTTCTGAAAACCTCTTGAATTATAACAACTTTTTTGAATTAAAGTTTCTGCAGTTTTGGAAAAACTTCCTAGAACTCTTAAGAATGGAAAAAAGTGGACAATTACAAGGGTAAAAACACCTGTTATTAATGCTTTTCCTCATGTTATAAAACACTGTACTTGTGGTTAGGGTTAGGGTTAGGGTTAGGGTTAGTCCTGACCTGGTGCAGAGTCTAGGGACTTCGCTTCATCCTCTTGTCAATGACCCTAGTAGGAGAGATTGGTATCAAGGGTGATACACAAAGGCAGTGGTGCCTGGGACACACAGCCAGAGGGCCAGGAGGAGCAACAATTTCCACTGACCTCACAGTGTGTGCAGAGCAGGCATAGACACAGTAGTGGCTGGCAGACAGAATGTGGGAGGAAATGAGGGGAAATCAATAAAACCAAGATGAAGAGGGCCAGGGATTTAGCTCAGTGGTTCCACCACCTGCCTTACAAGCACAAGGTCCTGAGTTCGATCCCTGGTACCAAAAAAAAAAAAAAAAAAAAGGCCAAGATGAAGAGAACACTGTGCTCCCCCGCCATGAAGGGAAGTCATTATGAGGACCCAAGTTAGGTCCCATAGTGCTTCCAGGGCTCAGAGAAATGAAACTGTCAAAAAGTGTTAGTTTTCTGAAGCCTACAGGCTGGATATTATTTATTCAAGTTAACTCCCATTTTAATAATAATAAAAAAGAATACAGTCTACCTCAGAGGGAAGAAAACTCTTGCTGATGTGTCCACTTCTTTTCTGCAGCACCTGTGTTGTTGCTGTAGCGCTTTGTGGTACTTTCTCTGTTGAGCAGCTTTGCTTTGCTTTAGGTGACACGCAGTGCATACTTCCGCCTGGGTCTGCCACTTTTCGTGACAAGCAGGCCAAGCATGTCTGAGTGTGTGTGTATAAATGCACTATTAATCTAAGATCTATGTGTATTCCATGAATGATGATTCAAAGCAGGAAAGAGAAAATGAAGACCAGCATAGATATGAAATCAGTCCTGAGTAAATTCTATAAAATCGCAACCCATAAAGCTGTCAAGAGAACAGGGCTGAGGTAGCCTCTGGGTCCAGATTCACTTTTTTGTGGTGACCCTTTTGTTCCCCCTCCAGGATCAGTCAGTGGCTGCCTGGGTATGGTCCAAATTTGACCTGGTGTGAAGGTAAACAGCACCTGGCTGCCAGCTTTGGGGATGTGGTTTCCGTGCTGCAATTTGCTGGTCTTCTTCGGGTTTTCCCAGTATATTTTCTCACTTCTGAGTCAGTGCATCATCTAGGTCTCTGCATGGATAGAAATCAGGTAAGGAGACCACAGCAGTCGGACCCTGGATGGGGCAGTCTGATACCCTGGTTCAACTCCCTGGTCTACCATTTGCTAGCCATGTGGCAAATCACTTCACTACTCCATGTCTCAATGCTGCCTCAGGATCGGAGGTAATATTACCTACCAGGTGGCTCCACTTGTAATTCCAGCACTCTAGGAGGCTGAGGCAGGAGGATCCCAAATTTAAGCTCAGTTTGGGCACTTCAGTGACTAGCTGGATCCTGTCTCAAAATAAAAAATAAGAAAAGGATGGGAACGTAGCTCAGTGTGAAGGCCCTGGGTTCAATCTCCAGTATTGAAAAAAAAAAAAAAAAAGATTACTTACCTCCAGGGATGTTAGGAGGTAGAAATGAGTAACCTGTGAAAGTAGTTTAGAATAGTACCTGGTACATGATGAGTTCACTATTATGGAACATTTGTTGTGATGATGGTTGTTGTTATTTTTCTGGTAACCACACACCCACACAACCCACACAGGAGTGGACATATAACACAAATCTAGTGAATCAATAAATTCCATCCTCCTGGCTACAGATCAGAACTCAGGGATGAAACAGTGATATAAATTGATCCGGTCAGGAAAAATCACAGGAATTTGTTTAGAACCATGGGGAAAAAGTTATCTTTGTTGTTTTGGTTTTGGTTTTAGTTTAAAATAGGGTCTCACTATGTAGTCCAGGCTTGCCATAAACTAGAAATATAGACCATGCTGTCCTTGACCTTGAGATCCTCCTGCCTCAGCCTTACAGGCATTTACTAGCACACCAAGTTGTCTTTGTGTTGGGTAAAAGGATATAATTCTGGAGCTACTAGGGCTACCACGTGGTTTTAGTCAATCTCAGACTAAAGCCAGTGCAAAGGAACGATGTACCAAGTGACAGAGAATGAGAAACAAATTGAAGCTGTAGAACCTCCACGACTCCAGCCATGCCTGAAGCCCAGGACAACTCCTGAATAATTCAGTTTGTTTTAAGCAATTGAAAGAACCGTCACTAACTCAGGTCCAACCTGTCCTTGAAAACACAGTGAAAATCTCACCTAGTGTCTGTACCATCTATTTAGCATTTATTACCCTGAATTAGAAAGTGAATCTTTTCTGATGCATTCATTGCTGAGCTTTAATGCTCTGCATTGACTCCATGTTTTACTCCATATTCCACTCTTTGGTGATCTCCACAGCCACGTAAGCATGTGGGATTTTACAGTAAGCTTACCAGCACTTGTTTCTTGAATTCTTTCTGTCCTCTTGTGTCCATTAGAAGAGGACAAAGGAATGTAAGCAGATGAATACATGAAGTCCACAGAGATGGCGCGGAATGGGATTGTATTGTTCATAGAGGAAATGTTCAAGGAAGGAGCTTAGCCTCTTGTCAGGTGTGGATATGAACTCTTTGATGTATGTCCCAGCAGGTTGTAAGTGTTCTATGAGCAAGGGCTGGCTCTTGTTTTTAAACACTATTTCCCAGTGCTTGGCTCTGTGCCTGCCACACTGTATGTGCTCAATAAATACTTGTCCAGTGTATGCTACATCTTACAGGCAGGGGACTCAGATCAACTAACTAACCCTTACCAACATGCAAAGGAAATGAAATGAGAAAAGAATTGCTTGTTCTGTGAAGCCAACACCTTCTTCCCATTATTCTGAGCTCTTTCTACCATCACCTCATTTCTCTGAATTACAAGAGTAAATAAAGCCATTCTCAGAATGACAGATGAGGTGCAATGACTGGAGCATGTTTGGAATTTCCAGCTTTGCAAGAAAGCTGTTATAAATTCCAGACCCAACAAAGAAAGACTTGCCACAATCAGAATGAATGGATGGAGGGATACGAAACCTGAATCACAGATTTAGAAAAAACCCACCACATTGGAATGTTCAGTGTACACACAGAGAACTCTGAGTTTGGGTCATTTCTATTTGTTTATATAACATTTTGTGGCATTAGTTCTATAGCAGCTTTACATATCATACTTTGGAGAAATCACAAACCACTTTTCCTTTAAGCTAGTTGATTGATAATATCAATACATTAATTATCCTTTTTTGTATTTCAATATTCTCCAAGTATTCATCCATTATTCACATGACAAAATTGTCATCCTAAACATTTTTATTCTGTCAATGTTTTCTCAAAAATAGTTGCTCTTGGGCCGGGGATTTAGCTCAGTGGTTCCGGCGCCTGCCTTGCAAATGCAAGGTCCCAAGTTCAATCCCCGGTACCAAAAAAAAAAAAAAAAAAAAAAAAATAGTTGCTCTTAGCATCAAATTTAAGCTAAGTCAGACAGCCAAGGCCTTCAGGAATTTGATCTCAATCCACCTTTTCATATGTGAACTTTTCTCATCCCCTCATTCAAGGCTCAAATTTACTTATCCTTGTGTAGTTATTGTCTCTTTCAGTTGCTTCACACCTTTGTACTTCTGAATTTTTCTCTCTGCTTATTTAAATGTATGCTTTCTTGTAGGTGACATTCTTTAACACCGTCCACCCCCCTCCGCCGGAGATATGATGTCCTGCCTCAAATCCTAGAGCATGGCTCCTCAAAAGAGCTGTCACTAACTCAGGTTCCCACATGACACAACCCATCTGTCTTGATTATTCAAGTCCAACCTATCTTGAAGTACAGTGAAAATCTCACCTTTATGGAAGAGATGCCTCCTTTTCTAAGTTCTTACAGCATCGACCATCTGTACCATCTTTTCAGGATTCAGCATTCCACTTTAGAAAGTGAATCTTTGCTGATCCATTCATTGCAAATCTTTAATGCTATGCATTGGCTCCATGTTTTACTCCATATTTCACTCTTTGGTGATCCTCACAGCCACTTAGGCATGTGGGACTTTGCAGCAAGCTTACCAGCATTTGTTTCTTGAATTCCTCTGTCTTCTTGTGTCCATCAGAAGAGGACAAAGGAATGCAAGCAGATGAATAGATGAAGTATGTGGAGATGCAGCAGAATGATCTGCATCACTAACTCCCTGGAGTGGTTCAGCTGTTCATGTTAGAGTGTTTTAAGGCCCTTACTATGTACTCCATGGGCAGAGATCAGCTCTTGGACTTCCCTGGTTTTTGCTTTACATATAATATGGATTATTTCAATGATAATTTTGGTAATAACAGAGGCAATACATAGCCAGGGCTTTGCACTATTATGCCTGGGAGGTTTTGCCTTTTTTTCTTTTATTACTTTTTATTAATAGATGTTTACAGTACATAATGATCACATTCATCTTGGGGAGTTGGTATATGTATATAACACATCTTAATTCTTTTTATTTCCCCTTCACCTCCACTCTGTCTCTCCTTCTTTTATCTGGAGATCTTCTTTCCATTTGCAAAAGATCTACCTCCTTCTTTCCTATTGTCTGTCCTTTATTTTGCTCTTTAAACTGTTTATACTTTAGGTTTCTCACAGAAGGCAAAACGTGATATTTAAGCTTGTGTGTCTGATTTATTTCACTTAAGATTATGGTCTCTAGGTCCATCCATTTTTCTACAAATGACTCATTTATCCTTTATGACAGAAGAGTACTCTCCTTGTGTATAAACCACATTTTCTTTATCCTTTCACCTGTTGATGAACATATAGGTCACTTTCAAGGGTTAGCTATTAGGACTTTTGCCCTATGTTGGTTAGTACAGTATTCCCACCTTATCCTTGGGGACTATGGTCCAAGGTCCCCAGCAGAGGCCTAAAATCCCCAATAGCATCAAACCCTATACTGTTTCCTACACACAGGTCATATGATAGGCACAGTGAGAGATGTTAATAACTTATAATAAAAATAACATAATAAAATAGAACAATTATAACAACGTACTATAGTCAAATTTATGTGATCTTTCCTTTCTCTCAAGAAAAATTTTTTTCCATTGAGTTTATTGGTACATTTTAGGTATAAAATACAGTTACATTCATCATTGGGATCTTGTACCTGTACATGATGTATCTTGGTTCTTATTTTTTCACCATCCCCCTGCCCTCCGTTCACCTACTCCACCCTTCCCTATTTACAAAGACTTTGTTTCTGCTTTTTTCCTTTTCTCATATTTTAAGAAATTTTATTGTACTCACTCAGGGTATTGTCTTTTCTCATTTAATTGAGAATTTTCATCTTTTCGCTTAAAGGAAATATTTTACAGCTTCTGTGCCACATCTGAATTACCACTATTACTAGATTTGCACTTTGGGGCTAGTATTAGGGCTACTTGGATAAAGCACTGTGATGCTGATAACTAAGATGGCCGCTAAGTGACAGTGGATCAGTAACATACACAGAGTGGACATGCTAGACAAAGGGATGAGTCATGTCCCTGTAGGAAAGAATAGGACAGCACAAGATTTTATCATGCTATTCAAAATGGCAAATTAAAACTTATGAACTGCTAACTTCTGGAAATTTCCATGTACTATTTCTGTACTGTGGATGATTGTAACTGAAACCATAGAAGTAAAATTGTGTATGAAAGAAGACTACTGTAATGCCAATGGCCTTTTTCAATTTATGAATATCCCTCATGACTGAAATAAGTTAGAATTGTTTTCATTTTTTTTCCTTTTTATGAACACGTGGCTTTAAAGTTTGTAATCTATTGACAGCTTTATAAACCAATAAGCAGAAAATCTAAATAGCCAATAGAAAATTGGGAATGGGGTATGAGTAATGAATAGCTAAGCTACTAAAATATAAAATGATGCCCATTTTAAAACTAAAGTTTTAAAAATTACAAGATTCTATCTTTTATCTATGAGACTAATAAAGATTAAAAAATTAAAATTTTCAGTGGACAGTATGGGCAAATTTGTGGAGAAATGGGAACCTATATTCACGTTTGGAGGGTTATTTAGCAATACAAGTAAACAATTTAAAATTTCTTAATCTTAGGTTGAAGGAGTCTACTTTTAGGAATTCTCCTTCCTGTATAGTCATAGAAGAGCACAAACACATGTAACGCATAGATGAAAAGATGTTCACTGCAGTATTCTATAGAACACCCAAAGACACCCAGTGCTCTTCAGTGAGGATTCACCCAAGGCTAAGCAGCAACCTGTGTGGCTGCTGGGACAGGGATCCTGGCAAGCTCACCGCACATTTATAAATACAAGGCTTTCCTGCTGCCCTCTGAATTTACTTAGGGCCGTTGTCTTAGAAGCTCAAAATCCTCTATAGACATTTTTCTGGTCTTTGGCCAGAGAGAAGAGTAGCTAGGAGTAAGTCATAAACATTACTACAGTCAGCATGGGCAAGACTAGAATTCCCATCTTTTTAACTCTTAGTTTGTAAAGCACTCTGCCATTTCTCATCTCAGCTTTGAATTGACACATATTTATTGAACTTGGTTACATGTCTGAAAATAAAAAGAAAAGAAAATGTTCTAATGAATCTTTCAGGGTGTTCTGATAGCTGCTCTGTATTGAAGTATATCTGATGAATGATTTATACTAGATTTATTTAAAACACATCCATTACTCTGGGACCTTTGGTAGATATCTAAGGGAGAGTGAGCAAAATATATTAGAAACATTGAACCTCCACCCAAAAAAGGTGAAATAAAGTGTGAGGGCAGGGAAAGGGCATTGAGAGGTGGGTAAAAATTATTAATGTATGTTATGCATGAGTACAAATATGTCAGAATAAAACCCACTAACCTGTAACCATTGGAAAAGAGAAAGAAAAATTCTCCATAATTAGATTAGGAATGGCCCACCTTTTCATGACAGATCAAAAGAAGCTCTGAGAAGTGAGCACATTTGTTCTCTCTAATTCATGATGCAGAAACAGAACCACTGCAGAAGATAATCTTGCTCCCATTCCTGTTGGCTTCAAACTTCAGACTTTTGCAAAGTCAGGCAACTGACTTTATTCCTCCCTGGTTCTAATTTATTAGACTCCCATTATGTTTGGACAAAAAGAAAATCTCAAATGAGATGACAACAAAGTACACTGTGCCTAGTTTACATAAGGAAAGAATGATTGAAGTCCCATTTGACCCATCTATTCCTCTGCTGGGTGTCTTCCCCAAAGAATTAAAAGAATCATACCACAGTGATATATGTGCACACATGTTCATAGCACAATTTGTGATAGCTAAAACTTGGAAGCAACCCAATTGCTCATCAACTGGAGACTGGATAAAGAAAATGTGGTTTTGTTTTTTTTTTTTTAATAAATTGGAGTATTACTGAGCCATAATGAATGAGAAACTAGAGACATTTATAGCTAAATGGATGCACATGGAGGAGATACTCAAGTGAAATAAATAGGACACACATGTATAAATACCAAATAGTTTCTCTAGTGTGAGAAACTGAAAGTGTAAATAAGGACTAAAAGGTAAAATAGATAATGTGAAATAGGAGGAAAAGGGGCAAAGGGGGAGGGAAGTTGGAGGGGTAGGGGAAAAGAAAGAAGGGAATGGAATTAATAGGAGAAAAAGAAAAAATGGAAACAAAGTCTTTATAAATAGGGAGGGGTGGAGGGGTTGAAGGGAGGGCAGGGTAATGGGGAAAAAATAAGAACCAAGATGAATTATGTAAAGGTGCAAATTTCAAATGATGAATGTCATTATGTTGTATACCTTAAATGTACCAATAAAATTAATTTTAAAAAAAAGAAAGTACAAAGATCTTTCAAAATCAACACTAGGTACAAGAGATTTCTAATTCCTTTGAGAAGTCAGCTGTAAAAGATAAACAAAGGGTTCAATATTCTCTCTCTCTCTCTCTCTCCCAGTTTTCTAACTACATTTTAGGAAAAACCAAAAATGCATTAGAGTTTGGAAGAGAAAAAGGTAAAAAGGTTGCAGGAATGCAAGATTTCAAGATTCATCTCTGAAAGCTAGGCTAATATATCAATTTGGTTCAGACTGCCAAAAATATGAAAATATAAAAACATCAGACAGAAGAGGAAAACCTAGGTAGAGGAGGTGAACATTCTGGGCCGCCGTTCCACCACCTCCAGTGCCAAGGAGCAGAGCCACCCCCAGTGCAGAGATGAACCTTCCAGGCCAACATACCACTGCCGCCAGTGCTGAGGAGCAGAGCTACACCCAGCCCAGAGGAGATAAAACTTCTGGGCTGCCATACCACTGACCCCAGCGCTGAGGAGGTAAGCTGCACAGGGGCCAGAGGCACCCCTCCCCCAACGTTGAAATGAAAAGACACATAGACAAGTCTCAAAACCAGACTTCCAGATCACCTAAAGCAGCCCCAAAGGGAAACAAGATGGAACAATCTGATACTCAACCACCTGGACTCCCCAAACTGGCAACAAAAGAGGATCTGGAAAATATGAAATCAGAAATAATTTCTTAGATAACAGCAGAGATTGTACCCATAGTGCAAGACATGATTAAGAAATCTAGACAGGACACAGATAAAAAAAATAGAGGAGCAGAGGAACATGATGGAATCCCAACATAGGAAACAAATGGAATCCATAAAACAGATGCAAACAGATTTCCAGGAGATTAAAAACTTCATTGAAAGTTTACACAGCAAAATGAGCCAATGTGAGGACAGAATTTCAGATATAGAAGATAAGATTGCAATAAGTGACCAGGAAAAGGAAAATTTCTTTAAAATAGTAAGGGACCATGAGAGATCAATCCAGTAGCTGCTAGATGATGCAAAGAAGAATAACATAAGACTGACTGGAGTCAATGAAGAAACAGGAGAGAGTGCAGATGGCATAAAAAACTGTTCACAATAGTGATGGTAGAAAACTTCCCAAGCAGGGGAAAAGAGCTTGACATACAGATAAGTGAGGCATATAGAACTCCAACTAGGCTTGGTCAAAAAAAAATCTACACATAGGCATATAATAGCTAAGATTCCAGAAACCCAACAGAAAAACAAAATTCTACAAGCAGTTAGAGAAAAGAAACAAATCACATATAAAGGAAAGCCCATCAGAATCACAGCAGACTTCTCAATGCAAACCCTCAAGGCAAGAAGAGCCTGGAGTGACTTTTTTCAAGCCCTAAAGGAAAACATCCCTGCAAAACTATCTTTCAATAATTGATGGAGAAATAAGATATTTTCATGACAAAGAGCACCTTAGGAACTTCATGAATACCAAACCAGCACTCCGGGAAATTTTAGACAATATCCTGGGAAAAGAAAACAAGGATCACAAGCCCAGGAAGCCCAGCAGAATGAATCCATCAGGTATGACAAGAAATTAAAGCAAAGGGGGAGAATCCAACAAAAAAAAAGTCATGACAATGATAACTCAATATGAATCAGTTATAACTATCAATGTTAATGGTCTCAATTCACATCAAAAGAAATAGACTAGCAGAATGGGTCAAGAAGCAAGATCCAACAATATGCTGCATACAAGAAACGCACTTAATTCAAAAAGAAACTCATAGACTTAAAGGGTGGAAAACAATGCTCTATGTGACAGGAACCAAAAAAAAAAAAAAAAGCAGGAGTAACTATCCTCTTTGCAGATCAAGTGGATTTCAAACCAACACTGATTAAGAGAGACAAAGAAGGACACTACATCCTTGTAAAGGTAACAATCCAAGAGGGAGAGATGAGAATCATAAATATATATGCACCAAATACTAGTGTGCCCAACTATACAAAGCAAATACTAACAGACATGAAAAATCAAATAAGCACCAATACAATAGGAGTGGGGGTCCTTAATAACCCACTGTCACAAATAGATAGATCAACTAGACAAAATTAAGCAACAAAATACTACAACTCAATCAAACTCTTGAACAAATGAAGTTAACAGATGTTTACAGAGTGTTCCACCCCCCAAAATCAGAATACACATTCTTTCAGATGCATATGGTTGTTCTCCAAAATAGACCACATACTCACACATAGAACATGTTTAAGTAAGTGCAAAGGAACTGAAGTAATCCCCTGTTATTATCAGACCATAGCGTGATGAAATTGGAAATAATTAGCAAAAGAAACCACAAGAATTTCATAAACACATTGGAATTGAACAACAGCCTTCTGAATAACCAATGGGTCACAGAGGAAACTAAAGAAGAAATCAGACAGTTCCTTCAATTAAATGACATTACAACATGTCAAAACCTGTGGGACACAATGAAAACAGTCTTACGAGGGAAATTCATAGCAGTGAATACGCATATTAGGAAAACAGAGTGAGCCCAATTAAACAACCTGATGCTGAACCTCAAGCTTCTAGAAAAGGAAGAGCAAGACAAACCCAAAACTCATACAAGGGAGGAAATTATAAAGATCAGAGCAGAAATCAATACAATGGGGACTAAGAGAATGATACAAAAAATCAATGAAGCCAAGAGTTGGTTCTTCAAAAGAATAAACAAAATTGACAAACCCTTAGCAAACCTTGTCAGAAAAAGGAAAGAAAAGGCCCAAATCCATGCAATTAGGAATGAAAAGGATGAAATGACAACAGACCCAGCAGAAATCCAGAGGATCATCAATACCTACTTTGAGAACCTATATGCCAGTAAGATGGAAAACACAGTAGAAACAGACAGATTCCTAGATACACATGAATTACCAAAGTAGAAAGAAGACCTAAAAATTCTAAACAACCCAATATCAATCAATGAAATTGAGAACATAATTAAAAATGTGCCAGCTAAGAAAAGCCTGGGTCCTGATGGCTTCAGTGCTGAATTCTACAAGACATGTAGAGAGGAACTATTGCCACGACTGTTTGAACTCTTCAATGAAACTGAAAGGGAAGCAATACTTTCAAATTCATTTGTGGAAGCAAGCATCATCTTTGATCCCCAAAGCAGAGAAAGACCCAACTGAAAAAGAGAACTATAGGCCAATCTCACTAATGAACATAGATGCAAAAATCCATAATAAGATACTGGCAAATAGAATGTAGAAGATAATCAAGAAGATCATACACCCTGATCAAGTGCGATTCATCCCAGGGAGGCAGGGATGTTTCAACATATGCAAATCAATAAATGTAATATACTATATCAATAGAGCCAAGGATATAAAACCATATGATCATCTCAGTAGATGCAGAACACGTATTTCACAAAATCCAACACACATTTATGATAAAAACCCTACAAAAAATTGGACTAGACGGTCTCTACCTTAATCTAATACAAGCCATCTATGAAAAACCAAGAGCCAATATCATGCTAAATGGTTAAAAACTGAAATCCTTCACACTAAAATCAGGAACAAGAGAAGGATGTCCACTATCACCACTCTTGTTCAATATAGTTCTGGAAACATTAGCCAGAGCAATTAGACAAGACAAAGTAATAAAAGGAATAAAGATAGGAAATGAAGAAGTCAAATTGTCATTATTTGCAGATGACATGATACTGTATATAGAAGACCCCAAGAACTCCACCAAAAGTCTTCTAGACTTAATAACCAAATTCAGTAAAATAGCTGGATACAAGGTCAACACGCAGAAATCAATAGCTTTCCTCTACACGAATAACAGACTCATTGTGAGAGATATAAGCAAACAATTCCTTTCACAATAGCATCCAAAAAACTGAAATACCTAGGAATCAACCTAACAAAAGAAATCAGACCTCTTCTCTGAAAACTATGGCACTCTGAAAAGAGTGATTGAAGACGATATCTGAAAATGGAAAGACATCCCTTGCTCCTGGGTAGGAAGGATCAACTTAGTGAAAATGGCCATACTTCCAAAACTGCTATATAGATTCAATGCAGTCCCACTTGAAATCCCAGCAGCATACTTCCTGGACCTTGAGAAAACAATTCAAAAATTCATTTGGAGCAAGGAGAGACCCAGAATAGCAAAAGCAATTCTAGGTAACAGAGACATGGCAGGGGGTATTACACCCCCAACTTGAAACTATACTACAAAGCTACTGTGATAAAAACAGCATGGTACTGGCAAAGAAACAGACCTGAGGACCAATGGAACAGATTAGAAGATGCAGAAACAACTACAGACACTCTCAGCCATCTCATCTTCGACAAAGGAGCCAAAGGCCCTCACTGGAGGAAAGATAGCCTCTTCAATAAATGGTGCTGGAAAAATTGGGTTTCAACTTGCCAAAGATTCAAACTAGACCTATGTCTCTCACCATGTACTAAACTAAAATCAAAATGAATTAAAGATCTCAATATTAAAACAGAAACACTGAACCGGCTGGATAGAGGTTAGGTAGAACTCTTGAAGACATTGGTGTAGGAAAAGATTTTATGAACAAAACCTCAGCTGCCCATGAACTAGCACAAACAATCAACAAGTGGGATCTATTCTTTTTAAAAAGCTTCTGCACAGCAAGAGAAACCACCAACAGAGTGAAGAGACAACCCACAATGTGGGAAAATATTTTCACCTGCTGTTCCTCAGAGAAAGGTCTACTATCTAGAATCTAAAAAGAACTTAAAAAAATCAGACCTCCCAAATTTAAAGACACAGTCCAAAAATGGGCATCTGAAATGAACAGATATTTTTCAGACAAAGAAGTAGAAATGACAAACATATAAAAAAATGTTCAACATCACTAGTCATTCAAGAGATACAAATGAAAACAACGCTGAGATTCCACTTCACTCCAGAAAGAATGGCTGCTATCATGAAACCAACCAATAACAAATACTGGCAGGGCTGTGGGAAAAGAGGAACATTGCTCCACTGCTTTTGGGATTGTAGACTGGTGCAACCTCAGTGGAAATCATTATAGAGATACCTCAAAGAACTAGGACTGGAAGTCCCATTTGACCCAGCTATTCCCCTGCTGGGTATCTTCCCCAAAGAATTAAAAGAATGATACCACAGTGATGTATGTGCACCCATGTTCATAGCAGCCCAAGTTTTAATAGCTAAAACTTGGAAACAGCCCAAATGCCCATCAACTGGAGACTGGATAAAGAAAATGTGGTTTTTTAATAAAATGGACTACTACTCAGCCATAAAAAATGAGAAATTAGAGACATTTATAGCTAATTGGATGACATTGAGGCGATATTCTTAAGTGAAGTAAATAGGACACACATGTAAATACTGACTAGTTTCTCTAGGGTGAGAAACTGAAAGTGTAAATAGGGAGTAAAAGTTATACTAGATAATGTGAAATAGTAAGAAAAGGGACAAATGGGAAGGGGAAATGAGAGGGCTAGGGGAAAGGAAAGAAGGGAATGGAATTAATATGAGAAAATGGAAAAACAGGAACAAAATCTTTGTAAATAGGAATGGAGGGGTTGAAGGGAGGGCTGGGCAAGGGTGAAAAATAAGAACCAAGAGAGACTATGTATAGGTGCAAATTTCCAATGATGAATGTCATTATATTGTATACCTAAAATGTACCAGATTAGAATGAATAATCAATAATGCAAAATAAGAAGAAAAGGTCCAAAGGGGTAGGGGTAGTGGGAGGGGCAGGGGAAAGGAAAGAAGGGAAAGGAAAAATGATGAGAAATGGAAAAAATGGAACCAAAGTCTTTGTAAATAGGGAAGGTTGGGGGCGGTGGGGGGGGGTGGGGGGGTGGGAGTGGGTGGGTAAAGGGAGGGCTAGGAATGGGAAAAAGTAAAAACCAAGATGCATCATGTAAAGGTACAATTCCCAATGATGAATGTAAATGTATTGTATACCTAAAATGTACCAATAAAAATTTTTTTTAAAAAAAAGGGGGGCAAAGGGGAAGGGGAAGTGGGAGGGGCAGGGGAAAGGAATGAAGGGAAAGAAATTAATATGTGAAAATGAAAAACTGGAAACAAATTCTTTGTAAATAGGGAGGGTGAAAGGGGTTGAAGGGAGGGCAGGGAAATGGGGAAAAAAATAAAAACCAAGATATATTATGTAAAGGTACAAACTCCCAATAATGAATGTCAACATATTGTATACCTAAAATGTACCAATAATATTAATTAAAAAAATAAAAACATAAATTTCACATGCATAGCAGTAATCTATTTGCTTGGTGCCACATGTACTTAGGATAATGAAAACAGGTGGCATTAGGATAGCAGGAAAATGTTGAGTACTTATGTAAGAAATTTTTTTTTTAAGAAATTTTAAGTAACAATGAGTTGGTATCTTATTAGAGTACACAGTTTAAAAGAAGTGGCCATGATTTATCTTGGACCAATGATGAGTCTTCTCAATTTAGCATTATCGTGTTCATTTAGGAAACTATAATACCATATAGTACAAATCCTTTATTAAATCAATGAATTCATTCTCTGAAAGAAAATTTTATTCAATTACTGTATTTGATGGACCAGACTATAGCACAGGGGTAGGAGATAATGGATTGGCTGGGGGCCTCAAGGAAAAGGAGCTCAGACCTCCTTTCTTACTCTAAAAAGACAGTTTCTGATGCCATCAAGGCATTCAGAAGGGTGACAAGGACTCTGATTCAGCCCTTTGTGGTATAACAAATCAGTGCACGAACTAGCTAACCATGTAACTGGAGAGAGGAAAAAATGAAATCATTCCTACTTAAAAATCTATTGGTGTCATCTTTTAACTTATTTAGGGGAATTGGCTCAGATGGCTCTATGATGATCCAGCTAGTTATTTGCTAAGAGCCAGCAGAAGCCAACATCAAAATTTGCAAATCTGCTTTTGCTCTCTGCAAGTTCTACTTGCTTAGCCCGATCTGTCCATCTCTGCTGCTGCTCAACACCTGGGGAAAGAGCATGAAGAGCTCTTAGGAGAGATAGGAGAGTGTGAGACCCCTAGGCACATATGCACACAAAACACAGATCCAGAAAAAATATGCTAATAGGTATTTTCACAGCCTGATTCACTTAAGCAAGAGGGAAATCAAGGCTTCTTGAAAAAATACTCACTTTCCCATAACTGTCTAAAACTCTCGTTGTCTATTGTTAGTCTTTTAACACTCCTTTGTATTTTGGGTGCTGAAAATATTATCAGTTTAGACTAATTTTAACAATAACTAAATACTAAATTCTTTTGGCAAGGGGGCAGAAACAAAGTTGATTCACATGTATTTTTTTAAAAGCTTCAGGACCAAAAATCAAATACACACTCGAGTAAACTGTTGTCATTTAAATATTGATGTGAGGTCTGTTTCTGAATGCCAAAAATTCCTTAAATTTCACATCTTAAAGATATTTCCCTTGATCACTGCAGATTTTTGCAACCATGTTCTGGATGCGAACATTGTTACAGGGGTCTCTGGGAAATGCTCTTTTGCAGCTAGTTTGAGAAATTACAATGGAAAAGTACTCATTAGCAAAAATTGTGTAAAAAGATAGTTATGCTACTTCCAGAACTTTTAATAACTATTTACATTTATTTTCACACGTAACTGGCATCACCATGTTAATATTAATGGTTTCTGTTACTAGTATGAGGAAGGGAAAGAAAGAAAGGAAGAGAGAAAAGAGCCAGTGGCTTGGCAAGGGTGAAATCAGCAGCTCTTCGCTTCTGAAAATATTCTAAAACTATCCCATCAGCAGGAGTTCAGATTTCCTACCTCATAAGGGGGAGGTCAGTAATTCTTGATTAGAGAGGCGATGGCTTAGGATCATGTCTTGCATTATTTCCCCATGCTTTACCACATGAGTGAGAAGAGGACAGAGGGAATGAGCCCCTTCAGAAGCAGTGTGGCCCGAGGTTGGACCAGCTTCCATCCAGGTCATGGTCAACACTGCATGTAGCAGACACCTTTACCCAGTTTTAGCAGGCTGTAGTGGCACAAGCTTCTTGTTCCTCCATAATTTGGCTGTGTTACATTGGAAGTAGCAGAGCTTGGGTGAGTTCACTCCTAGTGAAGGTCAGCTGACTCCAACTAAATTCTTCCCTTCTGAATTAACCATTTGTTCTCTTCAGCAAAGATATGCTTGTGCCCTCATTCTATAGTCCTGTCTGCTTGATACTTGCTATCAGCAGGTGTCCCAAGGCCTGCCCAGCTTCCTCCCTTCCTATGCTTGTAAAGAATAAACACTGGGTGGCCTGGGAGTTCTTTGTCTTTGCTGCCCAGAGCAGCTTATATCATCAGCCCAAGACTCAGTTTCTCTCAAGTCTCTGTCTGTGTTTTTTTTCTATTTCCCACCTTCCTATGTCAAGGATGTCCTACTGTCTTACTGGAGTCCATGACCGCTGCAGGGTCTCTGGCAACATCCCCTTTCCCTTTCCCTGTAACTGCACCCACTGCATCTTCCAACTGCAGCTCAGCTTCAGTGCTAAAATGTACAGGGTTGTATGCTTTGACTTATCCTGGACATAGTATAGGAATGATTTACAAGTGATGAGCAGAAATGGGTGAGTCCTGAGATACCTATCGTCTTCTGAGAATTCCCTGCCCACTTGACTAAGGTGGAAATAAGTGAAGTTTGCAGGGCTCTAAAAAGGCTCTCAGTCAGGTATGCTCAGTGTTCCACTTTTGGCCTGGGATCTTGAAAGAGTAGCAAATCACTGTTGTCTTCCTTTCAAAGGAATTATTCACATTAATGAGTGTTTTGTGGGTCCTGGGTTAGAAAAGCTGATACACAAGACAGCAAGTACCCATTTCCTTTCTTAACTAGTCTGGGGTGGCATTTGTCTGTCCAGTTGAACTGCCCAGTAAATATATTTTTAACATGTTCGTGATGGGGCCCTAATTTATATGTCTTGCTGCTGGGTGGCTCTGAACTACTGGTGGCACATGCGTAACTGTCTCATTGCATGGCATGGGACAGTCCATTGGGTGGTGCAAACTGTCAGATGGGAGGGTCATGCATCTACCATTGGAGGTTCATGCCAGCAGAAACGTGTTCAATCCCTTATTCAGGTTTTTAATGAATAAAACCTTTTCCCCCAGCCTTTTTTTTTTCACATTGTGTATCTATTTTCTCTGTGTTAGAAAAGAGGTAATTTTCTACCTCTCCTTATATTGACAGGAAGATCAGAGCTTGGCAATTTAAACTCTTTAAGAAACTCTAGAAGTTTGAAGCACTGCTTTATTCACTCATTAGGGAATAAAGACCTTTCCCAAAATAAATGGACTTGAGATCTGGACCACAGAGATCTAAATCTGTACCTAAAGTTAAATGCAAAAGAATTTCTTTTGAAGAAATTCACTGTGAAAATAGGGCACAGTGGCTCCAGCTATTTCTTGTGAGGACAAAAGATTAGGGACTTTGTTAACTTTGCTGTGGGATGAATTGTGTCTCCTCACCTCAATCCCACCCACAAATTTGTATGCTGAAATTGTCCTGCTACCTCAGAACATGGCTCTTTTTGGAGATAAGGCTTTTAAAGAGGAAACTGAGATAAAATGAGGTTATAAAATAGACAGCAATTTAATACGACTGATGACCTTACAAGAAGAGATGAGCAAACAGATACCTCAGAGGGTGAGAGGTGACCGGGTGAGGACACAACAAGAAAGAACCACCTGTAAGACAAGGAGAGAGGCCTCAGAAGCCCCCAAGTCTGCTGACATCTTCAATTCGGATCTCTAGCCTCTAGGACTCTGGGGAAACAACTCTCTGTTGTCTAAAGCACTTGGTCTGTAGTATTTTATCACGTCAGGCCTAGCAAACTTGCCTGGTAATTTATAAAGTATTATGCAAATGTTGGCTCTTCTCATTGTCACTATGGAGAACATTCTTGAGAATGAAGGGGGAAAAGTATCATGAAGGAGCTTGGGAAATGAGGCTGGAAATTTAAAGCAACATAGTGTAAATAAAAGGATATTGAAGGCTGATGCTGTTATTGGGTGTACAAGGTGACTAAGGTATGCTTTTTGATTCCTAGAAAATGTCAATATAGTAAGGCAGGTGTTAAAAGACTAGTGAAGCTCATGGAAAAAGCAACTGCTTCTCGTTGGGCCTGGTGGTGGAATTTGGAGGCAAGGGAGTGTGCCAGTGTTTTCATAAAAAGAAAGTGGCATTTCATGCTCTCAAACGAAGACTTCGCTGTGCAGCTGAGGTGAGAGCAGAGAAGGAAATCATCCAGGGGTGCTGACACATGACAGTGCACTGTGTTGTTGGGATGAAACACACAGGATGCCAGGAGGGCATAAAACACATCAGAAGGTACTTGGAGTCAGGGTCAAAAAATAAGATGGCAAGGATTTGTGAAGAGCTTTGAATGCCATGAGAAGGCATTTGGACTTTATTATATGGGTAGTAAAAAAAGAAGTGTGTGTGTATGTGTGTTTGTGTAAATTCTCTCAATGGTTCTTTATTTTCTGCTCTTCCTTGTTTTTTCTCACTTTCATTTTTACAAATTTATCCAGACGTCAAGTGCCTTCCCTCTCTTAAGTCTACCATGTTCCATCAGACAAATGCCTCCTTAAAGGCCATCTTTCCTGGAACCTTAACTGATTTTCCATTGACCCGTTTTTGAAAAGTAATTGATATCCAGGAAATCTTAGACTCTGTGTTAGGTTTAATCCCAATTTGATGGTTCTTTTTAGGATAAGCCATTTTTATAATTTGTCAAGATCTGGCAATAATGGTCACTCACAGGGGTCCTGTCCAACAACATATGTTCAGGCCAAAACATAAATTTACTGGGTGAGTCACATGTATTAAAAGCTGTTGTATACCTCTTCTCTGGCCTAGCCATTCTCTCTTTGTCCCTGTGTCTTTCTCCTTCTGTATCTGAATTAAAATAACAACTATCAATTATGGAACACAGCCAAACCATTAAAGACAAGTTATGAGATTAATTGGAAATGCTTGTCACTCCTTGGAGAAATTTCAAGAGGAACCTTTACTGATTCAAGTTTTTATATCATAAGGAATAATGAAAGTCACTTTCACCCTTTATTTAAAATAAACCGTCATCTTATGTATTCAAGTACCTCCACAGAATCTTTTGACAATGGTGGGAAAGTAGAAGAACACTTAGCAATTATAGGGTGCAAGAATAGGTGAATGCACAGAAAGGCAGAAAAAGTCTTAGTACCATATTATCTATTCCTCTGTACCAACTTGTAAATTAGAAGCTCATATACATGCCTGTGATCTCTAACTCTATCTTCAGGACACTAATACAAAGCATCCATTTTGGCCAAGAGATTTTTTTTCATTCTTATAACATATCTAAAATATCTATAATTTTCATTGTAGAAAGGCAATTCTTTGAGAAACATATGAACCAAGCAAGAGCTCTGGTGTCAGATTAACCAAGTCTAAGGTGTGGTTCTCCAGTTAGTAAAGACTATGTAAAGGCTTCAGAATACAGCTGGGTTTTGCCACTTGGCATGAAGTGAGTTGACAGGGAAGAGGTAACAGCATCAGCTATCACTCTCCTCTGCACTACAACTTCTCCAGTCAGTGGGAATAAATGATAATGTGGAGTTGGTAAACCACAATTCCAAATTTATAAGTTCTAACTGGTGGCTCTGAAGAAGCTGACTTTACACAACACTAGCAGGAAGCTAAAAGGTCAGGCAGTTTGTACTGACAGAATATGGGAACCTCTGAAGAAAAACACATTTATACCTAGGTAGAAAGGCTTATTGTTAAGCAAAAATGTCCAGGAAGTACAATACTATTAAACTCCTTAGTCCAATTTTGTACCAGTGGGACAAAGACATTCAAAATGGTGTTAAGAGCAGTTGGTGTGAAGAGCTCACTCATCAAGCAGAGGGGTGAAGTTCTTACTTGTTGGTCTCATTGCTAAGCCAGCCACAGGAGTGATTTGTCTTCTGGGTCAATGGGTCATGAGTACCAGAGCCAATTCAGGTGCCATCTTGTTCATCTGTGTTTCTAGCAGTGTCTGTATATCTAAAATCCAAAACAAGAAAAACAATGGGTTTTCACCTTGGCTCTGTATAGAGCAAGTACATAGTCAATAGCAGTGTTAAATAAATATATCTACCACTGCACAGTTGATTTCTGTGGGTGGGGGAGACAGGGGTAAAGTCTATTCTATCTTGTATGGGTCTGGCACCTACTGTTCCTTGGATCTGGTCCTAGGGTATATTTAGCCTGAGAGGTTTTCCATTATCACACCAAACAGAACTAATGTTAAAATATTTGCCAGGTCTTCAATTTTTCTAGTTTTCCAGCTTAGCAGAAATTATAATTGGAAAACAATTTAAAACACCTCTTCCTAGATCTGGAAATGATATTCAAGTTAAAATTACTTAAAATAAAACTAAGGAAAGCAATCTTAATGACACACTTAGGACACAATCTAACGATGATACAACTCAGCAATATAAGAAGGCATTTGTTGTTAATTTGATGATGTTAATTGGAGAGGAAAGCATGAAATAATATACATTATAAACAGGCTGGAAAACTATGAAGTGTATATTTTATTAATAAATGATAAAAACACAGGAAGAAAACAAAATTATTTTCACAATATCATCCAACTTCTAAATACAATAAAACTTTCTCATATGGCAGACATGCTTCTTTAAACTGAGAATTTCTTTGTAACTAAGATTGTCATAAAGTTGCCACATTAGACTAATGACCTTTAGTTATAATTGGATAACTGAATTTTAAATTGTCAAGAAATGGGATGAAATTCATAAAACTTGCCAAGAGTATAACTCTTTGATACATATTTGACAATCTGAAAAATGCCATAGTTAAAAAGAAAAAAGAATCTTCTATTAAATCTAAGGTCAAAACAAGCTCTTGAATATTGTTGCTAAAAGCATTTTCCCCATGGTCTCAGGATTAAAAAATAGCTTTTATTGAATTTATAATAGAAGTTTGCTTTAAATATCCTTTAGAGTAATTTTATCAATGAAGATTTTTATACCAATCCTGTCTTCAGTACAGGGTTCATTTATAACTAATTACTTATTGTAATGATATTTGATGATACATTCATAATGATACCTAATTTCTAATCAATAGTTAAAACCATGGAAGAAACTGGTGAACTATTTAATTGAGTAAAAATTGTAAGGTACAGGAATTAAATATCTATCAATTAAGAAGACTACTTATCCCTGAATTTATCCCACATTGATAATTGTTGACACTAGGAGTAAATGTTGACAGGAGGAGAGCTGATTAATACTGAACTTTAAGGGTCAAAGGACTTCATGTCTGATGTAATAAGCAACTAAGTTCAGGTATAGAATATTTCAGTAACATAACAAATATTAAGGGTCAGGCAAAGTTTCTATTATAGACTCCAATTTGGGGAGGCTTGTATCATTCCAGAGTCTGTAACAGCAGGAAATAGTATCCTCAAGCAAGATGATGGCTTGTAAATAAAGAGAAAAGTGAGTCTTAAAACTCAAATTTTAAAAATTAGATTATTTTTATTCTCCAAGTTCAAAACCTATGTCATCATTTCTAGACTTTTTACAAAATCTCTAAACTCAGGAAGCTTTAGATGAGTGGTAAACTTCATCTAAATTTTTAAATGTCAAAATCTTTCCTTTTGAGAATTCTCTAGCACATTTAAGCAGGCTATAAATTATTATAAATACTACCAAAGGGAGCTCTGTCACAATTCAACCAGATATGGTTCAATTCAACACCCTTTGCAGTTCCCACTTTGTCCTGTGTAGAACATTAGTGCCACATGGAAACCATTATTCTTTACTCAAGCATATTTAATCATGTTGGCCTACTGAATTACTTAAGGTTTGGTTTTTCAGCAACATAACATTTCATTTAACTAACAAATAGAGTTGTAAGTATTCACTTTAAATTTTGCATTAGATGCATTGTAATTTGAACTTCAAAAAATAAAAATAAATGTATACCAAATATTTTATTTAAAATGATGAAATAAGAAGTCAGAAATTACATTGATGTCTATATTGACTTAGAATCAAACAGCATAATTTATTTCCTTATTATCTGTTTTAAATTAACATGAAAAGAGTTTAAAATGATGAACTTTGAGTCTCAAAGGAAGGATGGCATATCTGAGTAGGTGGGGGTGTTGATAAAGTATTAACTCCAGTACTTTTTACCCAAGTAAATGAAAGGTTTGAATATCACATCATTTCTTGGTCAAACATTAAGTACCCTACCATCTGGTAACCCCAACTTTTTAAAAAAATGAGAATGTGTAGATACATTCAAACAACAGAAGTGAGCATTGACTGGTCAAGGAAGAAGCTGTGTATTTTTAGTTTCTATCACATTAAACAAAATACTCATTAGTGTTTGGTATTTTCCCAAGCAGACACAATCTAGGTGCCCACTGAGGCCTCATTGTATGGTTAAAATTTTTAAAAAGATCTAGACATCAACTAGGAATAATTAAGTGATGCTTAAAACTACTCCAGGGTAAGAAGGCTAGAATTACTGGGAACAAACACACATAGGAAATCAACTACAAAGCAGACAAACTATCTTTAAGATAGGTTAGATATTCAAAGAGAGAAAAACTAAAGATCTCTGTGATTAATAAGCATTATTCCTTGATGGAACCACAGGACACTTTACTATGGGAGGATTCAGTCATATTAAAACCAAATCATGTCAAGATATGTGTTAGAAAAAAACTCTCACGGAAATCTGTCATCACAACATAATTGTTTCTATCACTTACCCAACAAGGAAACTAAGTGCTGCTATTACTAACAGGTTATAATAATGTAAGTTCGCTCTGAAATCCATTAAAACTGTTAAAACTGTTGAAACATGTTCAATTGCGAAATCTCTATCCCTAGATCCAAAACAGCTTCTAGAAAATATTACAGAGAGCAACTACTTGCATGGAGGTCAGACTGACTATCCTGTTTTCCCAAGTGCTTTCTTCATTTTTTTCTTTCTTTCCCTATTCTTTTCCCCTGTACCTACCCTGTTTATCCCATCCATCTACCCACCCATCCACCCATGCAGCATTCAACAAGTACTCCCTGCAAGATACTCTGCCAAAGACAAGTAGCATGACAGACAAGGCTTAGGTGGACATGATGTTCAGGCTAGAACAACAGCAAAAGCTTTTCTATAATTTTTTGTTGCTACTGGTATTAAGACAACTATATTTGAGAAATATTGGTTCAAGACTGGTATATGAGTTAAACTTCAAAATTAATTCATGGTACCTTTCCTTGCCCTCTGGATAGAAGAATGGGAAGTAAAGCTTTTCATGTCCAAACTTCTCCTATTTTCAGGAGATATTTATATTTTAACTTTGGTTAATGTAATCTAATTTGCCAGCAAGTTCAGGGAACAAATGTTAAATATAAACTCTCAAAAGGATGCTGTGCGATCCATTCACAAGGAAGAAATATAGGAAAGCGTAGGCTAAAAGAAGGAAAGTATGCTTAATACAGAACTGGAAAACCTCCTGGAGGCTGCCACAATATACTTTGCTTGCTTTTAACTCAGACATGCTATTCTATCAGTACTCAACACAGATCTTTAAATCCCAGAGCTAATAATGCTTCCTAGCTACAGCTGGATGCATCTGACAAGCAGCATGCAGTAGGAATACTCACAGGGGATAAGGTTCCTAACAGTCAACTAAGAGTTCAAATCCCCAAAGAGGTGCCCTTGATGTGCAGAGCTCTTAACCCTTCGACCAGTACCAACATGACTATTCACAAATTATTCATGTCCCTAAATCCCTGGCAGATTGCAGACAGTTCTTGTATCCACTGAAGCTCAAGCATATGGCCACCAATGGGATGGATTAAAAAAATATGTATAGACATTCAGTCTTTGCTACATGAATGTAAAACTGCTGAAATGCTAGAAGATGATTGAACTGGATGGAACACTGTTAAATACATGCTTAGTCTCATGTTATGGATCATTTCCATTGACATCTGTCTGCATCCTTGGTACAGTTTAATTAAAGCTGTCTGGAACAAGTCAGCCCTCTAAATGAGTGGTATTGCAAAGAAAAGGTGAAACATGAGGAGGCTTGAGGCCTTTTTTTGTTAAGCATTCAAATGACTGTGGATAAGAAAGCAGCAGGGGAGAAATTCATTTTCAAAATTATCCAGCTCTTACACTTTTCCAAAAGAAAAGACAAAGCTTCTTTTGAAGTAATCCTAGAATAGCAGAAGCTGAGCAAAGTAATAATACCAGATCTTAAGAACTCAAACTAGTCTGTGCTCTGATCCAGAATAGACACAATTTTTAAGTATTTCTAAAGCAATAAACACAACAGCAAACTTTACTATTAGCAATTTGTTTTGCAAAATATAACACGCAAATTGAACAATTTTGCTTAAAATAGTTTCCTAGGGACAATTTTGCAACCAGAAGGCAAGAATATTATCTATTAAATTTGGTTTTATAGTATATAGAATAATAGCATGGATAGCTTGAAATGATTAAAATATTTATCAAATACCCTTGATATTTCCAGCACTGTTAAGGTGCCAGGAAAATAAAGAAAGTACAGATCTAGAGAGAAGCTGAACCAGTCCCAGCACCCGGAAGGAAGCTCCCTGCCTCCATCCCAGGCTCTGAAGGCAGAGAAGCTGAGCCTGTCCCAGAACCCAGAAGGAAGGTACCCCACTGCCATCCCAAGCTCCTAGGGCAGAGAAGGTGAGCTGTGTGGGTGCCAGAAGCAACCCCCTCCCCCTGTGGAAATGAGAAGACACATAAACAAGCCTCAAAAATAGACTTCCAGATCACCTACAGCAACCCCAAAGGGAAACGAGATGGAACAATCTGATACTTGACCACCTGGACTATCTGAACTGGCAACAAAAGAGGATCTGAGAAAAATGAAATCAGAAATAATTATTCAGATAACAGCAAAGATTTTGCTCATGGTGCAAGACATGATTAATAAATCTAGAGAGGACACAGATTAAAAAATAGAGGATCTGATGATGGAATCCCAACATACGAAACAAATGGAATCCATAAAACAGATACAAACAGATTTCCAAGAGATTAAAAACTCCATCAAAAGTCTGCACAGCAGAATGAACCAATGTGAGGATAGAATTTCACATATAGAAGATAAGATTGCAATTAGTGAGGAGGAAAAGAAAAATTGCTTTAAAATTGTAAGGGAACATGAGAAATCAATCCAGCAGCTGCTAGACAATGCAAACAAGAATAACATAAGACTGATTGGAGTCAATGAAGAAAGAGGAGAGAGTGCAGATGACATAAAAAAAATTGTTCACAGAAGTCATGGCAGAACACTTCCCAAGGAGGGGAAAAGAACTTGACATACAGATAAGTGAGGCATATAGGACTCCAGCTAGCCTTGATCAAAAAAAAAAAAATCTACACATAGGCATATAATAGTTAAGATTCCAGAAATCCAACAGAAGAACAGAATTCTACAAGCAGTGAGAGAGAAGAAACAAATCACATACAAAGGAAAGCCCATCAGAATCACAGCAGACTTCTCAATGCAAACCCTCAAGGCAAGAAGAGCTTGGAGTGATGTATTTCAGGCCCTAAAGGAAAACAGCCTCCAACCCAGATTGATGTACCCTGCAAAACTATCTTTCAAAATTGATGGAGAAATGAGATACTCTCATGACAAAGAGCACCTCAGGAACTTCATGAATACTAAACTGGCGCTCCAAAAAATTTTAGACAATACCCTAGGAAAAGACAATGAGGATCACAACCCCAGGAAACCCAGCAGAATGAATCCATTGGGCGTGACAAATTAAATGCAAAGAGGGGAGAATCCAACAAAAAGAAAAAGTCATGACAAGGCTTTTAAAACTTTGAACTTCGTCTCCCTAATGAGTGTATAATTCAGTCTCATTATTGTCCTGATTAGTATTTTCTTGATTCTAGAGTTGCACACCATTCCTTGTGCTATACTGGCTATTTATCATCTTCTTATGTCTACATTTTAATTGGGTTGTCTATTGAAGAGCTCTAAGGATTGTTTATATATTCTGGTCATAGGTTATATGCATTGTAAATATGGTCTGTTTAAGGACTTTTCATTTTAATGATGTCATTTAAAGTTCTAAGTTTTGATGGAATCTCATTTATCATTTTTTTCTTTTATACATCATGTCTTTTGTATCATAGGTAGTTCTTGCCTACCCTAAATTCATAAAAATTTTTCCTTATAATTTCTTCTTAAAGTTTTATACTTTTAGGCTTTCTTATTTAGGTTCATAGATCCCTTCAAGTTATTTTCATGTATGGAAAAAAAGGGTGGAGGTTAATTTTTTATATACGGATACCAGGTGTTCTAGTGCCATTTGCTGAAAACACTGTCTCATCCTCGGCTCTTGAATTGAATTTATATTCTATAAAATGCTAATGTTAAATAATCTTTCAAAACTCAGTGGACCATATATGTGTGGTTCTATTTCTAGATTCTGTTTTATTGCAGTGATCTGTATGTCTTTCCTTACACCAACACTGCCTTGATTACAGTAGCTTTAGAAGAAGTCTTAAAATTAGGTACTAAACGTCTTCCAACACTGTTTTTGTTTTTGTTTCCAACATTGTTTTTAACTTTTCTAGGTCCTTTGTACTCCTACATAACTTTTACATTTCAATATCCAATTCTTCATTTATAGCAAGTATACACAGACCTGAATTTTTATATATACCTTGTGTTTTCTAATCCTGCTAAATTCAAGTACAAGTTCTAGGGGCTCCTAGAGATTTCTTAGTATTTTCTCTGTAGATGATCATTTCATCTACGTATAAAGATTTTGCTTCTACCTTGCCAATCCTATCCTAATTGTGTCATTTTATTGCAAGACTATTTTGGTGGGGACTAGGTTTCAAAGTTTAATGGACAGATAAAGAGTAAGGATATCTGCCTTTGTTCCCCACCTTAAGGAGAAAGCATTGTATCTTGTATTGTATCCATTCATAGAAGGCATTCTCACTGGAAGTATGGAGTACATGTCTTTAATCTGTTGAGAAAGTTCTGTTCTACTTCTAGTCTCCTGATAGCTTTTACCATGAATAGCTGTGGAATGTAGTCCAATACTTTTTCTCCAACTAGTGACAGGATCATATGGCTTTCTCCTTTCCTCTGTTAAAATGATGACTTTTGGGGGTGGATCTTCCAATGTTGAACCAACACTGCCATCCCTATAACAAAACCACTTTCTACATCCTGCCAGATCTGACTTCTAATAGTTTGTTTTGTCAAACAAATTTCTATCTATGTTCATACATTTTTCTTCTGTTATCTTTATCCAGTTTTAGGATTAGCACAATGTTGATTTCCTAAAATGAGGGGAGAAGTGTTCCTTCTTTTTTCTGCTTTAATTGTTTGATATTATTTATCAGTTAAAATGTTTATGAGCCTGCTGTTGTCATATAGGTAGGTTTTCAAGCTAGGAATATACTTTCTTTAATAGATGCTATTCAAATTTTATATTTCCTCCAGAGTTTCATTAATTTGTCTTCCAAGGTACTTTTTAGAAGTTGTCAAATTTATTTCAAAAAAGATTTTTGTAATATGCTTTCTATATCCTTTTAAATTCTGTAAAATCTGTGGTAATGTCTCCTAGATCTTAATATTATATTTTTTAAAATGTATAACTGATATTGTGCAACAGGAAGAAAAGGTCTAAAAGAGCAGGGGAATTGGGAGGGGTAGGGGAAGGGAAAAAAAGGAAAGGAAAACATATAAGAAGAGGAAAAAAAACCCAGAAACACGGTCTTTGCAAATAGGGAAGGGTGGAGGGGGTGAAGGGAGGCCAAGGGAAGGGGAAAAAGAAATAAGAACCAAGAGACTCATGTAATGGTACAAGATCCCAATGATGAATGTAACTGTATTTTGTACCTAAAATGTACCAATAAAGTTAATGGGGGTAAAAAAAAAAGAAAGTACAGATCTAGGGCACAAGGAATGTGGGAGATAGTTAAGAGGTTGAATCTTAAATAAATTAATTTAATTATACATCTTTTCTATAGCACTCTCTCCCATTTATTATATTTTATTAAAGAGATGTAAATTAAAATGTGTTCATTAATACCAGAATTAATTATAATTTTTAAAGTATTCAAAGAACTGTATTATGCTTAAACATATCAGTCATTAGTTTCTTCATAGAAATTCATCAGGTGTGGGGTGAAATTTTTTTCTTCATATAATATTTACTTGATATCTACCCCATATATCCTGTGCCTGATCACATTCCTCTAGTTATACATTGAAAAAAGGCCACCTTTATTTGTGATAACATGTTCATTCAGGCAAGTAAAAAGTTAAAAGTAGCACTAACTATAAAAGTACCCCTAAATTCACTTTGGATGTTACTCAAAAGTGGATATTATTTAGTCCTGATGCCCAATGAAAATGAGTCAGACTTAGAAGCTATATTAAAGCAAATAAGACCTATTTAAAGTTTGTTAATCAGAACAACACTTATTAAATACCTTCCCATTGCTGGGACAAAATATCCAACAGCTACAACTTAAAGGAGAAGAGCTTTAGTTTTGCTAATGGCTTTAGAGGGTTCAGTCAATGGTTGACTAGCTCCAAAGCAGAAACAGCATGGTAGAAGGACGTGGGTGGAGGAAATCTGCTTACTCTATGATGGCCAGGAAGCAGAGGGAAAAGAAAGGAGGAGCTGGGGACAAGACTGTACCCTTCCAGATCATGTTTCTGCATAACTAATTTCCTTTAACTAGAACCATATCCTAACAGCATATTCCACAACAAACTTATTAATGGATTGATCTGCTTACGTGTAAAGAATTCCCCATAGTCCAGTCACCATCCAGAAGCTTCACCTATGAACACAAGATACTTTTTGGGGGTGCATTTTAGAAATAAACTGTAATAGGAGGGAATGCTGGGAAATAAAAACCAAGTACAGGTTTCTTCAATGAGTATATAAACTGGGATGATACACACATTGGAAATCACCAAGAAATGATGAAGTCAGATGAGTAAACACTACAGTGGAGGGCCGGGGATTTAGCTCAGTGGTTCTAGCGCCTGCCTCGCAAGTGCAAGGTCCCGAGTTCGATTCCCGGTACCAAGAAAAAACCAAAACACTACAGTGGTATTTAAAAGCTTTCAGGGAGGTTAAATTTTGATCTTAGCTCTGAAGAATGAAGCCAGATATGAATTCTAAAAATGTTATAACAGACAATGGAGGCTAAGAGGCCAGATACTAAATTGTGCTGCCTAGGGTATGGAGGATTGTGCCAGTTGAGGTCTAACCAGGAGAAAAATCACTTTAATTTACTTTGAACAGAAAAAAATTAATCCAGAGAATTAACTTTACAGATGATGAAAGGATAGGATTGCAGAAAGGATGTAGTGCAATAATTTAGAGATTAACAACTCCAGGAAGTGGCCACCAACCCTTGGATTGGAATAACAGGGAGAAGGCAGTGTTTCCAGAGCCCAGAGACTGGAAACACTCAGTAAAGGATGGAACTAGAAAAGGCCTAACCAGTTAGAGCTGAAGCAACAGAGGAATAAAAATGGAATCATTGTCAGAGATTGTGAAACAGAGAGAAGGGGAGGAATATGCTGGCTTTTTCCTGTCTGCTACCATCTGTCTCCCATCTCATTGGGCATGCCCAAGCCAAAGCTGACAAGCAGCTGAGGAAAAACAATGTGAGAGCCCAATCTCCTGTTGACATAGGACAGAATAGGGGAATGCAGGGAATATTTATAAGAGCAAACAGACTAATGATTGACAAAGAGACTCATACAAAATAAGATTGTTTCCACAGACTGCTACTATATAAAATATTTTGAATACCAGGGTGAGATATTTAAACCAAAGAAGAAGCCATTTTAGATTTTTGGGAAGGAGACATACAGAATGAAATTGTTGTTTTAGTAATATGTGGTTAGAAATGGAAAAAGTTTGATCCATGGTGACCAGTTAGGAGGTAGCTACAAATTAAAGATGGCCACAAATTGATATTCTTCCTCTTGGAAAGTGAAGTGTGTTTCCTTTCCCCATGCATGAGTGTTGGCCTTTGAAATCAGGGATGATGTGCCAGATCTGAAACTATCCTTTAAGAAGACTGACAGTTTCCATCTTGGTATCTTGAATCCCTGAATTGCCATATTAAGTTAACCCATTCTACTAACGAGCTCATGCAGAGAAGTCTTCACTGAAGGGCAGGCATAAGGGCCCAGCTGAATTCAGTAGTTTGGCTGTCACTGTACTAGTTAGTTTTCCCATTTTCCAGGACAAAATACCTAAGGCCTCAACTTAAAGGAGATATTTGATTTAACTCACAGTTTCAAAGGTTTCTGTTTGTGATTGGATGCTTTGAAGGCAAAATTATCGTTGGGAAAGGCATGGTGGAGGAAAGCAGGTCACTTCCCGGTGGCTGGGAAGCAGAGCACAGAGTAAGAGTGTCAGAGAGGAAGAGACAAGGCACAAGATAGAGTCCCAAAAGTCACACCCCCATGACACAGCAGACATACTCAGAATTACATTTTACTGATCCTTTAGGTAGCTCTCAAGCCAAACAAGTTGACAACCAAGATGAATCATCACATTCCCCAAGGCACCGGATACGTGAGGGAGCCACCTTAAATACTCAAGACAAGCCCAGCTGCTAGATCAATTCTAGTGGGTGACTCCTGCTGATGCCACATGGAGAAGAATTGCTTGTTGCTGAGGATTACTCAGATTTTGGATCCACAGAGTCATGAAATCTCATAAAATGGTTGTTTTAACTCAGTAACTTTTGGAATATTTGATATGTAGTAACTATTTAAAATGGAACCTATACAATCATATGAATATATTCTATGGTAAGCCCAAATATTGAGAGTTGTAATAGTAGGAATGGAGAAGAAACACACATTTGGGAAAAGATCCTGAGTCCTTTGTATTTATCATATCTTGACAATTGTTTTTCTTAAAGGGCCAGATGGTAAACATGTTTTGGCTTTGTGGGCCATATGAACTCTGTTGCTACTATTCAACTCTATGAGGGCAAAAGAAGCCACAGACCATATGAATGATGTAGCAATAAAACTATACAAAAGTAGTTGGCTGCCTAGGGTTAGCGGTGGGGCATCGATTGCTGACTTCTGGTTATATTGTCTGACATACACAGGAAAATGCAGGTGGGGATATGCTATAGGTAGATGGCAAACAGAAATGGAATTTTGAGAGGTTTCAGGGCTGGAAACATGAATGAAGGACACACAGATGTTCTGGAAGGACTAGGACTCTGGTAAGGCAGTTTCTTACATTGCTTCTGCTTCACTGAGTCTTTCACATATTGTTGGAATCATTGATAAAGACTTTAGTGGGCTGGGGATTTAGCTCAGTGGTTCCGCCACCTGCCTCGAAAGAGCAAGGTCCTGAGTTTGATCCCCAGTACCACAAAAAAAAAAAAAAAAAAAGACTTTAGTGGTCGAGGAATTACTTGAATCTATAAGGTGGCCCCACTAAACCAGAGAATGTATAATCTAGAGACATGCAGAGATCAAAGTCAAACAGATTTTATGATATATTAATAATAGTTCTGGGTCCACTGTCAAATGCTTTCAGATTTGTGAAATTTTTAAATTAACGTGTTTTATTAGTACATTAGACTCTTCTAGAACCATTTTTCCCTAGCGTGGCTAATAACATTATAATTCTTAATTTATAGCACATTCATGATTTATTTGAACAATTATGGGTTTGGCAATATCTCTTGCTCATATTTGAAGAGCATCTACAACATTAATCTCAAAGTATTTATATCTCAAACTATCCTGAAAAGTCTATAGTTATTTCTCATAATTTATGATATTTTGGAAGCATTTTATCATTTTATTTACTATTATGTCGTGGAAAAAGTTGTGACCTTTGAAGAAGTAAAACAAGCAGCTTTTTAGTTCTTCTGCCTATCTGTTAAGTTTATTGATATTTATTTTGGGATTTATAAAAATTCTACCAGTCAGCTGAACAATTTAGATGTACACAGCATGTAAATTCTATTAAACAAGGGCTCCTTTCCCTTTCCTTTTTTGCCCTACATGTGCTTGGCACAGTGATACAACTATTCAGCATAAACACTAATAGTCTGCTAAAAATCTTTAATATAACTAATGGAAGCATGCTAGAAGATTATAGTGAATATTCAGTGGAGTTCTATCCTTTTAAGGAAGAGAATTGTTTGAGCAGTTCTGTTTTGGCCCACACAAAGAGCAACCTGGTTAAGAGGTGAGACCTTTTTATAGTTCCTGAATTTGATAAAATACAGACCTTTTAGCATTTCCTCACAGACCTGTGACCTCAAGCCCTGGCCTTTAGAATTGTTTCTTTCTTAAGAGCAAAATGATTAGTGAGGTCCTTCTATTAGATATGGTAAAAAGGGATTTTAATAATTCTAACTTGCAAGGAATTACCAGGGAGACTCGCTCCTAGACACTAAGACAAATCCATATGAAGCCGACTACATAAGCTCCTGTGCAGGGCTGTCTGTTTAGCTCTAATAGCATTTTCTTTTTTTCATCTTGGTAGCTTGGTTCCTTCCTGGGACACCTGCTCAATGTGAAATGTAATTGTGGGTCTCAGTCCATTTGTGGCTGGCTGAAATTTTCCATCTTCCTATCCAGAAAAATGGTCCATAAGGAAATTAAGTGAAAAGAGTTAGACGTCACACATGGATTCACGTGTAGGTATATGGAAGGCCCAGATAATCTTCCTGTGTGAAAAGTACAATATAAATTCAACTCTGGTCCATTGGTTCATCTACTTTGCCTCTCAGCAGCTCTCTAACACCTGAGGTATCCTGTATCTTGAAGATGGTGCAACTTTAGGGACATCTTTTTACTATTCGAAGCCACTGAATAATTTGAGCTGAGATCGTAACTTGGCTTGAAATTGAGTGTGATTTGCTGCTTCATTTAAACAGGGATGGTATATAAAAATAGTATAGGAAGTACATGTTCTGTGCTTTTTTACATTATGTAAACAGGTCTAGTGTCTCTGTAAATAACAACTAAAGAATAGTCATAATTTAAGAGTAAACAGGTTAGAGGCCTTCAGACCATATATTTACCCAAGAGAGAAAACAGACCACATAATTTATTGTAACTCAAGGCAATATCACTCAAAAGTAATATGAATTTGGATTTCAAAAGTCAATAGGGTCTTTCCCATATAAATTTAAAAGCCACCAAAGATTTCACTGAACTTACTAAATGCACAATTAGTTTCTTGTTACAGACAATTTCTATTGATCCAAATCTGGTTTGTCAGCATGGATTAATCAAAATTGTCAGGGATTAAGTTCTGGATGGCTCAAGGGATCAGTTACTGGGCTAAGAGCCTTTCACCCTCAGGCCACTGATTCCAATACTTACAGGAGTTCTGAGAGGACTAAGTGATAGCTGGTAAGAAAAAGCCAGTACTTTCAACTAAGTACCTTGCATGGATTCATCGTCCTTCATATTCAAAGACATTACCACTTACTGTCTGAGTGTATGTGTAACGTAAAAAGTTATTACATTATCAGTAGTTCTAGTTATTATTCATAGATATGTCCATATTTATAATCTCCTCTGGTAAATGATAGCAGTTGCTATCCTCAAGACCTGCTGTATCTAGTTACAGAACATTTATCTCTGTATGACATTTTCCTGCAATCTAAACTGGTGGATCTTTGGTTGCCCCAAGCTATTGTATATCTTTTGCTTTGTAGAATAAATTGTAGGAACACTGCTTTTCTAGACTCTATGTATGTACATGTCCTTTCTCTGCTTGCCTTTCAGGCATTTTCTAAAGGGTAGGTTATAATGTTCAAATCTTTTCTCACTAATAAAGACTCAAGGTCTAGGTCCTAACCAGTTGCATAGCTTCCCTGGTGCTTCCTGGTTAGAAACATTTGCTCTAAGTCTTCAGGACTCTTTTGCTTCAGTTGGGGCATCCATAGTGATCTATCGGTTAGTACATGTCTACTACTCTGTGGCTACAAGATCTCATCACTCCAGGTCAAAGAAACCTGAAGATCTTCTTCCTTTCAGCCTCATTACATTGAAGCTACTAACAGTTTCATTTATTCAAGGTGAGCCAGGAAACATTATTTGCAAGATGTGATAGTTTCAAGGACAACCCCCCCAAACAAACCCAAACCCCCCAAAATTTCTTGCTTTCTTGTCTTGGTAGAAAAATTAATATGATTTTGCTATAAAGATACTAACCATTCTTTATATAAAGAACCCAAATTTAAAGAGCCAATCGAACACTGAGGAGCTGAAATGAATAGGTACTTCTCAGATGAAAAAGTAGAAATGGCCAATAAATACGTGAAAAAATGTTCAGCATCACTGGCTATTCAAGAAATGCTAATTAAAACACTGAAATTTCACCTCACTCCAGAAAGAATGGCTATCATTAAGAAATCAAACAATAACAAATGCTGGTGAGGCTGTGGGAATGGGGGGGTAGGGTGTCGTGAAGGGGAGAACCCTTCTTCACTGTTGGTGGGAGTGTAAACTGGTATTAACCACTATAGAAATTAGTATGGAGATCTCTCAAAACCTAAAAATAGAAATTCCACTTGACTCAACTATTCCCCCTCTAGGTATCTTCCTGAAAAAGTTAAAGACATCATATTACAGTGATACATGCATATCCATGTTTATAGCAGTACAATTCATAATAGCTAAATCTTGGAAGCAGCCTATATGTCCATCATCAGATGAGTGGATATAGAAAATACTGTATTTTCACACTATGGACTGCTACTCTTCCATAAAGGATAAACTTGAGTATCTTGTAGAAAAATGGGTGCACCTTGAGACCATAATGTTAAGTGAAGTAAATCAGACACACAAGGTTAAATATCTCATGGTTTCTCTTATATGAGAAACTTAATATATAACTAAAGTACAAAATAAAAGACAGACAATAGGAAAAAAAAGAGAGAAAGAAGTTATCATCACGGCCAATGTATTTAAAAGTGTGGTTTGATTTTAGTATAACTGCCTTGTGGGTTTTATATGTTTTTTGGCCTTTTAGTCTGGTTCTTAATCTGTGTTTATGATAATTAACTTGATAAAGACTTACAAAATAAATAAATGAATCTTATGCCAGAAAAAAAAAAAAAAAGATACTTTCCTTTTGTAGGAAAGAAAGAATCCTGGTTACCCTGAATTGGGGAAAAGATATACTAACTATTCTTGTTCATTTTTTGAAGTTTCACTACCTTTTCTTCACTAAAGTATTTTCAATTTCTTATTTTTCTGTGATACTGTATGTTTAAGAAGGCCAACATAAGGACTGGTACCTACAGTGATGCTGTATTGCTACTTATAGTGATGATTCTTACCTATATAGAGAATGGGAAACATCTGGTGCTTTTATCCATTCTCAGAAAGAGGTCATTTTGATTCTGGATGTTCTATAGAAGTCAATATAGTTCTCTACTACTACTCCTGGATCGTTTCCATACAATGAAGCCAGCTTGGTGGAATGTCTCCATGATGGAGGTAATGTGTAAGGGGCGGCCAAGGGAATTGATAGTTTTCTTACTTGTTATCTATATGTCTGTAGCCATTTAAAGTCTCATTGCTGTGGGATTAAAAGGGAAGGCATAGAAAGGTATACTAAAATCAAGCAATGTGCCTTCCTGGACTCCATATGTCAGGAAAATAGTTTAAGAGAGTTATTTTCCAATGAGATTGTTGACTAACTTTCTACAAGCTGATCAGAGTGCTCCAAGTCATAAATCTAGAGATGCAGGAGGGAAGAGAGAGATTCTCTTTTCAAGTAAATGGATAAAGTAGACTTAGCTAGGTGGTTTCCTTTCCAGTCTGGGGAAGGGGAGACAGATAATTATTTGCCTAGAGCTTGGTTCAGGAAGACTCTATGCTGGATTCTCCCTTAGAGGTTCTACTGTTATCCTGGAGACAGGCTGTCACTAAGTAAAAGCACATAATTTCTCCCATAGTGCCCACTTACCTCCCAATTATAGCATCATACAGAGCTTCAGTTTATTGTTTTCCCTCCCAATGGGTAATAAAGGCAGTAACTGTATGCTATTTATCTTTATATCCTCAGAACAAAGATAGAATTTGTCATATTATCTGAACTCAACAAATGTGTAGCAAGTAAGTGAATGAGAGAATACAGAGAAGAACATGAAGTGTTCCACACTTCTTTCTTATCCTATTCTTTCCTTTGGTGATGATTATGTATTAGAAAGCACTTGAATGCTGGATGCTTAATTTGAATCCTGATTCTGACACTTTTTAGCTGTGCAATTTTGAACATGTCCTCATCTATAAAATCAGAATAATACTTGTTTCACTTAGATGTTGTTTCACTTTAGATGTTAAATAACATAGTTCCTGGCAAATGTAAATTACATTATTAGTAGTGTCATTGCCATCAAAGTGTTCTTATGGCCAGCTTGCTGCTGTTGAGGGTACATGGTGGGGGGGGGCACACATATACCAGCAACAGAGTTCTACAATTCTTTTTGGACAACACTAAAGAATTATTAATCCCAATTATTGTTCATTCCCTCTGTGGTTGATTTACCAGGTGGACATATGTGACTTTCCTAATTTAATTTCACTTAGAGAGATTTTTTAGTCAAGAATATTCCATTTTGCTTCTTTTAAGTGGTTGCAGTGTATTTGCGTGTATGTGTGTGTGTGTGTGTTTGTGTGTGTGTTGCGTAGCTGACAGAAGCTATGTTTTAGTACTCAGCAAGCATGGAGGTGGAGAAAGAGGGTGAAAATGTATAAGCATAAAATGGTTTCATTCTAAGGCAGAGAATGAACCTGCATTTCTAGGTGTTAGCTAGAAATGCAAGAGAAAGGAGACAACAATGGACAGAAAGTTCTGCAAGAAGCCTTGTTTTGCAAGAAGAATACAAGAATGGACCTTCTGATGTGTGAATATGTAGGAATCCTAGAGAAGACCAAAGATCTTAGCCTTGGCTCTTTGGCACGCAGGAGCAAAATAATGTGGTAATGTGCAGGGATAGTGAGGACCCATAAACCAACAGAAAGTAATGAAAAAATTCTGGAAAGATTAGATAGTCTCTAGAGCCTAACTTCTCTGGAGGAATATAGTTATTTTATATTTATTAGGTTTTTTTCAGTTAGTATCTTTTACTTAACTTTAGTTTATACCACCTTTTCCCTTTACTTTCTTTGCACTCACAACTCTGCTAAAATAAATTGGTACTCTAGAACTACGTAGGTTCCATTTTTCTTTTGCCATTGGTCAGTTCTAAACAATCAATAAATAAAAGAACCTCACATATTCAGACCTTGCTTTGAAAGATATCTCAAAGATTTACAATATGCTAAACCAGGGGAAAACTTGGGAGTAATCAGCACAATACATTTTTCTCTCCATCATACTCAGTTTTTCAGTCTCCATGTCGATAAAACTTTTTCTCCTTTTTCAAAATGGTTTACAACTTAAATAATTTAATACAACAGTTGTTATATTTTTATTGCAAGCTTATAAAACCTGTGCCATAAGTCTTTTCCATGCAGTATATTACGAAAAAGTGACACTAGAGAAGGAGAACTGATGATTACTAAAACTGTAATTCAATCTTCAAGTTCTGAAGATGTCATAAAAATGTCTTCCGCTTTACTTGCATATGGCAGATACTATCAGGATGCCTCAAATGAACTCTCTCTGGGTATTCAATCTCTCCTTAGGCATTATTTTATATACAATAAAAGTGGGACTTTACAATGCAAATGCAACTGTGATTCAAGCCCAATAGTTCTTTTATCAAATAAGATTCTTTTATGAAGTTTCATCTTAAAATTAATTTTGATATCAATGCCTGTCAAGCTGTGGCAATTGAGCTGAACCAAGTGAGTCTATTCCTCTTTCCTCTGACTTTTGGGAAGTGGTAATTAGAAAAATTGCAGAGATTTTGTACTGTGCTAAAGAAAATTTAACTTGTCACACTACATATTGTCAATCCCATCAAAAACATAAGAATAAATAGCAACATTCTATAAATGCTATTTTTCATATATTTTAAAATCTGCTATGTATTAGTTTTTATCCAGTTGTGTCAGATATCAGGAAATAATTTTCTAATTTTGACTAATTGTTGCTGTGGTCAGAAAGATCCATGAAATTAAGTAATAGATTTCTATGTGTTTATGATTAACAATGTTCTACAAAACTTATGACACTAGCATGGACTGAAATGTATCCCCTCCAATAAAGAGAACAGTTAGCCTCTATACTTTCCTGCCCTTGTTTTCCCTCAGTGCCCTTATCACATCTGTACTGACTTTCTTCTAAAACAAAGAAGCATCCCAGTCACCAAGCCTCTCCTTCATATATCCAACATGCAGTCAATGTACCAATAATTCTGCAAATGAAATTTAGGAGCTGTTTTCTATTAACAGTGTTGGTTTGCTTCCTAAATTTACACACAATGGCTACATTTCTTCAAATCCTTTAGAAGTCTTCTCTGGAAGAAAATAAATTTACTTTTTGAGAGAGGTGGAGGAATTGAACTTTCTACTGCTGCCAAGTGATCAACACCTACAGTTAGGTAATGATGTTTTCCGCGTACTCCCCAGTCTGTGAAAGGGGCAGCAGCTTCTTGTGAATTTCTGCATTTTGTATCTCAGCCAATGCAACCCTGCCCAATTCCACCAGGGCTGAAAGGTCACAGACACTGTGTGAGTGGTGTTTAATTCTCGCTACAACAGGGCTGCTAATCACAAAATATTAGGGTGAATTATGGTGATCATAGCAGCCTGAGCACAGAGATTAAACAATGACGGTGCACAACCACTACTGTGATGGTGACAGCGGAAAGCAGTGTTCGCACAGCCCTGTGGCAATGGATCAGATCAGGATTCTAGAAACCTTTGGTGAAAGATGCTTTGCCCCTTCCAGGACAGCTGTTTCTAAACCAGCTCTATAAGAAAAATAGAACGACAATAACCATTTTAGCAGGTTTTAAGCTATGGAAAGACTCAGAACATTCTCTCCTGGCACACTGAAGCCCTGCAGCCCACAAAGTGGATGTTCATTCCGGAACCCCTGGTTCCTGGTGACTCTGCACCTTGCCAACTGTTAGCTTCTGTCTCCTACAAGACATTGTAGTCTGTCTGTTCTCATTTTGTTCTTCTAACATATCCAACCTCTGTAATGGACTTCATTTTTCCTCAGAAAGTTTGAGAAGCAACAAAGGAGAAGAGGCTATTCCTCGGTGGTTTTAAATCTAAGAAAAAATAATTACATGTTTTAAAAGCAGAAAAATAGATCCTGCGTATGAAGTGTAGTGAAGAGCAGCTAACTCAAATAGTCCCTAATGTTGAGACAGTTAAAAATACCTTGCAAAATGAGTTATTTTCCTTAATCAAAGGAAGCCAAGAGCTCTAGGAGCTGTGACTTGCAAGGGGAAATTGAGCTACTGTCAGTCCCAAAGTTTAGGTATAGAGGGTTTTTTCTTTCTTTCTTTCTTTCTCTTTCTTTCTTTCTTTCTTTCTTTCTTTCTTTCTTTCTTTCTTTCTTTCTTTCTTTCTTTCGAGGAGCATTTGTCAACCAAATTTCTTGAATGTACAGAGGGAGATGTAGCTTATATAAACAACAACAAAAAATTAAGGCTTTAGCTATATTTATAAACTGAACATAGCACACTGAATTTTACTGGGAAGTCAAAAAGTAGTCCTGGAAGACAAAATAAATGAGGTGGTAACATATATTTGGCTCAAATAATGCCATAAAGCAAATAGTCTCATATGTTCCAGCTGAGGTGTCTGGATAGTTTAAAAGATTTTTTTCTTAAAATATGATGCTGTGATCTAATGAGGAGGTAATGAATGTGGTATAATCTCTGACAAAATCTGAATCATGAAGAGAGAGTTCAAAGCTCTTTGGCACAGTTCAATAGAAGAAACCCAGGTGCTTTTTTAAATATTATGTTGTCAAGCCCAGTTGCTGTGAGGTTGTAATGATTCCAAACTAGACCTAGGTGGTTTATCTCGTACACTAGTAGACAACTTAACCCGCCTGGTTGGATAATAGCTTGGCAAGGGCAGTTTGGGGCTAAAAAGTGCTAGACATTAAGTACCTTTAAACTTTCACCTGTCATGAGAACAAGTATATTGTGAAGTTGCATTACTACTTAGGCAAATGGAGATTTAAATGTGTATATCTTTGTTTGGATCTTGAAGAGACAATATTAATAATAATAACCATAATAATGGCCCAAACTAAAATTCTTTAACAAATAAAGGGTATCATATTAGGTTTCTTACATGTATTATTTCATCTAATCCTCACAACATACAGAATCTGCTTTTTTTTTTCTTTTTTGGTACTGGGGATCAAACTCAGGACCTTCCACTTGTGAGGCAGGTGGTAGCACCATTGAGCTAAATCCCCGGCGCCAGAGTCTGCTTTTTGTTGTCACTCCCATTTTACAGATCAGCAAATTGAGGCTTAAAGAAGTTAAATAACCAGCCTTTCTGAATTGGATAAAAATGTAGGCTCTGCTAAGTTTTAGAAACATTCTGAGATAACAAATTGACTTATCCTGCTCTTCTGTGATTATTGGCTCTTAGCAGCAGTGCAGCTTTAGGAATCAATATAGGGCATGCATTCTATAAATGTGCCTCTTAATAAGTTAATAAAACAGAGATATTCTCATTGCCTCTCCGTCAAAGTTTCAGGGGGAAAATGAGAATATTAAATGCAGTAGGATAGGGAAGATCTGCTCCATTTGCTCTGCAATGATAATCTTTTACAAAAGAGGATTTTTATTATTAATTCTATGCCTTCTGGGGATATTATAATTTTCTAGAATGTAGAACTGCCTTAAGCACAGTAATTTGCTGAGCTAGACTGAATCTCAAAATGTTTCAAATGAGCTGATAAACAACTGCATAATTAGCCATTATTAGATCAAGTCTGTATATTACTGATATCCACATGAACAAACCATTGGATAGGCAAATTGTAGATATAGTTTTAAAAACTAAGACCTGTGTTATATTTTTACATGCTTTGTGGCTTGTCCTGTAAAGAATTAAAAATTGTATTTCATGTGCCTTTTTAATAAAGAAATTTAGATTATTATACTAAATAAATCCTTATTGACTTAATCAGTAAATATATACTCCCATGTAAGAATAAAGAAGGATTTGTGTGCTGAATGCAGTTCATGCTCTAAAAATGCCTCGATGGAGGGATTTTTCTTTGCAGTTAAAACTTGCCTCAAATTTATTGCTTGCATGGGTAATGTTCTTTCATTCCCCTTTGAGTTTTAGGTTAAGCCCAGAGTATGAATACATTTGGCCCTGGTTGAAGGGTTTTTGCATGCTCAAATCAGAAAAGGAAAATATGGTCAGTTTTTATGCTTAAACACACACACCTTGTTGAAGTGGTTAGCATTGAGTACAAAATGTATCCATGCTGTACTTAAACCCCTCAGTTTTCAAGGACTTGACACTGGATCATAAAACGTTGCCTTGGCTGGAATTCATGGTGCAGATTTATAGCCTAGGTGTAAGTTGTATGTGTGTGTTTTTAATAATAAAGTCAACTCAGTTTTTGTGAGGAACAGATAAAGACAAGAGGAAATTTCCCAAAAGAAACAGTTTTTAAGCTGGTTTAATTTAAACAAAATTATAGTTCATGTTCTGAACTCAGGATTCACGAAGCTAAAAATATAAAAGTATTAAATCACCTTTGAACAAAAAGGACTACAGTAACAATTCCTCTTACCAAATTAGAGGATTGATGTTTTGTGTTAAATTGTTTAGATGTCCTCTTTGGAGATACAGACCAGTTCATTTCTGAAGGTTCTTTGTAGGTCATTTATTCCTTGACTTTTATCCATTAGTATTTTGATGCCAATTTACAGTTATACAATGGGCACAATGCTATGTGTGAGCTGAGCTGGAGAATGGATTTGTCACAAAGTTTTATTTTTTAAATTTATTTTTATTTTTTTGAGACAGGGTCTCTCTATGTAGTTGGAACTGGCCTTGAACTCACGGCAATTCACCTGCCTCAGCCTCCTAAGTGCTCAGATTACAGGCTTGTGCCACCACCCCGGGTGGTTGTTACTAAATTTTAAAAAAGTGTTTTGACAATTTCAATAGCCTCTGAAATGCATACACCCTTCTTATGCTTCCCATTGTCACTGATCTGTCACTGGTCTTTCACTTGCTGCCAATGCAGTGTTAGGTAAAATTTTATTGACTTGGGTTCAAGTTATGTTTTTATTACAATGATTAGTTATACATACTCTGATTTGCTTTTTAAGTCTTAACCTTAACTTATTTCAACTCTTGCATCTCTGTTCTTATATTGTATTTACATTTTATTCAGGAAGTCCTTTCACTTTATAAGTGAGCATTCAGTGTATTTGCATATTAGCATGATTGCAGAGACAGACAACTTATCCTCAAAATAAAAGAAGCAGGGCAGCTAGACTTCCAATCCAGCAAGGAATGACATTTTTTTTCTCTATATGCTATAAAGAGAAAATAAGATCTTTGGCTCATAAAGTAGCAGCAATAATTGCTTTGTGTTTTTCAAAGGCACTACAAAAGATTTCAACTATTTTAGAATGTTCTGACCTGGTCAGGAACATTTTTCCTTTGTGTATTTAATATTAAAGTCAACTCTACAGTTTGAGGGCCAAGAAAAGACAGTAGGGAATCTTATCTGTATACTTTTTGTCTTTTTTTGTATTTAATTCATAAAACCAACACAGGCATTCTCCCAAATCCAAGAGATCTCATTAGGATTTTATTAATGAGCCATTTAAAAGCACTTCTTCCATAAAAGTAAAATTATATTTGATTTAGAGTAAATCAACTTATATAATTAAGATCTGATTTAAGACTCCACAGCTTAAGCAGATTTCAAATTTGGAATAATACTCTGACGTAGGCCCACAATAAGAATATTTTCCTAATTTGATTAAACTGCCACATAATGTAATGTTATACATGTTATTCAAAATTAAGTAAATATTACAGAAGTATGGGTCATTGTTGGGTTGCAGTCTAATGCATAAATAAGTTAAGAAAAATTTTTCACTAAATTTTATTTCAATTCTTTGTTTTTTCATCACTGATAAACTACAGTTTTGCTCTTCATGAAACATGTAAAGCAGCTTATCTGGCATTTGATTCCTATATGAATTTTCAGGTCAAAAGCTATTTCTCACAATTATTATAACTTTAATAGATATTGAATACTTGAGTTGCACGTTTGATCTGAAAGTATTTTGAAAAGACATTTAAAGTGGATAGTATGTGTGTTTTCACATTATAATACTCAGGGAAAAAATTAAAAATACAATTGATAATACCAATTTTGTGGAATAATCAAAGGATAAAAAAAGTCCAAACAATTTAAGTAAGTTATTTCCTTGCAAATGCAGATAGAAAAATATTGGAAAACAAACTGTCCAAATCATGTTAACAGACCATGCTCATAGCTGTCATTTATTTCATACTTGCACAAGGAAATAAGTAAAAGGTATAGACAAAACGTGAACCTAAATTCTTTTGAACAAATTTCGTAGTCGAGAAATCTGCTTTTGAGTCTCTGTCATCAAAACAGAGTTAAAGATTGTGAATCAAAGACCATGAATCACCCAGAAAAAAATGAAATGACAGTACACAGACAGAGAGAGAGAGAGAGAGAGAGAGAGAGGGAGAGAGAGAGAGAAACTATCACATAGGCTATGGACATCCAGGACTGGAAGCAATAAACTTATGCAAGATATTTGTTTCCACAAATAAATAAAAGCTATTACAGGGTGGGTGGGTATGAGATTTGATTCAATTATTTTACTAAAATGTGCAGTGAGGATAATGATTGTTTGCATTTGTTTTGCTACCATTATACCAACTACATTATCCCTATAAAACATCATATTAAAGTATGATGTTTCTTAAAAGAATTAGGTATAGAATTACCATATGATCCAGAAATGATACTTCTGGATGTATAAATAAATGAACTGAAAGCAGAGACTTGGATAAATACTCAAACATAAATGGTGATAGCAAGTTTATCCACCATATCCTAAAGATGGAAATAACCCAAATATTCATTCACAAATGAATGGATGGAGAAAATGATGTAAACATATAATGGAATATTACCCATCCTTAAAAAAGACCGAAATTCTAACACATTACAACATGAGTGAAGCTTGAAATCATTCTATTTAATGAAATAAAACCAACAAAAAGGACACTATTGTATGATTCCACTTACATGAAATATGCAGAGAAGTCAAAAATTATAGAGAAAGAAAAAAGTAGTTATTAGGGCTGAGGGTGAGGAATGCTGAGTTAGTGTCTAATGGTTGCAGAGTTCCAGTTTGGGATGGTGAAAAATGTATAGAGATGGGTGGTAGTATGTTTGTACAACAATGTAAATGCACTGAATGTTACTAAACAGTATATTTTAAAATGATTAAAATAGTGAATTTTACTACAATAAAAACAATAAATATTCATATTGAGTAACAAAAATTTTATAATAGTCAAGCATTTTAAATAATGTGCAGACCTCTGACATTCACAAAGATAGAAATGGATTAGCTCAGTGGCACCGTGCCTGCCTTACAAGCACAAGGTCCTCAGTTTGATCCCTATCAAAAAAAAAAAAAAAAAAGAGGCATTGAGACCTTTGTGAATTTCCAATTTTATATATATATGGGAATGTTTGTTCTGACTTTAGGCCTTCTCCCTAGTTACTTTTCCATTGACAGTTCTTTCTGCTATGTGCTCCTAACACCAAGGAAACATATTCAACTTTCACTAACTTTACTTCTCCGTGGTCTATAATTATCATATTGGTTAAGACATGAAACTTCTTCCTGAAACAATTTCCTTTTGCTCTGCAAAAGAAAGTTGTGTGAATTACTTTATGTAATGTGAATAATCCAATCTCAAATTCAACATGTCCTATTCAATCTATTGAAAACTTCTATTTTCTAGGACAGAAATATTACTTCCCCAAATTTCTTTCTTTTCTCTTCATTATTAACAGCTTTTTAGCAGCTGATTTTCTCTTTTGAATCATTCTTGTCTTTCATAAGCCTTCATTATAGTTACTATCAAAAACAAATTAAAAAATGAAGATGAATAGTAATAAAAGTGCTAGAAGGTGAGATATAAAAACAAGGCAACTCTCTAAGGTTTTTCATTGGTTGAATGAAAATTCTTTTTTTGGACTTTTTTTCATTAAGTTTATTGGTACATTTTAGGTATACAGTACAGTTACATTCATCATTGGGAACTTGTACCTATACATGATATATCCTGGTTCTTATTTTTTCTCCATTCCCCTGCCCTCCCTTCAACCCCTCCACCCCTCCCTATTTACAAAGACTTTGTTTCCATTTTTTCCTTTTCTCATATTTTTCTCCTTCCCCTCCTTTCCTTTCCCCTCCCCCTCTCACTTCCCCTATCCCATTTAGACCTTATCTTCCTATTTCACATTATCAATTACACATTTTGATCCTTATTTACACTTTTAGTTTCTCACACCAGGGAGGCTATTCAGTATTTACACGTATGTCCTATTTATTTCATTTATGAGTATGGCCTCAATATGCATCCATTTAGCTATAAATGAATCTAGTTTCTCATTCTTTATGGCTAAGTAGTACTTCATTTTATATAAAAAAAAAAAGCCTTCTTTATCCAGTCTCCAGTTGATAGGCAAATGGGCTGTTTCCAAGCTTTAGCTATTACAAACTGTGCCGCTATAAACATGGGTGCACATATATCACTGTGATATGATTCTTTTAATGCTTTTGGGAAGATACCAAGCAGAGGAATAGCTGGGTCAAATGGGACCTGTGATCCTAGTTTTCTGAGGTGTCTCCATATTGATTTCCATAGTGGTTGCACCAGTCCACACTCCCGCCAACAATGGAGAAGGGTTCCTTTCTCCCCACACCCTCGCCATCATTTGTTATTGGTTGATTTCTTGATAGCAGCCATTCTTTGTGGGGTGAGGTGGAATCTCAGTGTTGTTTTCATCTGCATCTCTTGAATGACCAGTGATGTTGAACATTTTTTCATGTATTTATTTGCTGCTTTTACTTCTTTGTCTGAGAAATGTCTGTTCATTTCAGATGCCCATTTTTGAATTGGGTCTTTATATTGGGGGGGGGTGTCTGATTTTAAGTTCTTTATATATTCTAGATAGTAGTCCTTTGTCTGAGGTACAGCTGGTAAAAATTTTTTCCCACAGGGTAGGTTGTCTCTTAGCTCTGTTGTTGGTTTCTCTTGCAGTGCAGAAGCTTTTCAATAAAATGAGATCCCAGTTGTTGATTCTTTCTGCTAGTTCCCGTGCTCCTGAGGTTTTGTTCATAAAGTCTTTTCCTATGCCAATGTCTTCAAGAGTTCTACCTAACTTATCGTCCAGCAAGTTTAGTGTTTTTGTTTTCATATTTGGAGCTGACATTTTGATATCCATTTTTCTGATTCTTATATCTATCTCTTAATTGGCTTGGGCTTCTGGGAAAATGTAGGTACTATCTGATTCCCTAAAATCCCAGCAAACATTAGCTGTTGCTATGATTATCAATTTATATAAAACTTGTTTGCAAACTGAATTGCCAGAGATCTCTAGTTCTCTGCATCCTATCAGATGGCTGATATGGTTCTGAAAGTTTTGCCTGCCACATTCAGCAGAAACCAACAGCCTGAAACACCAGAAGTCAGGGATGAAACAGACCACAGTCTCCAACACTTCCTAACCTCAGACCTCAGAAATAGGTTGAGAACAAAGCTGCCTGAGACCTTCTCCAAGGGCCTTCTTTTGTGAATAGTGTGTTATGATTAGGAGTCAAAGCCCAGCTAAGACGTCACTTTTCTTAATATTCTGCTGAATGAGTTTCACCTTGGGTGTCCCCAGGACTTTGTCAGAGCAGATAGGGGATTCTAGAAGGGTGACTAGATGTCCAGTCTATTTTGGTTCTCCAAATCTCCAGCAGTCTGGTGTATAAAGGTGACTCATTTCCAGCTCCCAAGCTTTTGTGCAGTCCACAACTGGGGACCAGAACATGGTTTTCACTGAAGCAGCACTGACACTTCCTTGTTCTGTGGTTAAGAAAATAGAGTCTGAAATGTAGGTATCCAATATCAAGGTGCTAGTGGGGACATGCTTCCTCTGAAGGGTCTCTTCCTTGCTTCTTCCTAATTTCTGGTCACTGGTGGCAATCCTTGACATTCCTTGGTTTGTAGCTGCATTGCTCCAGTCATTACCTCCACCTTTACATGACTCTCTTCTCTTCATTTGCATATCTCCAAGTCTTTCTCTCTCCTTTTTTTTTTTTTTTTGCATAAATTATTTTATTGGTACATTTTAGATATACAATACATTTACATTTATCATTGGGTGCTTGTGCCTGTACATGATGTATCTTGGTTCTTATTTTTTCCCCATTACCTGTGTGCCCTTCACCCCTCCACCCTTCCCTATTCTTTCTCTTTTTCTGAGAACACTTGCCTTAGGGCACAGTCCAGTCCAATAAGTCTCCATCTTAAATATATTGGCAAAAATCTCTGTTTCAAAGAAGTGATAGATTTCCCTCACCTTAAAATGGCTGCTACATATAATGGCTGCCTTCTCCTTCGAATGAAAATTCTTAAAAATATACATGACTCCAATTTCAGAAAATGTACACATCATTAATGTGGATTTATACTTACAAAGCTGAAGAACAGTGAAACATAGTATATACTGTATAACTTTAAATAAGAAAATACATATTATGCATCTTTAGTGTGTTAGAATCAACATAAAAGATAATCAGAGTTGAATGTACCAAAGCTGACACACAAGGAGGCGCTACATAGCTAAGAAGAAAGTTAGGGGGCCTTTCCAACCAGAAATTAAAAGAATAGAGGGAGGGGAAGAGGAGGAAGGACAATAAACAGGCAAGATTTTGAGTATAGGTTTGGGGATGGTTCATTAAATGGCTGTTAATGCCAATGGTTATTATGTCCAGGTTCCATGGTACTCATACTCATATTGAGAAACTTGGTTTCGAACAAGTCTGACTGAGGTACATAAGATTCCCGTGGGCTGTGGAGGTTCATTCAATAGATGTTTTAAGCATATGTACATACTTGAAATTTTAATGGGTTTCTTATAAGAGAAGTCCCCTGAGAAAAATAAAAATAAACATTAATATTTAATCTATGATTTCTGTGGATCTACACATTTTAAAAATAAAAATACTGATAGATAACAGTGGGAAAGTAGGTTGAGGGTTATACATGCTCTAAAAATGATATGAAGGATTATTTCTAGGATCTTCCTAAGGGAGTTTCTAAAGTCAGTTCTCTCTTTGGACCGATTTGTATAATGAAGTTCCCTGGTAGGAAAAGCCATGCAGAGTCTACTCAGTGGACTAACATGACCTATTGGAATAGCAGCAGTTATGTGAGGGTTTGGTAATCTTTCTGCTCCTCGAGCAATACATGAAGTTCCAGGGTGTCATTCTGCCTTGTACAGTAATTTTATTTGCATGTGTACATCATTGCCTTACTTTCAGCTTCTTGAGCTTGTGTCTATGTAGCACAGATGCTCATGTAATACTAGTTGAATGAATAAGCCAAAGAGATGGCATTTTTCTTCTCTTAATTCAACTGTAAATAGTAGATGCTGACCTATTTGTTCTCTTGGAATAGAAACAAAAAAGTATACTCTGGATATTTTTGAACGGAGGGGAACGGTGTGATGAATTTCAAAGAGGGAGATTCTACAATTAGATAAGCAACAAAATGTAAACTTTTTTAAACTGGAGAGTTAGAGGGAAAAAGCAGTGAAAGTTGCAACATTGGCATTAAGGAAATGGCTTTATCAAGAAAGATAAGAAATGCTTTATAAAGGGAAGCTTCCATGTGAACAAAAAAGGAATCTACTCTTTTGTCAACTTTTTATGTGTGATCAATAGATTAAAAAAAAACTATCATAAGGAAAAATGAGTAAAACTCTAGAGATGAAAACATTTCATTTTACTAATTTAATTTAAAACTTTTAAGAGAATGAATTAAGGTATTATTTCCCCATTAAAGAATGTTCCCATTTTAAGACTGGGAAAATAGGTTTGTCTTGATACATGGTAAATGATTCCTGTTGCTATAGCCATTAGAATTCCTTCATTTTTCCTAAGTGGGTAATTATTACTTAAAATAGCTCTTTCAGAGTGATTATTATAAAATACAACTCTCTTCTATTGACCTACTGCTTTATTTATCTCCTGTTAAAAGATCTTTAGAAATGTTTCTGTCACTAATGGACAAATTCCATTTTACAGATACATCCATCAGTTGCCAAGACTAATTCTGATCTGTCTAAAGGATAACCATTTAAGGTCACTAATTCAAATACTAAATGCTGTCAAAGACATCATATCTCCAGGCCTATTATTTTTTTTTCTTGGTGGAAGACAATAAATGAGACCTCACTGGATGGTTTTTCTCTTGCCTTCAGACTGGAGATAAAAAATATATTATTTGAGAAATGCTTCCAGGAGGCTTATAAGGATCAATGTAGATATTATGAAATAACAAAGTTTTTTTTGGTACCGGGGATTGAACTTGGGTCCTTGCGCTTGTGCAGCAGGCAGCGAAACCACTGAGCTAAATCCCTGGCCCCTGAAATAACAAAGTATTATGAATCTCTTTGAGGAAGAGGGGAGCTCATTAAAAAGAAAAATATATTATTGGAGCAACAGAACCCAAATGAGTATTTAAGGAAAAAAGAATGATAAGATATTTCTTATATCTAAGCAGCATTTTTCAGAAGGATGTAAGTTAATTTGTTGCTCTGATTATAACTATTTCCTATGCAATTAAGATGAAAATAGAATTTATCTTTTTTCATAAAGGTAATATTAGCAAGGCAAAAAATTATTTTTAGAAAAATGTTATGTAGATTATAAGCCTCTTGAAGGAAGGGAATTCCTGAATGCTTCAAGCTTACAAATGTGCTGAGTTCCAAAAGCATCCTGAGGAAGAGTGAAACTTAAAATACATTTTTCCACATAAAAAGGTATTATGGAGAATGCTAGGGTTGGCGAGTCATTTAATCCACCAAGAGCATAAACATCACATATCTGAAATGAGTGAGGAGCAGAAAAAAAATGCTACAGCAGTAAAACCAAAGAGAGAAATCATAAAAGTGAATAAAAAGTCAAAATTTTCTTGTCTCTCAGTTTGCAAGGAGAAATAGATATTTGGAGATCGTCACAGAGAGGCTTATATTCTCAAGGAATTTTAAAGCTGATGACCTATAAAATATCATGTACAAATGCCCTTCAAAACATATTTTTACTCCTCATTATAAAATACTTTGATGACACTCTTTCAATGCTTATCAGTCAAGATTAAACTAATACTTTAAAATTAAGAAATGAGATGCTGAGGAGAAACAAAGGAAACTCAGGTGAACTGGATTATAAAGATAAAAATATTGTAAAACACATTAATCTAGCACTCCCTGTGCTCCAGACACTGAGGACACAGATTTAGATGAAAACATATCCCTGTCCTCCAGAAACTTCAAGTGTAGTGTGAGGAGTCAAATTCATTACAATAACTGCAACCGTCATTCTAAAGACAATTTAAAAAAGGAAACTGGGCACAGTGGGGTCAAAACGAAAGTAGTCAGAGCCTCTTGTGGGAGTTAGGGAGGACTTGTGGATTTTTACAGAGGTACTTTGTAGGCCAGGGCTGGTGCAAGGAAGGGCTTCTGTCATTGCCATGAGAAGCTGCCTCCTGCCTACAGACCATTAGAATCGTGAGGGGGACTTTATTAAGCAAGGGAAGAACATGATGAGACAGGAAGATCACTGTGGCCACATAGGGAGGATAGATTGCAAATGTGAAATACAGGTAGCAAAGAAATTTGTTAGGAAACTGTGAGGGAGTGGGAGTTGGGCATACATCAAAGGCTAATTATACAGAGTGTATAGAGCCATATGGTCTGTACTAGTCCTTGAGAAGGACCTCAAATTTAGACTTGTGATGTGGTTTTTTACTAAGGTTATCTACACTGTTGCTGTGATTCAGTGTCAGCACTGAATTTTAAAAATATGGTAGAAATTTTGTAACCTTGTTTTAACATTTCTTTTATTTTTAATACACTGGAAGCTTCTATAGTGGAAAGGATCCAATAATGGTGCAGGGATCTCCAATAGAAAAGCCTGCTACCTTCCTGTCCCCAGTTTGTGTGCCATCTTCTTGAAGGAAAAGAATGTCAGAGAGAGAGAAGAGAAGACATTTAGGAAGTTTCCACAACTGGCACCAATTTAAGTTTGCTGCAGCTGGGTGAGGAGAGCATGCTTTCCTCCTGAGGTTTTGATATTTGGAAGGTGGGTGTTCATCGCTCGGGAGTGTCTGAACTATTATTAAATCATTCTTCATTTATAGCTGAAGGTACTAGATTTGCAATGTTTAGTAAAAGATATGCTTCTCTTAATTACTTTCAATTTTCCTGTCATAGAAGTTTGACTTTAAGAAATGACCCAAGGTTAATTATTTTTAAAATAAATTATCAAAAGTGCCTTATTGCTCTCATATTTACGTCTCTGGTGTTACACTTTCTAGTGCCTTATGAAAAGCACTGCAATCTTTTGCAAAACAAAGCATATTGTAGTTGTTGACTACAGGAAATGAAATATATTTTTAATTCTTGCTTTCTAAACATATTTGATTAGATATTGTTGGAAGGAGGACAAGACATGTGGCAAGGTTAGTTAAGAACTATTTATTTCCAAGTAATTATAGCACATTAACTCTGATAAAGTAAATGAGAGCACAGAAGATTTGAAGAGAGTTAAATTTTGAAGATTTTATAAAAAAGCATTCATTCATACATGCAATTAATTTATTAGCACTTTGATAAATAATTGAAATATAATTAATTAAAATAATTAAAATTCTATTATTCCACAAGGTCTATAAATCTTCTATTTCCAAAGAAAAATATACCTTTGGTTACCAATTGACATGGTTTTAAGACCAAACTTGATTGAAATAAAATATCACAATTTAATCTTATATTAAATTAAGAATCTAAATAAATCTAATTTATCCCTTTCAGTTCAATTGTCCTTGACAAGTAGAAAACCACAAAAATATGTTTGTTTTCAGAAGGGAAAGCACTTTTTCCTTTTAGGGTATGATGAAAGTTTTATCCATGTGGAGAAAACGATAAAAATAATAGAAATATTATGCTATTAAAATGAAGGGCGAGGTCTCCATATTTTTAAAGTTAGACAATTCACACAAGCCAAGAGCATAGAAAAGCTGTCTCTCTTCTGGAGCACTTACACATTTAAATCCAGTGCTCTGAGCCTGTGGGAAGGGACCATTTTCTTCTGTGTTTTTCTGCCTCTCCACTAGACAGCTTTTAAACAGCACCAGCCTGGAGAAGAGCAGCAAAACAAGCCACTAGCTGTATGCTAACTACTGCTCTGAGGCTAAGAGGATCTGAGTCTTTGAGAGCAGTCAGTTTACAGCTCTCTCATTGCTGGATCAAGCTTAGTATGGCTCTAATAGTTGTCAGTGAAACATGATTACATTGGGTGGATGCAAAGTTGGACACACTGACTGACAGAATGCATAGCAAGCTCAAGATTCTTCTTTTAATATTTGAATTGGAATTTGTTCAGTAGTAGTTACTACCTTGTTTCAGAGACTTCTTACTGTTTCCTTCAGTGGGCATCAATTTCTTGACCTAGAATTTTGTAAGGAAGATGCTCTAGGGTCAGCTGTGAAGCAAATTCTTTTCATTGTTGTGTTGATTTCACCAGACTTTTGAGGGTGGGCTGGGGAGGTGAGGGAATTGTTACTATCAAATAGAACTGCCTTAGCTTTTTGGATTTGCTTTGTTGGCAAGGAAAACTCATAGCTTTTTTTTGTTTTTGGTACCGGGGATCAAACTCAGGACCTTGCACTTGCGAGGCAGGCAGCGGAACCACTGAGCTAAATCCCCAGCCTATATCTTTCTTAATAGGAACAGTGAAGCAATTGGTTATTGTACCCACACCTAACCATTGTGTGATCCCAATTTTGTAACATAAATTTTCATTTTTTTCTATTTTTTAAAAAATTGAGGTCAATATTATGTCTTGTTCAATTTAGAACAGAAAATAGAATTGTCGCATGTCATCTTTGAATATATTGCCTTTAACTTTGCATCAAACTAGAAAAAAAAGCATCCAAAGTGGTTGCAGAGAAACTGGCTGTGAGTAGTCACTGGTGTGTAGTCACAGTTCTCCAATTGGCTTCTAGCAGCTGACCTTCCTTCCATTGCTTCTTTTGTCATATGAGAAACCCAGCAGAAGAAAGTGACCAGAGGAATTTGCAGTTTTGTGATGAACATTTCATAAGTGTATATTAAACATCTATCCATCAGGGAGGGAAAGGATAATTTACTTTTGGGTATTCTACTCATTGGATATTCTAAATGTCAAGTTTTCCATAACAGAAAAACAGACTCACATGTGCCAAGAATAGTTCCACGTTTAAAGATTTTTTTCTCGTGAGTAACATTCACTGGCCTCAGCCCATCTTTACATTAAAAAAAAAAATCCGGTTCTAAATATAGATTCTATAAAGACTAAGAATTATAAATAAAAGTTGAACTATGGGAAACTAAACAACTTTTTAAAATGTTACTATTTACAAGAGACATTTGCATTCAGATCTTTTCTGAATTTAGATCTCTGGCATTCCTTTCTTGCTTTCTAGCATTGTTCCAATGTCAGATCTGTTCTGTGGGTAGAAAAATGCCAAGTTCAAGAAAGATTCTACTGCACAAAGAACTATTTACTGAGATACATGCAATGGTTAACTATGAAGTAAACAGATGTAACATGCCTTTAATATAGGTTTTGACCAAAAAAATGAGACTAACTTGTCTTTAGCATCCTCATGCTGTGGAATTCACTGATAATGCCTTTGCTATATTTTGTAGGACAGTGCCTTTCATGGTTTTGGAAACACATAATTCTCTTAGCTTAGCCTTACATTTCACCCTCACATATGACTTTGCACTGTCTTTCAAAAGGTGAAGCTTCTTTTACTCTAATTTTTAACTGAGAAAGCCTTTTCATACTAATACGCAAGTTTCCTGTATTCTACCAATACTCATGACTTGTGTCACTCTTTGTCTGCCAGGTTGGAAACGTTGTCATTTTGACTCTTTCATCTACTTCATAAAATTCTTGCAACTTCTTTAAGTCCTTCAACTATAGATTCCACTTTCATTGTCACATTCTCTCTTCTAGGACAGTCAATCTCCAATTTTAGCGTGCTTATAAGAGAAACTCATTATGTTCTTGGTTCTATTCTCAGATGATTCAGTGAGTTTTAGGAAAGACACAAGGAACTGAATTTTAATAAGTTGCATAAATACAGCCCATGGTCCATAGTTTGAGTAACTATTCTGCAGCTTTAAAATTTCTACTTGGTCTTATAAAACTATTGCCAAGCAAAGCATCCTACAGAGTATATCATGTTCGTTCATTAATTTATGTCTTTAGCTATTTATTGAGTAACTCCTGGTTTTCAATACTGTTCTAGGTTTTGGGTTTATAGCAGTCAACAAAGCAAACATCCCTGTGTTCATGGCGTTCATAGTCTATGTTTCCTCAGGTTTAAGAGGGTGTTTCTATAACTTAATAGATCAATTCAAATTATCTCAGGCTGACGTTGGCAATCTTGCTCATCTTACCATCTTACCTGACTCTCTTCATCAAGGACACTCCCCTCTAGTCAGGTAACTCTCTCTTACTATTGCATAGCCTTTCTGGCACCATGCAAGTCAGGTTCCCTCTGGTTTTTGGTCCTATTATTCCCCATTAGAAAGATTGTACAGCGCGTGGATAGGTGATAGAGAAGGGAATGCAATGTTTGTTCATTCCCTAGACAAATATTTATTGACAGCCAAATTCTGTTCTAGATGTGGGGGAATTAGCAGGGAACAAACAGAAATTCCAGACAAACGCCATGCAAGGTGTGCTGATAGTGACTTTGCAACTACTTTATATTAAGGAGTCAGGGAATTCAGTGACATTTAGGTTGAAAGTTGAATGACAAAATATTGGCCAAGCAAGGTTCAAAAGGAAGGGCATCATAGAAGGAATAGTAGTATAAATGTTGTTAATGCTGTCAGGTGAAAATGTGTGTAAGGAGACTATAAATAAAGCCAGTGTGGCTGGTGCACGGAAAGAGATGACACAGTGATAAAGGGTCAGAGAGGGCCACATGGGCCAGATGAAACCGGGGCAAGAATATAGATTCTATTATAAGTAGAACAAAACACAACTGGAGGGTTTTAGCAGGGTGTAATAGGATCTTATTTGTTTTAACAAAGCTCTCTATCGCTGCTGGAGAGAAACTAGAGTGCAGAAGAAGGGCCCAGGTAGGAGCTACTGTGGCGGCCCAGTTGCATGAGATTGCTGTTTCGGATAGGGAAGTAGACCCAGGACCCAGAAATGGCAGGTGTTAGGAAAGTGGTGTCAGGGGCTTGGCGACAGGTTGGATACAGCGGTAAAAGACAAGGGTCAAAGATCATTCCTAAATTCTGAGCTTGAGTAACTTGTCGGCTGGTGATACCTTTACTGATCTAAAGAAGTTCAGGAGAGAGAGAAAGAGAGAGAGAGCGATCAAAGTTCAAATGGTGGCTGATGTGAGTGAATAGGAGGTTCAGTGACAAGTGTCCAAAAGGCTTACAAGGAGAGATGAATTTGAACACCCTACTGAGAGAGGCCTATGTTTGTTCCAAAAGTTGAAAATAATGACCTGTGTTTGAATCTTACAAACAAATTGACTTGGGAAAGGATCTGGGTTGGAAGAGAATAGACTTTTAAGTCTACCTCTGGTCCTTCCCTCTGCTGCTAGAAAAAGAGCTAGCATGTGTGTGTGGGTGGGGGGGCACTGTACATGGACATGTGTGTAAATAACAACCATGTCTGTATTTTGGTCATGGAAGTGAATTAGTCACCATATAAAAAACTGGCAACCATTTGTATTAGTAGGACCATCTTACAGGATACTTGATAAAAATGATAGATTTTAACACTTTCAGAGTTTCACATACTGTTTCATGCAGTAGGACATTTTAAGTCATTCTCATGAATTCTATTATATGGATAGGATATTTGTAAGGAGTATCTTTATCATAAGATGGGAGAAAAATTGTTCTTTTTTTATTTTTATTTTTATTTGGTATTGGGGATCAAACTCTGGTCCTTGTGCTTGTACAGCAGGCGGCAAAACCACCAAGCTAAATCCCCAGCCCAAATTGTTGTTCTTTATGATAAAAATTTTCTATTTTACATGAATTTTTTTTTCTAATTGAATTTCTTGCTTCCCATGTGACAGGCTAGATCAATAAGTCCACTCCATTTATAGCTTAGAAAATCTAGACAGGGAAGATCATCAAAGAGAAAGCAAGTAATGAAGAAAATTGATGAGTTTACTTATTCTGTTTTCCTTTATTCATTTTCTACTTCCCTTGTTTTCACTGAAACATGACCAATGAAGTTAAATGAGTCAGTACAATTTTTTTCCCAAAGAACCAAATTTTGGCTCAACTGTGTCAATTATAAAAGCAGCTGTTTCTTTCCTATGTCAGCCATTTTCTGAATAAGTGATATTTTGGGGAAGATGGAGGCAAGCTGAGTAATTTTGCCTTAGTCAATGGTTGGCATTATCATCAAATAGGAAGCAAATTAGTCACTGTGAATGAATTAATATCTTGCAGAAACAGTTATTTATGTCCTGAGTGATAAACTTGGGAACTGTTAATCAGTGCTCTGACAGAATTTGTAAATGAGATCAATGCATCACTGTTTGGGATCTTCCAGGAATGATGGAGGACAGGAGAGCTGCCAAAAGACTGGATTCACTTGTTTACTTGCTCTTTTTTTCCTTCACTCCCCTTTCCTCCCTTCCTCTCCCTTCTTCCTTGATTCCCCTCCCCTCTTCCTCCCTTCCTCCTTTCCTTTCATTTCTTCAGTGCTGTGAGGGATATCCTTAAGAAGACCATGTTACTCCAGCTTTTACAATTTAATGAGGAAAATAAATAGTCCAAAGAAGAACTATGTATGGGCTGGAGATGGAATTCAGTTACACAACACTTGTCTAGCATGCACAAGGCCCTGGCTTTGATCCACAGCACTTTAAAAAAAAACTATATGTTTAGGAAGTTGTGACCACATTGGTGTGTTGGTGCATAAAGTATGTGGTAGAAAAAATATTTAGAGAGGAGGATAGGCACAGCAGTAAACTAAACTGTATTACAGAACATGGTTCTGGCCTATTCTTGAGCAGGATGAATTTTCTTAGCTTGTTATCTGTCCACTCATTCATATACTGAATATTTGTTACATAAAGGATTTTAAACCAGCACAAAAAAAACCTACATAGACCCACTAAAAATGAAGTTAAAAGAAGAGAAAAATAAGGAAGAAAATATAATGGAGAAACAAGGCCAACTGAGTAGAATCTTGGTAGATGCTAGAACTATTTTACATCTTTGTGTGCAAATTAAAGAACCAAAGAATGAGAGAAGGCCATACTAACTCCTTGAGTGAGCTGAAATTTTACTCACTGGAAAGGCTAGGATTTTCCAAAATAATGATTTTTGAAGCCATTTAATCAGAAGAACAGATGGGTGATAGAAGTCCTGATGTCTTATTTCTTATAGCACAGTTGATATGGTTTTAGCTTTAAAAAATTTAAAGGAGATGTAACCACATGTCCCCCTTAACCAAAACATAATCTTAATAAAGCACCCAAATAGTCAATAATTCTATTGCCTGAATATTTGCCAGGATGACTTATGCCATTTATACCAGTCTAACTAAATAAGCTAACTTGCTGGGTTTTCTTGTTATTTTTAAACCAATTAAAAGATGAAGCTACCTAATAAATATAATAATTTTAGTTTCAGAATGTTTGACATGTAGCCCTTCTTTTTGACAGTGATTAACTAGAGGGGAGTTGCCTGCTCAGGCTACTCTAAATTTGCAAGACTTGAATCAGTTAAACATTCTCTATTATAAGGAAATTTTAATTATGTATACTCAGATATCCTTATAAGATTATAGAATCAAGTTAAAAAGACAAGCTTCCAGACCATAATCCTTGTAGAAGTTAACTGCTGTGTTAAAAGATCGTCCCAAGCAACCATAAATTTATGTCAGTAACCTAACTTTATTTATTTATTTATTTATTTATTTATTTATTTATTTATTTATTGGTGCCAGGGATCGAACTCAGGACCTTGTGTTTGTGAGTCAGGCGCCAGAATTACTGAGCCAAATCCCTGGCCTACCTAACTTCATTTTTGTGTAAACATTAATGAGATAGGGTGATAAGAGTGGCCTATGTTGAGTTCACGTTTCTTGGCCCATAACCAATTCTTATATGCAGAGGCTAAAGTTAATAAAAGCTGCACATGATCCAAAAGTGCTCCCAATGTGTGTTTCCAGGAAGTGGTAAAAAGCATGATATGTGGTGAAAGTCTATAGCACAATAGCTGGGTCTAAGTGCCACCAGATCCTCATGAAAAAATTGTCTCGAGTAACAAAGACTAATAATGGGTCAGAGATGTGGCTTGTGTATGAATTAGATGAACTGTCAATTGGCCTAATAAACCTATGATTTGGGGGAACAAAAATGAGCATTTTTGAAAATGGAATAAATGATAGGCAGACTCCAACCAGGATGTATTGTGCCCAGAGTCACAAAATGTTTACAACAGCTGTTAAAGAGGAGAGACAACAGGTCAGAAAAGTCACTGAATAACTCTGAGGGCAAAATGTCTTAACTAGGGCTTTTATTGGTTTATATTTTCAATCAGTTGTGTAGGATGAGGCGTAATCAATAGAAGCTGAGGCAACTAACTATGTTGTAAGGTGATGTGAATTGAGTCTCTAACAGTTGAGCCTCCATAACTTTTGCCCTGCACTCACTTCATACCTATAAGAACTCTGTCAAGAATCCTTTCTGACTGTTTGATGAAATATAATGGCAAGCCTCTAGTCCTCTTTCAGGTCTTATTAGAACCAACATTTTCTGTGTTAGTAAAACATATTAAGCTTTAAAAGATTTAAATTTTATAAAGCCATAGTCTATATAAAAGAACTTTTTATGTTTAGTTTTGTTCTCTTTTTAAGTTTGTCAGCAAACTTTCTCAAGCTAGGTATTAGAAAAGTTAAAAGTGGGACCTGTATTTGCTATGAAATATTTTGGGGTTTTTCTGGTAAAACTGGTTTTGAATTCTACTATTCTATGGAAGGGATCAGCTTCACCCTGAAGCTGCGAAGGCTGAGATTTAACTGGTTCTTACTAAATTGAAAGAGACTGAACTGGTCTTCAGTGACAGTTGAAAGCCCCCCTGCCCACCAGTTGTTAGTTTTATAAAGCATTTAAGTGATTTAACCTCATTACTCTGATCAATTTTTGTACCCTTTCTCATCAACTACTTATTGCTACTTTTTAAAATTGCAAATTAGTCTGGCTAAATAAATGTATATATTATGACTGTTCTTGATAGTTTTCCTTTATATGCTATTGATCATCCAAGTGCAACAAAGTGGTAATATTGGAGAGAAACCTATTCTCTTATCAAAACTAGTGAAACTGTTTATACTTTTTAAGATACAGTACTTTCAGTAAAACTAATTAAAATCTATGAGCATTTTTTTCAAAAATCTCAAAATTCCCATTTATTTTCATAAGTTCTTTTTTCTAGTCTTGATAATATGTTTGAGTCGAGAACAAACCAATCACTCAACCAAAGCAATGACTCATTTTGCAAACATAAACATAAGCAAAAACAAAGATTAAAATAAAACAAAACAAAATTTGTAAGTAGTGACTTTTGAAAATTGATACAAATGGCTTCAATGAAATTTATCACATATTATTTTTATCCTGCTAGTTAAAAGAAAGGATAAAAGATCACTGTCTAGATTACTAAAATCATGTATACAAAGAGATCATTTATTTCTTTAATGCTTAAAGTCTTCCTCCCTCTGATATCAGCCCTATGATTCAAATTGGAAGAGAAGCTTTCCTAAAAGTTGTCATTGGAGGTGTATGAAATGTACAGATTACATTTCTTTGGAAGTCTGCAAGAGAAAAATGTGTGACAGTTTATATTTGCTCTGAAAGTATGAGAAACCTATCAGTAACAGTGAGCGTGTGGCATGGACTTCAACACACACATGCACATCAAACCACCACACCTCAGAAAGAGCCATAAAATTTTATCTTCAACTTATGACAATTATTTTTCAGAATCTCATTCTTCCTAGGTACCATGAGAAACTAAAATGTATAAAATTGAGGATACTATGCCAGTAAAATTTATATGTCAACATGGTTTCCAGTTGTTTGGTCAAATAAAGTCTATGCACTAATGTGAAGAAAGCTTTTAGATATGGTTAACACTATAAGCAGTAGACTTTGAATTACCATGTGAGCCAGCCTCTCTCTCTCCCTCTCTCTCTCTCTCAAAAGATTTATATCTATATTCCTATATTCCTCTGTTTCACAGGAGAACTACTAATAGAATTATTATTGCCCAAATAATTTAAATAATATTTAAAAATAGATATTATCTTGATTACATCTGAAATAAGGTAATTTGATATTTTCATTTTGAGGAAACATCAATACTTTTATTTACATTTATCCAAAAATTTTTTTTCTTTTAACCTACATTGATAAAGAAAACTTTAAAAGTTCAAAAGGATTTATTCTTTCTACCCAACATGCCTTTTGCTTGGGTTTCTTTTCCCAGTCCCTACCATTTCCTATTCAGCCCAGGAATGAGTCATCTCTAACATAAACTTCATTTTTCTGAAATATGAGATCAGTGAAGAACTTTATCAACATTCAAACTGATTTTAAACCTCCCTTTCAGTGACCATCAGCACTAGATTCTGCTTTACTAATGTTTCCCTCAGTGATTGTTTTCTGTTATGTTAAAAATTTATATTTAACTGATACTTTTTAAAAATGTGAGCTGGAATGGTTTTGAACTAAGCTCAGAGACATTGGCTCAGTTACCATAAGGCTATCTTAAGATTTGCTTTATCTTCTTTAAAACAAGACCTCTTCATAGTGCTTAGGATAAAATTGTATTTTCATTTTCTTCTTTAGGCTCCAAGTAACTGATTTTACCTAAAACTTTTTTTTCCCCAAAGAACTGGAAATAGCTAATTAAAAACAAAGGTGTCCATGATCAAGAGGCCCAAATTTCTTCCTAAGGTAATAAACATGTTTCACAATAAATCTTGATGAGGGTTTTTCAAAGAAAGATGAAAAATTGCAAACTACAAAATTACTCTTCTGTTGTTGCTTACATAGGATTTACTCCTAATTCAATTTATCACACGGATTACCTTCATAAACAGTTACCCAAATCACCTTACTTGAATTCAGTGGCACTGGTATTCAAACATTTTCCTTTATATGGAATTAACTGAGTCTTCTATCACCTGACTGAACCAACTAAAGTCATTTCTCTTGAAGACATCAACAGCCCAAGGAAAAAAAGTTTTCTCCCTAGGGCCATGGGAGGACTTTTACTCTGCACTTGAAAATGTTTGCTCTGTTCCAAGAAGATATTAAGATCAGTTGACTGACAACAGGAAAAATTTTCCTGGCAGAGAAAGAAGCCAGAGGAAATTCATATGCAGACAAAATTTTAACTATCAGGCTGTGTGTATCCCCCATGTCTATTCTAATATGCCAAGTTAGGATAAATCAAATGTGCTCTAAATATAGTAGATAAAAATTGTGATTTTGCAATAATTTGGGAGTTTTGCAGAATATCCATCTTATTGTATCTTTTCCCAGTGCTATTTATTATTGGGAAAAATTATTATTGGGAAAAGTTTAAAACATGCACTACTCAAGAAAAAAAAAAGAGAAAACATTCTTAAAAATTCTGCATTTTAAAAGTGTTATAAAGAAGGCTGAGGATTTAGCTCAGTGGTTCCACCGCCTGCCTCGCAAGCTCAAAGATCAGAGTTCGATACCTGGTACCAAAAAAACAAAACAACCCCCCCTCCAAAAAAAACAAAAAGCATTATAAAGATACAACAGTTTTGCTGAAAGTGTTAGTGTGAGTTTAGGGACTGACATGCTTGGAAGGTGTTTGAAACAAGGAGGGAAAGCAGGTCAGTGGATGGAGCGAGGTGCCTGGTGGGTGTGTCTGCATGCCAGCTGGTCACCCTTCACGGGAAACATCAGGACTGAAGTGTCCTTGCTCAGGATGTGGGGCACGTGTCTACACAGCTTGCCTTTATCCTTAGGGCTGGAAATCTCTTCCAGATTGGGAACCAGACTCCAGGAACAAATTCAGAGGACCCAGCACACATGAGAGCACTGTTGGAGTTAAGTCAGCAAATAAAGGTTCAGAGCCTTCAGGACATACCAGTTTGGGTTTTATAGAAACTGTGCTCCATGTGAAATTAGTAGAACAACAGTGTGTAGACATCATCTCGAATCCAGGCTCTAATTAATATTATAAAAATCTCTCAAAGAGTGCAGGAAACTGATTTCTGAGAGGAAGAGGAGCAGATGGTTGACAAACTTCTCTTCAAATTTTAGGCCATTTTTATCACCTCCTTGATTACTGCTGGGACCTCACCTTCTCCCTGGTCTAAGACCTCCAAACTAGGGCTTTAGCTTAGCTGTCTTCCCTTTGTTGAGCCTTGTTTTTTTTTTTTCTTATTGTGAGATTTCACAGGCAATATGAAGGATATAAATGAAAATTCAAAATGAAGGCACTCATGGTATCTATGCTTGGTCTACAGCAATATAAGGAGAATGTGATTGGGTTTTACCTTCATTCTTTCCTGAAGAAGGCTCATTTTGAGAACCACTGAAGAACTATTTTAACTTAAATTTGATAAATGGAACAACTAAAGATAGTAACAGCAGGGGCCGGAGATTTAGCCCAGTGGTTCCGCTGCCTGCCTTGCATGCAAGGACCCGAGTTCGATCCCTGGTACAAAAAAAAAAAAAAAAAAAAAGGATAGTAACAGCAACAAAATAAAAAAGAAAGGCTCTAGGCACTGATAGTTCTAAAAGAATGAATGTGCTTGTAAATCACTATATAAGGTCTACAAGATTCTATTCAAAAAACCCTAAAATAGATAATCTGGAACCTATTTTATTAATGACAACTTTATCAAATTGTTCACTTCTTAATGATGTTCCTAGGTCAGAAATTTCCTTAGGGTTCTTCAACGTAAATTTTTGTTTTAATTGAATTATTTTCTTATTTTGGGGCCCATTCCTCATAAAACATTACTTTCTATTGCTTCCAGTAAATATATAGGATTTTATAGAAAAGCTATCTTTCATTAGATATTTTCCACTTACCCAAGTAATGAGATGTTCTTTCTCTGTCTCCTCACAAAAACCTAAGCTGATTTACTTCAAACAATTGATGATGATAAACAGAAATTTTTCACAATTGTTTATCTAGGGTAGGTAGGCCATGCTAATAAACAAAGAAGTTTAGAAGTTGATTTATTGGTCTAGTTAGAAATTAAATGGTTTATATTAAAAAAGAAATGTTGAAGGAAGCTTTTCAATAATCACAATTTATTGTTTTTAGTGAATTTTAGTTTGTCCCCCCACCCCTTTTTTATCCTTGGTGTGACCTTTGAATTTTAATGATTCTGAGGGCAAGACTTGATATCTAAGTATAGGGAAATAATATTAAATTTATGATTAATTATATCTTACTTTTCTTTTTGAGGTTATTCATTAAAATAATTTTATGTTTTTCTATAAAATATCCTTCCTACAACATCCAGAAATCATAAAGAAAAAAACTGAAAGCTTCTGTGATTCTGCCATCTAGAAATAACACTTTTTAAAAAAACATTTTAGGGAATTTCCTTTTACTCTTTTGTGCGCATGCATGCATTTCCAGTGGCTCCTATTAGATTTCATAGCATAGAGATGTCTTCGTCTCTGTTTGGCACTTACGGTGAGTTTTCTCACAGTTTGCTTTCTCAGCGTCCTTCAGCTTGACACTCTCTACATGGAAACACACCGACCTGGAGTCTCGAAGAGCAGCGACTGGTGATTACTGTCTATAGGAGGAGTCAAAAAGTGGAAATGTTGCTCAGTAGCTGGTAAACTGACAAGATGTATGAACTGTTTCTGGAGAGCCAGCCCTCATGATGTTTTCTAGGCTGGCAGCCTAAAATGTTTCCTGTTCCTGTCTGAGTATGTTAGATACCTTCCGTTTGTCAAAATTCTTCTGCTGTTTCTTCCTTTGCTGAAATCCAGGCCTGAATCATTGGCTTCATTAGAGTACAGAGATAAAAACAGCTTCAAGTTCTGAAGTAGTTAAAGTCACTAGCAATCAAAGAATAATTTTATTTATGCACTATAAAGATATTTCTGCCTATATATCTATTTGTTGCTCTCTCTACCTACTTCTTCTTCTTCTTTTTTTTTTTTTGGTACCAGAGATCGAACTCGGGACCATACGCTTGCAAGGCAGGCAGGGGAAACACTGAGCTAAATCCCCGGCCCTTTCTCTACCCACTTCTTGAGGCAAAATGCTTCTCCTAGTTTCACTTTTTAGAGTAATTATTAAAAATAAATAACATAATAAAATATTTAAATTCTCTTTGCAATAGGATTTTATTTTTCCAGAGCTACATAAACAAATAGAACTCCCAAATATTGAAGGGTAACCATGAAAATTCATATGAAGTTTAGATGAATATAACAGGCTTATAGTTTTGTGTATATGTACATGTGTATAACTATGTGTGCACACAAGCATTTTATTAAAAGTCTTAGTGAATATATACTACTTTTATGATAGATAAAACATGAAAGTTCACGAGGAAGAATAATGTAATAGTCTTCCATTTCTGGAACTTTAAAGTATAGTCAACCACAGAATGTTTTAAAAACTGTGATATCAGGGCTGGAGGTTTATAGCTCAGTGGTTCTGCTGTCTACCTTGCAAGCGCAAGAACCCAAATTTGATCCTCGGTACCAAAAAAACAAAAAACTGTGATATCAAAGTTGACTGTAAAGAATATTTGTTTGCTTAATGATCAGGAATGCCTCATGTTTAATATTTTCTTTTCTCACCTTTAATTTCTCATTTCCTCTCCCCTCCATTCTTGTACACTGTCAGATTCATACCTCTAAACAGCATCTTTTGTTTTGGATGTTATGGAGAAGAAAATGGGTAATTGTTTTATGCATTAGTTCGGCTTGACTGCCCTGTATTCTTTGCCTTATATACTTTCTGTTCCCTTCCTCCTGTCCCCTTCAGCCTTCTTTCCTAGAATAATCATATTGATGTGCTACATTGAAAGAAGTACCACTAATGGTGCTACTAGTGGTGAATGTGAAAAACTTTACAATATTTTTTATAGTGTCTTAGTATTAATTTGGGTAGGCAGCAGAAGCAGTGATGAGAAAGTCAGATGAGGGAATTTGGAAAAACTTCACCTATCTGGATTTTTGAGATATTTGGAACAAAGATCAAGATGGGTTTTATGCTCTGTAAGACAGTCATATGAAATACAGAGAACTTAAAAATGCATTTCAAACTCACGAAGACAGATGGTTGGAAAAAAATCTGAATCATCTGTGGGCAGAGGAAGTACTTGATTAAACCCCAGCAGGTGAGTGAAAATCATAATATAAAACAAAGGAATTTAAAATACCATTATCATGCCATTAACATAGAAGAATTAGAGCAATCAGATAATTCAGAAGATGCTGTCCTGATGCCTTTAAATGTGGGACTTGTAATGCCTTGGGCTGCAGACAATTAGTCCTGTGTGTCACAGAAGCTTGGGAGTGACAACACCTTTTGACAGCTCTGAATGATGTACTAGTGCCCAGGAGAACAGCAATTGAGAAATTGACTTGATTTGATACTCCTTTTTGTTTAAAGCAGCCAACATTTCAGTGATCTATTATACTCCTGGGTTGTATTTATCTACTCTTACTGTAATGCAATTGTTTCGAAATAAATAATGGGTAAGCTAAATAACAAGACTAATGGCACTTCAGGATAAATAAGAATACAGGAAAATTCACATTGTTAAAAATCTTGCATATCTATTCTTGCCACCTCTCTTAAGTTAACAAAATTATTTGATTTTTTCTTATATCACATGCGATTGGCCTGAAACTATACTTTGGCTCCCCACTTAAACTAATTATAGTTTGTTCTATATATTCCACATTTTTAGGGAATACCCATTTCTTAACATTAACATCTTTGGTAGGATGTGTTTAATTTACATAAAAATTAACTATATACACTATTTGAATGGATCCTTATAATCTAGTATTGTTATGTCTCCTTCATATTTCTACCATCTACTCAATTATTCAAAATTAGAGACCTGAGAGTCCTTCTTGGCTCTTTCCTCTTTCTTGTCACCTCATATCTAATCAGCATGTGATTGCAATGTAACTCTGAAGTATCTTGTAAAAGTTTCCAATCCACAAAGGTGGCATTTCTTTGGGCCCAGAGACATATATGGTCCTGCTGAGATTAGAACCCAGGGATTCAGATTCCTGGCTAAGCCCTCTCTCTGATCTATATTACTTTAAGAATAGAGGCTTTCTTTTTCATTCTGGTCTGTCCTTTCTCAATACATAACTACATCACACACACACACACACACACACACACACACACACACACCCTCCTTGCAAACATTAAGAAAAAAAGCACAGATACAGCAACCAGTATTAATGAATATGAAGCACTATTAACAGCACCTGTGATAGCTAGCTCTGTATTTATCATTCTTATACTTTACTTTTTTATTGAATGTCCACAAGCCCAATTTCTTGATTTGTGTTGAGGATCTTAACCTTTCCTGCCTCCCGAGGAGTAAGGGTTCAGTAATCCTTTCTTTTCTTTCACTGTCCTCTCTTGCTCTTTCCTTTCAGTGTATAAATATTCTTAGGTTTCTTCCAACCAAAACAAAGCAAAGCAGAAACATTAAACAACTATAAAAAACCTAACCTAAGAAATTTTTCTTGTCCTCCCCATTCCCACCAACACTAGGTGTTTCTTTTTCAGTCAAGCCAACTCACAGAGCAGCCCTTGCCTGGGCTCTCCCCAGTGCCGCATCATTATGCATACCTCAACCCCAGGAGCTTCTGCCCTGGTGTCCCCAGGCCACTGTCACTGTCACTGTGTTTTGCCCAAACCAGTAGTTCGTTCTTTCTTTCTTTCTTTCTCTCTCTCTTTCTTTCTTTCTTCTTTCTCTTTCTTTCTTTTTCTTCCTCCCTCCCTCCCCCTCCCTCTTTCTTTCTTTCTTTCTTTCTTTCTTTCTCTCTTTTTTCTTTCTTCTTTCTCTTTCTTTCTTTCTTTCTTTCTTTCTTTCTTTCTTTCTTTCTTTCTTTCTTTCTTTCTTTCTTTCTTTTTCTTTTTCTCTTAGTGGTCCTAGGGATTGAACGCAGAACCTTTGCACTGAGATACATCCCCAGCCTATCTATGTATCTATTTATCTATCTATCTATCTATCTATCTATCTATCTATCTATCTATCTAATTTTATTTTGAGACAAGGTCTCTCCAAATTTCTAAGCTGCCCAGGCTTGGCTTGAACTTAAACCTTCCTGTCTCGGCCTTCAAGAGCACTGGACATGTAGGCAAGCATCACCAGTCCTGGCTCCATTCATTTATTTAATGAGCTTCATATGGGTTGGGCATTATGCTAAGTGACCAGGAGACAAAAGCATGCAAAAAACCTGAAGAAACAGACTTCAGTAACCGTGGGCTTTGCTGGCTTTCTTTCTACTTCTTTTTGTCTTTACCTTTCTCTTTGTGGGCTCCTCTTCTGCCCAATATTGTTGAGACACAATAAATGTTGGTTAAATACTGGCACTCTTCCTGGTGACCTCACTCACATGACTGGACACGTCCATCAGTAGTGAATAAGAGGATGCTTCACCCAGAGCTCCTTCCTGCAGGATGGACCCAGCTGCAATGGATGAACACAGAGCCTCCAGCTCTCAATCCTGCAGCAGCAACTTCAGCTGAGCTGCCTTGCCTGAGGCCAAGCCTTTTTGTAGGACCAGATAGTGATAAGTGAAAGGAAGTAAGATCTAGTTCTTTGGACCTAAAGGGGATGGTTATGCAAGATGACTCTGGAAACCTTGACACACAAGCACACAGTGACACCTTCAAAGACTCTAGAGCCAAATTTCCCCTGGCTGAAGTGTGAGAATTTGAATATTAATCATCATCACCATCATCATCGTAGTAATGATTAAAAGCCATCAAATATGTTGAAAGGCCATTAATTAATAAGAATACTGGTAGAGATCCATAAAACCTCACTGGTTACCTTTGGGAAACACTGGGAAACCACTTCATTATTCACGCAAATGGTAAATGAAGTATCTAACCTGCCTTTCAGTATCAGCTGGACCTGCATATAATAAAAAAGTGGCTGAAATAAGTTTCTTCTTATAGAAGAATTTCATCTAATAATGAATACAATTAATGATTGTTGTATTAAAATGATATAATGATAATCTGATTGTTTTGCTTATCTGTTATGTTGTAGTGGATCAAAGAAAAGATTGTACAAAACAAATTTATAGAACAAGCTCACTAATATATACTACTGTAAAAATCATAAAATATTAGCAAATAGAATTCAAGTATTCATTAAAGATATGAGATTTGTGCCAGAAATGCAAGAATGCTTCAATATCAGGACATAGATTAGTCTAATTCATTACATTATAAATCTGAGGAGAAAAACCATGAGTTCATCCATCTTCATAGATCCTGAAAAAGCATTTGACAAAATTGGATGCTTATTTTTTAAAACATGTAATATAAAAGTCATCAATAGATACTTCATTAACTTAATAAAATAAATATATCTCTGTCCAAAAGCTAACATCTAACTTAACAGAGAAACATTGAGATATTCCCTAAAGGAGGAACGAGGATAAAGAAGCCTGTCAGCATGCTGGCATTCAACACTGACCTGAGATATTAGGTAACAAAATGATATAAGAGAAAGTGATTAGATGATACAGAATTATGTCATTTTTAGATGATATAGTTATATACCTGGAAAACTTAAGAAAATCAACTGAAAAATCATTATATACAATGATATACTTTAGGAGATAGTTGATGTATATCAAAAAAAGTGTTCCTGCTCACAAATTTCCAGTTAGCAGGCATAACCAAAGAAAAAAATTGTTAAAAAGGTAATAGAAAAGATAAAATATTTAGGAATAAACTTTACAAAACAAATGAGAGGAAACACTCCTGAACTAAACAAAAGCAAACTTGGAACAAATGTAAAGAAAAAACCATATACCTAGATAAGGAAGCCCAATAACACAAAGATGTCAGTTTGTAATTTTGAGAACATACCTACCTACTCCCAAAATATCACCATGTTTTATTGCTCTTCATCTCCTGCCTTCACAGTATATGAGCTAGTGGAAAAACAAATGAGAAAGGTCACCAGAAGACGACTAATGATGTGGAACTATATCTAACAAATATTAATACAAACTCCAAAGTTCTGAGAATTATGTCATTCTGGCAAGTGAAAGAGACTCAAAATACCAACCAGGAATTCAGTATATGATAAAAGTAGCTTCTCAAATCAATGAGGCAGAAATACAGGTTTAAATTACAGTGAGATGATATAGTAATCATCTAGAGAAACATAAAGCTATAGATTTTACTCCACTTATCAGAATTACTAGATCAGATATTTAAAAGTAAAAATGAGCCAGGTGTGGTGGCACATTCTTGTAATCTCAGCACTCTGGGAGGCTTAGGCAGGAGGATTGCAATTGGAGTCCACCCTGGACAACTTAGTATTGGGCATTCCCCAGTACGATACACACACACACACACATGCACATGCATACACACACACACACACACACACACAGTGTTATGTCCAAAATATCATCACTAAGATCAATTTCAATGAGATTTTCCCCTATGCTTTCTTCTAGAAGTTTTATTGTTTCAGTTCTTACATTTAAATCTTTAGTCTGTTTTGATTTATTTTTGGATATGATTTTAAAATTATTTTCTATATCTGTTAAGAAGCATTCAATTTTTGAAGGGAGGTAAGAGGGGAAGGGGTATTAAAAAGAATTAAGATGTGACATCACATACCCACAATCAAGTAGGTAATATGTATTTCAAACATGTGCTAGTAAAAACTGCAAAAAAGAAGTATCCAATTTCATTCTTTTGCATGTGTATATTCAGTTTTTCCAGTGTCAATTCTTGTAAAGACTATTCTTTCCCCACTGTAATTCTTGGTGCCCTTCTCAGAGATTAGTTGACCATTGATTTATATTTTTATTTTTAGGTTCTCTATTCTGTTTCATTGATCTTTGTGTTTGTTTTTTTGCCAGTGCCATACCATTTTGATTACTATAGTTCTGTGATTTAGAGGGAAAGTGATATCTTCAGCTTTGTTCTTTCTTGAGATTGCTTTTGCTATCCAGGGTATTTTGTGGTAAAAATAAAATTTTAGGAATTTTTTCTACTTCTGTGAAAACTGCCATTGGGAGTTTGATAGGGATTGCATTGAATCTATAGATTGCTTTGGGTAATAGCCATTTTAATAATATTAATTACTTCAATCTATGAACTATATATTTCTAATTAGTTGTGTCTTTTTCAATTTCTTTTATCAACATCTTGGCAATAATTTTTGGGATATGACATTAAAAGCACGGGCATAAAAAGTAAAAGTAAACAGGTAGAACTATATCAAACTAAAAAGGTTTTTCACTTCAAAGGAAACAATCATCAAAATAAAAAAGCAACTATGAGCAGGTGAAATATTTGCAAACCACATATTCAATAATAGGTTAATATTCAAAATATTCAAGGAACTTCTAAAACCCAACAGAAGAAAAAACAAAAAACAACATAAGAATAGACAAAGAACCAGAACAGACACTTCTTTAAAGGAAGACATAAAAATGGTTGACAGATATATGAAAAGATGCTCAACATTATTAATCATCAAATGAAGGTCAAAACCATGTTGAGACACCAACTCATACCTGGCTATTTTCAAAAAGATAAGAGATAAGTGGTTATTATTAAAAAGCATAGTTATTATTAAAAAGGGCAAGGCATAAGTGTTGGCAAGGGTGTGGAGGAAAAGGAACCTTTTCACACTGTTGGTAGTATAGCCATTATGTATGGAATTTCTTCTATAATTAAAAATAGAACTTCAGTACTCTACGATGCAGCTTTTGGGTATACAGTATATATAAAATAAGAGAAATCAAAACATCTAAGAGAAATCTGCATCTCCAAGTTCATTGCAGCACTATTAACAATAGCTAATAACCTAAGTGTCTATTATCAGATGAAAGGATAAAGTATAGTATATAATATGGGATATTATTCAGCCAAAAAAAGAAGACAGTCCTGCAATTTATGAAAACATGGATGAACCTGGAAGATATTATGTTAAGTGAAACAAGTCAAACACAAAAAGACAAATATTATTTTATTTCACTTTTATGTGGAATCTAAAAAAGTAAGACATATAGGAATAGAGTAGAGTAATATAGGTTCAGCAGAGATGGAGGTATGATGAGGGAGGGGAAAACTGGGTGATGTCCAAGGATACAGTTTGTTAGTTCTGGGTATCCAGTGTTCTGCAAGGTGCTATTGGCACTATGTTGCTTACTTGAAATGTGTTGCAGATTTTAGGTGTTGTTACCACATATACACATACACACGTGTAATGGTGACCATGGGCAGTGATGGGTGTGCTAATTAATGTGACTGTCATAATTAATACACAATGTACAAATATATCAAATTTCACATTGCATACCTTGAATGTATATGTAATTGGACAATTACATATTTCATTGTTTAAAAAGGCAAAAATAGTAAAAAATGAAACATAAATCCTCTCAAAGGAAACCTTTAGAAACTGAAAATGTGAAAGGCCTTCTAAATAATGATCAGGTTAGTATCTATAACTTCTGTACGTGTATCCTGTACCAGACACCGATCTACGAGTTCTACCTGTATTTATATATTTAATCCTCACAATAGCTGTATGGAGTAGATATTTTTATTGCCTCCCTATTAAAATAAACACAGCATTAAGCAGTACAGTTTATTATAAGTGTTCTCACAGAGATACAACAGATGTTAGAGATTCACAATAAGAACAGCAATTCAATTGGAGAAAAGATGGATTCATAGAAGCAGCAATAAGGGCCAGGGATTTAGCTCAGTGGTTCCGCCTCCTGCCCTGCAAACGCAGGGACTCGAGTTCGATCCCCGGTACCAAAAAAAAAAAAAAAAAAAAGATACAACCATAGAAGCAGAGAAGCAGCAATATCTGTAATATGTCCAAAAAGGTTAAGAAGTGAAGGCATGAAATACTGAATAAATCCTAATTCCCTGGACATGGTTAACATGTTACCGCTTTAAGAGCCGAAGATCTAATTCAGGTTTATTAATTTATACTGAAGGTGCCTGAATGAGATAGGTAGTTATTGACTGTTTGGGAATTGTCAAATATGACCCAAAGGCTCTTTTTTTTTTTTTTTTTGAAACTTAGGCTGAAATATTTGAGCAAATGAGGTTTTGTGTTTGTTTGTCCCCCCCCGCCCCTGTACCGGGGATCAAACTCAAGACCTTGTGCTTAAGAGGCAGACACGGTGCCACTGAGCTAAATCTCTGACCCTGAGCAAGTGAGTTTTCTAACAAGTGAAGCCTTAAACATCGGAGGACTGTTCTAAGAACAAGCACAATTTCCGTATTCTGCAGTAGACAACAGCAAGGGTCAACTGTTCACACACTATCATTGCCCTGGAGTTGCTCAAAAGAATTCTTGCTGGGAGTCGGGGTCTTCTCAGTGCCAGTGTTGCGTGGTGAGCACAGAAATACTTTTACGTATATCCATCCACCATAACTTCGTATGTGGCCCAGATGCTGTTCTGCTCCACAGCCCACTCATTTCTTTGATGCCAAATACTTCCACTGGCTTTCTCTAAGGAGAATGAAGATCCAGTGCACCGGGAGTCTTATGATTTTTTAATTTTATATCCTTGACTTTTGCAAAATGGACCAGCAAATTGGAAATTGGAAAGATTTTTGCAAATAGAGACAGTGTAAACGTTATTTTCAATTGTATCTCATGTCCATGTTTTATAATCACTTTACTCTTTCTGAGGTGGCAGAGGGAGAGAAAGACATCAGCATTACAGCTAGAAAACAAAATCAACAACATATTTTTTATCATATGGTGCAATTTAATAACAGCACAACAGAGGGAGGCTTGAGAATAGCAATAGAAAAGTTTCTTAGCCATTTGAACTGCTAGTATACAACGAAAATTTATATGAACCTCTTGAAGAATCTCATTTAGTTTCCAAACAGTATCTGCCAACAGTGAAGTCCAGAACAACTCTGCAGCTGTTATTCATAATAAACACTCAGAAATATAAAACTATTTAGCCATGGATCATGGGAGTTTTCAACAAATATAAGTCTGGAATGCAGAGCTTATACTGTGAATTTTATGCAAGATCCTCAGAAATCTTAAAATAAACAGCAACCAAAATTAGCTGTTGCTCCTACCTAAATATGCAAACTTGGAGTTAAAAGCACATGGTAGGGCTTTTACCTGGGAAGCACTGTACTCATTCCAAGTAATAAAAATGTAACAGAGACATAGGGTTTTTTTTTTTAGAGAATTGTGGATATATTAATAAGGAAGGTTACTATGAAGGTTAAAGTTTCTATTAGAATCTGAAATAAAAACAGAGCCCTTTTCTGGTTTACATTTATGATTCCAAAATGATGATTTTTCTATAAGGTTTGAAGATATTCAGACTATGGAGACAATGTATCTTTTATAAATTTATTTTTCAATTGACTTGTTTCTCTCCTGATCTCCAAACCCCACAAACACAAAAGACAAATAAACACAAACATTTGAATGTAATGAGAAAGGAAGAGGTTAAAAATAAAAGTAGGTAATTAGATTGAGTTATCATCTTTAACCAGAGAAGTGGGTTTACTTTCATACCACTTATTTTTAGCTCCTCTACAAATGGTTTTCTTTTAGCTTAAATTAAAGTATTGTTTGTAAAGCTATGTATGGCTTAGTATTGCTTATAAACTTCAATGTGCATTCAAAACACCTGGGGAATTACAACTAACCTGAAGATTCTGACTCAGTAGCTCTGGACCATGGCCTTACAGTCAATTTTTTATAAATTTCCAGTTGATGATAATGTGGTAGTCCCTGGACCACATTTTGAATAGCAAACCTCTACAGTTCAGAATATTTCTCCCTTGAGATGGTTAGGAAGCTAAGGATTCTGCATACTTCGTCCTCTTCTGGGAATAAATTACATCAGTATATTGAATGGCTCTGAAAAACTCAAGATTTTTGTGAAAAATACACATGTTCATCTTTGTTCTGTTGAGTGTTAACCTAACTTAAATGATAAATCCTATAGAATTTCCCCTTCGCATTTTAAAAAATGGAACATTAAAATCAAGGAGAGATTTAGTTCTATGGTACACACTTTTAGAGACACTGGCTCAAAAATAGTACATACTAATTGACCCATTATTCTAAATCTATTTCTTTAACAAAGAATATATTACATTTTTTGAAGTTTATATTTCATTTCTGAAAAGTAAGAAATATAGACATTCTTGCACTTGGTGGGAAGAGTACCATTTTCCTTTGGTAAAATCCCTAGTAAGGGTTGGCTACCCACAGCTCCTTGTGGCCAGTTTTTGTACATAGCTATGACTGGTTCTTATATTTTTAAATGGTTGAAAAAAGCCAAGTGAAGAATAATGTTTTGTGATATAAAAATTGTATGAAATTCAAATTTAAGTGCTCATAAGCAAAGGTTTATTGAAACACAGCCCTTCCATTCATTCATGTGCTATTGATGGCTGCTGTCACTATATGAAAGAAAGGTGAGTAGTTGCAACTGAAACTGTAAGACCCACAAAATAAAAATATTCAATTTTCAGCCCACAGAAAAAAAATCTGCCAACTTCCTCCATAATGGACCTGAAGAACATAAGATTAAAAAGGTAAACCATATGGTATTTTATATTATTTTCCCCATCCTAATTTTTAAAATTAGAAAGTTTATTGCTTAAGAATCAGAATTAGGCCATGTGTTTTGTTCAGTGATACTGCTGAACTAAAAACTAAATGCATGAGTGGCATTTGCATTTAATTTTTTAAAGATTTAACACCCAGGAGGATTTCAGGAACTCAAGACCCAACATCATTTGTGTTATCACACCATTCAAGATGCATGGAACATGGAGCTTGTGACATGGAAGACTTCTATTTCTATAGAGCATCATAATGGGTTACTATGTACGCGTGACCCCAGCAATTGTGGAGAGCAGCAGAACTCTGCAACGGGGTGGGGGACGGGGCAGAGACAGAGACAGAGAGGCTGAAATTATAAATTGCAGAACATGAAACTCCTTCAAGGAAGGGCCTTCAAACTTTCCAAAAGAATGCAAAGAGACAAATGCTTAATGAGGAGGATTTTGTTGTGGAAACCTGGAAAGGGCGAAGTTTTACATTCAAGATGAATGATAGCTAGAACCCAAGAGAAAGCCAAGGAAATTAGTAGGAAAATGTGGGAAGGCATTAGGATTTCAAAAGTTGGTAATTGAATGGTTTGAGACCATCCTATGTAAATGTCCAGGGGAAGGAAGATGCAACTAATATTTGACATATAATCAATACATATTTGTTGAATGGTGAGCTGCACAAGTTACTTTACTTTGTTAAGTCTTATTTTGTCTTCTAGCAGATGGAGACAAGAATATCTATTTCTCAGTGCTGTCGTGAGAACTAAATCCCTATGAAGCATGTGGCCCCGTACCTAGTGTATAATGGGGTTTCAACAGTTACTAAATTATGTTACCATTGCTTTTATGTCCTCATTCTGAGAATATTGCTAAGCAGATAGTAGGTGCTCAGATGGTATTTGTTGGGTATAAAATGGAAAAATTTGTTCCCATGACTAATGTTAATCTAGCATGAAACAATGTATATCTTTTTTTTTTCCGGTATGGGGGATCAAATTCAGGACCTTGCGCTTGCAAGGCAGGCGTGGTCCCACTGAGCTAAATCCCTGGCCTGTATATATATATATATATATATATATATATATATATATATATATAAAATTTTTTTTTTTTGGTACCAGGTATCAAACTCGGGTCCTTGCACTTGCGATGCAGGCATCAGAACCACTGAGCTAAATCCCCAGCCCTAGCCTGCATATCTTTAAAAAGTGTTCCCTCTTATGTTTTGATGTTAAATGAAAGGAGCACCAATAGGAAAAAGTGCCTGAGCCGTTATGAGTTGGGATTGATGTAACAGTGAGCTCTTTTTACTCACAGTAGCCTTAACATTATGAAACCTATGCGGCCCTGGAAACACATTGTCCCTACACTGTTTTAAAATATCACCCAAATGGACCACAGCCCATTGATGATACAGTCAGACACAAGTTTGACTGAGACAAATAAGCAATGAAGACAGCAAGAAAAACAATTATGCCTTTTACAAAAATGTGAAAAAGGGAGCTATGTGAGGAAAATGTTCTCTTTCCCTGAGAGCATTTTAGAAAACTGAATGTTTCACCCCTGGCTGTCTCTTCATCTGAAGACATGACAACTTCACAGAGGAAAAGGAACTTTGAGCGATGGCCTGTCTATGACCTCCAGCAGAGGTTAACTGAGGTAGAAAACAAATGTACCAGATCTTCTCCTGCATGATCGGAGTGCACATCTCCCAACCTTGCCCGCATCATTACAAAGTGTTAGAGCTAACCCTAAAAAGGACTGGATTTAGGAAACTCCTCCTAACTGAAACAAGAGCCAGAGAACTATAAAAGTTTGAATCCAGATTTCTTTTCCTTTGTGTGTAGTGCAGTTCTTCATGCATGTTCCCTGACATTGTCTCATTTGATTGTGCTGTCCTCTCTAGGAAGCACTCAGGTGTAATTACCCTCCACATTAGACACAAGGACCTCAAAACTCTGAGGCAACAAGGGTTTCATCCAGTTTCCCATGGCTCAAAGGTGCCAGAGATGGAACTAAAAATTTTAGCCTTTTCCACTGCTCTTTCTGTCACATCACACAGTCTGGTTCAGGAGTCCTTGGGGTAAATGTTAAAGAGCAAAGGGAAAAGGAAGCCTATGTACCTTCAGGCCTTATAGTTTGCTACCCACAGGCTTAGCTGTCCTTATGTAAAACACATGCCAAGATGACATTTATCATATTGAATGTGCATGCAAAAGTGACACTCAGCTTGAGGGGGACTGGGTCATGTTCATGAAAAAGGCAACCACAGATGAAGTTTAATGTTCGAATTGTGTTCTTTCATGAGAAAGGCACTGTTTCATGAGACATTACTTTTATTACTCTCATCTATCATAGTTATTTCACTGAAAACAAATTAGACTTACACTATTTTTAAATGCTTATATTTTACAGGTATATTTTGAAATGTCTTACATAAAATTTATCTTGAAAGTTATATTAAAGAATCACCTTTTTTTAGAGATATGAAAAAACTAGATGTCTGAAAAATATCCCCTCCACAGATTACACTCAAACTACTTTATCTTCTTTCCCTTCTGAAATTTGTGAAGGGACTCCTGAATGCTTAAAGACTCTTGAATTTCTTTTTGTAAAAACACAGCCTAGAGGTTTTCAATAAATATGAAATATACAACATTATGTGCATAGATGTATTTCCTTTTTAACAATTAAAAATCAGAAAAATTGACCTGTGAGGATAGAGTTTTATACTGTACTTATTTATGATACATGTTGCATAAAAGGAAGCAGAACATGTCAATGGCCAATTTGAGTAAGATTTAGGAAACTTTTTAAAAAGACAAACATCTGAAAGCATAAACTAAATGCTTCTTCTTTTAAACATCTGGAATATTAACCTTTAAATCTTACTTGGAATAGTCTGATGTGAAAAAGAGTTTAATAGTACCTTCTTTTGTACTGTAAGGTTAAACAACACTATAATGCTTTTTAACACTTTAAATAAAATTTGTTCCAAATACTTTTCAACATGTGAATCTGCGTGTGTGTGTGTGTGTGTGTGTGTGTGTGTCTGTGTGTGTCTGTGTGTGTAGAAGGGGTATGGAATGAGATGGGGCACATTTATTTGAGGGGAATCTAATGGTGGATGGAAAGAATAAGGGAAGCCAATTCATTCGAGCTGTTGAGAAAGGCTCTGGTTTTCGCTTTGTCCTGATTTGGAGATACAGATATTTGTCTTGATCTGATTATTTTTTCTCCCCAGTTTCACCAAACTATTGTTGTGTGAAGTGTGATGTACAGGGAAGCCTCAGTGGATCACAAAGACAGAAATCCAATTACAGGTGCTTTGTGTGTAGGAAGTGGATATTGACCTACCTGTTTATAAGGGAGATGTCCAGGACTGAATTAGAACTTTCTGAGCAGCACAATTTAGACATTATATATAGCCAGTCTATAGGATCTAAGTACATGTATGCCACTGGAGATAAAGCAACTTTTAATTATATTTTGGAGATTTTAAAACATTGTATTCTGAAGTACTTGACAAGCATCACTACAATTTTTGGTTTATGAATTGGATCTTGATCATCTAGAATCATTACACTTTCAGGAAATCCATTTCTATAGAGGTAGATACAGATAATTAAATGTTAAAAATAGGAATGTTTGTGATAGTCTTCTTTTATAATATCATAATCTTTTCAGTTAATTATTGTTCTAGTTTTTTCTATTTTAGTGCGTAAACCTTTAAAATTAATGAAGCGAATCGAATTGTTTCATGAACACACATAAACTGTATGCCAGTCATCATTATATCCCACATGGAGTTCAGAACTTCATATCACATATCAACTGCTTGCATTTTTAAGATTATATAATGCAGAGATAAGCATCGTGCGTTCATGAATGTTTGACATTGTTTTCAAAATTTTACATGTATGGATAAAGTCTTTGTGTGTGCGTGGTGTATGTGATAGCTTTTAATAAACTGTCAGAGGAGTCCATGACCACCTTTCTCTTCCCAGAGAAACCACAAATAATAATTAAGCAGAACAGTTTACATAAGACTATTAAAACACAAGAAGCTAGAGACCACATTTGAGCACTAGTTTCCCTCATTTCCTGCCTTGTCCACTGTGCTTGCTGTGGAGGCTCATTTTGGTCTTAGGCTCCTATGTGTGCACAGTCAAGTTGATAATGAGAGATATATGGAATGGCTGCTTCTATTGCCTATTCTTTAATTCTGAATAAGTACCTATCATGAATCTTAGTTGGCATTCCTGTTATTGTGAACTCATTGGGCATTGAAGAAATAAATTTAAAAATTTTCTTTTTCATTCTCTTTCTGTAACTGCCTAGAATTTTAGGCCTGGATATGGGTCTATAGCAAGCAGGACTGCAAATCTACCCCACAAAAACAAAAAACTAAACAACAAAAAACAACCTTTATCAGATAATGTATACTTGTCATCTTTTTACTTTTTCTATGAAAAAGTCATACTTTTGCCTTGAAGTTTCTTAGATAATATTTAAATACTACATATGCCAACTATGTAAGAGGAGGAAAGAGGGTATCCGTCTTTGCCCAGGCTCTAATTGTGACGCCTTCTCATCTCCAGTCTTTCGGTAGTGCCCAGTTCTTTACTGTCTGCTCCTAATTTGCATCCTGGCCCCTCTCTCAAAGGGTGAGAAGGGGAGAAATGAAAAAGAAAAAGTGTGAGACCAAAAAAATCACATTTCAAATTGGCTGAGATCTCTGTTTTCTTTATCTTGAGTGGGCTATGGAAATATTTTTCCTTGGATTTATTTTCCCATTACTTGAACTGCTACCCTCATTAAGGATCTCAATACACTAATTTCACTATGGTTTTCATGGAATTAGGGAATTATATGCATTCACTTAATATAATCTGATTCATTTTTTTTTAAAAACCCTACTTATATGAACAGTATATTTATCCAAAGATTCTTACATTGAATTGTTTTAGAACTCAAAACACCCAGGTTAATAACATTCATAATTATTTCTTTACAACTTGTGCTGTTATATATTATGTAAGAAAAATTATAAAAAGGATTTAAATAGTCCTCAACTTGAGTTAAATAAGTAACAGATAGAACGAATAGTAGTATTTATGCTAGAAAAGCTTTTTTCAGCTTTAAATTTTTTAGTTATGGCATGACTAAGAAAAACTTGAATGTTTGCATACTAGCATACATCATGGGTTTTAGTTAGGAAAATTAGTGTTAGCAAAAGAAACTAAATGATTTAAAAACAAAACAAAATAAGCCCCTTTTCCCACTCTACCTCTATCTCACCTAGCAAAATCCTTATCCTCTTAAAACCTAACTCACCACATATTCCCTGGCTGTGCCAAACAGCAAAGTGGGGCTAGGAAATAAATCATAGGCAGCCTTTATTTTATTTATTTATTTATTTATTTATTTATTTATTTGGTACTGGGGACCGAACTCGGGTCCTTGCGCTTGCACAACAAGCGGCGAAACCGCTGAGCTAAATCCCCAGCCCACAGCCCTTATTTTAAATAGAGAAATGCTCTCATCCTTAAATTTATATTCACTAGTCTTAAATGGGTGTCAGCAATCTTGCTGCATTTATGTAGTTACTTTATTCTTTTATTTTCCATGCTAGCAGTTTCAGACCCTTTCTTTTTTTTCTTTAGCTTCTAACATATCTCAGCTGCTCATTCTGTTAATAATCTTGCTTCTTATTTCAGTACAAGATTGACAGTTCAGAAAAGAATTACTTCAGCTCCCCAGTACCAAAGCTACCCCCACATACTTCAACTTTTTTCTTTTATACTGGGAAACTATGTTCCTATGTAAAGCCAATTCCTTCATTTTCATAATCAATCCCATTCCCCTGGATCATGAGAGGACTTCACTTCTACATTTATCCTACCTTTTCCTTTTGTCTTTAGTTGCTGCTCTTCTACTAGATTATTCTCACCTGAGTAACTATGGACTATAATATCTTCTATTACAAATGTACTCTTCTCAAGACCCCACATCCCAACTATTGTCCCACTTCTTTGCTCTCTACCTTACAGTAAAACTTTTTTTTTTTTTGGCAGTATGTAGAAAGTGGTTTTATTATAGGGATGGCAGTGTTGGTTCAGCATTGGAAGATCCACCCCCAAAAGTCATCATTTTAACAGAGGAAAGGAAAAAACCATATGATCCTGTCACTAGTTGGAGAAAAAGTATTGGACTAAATTCCACAGCTGTTCATGGTAAAAGCTATCAGGAGACTAGAAGTAGAACAGAACTTTCTCAACAGATTAAAGACATGTACTCCATACTTCCAGTGAGAATGCCTTATATGAATGGAGAAGATACAACGCTTTCTCCTTAAGGTGGGGAACAAGGGCAGATATGCCTACTCTTCATCTGTCCATTGAACTTTGAAACATAGGACCAAACCAAAATAGTCTTGCAATAAAATGACACAATTAGAATAGGATTGGCAAGGTAGAAGCATAATCTTTATGTGTAGATGAAATGATCATCTACAGAGAAAATACTAAGAAATCTCTAGGAGCCCCTAGAACTTGTACTTGAATTTAGCAGGATTAGAAAACACAAGGTATATATAAAAATTCAGGTCTGCGTATACTTGCTATAAATGAAGAATTGGATATTGAAATTTAAAAGTTATGTAGGAGTACAAAGGACCTAGAAAAATAAAAAGAAAAAAAAACAGTGTTGGAAGACATTTAGTACCTAGTTTTACAACTTCCTCTAAAGCTACAGTAATCAACACAGTGTTGGTGTAAGGAAAGACATAGATCATTGGAATAAAACAGAAAATCTAGAAATAGAACCACACATATATGGTCCACTGAGTTTTGAAAGATTATTTAACATTAACATTTTATAGAATATAAACTCAGTTCAAGAGCCAAGGAAGAGATAGTGTTTTCAGCAAGTGACACTAGAACACCTGGTATCCGTATATAAAAAATTAACCTCAACCCTTTATTTCCATACATAAAAATAACTTCAAAGGATCTATGAACCTAAATATGAAAGATTAAAACTATAAAACTTTAAGAAGAAATTATAAGGGAAAATGTTTATGAATTCAGGGTAGGCAAGAACTTCCTAGGATGCAAAAAACATGATGTATAAAAGAAAAAAGTGATAAATGAGATTCCATCAAAATTTAGAACTTTAAAAGACATCATTAAAATGAAAAGTAGTCCTTAAACAGACCATATTTACAATGCATATAACCTATGACCAGAATATATAAAGAACTCTTACAGCTCATTAATAGACAACCTAATTAAAAAGTAAACACAAGAAAATGATAAATAGCCAGTACAGCACAAGGAAAGGAGTGCAACACTAGAATCAGAAAAATACTAATCAGTACAATAACAAGATTGAGTTATACACTCATTAGGGTGATGAAGTTAAAAGTTTTAAAAGCCTTGTCATGACCTTTTCTTTTGTTGGATTCTCCCCCTTTGCATTTAATTTGTCATCCCCAATGGATTCATTCTGCTGAGCTTCCTGGGGTTGTGATCCTCCATGTCTTTTCCTAGGATACTGTCTAAAATTTTTTAGAGTGCTGGTTTGGTATTCATGAAGTTCCTAAGGTTCTCTTTATCATGAAAGTATCTTATTTCTCCATCAATTTTGAAAGATAGTTTTGCAGGGTACATCAATCTAGGTTGGAGGCTGTTTTCCTTTATAGCTTGAAATATGTCACTCCAAGCTCTTCTTGCCTTGAGGGTTTGCATTGAGAAGTCTGCTGTGATTCTGATGGGCTTTCCTTTGTATGTGATTTGTTTCTTTTCTCTCACTGCTTGTAGAATTTTGTTCTTCTGTTGGGTTTTTGGAATCCTAACTATTATATGCCTATGTGTAGATTTTTTTTGATCAAGGCTATTTGGAGTCCTATATACCTCAGTTATCTGTATGTCAAATTCTTTTCCCCTGCTTGGGAAGTTTTCTGCCATCACTTCTGTGAAAAGATTTTTTAAGCCATCTGCACTCTCTTGTTTCTTCATTGACTCTGATCAGTCTTACGTTATTATTCTTTGCATTGTCTAGCAGCTGCTGGATTGATTTCTCATGGTCCCTTACAATTTTAAAGAAATTTTTCTTTTCCTGGTCACTAATTGCAATCTTATCTTTTATCATTTTTTTTTTTTTTTTTTTTTTTTTGGTACTGGAGATTGAACTTGGGACCTTGAGCTTGCAAGGCAAGTGCCGGAACCACTGAGCTACATCACTGGCCCTAATCTTATCTTCTATATCTGAAATTCTGTCCTCACATTGGTTCATTCCGCTGCATAGTCTTTCAATGGAGTTTTTAATCTCCTGGAAATCTGTTTGTATCTGTTTTATGGATTCCATTTGTTTCCTATGTTGGGATTCCATCATGTTACTCAGCTCCTGTATTTTTTTTATCTGTGTCTTCTCTAGATTTATTAATCATGTCTTGCACTATGGGCACAATCTCTACTGTTATCTGAGAAATTATTTCTGATTTCATTTTTTCCATATCCTCTTTTGTTGCCAGTTCAGGGAGTCCAGGTGGTTGAGTATCAGATTGTTCCATCTTGTTTCCCTTTGGGTTTGCTGTAGGTGATCTGGAAGTCTGTTTTTGAGGCTTGTTGACATGTCTTCTTATTTCCACTGCAGGGGTGGGGTGCTGCTTGCTCCCATGCGGCTCACCTCCTCTGCCCTAGGAGCGGTGGAATGGTAGCTAGAGAGCCTCCTCCTGGGTGCTGGGAGTGGCTCACCTCCTCTGCCCTGGGAGAGGTGGAATGGCAGCTGGAGAGCCTCCTCCTGGGCACTGGGATTTGCAGTAAAACTTTCAAAGGCTTCTGTGTCTAGACTCTCCACCTACCTCTTTACTTCTTTCCCAATCCACTCCAAGCAGGTTGTCTTCCCACTGCTCCACAGAAACCATTTTTGACAGAATCCCCAGTATTATTTCTAGCAAACTCTAATATGGTCCTCTCTCTCTCTCTCTCTCTCTCTCTCTCTCTCTTTCTCCACCCACCTCTCATTTTGAAAATCTGCATTTAGGCTGCTCTTTCTTGAAACACATTCTTCTATCTTAGATTTCTGAAAGACTGTGCCTTTCTAGTCTTTCTGTTACCTCAGGAAACTCTCCTGTGGTAAATTTGGTCTTCTTTGGTAAATTTGCTAACTCTTTCATATTTAAGAGTTCCTCTCCTTAATATTTTACTTTCTTCAATTCCCTTTTACAGTTTTAAATCTACAAGACATCAGTCTTCCAAATTTATATCTCCAGACTCAAACTCTCCCGCGTCCACAGTCCTGCATTTAACTCCCTATTCACTGCTACTTAAGTGATTCATGGGCTTGTCAACATCTACAGTGAAGGGTCCAGAACCATACCTCTCTGTTATGGATGAATGTTTTTTGTATTCTCTATATTCAAATTCATAAATTGGAGCTCTAGTCCCCAGTGTGATGCTATCTGGAAATAGGGTTTGGGGGAGATAATTAAAGTTAGATCAGCTCATGAGAACAGAGCCCTGGTCTCATGAGATAAATGTCTTTTTAGAAGAAACACTAGGAGTGTGGTCTCCCTCCACTTCTCTCCTTGTTTCTGCTTATGAGGACATAGAAGGCAAGAGTCTATAAATCTGAGAGAGAGAGAGAGAGAGAGAGAGAGAGAGAGAGAGAGAGAGAGAGAGAGAGCACTCACCAGGAGTTTAATTAACCAGAACCTTGATCTTGGATTTCTCAGCCTCTGGAACTGTGAGAAATATTTAGTTATTTAAGCCACCCAGTCCATGACACTTTTATAGCAGTACAAACTGACTAATATACTCCCTTTTGCCTGCCAAACTGCTCCTACCCATACTACCTATTTTAATTAGTGGCACAAGTACTTATCCACTTGCTCAGGCAAGAGAACTGGGAATCATCCTGATTTTCTTTTCTACATTTCTCATCCAAATTTACTAGTAAATCATATCAAGTCTTCAAAATATACTCTGAATCTTTTTTTTCTTTTTTTTTTTTGAGAGTCGGAGAATTTATTGAAAGAAAGATATCATCTGTCTAAGAGAGATAGAAGGGAGACTGGAAAGTGAGTTGCCAGCTGACCTAACTTCTCAAAGGTATTTTATGGGACAAAGCCATGAGGTGAGGCAGGTTCAAGGTGGGACAAAACTGTAGACACCTAGTAGGATTACAAGTACAGTTGCTTAGGTAATGATCCAATAAGAAATCACAAGGTAGTCAAAACTATGAACAACCAATAATACTATGACATGTATAGTTGCTTAGGTAATATTTATTAAATGGGGATCCAATTGGGAAACAAGTCACATAGCAAACATACAAGGAATGAGCCAGGATTTTCAGTGGAAAGGGGTGGGTCAGGGATCTTTCTTGGAAGTTCTTTGTCCCCACCCAGGTGATTGATACTTATTTAGAATATCAATCACTGCTGTTCTTCCTACATGGGTGTGGTAGTTTCTCTCCTTTTACAATTCTGGCCTTCAGTGAATGTGTCTTGATTGTCCTCCATGTTGGCTCCTTAACTGTCCCCCATGTTGGTTCCTCCTGGGCTGGCCCTACCTAAAAGATACCTAATTTGCTTATCTGAAATATTCCCCCCTCTGAAAAAGTACCCCTAATTGGTGTGAGGGGCCAAAAGGTGAAAACCATTCTGGCTACTTGTGGCTGAAGAGGGTCAGAGTTGTGATCAGCAGTTAGAGTTACTCTACCGAGGGCTAGCTAGAGGCCCTTGATAGGTGCCAGGCATTGTCATTTTAGGTAGACTAATAGCTTGGAGTCTGGAGGAGACAAAGTCAAAGAAACCCTTAAGAATACATGGGCCAAATTATAAGGTCAGCAGGATTGTGATGAATATAGCCAACATGTGTTTCCACCAGGAGGAACTAGTAATAGCCTACCCCAAAGAGGATAAGGAGAAGATCCAGGGGACTTCAGAATCCAACATAGAAGTCATATTGTGTAGTTTAGCAGTTATGAGCTGTTTACAAGTTCGATCTAATAGATCCCAGTAAAACAAGTGTAGCACATTTGTCATTGGTTTCATTTGTATGACTCCTTGGAGTTTGGGAGCCTGTGGGCAAGAATAAACAAAACCTATAAGAAATTAGAGCATGCATAATCTTAGCATGAGCACACTAGAATGAAAGGGGAAGATGGGAGAAAGTCACACCTAGAAATTGAAATAGTAATTGTAACCTGCTGGCTCTTAGATTCTTTCATTGATAGAGGTTATCTATAAGTCTGATACTTTGTCATAATTCTCTCTAGTTTTAGCTCTAAGAAGATAAGAGACAATTTGAAAAACAAATTTTACTAAGAAGTTTAAAACTCTAGCTGAGCTCTTATAGATTCTACCATAGTTTTTCCTAATGATCCATAACTATTGTCAGCTACGGATGTAGCTGCAAACTTACAGAAGGAGTCAGCAATTGGAGTCCCTTTTTATATATACCGTCTACATATTGCAAGACTGTGATTTGGGAAAAACTAAAGTATTTTCTTTTATCAAATCAGAATCCAGGGATGTCCTCATCTTTTTCCTGATAAATAGTTGACAATTTAAAATAATTGAAGGGCTTGGTTTTCATGTTTCTTAGACCTTCAACAATACATGCCTGAAAATGTCTTCTATTTAATCTCCTATCTGATTGGCAGGCCAGTGGGAGTCTTGTATAGGAACTGCTTGTGTTCCAGGAGGAACCAGTTGTTCCCCTGGCTTCCTGTCTTTTGAACTTCCAAAATTAAGATAATATTTGTCTCTACATGCCGTAGCAGCTTGTAATACTCCTTGTCTCTTATTAGAAATTGATGTTTGATTTAAGAGCAACATTACATCTTTTTAATCTAGTCCACAGGTATAAGTCTTCTAAAGACCTCAATGTACATATCAGGGTCATCTGAAAACTTTCTTAGGTCTCATTTGATCTGTCTTAGGTCACTGAGAGAAAAAGACACATGAGCACAGGTAGTCCCATATTTTCCATTTACTTCCTGCAAGGGATATTGTCTTTAAGGGACCTGAACAACTTAGCTAAGGATGGATATAGCCTCATGGAGGTCTCAATTATGGTTGGCCTAGAAACTTCACCCTCAGCACCTGGTGGTCAAGGTTTAAAGTTGTCTTGGAAACTTTGTTCTCAGGTTCTAAAGGGCACGGAGTAGCCTCAGGCTTGGAGGTACTGAATGTTTTAAGGGTGAAGTGTCTCTCATTTTTCTATGTCCCACATTTACATTTGAACATAAGCAAGAATTACTTCTTAATATAAAGTCTCAACATATGACTGATTTTGACCATTTTTTCCCTCTCTTACAGCAAAGACCAAAGTTAGAACATATGGAACAAAAGCAAACAAATTCTTACCTCACAGTAATCTCAGTGGAAGACTTCCAGAATGATATAGGGGGAAGAGATGTAACTCCCAAACCTACTAGATATATGAAACATGAGTTCATATTCTCTAAAATCAAAAAATGAATTCTAGGAACAAAAGAGTTGGAAAATTTATTGAGAGAAACATAGCTTCTGTCTAAGAGAAACAGAAGGGGGACCGGAAAGTGGGTTGTCCTATACTCTGAAACTTGACCATTTCTTGCTACTTCAACTGCTCCCAACATAGATCAAGGCCATCTTATCTTTGTTATAAACTATGGCAGAGTCTTCTAATAGGTCTTCCTGATTCCATTATTCTCTATCTCCAACACAACATTCTCCACTCAGCAGCCAAGATATCTTTTAGAAAAGTCAGTCAGAAAATATTACTTCCCATGCCTGAAATCTTTCATGACATCCCAGGACACTGAGAAAATCCAACTTTCTAAATGTGACCTGAACATTCTTCATAATATTCAAGCCACTATTTATTCCTACACCCTTCCAGTTTGTTTATTTTCTCTTCTCTGCCTACATTTGTTGCTTCTGGGTATGCTTATCTCATTTTTGTCTTGGGGCTGCTCTCAGAACTTTCTAGAACTTATTTCCCCTCTAATTTAGGTCTCTGTTCAGACTTTACCTTCTCATAAAACCTGTCTTGAGTACTTTATCTATGTCATTAATCTGTTTTTCTATCTCCCTTTTCCTGTTTTATTTCTACTCATAATAACTAATTTTATTTATTTATTTTTTATAATAACTGATTTTAAATCATCCCTCTCTTCCTCCAGAATGTAAACTGCAGGAAGACAAGGATTTTTGTCTAGAAGAATACCCCCCACAAAGGAGCAGATACTCAATAGATATGTGTTGAGTGAGTGAATGCATGAATGAACAATTTCAAATGTTTTCCCTAAAACAGACAAATTGCTATTCATGTACTTTAAAATATGAAAGCTGCTTTAAAAAATGTATTCTTTTAATGACTGAAAGAAAAAAATCCTCTCAAACTTTTAAACAAATGGACACAGCAGCCAGGCCTAGATCCCTGCAAGCCAGGAATACTTCACAGTGGCAAGAGAGGCAGTAACAGCACAGCTTACAACTGTAGAGAGAAAGTCAATTAAATGGAGAAAACAAATTTACATTTGCTGTTTGGATCCCTGGTGGAGAATCAGGGTGAAAGAGGTAGGTTTTACTCACCCAACCACAATGTTCTCACCCCTATGCCTTTTGAGCTGGAGTTGTTACATTTTATTTGGGCTTTTCTGAAGGTTGTTCTAGGGCTGCTTTGGCCCCAGCAGATATGATTAGTTTGTTTCCTTCCCTCATAGGTTTTAACTTACCACTGAACCCAAGTTTTACTGCCATTTTTCTTCCTCCATCTTGAATTCTAAAACTGACATTGCCTTTCTGTAGGATCCTGCACCATCCCCCAAAATGCAACCTTTTATCATATTTCTTACCTGGCCTATAGTCTAAGTATAAATACACTACCATCTCTAAAATAAAACCATAAAACCATTTCTTCAAATTAAAATATTAAAATTAATATTTTAATTTGAAGAAATAGCCAGGATTTTTCATTCAGTTGTAAAATTGTGCTAATGAGAATAAATAAAGTACATTTGATTTATATAATATGTAATGGACCTAAAAGTCATGCTAAGCAGTTTATCTAATCATAGCCTCAAATACATCTTTGGGTACTGACTGCATATAATTAGGAATAGGAATAAAAGGGCAAGAACTGAATTATCACATCTAAATTAACTACTCAAACAAGCAAACCTTTTGTGAACTGTCTTGGTCATGATATTGCACATCAGTACCCTCTAATGACATACTAGGACAAATGCTCAAAACAACTAATTCTTTCCATGGTTGGTAGGTTGGCCTTGAGCAGCAAAAGGCAACTGGATTTATTTTGTTCTGGCAGCAGCTCAGTGGGAACATAAACTAGCTATACTAGGGAACAGAAGGCCTATGAAGAAAAAGAGGTTCTACTCATATACTATACTAAACCCTCAAAAGCCAACTACACTTAAACCAGAAGCAGTGTGAGTGGTAAACACTAACATTTTCAAAGAATTGTCTAATATTCATGGCAGAATCTATAAAAGGTGACTTTGAATAATCCTTTCCTAGCAAACCTGTAAAAGTTTTATAAAATATGCTGCAAAAAATGACTCACAGTAGATGTAATTACAGGGCAACCTTGGAAACTGATGTAAAAAATTCAGCTGCCAGCATGTTAACTGCCACCTAATATATGGGTTGTTTGATTGGACTCTTTGGGCAAAACTGCAAAATTCCTAACCCATAGCTGCTATATATTTTATCAGGGGCAAATTTAGCTACTTTCATTTTTTAAAATGCCATTTCACCACAGCGAATCAAGTCAGAATTGCTTAATTGCTTGCATACATTACAAGCTAATACATTTCCCCAAACAGTAATTTAACTACTTATTATTTATTTTTATTTTTTAGGACAGTGGTAGAGTTCTTATGCCTCAACTATAAAATTTGGCAAAATCATTGCTTTCTTAACAACAACAACAAACTGTAAGTATCAGCAGTGAAATTTCCTCTTTTATGTAGTCAGCAACTGTTTTTCTTTTGGGTTTTTTTTTTTTTTTTTTGGTACTGGGGATCGAACTCAGGACCTTGTGCTCATGAGGTAGGCGTGGTGTCACTGAGATAAATCCTGGCCCAGCAACTGTTTTTCTTTAATGAATCTTCTCTAACTTACAGTTTGGCAAAAAAATTAATTTAGCTCCCATGTTTTGTTTTTAATTATAAGGAAGTATTTTGGAGGTGCAGAGAAAATCCCTGGGCAGTGTGCCACGGTTGAGCCCTGTACCTTCGGCCTTGGTTAGGATGATCAGCTATACTGTTAGAATATACCAAATGCATCAGCTTTTAAAAGACACTCCCTTATTATAAAATGTCCACTCTATAGTCATCATCATCCTAGTCTTTGGTCTCATGGGCTGTCACCTTTGGAAAACTGAATATAAATTTGGTGTTTGCAAAGTCGATTCTATGTTAATGTCACTGTAAGTGTTTGCTAGTTAAATGACCTTAACAATGAATCTTTCAGAAAAGAGACCACTCCACCATTTTGTAATGGAATAATAAGGTCATCTCTTCCCCAAACTTGGTAGGTATACAAATATAGCATTTTCTTCAAACCAACACCCATCTTGACCACAGGTAAAAGATTGGATGGTTAAAAAAAAAGCTCTATCAGTCTTCTTTCAGATTAATATTTAGAACTATGAGGATTATCCAAATACAGTAGCCACACAGAATGAGGTGAGCCCTCAATTTAACATGTGCATTGCATACCCCCTCTTTATTCTAATACTTAAATTGCAAGCAAGCAGGGATTTTATCTTGCTAATCTGTATACTTCAACAAATATTTATTTGTTCAGTCAAAACAATGCCTCATGTTATTATATGGTGTGCTCTGGCAGAACACATTTTGATTTACTTATAGGAAACTAAAATTAATTTCTAACTTAAAATAAAATGAAGTATTCCAAGAAGGAGGGTTAATGGTGAAACTTTCAAGCATATCAATAACAATTAAACCTCTCTGTTTTCAAAATTCCAAATTTCATAACTACAAGTATTAAAATCCAAACTGTTCTAAATAACGTCAGTCCCATAGAAACATACCTGTAGATGCTATATGAAATTGAATTTTCCAGGACTCGATGTAATCTATTTTGAGAATTAGAATTTTTTTTCATTAATTTTATTGGTACATTTTAGGTATACAATATATTGACATTCATTATTGGGAGTTTGTACCTTTACATAATATATCTTGGTTTTTATTTTTTTCCCCATTCCCCTGCCCTCCCTTCAACCCCTCCACCCTTCCCTATTTATAAAGACTTTGTTTCCATTTTTTTCTTTTTTCATATTTATTCCTTTCCCTTCTTTCCTTTCCCCTACCCCTACAACTTCCTCTTCCCCTTTGAAATTTTCTCCCTATTTCACATTATTATACACTTTGATCCTTATTTACACTTTCAGTTTTTCACACCAGAGAAACTATTTGGTATTTACACATGTGACCTATTTATTTCACTTAAGAGTATGGCTTCAATGCACATCCTTTTACCTATAAATGTCTCTAGTTTCTCATTCTTTATGGCTGAGTAGTACTCCATTTTATAAAAAAAAAAGCCACATCTTTATCCAGTCTCCAATTAGAGAATTAGAATATTTTGCCAGTACAGTAAAGTAGAGCAAATGCTCAGTTCAGAAGTCATTTCAACTGCAAACACTATGTATACCTTTAATTAGCTTACACATGTTTTCTTAGTTGTTGTGCTTAGTAATCAGAAGATCTAAGTCTTCTTAGCCAGCTAATCTTCATATATAATACTGAGCAACCTAAATTTCAGGATGGCAACTTCACTTTTGAAGTCTGTAGAATGTAAAAGATGTAGATCCCTTTGAGTTGCCAACAAAGTCCCAGATATCTATAGAAATCATATGCCTACAAAGTTTTAACATCTTTGAGATTCATCTCATCTCAAATAATTTGGGGACAGCTTTCTTATAGTAATAAAAACAATCAGATTAGTATCTAAAACAACATTAAGAGGACTTCTGTTACTGGATTTTCTAACATATATGCTAAAACGTTGACAATACAGAGCTTTCCCTCTTTGGTGTCCCCTAAGTGCTGGGGATCAAACCAAGGGCTTCATACATGCTAGGCAAGGACTCTGTCACTGAGGTATGTCCCAAGTCTTGCATTTCACTTTTAAAACTGATGAGCTTCAGGACATACTACCCTAAGATGTGGCATCTTGGCCTGCTGAATATTTTAAGCTCATTTGAAAAATGACAAGATGGAGCATCTGAACTTCTCAGGCCTTCGCCCCTGAGGGAAGTCATAAGCCTCCATGTGAGATGTGCCTGCTCATTCCCATACTTACTGAAAATAATGTTTTTATCATTGGCCACAGAGGGATAGTAAGACAAATTAGAAAGAACAAGCTTTGCTAAGTATCCCCTCAGTTTACTACACTTACTTTATACTCTGGGTCCTATCATACTTTTCATGACTTTTCACTTTTCATCAAAACCAACATAAAACATTTCAGAAGTATTCATTTTTCGAAAACATTTCTTCAAGTATTCATTTCCTTACAAAGTTGCCCTTGTCACGTAAAATTCATATTAAATGAAAGTGTGTGCTTTTCTCTTATCAATTTTTCTTTGGCAGAGGTCCCAGTCAAGAACATAGAAAGATGGAAGGAAGACATATTTTCCTCTCAGCAAAAACAAGAGTGAAGAATGATTTTTCTTCACCTCAAAATCATCAACCACAGAAGTACAAGATTCTGCATTGGCCTCCATTGGACATTCTATGGAGTTTAGAAGATGACAATAACGCTGTTGGTGTAACAAGGGAGAATGTAAAAAGAAATTGTATAACCCTCTGGTTCAAAATTATTTTAACAAGTGAATGATTAGTGATGTAATGTTAAGGATTACAACAAAAAGAATGTTGAAGAATGTCAGGCTGCAGGGCTCTTTCCCAAAGAGGAGGCCATCATAAGCATGCTCCTGAGATGAGGCACTGACCATTTAAAGGGAGCTGTGGTAGACAATTCTATCACTCTCCAGCAATAGGGAAGAGGAGCTTAACGGAAAAATGTATCACTTTGTAAAGGCAATGGATGGAAAGGTTCTTGTCAGGGAAAAAAGTACTTTGTACATTTTACAAATACTAATGAACCAGAAGAGTTAAGGGTATCAAAGGAAGTGAATGTCTTTGATAACCTCTACTCTAGTATATGCCCAGATTAGGGAAATCAATTCATAGGGATCAGCAATAAAACTAGACCTATCTTTAAATGATGCTTTAAAATTTGGGAAGAAAAGCTGGTTTATAAATTTTGTGATAAAGAGTGAAATCACATTTATACCCTTTTAAAAACCATGAGAAGTCTCAGAAGATTAGCAGCAAGCACAACAGCAACAATATGTATTGGAAGGAGGGGCAGGAGAAGGACAGGGAATGGGAAAAAAAGAGTAGAAGGTGGAAAAACAATGAAAATAGAGCTTTTGATTTTTTTTGATTTTTTAAAATTAAATTCTTTTATTGGTACATTGTAGGCATACAACACAATTACATTTCTCAGTGGGAATTGTACCTTTACATGATGCATCTTGGTTCTTATTTTTTCCCCATTCCTAGCCCTCCCTTCACACCCTCCACCCTTCCCTATTTACAAAGACTTTATTTCCATTTTTTCCATTTCTCATCATTTTTCCTTTCCCTTCTTTCCTTTCCCCTGCCCCTCCCACTACCCCTACCCCTTTGGACCTTTTCTTCCTATTTTGCATTATCGATTATTCATTCTAATCATTGGTACATTTTAGGTATACAATATAATGACATTCATCAGAAAATAGAGCTTTTGCAAATGGGAAAAGGACCAAGAGTTGGAAGGAACAGGGAGGGTAGGGTGGGGGAGAGGATTAAAAAAAAGAAGAATTGGGGCCTGGGATTTAGCTCAGTGGTTCTGCCACCTGCTTCAAAAGCAGAAGGTCTGGAGTTCGATCCCCGGTACCAAAAAAAAAAAAAAAACAACCCCAAAAAGAAGAATTAAGAGGTATCATGTACGTGTACCAATTCCCCACAGTAAATGTAACCATTATGTACTGAAAACATGTACTAATAAAAAAAACTTGCATTGGTACACTTCACAGTGAAGAAAAACACTTCCAAATACATTGTCTCAATTGATTAATTACCTCTCCAAATATAGACTAGTTAGCATTTCTGTTTTACAAATAAGGACATTGAGGCTTTGAAGAGATTGTTGGTGGTTGTTTTCACAAAGACATTTGTCATTTAAAAAAAATACTGGGAAGGAGAAGTTCTGGGATTGAATCCAGGGCCTTCACACTGAGCTATATCCCCAGTTCTCTCTTCATTTCTTTTCTTTCTCTCTCTATCTTTTTTTTTTTTTTTTTTTTTTTGGTACTGGGGATCGAACTCGGGACCTTGCGCTTGCAAGGCAGGTGTGGTGCCACTGAGCTACCTCCCCGGCCCTCTTTCTTTGTTTTGAGACTGGGTCTTGCTAAGTAGCTAAGTCACTCAGGTTGAGGTTGAGTTTACAATCCTCCTACCTTAATCTCCTAGAGTGCTGGGATTACATGCATGTACCACCATGCTTGGCTTCACTTAAAATTTTTTAAATCCAAATTAGAAAAGTACTACATTCATAGAGATAGAAAATTTGTTGGATAAAACTTATACTAAATGTTACATTTCATATTATATTTTACTTCTTTTGTTCTATGCTAGAATTTTATAACTTTTTTTAAAAACAAAGGAGAAATTTCAAATACCTGACCATCTGCTTCAGAATTAGACATCTGGAAACCCCTAAGTTTAGAGAGTTTTCAGGAATGGGCCATTTATAGAGCATGATCTCTAACTCAGTCTTGCTCCAATTTCAGAATATTTTGCGCTAACATACAGAGTTTCCACAAAGAAAAAAGGTCATCTCTGTTCTTCCTGCTAACTTTCTGAACTGCATCAAGTGCCCAAATTGTGATGTAAGTGTGGGTAAGAGAATGAGATGGCGACAGCCACGTGGAATAACATTCTTGATTGATCACAAGGTACTAACTTTCCCATACTTTCAGCTGTGACACTAAGTTTATCCCACAATGAGTGAAATTTGCTGTGGTGACTCTAGCTCCAGCTCTGTTGCTGGGAATGACACAGAAAAGTAAAGCTATTATTATGCTTGTTGGATGGCACTAGAATATTTAAAATAGTTCTAAGATAGAAAGGACTTAAGGTTTAGTTCATAACTCTTTTCATTGGTTGTTTTCACCTACTTACTGGACAGCGTTTACATATTACAAGCAAGACTCATAATAGGAGAAATGCTTGAAATAAAAATTTCATACTGATAACTTTTTAAAGTTTTCTTCATAATTATGAATCTTCTTATACCTAGTACATTGGACATCCAGTGTTTAACACTGGAGTATATGACCTGGCCTATACTTTATTTTTTCCTGAGCTAAATGATGTTGCCTTATAAAGAAAAGTGAACATCTTAATCACAAACTTTACAAAGAGGATTGCCTGACTGCTGCTATATAAACCTTCAGTATATTGTGTCCAGGATTGTGCAAATACTACTATTTCAAGCTCTCTTTACTGATAATTTAATGCTCCCTCTAAATTTAATGCTATTGCCTTTTCACCAGAAAGCAGTTTTTACTGATGATAATGATGATGGTCATTAGGGCCTTCGAGACTTTTAAAAGGATCCAAGAATGAATGAATAAATAAAACCACGATGACTCATTCTGCACCCAGTGCCATTAGTATAACGCACAGCTCAGCACAGTTTTTCTGCCTCACAAAACCGCTATTTAAATGTGTGTTAAATTTCTTTTTTAAATAAAATGAGTATAATTTATTCAGGGAATAATATGAGCTTGTAGAATGTTAGCAGTCAAGTAGGCAAGCTGCAAAAAGGAAATACATTTTTACCAGGCTGATTTATTTTTCTCTGAAATTAGTCCTAGTAGAACAACCAGATTATGTTGGGTTTGTATACATTCCTTCCTTCCCTATTGAGAAAAGTTTGTTCCTTGCCTCATTTTCATAGCATTCTTTATTTCACGTTTTAAGTCTATTGAGGAATGTTTAGTTGAATTTCCTTCTGGTACTGCTTCAGGATAAATGAGGAGGATAGGATAAGGAGATCTTATAGTGCCATTTCTTTACATTATTTAAATTATTATGTATCAGTAAATATTTCATATTCATAAAATGTGAATGGATAAACCCTACCTTTAAATATTCACTTACAGGAATAAAGAGATATGCCCAAAATTATTTTTATGAAGACATATATAGTGTTTCTCCAAAACTAGGGTTGTAAGATGGTGTGTTATGAGCCATTATGGAGAATTTTGTTTCATAAAGGATTAAACTATAGAAAATCCCAAAGTTGCAACAAAAGAGATGTAGTTATGCTCATTAGGCACTGAGTTTATTAGAATAGTCTCTGTTCCCTTCATGCATTGATTAGGCTTTCCAATGACTCATGTGGTAAGCAGCTACTTTTCCGTTTCCCATACAACTATTTTTCCCTTTCTTCTTACAGCAGACAGTGGAACAGGGAAAGGGACACTGAAGCATAACACAAGTGGCAAGCATTTTATATCTGATTATTCACAAGGGAGCCAGGTTTGTACTCGGAAGGGTGGCTAGGAGCATCTGGGACTTGCTCTTTCCCCCATAGCTTAGAAATAATAAAGTAAGTCTCAGAGAGCATGAGTGTTACTATAACATGTGGTCTGCAAAGAAACAAGCACCAAGAGATCTAAAGATTAACAATTAGCTTCAGAAATGTCTTTACTTTCAACAGAGTCAATATATTAAAAATCTGTGTTTAAACAAAGATAATGAGCAGGTAGTTTTTCACTTTAGAAATTTTTGATGAAATAAGTAATATATTTTAAAGGCTAACTTCTACAAAAGGTTGAAAATACAATTCAATTTGTAAATATCAAATTCAAAAATACCTATAGCAAGGCCTGACAGAAAACTATATTTTAAAATCCACTGATGGACTTTGCATGCAACTTAGACTATGATAAAAGAATAGTACATCAAATTACAATTGATCACTTAGAATCAATTCAGTCAGTCAGTGCCATTTATATGAGGCTGTCCAATGAAAACAAAAAGTTTCATTGGCCTGGGAAGAATAAGAATTTCCTTTTGCTATTCAAATAGGAGTCTGGCACCTTAGACCACTCTGCCATGCTGACACTATTCAAATATGAAAGCAACCTGTTGGTTAGCTAAAATGTTCTGATTCTTAATCCTGATCTGTATGATGAGAATGAAATGTGCCTTACAGTTCAGATCCCTTGCTTTGGTGGCCAGCTTCACAGAAAAACATGCCAACTGCACACTGGCATGTTTCTGACTCTTAGAAGGATGAGTAAAATGTATTGCCTCTTCAGTAGAATGCTCTGGGAACATGAATGGCAGAGCTTCCCTGACTCAGAGTTGGTTCTGGGGGATGAGATTTTGGCTCTCGTTTATGTGTGTAGACCATGGAGCCAGGTCTACATTGAAGCTGGTCTAGATCCTATGACATGCCTCTAAAGTATAGTATTCATGGTACAGTGCATACAAACCTACTCACTAATATGCATGTATAAATTACAATGTATGAACATGGTTTGGAATATAATAAAAAGGTTGTCTAGTAAGAAAAATAAGTTCTTTTCTTTAAAATCCTAGAATCCCTAATAGGGTACTGAGAGGTTTATACTAAAGGCAGAGGAGAACTGAGATCAACAGAAAGAACAGTGGATTCACAACCCCCTTCTTATACTCTCACTGACTGGACTGGGGCAAAAGTCTTCCATGTTACTTACATCTCTCTCTCTCTCTCTCTCTCTCTCTCTTAGAAGCATATATGATATGACTACACAATTTGTACTTTCTGTTTACCTTTCTGATAGTCTTCTTACCTGCTTGCAGAACCTGGCATGGATGCTGTCTTTTTAAAAACAGAATATTTTAAAACACAACAGTGCAGCTTGGCTGTCTTCAGAGTCTTTACCTTGCTTGTACAAACACAGCCATCAGGTTTTCTAGAGCCCTGTTTAAGTCTGGTAAGGAAATAGAAGTTAGGATTCATGTTAAGGAAATGGAAACAAATGCTTTGGAAGCATAAAGGATGCTGCAGCTGCACATTCAATTTGGAAACTCTCCAATATCTTTTTGGAGCAGAACTGCAATGATATTCCACTTGCCTGTAGCATCCCTGGGGAGACAAGGAATTACCATAACCATGAGAATGCTACAGCATTGCCTTAATACCTATGTGCTTTCTAGAAACAGAAGATAACAAATCAAGATGTTGAGGTCAGACTGAATCTGCTAGTATTCCAGAAACCTTATTCAATAAATATTTAGTAAATATCAATTCAGAGTGTTTAAGTAATAATTATGTAATAAGTGAAAATAGGTTGAAATACAGGTGACGTAGAAAGTGCTTTAGCTCACTAGCTCTAAATTAATAATCTTTGCCAATAATTAGCAATATAAACTAGGGGTCCTGTATATACATTTGTATGTTGAAGTTTTTTTTATCTTTATGCTAATGTCTTTGGTAGAACCAAGCAAGAAAAAAGATTAAAATTCACCTTATGTTTAAAAACATATGTGGGCATATGCACTGAGCACATCATTAGTGACTGCATGCCATATAACTGTAAGTGCAAAAATATATATGTGTTTTTACACATACTGATACACTTATACTTAGTTCCTAAAAGGTACAATGATTCACTTGTGGTGATTCATTTGCGGTTATCATGCTTTTCATTGATTAGTCATAATTCAAGATATTATAATAACTCTACTCTCAGAAATAGCTTATTCCTTCTATATCTTTGCATTTCCTACAGACTTTTATGAGGAAATAAGAATATTTTTAGATTATAAAATGAAATTTATCTTATATGTAAGAAAACTATGGTTATAACTACTATGTCTTTTTTCAACCAATAGGGATGAATTTCTGCAAAGTTAGTCTGGGACTGTAAGATTGGCACATCCAAAAATGAACTGGTTGCCTTCCCTATAAAATATCTTTCTTATCTTGGGAAATGTCATCAATACACTCACTTTACCACTATTGGGAAGGAAATTTTATTCTTAATTCCTCCTCCTTGCCTCTCCACAATTCTAGGCAGCCAGTGAGCCCTGTCCTTTCTAATTCCTTAACATCACATAAATATGCCTATTTCTCCCTATCCCTTTACTTTTACTTTAATTTAAGCCATGGTCATTTATATGTTGCTTGGATATCTATGAAGCTTACTAATTTGCTGTTATGGTTTAGATCTAAAATAGGCTTCAAAACCTCACATGTTTGGAAGGTATTTGGATGATGGGAGCAATATAGCTGGCTTGCTATTGGGAGGCAAGTTTTGATTGGAGGTACCTGGGGGCATGGCCTTAAAGGGTTTACCTCCCTCCCCAGTTTCTTCATTCATGCTCTCTCTCCTTCCTGTCTATTATGTCATGAGCAGCTCTGCTCCACCATGCCCTGCTGCTATGCTGTTTCTTCTTTGGAGCTGGCATACCCTGAAGCATCAACTAAAATAAACCTCTCCTCCTTTAAATTGAGGGTGTCAGCTATTTTGTCCCAGCAACAAAGAAAATGACTATGACAGATTTTGGTATTGATATAGGGCACCAAGTAATTCAAATAAGCAAAAATAATCCAAACAAGGGAAATATTATAACTCCCAACCTGCTAGGCATCCAAAAGTCATGTTCATGTTCTCTAAAATCTAAGAATGAATTCTACAAACAAAAGTTAAGAGTAAGGAATATTTATTGAGGAAAAGATAGCTTCTGCCTGAGAGGGACAGGAGAGGACACCCAGAAAGTGGGTTGCCCACCCACCCTGCTTCTTAAAAGTGTTTCATGGGCAAAGCCATGAGGTGAGGTGGGCACAAGGTGGGACAAAATTATAAGATCCAATGGAAAATCACAAGGTGGGCATGAGGTAGGACCAACCATGACCAACCAATAAGATTACAAGTATAGTCACCCAGGTAATATTGATTAAATGGAGATCAAATGGGGAAGCTAGTTATGAGTACATGGATTTCCCAGAAGGAATAGCCTAGCTAGGGATGGTTTGGTCCCCAATTAAGGTGATTGAGGTCTATTTAGAATATCAATCACTGATATTCATCCCTAGGGTAGGTAGGTGGGTATAGTACTTCCTCTGTTTTTATAATGTTAACCTTCACTGAACATGCCTCAGTTGTTTTCTATGCTGAGGGGCTAGCCTTGTCTAACTGCCTTATAATTTCTGGCTAACATAGCTGTCTGCAATAATATCAGAGAAGTGGAATCATTGCTGTGATGCCTTCTGAGCATGTGGCTTAGGAGCTTTTGGAATTAGTTCATGGGAGAGGTTTGCTGAAGTTTGGAGATGCTATCTGGAAAAGAAACCCTAAAATTCTGTAATCCAAGGTTGATACTTTCCAGAGCCCAGAAGATTAGACTACAGATAGAAATGCAGAATGCATATAGCAGGCTCAGGAGGTTTCAGTTGGAAAGAAGGATTCCTTTGGCATCTGGACTCTGGGACATTTGTGTTATGCTCTGGCAGAAAAATTTGTATACATTTTGCTCATGTCTGAGACTTTGTAGGAGATTTAGATTAATCTTGGAGAGGAAAGTTCAATGCAGCCCAATATGGGCACTATGTAGTGGGTACCCTTGAGCACCCAGAAATATGGAGCAAAGGAGAGCTTGGTTTTTGGAAAGATTAGCATTAAAGTGAAGCCACATAGAGCTGTGCAGGTGCCAGGAGAAGAGATCCTATCCCCAAACTGAAGATATGAGAAGACACATAAAGAAGTCTAAAAACCAGACTTCCAGATCACCTACAGCAACTCGAAAGGGAAACGAGATGGAACACTCTGATACTCAACCACCTGGACTCCCTGAACTGGCAACAAAAGAGGATCTGGAAAAAATGAAATCAGAAATAATTTCTCAGATAACAGCAGAGATGGTGCCCATAGTGCAAGACATGATTAATAAACCTAGAGAGGACACAGATAAAAAATAGAGGAGCTCAGGAACATGATGGAATCTCAACATAGGAAACAGATCAGATCCATAAAACAGATACAAACAGATTTCTAGGAGACTAAAGACTCCATTGAAAGTTTACGCAGCAGAATGAGCCAGTGTGAGGACAGAATTTCAGATATGGAAGACAAGATTGCAATTATTGACCAGGAAAAAAAATTTCTTTAAAATTGTAAGGGACCATGAGAAATCAATTCAGCAGCTGCTAGACGATGCAAAGAAGAATAACATAAGACTGATGCGAGTCACTGAAGAAACAAGAGAGAGTGAAGATGGCATAAAAAAAAAATGTTAACAGAAGTGATGGCAGAAAACTTCCCAAGCAGGGGAAAAGAACTTGACATACAGATAAGTGAGGCATATCAGACTCCAACTAGCCTTGATCAAAAAAAAATCTACACATAGACATATAATAGTTAAGATTCCAGAAACCTAACAGAAGAACAAAATTCTAGAAGCAGTTAGAGAAAAGAAACAAATCACATACAAAGAAAACCCATCAGAATCACAACAGACTTCTCAATGCAAACCATCAAGGCAAGAAGAGCTTGGAGTGACATATTTCAAGCCTTAAAGAAAAACAGCCTCCAACCCAGATGGATGTACTCTGCAAAACTATCTTTCAAAATTGATGGAGAAATAAGATACTTTCATGACAAATACCACCTTAGGAATTTCATGACTGCCAAACCAGCACTGCAAAAAATTTAAACATGATCATAGGAAATGACAATGAGGATCACAATCCCAGGAAGACCAGCAGAATGAATGCATCAGGCATGACAAGAAATTAAATGCAAAGGGAGAGAATCCAACAAAAAGAAAAAGTCATAACAATGATAAATCAATACATATCAGTTATAACCATCAATGTTAAATGTCTCAATTCACACCAATCAAAAGAAATATACTGGCAGAATGGATCAAGAAGCAAGACCTAACAATATGCTACATACAAGATACACACTTAATTCAAAAAGAAACTCATAGACTGAAAGGTAAAGGGTGGAAAACAATACTTCATGTGACAGGAAACAAAAAAAAAGGCAGGACTAGCTATTCTCTTTACAGATCAAGTGGATTTCAAACCAACACTGATTAAGAGAGACAAAGAAGGTCACTACATTCTTGTAAAGTGAACAGTCCAAGAGGAAGAGATGACAATCATAAATATCTATGCACCAAACACTAGTGCACCCAACTGTATAAAACAAATACTAACGGACATGAAAAATGAAATAAGCACTAATACAACAGTAGTGGGGGACCGCAATATACCACTGTCACAAATAGATAGAACAACTAGACAAAAAATAAGCAAAGAAATACTACAACTCAATCAAACTCTTGAATAAATGAATTTAACAGATGTGTACAGAGTATTTTACCCCACAAAATTAGAATACATTTTCTTTTCAGCTGGACTCAGGTCATTCTCCAAAATAGACCACATACTCACTCATAGAACATGTTTAAGTAAGTGCAAAGGAATTGAAATTATCTCCTGTATGCTATCAGACCATAGTGAGACTAAATTGGAGATCAATAGCAAAGGAAACTGCAAGAATTTCACAAACATAAGGAAATTGAACAACGCACTTCTGAATAAGCAATGGGTCACAGAGGAAATTAAAGAAGAAATCAGACAGTTCCTACAATTAAATGACAATAACAATACAACATATTGGAATCTATGGGACACAATGAAAGCAGTCTTACAAAGGAAATTCATAGCAGTGAATACTCATATTAGGAACACAGAGTGAGTTCAATTAAACAACCTGATGCTGAACCTCAAGCTTCTAGAATGAGAAGAGCAGGACGAACCCAAAGCTCACACAAGGGAGGAAATTATAAAGATCAGAGCTGAAATCAATGCAGTGGAGACTAAGAGAATGATAGAAAAAGTCAATAAAGCCAAGAGTTGGTTCTTCGAAAGAATCAACAAAATTGACAAACCCTTAGCCAACCTCATCAGAAAAAGGAAAGAAAAGGCCCAAATCCATGAAATTAGGAATGAAAAGGATGAAATTACAATGGAACCAGGAGAAATCCAAAGGATCATCAATACCTACTTCAAGAACCTATACACCAATAGGATGGAAAACAGAAGAAATGGACAGATTCCTAGATAAGTATGAATTACCAAAGTTGAACAAAGAAGACCTAAAAATTCTAAACAACCCAATAGCAATCAATGAAATTGAAAATGTAATTAAAAACTTGCCAAATAAGAAAAGCCCATGTCCTGATGGCTTCACTGCTGAATTCTACAAAATATTTAGAAAGGAACTACTGCCACTACACTTTAAACTCTTCAGTGAAATTGAAAGAGAAGTAATACTTCTGAATTCATTCCCAGAAGCAAGCATCACTTTGATCCCAAAGCAGAGAAAGACCCAACCAAAAAAGAGAACTGTAGGCCAATCACAGTAATGAACATAGATGCAGAAATCCTTAATAAGATACTGGCAAATAGAATGCAGAAGGTCATCAAGAAGATCATACACCCTGACCAAGTGGGATTCATCTCAGGGATGCAGGGATGGTTCAACATTCACAAATCAATCAATGTAATATACTATATCACTAGAGCCAAGGACAAAAAAAACACACCATGTGATCATCTCAATAGATGCAGAAAAAGCATTTGACAAAATTGAACACACATTTGTGATAAAAACCCTACAAAAAATTGGAATAGACAATTTCTACCTCAATCTCATAAAAGCCATCTATGAAAAAAAAAAGCCAATGTCATATTAGATGGTCAAAAAATGAAATCCTTCACACTAAAATCAGGAACAAGACAAGGATGTCCACTATCAGCACTCCTGTTCAATATGGTTTTGGAAACATTAGCCAGAGCAATCAGACAAGACAAAGTAATAAAAGGAATAAAAATAGGAAATGAAGAAGTCAAATTGTCATTATTTGCAGATGACATGATACTGTATATAGAAGACCCCAAGAACTCCACCAAAAGTCTTCTAGACTTAATAACCAAATTCAGTAAAATAGCTGGATACAAGGTCAACACGCAGAAATCAATAGCTTTCCTCTACACGAACAACAGACTCATTGTGAGAGATATAAGCAAACAATTCCTTTCACAATAGCATCCAAAAAACTGAAATACCTAGGAATCAACCTAACAAAAGAAATCAGACCTCTTCTCTGAAAACTATGGCACTCTGAAAAGAGTGATTGAAGACGATATCTGAAAATGGAAAGACATCCCTTGCTCCTGGGTAGGAAGGATCAACTTAGTGAAAATGGCCATACTTCCGAAACTGCTATATGGATTCAATGCAGTCCCACTTGAAATCTCAGCAGCATACTTCCTGGACCTTGAGAAAACAACCCAAAAATTTGTTTGGAACAAGAAGAGACCTAGAATTATAAAAGCAATTCTACATAACAGAGACATGGCAGGGGGTATTACAACCCACAACTTGAAACTACTACAAAGCTAGTGTGATAAAAACAGCATAGTACTTGGAAAGAAACAGACCTGAGGACCAGTGGAACAGATTAGAAGATGCAGAAAAAACTCCAGACACACTCAGCCAACTCATCTTCAATTAAGGAGTCAAACACCCTCACTGGAGGAAAGATAGCCTCTTTAATAAAGGGTGCTGGAAAAATTGGGTTTCAACTTGCCAAAGATTAAAACTAGACCTATATCTCTCACCATGCACTAATCTAAAATTGAAATGGATTAAAGATCTAAATACTAAAACAGAAACACTGAACCAGCTGGAAGAGAGGTTAGGTAGAACTCTTGAACACATTAGTGTAGGAAAAGATTTTATGAACAAAACCTCAGGGGCCTGTGAAATAGCACAAACAATGAACAAGTGGGATCTCTTCTTAATAAAAAGCTTGTGCACAGCAAGAGAAACCACCAGCAGTGTGAAGAGACAACCCACAATGTGGGAAAAAATTTTCACCTGCTGTTCCTCAGACAAAAGTCTACTATCTAGAATCTATAAAGAACTTAAAAAAATCAGACTTCCCAAATTTAAAGACCCAGTCCAAAAATAGGCATCTGAAATAAACAGATATTTCTCAGACAAAGAAGTAGACATGGCAAATATACATATGAAAAAATGTTCAACATCACTGGTCATTCGAGAGATGCAAATGAAAACAATGCTGAGATTCCACTTCACTCCAGAAAGAATGGCTGCTATCATGAAATCAGCCAATAGCAAATGCTGGGGAGGCTGTGGGGAAAGAGGAACCCTGCTTCACTGCTGGTGGGAGTGTAGACTGGTGCAAGCACTGTGGAAATCAGTATGGAGATACCTCAAAGAACTAGGACTGGAAGTCCCATTTGACCCCACTATTCCACTGCTGGAGATCTTCCCCAAAGAATTAAAAGAATCATACCACAGTGATATATGTGCATCTATGTTCACAGCAGCAAAATTTGTAATAGCTAAAACTTGGAAACAGCCCAAATGCCCATCAACTGGAGATTGGATAATGAAAATGTGTTTTTTTTTAATAAAATGGAGTTCAAATCAGCCATTAAAAATGATAAATTAGAGACATTTATAGCTAAATGGATGCACATTGAGGCGATACTCTTAAGTGAAAGAAATAGGCCATGTGTGTGTAAATACCAACTAATTTCTCTTAGTGTGAGAAACTGAAAGTGTAAATAAGGACTAAAAGGTATAATAGATAATGTGAAATAGGAAGAAAAGGGGCAAAGGGGAGGGGGAAGTGAGAGGGGTAGGGGAAAGGAAAGAAGGAAATGGAATCAAATGAGAAAGTGAAAAACTGGAAACAAAGTCTTTGTAAATAGGGAGGTTTGGAGGGGTTGAAGGGAGGGCAGGGGAAGGGGGAAAAATAAAAAGCAAGAGAGATTATGTAAAGGTGCAAATTTCCAATGATGAATGCCATTATATTGTATACCTAAAATGTACCAATTAAAGTGCTCAATAAATGTCAAAAAATATCATTTGCTGAATGAAAAAAATAAAAAGAAGCCACATACAGAGGACAATAGACAATATACCTTGAGGGCATAAGAGGAATCAACAAGATCCCACCCTCTCATACTAAGAGGTGCAGAAGTGAAAGACTTTACTTTGAGGTTTCTGTTGCTATTGACCTCCAATTTCATCACACTATACTCTGATAATATACAGGGGATAACTTCATTTCCTTTGCACTTAAACATATTCTATGAGCAAGTATGTGTTCTATTTTGGAGAACAACCTGTGGTCAATTGAAAAGAATGTTATTTTGATTTTGTGGGGTGAAACACTCTGTAAACATCTGTTAACTTCATTTGTTCAAGAGCTTGACTGAATTGTAGTATTTTGTTGCTTATTTTTTGTCTAGTTGATCTATCTATTTGTGGCTGTGGAGTATTGAGGTCCCCCATTACTATTGTACTAGTGCTTATTTCATTTTTCATGTCCGTTAGTATTTGTTTTATACAGTTGGGTGCACTAGTGTTTGGTGCATAGATATTTATGATTGTCATCTCTTCCTCTTGGATTGTTCCCTTTACAAGAATGTAGTGACTTTCTTTGTCTCTCTTAATCAGTGTTGGTTTGAAATCCACTTGATCTGCAAAGAGGATAGCTGCTTCTGTTGTTTTTTTGTTTCCTGTCACATGGAGTATTGTTTTCCACCCTTTACCTTTCAGTCTATGAGTTTCTTTTTGAATCAAGTGTGTTTCTTGTATGTAGCATATTTTGGGTCTTGCTTCTTGATCCATTCTGCCAGTCTATTTCTTTTGATTGGTAAATTGAGGCTGCTAACATTGATTGTCATAACTGGTACATATTGATTTATCATTGCCATGACTTTTTGTTTTTGTTAGATTCTTCCCCTTTGCACTTAATTTCTTGTCATGGCTGATGCACTCATTCTGCTGGTCTTCCTGGAGTATGATCCTCATTGTCATTGTCTAGGATCATGTTTAAAATTTTTGGAGTACTGGTTTGGTATTCATGAAGTTCCTAAGGTGGTATTTCTCATGAAAGTATCTTATTTCTCCATCAACTTTGAAAGATAGTTTTGCAGAGTACATCCATCTGGGTTAGAGGCTGTTTTCCTTTAAGGCTTGAAATATGTCACTCCAAGCTCTTCTTGCCTTGATGGTTTGTGTTGAGAAGTCTGCTGTGATTCTGATGGGCTTTCCTTTTTATGTGACTTGTTTCTTTTCTCTAACTGCTTGAGGAATTTTGTTCTGTTGTGTTTCTGGAATCTTAACTATTATACGCCTATGAGTAGATTTTTTTTTATCAAATTCTTTTATTGGTACATTGTAGGTATACAACACAATTACATTTCTCATTGGGAATTGTACCTTTACATAATGCATCTTGGTTCTTATTTTTTCCCCATTCCTAGTCCTCCCTTCACGACCTCCACCCTTCCCTATTTACAAAGACGTTATTTGAATATTTTCCCTTTCTAATCATTTTTCCTTTCCCTTCTTTCCTTTCCCTTGCCCCTCCCACTACCCCTACCCCTTTGGACCTTTTCTTCCTATTTTACATTTCCGATTATTCATTCTAATCATTGATATATTTTAGGTATACAATATAATGACATTCATCATTGGAAATTTGCACCTTTACATAGTCTCTCTTGGTTCTTATTTTTCACCCTTGCCCAGTCCTCCCTTTAATCCCTCCATTCCTCCCTATTTACAAAGATTTTGTTCCTATTTTTCCATTTTCTCATATTAATCCCATTCCCTTCTTTCCTTTCCCCTAGCCCTCCCACTTCCTTCCCCTTTGCCCCTTTTCTTCCTATTTCACATTACCTATTAGACATTTAGTCCTTATTTACACTTTCAGTTTCTCACACCAGAGAAACTATTCGCTATTTACACATGTGTGTCCTATTTATTTCACTTAAGAGTATTCCCTCAATGTGCATCCACTTAGCTATAAATGTCTCCAATTTCTCATTTTTTATGGCTGAGTAGTACTCCATTTTATTAAAAAACCACATTTTCTTTATCCAGTCTTCAGTTGATGGGCATTTGGGCTGTTTCCAAGTTTTAGCTATTACAAACTGTGCTGCTATGAACGTGGGTGCACATATATTACTGTGGTATGATTCTTTTACTTCTTTGGGGAAGATCCCCAGCAGTGGAATAGCGGGGTCAAATGGGACTTCCAGTCCTAGTTCTTTGAGGTATCTCCATACTGATTTCCACAGTGCTTGCACCAGTCTACGCTCCCACCAGCAGTGGAGCAGGGTTCTTCTTTCCCCACAGCCCCGCCAGCATTTGTTGTTGGTTGATTTCATGATAGCAGCCATTCTTTCTGGAATAAGGTGGAATCTCAGCATTGTTTTCATTTGCATCTCTCGAATGACCAGTGATATTGAACATTTTTTCATGTATTTATTTGCTATTTCTACTTCTTTGTGTGAGAAATGTCTGTTCATTTCAGATGCCCATTTTTGGATTGGGTCTTTAAATTTGGGAGGTCTGATCTTTTTAATTTCTTTATAGATTCCAGATAGTAGACCTTTGTCTGAGGAAGAGCAGGTGAAGATTTTTTCCCACATTGTGGGTTGTCTCTTCACACTGCTGGTGGTTTCTCTTGCTGTGCAGAAGCCTTTTAATAAGAAGAGATCCCACTTGTTGATTGTTTGTGCTAGTTCATGGGCAACTGAGGTTTTGTTCATAAAATCTTTTCCTCCACTGATGCCTTCAAGGGTTCTACCTAACCTCTGTTCCAACTGGTTCAGAGTTTCTATTTTAATATTTAGATCTTTAATCTGTTTTGATTTTAGTTTAGTGCATGGTGAGAGATACAGGTCTAGTTTTAATCTTTGGCAAGTTGAAACCCAATTTTCCCAGCACCCTTTAATAAAGAGGCTATCTTTCCTCCAGTGAGGATGTTTGGCTCCTTTATCAAAGATGAGATGGCTGAGTGTGTCTGGCGTTGTTTCTGCATCTTCTAATCTGTTCCACTGGTCCTCAAGTCTGTTTCTTTGCCAGTACCATGCTGTTTTTATCACAGTAGCTTTGTAGTATAGTAACAGGTTGGAGATTGTGATACCCCCTGCCATGTCTTTGTTACCTAGAATTGCTTTTGCTATTCTGGGTCTCTTCTTGTTCCAAATGAATTTTTGGATTGTTTTCTCAAGGTCCATGAAGTATGCTGTTGGCATCTCAACTGGAATTGCATTAAATCTATATAGCAATTTTGGAAGTATGGCCATTTTCACTATATGAATCCTTCCTACCCAGGAGCAGGGGCTGTCTGTCCATTTTCTGATATCATCTTCAATCTCTCTTTTCAGAGTGCCATAGTTTTCAGAGAAGAGGTCTTCGATTTCTTTCATTAGGATGATTCCTAGGTATTTCAGTTTTTTGGATGCTATTGTGAAAGGAATTCTTTGCCCTATTTCTCTCTCAGTGAGTCTGTCATTGGTGCAGAAGAAAGCTATTGATTTTTGTGTGTTGACCCTGTAACCAGCTACTTGACTGAATTTGGTTATTAAGTCCAGAAGACTTTTGGTGGAGTTCTTGGGGTCTTCTATATACAGTATCATGTCATCTGCAAATAATGACAATTGGACTTCTTCATTTCCTATCTTTATTCCTTTTATTTCTTTCTCTTGTCTCATTGCCATGGCTAATGTTTCCAGAAGTATATTGAACAAGACTGGTGATAGTGGACATCCTTGTCTTGTTCCTGATTTGACTGTGAAGGATTTCAGTTTTTGACCATTTAGTATGATATTGGCTGTTGGTTTTTCATAGATGGCTTCTATCACTTTGAGGTAGAGATCATCTATTCCAGTTTTTGTAGGGTTTTTATCATAAATGCATGTTGGATTTTGTCAAATGCTTTTTCTGCATCTATGGAGATAATCATATGGTTTTTATTTTTGGCTCTATTGATATAGTGTATTACACTGATTGATTTGCATATATTGAACCATCCCTGCATCCCTGAGATGAATCCCACTTGGTCAGGGTGTATGATCTTCTTGATGATATTCTGCATTCTGTTTGCCAGTATCTTATTAAGGATTTTTTGCATCTATGTTCATTAGTGAGATTGGCCTATAGTTCTCTTTTTCAGTTGGGTCTTTCTCTGCTTTGGGGATCAAAGATGATGCTTGCTTCCACAAATGAATTCAAAAGTATTGCTTCCCTTTCAATTTCATTGAAGAGTTTAAACAGTAGTGGCAGCAGTTCCTCTCTAAATGTCTTGTAGAATTCAGCAGTGAAACCATCAGGGCCTGGGCTTTTCTTAGTTGATAAATTTTTCATTACATTTTCAATATCATTGGTTGATATTGGGTTGTTCAGAATTTTTAGGCCTTCTTTGTTCAACTTTGGTAATTCATATGTATCTAGGAATCTGTCCATTTCTTCTGTGTTGTCCATCTTATTGGCATTTAGGTTCTGGAAGTAGGTATTGATGATCCTCTGGATTTCTGCTGGGTCTGTTGTAATTTTACCCTTTTCATTCCTAATTCCATGGATTTGGGCCTTTTCTTTCCTTTTTCTGATAAGGTTGGCTAAAGGTTTGTCAATTTTGTTGATTCTTCTGAAGAACCAACTCTTGACTTCATTGATTTTTTTGTATCTTTCTCTTTGTCTCCATTGCATTGATTTCTCCTCTGATCTTTATAATTTCCTCCCTTGTATGAGCTTTGGGGTTGTCCTGTTCTTCTTTTTCTTGAAGCTTGAGGTTCAGCATCAGGTTGTTTAATTGGGCTCATTCTGTTTTCCTAATATGCATATTCACTGCTATGAATTTCCCTCATAAGACTGCTTTCATTGTGTCCCACAGATTCCGATATGTTATATTGTCATTGTCATTTAATTGAAGGAACTTTCTGATTTCTTCTTTAATTTCCTCTGTGACCCATTGGTTATTCAGAAGTGTGTTGTTCAATTTCCATGTGTTTATGGAAATTTTTTGAGTTTCTTTTGCTATGGATCTCCAATTTCATCGCACTATGGTCTGATAATATACAGGGGATAACTTCAATTCCTTTGCACTAACTTAAACATGTTCTGTTTAACACATGTGAGTATGTGGTCTGTTTCGGAGAATGACCCATGTGCAGCTGAGAAGAATGTGTATTCTGATTTTGTGGGGTGGAAGACTCTGTAAACATCTGTTAAGTTCATTTGTTCAAGAGTTCGATTGAGTTCTAGTATTTCATTACTTATTTTTAGTCTAGTTGATGTATCTATTTGTGACAGTGGGCTGCTGCAGTCCCCCACTACAATTGTATTAGTGCATATACGACTTTTCATGTCCATTAGTATTTGTTTTATATAGTTGGGTGCACTAGTGTTTGGTGCATAGATATTTATGATTGTCATCTCTTCCTCTTGGATTGTTCCCTTTACAAGGATGTAGTGTCCTTCTTTGTCTCTCTTAATCAGTGTTGGTTTGAAATCTACTTGACCTGCAAAGAGGATAGCTACTCCTGCTTTTTTTCGGGTTCCTGTCGCATGCAGTATTGTTTTCCACCGTTTAACTTTCAGTCTATGAGTTTCCTTTTGAATGAAGTGTGTTTCTTGTATGCAGCATATTGTTGGATTTTGCTTCTTGACCCATTCTGGCAATCTGTTTCTTTTGATTGGTGAATTGAGACCATTAACGTTGATGGTTATAACTGAAACGTATTGACTTGTCATTGCCATGACTTTTTCTTTTTGTTGGATTCTCCCCCTTTCCATTTAATTTTTTGTCATGCCCGATGGGTTCATTCTGCTTTGCTTCCTGGGGTTGTGATCCTCAATATCTGTTCCTAGGATATTGTGTAAAATTCTTTGGAGTGCTGGTTTGGTATTCATGAAGTTCCTAAGGTGCTCTTTGTCATGAAAGTATCTTATTTCTCCATCCATTTTGAAAGATAGTTTTGCAAGGTACATCAGTCTGGGTTGGAGGCTGTTTTCTTTTAGGGCTTGGAATATGTCACTCCAAGCTCATCTTGCCTTGATGGTTTGTGTTGAGAAGTCTGCTGTGATTCTGATGGGCTTTCCTTTGTATGTGATTTGTTTCTTTTCTCTGACTGCTTGGAGAACTTTGTTCTTCTGTTGTGTTTCTGGAATCTTAACAGTTATATGCCTATGTGCAGATTTTTTTTGATCAAGCCTATTTGGAGTCCTATATTCCTCATTTTTCTGTATGTCAAGCTCTTTTCCCCTGCTTGGGAAGTTTTCTGCCATTATTTCTGTGAAGAGATTTTTTATGTCATCTGCACTCTCTCCTGTTTCTTCATTGAGCCAAATCAGCCTTATGTTATTCTTCTTTGCACATCTAGCAGCTGTTGGATTGATTTCTCATGTTCCCTTATAATTTTGAAGCAATTTTTCTTTTCCTGGTCACTAATTGCAATCTTATCTTCTATATCTGAAATTCTGTCCTCACATTGGCTCATTCTGCTGTGTAGACTTTCAATGGAGTTTTTCATGTCCTGGAAATCTATTTGCATCTGTTTTATGGATTCCATTTGTTTCTTATGTTGGGATTCCATCATGTTCCTGAGCTCCTCTCTAGATTTATTAATCATATCTTGCACTAGGGGCATAATTTCTCCTGTTATCTGAGAAATTATTTCTGATTTCATTTTTTCCAGATCCCCTTTTGTTGCCAGTTCAGTGGGTCCAGGTGGTTGAGTATCAGAGTGTTCCATCTCATTTCCCTTTGGGGTTGCTGTAGGTGATCTGGGAGTCTGGTTTTGAGACTTATTTATGTGTTTTCTCATTTTGACTGGGGCAGGGGGCTGTTAGTGCTACATGGATTACCTCCTCTGAGCTGGGAGAGTTGGGACAGGGGCTGGGAGCAGCAGTAGGGATGGTGACCCCAAAGCCCTTTCTTGTGGGCTAGGAGCAGTGGGAGGGATGGTGGCCAGGAAGCCCCTTCCTCTGGACCAGGAGCAGTGGGATGGCGGCTCAGAAGTCCCTACCTCTGGGCCAGGAGCGGTGGGAGGGATGGTGGCCTAGAAGCCCCTTCCTCTGGGACAGGAGCAGCAGGACAGAAGGTGGCCCAAAAGCCCCTTCCTCTGGACCAGGAGCAGTGGGAGGGTGGCTCAGAAGCCCCTACCTGTGGGCTGGGAGCAGTGGTACTCAGTACCTTGGTCTGGTGGTCTGGTGTCCTCTGCATCTTTGTCGTGTGGAACCAGGTGGCTGGCTCTCTGCAGCGGGGTGATTCAGCATATTCTGTGCCACTGAGGACCTCAGTAGGGCGTGCACAGACCTGCCTGTCTGCAGCGGGCTGATTTGGTATGTTCTGTGCAACTCAGATTATTTTTTTATTAAGGCTAGTTGGAGTCTTATATGCCTCACTTATCTGTATGTCAATTTCTTTTCTCCTGCTTGGGAAGTTTTCTGCCATCACTTCTGTTAACATTTTTTTTTTATGCCATCTTCACTCTCTCTTATTTCTTCAGTGACTTCCATCAGTCTTACGTTATTCTTCTTTGCATCGTCTAGCAGCTGCTGGATTGATTTCTCATGATCCCTTACAATTTTAAAGAAATTTTTCTTTTCCTGGTCACTAATTGCAATCTTATCTTCTATATCTCAAATTGTGTCCTCACTTTGGCTCCTTCTGCTACATAAACTTTTAATTGAGTTTTTAGTCTCCTGGAAATCTGTTTGCATCTGTTTTATGAATTCCATTTGTTTCCTATGTTTGGATTCCATCGTGTTCCTCAGCTCCTCTATTTTTTCATCTGTGTCCTCTCTAGATTTGTTAATCATGTCTTGCACTATGGGCGCAATTTCTGCTGTTATCTGAGAAATTATTTCTGATTTCATTTTTTTCAGGTCCTCTTTTGTTGCCAGTTCAGGGAGTCCAGGTGGTTGAGTATTGAATAGTTCCATCTTCTATCCATTTGGGGCTGCTGTAGGTGATCTGGAAGTCTGGCTTTGAGGCTTGTTTACATGTGTTCTTATTTCATTGGGTGTCAGAGGGTTGAGGGGGTGCTACTTTTGTCCATGCTGCTCAACTCCTCTGCACTGAGAGCAGTAGTCAGGGGGCCTGGAAGCCTCCACCTCTGCCCTGGGAGTTGAAATACTTTAATTCGAAAAGTGAGCTGCAGGGCACTCTTCTTGGAATGGGGCAAGAGAGTCACCTGGCAAATTGGTTCTCTGTGATTCAGTTCATGGTGCTCAGCCATCCAGCACTCTGAGGCTTCTGTAGCCATAGTTAAAGGGGATTTGGCTAGTGCTCAAGCTATTGACAAAGCATGGCATCATCCACATGGTGCTGGTTTTATAGCCTGCAGAATTCAAGAGTTGTTGGGTTAGAGTGGCTTCAACTCTGTTTCCAGAAGAAGGCATGGGAGCCCAAACAGGCTGTCCCTGAGAGTGCAGTGTGTGAATCTGTGAGAATGAAGCCAAAAGGGCAGTGGAAACCCCAGAAAGATGTAGAAGTTAGGAACATGGAATGTGTGAGGAAAGCTGCAAGAAGGAGGCAAAGCCAATCTGAGAGAGAAGCCAAGAGAGCTGTAACCACTGGTAATGCCACAGGAGCAGGGCTGCCCAATATCTTTGTTTTGTTTTGTTTGATACTGGGGCCAACTCTGTTGAAGTTCACATCTCACTACAGCTTGCCCCAAGTGTTGGACATGAAGCTACAGGATTTAATGTTTGCCCTGATGGGTTTCAGTCTTACTTGCTTTGGTCCTATTCCTTTCCTTCCCCCTATTTCTCCCTTTTGGAATGAGAATGTTTACCCTGTGCTATTGTATGTCAGCAATGTTTAAATTTTAAAAAAATTTTTATAAGGGCTAATAGCTAAATTTGTGTTAAATCTTTGAAGAGATTTTGCACTTGAACATTTTAAGAGTCTGGCAACTCTTACAGATGAACTAAATGCATTTTGTATAAAGAGGAGCACATGAGTCTTTTGGGGTGGAATGCCATGGTTTATATCTAGATATCCCCCCCAAGAGCCTCCTGTGCTCATAGTGGGGCTTCAGGAAGGTGATTGGATTATGGGGGCTTATAGCTGACTTGTTGTTAAGAGATGCTATCTCATGAGAAGAAGCAGGTCACTGGGTAGCCCAGAAGGTGTTAGCTCCCTCCTCAGTTCCTCCCTTCACTCTCTCTCTCTGCGTATTCTGCCCCGAGGTGAGCACTTTCCTCTGTGGTAGGCCCTTCTACCAAGCCACTTGTCCCCTGGAGGCAGCCAACCATGGAGTGAAACCTTTACAAACTAAATAAACTTCTCCTTTTTAAAGTTGTGGGTATTGAGCATCGTGTCTCAGCAATGAAGGAAGTAACTAAGATACTTGATCTCTTCAACTCCAATCTTTTTCAATTCATTTGGCACATTCCCACCAACTGTAATCTTTTGCTAAAACATATCTACATTTTTTGGTTTGTTTTCTTTTTAAGCCCCTACATGCTTAAAATTTTTCATTGGCTTTTAGTTTAAAGTAAAAACTTCTTAGCATGGCTTACAAGCATTTTCAGTGTTTGGCTTCTACTTTAGCCTGTTCTGCATGCCCACCCCTCACTCATAGCTGGAGTCATATGAATTAACAAAAATTCATTCAACTCCCTATTTTCTCTGACCTTGATGTTGAAATCCTGTTTCCTTGATACAACTCTGCCACTCACAACATTCCTGGAGATTTGATTTATCTTTCACTGAGATAGTATTTCCTAAGCCTCTCTCCACAACTACCATCTCAGGGTCTTAAATGCATTCATTGCATATGCCCCAGTGACCTCCATTCAACATTAGGTAAGCATCCCTTAGGTATCTGCTGTATGCCAGGTGCTGGCTAGGTGTTTATATATGTAACTGAGAAGAGACAAAAATCTTGCCTTATGTAGCTTGCATTCTCCTAGTGTTATCACAATAATTTACCTTACTATTTTGCTGACTCTTCACTGGGTGCAATTAAGGATTCTCCTAAGGTTATTGATTTTGGTTGGAATAATGTCCAACCAGTACACATTTATTGAAAGAATAAATAAACTGAAAAAATTGATTATAAAGAAATATCAATGTGTTTCTGAGATCTTTGTTCATTATAATTATTTTGAAGCTAGGGAATACTTGCTTAGAAGTAAAAGAATTCAATGAATGGAAGTTCAATGAATAAACATATGTTTATGTCTTTTAAATTATATGTAACATCTCCTCCTGAACTTGCTTTCAGACACAGAGTCTCATAAAGAAAGGTGTTTGTCTTGACACCCTAATACAGTCACACTAACTTCTTAAGATGTTCTTTAGAATTAGAAATAAAAATTTAGAAGTCAAGGAAAAGGCTTCTAATGTTTTGAAGAGTCATTTTCTTTTATTCTAAGGAAAAGACAGACCATAGGAATATTTTGCTTTTGAAAAGAATAGATCAGATGGACTTGAAATTTCAGCAGCTAATTACTTTTAAAATGATTTGAAGAACAAATTTTAAGGTGATAGGTAGAGTTGAATGTCTAATATTCAGTAGAGACTCACAATTTCCTTGCAAGTCTGAATATGTGCTTTTTAAAAATGGTCACTAAAATGTATATTTCTTACTTGCCTTCTAAACACATGCATCTGTAAACAAGTTTGTATTTTCTGCCTCCTAGGTGCTTTATACTTATATGCCCATGCTATTCTTTTTCAAAGCACTGTTGGTTGTTTCATTTTTGTAGAGATCACGAGTCCACTTTATGCTAGTGACTTATACTTTCCTCTGCTTTGTGAGTGTGGGTAATAGCCTTTTTGTATACCAATTTGCTTACACTGCAGTCTGTGCTGCTAATACTGTACATTGCCTGACCTCTGAATGGAAAAATAATAACAAGTTAAAACAGTCATTTTACCTGAAGTCGATAAGGCCATAACACTCACCCTGTTTTCAATTCACATGCTCAATTTTCATCCACTCACTCTCGACTTTGAGAGGAAGGAATAATGACAGGTTACAGGCACTTTATTTCAAAATTCACTCACAAAGTTATTGACAAGCATTTTTCACAGAAACAGCTCTTCTCTCTGACCCTCGTGAGCTGTTTACATGAAAAACGCTCTTCCTTCTAGATTAATGAGAGTGGAACCTAATTCCATACCAAGCATGTAGCAATTGCTTTAGCATCTCTGTTTTTGATATGGGAACAAAAATAGGGATAATTTGCTTCAAATTGCAGTCACTTCACTCATAATAAAATATCAGAGAGTACTGTTTGCTTTCAACTTTCATTAGGTAAGCTGGGGCTGTCATTAAGGCACCAACACATAAATGTTATATTAGCACTTAACAGAAGCATAGCATTCTCATCCAGGAGATAAATTCTACCCTTGTCAATATAATTCTGCACTGAATGCAGTAAAAAGTTGAAAAGATGAAATAGTGAAGGTTTGCACTAGAGGAAAAGAAATACCTTGTTCGTTCAAGCTTAAAGGCCATTTTGTTGGCCAGAGGAGCTAAGTTCTGTTCAGAAAATAAGTCCAAGAGAAACTTTTACATCAAGTCAAACATTGAGACAAACTTTCAGATATTTCTTTTTAACCAAGGTTATTAAGTCAGTTGCTTTAAATTTCTGCATACTTTCAACTGACATTTCAACTACGAAGAAGAAATAATAAGAATTTAAAGCTAAGACAGAGTTCATTTCCAGAAAGCAAATGACAATTATCCTGTGAGAATCATTATGCACACAACATATTTTAATGTTCACCATGGTACGTTCAGTATGGTCTTTTTTTTTTTTTTGGTACCTGGGCTCAAACTCGGGTCCTTGCACTTGCAAGGCAGGTGGTGGAACCACTAAGCTAAATCTTCGGCCCTGTTCAGTATGGCCTTTTAAAAGTATAAGGGAATATGTATAGCATTATGATGTGATTAAAATTGAAGCTCCAACCTTAATTTTATCTCTATATCTTCCAAAACTACTCTTACAATAACTATCTCCAATTTAGAGCTAAGAAAAGTGTTGTTGTGATTGGAAAAATGGAAATTATTTAATCCAAACTGAAACAGAAGGGGAGGGCATCTAAAAGCTTGGCTATTGCTTGGCCTAACTTTGTCATTTCCTCTCTTTTGTTCAAGCCTGTCATAGTCTTTATTGTACTATCAAAAATTGTAGGGTCTCTTAAGTATCTATTGCCATTTGGATTATTTATCAGCCTTAACTGCACAAAATTGTCTATTTTAGCCACTGAAGTCAGACTATAATGCTTTCATGTGAAATGTGAAATAGCAAAGTGACTAATTTTTAAGACATGAATAGAAACAAAAATGCATCTTACACAATTCTGTCTAAAGATCTGGGAGAAAGGACTGTTTAGATTAATGTTATAATTATAGAGCTGAATATATCTGCATTTGTCAATTAAGGTTACTCTTCTTCGAAAGTGGGAAATCATTGTAATGCAACCTTTCCCAGAAAATTAATCCATTTTTAACTGCCTTGCCTTATGTTCCTGACACTCTGATAATCCTGAAAATGGCCTGTAAATGCTTACTGTGGCCAGATTTATAGATTAATGAGAGTGGATTAAAGGAAGGTGTGAAGTACATTTCTGCTGAGACTTCAAAGTCACAGATTTAGCAGATGTTCATTATAGATATGCTTTAGAAATAGTAGTTTTTATATATAATACGTTTATATAGATAAACAAAAGACTAATTTTCAGGATTAAACTAACTTTCAGTACATAAATAATTCTTCAAAAGTATAACTTTGAGGGCCAGGGATTTGGCTCAGTGGCGCCTGCACCTGTCTTGCAAGCACAAGGTCTGGAGTTCAATCCCTGCTTAAAAAAAAAAATCTATCTATCTATCTATCTATCTATCTATATATATCTTTGAGACCAAACATAAAATGATTTTATATATTCCCAGTCTACTATGCTGGCAAATATTGTATACAAAAATTTTGGGTTGTCTTCAAGAATTAGAAATTTTTTGTGATCATATAATTAAAAATTAAATTTAAGGTTAGAACAAACAGCTTCTCAATCATATTAAATACAAATGCAAATAAACTTTTTAAAGGCTATAGGGGCTACCAATAAATTAAATACCCAAGTATAAGCTCTTCAATAACAAAAAAATATATACCTTACATAGTTCTGAATCCTAAGCAGTTGCCATAGTGCCTCCTACTTAATAAGTAAGAAATGTTCCATGCTAACATTTCTCTGGAGAACAGTTTATATAAAACTTCCAAATGTTTATTCAATTTGTTCCCCAAAATACAATCTTAGAAATTTATAACAGCAAAATTGGAAATGTTGACAAGGAAAATAATTGGAAATATATAAAGTATTTCTCAAAGATAACAGTGAAATTTCTTAATAACGAAAATATCTACCAATAGAGTCCCAGTCAAATATATTATAGTATATCATATATTGAAATACCACACAGCCATGAGAAAACATGTTTTCAAAGAACATTTCATTATAAGAGAGATAAAATATATTATGTGGGAGAAAAGCAGTTCAAATATCAGTAGGCACAAGAAAGTCTCATAAAAACATTAATATAGATGTATATTTATGCATACCTATCTGATCAAGACAAAAAAAATCATTCACAGGAATTAAAAAAAACATTTCTTGCAAGCTCCTTTTGACTTGTAAAGATTGTAAGGCAGGCCCTGTGTTTACTAAATACAAAGATACCTGTGAGGCTTGGGCAGAAAGAGGCTGGAGTGTGGGACAGGATCAGCTCTAGGCAGCAAGATTAATTCTAGGCAAGAATTGAGGAAATTGGCAGTAAATAGGAATTAGAGACATGGCAAAGAAAAGTTTTTCTTTTTTCCTATTATCTATTTTTTATTTTGTTCTTTATAGTCTGGGTTTCTCATATAAGAGAAATCATGCAATATTTAAGTTTGTGTGTCTGATTTATTCCTCTTAATGTTATGGTCTCATGGTGCATTGTTTACATAGGAATGACTCAAGTTTATCCTTCTTTATGGCAGAGTAGTACTCCCTGTGTATAAATACATTTTCTTTATCCATTCATCTGTTGATAGGCATTCCAAGACTTACTTGTTATGAATTGTGTTGCTGTAAACATGAGTATTGATGTATTATTGTAATATGATGTCTTCAATTCTTTTAGGAAGATACCTAGAAGGGGAATAACTGGCTCAAATTTCTATTTTTATGTTTTTGAGGAATCTCCATACTGATTTTCATAGCGATTTTACCAGTTTACGTTTCCCACCAACAATGAAGAAGGTCTCCTTTTTCTACTTTTTCCTCATTTTGTAAGGACATATATCATAAAAATCCTACTTTTGTTAAGTATTAATTTATAGTAGCTGATTAGCAGTGTATAGAAATAAATACATAATGATTTTAAGTGTTATTTGTTAGTGAACATCATAAAAAGATTATTAAATGATTGTCATTCTAAACATGTATATATATGACTAAAAGCAAAGTAATTACAGCATGTGCCATAATAAACTATTGCTTTTAGTTATAGTTGTGTTGGTTTTATAGTTTTTTTCCTAAAATTTAATCTTACATTTGTTTTGATTGTATAGTTGTATAAAAAGGTTCTTAGCTGCTTTTGTGGCTTTTCACATACAAGTAACCTTATAATAGAAATAATGTACGCCAAAACTAGACATCTGTAAGATTTTTTTTCATACTTTCAAGAGTAAAAAGTTTGAGAAATGCTGTAACTGTCTTGATGGTTTCAAACTATATCATTACCATAATTGAGGTGCCATTGTAGCTGAAAATTTGATACATTTCATTTCTATTCAAGAACTAGGATGGGTTATGTTGGCTCAATTGTCATGGACAAACATGATGATAATGGTGAGATGATTCTGCAAATCTAAAAAGGGTGTCCTCCTCCCTATCAATAGGACATGCACTGATAGATACTGATTCACTGTCAATTTCTGTCGAATTATAGTAAATGACACACTTTACAATTTTTCATTTTCCAGCCCCTAAAATGGATAAAACATATCTGAATCCCTTTGAATGCTGTGGTGAGAAACAAAGGGATATGAGAAAGTTGTTTAAATAGAAGATCATGGTGGCTTCATAAATGAAGTTATTTCATTAAGAATAATCTCAGGGATTATTTATTCTGAATCCTTCTTCGCTTGTCTAGGTGACTAAGTATAGATTATAAGAAGTTGAATGTAGGAAGTTCATTGGTTCTTGGTTATAATAAAATACTGTTGCTGAAACCTGATTGTTTTCAGAGGTTACACATCACTAACATTTTGGCACCATTTAGGGGTTCAATGATGGTTTCTAAGCAGAAAATACTATCATATCTCTGATAAACATAAAGTATGTTGGTACGTATGCACAATGCAAAACAAAGGCTATGCCTACTGAAGCTGTAGCCCACACTGCAGAAAGAATTGAAAGTGAGAAACAACTCCATCTTTACCACCTGAGTTTCTGCCCTTGAGTTGATATTAAGTAACCATATCACTCATTATAGCCTTTAATCTCCCTTGCTGATACCTTTTAATTTTTAAACAGCTCTATTTTACAAATCATATCCTCTTTCATGTGTTATCCCAGCTAAAGAATTAATTTTGCAAGCAAAATATCTAAACAGTAAGCATAATAAGAATGAAACAGGTTAGAGCTCATTAGCAGCAGGGAGCAGATGTAGTAAAACTCTGCCAGTTCCCCTACATTTCCTTCTCAGCAGGGACCAGGCACCAAGCTGTGAGTTAGTTCTATGGCACAATGCTTGGCTGCTGTTTCAGTAATTGTACCTCTGTAGCTTCAAGTATAATACTAAGAATTCACTTTGATTTTTGATTTTTCTTTGCAATTATAATATCTAAAAGGACCCTGTAGAGCTAAAATGTAAAGTTAAGTACCAAGTGCAAGTTAATCAGGAAACTATAAAAATGCAATTGAAAGAAAATAATCATAGATTATACAGTCATTTTATCTTTAAAAATGATTAACTTCCTGATAAACAGACTCTGGATGAAATCAGTAATTGCTCCAGACAACTTCCTTGATATATCATGCAGCATTGAACAGCCGGTAAAATGAGTGTTACATAATAGGTAAAAAAAGATAACTGTAGTGATCAAAGCACTACATTGATTTTGATATAGACTAAAAACAAATGAATTTTGTTATAAAAACATGATTTCAAATGTTCAAGCTAGGATTTCTTTCATTATGTACAATGTTAAAATAGAATCACGTTTGAGGAAATGGAGCAGTTTCAACCAAATTAAAATGTCTAAAGAGGTAAATATTAACAAGGCTTTATTTTAAAATTCTTTTCTAGATATTATAATTCTTTCCTGGGGCTAAAAATATTACTTGTACATTTCAAAATACTGCTGGAGTGATGACATCAGTATGAATTCACCTGCTAGACTGGATATCCAGGATAGATTGTTGAGGTATAATTTTTCCAGAAAAAGGAGCACATACTGTAGAATCCAATTCATGAGTCTCCAACAAATCAGACTGTAGTAGATGTGAATGTAACTATCAACAAGTTTATTTGCTTATTTTTACAATTTTGTAAATTACTCTCAAAGCCAGTGTTATATGCCTGTTTGCTGCATCTCTGTTTTTGCAATAAATTCATTCAGGCAAGTATGATAGGACACTTAGAAGAACGAAACTAGCAGTTTCAGGAAAGCTACTCTAAATCTGCTGAAGAAAGAAGAAACTTTTTAGAGGTGAAATTACTGGCAGAGGGGGAATGTATGTTCTGTGTGTTCTGGGTTTCTAAAATAGACTCATAATCCTTCCACTGAAAAGCAACAGAGTTGGCCTCAAAGCCTGGAGTAGAGCTAAACAAACCTTCAAGGAGGGATTCAGTTTTCCCATGTCATGAAAATTCAAATGCCAAGGTCAAGAGGATCAATATATTATGAAGAAGTTGACCTGAAGTGATAAAAGTTTGCCTCTATTCTAAGGTTGATTGTTCTGAGGGTTTTAGTCATTTTCTATTGTAAAAGGAAGAAAATTGTGTTTCCTTACATATCCCCTTGCAAACACTCTTGCATGTCTTTAAATGCAACTAGGGCCTAAGAGCTTATATAAGTCATCTCATACCTTTGGACCTCGGGATGGATTCTTCAAACTCAATACTGTTTAGGTAATGTTAGAAGTCATGGTAACAGTCACTCAGAACTTGTTGGCTATGGTTGAAGTTTATACAAGATAGTAGATACTTTGTGGTGTTGGCATTTTACTGTAGTACAATTTCAACACTGAGGGCATGACAATGGCTGACTGTAAAAACAACTGAGCTCCCTTAGCAATTTCCAGCAAAGATCCTATAGTTATAAGGGTTTCCCTAAGGTTTTCTACTAGAAGAAATAGAATTTAAAACTTCCAGTGAAATCTACTTTTTGGTTTAGTTAGAAATTGATTAAGAAAAATAGAACTGAATTAAAGTGAACATATATACAGATATTTTTTGATTAATAACCTACCTATACAACATCTGTTCAGAATAATAACCAAGGTGTGCTGTTTAGACATACAACTCACCACTCAGACTTTTTATGCATCTTGTTTTTCTGCATAGTTCTGTACATCTTGTTTATAGAGCCTTAATGTCTTTTTTGGGGTACTGTATACCTTAGTACTGTAATTTTGCTGATTGTATTGTACAGCCTTATATTCTGTTATATATTCCAGTACTGCATGAATGAGTTACACAAATAAAAGCAGTCCTCAAGTTGGACTTTCCTTTGACCATTTCTTCGTTCTGAATATTGTAATGTACATACCATATACAGTTCCTGATTTAGCAACCAGTTCAATCAATGAAATAGCCACAGAACCATAACTTGATTGTTAAATGAGGAATGTCTGTATATACAGGAAAACTGACAGAAAATATAGCTCCAATGTAGCAGAAAAACTCAATCCATAACAAATCACTTAAAATATGATGGTCTATAATAGGTATATAAAACTTGGACAACTGCTGACATATCTACCTTTTGGAATAATATCATCTAGGCTACTGTCATCCCTACTGAATATCATCAAGTGACAAGAAAAAGAGTAATATCTACAAAGTCCTTGAAAGGAGTCAGACCACCGGGATTGAAGGGATGCTCATCAAAAACACAATTCTGCTGACTGATTAGATGTGAGGAAGAGACAACAGCAGGATACTTAACGAACTGGAGTATAGTGTCTGAAGTGTTCTAAACAGAGAGGGCAAGGAAATGCTTTAAATTACTACTGAAGCAGTGCCCAGAGCAATATGGAATTAACTGTGGATGATGATGACATTAGGTGACAGAGCAGCTCGTATGTAGCTACAAGGAACAAAGTTGTTGTTCCTCAGTAAAAAGCTTCAGGCTGATTACTGCCTAGAAGGTAGAACTGTAAATAGCAATGGACCTTTCAGGTAGAAGTGGCTACCAAATAAGTGACAATTTTCACATGGAAATTTCTGAGTGCAAAAGGTATCAAAAGTAACGGAATCATAAAAACATAGGACTGCACAAAGTCATACACATCATCTATCCAGTCTTTTCATTTTATAAAAGGGAAACAGCATTCCAGGAAGGCATCTCTCGCTCAACAGTCAACAGTAGTATCTCCAAATCCCTGGTCTAGCTATAAACCCTATTCAGAACATATTTTAGAAGCACCATCTTTAAAATAGTGGCACAACCACTTAAACTAAAAACAAACAAACAAAACCCCATGCCAACCACTTTATATCTTCACAGAAAATCTGACAAATGGAATGTGCAAAAACTGAAATCTATACACTCAAAACTTTCAAGGGATTATTAAATACACAATCCCAATAATATATTTGAATTTCTAATCCAGCTGTAGGACTTTTATTCCATCAAAAAGACCTACTTTGAACCTCAAGAGCCCTTAGAAATCATCCCCTTCTAACTTTTCATTTCAAAAAAATAGCATAGGAGAGCTTTTAAGTCATTTCTACATGAATAGTTCTCTCTACTTCCTCTGTTAACATATTTACTGATGCTCATGACAGGACAAATAATTTAGGGTACTAGCTCTTCTCCAGAATTCCTATTACTCTGCTCTACCAGTTAAGCTGTGCACTCAAAGTATCAGTCTTCTTTACTGCAAACTCAAATGTGTAGTTGCAGTTGTTATATATTCTCAATTAAGTCTTCATATAGCCCTAGAGAATAGGAATGTAAAATAAAATAGTTGTTTCTATAAAACTTGAGTATTTTAGCTAGTTTCTACAAAAGTGAATTTTTATTAGAAACATATCCACATTGACAAGAATGTGGCAAATTTGGAACCCTTTCTCATTGCTGATGGGAATGTAAAATTGTGCAGCTTCTATGGAGGTCCTTCAAAAATTGAAAATACGTAATCCAGCATTCCCGCCTTTTCAGTATTCATTTAAAAGAATTGATATCCAGATATCAAAGATATATATGCACTTGATATTCTTTGAAACATTATTCACCATGACCAAGGAGTGGAAACAACCTAAATGTCTATTAGTAGGTAAGTGAATAAAGAAAATGTGGTAGATACAGACAATGGAAAATATTCAGCCATAAAAAGAGTAAAATACACCACAACATGGATCAAAGTTGAGGACATTATGCTAACTGAAGTAAACCAAATACAGAATGACAAATACTACTGGATTTAATCCTAAGTAAAGTATCTAAAGTACTCATATTCAAATAGACAGGAGCCAGGGGCACCAGCCTGTAGCCAGAAGAAGCCTAGCCATGAGGGAAGGCTTTCATCTGTAAGGGAACTCAAATTCTTTGCCTTTTCTGGGGCTTGTCAACTGAAAGAGGCAACTGAAAGAGGTGAACAGTAGAGTATTGAATTACAGGATACCCTTCACAATACCATAAAGAAAAATGACCTAGGAATTAACCTAACTAAGGAAGTGAAAGATCTCTTCAACAAAAATTATAGTACCATAAAATGGCGATTAAATAACACATCAGAAAATGGAAAGATAATCTCTGTTCCTGAATAGGGAGTAGTACAGTCAAAATGGCCACACTTCCAAAACTGTCACACAGGTTTCCTGCAATCCTAATCAAAATACCAATAGCATTTCTTACAGAACTAGAAAAGCAATCCTAAAATTCATATGGAACCAGAAGAGACCTAGAATAGCAAAAGCAACTCTGGGCAACAAGGGCAAGGCAAGAGGCATCATAATCCCAAACTTCAAGTTATACTATAAAGCTATAGTGATAAAAACAACATGGTATTGGCAAAAAAACAAAGCATACTTGTGGATCAGTGGAACAGAATAGATAATTCAGAAACAATTCCAGGCACTCTCAGCTACCTTATCTTTGACAAAGGGTCCAAATACTTTCATTGGAGAGAAGATAGCCTCCTTAACAAATGATGCTCGGAAAACTGGCTTTTCACATGCAAAAGATTGAAACTAGACCCACATCTCTCACCATTCACTAAAATAAAATCACAATTAAGAAAAAAATCTAAATACTGAAACAGAAACATTTACTCTGCTGGAAGACAAAATAGGTAAAACTTGACATAAGTGTAAGCAAAGACTTGCTGAAGAAAACCCTGGTTACACAAAAATAATACCAAGAATCAACATGTGGGATCACATAAAATTAAAAAGCTTCCTTAAAGCAAAGGAAATCACCAACAGAATGAAAAGAGAGCCTACAGAATGGGAAAAGTTTTTTTCTAGCTACTCCTCAAAGAACTAATACCTAGAATACATGAAAAACTAAAAAAAATATTAGACCCCTGAATTTAAAGGCCCTTTCAGAAAATGGGCATTTGAGATGAATAAACTCTTCTCAGATTAAGAAGTATAGACAGCCAATAAATACATGAAAAAAATTTCAGCATCGCTGGCCATTGGAGAAATGGAAATTAAAACAATGCTGACATTCCATCTCACTCCAGAAAGAATGGCTATCATCAAAATTCAACAAATAACAAATGCTGGAGAGGATGTGGGGCAAAAGAAACCCTTTTTCATTGTTGGCAGGGAATATAAATTGGTATAACCACTGTGGAAATCAGTATGGAGATTCCTCAATGAACTGAAAATAGACATCCATTTGACCCACCTATTCTCCTTCTAGGTATCTTCCCCAAAGAGTTTAAGACATATCACAGTGATGTATACATATCCATGTTTATAGGAGAACAATTCATCATAGCTAAATCTTGGAAGCAGCCTGAATGTCCATCAACAGATGAAGGGATAAAGAAAATGTGGTTTTTATACACAATGGCTACTTCTCTGCCATAAGGAAGGATAAATGAGTAAATTTGTGTACCTTGACACTATAGTGTAAAGTGAAGTAAATCAGGCATACAAGCTTAAATATTGCACGGTTTCTCTTATATAAGAAACCCAATATATAAATAAAGTGCAAAATAAAAGATAGACAATAGAAAAAAATGAGAGACAATAAAAGTTATTGTAATCCAGCATGGATAATGTATCTAAAAGTGTACCTTGATTTAGTATAATTGTCTTATTTTTTAATATTTTTTTCAGCTTATTAGTCTGGCTGTTAATCTGTATGTACAATAATTAACTTTATAAGGATCTATGAAATAAACAATTCTGAAGTAGGTAACACTTTCTTAAAAGGGTTGGGGTGGAAGGGAAGGGAGAAAAAAGAATCGAGATGTGTTATGTACATGCACCAACTCCCCACAATGAAGTCAACCTTCATGTACTGCAAACACATACTAATAAAAATAAGAAATTTTTAAAAAGTGTTTCTACTCATTGAGGAAGAAAGTAAGATGGTGATTTCCATGGGCTAAAGGAGAAGGAAATAGAGTGTTGCTGTTGAATGGGTATACAGTTTTAGTCATGCAAGATAATACAATTCAGGAGTACAATACTGTGCTTATCATTAAGAAATACTGGAATTTGCATTTAAACATTGTTAAGAGGGGAGATCTCATGTTAGATGTCTCTAACCACAATTTTAAAAGTGCTTATAAATTAGGTGTAAAAAATTTTTAAAAGTTGTTCAAATTTCAAAATTTTTATGCTCAAATTACTTCATAAATGTCTTGAAGTTCTTGCTCCATTTTATAGTAAAAGAAAGTAGAGATTGTAGACAATGCATTATCAGTAGTTGCATGAAAGAAAGATAATATCCAATTCAGATATGTCAAGATAAGTCCTGCACCCTACACCAAAAGACCAGTGAATTAATGTACATTTATCTGTTTAAAATGCTTTAGGGCCTGCAAGGTTCATTTTTTTAATGATACTTGGATTTAATTAACTTTTTCAATCAATACCTTAACTATAGGTACTCTGGATAAGTTATTAGTGATATCAAGAAACAAAAGATTATTGTGGTCTAAAAGTGTAAAGATGAGGTGCCAGACTGGGTCACTTCCACTATTATTGACCTGTTCATTCAATTCTTAAGTATGTTTTGAGGATCTGCTCTGTGCTACGTAATATAATGGGCATCTTATTACATGTTGTGGAAGGAATATGAATTTGGACAAAGACATTGGCTCAAAGCCTGGCTCTGCTTTTAATATCTACCTCAGTAAGTTGCCTAGAAGATTTAATAATAGGCTACTTGACACATGGTAGTGCTCAATAAATATCAGTTTCCCTAAATACAGCATTGCATTGAATCACCATGACAACTGCCAAGTAGGCATTCTTATTATCATTTTACAATTATACAGCTAATAATTTCAGGATCTTATTTACAAACCAGGTCTTTTTAAAGCCTGGGCTCTTGGAACTATAGGACACTCTCATTGCGGTATACTTTGAATAGGAACCTATTCTGAATGATTTAGTCAGGGTGAATTGAAAGTGTACCATTAGTTAGCTGGATAAATTGATATAAATACTGAGAATGAGCTGGACAGAATTTCTTAGCGATATCCATATATATATGTATATATATACATGTATATATATACCATTACAGTGGATTAAATGTCATTCATATATATTACATCTGCCTTTTTATTTGGTACTGGAGATTGAACCCAGGGCTTTCACACTGAGGTATATCCTCAGCCATTTATTTATTTAGAGACAAGTTTGCCTAGGCTGGGCTTGAATTTGTGATCATTCTACCTCAGTGTCTCAGAGTTCTGGAATTACAGACATGTGCCATCACACCCAGCTTGATTTTTAAAATTTTGAATTTTGATTTATTACATTTTATAATATAAAGACAAGTCATACAAAAGGTACATTCAATTTTCATCAGTTAGAATTAGAACTTGCGATTTCTGTCCATTCTGATTTTTAGATAACGTTCCCTCAGACTTGAAGAAACATAAAAGAACAGTGTCACAAACAAACTACTATTATTAATGTCTTTTCCCCCCACCTTGAAGATCATTAGATTTCCTAGAGATAATAGAAGTAGAACAGGAGCCAAACTATGATACTTTTTCTTTTAATATTTAACTTCATAGTGTGTTTCCTAAGCAATGAAATGATCACTTTCTTTAAATGATCACTTTATTCAAATTCATATTCCAAAAATTGCATTTAAAAAACTTGACATTCTTAAATATTTTAGCATTTTCACCACCTTTGGTTAACACTGTGTTTTGGGTTTTCTATCACTATTCTGATATTTGTATCACAAAGATATTTGTCTTGGTTCCTTTTTACCCATTTTCTCATATTCCTTTAGATTTTAAGAAATGAAATTATCTTACAGCAGATCAAATAGGTAACTTGTCAGAATAATTGTTTCTAAATCCTTAGGTTCGTATTAAATGTTTTTTGTAATTGGCCTCAACCTTTCCATCCTTTCTCTTACTACTTTTCTTCAACTCAAACTTTGTAGCAGTGAGTTCTCCTCAAATGTAGTCCACCTTCATCTTTTTATTTTTGCCTTATAAAAATCCATTCTATGATTTAAGATTTAAGAACACCAAGGGGCCAGGGATTTAGCTCAGTGGTTCAGCCGCCTGTCTCGCAAGCACAAGGTCCCAAGTTCTATCCCCTGTACCAAAAAAAAAAAAAAACCCAAAAAATCAAAAACCTGGAATTATCTCCTAAACCTAGAATTCTCTCTCCTTGTTTTTATTTCTCTTGTGTATTTATTGTGGCATTAGTTTATACTTTACAGTATAATTGCAAAGGCTTGGAAGGCACCTCTGTAATCTTTCGAAAAGATTGTTTGAAATTTTGATGAATTCAAATATACTGTTCTACAAAGCAAATATCAAGCAAAAATATAAATTCAATGTAATATGCCATATTTCATTGTGTCAGAAATTTTACATCAAACTGACCCATACCTTGAGCTGTGTCCCTTATAATGAAATGAACTAATGCCTTCCAAAAGACTATTATTTTCTTTCACTTTTCTGCTATAATGGCTAAGTCCTTTAAGTAGGCTTTCCAGAAAGAAGAATAAGCTTCATTCTACTCCAACAGTGATTCAAGTAACCAACACTTCTAAAGGCCTTCTCTGTTTCAGACATTGTACTCACCATTTGGAAATTTCATGAATATCCTGTCTTAGTTACTTTTCACATTGCTAGACAAGATACCCAACACTCAAAGTTAACAGAGGAAAGGTTTATTTACCTCACAATTTTTAGAGATTTCAGTTCGTAGTTGGCTGGTTCCAAGGCAGGGTGGCACATGGCCAAGGGGCACTGCAGAGAGAAACAGTTCATAGCAAGCAGAAGACCACAAAAATAAGCAAGAAACAAACCTCTTTCTGTCCCTTAGAGCAGGTTGCACTCACACCCTTAATCCTAGCACTATTAATCCTAGCATTGCACCATGAATCAATTCCAGCATCATACACTCTAGATCCAGCCACTTCTGAAAAAGCTCCACCTATGACCACACGGGGCTTTGAGAGGACATCTGAACACAAGCCGTAACACTTCTCCATTTCATAAAGGATATAATTAAAGAGTAGCATGATTGAGTAACTTGTATAGGGTTTCTAAGAGGCAGAACAGGGATACAGATTAAAGTTTATCTCAAGTAAAAATGTATAACCTGCAACTGTGAAGACTTTCTCTGACCCTCACTCTGACAAAAGCACTGGGGATAATTTGTATAATAGATGCATGCTCTGCCTTACTCTAGAAAGAATATAAGATGTGGGTGAAACATGATAATACTTTTTGTTATAGTGGAAAGAAACGAGTTTTAGATTATACAGCCCCAGTATAAATCCCAGGACGCCTACTTGATAACTGTGAGAAACCTGTGTTCTCACAAGAGAAGGGACCACTATCTCACCCTTAGTGCTTTCATGAGAGCTACAGGAAGCAACACGTAAAGCTCCTTCACAGCAGCCGATACAAAGTAGAGCTCATAGATATTAATTCTCCCTTCATTCTATGCTACCTTTGACCTTAATTTGCCTCTTTTAAGGTGGTAGCCCCATTTGAAGACAGGATAGCTTTATTTCTCCTCTCTGACAGTTACTTCATGTTTAACCATCATTTACTCCAAGCTTTAGCAAAGGTCTTCCGTGATCACATCTTTGATGTTACATAAGATGAAACCATATGACTTGCTTGGGATTAGGCCTGATTATTGATCTTTATAGGGCTAATTGCTTTTTCTTGATGTATACTTGGGATCTAGATACTATAGAGACACTATTTGATAAGATCATTGAATGTGAAAATTCATAGCAACTCCACACAATTTATATGCATCTACAATATCAAGAACATTAACTCATTCAAAATTTACAGAGCAACCACAATTTGCCAAGGCACAATGTGAAAAACCTAATGAAGGAGCATAAGGCAAGCAAAGTTGTTGCTTTCTAGAAGCTGCCAGCTTTGGAGATAAGTAAGAGGGAGAATATAGAGGTAAAAAAGAAAGACACATGAATTAATGCTGGTCACTCAGAAAGATATGTGCCATACTAAATTATATGCAAAGTTCTAACAGTTCAAAGAAAATATATGTAGAATAACTGTGATTAATATTTGAATAGTAAAACTTTCATATGAAAAGCATCAGTGAAGTTTTTTAAGTTTTCAGTACTCTTTGCTTTCTAAGAAAATTGCAGTCAGAGAGATTGGATCCTCACTAAATCTAGTTTTGCTATGCAATATCAACTTTATAAGAAAGGTCAAGAATTTTTCACTTAACAAAGAAAATCACATGAACAGACATGCAAACCTAAAGTGAATTAATAATACTTGGACGTTGTTTAACCTTTGAAATTATTATTTAAGAAATTTTTCATATATAAATTCACCTTCACACTTTTCTTTCCCTTTTATTTTTGGCCTTCACATATTAATCTAGATGCCAATGGCAGCTGCTCACTGGCAATAATAAAGTAGTTTCATGGAAAGAATAAGAAAAAAATGTTTTCAACAAGACCTTTCCAAAGAAAACACACACACACAAACACACACACACATACAAACACACACAGTATTTTTTTAAACAAAGACACTTCTGAGTTAGAATATTGTGGTTTTGTTTTAGAAATCACAAGTACAAAATTAGCTGAGAGTTTTTAACAATGCATCAGTAGAATCTATTGTACCCCATGGATAATGAGGAAGGTATCAGGAAAAGCTAAGTAATTAGCTAATACTAAACCAGTTTTAAGTGGGACAATGGTACCCACTTGTTGAACTGTTAAGAAAGCAAGACAGAATACAAGAAAGGACATTGTGAACATGATAAACCATGAAGGGGGAAAAGGAAACAGAAAAGGTTCATACAGGCTCTCAGAAAATGGTATGCCACAGTGCTCCCTTCATGCTCTCATTCTGATGTGTAGTCTTCATCAGGAGTCTAGATTATAATTGACTTTTGCTCAGAGCACCTAACATGACACAGTTCAGATGCCAGGCACAGAAGATGACAAAAAAAACCTTGTTAAAAATACCATTTACTTGTTAACAGAGATTTTTGCTGTATACTTTTTGATGCTGCCTTCCAGGATTCATTTTTTTATTTCCTCCTAAGGTTCCTAAGGTTCCTAAGGTTTTATGACAGTCTTCTCATTCATGTTGCCCAGAAATGAAAAAGCATGCAGTTTCCTGACATTGGCACTTCTAAGATATGCTGTATTCTCCAGTTTTGAGGCAAAGTCAAAGAAAAAGATAATATATGAGCCCAAGGAAACTGAAGCATGACAAAGAATCTCCCTCTTTTCAGAGAGAGAGAGACAGAGACAGAGAGACAGAGAGACAGAGACAGAGACAGAGAGAGAAATACCTCTTCCTCATTAAAAATAAAAGCTCAGAAACCACTAGCTGACATCAGCTCCTGAAACCCTGGGCTTCTTCAAGTCATCAGAGAACACAGTAGCCATATAGTACATAAAAGCATGAAAATTTCTCATACCCAATAGAAACCTATTTTTATTGTCATCTTTTTTATAATACAATGCACAGTGTAATTTCTTATTGTCAAATACATCAAATTGGCTATGTAAATACTTGTAGGATTGTAAAGGCCATTAGTTGCAGACTCTGTGAGAAGTAGACAATGGCTCCATGAACTGTATTTTGGGTATTGTATTAAATGCTTTCATTTTCCCTTTCTCATTTAAATCTCACAGCAACAATATGTTGAAGCACTCTTAATATAACCATTTTCCAGAAGAAGACACCGAGGCTTAGAAGGAAAAAGTCTGAAGTTTGCATAAACAGACACCAGAAGATGTATAAGCACTGAACTTACATCCACAGAAGGTAAGATTCAAACATGCAAGATGAGGAAACATTTAGAGAAAAGGCTAAAATACCTGTTTGTGCCCACAGAACTGCCTGGGGTCTGGATGTGTGGCTTCTTAGGATAGGATATAAGCAGATTTGACACCCAGGTAGTATTTAGAGATAAACTTCTAAACATTATTACAATATTTGAGAAATGTCCTACCAGTTGGTAAAAGGGCCTTGGCTATGCTGCCTTATCACCCAGGGATCCTGTGGTAGAGCAGCCACAGATAGGGTTAATGCCCCAGTGTTAGGACTTTCTCTGACTCTGACTGGTTAATACTTGAGCCAGTCAGCCCCTCTTATCTCTGCCTCCTAGGCACTGCCTGGGACTCCCACAGGGCTCCCTACAGGCTGGCTGACCTTTGTTCTGTCTGTGATCATCTGTGGGAATATTAGTTTCCTTGGTAATTTGGCTCTGAAGGCCCCAAGGAGAGACAGAAGAACCTGGAAGTGTAGGCTGGCTGGTGGCTCCTAGGTGGCTTGCTGTAGTGGATGTTAAATAGCTTTAAATATCACCTCTGGTTATGAGATCAAGAGAGAAGTACAAATCTTGATAAGATGAAGTATTCATTCCTTTAGTAGAATAGGTTTACATTAAATCCTGTTATAATAGGACTCACTGAAGAAAGAAAAACTAGTTTCCAAATGTAAAGGTGAAATTTAAGGTAAAACGGTAGCAGAAGTTCTTAAAATAACACTCATTGTGCTATGTCAAGTAGCTTATCTTATAAAATTATCATAAGTGAAAAGAATGTGATTTCAGAAACTCTGCCACTTCTAATGAAGAGATAAAAAATATCTTAAGCTTTGACAATTTGTTATTTTTTGGAATTAATATTAATAATTCATTTAAGTGATATGGGAATCCTTGAGAGAGATTCTAATCTTAGCAATAAAGTGAATTTCTTAAATCCAATAGAGTTCTGATTAGCTGATTAACTGAAACTCTGTTTTATACCTGCTTCCCTTGAGGGAAGTAGTGGGAAGTGTGGTCTGAATGCTGGCGAGGAGAAGAAGAAATGACAAGGGGTTGAAAGTAAGATACTAGCTTAAACCTCCCAAATTTTGGTTAGCTGGTATAGAGAATCAAATCTAACAATTTATAAATTCTTTGACTCTGAAATTCAACGATGGCTCTCTGCCATATTTAAGCTTGCTTTATAAGGCACTTGGCAATATGTTAAAAAGAGATTTGCCAAGTTATTTGTGTCCTTGTCTTTTTTCCCCCTGCACTGCCAGTAAGTTCTTTCAGGGTGGAGATAGCTATGCTACTTAGGTACGCATTGAAGGGACCTGAATTTATAGCATTGCTTCTAAGAAAACAGCATATTGAGTTCTAAGCAACTAAGTTATAAGCGAAATTCTTGGAAATTATATTCAGGTAAATTACATGAAAGTATCACCACATGCAAATGGGTACCTCTGTAATCAAACATCTCTTTAGGATTTTCAAATGACTTATTCATTGACTTTGTACTTTAACATTTTTTGACATTATACAATGACCCCGTAATCTAATTACTACTAAAGGCTGAATTGCATTGGACTTTGTACTTCAAATCCCCAAACAAAGAATTCCTGGATCCACTCATAATTTGTGTGAACACAGACCTCTAAAATACAAGGAATAACACAGTAATTCACAGTAGAGCTGTGCAATCTTTAACACAATAAAATGTAACCAAAAGCTCATATGACTGGAAGAATATTGCTGTCTAGTGTTGAAATGGATCATTTAAAAAATTGGAACTAAGGGCTGAACAGGGAAATTCACAATAAAAATGGCAGCAGTAAAGGGGAAAAGCAGCTTTTATAAAAAATGTCAACATTTCCTTTCACGTAGATCCTTCTGCTAAAATATGTTAATCTAATCATTTTGATTTATAGGCTTTGCTTAATATTTACAAAAGGCCAATCATGTAGAATTTTACATTTTGTAGTAGATATCACATGGACTTAGTATACTATCCACCCTCCCTGAAAGAAAAAAAATACTCTGATTAATGACTATGGCCAGGGATATGAGTCCTATAAAAATGAGAAAAGATGGTAACACACTCCAATTGTAGAGTGCAACTAGAGCCACAAGAGGTGGCAATGAATCTTATTTTACACATGGAAAATGTACACATGCCTGAAGTGTATGAAATCTACTTAGTTCTTCAGTATTTCTAGATATTTCAGATTTAAAAAAAAATTAAGACCCATCATTAGGAAGCTATAGTATTTCACCCTTACAGAAACAGTTTTTGCAAATCACTCCTGGGCATTGGTCGGAGAAATAAGACATTGCTGTCTGCTGTAAAGATGGCAGAATCAAGTGGCCTTCCAGTTTTTCTTAGATTTAAATATCATTCATTCATTCCAGTTATTAAGTCTCTAGACATAGCTAAGCTTCTACTGAGCAACCACTTTGTTTTTAATGTCAAGAACATTACAGGTTCTCTCACTGATTGCATTCCCTTTTACATAGACTGCTAAAAATCTCAGAGCCAAATATAAAAGAGACATAAAGCCTCATGGCACACATTTTAGGGGAAAAAAACAATTAATCTTAATTCCTGCTGGGATCATTTTATTGTAAGTTAACAAACATTCAGCAAACATGCAATATGAACTAAGTACTTTATTTGGGTTTTCTTTTTCCAATTTCTTCATTTAATAAAAATAAAACTTTTATTTTTATGCATTTTCTGAGCTATTTGATATAGAATTCTGGGTCCCTAATTTTTCAGTCTAGAGATTCAGCCATAAAACCACATTTCTCCAGACTAGAGAATTAACCCGCCTCAATTTCTGGCAAGAAAGATGGTTTTTTATAAATTCCAATCACATCATATGGTTTGGTGCAAAATGAACTATCTATATGCATGAAACTAATTGCTTAATAGCCCTACTAACATATGCTTTCTGAAAACTGTACATACACATACAACAAATATAATTGGTGGAATCCTTTGCTTAAAAATCTTAGCAAGCCAAGAAACTTGCATACACAATTATTCATTTATTCTACCCTTTGAGGCAAGTACATGACAGCACTATTTGTTTCAGAAAACTATCTGGCTATTCTTTCCTTTAAAAGCAATTTTGTCTGGTGAATAAATATGATATGTGTTACAATTATCTTGAAGGGTGCAAAAGTATTTAACAGGGAAGAAGTATCCCTCTGAACAGCATCAGTGAAAGGAAGAAGAGTAGGTATATCATAGAAGAAAGAAGGGGAAAAAGTAGATCTCTCAAGAAAAGGGCACCAGGACTTGAGGAAAAGGAAATATCTGACACTCTGATGTCATTGCAATGTCTTTATATGAAAAATCATCATGAAAGAAAGTCGACTGATCAAAAGACATTGTTAGAAGTTAAATGTAGGTAATGCCTATAAGTACCACCAAGATGATTATAAAAGTACAACTGCATTCTATAAAGAGCAATATTCTAAATACTTGTAAACACATAAATTATTTTAAAAATAATTTGTTGCCTTCTGAACTATATTATGTGAAAAATGTAATGCTCTAGTTTTAAAAGTTCTTGGTTAGGGTTAGTTCTTCATTATTGAAATGAAATCTTCATTTCAGATTGAGCTTCCTAATTATTCTGTCTGAAGCAGAATGATTGTCTTCCTCACATTTTCATGAAAAAAAAAGTAATGAATCTTGTATCATGGAGGCTAGAACCTCCTATTCATTTCTGTACCCCAAATAAATACCTTGTACTGTTTCAAGAAATAAATAAAAATTCAATAAATGACACTGGTTCAATAAATAAGTAAAATAATCAAAGACTGTTAGAAAAGAAGACAACATTTAGTTTATGTATTAAGATCAAAATCGAAAAAACAGTTGTTTTAATTACTATTCATTTTAACTTCTGGCTAAGAGAAAACAATAAGGACTAGAACCTAAATTTCTTGACTTCTAGACTATATCATTCATTCATTTCATATAGTTATTCTATTTTTATATAAAAAATGACCAGTTACCAAGTTTTATCTAAAGAGTGCTTCTGTCATTAAAAAAAAAAAAAGAATGGGTACTTAGGTTACAAAGCAAAGTAAAATGGCTTTTGAGGGAAGAAGTATCCCTCTGGACAGCATCAGTGAAAGCAAGAGGAGTAGGTATATCAGAGAAGAAAGAAGGGGAAAAAGTAGATCTCTCAAGAAAAGGGCACCAGGACTTGAGGTAAAGGAAATATCTGATACTATGATGTCATTGCAATGTTCATTCCAGGGAGTTGATTAATGCAAAATGTGCCCTGAAAATTAAAATCTGATCCTTCAAGGAAGAAGAACAGTAGAGCAGTCTCTCTTTTCTCCTGAAAGAAATAAGCTGGATCCCAAGAAAATGGAGAATTTAAGCCCAGTGTCCAGAGATAGAGGAAAAAAAGATGGAAATTATCAAAAACAAAACATAAAAGGCATGAGGATAAAAACTACACTCACCTGCTGCTTAAAAACAATTTTGCTCTTTTTATATTTTTCTCATATTGACATAATTCCTAAAAGTTGATTTTCCATGTTGTATATATATGTACACATGTTTTCTTTACTAGGTCATACTATATAAGCGTGTTCATATTTTTTCAATTTTATAAGTTTTGCTATGTAATTAAAAATTCTTCAAAATGTTGTTTAATCTCTGAATTTCATTGTATGACTATTTTTTTCCTCCTCAAATTCAAGCCAAATTTCATGTAATTCTTCCTTGAATAATCTCTTGAATATTATTGAGATCTTCTTTTGTCATGTTTGGTCCATAGAAATGCTAAAGTTAATTTTGATGTTTATCTATTTCATTCTGCTGACCTATGTATAGATTCTAGCTGTAGCACTCCATTACCATGCCATTTTAAATACTGTAGTGTTAGAATATATTTTCATATTTAATAGATCATATTTCTTCTTCCAATACTTTAAATAGTATCCTTTACTATTCTGAACCTTATCATTTTAGAATTTCTTTACGTTCCTAAAAACTTCTAGAATTTTGATTATTTGCTATATAATTATCACCATCTGTGAAATATTGTCATTCAGAAGCATAATTCTTGACATCTGTCTTCTTATATATGTTGCTCAAAAGTTTTGTAATTCCTTCTAGATAAGAGTCTTGTGCAATTCCTATGCAGCTTATTACCATATACTTTCTAATTGACTTTATTACCATGAGTCTATTTTCATTCTTTCTTACACCCAAATCAAGACATTACTGATGAATGAAAAATTTAAAAGTATGTGTCTAACATTCTGCTATTTTAATTAATTCTATTTTTACTTCAGGGAGTTTTTCAGTTGGTTCATTTTTGTTCTTTCATGTTACAATACATCCAACGTAAAAATATATTTAATTAATGCAGGTGTCTGAAACTGTTTTAGAAAACTTTTTTTATGTAAGCCCATCCTCATCATCTCTATCATCAAATTCTTGTTAAATAGATTAAGATTAGGTATATTTAATCTCAATTATACTGTGTGTAGTTAAACATACATCCTTTTTCCTAATAATTTTTTATGAGTTGAGTGCATTATTGAATTGTCTAGAACTTTCAGAATAATCTTAAATTATAATGCCATTACTAGAAACACTTGCCTTATTCAATATTTAAATGGGTTTTCAGTAGCAGGTTATTCAGGCAAAGGTTGGTTTTCACACACACATTGATCCAGTTTAGCAATTATTAGTTTTAAAAAGCACGAGAGGAGACACAAACAACTAGTGCAATGAAATGATTTATTTCTTCTTGGCATTAAAAAGTTAATGTCCTGAGAGGGAGAGTAGAGCTAATATACCTGAGCACTTCTATGAAAAAGATGGAAAATTATGTATGGTGCTCAAATAAAAAGACTGCTTCAGGGGAAAGAAAAATGGAAAAATATGTTGTGGGTGCATAGCTCTGCTGAGTAGTTCTTTACTATGTCTGTGGACATATAAATAAAGTTGCCCCCTTTCCATTATGGGAGTAAAATGAAAACATTTAAAGTTTTCCAAAAATATACATATCTGTGGTTTTCTGTAGGTAAAGATTGTTAATAGAATACTGCATATTTCAAATGTGTAATTATTTGATGTAGATGCCTTCTTATTTTCTAAAATGCATTTGTGCAATTTGTGCTCTTTTCTGCCAAAGATTTCATTAAATCCACAAACAGAACAATGTAACAAGGAATGATAATCTTTTTCAATCCCACTATGGAACACTATATAAAAAAGCAATTTGTAAGCACTTCCAGGATGCCAGTTTGCTCCATTTGACCCATGTTAAATATTCTTATTACAATTACTTCTAATGAACACAAAATCTCAATTTAATCCCAACCCTAGGGAAATAAAACATACTGGTGCTCTGATACAAAAAGCCCAGTGCTACCTAGTCATTTGAATATGATACATATTCTTAACATGGATATAAGCAAACTGTATTTTAATAACTCAAATAATTGTACATTCAAAACAATACACCAATACATAGGTACCAAATAAATGTTATAAACATGATATGATGACACAGAAGAAATAAACAGAACCCTGCATATTTTTGCTATTGAATTTATGATGGAATTCCACTTTGTTCAGCTTAATACTTTTCAAAACTCTTAGCTTTGCCTTACTAACACATCTAATTATATTAATTAATCAGTAAGAGATCATTGATACTGAAATCTAGGGCATAGCTTTTTGATAATGTAACAGCACAATTTTGTTCATGTCAGCCACCATTTTGTACCTGTAAAATTCTATTTTTGCATTGTCATACATTTAAGTTTTATGGTTTTTTTTTTTTGAGGCAGTGTCTCGCTAGGCAGTTCACTATGTAGCCTAGGCTGGCTTTGAACTCTCAATGATCCTCCTGCCTCAGCCTTCCCAGTGCTGGAATTACAGGTGTGCTCCACCATGCCCACCCTTTGAGTAGTCTTTTGGTGGAAATCTTTCATTATGTCTTTAAGAAGGAAGCCTGCTTTTAATTAACATTCCCTTGACAAGGTATAACAATATTGTGCATTTAAATTTGTATTTGTTTTCTCTTTCATTGTTGGCAATTCTCTAAGCTTGAAAACATATTTTTCTTCTCTCTGATTGCACACTTTGCAAACATCAATCTTTCCTGTACTTAAATGCAGCATAGTTGACAGGCTGCTTTTGTTCAAGAACTTCAGCTTATACACTGCTTTTGTATGCCAAAATTCATTTCTTTATTCAGTGGTATGATCAATTACTATCATCTTGTCTTCAGAAACTAAAGCTTGGAAAAAAAATTTTTCTGATAAATTTGACTCAATCAGAATCCAAAAGTCTCAGGCCTAAATTTTGGAGTTGTTGAGTATCTTTGTATTATTTCTCCTATAGGAGCATGACATCTCTAAAGATTAGTTGGATAAATATTATACTACTCTTAAAATATTGTAAAGAAAATTTGCTTCCACATAAGAGTTGCTTATCTGAAACACAAATTTCACACTCTTAGTTTGTCTTTTAAAAATTTAGGGCCACTTAAAGTTCTTGGGACACAAATTAAATATTGAGATTTAGTCTTCATGGCTTACTTTCAGGAATGTATGATCTTTGGGGTGGGGGTGAGCCATATCCAAACCAAAATTCTCGATAGGAATTTCAGTGTGAAAAACCTCTATCAAAATACCAAGAGTAGTGCATTCATTGTCAGTATAATGAAAGTGCTGTCTTAGTTTTAGAAACTTTCCTTCTTTTCATTAAGGGAATGATACAGTTAAGTTTCTTTACATTTGCTGGGGATTTAGCTCAGTGCCACCCTGCCTGCCTTGTAAGTACAAGGTCCTGAGTTCGATCCCTGGTACTGGAAAAAAAAAAAAAAGAAAGAAAACAGTTATCCTTTAAAATAAGAAAGAAAAATAAAGTCTTCCTAAAGAAACAACATAAGCATAATTTTCTTGACAAGAAATTTTCTGTTTGGTGATTTAAAATAATAACTGATTTATGTCTGCCTGTCTGTATTTGTCTATCACCTACTGAGTAATAGTAGTAAAGGAAGAATGAGAATCAAAGAGAAACATAGACAATGAGAAAGTTTTCAATGTAAGTTAAGGGCTGCAAATGTAGATACAAAGTTCAGAAGTAAAAACTCTTCCTAAATTGAAAAGAACTGATATGTATATAATTCCTTAAATAAAGTAAATAAAAGACCTTAGTGACAATGAAGCACACATATCTTTTATATTACTTAGATTTATTTTTAAAGAAGTGGTAAATATGTGTAGACTGTTTCACATTCCTTACCACTGTAAAGACTGCTAGACTTTGTCTTTTTCTGGTCCTGAGATTTTTATGAGAGTGTTATCTATGCTATTTTAATTGGTGGTTCTGAAATCATGTGAGATTGGAGATACCTAGATTCATCAGGATATATTTAGTTCATGTGCATTTGCCTGGGCAATACGGATGAAATAACTATTAGTTTGCTATAAATCATACGGGAGAGCATCTATCTTGAATAAAGGCTCATTGGCAAGGTCTAAGTTACCTTGTCCTCTTGGTGCACTGAAGATTAAGATATTTTTGATGAAGTAAAGATTGTTCAACCTACTCTTTCAATGTAATTATATAGTATATTTTCATAATCATTTTTAAAATGATTGTATGAAGTTCCTATTTGATTAGTTGGATCACACAACTGTTTTTGAAAGCATATAACTACATTTTTTAGATGATCTTAATGACTTTATGAGTGTATACCACCTTACCTGTCTATCAGCATCACAATCAACAAGCATTGAACTCTTGCTATGTGCAAGGCTGTACTAAATGCTGGGCATTTATTGGTGTCAGTCATTAATGAAGATAACTTGAAACATGTATAACTAATGTATACTAAATATATCTGTAAATTGATACTTACACTTTTAATATAAAATTTCTTAGTTTTTATGCCTTTTGTAATTTTTTTCAAAGTAACAAAGTCACAATTCTAAAAAAAGAAAAAAAACACTGTTAGATCATGTTTCTTGATTTTTACTTTAGAAAAAAGTCATCACTATTGTTAAATAATTTATATTTCTTTTTAAATTAAATGGTAAGCAAGCTGGAGGTACTAATGGGGAGGTAGCCCCTAGCTGTGTTAAATACACACTATACCTTCAGTAATTAGGGCTGTTAATAATTCTAAGAAGAAAACAATGACAATAGAAGGTTTGGAATGGTTAAATTTATCACCATTAACTTTGCAGTTGCAAAAAGTAAGGCATGGCTATGGGTTTTCAGTTAGCATTTACACATTACAAAAGTATATCCAATTAAAAGTAAAGTCTCCTTTAACACTGGATTTCAGTTATTTCTACTAGTGTTAGCATAATTTTAGAATGATGCCAAACATTTGGGAGGACACTGCATTAAGATTACTATCCCAGCAGGATTGCTAACCTTTCCCTGAGTGACTTAATTCTTAATCAAGAAAATAAGATATAATTAGAGCCTAAGTCACATCATTATGTCTCTGTGTCTACAGTTATATTAGAATATCATTTTAGGAACTCTATCCTGATAAGAACTAATGAAAGCGGAAAAGGAATGAGAATCTGTAGAACTGCCCTTTACCCCTGTGCTTCCCACAGGACAAAGGTGATAAAGGGGAGAACTATTATGGAATCTTTGCTTCTTTTACTTTTGGGATTATATCTGTATCTTACTGTTGGCTTATTGTTTTACTTTTAAAATCCTCAAGACTAAAGTGATAGATTGGTCAGAAATCAGATGCATAAACACAGTGCCTTTGAAAGTGAAATGCCCATCACATAAAATAAAGTATTAACTAAAAGATAATTAAAGTTGCAATTTACAAATTGATATGATTTAGTGGATACATGGTAACTGAATACTTAATTTGCCAGTTACTGTAGAAATTAAACTATTAAAATTCAGAAAGAAAAGTTCCTAGGATATCATTATATAATAAATATTTGGAGTAATTCCATTTATCAATAATGCCATCTGTCCTATTGAATACAAATGGACCACAATCCATATGGGTCCTTTCCCCATTGATTACTCTGATGAATGAGGTAGCAAAACCAGTCACAAAATCATTATAATATATGACATTGTTATTAGAAAGCTAGGAAAAAAGAAAAAACACAAGATGATGCTTAATTTAAAACCGTCAAGTCAATTTAGAAAGTTTTAACAACCACATTATGATCCTAAAATGCATCAGCATATTAAGTAATATTGTGTCAGTTCTCTTACCACCTTCAAGGAAACTGAAGAATTAAAAAATTTTAGGAAAGAATATAATAGCTTATTATATTATGTTATGATTACTAGTTATCTCAATAAGAATATACTCAAATATCCTTTCAGGAGCAAGTAATTAAATTTAAAACACTTTTCTGTCACTTTATAAAAATAATGAAATTATCATTTAACTCTTGATAGTAAGTCTTTTAAAAACAAAATTAGATTTATTCCTTTACGTTAAAATACAGGCTACAAATTTCAACTTGGTAAAATGACCTTTCTCAAACTCATTTGTTGCTGCATTTCATTACAGCAACAAAATAATGACATACGATGATTCTAGTAGCAAATTATTATAAACAGTACCTAAAACAGTACCTATTATTAAACAGAAACTAAATGCCATTTACTGGAATTCTACAAGTTTCTATTTGATGTGGTAACTTGTAATACATTTAGTTGTGAGGTGAGGGAATATCATTCCTAAAAATTACTTTTTTTTCAAGCTTTCTTAAGATGACCAGCACTTATTTTGCTGACTAGCCTCATTGAAAATATTCTACAAATTATTTCCTTGATAAAACTTGTTCTAAATTGGTATCTACACCTGTGGATAAGTGAGAAGAAATATGTTATGAATAAATATGTTTATATTACAACAATTTTAGTTTAAATAATTTAAAATTTCATATCGCTTTATTTTTAGTTTACACTGAATATGAAATGAAGCTACTTGGGGGGGAGCTGTGAAACAGCTCAAATTTAAATGTGTCAGCCATAGCAAAAAATAAATTTTAATAAAACACAAATCTAGGAAATATTTCCCTTATTCATTGAAAAATGTAACTTTTACAAGAATTCTACAGACACAAGAAGTTATGGGAAGAGAAAATGCTCTAAAGCCTAGGTCCAATAATATTTTAAAAAATCTAGTGTCATAAGAAAATAACCACATAGTGTGGGCTACTTGCCAAGTCCCCTTTGTTAACAGGTGCAGCATCTAGAGGGCTCAGTCACAAAAAACAAAGTATCTCCAGATAAGTTTGGCCATTTCAGTAACAGGCAGCATGACTTCGTATTCCTGGCTGTGAGAGACTTTCTTACTCTTCCTTCCCTTCTCCCCCATATCTCTTATTCTTCCTTCTTTTTATAGAAGTTTTCAAAGTATTTTTCCTGCTTTTTTTTTTATATATCTACTTTAGCATCAATGTCAAGTTCAATCCCCATAAGATTTGAGTCTAAAGAAGTCAACTTTGCTTTTTAATTAAAATTGTAGGAAACAGTTATCTTTAAATCATTTCTGATCAGGAAGATGCTATATCTTTCCACTTTTAAAATGCATAATTTGCTTATAAAGACTTATGGTTCTCTTTATAGAAGCCTTGAAAATATTATAGTTTTGATGCTATTGTGTACAGGATCTTTTTCCTTTTTATCCTTTTAAATTAGTTATTGCTGATATTTAGAAGATAAGATATTTTTATATTTCCTTTGTACTTAGATAAATAATATCATTATATGCAACTATTACTGTATTGCCAATAGAGCTTTTCATATCAGCAAATCATTGATTCTTGTTCTTCCTAGATATAGTCTAATATCAGCTTACTTTTTACTTATTTTAAAAGTCTTACTTTCTGTTCACATAATAGTATGATCTAAATTAAATATGTTTCAGAAATTATTTTGAATATTTATGGAATAAATAAAACTTCCAATTTCAAACCTGGTTTAAAAAATCTCATGCTTATAAAACAGAATCCTTAAAAGATATTTTGAAGAATGAAAAATGTGGCCTTTTTAACATGTTTCTGGAGAAATAAGATAAACTTATCCCAAGTGAACAAAGTTTCAGAAAGATTAGAGCCCCCCTTGCATTCTCAGAAAGTGTAATGTGACATATGGACAGAAATATTTCTAAATAGAGTATTTTTCACCATTTTCTAAGGACTCTAGACTGCTCTTAAAGAACTCTTAACTTACTACTTTGGGGAATTAAGATAAAGTTAATGATGACTATAACTTTCTGTTAAGCAATTTTCTTTCTCAATTGTACTCAGCCACTTATGAGGCAGAACATAACAGCTCAATCAAACCGTATTATGCCAGATTTAGTTCCAATCTTTATGAAATGTACTGGGAAAGACTTGATGTTGTCTAGAGGAAACCTTTTCACAAATTACCCTTTCATACATGAGAATTAAAACATATACTGCAGATACCTTTTTATTTGTTAAGTTCTTCTGGCAGGTATTTAGAGCAGTGGCAATGGACTTACTGTTTGTTGGGTAGTAGTGAGGCATGAGTGCGTGGTGAAGTCTGGTGCTGCTATGTGTAGCCTTAGGATTTTACGATGTGGCTTAAAGATATGGTAGTGTCAATTTGTGTATTCTTCTACTTACAAGCTTCATAGTGCAAGGTACTAGTGCAGTTTGTCTATCAAGGTCCATGACCTAAGACAGGAAAAAGAAATTAAACTTCAAAATAAGAAACCACTTCTCTCTTCATTTGAGCTACTTCCTAAGTGCTTCTTCAGCTTAGAAAATGGAGATAATAATAATAATACCTAATCTGTGGGACTAAGAGCAGGGAATTAATCAGTGATAGTTATTACTGTTTCTGAATTAAGATTTTTGTTTCCAGTACAATAAAGCTGACTGAATTTACTCAGGGACTAGCTCTAAGTAATTAACCACTGTATAAAGGGCAAGATTAATAAAAGAATAAATAGTCATACACTCTAGGCCTTAAAAAATTGGCTTTGAGTATATATAATTAAGACTTCCAAAATATCATAATATAGTCCTAGTTCATTGGACACAGACGTCTCTACATTAACCTTGAAAATCTCCTAAAATAGGATTAGGAGGAAGACATTGCTGAAAGGCCTTGTGTTCCTGAATGGTGGCACTGTGGTTCAGCGAGAAGAGAGACTATGGGTCTTAGGGTGTGAAGAAATGATCTCAAGTATATTTATTTAAGGTTGAAAATGGATTTTCTACCTTATCTCTTTCACAGAATAAGACTATGAAAATAGATAACATTTGTTTTGGCAAATCAACCTTTATAATTCCACATAAGTATGTGAGACCTTTTCACAAAGTGGCTACTTCTTTTCCTGTTTCAACATTTGCTAGGTCTTGCTCCAAAGGAGCAAGATGGGTAATAAAGTCTCTTAACTTTCTTCTGATTTTCATAAAAATTCTGTGATAAAGTCATGAATGTTTTCATTATTGGAAAAAATAAACACACGAACTGTTAAGTATACACAAGTGTTAAATACAAGGTGGTGATTAGTAGAAACTTTTTTCCTTCCACATTCCCCAAAGTATATAAATTCTTTAATAGAGACTTTGCTGAACTTTCATCGCAACTAAAAATTCCTCAGTATTAAAGCTCAGTAAAAAAGAAATCTCAGTGTCTGGAAGACAAGGCAATCAAACCATGTGACAGTCCCATATGTAACTCCAAATCTGTCCTCATAACTGTCTGTAGAGCTCACAAAAGAGTCACACATGTAGCTATTGGAAGAATATCTTACACAATTTGGCACACAAGTTCTAAGATTAGCAGCTGAAGAGGGGGAGGAGGCAGAAAGGAACATAATAGAATAACTGACATCCATCCACTATCTTTCTAAATTGTTTGGAATGTTAAAAATATTGTTTTGATCAATCTATATATACACTCTCAATTTGAAAGAAAAATTCAAAGCATGTTGTAGTTGATAGAACAAATGGTTTAAAAAAACACTATGAAATATATGTCACTGAACAAGGGAGTCCAGCCAGCTCCCAAGTGGCATGTTAACATGATGAAAAGCAAATCCAGGATGCTGTGAATCAAAGAAGCATGGGTCTATTTTTAAAGAGGTCTGTGTCTCCCCACCCTATTTGCCAAGTATAATTTTTTTGGAGAAGCTTGGCTTTCAAAATAGGTAAGTGTTTAAATGTCCTAGGAATTACCTATCCAACACTTGTCCACCTCCTCCTCGGGTAAGGCCTTCAGCTCCACATAAAATGTCCATGTTAATTACTAGACAATCAGAAGAGCTGTTCAACTAGTTCACTTCCCCTATTCTTGAACAGATTGTTTGAGACATAATATGAATACTAATTAATGATAAAATATCTGCGAGTGTTTTGAAATATGGACAGAGATAGCACTTTTAGAAAGGCACCCAGATAGATTTTGTGTAACAAGCTCTACTGGTCATATGAAGAAGGGTCAGAATACAACTCAAAGATATGAGAGCAAAAGTGGCAGACTTTTTGGCTTCAATTCAGTGGGAAACTGTGGATTGCTGTTTTTCTTTTCTTTTTTTTTTTTAAGGGCTTTGACTTTCCTTTTAACCTTTTCTGTAAAATGAAAAGAGTGTAAAATAAAAACTCTCTGCAGACAAATGGTGAGAAAAGCAGTCAGAATTGTGTTAGAGGTCAGCTTGAAAAGCTACAAGACTAAGATAGCAACATTTTTTGATGCAGGATTATGGGTTGATTCTCTGTAACAAGCAAAATACAAGCAGGTTGGATCTGACCTGATGTCCAGTGCCTAAAGTTAACTCAGGATATCTGCTGCAAGGAATAGGGAAAAGGTCACTTAAAAGAATATGGTCCTCAGGTTGAGTCCTTAGGTAGAGTGCTTTCTTAGCATGTGGGAAGCCCTGAGTTTGATCCCCAGCAATCAATCAATCAATCAATCAAGAAGCAAGCAAATAAGCTGGACATGGTGACACATACCTGTAATCAAAGCACTCCAGGAGGCTAAGGCAGGAGGATCAAGTCCTGCTTGGGGAATTTGGCAAGACTCTATCTCTAAATACATTTTTAAAAAGGGCTCAGTGTGAAGATCCTGAGTTCTATCTCTAATACCTCAAACATTAAATAAATAAATAAATAAATAAATAAGATCCCTTTTTGGATTCAATTCCCCTTTTACAAATAGCTTACTTAGTCTCTGAGAAATTAATCATAGAGGCCCAGATAAAGGAGGTCAGGGACCCAAAGGAAAAGGGACAAATCAAGAGAGAGGGAGCAACAGGGAAAGAAAGAAAAGGAGACAGACACAGAGGGCTATGGGTACAAGGATCCAGAGGAGAGGCAAGAGACTAGAGAGAAGAAAATGTAATTTTCTGTTAAAGAACAAAGATATTATTAGATTCAATTATCAAGACAAATAAAATTATATTCTTTGCAGAAAGTCTAATTCGCTGCCATATCATGTTGTCTCTCTTCATTTCCTTCTAAAATTGCATATTGTACTTTCTTCTTGAAACCTTTTTAAACTTGCTCCATCGGGCCACTGAATTTTTACTCTTTTTACCCAATAATCTTTGTATTCTCCTCTAATTTTTATACCCGATGTTAATACTTAAATAGTGCTTTGTAATTCTTTGGACTTTGCAATTTGTTTTAATGCCAAAGAAATAAGAAGGAGATTGTCTAAAATAAGACATAACAACAAAATAATTTTAATTTGACATTGGAGGGGTTTTTGCAATGAATTTTAACAATGGTTGTATAAAGCATTAGAGAAATCACTCATTCAAAGAAATAAAAATGTATCATTAAAATCTGATTTTGGAAAAAATTAAAGTTGGCTAAAGTCTATATTGAATGTTCATCTAGTCCTTATTTGTCTGAGAGTTACCAGGGATAACTACACTTTCTTGTAATTAGATGATTTTTCTCAAGACTGATTCAAGATTTTCCATGTTTCAATCTTTCTTGAGGGCAAGAGAATGATAAATTATCTGCATTTCAAAGTTTTCTTTTCATTCTCTGAATCTAAATAAAAAAAGTCAATATCAAATTATCAAATGAGGTACTATTAACAGTAGTTGCCTAAACTGGTAGCAAACTAATGTAGAAAGGAGGAAGAAGCATAATATTCATTGTAGATATGAGTTTTTGTTATACCAAATTTTTATGCTTGTTCACACTGACTTGTATTTTTCTTTATATGTGTTAATCTCTACCTCCTCATTAGACCTGTGTCAGTACTGAAAGTTATAGTAAATCTTTTCTTAAATATTTGGGGAAAAAGGAGGAATGACATATTTTGTAGGTTAATTGGAAAAATCTGCACAGCATCCTGTGGCAGGTCTTTTTATTTCTGATTGGTTCCTAGGGTTGGCCTCATGCCTTGACTTCAGACAATATTTCCTAGTAGGTCTTGCTTCCCTAGAGCCATGTCATTCGTATCCCCTCCTTATATCACACAGAGATCAAATCCAACTGAAAGCATCAACCCCCACAACCAGGCCTGAGAGCCTTAGATCGTTGTTTATCTAGATGGTGAGGTAGACAGTAAAGCTTAAAGAATATAGGGCTATGTCATCTAATTCTTCTGTATTTCACAAGTATCCTAATGTTGATTGTATGTTGTCCATCAAATACTAGAGCTGGTATTGTCCTCAGAAGTGATAACTAGTAAAATGATTTACATAATGCTACTCTGAATCTACCAAGAGCATTCAAAGTCCTGCTAGATCTGGTTGGGTTTTCGCCAATTTTAAAGTATGAAATAGAAGCTAAAATAATTTTGTAAAAAGAGTTGACAAATACATTATTAAGAGCACAAAGCTTATAGGGAAAGATTTTCATCATATTTTTGTTATTATGTTGCTCAACTCCCAAACCTTGGATCTTCCTCAAATCCTTTCTTTCTTTTACTTCCCACTTTCTATCTGGCAGGAAATTCTGTCAATTCTATTACTAAAATCTAATCAGAATCCAAACACTTCTTACCAATTAAATACCACCATCCTGATCTAAGTTGCCATCATTTTTCATCTGGATTATTCATATAACTTCTTAATTGGTCCACTTGACTCTACCCTAGCAAGAGTCCATGCTCAGCCCAGTGCCTAAGTAACCCTGGTAACACGGAAGTCAGATCATTCTAACCTCTGCTCAACCTCTTGACTCCTCACTGTACTCAGTATAAAAGCCAAATTCCAGGGGCAGGGATGTAGCTCATTGGCACTGAGCCTGCCTCGCAAGCTCAAGGTCCTGAGTTTGATCCCTGGTACTGAAGAAAAAAACAAAAACAAAAACAAACTAAAAGCCAAATTCCTCCCCATGGCCTGTAATTCCCATTAAAATCCCTGGCACTCTCCTCTTAATTCCCTAATCTCACTGTTTATGGCTCTCTTGTAGGCCCATTTTGCTCCATCTACATTGCTCTTATTTCTTTTTTTTTAATATAGTTAAAAAATAATGCACTGTATATTTGAATTTAGTGATAGTAGGTCTAAAGTGTGGTCACACATATACAAAAGTAACTATGTGAGGTGATGGATATATTAATGAGCATGATCATGGTAATCTTTCACAATGTATATCTATTATCAAAAGTCATGTTGTATACCTTAAATATTTATATATTTATATATTTATAAATATATATACATTTGGATATATATGAATAATATATATCTATATTTTGGATATATATACATATATATATATATTGGTACTGGGGATCGAACTCAGGACCTTGTGCTTGTAAGGCAGGTGGTGGAACCACTGAGCTAAATCCCTGGCCCAAACATATGTGATTTTTGTCAGTCCTACCTCAATAAAACTGGGAGAAAAAGAAAACCATTATAAATTTTGGATGTTATTTCATTAATATAGCACGTTTTGTTTCTTTTAAAGATCAATCTTATTTCTTTGCTTTGCAATGGTATAAATTACACTTTTTTCACAAAAATCATACTCACATTTTTTAAAACATATGGCTTTTTTGTTCTCTTCTCCCTATCCCAGCCAAACTATTACGTTCCTTTTCCTTCTTCCTCAAGAGAACCATAATCCTCAAATTGGCATGTTTTTCTCCAATTTAAATTTTTGTAATTTTAATGCATTTAGATACAGCCTGTATATTCTTTAGTTTTAAATTTATCAAAATAATATATCTTTTGCTATTTATTCTCCCTCCAACATCCAATATTGTTTTAATAATCTGTCTATGTTGATATCTCTAGATTTGGCTTCTTCATTTAACTGTGTGTGAGTTTTTTCTCTTTCTTTTCTTGTTTTCTTTTTTTGAGGCAGGGCCTCACTCTGCAGTCCAGGCTGGCCTGGGACTCCCAGTGATCCTGCCTCAGCCCCCCTCCCAGGTGCTGGGATCTCAGGCATGTGCCATTAAGCCCCGCTTTTATTTAACTGTTATGTGGCATACCACAAAAACAGTTTATTTATTTATTTATTTATTTATTTATTACAAAAACAATGTACTGTTTATTCATTCTGCTGTTGAAAGGAATTTAAGCTGTTTCCAGTTTTCTGCTAGTATTATATAATATGTCGGCACATATGTAAAATATCTCTGAGGTATATTATAGGTTTTGAGATACATGCAATTTTTATCTTTACCAGATAAAGTTGCTCTCCAAAGTACTTACTAAATCACTTTTTTTTTTTTTTTTTGAGACAAGGCCTTGCTATGTAATTCAGGCTGGCCTTAAACTCACTGCTCTTATTATTTCTCAGAGAAGCCTCAAACTTCAAACACTTTTGCTTTGACACGTTTTACTTGTTGTCTCCTGCCTGAGTTTCTCGACACTAGTGTTCCTTACTCCTTTCTTAGCTAAGTGCCTTTTGTCTTTCATATGTTTTTTGAAATGACATCTTCCTAATGGGTTTTTCCTGACCCCCCTGCTTAATTATCAAGGTCAGTACTCTCACATCTCTACCTCCATTCTCCTTCTTCCCTCTCCTATTCATTTTTCTTTTAGTTCCTATGAGTTCCATGTGAGGAGCAACATAAATCCCAGCACACAGTGAAAATTCAATAAATATTTGCTAAAAGAATCCATTTCAGAAGCAACACAATGAATGATAAGGGATTGGTTTTGCATAAAACAACTAACCAGAGACAACATAAAGGTGGAAATGAAAATGAGCTTTATCAAAGGTAATTCATGCTGTTTTATATTCTTCTAGTGAGCATGGAGAGAGAATAGGTAACAATCATGCAATGCAACTGTAGCTGTTATAGAATAAAAATGACAAAGTTTAGAATAACTTAGAGTATGATATAGTATACACTAAAGGATTATTCTTGGCATGTTAAAGCCAATAAAAATGAAAACTATCTTATTAGTATTATATTCAAACATTAAGTGCAAACAGTGATCATTCTAAGATTATCTAGAGTTTAACATGGTATTAATTTCTGAATTTTATTTTAAATTTGATATTTTCTTTTAAGAGTACAAATTGGTGTTACATTTTTACTTAAGTTTTAGTGAAAATGACTGTAGAATCAAGAATAATATCTACAACATCTATCATGGATCCAAGCTATGATCACATAGAAGAAGCTCAATATATGCTTATTAATAAATAGACAAATCACAGCCAACAACTTCAGTGTAGCGAAATCACCTTGTATTTTTCCTCTCTAACCTGGTAGCTTCTCTCTTAGACTGACTATGCAGTCTTTAAAAGCATCTCAATAAAAGGGGAAAAAGCAATACAAAAAGCTGCTTTGTTTGCCTATCTTGTATACAGGAAATAAACCAGTAAGAATTGGCCAACTCTTTTAAAAAATTGTTATTAAATGAATATAAACATATTTCCTTCCAAGAACCAGTGAAATGGGCCCAATATCCAGTGGGAGAGGATGAGGAGCTTCCCTCACTTTTAATCTCAGGACTGCTCATCCATGAAGTGGAAACAAAGCAGAAGAGACAAAGGATTGGTGCATATCAGAGAATTTTGTTTCAGGGATTTCTTTAGTGTTGGATTAAACTCCTCTTAATTCTGATGTATAAACTAAAAAAGACTCATGGAGTGTGAAGTTCAAAGGGGCAAGCCCTGTAAGCTTGCTTCCTTACTTCTAAAGGTAGCTGGTGTGGTAATTCATCAGATAGGTTAATGTGACTCATGGCATGTTAAAAGAAGCGTCTTGAGGGACCAGAAATAACTCATTCTATACTAGATATTCTGTGGTGTAGTAGGGCTTGTCGAAATCAAGAGTCTTTAATAAATATTAGACGTCTTTAACCCAACCTTATCACCAACTGATTGTCCGGTGTACTGCATTGTGAGGTACTGCAATACCAGAACACAAACTTGCAACAAGAATAAAGAAGTACATATGATCCAAACCATTCATTTTGGTGAAAAATCTTTATTAACAACAACAGCAATCATTTACAGAGTCATGATATGTCAGTTTCTGTGCTAGGTGTTTAACCTGCATAATTTTATGTGACCTTCACAAATCTACTATTATTATATCTATTTTAAATGTGATTACACTGGAACTTTGAGAGGTCAAGTGATTCACTTAAAGCTACACAACAGACCTGGGCTGTGAGTATACAGCTCTATGATGTCAAATCTCATGTAGGTTTAAATACTAAGTCAAATTAATTTAATTTCCACAGTATTTTTTATCTTTGGCTTACTGCTTGTTCCCACCCCCATCCCAATATGTATCTGAGGCATTTCTGTTCATTTTAAATTTCAGAATTATGTTAAAAAGCTTTTACAAGATTTTAAAGAAAAACCTCAAACTTAGAATCAGATTTGTGGAGTAGATTGAGCTTGAGATTTGAAGCCAGCAAGATCTTGGTTATGTGCCTTTGGACAAGTGATCCTGTGAAGCCATTTTGCTTATCTGTGAAATGACAATTATTACATACACATATATAGTTTTTAGGAGGACTAATGATAACACATCTAAAATGCTAAATAAAATGTAAGCATTAACTATTTATCTCTAGTATTGAATCATCTGAAAATCATGATTCCACAAACAAAGCAAATAGTATATGTATTTGTTTTCCTTATGTATTTTGAAGCTTACATACTCAAGAATTATGGTAGCAATTTTTTCTTTAACTCTGATTTTCATTCCATTTTCACATTCAGTGCCATTAGTTTAGTTGCATGGCTGAATTATAACTTACTGCTTCTTAGAATAGTCAGGGAAAGTACTAATCAATCATTTAATACTAATGAAAAGGTTAACTTAATGAGTTCTTAAATTATAACAAATTACTATTCTATGAAAGCTTACATTTGTAAGTATCATAAAGCTATTTGTGGTCACTTACGTATTTATTCAGTAAAATTTTCCTGGGTGCTTATAGGTGCCAAGCAGTGGTGGACACGATGTCTACTGATGATGTTCAGTAAATAGAAGAGATGGGCTTTGGTCTTTGATGGGGTGCCTATTTAGAGAGGGCAGAGTGTGGAGAGAAGAATCTAAGCTGACTCATGGATTTCTAGTTTGACCTAAAAGCAGAACTTGCAAAAGAGATGTGCTAAACAAAAATATTTTCTCCTTACAATCTAACTCATGTAAGAGATAATGATGTTATATTTAAGTAGAAGAGGACTAATAGAAAAAATAAAATACTAACAAATGAAACTAGTTATATCACCACCATATAAACTAGGTGTAATGTTTTATGATGATAAAAATCACTCGGAAAATAGGCAGAAATTTTAGATTACTGGTTTATGAATAATCTTATTTTCCATCTCCCTTCTATTCTGTAATAAACATCCAACCTTCTATGTCAGAGTAGATATGTGAAAGGCTTAATGATTTCCTCATTAACCTGAAATTCAAATACGGTTCTCCTCAGCTTTCAGACTAGTGTCCTGAGCCATTTTAGCCCGTGTGCCCAAATTTCCGCAGCTAAGCGACATAGCAGGAGAAAAGTCTGTATTATAAAGGGACCTAGTCAATGGATTTGTTTGCTCTTTTTAAAGCTAGAGTTTCTAATACAAGCTGCTTACTGAACAAAAATCCTCATACAGTCAACCACACGATTTCAACTGAACTTCAAGTATTTCACAAAGAAATGATATGTTATTTGTCCAAAGAGAATGAAACACCTGTTTGTTTCTAAGAGTGATTTAGGTCAATAAGTAAGAAGCTAAATCTTTGTTATGAATACATCCTAGTGTCTGAATGACTGTTGCCCTTTTGGAGGGCAAAGTGCACAAAAGATCCAGTGACCTTCTGACTTGACAGTCAAATAAATAACTACCATTTTGTTCAGTCAATGTAAATACCCATGGCTGACAATTTGTTAATTGTCTGCTTCTGGTCAGTTAAGTGTACTTTTGACCCTAACTAGAACCTAATCAATTAATACTTAGGGCAATAAGGGCCATTTGCTGATTAAGTTAGACAGAAATAATTTTTTTCTAACAAGATTAGTGCTACAAAGTGGCAAACTTCTAAGTTAATATACAGTAAGCCTCTCTTTTTAGAACCCTATTAGTTAATATTAAGAAATTGAACTATGAAATGTTAGATCTACTATTCAAGTATGTCCAAAAGTGTCCCCCCCCCACAAAAACAAAAACAAAGAGTGTAATTCAAATAGTAAAATGAGAACTTCTGGTTTCCTTTGAAATATGTGGTAATTAACTAAACATGATATTACCATTAAGTTGAAAAAGAATACATGTGTCCTCAAAACTAAAAGTCTATATTAAAATTCTAGAGAAAATAATGAAATTTAATATAACCTGATAGTAACTAGCATTCCAGGGACATAAAATTTCCTGCTTAATTAAGAGATGTTACTATTGGTTTTCATGAAGACACAAAAAATAATCTTAAAAGAAAAGGTTCATCACATTACAAGAGAAATTGTCATTTAAAATCACAAAATGGACAGTTCTGTTCTCTAAAATGGTCCATACAAAGCAGCATTCTTTTATGTGCTCTGTAGAGTAGGTAAATACTCTGCTGAAATGCAGATAATTTGTGGAAGCTTCCAGAATTAGTTTCTATTAGTTACAATCTATAATGCCTGACTTGGCAAAGGAACAAGTATATCATTTTAAGTTAAAAATTTATCATTTGGACACAGTGACTAAAATTTATAAATCTCCTCTGAAAATCGTCTTGTAACTCATTTGGTTCAGATTGAAAATATATGTATTTTATATAGGAGATATGTATTTTATTTTATTTTATTTTATTTTTTGGTATTGGGGATCAAACTTGGGTCTTTGCGCTTGCACAGCAGGCAGCGAAACCACTGAGCTAAATCCCCAGCCCCAAGACATGTATTTTATATAGGAGAGGAGACATGGTTTCTTAAAAAAATAGTTTAAAAGCAACAGTCTTTTAATATAGATAAATACGCAAATATGTCATAATATTTTGTGTACAAATATTTTGATACATTTTGTGTATTTAGATTCATAATGAGAAATATGCACCATTCAAAACTGGAATTATTGTCATGTTGTAGGGAGTAATAAAAATATGTTTTAGGGGTGGTAAATAAAACAGTGCTAAGTCATAACAAGAACATCGACAGAGTCTAGAACAGAGTCCCGTCAGATTCTACTACCACGTCCTCAGTATTGTTTAAAGAACTAAAAACCACCACTACTTTTCTTCTGCTGATGATGTAACACACAGTTAATAGTTACCTCTAGTTCCAAAAGCCAATTAGTTTTTCTTTTCAACTTTGGGTTTTGAATACATGACCAGTTGGGTTTCATAGCTTAGATCAGTAATGGAAGTAATTAAATCGTTACTTTTTTTTTTTACAAAATCATATGAAAATTCTGTGATGGGGTTAGAATTAATTAGATGGGTTTATTTGGACCCCACTCTGCTAAGCTTTCTTCTAATATTACCCACAATGATTTTTCCCACAATTACTATTAAAAATATGAGCAAATTAGATTTTATGGTGAGCATCCACTTATACTAACACCATTAACATTATACTATACTTACCATATCATACATCTATCTACCATAATGTTTTCTTTTAGATTTAAATTTTTTTAAAAATAGCCTTTATTTTGGTGGCAGTGTTACATAAAGTTGGAGTTTATTCTATGTGAATACTCTATGGGTTTTTTAAAATGTCATGATACACACCAACTCTTACAGTATCTTACAGAATAATTTTAATGCCCTAAAACATCCCCTCTGCTCCACCTATTTATCTCTCCTTCCCTCTTCTGAAACTGTTGGCAACTATCTATCTTTTAACTGTCTCTCTATTTTTTCCTTTTCTAGGATGCTATATAGTTGGAATCATATAGCATGTAATATTTTTAGATTGGGTTTTTACTAAGCAATATGCATTTAAGTTTCAAAGAAAGAGAGGAAGAAAAAAGAAAAAGAAAAAAGAAAGAGACTCAACATGGATGTTTATGGAAGCTTTATTAATAATCTCTAAAACTGGAAGCAGTCAAGATATCCTTCAATAGATGAATGGGTAAATAGGCTTTAGTTCATCCATCTAGTGGATATTATTCAAGACTCAAATGAGCTATCAAGCCATTAAAAGACAGGAAAGAACCTTCAATGCAATATCGGTGAATTTTTAAAACATTTATTTATTTATTTATTTTCCCAGTACAGGGGATCAAACTCAGGACCTTGTGCTTGCAAGGCAGGTGCGGTGCCACTGAGCTAAATCCCCAGCCCTACCTTTTACTTCTTGAAGTCTCTACTTGTAAAATGAAGAAGGCTAAATGATTTAGAGGGTCTGTCCTTCTATGCTGATATGAATCATTAGATTTTGTTTACTTTGATGTCAATATACAAGGACAATTGAATGACATATCTGGGCCTCTGTACCTTTCTTAGCCCATATAGAAAGATTAACATCAATTTGCCTATTTGTGATTTCAAGCCTCCTTGCAGATAGCTGCAGAGAGAGCTCATCTGTAGTATCAAGGAGATGGATAAAACATTTATTAAATGTGGAGGGGGAGGGTATATAAGTTTCCTTCTCATTGCTTCTGCTATCTCAGTGAATTAAGGTTATCAGAGACTGAAGCAGAAGGAAGTGTTGGACATCTAGGAGAGTAGGAGAAAATTTTAAATTAGTCACCTAGAAGTGTTTAAGAATGAATGGATTAAGAAATACAATAAGAGTTTGGGTTATCTTAAAATGCTTGGTTAAGGCAAATGCCCATAAGTTTATCCTAAGTTTGCAGTGAGATCAATTAGCATAACTGTGGGGGGCTTTTTGGGTGTTGTCCTTCTTTCTTTCTCTCTCTCTCTTTTTTTTTTTTTTGATATGTCTAGTTGTCCAGATGCAGGTGAAGCGTGGATAGTGAATTGGTTTTATTTGGACTTGGGATTTCATGACTGTAATGGAGAGAGGAAAAGAGGAAAAGGAAAATGAAGTAAATCCATATGGTGATCGTAATCATGCACCTCACTGAGATCAATCCAGGGAAAGGAAAAAAGGGGGCTAATGAGCAGTAAGAGATGATAGGATTAATGATCAAAGGTCTCACTGTAATTAGAATACTTAGAGTATAAAAATAGGAGGTGCCAATCAGAGAGTAAGATGATTGAAATGAGAAGATGGAGGGCTTGCAGTTATTGATAATTTCAAGGGTCAGTGTGTGACCATAGGATTCCTCGTCTGTGAACGAATAACCAACAGGTATTGGAAAGTCTACCTTGGGAAGATATTGTAACTATCATGAATTGACAAGGGAACCTGGAGCTAAAATATTCATGGAATGAGTGGGAATAATCCAAGTCTGTAGATGACTAAAATAAGAACTTCTGTAACATTTTTTCTCTCTTAGACTTGCAAAGATAAAAATGATTGACAGGTTCCAGTACTGGCCAAGTGTGGGAGGAGTATGGTACAACATTTTCATAGGAACTCTAGCAATATTTATCCTAACTCTCATACTTTTCACTCAGCAATTCCGTAAGGAAGAATTTACTCTACATAAATAGTTGAACAAGAAGGAAAGGCATTTATTTATACAAGAATGTTCAACTGAAGAAATGTTTATAATTGTAAAGAATTGTAAATAACCTGGATACCTATTAATAGGTAATTGGTAATATGCCCACAAATAAAATATCATGCAACCATTGAAGGAGTATTACATGTATAGACATGGGAAATTGTCCATGGTATTTTTTTAAGAAGGGGAGAAAAGATGCAAAATGGCTTCAGTTCTTTTTGTTTTTAAAATAGTTTAAAAATCATTAATTTCATAAGATTTTATAATAAATATATTAAAATTTTAAAAATGAAAATATGGGGCCAGGGATTTAGCTCAGTGGTTCCGCCACCTGCCTTGCAAGTGCAAGGACCCAAGTTCAATTCCCGGTACCGAAAAAAAAAAAAGAAAAATGAAAATATATAGTTGAGTGCAAAATGATAAAAGAAAAATCAATTACTGTTGTGCAAAACAAACCATCAAGATTTTGTCAGGGATTTGTCGGATGTTCCAGGGACGTAGAGAACCTGAAACAGAAACAGAAAGAGAGGATGAAGACAGTAGCAATGAGAAGCTCACCTCAGACTGAAGAGTAACTTTCCTCAGAGGCAGATGCAGAAGTTTTGCACCCTACTCTGGCCCAGGTCTGCTCTGACTGGCCCCGTCTCTCCCCTAGTCACTCACCGTGCTTCAGTTGCTAGCCTTTCTCCTCTGTTCTCTCACTGAGGAGTTCATTCCTACTTCTTGCCCTTGTGCTTGATATTCCCAAGGTCTTCAGTGCCGTAGATCTTTGCATGACTGGATTGTTTTGTCAATCAAATATCATCTCAGATGTTACTCCTCAAATAAATACTCTGGTTTCTCAGCCTCAAGTTCATTTGGTTTTATTTTCTTCAATTACATACCACTTTTTAAAGATGCCTTTTTTATTTGTTTGCCTATTTTTATTGTGCATAATTTCCATCTAGGACAGCAGGCATCCACTATGTTTTGCTCACCACTGGACTTCCAGACACAGACGAGTACCTAGTATACAGTACTGAGTATATAGTAACAGGCACATGGTATTGAGTGAATGAATGTAGGGCCTTTAGGAAATTTCTGAGACATCCAATTAAAAAGCTGTGTTAAAGACAAACCTCTGTTCCCACTGAGTAAGTATGTTAGTAAGGACTCTTTTATTTGTTTGCAAAGGAAAGGTGATGAAGTGATGGTAGTGATGTAGCCTGTGCTTTATATACCATAGGCTAACTTCTGGGACTTCTTTCCCCCTCATTCAAACGAAGTCTGCTAATTCCAATTGGGTTACAACTTGGCACAAACACTGCTATGTCTATAAGCCTGAAAATAATTAAGTACAGAACATAGACCAATCTAAACTTACAGTAGGAATAAGAGATTAAAAGCCATTTGCTATTTCTTTCCTAGCATCTACTTTCTTCTTCCTTGCTAATATTATGCTGAATGTCCAAACCATGGCATTTGAAAAATATTCATTCTACTCATGGACTTAAGCAAGATTTAGGAATGAGCACACAACATGGACTTAAGCCAAGAGACATATTGCATTTCTGTGACCTTATCAATTTGAATACCATTAAGCATATAATCTAGCTGTAATTTAACAAGCAATTCAGTATTTTTGTTGAAAAATTAGGATGTGGATTCTTTCTTTTTTCCTTTGTGTGTGGGGGTCTATGTATATAATGCTTGAAATTGCTGTGGCAAAGGGAAGACTGAGCTGGTGGGAGGTCCAATAAGGATGGAGTAACCCCAGAAGTAGAGTAAGATTAAGTCTCTTCGGTGAGGCAGACACACACCCTTGAGTTACTAGAGCCCCTTGCTCCAGAGGTTGCAGAAAGCCTGGAATTTCCCAGTGACTCTCTTCTCCAGGAATGGAAAAGCCCAGTTCCCGTCCCTCCTTGGAACAATTTCACAGTATAATAAGTACTACAGAGTTCCCATGAAGCATGGCTTCTGCTCTTAGCCACACCATGCCAGGCTCCCTTTCCTTTCCTGTCCTGAGCATCACTCAAAAACATTTGCATTTGCATACACACACGCTCGCGCACCCACGCGCACACACACACACACACACACAAAGAATTATCAGACCCCACTGGGCTGGGGATTTCACTCAGTAGTGCTGCCTCCTGCCTGGCAAGTGCAAGGTCCCAAGGTCCCAAGTTCGATCCCCGGTGCAAAAGAAAAAAAAAACAATTATAAACATTTGCATACAAATCTTCATCACAGAGCCTGATTTTAGGAGAGCTTCCTCAGTGTGTATGAAGGGTTCGATCAATTGGCAGAAAGAGTCTGATTAATATAATAGAACTATAGGAAGAGATGGTTCTCCTTTGTTTAATTTGTGTTGGCTCTAGATAAAACAGACTTGCATTGCAATTTTGCAGACTCTTTGTACCAAAAATTCAATTTTAGTGTGTGAAATATACAATGTTTTAAAACTTCAAAATCATAAGAATTTATAATTTCCAGATTTTAGCTCTTTAAAATGGAGAATTATTTCTCAAATACTTGAATCCCTATATACCAAAGTTTCTGCTTACAAAATTATTCCTACATTGTTCTGTATGCATTTTGGTTCAACTGCTATCTGGGTCATAGGAAAATATAATAGTATTGCAGAATATTCAATATAAGAAATTACTGTTTGTACCTTTGAAGTTTACTTTGTGGTATATTTCCTTAGTTAAAAAACAAACAAACAAACAAACAAACCCTGACTAATAATGTACTGAAATAACACTACTACATATGTATAATACATTATAAAATAGAATTAAAGAACTAAGTGCTTTCTAATCTACTATTAATATAGAACTACACAGGTTTCAGGCTTTAAATTTTACATTTTTAGTCTCAGTATATGTAAAATATGTGACATAACATATTAAGTCATCATTATAATGTTCATGAAAAAATAACTCATTTTCAGAATTGAATTCTAGGGCAGTATAAATGGTCAAAAACTAAGAAGCTTTAGATTGAATTTTGGTGAAATTTTTCACACAGGAATAATTTTGGATAGTTAAAAGGAAAATAATTATGGGCCATGGAACCTCATAAAGGTATTTCCTATGTTGCGATCATTTGTAATAAACTGTTAAGTGTTGTACATAGTCAAGTATCTAGTATTTATATACATTACAATGGTAATCTACCTTTGACTGCTGCTCTTTCTGTAAGCTTAATAGCTAGTGTAATTTGATAAGTTTAGATATCCGTAGTAGGAATAGTAGCCTTAATTTAATAATATACCCTGGAAGTTGTTTAAGAATTTAATGTCCTCAAAACTTATACTCTTACACATTGCTCTGTATGCCACTGTTAAAGTATTCTGTTAATAAACAGTATCTGTAGTTCGTGGTAGACAAAAGTGATGGTCAAACAGTAAGTGGCTCATCTAAGTTTGTCTTGTGGTGAGTTGTTGAGGGAATGGGACCTGAGAATTCAGAAATTAAATAGGAAAGTGGTTTAGAAAGCCTTAGAGAAACAAATAAAATGCTACTTGAAAGTGGCATACATTTTTTAATCACTTCAAATTTCATATTGCATACCATAATTCCAATAGAAGACAACTATGAAAATGTTCAATATAAGTATAATAAGAATAATAAGAAAAATATAAACTTTGCTTAGATCTGAATTAAAACTCAGGCCCTTCTTCTCATAAGCTATGTGACCTTAGAACATATAGTTAATATTTTTAACTATCATTTTAATGATATGCAATTGGCCTTTAGCACCTGTGTGTCTGCCTCTATAGATTCAACCAAATGTAGATCAAAGATATTAGAAAAAAATGTGTACTGAACATGTACAGACTTTTCTTCTTGTCATGGTTCCTTCAATACTTTGCTGTAATGACCATTATATTATATTATTTACATCATATTTACATTGTATTTGGTATTAATTGTAAGGTAGATGTATATAAAGTGTATTGGAGGCTGTGCATAGTTTACATGCAAAGATATCGTTTTATTTCAGGGACTTTATTAACAATAGGGGATGTCAAAACTAATCCTGCATGGATACTAAGGAACAATAGAAAATAAAAATGGGATTAAAATATCTTTTGTAGAGGGTGGTTATGAAGATTATGTGAGTTAATATACAGAAAAACTTAGTTATCTCTTAATAAATAATAGTTATTATTTTTGTTGGTGGTGGTAGTAGAAAACACATGAGATTAGAAAATTACTTATGGGCTGAATGTTAATCTTGACCCATAGGGATACTAATCAAAACAGAATGGCTGGTAAGAATTTATAGATTGTTTACATGGCCTTGGGGCCCACAGGTTTCTTTGTCATAATCCACAAAATTCAAATCAATAGTCATTTTTTTAAGTCCCTCTTACATGTATGGTAGTGTTTAGGCATTAAGAGAATTTAAGAAATTTATGCCCCAAACTAGTTTACAAGCCTACAGGGGCAATAGATAAGCCTAAAACAAATGATACTACCAGAAATAGTACGTGTCTTAGTTATTTTTCTCTCATTGCTGAGACAAAATACCCGACATCCAAAGTTAAAGGGGCAAAGGTTTATTTAACTCACAGTTTGTAGAGGTTTCAGTCCATAATCAGATGGCTCCAAGGCAGTGTGGCTAGGCAAAGGAGAAATAGTTGATGGTAGCCAAAAGGTAGCAAAAGCAACAAGGGACTTTAACAGCGTCTTTCTGCCCCTTTTATCTTATTTTTTTAAATTCTTTTATTGGTACATTGTAGGTATAAAACACAATTACATTTCTCATTGGGAACTTGTACCTTTACATGATGCATCTTAGTTCTTATTTTTTCCCCATTCCTAGCCCACCCTACACACCTGCCACCCTTCCCTATTTACAAAGACTTTATTTCCATTTTTTCCAATTCTCATCATTTTTCCTTTCCCTTCTTTCCTTTCCCCTGCCCCTCCCACTTCCTTCTCCTTTGCCCCTTTTCTTCCTATTTCACATTACCTATTATACATTTTAGTCCTCATTTACACTTTCAGTTTCTCACACCAGAGAAACTATTCTGTATTTATACATGTGTGTCCTATTTATTTCACTTAAGAGTATCGCCTCAATGTGCATCCACTTAGCTATAAATGTCTCTAATTTCTCATTTTTTATGGCTGAGTAGTACTCCATTTTATAAAAAAACCACATTTTCTTTATCCAGTCTTCAGTTGATAGGCATTTGGGCTGTTTCCAAGTTTTACCTATCACAAACTGTGCTGCTATGAACATGGGTGCCTATATATCACTATGGTATGATTCTTTTAATTCTTTGGGGAAGATACCCAGCAGTGGAATAGTGGGGTCAAATGGGACTTCCAGTCCTAGTTCTTTGAGGTATCTCCATACTGATTTCCACAGTGCTTGCACCAGTCTACATTCCCACCAGCAGTGGAGCACGGTTCCTCTTTCCCCACAGCCCTGCCAGCATTTGTTATTGGTTGATTTCATGATAGCAGCCATTCTTTCTGGTGTGAAGTGAAATCTCAGCGTTGTTTTCATTTGCATCTCTCAAATGACCAGTGATGTTGAACATTTTTTCATGTATTTATTTGCTATTTCTACTTCGTTGTCTGAGAAATGTCTGTTCATTTCAGATGCCCATTTTTGGACCGGGTCTTTAAATTTGGGAGGTCTGATCTTTTTAAGTTCTTTATAGATTCGAGATAGTAGATCTTTGTCTGAGGAAAAGCAGATGAAGGTTTTCTCCCACATTGTGGGTTGTCTCTTCACACTGCTGGTGGTTTCTCTTGCTGTGCAGAAGCTTTTTAATAAGAAGAGATCCCACTTGTTGATTGTTTGTGCTAGTTCATGGACAAGTGAGGTTTTGTTCATAAAATCTTTTCCTACACCAATGTCTTCAAGAGTTCTACCTAACCTCTGTTCCAACTAGTTCAGCGTTTCTATTTTAATATTTAGATCTTTAATCCATTTTAATTTTAGTTTAGTGCATGGTGAGAGATATAGATCTAGCTTTAATCTTTGGCAAGTTGAAGCCCAATTTTTCCAGCACCATTTATTAAAGAGGCTATCTTTCCTCCAGTGAGGGTGTTTGGTTCCTTTATCAAAGATGAGATGGCTGAGTATGTCTGGCATTGTTTGTGCATCTTCTAATCTGTTCCACTGGTCCTCAGGTCTGTTTCTTTGCCAGTACCATGCTGTTTTTATCACAGTAGCTTTGTAGTATAGTTGCAGGTTGGGGATTGTGATACCCCCTACCATGTCTCTGTTACCTAGAATTGCTTTGGCTATTCTGGGTCTCTTCTTGTTCCAAATGAATTTTTGGATTGTTTTCTCAAGGTCCGGGAAGCATGTTGCTGGTATCTCAATTGGAATTGCATTAAATCTATATAGCAGTTTTGGAAGTATGGCCATTTCCCCTATATTAATCCTTCCTACCCAGGAGCAGGGGATGTCTGTGCATTTTCTGATATCATCTTCAATCTCTCTTGTCTCTACCTCAAACTGATAAAGGCCATCTATGAAAAAGCAACAGCCAATATCATACTAAATGGTCAAAAACTGAAATCCTTCATGCTAAAATCAGGAACAAGACAAGGATGTCCACTATCACCACTCTTGTTCAATATAGTTTTGGAAACATTAGCCACTGCAATTAGACAAGAGAAAGAAATAAAAGGAATAAAGATAGGAAATGAAGAAGTCAAATTGTCATTATTTGCAGATGACATGATACTCTATATAGAAGACCCCAAGAACTCCACCAAAAGTATTCTAGACTTAACAACCAAATTCAGTCAAGTAGCTGGTTACAAGGTCAACACACAGAAATCAATAGCTTTCCTCTACACAAATGACAGACTCACTGAGAGAGAAATAGAGCAAACAATTCCTTTCACAATAGCATCCAAAAAACTGAAATACCTAGGAATCAACCTAGGAAAGAAATCGAAGACCTCTTCCCTTTTTTCTTATTCAAACTACTTAGGGGAGGTAGCACTCACACCCTTAATCCTAGGGCCCTTGGGCCTAGCCCCACCAGGAATCAATCACACACTCTAGATTCAGCCACCTCCAAAATAGCCCCACCTCATTCACATGAGGCTTTGGGAGGACATTTAAACCCAAGCCATAACAGTATGGCAATAGCTCAGATTCTTTAAAGAAATAGTTGCACTGTTTAAAAAGTGATAAAGGAATAAAGTAAAGGAAATCAGTCACTATCATCTTTTATTGTGAAGTTAATTTTTTACAGATGAAAGGGGGAAATCTTTTGGTAGCTACCAAACAGAGGCAGAATTCAAATGTATCTGTCGAATTTCTAACTTCATGATTTCAGTTTCCATACTAAACACCTCCCATTGTCTTTGATGAGATAGATCTTGGTGTACATCATGACTCATGCTGTTTTTCTTAGGTTGGAATAGATATGTTGGGCTGCCAATTTGTCTGACTTCTTCTAGAATTTCACTTTGATGGTAACCTTTAGAGTTTTCCCCAGTTTTTTTATTTGAAAAATCTAGCAAAGATAGAATGAGCAGTAAAGTCTTGTCAGGACTTTATGGCAAGAATTACTTCCTGCTTATAAAATTACTTTATCAGCAATATTTGCCTTACTTCACCACTGGGCAACATTTTAAAAATGATATTTCAGTATTCTTCTTGCTTTAATTAGCTATGCAAATTGCACCCCACCTTCAGGAGCCAATGTTGCTGAGAATTGAGCCTCTGCAGGAGCCGGTTTTCACTATTTGGACAAACATTTTCATATTTCCATGGTTCTCTTTATCTCCTTGGAAATTTGGAAAAAACAATGTTTCCTACACAATTCTGTCATTTAACTCTTTTCTATTTTGTGTCATACTTCTTTACAAGTTATTTTTTATTTACCTTACCTTAAAAATGACTTCAAGGTGACAGCTAATGTAGTAACTTGCAAGAGACCAATAATTATTTCATGAACGATTCATAAATTTGAAATATTTTCAGTAAATGTTTGGCTGTTTAATGCTGAATAAAAACATTATTTTATCATAATTCAGGGTAATGATGAAAGCTTTGAGGAATAAACATTTTTAGCTTTTAAGCTCCTTGAAGGCAGAAGCTATACACATTCTCAATATTTTTATGCTCAGATAAGGGTGGGAAATACTAATGATATTTAGTTAATGTTTGAGAATCAATATAAAATGAAAATGACTCATAATGCAATCAGCATTTAAGAATTCTAAATTATGGCTGTCTGTGGCATTTTGCTCCCATTCCATTCTTTTCTTCCTTTGGGAACCAGAAGAGTCTCTTGAATGACCTTCTTTAACGTTAGGCTTTTTCTACAGCACTTCAGTGTCAAATCTTTTTCTCCTTCTGAAGGTTGGAGGGAGCTTTCTGTATGATTGATGGGTGAGGTGTCCCCTGGACACACTGGTGCAAACACCATGCATTCACTGATGGATGTGCTCGCTCTTTCACGAACACATTCATTTTCTCTTCTCTAACTCACACAATTTATTCATCCCATGATGCATTTACACATCTATTATTGCTCTCTTTCAATCTTTAAGCAGGCGAAAAGATGAAAAGTTACTGGTTATAAGGAGGTAAAGCAAGCCTATCTTAAGTAAAAGAAGTAGTCTTCCTATATATACAGAAGAATATTTCTTCCAGGGTTTCTTTCACTCTGATTGGTTAAAAAGTTTAAAGCAGTGTTGGAGTGTGAAAGAAAATCCCTTGGGATGAAGGAGTGAAAGTGGATATAACTGTTTTGACTTCTACCAGGGCTGAATTGGGGATCCAGAGGCCAAAATTCTAGGCAGGGTCCTATGAGGATGTCATATGGGAAAGTCAGTTAAGCTTTTTAGAATTCAAAAATACTACCAGGTCCCCAAAATAAGTGTAATCATTATGTACTGCAAACATACAGCAAGAAAAAAGAAAGTAAAATGCAAGGATTTAACTATATGGCTTTGAAGGCTTTTTCCAGGTACTGTGATCTTGATGGTAACATCACAAAAGAATCTGACACTCATTAAAAATTTAGAAGAAAGTCTTTACACTTTGAGGGAGGGGAAGACTAATCATGGTAACATGCTGTTAATGTGATTTAAATATAGATGGTGTACCCAATTAAGAAAAATATGGACAATTTACAAAAGAATCTGTAATGTAATTCATCATTCTATAAAACCAGAAACAATTTTCTAATACACAGTTTGGAAGCAAATATCAACCTTCTGAATATTTCTGGGTCATTGTTTACATTGAGGTAAGGAAGGAAAATTATGAGGGAAAATAGAAATTAAGTTTAAAAATTGGTTAGCCTCTAGGTTTGCAAAGGAAAATACTATCCAGAGCAAGGAAAGGTTGTTTTCTTTTTCTAGAGAGATTTATTTTCTTATGGTTTATACGTCACTGAACTGCAGAATAGCTCTCTCAAATCAACCAAATTAACACATTTTAACATTTCACAAAATTAAGCCTTTTAAATGTCTTAAGACCCTCCACCAATAAAAATAAAGTGCATTGTTGTCCATAAGACATTACAAGCACAGAATGTGACTAAGAGAAGTGATCCAGGGTATTCTCAAACAATTCCTGACTCTGAGAGATGTTTCATCAGCAGATTAAAACATATTGGTGAACATATATCTCTTCATTCATTAATTTAAATAATATTTATTGAGTACTAACTGTTGGGCACCATTTCAAACAATCTTTTGATGATTTTGTTTTTCCAGATATTCTGACTGGAGAGGATACACACTCAGATGATAATCTGGACATTCAGTCAGTCTTCGTTTTCCATCTTCCCTTTCAGTATCTCCCTTTTCAATAATATTTCTCTTCAAAGCTCTGCCTGCCTCTTACTGAGCAATAGGATTTGTGCTACACTGCAGTAAGCAATTTGTTCATCCTTAGAGAGCACATTTGCACTACCCCATGACACAGGCATTTAGATGATTTTATTTCGTTCACCTGTGTTGAACATTAAGGGGGTAAATTTTCAGCCCAGGGATTTGGCTTTAAAACTCCAATTGATGTTAATGAGAATTGGTAATGAGCCCCTACTTCTTAATTAGTGGCACCATACCTGTGACTGTAGGAGGCATGGCTCAGACATGGGGAGCTTAACGAGGTGATAACAAGGAGAAAATGTTTAAGCCTGGATTTTGGCCTGGCCCATACTTTACTATGCAAACATACTTTTGGAGCTGATGCTTTAAAGTAAATTTATTACTCGGCTTTTACGGTTGTGTAGGCCTTCACTCAGAACAATTCCTCTTTTCTGTAAAAATACTCTTATTCCATAGGAAAGGAGTGAGGCAGAAGAAGCTAAATCAAAAGAGCAAGAATATGATCAGATTTTTACTCAATTTTTATGTTGAAACAAACTATCTTTTGCTGATTCTGCATCAATTAAAGAATACCACAATGTCTAGACTTCCACACCAAGTAGTAAAATTCCTTTATGCAAATTGAACCTCTAAATATTATTCAGGATATCAAAGATGATTTAAGGAAATGAGAATCTTTTATATCGTCTTTCTTTGCATATTGTATGTTCATTATGAGTTGGTAAGTTGCTAAAAACACAAGTTTTAATCTTGTATATTCTCCCTACTTGAGCAGCTAATTCTTACTGTTACAGCACATGACCAAACTCAGCAAGAATAAAATGATCAAAGAATAAAATTTTCACTGTACCTAGCAAAGGACATAAAAGTTAGATTATTGATTTTATTTGAATGATGTGTTGTAATTTCATATGCCAACATAGTGGAGAACAAATCCTGGCCTGCCAGATTTCATTACTGAAACCTGCTTTCTTGCCACCAAGTAACTTCTTCCAAGTCACAAGATAAATCTGAGTTTCTCAACTTACTGAAAATGAATCTCTTTAGACTCAAGTAATTAATAGGAACTTCAGGGCTATAGAAGATTTGCTTCAGTTGGGAGGAGGAGGAGAAACACCTCAGTTGGATATTTTTTACTATTTTTCTGCTTTGGACTAATCTCTATACTCAAAGAGAAGGTAACTTGCCTGCAAAGTCTTCTAAGTCTTTACTTCATCTCTTTACCTCCTGAATACTATTTTTGTTCTTTCAACTAGCTTCATTATGCTAGTTTAAAAGTAATAAAATTGAGTACAAATTATCATAATCAAAGTAAAGAATAGTGGAAACAGAAAATTGTACATCAAAATAAGAATTAGATAAAAAGTTAGCATAACTAAGTTTGGTGTCTAATACACCACTTTGCTTCTGTTCTCATACTTCTACCACATAGCCAGGCAGAAATCCTTGATTAATCTGTCAATTAAATCTCACTGATTCTAAAACAGAAATGTATGAATGAAAATATAAAATCAATGGTGAATATTGCAAAAACTATAACATACTGTCAATGTACAAAGAAAAATACATTAATTAAAAGTACATGCTATACAATTCACAAATTATCTCTGACATTTAAATGGCTGAGTTTTGTAAAATAAATAATATATATCAATGAAATTAGAATTACACTGATTCTAGAGGAGTTATAGGTACAATTCATAATAATGACTATATAATTTAAAGGGAAAGTTAATTCTTTTTTTTTTGTACCGGAGATCAAACTCAGGTCTTTGCGCTTACACAGCAGGTGGCAAAACCACTGAGCTAAATCCCCGGCCAAGGGAAAGTTAATTCTTAAAGTTTCAAGCAAGTTTCTCTTGCTTGCTCTAATAATTAATAATAATTTCTCTTGCTTGCTCTAGTGAAAATGTGCACAAGGTATCATAATTAACAATAAAATAAAGATGGAGGACTGAGTGTGGTGATGTATGCCTATGATCTTAGCATTTGGGAGGTAAGGCAGGAAGATTGTAGGTTTAAGGCTAGCCTACCACATTAAGCTCAGAGCAACATAGATTACATAGCAAGACCCTGTCCAAACCACCTCCTACCCTAGACAGAAAGATAGAAAGCTTTCAGGACTAGAGAAAACTAGAATTAAATTACAGAATTTCAAATTTTTCTACTGACTTGCAGAGAAAGTGGTCCATATGAAGACAAAGGTGAATCCTGTGGCTAAACACCAGAAATGATGCTTCTTTTACCTAACAGCAGAGCTTTGGGGGACTACTGGTCCCTGACTTGACCTTCACAGAAGCATCGGCTTATAAACCTTATTTATTTTTGTGGCTAAAATTATTCTACCATCTGAAGAAATCCTGGTGGCATATTCCAGAGAATTAGGAAAGATTTTGATTAGAGATAAATATCTAGATTGAAAAAAATTGGAGATTTAAATAAAAACTAGTTTGGAAAGGAGAAAATTTTTATGGTCACATTTCCTTGTCAAAGCATAAATTTTTTTTCTAAAAATAAAAAGATATCTTAGAGATACTTAAGGAGATAGTATAAATTATAAAAAATTCTTAAAGATGGAATGAGTAATTATTTAAATTTTTAAGATCTTTCACAGTCTTTATCTTGTCTTTTTGCAGGTGAGATTTATCATTTTAGTGCTTAAATAGAGTGGATAATAGAAAGTAATAAGCTACTCCAATTTGAGAGTTAAAGAAGAACTTTAAAAATAGCATATTAGTTCCGAATTTGGAGCTGATAATGTCTTTTCAGTTATCACTTAAGTTTGTGCTATGTGATAGGGAATGAGAAACTGGCAGAACATAAAAGTAAATTTAAATACTTATAAGCACAGCATGAGGTAACAGGAAAAGCAGTCAACCAACTTGTGATAAAATTGTATAAGATATAACCGAATGGCTTAACATTTCCAGAAACTAGAATTTCCTTTATCTTCAAAGAGAAAGCCTTTGTCCCACAAAGGGGGAAGAGATCCTTATTAGTAAAATAGCTTATTTAAACTGTCCCTACCACAATTTGAAGTGCTATATAAGCCAGAGAAACTGTCATTTAATAAACAGTAAGTAAAAAGTTTGAGTTTATTTTTCCATTAATGTGATATAACAGGGCAAATCAAAATATATGTTAGGGGCCAATAAAATTTCCTGGTTTAAAGGTACAAGAAACACATTATGGGAAAGTTCTTATATGATATTTTATAATTAATATGACTGAGTATTTTTATTTTTTATTTTCAGAATAAAATCAGAGTAATGGTATTTTAAGTATTATATATTCAAACCATTCATTAAGCACCTATTATGTGTCAATTGTGGATAGTTCTGGAAATATAAAAACAAACAACATCCAGGATCCAAGAAACTCAAAACACGAAAGGAGAAAGTGAGAGGGGAAGAAAGCATGTGAAATAATAAGAAAAAGATGATAAATTATTTAGCTGAGTACTGGGGCTCAGAGCATGATATCACCAAAATACGGCACTCTGGTATGCTGATAGTTTGAAACTGAAAGAGCTTGGAAAGCTGAAAATGGAAGGAGGCACTTTCTCTAAAGTCCTCCATCAACCTTGAAGGCTGTATCCTTCAGAAGACAGTCAACTGTAAGTCCTTTTCCCATATAGTTCATCAACCCAAGGCTGAGGAGATAGATTCACATCAGAGGAAGGAAGCCTAGAGTTGACATTATGCCCAAAGCACAGGCTGACTTTGTCACAAGTTTACCTGTTCTTCAGACCCATTCATTTTCCCTAAAATTCACCTACTCTTCCTTTAAAATTGCTTATATCACAAATTCCCTATGATGAATGTTATCATTATGTAGATCTAAAATGTACCAGCAAAATAAAAAGTAAAAAGAAAATTGCTTACATCCATCACTTCCTTCTCCCCTAGGAAGAGGACATGTAAGCTTCTAAATCTCATTGGATTATTAGGTACTCGCTTTCCTATCAGGTCTCCGTACACAAAAGAAATTCATATGCCTTGGTGCCTAATATCAGTTCATTTTCATATATTCAAATTACCCAACCTGTGGAGGGTGAGGGGAAATGTTTCCTTCACCCCTACACAGGGCATGAATAGTTTTGTGAGTATGCCGATAAGGAAACTTTCTTTCACTATGATTTTAAACTTTGTATATATCATTTTATAATTAATTTAAAATGTATATTCCCATATACTTCCAGAAATTACTAATGTAGTCACTTTTGATTTGTAATATTAGTAGTTTTTATGAGTTGTGCCAAGCAATCCACACATACACTCAATTAGGCCCCCTTCAGAAGAAGTTCAATGTTATAAGGCTGCTGGCAGGCTATAGACACATACGGTAGAATAGTTTCTTTTTGAGAAATTCCAAATCTTGATTTGTAAAGCTAAATTGAATCACCATGTATACAGTCCCCAAACTTGCTGTTCAGTCTTTTTCTTGGTTCCTCTGTTTTTCTATTTCTCCTCCCCCAACCAGTTGGTCACAGATGCTTTTCAATTCTACTTCAGAAATGTCTCTTTAATCTACCAGTCTTTTTCATCTCCATTCCCACTGACTTTGTCCATATTTCCACCATGTCTTCCTGCAGCTCTTTCTTTTGCTCCTCCAGCCACAGCTGTCAAGTTTTCTTTCTAAAGTACTGGTTCCTTTCACTAAAAGTTAAGCCATTCTTTCTTTTTTCTCTTTCTTTCTTTCTTTCTTTCTTTCTTTCTTTCTTTCTTTCTTTCTTTCTTTCTTTCTTTCTTTCTTTCTCTCTCTCTCTTTCTGAAATTTCTTTACTTCTTTCCCAGGCAGTTTTCCAAATATCCAGTAATTTGTCAATTCCTAAATAAGCTATTTAGAATCTCTGCAGTTGGCAGTCAACAGTCTGTCCTCAGCATTCCCATACTCCTTCAGTTCTTACCTAGGTAACTGGCCTTATTATTTCGGTCTGTAATTTATCAGTTTACATGTCTGTTTCCCTTCATTTATGCCTTACCCCATTAGTGAATAAAATTTCAAGTTTCACTAAGGCCTTATACTGCATACAGTTTACTACATAGGTACATCCAATAAATCTAAGCAAATAAAACTATAATGCTGGTCTCATACAGAAATAACAACACCAACAATATTATTGTTAATAAATAATACCAATAACAAATACCAATGTAAAACATTATTCTAACTACTCATTTAATTCTTATACCAATAGGTAATATTGTTTTCATGTATAGATGAGACTACTGAAGCATAATGGAAGTAAATTATTTGCCTAAAGATGTTATAGGACCCTCCAAATTTCCATAAAAAATGTTAATTGGTTTTAAAAGAACAAAAATATAAATGAACAAAGATCTTGGGTTTGAATTAGCTTCCGCAGTCTTCTGTTAAATAGAGCTACACAAGTTTATTAAATGACTTTTTGGAGCTGTTATACTGCCAACAAGCATTGTGACTGTGTGAATCTCCATTAAGGGCATATGTGCCCCCTTCTCTAGCTACAGAATCTTTGGCGGCCAAGCATCTTGTGGGACTAGTGATCTGTGAAACACACTTTGAGCAACATTGCCAGAGGGATATTTAAGGTGACACCGTAAAACCTGTTATCAATTAATGCTTGCATGCCTCCTTCTTTTCCTCTCTTCTCCCCATCTGGAGATAGGTCATAAGTTCTGTGGTCCTGCCTAAGGGCACATGGTGAACAAATAAACTGTGTAAGGCAATAATTAATTTTCTTTGTTTCTTCTTTCCTCCTGATTTATGGAGATTTTCGTTACACATTAAGAGATACATGTTCTTCATAACTTGTTTTCACTGTTACCTAGTATAGTTCTTAATGTTATATTATATTAAGGTGTTTATTCTGACAACTTGAAAACTTCAGCAACTTTCTTTATGAGCATTAGGAATGTATCAACCTTTAAATGAGCTTCTATATATTTCTAATGACAGCAAGCAGGGTATGCACAGGCTAAGGTATAAAGAAATAAAGTAGTTCCTGAGAGGTTTTACTATATGCCTCAGTTTCCTTGTTAGTATATTAAGGGTATTTGGACAGCAATCTCTCAAGTATTACCTAATTCTAAAACTCAAATAAATGCAATTTACCCCCTCCAAATTCACTGAAGCGTAGAACTGAAAAATATTATCTAAACATCCAAATTATGTTGGTGAGACACCCCCATTATTATAAAGAAACTTCTGCCTATGAAATTAAATATAAATAGTAGGTTGTGGAAAGCATGATCAAAAGAAGTGAAGAACAGGGGGGAAAAGGAATAAAATTTTTACTGCTTCCTTGGTATAGACAATTTTTTTTAGGCTAGAGAAATGGCAGATTCTTATATTTTCATGTACAGGAACTATATGAATAAAACATGGCTGTGCAAATGAACTCACAACCTTATTCCAAAGCACTATTTGAGGCTAATGCATTTAATGTCTCATCAACTTCCCCAGGAAAGAGTAAACCTGTGCACACAGACAAAACAACCATAATAAAAACCAAGGTACCACAAAAAAAAAAAAAAAACCAAGGTAGACATCAATCTGTTATGGGGAACAGATTCGACAGACATTTGAAGGTTTTCAAAACTCTAATATTCTAGTCACTGAAAAATATTCCCACATTTCTGCTTTCCCCCATCATTCTATGCTTTAAGATTCATCTGTCAATTTGATGCATCTTTTTAAGTACCCCGCCAAGCCTAAAAATCCAGACCACAGAAGTGCCCTCTTTTCTTTGAAACTATCTAATCAATCCATAGATCATTTACCTGCAAGGATTATTTGGTGAAGCTAAAGCGGCACATCAACCAGCAGCATCTGAGGGCTGAGGCGGCAGAACGTCAACAACAAATTGTCATTGGCATTCCATTTAGGAACCTTCAAACGACATCAGATCTTTTCCATGGGAAACCAGATCAGGTCAGACTAGAGCTGAATATTTCTTAACAAGCTAACCATCAAAAGAATTTACGTTTTGAATAAAAAGGCTATCATTTGTTGATTTGAATATCAAAGGGATCCACTGCAAACTCCCAGTCTAGAAAAACCTCCCTAAGCTACACTAGACAGGTGTTTAATAATCTATTATTAAGGCACTATTTTAGGTTACTCAGAATTATAAAAAATAGCTGTAGCTGTGAAGCCGCAAATGGGACTGCACAAAGAAACGCATGCTATTAACATACTATTAACAATTCCAAAGAATGAGTTGACACACCAATCAAACTTGTTAATTGACTGTCAATGGCCTGTCCCTGAATATACAACAGGACTGCATTATAGATTTCAAATGCTGACAGGAAGACAGTTCCATTTGCATTAACTTCATAAACTGATCAACAACCAAACTGCCACATACATTTATAATGGGAAGCTGAATCATTTCAATATTCATGGAGCTCTGTAATTGTAAATTAGGTACTGGCAAACAATACAATACTGTACATACTCTAAAATATCCTAAATTTCATTGACCTACTTTCATTCTGATTTTAAAAGACAGAGAAAAGTTTCATCTTGAAGTGATCATTACTTTAATTTATGGGTTTTGCCTTGAGCAAAATTTGTTTGTACCCCGATTCCCAATTGCAGCTATGGTTTAGCTGCACTTCAGCAGCATAACTGGTCTAGAAAATATAAAGTAAAAAAGGTGCTGCAAAAGTGATTTTGGCTTAAATTGAGTTTTTGAAAACAGAAATATGAAACAAGATAGTATGGTATTTGTTGGGTGATAATTGAAGATTTATTATGACAAGATATTTAACATAACAATAACAAGGTTATAGGCTACACCTACATTGGAGCTTTTGCAAATCCCCTCTAATAGACCTATGGTTCTGAAATCAGACTTTAAAACCTTCAATCATCTATCAGTTGAGGAATCAATAGAGCAAAAGAGAAGATACGTGAGGGCTAAAGACTCTTTCTAACCTAAGGTTTCATGATAAATAGTCTGAAATTCAGTAGCTATCAGCATGGAAACATACCTTTCAAATGCTCCTATGACCTCTTGAAGAATGTACCAAGGTTATTTTTAAAAAGCTGTTTCCTCCAGAGGTAAATGTTACTTTAGTTTTCAATATTTTCCTCTGGTCATTATCTAGATGTCACTCCTCCACCTACCTACTATAAGTTGCCCAAACTTTGTGGATCAGTCCTGGAGAATTTGACTGTGTCTTCAGAATTTTAAATGTGAATTTACTCTCAGTACCTTTGGTAGATAAAAATTGCATTTTTTTTGTTGACTTTACAAATACATGCTTATTTCTAAATAATTTACCAAATGAGCTTATTAATTAGGGGTTGGGAAGGAGGTTAGTGTTCAATAATTTGAAGTTATTCTAGATGATTATTCATCCTACTCATCAATCAGAGTTAGGGTTTTTTTCATCTTTGTCCAATTCAGCAGTAATGTATACCCCATAAAGGTAAGTACATACATGTCATACACACACACACACACACACACACACACACACACTACATATAAGCTTACTATATGTATAAATATATAAATTATATAATATAAATAAATACAGTCATTCCTCAGTATTCTTGGGGATTGGTTTTGGGACACTCATAAATACCAAAACCCACAGATGCTCAAATACTTTGTACAAAATGTTGCAGTATTTGCATATAACCCATGTACTCCTCCCATGTACTTTAAGTCACTTGAAGCAATGTACATGTGAGATAAGTAGTTGTTATACTGTATTGTTTAGGGAATAATTACAAGAAAAAGAATCATGTTCAGTACAATCAAAACTTTTGTAATATTTTTTATCCACATTTGGTTGACTCAAGAGATGTACAGATGTGGAGCCTATAGACATGGAGGGAATATATATATATATATCTTTAATAAAAGTTTTATATAGAATAGCTTTAGATTTATAGACAAGTTACAATGGTAGTACAGAGTGCCTATGTAGCCCAAATCCAGTTCTGCTTTTTGTTAACATCTTGCATTATCATGGTATGTTTGCTACCACTAGTGAACTAATATTGATATACATTATTATTGGCTGAAGTTCTTATTTTATTTGGATGTTCTTAGTTTATAATTAATGTTCTTCATCTGTTGTAAGATCCCATCAAGTTACCACGTTACATTTAGTCATTGTGTCTTGTTAGGCTTCTTTGATTATGACAGTTTCTCAGGCTTTCTTGGTTCTTGATGACTTTGATAGTTTTGAGCAATGTTGGCCAGGTATTTTATAGATTCATCTTCAGTCTGGGTTTTCTGATGTTTTTCTACTGGTTAAATAACAGTTATGGATTTTTGAGAATACCAGAGAGATAAAATGCCATTCTTGTAAGAGAGATATTTTTATCTTTGAAGATTTTGAAGATATTCATTGTGTACTTAAAATGTAGTATTTTGTCTCTTTAGAAATAAAAGGCAAGTTATTTCAATAATCAACAATGATCTCCAAAGGAGTCTGTATGGACATAAACAGACAGCGTTCCATACTGATTGGTAATGTAGTAGATGTTAAAACTAGTGTTTACTCTAGGATTTAGTCATGTCTGGTTATGGGAGTGGGAAACTGGGTCCACCAAGGATACATTTGTAAGACAGAGAGTCAGGGTACTGGAGATCAGAGTATAAGAACATCCAACCTGACCTAAGTGGAAAGAGATACATTTGCAGGTTCATTTTAGGATAAGTGGGCAAGGGCGTCTGTGTGTGTGAGGAAGCTTTGTATGAGTTTGGGATCCTGGGAGGCATGATGGTTTTCACTATATCATCCCTGAATTTTAGGGCATGAAATATGAAAAGAAAGCATAAAGAAAAACTAAAAAGAACGTTGTATATATTAAAGGCATTGCTGCCAGCTACTTTAGGACTGATAGAATGGCAACAGTTTGATAGTGCTAGGGAGGTTCTGGTGGCCTGGGAAGAGTGACTGCTATTACTATAAAATTTAGTGACCTCAACACTGGGCATCGGTAGTGTCAGAAGTAATAAGCAAACATGATCTCCTAAAGATGACATTAGCATAGCAAGCTGGGAAAAGAGAAACATAGTAGGCACTCCATAAATGGGCAAGGTTACTAATTTTTTGCTTGAGTTTATGTAAGCTATTTCTTAGGAATATGTAACACCTTTGGGAAAAATTTATGGGGGGAGGTTTTTCTCAGAATAAATGGTATAATCAGAGAAAGATCAACCCAGGCAGTTGCTTACCTATAGGCCTAAAAACAGGTTAAAACCCAAAGGCCTTAGGAAGTCACTTATGTTCTCTGAGTCCCTGCCACCCCCGAAATGGGGTCCAACTTACTTTAAAATGTTGTTGATAAATAATAGAGATAGGAACGATTTGGAAAATGTAACAACTCAAGTATGCTGTTAGTGTTTTTTAGGCAGCTCAGATTCAAGAAGTGGGTATCCATTGTAGGGATACAAAGGGGGGCATTATAGGAAATAGAAGCTGAGAAATGTGTCATTAGTCCTTGTTTAGCATTAAAGGCAGTTGAACCTCAGTAGTAATTGTTTAGGAATCTCCATCCTAGCGTTCAAAAAAACATAACTGTTATTTCCTTGGTATCAGCTTTTTGTATGTGTATGCTGTCTTACTTCATTTATATTTACTGTGCACAGTAAGCAATTCACCAGGAAAACTTTACCTACTGATTGAGTGGTGATACTCCTAAACAATTTGAATGTGTTATATTTAGAGTATAAATGCAAGTCATAAAGAGAACTCTATACCACCTGGTTACTTAATCCACTATTTGATGGAATTTTACTTGTCAGGTTCTGATTTCTCATGGACTTTAGCTTTCTTGTGGAACATCATTGTTCCTCGTTTTTTACAGCTATGTGTTCTTTTACTTTGACAGCGCAATACTAGCCCAACTCATATCTTTTGGGGGCAAGGTGTTATTCATGTTTTTCTTTGTGCCAAAGCATTTGATAAGATCAATGGATTAATTATCCTTGAGCTTTTCTTGGACAAAAAAATAATCCATGGCATGAGAGGGGAGGTAGGGGTCATATTCTGCACAAAGAGCAGTCTGGAATTCTTTTCCTTAATAAAGGAGAAGAAAAGGACTCTTACTCCCAGGAGGGAAAGACAGACATGGAAGCCTTCAGAATAGTCAAAAGTAGTGTAAGATATGAAGAGGGGACACTTTGATTCTGACATTAGTTGACTGTACAAATTCTAAACCAATGCTCTAAATTTGCTCCTCAGCAAATGATGGAATTTTAAAATTGGTAGGACATTAGAAATAATGCAGTCTAAATTATTTCATAAGTGAGAAAATTTAAGTCTGGATTAAGCACAGTTATGTTCTGCCTAATGATGTTTTGATCAATAACAGTTTGCATATATGAAGATGGTCTCATAACATTGCATGAGATATCATACAATGGCTATCACAGATCTGTTTTTTTTCTTTTTCTTTGTGTTACTGGGGATTGAACCCAGGACCTTAACATTGACCAACATCCCCATTGCTTTTTAATTTTTTTATTCTGAGACAGGGTCTTGCTAAGCCTCCCACGTTGGGCTTGAATTTTTGATCTTCCTGTCTCAGCGTCCAAGAGTGTGGGGATTACAGGCATACGTCACCACAGCTGGCTCGTAGCTTTGTTAATGACATAGCACATGCATTATTCACATGTTTGTAGTGATGCCATTATTAACAAACCTGCTGTTGTATAAAAGTATAACAAATACAATTAGGGGCTGGGGATTTAGCTCAGTGGTGCTGCACCCACCTCACAAGTGCAAGGTCCTGAGTTCCATCCCCAATACAAAAAACAACAACAACAAAAACAAATACAATTATGTACAGGACTTAATATTTGATAATGAATATTGAACAACCATGTCACTGGTATACTATACTTCTGATTGCTACTTTAGAATACACTCCCACTTATAAAAAAAGTTTATTTGAGGGTGGGGATTTAGCTCAGTGGTTCTGCCACCTGCCTCGCAAGCACAAGGTCCCGAGTTCAATCCCCGTACCAAAAAAAAAAAGTTTATTGCAAAATAGCATGCTCTGTCATCCTGGCAGCAGCCTTATACATCTTGTGCTTTGTCTCTTGACGCAACAAGTTGCCACATCAAATAACTGATCTATCCTGCCTAGGTTTGTGTGAGTACACTCAAAGATGTTCCCACCATGACAAAATCGCCTATGGACACACTTTTTAGAGTGTACTTCTGTAATTAAATGACACATGACAGTATTTGCTAAAGGTGGAAAGCTCTTTACAATAAAGCTAGGCTCAGAGCTTAATATTCTTTCTTCTACCATCTACCTCAGAAGCTTAGAGATGAGTTACTGTAGCATTACATCATTATAAAAACAGGATTCAGTTTTCTATGAAACATCCTATTTATTTATGTATTTGTCAATACATGGACATTTATCTTTTATGTGATTTCCTAAGGACTCCAATGAAAAGAATGTTGTCACTAGTTGAAATCACCCATGATTTCTAGTTTCCTTAATCCTGTCGCCTTCCCTTCTACTTATTGCTCCCACCACTCCATATATTATTTTCCTTAAGATTCTTCCTATATGACCACCCCTCCTTCACTTTCCCTTCTTGAATTCCATTAGGTATATTCTAATCTGTATCATATCTCTGTAGAGGCAAACATAAACCAACACTTCTTGCCTCATTTGTCTTTGAAATCTCGTGGTATAACCTAAAGAATAGAAGGATTGGGTTAACTATGAATTATCCAAAGTATCAAATTTGCCACAAGAATGACTGTTCATGTACCCTACACTTCCTATTAGGAGGTGCTGTCTGTGACACACAAGCCATTATACAAAAGAAGAGGTTCATTCTGCGGTGGAGGTAGGGTTCAGTGGCAGAATACTTATTTAACATGGGTTTGATCTTCAGTATGGCAAAAAGGGAGAAATAGAAGAAAATTTATTCATATAATTATTGACAGTATTTATTCATTGCAAGTAATATAAAAAGGTAAGTTTTCAGTTACAAACATATTTTATATCTTTTTAATATTTGAAATAAAAGCGACACTGATAATTCCAAAACCATTAACTGATGTACAGAAATATGTAATGTCACAGTGCTTACTATACAAAATGCAGGCCTGAGCCTTGAAGTCAACCCTCCCCACTTTCCTCTTGAGGATAAAGCCAATGAGCGCTCAATATACGTTCTAAAAGAGCTACATACATAAACTCATCAAACTTTCATATAGGTTCTCAGGTATCTCTGGAAAACTCTTCCTTTATTTTACCATAATATGGTTACATCTAGCTTTATGTTTATTTTTTCTGCCCAGAAACTGTTGCTAATGCAACAAATGGGAAGGAAGTAGGAAGGGAATCACCAGATACTGGTTCATGGATAATAACAAGAAAAGAAAACAAGAAAAACAGCAGTGAGAGAGAAGGTGCAGGACTATATAAGTTGCATACAAACACTCAGAAATCCAAGTAGGGAAAAATTGTCCAATTAGCTCCAACAGCCTTTGGAAGAATTACTGTTTTAGAGAAAAATAACTAATATTCATAATATCACCATAAATCTTTAAGAACAAATAAAATCTGCAGTGTATTCTTCTTAACATGTAGGGTAAAGGAAAATATATTGTAGAAAGATTTTTATTCAAGTTGGGCTTCATGCTGGATGCCTGTAATCCTAGCTACCAGGGAGACTGAGGCAGGAGGATCACAAGTTCAAGGCTAAAATGTGCAAATTAGCAAGACCCTGCCTCAAAAATAAAATATAAAAGGGCTGGGGGTGTGACTCAGGGGTACAGTGCTTGCCTGGCATGAGTGAAGCCCTGAGTTCAATCTCAAGTGTAAAATGAGGGGAGGGATGAAAGAAGGGAGGGGGGAAAGGAGATGGGGGAAAGATTTTTATTAAAAATATTTAAATGACTTAAGTAATCTGAATATTTCATTTATTTAGATTTTTTCCTGTGAATTTAAGATAAAGTGTTTTGTACAGTGGTTTCTTACCACACATCAGTTCTGATGAAAAATTAGGTACTATTTTTCATTTATCTTACCTATTATTTTTCTCATTCCCTACCTCAAGGGGAGAATGTCTTATCAACACCTATATTACCTTCTGGCTCTTATTTTTTAGACTTTGACCTCAAACAATCCACTTCGAAAGCTTATGTTTTTTTTCAAAACACCCTTTTCTTTACTGCAGGATGTCCTGGGCCTAAGGACAGTGACATGATCTGTACAGGACTCCAGCAAATTGTCACTTAGTGATATTCATTAATCTTTCTTAACTTTGGGTCATTCTTTTTGTTTTATATATTCTATATAACATTTTAACATGTACCTATTCGAGTTGTCTATGTCTTGACTATCGATTGAAACTTTTTTCAGAAGTCAAAGCCCTCAATGTATTAAGTCATTTTTCTCTTGGAAGTAATTTCTGCATATCATTTCTCCTTCCCCAGTGACTGCGTTTCTTCAGTGGGATGCCCTGAATGCATTCTGCATGCAGTTTCACAAGGCTTTATGAAGAGATTGTTTTTCTTACTGCTGCAGCACAGCAATACTCAGTTCCTCTGAGCATGGTGCCCGTAATCACACTGCTCCCTTTGTTGTCAGGCAGAAATGGAAACACTCAGCTGGTCTGAAACCCATTATTTCCCAGAAGCCTTTGTTGGCTTTGAGGGATCTTACTTCCTCCCCCTTTATCTTGAAGATCTTTTTCACTCTAGTTTTAAGTTCAGGTTTGAGGTCAATCCTCTTCATTGTGTTTCTCATGCCAGCTAACTTTTGGAGGGGTCACAGCATACTTTCTCTGTAATAGTTTCACTTTGGTCAGTAATATAGTTCAAATATGTTTTTGAGTTTTCCAAATTATTTGGTATACATTTTACATACATGATAAATGTACTTAGATAAACAGATGACTTAGGTTGGAGTAGGAATGTAAATCTAGAGAATCAATGGAAAAAAGAAAATTCTTCCTTTGAATTACAAAAAAAAATGAGGAAAAAATTTAAATGATCTTAATTAACTTTATTTAATTCTACAGCTGGCAACATTTCATCCCATAAAATAAATGAAGTGTTCCCAAGAATGGAAGTTTAAAGTGGTCCAAAACACAGATTAAAATAGTTTTACCTGAAGTTGCAGAAGTGAAAGAGAAGTAGTATCACATATATTTGAAAGGTCACATAGGGGTAGAATTAAATTTAAAAGGGGTTTGTTGAGAACTAGAGGGTTGCAGCCTTGTATTTTTCTCTATGCTGAGTAGTTTAGGATTTGTGTGTAATAAAAATAATAAGGATATTAGAAAGACTACCAGTAACTCAAGATTCTGTAATAGCCAAGGAGCTTATATACACTTATACCATTTTTTTCTATTTCATAAAATTTAAATTAGATTTATTACATGGTGGCTTGTGGAACCTCTACAAATTTCCAATTTGAAAAGTGATATCACAATTTTTCATGCAATCTCCAGGATTTCAAAAATCAAATAAACACATTTCATAAGAATCTCTAATACTTAATGATTTAAAACATATTTAATTCATTTTTACTAATTTGTCCTTTAAATAATCTAATTTTTAGATTACATTTATAATTTTACATTACAAAATAATAAATTTATAATTTTAATGACTTTTTTCTAGTCCATGCTAACTTTTCATACAGAAAATTTATTTATATGGATGAAATCTTATTTGATTATTCAAAGTCATGAATAACTCGAATAGGTACACACAAGTTAAAATGTTATATAGAAGATATAAAATAAAAAGAATGACAGAGTTCTTCAATTAAAATCTTAATGAATAGTGATTCATGCAAGATTTTCTTTACTTCTCAACTGTATAAACATCTTTTCTTTCTTGCTAGAATCTGTAGTAACATCTTTACTAAAGTACCTTCCAGAAGTGCCAGTATAATATTCTTATGCTTACCTATCTTAAAGTAGAAAATTAAAACAGAAGAATCATTGAAAAAATTGTCCTGAAAAATAATAGAAAATTAACATTTTAAACTCACATAATGTCCCTATAAAATATAGGAGTCTTGGAAAATTATAGCTTGATACAGACGTTTATATACCAATTTGACACCAGGAAGGAAAAAGACATGAAAACTTTCTAATGGAGAGAGGCCTCTCAATGGATTTAAATTTACTACTTTTGATAACTAATAAAGATACTTTCACAGATAAAGATACTTTTATTAGTTATCATATCAACTGTTACTACTAATAGTCTATGACTGTCACAGCTCACCCAGGGTCTCAGGCAGCTTAAAATCATCTCATTAATCTCCACAAACCCCCAGTGAGACCACAGAATATAACACTATAAGGTATTAATTCTGGAAGATTCTTCTACATTATCTCTGAATTCATAAGAGGATAATGTCTACAAAACATTTTAAATATTTTCAATTTGTAAGTTTATAAATATAAATATATGTGTATGTAATTTTCATGAATTTTTTTCAGTCCATGCTAACTTTTCACATGGAAAATTTATTTATATGGATCAGATCTTATTCAAAGAAGAAAGACACAAACATAGAAACAAATATTACTTGTCATGCCCCATCACCCCCCCAAGCAAGGAGCAAAATCTATTTCAAAGAATTAATGTAGTATGTTTCTTGAATGCTTTATAAAAACAAGGACAAAAGTTTTGTTTAGTACTATATGTTCATTAAGAATTAGATTCAATTTCACCTGAATGCCACCTAAATTTTTCTGTTTTCTACGAGAGGTAATGCCATCCTTTCACTTCAGTATTATCAAAGCTTTGCTCATAATAACATTTAATGTTTCTATTCTGATCTGTCTCAATATTTTCATATCTTTTCTATATTATCCAATGACAATGCATAAATCATAATGGACCCTAATTCTTAGACCTCTCTTCTGGGAAAAACTGACTTAGAAGTGCTGTTTGAAAAATAAAAAGACTTACTATTTTTAATTTTCATTAATGTCAGTAAAGATATCCTCCAAGTAGTTCCTGCATCTCCAGTCATGTTATTGAACTTATCCTGAGACTCAGTGGATAGGAACCTAGCAGTAGTCATGTGCAATGGCCTTTTAACATTTTTATTTATTTTTAGTTAAAATTTTTATTTTCAATTGTCACATAATAATTACAGATCTTCAAACGGCCTTTAAATGAAGCATCCCTAAAATGTACAATACACATGACAATTTGTGCATTCATTCATTCATTCAACTTTTATTAAACTAGATACTGAGAACACAGAGATAAATATTACATAGGACTATAGCTGAATTTCCACGTCAATATACTGTGCAAGGTATTCTGGAAGCAGACAAGCAGAGTATCTAACTTGGGGTGGGGGGGATCAGGGAGTATTTCAGTGATAAAATATTTGGCTTCCAACAGGCAGATTATAAGTGTAACATGAAATGCAGATACCCTAATGTTTATAATTATTGCTGAAACAATGATACTATTCTATACTGGATAAATCTGTCTGTAGTCCATCTAGAAAAATAAACAAACATATGCTAAAGGTTGTAGTGATCAGAAAACTCAAAATAACTATGTTTTCTACTATATAGTAAAATAACTTCAAATTAAATCTAGTCTATAATGAAAATCAAATAAGATATTTAACCCTATAATGCTTTGAAATAAAGTGCAATAAAAATGTAACAAACCATTACCTTGAAAAAGGAGTAAACTTTCAACCCAGTCACAGAAAGCCAAAATACTTCCTTTTGATAACCCTTAAATTGCATTTTTCAGAATGTGTCTCTTTTTCTTGAAGGCATCCACAGTCTTCCACATGATGCCTAAATGTAGCCAGACTGAACTGACATTCTTTAGGCATTTCTTCAAAGAAAGGAATAAGCTCTGACAGATTCCTTTGCACAGGGGGAAAAAGGCATAGAAGGACAAGGTCTGGTGTGAATCTTAACATTACTCTCTCCATCTGCAAGAGAGTCCCCCTCTGCTATACTATAATAATAGCTCCTGAAGGTGTTAGCACCCAGCAAGACATGTCACTGTCTTTAAACAAAATTTTATAGTTTTGCTTTTGGATTGAGATTAATCTATTGTCTTTTAGACCATACATACTTATCTCATTAATATGTTAAGAGTTCATTTGAGAAATACAAATTTTTATCGCTAGACAGGTAAATGCAAAAAATGCAAAAAAACTCCAAAACAAAACAAAACAAGTAAATCAGCAAGTTTTTAAAAATACCTTTTATATTGATTCATATGACAGTCAGGTCATTAGCAGTCTTTTGAACTAACACTAAAGTGCATGACAGTGTAACAAAACAACATTAAATCACCTTGTTAAGGTTGAAATGTGTAGAGAACTCCTTCCTTAGTCAAACATTTTAGTTTAGTTTAAGCTGGTTGACTGAATACAAGTACTCAGGATACATGTAGGAATACATTTTTGTCAAAGTGTGTGTGATTATACATTCAGGCCAAAAATAACTTCTACATAAGAAATAATTAGTAAGGACTTCATGATCTCAGTAGTGTTTGATACATAATCATGGAGCCATTCAATGGAGATGCTCATCATGTACTGTGGACCATGACATTCCAAATACTATGTTATCAAAGTCTGAAATAGTGTATGTAATAGGCAATAATATGTAATATATATAAGCAAGAAAGTCATAGAAGCAGAAGATGGATGCATTGTTGGATTAAGTATTAAATTAGTTTGAGTGGCTTTTATTGGCTTTTTAGGTAGATCTAATAAAATTTAAAATATATACTATATGGTTGCAGTTGATTGATAGCAAATCAGGAATTCATCTTATAGGTTAATTAATCTTTGTAGGTTCTAAATGAATGAAAGTTAGCGCCATCAATTAAAATAACATAAATTTGAAACTATACCAGTGAAAACACATTCAATAATGATTGGTAAATATTTTAAATATTATTCCTCTTTGATATCAAATATAAAAAAGGAAGTGGACCAACCTATATACTTTCATTATGATTTTATTTACTAGTACTATGTAGATATAACTTAGGAATCTAAGAGGTAATTATTTAATGGTTCCCTGTTGTCCTCCCTACCTCTGTTTTTACATTGTAATAGGGACCACACTAGAAGCTCTCCTTGAAAGAAAAAAAAAAAGCTTTGGTTATGCATTACATGGGTTTACATACATGTATATGTATAAATGATTGAGGAATAATAAAGTGCAAAATTGGGTAAAAGTACCAATAAATATTACAGAAATCCAGGAAAATTTATAATCATTGTGGGAAACAACAATAGAAGATTTTGATGAAGAGGGTAGTCATACACTGGTTTTCAAAAAGCACCAAAGATTTAAATATATGAAGGATGAGATTAAATATATGAAGGATATGAAGTAGAGACACACCTTAACAGTACAAAATGTTGTGAAAAACAAACAAAACAAAATTCAGAACAGTAAAATATTGGGCTGCAGTGGGTTTTTTCCAAAGAGGATTGTAAACTGTGGTGAGTGGGTGGGGAAGAGCTGCTAATTAGATTGAGCAAGGTATCTTGACTTGAACTGAGTCACTTTTACTCACATGTACCAAAAGATCACACATGAGGGTAGATGTTCTTTCCTTTGACCCCTGAAACTAGATGTGCAAGTGAATTAAGGTCTTCTGTTTCTGCTTTTGCTGCTTCTGCTCCTGCTCCTCTTCCTGGTCCCCCCCCCCCCCCTCCTCCTCCTCCTCCTCTTCCTTCTCTTCCTCCTCCTTTTCCTCTTCCTATTTTCTTCTTCTTTGGTCAGCTAGAAATCTCACTGATGCTGCTGCTTCTATTCTCTCACTGGTGGGTCAGAGGGATGAGCCCCTTCCCAAGGCAGGCACTTACTGTTACCTCCATAATGGATGTATCTTTCCATTTTTTTTTTTTCATCTGTTGTCTCCAATCCTACTAGGACTTAGTTTCCTCAAAATTCTAATTATCTCAGGCCTGATGACATGGTAATATCTAGTCTTTGTATAATGGTGAAGATGTGTTTTCTTCAGTTAAATCCTCCAATTACTCATCAGTTCTTTTAGAATAATCTGAATACTTTGGATGCCCTGTTAATACTGCACATAACATATTTATTCATTTTCCCTGGTCCCTCGTGTGTTTTTCTCTCTTAGAAACTTCATGAGGATGGGTTGAATGATAGAGGAGGGTATGAGAACTCCTAGGTCTCTGAGTTCAGTGCTATAATAGGATCCTAGTGCAACCAATATAATCTAAAGGGAGCTAGGCAAAATAATTTATACTTGATGTAGTATATTAAAGAAAACTGAAGCAGAAGATGTAGCTCAGTGACAGAGTATATGCTTAGCATGAGTGAAGCCTTGGGTTCAATCTCCAACATCAAAAGAAAGGGAAAAAAATACAAAAGTAAAGGATTTTGAGACAGCATATACCAATAATAAAATAAAATAGTGTTGCAGCCATATGTGCAGGAAGAATTAGGAAGGTAAAAGGCTGGAGCTTGCAAGGCCAGAGAACAGGCTATTGTAGTAGTGCAGCTATAAAGTGTAAGGTAGTAGGGATGACAATGGTGGGAATGAAGATGTAAAGACATGTCTGAGAGGAATTACTAAGGAAAGAATGGCAAGACTTGGTGACTATGAAATAGTAAAAGGCGACTTAAACGTTCCTATTTTGGGAGCCTGGAAAATTAGAGACTACAACACTAAAGAAAACTCTGGGTAAACAGAATTTTTTGTTTTGCTTGTAAGGAGCCTACAGGAGAACACGTAAAGTGAGATGACCTTAGGAAAACAATACATGAAGTCATTCTATAGAACTGTAGGGACAAATGAGCTAAATAATAGTGTGAGAAATGAACAAAAGATACACCCCCTCCCCCACCCCCAAGGATCAGAAATGGTCTTGGTCAGTTTAACAATAACCCACAGTCTTCAGAACAACTGGCAGGGCTGTGGGGAAAGAGGAACACAGCCCCACTGCTGGTGGGAGTTTAGACTGGTGCAACCACTGTGGAAATCAGTATGGAGATACCTCAAAGAACTAGGACTGGAAGTCCCATTTGACCCAGCTATTCCCTTGTTGGGTATCTTCCCCAAAGAATTAAAAGAATCATACCACAGTGATATATGTGCACCCATGTTCATAGCAGCACAATTTGTAATAGCTAAAACTTGGAAGCAGCCCAATTGACCATCAACTGGAGACTGGATAAAGAAAATGTTGTTTTTTTTGTTTTTGTTTTTTAAATAAAATGGAGTACTAGTCAGCATAAAAAATGAGAAACTAGAGACATTTATAGCTAAATGGATGCACATTGAGGTGATACTCAAGTGAAATAAATAGGACACATATGTGTAAATACCGAATAGTTTCTCTAGTGTGAGAAACTGAAAGTGTAAATAAGGACTAAAAGGTATAATAGATAATGTGAAATAGGAAGAAAAGGGGCAAAGGGGAAGGGGAAATTGGAGGGGTAGGGGAAAGGAAAGAATGGAATGGAATTAATAAGAGAAAATGAAAAACTGGAAACAAAGTCTTTTTAAATAGGGAGGGATGGAGGGTTTGAAGAGAGGGCAGGGGAATGGGGAAAAAATAAGAACCAAGATTTATTATGTAAAGGTGTAAATTTCCACGATGAATGTTGTATACCTAAAATGTACCAATAAAATTAATTTTAAAAAAAGAAATGTTCTTTGTTGGAATAACACTGTTAAGAAATAGAAGAGGAAAAACAAGATGGCAAAAAAAAGGCTGGCAAGGTTGGAGGAGAGTCAGAAAAGATCATTAGGTAAAGGAGAATCAAATATAATTACAATAAAGCATACAAAATAGGTGGCATGGAAAATAATGCCAAGATGGATGTTGTCAGCAGAAAAAAAATCACATTAAATATATAGATCTCCAAGCAAATAATAATATTGATAAATCATTTAAAATAACTCTTCAATGACAATCTCCAGGTTTTTGCTGCTATTCACACTTATCCTGTGGTATTCTATACAAATACAAAGCATATTAGAGGAACATTTAAATAATCTTTGCATATGTTGGGAGACTATTAATTCTTCTTAAAGTATTTCCTTTCTAAGTTCAATAATTCCAACTCTTTAAGATCTATACTCTTTTTTTCTCTATTGTTGTGTTATGAGCTTTCCCAATTTTATTAGTTATTGCTTGTTCTAAAGATAAAATACCTCATTATATGGTATAAATAAATCTCATAGGGAGATTTATGCAACTTGAGAAACTTGAATAAAATGAGTTGTTTATAGAGTTGTTTAGGTATTTCAATCAGTAGAGATAAGCCTATTTCAATGGATTTCAGAATATAATTTTCTGTATTTTTTTCTCACATTGTGATTGTTTCTAACCTCTTAAAAACATTAAATGAAATGCAAACTTCAGTTCACATAGTTGGAACTGCTGTTGGTTAGCAATAAAAAGAATAGTGTCAATTGGCACCAGCTAGGAAAGTAGAAAATATGAAAAAAAAAGAAATAATGAAAATGAAAGCTTACTTATCACAATCTTTAGTCAATGTTGAAGCAGAAGATTTTCATAGAAATGACATTGTGGATGGAGTGGACCCAGTTCTGTTTAATTTCATCAGTTGGTTTTTTGTATTCTTAGTGAAAGGTAAGATTTCAGTGATAAATAAAAACATTTGGGCTTTTTCCCAAATCTTGGACAGAAATAAAGAGACCCTAATGTTACAATTATTTTCCACCCTTCATAAGTGGTATAACACAGTTATAGCTATTTTTTGCTAGTTATTTTTACAAAATGTTTGGACATGCTTAATATATTAGCATATATACTTAATATACTAAAAAATACAATAGTATTTTTTAAGCCAGCTAAGAGAATTATTTCTATAAAACATTTTAATATCTTATGTACTAAATGTTCCTTCAAAATGCATTTGTATACATAGGGAATGACAATTTCCTACAAAAATCCATTCAGATACAAATTTTTTATTCTTTTATGGTCACATTCTCTTTAAACTGGGGAAGAAAGCCAGATATATTCAGATATTCAGATACATTTTCATTTAGTTCTCACAGCAGTTTTGTGATATAAATACCATTTTAATTTATAGCTTAGTACACAGACTCAGAGAAGCCCAGTAACTCACAAAAGGTAATATAGCTTCACAAATGGCAGAAGTGGGAGTTGAACAATCTCAGTACAAGTGGAGATGTTCTTTAGTTATTGATCTAATCGGAGGAATTAGTATTGGAATAGGGTATGTCTATGCATAGAAAACCACTGGTGGCCAAATATAAGGATCATCTCAGGCAAACTCCTTTTACATTATGGAACTAAACTTTATTCCCACAAAGCTGCTATTATGCCAAAACCACAGACAGTTTTAATAGAAATAGATGGATTCAAATAACAGCCCCTGACCTAAAAAACAAAAACAAAAGCAAAAAGAAAATATTACCTCCCATTTCTACTTCCCCCAATTCTCAATGGCATAACTTTTCGTTCTGCAATTTGAAGAAAAATAGGAACAAAATACATAAATGTAGATATTCAGAGAAAAAAATAAAACACAGATTTGATAAAAGAAAAAACACCTGAGCACAGAGAAAGAGGCTTCTGGGCCACCATAGCACCGCTCCCAGCATAGAGGAGGTGAGCCTTGCAGGTACCAGCAGCACTCCCTGACCCCCTTCAAAATGAGAAGACACATAAACAAGCCTCAAAAACAGACTTCCAGATCACCTACAGCAACCCCAAAGGGAAACAAGATGGAACACTCTGATACTCAACCACCTGGACTCCCTGAATTAGCAACAAAAGAGGATCTGGAAAAAATGAAATCAGAAATAATTTCTCAGATGACAGCAGAGACTGTGCCCATAGTGCAAGACATGATTAAGAAATCTAGAAAGGAGCTGAGGAACATGATGGAATCCCAACATAGGAAACAAATGGAACAGATGCAAACAGATTTCCAGGAGATTAAAAATTCCATTGAAAGTCTACACAGCAGAATGAGCCAATGTGAGGACAGAATTTCAGATATAGAAGATAAGATTGCAATTAATGACCAGGAAAAGAAAAATTGCTTCAAAATTATAAGGGAACATGAGAAATCAATCCAGCAGCTGCTAGATGATGCAAAGAAGAATAACATAAGACTGATTGGAGTCAATGAAGAAACAGGAGAGAGTGCAGATGACATAAAAAAACCTCTTCACAGAACTAATGGCAGAAAACTTCCCAGGCAGGGGAAAAGAACTTGGCATACAGATAAGTGAGGCATATAGGACTCCAAATAGCCTTGATCAAAAAAAATCCACACACAAGCATATAACTGTTAAGATTCCAGAAACTCAACAGAAAAACAAAGTTCTATAAGCAGATAGGCAAAAGAAACAAATCACATACAAAAGAAAGCCCATCAGAATCACAGCAGACTTCTCAACACAAACCATCAAGGCAAGATGAGCTTGGAGTGACATATTCCAAGCCTTAAAAGAAAACAGCCTCCAACCCAGGTTGATGTACCTTGCAAAACTATCTTTCAAAAGTGACGGAGAAATAAGATACTTTCATGACAAAGAGAACCTGAGGAACTTCGTGAATACCAAACCAGCACTCCAAAGAATTGTACACAATGTTCTAGGAACAGACATTGAGGATCACAACCCCAGGAAGCAAAGCAGACTGAACCCATCTGGCATGACAAGAAATTAAATGTAAAGGGGGAGGACCCAACAAAAAGAAAAAGTCATGGCAATGATGAGTCAATACCTTTCAGTTATAACCATCAATGTTAATGGTCTCAATTCACCAATCAAAAGAAATCGACTGGCAGAATGGGTCAAGAAGCAAAATCCAACAATATGCTGCATACAAGAAACACACTTAATTCAAAAGGAAACTCATAGACTGAAAGTTAAAGGGTGGAAAACAATACTCCACGTGACAGGAATGTGAAAAAAAGCAGGAGTAGCTATCCTCTTGGCAGATCAAGTAGATTTCAAACCAACACTGATTAAGAGAGACGAAGAAGGACACTACATCCTTGTAAAGGGAACAATCCAAGAGGAAAAGATGACAATCATAAATATCTATGCACCAAACACTAGTGCACCCAACTATATAAAACAAATACTAACGGACATGAAAAGTCATATATGCACTAATACAATTGTAGTGGGGGACCTCAATACCCCACTGTCACAAATTGACAGATCAACTAGACAAAAAATAAGTAATGAAATACTAGAACTCAATCAAACTCTTGAACAAATGAACTTAACAGATGTTTACAGAGTCTTCCACCCCACAAAATCAGAATACACATTCTTCTCAGCTGCACATGGGTCATTCTCCAAAATAGACCACATACTCACATATAGAACATGTTTAAGTAAGTGCAAAGGAATTGAAGTTATCCCCTGTATATTATCAGACCATAGTGCCATGAAATTGGAGATCCATAGCAAAAGAAACTCAAAAAATTTCCATAAACACATGGAAATTGAACAACACACTTCTGAATAACAAATGGGTCACAGAGGAAATTAAAGAAATCAGACAGTTCCTTCAATTAAATGACAATGACAATACAACATATCAGAATCTATGGGACACAATGAAAGCAGTCTTATGAGGGAAATTCATAGCAATGAATATGCATATTAGGAAAACAGAACAAGCCCAATTAAACAACCTGAGGCTGAACCTCAAGCTTCTAGAAAAAGAAGAGCAGGACAACCCCAGAGCTCATACAAGGGAGGAAATTATAAAGATCAGAGGAGAAATCAATGCAATGGAGACTAAGAGAATGATACAAAAAAATCAATGAAGCCAAGAGTTAGTTCTTTGAAAGAATCAACAAAATTGAGAAGCCCTTAGCCAACCTTATTGAAAAAGGAAAGAAAAGGCCCAAATCCATGCAATTAGGAATGAAAAGGGTGAAATTATAACAGAACCAGCAGAAATCCAGGGATCATCAATACCTACTTCCAGAACCTATAGATAAGTTTTCCACCAGTAAGATGGAAAACACAGAAGAAATGGAAAGATTCCTAGATATATATGAATTACCAAAGTTGAATGAAGAAGACCTAAAAATTCTGAACAACCCAATATCAACCAATGAAATTGAAAATGTAATGAAAAACTTATCAACTAAGAAAAGCCCGGGCCCTGATGCCTTCACTGGTGAATTCTACAAGACACTTAGAGAGGAACTACTGCCACTACTGTTTAAACTTTTCAATGAAATTGAAAGGGAAACAATACTCCCAAATTCATTCCTGGAAGCAAGCATCACCTTGATCCCCAAAGCAGAGAAAGACCCAACCGACAAGTAGAACTATAGCCCAATCTCACTAATGAACATAGATGCAAAAATCCTTAATAAGACACTGGCAAATAGAATACAGAAAATCTTCAAGAAAATCATACACCCTGATCAAGTGGGAATCATCCCAGGGATGCAGGGATGGTTCAACATATGCAAATCAATCAATGTAATACACTATATCAATAGAGCCAAGGACAAAAACCATATGATTATCTCATCTCCATAGACGCAGAAAAAGCATTTGACAAAATCCAATATGCATTTATGATAAAAACCCTACAAAAATTGGAATAGATGGTCTCTACCTCAAACTGATAAAAGCCATCTATGAAAAACCAACAGCCAATATTATACTAAATGGTCAAAACTGAAATCCTTCACACTAAAATCAGGAACAAGACAAGGATGTCCACTATCACCACTCTTGTTCAATATAGTTTTGGAAACATTAGCCATTGCAATTAGACAAGAGAAAGAAAGAAAAGGAATAAAGATAGGAAATGAAGAAGTCAAATTGTCATTATTTGCAGATGACATGATACTCTATATAGAAGACCCTAAGAACACCAAAAGTCTTCTAGACTTAATAACCAAATTCAGTCAAGTAGCTGGATACAAGGTCAACACACAAAAATCAATAGCTTTCCTCTACACCAATGACAGACTCACTGAGGAGAAATAGGGCAAATAATTCCTTTCACAATAGCATCCAAAAAACTGAAATACCTAGGAATCAACCTAATGAAAGAAATCGAAGACCTCTTCTCTGAAAACTACAGCACACTGAAAGGAGAGATTGAAGATGATATCAGAAAATGGACAGACATCCCCTGCTCCTGGGTAGGTGAATATAGTGAAAATGGCCATACTTCCAAAACTGCTATATAGATTCAATGCAATTCCAATTGAGATCCCAGCAGCATACTTCATGGACCTTGAGAAAACAATCCAAAAATTCATTTGGAACAAGAAGAGACCCAGAATAGTAAAAGCAATTCTAGGTAACAGAGACATGGCAGGGGGTATCACAATCCCCAACCTGCAACTATACTGCAAAGCTACTGTGATAAAAACAGCATGGTACTGGCAAAGAAACAGACCTGAGGACCAGTGGAACAGATTAGAAGATGCAGAAACAACGCCAGACACACTCAGCCATCTCATCTTTGATAAAGGAGCCAAACACCTTCACTGGAGGAAAGATAGCCTCTTTAATAAATGGTGCTGGAAAAATTGGGTTTCAACTTAACAAAGATTAAAACTAGACCTATATCTCTCACCATGCACTAAACTAAAATTGAAATGGATTAAAGATCTAAATATTAAAATAGAGACTCTGAACCAGTTGGAACAGAGGTTAGGTACAATTCTTGAAGACATTGGTGTAGGAAAAGATTTTATGAACAAAACCTCAGTTGCCCGTGAACTAGCACAAACAATCAACAAGTGGGATAACTTCTTATTAAAAAGCTTCTGCACAGCAAGAGAAACCACCAGCAGTGTGAAGAGACAAGCCACAATGTGGGAAAAAATCTTCACTTGCTTTTCCTCAGACAAAGGTCTACTATCTCGAATCTATAAAGAACTTAAAAGATCAGACCTCCCAAATTTAAAGACCCAATCCAAAAATGGGCAGCTGAAATGAACAGATATTTCTCAGACAAAAAAGTAGAAGTAGCAAATAAATACATGAAAAAATGTTCAACATCACTGGTCATTCAAGAGATGCAAATGAAAACAAAGCTGAGATTCCACCTCACTCCAGAAAGAATGGCTGCTATCATGAAATCAACCAATAACAAATGCTGGTGGGCTGTGGGGAAAGAGGAACCCTGCTCCACTGCTGGTGTGAGTATAGACTGGTGCAAGCACTGTGGAAATCAGTATGGAGATACCTCAAAGAACTAGGACTGGAAGTCCCACTTGACCCTGCTATTCCACTGCTGGGTGTATTCCCCAAAGAATTAAAAGAATCATGCCACAGTGATATATGTTTGGCCATGTTCACAGCAGCACAGTTTGTAATAGCTAAAACTTGGAAACAGCCCAAATGCCTATCAACTGGAGACTGGATAAAGAAAATGTGGTTTTTTTTTATAAAATGGAGTACTACTCAGCCATCAAAAATGAGAAATTGGAGACATTTATAGCTAAATGGATGCACACTGAGGCGATACTCTTAAGTGAAATAAATAGGACACACATGTGTAAATACCGAATAGTTTCTCTGGTGTGAGAAACTGAAAGTGTAAATGAGGACTAAAATGTATAATAGGTAATGTGAAATAGGAAGAAAAGGGACAAACGGGAAGGAAGTGGGAGGAGTAGGGGAAAGGATAGAAGGGAATGGGATTAATATGAGAAAATGGAAAAATAGGAACAAAATCTTTGTAAATAGGCAGGAATGGAGAGGTTGAAGGGAGGGTTGGGCAAGGGTGAAAAATAAGAACCAAGAGAGACTATGTAAAGGTGCAGATTTCCAATGATGAATGTCATTATATTGTATACCTAAAATGTGCCAATGATTAGAATGAATAATTGATAATGCAAAATGGGAAGAAAAGGTCCAAAGGGGTAGGGGTAGTGGGAGGGGCAGGGGAAAGGAAAGAAGGGAAAGGAAAAAATGCTGAGAAATGGAATAAATGGAAACAAAGTCTTTGTAAATAGGGAAGGGTGGAGGGGGTGAAGGGAGGGCTAGGAATGGGGAAAAAATAAGAACCAAGATGCATTATGTAAAGGTACAATTCCCAATGAGAAATGTAATTGTGTTGTATACCTACAATGTACCAATAAAAGAATTTAACAACAACAACGAAAGAATAGCTCCACTATTTAGTGGAGTCAGTCTTCACCTATTTTCCCATTTACATTCTGGGTTTTCTCTCACAGAAGTCATATGGCCTTGGAGTAGAAAGCCATTCTTTCTTTGCCCTTGACTATCACATTAGCTATCTTTTCTGGTCAGCAGCAAGCTTTGTGTCTTTTTGTTACCAGCTCTCCCCATTGTCTTGATGTTCCTGAATGACACATTACGAATATAGCCCTTCCCTAAATTCCAAGCCCAGGGACAGACCCTCCAAAATCCTATCGGCAACAACAAAATACCTTCAAACTCAAGTAGAAGCAATGGCTACCATTTCTGGCAAGAATGATGTTTATTTTTATTCATTGGGTAGATAGTACACACATACACACACCCATACATGGTCTTAGACAACTCCTGAATGCCCTGGAAAACTACTTTTGACACCAGATATAGGTGGTATATTCCAGAGTAAATTGAATGTCAGGAAAATTAGTTGTTCAAGGGGAACACAGGAATGCTAATCACCGGTGTGAGTCTGTTGTTAGAAGGCTGAAGAAACCAGAGACCTGGAGACTGACGTCCAAAGGCAACCACAGCAAAGGATGGACCCGCTCAAGGAGGTCGGAGTTCTTCAAAATGGAAACATGTCCTTCTTCCTTCTCTTTTTACTCCATTTATAAGCCTACTGGTTGCCTGAATTTGCGGGCCTACATGTCAGTCATCCACAGACACGCCCAGAACTGTGCTTGAGTATTCTGCGAGGCATTTCTCAATCTATTCAAATTAACGTATCATGAATAACAGTCACAACATCCAAACGTAATAAGTGTACACTATGATGTTATCAAATATTTTAAAAAATACCTTCCCCATATAATTTTATGAAAGGAAATTCTTCTGACTCATCCATGAGGAATAAAATTAATATATGTGAAGCAAGGAAAAAGGCTCCATTTTTCTTTTCTAAGGTAAGATGTTTTGTCATGGGCTAAATTTGTATGCTGAAATAATCCAAGGAGCCCTTGGCTACATCATGGACTAATTGCAAAAGTTTTCAGGGCTCAGGCCCGGGATTTAGCTCAGTGGTTCCAGAGCCTGCCTCGCAAGCTCAAGGTCCCGAGTTCGATCTCCAGTACCAAAAAAAAAAAAAAAAAAAATTCGGGGCCGAGGATTTAGCTCAGCATTTTCGCCGCCTGCTGCGCAAGCGCAAGGACCTGAGTTCAATTTCTGATCCAAAAAAAAAAAAAAAAAAAAGTTTTGGGGGCTATAGAAATGTTGGTTTAAAAATTAATGAAGAAAAAATTGGGAGAAGTCACTGTTTATTTATTTACCTTATAAGTTTAGAAATATTTTCTAAAATAATGATACATAAAATTATTTTATAACAGCCAATAACTCCCTATCTATTTATTTATCTATCTATCAGTCTTTTTTTGACCTTGGGAAAGTAAGAATGGATGAGAGAAGAAACAGCCTTTCCCTATCATTCTACTATAAGGACTTAAGGGATTGTATGACAATTTTGAACTAAAACAAAAGTACAATGACTTTTGTATTAAAAAAGTAAACTTAAAGCAAATGTGAGAGGAAAACTCATAAATGAATCCTTAAAAATTTATGTGCATTTAGGTGCATTATAGACATGTGGGGAGAAAGATAGCTCTAATTTCTTCTTAAATCTGCTAGTACCAACAATTTTTTCCAAAGAATTTATAGTCATCAAGTCTTTTTCTTTGAATGTTAAATTTAAAATTTCAATACAAATTAAATAATTACTTTATCTCTTTTCTTTACATATAGAAATAGATACTTAGCATGAGATTCAGTGGATACTTAGCTAACATTCTTCTTTTCTGTTGGTCTACAATAGATGTGTGTATGGCCCATTCTTTTGAGATCCATGACTCACTCAATTTTCATTTTATGTTTCATTTATTTTTGTGGGGGGGATTTCTTTTCTACCCTACACAATCCTTTGAAAAATCATTTGAAATGAAAGTAAGAGCTCATTGAGGCTGCTACTTAAGCTGTGGGAAAATAGGAAAAAAAATCCAAAAACATCTGAGGCATTAAGTTTATTAAAGACAAGTTAGTGAAAACAGAATGGAAAGCAAGTATAATATGCTTCCTCAAGTTACCTATCCTGGGCAAAATGAAGAATTTATTCTTAAATAAATTAGCAATTTGGATTGCATTACAGACTAGGTAGACAAAGACCATAAACTAGATACTGCTTTGTTAACATGAAGACTACCAGCTACTTTGATAACGCAGCAGCAGTGAAATTTCCAGGCAAGCACTAAGAACTGGATCCAGTCCAGATGTGATGAGAGCATGTTAATAAGCTAATTCCTTTTGCTTCCTCTTCATTTTCTGAGACTCATTCGCAGAGTAGCAATACCATTAACTTTGGATGAGGTGCTTTGCCCAATAAATACCTCTTGATTAAATTCGTTGATTGGGCCTTCTCTGCTCACTTCACACTCTATCCCTATGGGAAATAAACTCTTGCATGGCATCCTTCAAGGACACAGAAGAACCACCATAAATAGGGAGCATAAACTGACTGAGTGAACAAATGACTGAATGAACAGCTCATAAGACATTGAGGGTTAAACTAGAATTGCTAGATTACAGATCACAAGCTAGACTAACAGAATTGCAAAGATTAAAAGCACGGCAAAAAAGTGATCTGTCTAGTACAGTTTATTCAACTGAAAAAACTTATATAAAAATAAATTCTTCATGTACTAAAATGTTTGGTAGATGGCTGATTAAAAAGTCATTTTTCTCTTTTTAAAAGCTAATAATTCTCAAGAAAGTTAACTGGAATCTTTCTTTTTTATTGCCTGAAGACTATCTAAGAGTACTATTATGGCTTTGCCATTTAGAGGCAAAAATTCTAACCAAGGCAAGTCATCCAGTACTACAACCCTATTGCAGTGAGGAAAGAAATTTCACAGGACAAGCGACAGGTGCCTCTTTTTATTTTCACAGCAGTATATGGCAAAAACAAAACAATAGAAAAATAGCTGAAATGTGGCATTAGATAATAAAAAGGAGCCTACAATGTTAAATCCTAATGAAACAAATATTTTAAAGGATATTTACTTATAGCCACAATGCTGAAATTGGCCCGAAACGTTACAATCCACCAAATAGGATTCATTTTTTAAATGTTTTTGATGTTTAATAGAGATCTTTTAATATAGATCTTTATGAGATGATATACTGGGGAAATAATGTTCCTTAAAAATTTAATCTTTGCTAATTGGTACCATAAAGCAGTTATTATCTCTGATCAGTAAAACAGTTTGTTTGAAAACAATCAGTTTTGAAGAATATAGACAGGAGAGCAAGTATTAAAACATGAAGCTGATATAGAAGGCTCTATTTCACAACAAGAAAAAGATTTAAAATGGTCTGAACTAACATTATGCAAAGTCACTTTCATGTTATAGAACTCAATAAATAATGCTTTTTAAAAATTTCGCACAGTTCTTGATTTACTTGTAGTTGTAGGGCATTATTAGTTTCATATGTATCATGTTTTCAGATACTGAGTGTTGAAAGATTTATTCATGTTGAGCTGTGCTCTAGGGTAATTTTAGTTTTCATAAAGCCTACTTTTACAATTATAGCCATTTGAAAAGGTGAGTATTCTTCATATCTAACATTGTAGTAAGAAGAAACATTTTTATTATAAGCTAGATCCTCACAAGTGATTATATTTTCATTTTCCTTAAACTCCTCACTTAAAATTTTATTCTTATTAGACCCTCAACCCACAAATGTTCAACTGTCATAAAAGATCAGTGTTACTGGACTGCAAGCATTAATCTTCTGTTTGAGATGTATAAAGACAAATAAAGAAGACATTACAAAATGTCTTTGTGCAGTAGAAGCAGACATTGAAATGATAAATAACATAACCTGCAAACACCAGTTATAATTTTCTTGGGTAAACAAAATTTCTAAATATCAAAGACAGTAACATTACTGTCAGGTGCTCCACAAATAAACCCTGGACGATACTTTGGACCTTTCATTTGTGCAATGCTGTACTAAATAAGCATGCTCCCTTTGCCTGTCTGAATTCTACATGCCCATTTTCAGAAATGCTGCTGCAAATAAGTAACACTGTCATGTTCGTTTTGTCAGCTATACACCGATTATCCTTTCCTATTTGAAGTTTCAGAATATTAGAAAGATCAGAAGTAATTTCTCAGAAAACCTTTCCTAATGTGGCTGTATTTGATAATTTCTGTAAGGGACATGCATAAATATTTGGAGGAACACATATGTATTTTCCAAGATTTTATTGTTAGACTATGGAAAAAAGAAAGACTTAGTAGTAAGTTGCTGGGAATTTAAAACTAGAAAGAGAATTAAATCATTTATTGTATGGATTTTTTGTTTCATACAGAGAACACGATATTAGAGGATGGCATACTCAATTCTTTGAGATAATTCACAATGACCCTACTTTTCTATCTTCTTAACCTCTCCCTAGTTATTTTGTTTTGACAAATAGCTTATGAAGCATTTGCAACTGATGCACATATCACAAAATTACTTCTGCCAAGCTTCCTCTGTGACCTGCCCGTGGGACATGACATGCTCCAAGATGCATCGCTCTATCAACCTGCATTTTTCCAGGACAAAGCAAATTATGACAAATTCCATCATACTGCATTATGTGCTTCATGGTAATCTCCCTAATTCTGAAGAATCAGGAGGGCTTGCTGTTCTGCTGAAGGGCATACTGTCTGGCTGAATGATAGCAAAATATTTGCCATCCCCTTCTCACCATCCCCGCTGTGGTCCCTACTGCCCCACCTCTGCCAAGAAACTCTTCTTGCTGTGTAACTTCCACATAAGAATTAACTTCATGTTAACTGAGCTTTTATTGTGAAAAATCCCACATAACCAATAAATACAGTTCTAAAATCACCCCTCCCAAAGAATGGTTTTTCAAAAAAAAATAATAATAAAGGAAGAAATAATACTTTTACTGACCATTGGATACCTGTATTTATTTCTAACTATTTAAAATGAATAGCTCAAGTCAAACATGTAATTTACATGATAAAACAAGACACTTTGCTAGACGTAGATGCTTCTGATCAGAAATATCTTTCTGCTGGATCGCTGCAAATGGCCACCTGAATAGTCTCTTAAAAGGAAGACAACTAACCTTGAGGACAATTCCTCCAGGCTTCAGAAGGTGGCAGTATTACTACATGAAAGAAGCCTAAAGCCTACGATATAGTCCATGACCACATTGCTGAAATAAACATGTTTAATTCCCAAAGAAACATATATTTTATCCAGTGGCATAATTTACTTATAACATTAAAACTCAAACATGGAGCAATTTGTAGCAATAACCATGATTATGCTGTTAGTGGCCCAAATGCCACTGTCTAGATTAGGCTAAATGATACCTAGCACCAAAGAGCTTCTATGATTTATTTTTTATGATCATGGGTAGAACTTGCATGCTTAAAAGGCTCACCAGAAAACTGCCTTCAATAAATAAAAATGGATGAAATGTGGAAAGAATCTCATATTATTGTTGAGAGAGATATAATTGTAAAATCTTGTCATAGAATGAGGTAAATTTTAAATCTCACAGACACTTTCAAAAAACAGGTAAATATTTTGAGCTTTTCTAATATGTTTTGGATTTTAAAATATTTTTCTGTAAGCAAATAACTCACTTTATAAATTAAAATTTATCTAAACTGTTTTGTCCATTGTGTGTACTGAAATGTCAGAACAAAATAAAGGCTTTTCAATACACGTAATGCATGAAAATTGACTATTTCAGCTTTTTCTCAAAATATGTGGTAAATATAATTCTGCTGATAAGTGTTAAGACTAAAATATTCTATTTGAATTTTCAATAATTTGCTTTTGGAGAGTTCTGGCCTAATAAGTACTTCTCTCTGGAAACTACATGATATTATAAATCTTTTTAGCTGTTATCATTCTTCAAATTGAAATTGTTACACATAACCAAAGACAAAAGGAGTGTAAACTATACTAATTAAAGTTGGAAAAAAGGGATATAAGCTGTACTGACTAAAGTTGAAAAGGATATTCCAATGAACACAAATTTTACCACTTACTACAATAAGGTCAGATTGAAGTCAGCATTTTCATCTGTGCCTTAATGGATGTTGCATAATTGCTATAATGTTTTACTGAGCCTTTAGATAAATTTGATACATGCGCAGTACCAATCAACAATAAGGTATTACTAGAAAGAAACAGGAAGATCTTCAGCCTCTACTTTACTTCCCAGAGAGACTGAAGCCCTTCCGAGGACTATGCCGACATGAACATCACTCTAGCAAAGGCACTGGGCACATCCTGTGCATGCTGTGGCTTGTTGACATGAACCAGGGCAGGCAGACACCAATAATACATGAAGTGCGGTTCAGAGGCAATTAGGATCAGTTGTCAAGGCCAGGCCATTAATGAAAGAACATGTCAGAGGAGCTGGCGACTTCAATGGTTGAGGGCAAGAAGGCGATTTAGTGTGACAGATCGAGTCCTTCCAATGTCCTCAGTGGTACATGCTAATACCAGCCTTAACAACCTTTTGTGGCAGTGTATAATGTGACTAACATGGACTTTGATTCAGCAAAATGACTGCTGCCACTGTTAGTCTGTCTCATTTTGAACAACAGTAAAAGCATTGCTACAAGTAATTACCCACTTCTGTCCCTCCCTCTGCCATTTAAAACACAGCCCTTTGTGCATGCCATAGTTGTATTATCAGAGGGGTGGGTGTGTTTATCACTTTTGGTTTATATGATTTTTTTGTCAGTATATATAATCTAATTACAATGAATTTGGGGAGGTAAAATAAATAATTAAACCCATCCTATTCTCATGTAGTTTAATCTCAACAAAAATCAAATTTGTCTAAAATAATGTCCACCATATAAATTACTAAGCAGTAAGATGGTAAGCAGTCTACCTAGCTCCAAAATGAGGAGAAAATTAATCTAATCCTCAAAGAAGTGAAAGTAGAGTATTACAGTAAATCATCCCATTGCTACTTAAAAAAACAAAAACAAGTGTTTGTAATTTGATAATAATTTAAAATAAAAACATGCCTATAACCTGACAATCAATAATAAGAAGGGAAAATATATTAAACATTAGTTAACAACCCAAGTAAATTATAACAAAGGAAGTATGATTAGGACACAGTTCATCCTATAAATTTCTAAATTTTGATATAGCTCTACAGCACCACACTCTTAAATTGTCTTTATGTATGTAGGCATGTTATTTGTTACTGTTGGGCTTTTATTTCCCCTTTTGTTTTTTCTTTAGTTGGAGAAGATATTATTATGAAAGTAGAAATTAATTTAAAGGAAAAATGGCTTCCATTTTCTTATAATCTGTAAATATTCTTACCCTACTTCCAATTTTCCAGGACTTATTCCTAACACTTCAGTTACAAAAGATGATATTGCAATATCTTAGCACTTAAAACAGATAGCTTAGCCTTGTCTCCTTATAGATGACAATGTAGATATGAAGAATGGTGTTTTGGTAGAGATTAATGGGAATCATGGTGTCAGGGTGGAATCATGGTGTTAGGGTGGTTCCTTTATTTATTTATATATATTCCCCCTCTGGGTCTTATTTTCCTTCTCTTTTGAGGCAATCTTTATGTCTTTATTTCCTCCACTATATAGCATTGTTCTCTTCTTTCATTATTTTGTTTGCTCTTTTTTTTCTTTTCTGAACTTGGCCCCAGATACTCCTTTTCCCAATGCATGATTTATTACTAGCTTTCTTGCTTAAGTATGAACACTTTTATTTCCTTTTTTCATGAGAGTTTTCAATTCCTAAAAGAAGTACTAGTGTGTGTGTGTGTGTGTGTGTGTATATATATATATATATTATATATATATAATTAGCACAAATATCTAAATGTTCATGCAACCTCAAAACACATTTTCATAAATAATTGTTTTGATAAATAGTATTTAGGAAAAAAGATATCATGTTTAAAAAACATTCTTTACAGTTGTATCCAAAGTAAACACAATCTAGATACCTGGCAATATTAGTAAGCTATATAACACTTAAAAATAAATTACAAATATAAATTATTTACCTGGTCCTAACTGAAAATGAACATATCTCCGTGTAGACAGAAGTTTAATAGATCGATGATCTGCTCTTGATCAATCTACAAGACTTAAGGTTAGCCCTCCAAGTCTAGAGTTCTTGTGACACATTACAGTATTTCTGCACTTCCACACGAGAAGATTTGATGCCTGTTTTTTTTAAGTATTGAGGACTGTTATGACAGTAGAACTGGTTCAGTTGATGGCAGGGAGTAGTCTTCATTATTTTTCTCAGGCTTCTACCCTTCATTTACAGAAATGGGCTAACTGGGCTAAAAGTTAATAGTGGAAAGTTTGTTATTACTCTGTCCATTGGTAGGATCAGGACTTTAGAGATCACTGAAATAAAAAAGATTTTATTTATTCATTTGGATAATAAAAATTCAAATTAATTAAAAGGAAATCCTGGGAAACTTCCTTCTTTTTAAGCATATATTTTTCTGAAGTGTGCAATTGTTGAGATGGCCCTTTGACACTGTGTCCAGTCTCTCCCCCTCTTTGAAAATCTGGCATTCCTCATCTGTCATAACCTGTTTACTTCAGCCTAACATTTTAAAGGTATTATTTTGCCTCTAAATACTTACTCCTAGAAGGTTTGTTTTCTTTTATAAGCATAATTATATCTAGTTTCTTCAATCATTACCTCATATTTTAATAATATGTTGCCATTTGGATGCAGCTATAACCATAATAATGAACACAGAGTTCAAAGATCACTAGATATATAGATGGCATGAACCATTAGCAAGAAATATTCTACACTATAGGGATCACACATTAGAAAACTCTGAAATTCACTATAGAATTTGCTACTCTGATTAAGGCATCTTTCTGTGTAATTAACATAAATCTCTTTATAAAACATGCTACTTTCAATAACAAATAGGGACATTTTACAGAAAAAATCAAGAATAGGACACAAATAAAATTATAATATGAATAATTTAGTTATTTCCTCATATCTCATAATGACATTGTGCAGCTATAATGGAGCTAAACCAGAACTATTCACTTAAAAAATAGGCTTATCTCCTTTTCCTATATGCCATTTAAATTCATATCATCACTTCCACACAAAAACATGTAATTATTTCTAATTGGTTCCAACACCGAAGAAGAGCAATGAAATTTGTGGTTTCTGTCTTTTATGTGTGTTAAGCCTTTCTGGCCACAAGGGCACCATTTAGTAAATGACTTCCTCCAAAATCCTGACCAATGTCCTCTTGGCCTGAAGGAATTAAGGCGGTAGTAAGAGGTGAGTCACCAAATTCCTTTGTGACAGAAAGAAGAAATTCAGTGATTTCTCAAAGGTTTCCTACTCTGCAATGAATGATGATCCAGTGAGGGGAAATAAAATCACTTCTCACATTCAGGTCTTAACAAAACAAATGAAGATTATGCACTATAAATGTATAGAGGGGGTGGGTGCAAAAGGAATGTAATGGTGCTCCTGACTGGTACGAAATTAATATGGAAACAATGTAATCTTCCCTAGTAGTGATTCTTCAACTTTGTTTTGATTGTCCAAGATGACCTAATTATATATCACTATTTTACAATATATGTCTAGCATGACACCTATGAGTATAAGGGGAGAGAGCACAGTCCCCATAAAATCTTTGGCATTCTAACCTAGATTCAGTCCTACTTGGTGGGGAGAGGGCCCCAAATCTCAGCAAGTCCAGTGGTTTTCTCTAACTTTAACTCTGTGCTTTCCCAATTAACTGTTTTTGGGTCTTTGGCCTGGCCATACTTCTCTAAGCACCCTGTTTACTGAATCTACTCTAATTAAAATATAGCCAATTACTTCCCTGCACCAAAATACTGCAATACTACTTCCTATCCTACTGACTACTGCCTTTTTCTTCATTTTATCTCCTTTCATCCCTCTCTCTACCTCTTCTTTCTTGGGTCTCTCTGTTCACTCAGACACTTTTGGAACTGTTACAGTTGTTATTTTCTTAGGACTAGCTTCTTGGAAAAGATACCCTTAAAGTGGCCTCACTTTTGCCCCTCTGCCTCAATTCCATCTCATACCCATCTTATGCCAACTTCTCCTATTAATAAAGTCTTGAAATAGTTTTTTGTTTGTTTGTTTTGGGGTTTTTTTGGTACCGTGGATCGAACTTGGGACCTTGCGCTTGTGGGGCAGGCGGTGGCACCACTGAGCTAAATCCTGGGCACCGAGGTTTTTTTATCTTTTAGGCAGTAGGTGCTTAGTATTGTCCCTTCAAGATTAGGTAGATCATGAAGATTGAGCTGTGGACTTTCAAAAGAAGCCCTATTAATTGCACTAAGAAACCCTCCTTGCAACTTCAACAGTTAGTTCCTTTCAGTTTTCTTTGTCTTGTTTTCTATATCAAATGTCTGAAGCTCTAATTTCAATAATTCATTAAATTTATCTTGGCTGAGCATCTACTATTTGGTATATATTGTGCCTGAAATACAATAACAAAAAGCAGACGTAGTCCCTTTTGAATCGAGCCTAAAGACACAAACTCAATAAAATAATCCCACAGATAAATAAAAACTGTAACTATGATATTTGGGCAAAGCTGAAAGGCAAGGTGTTATAAGAACATAGTCAGTGAAGCCAGAGTGTCAGGGAAGGTTTGCCTAAGAACGTGAGGCTTTTGCAGACTGGAAAGAAAAAAGCAGCTAGCTATTCTCCAGGTACAGGGTAAAGGTGTGAGCAAAAGTTTTGTTGCATGGTTAGTCCACAGGCTCAGTGATATGACCTCTCCTCACGGCCCCAATCTTCTTATCTATTGATACATACCCTACTTCAAGATTGAAAGGAAGAACCCAGAACTACTTTGCAGTTAGAGAGGTCACTCTTTCTAACCTAAGTTGCCACTATGCAGACAGATAACATCAAATTTATGATTACAAATTCCAAGTCGGTGTTAGGGCTGCCCAATCCTACTACATTCCCCTAGGATTTTAGCTTTCTAGTTCTCCTGACAAGCATTTTATGTCTCATTTTCTCTCAGCTGATGACATGGGTTCTTGTTTCATCTTCCCAGTACCAAATCTACAAACTGATAGGCCCATATACTGCTCTTTTCCTTCGATCACAACAGAACCATCTGGATCTTATTTAACACTAAGCACTCCATTTCATGTTGCCACCCATCTTGCCAACACAGACTTACAGTCTGAAGCCTCTTTCACTGTTCTGTTTGTTCATTTTTATACTCTTTAATGAATTGCAATGTTAACATTAAAATATGCTATAATGACTCCAAATTTAAAAAATAATCTTTTTTACTCCTTCTACCCAATTTTCTCTGTCAACTGTAATATTTTTGTTCCCCTTTTACAGTAAAACTCCTTCGAAAGAGGGTGCATATCCCCTGTCTCTTCTCTCACTTTCACTCCGAACAATATCTACCGGGGCTTATATCCACCAATTTCTTTCCAGGCTTGTTTAAGTTCTCAACAATAGTCACTTTGTCAAATCCTGAGGTCAGTTCTCTGTCTTTACCTTTTTCTATTCTCTTCCTCCTCTTTCATTCCTATTCCTCTTCTTATGCTCCTTCCCCTTGTACTGTGCTTCCTCCTCCTCCCTCTTCTGCCTAATTTACAAAGGAAAGAGGTTTATTTTGGCTCCTGGAGGCTAGAGGTCCAAGAACATCACACCAGGATCTGCTTAGCTTCTGGCGAGGGTCTCCTACTGCTTCATGACAGAGTCAGAAAGGGCACATAGGTGTGGGAGGAAGAAAAGGGCCCTTGCTTTATAATAGCCAGGTCTCCTGATAACTTATCAGTCCCTTCAGGGCAAGACCTCACTACTGTGAAGAAGGCATTAATCCATGGCTCCACCTCATACACAAACACTTCCCACTAGCCTAATACTGTCACATAGAGGAATTAAGCACCAACATGAGTTTTGATGGAGACAAACCATATTCAAGCCATCACATTTTCCTAGAAGTTTGCTCCTCTTCTCTTCTTCAGTATAACAGGTGGCTTTATTATTGTCCAAGCGAGCCAACTTATAATATACAAGTCATTCCCATTACCTACTTCTTTTTTTCCCTTCTCCTTCATTCCCAAAATACTTTCTTCACATGTAAGATTTCATAATTTAATAAAAAATCTCTAACTATGATCATCTACATGAGATTATCTGATCTCATTAAAAGTGTTATGGAACCTGATAATTCTCCTCTACATCCCTTTATTTTTTTCTTTATAGGTGATTTTATTTAGTCCTCAAATTTTAATTGTCATCTATATGCTGTGGGTTCAATTTTATTTCTAAAGTCTTAATGTCTCCCTTTAGCTCTAGAGTCATATAATAATCTAACTACACACAACTGCTATCTACCAGATACAATGAACATAACCTGGCCCTGCCACACCCTCCTCCCAAAGAAAATTGGATATCGCCTAATCCCAACAAAACTGCTCCCTCTCTGCTCTTCCCCATCTCAATTTATAAGACTACTATTCATCCCAAAGTATAAATAATTTAAAGAGCAAAATGAAATACAGATGATAGGAAACAGGGAGGTAAGACCTTTGGCAGATGGGAAGAAGATCTAGGGATGGACAGAGAAGGGACAAAAAGGAGTAGAAGGGGAAATAAAAAGGATTGAGATGCAATATTTATATTTACCAACTTCCCATGATGAATATATTAATTATGTGTCTCAAATATATACTGATAAAAACATTTGATTTGATTTGATTTGATGGCAAAGGGCTACGTATCATCCTCAATTCTACTATTCCCACACTAATAATTAGCAAACTGTTAACTCTTATTCTAAATATGTGCATATCTATGCCCTTTTATCTCTTATCACTGCTTCCTACCTCTCTCTTCTTTATCTCGGAGAACTTCTCTTCCAAACTCATGGTGCTCCCTACCCCCTAGCTTTTTCCTTCTCAGTTCTTCACATAGCTACTACTCCTTGAGGAAAAGACTGCCCTGACTCTCTCATTTAAAAATGGATCTCTGTCCGGTTATTCTCAACTTATGCATCTGCATTTATTTTCTTCATAGTACTTAGCAGAATCTTAAATGATTCTAGATAGTATATTTAGTGTCTGCCTCTTTTCTAGACCTAGACCTTTTCTAGGTCTAAACTTTATAAGCCCAATGCTGTATGTTCAGGTCCTAGTACATAGCTGAATAAATGAATGGGCTAGCAAAGGAACAAAGGAGTTAATACAATCAAATGTAGGTTTAAAAAAATCACCCTGGCTGGAAGCCAGAGCTGATACCAAGAGTCCCAAAAGAAAGCTGCTGGAGCAGTTGGGTGAGTGAATGTGGGAGCTTGCATTAGCACTGTGAGGGCTCAGATGATGAGAAGCAAATGGATTTCATAAATATTTAGGAAGAAAATTATTTGTCTTACCGCAATTTGATTTCTCTTGATATATTCATGAAGAGATGGTAAATGAAAGGGAGACATAAAAGGCTACTTCTCTGAGGAATATCAGATCTAGACTATTGTTATCAATTTGTGAGTCATTTGTGTATACCTAGGTGGCAACAGTTCATCATGTGTGCGGACAAGTTTATCTAGGAGGAAAATATAGCATAACAAAAGGGACTTAGGGATGAACTCACAGAAGGAACAAAGTATAAGTCAGTTAGGAAGAGAGAGTGAAAGAGAGTGAGAGAGACTCACAGAAGGTGAAAATAAGTTGAAGAGAGAGAAGAGGAGGAGGAGGGGAAAACACGAAAGGAAAGAACAAGGAGAAGGAGAGGAAGAGGAAATGGCCTATGAGATGAGGAAATATGAATACAAGCTCAGTGCCTGGCATCCTGCTTCCCTCTTCTTCATCCTCCTGCCTGCTCTTAGCCAATGACTCACTAGCTGGCTTAGCTTTGTGCCTGGGCTGGTGCCAGGTTCTGCTTTTGCGCTGTCCACAGTGAGTTTTAGTGTTCATCAATGCTATTTTTAGCTTATGTCCCTGAATGCTGACTTGTTTCATCTTTCCTGTACCAGTGCTGGTCTTCAAATACCAAAAATATTCTCCTAACTACACAGCACGACCCACCCTACTACATATAAAGCAGCATAGTCTAGTGGAGTACTGAGCCAGAATATGTGGATTCAGATTTTGGTTCTGCCACTTCTTGTTATGTATCATTTTTGTGCTGTGTTTGTACCATCTATAAAAAAGAGAATAAAAACAGCATCTATCTCATAGGTCTTATATGAGAAGTAGAAATTTTGTACACCACTTACAATACTGCAGGTGCCTAATAGTATTTGTTCAATAAATGTTAGCTTTATTAAGCTATTTGTCAAAGGCTCTGACAAAGGTAGCTTCAGATCATCATTGCTGGTTTAGAACTAGAGACAGTAAGTAGGTGTTGGAGTGAAGAAGATCAGGTAGGTCTCTGAAAAGACGACCTGAATGAAAAAGAAACCAGACACGTAGAGGCAACAGCAAGTGAGAACAAGCTTGGTATCCTGAATGAATAGAAATAACACGTGGTGTGTATAACACAAAAGGAGGGAATGATAGAAGAGGCAGACAAGGGTTGTATCATGTACTGCTCAGAGGCCACAGTAAGAAGCTTAGATTTTATTTTAAATTTAGTGGAAGCTACTGAATTATGTGATCATTTTGAGTACTGTGTGAAGAATAAAGTATGGCTGATAGGACAAGAGGAGAAGTGGGGAGACCAGGTAACATGACTATTATAAAACCATGGAGAAGAAGGAGGGAAGCTTAGATTATGATTGTACAGGAAATGAAAAGCAGCAGGTAGGCTGCAATGGGTTCTAGGAGTAGAAGTGGCATGATCTATTGATAGATACAGTGAACAAAAGAGGGAATATGAAAAATCCTTAGGTTTTTTGGCTTGAGCAAGTGGGTGGATATTTATGCTGTTTCCTGAGATGGAGAAATAAATGGGTCTGACAGATGGGTGGGAATTAAGTCACCTTAATAAACTATCATGTTGTAAATTGTCTTTCACTTCAGGATATTTCCCACATAGTTCTGGTAACTGTTTCCTCAGGTTAGTACTAAGGGCTGGGGCTCTCAAACATTCTTTGCAACATTTGGAAAATAAAGAATCCCCTTCAGCATGATCTCTTGTACCCCCATGGGGTCACAGACACACATGGCACCATCATTATGCTGGGTCTTGAACTTTTACTCAACTACTCTATCTGCCTTCTAGCAGATAGAGGTTCAAAAAGTTTCTCTCATCTTTGCTTAGGATATGAGAAAAACATTATTTCCAAGTCTTATAACTGAACGACTGCACTGAAGTACCTCAAATTATTTTTTGACTTGAGCAATATTAAAAAGGTTTCATTTCAAAGAAGAGTCATATAAATCAAGAATCAAGAATGTTTTTCAACTTAATACTAAACCACATAATTTTAGATAGTACTATGTAGGTTTAAAGACATTTATGAAAATATGATTTACTAAAATATTCCTCCTAATATTTTTTGACCACATATTTTAATAGAGGACTATGTATGTTGTCTGGGATTCTTATAAAAATGAAAAAAACACTATGGATAATTATAAGCAAATACTATGTCTGTCTAGGTATATGGTAATCTAAGCCCACTCCATTTGTAAAACATGATGTTTTAAGAATGAAAGCTCAGACAATATCTGGCTCTACTTAGCTAAAATAGATAATAACATATAAAGAATGAGATAAAAGAAAAAATCAGGAATTCTGTGTTTTGCTAAATTCCCATTCTCTTGTTTTTCATTTAATTGATTTAAATACATAATTACTGAAGAAGTTTTGAAGTCAGATTGTTAAGTTACTTGTGGTACAAATCCAGATAAAATTCTCGCTTCACTATATAAATCTAGGTCTTATATTTGGGTTTTAAAAATATAGATAAGATATCATAAATCTATTATCTACACATTAAAAGAAAAATTAAATGAGTTTCCAAGTACTAAAATTATAAAATTATAAAGATAAACCCTATATACAATATTTGGTATAGTTAATACATAGTATATTATAGGTACATTAAAATATATACCTGCAAATGGAATATCACATATATAGAACAAAATCGTCATATCTAGAACTAAGTCAAATCAGCTGAATATCACATCTTTAGTAACAAAAGGAAAAAGGTTCCCCCCTAATGTAAATAGATACTTGTGGATGTTTATTTTCTCATTTTCAGTTATCATTTCCAAAGTATGCTGTATTTTCTGTGTAACCCATTTTTCATCTGCCCAATTACTAGCAATCTCTTTTCTACTATCAAAAATGATCATGTGTTTCTTTATTGTAGTAGATAAAACATCCTTTCATTGTTTCAGCTCACAAGCTGTGAAGATCCTACCCACTGTTCTTGCCTCCAGCACTTCACATTATTGGTGTATTATTTCATGCATGCCCTACTCTTTTATCAATTGCTTTTGAAGTAATGTTAATAGACTAGAAAATTGAGACATTTATGAAGTATAGGCAGTGTTTATGAAAAAATCCATAAAATATGACACAGGCAAGACAAGATAAAAGCAGCATTTTAATAGATTATGGCAAAGAGATCCTGTCAGAGTTGACAACTGACTCCTTTGAGATCACTAATTTTTATGGGATTAATTCTGTGGTATAAAAAATGAAGTTAAATGTCCTAATTAATCTGTAAATAGCACACCCACAATTAAACCTTGTGGCCCCTTCTTGGATTGGAGCTGCAATGATTTTGAAAAGTAATTATCTCATATACATAATGAAGAAGGTTTCTCTTTTTTTTCTTTTCTTTTATTCCTTGTGGCATTTCAGCTAAATATCCACCTGGATTCAAATTTGAATAACAGTCTTTAGTCCACAGTTTGGTGTGGAGCCATATTGACAATCATAAATTATGGTTTATATATGTAAAAATAAAATTTGAGGAAATAGTGTAGGAGTGGGGTGATAGAGGGAAGCTAGAGTTTCTCTATCTCAGTGTAACTCTTCTTTGTTGTACAATTTATAGCACCAAGAAAATGGTGACGGTAATGATGACGAAGGTGAGGCTCTGTCTTCAGGTGAAGGAGTTAAGTCTGTCATTCAGGAGCTAGAATATTAAGCACTACTTGGCTTTTCCATCATTATGCTATGGTAGGGTGCTTAAGAAACACTGTCTTCATTCCTTTTTTCCTTCTTTCTATCTTTAATAATTTGAATTTAATAACACTTTCTGTAAGTGTTATCTGTAAGTAATCAGGTAGGTGGAAAAAATACAAGTTAAAAATAAATAGTTTAGGATATTTTCCTAAGAGTAGATGTTGATAACAATCTTTAGGATTCATATTCATTATTTTATCTGATCCTGACAGAAGCTCCAAAGACAAGGATTAATGTTCCACCTTGTGGAAAATAAAGAAACTGGGATTCAAATATGTTTAAAAAGTTATCCAAATCTTACAGATGATCCTTGTCTTAAAATGAGTTTAAGTCTTTTTTTTTTTTTTTTTTTGTACCAGGGATCGAACTCGGGTCCTTGCACTTTCGGGGCTGGCAGCAGAACCATTGAGCTAAAGCCTAGCCTGAGTTTAAGTCTTGATAAATTCATAGTAAGTTTGGAAATGCATTTAATACACACAATATACTGAACAACATAGTTTAGCAACATGGTATCCTGTAGAGGATCAGTTGTTGCCCCTCATTATCTTCCTGACTGGGAGTTGTGGCTGATTGCTGCTGTCCAGCACCACGAGAGTATCATATTGCATATCCTTAGCCTGGGAAAAGATAAAAATTCAAACTTAAAAGTATAGTTTCTGCTGCAGGTGGATAGCTTCTGCACCATTGTAAAGTCAAAAGATGATGAGTAGAATGACTGAAAGTTTGAGATTCTCTGTATATAGTAGGAGATAGTTCAGATTCTGGAAGGTAGACTTCCCGATTTCAAATTCAATACATTTTTCATTATAAGAATACTCTGAGATTATTTTTTGGAATCAGAAATAATCTAGTGATAAAGTATAATATTCTATCTATTTTGGTGAAGAGTAATTATTCAAATCAGTGAGCTCTTAGGTTAAAAAACCAGAACAAAAGAGGGATTAGTCATATATTACTGTTTTTTGTTACAATAAGGAAATACCTGAGGCTGAGTTTGGAGGCTAAAAGTACAAAAGTGCCACTCTAAGGACCAACCTTGCAAAAGACGAATGCTCGAGGGACAAACCACATCCTAACCACAGCCAGTGACTACTTGCTACTCATTTAAATATTCTGGTTTTGGAGGATTGGCAACACACTCATATTTTTAAAAGAAGGATACTTATTTTCTTCACTGGATCCCAAGAAAAAGTAGGATTATGAAAATTAATTATATATTCACTTGAATTTTATGGCCCTGGTAAAAAGTAAGCTGAAGTTATATTCTGAAGATAATACTACAGCAAAATTTACATAATACTACTGTGTTTTAGAAAAAGACCTCAAGTTGCCACTACCTGGCAAAGTACCACCTATATTAAGAAAATAAATAGGTTTTCAGATGAATAATATGTTTTCTGATGCTCATAGTCTCATATAAACAGTTCAAATATTTAGAATTAACTGATCAATTGATGTGGTTAATTTGATTAAAAAGTATATTTACCTGCTTAAATAACTGGTTTATAAGCCAGCTAAAATTTCTCACATTTCACAAGGAAATGGTGACTTGAGATCATAAACAAATTATGTTTCAGATTCCTAATTCTATATGTGCTGCCGAAGCAAGCACTCAGATTCCTAATTCTAAATCCAAGTTCCCAATCCAATAAATTACCTTTCCTTACTTTATCAGACTCTTATTCAGTCAAAACCTTGAGAATACACATTCTAAGATTTTAGAATATCCCGTGATGGAACATCATTTCAACAAGTGAAACATTTAAGAACAGAAAGGCCTAGTCGTATAAAGAAGACTGCGAAGAGAAGTCCTAAACTGACAGAAAGAGAAAATAATAAATGGCACCTTTTTCATCTCTAAACTCTCTAATTCCAAGAAAACACCCTAAAGCCTTTGCCTTGGGTAAAAAATATTTGAAATGCCAAATCTGGTTATCGATTCATCTCTAAGTGTGTTGGGAAGGATTACTATAGTTAAGTATATTCTAAGCCTGTTTATACCCAGCGTTACTCCTGATGTTCCAATAAGAGTGCCTATTTTTATTTTTGAAGTGACACCAACTTGAGAAAAAAGGAAAAAAGTGTGGTTAAGTCATTCTTCAAAGCTTTTCTCTATGAAGCTATTTTGATGGTTTTTAAAACTAGCAAAAAGCAAGTGGAAGCTAAATTAGTCACTTTCACATTCTCTCAATACAAATAACAAATGAATGTGATGCACTTACAAAGATTGATTATCAAATTTGTAATTCTGCTTATTTTATACTGTAACTATGTCCTAGAATTGAAAATAGAGAGAACTAGTCACAGAGGGGCACATTTAATATCATTGTTTTCATATCTTCATGTGAGAGCAAATAGGGAAATCTCTTTATATGGCATGGTGGATACACCACGGAATTTCCACGTGACCAAATCCTGTACTCAGTAATGTTACATAGATGTGCATGAGGGTTTTAAAGTCCTTAATCATATTTATTGAATAAACAACTGAATACTTTCAGTCAGGTAGCATGCTGTTGATTCTGTGATATATAATGCTTCATTTTTAAATATCTTTAAAGGGTGCACATTAATTCTTTATGCAATGTCTCCAAATCATTCCTAGTAACAGTCCTTACACTCACAAAGTGCTCAATATCATTTACTAGAAAACAATATCTACAGTCTTTAAAAATATAGAACTAATTTGCATGACTTTAACCATAGACCCATGGTTATGTTTTTATTTTCTGATTACTCTCATGACTCAAACCATATAAGGTTTTAATTTTAGATTACTTACATAAACATTTGTTTGCCTCTTCAGAAAGTTCATAATTGACTTGAAATCTACCATCTCTCCACTTGCCACAAAATCACCTGTGCAAATGTTTGAGGAAATTTGAGGCAAATATAGAGGAAATTACCGATTGTTAGTTATTGTGCTTAGACCATTTTAAAACTTACTGAAGATTTCACATCAATAGAATTCTATACATATTTCTAACAAAGATAAGTTACAATTTAATTTTCAACCTTATAGAAAATTCTGTTCCTTTTTTACAGCTATCATTGAGGAGACACAAAGTAAAATTATAATAAAACAGAAATTTATTAAACACCACGAAGGAAAAGAAACACACAAATAGTCAAGACCTCAAGTCAACACGATAAATCAAGTCTTGTAATTTTTTAATGTTTCATCTGTTATCTTGTATTTGGTAATGGTATTGGTAGAACAGTAAGCCTTTAAAATCTGTGCACTTTGGATCACCTTAAACCAGCTGGTTCCTTTCCAAAGTGCTCATCTTTTGTTATTAGTATGTTCTGACCTTAAGACAGCACTGTGCTTTCTGCAGCCAGGATATCCTTTTCAAGAGTGTCAGACAGCCTCAAATGATTGATGTGCTAGGATGGTGCTCTGGTATTTTTCTTTTTAGTCCATCTCTAGTAAATCTAGAGGTCATTCTATAACACTTCTAATTAGATCTACTCTTATTAACTTCATCCATATTTTCTTGTTTTCCTTTCTCTTGTAAGTGGTTTGAAACTTATAATACAGTGTGTTACTAAAATAATTTTTACAATATTATGTATAAATAAAACATTTCCCACCATGGGAAACAATTCAAGCAGTGAACTTAATTGGTTCTCTTCCTTGCATTCATATTGCAAGACTGACACATGATTCTCGGGCCTACTGTGCAAAGTAGAAATTGTTTGCTACTTTCCCTTTACTTCTTTTTTTCTACTACAGTGGACCTTTGACTTACAAACTCAGTTCATTCAGGAGGGATGGTTGCAACTCAAGTTTGTCAATTGAAGGCTGAGGCTCCTCTACACAGCCTTCAAAGTCTCTCTCCTGTATACAGACACATCTCAGTGTCCTTAGAGAGACATTTTCCCAGGATTTCTTAATTAACCCCACACAGGAAAGGATGTTGTAATGTTCCTTCCTGAACTCTTTAAGGGTTAAACCTATATCTGAGACCAACTGGAAGCACACACTGCTGCCATTCGGGTTGTAACTCAAGACTTTGTTCATAAGTTAAAATTTAAATTTTGGTCATAACCCAAGTTTGTTTGTATGTTGGGCCAATTGTAACTTGAGAGTCCACTGTACTTCTTACTATGTGCATTAATCATCTTTTGGTCACTATAAAAAATATCTTAGGTCATCAACTTATATCTATCTCTATAACAAACAGCCAAGACTGCCAACTTTTAAAGGGAAAATGTTTATTTTGGCTTACAGTTTTAGAGATTCCAGTCCATGAAGCTCTGGGGGGCATCTGGATAGTAATGGCAGGAAGGGTATAGTAGAGTAAAACTGCTCATGTCTTGGCCAGGAAGCAAAAGAGCAGAAGAAAGGGCTAGGATCCCACGGTCCCCTTCAAGTGTATACCCTAAAGACTTCCCACTGGGCACCACCTCTTAAAGGTTTCACCCTGTCCCAGTAGAGCCGCCATGCAGACCAAGTCTTCAACATATGAGCCTTTGGTAACACTCAACATCCAGACTCTGGCACTATGTTTACTTAGGTAGATACTGCCCTACCTACTCTAAGGTCATGTTCTTTACTAAGCCAGGGTCTTTAACCACTTAAAGCCCAAGCAGAGAGTGGGTAGGCCTTTTTAGGCTTGCTTCTTTGCTACAAAGATGTTTTCACATCAACACAGACCTTCAGTCTCAGAGTATTAATTCTAAATATCCTGCTTTAACACAAATGGAATCATATTTCCCAATCTTTTGAGTTTGGTTTTGAGATTTTTGATCAATTATCCTTTTGGGGCCTCATAAAAACTCTGATTCTGAGGATCAGAACTGACTTTCTGGCTTCAACATTTTGCTTTGATTCTTAACTATATTTGGACTTTTCTTCCTAATAGGTTACCTCCTTCAGTAAACACGGAGACCATTATGGTTTCCAGAATTTTGTAACTATCTCAGTAGAGCCACCTGCAGAGAATATACCCTGTTCAAACTGTCTCCAAAAGTTAATCCCTGACTGGGGAAGGTCAAGGAGACTCAGTAGCTGCTACCGTGTTGCCATAGGCACCAAACTCATTTCAGAGCAAGAAGGGTTAGAGGAAATGGAGCATTCCGAGTTAAAGAAAGTTGGAAGAAATTTTGATGATTGTTTAAGGCTCTTCTAGTATGGCTGTTACCAGAACAATGATTAAAAAATAATTTCAAGTCATTTAAAAATTTTGCTTTAGTATATTTGAACTAAGTTTTGTATCCACAGATTTCTTATTAGTTGTAGGAAAAAGTCTGATAACCGTACAGTAGAAAAATTGGGTAATACTCTGCCTAAATTATTAAAATTAATATCACGATTGAGGAGAGATAGGCATAGAGTTCCTCCAGGTGTGACACGCAGAGAAGAACACAACTTTACTGACTTTATGTTTGGCATAGCATACTTAGCTTCAATGTACTCATTAAGAAACATCACACAAAACCCAAAGAGCTTTTTATTATTAAAATGGATTATTGTTTTGAAAAGGATCAGTGCTATATACAAAGACAAGAAAAATTTCAAAATGTTCCAGATTAAAGGAGACCAAAGACACTAAATGTAATGACTAATCCTAAATTGAGGTCGGTATTAGGGAAAAAATAATACTATGAAGGAAATGGTTGTGTCAAAAAACTAGAATACAGGTGAAAGATTAAAAATTCATCCATTTTACATTATTTATATGTAGGACAATATTCCTATATTTAGGAAATAGACACTAAAGTATATGGGAGTAAAGGGCTATGAAGCTAACATTCAAAGATTAAGAAAACATTGGTTCTTATGTACATGTTATGCATACACATTTTATATATATACACACACACACACAAACACCGATGTACACATACATCGACACGTGTAATAAGAGAGAGGAAAGAGTAGTATACTCATCTGATAGAGCAAATGTCAACAAGAGAGGAATATGGATAGAATATAGGTAGATCAACATCTTTTGTACTTATTTTATTCTGCTGCTTTTAAGTTTGAGATAACTGCAAAAAAAAAAATCCACAGAAATAAAGTGCTTTAGAATGTCAAAGTCTTCTTATAATTTATCACAAAAAAGTATGTGAGGTGGTTGACATGTTAACTAGGTTGATTTAGCTATTTTGTAATACAAACTTCTATTTTCCATATAAATATACAACTATTATATGTCAATTAAAGATAAAATTTTAAAACTTCTAAAACAAAAAGAGAGGGTGGGGAAGGCAAGAAACTTGTGCAGCAGATAGAAATCTCCTAAGTGCTTGGTAGTCCAAAAGAACAAGTAGGTACTTGGAAAACCCTCCACTGGCCAAGTAATTCCTACTGAGATTATATCATGATGTTCAGAGAAAATTCTTTCTTCTTCATATGCCATAAACATTAGAAGTTGATATATATATTGTATTTTAATGAGACATACATAAAAATGACTATTAATGCTTAGTTATTTGATATTACTACACACAAACATAATAAATGTAATTTGACTGTAACAATAAAATGACCATCTCTATGTATAGAGTTAATATGTGTTTATCTGAAAGTTAACAGATAAAGAGATACTGCCAAGACAAACAAGGCAAATGAGAATGGACATTCAAAGTACATTATTGTGTTATTGGAACATCTGGTATCAACACTGTCAAGTTTACATATGTTTCAAACACTTATTTATGTAACAATCAAACGCTAAGCATTCCAGCTGCTCTTGTAAACTTTTTATGAACTGAAGTCATATGCATAAGCTCAGCTTAATATACTTTACAGAGGAAAGAGTGTGAGGAAACTATTAACTCTCAGAGGTATGATTGTGGTTCAGCTTTCTGTCAGTGTTATGAACTTGGGACTCATGTGAGAGCTGAGCTGCTGGCCCATGTTAGATTCATTTCATTATAGCAAATAGAATCAGAAATATCTAACAAATAGGTCATGGTCATCAGTTGGCAATTATCTTTTTAGGTCATAATTGACTATATTAGGAAAATAATGGTATGAAGGGGAAAATGGAGTAATGGTGTGATGAAAAGTCATTAAGAAAATGGACATTTAATATTAAAGTGAAAAATATATTTTTCTCAACTCATCTCACAATGAACACAGGTAGACTGATTGTGATGATGCAAAAATTAGAAAAAGAACAAAAGAGGAAGTATTTTGGTTTGGCAACCATCTAATATTACACCAAATGAAAAGTGAAACTTGCTTCCTTAGAGACAGAATTAATAGAAATGGCTTTAAACCCAGGTTTCAAAATCAAAAGGCAGGAACAGAGGGCAGTAAGCACTTTTATATGCTATTTTTCCCTTCTACTGACAAAAGAAAGCAGATGCACATATTTCCCCCAAATTTGCCTAATTGTTGTTTTAATGTAATTTCTAGGGTATAAAATGTTACAAAATGGAACTTTATTTTATGAACAGAAGATTTAATCTAAGTGATTTTTTTGAGAAACGTAAAATTCCTTTCTACCCTTAATCTAACTGGAAGGATTCTGAATGTTGCCTTAGAATTAACCAGATGTTTCAGAGTGATTGGTTGATCTTGCAGTAATATATGTAATCTGTGGGATCCTACTGCATGTACTTTTAAGCTATCACCACTTTACCTGTGCCAACAGTTGCAATCATAAATCTTGGGTCTAAGAAAAATTTCCAGGATTGCCCTATGTCATAGGAGATTTACCACAGCAATTTAGAACCTTAGATGTACATTTGAATCACCTGGAGAACTGTTAAAAAATTGCAAATGGAAAGGAGACTAAGAGACGAAGTAGGGAGGGAGAGGAGAGGAAGGGGATAAAAAAAGAATTAAAATGTGTTATGCGCATGTACCAATTCCCCACAGTAAATGTAATCATTACATACTGCAAACATGGACTAATAAAAATATGCAGTGAAAATATTGTGAACCCAGGCCCCATTCCAGACCAATTAAATCAGAATAAAAGTCAGGCACTAGATGCTCCCCATTCTGTCTTTCAGCTGGACTTTGCAAAGTTTAGAGTTGTAATTATAATGGCTCTGACTATTTACACTCTGCCTTTTCTGACATCTTGACAACAGTTTCAGCACTTGTAAGTGACAATCCGTGGCTCAGCATTCTAGCCTTCCACACACTATCTTTCCCCATTTTAACTGAGGAAAGAGGGAATAAGATAAAATTTGATTTTTTTTTCACTTTTTACAGGTTATTAAAAAGCAGCAATTTTTGCATTCAAAACTACATGTTGCAATCATGAAAAAGAAGAAGGGGATACAATGTAGGTAGAAGCTTAAATCATAAGCAGGATGGGACATAACCATTTGAGAATATATTTGAAATAAATCTATTTGAAATAAATGTCCATATATTTCTGGGGAATAGTGTTGGCTGATAGAAGTTCAGCTTAAAAAAGAATGACTCTTAAGCCCTAGTCTGCCTAGGTAGTCAGCCTAGTCTGAGAGTAGCCTCAGTATAACTGCTAATAGAACCTTCTTTGACAGTTGGTTTACTGTTTAGATTATAAATTGTACTAAAAAGGGTTGGAGACTGCTTACTGAACAGAAAATTCAGTCCAAAAGTAAAGACAACATACATTAATTATACATAGTATGTACCTAATATTAGTTACTATATGATTATTATAATTTTTAATTCACACAAGCTTTAAAGATAATCTGTACCAAACAAACAAAAACAAAAATGCACAACCTCAGATTTCATCTGAATCTTGGCAATTGAAGATTTTTTTTTTCTACAGCCTCACAAGTGGTTTTGTAGTGTCATCTCCAAAAATAGATGGCAGTCTTCATACTTTTTTTGTGCAAAAATAGAATTCAAGATAATTACACAAAGATTTGTCTTCAAACTGTCAGAGAAGTTTGCATATTATAAAACCAGTGTTTTAGTCATGTCTAGATAAATGCCCTTATGATTATTAATTCAAATTTAGTAATTTTTGTTCAATGCTTTGAGACATGAAAATGTGTTTGTGCGTGCACACAAGTGAGTGTGTGAGCACAGGAGCGAGAACAGGAATGACATTTAGATCTGCTTTAAGTATAGCTATCTGAAACGTTCTCTTGTTTTGACTTATTCCAGAAGGAAAACTTAAAACAATGAGTAAATGAGTATAAGTTACAAAGAGGCATATTTTAGCTCAACATAAGGATTTTTAAAATAGAGTTGTCCAACAGAATGGATTGTTTCAGGAAATGATGAGCTCCTTTTCTGAAGATATCCAAATTGAGACCGGATGAGCATATGCCAAGGATGCTGCAGGAAACATTTCTGTACTGTGTGGGAGGTTAGCCAATAGAAGATGATGTCTTCAGTTCCTTCCAACGTTAAATTTTATAATTTTATGACTATTCCAAACAGGAATGACTGCTTTAATGACACACAGCCTGAAGTCTGGTTAAGAAAATGAAAGCAACAACAACTAAAACACAATTTTCCTACTGAAGAATTAGAGATTATTTGCTGAATTATTTAATTGTACAAAACAAGAGGATAAGAAGCTAGGCAGAAAGCCAGTGAAGGGCTGAGCGAAGTTTCTCAGTCTCACAGAGAAAAAAACTAGAGTCCTAAAGAGATAAAATCTAGAGTTCACAAATTTCCAAAGAGGAGGAATCCTGACAAAATTTTACAGAATCTCAATTGGGAATCCAGCTTCCACATACTAGTAACACAGAGATAAATGAGGGAGTTAATTGAGCTTTACAAGATCTGTAATGGAGTTTCAGAATTAGAAAAAGGTAAACTGACAATGCTGTATTTGCTAACAAGATTCATAAAGAATAGTGATACTATCTAGAGTCACTACAGTTTAACAAAGACAGTACTTAGCATTAATAAAAATAGATATAAAATATATGACTCAAAACAGGATAGAAAAAAAATTTCCACAGATTCATAGATGACTACTTTATTGGAATTATCCAATTGGGTAGGAAGAGCTATGATTAATATGTTACAAATAAGAGATATAGTGAAGAAACTAAAGAACTAGAATATGTAAGAAATAAAAAGAATCCAATAAAAATTTTAGAATTTAAAAAATGCAAGAACTGAAATTTAAAATTCAAGTGATTTCAACTGAATATTAGAAGCTACAGTGAGAATTTTGACATTAAGAGCTAATGTGATCTGGAAGAAACGTCAGAAGATATATGTGCTAAAATTCGATGAATAAAAGGGATATAAGTACAAAGAGATTCTGGCTTCAATATGGGACTATTGCAAAGGTATGTCTAACTGAAGGTATACCAGGAGGTACAAGAGAGAAAAAAATAGGACACAAACAATTGAAGAAGGTAAAGAATATCCGAAGAGAAAGATACTGAGGCAAAAGAAACCACACCTGATTATATCACAGTAAAACTGATGACAAGCAAAGACAATAAAAAAAGGTGAAAATAGCTAAAAGGCAAAATATATTACCTTCAAAGGTTTAGAAGGTATAGAAATAAGAATTATGGTTGACTTAATAGAGATAAAAAAAAGACAATGGAATGTTATTTTTTAAGCTATTGAAAGAAAACTGCCTTCCTAGAATTTTACTCCTAGCAAAAAAATTCTCCAAAAATGAAGATTAAAAAAATAATTTTCCAATAAACAAAAAGAAAGTAAAATTTTCACTGGTATATTCCCACAAAAATAAATAATAAAGTGAATTCTATTGTGCAAAGGAAAATGATTCCAAATGGAAAGACAGAGATTCAAGAAGGAATTAAATATGACAGTAAAAATGGGTATAGATATAAATGATTATGGGCTCTACAAAACAGTAATTATTATATCTTCTGGGGAATAAAACATGTAGGATTAAACTGATTGATAATAATATAAAGTATGGTAATAATAAAGAGTCAAAATATTCTAAGGCCCTAGCATTGTCAACAAAGTGTGAATATATGAAGTTATATTAGATTATAGGTCCTGACAGTAAGCTGTATTCATCAGGATATGTACCAAAATAGTGAAAGAATGTATAATTAACAAACCAATAAGGGTTGGAGAGAATAGAATAATGAAACATTTCTAATCTATTTGACTTTAAAATTTTTATTAGTACATGTTTACAGCTCCCTCCTCCATCTCTTGATCCTTTTCCCATTTGCAATAGATGTATCTAAACTAATTAATTTAATTTAATTTATTTTTTTAGTTCTTTTACGGTACATTTTAGGTATACAATTCATTTACATTTATCATTGGGTGCTTGTACCTGTACGTGATATATCTTGGTTCTTATTTTTTTCCCCATTACCTGTATGCCCTTCACCCCCTCCGCTCTTTCCTTTTTAGATAGATTTCATTTCCATTTTTTTTCTTTTCTCATAGTTTTTCCTTTCCTTCTTTTCCTTTTCTCTTCCCCTCCCTTCACTCCTTCATCTTTGGACATTTTTTCCTATTTCAAATTATCAATTATTCATTTTAATCATTTTAATCCTTGTTTACACTATCAGTTTCTCACATTATTCGGTATTTACACATGTGTGTCCTATTTATTTCACTTAAGAGTATGGCCTCGATATGCATTCATTTAGCTATAAATGACTCTACTTTTTTGTTCTTTATGGCTGAGTAGTACTCCATTTTATATAAAAACCACATTTTCTTTATCCAGTTTCCAGTTGATGGGCATTTGGCCTGCTTCCAAGCTTTAGCTATTACAAACTGTGCCACTACGAACACGGGTGCACATATATCACTGTGGTATGATTCTTTTAATTCTTTAGGGAAGATACCCAGCAGGGAAATAGCTGGGTCAAAGGGGACCTCCAGCCCTAGTTCTTTGAGGTATTTCCATACTGACTTCCACAGTGGCTGCACCAGTCTGCACTCGCACCAGCAATGGAGAAGGGTTCCTTTCTTCCCACAACCCCACCAGCATTTGTTATTTGTTGATTTCTTGATAGCAGCCATTCTTTCTGGGGTGAGGTGGAATCTCAGTGTTATTTTCATCTACATCTCTCAAATGATGGGTGATGTTGAACATTTTTTCATATATTTGTTTGCTGCTTTTAGTTCTTTGTCTGAGAAATGTCTGTTCATTTCAGATGCCCATTTTTGAATTGGGTCTTTGAACTTGGGAGGTCTGATTTTTTTCAATTCTTTATATATTCTAGATAGTAGTCCTTTGTCTGAGGTACAGCTGTTAAATTTTTTTCCTTGTAGGTCCTCTGTTAGCTCTGTTGGTGGTTTCTTTTGCAGTGCAGAAGCTTTTTAATAAGGTGAGATTCCAGTTGTTGATTCTTTCTGCTAATTCCTGTGCTACTGAGGTTTTGTTCATAAAGTCTTTTCCTATGGCAATATCTTCAAGAGCTCTACCTAACTTATCTTCCAGCAAGTTTAGTGTTTCTGTCTTAATATTTATATCTTCAATCCACTTCAATCTTAGTTTAGTGTATAGTGATAGGTATGGGTCTAGTTTTAATCTTTGGCAGGTTGAAATCCAGTTTTTCCAACACTATTTATTAAAGAAGTTGTCTTTCCTCCAGTGAGGGTGTTTGGCTCCTTTGTTGAATATGAGGTGGCTGAGTATGTCTGGAGTTGTTTCTGCATCTTCTAATCTATTCCACTGATCTTCAGGTCTGTTCTTTTTCCAGTACCATGCTGATTTTATCACAGTAACTTTGTAGTATAGTTTCAAGATGGGGATTTTGATACCTCCTGCCATGTCTCTGTTGCTTAGAGTTGCTTTTGCTATTCTAGGTCTCTTCTGGTTCCAAATGAATTTTTGGGTTGTTTTCACTAGTTCTGTGAAGTATATTGTTGGAATTTCAATTGGCATTGCATTGCATCTACATAGTGGTTTTGGAAGTATAGGCATTTTCACTATATTGGTTTTTCCTACCCAAGAGCAAGGGATGTCTTTACATTTTCTTGTATCCTCTTCCATTTCTTTTTTCAGAGTGCTGTAGTTTTCAGAGTAGAGGTCTTTTGCTGCCTTTGTTAGATTGATTCCTAGATATTTCATATTTTTGGATGCTATTGTAAAAGGAATTGTTTCCCTAATTTCTCTCTCAGTGAGTCTGTTATTTGTGTACAAGAAGGCTATTGTTTTTGAGTGTTGACCTTGTATCCAGCTACTCGACTGTGTCAATTAAGTCTAGAAGTCTTCCAGCAGAGTTTTTTGGGTCTATGTAAAGTATCATATCATCAGCAAATAATGACAGTTTAACTTCTTCCTTTCCTATCTTTATTCCTTTTATTTCTTTCTCTTTTCTAATTGCTGTGGCTAATGTTTCAAGAACAATATTAAACAGGAGTGGTGATAGTGGGCATCCTTGTCTTGTTCCTGATTTTAACATGAAAGTTCACAGGTTTTGACCATTTAATATGAGTTAGCTGTTGGTTTTTCATAGATATCCTAATCAAGGTGAGATAAAGACCTTCTATTCCAATTTTCTGTAGGGTTTTTATCATGAATGGGTGTTGGATTTTGTTGAATGCCTTTTCTGCATCTATTGAGATGATCATATGGTTTTTGTCCTTGACTCTGTTAATATGGTGTATTATATTTATTGATGTACGAATGTTGAACCATCCTTGCATCCCTGGGATAAATCCGACTTGGTCAGGGTGTATGATCTTCTTGATGACCCTCTGTATTCTGTTTGTCAGTATCTTGTTGAGGATTTTTGCATCTATGTTCATGAGGGAGATTGGCCTGTAGTTCTCTTTTTGGGTTGGGTCTTTCCCTGGTTTTGGAATCAAAGTAACACTTGCTTCCAGGAATGAATTTGGAAGTATTGCTTCCCTTTCAATTTTCTTGATGAGTTTAAACAGTAATGGCATTACTTCTTCTGTAAATGTCTTGTAAAATTCAGCAGTGAAGCCATCCAGACCTGGGCTTTTCTTTGTTGGTAAATATTTTATTACATTTTCAATTTCACTCATTGTAATTGGGTGTTTAGAATTTCTATATCTTCTTCATTTAACTTTGGCAATTCGTATGTATCTAGGAATCTGTCCATTTCTTCTGTGTTTTCCATTTTATTGGAGTAGAGGTTCTCGAAGTAGGTATTGATGATCCTCTGGATTTCTGTTGGATCTGTTGTGACTTCACCTTTTTCATCCTTAATTGCATGTATTTGTGCCTTTTCTTTCCTTTTTTTGATAAGGTTGTCTAAAGGTTTATTGATTTTATTTATTCTTTCAAAAAACCAACTCTTTGATTCATTGATTTTTTTGTATTGTTCTCTTAGTCTCCATTGCATTGATTTCTGCCCTAATCTTCATAATTTCCTCTCTTGTACGAGCTTTGGATTCGTTATGCTCTTCTTTTTCTAGGAGCTTGAGGTTCTGCATTAGGTTATTTATCTGAGTTTTCTCTGTTTTCCTAATATGGGCATTCACTTCTATGAATTTCCCTTGTAGAATTGCTTTCATTGTGTCCCATAGATTCCTGTATATTGTACTGGCATTTTCATTTACTTGTAGAAACTGTTTAATTTCTTCTTTAATTACTTCTGGGACCCACTGGTTGTTCAAGAGGGTGTTATTCAGTTTCCATGTGTTTGTTGGGGTTTTGCAGTTTCTTATGTTATTGATCTCCAATTTTATTGCACTATGGTCTGATAATATACAGGGGGTAACTTCTATTCTTTTCATTTACTTAGACCTGTCCTATGAGCTAGCATGGGGTCTATTCTGGAGAATGACTCATGTACAGCTGAAATGAATGTGTATTCCAGTTTTGTGGGGTGGAACACTCTGTAAACATATATTAAGTCCATTTGTTCAATAGCTTGGTTCAGTTCTAGAATTTCCTTGTTAACTTTTTTTCTAAATGATCTGTCTATTTGTGACAGTGAGGTATTGAGTTCCCCTACTACAATTGTGTTAGAGTTTATTTGGTTTTTCATGTCTACTAATATTTGTTTTGTATAGTTGGAGGCATGTGTATTTGGTGCATATATATTTAGGATTGTCATCTCATCCTCTTGGATTGTTCCCTTCACAGGGACATAGTGACCATCTTTGTCTCTCTTAATTAGTTTTGGTTTGAAATCTACTTTATCTGCAAATAAGATTGCTATCCCTGCTTTCTTCTGGGTTCCTGTGGCATGGAGAACTGTTTTCCATCCTTTTACTTTCAGTCTATGAGTTTCTTTTTGAGTTAGGTGTGTTTCTTGTATACAGCATTTTGTTGCATTTTCCTTTTTAATCCATTTTGCCAGTCTATTTCTTTTGATTGGTGAATTGAGGCCATTAACATTGATGGTTATAATTGATAGATATTGATTTATGCTTGCCATGATGTTTTACTTTTGTTGGCTCTTTTATTTCTTATTTTTCCCCCTTTCCCTTTAGTGTCTTACCTTTCCTGATGGCTTCCCTCTGTTGGGACTCATGGAGTTGTGACCTTCATTGCTTTTTTCTAGGATATTGTTTAGAATTGCTTGTAGTGCTGGTTTGGTGTTCATGAAATTTCTCAGGTGTTCTTTGTCATAGAAGTATCTAATTTCCCCATCAATTTTGAAAGATAATTTTGCAGGATACAACAGTCTAGGTTTGAAGTTATTTTCTTTTAGGGCTTGAAATACTTCACTCTAGGCTCTCCTTGATTTGAGGGTTTGTGTTGAGAAGTCTGCTGTGATTCTGATGGGCTTTCCTTTGTAGGTGATTTGTTTTGTTTTCTCTAACTGCTTGTAAGATTTTGTTTTTCTGTTGGGTTTCTGGGATCTTGACTATTATATGTCTAGATGTAGATTTTTTTTGATCATGGCTAGTTGGAGTTCTATATGCCTCACTTATCTGTGTGTCTAATTCTCTACCTCTGTCTGGGAAGTTTTCCACTGTTACTTCTGTGAACAGTTTTTTAATGTCATCTGCACTCTCTCCTGTTTCTTCTTTGACTCCAGTCAGCCTTATGTTATTCTTCTTTGCATCGTCTACTAGCTGCTGGATTGCTTTCTCGTGGTCCCTTTCTATTTTAAAGAAATTTTTCTTTTCCTAGTCTCTAATTGCAATCTTATTTTCTGTATCTGAAATTCTGTCCTCACATTGGCTCATTCTGCTGTGTAGAATTTCAGTGGACTTTTTACTCTCCTGGAAATCTATTTGCATCTGTTTTATGGTTTACATTTGTTTCCTATTTTTTTATGTCAATTGTGCTTTCTCCTGTTTTTTTCATGGACTCCTATCAGTCTTATGTTATTCTTTGCATCATCTAGCAGTTGTTGGATTGATTTCTCATGGTCCCTTACTATTTTTAAGAAATCTCAATTTTCATGGTCTCTAACTGCAATCCTGTCTTCTATATCTGATATTCTATCTTCAGATTCCCTTAATCTGCTGTGGATACTTTCAGTGGAGTTTTTGATCTCCTGAATATCTGTTTGAATCTGTTTCATGGCTTCCATTTCTTTCTTATGTTGGGTGATCATGGTTTCCATTTCTTTCTTACAGTGGGTATTCATGGCTTCCAGCATGTTTCTGAGCTCATCTATTTTTTCATCTGTTTCTGTTCTAGATCCTCTAATCATGTCTTTCACTCTGCTCACCAACTCTGTAGATATCTGGGAGATTATTTCTGCTTTGAATTTCCCTAGAGCCTCATTCATCTGTTTTGTTACTTCCTGTACTATCAGTTCAGGGTATCCAGGTGGTTGGTTATGGAACTTTTCCATCTCATTTTCCCCAGGATTTACCCTTGGTGGGGTGGAAGTCTGAGTTTGTGCCTTGCTTAAATGTCTTCTCATTTTTGTTTTTGTTACTGTCCTTGGTTTAACTCCTGGGTTGATCATTTGAAATTGCTTATTGTAGGTATCTTTGTTGCTTGTAATTAGAACCCTTATGGAATGATTGCTTCTCAGAGGTGTCTTCCAGATATAGCTGGTCTTTAAGTTTTGAGTCTCTAATGACTCTAGGGCTATCTCATTTTCCCTATACTAGGAAGGTTCATCGACTAGATCAATAACAACACCTTAGCCCAAGTGATACAATCAGCAACACCATTGCATCAAGTACATCTTCAAAAATGACATTTTGTTGTAGTTATTAATCTATCACCTTTAGCTGTGTCAATTAAATCAAGATCAAGGACCAACCCAACATACAGTGAATAAACTCTTCAATATAACAACTTTACCCTTTGGGATGGGGAGTTAGAAAGGGTTGGGGAGGGAGTGACAGATGGGAAGAAAGATAGGGGAAGGTTAGCAGTGTGGCCAGAGGACACAGGTGAGAAGGAAAAAAGAGAATGATAAGAAAATATAGAAGAACTCTGAATGAGGACCAAAACAGGGACAAAAAGGGAAGATGAACAATGTGGGAGAGCAAGAGAGTGAGTGTAAGAGGGAGAGAGAAAGAAAGAGAAAAAAAAGAAGAAAAAAAGGAAAAAAAGGAGAGAAAAACAAATATTTGCAAAGAGTAGGAAAAAAATTAAAGATAAGAGGAGCAAAAGAAAAGAAAAGAGAAAAAAACCAAACTAATAATACTAATTTTGGGAATAAAAAATAACAATGAAGATGAAGGGCCTCTTTCAGGGTATGTCTCTACTGTCACAATAGACAACGTGGGTAGCAGTGTGCAGATGTAAGTCAATGAGTCTCAGCAAGCTAGTCGCAGACCCATGAGATTCAGGCAGATTTCTGGCTGCAAGTCCCAAGTTGAGCTCCCTGTCCTCCTGTAGGGTTGAACTCGGCAGAGTTGTATTGCAAGTTCTAACTGCCCTTCCCCTGAAGATAGTCCCAGTCCTGATGAGAGGTGAAGATGACTCCAACTTACCCAGTACAGTGGTGCGGTGGTCCGGTGTCCTCTGCATCTTTGTAGTGTGGAACCAGGTGGCTGTACAGAGAAGAGGCCAGAGGAGCAGGGGGGGATCTCCAGTGGATCACTGCCAGGGTGCAGGCTGATTCAGTGTGTTCTGCATGACTTGTGACCTTGGTACTATGTCTGCAGACCTGCCTGTCTGCGGTGGGCTGATTTGGCATGTTCTACGTGACTCACGACCTTCTAATCTAATTAATTTTAAATGATATAATGTAAGGAAAAAAGAACTATAAACCAAGTGAGACAAACAGAAAATACACAATAAGTATAAATACAAGTAAGTAACTGCTTGAATTAAAAGGCAAATATATTCAAATAAGATGAAAAATACAATTAGATGCTACTTATGCAATAGTCCTTAAGGACTTGAGTCCTTAAGAAATTTTTAAATATAAAAATAGAGACGGAAATAATAAAATGGATAAAGAAAAAATAAAACTGATATATTGTCATATTATTAAAGTAGAACACGTGATAAAAGAAAATCCACTAGGATTTTTTAAATTTTTAAGTTAAATTTTATGTATCTTCAAATATCTAGGATTTAAATCCAGGATTAAAAAAATTTAAATTAGATTTCACATACCTTCAAATATCTAAACCAATAATTGACAAAACTTAAAAGAGAAGACAAATTCATATAATCACCTTTCTCAATTACTAATAACAAAACCAAAGGGAAAAATAGCAAAAATATATATTCAAAGAAAATTTTCATAAACCTTAACATTAAACTTAACTTAAACTTAACTGATATATATGTATATGTACATATATAACTGTACATAATGACCTCTAAATGTACAGTCTTTATAAGTGCTTATGAATCATTTGTATTTGCCAAATTCAGCATGTAATGGGCCATAAGGCAAACCTCAACAAATTCTTTATTTTTTTTCCTTAAATTATTTTATTGGTACATTTTAGGTATACAATACATTTACATTTCTCATTGGGAACTTGTACCGTTACATGATGTATCTTGGTTCTTATTTTTTCCCCATTCCCTGCACTTGCTTCACCCCTCCACCCTTCCCTATTTATAGGGACTTTGTTTCCATTTTGTCCATTTCTCATCATTTTTCCTTTCCCTTCTTTCCTTTCCTCTACCCCTCCCACTTCTCCTACCCCTTTGGACCTTTTCCTCCTACTTCGCATTATCAATTATTCATTTTAATCATTGGTATATTTTAGGTATACAATATAATGACATTCATCATTGGAAATTTGCACCTTTACATAATCCCTCTTGGTTCTTATTTTTCCCCCTTCCTCTACCCTCCCTTCAACTCCTCCATCCCTCCCTATTTACAAAGACTTTGTTTCCTTTTTTCCATTTTCTCATATTAATCCCATTCCCTTCTTTCCTTTCCCCAACCCATCCCACTTCCCCTTCCTCTTTGCCCCTTTTCTTCCTATTTCACAATGCCCATTATACCTTTTAGTCCTTATTTACACTTTCAGTTTCTAACACTAGAGAAACTATTCAGTATTTACACATGTGTGTCCTATTTATTTCACTTAAGAGTATCACCTCAATGTGAATCCATTTAACAATAAATGTCTCTGATTTCTTATTTTTTATGGCTGAGTAGTACTCTAATTTATTTAAAAAAAACACATTTTCTTTATCCAGACTCCAGTTGATGAGCATTTCGGCTGTTTGCAAGTTTTAGCTATTATAAGTTGTGCTGCTATGAACATGGGTACACATATATCACTGTGATATGATTCTTTTAATTCTTTTAGGAAGATACCCAGCAGGGGAATATCTGGGTCAGATGGGACCTCTAATCCCAGTACTTTTAGGTATCTCCATAGTGATTTCCACAGAAGTTGCACCAGTCTACACTCCCACCAGCAGTGAAGTAGGGTTCCTCTTTACCCACAGCCCCATCAGCATTTGTTATTGGTTGATTTCATGATAGCAGCCATTCTTTCTGGAGTGAGGTGGAATCTCAGCTTTGTTTTCATTTGCATCTCTCGAATGACCAGTGATATTGAACACTTTTTCATGTATTTATTTGCTATTTCTACTTCTTTGTGTGAGAAATGTCTGTTCATTTCAGCTGCCCATTTTTGGATTGGGTCTTTAAATTTGGGAGGTCTGATCTTTTTAAGTTCTTTATAGATTCCAGAGAGTAGGCCTTTGTCTGAAGAAGAGCAGGTGAAGATTTTTTCCCACATTGTAGGTTGTCTCTTCACACTGCTGGTGGTTTCACTTGCTGTGCAGAAACTTTTTAATAAGAAGTGATTTCACTTGTTGATTGTTTGTGCTAGTTCATGGGCAACTGAGGTTTTGTTCATAAAATCTTTTCCTACACCAATGTCTTCAAGAGTTCTTCCTGAACTCTTCCAGCCAGTTTAGTATTTCTTTTTTAATATTTAGATCTTTAATCCATTTCGATTTTAGTTTAGTGCAAGGTGAGAGATAAAGGTCTAGTTTTAATCTTCGGCAAGTTGAAACCCAATTTTTCCAGCACCATTTATTAAAGAGGCTATCTTTCCTCCAGTGAGGGTGTTTGGTTCCTTTATTAAAGATGAGATGGCCAAGTGTGTCTGGAGTTGTTTCTGCATCTTCTAATCTGTTCCCCTGGTCCTCAGGTCTGTTTCTTTGCCAGTACTGTGCTGTTTTTATCACAGTAGATTTGTAGTATAGTTTCAAGTTGGGGATTGTGATACCCCCTGCCATATCTCTGCTAGCTAGAATTGCTTTTGCTATTCTGGGTCTCTTCTTGTTCCAAATGAATTTTTGGATTGTTTTCTCAAGGTCTGTGAAGTATGCTGCTGGGATCTCAATTGGAATTGCAATGAATCTATACAGCAGTTTTGGAAGTATGGCCATTTTCACTATATTGATCCTTCCTACCCAGGAGCAGGGGATGTCTGTCCATTTTCTGATATCCTATTCAATTGCTCTTTTCAGAATGCTATAGTTTTCAGAGAAGAGAGCTTTGATTTCTTTTGTTAGGTTGATTCCTAGGTATTTCAGTGTTTTGGATGCTACTGTGAAAGGAATTATTTGCCCTTTTCTCTCTCAGTGAGTCTGTTGTTCATGTAGAGCAAAGCTATTGATTTTTGTGTGTTGACCTTGTATCCAGCTACTTTACTGAATTTGGTTATTAAGTCTAGAAGACTTTTGGTGGAGTTTTTGGGGTCTTCTATATGGAGTATCATGTCATCTGCAAATAATGAAAATTTGACTTCTTCATTTCCTATCTTTATTCCTTTTCTTTCTCTTGTCTAATTGCCATGGCTAAAGTTTCCAAAGCTACATTGAACAGGAGTGGTGATAGTGGACATCCTTGTCTTTTTCCTGATTTTAGTGTGAAGGATTTCAGTATTTGACGATTTAGTATGATACTGGCTGTTGGTTTTTCATAGATGGCTTTTATCAGATTGAGATAGAGACAGTGTATTCCAACTTTTTGTAGGGTTTTTATCATAAATGCATGTTGGATTTTGTCAAATGCTTTTTCTGCATCCACTGTGATGATCATATGGTATTTGTCCTTGGATCTATTGATAGAGTGTATTACTTTGACTGATTGGTATATGCTGAACCATGCCTGCATCCCTGGGATAAATCCAACTTGGTCAGGGTATATGATCTTTTTTCCCCATTAAGTTTATAGGTACATTTGAGGTATAAAATGCAGTTACATTCATCATTGGGATCTTGTACCATTACATGAGTATCTTGGTTCTCATTTTTTTTCGCATTCTGCTGCCCTCCCTTCACCCCTTCCACCCTTCCCTATTTGAAAAGACTTTGTTTCCATTTTTTCCTTTTCTCATATTTTTTCTTTTCCCTTTTTCCCTTTTCCCAACTCCTTCCACTTCCCCTGCTCCTTTAGACCTTTTCTTCCTATTACACAATATCAATTATACATTTTTAAATTACAATATCAAGATCTAGGAGACAGTACCACAGATTTTACAGAATTTAAAAGGATATAGAAAGCATATTTCAAAAATTGTTATGAAATAAATTCGACAACTTCTAAGAAGTACCTTGGAAGACAAATTAATGAAACTAACTCTGGAGGAAATATAAAATTGGAATAGCACCTATTAAAGAAAGTATATTCCTAGCTTGAAAACCTACCTATATGACAACAGCAGACTCATATACATTTTAACTGATAAATTATATCAAACAATTAAAGCAGAAAAAAGAAGGAACACTTTTCCCCTCATTTTAGGAAATCAACATTGTGCTAATCCTAAAACTGGATAAAGATAATAGAAGAAAAAGTATGAACATAGATAGAAATTTGTTTAACAAAACAAACTCTTAAAAGTCAGATCTGGCAGGATGTAGAAAGTGGTTTTGTTATAGGGATGGCAGTGTTGGCTCAGCATTGGAAGATGCACCCCCCAAAGTCATCATTTTAACAGAGGAAAGGAAAAAGCCATATGATCCTGTCACCAGTTGGAGAAAAAGTATTGGACTACATTCTACAGCTGTTCGTGGTAAAAGCTATCAGGAGACTAGAAGTACAAGAGAACCTTCTCAACAGATTAAAGACATGTGCTCCATACTTCCAGCAAGAATGCCTTATATGAATGGAGAAGATACAATGCTTTCTCCTTAAGGTGGGGAACAAGGGCAGATATGCTTACTCTTTATCTGTCCATTAAACTTTGAAACCTAGTCCCCACCAAAATAGTCTGGCAATAAAATGACACAATTAGGATAGGATTGGCAAGGTTGAAGTAAAATCTTTACATGTAAATGAAACGATCATCTACAGAGAAAATACTAAGAAATCTCTAGGAGCCCCTAGAACTTGTAGTTGAATTTAGCAGGAGTAGAAAACACAAGGTATATATAAAAATTCAGGTCTGTGTATACTTGATATAAATGAAGAATTGGATAATCAAATTTAAAAGTTACGTAGGAGTACAAAGGACTTAGAAAAGTTAAAAAAAAGACAAAAAGTGTTGGAAGATGTTTAGTACCTAATTTTAAGACTTCTTCTAAAGCTACAGTAATTAAGGCAGTGTTGGTGTAAGGAAAGACATAAAGATCATTGGAATAAAACAGAGAATGTAGAAATAGAACCACACATATATGGTCCCCTGAGTTTTGAAAGATTATTTAACATTAGCATTTTATAGAATATAAACTCGATTCAAGAGCCAAGGAAGTGATAGTGTTTTAAGCAAACAGCCCTAGAACACCTGGTATCTGTATATAAAAAATTAACTTCAACCCTTTATTTCCATTCATAAAAATAACTTGAAGGGATCTATGATCCTAAATATGAAAGCCTAAAGTTCTAAAACTTTAAGAAGAAATTATAAGGGAAAATGTTTATGAATTTAGGGTAGGCAAGAACTACCTAGGATACAAAAAACATCATGTATAAAAGAAAAAAATTGAAAAATGAGATTCCATCAAAATTTAGAACTTTAAATGGCATCATTAAAATGAAAAGTAGTCCTTAAACAGATCATATTTACAATGCATATAACCTATGACCAGGATATATAAAGAACTCTTCCAGCTCATTAATAGACAACCCAATTAAAAAGTAGACATAAGAAGATGATAAATAGCCAGTATAGCACAAGGAAAGGTGTGCAACTCTAGAATCAGAAAAATATTAATCAGTACAATAACAAGATTGAATTATACACTCATTAGGGAGATGAAGTTAAAAGTTTTAAAATCCTTGTCATGACTTTTTCTTTTTGTTGGATTCTCCCCCTTTGCCTTTAATTTGTCACACCCAATGGATTCATTCTGCTGGGTTTCCTGGGGTTGTGATTCTCATTGTCTTTTCCTAGGGTATTGTCTAAAATTTTTTGGAGTGCAGGTTTGGTATTCATGACATTCCTGAGGTGCTCTTTATCATGAAAGTATCTTATTTCTCCATCAATTTTGAAAGATAGTTTGTCAGGGTACATCAGTCTGGGTTGGAGGCTGTTTTCCTTTAAGGGCTTGAAATACATCACTCCAAGCTCTTCTTGCATTGAGAGTTTGCATTGAGAAGTCTGCTGTGATTCTGATGGGCTTTCCTTTGTATGTGATTTGTTTCTTTTCTCTCACCATTTGTAGAATTTTGTTCTTCTGTTGGATTTCTGGAATCCTAACTCTTATATGCCTATGTGTAGGGTTTTTTTGGTCAAGGCTAGCTGGAGTCCTATATGCCTCACTTATCTGTATGTTAAGTTCCTTTCTTCTCCTTGGGAAGTTTTCTGCCATCACTTCTGTGAACAGTTTTTTATGTCATCTGTACTCTCTCCTCTTTCTTCATTGACTCCAATCAGTCTTATGTTATTCTTCTTTGCATCATCTAGCAGCTGCTGGATTGATTTCTCATGTTCCCTTACAATTTTAAAGCAATTTTTCTATTCCTGGTCACTAATTGCAATCTTATTTTGTATACCTAAAATTCTATCCTCACATTGATTCATTCTGCTGCGCAGCCTTTCAATGGGTTTTTAATCTGCTGGAAATCTGTTTGTATCTGTTTTATGGATTCCACTTGCTTCCTATGTTGGGATTTCATCATGTTCCTCAGATCCTCTATTTTATTTTATTTTATTTTATTTTATTTTTGGTACTGGAGATCGAACTTAGGTTCTTGTGACTTCGAGGCAGGTGGCGGAACCACTGAGCTAAATCCCTGGCCCCTGATCCTTTATTTTTTATCTGTGTCCTCTCTAGATTTATTAATCATGTCTTGCACCATGAGCACAATCTTTGCTGTTATCTGAGTAATCACTTCTTATTTCATTTTTCCCAGATCCTCTTTTGTTGCCAGTTCAGAGAGTCCAGGTGGCTGAGTATCAGATTGTTCCATCTCGTTTCCCTTTGGGGTTACTGTAGGTGATCTGGAAGTCTGGTTTTTGAGGCTTGTTTATGTGTCTTCTCATTTCTATGGGGAGGGGGGTGTGTGCTTCTGGCACCTGTGCGACTCACCTTCTCTGCCCTAGGAGTGAGGGATGGCGGCACGGGAGCTTCCTTCCATGTGCTGGGACCAGCTCACCCTCTCTGCCCTAGGAGTATGGGATGGCAGTTGTGGAGCTTCCTCCTGGGTGTTGGGACCAGCTCAGCTTCTCCGCCCTAGGAGTGTGGGATGGCAGCAGGGGGCTTCCTTCTGGATCTGATCTTCTTGATGATCTTCTGCGTTCTATTTTTTCAGTATCTTATTGAGGATTTTTGCATCCTTGTTCATTAGAGAGATTGGTCTATAGTTCTCTTTTTCATTTGGGTCTTTCTGTGCTTTGGGGATCAAGGTCATGCTTGCTTCCAGGAATGAATTTGGGAATATTGTTTCCCTTGCAAATTCATTGAAGAGCTTAAACCGTAGTTGTAGTAGTCTCTCTCTAAATGTCTTGTAGAATTCAGCAGTGAAGCCATCAGGACCTGGCCTTTTCTTAGTTGGTAAGTTTTTAACTGTTTTCAATTTCATTGGTTGATATTGGGTTGTTTAGAATATTTACATCTTCTTTCTACTTTGGTACTTCATATGTATCTGGGAATCTTTCCATTTCTTCTGTGTTTTCCATCTTATTGGCATATAGATTCTGGAAGTAGGTATTGATGATCCCTGGATTTCTGCTGGGTCTGTTGTAATTTTACCCTTTTCATTCCTAATTGCATGGATTTGGGCCTTTTCTTTCCTTTTTCTGATAAGTTTGGCTAAGGGCTTCTCAATTTTGTTGATTCTTTCAAAGAACCAACTCTTGGCTTCATTGACATTTTGTATCATTCTCTTAGTCTCCATTGCATTGATTTCTGCTCTGATCTTTATAATTTTCTCCCTTGTATGATCTTTGGGGTTGTTCTGCTCTTCTTTTTCTAGAAGCTTGAGGTTCAGCATCAGGTTGTTTAATTGAGCTCACTCTGTTTTCCTAATATGAGTATTCATTGCTATGAATTTCCTTCGTAAGACTGCTTTCATTGTCTCATAGATTCCGATATGTGGTACTGTCATTGTCATTTAATTGACAGAACTGTCTGATTTCTTCTTTAATTTCCTCTGTGACTGATTGGTTATTCAGAAGTGTGTTGTTCAATTTCCCTGTGTTTATATGCTATGTGGCTTCTTTTGCTATTAATCTCCAGTTTCGTCACACTATGGTTTGATAATATACAGGAGATAACTTCAATTCTTTTGCACTTACTTAAACATGTTCTATGAGCAAGTATGTGGTCTGTTTGGAGAACGACCTATGTGCAGCTGAAAAGAATGTGTATTCTAATTTTGTTGGGTGGAACACTCTGTAAACATCTATTAAGTTCATTTGTTCAAGAGTTTGATTGAGTTATAGTAATTTGTTGCTTGTTTTTTGTCTAGTTAATTTATCTATTTGTGACAGTGGGGTATTGAAGTCCCCCACTACTATTGTATTAGTGCTTATTTGATTTTTCATGTCTGTTAGCATTTGTTTTTTACAGTTGGGTGCACTCGTGTTTGGTGCATATATATTTATGATTGTCATCTGTTCCTCTTGGATTGTTGCCTTTACAAGGATGTATTGTGCTTCATTGTCTCTCTTCATCAGTGTTGGTTTGAAATCCACTTGATCAGCAAAGAGGATAGCTAGTCCTGTTTTTTTTCAGGTTCCTGTCACACAGAGTATTGTTTTCCACCCTTTAATTTTCAGTCTATGACTTTCTTCTTGACATAAGTGTGTTTCTTGTATACAGCATATTTTTGGATTTTTTTTTTCTTGACCCATTCTGCCAGTCTATTTCTTTTGATTGGTGAGTGGAGACCATTAACATTGATGGTTATAACTGATACGTATTGACTTATCATTGTCATGACTTTTTCTTTTTGTTGGATTCTCCCCCTTTGCTTTTAATTTCTTGTCATCCCCTGTGGATTCATTCTGCTGGGCTTGTGATCCTCATTGTCTTTTCCTAAAATATTGTCTAAAAATTTTTGGAGTGCTGGTTTGGTATTCATGAACTTCCTAAGGTGCTCTTCTTGGTCATGAAAGTATCTTATTTCTCCATCAATTTTGAAAGATATTTTTGCAAGATACATCAATCTGGGTTGGAGGCTGTTTTCCTTTAGGGCTTGCAATACTTCACTCCAAGCTCTTCTTGCCTTGAAATTTGCATTAAGAAGTTTGCTGTGATTCTGATGGGCTTTCCTTTGTATGTGATTTGTTTCTTTAACTGGTTGTAGAATTTTGTTCTTCTGTTGGGTTTCTGGAATCTTAACAATTATATGCCTATGTGTAGATTTTTTTTGATCAAGGCTAGCTGGAGTCCTATATGCCTCACTTATCTGTAGGTCAAGTTCTTTTCCCTTGCTTGGGAAGTTTTCTGCCATCACTTCTGTGAACAGTTTTTTTTTATGTCATCTGCACTCTCTCCTGTTTCTTCATCGATTCCAATCAGTCTTATGTTACTCTTCTTTGCATCGTCTAGTAGTTGCTGGATTGATTTCTCATGTTCCCTTACAATTTTAAAGCTATTTTTCTTCTCCTGGTCACTAATTGCAATCTTATCTTCTATATCTGAAATTCTGTCCTCACATTGGCTCATTCTGCTGCGTAGACTTTCAGTGGAGTTTTTGATCTCCTGGAAATCTGTTTGCATCTGTTTTATGGATTCCATTTGTTTCCCATGTTGGCATTCCATCATGTTCCTGAGCTTCTCTCTAGATTTCTTAATCATGTCTTGCATGATGAGCACAATCTCTGCTGTTATCTGAGGAAATATTTCTGATTTCATTTTTTCTAGATCCTCTTTTGTTGCTAGTTCAGGGAGTCCAGGTGGTTGAGTCTGAGATTGTTCCATCTTGTTTCCCTTTGGGGTTGCTGTAGGTGATCTGGAAGTCTGGTATTGAGGCTTGTTTACATGTCTTCTCATTTTGATGGGGGGGCAGTGCTGCTGATGGTGCCTGTGTGGCTCACCTCCTCTGTGCTGGGAGTGGTGGTAGTTTGGCCCAAAAGCCTCCTACCCTGCACTCCAAGCTGTGGCTCATTGACTTGGAAGCCTCCTCTATGCTGGGAGGTGTGTGATGAGGTCTTTTTTAAAATTATATTTTATTGGTATATGTTTGCAATACATGCTAATTATAATCATCTTTAGAAATATACATACACAGAGGCCAGCAAAGAATGTATACATCAGGGAAAGAAAAACTGTATAAATATTTTAATATAAAATGTATTGAGACATCATGAGATTAATACAAGTTACCTTTGGCCTCTACAAGTATAAGAGGTGCTCAAAGTCATGGCCATTAGCTTTCAAACATTTATTAGTACAGTGAATTTCTGAAGTGTGTATACATTTTTGGGGCAGACTCTGTACAAATCACATCTTAATCATATTTACTGTTCTCCCATCTCTCTCACCTATCTTAGATTTTCTTTCTATTTTTACAAAGTCCTAATCTGTGGTCTTTGTCCTACCTCTTTAACAACTTCTTAGTTTGAAGATAGTAGGAAAGTAAAGATTTCCCTAGTGTAGAGTGAAAGAATAGTAATGACAGAATTAGAGAAGAATCATGAAAATTAACTGGAAATGGAAATTTAAAAATGGAAAACAGTGCTGAGACACTCATATGTCAAAGCCTATGTCCTTTTCTTAGTCTCCACTTGAAGCAATGATGACTACTGAATCCTGAGCCACTCTCTAAAGGTACCATCCCTACAGTTTCATCCTTTTCCTACATCTGTAGTTAAAGATTTTTTCTTGGTCTAGAGGGATTAATACTGTGGGGAAGGTTTCTACAATGTGGAGGATAATTTATAGGAATGTCAAAGACTTAAAACAATATTGGAATGCATGAGAAACTGGGGAAAAAAAGATGGAAATTAGGACAAAGCTCAAGAAAACAGGGTTAGGCCAGGCATTGTGGCCCATGCCCGAAGTCCCAGCACTCAGGAGATGGAAGCAGGAGGATTGCTGCAAGTTTAAGGCCAGCCTGAGCTGCATAGTGAGTTCAGGGCCAGTCTGAACTACAAAGAGAGATCCTGCCTCAAAACAAACAAACAAAAAACCAAAAAAACAGAGTTAGAAGCTATATTGAAGAGAGAGGTAGATGTAGTCAGTTAGCTGAGACACAAAACAGAAATACTTCCTGAGTTGTTGAGCCATTCAAGTATGTGGGGTAAATTGTCATTTTAGTGTTGCCTATATAGTGGACTTTGATATCCATATGATATGTAGATGTAAAAGGTACCTGACACCAAAAGTGTAGAAAACTAGATAAGCATTTATTTCCTCTGGCTAATGGGGGGAAAAACCTTTTCATATATTGAGTCACTGTCATGCACTAGTTTTGAGGGTAGGAAGGGGGGCTTGCCCACACTTGTATGCTGCTCATTGGTACAACTTAGAATGGACCTATGGCCAGAAAAATCCTGGTAAAAGTATTTTCTCTGCTACAATACTCTAACTATTCCTTTATTCTATGGCTAATAATTGCTAAAGTATTTTCTCAGTAAATTATTTGTTTATTTACATATAATGGTCTTTTGGTTCTTTTATAGGAAAAGATATTTTGTCTAAGCTTGTCAAGGAAAAGCTTTTGTTTTTTTTCTTATTTGAAAAATGTATCTTCCTAGTATAGTGTTTTGCATCAAAATTATGGTAATATCTATTTCTAGAAAACATCCTATAGAATTGACTTTTTTGTGAAGCCATTGGAATATTAAGTATTTCATATTATACAATGAAAACTGTCTTCATTTCTTCTTTCCTTTTTTAACCTGAAGTATAAATATTCTTACCTAACTGGAAAAAACAATTAAACATTAGTAAATTTCCTTGGCTAGCCTTATGTAAGCAAAACAACAAAGCATATGGCATTTGGCTATTTAAAACTATGTCTAAAGCCATTTGTTTTGAGAATAAGTAAAATAAATTAGAACATTCGTAAGTGAGTATAGTCTGCAGATATAGAGTAGAATTGAAAGAATAAGAGAGGGAATCTATTAGTTTCAGAAAATTCCATCTTTACCTCATTGACACCCACTGTCAATATTTGATTTCCACTTCTTATTTCCCAGGATTCATTTACTTCTTAAGGCTTCTCTTTACTTCTTTTGCCTATGAACATGTATCTCCATATGAGAATTACTTACAATGGTTGTACAGTAATGGTTAGAATAGGTAAATAAAAGAGGAGATTAAAAGAAATGTGTGACAATTCATGTTAGGAAGCATGAAACCCACACAGTATAAAAAAACAACATAATCACTCTACAATGGGAGAGAACTTGAGTTTACTGACACAGATAGTTAGGACATTACTTTGATAGAGGATTATAAGGAATAATCAAAGTAGTGCCTGGCTTTCAGGTGACTTTCCCATCAAAAGATAATAACATTTATGTACCTTGGTGGTAGGCAGAACGTGAACATGAGACTGGTAGACTCTTTCCACATGGTCACATATGCTGAATCAATAGCTGCTTACTGTTAATGTTTTCATATAGAGATGGATCAAAATAATATATTTCAATTCAAATCACATATTTTTAAAAATTAATTTTATTGGTACATTTTAGGTATACATTATAATGACAGTCATCATTGGAAAGTGGTACCTTTTCACAATCAATCTTGGTTATTATTTTTCTCCTTTCCCCTGCCCCCCCTTCAACCCCTCCATCCCTATTTATAAAGACTTTGTTTCCAGTTTTTCACTTTCTCATAGTAATTCCATTCCTTTCTTTTCTTTCCCCTACCCCTCCCATTTCCCCTTCCCCTTTGCACCTTTTCTTCCTATTTCACACTATCTGTTATAATTCTTGATCCTTATTTACACTTTCATTTTCTAACACCAGAGAAAATATTTGGTATTTACACAAGTCCTATTTATTTCACTTAGGTGTATATCCTCAATATGCATACATTTAGCTTTAAATGTCTCTAATTTCTCATTCTTTATGGCTGTCATACTCCATTTTATTAAAAAACTACATTTTCTTTATCCAGTCTCCAACTGATGGGTAATTGGGCTGTTCCCAAGTTTTAGCTATTACAAACTGTGCCACTATTTACATAGGTGCACATATATCACTGTTGTGTGGTTCTTTTAATTCTTTTGGGAAGATACCCAGCAAGGGAATGGCTGAGTCAAATGGGACCTCTAATTCTAGTTTTTTGAGGTATCACCATACTGATTTCCACAGTGGTTGCACCAGTCTACACTCCCACCAGCAGTGGAGCAGGGCTCCTCTTTCCCCACAGCCACACCAGCATTTGTTATTGGTTGATTTCATGATAGCAGCCATTCTTTCTGGGGTGAGGTGGAATACCTGTGTTGTTTTCATTTGCATCTCTTGAATGACCAGTGATGTTCAGCATATTTTCATATGTTTATTTTCTATTTCTACTTCTTTGTCTGAGAAATGTCTGTTCATTTCAAATGCCCATTTTTGGGTTGGATCTTTAAATTTGGGAGGTCTGATTTTAAGTTCTTTATATATTCTAGATAGTAGACCTTTGTATAAGGAAGAGCTGGTAAAAAATTTTTCCCACATTGTACGTTGTCTCTTCAGGCTGTTGGTGGTTTCTCTTGCGTGCAAGCTTTTTAATAAGAAGAGATCCCACTTACTGATTGTCTGTGCTAGTTCACATGATACTGAGGTTTTGTTCATAAAATGTTTCCTACACCAAAACCAATGTCTTCAAGAGATCTACCTAACCTCTCTTCCAGGAAGTTTAGTGTTTCTATTTTAATATTTAGATCTTTGATCCATTTTGATTTTAGTTTAGTGCATGGTGAGAGATACAGGTCTTTTTTAATCTTTGGCAAGTTGAAACTCAGTTTTTCCAGCACCATTTATTAAAGAAGCTGTCTTTCCTCCAGTGAGGGTGTTTGGGTCCTTTGTTGAATATGAGGTGGCTGAGTATGTCTGGAATTGTTTCTGCATCTTTTAATCTACTCCACTGATCCTCAAGTCCTTCCTTTTGCCAGTACCATGCTATTTTTAATCACAGTAGCTTTGTAGTATAGTTTCAAGTTGGGGATTGTGATACCCCCGCCATGTCTCTGTTGTTTAGAATTGCTTTTGCTATTCTAGGTCTCTTCTGGTTCCAAATGAATTTTTGGATTGTTTTCTCTAGTTCTGTGAAGTATATTGGAATTCCAAACAGGATTGCATTAAATCTATATAGTAGTTTTGGAAGTATGGCCATTTTCACTATATTGGTTCTTCCATCCAGGAATAGGGGAAGTCTTTCCATTTTCTTATATCCTCTTCAATTTCTTTTTTCAGAGTGCTGTATTTTTCAATGTAGAGGCCTTTTGCTTCCTTTGTTAGATTGATTCCTAGATATTTCATTATTTTGGATGCTATTGTAGAAGAAATTGTTTCCCTAATTTCTCTCCCAGTGAGTCTATTATTTGTGTATAAGAAGGCTATTGTTTTTTTTAGTGTTGACCTTGTATCCAGCTACTCTACTGAATCTGTCAATTAAGTCTAGGAGTCTTTTGGTGGAGTTTTTTGGGTCTTCTATGTAAAGTATCATATCATCAGCAAATAATGACAGTTTAACTTCTTCCTTTCCTATCTATTTTTTTTCTTTCTCTTGTCTAATAGATCTGGCTAATATTTACAGAACTGTACTGAACAGGAGTGCTGATAGTGGAGATCCTTGTCTTGTTCTTAATTTTAGCATGAAGGATTTCCATTTTTGACCATTTAGTATGATGTAGACCATCTATTCCAATTTTCTGTAGGGTTTTTATCATGAATGTGTGTTGGATTTTGTTGAATGCTTTTTCTGCATCTATTGAGATGATCATATAGTTTTTGTCCTTGGCTCTGTTAATACATTGTATTACATTTATCAATTTGTGCATGTTGAATCATCCCTGGATCCCTGGGAGGAGTCCCACTTTGTCAGGTTGTATGATCTTCTTGATGATCTTCTGCATTCTGTTTGCCAGTACCTTATTGAGGATTTTTGTGTCTATGTTCATTAGGGAGATTAGTACTCTTTTTTGGTTGGGTCTTTCTCTGCTTTTGGGATCAAGGTGTTGCTTGCTTCCGGAAATGAATTTGGGAGCATTGCATCCACCTCAATTTCATTGAAGAATTTAAAGAGTAGTGGAAATAGTTCTCTAAATGTCTTGTAGAATTCAGCAGTGAACCCATCAGGGCCCCTGCTTTTCTTAATTGGTAAGTTTTAAATTATGTTTTCAATTTCATTGATTGATATTGGGTCGTTTAGAATTTTAAGGTCTTCTTTGTTCAGCTTTGGTAGTTCATATGTACCTAGAAATCTGTCCATTTCTTCTGTTTTCCATCTTATTGGCATATAGGTTCTAAAAGTAGGTATTGATGATCCTCTGGATTTCTGCTGGGTCTGTTATAATTTCACATTTTCCATTCCTAATTGCATGGATTTGGGCCTTTTTTCTCTTTTTCATAAGGTTGGGTGAGGTTTTGTCAATTTTGTTTATTGTTTTGAAGAATCAATACTTCGTTTCATTGATTTTTAGTATTGTTCTCTTAGCCTCCATTGCATTGATTTCTGCTGTGATCTTTATAATATCCTCCCTTATATAAGCTTTGGGTTTGTCTTACTCTTCTTTTTCTAGAAGCTTGAGGTTCAGCATGAGGTTGTTTAATTGAGCTCACTCTGTTTTCCTAATATGGGTATTCACTGCTATGAATTTCCCTCATAAGACTGCTTTCACTGTGTCTCATAAATTCCAATATCTTATATTGGTATTGTCATTTACTTTTAGAAACTGTCTAATTTCTTTAATTTCCTCTGTGACCCATTGGTTGTTCAGGAGTGTGTTGTTCAATTTCCATGTGTTTATGAAGTTCTTGTGATTTCTTTTGCTATTGATCTCTAATTTCATTGCAGTATGATCTGATATCAGTGGATATATATCAGGGGGTAATATACAGGGGATAATTTCAATTCCTTTGCATTTACTTGTTCTATGAGCAAGTATGTGGTTTATTTTGGAGAATGACCCATGTGAGCTGAAAGGAATGTGTATTCTGATTTTCAGGAGTGGGACACTCTGTAAACATCTGTTAAGTTCATTTGTTCAAGAGTTTGGTTGCGTTCTAGTATTTCATTGTTGATTTTTTTTTTTTTGTCTAATCTGTCTATTTGTGATAGTGGGGTATTGAGGTCTCCCACTACTATTGTATTAGTACTTATTTGATTTTTCATGTTGGTTAATATTTGTTTTATGTAGTTGAGTGCACTAGTATTTGGTGCATACATATTTATGATTATCATCTCTTCCTCTTGGATTGTTCCCTTTACAAGGACGTAATGACCTTATTTGTCTTTCTTAATTAGTGTTGGTTTGAAATCTACTTTGTTGGCAAATAGGATAACTATCCCTTGTTTCAGATGACTGTCACATTGAGTACTATTTTCCCCCCTTTGACTTTCAGTCTATGAATTTCTTTTTTAATTAAGTATATTTCTTGTATGCAGCATATTGTTGAATCTTCCTTCTTGATCCATTCTGCCAGTCTATTTCTTTTGATTGGTGAATTGAAACTAAAATTGATGGTTATAACTAATATGTATTGACTTCTCCTTGTCATGATCTTTTCTTATTGTTGGATCCCCCCTTTGCATTTAATTTCTTGTCTTGCCTGATGGATTCATTCTGTTGGGCTTCATGGAGTCATTACCCTCATTGTCTTTTCCTAGAACATTGTTTAGAATTGTTTGGAGTGCTAGTTTGGTATTCATGAAGCTCCTCAGGTGTTCTTGGTCATGAAAGTATCTGATGTCTCCATCAATTTTGAAAGAAAGTTTTGCAGGATACATCAGTACAGGCTGGAGGGTGTTTTCCTTTAGGGCTTGAAATATTTCCCTCCAGGGTCTCCTTGACTTGAGGGGTTGTGTTGAGAAGCTGCTGTGATTCTAATGGGATTTCCCTTGTATGTGATTTCTTTCTTTTCTCTAATTGCTTTTAATATTTTGTCTTTGTGTTGAATTTCTGGAATCTTGACTATTATATGCCAAAGTATAGATTGTTTTTAGCATGGCTAGTTGGAGTTCTATATGCCTCACTTATCTTTATGTCAAATTCTTTTTCCCTGTTTGAGAAGTTTTCTGTGATTACTTCTGTGAAAAGTTTATTTATGTCTTTTATGCTATCTTCTACTCCTTCTTTGACTCCAATCAATCTTAAGTTACTCTTTTTTAATTTGGTACCAGGTATCAAATGCAGGTCCTTGTGCTTATGAGGCAGGCAGCAGAACCACTAAGCTAGATCCCCAGTCCCCAAGTTATTCTTTTTTGCATCATGTAGTAGCTGTTGGATTGATTTCTCCTGGTCTCGTGATTTTTAAGAAATTTTTCTTTTTGTATTCACTAACTGCCATCCTGTCTTCTATCTCTGAAATTCTGTCATCACATGCATTCATTTTGCTGCAGAAACACTCAATGGAATTTTTAATTTTTTGGATATCTGCTTGGATGTGTTTTATGTTTTCCAATTCTTTCCTGCATTGGGTATTCAGGGATTCTTTCATTTTCCTCAGCTCTTCTATTTTTTTAATCTGTATCTGCTCTAGAGTCATTAATCATATTTTTCATTATGGTTACCATGTTTGTTTTTATCTGAGAGATTATTTCTGATGTCATTTTTTCCAGGTCCTCTTTCATTACTTCCCTCGTTACTAGTTCAGAGAGTCCACCTGGTTGGCTTTCAGACTGTTCCATTTCTTTACCCCCTGGATTTGGTTTTGTTGATCTGGAAGTCTTGGTTTGCATCTTGTTTAGGTGTCTTCTCATTTCTATTTTGTTGTTGTTGTTGTGTTTTTTGTTGTTAATGTTTTTGGTTTAATTCTTGGCTTGATGTTTATGTTTTGCTTATTGCATGTATATATATTGTCAGTATTTAGAACCTGTAGGGAATGACTGCTTCTCCAAGGTGTCTTCCAGGTATAGCTGGGTTTTGGGTTTTGAGTCTTTCATGACCCTTAGGCAATCTCAGTCTTGGTATACCAGGAAGAACAACTGACTAGAGCAATCACATCACTTTGGTCAAAGTAATACAATGAGTATCAACAATAGCATCACACACAGCTTAGAGAGCGACAAACTGTAACTATATATCCGTCACCCACTAGTGCATGACCTAGGCTTGAGGTTATATATCAAAATCTAGGACCAACCAGTAAACAAGCCCTTCAGAATAGTGAATTTAGCTTCCAGGAAGAAGACTTAGAAGGAGTTGGGAGTGGGGTAGAGAAATAGAAGGAGAGGGAAAGATGAGAAGTATGGTTAGAAGATCCAGGAACATCATGTAAACTTTGGGAAACTGGAGAAGAGAGGAGGCAAAAAGAGAAAGAAGGAATAGAAGCAAGAACAGAACAAAATTATGGCAACAGGAGAACTAGAAACTGTATTCATGCTCTTATAGAAATAAGAACAGTGAAAAAAAGGGGGGAAACAGGAAAAAGAAAGAAGAGAACTGAAGAAGAGGGAGAAAGGAGGATAAAATCAAAGAGAAAAAGAAATTTTAAAAGTTCCCTTCAAGGCATGTCTCTAGTGTCAACAGCAGGTAATGTTGGCAGCAGCTTACAGATCCAAGTCACTTATTCTTAGAGAGCCAGCCATAGTTCTCTTATACCTAGACAATTTTACTCTTTAACTGTCCAACTCCTGACCAAAAGACCTGTGTGGACCTTCTTTGCTCTATAGAATCATGATGCTATGTCTATATCATGTTTATTTAAACTCCCTTATGACTTAAGAGACTGATCTGATTTCATCCTCATTGTCACATGAGCCATCAAAACCTCCACACACTTGGATGAACTTAGTCAATATATGTGAAAAAGGAAAATGATCTCCAAATTACCTCCTTGTAAAAGGGCAGACATTGTCAGAGATACATACTCAAAATAGTTTGAAGGTCCCTGACTTTAATGTAGCTAAGGCAGGTAAAATGGATGGGAGAGTTCATGGATTAAAAGTACAATTATTTGAACACTCCATAGAACTCATTTTTCCTACAAAAATACTCCACCCTAATCCTTGACTATAAAATAGATAGCTGGGTAATGCATGCCTGTAATCCTAGCACTCTGGAAGACTAAGGCAGAAGGATCACAAGTCCATGCCCTACTTGGGCAATTTAGCAAGGTTTTGTCTCAAAATAAAACAAAGTTTAGAAAAGGCCTATGGATGTGGCTCAGTAAAAAGGTCTTGACTCTTTGAGGGCAGGATCTATTTCTTAATTGTCTTTGTTTCCCATTGGCACAACATAGCAACATAATTCAGACTCTACATGCCTTGAAGGGTTGACTTACATTAATAATGTTCTCCCTCACTTTTCTGCCACTATTTTCAGGTTCTTTGTATCACTGCACTCTTTCTTGTTTCTAGGCTTTAAAATTCCATTTACTGGACCTGACAGTTTATTGGCTGACGGGCACCATTTTTATCCTCCTTCTCCCATGTTTATGTGTTAATTACCTAGACACTTGCAATCCAAAAATCTAAGTTGGGTGCACTTCTGTTTGTCTCTCTGTCTGTGTCATACATATATATGCATTTTCTCTCATATATATTAATATGCATGCATTTTATAATATATTAATATATGCACATATATACATTTTCTCACAAGGACCTAAATCCTTTAAATGCAGAAAATAATTGTATTTTATTCTCTGAGGTAAAGCCAGCATGTAGGACTGTACTTGACACAGAATAGGTACTAAAAATGTATTACTAAGTGAATGTTATGGAAAGAAGATATCCTAAGGTATGGCTGAGTAAAAAAATTGTAAGAGAAACATGTAACCGAAAAGACAAAATTATATCAAGAAAAATCTGAAGTGAAATCTTGAAAAGTCACTTGAAATTAGTATTACAAAAGGATTACTAAAAAATTAAACTGAAGAATCCTTATTGATCACAATCTTTAATATTAAGATTTGCTTCCTGTGACATGTTTCATTTACGTAGCAAATAATGTCATTAGTCTAAGAAAATACATTTCCTAAGGTCAGTAAAAAACATTAGAAAATATGAACTTATGGTTATTGAGGAAGACTGAAACATGGCATAGTATCAGATGATCACAATGTACATTAGCTATTACTAACCTTGAGACATATTAATTTCTAAGGTTATAATACACAAATTTTACCTAGTAATACTTAGTTTTGTATAGAATGTAACAAAAGTGTTGAAAATGATAAGAATAGTGTCTGTTTTCATGAAGTAGTACAAGGTATGTATTATCCTTACAAAATTTCAGCAAGAAGCATTTTGGTTTTAATTTTAAGATTATTTAAACTTAGTGATGAAATTCTGAATTCCTAAATTTCTAAATTTAGACCTCTAAATTCCTCTGAAAAAAATGTATCTTCCTTGAGGTTTTTAAATCTATTAACCTTGAAAAAGGAAGGTTGAAAAGACTTGTTTGTACTACATTCTCACAGCATGAAAGAGAACGGGCAGAAGCCTGAGTGAACTGCCAGTAGGGTTCTGATCTGCTCTGTTCTTGCTAGAATTTGGCAAAGAAATACACTGTGGTTTCTTCAGATGACAGTATCATAATTCATTAAGTTCTCCTCTACCTTTTCACAAAAAGGCCAAAACCCCACAGGAAACATGAGCACTGACATTTTCTACCCCAGGATCAAAAACTGACTATTTTGCCAGAAATTGAAAACAATATAGTGAAAACAGTAAATGCACAGTGATGTGTTGAAAGAAATAAGCTGTTGGACTGGTCAGTGACACAATCCATCATTTCTATTTTAACTTCTGATACATGGAAAGGTAAAAACATGTATGTTTAGATTGGCAGACTTTCATGTAAATATAATGAAAACCAAATAAATGTTGAAGAATCCCTCTGAATTAGCTTATAGATTAAATCCCAAAGATTTATGCTACACTGTTCCTTTAATGGCAAGTTTGATTAGATATTTCTAGCTGATTTCTAGGAAGCTAAAAGCTAGCTTAAGGGCCATCTAAAAGGCATGGTTTCTTTGCTTTCTACGAAATGCTAAAGCTTCTTTATCATTTTGTATTCAGACATGAACTCAGCTGCACAAGCCAAACATAAAGATTTTATGGGCCAATCTATCACATGAATTCATGAACAAGAATAAAAGCCTACTCATCCAGACACTAAGAATGATTTCCATTTTTATGAATGAAAAAGAACCATGCATAAACATTCTTTATTTAAAGTTTTAAATGAAGAAAGATTCAAAATAAAATGGGAGCATTTTGTTTTATATGTCAATATCTTGTAAGAGGAGCAAAGTAAGGAATCTGGCTCACATGATTCCCAAGACAGCACTATCTCCTTTGCATTAAGTACATAAACAAGATTTATGGCCACGGACCTAATCTTAGATGCCAAAATGTACAGCAGGAGCAGCTTTCTGGAAAACTTAATTTAAAATTATGGTGTTAACAAAGCACTTTAGGAAGCAGACATCTTTCCAAGCATACATACACACATGCATCTAAGAGACTTGACCATAGAAAGGAGCTGTAGAAATTTGGACAAAACTGCAGAATACATTTTGATGATAATTCAAAGCCACAAGTTTCACTTTTTGTCTCTAACCTTGATGTTTATGAATTTTCAAACACATGCCTATCATTAGTCAGTCAATTTTAATCAATAAATTCATTTGAGATTTGAGAATTATAAGGAAAAATAAGTGCATTTATTATTTCCTTTTTTTGTATTTTAAAAGTAGTTTTCTTCTTCACCTGCTACTAAATTAGCTCTGTGGAGAAGAGAGAAGGTTTGAGCAAATATATCTAATATACTTTCTTCACTGAATGAGAACAGGGGCTGTGATGCCACTAATCCACTGATAAACACTGGGAGATTTTCCTCAGTATACTTTTATTTTTTGTTGTTTTGTTTTGTTTCTTGGGTTTTTTTTTTTTTTTTTTTTGGTACTGGGGATAGAACTCAGGACCTTGTGCTTACAAAGCAGGTGCAGTGCCACTGAGCTAAATCCCCAGCCCATCGGTACCCTGTTTTGACCTTAAAGATAAAGAGACAAATTTTCCAGTAAATAAAACCTATAATTACAGGTGTCAAATCAACATTTTCTTAATATAGCTCTAAAGGCCAGGTATTTAGCTCAGTGGTTCCGCTGCCTGCCTTGCAACCACAAGGACCCAAGTTTTATCCCTCCTGTAACCCCATAAATAGAATTCCTAGAAGAAAAAAAAGAACATCCTGAAAATGAAACTTCAAGTTAAGGAAATATGATTCATTTGTTATTGCTGGGTTTTAAAAAGTGAACTATATAGAAAGAAGGTAAAAATGTAGTAACAAATACTTTTCAAATAATTTAAAAATTAGTTTCAGTTGTCCTAAAATTAAGAAACCAGAACTTGGAGGGCTGGGGATTTAGCTCAGTGGTTTCACAACCTGCTGCACAAGTGCAAGGACCTGAGTTCGATCCCTGGTACCAAAAAAAAAAAAGTTTTAAGAAACCAGAACTTGGATATAGGTAATTTATTTAAGAGCTAAATCCCAAGAAGTATATTGAAGAAGCATGGGAATAGGACAGAGAAGAAAAAGCCCAAAATAATGCTATTGAGTTGGTTGGTGATCTGGGCAACCAAGGATCAATTCTACTGGGGACTCTGAAAGAAACATTGTTAACATATGACCCAAAAGGTTATTAGGTTGGAACATTTGTTCACAAAACCCTATCTTGTCTCCCATTAATTGAGGTTTGCTGAAGTTGGCAGTACTCCCTTACTTTTCCAGGCTTCCTTGATACAGAGCAGAGTGAACTCTTTTGGCTTCAGAAAAAGGTCCTGGGAAGAAACAGTGGAAGAATGCACAGCTGGATCCTCTGGAAAAACACTCAGTGTACTCAGAACAGCTTGGCAACACTGGGATTAGAAGTGGCTAAACAGCACATGACAGGGTACAGAAGTCTGTGCCTTAGATGCCAAGTTACCAGTAAAAGGTTTGACACTACTTCGAATCAGCTTCCAAGATGAAGCTTGGTCAGACTTCATAAATCTAATATTTTTGTATTCTAAAACACATCATTATTCCAAAATTTAAAGAAAAATTTGAAAACAAATCTGGTTTACAAAAATAATTCACAGTCCATATAGCCAATTTGATTTCTAATTAACATAGATTGGTATATTATGTATGTGAGCTTTCATTTTAGCTAGGCAAAATGATAAATTTAATCTTAAAATAAGAGCCAATGATGGTGAAATAGACAAAGTATGACAACTAATTTTCAAATTGTTTGCACTACAAGATGACTTAAATTATTTTAATTGAAAAATGTAATTTGATCAGGTTTGTGCTTTTTATCTCTATAAAGAACAATCTGGCTTGGATTAATTTCACATTTTCAGCTGGTCGTTATGGCATTATGAACAAACTGTCCTAATTGTACTTTTTAAAATTCCCTGTCTTTATAATGGTTAAAATCGCTCAGGCCTTAGGGTAAGATGTCTATATTTGAATTCCCACTCTATGACTTGCACATTGTGTAATTATATGTGAATTCAAATACAATTAGACTACAAAGCAATAAAGGAGAAAATACAAAGGTGGAAACAGGTGGATACAAAGGTGCAAAATATACACTTACTATTTTGTAGAAGAGTGTCAACAATTTTCAGATGGAAGGTGAAATTTCGTTTTGGTATTTTTATTCTGTTATGGTAAAGATGTTATCCTAATTACCGTTCATGGCAGATTAGCAGTTATCCATAAACACTTTATGTGAGTATACCAAATGCTAAGAGAAAACATTAGTGAGCAGAATGAGAAATGATGAGGAGCCATAAGGACTGACAGCAGCACCATTCCCTGGGCCTCTGGCCACTGGGCCATGCCCGTACCTGGGTCCACACCACAGTGGTGCAGGGGGTCATAAAGGCCATTGTTCTGAGCTCCAGAAGATAGAGAAGAAATGAACAATAGAGAGGGATCCTGTCTGAGGCTCCTTGGTGAAAAATGAGGCCCACTGGGAAAGTGAAGAAAATCTGCAATAAAGGCACACTGGACACTGTAGTTGGTATGCTGGAGGGAATCAGCAGCTCCCATCATAACCTGTACTATCTTCAGGGGAAAGCAGCTGGAACCTGCAGTAGAACCTTGCGGAGTTCAGGGAGCTCAACTTGGGCCTTGCAGCCAGAATCAGCCTGAATCTCAGTGGACTACAGAGGGCTTGCTGAGACTAATTGACTTAAATCTGCACACTGCTGCCCATGTTGTCTATTGTGACAGCAGAGACATACCTTGAAAGAGGCCCTTTATTTTTATTTTTATTTTTTTCAAATTTCTTTTTTCTCCTGCTGTGCAAGTGCAAGGACCCGAGTTCGATCCCTGGTACCAAACAAACAAACAAATTTCTTTTTTCTTTTCTCTCTCTGTTTCTCTCTCTGTTTCCCTCTCTGTTTCTCTCTCTCTCTCTCTGTTTCTCTCTCTCTTCCTTTTTGTTCTTTTTCCTGTCCTAATTCAGATTTCTTTTTTCTTTCTTTTTCTTTTCTTCTCTTTTACCTTTTCTCAACTGTCATTAGTTTTATAGGAAAGTGAATACAGTTTCTAGCTTCCATATTGCTGTTAGTTTGTTCTGTTCTTGTCTTTGTTTTTTTCATTCTGTCTTTTCCTCTTGTCTTCGACAGTTTCCCAAAATCTTCATGATCTTCCTGTGTCCTCTGGCCTCACTTCTAACCTTTCCCTATACTTCTACCTATCTATGCCTCCCTCCCCAATTTCTTCTAAGTCCTCATCCCAAAGGGTAAAGTTGCTAAATTGAAGAGTTTAAACATATTTTGGACTGGTCCTTGATTTTTATTTAATTCACACAGTTAAAGGTGATAGATTAATAGCTACCACAAATTTTCATTTCCGAAGTTGTTCTTGATGCTATTCTTGCTGATTATATCACTTGGACTAAGGTACTGTGATTGATCTAATCAGTTGTCCTTCCTGGTATACTGAAAATGAGATTCCCAAAGAGTCATTAAAGACTCAAAACCTAAAGACCAGCTATATCTGGAAGACATCTCTGAGAAGCAACCATTCCATAAGGGTTCTAAATACAAGCAACAAAGATACTTACAATAAGCAATATTGAAGTATCAACCCAGCAATTAAACCAAAAAAGTATCAACAACAAAAACAGAAATGAGAAGGCACCTAAGCGAGGCGCAAATGCAGACTTCCAGCTCACCAAAGGCAAATTCTGGGGGAAACGAGGTGAAAAAAACTGAAAATCAACCACCAGGATACCCTGAACTGAGGACACAGGAAGTAACAGAACAGATGAGTGAGGCTCTAGAAAAATTCAAAACCGAAATAATTCCTCAGATAACTATAGAGATGGTGAGCAGAATTAAAGACAATGATTACAGACTCTAGAACAGAAACAGATAAAAAAAAATAGATAAGCTTAAGAACATGATGGAAGCTATAAATACCCAGCATAGGAAAGAAATGGAAAGCATGAATGCCCAACATAGGAAAAAAATGGAATCCATAAAACAGATTCAAACAGATATCCAGGAAATTAAAAACTCCATTGAAAGTTTTTGCAGAATGAGTCAATGAGCCAATGTGAAGACAGAATATCAGACATAGAAGATATAGAATACAGGATTACAGTTAGTGACTATGAAAAGAGAGATCTCTTAAAAATAGTTAAGGGACCATGAGAAATCAATCCAGCAACTCCTAGATTACACAAAGAAGAATAATGTATGATTGATAGTAGTCCATGAAAAAGTGGGAGAAAGTACAAATGAAAAAAAACTGTTCACAAAATTAATGTCAGAAAACTTTCCAAACAGCAAAACAATATGACATACAGATAAGTGAGGCATATAGGACTCCAACTAGCCATGATAAAAAACGTTTTGTTTTCCTATCACTTCTTGTAGGGCACAGTTGATATCCTTTCGGTTTTCCTATTGTGGTAGTAGGTCTTTGTGATGCTGTACCTGCCTGTTCACCTGTCAGCTCACCAGTGTGCTCCACAGTTTTTTGCATAGTTCCCTGGGCAGAAATCTTTCATTTTTCCTCTGCTGTAAATGATCTCTAATGAGTTCCAGTCTCAATCCTAATTTCTCCATGGTATTTTGCACTTATTATTTTCTTTGTAAACTGTCAAACTATGCCACACATGTTTAGGATCGAGTAAAACACAAGCAATGGCCAACACTTTGTATTTCAAGTGACACTGTAGTTGTTGCATTACTCATCTACAACATCTACTAAACCTTTGGTATTGTTGTAGAAAGTTTCCATCTCAGGCTTCTGTTTTGTTGAGGTTTCCCTGGTGCAATGTTAACATGGGCAGTACCAGTTTGTCTTTCTTTGCCATATACAAGTCCAATGCAAATCTTTCTGAAAACCAAAGATTTTACTATACAATTCTGTTGTGAAATTGCAACATTTCATTTGGAATTTCTGCTTTGTTCCTGTGTACAGTTTCTGCACTGATCAACTTGTGCTCTGTAAGCAAATGTAACATCAACTGTAATTGTTGAATGTCACATTCTGATTAGTTTGGGAGATGGGAGCAACAAGTCTGTTCACAGCATCATTTGGCTTATTACTATATGAATAAGGACCCCATGACTGAGTTCCAGGATACATTTCTAATTTGAAAGCATAACAAGTCTTTGCATCTATAAGGGCATAAATTTTTATGCCATATTTTGAAGGTCTCCTTGGCATGTTCTCCTTGAAGCTCCAGTGTCCCTGAAAGGCTGCAAGATGTTCATCTAATAGTCATGTATTCAGATGGTGTGTAACTTGCTTAACAATTACCCATAAATCTGTCAAACAATGAACAGATAGCAACCAGATTATCAGTTCTTTTTTTTTCTTGGCAGGTGGTTTTGTCATCAAACCTCAGGCAGTTCTGAAGGAAACCAAATCTCCTCAATGTCATTGTTATTCTACAAATCTAAAGCTGACACCTATTGCCTTTACCTAAGTTGTTTACATTCCTGTGATTACCATGAGAAAGCCCTGCTAAGTACAGCAGACTTATGAATGCTTTCAGTTCAGCTAGTGAGGTGTCATAATACATTTCTGAATATGGCTATTGGTGCATACAGAACATTTTACTTGTATTTCAGCTTTGTGTATTTCACAACATCTTGTACCATTTTGTCTGTTATGATATCCACATTGAGTTCCAGTGCTGGTATTCTGTCCAATACATTTCACCCGTGGCAAGACCCTTTACTATATTTTTAGACCTGGTTCTAACATTGAATCTTTCCATTTGTTTGCATGACCTTTTTGCAATATTGTGACTAGTCAAATATGCTTTTTTTTGGTCATCTGAATCAAGGAGGTCTGTATTCCCTATGTCTATATCAGTTGATTCTTGCTCCATTTCACTGTCACAGGAACTTTCGTTCACGTGGCCAACATCAAAGTCATCATCATCATCATCATCGTCATCATCATCATCATCATCACCATCATCCACCTACACCAACCTTCTATTATGAAAACACATATTTTACCTTAATGGATCATTATCATCCATCCATGAGTAATCTGATGATTCATTTTTGACTGCCTCTAAAACTTGCAAATCTGGTTTTCCATGTGCATTTGTACTGAATTGGGCTATTTATACCAGAAAAAAATCAAAAGAAAACTTTTTAAAAAACAAATGTTAGAGTTTTGTGGGTATGTGATACCCTTCAGATGCTCAGGTAAACATATGCAAAAGCTGCTAGGTGGAGTAAAATGTGGGTAAAAATCCTAGTTTGACACTTTTGCACAGGTGCACATACGTTGCCATTTGTCATACTAGGTGGGTAATCACAAAGATTGCTTCCTGTATCCCTTAGGGAAAGGTACTGAGACACACAGCCAGCAACTATTATACTAAAGTAAAAATTTACAGTAGAAAAGTAAGGGATGTGTTTGGTGAAACTCAGTGTTAGGTTCATTAGATTTTTAAAAAATTCTTTTATTGGTACATTTTAGGTATACAACACATTTACATTTCTCATTGGGAACTTGTACCTTTACATGATGCATCTTGGTTCTTATTTTTTCCCCATTCCTAGCCCTCTCTACACCCCCTACACCCTTCCCTATTTACAAAGACTTTGTTTTCATTTTTTCCATTTCTCATAATTTTTCCTTTCCCTTCTTCCCTTTCCCCTGCCCCTCCCACTTCCTCTACCCCTTTGGACCTTCTCTTCCTATTTCACATTGTCAAATATTCATTCTCATCATTGGTACATTCTAGGTATACAATGTAATGACATTCATCATTGTAAATTTGCACCTTTACAATATGTTTTTATTTTTCCCCCTTCCTCTGCCCTCCCTTCAACCCCTCCATCCTTCCCTACTTACAAAGACTTTGTTTCCATTTTTCCATTTTCTCATATTAATTCTATTCCCTTCTTTCCTTTCCCCTATCCTTCCCACTTCGCTTTCCCCTTGGCCCCTTTTCTTTCTATTTCATATTATCTATTATACTTTTTAGTCCTTATTTACACTTTCAGTTTCTAACACTAGAGAAACTATTCAGTATTTACACGTGTGTCCTATTTCTTTCACTGAAGAGTATTGCCACAATGTGCATCCATTTAGCTATCAATGTCTTTAATTTCTCTTTTTTATGGCTTACTAGTACTCCATTTTATGAAAAAAACCACATTTTCTTTATCTATTCTCCAGTAGATGGGAATTTGGACTGTTTCCAAGTTTCAGCTATTACAAATTGTGCTGCTATGAACATGGGTGCACATATATCACTGTGGTGCGATTCTTTAAAATCTTTGGGGAAGATACCCAGCAGGGAAATAGCTGGGTCAAATGGGACTTCTACTCCTAGTTCTTTGACTTATCTCCATACTGATTTCCACAGTGGTGGCACCAGTCTTCACTCCCACCAGCATTGGAGCAGGGTTCCTCTTTCTCCACAGCTCTGGCAGCATGTTATTGGTTGATTTCATGATAGCAGCCATTCTTTCTGGAGTGAGGTGGAATCTCAGCATTGTTTGAATTTGCATCACTAAAATGGCCAGTGATGTTGAAGATTTTTTCATGTATTCATTTGCTATTTCTACTTCTTTGTCTGAGAAATGTCTGTTCATTTCAGATGCCCATTTTTGGATTGGGTCTTGAAATTTGGGAGGTCTGATCTTTTTAAGTTCTTTATAGATTCGAGATAGTAGGCCTATGTCTGAGGAACAACAGGTGAAGATTTTTTCCCACATTGTGGGTTGTCTCTTCACACTGCTGGTGGTTTCTCTTGCTGTGCAGAAGCTTTTTAATAAGAAGAGATCCCCTTATTGATTGTGCTAGTTCATGGGCAACTGAGGTTTTGTTCATAAAATCTTTTCCTACACTAGTGTCTTCAAGAGTTCTACCTAACCTCTGTTTCAGCCAGTTCAGTGTTTCCATTTTAATATTTAGATTTTTAATCCATTTCAATTTGAGTTTAGTGCATAGCGAGAGATATAGGTCTAGTTTTAATCTTTGGCAAGTTGAAACCCAATTTTTCCAGCACCATTTATTAAAGAGGATATCTTTCCTCCAGTGAGGGTTTTTGGCTCCTTTATCAAAGATGAGATGTCTGAGTGTGTCTAGAGTTGTTTCTGCATCTTCTAATTGGTTCCACTGGTCCTCAGGTCTGTTTGCCAGTACCATGCTGTTTTTATGAGAGTAGCATTGAAGTATAGTTTCAAGTTGGGGGCTGTGCTACCCCTGCCATGTCTCTGTTACCTAGAATTGCTTTTGCTATTCTGGGTCTCTTCTTGTTCCAAATGAATTTTTGGATTGTTTTCTCAAGGTCCATGAAGTATGCTGCTGGGATCTCAATTGGAATTGCATTAAATCTATATAGCTGTTTTGGAAGTATAGCCATTTTCACTACATTGATCCTTCCTACCCAGGAGCAAGGGATGTCTGTCCATTTTATAATATCATTTCAATCTCCCTTTTCAGAGGGCTATAATTTTCAGAGGAGAGGTCTTTGATTTCTTTCGTTGGGTTGATTCCTAGGTATTTCAGTTTTTTGGATGCTATTGTGAAAGGAATTATTTGCCCTTTTTCTCTCTCAGTGAGTCTGTCATTGGTGCAGAGGAAAGCTATTGATTTTTGTGTGTTGACCTTGTAACCAGCTACTTTACTGAATTTGGTTATTAAGTCTAGAAGACTTTTGGTGTTCTTAGGATCTTTTATATAGAGTATCATGTCATCTGCAAATAATGACAATTTGACTTCTTCATTTCCTATCTTTATTCCTTTTCTTTCTTTCTCTTGTCTAATTGCCATGGCTAATGTTTCCAAAACTACATTGAACAAGAGTGGGGATAGTGGACATCCTTGTCTTGTTCCTAATTTTAGTGTGAAGGATTTCAGTTTTTGACCATTTAGAATGATACTGGCAGTTGGTTTTTCATAGAGCGCTTTTATCAGTTTGAGGTAGAGACCATCTATTCCAATTTTTTTAGGATTTTTATCACAAATGCATGCTGGATTTTGTCAAATGCTTTTTCTGCATCTATGGAGATAATCATATGATTTTTGTTCTTGGCTCTATTGATATACTGTACTACATTGATTTATGTTGAGCCATCCCTTCACCCCTGGGATGAATCCCACTTGATCAGGGTTTATGACTTTCTTGATGATCTTCTGCATTCTATTTGCCAGTATCTTACTGAGGATTTTTGCATCTATGTTCATTAGTGAGATTGACCTATAGTTCTCTTTTTCAGTTGGGTCTTTCTCTGCTTTGGGGATCAAGGTGATGCTTGCTTCCAGAAATGAATTTGGGAGTATTGCTTCCCTTTCAATTTCATTGAAGAGCTTAAACAGTAGTGGCAGTAGTTCCTCTCTAAGTGTCTTGTAGAATTCACCAGTGAAGCCATCAGGGCCCAGGCTTTTCTTAGTTGGTACATTTTTAATTGCATTTTCAAATTCATTGGTTAATATTGGGTTATTTAGAATATTTAGATCTTCTTTGTTCAACTTTGGTAATTCATACGTATCTAGGAATCTGTCCATTTCTTCTGTATTTTCCATCTTATTGGTGTATAGGTTCTGGAAGTAGGTATTGATGATCCTGTGGATTTCTGCTGGGTCTGTTGCAATTTCACCCTTTGCATTCCTAATTGAATGGATTTGGGCATTTTTCTGATAAGGTTGGCTAAGGGTTTATCAATTTTGTTTATTCTTTTGAAGAAACAACTCTTGGCTTCATTAATTTTTTGTATCATTCTTAGTCTCCATTGCATTGATTTCTCCTTTGATCTTTATAATTTGCTCCCTTGTGTGAGCTTTGTGTTTGTCCTGTTATTCTTCTAGAAGCTTGAGGTTCAGCATCAGGTTGTTTAATTGAGCTCATTCTGTTTTCCTAATATATGTATTCAGTGCTATGAATTTTCCTCGTAAGACTGCTTTCATTGTGTCCCATAGATTCCGATATGTGGTACTGTCACTGTCATTTAATTGACAGAACTGTCTGATTTCTTCTTTAATTTTCTCTGTGACCCATTGGTTATTCAGAAGTGTGTTGTTCAATTTCCATTTGTTTATGAAGTTTTTCCAGTTTCTTTTGCTATGGATCTCCAATTTCATTACACTATGCTCTGATAATATACAGGGGATAACTTCAATTCCTTTGCACTTACTTAAATATGTTCTATGCATGAGTATGTGGTGTATTTTGGAGAATGACCCATGTGCAGCTGAGAAGAATGTGTATTCTGATTTTGTGGAATGGAAAACTCTGTAAACAAAAGTTCATTTGTTCAAGAGTTTGATTGAGTTCTAGTATTTTATTACTTACTTTTTGTCTAGTTGATTTATCTATTTGTGACAGTGGGGTATTAAGGTCCCCCACTACAATTGTATTAGTGCATATATGACTTTTCGTGTCTGTTAGTATTCGTTTTATATAGTTGGGTGCACTAGTGTTTGGTGCATAGATATTCATGATTGTCATCTCTTCCTCTTGGATTGTTCCCTTTACAAAGGTGTACTGTCCTTCTTTGTCTCTCTTAATCAGTGTTGGTTTGAAATCTAGTTGATCTGCCAAGAGGATAGCTACTCCTTCTTTTTTCAGATTCCCATCACATAGAGCACTGTTTTCCACCCTTTAACTTTCAGTCTATGAGTTTCTTTTTGAATTAAGTGTGTTTCTTGTATGCAGCATATTGTTGGATTTTGCTTCTTGACCCATCCTGCCAGTCCATTTCTTTTGATTGGTAAATTGAGAGCATTAACATTGATGGTTATAACTGATACGTATTGACTTATCATTGCCATGACTTTTTCTTTCTGTTGGATTCTCCCCCTTTGCATTTAATCTCTTGTTGTGACTGATGGGTTCATTCTCCTGTGTTTCCTGGGCTTGTGATCCTCATTGTCTGCGCCTAGGATATTGTCTAAAATTTTTTGGAGTGCTGGCTTGGTATTCATGAATTTCCTAAGGTGCTCTTTATCATGAAAGTATCTTATTTCTCCATCAATTTTGAAAGACAGTTTTGCAGGGTATATCAATCTGGCTTGGAGGCTGTTTTCCTTTAAGGGCTTGAAATACATCACTGAAAACTCTTCTTGCCTTGAGTGTTTGCATTGAGATGTCTGCTGTGATTCTGATGGGCTTTCCTTTGTATGTGATTTGTTTCTTTTCTCTCACTGCTTGTAGAGTTTTGTTCTTCTGCTGGGTTTCTGGAATCCCATTATATGCCTAGGTGTAGATTTTTTTTTTTTAATCAAGGCTAGTTGGAGTCCTACATGCCTCACTTATCTGTATGTCAAATTCTTTTCCTCTGCTTGGGAAGTTTTCTGCCATCACTTCTGTGAACGGTTTTTTTATGTCATCTGCACTGTCTCCTGTTTCTTCATTGACTCCAATCAGTCTTATGTTATTCTTCTTTGGATTGTCTAGCAGCTGTTGGATTGATTTCTCGTGGTCCCTTACAATTTTGAAGCAATTTTTCTTTTCCTGGTCACTAATTGCAATCTTATCTTTTATATCTGAAATTCTGTCCTCACATTGATTCATTCTGTTGCCTAGACTTTCAATGGAGTTTTTAATCTCCTGGAAGTCTGTTTGCATCTGTTTTATGGATTCCATTTGTTTCCATCATGCTCCTCAGATCCTCTAATTTTTTATCAGTGTCCTCTAGATTTATTAATCATGTCATGCACTAGGGGCACAATCTTTTCTGTTATCTAAGAAATTATTTCTGATTTAATTTTTTCCAGATGCTTTTTTGTTGCCAGTTCAGGGATTCCAGGTGGTTGAGTATCAGAGTGTTCCATCTCGTTTTCCTTTGGGGTTGCTGTATGTGATCTGGAAGTCTGTTTTTGAGGCTTGTTTACATGTCTTCTCATTTACACAGGTGGTGGGTTTTGCTGCTGGTGCCCACGTGGGTCATTTCCTCTGCCCTAGGAGTGGTGGAATGGCAGTGGGGAGGCTCCTCCTGGGTGCTGGAATTGGTTCACCTCCTCTGCCCTAGAAGGGGTGGAATGGCAGTGGGGGAGCCTCCTCCTGGGACCTGGGATTGGCTCAACTCCTCTGCCTAGGCGCGGTGGAATTGTGGTTCAGAGCCTCCTCCTGGGCACTCTTTAAATGGATTATTGAGGCATCTACTCATAAATTTGAAATGACCTCACTATATTTTTTTATGCATATTACTCGTTGCCTTATTTTCCTTCTCTGCCTTGAACTTCTAGCTTGCTTCACACAACCCCAAGTTAAAAGATCACCTCCTGACTCGTATTTGGACTTATTTCCTATTCTAATGGTGTACTGAGTTCGTGCCTTCCATTATAAGAACCAGAAGCTAGCCCAGGCTAGTTTTTCAACTGAGTACTGAATAGAACACAAGCTCAGGATGCCTATACTACAGAAATGGTCAGGATGACATAAACTAGACATGGGTCAGGCAGAAGAAACAAGGGCATAAGCCAGTAAAAAAACTTTTCTGTTTGAAGAACTTCCTGGTCACAGATTACATAACTAGACATTAGGCTGTTTACCAGGTAAAAGAGATAAGGCAAATTATAAACACCCAACTTCATCTCCTTTCATTTCCTATTAGGGAAGGATTAATAGCTCTGTAAACCAGATTAAGCTGTGAGTTCTCAAAATAAAGGGTCTAATAACATTTTTCCTCATCTTCACCAACACTTGTTAGAAACATTATTTTTATTTTTTTGATAGCTATTCTACTGGATCTCAGGTGAGATTTCATTGTGGCTTTAACTGGAATTCTCTTCTTTTAGATGCTTTTTGGGCATCTGTATATCATCTTTGGAGAAATTTCTATTCAAATCCTTTTCCCAGTTTTGAATCAAATTATTTAGTGTCTGTGTATGTACATTCAGTTGCAGGAGCTTATTTTTATAAAATATTTATAACTTTTTAAAATGTATGTTTTGTAAATATTTTCTGAAGGTTACTTTTCACTCTCTTACTTTCCTTTGCTGCAATGAAGTTTTAAAGTTGGATCTAGTCTGGTTTATCTGTTTTTGCTTTTATTATCTGTGCTTTTAGTGTCATACTGAAGAAATCATAGCCAAATTCAGTATCATGAAGATTTTCCCTTTTGTTTCCTATGAGATGAGAAACACTTGTGGTTTCAGGTCTTACATTTCAGTCTTTAATCAATTTTAATTAACTTTTATATATTGTATAAGATAGGGACCCAAATTCATTCTTTTGCATGTAAATATCCAGTTTTTCAAACACTTTTAAAATAAAGACTGTACTTACCTATTGTGTATCTTGGTAGCTTTGTCAAAGTTCACGTTAATGTAGATAGGTAAGTTAATTAGATATCTTGTAGGCAGGTAAGACAGCACCTCCCTTAAGGTGCCAGCTCTCAGGGCCCAAGTCCTCAAGGTACCAGCCCTCCAGAAGCCAACACAGCAAGGAGCCAACATGGAGAACAATTGAGGCAGATTCACTGGTTAGCATTATAAAAAGGGGAGGCACTACTTCCCCCGGGAATAAATAGCAGTGATTGATTTCTAAATGGGAAATTCCTTGTATGTGACTTGTTTTCCCATTTGATCCCCATTTAATCAATATTACCTGGGTGACTGTACTTGTAATCTTATTGATTGGTCCTGATTTTGTCCCACCTCATGCACACCTTGCAAATTTCAATTGGGTCTTATAGTTTTGTTCCACTTTGTAGCCACCTCACCACATGGCTTTACTGTATAAAACATCTTTGAAAAGTGGGGTGGGCAGGCAATCCACTTTCCAGTCTCCCTTCTGTTTCTCTTAGACAGAAGCTTTCCTTCTCTCAATAAATTTTTCCTACTCTTAACCTCTGTTGTTCCTAGAATTCTTTCTTCGATTTTAGAGAACAGAAACATGCACTTCGGATATCTAGTAGGTTTGGGAGTTACATCTCTTCCCCCTATATCAGTTTGATTATATATGCATGGGCTTATTTGTGGATATTGTATTTTGTTCCATTGGTCTACATGCCAGAAATAAACATATATAGGGTTGACTTAGAGCCTTTGGACTGAATTATGTCCTCAGCACGTTTTTATTTTTGAGCAAAATCTCCCTTAAATTGCTGTTGCCCAGGCTGAGTTCAAAGTTGCAATCATCCTGCCTCTATCTCCCCCTTATTTTTGTTTTCTTTCATTTCTGTCTGCAATGTTTTGTAGTTCTCAATATGCAAATCTTTTTCTGCCTAGGTTTAGTTAGTCTCTAAGTATTTTATTCTTGAAGGTATTGCAAATGAGATTGTTTTATTGACTTTCTTTTCAGATTGTTCACTGTTAATATCTAGAATTATATACAGAAATGAAATCAATTCTTGTGTATTTTATATACTGCAACTTTGCTGAATTTATTTTAATGTCTGTGAGTTTGTGTCTGTGTAATCTTTCAGGTTTTGCACATATAAGGTCATGTCATCTGTGAACAGAAAGTTTTATTTCTTCCTTAATGGTTTAGATGCCTTTTATTTTTCAAGACTTCTTACTCTGGACTTCTGTAACCATTTTAAATAGAAATGTGGAAAAAGAACATACTTGGCTTGTTCTTGATCATAGAGGGAAAGCTTAGTTTTTCATTATTGATTTTAATGATGATCCTTATTGCAGTATGGTAGTTTCCCTTTACAGTATTCTTAGTTTGTTTTGTATTTTTATTATGAAAGGTTGTTGATTTTTCTCAAATGCTTTTTGGCATGATTTGAGATGACTATGTGGGTTCTGATCTTAATTCTGTTAATGTGGATTGATTTTCCTTTGTTGAACCATCACTGCAATCCAGGAAGTAATCACATTTGATAATCATATATAACTTTTGATACACTGTTGAATTCAGTGTAGTAATATTTTGCTGAGAATTTTTGCATCAACATTCATGAGATATTGATTTGCAGTTTTGTTTCTTATATCATCTTTGCCTGATTTTGGGATCAGGGTAATATTGTCCTCATAAATTGAGTTTGGAAGAGTTTACTCTTCAATTTTTTGGAAGAGTCTGAGACAGCTCGGTGTTCTTTAAATGTTTGGTATAAGTCATCAGTAAAGCCATCTGGTCCTACTCTTTTCTTGGGAGATTTTGTAGTACTGAGCTTAATCTGGTTTTGAGCTATTAATAATCCTTCCTTAATAGGAAATGAAAGGAGATGGAGTTGGGTGTTTATAGTTTGCCTTAAGTCTTTTACCTGGTGGACAGCCCAATGTCTAGTTATCCAATCTGTGACGAGGAAGTTCCTCACACAGAAAAGTTTTTGTACTGACATATGTTCTTGTTGCTTAGTACAAATTCCTTAGAAGTTTATTAGTTTGCTCAGATCTTTATTCTTTCATGATTCAAAATTTGTAGCATGTATGTTTCCAGGAATTTATTCATTTCTTCTAGGTTATCCAATTTATTGTCATATAGTTATTCATAGTAATCTTTTACAGTCTTTTCTGTGTTCCATAAACTGTAATGTTTCCCTTTCTGATTTTTAAGCCTTTTTTTTCTTAGTTTAGCTAAGGGTTTGTCACCTTTGTTGATCTTTTAGTTTTGTTGATTTTCTTTGTTTACTATTTTCTATTTTATTTCTTAGAATCTATTCTTAATTTCCTTCCTTCTGCTTTTTTTTTCTCTCATCTTTGAAGGCCCCTGAAATAGTTAGATTTTTAAGATTGTTCTTTTTAAAATGTATTTACCACTATAAATTTTACACTTAGAATTGACTTTATTATTTTATGTTTTCATATGTTCTTTTTGTATTTTTACTTGTCTTAGACATTTTCTAATTTCCTGTGTGTTTTCCTTTCCCATTAGATAATTAGCCAATGCTTGAGTGGGTTATACTCCACATAGGGATTTCCAGGTTTCCATTTACCACTGACTTCTAGTTTCATTAATTGTGGTTGGAAAAGATACTTGATATCAAGTTTTAAATTGGTCAACATCTGTTTTTAGCCTAATATGTTATCTACTACAGAGAATGTTCTATGTACATTTGCAAAAAAAAAAAGTGTATTCCGCTATTGTGGGCTGGAATTTTCTATATTTGTCTCTTAAGACCAATTATCTAAAGTGTTCAAATCCTTCATTTCTTTAAGGAAAAAGTTTGTTTGGTTGAGCTATATATCATTAAAAAGGAGACATTAGAATCAGTACTATTGTAGTGTGGCTGTCAAATTCTCCCTTTAAATTTCAATATTTGTTTTATACATTTGGATCTCTAGTGTTAGATCCATATTCAGTGTATTTATAATTGTTACAACTTACTGAATTTACTTTTATCTTTATATATGTTCATCTCATGTTTTTTGACTTAAAGTTTACTTTGATGAGTACAGTCACACTTGCTCTCTTTTAGTTACAATTTGCATGGGATATCTTTTCCTTTCTTTCCATTTTCAATCTATGTTATGAAATCTAAAATCACTTTTCCATAGTAGCATATATTTGGGTCCTGTGTTTTTGAAAATATATTTAGCTACTGTAGTTTGGAGAATTTAGTTCACTTATGTTTAATTACTGATAAATAATGACTTATTCTTGCCATTTTGTTAATTATTTCCTTTCCGTTATGTTCTCTTGTTCCTTCTTTTCTTTCTTTTATGACATGATGATTTTTTCTGGCTTGTGCTTTGGTCTGTTCACTTCAGATGTACAATACTTAATTCCTTTCTCCAGATACACACTTTAATTGTTGTCAGATTGTACTTCTTTATACATTGTATTTGACTTAACAAATTTCTGTGAAGTTATTATGTCTTCTAATTTATATGTAAAGTTTATGATCTTCTATGGTACTATTACAATATTTTTAGTTTGTCTTTATGTTTACTTTTAAAAGTGAAACTTTTATTTCTATATGCTTCTATTTTTGTTTGGTACCAGGGATCAAACCCGAGATTTTGCGCTTGTGCTTGTGAGGTAGGCAGTGGAACCACTGAGCTAAATCCCTGGTTTCTTCTACTTTCTGTTAGCCTCTTTTTCTTTCAAGTTGATTAACTCCTTATAGCACATCTTTTCAGGCAGTTGTAATGGTAATGGACTATGTCAGTTTTTGTATAAGTAAGTTTTAATATCTCCTTTAATGGACAGTTTTTCTTCAGGTATTCTTGGTTGGAAGTTTGTTTTCTGTCAGTATTTTGAGTATTATTCCATTCTCTCTTGGTCTGCAAGATTTCTAAGAAATCTGCTGACAATTCATACAGGGATTCCCTTTTATATGGCCATTCAATTTTATTTGTTGCTTTCAAAATTTGCTTTGTGAATTTTAAAACTTTAGTTACAGTGTATGTCTTCATGTAGACTTCTAGTTATATATTAGGGTATATATTCTGAGGCCACTGGGCTTCATGAACAAAATGTACCTTTCCTTTCTGAAGCCTTTAGCAACTATTTCTTTTAATAAGATTTTCCATTTTTTCTCTATCCATATAACCTACAAGAGGTGTCTTGTACTGGTACATATAGTGAATGTCCACCACTGCTAATGTGATCCAAAAAGGAGGTGTTATATTTTCCTAGTTATTTTTTCATTTCTCTTTGATCTTTCTTGCATCTTTGACACTGTATAGGATCATTTTCTTCTGCCTCAAAATCCTTACTAGTCTTTGATGTGGATCTTTTAGTATCAAATAGTCTTAGTTTTTGTTTGCAAAGTGAATTTCTCTTGAAATTTTATTAATAAAAATGTTAAACATATGTAGTTATTTTTTATAATAACCACTTATGCACTCACCATATGAAATCTACAACTGGCACTTACTGTATTTGCCACAAACCTACCCATTTATCCATTTACCACCAGCTTATATTCTTGATTCATTTCAAAATGTTTCACATATTATTTTTTATTCCTAAAGGCTTCATGCGTGTTATTAAATAGATATTTATTTCTAATGGAGAATATTTGCATATAGCAAAATGAAAAAATCATGAGTTTACCGTTAAGTGTGTCCGACAAATGATTTACTGCTGTCCTTGAATTTCCCTCCATTATTCTTGATATTTTTTGATACAGTCTTCATGGATTGCAGTTATTTTCATGTAGTAGTACATAAGATACTCCATTCTTGTTGAAATACTAGGTATTGCTTTAGTTATTACTCCTCTAAACAATTTTGGCTGTTTTTATTTTTCTATGTCTTTTGTTTACAATAGTTTTAGAATCATCTGCCTAAATAGGGATAGTTTTTATTCTAAGTTCATAAAACTTTCTTGAAACTATACATTGGTGTATTTCATCAATTTTGGAAAATTCTCAGTATTATCTTTTTGAATAATGTACATTTTCCATTTCCCCTCTACTCTCATTACATGTATTTTAGACCTTCTCAGTTTCTATGTTTTTTATCTTTTCATGTGTATTTTCTATCTTTTTCTCCATGCTTTATTCTGGTGTTTTTTGACCCCCCTTTCAGTACAGTGATTCATGCTTTGGTTTTATCTACATGCTCCTAATAAGAATCTTATTCTTTTTTCTACCATACCTCAAGCTCTCAAACCTTATAATCACTACCTACCAATGTGACAAAATGGACATGTGTTATCAAGCTCAATCTGGGGTTAAATCTGTCACTCTTAGCAGCTCAGGATTCCCAGACTGCACTTATTACCTTATATCTAACAGTAAGGTACCTTTCCCACGTGACCATGTGCTTTGATTTACTTGTCTATTTCACTCCATACAATACAAGCTCCATGAAGGTTATGATTTTTTGCTCTTAAATTTACATACCACTAATGCCTTAAACAGTGATAGGAATTCAACAAGTACACACACACAAATGTATTCAATGAATGAATTCTCTTTCATAAGAAATCACCAAACAATTTATGAAAACACAATTTTATTTCTTAAAGTAACAATGAAAATTTGCTTGGAATAGCACAACAAAGAGAATATTAAAGTAAAAAGTTAAAAGCAGAGAAGAAAAACAATTGATTTCCTATGTTTGTTATTTTCCTGTCCCAAATTCTTCCACAGATTTGGGATATAAAAACACTCTGCCATTGCTGTTTGATTTCTAAATTCTCAACATGATGGCATGTCACTGCTACCAATATACTCAAATCAATATGGAAATGAGTCAAATAGCCCTAAGCATAGGTGACTCTAATGCTTTATTAATCTGTGCCAATGATCCTTTGTAGCAGCAACAACCCAACAGTATCTACAGCCAAGTCCCACCCAAGTTCTACATTGTATCATTTAGGTTTATAGAATCAGTTTCTTAACAACAACTGAATAACATGATCTACATTATCAAGTCAGTTTTCTACTCTTCAGCCTGAGGTTAAATATGGAAAGAAACTGAGATGGGGTAGGGAAACTGCGCTGAACCAAACTGTAGCAAATATGTCATCTTTTATCTTCTTTCTTCCTTTTTCCTATGACAATATTTCTGAGGTGACGTACAGTAACAACATCCCCCATGGTGGGGCTCTTTGAGATTATGTATGCTGCCATGAATGGTGGGAGAAAATTCTGATGCAGAGCCCACGCTCCTAGGAGAGAGAAGCTGAGCCAGTCCCAGCAACTGGAAGGACACTCCCCTCCCGCAATCCCAAGCTCCTAGGGAAGAGAAGGTGAGCCAGTCCCAGAAACCAGAAGCAAGCTCCCCCACTGCCATCCCAAGCTGCTAGGGCAGAGAAGCTGAGATGGTCCCAGAACCCAGAAGGAAGCTCCCCTGCCACCATCTCAAGCTGATAGAGCAGAGAAGGTGAGCTGGTCCCAGCACCTGGCAGGAAGCTCCCCTGCTGCCATCCCAAGCTCCTAGGGCAGAGAAGGTCAGCTGGTCCCAGAACCTGGAAGGAAGCTCCCCTGCCAGCATCCCAAGCTCGTAGGGCAGAGAAGGTGAGCCAGTCCCAGCACCCGGAAGGAAGCTCCCCTGCTGCCATCCCAAGCTCCTAGGGCAGAGAAGCTGAGTTGCGTGGGTGCCAGACGCAACCCACTCCCCCCCGGTGGAAATGAGAAGATACATAAACAAGCCTCAAAAACAGACTTCCAGATCACCTGCAGTAACCCCAAAGGGAAACGAGATGGAACACTCTGACACTCAACCACCTGGACTCTCTGAACTGGCAACAAAAGAGGATCTGAGAAAAATGAAATCAGAAATAATTACACAGATAATAGCAAAGACTGTGCTCATGGTGCAAGACATGATTAATAAATCTAGAGAGGACACAGATTAAAAAATAGAGGATCTGAGGAACATGATGGAATAACAACATAGGAAACAAATGGAATCCATAAAACAGATACAAACAGATTTCCAGGAGATTAAAAACTCCATCGAAAGTCTGCACAGCAGAATGAACCAATGTGAGGATAGAATTTCAGATACAGAAGACAAGATTGCAATTAATAACCAGGAAAAGAAAAATTGCTTTAAAAGTGTAGGGGAACACGAGAAATCAAGCCAGCAGCTGCGAGACGATGCAAAGAAGAATAACATAAGACTGATTGGAGTCAATGAAGAAAGAGGAGAGAGTGCAGATGACATAAAAAACTGTTCACAGAAGTGATGGCAGAAAACTTCCCAAGGAGGGGAAAAGAACTTGACATACAGATAAGTGAGGCATATAGGACTCCAGCTAGCCTTGACCAAAAAAAATCTACACATAGGCATATAAGAGTTAGGATTCCAGAAATCCAACAGAAGAACAACATTCTACAAACAGTGAGAGAAAAGAAACAAATCACATACAAAGGAAAGTCCATCAGAATCACAGCAGACTTCTCAATGCAAACACTCAAGGCAAGAAGAGCTTGGAGTGATGTATTTCAAGCCCTAAAGGAAAACAGCCTCCAACCCAGATTGATGTACCCTGCCAAACTATCTTTCAAAACTGATGGAGAAATAAGATACTTTATGATAAAGAGCACCTCGGGAACTTCATGAATATCAAACTCACACTCCAAAAGATTTTGGACAATACCCTAGGAAAAGACAATGAGGATCACAACCTCAGGAAACCCAGCAGAATGAATCCACTGGACATGACAGATTAAATGCAAAGGGGAAGAATCCAACAAAAAGAAAAAGTCATGACAAGGGTTTTAAAACTTTTAACTTCATCTCCCTAATGAGTGTATAATTTAATCTTGTTATTGCACTGATTAGTATTTTTCTGATTCTAGAGAGTTGCACACCTTTCCATGTGCTATACTGGCTATTTATCATCTTCTTATGTCTACTTTTTAATTGGGATGTCTATAATGAGCTCTAAGAATTCTTTATATATTCTGGTCATAGGTTATATGCATTGTAAATATGGTCTAAGGACTACTTTTCATTTTAATGATGTCATTTAAAGTTCTAAAGTTTGATGGAATCTCATTTATCAGTTTTTTTCTTTTATACATCATGTCTTTTGTATCCTAGGTAGTTCTTGCCTACCCTGAATTCATAAACATTTTCCCTTATAATTTCTTCTTAAGGTTTTGTACTTTTAGGCTTTCATATTTAGGTTCATAGATCCCTTCAAATTATTTTCATGTATGGAAATAAAGGGTTGAGGTTAATTTTTTACATATGGATACCAGGTGTTCTAGTGCCGTTTGCTGGAAACACTATCTCTTCCTTGGCTCTTGAATTGAGTTTATATTCTATAAAATGTTTATGTTAAATAATCTTTCAAAACTCAGGGGACCATATATGTGTGGTTCTATTTCTAGATTCTCTGTTTTATTTCTTTCCTTATACCAACACTGCCTTGATTATTGTAGCTTTAGAAGACGTTTAGGTACTAAAAGTCTTCCAACACTGTTTTTGTTTTTTTAACTTTTCTAGGTCCTTTGTACTCCTACATAACTTTTAAATTTCAATATCCAACTCTTCATTTATAGCAAGTATACACAGACCTGAATTTTTATATATACTTTGTGTTTTCTAATCCTGCTAAATTCAAGTACAAGTTCTAGGGGCTCCTAGAGATTTCTTAGTATTTTCTCTGTAGATCATTTCATCTACATATAAAGATTTTGCTTCTGCCATACCAATCCTACCCTAGTTGTGTCATTTTATTGCCAGACTATTTTGGTTTAGGCCTATGTCTCAAAGTTTAATGGACAGATGAAGAGTAAGCATATCTGCCCTTGTTCCCCACCTTAAGGAGAAAGCATTGTATCTTCTCCATTCATATAAGGCATTCTCTCTGGAAGTATGGAGTACATGTCTTTAATCTGCTGAGAAGTTTCTGTTCTGCTTCTAGTCTCCTGATAGCTTTTACCATGAACAGCTGTAGAATTTAGTCCAATACTTTTTCTCCAACTGGTGACAGGATCATATGGCTTTTTCCTTTCCTCTGTTAAAATGATGACTTTTGGGGGTGCATCTTCCAATGCTGAACCAACACTGCCATCCCTATAACAAAACCACTTTCTACATCCTGCCAGATCTGACTTCTAGTAGTTTGTTTTGCTAAACAAATTCTATGTTCATACTTTTTTCTTCTATTATCTTTATCCAGTTTTAGGATTAGCACAATGTTGATTTCCTAAAATGAGGGGAGAAGTGTTCCTTCCTTTTTCTACTTTGTTTGATATAATTTATCAGTTAAAATGTATATGAGCCTGCTGTTGTCATATAGGTAGGTTTTCAAGCTAGGAATATACTTTCTTTAATAGGTGCTATTCCAATTTTATATTTCCTCCAGAGTTAGTTTCATTAATTTGTCTTCCAAGGTACTTCTTAGAAGTTGTCAAATTTATTTCATAACATTTTTCAAAATATGCTTTCTATATCCTTTTAAATTCTGTAAAATCTGTGGTAATGTCTCCTAAATCTTGATATTGTAATTTAAAAAATGTATAATTGGTATTGTGTAACAGGAAGAAAAGGTCTAAAGGTGCAGGGGAAGTGGGAGGGGTAGGGGAAAGGAAAAAAGGGAAAAAAATATGAGAAAAGGAAAAAAATGGAAACAAAGTCTTTGCAAATAGGTAAGGGAGGAGGGCGTGAAGGGAGGGCAAGGGAAGGGGGGTGAATAAAGAACCAAGATACATCATGTAAAGATACAAGATCTCAATGATGAATGTAACTGTATTTTATACCGAAAATGTATCAATAAACTTAATGGGGGAAAAAATTCCCATGCATAACAGGTCTGCATCCCAATATCGTCATCTTTAATACATATAATTTTCCACTAGAAGTCACAGAGGAGAGTATTTTCATTTGAGTACTATAAAAAGTTTTACAGTATGTTTATGTTACTGAGAATATGAAAATATTCTAACATTTAAATATACATTTATCTATCATACTATGCCATTCCACTGACCAGTTAATTTTCTTCATGAAATATTTTTTTAAAAATAAATGCTTACTGTGAGAAGTGACAATTACAGAAATTAAATGTTTTTACCCTTCCTCATTTCACATTTTATCAATGTCCAGTACAGACTATATTATACTGCTATTTGCAGTTTGGATTGTGCAGCATGGGGAAAACAGAGAAGGGGAAAAGGAAGGGTGTCTAAGTAACTTTTCTCTTGTTGCTGAGACAAAATACCTGATACCCAAAGTTAAAGGGGAAAGGGTTTATTTAACTCATAGTTCAGAGGTTTCAGTCCAGAATCAGCTGGCTCCAAGGCAGGGTGGCAGAGGGGCAACAGTTTGTGCTGGACAGATGGTAGCAGCAACAAGGGACCTTAACAGTATCTTTCTGCCCCTTTTATCTTATTCAGACTACTTAGGGTGGATAGCACTAGTGCCCTTAATCCTAGTGCCCTTGGGCCTACCCCCACCATGAATCAATTACTCTAGATTTAGCCATCTCTGAGAAAGCATGAGGCTTGGGTTGGGGGTCATCAAAACACAAGCCATAACAAAAGGGGCTATATATCAGTGATGAGTGAAAGGTTAAAAATGTCAATAGGTGAAAAAATAAAAGGTCCAAGTCTATTGGAATTATTTGTATAGCTGGGGTGAACAGCTAATGTTGAGGGGATTTGAGATGTATTTGTATAGGCAGGAGGTATGCACGTGGGTACAGGTGTATTTGGAGTTTGAGAGAAGCTATAGGATTGTCGTGAAGACCTGTTACTATACCTGTAGTTAGTTTTGCATGATTCCTCTAAGTCCAATTTTGTTAAAGATTACCCTGAAATGCCCTAGAATTGTACTGTTTTAAGTTACAGCATTGGTTACTTATTATCTAGGGCACATACACAGGTTCTTGTTGTATATATGTTGGATGATAGGTGGAGAGAATGAGAGGGATGACAAGGAGGTGAAAAAATCAAACGAGAAAAAAATGAAGTTAAAAAAATAGGGGTAAAAGGAGCCAAATTTTAAAGACTAAAGTAAAATAAAATAATACTAATAAATAATCAAGAACCAGGGGGAAAAAACATAATCCAGAACAAGGAAGGAAACAAAAAACAAAACCTTCCCACAGTGTTCCCTCTGTACAGAAGTTACACTCTGTGAGAATTAAAGCAGTTTCCTCTTTTTGACCACCCTATTTCCTGCCCAAAGTGGTGAGGTCTGTCCCTTTCTCTGGACTCATTTTCTGGCTGTAAACTGTGCTATGGGTGAGGCCAACTGCATGTGTCTGTCAGAGTGTCAAGATCTGATTGTTTCAATTGATCTGAAAGTTTTTTTTTAAGACCTGAATGTATGGTGTTTGTTTCACATTGTTCTGTTGCTTTTGGCTTCTCTGCATACCTGGCTTGCATGCATCTCACTTTCCATGCTGGGTAGGGAAGGTGGCACGATCATGAGTCTATTCCATCATCCAGTCAGTCACCGAAGAGCCAACTCCCTCTCTCAATCCAATCACCTCCCAAGATGGAATGGAGGGTAAGGTGCCACGACCTAGGTACAGTCCAGTATCCCAACCCCCAGACACTGAACTTTGGTCCACTTTGATTCTTTTTATTTACCTGGCCATATAAGACTATCTTTTGCTCTTGCCTCGGGAAACCTGCTTTTCTCCAGTACTAATTCAGAGACATTCTTCACTCTTCCTGTTATCCTCTTCATGGCCACTTTCTCCTCCTGAACTTGCTTCTTTAGAAATCCATTCTCATTGCCCTAATTTGAGTACTATTTCCTATAAAGCTGTTTGAATATCTAAAATAACTATATGAGGTATCATTCTGAATAGTTACAAATAAAAGTCTTGATTTTTTGGTTAAAGGTTATGCATTTTAATATGATCTTTTGGTTGATTTATGTAAAGCTTTGTATTTTTCATTTTCTCAATCCTGTCATTGTAGTGATGTATGGTATATTTTAGCATCAGGTTTGCCATAAGCAATAAAGAGTCCCAAAGAAATTTTAATTTATTTCCCTATTTTTAACCCAGAGCTTTTCATTATTCTGTTATTTTGTTTGAGACTCTATGTTTAGCTGATATCATTTTAATATTCATATAAATAATTTAAGATTTTAACTTAAAGGAAAAATTTAAGTAGAGAAATCATTTATAGAAAAGGTTTAAGGGTGGACATTGTATATAAAGTCATAATATAGATGATAACATAAAATATACACTAACAATCTCTCTTAATGTTGTATTTTACATTCTAGTTTGCTTATAGCATTTTTCTCTAATAACAAGATAAAATAAAAAAGAAAATGATTCCTAAAATGGTGTGCAACATGGAATAGAAACACGTCTCTAAGATTTGGTATTAAGAAACAAGGAAGCATGAAAATAAAGTTAAATTCAAAAGTTCTTATTGAACTTTAAGCTAATTTTTTGAACGAAGAGCTGATTCAGAGAATATGCTGATGAAAAAGGAGCTGTCCTCAAGAAATTTGCAACCTAGTAGAATGAATAACTCCTTCAACAGCTAGAATATAAAGCTGAATAAAACTTACAGAACAGAAAGAAATAATGTTAGGACAGTTCATTTCGTATGGCTAAATGCATGACAGTATTTGAGTTCAATCTTACATCAGAGGTAGGATGTAAACAGTTAAAGAAAGGGAAGAAGAGAAAGCACAGAATAAGCAAAGGCAAAGGAGGAAAGAAGCCAATGGTTCAGTATTATTAGAGCAAAAGATACATGTAGGGGGGTCCTGAGAGCAAGACTGAAAATAAATGTTATTGTAATAAGTCACATGGCCTTCAATTACTATATAACAATCTTAATTTAGAAAACAATGTAGTAATATTGTGGAATTTTGTGCAGGATACTAACACTAGAAAGGAAAATAATAGGACAGTGGAATTGAGTATGTAAAGGAGGAAAGCATGGAGTTAACAACTAAAGAATTCATACAAGTTATAACTTTTAACTGAAGAAATGTGCACGGGGATGGGTTTGAGAGATGTAACAGAACATGGTACATGAGAGATAGCTAAAGAGATGATACCAAATTCTGTGCCTGAGATACTAGTTGGGAAGCAGTTGTGCTAAATAATAAAATATGGAAAAAAATAAACTTGGAGGGGGGAATAAGTTTATTTTTGCACATAATGAGAGAGTTCTAATTGAGGCCATATATAAATTACTAAGTTATAATAATAAAAACAAAAAAAACTAAAAAATTGAACTAAATAAAAGCTCTCAGAGCTAAATAAAATAAATAGTTCTAAGAATGAAATAAGTGGTGAGATATGTTCATAAATATGGAGATTAAATATTATCGAGATGAATGTAAACACGTACTGCAAACATATACTAATAAAACATTTTAAAAAGGGTTGTTTCTTTTGAATGAAAATAATTTAGTAACAATTTTATTAGATACAATTTTAACTGTAAAATATTTTTGAGAATTCGTCTGTTGTATAAGAAAAAATGAGCAATGGAGATCAATTAAATCTTTTTTGTTTCGTTTTGTTTTTTGGTACTAGGGATCGAACTTGGGACCTTGCACTTGCGAGGCAGGTACCAAAACCACTGAGTTAAATCCCTGGCCCAATTAAATCTTAAGTACAAATTCAAAACAAGATCCAAGAAAAAAATACTGTCAATACGTCAGGTCTTCCTATCCTGATCTAGAGATTCAATGCAATTTCAATAAAAATCTGAGTAAGGTATTTTGTTGATAATAACAAAATGACTCCAACATTTATATGAGGAAGCAATAACACAATATTGAAAAATGTGCTAGAAGACAGATACTCTTTGACTTTAAAGCTTATTATAAACTTAAAATAATCAAAACTACATGGTATTTGCAAAACAAAAGACAAACATATCAAGAGAACAAAGCAAAGAGAGCAGAAATACACCATACAAATATACAAAAGAAAAGGGCAATACAGTGGAGACAAAATACTCTTCTTAATAAACAGTACTGGAACAACTATTATCTATACATAAAAAGAAAGGCCCTATACCTCTTGCAAAAATTCAAAATATATTATAATGTAAATGTAAAACACAACCACCATCAACTCCTAGAAAATAATTTAAAATCTAAATAACCTTAGGTTTTCAGATAGAAGACTAAGCAGATTAAAATTAAGAACTGCTCTGTGAAAAACACTAATGAGAAAATGAGAGAAAATATTTGCACAAAGTGTCCTACATGGTGGTCAAGCTTAATTTTGTCAACTTGACTGGCTTGGGAGCTGCCCAGGGGATTGGTAGAGCACACTTCTAGGTGCCTCTGATTGGATAATAGCGTCTTATCTTGATAATATATTTGGTTGCTTGTCCCTTCCTTTCTGGCAGTTGTGCCCTGCTCTGCTTCCTGGTTGTCATGGAACTGAACAGCTTAGTTCTGTCAAACCCTTCTACCCTGATGGTTCTGCCTTGGAATGAATCATAGATTGAATCACTGGAAATTGTTAGCTAAATTAAAGCTCCCCTCCTTTAAGTTGTGGATGTTGGCTACCGTGTCCCAGCAACATGAAAACTGACTGATACATTTAATGAAGAGCTGCTACTCAAAATGTACACAGACATTTAAAGGTCAATAATAATTTTTTTAATGGGCAAAAGATGTAAAGATAAATTTCACTGAAGAAAATATATGGATGGCATATAAACATGAAAACATGCTCAACATAAGAAATCATTAGGGGACTATAAAGTAAAATAATGAGATTAAAAAGTCCAAAACATAGATAAAATCCAATATTCATTAATTGTTGGCAAGAATGCAAAGCAGTACATCTACTATGGAAGACAATTTGACAATTTCTTTAAAAACTAGACATCTCCTTACCATTTTCTTATGATCCAGTATTCATGCTCCTTGGTATTTACACAAATGAACTGGAAATTTACATTCACAGTAAAATTTTGTACATGGATGTTTATAACAACTTTATTCATAAGTGCAAAAAATGGAAGCAACTTAGATATTCTTTGGGAACTTAATGGATAAACTTTGGTATATACAAACAATGGAATATTATTTAGCATCAAAAAGAAATGAGGTAACAGGCTATACATAGTAAGACACAGGGGAACCTAAATGCATATTAACAAGTGAAACAAGCTGATCTGAAAAGGCTATAAATTGTAAAAATTTCAACTATATGCCATTTTGCAAAATTCAATTACGGTGAGAGTAAAAAGATCAATGCAATGGTTAGCAGGGAATACAGGGAAGGGAGGGATAAAAAAGGTGGAACATATGTCATTAGATATTTGTTACAACCCATACAATATAAAATACAAGTGTGAACATAATGCAAACTACAGACTTTTGGTGATAATTCATCAAAGTAGGTTCATCAGCTGTAACAAATATACCACTCTGGCAGGATGTTGACAGTGGAGTAGGCTGTGCTTGTGCAGAGATAGGGAGCATATATATGGGAACTCCACTTTCTGCTCAATTTTGCTGTGAAACAAAATGTATTCTAGAAAAAAGTATTATTTTAAAAAAAGTTTCCTACGGTCAGCATAAGTAATATTTGAAAGTTGTATTTTTCAAATCAGTTATAAAATAACCAGTTATGATCATCATCCTGATTGTTCAATTATGTTGAAATTCTTGGATGAATATATTCAAAACAAAAATGATAAATCACTTTGGTGACAACTAGCAGAATCATTTTATTGACTAAACTAACTGCTTTTTTACCTTCATTTTCAGATGTTTCTGCATCATGACCTATATTTGGCAGGGATGTAAAAATGAAAGAAAAGGAAAAGGCACTAATGTGGCGATAAAATGTTATAGAAATGGGAGTTGGGGATAAAGGAAAAAGAAAAAGGATACATATTTTTCCCTCTATGACAGAGATCACAGCGAGATGTGTTAAAAAAGAGAAAGTGAATCTTGAGGAAGTAGGCAGTATTACTGAACGAAGTCAATGATATTTTCCCAATTAATTAACAGTTCCACTAATTTCTTCTGGAAATAACTATATTTTTCTAAGGCATAAAAATGTGGGAAAAAGCTGTTCAAAACTGACAAACTGGTATGTATTTTTTATAGAAATGATAGTTTAGTCTACAATGTTCTAAAATGCTTTTCAAGAATTGTATATAGAACTACATATTTTGTAGCTGTCAGGCACTGGAGACACCTAAAAGGAAAAAAAACAGGGAGAAAGATGCACCATATTTATTCAATGTCACTGAATATTTTACCTTAAGGATGTAACACTGCTATTTGCAATATGGACTAAGAGGACCAATGCAATGTCAAAACAAGGTAGACAGTGATGTATTCAAGTAGACTTGAACATATAATGGGAGGAATGTCTAAATATGAATTCAGTGGTTTTAATTTTCTGTGTGTTACATGGTAGAAAAGTAGAAGGGATCTAGATGTAAGTGGTTTCTTTCAGTGAGTCTGAAAAATGTTTGGATAGTGTAACTTCATTCTCTTGAGGGTTATCAGCTTTTTGGATAAAGGCCCACCAATAGTTATCTTCCAGCTGAATTCACTGAGTGATTTACAATCCTGTTCATTATTATTTTTCTGGGAAACTGGCATCAGTAAAAAATCTCTAATGTGGAAACTCTAATCTTGAGATTTTGAGGGTTCCATTATTTTCCTACTTTTGCCAAATCTTCATTAGTCCTCCTGATATTTCAGATTCCCTATCACATAAATGTAATTGTGAGTGTGCCTCAAGACTGAGGGAAAGAACACCAAACATGGAAGACTTTTCTCATGCTTTTTCTGTCACCACTCACATTTACTCACATTTCCTCACATAATTTCAGCTTTTATTTCTATGATGATAAATATATAATAGTATGTCACGGATCCATTTTTTAAATCAACAGACCTAATCTATCTTTACCTATTCAGTAAGATATCTTTAAATTGACATTTTTGCTGTATCTTGACCATCAATTTATTTAAAATAAAACTCCTTATTGCATTTTTAGCTCTCCTTCTTTCTTTTGTACCTCAGTTTACACCTTGGATATAATTACAAAAGCTTTTATTTCTATTTTTTTCCTCTTAAACTTTGTATAATGAAGATCAAATACTTATGTACAATAATCTAATTCTTGGTATCTTATCACCTAATTATTTTACATTTGGTTTTATATTGTTCTTTCTCTTCTCAGTGTTTGTTATTATTCCCTTTCAACAGATCAACAAACTCTTTAGAAATGTCTTTTGCACCATAAGGAAACTCTCAAAAATACAGTATTTGTAAAATTCTTTGTTACTGACAGAAAAGCTATAAAATCACTAGAAATAAAACCAACTGTCTTTATCCTGTCTTCTACTGTTATACAGTTATACATACATGGCCAAAGAATGTTCCTCAATTTTCTATAAAAATCAAAGTGAATCTTAGATTTACTTGCCTTGTTCTCCAAGTGTAATTCTAAAAAGCGCAGATAAGCCACTGGTGCAAATGCATCAGCTGAATGTATGACTATCTCTGAGGAATCCCTGAAACAGAAACAATTTACACTTTATTTACTATGTAAATTTGGCTGATAGAAGACACCAAAAATCCTCACTTTGTATTCATTTCCATGGGTATAAATTATGTAGCTATAAACATTTTTTTTTTTTTGGTACCGGGGATCAAACTCAGGATCTTGCGCTTGCGAGGCAGGGAGCAGAACCACTAAGCTAAATCCCCAGCCCTAAACATGTACTTTTAATAATGCAATATTTAATTGGGTAAAAGGATAAAAATACTACTTTATTAGACTATTAATATAATGAAACTTTTTATCTTTATAAGGCCACATAGTTCAACTTTCAGGTTCTCTCAAAGCTCTCTGAACAATTTTGAGACAAACTTGTTCAATTTCACTTTCACAAATCTGCTTGGCATGGGCTAAACATTAAATGTGAGTCCTTTATCTTCATTATTTTTGTCCTTTTTAAGAGGTATTCATTGAGTGTTTCACACAAAAATCTCAATTATCCTTCACAAAAGCAGTCCTGGTGATGGTTATAAGCTCTAGCTGAACTCTTCACACTGTAGTATCACTGCTATTAAAATTGATTGTCTGACATGGTAATTACCACTTTCAGGTAAAATGGTATGAACTTCTTGCTGGCATCATATGGATAAATGTAAATTAACATAACTTTTTATCAAAGATACCCTGGAAAGCACATATGAATAACTAAGATTATAAGTCCTAATAACCAATTATTTTTATTGTTGTTTATTAAGAGAGCAATAATGCTTTGCATGTCAACTAAAAATTTAAAAATAGAAATTTATTTCTACTTAATGCCTCAGGAAATAAGTTCCATTGTTTATATTAATATTGTTAGCATTTGGAACATTGCAGGTTAGGGAAAACAAATGCTTACTTTGACTCTGCCACTAATGAAAAAACATTTTTCTTTTTGGTACTGGGGATCGAACTCATGACCTTGTGCTTGCTAGGCAGGCATGGTGCCACTGAGCTACATCCCTGACTCTGAAAAAACATTCTTCTATTAACTTTTGTGGTGCAAAATCACTTAGTGACAATAGAAGAAACCTCAAAATTTGATTCTAAAATACTAAATTTTCATGATCAAAATATGTTTACTTTGTATTTGAAAGACCTAAGATTAAAAGAGCATGTTTGATGATTAAAATAAAAAACAATTTCCATTCATGTAGTATGAAATATGCATCTTGTTAATGATTAGAAAAATAACATTAAAGACGACTGATAATAAAAGGAAAGCAAAAAAAAAAAAAGAAAAGAAAGCAAAGCAACTTATAAAACAATAGAATCATTAAAGAGCCAGGATCCTGATGAAAAGACATAACTTGTCCTCACATGTGACATCAACCACCAGATGCTTCCAGGTATGCGGAGAAAAAGAAAAATAAAGTCCTTTTGCTTGCTACCACCTGCCCCCTTGGCTTGAACCCTACAAAGTTTGTTTCCTTTAATTTGTTATTTTTCCTTTTCTTCAGAGCTGCTTGCTGTGGTCAAATCTTGGCTGTGCAATAAGATTCAAGCATCACTTCTTGTTTATGATGTCACTGTTAGATTAATTTCAATTTTTCTGTTCCTGACCCCAGCCTTGGAAAACAAACTTGGGCCTAAGTGATACCTAGTGTAAGTAGCTTGGTTTTGATACCCTTAAAAATGGAGTGTATCAAAACTGTAATTAACCTGAAACAATACTATTTCAGGGGAAAGGGTTCCAGATCTTCTCTTCTCATATCAGCTATTCTCACTAAAAAGAGGATGACATAGCTTACATCCAGAATCAAAAGTACTAGAGAGAAAATATACATACATATACATAATATATATATATAATATATATGTATAACACTCTGAAGAAGACTGTGATTTTTCTGGTTCTATTAAATCCTTAACTTCTAACTAACATTATTCACTTAAAAAAAGCAAGAGTCAATTGAGAGACTAGATATGAAAGCAACAGTTTTCAGTTTCAAACAGAATAATGTAACTATTACTCTTTTTTTTTCTAAATTATCACTTAAAACTACTTCCAAGAATATCTAGTCTGTTTGCTTTATAGATTTCTCTGAGTCTTAAAAGCAGGACCTGTCTGATTTAATCTTCAAATTAAATCCGAAAGTTAATTAAATCCAACTGTGCTACACCAAAAATGCTTTGTTGGCTGCCCTCCTTTCATTTTTCCATTAATACATGTACAGCTATGACTTCTCATACAATGAGGGCTCTCTACACCAAAGGCTTACCAATATTTCCTTTCATTGCTGGGTTAGATTCACCTCTACTTACAACTTTCATATGGCAACTGAGTTTGGTCTGAGGCTCTCGTTACACTAGGCTCCTGGGTCTGTGATATCTTCCCCTACCTCTTGCCTCAAAAGAAACATTCTGGTATTATCTTTTGAGATGTGGTATTATCTTCTGAGATTATCTTTGTTCTTACCTCTCCTCTGAAAAAAACAACTGTCCTAGGTTGGGGTTGAGACACTGTTCACTTTTTCTGCTCAAACATATGATCTCTGTATTCACTAAGACAAACACAGATATTCTCTGTGGATTCACACCTACCCCCAAGATATGTCAAATGTTATTTCTATGAAGTTTGCCCTGACATCCATAGACAGTACTAATTTTCTCCTGTGTATGCTTCAGTACATTTATAGCTCTCTAACACATCTACTATACAATTTTATTTGTCTTAGTGTCTATCCCTGTCCCACCCCACCCAACATCTGCCTTACCACAGAATAAAATACCTGGTAGCCATTAGACATTTGTTAAATAAATAAATAAATAAATAAATAAATAAATAAATAAATAAATGTGTAGCCAAACTTTGTTAAATATCCTCACATTTACCTATCAACTATTGAAACAATCAGAAATTCATGGTTTCTTTTGTGTATAATTCATACACAAATGTTTATGTACACATATCCATCAGTACCACCATATAATACACCAAGAATTAAAAAGAAAGGTAATATGTCTAAAAATTAAATACAAGAAAAATAGTTCCTAAGTTCAAACAAATTCCCAAGGAATACAGAAATTGAAGTGAGAAAGCAGGTAAGGTACTTGCTTCATCCTCAAAGTGAAATGCAACTTTCCAGTGCTCTGCACTGAGCCTGTCTTGAATAGGTAGAAAATGAATGGGTAGAAAATGAACACGTAGGAAAAATGGAAAATGAGTGTAGTATTTCGACCATGGGACTTAGTCCTTCTTTGTTACTTCGTTCATTCTTGTTCTTCCATCTATTTATATAAAATAACTTTGTAGCATTAACACTATAATTTCCATTTGACTGTTCAAAGGGAAATAGAGTTGTCACAAATACATTAAAAATAAGTATTTATCAATGCAGAAAAGATGATAACTGTCATTAACAGAGCTTAAGGATTTCAGTTCTTGCTAACACACTACACACACACACCACACACACAAGCAAGAAAGTAAGTTTTTTATTTGAGAACCTACAACTGTCTTTCACTCATTCTCTTCTTTTCTTTATTTTTTTCCCATTAAGTTTATTGGCACATTTTAGGTATAAAATAATTACATCCATCATTGGGATCTTGTACCATTACATGAGTATCTTGGTTGTTATTTTTTTCCCATTCCCCTGCCTTCCCTTCACCCCCTCCATCCTTCCCTTTTTTCAAAGACTTTGTTTCCGTTTTTTTCTTTTTCTCATATTTTTTCTTTTTGCTTTTTTCCTTTCTTCTACCCCGCACTTCCCCTGCTCCATTAGACCATTTCTTCCTGTTACACAATATCAGTTATACATTTTTTAAGTTACAATATCAAGATATAAGAGACATTACCACAGATTTCACAGAATTTAAAAGGATATAGAAAGCATATTACAAAAATCTATTTTGAAATAAATTTGACAACTTCTAAGAAGTACCTTGGAAGAAAAATTAATGAAACTAACTCTGGAGGAAATATAAAATTTGAGTAGCACCTATTAAAGAAAGTATACTCTTAGCTTGAAAACCTACCTCTATGACAAGAGCAGGCTCATATACATTTTAACTGATAAATGATATCAAATAATTAAAGCAGAAAAAAGAAGGAACACTTCTCCCCTCATTTTAGGAAATCAACATTGTGCTAATCCTAAAACTGGATAAAGATAATAGAAGAAAAAAGTATGCACATAGATAGAAATTTGTTTAACAAAACAAACTATTAGAAGTCAGATCTGGCAGGATGTAGAAAGTGGTTTTGTTATAGGGATGGCAGTGTTGGTTCAGCATTGGAAGATCCACCCCCAAAAGTCATCATTTTAACAGAGGAAAGGAAAAAGCCATATGATCCTGTCACCAGTTGGAGAAAAAGTATTGGACTAAATTCTATAGCTATTCGTGGTAAAAGCTATCAGGAGACTAGAAGTAGAACAGAAATTTCTCAGCAGATTAAAGACATGTACTCCATACTTCCAGAGAGAATGCCTTATATGAATGGAGAAGATACAATGCTTTCTCCTTACAGTGGGGAACAAGGGCAGATATGCTTACTCTTTATCTGTCCATTAAACTTTGAAACCTAGGTCCCACCAAAATAGTCTGGCAATAAAATGACACAATTAGGATAGGATTGGCAAGGTAGAAGCAAACTCTTTATATGTAGATAAAATGATCATCTACAGAGAAAATACTAAGAAATCTCTAGGAGCCCCTAGAACTTGTACTTGAATTTAGCAGGATTAGAAAACACAAGGTATATATAAAAATTCAGGTCTGTGTATACTTGCTATACATGAAGAATTGGATATTGAAATTTACAAGTTATGTAGCAGTACAAAGGACTTAGAAAAGTTAAAAAAACAAAAACAGAAACAGAGTTGGAAGACGTTTAGTACCTAATTTTAAGACTTCTTCTAAAGCTACAGTAATCAAGGCAGTGTTGGTGTAAGGAAAGACATAAAGATCATTGGAATAAAACAGAGAATCTAGAAATAGAACCACACATATATGGTCCCCTGAGTTTTGAAAGATTATTTAACATTAGCATTTTACAGAATATAAACTCAATTCAAGAGCCGAGGAAGAGATAGTGTTTTCAGCAAATGGCACTAGAACACCTGGTATCCGTATATAAAAAATTAACCTCAACCCTTTATTTCCATACAAGAAAATAACCTGAAGGGATCTATGAACCTAAATATGAAAGCCTAAAAGTATAAAACTTTAAGAAGAAATTATAAGGGAAAATGTTTATGAATTTAGGGTAGGCAAGAACTACCTAGGATATAAAAGACATGATGTATAAAAGAAAAAAATTGATAAATGAGATTCCATCAAACTTTAGAACTTTAAATGACATCATTAAAATGAAAAGTAGTCCTGAAACAGATCATATTTACAATGCATATAACCTATGACCAGAATATATAAAGAATTCTTAGAGCTCATTAACAGACAACCCAATTAAAAAGTAGACATAAGAAGATGATAAATAGCCAATATAGCACAAGGAAAGGTGTGCAACTCTCTAGAATCAGAAAAATACTAATCAGTACAATAACAAGATTGAATTATACACTCATTAGGGAGATGAAGTTAAAAGTTTTAAAACCCTTGTCATGACTGTTTCTTTTTGTTGGATTCTCCCCCTTTTAATTTGTCACGCCCAATGGATTCATTCTGCTGGGTTTCCTGGGGTTGTGATCCTCATTGTCTTTTCCTAGGGTACTGTCTAAAATTTTTTGGAGTGCTGGTTTGGTATTCATGAAGTTCCTCAGGTGCTCTTTGTCATGAAAGTATCTTATTTCTCCATCAATTTTGAAAGATAGTTTGGCAGGGTACATCAATCTGGGTTGGAGGCTGTTTTCCTTTAAGGGCTTGAAATACATCACTCCAAGCTCTTCTTGCCTTGAGGGTCTGCATTGAGAAGTCTGCTGTGATTCTGATGGACTTTCCTTTGTTTGTGATTTGTTTCTTTTCTCTCACTGCTTGTAGAATTTAGTCCTTCTGTTGGATTTCTGGAATCCTAACTCTTATATGCCTATGTGTAGGTTTTTTTTGGTCAAGGCTAGCTGGAGTCCTATATGCCTCACTTATCTGTATGTCAAGTTCTTTTCCCCTCCTTGGGAAGTTTTCTGCCATCACTTCTGTGAACAGTTTTTTTATGTCATCTGCACTCTCTCCTCTTTCTTCATTGACTCCAATCAGTCTTATGTTATTCTTCTTTGCATCGTCTCGCAGCTGCTGGCTTGATTTCTCATGTTCCTTTACAATTTTAAAGCAGTTTTTCTTTTCCTGGTTATTAATTGCAATCTTGTCTTCTATATCTGAAATTCTATCCTCACATTGGTTCATTCTGCTGTGCAGACTTTCGATGGAGGTTTTAATCTCCTGGAAATCTGTTTGTATCTGTTTTATGGATTCCATTTGTTTCCTATGTTGTTATTCCATCATGTTCCTCAGATCCTCTATTTTTTAATCTGTGTCCTCTCTAGATTTATTAATCATGTCTGGCACCATGAGCAAAATCTTTGCTATTATCTGTGTAATTATTTCTGATTTCATTTTTCTCAGATCCTCTTTTGTTGCCAGTTCAGAGAGTCCAGGTGGTTGAGTGTCAGAGTGTTCCATCTCGTTTCCCTTTGGGGTTTCTGTAGGTGATCCAGAAGTCTATTTTTGAGGCTTGTTTACGTGTCTTCTCATTTCCACGGGGGGTGGTGGGGGTGTGTGCTTCTGGCACCCACGCAACTCAGCTTCTCTGCCCTAGGAGCTTGGGATGGTGGTGGGGGAGCTTCCTTCTGAGTGCTGGGACCGACTCAGCTTCTCTGCCCTATCAGCATGGGATGGTGCCAGGGGAGCCTCCTTCCTGGTGCTCTCATTCTCTTCTTTTAAATGCTAGGCTGTAATTCTTTTATATCAGTCTTTCCTACAAGATTTTTAAAATGTTAACTGGAACTTAATTCAAGCACAATGTATTTCATAATAAACTTCTAGAGCTATCTTGCTCTCTCAATTACTTCACTACACAAAAATATTGAATCTGCATTTTAAAAAATTCTTAATTAGAATGAAATAATTTTGGATGTAAAAGCTTTTCTCCTTAGAAGAGGCCTTTGCTTTTGTTTTTTTTTAAAATCAAAAACAAGTATCATTTGAATCAGACACCTAAAAAAAAATCCTAATAAATAAATACTTGTATGCTAGGTATGGCACACCAGTATTTATTATATCAAATATTGTTCTCAAAAATGAATTCTAAATTATAGGATCCATCATTATGAATGGGCTTGTTAAATAGTTACAGGGACTAAACTTGGCTTTAAATTTTATCATCTGGAAGACTATCTCTAAGTAAAACAATTTTCATTTAAATACAGTTCTGGAATGGACAATTCATGTTTACTCAGACCATCACATTTATTGTCAGGTATGACAGAATATTATTCTATTTTTAAGAGGAGAAAAGACTTTGTTCATAGTAAGAGCCTTTTTTCATTAAATCATGATATGTTCCAGCCTATAATCTCTATAGTTACAACCTAAAAGAGAAAAAGGGCAACAAAATATGTAAACAAAACCAATAAATGACAAATTAATTTAGTAATATTTAACAAATATTTTTACTGAGAGCTTAAGCATAACAAGCAGCACTGGAGGTGATGACAGCCAAAATGAGCTAAATCTTGGAAGCAGCCTATATGTCCATTTACAGCTGAATGGATAAAGAAAATGTATTTACACACAATGAAGTACTATTCTGTCATAAAGAGATAAATTTGAGACATCTGTAGGAAAATGGATGCACATTGAGACTATAGTGTTAAGTGAAATAAATCAGACAAACAAGCTTAAATATAGGCATGGTTTCTCTTACATGAGAAACCCAAATTATAAATAAAAATCCAAATAAAAGACAGATAATAGAAGTAGGGAAATAGATATTTTTGAAATAGGAAGAGGATCAAGGGACGGAAGCAGGAGAAGGAGAGAAGGCAAAAAGGATGAAAAAATCAATTGAGATGTGGCATGTACATGTACCAATTCCACAAAAGGAATGTAATCATTATGTACTACAAATATGTACTTATAAAAATTTTTTAAAAAGAAACAAATATTTAACAAAGTGAGGAAAAGTGGGAAGGCAATTTAAAGGAATCAATTAAGAAAGTTCTGAAGCTGAAAAGAAGTAAAATCTATAAAGAAAGAAGGAAAAATAACCTTACGCATCAAAATCAGATTGTAGATTAGCTGATAAATAATAATGAAAATACAGTTCCTCCTCTGTGTTCTGAAGGGACAAGTCTGTACAGTGGCACTTATCACATGTTGTTGATTTGTATGTATCTCTCTCTCACTCTTTTTTGTTTTTTAAACAGGGAATACTCCTAAAGAGCAGGATAGCACCTTACAGAGCTCTCCCTACATAATTTGCCTCAATAAATGACCATTTGTTCAAATAAAGAACTCACTTTGATGCCAGAGGCTTCTAATTCACCATGGATGACACTCAATAGCATGATTAATTCCTCATACCATGATCTCCGTCAGGTTTAAGTTTCTATGTCTACAAAATTAAGAGGCTGAAAAAGATTATTTTCCAGGATGAAGTACTGTAATTAGCAGATCTTCTAGTTATGAAGTATAAATTAGTACATGTGCAATAGTTAATAAGTTGTCCATAAAGACTTTTGAGAGTTCTAGGACTTCAATTTGTTAGATAAATGGGCAAAGTACTGTTTTTTGGCATTTCTTCCTTTTACTTTGTTTTTTCTAAATTGTTCAGTTCCATATTAATGGACATACATACTCCAACTTTTCCATTATGTTTATACCCTACCATGCATATACTTTTGAATAATCAAACATTATTTCATAGAAATAATACTTCATTCATGAATTGTTTCATGATTATTATAATCAGAAGTATCTCTCATCTACAAATTTATGATTCCTAACTTTTATCATGTAACGTAAATGTACTCAGATATGCTTTCTTCCCATTTCTATAAAGGCAAGAAACTCTCTTAGAATATCAGTAATGCCCCAGTAGAATGCTCTGGACACAACAGGAACTTAATAAAAAAGCTTGCCAAATATATTATTATGTTGACAATTAACGGAAAAGAAGTTAGAAGATCATGAAAGAAGAGTGCATAAACATTAAAGAAGAATGCATGAACATTAAACATGGTGATGAAAGTGTGTGATCATTTTTAACTAAATAAGCATTTTTTTAGATTATCCACCTTGAGTTGTCTTATTTCCTTATATAATTCTCTTTATCATTATTAGTATCATAGTCATAATGTTGAAAATATTGAAACTCTCCATTTAAGCCAAGTGTAAATCTGACAGTTCTCTAGGAGGCATAAGAGCTTCGAAAAAGCAGATAAAATGCTCTCTTAAAATGTGAGACGAGTGACATAAATTAAAGCACAAGTAATAATGTAACAAACTGAAGAAAGTTCCTGTTTTTCACTGTACTAATTTAACAATTTATCGCAAAATCACAATACTCACCATAAACTGAATCTGTTTAAAAACAATTTATATTTAAAAACAACCCCAAATAACTAAAGAGAAATGTTTAGTGTTACCATTCTAACTTGTTAAAGATAGGAAAAAGGAAAAAGAGGATGGAGTTAATGGAACCTACAGGCTACTGATGTGGCAGTTTATCAAATGTAGCTGTAATGAAAGATAAATAATACAAGCAATTCACACTTCATGAAAGGATAAAAGTGTCAGTGTGTAGGTACCAATTTTACTGCAGGCCATAATCAGCAAGTAAACGAAAGTGCAATGTCTAAAAAGTTTATAGCCCTCTATGAAGGCCTCATCTTGTAAGGTATGATTTAAGTATTCAGACAACTTTAGTGGTATTAAACAAATTGAGTGTTTGTGAACTTGGAGGACATGTTCTATTTCTCCCAACAAAAGTTGCCTCAAGCTTAAAGTGAAGTTGCTTCTATCATTCAAATTTAAGGAAAAAGAAGAAAATGCTGAAATGATCACTCACACAATTATTTTCTTCTTAAATAGAGGGCAATCCAAAGTGAATGTTTCATACTCTCCACCTTCTCCACATACATGAACTCCATACTTCTTAGAAAGCTGAAAATGGGGGAAAAAAAATAGAAAACTTAAAATTAAGCAAAATGCTCATTTAACTTGTATTATTTTATCTTAAAAAATCATGCAGAAATTTTTGACTCCAAAACAGAGTGCAAGTTACAAGAAAAAAACTATCTTTCTCCTTAAAAGATATGATTAAAGGCATTTAAAAATTATCATAACGCGTAAGTTTTAAAAATAATCCCAAACTCTTATATGGGTGTTAAGGGACTAGTGTTTTTCTTTATATTGGCAAAGCTTAAAAGTTACTATGAATTGTAGGAATGGTGCCAGCTTTAGGTTCAAAAGGAGGTTAAGGCACTGTGTAGTGAATGAAAATATATATAGCCAAACTGTGCTGCCCCTGCCCTTTGACCTTTATGTGGAACGGGAAAAATATGTTGTATTTAGAGAATTTCTCAGGGACATAGAGAAAAAAAATGTAAGACCTTCCTGTAGCCCTGTGAACAAAAGAAGTCACATGCATGGTTATTATACTTCAGACTATTATTATTAGGAAACTTCCAGGAGTAGTAAAACTAGTGACATTCCAAAAGGTCCAATCCATAAAAGGTGGAGAGAGCTTGTAGTTTTCAGTCAAACCTGAAATTAAAAAAAGCAAGCAAGAAAAAGACTTTTGTAATATGCTTTCTATATCCTTTTAAATTCTGTAAAATCTGTGGTAACATCCTCTAAATTTTGATATTGTAATTTAAAAAATGTATAATTGATATTGTATAATAGGAAAAAAAGGTCTAAAGGAGTAGGGAAAGTGGGAGGGGTAGGGGAAAGGAAAGAAGGGAAAAGAAAAAATATGAGAAATGGAAAAAAAAACGGAAACAAAGTCTTTGCAAACAGGGTACGGTGGAGGGGGTGAAGGGAGGCCAGGGGAAGGGGAAAAAAATAAGAACCAAGATACATCTTGTAAAGGTGCAAGATCCCAATGATGAATGCAACTGTTTTTTATACCTAAAATGTACCAATAAACTTAATGGAAAAAAAAAAAGCAAGCAAGCAAAGAAAAGAAAAACCCTATGATTTACACTAAATTTAAGTCATAATATTCAAATTATTTTGATATGCAAAAAAAAATCTGTTTTGCAAGTACACGGTTGACATCAGTGCAGAGAAGCACCCTCAATGGCTGTGCTGGATATGAATCTTTCAGCTTCTGAGCTGACGCTGTATTACTATAATTCTATCTCCATTCTGAATGTCACAGCTATCCCCACTTACACCTTTTCCTAGTCCAATGTCCTCATAGCCTGAAGAGTGATACCTTTGATGTTCTATTACTGCCAGTGCTAGACTACTGCCTAAGTCATCACTTTTAGATGCACAGTTACACATTTATTTAGTTTTAATAGTTATGCTACTATTCTGAATTCATTAAATTTCAACTACTGACTGTGTGCCTTTAGGGATTTAAAGCACAGATCTATGAGAATTCTCTTTCTCCCACTAAGGATCAGCAGTAATGTGAATAATGTTGTAAAGCCAAAAAAACAAGAAAAGTGAGGGGAAAATGGCACAGTGTTTTCTATAAAGGCTCCCAAGAGCAAAGTAGATATATTTTCATCTTGCTGACATCATGAAGTAAGACTCAGAGGCCAAAGTATGAGCTCTGATCCTATGGGACCAAGTAACGGGAAGAGACTGCTCTGTCATATTATACTAAATTAAATTTAAAGCTGCTTTATAATAAATGCATAGGAATAATAATGTGACATGGACTTCAGGCTTGTTTCTATGTTCTGCCAGCTAGTATCTCTGCCCATCTGTTCTCTGCAGGTCTCTCATGCCAGCAACTTTCTGGAAAGGGAACCTTGTACTCTCACCTCTATGACTTATGGCTAGTCTCTTTAGGTGGGCAGTATGCTTTACCAATTATTAGCTTTCTGTAACAGAAAGTATTTCATTGAAAGTGTTTCACTGCATTATTTTCATAATCCATCACCAAAAAATAACTTTTTAAGTTAAAGTTTGTGTATGTTATATCCTACAAAAATAGTTCTGTCAATCTTTAGTAACAATAATGTATGATGCTATATTAAATTAATATTTACTCATAAATTATAGTACTAATATTTAAAAATTATTCATTTAAATCTGGATGTATTCAGTCATGTTTCCAGTTTACATAAAATACCTCTATGACATTTACTCATTCAATCAATTCTTCAACAAATCTTCATTGAACAATTATTAGCCAGGCCTGGATGAATGATGAAGAGCCAAAGGTAAACAAATATCCTTCGTCTCTTGGAGTTCACCAAATATAGTATACTGCACTCTATAGTCTAGTATCCCAGCAAAATGATGTGATTGCAGAAATAATTAATATATCCAATCTCTTATCCATAAATTAATATGTATAATCTCTTTTCCTTTATTGATGGATCAGTATGGACACATAGATTCTAAATTAGGGAATCAAGAAAAAGGACAAAGTGGTTTTAAGGTCGAGAACTAATACCTAGTCTATGAATCTTTATGATTTTTTTTGTAGCTCCTTTAAACTCCACTTCCTTCAAATTCGAACACAGATAAGTACTGAGAGAAAAAAATCATCTTTATTGGGTTCTTTAGCCATCTCCAAGGCCCTGTGATGTCTTGAGAGAACCTCCTTAAGAAGCAACCACTTTTGAAAAAGTTAACCACTTTTGAAAGACATATCACTCTATTTAAAATGAAACTCAGAGCACAAAGCATGATGTAGGCATGTAAGACAAAGTATCATTTTAGATAAGTGAGGTATCCAGATATCCACATTCCAGCGACATTAATACTGTACAATATTCAATTTACTTCAAGTTTCTAAAACTTGTAAGTCAATGTTACTAACAGTTACACTGTTCATAGAAAGCAGCAACTTTATTCTTAATACATCTCAGGTCTGTCTCTGATTTCAAATTAAAATTCAGATTATTGTATGTCAGCACTTAATCACTCCAAGTATAATTTTTGAAGTTTTCTTTTATATGTTTCACTATCAGCATCATTGTAGTGAAAAATACTAAATAATTAAGAATTCTTCTAAAGTTTTATTTCTCACTGAATTTTATGATTCTTTCTGTAATGTATATAATAGCAATCTATACTAAAAAATAAGTTTGTTTTTTTTTGTACCGGGGATCGAACTCGGGTCCTTGCACTTGCGCAGCAGGCGGTGAAACCACGAGCTAAATCCCTGGCCCCAAAAATAAGTATTTTAATGGTAACTATTCTTTCACTAAGAGCTAGTATTTTAATGATTAAAATATATTTACATTTTAGCATATGAAAAATACAGCTATTTTTATAACAAAAAATTATGCCAAATAGGCCATAAAATTTTGCTTTTTTGCTTTACACACAGAGAACTAAGAATGCAAAGTTTTGTGATCAGTATTTTTCTATGTGAGTGAAGTTTTGTAATTATTTTCTTAACTAGAGAACAGAGAGAGGAGAATCAACAATTCATAGATTAGGAAAACTTCAGTATATACAGAAAGCAGCCAAACTCATGGATTTGTAGACTTCCGTAAAGCAATCCAAGGAGTATGTTTGGCCTGCCAGTGTTTTTTCTCAGGAGGGGTAAACTGGGTAGTGGCCACATGAATTAGTCTGGGGCCAGTACAGAAGAGAGAAGACTGATTCCCTAGAGAATATCCAATCTTTTCTACTGAAGTTTCATTGCACTAAAGGCAGGGGACAGAGTAGGTAGACTGAGAGATTTCCTCTGAGGCTTGGAGAGGCTGAGAGAAGTGTATTTTTGAGATGAATTTTGAAGATGTATAAAATTCTGATAGCAGGACTATCTGTAAAGTGGCATTAGGGGATGAGGAATCTCAGTGAAGGTGAATTCCAGCCCTGATGAAAGGACAGCTCTGATCTTGCTCTCAAGACACCTGAAACAAGTACAAACTGAAATGAAACACAACTCAGACCAGTCCCAACTCGACTACAGATTAAGACTGAAAAGAATGAACACTCCAGACTAGTTGCCAGGAAGAGAAAGGGGTGGCTTTTTCTGGGGTAAACATTATTTGCTTCAGTTTCTGTCACCCTCTCTTAATACTTATCATAAAATCTATTTTAAAGATTCTAAAAAAAATAGCAGGGCATGGTGGCATGCTTTCTGTTTTCCTAGATAAGATTTTGTGGGTTATGAGTATTAAACAAGATGATATATACAAAGCTCTTAGCACAATACCTGGCACATAAAAAGCATTCAATACATGTTCTCTTTTCTCTGTTAGGTTAGTTTGCCCTTTCACAGGGCCTTCTGGTCTTTTCTCTATAGACTCATTTATTGAGGATCATGGCCACTACTGCATTTATTATTTCTATGTAGATGGCACTTAAATAAAAAACCATAATCACCAACCTCTCCCTCATGTACACACCCCTGCACATTTTACTGAGTGTTTTACTTGGAAGCATTTTAAATTCAACATGAATAATACAGAGTTTTGGTTTTTCCTCAAAATTTTCTATGTTGAATTCTATGTCTCTAATAGTTCAATGAAGCTTGAAATACCAGACTAGAACTTAACCCTGTCCTTTCTTTCTGTATATAGCCTACATTTTAGGAAATATTACTTAACTCATTCAATGAATTAACAAATATTTGCTCAGTACTAAATGCCAGGTTATATTAGATATGCTTGGGATATGGCAGTAAGACAGATAAAATGCACAATTTACTCCATTCTAACATCTTGATGACCACTTTGCACTTGAACTATAACAATCTCATCTTCCTGTTTCTTTTCACCCCTTCAAATCTTTCATACATGTTACCACCACACTGATTTACCTTAACACTACATGACTATGGCATTCATCTGCTCAAAAACTTTTGGTAGCTGATCACTGCCTACTTAATAAAAATCAAGAGCCTTAAACTGACAAGAGACTTCAGCCATTTATATGGTCCTATCCTTCACATAAATACAAAGATATAAAGCTAATATAGTAGATAAAATGAAACAGAGATTTAAAGGATCTTGACTTACTTAAAGAAAAATGACAATCTTACAAAGAAAAATATAAACTGATAAACATACACCACAGTTGTGGTGTCCTCTTCAGCTTACAGAAATCAGGGTTTTTACTGCCTGTGGTACTCTTATTCTACCTTGAGATTTGTATTTCTGTACTGCATAACTATGTTACTTCTTGAATTTAAAACAGTCTTTCATGTGTGCCTTTTATCTTATGAGGCTATAAGTTTCTAAATTTCCTAAAGTTTTCCAGTGTCCTCCATATATTATATAGTATATAGTCCATAATGATCAACTGGTTTCTGTTATAGGTGAGGCTTTTTCAGAGGTGGCTGGATCTAGAGTGTGATGCTGGGATTAAGGGTGTGTGATTACTAAACTAGTCCACAGGTTTTGCATAGTTCTGGGTAGGATTAAGGGTGCCCCAACCTGGGTGTGCGTGCTATCTGACCTAAGGGTGGATAGCCTGGGTAAGAAGATATAAGGGACAGAAAATAGCGTCTCTGGTCCCTTGTCCCTTGCTGTCTTCTGCTATGCCACCCTGCCCTGGAGCCAGCCAACTATGAACTAAAACCTCTACAAACTGTGAGCCTAATAAACCGTTCCTCTTTTAACTTTGGGTATTGGGTATTTTGTCTCAGCAATGAGGAAAGTAATTAAGACAGCTTACTTTCCCATGGTTTAATCACCCTTGCATGTTCCACAAAAGAGCTTGACTAACACGTACTAACAGGTCTAATTTGAGCCAGAAACAAATGCCACTCCTAAACAGAATTATGAAGTAAAAGGGATAGGAAAATTAGTGGCATCTTTTCTTTTTCCTCTACCCTCAAAAGTATAATGAGGCTGAGGCAGGAGGATCACAAGTTTGAGTCCAGCCTGGGCAACTTATTGATAAACTGTCTCAAAAAAAAAAGGGTCAAAAATGGCTGGGGATGTAGGTCACTGAAAGGCCTGGGGTTAAATTCTCAGCACGAGCATGCACAAACATGTGTGCACATACGCGTGCACACACACACACAAACACACACAATAAGAATCCTCCACTTTAGGAATTCTAAAACGGTGAATAAAATTCACACCTAATAATCAATGTTTTAATTATCTGGGGAACGTTACATAGAATGATATAGATGAGATGGCCACCGAAAGATAACACATTTGCTATTTTGTAGTTTGCCTGGTTATGAAATACACTACTGTTTTCTAATCAGTGAAATTATTTTTTAATAAAGCAATCAGATTATTTTTGCTTATATCACAGCATGATTTAAAGTGCATACCATGTTTAATGATTCATACAACCTAATTCGTATTATAGCTCTTTTAGATACAAATTTTAGAGAAGACTTTTGGTTTGCTATCTATTAACTATTAACCAAAGGTAAGCTTTTTAAAAAACATTTGAACAGATGTGGCTGACACGGGTCATTTCAAGACTTATATAAGAATGCCTTGGAGTCTCATCATTTTAAAAGTAAATTCCTAGTAAATGCAAAGGAAATTATTTATATGACTTTTTTTATGTTGCACTTACTTACATAGATACTCATTGTCTTAGAAACGTTCCTATTCCTGAGACAAAATATCCAATACCCACAATTTAAAGGAGGAGACAGAAGGAAGGAGTAAGGGAGGGAAAAACAGCCTTCTAGGTCACGCCCCTAATGGCCTGCCTCTTCTGAATGGTGCCACCTCTGACGGCACATTCAGCTATTAATACGCCCATTATCCAATCACCTTCCAAAAGCCCTCCTCTGAACCCAGGACGCTTTTGGGGGCATTATGGATCTAAATCATAATATTCACATTTATGATAATGCCACTTGAACACTTGATTATTGAAATGAAAATGTTAAGGGCATCGTGATTTTCCTATTTGATTTAATTTAATTTTTTAACCTTCTTAAAAGATTGTAATAGCATAAACTGAAAATTACTTATTAAATCAAGATTTTTCATCTTTTAAATCAGTTTCATCTGTTGGTCATTTTACAGTTGACAAATACAAAGGAGCCATGTCTTGAGGGGTGTTGAATAAAAAATTGATTTGATTGCATTTGTATTTCAGAAATATCATTTTGGCTGCACAGTGTAGAATGAGGCAAAAAATGAATAAGTGTAGAAGCAAAATAAACTGAGAAACTGGTGGAGGAATCTAGGCAAGAAGTGAAGAAAAATAATCCAAGCTCGAAATTGGCACTGGGATCAGAGGGAAGAGGGTAGATGTTTTGATAAATTTTTAGGTAGTATCTTTTCCTCATCCAATGCATGAAAATAATTTAGAAAATATAATAACGTAGCCTTCATATTTGAAGCCTTATGATAAAAGACAAATTAAGAGAAAATCATTCAAATTTATTAATAAGTTTTATGTGACAGAGAACCCTACATTAAGAAATAAAGACCCAGATAAACATGGAAAAATGTACTTTTATGGAGAGTAATGCAGAATTATGATTGGAGGGTAAAAGGGTTTGATATAATGGTAATGAACTGTGGGGAACTTAGTAAGGGCAGTTAGTTCAGATTCTTTCCTGTGTTCCTGTGTGACATTCCTTTCCTTCTTGTATAGGAAAGACCCCTCTGGAAAGAAGCTCTTAAGATTAACTTTAGAAGAAAATCTAAGATCTCCTTTATGGTCTGCTTCATGGGAGAACAGCAGAAGGTCACAGTAACGTGCCAGCTTCTGCTGTTTCTTCATACACCAAAGTAGCATACTGGAATCACATCCCCCAAACCTTATCAAAACCAATGATTAACTGAATGAAGAAGTGAAGAAGATTAGAAAGTAAGGGAAATTACCAACTTTATGGAAGGGGAAACTGGATAGACACTCATCTATTCACTGCTAGAAGTTTGCTGGGAAGGGCAAATGACCCTTTTTCCAATTTATGTGGCATGTAATACTTTTTATATTTCAAGTCTTTGTAATAATCTTCCTCAGGCTTCCATGTTACTACATTTTCTAAGTTATTTTTATGTTTCTTTGATTTCTTTCCCTTCCCTCTATAATATACTGTTTCTCAATGTATTTCCTCCTTATTTCCGCTGAAGCACCTCAGATGGCTTCAACCATCATGTTCATGCTATTCTGCTGCTGGTAATACTGATATATCCCTATGAATTAAAAACTATTTGCCTTATGGCTTAAGGAGAAGGAATGATCTGAAATCAGTTAGATGTAGGCTTACATTCTAGTTCTGATATTCTTCTCTTTATGAAAAATCATTATGGTTCAGATCAAAAATATCCTCCCACATACTCATGTGTTCAGAGATGGGGCTTTTGGATGGTGATCAGATCACAAGAATGTTATATTCATCAGTGGATTAATGCATTGTTGGGTTTGTGGTACAGTATGTTAGGAGGTGAGTATGGATGAAGGAGGTATGTTACTGTGTGTGACCTGGAAGGGTATATTCTTATTTGCCTCTCCTCTCCTCTCCTCCACTCCCCTCCCCTCCCCAGGGTGTCTTGCTCATTCAGTGCTGCCTAGGGAATTGTTTCAGCTACCCAAGCTTTCATAGGTCACTGGCGATGGTCCAAGCAGCCCTAGCTACTACTTGAACTGACAATGTGAAATGCCACAATGAATAGGAAATTATTTAAAGAACAGTTCTAAACCCTTAAAATTAGATACAACTTGATGGTAATTAGTGACCAGGAAAAGAAAAATTTCTAAAAAATAGTAAAGGACCATGAGAAATGAATCCAGCAGCTGCTAGATGATGCAAAATAAAAATAACATAACACCGATGGGAGTTAACGAAGAAACAGCAAAGAGTACAGATGACATAAAAAAAAAACCTGTTCACAGAAGTAATGGCAGAAAACTTCCTAAGCAGGGGAAAATAACTTGACATAGAGATAAGGGAGGGATATAGGACTCCAACTAGCCATGATTAAGAAAAAAAAAAAAAAACCCTACACATAGGCATATAATAGTTAGGATTCCAGAACCCAACAGAACAAAATTCTACAAGCAGTTAGAGAAAAGAAACAAATCACATACAAGGGAAAGCCCATCAGAATCACAGCAGATTTGTCAACATAAACCCTCAAGTCAATGAGAGGCTGGAGTGAAATATTTCAAGCCCTAAAAGAAAACAAACCTGGAAAACTATCTTTCAAAATTGATGGAGAACTAAGATACTTTCATGACAAAGAGCACCTGAGGAACTTCATGAATACCAAACCAGCACTCCAAAAAATTTTAGACAATATCCTAGGAACAGGCACTGAGGATCACAACCCCAGGAAGTCCAGCAGAATGAATCCATTTGGCATGACAAGAAATTAAATGCAAAGGAGGAGAATCCAATAAAAACAAAAAGTCATAATAAGGTTGTCAATACGCATCAGTTATAACCATCAATGTTAATGGTCTCCATTCACTAATCAAAAGAAATAGATTGGGAGAATGGGTCAAGAAGCAAGGTCCAACAATATGCTGCATATAAGAAACACAATTCAAAAAGAAACGGATAGACGGAAAGTTAAAGAGTGGAAAACAATACTCCATGTAACAGCAACCCCCCAAAAAGCAGGAGTAGCTCTGCTCTTTGCAGATCAAATAGATTTCGAACCAACACTGACTAAGAGAGACAAAGAAGGACACTACATCCTGGCAAAGGGAAAGATACAAGAGGAAGAGATGACAATCATAAATATATATGCACCAAATACTAGTCTGCCAAACTATATAAAGCAAATACTAATGGACATGAAAAAAATCAAATAAGCACTAGTAGTAGGGAACCTCAATACCCCACTGTCAGATAGACAGATCAATTAGACTGAAAATAAACAATGAAATACTAGAACTCAAACTGTTAAACAAGGGAACTCTACAGATGTTTACAGAGTGTTCCACCCCTGAAAATCAGAATACAGATTCTTTTCAGATGCACACAGGTTGTTCTCCAAAAATAATCACATACTTGCTCACAGGACATGTTTAAGTAAGTGCAAAGGAACTGAAGTTATCCCCTGTATCTTATCAGCCCATAGTGCAATGAAACTGGAGATCAATAGCAAAAGAAACTTCAAGAATTCCATAAACACATGGAAATTGAAGAACACACTTCTGAGTAACCAATGGTTCACAGAGCAAATTAAAGAAGAAATCTGACAGTTTCTACAATTTAATTACAATGTCAATACAACATATCGGAATCTATGGGACAAAATGAATGCAGCCTTATGAGGGAAATTCATAGCAGTGAATACTCATATTAGGAAAACAAAGAGAGCTCAAACAAACAACCTGATGCTAAACCTCAAGCTTTTAGAAAAAGACCAGGACAAACCCAAACCTCAAACAGGGGAGGAAATTATAAAAATCAGAGCAGAAATCAATGCAATGGACACTAAGAGAATGATACAAAAAAAATCAATGAAGTCAAGAGTTGGTTCTTCAAAAGAATAAATAAAATTGAAAAAAACATTAAAAAAACAAAACAAAACAACACAAAGCCCCAAATCCATGCAATTAGGAATGAAAAGGGTGAAATCACATTGGACTCAGCAGAAATCCAGAGGATCATCAATAGCTACTTTGAGAACCTGTATGCCAATAAGATGGAAAACACAGAAGAAATGGACAGATTCCTAGGTATGTATGAATTACCAAACTGAACGAAGAAGACTTAAAAATTCTAAACAATCCAATATCAATCAGTGAAATTGAAAACGTAAAGAAAAACTTACCAACTAAGAAAAGCTCGGGCCCTTACAGCTTCACTGCTGAATTCTACAAAATATTAAAAGAACTATTGCTACTACTCTTTAAACTCTTCAATGAAACTGAGATGGGAGCAATACTCCCAAATTCATTCCTGGAAGCAAGCATCACCTTGATCCCCAAAGCAGTGAAAGATCTAAATGAAAAAGAGAACTATAGGTCAATCTCACTAATGAAGATAGATGCAAAAATCCTTAATAAAATACTGGCAAATAGAATGCAGAAGATCATCAAGAAGATAATACACCCTGACCAAGCAGGATTAAGAGATGGTTCAAAATACAGAAATCAGTAAATGCAATACACTATATCAACAGAGTCAAGGACAAAAACCATACAATCATCTCAATTGTTCCAGAAAAAGCAGGTGACAAAAATCCAACAGGCATTCATGATAAAAACCCTACAAAAAACTGGAATAGATGGTCTCTTCTCCAACCTGATTAAAGCCATCTATGAAAAATCAACAGCTAATATCATACTAAATGGCCAAAAACTGAAATCCTTCACACTAAAATCAGGAACAAGACAAGGATGTCCACTATCACCACTCCTTTTCAATATAGTTTTGGAAACATTAGCCCCAGCAAATAGATAAGAGAAAGAAATAAAAGGAATGAAGATAGGAAATGAAGTGAAATTATCATTATTTGCAGATGACATGATACTCTATGTAGAAGTCCCCAAGAACTCCACCAAAAGTCTTCTAGACTTAATGACCAAATTTGGTAGAGTAGCTGGATACAAGGTCAACACACAAAAATCAATAGCTTTTCTGTACATGAATAACAGACTCACTGAAAGAGGAACTGAAGAACTCCCTTCACAATAGCATCCAAAAAAATAAAATACCTAGGAATCAACCTAACGAAAGAAATCAAAGACCTATATTCTGAAAACTATAGCACTCTGAAAAAAAGAGATTGAAGAGGATATCAGAAAATGGAAAGACATCCCCTCCTCCTGGGTAGGAAGGATCAATAAAGTGAAAATGGCCATACTTCCAAAACTGCTATAGAGATTCAATGTAATCTCAATTGAAATTCCAGCAGCATACTTCACAGACCTGGAGGAAACAATCCAAAAATTCATTTGGAATAAGAAGAGACCTAGAATAGCAAAACCAATTCTAGGCAACAAAGATAAGGTAAGGGGTATCACAATCCCCAACTTAAAAGTATACTACAAAGGTACTGTGATAAAAACAACATGGTACTGGCAAAGAAACAGACCTGAGGACCAGTGGAACAGTTTACAAGAGGCAGAAACATCTCCAGACACACTCAGCCATCTCATCTTCAGCCACCTCACCCTCACTGGAGGAAAGATAACCTATTTGATAAATGGTGCTGGAAAAATTGGGTTTCTACTAGCCAAAGATTAAAACTAGAGCTGTATCTATCACAGTGTACTAAACTAAAATTGAAATGGATTAAAGATCTAAATATTAGGGCCAGGGTTTCAGCTCAGTGGCACCACACCTGCCTCACAAGCACAAGGTCCTGAGTTCAATCCTAGGTACTGAAAAAAAAAAGATCTAAATATTAAAACAGAAATACTAAACCTGCTGGAAGAGAGGTTAGGTAGAACTCTTGAAGATATTGGCATAGGAAAAGACTTTAACAAAACCTCAGTAGTTCGGGAACTAGCACAAACAATCAACAACTGGTATCTTGAGGGCAGAGAAGCTCAGCGGGTTCCAGCACCCGGAAGGAAGCTCCTTGCCTCCATCCCAGGCTCCTAGGGCAGTGAAGCTCAGCCGGTCCGGAAGGAAGCTCCCCTGCTGCCATCCCAAGCTCCTAGAGCAGAGGTGAGCCTCATGGGTGCCAGAAGCACCCCCCCGCCCTGCCGTGGAAATGAGAAGACACATAAACAAGCCTCAAAAACAGACTTCCAGATCACCTGCAGCAACCCCAAAGGGAAACGAGATGGAACACTCTGATACTCAACCACCTGGACTCTCTGAACTGGCAACAAAAGAGGATCTGGGAAAAATGAAATCAGAAATAATTACTCAGATAACAGCAAAGATTTTGCTTATGGTGCAAGACATGATTAATAAATCTAGAGAGGACAACAGATAAAAAAATAGAGGATCTGAGGAACATGATGGAATCCCAACACAGGAAACAAATGGAATCCATAAAACAGATACAAACAGATTTCCAAGAGATTAAAAACTCCATCGAAAGTCTGGGCAGCAGAATGAACCAATGTGAGGATAGAATTTCACATATAGAAGATAAGATTGCAATTAGTAACCAGGAGAAGAAAAATTGCCTTAAAATTGTAAGGGAACATGAGAAATCAATCCAGCAGCTGCTAGACAATGCAAACAAGAATAACATAAGACTGATTGGAGTCAATGAAGAAAGAGGAGAGAGTGCAGATGACATAAAAAAATCTTCACAGAAGTGATGGCAGAAAACTTCCCAAGGAGGGGAAAAGAACTTGACCTACAGATAAGTGAGGCATATAGGAATCCAGCTAGCCTTAATCAAAAAAAATCTACACGTAGGCATATAATAGTTAGGATTCCAGAAATCCAACAGAAGAACAAAATTCTACAAGCAGTGAGAGAAAAGAAACAAATCACATACAAAGGAAAGCCCATCAGAATCACAGCAGACTTCTCAATGCAAACACTCAAGGCAAGAGGAGCTTGGAGCGAGGGATTTCAAGCCCTAAAGGAAAACAGCCTCCAACCCAGACCGATGTACCCTGCAAAACTATCTTTCAAAATTGATTGAGAAATAACATGCTTTCATGATAAAGGGCACCTCAGGAACTTCATGAATACCAAACCGGCACTCGAAAAAAATTTTAGACAATACCCTAGGAAAAGACAATGAGGATCACAACCCCAGGAAACAGCAGAATGAATCCATTGGATTCTAAGTCCTTTGTACTGCTACATAACTTGTAAATTTCAATATCCAATTCTTCATGTATAGCAAGTATACACAGACCTGAATTTTTATATATACCTTGTGTTTTCTAATCCTGCTAAATTCAAGTACAAGTTCTAGGGGCTCCTAGAGATTTCTTAGTATTTTCTCTGTAGATGATCATTTCATCTACATATAAAGATTTTGCTTCTGCCATGCCAATCCTATCCTAGTTGTGTCATTTTATTGCCAGACTATTTTGGTTTAGACCTATGTTTCAAAGTCTAATGGACAGATGAAGAGTAGGCATATATGCCCTTGTTCCCCACTTTAGGGAGAAAGCATTGTATCGTCTCTATTCATAGAAGGAGTTTTTGTTGGAAGTATGGAGTACATGTCTTTGATCTGTTGAGAAGGTTCTGTTCTACTTCTTGTCTGCTGATAGCTTTTATCATGAACAGCTGTAGAATTTAGTCCAATACTCTTTCTCCAACTAATGACAGGATCATATGGCGTTCTCCTTTCCTCTGTTAAAATGATGACTTTTGGGGGTGGATCTCCCAATGCTGAACCAACACTGCCATCCCTATAACAAAACCACTTTCTACATATTGCCAGATCTGACTTCTAAGAGTTTGTTTTGTTAAATTTCTATCTATGTTCATACTTTTTTCTTCTATTATCTTTATCCAATATTAGGATTAGCACAATGTTGAGTTCCTAAAATGAGGGGAGAAATGTTCCTTCTTTTTTCTGCTTTAATTGTTTGATATAATTTATCAGTTAAAATGTTTATGAGCCTGCTGTTGTCACATAGGTAGGTTTTCATGCTAGGAATATACTTTCTTTAATAGGTGCTATTCAAATTTTATATTTCCTCCAGAGTTAGTTTCATTAATTTTTCTTCCAAGGTGCTTCTTAGAAGCTGTCAAATTTATTTCAAAAAAGATTTTTGAAATATGCTTTCTATATCCTTTTAAATTCTGTAAAATCTGTGGTAATGTCTCCTAGATCTTAATTTTGTAATTTTAAAAATGTATAACTGATATTGTGCAACAGGAAGAAAAGGTCTAAAAGAGCAGGAGAATTGGGAGGGGTAGGGGAAGAGAAAAAAGGGAAAGGAAAAAATATGAGAAGAGGAAAAAAATGGATACAAGGTCTTAGCAAATAGGGAAGGGTGGAGGGGGTGAAGGGAGGGCAAGGAAAGGGGCAAAAGAAATAAGAACCAAGAGACTCATGTAATGGTACAAGATCCCAATGATCAATGTAACTGTATTGTATACCTAAAATGTACCAATAAAGTTAATGGGGGAAAAAAAACCCCAACTGGTATCTCATCTTGTTAAAAAGCTTCTGCACATCAAGAGAAACCATCAACAGTGTGAAGAGAGAACCTACAATGTGGGAAAAAATTTTCACCTGCTGTTCCTCAGACAAAGGTCTGCTATCTAGAATCTATAAAGAACTTAAAAAAATCAGACCTCCCAAATGTAAAGACCCAATCCAAAAATGGACATCTGAAATGAACAGACATTCCTCAGACAAGTAAGTAAAAGCAGCAAATAAACATGAAAAAATGTTCAACATCACTGGTCATTCAAGAGATGCAGATGAAAAGAACACTGATATTCTACTTCACTCCAGAAAGAATGGTGGCTATTAAGAAATCAACCAGTAACAAATGCTGATGGGGTTTTGGGGAGAAAGGGACCCTTCTCCATTGTTGGTGGGAGTGCAGACTGGTGCAACCATTGTTAAAATCAACATGGAGATACCTCAAAAACTAGGAGTAGAGGTCTCATTTGACCCAGGTATCCACCTTTTGGTATCTTCAATAACTAATTAAAAGAATCATACCACAGTGATATATATGTGCATGCATGCTTATAGTGGCACAATTTGCAGTAGCTAAAACTTGGAAACAACCCCATTGCCCAAACTGAAGACTGGATAAAGAAAACGTGGTTTTTTTCCTAAAATGGAGTACTACTCAGCCATAAAGAATTAGAAATTAGAGACCTTTACAGCTAAATGGATGTACATTTGAGGCCATACTCTTAAGTGAAATAAATAGGACACACGTGTAAATACAGAATAGTTTCTCTGGAATGAGAAACTGAAAGTATAAGTATCAAAATGTATAATAGATAATGTGAAATGGGAACAAAAGGTGCAAAGGGGAAGGGGAAGAGGGAGGGGTAGGGGAAAGGAAAGAAGGGAATGGAATATGAGAAAATGAAAAAAATGGATACAAAGTCGTTGTAAATAGAGAGGGGTTGAGGGGTTGAAGGGAGGTCAGGGGAATGGGTAAAAATTAAGAATCAAGATATATTATGTAAAGGTACAAATGTCCAGTGAAGAATGTCATTATGTTTTATACCTAAAATGTACCAATAAAATAAAAAAGAATTTGGCAACAGAAATAAACAGACACTTCACAAAAGATGAAATACAAAGGGTCAACAAATATATGAGAAAATGTTCCTTTTTTTGAAATGCAAATTAAAACAATGCTAAGATTCCATCTTACTCCAGGAAGAGTGGCAATCATTAAGAAATCAAACAACAACAAATGCTGGTGAGGCTGTGTTGAAAAAGAAACGCTGCTACTAGGTATCTTCCCCAAGAGCTTAAGACATCATACTACAGCAATACATGCATACCAATGATGATAGCAGCACAATTCTAATAGCTAAATCCTGGAAGCAGCCTGAATATTCATCAACAGATGATTGGATAAAGAAAATGTAGTATCTGTACATAATGGAATACTACTTGGCTATGAAGAATGACACACTGACAGTATGTAGTACTCATTTAAATGATCTGACAATGTAAAATGTTTTGCACAAAATGTAAAAATGATTTTCTTCTAAACAATGAAACTTTTAACAATTATTTTTCAAAGTCCACCCCCCACCTCAGGACAGAATGAGATTTTAAGAAATTCCTTGGCAACAGAACTCTCTTGCAGGAAGACAGCTGCCTTTATCAGTTACATTTTTTAAATTACACATTGTTTTCAGTGTTCTCAGAGGTACTTCTTTGTATTATATTTTTGGAATACAAAATATTTGATATTCTCTTTAAGCTCTGTATCTCATGCTTGAATAACAGGACAGACAGTGTGAGCCGCTGGCTGACAGGAGGTCTGAGCCCTTGGTGCTACTGGGCAGCCTGTTACCAGCTAAGTACTGTGAGCCAAAAGGTCGAAACTGTAAAACGCCTTACAGAGTCACCAGCACGGGTGCTTTTCAACTCCTCCCCCTAAAATTTTAGAAAGAATATTGAGGTGGGAAAAGCAAACTCCAAAAGTTCAAGTGAATATTCAAGTCTTTTTAAAGAGAATCTGTCTAAGCTTAAAACTATGTTCAGGCACTTTCAGTTTTTTCCATTACTTTTAAACCACATCACATACTCATAACATACACGCACTCAGTGCACACACACAGGCACACACGCACACGCACAATCATACACACACTCCACACACAACACTAACAAAAGAAAAGCAGTGTGTCACTTAGTTCCATGTAGTCTATTGGGAAATCAGCAACTAGGGAGAAGCAATGCCCACTTCACCTGCATGAGTCCACTTGCAAGACACCGAAAGGAATGGAGACTTTCACAGGACAGAGGCATCCCTTAAATAGTAAAGGTGGCAGGCTCGAGGACTATCAGCTTGGCAGTGAACCACTTCAAATTATAAAAAGGTATTTACTTTTATTAATTAATAAATAAATACTAGATGATCTCAACTGCACCAAAACAGAATATCAGAAAAAAAGGCCTGTGCAAAAATACATATTTAAATATGTACAATTCATTTTTAACAAAATATGTCTTCTGAAACAGGGATACTTCCATATTTATAATAGAACAAGAAATCCCAAAATAAAGATACAAAAGTAGGTTCTGTATAATTCTTTGTTCATCATTGCAGCACTTTTTTTTGTAGGTTAAGAAAACTGCAGAAGTTGTCATGAAATTCTATTGGAAAGAATATAAAAATTATCTTGGTTTAAAACTGATACAGAAGTCTGTCTAGAAACAACCCAACCACTGCAAATTTGGTTTTGTAAGTTAATTTAATTCAAAAAAATACTTGTACTCTTGTGTTTTTAAGTGGTCTTAATTGCTCATCATAGTAAAAAGTAGAATGTAGGGCTTTGAAAGCATTTTGCTGTTTTTGAGCTTGGTTCTAAAAGCAATCTCCTGTGTTGAAATGTGTGAATAGTTTGATAATTTGTACACGTAATCAAGAGCATCTCAGCTTGACTTGTGTTGGCTGCTGTATAGAACATGAACAAATGTCAAGGGATAGAAAATTACTTTGGATATTTAAAAGAGAAATACATAGTCTATTTGTTTTGTAACAAGTTTCTGTAAATAAAATAATTTATACTATTTATAAGAAAAAGTTGTGCTTTGCTTTATGAGAAATTAGTTTGTGGAACAAACATGTTACTAAACGGGCAATAAAATTAGGACTTGTCAATAAAAAAAAAATGACACTTTTGGGAGATTTGTAGGAAAATGGATGCACCTGGAAAATATAATGTTGAGTGAAATAAACCAGACACACAAGCTTATATAACACACAGTATCTCTTACCTGACTGAGGCAAAGTACAAAGAGAATGATAAAGGATGAATAGAAGGAGACAAGGAGATGGATCTCTTGAAATAGGGAAGTGGTCCAACAGAACATGAGCAAGGGGTGAGAGCAAAGGGGAATAAGTAGAATAAAGATATACCATGTACAGGAACCTAGTAACCTCAATTAATGCAAACATTATATGCAATAACATGAGGTAAGATTAATAATATCAACAAGAAAGAAAAATCGGATAGGGGAGCAGGAGGAGTAGGAGGGGGAAGGAAAGGGAAGGGGATTAAAAAAATAAAGAAATGGTAGTATGTACATGCAATAACTCCCCAAGATGACTGCACACTGCATGAACTGCAAACATATACTAATAAAAATTTTTTAAAAACTACTGCAAATGAGCTATGAAATAAACTGTTGTGTGTATAAACACTTATTGAGCACTCAATTTGGGGGATTTCCTATACACACACACATACATACATTATGCTGTGTAAAAGCCAGATAAAAAGAAGACTCTCAGAGTACCTAGCATAATTTCCTATTACTCTCAGGAAAAAAATATTTTTGTTCAAAATATAGAATTATCCATTAATATTCTTCTCACCTAGGTAAGGCAGTTTTTAACCATACTGAGAAGCTATTTGTTCAAATCATCAATGACAACCATAGTTAGGTCTCATACCACAATGTCTGTATTCTGTCCTCTCTCTTCTCCACTCCCTAAACTCTATCTAATTACATATCTCCTCTATATCCATTTTATATTTTTTCTCTATTTGCCATTCTGCCTTTCCTGTGCTTCAGTCTGCATATTTCGTATCACTATATTTTGAGGTCATTAAGTGTATGTGGTCATTAAACTACAAGTAAACTCATTCATCATGTTTTTAATTTTAGGTGTTGTATTTTTAAGTTCTAAAATTATTTGCTTTTTAAATGAAATACTACACTAAGACAAAATACTATATCTTACCCAATTTATCAGTGTATTATTATAACTATTTTAAAGTCTCACACTGATGAATTATCTGGATATCCTTTGGGAATTTTCTATTCTCTAGTTTTCAGTTAATTCATGAGGTCTTCTGATATGCTTGGCAATTTTTCACTGCTTGCTAAAAACTATAAGCAAAATATTTTAGAAGTTATTTGAGGCTCTGATTCATGTTTTCTCAAGAGAGAAAAAAGCAACAAGAATAAGATCAAATCACTTTAATTCAGTCTTGAAGAGATGCATATAAGTATATGTGAGACTAGTATCTGAGCTAGACTATTTCTGGTTTAATTTTATTTCTAAAATATAGTCCATTCAGGAGCAGTACCATTCCACGTTGGTTTTCATCAAATGCTAACTTTTGTCTCCCTAGCCCTAGGAAACTGCTGAAAATCCTATCTTCTTTTTAAAATTTTTTGTTTAAATTTTTATTTGTGCACATATGCCACAAATAGTGATTCCATTCAGCTTTGGTGATTGATACACACACATATGTTATCTTGATCATTTTTACTCCCCCTGACCCCCTTTCCCTCTACTTCCTTCCCCTGATTCCCTTCCCATCTCTACAGTCTACCTCACTGTTTCTTAACATCCCTCTTTTATTTTGCTCTTTAAATTATTTATATTTTGGGTCTTTGATATTAGAGAAACCATGTGATATTTAATTTCAGCTGGAGCTTTCTCCTCAGCATCTAGATATTTCTGCATCATGTTTAATGAGAAAATACTTTTAAAATAAAAGAGGCAATGCACAGGGGTTCTGTTTCTTCTGGAATTTTAGTCCCTCATATTATCACAGTCCTTGGAATTCTCTAATGCCTTCAAACATTACTTTTATTTCATACAACTTTTGTAGTTGTTTGTGGGAGAGTTGACCTGATACTACTAGTCATTCCACCATAGCTGGAAATGAATGACTTCTGTATTTATTAAAACTGAGAACCATACAAACCCTGAGATCTAGCATTTCCACTTCTAGGATTTAATCCCACAGATAAACTCATAACATGGCCCCAAACATATGTACAATAAGTTTCACTGAGGGACTACTTATAATAGCAAAAGATATTAAAGAAATCAATAAAGAATAAAGTCAATACATAGGTATTATAGCATGTCCACATAATGAAACAATGATCTGAAACAAATGATATGAATTTCTCTGTGCTTAAATAGAAGACAGAAAATAATATGTATGGTATGTGCCAAATGAGGTAAAAATTGATAACCATATTCACATATATTTGTACATGCAAACATGTTTTTGAAGAGATGCAGAATGGAAAAGAGTAGTGCTCTAGAAAAGAACAACAATGGGGGCTTGGAGTCACTGGAACATTCTTATTTTTGAGTTTATTATTCAACTTAACTTCATAAAAACATTAAGGGAAAAATAAAATAGAGCATGAGAAATGCCATACATAATAAGGCAAAGAAGAAAATGTGGCTCAAATGAAGTTTATTTAAGCAAGAAAGTATCACAGTAGTGAACTTGGAGTTTAGATTATAAGCATTAACTGGAGGGATAATGCATGTAGAGATCAACAGAAACATCAGTAGTTCAAAATTGATGAAGCATAGGATATAGGAATAGATTATCTATTGTATAAGCTTTATTTTCCTCCAAGGACACACTGTGTTAAAGTAAAGTGTTTACATTTTACTTTGCCACAGTGATGAACAGTTCAAAAATTTATAAGTAAAGTGTATGTTTCTGTTTAGATCGTAATGTCCCATGAAAGTCTCATATATTCAGAGATGGGGCTTTAAGAAAGTGACTGGGTCATTGGAACTCTAGGCTTATCAGTAGATTAACCCACTGACGAGCTCATAGCTGAATGTGCCGTCAGCAGGTGGGGACTGGATGGAAGAGACAGGTCACTGGGGGTGTGACATGAAAGGATATATTCTTGTCCTTGGCTTCTGCTTTCTGGCAGCTATGACTTCAGCAGTTTTCATCTGCCAGACCCTTTTCACCATACTGAACTCCTTCTTTAAGTTGTGGGTGTCAAGTATTTTGTCCCAGCAATGGGAAGGGTGATTAATACAGTGTGACATGATCACCTTTCCATTTCCTGTATATCACAATGGTGATACAATGAGCAATGGATTGACAAGGGGCAAGAAAAGGAGAAGAGACATTTGAGTTAGAAGAATGTTGTACTAAATGAAAGGAGACTAGTATGTTGACAATCAGGATAAGGGGCAACAGGCAATAAGATAATAAGAATGTAGAGCTAAAAGGAGTTAGGGCTTCATTTGTGAACAAGAGTATATAAAGTAATTTATTACAATTAACTTTCTGGCTTGGATCAAAGAGTAGACAACAGAGCTCTTCACTATTAGAAAATACTAAAGTGGCACAGATAAATGGGGAAAGAAAGGTTCATTTTTTGATAGTTGAGATCACAATATTTGGGGACACACTTAAGAGAAAAAGGTAAATACACATTTGGAGCACAGGGCAATGATGGAGGAACACCTTTAATTATTATAGGAATAAAACTGGTAGCTGAAGTCACTGAGATATTTAAGATCACCACAGGAGGAAGGCTAAGGATGGAACTACACACATAAGGAGTAGAATATGTAGGGAAAGACTCCTTAATCCTAACTGTTCTCAGGCATCAGGAATGAAAGCAATCAGTAATAATTTCACAAGACATAAAAAAGGACATGAAATATTTCATTAGTATTGATAAGCTAGAGGATGATACACTAAATCACTGTGCTGAATTACCTAGTGTTTGTTAAAAGGTCATACATTTGATCCTTCTGAAATGAAATTTTTTGTTACTGGAAGAGTACATTCATTTTAAGAAGGTCCCTGTTGAACTGCATCTTTAGGTCTGTAAACAACTATGGTAGATTGTAAACTCAAGAATGAGGACATTATTTGATTAATTCATCATGTATACGTAGTGTTCACCAAAGCCTCTGTCACATATCAGACACTTTAACAATGTCACATAATTTAAAGATAAATGGATGGCTAGAAGGACAGATGGAAAAGCAACTGAAAAAAGAACTAATATCTGGCAAAATCATAGAGAGATTACTGGAGCTTACGTTCTTGTGGGCATGGAAGAGTCAGTATACATATAAACAGATAAAATAAGTTAATCTGGAGAGATCTGCTTTAGCTAGGTTACCCAGGGAGAACTTCTCTGAGGAAGTTATATTTGAGCTGTCATCGAAATTATAAGAAGGTATCATTTGATGGTCTGAGGAAAACATGTCCAGAATAGTTAAGTTCTAAGGAGAAAAAGGATGACAAGTAAACTTATTTGAAGAGGTTTATGTGATTATTGCTCATTGAACAAGACAGACATTGGCAGAAGATGAGTCTGAAAAAACTGGTAGGATGCTGATCATGCAGGGTCTTACAGGTTGTGATCTCTAGAAGTTTAGATATTATTTGAATTGCAATGAGAACCATTTAAATTTTAAACTAAGTAGGTGTATCATTTGATTTACACTTTAAAAATATCACTTTGGCATCTTATGAATAATGGATTAAGGCAAGGCAATAGGAGTAAGTAGACCAGTTAGGGGTTGATGCAGGATGCCACACAAGAAATGATTATGGTCAGATGGTGAAAAGTGCTTGAATTTGGAATATAATCTGGAGAAAGAGCAGAAAATATCATTTTAATGGGTTGCATACAGGAGTTGAGGGAAAGGAGAGTCCAAAGAATTTGGAGTTTCGCCTACAGCAATGAGGACTCATTTAAAGTTTTAAGTGACAATTACAGTAAAATATATTAAAACTATTACTTTGAGGAAGTAGGCAAAATGAATTCTTTGAGAAATAAAATAGAAGAGAGAGGCAAATTTGGAGGGGTCAATAATACCACAGGCCAGAAGTAGTAGTCACCTCAATTAAGGTGATGACAAAGGGAATGGCAAAAAGCAATGGATATAAAAGCCACAGTTGAGTATGTAGGGTTTTGCAGTCCCCCTGAGCACTAAAGCATTTTAAATTAAATTAAACTGAATAATTTGATATTTCATTACATGCATACACTGTGTAATGTTCAAATGAAGAAAAACATATCTACCTCTTCAAACAATTATCTTTATGATAGGAAATATCAAAATCCTTTCTTTTAGGCTTTTGAAATATACAACATATTAATGTTATCTACACTTAGCCTGCTTGCTTGCATTTTCTATATAGAGTCTCTTTCCACATGCCTAAATCTGAACTCATAACTTCAAGTTTTGGAGATAATTTATAAAAAGTTATTTTGGCAAAGTCACAGCCTTTCACTTCTGAAGTTCTCTTTCTCCTTCCAAAATTTGATGTCATTATAGAGTACATCTATTTTGATTTGGTGGAAGCTAAATTTAGACTAGTGAATAGATTTGAACATACTGATAGATTTGAAGACGTAATACTAACCATAAAACAAACTGCTGCAAGAGGATACATAAAGCAACCATGTCTCATAGAGTTAAATAAATAACAAAATTATCTAGAAACAATATAATTATCACAATTTATAATATTTCATTTTTCTCTTAATTTTTGCTATCTCATTGGCAGAGTAGGCATTTAATAACACTTAATGGAGAAAGAAATTAACAGGCCAGGAACTTTTAGGCATTTGGTCCACATTGATAACACATAAAATAATCAATTACAAATAACTCCAAGAAAATATGATACTCATAATGTTATTCAGAGTGTAATTGCTAACAGTTTATATTATAGCAATTGTATTTACAACACCCAGAAACAATATCAATGAACTAAGAGTATAGTATAGGAAAACGATGACTTATCAACGGAATTCAATTCTTTCATAAAAGTAGTTATTTTCTTTTTTTAATCATGAAGAATAAAAATTTTGCAGAACATAGCACTGCCCTAAATATAGTTTTTGTTCCCAAACTCTAATAAAAGTGATATAGTTAACAGAAGAAAGTGAAAACTAAATCTTTAATGTACAGAGCATATTCAAGATTTGACAATATAAGTGTTAAACAGGTTCATTTGAAACCTTGGAATACTTTTCTTACTACTTTCCAGTGAATTTTCTAATAGGTAAAAAAGAAGATAGATTAGATAATCTCTAAAGGAAGTTTCTATGACTATTTCTGATGGCAAAGCCTCTGATTATAGGTTCTGAAATACTTAGGATCACAATACTTTCTATATAGCATACAATGTCCACTTGAATAAAAGCAAATTTTCTAACAGAGCAATTCCCTTTATTAATAGCTTATTTACTCTTGTATTTAGATCAAAAAGCTGGTAAGAATTTTCATAATTTTAAACATTTTCATATCCATTAGAACTTTAATGTTTTCACAAATATATAGAAAATACAATTTGAATTTTTCTAAAGTAATCATATCAGGTATGGCATTTTTTCTCTTAGATACTTATATTTTGGAAATGAGCATAAATTCTTACCTCTAAGAGATAAGGCTCCATTTCATCCAGGGCTTTTCCAAGATGCTTATCTGGATCTAAACCTGCCAAGAAAGGTTACATTTTTCCATATAACTGCCAGATTGAACTTTAAAGACACATTCCCCTTCCTTGGTCCCTTTTTTACCTAGTTAACCAGTGTGTATATTTTTTAAACTGCTTTGATTCTAAATAAAATGAACTTTGCTAGTATTTGTGTTCCTAACCCTTTTGGATAACCAGTTTTCTTGATTTCGAATAATAAGTTTCAGCTCATTTCAACTGGACTACATCAACAACCAGATGCATTGTTTCAATTCCTTTCTCAATTTACAGGAAAAGGCATAAAATTTAAATCCTTGGTATTTTAATTATTGTAGTTTATTTTGTTCACTGAACAACACTGTAATTTTCTGACTTATCCTTATTTTATTTAAACTCTAAACTTCTTACATAAAGAGCAAGACTAGAAAGTAGAAGAGTGGTAGGCTGCTATGCCTACATATTTAATTTATTTAATAGCAGCATACAGTTATAAATAATTGTATTTTAAAATTAGATGACATTACCTTTTTATGACCATTTGTATAAGAATGTGTTTTCCAAATAAATACAGAAACAAGTTTCAAAAATCACTATTGTGTTAAGAGCATGTCTCTTAATTTTTTTTGGTTTTTAAAAATTAATTTTATTGGTACACTTTTTACATACATAATGATCACACTCATCATAGGGAATTTGTACATGTATACAATATATCTTAGGGTTCTCACTATGTAGTTCAGGCTGGGCTTGAATTCACTATATAGCCCAGGCTGGCCTCAGACTCGAAGCAATCCTCCTGCCTCAGCCCCCTGAGTGCTGAGATTTCAGGCATGCATTACCACACCTGGCTAATAACGATATTCAACTAATACAATAGAGTTTATGTAGGCAACTGGGTGTGGTGTGTACAATAAAAACTCTTTCCATACTAGCCTAAGGGCAAAAAATTTATACCTCAAATCAGTGATGAAATGAATTCTACATACCTGTAAATCTCTGTACATATATATTTACCTTCCTTTATAGATCATTTATTATTGATTTAAACCATTCAGCTTAATTATATAACTAATTAATGGATTTCTATTTCCAGCTGGATACATTTTTTCATAATATGACATTTCTTACAACTACATATCAGATAACAAAAGGAAAGTCAGGTAAAAATTAAGGATTCTTCTGTGTCTAAATATTCAGATCAAATCCAAGGCAAAACAACTCAGACTAGTAGCAAATTATTTGAGTTAACTCCCTACCCAGCAGTCATATTCTTATAGTGGATTCACTAGAATTAAAATTTCAATGGGCTGGGTGAACACATAAAAGACCTAATTCCTGACTTTGTCCAGTTCTCTTTCTGTCAACTATTCTGCAATTCAGTGTTTAAAATGAAGAAGGAAATGAAGTGATCTGAAATACCAATATAATCACTGAGATTCAATAAATATAAAACACTTTCCCTTATTTCATCCACAACCTTTTCTTTAAGACATAAAATACCAATCAACAAAATAGAATTTCACAATATAACACTGGGCAATCTACTTTCCCTACTCTTCTCCACATGGGTGGCCACTATTCTGAACTTGATGGGTTACATCTCAACTATGTTTCTGAAATTATGTATCCAAAATAATATTTAGAATGCAATTTTTAAATTTATTTTTAAATTCACATTGTTAATGGGATTTATCCATATTGATTACTATGGCTCTGCTCCACACGTTTTACTCTGTACTGTATTCTGTTATGTAAATTTACCAGAATTTACTTATCTACTCTCCAGTGGTTGGTTAGACAATTGGTGATTATATTATTTTTCATTTGCCACTGGTACTTGTTAGGCTACAACAAAGATGCATTTATGTGGAATTACTGTGAGAGAAAATTATTGTTACAAAGGAATATGTATGTGTGTGTGTATTTGTGCAAATCCTTAAATTCTACATATTACAAAATATTTCTCCAAAATAGGATTACTTATTTATAATTCAACTACAAGGAATTATAATTCCTACTTCATATATTGTAAAAATAATTTACTGTTGTGAAATATTTATTTTTGTGGTGCTGGGCATTGACTGACTATAAGACCTCATACATACTAAGTGAGTGCTTATCTCACAAACATTTAGTTCTATTTTCATCTAGAATTTCAGGTATCATATATGGAATTTTATTTCTTTTATGGGTAATTAATACTATTTATGGAACCCCTTCCCTATTGATGTATATGCTACCTCTGGTAAATACAAAATTTTTTTACATATTTAAATCTGTCTTGTATCATCTATAATTTAAATACTGGATAGCTAAGTTTTTGTTTTAATCTCTACCCTATAAATAGTTGGCTTTTGAAGACTATAATCAGAACCTATAATTTTGGAGGCAAAACTTCTAGTTTTACAATTACCTTTATATTCAGTCAACAAAGAAAGTTTGCCAATTAATGCAATGGCTGTTAGAAATGAACATCTTTTGAGAAAATTACTTAAAAAACAAATTATATACTACTTATTATGTGTAAGATAGTATTTATAAGTGATGTACAAATGATTGAATTCTAAGCAATCTGTTTATTTTCACTGTTTCATTGTTTACTAATTTGCACTGTGGCTAAAGACTGTAATCTTTATGACAATTCTTTAAAATTTGTTAAAGTTTTGTAATTAAAAATCTTCCCTAACAAAAAGCACCAGGCCCAGCTGGGTTAACTGGTGAAGTCTACCAAATATTTAAGAAACAAATACCAGTTCTCTAGAGTCTCTTTCAGGTGACAGAATCAGAAAGAATATTTCATAACTCATATTTTTAGACCAAATGAAGAAATTACCAAAAAAGGACCTATGGAACAATATCTCACACAAACACATTTTTCCCCCTTTTTTGGTACCAGGAATTGAACGCAGGACCTTGCGCTTGCCAGGCAGGCACAGCACCAATGAACTACATCCCTGGCCCTCTCATGAACACAGATACAAAAATCTTCAACAAAATATTAGTAAATAGAATTTAAAGATGTACAAAAAGAGGAATACACTATGACAAAGAGTGATTCACTACAAGAATGCCAGGTTGGTTCAACATTTGAAAATCAAGTAATGGAATCCATTATTATCAGCAGATTAAAAATAGAAAAAAAATCACATGATGGTATCAGTAGATGCAGAAAAAGCATTTGACAGCATCCAATATCCACTCATGATAAAATTCTCAGTGAATTAGGAATAAAGGAGAACTTCCTCAACTTGATAAAACATAGCTAGGAAATTCCTATAGATATTATCACACTCAATAGATAAGAGGACCAGGGAGAATTTTTAAGGCAATAAAAAAACATGGTGTAATACTGCATTGATGGATACATGTCATTACATACTTGTCTAAACCCGTAGAATGTATAAGACCAAGAGTGGACCTCAATATAAACAACAGACTTTTGGTTATAATGATGTGTTAAAGTAGGGTTATCAGCTGTAACAAAATATACCACATATGTGAAATCTCGGGACCTTGCTCTAAAAGTAGTCTAAGCAGTTTTAAACCAATTGGTACATTTTTTTATGGCCTAGAACATATTCAAATTTTAGAAATGCTCCATTTGTGTTTGAATGAAAATATATTTTCTCTTGAAAGCAAACTTCTGTACTCAAACATATAAAATCATGATCATACTTATTAATTTTGTTCAAAATCGTCTGTGGTCTTAATGCTAGTTTTCAGGAACCATGAATTTCTAATGAATGGGAGGCAAAATTCTCATTAGGATTTTGGTTTTAATTATTTTTTATAATTCTGTCAGTTTTCCTTATATATTTGACAGCTACATTTATACCAATTCATGATTTATAAAATTTCTTGACAGGATTATTCCTTTTATTAAGAAGTAGTGACCTATGTATCTCCATAACTGAATTTTATCTTGGATTTATTACTATTGCAATATCAACATATCTATTTTGTTAATATTTTTCTGGTGTATATTTTTCCAACATAAGCTCCATTATTTGTGTGCTTTTCTATATCCCTTTTGTAAATTATATATAATTGGTGGTTTTGTTTTATCAGATCTTAAAAATACAATTTTATAGAACTGAGTTTGATAATTTTACATTTATCATTATCTGTTTGGACCTGTTTTGATAATCTTGGTATACATTAGTTCAATTTTATTAATACAATGAAAATATCTGAGGTTTGATATCTTTTATAGAGAAAAGGAGTTTATTTTGGCTCACAGTTCTGCAGGTTCAAGGTCAAGGGACTGTGTCTGGTGATGACCTTGTGCTGGCACGGTCCCAGGGTGTCATGGGGTATGACAAAACAAGTGTCAAGGAGCCCACGTATGCATATATATCTTCTGGAATCTCTTTCTTAGTATTCAATCACAGAGCTTCCATTCTGATGACTCTATCTGGTCCTACTCACCTTTGAAAGGCAGCACCTCTAAACACCACAGTCAGATTTTTTCTACCTTCTTAATACCTCATTATGGGGATTAAATTTCAGGACAGAAATCCTTAGGGGACACATTCAAACAATATACAGAACACAGCAGTGTAGTGTAGACTTTCTATTAAATTGAATTTTATATCTGTTTTTTTCTTCCCCCTGCTTCATAGTGAATTGAAAAGCATTTTCATCTGCTTTACTGTCCTGAACTGGAAGTAGCATATTAAATTTCTACTCTACCAGTAGTCACCTGAATTTTAAGCACTCATTCAAAACCTATTTTTAAGTCTAACTGTATTAGGAATCTTTGCCATCTTTTTAACTAGCAGAAATTAGTATGGTTTAACAAGCCATTAAAAAGGCTCTACCATTTCAGCTGTTAAATTTTTGTTCCATCATTTTTACTATGAAACATTAGGCTTATCAACATATTTTAAAATGTCTATTCTCAGTTATTGTTTCTCTTTTGCTTCTCCTTCAATCTACTTCTAACTAAAGTTTCTTCTTTATTCTTTCACTGAAGATCTGTGACTAGTATACTTTTTGGTTTTTACATGTCTAGTAATGTCTCTCTTTCACTCTCATCATTACCTGGTAGTTGTTATAGTGTATTATTTTTTCTGGATTTTTTATTTCTAATGAGAAGTATGCTATCAATGAACAGTAGTTCCCATATACAGAATTTTAAAATTTCCTTATGCTAGATTATATAGTTCCAATTTTATTCCAATTTTACTGCAATGTCCAAGTGTATACTTTTATTTGTTCTCCATGGTACCTAACATGCATTTTCAATCTCAAAATTCATGTCTTTCTTTCAATCTAGAAAAATTTAATCCATTATATGCATCTCTGCCTTTTCCTAAGTTTTATTCCGCTGCAACACAAATAATGCAGTTTTCCAATGTATCACCTACATTTTTAAACAGTTCTCCCAATCTGTGTAGTCTATTTCCTTACACTGTGTTCTGGGAAAAATTACTTTTCTTTTTCTCTCTTTTATCTAATTCATTCATTCTCTCAGGTTTGGTTCATCTAGAGTTTATTTTCCCTAAGTTTTTAAATTTTATTTTATACTGTGTTTCATTTCCAAAATTCTACTTCATTATTTTTTCACATTGTCCTGCTACTATCTCATTCCGGGTGATTTATATTTCTAATTATCATTTAAAATGCATAGTACATTTTTCCTTATTTCTTTGAGGTCCTCCCACATGTGTGGCATTTTCTTATCTGTTTGCTCACAGATGATCTCCCAAGTACCTTTGCCAGCTTTCTGACCTCTACAGCTCAGTGTACAGCTTGATTACTGCTCACTACATTTTGTTTCTTTCATTTCTAGTTTACAGAAACATTTCCATTGTTTTCCAGTACTGCTACATCTTTCACCTTGCTTCTTTTTATATTTATGACTGCCATGGGTTTGGGGCATAAAGGTACAAAATTCAAAGACTGAATGTACAAGGCATGCATGGCTAGAAGTCACACTTGAGCTTTCCTTCTAATTCTCTGGTTCTTACATACATATTAGTTACACAACACATACATGTCACACTCAGCCTTCAGGGCTTGGGTTACATATAATCAAAATTATTTAAGAAGACTCATGAAGCTTAGATAGAAAATGTCCCCCAAAGCCTTCATGTGCTTATAGGCTGGAATTTTGGAAAGTGACTCAGTTATGAAAGTGACTAAAGATTGTACATTCCATATATGAGTATGGGAATAAATATATGCAGTGTAAAGGCATGAAAAGAAACAAGAGCACATGGTCTTCACACAAGTAGGCAATGGAAGTTCAAACTGATGGTCTTTCTATTTTTCTTACAGTCTTTTAATTTATTTTAGAATTATCAAGCTCTAGTTTGGAATTGTTATATTATGGAAACAGCAGTTACATCACATTTTAGAATTAGCTGTATTCTATAGTAAAAAAAAAAACCTGGCATGTCTTTATAGATAAAATCAGTAAAATATGTAAGCATAAACCTCACTGGGTACAATTTTTCTTCATGAACTGCGATCATCGCATAGTTACACTTTGGTAAAAGCTGATTCCTTAAAGATTTTTTACCTATTCATAGAAAGATTTTCAATTTAATTACTTCTGGGCTAAGCCTTGATAATTCTATAAAACTAAAATCACTGCAATAAAAATTTAAAATATTATGGAAAACTTTTGAATATTTTCATGAAATACACTACAGATCACTTTACTACAATAGATTATTGCATAAGTAAAAATAGCTAAAATAAAAGATATGTTCCTTTCTCTCAATGTTAATAAATAAGCTCCATGTGTGAGTATTTATAGATCTGTTAACTGGTCTGGGCCAAGTTTAGTAAGGATGGTAGTATATGCTGCTATGATTCACAGGTCTGATACTTCAGACATTTCATACAAACCAGACCAACAGTAACAACAGTCTGCATGCACAAAATATGACTTCACTGGACATATAAAGCCAAGGAACTGGCAGGACCTGACAAGTTATTTTGAAACACTCAGATTATCAAGGTGAGATTCTCTGGAATGAACAATGATTTAGGAAATTTTATTTCAAGGTATTTAAATAGAGTATAATTCTATTCCCAAACATATCTAAGTTTTAGTAGTGAAATTCCTTCTCTAGCTTCAGTAAAGTAGCTCAGGTACTCTTCTGGGTGGATAGTTCTACTTTACATTAACACTGTATATAATATAAACTATGTCAGGCTAATAAATTCTATTGTACTTGATTATAATGACTCCTCAGGTCTTTTTCCTCTGATCCCTTGCTAGTAACTTCCTATGAGCGCAGACTGCTTTTAATTTTTCTGCTCATTAGAAAGTGACAAGTCATTCAGGACCTCATGATCACTGCTCATATGGCATGCATTTCATATTGTTTTTAGTATATGTGCTGCCAAAGCAAGCACTATTTCACATTGTTTTTAGAAAATATTTTCTTGAATAATATCTAGAGCTTTCTAGCAATTGAAGCTACTGTCCTTTAGAAAGCAATGGCCTAAAGCCACCATGGTCTCTGAGATCTCTTCTAAATCAGTCAAGACAATAACACATTGGTTGATTAGTTAGGGGTGTGGTAGAATGATTATTAATCCTCCACCAGGAAAGACCTCAATGGAAATTTTTTTCAAGGAATTCTTAATGCTTAGAACAAATGAGTTCATAAATATAAAAGACATGAAAACAAAAATTCTTTGCAATTATCTTTAGAAAACATTGACTGCTTAAATTTTTGCACATCTCCTTATTTAGAAATATCTTACCATTGTATGTATAGTTTTTATAATATTTAGTCATTTTTCTGAATGGAACAAAACAATTATCAGAACAATTTTAAAATAGGAATCAGGAAAACAAGATCCCTATAATGTGAAAACTGTTGGTTTATCTATAAGTAGACAGCTGTACTATTTTGGTCTTTTATTACATGTATTTTTGAATTTTCTAAATAGATGATATTCACAGAGAATTGTAACACTGAAGATCCTTCATAATTAAGACTGGAAGGTCAGGGCCACATTAGCATGAATAAAATGTATTTCATATGGATCTGGTAGAAAAATTTAAATAATAAGGTCAATATTTGAGTTAAAACTTTTCACAAAGCTTAGAAAACATAAATCACTTCTCAGTCTATTTGCTTTACCAATAAGAAGGCTGTTTATATTGCTAAGCATAACTAAAGAATGGTACTAATATACCAATATTTGTGCTCAAATGGTTCTATTGTATAGAATCCTTTCTAAAGCATATGTATACTATACAACAACACCTTAGTAATTTTTAAATCCATCTATTTTTAATTTTTAAGAATTCGATATTTAACTGCTAAATGGAGTCAGTCTAAATAAACCCTAGTATCTAGAGCCAATGCAACTTCAGCATCATTTGAAAAATCTTTCTTGAAATCTTTTTAATGTCATCATTCTTTTTTGTTTTATATAAAACTGCATTACATTTACAATTTTTTTTTTGTACTGGGGATCCAACTTGGGGCCTTGAGCTTGTGAGGCAGGCACCGGAACCACTGAGCTAAATCCCCAGTTACAACCTTTTGAAAGAATATAAAAATCCATGAAGAAGCCATGGCAGCTCATGGACCTTTGCAATATAATACAACTTTATCTAAAAGCTTCAATTTACACTTCTTTTTTTTAATTAAATTCTTTTATTGGTACATTGTAGGTATATAACACAATTACATTTCTCATTGGGAATTGTACCTTTACATAATGCATCTTGGTTCTTATTTTTTCCCCATTCCTAGCCCTCCCTTCACACCCTCCACCCTTCCCTATTTACAAAGACTATTTCCATTTTTTCCTTTTCTCAGCATTTTTCCTTTCCCTTCTTTCCTTTCCCCTGCCCCTCCCACTACCCCTACCCCTTTGGACCTTTTCTTCCTATTTTGCATTATCGATTATTCATTCTAATCATTGGTACATTTTAGGTATACAATATAATGACATTCATCATTGGAAATTTGCACCTTTCCATAGTCTCTCTTGGTTCTTATTTTTCACCCTTGCCCAGCCCTCCCTTCAACCCCTCCATTCCTCCCTATTTACAAAGATTTTGTTCCTATTTTTCCATTTTCTCATATTAATCCCACTCCCTTCTATCCTTTCCCCTGGCCCTCCCACTTCCTTCCCCTTTGCCCCTTTTCTTCCTATTTCACATTATCTTTTATACATTTAGTCCATATTTATACTTTCAGTTTCTCACACCAGAGAAACTATTCGGTATTTATACACTTAATTCTTAACAGAGATGTTTCTTCTCTAGATTCAGTCCATTCAGGTATCTATTATCTAGTGAAGCCCAAGTCATGAATGGACACAAAGGGTGCTTCATAAAAACCTTAACAAGTTAATTCAATTTATCTCCTCAATCAGTCAATTGTCAAATGCAGGTCTGAATGTATCTATCTCTCCTAGAGAAACTTTTAATGATCACTGAGATGATTACACTTCCAAATGTTGATATATATGTCAATATTAATAAAGATGACAGTCCCATAAGATCCATGATATTATTATAGAGTACATTTTAATTCTAATTCATGAATAAGTTATTTTAAGTTACTAAAAGATTTTCTCAAAGGCACAGGAAAAGATTTACTGTACATCCTGACATCTAACCATTTAATCATGTCATATAGACATTCCTTGATGGAAGCTGGGTGGATGAATAAACCCACAACAAGACCTAGGCACTGGATAATGTTATGCAGAATTAAGAAATTAATTAGGAGAAAGAACCATAATTTGTAGAGCTGACATCTATTTTACTTTACTTGCATGTATCAATGGGAAGCAATTACAATTCAATTAAAACATTCAATTTTATTACTTTACTGACTGACCTTGAAGTTAATGCCTGTTTTATTTAATTGCATCATCTATGCATAAATGTTAACCCTACAATGTTATGCTCCATTATTTTCAATGCATTTTTCAACTTCTCGAATTATATCAATTTCTACTGTCACAAAAGGAAGTGGAAGTTTATTTCTATGCGATAGCTCAATATATGATGAAAGAAACATCACGTTTGATAATCTATTTTTAATAGTCAAGTAAAATGAATTGTGCTTTCATCTCTACTTTGTAGCCTAGACTTTACTGTAAAATCAGTAGGTGATACTAGAAAAAGTGTACTCATTCTAGGAAGAAATGTCTGGTCTGCCTATAATTCTTGATTAACCCACTCCAGATAGGACCTGAGTAACCCATTTAGGTTCAAAACTAAAATACACATATACTGACATACACACGCATACATACACCCTTGATAATATCTACCAGGCTCAGTGGCCATAAGGACAAGTAGATTCCAATTTTTAAAACTTTAATTTTTAAAAAGTACAACTTTTGTCTGTCCCTCGACTTCAGAAAAACACAATTATTTTAAAATTGAGCATTTTAGAAATAAAGTGACACAATTTGTAGTAAAAAATTAGAAACAGGAAAAGAGATTATGTGATCTCTGAAAGAAAAAACTGAGCTTGCATGTTTGAAAGTGATTATCTGGGGAAGGATCTTACTTCAATTTCTAGATTTTCCATTTCAGCAGTTAGACCTCAAGTACTTACCTGTGCTAGAGATTGTGTCAAGACTCATCTCAACATGTGAATTCTTTCTGAAATCGATGAACTGTTATTTTATTTCAGTATAAATAAAAGACTCATACTTTATGGATTCAATTTTTTTTTTTTTTTGGTACCAGGGATTGAAATTGGGACCTTGCACTTGCGAGGCAGGCGCCAGAACCACTGAGCTAAATCCCCGGCCCATATGGATTCAATTTTAAGATATATGACATACATGAAATGAGTGACCAATAAATCCCATTGAGTGTAATTATGCAGTTATTGATAAGTATCTGTTAGTGATAGCTCTGATGGTCCTTTTTGCTACCTTTAATAACATTATACATTTTTTAACATGTAAAGAACAAAAACTGAAAGATATACACAGAACAAAGGGAATTCCTTCAAAGGGGAGATTTAAAATATTCCTTTTAAAAATATCTTTCTAATCTTCTATTGTATTATTAGTTTTCAATATGAGGACTACTGGAAATAGCTCAGTGAGTAAAGAGCATTTGAAGGCAGAAAAGCTGAGGCCAAAAAATGTAGACAAAAAAGATCCTACTATGTCTTGTGTTTCATTTTTGGAGTTTATACTTGAAAGTAAGGCCACCATGAAGACTGAGAAATTTTAAGAAGAGGAATGGAGTGATTGGTTTGACTTTTAGGAAGATTACCCTAGCTTTGGTAGAAATAAGACTGAAGGTAAGAAAACAAAAAAGTTGTTGCTATAGTCTAAGTGAGAAAGGATATAATCAGAAAGGCATTAACGTGGAAGGAAGAAAACAGATGCGAGAGCAACATATAGTAGTTTATATATATATATATATATATATATAACTTGCTAATAAACTGAGTGTAGCAAATACAGGAAAGAGAAAAGGGTAATTCTCAGGTTTTTGGCTTTTGGCAAAGTAAAAGATAATGACACTATCTCCCATTACTACATATGTAGAGAAGTAGAACAGAGGAAAGTTTGGGAAGGAAAATAAAAAGTGAACTTTATTTTAGTCATGTGATGTGATTCATGTCAATCACTAGAGAAGAGACACCTAATGAGGTAAGTGGGTTCAGATACCTTGCAGAGGTCTGGGTCGGGAATACTAAAATAGAGACTGAAGCTATGAGATATGACTCAAAGAAAATATGCAAGTAGAAAAAATACAGGAAAGAATTTTCAGGAGTACAAGTTTTAATGATTATAGTAAGAATATGTAAGTTGATCAAAATACAAATCTGACCTAGTCATCTTCTTCGCCCTGCCAACTTTACTGAATAATTAACAATTAAAAATTATGTATTTAAGACATATAGCCTAATGATTTGAAATAGGTATACATTGTAAAATATTCATCACACTCAAGCAAATTAACGTATCTATCACCATAGTTATCATTTTTACAATTATGTGTTAATTAAAAATTTAATAACTAAAAAAGAAATTAAATGTATATGAAATGTTTAAAAATCTACCATCTTTGCAAATATTCAGTATACAATTTGTTTTCTTTCTGGTACCGGGGATCAAACTCAGGACCTTGCATTTACGAGGCAGACGCGGTGCCACTGAGCCAAATCTCCGGCCCCATACATTATTTTTAACTATAGTCTCATTGTTGTATATTAGGTTTGCAGAACTTATTTATCTTGCATAACTAAAACTCTGCACCTTGAATTCTCTTTTTCTTCATCCTCTAATAATCACCATCCTGTTCTCTATTCCCATGAGTTTGACATTTTTAAATTCTATATGTAAATGAGATTATACAGTATCATTCTCTGATTTAGTTTGCTTAGCATAAGTTCCCCTAGTTTCATCCATATTGTTGCAAATAGCAGGATTTCCTTATTTTTTTAAGGCCAAGTGGTCCACTGTACAGATATAACACATTTTTCTCTATCCATTCATCCCCAAGGTGGGTATTTGGACTATTTCCACAACTTGGCTATTGCAAATAATGCTGAAATGAACATGAGAGGGCAGGTATCTCTTCAAGGTACTCATTTGATTACCTTGGATGTACCCAGAAGTCAGAATGCCAGATCATTTGGAAATTCTATTTTTAAATTATTAAAGAACCTCATACTGTATTCCATACCGACTACACCAGTTTACACTCCCACCAACAATATGTAAGGGTTGATTTTTCTCCAATGTTCATCTTTCATTTTTCAAATAACAGCCATTCTACCAGGTGTGAGGTTGCATCTCATTGTGGGTTTTTTGTCTGTTTTTTGCAGTACTGGGGATCAAACTCAGGACCTTGAGCTTGCAAGGCAGACATGGCGCCACTAAGCTAAATCTCCAACCCCTCATTGTGGTTTTGATTTGCATTTCCCTGATGATTAGTGAAGTTAAACACCTTTTCATATAGTGCAACTGTCCTTTAAAAATGTCTATCCCAGTTCTTTGCTTTTTTAAATCAGGCTATTTGTATTTTTACTACTGGGTTAAATGAGTTCTTCACATATTTTTGATTATAATCTTTTTTTTTTAGATACGTACTTCAGGAATATTGTTTTGGACCATACAGGTTGGCTTTTCACTCTGTTTTCTTTTCCTTTGCTGCGCAAAAGCTTTTTAGTTTGATGCGATCTCATATGCCTAATTTTGCTTTTGTTGCCTGTGCCTCTAATGTCATATCCCAAAAAAAGCATCATTCACACCAATGATGAAAAGGTTTTCCTCTGTTTTCTCCAAGTACTTTTGCCTTTTCATGTCTTGCATTTTCATCTTTAATACATTTTGAATTGGTTTTAATATACAGTGCCAGATAAAGGCCTAATTCTTTCATATGTTGAGAACAGTTCTCCTAGAACCATTTATTGAAAAGATTACCCATTCTCCATTATGCATTCTTGATCCTTGTAGAATAAAAGTTCATTACAAATGTACTGATTTACTTCTGGACTTTCTATTCTATTCCACTGAGCTATATATCTGTGTTTTGCCCAGCACCATACTGTCTTTACCACTGTGCTTTATAATGTATTTGGAAATAAGTATATTGCCTCCAGTTTTGTACTTGCTCAAGACTGTTTTGGCTATTGTTGATCTTTTTTAGATCCATATAAATTTTTGGATTTTTTTTGTCCATTTCTGCAAAGAATGCCAATGGGGATTCAGTAAAGACTGTATTTTCTATAAATCATTTTGGAGAGTATGGACATTTAAGTAATACTAATTTTTTCTATGCATAAATATAGCATATCTTTCCAATTTTTGTGTTTTGTTTAATTTCCTTCATTGTGTTTTATAATTTTCAGGGTATAAGCCTTTTACTTTTTTGGTTAAGACTATTCCTAAGTATTTTATTCTTCTTGTTGCTGTTATGAGTAAGATTATTTTCTTGATTTCCCTGTTCTGATAGCTGTTTGTACATAAAAATACAATTGACTTTTTTATACTGCTTTTATATCCTGCAGCCCTAATATTTTTGTTAAGTTTTTAGAGTTTTCTATGTATTTGATAATGTCATTTGTACACAGAGACAATTTCACTTCTTCCTATGATTTGGATGTCTTTTATTTCTTTTACTTCCCTAATTGCTCTGACTACTATTTTCAGTATAATGCTGAGGAAAAGCAATGAGAGTGGGCCATCTTGCCTTGTACTATGACCTGACAGATTTTTATTTTAAAATTCTTCAATCATATTCTGGTCAAGATGGTTATATGAACACTGGCTTTTCTTTTTTTTTCCTTAAATTCTTTTATTGGTACATTTTAGGTATACAATATGTTTACATTTATCATTGGGTGCTTGAACCTGTACATGATGTATCTTAGTTCTTATTTTTTCCCCCATTACCTGTGCACCCTTCACCCCCTCCACCCTTCCCTATTTACATAGATTTCGTTTCCATTTTTTTTTTCTTTTCTCATAATTTTTCCTTTCCCTTCTTTCCTTTCCCCTTCCCCTCCCACCACCCCTACCCCTTTGGACCGTTTCCTATTTCAAAGTATCAATTATTCATTATTAATCCTTTAAATCCTTATTTATACCTTCTCAGACAAAGAAGTAAAAGCAACAAATAAACATATGAAAAAACGTTCAATATCACTGGTTATTCAAGAAATGCAGATGAAAACAACACTGAGATTCTACCTCACCCCAGAAAGAATGGCTGCTATCAAGAAATCAACCAATAACAAATGCTGGCTGGGCTGTGGGGAGAAAGGAACCCTTCTCCATTGTTGTGGGAGTGCAGATTGGTGCAACCACTGTGGAAATCAGTATGGAGATACCTTAAAGAACTGCCAGGGGTCCCACTTGACCCAGCTATTCCCCTACTGGTTATTTTCCCAAAAGAATTAAAAGAATTATACCACAGAGATATATGTGCACCCATGTTTATAGTGGCACAGTTTGTAATAGTGAAAGCTTGGAAACAGCCCCAAGTGCCCATCAACTGGAAACTGGATAAAGAAGATGTGGTTTTTTAATAAAATGGAGTACTACTCAGACATAAAGAATGAGAAACTAGAGTCATTTATAGCTAAATGGATGCATATTGAGGCCATACTCTTAAGTGAAATAAATAGAACACATTATGTGTAAATACTGAATAGTTTCTCTAGTGTGAGAAACTGAAAGTGTAAATAAGGATTAAAACACTGGCTTTTAATTATTTTCTTTCCCATTCCAAACACTACTGAAAAGATTATGGAATAAATTATAAAAAGAAAATATCAGGACCAAAAAAGTGGGAAAAATACTATTTATACACCTACAATCTGAATGCAATATTGCTACTCTACTACTGAGTAAACATGGAATCAAATTAAGAGAAAAGGCTATCCTGTGACTTCTACAGTATAAGAATAACTTGCTGGAAAAAGGAAGTACAGAAAACTTTGGAAATCACTGATTAAAGCCTACGTTAGACTTGCACTGTAAAACACAGTACCTCACCTAGATCTCATGTAAATATACTCTCCAACTCATGTACATTTATAACATCAATGGTACCTAATTTATTGAAGACAGTAACCAATACAACAGCACTTACCTCTTATCTGTAAGAGAATTCATTACAGGGTAAGCCCTATGTTAGGAAACAATCATGTTCCAAGAAGTTTTAATATAAATGTTGAGCTTTTAGTTAAGACAAAATAGATGCTATTGAATATATTTATATTATGGTACAAAACAAACATGTTTGCACAGTATAATCCTCAAATAATCTGACTTCTACAGACAAATAAAGACATTGTTAACTTCTTAGAAGGAATTTTCAATTGTTATATATAATCACGAAAGTAATTTTAGTATAACCTGTCTGACACAGCCATTTATGTTACTATAGAACACTTTTATAATAATATATTATAGGATCCTCTCCTATATATTTGTGAATATTGTATTTTATATATTTTTAATTCAAGGAAGAATTAGAGTTTTTTGTTGAGATGAAAGTAGAAAGACAGATTTTACAATTATAATCTAGTCCATATTTAAGGTTTTATATATATATATATATATATATATATGAATATACCAATACACATAGAAAAAAATCCATATATATATGATATACAAGAAGCTATATAATAGGTACAAACTATTTTAGGGATGGACAGAATCAATCTTTTCAAAAATTCAAGGAACTTATCTATATTAACACCAAATAATTTATAGATCTAACTTATTTTTAGAACAGCCTGCTCTACCTAAACAGTGTGCCAGCAATAAAATGAACAAAATCAGTATTTCTTCTACTGTTATAATCTGTTACTCCCAGTTACAAACTGAACAAATGATTGACTGTGTGATTGGTAGTGTGTGTTTACAACTAAAGTGAGTATATAACATATACTCAGAATTTGAAGTTTAATCCTTGATTTTGTTTCTTGAAAATGGCCAATAATTTATAACAAATTTTAGAAATTTTAAGTCTCAAACTGTTATATTTTAATATTTGAGTTATAAGTTTAAAAATTCTTGTTCTAAATTACTCTGAATAAAGGTAGAACATATTTAAATCACAATTAACTGTACTTGAAAGCATATTAAGTAATCTTTTTTAACAAAATGATTGTTTGAACAAAGTTCAGGTGCAAAAAATTTTTATGTTAACTACAGAATATGAAAGAATAACACAAATTGCTTTTAACCTTTCCTGTTCAAGCATTCTTTTCTAGAAAGGCTATTACAATGAATGATTTTAATTATGTCCATTATTATCCAAAAGAATGACAGAAGAGCACAATGTGTAAAGCAATAATTAATGAGCTTTATCTTGGCTTGTCTGGGCAGTTATAGATGAATCAGATTAAAATAATGTATAGGAATTTGCACAGGTGAGTATGTGTAGGAGTAGAATACTGAAATTGGGAAGGCCACACAAAGCTATGTTCTAATTTGTACGGCATCTCTTAACTAAAAGGATGAGACTTTAAAAAGCATACATTAAAAATCTGAAGAAAAATCTGGTTCGTAGCTCTGCAAACGAGAAATAAAAAGTTTAAGAACCATACAGGCTGCTTGGAAGACAGATAATGACACTGGTTATGAGAGATATATTCACTATGACATTATCTGAAAGGTCAAAAGAGAAATTTGCAGGTAGTGGGGGAAAAAAAAGGAAACATTCCCACAGAGACATTTATGAATACATGGAAAGTTTCTAGAACATCTTATAATATGCCATTCTAAAAAATTAAATACCAAAAACATATTGGCAGAAAAGGAACAATCTAAAAAAAAAAAAGACAAAAAGAAACGAGAATGAAACAGGCAACATGAGTGGGTAGACTCACTGCTGAGCTTCTCATTAGGCCATGAGGACAGGAAGTAAGGGGATAAGAAGTAGCAGGGAAGTTTAATTTAGTTTAATTCTGCATTGACCTCTACTGTACAGGACAGTGGGGAAACGACTATTCCAAGGGCATTTTCTTGGAAAAACCAGTGGGGCAATGGCAGAGAGCAATCTCCTAGGAGAAAATACTAGAGCAACTTGAGAAATTCTACAGCAATAAATCACCATGGCCAGATGGTATTCAACTGAGAGTTTCTGAAGGAAATAAAGTGTGAAATGGCTGAGCTACAGATGAGGATATTAGAAAAATCAGCTACTGTTTTTAAATATTGAGATTTTGCTAATGTGAAGTCTTTCTATAAGAAAGAAAAAAACAAAATTAAGATTTATAGAATCACAGCCTAGAGCATGTCTTGTTGATGGAGAAACTGATAGAGTATAATTAAGAATTACTTCCTTCAACATCAGGATAAGGTTAACCTGCTGAGGTCAAATTGCTCAGTGAGTCTATAAAGAGAACACTGTTTCTCTTCATCCTATTAAACTTATCTGGAAATGTCAATAAAATACTAGATAGAAGTAAACCAGTAAATGTAATTTATTTGGGAATTACATGAAACTTTTAACAAGGTCACATGAGGCTACTGGGGAAAATAAACAAGCACAGTCTTTGGGAAGAGAGGCCACAAGAGAAACTTCTGTCATTAATTGTAAAACTTGCTAAGTAATGAAAACAAAGTTTCAGGGACAATTTCTCTTTTCTTCTCTAACACTGGATTATTTCTTCCAGAAGGAAATAAAATATTCAAGAAAAAAAATAAAGTAGAACAAAAAATTTACTATAGAGAAGAGGAACAATACTAGCAGGGAAGGTAGGTGAGCCTCCAAATCAAGGAAAGAAAGCAACAGACCAACAGACAATGCCAAAAAAGCATGTAACCATTTTGTTTAACCATGAAATGCAATCTGAAAAGTGCGTTTGAATTTGTTTCCTATTAGTATGTTCTATGTAAGGATTAGGTTTTAATTAATACTAAAAAGAAACAATGTAATGAGGTTAATTTTTATGAATTCAAATGAGGGCTGTCTCCTTCAATGTGGTTACTTTTGATATTACATTTATTGAATATCATGTATTTGCTGTTGATCAAATTATTTCCAAAACTCTTATGTTGAACAGTCTTCATAGCTAGTACAACCTTATAATTTATTTTAAAAAGTATGTGTATATATAGCATGCATATACATACATAGAATCCACCAAAAATGTATACATCAGGAAAAGAAAAATTTGCATAAATATTTTAGTACTAAATTTATTGAGACATCATGAGATTAATATAAGTTAATCTTTGGCCTCTACAATTACAAGAAGTGCCCAAAGTGGTGGCCATTAGCTTCCAGATGTTTATTAGTACAGCAAACTGCTGAAGCATATATACATTTTTTGGCGAACTCTGTGTATATATATTATGTTGTGAACAATATATTTTGTGAAGTTACCCAAGAGAAGCAAATTTTCATCCTTAAAGAGTAAGGCTAGAAGCCAGCAGGCAAGGATAGAATTTCTCTTCAAAAATACAAACTTCTATGACTAGCCCAATTTTACAACTTGGATTACCTCTTCTGTCTCCTAGTGGTATTATACAGAAAAAGAGCAAGAGTCATGTAGTAGAAACCTGAAGAAATCCACACTAGGGCCGAGAGCACTCTCCTATGCCATTATGCTAGAGCCAATGTTAAAAAGTTTCATTACAAAACCAAGACTTGTTTTGCTATATAACTTCTTACTTCTAGAACTGTTCCCTGAAGACACAGAAATTACTAGCTTCCATTTAAGTATTGCAGATGGCTATAAAAATTCCTGTTCTCCTTGGCCTAGTAACCTGCTGCTTTCACTTAAGGTTAAATATATAGCTCCTTTAAATAGTTCTCATATAGAACCATTGCTTTTCCTATTGCTCTGCCCATGTTCCACTCACTGAATATCAGTTATTTCTGCGTCTCATTTTAATGCAACCCCCATTCCTCTTTAAAAAAGCAATTTCTGCTGGACATGGTGGCACATTCTTGTAATCCCAGCACTATGGAAGGTTAAGGCAGGAGGATCACTTCACTAGTAATTCAAAGCTGACCTGAGCTAGCTAGCAAGTTAGAGCCAATTCAGAACATAGTGATATCCTGTCTCAAAAAAACCCATATAAAACAAGAACAAAAATCACTAAAATTAAAAAGTCATTTCTGTCCATTAGAGGAAATATAGAAAAATAAAAAAGGAAATTTAATTTTTCATATTAACACTTTCTGGAGATATCTGTTGTTAATATATTGTCATTTTTGCCTTTAAGGTTTTGTTTTTTTTTTAAGACAACATTCCACAAAAACTTGTCATCTAATTGTTCATACTCCTTTTACTTAAATTACTATAGTTGTAACCCTCTTAAATGAAGAAGCAAGATATAACATTTACAGGTACAAGTTCCCTATAGTGAATGTTGTCATTATGTATATCTAAGATGTACCAATAAAAAAAAAAGACACACACACAAAGCCTATAACAAAACACATGTTAACTTGCTCATGGGAGACCTCAGATCACTTAGATGCTCTGGCAGCCACAAAGGGCTACCACATATATTAAGCATAATGTATAAAACTTCTAAGAGTATTCTCTCAAGTGCTAATGTTTAGCAGTTTCTCTCCCATCCTATATTATGATATTGGTTTTAGAAATTAACATTCAAAATTCTTTATATATACCTATTAAAATTTACCTGGTCAGATACAGTCCCTAATTTCAGCCAGTTAATATGAATCAATATTCTATTATTTAAAGAAACAATGATTCCAAAAACTTAAGTCATTTGCAAATTTAATCAGCATGTCATTCAAATGCTCAAATAATTGTTTCAAGAGTAAAAAGGGTTGGATAAAAAATAATGATGTCATATGTCAATAGGGCCCTTCCCCCATATTAAAACTGACCTATTATCAACTTCATATTAGGTTTACAATTTTAACTAATTTAGTGAAGTCATTTGTTTTAATCTTACATATCTGACATACACATTCTTATATACATATAAATCTCCCCCAACTATGAATATGCTATGATAATGCTGTTTTAGCTTTAACTCTTATATTGGTGTGTAATTTTAATAAGTTAAAATTACAAAATCAAAACAGTGATTTCTTAGGAGCAAGAGACTGAGGACAGAAGAGCTAAACCTAATGCGAAAGATGGTAAGGAAAAAATTTAACTGTTAATGTGGATCTTGGCCTCAGAGCAAGATAATCTTATTAATTTGTAAAGAGTGAATTAGAAAATATATGTTTAAGTGAACTTTGAACTCTTCCAGTGAAAGAAAAATGAATGAAGTTAGAAAAAGGACTATTAGAAGTTATAATAATGCTAAGAATGCAGTACAGAGATCTAATAATTGTATACTTAACAGCACATTCACTTTTCTTAAGTGGAATCTATTATTTGTTAATGCAGACAGTGCTGTTTGGCTTAAAAAGTACCTATGATTATTTACCTATAAGTATGCAATCTGTAGTTTAACTTCTTTTGGCACTTGACATGTTAAACAACCTTTGTACAAAAAAAAAAAAAGAATTATTGAAGCGCACCTGAATGGTCCCAGAGCAAACAGACTCCATTAAATTTGCTTATGTCTAATCACTCCTGCCCAAGGCAGGTGAGAAATATATTCTGATGAGATCTTTTCTTTATCCTGCAGCCAAAAAACACAATGAAATAAAATCAACAATTTTCACTACAATTTAAAACTATTTGTAGCATTTGCTTTCTTACAGACCCCATAAAGTTGAGCTTTGTGCAATAATCATTATAATTGTTTTTAGGTGTTTGATATAAACATTTTCAACTAGAAAAATAGTGAAAGTCATTACTTTAAGTCATCATCAGTGTCAACTATGAATGTATTTCCTATATCTTTTATGTTAAACATTTAAGGTTAAAACACTTATTTTAAAAAATTTAGGGTTAGCTTCAAGTTTCTTAAAAAATAATTTTTGGGTGTGAAATATCTTTAACAAGCAAATAAAATGTGAGATAAACAAACAAGTGTAGTAAAGAGAACCAAAAAGTCCCAAGATTTATGAACAGTTTAGACAATGATTTTTATGAACCTATCAAAAAAAAGGGGGGGGACTAGTTCCAGTTCAGTTAAAAACTATATGTTTTACTTTTTGCTTATATCCCAGGAGTAGCTTGGGAAACTCACAGCAACTTTAAAAACTTTTTAATGTAATACAAATAGATATTAGTAAAATATAAAAAAGCACTCAAAAAATTTCATAAGAAAATAGAGAATAAAAATGGTTAATATATTGTGCATCATAATCTGAAAAGAATGGTCAAAATGTTATTCAGAGTACAAGCCACAGACAAAAGACTCTTACAAAGAAGAAAACAGATAAAAGCATAAAACTTTCCCTTCAGTGAACTAAGAACAGTGACTTTTAAAGGTGATTAAAAGAAAGATGTTAATGGGGCCAGGTATTTAGCTCAGTGGTTCCACCATCTGCCTCAAAAGTGCAAGGCCCTGAATTCAATCCCAGGTATCAAAAACAAAAAAAACAAAAAAACAAAAAAAAAGAATGATGCTAATGTTGGATTAACATGCAAGACAGTTATAACATCCAAGATTCTTTTGCTAATTAGGAAAGTGAAACAGCAAATAAAGGATATGATCAAAAGCTTAACCAATAATTCCACTGTTCACATACATCACAGCATACCAAAAGTTGCTCGTAATTATTGACATTTATCTAACAATAATAATGTGTTGGATTTATGTCACTATTACAAAATTCCTAGGAAACTACTTATGAAGGAAAGATTTTGGCTCTTGGTTTCAGTTCATGATTACTTGGCTCCACTATTCCTGGGACTGTGCTGAGGTTGAGTATTACTGCAGAGCGTGTGTGAAAGCCAACTGGCTTACCTCATGGTAGCCAGGATACAAAAAGAGAAAGAAAGGAAGAGTTGACAACAAAATATAACCTTCAACAGGACCCTCCCAAAGATGTACTTCTTCCAAAGAGGCCCCACCTCTTAAGTTTGCAGCATCTTCCAATAGTTCATTAAATTGCGAATTCATCAATGGATTAATCCATCGATAAGGTTAGAACCCTAATAATATGTGTCAGGTATATGTGCTAATGCCCCACAAGGAACTTAATCATTGTGTACTACAAACATGTACTAATAAAAAAATATTTAAGTAGAAAATCAAAAAAAAAGAAAAGAAAGAGAACCCATATGATCCAGTCACCTTCCAAAGACCCCCACCTCTGAATACTGCTGCACTGGGAACCAAGCTCTCAACACATGAGCTTTTGGGGAACATTTGAATACCAAACCCTAACAAATAATGTGTGTAAATGTTAAACTGCTCCAAAACTTTCAGATTTATTGCTCCATTTTAATAGTAAATGTTTTGTAGGAAAAATGCTGAAACATTTGTTTTACTGATAAGAAATTAGAAGCTATTAAAAAATGAAGGTTCAGGGCTGGGGTTTTAGCTCAGTGGTTCCGGAACCTGCCTCACAAGCACAAGGACCCGAGTTTGATCCCTGGTACAAAAAAAAAAAAAAGAAAGTTCTGGTATTTAGTAAATTCTCTACATGACAAAGCTGAGAAGTACCAAAATCTGGCATTGAACTTACAGACTGTGACTGTGAGACTGATACTGTGTCCTAAAGATGAAGCAAACCACAATGAAATAAAGAAGTACTCAGTATACTAAGGTGTAACACAGCACTGTGCCACAGAAAACAAATAGCCCAAACAAAGGAATATAATGAGATGAGCATTTTGATATCAGACACAGACTGAAAAGTCTAAGAATTACCATAAGAGATTATTTTTTTGTTTGTTTGTTTTTTGGTACCAGGGATCCAACTTGGGTCCTTGTGCTTGCGAGGCAGGCGGCGGAACCACTGAGCTAAATCCCTGGCCCCATAAGAGATTATTATGACAAGAAGACAGTGGCTATCTATCTTGCTGAACCACGCCCACACAATACATACTCACCACAGAACCATCAAATCAGATTGATTGGGAGTGGTCCAGCATATAAGAACTTTTTCAAAGGATTTCCAGAAGGCTCTAATGTGCAGCCACAGTTATAAACCATTAATGAAATGTATAAAAATAAATGCATAAGTCCTCTAAACAAAGGGTAGAGGTATATGAAAGAAAAAGATAAAGAGAAGAAAAAAAGTGTGATGTCTGAATTAGATAAATATGGGAAACATTTCATGGAACAACACATTGGTGATTGCTAGTCTTCCAGATTCACTGTATGCTACACTGAGTTTTTTGTCACTCATCCTTCTGGATAGGTTTTTCAGATTCACATTAGCAAGGAAGATCTTAGACCAAGGACTGGTCCTACAAGAAATGAACTCAATGAACACAACAGAGAAGGGAAAAAACCCTTATTAAGATGGTGGAGGCGGTAGGAATTATTTAACTAAACTGAAACCACTTATTTATATCTCAGAAAAGAAGGGAAGAGTTATAGCCATAGAATATGCTGAATTATTAACAAAACTAAAATATACACAGACAAGTTATTTACAAAAAGAGAAAACTCAAATTATCCATAAACATGGTAGCTTTCATATGTTAACAAAAAAAGGAAGAGAATCTGGGCTTAAAGAAAAAAAACTGAAATATATATAATGTCTGAGACAGGTATCAAAGATATACTCTCCCTGAATAAAATCAAAAGAAAATAAATGGAATAGGAATAAGGAAATTATGACATAATAAAGCTAGTGGGATGCAAGCACCAAAACCCAGCTATAGGTATAACAATGTCAAAGAAATTTTGCAAATCATACAATTAAATGTAAATGTCAAATTCATTTTTTAAAGAGAAGCAAAATACATACAAGTAATAATCGGCAATAATACCAGCAATGATATGGGTTCAAATTATTATTACTTTTTTCTCCTTGTACTATGGACTGAACACAAGACCTCAGGTGGGCTGCCTAGGCACTCCAACACTGAACTACATCCCCAGCCTGTCAACACTTCTTATGGGGCCAGAAATGGCAGGAAAAATTAATTAAAGAAAAGTAAAGAATGCTACATTCATACATATATCAACAGGTACAAGCAAATATCTAAATTTTTAAAATTTACATTAGGAGAAATATGAACTTAACTACACGAAGATAGCTTTTAAAAGCAGGAGAATCAGTGGTATTCTGCCAGCACAAAAGGCAAGATTACAGGTCTTGAAATCCCTTTGAAGGTACCCATCTAATAAAAGAACTTTTGGGTTATAGGGAAACTACACTGTGTCTCTTGACTAGGATCAGCAAACATTTTCTGTAAGTGGTAAATACTGTAGGCTGTGTGGGCCATATAGTTCTTTCACGATTATTTTTTCTTCCATTGTAGCATAAAAACAACCAGAGATAAAAATGTAAATAACCATGGGTAAATTCCAAATAAACTTTATTTCCATATTGAGGTGGTAGGTAAGATTTGAGCCTGCTGCTGCAGGCTGATGGCCTTTGTACTAGAGAAGTTATTTTCTACATTGGCTTCCTATTGTGATCAATTTACATTTGAGCTCTAAAAAAATCCATGTGCTGTTCCTATGCCCAGATAATTTGATTTAACTCATCTAGAGTACAGGTTGGCCACTGGATTTTTAAAAACTCAACAAACAACTGTGATATGTAGCCTGGGTTGAAAATCATTGTTCTAGGAACCTGACATAGGTCCTAGTTACATGAGTCTGTGGATGAGAGAAGGAAGGTAGAGAAGTCTTTATCTGGCTGCAATACTCATAAATGTACTGTACAAGGCTGTCTAGCATAATACATAAATTAACTGTCAAGGTCAGGATTTTGCCCTAAATATATTTATCTCTATTTTCAGCTTATAAACTAGTACAATTCAGACCCGAAGTAGGAAACATATTTTTTTTTTTTTGGTACTGGGGATCGAACTCAGGTCCTTGTGCTTGCGAGGCAGGTGGCAGAACCACTGAGCTAAATTCCCGGTCCAGCAGGAAATATATTTCTTAAAAAATACCGAACAATTGTTTGAATCAAAAAAGGTCAATCTTTTGTATCTCTCAGAACTAAAGATACCAAATAGAACTAGGTTTCTGGTCCATTTATAGGCCCAGATATATTTCTTATATTGATTAGGAAGGACTGAAAAGAAATAATTACTGACAAAAAAATCATTACTGAAAAACTTGATTTTTGATATAATGTGATATTCAAGGGCATGAAGATTGAGGGTGTGAGTGCTACCCACTGTAAGCAATCTACATCAGATAAAAAAGGCAAAAAGATGTTGAGGGCTCTTCCCCTTTCCTTGTTGCTTTTGCTGTTTTCCGGCACCATGAACTGTTGCCCCTCTGCCACTCTCCCTTAGAACTAGCCAATTATAGACTTAAACTTCTACAAATTATAAGTCAAATAAACCTACCCCCTTTAAATTTACGTGGCAGGTATTTTGTGCCAGCAAAGAGAAAAAAAAATAACTTTTTTTTTTTACTGTATGTCCTTTTATTGGTCATTTTATGTATACAATACAATGACATTCATCATTGGAAATTTGCACCTTTACATATTCTCTTGGTTCTTATTTTTTCCCCTTTCCCCTGCCCTCCCTTCAACCCCTCCATCCCTCCCTATTTACAAAGACTTTGTTTCCAGTTTTTCATTTTCTCATATTAATTCCATTCCCTTCTTTCCTTTCCCCTACGCCTCCCACTTCCCCTTCCCTTTGCCCCTTTTCTTCCTATTTCACATTATCTATTACACCGTTTAGTCCATATTTACACTTTCAGTTTCTCACATTAGAGAAACTATTTAGTAATTACACGAATGTCCTATTTATTTTACTTAAGACTATTGCCTCAATGCACATCCATTTAGCAATAAATGTCTCTTAATTTCTCATTTTTTATGGCTGAGTAGTACTCCATTTTATTTTTTTTAAAAACCCACATTTTCTTTATCCAGTCTCCAGTTGATGGGCAATTGGGCTGCATCCAAGTTGTAGCTATTACAAATTGTGTAGCTATGAACATGGGTGCACATACATCACTGTGGTATGATTCTCTTAATTCTTTTGGGAAGATAACCAGCAGGGGAATAGCTGGGTCAACTGGGACTTCTACTCCTAGTTCTTTGAGGTATCTCCATACTGATTTCCACAGTGGTTGCACCAGTCTACACTCTCACCAGCAGTGGAGCAGTGGTCCTTTTTCCCCACAGCCCCACCAGCATTTGTTATTGGTTGATTTCATGATAGCAGCCATTCTTTCTGGGGTGAGGTGGAATCTCAGCATTGTTTTCATTTGCATCTCTCGAATGACCAATGATGATGAACATTTTTTCATATATTTATTTGCTGCTTTTATTTCTTTGTCTGAGAAATGTCTGTTCATTTCAGATTCTCATTTTTGAATTGGGTCTTTGAATTTGGGGGGTCTGATTTTTTTGAGTTCTTTATATATTCTAGATAGTCCTTTGTCTGAGGCATAGCTGCTAAAACTTTTTTCCCACATTGTAGGTTGTCTCTTAGCTCTATTGGTGGTTTCTTTGCAGTGCAGAAGCTTTTTAATAAGATGAGGTCCCAGTTGTGGATTTTTTGTGCTAGCTCCTGTGCTACTGAGTTTTGTTCTCGAAATCTTTTCTTACACCAGTGTCTTCAAGAGTTCTACCTAACTTCTGTTCCAGCCAGCTCAGCGTTTCTGTTTTAATATTTAGATCTTTAATCCATTTCGATTTTAGTTGAGTGCATGGTGAGAGATGTAGGTCTAGTTTTAATCTTTGGCAACTTGAAACCCAGTTATTCCAGCACCATTTATTAAAGAGGCGATCTTTCCTCCAGTGAGGGTCTTTGGCTCCTTTGTAGAAGATGAGGTGGCTGAGTGTGTCTGGAGTTGTTTCTGCATCTTCTAATCTGTTCCACTGGTCCTCAGGTCTGTTTCTTTGTCAGCACCATGCTGTTTTTATCACAGTAGCTTTGTAGTATACGTTCAAGTTGGCACTTGTAATACCTGCTGCCATGTCTCTGTTACCTAAAATTGCTTTTGCTATTCTGGATCTCTTCTTGTCCAAATGAATTTTTGGATTGTTTTATCAAGGTCCATAAAGTATGCTGCTGGGATTTCAATTGGGATTGCATTGAATCTATATCGCAGTTTTGGAAGTACGGCCATTTTCACTAAGTTTATCCTTCCTACCCAGGAGTAAGGGATGTCTTTCCATTTTCTGATATCGTCTTCAATCTCTCTTTTCAAAGTGCAATAGTTTTCAGAGGTCTTCGATTTGCTTTGTTAGGCTGATTCCTAGGTATTTCAGTTTTTTGGATGCTATTGTGAAAGGAATTGTTTGCCCTATTTCTCTCTCAGTGAGTCTGTTGTTTGGGTAGAGGAAAGCTATTGATTTTTGTGTGCTGACCTTGTATCCAGCTATTTTACTGAATTTGGTTATTAAATCTAGAAGAGTTTTCCTGGAGTTCGTGGGGTCATCTATATAGAGTATCATGTCATCTGCAAATAATGATAATTTGACTTCTTCATTTCCTATTTTCATTCCTCTTATTTCTGAGAAAAAAATAAGATAGGCATTTGGTACCAGGAGTGGGGTCACAGTTGTGACATTACCTGGCCACTTGGCTCAAGGCCTTTGGAACTGGCTTGTAGAAAGGGGAAGAGTTAGCAAAGATTCAGCAATGCCAGGCTGTTCCTCGCCGCTGGAGGCAGTGGTACAGAGCTGGCCCCGGGGTTGAGGAAGAGGTTAGCCTTCCTAGCTGCTGAACCATCGCCCACAGCACCAAGAAGCAGAGTTGACCCCAGTGCTAAGGATGAGCTTTCCAGGCTGCCAAACCACCATCGCTCCCAGTGAAAAGGAACACAGCCTCCTGCCCCAAGCATTGAGGAGGTGAGCCATACAGGTGCCAGCAGCACACACACACATACACACACTGAAATGAAAAGACACATAAACAAATAACAAAACCAGATTTCCAGATCACCTAAAGCAACTGCAAAGGGAAACAAGATGGAGCAATCTGATACTCAACCACTTGGACAACTTGAATTGGCAACAAAAGAGGATCTGGAAAAAATGAAATCAGAAATAATTTCTCAGATAACAACAGACATTGTGCCCACAGTGTAAGACATGATAAATAAATCTAGAAAGGACACAGATAAACACATAAAGAGCTGAGGAACATGATGGAATCTCAACATAGGAAACAAATGTAAACCATAAAACAGATGCAAATAGATTTCCAGGAGAGTAAAAAGTCCACTGAAATTCTACGCAGCAGAATGAGCCAATGTGAGGACAGAATTTCAGATACAGAAAATAAGATTGCAATTAGAGACTAGGAAAAGAAAAATTTCTTTAAAATAGAAAGGGACCACGAGAAAGCAATCCAGCAGCTAGTAGACGATGCAAAGAAGAATAACATAAGGCTGACTGGAGTCAAAGAAGAAACAGGAGAGAGTGCAGATGACATTAAAAAACTGTTCACAGAAGTAACAGTGGAAAACTTCCCAGACAGAGGTAGAGAATTAGACACACAGATAAGTGAGGCATATAGAACTCCAACTAGCCATGATCAAAAAAAATCTACATCTAGACATATAATAGTCAAGATCCCAGAAACCCAACAGAAAAACAAAATCTTACAAGCAGTTAGAGAAAACAAAACAAATCACCTACAAAGGAAAGCCCATCAGAATCACAGCAGACTTCTCAACACAAACCCTCAAATCAAGGAGAGCCTAGAGTGAAGTATTTCAAGCCCTAAAAGAAAATAACTTCAAACCTAGACTGTTGTATCCTGCAAAATTATCTTTCAAAATTGATGGGGAAATTAGATACTTCTATGACAAAGAACACCTGAGAAATTTCATGAACACCAAACCAGCACTACAAGCAATTCTAAACAATATCCTAGAAAAAAGCAATGAAGGTCACAACTCCATGAGTCCCAACAGAGGGAAGCCATCAGGAAAGGTAAGACACTAAAGGGAAAGGGGGAAAAATAAGAAATAAAAGAGCCAACAAAAGTAAAACATCATGGCAAGCATAAATCAATATCTATCAATTATAACCATCAATGTTAATGACCTCAATTCACCACCAATCAAAAGAAATAGACTGGCAAAATGGATTAAAAAGGAAAATGCAACAAAATGCTGTATACAAGAAACACACCTAACTCAAAAAGAAACTCATAGACTGAAAGTAAAAGGATGGAAAACAGTTCTCCATGCCACAGGAACCCAGAAGAAAGCAGGGATAGCAATCTTATTTGCAGATAAAGTAGATTTCAAACCAAAACTAATTAAGAGAGACAAAGATGGTCACTATGTCCCTGTGAAGGGAACAATCCAAGAGGATGAGATGACAATCCTAAATATATATGCACCAAATACAAATGCCTCCAACTATACAAAACAAATATTAGTAGACATGAAAAACCAAATAAACTCTAACACAATTGTAGTGGGGAAACTCAATGCCCCACTAACAAAAATAGACAGATCATCTAGACAAAAAGTTAACAAGGAAATTCTAGAACTGAACCAAGTTTTTGAACAAATGGACTTCATAGATGTTTACAGAGTGTTCCACCCCACAAAACTGGAATACACATTTGTTTCGGCTGCACATGGGTCATTCTCCAGAATAGATCCCATGCTAGCTCACAGGACATGTCTAAGCAAATGTAAAAGAATAGAAGTTACCCCCTGTATATTATCAGACCATAGTGCAATAAAATTGGAGATCAATAACATAAGAAACTGCAAAACCCCAGTAAAACACATGGAAACTGAATAACACCCTCTTGAACAACCAATGGGTCCCAGAAGTAATTAAAGAAGAAATTAAACAGTTTCTATAAGTAAATGAAAATGCCAGTACAATATACAGGAATCTATGGGACACAATGAAAGCAATTCTACAAGGGAAATTCATAGAAGTGAATGCCCATATTAGGAAAACAGAGAAAACTCAGATAAATAACCTAATGCAGAACCTCAAGCTCCTAGAAAAAGAAGAGCATAACGAATCCAAAGCTTGTACAAGAGAGGAAATTATAAAGATTAGGGCAGAAATCAATGCAATGGAGACTAAGAGAACAATACAAAAAAAATCAATGAATCAAAGAGTTGGTTTTTTGAAAGAATAAATAAAATCAATAAACCTTTAGACAACCTTATCAAAAAAAGGAAAGAAAAGGCACAAATACATGCAATTAAGGATGAAAAAGGTGAAGTCATAACAGATCCAACAGAAATCCAGAGGATCATCAATACCTACTTCGAGAACCTCTACTCCAATAAAATGGAAAACACAGAAGAAATGGACAGATTCCTAGATACATACGAATTGCCAAAGTTAAATGAAGAAGATATAGAAATTCTAAACACCCAATTACAATGAGTGAAATTGAAAATGTAATAAAATATTTACCAACAAAGAAAAGCCCAGGTCCTGATGGCTTCACTGCTGAATTTTACAAGACATTTACAGAAGAAGTAATGCCATTACTCTTTAAACTCATAAGGAAATTGAAAGGGAAGCAATACTTCTAAATTCATTCCTGGAAGCAAGTGTTATTTTGATTCCAAAACCAGGGAAAGACCCAAACCAAAAAGAGAACTACAGGGCATTCTCCCTAATGAACATAGATACAAAAATTCTCAACAAGATACTTGCAAACAGAAAACAGAGGGTCATGAAGAAGATCATACACACTGACCAAGTCGGATTTATCCCAGGGATGCAAGGATGGTTCAACATTCGTAAATCAATAAATGGAATACGCTATATTAACAGAGTCAAGGACAAAAACCACATGATCATCACAATAGATGCAGAAAAGGCATTCGACAAAATCCAACACCCATTCATGATAAAAACCCTACAGAAAATTGGAACAGAAGGTCTTTATCTCAACTTGATTAAGGATATCTATGAAAAACCAATAGCCAACATCATACTAAATGGTCAAAAATTGAAAACTTTCAGGCTAAAATCAGGAACAAGTCAAGGATGCCCACTATCACCACTCCTGTTCAATATACTTCTGGGAACATTAGCCACAGCAATTAGAAAAGACAAAGAAATAAAAGGAATAAAGATAGGAAAAGAAGTTAAACTGTCATTATTTGCTGACGATATGATACTTTACATAGAAGACCCAAAAAACTCAGCCAAAAGACTTCTAGACTTAATTGACACATTCAGTAGAGTAGCTGCATACAAGATTAACACTCATAAAACAATAGCCTTCTTGTACACAAATAACAGACTCCCTGAGAGAGAAATTAGGGAAACAATTCCTTTTACAATAGCATCCAAAAATATGAAATATCTAGGAATCAGTCTAACAAAGGCAGCAAAAGACCTCTACATTGAAAAATACAGCACTCTGAAAAAAGAGATCAAAGAAGATACAAGAAAATGGAAAGACATCCCTTGCTCCTGGGTAGGAAGAACCAATATAGTGAAAATACCCATACTTCGAAAACTACTATATAAATTCAATGCAATGCCAATTGAAATTCCAACAATATACTTCACAGAACTAGTGAAAACAATCCAAAAATTCATTTGGAACCAGAAGAGACCTAGAATAGCTAAAGCAATTCTAAACAACAGAGACATGGCTAGGGCTATCACAATCCCCAAGTGGAAACTATACTACAAAGCTACTGTGATAAAATCAACATAGTACCTACCAGCAAAAGAACAGACCTGAGGATCAGTGGAATAGATTAGAAGATGCAGAAACAACTCCAGACATGCTCAGCCACCTCATCTTTGACAAAGGAGCCAACCACCGTCGTTGGAGGAAAGACAGCCTGTTTAATAAATGGTGTTGCAAAAACTGGATTTCAACCTGCCAAATATTGAAACTAGACCCATACCAATCACCATGCACTAAACTAAGATCAAAGTGGATTAAACATCTAAATATTAAAACAGAAACACTAAACTTGCTGGAAGATAAGTTAGATAGAACTCTTGAAGACACAGGCATAGGAAAAGACTTTATGAACAAAACCTCAGTAGCACGGGAACTAGCAGAAAGAACCAACAGCTGGGATCTCACCTTATTAAAAAGCTTCTGCACTGCAAAAGAAACCACCAACAGAGCTAACAGACAACTTACAATATGGGAAAAAAGTTTTAGCAGCTGTACCTCAGACAAAGCACTACTATCTAGAACATATAAAGAATTGAAAAAAATCAGACTCCCCAAATTCAAAGACCCAATTCAAAAATGGGCATCTGAAATGAACAGACATTTCTCACAAAAAGAAATAAAAGCAACAAATATATGAAAAAATGTTCAACATCACTTGTCATTCAAGAGATGCAGATGAAAATAACACTGACATTCCACCTCACCCCAGAAAGAATGGCTGCTATCAAGAAATCAACAAATAACAAATGCTGGTGGGGTTGTGGGGAGAAAGGAACCCTTCTCCATTGCTGGTGGGAGTGCAGACTGGTGCAACCACTGTGGAAGTCAGTATGGAGACACCTCAAAGGAGTAGGACTGGAGGTCCCATTTGACCCAGCTATTCCCCTGCTGGGTATCTTCCCTAAAGAATTAAAAGAATCACACCACAGTGATATATGTGCACCCATGTTCATAGTGGCACAGTCTGTAATAGCTAAAGCTTGGAAGCAGCCCAAATGCCCATCAACTGGAAACTGGATAAAGAAAATGTGTTTGTTTTTATAAAATGTAGTACTACTCAGCCATAAAGAAGGAAAAACCAGAGTCATTTATAGCTAAATGGATACATGTCGAGGCCATACTCTTAAGTGAAACAAATAGGACACACATGTGTAAATACCGAATAGTGTAAGAAACTGATAGTGTAAACAAGGATTAAAATGATTAAAATGAATAACTGATAATTTGAAATAGGAAAAAGGGTCCAAAGATGAAGGAGTAAGGGGAAAGGAAAAACTATGAGAAAAGAAAAAAAATGGAAATGAAATCTATGTAACTAGGGAAGGGCAGAGGGGGTGAAGGGTGCACAGTTAATGGGGGAAAAACAAATAAGAACCGAGATATATCATGTACAGTTACAAACACACAATGATAAATGTAAACGAATTGTATATCTAAAATGTACCAATAAAAGAACAAAAAAAAATAGTAAGGTACCATGAAAAATCAATACAGCAGCTGCTAGACGATCAAAGAAGAATAATATAAGACTGATTGGAGTCAATGAAGAAACAGGAGAGAGTGCAGATGAGATTAAAAAAAAACCATTCACAGAGGTAATGGCAGAAAACTTCCCAAGCAGGGGCAAAGAACTTGACATACAGATAAGTGAGGCATATAGGATGCCAAATAGCCTTGATTAAAAAAAATCCACACCTAGGCATATAACAGTTTTGATTCCAGAAACTCAAAAGAAAAACAAAATTCTACAAGCAGTTAGAGAAAAGAAAAAAATCACAAAGGAAAGCCCATCAGAGTCACAGCAGACTTCTCAATGCAAACCCTCAAGGCAAGAAGAGCTTGGAGTGACATATTTCAAGCCCTAAAGGAAAACAGCCTCCAACCCAAACTGACGTACCCTGCAAAACTATCTTTCAAAATTGATGGAGAAATAAGATACTTTCATAATAAAGAGAACCTTAGGAACTTCACGAATACCAAACCAACACTCCAAAAAATTTTAGACAATATCCTAGGTAAAGACAATGAGGATAACAACCCGAGGAAGACCAGCAGAATGAATCCATTGGGTATGACAAGAAATTAAAGCAAGGGGGGAGAATCCAACAAAAAGAAAAAGTCATGACAAAGATAAGTCAAAACATATCAGTTATAACGATCAATGTTAATGGTCTCAATTCACCAATCAAAAGAAATAGACTGTCAGAATGGGTCAAGAAGCAAGATACAATATGTGGCATAGAAGAAACACACTTAATTCAAAAAGAAACTCACAAACTGAAAGTTAAAGGGTGGAAAACAATGCTCCATGAGACAGGAACCTGAAAAAAAGTAGGAGCTCCTCTCTGTAGATCAAGTGGATTTCAAACCAACACTGATTAAGAGAGACAATGAACGACAATACATCCTTGTAAAAGCAACAATCCAAGAGGAATAGATGACGATCATAAATATATATGCACCAAACGTGAGTGTGCCCAAATATATGAAACAAATACTAATGGATATGAAAAATCAAATAAGCACTAATACAATGGTAGGGGAGGACCTCAATACCCCGCTGTCACAAATAAATAGATCAACTAGACAAAAAATAAGCAACAAAATACTAGCTCTCAATCAACCTCTTGAACAAATGAGCTTAACACATGTTTACAGAGTGTTCCACCACACAAAATCAGAATACACATTCTCTTTAGCTGCACACGGGTCATTCTCCAAACAGAAAACATACTTGCTCACAGAACGTGTTGAAGTAAGTGCAAAGAAAATGATGCTATCCCCTGTACATTATCAGACCATAGTGCAATGAAATTGGAGATCAACTGCAAAAGAAACCACAAGAATTTCATAAACACATGGAAACTGAACAACACACTTCTGAATAACCAATGCATCACAGAGGAAATTAAAGAAGAAATCAGACAGTTCCTACAATTCAATGAAAATGCCCGTACAACCTATCAAAATCTATGGAACACAATGAAAGTAGTCTTACAAGGGAAATTCATAGCAGTGAATATTCATATTAGGAAAAAAAATCAAGCCCAATTAAACAACCTGATGCTGCTGAACTTCAAGCTTCTAGAAAGAGAAGAGCAGGACAAACCCAAAGCTCATACAAGGGAGGAAATTATAAAGATCAGAGCAGAAAACAATGCAACGGAGATTAAGAGACGATACAAAAAATCATTGAAGCCAAGTGTTGGTTCTTCGAAAGAATAAAGAAAATTGACAAACCTTTAGCCAAGCTTACCAGAAAAAGGAAAGAAAAGGCCCAAATCCATGCATTTAGGAATGAAAAGGGTAAAGTTACAACGGACAAAGCAGAAATCCAGAGGACCATCAATACTTACTTCGAGAACCTATAAGCCAATAAGATGGAAAACATGGAAGAAATGGATAGATTCCTAGATATGTATGAATTACCAAAGTTGAACAAAGCTCTAAAAATTCTAAACAACCCACTATCAACCACTGAAATTGAAAACATAATTAAAAACTTACCAAGAAAAGTCCAGGACCTGATGGCTTCACTGAGGAATTCTAAAAGACATTTAGAGAAGAAGTATTGCCACTACTCTTCAAACTCTTCAGTGAAATTGAGATGGAAGCACTACTCCCAAATTCATTTCTGGAAGCAAGCATCACCTTGATCCCCAAAGCAGAGAAAGACTCAACCGAAAAAGTGAATCATAGGCCAATGTCACTAATGAACACAAATGCAAAAATCCCTAAGAAAGTAGTGGAAATAGAATGCAGAAGACCATCAAGAAGATCATCCACCCTGACCAAGTGGGATTCATCCCAGGGATGCAGGGATGGTTCAACATGTGCAAATCAGTAAATGTAAATATACTATATCAATAGAGCCAAGGACAAAAACCGTATGATCATCTCAACAGATGCAGAAAAAGCATTTGACAAAAATCCAACACACATTCACGACAAAAACTCTACAAAAAACTGGAATAGATGGTCTCTTCCCCAACCTGATTAAAGCCATCTATAAAAAACCAACAATCAATATCATACTAAATGGTCAGAAACTGAAATCCTTCACATTGAATCAGAAACAAGACAAGGATGTCCACTATACCACTCCTGTTCAATATAGTTTTGGAAACATTAGCCACAGCAATTGGACAAGAGAAAGAAAAGGAATAAAGACAGGAAACAAAGAAGTTAAATTATCATTATTTGCAGACAACATGATACTCTATATAGGAGACCCAAGAACTCCACCAAAAGTCTTCTAGACATAACAACCAAATTCAGTCAAGTAGCTGGATACAAGGTCAACACACAAAAATCAATAGCTTTCCTCCACATGAACAACAGACTCACTGAGAGAGAAATAGGGGAAACAATTCCTTTCACAATAGCATCCAAAAAACTGAAATACCTAGGAATCAACCTAATGAAAGAAATCAAAGACCTCTTCTCTGAAAACTGTAGCACTCTGAAAAGAGAGACTGGATGATATCAGAAAATGGAAAGATGTCCCTTACTCCTGGGTAGGAAGAATCAACATAGTGAAAATGGCCATACTTCCAAAATTACTATATAGATTATGCAATACCAATTGAAACTTCAGCAGCATAGTTCATGGACCTGGAGAAAACAATCCAAAAATTCACTTCAAACAAGAAGAGACTCAGAATAGCAAAAGCAATTCTGGGCAACACAGACATGGCAGGGGGTATCACAACCCTCAACTGGAAACTACACTACAAAGCTACTGTGATAAAAACAGAATGGTACTGGCAAAGAAACAGACCCAAGGACTAGTGGAACAGATTAGAAGATGCAGAAACAACTCCAGACACACTCAGCCACCTCATCTTCAACGAAGGAGGCAAACACCCTCACTGGAGAAAAGATAGCCTCTTTAATAAATGGTGCTGGAAAAATTGCCTTTCAACTTGCCAAAGATTAAAACTAGACCTACATCTCTCACCATGCATTATACTAAAATCAAAATGGATTAAAGATCTAAATATTAAAAAAAACACTGAACCAGATGGAAAGAGGCTAGATAGAACTCTTCAAGACATTGATGTAGGAAAAGATTTTATGAACAAAACCTCAGTTGCCCGTGAACTAGCACAAACAATCAACAAGTGGGATCACTTATTAAAAAGTTTCTGCACAGCAAGTGAAACCACCAGCAGTGTGAAGAGACAACCCACAATGTGGGAAAAAATCTTCACCTGCTGTTCCTCAGACAAAGGCCTACTATCTCCAATCTACAAAGAACTTAAAAAGATCAGACCTCCCAAATTTAAAGACCCAATCCAAAAATGGGCATCTGAAATGAACAAACTGCTCACACAAAGAAGTAGAAATAGCAAATAAATATATGAAAAAATGTTCAACATCACTGGTCATTTGAGATGCAAATGAAAACAATGCTGAGATTCCACCTCACTCCAGAAAGAATGGCTGCTATCATGAAATCAACCAATAACAAATGCTGGTGGGGCTGTGGGGAAAGAGGAACCCTACTCCACTGCTGGTGGGAATGTAGACTGGTGCAACCACTGTGGAAATCAGTATGGAGATACCTCAATGTATAGGGATTAGAGGTCCCTTCTGACCCAGATATTCCCCTGCTGGGTATCCTCCTAAAAGAATTAAAAGAATCATATCACAGTGATATATGTGCACCCATGTTCATAACAGCACAATTTGTAATAGCTAAAATGTGGAAGCAGCTGAAATGCCCATCAACTGGAGTCTGGATAAAGAAAATGTGTTGTTTTTTTTTTACAAAATGGAGTACTACTCAGCCATAAAAAATGAGAAATTAGAGACATTTATTGTTAAATGGATTCACAATGAGGTGATACTCTTAAGTGAAATAAATAGGACACACACGTGTAAATACTGAATAGTTTCTCTACTGTTAGAAACTGAAAGTGTAAATAAGGACTAAAAGGTATAATGGACATTGTGAAATAGGAAAAAAAGGGGCAAAGGGGAAGGGGAAGTGGGACGGGTAGGGGAAAGGAAAGAAGGGAATGGAATTAATATGAGAAAATGAAAAACTGGAAACAAAGTCTTTGTAAATAGGGAGGGATGGAGGGGTTGAAGTGAGGGAAAAGGAATGGAGAAAAAATAAGAACCAAGAGAGATTATGTAAAGGTGCAAATTTCCAATGATGAATGTCATTATATTGTATACCTAAAATGTACCAATAAAATTCGTTTAAAAAGGAAACAAAGACAAAGAAATAACAAACAAACAGAGATGCCAGCTGAAAATGTATAACTAGAATGCCTTAGGCTATACTGTGTGAGAGATTCTCATAAGAGCTCAGAAGACCAAAAAGCTGGTAAAGCCAATGCTCAAGAGGTTTCTGCTGAAAAGAAGGACTGCACTGGCTGCTAGACTCTAGACGATGTGTGTTATGCCTTGGCAGAAAGTTTGTCTGCATTTTGTGCGTGTCCAGAGACTTTGCCTAAGACTGAGATTAAGAGCAGCAGACTAATCAATCTCACACAAGAAATATAAATTAAAGTGAGATAGGAATAAAGGTAAAGAGAAGTTCGAAAGAAGTGTGTCTGGGTGACCAGGAAATCTCAGGCATGAATATAAGAGCCAAAAGTGTAAAACTCTTAGAAAAAAACATGGAAGCAAATCTTCATTAACACTGAGTTAGGCAATGATTTCTTAGATATAACGTCAAAAAAGTTATCAAATAAATAAATAAATAAATAAAGTGGACATCAAAATTTAAAACTTCTGTGCTTCAAAGGACATCACCACAAAGTGAAAAGAAAATCAATACTATGGAAGAAAATATTTGCAAATCATGTATCTGATATGGAATGTATACCCAGAATATATATAAAAGAATATCTAAAGCACAATACAGTAATGAAAAGACAACTAATTGAATTAAAAGACGGCCACAGGGTTTGAACTATAATTACTCCTAAAAAGATATATGAATGACCAGTAAGTATATGAGAAGATGCTCAATATTCTTGGTAATTAAAAAAATGCAAGATAAAATCACAGTAAGTTACAATCCTATATCCATTAAGACAGCTATAGTAAGAAAGAAAATACTAAGTGTTGATGAGGAGGTGACAAATTCGGAACCCTCTTTCATTTCTGGTGCTAATCTAAAATGGTATAACCAGTTTGGAAACTGGTTTGGCAGTTCAACATGCTGAACAGAGAGTCAACATATCTACCCCTAGTTTTATATCCAAGAGAAATAAAAATACAACTGCACAAACACCTTCCTATGAGTGTTCACACGAGCTTTATTCATAAGCAGCAATAAATGGAAATGTCAAGTTCCCGAGTTCGATCCCTAGTACCAAAAAAAAAAAATCTAAATAAATGGAAATGAAAATGTCCACGAACTGATGACTAGCTAAATAAAGTATGGTGTATCTTTGTAATGGAACACTGTATGGCAATAAAAACCTGTCATGGGCCAGGGATTTAGCTCAGTGGTGCTGCCACCTGCCTCGCAAATGCAAGATCCTGAGTTTGATCCCCAGTAACAAAAAAATAAAAAACAAAAACCTACCGCTGACACATACTATAATATAAACACTGAAACCATTATTCATAATGAAAGCCAATCACAAAAAGACACATACTATAGGATTTTATTTATGTGAAATATCTGGATAGGCAAATATGGGAAGAAATATAGACACAAAGTCCTCATGGTGCTAAAGGTTGGTAGGTAAAGGATAGAGAAGGTTGGAAAGAAGTAGAAAATGACTGGTAAAGAGCACAGAGTTTATCCGTGGGGAAACAAAAGTATTCTAAATTTCGACTGTGCTCATGATTGCACAATCTGCAAATATAGTAAAAACCTGAATTATGCACTTTAAATGAAGCATGTATTATGGTATTGATAGCTCCATAAAACTGTATTACACAAATATAAAAGTATATAATATACAATAGCTACCTACTCAGATAACATAGATTAAAAAAACTTTTATCAAGGGAGATAAGAAGCTGGAATTATAGTTCAGTGGTAGGGTACTTTCTTAGCATACACAAGGCCCTGAGTTCGATCACCAAGAATTAAAGAAAAAAAGAAAAGAAAGAAAAAAAGGAAGTAAAATTCATAAACAACATCTAAAATTTTTAAACTATTCTCAGAAAACACATAAACAGAGGCAGTGTTTCTGTTAGACTATTTCAATTAAGTTTTTAATATCGTTATCTATTAGTATGTTGAATGCCAATGTGACTTCCCTAGAGAAGAACAGATTATTGTGACTTAAGTAGTAAGTAAATAATACCATTCTTACTCTTCTCTTTTCCAGCTCTTATCTCAAGAGTAAGACATGAGAATGAGATGTAATCTTGTAAGTAATTTTACATGATAGGAGGCCCTCCCCCAGTAAAAAAAAAAAAAAAAGAATTCATGTATTGATTTAGGAGAAAAAAAGCAGCTGCCCCTGACCCCTGTTGGAGAGAGTTTGCTTGGAAAAGTAAAAGGAAAGACTTGAGTCTTCATACTTTGGAATGTAAATAAATTTCTGGTGAGGATGGGCAAAAACTCCTGGTTTATAACCTAGGAAGTGGAAATGTCTCCAAGGTCTTGGTCTCATCTCCAGCTGTGAAATGCAAACATATAACTCTAGATGTGAATCTATTTGGTTATAAAGTAAGTTCTTAAAGCAAGTCTTCAAAGTAGGTTCCAATTTTCTGCAAAATTTTCTCAGAAAGTCAGGTTTGGTGGCACATACCTGTAATCTCAGCACTTGGGAGGATGAGGCAGAAGGATTACCCTGTGTTTGAGGCTAGCCTGGGCTACATAGTGAGTTCATGGGCAGCCTGAACTACACAATGAGACTCTGTTTCCAAAAACAAATAAAACAAAGCAAACAAACAAAAAAATCTTCTCAGAAAGCTCCAACGCAAAAATATAAAAACATTTTTTTCTGCAATCCCACATACATAATGCAGTAAAAAAATAAATGAGAAACTGAGTTAAGCCAAAATACTAGCTTATTAAATCAGAATCAAACAAATCACAGAATTTAGCCAGTATCAACCTTAGTGACCATTTTAAGAACAGAAGTAATGAAACAGCACAGCAAATCAGGCAGAGGCACAGGACCATAACTACAGCTCTTCCAATGCATATATATTCTAACCCAAATTAGTCTAAGGAAACTTGGAATTATAGTACATTTTCCATTATTTCTCCATGAGAACAAATTTTCTATAAACTTTATATTCAGTGGCTACAGTGGTAACTAGAGATTATCAATTGATGACCTCTGGGTATGTCTTGTTTGAGGATATAACCACATAACAGATATCCCAGTCACTGGCTTGTAGATGTCATTATGCAACATGCTCCCACCAGGACAACACAATGTCATTCTTTATCTGCCCCATTACGATAAGTATTTCACAAAAAAGAAAAAGATACCCTTTTATCATGATACCTGAGCCACCAGCAAACAATTAAAAGCCACACTGTCCAGTGATGTCCTGCCATAATTTGGACTAACTATAGTGTTCTTGTAAGTGAACAACCTTAGCTTGGCTTCTGGCACTCCTAGTCACTGATTTTTAAAAACAACAACTTCTTTAGTCATTAGAATATTCAATAGTCCTCCCTAGGTAAAGGCACAAGCTCTTTTTTTGCACTGTTGACTGATATGATGTCTCTAATTAAATACTCTTATTAGTACACTCATTTACAGCTTTGTTGTCCCTCTAGGGCAGGAGTGATGAACCTATGACATGCATGTTGCTTTTCTTTTAAGACAAAAGATATTAATGTGCACGTTATTTTTTCTAAACTACAACCTCAGTATTCAGGTTTAATTGCAATGTTGGCACTTTGGAATAAAGTGGGTTTTGGGTTGCAGTTTGGGGACTAGTTTCTAAAAGGTTCACCATCACTGCTCTAGGGCCATCTCCAAATGCTGCCTGTCTCCTGGAAAAGAGCTCCCTCTAGTGTCCCAATTTAGATTAGAAGTCTTTTCATCATGATCAGCTTTAAGAAACATTGCTTTGTTCTGATGCAGTACCCTCCCATGCCAAGACTAGTATCAAAAATCCACATAGAACATCAAGACAGCATGAATAATACTGATAAGTCAAAGCATATGCTATTCCCATGGTGTGTTAATGAAATTTATGTAATTTAGGAAAATAGTTTGTACACTTAAATTATATCGCAAAGATCATCACCAAATACATCTCTGCTTGGGCGTATCATTGATTTTCCATAAACATACTTTGTACCAGTCCAGAGAGCATTATAAGTATTTTCTATTAATTAAACACATTCAAATCTAGTTTCTTTGAGGGTGGTCTTCTAATCTCCTTAAATAAATTCTATTCACATTCACATATTTTCATTTGAAGGAGATCATACTATGGCAGACCATACAAATCTGCTTTCATTATACCTAGGTGGATGTCTTAGCAACAATTGTTTTATGTTCACAGAGCATAAAATTTCTACTATTCAGAATCTTTTACATATATAATTCATCAATAATAGTTAAGTCACCAAAAATGATCAGAATAACTAAATGGTAACTGCAGGGGCTGAACTGCCTACAGTGAACTACCCTCACAACTTCTGAGTTATCAAATGGCAATCTGCCACTCTGTTGCTCCAACTGTCCAAATGGAATCTTTAGGTAGAACTTGTACATCACCAATTTCCCTTCTCTGCAGAAAACAGATCTAGATTGGTTGTTGTTAACGTCAGTTAAAGTTACCATTAGATCTGTGAGAAATGTCTAAGAGGGGTATTCTGTAGCTTCAAGGTTGTGGTATGGAAGTCACATGGTTCCATCCCTCCAGAGAACTGTAATTCACCTATAATTGCCTTTCCATCTTTTATAATTCCCCTCATTTCCATTTATTACCTGTTTTGACACATAGCCTTTTCTCTATAATTAGGCTTCTGGCTCTGTAGATGTATTATAAACCCATAGGACCAGTAAAAACAGCAACCCTGGTAACACTTTTCCTTGGCAGAAATTATAGTATTTGATAGATAAAGACTCACAGGACACTTGCTTTGTGTTTACAGATAGGTCTTAAATTGCTCAAATGGGAAGAAGTTATGCACGCCTCTAAAAGCTTTTAGGAACATGCATTGTCAATCCCTTTGTGGTTCCTAAGTATGATGATTGGGTTTTCACACTATAGTGTGAGATTGCCTCCTTCAAACCTTGTTATAGTGTTGGCACATTGCATGTCTGCTGTGAATAAAGACGACAGGGGAGTAAAAGGAAGGGGGTGGAGAGGATTCACTGTCAAATTTACTGGCATTCATATCGTGTTTTGTGCACTGATAACATACTTCGTTTGGGACATGCAATGTTAATCTCAGGCCTGTTTCTACCAGACCAGGAAAAACGAAAATAAAGTTTTTTTGAAAAGGGAATTGTGCATTTATATTGCTTCCCATCACTTCATTTCTACCTCACAATCCTAGAGATCATCCACTGCTGGGGATCTTCCCCAAAGAATTAAAAGAATCATACCACAGTGATATATGTGCACCCATGTTCATAGCAGCACAGTTTGTAATAGCTAAAACTTGGAAACAGCCCAAATGCCCATCAACTGGAGACTAGAAAAAGAAAATGTGGTTTTTTAATAAAATGGAGTACTACTCAGCCATAAAAAATGAAAAATTAGAGACATTTATAGCCAAGTGGATGCACATTGAGGCAATACTCTTAAGTGAAATAAATAGGACACACATGTGTAAATACCAAATAGTTTCTCTGGTGTGAGAAACTGAAAGTGTAAATAAGGGCTAAATGTATAATAGGTAATGTGAAATAGGAAGAAAAGAGGCAAAGGAGAAGGAAGTGGGAGGGCTAGGGGAAAGGATAGAAGGGAATGGGATTAATATGAGAAAATGGAAAAATAGGAACAAAATCTTTGTAAATAGGGAGGAATGGAGGGGTTGAAGGGAGGGCTGGGCAAGGGTGAAAAATAGGAACCAAGAGAGATTATGTAAAGGTGCAAATTTCCAATGATGAATATCATTATATTGTATACCTAAAATGTACCAATGATTAGAATGAATAATCGATAATGTAAAATAGGAAGAAAAGGTCCAAAGGGGTAGGGGCAGTGGGAGGGGCAGGAGAAAGGAAAGAAGGGAAAGGAAAAAATGATGAGAAACGGAAAAAATGGAAATAAAGTCTTTGTAAATAGGGAAGGGTGGAGGGCATGAAGGGAGGGCTAGGAATGGGGAAAAAATAAGAACCAAGATGCATTATGTAAAGGTACAATTCCCAATGAGAAATGTAATGCTGTTGTATACCTACAATGTACCAATAAAAGAATTTAATACAAAAAAAAAATCCTAGAAATCTTATCAGTACAGCTCTGGTATTACTTCCATTCAAACTCAATGTTAGTACCAAATCATCTAATTAGCTAACCCTTAAACCTCTATAGTTTTTCTATTGATTTAGATATTTTATAACCTAATGTACTTTTTAAGCAAAAGGTTTTCTAGTGATGGGTAAAAGTTGACTCTCTTTTCTTTTGGTTCCATTGTTATCTCGCTCTATCTTTTAGCAACCAGGTGAATCCTGCTAAAAGCAGTCCAAAAACAACAGCTCCTCCCCTCTATTAATCAGTATGATTTTTTTTTGTTCTGCCATGAGATCCGCAATTAATATCCTTACAAGGAGATTATATGACTTCTTTCTTTCAAAGGAGTATACACCAATTACAGGAAAGAATGGATAACAGACCTGCTAGTTGGCCTTTTTGTTGCCAGTAATTATTACATTTTCTAATAAAAAGCATATTGTGTGTTCTAAAGAATCAAGATTTTTAATTGTGGAAGAAAACATATAGAATTATTATAGTTCTCAATTTGATTTCAAAATATGAACTAATAAGGTGTTAGATACACATATATACAAATACATAAATATATGTCATTTCATACTAAAAGAAACCAGGGATTTTTGAAAAGAAAAAAAAGAATTTTCTAGGTGTGGAACTTAAAGTGTTCAAGATGACCCATATGTTCATATCAGCACCATTTATAATACTGCCAAACTGGAAACCAGCTGTATTTCATCAGTGGCAGAAAGGACAATTAAATTGTAGTATATTCTTGCAATGTCAGAATACAATGAGAATGAACACACTATTATTTCACTCAATAATATACACTAAGCAAAAGAAGTCAGATACAATAGAGAACATGTTACATGATTTCCTTAATACAAATTTTAAAAATAGGGCTGGGGACACAGCTCTGGTAGAATGCTTGTCTAGCATGCCCAAGACTCTAGGTTTGATCCCTAGAACTACTGAATTAATTAAATAAATAACTAATTTTAAAACAGGAAAAACTAATCTATGATTTTAGGTTATCAGGGGACTTGTTAACCTTGAGGGGGTAAGTATTGAATAGGATGTTAGTGATGTGTTATATTTACATTTGAGTATTGATTATACAATTATGTTTATTTTATGACAATACATCCACTTGACACCTAGGATTTTACTTTTTTATATTTATATTATATTTCAATAAAAAGATTCTTAAAGAAAAAATGAGGTAGGTCTACATTCACTATTATAGAAAAAAGACCCCCAAGATATATTTTGAAACAAAAAAAGGAAGTTGTAGTTCAATACACAGAATAAGATACCACTCATATGATAATAAATTTACTATTTCAACATATATATATATATATATATACTCATACAAAAAGTGATCTTAAAGGATAATTATCATTTATATGTATCTTTCAGAATGTTTTCATATAATATTCATATAATCAAAAACAAGTATTTCTAAAAGGTTGGGTTGTTTTTAAATCCAATGAGAAAACAATTTTTAAATAAATCTAAAAAGCAGTAGAAAGTCCTATAAATACTAAGGTGCTAGTGTGAAAATTTTACTGATGCCCATAAGACACCTTTCCCATTGAAAGGTCATTTTTTTCCCCTTAAATCTTTTTCAGACAATTTTAATGTCTTTAGAAGGATTGTGTCACTCAATAAATCTTTCTTTAATACTCATCTTAAAAATAAAGTTCATCTTTGCATGCCTATAGGTAATCACTAGAAAGCATGTGCTGTAAATGTTAAAATCAGATCTATACTTTTGATACAGAGATACCCAGGACAAATTACTTCAGTTTTTACTTCAACCAAAGGTTTAATACAGCTACCTTGTCATTGCTAACCCCCAACTTGGGGGCACATACAGAAATGAGAGGACATACAATATTTATTGTATTCTATCAAAGAGATGACAATGATGTTGAATTCTATGGCTCTGTCTTTCCAATAAGGAAGTTCTCTCTGGGTCCTAATATAGTCCATTATTTAGCAGTAAAGGTGATATTATGTATACCTTCTGGTAATGTATCATTATAGAACTAGGCAATCTTAGCAAATCCTAACAAGAGAGCAAAAAAGAAAGTAGAAGAACATGCACATAGAATCTCATATGACAAATCTATTTACAGTGAGAACTCCATAGGGCTGTTTAGCAACTTTTTCTCATAAATGAAAAGATAACACCAAATTATTTTTTCTTATTTTCACAAGAGATCAGCTGAGGGTTCTGCATACAAGGGTTCCCATTAAAGATAAAACCTTGACTTCATAGAGGAGAAGGTAGTGTGGTGTTTACCACGGAGAAATGTTATGAGATCTGCATTCTTTACCTTTAAATTCTTTTTAAAATGTGAACTTAACTGTAAAGTCTTTCATAACTCAAAAATTTATTATTTCAGAGATCAGCAAGGTAAATATTCTAAAATGAAGCACAATATTCAGGATTGGGAATGCTGAGGGTCCAGGGCATTTTGTGAAATAGGTTCATGAAATAAATGCATTAGGCTCAAACACTATAGTTTCTCAAAAATGTATATAACTATAAAACAAAAATTCAAAACAGCAAATTAAATCTGTTCATATATAATATCCACATTTGAATCAGATTATCATCTGATATTATCTGATTGCTGTGTCTACATCGACTAATGAAATAACATTCTCTCAAACGTGGTTTTCTTAGATCCTCAATAAAATCCACTTCCCTATTAATAACACCAAAAGGCTATTTCAGTATTAGGAAAAGTGTTAAAATATGAAAAACAAAATCATGTATGTGTGCCAAATATATATTTTAAGAAGTTTTTAAAAAAACAAATATAAAAGCCCCCAAGAGTCCCCAAATTTCTTGTTTCCTCCATACCTTGACAATAGGCAAGCTTGGTTGTCAACTTGCTTAGCTTGAGAGACTTAAAGTAGTAAAGCACACCTCTGGCTAGCTCTGGGTAGATCATGGGGGCATGTTTTTGGGGAGTATTTCTGATCCTTCGACCTTCTCCTGGTGCTCTTTCTCTTATGATCTGCCTCTGGTCACCATGAAATGGGCACCAGGCCTTATAATGATGTTTTAGCCTTAGAACCAGCCTGCCATGAACTGAAATCAAAGGACTTGGTATCTTTATTTCATTAAATTGAGGCTGTCAGGTAATTTGTCACAGCAATGGGAAAGCTGACTAATATACCAATCCTGTAAGTATTTAAATCAAAGAAACATACATACATACATACATACATACATAAATAAATCAAAGAAACATAATATAACACCAATTTAAGAGTCAGCTATACACCAGGTGTGGTGGCGTACACCTGTAATCTCAGCACTTGGGAAGCTGAGGCGGGAGGATCACTTGAGTTCAAGGTCAATCTGAACTACATAGTGAGTTCAAGGTCAGCCTGAACTACATAGTGAGACCCTGTCCAAAAAATAAAAACAAAACAAAACAGAATAAGTTATACATTCAAATAGGGAAGCTCACTAGTAATCAATCTGGCAAAAGTTCAAAAGTCCATTTTCAATTTTTCACTTCTTTATACAAGATGCTCACTTGATTTCTTCAACTTGTGAGTCCAAATTTTTATGTTCTAAATCAGTCTTCCTTTTTCACTGTAAGCACTTACTAGTGAAGTGAGATTATCTATTTGGTAACAGATATCTCCCTTAAAAGTTTAACTACATACCCAAAGCTGCTACTTTGATGATGACTGCTTGTATGTTAGATGCTATCATCTCTCGAAGCAAATCTTCCTGGTTCCTCTGCCAAAGGTACGCTAAAGGCTGGAGATTAAGTCTTTTACACCTATAAGGTAAAAAAATCAAAAAATAACTCAGATAATAACCTGATATTCCACACTTACAGTCAAAACCATTGCTTTAATTTTAAACAAAACAGTTTCAAGAATTTTAGCCTTTAAATTTTAGATTTTAAAAACACATCTTGGGACTGGGAATTTGGCTCAGTGGTAGAGTGCTTGCCCAGCAAGCACAAGGCCTTGGGTTCAGTCCTCAGCACCAAAAGAGAATTGAAAAAAACAGAAACAAAAACAAAGCAACTAAAATGCAGAAAAACATGTCTTGTATATGAAGCTTACTTACATAACAGAAACATTTCTTTTCCATGGGCTATCAATAAATATATAAAAATAAAATCTCCAGACAGACTAAAATTATTAATTTTAGTTAGAAATCTATGTAAAAAGCTTACAAATATCAGTGGATGATATATTCTAATTTTAAAAACTGTCCATTGATACTAAAATTGCAAGCAGTCTATATTTAACCATATATTAAATATATATGAACCATAAAGTATTTGTATCTACTTACTTTGAATTTTTTCAAGTATCTGACTCTGAATGTAAAGAAAAAAGTAACAAAAAGTAGAATAAATTGAGCATCTAATAAACTACAGGCACTGTGCTAGATTTGTATTTGTGGTAAAGAGGAAAGAATATGGGCATTAAAATTACAACAAATCAGGGTTTGAAACTTTATTCTGCACTCTATCTTGATTTGGCAAGTCAAATAAACTCTAAATTGTTGTCCTTAACAATTCTAAGTTGTTTCCTAGTTCATGAATACAGGCAGAAATATCTGCTTTCAACTTTTTTGAGAGCAAAAGACAATAACGTGAAGTCATGTTTTGCCCTTGTTTTCTTTAGACTGCGTATGCAATTTATCACAGTGCAAAATATAATTATCCTTCACCAATGCACTGCTAACACCCTGGTTGTGCCACCATTATCTCCCATGTCAATATTATTTCTTCCCCTGACTCATCTGTCCTGGTTTCTTTTCCCAGTTTTTATTAGTACATATTTGTAAAACATAATGATCATATTCCTTGCGGGACATTGGTACGTGTACATAACACATCTCAATTCTTTCTTCATCCTCTCCCCCCCTCCCCCTTCCTCCATCTCTTGGTCCCCTTTCCATCTGAAAAGATCTATCTCCCTTTCTCCTATTATCTATTTTTTACTTTGCTCTTCTCATATAAGAGAAATGACGCAATACTTTAAGTTTGTGTATTAAGGTTTCAAGATGTAACCATTTTCCTATCAATGACTCAAATTTATCCTTTTCCACTGTTTGCAGTACTCCAGTGTACAAATATCACATTTTCTTTATTCATTCATTTGTTGATGGATGTATAGGCCACTTCTAAGATTTAGCTCATATGAATTGTGCTGCTGGTATCACTGTAATATGACGTCATTATCTCTTTGGGGAAGATAACTAGAAGTGAAATAGCTGGATCAAATGGAATTTCTAGTTAGTTTTCTGAGGAATCTCCATGTTGATTTCCACAGTGGTTGTACTAGCTGACACTCTCATTCACCCTTGACATTTTAAAATTTTACTTTCAATAGAACAGAAGAGTGATTCTTTTAAAACACAGATAATGAGATTCTGCTTAAAAGCCTACAGTGGTTCCTCACTGCTTGAGTTAAAAATCCTTGCAATACCTTTCATCAATTTTTTTCTTTTAGTTTTTATTTTATTAGTATGTGTTTTACTACATAATGATTACATCCATTATGTGGAGTTGGCACATATACACAACACATCTTAATTCTTTTCACATCCCCTTCTTTTCCCCTCTCTGTTCCCTCAACTGATCTTTTGGTCCTCTTCCCATTTGAAAAAGCTCTACCTCCCTGTTTGGTATTTTCTATCTTTTATTTTACTCTATAATGTATCTGTACTCTGAGTTTCTCATATAAAAGAAACCAAGAAGAGTACTGGTATTATATCCTCCCAGAAGTTCTCATAGACTTCAACAAAATAGACAAGGCCCTAGCTGATCTTACCAAAAATAAATAAATAAATAAATAAATAACCCCAAATAATTCATTTATAAATGAAAAGGTGAAGTCACAATGGACACTGCTAAAATAAAAAAGATTATTAACTACTTCACAATCCTGTAAGCCAAGAAATTGCAGAATTCAGAAGAAATAGACTCCTGGTTACATACAAATTACCAACACTGAACCAAGATTTTAAAACCCTGAATAATCCAGTAGCAGACAATGAAACCGAAGCAACAATAAAAAAGCCTAGTTCCAGATGGATTCACTTCAGAATCTGACGAAAACTGTAGTGAAGATCTAACACCAATGTTCTTCAAGCTCTTTCATGAAACTGAAAGGAAGGGAGTACTCCCAAAGTCATTCCTGGAAACTACCATTACCTTTATTTAAAAAACCATACAAGGATCCAACCAAAAAAAGAGAACGATAGACTAATCTCTTTAAGGAATATAGATACAACAATCCTCAACAAGATTCTGTCAAACAGAATGGACCAAATCATCAAAAAGGTCATACATCATGACCATGTAGATGTCATCCCAAGGATACAAGGATAATTGGAGATACACAAATCAGTAAATATAATATACCACACAAACAGAAACAAGGAAAAAAGATCACACGATCATCTCAAGAGATACAGTAAAAACCTTTGGCAAAATCCAAAATACTTTCATGACAGAAACACTAAAATAGGGATAAAAGGATCTTACCTAAATCAGATAAAAGCCATTATGACAAACCTACTGCCAACATCATCTTACATGGGAAAAGCTGAAAGCATTTTTCCTAAAATCAGAAAGAAAACAAGGTTGTCCATTATCACCACTCCTGTTCAACATAGTTCTTGAAATATTAGCCAGAGCAATCAGGCAAGAGGAAAAAATAAAAGGGATATGTGTAGGAGGAAGAAGTCAAAGTACCATTATTTGCACACGACAAGATCTTCTACATAGAAGACCAAAAAAAAAAAAAAAAAAATCAAAAGACTCTTAGAATAACCAAATCCAGTATTGTCTCAGGATATAAAATCAATACACAAAAAAATCACTAGTGTTTCTATACACTAATAATGAACTCACTGGGAAGGAAATTAGGAAAAATTGCTGTTCATAATAGCACCAAGAAAAGTTAACTACTTAGGAATTAACCTAAGTAAGGAAGTGAAAGAGCTCTACAATGAGAACTACAGTGCTCTAAAAATGAAATTGAAGGAGACAATAGAAAATGCAAAGATATCTCTTGTTCCTGGTTAGGCAGAACCAACTGAGTCAAAATGGTCTTACTTCCAAAACTGACATAGTGAATAAACCCAATCCCAATCAAAATAACCATAGGATTCTTCTCAAACTGGAGAAAACAATCTCAAAATTAATATGGAACCAGAAAAGACCCAGAAGAGCAAAAGCAATCCTGGGTAACAAGAATTAAGTGGGAGGCATCAAAATCCTTGACTTGAAGTTGTATTACAAAGCTATAGCAATAAAAACAGCACGAGACTGACACAAAAACAGGCATGAGTATCAATGAAACAGAGCACAGCATGCAGAAACAACCCCAAGTATATTCAACTAACATATGTGATCTTTGACAAAGGGGCCAAAAACTTCACTGGAGAAATGATAGGCTCTTTAATAAATGATGCTAGGAAATGGCTATCTGCATGCAGAAGATTGAATCTAGATGCATATCTCTCACCATGTACTAAATTAAAATTAAAATGATCAAAGAACTAAACCTTAAAACAGAAACACTTAACCTACTGGAAGACAAAATAGGTAAAACTTGAAGTCATAGGCATAGACAAGGACTTTCTCAACAGAATCTCAGCTGCACAGAAAATAGTAGCAAGAATCAACAAATGTGATCAAATCAAATTAAAAGGCTTCTGCACAGCAAAGGAAATCAACAACAGTACAAAAGAATGAAAAGAAAACCTAATGAATGGGAAAAACTTGTTGCAGCTATTTCTCAGACAGAAGACTAATATCTACAATATATACAAAACTAAAAACACGAGACCCACAAAATAAAAGACCCCATCAAAAAATATGCAAGTGAAATGAATAGACACTTCACAGAAGTAGTACAAATCGCCAATACATACAGGAAGAAATGCTCAACATTGCTGGCCATTAGAAAAATACAAATTAAAATAATACTGAGATTCCATCTTACCCCAGAACAAACAGTCCTCATCAAAAAACCAATTAATAACAAATACTGGCAAGGCTGAGGGTAAATAGGAACGCTTCTACATTGTTGGTGGGAATTAAACTAGTACAACTATTATAGAAATCAGTATGGAGATTCCACAGAAAACTAAAGCTAAAGATTTAATTTGACCCAGGTATTTTCCCTTCTAGGTATCTGTACAACAGCATCAAAGACATCATATTACAGTGATACATACATACCCATGCTTATAGCAGCACAAATCATAATAGCTAAATCTTAGAAGCAGCATATATGGTCATTATGATTGGATAAAGAAAATTTAGTATTTATATACGATGGAATACTACACACAACGGAGAAGGATAAACCTGAGTCATCCGTAGGAAAATGGATGCATTTTCAGACCATAATATTAAGTGAAATAAATGAGACACACAAGCTTAAATATTACACGGTTTCTCTTATATGAGAGACCCAAAATATAAATACACAGCAAGATAAAAAAGTAATAGGAAAAAGGGAGATCTTTTTCAAATGGAAAGGGACCAGGAGATGGAGGGACAGGGGAGAGGAAGGGAGGAGGAAAAAAGAATTAAGATGTGTTATGTACATGTACCAACTCTCAAGGCATGTACTCATACGTACTGCAAATATGTACTAATAAAAAACCCCTGAAAAACAGTCTACTAAATCAAAGAAGGAAAAAAATTAAGATAATTTTTACCAATTTAAAAATGTCTTGGGGTTGGGGATATAGCTTAGTGCTACAGTGCTTGCTCAGCATGTGCTAGGGTCTGTATTTAATTTCCAAAATCACATACACACAAACATTCTTTGTCCAAATTTGTAACTGTATATTATTTATTTTTCTTTATAGTAAATAAGAGCTTTCTCATCCATGATATAAGAACAGAAAAACTGTGACTTTTGTTACTTAGGTAAATACATACATTTAATCACATAAAGCATGTATGATATATTTATGATTAGATGTAATTCTCTTCCACTCATGTTCTGGTTTTTTTGGTGGTGTTGGGGATTCTACCAAGGGCCTTGCTCATACACTCTACCATCAAGCACACATTCTACCACTGAGTTCTTCATTCATATTCTTAAAATAAAATTGCATTTAATAAATTAATGTTCTCTTACACATTTTCTACGCGAATACGCTGATAATCAGAAAGTATGGCACCTACTGATATCCCATCTACTTCTTCATTTTCCTGAAAGTAAAAGAAAAAATAGAATTTAAAAAATAAACATATGACTCTGCATTATGTTTATAAATTGTAAATGAACTGAGTCCCATCTAAGAAACCACATTTGAAGCACAGTAATTTCTTGTGAAAATATAATGACATTCAGAAAAAAAAATGCATACATATATTTAAATCATCCTCTCAGATGTAGAAAAAAGTTATTTTTTCACTTGAAATGTAACTAATTAGATATCCCTTCGCATGGAGAAAGCAGACTTAGGAAGCACTTCTAACATGTTTTCAGATGTATGTATTTAAAGACCCACTAATGTTTGATGGAAGTTTTTAAGAAATGTCTATTTAACAACAATAATTTCTTAGATTTTTTTTTCAAGTTAAGCAATGGCACAAATAAATAAGGCAACGTAACAATTTTTATCTGTATGTTAGAAAAAGATGATTGAGATAGGATCACAGAAAGCAGTAATAGTATAAAAGTATAGCACAGTAAAGAATCTCTCACATGAAGAAGTGATGAATTATTATCAATACAGTTAAAACTGAGAACATATAGCAGTACATGTAGTACTGTCCCACAGGGACAAGGACTATTCTGTCCAGCACACTCACTAATGACCTGAAAGAAAATGTAAATTCAAATACAATCGAGGTTGCAGATGATATAAAGCCAGGATGGATTAAAAATAAAGAAGATCAATCAAGCAGATGGATGGATATGAACAATCCGGGGATTTGGAAGGACAGGTCTAAGATGAGATTTAATGTAAAAAAAGTATAAGATAATACACTTAGGGAAGAATAATATACAACATGGATATAAACTAGAGGGATGCTATCTATAAAACAGATAAGAACTAAGTGCCTGGGTGGGTTATTAATAACAAACTATAATAATTCTCTGAAAAGATGTAAAAATCCATTCTAGCATATGGACATACAGAAGAAGCTACTTCATAGAGTACTTCATTATTAATATTCTAGTCTTACTAAATATGGAAATCTATAAAGAGAATAATAGTCGAAGAAAACAAGTCATACTTCCAGACATATCACAAAGACCCTGAAACATACTGAAATTAAACTGTGTGTCCTAAAAGGATGTGATAATAAACAAATACACAAAAAATGCACAACAGTAGTTTCTGATGTCTTTGGCGATAAAGTCATTTTTAAAATTCCCCTCCTACATGATAGAGAAACATCTGCTCAAACTGCTCCAAAACAAATGATTATTTCAATCAGATAAGGCTGCAGGAAAAGGGCTATTTCCTTTATTTTACTATTTCAGCAACTTTGTGAGAACACTTGCTTGTAACCTTTCTCTAACCTTTTGAGTCATTTTCTTCCATAAAAATAACTATCCACTAGAAAAAGTCAAGGCACTGTATTCCTCAGTAAATGCAAATATAACACAGTATTACATAGTAATGCAGTTATCAAAACTCAAAATTTTAGTTATATCCTTATACTATATATGAATTTCTGCCCTAAGTAAATGTAAAGTACTATTATGGACACATGGATATTTGTATATGCATATGTGTATTTCATTATAAATTATGGAAACAAAGAACCACTGGTGGTCTCCTAGACTATCAAACCTCTATTAAAATAATTGGCATTTATTATTTATTTAGTATGCACTAACATGCTATGATTCTCACTGAATGCTCACTACAACCCTAAAACAATTATTTAATTTCTTTTAATACACATGCATTCTCTGGAATTCTCTTCTACTTCCCATCTCTTTAACTTTTATTTGATAACCTTTAACTACAGTTCCAGAATCATATATCTATTTAATATCTAACTGTTCTTCAACACTGTTTATGGAAAGATTATTACTTATGTTTACTCAACAACTGTAATTTTAACTCCTAGTAAAAAACTAACCCTATAATCTATTAGCAGCTCTCTGTCTTGAATCTCAGTTTCTTCATCTGTAAAGTGACCATGATAAGAGTTCCAGCTTTCAAGGACTATTTTAGAGATTAAATAATCTGGGTAAATAACATAGTGTCTAGCACATAGCACTCAGAAATCATTTTCTTCTTTCATTAGCCTAATCTTTATTATTCCTACTTCTATAACTGCTTGTGTTACAACTACTATTACTACTACAACTACTACTGAATAAAGCTTAACCTTTAACCAACAAAGTCCTTCATTCCCAAACTTTAACATTCTTGCTCATTATCACTTCTAAATACTAGCCAACTAACCTCTGATACTCAACTCTACAACCTAGTTACAACAAACTTCCAGCAAAATGAGTCTTAAATAATCCAGAGATAATTAAGACTTCCATTGAATTCTTAATCATTTTGAACATAACTACAACCTTCAAAGACAGACCCTTAAAATGTAAACATCTATCATCTAGACAATGGTACCTGCAGAAGAGATATAATTAGCCTCAGTCCCTAACCCATGACCTCTATCATTTTGGGGGGGGGAAAAAAAGTACTTTAACAACATAGGCAAAAATGACAGCAGTGAATGTGTGAGCAGAAAAGTGAATGGCCACTAGATTACAAGAGACTGAGGTAGTATAAAGACATAGCCAAATAATTAGCCTTGTCTCATAATTTAATTACAAATGAATGTGCTGCAGAAAATAGTTAATACAAACTCTTGGGACCCAGATGTTAGGCCACATTTAAACAGATTTCCCATGATCCAACTCTATACTGATTAAGCAACCTAAAGACTGTAATTTAGATTGTCTTGATGTTTTATATAACAAATGTATTATGCTAGTCCATCAATACAAGCTTTCTATGCACTTATTACAAATTGTCTACATTATAAATTTAAAAATTTATACCCTGGATTATACATGAGTCTTTTATTTCTTAGGACTGCATATGTTTGCAGTATAGAATAGGTACATGTACATAACACATCTAATTCCTTTTTTCATACCCTATCCCCCTTCCTTTCAACTCTTTATCCCCTTCCCATTTAAGATCTATCTCCATACTTCCTATTATCTACCTGTTACTTTGCTCTTTATTTATATTTGGGGTATCTCATGTAAAAGAAACCATGCAATATTTAAGCTTGTGTGCCTCATTTATTTCACTTAACATCATGGTGTCAAGATTATGTATGAGTATTAACTCTGGTCTGCATTAGGCTATACAAAGAACACCGACAATTTTTGGTATTCTGTCAAATTTCAGTTTACAGATTGGAGAGGTAAACCACAGTGCTCACCAAAGTTATATTATTTAACTTAATCAGCTACACAATCTCCCTCAGTGATAATGCTAATTTGTATGTTATTGTTCCTTTATTATTCCACTTAATGTTAAAACATAAAACAAAAAATGTTTTCTACAATTGATACTTTATGCCAGTGTCATGAATAAGATTATTCCTGTTGCTAGGGAGTTTAGGTACCAAAGCAAAGGTCTAAAAAAGTGACATGAGAGCAAACTTTAGCAGAGGGGTTGACTCTGGGGCCACTGGTTTTTTTTGGTACTGGGGATCAAACTCGGGACCTTGCGCTTGCGAGGCAGGCATCAGCACCACTGAGCTAAATCCCTGGCTGGGGCCACTCTTTAAGGACATACTTGTTTTTATTAAGAAATAGAAAAAAGATGGTGGGGAACAATTCAGAGTGAAGAATATGAGCCAAGACAACAAAATAAAAGTACTTGGCACATCAGACAATGGTCAGTAGTGTGGGGTAGCTGGAGTCAACACACCAATAAGTAAAAGTAACTTGTAATCACGTAGTTGAGACACAAGGCCTGCATCCTGAAGGCAATTGAGAGGCAATCCCTGTAGGATTTCTCTTATAAAGGCATAAAATTATGTAAAATAAACTGCATCCATGTAAAGAGCACAATACAATGGGTTTTGACAAATGTAACACATCATTGAAACTGGAACCACAATGAAGATACAGATGATTTTGATTACTCTCAAAAGATTCCCTGTGGTGAGCTCAATGGTAAAGTATTGCTTATTAGCATGTCCAAAGCTCTGGGTTCAACGTTCAGCACCGCAGGCGCACAAAAAGACTCCTTCCTCTTCACAGCTCAAACCTCTCCTTGCTACTAACTGTGGGTATCTGCTAATCCAATTAGTTTGTATTTTCTTAAATATCTTATATATAGTATTATGTAATATGTATCCTTTTGTTTCTAGTTTCTTGTTCTCATTGTAATGAAATTCTTTCTTATAGGTCCATCAGTAACTCATTCTTGTTTCTTTTTTCCTTTTTGTCTACTGCATAAACATACCACATTTTATTTATCCATTCATTTGTTCATGAGTATTTGGGTTGTTTTCCAGTTTGGGTTCTTGTAAATAAGACTGCTATGGACTTTCTTCTATGTCTTTGTGTGAATATATATTTTTATTTCTCTTCAGTCACTGTAGGATTTTAAGAAGTGAGAAATGATTGCATTTACACATAGGAATATACACCTTGTATCAGTCAGTGTTAAGGATAGACTACAGAAAGAGTCTCTTCTGAAAGAATTGAGGAATAAAGAGACCAAAGTCCAAAAAACAATTTAGAGACAAAAGTAATAAGATTTGGGAAGCGAATATATAAGAGGCATACTTAAAGGATGAAACCAATGATTCTAGTTTAAATGGCGATTAAATGAGAAAAGGAAAATATTTTAAAAGAAAAGGCTGAATTTATTTAGCTTTGCATACACTGTGTTCAATTTATTTACTAAGTACCTGTCATAGTTTGGCTTAGCCTGCTGTACTAAAATACTATAGACCAGGTGGCTTGAATAACAGAAATTTTTCTCCTAGGGAGGCAAAAATCCAGGTTCATGGTGCCAGCACTGTTAAGTTTGCATCAGGGTCCCCCTCTTCCTGCTTTGTAGATGGTTGTCTTCTCACTGAGACCTCACAGGGAACAGAAAGAAAGAGAGAACAAGCTCTCAAGTGTTTCTTCTTCTAAAGCCATTAGCCCTGCGATGAGGGCCCCATGCTCATTACCTCACAATCTCTCCAAGGCCCCATCTCCAAATACCATTACATTGAAGCTAGGGCTTCAATAGAGTATAAATCTTGTGGGGACACATTTCAGTTCATATCCAAAGTAGGTAATACTCTTAGGAACATTGGATAAAACTCTGGTGTGCAAGAGAATACAGAGAAATAGGTGGGAGTTGTTAGCATGTATATGAAGCCACAGCAACAAACAGAAGCTTCAAGAAACAAGACTCAGAGAAGAGGTAAGGGGTAAGATCCAATACGTAATGAAGACAGAAGAAAAGGAAAATTCAGCAAAGACACTGAAAAAGAGTAATGCTGGAAGACAAAACCATGATAAATTAAGTAAGGGTGTATACAGAGAATTTTGATGAAAAGCAAAGAAAAAAGTAACGGTGTTATTAAACACCTAGTATACACTAAGATTTATATTAGGTACTTTGTATATCTTATCTCAATTATTTCTCATAACAACCAAAAATATTACTAAAATGAAATGTTAAAAAGATTGTTAACTCATTCAAGTTGACATAGCTAGTAAGAATAGTCAGCCTTTAAACTGAGGCCTGTTCGTTAACCACACCTGTTCTGTTTCTTACACAGTATCATATATTGTCAAAAGATCAACAAACCCATTATATTTTAAAATGAGAAGGCTGATTACACCATTGAGGAGAAAGTTATAGTCATGAATGACAGAATAAAGAATAAATATTTGAAGGCAACACACATATGTTATCAAATTCCTCAAAGAATGAACTTCAGGATTATTCAATCAATGAATATCTATCGCTAAATTCTAAACAATTTAAATAATTTGAAGTTTAATATATATTAAATTACATTTCTGCCAACAAGATGACCAAAATCTTTTTTTTATCAAGCATTTAGGACCAAAGAAGAAGAAACTAAAAATTCTAAAAGTTAAGCTTGTCAGAAACAGAATTTAGAGACAAAGATTGGACTCTATATGACCTGGCATATTGCTAAGCCACAGGCTCTCAGATATAAATTGAACCTATTTAGCTTATCCATTATCACTAGAAATGATGGACATATAAATACAACTCAGGAAATAAAGTCAGCAATAGTATCATATAGTAATAGAAACAGCAGTGCATAATGTCATTAAACATTTATATTAGATAATGTTCTCAAATATGCTCCCTGAGGTAGACTGTCATTATCTTTCTCATATTGTAAATAAAGTACATTAAGAAATTCTTATGAAGTCAGCTATGACCTGATTGGAAAAGCAGATATCAGAGACTGATTTGTTGCTTAAAGTACTCCCCCTATCCCCAATTTTTGAAAATGTGAAATACACCTGTATGGTGGCTAGGAATTAGGCCTGGCACCTATCTGATCTACACTGACAATTTTAACAATAGAGAGGGCACAAGAAAACACATACTCACAAACTGATAAAATCACAGCTTCATTATTATCACTGTATTTCCACATCTACCTGTAGGCAAGATAGCACACCAATAATTTATACAGAAAGGGTCGATCCAATGTTTAAAGATCTAAGGGCTAAATATAGATGATAATAAATTTTTAATTGTTAATGTGGAAGAAAAGACACAGCCATTTCTAAGTTTCTCTACTGACAATGGAAAGCACTATGCAGAAAACAGCTGAGTTTTGCAAAACTCAAGAGTGTCTGTACGTAGGTAAATGCATGTACATGTATATGTAGAAATAAAGTCCAGCGTGTGATCATTTGAAGAAAATGAAAGAAATTCTTATAGTACTACTATCAACAATAAATACACTAAAGTATCAGGAACATAGAAGCACAAGGATAGAATAGGATTTCATTGGAGGGAAGGGAAGGGGGAAAAAAAGAAGAATCAAGAGTTGTTTTCAGACTCACTAAGAGAGAAATAAGGCTAACAATTCCTTTCATAATAGCATCCAAAAAATCTGAAATACCTGGGAATCATCCTAACGAAAGAAATCAAAGACCTCTTCTCTGAAAACTATACCACTTTGAAAAGAGAGATTGAAAACGATATCAGAAAATGGAAAAACATCCCTTACTCCTGGGTAGGAAGGATCAACATAGTGAAAATGGCCATACTTCCAAAACTGCTTTATAAATTCAATGCAATCCCAATTGAAATTCCAGCAGCATACTTCATGGAACATGAGAAAACAATCCAAAAATTCATTTGGAAAAAGAAGAGATCCAGAATAGCAAAAGCAATTTTACGTAACAGAGACATGGCAGGGGGTATTACAACCACCAACTTGAAACTATACTACAAAGCTACTGTAACAAAAACAGCATGGTGCTGGCAAAGAAACAGACCTGAGGACCAGTGGAACAGATTAGAAGATGCAGAAACAACTCCAGACACACTCAGGCACCTCATCTTCAACAAAGGAGCCAAACACCCTCACTGCAGGAAAGATAGCCTCTTTAATAAATGGTGCTGGAATAACTGGGATTCAACTTGCCAAAGATTAAAACTAGACCTATATCTCTCACCATGCACTCAACTAAAATTGAAATCAATTAAAGATCTAAATATTAAAACAGAAACACTGTATTACCTGGAAAGGTTAGGTAGAACTCTTGAAGACATTGGTGTACGAAAAGATTTCAGGAACAAAATCTCAGTATCATAGGAACTAGCACAAAGAATCAACAACTGGGACCTCATCTTATTAAAAAGCTTCTGCACTGCAAAAGAAACCACCAACAGAGCTAAGAGACAACCTACAATGTGGGAAAAAAGTTTTAGCAGCTATACCTCAGACAAAGGACTACTATCTAGAATATATAAAGAACTCAAAAAAATCAGACCTCCAAATTCAAAGACCCAATTCAAAAATGAGCATCTGAAACGAACAGACATTACTCTGACAAAGAAGTAAACGCAGCAAATAAATGAAACAATGTTCATCATCATTGGTCATTTGAGAGATTCAAATGAAAACAATGCTGAGATTCCACCTCACCTCAGAAAGAATGGCTGCTATCATGAAATCAACCAATAACAAATGCTGGCGGGGCTGTGGGGAAAGAGGAAGACTGCTCCACTGCTGGTGGGATTGGAGACTGGTGCAACCACTGTGGAAATCAGTATGGAGACACCTCAAAGAACTAGGACTGGAAGTCCCATTTGACCCAGTTATTCCCCTGCTGGTTATCTTCCCAAAAGAATTCAAAGAATCATACCACAGTGGTATATGTGCACCCATGTTCTTAGCAGCACAATTTGTAATAGCTAAAACTTGGAAACAGCCCAAATACCCATCAACTGGAGAATGGATAAAGATAATGTGGGGATTTTTTAATAAAATGGAGTACTATTCAGTCATAAAAAATGAGAAATTAGAGATATTTATAGCTAAATGGATGCACATTGAGGCGATACTCTTCAGTGAAATAAATAGGACACACACGTGTAAATACCAAATAGTTTCTCCAGTGTGAGAAACCGAAAGTGTAAATAAGGACTAAAAGGTATAACAGATAATGTGAAATAGAAAGAAAAAAGGCAAAGGGGAAGGGGAAGTGGGAGGGGCAGGGGAAAGGAAAGAAGGGAAAGGAATTAATATGAGAAAATGAAAAACTGGAAACAAAGTCTTTGTAAATAGGGAGGGATGGAGGGGTTGAAGGGAGGGGAGGGGAAGGAGGATAAAAGAAGAACCAAGAAAGATTATGTAAAGATGCAAATTTCCAATGCTGGAAGTCATTATGTTGACTATACCTAAAATGTACCAATAAAATTCAAATTTTAAAAAAAGAGTTGTTAATTTTTTTTTTTTTTGGTACCAGGGATCGAACAGGCCGCGGAACCAGTGAGCCAAATCCCCAGCCCAGAAGAATCAAGATATATAGTGTACAGGTACAAATTCTCTGTGATGAATGTTGTCATTATGTATATCTAAAATGTAGCAATAAAATTAATTTTTAAAAATGTTCCTGATGCTGTGTTCTCATTCATACACAAAGTTCCACCATATCACACCAAAAAAGGCTCCCCAGAAAGAGATTGGGATGATGAAGATACCTGATTTCACGGTAATAGTTGTAATCACAACTTCAGGAGAAAGCTTTAAAGGTAAAAATCTAGAACCAAATTAAGACACTCTTCATTCTATATTCACTTGTCTCAATACTGAAAAGTTGGCTCAAAAAGCTAAGAATATAAATGGAAAATAAGCTTTTTTTTTTTTTTAACAAATGAAAATGAGATCTACTTATTCTAAGGATGAGAGTTATGTGGCTTACATTTATCAGAGATATTATTTTCCTTGAAAAATGCCTCAGCTAGCAGTATTATTCTGTTAATGAGTTCCTGCCTGTTGAGGAAAAAAAATGATCTGAATTTAAAGTGCTTTTCATCTGAAAGGCATTCTCGCATTTTTAATATGAACCATTCATTAAAGAAGCACACTTGCATTATAGCACTGAGTGGCAATATTTGGACTTCTGGCAACATGACATTATTAAATAAGAAACATTTGTGAATGCCAGTGATGTTCTAGGGCCTGCACAACTAAAGTAGAAATTTATATGGCTGGTAAAGTATTAGATGCTTTTTTCTTAAACTTCCAATTCTTCATTTGGTAAAATTACACAAGTCAAGACTAATAAAAATAACCACAGAAATGATTACTCTTTTATATAAAATAATTCTGAAAGTGACACTTAGAATTTCCAAGTATACTCTTCAAGCATATCACTAAAATTTATGCTTAAGTGACTTGTTAAAAAAAAAAGTATTTGTTTTTCTTAGTATCATCAAGATAAAAAATGCCTAACATGGGAAATGATCACCATCTGGAGTTCTCCCATTAAACAGTGAACTCATGACAGAATATTAGGCCAGTAATTTGCAGCATTATTACCTCCCTTTGTGAACTTTCTCAATTAAGCAGGGAGAAAAGTTGTTAATGTTGAAAATTAAATAAGAAAGAAATTGCAGAATATCAAAACAATTTGTCAGTTATTTCCACTTAAAAACTATCAATGTATAATTTTATTTTTGAGTCTCCATCTTAAAAACAGTGTGAAATCATCCCAGACCCAAATCCCATGTACTATGAAACTCAAAAGAAGTATAGAACTATAGCTGCTTTCTTTCCTTAAGTTTCCAAGGCATTCTTCTTGCTAAAAGGACAAGGTGGTTGAGGATTTCAGTGAAATGCAGGACAAAAATTAACAACAGAAATAAATAAATTCAAGATTTGTTCAAATTCTGTTGAGAAAATAAAGCAATAATAAAGAAGTATTCACTTCTAAGCAACCAAGTTTGGTTCCACATGTTTAATCTATTCAGAAAGTGTTTTTTAAATTAATTTCCTAGGCTGCAATGGAAATTTCTTTGATTGATTTGTAATAACATTTAAATGGAACTTACATAAACATGATTGTTCTGTTCTAAAGTAAAACAGTACTATGAAGAAAAATATGATTCTATTTGCAATATTGATTACAATAAAATATATATGTGTAAATATTACTCATATTTCACAAACTCAATTCCTTGAAGAATCTTTATTGGATAAAATCCTATTACTCAAACTTCATTCAATATTTACTCCCTGAACTTATCAAGAGATTATCAGCAAAACACTGTGCTTGTCACTAACACTGCATATTATCTCATGTGTTCATCCCAACAATCCTTAATAGGAGCTTGCATCATCTTCATTTTAAAGACAAGGAAACTAAGGAAAAGTAACTAAAACCAAGTTATGTATAACTGGCTCAAGCTCAGTTGGTAAAAAATTAAGAGACAGAACTAAAATGCAGGTGAAAGTCCACGCTCAGAACTATCATCGAGCTGAGTACTCACATTCAGTAACCATAAGTGGTGCTTCTTCTATGCTCTTAAACTAAACGATTGAAGTTTCTTTAAAACTCTTCAGTGGTCACATCTTCCTCAAAGTAAGACAAATTCCCCCATACTCTCTATTTGCATATACTACTTTCCTTCTCACTCAGTGCACTGTAGGATAAGGAAGTCATGTGAGATGGGTCCAGATTGAAGAGGTAATGTTTGAACAGAGTCATGAAGTCACTTCACTTAAGGGAACAAATATATCACCCTAATTTGAAGGGCAAGGAACTGAAATAGCAAGCAAATGTGGAAAAAGAAATGGTAACAATGGAGGAAATGTCAAAGGTGGCAGAAAGAAGACATTTAGCTAATAGATGAAACTAAAAGACTAGGAAGGAGCCACTACATTTCCAGGATTATATACCACAGTACAGAATTTAGATTACATTCTGACAGGAGGAAGGAAATATTACATTTACTTTTATTATTGTAGTAAAATATACACAACACAAAATTTATCATTTTAATAATTGTAAGTATATAGTTCAGGGGCATTAATTTTATTAACAGCATTGTGGAATGAGACTCATTTTAAAAAGGTTATTAGGGGAGTACTGATCAAAACAGTCTAAAGTTAGAGGCAGAGTACTCAGGGAGCCCTAAAAAGTACAATATAAGGAAAAATGATAAAGGACTAAGAAATATGCAGCTTGGGGAGGAAAACAATGAGTACGACTTTGAATGATGAGTAATATGTGTCTTTGGGCATTTAATGTTAGATGTCCAGTAGGTAGTTGGATACAGAACTCAAAATAAAAGCAAGAATTAATGGAGTAATATAATTGTGTATATACCAGTGATAGCTACAGTCACACACAAAAAAAGAGGTAAAATAGTGAGAATGAAAATATATAGAATAAAAGCAGGTGAAGAATGAAGTTCTGAAGAACCACAACATTTACAAAGTTGAGCAGAGAAAGAAGAGTCTTAAAATTAAAGACAGACAGATGGAAAGCTAGGAGGAAGGGATATCACAGACGATATCATGGAAGCAAGGTTAGAAAGGTTTCTAAAAAGGAAGGAGAGATCCTAAGATGGCAGAGCAGTGAGTGCAAGCAGCTTCGCTCTTCCAGGACAAGAAGTGTGAAATCTGGAGGAAGACAGTAGCTTGAAAAGGAACCAAAGTAAGGGGAAGAGACACAGGAATAATGAGGGAACTGACAGAGAAGAAAATAGAATTAAGTGATACAGAAGAGCTGGCCCACACTGGAGAGGAGAAACTGCAGCACTTTGGACAGTAGCTGGCTAACTGCCTGCTGGGTGGCGCAATGAAATGATTAACTTCCCTGTTCATGGAGACCTGCACCAGGACCAGGAGAATCTTATGCAGTTGGAGGCAGCAAGAAGAATGTGAGCCTCTGACTCATGAGCAACCATCCAGTGGTAATAGGTGGTGAGTGACTGCATGACTGGCTTACAAGTGCACCAGTGCAGACCATGCATGGGTGGGAAGCCATTATGGAAAAGGGGTGGGTGCTTGAGACTTAACCACAGAACAGGCCCCTGGAAGCTTCATACTGCCAAGTTCCCACAGTCAATGAGGGAAATAGTCACTGGAGACTGCCAGCAGTTGGAGAACAGACTGGAGGGGAGTCCCACTGAAAAACAGGGATGGTGAGCATAGGCTCCGGGCCAGTGATCAGACACCTGAGTTAGCCTTAGTTACAGAGGACTGGAAGCTCACATTGGTGCTGTGTTCCCACTGCTAAAGGGAAACACAAAACAGGCTTATGCTATGTTATTTCTCAACTAGCCCTGATAGACACCACTGAAAAGGATTACCTGGTACTGCTGTAGTTGAATGGACTGCATAGGAATAACCCTGACTCAGTGGACAATTTAATGCCAGCGAACCTATCTGCCAAATCCACCATAACACCTAGGGAGAGAGAAAACAACAGTTCCTAACCCAAGAACTCAGGCTGGATCAAACTCTGCAAAAAATGCCTGCAACCTGGCATGAAGAGGTCCAGTTTTGCAGTGCAGGGATCATAAGAATAATTGGGGTATGAACACTCAGTCTCTGGCAAAGAAGCTACTTGGGAATCACAAATACAATAGCTCACTGGAATATCTCATCGGTGTTGCCATCGGACATCTTACTGGTTTAAGTTTTTGTATGTTTCTTGAGTTATTTGGTAAAGTGGGGTTATATTTTTTTATGGTTTCATGACTATATTAGGCTCTTATTCTTGCATGTTTGTGCTTTCATTGACTCTGCGTATAGTGTATAGGTTCTCTCCCCTGTCTAGAGAACAGACAAAGGAGGGGAATAGACAAAGTTAAAATCACTTAAACAACAGAAATAGTAAATACTAGAATGGACATATAAAGCTGAAAATTATTCACAGGAGGCCACATCCTATAAAAAGCTCCATATGACCACATATTCTCACTTTTCAACCTATAGTAACCCCCTCCAAAAGGAGGAGAAAAAAAGAGACACATATAATTAAACATAATATATATATTATAAACATATTACACACACACACACACACACACACACAAATAAACACAGTTACAAGTAGGAAAATGAAGAAACAAGGAAACAGAAGATCTCCAAACCCCTGCCAACTCCCCAAAGGCAGAGAAAGAGGGTCACAAAGAGATAAGAAAATAGATGAGTTCAAAAAGGAAATGAACCAAAAGTTTACAGCAATGACACTCAATCTGCCCAAGGTGAATTTTGGGAAAATAGGTAAAAAACAGAATAAACTAACGTTTCAAAACAGTTCAAATTTTGAATAGGAAATTCAACAGGGATATGGAATCCTCTAAAAGATGTCAGACAGAAATACTTGAAATAAAAAGAGTATGAACAGTATAGAATTTATACAGAGCATAAATGATCATGTGAAGACACTGTCTGATACTGAGGACAAAACAGTAAACTACAATGAAGAGCTCAAAGAAACCAAAAGGAAAATAGGAGAACAAACAAGACTATCCAGCAGCTACTAGATGACACAAAAAAGGCCAATCTAAGGCTAATGGAGTTGAAAAAAAAAAGCTAGAAGACTGTACAGATGGATTAATCAATGTGGTTACAGAAATCATGGAAAAAAATTTCCCAAATATAAGAAAAGATTTTAAAATATAAGTAAGCAATGCCTAAAGAACTATAAATAATTGTGATGAAAGGAGTTCACCAAGCATATCTTCATTAAATTTGCAGATATTCAGCAAAAAAACAGAATTTTAAAGGCATTCAGAAAAAAACAAAAACAAAAAAACACATATAAGATAAACCAATTAGTATTACAGCAGACTTCTGAGCATAAACCCTGAAAACCAGAATTCAAGCCCTAATTCAAGCCCAAAGAGCAAACAACTTCCAGCCCAGGTTAACATACCAAGTAAAGCTATCCTTCAAAATAGAGGGAGAAAAAAGTATTTCCATGAAAAAGACCAGCTCAGGGCGCAGGGCCTGAGCCCTGCCCCAAGGAGCCCACCACCCCTGCGATCCAGACCTCGAGTGACAGAGAGCACAAAGGCTATAGTTTTGAGACCAGGAAGATAGGGTAGTGGTGAGCAGCAGAGAGGGTCTCTCCTAGGCTTGTTGAGAATTGAAGCCCACTGACAAAACAAAGAGAGTCATTCCAATAAAGATGCAGCAGACTGCAGTGGCTGGTAAGTTGGGGTTGTTACCTCTTGCTGCAACCCAGACTTGCTCCAGAGGAAGGGAAGCTCAAATTTGCAGTAGAACTGTGCAGAGTTCAAACCCGAAGGAGGTCAGAGAGCTCAATTCCAGCCTTGCAGCCAGAAAACAGCCCGAATTTCAGTAGACTACAGCCAGCTCGCTGAGGTCAACTGACACAGATCTATACAATGCCACGTTGTCCACAGGTGACAGCAGAGATATACTTTGAAGGGAACATTTTTTACTTCATTTCTTCTTTTTTGCCTTCTTCATTTCTTGCCTTTCTTTTTCCTGCTTTTGTCTTGTTTTGTACTTTCTCAATTGGACTTAATACTATAGGAATGTGAATACAGTTCCTAGTTTTCCTGTTGCTGTTAGTTTGTTCTATTCTTGTTTTTGTTCCTTCCTTCTCTGTTATCCTCCTGTTCTCACTAGTTTCTCAAAGTTTGCATGATCTAGCCACGTCCTCTAGCCTTACTTCTAACTGTTCCCTCTCCTACTTCTCTATCCACCCCCTAACTACTTCTAAGTCTTCTCCCAAGAGGGCAAATTTGCTATATTGAAGGGCTTATTTACTGCAAACATATTTCTGGCTGGTTCTAGATTTTGATACATAACCACAAGTCTAGTTCAGGGAGTCAAAGGTGGCAGATTAATAGTTACCACAGTTTATTGTTTTCTAAGCTGTGTCAGATGCTATTGTTGATTCTGATTGTACTACTTTCGCCAAGGTGATGTGACTGTTCCAGTGAGTTGTCCTTTTTGGTATACAGAGATTGAGGTTGCCTAAGGGCCATTACAGAATCAAAACCCAAAGGCCAGCTATACCTAGAAGAAAATCTAGGAAGTAGCCTTTCTCTAAGGATCTTAGATACTAGCAATAAAGATACTCGCAATAAGCAACACACAAGCATCAAACCAGGAAATAAACCAAAAACATCAACAACAACAACAACAACAAAGAAAAACAGAAATGAGAACGCACCTAAAGAAGATGCAAACCCAACTTCCAGATCACCAAAGGCAAATCTAGGGAGCAACAAGATGGAAAAATATGAAATTTAACCACCTGGACTCTCTGAACTGGTAACAAGGAAGGTAACAAAACAGATGAAAGAGGCTCTGTAAAAATTGAAAGCAGAGGGCCAGGGATTTAGCTCAGTGGTTTCGCTGCCTGCTGCGCAAGCACAGGACCCAACTTCGATCCCCGGTACCAAAAAAAAAAAAAAAATTGAAAGCAGAAATAATTGTTCAGATAACAACAGAGATGGTGATCATAGTGAAGGATATGCTTAATAACTCTAGAGCAGATAACTCTAGATACAGATAAAAAAAAATAAAGGAACTGAGGAAAATGAAGAAAACTATGAATACCCAGCACAGGAAAGAACTGGAAAACATAAAATACATTCAAGCAGATATGCAAGAAATTTAAAATTCCACTGAAAGTTTCAACAGCAGAATAAATGAATGTGAGGACAGAATTTCAGATATACAAGACAGGATGGCGGTTAGTGAACATAAAAAGAAGAATTTCTTAAAAATAGCAGGAGACCATGAGAAATCAATCCACCAACTACTAGATGATGCAAAATGAATAAGAGAATTGACTGGAGTCAAGGAAGGTGCAGGAGATAGTATAAAAGACATAAATAAACTTTTCACGGAAGTAATCATACAAAATTTCCCAAACAGGAAAAAAGTATCTGACAGAAAGACATATAGAGACATATAGAGACATATGAGACATATAGAGCTCCAATGAGCCATGATCAAAAAAAAAAATCTACACCTAGGTATATAATACTCGAAGATCCCAGAAATCCAACAAAAAAACCCCAAAATTTTAAAAACAGTTAAGAGAAAATAAACAAATTACACACAAGCAAAAACCCATTAAAATCACAGGAGACTTCTCAACACAAACCCTCCAGTCAAGGAGGGCCTGGAGTAAAGAATTTCAAGCCCTAAAAGGAAACAACCTCCAACCCAGACTGATGTATCCTGCAAAATTATCTTTCAGAATTGATGGAGAAATAACATACTGTCCTGACAAAGAACACTGAGGAACCATGAATACCAAACCAGTGCTCCAAAAAATTGTAAACAATATCCTGGGAAAAGACAATGACTGTTGCAACTCCATAAAACTCAACAGAATGAATTCATCAGGGAAATTAATGAAAAGGGGGAAAAAAAAAATCAAACAACAGGAAAAGATCAGGACAAAGATAAGTCAATATATATCAGTTATAACCATCAATGTTAATGGTCTCAATTTACCAATCAAAAGAGACTGCCAGAATGCCTCAAGAAGCAAGATCCAACAATATGTTGCATACAAGAAACCCACTTAATTAAAAAAGAAATTCACAGACTAAAAGTCAAGGATGAAAAACAATACTCCATGCAACAGGAACCCGAAAAAAGCAGCTATCCTATTTGCAGAAAATGTGGATTATAAAACAAAGCTAATTAAGAGACACAATGAAGGTCACTACATCCTTGAAAAGAGAACAATCCAAGAAGAGATGACAATCATAAATATACATGCACCAAATACAAGTGCACCCAATTATATAAAACAAATACGAATGGACATCGTAAGTCAAATAAGCATTGACACCATTGTAGTGGAGGACCTCAATGCCCCACTGTCACAAATAGACAGATCAACTAGACAAAAAAACCAGCAATGAAATACCAGAACTCAAACTCTTGAACACATGGACTTAACAGATGTTTACAGAGTGTTTCACCCCACAAAATCAGAATACACATTCTTCTCAGCTGCACACAGGTCATTCTCCAAAACAGACCACATGCTAGCTCACAGAACATGTTTAAGTAAATGCAAAGGAATTGAAGATAACCCCATATAATATCAGATCATAGTACAATGAAATCGGGGATCAATAGGAAAAGAAACCACAAAAATCTCATAAATACATGGAAATTGAACAACACACTCCTGAAGTACCAATGGGTCACAAAGGAAATTAAAGAAGAAATTAGACAGTTTCTACAATTAAATGACAATGCCAATACAACATACCAGAATTTATGGGACACAATGAAAGCAGTCCTATGGGGGAAATTCATAGCAGTGAATACCCATATTAGGAAAACAAATCACACTCAAATAAACAACCTAATGATGAACCTCAATCTTCTAGAAAAATAAGAGCAAGATAAACCCAAAACTCATACAGTGGTAGAAATTACAAAGATCAGAGCAGAGATCAATGCAATGGAGACTGAGACTAATACAGAACATTTTTTTAAAAGTATTGGTTCTTTGAAAGAATAAACAAAATTGACAAATCTTTAGCCAACATCAAAAAAAGGAAAGAAAAGTCCCAAATCCATGCAATTAGGAGTGAAATTAAAAGAGACCCAGCAGAAATCTGGGGATCACCAATATACCTACTTTGAGAACCTGTACTCTGTCTAATAAGATGGAAAACACAGAAGAAGTAGACAGATTTCTAGATACATATAAATTACCAAAGTTGAATGAAGAAGATATAAAAATTGTAAATAACCCAATTATCAATCAATGAAATTTAAAAACTTATCATCCAAGAAAAGCCCAGGTCCTTACAGCTTTACTGCTGAACTCTATAAGAAATTTAGAGAAGATCTAATGCCACTACTCTTCAAACACTTCAATGAAATTGAAAGGAAAGCAATACTCCCAAATTCATTCCTGGAAGCAAGCATCACCTTGATCCCAAAAGCAGAGAAAAAGAGAAAGACCCAACCAAAAAAGAAAACTACAGGCCAATCTCCCTAATGAACACAGATGCTCAATAAATCCTCAATAAGGTACTGGCAAACAGAATGCAGATTTCAAAAATATCATATACCCTGACCACGTAGGATTCATCCCAGGGATGCACGGATGGTTCAACATACGCAAATCAGTAAATGTAATACATTACATTAATAGAACCAAGGACAAAAACCATAGGATTTAGCACAGTGGTGCCGCCACCCGCCTCAAAAGCGCAAGGTCCCGAGTTCAGTCCCCCGGTACCAAAAAAAAAAAAAAAATACAACCCGGTATGATCATCTCAATAGATGTAGAAAAAGCTTTCAACAAAATCCAACATGGATTCATGATAACAACCCTACAAAACATTGAAATAGTCTCTACCTCAACCTGATAAAAGCCATCTATAAAAACCAACAGCCAATATCATGCTAAACAGTAAAAAACTGAAATCCTTCACAGTAAAATCAGGAACAAGACAAGGGTGTCCACTATCACCACTCATGTTCAAAATAGTTCTGGAAACATTAGCCACAGCAATTGGACAAGAGAAAGAAAAGGAATAAAGATAGGAAATAAATAAGTTAAATTGTCATTATTTGCAGGCAATATGATACTCTATATAGAAGACACCAAAAACTCTACCAAAAGTCTTCTAGACTTAATAACCAAATTCAGTAGAGTAGCTGGATACAAGGTCAACACACAAAAATCAATAGCCCTCCTATACATGAACAACAGACTCACTGAGAGAGGAACTAGAGAAAAGACTCACAATACCATCCAAAAAAATAAAATGCCTAGGAATCAATCTAACAAAGGAAGTAAAAGACCTCTACTCTGAAATCTACAGCACTCTAAAAAAGAGATCAAAAAGGATATCAGAAAATGGAAAGACATCCTTTGTACTTGGGTAGGAAGAACCAATATAGTGAAAATGTCATACTTCCAAAACTGCTAGATAGATTCAATGCAATCCCAATTGAAATTACAATAACATATTTCGCAAACTAGAGAAAACAATCCAAAAATTCATTTGGAATAAGAGACCTAAAATAGCAAAAGCAATTCTAGGCACCAAAGACAAGTCCGGGAGTTATTACAATCTCCAACTTGAAACTATACTACAAAGATACTGTGATTAAAAAAAAACAAAAGCATGGGACTGGCAAAGAAACAGGCCTGATGACCAGTGGAACTAATTAGAAGATACAGAAACAATTCCAGACACACTCAGCCACCTCATCTTTAACAAGGGAGCCAAACACCCTCACTTGAGGAAAGATAGCCTCTTTAATAAATGGTGCTGGACAATCTGGGCTTCAACTTGCCAAAGATTCAAACTAGACTCATATCTTTCACCATGCACTAAACTAAAATCAAAATGGATCAGCCAGGGTTTTAGCTCAGTGATGCCACGCCTGCCTGGCAAGCGCAAGGTTCTGAGTTTGATCCCCGGTACAAAAAAATTTAAAAAAAAAATGGATCAAAGATCTAAATATTAAAACAGAAACCCTAAACCTGCTAAAAGATAGGCTAGGTAGTGAAATAGGAAAAAAACTTTCAAAGGGGAAGGGGAACTGGGGGTGGTGCAAGAAGGAAAGGAAAGAAGGGAAGAAAAAAATAGAAACAATGCTTTTGTAAATATAGAGGGTGCAGGGGTGGAAGGGAAGGAAAAGAAATAGGAAAAAACAAGAACCAAAATATATCACATACAGGTACAAAATCCCAATGATGAATGTGCTCATAATATATACCTAAAATATACCAACAAATTTAATGAATAATAATAAAAAGGACCAGCTCAGCAGATGTATGAGTGTTCACCTACTCTAGGAAAAATACACAAGAATATTCCCAACCAAAATATAAGATTGGACACACCTAAAAAGACACAGGGAACTAGCAAGGACAGTGGATAAACAACAACAATAACAATAAAAAAAATCAGGGGCTAGAGATTTAGCTTAGTGGTTTCAGCGCCTGCCTCAAAAGCAACAAGGTCCCAAGTTCAATCACCGGTACCAAAAAAAAAATCAGAAAAAGTAAAACAAACGATATATCAACAGATAAAGAAGGCAATGATAGTAAATAATCAACAGCAATATCTCTCAATGTTAAGGACCTCAACTCTCTAATGAAAAGACATGGACTGGCAGAGTGGATAACAAAACAAAATCCAATAATCTGTTGCATTCACAAAACTCATTTAATCCAAAAAGATACTCATATATACTAAAAATTAAACAATGGAAAACAACATTTCATGCACCAGAAACTTGAAAACAAGCAGGAGTAGCAATTCTACTATCAGCCATGGTAAACTTCAAGTTAAAACAGATTAAAAGAGACAAAGAATGTCACTACATAAAGGAACAATCCAACAAGAAGAGAGAACATTGATAAACATATATGCACCAAGTATTGGGGGATATAACTTCATAAAATAAAAATAAACATGATAAAGATAAACATGAACACAATCACAGTAGGGAATTTTAAAATCTTACTTTGACAAAGAGACAGATAACTGAAAAAAAAAAACCCAGGGCTGGGGATTTAGCTCAGTGTTTCTGGCTCCTGCCTTGCAAGCGCAAGGTCCCAAGTTTGATCCCTGGTACCAAAAAAAAAAAAAGCCAATGAAAAAATAACAGAGTTGAACCCCCTGCCTTGAACATATGGACTTAATAGATATACAAAGAGTTTTCCACCCCTCTACAACACAGTATATATTCTTTTCAGCAACACATAGTACTTTTCCCAAAATAGATCATATATTAGTCCAAAAAGCTTGCTTAAGTAAAGATGTAAGATCTGAAATCAACCCATGCATGCTATCTGACCACTGTGCAATGAAAATAGAAATAAATGACAGAAGAAATTTTGGAAAAGGCAAAAGCTCCTGGAAAATTATTAACATTCTCCTAAACAACCAATAGATCATAGAAGAAATCAAAGAAGAACTTTAAAAATTTCTTCAAGTTAATAACAGTGACTATACAACTTAAAAAAACCTGTGGGATACATAGAAAGCAGTTCCAAAAGGAAAATTCATTGCAAGCAATGCTTACATTAGGAAAACAGAGCAAGACCAAATAAATTATTTTAAGAGAAATCTTAAGATATTTGAGAAACAACAACAAACCAGACCCAAACTGAAATTAAATAGGAAAATTATAAAGATGAGAGCGGAAATCAATAAAATTGAAACTAAAAAACTGTAAAAAAAAAAAAAAAAAAATCAATGAAATAAAGGCCTAGTTCTTTGAAATAATAAATAAAACAGACAAGCCCTTATCAAGACTCACTATGAAAAAGAGAGAAGAGTCATATCAATACAATTAGAAATGACAAAGGTGAAATCACAACAGACACTGTCAAAATCCATAAGATAGTAATTACTTCAAAAATTGTATTTCAATAAATTGGCAAAGTTTGAAAAAATTGGAGATTCCTAGATACATGCAAACTAGTAAAACTAACCAAACAAGACATAAATATATCTCATAATCCAGTCACAAGCAATGAAATTGACACAGTAATAAAGAATCTACAAACTAAAAACGCCCAGGACACGATGGATTCACAGCTGAACTCTACAAAAACTTCGTTCTATCACCAATATTCCTCAAGGTGTTCAAAGAAAATAAAAGGGACAGAGTGCTCAAAAATTCATTTATAGAAGCCAGTGTCACTCTGATTCCCAAATTGGATAAAAGACCCAACTCAAAAAAGGAACTACAGGCCAATCTCTTTAATGAACACAGATGCAAAAATCCTCAAGAAGATATTAGCAAATAGAATACAACACATTATCAAAAAGATAATAAACCAAGATCATGTAAGCTTCATTAAATGGATGCAAGGATGGTTCAAAATACTTAGGTCTATAAATGTGATACATCACAGAAACAGGAACAAGGTCAAAAATCACATGATCATATCAATAGACAAAGACAAGGCTTTCAACCCTTCATGGTAAAAACTCTGAAAAACAAAACAAAACAGGTATAGAAGGACCATACCCCCACCAACACACAGGAGGTGAGCTGCTCTCAGCACACAAGAGAGGCTTCCAGGCCGCCTCACCACCCCACCTAGCACAGAGGAAGTGAGCTGCTCCCAGCACACAAGAGGAGGCTTCTGGGCCACCATACTACCCCCACCAGTTCACAGGAGGAGAGCCGCTCCTAGTGCACAAGAGGAGGGTTCCAGGCCACTGTACCACCCCCGCCAGCACACAGGAGGGGAGCCGTGCAGGTGCCAAGAGCACAACCCCGCTCCCCATCGAGATGGGAAGACACGTAAACAAGTCTCAAAATTAGACTTCCAGATCACCTACAGCAACCCCAAAGGGAAATGAGATGGAAAAATCTGATACTCAACCACCTGGACTCTCTGAACTGGCAACAAAAGAGGATCTGGGAAAAATGAAATCAGAAACAATTACTCAAATAACAGCAAAGATTTTGCTCATGGTGCAAGACATGATTAATAAATCTAGAGAGGACACAGATTAAAAAAATAGAGGATCTGAGGAACATGATGGAATCCCAACGTAGGAAACAAATGGATTCCATAAAACAAATACAAACAGATTTCCAAGAGAAAAAAACTCCATCAAAAGTCTGGGCAGCAGAATGAACCAATGTGAGGATAGAATTTCAGATATAGAAGATAAGATTACAATTAGTGAGGAGGAAAAGAAAAATTGCTTTAAAATTGTAAGGGAACACGAGAAATCAATCCAGCAGCTGCTAGATGATGCAAAGAAGAATAACATAAGACTGATTGGAGTCAAGGAAGAAAGAGGAGAGAGTGCAGATGACATAAAAAAACTGTTCACAGAAGTGATGGCAGAAAACTTCCCAAGCAGGGGAAAAGAACTTGACATACAGATAAGTGAGGCATACAGGACTCCAGCTAGCCTTAATCAAAAAAAATCTACACACAGGCATATAATAGTTAGGATTCCAGAAATCCAGCAGAAGAACAAAATTCTACAAGCAGTGAGAGAAAAGAAACAAATCACATACAAAGGAAAGCCCATCAGAATCACAACAGACTTCTCAATACAAATCCTCAAGGCAAGAAGAACTTGGAGTGATGTATTTCAAGCCCTAAAGGAAAACAGCCTCCAACCCAGATTGATGGACCCTGCAAAACTATCTTTCAAAATTGATGGAGAAATAAGATACTTTCATGATAAAGAGCAACTCAGGAATGTCATGAATACCAAACCGGCACTCCAAAAAATTTTAGACAATACCCTGGGAAAAGACAATGAGGATCACAACCCCAGGAAACCCAGCAGAATGAATCCATTGGGCGTGACAAATTAAACACAGAGGGGGAGAATCCAACAAAAAGAAAAAATCATAACAAGACTTTTAAAACTTGTCAATTCATCTCCCTAATGAGTGTATAATTCAATCTTATTATTGTACTGATTAGCATTTTTCTGATTCTGGAGTTGCACACCATTCCTTGTGCTGTACTGGCTATTTATCATCTTCTTATGTCTACATTATAATTGGGTTGTCTATTAATGAGCTCTAAGAATTCTTTACATATTCTGGTCATAGGTTATATGCATTGTAAATATGGTCTCTTTAAGGACTACTTTTCATTTTAATGATGTCATTTAAAGTTCTAAATAGTGGAGTTGTGCCGAAGATGCCAGATCACCCTGTTGCAGGCAGGCAGGTCTGCCCACGCCCTACCAAGGTCCCGAGTGGCACAGAAGACGCCGAATTACCCTGCTGCAGACAGGCAGCCACCAGGTTCCACACTACAAAGACACAGAGGACACCAGACCACCAGATCATGGTACTGAGTCCCGCTGCTCCCAGCCCAGATGTAGGGGCTTCTGAGGTGCCATCCCACTGCTCCTGGTCCAGAGGAAGGGGCTTCCCGGCCACCATCCCTCCCGCTGCTCCCAGCCCAGAGGAAAGGGCTTTTGGGCCACCTTCTGTCCTGTTGCTCCTGGCCCAGAGGAAGGGGGTCCGGGCCACCATCCCTCCCACCACTACTGGCTCAGAGGAAGGGGCTTCTGAGCTGCCATTCCACTGCTCCTGGTCCAGAGGAAGGGGCTTCCCAGCCACCATCCCTCCCGCTGGCTCCTAGCCCACAGGAAAGGGCTTTTGGGCCACCATTCCTACTGCTGCTCCCAGCCCCTGTCCCACCTCTCCCAGCTCAGAGGAGGTAATCTGTGCAGGTGCTAACAGTCACCCGCCCCAGTTGAAATAAGAAAACACGTAAATAAGTCTCAAAACCAGACTTCCAGATCACCTACAGCAACCCCAAAGGGAAATGAGATGGAACACTCTGATACTCAATCACCTGGACCCACTGAACTGGCAACAAAAGGGGATCTGGAAAAAGGGAAATCAGAAATAATTTCTCAGATAACAGGAGAAATTGTGCCCCTACTGCAAGACATGATTAATAAATCTAGAGAGGAGCTCAGGAACATGATGGAATCGCAACATAAGAAACAAATGGAATCCATAAAACAGGTGCAAGTAGATTTCCAAGAGATGAAAAACTCCACTGAAAGTCTACACAGCAGAATGAGCCAATGTGAGGACAGAGTTTCAGATACAGAAGATAAGATTGCAATTAGTGACCAGGAAAAGAAAAATTGCTTCAAAATTATAAGGGAACATGAGAAATTAATCCAGCAGCTGCTAGATGATGCAAAGAAGAATAACATAAGACTGATTGGGCTCAATGAAGAAACAGGACAGAGTGGAGATGACATAAAAAATTTCTTCACAGAAATAATGGCAGAAAACTTTCCAAGCAGGGGAAAAGAGCTTGATATACAGATAAGTGAGGCATATAGGACTCCAAAGAGCCTTGATCAAAAAAAATCTACACATAGCCATATAATTGTTAAGATTCCAGAAACACAACAGAAGAACAAAGTTCTCCAATAAGTCAGAGAAAAGAAACAAATCACATACAAAGGAAAGCCCATCAGAATCACAGCAGACTTCTCAACACAAACCCTCAAGGCAAGAAGAGCATGGAGTGACATATTCCAAGCCCTAAAAGAAAACAGCCTCCAACCCATATTGATGTACCCTGCAAAACTATGTTTCAAAATGGAGGGAGAAATAAGATACTTTCATGACAAAGAGCACCTGAGGAACATCATCAAAACCAAACCAGCACTCCAAAGAATTTTACACAGTATCCCAGGAACAGACATTGAGGATCACAACCACAGGAAACAAAGCAGAATGAACCCATCTGGCATGACAAGAAATTAAACGAAAAGGGGGAGAACCTAACAAAAAGAAAAAGTCATGGCAATGATAAGTCCACAGATTTCAGTTATAACCATCAATGTTAAGGGTCTCAATTCACCAATCAAAACAAATAGACTGGCAGAATGGGTCAAGAAGCAAAATCCAACAATATGCTGCATACAAGAAACACACTTAATTCAAAAGGAAACTCATACACTGAGAGTTAAACAGTACTCCATGCAACAGGAACCTGAAAAAAAGCAGGAGTAGCTATCCTCTTTGCAGATCAAGTAGATTTCAAACCAACACTGATTAAGAGAGATGAAGAAGGACACTACATCCTTGTAAAGGGAAGAATCCAAGAGGAAGAGATGACAATCATAAATATCTACGCACCAAACACTAGTGCTCCCAACTATATAAAACAAATACTAACAGACATGAAAAGTCATATATGCACTAATACAATTGTAGTGGGGGACCTCAATACCCCACTGTCACAAACTGACACATCAACTAGACAAAAAATAAGTAATGAAATACTAGAACTCAATCAAACTCTTGAACAAATGAACTTAACAGATGTTGACAGAGTCTTCCACCCCACAAAATCAGAATACACATTCATCTCAGCTGCACATGGGTCATTCTCCAAAACAGAACACATTCTGAACAACCCAATATCAACCAATGAAATTGAAAATGTAATTAAAAACTTATCAACTAAGAAAAGCCCAGGCCCTGATGGCTTCACTGCTGAATTCTACAAGACATTTAGAGAGGAACTGTTGCCACTACTCTTTAAACTCTTCAGTGAAATTGAAAGGGAAGCAATACTCCCAAATTCATTCCTGGAAGCAAGCATCACCTTGATCCCCAAAGCAGAGAAAGACCCAACCGAAAAGTAGAACTATAGGCCAATCTCACTAACGAACATAGATGCAAAAATCCTTAATAAGATAATGGCAAACACAATGCAGAAAATCATCAAGAAGATCATACACCCTGATCAAGTGGGATTCATCCCAGGGATACAGGGATGGTTCAATATACGAAAATCAATCAATGTAATACACTATATCAATAGAGCCAAGGACAAAAACCATATGATTATCTCCATAGACGCAGAAAAAGCATTTGACAAAATCCAACATGCATTTATGATAAAAACCCTACAAAACATTGGAATAGATGATCTCTACCTCAAACTGATAAAAGCCATCTATGAAAAACCAACAGCCAATATCATACTAAGTGGTCAAAAACTGAAATCCTTCACACTAAAATCAGGAACAAGACAAGGATGTCCACTATCACCACTCTTGTTCAATACAGTTCTGGAAACATTAGCCATGGCAATTAGACAAGAGAAAGAAATAAAAGGAATAAAGATAGGTAATGAAGAAGTCAAATTGTCATTATTTGGAGATGACATGATACTCTATATAGAAGACCCCAAGAACTCCACCAAAAGTCTTCTAGACTTAATAACCAAATTCAGTCGAGTAGCTAGTTACAAGGTCAACACACAAAAATCAATAGCTTTCCTCTACGCCAATGACAGACTCACTGAGAGAGAAATAGGGCAAATAATTCCTTTCACAATAGCATCCAAAAAACTGAAATACCTAGGAATCGTCCCAACAAAAGAAATCAAAGACCTCTTCTCTGAAAACTATGGCACTCTGAAAAGAGAGATTGAAGATGCTATCAGAAAATGGACAGACATCCCCTGCTCCTGGGTAGGAAGGATTAATATAGTGAACATGGTCATACTTCCAAAACTGCTATATAGATTTAATGCAATTCCAAGTGACATCCCAGGAGCATACTTCATGGACCTTGAGAAAACAATCTAAAAATTCATTTGGAACAAGGAGAGACCCAGAATAACAAAAGCAATTCTAGGTAACAAAGACATGGCAGGGGGTATCACAATCCCCAACCTGCAACTATACTACAAAGCTACCATGATAAAAACAGCATGGTACTGGCAAAGAAACAGACCTGAGGACCAGTGGAATAGATTAGAAGATGCAGAAACAACGCCAGACACACTCAGCCATCTCATCTTTGATAAAGGAGCCAAACACCCTCACTGGAGGAAAGATAGCCTCTTGAATAAATGGTGCTGGAAAAATTGGGGTTCAACTTACCAAAGATTAAAACTAAACCTGTATCTCTCACCATGCACTAAACTAAAATAAAAATGGATTAAAGATCTAAATATTAAAATAGAAACCCTGAACCAGTTGGAACAGAGGTTAGGTAGAACCCTTGAAGACATTGGTGTAGGAAAAGATTTTATGAGCAAAACCTTGGTTGCCCATGAACTAGCACAAACAATCAACAAGTGGGATCTCTTCTTATTGAAAGGCTTCTGCACAGCAAGAGAAACCACCAGCAGTGTGAAGAGACAACCCACAATGTGGGGAAAATTCTTCACCTGATCTTCCTCAGACAAAGGTCTACTATCTCGAATCTATAAAGAACTTAAAAAGATCAGACCTCCCAAATTTAAAGACCCAGTCTAAAAATGGGCATCTGAAATGAACAGACATTTCTCAGACAAAGAAGTAGAAATAGCAAATAAATAGATGAAAAAATGTTCAACATCACTGGTCATTCAAGAGATGCAAATGAAAACAATGCTGAGATTCCACTTCACTCCAGAAAGAATGGCTGCTATCATGAAATCAACCAATAACAAATGCTGGCGGGGCTGTGGGGAAAGAGGAACCCTTTTCCACTGCTGGTGGGAGTGTAGACTGATGCAAGCACTGTGGAAATCAGTATGGAGATACCTCAAAGAACTAGGACTGGAAGTCCCATTTGACCCAGCTATTCCACTGCTGGGTATATTCCCCAAAGAATTAAAAGAATCATACCAAAGTGATATATGTGCACCTATGTTCATAGCAGCGCAGTTTGTAATAGGTAAAACTTGGTAACAGCCCAAATGCCCATCACCTGGAGACTGGATATAGAAAATGTGGTTTTTTTAGAAAATGGAGTACTACTCAGCTATCAAAAATGAGAAATTAGAGACATTTATAGCTAAGTGGATGCACACTGAGGTGATATTCTTAAGTGAAATAAATAGGACACACATGTATAAATACTGAATAGTTTCTCTGGTGTGAGAAACTGAGAGTGTAAATAAGGAGTAAATGTATAATAGGTAATGTGAAATAGGAAGAAAAGGGGCAAAGGGGAAGGAAATGGGAGGGCTAGGGGAAAGGATAGAAGGGAATGGGATTAATATGAGAAAATGGAAAAATAGGAACAAAATCTTTGTAAATAGGGAGGAATGGAGGGGTTGAAGGGAGGGCTGGGCAAAGGTGAAAAAGAAGAACCAAGAGAGGCTATGTAAAGGTGCAAATTTCCAATGATGAATGTCATTATATTGTATACCTAAAATGTACCAATGATTAAAATGAATAATCGATAATGTAAAATAGGAAGAAAAGGTCCAAAGGGGTAGGGGTAGTGGGAGGGGCAGAGGAAAGGAAAGAAGGGAAAGGAAAAATGATGAGAAATGGAAAAACTGGAAATAAAGTCTTTGTAAATAGGGAAGGGTGGAGGGTGTGAAGGAAGGGCTAGGAATGGGGAAAAAATAACCAAGATGCATCATGTAAAGGTACGATTCCCAATGAGAAATGTAATTGTGTTGCATACCTACAATGTACCAATAAAAGAATTTAATAAAAAAAAAGAGAAATGCAAAGAGAAAGAAGGAAAGTTAACTCAAAAAAATAAATAAATAAAGTTCTAAATTTTGATGGTCTCATTTATCAATTTTTTTCTTTTATACATCATGCTTTTTGTATCCTAGGTAGTTCTTGCCTACCCTGAATTCATAAATATTTTCCCTTATAATTTCTTCTTAAAGTTTTATACTTTTAGGCTTTCTTATTTAGGTTCATAGATCCCTTCAAGTTATTTTCATGTATGGAAAAAAAGGCTTGAGGTTAATTTTTTATATACGGATACCAGGTGTTCTAGTGCCATTTGCTGAAAACACTATCTGTTCCTCGGCTCTTGAAGTGAGTGTATAATCTATAAAATGGTAATGTTAAATAATCTTTCAAAACTCAGTGGACAATATATGTGTGGTTCTATTTCTAGATTCTCTGTTTTATTCCAATGATCTATATGTCTTTTCTCACAGCAATACTGCCTTGATTACAGTAGCTTTAGAAGAAGTCTTAAAATTGGGTACTAAACGTCTTCCAACACTGCTTTTGTTTTTGTTTTAACTTTTCTAGGTCCTTTGTACTCCTACATAACTTTTAAATTTCAATATCCAATTCCTCATTTATAGCAAGTATACACAGACCTGAATTTTTATATATACCTTGTGTTTTCTACTCCTGCTAAATTCAAGTACAAGTTCTAGGGGCTCCTAGAGATTTCTTAGTATTTTCTCTGTAGATGATCATTTCATCTATATATAAAGATCTTGCTTCTACCTTGCCAATCCTACCCTAATTGTGTCATTTTATTGCCAGACTATTTTGGTGGGACCTAAGTTTCAAAGTTTAATGGACAGATAAAGAGTTAGCATATCTGCCCTTGTTCCCTACCTTAAGGAGAAAGCATTGTATCTTCTCCATTCATGTAAGGTATTCTCGCTGAAAGTATGGAGTACATGTCTTTAATCTCTTGAGAAGGTTCTCTTGTACTTCTAGTCTCCTGATAGCTTTTACCATGAACAGCTGTAGAATTTAATCCAATACTTTTTCTCCAACTAGTGACAGGATCATATGGCTTTTTCCTTTCCTCTGTTAAAATGATGACTTTTGGGGGTGGATCTTCCAATGCTGAACCAACACTGCCATCCCTATAACAAAACCACTTTCTACATCCTGTCAGATCTGACTTCTAATAGTTTATTTTGTTAAACAAATTTCTATCTATGTTCATACTTTTTTCCTCTATTATCTTTATCCAATATTAGGATTAGCACAATGTTGATTTCCTAAAATGAGGGGAGAAGTGTTCCTTTTTTCTGCTTTAATTATTTGATATCATTTATCAGTTAAAATGTATATGAGCCTGCTGTTGTCATATAGGTAGGTTTTCATGCTAGGAATATACTTTCTTTAATAGGTGCTATTCAAATTTTATATTTCCTCCAGAGTTAGTTTCATTAATTTGTCTTCCAAGGTACTTCTTAGAAATTGTCAAATTTATTTCAGAAAAGATTTTTATAATATGCTTTCTATATCCTTTTAAATTCTGTAAAATCTGTGTAATATCTCCTAGATTTTGGTATTTTAATTTTTAAAATGTATAATTGATATTGTGTAACAGGAAGAAAAGGTCTAAAGGATCAGGGGAAGTGGGAGGGGTAGGGGAAAGGAAAGAAGGGAAAAGAAAAAAAAATGAGAAAAGGAAAAAAATGGAAACAAAGTCTTTGCAAATAGGGAAGGGTGGAGGGGGTGAAGGGAGGGCAGGGGAAGGGGAACAAAATAAGAGCCAAGATCTCATGTAATGGTACAAGATCCCAATGATGAATGTATTTTATACCTATTACTTACCAATAAATTTAATTGGAATAAAAAACAATAAGAAGGACCATACCTGAATAGGATAAAGGCTATTTATGGCAAACCAATGGCTGGTATCATATTAAATGTGGAAAACCTAAAAGCACTCCCCCTAAAATAAGATTTAAGACAAGGATGTCCACTATCACCTCTTCTATTCAACACAGCACTTGAAACATTAGCCAGAGCAATTAGGCAAGAGAAGGAAATAAAAGGGATACATATAGGAAAGAAAGAACTCAAATTGTCATTATTTGCAGATGACATGATACTCTACATAGAAAACTCAAAGAATTCTTAGAATTAATAACCAAATTCAGCAATGTAACAAATACAAGATCAACACACAAAAATCATAAGCATTTGTGTATACCAACGTTGAACAGGATGAGAAGGAAATTATGAAAACAATACCACATAGTCACTTCAGGCAAAATGAAATACCTAGTAGTTAACCTAAGCAAGGAAGTGAAAGACCTCAATGAAGAAAGCTACAGTAGTACTCTGAAGAAGGAGATTAAAGAAGACTTCAGTAAATGGAAAGATGTTTCCTGCTCCTGGATAGGCAGAATCAATATTGTCAAAATGGCCATACTTCCAAAACTATTATACAAATTCAATGCAGTCCCAATCAAAATACCAACAGCATACTTTACAGATCTAGAGAAAAAAAATCTTGATATCCATATGGAACCAGAAGAGACCCCAATAACAAAAGTAATTTTGAGCAATAAGAGCAAAGCAGGTGGCACAGCAATAAAAGAGTTTAAGCTATACTACAAAGAAATAGTGATAAAAATGGCATGGTACTGGAAACAAACAGATAGATGGATCAATGAACAGAACTGAGGATACAGAAACACCCCCAGACATATTCAAATACTTATTTGATCTTTTACAAAGGAGCCAAAAATATATGTTGGAGGAAAGACTGTCTCTTCAACAAGTGGTGTTGGGAAAACTGGTTATCTCTATAGAAGAATGAAACTGGACCCTTAAAAATCAAAATGGATCAAAGATCTAAACATTAAAATAGAAACATTAAACCAAGTGGAAGATAAAATAGGTAAAACACTTGAAGATATAGGTTTCAAAACCTCAGCTGTACAAGAAATAGCAGCAAGAATCAATATATGGGATCATATCAGGCTAAAAAGCTTCTGTACAGCAAAAGTATCAATAAGTAGAGTGAAGAGACAACATACAGAATGTGAAAAAAATTTGCCAGCTACTCTTCAGACAGAGGACTAATATCTAGAACATACAAATAACTCAAAACAAAAAAACTAAACTACCTAAAAGTAAAGACCCAGTAAAATATGGGCTAGAGAAATGAACAGCACTTCACAGAGGAAGAAATACAAATGGCCAAGAAATATACAAAAACCCATTCAATATCTCTGGCCATTAGAGAAATGCAAATTAAAGCAAAGCTAAGATTCCATCTTACTTCAGAAAGAATGCCAATCATTAAGATATCAAACAATAACAAATGCCAGCATGGCTGTGGTGAAAAAGGAACCCTCTTACATTGTCAGTGGGAATGTAAACTAGTACAACCATTATGGAAATCACTACGGAGATTTCTCAAAGAAATGAAATTAGAAATTCCATATGGCCCTGCTAACTCCCTGCTAAGTATCCTCCCCAAAGAGCTTAAGTCATCATATTACAGTACTACTTGCATACCTATTGTGTTGTTTATAGCAGCACAATTCATGATAGCTAAATCTTGGAAGAAGCCTGTATATTATGATTGGATAAACAAAATGTGGTATCTATATATAATGGAATACTAATCAGCTATAACGAATGACAAATTTGAGGCATTTGTAGGAAAATGGATGCAACTTAAAAATATAACGCTAAGTGAAATAAATCAAACACAATCTTAAAAACTGTATGATATCTCTAATTTGAGTAAGGCAAAGTACAAAGAAAGAATGAGAAAAGATGGATAGAAAGGTACAAGGGGATGGATCTCTTGCAATAGGGAAATGGACCAAGGAAACAAGGAGAGAGGTGAGAGGTAGAGAAAGGGAAATGAGAGGAATAAAGATGTGTCATGTACAGGATCCTAATAACGCCAATCAATGTAAACATTATAGGCCGTAACATATCCTAAGACAGTATCAACAAATATGAAATAGGTGATAGGGGCACCTGAGGAGGAGGAAGAAAGGGGAGGGAAAAGGGAAGGGGATTAGAAAATAAAAAGAAGCTGTATTATGTATATATAACCATTCCTCAAAATGACTGTAAACTGTAAACACTGCAAACATGTACTAAATAAATAAAACCAATCTGAAAAAATTGTGCAAAGTGATACCTCTGCTGAGAGCCATGCAGAAGCTGCAAACCCCCTTGCCTGTGATGGTTTTTGGACCTGTGGAGATCACCGGACCTGATGTGCTGCTCACCGCTGAGACCCAGGAACAAGCAGGCCCTAAGGATGCCAAACCACAAACACGGCTTACCCTGATATAGCTGCTACAGTTTCCAAAGAGAGAAGGGGGAAATGTGGGAGACTCCCCCATTGATTATGCCCAAATCAGGCTCTGAGCAGAGCAGGCTGTAAAGAGTTAACCCCACAATTGGCTTGTTTTGAGAAGTGAGTCCAACCAAAGTCTATGTGACTATATAATATGGTAGCTGAGGTCAATGGCTCACACTCAAATTCCATTCCCAAAATTAAGAATGCTTTGTCTCTTCTCTTACATGCCTTGCCTGTGTCAGCAATGTATCTCTAGCAATCATACATAGCCCTCTCACCCTAACCTAACTATGATGTCATCAATAAATATCAATGGCTGGGCTAGCCAGGGTCTTTTGCTGCTTGCTCAGCACTGGCCATCCTGGCTCCCCATTTCTCTCTTTAATGCTGTCTTTAAGTTTTCTTCCTGCTTTGCATCGTAGTACTGAACAGGTCAGAATCCACTGCAGGGGTCTCTTATAGTATACTACTAATTTTTTCCCTCCAGTTAATCCAACTAACAGATTTATCTTTCTAAGATCAATCCTACCAAACTGCCCTATTGGCCAAATAAATTTTCTCTCTAATCTACCTATATTTTTATAAATCATTTTCTTAATTATTTGCTTGAATACACTTATTCTTATAACTGGAATTTGCTCCTCATTCTCTGCCCTAAATGTCCATCTAGCACAATCTCACCCATTCCTCACAACCTTTGAAGCCATGCCTGATCCCACCAACCAGAATGATCTCTCTCTCCTTTAAACCTTTCATATCCCTTTGTACATTTCTTGAGGTACTTTACCTGTTACTTTATGTATGTTTTAAATTCCATTATAGTATTTTCTTGGCATCCACATAGCATTCAGCATAGTGCTTCACAGTAAATCACCAAGAGTACACAAGAATAATTCACTCATGTGTGTAGATCTACAATAATAAATGAAAGATGACTACATCAGTCAGAGTCCAACAGAGAGGGAGGGAGGGGGAAGGGAGGGAGGGAGAGAGAGGGAGAGGGAGAGGGAGGGAGGGGGGGGGAGAGAGAGAGAGAGAGAGAGAGAGAGAGAGAGAGAGAGAGAGAGAGAGAGAGAACACTAAGAATTTAAAGAAAGGTACAGATAACTGATTACATAACTGACATAACTGAGATGTCAAAGAGAACCCAATAAGGTGGATCAGCAATACCAGAAGACAGTTATTTTAGACTGAAGGGACAAGGGAGTATACCAGATAACATGTATCAAGTAACTTGGTAGAAAGAGGCTAGGTAGAGCATGTGATGAGCAACAGCAGAGAATTGACCTACGCAGAGAAAGAGGGGCCACCCAGGAGTCATCCCTTCCTCTCATCTTCCAATTTCTTCAGTGTCTTCTCTTGGTCAAATGCAAGAAACACCCAGCTAATGGAGGCATGGGCATCTGAGCCTATTAAGCTTTCTTAAAATGCCATGCCTGCTAGGGGCAAAGAATCTACATGAAAGCAAGTAGGCCTAATATCAGTATAATTACTTTAACTGCACATTATCATTTTTAAAAATATAAAATAGAATTTAAAGAAGGAACAAAAAGAGAAGGGAAGAGAAGGGAAGGGAAGGGAAGGGAAGGGAAAGGAAGGGAAGGGAAGGGAAGGGAGAAAGAGCAACAGCGAGAGTGAGAGATCTACTAGCCAAAGTAAAATGTTCAAAAATCAGCAAGAGACAAATTCCAATAAATTATTTTTTTCACTTAGTAACTAAATCAACAAATACTTGAATTCCCATATGCTCTAGATTTCAAGTAAAGAAACAGACAATCAGATATCATCCCTACCTTCATGATGGTTAGTAATTAGCGAAGGCTTTCTTGAATGAATTGACAACCTTAAAAAATTGATGGCTTTCAGTATCACCATATAAAAAATTAACAACTGAGGGTTTTCATCTCTAATTGAAATTTCCTTTTCTTTTGATTCTCTTAGATACAAATCTGGAAACTGACAGAAACAACTTTATACTGTATTCCACATGAAACTGAGGAGGAGGAAGGTGTCCAGTTTTAAGCAACAGAATATATTCCTAAGAGCAGGGGTATCAAGAGAATCCATGTGTATAAATCACACTTAATACATACTATATAAATTATTCATCAATCAGAAATTGTCACATTTTTACATGAAATCTAGTGACAATCCTGAGCAAAAATAAGGTCATAGTGCCAGATTTAAATATAAAGCAAATGTACTTTGCGTAAGTTTATGAAATAGGTTAAAGGTATTATCAGAGAAAGGAATCAGGACTCATATCATCATCATCCATTTATGTGCTCCTTTCATAAAGGAAGTGAAAATAAAAGCCTAGATAAAAAAGCAACACAATTATGTAAAAAAAACTAGCGAGCTTCATGCTCCTTAAAAACACAAAAGTCTTTAAAAATTGTTTGATTATCTCAATAAGAAAATCACAAATTTTACTAAAACATAGCTTGTCTCTTTCAAAGAAAGTTGAAGATTACAAAAAAACCACCAAAACCAAAAACAAAAAATAGGAATACATGTTCCTACTATGCAGAAGGTTCAAATGAATATTATGGCATACTTATTAAAAATACACATTTCTTGTGACCCAGAATTTCACTTAAAAATTTAGATATGATAGAAAACAGGCCCTAGGTATGTTTCTCAGTCCCACAAAAGAAATAAAAAAATTAAAGATATATTCAAACAAAGAAAAATACTTACCAAGAGTCATGGTAATATCAAATTACTAAAACCAACCTAAACACTTTTCAATAGAATAACAATTAAATAAAAGATAATTCAGACATATAATGTAATATCATACAATCAGTAAAATGAGAACACTATTTGAAATAATCTATGAAATATTATATTAAGTGAAAAATGCAAGGGAAACAACACTGTGCATAACATGTGTATATGCTTTTGCAAACATGAAATATTCTGAGAAGGATATTTAACCCATTGACAATATTCATTGGGTTCCAGAAGGTAAGAAACTGAATAGGTAAAGGAGAATATATATCTTTGAATATTGTGAATTTTTAACCAGGTGAGTATGCTGTTTATTAAATAAAGAAATAAAATTGATAACAGCATCAGTAACAGCAAAATCCTCTAAATCTTTGCCTATAGCAAAATTGGCAGGAAACTGATTGCTAAACTAAGTTAATTTTTTCTTTCTCTTTAAGACAGAGAAATTTTCAAAGGAAAGATTCCAATTAGCCCTGATCTACATACTATTGCCTGAAGTGTTGTTACAATTATAGACTTACTAAGTTTTAAAATTCTTGCAGAATGTTGCCACATAAACATATGTAGTTGCACAAAGGAGAAATAAATACTGAAGACCAGTTATATTCTTTACTCTTTTTTGCCATTGGTAAACTCAAATTACACACACACACACACACACACACACACACCCCTACCAATAGTCCTGACAGCAAAATTAAGAGACAGATATTATACTTTCCAGATTTCATTTAAGGTTAAACTTGCCCATAGCCTGCACATGGTTAGGTAAATTAATATATGTATTTGCCAACTTTTTGTTCATTTTTTTTTTGGTACCGGGGATCGAACTCGGGACCCTGCACTTGCAAGGCAAGCGGCAGATGTTCATGTTTTTGATCATCTTTTAGTTATTCATTTTAGGATCCATGAGGAAGCAGAGTGGTGATTATTAGCCAAACAAGGTTCCTCTCAACCCATAATATTTCGTTACTATGCGAATGTAAAGATTAAGATAATTAAAGAATTTTTTTAAACGTCTATTAATCAGTCATCAAATGGCCAGCATTAATGAATATCAGCTCCATGACTACTGAAGAGAATATACATGAAATGACTTTACTCAGAAGATAGTTGATATTCAGAGTTAGAAGACAAACACCAAATCCTAGAGAGAGAATAGTTAGAACGGTGCTGCTCATGCTACCTGTAAACTATCACACTTGGTAGACCTGGGAAGAGGCTTGAACAGTTAGCCCCATCCTTGATTTGATCCCTGCTTCAGACATCACCCCTTGCAAATGGATAGTGAATCCCTACAATGATGACATAGTAAAACAAATTTAATCTAAATATACAGTTATCCCGATTCTGGCTGCAACATCTTAAATATTATATTAAATAAAGAGAGAGGATGGAGAATAAGAGTCAAACAAAACCCAAAGATGGGCTTTTATAAGTATTTTTTCCCAAATATTAAGAAACCAGGAGATTGCTGATGCAATTTTCTAGTGTCCAGATCATATATTAGCTGTAGAGCACATGCAGAAATAAACCCAAGGATCAAAAATGGTTTGGAAGCTGTAGATATCAATGTATATTTAGCTTCTATGTCTCTGAAATCAAAACTAGGAATCATAAAATTAGAGGTCCTAATTAGAGTCAGTATTCCAAATCTGTTAAAGTTCTCATGATTAGGCATTTATCAGTGATGATCAATCAATCATCTGGTGACAAAAATGAGACTATAATGCTACTGTGAACACACTGGATGAGTTCAATTATGTATTTCTTTGGTCAAGTACTTATCATTCATGGTCAATTACAGAAAAGCAGACATTCCTATTGCATTTGCTAAAAAAAAAAAAAAAAAATGGGGGATTTTTTAATACTGCTTTGAACCATTTTGTATTCTGCCAGTTGTTTTATGTTAACATTTTAATGCCATTACTTCCTGATCATAAAGAACTAGAGGGACCAGAAATTAATGTAGAAAAGACTGGATTAAAAGAAAGGTAGGCAAGAAATGGGGTAACTGTGGCACAGCAAAACTTATAGTAAATACATAAACAAAAATTAAATTGAGAAGAATATTAAAAAACAATATATGTCATAGTCTCTGTCCACAAGAAGCTTACATGTAGCTGGATGAAAGATACATGAATAGAGAATTAATGATACAAAATAGTAAATGAAAAGAGGAAAAAGTTATTGAACAAGACAGCAAGACATTGCTGTGACTACGAAGTACAGAAAAATTGAAAAGATTTTGGAATGAGACAGCTTACTAGTTTTTAATCAAAAGCTTTAAAAATAAGTTTAAATTATGAAAATCTTTAGATGATCTATAAAAGAAATATATTTCTAACTAAGGACTCTTAACTCAGAATAGAAATCGCATCTTAACTGAATATATGTTTCTGATAATGACTTGCTGTGGAATATTAGCCAAGATTTCTAACATCTCTGGATCTCAATTCCTTCATTGGTAAATAAGACATTTAAAGTTTTCTACATATTTATTATTCTGATACTGAGTACTTTTTTTTCCTCTAAAAATGGATGTAACATGAGAATTTCAAAAACAAAACAAAAGCAAATACATTCCTGAACTGTGGCAAAAGACATTTGGCAGTGGCATAATAACTTCAGTATATTTACAAAGACAAGACTTCTTAATTATGGGGTTTATTTTTCATACAAGCTGAAATGATTATTTTACTTTGTAGTATAGAGTATGCATATCATTAATAAAAGGAGGAAAAAGCCTGGAGGCATACTGCTAGAAGGTAATGCACAATTATACAAAAACTATGTATCAAAATATAGTATTTATTGTCTGAATTGCATAAAACTTCAAATAAATCTGTTTTAGATATTTTTGCATTGTTAGGGGATCTTTGAAGGGGGTAGGTTTTATCTTGAATATTAACTTGGAGTTGCTCTGCTTTTGTTATATAACGAACATGAAGTATTTTTCCAAGTAGAAAATGACTTATATTACAAAATTCAAAGAGCTATATAACAAATATAGGTGCTGCAAAGCCCCACAGTATCAGTGTACTCCACCAACCCAGGATATCCATTCATTAGAGTAGTGTCATCACACACATGGATGGTAGTGATGCATTGGCTCCTGGCAGATGTATCACTGTTACAGGTCAGACCAGTCCAATATTTTAAAAACTGACAATAAATAGTGACTTCATTCATTAGAAATTTCATTTCCTATCACAGTCTGGAATGAATTCTTCTAAACATTCTGAGTGAGTTCAGCTTCTATCTTTAAAATGTTTAACTGGTCAACTAATCAACTGTTTGAATTGCTATGACTATATGGGCTTTCTTCAATTTTATATTCTCACTTCTTATCCAGCCATCTTAGGGTTCAACAAAAAGAAAATTAGTGATAATGTTTTCAATTTAATTAGTATATTACATGCACTGTAATTATTAGTGGGAAATGTTATATTAATGAATGTAAAAGTTAGCAGTAAATTACGTTGTAGCCATTATCAATTTCCTCAGCTACTGCTCCTTAAGATAACCTTCTCCCTATGGTCCTTCCTGTAATTTTTCTTTGCCTGATAAACATGATGATTAAATAGCACACAGAGCAAACCTCTGATACTTTTTAAATTAAATCCATGCCCAGCCTAAGGGCTGAGTCTGATTTCAACTAAATGTGTCAGTTAATCAGATAAAAAATTATCAGTAACTCAAAGAAACAGCAGCCTTAGGCTTCATCAGCACCAAGGAAAGCTGAACAAAATAAGACATTCAGACACTATCACATTATGTGTAAAGGTTACTGATAAGCTTATAACTCAAAAGATCTGCTTACCACTCTAACAATGTCTCCAAAGAAATGTACATTCAACATTCATATTATCCTTAAAATTTTAAAGAAAAAAATGCAAATAGAAGGCTAAGAATATTTTACTCTTACACACATATAAAAATGCATAGGTGCATACATACATGCCGATATAAACAAACTCACATGAAGACAGTAAACTATACAATAGATTTAGGAAGTACAATTCTTAAAACTACATTTTCGGTAGGTTTTATTGAAAAAGAACTTAAATAATAGCAATTACACTCTCATTAGAATACTTCAACAAATCATACAAAGTAAACCAAGTTTTTAGTGGTTTTATAAGGGAAGATTCATATGAATTCAAGATCGTTTATTCACAGTTCTACAAAATTCCTAAAATGAACTCTGCAATTTAATCATTCAAAAAAATCTGGGCTAGGATAAAACTATAGCAAGACCCTAACTTAATTAAGAAGATCACTTTAACCTATAACAATAAGAACTAACAGTCATTTGTAATATAACCAGTTAAAATAATGCATATTATCAAGAGCCTGATTATTTTAATAAGAGGATTCAAAAGTGCCTACAATTCTAGACAGATAGGCTGGAAAAGCCTTAAACTTTCAGAGTACATTACGATTTTTCAAAGCATTCTCAGATTCCTAATTAAGATTGCTTTAACTGTAGAAAAAGGCTATCTCACAAACTGATATATCAGTAACAACTGCAAAAAAGAAACTAAATCTGAAAAGAATAGAAAATTATGTTTCAAAGACATAATGGGCAATAGCTATGAAAAATCCATTTGTAAAGTGGAACAGAAATCCCAAGCCCTCTAAAAGGAAATTTCAAATTAATACCCCATTATCTTATTTCTTCTCTTGTACTGTGATCAGATAACTTTTTCAATTGCAAAAAGATTTGCATTTCTTTTCACCAAGTATAACTTTTCAGTAAGAACCATAACAGGAGGAGAACTGGGCTAATTTTACATAAATATAAGTCGCTAAATATCAGGCACCCATACAAATTTTAAAAATAAAACAATTTTTAATTTACAATAAATTTAAGAATATAAGATTATTTTATCTTAAACTTTTGATTCTCAATACATCAAAAACTTAATACAGACCATCTGAAATCAATGCTTTACTTTTTTTTTTTCTTCTGGTACTGGGGATCAAACTGAGGACCTTGCTCTGCCTAGGCAGGCACAGTGTCACTGAGCCACATCCCTAGCCCTGAAATCAATGCTTTACCCATGAACTATCTGAAATGCAGAGGAAGTGGTATTCTTTCCTAACTGCTACCAGAAGCAATGTATACCTTTTAGGAAATGCTTTCGATGATGGAAATCCACTAAAGACTAGCCTTGGTTAAAACTCAGTTAGTGCTTCTTCAAGACATCTACACATTTGCATTGACCAGAATAACTAAAAAATTGTTTTGGGGTTATAGAATGAAAATAAAACTGATAACCAAGTAGTGACTTGATCTAGTTGCCTCTAGTAATCCCCAGGGTTTTTTGGTCTCCTCTATTATGAGGTTTAATTATTTAAACTTGCTCCTTTTGACCCCTCTATGTCTCATATTAACAGGCAGAACATGTCTTTAACCCTCCACAACTTCAAGTCTATAACAGAGTATTAATAGTCTGTTTATAGAAAAAGCACAATGATTTGTCAGTATTACAAATTCTAAATTCTAGCCACTGCAGGGGCTGAAGCAAGAGGATGCCATGTTAGTGGTCAGGCTAGGCAAGTTAGCAAGACTCAGTCTCAAAATAAAATTAGAAAAGGCTGGGTATGTAGTTCAGGGTTAGAGAGCTAGCCAAGCATATGTAAGGAGCAAGGATTAATCACCAACATTGTAAAACAAAACAGTCTAACTGAAAAAACAAAGGAGATAATTTTGAAATTTACTACAAAAAAACCTGCTAAAAGCCTTTCAATGAGATTTCTATAATTATAATACTAGATATATTCTCTAAAATTAACTGAATGGCAAATAAGTCATTTATTAAAATGTATGTTATTGGATTATAAATAAAATTTACTTTTCAAATATATCTTCTCAAATATTTGCTAAGGTTGAATGTCTTCTCCAAAACTCATGCTAAAATTTAGTTGCCAATTTAACTACAAGATTGAGCAGTTAAGGGGTGCTTAGGTCACGAGGGCTTCATGCATTAAGGCCATTTATGACATGGGTTAGTTATTGTGAGAATGGGTTGCTTTAAAAGTGAGTGTGGTTTCCCTAGCTGTCTCTTGCTTGTTAATTATCGCTTTTTCATACACTGTCTTCACCTATGACGTCCTCTGTGTTATATCTGCAAGAAAGCCATCCACACCATACAAAGGCACCTTGGTACTGGACTAACCATCCTCCAAAATTGGGAGAAAAAAAATTCCTTTTCTTTAGGATTTACCCAGTCTCAAGTATTCTATTTTAGCAACAGAAAAGAGATGAAAACAATAGTGTAAATATTACTCTTTTTAAAAAGTACTCTAGAGGGGTAGGGGAAAGGAAAAAAGGGAAAAGGAAAAATATGAGAAAAGGAAAAAAAGGAAACAAAGTCTTTGTAAACAGGGAAGAGTAGAGGGGGTGAATGGAGGGCAGGGGAACGGGGAAAAATTAAGAACCAAGATCCGTCATGTAAAGGTACAAAATCCCAACGATGTATGTAACTGTATTGTATACCTAAAATGTACCAATAAAATTAATGAAAAAAAAGTACTCTAACAATAACTTTAGCACATAATGATTTAAGAAAATCAATACTACATATCAAGCTTTAAAAGAATAAAAGGAAAAAAGAAAAAGGATGAAAAACAAAAAGAGAAAATGATAAAAATGAATCTTAACAATTTTCTGATATTATAATAATATTCCAGTTTTTCCTCTGGGGTGGGTATAAGGGACAAGACTTTATAACCATATTAGAAAAAAAAATCCTAATATCCAGAAGATGATTATTTACAGCTATATATATTTTGTGGATTTTCACTTTGAAAATTCAAACTTTATGCAACACTTGCATATAGAAAATTCTTTTAGGAAATCTTATGTGAGCATGAGTCCCATCAAAGACCTTATTGCAGATAGGTAAGTTAATTAGATATCTTGTAGGCAGTTAGACAGGCCTCCCTTAAGGCGCCATTCCTCAATGTGCCACCCCTCCAGGAGCCAACATAGCAAGGAGCTAACTTGGAGAACAACTGAGGCACATTCACTGGTTAGCATTATAAAAAGAGGCACCTTCCCCTAGAGACAGCAGTGATTGATATTCTAAATGGGAAATTCCTGGTGACTTGTCTTCCCATTTGATCCCCATTTAATCAATATTACCTGAGTAACTGTACTTGTAATCTTATTGGTTGGTCGTGGTGTTGTCCCACCTCATGCCCACCTTGAAAATTTCCATTGGGTCTTATAGTTTTGTTCCACTTTGTGCTGGTCTCACCACATGGCTTTGCTGAATAAAACACCTTTGAAAAGTGGGGTGAGCGGTAACCCACTTTCCAGTCCCCTTTCTGTCTCTCTTAGACAGAAGCTTTCTTTCTCAATAAATTTTTTCTACTCTTAACTTCTGTTGTTCCTAGAACTCATTCTTCAATTTTAGAGAACATGAACTCACATTTTGGATATCTAGTAGGTGTGGGAGTTACATCTCTTTCCCTTTTATCAATCTGATGACTCACAATCACAACTCAATTTGGAGGCTTTAAGCTCAGTGGGGGAGTACATGGTCAACATACAAGAGGACCTAGGTTCGATGTTCTGCACCATAAAAAATTACAATAAGATAAAACTAAATTTGCCATAAATTGGCTTCCTAAGATTTAATAAATTAATATTATCGGGGCCGGAGATTTAGCTCAGTGGTTCCACCGCCTGCCTCACAAGTGCAAGGTCTCGAGTTTGAACCCTGATACTAAAAAAAAAAATTATTGCACAATGATTAAGTACCATGAATATCTACAATAGAACTTTGTTTCTTTCACCACTGGGGATTGAGGACAGGTTCTTCACACTGAGCTAGCCCTTTTTCATTTTTTATTTTGAGACAAGTTTCACTAAGTTGCCCATGCTGGGCAATCCTCCTGCCTCGGCCTCCCAATTTCTCTTTTTTTTTTTTCTTTCTTAAATTCTTTCATTGGTACATTTTAGGTATACAATATGTTTACATTTATGATTGGGTGCTTGTACATGTACATGATGGATCTTGGTTCTTATTTTTTCCCCCATTACCTGTGCACCCTTCAACCCCACCACCCTTCCCTATTTACATAGACTTCATTTCCTTTTTTTTTCTTTCTCATAATTTTTCCTTTCCTTTCTTCCCTTTTCCCCTTCCCCTCCCATCACCCCTACCCCTTTGGACCTTTTCTTTCTATTTCAAATTATCAATTATTCATTTTAATCATTTTAACCCTTATTTACACTTTCACTTTCTCACACTAGAGAAACTATTCAGTATTTACACATGTGTGTCCTATTTATTTCACTTAAGAGTATGGCCTCAATATGCGTCCATTTAGCTATAAATGTCTCTAGTTTCTCATTCTTTATGGCTGAATAGTACTCCATTTTATTAAAAACCCACATCTTCTTTATCTAGTTTCCAGTTGATGGTCGGCTTCCCAATTTCTGAGATTAGAGGGCTGTGCCATCACAGCTGGCTTCATTTTTATTATTAAAATAATCAGTGTTCAAAATTTTTCTGAAAAGCAGTAAAGCACTCTAGACCCTTCTGATATGCATGTTATATAGAAAGTGAATACTCAGTAACATTTTAGATAACATGACCCCTTGTAGGAGTTTTTTCTCCTACTTTATTACTACTCTACTCTGGATCCTACATTATTTTCAAAAAATAAAATAAAAGAGGCAGGGTTAATTTTAAAGACTTGTGAACCAGTTTAGCTACTCTGGTATCAATTTGTACAATGTGTCCACTTGTTTCAGTGCTCCAGTAGCTTTCAGCTCTGTTACTTTGTAAACACTGTGCTTCCAAAGTTCTTGAGCACTGTCTCTTTCAGGACCTTCTGCACCCCACAACCACAATACTTAGATCTTAATGCTATGTTGGGTTCTATCTTATACTAATTATACAAAAACCAAGTATATTTGTGAGATTTTACATAGGATGCCTTTAAAATATGTAACATTTAATCCACAACTGATGGGCTCCAACTCCCAGGGCCTATCTATGAATCACATCATGTACTAATAAGATTAGAACATACATGATCCAATCTTCTCTTTTAGAGGTGACCTCTAAACATTGCTACACTGAGGTCAACACTTCAACACATATGCTTTTGGGGGACAGTTTATTCCCCAAACACCCGTCTTTTCCACCCACTACTAGATAACTGTTGAGTAACCAGGTAATAGAAGAGGAGAATATGGAATATATACTCTAGTTTTAAAAAAACAGTAATGATAGAATTGTAATATCATCATTTTGCAACTTCTATTAAAAAACAGATAAGCAATGATTAACAATAGGTGTGAACATCATTTAAAAAGAACATGCAATAATCAGTACATGTGTCATGATGGAAGACAATACATTTACCTACCTATGGAGGTATTCTTTAAAAGGAAAAAATCAAAACTGAATATGATCACATTTCTATGCTATCCAATACAATTTTTTTTTGTATTGATAAAAATCTTCTATTTTTGAGCCAGACACAGTGGCACATGCCTGTAATCTCAGCTACTTGGGAGGCTGAGGAAGGAAAATTGCTAGTTTGAGGCCACCTTGAGCTATACAGAGAGCTCAAGGTGAGACCCAGTTTCAAACAAGCAAACAAAAAGTGTTTCATCTACATTGTCCAATAGGTTAACTACTAGCCACCTATGGCTAAAGAACATCTGAAATGTAGCTAGTGAGAATAAAAAACTAATTGTCGAAGTTTACTTTTAATTAATTAGAATTTAAATTTACCTAACATGTGAGGCTAATGTCTACTACACTGGACAGCACATCTTTATATTAAAAAACCAAGATACAGGAACTCACACAGAACGAAGCAACAGATTGTAAAAGGCTATGGTGGATTTACATAGTCTGTCAGAAACTCTCTTGGACAAGTCAGTTTGATTATTCAAAAACAAAGAGGGAATGAGAATAAAAAAGATATACAAAAAGCGTATCAAGCATGTACAAAACAAAACTTATTTGGATCCTGATATAAATTTAAAATTTATAACAAAACAAAACAAAAAAGGAGGGCATTTATGAAACTTAGAAATGTGAATACTGATTGGATATGTAAGGATTAAGAAATTATTGTACATTGTTTTAATGTGTGATTGTAGACTTGCTATTATGTTAAAACAAAACTCTATCACATAATGATAGTCCCTGACATATGTGCGGGTGAAATATGTTTAGAGTTTGCTTCAAAATAATAATGGAAGGAGAAAAGTAGATGGACATACAAATAAAACAAGATGGGTTATGTCTTAATTGTAGCTACCTAATAGGTACTTAAAGGCCATTACGTTACATTCTTTTTAAAATGTTCATAAATTTTCCTTCCATAGGAATCAGGTCTTGCTATATTCCCCTGTCTGGCCTGGAGCTGCTGGGCTCAAGTAATCCTTCTGTCTCAGCCTCCCAAGTAGCTGGGATAAAAGATGCACATCACTATGCCCAACTTAAAAAGTTTGTAATTTTTCAAAAGGAAAATTTTTATTATAAACAGCAAAAAAGAAAATAAAGCAGGACTTTAGGATGGTGGATTTATTATTTTAGGCAAACTCTATCCCACCCAAAGCAATGATAACACTAGGCAAACTGTTAAAACAATTACCTCAGGGATCTGGAAACTGACCAAAAACATAATATTGGATTAACAAGTGGTAATACATAAGAAACTACTGGATCTTTGAAGTTTATGGCAGTCCTACCCAGGGCTGCTCCCATAATAAAGGTGTAGTAAGCTTGAAAACCAGAAGTTTCAATGGCAGGGTAGGCAGACTAGATTTGGAGTGGGACAAGGTACGACCCAGACCCAAGAGCATTGTCAGAAGTAACTGTGAGCTTCCTGACAAATAAACTGAGAAGACCAATGACTCAACTGGCCTGAGGCTGCAGTTCTAGCCAAGTAGTGATGAACTCACAGACCAGCCAGAAATTTAACAGGGAAATCCAGCAAATGTGACAACAGAGATTAAGCTGACAAGCTTCACACCTATACTTTAGACACCAGAAAGGTGTCTAAGGGTGTTGAGCTAGGAACATTTTTCCAGGTGACCATGAGCCTGTGCAGAAAAGACTTAGAACAAAGAAGGAAAACTTACTCTACTTGATTACTAATTTTTTTTTTCCAGTACTGGGGATTGAACTCAGGACCTCGCACTTGTAAGGCAGGCACGGTGCCATTGAGCTAAATCCCCAGCCCATAAATACTCTAAATTTACTATCAAACCACAACAATCAAGACTACTAGACATATGTAGCAAATGAGAGACCAGAGACAAACATTTACATTTTGGTCAAATTAATTTTTTTTTGAGATGGGCTCCCCACTATGTATTCCAGGCTGACTTCAAACTCCTGTCTCAGCCTCCCAAGTACATGGGACTAAAGGCATATAATACCATGCCAAGCTGGCCAAGTGATTTTTGACAAAGGTTCCAGACCAGGTCAGTGGAGAAAGAATAGCTTTTCAACAGAAAGTACTGACATAACTGGATGTCTATTTGCAAATTAATGTGAAGCCTAACCTTATACTATATCCAAAAAATAACTACAAAAATATCGTAGATTTAAAACTGTAAAACACTTAGAAGAAAACATTAGAAAAAGCTAAATGGCTGTGGCACAGAAACATCAATCTCAAAAGGAAGACCCATGAATGAAAAAAAAAAAAATAACAAATTAGACTTTGTCAAAATTTTTAAATTTTGTATTTTAAAAAAAGCACTATTAAGAAAATGAAAAGATGAACCATAGACTGAGAGAAAATACTTACAAGTATATTTTATAAAAGACTTATGTAGAGAGCTGAACATGATGGCATACATCTGTAATCCCAGCACTCTGGAGCTTAAGTATAAGAACTGAAATTTGTGCCCAGACTAGACAAGTTCACAAGACCCTGTCTCAAAATAAAGAATAAAAAGGACAGGGGATGTAGCTCAGTGCAGAGTTGCTAGGTTCAAACCTCAGTATTGTAAGAACAAACAAACAAACAAACAAAAAAACCCAAACAAAAAATGTGTATATTCAGACTGTCCCCACATTTAGACTGGTTCAACTATTTTTTTTATTTTATGACAGTGTAAAAGCAGTGTGTATTCAGTAGAAACCATTCTTCAAATTCCAAATTTGGATCTTTTCCCAGGTTAGTGATACAGTATACTATCTCTCATGACTGTTTGGCTGACTGGGCTCACTGTCATTGCCCAGTATAATGAGAAACACGAACCAGACACAGTTCTAAACACTTAGTAGGTTTAATTCCTGTCATTTAATTACAACAAGCCTCTAGTACAGGCACTACAATTATCTCAATTTTAAAGATGAGAAAACTTAGGCACAGAGAGATTAAATAATTTATCCAAGTCCATACAGCTAGTATATAGCAGATGGCAGGGAAGTAAATGGGGATTAGAAAGCACATGAAAAAAACAGGAATTCTTAGTGAAGGTGATTGAGATATTTGCATTGCAACCTGTTGTCTTATTAATGTTTAAATCACTACTACACAAAATAAGGACTAAATGTATAATAGGTAATGTGAAATGGAAGAAAAGGGGCAAAGGGGAAGAAAGTGGGAGGGCTAGGAGAAAGGATAGAAGGGAATGGGATTAATATGAGAAAATGGAAAAATAGGAACAAAATCTTTGTAAATAGGGAGGAATGGAGGGGTTGAAGGGAGGGCTGGGCAAGGGTGAAAAATAAGAACCAAGAGAGACTATGGAAAGGTGCAAATTTCCAATGATGAATGTCATTATATTGTATACCTAAAATGTACCAATGATTAGAATGAATAATCGATAATGCAAAATAGGAAGAAAAGGTCCAAAGGGGTAGGGGTGGTGAGAGGGGCAGGGGAAAGGAAAGAAGGGAAAGGAAAAATGATGAGAAATGGAAAAAATGGAAATAAATCACTACTACACAGTATGTATGTTAGAATGTTATTATATCAAAATAACTAAATGACCTTACTCTTTTTTTGCCAAGATAAGATCACTGCAAAGAGAAGTTTATTCTGATTCACTTCCTGCTCAATAAATTAGGATGGATTATCTTCAGATATAAACAATCTCTACCAGTTAACCTAATGTTCTCAATCATACATATCACAAGGAAGCCAGTTGTTCTTTTCAATTATCCTTTATTCTTCCACCAAATCACACACCTTCATCAGTTGCTAATTGGCCAGTTAAGACTTCTTTTCCAATATTTCACTTTCCCTGTGTCAAAGTCAAATACCTAAATAATCTGTTTGATACAATAACTGAGTTTATGATATACTGATATCTCATTTGATCCTTCTCACAACAAGCCCAATAAACTTGACAGCTTGCTATTCCTCACTATATCTGATATGGTGATGAGTATGGGATGAGTTAAAAACTCAGATTTCTGCTTCTTAATCCAGAGCCTTTCCTCCTGTAACCACTATTTCCCTCCGAACTGGTTTTGAATTTTAGGATACCATAAATTACTACCTAGCTAACATAATTATCAATTTTAAAAGAAAAAAAATCTACATTATGGAAAATAAAATTGTGGCACTATCAAAAATATAAAAATGATTAGGAAAGGAAATTATAATCACTAAAGTGGAACTAAGAAGTATGGTTAAGGGACTCAGACAATGTCATTCAGAAATAAAGAATCCTAAATTTTACTAAATTCCCTAATAATAATATGAGATTGATATTGCAACTTTGTACATAGCAATCTATAAAGTTACCTAGAAGCTTGTAATTTCAGGCAATTAATGTAGTAAATACACACAGAGTTATGTGTCTAGCATTTTTCCCTTGGAAAACACCTACCTATCATTCATGTGGTAACCACAATCATTTTTATAAAATGATCCTCTGGCAATAACTAATTGGTTTAATTGAGCACTCTAAACTAGGCAATAGTTTATTTTTGAAAAGTTGGAATTGGAATTGGCACTAAACAGTTCAATCCTAAGATAAAATGGACACTTCAACAAAGTGATATAAATTTGGAAAGTACAGAGCATTCATATTCTCTATCATGTGATCTGAGGATTTAAAAACAAAATAAGGGCTGGGGATTTAGCTCAGTGGTTCTGCCGCCTGCCTCACAAGTGTGAGGTCCCAAGTTCAATCCCTGGTACGAAACAAAACAACAACAACAACAACCCCCCCACACACACAAAAAAAGTTTCTTCAAAAAAAATAGAAAGGGTAAGTGAAGAGAAGCAGAGAAGAAATTTTAAAAGTGTCCCAATCCTAGGTCCCAGTTTCATAAAATTCCCTTTTGTCCTTAAAAAATAAATTTAAAATTACATGTACACTTACATATAGTTAATATATAAATACATACATATATACATATTCTCATATAATCTTAACTTACCTTGGTTTCTGTCACTTGTCACCAGTGACCCAACTGATACACTGCTCAAAGATGTATTATGCATATAAGAAATATTAACTAGAATGTTTGGCAAAATTTATTCTTTAAACTATTTCAGAGAAATGCTGTGTATCTTTCTCATGTTTAAATTTTTCTAGTTACTAAAACTACCTACCAAAGAGCAAATATTTGAACATATCTCCTCAACATAACATTAAGTAGAAAAAAACCAAAAAGGCCTGAGGTATATACTTAATACAATAAAATCTTTTTTTTTCCTGGAGCTGTATACAAATCTATTAAATGTTTTGTTTTGGGAGGATAAAGAACAAATCCCACACCTTCATGTACAGTTTTGTCTAAAAATGCACTTTTCTTTAAAGAATGTTAACAGGAGTTATCTACATTATATTTTCAAATATTTTATCTGAATTAAAAAAAAAAACTCTAATAGCTACTAAAAAGTAGCAAAGCCATTTTTGGCAAATAAAGTTTGAGACAAAACTATGAAAAATGCATAAATCCCAAAAGAAAAGCCTTTTATGCAGAAGGGGTACCCAATCTTAAAGACTCCAAAGGCTAAAAGAAGACTGAACAATTATTTCCTCACTTGGCCAAAATCTATTCCAGGCTCCGTAGTTCTTTTTCAACTATACCTCCATCCTTGGGTTAATTTGCACTTCACTTAATAGTAAAGTCTGGGATTCCTGTGGCTCTTTCTTACACTTCCTAAAGGGAAAAAGATAAAAGGGGGCGGGGCGGGGGGGGCAGCAAAGACAGACTGAATTATCAGTCATAAAGAGGTTTGTAGTACAGGAAATGAATGTGGGATATAACACACATAAGTGAACTACATCTCTGTAAAACAAAATTCCTTTAGGCTACTGCACCAAAAAAGGAACAATTATGAATTGCTATGTTTTTAAGCCATATGTGACCACAGAGAGCCACATAATGATAGCAATCTGTTGTGGCAACATTTCATTTTCTTTAGGTCCAGGATTATACAAAAGAATATTTTCTTGTAATAAATTCATGTGAGCTTCCTCATTCATGCTATTTTATTTAGAATTTCTGTTCTCCAAGATAGCCTCCTGAGACATGCATCTCATTTTCAGGAGGGTCCCTAAGAGACTTAAGCATACAGTATTTACTTCAGTACAATATCAACAACATATTGCAGAACATTTCATCTAAAATAATAATAGAAAATGTTGAGCCATCTTTCCATTTGGAAAAATGTATCTGGAAGAATGTGATGTCTAACGAAAACCACATTGCTTAAACACATTGTGCCATCTCAGCTTGCTTTGGGAATTTAAAGATATTTATATCTATATCTATATCTATACCTATATATATATGGAAAAATAAAGACTGATATATAGCACTAGGGAGGAGAAAGTTAAGACATGTTTACCTACAGTGCCTAGCACAGAGCAAACAGGAACACCATAAGGTCAATAGTAAAACTGTCATGGGAAAAATAACTTCCAACCTGTAAGATGACAGATTTGCCTAGTTCATGGTCTCATATCAAGGAATGAAGTCAAGAACCAAAGGAGGAAGCTAGGAGGGTTTTATTATAAACAAAGAAATGAAGAATAGCTCCTGGATTTACAGGAAGGATCCCAAGCGGGTGCCCACTGAGGCTCTTTGTCAGGAGTAATTTATACAGCAAAATCATGTGCACACAAGGTGGATCAGACTACAATCAACCTATAGGATTTCAAGTATAGTCACTTAATAAATATTGGTGTATGAAAGAACAAAGGCATTCCTGCAAAGGGTTGGGTCCAGATGTTCTGGTCACCTATCTATATGTCTGATGCCTATAATCTCAAATTGCGGTTTATCTCTAGGTAGGCTTGCAGGCCTGGCTATAGCACTCCATCTGGAGGCCTGGCTCTCTTCAGATTCAGCTCCAGCCACAATCTTTGTGTGTCTCATTTTCTGTGCTGACTTTCACGTGGGTCCAATCCCTCTCTGACTGCATACTAATTTCTAACTTAGCAGTCTATAATAAAATAACTAGATTTTAAGATTTAAAAATTGTCCTTCTACATAGTAGACTGTTACTGAAATTAGTGTACTAAACCAAATTCAACTACTTCCTCAGTGGCACTGCCAATTAATCATATACCCTGCCATGGTAAACATCAAATATGACATTGTATTATTCAAGTTTCTTCATAGACTAGTATGTATATGTGTACACATATATAAATCAATCTCTCTATTCATACATACACATATTTATATATACATATAAATATACATACATATACATACACATGTATACACACACACACACACACACACACACACACACACAGAAAGACATATTCTGGCCTATCAGAAGCCTTGACAGTCAGGTGCTCTGAAGCCAAAAGATTGATGTCCTAGCTCAAATGGTCAAGCAAAGAGTAGACAAATCCTCCCTTTCTGACACCTTTTAGTTAGGATCCCCCAAAATAGCATAGTGCCAACCCACACTGTGGAGGGCAATGTGCTTTATTCGGTTTACCTATTCAAATTCTAATCTTTCCTGAAAACACCCTCACAGACACACCCAGAACTAACATTTAGGTAATCTGGATGTCCAGATTATCTTGATGTAATCAGGTTGAGGTACAAAATGAAATATTATAGAAGACAATGAAGGAAGATTTACTTATTTTTTCAAATTTTTCATTCAGATGAGAATATCTACTATTTAACAATGAAAACTATATGACTAAGTGCTTATAGGTGAATTATAGAAGTTTTTTTCCCCTCTTTATTGGTTATAATTACCTACAGGAATAAGATTTCCTAAGATCCAGAAGTATTTTACTCTCTCAAAAGATTATTTCCAAATGGTCACCACTGACTGGTATCTTCAGATTTGAGAGCAGTATTAATAATCACTGAATTGTTTAATAAATGTATATGCGGATTTTATATGCACGGTATTATCTTATTTTCTCTTCACTATAACTTCACGAGGTATGCTCTTTTATTTTTAATTTTACAAACCAGAAACTGAGGCAAAGGGTTTAAGTAATTTCCAAGAGAAAATATACCTTGTACGTGTCATATACTACCAGGATTAGAACATTGCTAGGTAGCTCCAGAATCAGCTTTTAATTACAACACTACAACATCAGAGCAAAGGCACAGGAAGGATGAAATCCATTATTTTCTATTTTGGTTTACAACACAAAAAAGAAAACTTTACAAATACTCAGAGCCAAGTACGTACATTTTTTTTTTTTTTTTTTTTTTTTGAGATAAGGTCTGGCTCTGGTTAAGTCTCTCAGCTGCTTGCAATCCTTCTGCATCAGCCTCCAAGAATGTTAGGATTACAGCAGTGCAACACTTTGCCTGGCTTTATTCAAGTAACATTTAGGGCTATCTTTTACATGTAAAAAAATTGTTTTGTTTCCTAATACAGAAAAACCCCTATCTTTGAGCTATTTGCCTAAGAGTAGATTCATACGCATCCATCAACATTCTCTCATTCTGAATAAAAATGAAATACATGGGAGACAATTCTTGGTTAGAAAGTGAATCTACAATCACAAACAGAACTGGCTGGCTCATTTATTATTTCAAAGAACTGAATTAAACAGCATCAAGTAATGAGTGTGCTGTATGAAGTGTGTTGTGGGGAGCGGTGTCAGCCAAAGAAGCTCCATTTTAAGTTTACCCTCCGTTGTAAACAGTTAGGAGATTATGTTATAGGGAACCGTGCCCTTGCCAACTCCGATGCTTACCTTCAGAGGTTGCCTTAGAAACAAGAGGAATGTTCTGCAACCTCAAGAAACAAAGTAGCCCTTGAGGGCGGGGAATGTTCAGAAAACTAGTAAACAAGGAAGCAGGTGGGGTTTTTTTGTATAAAGGTCATGATTAATGACCTAACTCACTGAGTGTATAAAAGAGAGGTGTAAATAAACTTGCTTGCTCGGTCTTGGGAGCCCTCCCGACTCTCTCTTTGTCTTATTTTCTCAGTCCTCCTTTACCCCATTCAGGAACCTTTTGACTGGTGACGGCTGGTCCGTCACAGTGTGTATGCAAATTTCAAACCACAAAAGAACTATGGTTCATAGATCTATTTTATTTATTTATATTTCTGGAGATGGAAGCAGAACCCAGGGCCTTATCCATCTAAGTGTGTGTTCTATTGCTGAGCCACACCCTCTGCCCCACACAAATGTATCTTAAATGATAATTAGAGTCTCAAGTTAACCTCCTGAACTGGTAATATACTGGTATATATAATAACCTTCAAATGAAAAAGAATAAGGGGCAGTATTCAAAATCTCAGAAATAAAGCAATAAATAATAATTATAAACATGTAAAACTACAATACTTATTAACTCAAATACCTAACACTTGAGGAGAAACAGATTTTAATAGAAAGATGATGTAGAATGGGATATATGAAGGGTCATTTCAGGTATTTTTAGAAGTCTTAAAGGTTAGCTTTAGCTATTCTAGACTTTAATAGATTAAAGAATTCAACACTGATTAGCATGGAAACTTAGGATCATGATTCTCCATTAAACCTAATTTCGTTTCAAGACAATTCTGTTGCTGTCAAGAGCACATGGAGTGGTTTGGTACAGGAAGGGAATCAGAGGGTAGAGATTAGACTTAGAGGCTTTAGGAATGACAGGAGGAAAAGAACTGGACACCTAATTTGTGAACAGGGGAAAACAATGAGGTCATGCCATACAGAATTCATTTTTTTTTCTCCTGCTATTTTTTCTGAGTCTGAAATTAAAATGTGTTATTCTCTACTTATTCTGAAAACCTATTTTAAAATTAAAAGATTTCTATTCCAGCATAACATAACATAGCCTTCCAGGAAAGACTCTGAAGCCAATTGCTTCATTCAAATCACAACAGCACCATTTATTATCTATGTGACCTAGACCTAGTTACTTATCTTTCTGTGCTTCACTATCTATAAAAAAGAGATAAAACACTATTATAGGAATTATTCAAGGACCATGCTAATACATGAAAATAAATTAGAACAGCATATAGAACATATTTCCTCAAGAAATATTACCTGCAGTTATTATTATCATCACTATATGCTTTATGACTACTCCTTATCACCCATCATCTGAGATGTATTTTTAATGACTTCTAGAGAGCTATACATGAAAACAAGTTGTGCAACCCACAGTTTAATCTTCTGCACATATTATTTTGGAGTACTATACTCCAAAGTAACTAAACTAAAACAGTTATTTCTATTATTAATTGAAAACGAGTTGTATACCATTAGTCTACTTGTTTGACAAAATTGAAGAAAAAATATCTTAAAATCATTCAAGTGTTGATTATAAACACTTGGATCTTTAAAAATATTGGATGGCTGAATATTAACTTTTTCAATGAAATTTCTTCAATGAATATTTCAAACTAGTTTTCTGAGTTTCCTCCAAATCACTCCATTCAAATTTTATAGAAATTGAGACACAGGGGCTGGGGATTTAGCTCAGTGGTTCTGCTGCCTGCCTCGCAAGCGCAAGGACCCGAGTTCGATCCCCGATACCAAAAAGAAAAAAGAAATAAGAAATTGAGACACAACAAAACTTCAATTTCCAGTGACCACAAATTTCTCATTTCTACCATTCTTTACATCAAATTATAAATCAATCTAATCTATGAGCTCTTTTCCATAATTAACACAAAAGTGGCCTATGATCTCTAAAATTCACTTATGATTAATAAAACTTTTGACAACGATCAGTACAAAAAGAGCTATCTTCATCAGGAAAACATGTCTACAAAAGCTTACAAGTATCTTACTTAAGATCTTATCCCCTAAGATCAGGGGGAAAAAAGCTGTCATTCATAGCTGACATAATTGTGTATGTAGAAAAAACCAAACAGTTAACCAATATACTGTGAAAACTAATAAGTGGGCCGGGGATTTAGCTCAGTGGTTCTGCTGCCTGCTTGCAAGCACAAGGTCCCAAGTTCGATCCCCAGTAATAAAATAAATAAATAAATAAAACTAATACCCAGGTCACAATATACAAAATATTCAAAATTAAAATTGCATTTCTATTTGTTGCAACAAATAGTTTGATATTCTTGCACTATGGGCTGAACTGTTTCCCTCCAAAATTCATAATTAACATTTTAAGATTCAGTACCTCTGAATGTGACTACAGTATTTCTTAAATGCAGGGAGTACATTCCAAGATTCCCAGTAGATGTCTATCGAGTACAAGTTCTACTGAACCCTAAGTACTGTTTTTTCCTATACATACTTGTCTATGAAAAAGTTTAGTTTATAAATTAGGCACAGTAAGAAATTAGTAATAATGCCTATAACTTCTTTTAAAACAGTAACTAAAATAATACTCTGGTTTCTCTTCAGATCGTATAAATCTTTCTCCTTTTACTATAATAAAATATATGAATATATCCTCTCTTTCAATATCTTTTTCTTTCTTCCTTTCACTTAAAAGAAGCACATTAGAGCTTCTCTTTGGCATATACAAAAGGCCAGCACTTGGGCTTTGAGACATTATTAAGAAAAATGAAAGTTTTACTAACTAAACCAACTAAAAGCATCATCTAACAGGCAGGTAACATAACATGTACAGCATAGATACAAGGGACAAAGGGATGATTTGTGACTTGGCTGGGACAGATTTCTATGCTACTCAGAATAGCAGGCAATTTAAAACTTATTTTTTATTTCTGGAATTTTGCATTTCTTCCATTTCTTGACTGTGGTTAACTGAAACCATGGAAAGTGGAAAGGGCATAGGGATAAGAAGATAAAAGAAGAAAACTGTATTTGGAGGTAGGGCCTTTAAAGTAACAAGGTAAACTAAGGTTAGATGGGTGGGCCCTAAACCAACATGACTGCAGTCAGTATAAGAAATTATGATACAGATACACTTATAAGCACAAAGGAAAAGCAGGTAAAGTCGCAGAGAGAAGAGAAACTGCATATTAACTAAAAGGGGAGATCTCAGAATGAAACCAATTGTAAAGGAAACAAATTTGCTATGTAAGCTACCACGTTTGCAGTAATTGTTATAGTAGCCTGAGCAAATTAATACACAAGCATCAAAAAACACTCAGAAGAAATATGTGCATGAATTCTACATATTAAACTTCAAAACTTTATAGAGAGGGGGAAAAAAAGAAAGACCAAATAAATGTAAGGTAATACATCCATGGACTGAAGCCTCAGTAGTCTAATGATGTTGATTCTCAAATTCATCTACTAACTCAGAGAAATCTCAATTAAAAATCTCAGCAGATTATTTCTGTACTAATGGGCAGTTTGATTTTAAAAGAGCTTAGAATAGCCAGAACACTCGTTAAAAAGAACTAAGTTGGAGAACTCACACTATCAGATATCAGGACTTACTATCAAGCTATACTAATTTAAAAAGTGTTATAATGACAAAATAAAAAACAAACTGATGGGGGGAGAATAACTTATAAGTGGGTACTTGATTTATGAAAAAAATTAGAAGCCAGTACAGTAGGGTCTTTTCAGAACACAGTACTGAGACAAATGAATATCCTTATGGTGAAGAAAATGGATCTGTACCACTAGCTCACATCATACATGATTTCAGGTGCACGTCAAATGTGTAAGTAAATAATAACTTCTAAAACCCAGAATAGGAGAATCTCTTAAGCAAGATATAAAATGCCCTATCTAATTTCACAAAAAAACTGATAATTTCAATTATTTTTTACCGAAGTAGTAGATTACTTTTCTAAGAAGCCCTACAAATCAATATGAGACAACCAAGCAGAAAAATGGGCTTTTGGTTTGCCTACGTACTTCCTCAAAAGAACACCAAAATAGTAAACATAGAATAATTTTCAATCTCACCAGAGAAATGCACATTAAAATCACAATGCATAACATTATACCAGAATGACTAACATTTATTTACAAAAAGAAACCAACCTGGCAATGCTAAGTGCTGATAAGGATGTGGAGTATCTGAAATTCTCATACACTGGTGGCAAGAGTGTAAACTGCTATGTCTGTTTTGGTAAACTGCATAACAGAACTACCAGAGCTGGATATATGCATACCCTTTGACCCAACAATTTGACTCCTATATGTCTTCCTAACAGAAATGGGAATATACATCTGCATGAAGATATATACACAAATATTCATAAAAGCACTTTTTATAATAGCCTCCAACTAGAAAACATCAATAGAAACTAAATAAACATCAATAATATGACTATTGATATGGTATTCCACCAGGATACTGTGCTACAATAAAAGTTCACAAATTATTTCTACACACTAACACAGAAGTATATAATAGACATACAATCAAGCAAAAGAAACCATACATAATTCATAAATGTTACGATTCCAACTATATCAAGTTTAAGATCAGGCAAAAATAATCTGTGGTGCCAGAAGCCAGGACAACAATTGCCTTTTGGGTAAGGGAAGTGGTGTGGGTACAAGAGGATTTCTAAGGTGTTCTACTATATACAATTTTGAAGCCATAAACTCTACACAAAGTTTTTAAGTAAACATTTTCATGAAGTATTTGAGTGTAGACAAGAGCATCAAAGTGGAAAACCTGATATACAGGTACTTAGAAACAGAGCAAGTTATCTGTTACCTCTAGCTACTTGTTCACATACCACCCTCGAATTTCACTCGGGGCACCAGAGCCAGTGGCTTTCTCATTCTACTCACCAGGCTGCTCTACTTCTGGCCACGGGCCCTTTCTCAAACCCATCTCTGAGACTGAAATATCCTTCCTTTTGGCACCTACACAGATGCTGTCTGACTAGTAACACTTCTTACACTCAAGTCTCACTTCAAAATGGCTTTCCTAATCTTTGGCCAGTTTAAAGTCATTCTCATAGCCTCTTGTACTCTTCCTTTAAATCACTTGTCATAGTCGCAATCTTATGTTTCTGATGATTTATTTGATTAATGTTTGTAGACACAAACAACTAATTATATAATTAATTAGTACTTAACAAAGACATTTATTAATACTCTAAGCAGATGCTCATAGTAAATCTCTTTTTGCTAACCATTCAATTCCTAGCAATAAGCATAAGACCTGTCATATAAAAATGACTTAACAAGTATTTGTAAAATGAGAAGGAAATGTAATGCAATCAAACTATAAAAAACTCATAAAAGAAATACACACTAGTGAGCATTTCTTTCTGCTGCAATTTTTATTTTTGTTGTTGGGTGAGAGTGAATTTCCACCTCTTGGAAACTATTATTGATATCAAGATACATTATCTAGCAGAGTTAGAATCAGCTCTAAAGCATGCTTCTTTTTTTATAGAGCAAATTCACTTGCCCAAAGAAGATTACCCCTAATTTTTAAAAAAGAACCATATCCACAGTCAAAAGTTGAGAAAGCAATGTTCTATGATACGGCTAATTCACTAGTATTAAAAAAAGAAATCACCCCCTTTAATCAGTCTCTTGTTCCCTGGCGGTTGTACGAGACTATCAACTTTGACAACCTAAAAGCTGAAGCAACATTCACTAGAATGAAGAGAAATGGATTATTCAAAATCATAGTTAAAAATAATAAAATCAAGGCACAATGTCAATCTAAAATTATTTACTAAAAGTAGCAAATATTTAAAAGGCAATTACTAGGGCCAGAGATTTAGCTCCATGGCACCGCGCCTGCCTCGCAAGCGCAAGGTCCTGAGTTCGATCCCCGGTACCAAAAAAAAAAAGACAATTACTATTCAACTAACATTACCCAATACTATAAAAATAATGATTACAACAGTTTAGAAATACTACATATCACACAAAGTAATGAAAACAAACCAAAAAATCATTCTCAGTCTATTACTGAGCTGTGCTCTTCCTTGTTCAGTACTAGAAGAACTCCTATACAATATTAGTCACCCACAAACTTTTTTTTTTTGGTACCGAGGATCAAGCTTGGGACCTTGTGCTTGCAAGGCAGGCACGAGAACCACTGAGCTAAATCCCAGGCCACTAAACTCTTTACTTTTAATAGGTCAAATATCCAAGACTATTAACCACAGCACCATGCAAATTCATATTTTAATAGTACCTTCCTTTTACTAAGTACAAAATGTCCCTCAGTTTAGAAGTGAATAAAAAATGTATGCTCTTAATACTATTTCCAATCTTTCACTATAGCTCAGATGTTTATCAGCTCTCAAAGAGGCTTGCTGTGAAATTGCTCCAAATTTATAAAATGTTAAAAAATAACAAAAAAAATCTCAAGCTCAGGTCCCTTGTTTTCACAATAAGTTATAAGCTTACTAGGGTACTAGTTTCTCTCCTTCCTATTTCCTCTTCATTCTTTCATCCTTACCCCCAGTTTTAATTTAAATTGTTTGCCAGGCGTGGTGTTGCATCCCTGTAATCCAGCACTCGGGAGGATGAGGCAAGAGAACTGCCACAAGTTTAAGGTCAGCCTGGGTATCATAGTGAATTCAAGTGAGCCTGCCTCAAAAAGCCTAAATAAATAAAATCATTTCTTAGGATAAAAATAACAATTTTCTTATTCCTTCAATATCTTAAAAAATAGATTGTTGGAAAGATTATCACGTGGTTATTAAAGCATAAAGTAAGATTATCCAGGTCTTTTCCAGTCTTGCTATTACGGCTTATATATAGATGTCCTCTCAAAGCCACATGTACTCCTCGGTGGGACTTTTGGGAGCGAATGGATCATGGGTGATACTCCATTAGATAACTGAATGCCTTAGCCTAAGTGTGAGTGTGGCTGATGGACTTACTGAAGACCCAACCAGGATGTGGGTGCACTAACCAATAGGTATGTAGCATGGATGGAATAAAAAAAGGGAAAGAAGGAAGTCTCTCTGCTTCTTGCCTGCCCTGCTGTCAACTGTTTTTCCTGCTGTGCTCCTCTGTCATTCTACCTTGCCATGGAGTCAGCCAACTATGGATTGAAACCTCTACAACCGTGAGCCAAAATAAACCTCTCTTTCTTTAACTTGGGGGTGTCAGAAATTTTGTCCCAGCAATGAAAAAGTAGCTAAGACACCTGTCCTTCATCCCATCCCACATCTCCTCATTTCCCAGTAAGTACAGTTATGAAATGACTGCAAGTGGAAGGTACTTGTTTCAGTCTTGATAGGAATAAACCATTTTACACTGGAAGCAGACATAACATGATCCTTAATGATTCCTATACAACTCCCAGCCAACAAACACTTAATATATTGCATCTTTGACTGACACCCCTGCCAACCTGGGCCGTGCACAGCAACCTGTGAAGTTAGGAGGAGGACAGAGGACCTGCATGCCCTGCACCCCACTAACTCCAACGTCTCTATGGGCCCTACAACAACTGTGAGGGAGAGGAGGAGAGCAGCCAAACTACCAAATCCAAGCCAGCTCTGCTCCTGGATTCCACACAGCAGAGGTAACAACCAGAAGACCAACACCCAGGAGAAGTGTTTCACTCCAGGATTAAAGTATTACCCTACCACAAAGACTGGATAAGAGACAGCCATGGGAGACAAGCTTGGAGGCAATGAGAGCTAAACAGGGATCTCCTGGGAGGCCATAGGCCAGGAAGATCACAGGGCCTGTATTCTGCTAGTCGGTGTACACAAAGGTGGGAGCAGAAGGAGAAGGCATTTGTTCCACTAGTATGCTTAAGCTCTTGTACCACTGCTGATATTCAGCAGAAATTAGTGGTCTGAGTGACCACAGGTCAATATATGGGTAGTCTGAGTGTCTTCCTTAAATCATAGACCTCTTTGTTCTGGTAAGGGCAGTTCATGAGTGGTTCTCGAGGTTTCTCAATATGCAGCTGATATCGATGCCACTGTTATTACTGACTTTACTACTATAGTCAATGTAACACAGCACTGCTTTCAATTGGCTGTCAATATCTAGATTGCCTGGGGGTGATAGACAATAGCGTCGCTTCCTCCTAAAGCACTCCTAAAGCACTCGGCACTGAGTCAATGAAGCTGCAAATGCCTGCACAAAAAACAAACACACAAAAATAGAAGAAACAGGAAAAAACAAGGCATCAAAATGCCTCCAAAACCAATTCAGGGGTATCCAGGGGTAGGAAAACTTAAGCCACGCAACAGAAATCTCTGAAAGGGTATAAATCGAAACAAAACAGTTCAATAACATGGTTGACAAATTTAAAGAACGTACAATCAGATAATGAGCCTAGTGAAACAAATGATCAGCTAGTGTAGAGAAGACACTAATAAAAATCTAGTGGAGCTAAAGAAAGACATGCAAAACATGAATGCCTAGCATAAAAAAGAATAGAAATCCATAAAAAACTTTCAAACAGAAATCCAGGAAATTAAAAATATAACTGAAAGTATAGGTAGCAGAAGCAACCAACGTGAAGACAGTGTCAGATTTAGAGGACAGAGCTGTGGTCAATCATCAATTAATGAAACATACCTTAAAAACAACAAGAGAATATGAAAAACAGACACAAAAGCTGCTAGATGACTCAAAGAGAAATAATATAAAAGTAACTGGAATTAATGAAAATTCAGAAGGCAGTACAAAAGGTATAAAAAAACTCCTATTTACAGAAGTAATAGCAGAAAACTTTCGAGACATAGAAAAAGAACATACAGATAGGTGAGGAATGTAAAACCCTGAGTAATCATGATAAAAAAAAGGAAAAAACCCATGCCACACAATAATTAAAATAACAGAAATATAGTACAAGAAAAGAATCCTAAAGGTTGCCAGAGAAGAGCAACAAATCACCTATAAAGGAAAACCCATCAGAACTACAACAGACTTCTCAACTCACATCTTAAATGAAAGGACAGCATAGAATGAAATGCTTCACACTCTAAAACAACTTGAAACCCAGACTGTTATATCCTGCAAAACTGATGGAAAAACAGATACTTGCATGACCACCAAACTAACACTCCTAAAACTTCTCAAGAATATCCTAAGAGACAATGAAGCTAACAATGCCAAAAGGTCCAATAAAATGAATGTATCAGGCAGGGCTAGCAAGTATAAGAGAAAGGAAGCAAAAGGGCAACAGGAAAATAATACAATGACAGGAATGAGTCAGTACCTATCAATTATAACTATCAATGTAAATGGACTCAACTGGCTAATCAAAAGATACAGATTAGCAGAATGGATCAAGAAAAAAATCCAAATGAATGCTGTACACAAGAAACAAATATCAACAAAGAAATATCTGAGTTGAACCAAACCTTGCAATGAATGGACTTAATATATACAGAGTTCCACTCAACAACAGAATACAAATTTTTTTTGGTTGCACACAGTGTCTTCTTTGGTATACTAAAGTATGCCTAAAGAATCAAACTTCTACCATGCATATTCTTAGATCATAGTGCAATGAAACAAAATCAATAGCAAAAGAAACCACAAAAACTATGCAAATGTATGGCAATTAAACAACACAATCTTAAATACTCAATGGGTCAGGAGAAAATTAAGGAAGATTTAAGATAGTTCCTAGAACTAAAGGCCAGTACAATATATCAGAACTTATGGGATGCAATGAAAGTAGTTCTATGAGGGACATTTACAGCTATGAGTGCACACATCAGAAAAACAGGAACCCAAATAAATAAATTAATGATGCATCTTAAGATCTTAAAAAAACAAGAATAATCCAAATCCCTAGCTTGTAAAAGGAAAGAAATTATAAAGATCAGAGTAGAAATCAACAAAATGGAGACTAAAAAAACAATACAAAGAATGAACTGAAGAGCTGGTTCTATGAAAGAATAAATAAAATAGACAAACCCTTAGCCAATCTTACCCAAGAAAGGAAAGAAAAGATGCAATTAGAAATTTAAAAAATGAAATCACAATGGACACTGGCAAAATCCAGACAATTATTAGCAACTACTTCACAAATATATATGCCAATACTGGAAAAGTCAAAAGAAATGCAGAAACTCCTAGATACATATAAATTACCAAAACTGAATCAAGAAGACTTAAAAATCTTGAACAATCCAAGAGTAGACAATGAAATTCAAGTAAAACAAAACAAAACAAAACAAAAACTAAGAAAAGTCCAAAACCTGATGGATTGATTCACAACCGAATTCTACAAGATCTTTGGGGAAGATCTAACACCAAAACTCCTCAAACCAATGAAACTGAGATGGAAGGAGTATTTCCAAAATCATTCTCTGAAGCTAACATTATCTCATTCCAGAAGCAAAGGATGATCCAGTCAAAGAGAACTACAGGTCAATTTTGCTTATGAACATAGATGCAAAGTTCCTTAACAAGACAGTGGCAAGCAGAATGACAAATTATCAAAAAGATCATGCTCTATAACCAAGGAGACGTCATCCCAGGAATGCAAGGATGGCTCAACACATACAAATCAATAAATGTAATTCATTACATAAACACAGGCAATGATTAAAATCCCATGATCATCTCAACAGATTCAGAAAAAGCCTTTGAAAAAAATCCAACATCCATTCATGATTAAAAAAAAAAAAAACCCTGAGGAGAATACATATAGAAGGGCTTTATCTCAACATGATAAAAGCTATTTATGACCAAGCGACTGTCAACATATTAAATGGGGAAAAGCTGAAAGCCTTCCTTTTAAAATCAGGAACAAGACAAAGTTGTCCATTATCATCACTCCTGTTTAACACAGTTCTGGAAACATTAACCAGAGCAATCAGTCAAGAGAAAGAAATAAAGGGGATATGTGTAGAAAAGGACAAAATCAACATATCATTATTTGCGGATGATATGATCCTTTGCTTATAAGACCCAAAAAATTTCATCAAAAAACCCCTAGAATTGATAATCAAACTTAGCAGTGTAGCAGGATACAAAATTAAACACACAGCTAATCATCTTAAAGGAGTTGGCATATTTGAAAGTTCAGGCCTATCATTAATGAGACACATTTTCATTTTAGTTCTATCCTATTTCCCCAGAACAATGATTTCATCAGTGTGTGCCACAAGTATCATAATCACTCCTATAATGCTGAAAAGATCTTACGCCAGGAAGACAATGATTTGGTCTACCTTGCTCAAAGATTTCCCATTCTCTGTTTTGAAACTTATGATCTGAATAATGTTGAAACCATCAATGATCTGGTCACTGATAACTAACTATATTCTCACCTTCACCTTGCAAATGTTTTTAGTTGACTAACAAGGAGCTCAACATGATCCAAGTCAATTTAGTTTGATAGTCATTAGTTTTTCTTAGAATTACAATTGCTCTTAATGGAGCCTGGTATCAAGGAAAATGGGAATGTTGAGGCTGTTTTTAGAAAGTTATATGATTTAAATAATAATTCAACCTACCATCTCCTAGCAGTGTGGGTTATTTTACTGTATCCTTGTTCACATGTAGAGCAAACTCCCACTGACATTTATTTATTCATTAAACAATAACCAGGTTACTAGAAATAGGGCAAGGCATCATATCCATTCAAACCTATATATCTTCCAACACGGTGTTTCTGTTAGGAAAAAACTGCAGGCTAGGAGGTTTTAATATGGACTTTTTTTGTGAAAATTAGTTTTTATGGTACTGGAGATTAAGACAAAATTTTAATATTAAAAAAATGGTACTTAGCTTAACTAGGCAATATATGAATTTCTCCACTTATTCCTTCACTTTTTTCCATCTTTTATTGTTCATTCTCTTTTCACAAGATATTGTCCTTAATGTCATCATAAAAATCAATAATAATGATATGGAAAAAAGGCAGAAGTTCACATTTATATCACTTTCTATTATAAACTATGTCTCTTACTACACTTCTTTACCTTTTAGCATAGTGATATTCATGAATGTCAGAGTAGACCTCCTGTTAGCATTAGTGTTTAAGTTTGTCAGACATTCAATTAATTCACAAAACTGCTGATACAGAATCAATTTCTGATTTGTGTAACATTTCCTAGCAATCTTCATTATGTTTCAAATAAAAGATGAAAAGTACAGAAAGATTAACTGCTTATTACTTTTCTTCTATTTCCTGGTTTTAAAAAAAAAGGTTAGGCCGGGGATTTAGCTCAGTGGTTCCGCGCGCAAACTTAACTCGCAAGCGCAAGGACCCGAGTTCAATCCCCGGTACCAAAAACAAAACAAGACAAAAAAAAAAAAAGTTTAGTTTTTGTTATACATACACTTCAATAAAATTTTTAGGGACTGAGTTGATCTGAGTATTTGAAAGTAAGTGCAACTGTTTTTTTCTTCTTTTAAAGGAGTAGATATTTCCCTGAAAAGTTAACCACAAAACAAAATTATGAGCATATTTTTGTTTCTTCATTAAGAAGCTTCAGAAACACACATTATTATATTTAATAATTATTACATTTCTTGAAAAAGAGTAGAAAGCCATTCTGGTTTTAAGTCATACACAGGAGTGGCTATATTTTAAAACAGCTTTGAGTTTTCCTAGTCAGGGTAAAATGGACTATTCAGTGTGTCAAAGTTGCTTAATCCCAACCTCAACTCATCCAATTTAAGGTCACCCCACAACATTGCCAATAGAAGCTTAATTTTAATCATTTAGATGACAGATGTTCATAACTTGACTTTTATCTCTGTGACAAATGACCTAGAATTATTTTTCTTACCTTGCAAACTACAAAATCAATGACTAAACAATGCTCAGCATATGGAGAATAACATTGTTTTTGGAATGTCTGTATACACAAGATAATCGTAAATGCTACTTGCACTGTTCTATATTTATAATTAAGATATTGGGATGGGGATTTAGTGACACCATGCCTGTCTCCCAAACTCAAGGTAGTACAAAAAAAAAAAAATATATATATATATATATATATATATGATTATTATTGAGCAAATGATCAGGATAACTCTCAAAAGAAGATATACAAATGGGCATCAAGTATATGAGAAAATGTTTCACATCATTAATCATCAGGTAAATGCATATTAAAACCACAATGATGTATCATCTCACTCTAGTTAGCATGGCTATAATAAAAAGGATCAAAAGAATGCATGTTTCTAAAGATAGAAGGGAAGAGGGACTCTGCAGACTGTTGGTGAGAATGTAAATTGATGTAGCCATTAGGGAAAACAGCATGGGGGTTTCTCAGAAAACTAAAACTAAAACTAGAAGCCCAATAGGATCCAAGATTTCCACAACTAAGAATAGATCTAAAGGAAACAAAGTCAATGTCAGAGATATCTGTACTCCCAAGTTTACTGCAGCACTAATTACAATACCAAAGATATGCAAACAACTGAACTGCCCAACCACAGATGAAAGAATTTAAAAATGTAATAAACACACTATAGAATATTATTCAGCCATAAAAATGAATGAAATCTTGTCATCTGTGGCACAGAATTCAAAGATATGCCAAGTGAAATAGGGCAAACACAAAAAGACAAATACTTCATCTTCATGCTTATATATGGAAGCCAAAAAGGTTGTTTCATAGAAGTACAGAGTAGACTGGTGGTCACTAGAGGCTAAGAAGGGAGGAATGGTAATACAAGTTTGAATAATGGATGCCAAATTATAGTTACATAGGATGAATAAGGACTAATGTTGATAATGAAGAAGATCAACAGCAGATAAAGTGATTATAGTTGCAATATTTACAATGTATTTTATAAAGAACCAGAAAAGAGATTTGAAGTTTCTTATCACAAAGAATGATGTTTAAGGAGACGAAAATGAAAATTACCCTTACTTATTCTTTATACTTTGTACATATGTATCAAATTACCACCTTCAGTCCCATAAATATATATAATTACATGTAAATTAAAATAAATAAGATATGGCCATTATATCAGAACCAAGATGTCACAGAAATGTATATTTTACTTATTTATTTATTTACTTGGTACTGGGGATTGAACTCGGGACCTTGTGCTTATGAGGCAGGTGGTGGCACCTCTGAGCTAAATCCCCAGCCCAGAAAGGTATATTTTAAATTAAGCACTTATGATTAGAAAACTAAAGTTAGAAGATGGCTACATGAAGATGCATAATGGTATTCTATTGTTCTAAATGTAGAAATTTTCCTTAATCTGAAGTTAAAAAGAAAGAAAACAAATTAAGCATTAAATGAAACTCTATAGCAGAATCCCTATACTAATACTTCTCGTCACCATTCTGCTATTTGACAAATAATTTCCCACTTGGTGATTTGTTTTATACTGATGAATCTAAACCATAAGCAGTTCATTTCTCAACAATTAAAGGACACAAAATACTATCATTGGTTTTTAAAAAATATATACTTCAATCTCCTCTTCCTTAGTGATCATCCCAAATACTTAAAATTCTCTTCAAATAATGTTATCACTTCCCTCATGCTCAACCATTTGAAGTAAATCATCTTGCCTCTGAGATAACAAAAATATTATCAGAGGCAAGATGAGCACTTCATTTATTTTCTTATCTCTAAACATATCCATTCTTCTGTCCAGAGCTAGCCCACAACCTGTGTTCTTCAGGTCACCACTTCGGAAACTTTCTCTGGATCTTGTTTAATTTTTCCCTTCTAGACTCATGCTTTCAATACTTCAATTTATTTCTTTATTCAGTCTCTCTCATCTTACAAAACTCCTATTGACTAGCCATCTCTTCATCTTTATCGAAAGACTTCATTAAAAAAAAAACTATTCTCTCTTTTCTCTCTCAACTCTAACGGTAACACTATGCTAACTCACTGAATCCTCTCAGCATCTCTGTGAGGTAGGAAATTTTTATATCCACTGTACAGAAGAGAAAGCTGAGGCACAGAAATAAAGAACTTGTGTAAAGTCACATAGATAGCAAGTGGAAAATGGGCAACTAGATACCAAAGCCCAATTCTTTTCCTCTATGCAATGCCACCCCTGGGTAAGCCTACTTACTCACATTACTTTGATGCCCTTCACTATCAATTTATCCAGTCTCAATTTCTCCCTTTAACCATTATAATCTCCAATTTTGAGATACGCTAATAATCTCAATATACTCAAAAAAGTTAATCCTCATTTCTCCTATGACTTCTTAACATTACTACAAAATACAAATTATTCCCTTTCGTTCTTAAATTATAAATTTTCAGTAATTCTATCAGTTATAGAATGGGTCCTCCAAACTCCTTAGCAAGGCAAACAATGCTTTTCAAAACCTCCCAAATCTAACTTCTGCCTCTTCCCTCTTTCCTGCCTTATATATTATACATAGTATATAGATATATAGCTATATATAGTACAGTCAAAATAAACTGTGAGAAGTATGTATCTTGCTTTTTCACATCCACATGCTCCATATAAAATGTTCTCTCAGTCTGGAAAGTCATCCACCATCTCTTGATAAATCATTACTCATTTGTATTTCCCCAATTACTTATGTTGCCTTCCCCAGGTAAAAATTACTCTCTCTCCTCTCCTATATTCTCACAGCATTTGTTTAAAAAAAACCCTATATCATCATAATATAATATTGTACTGTCATTAGTAATCTAGTGTGAACTCCAAGAGATCTGAGTAATTCTTTTATTGGTATCTGTATCCTGTACCCAGAAAAGTCACTCAGAACACATTTGATGAATGGATGGTAGTTCTTTTAATATTCAAAATCAATATATGCTGGACACCAAGATAAATTAACACATCACAGGAGCTATCATAACTTTAATTAATCACTGTTTGCCTATGTAATCCCTAAAAAATATAGCAATGTATAGAAGATATTTTAATTTAAATATTAATGCAAATATAGATAATCTTTTTTTATAAAAGCTAGTGAACAAAGAACTCTACCCTATATATCCTTTGAGGAAATGATTGAATACATAGAGATAATAAAAGTAAGAGCAAGTTTTGTGTCCAGGCCACAAAACTTGAGCATGAGGAGCTATCAAATTATGAGTATTATAAAATATATCCATAAACCAGTGAAGACAGTCTCTAGAGTCCCAACTACATTAATTTCTACATATATAAAATATTTTGGCACTGGTATGACACAGTCATGGCTCTTACCAAATGGTTTATCAAATTAATTTCTAAGTTACAAAGACATCATATACATGCATATAAATGTGAGGTGACTGAAGCCTGTCTCATTTAACCTCAAGTGTGGGAAAGGCTTTGCTTATTTTTGCTTAGAGGAGTAAAGGTAAACTACATAAGCAGATCTTCATAGAAAAATTGAACTAGACAGCAATGTGATTTCCACTAAGTTTTAAATGGCTGTTTCCTTTGGAGGCATTTTCTCTTAATTCTACAGGACAAAAAAAAATGCATTAAGTTCAAAACGAGAGGCAATGAGAGGAATGCAAAGTTGCACAAAGAGTAATAATGATAACCCAGCAGTCTGGTGATTTAAGCTACAATGGGTTCAATTAAATTTGTCTATTTAAAAGCTGTTGAATATCTCATTGAGAGTTTTTTCATAACTTATATTAAACTCTTACTTTCAACATTCTCTGACTGAATTTAATGAGGTGAGTGGCCTGGAGTGATTCTGATCCTGAAGTCCCTGCCTTTCCTGTACTCTATGGGCTGACCTGAAATTCAGAGTTCAAAATAATTCAACATTTAATATATGTAATGAAAAATTACACCTGAGTCAGTCACCAGAACACAAAAGCAACATTAATATTGCTGTCGTAGACTAAACAAAACCAGGCGTCATCAGGCTTTAAAACTTTTACTGTTTTTCTAGTCTCAAACAGGAAAAGCATTTTAAAAATACAGGGCTCATTAAAGAAGCCTTTTCAACTACTGCTGGAATGCAGGGTTTTTGCCTTATAGATGGAATTCTAAGAAGAGATTAATGACCATTCTTATTTACACTTGTCAGTACTTTAGGATTTTATAATCTAAAGAGAACAGCTGACATTTGACATCACAAAGTTTGATGTTGCGAAGTTCAGACAATCCATCAACTTACTAACAAGTTCAAGACACAAAAAGAGAAATAAAACTGATTTGTCAAAGTAGAAAATTTATTGTGTACAGTTCACTTTTCTTTCTGCATCACCAAGTTTATATATTATCTTATTTTGTAACCATTGCTTAAAAATAAATTATAATTAAAAATAATCAAATATTAACCACAAAAATACGTGAACAAAAACAGATCTCTAGGAATGCTTTTTAAAAAATTTAGAGGTTGAAAAAGAGCTATTTACATACGTTTCTCCATTAACAAGGGAGCAGATAATAATGATGGCTTGTATGACAATATTGTCTTTGTTAGTTTTACCTCAACAGAAGTAAAGATTTCCTGATTACAAGTTTGTAATTTAAGTCAACTGAAAAGATTTCTGGGGAAAGGAAACAAAGAAGAGTCTGAGTACTGGCATTTAAGTGGACTGTGTTACCTAAGTTTACTCTTCACTGTGGGTCACTGTAAATAAGAGTGGCTCTGACTTCTACTGCCCATGCTAGGTCATGACCTGAACTCACTGCACTAATGTAAAAGAGAACGCTATTCTGGAATCCTGATTCACGCGCTCCTCCGCTGCACCTTCAGGATCCTAGAACCACACAAGGCCTACAATGAAGTGTTCCCTCATTGTCATGATTCTTAAACAGTTGCTTTTTTATTGTAATGAGCCAATTATAAGCCAGTCACTCAAGCAGTCATTAACAATAGATTTTTTAAACTGCATTTTTAATGAATTTTATTTTGGATAAAAGCCCTTAAAAGTACCTATGGCAAAGGGTAATCACACACTGAATTAACAGCAAAATCTGTTTAATAATGACTTGTCTTTTATTTACTACAACAAAATAAATTCAAATGAGAGTGCTAAAAAATTGACAGTGTCTGAGGAAAAAAGGTTGGGGGCTTGCGGGTGGGTGGGGTGGTGGTTTGCATCCTTCAGTGCGAAAAATTTAAATGAAAACATGTCTTTTTCTGGTGTTTCATCTTCTTGTTTTTCCCCAATTTTAAGGTACAAATATTACCTTATAAATATAAACCTTAACTACAGTTAGAAATGAGTAAGATTTACTAATATTTTATGTATAAACTATTAGTGATACTTAGTATAATTACTTAAGAAACTAAAATAAGAGAAAAGCAAATTTATTATAATCATTTTAAAGATGGAAATATTGCTGATACATTAAAAGTTATTTAAAACTTTTAAAAATAAAACTATACAGTATAAAATGTTCATTTATCTCAAAATATATTCTACATACAAATGTTTTGCTGAGGATAGAAAGTGATTTTAATGAAAAATGAAATAAACAGTTGTGAGCAGCAGATACATAAATGTATATTTAAGTTGACAGTTTATAGTTATGAGTCTGAATTTCAACAGAGTATATGAACCTAAGAACAATGAATTTCAACAAAGAACAAACTTATTGAGAACATACTTATGTTCATACGATTGAGTTACTTGATTAATCTGTTATTAAATCATAATTAAGAGTACTCTATCAAGTGTGATTTAATAAGTCATTAAGTAGGAATTTTTGAAGAGTTATATATGTCATATACTAGCTGGGTTTTAAAGTTTTTAATCCACTATAACTACCTATGTGATGAAAAAAATGTACCTACATAAATGTGTTTATATGTGTATAAAATACATACCTAGAACAAATGGCACTATATATTGATTTTGTTAAGAGAAATAACTTTTTTGAATGCTCAAGGTTTTAAAAACCTTGTATTTTCTTAAGAATGGGCTGACTGAAAGCACAAGGCCCTGCAGAAGGACTGTGCAGCCTCTAGTTAATTAATCTGCTGCCTGAATGACAGCATGCCTAGGGGCATAGTGCTGGCATCCCACACAGGGTCCAAACATGCTTTAAGCCTTGGATGCTACATTCTACACGCCAAGACTTTACTCAACAAATAGCAGCCAGGCTTTCAGAACCTTCCTTCTTCTGCCTGAGACAGTCCATTTAATTAACATAATCCTTCTTTATCCTAAAGTTTTAATAAATTTCAAGGCTGAGGCAAAATCAAAACAACTATGTCCCTGAATGCAGTAACTAGTTGCTTTACCTCTGCTCTTTTATGTAACCCAAGAAGCTTTTTTTTCAGTTTTTTTTTTTTTTTTTTTTTTTGGTACCTGGGATCGAACTCGGGTCCTTCTGCTTGCGAGGCAGGCGGCAGAACCACTGAGCTAAATACCCGGCCCAAGAAGCTTTTTTTTATAAGCTATAAAGAAAATGGAACAAAAAAAAGTACACCATGCTCAGAAATTTTCAATTATGCTATCTGGTTTATTAAAAAAAAATGTATACAATCCAATGTTTAAGAACTCAATTTAATGAACCTGGTGATTACCATTTCACAGGTTAATAACTTTTATATAATAAAAATAGAAATATACATGTATCTCAAAACACTCTGAAAATTAATACCTAATCTTGAGCAAAGTTAGGCTATTTCTTAGCAATAGAATACAAACGATACTCTCCTAATCCATTTTACTGCCAGAACAAAACATCTTTCAAATCAAGATAAAATCACTACATCATGAATGTTAATATCATCCTGAGAAAAATAATACCTTATGACTAGAAGAGACCATCCCTTTAGGGAGAAATGTTGTGTTAAAGTGGATTATTCTTATAGTAGTGTAATAGAATGACTCCTACCTAGTCTCAAATGGAAAATCAAAATCTGCATTTAAATGGAAATATTTTAAAACGGATAGCACAAAGGCCAAAACCATAAGGATTACCGATTTCCTTACAGTAAAAAAAATTCCAAATGCACCTTAGAACTTTTTGGGATGGCTTTGGCTTTAAGATTTTGTTTTTATGCTTGTCTCGTTTTCATGAAGAGCTTGCAGCATAATTTCACAGTTTTGTGATTAACACACAGTATTTGTGCCTGTTATATCAAATTTGCAAATTGGACCAAGAAACTGGGCTTCACAGTTACAAGAAAAAGATTTATGTTTTAGCTTAGGTAGAGTTAAGAATGAGTCCTCTATTTTCTTCCTATTTCTAACCATGCTGTTATATAAGTAATTCTTACAAGGCAATAGCAGTTTGTTGAAATCAAATAAAATCTGAGTTTCTTCAGCATTGACTCAAATCACCACTATGGCAACAGAAAAAAGAAAGCAAAATGCTAGGCAATATTATAACAACTGCTCTTTGCGACCTAAAAGATTATTTTCAGTTCTTTAATAGTTAGGGCAATTTTCTTAAATCCTGAAGGAGCCTGTCAGCACTGCACATTTCTTAATGCTTGCATTTACTTTTACATTATAAAACAATAAAACAGCAGGATAATGTTCATGCAGTTTAGAGACTTGTAATATTACCACAAATAATTCTACTGTATTATGGCAAAACATAAGCTTTTTAAATGTAGGCTGACTAAAGAAAGGGTAATCTATATTCATTGAAAGCACAGACAAATAAGGTTGCAAATATAACTTAGATATTGTACCTAGTTTCAAAATACGGTTTTAAAAAGTCTGAAAAAGCAAAATCCATGCTAGATGAAGTTTTTGTCCTAAATTAAAATACAATTAATTTTCAAGCATTGTTTGCTGGCAAGGAAAGTTTCCTACTTTTCTTTCTTTGAATTTATAAGAGTATGTGACTTCTGCCAGCTCAGTAATCAATCACATTAGTTAATCTGATCATTTTTTTTCTCATCAATGTTGTAAAACATGAAACTTTAACTTAAATATAGAGGTGTTTTGATGTTGGTCACATTTGACTATTAACTTAAATGTATCATCCCTTTCGAAAATTATCCCATCTTCTAATCACTATGCAGGTTCTGATACACACCCTTATTGCTGAAAGCTCTGTACATTTTTGGACAGAAAATGGTGGGTATCTCTTTATTTAAAAGACATGAAAGACATCTTATTTAAATGGGAACAACAACTCCTATGTACATAAGGTATCAGTCAATTTTCTTACTTTCAATAGGCAAATCATTTCAATCTGTTTGAACAGGGTTCTTCTAGTGAAAATCACAGGAATAAGAAAAAAAATAAAAGCAATTCTATGCAGTACCCTTGTTCTCAGATTTACCTGAAGACCTCCATTCCTGCTCTCAATTCCCCACCTTCTCATTCATCACCTTCACCTTCAAACTCCTATCAAAGTTTTCAACCATCAATGGCAGATGGTATACCATACAAACTGAAACTAAAAATATATGTCATTATTAATCTACATTAAGTAGAAACTACATTAGAGAAACTGTCTGTGGGACCATCATAGAAAATCTAAGACTCACAGATCTTTTAGTGTTTTTACAGGTACCAATTCCTCACAAGGAATGTAATTATATACTGCAAATATGTACTAATAAAAATTTCTTTAAAATTTTAAATTGTCTCTGAGGAAACATGACAAACTAGATTTTAAAACAAAATAAACCTTTATCAGTCCTTATAGATATTAAATTCACAGGTAATGTATGAAGAAACTACCTTTTAAATACAAATATTCTATTCTAAAGAAATGACATTGTTTAACAGGTCTCAAACCTAACCATTCAAAGTGCACCCTCACACAAAATAGCATCTGTATCACCTGGGCATGTGTTAAATAACTCTCAGGCTTCAAGCAGACCAACTAAATTAGAACTTGAATTTTTGATAAGATCCTAGATGACGTGTCTGCATAATCAAGTTTGATTCACTAATATGACAACTAATCTGGTTCCACCATTTATTCTTCATCAAAAGACAAAAAACAGTGAATAAAAGAACAACTTGTACTCATGAAAATCTATAAATATTATAGATGATCATAAGTTAAATAATGAAAGAGAAAATGTAAGTAAAACTTAAGTATTTAAGTTACATGTAGATTTTGAAGTCTTGTTTTAACAGGTGAAAATTAATGTGTATACATGCACACTTGCATGTGAGAAATGAAAGGGAGAAAAAGAAAAACAAAAGAAGGAAAAGAAAAAGAACAGGGTGAGAACAGAACCAAACAAGCGTATACAGTTTGTATATGTAGAAGAGTTTATAGCTGAAAAGCAGATGAAACAAATGAAAACCCAGGAGCCTGGAAACAAGCAGCAGCACCCAGACTCAGTAACATTTTTACTTATACCTACATGTCCAATGCACTGTGGTAGTACAACTTTCATATAATGAATAAGATGCTACCAAGACCTCAGCATTAAAAAAAAAGTAGCACAGAAGTGGGATTCTCTAATTACCTGAGACAAGAAAACATGGAAAGCATTAGGTATGAGAAAGTAGCAAAAGCTAGTTATAAAGAAAGTGTTATAATATTTAATATTTAAGCAAAAGGTAGTTACAATACTAAGAAGGTGATATATTTTTAGCAAAATTTAATAATCATTTAGAAATAATTACCGTAAAATAAATATATTTTTCTTGCCAAAGAACTATTATAATACTAAGTCTAGTAAGTAAATTAAAAATAGAACTATAGGTTTGTTTGTTTTTAATACCATGGTAGAAACTGTCAATGTTAATAATCAAAGTTCACAAAAAACAAAGAAAGTATAGTATATTTTCTATGTGATATTTAGTAGACATAAATAGTTTAAATACACAGCAATAGCTTGTACAATGTGAAATATATCTAAAATATCACATTTGATATAAAAAACATTTGCCCAAAATAATCTATCATGATTGAGCCTACTTTCTATCAATATTTATTTGCTGAGAAAAAAATCAGAAATCACTTCTAAATGTTGTAAAACTTTCATACCATAACAACAGAAAATATGCTAGCTGATAGCACAGTGTGTTTACCTGGAAAATGGAACCTACTGGAAAATTATTAATTAATGAAAATTATATCTGTATATGCTTTAAAAATAACATGTATCTGTATCTAGGTTCAACCACATGGCACATTATTAGTGCTGTATACAGCATATTAAAATTTAGCCCACTGTGCAGTTGGTATCTATCGACTGTTGTCCCATTAAATCACTAGAAACTGATTTCTCATAATAATGAGGGGAAAGATATCACCATAGCTTCCTATTACATGACTGGGCTGTTCCAACACATATCTCTTTGGTTTTGTTCCAAGAATAAAATTCAGTCAAAGATGGGCACAATGTATTCTAAGCTTGTACTCACCAAATACTAGGAACTATGAAAATAATTCCAAGTTAAAGTTTCACATACATTTTACAAAGACTTAGAACTTGAAAATATAAATAATGACTACATAAATGAGTATAATATTTATGAATATAAACTATGCAATATTATCAATGACCTTAGAAATTATCATACTCTTTGATCCTTTAATTCTATGATTGGAAATGAATTCTAGGGAATTAAGTTTTTTAAATGTCAAGAATTTATATACCCATATCACGATGCTATTATTTATAGTAAAAATTAGATTCAACCTAATTTGCAAAATAAGAAAATCATTAAGGAAATTATTATACAGCCAAATGATAGAATATTAAGTAACCATTAAATTATGTTCACATAGAAGTTTTAATAGCATGAGAAAATGTTCCTGATATTTTAAGTGAAAAAAAAAGAGCAATGTACAAAGTTACGTATATGATTATACACATGAGCAGGGTATGTTTACGTAAGTGTATGTTAAATATATTGTGTGGAAATTATCAAAGTATTAATTCTATGATTAAATTTTGAGTATTTTCAAACTTTCTATACTTCTATATATTTTCTTTAATTTAAAAACATAGTTGCTCTAAGTGTCAAAGAAAATGAGGAAAGGATTTAGATTTTTTTTTTAAAAAAAGGAATGAAAGGCTGGGGATTTAGCTCAGTAGTTCCGCTGCCTGCCTCACAAGCACAAGGTCCCAAGTACGATCTCCGGTACCAAAAAAAAAAAAAAAAAAAAAAAATAGACCACTTTACTTACATTGCCTGACAGGTAGAAGAGATGGAAAACAAAGCAAAACAAAACAAAACAAAACAAAACAAAACAAAACAAAACCTGATGGTTAAGCACAAAAACATCAAAAGTTAAAACACTGCAGAAAAATCAATTCTATTAGTCTAGTAACTAGACAAAGAAAAAGGGATATCATCTAATGTCAACGCTACTTTTATTATACAAAAGTAGCAAATAACTGCAGTGACTAATTTAAGAAAATAAACTATAACAACGCTTCTTTAGGAGGCTTATTCTAAGTCTGGGGTTACTAAGGAAAGAAACTAGTAACTATCAAATCACACAAACCAACTTTACCTATCCTAATTTTGTTTTCTATGAAGTTAACAGATATTGACTGTTCTTTTCCCAAACATAGTTAAAACATATCTTTAAACTGTCCAGATAATTAACATATACTCAGATATGTGTAAAATTCACATGCTATGACTGTAAAAACAATATCTTGCTACTATATTAATTAGTAACAGTAATTTATAACAACATTTTTCCTTTAACTTTTTATTAAAGTCTTTTTCTTTGCTATAAATGCTTCATAATCAATTCCAGTGCAGATGGCTTGACTGATCAACCAATTCCAAGTCAATAAAAACATGAAGTAAAGAGCAGGAAAGTTTATGGTTACAATATATCTGTTACATAAAACCAGGAATTCATTAAATAGTAGTGATTTTTATACACAGCAGGGATGCAGTGATTATCAATTAACCTGAAAGCATAAAGTTTCAAAGTGTTTGGCACATATACTATAACAAGGTAAAAATCTTCACAAACTAGTTTTACCTATTATAAAATATTGCTCTGTTTAAAATACAAGTAACGGGGCTGGGGATTTAGCTCAGTGGTGCTGCACTTGCCTCGCAAGTGCAAGGTCCTGAGTTTGATCCCCACTACCGCTTGGGGTGGGGGGGGGGGAAGAAAGAAATAAAATATAAGTAACAGCTTACGAAACTACAGTATATGCAAACTAGCATGAAGAAGAAATCAAGCCACTCAAAGTTAAAAACAACTTTCTACATAAGTATAGATGGTCAAGAATATCATCTGCAAACAAAGCCCCTTGATATTTGCCTGATTTAAAGTTTTATCTAGTCTTTGGTAAAATCTAGTTTATAGCTGTAAAGAATATATGAAATAAATGAGATGATGCTTCCATAAATAAAGGTTCTAAAGCAACCAATTTAAAAGAGGAAAGTAAATAGTTTCTAATCTGTAACCTCAGGATACACTAAATTGAAAATCTGATTCAATTTGAGCTTTGAATCATGGCTTCATTCTAGCAAACACCACTGTGTAACCTTGGTTGAAGCCCTGCAAAAACTGTTAATTTGTAACAGTTCTCCATTGAAGAGGATCACGAGAGAGAAATTTAATTAAATCTCTGGAAGAATCCTAGAGACTCTAAACTAGTTAAGAATAAACCAATTAATTATTTCAAGGTATTTACTATTCAAAAGTATAAGCTAACCCATGAATCATAAATGTTACTCTCCAAATAGGCACAGACAGAAAAACACCAAACTGCATTCTTTGGACAAACAGTAATTAAACAAGGAAGGGTGGAGATCAAGTCATGAACAAAGAAAAAAAACTATAATGAATATGCAATATTATTTAATAAAAGTAAAGAATTTATCACCAATCTTAGTTTTGACTAGTTTATAGCAGAAACTTTCTGCCTTAAAACTTGAAATGCTAAGTCTTTGAGACAATGTACCTTAATCATTTAATCTATACTATCATTAGCTGTATCTCTAGCACTTAGAAAAATGGCCAGAACACAAGCAGATAAACTATAGATGTATATTAACATTCTACAAGTAGCATGCATAAACATTGCAAATAATGGTTATATAGCATGTGACTTCTTTGTATTTTTTCATTTATCATTTTACTGACACTGAAAGAAAAAACTATGGGACAAAATCATCTCATGAAGTTCTTCATACTGTTTTCTCATATAACTTTTCAATTTCTTTGTGATGTATCCATTTTCTGTGTACAAGGTTTTTCTAATTAAGTTTTTAGTAGGTGGTCACATAAAAGTCCATTTAGAAAACTGAACCCTGAAAAATATTCCATTAATTCTAGCCTGTGTCAAGCTAGGGCAAAGACAAAGACAAAGAAATAATACAACATTGAGATCACATTTACCAGTACCAAAGTAGTTAACAAACGAAGTGCTAACAAATGCAGTACTAAAAAGAAAGACAAAATAAGGGCAGCACAATACCTGGAAATACAGAAGAACACAGCTAAATTCTATAAGAACCAGAGCAATGATGACAGATAATTATGAAGTTAGCTAAGTGTAAATACTCCACTGCCTTCAACGCAAGAAAAAGTATTTTACCCAGTAACAAATACTACATGGATTATCCCATTAAATGAACACAATAACCCTTTGATTGAAGTACTATTATTAGTCTTACTTTACAAATGTGAAAGTCAAGCCAACGAAAAGTTAACTAAACTAAGGTCATACCATGTGGGTCCCCACTAACTCTCTTGAAGCCCAAATCAAACAAAAACCAAACCTACCAACATTTCCTGTTAACTAGAGGATTGGTTTTCTTAGGCATATTTATGAAGAAATCATTGTTCATCACTAAAGGAAGAAAACAGAGTGAGGGGTTCTCAACCACTTTTTTGATCTCCAGTCTCTTTCGTGGTCTCACTCACTCATGTACAACAATATTCCTGATCACACCCCAGTGAGGCGCTAAGGAGGCAATAAAGCCCAGCTGATCCTGATATATCTACCAGTAGGAAGTGTCGGCTCCTCCTTGAGAATTTCACAGTATTCATACCTACACCTTTATTTCTAAGCAATACTACCTCTGTCTCCACTCAAATCTTGCTTGTGGTTCCTAAATTTTTTTTTGAGATAGGTATTTACTAAGTAGCTCAGGCTAGCCTTGAACTTTCTATATAGCCCAGGCTGGCCTTGAACTAGCAATTCTCTTCCTCAGTGCTGGGATTACAAGGACACACCATCATCCCTGGACCAAAGATTTTTAAATAAAATGTATAATCAAAGATTTTGACACATTTCTTTCAAGTAAGACCTGTGAAAAAAGTCACATAATTTAACATCAACCCATAATAAAGAAAATGAATTAATAAAAGGGAATAGCATGTTATTTTATCTGCTTCATTCAGCAGCAGTAATGATCTCATCTCACATTCTACCACCTTGAAAAATTTAAGAAGGATTTTTTTTTGGAGAACACCTATAAAATTATTATTGACATTTTAATTAAAAAAGAAATGTATGTGGAATAAACAGGATGTTTCCTATAACAGTCTGCAGTGGTTGCTCCATTGCTTCTTTGTACAGTCTTAGTAAATTATGCAGGCTTTCACTACACACAGCAGCTGTATTTCACTGTCTTCAGTAATGTAATCTACATTTATCACTATTTTAATTAAGCACATTCTTAATTTGGTACTCTCAGTGCAAAGAAAAAATATCTTTTTCCTTTTTTATTTGGTAGGCAACATCTTGTCAGTCTTGTAAGCTACAATATAATTTTAAACATGTTTCTTATTGCAACTGGTCACTGTTTAAAAAGAACCACTGTATTTGGTCTATTAAGTTCTTGTTCACTTTTATCCCATAAGCTTAAAACATTGATTCTTTTTTTATAATGATAAAGAAGATACTTTTGTGGTTCTCCATTTCAACATCAGTGATTTACTAAAAGGAATATGTGGTTTATTATAACATTAAACTCAAAGTTACTAAAACACCTATATGAAACAAATAACTTTAAAAATAATTCATTAAATGTTGACAAAATTAAAATTTAAGATTATTTTTATCACTGGGTCATCTAATATGTCTACATGTTTAAATCAATCTTTGTACAATACAATAATTGCTTTTAATCATCTTGAAGACAAGTCCTGAATATTTTGTTAATTTATTTCCTATTATTATTTGTAACCTCAACAATTTGTATAATTTTTAAAAAAATCAACTGATGATTATATTCTAAGTGTGCTTGTTTTAAATGGTTCGCAGAAAAACAATTACTTTAATACATGACTGCATTAGATGGTGCATATTTTTACACCTGTGGTATTTCATATCATAATAAAGATGTTAAAAAATTCTGTACGCAGCACACATTAACTGAGCATCTTTTATGTGTGAGGCATGGAATAAGGTACTAAAAATCCAAAGTACAAAGAGTGTTACTTATCAATAAAACATACCTAAAGAGTATCAGTGGCTTTGAAACTTTGTTCCCTCAAAGGAAAGGGACTCTAGGCCTCCATCTTCACTTCAACCAGATAAGATCCACTTTCACCTATTTTATATATTAGTAGTTTTTGCAGCTGGTGGAGAAGACAAAGCCACTTAGAACCCAGGTAAATGAAAAAGTATCCTAAAATTTGGCTGATATTCTAAGAAAAAAATTTAAAACTTCTGGTCTTTTTCTTCCCTTAAGTTTTATTTATTATTAGTTTTTATAAATGTATTTCCTAATATTGATTTGTGAGTAAATGTCTGCTAAAATAAAGCTTAAAAAGATGGCCTGTTTAAGACATTTGGGAATGAGGTCTGTAGTGAGTTGAAAGCAAATCCACATCTAATTTTATCATTCCACATTACTGAAGAATGCTGTGCCAACTTTCACATTCAAATAAATCACTACAAGTTGCCAGAGAGAATTTTTTAAAAATCTACACTACACTACATATATTCCACATATCATATTAAAATTTTCTCCTATAAAACAAAGTTTTGCTCTTGTACTGTGATATTTAAATAAAGTTATCAGTTAAGCATTTATGATTACTTGGTTAATTGGTAAAAATGACCTTTAATCCCTCAAAAGCTAAAAACCTCAAAGGATAAGCTATTTTCACTCCCATTTTACAGATGAGAAAGCAGGCTCAGAGGCTTGGAAATGTGTTTAACATTAGATACTGAATACATGAAGAAACTAGGAGTCAGGTCCACACTTTTTGCTAAAACTTTCAGAAGCAAATTAAACTGGATCCACGCAATATTTCTCCTCTAATAGATATGATGTAGGCTTTTACTGTCAATCAAAAACGTCACATCTAGTTGTATTTTAAAATGTAACACTTGACTATGGACAAGTGCAATCAAAAAGGTAACCAAAGAAGAGAGAAAAGGAAATCTAAAATTTAAATCATTGCTAATGAAGGACAAATACTTTGGTCATTGTGTAACTCCCTCGGATTTAATTTAAATAATGTCATGTATAAAGCCTGGGTTATCCAATTCAGGAACTAGAAAAAGTTAAATTCTAGGTAGCCTACTCAGATTCTAATTAAATAGAAGAAAAAGTACAAAGGAACTCAAAAAATTTTTAAACACTCTTATTTGAGTTCAACTTCAAAAAGATATTTCATGAAGGGACAGTACAGCTTGTAAGATTCCTTCAATCTCAAATTACTCTGATGAATGTCTGATAAAACTTGAGATTTACCACGGAGTAACAAGAGGTAGCCAATAATTCTAAATGAAAACTCAGAATGGTCTTTTGTTTCCTTTGTTTAAAGTAAAGCCACTAGAGAAAAACAAGATTGTCTACTTAGGAAAAAAGGGTCTCTTGTCTGAGCAAAAATTAAATTTAAATAACCTGCTTCTTACCTGAATATTCCAAAGCAAATACGTCTATTTACTGTTCACTAAAAGACTACAGAGGGCACTGTTGCATTAGCTTTGAAGCTTTACAATAGAAGCCTGAAAAAAGAAAACTGTCTATAATTTAATTTCTTTAAAGGGTCAAATGCATGGAAATCTACTAAGGCTAATGTAAAGGGAAAAAACCAAAAATGTTACATTTTTCTAAAATAGGCTAGACTTCAATTGGGAAATAAAAAACTTAACAAAAACAACTGTCAAACTGAGAACACTGCACTGCACACATTTTGCATTTTCCTTTGTAGTGCTTTCATGAGAAAGGTAACTAATCATAGCACCACCTTATCCATTGGAAACAGCACCCCACTGCAGAATCCTCTTCACAATCAATAGGAAAATAAATGTGGCACCTCATGCAATCCTTCCATAATTCTATCAAGAAAAAAAATGCAGTCTGTTTGCATACTTTTGTCTAAAAGGCCAATTCCATTTGTCTGTTCTTTGGGTAAAATGACAGCTACAGATCAATCACTCTCATATGAAAGTAAACACACTGGAAAAAAGAGTCAAAACTGAAAAATGAAATCCTTACCTTTTTAAATATAAATAGAAAAAAATAGAAAGTTTTTCCTCATAGATATGCATTTTGAGCTTTTGTGAAATATAATACTATAATGTAAAATAAATAAGTTATATACAACAATATCAACTCCTATAATTCTGTATGGATAACATTTGATTAAACTTCCACACATTTTTTTCTCTTACATCATTCCTATGATAATTCTTTGAAACTAAACAAGTAGTGTTAAAGGTTTTTATAAATACATATGCTTACAATGTATTGTAACTAACTAGTATATGCAATATGAAGCTTATACTGCAACTTAATTTTTCTCCTTGTTTATTCACAAGAAATTTTAATTTTTTTAGACTACAAATAATACAAATGTGAAAGGGAAAAATTATTTCATTTGAGTAACTTAAAAATAATGTCCTGAATTGCTGAACTTCTTTAGAAACACATACATTAGCTATAAGAATTGCAAACCAACAAACTAGAGGTAACACATACAATGAGAAAGGAAGGTACTCCATTGACACAATGTTAAATCACACGAAAACATCACATGTTAAATAGATCAACATTAATACAGGTACCATCATAAAACTGAGAATTCTTATATAAAATCCCAAACTACCTAGAAAAACAGTATACAACCCATTTTGCCACACTCAAACTTCCAGAAGGATTAGCACCTTCTCTGAAATCAAAGTGCAGAACTGTGAAAGTGTTTAAAATTCTTCAATAAGTCAACTTACTCATAAATCAAAAAGAGGGAAAAGGGCTTTAGATGGTATGTAGATTTCATTTTATTACAAAAGCTCCAATTTAACAAGTTATTTTCAGCCAATAAAAGTCAAAAGTAAAGCACTGTTAAAGTCACTAGTACTAACTCTAGGTTTTAACTTATTAACTTAACCAAAATGCTACTTGAACATTGCTCCCTTAAATTATTAATTTATGAGTTTTACTTAGTCACCTCCTGAGGCAAGGCAGTTCGTAGGGATGCTGAACGTGTCTAAATAAATAGCTTTTATAATGCTCTAATAGTACACTAAATATAATAAAACAAGCCTTTTTTAATGAAGGCTGAATGCAAAACCTATGAACCAAGTTTATGTAAATGGATTATACAATGTAAAAAAAAAATTGTAAGATCTTCTAGAAGTCAATACACAAAATCAGAAAATTAAATAAGCCTATCTGATCTCATTGATCTGATAAAATAAAAGCTTACAACAGAACCACAGTACTGCTGTGACTATGAAGAGGCACAAGCAATTTCAAAGAAATGTAAGACAAAGTGTCATGCACTGTGAGAAAATTTATACGAAATACTGTTTTTTCATCTACCACAAGAATGACTGCATTAAAAAAAAAAACCTCAAGGTAATGTCTTTTTAATATTCAAGATTTTACTAGATATTTCAGTTTACTATCACAGAAGCATAACACATTAAAATCAATTTTAGTTAACTCTTAATTTATGCAAAGCTTGATTGTGAGCAATAGCTGCTAAAAGGATGCAGCACTGTTGATTCTTATACAAGCATTTTACTTAACTACATTAGATAATCGCAGTGCTCCTAAAGGAGTATAAAAAGCAAAGTGATTAGCAGTCATTACTGTTAATTAGTGCTCACATTACATTCCTCAGGATGAATCTCCTTTAGGTTGAATACATGAAAGTTTATTTTTGAAGATTTGCCAAATCTTGCTAAGGTAAGTCTTGGGATAAGCCGTCACCTATCAGTAAGCAAAATGAAAAACAGGGACAGATCAGTATCCAATTAGTATGTCTTAAGTTTTTAAACAGGAAAAGGGTTCAGGGGAATGAGTAAAACTGGAAACTCATACTTCAGATTCTACAATCTCGCTGATAAAAGGAGGAAATGTGTGTTTATCAAACTTGCTTTGAGTGCACAGTTCATTTAGAGTCCTGTAAACAACTGCCTGGCTGCCCATTTCCAAAGGCATGTGAAAATCTTGGAGATTCAGAGCATCATATTCAGCAAGCAAGGTCACTCTAGTGATGCCCTGGAAATGGGAAATTAGGAAAATGTGGCAATCAGAGGTTTAGGACTGACCAGAAAAAGCCCTGAGGCTGGCTTACCATCTTCACCATCAGTCAGGCTGTCTCTGCTTATTCAGTATTAACACAACAGGACTGTCAGTGAGTGAAAATAACTCTACACACCTAACTGGGACACTGGCTTTCTCGTTTCGAAAATGATAGACATTTGTCACAGCAAAAATAAATAAATTGATTAAAATAAAAACCTCTCAAACACAGCTTTCAAGAACCAGCTCTGAAAGAAAAACAGGCTTCTCATGAACCATGTGAAGGACCTAGGGGATGTCCCACATCCTGTTGATTATCAAGTTTCCGTTCCCTCTATAGAAGTCTGTACATTTTAAAATAGCATACAAATTTTCAATAAAGCAGTTTCAAAAGCAATATACACTCATTGCAAGAAAAAAATAAAAAATCCAAATGTGCAAAAATTATATAAACACTCAATACTGTTTATACACAAATGTAAAATATATCCTTCAGATATTTTTCTATGCATATACTCAGACAAACACATTTTACAAAAATGTATTGGTAGTCTATTTCTTTCTCTAAATGCCATCTAGGTCTATTTCCACAACTTAATTTTTATGCCATATAGCATTCCACTGGATGAAAACATAATCTAGATTACTAATCACTTCTAAATCTGCCAGTATATCTTTAATTATTTTCTTAGTAAAAATTCTCCAAAGTGGAATTTCTGGGTAAAACCGTATGTATATATTTTTTGTCTGATGAGTTCTCCCAAATTACCCTAAAGGAAGGCTGAACCAATTTAAAGGGCTTCTGGCACCACATAAGAGCACCTATATCTCTAAAACCAGTATCTTTTATTTCTGCCAAAATGACGGTTTCCATTTTTTGAATGAGTTTTATGGCTTACATCTAGATGTTGCTTCAAAGCCTCATGTGGTCATAGGTGGGACTTTTCAGAGGTGGCTGAATCTACTGTGTGTGTGATGCTGGGATTAAGTGTGTGTGGTTTCATAATTAGTTCACTGATTGTTCTGGCATAGTTCTGGGTGTGAGTAATGGGAAGGCCGACCCTGAAGTGGGTGGCACCATCCAAGATGAGGGTGCCCTGGGTGGATATAAGGGGGATATAAAGGGACAAAAAGAAGGCAGGCCTCCTGGTCCTTCTTCACTATTTCACTGCTTGCTTGCCTTCTACCTGCCATGAACTTTTTCTCCTCTGCAATGCCCCTGTGTCATGCCACTTTGCCTTGGAGCAAGCCAACTATGAAATGAAACCTTTATAAACTGCGAGCTAAATAAATCTTTCTTCTTTTAGCTTGTGGGTGCTGGGCATTTTGTCTCAGCAATGAGAAAAAGTAAGGCAGTGACACCGAACATTTTGTGTCATTTGGATTTCTCTGTGAAATGTTTGTTCAGAACCTGGCCCACATCTCTATTTGGAATCATGCCTTTAAACACTCAAAATACAGGGATTCTCCATCAAACACCTAGTTCACTAATAAGAGATTTTTAAAGAGATACCAATTGTATGAACATTCAAAGACCCTATTAAGACTAATAACTTTAAGTGGGCCTATTTTACAATATTATATAAGATTTCCCAACTTACCCAAAAGAAAAAAAATTAAAAACTAAACTGGGATCGCAAATATTATCTCATTTAAACTACCTATGTTTTCCATAATTGGAAAAACCTATGATTATCAAGCTGGCATCATAAGCAATATTTTACTCTTGTCTTTTTTACTTTTGTTGTTCTAGGGAAAAACTTGAAGATACTTTAAAGAATGAATTTTTATTACGTGTTTTGATAAATTGAAGAAAGGGGCTGTAACTATGAATTAATGGGGAAGTTCTTCATAGTATTATCATAGGTCAAGAACTTAATTAAAATGTGTCATTCTTATGAAAAATACTAAGTGCAAGAAAAATAATTCAGCTCAAAATAATTCAACTTAGTATCCCCTCTCACAGAACAAAGAGGCTGACCAAGAACTCAAATATACTAATTCATAATACATCTTTAGAAACAGATTTGGATCGGAATGTAATTATAAGCTACAGATGATGGGTTTCTTTTCAAACAAATTATAGTTTAAAAATTGGCAAAGCTCTTATCTAGAACAGTGACTCAAACTGTGTTAAGTATCACTGTTTTAAAAATTTCCAAATCTGTGAAGACAGAAACAGTTTTAAACTACTAAAAATTTTAAACTATAATATAAAAATTTTGAAGGATATTAAAAAACAAAACCAAATTTTTAGTATTAGGTTCAATAAATACAAAATTAATCTCTCAAATTACTACCAAATTTCCAAATGCTTATTATCAATTTCTGTATGTATCTCATTCATACTGAACAAAACACAAACATTTCATGGACTAGCACTAGACTAAGCCCTAGACCACACTTCCGGTAGCTACAACTTGAAATTATTTCTGAAAAATGGAAACAAAGTCTTTGTAAATAGAGAGGGTTGAGGGGTTGAAAGAAGGGTAGGGGAATGGGGAAAATAATAAGAACCAAGATATATCATTTAAAGGTACAAATTCCCAATGATGAATGTCATCATATTGTATACCTAAAATGTATCAATAAACTTAATGAATAAAAAAAAAGTATTTCTGAGAGCTCAAAAAGACGTCAAATACAGAGAGTAAACTTTGATATCTAACTTAAGAACTTCATTCTTATCAAACTATATCCTTGCCCCTGTTCCACTATCAAACTACACAAGCTATGTTGGTTTATATATGCACTGTCTATACACTGGTATACAGTAATGCCTGTATGAATTAACACAAATACAATGATAGGAGGCAGCAGAATGTAATGACTAAAAGTACACATTCCACTACTTTTTAGTTACATAACCTTGGACCAGTTTCTTAAACATCTCTGGGTCTCAGTTTATTTATTTGCAATATAGGGACAATAAACACTATTGGACAATGTAAGGAAAAAATAGAACATACAGGTAAAGTACTTGTAACAGAGCCTGGAAGATATGTACTTAAATGAAAAAAATCACACAGCTCTCAGTTTTCCAACAAATAATATAGAGAAGAAAAGGAGTTGCATGATTTACATAGTACACACAATAAAAACTATATAATAGTTATTAGTAAGGTAAAAGTATTACACATACTAAATTCTAAGAGAAATTTCACCCTTGGATTGCCATAAAGTTGGCTGTAGCTGGTGAACAGCATCTCTAGTACAAATATATAACAAAAACTCTGAGCACCTTTTATAGTCAAGGCACTATGGTGGGCAATGAAGAATATCCAAATTTGAAAAACACATGGTACCACCCAGAGGTTATAAAGTAACAGAGAGAATACATTATACAGGCAAATATCTATGCAAAAAAGTTGTAACAACTACTCAAAAATAACTAAAACCATTAGGTAGAAATTCAAAAAAGGGAAAGCAATACTTGAGAAAATCAAGAGCAATATCTTTTGTACCTCTATCCTTTATTCTTCAACATAAAATCCAAAAGCCTATTTAGTATCAGCCAGGTCCCCAAAGTAGTGGTTCCTTCTATAGTCTCTATCAATTCTTACCTAAAATTTTAACATATCACTTTGTATTCTCTTCTCTTTAAGATCTTATCTCTTTCTGGAGAAAAACACAGAAACTTCACCTCAGTTGCTATCTCCATGGATTTCTCACTCTTTGGAAGCCCCAGAAGCCTCCTCTGATCTCATGGTACATAGAATAGCATGTGCTACAAACTCAGAGGACAACTAACTCCTGATGTGAATTGTCATTAATAATCCAAGGCTGCTAGGTTTTCTGAAATTACCTTAATTTTTTTTTTTTTTGGTACCGGTGATCAAACTCAAGACCTTGTGCTTGCAAGGGCAGGCGCCGGAACCACTGAGCTAAATCCCCGACCCCTAGGTTTTCTGAAATTAATGGTTAAAAGCAGACATTCTCAAGCTTCTGAAAAGATCTTCCCACTTGGAGAATAAAAATTTGGACCACTTTCCTCCCAAATGTACACAAAACTTGCATAAAATCCCAGAGTTCAAGAACACTTTTCCCCTTACACATTTAGAAATCCTCCTGTCTTAAAGTATTATATTATCCTGTAAAAATTCACTAGTCTGATTCATACTAGCTTTCTTTAATCAATTTCAGGGTATGTGACCAAGCAAAGTCAGAAAAACTTGGATAAAGATAAAGGAAGTCACAAAAAGGGTTAATGATACCAATCAAAATGTTTGAAGGATTTAAATTAGGAAAGGCTCAAAAGTAAAGACAATAGGTAATTTATCAAATGATGGCAGTTCTCTCCTTTGTCCAGCTCTTACTTTTTCATTGTTGAGACAAAATACCAACACCCACAAATTAAAGGAGAAGAGGTTGATTTTGGCTCAGTTTGTAGAGGATTCAGTCCCCAGTCTGCTGGCTCCAAGGCAGGGCAGCATGGCAGAGGAGAAAGAGCTCATGACAAGGTGGTGGGAAGCAACAGACAGAGGTCAAGAGAGTCCAAAGGGAGATAGACCCTTCCAGAACACACCTCCAGCGACCCACCTCCTCTGACCAAGCTTTACTTCCCAATATCACGTTTAGGTATAAACTCATCAGTGAACCAATCTACTGACAAATATTACACACACATGATCCATCAGCCCCCAAAAGCCTCACCTTTGAGCACATGAAACACTGAGGGGGACATCTAAATACAAACCATAACCATCTCTCTGCAAAATTATTTCCTAGGAGAAAGTCCACAGAATATTCCAATGACTCCAGAACCAATCCTGTATAAGGATCAGAGAAGTCTTTACAAAGAAGAGGAATGAATGTTTTGATAGTTTCTGCATCTTCTGATCTGTCAATGTAATTTTTATAGACATCTAAAATTAATATTAACTGAATTTTGTCAACCTTAGATAGGTTTAACTTTGTTCAGTAAGTTTAAGAATTGCATACTGAGTAGCCATTTGTGCAAGTACAAAAAGTGACTACACGAGCTAGCACCTTTGATGCTGTAAATCAAATATGGTACAACTCTGCTGGTGTTTAATGGGCTTTTTTTAAATACAGGTGCACAAATAATGGTTCCATTTTGCCACTTCTCAACATTCAAGAAGCCAGTTTTTAAATCTTTAAAGTTTTACATATTCTTACGAAAGTCTAAATTCTCTACCATTGGTTCATATAACTTTCAAATGGAAGTCCTTGCTTGAAGCTTTTTACAAATGAGAAAACACAAAATACACTGCTTAGATTTTCAAAATAAGCATGTAGTTAAATCATAAAAGAAAATATACAAAAAAATTTTAATGGAAAAATCTATGTATTACATTAGAACCTTTCTCATCTTCGGGTTCACATTTTTATCTCCTTTTAAAATGGTCTATGTTAAAAAAAAAAAAAAAGGTCTATGTTTACTCACATAGAAGTTAAGATAGAAGGGCTGGGGATTTAGCTCAGTGGTTCCGCCGCCTGCCCTGCAAGCGCAAGGACCCAACTTCGATCCCCAGTACCAAAAAAAAAAAAAAAAAAAGTTAAGAGAGAAAATACTAATTCCATATATCTTTTGGGAAGCCAACCTATCTGAAAAAGGCTAAAAAGAGACCCAGAAGGGCCAAAATATATAAGAAAAACGAAGGATAAATTCAATCCAATCGCTAATATAAATTTGTTCTCATTAAAATCTATTTCACAATTTGAATGATTACCATTCTTATTTTTCTCTGCATTAACTTATGAATGAAGCCAGTAAGAATTACAATCATGTCAACTCTCAATGCCCACTTGCAGCAACTACTTAATATTAATATCCTAATGGAATGTTGTATGCAATGAAAGAAATGGCTTTACTTTACTGGATTACTTTGGAAGCTAGGAAATAAAGACCTGAGACTGATATGAGGTTGACAGGTAAAAACAAAACAAAACATAAATTTAGCACTCTGGGAAGCTGAGGCAGGAGTATCACAAGTTTAAGAGCAGCCTGGGCAATTTAGCGATTCAGTAAGACCCTGTCTCAAAAAAAAAAATAAAAGGGCCAGGGATCTAGTTCAGGGTAAAGGCCTTGGGTTCATTCCTCAGTACTCGACTGCACTCCCATAATAATAATAATTACTATTATATTATTATAATAATTATTATTAATATTATTTATACAAGACAAGATGAAAGAAACCTACATTTTACAGATGGAATAACTGAATTCCAAAGGAGTAGAGCTCAAAACAATCTCCATTATAGTCCAGAAGTGTACAGGACCCCATAGAAGAAAGCATGTAATACAATCCTTAAGTTACTTAAAATTGTTTTTTTTTTTCAGTATTAGGAATTGAACCCCAGGGTGCCCACACTGAGAAAATCCCCATTCTTTTTTATTTTTATTTTTCATTTTGAGGCAGAGTCTTACTAAGCTGCTAAATTTGCCCTAGGCTGGGCTCAAACTAATGATTCTCCTGCCTCAGCCCCCCAGAATCTTGGGAATATAGGAGTGCACCATCATGTCTGCCAAGTCACTTACAATCTTTAAACAAAAAAACCACAAGATAATTTTTTTTTTAACAAAACCAGCTTCACATATCAAGATAAATTAAATACTGTAAGAGTTACAGGAAAGCTCAGACCTGCAGGCTGGTTCCCAGCCAACTTCACAATTGTGGATTCCACACTTTGGCTCAGCCACTGCTAACATGGAGATGGCTCTGCTTTGTTTCCCCTCTTCATGGGACAGCAGAAGTGCCAGACAGGCAACAGACCTGATCTTGGACAAAGCAAAAGTATGCAATAGTGATTTTAACATGGCTGACTGGAGGAGGAGTCACATCATAGAAGCTGAGGAAAGATCCACTAAAGGAAGGATTTGGAAGATCCAACATGGCTGAGTAGAGAAGCCATGTCAAAGGGGCTCAGCGAGCATCAACAAAAAACACAGAGAGGAGGAGAGTCTATAATAATAGGAAAGAGACATCAGAGATGGATTAACCAAATACAACGTGGTGACCATGTCTCAATTCTACTTTGATGATTCTAACCCAAAGAACACTATTCAGGGTCAACTGTGGAACATTCTACAAGGAAGAGAGAACCACATGGGAACTGAGAGAATCAGTGGCAGTTGGAACCTGCAAAGAGAACAGGATACTGCTCTCAAGAGTGGCCTTCCACAATGAACAGTGAATGGCCTTGGTCCAGCACCTACCTCCACAACTGTGGAACAAGAGCTGGCAGGGACAGAATTGTAAGGAAGGGCTCAAACCTGGAAAGAAGAGTTCCATTGTATTTGTTAATATCGTCTTGAGGATTTTTGCATCTATGTTCATTGAGAAGATTGGCCCATAGTTCTCTTTTTCAGTTGGGTCTTTATCTGGTTTGGTAATCAGGGTGATACTTGCTTCCATAAATGAATGTGGGAGTGCTCCATCACTTTCATTTTCTTTGAACAGCTTGAGGAGTACTGGTGATATAACATTTTTAAAGTTTTTATAGAGTTCAGCTGTGAAACCATCGTGTCCTGGGCTTTTATCGGTTGGTAGACTCTTTATTACTGTGTCACTTTCATTGCTTGTGTTGGGGTTATTAGGTATATTTATGTCTTATTTGTTTAGTTTTACTAATTTATATGTGTCTAGGAATCTGTCTCTTTCCTCAAAATTTGCTAATTTGTTAGAATATAATCTTTCAAAGTAGTTACTATCCTCTGGATTTTGACATCGTCTCTTGTGATTTCACCTTTGTCATTTCTGATTGTATTACATGATGTAGTCTTTTTCTCTCTTTCTGACAAAGCAACAGTGATAAAAATTATGTGGTACTGAAACAAAAACAGATACATGGACCAATGGAACAGAATTCAGGATGATACAGAAACTTCCCCAGACATATTCAACTATTTTATCTTTGACAAAGGGGCTAAAAGTGTATTTTGGTAGAAAAATAACTTATTCAACAAGTGGTGTTGGGAAAACTGATTATCTGCTTGCAGAAGATTGAAACAACCCTTATCTCTCACCATATACTGAATTAAAATAAAAATGAAACAAAGATCTAAACATTAAAAGAGAAAAATAAAACCTACTGGAAGATAAAATAAGTAAAACCACTTGAAGACATAGGTGTAGGAAAGGATTTTATAAAAAGAATTTCAATCACACAAAAAATAGCAACAAGAATCAAACAATGGGGTTATATCAGACTAAAAAGCTTCTGTACAGCAAAGTATCAGAGTGAAGAGACAACATACAGAATGTGAAAAAATTCTGCCAGCTAGTCCTCAGACAGAAGACTAATATCTAGAATTATATGAAGAACTCAAAAAAAAAATTAAACCACCTAAAAGTCCCCTACAGAAATGAACAGACACTTCACAGAGGAAGAAATACAAATGGGCAACAAATATATGAAAAAAATGTTCAATATCTCTGGCCATTAGAGAAATGTAAATTAAAACAGTGCTAAGATTCTATCTTATTCTGGCAAGAATGGCAATCATTAATTAAGTAATCAACCAATAACAAACACTGACCTGGCTGTGATGAAAAAGGAACTCTCCTTTATTGATGGTAGGAATGCAAACTAGTACAACCATTATGGAAATCACTATGGAGATTTGTCAAAGAACTGAAATTAGAAATTCCATATGACCCAGCTATTCCCCTGCTAATTATCTTCCCCAAAGTGCTTATGTCATCATACTACAGCAATAGAAGCATGCCAATGTTTATAGCAGAATAATTCGTAATAGCTAAATCCTGGAAGCAGCCTGTGTACCCACAAAGAAAGAAGAGCTGATTGGATAAAGAAAATGTGGTATCTATATATAATGGAATATTACTCAGCTACAAAGAATGACAAATTTGACACATTTGTAAGAAAATGGATGTACCTGGAAAATATATTGTTGAGTGAAATAAACCAGACACATAAGCTTAAATACTGTATGGTAGCTCTCATTTGAGTGAGGCAAAGTACAAACAAAGAAAATGATAAAGAATAGAGAGAAAAGTGCAAGGGAATGGATCTCTTGCAAGAGGAAAGTGGTCCAAGGGAACAAGGGTCAGGGGTGAGGAAGAGGGAAAGGGAAAATAAGAAAAATAAAGATATGCCATGTACAGGAATCTAATAACCTCAATTAATGTAAACATTATAGGCTATAACATGAGCTAAGACAAATAATATCAACAGGAATGAAAAATGGGACAGGAGAACTAGAGGAGGAAGGAGGGGAGGAGGAGGGAAAGGGAAAGAGATTAAAACAAAATTTTTAAAAAAAAGAATTGAGGGCCAGGGATTTAGCTCAGTGGTTCTGCTGCCTGCCTCGCAAGTGCAAGGTTTGATCCCGGTACCAAAAAAACAAACAAACAAAAATAATTGTGCTGTAATATGTACATGTAACCATTCCTCAAGACGACTATAAACTACATGAACTGCAAACATGTATAAATAAAATAGAAAAATTTTTAAGAAGGGCACTAAAATATTACATGAAGTTTCCAGTAATGAATATAATACATTTAATGAGGTGAATAGGAAGTTAACAAGAAGGAGATGCTATTATCAGTGGTGGAAAACCTTTTAGAGCTTTCAATGACACAAACAGCCCACTGTGGCAGGTGTGCCATACTTTCGTCACCAATGTGTTATATAAAAGGAGTTAAAAATGGAAAGGTTATTTCTGACTAAAACATAGCACTATATGGAAGAAGACATGGACTATGTGCGAGAAAATGAGTTCTGACAATAGTCTCGTACAGGTGAAACACAGGTTCCAGGGACAGGAATCTAGACAAAGATGGAAGATTTACTTCATACATCACACTGCAGAGCTCCCCACAGATCAATGACAAGCAATGTGGATTTCTGTTGAAGAGAGAAATATGACTAGATCTATGATTTAGAAACATAAGCCTCACAGTAATTTGTAGGATAAATTATAGAGGATAAAACACTGAAGACAGAACACAAGTAGAATATGAGTTCAACTAATTTACAAGCCTAAAGCCAATGTCAATCTGACATGATGGCCAAAAGGAACTTAAGACTATATTTTGCTTGATTTACAAGTAAATAATTTTTGTGTAATTAAAAAAATAATTTGAAACTCATCTCTGCAACTTATTACTATGTTAAAACGCATTAATATACATTTTGTTTCTTTCTATGAATCCACACTAGATGCTTTTAAGAAATAAACTATTCTAGGTGATGTATACTTCACATAACTCTAAAGAAAATGTTAAATATTTAGCAAGCCCAACATTTATTAAGGATTAATCTTAATTAAATGAACTCAGAATGACATGAAGCATGTTCTATACCATCCTACATTAGCAGATTAAGCAAACAATAGAGATAAAGTGCTCAAAATTTAAGATCACTATGTTTATAATATAAAGTTATCATAATTCACTTTATCAATATTGCTTAGTGAAAGCTATATAAATTAGCCACAGAACTGTCCATTTACCAGGTATCTTATATGGACTTTTATCACTATTTAAATACCATCAAGTTTTGTCTCCTTCTCATGCTTTCATAGTTCCAAGCCTTATATTTAGGGGGGGGGGGTTTAGTTCATTTTTACACAGGGTAAGAGAGAGGGGTCAAGTTTCTATCTTTGACATATAGATATCCTCTTAGAGCAGCACTACTGAAGAGGCTGTCCTTTCTTTAGTATATATATTTGGTGCCTTTGTCAACAATCTGGTGACTCTAGATGTATAGGTTTACATTGTTCTGTATGTCTATTTTTATGTTAGTACCATGCTATTTGGGTTACTATGACTTTATAGTATGTCTTGAAATTAATTTTCATGATGGTTTTATTCTTTTTGCTTAAGACTGCGTTTGCTAATCAAGAGATGTACTTCCATATGCATTTTAGGACTGTTTTTTCTAGTTCTGTGAAGAATGCCATTGGTACATTAATGAGGAATTATACTAAATCTGTAGATTGTTTTGTGTAGTATGAGCATTTTAGTAATATTTCTTCCAATTCATGAAGATGAGTTTTTTTCCTTTTTTTTTCTGTGTGGGGGTGTGTCTTTAGTTTCTTTCATCAGTGTTTTATAATTCTCATTGTTGAGGACTTTTACTTCTTTGGTTAAATTTATTCCTAGGTACTTTTTAATAGCTATTGTGAATAGATTGCTTTCATGATTTTGTTCTCTCAGAAATCTCATTATTGTTTTAAAAATGTTATCGAGTTTTGTATGTTGTTTTGATGCGGAAAAGTTTTAGATAACTTAATAGATTGAATATTAAGGTAGTTGTAGAAGCAAAATAAGTAATGTGTTCTTTTAAGATTTGCTTTTCCTGTAACTCCTTGTTTAAGGTGAAGATTACCAGTAACTTCATTAACCTAACAAAGTTACCATGCCAGGGTGAATTTACAATGTATATGGCCTATCTTGTGTCTGGGACTTGTAAATAGGAACTGGAATTGTACTTACATATCAAAGACAACTAGGGATGAGATATTGGCTAAAAAGGATATAAAAAGGGAAATGCTGAACAAAGGGCGCGGATATTGACCAGACTGGTTTCTGGCATTCCCGTCCGCTCACGAGAAGAAATTTTATTATTTTATCCGAATTCTGTGTCTCTGTGTATTTCTTTCCGAGATTTCCACAACAGTTTTGGTGTTCTCAACATTATTTTTAAATGAATTTTTAAAATGATGTGAAAACACTTCTCAAAAAAAGAAAGACAAATGGCCAAAAATGTATGAAGTGTTCAGTATCATTAACCATCAAAGAAATGCAAATCAAAATTACAAGGAGGTGTCAACTTACTCCAGTTAGAATGCCTATCATAAAAAAAAAAAAAAAGTAACAGCCTAGCATGGTGGCTCATGCACATAAGCCCAGTCAGTGTAAGGCTAAGGTAGGATATCACAAGTTCCAGCCCAGCCCAGGCAACTTGATGACTTAATGAGATACTATCTCAAAATTTTAAAAATAAAAATTAAAAAAGCTGGGGATATAACTCATTTGGAAGGTGCTGGGTTCAATCCCCAGAACTAAAAAAGTAACAAATGCTGGCAAGGATATGGATAAAAAGATAAAGAGACCCTTATTCATGGTTGGTGCAAATGGACACTAGCACAGCTATTATGTACAACAATGTGGCAGTTCTTCAAAAAGCTAACACAGAACTTCTATATGATCCAGCTAGCCCACTTCTTTGTATACATGCAAAACAAATAAAATAAATATGCCAAAGAGATATCTCCTCCACATCCCATGTTGATTCCAAAACTGTTCACAATTGCTAACATATAGAATCACCCTAAGTCCCCCAAAACAGATGAATGGATAAAGGAAAAAAAATACATATATATATGTACATACATATAGGTGCACACATTTACACAAATATGCACACACAATGGAGTATTACTCAGCTATGAAGAACAATAAAAGCTTGTCATTTATTACAAAACAGATGGACCTGGAGGATATCATGTTAAGTGAAATACCCAAAAATACAAGTATCCCTCATTCTCCTTGGTATATGGAAATTAAATAAGTAAATAAGCCAATGTGAAAGTATAGAGAGATTACTAAGGACTGGAAGGGTGTATAAAGCAGGAAGGTGAAGGTAGAAGGGAAGATGGATATGACCGACTCATAACACATGTTCATATAGGAATATAACAGTAAATCCCATTAATCTATATAATTAAAGTTGAAAAAATATCAAATGTTACACAAAATAATAATCTTATTATGTATGTTGGATTTTTATATTTCTTATTTTATTCTTTCACTTTAAAAAATGGTTGTGACCCATTAAATTGAGTTTGGAAAATAATGCTTTAGGGACTTTCCAATGCCTAAACAATGGATCTAAAATTTAAGATACTTTTTTAGTTTCAATCAACCTCCACAGACTTATTTTCCACTATTCCTCACTCAGTACTCTAGCCAAATCAAACCATTCTCTATTTCTCTAATACCTCTCATAATTTCACACGTCCATGACTTTGACTAAGCTCTGCCCTTGATTTGCAACATTCTCTTTAGCCTTTCTATCATTCCTGCCTCTGTCCAATTCAAACAACCTTCAAGGATATCATCCTGACCCCTCAACACAGTGAATATTTTCTCTTCTGAATCCCCAAATCCCTTTAACAGCACACGTTCATGGCAAATGTGCCTTATGTTGGTTTCTCTTTGCATATGGCTTATTTCCTCAGGATCTGTTAGGACAGAAACTATGCCTTTCCATCTTTTTACTTTCCAGTACTGGTATGTTATAAGCACTGAATTAATGTTTGCTGAATAAAAGATGTAAGAATAGTCTCTAAACGGTATTAGTACTGGTTAAAATTAACCAAAATAGTAAAAAAAATAGGACATCCCTAATATTTAATTTTTTTTCATGTCAGGACCTAACAGAATAAGTACTATTAAATACTCTCTTAAAAAAAACAAAAACAAAAAACCTCTAAATATTTGTGTAAAATATCACTAGTTCTATGACTATTTTATAATTTTGGAACGATGAGTTTACTAACTGAAGACATTCTCAATTTAAAAAGAAAAGCTGACATAACAAGATCATTTCAAGATCTACCATACTGTTATGTGGCTATCAATAAAGTCCTGTGCTCCAAAAGCATGAAGTTTAAAGCAATTTATACTTACAAATCTTGGTGAGTGTTCTCAGTCACTGAATTGAGAACATAGCACAGACAGGATAAACTACATCTAAAAGTGAAGTAAAAGACTGTTGGATAGTAATATATATCTAGTGTTTTAGGAAACATGACTCCATAAGGTTCCTTTGAAAATAAATGGTTGCTTATTCAAGAAAGATAAAAATCAATAGGACACACATCCCCAGAGTATAGAAAGCACCAAGAAAAAAAAATACTCAACACACTTTAGAATACAGAGTAGATGATTAGAAAGAAATCTATCAATTGTAGAAGAAAAAAATATGAGCCATAAAAGCAATTTATGAATTCATAAAGGCACTGTATTAAGGAAAAGAAGAAAAGAGAATATATTTGTGCATGGGCCAATTTATACACACAATCAGTAGGATAAAGTTCAATTGGATAAAGTTCAGGGTTGAGAAGGAAGAATGAGTTTTGCCAAATTAAAGGAGTAACATTTTCTAGTCTGTCAGGGGAATCTATACAATAGATGAACACACTATACATGTAATACACAAGTTTTTTAACTATCATAATTGACAAATATGGTCCAACATTTTATTTCCAAACAGATCTCCCATCATGTGATCCCTCATGCATGGTTGACTTTATCATCAGAAAAGACCAGACATGGCACAGCCTCAACAAAGTTGCACCTGCAAGTAAAAATGACAGTGGTCTGTTTCAATGCCAATGCTTCCTGTTTGGAGTCCAGAGTCAATACTAGAAAAGCATTTTTTGTGCCAAGGGATCAGGTTTAATGTCCAAAATCTTGGGAATTGACAGGGCTTGAGGCAAGCTGTCCAGTATTGAAGAGGCAGGAGCAGTCTGTACAGGCTTACGTGCCTGTTTAATTAGCCCTATGTCTGGGTCTTCTCTGCAAATCTTAAGGCAATCGTACATGTTTCTTCCATTCCAAACCCTCTGGATTTGCTTGAAAGCCACTCAATAATCTAAGGTATTTTCCTTCAAGATGTGAAGTGAAAAGATATCCATAAAGTAGGCTTTTTTTAACCATGAGCAGGTTTTCTAAAGTAGTGATACCAAAATATTTTGAAAAAGTGTTCACTTGGCATATTTATAAAATAGTCTGCAGTTGGGAAATTATTCTTAGCACAAATAGTGATTATATCACCAAAACTGAAAGTATAACTTAATTTGAAAACTTTTACTATGATGCCTATTTCACTTAAGTTTCTAGATGGAAAAAAAAAAATCAACCTATCAATTTCATCATATATTGAAACAATGTTGTTGCTCACAGCATTAGATAATTAATGCTATTTTTGAACTTTACCTTAAGAGTGAGCAATTTAAGCATTTGTACAGATCATCTGCCAAAAATGTATAGAAAAGCTGTAAGAAACATAGGGCAATATTGAAGAGAAGCTGACTACTTAGGAGACTTGCACAATACATAAGGAAAGTAGTAGCAAGATTGTGATCAAGCCATCAGACTTTAGAAGTCACAGAAGTATTATCACAGGTTCCGGAGATCTAATGATAGTGGTTGAGGAGGAAGTGGAGGTTGCGAAAAAGTAAAAGTCTAGTAATGACGACCAGGTTTTGACTTAGGTAATGAGGGTAAATAATGATGCTTTTAACTAAAAAAAAAATATATAGGAAATGAAACAAGTTCATGTAGGAAGACAGTGACTACGTACATTTTGAACTTGTTGGGTTTACCATATCTTTATAATATTAAGAGGGGGAAATCATGAGGAACTGATTATACAGGTCCAGAACATAAGCTTACTTGCAGCCCCAGTGGCCAACAATTTTTGAAAAAGATAAGAGGGAAAGAAGAGGGTAAGGATGAATGAAGAAAAGGCAAAAGAGAAGAAGGAAGAAATGCAGGGAGACAATTAAAGAATGATCTAGGATGGGACCCAAGCTTGTAAAAAGTTGAAACCTATTAATTTTCAGGAAACATGTTGCTCTTTGCCCTCCTTGCTGCCGTTCACCCCACTACCAGCAACAGCTAGATGTATATTTGGAGATCCATCATTCCCTCACTCTTACAAAATGCAGTCCCAATAACTGGGACTACTTCTCAGTCCAGGAATGACACAGGATCTAGGCCTGCCCAATCAAATGAAGTATCTTTATGAAACAATGAATGACTCATGGATGATGCAAGTCAGGCCAATGAGAGACAACGGAATATAACTAGATATTCCTCTCAGTGATTTAAGAAAGCTAGAACATTACATACTAGATTTAAGCCAAGAATATAACTGGGAACCATCTTCTAAGTACAAAGGTTCTGACTTGAGAAGAAGAGAAAGGAGAGGTTAGAGAAGCAAAGAAAAAACAAAAACAAAAACAAAAATTAGACTTTATGTTATTTAAACCTATAGTTTAGTTTACTGAAGCAAAATTTAGTTTTATGGGCTGGGGATTTAGCTCAGTGGTTCTACCACCTACCTCACAAGCACAAGGATCTGAGTTTGATCCCCAGTACCAAAAAAAAAAAGAAAGGATTGTGCAAAATTTAGTTTTAGATTGTCAATAATTGACACATAATTGATTTTTTTTTTTTGGTACTGGGGATTGAACTCGGGTTCTTGCACTTGCAAGGCAGGTGGTGAAACCACTGAGCTAAATCCCCGGCCCTGATTGACACATAATTGAACAGAACTGTTCTTTAGAACTAAAAAAATTCTATTCAATACAAAGAATAGAAAGTGACACCTGACGTTATCTAAAAATATCAAATTAAAGTCTAATTTTCAAATAAAACCAATGACTCATTTGTAACCCTTTCTTTCAAAGTAAATATTTCATTTAAAAAAGAAGAGAAAAAAAGATAATTATTTGTTTATTATTTATTCAAATTACTTAAAGAATTTAAGGTCAATGGTAAGGTAAGATGCCTAAGAAGAAAAAGAATATAAGAAAAGTACCAAAAATTGGAAGAGGATGACTGAAGAGAAATTAAGTTGGTAATATAGGAGCCAGCAGCAAATCATAGCCTCTCCAACATCTGGAGTTGAGATATCCAGAAAACAACCAATTAACAACAACAAAAAAGAATACAGTTCCAGAAATCAACTAAGAGCCAATAGGAAAGCCAGAACTCACTGTGAAGCAGAAGACTATGCAGAGAAAAGAATGAAGGAGTCTGGAACCCTAACCCAGCTTCCAAGGAGGACCTGACTCCACAACCACAAGGTAAGTCCAGAGTGGTCCAACAGCCCCAGCACTAAACAAAGGACCGACAGCTCAAGGCCTACGAAAAACCTACAGTTATTATTAGCTGCAAATACAGTGTGGGGCTTTATTTATACTGAAAGTGTCTCTACATGGCAGGATAGTACTGGAGAAGAAATCTGTAGCACCTGCTATAATCAGGAGTCACATACATAGGAGCCATTTTTGGAAGGAGTTAATATTTTAAGATTGAGTTCTCCAGGAATCAAAGTCACAGAGCAAGTGAATTTCAGAATCTCTGGAGTCACCTTACCTGCCATGAACGACTGCGTGGAGAAGGTCAAGAGAGACAGTCAATAGAGTGTGCAAGCTAGTCACAGACCACCTAAGAAGTTAAGCAGCAGTGAGCTCAGCCTGTAGATTCCACTCTCTATGGTAAAAAGCCAGGTAGTTTTCAAAGGGGGCTCAGTCTGAAAGCCCTGGGACTGAGTCTAGAGGACTACTCTGCATCCCTTGCTGCCAATTTCCAACACAGAGCTCAGTGGTCTGTTTGCTTTTTTCATTTGCTCGTATGGTCAGGGATATAGCTAGGCTTGGATATTTGTCATGTCCAGGGGTATATGGACAGAGGGAATTCTGGAGCAAGGATGGAATATGACAAGCCCTCAGGCTATAAAGTAGTCAGGGATAGCACTGGCTGAGGGCACACAGAAGGGCACAACCCTAGAAAACAGTAACTGAAACTGAACATTCAATTTAGGAAAGAATATTAGATATTTTTCATTAGAATGATGTTAACACAGGTTTCAGGATTATGAGATTCTCTTAAAATGAAAACAAAGGCATAATCCTTGAAAATCAAGAACAGGAGGGAGTCACAAATGCTAAAGGGTTTTAATTAACTCCTTTAGTCAGAAAGATATAAAGAAGGAATGATGATGGATACATCAGCACAGGAAGATGTAATGTGCTGTATTCAGGAAAAAAACAAGTGTTCTTTTCTTAGGAAACAAACTGAGCCATACTACAGTGGTACCTTGGTACTCATTATTAATTGATTTCAGGAGGCAGGACAAGTACCCAAAGTGATAAGTACCAGACAAATTTTTTCAACTGGAAAAGGCAAAAAGTCACAAGGCAACTAACTGACAACTGACACTGACAACGTCTCGCTTGCTCATAGAGTAACAAACAAATGATGAGTCCAAGGACAAACTTTTCGCATCAAATAGAGTTTCAAAGCATATGAATACCAAAGTATAACTATCCTGAACTCTAGGTGCAACAAGTGTGAAATACAAGGCTGGAAAAACTAAAATCAAAAATATTCATAGTCATATCTTCCACTTTCTCTACTCTCACATCAGTACAGGCAAACGACATTTGAGGAAAGTCTACAATATAAAAGAGAAGAAAACACTAAAATTTCAGTGAGTAAAAGATAATGCTTAAACTCTCTTATTTATATTTTAAGAAGGATGTAGGGATGTTGCCTCTAGAGAGAAAAAAACGTTATTATATGAAACGAACAAGAAAAGTTCTTAGCTATTGAAAATACAATTGCTAAAATAAAAAGAATTCAACAAAGTAGGGAGATTTAAAAAGAAATTCTCACAGAATGTACAACAAAAAGACACAAAGATTAAAAATATGTGAGAAAAGACAAGCAGACGGAGATCTAATCTGCAAAGCCTAGTATCTGACCAGTAAGATTATCAGAAGAGGGGAATAGAGAAAATCAAAAGGAGCAAATTATCTCTCTACACAAGAGAAAGAGTTTATCTTCTGTCCATCATCCGTTATCTTAGCCTTCATTCTGTTACAACCAACAAAAGTTAACAAAACTATTCCTGACCCAATAATTATAGACAGAAGAATGCTACATTATAAGTGTTCTTCACCTGGATTACATGCTTATTCTTCAACCATTAGTGAAAGAACGACATGGGGTTGCCACTACCTAATAGGAGGTTGTGGAAGGAATGTAGAAGCAGCACCCTTCAATGTTCAGCATCGCATTACTGTGACGTTTTAGCATACTAGGCATAAAGACCCAAACGTAAAAGTTAACAGAAAAGAAATTCAAGTCATCTAAAAGGAATAAAAACCCCACCAACAAAATACTAGAAGATCATGAGCAATGCTTCCCATGATTTTCACCCTAAAATTGTAAGTTTAATAAAATGCAAGGGCAGAATGAGAACTACAGATATAAAAGGTTTAAAAGCATCATCTCCAAGATTTCACTGAAATTGGAATAAACAAGAGAAAGGCATCATCAGATCCAGAAAGAAGTAACTCCAACCCAGTAAGAAATATGCTAATACTTAAATGTATTTTCTATAGAAAATATAATGTTTACATGTATCTTATAATAACTATTATATTTTTGTGTCACTTAAAAAGAAAAACAAGTTTAATCCCTGGTACCAAAAAAAGAAAAACAGATGGGCCGGGGATGTAACTAACTCAGTAGCGCCTTGCCTTTCCTGGCAAGTGCAAGGTCCTGAGTTGTATCTCTGGTACCAAAAAAAAAAAGACAGAAAAAAGAAACAATTTACAGTGTTACTATATTTTCAGAAAATAATACAGGTTATCTACATGCCAAATTAAGTTAGACAAGAATCAAATTTATAATTTAATAATGAAATTGTAAAGAAAGACTAGGACCCCCCCCTCCAAAAAAAAGCACAGAATTTTGCCAACAGCTTGAGATATATCTCTACCTGTCATAGTCACCTGGTAATCTATGACACATAAAGCTTTATTACACTTCTATTAGTTTCCATGATTTCTACAAAATAGTAAACTTACAACTCTACATAAATTCTTCCAAGACTTTCCTACTTATTTCCAGCAACTAATAAATTGAATTCATTACAAAATATAACTCCTACTCAAAAATTATGAGAGCAACAAAATTAAAAGACTGATAATATGTAAAGTCTAAAAACAGCAACCTATTATAAATACATGTTTAATATGAAAATAAATCTAAATGCTTACAATACTTCACTACCATTTAGAGAATTAAAAAACGCAGTTTTTCCCTTTTCTTAGAACAAGTGAAGACTAACTCACAAAATTATAGCTTCTGTAGATTAGTTTTTTTCATAATTACTCAGTTATTCACATTCATTAGAATATGTAAGAGCTCTATTGGAGTCTTTGTACCAGTGTTTCATAAATGGATTTAACTATAAAAGCTAAGTTATACAATCTCTTCCATAAGAGCAATATATTTCTGATATTTATATCCTTAAAATATTTTATAGTAAATTAATATTTCTACACAGGAAAAGAAGGAACTATTTAGTCCCAGACAACTTGCTAACACTCTTTAAACTACAGTTATAATTATCATGTATAAAATTTCAAAGCAGAAGTTGTCAAGATTTAACATTAGCATGAATTTATGTCATAACTGATGGTTACTGTAAAGATAATGGCAAAGGATCCATTTCTCCAAACACAATGGATGAAAAAGGAAATTTCTTAATTACTACTAATCTGTCCATTTTTAATTAAGTTGATTAGTAATTTTATTAGCCTTTCCCTTCTTGGAGGGCTGTTATTATTACATAGCTTCTCTAAAGTTACCAGGGTTGTGATTTTCAAAAAAACCAAGAACATCTAGTGTGAGTCCCACCATTTTGTAATATTAGTTTATGTTAAAAATTTAATGTCAAGTTTTTCTGTACCCTGAAAGTGGAGGATTTACACTCAGTATTTCATATTTTAAAGTGAACACTATTGAGATCATAAGGCACCATTCTGGAGAGACAGCCAAGAAAAGCAGACTTGTGTTCTTGCTAGATAATCAAAATAGTTGTAATTAGCATGTATCGTCGCTGTCATTTCCTTTGAAAAATACCTACTTTTTATGCTATCTATAACTAAACAAAAGTGTTTTTCCTATCAGTTTAAGTAAAAATGAAAATGTTCTGATACATAAAATAAGAACTATTTATCAAGCAAACTTGAAAAGAATTTAAGTGATTCATATATTTTTCAATCAAAATTCTGAATAGATACTAAGCTTTGATTACTATCAAATACAAAATATAACAGCATGTAGTGATTTAAGACTAAGAAATTTTCATGATACAGTTTCATGACAAAACTTCTGAAAAGGCTAACTTTTCTTAAAAGCAAGAAAATGAGCCAGGCATAGTGGTGCACTCCTATAATCTCAGCACTTGGAAGGCTAAAGCAGGAGGATCGCCACAAGTTCAAGGCCCACCTGGGCTACATAGTGAGTTCAAGACCAGCCTGAACTACATGGTGAGACTGTCTCAAAAAGCCAAAAAACCCCAAAAACAAAAACAAAAAAAAGCGAGAAAATGAAGTGCCCTGTCCTTTGGTACAGGAAAGAACAGATATCTTTCTTCTTTTTCCTTGTGAAAACATATTAAGAAATACTGGCTTAAATTCCCTATCTCGACAGTACACCTTAAATGAATTGACTATAGACAATTGGGTAAAAATTCAAATTGAAGAAGAATACCAAACTGTATTCAAATAGCTGGCTAACAGTGAAAATGAAAATAATTGCTCAACATAAAATCACCTTTGTTGATTAACATTTACTGAGTGTGGTACCTATTAGATATATAAGCTCTATACCGTGACACTACTTCAATCTTTCTAATATTCTTCAACATCAAGTGTGGTTTTTTTTGTTGTTTATTGTGTCTTTTTCTTCCCTCTAGAAAGTATCCTCCATCAGAACAGACCTTCATCTGATTTGGTCAGTGCCCCACCCTGTGTTTAGCACTATGGGCCAAGCATATAGCAGCCATTTAAAAATATTTGTTAAAAAAATGACTGGATGGCCAGGGATTTAGCTCAGTGGTTCTGCCACCTGCCTCACAAGCGCAAGTCCTGAGTTCAATCCCCAGTACCAAAAAAAAAAAAAATGACTGAATGAACAATATTATTTGACAACTTTGGATGCCAAACTATAGTATACCAAAGTCTTACTTTAAAACATTCTTTAATATAAAGGCATAATTGTTTTCCTATCCCCCAAAAGATAAAATATCTTTTCAAAGACTAGCTGGGATATCAACAGTTGTATTCTTTTTTTTTTTTTTGGTACCAGGGATCAAACTCGGGTCCTTAGCTCACGAGGCAGGCGGTGGAACCACAACAGTTGTATTCTTTACTATTAAATAATTCAGTAAATAAAATTTACTAAATTATACACTAAATTTTTAAAAATGCAATTGGTTGCTCTGCATACCTTCACAAGTTTCAAAAGCTCATACAGATCTTCAACCTCATCACCTTCACATTTGGTGTATTCCCGCCCTGTATCCAAGCTCCTTCCTCTTATGGTTCTGCGGTAGAGGGGAAGAGCCATCGCTTCCGCATATAAATCAATGGCTTGATGACCCACTGTCTGATACATGTAGCTATCCAGTTCATCAGACCTCTCTGCAACATTAAAAGTAGAAATAATCAGCAAAATAGTAAAAAAGAAAGAAAATTTCAAAGCCCATGTAGGTTTCACTGCTTGAAGAGTAGTCAAACTAAACTTACCATATGTTATAAATACACTTTAACACTTCATTCTATGGAATGAAGTTATCTCTAACAGTCATTCCTTACTGAGGTTCCTTTTACATGTTTGAAGGGAAAAGAAATCAGTCAATGAGCCATTCAATAATCCCAACTTCCTGTTGACTTTAAATCAGTAAAATCTAAATCCTCAGGCTGGGGATTTAGCTCAGTGGTTTCACTGTTGCGCAAGCGCAAGGACCGGAGTTTGATCCCTGGTACCAAAAAAAAAAAATTCTAAGCCTAGGTTTCTCTCTTTGGGCTGGGGATTTAGCTCAGTGGTTCCAGCGCCTCCCTCGCAAGCATAAGTTCCCAAGTTCGATCCCCAGTACCAAAAAAAAAAAAAAAGATAAATCCTCTTCATCTACCAACCCACAGCAATCTATTGTTTTCTACAGTTACTACCATTTCAGTTAATTCCATTTCCTATGACTAACAATATTCTAAATAAATGTCTCCATTCCACCAACAAGTATAATTTAAAGATATACTTTATATTATGGATTGTATCTAGATGTCCATCCCCCCCCCAAGCCTCTTGCACTCATAGGTGGGGCTTTTGGGAGGTGGCGCTTTTGGGAGGTGGCTAGATCATTGGTGTATGATGCTGGATTAGGGTGTGTGATACTGGGATTAAGGATGTGTGGCATACAGCATAAATCTGGGTAGTACAATGAAACCCTCACCCTAAGTGTGGGTGGTATCACCCAAAAGGCTTGTACTCTGGATGGAATTAAAGGGACAGAAAGAAGGCAGGCTCACTGCCTTCTGCCTGCTCTGTCATCCTGTGGACTGTTTCTCCTCTGTGATGCCCCTCTGCCATGCCACCTTGCCTTGGAGCCAGGGGAATGGACTGAAGCCTCTACAAACTGTGAGCTAAATAAATCTTTCCTCCTTTAACTTGTGGGTGTTAGGTATTTTGTCTCAGCAATGGGAAAAGTAACCAAGACACTTTACCTGTCACTTCTCTGCCAGTAAACAAAGAGTACGTGGAAATTACACATTAATGATTACATACAAGTTAAATATATTAATTCATATAGAAAAGCTGAAGATAAGATACAAACTTCAGGGAGGAAGATTTTAGCTGTATCATTTATGTATTATATATTATATAAACATCTGTTTTTTAAATACTAAGAACTCTCAAGACAGCTTTAAAAGACCCTCTTGCTTGACTAGCTGCAAGGGAAAAGGCAGGTTTTTTCCTTTGGTAAAGCTTTTGCTTTGTCTTATAATATGTATATAGATCACAATACATTTCCCATTCATGCTCAGAGTATTCTCTTTCTCATTTAAAGTCAGAACCATGTAAAAAAACATACACACCTCTTTAAAATTAGCCATTACTCATCATTAGAATCCTAGCACAAAATCCTACAGTATGCATCTACCCCTCTAAAGAGAATCTATTCTATTTCTTCCTATAAATACTTCTCATCTCTGTCTTCCAGCATTAATTAGGTCTTGACCTCAGAAAAAATAGAAAATTCAAATGCCTTAGTGAAATATCTGCTCACTATCCCAAAGCTAATTCAAGTGAGTTCATTAACCATTGGTCTGTCAACAAACTGAGTAAATTCATATGAGAGATACAGAGACATCCCAAGTGTTGAGGGGGCACACAGAAGAAGATATAAGATATAATCTCTTATAATCAATCTATTAGGGGATAAAGAACAAAGCTAAAAAAAAATAGAAAACTACAAAATGATATAAAAGCAAAATTACATGAAAGTGGCAGCCAGAGGAAGAAACAGAGAAAGAGAAAGAGAAAGAGAAAGAGAGAGGAAAAAAAAGAGATAGAGAGAAGGAAGGGAGGGAGGGACAGAGGGAGACAGGGAGGGAGGGAGGAAGGGAAGAGAGGTAAAGAGGGAGGAAAGGAGGGAAAAAAGGAAGGGAAATACTCAGTTTTAGATTCCTATTCAACTACACTTATAGGATACCTACTTCATGCCACGAAGTGTGATTAATGTTTTCATACACTAGTCTCTAAATTCATCCTAAAATAAAAGTAGTGCAAAAGCACAGAGTCTAAAAAGAGGGAGATGATAAAAGGTCTTAGTAGAAGAGCCATGTAAAAAAGTAGCAATGGATAAAGTTAGATCAGTGCTCTTTTCTCAGATTTGTTAATGTTTATATAACTAAAGAGTTTTAAAACCCAAATGGTAAATATATTTATTGTTTTGAAAATTCTAATTGTGAAAATTTCAAAAAAAATTGAAAAGTAGCCAAACTATATGTGGATGCATTTCTTAACCATAGATAAACAAGTAGAAATATATGTTTTATGATTCTTTCAAGTCTCACGGCTTTGGCTTACACCAAAAACAGAGAAAACTACATCTTCTTAAAAGTAACATTCATATTATGAGTGTAGAATATGTGCTATTTTCAAGCTCCCTGAGGTAGGAGACTGTATGTTATCTCCCTGTATAATGCCTGCAACACTTGGAGAGGAAGTGTGGTAAAACAGCAGTGCACTCTGAAGTAAGATGGTTCAATTCTCAGTTTTGAAAATCTATGCTAACCACTCTCTGGACAAACATAAGACCCGAGCTTCAGTATCCTTGTGTATTAAAAGTAAGACTGACAATACCTCTTTCTACTAGCTGTTAGGAGAATTAAAAGATATGTAGGCAAAAACAATGCTAAGTGCTATGTAGAATCTAGCATCTAACAGGGCTAAATACGGATTGGTTCTTTTTTTCCCTTTTGTCTACTACATACGACAGAATGGGATTATAAAGGTAATTTTCAGTCCTTTTGAGAATTTCCTAGTAAAGGCATATATTTACCTTGGTTTTCATCTGGTCTCAGATTTGCTAAAGCAACGATCTGATGCCCAGCAGCAACGCACTGCATCATATTATAACAGCTGTCCTTCCCACCACTGAAAATAAAACAATAGAGAGAGAGTCAGAGGAGAGGGAGGGAGAAAGGAAAGTAGGGAAAATAGTTACGGACCATTATTCAACACAGACTCACTAGACATTAAAATAAAACTCATTATTTAATCATAATCAGCTTTTCAGAATATGAGACTTTAGCAAGAATGCAACAATAAGCAGACTGCAGTAACAATAATTAATTTTGAAATCATAAGCAAACTGAGCAAATGAATCTGAATGTCTAAGGTTGCTACTTATAAGTGCTTATTATTAATATACAAAATATTTATAAGCACTTATTAACATACAAAATACTTTGCCAATAAAAAATTATTTAAATCTCAGCAAAATATTTACTATACATACCCCTTAGATGAAACTAAGTTTAAAAAAAAATCTGTTCCAACAAGTACTGGCTACTATCTATCACCAACTAAAGGATCAAATTAAAAATTTGAGTTGACAAAGCCGGAAGTACTTGCCTTCAGATTTTGCAGACATAAGAAACAAAATGCTGAATTACACCAATAATGTTAAGAATCAATACTATCAGTACATCAGGCACCACTGTATATACAATGCTCATTTCAGAACTTCTCAGGGAGAAGAAAAGAGCAAAGAGCCAAAGGTAGTATTAAAAAAGAACATGCACTCCCTCTCTTCATGTTGACTCCCCTAAATGAGTCTTCCACAACTCCCCCTATTCAACCTCACTAAATTTCCCCAAAATAAAAAAAAAACTAATTCTATCAAATACCAAAGATTGAAGAGTGTGCAGCCAAAATCAGAATTTACAATTTATAAATTTACAAACATTGTAAAATGTACTAACATCTCAAATATGGATTCTAAGTACTACTTCCCACGTGTTCTGCAAAGGGCGGACTGATGTCTAACAAAATGTTCACTGCATATTCTAAGAACAAAAAATTTTCAAAAGTAAACAACTATCTTACTCTCCTCATATAACCCCAGAAGTACATAAGTACATTCAGCCCTTATTCCATCTTCCATTTCTATGGGTTCCACACTATGGATTCTGCCAAATGCAAATAAAAATACTTGAAACAAAAACTGCATTGTGATGAATATGCACAGATGTTTTTCTTGTCATTATTCACTAAAATACAGTATGACAGCTATTTACACATCATTTACATTGTATTAGGTACTACAAATAATCGAGATGATTTAAAGTATATAGGAGGATATCATAGGTTCTGTGCACCATTTTATACAAAGGACTTTACATCTGCAGATTTTAGTATCCACAGAGGTCCTGTAACCAATCTCCTACAGATATCCAGGTACAAATGTACAGCACATATGAGATGAGAAATCCTACGGATCAGACTTTCAGTTTCCAACTCTGGGACACTAAGTCAAGCTACTCAACACTGGGTGTACATACTTCATTCCAGAGAATGGTCCACTTTGATAATCTTCAAGTATCATTCAACTATAAAATTCAATGACTTGTTTACAAATTAATAAAATAATGTTCTATGTCCTAAAGGCATTAAAAGTCTGTTTCATTTATTCCTAAAACACACACACACACATCTCTTATCTCTCATTGTCATACATATACACAAACACAGAGATTCACTGTTCAGGTTCAAATGCAAACATGCATACATACATGTAAAACATAAACACATATATGACGGGCATACATGTATCATGAACATATATATGTATTCATACTTACATCATAGATCCTGACATACATAAAACTCAACATTTACCAAGAATTTTCCAACATTGCTCTTTTCAGTAACTTGATTATAAAAGTAACATATGCACATCACATAATATTTGCTGTAACAGATTATGTGGCTCTTCTCTCCTTCCCTCCAAATTTCTGCCTTAGTAGGTGTGTATTAGTTAATCTTTAAAATGTTTGGCAAATTGAATGTGGATGTGAATTACTCATTCCTGGGCTACTTTTAATTATTTCTGAAAACCACAGTGGTTAAAACTTAATCATTTCCTTTACAGAGTAAATTTACTGAATAACAATACTTATTTTGACTATTTTATACTTCCTTAAAAATGGAACTAAAGAGGAATTGGAATACAGTATTCTAATAGCTACAGTAATTGGAATGACATATTCAGCCTATAATAGGTCAGTACTGTCAACCAGTACCAGTCATCTTGGGCAGTGATTTACACGTTTATGGGATCTTCAACGTACTTCAAAAGTTGTACCTTAGATACTCGTGACCCAAATCTCTTCAAATGAAATACTTGTTTAAACTCCCTTTTCAATATTGTGTGTCCTTTGTTACCCCAATTTAGAGATTGAGTTGCCCTGTTTTGAGTTTGTCGTAGAATTTATTTACACACCAAATGTGATGGGTTATTACACATTTCAACTCCTCTGGAATATGAAGTACGTCACCCGAAGGTCACAAAAGCAATTATGATCGTGCACCAGAAGCAACTGAAATAGCTCTAGCCTAAAACAGTACAATTCCGTGTCCCCACAAGGGAAAAGAGCTCTTCTACTTGGGGTCCAAGGCAGAAACACAGGGAGGGAGGCAGTGTTGCAATTCCCCTCCATCCTGCAGAGCCAATGTGCGAGGGAGAGGCGACTTTAGTGGGAGGCGGAAGGACCACCAGTGACCCAAAGGAACTATAGACGAAGAAAATCGGGGAGAAAAGGCAGGAGTTATTAACGAAGTTGAATCAGGGGCGGCTCTCCAACTTCAAGGCTCGTTGGAACTTTAAAAGCCCGACGCCCGCAAGCCCTGAGCAATTAAACCTGCGCCTCTGGCGGCGGGGTCAGGCGCCAGCGCTTTCCAAGGTTCCCCCAGAGGAGCGCACTTGTGAGGGACCGCGGGCCAGCGGGCGGGGCGTGCCGCAGTGAGTCCAGCCAGCCGGGAACAGCCCGAGGTCCCGCCTCTTCCTGTGGCCTGGACACACGGCGAGCCGGGCCCGCGGCTCCGGCCCAAGCCCGCCTCTCCCGGCGCCGGCGACTGCAAGAAGAGGCCAAAGGCTGACAGAGAGGAGGCCGGCGGCCCCTGGGCCGCGTTACCTGATCAAGGCCGCGACCCTCATCGTGGGCACACTGCGCGTGCGTGCGGCGGGAGCGGGCGTTTGGGGGCTGAGGTGTCCAGCGCTCGCCTGACGCGCCGCGGGGGCCTGGCGCAGGTGTTCGCCGCGCCGCCTGTTCGCAGCCCTGCGCTGCTGCCCGCTCGGCTGCCTGCGGAACGCCGGGTCGCTGAGTGTATGCTGCCCAGGCGCCTGTGCGCTGGGGCCAAGAACGTCCTGGGCCCGAAAACAACACTGTTTAGGCACGGACTAACCACCTAAGTGAGGGCACTGAAGCTCCGGGAAAGGCAAGGTCCGCGTCGCGCCGCCCCAGCTCCGGGGCGCCGGATTGCTGAAGTAAGCAGTCACGCTAGCTGAGAGTAGTAATTGTGTGAGAGGAAGCAGGTTTGCTCCCCTACTCCAGACTAAGAAACTAATGCACACCAGCTATTCGACTTCTCTGTCCTCTAAACCTGTGGAGTCCAGGTGTGAAACTGAGTCTCTAAGCAGCTGGGCTCTGGTAACTTTTAAATATGGGGTTAGCCCTATGACCTAGGCCTTCTGTTTTGAGAATTTGGGAAGCTTATTAAGGCTAATAACCCAACAGCAGTTGCCCTGCAGGAAGAAAAATGTAGCTTCGAAGACAAATTCGCCAAATATTTATTAAGTGCCTTGCAAGTAACAGGGGAACATCCATGAATAAAGCAGAACACTCCCTTCATGGAATTTATATGATAGGAAAGGCAGGCAGTAGTTAGGTTAAAAAGAAACGCTATATAAAAAGAAAAATTGAGGGGAGTTGAAGGTAGAGAGGCAAACTGAAGAATTAAGAGTATTGATGAGTTGAGCTGACTTTAGAGGAAAGAGTCCGTGATATGTATATATATATATATGCGTGAGCTTCGAGCATTAAGAAAACAAAAAGATTGAAGGCTCTAGAAGCCTTATGTGTTTGTGGAAGAACAAGGCAAACCAGCAGAATTGGAGCAGAATGAGCAAGCCAAGAGTAGTGAGACCAGAGGTTAGAGTGATAGGGCGTCTTGAAGGTCATGGCTTGGAACAAAGGTGTGAATTAAAACGTAAAAGGATTACACTCTGCAGTGTTGAGAATAAACTATTAGGAAGCCATTGTAATAATCCAGGAGTGAGATGATGAGGCCAGGAACCAAGATGATGGATTTGTTAAGTGAGAGGATTGCTGCTCTGTTTTTGAATGTAGAGCCAATAAAATTAGATGGATTAGACACAAGATGTTAGAGCAAACCATGAGGCAAGACAATAATGTCTTGAACTACATAAATTGATTTCTAAGGTCACACAATTTTTAGCTTGTGTTGCTCCTCAACCCAAGCGCACCTTCTTTTTTCTACGACCTTTGGGTTAAGTATCTTGCCTCCAGGTCTTTTTTAGCCTTTGCATAAAATTTTCTTTCAATAACTTCCCCCCTTTTAAAACCTTTTACTATAATTCTGTCATTAATGAATTTTGCGGGTTGCTTAATGTATTGCTGGTACATGTACTCTCTCTTCTTAAAATCTTTTGTATTTCCTCATACTGCCTTCATCTCCAAATCACCATACAGGCTTTGTATTTGAATGTACTATCAAAGCCACTGTACAAATAGTAGGTCCAATTTATTGTTGTTCAGTGGACATTTTCATTTCTCAAATTAACATAAGTCAGAATGGTTTTGACCCAGCCATCAGTTATTCTTAGATTTGAGAAATTTTGGAGGAAATTTTAAGAGAGTAAAGTGTACAAAACCAGAGCAATTGTTGACCCCCCCCCCTCCAAAAAAAGCAAAGTCCTATTAGAAGCTAAAGATTAGACTACAATCTGCCTTTCCCATTGAGGATCTTAAATCATCCTAAATCACCCTATGAGGGTATCATTTTCTTTTGCTGAAATTTGGAAACAATACTCAGAGGATCAGTTACTGACTTCTGCAAGTAGATGCCATCAAAGATTAAATGTCTAAGAGATTGGAGAAAATGCTTATGAAGGAAATTAGGGAAAAGGAGCAGGAGGCAGGGAAACTCACATTATAATTCAGGTTGAAGCAGAAAAGGATAAAAGGATGAGTAGAAAAAGTCCCAGTTTGCAGTGTAATTGAGTCTTGGCCAGACCAATGAGTAACCAAAGTTGTCCATTAGAAGAATTCCAAATTCTAGTGCCTCTGCTATGCCAGGTCACTGTCTTAGAGCAGTGGAGGAAAATCTTGATCTGAGGCAAACTCAGTAATGGACCCCAAAGTGCCACAGCTGGGGTACAAATCAGTTCATAAGAATTTTTAGTGTATCTCCTCCATGATTTCCCTCAGCTGTCACTTCAGTGTGTTTTCCTGATGTACCAGCTGGTATAACCTAAGCATTCATTCTTAAGGAATCTTAGCCCTTGGGTCATTTTACTCTTTTCAGTCTGGCATTGCTGCATGTGCATTCACAGTTACATTGGTCGAGGGCATACCAAGAGGCACTCAAGTGGATCACCCCAGTCTCATGTGTGTTACTTTGTCCCCAGTGTATAAAAGCAGCCCCAACTCCTCTGGCTAATCAGTTATGTCTACTGATCCCTGGGTGCAAAGGACCAAAATTGTCCTTCACCTGTGCTTGTAATTCAGTGACTCTTTGCCCTGCCTTCTTGCAAAACAAGAAACTTTTGAAGATCAAGATTTCTAATTCTGCTTAACTCATAGATGTGTGGCAAAGCACAAAGTTCCCTAGGGGGACATCGAGAAGGATTGTAAATGGGGCCATTCTTGGTTTCACTCTTTGGTTTCCAGATCTGTGTATTCCTACTAGAGACATGGTGATATGTAGAGATCTCTCATTTAGTGCCTAAACCAGTGATAGCAAACCTTTTAGCATTTTCAGCAATACAAACAGTACAGCCAACTGTGGCATGTACACCATAGGTTTGCCACCACTGGCCTATACTGTATACTGAGGCCATGCCCAGCAGGCTTGCAGATTATTATCTCTGAGCAACTCATTTAGCTGTGAACTAACTCATTAAAATTTTACAGTACTCTAAAAAATACAGTAAAGTACAGAACTTATAGACTCTAAATAATACAGTATGTAAGATCCCATGGGTACAACCCTCTCCTTTACCTCCTTTTCTGTGAAGTGAGTTTACTTGTGGATGCCCTGCTCTGGGGAGGAGTGGCTCTCATGCCTGTAGAAGAATTATATTAGTGGTGTCACCTGAGGTTGAGCAGACAGGAGAAGCCAGGTTACAGTCCTTTCGCTATGCTTAGTCAAAGGTTGGGAGCAGCATGACATGAATTCCACAGTGGATCCATCTCATCACTGTCAGTCATCTGAGATTTTTAGAGTAGGTACTTTTAAAGGGAGATTAGAGTGGTTTACCTCTATGGCTGCATACAGAGACAGAATGACTCTCCCCAAATCATGTAATCAAAAGTAGGAACATTTATGCTACTGTTTCATGTTGTGTCCAACTGAGATAAGAAATGTAGAGTGAAGAGTTTATTCAAACTAAGAAAATTACTTGGAGCAAATCTATTAAAGTCTATCTTGTACACAACCATATTTTTAAGGAAATACTTTAATTTACTTCCAAACATACTAGTTTTAATTGTACCAACATATAGAGTCCTCAAAAATTCTTTTTCAAAAGTCATAAATTAATATGCAAAAGTTATTTTAAAGTAGTAATATCCATTTGCTTACCATAATATGGCCAAATTTCACAAATGCTTTGTTTAGCAAGACCCCATGTACGTATTTTTTCACAGGAACCCTGTAAAGATAAGTTCAACCCAGTAAATATCAGTTCATTAGTAGATACCATATCAGTACCATCTAAAGCAATTTTATTTATCATACATTGAAATGCATTGCCCAAGATTCACCTTTCCAAGTCTCAAACTGTTATATACAAATGACTATTGATTAGCTTGCAGGTGAACAAAAAAACAGCCTCAAAAAGCTCAATCCTTTGTCATTTTACTTAAGAAAATGATCTATTGGCAAACACTGTTGCTGGTAATAAAAATTTGCAAGCTGTCATTGAATTACATCTTTGGCAGTATTACATCTCATTGATGTACTGATTGATAAAGACTAAGGTGATCAAATCACAGAGGCTTCAGATAGTTCTTCCTCAGAAACCTTGGAAGATGTAAATGCCATACAGGAAGTCATGTCATACGGGAAGCTAACAGAAGGTTGACTAGTGAGGATTGAGTGGAGGGGAATCAAATAATTATTTGGAGAGTAAATTTAAAGGCATGAAGATATAAGTGATGTGTGTATAATTACAGCTTACTATGTCAGTCACTCATTTGAATATCACAGAAAACTTATAAAGTAGGATTCATTATCTCGATTTACAAATGAAGAAACTATTCAGAGAATAGTTAAATGACCTAATAAAAAAATAGACCTATTAAGTCTCAGAATCAAGATTCAAATCCAAGCAATTTAGCAGTTAAGAACTATACATTAAATGGAAGGCTAGTTATTTTAGCTAAAATATCCTGCCTCGCAGGTAAGTTTGGAAAGGCATTTCCTTCATTGACCTGAATTTCCACTTTTCTGTGTTTCCAACCTGAACTACTGTTTTTTTCTGACAGATAAAATTGCTTTACTATGTAAATTCATATATAAGGTAATTGGTAAATATTCTAGTACCTAGAATCACTTTGTCTCTTTTAGGAATCTTTTTCTTTCCTCCTTAACCACTTACAAATCCAATTATTTAAATGCAGGATGACCAAAAATTGCATTTTCTTGTTAATTTTTATAAGAATATAGCAGGAAATATAAAAATTACAATTTTATCAAATTTATTCAATACAAGAATTGACTGGTATAAATGACACTTAACCAAGATCCACATAGTCAGTCCATAAACAAATACACTGCTGAAGTGACGCTTGGGATAAACTGTTAAGTGCTTGATGGAGACCAACAAATTTAAAAGCTTTAAGAGTTAGGCAGGTAACATGAAGTAAAGTGACCAGGTATAAGATAATTTGGAATAGCAAGGATTGTGGCAAATTCGCTCATCACAGATCCAGTTGCCCTGTGCAAATGTGGGCCCAATGTTAACAGAGATTCTGATTTATTTTTTTGCATTATCAATTATTCATTTTAATCACTGGTACACTTTAGGTATTCAATATACTGGCATTCATCATTGGAAATTTGCGCCTTTACATAATTTCTCTTGGTTCTTATTTTTCCTCCTTCCTCTGCCTTCCCTTCAACCCCTCCATCCCTCCCTACTTATAAAGACTTTGTTTACATTTTTCCATTTTCTGTTATTAATTCCATTTCCTTCTTTCCTTTCCCCTAGCCCTCCCACTTCGCCTTTGCCCCTTTCTTTCCCATTTCACATTACTTATTATACATTTTAGTCCTTATTTACACTTTCAGTTTCTCACACCAGAGAAATTATTCGGTATTTATACAAGTGTGTCCTATTTATTTCACTTAAGAGTATCGCCTCAATGTGCATCCACTTAGCTATAAATGTCTCCAATTTCTCATTTTTTATGGCTGAGTAATACTCCCTTTTATTAAAAAAACACATTTTCTTTATCCAGACTCCAGTTGATGGGCATTTGGGCTGTTTCCAAGTTTTACCTATCACAAACTATGCTGCTCTGAACGTGGGTGCACATATATCACTGTGGTATGATTCTTTTAATTCTTTGGGGAAGATCCCCAGCAGTAGAATAGCAGGGTCAAATGGGACTTCCAGTCCTAGTTCTTTCAGGTATCTCCATACTGATTTCCACAGTGCTTGCACCAGTCTGCACTCCCACCAGCAGTGGAGCAGTGTTCCTCTTTCCTCACAGCCCCACCAGCATTTGTTATTGGTTGATTTCATGATAGCAGCCATTCTTTCTGGAGTGAGGCGGAATCTCAGTGTTGTTTTCATTTGCATCTCTCGAATGACCAGTGATGTTGAACATTTTTTCATTTATTTATTTGCTATTTCTACTTCTTTGTCTGAGAAATGTCTATACATTTCAGATGCCCATCTTTGGATTGGGTCTTTAAATGTGGGAGGTCTGATCTTTTTAAGTTCTTTATACATTCAAGATAGTAGACTTGTCTGAGGAAAAGCAGGTGAAGATTTTTCCCCACATTGTGAGTTTTCTCTTCACACTGCTGGTGGTTTCTCTTGCTGTGCAGAAGCTTTTTAATAAGAAGAGATCCCACTTGTTGATTGTGCTAGTTCATGGGCAACTGAGGTTTTGTTCATAAAATCTTTTCCTACACCAGTGTCTTCAAGAGTTCTACCTAACCTCTGTTCCAACTGGTTCAGAGTTTCTATTTTGATATTTAGATCTTTAATCCATTTTGATTTTAGTTTAGTGCATGGAGAGAGATATAGGTCTAGTTTTAATCTTTGGAAGTTGAAACCCAATTTTTCCAGCACCATTTATTAAAGAGGCTATCTTTCCTCCAGTGAGGGTGTTTGGCTCCTTTATCAAAGATGAGATGGCTGAGTATGTCTGGCATTGTTTCTGCATCTTCTAATCTGTTCCACTGGTCCTCAGGTCTGTTTCTTTGCCAGTACCATGCTGTTTTTATCACAGTAGCTTTGTAGTATAGTTGCAGGTTGGGGATTGTGATACTCCCTGCCATGTCTCTGCTACCTAGAATTGCTTTTGCTATTCTGGGTCTCTTCTTGTTCCAAATGAATTTTTGGATTGTTTTCTCAAGGTCCATGAAGTATGCTGCTGGTATCTCAATTGGAATTGCATTAAATCTATATAGCAGTTTTGGAAGTATGGCCATTTTCACTATATTAATCCTTCCTACCCAGGAGCAGGGGATGTCTTTCCATTTTCTGATATCATCTTCAATCTCTCTTTATAGAGTGCTATAGTTTTCAGAGAAGAGGTCTTTGATTTCTTTCGTTAGGTTGATTCCTAGGTATTTCAGTTTTTTGGATGCTATTGTGAAAGGAATTCTTTGCCCTATTTCTTTCTCAGTGAGTCTGTCATTTGTGTAGAGGAAAGCTATTGATTTTTGTGTGTTGACCTTGTATCCAGCTACTTGACTGAATTTGGTTATTAAGTCTAGAAGACTTTTGGTGGCGTTCTTGGGGTCTTCTATATAGAGTATCATGTCATCTGCAAATAATGACAATTTGACTACTTCATTTCCTATCTTTATTCCTTTTCTTTCTTTCTCTTGTCTAATTGCTGTGGCTAATGTTTCCAGAACTATATTGAACAAAAGTGGTGATAGTGGACATCCTTGTCTTGTTCCTGATTTGAGTGTGAAGGATTTCAGTTTTTGACCATTTAGTATGATATTAGCTGTTGGTTTTTCATAGATGGCTTTTATCAGGTTGAGGTAGAGACCATCTATTCCAATTTTTTGTAGGGTTTTTATCATAAATGCATATTGGATTTTGTCAAATGCTTTTTCTGCATCTATGGAGATGAGATAATCATATGGTTTTTGTCCTTGGCTCTATTGATATAGTGTATTACATCGATTGATTGATTTGTGTATGTTGAACCATCCCTGCATCCCTGGGATGAATCCCACTTGATCAGGGTTTATGATCTTCTTGATGATCTTCTGCATTCTATTTTTCAGTATCTTATTAAGGATTTTTGCATCTGTGTTCATTAGTGAGATAAGCCTGTGGTTCTCCTTTTCGGTTGGGTCTTTCTCTGCTTTGGGGATCAAGGTGATGCTTGCTTCCAGGAATGAATTTGGGAGTATTGCTTCCCTTTCAATTTCATTGAAGAGTTTAAACAGTAGTGGCAGTAGTTCCTCTCTAAGTGTCTTGTAGAATTCAGCAGTGAAGCCATCAGGGCCTGGGCTTTTCTTCGTTGATAAGTTTTTAATTACATTTTCAATTTCATTGGTTGATATTGGGTTGTTTAGAATTTTTAGGTCTTCTTCGTTCAACTTTTGTAATTCATACTTATCTAGGAATCTGTCCATTTCTTCTGTGTTGTCCATCTTATTTATGTATAGGTTCTGGAAGTAGGTATTGATGATCCTCTGGATTTCTGCTGGGTCTGTTGTCATTTCACCCTTTTCATTCCTAATTGCATGGATTTGGCCTTTTCTTTCCTTTTTCTGATAAGTCTGGCTAAAGGTTTGTCAATTTTGTTGATTCTTTCAAAGAACCAACTCTTGGCTTCATTGATTTTTTGTATTGTTCTCTTAGTCTCCATTGCATTGATTTCTGCTCTGATCTTTATAATTTCCTCCCTTGTATGAGCTTTGGGGTTGTCCTGTTCTTCTTTTTCTAGAAACTTGAGGTGCAGCATCAGGTTGCTTAATTGGGCTCATTCTGTTTTCCTAATATGCGTATTCACTGCTATGAATTTCCCTTGTAAGTCTGCTTTCATTGTGTCCCATAGATTCCGATATGTTGTATTGTCATTTTCATTTAATTGAAGGAACTGTCTGATTTCTTCTTTAATTTCCTCTGTGACCCATTGGTTATTCAGAAGTGTGTTGTTCAATTTCCGTGTGTTTATGAAATTCTTGAGGTTTCTTTTGCTATTGATCTCCAATTTCATCGCACTGTGGTCTGATAATATACAGGGGATAACTTCAGTTCCTTTGCACTTACTTAAACATGTTCTATGTGTGAGTATGTGGTCTGTTTTGGAGAATGACCCATGTACAGCTGAGAAGTATGTGTATTCTGATTTTGTGGGGTGGAAGACTCTGTAAACATCTGTTAAGTTCATTTGTTCAAGAGTTCGATTGAGTTCTAGTATTTCATTACTTATTTTTTGTCTAGCCAATCTATCTTTTTGTGACAGTGGGGTGTTGAGGTCCCCCACTACAATTGTATTAGTGCATATATGACTTTTCATATCTGTTAGTATTCGTTTTATATAGTTGGGTGCACTAGTGTTTGGTGTATAGATATTTATGATTTTCATCTCTTCCTCTTGGATTGTTCCCTTTACAAGAAGGTAGTGTCCTTCTTCATCTCTCTTAATCAGTGTTGGTTTGAAATCTACTTGATCTGCAAAGAAGATAGCTACTCCTGCTTTTTTTCAGTTTCCTGTCACATGGAGTATTGTTTTCCACCCTTTAATTTTCAGTCTATGAGTTTCCTTTTGAATTAAGTGTGTTTCTTGTATGCAGCATATTGTTGGATTTTGCTTCTTGACCCATTCTGCCAGTCTATTTCTTTTGATTGGTGAATTGAGACCATTAACATTGATGGTTTTAACTGATACGTATTGACTTATCATTGTCATGACTTTTTTTGTTGTTGGATTCTCCCCCTTTACATTTAAATTCTTGTTGCACCCGATGGGTTCATTCTGCTGTGCTTCCTGGGGTTTTGATCCTCATTGTCTGTTCCTAGGATATTGTGTAAAATTTTGTGAAGTGCTGGTTTGGTATTCATGAAGTTCCTAAGGTGCTCTTTCTTATGAAAATATCTTATTTCTCCATCACTTTTGAAACAGCTTTGCAGGGTACATCCATCTGGGTTGGAGGCTGTTTTCCTTTAGGGCTTGCAGTACTTCACTCCAAGCTCTTCTTGCCTTGAGGGTTTTCATTAAAAAGTCTACTGTTGGGGCCAGGGATTTAGCTCAGTGGTTTTGTTGCCTGCTGCGCAAGCGCAAGGACCCGAGTTCGATCCCTGGTACCAAAAAAAAAAAAAAGAAAAAGAAATAGCAATGAATTCTGCTGTGATTCTGATGGGTTTTCCTTTTTATGTGATTTGTTTCTTTTCTCTAACTTCTTGTAGAACTTTGTTCTTCTGTTTGATTTCTGGAATCTTAACAATTATATGCTTATGTGTACATTTTTTTTGATCAAGGCTATTTGGAGCCCTATATTCCTCCCTTATCTGTATGTCAAGTTCTTTTTTCCTGCTTGGGAAATTTCCTGCCCTTACTTCTGTGAACAGTTTTTTTATGTCATCTGCACTCTTTCCTGTTTCTTCATTGACTCCAGTCAGTCTTGTGTTATTCTTCTTTGCATCATCTAGCAGCTGCTGTATTGATTTCTCATGGTCCCTTACAATTCTGAAGCAATTTTTGTTTTCCTGGTCACTAATTGAAAGCTTATCTTCTATATCTGAAATTCTATCCTCCCATTGGCTCATTCTGCTATTTAGACTTTCAGTGGAGCTTTTGATCTCCTGGAAATCTGTTTGCATCTGTTTTATGAATTCCATTTGTTTCCCAAGTTAGGATTCCATGTTGTTCCTCAGCTCCTCTCTAGATTTATTAATCATGTCTTGCACTGCAAGGACAATCTCTGCTGTTATCTGAGAAATTATTTCTGATTTCATTTTTTCCAAATCCTCTTTTGTTGCCAGTTCATGGAATCCAGGTGCTTGAGTATCAGTGTGTTCCATCTCATTTCCCTTTGGGCTTGCTGTAGGTGATCTGAACGTTTGGTTTTGAGACTTGTTTAATGTGTCTTCTCATTTCAATGGGGCAGGGGTGCTTTTGGCGCCTGCGAGCCTCACCTCCTCTGAGTTGAGAGTGGTGGAATGGCATTCCAAAAGCCCCTACCTCTGGGCTGGGAGTGGTGGAACAGGGGCCCAGAAGCCTCTTCCTCTGGGCTGGGGGTGCTGGAACGATAGCCCAGAAGGCCCTTCCTCTGGGCTAAGAATGCTGAAAGGGGGCCCCTGAAGCCCCATCCTCTGGGCTGGGAGTGGTGGAATGGCAGCCCTGAAGCCCCTACCCCTGGGCTGGGAGTGGTGGAACAGGAGCCCAGAAGCCCCTTCCTCTGGCCTGGGAGTGCTGGAACGGGGCCCCAGAAGCCCCTTCCTCTGGGCTGGGAGTGGTGGAAAGGCAGCCTGGAACCCCCTACCTCTGGGCTGGGAGCACCGGAATGGGTTCCCGGAAGCCCCTTCTTCTGAGCTGGGAGCACTGAAACGACAGTCCAGAAGCCCCTACCTCTGGCAGAGATTCTGATTTTTTAAGAAGTGACAGAAACATTAATTTTTCTTAAGTCTCTTTTTTCAAGGTTGGAAACTAATTTTAACAAAGTAAACTCTGCACACCAAAGAAAAACATATCTGCCTATCTGCTGACTTTATCATTTATCTTAAAAGAATACTTTTAGTCCCTTACTGAACTAATATTTGTTGATGGGCTCATATTGTCATTGATCAGCATTTAAAAGCTTATACATTTTCCTATATAAATATTTTACATTTGCATATATTCAAAGATATACAAGAAAACTGGGTATATATCTCACTAGTAGAGTGTTTGCCTATCATGTGCAAGGTCCTGGGTTCAAATCCAATGTCACACACACACACACACACAAAAGTCCATTGGAACATTCTTTGCAAAATAGAAATCATCAGAGCAGAGATATTGTGTTGTTAATTTATAGAATAGTCCTGGCATACAGTAAGTACTTATTATATATTTACTCACAAAATCTATAACCTAAATATTTATGAACAAATCCTGTTACATTATTGTACCTCTACACAATGAAATGCTTAATGATAGTTCAAGAAAAATGAAAAGTTCTCCCTGATATATTTTCAAGTGTAAAAAGTAAGTTGTGTAGGATATTTCCATCTGTATCAAGCAAAATTTAACATATGTATATATGATATGCACAAATATATGAGTAGACTAAAATTTCTAGAAAGTTATATATTAAACTGTTATAGTGATAGTTCTGAAGAGAAAAACAGGAAGGTGAGACTTCTTTTTACTTCATCTACACTTTTACTGCATATATATATATATATATATATATATATATATAACATCATATTCATTGCTATTGCTTGACTAGCGTATATAGGATATAGAAAGTCGATTTTAAAATCTCAATAAAATTATATATTAAATTGTTACAATGATACTTCTGAAGAGAAGAATGAGAGATGAAACTTTCTTTTACTTCATATACATTTGTATTGCTTGACTATTTTAGAGTATATTTTAGAATGTTAAATATCTCATACCACAAACCTTCCTGGATTTTTGTTTGTTTGTTGAGACAGAGTCTGGCTACATAGTCCAGTCTGACCTTGAACTCACTATGTATTGAAGGCTGGCCTTGAACTTGGGATAGTCCTGCCTCAGCCTCCCAAGTATTGGGATTACAGGAATGCACCACCATGCCCAGCCCTTCTTAGATATTGCAGATTAGGTAAATACCTTTTATACTTTCAAGTCATAACATATTAAGAGTCTGTTTGGAGGCCAGGGATTTAGCTCAGTGGTGCCACTGAAGCGCAAGGTCCTGAGTTTGATCCCTGGTACCAAAAATAAAAGAGTCTGTTTATCCCACTCCATTGTTAATATCATGAAAGCAAAGAATGTCCTCTTCTATTATGCTAAAGAAGATAGTTGCAGGAGACTGGAATGTGAAAGACAGAATAGAGGAACTTTTTAGAGCTGTGGACAAGATCAAAGAGTCAGCAGGAATGTTGAGAATCTCAGGAACTAACACCACCAAGAAGATAAAAACATTCATACATTTGAAAAGGGAAGAGAAACAAATGGTTTTATTAGACCATTTTAGAGGCTGGAAAAATGGAATTTGGTTCATTCAATAGAAGCTATAGTAACAGAAAAGTACAACCACTACCACTAACACCAAGAAGGGGAAATCACAGGGAAGGAAATCAAGATACTTGCCCTGGTTTCTTCTGCTGGTGCCTCCCACTGGCTGAGTCCCACACAAAATTAGATGTTAAGGAAATTGACAAAGATCATCTGCTTGGGGCACAGAGTAAGGCAGAAGATGTAGAATGGGTCTAGGGAAGGCAAGCATTGTAACTGAACTCATCCTTATTATTATATTTTCAGTTCTTTTGTGGGTTTCCTGTTCTATAGGAAATGCTAAAAGATATTTAGTGGGTGAAAAGATGAATGGGTGTAGACATTAAAAAATGAAGTGTTCTGGAAGCCAAGACTAGGCTGTACTTCTTTTCTTAGGAAATTACTTTACTGCAACAAGTTATCTTGTCATGAAAGATTGTGAGATTTTAGCTGTTTATGTTAATTCAGAAAACACATTTTGAATTTCTATGAAGAATAGTAAGTAAAACAATTTGCAGAAAATGTGGGAGAGTTAGTATTCATATGTAAAACATGAGGTGACTCATGTGGACACGTTTGTCATGTCAATGAGAAATGAATCATACATTGTGATTTGTGGCATGTGGCATGCAGTTATGACACAAATTATCATTGGTAGAGTGTAGGATGGTGTGTCAGCTGGAGCAAGGCATTAGGACGTGATGAGTACAAAGATTGTGAAGTGTGCTGACCATTTCTGTGTTTTAAAGCTTATTTAAAGAAAAAAAATAAGCTCATTACTTGAACTTTTAAACCAAAGCATGAAGGCAATATCAAACAGTTTCTGTAGAAATTTTAAGCAAGGCTAATTACCCTAGGGATCACAGTTAGAATTCAAGATTTTATGCTAAGGTAGGAGAGGGAAGAGATGCCGAGCTAGGATTTGGAATAGAGACCTTTGAGCGGCAGAGAAGAGGCTAACAACTTAGAACCCGCAGATGCCTAAAACTTGCCTTGAGAATGGAAGTGTTCCTTCCCTTTCTGCTATTGAATATGAAAAGTTCTGGTGGAAGTTTAATGTTACAATTGGAATTTTAAGAAAGAGCATGAATGAACTGAAATGACTATAGGCTGATGGAATTTAGTGTCACATCTTGTATTAGGCAAGATTTCTGCATCTGATTAAAGGGGAAAAAAATGAATGCTAAGGCAAAAATGGTGAAAGGTTTACCTCCCTGTTCCCCCTTTTTCTTGTATTAGTTATCTCTTTGTTTAACAAAGTACCCCAAAATCCAACAGTTTAAAACAACCATCATTTATTATATCATAATTTCTTTGGGTTAGGACTCAGACTTGGCTCCATTGGGTCCTTCACTTAGGTTCTGTCATGGGGCTGAAATCTCCAAAGACAAGGTTGGTAGAGGATTTGCTTCCTATGAGGTGTTGGATTGAGGGACTTAATTCCTTGCTAGGCCAGAGACTTCTCTCATATCCATACTCATAGCATGCCAGCTGGTTTCTATGAGACTAAGCAAGTAAGAGAGCAAGAGAGAATGTCCAAGGAGGGCAGGATAAAACCTTATCTCAGAAGTGATAATCTAACACTTTGCTCTTTATTCCATAGTAGTGTGTTTACATCCAACTTATCTTCAAAGAGTGACTATTATAGAAGAAAATGCATAATGGGGGTCGAGATCATTGTAGGTTACCTTAGATTCTGGCTTTCTTACCCCCAATTCATTTTCTCTTCTCTTCTGCCTTACTATGGATCTTAGCTGGATTGTAGCACTCAGGCCCCTGACCTGAGTGGGCCTCCAATGGGAACCTCCAGCAAGAGAATGGGAAAGGAAATAGTCACAATATTTCTTCCTCTCAAGCTCTGCCTTGTGGCTCTACTTCCCCAGACCTAGACCTCACTGAGCACTATTATGGCCATTTCCCTCACTCCTTCTGTAGATCTAGGAATGACTGGCTTTCCACAGTTGCCAGTCCCTGGATGCCTGGGATTGAATCCAGGACTTTCACATTGTGCTACATCCCTACCCCTTTTAAAATATTTGTTTGTTTTTTGAGACAGGGTCTCACTGAGTTACCTAGTCTGGCCTTGAACTTGTAATCCTCATGCTTTACCCTCAAAGAGTGCTGTGATAGCAGGTATGACCACCACATGTGGCTCCTTGCTGATTATTTAACTACCTTTTCATTGAATTCTCTTTTGTTCCACCAGTAAGAGCTTCAATAGTACACATTTCCTAAAGGAAGAAATTATATATTATACTTTTAGTTCTAGTATTTTGTATAGTTGGTACTTAATGCTGTATGGATGATGGGCAGGTGGGTAGGTGGGTGAAATTGATATTAGCTTGATAATGTAAAAGAACGAAAAAAGAAAGTATTGAAAATTATATGAAAATTCTTCAGTAACACAGAGACATTATGTCTCTTGTGTTTTGTCTAAAACCATAAAGAAGAAAAGTTTTAAATGATTTCTAAAGAACAGTAGTACTTCTGAAAAAGTAATTTTTCTTCTAATATAGAAGGAAAAACAAACTTACATAAATCAAGACACTAAATTTATAACAGTGTAAAGGGAGTTTTTTTTAGAGGATTACCAAATTTTTGGAGGTATAAATGCATAACAAATTGGCTTAATATTAAATAACTATAACCAAAGGGTATGGCTATTTTTATACCATTCCTAAAAATTAAAATGATTCCATCCATATGTGTAGTTAAAGAATTTACCAATGATTTTTCAATTTATGTTAATAATTAAGGGAAACTAAATTGATGTTTGAAAGCATTTAAAAGTTTTAGGCATAAAATACATAACAAATCATACTCTGATTTAAAAAAATAACATACGGTAAGAAAAGAACTCTGAAAAAAAAGACAGATAAAAGAGTTTACTAAATTAAGTTATTTTTTTCTTCAAGATGCAATATTTTGGAAATGTGGCATTTCCACAATTTACTTCTTCAGGGCAAAGTACTATTATTTTCTGAGCTGTTATCTTCGGTACTTTTGCCACCATAGTGAAAAATATCTTCAGTGTGCAGGATTACAATTTCCCTGTCAGTATGATGTAAATCTTAATGACCATCTGTTTTTGTTCTGCAAAAAGTTTTATAGCAACATGGAAATAATTTTCAACAATTGACTGGCTCAATCTTGTCCCAACCTGCCCTAACTTCAGGATGCATGTACTTGCACAATAAATTTATAGTCTTTACTCTTCCCAAGGTTCATATGGTTATTTGCAATGGGTATGTGAATATGGGAACATCTGTAAGGCTGAGATAAAAACTATGAGGAAGAACAAAATGTTTGGGTAAAATCAAGTCGGTTCTAGAGCACTTTATCATGGGGGAATTCATTTCTAAATACATTTTATGTAGGCCAATTACTCAGCTAATTTATGTATTAAAAATGTCTAGAAATACCTTTTCTTGTCTTAATTGGCAGTTTTATTGGCATAACATTAACAACAGCTGTCATCAATAACATTCGTTGCACTGAAAGAAACTTAAGGTGGTATGCTATAGGGCATAAAAATATCTCAAAGAATTCTGCTCCTTTTTCCTGACATTTGCAATCAGTAAAATAAAAAAATTAAAAGAGAACTCATAAGGTGACACAAACTAATCATTTCCAAAAATAAACTCTAATACTAATACACCTCTCTTCCATGTTAAGTATAAATGCGCAGGCCCAAGTATACCTTTATATCAGCATATTCAAGGATATTCTCACTGTTGCAATCCTAAACTACTTTACAAATCCCAAAGGAGGCTAAATATCTAGGAAATAGTTAATAGAGAGACAGAAATCTTTTCTTAAAAACATTTTTAATCAACATTCCAAGTAGGTAATAAAATATGTGACTGAATATGGTGCAGGCAAAAGGAAAAAAACCTTCCACAAATTCATTTATTTCTCCAAAATAAAAACATTATATTGGGAAATCTGTTACTCACTCACCTGCCAAGTTCTAAGTTTAGAAATCTTTGTTTTCACTGTAACAGTTGATGCTACTGAAAACTGCTAAGTCACTTGACAAACCTGCTCCCTGTTATATTTTAGATGTTTTTCTTCAGTAACTTTTTAATATAAAAGCTTATCACCCTAAACTTACAGTAATAGTAATGGATTCTTTACATCTTCTGTGTGTTTATATATATATATATCTGTAATTCTCGCACTGTCCTAAAATAAGTGGCTCTACAGTGCCTGCTTTGAAAATCATCTTTTAGTATTGTTCAATTTTAATATTAAATTAACCCTTTCCTCCAGGTGTTTTTTGAATGTGACTGTACCAATAACCATGTCAAGTTAGTCACTATTTTGTTAAGATGTTATTTCTTGGTTATCTTCTGTATGTGTGCATAGTATCACCATGGTATATTTATGTTTTGTATCTTGAGTTTGCATTTTGAGTGAGAAGATGCTGAAAAGCCAGAGTCTGCTGAAAACTCTTCCTCATACATAGTATGATACATGAAGCTCTCCCTAGTAGGGTCATTTTAGTTAATAAAGTTGAAGGGCCCAAGGAAAATATGTAATCTGATAATGTGGGAAGGAAAATAATTTAGCAACAAAAAATCATGCATACCGAAGGTAAATCTGTGAAGAATATGAAACCATAATCTTTGCCAATAGGTTCGGGACCATATTTCACTTTTCATTGTGTCTTCAAATTCTACAATGTGTCTATTATTTAAGGTGTGTTCTTCAAAACTTCAGAAAAAAAATTTTTTTTTTTTAAAAAAAGAATCTTCTAAGGGCTGGAGATTTAGCTCAGTGGCACCGCACCTGGCTTGCAAGTGCAAGGCCCTGAGTTTGATCCCCAGTACAAAAAAGAAAATATTCTATTTCCCCACATGCTCTCATATAACTGGGATTCAGAAAAAGCTCCATAGATTAAGGAATGCATGTAAAAGATCATAACAGCAGAGCTGTTTTTGTTCCCTCTCTCCTGTGGGGAAAATAAAGCTAGAACATGGTTGACCTACAAGGATAAGGAAAACAAATTTCCACCTATAAGCCTATAAGGAGCCATTGAAAACAAGGAATGAAAAGAAGTTTTAAAACTTACAAGGAACACATTCAGAGAAGACTTCCAAGTGTAAACAAGCAATTACTGGGTAAGAACAGAGCCTGAGCATTTGTCAAGGTCTTCCAAAATCTGCTATCTCATGCCTCTTTGGTAAAGAAGTTGCTTTCTATTCCTTTGTAACTTTATTGTGAGCTTTCTGACCTGAAGAGGAATTAAATAGGACTATCATTACTGGACGAAGAATGAGAGACTAGTGGATTTATTATTTATAAACTATGCCAAGTAGGAATGCCAAGTAAGGGGATTAAAGTTTATCTGAAAATAACTTTGATTCTAGTTATATATAACTGCTGTAAGTCTATAAACTACATATTGTAATGAAATAATTACATGAAAAATATAAAAGTATATTTTATGAAGCTTATTTATGCAAATGTGTAATCTAAATTTTTTTTTAAATACAGTATTTTTGACTGTTTGGTATACTCTCACATTGTGTGCCTCAGTTTCCCCATCCACAAAATGGGAATATCAAGGAAATTAATTCATAATTTTTATTACTATTAATATTTACCATTTATGCAAAACATTTAGGTCTGTGCTTGATGCAGAGTAAACATTAAATAAATATTACTACCATGTTCCTGATAACATAGAAACTTTTATTTAAAAAATATGGCTCACTGCATCAATTCTCCAGTATACTTTAAAAAAGAAAGTTTTGTGTGAATGGCTCGAACAGGCTGAATAACGTCCCCAGAAAACATCCAGGTAAGGGGAACCTAATTCCTGGAATCTGTGAATATTAGTTTACATGGCAAAAGGAACTTTGCAAATATAATTAAATAGATGATCTGGAAAAAGAGAAATTTTTCTGAATTATCCAGGTGAGCCATACATGTAATCACAAGAGTCATTCAAAGAGAGAAGCAGAGGCATATTTGTTTACAAAACAGAATAGAAGACAATATATGACCAAAACAAGATGCTGAATTGCTTATCTGAAGATAGAGGAAGAGCCTAAAAGCCAAAAATCAAACAAAACAACCAAAGACAAAACAAAAGAAACAAAGAGTAGAGCTCTCAATGCTGGAAAAGAAAGAAAACAGACAGATTCTTTTATGGGCCAATTTTGCCATATGAAATAAATTTTGGACATCTCTCCTCCAGAACTGTAGGAGAGTAAGTTTGTGTTGTTTTAAGCCACTATTTGTGGTAATTTGTTATACTAGCCATAAGAAAATAATACAATGTCATCTATTCTCTTTAATTAGTTAACTATTTAAATAGGCATGAGAAGGTGTGATTGTCTAGATATATAGTAAAATATAGATCTGTTTGCTTGAATTTTATAAATTAATAGTTCTTTCTCCCCTTTCTCTACAACCAATTTAACTATTTAGACAGAGCTGTGATCATTTAGTGGGAGGATTTTAACTTTCTCCCTCTGCCTAATTTACCACATAAACATGGACTCTTTAATTTACTTATCAAGGTATGTGATATTACTTTTTAGGTGGCTGCTTTAAATATAGACATAGAGACTGCCACATTTTACAAGCAAGACACAGATTGGTCAGACAGAAAAGGTCTTGGTATTGTAAAAAAAAAATACTGGCTTTGGAGCCATTAAATCCAGATCTGAGCAGCAACTCTCTGTTGAGACTTGAAAGCTTTCATCATGGGGCTGTACTTTCCTCTTGTGTAAACACTGGTAGGAGTTTATAGAAAGAGCCTTATGGGACAGAAACTAAGTATCATATTTATAAGCAGGTTATAATACTCCAAGCCAACATTCCCTCTAGTACCAGGAATTCTCTTTATCTAATGTTTCTCTGAATATAAGTCTCCATTCACTACAACTTGTACACTGACTTCATGACTGCTAGCCACACAAAAAACCTTGGTATCTACTCATCCCAGAGGCCTTGGGGCTACCTCTGTGGTCTCCTCCACTTTTGAAGGAGGGTACAATCTGTGTCTTCTGTGCAGATCAACACTGAGTTTCCAAAAATACAGTAAGAATGGACTCAAGTTGAATGGGCAGGAAGAAGGTGAAAGATATTCTTACTTCATTGATTTACTATACCCCTGGGATGTTGCATAGTGAACAGCCATAGCAATACCACAGAAATTTTTACCTTCAGTTCTTTGATTCTCACACACATTTGTATTTTCCCTTGGGCATAATCCTCAGTACTGAATTTGATAAATCCTAAGGGATGATGGCAAGAATTTAGATAAATTCATATTTAATAACTCCATCAAATATTAGTTAGTAGCTACCAGCTCTGTTTAAGAGAGGTTCTTAATCTTTTATGGATACTATTAATAAGGAAAATGCTGATCTTCTGGGAACTATGCCAGTATCACCAACCAAAGCACAGCACTTGGCCCTAATTAAATATTTAATCTCAAATTCTTCTCATAGGATTAAACAAATTTATAGATGTTTTCTTTATGACATTACCAAATAGCAAATTCTTCATAATATATATGATCTCCATAAATCTGAACATAAAGGACTGTAAACTCTCTTAGAAACATTTGCTTGCCAAGAAAAACTGGTTTATATGGTCTTCTGACAAAATTTCCAAATCCTGACTCTTTTCACTGAGTTTAATGTTTCGCTGTGGATTAATCATATCATTTTCTTGATATTATATCATTGCTAAGTTAAGCCTATTAATTAAATATGCAGCATTAACTTCTTTTATCAGGGAACAAATCTTTTTAAAAATTAATTTTATTGGTACATTTTAGGCATACACTATAATGACATTCATCATTGGAGATTTGTACCTTTACCTAATGCGTCTTCATTCTTATTTTTTTCCCATTCCCCTGCCCTCCCTTCAATCCATCCACCCCTCTCTGTTTAAAAAGACTTGGCTTCCATTTTTTCATTTTCTCATGTTAATTCCACTTCCTTTTTTCCTTTCCCCTAACCCTCCCACTTCCCCTTTGCACCTTTTCTTCCTATTTCACATTATGTATTATACATTACACTTTCAGTTTTTCACACTAGAGAAACTATTCGGTTTTTACACGTGTGTGTCCTATTTATTTCACTTAAGAGTATGCCTCAATGTGCATCCACTTAGCTATAAATGTCTCTAATTTCTCATTCTTTATGGCTGAGTAGTACTCTATTATATTTTTAAAAAAAAAATACATTTTCTTTATCCAGTCTCCAGTTGATGGCTGTTTCCAAGTTTTAGTTAATACAAACTGTGCCACTATGAACATGGATGCACATATATCACTGTGGTATGATTTTTAAAATTCTTTTCAGAAGATACCCAACAGGAGAATAGCTGGGTCAAATGGGACTTCCAGTCCTAGTTCTTTCAGGTATCTCCATACTGATTTCCACAGTGCTTGCACCAGTCTACACTCCCACCAGCAGTGGAGCAGGGTTCCTCTTTCCCCACAGCCCTGCCAGCATTTGGTGTTGGTTGATTTCATGATAGCAGCCATTCTTTCTGGGGTGAGGTGGAATCTCAGTGTTGTTTTCATTTGCATCTCTCAAATGACCAGTGATGTTGAACATTTTTTTCATGTTTATTTGCTATTTCTACTTCTTCATATGAAAAATAAACAACCTGATGTTCATTTCAGAAGCCCATTTTTGGATTGGATCTTTAAATTTGGGAAGTCTGATTTTTTAAAGTTCTTTGTATATTCTAGATAGTAGACCTTTGTCTGAGGGACAGCTGGTAAAATTTTTCCCCACAGGGCTGGGGATTTACCTCAGTGGTTCCACCACCTGCCCCACAAACAAAGGACCTTGAGTTCGATCCCCAGTACCAAAAAAAAAAAAATTCCCACATTGTGGGTTGTCTCTTCATGCTGTTGGTGCTTTCTCTTGCTGTTCAGAAGCTTTTTAATAAGTACAGATCCCACTTGTTGATGCTTTGTGCTAGTTCACTTACAATGGAGGTTTTGTTCATGAAATCTTTTCCTACGCCAATGTCTTCAAGAGTTCTACTTAATCTCTCTTTCCAGCTGGTTTAGTGTTTCTGTTTTAATATTTGGATCTTTAATACATTTTGATTTTAGTTTAGTGCATGGTGAGAGATACAGGTCTAGTTTTAATCTTTGGCAAGTTGAAACCCAATTTTTCTGGCACCATTTATTAAAGAGGCTATCTTTCCTCCAGTGAGGGTTTTTGGCTTCTTTGTTGAAAATTAGGTGGTTGAGGATGTCTGTAGTTGTTTCTGCATCTTTGATCTTTGGGTCTATTTCTTTGCCAGTATCATGGTGTTTTTATCACAGTAGCTTTGTACTATAGTTTCAAATTGGGGATTGTAATACTGCTTACCTTGTCTTTAATGCCTAGAATTGCTTTTGCTATTCTAGACCACTTCTTGTTGCAAATGAATTTTTGGATTGTTTTCTCAAGGCCTATGCTGGAATTTCAATTGGGATTGCATTGAATCTATATAGCAGCTTTGGAAGTATGGGCATTTTCACTATATTGGTTCTTCCTAAACAGAAGCAAGGGTTGTCTTTCTATTTTCTGACATCATCTTCAATTTCTCTTTTCAGAGTGCTATAGTTTTCAGAGTAGAGGTCTTTCATGTCTTTTGTTACGTTGATTCCTAGATATTTCATTTTTTGGAATGGTATTGTGAAGGGAGTTGTTTCTCCAGTTCCTTTTTCAGTGAGTCTGTTGTTTGTGTACAGGAAAGCTATTGAATTTATTGTGTTGACTTTGTATATAGGTACTCTACTGAATTTAGTTATTAAGTCTAGAAGACTTTTGGTGAAGTTCTTGGGGTCTTCTCTACAGAGTATCATGTTGTCTGCAAATAATGGCAATTTGACTTCTTCGTTTCCTATCTTTATTGCTTTTATTTCTTTCTCTTGTCTAATTGCTCTGGCTAATGTTTCCAAAACTATATTGAACAGGAGTGGTGATAGTGGACATCCTCATCTTGTTTCTGATTTTAGTGTGAAGGATTTCAGTTTTTGACCATTTAGTATGATATTGGCTGTTGGTTTTTCATAGATGGCTTTTATCAGGTTGAGGTAGAGTCTGTCTATTCCAATTTTCTGTAGGGTTTTTATCATAAATACATATTGGATTTTGTCAAATGCTTTTTCTGCATCTATTGAGATGATCATATGGTTTTGGTCCTTGGCTCTATTGATACAATGTATTATATTTATTGATTTGCATATGTTGAACCATCCCTGCATCCCTGGATGAATCCCACTTGTTCAGGGTGTATGATCTTCTTGATGATCTTCTGATTTGCCAATAACTTATTAAGGATTTTTGCATCTATGTTTATTAGTGAGACTGGCCTATAGTTCTCTTTTTCAGTTGGGTCTTTCTCTGCTTTGGGGATCAAGGTGATGCTTGCTTCCAGGAATGAATTTGGGAGTATTGCTTCCCTTTCAATTTCACTGAAGATTTTAAACAGTAGTGACAATAGTTCTTCTCTAAATGTCTTGTAGAATTCAGCAGTGAAGCCATCAGGACCCAGGCTTTTCTTATTTGGTAAGTTTTTGATTTCATAGATTGATATGAGGTTATTTAGAATTTTTAGGTCTTCTTTGTTCCACTTTGGTAATTCATGCATATCTAGGAATCTGTCCGTTTCCTCTGTGTTTTCCATCTTATTTGCGTATAGGTTCTGGAAGTAGGTATTGATGATCGTCTGGATTTCTGCCAGGTCCATTGTAATTTCATCCTTTTCATTCCTAATTGCATGGATTTGGGCCTTTTCTTTCCTTTTTTTGATAAGGTTGCCTAAGGGTTTGTCGATTTTGTTTATTCTTTCGAAGAACCAAGTCTTGGCTTCATTGATTTTTTTGTATCATTCTCTTAGTCTCCATTGCGTTGATTTCTCCTCTGATCTTTATAATTTCCTCCCTTGTATGAGCTTTGGTTTTGTCCTGCTCTTCTTTTTCTAGAAGCTTGAGATTCAGCATCAGGTTGTTTATTTGATCTTGCTCTGGTTTCCTAATATGAGTATTTACTGCTATGAATTTCCCTCATAAGACTGCTTTCATTGTTTCCCGTAGTCTCCAATATGTTGTATTGACATAGTCATTTAATTGTATGAACTGTCTCATTTCTTCTTTAATTTCTTCTGTTACCCATTGGTTATTCAGAAGTGTGTTGTTCAATTTCCATGTGTTTATGTGTTATGTGGTTTCTTTTGCTATTGATCTCCAATTTCATCGCACTATAGTCTGATAATATACAGGGGATAACTTCAATTCCTTTGCACTCACTTAAAAATGTTCTAGAGCTGGGGATTTGGCTCAGTGGTTCCACCGCCTGCTTCACAAGTGCAAGGTCCTGAGTTCAATCCTCGGTACCAAAAAAACCCCCCCAAAACAAAACAAAACAAAAATATATTCTATGAGCAAGTACGTGTTCTATTTCAGAGAACAACTTGCATGCAGCCAAAAATAATGTGTATTCTGATTTTGTGGAGTGGAACACTCTGTAAACATCTGTTAAGTTCATTTGTTCAAGAGTTTGATTGAGTTCTAGTATTTCATTGCTTATTTTCTGTCTAGTTGATCTATCTATTGGAGACAGTGGGGTATTGAGGTCCCCCACTACTATTGTATTATTGCTTATTTGATTTTTCATGTCCATTAGTATTTGTTTTATACAGTTGGACGCACTAGTATTTGGTGCATATATATTTATGATTGCCATCTCTTCCTCTTGGATTATTCCCTTTACAATGATGTAGTGTCCTTCTTTGTCTCTCTTAATCAGTGTTGGTTTGAAATCAATTTGATCTGCAAAGAGGATAGCTACTCTTTTTTTGGGGGGGGGGTTCTGTTTCACAGAGTATTTGTTTCTACCCTTTAATTTTCCGTCTATGAGTTTCTTTTTGAATTAAGTGTGTTTCTTGTATGCATCATATTGTTGGATTTTGGTTCATGACCCATTCTGCAAGTCTGTTTCTTTTGATTGTGAGTTGAGACCATTAACATTGATGGTTATGACTGATATGTATTGACTTATCATTGTCATGACTTTTTATTTTCACTGGATTCTCCCCCTTTGCATTTAATTCCTGTCATGCCTGATGGATTCATTCTGCTGTGCTTCCTGGGGTTATGATCCTCGTCTTTTTCTCAGATATTGTTTAGAAATTTTTAGAGTGCTGGTTTGGTATTCATGAAATTCCTCAGGTGCTTTTTGTCATAAAAGTATCTTATTTCTCCATCAGTTTTGAAAGATAGTTTTTCAGGGTACATCCATCTGAGTTGGAGGCTGTTTTCTTTAGGGCTTGAAATATGTCACTCCAAGCTCTTTTTGCCTTGAGGATTTGTGTTGAGAAGTCTTCTGTGACTGAGCTTTCATTTGTATCTGATTTGTTTCTTTTCTCTAACTGCTTGTAGAATTTTGTTCTTCTGTTGGATTTCTGGAATCTTAACTATTATATGCCTAGGTGTAGGTGTAGGCTTTTTTTTTTTTTTTTGATCTTGAGTAGTTGGAGTCCTATAATCCCCACTTATTTATATGTCAAATTCTTTTCCCCTGCTTGGGAAGTTTTCTGCCATTACTTCTGTGAACAGTTTTTTTTATGTCACCTTCACTCTGTCCTGTTTCTTCATTGACTCTGATCAGTGTTATGTTATTCTTCTTTGCATCATCTAGCAGCTGCTGGATTGATTTCATGTGGTCCCTTACTATTTTTAAGAAATTTTTCTTTTCCTTGTCACTAATTGAAATCCTGTCTTCTATATCTGAAATTATGTCCTCACATGGCTCAGTTTTTAATTTCCTGGATATCTGTTTTATGGATTCCATTTTTTTCCTATGTTGGGATTCCATCATGCTCCTCAGCTGCTGTATTTTTTTTTCTGTGTCTGCTCTAGATGTATTAAGTCCTGCACCATGAACACAATCTTTTTTGTTTAAGAGAAATTGTTTGTGATTTCATTTTTTCCAGATCCTCTTTTGTTGCCAGTTCAGGGAGTCCAGGTGGTTGAATATCAGATTGTTTCATCTTGTTGCCCTTTGAGGTTGCCTTAGGTGATCTGGAAGTCTGTTTTTGAGACTTATTTACATGTCTTCTCATTTCAACAGATGCAGCCCCTGGTGCCCCTTTATTTAGGCAACTTTTTGCTCACCCAGTGGTGTTTAATTTTCAGTGAGCCACCAAGTGGTCTTTTCTTTGCTACTCACCACTGCACTGATTCCTGGCTTCAGAGTGGTGGCCTTCTGAATCTCTGTGCTATCCTGTTGTCTGGGCAGGGTTCTGGCTGGGGCCTGTGAACAGTTGGGATTGTATCTAGGCATGCATCTGATTAGGACCTGCCCTCCTACAAAGCTGTTTTTGGGTGGACTCAGTTGCTGGTGTCTGGGTGGGCTCCTGGCTAGGTTCTGTGAGCACTTATCAGTGGCATTGGAGTGGGCCTCTAGCTGTTGCTTGTGGGCCTGTGTAGCTCTTTTCCAGGTGGGCCCAGGTGGCTGGGGTGAGGGCAAGGCCTGGCTGGACCTGCCTGCAACTGTGCCAGCCTGGTCCATGTTGGCTTCTCCCTAGGCAACAAATATTGATTACCTACTGATTGGTCAAAAAACATAGTATCCTAAGACTTAAGTGGTTCTTGCCATTTAGAATGATACCCTTCCCTGAATAACAGTGAATATATTCAAAGCCCACAGAACATGGTCCGTAGTACATGTCAGGAGGCTTTTGTGTTCTACAGACTCCACTTTAAGAACTTCTGAGACAAAAAGAACTTAAAATATTAGCGCAATTTTCAGAATTGTATACAGAATTTAGAGGTACAGGTTGGATTTTTGTTCTGTCATGAACATGAATTGCTCACATTGAGGTAGATTGTTTTTCATCCATTAGGGTACTAAGACCAAAATAAAATGTGATTTATTTATTTTATATATATATAGATATCTGATTTATATATATATATTTATTTTATATATATATGGAGAGAGACACAAAGAGACACACTCAGAGAGAGAGAAAGAAACAGAGACAAAGAGACACACAGAGATAGAGTCTATCCTTATATTGTATAATGTATTATGTTGCTCAGATTGCCAAAATACCACATACTGAGAGGCTTGAACAACAGAAATTAATTGTTGTGTTGCTCTGTAAACTGGAAATTTAAGCTCAAGGTGAGGTTGATTTTCTCTAAGACCTCTCTCTCTGGTCTGCAGATGGCTACCCTCTCCCTGCATCTCTTGATCATCATCCCTCTGTGCTGTGCAGACCTGGTGTTTCTTTGTGTGTGAAAATTTTTCTCTCTCTCTTTTTTAAAGATACTAACCAAATTATATTAGGATCCATCCACATGACCTCATTTAAGCTTAATGACTTATTAGAAGATCCTATTTCCAAATACAGTTGCATTCTGGCATATTAGGGGTTAGGTCTTCAAAATATGAGTTTTGGGGGAATTAATTTAGGCAATTAATATCTAAAATAATTGCTTTTTCTTTCTTTTTTCTTTTTTGAGACAGGGTCTCACTATGTAGTTCAGGCTGCCCCTGAAATCACTAAAAAGCCCAGGCTGGCCTCAGACTCATGGCAATCCTCCTGCCTCAACCTTCCAAGTTCTAGGATTATAGGCACATGCCATTATGTCCAGCTGGAATTATTGCTTTTTTTTATACTCTAAAAGCATATCTCATGTCCAAATTTGTACAATGGAGTTATCCCATAGGTTCATTACTCAATATAGGAATTGTACCTCATTTTCATAAGTTAAACTGATATCCATAAAATTGACAATGGTTAACTTGTGTCTCAAGCAAACAATTATACACAAAGGCTTTGTAAACTAAAAAGTCAGTAACTGGAGTTCAAGGAGGTTTCCCTAATTTTTTTCGTTTTTGGCTACTGGGGATTGAACTCAGGTCCTTGTGCTTGCACAGCAGGTGGCCAAACCACTGAGCTAAATCCCTAGCCCCCTTCCTAATTTAAAAAGTCATCATGAAACAAGTAATACATTTAATATCTAATTTTGTAAATATTAATAATATTTAATAAATTATATTTGCTTTTTAATCAGAAGAGCTGGTGTACAGATTAAGGAAGGTTTGGACTATACAAATGATACTTTAATCCTTACCACAGCTAATTATTTTGCTATATTACATGTGTATCAATAATATATTTTCACACCTGCCAGCTGAGCATAGAAATTGTGAGGGAAAAAAATTTGTGGGTTTATATAACAGTAGACTAAAAGATCAAACATTAGACATTTATTTAGAAATAGCACATTTATTAACTTTCACTCTTAGACTAACCTCAAATAAAACATATTGGTATACATGCAAAAATGACAAAAAGTGAATACAAAGAGGGGAAAAATTACATAGCTGAAGCATGGACACAAATCCACAGCAAATAAAATTAATATTGGATATTAAGATGGTTATTATTTAGGTAATAAATCTTGGAATATCAAGGTTACCAGAAGGTCAACTTACATATTTGTGAAAAAGGTACCAAAAAAGAGATCACTTTGATTTGTTTTCTTTCCTTACCAAAAATCTTTTTACAAAAAAGAAATCAGTATTTTATAAGAATTGGACTTTTTTTCAATTTCCAGTTTGGAACCAGTTTTGAGCAATATTAAAGGCATTTAAATCCAGGAAATATGCAAAATATTAACAAAATTTTAACCCTATTGCACAGTGTATCACATGAACAACAGAAGTAATTGCTGTCAGTTTGTGCTTTTTTGACCAATAATTCTCTGTATTTTCTGCAAGTAACTTGAGTGATGCAAATGACCTTATTTTTACAGCATGCTTTTATTAAATAGTTTATTATTTTGGCAGACTAATAAAGATTTTGGTATTTGCTTTTATTTGCAATAATATTACCATCACATAAAAAAGGATTTTATGTTCTTTTTGAGGAACAAGGAGGATAAAAGTGGTGATGGATAGCGCAACTGAGGCATCAGCAATGAGCTGGAAATGAGACACATAAATATGAAAGCAGAGCTAAGAAAATAGAACTGCACCCTTGGCCTTTCTTAAAAGAACATGCGCACTTCATGGTTCATTCACACTGTTCGAGAAACTCCTTTTGTTTCCAATGAATCAGAAAATGCACGTAAAGTCTGAAGTACTATTTTTACTTATAGCTGCCTAACTTCTATTTAATTAGATTCATTTCAGGAAAATATTTCCAAGCTTTCTGAAGATGTTTGGATTTGAGGAAAAAAATAATTCACTGAAAAGTTGGTGGACATAGGAGCTGAAGGGATCAGACCAGATATACTATTCTCACAATTATTTAGCACAAAGCACAGAAATGAAAACATTCCTTATAATAGCATCTTCAGAGTGAGCTAAGGAATTGTGGAGTATTTAAGGATATTCCAGGTAGGTGGCTAGGCAACTGTATCTTTAACACAAATAATATTATACTATTAGATTGATAATGCAACATTAGATAGAGACTAGGTGATTAAAGTAATCTTATATCTTGCCATAATGTTATGTGTTTATTTAAAAATTATGATTGTTTGCACGTAGCATGTTTTCTGATCTAATGTGAGTATATAAATTGTAAATGTCAAATATGTTTGTCAGCATAATATATTTAGCATTAATTTTATCATATATCATTAATAACTTGTTTCCTTATTACAGTATTTAATTGTTATCATAACTGAAGGCACATTGTGCTGGAGAAACCAAAGGGAAGGTAAATCTCCTATTTAGGGCCAGAACCTGAATTGGCACATGGTAACTCATAGCTCAGTAATATTCAGACGTGGAACTATTTTTCTTTTCACACCAAAGTGTAGCCAATAAATGGAAAGTAGGAAGAAGTAATATACAGTATTGTGAGCCGAGAAATCTACTTCTTCATTATCAACATGACTTGAATCTTAGAGAGGGAGAGAGCTCTACCATTTGGAATCTTATCGCAAAGGCTTACAATAGACATGATTCTGACAAGAGGTTGGTGGTAGCAGAACAGACTTAACAATTAATGGTATGCCAAGGCTGAGTTCAGAGAATTGCTTTACCCAATGCCAATCATTCATTTCTGGCAGTAGCACTTCACATCTTTTCCTGGGATGCCATCCAACCACAGTGGCATCTAAAATATATCAAGCAGTGTTGTTACAGTTGGAGGTGAAATTGAAATTTGCGCCAAACAGAAGTGACAAATTCACATGGCTGAGTGTTGCCTAGCAATCAGGTCCAAGGGGAGACGTGGCAATTCTGCCTTTACCCATGAGTGTGTGGAAAGGGGAGAGAAACATTTACATTAGAGTTTGGGTGGCCTCACTAGAAGAGCCAGGTATATGAGAAACTTCATCTTACTATCAGGCATGAGGAAGTAAGGTGTTAAGTACAGGGAAAGAAGGGAAGCAGCTGAAGTTGGTAGGATAAGCAGCTTTCAAGGCTGAGGTTCTCAGCAATTAATCTGGGGGAGGGGGAGAACAGCAAGATGCCAAGATGCCAGACTTGCTGTGGAAATTGATGGCAACTGGCCATCCTGCTGCCTTTTGACTGCAGGCCTCTTGATGAACCTCTGTTTAGCTAGCACTTGGCAGCTGGGTGGTCCCAGGGTATAGTGAGCAAATGGTGGCTTTCTCTTCTCAGAAATCCACATGAGAGCAAAGCTCCTGCTGGGAAGCCAGACTCAAGAGATAAGCAGAAGGAGTGGGATGTTCAAGCTGAAATTCTTACCTTGTGCCCTGATTTGTTGTTGCTTTTTCAGGTTCCCCATTTCATGTATTTTATATTAGTCTTTTCTTTGAGGGGAAACCACCCAAACTACCCCTACCCCATCCTCTAAGGTGTGAAGGGACAATAAAAAAATAGTGATTAATGCGTGCATCAGTAGGTGGATATATCAAAATACCAGTCTTAGAGAAGAAGGATACTTTTTGCTCTTTGTTCCAAACTAAAAAGTTTTACATAAATAATTTTGTTTCAGGGCTTTTTTTTCGATCACTCTTTATTTGGAAGAAGCATAATCCTGGAAATAGGTAGAACAGATTTCACTGTTAGTGAAGGAACTTATGGAGATGTTAGTGTTACCATTAGGCCTTTTCCCCCTTGCCCACTTTTAGTGTTTTTCCTCTTGAACAGCTAGGGCCTTATTAACCTCCTGAGTCTAGTCTTCTGAGCCCTAAAAGAGAGAACAACTGACCTAGGATGAGGCGGTAGAGCCTATGTCATTTCCTGCTTTGATGTGTCTCTTTCTGAGGGGCCTTTCTTGATAATCAGTCCTGGGTGAGTGCTCTTTCTTCCTCAGTATTGCAAAACTTTAATATCATTTCTGTGGTGTTTAGCTGAATTTATATGTACGCAGTTGTTTCCTCAATGAGACTCACTGTTCTCACAGCAGAAACCATTTCTTCTAACCAGTATCAGATGAGACAAATGTGAAAATGCAAGGTGCTATCAACTATAGTATACTGTTCATTTCTTTAAAAATTATAAATAAGTGCCACCAAATAATCGAAGAGACTGAACACATACATTGATAATATTTGATGAGTATATAAAATCATATGTATTTTAAGATCATAAATTTGGTTATAATTTTGACAACTAAAATTTATTGACTCCTCATTTTGTGTCATCCTAAAGTTTTTAAATTTTATTTACTGTGGTAAAAATATATAGCATGAAATCTATTCTCTAAATTTTTTAAGTGTACAGTAGAATATTATTAACTATAAGCATAATGTCATACAGCCGCATTCTAGAACGTTTTCATCTTGCATGACTGAAAAGTTACAGTCACTGAGTAGCAACTCCATCATTTCTCCTTCCTCCCAGCCCCTCACAATTACCATTTTACTTTCTCTTATGATTTTTACTACTGTAGCTACCTTAATGTAAGTGCAGTCATACTGTGTTTGCCCTTCTGTGGCTGATTTATGTCACTTAGTATAACGTCCTCCAGGTATAAACAGGATTGTGGTACATGGCAGGAATTTCTTCTTTTTGTGGCTGAATAATATTCTATGATATGTACATATCACATTTTCTTTGTCCATTCATCATTTTATGTACATTCAGCTTGTTTCTATATTGTGGCTATTGCAAATGATGTTGTAATGAACATAAGAATGTGAATATCTCTTCTAGATTCTGATTTCACTACTCTTGGATACATACCTAGAAGTGGGATTGCTGGATCATATGGTAATTCTATTCTTATTTATTCATATTTTTGAGAAAAATCTCTACTGTTTTTAATAACTGTTACACTGTTTTACAATCTCATAAATAATGCACATGGGTTCCAACTGTATGCCCTTGCCAACACTTGTTTTTTTTTTTCTTTTTGATAATGGCTATCCCAACAGGTGTGAGGTGATACTTCATTGATTTTTTTTTTCTGAATAGTTTTTTTTTCTTTAAATTCTTTTATTGGTACATTTTTCATTGTGATTTTGATTTTAATTTCCTTAATGATGAGTGAGGTTGAGAATCTTTCCCTATATGATTGGGAATTTATATGCCTCTTTGGAGTACTGTTGAAGGAATTAACCTCTTATTATATATGTGGTTTGCAAATACTGTCTCTCATTCTGTAGATTGTATTTTTACTCTGTTGCTTATTTCCTTTGCTGTACAAACATATTTAGCTTGATGCAGCCTCATCCTGTTTTTGTTTTTCCTGTGTTTTTAGTATTATATCCACAAAATCATTGTAAAGATCAATAATATGAAGCAGTCTCCCTATAATTTCTTTTAAGAATTTTAGAGTTTAAAGTCTTAGATTTATATCTTTAATTCATTATGAGTTAATTTTTGTGCATGGTGTAGGGTAAAGGTCCAGTTTCAATTTTTGCATGTGATTTTCTAGCTTTCTCAGCACAATTTTTTTTCTTTCTTTTTTTTTTTTTTTTTTTTGATACTGGAGATCAAACTCGGGACCTTGCACTTGCACAGCAGGCACTGGAACCACTGAGCTAAATCCCTGGCCCTCAGCACAGTTTTTTGAAAGATATACTTTCCCTATTATGTAGCCTTGGCACTGTTGTTAAAAATCATTTGACTGAATTTATCTGGGTTTATTTCTGGATTTTCCTCTGTTCCATTTATTTGTATGTCTGTCTTTATGCCAATATCATAGCGTTTTGATTACTGTAGGTTTGTAAATTGTCTTAAAAACATATTTGCTTTTCTTTCTTGGGACTCTGTTTGTTATTCAGGGTCCTTTGTGTTGCTATATGAATTTGGGATTGTTTTTTCTATTCCTATAAAAATGCCACTGATACAGTATTTTTATATGAATTGCATTGAGAATATAAATGCTTTGGATCTTATGGACATGTTAATAATAGTAAGCCTTTTAATCCATGAACATATACTAGCTGTCTTTCTCTTTGAGTTTTTAAAAAATTTCATTCATTCATGGTTTGTATTTGTATGTGTACAAAGTGTTCATGTTTCTTCATTAAATTCATTTCTAAGTATTTTATTCTTTTTTTTTTTTTTTGGTACTGGGGATTGAACTCCAGTCCTTGAGCTTGTGAGGCAGGCGGTGGAACCACTGAGCTGAATCCCCAGCCCTAAGTATTTTATTCTTAATGCTATTGTTTATGGAATTGTTTTCTTCATTTACTTTTCAGATTGTTTGTTGTTAGTGGATAGAAATGCAACTGATTTTTGCATCTTGATTTTGTATCTTCCCTTACTGAATTTATTAGATTTTACTTTTTTGTGGAACTTTTAGAGTTCTTCACATATAAGATCATGTCATCTATGAACAGAAGTCATTTTACCTCTTTTGTTCTGATTTAAATGACTTCCTAAATTATTTACATTAATTTATTTAATTTTCACAATAACGCAGTGAGGTAGGTATAATTCTCATTTAAATGATGAAATTGTTGTATAAAAATGTTTGATTGATTTATCTAAATTGGTAGTAAGCAGGAAGAACTGCTTTCTAACTAGACTTCATAAATAATCTGCACTCATGTTAATAATTACTCACATATATGGCAGTGAAAATTTGGATCTATTCAATTTGAGCTCTGTTAAAGAGTTAGAGTAGAATGCCATCAGTGTGCTGTTGTAGGCAGAATAATGATCATCCCAAACTGACCACATCTTAGTCCTGGAATCCCAGGGTATGTGAGGTTACATGGTATTAGGTTAAAAATTCATTAAAGTTTTAGATGGAATTAAGGTAGCTAATAAGATGATCTTGAGTTTGGAAGATATTGTCTTGGATTATTTTAGTGGATGCAATGTACTCATAAGAATCCTTAAATGTGAAAGAGGGAGTCAAAAAAGTCAGTGTTCAAGAGATACAATGTGAGAAAGACTTGACTGGCCATTGCCATTCATGAAAGAAACAGAACATTGAGACAAGGATGCATGCAGTCTCTTAAAGTTGGAAAAGGCAGAAAAATGAATTGTCTGCTAGCCCCTCTAAAAAGCAGTGAAGTTCTATGAGTATCTTTTAGGTCAGTAAGAATAATTTCAGACTCCTGACCTAAAGGAGAATAAATTCCTGTTGTTCAATGCCATGACATGTGGTTATTATAAGCATTAACTGAAATAACATGTATATGCTCTGATACTGATTAGACAATGAAATGTTGACCCTAAAATTGAAAAGGCTACTTTATGTCTACAGAGAGATGCAAGCTCATACCTGTAGTTGAGGGGAGTTGTGTGGTATTTAGAAATTGGGCTCTCTTTGGCATTGATTTTCTTATATACTATAAGGTTTAGAATGTCTCTCAAAAGTCTTGTGTGTTCAGAGATAGGGCTTTTAAAAGGCTATTGAATCATGAGTGTATACTTATCACTGTATTGTACCATTGATGATTTCATAGTTAAACATATTGTTAATAGGCAAGGCCTGGTTGGAGGAGGGATGTCACAGGGGGCATGCCTTTGGAAGTAAATCTCCCTCCTGGGCTCTTTTCTTCTCTGTGCTTTCTGGCTATCATAAGTGAGCAGTTTTTCTCTGTCATGCCCTTCTTTCATATATTTCTCCCTTAGAAACAACTAGACATAGACCAAATCTTCCTGAAGAGCAAGCCAAATTAAAACTCTTCCATAAGTTGGGTGTTGGGTATTGTGTCCCAGCAAAGGTAAAGCTGAATAATATGTCTACAGAATGAAAGCACTGAATGAGTGAATTTTAAAAGTCACTAAAATTCTTACAGTCTCTGTTTCTAACCAAGAAGCAAAATGTTAGTGAGTGATTGAAATGAAATACTTTCTAGGCCAAAGCATGAATACAATATTGAATAAAAAAAAATTGTGTGTGTGTGTGTGTGTGTGTGTGTGGGTGTGTAGGGCAGTACTTACCACTAGTTGAAGAAATAGCATCTCTTTGATTATTAGGATATCTTTATACTTTGAATAAATATCAGTTGGTATTAGTGATGTTGATTATACTGGGTTGGCAAAAATGGAAAATAAGAAAAACAAATTAGTGAGCATTTTATTAATCCAAATGTATTCAATTTAATAAGACCCTACATTTTATTCAGTGATTCTTCCTAGTACTTTGGTGTCAAATTGTCTTTTCATGATACAAAGGTAATAATGCATAGTAATTGTTTATGCAAATTACCTTATGTGGGAAAATAAAAAGAAGAATATTAAAAGCTGGCAACTCTATGTCAGTTTCCCAATATTTTATTGTTGATTAATTTTCAGGTTCATAAAATTTGAAAGTCTAAAAATCACTGGTCTATAGCACCCACAATTAAATAGTTTTCATTGTTTTCAGCGTTAGCATTATCACTAACAACATTAAGAGTATACTTTCTGAAGGATATCTGATTGTTGAAAAGTACCAAGTTTTTAAAGTCTAGCTGACCTTCTCAACATCAGACCCATAAAAAAAATCATTTTCTCCACTTTGAGGAGAATAAAAACATGAGAGAAAAGAGGGGGCAAGAATCAGATTTTTTTCTCTGTTCCATGGTAATTCTATGTATTAAATCTTTACAAGTGTGGAAATGGCATAGAGGAAGTTGTTTTTTCTAGAGAAAGAAGGTTGAAATGGGGTTAGGAGCATTGTTAGCGATTCAGCTGAAAGGCTTTCGGGCTTGACTCAGCTCTAGGCAGGAAGCTATCAGGTCTGTTAGGGATAAATAACACAAACAACAACAGTTTTAATTTTAGAACCGCTATTTGAATTCCCAGGCTTCTAGCAGAATAATACAGCCACATAACAAGAAAATTCAAACAGATATATTAGAAAAACTGAGGGAAATAACTCTATAAAAGATTAAGGTGCATACAAAAGGTAGATTTTAATTCCCCAGTAAAAGTTGAGTTTTGACAACTTCTTGAGTAACTTTTGAAGGTATCTGTAATGTCAGTTAACACACAAACCCTTACTTTAATTAATGACATTTTGTGATTTGAGAATTTAAATCATAAATTATAAATGTATAAGTGATCAAATGTGAAAAATTGCTATTATTACCATTGTTCTTATTTATCAGAGATATATATCTTATAATATAATTTTCTCTATGGAATTTGATTTGAGAAATAATGTTTATTTGAATATGTTACCCTTGAGTGTTATGGTAAGTTATCTCAGATTTGTTCTTCAAAGCTGTTAATACCAGGAGTGAAGGGAAACAGGGAACTTAGGAACTGACTGTTAGTGCTCAGCATACATTAGTATAACTGAAGACGTATATTGGGAAGTTTGCACTTGCACAGCTACAGCCTTATTTGGCTGGTGTTTTCACACTGTTTCTCACATTTTACACATATCCCTAATCTCATTTGAAGTGAGGAATTTGTCCACCTTTATCTCCTCCTCCTCTGCAGATGACATCTCCTCCACAACCTCTTGCTGTTGGGAGATGATTACCCACAATCTCATGGGGGGCTAGATGAGGGGGAACCATTGGCTCAGTTACAATCATGTGATGTTCAGCATCATTTACTACTTGTATTGCAAGACACTGGTCATTTATCAAGTTAAAATTTATCAGGAATGTTTGTTTGTCTTGCAGAACACTTGTGAAACAAGTTACTTGCAACCCAAGGTTTTACTGTATTATTATTTTTTAATTAAAATATCAACAAAATTAAAATAATTGTTTGGCTATTTTTAAAAAGAATTTTTCATTGTTATTTTAAAGTTAAGATGTTATGATCTGAATAATATTTATGATCTTGTGCTATCTCAAGAATGTGGGACAGGCATGGTTTTCAAGTGTGGCTTCCTAGACAAGTCATGCAGAGTTTTTACTTCTAGACTTTCAGACCAGAAATTTTAGACAGTAAATATTTAGTTTATCTCAAAATCAATTTCCCTTGGGATCAATATGTGCTTTTTGGGAAAAGTATAGGCATATATAAACAACATTGACAGTCAGGATATGGACCACTTTAAAAACAAACATACATTTATGTTTGAATATGTGTATATACATATTTAGTGGTCTCCTAAACAGGAGCTCATAGTTAGTTACATATTCAAATATAAGTGCCCAAATTCATATTTTATATTCAAGCACAATTCTGGCACTGCTGACACTTTGTACTGGAATAAGACAAGCTTGTGTCACCAAACATGACAAATAATTCATTCAACCCTTAGTATGCTCATAGAGGCCATACAATTTATTATAAGAATATTGTCAATAGAAAGACAAATAAATAGTGCATGTATCCTATTAGATCTAAATCACAGCAGGGAGCTGAGTTGGTAGGAAATATAGTGTATTGAGCCTTGTGCATTCTGAATTGTACTCATGAATGACTTACTGTGTACTTGGGTTCCACTCTAGTTTTTCATAATTTACACAGGGTTATTATACATTGTGCCTCTTCCCAAATAAGCTATCTCTATAAGAGGCCCATCCATTATGGAATCAGGATAATATCCAGGACTAGTGCAAGAATACTGTGTCCACAGGGGAAAAAACAAAGTAAAAATCAGTCTCTACCTAAACGTACAAGGAATGCTGGTCCCTATAAATGAGAACTAAAATTTTACCTATGAAGAGCTTTTTGGCTGGGCTCAAGAAGAATATGACTAGTAGTTTGGAGTAGATAATTTAAGCTGTGATGAATTTGGGGAGTCTAGATGGTTAAATCTTTTTCAAGCTTCTTTTCTCAGAACACACTCTACACATAGACATATGCATGAACATAGTTTTTCTTGAGCATCAAAAGAACTACTTATCTCTATTATTTTACTTGACAAATATGAAAATTAAATTATATGCAAAGAAAATAATTAAGCCCTAGGTGTTGAAAAACTTTGTTCAGACAAGGTTTTTTTAATTAAATTTGAATAATGCAACACTCATTCATTGATCCTCCACTTTTAAATTTCCATATGACTTTAATGATATTTCTCACTTACAAACTCTATTCTTAATAATCTTATTATCAGTGGTTTATTATAAGAATAGAGCACAGGAACCTGAAAATGGAAGAGATTCATAGGTCCTAGTATGGAGGTGGCTGGGAAGTTAGATATGCAGAGCTTCCATGTCCTTCCTGGGGCACAATCTTGCTAGTGACTCAATGTACTCATTGAATGGAAGTACTCTGAACCCTGTTTAGGAGATTTTATGGAGGAGAAGCTCTATTCCTAATCCTATATGGAAGAGATCCTTTAAATTTCATATAATACCAAGCTAATCACTTTGAAAGTGAAATATTCAGTCAGCATCGCTATAATTAATGAACATATTTTACAAAACAGGACTTTTATAAAACTATATATGAGCCAAATAATATATGGATTTTATATATTTCCAGTGCCTAGAATGTAGTAGACTTTGAATTAAATATCTGTTGAACAGGGGAAAGAAATCAATACTTTTGATATGTCAGAGAGAGAACATAGTACTCAACAGGTGATGTATTTATCACAGTGGAATTTCTTTATTTATGTGTATATGGTTAGAAAACTAAAGGGTACAACACAAAGTAAGTTTTAATAAAGAATATTCTAAGATCATTTAAAATCTCATATATATGTAGGATCAGACAAGGAACCATTAGGGGTATATTTAGTTGTAAATAACATAAAACTGCAATAGCAGCCCCAACAGCAGATTTTGTCTCCTGCAACAAAAAGTTTAGGAGGAGGTAGTACAGGGTAGATGTGGCAGTTCAGTCATACCATCAAGAATCTAAATTCTTTCCATCTTTGGTCTGTCAGGCATAGTTTGTAGGCTTTTGCCCCCAATCTTGGCATCTTACAATTTCAGGAAAGATGCTTGCCCGCTATGTCTTATGCTAATATTTCAGCAGACAAAAAAGATAAAGGAGAGAAGAGCAAGGCAGGAGTGGATAGTGACTATATCAGGAAAGCAACAGCTTTCCCATCAATCCCAGCAGATGTCTGCTTACATTTCATACAGCAGGACCGTGCCACCTGATTAGGATGCAAGGGAGTCTGGGAAAACAAGTATTTTTAGCTGGACAGATTGTTCCTTCTTCAAAAAGTCAGGGTCCTCTTGACAAAGCAAAAGTAAGAAAGGATATTGAGAGGCAACTAGCTATGTTAGCTCTAGGGCAAAAGAAGGAATTAGCTTAATTACCAGAACATAAAATCTGAGCAGGGTTCCTATAATTTTCAGTCTTCTAAAAAATAAATTCAAACTCAGAGTAGTACTAAGGTACAACAATTTAAGTGATTTTATTCATGATTGAATTAAATCAGATATTGAAATTTTTATAAACAATTTATCAAACAGATGAAGATTTCTTAATAGATTTTCATCTTGTATTTGTGGCTTAGGAGGAGAAAAAGTTATTGCCTTCCCATTGCCTTAAATTTAGAATATTCTACTTACTGGACAAACTTCTTACTCATTTATCCTTTCGAAACTATTGTTATAGATAGCTTTCTAAGAGATATAAAAAATCAGTGCCAAAATATGAATCATTGGTGATACCTTTCTATGTTGTCCTATTTGGGGGATTATTAACATTCCTAATGAATTAACTCCCCAAAAAGTTAATCTCTGCTTGTAGTCATCATTAAGAGTGTGAAAAAGAGATAATTATAAGCAAGGGAATTTTTTTCTAGTACTTGGAATTGAACCCATGACCTCATACATGTCAGGGAAGCATCCTAACAGCCCTTTCTATTTTATTTTAAAGAAAAATCTCACTAAGTTGCCCAGGTAGATCTTTCTGCCTCAGCTTCTTAAGCAGTTGGGATTTCAGGCATTCATCACTATGGCCAACTTGAGCAAAAGAATTTTAATTTTAGCTATAAAATCACTCATGTGGTCAGTTGTTTTTCTTGTCTAAGGATATTGTTTTTATTTATTAAAAGGGGTGAAAATATACTAAATTTTTTTTATCTTTAATGTTTGATAATGTGGTGATGGAACAAAGATAGTTTTGGCAAATGACCCACGTGAATTAAGCGATGCCATAGTTTCTTGTTCATAGAAATATAAGCAACATAATAGTGGTTAGGAGTTGGTGATGCTCAAGTTTTTAGTAAGTTCCTGGCCCTTTCATTGGATTCATCATCTTTTCCTGTTAACAAACCTTTTATTAATATAATGCTTGAAAATATTTGGCAAAAAGGTATAATGTAAACAGACCCTTTTTAAATTTAAGAAACTAGCAAAGGAAGGATGGCATAAGTTGTTCATGAATGAAACAATGGAGGCTGTTGTTGTGGTTGTTCATGAATGTTGTATGTCCACCCATATCTTTATCTTCCAAACAGCTCCACCTTCAAACTACACAGCTTTACCATGTACTTATTACTCAACACCCTACTTTCTTCTATAATTTTCCTTCTCTGCCTACAGGCTTACCATCTTGGCACAGAAGGCTTATGGTAAATACTCATTGCCTTTTCATTGGAGCAATATTGTTTCTGCATGGGAGCCAGGCTCCAAGGAGGGTAGCTACAGACTATAGAGCAAATTCCTTGATTTTACAAGAAGGGGTCTGTGGGATCCTTATACCTCAATAACATAAGTAGAAATTCTCATTCTAAGGTTTCCTAAGAGAGTACACAGTCTTCCCTTTACTCATGTTGTTGGAAAATCTTCACCTTAGAGAATCATCGTGGGCTCTAGCTGTATCTGGATAAGGGGTACCTGAAGGGGGACATCCTCTATTGTTACTTTCATTAAGGCACCCACTTGTCCCCATTGTGTTATTGCCTATGCGATGCTCATTTTAAGGCTGTGTGGACCTTCCTCTCTGCTGGACTACAAAGTTTCTGTTTTGAAATGAGAGTGAGGGATGATAAGTAAAATAGATGTAAATAAGCCACTTTCAGTAATTGTTAGAGATGAGGAATGTTATTCCTTTGCCCACACATGCTAAGCATGGTTTCTGACTGACCAAAATAAACCTCTCAGTCTCAGAGAATCCTATCCCTCAGGAACACCAAGAGAATACCTCCAATTAACAGAATGTAATTACTTGAGTGGGAATCATGTACTGAATGATGAACCTCTCCTCCCAAATGGCATGAGTTCTTGAATAATTTAGAATGCAAAAACAATTAAGTATAAGAGGCTCACCCTGACTGTAAGATGTTTGTACCCATACTCATGAACACACATGCCTTAAGGGAGGGCTAGAAATAAAGAGTTAACTAGCTTTAAAGTAGAATGAAGTTAATATTTCCAACCTATAAAAAGCATATTTAAATACATAGAATGACAACAAGATTCCAGATAAGCAAATAGACAAAGGACATGAAGAGGTAGTTTATCTAGGAGAAAATAAAACCAGTAAATGAGGAAACTGTTTACCCTTATGAGCAATACAAGACATGAAAATTAAAACAGTAAGTATCCATTTTGTATTTCTTAATGTAATGAAAACTTTTAAAAGAACAGTACTATGTAATTTTGATGAGATTGTGGAGAAAAGAGTATGTGAATTTATCTATAGCTTAGTTGAAAAATCTTGGAAACACATTTCTTGATTTTATTATATAACAATTCAATGTGATATGATGTGTATTTTAAAGTAGATGATTATAATATGCTAGAGTATGATATAGGAAACAAAAATATAAAATTTAAATTATAGTATGGGTGTAGCTATATATATATTTTAAAAAAAAATTTAAGATATATATATCTTTAAAAGAAATTTATGATGATGGCATCAATATGTTAGGTTGTATGGTTTTCAGGGATTTGTTTTATTCTAAAATTTAATATGATAAACATTTTAAAGCATATAATGAGCCTTAACTTGTTTGAGGATAAATATGAACTAAATTTATTTTTCTGGTAATTCTGTACTATACTCATCTCTCTAAACTTTGCTGAGATACTACTTCTAATTTCATGACTTTCCAGGTACTTTAATTATCAGAATAGTCTTTCTAATTTTTTAAAACTTAGTCATGTGTATTTTGAAAATTTAATCTCACATTCCCTCCCTCTAGCTTCAGTTAGATTTATGGTTCATTTTCCTACTTTTTTTTTCCATGCACCTTTCTGGTGGGTGAACATGGTTTTCTTCCTCACATGTTTCTCTTCAACAGGCTGTCCTCCATTTATTGCTAACTGGAAATGACTCTACTCTGGTTTCTTGGAGATGCAGAAAGGCTTCCTCCATAATCTTCTGGATCCAGGTTGTAAGATGTTGGTGCCCATGCTTATGAACATGCTTGCCTTAAGGGAGGGTTAGGACTAAAGAGTTAACTAGCTTTAAAGTAGAATGAAGTTAATATTTCCAACCTGTAAAAAGGTTGGTCTGTATCTTATGCCCCTATCTTCAACTCCTCTCCCAAGCCATCTATAGCTCTTTACTGCTGGGCTTTCCTTGGTAGACAGGCTTCTTGGATTGATACCAGCAAGACATCTTGTACCCAGTTCTCCACTCAGAGTCTACATAGAAAATTTTGAATTATGGCTTATATTGAACAGTAGAATATAGGTTTTCTTTACTGTCTTTTCTTGCATTTCTTTTCTTTTCTTCACCTTATCCACCCTAAATATCAACCGAATAGCCTAGACACTTTTAAATAAATTATCAGCAGTGGGGAGGTAGGATTATTGATGCAATCATTCCGAATAATTTTCCTAGGGCCCTCCTTTACTCTGGCAAGAAGTACATCATGACTTCTCCTCCAACACAAAGTAACTCCTTTGATATTTGGGTTTTAAGTGATTGCCCTACCAAAAGTCATGCCTCACTTGGCTTACCCAGTCTTTCTCTTAATCGAAAGAGGTGGTTATGGTGATGATTTTTATAGAATGACTATCTCTGCAAGCCCTAGCAGGAAGGTACTGGCTGTAAATACTGCATTTTTTTGAACTTAGAACACAGAGTATTTAGAATGCCAGTTCTACTACTCACCTTATCACTTAGAGAACTATCATTAAAGAATAGGCACAGGGTCCTCGCAGAAGCTCAGGGCGAAGTCAGCCCAGGCACCTCTCCTTTCTCCTGTGCCAGCCATCCTAACTCACAGGGGCCACTAGGAAGAGCACAGAAGGGAGACCAGAAACATACACATGAACAAACGAACATCTCTTGCCACGTGATTCCCTGTGCCACCTGAGGACTCTGCCCCCAAGAAGGTCCTCACCAGTAATGGGTCCTTGAACCTGCAGAATGCTTCAGAAGACAACTCTCGGAAGTTTGGAAATCATCTCCCAGACATGCAACAAGGAGTTGCTGAGCTGGTGGTGCTGAGTCTTCTTGCCATGGATTTCACCTTCAGGCTCTGTCTTAGACTCTTCTCTCTGGAAAACCCAAAACTCTTGCCATAAGAACTGGTGGTGAGAACCACCATTCCACATCCTAGGGCAGAGAAGGTGAGCCGCATGGGTGCCAGAGCACACACCCCTCACCTGGGGAAATGAGAAGACACATAAACAAACCTCAAAAACAGACTTCCAGATCACCTACAGCAACCCCAAAGGGAAATGAGATGGAACAATCTGATACTCAACCACCTCAACTCTCTGAACTGGCAACAAAAAAGTATATGGGAAAAATGAAATCAGAAATAATTTCTCAGATGACAGCAAAGATTGTGCTCATAGTGCAAGACATGATTAATAAATCTAGAGAGGACAACAGATAAAAAAAATAGAGGATCTGAAGAACATGATGGAATCCCAACATAGGAAACAAATGGAATCCATAAAACAGATGCAAACAGATTTCCAGGAGATTAAAAACTCCATCGAAAGTCTGCAGAGCAAAATGAACCAATGTGAGGATAGAATTTCAGATATAGAAGATAAGATTGCAATTAGTAACCAGGAGAAGAAAAATTGCTTTAAAATTGTAAGGAAACATGACAAATCAAACCAGCAGCTGCTAGACGATGCAGAGAAGAATAACAAGACTGATTGGAGTCAATGAAGAAAGAGGAGAGAGTGCAGATGACATAAAAAACTGTTCACAGAAGTGATGGCAGAAAACTTCCCAAGGAGGGGAAAAGAACTTGACATAAAGATAAGTGAGGCATATAGGACTCCAGCTAGCCTTAATCAAAAAAAATCTACACATAGGCATATAATAGTTAGGATTCCAGAAATCCAACAGAAGAACAAAATTCTACAAGCAGTGAGAGAAAAGAAACAAATCACATACAAAGGAAAGCCCATCAGAATCACAGCAGACTTCTCAGTGCAAATCCTCAAGGCAAGAAGAGCTTGGAGTGATGTATTTCAAGCCCTAAAGGGAAACAGCCTCCAACCCAGGTTGATGTACCCTGCAAAACTGTCTTTCAAAATTGATGAAGAAATAAGATACTTTCATGATAAAGAGCATCTCAGGAACTTCATGAATACCAAACTAGCACACCAAAAAATTTTAGACAATACCCTAGGAAAAGACAATGAGGATCACAACCCCAGTAAGCCCAGCAGAATAAATCCATTGTGCATGACAAATTAAACACAAAGGGGGAGAATCCAACAAAAAGAAAAAGTCATGACAAAGCTTTTAAAACTTTTAACTTCATCTCCCTAATGAGTGTATAATTCAATCTTGTTATTGTATTGATTAGTATTTTTCTGATTCTAGAGTTGCACACCTTTCCTTGTGCTGTACTGGCTATCATCTTCTTATGTCTACTTTGTAATTGGGTTATCTATTAATGAGCTGTAAGAGTTCTTTATATATTCTGGTCATAGGTTATATGCAATGTAAATATAGTCTGTTTAAGGACTACTTTTCATTTTAATGATGTCATTTAAAATTCTAAAGTTTGATGGAATCTCACTTATCAATTTTTTTCTTTTATACATCATGTCTTTTGTATCCTAGGTAGTTCTTGCCTACCCTGAATTCATAAACATTTTCCCTTGTAATTTCTTCTTAAAGTTTTATAATTTTAGGTTTTCATATTTAAGTTCATAGATCCCTTCAAGTTATTTTTATGTATGGAAATAAAGGGTTGAGGTTAATTTTTTATATATGGATTCCAGGTGTTCTAGTGCCATTTGCTGAAAACACTATCTCTTCCTCGGCTCTTGAATTGAGTTTATATTCTATAAAATGTTAATGTTAAATAATCTTTCATAACTCAGGGGACCATATATGTGTGGTTCTGTTTCTAGATTCTCTGTTTTATTCCAATGATCTATATGTCTTTCCTTACACCAACACTGCCTTGATTACTGTAGCTTTAGAAGAAGTCTTAAAATTAGGTACTAAACATCTTCCAACACTGTTTTTTTTTTCCTTTTACATTTCTAGGTCCTTTGTACTCCTACATAACTTGTAAATTTCAATATCCAATTCTTCATTTTTAGCAAGTATACATAGACCTGAATTTTTATAAATAACTTGTGTTTTCTAATCCTGCTAAATTCAAGTACAAGTTCTAGGGGCTCCTAGAGATTTCTTAGTATTTTCTCTGTAGATGATTATTTCATCTACATATGAAGATTTTGCTTCTACCTTGCCGATCCTATCCTGTGTCATTTTATTGCCAGACTATTTTGGTTTGGGCCTAGGTTTCAGTTTAATGGACAGATGAAGAGTAAGCATATCTGCCCTTGTTCCCCACTGTAAGGAGAAAGCATTGTATCTTCTCCATTCATATAAGGCGTTCTCGCTGAAGTGTGGAGTACATGTCTTTAATCTGTTGAGAAGCTTCTGTTCTACTTCTGGTCTCCTGATAGCTTTTACCATGAACAGCTGTGTTAGTCCAATACTTTTTCTCCAACTAGTGACAGGATCATATGGCTTTTTCCTTTCCTCTGCTAAAATGATGACTTTTGGGGGTGGATCTTCCAATGCTGAACCAACACTGCCATCCCTATAATAAAACCACTTTCTACATCCTGCCAGATCTGATTTCTAATAGTTTGTTTTGTTAAACAAATTTCTATCTATGTTCATACTTTTTCCCTCTATTATCTTTATCCAGTTTTAGGGTTAGCACAATGTTGATTTCCTAAAATGAGGGGAGAAGTGTTCCTTTTTTTCTCTGCTTTAAGTGTTTGAGATAATTCATCAGTTAAAATGTATACGAGCCTGTTGTTGTCATATAGGTAGGTTTTCAAGCTAGGAATATACTTTCTTTAATAGGTGCTATTCCAATTTTATATTTCCTCCAGAGTTAGTTTCATTTATATGTTTTCCAAGGTACTTCTTACAAGTTGTTGAATTTATTTCAAAAAAGATTTTTGTAATATGCTTTCTATATCCTTTTAAATTCTGTAAAATCTGTGGTGATGTCTCCTAGGTCTTGATATTTTAATTTTTAAAATGTATAATTGATATTGTATAATAGGAAGTAAAGGTCTAAAGGAGCAGGGGAAGTGGGAGGGGTTGGAGAAAGGAAAGAAGGGAAAAGGAAAAAAATGGAAACAAAGTCTTTGCAAATAGGGAAGAGTGGAGGGAGTGAAGGGAGGGCAGGGGAAGGGGAAAGAAAAATAAGCACCAAGATACTCATGTAATGGTACAAGATCCCAATGATGAATGTAAATGTATTTTATACCTAAAATGTACCAATAAACTTAATGGTGGAAAAAAAAAGAATAGTTGAAAAGGAGTTAGTTTATAGAACCAGGGGAATAAATATGATGCAGTCTCACTAGTAAAATAGTTAAGTGGCATCTGTATTTGTTGTCTGAATGGTTAAATGCTTCTTGAAAAAGACCAAGGCAAAAGTTAAAACTTTTAAACCTAAGGGCTTTGCACTGAGCGGCATCTTCAGCTTTTTAAAATTTTTGTTTTTAAATTTTAAGATTGGGTATTGTTAAATTACTCAGTGTGGGCTCAAACCTGTTATCCTCCTGCTTCTGCCTCTTAGCGTCCTGGGATTACAAGACAGCACCACCATTCCCAGCCAAAGAATTAAAAACTCTTTTGGAAAACTTCTTAAAAGCATTCTGCCCTAGTTACTGATATTTTCAGTTACTACCATTAAATTCTATCTGTTAAAAAATCTTCCTCCCTCCAAAACATCTGCCTTCCATATCCCCTTCTACCTGGTTTAAAATTTTCACTGTTCCGGGTAGGGGAGAGATGTTAGGGTAAAGAAGAGTGATGGAGGAGATGGGAAGATGGAACTTCCAGAGCCAATGCACTTACTTTCCATTTTCCCCTTGTCCACTGCCATCACTCACATGATAATAAGCAGGCATTTTGTGTCAATGAGTTAACACAAATCAGTTAATGAGTACCTAACAACCTACAGACAGCTAAAGGACCAGAGGACACAAATCCACTTTATTGTCAGTAAAATGTGCAGTTATTGCCTAATAATATGAATACTACTATTGTGAATTTGTACAACTGCTTAGGTAACAATTGTACAACTTCAAATCATTTCTTCACAACTAAAACCTGGTAATACTATTTACAGTAAAATCTTAACATGGGCTGGAGAGAGTGAAATAGGGATAGGAGAGAGAGGGGGAGAGAGAGAGAGAGAGAGAGAGATTGATTTTTTTTTTATTGTTCCTGTTTAGGAACTTTTTTTTTTTTTTTTGGTACCGAGCATTAAACTCAGGACCTTGCATTTGCAAGGCAGGCAACAACACCACTGAGCTAAATTCCCAGCCCCAGGAACTTTTAAAAGTTAGAAAATTTTCACTTAAATCTTTTGATTTTAAACCAAAATGTTATTCTAATGGGGTTATTTAGCTAGATTCCAACAAATGCTATCAGATTGTTTTGTTATGGATTTTTCCTTCAGATGTGCATCATAGGTAGATGTATTTTTAAATTGATCAATTTGACATAGTAGCTTAAAATACAGCCTTTCCCTTAAGACCCATGTCTTTGAAAATAGGAAGCTGGAGGCTGAAATCACTTAAAGTGGAGTTAGAAAATGGCCTATATTAATATAAGTAAGCTTATTTTGCTTTTGATCACATGCAGACAGAAAAATCATGTCTCAGAGATGAAATTGTTGTATATTATCAATATGCCTTTCCATTGTTCTTACAGTCTGAAATAAAAGCTACTACTGATGATTATTTAGAGCTTTATGTTCAGTTCACTAGACTATCTTTAAGATAACATGTAATTGGATATAATAGATTCAGTAAAATATAAAAATACATGCTAGCAAAACCTATAGTAGCTGTTATGGCATATTGACTCAGGAAAGACAAGAACTGAAGGGCTTGTTGACCATAATTTGCATCTGTACCTATTTCCTTCCCTCCTCAGAAGAAGTAGCCAATCAGCAAAAGCATAAGCTTCAAGCAGACCAAGTGAACAAGCATTTGACCTTTCTTGGAAATGATTAGGGTCAGTTATGTTTTAACACCGTTAATTTAATATTAGTGCCTTGCAAAGTGCTTTGTTTACTACTGAACTAAATGTACATAAAAGTTTTCATTTCCATTATATTTCTTTTCTATGTCTACCTTTGTCATTTTGTAGCATAACAGGAAGTTAAAGAGTATGGGAGAAAAAAAATTCCTGAAATATAGGACCAATCTCTCTCTCTCTTTTTTTTTGGTACTGCAGATCGAACTCGGTACCTTGCGCTTGCGAGGCAGGCGGCAAAACCACTAAGCTAAATCCCCGGGCCTATAGGACCAATCTCTTGTTGCTATTCTTTCATTTGAGATGTATCCCGGACTCCATGTCCTCTTGGATACCTAACTTCCTCTTCTTACAACATGTAATGTCTTGTTACAGCTTTGCTGAACTTCTAGTACTCAGACATGGCTTTTGTTCTAATTTCACTGTGTGTTCTGTTCTCTTACCACTTATGCCATTTCTTGGCGTAGCAAGTAACAAATTAGTAGCTTATTGATTAGAGATAAATACTGGTAGTCTTACTCACGCTCCTTTTAGTGGATCAGTAGGCAGAAGACTAGAATTAGTTTAATTTTGTCAAAATTATTTAAGCTCTCATGAAAAAATTGAAATCTGATATTTGCCTTCTTCCTACATGTCAGGAATTTGGCTTATCAGAAACTAAACTCAGAAGATGTTGAAGTTAAATACATAATAAGAACTAATACAATCCTTGTATACGGCTCTGAGAATAAGGATTAATTAAATATGTCCTTGAAATTGCAGTTCTGCTCTATATGAGGAAGAAATGTCATTTTGAAGTAAAGATAAATTAAAATATGCTCATATTAGATTTTTCTACTTCAAGAAATCAGTCCAGAAATTCCAAACTTGTGTAAGATACGGTCTTTTTTGAGAACACATTTCCCATATGTTTTACATTGTCACTGCATGAATTTTCTGTTCCTTTGATGTACTAGATAATTTATTACTTTTTGCATTTTTCCTGTAACAAAGACTGCAGGGGTATAAAAACTGACCTCTACATTTCACATAACTTAGGTTTAAAACATGGTAGGAATAAAATAAAAACCATGGTATCTAATTTATTTTACAAAAGGTGTTCTGTATAACAGTATTCAATAAGATTCTCTATAAAAATGACCTTGATAAAATAAAGTTTTAATAATGAATATCTTTCTTCAATAAAATTCTTCTGTTTATAATCATTATCTCTAACAGACTTGTTTGCTGCTTGGAATATTGAGCTATGCATGAATTCATCGCAATTGCTTTATCCCTCCATCAGGCAGCAACTACACAAAACCATTCTAAGGTTTTTTTACTTTGTAATTATTAAAATCATTACAACAATTCCCAAATATCTAATGAGTGATATCACTGACCCTAAAACATCGTAACTAAAGATCAAAATGACAGATATTGCATAGCATCTCCCACTTTTGTTAACCATACAATATTCTTTTTTTTGTCACAAGCTAATTCAGAATAAGAATTTTTCTTCTTCATCACTTGTAGATGGCAAAATTAAATTTTAGTATGATACCATTATGAAGCACTTGGGATGCCTTATGTAGTTTATTATATGTTTAAACTACAGAAATATGATAACAGAGGTGAAAGCCCATTATAATTGTGTGTGTGAAAGTGTATGTATATGCGTGTAATTTTGTGATCCATGAGGAGTACTGGACAAAGATATTGTATTCTTCTTCTCGCCAATACTTTTGTAAGCTCAAATACACTCATACTTTTTGAAATTCAGTCACCTGGACTGGTTTAAAAAAAATGTTAAAACATTGCAGTATTGGAAATCAAATCTAATTCCCTTCTTTTTCAACTTTTGGAAAACAAAAAAAATTGAGGGAATATACAAGAGCAAACCTAAAAATGTTGGATTTTGTCAAAGTCAAGCACAGCAGTCTACTTGGCCCTAAGCATGATTCAACCACGTTTGAGACTTTGTCTCTTTTAATATTGTCTAGTGTTGCAATCTCAAGAAATTAAAGAGAATCAAGATAAGGAACTTGTTTTGGTTTAGGTCTAAACTGTCTCCAGAAATCCCAGAGGTGGGGCTTGTAGAAGGTGATTGGATTATGGGATGCTATACTCACCAGTTGATTAACCATTAATGAGTTATAGCTCAATATCTGTTAGGAGGTGGTCCTGGTTGGAGAAGTTGATTCACTGGGAGTGTTACCTAGAAGGATATAGTCTTATAGCTCTGCCCGTCTCTCTCAGTTTCGGGCAGCTTTCCTCCACCTTGCCCTTCCACCATGATGATTCTGCATTGGAGTCAGCCAACCATGACTGAACCTTCTGAAATTGTACTCAAAATAAATATTTCCTCCTTAAGTTGCCTGTGCATGGTATTTGGTTCCAGTGACAAATAAGTGACTAATACAGAAAATTGGTACCTGGAGTGGGGCCATTACTGTGACTATACATGATCATGCTCTTCAGAAGCCTTTGGAACGGGTTTGTGGGAGAAACTTGGAAAGATTAGAAAATATAAGCTAGAGAAACCCTAGAATGTTACAGGCTTTATGGGTAATACTAGTTGGGGTGTAAAAGATCTGAATGCTAGTGGGAATGCTGACAATAAAGTTCAGGCTTATGAGATTTCAGCTGGGAATGAGGATCCTATTAGGAAATGGTGTTTCATTCTGGCGAAGAATTGCCTACATTTTCCCTATGTTTTGAGATTTTGAGTGAGGCTAAATTTAAAGGTGTCAGGTTAATTGATATGGCTGAGGAAATTTTAATGTTCAGGCTGTGGCATGGGTACTGCTGGCTGCTTTTAGCTAGATCTACTGTGAGAATCAGGAGCAACAAGCAACCAAATGATTTGAAAATTTTGCAGTTTGGCTACAAAGGAAGCACATGCAAATTTGGGGCCAAGGAGACTGCAGTAGCTGAAAAGATTAGAGACACTGAAAAGAAGCCAAGTACATTGCCTAAGAAAAATAGAAAAGATGCCTCAAGGGGATCTCAGGAATTGGCCAGATGCCATTCATTGCAAGCACAAAATGGTAAAACAGTAAAATGTAAACTTCTTTGAAAGAAGAGAATCCTGGGGCACCTTGCTCACTCAGGACCACATAGGGAAGTTTATCTCCAAGTTCAGGTGTCTAGTCAGTCAGATGATAGTATAGCCATGGTCCCTGTGGGCCTAGCTATTGCTTGAACTGGTGGCAGACAGTAGTATAATCTACATGGTGCTGATTTTGTAGCCATTCAGAATGCAAGATTTGTGGAATCCCTAGGCTTTCTGCCCAGATTTCACATGAAGGCCTGAGAGGCCAGGCAGTGTGCCTTTGAAAGCATGATGTGTGAAACTCTGAAAATGAATAGTTAGTGCACTGGAGGCCCCAGGAAGATGGAGATACTAGGAATGTGGAAAGCCACAAGCAGAGAACAGAGCTAGCCTGAGAGAGAGGCCATGCAGGTTGCCATCCACAAGATATTGGAAGCAGGGCTCCCCAAGCCCTTTGGAGCTCACATCTTACTACAACCTTCCCTGGATGCTGGAAATGGATCTATAGTATTTAATGTTTGCCCTGCTGATTTGTTATTCCTTTCTGTTCTCCTACTCTTCCTTTTTAGAATGGGAATGTTTACACTGTATGTTGGAAGGATTTAACTTTCTTTTTGATTTTTACAAGGGCTTACAGCTAAGAATTTACCTTAAGTCTCAGAATAGACTTTAGACTTGAACTTTTCAATAATACTGGAACTGTTAGAGGTGGATTAAATGTGTTTTACATAATGAGATGGACATGAACATTTTGGGTGTCAGGGTAGAATGTTATAGTTTAGAGATGTTTCCCAAAATTCTCATGTGTTCAAAGGTGGGGATTTTGAAAAGTGACTGGATTATGAGGATTAACTATTTTTTAGTTCATAGCTTAATGTGCTGATAGGACTTGGGCCTGGTTGGAGGTGGTGAGTCACTGGAGATGTGATATGGAAGGGTATATTCTTGTCTCAGGGTGCTCCTTTCTCTTTCAGCCTCCTGGCTACTATGGGTTGAGCAGCTTTCCTCTGTGTGCCCTTCTGCCATGCCAGTTCTGCAAGTTGGAGCTTGCTAACTATGAACTGAATCCTCTAAAATTGTGAACCAAATAAACTTCTCTTCCTTAAGTTGTGTGTGTTCAATATTTTGTTCCAACAATGAGAAAGTGACCAATACAGGGCTTTTTATATATTAACTTCTCTTAATCATTCTCTTTCATTTATTATGACTTTAAAATTTTTATTTTATTTTTAAACATAAATTGTTAATGTTATGCTTTTATGGCTTAAAGTGATTTTTCCTTACAAAAATTTGTATTAGTTTTGAGTTTTTCACATTTTGTGACACACATATTACCTTGACTCTCAACATCTTTTTTTTCCCCCAGTACCAGGAATCAAACTCAGGACCTTGCATTTGCCAGGCAGACATGGTGCCACTGAGCTAAATCCCCAGCCCACTCAACGTCTTTTTTTTTTTTACCAAAGCATATCCCTTAATAGCATTTGTAAGTAGAAACTGTGTGTAGTAAACTCAGTTTTCTTTGTACAACTCATAATGTAATGATTTTTCCCTCATTACAAGGTAGTAGTTTAAGCAGATATAAAATCCTAGTTTGTATATTTTTCTCAATGATTTGAAGATATTGTTCCATTATTTTCTGATTTTTATTACTTAAGATTTTAAATCTTTGTTAATTTATTTTCATTCCATTGTAGGTAAAATATCTTCTATAGTAGGTTTTAAGGTGGTTTTTATCTTTGATATTTTTTAGTTCAACATATGTTTCAGTATGGACTCATTTTTATTTTCTTGCTATTTGGAATACTTGATATGTCATATCTTTCTTAAATTTTAAAAATTTCTTAGCAAATATCTCTTCAAATAATGCTTATCTTCTATTTTCTCTGTTTTATTCTGCTGGGATTTTTATCAGATGAATATAATAATCTCTCCATTTGTTTCATAATCTCACATTTGCACTTTCTTTGTATATCCTTTTATTGGTACATTTTAGGTGTACAATATAATGACATTCATCATTGGAGATATGCACCTTTATGCACTTCTTATTTTAAAAAAATCTCTTATTTGTGGTATATTGAGTGGATTTTTTACCCCTTTTCATAATATTCCATTAAGTCTGTCTTCAGGTATATCTAATTTAGTTTCATTCCCCCCTTGCACTTATTTCAGTGGCTATATTTCTTTTTTTTTTCATTAAGTTTATTGGTACATTTTAGTTATAAAATACAGTTACATTCATCGTTGAGATCTTGTACCATTACATGATGTATTTCGGTTCTTATTTTTTTCCCTCATTGGCTATATTTCTAATAATTTTTATATAAATCTTTATTTCTTTAATTTTTATAATTCATTTTTAAGTAGAAGTTATTAACATATTTATCTTTTTTTTGAGGCAGGGTCTCACTATGTTGTTCAGGCTGGCCTCAAACTCACTATATAGCCCAGACTGTCCATGAAATTGCAACAATCCTCCTCCCTTGGCCTCCTGAGTGCTGAGATTATAGGCATTACACCACCACTCCTGGCTAACTTATTTATCTTTATAAACATGTAAAACATATTTATTTTAAAGTTTTTCAATCTCTTCTATGAAATTATTTTCATGTGAAGGAACTTCTTGTTCTGATGTTTTTTTCGTTTCTTTTGTACTAGTGAACCTTGTTATATTTTGAAGCATTTTTTTACAAGCTTATTTTGAATGGGAAGTTGTTTGGTTTCTTTCTCTCTCTGAACTTACCTACTTCCCTAGAAAATTTGAGACTCATCCACAAATGAATCCACCTGGATCCTGCTCAGCAAATATTCAGCTACTTTTATACATTTTCCAACTTTGTATTCATTTCAGGTTAGATCAGTAGTTTGTATTACTCCTAGTCCCAAAAGCACTGAAGGATACCAAGAACACTGAATTTATCAGTGGATGTAAAGAACACTAAGTTGTAAAAAATGCTATGCGGAATCATTTTAATTCCCAAATCATTGTTGTAGAGCAACTGTCAAGGAGACTTGCATTCAACTGTGATGTGAAAATGGAATAAATCTTTGTTAGGTAAATTTGCTGATATTTTGGGTTCATTTGGTACTGAAATATACCTTTGCTTTCTGTAACTGACATATCACATACCACTCCATCACTTGTCCCAGCCTCTAATCTCTAATACTGCTTCAAAGCTACTACTTTAATGATATTTGGAACTTGGGATATTCATTAACCCAGCCAGCTGGCAGATTTTTGAGTTGTAACATTGGTCTTTTCCTAATTCCCTGGGCCTGAGTCCTTCTTTAGTCCCAAGCATCAATCAACAAAACTTCCCCTAACCTTTGTCTACAAGTTATGAAGCTGGCTCTGGTTCTTCATCTATATTACTGTATACTTTTGAAGTTGAACTGGCTGTTGCAATCTGCTTCCAAATCTGATCTCCAGCAAGCCAGGGGCTTTGGCTCCAATTAATGAATTTCTAATCCACAAAGTCATGTTTTTTGTTTTTTTTAAATATGGCTGTGTGGAATTTTTTTCTCCTTTTCGTACTTGCTATGTGTCTGGGATAGAGGAGTGGGGCAAGGAGTGCACAATTTTACTTGAAAACATTCTAAATATAATCCTCAACCTTGAATATCAAGGTTAGTGTTTATGAATAGCCACAGTGGTTTATGTAGGTCTTTTCAGATTCCTTAGAGATTGGGAGAATGTGCAGCTGTTCCTGTCTATGGCTTCTGGGGTCTTAATGAACTTTATGAAGTTCTTGTCTTTTGGTATGCATTCACCATCAATTGTCCATTTCACACACTGACAACTTTTATGATGCTTTTTAGAGATGTTTTGGAAACTGTATTGGAAGCAATAAGCTAGACCGGTGATTCTCAAACTTGATGGATATATGGCCTCTTTTTGAAGGTGAAAACTTTTCAAAATTCTCCTTAATGTTGTTTCTAATTTACTTAAACATGTATAAATGTAAAATAGGCATAAATTCAGACCTGAGATACAACTACAAAACAAAAATTATAATTGAATACAGGTAAAACTATGAAACTAATAAAATTCAGAAAAACATCCTTATTTTAATACAATAGATGATGCTACTTGGCTGAAATAAAATTGATGTTTGCAATATGAGAATGGTAATAATGACTATTGATTGAGTTTCATTGTATCATGGATCATTGAGGAAAATGGTATTTAAGGAGTATAGGAAGAGAGTTTTATAAGGGAAATATGTACAAAAGTGTAGATTGCCACAGAAAAAACTAGAGTTGAGGAATAGTAATAGTGAAGACCCATTATCACCTGCAAGACTACTGAGGCAAAGGAAGAAATAATGGTCAGAAATTGGAGAGTCTTCTTACAGTTATAGGAGAATGTGTTACCAATTTTTTGTCACTGTGAAAAATACCTGACATAAATTAACTTTAAGAAGGAAATCTTTACTTGGGCTCATGGTTTCAGTCTATGGTCAATGGCTCCATTGCTTTTAGGCCTGGGCAGGGCAGAAACATCATGGAAGAAGGACATGGTGGAGAAAAACTGCTCACCTCATGGCATTCAGGAAGCAGAAAAACAGGGAAAAAACCAGAGAGGAAGGGGGCTGGCAACCAAATACAGTCCCCAACAATGAGCTTCCAGTGACCTATCTACTTCAGCTAAGACCTATCTCCTGTGGTTTCCAACACCTCTTAATAAGGCCATCAGATTATGACTCCATCGATAGAGTAATTCACAGACTTTGTTTCCATTTTTTTCTTTTCTCATAATATTTCCTTTCCCCTTCCCCTCCCACTTCCCCTACCCTTTTGGACCTTTTCTTCCTATTTCAAATTATCAATTATTCATTTAATGTATGTAAATAGGGAAGGGGGGAAGGGCGCACAGGTAATGGGGAAAAAATAAGAACCAAGATACATCATGTACAAGTACAAGCACTCAGTGATAAATGTAAATATATAGTATACCTAAAATGTACCAATAAAAGAATTTAAGCAAAAAAAAAAAAAAAGAGTAATTCATTTGATAGAGTTAGAGCCCTGATGATCCAATCACTCCAAAAGTCCATCAGCTGGCAACCCAGCCTGCAATACAATGAGTCTCTTAGAAGACATTTGGAATTACAACCATAACAAAGAGGAACAACTTAGAAAAGTTGTGTCTTTGTTTGTTTGTTTTTTTGTATTAAATTCTAATCATTGGTACATTGTAGGTATACAATATAATGACATTCATCATTGGGAATTTGCACCTTTACATAGTCTCTCTTGGTTCTTATTTTTCACCCTTGCCCAGCCCTCCCTTCAATCCCTCCAGTCCTCCCTATTTACAAAGATTTTGTTCCTATTTTTCCATTTTCTCATATTAATCGCATTCCCTTCTATCCTTTCCCCTACCCCTCCCACTTCCTTCCCCTTTGCCTCTTTTCTTCCTATTTCACATTACCTATTATACATTTACTCCTTATTTACACTCTCAGTTTCTCACACCAGAGAAACTATTTGGTATTTACACATGTGTGTCCTATTTATTTCACTTAAGAATATTGCCTCAATGTGCATCCACTTAGCTACAAATGTCTCTAATTTCTCATTTTTTATGGCTGAGTAGTACTCCATTTTATAAAAACACCACATTTTCTTGATCCAGTCTCCAGTTGGTGGGCATTTGGGCTGTTTCCAAGTTTTAGCTATCACAAACTGTGCTGCTATGAACATGGGTGCACATATATCACTGTAGTATGACTCTTTTAATTCTTTGGGGAAGATCCCCAGCAGTGGAATAGTGGGGTCAAATGGGACTTCCAGTCCTAGTTCTTTCAGGTATCTCCATACTGATTTCCACAGTGCTTGCACCAGTCTACACTCCCACCAGCAGTGGAGCAGGGTTCCTCTTTCCCCACAGCCCCGCCAGCATTTGTTATTGGTTGATTTCATGATAGCAGCCATTCTTTCTGGTGTGAAGTGGAATCTCAGCGTTGTTTTCATTTGCATCTCTCGAATGACCAGTGATGTTGAACATTTTTTCATGTATTTATTTGCTATTTCTACTTCTTTGTCTGAGAAATGTCTGTTCATTTCAGAAGCCCATTTTTGGATTGGGTCTTTAAATTAGGGAGGTCTGATCTTTTTAAGTTCTTCATAGATTCGAAATAGTAGACCTTTGTCTGAGGAAGAGCAGGTGAAGATTTTTTCCCACATTGTGGGTTGTCTCTTCACACTGCTGGTGGTTTCTCTTGCTGTGCAGAAGCCTTTTAATAAGAAGAGATCCCATTTGTTGATTGTTTGTGCTAGTTCACAGGCAACTGAGGTTTTGTTCATAAAATCTTTTCCTACACTGATGTCTTCAAGGGTTCTACCTAACCTCTGTCTCAACTGGTTCAGAGTTTCTATTTTAATATTTAGATCTTTAATCTGTTTTGATTTTAGTTTAGTGCATGGTGAGAGATATAGGTCTAGTTTTAATCTTTAGCAAGTTGAAGCCCAATTTTTCCAGCACCATTTATTAAAGAGGCTATCTTTCCTCCAGTGAGGGTGTTTGGCTCCTTTGTCAAAGATGAGATGGCTGAGTGTGTCTGGCATTGTTTCTGCATCTTCTAATCTGTTCCACTGGTCCTCAGGTCTGTTTCTTTGCCAGTACCATGCTGTTTTTATCACAGTAGCTTTGTAGTATAGTTGCAGGTTGGGGATTGTGCTACCCCCTGCCATGTCTCTGTTACCTAGAATTGCTTTTGCTATTCTGGGTCTCTTCTTGCTGCAAATGAATTTTTGGATTGTTTTCTCGAGGTCTATGAAGTATGCTGCTGGGATCTCAATTGGAATTGCATTAAATCTATATAGCAGTTTTGGAAGTATGGCCATTTTCACTATATTAATCCTTCCCACCCCAGAGCAGGGGATGTCTGTCCATTTTCTGATATCATCTTCAATCTCTCTTTTCAGAGTGCCATAGTTTTCAGAGAAGAGGTCTTTGATTTCTTCATTAGGATGATTCCTAGGTATTTCAGTTTTTTGGATACTATTGTGAAAGGAATTATTTGCCCTATTTCTCTCTCAGTGAGTCTGTCATTGGTATAGAGGAAAGCTATTGATTTTTGTGTGTTGACCCTGTAACCAGCTACTTGACTGAATTTGGTTATTAAGTCTAGAAGACTTTTGGTGGAGTTCTTGGGGTCTTCTATATAGAGTATCATGTCATCTGCAAATAATGACAATTTGACTTCTTCATTACCTATCTTTATTCTTTTTATTTCTTTCTCTTGTCTAATTGGCATGGCTAATGTTTCCAAAACTATATTGAACAGGAGTGGTGATAGTGGACATCCTTGTCTTGTTCCTGATTTTAGTGTGAAGGATTTCAGTTTTTGACCATTTAGTATAATATTGGCTGTTGGTTTTTCATAGATGGGTTTTATCAGATTGAGATAGAGACCGTCTATTCCAATTTTTTGTAGGGTTTTTATCATAAATGCATGTTGGATTTTGTCAAATGCTTTTTCTGCATCTATGGAGATAATCATATGGTTTTTGTCCTTGGTTCTATTGATATAGTGTTTTACATTGATTGATTTTCGTATGTTGAACCATCCCTGCATCCCTGGGATGAATCCCACTTGATAAGGGTGTATGATCTTCTTGATGATCTTGTGCATTCTGTTTGCCATTATCTTATTAAGGATTTTTGCATCTATGTTCATTAGTGAGATTGGTCTATAGTTCTCTTTTTCAGTTGGGTCTTTCTCTGCTTTGGGGATCAAGGTGATGCTTGCTTCCAGGAATGAGTTTTGGAGTATTGCTTCCCTTTCAATTTCATTGAAGAGTTTAGTTGTGTCTTTGTTAAAAAGGCAAAGTCAACTTTCAGGAACCCAGAAATATAAGTGTTTGAACTTCACTCTCTCACTCTTCAGTCTCCTGGTGTCAAGTCCCAATTGCTCAACCTAGTGAGAAGTCAAGGGGCAAGGAACTTCTTAGTGAAGATTATGGGCACAGAACAGAGTGGAGGAGGATAGAAGCAGGCTATAGAAACAAAGGGAAATACTCATTCATGTACTTTTGGGCTCCCATCTACTTTGAGATGATAAAGTTTCCCACAACTCAAAAAAATTCAAATGAATTCAAAAATGTTTGCCTTTACTTAGGCATGAATGCACATTCACAACTGAAGTTTCTACTGTTGTCCCTTATTAGTCCATGATAGTTTTTTTTTTTTCTAGAAGCTTACATTTGAGATGGGGAGGAAAAAACAGAAATAGAAAAAAAATGATAGGAACTAAAGTGCTGAGAGCATCACCTCAGAATCAATTCCAAGGAGTCACATGAAAAAAACAGATTCTCCCATGTACATAGGTTTGCAAAAGGAGAACACAGTGAAATAAGGCTCTAAAAAATGGCTTTAAAGACCTTTGGTGGGGCGTAGTTGCTACTGTTTTACGCCAGGTTAAATTTTATTACAAGCACAGACACCTCAGAGCTTTCCCGGAACTCAAAGGAGAAGCACTCTCTAGAGCTCAAGCCCAATCAGCCCTAGAGCGGTTTTCTTTTTTCTGTAAGTGTACAAAACAAAAGGAAACACTGACTTTAAAAACCTCTTTTGCTGAGTTTACTAAACTGACTCATATGGCACAAGAGTTTGGAGTTTGATGTTGTTCTAACAATCTGTAATTCCCTTAAAAAAAAACTAACCTTGGGAGAACCATGTCGGGCGTGCATTTCTAGCCCTGATCAAAATAGTGACAATGCCTCAATTTTCAAGGAGATCTGAAAAAATGGAATGGGCCTGAATTTTTCTAGTGTGTTTTTCAACCCATCCAGCAAACACTCCTACATCCCAACACTCGTGCCAGCTGAGGACGAGTCCACGCTGTCTGAGGCCCGAAAACTGCCTGCTGGTCATGGCCTCACACTGGGGAGTCTGAGGCTGGGGGGACCCGTACCCCACTGCAGAGACTATGGAGTCTCTAAAGAAGTGAGAGTCCAGAAGAGAGGTGGGAAGAAACAAGTAGGTACAGCTGTTTCTTTTCTTCCACACAGTCACAGCACATTGTTATTGAGGATGCAAGGATCCACCTCAGTGTATGTGGGTGGTGGCATGAACTTGAACTCAGGAGCATACATGAATATAGGGCTATCCTGAGACCCATCGGTGTCATCTAGTAGTGGAGTGGTGGGGCTCTCCAATCAGTGGTCTTCAGGAATTATATCCATATAACAAGGAGGAGCTTCTGGGGTATCAGGGATGTTTAGATCTATCCAGCTCATTTCAGAGCTAGCTCGGCTGGCCATGCTGGATGACTGGCTGCTCAGACCCGACCTGCTGCCAATCACCAGGGGCAGGTCAAGAATGACTTTCTTGGAGCCAGGGACACTCACACAGATCAGCAAGGAATATTCAACTCGAAAGATGTTGCAGCCCAGAATAGACAGCCTGGTCTTCTGAACCCGAAGGTTCTTGCCTCGCCATGAGGAACACGTTCCTGAGATAATATGATTGCCCCTCACTGATGACAACTTCTGAGTAAGCACCTTGGTCTGGCCATTGGCAAGGTAGGTGTGGCGAGCCACAATGGCTGCTTTGGGGACCACAATGTGGGAACATGTATTCTCAAAGTCAGCGTGGATGGAAATATCATCACCTTCACAGAATCCTTTTCTGTCAATTCGAGCAGAGACAGACACACGCCCATCAGGAATGAACATGCAAGAAACCTTCTCCTTTTTAGCGGACACTGGTGCCATTAAATCAGGGGAATTGATATCCACCAGTTCCATCACTTCAAAGTGTTTCTTTGTCTCTTGAGTTGGTTGGCTGGGGCGATCAAGAAAAGCCTTCACCCAGTAGTCTACACACCCATATTTTTCTTTGAAGGATGTTCCCAAAGGCCCTTCAGGAAGCCCAAAGCTGAACTTGTACTCATATTTGTTTCCAGGTCTCACGATCACCATCTCGTTCTCACCTGCGGGCTGGTCCTCCAAGGTGAGCGTGTCCTCGTAGCGCAGGTAGTGCAGGCTCTGCTTTCACTGCTGCGATCCCTGCATCCACAGGACCTTGGCCACTCCGCAAGCCAGGATCCTCAGGGCTTTGACTCGAGTGACTTCGCACACCTCCACGACCACCCAGCCGGCCACCTTCTCCCCACTGCCGTACACCTTCTCGGGGTCGTTAAAGACCACCTCAGAAGATTTGATCTTCTTGAACATCACCATGATTAGGCTGTGTCGGCTCAGGAAGCTTGAACAAAACGAAACCCCAAATCCAAGAAGCGCCCTTTACAAAAGGTAAGGTTTCACTCTTCCTTAAAAAGCGAAAGTGTCCTTAAGGAAGTGGGGATTTAAAAACAAAATTAAAAAGATGCCCACAAAGCAATCTTTACTTTCGAAAAGGTGCCTGAAAATGTTTTAAGCTGCTGGCTATGCCAAGAGCTTTTATGAAGAAAAAAATTCTTTCCCCAGTTGCTGGAAAGGAGCTGTGGATCTTGGCAGGACGACCCTACCCAAAGACGAAAACAGAGTTAGTACATGATAGTTTAAGCTAGTGCAAAAACAGTGATAAACAGAAAGAAGGCAAAAATATTAAAATTTGTGGTAATTGTCAAGTGTAATGTGACTATCTAGCTGGTCCTGAAAATGCATTTTAAAATTATCACTAAAATAAATATAAAACACTTTAAATGCTAAAATAACCAAATAAACAACAACCACTGAAACTTCAAGGATAACTTTGACTTGGCCAATACATCCACCTAAGTGCACAGACCTTTGAGAATCCTTGAGGTAAACTATTTTGTGCTTCAATCTGGAGAAGTCCTCCATGCTCCTAAACAATCTTCACACAGCTTTTGGAGAAATCTATATGATACTCCAATGTGATTCTGTAGTTCTCTTCATAAAAACCTTCAATGGGCCCCCATTTCCTATAGATGTAAATATAAGGTCTTTAGTCTAGAACTGAAGCCCTCAAATTACATTTTTGTTTTTTGCAAAAAAATCTTTGTGTATTTGATAAAGTCAACTTAATATAACAAAATCAAATTGAAATAGCTTATTAAAAGTGTCCTTATATAAAAATGGCCTTGTGATGTACAGTAAAATGCAATAAAAATTATCCTTTGTTCCTTTCCCCCACCCCAGTAACTAAAATGGCTACTGTTCCACAACTCTTTATGCTCTATAAAAGAAATGTAATGATGTGATTGAACGTTTTCTAGGTTGTATGCTTGGCAAATGTTGAGGGTGTCTCGAAGCATCAAATCCCGCAAGCGCCAGAGGGCGTCTGCCATGGTGGTGTGGGCCCCTTTACTTTTGAGCCAATGGGAGGGTAGGTGACTCTCCTGTTCTTTTGATAAATGGACGTCACGGCTTAGAGCTGCCAGGGTTTTGTCCCACTTGCTAATGCTGTTGGACTCAGCAATGAGTCCCTCAATTTATTTCAGGTAGGCCTCTGAGTGCAGAAGCCATTGGGTCTTCGGTGGGGGATACATTTTAATCTTTATTATTTTTCTTTTAGAAATAATGTGTTCTGTGTCTGAACTTGATGTATTTTGGTCTGAATATATCCCATGTTTTTCCACTTTCTTATCTCCATTCCTATTTTTTTTTCTCAGCTTGAAATGCCAGTTTCTTCATCTCTGTCTTTAAAAGCCCACACACTTCTCAAAGCTCATTTCAAGTCTGCTTCCTTCATAAACAATGAGCTACCACCAAGGACCAGATTGTCAAGACAGACTCACACAGATTAGAGACTTTACCCATTGTCAAACTTTGAAACTAATTTCAAAGATACAAGTATTCAGTACATATAGGCAAGACAGAAAAAAGACTGGAGTATCACACAAGACTTCCTACATTCTTGCTTTTGTAGACATGTGCTTTTTAGCTCAAAATAATAGATGAATTGTCTATCATGATTACAGATTACCTTCCTCACTAGATAGCATTTAAGTTAGGAAATATCTCCACTTTATGCTTCAGAGAGTTGTATAGTTTATGCTATCATCTCTAGGGTACAATTTTTCATAAATCTACAGACTATAGGCTTGTTTACCCAAAGTAATCCTAAACCACTGACATTCTGCATTATTAGTCTTTTTGTGCAGAAGGCCAGTTATCATATATCATATTAGCAAGGATATTAGGCTGAATCATTTCCTTATTTATTTTTATAGAGGCATTCTCATGTTTATGAGGAAACAGTGGATTATAGGCCAAGTGCCTCAACTCCTTCTTCCTGAAATTTTTCCCTGAGTACTTTGATTTTATGTAATCTTTCTCTTTTATCACTCTATAGTACTGTCATATCATTATTCTTATGACATGGATCATACTTATTTAAATTATCTTCTCCGTGTAACCCAGAAGAAATCACATGATATATTCATTTTGGGAAACTAAGAGTACTTTTTAAAATGTTTTGCATATAAGTTGTTTAGTAAATGTTGAAATGAATTAGGAGAATTTTTTTATTCTAATTATTTCCCACAAGTAACACTGTTGAATCTATAGAGAAAAATTAGACTTTTTAAATTCAAGAGAGTCTATATATGTGCTTGGGTAAATAGCCTTATGCAAAATTGTAAATTAGGAAAAGTTGTCTTCATGACTTTCCCTCTTGGTTCCTGAGTACCATTTCCTTCTTGCCTCAGTTGCCTGTATCTGGATCTAATTTGTAAGGGTGAGCTTTGTCTAGGTGAGATGCTGTGTTAAAATCTTCACTGTTACCAGACAGGTTCTAGAGGACGTTAGACATCCATCTCTAGAGTATCCGAATCAGTTGTAGGAAAAATAAGAGCAATAATGGAGTCATACTTAAAGGTGGGAAAGTTGGAAAATAATGCATCAACTGGAAGTCAGAGACATAACTAGAAAACACAGTGAGGATGACAGCATAAGAAGACATGCCAACATTGAAGTGAATAGTTTAACATCCAGGTCTGAAAACACCCTTAGGGGTGTTGATTTTGTGTAGGTTTAGAAAACTGCTGGGTTAAGGGTAGAGTTCTCAATGGATGAAACTGGCTCGACTAGCAAGGTTTTCATTCTCTTCTCCACTCTTCATATAAAATTTCATCCTCAAAAAATAAAAAATAAAATTTCATTCTCATTATGTGAAAATGATTTATAAGAGTTTAAAATGTCCTCATTCTCAGGAAGAGTGCTCAGGTTTCAAAGACTTAGGCTAAAATGACAAAGGTCTTATTTCTTTTTGAAGGTCCAAAAAAATTAGGGGTTTAGACACTTTCCTAACATTGCTTAAATTGCCCACTTGGATGTCATGACATACTAGTCCTCTAATTTGGCTTCGTAACATTGAAAAAATTTATAGGTATATCTATGTCTAAGCAGTCTAATTATTAATAAGTGACAAGTTTCGTACTGTTCCTTTTTCCCTGCAAAGGGAGTAAAAGAGACCATATATATATATATATATATATATATATATATATATATATATATTTGCCTAATGTTGTTCTCCTTTGCATGACTGTGCAGCCTACCTGTTTTATACAGTGCTTCTTGAAAGTTGTGTTGTTTTTCTAACAACACATTATTACAGACTTAACTACATTTATTATCTCTCTCGTGTTCTCATTTTCCCAGGAGTCTGGGTATGATTAACCTGTTTCCTTAGCTTTCATTCTCAAAAGGCTGCAAACACTGTGTGGATAGTGTTGGTTTCTTATCAGAGATCAACTGGGAAAAGATCTGTTTCCACACCCCCTAGATCTTCAGAGCCAGAAACAAAGGTACTTCAAATTCCATTTCTCAACATTCTCACCGGTACTTGTTATATTTTCCGTGCAAGTGTTTGTGTGTCAGTATGTGTGTGTGTATTTAATTCCAGCTATCTTAATAGGTGTGAAGTAGTAACCTGTGATTTGTATTTGCATTTTCTGAGTGGCTAATAATGTTGGACATCTTTTCATGTGCTAATGGCCACTGTGTATCTTTGTTGGAGGAATTCTATAGATTTTTATTCTCCTTTCTTTCTTCTCCTTCTGTACTACAGAATTTTTGAGGGCAGGATGTATATTACTACTTTTTTAACCTATCAGAGGATCTACTAAATCAATATGGGTACTCTGAAGGCTCAGTAAATGGTTATTGGCTTGAATTTAGAAGACACAACAAAGTTTATTGTATTTCTTCAGTCATTCCTGAGGTGAAATTCTCAGAGCATGTTATTTCACTGGGAAACTATTTTTACATGGGATGTTAGTGAACTCTTTGTAAGAAGATCTGTTAGATATTTCAATAGCATCTGAGCTTTTGACCATATACATCTTGAAATATTTTCTTTCTCTGGCATCTAGGATACCACTTCTTCCTAGTTTTACTTCTTGCTTTGCTGTTTCTCTCTTTTTGGTCTCCTTTGTGTGCACTTTTATGATGTACACTTATAGATGAACATTTCCTAGATACCTGCTTTCAGTCTCCTCTCTTCACTGGTGCTGATGCTTTCCAAACAATCATCTTCAGATGATATCATTTCATAATAAAGTCATTGTATAATGAATCTTTTATATACTTTGATTGTTTAGAAGGATTAGCCTTCATTTTGAGATTGTTATCCATACCTTTTTTTTGTGTTGAAATATGTGTTTTCTATTTTTTCTATGGATAATGATGATAATACTTGGCTATTTATTATACTTTAAAGTTCTTAACAAAATAAAATTTTGACATCCTTCCCTGACTCTTTAAACACATACTAGATGCATGCAAACACTGTGATTACCACATTGTCAATGAAGGATAAAGACCACATGATTGTTACAAAAAATGCAACAAAAGAATTTGACAAAGTTCAATATCTGTCCATGATAAAAATCTCTAAGAATTTTCTCAGTGTAGAAGGAAAATAGGCATAGAAGGAAGTTCCCTCAGTGTTATGAAGGCTATTTATGAAAAGCCAACAGTTAATATCATACCAAAAGGAAAAATAAATTTTTTTTCTCTCAGATCTGATATAAGACAAAGATGCCAAATTTTGCCACTTCTGTTCAATACAATACTGAAAGTACTAATGAAAGCAATTAGGCAATAAAAGAAATAAAAGTATCCAAATTGTAAAAGGAGAAATAAAATCCCTGTTTGAAGATGATATGGCCTTATATGTAAGAAATTCTAAGCACTCAAGAAACAAGCAATTAAAAATCTGTGAGAATAAGTAAACCAACTCAATAAAGTATCAGGATACACAAATAAACCTACAAAATTAGTTGCATTTCTTTATACCAACAGCTATCTATATGAAAAAGAAATCAAGAAAACAATCCACTTATGACAGCACCATCGAGAATAAAATACTTCGGAAAATTTTAACTAAGTGAAAGATCTGTACATTGAAAACTATAAAACATTGGTTACAAAAAAGAAATACAAATAAATGGAAAGATCTCTAGCTATGTGTGTTGGTGCATGCCTGTAAAACTAGCACTCTAGGAGGCTGAGGCATGAGGATCACAAGCCCAGCTTGGGGAATTTAGAGACTTAATGAGACCCTGCTTTATAATAAAAAATTTGTAAAAGGGGCTGGGAATGTGGTTTAGTGCAAACAGTGTGGAAGCCCTGGGTTCAATCTTAGTACCACAAAAAAAGATGAAAGAAAGGTATCTTTTTACATTGTCAAATATTATATACAGATTTAGCACAAAGTAATACATACGTTCAATATAATCCCCATTAAAATTCCCATGATATTTTCCCTAGAAATGGGAAAAACAGAATTCATATGAAAACACAAAAGACCCTGAGTAAGTAAACAATGTTGATTAAAAAAACAAAGTTGGAAGCATAACACTCCTGGTTTCACATTATATTGCTATATGGTTGACCTTTCATATTAATGGGTTCTTTATTTATGGATTTAATCAACTGCGAGATTGAAAATATTTGAAAAACAAGTATCTGTACCAAACATGGGCACTCTTTTACTATGCCATTGTTCTCTAAAGAATATGGTGTGACAGCTATTACATAGCATTTACACTGTATTCGCTATTAAAAATAGTCTAGAGATGATTAAAAGCCCTATCTATGGGAAGATGTCTCTATATTATAGGCAAATATTATGCCATTTTATAAAGGGACTGTGAGGATCCACAGATTGACATATGTGAGTTATCTGGAACCAACCTCCTAGGGATACTAATCAACAGCTACACTATTTTATATGTACTCTTTGTGTGGATTAGTCAGATTTCTCCAATGATATATAAATATGTATGTGTTAAGTAAATAGATAGATGGATGAAGGGATATATTATGAGAATTAACTTGTATGATTATGGAGGTTAAGGACTACAATATGCCATCTGCAAGATGGAGATAGAGAAGCTGGTGATATAATTTAGTCTGAATTCAAAGACTTGAGAATCTTGGGAAGCAATGGTGTAACTTTCAGTGCAAGAACAAAGACCTGAGCATCTACAAGGACTACAGGTGCAAATTTCAGAGTCCCAATATCTGAGAACCTAGAATTTTGATATCCAAGGAAAGGAGATGGATTTCCAAGCTCCACAAGAGTGAATTCATCCTTCATCTGCCTTTTTATTCTATTCAGATCCCAACCAATTGGATGACATTGTTGAGAGTTTATCTACCTTCCTAGTCTACTGATTCCTGTCAATCTGTTCCTGAAACACTCACAAAGATATCTAGAAACAATGTTTTCTCAGTTGGTTATTCATTGGGCTAATGAAGTTGATGCACAAAATTAACCATCACACTGGTAATCTTACTCACTGACATGACAATTATCTTACACATGATGTTGACCTCCAAGTCATAAATTTCTTTGTTTAGTTCTAATATGCATATCCCACTTCTTACCAAATAATTCCCCTTTATGTTTGCAAAATACAATCTAGAACTCATCCCCTACCTACTACCATCCTCTACCTTCTTTTTCTGTCTCACTGAGTGGATCATCTGGTCTTCTATGTCAGAAAGTAAGAAATCTTTCTTGGTTACCACCTTCTTCAGCGCATTTATCATAGCCTATTTCCAATTCCTTTCATTTTATCTTTGTACTATTCCTACAGATGATCCACTTCATTCAATTACTCATATTCTTAGTGCTTTTTTATTCCAAACTACTGACAATAATTCATCATCTAGTCAACAAATATTTGCAGACAGACTCTATTATGTACTAAGTACTAGAAGCACAACATGGAAACAATATGAGAACTTATTTTGAAGGAAATATTGAGATTTCTAGGCCTTTTAGGCTTTAAAGAATAGTCTAAGTGTGATGTATTTTCATATTATGGGTATTTTGAATTTTTTTCCATGCTTGGTGGGTATTACACAAATTTATGACAATGTATATTTTTAATTTGAGAAAATTTAAAATGAATGATTTATGTTGAACAAAAAACATTATTCCTTACACTTGGACTGTGGCTTAAGGAAAATTCCTTAACCTCTCTTCTGAGTTCCCATTTCAAAATGGAATGGTTATATAGGAGGCTAAGGGAAGTTAATTTGTTCCTATGATCCAAGAACTCTATGGATGAAAATTAAAAGTTCAGATTTCTTACTTATTCACTGAAAAGCTCTATCTATGAGTTGCATGCCCTAGATATAATGGGCCATGATTAATAATGCATATATAAATTTATTCAGATGTTGCCATTTATTCTCTACTAATGAAATGGAAACCAAAGCATTGGATCAAGAAAGGCTGTTTTAAGAGGATTTGGCCCAGGCAGCATTATCAAGACCATGAAGAAATTGGGAACAGAGCCCATATTTTATATTGTGGTTTAAAACAAAGGCTATTGAGACATGCTGCTTCTCCAAAGTAATGATTTCAAAAATGGAGGTCCAGCCTTGGGAAAAGGACAAGAAGAAGCTTGTTGCTGGGCTCTAAGGATGCAGAAAAGAAGCAGGAGAACTGATTATCTGGAGTGGATGACTGGAATGGATCTACTTTTGTTGTCTTACCTTGGACACTGTCCACTCCTTGATGTTTTGGGAGAAAAAAACTCCACTACTTTTTATTTTAAATCACTAAAATCACTGAAATCTGAAAAATATCCTCCTTACTACCTTTTTGGGCAATGTGTTTTCCTTTTGAGAATTGGTTCTTTCAATATTCTTAACTGGAACAAGCTCAAAAATATTAATGAAAATATTTCTTGTGCTAAAATGCTAGGTACACAAGTATTGCAAGCTTGTAGATATTATGGCTACTTTGCAAAAATTCAGTTATGATAGAAACCCTAGAGGGTCTAGAAGGATTTTCAACAAGAGAAGAAATATTTACTTTACATAACTGAGACACACCACAAGGATTTGTATTTTTGTAGTGGGCTGTTTTCTCTTAGATATTTTAGTATATTATGGGTCAAGAAAGGTCAAGAAATGGACAGAATAAATCAAGGAGAATAACAAAAGAAATATATGGGAAAATTAAAAACCCTTAAAAACCCTTAACTTTCAAGGTGGGCACAAGGAGGTTGTCATCATGAGCACTAACATATTACAGACCCAGAGAGTTACATGTAATTATAACATTTGTTTAGTGTCCTTGAGAGTGTGTTTTACTTCTGAGTTGATGGTTTGAGACAGGGTGGTCTTGAACAACATTCCCTAATCACAAATGAAAGGGAAGAGTTTATTGTCTATAACGGCATTGCCAGGGATCCTCCTTCGTGACTTTTGGGCCACTTTAGAGAATCATGGTATTTTTATACTGAAAGAGATGAAGATAATCAAACTGTTTCTGTTTTGATTGTAGTCTTTCTTCAGAACTTTCCATTTCTTTTTTTTTTTTTTTTTTTTTTGGTACCGGGGATTGAACTCGGGTCATTGAGCTTGCGCAGCAGGCAGCGAAACTACTGAGCTAAATCTCTGGCCCCTCCATTTCTTAACTTTTTCATGGTTACTGAGTTGTTAGTAACTTGCCTAACACCAAGTCCTCAGTCTTTGTCCATCATTCTTTCCTTTTACCTAGTCCCCAATTCTCTCTATTTAATTATAATTTACTTCAAAATCTCCTTTGATGACAACGAATGAACATAGTTTAGAATGGCTGCTTGCCTCATGTGAACTCCATTTTTTTACTTTCATAAAAGTAAGTTCTTTCAATAAGGAGAATTATAGTACAGTATTGGAGATGGAAAGCATATTCATGAATTCTATTCTCTTTATTTACAAATGTGTACCCCAAGACCTCAGCAGTCAAGTTGCCTGAGGCCACACAGACAGTGGTAACTAATAGGTATAAACTTAGGTTGGTGATTTTAGCAGAAAACTTCACTACTTTGAAAGAGACATCCCTTTTTCTAAGTAATATACCTGCTGGTTAAAAATAATAAAAATAAAAAATAGTAAAATAATATGGCTATTAATTAAGCAGTGAAGCCTTAAGACTATAGATTCTATGAGACAGAATTGCTCCAATACAGTGTCTCTTATAGAATGTCTGAGAAAAGCAGATAGAAAAAAATTTAATGAAACAAATTTGTAAGTAAAATCAGTATTTAAATGGGAGCTTATAGAAAAACCAAAGAGAAAATAAAGAATGATTTGTTCTTTTAAGAATTTATGGGCTAATTAATTAGCAGCTTTCCTGATGTTAAAGATTGGTGTCCAATATTTTTTCTTCTAGAAAATAAAAAGATACCAGCTTGTTCTATGGCTCCAAGCCATTCCCTGTGGGCTGTTCTTGGCCTCTACCTTTACAGACCATAACTTGAAAAAGAAAATTGACAGACAGAAAGAAAAACCTCTAACAGCTGGAGTTTTAATTTACCTACATGGGAAAAAATATTTCCATTTCTGCGATTTCTCCTGGGTTGCTCTGTAAGGAGGTAGAAAGAGAAGCCAGAGGAAAAATCACCAAAAATGCTTTTACAAGAAACACTACAAAAAGAGCAAATCCTGAGAATAGTGTTTAATAACAGCAATGATGAATTTCCTGGCAGTCAGTACTGAGCAGTTAAAGACCAACCAGTTTGGGAAAGAGGCTGGATTAGTTAGAATGGTCTACAGCAGTCTAATAAAGAGCACTGGAAGATTTATGCTCTTATATATATATCATTTTGAGATGCGAATTATTCTATATTTAAGAAATATGCTGCAACCATCGCATTAATTTTTACTGAGAAATTCTAGCTTGACTCTAGGCAGGGTCTGAAAAATGGAAGAATAATGCTTTGAGCCACCACGTTAGTGCCCCACAGAATATTTTAAAATTATTTTACACACATCATCTCAGTGTCAACAACTCATCACAGATAAACTATCTAATTAACAGAACCCTTCATAGTATTTGATAACTGAGTCTTGGCTCAGTTTTTATACCAGAAGGGCAATCCTTGATAAGCAGAAATTATAAAAGCAGATTTTAAAAAGCATTAATTCTGGAATAGAATCAAATTGATTTGAAATTAACCCCCTGTTGGTCTTTAAACTTATTTAAAACCACTTAGCTTAAACACTGAAGAGGCTGCCTTTGACCAGTGTCAGGCTTTGTCTGGACTGTCAGCCTGTGTATTTTGATTCCCTTTGTTGTGTACCAGCTCCTCATGCCCAGGGTAATTGATATGAGTCTGTTCTGGGGACAGATGAGTTTATCCTGTCATGGAAGCCCTTCACAAGATGCTTTAATTATTAGGGGCTGATTTTGAGGATTTGTGCTCTATGTTCTGAGTAGGATTGTTTTTTCTTTCCAATTCCGTGTTGGCAACACTTTCAATAACAAATCCAATAAAGAATTAGTAATTTGGATCCTGGTAGTCATGGGAAAAGGAGAGCAAGAGTGAGCAACAATAATAATTCCTTTTTGCACAGCTTTTTTTTTTAACGCAGCAAAGTTATTGTTGTAGTTTAGGACAAAGACTTATGAAAAAGTAGAGGAAGTGCAATAATCTTCATAAGGATTGTAATTTTTGATCTTTTAATCTCTTCATTAAATAATAACTTGTCTTGCAATTTAATGGAAAATTTAACTTTCTAATGGAGATGGTGGAAAAAGTACAAGTAAGCCGTTTTTACACTTGATCTTAGCCAAAAGGCCAAAAAGCAATACAAGTAAGCCATTTTTATTAAAACTAATACCCCTATGTTTAGAATACAAAGTGAAAAGCCAAAAGAGACACAATTAAATTATAATTGTTGCAGTGAGACAAATTAGGTTAGCAAACTCGCAACAAAGGAATTTGGTGGATGTGAAATCTTGTTGCTCCGGAATCTATTGTATTCCTCTGACTTGCTGACTTTCAAACTGCATAAAACCTGGAACAGTTGAAGTAGCCATACATTATGGATTTATGTAATTTTCGGGAACACCAACAATATGTACTGGATGCTTCTATTTTGGTAGTATGGATTTGCCAGTATATAAATAACTGATATCCAACTGTCAATTATAATTATCTTTGAGTGGTTGAACTATGAATAATTGTAAGTGAATATTTATTTTTATTTTCTAAAATAAATATGCTTCACTTTTGTAATAATAACAGTTATTTTTTGTAGAGTGCCTGCTTTGTGATATTCCTTCAGATGTATACATCTCGATTTCCAAAATTCAGTTGGGGAAAATCAGAATATACAGTATAAATGAATGCTTAGCTATTTGATTCTTGTTATGACTTCTAAAGTTATTATTATCTAGATTTTTATACTGTATATGAGAAGTATTATTTAGATACAGAGCAGGCTCTTGGCAGATGCTCAGATTTTGTTTCTGATACACATAAATTCTAATAGTTCAAAAATTTTTTTTCGTCTTGCTTCTTACTTGATACTCTTTGCTTTTAAGTAGATGGAAAAGTATGGTGCTGTAGTTTTTCAGTTTTATAGTAACACAGTACAACATAGCAAGGTGATAAAGACTATGAGTTGTACTTCTGCAGGAATTTTCTTGACACCCAACTTGTGAATAGGTGTTTCTCAGCAACTGAACTTTTATACTACTATTGTGGGCCCCAGGTATAATTCTCTAGAAGAGTAGTTTAAGTCCCCAAATTATCTTCTTGTGATTAGGATCATGTTATCTATTGAAAGCTAAGTTATCTTAATAAACAGTAGAAAGTTCCACAGCCACATTTAGAAACCTTAGGGTTCAACATTTATCTACTTCTCAATTTTATCTTTCTTGGTCTAATTTTTTATTTTCTGTAGAAAACAATTTGTCTGCTGTTTCTCCTTATGACTATTCACTGGGCCTATAAGAAGGTCATTTTATGGTCTAATAAAATTCCCCAGTTCTTATTTTTGAGAATTCAAGTAATAATTCTTATTGGTAATGACTGAATGACACATCATTCAATCCCTGGAGATTCTGATTTTGTAGGTCTGGAGTAAGCCATAATTTGTATTTAGGTAGTTTTATTGTTGTTTAAAGAACTTTTAAATGTTAAAAAAGCATGATTTTTGAGTCTTATTTTTGCAATTGTGCCCAATATAAGATGGAAAAAAATTTTTTTCATCTAGAAATTTCATAGTTGCTTTTACATTTCAGCCTATGACTCATTTCAAGTTAATTTTTGTATATAAAGATAAGGGTCCAGGGTTATGGTCTTTTTTTATTCATATTAACCATCAATTTTTGTCCTTTTGAGTTTGCACATTGGAATTAAATTTTCCACATTGTCTTACCATGTTTATCAAATATCAATAGACCATATATGTGGGCCTATTACTGGACTCATGTTCTATTTTATACCAATATTTTGATTAAATAATGTCTTAAAATCTCTATAAGATGTCTTACAATCAGATAGTATTTGTTATTCAGCTTCTTTCTTTTTTTGCAAAATTGTTTTGGACACTTTATGTCTTCTGCATTTCCATATATATTTTAGAATCGATTTGTCAATTTCTGAAGAAACAAAACCTATTGGATTTTGAATGGGATTACATTGAATGTACAGATTAATTTGGGAGAAATTGGTATACCAATAATAATGATTCTTGTGATGCATGAAAAATGGAATGTATTTACTTAAGGTATTTTTAATCTCTTTTAATAATATTTTGTAATTTTTAGTATAAGGGTCTTAAATATATTTATTAAATTTTTTCCTGAATACTTCTTATTTTAATGCTATTTTAACTGAAGTACTTTATTTTTTCTTTCAGTTATTTATTTTCATAAATGTATTAAAGAATAACTGAGGTGTAATAAACATTATGTATATAATGTATATAACTTGAAGAGCTTTGAATTACTATACATCTATAAAACATCATCACAATCAAGAAAAAGATTATTACCACCTTATAAAATTTATTCATGTAATTTGTAGTTGACCCTTTCTGTTTGACCTAGATAATAATTAACCTGCTTTCTGCCATTAAAGATTGTTTATGTGGTCTAGGATTAATGTAAATTAAATAATCAAATATTACATTTTTGGCTTGTTTGATCAAATGTAATTAATTCAAAATTCATCCATGTTGTGTCATATATAAATCATTTATCAAACTTTATTTCTGAGCAGCAGTATATTGTATGGGTACTTTAAGATTTGTTTCTTCTTTTCCCATTGATGGAATTGGGTTGTTTCTAGTTTATAATTACTATAAATAAAGTTGTTGTGAACATTTATGTATACATCTTTGTGAAGTCATATGCTTCTGATTTTCTTAGATAGGTACCTAGAAGTAGAATGGCTAAGTTTTATGCCATGTGATTTATAACTTTTTAAGAAATTGCCTTATGTAATTTTGTATTTTGCTATTTTTTATATTTTGCCATTATAGTATCACTTATTCAAAAAGCTTAGGACCAGAATTTTGTAAAATTTTGAATTATTTGTATATACATAATGAGATATCTTAGGGATGGGGTCCAGACCTAAATAAGTAACTTATTTATTTTTTACATACTCCTTACACATATAGCCTGCAGGTAATTTTATAAAATGTTTTTAGTGTACCTGAGTTCTGACTGTGACCTGAGGTCAGATGAGTGAAGAATATTCCACTTGTGTTCAAAAAGTTTAGGATTTTGGAGCATTTCAAATTTTCCATTTTTGCACTAGAAATAGCCTATATATAAAACTGTAGTTGTTTTTTTCTCATTGTTTTTTATCTTGTAACTTTGCTAAACTCACTTATTATCACCATAGTTGCTTCTTAGATTCTTTAGGTTTTTCAATAAACATGACAATATTATCTGCATATATGAACATATTTATTTTTTTTCTTTTTCAATTTATATGCCTTTTATTTCCTTTTCTTCCCTTACTGCTTTGACTGGGATCTCCACTAAAATACTGAATAAGAGTAGTAAAGGTAGACATTCTTGTAATTTCTTTTTCTGGTTGTTATATCAAGGTGTTGTGGCTTGTGTTTAGATATTATCCCAAAGCCTCATGCTTTTTTAGAGGTGACTGAATCTAGAGTGTGTGATTGATTCATGGTGGGGCTAGGCCCAAGGGCACTAGGCTTAAGGGTGTGACTGCTATTCGCCCTAAGTGGTCTGAATAAGATAAAAGGGGCAAAAAGACACTGTTAAATTCCCTCGTTAACTTTTGCTATTCTGCCATCATGAACTATTGCCCCTCTGCCATGTGGCACCCTGCCTTAGAACCAGCTGATTGTGGACTGAAAACCTCTATGAACTGTAAGCCAAATAAACCTTGTCCTCTTTAACTTTGGGTGTTGGGTATTTTGTCTCAGAGAGAGAAAAGTAACTAGGACACATTTGTTTAAGCTGCAAAGCATTTGCTTATACTTTGGGAAGAGTTTATGTAGAATTGGATTTCTTTCTTTTTTATACAATTAGTAGAATTTACTAGTAAGGCCATTTGGGCTTGATATTTTCTTTATAGGAAAAATTTAAACTATAAATTCAGTTTCTATAATTAAGAGAGGAATATTCAACTTACCTATTTTACTTGAGAAATTTTAGTGGTTTATGTCATTCAAAGAAATTTCCTAATTTATGTTAGTTATCAAAATTACTAGCATACATTTTATAAAATTATCCTTTTACTCTTTTAATACCTATAAAATCTGAAGTAAAATCCTTTCTCATTCATGATACTGGTCATTTATTTTTTTCTTCCCCCTGATCTTCTGATTTGAGATTTTAAAATATCATTTGCTCTTTTCCAAGAAGCAACTTTTGATATTCTCTGATGGTTTTCTGTTTTATTGACCTCTACTCTAGGCTTTCTTATGCCATTTCTTCTGCTTCAATTTAATTTGTTTTAGAAATTTGAATAATTAAATTGATTTCTTAACTTTTTCAGAATACATATTTTAGGACTAAAAACTTTCCTTTAAGCACTGATTTATGTATATTTCACAAATTTTATATTTCCACTTTTTGTGCATTAAAATACTTTCTAATTTACTGTGAATTAGCTGTGTGGCACTTAAATTCAAATATTTGAAGATTTTATAGGTATAAATTTTTTATTGATTCCTAATTTAAATCAGTATGGTCAGATAACATACTTTGTATATTTTTAGCCTTTTAAATTTTGTTTTGTCTTATTTTATAGCACAAAATGTTGCATCTTCTGAGGTATTTCATGTGCACTTGGACATGCATTTTGCTACTGTTTGGTAGCATACTCAATAAGTATGCCGAGTCAAGTTGGTGGATAGTGTTCAAGTATTCTCTCATAATACTGATATTTTCTGTATTGTTGATTGAGAATGGGATATTGAAAACTATGACTATAACTATGGTTTTCCTGATTTTTACTTCAGTTTTTTTAGATTTTGCTGCAGATATGTACATTAAATCTCTGTCACTAAATACAGACACATACAGCTTGTTCATGACTCAAGGTTTGTTCACCCCACTGTCATTGTGAATTCAAACTATCCCTGGTAACACTCCTTCTGAAGTCTACTTTAATACATATTCATGATACAATTTCATGGGTTTCACTGTGAGTATTTTATGTATGTATATATGGTGCTTTACTTGTATACACCTTCCCTATCACACTCTCTTACCTTCCTACCCTCTACACCCTTTCCCTTCCCTAATAGTCCCTATTCTAATTTCAGGTTGTCTTTTTCTTTTCTGGTTTTTACATATGACAGAAAACTGGAAATGCTTATCTCTTGCTTATCTCTGGCTTATTTTGCTTAATATGATACTTTTCAGCTGAATTCACTTTACCACAAGTGACACTATTTTGTTCTTTATGGATGAAAAAAAATATATATGCTTTTCTTTATCCACTCATCTGTTGACAGATACCTAAGCTGGTTCCATACATTGGCTATTGTGATTAGTGATGCAATAAATGTGAGAAGGTAGCTATCTTTTGTGTACTGACTTCATTTCTTTCAGATCTATACCTTGGGGTGGGATAGTTGTAACATATGTAGTTCTATATGTTCAGGAACTACATATAGAAAAATATGTAGGTCCTATATATTGAGGAACATATATATTAACTTTCATATTGACTATACTTATTTACATTCTCATTAATAATATATAAGGGTTCATTTTTCCCACATCTTTGTTTTTGTTGTTTTGAAATCTATTTTGCCTAATATAAATATGGCCAGTTTTGTTACCTTGTAATCAGTGTTTTCATGGCATATCTTTTCTGTATCACTTTACTTTTAAGATATTTCAATCTATATCTATCAACTGGATTTCTTTTAGACAGCATGAGTCTAAAGAGTTTGTCATATTTATTTTTCCTGTAACTTAGCAATATACACCTTTTATCTGGAATCATTTTAGGATATTTTAAGTGGCATTATTTTCTTTCTTTTTTTATCTTCTTTGTTTATTTTAAAATTCACTGAGGTATAATTGAAACAAACTAAACTGTACTTATTTAGAGTATACAATTTTATCGATTTTGATTTACATATGTACTGATGAAATCATCATTAAAATTATAGTAATGACCACATCCATCACTGTATAATTGCATTGCACAAACATTTATATAGTAAGGTTTAATATGCCATCTTATTGTAGTACATGATATATTTATTCTATCTCTTCTTTGTTTCTTTTCTTCTCTTTTACCTTTTCTTGTCAGATTAATTTTTCTTAATACTTCTATTTTATCTTTTAATATATTAGTTATATTTTATTTTATATTTATATAATTATTGTAAAGTTTATATTATATATTTCTAGTTTACCATAGTCTACTTTAAATTACATGGTATTGTTTGACTTATGATGTGAGAAAGTTTCAGTCTTTTATGTACATCTTATTCCTCTCTGTCTTTGTGCTATTCTGGTTATAAATTTTACTTCCAAATTCATAAGCCCATAATATATGGATGTTATTTTTGCTTTAAGGAGATAAAACATAAAAATATATTTTATATTTTTTCACTTATTTCTCTTTTGTGATCTTTATTTCTTTGAGAAGATCCACATCCCCACCTAGTTTAATTGTCCTTTTACCATCAGGACTTCCTTTAATATATCCTGTAGCCTCTGTCTTCTAGAGTGGATTCCCAAAGCTTTAGCAAGTCTGAATATGTCATTATTTAACTCTGATTTTTAAAAGATACTTTTGTTGGGTATTAAATTTTAGGTTGACAGTTATATTATAGGTGTTTTTCATTGTTCCCTGGCATATATTGTTTTGTATGCAAAGCCTGCCATATTCTTTTATCCATTTTTACATAACATTTCTTTTGTTTCTCTGGCTGCTATTAAATTGTTCCCATGTGTTTACATTAATATTGGTATATACCATTGTATCATTTTCTTCACTCTTCTCCTGGTTCAGTTTGTTGAGCTTCTTAGATTTATAGTTTTCATCAAACTTGAATCGTTTCCGTCATTATTATTTTAAATACATTTTTCTGTCCTCCTACCTTTCCAAGACTTGAGTTAACCTTGTGTTAGAGTTCTTGATATTTTCCCACAACCAATTCATACTATTTTCATTTTCATTTCACTCTTTCCCTGTGTGTTTCATTTTGTATAGTTTATATTGTAGTGTTTTCAACTTCACTAACCTATATAAGGCTTAGTCTACTCTTAATCTCATTTGATATAATATTTTGTGTATACTTTCTCATCCTTAGAAATTTTTATTATCTCCCATTCTCTTCCCAAAATGTTCATACTTTCATCTACCATCTTTAACATACAGAGTATATTTATTTTAGCTATTTTAGTAGCCTTTTAATTAATTCTATTGTCTGTGTCATTTTCTATCTTTGTTATGGGTCATATTTCCTACTTCTTTATACATTTAGTAATTTAGATTGGATGCTGTTACCTATGCATTTTATATTGTTTTGTGGATTTTCTAGGTGAGGAAATCCTTTAAATGTTTGAGAGTTCTTTTCTGGTATACTGTTATATTAATTGGATTCAATTTTATCTTTGGAAGTTTCTTTACAAGCTTTGTTAGCCAACATACAAATATCCTTTAGTTTAGGCTAATATGCTGTGACTGTAGAAGAAACACCCTGTGGGACTTTATCGCATGTCCCATGTATAAGATTACTTTCTACTCTGGCTGGAAATAGAACCTATTTATGGAACAATGTGGTCTTAAAGGATTTATCTGCTTCTTCTTTCCTAGTGTTTCTTTTCCTGGACTCACTTGTAAACCAGTACCCTTGTGTACACTTGTACAAATTAGTACCCAGCCAAGGACTCAAGGGGAGTCTTTCTGAAGCTCCCCAGCTCTTTTTCTGAGAAATATCTCCTCTCCTCTCTGGTTGGTACCTCACTTTCAAATTCTAGCCAGTGTGACCTCTTCAAACTCTGAATTCTTTCCCTTTAATTCATTTAGATTGGAGTCGTTTCAATTTTCCTCACTGTTCTGCCTGGAAAATCAGTTCAAGGAGTGAACTCAAGCAGTTCTTGGGATTAAATGTTTTGTTTCCATTCTCTCAGGGGTCATTTTCCAGTGCTTCCTATTGTTCGATGTTTGTTTCATTTCATCTCTGGTTTTTAAAATTGTTTATGGAAGTAGAGAAAATCCAGGACCTGCAGCTTTATCATGGTGGGACATCATACTTTTTCGTATACACACACACACACACACACACACACACACACACACAGAAAGAAAGGAAAAAGAAGAATTCATTTTAAGGATAGAAGGGCATATCACAAAACTTAAAGGAAAATTTAATTAAACCCTAGGAATAAGGTATTTGCAACCTTTAATTACCCACTTTCTTTTCCTAGGTCTTATCTCTGTATCTCTTTGTCAGTACTTGTGAATTGGCTTTCTCTGTTTCTCTAGTCTGCATGGTTAAATGTGCCTACTATAGAGTTGCCAGATTTACATGATAAGGTTGCAGTTTTTTGCAGAAACTCCTTAAGTATTTTTCTATACAAAATTAATTTATTTGCAAATAGTTTGAGACTATTGTGAAATATTTATTAAATACTATTTTGAAAACTTTCTTTTAGCTATTTTTAAAATGTGTATTGTTATTAAATCCTGCAGAAATTAGGTCGTCTTTGGCAGGTAAAAATACTGATTTTATTTTAAAGTTTCTTATGGCAATATAGTTAATATCAAAATATCTTCCACATTATTATTTTATTATTTCATTATCAAAAGTCTCACTTTTAAGAACAATTCTTATAACTTTGGTGATCTACTCATGATGTCTCTCTTTTTGAGTGATTACAACTGATTTAGAGCCCTAAATATCTATAATTATTTTTAAAATTTCCTACTATTGTATATTACTTTATATGGATCTGTACTCAATTATATTTTCATTCTATTGTCCAGTCCAATTATATTATCTAGAGTTATTAAGGCTTTTCTGGAAGTCGTCATTCTTTTTTTTTTTTCAGTACCGGGTATTGAACTTGGGTCCTTAGCTTGCGGGGCAGGTGGCGGAACCACTGAGCTATATCCCGGCCCTGGAAGTCATCATTCTTTTCAGTTTTATCTTAACTAAACTGGCTGTTGATAATATCTACATTTCAAGAGTTTATTAAATATATACCATATGAGTTGTCTTTGTTGTCAGTTAGTCCGTCATTCGACACCTACCACTGACCTTTTTCCACTGTAAACTAGGTGTCTTTTCTTACTATTAATGAATTAAGAACTGACTTAGAGGAAAATTGAAAGTTACAACTGTATATCTTCTGGGAAAATTACTACAATGTAAAAGAAATACTACTGATTTAAGAGCCCATGTATATCTGCATCATTATAAGGGATTTTGGATTAAAGTGAGTGAGAGATATTCACAAAATCCCAGTAATTGCTGAAAGTTATCAGTTGAATAAATATTCATTTAAAAGGTTTTATGAGTTATGTCCATTAGAAATTAACCATGAATCACATTTAATTGAGAAGAAATCAATCATATCAAATATTCTGTAATAGTATTTATTTATATTCATTATTATACATCCTGGTAGTCTTTCCTAATTTTACTGTTTATTAAGTAAAGCTTGCTACTCTTTAATTTTAAAGATCATTTGTAATTACTCTTTAAAAACACACATTACTGATTTTAGATGTTAGACTGAATTTTTCGCATATTCATTTATTTCTAAGAAACAGAGTAAAATTCTTATGAAAATTTAAAAGTCATAATGAAAAAAATGTCACTCAGACTTGACACCAAAAGTGTAATCTATAATATGAAAAACTGAAGAATTGGACCTTATCAAAATTTAAAACCTTTTTTTTTTTTTTTTTTTTTTTGTACCGGGGATTGAACTCGGGCCCCTGCGCTTGTGCAGCAGGTGGAGAAACCACTGAGCTAAATCCCCGGCCAAAATTTAAAAATTTTGTAGTGCTGAAAACTTTGTTAGGAAGATGAGAATAAGGGCCGGGGACATAGCTCAGTGGCACCTTGCCTGCCTCTCAAGCACAAGGATGTGAGTTCAATCCTCGGTACTGAAAAGAAGAGGAAGAAGGAGGAGGAGGAGGAGGAGGAGGAGGAGGAGGAGGAGGAGGAGGATGAAGAGAAAATAAGAAATTGACTTGGAGAAAATATTTGCAAATTATACACTTGACAAGAACGTATATCTAGAATTCAGAAAGAAGTTTCAAAACCCAACTGTAAAAAAAGAGAAAAAAACAAAAAAAGCAACTAAATTATCCAATTAGGAAATGGGCAAAAAAATGAGCAGACATTTTAGTGAAGAGCATCTGCAATTGACATTAAAACAAAGAGATATCATATTTCCCATCAGAATGCCTAACGTAAAAAATGATAACTGAAGATCCCAGTGATGATGTAGAAAAATTGGATCACTTGTGTATACCTGGTGCCAATGTTAAAATGGTAAAGCTACTCTGGTAAAGACTGTGGCAATTTCTTACAAAGCTAAACTTGTGTTTACCACATGACCCAGCAAATGCATTCTTGACCATTTATTCCAGTGACAGAAAAATAAATGTACACACTACAATCTATATGTGAATAGTCAGATCATCTTTATCTTAATAACCACACTCTGAAAATAATCCAAGTGTCCTTCAATAGATGAATTATTGAACAAGCTGTGGTACATCTTCTCCATGGAACATACCTACTTGGCATAGGCAATGGCTTGGAAAGATCTTAAGGAACAAAGCTACTCTTAAAAGGTGATATGCTACATGATTTTGAATAGTATTTTCCTTATCACTTTACTTTATTAGTTCATGTGTGTAGTACATAATATTGACATTTCTTGTGGGAAGTTAGTACTCTATGTAACACATTTTAATTCCTTTTTTTCCATCCTCTTTCCCCTCTTTCCCTCTTCCTCCACCCATCCCTTGATTCTTTTCCTTTTTTGTTGTTTGTATATATTTGCACTACATAATGTTGACATTCCTTTTGTGGCATTGGTACATGTATATAGATGACAAAATAATAGAAATGGAGAATAGATTAATAGCTTAAACTCCTTAAGGAACGGAGCTGGGAGGGTGGTTGTTGTGGCTATAAGGGGTATCACCAGGATTCTTTACAATGGAATGGTTTTGTATCTTTATTGCTGTGGTGGTCACATAAATCTATACAAGAAATAAGATTGTATGAAATTATAAAAATACACAAATATGTAAATTGAATACAGGTAAAACTAGTAAAATCTAAGTTAGATCAGTGGATTGTATCAATGTCAGTTTCTTGGTTTGATACGTATTGTAGTTATACAAGATGTTATCATTGAGGAAAGCTGAGTAAAATGTATCCAAGATATTATGATGGCTTCCCATGAATTTATCATTTTCTCAAAATAAAAAGTAAAAAATTACTTATTCCAGTTATTAGTTCATTACTGAAATCTATATTCACTATTTGTATGACTGCTAAATCTCAAGAACGTCATTAGGTCGCCAACTGTACCAGAGTTAGAGACTCTTCTGAAAGGAGTGATTCATTGTCAGTTTTTTTTTTTCCTTAAATTCTTTTATTGGTACATTGTAGGCATACAATACATTTATCTTTATCATTGGGTGCTTGTACCTGTACATGATGGGTCTTGTTTTTTATTTTTTTCCCCATTACCTGTGCACGCTTCACCCCCTCCACCCTTCCCTATTTACATAGACTTCGTTTCCATTTTGTTTTTCTTTTCTCATCATTGTAAGTTTTGAAGTGGATGCCAGAATTAGAGGCTGTAGTGTCTGGTGAAAGTAGAGGACACGGTCAAGTGCTAGCTTTCAAGTCATAGGTCCAGGGTGCACAGAAGAGCACTGAGTAAAGTTTGGGTATAAGGTGCGTTGCTGGAAGCAGACTCTGAATTGGGGGTGTTTGTAGATGAACATCTTTGAAAGAAAGGTGAAAGACAGCAAATTTCTGGAGGGAATATTGCTTCTCAGAGTCATCCTGAGATATTCAGTGGGTTTGCTCAGTTGTCAAAAGGCATGACCTTGGAAAAAGTGACTCTGTGCTTGAAGCAGACTCTGAAAGATCTGACACCTGCAGTCTATCTGTCAGTGGCTGTCCCCACATCTGGGCCACAGCACCTGCTTGGAAAGGGGATTGAGGCAGTGTGTCTCTGTTGGCAAACGTAGATCCGGGTAAGTGACTTCATTAATACTAGACTCAAGCAAATAGTGTAAAATATTGAATTAAACAAAGAGACTAGGAACAAATATTCAGGTCCCCTTACAACACAATGAGATGAAACTGTTCACCTAAGACTAGGAGGTGTGTTGGAAGGCATTGGCATCTCACTGTAAGGTGATAAAGATATACAGTGAATATGTCATGCAGTTTGGTCCTTTTGGTCTCACCTTTCAGAATTGTTTCGTATCTCATTCTGGATAGTTGGTTTACTACTGTAATTTTTCAATTGTTACATTACTAAGAAATGCCAGTTGAAATGATACAAGGGCATTTATTATTAACATGAATGTTTTGGTTATGCAGATAAGAGTTTCAATCCATTCACTTTTCTGATGTAAGGGGCAGCCTACTACCTAATGTCAGCTGGAGAAAATATTGACAAAATCTCACTCACTACATTAATTCCTCCCTCCATTCTAGTAATGTGATATTTTACAGATATGGGAAATTGCTGTTTATCATCTACTTAGGACTCTCCCAAGGCTTTCCTAAGGAGATAGAAGGAACATGTAATACAGGAAGGATCTTTAAAGGAATATGTTAACACTTCCTTATTCCTGCTGAATGGAACTTGAAAAAAGCTATTGTTGCATTTCTTATGGAGTTCCCCAATGCCTCTTATAAATGAACCATATTTAGTTTTAAACAAATTTCCTGAAATAAACAGTATGTTTCCCTGATTTTCATCCCTCTTGGTGAGTTTCCAAAAAACTTGGAAGTGAATTAGTGTGCAATTTGCATCCAAATCTTAGCCAAGGGGATGTGGTTTATTATAATACATGGTCCTCCTAATTATTGAACAGCCCAAGAAAACTCGGCCCAGTGTGCATCTGTTCTTGCTTGACCACATTGCCAAACATAATTTGGCAAGCACAGAAATGTACATTGAGCAGACCTACAGTCTAATTTGCATTAGAGTTTGTGGTAATTATATGAAAGCTATAACTGAAAAAGCTTATCCTCTCTTTTTAGATCACTTCATTTCTAAAAAATAAACAAGCAGTAAACCTCCAAAAGAATTTCCTTTTTTATGTGTCTTTGAGGTTTCTCAATGTGATTTAACCACTGTTGGAGTGTTAGTTCTGGTTACATTTGAAGCGGAAACCTCTTTCCCACATATTTCATGCACACTTTCTTTTATTATCCTAGATATTATGGATTGATTATGCATGTTTCAATATGTGTTTGATATCATTGCTTAAAAAAGTGAATACAGCTACTGCTGGCCAGACATCTGCACTCTGGGAATTTATGTTCAAGAATCAATGAATAGATGTATCCTCTAATTTTTTTAAAGGAATAGTAAGGAACCAGAGAATGAACTGCAAACTAGAGTCACAAAAATTCCATTGAATTATTATCTTTGTTGAGAAACTTTGAATTTCTCTAAGCCTCTTATATATATATATATAAAATAGAGATATTGATGCCTTCATCTACCTTTACAAAAAAAGATTTACAAGTGTTTTGATGGAAAATGTGTAAATGGCAATGTTGTTCTAAAATGGTATCATAATTATGATACCGATGAATAAATCTCTAATGAAGCTTTAATGAATAATATTGTGGCCTACTATACCAAATTAGCCCTAGAGACTACCAGAGAATCTGATGTGCCAGCCAGGTGGAGTTCTGGGAACTGGCAGTGATTATGGCCCAGGGGCTCTAGAAATGCCTTATCTAATAAGATAGCCATGAGCCACGTGCAGCCATGGAGCACTTGAAGTGTAGCTAGTCCAAAATGAAATATGAAACAAGGGTAAAACATACAACATATTCAGAGTTACTACAAAATGTGCAAAAGTCTCAATATTTTTATGGTCACTGTTTTTAGTACAATAAGTTTAAAGCAATGCATTATAAAACAAAATTTATTGTTTCTGTTTTATTTTACTTTTTAAATGTGGCCATTAGACATTTAAAAATTGTGCATATATTGTATTTCTATTAGATAGTGCTATTCTAAATCATAGAGTTACCAGCTTCTGAATTACATATTGGGCTGAAGCCAGAATTAGGAATTAAGCAGGCCATTAGTACACAAAGCAGGTACAAAGCAACAAGGGAGTGACTGGGGACACCAAGCCAGAGCTAGTGGATTTCAAAGGGTGGGCAAGAAATAGAGCTTACAGATATTTTCTGGAACATGTATTAGAATTGCAGTAATAAAAACCCCTTGTCTTTGTTTGTGGGTGGAGAGGGTGCTGTTAATGATGCCAACCAGTTAATACATACCAGTATTATTCTTCAAAAGCAATGATAATAAAACCACAACAGTCTTTCTGTGCTTGAGTATTTTGGTTACTTTAGTGTTTACACTTTAAATATTAAAGCTAAAACTAAATTTGAAGAATTTTATGTGAAAATGTTTCTTAACATTTTTTAGAAATTTTTTGTCTTCTTATGCAGAACATATTCAACATATTTTTTTGTGACACCCTATTCACACAAGGTAATTATCATAAGTGTAAAATATAGTTTTCTATAATATACTAACGATCCATGCAGTATTTTAGAGCTTGATTCATGTGTAGCTGCCTGCACCAGCACTAAACAGCCCCAGGTAATAGGATGGATCAAGTTATGTCTATTTTTATAGTTTTTCACATTTCCTCTTGCTGTAAGACTACCAATCAGAACATTCTTATGTTCTCAATGTGCCTGCAAATAGCCATCTTCACCCATTAATTTGTTGCATCTAATCTGCCATGGAACTAGAAATTGGCAAAAATAGGCTACTTTGAACTGGCAAAAATGCAAGTGTAAATGTGTTCTGAGAGTTCAGCCCTATGCATAAGTTACGATGATGGATTTTATGACATTTTGCTTAATCACAGACATATTTTTGTCTCAGCGTTAGGACTTGTCATCTAAGCTTGTTTGCCTGAGAACTGACATTTCAAGTATCTGAGATTTAAAGATGATCAGTATCCCTGTAACCCAGTCAGAAATGATGGACCTGCTCTGGTTTGCCAAATAGGAATTTTGCTCTTCAGGTTGGGAAGGGGACGGGGCTTTCAGCTAATTGAAATCCAGTACCCAGCTGTCTCTTCTAGGGTACTATACTTATGTATTAATTTAAAACTCAAATGACTTCTGTAATTTCACTTGCAATTTTTAAACATGGTATTCTGTGCACAGCAATTGAAAAGGAGATGAAGAAAGAAACAACGGCAAAGAACTCTGACAAATGTTTCATAGTATTACTTTTGTAAACTTATTCAGGCCATTGCACCCTGTTAAGCATAATAATGTACATGACATGAAATATACAAATAAAACATGCATTCATGTTTTAATGTAGAATGTAAGATTTCTTACAAGAAAAATGTGCTTTAATGGACACTTTATCACATTTTTATCATTAACTATTCATTTAGTGAGCATAAAGACATTTCATCTAACATTCACAATAACTAAAAAAGATGGTGGTGTTCTACAAGTCCAGATTAACTGAAAGTATGCAATAGTAATAATAATAATAATACTCCAATACTCTTCTTGGAACATGCCACAAATTACCATCACTAATTATTGCTTCTGAATGATCAGTCACTCTATTATTGTTGGGAGATGCCCATTATAACTCAGCTACCCAAGTTTGTGATCTCTGTGAGCTGACAGTATAGACATAGATGTAATCCCCAAAGCCCATACAACTGGGGTTAAGGGCAGGAGAGCCTGGAACTAACCTTAGCTCAGCCATATAATAGCTCTGTGATCTTTATTTTCTGTTGTAAACTTCCCCCTACTCATCTGCAACACAGAGATGGTAAAAATACCTACTTTCTAGCACCTGATGATTATTGTTGTATTTAGGTCCAGCAGACAGTTTATAAACTTGAGAAGGGAAATATGAGTATAACCCTATTTTTGCTGCTGGTACCCAGAAGCACACATATTCATTTGCTATTAGGTTTTAGAATGATTCAGTCAATGATGGGTTGGACAACTTTACAACACGGCAACCCAAGGCCTGTGAGGACAAGTAGTGATAGCACACAAGCTGAAAAACCTACAACATGTTAATAACTTTTTACACTAAAAAGCAACTATTGATTTGGCCAGTAGTAAAAACTATGTATTTATGTGCCCACAAAGACCTATGGAGGTAGAAGACTGTGATGTAAGCAACAATACTGCACTAGGTAAAGGAGTATTATGTGATCAGTAGAAATCATCAGCAAAATTTCTGCCACCATTCTTTACCCTTTCCTTCTAATATTACCATCAACACTGAAGAAATAAAGACTCCAAAATTAAAAAAGAAAAATTTCACCACAAATCCAATGAAATAATTACTGCATTTAAAACATATGTTATGAGAGGCCTGCCATTCCATCAGTGAGTGTGTGCAGATCCTGGGGAGCAGCTGTGTGGCCCAGACCTGCACAGCTCCAGGTGGATCCCAGACAGGGGTCTGCCTCAAACCCAGAGGCTCCTGCGCATCCACCCAAGCCAGGGCTCACCCAGAGAGGAGCACGGCCATGCAGGATTCCACCAGAGGCCTCCCATACCATTGGCCACAGCCAGGGACCCACCTGGAGAAGAGCTGTACAGTCACAAAAGTAATACCAAGAGGCTTGCCCGATACCATTGATAAGTGCGTGGTGACCCTAGCCAAAGCCTGTGCAGACAACAGGAACTGGGGTGCACAGCCCCCAACCAAAGGCCCTCCCAGACAACAGCTACATAGGGGTCCCAGTGAGAGGCACACCTAGATACCATCACAAGTGTGCACAGGCCCCAGCTAGAAGCCCACCCAGACAACAGGTCAGTTCAGGGATCCAGAAAGCCACCATTCTGAACCCAGGAATTGGTGTACTGGTAAGCAGCAGAGTAAAGGCTGCTGGGTGGCTAGCTGAGAATTCAAGACCTCTGGGTGAGCAAAAAGTCACCTCAACAAAGGAACAGCAGGCCATACCAGCACTACCTCCAGGATAGAGGAGGCGAGCCGCCATGAGGGCGTCAACAGCATCCTCCCCATCAAAATGAGAAAACACGTGAACAAGTCTCAAAAACAGACTTCCAGATCGCCTAAAGCAACTCCAAAGGGAAATGAGATGAAACACTCTAATACTCAACAGCCTGGACTCACTGAACTGGCAACAAAAGAAGATCTGGAAAAAATGAAATAAAAAATAATTTCTCAGATAACAGCAGAGATAGTGCCCATAGTGCAAGACTTGATTACTAAATCTAGAGAGGACACAGATTAAAAAAAAATAGAGGAGCTGAGGAACATGATGGAATCCCAACATAGGAAACAAATGGAATCCATAAAACAGATGCAAACAGGTTTCCAGGAGATTAAAAACTCCATTGAAAGTTTATGCAGCAGAATGAGCCAATGTGAGGACAGAGTCTCAGATATAGAAGATGAGATTGCAATTAGTGACCAGGAAAAGAAAAATTTCTTTACAATTGCAAGTGACCACAAGAAATCAATCCAGCAGCTGCTAGACGATGCAAAGAAGAATAACATAAGACTGATTGGAGTTAATGAAGAAAGAGGAGAGAGTGCAGATGACATAAAAAAACTGTTCACAGAAATGATGGCAGAAAATTTCTCAAGCAAGGGAAAAGAACTTAACATACAAATAAGTGAGGCATATCGAACTCCAAGTAGCCATGATCAAAAAATGTCTATACATAGGCATATAATAGTTAAGATTCTAGAAACCCAACTGAAGAACAAGATTCTACAAGCAGTGAGAGAAAAGAAACAAATCACCTACAAAGAAAAGCCCATCAGAATCACAGCAGACTTCTCAACACAAACCCACAAGGCAAGAAGAGCTTGGAGTGATGTATTTCAAAAGGAAAAACAACCTCCAACACAGATTGATGTACCCTGCAAAACTATCTTTCAAAACTGATGGAGAAATAAGATACTTTCATGACAAAGAGCACCTTAGGAACTTCATGCATACCAAACCAGCATTCCAAAAAATTTTAGACAATATCCTAGGAAAAGATAACGAGGATCACAACCTTAGGAAGCTCAGCAGAATGAATCCGTTGGGTGCAACAAGAAGTTAAATACAAAGGGAGAGAATCCAACAAAAAGAAAAAGTCATGACAATGATAAGTCAATAGGTTTCAGTTATAACCATCAATGTTAATGGTCTCAATTAACCAATCAAAAGAAATAGGCAGAATGGGTCAAGAAGCAAGATCCAACAATATGCTGCATACAGGAAACACATTTAATTCACAAAGAAACTCATAGACTGAAAGTTAAAGGGTGGAAAACAATACTTCATGTGACAGTTACCCGAAAAAAAGCAGGAGTAGCTATCCTCTTTGCAGATCAAGTGGATTTCAAACCAACACCGATTAAGAGAGACAAAGAAGGACACTACCTCCTAGTAAAGGGAAGAATTCAAAAGGAAGAGATGACAATCATCAATATATATGCACCAAACACTAGTGTACCCAACTATACAAAACAAATACTAATGGACATGAAAAATCATATAAGCAATAACACAATAGTAGTGGGGGACCTCAATATCCCACTGTCACAAACAGATCAATTAGACAAAAAATAAACAAAAAAATACTAGAACTCAATCAAATTCTTGAACAAATGAACTTAACAGATGTTTACAGAGTGTTCCACCCCACAAAATCAGAATACAGATTCTTTTCAGCTGCACATTCTCCAAAATAGACCACATACTCACTCATAGAACATATTTAAGTAAGTGCAAAGGAATTGATGCTATCCTCTGTATATTATCATATCATAGTGTGATGAAATTGAAGATCAATATCAAAAGAAACCTCAAGAACTTCATAAACACTTGGAAACTACACAACACACGTCTGAATAAGCAATGGGTCACAGAGGAAATTAAAGAAGAAATCAAGCAGTTCCTACAATTAAATGACAATGACATCAGAACATATCAGAATCTATGAGACACAATGACAGCAGTCTTATGAGGGAAATTCATAGCAGTGAATACTCACATTAGGAAAATAGAGTGAGCTCAATTACAAACCTGATGCTGAACCTCAAGCTTCTAGAAAAAGAAGAGCAGGACAAACCTAAAGCTTGTACAAGGGAGGAAATTATAAAGATCAGGGCAGAAATCAATGCAATGGAGACTAAGAGAATGATACAAAGAATCAATAAAGCCAAGAGTTGGTTCTTCGAAAGAATAAACAAAATTGAAAAACCCTTAGCCAACCTTATCAGAAAAAGGAAAGAAAAGGCCCAAATTCATGCAATTAGGAATGAAAGGAGTGAAATTACAACGGCCCCAACAGAAATCCAGAGGATCATCAATACCTACTTTGAGAAACTATATGCCCATAAGATGGAAAACACAGAAGAAATGGACAGATTCCTAGATATGTGTGAATTACCAAAGTTGAACAAAGATGACCTGAAAATGCTAAACAACCCAATATCAATCAATGAAATTGAAAATGTAATTAAAAACTTACCAAATAAGAAAAGCCCGGGTCCTGAGGGCTTCATTGCCAAATTCTATAAGACATTTAGAGAGGAACTACTGGCACTACTGTTTAAACTCTTCAATGAAATTGAAAGGGAAGCAATACTCCCAAATTCATTCCTGGAAGCAAGCATCACCTTGATCCCCAAAGCAGAGAAAGACCCAACCGAAAAGGAGAACTATAGGCCAATCTCACTAATGAACATAGATGCAAAAATTCTTAATAAGATACTGGCAAATAGAATGCAGAAGATCATCAGGTAGTTCATACACCCTGAACAAGTTGGATTCATCCCAGGGATGGTTCAATATACACAAATCAATAAATGTAATACATTGTATTAATAGAGCCAAGGACAAAAACCATATGATCATCTCAATAGATGCAGAAAAAGCATTTGACAAAATCCAATATGCATTTATGATAGAAACCCTATAGAAAATTGGAATAGATAGACTCTACCTCAACCTGATAAAAGCCATCTATGAAAAGCCAAAAGCCAATATCATACTACATGGTCAAAAACTGAAATCCTTCACACTAAAATCAGCAACAAGATAAGGATGTCTACTGTCACCACTCCTGTTCAGTATACTTTTGGAAACAGTAACCCCAGCAATAAGACAAGGGAAAGAAATAAAAGGAATAAAGATAGGAAGCAAAGAAGTCAACTTGTCATTATTTGCAGATGACATGATACTTTATATAGAAGACTCTAAGAACTCGACCAAAAGTCTTATATATAATTTTTTTTTGGTACCTCGATCGAACTTGGGACCTTGTGCTTGCAAAGCCACCAAAGGTTTTCTAGACTTAATAACCAAATTCAATAAAGTACCTGGATACAAGATCAACAAATAAAAATCAATAGCTTTTCTGTACACAAAAAAGAGACTCACTATGAGAGAAATGGGGCAATTAATTCCTTTCACAATAGCATCCAAAAAACTGAAATACCTAGGAATCAACCTAACAAAAGAAATCAAAGATCTCTTCTCTGAAAACTGTAGGACTCTGAAAAAAGAAATTGAAGAGGATATCAGAAAATGGAAAGACATCCCTTGTTCCTGTGTAGGAAGATTCAATATAGTGAAAATGGCCATATTTTCAAAACTGCTATAATGATTCAAAGCAATCCCAATTGAAATCCCAGCAGCATACTTTGCAGACCTTGAGAAAAAAATCCAAAAATTCATTTGGCACAAGAAGAGACCTAGAAGAGCAAAAGCAATACTAGGCAATAAAGACAAAGTAGGGGTAGCACAATCCCCAACTTGATACTATATTACAAAGCTACTGTTATAAAAACAGCATGGTACTGGCAATGAAAAAGACCTGAGGACCAGAGGAACAGATTAGAAGATGCAGAAACAACTCCAGACACACTCAGCCACCCCATCTTCAACAAAGGAGCCAAACACCCTCACTGGAGGAAAGATAGCCTCTTTAATAAATGGTGCTGGAAAAATTGGGTTTCAATTTGACAAAGATTAAAACTTGACCTATATCTTCCACCATACACTAAACTAAAATAGAAACGGATTAAAGATCTAAATATTAAAACTGAAACACTAACTATCTGGAAGAGAGGTTAGGTAGAACTCTTGAAGACATTGGTGTAGGAAAAGATTTTATGAACAAAACCTCAGTTGTCTGTGAACTAGCACAAACAATCAACAAGTGGGATCTCTTCTTATTAAAAAGCTTTTGCACAGCAAGAGGAACTACCAACAGTGTGAAGAGACAATCCACAATGTGGGAAAAAATTTTCACTAGCTGTCCCTTAGACAAAGATCTACTATATAAAATCTATAAAGAACTTAAAAAGATCAGACTTCCCAAATTTAAAGACCCCCCCCCCCGCCATGGGCATCTGAAATGAACAGTCTTTTCTCAGACAAAGAAGTAGAAATAGAAAATAAACGTATAAAAAACTGTTCAACATCACTGGTCATTGGAGAGACGCAAATGAAAACAACTCTGAGATTCCACCTCACTCCAGAAAGAATGGCTGCTATGAAGAAATCAACCAATAACAAATGCTGGTGTGGCTGTGGGGAAAGAGGAACCCTACTCCACTGCTGGTGGGAGTGTAGACTGGTGCAACCACTGTGGAAATCAGAATGGAGATACCTTGATATGGAAAAGTTTTAGATAACTTCATAGATTGATTATTAAGGTAGTTGTAGAAGCAAAATAAGTAATGTATTCTTTTAAGATTTGCTTTTCCTGTAACTCCTTTTTTAAGATGAGGATTATCTGACTCTAATCAGTAACTTCATTAACCTAACAAAGTTACCATGCCAGGGTGAATTTACAATGTATATGGCCTATCTTGTGTCTGGGACTTGTAAATAGGAACTGGAATTGTATTTACATATCAAAGACCACTACGGATGAGTTAATGGCTAAAAAGGATATAAAAAGGGAAATGCTGAACAAAGGGGGCCCGGATATTGACCAGACTGCTTTCTGGCATTCCTGTTTGCTCACGAGAAGAAATTTTATTATTTTATCCGAATTCTGTGTCTTTGTGTATTTCTTTCCGAGATTTCTGCAACAACCTCAAAGAACTAGGATTGGAAGTCCTATTTGCCCCAGCTGTCCCCCTGTTTGGTATCTTCCCCAAAGAATCAAAAGAGTCATACAACAGTGACATATGTATACCCATGTTCATAGCAGCACAATTCGTGATAGCTAAAACTTGGAAACAACCCAATTGTCCATCAACTGGAGATTGGATAAAGAAAATGTGGGTTTTTTTTTTTATAAAATGGAGTATTACTCAGCCATAAAGTACGAGAAACTAGGGACATTTATAGCTAAGTGGATGCACATTGAGGCAGTTCTCTTAAGTGAAATAAATAGGACACACATGTGTAAATATCGAATAGTTTCTCTAGTGTGAGAAACTGAAAGTGCATGTAAGGACTAGAAGGTGTAATAGATAATGTGAAATAGGAAGAAAAGGGGCAAAGGGGAAGGGGAAGTGGAAGGGGTGGGAAAAAAAAGAAGGGAATGGAATTAATTTGATAAAATTAAAAAATGGAAACAAAGTCTTTGTTAGATAGGGAAGTGTGGAGGGGTTGAAGGGAGGTCAGGGGAATGGGGAAAAAATAAGAACCAAGATGCATTATGTAAAGGTGCAAATTTCCAATGATGAATGTCATTATAATGTATACCTTAAACATACCAATAAAATTAATAAAAAATAAAACATATGTTCTTGAGGATATTTCTCAAATTAAAATCTATTATTGTTAGCATTAGTAGTTCAGTAAGTATTATGTGCCTTCTAGCAACTTTTTTCTGATTTGGTCCTTACAGAATCTCTCTTTTTATCCCCATTTTACAGATAAAGAAATTGAAGTACAGGAGGGTTACTTAAATTGTTTTAGGTTACCTATTTATTTACATTCAAACTTAGGAAGATTACTCTAAAATATTTATTCAGGTGAGGACAGAATGATTCTTTCAGCTATTTTTAATTTAGAAAAAGAAAGAGATCAGCTTATATGAGGAAGATTGAGAAGTGCTAATTGTATTAAAAGCGTTCTTTTTATAACACATAAACTGCCTCAATCATTTTTCCCCAAATTATCTTTATAATGTTTCTCAAAGTCATGAATACCTACATATAGGAGAATGTACATAATTTTTGTATCGTTATTGCTATTCATAGAAATTATGTCCCCCGCCAAAAAATGGGGAAAAAATCTTATCCAGGGAACCTGAAGAATCTTTAGTTTTTGGATGAGATCTCTGTAGTGTCTACACTAATGCCAGATTCTTCTATTGTTTTTTACACAATGATAACCCATTCATATGAATGACCAAATTCTTTCACATTATCAAAGAAAGTCACATATGCGACTTTTGAAAAAAAACCACTATACAATGAATTATAATGTTATTTTGAGTCTTTATTTACTTTGGCCACAACCTGTAAAGATGACTAAGTTTTAATTTAAGGTCTCCATACCTGTCCACTTAGACTCCTTGATCCATCAGGGGTTCATCAGATCCCTATCAAGAAATGTTCATCCATCTGATCAGTAATTCTTTTGTTGGTACATTTTGGGTATACAATACATTTACATTTGTCATTGGGTACTTGTACCTATATATGATGTATCTTGGTTCTTATTTTTTCCCCATTCCCTGTCCTCCCTTCACCCCCTCCACCCTTTCCTATCTACAAAGACTTTGTTTCCATTTTTTCCAATAGTACTCCGCTATAAAGAATGACAAAATAGAGACATTTATAACTAAGTGGATGCATATTGAGGCCATACTCTTAAATCAAATAAATAGGACACACATGTAAATACCAAATATTTTCTCTGGTGTGAGAAACTGAAAGTGTAAATAAGGATTAAAATGAATAATTGATAATGTGAAATAGGAAGAAAAGGTCCAGTGGGGTAGGGGAGGTGGGAGGGGAAGGGGAAAGGAAAGAAGGGAAAGGAAAAATGATGAGGAAAGGAGTACAGTTCTGTCACCTAAGCTCAGAGGGTGGTGTGAGAACTTAAGGTCTCAACGTAGTAGAAGTTGTCTTTGCCTGATACTCTGCAAATTTTGGCAATGATTCTTGAAAGTAAGGACTAAGGCTTTCTTAAACTATGTATCCCCAGCTTCAAGCCACTGTAAGCACAATAAACGTTTTTTAGAATTTAATTTGCTATGGCAATTTCATTGGTATGGTAGTGACAGGAAGAGAGAAACTGTGTATCAAATTTTATGTGCCTACTAGGCCACTGCCTTGTTTTTGTTCTTGTATCCTACAAAGTGTATAGGGTAAAAGATTTTGTTTTAGTTTAGAATATGGTATTTATGTGCCTGAAGGGTTCTATAAAAAGTCTATAACCCACTAGGTGAATGCAACTAAGTCAGGAGAGAGGGTTTGATAAACTCTTCTAATGTTTTTCGAATGCAATTCTTCAGATGTCCCTGGCCCCTATTCCATGACACCTTGTGGGACAAAGACATGTCAAGGCCTATTGAGAAGCAATGAATACTATGGATTTTATAGCTATGCAAGATAAATGTGAATAATACAATTCCAAATTGTGCTATTATTATTCCTATCAAAACAATTCTTCCCTTTTCTCTTTTTGAATTTATATTAAAGATGTATATGTTTAAATTAATAGGCGTTCTGGTTAGTCATGACATATTAATATGTGACACTGTTTTGGCGTTTACTCTTTGTCTCCTATACACAACATTTTATAGTGATATAAAATCTCTACTGGAGAGACACAGTGAATTCTAGATTATTTAATGTAAAATTCTATTCTTAGCCCTATGAGTGTTTAGAAAATTGAGATGAAAGAGTCTGAAATTTTGGATTTTATGTTATTCAGCATTAACCTGCAATGAAATCAACTTTCCTTTGTAAGTCCAAAAGTAAACAATGGTATCTGAATCTTATGTAGAATCTAATATCTCAGGAATACTTAGGCTGGGCTTGAGTGCAGAGGAATAAAACCTCTTTTTTCTGCACAGATTGTAACACTCTAGCATTTCGCATATTTCTAGGAAGACTTATTTAATCTGCCTTGTCATGTGCTGACATTTAATAAACACCTCATTCCTCTCCAGGTATTTTAAACAGCAAGCTGCAGCATAGTGAATCCCTGGCCAGTTAATGGTATTGAAACGACTAAACATTTATACAGCTTCTCTCTTGAAAAATAAAGTTAATGGAAAGATTTTCTATTTTAATATGACTTTCTTCATTCTCTGAACTGTATACATATGCACACCTGCAATATATATTACTTGCTGTGAGGGAACCATCCTTTATTTGTGATGGTAATAATACTTTTATAATATGCAGGTGATTCCATTTGAATGACATATAATTCATTACTCTCTTTTATTGGTTAATATTTTTATGTGGATTGTTTTCCTAGACCACACAAAATATGCCTCCTTGTGCATAGCACACATCCCCAAAGAATGCTAACACCTTACAAATTTGCTGGATGACGTGTAATCTATAGAGAATATCTGCCTCATCCGACAAACATCATCTCAGCTCAGAAACCTGTGCATAATCTGTCTATCAGATCTGACTTTGCTAGTATCCGTGTAACCCTTCCCAGAACACATCCTGCCTTTAAAGGTCTTCCCATCCTTGTTATTGGTCTCACAGATGATAGAGTATGACACTCCATAAACAATGAGCTAGGCCTTTTGTAGACTGCTTTGCTTTTCTTGGCTTCAAACTGCCACTGAATGTCAAATCAATTTGGCTCTCATTAGAACAGCTTTATATGTGCAAATGTATTTGGGTCTGGTTGCAACTTTTTCCCTATTTTTTTCTCTTTTCCATTTCTCGTCTTCTCTTTGAAATGATGTAATTTTTCTCGAATCCATGCCAACACCTGTTTCTTTAAAAGAAGGACACACACACATACACACACACACACACACACACACACACACACAGAGAGAGAGAGAGAGAGAGAGAAAGGAGAACAAATGAGAAAAGAGAAAGAAGAGTGAGAGAAAATGTTCAAATATGTTGCTCTTTATCACAATCTGCATGAATGCTAGTCTGGCACATTGTGGCTCAAGTTTCCCCAGAACAAAGAGAAAAGGCCTTGTTACTGTGATATTGTACATCTCAGATCCCAGATAAAGTCAGGAGTCTGTAAACCTTGGTTGCTAACATCTGTAGAGACGGCTCAACAGATAGAGCAAGGTGTATAAGCCGATTTTATTAATAAGTGATGAAGCCAGCAATAAATCTGATGGAGTGCTTATTCAAGTCTGAGCTACTGCACCATGTTTGATGGAAGACTGTTTATCACTTGTATTAGGAGAAATAAAGAGCTACATCTTAGAGAATAGCATCGACTTAGAGAAGCAGCAGGAGGCTCAACAATGAATAGACAGTTGGAGATAGATGAAAAGACAAACTATAGTCTGGACAGTCTTTGTGTTGGTCAGTTTACACTTTCTAGGTTATATGTAACTATTTTCATCCAAACACATGGACTTTTATGTTCCTGATTCAAATAAGCTGTTTTACTACTAAAACCAAAATACATAGGGCATTAGATTGCCTTTGGAAGAAATGTGTGCAGCTTGATACTTGACTGTTCCGATCAACATTCTTTCTGCTTTTATTGACTAAAAAGAAATATGAAGTAGGATGAGTTGAATCTAAATTCAGAGATCGAGTAATTATTACAATTCTTAATATTGCTTTATTATCTACCTTCCGAGAAATTCAGGTGTTTGTGAGTACACAAGTGCATGAGTTTATACGCACATTTATTTATTTATTAAGTATCAATTACATAAACTGTTCTAATTGCTTAGGACTTATCCTTGTGCAAGATTTAAAATAATCCCTGTCCTTACAAATCTTTAATTCTATTTTTTTTTTTTTTTTTTTTTTTTTTGGTATCGGGGATCGAACTTGGGTCCTTCGCTTGTGAGGCAGGCGGCAAAACCACTGAGCTAGATCCCCGGCCCATAAGATAAATTTTTTTTTTTTGGTACCGGGAACGAACTCGGGTCCTTCTGCTTGCAAGGCAGGTGGTGGAACCATTGAGCTAAATCCCTGGCCCCTAAATCTTTAATTCTAAAGACAATGAATCATAAGCCTAAGACATTATTAAAATACAATGTCTGTTAGTGACAAACATTGGAAACAAATAAAAACACTTCACAGGGTAAAGATTAACTGTTCCTACCCATGTCTGATTACAATTTTAAATAGTGGAATAAGGGCCAATACAGTTGAGAAAAAAGTGAGCTGTCTGCATACCTGGGGAGTAATAAACCTGAAAGAAGGACCAGCAAGTGCAAAGGCCCCGATGTGGGAGCAAATTGGAACACAGAGGTCAGTGTTGCCAGAGAAGCACAAGCCAGCATGAGAACAGTAGGAGGGACTTCAGAAAGGTCAGAGGTGGGCTCAGAAAATGTCATAGCCTGTGTGCCACTGGAAAGCAAGAGATTTTGTACTCTGAGTAAAATGGTGATTTATTAGAAGGTTTTGAGCAGATGAATTAAATGACCCCTATGTCATGTATTTGTTTTTGTGAAAAATTGTAACCAGCTTGGGGTTTAGAGAATTTCTTAGGAAGGCTGATATATGAAACTTTGGGAAGATTGGGAAACTTTGGACCTTTGGTGAATGTCTGTGAAGGACTGCTAATTGTAATGAAAACCAAACCCATATCAGAATTTCAGAACCAAAATTTTTCTTGGGTAAATTGCTGGAGCAGAAACTGAGAAATTAGAAGTAAACTTATTTCTGGGGATTTAGCTCAGTGGTGCCACCACCTGCCTTGAAAGCACAAGGTCCTGAGTTTGATCCCCAGTTTAAAAAAAAAAATTATGAGAAACAACGACTTATTTATAATTCCATAAGTAGGAACATAGGTTTTATAAAGACTCAAGGAAATTAAAGTAAAAATCTTCCTATGGAAAAGACATTGCAGTCAGACAGATTTAGGATTGTACTCCAGCTGTGCCACAATCTTTGTGGTTTTAGGCCAGTTAATACATTTGAATATTTGTTTCTTCTTTGTGAAATGGGACTACTAGTAATAGCTCCTTTGCACAATTGTTTTGAAGGCTAAATTATATATCTTGTGTATACTTGACATAAAGTACACACTATTGTTTTCTTTCCTTGTATCCATGGAGTTCATACTCAACAAATATTTTCAGATAATTTGAGAGACATCAATGACAGATTTGAACACAGGAGAAGAAAAGTGCAATGAAAGAAAAGTTATCTGATTAAACTGGGCTCCCACAGTTGTCTGAGTATGGTACATAAATACTCACTTACCAGGGCATTTCTAGGTATTTCAAACTCCTTAACACTGCAGTTCAAATATATTAGGAATACATAATAAAGAGGGTAATCTTTTGGTATATATCAACTTGGCTGATTTGTACAGATTCTGTTCAGCCCATATATGTTAAGTACATCTGCATGTGAGTACTGAAGTAGAATAGAGGATGGTGCCTAACCTTCAGAAACTACTGGTTGGTGAAGGAGTTCCCAGTCAGATATGATTTCTTGTCATACAGTTTCAACTCATTTTTAAAATTTTTGTATCCCACCTAACAGTGTTACTATCTACCGCTTCTAGAACCATTCCTTTTGTTTGGTTGGTTGACCATATTGACTATCATGTAAATAAACAGATATGAAAGACAGGGGAAAACATTCTTGTCACTGTCTCAGTGTACAATGGCAGAATTCAGCATTCTCCAGAAGGCCAGGATAGTTATACTCAAAGACTGTATTTGGGTGTCGAAAAACAAGAGTGAAGAGACTTATTCTGTCACTGATGGTAATGAGCAAAATACTTTACTTCACCATTTTTCCGGCAGATACAAGCCAAAACCTTCCTAGGATTGCATTAATAGAACTGAAGAGGAAAAATGAAGTAAAACTTTTAAGCCCTGAAGATTCTTAAAAATAGTCTTTAGAGGATAGAAAAAAAAGAACAGAAAAATTCCTTTAAATTCCTGGGTCCCACAAATGAGATTTTAGTAGTGGCAAGTAAAACATATTGATTGGCACCAAAGTATAAGATCTTTGTCACCATCTGTTTCCTGATTGTGTCAGCAAGTATTTTTTCCCCACGAGAGTGTGAGAATACACCATAGCCTAAAAGTATCAAAGTGTCAATTATGCACCACATTTAAAAGTTGGAAGCCCAGTTCATGAAAGTCAGTGACAAAAAGTCCTGATTCTTGTTTCTTCCTAAAGTGAGATCCTTGCACTTCATTTTGCTACCTAGAAAAAGACCGATGGCTCCATGGCTCTGTGGGCTGAGGAACTGTAGCAAAAGGAGATAGGGAAAAGTCATCTTAGATGAATATTTATCAAAAAACCTCCACAGGCAAGTCACTTTGCTAGAATGTGAAATTATTATGAATGCTATATGCAAATGACAATTTTAACAAGTATGGTGTGACAAGGAAAAAAAGAATGAAGGGGAAGAGGATACAGAAAAAGAGAAGTTAAGGAGAGAAGGAGGGTGAGTAAATAAGGAAGCGTGTGGCGGTCTGGGCTAGAGAAATGAAAACAAAGAGACACTGAAGGAACCATTTGAAAAATTAGGTAAAAAATAATGGAAGCTGGAAAGGGTGGAATTTTTCAAAGACATTCAAAATCCACCATTTTCAGAGTGAAGTAAAGATTGTCCCTCACCCCCCTTGTGTTCTAATTAGTCGTTTTTTATATTTTAAATTTGAAAAGTGATATCCCTTTTCTCTTTCTCTCTTTGTTAGGATTATTGCTGTTGTTAAACACAGCTAGTGACTAACAATTCTGGTTCTCTTTTGAGTTCCTGCAGACTTTGCTGTGTAGAAAGAACTCCGTACCTCTCTGCCTTGATAATTTCTTAATCTGTCACATTTCTAGTCAATGGCCAGTGGAACTTCCAGGTTTGACATGTACTTTTGCTTAAGAACTGATGGAATAAGTTGAAAAACTAGGCCAGGAACATTAGGAACTGAAAAGTTTGGAATTTTAATGTGTCAGATCCAAGGCTGTAGAAATGACCTACCCTTAGACCAAGTGGTCATAGATATTTATCTGCTCAAGAGTTTCTTTCTTTTGCACTAAACCCCAGAAAGTTGTTTCTCTGGATTCACACAAATCCTTTCTTTAGTTTGGAAATAGAAGACTTAGGTTCCCATAGCATATTCAGTGTCTAACATTAAAAATCAGTATTGAAACACAAAAAATTTGTTCTAACCTAGGGTATGTGGACTTACAGAGACAGAGTCTGGCTAGAAAAATCAAAAGTCTGCCCTGAGTAGAACAAAAACATGCCACCCTCATTTCCTCTACTCATCTAAATTAACCTTTGAAGGGGTGCAAAACCAGATCTGGTGGAAGAATCAGCTCTCCATATCTACCAAATATATAGTCTCAACTGTGGCCTTTGGGTTTAGGGTTTTAGAAGTACCAGGAGAGTAAGCAGCCACCTTCTCTGTTCAGATTTATTTAGAACATTAGAGCTGGTCATATGATCTCTTGTGCACCCTCAAATCATATATAATTATAGTTGAAGTCAAATTTCGTATTGTGACTCTGGAAACACTAGGCTACCCTAGATACTCTGGATTGCATTTGGATTTAACTAGATTGTATGAGAGGAGGATAAAGGGAAAATGTTTAATTGTTTGTCAGAGAAATATCAGATAAAATATATGAGCCATATATATGATGTCCCACTCCTTCATTTATTCAACAGACTTAAATTGAGCACCTACTATTTGGAAGATGCTACAAAAAGCACCGGATATATATTATTAAATAATCACCTGGAAGTTTACATATCACTAAGGGACAGAAAAATAAGTATAGCAATTAATAAAAATAATATAATAATTCTATGAAGAAAACAGAGCAAGGAGCCTTGTTAAAGTAAGTGATAGAGGCAGTGATATAAAGAGGTAAAGGTAAATGCAACTGACTGATGATAAACTGACACACAAAATATAAGATATTGCTACATTTTTCAAAATATTTTCAATGGCATGATATTGCTTTTTCAATAAAACACATGGATTGAGAATCAACTATTTAGCAATACCTCGCCTTTCCATCTTATCTTTCACTATTTGTCCTTATCACATATTATACTTGGAACAAATGGAATGACTGTTTTTCTCACACACCTCTTCCTTTCCTGCTTCACTGTCTTTATTCATCACACCTTCTACCCACCATATACTTCTCCAGGACTTATGAATCCCCTTTCCTGCTGCCCTCTAAGGTCTAACTCCAATTTTATCTCCTGCAGTCATACTATCTGGGTCCTCTGATCTCCTTTCTTTTACATCTGTAAAATTTTTATTGCACTTCCTTTAAATATTCTAGTATACACATATGAATATTTATATATAGTATATATAAATATATAGATGAAATGACTTTATAAAATGTATATTTTAAGTATATAACTATGTTATATGCATACATATATTTGTAGATTTGTAGCTTTTGTTCCTCTAAGAATTCTGTAAGTGAATTTTCCTTCATAATATAATATTTCCTGCTATCTAATAGGCATTCACTAAATATTTTTGCATTAAAAAGCCCAAATCTAACAGCAGAAAGCCTAGCAGGTTGAAATCACAGAAATATTGTGTATGAGGCACTGCAAACAGTGTCTTAAATTGGGTTTCCTTCAAAACAAATCTTGTGACAAGAAATGGATATACAAGGAGTTTATTTGGATGATTACCTCAGGAAGTACTATCAGGGAGTGAGGATGTATAAGAGAAGAAGAAGAAAATACATTAAGAAGTGAGTTTCCATGGTGGAAAGCTGGGAAACCTCCAGGGCACTATCTAAAATATGCCTCAAATTTTTTCTTTCTTTCTTTTTGGTACCGGGGATCGAACTCAGGTCCTTGTGCTTGTGCAGCAGGTGGTGAAACCACTGAGCTAAATCTCCAGCCCAGGAATTTCTCTACCCTGATTTTGCCTATTTGACATCATTTCTTTTCCATAGCTGTTCTGCTCATTTGCCAACAGCCAGGCCAGGAAGATGGTATTTGACAACTTAGGGGCCTACTTTAGGAACAGTGAGGCACTAAGAATAATCTCAAAGACTTGCAAGAGACTTGTGCTCTCTGGCTTTACTATTTTTGCCTTATTTCCAAGAACCATTCTCTCACACTCACCCTCCGTAATGGAGTCTGCTGAACTCCCTTATAGGTGTACCTAAAGATAGTGAAGTACACCTTCCTCAACTGACACAAAATTGTTCATGAAAATGGTTTGAGGATGGTGCTCATATGAACGTGGTAACAGTGTGTGAGGTAGAGGGAAATAGTACTGATGTATGGGGCCACTCTAGGGCTCCTTAAATCATGATTGTTGCACCAAAATCTCTGAGGGAAGAGACTCTGTAAGCATTAGAGCTTTTTTCTGATTGAATCTACCATCTATAAAAGACATTATATTCACAAGGCTTGTTTCTATTTCTGGAAAAGAAGTATTGACGCTTGAATGGCTGGCTTGGATGAAATGCTTCAGAGTAGTTGAGGACAGATTTTTAACGTGATGTCGAGGTGTCCTATGGAGCACCATTGCATTAGATGCAGTAACTCTTGTGCTTAATCCAGCCTCCCCCAAGGAGGAGTTCTCCAAAGCCTCTGAAGACATCAAATGTGCCAAGGCTATTATGATGCTGATTGCATTTCACTAAGAAAGTCTCCAGCTGTAAGAGGCAATAAAATAAATTGATGCAGAAAACCTTAGCAAAGAGGACTGCCTCCAACTTTAAGATATATTGATCATGCCCTGGGTTAGAAAAGTACTGCCTAACAAGAATTTGTAGAAGTTCTAGCTGTCTGCAAAGAAAACATGCTCCCTGAGGTAGTAACTTTTTTGATTGATGAAGAATATGAGGGACTATTAAAAGACTTCAAAAGAATGAGAATATTTGGTAAAGTTTATCCTGAGTCAGGCACTTAACCATGACTGTAGTATCAGAGGGGGTTACAGATGATGTATTCATCCTATCACTCCCACCATATCCTAAATTGCAGAAGGAAAATCATTTAGGACTCAAAAATGTGATAATATTGTCAAAAATACATGAAGTCAGCTGCATAAACTGTGAAACATGTTACCGTTATATTTGCTGGGTGGCAGTATGAAAATATAATTGTTTCTATCAAGACAGGAAATAAGAACACAGGAAAGATATATAATCTGTGTGAATTTAGTCTTTACTAGTTATTAATGGCCTACTGTTGTGACCTGAGATGCATACTAAGTTCTGTTCCTTTCAGAGTTGATACTTTGTGCTTTTTGTCTCAATCCTTAGCTTTTTACTGTCATTAGTAGTTTGTAGTCACAATCTGTAAGAAGATATTTTGGGAGGTTTAACTTCTTTCTACCTGCTAAATTGGCTGAGTGGGATTTATTGTAATCCTAAATTTTATGCTTCTTCTTCATGTTTGTGGCCAATACATATGTGCTCTTTCCTTCATCACAGAGCCTTGCATAACCCGGAAGGTAAATCAGATTTTAAAAAACTTTATCCACAGAGTAGCTCCACTCTTTAAATAGCTTCCTTTCAGTTCCAATTTCAAAATGAAAAAGGATGAAAATATTTCCTGGACCTCTATATCTTTTTAAAAAATTTTATTTTTCACATGATTATACAGTAAACTTCACTACTACAGTTTAGTTTCCTGAATTTCAACACATGGATAGATTTGCGTAAAACACTGTAATCAAGATACAGTGTAGTTCTATCATCCCCCAAGACCTCCTGATTTACTGTGGTAGTCAGTTTCTATCCCCACTTTTGGCAACCATTGATCTTTTCTTTTTTTTATCTTTATAGTTTTATCTTTATGAAAATGTTATATGAATGAAATCATACAGTATTTTAGGGTGAATGATTTAGATACACTAGATAATAAAAGGTAGTAAAAGATGTAGTCTAGATTGCACAACATAGCAAAGTGGTGGAAAAGCTTAACGAGGCCATATGAATGTTTCATTAGTATTGTATTGGTTAGGGCATGCTTTGTGGAACAGGTCAAATGTGGAGGATGAGTCTCATAGAGTACAGATTTTGTATTAATGGCAAAATGGGATGACATTTCAGAGGGTGGAGAATAATAATAACATGTAATTAGGAACTGAGAACAGTGTAATTAGAAAAGGAAGAATGTAAGAATCTTTGGTGGCTTTTAAAATTGAATGCAGCACGAGCAAAGTAATGGTTTTTGAAGACTAAGCAGTGATGTATAAGACTGTTAGTTGGCATCTAATGTTTGGAAGATAAAGATGATGGTCATCTGAAGAATAGATGAATTCTGAAAGACAGAAAGCAGGAGCTAGCCCAGGGTCAAAGACTAAAAGCTGAAAGACAGTTGGGGACTGGGAGAAGAAGGATTTCTAGGAAATCTACACAAGAACAGTGAAAGCAGTTGTAGAGGTTAGATGAGAACCAGTTCTCAAAAGAGAGGCAGGTGATTAAAGTATTAAATGTCATATGGAGTTTGAAAGACTGTGGTATGGAAGAGGTTGATGAGCCTGGAGAAATGGGGTTGCAGTGGAATTGTGGGGATAAGTGCAAAATTGGAAAGGGGTGAAGATGAAGATAAAATCAAAGCAGACTTGACTGTCCTCACAGAAGAAATGGCAGGATCAAGTGAAGGGTTTACAAGCTGAGGTACAGGCATAAGCACTGAAGGCAAAGATGACAGGCAGTGATCAAAAAATTGGAGGCAGGAAATTTTCCTCCTGTGCCACAGCTTGTGAGGAGTTTCTTTAGTCAAACTACTTTGTCTGATATTTTACCTGATAAGGACCACGGGTTAAAAGGACAGCCAGTGGCCTCCTTCTGCTGCTCTTATCATCACCAAAAGTAATCCTGTTATAATTACTGTTACTTAAATGATTCGGTTATCTCAGAATATTCTCCCACCCATCACAAGACCTGATTAACTAAAAAAAGACTACAAATTTTGAGATTAAATTAATATTGTAGTAAACCCATGACAACTACTTACACATGTACATGCTTTATAGTTTATAAAAACTTTCACAGCTGGGGATTTAGCTCAGTGGTTTCACTGCTTGCTGCGCAAGCGCAAGGACCCGAGTTCAATCCCTGGTACCAAAAAAAAAAAAAAAAAACTTTCACAAGCATTTTTACTTTACCTACCAGTAATATTTAGAGTGATAATAAAAGCTACTATGCTGTATCAGTGTGGGAAGATTTTCCCAACCTTATTACAAAGGCACCACATTTCTCTACTGGGACTCAATCATGTCAATCACACAGTAGTATCCCTAAGCATTTGCTTTCAGTTTTCTTGAATTGAAGAATCTCTCATGGTTTTTAGCATCTAGCAAACTGAAATTTTAAACAAGGATTTCCTTGCAACCAAAATTGATTTCTGTAATTTACTCCAGCATGGTTTTTCTGACAAGGCTATTTCTAGATTACCCAGTGTTTGGGCTTAGCTTGCATTGCTTATACAACTTTAATTCTTGCCTCTAAACTGCAGTCTACTCCCTCTGCCAATCACAGTTGGAAGCATCCTCCCATGTTATGGACCCTTTCATCAACTGGGCTCTACCAATCACTACTATCGACCTTCTACTTCTCATAAAATAAAAACAGAGACTTCTAGGGCTTCTTGACATTTTGCTCTGGTTCCCTGTAGACTCATCCAGGACACCTCCATGGATCTGCTTTACTCTGTAAGGATGATCTATTTCACAAAGACCCTACCATAACTCAAAATAATCTTTAAAATAAACCTTGCAGGACAGGCTAGAGCATATTGATTGCCTTTCCTCTACATTCTTGTCCTGGATAGAAGCCAGCCATACTCCTGTGACTTCTGGATACTTATAACTTTCTATTAAAAAAAATGATGACACTATGCCACACTAGCACCTGGGGTTTAAAAGAATTTAAAACATTCTCAGTGCCATTCTGTCTTAGACTCAAGGGCATGTAAATTCAAATATTTTTTTTTCTCAGTGCTTGAGCATAAATTTTACTTTTATTTATTTATTTTTTGTTTAAATTCTTTTATTGGTATATTTTAGGTATACAATACATTTACATTTATCACTGGGTACTTGTACCTGTACATGATGTATCTTGATTCTTATTTTTTTTTCCCATTCCCTGTCCTCCCTTCACCCCCTCCACCCTTCCTTATATACAAAGTCTTTGTTTCCATTTTTTCCTTTTCTCATAATTTTTCCTTTCCATTCTTTCCTTTCCCCTTCCCCTCCCACTTCCCCTATCCCTTTGGACCTTTTCTTCCTATTTCAAATTATCAATTATTTGTTTTAATCATTTTAATTCTTATTTACACTTTCAGTTTCTCACACCAGTCAAATCTTAATTTTTGCAGTGAGTAAAACTTTTACAAAACTCTATAAATCTTTATTGTATTCTAACTGGAATTTATATAATTTTTACTTTGACTTAGTTTCTTAAATTTACTGAGCAATTAAAATGTGACAAAATTAATAATTAGGTGCAATGTTTGCCAATTTGCTGTAGTTGATTATTGTCCATGTCCCATAAAGCCCAAGGTACATTGCAAGTGTCATTAGGTTCTGCTTTTATTTTTGTAGAGTAATGAGTAATGGCAAATGGTATATCCTGACCTGGTGGGGGATGAAAACTCTCTAGCATATGGATATCTCTACAGAGAAAAATGAAACAAAGCCTTTTCCAAAGTGGTCTCTTGATTACACCTGTATGAGTATGAAGAAATAGTTACCTAAATGGTACAATTTACAAGAAGTACAATCTGCTTTTATTTTTTTGAAGCATGCCAGAAACCCTGACTTTCCCAATGCAAGTAATATATTTGAATTAAATATTAACTTTTTTCCATCAGATTCCTTTTGGAGAGGTAACACTGTAAATCATTAGTAGACATTAGGCTGCTAGATTTATCTTTGCTGTATCGAGAGACCTTGGGCATATGAGAACATTGGTTTTGAGGGAATGATACACAGACAAAGGAGAAATGGGGTTCATTCACAGAGGAGGAAAGTGAGAGTCAAACAAGTTAACAGTTTGAAGAAATCTGCTTTGGGCTGCTTGTGCTAAGCTAATGGTGATTCTGGGCTAACATATCACTGAGCTCCTTCACAGGGAGGCTGGAGCCGTGCTCCAAGGATGTCCCACAGGGAACAGAAAAAGAGACAACACCTGTCTGTGTGATAACAGAATTTCAAAATTATTAACATTATCCTTTGTAAAGGGGGAAAATTTGTAAGAACCCCAAAATTCATCAAATTAAATTATCCTAAAATTGATTATGATAGTGAGAGAGCCCATATTTATTACAAAGTAACTTCATTGCTCATGACTTTATAAAAAGAGAAATAACTACAGAAAAAAATAATATTTCAAGCAATTAAAAAACATCTTCATAAAAGATCTACTTACGCTGTCACTACATTTTGGCAGCGAAGAGGTCGGTAAAGAATAATGTCAAGAGGAAAAGTGTGCACTATGTACTGAAATCTGAAAGGCCTGTACACAGGGAATAGCTACAGGGCTTTCATACTCAAATTGAATTGAAGACTAAAGAATCATGCATGGATGCCAAGGAAAAAGGTCAAGTGAGGCAGGAGAAAATGAAGGATTTACCAAAAGGCCAGGAGTATCCCTGAGAACTGAGAGAGAATGAGCATTTAAAAAATGAATTAGACCAGATGTCAGTGAAGAATAAAGCAGTGATGGTCTGAGAAGAGATTTGTTATAGCAGTCAGGGTAGGAATATAAACCAAGGAAGGTGAAAGATTAGGAAAGTTGAATTCAAGGCTGTTCAACAAAAAGCCACAAAACCAATGGCTAACAATATGTGAAACCATCTGCTGATATGAAACTGTAAATGACAGAGAGGAAAAGGTGAGACAGCCAAATAATTTACTGTTGCTGCTTAGGAGATCTTAAATGAATCCATCTTTTTAATAATCATTAGCCAAAAATGGAAGGAAGGTTAAATGGCTCAAGATCAATACAGAGTGTGGCGCAAATTAATTAGAATGGGATCAGGAATCTAAAGGTAGAGGGAGTATATTCAGGAGAGAATGTGGATGACCCAAAAGGACTTGGTTTTAGTTGTTTCTGGCACAAGAAAAATAAGAAAGGCATTAGCTGTCTGCTAGATGCAAATGGAGCAAGAATAATAGATGAAGCAGATAGATCTACTTACTCTCAATTTTGCTGCTTCTCTTTCAAGAAGGAATAGACATAGTACAAGTGAGAGAGAAATATGTCTGCTAAAATGGTTAGGTTATACCCACATGATCTCAAAATCTACCCAGCATCCATAAGAAGAAATGCATCTTTATGGATGTGATTCTTCCATACCATAATCACAAATTCTAAAAATTGTTTTCTTCTTTTGACATGACTATTTAAATTATGCATGTTCTTTACAATTCCTGTAGGTGTATTATTTTCAAACTTCTTCCTTCTAACCTTAAGTAAAAAGTTATTTATATTGTACCCCTATATACATATACACATAAAACTCCGAAATTTTCATTAAAAATCTCCCTTTATTACTTGAGTTCTATTCTATTCTATTCTATTCTATTCTATTCTATTCTATTCTATTCTATTCTTATTAATACAATCTGTGACCCACTAATTTGATATCCTGCCTCACTAATTGGGTAACATTCCCCAATTTGAAAGCTATAGCTCTAGATGATGGATAAGATATTGACTAAATGGATTCAGTCCTGTTTTTCATTTTTTGTCACCCAAATACCTTTTCCATATTATTGAAAATAATTGTAAATGTTCCTTTTGCCTTGAGTAAAATAAAGCCTGCCAAGACTCACCATTGTGATGCTTGATAACAAATGTCTAAACTAACCCCTGGACTCCCAATCAACTACTGAACTGCTTTGGGATCAATTACAGAAGTTGAACAGTGTTGTCAGGGATAAACTTGGAAACAAAGTGCATTGCAAACCACTTCTAAGAGTTTTAAATTGAAATATTTAAACATAGAAATAAATATCCCAAAGGGAACATATTTATAAAAAATAGTTACTGAATATGCTTGTGGACTGAACAACCACTTCCATGGTTCAATTTCTGGGTTTTTTTTTTTGCAGTAAATATAAATAATCTTTCTATAGATAACCATAAAACATGTATATGAATCCAATTATATATACACATTCCTTCTTTGGAAGAAATATTTTTAAATAATGAGTAAGTTATAAATATATAAATTATTTTCCTAAATGGACAATGCATCCTGTTTGCCTAATGCATCCATCCTAGTTCTGATTTCATTTCATATCTTTGAGTTGTTTGTTTACATAGATGCCTGGGATCTCAGAATGGGGCAGAGTTTGCTGTACCAATTTCATGGGTTGCATGGCTTGTTCTATACAAGTTTGGTTTGCCAAAATGTCAGGAAGTTTTTTTGCATCAGGAAGAAGTGCTTAGTGCTGCACTCCTTGTGCTTTCTTTGTAGTTGTCTGTTGGCTTGATTCTGAGACAGGACTGAGGGCTGAAGACTACATCTGAATGGGCTTGAGGAGAGGAGCCAGAGCCAACTCTGCCTTCTGTAACCTCTATATTGCTATTTTTACTCCAAGTGTTACATATAGCGAGCGGATGATCATTTTATGCTTCAGTTACTGAAACTCCTTCTCCAAAGTTCTGTTACAATCAGTTTCCTGCATCAGTGTTGATTCTCACATGCTCTTTGCCTTTGCCTACCTTCACATCTTTGATCACAAAACTACTACACATCACCTTTCTCCCTATCCAAGTCTTTACCATTTCCTCAGCCAAATCTCATTAGCTTAAAATAAAATAACAGTTTTTTCTATGTCAGATCTAGGTGATTATCCTCATCTCTTAAATTCCTATTATCTGTAAAACTTACTTGCTAGTTACAGGCAATATAAAATAGTGTAATGTTTGTTTTTCTTGTTAAATTTGTTTAAGTTAGCTTTCATTTATATTTGATGCATATTAAATTTCACAAAAACTATTGAGTGTATCAGATACTATACTAGATATTAGCTTGAATATGGAAATTAATATTTTATATATATTATAAATATGAAGAAATTTGACAGTCTAAGTGTTGTTTATATTTCCTCTAGAAAACTGTGTTGTAAAATGTTAGTATTCACCCCAAATTCACACCATCTTCACTATTCCCCACATCTTGTACATCTAGGTGAGGCTGAGGGACTAATTTTCACTAACAGTTTGAGGAGAGGTAATGCATTGTCCTAGTTGGATTCTGGAGGGAATAAGGGAGACATTGCGTCTCTGTGGCAGTAAGTGGCAGGCTGTGAGATGGCAGAGCTGTTAACCTGGAAGAAACCAGAGACTCTGAGTCCCCACTGATGAGATCAGCACAGAAACACCACAAAATCTGCATCAGGTTGTGAGAATACACTTTCATTGTATTAAGCACTGAAATGTGGGGGTTTGTGGCTGGAACAGACCTCTTTTATCCTGATTTTTAAAAAGTAGTGATTTTGTTTGTGTATGTCAATGAGAAGATCATTAAAGATGTTTGAATGATGTCAACCCTGACTCAGTTTTAATTAAATCCTTAAGAATAGAGATTTTCCATTCACGCACATCTTTCTCAGTGTTGGGTCAGTGCTCTAGATGTAGTATAGTGGGCTTTTGGTAAGTATTTGTTGTACAGATAAGTAAACAAATTAGGGATGGCTACAAGGAGAGATAGTAAAATAGAATCTGAGGAAAAATTGATGATAAAATCCAGAAGTATCTAAGAAACATATCCAGAGTCTGAGGGAATTTAGCCAAGAGAGATTAAGAAATAACAAAAGAATATTGCTGTTGAACTAGTACAATGTCTACATTTTTAACACCCTTACTAATCCCTAGAGATAAACTGCTTACTGTGATTTATTAGGACCAGAAAATAGGTGCAGGGTGGTGAAACTACATCAGTCTTTACTCATTAAATACCAGACCCCTTTTAGGGGAGAATGACACAGGATTTCTGTTTCTAAGTCATAGCTCTTTGGTAATCTTGTTTGGCTGACATTTCCTGATTATTCTTAATGGCATATTTTCCACAGAATTAATAGGAAAATAACAAAGAAATTCCAAGGAAGGGGATTGTTTTCCTTATTGAAAAAGTAGAAATTATTTTTCCAGTCATTTTTATGTCCCATCCTCTGTGGAATGTCATTCTTTCTGCCATGTCCTGTGGCAGTTCTTTCCATTTGCTCTGGAGCATACCATATTTCTTTAATGGAGGTAAAGTGAGGATATCAATCTATATCTTTCTTCTGTCATTTTTTAACTAATGTTGAAATCATCAGGGAGAATAATGAAAGAAATACACAAAAATGACAGAATATACCCACACCTACATGCCCCTGCACTTACGTATATATTCCTAGTTTGTCAATCAGCCAGAAATACAGGACAGTCTTTGAATAAACATTTATTGGAAGGAGAAACAGTTTTTGAGTAATGTGTCTCTTGTGTAAATATGAATAAGCTAGACACAAAAATGTAACAAGAGTCGAGAAAGTAAATTTAGCCTTAAAGCAATTTCATCCTCTGCTTTTACCATAATTTGCTTGTGAATCATACAGTGTTATACCTTTTAACCTTTTCAAAAATCCCATAAAGGCAGAGAGGTAGATTTCATTGCCTTCAGGGTGCAGATGAGGAAACTTCAACCCAAGGGTTTAGCACTACTTGCTCAGGGTCACTTCACTCCTCTGTGGTTGGGCTGGCTGGAGTGCCTTTCTTCTCTTAGTCTGGGACTCTTATATTTTAATTCCATCACATTTTAAGATGTATAAATGTCATTACTCTATGCAAGTCTAGATTTAACAGCTCAGTGCAGGGGAGGTGGTGAACCACAAGATTTTGCCACTGCTGTTCACTGATGGCCCGAGATGCCCTAATATCTCACGCAGTGCTAAACATACTTGAGACACAAAGAAAGCAGCTTGCCTCCAACCATTTGATTACTTGGGCATAGCTCTCCCAGACAATCAGGTACAGCACCCTCCCTTGCATAGTTTATGGCCTTTCCTGAAGGCTATCAAACATATCTGCTGAGACTGCACTAAATAAAATGGCTGTCACCAAGCCATCTGGTACATTTGAGCTTTCTTCCCCTTCCAAGATGCAAGTTTTCAGTTTGCACAGCACTTCAAATTCTTAATACACTTCACTAAGTCATTAATATTTCACTTTCATTACCATGTATTAATAACACAAGAATTTAGAATGATCTTGTTCCTCTAACTCCTAGAAAACAAATAATTACATTCTTGCATATTGATTGTCAGATAACTAAAGATGTTTAGCCTGGAGCTATGAGAAATTCACCAGCAGGCCCAGTTTTGGTTCTGAGCCATGTTCAAAGAATATCAAGCTGATGTCTATGAAACACTAGAGACAGCAGGAGAGAAGTTCCGGAAGTTAGAAGGGACAGCGTTAACTGGACCCAGTACAAATCTCCATTATCCCTTAGTTTCTTGCAGCAGTTTGAAAATCTAGATAGACACTCAAAGCAAAGGTTAAGAATATAAACTTTCTCCTTAGCGATTTGTTTGGTTTTGCTCGGTGTTTTAGTAGGTGGGGGTTAAAGCCCATTATCTTCCCTTTTCTCCTTTTTATTTTGATTAAGGGTGGTAGGTTCTAAGGGTGCAAAAGTGCCTTGAATATTGTTCAGTGATCCAACATATGCTCCAAAAAGAGTAAATATGTGTCTATCAAGAGCTGGGCACTAGGCTAGGTCACTGGCAAGTTAGCATGGACAAAGTGGCATTTTTCCTGCTTACTAGTGGGAGAGACAGACAATAAACAAGTGAGCAAATTGATAAACAAGTCAAAACTTTGATAAACTCTGTGAAGAAAATCCAATAGGTTGCTTTGATTTTTTGTGTGTGTGGTGTTTTGCTGGGGTAGGGCAGGGGGAGAACGCCTTTAGATGGGGATCAAGAAGATACTTGGCTTAATGTGATGAAAACAGGCAAACACAGAACTAGGGGCAGTGAAAAATGGACACAGGGAATGGTGAAACAAAGGCCATAAGGCAGAAAACTGCTTAGCTGACTCTAGAAGCTTAAATAAAACCAGATGAGTACAGAAAAGAGGTAAAAGGACATCAGCTGAGGTTCTAGGCATAGGCAAGATTAAACTGTATAAGCTCTATAAGCTCATCTAGACCATGATCAGAAGTGTGAATTTCCCTGTAAGTGCGGTGGGAATGCATGGAAACTGAGGGATGTTAGGCAAGGGAGTAGCATAAGGGGCCGAGAAAAGGATGGAAAACATGTTTCTGGGTTTAGACACCTGGTGGATAGTGATACTGCCCACCAGGTCAGAGAAAGCAAGTGGAGGAAAGAAGAGACATGAGTGAAGAGAGATTAATTAGGAATCTAGCCCTGCTCTTAATTCACTGAAAAGAAAGTTTTGTGCTATTATCTGTTTATTTTTTGTAAGAATCTTTTTTGTGTATGACTTGTACTATATTTTTGTGTACAACTTGTACTATATTTTACTATATTTTGGCCACTCTTTTAAGATCATCACACACAGTGTGTTAACCATTGTTATTCTCTATTTTATTATGAAATTTTGTTTTTTATAGAAGAGTGTTTTATACTTTATTAATATCTACACATATTGCATTCACATAAAAATAAAAGAATAAAATATATATACATAGTGACATTAAAAAAAGAAGAGTGACCTTTTGTCTTGTGTGCCTGGCACGGTGTAATTTGTAGCTGGTGTTCCCCACTTTTACATTATGCCTTTTTTTTCTCTCTGAAAAATATATCAGTTTGGGTAAGAGAGCAACTGAGCACATTTAACTACATATAGTTCTCTGTTTCCTCTCCTGATTCATGTCCTTGAGGCAGGCAGGAATGCTCTCAGATACTAACAGCTTGCTTTTTGTGCCACCTTCTGCCACTTCTTTCTTTCCAAAGTGGGATGTTGGTGGTTCAGTCAACAAGGGTGGTTCTGCTCTTAACATCTTCCCCACCACTCATCACTATCCATTTCTCATTCCTACTTACCTATTAAATAATGAAGTTTCTTTCAAGTATTTCTGGAGAAAAGTTCCTCTGGAAAAATTTCAATAGGCTACACCATGAATCTTACTCTCAACCCATTCTCTTCTAGGCAGTGCAGAGCAAAGATGTGGACAGCAGCTGTGGATAGGTGAAGACTCAAAAGGCTGATGATAGCTAAGAACTCTTGTGTTTTTGAACATAGAAGTCAAATAAGGATTTTGTGCGGAGATTATGCTTCTCCCTGAAGACTCAGGTAGGTTCACTAACTATCTTTTACTTTCTTAATCTTTCTCTCTTTTTTTTTGGTACCGGGGATCGAACTCAGGACCTTGGGCTTGCGAGGCAGGTGCCAGAACCACTGAGCTAAATCCCCAGCCCTACTTTCTTAATCTCTTAATTGAAATCTTGTCCTCTCACCCCAGAGGCATAAAATTTTAAACTCAGGATTTACCAGCCAAATGGGCCTTAAACATCTCTGAGGTTTTCCATGCTCAGTATTTTGTCTTCCTGCTGTTCTCTTTCACTCATTGCTTGCTTCTCCTGTACACAAAGCCTAAACTTTAAAAATTTTGAGCAATTTGTTCTACCGTAGTTCACAATTCTTTCATTATGACTTTGCACATGTTATTCTTTCTACCCGTAACTTCATCTGCCAATTAATTTCTATCCATTCTACTTTCAAATCTAAGTGGATTATCTTCAGTGAAACCTACATTTCATTATCATCATATTTGAATTCCTGAGATTGGGTGCAGATTCAAAGATGGAAAAGAAAGCACCTGAGTTTCTAGAGTTAAATGGTGGTGATTACCAGGGAGACAAGACCATCAGGTTTTATCCCCTGGCTATGACAGCAGGAAAAGCACAGCTTCGAGCTTTGGAGTATATGACACACCTCTTAGGATTCACACAAGCACTTTCCTCTCGTATAAATGCTTCCCTTTGTTTAACCTGGGGACTACAGTCTTTTCTCCTTCCCTTGAATCTATGGAACTGTAAGAGAGGAGTCTTCATGCAAAAAATCTGGTTTACAAGGGAGGAGAGCACTCTTTCTAATAAGCAGATGGTCTCTATAGATGAGGGAATGTTAACATTAAAAACATATGCTTGGTACCAGAAAGAGAGAGAAACACAAAAGAGGATCATGAGGCACATGGTCTCTGTAAACAAGTAGTCTTTGTGGAAGTTTCCCATGTGAAGGAAACAGCTTTACAGGGTGGTATGAAGAAACTTGCCTGAATAATTCTGATTTCATCTGCAAGGCTGTTTACCTGACATGAATTATAATAGCACATTACCAAGAAATGACATCTGCAGAGATGATAGCTAGATGAGCTTGTGTTTATTTGTTTGGTTTTGTTTTCCAACCAATTTGATGAAATAAAAGCATTGGAAAACAGTCATGATGATTTTGCACTCAATCTCTGTGCTTGCAGCAGAGAAATACAACTGACTTTTGTCAGCATTTGATATTTTCTGTGTAGATATATAACATTCAGAAGTCGTACATAGGTGTAAAGCCAGTTTATATTTGTTATTATTTCAAGATAAGATTGCTGATTAATGGGCTCCTTTGATTTCAGAGCAAAGATTTTGATTTTCTCTCAAAGATGGAGAGAAATGATTGGACAACAAAACATCTTCAAAAAATGCATAATTGCTCATTTGTTAAATTTAGTCTGTTTTGATCTAAAGCTCTTTCAATTTTGTACTGATTAAATCAGTCCTGCAGGATTTGATTAAAAGAATTTAGTCTGTTTTATCTTATTATAATCTCAGCGGATGGAGATTGGCATAGAATTATAACTTGTATTTTGATCAAATTAATATAACATTCCTTTTTACACTAAAAGGGAACATATAGAACTGACAAGAAACACGAATTAAGCTAAAACCAAAGTGTAATGCAAAGACCACTGAATGAGGGAAAAGATCATGGTTCTGCTACCACGTACCTGGGTGACATTGGTCAAGTAATTACTGTTGGCATAATTTCTGTGACTGTAAATCAAAGCAGTTAATCTAAGCCAGGGATCACAAACTTAAATTTTTGCATGGCTCAGGTTGGTGCCATACATCAGTAAACCTACCCTGGTGTAAGACTGTTGGAAGGGGAAGGTTTGTGATTAACTAGAGAAAGTCTGCCTCCTCTAAGTGAAAAGCTGCTACTAAGCCCCAATCATTAAATATTTAATGTGGTAATTTTATGTGGACATGTGTTTCTACAGCTTCTAATTTTTCAAGCTAGAAATTCAGATTTTGTGTTAAGTATTTCAATTTTTTTCAAGGTGGATAATTCATTTAAATCAAAATTTAAAAATAGAAGAAGAAAACATAAATAATTTAGTGAACAAAGTCCATGAGCTAAAAGTGAGAATGCTAGTCAAAATGATCTCCAGGGTCTTTCCTGGTTTTAAAGTTTGAAGGCTCTAGGGTAGAAATTGCAGCAAGAATGAATTCATTTTTGCTTAGAATAGACCATGTCATTTTTCTGTGATCGGAAAAGACAAAGGCTGCCAGAGATCTTATGTGTTAATTTAAGAATGGAGGTGCTAAAAGAGGGCTGGATAGCCATTTCTGGGGATGTGGTAGAGGGAGGGAGTTCTGTACTTGGAGTAGGGGTGTGTGTCTGCGTGTATAAAATGAAACCATGTTTCTGTGTGCATATTTGTGTATTAGTGTAAAGGATGGGAGCTAAAGGAAATTATTCCACCAGTCCTTGCTGACTGGGAGTGTATGACTCTATATTTGTATTTATTCGCATTTTTTTCTCGTTTTCTTTGGTTCTTCTCTTCTTGCCTTTATTCTTAGTTATTTCCCTGTAATTTCCCAGAGTAAGGGGTCTGGATATTTTAAAATGTGGGTATGAATGAAAAAGGTGGCAATGAGTTTGAAGGAAGGTGTAAAGAAAAAGGGGGAGCAAGTAAAGGGAGTTGAATTACCTGCAGATACTGTAGTTAGGAAAGTCTGTTATTTCAAGCTTGACATATCTTTACTGTGGACATAAAATATGATCAGGGAGTATGATGTCAGCGCATCCACTCTCAATAATTGATATGATGAATAATCTCAACCTTCTAACACCTTCTGTATCTCCCCACATCTCAAGAAACTTCATTCATCAGCCACGTTTGAAATGTTTAAGTAATCTCAGTGATGTATGGAACCCTGACACTCCCTTGTTAGAAATTCGTGCTACTAACATTCTATCAAATTAAAAAGCCACTGAGCACTTGTGCATAAAATTATCATAAATTACCTTCTGAAGGTTCATTGCTGTTTGGAATGTTTAATTGCTCACTCAGCTGAACTTTAACAGCTCAGTATTATTAATCAACTTGTCAAAAGATTTTTCATTATGTAGTCTTTAGATGGAATTGGGCAAGGTACAAACTTGTGCTTAAGTTGGTCTGAATGTAGCAAATCACCAAGAAATCTTGATAGAGTTTGGCATATTTTGTTCATTAATTATGATATTTTTTACAAAGCATGCTTAGGGACTCTGCCTTCTCCTATACTTTTTGATAAATGCATTTTGACCATTTAAGGGATGAAAAAGGCAGGTTGGGTAAATGATGGTACTCTACTCATGTTATCTTACATATTCTTATTGAATTATGATAACAATGACAGATAAATGTCAAAATATTACGAGAAGATTTTGCATTAGTTTAAATGATATAAACAGTAATATACCACTGAACACTTGCATCAAGAAGGGAAGATTGGTTCTGTGGAACACATCATGTGTAAAAGTACAATAGTGACTATCTCATCATGATGGTAATTAAGATTGTGTTGAGCTGCAAGTAATGGAAAACTTGATGCATAGTGACTGAAATAGAGTCTCATTCATCTCATACAAGTCAGGAGATGGATTGTTGCTACTGTTGATTCAGGGGCCTAAAGATACCATTGAGAATCCCAATTTTTTTCTCTACTACTTTTTGGTCCACTATAACATGTTGACTTTTTGTTTACTTTCTTGTTGTCTCATGATTGGGAATTGGAGTTTTAGTAGGCCAATTATATGTTATCCATAAATTAATCAATTTTATTAGTATTCATATAATGAAATATTACTGGTAAGGGCTCTGTACCAATTTTTATTCATTAGTCAAGCTTCTACTCTAATTTCTCTATTTAACAGGAAGATTTAAACTTAGATGGAAGCTTAGGAAGCAAAATCTAATAACAAGTTAAAATAAACTTACTGCAGAGAAGTTGGTAGAGCCTTTTATCTTTTCCAAATGCATGAAAGATGATTAGGAAGGTATTAGACAGCTGCCTTACTTTCCCAATATAAAAGAAACGAAAAAAAATTATTATTACCTGCAGAAAAATTTAGTATTGATGAGGAGTTTGAAATTCTGGAATGAGTAACTTTGGAAAGCTGAAAGAACACCGCAGAAAAAAAAAGTCTCTGAAATGATTCAGGAAAATCTTGCTTTGAGTCAAGTTGAAATGAGCTCTTCAAGTTCCATTCAGTTTAATGTCTCTTTAGTTCTGTAATGCTTAGTTTTGGTATGATTGACTAGAATGCCTTAAGACTAAATTTCACTCATTGACTTCTAGTATCATATTAAAAGAAAAAACTAGAAATTACCACTTTATGCACCACCTGTCACAGCTGGCTTTCCCCCAAGGTTTATAATGATGCATATGAGAGAGTGGAGTGGAACTCATTGTAAATTTTCTTTAGTACATGGATTACTGATTTAATATGACAATCTCTTTTTTCAGACCTGTTACCACACAGGTTCTGAGTCAGCAGGCAGATGAGCCTTATAGCATATTCGTTGTTAAAAATATCTGCTGCATAAGATTAACTTAAGACTCAATAATGATACCGTCAGTTTTCTGTTAAATTGGAAGATCATAACCCAAGATTCAGAATCCTTAAATGACACAAGAAGCAGTCATTCTCTTTTCTGGTTTTGCTTCTGTCACTTGAGTGGCAAATTTTAACTAAGAGAAAAAAAATTAACTCTCTTAAGGCTGTAAAGTATAAAGGGTGAAATGATACCTTGATTGTCAATGGCAAGGTTGTCAGAGCCTGCAAAACAGACTGATTTGGCTATGTGGTTGGAGACAGTTTACTCAGTAGCAAAGGGGAGCAGGACTGGACAGAAGAAAAGTCAAAGTGTGATGCACTCTTCACAGTAGCTTTAGGCAAGTCATAGTGAGCTCTGCAGAAGAGATGTTCCTTTAGAGAGGTCACAGATGGAGGCCAAGAGATCCACCCATTGTGTCTTTCATATGATTTAGGTTGAGGTCTTCCCTTGGGGAAGGATATAAATTTGGTTGGGCAGGTCCTGTTAGCTGAGAGCCACTCTTGGTGAGGGTCAAGCATGAGGAATAAATGCCTTGATCCAGATTGAGATCTGGGGGCACTATCTACACAGTATCTAGTACCGTGTACTCTTCTGCCACTCAAATGCATTTGCTTCATATAGTAAATTCTCTTTATCTGTGAAGAACTACTCCATTCTGGATGATCTCTTGCAGAGAAAGTTTAAAGATAAAATATGGAGAAACAACAGGGAAACTGGTCTCAAAGCTGTATCTGATCTGACATTCATCATCTTCCTTCTCAACCATGTATTCTAGATTACCCAGTATGCCTAGTTAACATCTCTGTTGGTCCAGGTGGCTTACAATGAATGGTGACCAGATTTTCATCTCTGAGTCTTTGTGCCCCATGCTAAGATACTTGTCCATTAGCAATAAATTGGCCAGTGGAATGCCAAGAAGCTTCTTCAGTGGATCACACAGGTATTGAATATACTCTTCCTTTGTCATTTTTTATGTAAAAATAGACCGACATCATTCTGATTATCAGTGTGAATTGTTTCTGTGAGGACAATGACTCCTTTTCTTACCTGCAGCTCTGAGGAGCTCAAAGTAATCAAGAGGCTCCTGAAGCTTTAAGTTTAATGAGAGTATATATATATATATATATATATATATGCATGTAAAGGGGACTGGGAATGTAGTTCTGTAGCTCAAAGATCCCTGGGTTCAATTCCTAGTAACACTGAGGGTTGGGGTGTGTTGGGGACAGGGGATAAAGTTTAACAGGACTCTGGCATATCCTAAAAGTCAAATGCCATTTTAGAATCTCCCTCATAGGAGCTGTGTATCAATGGTCACAATTTCCCTATAGAATCTTGGGAAAACAAACATGATTGAGACTTAGAGATTGGATGTCAGAGGCTTATAAAAGAGTCCTCTCGGGAACAACACTTGGGTGGGAACAAAGGGAGCAGAATTGGGTAGCAGAGGAAGCTGAGATGCAATTTGGTTACAATACCAGCCTCAGATGATCCCACTGAGAGTACTGAAGCTAGGATCATCTTCAGATACCTTCCTCTGGAAAAAAGTGGAGAGGGCAGGGTTAACTTCCATTGACCAGTGACTGAGTGCAACCTGTTCCAGAAGGAATTATAAACATGGGCAAAATAGGTTCCTTTATTCATACTCAATTTCTGGAGAGGGACATGGGTGTTATCTGTGAGTTGAGATGACTCTGTCCTGAAAGGTCATCTAAGAGGTACCCCACAGCATCTTCTGCCTTGATTCTGAACTCACCATTTGTGCAGCTGGGATAAAACTCTGGCCTTAGAGTCATCATGAGTATTTGTAAATTACTTTTGAATAAACAAAGTATCAAAATGTTTGGTGTGTATGATGTTCCACAATTCTTTTATGTATGTTCTGGTGATAGAAGTAAAGGAGTCAGGAACAGATTGCCTTCAGATTTGTTGGATGGCATTCTTCTCACTGATTCTTACTGGAAGAAACTGTACTTAGACAAGTTATTAAAATCATGTGCCTCCATCTTATTCTCTGTAAACTAGAAGAACAGGGCTTTCCTTGTTGGCCTCAAGATTAGGAGAATCAACACAGTGCGTGGAAGTTCTTTCAAGATGTAAAGAATGTTTCATGACTTTGGGTATGGAATCATTATTATATAAGTTATTAATATTTAACATATAATTAACAATTAATTGCTTTATTTTATGTTCACTGGACTTAGATACCTGTTTAGGAATGATAGTTGCAGTTAAAAACTCTTACAATTCTCTGAGTTTCATTTCATTGTTAATGCTGTATCAAAACAATATGTCATAATACAACACAGCCTTAATACTTGAATAAAATATATAATTAACAAAATTCAATGATTTTACTCTTTTTGGTTATTTTAATAAAATGTAATCAATTTATTATTTGCATAATATTAATTTTCCATTCATTTTTCTAAGTTTTTAAAATTTTTGCTCAAATTTGATGAAACAAAAATTTGTTTTTATATTAGTATGACAAATCTTAATTGTGATAAATGTTAACTCAACACTAATCAATGTACAGAGATAAACTTGCTGTTAGAGAGGATCAGCAGAGCCATTTTAGAACACTCCTTTCTCCGTACCACAAGGGTGAACAAATTCAAAGTCAATAACAATTATGCAACACCTAAAACATGCAAAGCCCTGGGCCAGTGATACAAAGACAAATAAAGATGAATTGGATGTCATCTATGGTCTTCAGACTCATATTGTAATGAAATATGTTTTCCTTTGGATAAGCATAAATGAGAAAAATGCATTTACTCATGTCAACCCAGAGGAAGGAGGATGGATATAAATGGCTTATAATTTTTTTTTTTTTTTTTGGTACCGGGGATCGAACTCAGGTCCTGGAGCTTGCGCAGCAGGCGGCGAAACCACTGAGCTAAATGTCCGGCCCTAATGGCTTATAATTCTGATTAGAATATCTAGTTTCAGAAAATATCAAAATCTTAGTGCGCAATACACCCAACTCACTCACTTCACACATATACCAGCACAAATTCGGCATAAAAATCATTCATTTCAATGTCCTCTAATCTATACAGAATTCTAATCTGTACAGAATTCCTCAGATATAATTACAATTTCATTGCATTCCATAAACTCAGATCAACCTACATAGTAGTGAAGAAGTTCTATACAAAGCCATGCAGGCTCTATTCCTGGGTACTTTTACCACTTTTAATCTTCTCAGGAAGAATTGGCTTTGTGTGTCTCTCTTTTACTTCTATGTAACTTTACTGTTTTTTGGGGGGTTTTTTTGGTGCCGGGGATCGAACTTGGATCCTTGAGCTTGCACAGCAGGCAGCTAAATCACTGAGCTAAATCCCCGGCCCCTGTAACTTTACTTCTATAATCAACTTATCCCTCTCCTAGAATATTAATTGGCACTAACTGTAGACTAAAACAAAAGAATAAAGTTAGGTCTCATTCTTTTCCCTTTGTAACACAATATGGCCCACATCCCTAAGACCCAGCTTCCACAAATGCAGAACTCTTTGGGGAATTGAGGAAAAGAAGATGGGCCATAAAACAAAGCTACTCGAGTATAGGTAATTACAAAAATCTGCTTTTGACAAAAGCATGCTTTACTTCATTTTTTATCCAGCTATAGCCAACACAGAGAAGCTCTCTATGAGTCAGAAGATAGCTTGGCTTCTGAGTCATCTCGCCTGCTGGAGCTCTGTGTGTCCTGTTGTTACGGTGATGCGCATATCCGAAGGCTGCGCATGGTAGCAGAAATCAGACTGGCAAGCCTACCCTCACCATCTACAATAACAGTTCCCTTTCAGTTTCATAGATCTTGCAGGTTCAAAAAAATAAGTAAACTGTGGTAAGAGTAAAAAAAATAAGTAGACGTGGTAAGAAATCAGTTTGAGAATGGGCAAGCGAAATGTTTGTCATACATGCACAGCCCTCAGAGGACTAAATGATACTCAATTCTTGTCTTTAAGAAAGTCTTATAAAAGCTAAAAGGCAATAAGAAAAGAAATTCCAAAAGCTAAGTCTTGGTCATCCATACCATTCATATTTCCCAGTATTTCTATGCAGTGGTTTAGTGGTATCTATCAAGCTGACAAAAAACAGGTTTTATTTTACCAGGCAGAAACATTTTCTAAAGATACCAGCAATGAAACATGCCTTGCAGCATTAAATAGCTTAAAATGAGCAGTTGGAGGACAATATAGAGCACCTGGTAGACAGGTACTTCAGTGTGGAAAGATTTATAAGAAATTGTAAGCATCTATCCCACCAAATATATCCAAAACCTGGACTGGAAAAACAACCTAAGGACGAAACTCTGAGCTATTTCATGGGATATAATGATAGGTGTGTTCCATTTCCTAAGCAAGTACACTATCCATAGCACTGAATATTGGTTTTGACTCATTGACACTAGATATTATTTAGCACTTATAAATGAGAATCTGTCAATTCTGAATTTCCCCCATGCATAAAAGAAAGGAGGCATTGATGAATTTCAGACAAATGATATTTACAAAATTATTCCAAGTTTTAACAAATATTTATTGAATACTTTGTTAAAGGCACCATTCTTGGCCTATCAGAGACTTTATTCGAGGAGCAGGGTAAAACAAAGCCAATCATCTAGTAGTATATTTACAAGATATATGTAGAGAACACCAAAAAAGAGATGAGGAAAGAAGCAGTTTATCCAAAAGTTTATCCAAAAATTATAAAAACCTTCATAGTGGAGGAACAGTAGTATTTTGACATGTAAATGCAGAATGTTCCTGGATGAGAGGATAATTTTAAAAGCAAAGTTGGTAAGGTGGGGAGTGAGAGGCATATGTGAGATATCATAAATAGGTCATTTATGCTTGCAGTGTGGAACACTGTAAGAGGATAAGAATTTACATGGAAAGGAAGTTAGGCAATACTCTAAAGAGCCTGAAATTTCACAGTAACTGATATAAATGCTGTATAATAAGGTTCCTCAATTTGACACTGGAATATTTTGAACAAGATAGCTTAGTTGTGAGAGGGTGTCCTATCATCATATCTATCATCATTTCTTTCCTCTGTATTCCTCCCTTTTTGACAACTAAAAATATCTCAGACTACCATATCTCCTGGTAGACAAAATCACCATCAGTTGAAAACCACTACTATAGTCAACAGGAATCAGGGAAGATTTGGTAATGTAATCAAAGACCTGCTTTTCCTCATGTTCCACATCTAATCCATCACAACCACATCTATTTTGGACATACATAGCTGGTTATAATCTAAATTCTCCCTAAAAGTCTTTTTCTTGCATCACGATTGGTAAGGCCAATACTTAGGTAAGGCCTTCTGTCCTTCCCACGGAGATCTCTTAACTAGACTGTGGCCTTCTTCCTGCCCCAGGCTTTTAACCTACAAACTCTTTTTCCATATGCTTTCATACTCTCATACAACCATGTCACCACTCCACAGAAAGTGGTTTAAGGACTGTCCATTGTTTTTATGGTAGAATCCAATCTTTGACGTGGCTCTTCTACCTGTACAACCTCATAATTCGTTCCTCAGTCGCACATATTCCAGCTTTTACTGGACTATTGAAGTTTCTTTAAAGTGTGATTTTTTTATACTGTCTTGTGTGTTTACATGATATTCTATTTGTCTAGAACTTCAGTTTCCCTCTTGATGGCTAATGGTTATTTTAATTTAAAGCTTATTTTAATAGTCATCTCTTCTAAGCACCAGAAAACCTTTTCTGCTACAGTCACCTATATTCCCACATACTTTTGTGACTACTTTACTTTGTCTTATTTTGTCCACAACGAATTCAATTCTTCTGTAACTCTCCAAATGTACATTTTTATCTACTTCACTGGAATATACTTTTCTTGAGGGTAAAAACCAGTTGTACTGTTTTTAATGTATCCATGGTGGCAACTCAAGAAATAGGGAAAGAGGATTTATGTAGTCAAGATATAGATATACTACATTAGCAAAAGAGTATGAGGCAAACAAAGTAATATAGGAAAGAGATCTTGAAGGTATAAATCAGAGTATGATGAAAGGTAAATGAAGAGACACAGTGGATTTAGTTGACCCATTAATTTTGGGGTTGTGAAGAGGAAAATAATAGGGCAAATGATCCTTTGCTATTTGGTGATAGTTTGATATGTTATTATGAGAGTTTATTGAGTTTATTTCTGTCATAAGGCATAACAAACAAATGGAAAAAGTAATCTAGAATTTAAATAAACTTATGGATTTGAGGGTCATAGATAAAGATATTGCACTGGTAGAATGAATAAAAATGAGGAAAAATTTGGAAGTATAAGGAGTAGACAAGAATGAGAACTAAAGTTTGCCAAATACCGATATTGAGGAGCTGAGAAAGAAGAATGAATGAGCTAATGAAACAGATTCAGATAATTAAGGGGGAAAACTAGAACAGGCATTATCAATCTCATCACTCTGACTTGTTTTCACTTCTAATAAACCAAAGAATTCATTGAAATGGCATGGGGGAATCTGATGATGATTCTCATCATTCATTACTGAAAGAATATTTGAAACCCAGATCTCATGATCAAGAGTGGCTGGTGTTGTGGCTGTGAATTGTTGGATTGTTAAAGAGTTACCAGATCAATACATGGCACCCAGTTAAGTTTGATTTCAGATGAATTATAAATAACTTTTAGTTTAAGCATGTCCTGTGCAATATTTGGGCTATTTATCAGTTATTTGAAATTCAAATTGAACAGTGTCCTCTATTTAATTTACTACATCTGACAATCCTAGTGCTTATCACCTTGACATTGTGCTCTGTGAAATTCCTAAAAGGGAAGCAATGCAGTTTTGACTGATGGTCAAAACGTTCTCCAAGGAGTTGTTCTTGAATAGAAGACATACGTATAAAAGACTTGCTGGCCTTTATAATAAGCTCTGCTTTTTTGCAGAATGAGAAGAATCAACTAAATCCCAACAGGTGCTTAAATTACATGGCCTCATCAGTATTGGGATTCTAATTCTACCTACTAGTAAAAGTTTAGTCTGCCAGTTCTGTAATTATTTTTGGTTTTACTTAGAATGGGAATTTTTAACCTGTAGCCCTTGGAACTCTAAGTGTTCCAGGTAGGATTTGTGTTCCCATATAATTATTTTGTGAGAAAGTTTTGATAGATTTTAAGAGGACTCAGCATTCTGGAAAGGTTAGTAATACTTTTCTTAAGAGTCTCTTTTCAAAGGGTACCAGATCTCATTAAAATTTGAAACCTTTGACTCTTATGAAATCCACTTGTTAATTTTCAAAAGATTCATTGACCACAAACATAGAAGAAAGCTCTGAATATTGTAAAACCTTTTTAAAAAGGGCAAGATTAAATTACTAGCTTAAAAATAATCTCAGAAGACTCTTAAACAGAAAAAGAAAAGAACAAGACTAAAAAGATAAGTTGAATACTGAATTTTTTGGAAACCATTTCAGCATCTGTAAAAGGTCTCTACTGTTTTGAGCATTCTCTACTCCCAGGTCTGACAGGTGCCACCTTAATCAACACTTTGTTGTGGATGTAATGGAGAACATGTTCTCTCTGTCATAACTCTAGCATAGGCCAGAATGGGACAGACAGTCTGAGTCATGTGATAGACAGGAATTCTGACAGCTAAATAGAGGACACTCTGCTCAGGAAAGATAGCCTTTGTAGATACTATAGCCTCCAAGTGGAAAACCCTCTCTTAGAATAGAAAAATTTGGCCCAATTTATTCCAGAAACTCTGCCAGCAATCTTTGATACTACAGCCAGTTCTAATCACAAACTCTGTTGGTTGTTCTACTGACACAAGCACTTGGGGCTTTTCCATCTAATCAGATGGAGCATGGGAACAGCCCAAGGTTTTCTCTGGTGTTTATATTATTTCAGTGCCACTTCCTTTGATTTACCTGAGGGATATTTTGTTTTAATTAGTTTATGAGTGAAGATGGACTGAAAAAATATTCAAGTGGATGTATATTGTTTATGAGTTTTGAATATGATTATATCAACCATAAAAATAGACCAAACAATTTTGTGTGAAATGAATTTTTGATCACAGGACTTCAGGTCTTCATTTTGTTTTCATTCAAAATAGTTAAGAGTGCTTGCTGATCATTAACTGGAGAAAACTGTGAAGTCAGTCAATCTAAAAATTAACAATTATTAAGTTTCAATAGGGAATGTAGTAAGGAGATCTGATGTTTAAATTATGGACTCTGTCCAATTAGTTGGCTCTGTCTCCAAAGCAAATGTACTAAAAATAAAATGACTTCCTTTTTGATGTTAATTATAAAGTGTACAGCTTTTTCTTCTCTTTTTGTCTTTTAGGTTTTTATAAGATTTGGCAAGATAGTAGCTATGAACCTCTCTGACACCTACCTCAGAAATTATGCCAAAAGTCAAAAGGTCGTGATCCATTTCCTTCACACTCTCTATACTGTTATGAACCAAATTCTTAAATTAGAAGAAAAAGAAATGAAGTCCTGAGTAATCCATCTTCATTGAGGACTTATATCAAAACCAAACAAGCCTCATGAGGCAAAATATTAGATTAAAATGGTGTCCAGAACATACTGTATCAAATTCTTGGCAGCTCATGCTAATGCCTTGGTATGGAACTTTCTTTCTTAAGTTATTTTATTGGTACATTTTAGGTATACAATATATTTACATTTATCATTGGGTGTTTGTACCTGTACATGATATATCTTGATTCTTATTTTTTTCCCCATTACCGGTGCGCCTTTCACCCCCTCCACCCTTCCCTATTTACATAGACATCATTCACGTTCTTTTTTTTTTTTCTCATAATTTTTCCTTTCCCCTTCCCCTCCCTTCACCACTACCTCCTTGGACCTTTTTTCCTATTTCAAATTATTAATTATTCATTTTAATCATTTTAACCCTTCTTTACACTTTCAGTTTCTCACACTAGAGAAACTATTAGGTATTTACACATGTGTGTCCTATTTATTTCACTTAAGAGAATGGCCTCGATATGCATCCATTTAGCTATAAATGACTCTAGTTTCTTGTTCTTTATGGCTGAGTAGTACTCCATTTTATAAAAAACCCCACATTTTCTTTATCCAGTTTCCAGTTGATGGGCAATTGGGCTGCTTCCAAACTTTAGCTATTACAAACTGTACCACTATAAACATGGGTGCACATATATCACTGTGGTATGATTCTTTTAATTCTTTTGGGAAGATACCCAGCAGAGGAATAGCTAGGTCAAATGGGACCTGTAGTCCTAGTTCTTTGAGGTATCTCCATACTGATTCTCAGTGTTGTTTTCATCTACATCTATCGAATGACCAGTGGTGTTGAACATTTTTTTATATATTTATTTGCTGCTTTTACTTCTTTGTCTGAGAAATGTCTGTTGATTTCAGATGCCCATTTTTGAATTGGGTCTTTGAATTTGGGGGAGTCTGTTTTTTTTCAGTTCATTATATATTCTAAATAGTAGTCCTTTGTCTGAGGTACACCTGCTAAAATTTTTTTCCCATATTGTAGGTTGTCTGTTAGCGCTGTTGGTGGTTTCTCTTGCAGTGCAGAAGCTTTTTAATAAGATGAAATCCCAGTTGTTGATTCTTTCTGCTAGTTCCTGTGCTATTGAGGTTTTGTTCATAAAGTCTTTTCCTATGCCAATGTCTTCAAGAGTTCTACCTAACTTATCTTCCAGCAAGTTTAGTGTTTCTGTTTTAATATTTAGATCTTTAATCCACTTCAATCTTAGTTTAGTGCGTGGTGATAGCTTTGGTTCTTGTTTTCATCTTTGGCAGGTTGAAATCCAGTTTTTCCAATACTATTTATTAAATAGGCAATCTTTCCTCCAATGATGGTAGTTGGTTCCTTTGTCAAAGATGAGGTGGCTGAATATGTCTGGAGTTGCTTCTGCATCTTCTAATCTATTCCACTGATCCTCAGGTCTGTTCTTTTTCCAGTACCATGCTGTTTTATCACAGTAGCTTTGTAGCATAGTTTCAAGTTGGGGATTGTGATACCCTCTGCCATGTCTCTGTTGCTTAGAATTGCTTTTGCTATTCTAGGTCTCTTCTGGTTCCAAATGAATTTTTGGATTGTTTTCTCTAGTTCTGTGAAGTATATTGTTGGAATTTCAATTGACATTGCGTTGAATCTATATAGTAGTTTTGGAAGTATGGGCATTTTCACTATATTGGTTTTTCCTACCCAGGAGCAAGGGATATCTTTCCATTTTGTTGTATCCTCTTCGATATCTTTTTTCAGAGTGCTGTAGTTTTCAGAGTAGAGGTCTTTTGCTTCCTTTGTTAGATTGATTCCTAGATATTTCATTTTTTTGGATGCTATTGTAAAAGGAATTATTTCCCTAATTTCTCTCTCAGTGAGTCTGTTATTTGTGTACAAGAAGGCAATTGATTTTGAGGGTTGACCTTGTATGCAGCTACTCTACTGAATGTGTCAGTTAAGTCTAGAATTCTTTTGGTGGAGTTTTTTGGGTCTTCTATGTAAAGTATTATATCATCAGCAAATAATTCCAGTTTAATGTCTTCCTTTCCTATCTTTATGCCTTTTATTTTTTTCTCTTTTCTAATTGCTGTGGCTAATGTTTCCAGAACTATATTGAACAAGAGTGGTGATAGTGGGCATCCTCATCTTGTTCCTGATTTTAGCGTGAAAGTTTTCAATTTTTGACCATTTAGTATGATGTTAAGCCAGCTCTAATTTTATGGCAGGGTAGTGGACAATTCCAGCAAGCCTGCACCTTTAGTTTTGAAGCTCAGGTTGGTTTCTGCCTGTGAGTGTGAAACACACTGTGTGCTTCCTGCCTGCTTGAACTTGTCTCTTTGACCTTCTCCTGACTTGAGCTCAGTTCCTCCTCACCCTGATAGAGCCACCGCACAGCTGTGCTGAGTTCTGAGCTCAGTTGGGTTCTTTCAAAGATGGCTAGCAGCCAATTGCCCTCTCCTGGGGGACATCTGAACCCAAATAACTCACCAGCCACTGCATTCCACTTCATCCACTGCTCTGTTCTACTAATGTGTTTCTCCATGGAGGCCTCTGGGGTCACCAGTAGTCACGGCGTACTTGCAGATTCTAATAGTCCTTCCCATGCAGCGAGTCAGGACTCAGGGAGATGGTGCTACCTCCTTCTCTTCATTGAAGTCTCTCTCTTCACTCTCCTGTGGGCTTCAATTCTAGCTTCAGATCCTTGCTAGGTCCTGGGGACCCACTTCCTTTCTTCTCCTCTTCCTCCCAATGCTATATTCCACTGTCTGGACACCAAATCTCAGAGAGGCTGTTTCCCTATTGTTCAACACTCTAACATCTTCCTGGAAATCCTGTCATTGACTTTTAAGAAACCTGTGTGCCTTTGAGTTCTGGAGGAGAGGTAAGGGCTTCTGAGGTCAAATTTAAATCTGTAGCAAATGTCTCTGTGTGTCTGGAAATGCCTTAGTTGATTTCTTAATCTGCTGCATTTATTACAGATTGCATGTTCTTCAATGTACTGTTATTTTTTCACTGCTGCTTGTTCACCTGAAAGGTGTTGGGTAGAAAGATGAAAAGGGAGGGCATCATGCTCCCATCCTTTCTTCTGAGCATCCCTATATGCCAATTATTTCTATCTGTTGCCACATTCTATGGAACTTGAGAGTTGGATCCTCACTAAATTGAGAGACTGTGCTGATGTTTGTAATAAAAATGAAAATTATGAACATTATGGATGCCTGGGACACTTCACAGGTTATTCAGAAAATGGAGTTCAGCAGGAGCTGGTGTGCCTAAAATCCCAACTACTTTGGAGGTTGAAGCAAGAGGATCACAAGTTCAAGACCAGCCTGAGCAACACAGTCAGATGCTAACTCTTTCCCAATTCAGGTGTTATAACTTAGCAGCCTCCTCCAGCACAGGCAGCTCCTCTAGGACCCAGTTTCTGAAGTCCACAGCAGCTGGCAGCACCAAGAGGCCAGCAGCTTACCCCAGTTCTCCTCATGTTGAGCAGCAGAGCACCTCCCTGGGCTATCAGACAGGGAAGATTCCAGCAGGTTCCATCAGCGCAGCCCACACTGCCTTCCCTGCCACCCAGTTGGTATGCAACTTTCTCAGAACAACCTTTTCCCTACTGGTGCTTTCTCTTGTATTTGCAAATATTGAGGAGGGCAATAGTAGAGTTCCTCCTTCAAGATCGCCAAATATGTGGACTCAGGTCCACAGCTGCTCTCTGCCCTTCTCATATTCAGCAAAAAGTTGTGCTCCTCTATTTCAGTTGAATCTTTGCATATTTGTATGTTTCAAAAAGAAATCGGCATAGTGACAATATTGCCATGTTATTTCACCTTGCTTCAGGCACATTTGCTTCAGAAAATGAGTTTTTAAGTTGAGACTTTGGAAATAAAGTATTATTTGAGAATACACAAATCACATCATGGAGATTTAATTTCATGAAACACTAAAGTTCTCATTTTAGCTAGGGGTTGGAAATTTTAAGGTCAAATTCCCGAGTTGGGAATTTTAAGTTGAAGATTTCATTTCTGATTGGTTTCACTTTTTATTATTGCTATTCCTAGCCAAGTTGCTGAAAACTATAAAGCAGGGATATTAATACTTCTTTGTAGGAGAAAAAAACTGAGAGCTTTCTTAGAGGAATGCTGCTATAGTTTGGGTTCATTTTGTTACCACAGCGCTAGGGGCTGTACCAGGTTAAAAACTGGCACATGCATCAATATTCCTCTTGTAAATGTCCCCAACCCTCTTTAGTGAATTTGGAAAACAGGCCTTTTTTTTTCTGCCCTGTGGCTGGTGAAGGGAGAATGATTTAAAAGGTTTCCAGAGTTCAGATTGAGATCTAGGGCAACTACTCCCTTGCTTCTACAATTTCTATTACTTCCTACTGGCTCATGCATTGTGGCATGGCGTTTTCTTCCATTGGAATGGCAAGATTGGATATCTAGGGTTTTTGTTTTTGTTGTTGTTAGAGTAGAAAGAGACAGTATAAGCCTTTAGAATTTCTTTGGCTTTACTCTGCTTGACTTAATTTTTTAGGGCAAATGAAGCCCTTCGCATGGCTCACTCCAGAACTTTAGAGTCTTGTGTCTTGTTTGGATCAAGACCTCAACTAGTAATAAATTGTTCCTTGCCTGTTGAGCATTAAAAAAAAAACAGGTATCTTGTAGAAGAATGAGTGGTCTAGGACAGGATTTAGGTATTTAGAATATTATTTCTTGGTCATTTATCTCTCAATAAATAAGTATCTACCAGCATTCCATTTTGACATGATTTATACTTATCTCACAAGGTGGCTTGTAAGATTGTTTGAAATACATGTCAAAATACATGCTTCAAGTATTATAAATAATTCTACAAATATTTTATTCGTTATTATTTATTGTAGGAATATTGTACAGGTGTACCTGTGCTTTTTATTATTTATTACAAAGTATTACACTAGGAAGTTGACAACTATTTATTAGTCACAGGTCAGTTCTCCAACTTCTTCCATCTCTTCATTGTATTCATATTTTCAATCTTAACTTGTTTCTGCTTCTATGAAATTAATGCATATATTTTAGAGAATTTTAGTTTTTCTCTACCCCTACTCAATGACTAGTTATGTTTGTGGTCCCAGCTACAAAACTGTAATCTCTGGGCTACATGTCTTGCTGTTATTCTCTAAGGTATGATGCTGTCTTTTTTCCCTCCTTTTTTTTTTTTTTTTTTTAACTTCCTGGCTCTTTCCACATTGCTGCAGAAGGTGCAGATATATGTCCCTTCTTGTCTCTGCCTTTTACACTCAGCTTGCCATCCCAATACTACACTTTCTCAGAGGTAAAATGTAGCCCTGAGTCCGGTCAGGAATTTTCTCAGCACAGTCCTTTCCTGCTTGGTCTCTTCCTCCTGCTCTTCTCTCCATACCTCCATTATTAGCGCTACTTCTGATTCCTCATTTTAGGATCTCATTCATATTTGAGGATGCTGCAGAGCCTTCACTATCTGCGCTAAACTTTGCTTTCTCATTTATTCTTCATGAACCATGTCTTGAAAACTACAGCATCATTGAAGGACCAGTTAAAGTACCCCCCCCATCAATATTAACTTCTCTCTTCATCTTTCCTTGGCTTCCTGTCTATCTCTCCTTAAGTCAACTACCTCCGTTTTTCTTTTTCAAGTTTATTTCTACATGTTCACTGTACATAATGATTATATTCATTGTGGAGAGCTGGTATAAGTACATAAAACATCTTAATTCTTTTTACATCACTTTGTCCCCTACTTCATCTTGTATTTATGTGAGGGTTTCATTTTCTCATTGTATTGTGAGTTTCTAGAGGGATAGCTTCACTTTATTCATCTTTGTATAGTTTAGAACACGTACATCATCCTTTGTGTGTGAGTGATATGTGGGTAGAAAAGCATGAGTCTAGTTTGTATGACAACGCTTCTTTCTGTCTTCACACACACACTACAGCCTGCCTTGGAAGGCATTTCACACTCTTAACCTACTTCACGTTTACTCATCCTTTCTCTTTCCATTCTAATGCCACTTATCTAGGTTTTTCTGAAGGTTCTTGAAAAATGTTACTTGCATATGAACTTAACTCTTATGTGTTCAATATATCTATTTTCTTTTCTGAACAGTGAACTCTATGTTGAAAGAAAAAAGACATGACTGCCTTGTTCATCACTGTCTTCATACAATACATCCACCTGCTAATTTATTGATTGGAAAAATTCTCTTTTATTCTTCTAATTATAATCATTATTATTTTTTTAATCGGAAGTTATACCTTAATGTTTGGAGCATGAAAACTGGAACCAAATTGTAAGAGTTTATCACTGCTCTGTTAATTATCAGTTGTATATTCATCTCCTTAAATTTAAAGTTTTAAGGCATTCCTCAAATTCCTTAAGATAAAAATTAGAACAATACATGGTGAAGTATGTGGTGAGTGTTAAGAGGGATAATGTGGATCACTTAGAGTGCTTTACATAAAAATGTTATTTAATAAACATTAAGTTATTATCACTATTCAAGTATACTTACAGGGCAGGAAGCATAGAGGCATATAGTAAGTGAAATTATTAAAAGTTCTCTCCTCTCTGGCTCTGGAATTTCATTTTCTCAAACAGAGTGTCCACTGAGGAATACACATATCCATTCATATGTGCCAGTCTTTACTCTTAGGAAGGTTAGTGTTTTCATCAGTTGTCTTTGATGGCCCAAGGCCTTGTGTATATGGTGTATTTGAGCAGAAGCCACCCTAAGCCTGCAGTGATGGAGAAACTATGTTTTTGCTTCCCTATCCCTCCTTCTGAGATCAGGCATCCCTCAGAAAGCATTGTGCTGCAATTGTCTGATCAGTGCTTCTTCCCTTCCAGGAATAAATATTAGAGCCAAAGTAGCAGCATCTTTAAGTAAATTAGTATAGTAAAGATGTGTAAAATTCCCGTCTAATGTTCTTTCAAGAACTTCCATCCAAGTTATGCTGTGTTGCTTTTATAGCTGCAGCCAACACCAATCACCTCTTGTTTCCTCATTTTTTTGACATTTTATCCAATCAATTATGAAATAAATTATGCTATGTTCTCAAAATGGCATGGCATTCTTTCTTTTGAACCAGCTTATGGAAATGTCAGAAATTGTTAAAGGAAGTAAAGAAACAAAAAGCCACAAGACAAGAAATGTGGCTTTTATGTTTAATTGACATGCAGCCTGTCTCTTCACCCTTGTAATTTGAATTTGTGTATGTTAAGGGTAAGGGAAATTCCATGTTAATTACTCATACACCTTTTCTCATTTGATCCAAATAATGACTCTGAGGGAGAGAAAAGGCAGTTAGTTTTAGATACATGTCAAAGATGAGGAATCTGCCACTCAGCAACTCCCTCAAAGTCAAGGTCATAGACTGTAAGTTTAGAGTAATTAGAATTCATTCCCTGATTTCTAGGTCCAGCCCCATTGCTTACTAATTCTACAACCATGGCCAAGTTAGTTTTTTTGTGTCTCAATTTATTCATCTGTAAAAGTGGGGATAGCAGTTCCATTACAGGATTTTTTTTCTAGGAATAATTGAATTAGCTCTCTAAAAATAATGATTAGTGCCAGCTACTAATACTAATACAATATTGAAAAATAATAATGCCACTCTTGTGGTGGCATTATTGTTGTAGTGATTTTTAATTTTTTAAATTTTTTTTTTATTTTGAGACAGGGTCTTGCTAACTCCCTAAGTTGCCCAGGCTGGATTGAATTTGCAATCTTCTCAGCCTCCCAGAATGCTAGAATTATGGGCTTGTGCCAGATGCTTGACTGCAGAGAGTTTCAAATGAGATAATCCACACAAGATTCAGGATTTTTCCTGGTGCAAAACAAACACTTAATAACGGTTTGGGATATTTTTCATGTTATTGTTACATTTGTGCTTTATGATCATGACGATGAAATGTATGATCAAGTGAAACATTGACTTGGAGCCAGGAGAGTGCATTTTAGTCCTTCCCTCATTAGAATGCTGGTGGGAACATTCAAAGTGCCTTTTAACTTCCTTTACTGGCATATGTTTAAATAAACTCATGTATAGTTTAAAGATATAAAAATTCATCAGCTGGATAAATTGATAAAAGATAGTTATTTTTCTCTGAATAATATTTACTAATTCAACAATTGCTTTATCAAAGATCAGATAGGTGAATGTGCCTGGGATTGTTTCTGCAGCCTCTATGAGTTCCATTGACCCACGTGTCTGTTTTTGTGTCAGTACCATGCTGTTTTCATTACTGTAACTTTGTAATATAGCTGGGATTGTCATGCCTCCTGCTTTGCTTTTATTACACAGGATTGCTCTTGCTATTCTGGATCTCCTCTGGTTCTGTATGAATTTTAGGATTGTTTTCTCTAGATCTGTGAGGAATGCTGTTGGTATTTTGATTGGGATTGTATTAAATCTAAGTATCAGTTTTGGAAATATAGCCATTGGGATATCTGGATATCCACATGCTGAAGATTGAGTCTAGACCCATGTATCTCATCATGTACTACATTAAAATCAAAATGGGTCAAAAATCTACATGTTAAAACAGAAACACAATCTGTTAGAAGATAAAACAGGTTAAGCTCTTGAGGACATAGCATAGCCAAGGACTTTCTCTGAACAGAACCCCAGTGACACAAGACATAACACCGAGAATCACAAAATGGGATTATATCAAATTTAAAAGCTTTGGCATAGCAAAGAAAACCACCAACAGAGTGATTAACCAGCCTACAGAGTGGAAAAAATTTCTGCCAGCTCCAGCTGTTCCTCAGACAGAGGACTAACAAGGAGAATATATAAAGAACTAAAAAAAAAAAAAAAAAGAGAAAGAGACGTTCCAAAATAAAAGACCCAAATGGTCAATGAATACATTAAGAAATGCTTAATGTCACTGACCATTAGAGAAATGCAAATTAAAACAACACTCAGATTTCATTTTACTACAGAAGGAATGGTCTTCATTAAGACATCAAATAATAAAAAATCCTGTTGAAGCAGTGGGGGAAAAAGGAACCCTCCTATATTATTGGTGGGAATTAAACTAGTATAACCACTATGGAAATCAGTATGGTGATTTCTCAAATAACTAAAGCTAGAAATTCCATTTGACCCAGCTATTCCTTTTCTACATATCTTCCTGAAAGAGCTAAAGTCATCATATCACTGTGATACAAGGATATCTATGTTTATAATTAGGACAATTCATAGTAGCTAAATCTTGGAAATTGCCTATATGTTCATCAACAGATAAATGGATTAAAAAAATATGGTATTATGCACAACACAATGGAGTACTACTCTGTTATAAAGAAGGATAAATGAATCATTTATAGGAAAATGGATGCCTTGGAAACCATAATATTAAGTAAAATAAATTAGACACACAAATTTCACATGATAAATATTACATGGGCTCTCTTATATGAGAAACTCAAAATATAAGGAGGAAATGAGATAGATAATGGGAAGCAGGGAGATCTTATTTAAGTGGGAAAGGGAACAAGAGATGGAGGGAGGGGGTAGGGAGGAGAGCAAAAGGGGATGAAAAAAAGAATTGAAAGAACAAATGAGAGTAGAGCTTTCATTTCACTTCAGTTCAAATGGGAAAAGGACCAAGCTTTGGAAGGAGCAGGGAGACATGAGAGGGCTAAGGGATGAAAAGGAATTAAGATGTGCTATGTTCATGTACCACCTCCCCACAGTAAACGTAATCATTATGTACTACAAGCATGTACTAATTAAAACATTTCTATAAATAGGAATGTTTCTTTTTTTGCCATTGTTAGGTATCAATTTATGTAGAAGTTGTGGTGAGCATTTGAGGATAAATGAGGTAAGAAGCAGTTGAGGATAAAAAGACTTTGTGTTGGCACCATTGTTTTCAATTGCTAGCCTTTTTCTTGTGCTGTTACAGTCATCTGAGTCTTAGTTACAGGGAGACATCCTGATACTGCTTTGTCCAGAAAGCAAAATCTTTTGAACCAAATGAAATTATTGACAATAAGTAAGCTTTTAACTTTGCCCATTGTAAACCACCAAATTCTAAGAAAACTGCTTCTGTAGAAGGATGCAAATGCTGTCTCAAAATTATTTATTTTAGATTTGTGTTAGGCTTTCAGAGCTTGAGCTCTTTTTCTATTTAAAATCAAGAAGTTATTCTAATAGCTGAGTTGCTTTTACTACCTAGCTCAAACATGAATGGTGATTTTGTATGTCTCTGGTAAGCCCAAGTTGCTTGAGTGAGCTCAGGAGACTTAGCTGCTAATTTGAATGGGCAACCATAAAATCCTCTGTCTATCTAGATCTAAACTTCTGTATAGAAGCTGGACGTGGTGGCACATGCTTATAATCCCAGCACTCAGGAGGCTGAGACAGGAGGATCCCTACAAATTCAAGGCCAGCCTGGGCTACATAGTGAGTTTAGGGGCAGCCTGAACTACAAAGCAAGACCCTGTCTCAGAAAACAAACTAACAACAAAAAAATAAACTTCTGTATATTTAAATAACCAGGCTTGAGGAGAATAATATAGGTCCAATTCTGCAGTATAGCTAGCCAGGAGATTTTTTTTTTAGCCTATGATATAATACTAAATATTCTAGAATTGGGTTTAAAGCATCTACTGAGGTCATCCCTATATGTTATCTCTATAGCACAGGCCTCTTCTCTGGTGAGAAGCATGGTTTGCTACACTATGTTGTCGTATTTAAAAGGCATCTCCAATACCCTCAGCCATGTTCAATGTCAGCCTATTTGTCTGAAAACCCAGCTGTTGCTGTTAAGAGGAAGTTTACGTTAGTCTTCTCCCCAAGGGCTTTCAGAGTAGTCAGTATAAAGTTTGGAAAAAAAAGAAAGAAGGGTAGATTGTTCTTGGCATGCAGGAAGGAAGTTGTCAGGCGGAAAGAGGATATGGATCTGTTTGCATGCAAGAGCCAGTATTTGCTAGCTAGATATTTCCGCTGTGTCCACACGACAAGAAAATCCTGAGTTTCCTGTGCTGGACAAATAGCAGGAAAGGGTGTGAGAGTTATTGAATGACATTATCATGTTATAGCCTCATGGGTGAGGAAAGGCTGCTTATCAAAACTGATAGCACACAGGACCTGTTTAGGGAGGAGACCCAAGGTGCTGGAGTCACTTGGGGCAGTTTTTCCTCTTGGGTTCTTTGGATCATTTGGCTTTTGAAGACTTGACATTCTTTCTCTGAGATAGAAGGGACTGTTCTTACTCACTGGAAAGTTCATATCAGTTCTAGTATTTGCCATCTCCTATCAGAAAAACAGTTCAGGTGGAAAAAAATTAGAAACACTCAACCTGATTGGCAAGTGGAAGATATCAAGACCTGCAAGTTATAACCCACTTTCACATAGTCTTGTGAGGGTTAGCCATAGATGGTAATGCTGCATATTTGCCTTCATTCATTTAAATGGGGAGTGGACCATTTCCAGTAACTGCTACTGCAATAACTTCAGTGAATTTTACAGTCATAGGTACAATTCACTCTACTACTTTAAAGGTTTCAAGTGTGAAAGCCATTAAATCTATTTAGATTTAGATTAGACTGGGAAGTGTAATTGGGCATTTATTTATTTTTCCTATGATTAATTAGTGTTTACCACTTTTAGCAATTACTATAACTCAGAATCAAGCAGTTTGGTAAATACTGAGTAATTTAATATGCTTTCTCATTGGCAACTTACTTTTTATAATAAGAAGTTTAAAGTTAACATTCTGGAAACTTTCAAAATTGGAAAATGCCAGTAACAAAATAAATTGGTTAAAGGAATAGTACTCATATTAATAGAAAGCATTTTGTTTTCTTATTTAAATTCAGCTGAAAACTCCCTGATTACCCACTAGCAATTTTTGAGTTCCATAAAAAAATGAAAGGATCAGGCCTATTCTGAAGAAGTCTTATTCTAAAGATAAGGAATGAGAACAATTAGTCTAAGAAACATATCCTAGACAATTGAATTAATTCTCTAAGGCAATAACAAAATGACTAATAGAAAACATTGTAGAATATTAAGATGCTGATAGAAGAGAGTTTTTAAAGTATTCTTTAGAAAATATATCAACTTTTTAATGACACTCTGGGGATGAAGATTGTAGCTCATCTTAAAATCAGAAATTTACTTCTTCTCACGTTAATTTTGAAGTACCCTTTCTTACATAGAGTTAGTAAGTAAAACATTTCTTCCTGGGCCATAAGTATATGTAATAAATTCTTAGCTAAGTTGTATAAATTTTTAAAATTCATAGCATAAAGAACAAATCATGATTGTAAATAAATTGTAAGGTAAAATTACCTATATTAAGTTCCAAATTTCTCTATTTTGCCCACTGAAAAAATGATACTGTTTTGCTATATACTATTGGTATGAAAAATAATCACATTATTGTGCTTTTGTAACATTTGCATATACCCTTAAGTACTTATGAATTTAATAATAATCAGTATATAAACTTAATCAGTTAAAGCAGTCAAGGAAAATGAATGTATTTGTCAAAATTTAACAAAAAGTCAAATGAACAAATTATTCATACTAATTTTATAGACCTAAAGATGCTACAGAGGAGGGAAAAGATGCTACAGGGGAAAAGGAACTTCTACTGTCCAAAGTGTTTGCAAGCGTTCAGTAACTGGCTTGAGAGGTATAGAAGTGATTTTATGCTTGGAGTCACTGACATCATTTTTTTTTTTTGGTCTGGCATGATTCCCAACCTCCCAGGCTCTCTCTGCTTGAAACATTTTTTACACACTTCTCAGAATTATTTTGCTCTCCAAAAGCTTTGACCATGTCCCTCTTCTCAGAAGCTCCCAGGGACTTCCCTTCCCTTCCCTTCTTAGCTTGAATGCTGACTGCCACCTTCAAAACTCTCTGACACTGTTCCCACATGACCTATCTGTCCTTCTCTCCCCAAAGTCACAGCAGTATGTCATGGGAATGGGCTAAAAGGATTGCGGGAAAGGTGCTTGTCCTGCACTTCTTTGTTAACCTGACTGTGTTAGCCCAGCTTGTTTTCAACTCTCCCCTGGGTGAGTATAAGGTAAACAAAGAGCCCTGAGTACATACCTGCTTCGGCTGGAGGCCTTCATGTACTCTGAACCTTTGTACACAAGTAGTAGGAATATATACGTTCAATAGACATTTTCATAAGCAATTTTTCTCTTTTTTAACTTTAATGTCTTCCCATATTGCATTCATCTGCATAACAGTAAACACATGCCCCGATAGAAAGTTGCAGGCAGGGATATTTATTTATAACAGATGGCACAAAGCAGGAGCATGATGAATTGGTGTGTGGCTCCTGAACTAGCAGGCCCATAAATAAAGTATCCTCAAAGCTACTTTGGGGACCTTGCTTGCTCAGAACGAAGAAAGGAAAGATGATGCTTACAATTTTGTTGCCTTATATAATATAATCTCAAACATGTGCAATTTAACCACATTCAACCAATGTTTTATAACTGAATTTTTTTGTCCAAAAAATCTGTGGATAGGTAGCTTTTTCAGACTCATGGAAAAATCATAACAATTGTAATTTCTCTCCTTGGTTTCTTTTATGCTTGTTACTCCAGTGACTCAAAGCATTTAAAAAAGCATGTAACTAAAAACTGATAATGGTCAAAACAAGACAAAGACCAATAGCATTTACATAACCTTTTGCATAAAACTTTATGTATTGATAACTAGAATAATGAGGTTATTTCCAAGAATACAATAATTAAAGACACAAATACTATTCCTTGAACTTTGAATAATTTGGTTGTTTTCCCAACATAAAAGTATACTAGGAAAGTAAATATAAAAGCTAATTTGACAGATTTTATGAATACAGATTATTAACTTACACTAGAATTCAGAAACAAAAAATTTGATTTTTCCATCACCTTTGGAGTTTCATTGACTTTGTTACTATCTTTGAGGGGTCCTGAGGCTGAAATTTTTAACAGTTGCATCCGTTCTGGCACAACCTTAATGAGCCAGATATTTTCATAGAAATATATATGTGTGTTGGTGTGTGTGCATGTTTATATATTTTATTTTTATATATTTTTAAATAAGCAGCACTGTCATTATTTTGATGACAGAAGTAAAACTGATATAGAGAAGTCTTAGCTGGCGAAAATATATTTTTCACATTTCGGACATATAACCTGAAATTAAACTGTGTTTCTCTGACAGATACTATTGTGTTTGATATGATAACTTCTCTAATAGAACAAATAATTTGACTCCATATCAAATTTACTAATTAATTTAGGACTTTTTGTTCAGTAAGGAGAAGGAACGCCAGAGGCTCATCATCCTCATAAATTAAACTTTTAAAACTAAATTAAACTTTCATCTTGCAAGTCCACCAAACTTCACAATCGCCAAGTCAAATTGCTTTAAATGCTTTCCAGATTTTTTCAAAAAATTTGCTAGAGGGCTGGGGATTTAGCTCAGTGGTGCCTCTGCCTGCCTCACAAGCTCAAGGTCCCGAGTTCGATCCCTGGTACCCCCCCCCCAAATTTTTTTGCTAGAGGCAGAAATATAGAGACAAGTTAAAGCAATTTTTAAAGGGTTTCTTTATTTACTGGACAAATATGTACTAATACGATATAATGATATATGATGTATGCTAGGTGCTCTCAATACAAAGATGCAAAGAAAATCTTTCCAGGGAGAGAGGCAGGCAACTCTAATAGGATGTGGCAAAGAGTGCGATGCAGATGTCCCACTGGCAGTATGCAGGCAGAAAAGCAGCTCCCAATCCCACTCTTGGGCCTGGGAGAAGAAATTGTCTTGGAAAAAAGAGTTTTAAAATATCTACAAATTGTACTTGAGCATGAAATTCCTAAATATATAAGAATGATTCGTCATGTGTTTTTGAAACTTTTGAGATAATGGGAGATGGCAAAGTACCCCTATTATACTTTGTAAAATTAGGAGACATTTTTGTTAATTTGGAATTAGTTTGCAACTGTAAGAACTGGAATAAACATGAGCTGAAATAAAGATTTTTTTTTTTTTTAGGTTTCTTGGACTCCAAACAAAAAGGTCTAGAAATGGGGTGTTCTTGGCAATGAATGGCAGCTTAACAGTATCAGAGTCCCTGACTCTGGCGTTGTTTTCTCATTTTTCTTGATGTGTTGGCTCATTAGTGTAAGAATGGCCATGGATCTTCATGCATTTCTGTTTTTTTTACAACAAGGCAAAGAGAAAAGCATTCTTTCATGATGCTTTGCTCTTTTGTTCTGGAATGGAAGGCTCATCAGCTGAATTCATCCTAACTCTCATTGTGGATAACTGTATCAGAAAGACACCTTAATTAAAGGAGGGACCGGGAATATTCAATTCACAAATATTTCTAGTAGAAGAAGACAAGAAAGAAAGTTTTGGGGAACAAGTACTGAGTATTGTAACCTACACTGTCTGACAGGATCTTACAATTAATACTGTGATGTATCAAATATATCAGTTCCTGTTTCTGTAGCCATTGCTTGAGTCCAATGTCTGGAATAATTTCAGTTAAGCTTCTGTAAATGTTAAGAAAGGTGTTTATATTTTTTCTTCATAAACTTTTTTAGATCAATAGTATGCTAATTTGGCAATCAAACTGAAGTGACTAGGGAAGAATCCTAAGGGATAAAGTTGAATTTGTAATATGTCAGTCCTCAGGTCAAAGATGGTTTCAAAGAAGAGATTTGTTGTTGGGTTTTAGCTAATAATAGAGACAATATCTCCTCATGGGTGACACTAATTAAGTCATTTTATTGGGGAAGGTTGATTTCCTACTAACATGGGATATTTATATTTTCTTTGCTATTCCAAAAATGTAATGAGAAAATGAAAATGGAAGTTTTTTTTTAAATGCAAAATTCTTTGAAAGCATTTTTAAATAACTTGCAAGTTTCTATAATACTTTATGTTTTCCTTCTCTAATCTTTCAGAGTATGTCCTCTTTGTGTCATAATTTGCCAAATGGATTTTATAAGATTTTAGAGATTAATAAAGATAACCTTTGTTTTCTTTTGTTGATCTATGTGTTATTCTTTTATACTTTGCTAGGTTAATTACTCAGGATTTCGATGTAATTTGACATGCTCAGCAGATTTTGACCTTTTTCTCAGAAATTATTTAGTCAATCCAATGCTCTGATGGTCTGTAAGAGAATTATTTTTGTATGGAACCCTCAGGCATACTACGTATAGAAATTTCCTGCTTGTTCTGTAATTGTTAGCTAAACTGGGAAGATTAAATTCAAAAGCAGTAAGAAAGTATGATAATAACAAGTTCAGAACAAATTGAAATGCTTTGGATTTTGAAACCTGTTTTGAATTGCATCATTTCTTTGGAATGCATGTCCTGCTTCTGTTCCTTGGGATTTAAAGCAAGGTAGAGCACATGATGCAACATGAACATTAATAGGTAGTTATGATTGTGTAGTGGCAGTGGAAAAAGAAAATTTCATACTCTACAAATGGATATGTGAAGACTATTTCAGGAAAAGAAAATATGTGCCATCCTCCTATCATGTTTACTCTGTATTTGTGTTGGTAATGTTTTGTTGAATCTTCCGACACTGTGTTAGTCATATTTCTGTCACTGTGACAAAATACCTGAGAAAATCAACTTGGAAAGAGAAAAGGTTCATTTTGGCTCATGGTTTCAGTGGTATCAGCCCATGGTTTCTTGGTCTTGTCACTTTGGGCCAGTGGTTGGAGTACACAGTAAAGGAAGTCTGTTCACCTTGTGGCCAGGAAGCAAAGGAGGGAGAAGGGTCCAGGGCCCCAATGTCCCTTTCAAAGTCATGTCCTCAGTGATCTACTCTCCTTCCATGGGGCTCCATCTTCTAAGAGTCCCCCCACTTTTCAATAGTCTCACATCCTGGTGTTCATGCCTTTAGCATATTGGCCTTTAAGGGACATTTAAGATCCAAGGCACAACAAATACCTACTAAATTTTGTATCTGTAGTCAGTTTCAGTTTCTCTTTTTTTCTAGAAAGCCTACGTATTAGCCAAAACTTCCTGATACCTCTGAAGTGCAGATACGATCTTATTCATCAAGTTATGATCTTATTGATTCTTAGATCCCTGAATCTAGATTAGTGATTGGTAAACAGTTAATGTGCTAAATAAGTGAAGTGACACTGTCTATAACCAAGTCTTTGTTAGCTCTCATTAGGGAGAATTTTAATATGAGAATAATTCAAACCTACAATCACAAAGTCACTAAATTATTTGTATGTAGTACAAATATACATCTTGTGTTGCTTCCCCTAACAACTAAACTGTTGAAACAACTATATTGCCCTTATATGCATATATATGGATGCATTGCATTTGTATTTGAAGTTTTCCTATTAAAATTATTTCCAGAAGTTTAGCTCAATAGTAGAATACCTACCTAGCTTGTGTGAAGCCCTGGGTTCAATACATAGAAACACACTTACACAAAATTATTTTCCAACATCATATTCTAATTTGTCTTTTCCCTTGCCCTCTGAATTGTTCATGATCAGAAATAATATTAGTGCATTCACCATAAAAGTATTTAAATAATAAATATATGGTCTAAAAATTAAGTATCCCCCCTCTCACCCTGTGCTCTCCTCGTTTCCATTCCCCATGTTAAACAGATAAAATCATTGCACAAATTAATGTTTATAGATACATACAAAATCTCAGAATTTGTTATTACATAAATGGGTTTACATACAAAATGTGTTAGAAATCTTGATGTTGTATTTGTAAATGCATCTTAAAAATCTTTCCATGTCACTGTGTAGAATTGGCTTTCCCCATCTGCTCATTCTGTATCTGCAGATGCAACCAACCTTAGATCACAGATAACTTGAGAAAAAATTGTATCTATACTGAACATGTGCAGACTTTTTTCTTGTCATTATTCTCTAAATAATATAGTATAATAACTATTTACATTACAGCATTTACAATAATTTACATTTATAATAACAGCATTTACATTGTATCAGGTATTATAAATAATCTATAGATGATTTAAAGTATATGGGAGGATGTGAGTAGGTTACATGAAAATACTACACTATTTTATATGAGACTTCAGCATCAATGGATTTTGTTTGAGATCTGTGGAATCTGCAGGGCAGCAGGGGTTATCCTGGGACCAATCTCCCTTGGATGCCAGAGATTTTTGTATTTGCATAAACCAATGCACTTGTGCATTTTACGTCATCTGTATGTTACTTACAGTACCTAAATGCAATGTAAATTCTATGTAAATAGTTGTTATAATGCATATTTTGGGAATAATAGCAGGAACAAAAGGCTGTATGTGGTCAGTACAGATAGAAGGTGTGATTTTAGAGGGGCGATATTTTCAGTCTTTGGTTGTTGCAGATGTAGAATTGGTGGGTACAGAAGGTTAAATTTATTACACCATTTTACATAAGGGACTCGAACATCTACAGATTTTTATATCCATCAGAGATGTGGGACCTGGAGCCAATCCTCCTCAGATACTGAAGGATAACAGAATAGAGTTACTTATCAGTTAAATGCATGGACTCTGATGTAAAAAGGCTTGTGCTTGAATTCTATCAATGCAGAAACTTGGGCAATTTAATGAAGCTCTAAGATTCAATTTCTTGTCTGTAAAATAAAGATAATGGTAATAAGTAGTTAACCTACTGGATTGTTCTGAGATTAAATGAAAGTATAAAGAACACTAAGGTTGAATTAATGTTAACTGTTCCTTTTTTCTCATTCTTTCATTGCAAGTTGGTATTCCATAAATCATATGGTTTCTTCTGAGTACTGGTTTAGCTACACCCTTACATGTTAAAGTAATAGCATATTTTTCAGATCCAAATATTTTGCTAAATTGCATTATTGCTTCAATTGTGATGAATTACATCCGTACAGTTTTATATTTCCAAACTCAAGGATCTTTTTTGAGAGAGGGGGTGGGTACTATCTTTTTATTGAGGGAGTCAGTATCTTTATATATACTTATAAATAAATATTTATTTATTTATAATATATTATATATTATCTATATTTATATTTATAAAATATATATTTGTGACTTTTTCCATTTGTGAAATATAAACAGATTCATAATATGGTTAGGTTGGTATGTTATACATTCTGGTATTCATCAAGAATTTGTTTTGAGGGCCAGGGATTTAGCTCAGTGGTTCCAGTGCCTGCCTCGTAAGCACAAGGTCCCAAGTTTGATCCCCGGTACCAAAAAAGAAAAAAAAAAGGAAAAAGAATTTGTTTTGGGCCCAATACATGGTCAGTTTTACAAATGTTTCAATATTAGCCCAAAAGAAATATATTTAATGTGTTAAATATGTCAATTTTCTTAAGGAAGCATTGCTTTTCTGATGCAACAAAACTTAGAGCTCTATATATGTTTACTAGATTAATTGTGATTACTTTGTTATTTATGTCTCATATATCTTTATTAGGTTTTAGTCTTTTTGGTAAACTTATGTAATTCCTTAATACCTCTCATTATAGTTGTGAATTTGTGAATTTTCCATGAAATTAAGTTAGATTCTTTAGAATTGTTTTGTTAGATAAATATAGGTTTGATATTTTAGCTTTCTGATGACATGTTCATTTTTATACTATATATTGTTTCTGTCCCTATTATTGTTCTTAACCTTAAAATCTATTTTCTCTGACAATAAAACAATATTAGCTTTATTTTTATTAGTATTTACTGAGTGCAGGAACTTGATTGTTTTGATCATTCCAGTTAATGGCTTCCATAGGCATCCATCCTTCAATGATGAGACAGAGTCTGTTGCCACCCCTTGAATCTGCGTTGTTCATGTGACTTGCTTTACCCAATAGAATGAAGCAGAAATGATAGTGTGCTTTTTCTAAGCATAGGCCTACAGAGGTCTTTCTTTAGTGTTTTTTTCATCTCTATGAATACTGCAACTGCTCAAGGTAATTTGCTAAATAATAAGACATGTGACTATCACAAGGCCCTCTCTTGCCTCAGCAAAGGACTACCTGCAAATGTAGCCATGCTAGCCTGACAGAGTTTGCCAACCTTCTAGTTCACTGTAGGTACACGAGAGCCCAAAGTTAGCTCCCAGCTGACCTAAGCCTCACATATATTTTAAACCACTGAATTTTTAAAAAAATTCTTTTATTGGTACATTTTAGGTATACAATACGTTTACATTTATCATTGGGTGTTTGTACCTGTACATGATATATCTTAGTTCTTCTTTTCTTCCCCTCTTACCTGTGCACCCTTCACCCCCTCCACCTTTCCCTATTTACATAGATTTTGTTTCCATTTGTTTTTCTTTTCTCATAATTTCTCATAATTTTTCCTTTCCCTTCTTCCCTTTCTTCTTCCCCTCCCACCATCCCTACGCCTTTGGAACTTTTCCTATTTCAAATTATCAATTATTCGTTTTAATCATTTTCATCCTTATTTACACTTTCAGTTTCTCACACTAGAGAAACTATTTGGTATTTACACATGTGTGTCCTATTTATTTCACTTAAGAGTATGGCCTCAATATGCATCCATTTAGCTACAAATGTCTCTAGTTTCTCATTCTTTATGGCTGAGTAGTACTCCATTTTATAAAAAAAAAAACCCACATCTTCTTTATCCAGTTTCCAGTTGATGGGCACTTGAGTTGCTTCCAAACTTTAACTATTACAAACTGTGCCACTATAAACATGGGTGCACATATATTGCTGTGATATGACTCTTTTATTTCTTTTGAGAAGATACCCAGCAGGGGAACAGCTGGGTCAAATGGGACTCCCAGTCCTAGTTCTTTGAGGTATCTCCATACTGATTTCCGCAGTGGTTGCACCAGTCTGCACTCCCCACCCACCCCCACCCCCCGCCAGCATTTTAAACCACTGACTTTTGAGTTGCTTTGTTTGTACAAAATTTTTTAGACTTTTAGTAGTGTAAATATGTCGGTTCTATTTTTTTCTTTTTCTTTTTTTTTGGTACTGGGGAATCGAACTCGGGACTTTGTGCTTGCAAGGTAGGTGGTGGAACTACTGAGCTAAATCCCTGGCCCATCAGTTCTATTTTTATCTCACTTATGTTATATATTTTTGAATCTGTTTGATTAGGTTAAAATATGATTAGGTTTTAAAAATCCAATCTGAGAATTTCTTTAGTTCATTTAATTTCTTTGTGATTATTGATGTATGTGTGTATATGTGTGTATGTGCACAGCATCTTCTACGATTTTTGTTTACCTTTTTCGTTGGTGTCATTCATTCTTTCTTCTTCTTTGCTTTATATTAGACTGACAATATTTTTTTTGACATTTTCCTAGTTCCCCCTTACCAGCTTGATGTACATTCCATTTTTCTTAGTAGCTATCCCAACATATTTAATGTGTATGTTTGATTTAAGAAACTGTAAGATGATCAATATACCCAACCTATCTTCCTTGTAACCAATACAAGATCAAGATCATTAGAGTATTTTAACTTCTACTGCCACTCCTATGTTATATGCTACAATTATCTAGTAGTTTAGTGTAATATTGGTTTTAGCACCTGCTTCTAAATAACTAGTCATTACTTTTTACGGTCAATGTTTGTTTGGTTTTCTAACATATTTATCTATTACCTTGATCATTTTGCTTCCTGTATTCCATTTTATTTCCCTGTAATTTCTTCTTTTCTGGAGTTCATTCTTTGCTGTTTCTTTTAAGAGGGATCTATAAATGGCACAATCTCAGTTTTTATTCATCTAAGGAAAATGTGTTTTTGCACCTATTCTTAAGTAGTAGTTAGCTAGGTAAATAATTCAGAATTATTTTCTGCTAACACTTTAGAAGTATTATTTAACATTTATTACTATTGAAAAAAATCTATGGTGCTTGTACTGGTAATTATCAAATAGGAGTTCTGTTTTATTTAGTTGCTTTTTCGATTTTCACTTATGGTAGTTTTATAGTCTTAGTAGGAATATGTCTAAGTGTAAATTTATTTTTGTATATCTTGCTCAAGATTTATGTTTCTTGAATGAGTACTTTTTTTTCTTTAAACTCTAGACTGCTTCTCTCTTATAATATTGTCTTATTCCATTTCTTTCAAATTGTCTTTAGAAGGTATTTGCCCTTCTTGGAATGTCCCCCAGGGTAGCTTTATCTTTCTCGTTCATATTCTTTTTATCTCTTTTGATCTTTTACTGTCTGTGCTAGATTCTTTTTTTTTTCTGGTACTGCAGGACCTTACACTTGTGAGGCAGGCGTGGCACCACTGAGCTAAATCCCAGCCCTCCCTGTGGTAGATTCTTGATAGTTCATGATTTATGCTTTTGTTCACTGATTGACTGTCTGTTATGGCTCATCTTTCATTTAAACTATTTATTGAAGTTTCAATGATGGCAAATTTTATTCTATAGTTTTGTTCCATGTATTATTAAAATCGACTTCTTTGTCATAGATTTAGTTCTTCATTTATTCTTTATAGTATATCTATTTTGCATTTTTATTTAAGTTTTATTTTCTTAGTTCTGGTATTCCCAGAAATCACCCTTGAGAAGAGTCATGCACAAATATTTTACTTGTGAGGTGAAACAAAGGTGGGAAACACTGAAAGACTCCTGTTTCAGATTTATCACTGCCCTGCCTTGCCCAGGTGTAAGGGAGCTAGAATGTTTATCCATTAGTCATTGGGTCTTCTAAGGGACACAGTTTCTTGCAACAAGTAGCTTGCTACATGCAAAGTATCTGCTAATGCTTTAGAGGCCACCTTCAGGCAAAGGTATACAGATATCTGTAATTGAGAGCTAACAATAAACATTAAGAAATAAGGTCCAAGACATACTAGGAAAGTGATCAATATTTACTACAAGAGTTTAATTCTCTTATTGGTTTTGTTGCTTACTCTTGGTTTTGTGTGTAAACAAGACTAAATTTTTTAAAAATAAATGAGGCTTATTTTGTTACTTCAAGGGCTAATGATTAAAAAAAAATTTAAGCACAGGTGTTCTATTTAAAAAAGCAAAAGTACATACTATATTTGTAGTTCAGTAAAAAGATGACTGTGTATTGCTTCACTCTGGACTTAACTGAGTATGTGTTTCTAGTGGTGGTATATATTTCTACTTCTACTTGGGCCCCTAAGGTCAATTATCTTAAAAATAAAAAATTAATTTCTCATTTGGAGGGAATTCTGAACCTGTGAAATATGTGTATGTTAGACTTGAAGGCTTGTTTTGTTTTGTTTTGTTTTGTTGTTTTGGTAGTATTGGGAAATTAACCCAGGGTCTTCATGCAAAGCTACACCCCTAGATATCGCTAGTCCTTTTTATTTTTATTTTGAGATAAGTTCCAGCTAAGATACTAAGTTGTCAAGACTGGGTTCCAACTTGTAATATTCCTGCCTCAGCCTACCAGAGTGGTAGGATTATAAGCATGAGCCACCAAGCCCAGTTTGAGATTTGAATGGAAGGTTTTCTTTTCCCTGGAACTCATAGACAAAATTCATTACATTTCTTGAATGGTGGCCTATTTTCTTTCTATCCTTCTTTACTCTGATGGCGTTACTTTGAAGGTCCTGACTTGATGTTCACATTCAGTCCAAAATTCTTGCAGCATAGAGGCCCAAAGTCTTGCCTTGTTTGTGTCTGCTTTGCACCCCTAAGCCCCTAGGTGCTGCCAAATATGAGGTCCTTACCTCAAGGCTGCCACAGAATCAGCTCTCCCACTTAACAATTAGGGTTTTCTGTTCCCTTGTTTCTGTCACTTGGAATTTTCCCTTTTGTCCTTTCAAGCTGAGGAATGAATTAAAGATTTTGCTGTGTTTTCCCATTATTTCTAGATTGGTAGCAGGAATACTTTAGCTTTGTCTATGTCTGATTTTTTCTTTGCTGGAACTGACCATACAGATTTTAAATATTTTACACATAGATGGAGTATTTAAAAAGAATAGAAATGCTCTTGTTTTTTTGTAAGATACTGTACTGTTCAAGTGAAAAGTTTCCTGGCAGTCGGGTTGATGCTCCACCTTGCTCAGGAACCGTCTATTAATGAGCTGTGCCTTAGACAAGCTATTTAAACTTTTTATGACTCAGTTTAATCACATAGACAAGAGTGGATTTTGTTAAGGCCTCTTATAGGAATAAAATTTTACCAACTTCTTTAAAATCTTACACACAACACTGATAAGCCAATTGAAGATGGTTGATGTAATTAATAATTTAAGTAAGTTCTTTGCCCAGCCTCTTTGCTAAACTTAGTGTCTCACCGGGGAGGACAGGGTGGTTCTTTACATCTCTGGGACCTGGTGCCTGGTTCTACTGCTAGAAAAGCCTGCTGACAAATTGTTGGAAATGCTCCATGCAGGAATTCTAGTGGTTCAAAAATCTCTGTGTCTTTATACTCTCACCTTCCTGTTGCATCCTTACCAAAATAAAAAACACCAAGTTTCTCTCTTTCTGGCAAAAAACACTACTGGAAGTTTGTCCCTTCTCCTTTCTTCCTGGACAAGCTGTAAGCAGTAATCAGTTCCCTTTTCTGACATCTCCCTTTTCTTTCAAACTCTTCTCCATTTTCATTCATAACTGGGAGCTCTTTTGCCCTACTTCCACCTCTCTGCCTTTGCTATCTCAGTCAGTTTCATTTTTGCTTTCCTAATTCTGGACCTAAGATCTTATTCACATCTGCTAATTCTCCATGCTCTCCTTGAGTTATATTGTCCACTGCCAGGGATTCAATTACTCCTTGCATGCTGATAATTTTCAAAACTAAAATAATGTGCATATATATGTGTACATATATATATAATTTATATTACTCATTATTTTGTATCCTCTCCTAAATTTTACTTACAATTTTCCAAGTCTGTATAGAACCAGATAAAAAATATATGTATAGTGAAATTTAAAACCCATACCCAACCCTTAACAGCAAATTAATGAACCCCAGAAGACCAGGGAACAGGAACAAACCACTCACAGATGCAAGAACCACATGCTACTGACACAGGTGATTGAGAAAGTGGGGAAAAGCATGGTGGCAAGAGAAGGGGAGGGCGGGGGATTTAGCTCAGTGGTTCTGGCATCTGCCGTGCAAGCACCAAGTCCCGAGTTCAATCCCTGTTACCAAAAAAAAAGAACAACAAGAGAAGGGGGAAGGCGAGTCTCAAATAGGCAACAGTATTCCCTCCAAACATGTCTAGCCAATTTAAGAGCACTGCTTAAAACTCAGGAGCTTTGCTTACTCCAAAAACAGAAAAATCCAAGGGTCCATGCCCTTGCCTAGCTCTCCCATGACCTCTCAAAATTGCTGCCAACACCGTCTTTCAATTTCACCCTGCTCACCCATAGAATGAGGAGAAACTGCTTCAAGTAAAATCAAAATTGAACAGAAAAAGGAAAGAGAAGGTCAGTTAAATGTGGAGGGTAGAAAACAGAGCAAAGAAATCTCAGAAGGCAACCTACAATATTTATTTTGAGTAGTGTTATTGAGGTATAATTGACATGCTATAAACCATACATATTTAAAGTGTACAATTTGATGAGTTTTGACATGTGAAACCATCACCACACTCAAGAGGGTGAACATATCCATTACCTCACAAAGCTCCCTGGTGCCTCTTTGTGATCCCTCCCTCCTGCCCATCTGTGCTTCCCTCCAGGCAATCACTGATCTACTTTCTGTCACTACAGATTACTTTGCATTTTCCTAGAATTTTATATAAATTGAGTCATCAAGCTCGTACTCTTTTTTTCTGGCTTTTTTCCACTCAGTGTAATTATTTTGAGATTTGTCCATGCAGTTCCAAGTATATAGCATTAGTTTGTTCTTTTTAAAGGCTAAGTAATATTCTGCTGTGCCAATATGTCATAATTAACTTATCCATTCACCTGCTGAAAGGCATTTGTGTTGTTTCCAGTTTGTAGCTATTATAAATAGAACTGCTGTAAGTATTTGTATCCAAGTCTTTATATGGGCACACTCTCATGTTTCTTAAGTACCAAGAAATGGAATGGATCATAAGGCAAGTGTGTGTTTAAGTAAAATGTCAAACTGTTTTTGGAAGTTGTGCCCCTTTACATTCCCACCAGAGGTGTGTAAGAGTTCTAATCCCTCTACAGCTTTAGCTTCAATTGGTATGGTTAGTGTTTTTCATTTTAGGTATTCTAATAGTTGTGCCACAGTATCTCTCATGGTTTAAATTTGTATTTCTCTAATTATAAATGATATAGAACAGCTTTTCAAATGCTAATTTGGCTGTGATGATGTGTCTGTTTAATCTTTTGTCACTCCAAAATCAGGGTTCAGGGTGCTTGTTTTCTTAGTTTTGAATTTTTTTTTTTTTTTTGGTACTGGGGATCGAACTTGGGTCCTTGCGCTTGCACAGTAGGTGGCAAAACCACTGAGCTAAATCCCTGGCCCTTAGTTTTGAATTTTGAGTTCTTTATTCTTGTGAGTCTTTTTTGAATCAGATATTCTGCTATTTTTACCTTACACAAAAACAAATGAGCTGTGAAGGTAGAAAAGTTATGGAAGCTAATTATCCTCTGCCAAATTCAGGAAAAAATGTGTGCATAAAAATGAGCAACAGAAAAATACTGAATTCAAATTTTATGTTATTACTACAAGAAAAAGAGAATTTAGAAGCTTCTAGAACCCTGCCTAATACATAGGACAAACTTCTGTCCTAAAACTATAGATCATTGCCTTTATTATAAAATCAGAAAATAAGTTTGTTGCTGAACTCTGAGTATTTATTGTTAGATGCTTATTTCTTTGCCTTAACAATGAAGGCAGGTGTACTGCTTTTTATATATTAAGTTGCCAGTACTTCAATAAACATAAGCTATTTGAACTTTTACAATATGATAGAGAACTTAGAGGCATTTCTCAGAAAAGTGACTCAATACATGTTTAAGAAAAGTAGAGAATAGAGAGAGCATCTATCACAGGAGATTTTAGGAAAGATGTTAGGCTGAGAATGTTGGACCCCACTTAGTGGTGGTATTAGGAGCAGCACAAAATATAGTTCCTGTAGAACAGAAGAAAGATCCTAAATGGAAAGAGGCAAAACAATAATTTCTCACAATTTTACTTGATGTAGTCATGATTTTACAATTCAGGTAGAAAAAGTAAATGAGATAAAGCAAATGCTTGGCTCTGATGGTGAGAAATGGGAAGAATTCTTACTGATAAAATGTTTATGACTCAGGAAAAAAATACAAGGAAGAAAGCAGATGGAGAAATGGTAACCAAAAAGTGGTGTATGTGGGCTGGGGGGAAGGGATAGCTAGCAAGAGAACAGGGAAGAAGAAAGAAACATAAATGATTAAAACTATCTTTTAAAGGTTTTTTTCTCTCTTTTTGAAAAATTTAAAAATATTTTCAGCAAACAGTACTGCTTCTCTCCTGGTTCTGTTTTGTTCGGTCTTCCTTTCTACACTGTTGTCTGTTCTTTGTTTAATATCCTGGTTTTGCAGGGGAAATTCTGCCTAACCAGACACCAGGGGAACTGCCAGTTATGTCAATCAGCTGTCATAACTAGGGCCAGAGACCAAAAAAGAACAGCATAAGCCAAAGAGGAAGAAAAAAATTAAAAAGAGATGGAGATGGTGTGTGGGAGTCTGTTTGGGGCGGGGGTGAGAGGGAGGACAGGAGGAGCCTGCAGGGCTGGGAAAGCACTCTTTCCCCATTTCTCCTGAGTCACTTTAGCTATACTTTTTTCAGTGCTGTGGGAAATCAAGAGTAAAAGCTTGGCTTATCAGTGAGTTTACTGAGCCAGGATTTGGAAAGCTGAAGGGACATCCTGTACCAAGCTCTCAAACAGTGACCTCAATAGAATCCCCACCCTGAAGATCTAACAGCTAAATGATTTGCCTCTTTTGTGTGGTAGCCCTGTAAGATATACAGGCTGGGGCAGGCAATGGGAAAAAAATGTAGAATTAAAAAGTGACTTCAAATAAAAGACTAGACAATGTGGTGGACCTATTTCCTATGTGAAATGCAGTAGACTGAAGATTTTACAAGTCTGGCCATTTTGCTCCTGTTTGGATTAGTCCTGGGAAGGATCATTAGACCTGCATTTCTGCCAAACACAGTTAAGATTTGCCCACACTAATGCCCCCAAATAGACCTTGAATTCAGTGTTGTGTCTACTATGTGCCTTGTCTAATCCAGAATGAACCGCTCGTCATGCTCTTTCCAGACATAACATAAACCACCAGGACAACTATAATTAAAATTAGGCATACTAAATAACCTTTGGCTAGAACTATTTAGGCCCAACTGTTTGAGATCAGTGAATAAGACATCTAGGTTCATAACCTTAGCTGAGGTCTAATGCCCTCAATGACATAATTTTTTTTTTAAAAAAAGAAATGAAATTATTTCTATGCCCATGAATTCTGGATTGAGTAAGGGGTGCATTCAGGTTTGTTCTCTATATGTATATTTCATTCTAGTTACTGACTCCAATTTTGATTTATCCGTTATGGTTTTATGATATGATACTAACCTAAAGTTAAGTATGCAAAGGTTTGATGAAGAATAAGAACTATTATATATGAATTCCTGATTACATCATTTTTAACATTAGATTTCTTGTATTAAAACATAATCCAATTAGCTTAGGAAGAAATTGGATTACATGATCCTTTTATTATTGCTCATAAGTATTGGAACTACAATACATATTCTTTAGGTAATCAATTTTTAGAATCTATACATTAACACTTATGAGGGTAGAATTTCAATGGCCCTCACAAACACAAATAATAATTCTTATACCAAAGTTTTCTTTAAAGATTTTGACTTAAGTGAAATATAGATAATAAATTCAAATAGCCATATGCCTATCTTTACATCATTATTGAGGAACACTCATTTCAGCAGAGGTTGGCAGTTACACTCTTTAATGTGTCTCTAGGGCCACATCCATCATATATTTTATCTGAAATAGTTTTATCTATTTCTGGCCCAGACCACTTTTGATCCAAATAAAATCCATTTTTTTAAATTTGTGGTCTCTCATGGGAAAATTCACATCTATTTGTGATTATTAAGTTGAGAATGAGGTTTTTTTAAATAGCTACTTGCAGAGAATTCAGAATCAAGCTAGAACAGCTCAGAAGGCAATATGTTTCTTTTAATATGCAGCTCATTTTGAACAAAGTTACAGTCAATATATGCACCATAACAGGAAATGGTGTGCATGCAATAATATTTTTACAGTAAGTAACATCTTGTCATTTGTCAACACATTTGTCTTTTATATCCCCCTGCAGCTAAATTTGGTTAGAAAAAGCCTATATAAAAAGATATCTGTATATTCCTGTATTTCTAGTGCACGTCTCTAAAAGGCCAAAGCACTTGACAAGCTGACTATTTTAACTCAAAATGATACAAAAAGATAAAGAGTAGATACAGAAGAAAATACCAGATTTTCTTGTTAAACTTCAGGCTTCTCAGAAACTATACATTTATCAGCAGACCAAATCAAATACCAGTATGAAAATGAGTAATCTACGGTGATAACAGTGACAGCCATGATCCAACTCTGTTCCAAATTCTGAGGTGTATTCCTTGAGGTGAATTTACTTTTAAACAAATCATATTCACTTTCTTTGCAAATATGCAACAAGATACACAACTTACTGGAGCTATTAAAAATTCAATAGTGTCACTTAGTGTGCTGAATTCACAAAACAGACCAAAATAAAAGTGTAGGGAGTAGTGGTCAGGAGGATTATCATAGAGAATGTATGGAAGGATGAAGGAAGGGAAAAATTCTTATTCATTCATTCATCCTATCTTCTATAGTAAGGTTACACTAAAATAAGAAATAGAATTAACTAGATCCACAATTTAAATATAGGTGGAGATTTCTTGAAAAGAAAAATGCAACTGTCCAAGGTTTTAGCACTCCTCAATTAAAGCATATATGCATACAAATTTACACACACACACACACACACACACACACGTACACTATCTTCCTTAAGACAAATGTTAGAGTATTCTGGGTCTCAATAATTTTGCCATATTTCTCCAAAGCTGAAGTTTTTCCCTAAATGCCAAACATTTGACCTGTCTTGTCATTCCATAACATATACGAAAAAAAATTTTCCACAAGTCTTCCCAAAGACCAGATAAAAATGCCCTTTCACTGTTTCCTGTCACTCTCCTATTTCCTGTACACACCTACTTCTTGGACAGCTGCATTTTATACTGAGTTCATGTCCTTACTTAAAAACTATGACTTAAAAAGAGGAAAATTTTGGAGAGATGCCTTTTGTGTATTTGTAGAAAAAAAATCTTTTTTCCTTGGATTGTTAAGAAGCTGGCAAGTCAACTTCCAAGTCCATAATGGGAGAATCTAATTCACTTTTCAATTTCCTTGCTTGTTTTGGGAGTGAATATTTAAAATGCATTCTTTTCAGAAATGCATTTCCTCCATGTTAACAGGAATTAGAAAAGAAAATCTTATCTTTTCCTAGAGTCAAGTTAATAGCAGCATCTTTGATGAATGTTTGGAGTATCTGTAGATATATTTAACCTTATAATTTCTGGGATTTTTCCGTAAGGCAATATTAATAGAAGGGGCCTAAGCATTAGTATTTGAGTATTTCTCTATAGCACAGTGTCATTTCTAGTTGAACACATATACTGTAGTGGTTGTATTTCTTGAAATAAGATAAATTTGCCCCAGCAATCAATCTTACTGGATCAGACTTTTGACCTGATGTGCCTTCTGCTGACTCATGGGAGTGTGTGTGTGTGTGTGTGTGTGTGTGTGTGTGTGTGTGTGTAGAACTTGGTTTAGAGCCACTAAGTTCTCCAGCCTCCCCTAGCTTAACTGTTATCTTCATTTCACTTTGGCTGTCTCCCAGGCTTTGAAGTTTGGTATTATATTGCCCTTTCAGTATCTCCTGCAGGACCTGAAGTTCATGGTTAATGTTAACAAGGTGAACATTCTGGTAACAAGACAGTTTAGAGCAAATTCTTCCCATCCACAGAGATCAATGATGTTCACAGGACAATTCTGAAGATACAGGATCAATTTCTGCTCAGCTGCCTAATCAAAGCATAGGAACTTGTACAAATACTTGCCTACATTCTTTGACTACAACTTTTAGTTAATTTGGGAGGTTCTTCATAACTTTTCCTCATTTATTTATGGGAAAAATTCTAAAAAATAAAAAAGTGTACTTTCCTTTTTTCATAATCATTAAAAAATATTGTTGATCTTGTGATTTTATCACAAGTAGAGTAACCTAGATTATAATGTTTCATAGTAGACTGTAGAGTTGTTTTGTTTGGTTTTGTTTATTTGCAGCACTGGGAATTGAATAAAGGGCTTTGCACTGAGCTACATCTCCAAGCCCTAGACTGTAGGTTTTTTAAAATCAGAAAGTATTAGTCATATTTGTGTCTTCCGTAACTGATGAAAGAGTGCTTTATGCACAATAGATACTCAATAAATTTTTTAAATGTTATAGAGCATAACAAGTTTTTTCTAGAAGATTCTCAAAACATTTTACTAAAACAATGTTTTGGATCCAAAGCTTTAGGTGTAATAGATCAATGATAACTCCATTCCCTTTAAAAGGAAATCAGGATAAAGTATATCCAAATGATTTCAATGGGGCCATAATACAGGAACAAACCAATAAATTCTAAATGTATTATGTGGTTTTTAACTACAGGCACATATAGTTTGACTAATATCATTTTTCTGGCATGAACATATGGATATGTGGAGGAGAGATGGAATGGAAAGACACTGAGAAAGAATTAGAATAACTCATTTAGTTTTACTCTTTTCAGGAATTCAATGTGGGTTTATACTTGCCACCTATCACAAGATCTGTACCATATTACATTTTATAGGCAGAAGAGGGTTAACAAATATTCATGAACTGGAATATAGACATTGCACAAATCTTAAAATGCCAACCTAATTAGCTTGAAGAGGTGGTAAACTAATACATTAGCACTAAAGCTTATCATGTTAACATCAAAGACAGGGCACTCTGGTGAGAGGGCTTGGAAAGATAAATGGTGCAGGTGGAGAATAATGAAGTCAAGAGCACTGGGCATTGTCCAGGAACAAAAGTGATAGAACAAGTGCTAAGCTAAGGGTGGAGGTGGAAAGAAAAACAGGGGGATCCCTGGTCCAGAAGGGGTCGTGAGTGGATTCTAGGAGCCTAGATGGGAAGAGGTTATTGAAACAGAGCTTCCCCTACACAGCCTGTGCCTGAGCTCTTTGTCAGTGGTGATGATGAAGTATTCATGAGAAGACTGGCATTAAGGTATGAGAAATGAGATGTGATGCTTCAGTGTATCTGTGACCCTTTTGAAAAGACAGGAAATTAGTAATTCCTCAGAAAACATCAGTTTGCAAGAACCTAAATTTCTAAAAGTGTTATTTTCAAGGTGTTTACATGACTATTGAAAATATACATCGGCGGCCCAGTTAAAACATTCAATCTTCTCATTCTTAACCATAGTCAATCCTTTTTTTTTCTGCCCAGATTTACTTAGAAATCTGATTATAACTTCTTTTGTGAATATTTTATTTTAAATCATTATGCCATAGTATTATTAAAACATATGGTTACTTTGATGATTTTTTACAAAGTATATTAAGTCATGTAAATGTTTGCTTGCGAAAGTACAGAATAACATTATTTCAAGTCTTAAAGTGTGACTGCACTAATTCAATACACTAGCAACTAGACTCCAGTGGATACATCCTTGAATTCAACTAATATTTGAAAAACTATAAAGAATTTGATTTTAGTTAGCTGCTCTTAAACTCTATTTGAACTTGACTATACTATTCATTGTATGGATCTACAGAGTGAAAAGAAAGATAAGACAGTTCGGATTTGCTCTCAGTTCTTGGTGATGGGTTAGTTCTAGAATTCAGTAGATTGTCAGAAAAAGGAGACATGTTTTAAATGAAGTTTTAAGTGAGGTTTTGGTTTCCAGGAACAGAAAACAACTCCACTTAGGTGAATACTGGGAATTTATTGTGTAAATAGAGAGACTGGGCACCTGAGAGCAAGAGTGGAGCCTTTGAGAAAGGAAGGAAAAGTACTAGGAAAGGCAGAAAAGACAGAAAATACTCTTGCTCCAACTTTGGCTCCTGGCACACATGTCTGCTGCACACTTCCCCGAGGTAATTGTTATGCTTCTAGTTGGATGGGAAGAACAACTGAACTTGGTAATCATCCCAATCAAATTCTTGGATTCCATTTATTTATCCTGATCTAATCATTTTCTTCCCATGGAATGGGGTAAGGTGGAAGGAGAAGTAAATAATAAAGACCATCCAGTTGGGGACCTACTCCAGTGAACAGGTTCCAAGGAGAAGTAAGTCAGCTAAGTAGAGAAGATACCCAAGAGAAGTGGTTCAGACTCTTGAAATTGTATTAAAGAAGTTTATGTAACCAAGTAGGGAAAAGTGAAAGGACAAAGTAAAAGAGAAAGAAATAAATGGCAGTAGAGGTAAAAGCCATATTTTATCAACAAGGATTAGGGTCAGTCATTCTTAAACTACCGAGTGAATGTATTTCCTCTCCTTTGCCAACGTGGAAGGGAAGTGCTACGAGAATTTCAGTCCCTCCCGAAGCACTTCCTGACATCATTCCTCATTGATACCCTTAACCTCTAAACTTCTGAATTGTTTGTAACTTGTACTTCATATATATATATATATATATATATATATATATATCTTCTTAAAATTCTTCATATATATATTCATATATGTATATATATATATCCTTAAAATTCTTCATATATATATATATATCCTTAAAATTCTTCATATATATATATATATATATATATATATATATATATATATCCTTAAAATTCTTCCTGTCATGAAACAGTATATTCTCAGTCTGGATTCAGGGAGATTATATACACAAATACCTAGATCAGCAATTCATCTGAATATTGGGCTAATCAAAGGCTATATCCTTTATTCACATTTCAGTATCTGTTATGATTAGCAAAATCAAAAAATTGTGTGGCTTGAGTTCTCAGACACCTTGTGGTCCTAACATTCTCTGATTCCAAGGTCTAGAATGTAAACTCTCTCCAGTGAAAACTTTGTGAAAAGTCAGGACCAATGGGGAACTTGTGACAACTTCAGCCTGCAGGTGTTGCTGTAGTGTAAGAAGTATGAAGAGATGGTGAGGGACACATCGAACAATAGTGAGAAAAAAATGTTTTTAAGCATTCTGTTTATATCTCACATGCAGGAGCAGGTTTCCCCTGCCACACCATCTCTCTATGAAAGGACTGGGGTCGATTTCCCGAGCAGGGCAAAAAGCAGAGGGTGTGTATTCTCGCCAGCTGGACCTTGATATCTGAAAGGATGTCCTGTTTACATTTGGCACAAGAGCTCAGCAATTGCACTGCTTGAATGCCCACAGAATGGGATAAAACTCAAAATGAATTTTCACACAAGTTTAAAAAATAACACTCAGCTGACCCTGTCATCATACCACCTGGGACTGGTTTACCAAAAGCCTATATTTCAAAGGAATGCTTACTAAGAAGGGTGAGGCCATGGCATCCATGGAATGCATCTTATTAGTGGCTTGGAGGATTTTCCCTATCCTTTTTCTTTCTCTTCCCCTTCCCCTTTTTCCCCCCAAACCACCCTTTTTTCTTCATCATTTTTTGAACAAAGAGTAAAAGGAGAGGCAGAAGCTTGGCCAACAGCCAGACTCATTCCATGAAATGACCTGTGTAGGTAACTGAACATTGTACTGTGTAATATTATTGTAGCTAAGCAGTCAGTAAAGAGAAAATTAACAAACCAAGTATATTTTATGGCCAGCAAAGTTTCATTTTTTAAAAAGCTTCTTTGTTAAAGCAGTAATTTATCTTTAAGAGAAGGTATAGGAGGTGGTGGGGATTAGAGCCAGAACTGAGAAGAGAAAAAAACGAGGAACTAGAAAAACAGCTATTGGTGAGAAATCATCCTGAGAGACAGACTCTTGAACATCTGAATTTGTCTGTCCTGGTGGTTACAGAACTGTGAGAGTTGGTCTGTTTGTTACTTGCAAATCTTTGTTAAGCAAAGACATTTTCTTGTGTCAAGGGCCTCTTGTATTCCTGAAACCTCCTCTTGACTCCCTGACTGGGCTTACAGTTAGTACTAAATACTGTCATCCTTTATTATTGGATAACATTCAGTTCCACATTCATCCTGTTTCACCAATATGGTTCCAGGAGTATGATTTTTGTCTCCTCAATGAGACTGTAAGGTTTCTCACCACAAATTCCATTTTTTAGTCATTATGATGGCAACACAGAGATTCATCAGAAAAGATCAGAATAACACAGAAGTTTCTAAATTTTGGTCTCTCCCAAAGAATTTGCACCTCATTTCATGATTTCTTTGTTTATTCTTCGTTACACATGCAAAATAAGCCTTGAATACCAAGTTGTGTGTATTTGAGGATGCCAGCACCTCTCTTGCAAGCGATGGAGCTAGGATTTGCAATTGAATAGCCAAATAAATGAAGACCAGGTACTCATAACCCACCATTTATCATGGGTTTGCAAGACAACTGCATTTATTTCAATCTATGTGTGAGAGAACGTGCCTAGCAATCAGGTCAGCACTGTGAACATTGCACTGTATTTATCTTTAGTCTCTAAACATTGTGTGTAATCAAGGAAGTGAGATGGAGTAATAAAAAACCATTATAGAGTTCTGAAAGCCCTCAATTTCATATTTACATCTTGGAACCAGCTCATTCTGACTTCATAACTCCTTAATTAGAGGCACAGTCATTTTCTTTTCTGTAGGGCATTTTTTCACCCTCACAATACAAGCATACATTTGGTAACTAATACCAGCAATTAGCCTCATCTGCTATGTAAATGAGTGTAATTGCAATTAAATACTTTAGTAGGCCCAAAGGGAAAACATGCAATCATTACAAAGTAAGTCGGAGAGCATGGTTAAGGGACATTTAGAAGTGTTAGCAGAAGTGCCTTTTCCCTGTGGTGTCAGGAGTCTTTTCTATAGTGAATTATTTCACTAGGAACTGGAACTTGACTTGCATTCCTTGTTCTATTTTCCCACAGAGATAGGAGAAAACTGTCCTTTTCAGCAATTCTAGGAGTTGATTGGTTTTGGTGAAAAATCAATTCGGAGAATTTGTTTCTCTTCAGCATAGATGGAGGGTTCAAAAACAGCAACTTTTGCTGTACATGTTAGTAGACAAGTATATTGTAAAAACATATTTCAAAATATCAACATATACTCATTAGTAGATTTTAAGGTTGAGAACTGTTGAAGGAATACAGTACACATGGAAGAGAGAGATCCCCTACTATGGAGTCAAGTGGTATTGGTATCAGCCAGTAGCACATAGTGGCTTAGAGACCCTGGAACCAGGATAGGGGCTTCCAGCCCTCACTACCTGAGAGTACTGTACTTGGGAAAGTTACGTGCATATTATTTCCATTTATACATAAGGTTACCACAAGAATGAAATTTATTCATGCACATAAAACACCTAGAATACAGCCTGGCAAGGAGTAAGTACTCAATAAATGTATGTTGAAAGATCTGTTGTTCTTCCATTCCTGCATGCAAATTTTCTCCCTGGATAAAGCCAGACCTCAAAACAGTGCACCTAAATAGAATAGTTTTGGTCTGTAGTAAGTTTATTGTACTTTAGCATTATGCACTAAGACTTCTTTAAATGACACGAATCCCATGAAACTTACTATTTTAGGCATGCATCTAACCTAGAGGTGATTCATGCTGTAATGCAGGGATGTCTTAAGGATGATCTAGGATAAAAACTTGTTTGTGTCATTGGACAGTCAGTGATATGTAACACATCACTTTATTTTCTGATTTGCTAGAATTTTAAGAGACAAATTTGTAGATGGCATATCTTTAGTCATTTAGATAGGTTTCTGTTACCTTTAGGGGTAATGTCACATACTTTCATTTGTCCCTCTGTTATGGCTTGTATTTAAATGTCCCCTAAAGCCTCGTATTCATATTGGGCTTTTGGGAGGTGACTGGATAATGTATGTATGACACTGAATTAATCCACTGATAGGTTTATAGCTGGGTGTGATTTGGGGAGGTGAAGCTTCATAGGAAGAGGTGGGACACTGTGGGTATTACCTGGCAGGGTGTATCCCTCTTTATCCCTTGATGGCTCCCTGCTTTCTGTTGCCATGCCATGAGCTGCTTCTCCTCTGCCATGCCTGTCTGCTATGCCACCCTGCCTTGGAGCCAGCCAACTATGGACTGAAACCTCTATAGACTGTGAGCCAAAACAAGCCTTTCCTACGTTAACTTGTGGGTGTTGGGTATTTTGTCTATGTAACAAAACACCCTCCTTTATTTTTACAAACATCCATTTTCTTTTTTATAAAAACACTTTACTGTAGGCATCTTGTGACCGCCCCCTTCAAATATTCTTCTATAACTACGTGCCATTTAGTGAGTAACTTTACCTCTTTGAGATGCAGTTTCTTATCTTTACCCAAATGTAAAGTTTAGTCTCTGAACTTTATGGTTCCAGCTTCAAAATACTAATCCTTAATTGAAAGAAGTTTTCATTGTATTGTTGGAAATAACAGCCTGTTTAAATGAAAGGAATACTCCTTAGAATGATACATAATGTTTTTATCAGAGCCAGAGGTTGTGAAAAATCTTTCAGACCTTCTAACATTGGAATTCTGGTTTTTCTCTGATTACAAATTATTTCACATACTCCCATGGAAGTGGGCAAAGCATTCTAATGACATAGCCCATAGTTTCTCCTATATCTAAGGCAAAGGGAATAGTAGAGCTGCAAAGAATAAAGAAAATAAGGGAAGACCATAAGCCTCTTTTGCCACTTTAGATAGGAAGGAAAAACCTAGAGTTCTTATCTTCTTCTCTTGTTCACCACATTTAAGAGCTACAAGGAGAGCTTCAAAGGCTTAGCATTGTCCACTTACCGAAATATGTTATCAGAAAAAAGACTGCCAGATGTTTAGCAATCAAATGTGGTGCAGAACATAACTTTAATGGAAAACAGAAGGGCATTCTGTTTCCCTCCCACTATGCTATCTATCTGAGAGACTTTCAGGAGCCCACTTGCCTTGCCTTCTTTGAAAAGCACACTTTCTGAAGTGCTATAATTTCACCCAATTTATATAATAATAGGAATCTTTGTGTAGACTCATAAAATAAGTAACTTTGCTTCCTTGTGGATGAAGTTTCTAATGCCTGTACTTTTAGAATTAAGACCACCATAGACAGCAATTAATCAAACATAAATAGGATCATTTGGTACTAAAACTGCCCCAGAGGAGTCAAATCCTATTTTTCCTCATTATTTGTGGTCAGTTCCCTTGGGACCTCAGATTCAATACTTTATTTTAAAGATCTGGTAACTTTTTAATATTCTAAGGGGGTGGGGGCATAGGAAAAGTACTTTATTATTTACAGATGACATGATCCTTTGCATAGAAGACCCTTAAAAATCTACCAATATACTCTTGGAATTAATAATCAAATTCAGTAATGCAGCCAGATACAAAATCAACACACAAAAATTAATAGCATTCCTCTACACTAATAATGAATCTACTGAGAGAGAAATTAAGAAAAAAAATACCATTCCCAATAGCACCAAGAAAAATTAAATACTTAGGAATTAACCTATTGAGGAAGTGAAAGACCTTTATAGTGAAAACTACTGAACTCTGAAAAAAGAGATCAAAGAGGACATCAATAAATGGAAAGATATTCCCTGTTTCTTGATAGGCAGAACCAATACAGTCAAAAAGAGTATATTACCAAAACTGATATACAGTTAATGCAATCAAAATACCAACAGAATTCTTCATAGAACTGGAGAAAACAATCATAAAATTCATATAGAACTAGAAGAGACCCAGAATAGCAAAAGCAATCCTGATAACCAAAGCAAAGTGGGAGTCACCACAATCCTGGGTTTGAAGTTATATTACAATGCTACTGTAACAAAAACAACATGATACTGGCACAAAAACAGGCATTAGCATCAATGGAACAGAATAGAGGACTCAGAAACAACTCCAAGGACATTCAAATATTTGCTTTGTGACAACAGTGCCAAAACTAAACACTGGAGAAAATATAGCCTCTTTAATAAATGGTATTGGGAAAACTAGCTATCCACAAGCAGAGGATTAAATTTAGTCTGATATCTCTTACCATGTACTAAACTAAAATAAAAATTGATCAAAGAACTAAATGTTAAAATGGAAACCCTTGACCTCCTAGAAGATATAATAGGTAAAACTCCAAAGTCATAGAAGTAGGCAAGGATTTTTTTTGAACAGAATAGCAGAAACTACCAAGAATAAACAAATGGGATCATATGAAATCAAAAAGCTTCTGGACATCAGAAAGAAAAAAAAAATCCAGAATAAAAAGAAAACCTACCAAATGGAAAAATTTTTTTGCCAGCTATTCTTCAGACAGAAGACCAATACCTTGAATATCAAAAGACCTCAAGAAACTTAGACCCACAAAATAAAAGAACCAATCAAACAAATAGGCAAGTGAAATGATTAGACAATTCACAGAAGAAGCACAAATGGCCAATAAATACATGAAAAAAATGTTCAACATTTCTGGCCATTAGAGAAATGCAAATTAAAGCAATACTCATATTCCATCTTACCTCAAAATGAATGGCCACCATCAGAAATCAAATAGTAAGTGCTGACAAAGCTGAGGGGAAAAATGAATCCTTCTATATTTTTGGTGGAAATGAAAACTAGTGCAACCAGTATGGAACTCAGTATGGTGATTCCTCCAAAAACTAAAACTAGAAATTCCATTTGACCCAATTATTATCCTTTTTTCCTGAAAGAGTTAAAGACTTCATATTAGAGTGATATGTGCATACTCATTTTTAAATCAGCACAATTCATAATAGCTAAATCTTGGAAGCAGCCTGTAAGTCCATCAACAGATGAATGGACAAAGAAAATATGGTATTTACACACAATGGAGTACTACTCTTTCCTAAAGAAAGATAAACGAGTTATTTTTAAGAAAATGGTTGCACCTTGAGAACATGATAGCAAGTAAAATAAATCAGGCTCACAAGCTGAAATATTGCATGGTTTTTCTTTTATATAAGAAATCTAAATTACAAAAAAAGAGCAAAAGGGGCCGGGGATTTAGCTCAGTGGTTTCGCCCCCTGCTGCCCAAGCACAAGGACCAGAGTTCGATCCCCGGTACCAAAAAAAACAAAACAAACAAACAAAAAACCCCAGAAAAAGAGCAAAATAGAAGATAGATAATGGGCAGTGAGGAGATTGATCTTTCTCAAGTAGGAAGGGGGTGGAAGGGCTGGGGAATTAGCTCAGTGGTGCTGCCTGCCTTTCAAGCTCAAGGCCCTGAGTTCGATCCCCCATACCAAAAAAAAAAAAAAAGAGATGGACTGGAGGAGGGAGGAGAGAGAAAGGGATGAAAAAAGGAATTAAGATGTGTTATGTACATGAACCAACTCCACACACACAAGGAATGTAAATATTATGCCCTGCAAACATGGACTAATAAATAAATAAAGAGGAAAAAATGATGAAAATTTTAGCTGTTTTCCCTTCATTAATATACCTTTTAAAAAAGAAATGTAAATTTTTTTTGGCTAAATTGAAACTGAGACACTTTTAGTAGATCACTTTGACAATGAAGAAGATATTGCCCCAAACACCATAAATTATCTGAAATGACTAAGGTGTTAAGGGTCCTCATAGCTTCAGAGGACAGAAAGTGTTTAACTTTCAAAACAGCCATTTGCTTAAAATGGACTAGTTTATTTTTAAGGAGTTTGTCCCACACTCCAAATTTATTCTTTACAAACATATAGTGAAATGCATACTATCCCTGGGTATAAAATAACTCTAAAACATCTGACTGTACTGGAGCCATGGATAATTTGAAAAATTCAATTTTAGTGATTATTTTCTCTAGAAGCTAGGCGTTCTGATCCTTTCATAAAAAACAGCAAAGAGATCAAAAGAAATAAATGAAAATTCAGATGTTAAAATAAAATAATCACAAATTTGCCACTCCTTGTTTTTTTTGGTTAGAATTTAACTTTCAAGTCTAGTGTAACTAGGAAGTAAAATCTGGATATAAGTGCAGTTCATAAAATGTTTTATTGAGCAAATATTACCATATTAAGACACAGTTCCAGTGGTCTCATGTCTCATGATACTACTTTCATTACCATAGCTGTCTTGTTTTCCTGATGTTTAGTAAGCAGACAACATTAAAGGAATAGACAATGGATCCTTGATTGGCTGCTATTCAGTTCTACACAAAGTTTTCCTTTACAGACCCGTTAGCATGTGTGGTGTGTTCCTACTTGATTGACAAATAGTGTTTGGAAAGAGAAACCATTCCAAAGGTAATACAAGTATCTTAGTTTATAGTCTGACTGAGAAAGTGAGAAAGTTCTTGGACCCAGTTTCCACTCCCTGGTTCAGATAGATCACTAAGACTGTGCTGCGGTTTACTTGGTGTTTAGTGGCTTTTGAGGTTAAGGTCAACGGCCATATGACTATTTCTGCCTTTTAAAAAAAATTCTTTTACTAACAATGCTCTTTCCTTCATAGATTGCCTATAAAGGTCTTTAAGCACAAACATATTCTCTGTAAATGTATCTTTTATTTTCACTCTGAAAAAAGAGTGTCTCAAAGAGAAGTCAAGCTTTTGACCTCATCTCAATTTTTCCCAAGTTCATAGCTATGTTCCGTGTTAAACAACAGATTTTACCCTGGGTTCCAGAGGCATCACCTATTTTAATCACCCCAAGGAGGACTTGACTTTTTGGGAAATGTTTACTATAAATCTGTTACTTTTGATTTATTACTCTCAAATTCTGTATTGGCTTTTTTTTCTTATACAAAAATTGTGGCAAATTCCTGAAATAAGTATGTATTTTAGAAGGATACCAACTTATAAAGGATAAAGTGAGATTGGAAATTTGTTTCATTTTATGGAGTTATTTATTAGTAATATAATTTTAAATGATTATTTTAGGAAAAATAAATCTAGGATGGTACAAACTTGAGTTGGTAATAGGACTGATCACTGAAGAGGTGATATTTTATCTAATGAAAGAAAAATATACTTTAAGTCATCTCAACTGTATGCTCTGGGGTAAGGTAGTTTGTTTAGATCAACATTTTGTATGTCTGAAATTTTAAATTACTTAATGATTGCTGCAGGGGCAGTTCCTGTTTAGCAAGCATAGAAATCAAGACCAGTCATAGGAACCAAGACACATTCCATGAAAATTTATAAAAAATTTTTAGTGTGCAAACTATAACTTTAGGGTAACAAACACTAAATCTCATTTCTTTGTTTGCTTTTTTGGTTACAGTAACAGAAATGCTTGATTCATGGCTATAAAGAAGATTGAAATAAAACAGCCTGGAATGCGAGGCTTTGGTTAGGGACAAGGCCAATCTGAACTGCCATTTTTCAAAGGATTTCAAAAGGATTGAGTAAAGACCCATCACATCACCAGTAAAAGAAAAACGAGAACCTATTCCCCACTGAAGAGCAGGTAATATTATGTATTTGCTTCAAACTACATAGAAGCAAGTTTATTGAGTATGGAGAGGAGGTTATACTAATGGTACTGAATGGGTAGAGGCAGAATATAAAATCTTTTGTGTAATTAACAATGAAAAGGGTAAGTTTTTAATCTTGTCTAACTCAAATAATCATTATAAGGCTAAAGAAATACCTTTAAATTTGTATTTATTACATCTCTCTTGTTCTGCCCTACCTTAACAAGTCAGTAGTTGCTGTTTGAATGCCCACTGTGGACCCTGTGTTGTTACAGGAAGTCATAGAGCTGGTCTTTAAGCTCTGTGTCCCCAAGTTCTTGCCTGATGCTTATGAAAGGCTTTTGTTGCATGTGGAATATTGTAGGCATTAGTAGATTTGTTCAATGAAAGAGTGAAAAAATAATGAAATGATTTTTAAGACGAATTCCCTATCCACAAGGAGCCTATTGATTATAAAAACATTTATAGATTCACAAAATCTACTGACCTACATTGTTATATATATGTCAGTGGTTTCAATCCTCTGTTTCAAGCTACCTGAATGGGATATGGGATACTTTTTTTTCTATGTCTATAAATGTCTGTAACCCAACCTGCCTTAGAAAATGGGATCTTGCTGGGTAGTGGTGGAGGTGGTTGAGGAAAAAAGTATCAGAGCTCCTCAGGAGATCCTGGCACCCACACATATGTTAACAGAATGCTATAGCAAACAGAACATGCTGCTGGCTCTGGAATGAGACTGGGTTTGAAGCCTGGCTGTAGCCATTTCTAGTTCTGTAGAGATTATCTACCCTCAGTTTCCTTATCCATAAGATGGGAAAAATAGCTAACTATTCTTGTAGGACTGTTAAACAGATTCAAAGAGAGGATCCATGTAAAGTGCCCATTTCAGGGTTTGCACAGAGTAAGCTCTCATTAGACTTTTTTAGTGATTGCTAACCTTTAGGACCCGTGCCTTATTTCATTTTCAATAGTAGACTTAGACTAAACAACCACACTATCTTCTCTGTTGGGTAAGGCTGTCGTGCCATTTTCTCTCATCTATTCAACCACAAGATAGTCTGTTAAGCTCAGTGCTCCTAAATCCCATCCAGGACATTTGGCAAGGCTAAGATAAAAAAAGATAGTGACATTTCCATTCCCCATTGAACTTCTGTCTAGGATGAACATACACTTGTTGTTTCAGGATTCCCAGATGGGCCCAGCCTGGAAACCAGAAGTTAAAGTTATCTAAAAGTGATAAACTCAGGAACTACATGAGATACTGATGTGGATCTAATTTCAAAGGTCAACAGAGGTTCAAAGGGTGAATAAAGGATGGCCCTTTAAGGGTTGCTGGGTGATGGCCCAGCATTTTGCCCAGAGGAGAAAATTTTGCTGCGGAGACAAATACAAGTTTTTACTAAAGTTAGTGGCCAAGAGAGCAGGTAATTTTAAATTAATGGTAAACTATAATGTCAGTTCCTAAGATAAACAAAGTAAGCAGCTGTGACAGACTGAAGTTTATCAGAGTATGATAGGAAGGTCAGGCGTGACAAATGGGGAGACTGGGATGCTGAGCTGGCTCATGGCTGTTATGTAACCAACATTGCTGCTAAATTTAAACACCGTTAGCCTTCTCTGGAGGTGTGTGGGTGGAGAGGTGAAGGGACAGATTGAAAACAATGACCTTTATTTTCATAATGTACTTTAATTTTAGCCCAGGGCTGAATGAGAATGTTACGCTAGGTACAGGTTTTGGCAGTTCTGCACTTCTGTGAACTGAGCCTACCCTTAGACTCCTGAAACACCTTTGTTTTTCTGTCAAACTACTACATCCAGTGCATTTTCCTCTGGCCTCCCTGGAAGTGGAATTGTCTGGGCCTTTCCCCTTTAGAAGCAAAACATAAACATAAGGGCATTAAAATGGAAACAGGATCTTGGTTCTCACTGTTTCACCAGGCTCCTTAGCACTGACCTCTGACCCTCATTAAGATCCCATGGACCGGCTGGGCATCTGGGCTGTGCAGCTCCCTGTGGGAATTTTTTTGTTGTTATGATTGTTGTTTTCCTCCTCCTGGATTATTTTGGCTTAACCTGGGGCTATCATGTAAAATAAACCACTTTCAAGAGCTTTCCCTGACTTTGTTTGAGGACAGGGTTAGAGGATGGGATTTTACCACTGCTGCTGTCAATTCAAAAAATACCTTTTCAAGTTGTCATCTAAAATTCATGGAAAAAAGTAAAAAAAAAAAAAAAAAGCATTTCTTTCATCCTATGGCATTGAGGAGAGGTAAATTCTGATATTTGAAAACTCATAGAAATTTTGAGGATATTGAATCCTCATGACTTTTTACTCAGATGTTCTTTTTTTTTCAGTAAATCTCTGTATCAGATAACTTCTTGAATATTTTCTTGAGTTACATTGTATTACATCACACTTTCATTAAAGAAGACATCGTTCTTGATCATTCTATGGGAAAGACCTCAGAGAGATTGGCTTTTCTTTGAAGGAATTCTTTGTTCATTTTGAGCAGTTTGAGAGGCTGTAGTTCAGAAATATAACTGGAAGGCAATTTTAAACACTGTAGTAGTAGCTAACTTATGTAATCATTTAGATTTAATTAATAGAAGATTTAGAAAATTTGCAATAAAAGTAGAAGAGCAGACCTCCAGGACGAGGTAGAAAATCTTTCTCTCTTTGGTTGAATACTCCTTTGCACGTCTTGGGGCTATAGACTGCTGTTTGTCAAGGGCCAACTCTCATCATAAGTCTTTCTCATGTATAGTAGATTTTCTCATGGCTCAATTTCAGTTTATATAGAAAAGAGTAATGATTATGAAAATATTATAATCAAAGAAGGTTGACAAGTTTTGTTTTTACAAGTATTTTAAATATTGGTTCTAAGATATTAACAGAAGCAAACAATTAATCTTTGTAATATTTTTCCCTCGTGAAAAATTCAATGCAGTTATTCTCCATAGAGCACATGGAATTCTTATTTTAAAGTAGAAAAACTGAAACTCAAGAGAATGAGCTTCCCAAGGTCTTATTGCATATTACAAAACCAAAGTTCTTAGCCTTTAATACTGTATTGTATCTATGATAAAAATCAAATAACCCCTGCTCTCCCTTAGAGAATAATAAATAAATAAATAAATAGCCAAGAAACTAGGAATACATATGTGTGACTTTTCAAAATCTCTACATAAAAATCCATCCTTTTCAGGAAGCCCTATCTTATTGGATGGACATTTGTGAAACACTTAACATCTTTCTAACAGAGTTTAGTTTTGCTTTAATTTTATTTTAGTACTTATGCTTCTAAAAGGCTGATTGCTTCTCATGTCTACATTACACCAACTATAGTTATTTATTGGGCAAGTATATGGAGGAGAAGCAAGTGGAAAGTATATGCTTGTAAGATTAAACAAAGCCCTGAGAAAGACTATGACATGGGTCCTTGTTACACCAGGCCATTCTTTTTCCTTGCTTTGTGCCACTCTATGGTTAGAACCTTTGAAAAAATGAAACATGAAACATGAAAAAGCTGAAGAATACTTAGGAAAAAATATACCAAGCCAAAGGACACTCTCTAGGTGTTCACCCATGCCTAAACTATGTCAATAAGGAAGCTTTGGAAGATTATATAGTATTTCCTTTTTCTTTTCATTACCTTTTTTTGTTTCCAATTCAACAAGGCCTAACATACTGCTCCACATAGAGCAGGCAGTCAGTATAGGTCCATTGATTGTTGTGATGTGATATGAATCGTGGGCATAATTGATTACTTGGTCACACATAGGATTAGTACAGTCCTCTCTTCTGTGGGGAGATAGGATGGAGCCAGAAGGGGGATATGTCTGTGTAGCCTGTGTGTCCCAATTTAGAGAACCCCAAGTGAGAAACATGGGCTAACATGGCAAAGCTGAGTTACTTCTCTTAATAACAGCAACTTGTATATGTACAAGTTCTTAGATTTCCAGATTTTATTATCTATTATCTCATTTGTTTTGTGATTCAGTATATACTAATTCTATTTCATGGCCAAAAAAACTGCAGCTCATAGGAAGTTAGTGATCTGTCCTTATTCGCATCTCATAATCAGTTGAACCTTGAACCAAGTGTTTGCTTTTACTTTTACATGTGTCTCTCATGCTTTTTTAAATCCATCATGCTACTGTTCCCACTCCATGAAGCTAACACTGTTGTCACTCACAGTTAATTACTCTTTCTGTAATCCATCCTGCCTCGGTGATATTTATGAATACTATCAATGAAGAAAACCCCACCACTACAAATCTCCCTATGTCTTCTATCATAAAAAAATTATATGCTAGAAATAAGAGGTCTTTAAGAACTGAAAGTTTCATGAAAAAGAGTTGCATGTAGTGCAAAAATTGAACCCTCAAGGTACTGAGCTCTTATTCTTACTTCATCTGATCAGGGTCATTTTGGCTTAGATCAAGAGGAAGTTCAGAGTAAGGTTCAGAGCCAACTGACTCCCAGAGGGATGATTGGCACATCCTTCGCTTTTTCCTCAGAATTTGGAAGGATATATTTAGTAGGAACTTTCTAAGGGAACAGAAAGTCCAATAACTAAGAAATTGTCATAGAAAGATAAGGTAGTAATACAGAATAAATAGTCTTTGCCAAATATGATCTCAGAGTAATATTCAATCACAAATATTACAAAAGAACTCCAACTAAGCCACATGAAATTCTTGGTGGACCAACTCCTTTTCCTCTACTACAAACACCACTACCACTGCCATCTCATGTGCAATACTTCCTATTTTGTTTTGTTTTAAGCCCTGGTGTGATTTTTACTAGTTTAGCCTTCATAATTTCAAATCTCTTATGAAGTATAGTTGTTGTGACTCAGGTCTTTCCATTGCATCCCACTGTACTGCCCACCCCCAGCTGCACAGACTTGCTCTTCCAGATTTAGTAGGTAGAGATCATTACCATCCATAAATTTTATGTGCATTAAAGGTAGTTTTCCTCTCTTGTAATCATTATTAATATTTGATGGCCTAGGTATTATTCTTTATCGATAATTTTATAGATCATAGTTAATTTAGAAAGAAAAAAAATCAGGAGTGTAATGCAAAGTAGTGCAGCTCCACTTTAAAAGTGACCTTGTCAAAGAGATGCATTTTTACTTCAATTAAATTCAAAGTCAGTCAGTCCCAAAGGTAATGTTAGCAATTATAAGAATACTTTGCAAAAGTAGTTAAAAAACACTCAGAGAACTTTTATGTGATGCTAGTTTTTAAAGCAAGAATGACTTACTTCCAAAACTTCAATTCTTTATGAGATCATTTTGGAGTGTACTGTTACATAAAACATGAGGTCAGTAACTAAGGCTAATTAAATATTAGTAGGAGCAAAAGTCACCAAAAGGTTTTTGCATTCATCCTACCAATTCTAAAACAGTGATACAATACACCATTAATAGCCTTAGAATTGCTAATTATTTCAACATGAATAGCGTTATCAATGCTGTCAATTTAATTTAATACACCCAGGAGAATTCCTGCAGAATGCATGATTTCTCTATTATTTCTTGGTTTTCACAACTACTAAAAGCTATAAATTTCTCCTTTTCTTCAGAGTGAGAGCTAGAGAGAGAGAGAGAGAGAGAGAGGGAGAGAGAGGAGATCTTGTATAGGCCATTCTCATTTTTTGAGGAATGTTGCAGTTGTTATTTTTAAAAGAAATGGTAAGTAAAAACAAGATGGAGACTCAAAAAATGAGTGTAGCCCAGGTTTAATTCTATGAACTATTATGAAATGAAATCTTCCTAACTCCAAAAGAATTAAAATGTTCATGCCCTCTACTGATTTGTTAGCCTTCTCTCTTAGAAAACAATCTGAGTTTGAGATTGAAAGTGTCTTCTTTTTGGTTTATTTTTGGTATGGGGGATCGAACTTGGGACCTTGCGCTTGCAAGGCAGGTGACAGAACCACTGAGCTAAATCCCTGGCCCAAGTGTCTTCTTTTTTTGGAAAGAAGTTAAAATGAAACTTTAGAGGAGTGAAACTGAAAGAGATTAAATAAATGATTAGGCTTTATTTATTAAAAACTTTACTGAATTTAAAAGAGTTATTCATTTCATAAAGTACTTCATTTAGAAAGCAGTAGCAACTACAGCTTTTTCATGGAAGGGTGAGTTAAAATTTTTTTCTCCAAAACATTAACTCAGTGATAACTAATTAGAATCCACACAGGCCTTAAAATCAGGGATCTCAGTGCTGGTAAAAACTTTCAAGATAATCTAGTAATGCAAACTTCTAATGCATATGTTTCCCCTATAACAACCCTGTAAAATGATTGTCCAATCTTGCCTTTCATCTCTAGTGGCAAGAAGCTTACTAACTTTCAGAACATTCTAATTGTTTGAAAATTTTTCTTCACACCAATGTTGTCATCCCTGCATTTTCATTCATTTCTGGTTTAGTGTCCCAAATGTGGTCAGGACAGATTTCTGTTGATATATAGGAAAGCATCTTTTGACATTAGTGATAATATATGTTCAATTTATATTCAAAAAGTATCATGAATAAAAATCATGAATTCATTATTTCACAAACTCTTACTGCTTAGGATGAAGTAAAAGGGTAAAAACAAAGAGTCCATTTAAGGCTGAGTTGAGATAATCATTAGGTAATGATTAAGTACATGTGAATATGAGCATGGCTGAAGTTGGAAGGCACCCCTCCATATAATGGTGGAACTGTTCTGTCAGGAGACTGGTCAGGAAGGAATATGTAGATACAGTTAGGTGCAGAGACAAGGTAAGAGGCTTTTATAACAATGGGGAGACATAACCAAGGGCTGGACTGTGGTGAAGGCAGCAGAAAAATTGGGAGAGAAGTGTGGTAGTGGGGTGCCCCGCATCTCTGAAGACTTAGAGCTTAGTCTTACCTCTTCTCCAGTTAGTCCTTCCCTTACTTATCCAGGCCTCAGATTCCTTCATTTGTAGAATGGGAATGGTTACCCATTTGGTCACCAATACTCCTTTCAGCTTGATGATGTAACAGTCATTGTGAAGGTGTGGGTGACAAGAGAATGGAAATATGAGGAATGTGAAAAGAAAGATTCAACAATAGCGATGAGATTTAAAGAATAGGTAACTAGTTGCATTTATAGAAGTAGGAGGGTCAAGGAGTAGGATGGTTTTGAGTTAGTGGACAAAAAAATGTTGGTTTTGTTTCATTACAGTGGAGACGCCAATGACATCTTTTTGTGATGTCTAATGAATTCTAGGAAACTTAGGAAACAGTGAGACTCCATTTTCTCATCTGTGAAGTAGAAATGAGGTCGGTCATAATATGTAGATTTGGGAATATTTGGAGAAAGTAGATGAAATCATAAAAGAGAGAAGGCTATCAATAAATGAAGGGAGGAAAGAAAATCACAGAACTTCTACTTATGGAGAGGCTAGTATATACCACACATGTTATTAACATGATCTTTTCTAAACCTCATAAATATCTTGTGAATGTGTGTAATTCTCTTCACGTTACATGTTGGATAAATGGTACTCAGCAAGGTCCAAGCCTGCACAAGAATTAACAAGTAACTTAGATTTGAACCTAACTGCCTGACTTCTAAATCTATAGGACATAGATCCCATGAGGACAGGGACACATGAAATATAGACAATGAGGGGAAGAGGTGAGGACACTAAATGAGAATCCTTAGAGGGATGGAAAGAGAACTTCTGGAATCCTTGATCATGTGAAGTCAGTGCAGCCACAGTTGGACAGAAGCAAGGCAGGGGGAAATCACTCGAACTGCTGCAGAGGAGTCAAAGGGGATGAGAACTAGAAAGCAATTGCGTTATGAAAGTGGCAATTACAGTAAATATATATGAGCATTTACTACATGCCAGATAATTTTCTAGGTGACTTATGTGTATTAAGTGTTTCAGTTTTAACAACAACTACCTTACTGAATGAGCTAAACTCAGTAGGGTTCAAGACAGGAAACACTTTTATTTTCTCCTAAAACAGTTTTTCAGTTTCATTTCCTCAGTTTTCCATAACTTCCCATGGATAATATATTGGGTGATTCTCCTAATTTTTCTTGATCGCTTTTCAGATTCTATATTAGAAACTACAATTCATACACTAATATAATAGATAGCATGAGGTGACAAAAAGAATGAGAAGGATCTTGAGGTCTTGAAAATATATTAAGTGGAAAAAAAGGGTGACTATAATAACCTAGCAATTTTTAATAAAGGAGAAAGCATATATAGTCCCATTTAACCATTTATGCTTTAAATATCACTTGGAATAATCACCAAGGAAATAATAAAAGTATTTGCAGATGGGTAGGAAAGTTGTTGACTGGACTAACTATAGAGGGGTGGAAAGTTTTCACCGAATGTCTTTTCATTCTCTTTGACTTTTAATCTATGTAAGTGTTTACTATTGACCTCAGTCAACTACTGAAACAATAATGACGTGTAACAATCATTCCTAAATACAGGATACTAAGCACTGATAATCAGGCTCATAGGAAGTGATTTCTTTTAGTAACTCAGTGTCAGGCTGCAGCTGTGCAAGTTGACAGGCGTAGTCTTCAAAGGACTGAATGGGCACACACCTTCTTCTAGGTTTCTATGTTAAAATCCACCCCCAGTGTAATGGTATTAAGAAGTGAGGCCCTTGGGGGGTAATTAGTTTATGAGAGTGGAGCCTTAATGAATGAAATTAGTGCTTTTATAAAAGGAACCCCAGAGAGGTCTGTAGCCCTCTACCTACCATGAGAGGATGCAGTAAGAAGGCAGCAGTCTGCTGCATGGTAGAGGATCCTTTCCAGAACCTAGCTTTCCTGGCATACAGATCTCCCAGGCTTCCAGCCTCTAGATGTATGGTAAATACATTTCTGTTGTTTATAAGCTACCTGGTCTCTGAAATGTTATTATAATAACACAAACTAAGACGTAGCTATACTCTCTGAGCCTCATTACAGGGCCCCCAGCTAGAGTGGGAGAGACTTTGTAGGGCATGTTGTTCTCACAGTGAGCTGAAGAGCTTTCAAAGGTGACAGAAAACACTCATGCTTCTAACTAAAGGCCTGGGCTTGGAACTTTTACGTACTCATTTACAAACCCACATGCTTAAATAAGCAGGGAAACATGCTTCTCTGGGAAGAGGGGAGTGAATCATTACTGAACTATAATCTACCCCATTATTCGAAAAGTCCAGTGAGTCTAATATCAAAATTCAATCTCTTGCCCAATTCCAAACTCCCCCCCGCCTCCCCTGCTTCCCACCCTCCCTCTCTCTCTGTCTCTTCCTCCCTTCCTCCCTCTCTCCCTGCCGGCCTTCCTTCACTTTACCTACTTTCTAACTTCTAAATGTGATTTCTCTTTCTGGCTTCTCCAGAGTTTGACATTGGAAAGGACAATGACAAGAATAAATTCAAATGTAGCTGGGGTCCTATGTGTGATCCATAGAGAGATACCGGTTGTTTCATAAAATACTTTGTAGGTTCTTTTGAAATTCATGACAGGAACCTTCTCTTGGACCATTCTTTGGTGTAGATGATGCACTTTGTGAATTACAACTCCTGATGCCTGCGTCTGGTTTGCTTCTCTTGCCCTTACAGAGGCTTGCAGTGTATCACATCTGTTGGGTGAGATTTTTTTCAAGTATACTCAATACCTGCTACTGTATGCCACTCTTGGAAAATAAGTATTCATACCTACTCATGAGGCAAGTATAGCTTGCATCTATTGTAGTTCTTATCTCATTTTGTTCACAGAGGCAGCTAAAAGATAGTCACTCATTTTCAGCTTTTCCAAGTGAGAACCAAGCACCAGTTTTTACATTCCCAAGGTGTTCTGTAGTCATTTTCCCAACTTGGCTGCAGAGTGAGGAAGCACCATGTCCCTGCCTATGAATAGCTCTAACCAGTTCTTTCCAAACATATCCTTATTTCTCTCCTCCCCACCCCGAATCAAGTCTTTTATTACAGAGGGTGCAGATGAATGGTAAGCTAAGCGGATGAATGACACCCAGGCATAGGAATTCCAGAAATGGCTCTCTGCTGTGACACAAAATTTATTTCATAAGATAAGTGATTTAAGTCAGAATATAGTTCAATGCTATTTTTCTAAATAAGAGAAAACCAAGGCTCTTATACTTTTTGTAACTTATCCTTTTCAATATGATCACGGCAAAGCTCAGCCTGGAATTTGTGACTCTTGGATCATAGAACAGTGTTCTTTTTTCCACTGTACCAAAGCCGGAAGTCTTTTCTTATGTTTAAATAATTCTTTTTTTGATTTAGGTCCTTCCTTCTTGTCCTGGCCTTGGTAAGGAGCAGGCAAGGAGAACAGCTGGTCACCATTTTTAAATTGTGAGCATTATAAATAAAAAGCCTTCCAGTCCTTCACCAAGAGTTGGGATTTCTTTCAGAATCTTGAACCTCAGGGATTCATTTAAGTCCATTCAAACTACAAAATGGTTTGGTTCTGAAGATCTTCTTCTGAAAGACCCCAATAAAGATTTCTCCTAGTGGTCCATTCTTCCATGACCAACTCCATAGGGCTGTGTGTGTGGTGGTGATGGGATATGCAAAGTCAGCTGGACTTGGAACTTATTATTCCTAGAGGAAGGTATATTTCACACTTGATACTTGAATTCCAAATCCTGGTCTCTGTAGGAGTTGCATTACTTAAGTAAAATAATATTCTTAACTCTGAGTATAGAATTTTTAAGTAAGAACATGTATCTTCCTTTTTTTTCTAATTTTGGAAATTTAAGATGTATTCAGTAATTAACCTTTGAGAATGTGACTCCTCCCACTTCACTATCTGTCATCCTGTCTTTCCTCCTTTTTGTCATACACTTTTTGCCTATAAGGATGGAATCTTGTCCTTTATTACGTTTTTCATGCTTCTCAATGTTATTGCCCCTTCTATGCCTGTCTTTAAGGCATGCAAATGTACATGTGCATACCCAACATTTGCACAGGTAACACAGATAAAAGACACAATCTTCTGTCTTCTGGAAAATTACAACTTTCCTCAGGCACTCCTTGTGTCTCATTTCATATTCCTGCCTTAAAAATATTAAGAGGAGCCCTGAATCGTGATCTTGCATTATGCCTCAGAGCAGGTCTTCTTAAAAGTACAATTATTTCTCCAGAGGAAATGAGAGAGCTATTTAAAACAAGCAATCAATCCATTTAGAACTCACCACAATCTGAAGAACATTTCTTACAGTGATGAATAGAAGGAAAAGAGGCAAAGAATTTTTTTTTAATAAAAGGAATTAAAAGGAGAGTTTGGACCCAGCATTCACTGAGTCCAAACATAGAAATTCAATTCAATTTATCACACAAAGAAAAGATTAATCACTTGGAGAAATCTTGAAATCAGTGTCCTGGCTTCAAAGTTATTAAATGAGAATCATTTTTAATTACCACTATCTGTTCTCAGTATTAAACTTTTCTACATGATTTGATTGTCTTGCTGTGGTATGAATCAACTTAAATTCTCTTTTCTTTTTATCCCCAAACCAAGTACATAACTACCCACTGACATATTTTGAGAGAGAATTATTCCTTCCTTTGAGAAGGCAGTACTTCACAGGTGCTGTTTTGCATGGGTGTATATATATCATCTGACTATTGCTTTTATTTTTTATTATGTTTTTATATCCTATAAACAAAAGTAAGAATCATCTTCTATAAATATAATTCAAGGAATGTCATTTCCACATAAAATCTACACACTATACCTTCTAGTTACTTCTTAAGCCAAATCTAAACTCAGTTTCTATTCATGTTTCAGTGTAATTTATTCTCTCTCTCTCTCTCTGTCTCTGTCTCCTTTCAGCTACTTGACGTTTGTTTCTCTTATCAGCATCATCTCAATAAGTTTGGGAAAACTGCATGCTGCATATAGTATTTATTGGATGTCAATCAAGGTGCCTTTCCTCCCTCTGGCCCTGGTTCAACCCTCTAGAATTTGACATATAGAGAGTAAACAAAACACAAAACCAAGCACCCAAACACCTGAAAATGGCAGGAGCTCATTTATCCAGGAGGAAACTGTCCCCTCTGTCCCTGCTGCCTAGACTCCCAATGTTGCTTTTACTTATTCTTGCTGAAACTATTCCTTTAATTCAGTTTAGCTTTTTTATATTGTTGTGAACTAATCAATGCATTTGTTTTCTGTTTAAATGAAAGATATTTTTGGTTTTACAACCAAACACTTCTCATTGACACATCATGAAGCTGTCCTTAAATATTCTTTCATCCAGTTGGTTTTTCCACTTCTGGTCAAGAACAGGCCAGGGTCTTTAGGGGATATAAATTTGATCTTTGGTCATCCTAAAATTCCTTCTTTCCTCTTGGTAACAAACATATCCTCTTCACCCTTTGTAACACTTTTTCGAATTCAAACTTTTTCATGAGGAGCGCATTACCCGTTAATATTCCCCCAGAATGTGCACAGCACTTAAATGCTATTTGCCAGATCCCAAAACTGGCTCCCCTGACAGAGATCTCCTGGCTTTTGCATCGCAATAAGCAGCCAAGTGTTGTATAGAGAATTGAGCCATGGTGCGTCCAAAGACTACTCACTGGTTAGACTGATAGTGAATCATTGTTATCAAATGTAAGCTATTCACAGGAAAACCATTAAGAGTCCCCTCGTGCTCAGTGTAGGACACAGAGTGCAGCAGGGACAAGGGCAAATCTAGGCAGATGTTTAGTGCACAAAGCTTATCTTTTGGTCCATACCAGAAGAATAGGGCTAGAGAATGATTCTAAAATCTCAGTGACATGAAAGAAAGATTATTTCTTATTCATGCTTCATATGTAACATGGGTTAGTAGGGATTGTCCATGTTTCACAACCTCTCAAAGACTCACATTTGTGGAGGCATCCTGTTGATAAAAATTACTTCTGCTTATATTTCACTGGGCAACAAATAACATGGCCACACTATCTTTAAATTGGACAGTGAAATAAAATGCTTCCACAGGCCTAGAAAAGACATACTTTGTTGATGAATACCACTCGTGGTTACTGTAGATGCCTTACTCTCCAGCTGTATGCTTCTTTCACCATGGCCAGCATTCTTCACTTATAACTTTCCACTTTCACGCACTTTGTCTAAGTCTCATACTTGATGGAAACATTGAATTGATAGAAGCCTCTGTAGTTTGCATAGCATTCCCACATGAACTATCTCCTCTTACCCTCACAGCCACCCAGGGACACAGGAAGGGCAGAGAGTGTTCACTCTTTTTATATAAATAACTTAGCTGGAGCATAAGGAAACAAAGTACCAGACCTTAATTCACAGTGATAGAGCTGCAACCAAAAGATGACATCTTTCTACACTAAACACTTTGTCGTGTGTGTGTGTTCTACACTAACATGGCAAATAAGGCACATTGCCCTTATCAATTTTATTATCTTAGAGGTCCCCAAGAAGATAGAAATTCCTGGCAGAACCGAAGAAATGAAACCATAATGGCAATCAGGGCAGCCCCTCTAGCATATTGACAAGTAAAGGGAGGCCTCATCTCCATCCTTTTATACACCACAGAGGTGGATGCCTGGTTTTCTACTTAGTTCTATGAGTAGCTTGAGGCAGGGAAGCTGGAGTATGTGAAAGTGTCTCATTGCCAGTGGGTTGAAGAGCTGGGAGAGAATCACATAGATAAGAACTTACTTAAGGAAAACAAAGAATCTCATGTTGCTAGAAAGAAATGAGTAATTAATCGAACACCTATGCCTGGCAACAGTCTCTACTTTTGTACCAAATAATAGCAAAACATGCATTTTTTTAACATCTACTTTCCAAGTTAGGAAATTGGCCTGGTAGAGGTCAGTTTAATTGCTGAGTCATGATGAACTAGTTTATTGCAAAAATCACAGTAATTCTCTGTCTAGGAATTTCTTGTTTCAGACAGGTGTCAATATATCTCAATTTTTGGATTTGAACATATAGTCACTGTCACTTGGGGATAGGAGAGCAGTGTGGTTGTGAACTAGGACCTGGCTTCCTTATGCCATTCAGTTCTCTTGTCAACTTCTCGAAGGCATGAATTGTATTACAGGAACACACTGTGAATAGTTCAGAAATTTCAAGGTGACAGGAGGAGAATGTTTGAAATACACTTGAAAGCTCCACAAAGAAACCTATAAGAGATGAAAAAAGTGAAATCATCTAGCAACATTTACCACTGAATATCAATTGCTGCCAATCACTAATAAACTTTTTCAATAACTCAGGCTCATGTTCAACATTTCCTGAGGATGAACCATCCATCTCGTGAGCGTGCAGCACACCTGCAGGTAGGACTCTTCTGGCATTTGCCTACAGGAAGGTTATTATTAAGAGGCAGTACAAATTAGGACAGCTCCCCTAGCAGCAGCAATTAACCTTCAGGAACATGGCTGGCATAGGTATATTTTAGGACTGCAGAAACCATTAACCTTCTCATTATTTACAGGATTGAGTAATAGGAGGAAAAACCGAGATTTCCTTCTTCTTGGTCCTTCCCCTGTGCCATTGGCTTCTGTCTCCTCCATTCAATGGCTGTCTTGGAGATGTGTGGGGATCCCTACTCACACTGCAAACATCATGTGGGATGGTGGCATTCATATCTTGGTGCCAGTCTGTGAAGTCTCAAGGCAGGCAGCCATATGAAGCCCCAAGCAGTCTTTTCTACTTGAGATCTCTATGCAGGTCTTGTCTAAGAGAACTTTGTGCTCATCCTGGCACCTAGCCTGGTTTCATGTGGTACAGGTGCTCCTGATGCCTGTCATACATACAGCACCCCAAAGATACCTGTGAATGCCCATCCATCTCTTTGCTGTCCATCTCCCCCTGATTCTCTGGGAAGGAAGGAAGCCTGGTCACTCTGCAGGAGAGAGCAAACAGCAAGTCAGCTCATCCGTCATTGATTCTGTCAGGAGCAAGCTGTGGATGAATGTGCAGAGACTGACACAGCCTCTGTGAACATGATGCCTGATAGCTAGGGATTGCTGACCGGGAAGGAAATATCCACGTTATTTAAAAATGTTAAAGTTCAAGAAATACTATCTTATTTTAAAAATATTTGCTAAGCTGATGACTCCTAGCTGAAATAACTTACATTTGGATCCTGATAAACAAGAGAAAATCTTTTGGTCTTAATTTCATTTTCTATTAATGATGTTTTATTCTAGAAAAACAACAGTGAAGACAAAAGGAAAAACATGAGCAACAACTCACAAAACTCATGTCAAGTGTCATTAATATATATTTAATTAAGAGAGAAAGAAAAAATCCAAAGTGTTCAATTTTATTAAAGAACAAAATGATATCATTATAGTTTTAAAATAATACCTAGGTTATTAGGGAACAACATGAAAATCTAATCTGGGCACATGTTTGAGATTGTGACACGAAGACACCTATGAAGAAATTCTAAGGAAACAACTGATTAGGATTTGATGTGGCTTCTGGCGAAGTGAGGCGATGTCAGGGTTGCCCCAGCCTCTGAGGAAGCCTCTTTAATTTAAATGTGCATGCTGAGATGCAGCTGTGCCGATGAATGCATATTTATTGGACCTGGATAGGAGGCAAATGTGTAACTAATTAAACTAGCCTGGTGTTAGCTACTCTGGCCAACATCCCTTTGGAAAAAATATCATTGTTTAGCATGTATTTTGGAAGCAAAAACTTACCACTTGAATTGTTTTGCAAATAGTATTTGTGAAAGAACACTAAGCTAATTTTGTTCTGATTAGAAATAGTAAGGTTTAAGAGATGTCCTTAATTTGGACATGACTTTATGAAAGTTTACTATATGAAGAACTGTGATCAGGTATCTTTGCTCTCCAGTTGGGACTTTTCTCTTCCCACTTAATGAGATTAAGAGCATACATTATCCAGTGAAAGTATAAAAGGGGTTATTAGTTTATTTAGTCCACCTGTTCCTTTCACAGCCCAGGCAGTGGACCACACAGAAGTACCCAGAATAGGAACTAAGAAAGCTTCTCTGTTAACCAAGGGAGTGTCCTTCCATTACATTACCATTAATTAGTGAATAAAGAACTTTATGAAGCTAATCTTAAACATATATGGAACTTTTAACAAAGAAAGTTCTAGAAATTTGTTTCTCTGCAAAACCTGGACAGATTGTAAGTGGCCTCGGTTTAAAAAATAAGCAAATACAAGGGACTGGATAGCATCAGAATGCTGAATTCTCTTATCTCCTACAATTTCTAAAGTGTAATTGTTCAGCCTTGGCATTTATTCCATCCCTACTATGCACATTTTTTATTTTCATTATATACTAAATATCATCGATAGAGCTAGGTTAGTGTAAAATGGGGGAAGGACAGTGGTTCTGGCTCAAAAAACCCCTAAACTATTTGTTGCCAAGGTTCTGAGCAATCAAGTAATAATGAGTCAGTTTATAGAATGCTGAAAGAACACCTTTAATACTGATAAAATTCAAAGAATATATTTCAGATTATATTGAAATGGGCTAACAGTACTGACTCCAATAATCCAAAGGGTTTACTCAGTAGTCAAAGGCAACAGCGACTTCTGCCTGGTAGATCTGTGACACTAGGACCAAGGGAAGGCAGCCTCCCCCACTCCTCACCATGTGCAAGAGGAACAGGACCACATCAAACTGTCTTTTCTTTTTTTGGTACCGGGGATGGAACTCAGGACCTTGCACTTGTGAGGCAGGCAGCGGCACACTGAGCTAAATCCCTGGCCCCAAACTTTCTAATCTATTAAGTAATTCTATCTGCTCCTTGGGGCTTCTGCTCTGCTAGCACCATAAAAAGGCTCTGCAGGCTGAGGGTACTATCTGCCTCTGGGTGAGGGTGGCAAGAGGGGAGGGACAAAGCCTTGGAGAAATAATAGACAGTAGAAGAAAGAAGAACTAACATAGACTTGCTGATATTAAAATAAACATTTTGGAGCCTTGACAAATAAACTGTAAACTAGCTAAGAAGAGAGTGTGTGAAAAGATTTTCTTCTTTTCTTGCAAGAGCCAAGCCTAGAACATCCAACTCTCCACAAACATTTATTGAATACCAGTGTTTCGTAGACAGTTCTAGGCACTGGGAATATTGCAATGAATAATATCGATTGATAAAGTTCTACCTTTGCTGAGTTGGGGCAGAGTTGAAATCCACAGGATCACTATGCCACCTGTTTTGGTGAGGTAAAGCAGAATGGAATATTGGACCCCAATTTCAATTCAATAGTGAAAGTCGAAGTGAATCAAGGTTAACAATCAAGTTGCAATGGGTCATACATCAACATACAAGCTATTGACTCCAGATTTGAACACCTGCAAAAAAGAACAGCTACCAGGTGAAAAAGACTTGATAATGGAGTGTAGAAAGGCCAGAATCACTGCCAAAGACCTGGTAACATCCCTAACCCTGTTCTCATACACCTAGATACATTTTTGAGAAAAGAAGTCATAGATGGCACAACCTGCATGTGTCTGAGTTCCCAAAAAAGGAATATGTGAATCAATCCTCATGAACAGAAACTATCTGGGAACTGAATGTTTAAACTAAAAGGAAGCTTTTACTGGAAAGACTAAAATATTTTTGTTTAAGTTTACTTCCTTTTCCTTGATATCTCTTAGCAGGGAGATCATGAAGGCAAACAGGACGTCTGTGGAGAATAGGAGCTATATCTCCTCTGCCAGACTGTGGTGTGGGTAGTTTCATCACCAGGACACATGATGCTATGGACATAATTTCACTGCTGTGGACTGAATGTTTGTGCTCTCCCTCCTCTGTTTATATGTTGGAATCGTAATCATCATTGTGATGGAATTAGGAGAAAGGTTCTTTAGGAGGTTATCAGGTCATGGGGTAGAGCCCTGTGAATGGGATTATTGCCCTTATATGAAGTGACAGTGATGGGAGCAATGCTACATAACTCTAGGGAAAAATCATTTGAGTAGGCCTAGTTCTCCTGCCTACAGGGCAGCTAGGACATTCCAGACATAATTGCATTTTGGCCTCCAGTCACAACTGAGACCTCAGTGATCCCTGGATGCTGTCATGTTCCAGGACAAGACCACACCTGTGGGAGAGGCCAGGGAGGAACCAAATCTTCATCTGCATAGTTCCTCATTGTTCTCAGATTTCCACTGCCCCCCCAGTCTTTTTACACCTTGTCTATCCCAAGGTAAAGTACTGAACTCTGCATTTTCACTTGTTACATCTGTTTTCCCATGTACTGAATAAAAAGTGCTGCAAGCTAGGGGGTTTTTGTCTTTGCCACCCAGAGCAGCACTGATCAGACCCAAAGCTCAGCTTCTTCTCATTTGTCTACCTTTCCTGTAATTCACCATGTGCTGCTGTGCCTTGCAGGAGACTAGGATTTACTGCAGAGGCTCTGGTAACGTCCCCTTCCCCTGTTCCCTACATGACAGGAGAGAGTTTACTTCCTCTCTCTGCTCTCCACTATGTGAGGGCAAAAGGAGAAGATAGCTATCTGTAAATCATGAAGAAAAGTCTTTACCAAGAACCTAATTAGGCCAGCACCTTGATCTTGAACTTCCAATCTTCAGAACTGAAAGGAAACTTTTTGTTCAATCCACTCACTGTGTGGAATTTTATTATGGTAACCCATGTAGATTAAGACAGTCATATAATTAGCAAAGTTGCTTGGATGAGTCATGAAAGACTCTCATTCTTAGATGCATTTTAGACAAAATAGAGCCTTTTCCCTTCATTTTTTGAAGTTTGTGGTCTTTAGTAAACTACATTTACCAGACTAGGGATTTGTCAATGACCCTCATTGTATACTGTACACCAACAGGCCCAGAAACAATAGTATAGAAATGGTCCTTGTTCATAGGACTCTGTTGTTTAAGATACTGAAGTTTCAGTTCCCTTCTGAGGAAGTGAAGTGGTTCCACAATGGAAGAGAAGTGAATTTTCTGGGTTCACAGTGGCACTAGATGATGGGTTTCTCATGGGGTTGTTTGTTTTATTTGGTCCAGTGGATCTTTTTCATCTTTCTGCATTGTCTTCACTTCTCTTCCTCCCTGTTCTGACTGAGTTCCACCCAGATTTTTTCACTCAAACTGCTTTTCCAAATGTCAGCGCAGACCTCCAAATCCCAAGTCCAGTGGCCCTTTAAACATGCCATCCATCATCTTCACCCTGCATTCCTTTTTTAGAAGCTCTCACAGCTGAGAATCAGCGTCTTCAAGATTCTGAGAATATAGGTAGGGTTTGTTCTTTTTATCTTTTTAAAACTTCCGTGTTACTCTTTTTGATGGGCTGAATTATTTTCCTCCAAATTTCTTACTTTGCAGCCTTAAGTTACTCTACTCAGCATGGGACTGACTTTATTTGGAGATAGAATCTTTAAAGAGGCAATTAAATTAAAATGAAATTGATAAGATGGCCCCTAATGCAACTTTTCTATGTCCTTATAAGAAGAGAAAATTAGAACACAGGCATGTACAGAAGGAAGACCATGTAAAGACATGGGCAGAATATAGCCATTTACAAGCCGAAGAACAAGCCCTCCGAAGAAACCACACCTTGACACCTTGATCTCAGACTGGTAGCCTTCAAAGCTGTGAGAAAATAAATTTTTGTTGTCATCTGCCCTGCTTATAGTATTTACGTCCTACTAAGTTTATAGTATTTCGTTCTACTCAGTTAATATAGCTTTCCACATTTTGTCCTCACTGGTCATCTAAATGTTGACATTTCTCAAAATTCTGTCCCCACCCCAGTCTTAATGGTTAGCTTTGCTAGTCTCATGTATCTCCACATGTCTGATGATTATCTCCATGAAAATGATCCTCAACTACAAAAACCACTATTTCTGTGGGTTAAAAATTGACTATTGGAAATTTCATGTGGTTTAACTTAATATGCTTTGATTCTAAATGTTTTCAGAAGCTCCAAACTTCCTTTTAACACATATCTACAAAATTATACCCAAGGAACCTCTCAAATAACATGTTCAGAATCGAACTTATTAGCTTCTAGATAAAACTCTAGACCTCTAGCCTTGCATTGGTTTCATTCCTGGCCTCTCTCTCTCCCCCAAGGTTACTACTGTATAATGTTGCCAGCCTTCTGCACCTACTTTCATAGTACACAGTGTTTTGGGGAAAGTATTGAGGATCTTTTGAACATTTTGCAATTTAAAATGCAGTTCCTCAAACTGCAACACTCTTATTACCTTGAAGCTTGTTAGAAATGAGACTCTCAATCAACATCTGAACTTATCAGAATAATCAGAATCTTGTTTTAAAAAATATCCCTAGGTGATTCTCATACAAATAAAATTTGAGAAATATTGCCTTAGCATATGGCAGTGGCCATGGAATTCTTTTAACTTTTCAGAAAGATTATAACAATTTATTTTTCACACTGGCAAAAAGACAGTAAAAGAAGACTCACTTTGCCACAATCTTAATAGCATAGAATATCATCCTTAAATTTAAAATGCATTGGAGGTCCTGAGTCACGCGGAAGACGCCGAATCAGCCCGCTGCAGACAGGCAGGTCTGTGCATGCCCTACCAAGGTCCTGAGTCTCGCGGAAGACACCGAATCACCCAGCTGCAGACAGGCAGCCACCTGATTCCACACTACAAAGACGCAGAGGACACCAGACCACCAGACCAAGGTACTGAGTTCCACTGTTCCCGGCCCAGAGGTAGAGTCTTCTGAGCCGTCGTTCCACTGCTCCTGGTCCAGAGGAAGGGTCTTCCCAGTCACCATCCCTCCTGCTCCTCCCAGCCTAGAAGAAAGGGCTTTTGGGCCACCTTCTGTCCTGCTGCTCTTGGCCCAGAGGAAGGGGCTTCTGAGCCACCATCCCACTGTGCCTGGTCCAGAGGAAGGGGTTTCCCAGCCACCATCCCTCCGGCTGCTCCCAGCCCACAGGAAAGGGCTTTTGGGTCACCATCCCTACCGCTGCTCGCAGCCCCTGTCCCACCTCACCCAGCTCAGAGGAGGTAATCTGTGCAGGCACTAACAGCCCCCCACCCCAGTCGAAATGAGAAAACACGTGCATAAGTCTCAAAACCAGACTTCTAGATCACCTACAGCAACCCCAAAGGGAAATGAGATGGAACACTCTGATACTCAACCACCTGGACCCACTGAACTGGCAACAAAAGGGGATCTGGAAAAAATGAAATCAGAAATAATTTCTCAGATAACAGGAGAAATTGTGCCCTTAGTGCAAGACATGATTAATACATCTAGAGAGGAGCTGAGGAACATGATGGAATCCCAACATAAGAAACAAATGGAATCCATAAAACAGATGCAAATAGATTTCCAGGACATGAAAAACTCCATTGAAAGTCTACACAGCACAATGAGCCAATGTGAGGACAGAATTTCAGATATAGAAGATAAGATTGCAATTAGTGACCAGGAAAAGAAAAATTGCTTCAAAATTATAAGGGAACATGAGAAATCAATCCAGCAGCTGCTAGATGATGCAAAAAAGAATAACATAAGACTGATTGGGCTCAATGAAGAAATAGGAGAGAGTGGAGATGACATAAAAAACTTCTTCACAGAAATAATGGCAGAAAACTTCCCAAGCAGGGGAAAAGAGCTTGACATACAGATAAGTGAGGCATATAGGACTCCAAATAACCTTGATTAAAAAAAATCTACACATAGGCATATCATTGTTAAGATTCCAGAAACACAACAGAAGAACAAAGTTCTCCAAGCAGTGAGAGAAAAGAAACAAAATCACATACAAAGGAAAGCCCATCAGAATCATAGCAGACTTCATAACACAAACCATCAAGGCAAGAAGACCTTGGAGTGACATATTCCAAGGCCTAAAAGAAAACAGCCTCCAACCCAGATTGATGTACCCTGCAAAACTATCTTTCAAAATGGATGGAGAAATAAGATACTTTCATGACAAAGAGCACCTTAGGAACTTCATGGAATACCAAACCAGCACTCCAAAGAATTTTACACAATATCCTAGGAACAGACATTGAGGATCACAACCCCAGGAAGCAAAGCAGAATGAACCCATCTGGCATGACAAGAAATTAAATGTAAAGGGGGAGAACCCAACAAAAAGAAAAAGTCATGGCAATGACAAGTCAGTACGTTTCAGTTATAACCATCAATGTTAATGGTCTCAATTCACCAATCAAAACAAATAGACTGGCAGAATGGGTCAAGAAGCAAAATCCAAGCATATGCTGCATACAAGAAACACACTTAATTCAAAAGGAAACTCATAGACTGAAAGTTAAAGGGTGGAAAACAATACTGCATGCAGCAGGAATCTGAAAAAAAGCAGGAATAGCTATCCTCTTGGCAGATTAAGTAGATTTCAAACCAACACTGATTAAGAGAGACGAAGAAGGACATTACATCCTTGTAAAGGGAAGAATCCAAGAGGAAGAGATGACAATCATAAATATCTATGCACCAAACACTAGTGCACCCAGCTATATAAAACAAACACTAACGGACATGAAAAGTCATATATGCACTAATACAATTGTAGTGGGGGACCTCAACACCCCACTGTCACAAATAGATAGATCAACTAGACTACAAATAAGTAATGAAATACTAGAACTCAATTGAACTCTTGAACAAATGAATTTAACAGATGTTTACAGAGTCTTCCACCCCACAAAATCAGAATACACATTCTTCTCAGCTGCACATGGCTCATTCTCCAAAATAGACCACATACTCACACATAGAACATGTTTAAGTAAGTGCAAAGGAATTGAAGTTGTTCTCTGTATATTATCAGACCATAGTGTGATGAAATTGGAGATCCATAGCAAAAGAAACACAAAAAATTTCATAAACATGTGGAAATTGAACAACACACTTCTGAATAACTAATGGGTCACAGAGGAAATTAAAGAAGAAATCAGACAGTTCCTTCAATTAAATGACAATGACAATACAACATATTAGAATCTATGGGACACAATGAAAGCTGTCTTACAAGGGAAATTCATAGCAGTGAATACGCATATTAGGAAAACAGAATGATCCCAATTAAACAACCTGATGCTGAACCTCAAGCTCCTAGAAAAAGAAGAGCATGACAAACCCAAAGCTTGTACAAGAGAGGAAATTGTAAAGATCAGAGCAGAAATCAATGCAATGGAGACTAAGAGAACAATACAAAAAATCAATGAAGCCAAGAGTTGGTTCTTTGAAAGAATCAACAAAATTGACAAACCTTTAGCCAACCTTGTCAGAAAAAGGAAAGAAAAGGCCCAAATCCATGCAATTAGGAATGAAAAGGGTGAAATGACAACAGACCCAGCAGAAATCCAGAGGATCATCAATACCTACTTCCAGAACCTATATGCCAATAAGATGGACAACACAGAAGAAATGGACAGATTCCTAGATACATATGAATTACCAAAGTTGAACAAAGAAGACCTAAAAGTTCTGAACAACCCAATATCAACCAATGAACTTGAAAATGTAATTAAAAACTTATCAACTAAGAAAAGTCCGGGCCCTGATGGCTTCAGTGCTAAATTCTACAAGACATTTAGAGAGGAACTGCTGCCACTACTGTTGAAACTCTTCAATGAAATTGAAAGGGAAGCAATACTCCCAAATTCATTCCTGGAAGCAAGCATCACCTTGATCCCCAAAGCAGAGAAAGACCCAACTGAAAAAGAGAACTATAGGCCAATCTCACTAATGAACATAGATGCAAAAATCCTTAATAAGATACTGGCAAACAGAATGCAGAAGATCATCAAGAAGACCATACACCCTGATCAAGTGGGATTCATCCAAGGGATGCAGGGATGGTTCAATATATGAAAATCAATTAATGTAATACACTGTATCAATAGAGCCAAGGACAAAACCCATATGATTATCTCCATAGACACAGAAAAAGCATTTGACAAAATCCAACATCCATTTATGATAAAAACCCTACAAAAACTGGAAGAGATGGTCTCTACCTCAAACTGATAAAATCCATCTTTGAAAAACCAACAGCCAATATCATACTAAATGGTCAAAAACTGAAATCCTTCACACTAAAATCAGGAACAAGACAAGGATGTCCACTATCACCACTCTTGTTCAATATAGTTCTGGAAACATTAGCCACAGCAATTAGACAAGAGAAAGAAATAAAAGGAATAAAGATAGGAAATGAAGAAGTCAAATTGTCATTATTTGCAGATGACATGATACTCTATAGAGAAGACCCCAAGAACTCCACCAAAAGTCTTCTAGACTTAATAACCAAATTCAGTCAAGTAGCTGGTTACAAGGTCAACACACAAAAATCAATAGCTTTCCTCTACGCCAATGACAGACTCACTGAGAGAGAAATAGGGCAAATAATTCCTTTCACAATAGTATCCAAAAAACTGAAATACCTAGGAATCATCCTAACGAAAGAAATCAAAGACCTCTTCTCTGAAAACTATGGCACTCTGAAAAAGAGATTGAAGATGATATCAGAAAATGGACAGACATCCCCTGCTCTGGGGTGGGAAGGATTGATATAGTGAAAATGGCCATACTTCCAAAACTGCTATATAGATTTAATGCAATTCCAATTGAGATCCCAGCAGCATACTTCATAGACCTCGAGAAAACAATCCAAAAATTCATTTGCAGCAAGAAGAGACCCAGAATAGCAAAAGCAATTCTAGGTAACAGAGACATGGCAGGGGGTATCACAATCCCCAACCTGCAACTATACTACAAAGCTACTGTGATAAAAAAACATCATGGTTCTGGCAAAGAAACAGACCTGAGGACCAGTGGAACAGATTAGAAGATGCACAAACAATGCCAGACACACTCAGCCATCTCATCTTTGACAAAGGAGCCAAACACCCTCACTGGAGGAAAGATAGCCTCTTTAATAAATGGTGCTGGAAAAATTGGGCTTCAACTTGCCAAAGATTAAAACTAGACCTGTATCTCTCACCATGCACTAAACTAAAATCAAAATGGATGAAAGATATAAATATTAAAGTAGAAACTCTTAACCAGTTGGAACAGAGGTTAGGTAGAACCCTTGAAGACATTGGTGTAGGAAAAGATTTTATGAACAAAACCTCAGTTGCCTGTGAACTAGCACAAACAATCAACAAATGGGATCTCTTCTCATTAAAAGGCTTCTGCACAGCAAGAGAAACCACCAGCAGTGTGAAGAGACAACCCGCAATGTGGGAAAAAATCTTCACCTGCTCTTCCTCAGACAAAGGTCTACTATCTTGAATCTATAAAGAGCTTAAAAAGATCAGACCTCCCAAATTTAAAGACCCAATCCAAAAATGGGCATCTGAAATGAACAGACATTTCTCAGACAAAGAAGTAGAAATAGCAAATAAATACATGAAAAAATGCTCAACATCACTGGTCATTCGAGAGATGCAAATGAAAACAATGCTGAGATTCCACTTCACTCCAGAAAGAATGGCTGCTATCATGAAATCAACCAATAACCAATGCTGGCGGGGCTGTGGGGAAAGAGGAACCCTGCTCCACTGCTGGTGGGAGTGCAGACTGGTGCAAGCACTGTGGAAATCAGTATGGAGATACCTCAAAGAGCTAGGACTGGAAGTCCCATTTGACCCCACTATTCCACTGCTGGGGATCTTCCCCAAAGAATTAAAAGAATCATACCACAGTGATATATGTGCACCCATGTTCATAGCAGCGCAGTTTGTAATAACTAAAACTTGGAAACAGCCCAAATGCCCATCAACTGGAGACTGGATAAAGAAAATGTGGTTTTTTTATAAAATGGAGTACTACTCAGCCATAAAAAATGAGAAATTAGAGACATTTATTCCTAATTGGATGCACATTGAGGCGATACTCTTAAGTGAAATAAATAGGACACACATGTATAAATACAGAATAGTTTCTCTGGTGTGAGAAATTGAAAGTGTAAATAAGGACTAAATGTATAATAGGTAATGTGAAATAGGAAGAAAAGGGTCAAAGGGGAAGGAAGTGGGAGGGCTAGGGGAAAGGATAGAGGGAATGGGATTAATATGAGAAAATGGAAAAATGGGAACAAAATCTTTGTAAATAGGGAGGAATGGAGGGGTTGAAGGGAGGGCTGGGCAAGGGTGAAAAATAAGAACCAAGAGAGACCATGTAAAGGTGCAAATTTCCAATGATGAATGTCATTATGTTGTATACCTAAAATGTACCACTGATTAGAATGAATAATCGATAATGTAAAATAGGAAGAAAAGGTCCAAAGGGGTAGGGGTAGTGGGAGGGGCAGGGGAAAGGAAAGAAAGGAAAGGAAAAATGCTGAGAAATGGAAAAAATGGAAATAAAGTCTTTGTAAATAGGGAAGGGTGGAGGGCGTGAAGGGAGGGCTAGAAATGGGGAAAAAATAAGAACCAAGATGCATTATGTAAAGGTACAATTCCCAATGAGAAATGTAATTGTGTTGTATACCTACAATGTACCAATAAAAGAATTTAATACAAAAAAAAAATTTAAAATGCATTTTGATGGGTGAAAAATCATATTTTCATAATGTTGATATTTATCTCTTTGACTACTGGTGGATTCTTGTTTATAACTTTGGTAATTGTTTTTAATTATTTGAACTCTTTTCTAAAGTTCATCACTATTCTTTTCTTTGTTATTGCAATGTGGGTAATTCCTAGGACCTTTTAAATGAATCTACAAAGAAGGATTCTCTGTATTCCTGACAGCCATGCTTTTACAACATGTAGGCTTTGCAGAATAAATTGCTTTCTTCCTAAATGATTAGAGCCAGCTACACAAGTCACAAGTCTTTGCTTAATTTATGAGCACAATTTGAAAACATTTAACGGATAATACTGATGTTTCAGGGAGTGTTTTAGTGCCTGTTACACAGTAAGAACTCAGGGGCTGGTATTGGACTGAGTTGCAGAGCACCAAAAAATTATAATAAAAGAATGGCCCCACCCAGCAGCTTCCTCTCCAAGCCTGAAGTACACATACAGCAATAAGCACAGAGCTTCCGGGGAGCCAAGATGAATACAGAGACACTGATCACTAGGAAATCATGCCCCTGTTTATCATTCGGAATCATTAGCCTGCTGGTTGTGGAGATCTGGGCAACCTGGGAGGTGGCTTGACAAGGTTACTTAGGTCAGAGCAGGATAACAGGCAGCAGAAGAAAGAGCTATATGCTATTTCAAAAAATAAATAAACAGCCCTGATCATTCTTCTACAGTTGGCAGCTTCACTTTGCAGTTGAGTAAGCTGAACTGTCTTCCTTGTTTCTTTTTGTTTATGAGGATTGCTAAGTCCTTGCTGGTTGATGGTGTAATTTGCTTAGCCAGACAAGCAGGTACTCTACACAATAAGTTCTTCTAAATAAGAAGAGTGATTAATCAAGGAAAATCAAACTGAGCCCTAGTACCACTCCTTCCTGGCTGGTCCCAGACTCCCAGCTTGTTTATTTAGTGTCACCCATAGTCTGTCATGGCTGACCTAAAACTATCAGGCACAGCCACTATGGCAGCCAAGCATAAACAAAAACCTGAACTGAAGGTGCAGAGGGACTGCCAGTCCACAGATAAGATCTATTGCTGTAATAGCCCTTGATTATGAAGACCAAAGGAGAAAAAACACCAAATATACAGACACTTTTCTGTTTATTTATACATGAAGAAGGAGAGGGAAGCAAATCATTTACAAAGAGGAGGAGGGAAAAGGAATAAGGTTTCATTACATGTCAGTGTTTCTCAGTTTATAAAACAAGATTCTGTGATAGCAGGGGGTTGCTTCTGGTTTCCTTTGTTTGTGTATTGACATTTTGCAATGCTTAAAAAAATTGCATGCTGGGGCCAGAGATAGCATAAAAAAGAAGAATTGAGGTGGGAAAACCTACGTTACCCAGGGAAAGAATGTTTTTCTCTTCTGTATTACTATTCCAACTGAGCTATAGGCTAAGGTAAAAACTGAGCATGCTGTCTGATGATCTTTCATATAAAAAAACCTTTTATGAGATTATTCTTCTCAGATGAACAGGCTCATTTAATGACACAAATTACATCATGTGTGTTATTGTGCAAGGAGAGAGAGTCTTTGGTGTATCCTCACTTCTCTGTTGGCCATGGTATTCTCCCTGAGGTAGAATCCTCTTACATTTTCCATCAGATTATTTGATTATATAAAGTTTAGGAGTTATTTGGAAAGAAAGTTAGCTGCAGATGCTTCCTATCAGAATGTGACAGATACAGACATCAGCTTCAGAGTCAATCTGGTCATTGCCTCAATACGGAACATGGAAAGATTACTTTCATCCTAAAAGAGACTCACAAGTTCTAGAGAACAATGGAAATGGATATCTTCATTGTTTGTAGGTGCTATGCTGCTGTCACTCATGTTCAAGGAGCCAAATTTATCCATTTAATGGAGAAGTGTGCTTGTCCTACTAGCAGTCCAATTTATAAAATGTGTAAGAGGAAGGGCAAGATGCTTCCAACAGTATACCTGCATTGAGAAATAGTGCTTTATTGTTCTCTGTTGATCAATTACTAGGACAAATGGCTGTAAGAAGTTATGCCCAATCTATATTTTAGTAGCCCATGCAGTATTGCATTTCACTCAAAGTATAAAGAAGAGTAAAGCATGTTATCACATTCCAATGCTTTATCACTTTCCAATGCTCAAAAGGGAAATTACTGGTGAGGTAGTTAACACTAAATGCATCCATTTTGGTATACTGACATTGCCTGGGATGACAGATAAATATCAACAAAGTGCATTTGTACTCTGAGGAATTGGGAATTCATTCTCTGAGACACTAGCGAAAAGAGGAGGCTCTGGCTAGGGAAGGCACAGAATGGGGACTGGTGTTATCAAGACACCATACTAAAAGGGCGACATGTCCTACCAGCCACTGTGAAAAGCCCAACTGTGTTCACTTGCATCACTGGCACAAAGTACATGTCTTTTCACCCTTGAATGGTTTGTGATAAAGAAATACATTTGGGAAAGAGTGGCATTAGCACTAACACAAAGTACACAAATAGTCATATAAAAGTCATGGCTACTGGGGCTATGCTCAATAATCAGCAAAATTTAGATACGTATTTCAGTTTATTTTCTGCAAGCTTTTCTGAAGTCACATATCTACATTAGCAGTCACATATTGACATTAGCAGTCACCCAATAATTTAGTATCCATTGTCTTGAAGATGCTTCTAATTACAATACTGTCTTTGCTGTCTGTTTGAAGCCTAACATAAAAGCATTCTTTTGCTCTGGATTTCTTCTTTTTCTGTTCCATATGGCTCTGACTTTGCCCTGGAGGTGTTGCTTGTGCACGGTAGATATTTGGTATGTACCATGGTAGATAGGGTAGGTGTTTTGGTGCATTGCTCTGGAGGCATTGTTTGTGAATGTATTTGTGATAAGATGCTTCTAGAAACAGATTATTAATTATATTCAACTCATTTTTAGAATGGCACATGGTGGATAGAATGAAGTGATTTATTAAATGCATGGGTTATGTTTTATCTAATTTTCTGTGTTTGTAAATTTTCTTCTCCTATAATTCTAAGGTGATATATGATTCAAATACCATAAAATTCACTCCTGAGATATATATTTCAGTGGTTTGAAGGATAGTAACAAAGTTTCATAACCATCAATATTGGGTATTTCCAGAATCTATTTATCATCACCCCAAAACTCTGCATTCATTAGCAGTCAATCTCCATTTTCCCTTCTTCTCAGCCTCTGGAAAGCACTAATCTATTTGCTGTCTCTATGAGTTTGCTTGTCCCAGACAACTCATGCACATGGAATCATCTTGTTGGTGGCCTTTGTATCTGGGTTATTCCATTTAGGATGATATTTTCAAAGTTTATGCATGCTGTAGAATGTTGTCAGTGTCTTATTCTTTTTAGAACTGAATAATATTCCCTATATGGATACACCACATTTTACTTATCAGATAACGGACATTTGGGTTTTTCCAATGTTTGGCTATTGTGAATAACAGGGCTGTAAACATTACCATATAAACTTGTGTATGAAAACCTGTTTTTACTTTTTAAAGTATATGCCTACAAGTGTAATCATGTGGTAATTCTATGCTTAATTTCTTAAGGAATTTTGAGACTACATTCTAAAACAACTAAAGTAGGTTTTTATAACTTGATAATTTATAATTCACATTAAACAACTTTCCATTTCTGTCAATCCATCTGTGCTTTTTTATAATTTGACTCTTCTACATTAAATATTCTTTGACAAAAGGTCCATTTTTATATGGGATGATTAGGTTTAATTTAGTTTAATTTATATACCAATTCCTATATTCATGAAACTTTTTTTTCTGATTTGACATTTTACCATACTATTACATATATTAATATATATATAATATATGGAAACTATCTCAACATTTTATTAGTCATGGTTCTTTTTACTCTTTCTTGTAATTTTTGTTTAAATAACACCTTATTTATTGAAATGAAATGTCAGTTTTGGAAAAGATTACCAGAGCCCATATCCTTGCTGTGAAATATTCTTTTTCATCTAAACAGATTGATAAAAATCAAATATATTTTAATTTACAGTGGGAACAGAAGCCTTTAAAATAAGATAGAACATATTATAACTAAAAGCAAGCAGTTATTAACCTTGACAGAATAACAAATTAATCACTGCTAATTTTTCTCTGGTCATTATACAAATAATTAACTATTGTTTAAAGTATTTAAATTGTTTAAATTATTAGATTAAATTATATTATGTGGCTCGTAAATACCTGGAGGCCAAATATGTTTTAAAACATCTGATCATGTTCAAAAATTTTTCAGAAATGAGCACAATACTGTATATACTGGTGATAAATCCTATTGTTTATGTTTCTAGTAAAGGAGAAATGATTTCTTATTTGTATCTTCTGATTGTCTAATCATTTTTTTTAATAATTTAAGAATGATCTGGGAGTCAGGGAAGAATGAACTAGATTGTCAACTAAATTTAGGAAGTTGACTCTCTGTTAGCTCTGTACTTAGGATCCATTTGCCTAGCTCCCCAAATCTACACTGAGTTTAGATGCTCTCTTTCTTTATATTGCTTAATGATGAAAATGGGATTAAAAACCCGTAAGAAATTGAATGAAGAGAAAACATCTTCTGGGAGAGACTACCAAGTACATTTTAGAAAATATTAAGTTTCAAAAACATCAATATCTAGACATTTCAAAAGGTAAATAATATTAGACAGGAAGTCAACAAGCACCATTATGGTCCGTGGTCAGATTAGAGACATCTCCTCCAGCGAGGACCTTCTGGCACCAGGAAAACCAACACAGATTCTGCTAAGATGTTTGAAATTGTTATTAATGTACAAGAGTGTCTCATACAAAAGATCTACTAGTGTGTTGGGGACCACATATCGAACTCAGGTAGAAAGTTACTTTCAGGTCTAAAAGGCTGCATTGTTATGTGGAGGACTGAAATGCTTTTGTGGAAGAGCAAATCAATTTGTATGTAGCAGATTAACAATGTAAACCTTCATAGTAATCTTAGGACAGATAACAAAGCCTTCCTGGGAAAAGCTTGCAAATTTTCAGTAATTAATAATTGATTTCAAATTTAAAAGAATGTTCATTGCCCTGCTTGTGTGCTATTGAGATTTATAATAATAATGTCATTACTTTTATTTCAGAGATGTAGTCTCTGGATATCTGCATTGGAAAATTCTTTGTTTTTATGATGGGTCACAGCAGCAAGTAACACAAAACAATACTAGTAAGCTTAAGTAGGCAGAGACAATTCATTATAAAAACACAAAGATACAATGGAATCCAGTAGTGGGAAGGAACTTGGCTTTAGAAAGGCTTTGAAGTAAAGAACTAGAAAGTTATTTTTTGCTTTCTCCTTAAAGACTGGTTTCTTCTGCATGACAATTAGACATTTCTTTCCTATATTTCTAAGCCTCTGTCTCACAGGACCCCCAAGAGAGTACCTATCAGTTCAACATCCAGTTTCCAAGAAAAGGGACTGTGGCTGAAATTGAAGCAGGTAGACATTCCTGATCTAAGCAACCATGGCCAAGAGGATGAGGTTGTAAATAAAATGGCTTTGATGTGCTCTCATCATTGATGGGGTGGCAGTGGGTACAAGGTGCCTGGCAATATAATATAATATAATATGTTGTATGTGATATGGACAGAAACTGATCTAAGTGTTGTTAACTAGAACTAATTTCAAGTAAATCACATAGAATGAGAACACGAGCAGAGCAGAAAACTAGTCCCAAACAAGTCAAGACCCCAACAAGCATCATTACCTTCAGTGCTCAGGTTAGAGACATCTCCAGTAGAGACCTGTGGCACCAGGGGAACCAATACTGACTCTGTTTAGATGTTTGAAACTGTTATTCATTTAAAAGATCTACTTTAAGTAGTTATATTGTACCATTGTCCCTGAAAGCCTTGTATGTGCTTATTATAAAAAGAAAGCAAATATTGACTTATGTGTATTTTGTTTTTTCAAAGTAGAAATCAAAGGATGCATTCTTAAGGGAGAACATGGTAGATATTGTTTACCAATGTTTTGAATACATAGTCCAACCAGGGGGAAAAATCAATTGCTTTTTTTAGTTGTCTTTATTAAAAGTCTTGTGAGGTCTTCAACAAAGAGCTGTCGGTTCAACAAATTTCAGAGCCAAATAACTATTTATTCAAGGGCAATGTATAAAAGTGCAATTGAAAACAGCGATTGGGAGGCTGTTGAAATGTCTGGTAAAGAACTTAGAGTGGATGTTATCTTTTCCCCATACTCTTGAGGAATAAAACTCACGTAAGCTCTGCTCTTAACATATAAACTGTAGACATATTCAGTATTCTATTAATACTCAAATAAAAAAGTCATAATGTGAGTTAACTATTTTCCAGGAAAATTGTGCCTTAAAATTTTTATGTTGATCAAAAACAAAGACAAGCTCTAGTTTTTTTCCCTTTGTCTATTTTTCCCTGATTGTAATATACATAGCTAAATTCCATTTTAAACATGTAATTCTCTCTTTGTAAAAGGAAAACCAAACACATATGACTTTGCAACAAAGATGTAGTAAGAAGTTGTTGTTGAAAAGGAGTATTTAGCGTTTATTACAGAAGTGAGAGGTTGTAAAGAAGGGAGTGAAGAAGGGAGTGGTAATCTGGTGAGCAGGAAATTAGGAAATATCTTCATGGAGGGAGGTACATTTAAAATTGTAAGGTGGAAAAAATCACAGAGTCAAGAAATATGATCAAAGTCAATGAGTGGGGAAGGGTTAGTGTAAACAATCCAAGCCAATAGTACATGGCAAAGATACACTACTAGTACCTATACATATTGGTAAATTGGTAGTAGCAGTATTTGCCTGGACATTGGACTATCAAAAATAGAATACAGATTACTATAGATTTGCATAGAGCTATAGGATCTTAAAAATGACTCTTCAAGAGGAAGCTATACAGAGCAATCTTCATAATGAATGAGAAAAAGCACAGTTATTCAGAAAATTTTTTCCAAGAGTAAAACTGTCTAGCTGACAGTTACAAATACATGGTAAAAAAGAAAAAGTTAGAATATATGAAAAGCATTAAGAATTAAAGTACATAAATTTTTTGTTAAAAAATTCTTGCAAGAGTAGAAGAGAAGTTTTAACGGTTTTTCTTCCTGTATAATTTACCATAGACAGTGAGGGGTTTTTTTTCCCCCTATGTATTGGCATATTATCATACTCTTTTTTTAAGTTTTGATCAGCTTCCAGCATTTTATCCTCCGAGCTCACAATGTCACAAAATATCTCTGAGAGCTTCTGCAATGTGAAGTTGTTTGCTGGCATCACTACCTCTGGGACATCCTCATCCTTTTTGTCAAAACCACTTCCCTCATTTATAGCAATAAGTTCACCTTCACAAAGTTCCTCTGGTCACATAAAATGTGGCTGTGTGCCATGGACTAAGTGTTTTTGTTCCCCCTAAATTCATATGCTGAAATCCCAGTGGTCAATGTGATGGTATTAGGAAGTGAGACCTCTGGAGGTGACTAGGCTCTGAAAGTGGAGCTCTTATGAATGAGATTAGTGCCCTAATAAAAGAGACTTCAGAGAGCTGTCTCACCTTTCCACCCTGCGAGGATATAATGTATTGTGGTATATTTTCATTTTCTTTTTATTTCCCTGATTACTAATTGGGATGACCACATTTTCATATGATAATTTTCTATTTGATATCCTCTCACGAGAGGTTTTTCAGAGTCTCTCCCCCATTTTTCTGCTGTTTCCTTTTTTAATATAGGAATTGTTTATATATTGGGAATGAGCCCTTTATTGGATAGCTATATTGTGAATATTTTGTCCAATTCTTTGTCTTGCCTTTTTACTTTCAATGATATTTTGATGAAAATAAGTCTCTACTTTTCCTGTCTTCCTAGTCAATTGTTTCCTTTATTGTAGTGCTTTTCCTGTCTTATTTAAGAAAATTTTGCCTGACTCCAAGTTCATGAAGATATTTTCTATGCTATCTTCTAGAAGCTTAATTGTTTTGTCTTTCATATTTAAATCTAAAATCTACTTTGCATTGTGTATGGTATGAAGTATGGAGAACAGATTAGTTTTCTTTCTGTGTGGATCCACACCTGTCCTCAAAAGCCACCATTTTCCAGAACACATTGCAAGACGACTGCTGTCACTATATAGGTGTCCAGACACACATGTATCTATTTCTGGTGTCTCTTTTCTACTGGTGTTTCTGGTTATGTTTGTGTTATCAACACTGTGTCAGATATTATAGCTTTATAATAAATTTATACATAAGTCATATAAATCCTTCATTTTTAAGATTATCTTGGATATTTTTGACATCTTATAGGTCCATATATATTTTAGAATAGTTTGTTAATTTCTACACATATATACTCCATGAACCCTCCAAACAATAGCAACAACAGAAGCAACAGTTATCCTCATATTATTTCTATGGACTCTGTAGATCAATTTGAGAAGAATTAAAATCTTCAAAATACCTAGTCATCCAATCCACAACTGTTATGTACTATTGTATTCTTCCATTGTTAAGGTCTTAGATATGTTTTGTACTTTTCTATATAGAAGACTTGAAGATATTTTGTTATATTTATTCTCTATCATTAAATGTTTTTGATACTAGTGTAGTTAATATTTTGTAAATTTTATTTTAAATTATTTTTGTCAATATATAATTAATTTTTGTATATTGCCCTAGCACCTAGTGAACTTATCAAAAATTTAATTCTAAGAGTGTAGATATAAGTCATTTAATGACAGTCATTTCTTCTGTGATTAAAGAGCTTTGTTTCTTCCACTCAATTTCTTATAAACATTTTGCTTTTTTCCCTAATACATCAACCAGGATCTCCAAAATAGTGTTGAGTAGAAATGGGGATTGCAGAGATGATTGTCTTGTGCCAGTGATTGTGCCATAGGAAACACATGAACTGTACACATCATTCACACATGCAGATCCCCCACCTTATTTAGGCCTCTCCAAAATAAGGAGGGATTCTGTGATCCTCTTTGCTCCCTTAAGGCACGTAGGTGCACAGGATGCACTCAGAGTAGGTTGATGAAATTTGCTGTAGTAGATTGTCTTCTTATGTATCATGGAATCAGTATATAAAAAAGTGATGGCTCAGTCTATTGACTGGTAAAAGAGAGAACAAAAGCGGGGGGTGGGGGTGGGAGGGAGAGAGAACAGTGACTGTTGTTACCATTACATCCTGAAAGGAAAGCATTAGGATTGCTACCCATGTGAGTGGTAGAGCTGTTCCTTTGAGAGTGGTGCCCAAGAACCATCTGGTTGAGTGATGTGTACAGAATAGCTAATGTCTCCACTGTCTTCAGGCAGCAGAGACTTCCATACCTTTAGCCTGGATCTATTTCTGCATAATCTGGCTGGTTTGCATTTGCTTACTTTAGAGAGTTTAGATAATTTCTGACCTTTTGAATGTTGCCCAGAGGCAAAACTACAATGGCCAGAGGGAAAAGGCAGTTACAAAAGGGTCATGTTATAAAGGGTCTTAAAACTAGGTGGAGCTCCTTGGACTGTATTGGGTATGCAGTGGAGGGCCACTGGAGGCTTTTAATAGATGAATGAAATGATCAAAGTTATATTTTAGAAAAATCAGTCTCACAGTAGTGTAAAAGCTGGTTTGAAAGGAGAGAGGTCTATTAAAATATTTTCAAAGGCAGCCTACAATTAAGAAGGCCTGAACCATGGTTGCAGGGATGGGTGAGAAAAGAGGGACAGATAAAAGTGATAGGTCTCCCACCACCTCAGCAGCTAATATGTATAGTAGCTGCGCGCTTCCTATGGTGCCTTACCCCCTCCCTTGTGACGTCACGCCAAGATGGTTGCTCCCACCAAAGAACAAACCCTTCTTCCCAGCATGCCCCTATTCCCACCTAGAAAGTAACCTAATACTCGCTCACCTCCTACCACCTAGTGATGTCACCGGCTCCTCCATTCCCTAGTCACTACCTCACTCAACCCCGCCTCAGCCTCTACAAACCCCACCCCAGTCTCTATAAAAGACTCTCCCGGCCGCAGCCATATTGCTTTTGTCTCTCCTTTGTTCAGAGACAGCCCGGCAGATCTGTTCCCTAATAAAGGCTTGTTGTGGCCTGGTCTGGTCTTGGTTTTCGGCCCTTTTATCTAACAAAAAGATGCAAGGACTCAAACCCTAGCCCAGTCCCTTCCCATAGTAGGTTCTCATTATCTGATGATGTATCAGGTAAATTCAGAAAAATAGATCAATAGTGAAAAATAGTTTCCAATAGTGAAGGAATGCTTATTAGATTATCCCATCACTATTCTCCATCCTAAGAAACCATATGCAAGTGAGGTGTTCCTGGCAACTTTACAGGACAAAGTTCCTGCCTTGAGTACATCTGTATCCAGTACAGACTGTGCAAGGCCTTTTTATTTTCATTTCCTAGTATAAGGTTCTTGACACTTTCTCCCCAGCTCCCCCTGCCTTAGCTCCTCCCATTCATTATTCAGAGTTTGCCTGAAGCATCAATAATTAGAGAAGGAAATCCTGGAATTAGATACAACAAGAGCCCCAAATTATGAAACTAAAAAGTGGTTGGTTATAGCTAAGTTTTCTGTTGCAGGATGCACTTCATTGCACTTTAGGTAAAAAGTCACGCTGAGCTGCTCTTTTAGAACTTTAGCTCTTACCTGCTGTCATTCCTCTCAGCCAAATTCTAATGACTCCGTAAAGAATAAAACAGGTGCAACTGAAAGCACCCAGTGGGGATTCCAATACTCTGACTTCCTCAGAAATCTTGCTGTCAAAGGAAAATCCTAAAGAAATGGATCCCAGGGCAAGTTAAGGTGAATGTGTGGCCTACCAATCTGCTCAGAGCGAGGGAATTGAGGGGAAACTTTCACTGAGAACAGGCTTGTGTGGAACAGATGCCAGGCATTTGGAAGACTCATAAGGTCTGCATGACATTGCATGAAGTGACATTATCTGGCTGGAGAGTTTTAGTAATGAAAATGTAAATGTTGCTACTGCAGAAACCCTGGAGACTTTACAGAACCAGCAGTTGTGAGTCCTTATATGAGCCAGGCCCCTAGACCTCAGGCTGTTAAAAGGCATGTTAAATTGGAGGAGAGTAAGGGGAAAATGTGATTTGAGAGCACTTGGTAATATCATGGCATTGGGAAGGCATATAGATGTTCAGTAAACACTGTTGGTCGTCACAGTGACAAGACAGGCTGTCAAGCCTGGCCTCAGAGCTACTTCTACATATAAAGTCCCTGCTGTTTCTACGGGTTGTCAAGAGCATATTTTTGGTTAAAATATTTCTATACATTTAGAAATATTTTAGACTTGTAGGTGAGGATTTATAATTCCCTTAACTTTCCAAATTATTTTCAGTCATTCAATTCTATTTTAAAGTGCCTTGAGATCTCTCTTATCTAGTCACCATCTTTGAATTTTCTGAGCTCTGTGGCAGTATGATATAGATAAGAAAAAGCCTTTGAAATTAACCATTAGAATTTATACTTGACACCTTATTTACAAAGTTTGCCTGAAGTTTTAACCTGACCTGATTTTGGATGAGAATAACTAACAATCCACATAAATGGCATAAATGGTAAATCGCTAATACTGTCATCATTTCATGTACAAGGAAAGAAGGACTTAATATATTTAAAAGTTTGCCTGAAATAATTTCCTCATGGAATGAGATATCTCTGATCTTCTGACTCCAAACCCTTGCTATTACATTATGAGGGTTTACTACTTACCCTTTTTTCATTGCTTTGGAAAATTTTAAGTTTATTTTGTCTCCAATAGGATTTGCTTTCCTCCTTTTGATGGGATTTTATGCTTCTTTAGGACAGAAGCAATGTTTTATATTCTTTAACTCTTTTACAGAAAATGGTATCTTGTTTCTTAGGGTTCAGCCAAAGTTTCTAGTTGACTATATTGTCTCTTCTAATTTCTTTCTCAACTTCCTTCTTTTTAGTCAATCAATATTCATTTATTGGGCTATTGTCACATTCTTTTTTTTTTTTTTAACCATAAATCTGTTAAATTTTGAGACTGTTAGTTTGAAAGTGGTCTAAGGACACAAAGGATTTTCTTCCCAGGGTTTTGAAAATTATACGTACACTTAACATAAATGTATATGTATCCTTGCCAACCAGTTTGTATTTCTGGTTGTGGTCCTTTAATATAGCACAGTAAAAAAGGGACAGAAATAAGAGGAGGAAAACCACATAAACTGCTTATTGATGGATTTTTCATAGAAAAAACACCTGAGGTTGCTAGAATCATATTTTGTCTATGTCCAATTTTCTTTTGCATCCGGAAACTGATCTTCAGGCAGTGGAACAGTATTTGGTTGCTTTGTGACTAAACTCCATGGCTTGCTTACTCCTAGTGTGTAGTCAAATGAAGAGTATGGGATGTCTTTATACCTACTTTGACTAGCTCTGTGGCCGTTCTTTCCCTCATTGGCTCATTAGCAAAATGGAAATAGTACTAATAGCTCATAGGATTGTATCATAGCTCACTTTAAAAAAAATACTGTAGTGTTAAACATTAACAAAGCTACATGACCACACTAATGACATTAAGGGAGGCAGATAAATAGCACTTGATAGGCTCACACACCTCTGTACTTCAGCCTCTGGAACTCATTTCTACTGAGTTTTATTCCTTCATTCTGTTTACATATAGCATGGATTGATATGCTTACATTTTTTACATGTAGTTTAGTAAAATGAGAAAAAAGATTTATTGATTGTATTATCATTTTATAATTTGCACTTGTCATCACTATTCTTTATACAGTATTTGGAGTTTACAAATAGCCTATAAAAATCGTGCTCCAAGCTGAAAGTCAAAAGATGGGGTCTCAATCAGTTTTGAAGCATGAATGTAGAAATTTTCCAATATACTAGAGATCCATGTTTGATATTAATAGTGTCTAAATTACAGTAAAGCCTACTTTGAAATAGCTTGCTTTAATACTAACTGGTGATAGCAACATCTCTTCAAATATATTTCACTGGGTAGATTATATCACCTCTGCTGGGGTGTGGGGGGCTTTCTGTCAGGCTGGCTTTTATTCAGTTATGCAGGTATATTGCCATTTTCAGCTTTATTATATGATTAAATGGTTTCACTATAGATAAATATATATTTATCTGAGGTGGGGAGTAAGAGCCTTTTTTGGACAGGATTCATTTTTAGTAATTATGTCTCTTTTTTAGATGAGTTTAAGGACACTAGCTAGATGTCCTAGAAAGTTCTATGTGCTATTTGAAAAATGAGTCCATTTAGTATTGTTAGAAATTATTTTTTATATTGTTTGGTTAAGGATAAAAATTAAATTTAGCATTAGTGAGACACTTTTTGGAGGATCTCCCAATGGTTCAAAATATCACTGTCAAGGGAGTTGCTCTTTTGTTTGTCCATTTTACAGAAAAGAAGACCGAAAGGAGTTCTTTAAATGTCAATGTTCATAATTGGGTACGAAAACCTGGTATGTATATGCTTACCTATGTAATGTTTTCTTAATTTATAAGCTGTCTTGTTCATTTCAAAAATTCCGGATATACCTGGAGGAGTTAAATAATTTCCACTCTCTCCAGAGAAAGGAAGTTGCATTTTGAAGATTTGGCTTCTTTCACCTTGTAGAAAGCAAATAAACTACATGTTTTTGAATGCTGGGGTCCCTGATGACAGTCCTGCTCCTATGGGATACTGAGTCCTCTGGGGAGAAAAAATAAGGTAGAATGAAGGTTCTTCTGGATGAAATTAAAGAATAGAGGAAGTAGAAATAAAGGGAGGGAGCTGGAGAAGAAATGGGGGGAGTGGGGGTAGAAGATTTGGACATGGGTCTTTCATCTTTGAATCTTATTTATTAGATAGCTTTGGGTTAAAAAGTGCTATGGCTACTGGCCCAAGAGAGGAACTACTATGAGGTTAAACACTCAATTGCCCAGGGGCTATACAAACTAGAGAACCAGAACATGTTTCAACACAGAGGCCAAAGGAGGATCCATCCTACTAGCATATTTTTCAGTCACCACAGGAAGAGAATCAAAACCAGTTGGGGAACCTGTGCAGGGCATGTCTTTGGGCCCTTGAAGGATATGCCTACTTGTGACAGACACAAGGGATTTGAAATCTGTAAGAGGACAAATGGACCCAGTAGGCAGAAGGAGATAAGCTCTTTTCCTTTACTTTATAGTTGGACTCTGGCACTTCAAACCATCCTCAGTTGGGGTGAGCAGGATGACATGCTTATTCCTAGTCACATTTAATTAACAATATAGAGATGTTATAAATAAAATAACTAGTTTAATTCATTGATTTTTATATTAATATATACTTTTTGTTTGTCCATGTTTTATTTGGCTATGGATTAAGGTTATTGAAATTCAGTTATGTTCACAAAAACATTAATTTTGATATTCTTTTTCTTTTTTTATATTACATTAACATGGAAATATCAATCATTTAATGTTCATGATCATCTATGTCAAGTAGAATATTGACTATAATATTCTATTTTACCTTGCAAATTGTCATTCCATGGTTATTTTATCTTTTCCTGCAAGGATTTTAAGAACAATTTATATCCAAAATATGTCTTTGTTATCATTTACCTACTTTGGGTTATATTCATAATCTTTGCCATGCAGTCTAGATGTTAACAAATTTAAAATGATGTCAGAGCCTAATAAATTATTATTTCATAAACTATCAATAGAAGAAAAAAAGATGAATATAATATCTACCTTTGTCATAAAGGTAAAATATCACTGAAAAGTGATTTTTAATTTCCTAAAATTTATATCTACAAGAATATCAGGTCTTGAAATTGACTTCAGGAAACCTTCTGAAAACTACGGTTCATTTCATCTTACCGCCAAGAACCCCTCAGGTACTCTCTGGGGTGAAGGAACTCATGCTATGTTCCTATAACCACTGTTCCTTCCATAATCACTGCTGTTCTTCCACTCTACTTAGGCTTCTTCCTCCAGCTCTTGCAGGCCTCCCTCTGAAACAGCAACTGACACACAGTTGCTAATGACATCAGCAACCTCTTCTCCTCTCTGCCCCACATTTCCATGCTTCTACAGATTGAGCAGAGGGACTGTGAAGTAAGAATAGAAGAGCAAAAACCTAAAGCATCATCATCTTTCAATTGAATGCAGTGTAAAAGCCTCATCAATCCACACATTCTTCCTTATGTTACATATAGGGCTGGAATTTCCTTGACAAAATTGTTTTTGGCTTATTTAGAAAACTGACATAAAAAATGAAGAGCTAAATGTTCCTCATCCTTCATGGGCTGTTATTTGCTTCTTAAAGCGCTGCCATCTAATCAAAGCAGGATATCTGCTAAAGAGATATTTGTTTCTGTTAATAGATTGACCTTTCCTTGAATTGCCCCTCTAAGGAGAAATATCAGACCTGAAGCAGACCCAAATGTGTTGCCAGAAAATTAGGTCTGACTCAGGGTGATTAAATGCATCCAATTTGAATTTATTGTCCTACCTTCAGGTCTTTAACTCCTCCCTGCCCACCATCTCAAAAAAAAGAAAACCTAGATATGTCTTACTTTCCTTCCTATTCAAATTCCATCAGCAAGATGAAAGTACATTACAAATCCATTCATTGCTTCTCTATCATCAATACCACCATCCTACCTTAAGCCAAATTCATCTCTCACTTGCATTTCTGAATTGGTCTCCTAGTCCTTCTTGCTTCTGCTCTTGCTCTTCTTCAATCTATTCTCTACTTGGCAGTCTACTCCATCCATTCATCATCTGATTTTTTTTGTCCCCCTGCCCAGAATTCCCCAAAAGTTTCCCTTGAATTTGGCATAAAAACACCAACTTAACTTTGGCCAAAAGGTCTATAAATGATTTGGCATTTGCATACCTCTCCAACCCATTCAGTTTCACTGAGTGTCTGCTTTATGTTAGGCACTATTGCAAGTGACGAAAATCCAGTGATTAAAATAGACTGCATTCTCCCTCAAAAACATATTTCAGGAGATGGAGATGTACCATTAACAGAGTTGAAACAAGTAGATATGATATGCAGGAGTGAGTGAGTCCCACTTGGTTTGATCCACAAAGGAAGATCTCATTTAGAAGGTAGCAGAAGTGAAAATCTACAAGACAAGATCAAACCCATCATGTGGATATCAGAAGGAAGTTCAAAAGGAAGAACTGGAGGGTTTTACGTAAGCCTGTTTTATGTTGTCAAAAGATGACTCTGGGTGCTGTGAGGAGAATGGAACTGAAGGAAGCAGAATAGAAGCAGAGTCCAGTTAGGAAAAAATAGTGGTGGTTCAGGCAAGAGATGATTATAAATTGGTCTAGCATGCTGAACAGAAATGAGTGGACAGTTTCACAATAATGTGTGCAGGCCAACAGGACTGGTTGATTATGAAAAGCAGGGTGTGAGGATCAAGAGAAACTACATACAATTCCTATCCTTTTGGCCTGGCCAGAAGATGAAGGTGATACGAATGGATGAGAAGCAGAAATAGGGAGTGATTGTGGAAACAGAAAGTCTTTGTTCTGCACCCATGGACTCACTTTGCACCAGTTTCTGGTGTGCACACCCTTAGGTTTATCCAACTTCAGTCTCTTTGCACGTGCCATTTCCTTTTGACAAAGTATCTCTCTTATGCTTGGGCTTGATAATTAGTCATCTTTAAGTTCCCAGTTGAAATGTCACTTATTCAGACATTTTCTGACCCTTTGTCCAAATGCCATTGTTCTCTGTTCAGCCTGATTTTAAATTATTTTATTTAAAAACTTTTGATTGACTTCCCCACTGTGAAGTCTCCTTTGGGGCAGAGATACCTCCATTCTGCTCACCACTAGAATCACTTCATCTAGCAGAGAGTAGTACATACTTAGTATCAATAAATACTTTTCAAATGATTTCATTATCATCATGCCAGCTTAGTTACATGTGAGTGGATATAAGTTGTTTGATTTCATTAGACTGATTTAAATCAGATTAATTGTGTGTTCCCACTGCTTTATGTATTGATAAAAAGATATTTAGCAAATATAGGTAAATTATTGGTTTCTTTAGGAAGTAGACTGCCATTCCACCCATGCTTTGAATGTCCAGTGGATTAGAGTGACTATGGACAGAGGGTTTTACTTTTCCAAACCTCATGCTCATAATGCATAGAACAGATATAAATATAGCCTTTGCTTTAAAGAGTTTTTGTAACAAATGGTATAATCCATATAAAGCAGATAGCACATTTCCTAGTATATTGTAAGCACTTAATCAATGTAACTATTGTTAGTATTATTATTATTAATATTCATTTCTAAAGGAGTAGGATATGTGTGATACCTAAGGACCCTGTGGATGAGCGAGTGTGCTGCTCTTCATTCCTATTGTCCATAAATAAAAATCATTACGTCAGGATTAAAAACCTGCTTTCCAACCAATATTTTACAATTGCATGTTTTTCCAAGGCAATTCTCAGAACTAGCATTTAAATGATTTAACTTCATGATTCTTTCTACAATTTGAGCAGTTTTAATTAAAGGCTGGTTTTCTTAAGCTTCATACTTAAAAAATGTTATAGTGAAATTAGCCTTTTCAAAATTATTAATATATAAAAGTAAAAATATTTGACTTTTTAGATATGCACAAGCAAATAGCAAACAATCCGATTTACTAAGTAGATTAAAAATACCATTTAACATTAGCTAAATATCTTTTTACTTCCAATATGAAAAACACATCAGAATTCCACATACGAGGTTGCCGTTGTGAACCATTTATTTTTCCTCTCTAAATGTCTATCGTTTTGATGATTTGGTGTCATCATGAGGTGAAACATCAATATGCTTAAGAACCCAGCGCTGTGAAAACAGATTTTTAATATTTAAAAGGTTGTGCAATTTTAAATAAGGCAGTGCCACCCTATATCATAACATGTTTCATGAGAAAAAGATGCTATATTTCCTTGACCTACTTTCATCTTCATGTTTAGGAAACAGTGCCTAAGAAGTAAACAAAGTAGTTGTGCCTCACGTAGGAGATGATTATTGTTTGAATTTATGATTCATGCCTTGAGCAAAATTTTGTTTGTGGCCTCATTTGCAACCATAATTTACAACTTTACCACGGATATGCTGTGTATTTGGAAGGTAATATATCAGACTTGCTTTGTACTCGAACTGTTTCCTAGCTCTGGGTATAGTATTTTCTGTGTTTCTGTTAGCTATAAAATTTCTAGGCATAACATTTATTGTAGCAAATATGGAAATTTAAAAAAATTGTATTCCCCTTAGGAATGTCTTATTGTATTTATATTCTTATTATGGATAAATCCAACTACTATTTAAAGGAGTTGTTAATCCTGCAAATATCTGCAAACACAGGAAGATTTAGCCTCTGCAGATTTTTAAAAAATAAAGATTGCATCATTTTTGCATTTTGTATACTTCTCATCTAAGAAGCTAATAAATAATATATGACTTGGACACAAAGTTTGTGTGAGCTCTGAAAATTCAGAAAATTTTTTTCTATTGCAAATGATACGTAGATTGTAATACTGTAAAATGAGTTTTGCCATGCTGTTTGATCTACGAGTTAGTAAAGGATTTCCCACAATCTCATTGGAAGTTCTGTTGTCCATTCTAATTTCAATTTTAGCAATATATCTGGAAAGAATGTAAATTTTATAAATAAATAAATCTATTGCAAATTACAGAGATGTTCAACTTACATGATGTTCTTTCTAGCACTGGCTTATTTCTTAGTACCTTCTTATTTTATAATTTTTATTAAGATGCTCTATTTTTTAAAGGGTAATGCTTAATGATAAATTCTGTTAGTTTGAAAAATTTCAGGTATATTGATTGGAAAAAGTAATTTTAATAATTATAACAGCTATCTAAATATGACCCAGAAGTATAATTTTAAATTTCTAAGATTATAATTCCATATCTGTTTATATAAGATTAATGCACAGTTAAAAATAGAAAGAATTGCCTGTCTTCTGATATAATTATTAAAAAAAGAAACTAAAAGCCTGAGGTTTAAAACTTAGGAAAAAAGCTTATTAATGAACATTGTAGCATAATAGAATTGACAGTACATGTACATACATCATAATAAATAGATCAACCTATAATCAGACTGCTCCAGAAGTTTTTCTTGCACCAGGTTCTTAGCAGAGTTTTTCTTGACACCGAGGCAAGTAGACTGGAAATCTATGTAGAAAGAAATGATCACTTTTATTGACAGGTACAGTAGGGGAAGGAGAAGTAGGATAAAGCCTTTAGTCATGATCTTGGGACTTCAAACAGAATTAAAACTCTGAGGAATACTATGTAGGCTCAAGAATCATTTCGGTGCCATTATATATTTCTTTTCTTCTCCTGGTAATTATTCATTCAGCTATTATAACTAACCACGGTAATTTTCTTAGAACAAAGGAGAGCATGGCAACAATAGCTTTAAAAATGACGAAGTTTAAATGCCTAAGGTCAGAGTGTAACATTTTGATTTCCATAAGTATTTCAAATCCTACAGGCTTTATGTAATAATTTTAATGTGAAAAATATGCAGGCCACGCTTCACTGCTCTTTGCACATACTGCAAAGAGGAAAAAAAAACCTTAAAAATTGCTTAGTTTTAATTGAGCAAAAGGATTCACATGTGATCTGAACTTGTGCCTCATAATTCCTTTAGACAGCTTCAGTTGCTGTGTGATGATCCTAATTAAATTATGTAATGGCATCGAACTCGCTAAGCTAAAGGGCCTGTTCTTTCATATCACCTGGTGATTTAACTCTGTAGGATTCTGGGTTTGGGGCTCTGGTCTTTTACCAGGGTCTTGTCTGTTTTTCATTGTTAAGGATAGGAAAACACAATTATTGATGGATTCCGCCTTGAAATTTTTGGCCTGTAGGTGGCAGCATTGTAAGGTTTTGGAAGTCGCAAGCTCTGAGGACTGCCTGTTCTAACTCCCTTTTCTCCCACTCCTTGCCCCCTACACCTCCAGACCTCATCAGGCTGAGTTAACATCACTACACACTCATGTCAGGTGAAACGAAAATGGGGAGAAATGTCATAGTCCAAAAAGTAGGCTTTGTTCATTCTGGTCTGTGTTTCATTATGTTTTTGATAATAGAATACACTTGTAATCCCAACCTGAGATTCAGCTAAAAGAGGCTTCTCAGTCAGGCATTAACCCATGCACATTCATACCATTTGAAGCTGAGCATTTTACCAAGTACAAGAAGGGAAACTACACTTTAGGTGGGTAATGAACTTACCCACTTGCCTATTTTAAACACTTGGGAACAACTTGTAAGGTTTTGAGTCCTATCAACACCACCTCACGAAGACTCCACAGCATTCTCAGGGCCTTACAAAGGTTGCCAGCCCTTCCTTATTTCCTTCCTTCCTTCCTTCCTTCCTGCCTTCCTGCCTTCCTGCCTTCCTGCCTTCCTGCCTTCCTGCCTTCCTTCCTATTTCTCTGTGTATGGTCACCTGTTCACTCTAGTTAAGTTACATGATTACTTTTTTGCTTTGGCCAGAGTATGAAAGAAACAAAGATTAAGGAAGTTTGATATATCTGATTTTAAAATCATGATTTATTTGGGTTATTATAGTGCATTGCTTTACACCATACTAATATTAAGATTATATCAGTATAATACATAATAAATGCATAGACATCAGTTTCTCCTTATCAGAGAAGAAAATGTTTCCAGTCCACAAGTGAATCCCCAAAGCCACAGATAATACTGAGCCCTATGCAAGGGGTGATCAAAATGTGTGGTGAATGTTTAAATTTAAAAACTTTTATTACAGTAAACACATTACCATTTATCTCCCTTGAAATAACCCCTATGCTGTGAACACACTTATCCCATTGTTCTTGCCACTTTGTAAAGCAATTTTAGAAGTCCTCTTTGTGAGTGTCCATGGTGAATGTTGCTGCCAACTGCCATCCAACAGGAAGGCAGGGTTGTAAAGGTACGGTGTATCCTCTTCTACCTTATTCATAGGGTCTGGCACCGTACGAGTTCTGGCTCTTCCTCAAAGTCAAAATGACCATGAACAGTAAACATCTTGAGTCAGTTTAGGACATTGAGGCTGCCACAATAGTACGACTAAAGAAACTCAAGAAAGAGGACTTTCAGAACTGCTTCAGAAAGTGGCAAGAACAATGAGGTAAATGTGTTTACAGCAAGAGGGAGTACTTTGAGGGGGATTAATGACAACATGTCTTTTCATGTAATACATAAGGGAGAAAACAAACTTAAGCATTCGCCATAGTTTTTTCTTAGCACATCTCATATACTTTGATTTTCCTGAATATGAATACTCACGATAAAATTTAATTTATAAATTAGGCACAAGAAGAAGTCAATAGCAGTAATTAATAATAAAATACAACAGTTGTACCAATGCATAAAAGTTATTTAATACTTTTTTGTTTAGTAATTTCCTGACCATGTTTAATTGTTGGCAAGTGAAACCTAGGAAGTAGAACCTGCAGATCAGAGCAACTACTGTGCATAGATACTAGCATGTATTCTATTGACGGTAATGTTTTTCATAAGACCCACTGGGGTCCTGCAGTCTCACTTTATACACTTCTCCTCTTTGAAAGTTATGCTTGAGAAACTTCTCTAGGTGATAATAGAAAAAGTACAGGATAAAGACATACACTTTAGGCCTTGTATGAAGTGTTTCGTTAACTGAATCCTGGGGGAAAATTGCTTCTGAGGTCAAGATTGACAAAATTGTTTAAGTATTATTGAAAATATGAAGCCAAATTGTTTCCTCAATAAATATAATTAGCTATATATATTGCAGTTTCAAGAGCAAACACTGATGTTGGGACCAGCTCTTTAAATAAAATAGGACCTCTGTGGTCTCTGGAGAGAACATGCATAAAGCAAAGTAAATGATTTTCTGTCAACACTAAGTAGACAGGTGCTTACATTGAACAGCATTCTAATATGTCTCTGAATATTTATGTCTTCTTTTTCAAATGCATTGCCCATGAATGTCACAGCTGTCAAACGTCTGTACACAAGAAGATAAAAAATGAAATTAATAAAAGGCAGATCAACATTTTGTTTGTTTGGAACACTTTTCTCACTTCTTTCTATTTTCTTTTTAAAATTTTTTTAAAAACTCAGCTGTATTTTAGGATTTGGACACATTTTCATTTTCTAAAAGGCCAAGGGAAATGTGTGTCGACTGGTTGTATGTTGGGCTGGCACCAGTGTCCGTCTCAGTGTTTAAACACCAAAATAATCAATGGAATTAATGACCAAGAGAACCAGGGGCTGAGGGTTTTTTAGTCATTTCTGCTGTCCATGTGCTTGGTTTGCTTGGGTGCCACAAACGAGATTCTGACAGGTTGTCACTGTTTGGACCTGAAACTCAAGTTTGTGAGGTGAGAGCCTCTTAAATCTCTCTGCTTCTGTGGCCCAGAGTTTTAGCTCTACAGAATTAGTGCCAAAACAAGCCATTGAGTGCCCTCGGAGTTACAGAGGAACCCGATTTTCAGAGCAGAGATGACTAACTAGAATTGGTGGTAGATCAAAGCAATGGAAAAAAGGCCATTTAGTCATCAAATCCCTGTCCCTCTGTATCTCCTAGTCACTGAAAGGTTTGGGATGAGCTTAGCGGTCACTTGACAAACATTTATTAATAAGAAGCAACACCTTTTGACTTTCCTGGTCATTATTTATTGCTAAATAGCCCTCAACAAACAATATTCCCCCTGAACCCCATGTCTCATTCCTAACTAATTCTGAATCCACCCTGAGGTGTCTGAATGAACCACTTGGTCACAAAGAAAAAAATATAACCCAAACATTGAACCAGGAATTTAAGCTTAGGGACTCTTTGCACTTGTTTTTCCCTGAATGAGAATTGTTCTAAACAAAAACTTTCCAAATTGTCAATAGTTGTTATAAAAATCTCAATTTAGTAAGACATATAATGTGATGTCCAAATTTGGTGACCTAATTGCTGTTTTATTGATAATTACAGATGTAAACTAGATGTAGTGAATATTGGTTTAATTCAGATTTAACTCAGAGAATATACTACTTGCTCTGATTTTTATTATATTATAAAAGTAAAAAAAAATTCCATACAGATCTAGTTTTCATTTGAAGAAGTTCACTGGATATTTTTTCTTTTAAGAAGATTTTGGTTCAGTTGTCAATCTAATTAAATAAATATTTGAGTACATTTCTATTGGAAGTTCTACAAAAGCAGTTCATTTATATAGCTCAAGTACCTTTGATTGGTACTGTGCAATTGATAATGTATCACTTCAATAAAGAGTCCATTTCAATTTGGTAATTCAATCTATTAACAGTGAAATTGGAGGCGGTCATATTGGCATAGATTGTAAAGATTTTTCAGAGGTTATTGCTTATGCTGTGGCTGGAACTTAGAATTTTTCTCCACCTGCCCATTCAAACTCTACTCATTTATCAAGATCCAAAACAAACACCATATATTCCAAGTCCTACCTGATTCTTTTTAGACAAGTTATTTTTTCTTTCCTCTTTTTACTTAACATTTTGTGTATACGTCAATCAATTTTTATTCTGCTTTAGGTTTTAAATAGTTGTTTATGTCTGGGCCTTCATCTGTAGTAGGACAATTCTAGTACTCTTATTTGCAGATTACTTATTAGTGTTGTGGCTTTTGCTGTTGGTTGCATCTTTGTTGTTGTTTATGTTTTCTCATGTTTGTCAGTTAGTTTTGGTTTGAATGGGTCATTTGGCAGGAAAAACATTTAGCTATAAAATATTATGTAAGTGCCTTCTGTTGAAAACCTTCTAGGGCATTTCATAACATATATATAGGTTATATTCAAAATATTTACCAGCAGTTCACTCCTAAGTTCACATTTCAAATAGACAGCATCTGTTTCTAATCAGGTAACTGAATGATTAACAGGAGAAAGCATATGTTAGAAAGCAGGCAACTCTTGCTAATATGTATTATTTTTAAAAAACTTTCCAAACTTAAAGTCAATAAAGAAATAGTACATGTAGCAAGAAGAACTAGATTAGAGGAAAAGTTTCAGCTATAAACCCTTTTGTCAGCTGTTGTAAAAACAGAACTAATTTAACGGACATGTTGAGGCATTTGAGGTTGACCTGCAAATGAAGGAATGTGAAAATAGATGAGAAGAATGGTGACTAGAAAAATTATGAGAATTGTAGTTGAAGGAAAAATGTTTACTAAGTTGAAAGTTAATGAGCAGATGATTTCATTCCTTTTTATGGAGCCATACTTATAACTCAAAGAAAGCTAGTAAGAATAATGGAGGAAAGCCCCAAGTTTGATAAAAGACAATAAGCAGGGGCTATCACAAATGAGAAATGCCAGGATATTCTTGGTTTACTTTCATTACTAATGGGAAAGAAAAGCACATGACTTTCTTGAGGCTGTATATCTTTTTAAGATCATACTTATCTCTTGGCTTAATCCATCAAACTGAACTGCCTCTATTTTCAGGTTTTACACCATTGAGCTTGAAGTTCACAGCAGGAAAGAACAAAAAGCTCTGTTCTCTACTCCTGATTTCAACCAGACATAACTTACTTCAAAACTGCATGCTGTCCTTCAGTTAATTACTCTCCCTCTGAATTCTATCAGATGTCCCATTTTCTGCAAGTTACAGACAGTCTAATAGAAAAAATAGCATGGTAAGATCAGCTCTTGGTGACTTGTTTTATGAATTGGCTTGGTATGTATTTCCAGGATTCAAGTGGTTACACTTTTTTCTGTGTGTCTTCCTTACTCAATAGAGCTAAGGGTCACTGGCTTAAAAGAACTTTATGTCTGACACACTAGTGTAGCTACATAGCTATTCTAAAATAAGGGAAACTTGGTTTAATGTAAAAGTCCACAGCACACACAGTGCCTCATAAAACTGTATTTTATTATTACAACTTTGTTAAAAATTGGTTTGTGAGACACAGAGGTGTAAGTTCAAAAGGACTTGAAGCCATAGGCCCTTCAACCTGTGGAAATTCCTGGAAATTTTTGAGTGCGCACACCATCCAAAAGACATAAGGCTGGGATCTTGAGCCAGTTTTAGCTACATCTAGAGGCCCTTACTGATTCTGGGTTTACTTTTTGCCGTAAGTCTTTTCTCTTCTTGATATTTGTGAATTCATAGTTTAAATAATGCTATAGTTAACGTAAACAATTACAAATCATAGTAATAGATTTCATAGAGTCAAAGAACTTGATAGCCAAAGTTAACCTAAATTTTAAGTACGGTTCAATTTTCTTTAGGAAATACCGCTATGTCATTTATAGAATTAAAATGCTAGTTTTAAAAGTTTAAGAACAGAAATTATTGATTCTTATTATTTCTATCTTGAATTATTTCTATTGGAACTTTTAACAATTAACTTTCATGTTCATCTGCAAATAGAATAGCTGGTTGTCCATTTCCCACCAAGATTTTTATAGGGTCAAAGATCATGATTATATTAATGAATCCTTCTTGCTCCAGCCCAAATAATTCCATGTTCCTTCATCTTTTCCCAGGGGTCTTCCATAACTTACTGCAAAGGTTCTGAACCATAAAAATTTCATAATCAGAAACTTTTCAAGGCAGGCGGCAGAACCACTGAGCTAAATTCCTGGCCCAAAAAAGCAATATCTGTCATATGTAAATTTTCTTGTTTGAAAGAAAGCAGTTATGTGCCATAGATACAAATTATGTAAATAAAAGTTATTTTATACCAAAAAAAGAGAAACTTTTATGTGGGTCTTTTCCTTTCCATTCTTTTTTTTTTCTATTTCTTGCTCTTAGGAATGGAGACTAAGAAATGCTTCTTCAAAAATTATGTTAAAATAGAGCATGTAATTTTTTAACTTTTGCCATTAAAGTTTGACTTTTCCTTATAGTTTATCTTTTGTTCAAGATACCCTATAAAATCTCTTTTCTAAAATCCAGACTTCAAATTTTATGTCAATCAATTTACACCCTGGAAAAACAGCTCACCACTCAGATCAATCTAAGCACATAGGAATCCAGGCAACAAGCACTTGTCTTTATAGAACAACTTGGTTTAAGCAATTAACAATCAAGCCCTATACACATAAACACACTATAATTAACTGTTTAACAGTGGAAGCTTGCTTTTGCAGATTTTTTCCTTTGAGTGTAGTCAAGGTGAATTAGTTGATTTTTCCATCACTAAATGCTGCAGCAGCATGGTCTTTTGCAAGTCTCCCGTTTCCACATATTTTCCTATACCCACTATATTTGACAGTAAAACTGCCAAGCTCCATTATTTCCAACTGGCAGCAATTTAATACATAGTTGAGTCAGTTATTTAACTAAATAAATTGCTTAAAGTTAACTCTATTTGTAAGACCACAAGGTGTTTCTAAAATGTGCTGCCCTTTTATATCATAAACCTGGATTAGGTTTACAACCCCATTTCCCCTCAGCAGTTTATAAATCAAACAAAGAACATAGAACAATGCATAAAAATCCCTGTGAAACCACCCTCAGAGTTTTTGTTAATGACAAAAGCATACTGGGAGCTGGATTTGCCTTGTAGAGTGGCGAATAGAAGTTTAGTTTAAAGCAACTGGAGTTTGTAAGGGTTATCCAAGCTTCTTTAAAACTGATCAAGTTTGAAACTAGAATTTTGTGAAGCCACAAACCATTCATTCCTCCTCTAACTACAAAGATGGCAGGGTGTGCTAAATAGTTTTGGGCAGGCTCTTCTATTTCCTTTGGTCCTATTCATTAACAGATAACCTGCCAAAGGTTCTAAGAAGCACATGGGAGAATGAATATTGATTTGCGATGTTTCTCCATAGATGCTAATTAAACAAAACTGAACAAATACACATACACACAAACACAACAACACACAATGTATATCATGTTATTTGGCCCAGCAGTGACATTTCCTTTTCCAACTAACTGGGATAGGGTTCTGAGCCAGATTAAAAATAGTTACTATTTCCACTGAAGATATGTTGAAAAGGATAAAAGGAAACTGACAATCGGAACATTTTCTCTAAGAGGTCAATGATTAACTCTTCTACATACTTTATTGGACATACTTTATTTTTATGATTTACATTGGAAAGATACTGCCATAGTTCTGTGTGCAAAAAGTAGAAAGCATAGATTAGAAACTCAAGCAGTACTTAAATGTAGATTGCTTTGTGTAGTTTTAGAATTCTAACCACGACAATGCTTTTAGGAAATTGCTTTTATTTGCTCATGATGTCTTTACTGCTCTATAAAGCAGAGCCTAGCATATCAGGCCTAGCTATTTTCTGAAAGGTTTAAGAGTATAGAATAGACACCCTAGCTAGCAAGCCACTATCTACTCCTCCATCTGTGTCCTAATAGAAAGGAGATAATCCCAAAGCATTTGTATTTATCTCTGGCGAGACATTTTTAAATTTTATTACATTTGGGTATGAGTATTGTCCTACTGAGAGAATTAAAAGTGGTCTCAGTCTACTTCTACTCATCAGGGCCTAGGAAGCCCAATTATTTCTCCACTTGTCTACTTCCACTCTCTTCCTTACCTCATTGCATTTCATGGAGAGGCAGACTACATATGTAAGAGCTCCATATTTGCATATTTTAGAAGTTCACATTCAAAAGCAAAGACCTTTAAGAAATAGATCTTTTTAACATGAAAATGGTGATATAGATGCTGTACAAATTCCTCAGTGGAAATGAAGCCTGGAAGACCAGATTCCAGCTGTTATTCCCCAAGCTGCTGTAAACCCCCTTTGGCCCGCTGCAGGCCATAACTAGTTGTAGTTTGTTAAAGAATTCAAAAGAGACAATGAAAATTCACTAGAGAGATTAAAACAAAAGCCCATTTTAGGTTGTTTCAATTCCAGCTTTTATTGATGAGATTTGAAACATTACATCAACAAAGTTGAGAAATATTCATAGACTAAAAGGTTACAAAGCCGCCTCTTTTAAAGGGAAGGAGAGTAATACAATATTACTTATAAAAATAGATAAAATCTAAAAGCTAGACTAATAATTCTAGTTTTTCAGTATACTTATCAAATTGCCAATAAGCCAAACAGAACATTCTGAGATAAATACTTTTTTTTACCTACCTTGACTCTTTATGAATAAAGAAATGCAAAATTGCCAGAAATCATGAGAATTAGAAGCAATTTGATGATTTCATAAAAGTTTTGAGAAAAGCTTAACAGTAATGCTTTAAAAAAAAACCCAAAAAGTAAAACAAGACAAAACAAAAACCAACTTCATAAAAACTTCGATATGAATTATCTTTATGAATTATCTCATTGCTTTAAGATGTTTTCAAAGGAGAGAAAATGTCACAAGAAGTAATGTATGGTAAAGAGAGATATTTGAAATAACTGGGCATACTACATAAAGAAATACTGATGTACTTTAGATATCAGAATAGGTTGATCAAAATATCATTTTTAAGGCTTATTACACTTGTAGCGTAGTATTTGTGTAGACTTGACTGATTCCTTAAGAAGAAACACATGAACATTTTAACAAGAGGTGACTACATCTTGCTCCTGATCTGAATCCTGTTTCTGTGTTTTCCTACTTCTTGCATTGTTGACTTGTCACCTTTTAAGCCATTATCACCATCACCTATCTTGTTGCATAATTTTTTGTATTTAAAATTATGTTCTAATTACCTAAAGTTTGCCATCTTTAGAACTGATTGAAGTTCATAGTTTACAGTCCAATAATTTCAGTTTTTCATTTATTTTATAGGTTATTTCAGTTCTAATTTGCTCTTGCACTAATTCTTGCAGATAACAGAAGAGCTGTGCAAATCCTCTAATTTTTGCAAATATCCCTGCCAGCATTGTCCTTAAACACAATCTTCTCACTATACTACTGCCTCTAGTGGAGAGGGGTTTGTATATTCCTGCCTCCTGTACAAAGCAGGAGTCTCTAGAAAGGATTCTGGTTAAAAGCCCTTCAGATCATATTTACCATAGTATAAAGTTTCTTCTTTTTTTCCTGTGCTATTGGTTTGGTTTAAATTCCTTGCCATTTAACTATTTACTGAACTCTAATGAGTATACTACAATCACTTGTTTTTGTTTTTTTTTTTGGTACTGGGGATCGAACTCTGGTCCTTGCACTTGCATAGCAGGTGTCGAAACCACTGAGCTAAATCCCCAGCCCTACAATCACTTTTTAAAGCTGTTGGTGAGGTGGAATGAGTGTACTTGCTTTCTGTGGAAATATTTTCTTTGCCACCCCCCCCCCCACACACATACACACACACACATTTATTGACAGTCAACTACTAGGAATCAAACCCAACCATAAGCTCAGGTGATGACTCTGAAGCCATCCATTAGACCAAAAGCCTTGATTGCCATGGATTTAAAAATCTATAATGTAGAAGGCATATTTCATTTGAACTAGAAGATAATTTTTTATTGAACCAGTTCCACATACTGATTTAACAGATTCTGGGCATTTTAATTTCATAGCCAGGATTCATCACTTTGCAGGAGCATATGCTTCAGGGTGCTCAGTGCTGAGACAGGGAAGTTTGTTTTAAAAGGTGATATTAATTTTGTGAATGGATTGATGTTTGTTTTACTGTTTGTCTCACCGATCACTTGTGTGGCATGTTTTGATTTGATTGTGCTAAGAATTTATTTTTTAAAAAAGTCTGCCTAAGGGCAGTGGGGGTGGGTTCATTGAGAGATATAGACAGGAAAATAATAAATTCATAGCAATATGAGTTGGTACTGCCCTTTGGGAAAGAGCTAAAAAATGTCTTTCTTTACTAGTATCATTTTCACGCCAGAGGTGACATCTAGATCATATAATCTCTACCTTGGGATTTTAATTAGTGGAAGAGATAACTACCTATGGACACAAAGGTTCTTCAGTGAAAATACCAAAGTCCAAGAGGTCAAAGGACTTTACAAATAAGACTTTGAGACTAACTGCTCAGCTACATAAGCGTGATCCTGAAGTGTGATATTAACCCAAGGTAATCTCTGCCACATCTGGAGCTAGCTTGAATCTTCTAAATCCGTAATAGTTTCTTCCTAGAGCAAGTATATATTTCTTAAAATTTTTTACTCAAGACTTTTTGTGGCATTGATTCAGAGTTTGAATTCTTGCCTGGAAGTTTTGGTAAATTTTGTGTTACTTAGTAGATCGAAGAAAGACATTCTTGGATCTGGGAAGAAACAATTGTTAATTAAAGCTTATTATGGGCCTGGTGCTCTGCTAGGCACTTACATATATTATCCTACATAGTCTTCATAATAGCCCTTTTCTTTTTTGAGGAGCGATAATTTTTTAAAAAAGTACATTGGCCTTCATGTTGGGAAATTTAAAAATAATTTCGATCTTAAAAAATGTTTTCATTTTGAGAACTGTGGGACATCACAACCTCACTCCTGTTCATTTATCCCTTGAGTTTACCACACTGCAGGATAATTGACCATATAGTATGTTTGGAAGAGTATAACTCCCAAGTGAAATTAACTAGGTGTTCAACCTCTAACTTTGTTTTTGGTAGTGCCAAGATTTCGTTTGCTGACCAGTAAGTTCAAGCTACTTCACTGATCAAAATTTGAAATTCATTTACAAATGATAAAATAATTCTGCTTGTCACAGTTAGGAGTCGTTCTCAAAGTGTGTTTCAGAGGGGTCTTGGAGACCCGCTGAGGATGTGTGGAAGGAGAACAATATTTTCATAATAATACTAAAATGTTATTTGCCTTTCCACTCTTATTCTCTCATAGGTGTACAGTAATGCTTTCCAGAGGCCACATGACTTATGCTGGTGTTAGTGCTCTGACAGCTAATAGGTGGCTACTGAATTCTTGTATTTAATATACTACGATAAGGTAGTAGTTGAAAGTTATAAATATATGTGTGGTTTGAGATATTAACTCTTTTTTTCTCCATTACTTCTATAGTATTTTTAAGTTATTGTTAGTTTTGCCTTCTGTCATCTCTGTAACTCACCTATTATTATTTTTAAATGTTGAAATTTTTTCACTTGAGAGATGTAAGAAGTAAGTAAAGTTTGTGACTTGGTTTGCAATAATACTAAGAAGATTTTTGAGTATTTTGTAAATGCTAACATTTTAAAAAATTGTATTTAGTACTTGGTACTGTATGTTCTAAAGGGACAAATTTGGTCAACTTGAGATGTTGATCAAAGGGTAAATTGTTCCATGTAGCATAAGTTTTGTAGATCTAATATATATTATGGTGAATACAGTTAATACATTGTTTGTATAAGGCAGTAAAATGTTCTTACCTACAGAAAACAACTATGGGAAGTAACAGATATGTTAACTAACGTGATAGTGGTAATAATTTAACAATGTGTACAAAACATGTTGTAGATTTTAAACGTGTATAATGTGTCAATTATACCTCAATACAACTATTAAAATTCACATTTGTATTTAAAGTTAGGTTACTGGGTTTAAAAAGATTATAATATCTTCTCAACATCATTGTAATAAGAAATTGGTTGATCTATCTAAAGTTGCAGAAAAAAGGATACAGTTTTAAGGAAGGAAAAATTTACTCCAAACAAATGTAAAAAAATGTGAAAAAATGAAAAATGTGATGAAAGCTATGTTATTCTTGGCTTCATAAATGTTAGAAATTTACATTATTGTGTCTTATGTAGTGGAATATGTTTGAATTATATTAAAGGTGCCAGTTACGTTGCAGTATCACTTTGAGATATTAAATGTAGATATGATGAGCTCATAAAAAGCAACAATCATTTATTACAGCTTTTCAAACTAAAATTGAAAAATGACTGGGGAAGCTTGTAGTACAATAGTTTGTGGAGTTGACATTGCTGAATGCCTGCCAGACGAAAAATCAGTACAAAAGGAAAGTCATCACAGTGCCAACTGACTTGTTGAATTAAAGATTCAGCTGTTAACCTGAAGGTAGAATTAATATCTCATAGGCAGAGTTGTATTTTGGGGTTATCAAAGGGTGGCTGTATACCCCTGGCTGGACTTGCTGTTTTGCTTAGGATTTCAAGTTTTGCTTAGGAGACTAAGAGGTATCAGCATCAGTTAATCACTCAAAGAAGATTGTGTGTGTGTGTGCGCGCGCGTGTGTGCACATGTTCATGTGCCATATTGGCAAACAAATGAGTAGTTCAAATATTCAAAGTATAGAAGTCATGCAACATGTCAAAGTTTTGAATCTCATGGTTTGTCCTAGACCAATATTTTCTTTTTCTTTCTTTTTTCAATGTCATTTGTATTGATGGCATAAAAATACTGCTGTGTAAAACTGCTCATGGCTTAGCAGGAACTTATGCATTGGCACCAAATTATATTCATAGCCATTATATTCATCATTACCATGCACATTCAGTAAAATACATATATTTCACTTATTAATATTCTTTGTGAAGCAAAAAAACAATGATTACTTTTGTTAAATCTTAATCTTTGAATACATTTTTAAAGCAGCATGTGGGGATATACATAAAAGGCTTGTACTTCAAGTAAAGTATAATGGTTATGTCAAGGAAAATGATTATTGTGTGATTTTGGAAAACTTGCAACCTCTACAATGAGCTTGAAATCTTTTTGATACACACTTTCTCATAAGATTGGAGGCAACATAATCAAATGTGACTTTTGGATATTATACAATAAAATACAACATTTGGAGGATCTGTATAATTCAGTGAAACGATATTTCTAGGTGATCAGTTTATGGCATCACAAAATTATGCATGTGTAAAATATCTATGTAAATGCAATATAGACCAATAGATTTTAATGTAACAGAATATGAAATCTTAATGATAAGTTACAGATTCCACATTGCTACTAATCATGAAGAAATTATTAATTGATGAGTTTTTATGTATTATCAAAAATATCCATAATTATCTGAAAAAGCTATTTTTTAATTCATTCCATTTACATCTGTATGTTTGTGTGAGGATGGATTTCCTTCTTGACCATACCAAAACAACATGTTACAGTTCAGAAGCAGATACCTACCTGTCTGTATAAAACCAGATTTTGAAAATGTAAAAATGCCATTCTTTTCCCTATTTTTTGAAAGTTCTAGTTATGTTTTTAGTGAGAACATAGTATATTATTTGACTTTTAGTAACATGAAGAGATTTTCTCCCTACAATGGAAGACAATTGTCAGATTTTTTTGTTAGGTGATATAAAACATCTTCCTCCTCATCACAGTAGTCAGAAACCTTTCAGGGACTGGACAACATTTAAATGGTGTGACAGAAGAGTGTTTAACAAAAAGGCAATCTCAGTAATACAAATAGGGTTAATGGAAATGAAGAGATGGTGAAGCATGTCAAGGCTAGGGAGGGAAAGGTGCCATTACTACTGTTTAGCCTGAAGGAGCAAGAAGATGGAATATTTTCCAGAACTTGGAGAGAGAGCAGTAGCCATCACTCTAGAAGAGGAACAACCAACAAGATCTTCAGACTTGGGTGGAGAAAGGCATTTTCTGCCAATCTGAAGTCCAGCAGGCAGGGAGACAGGACAATACATACACCAATCTCTCTTTCAGCCTCTAACCAACTGCTTATCCCTCCCATTGGCTTAACACAAGTAGGAGGCAGGTTGTACAGTTCACAAGGTTTGGGATGCAGAGGGGGATGCAGAAGGTAGGAAAGCTCCAAAGTGGAAGTAGAGAAAGGGCAACAAATGCCCAAAACATTAACAGAAACAGCATCAGGAAATACTCAGTATTTATCATGATATTATAGGAGACATAAACTAATTCCTGGCTATCAAAGAGCTGACTAATAAATGCTGAGGCATCTTATTAAGGAGGTAGAGAGGTGAGAAATTGGGGTGTGTTTGTGTTATAAGGAACAATTTCTGAGAAATACTGACATGAATATGGTTTTAACCCAAGGAGAAGAGACATCTTTCTCGATGGCAGGGCTTATTCTATGGACTAGAAATTGTCTTAGTGAAAAATAGAGGCAGGGATGACAATACATAGGTTTGTAAGGGCTGGAGAGAGGAAATAGATGTTTTTATATTAAAATGGGCCTAAATTATGAAGCACTTTGATTAATCAAAGATTATATATAATCTAACTGGCAAGAAGCAGACCATCTGACATGGCTAACCCGTCATAGACCTGCCAACACATTGTGTAATAGCATCAGAAGGATATAATTATAGCAAAATATATTTCCTGGTGGTAGAGTAGACAATGGCTACTTCATCTGTGTGGACATGACCATTTCTAGAAAGGGAAGTGGGCCTCTGGTCACAGATTTCCCTTTCCTGGTCATTTCTCAGTATGTGTGGTCCATGGTGATCATTGAACTGGGGAACATTGGTGTGAAGGTCCAGAAAGGCACTGAAAAACTCTCATTTGCTTCTCTCCTTTTTAAAAATATCCTTTACAGTACCTAAGTACCTGAGCCGATGTAAAAGCAAGTTAATATTAGTCTGGGTTGTCTTTCATGCCAATCCTGAAGCTGAGAATAGACAAAGGACCTGTCCTAGATTAGTAGGTCACTGAGGATGTTAGGTAGAAACTTGGCAAAAAACTGTTTTTTTGATCCTGTTTGTTGGAGAAAGGAAACTCTTGGGAGGAAAAAGGACTGATTCAAAATAAAATCTAATTCAAACATAAAATCCAATAAATTTGCAAAAACTAGTCTTATGATTCAGGAGATGTATGCTCATTCACTTTTAACAATGGAAACATGGCATTATTTGGATGAAATTCATACAAAAGTCCATTATAAATGATGTTGGATTTCAGTAGAGAAAGTACAAGTGGAAAAGCATGTGAGAATGGCAGGAATACTGGCTATGACCTTATCCTCATTAGTGAAGATGCTCATTTCTCAAAATATATTTCTGTTACAAAGCAAAATATTATGTAGACATAAAAATTGACACTCATTGTGAAGAGTTAATGATACTACAATGCCAGGAAATTATGCCTTCAACTTTATAATGAAAATGTTCATTGAACATTGCCTGTCATCTGCCAAACAAAATAAATAAAATGATCAAATTTTTGGAAATATTTTCATTACTTAATGAAGCAGAAGTTGCATTTTCAATTGCTTTTGTGTGTGTGCTTGTGTTTGTGCTGTGCCTCATGCATGCTAGGCATAAGCTCTACCACTAAGCTACACTTCCAGCTTATCACTTTTTTTTTTACTTTGACAAGAAAAAAATCACCTAAATGAAAATGATGGCATTGCTTTTGTGTGTGACATGAATTTTAATAGTAGGCATTACTGATCTTTTAAAATCCTTGACCTTCTTTTGCCAAGGTAAAATATTCCTTATTAATGAGATTTTTTTTTTTTGAGGAAAGAACTACATGTCCTGTTCTCTCTAAGAATTTAGCTTTTAAGTAAAAAGCTGGCATTAACGAGAAGTATAACCTCATCTATAGAGTAATCTTCTATTTTGGGAAACACAGTAGAACTGAAGGGAGAAGCAGGTCATGTCATTTTAGTGGCGATGAATATAAATAATGGAAATTAATTACACAACCTAAAAAAGTTAATGTAAAAGGAATGCACAGCAGTTCATTAGTAGTAATTAATAGGCAATGAGAATTAATATAACCCAGTTGTCTTCCTCTGCATAAAACCAGTCAGCAAAGTCCACAGTAGTTGGAAGCACATATCTGGACTAGAGTGGTGACTCAAGCTGGAGGAAACAGTGACAGGTTGGTTCATGACTGTTTCACACAGAGATTCTTAAGAGACATAGACTGTGCTAGGATGAAAGGTAAGACAGGCAAAGTTTGTCTCCTGATACCGAAGAAACTCCAAGTGATGATACTTTACAAACCATTTGAGGAGCATAAGAAACTCTTAGTGGTGTTTGAATGGCACTCTGTGGGAGCTTTGATGACAGGAGTGCAGATGGTATTCCTATGTTATGCAGATTTCATAAGTCTCACAGAAGTTTTGGACAGTTAGACTTCACCCAAGTGTCTAGTTTGTTAGCTCTAAACATTGCATCTTAGACCTCATAAAGATGCTTCAAATCTTTTTAGAACTCGATAAACTAACAGAACTTGTTTTGAGAGCCCTCATAGGTAGTTTAAAATTTCTACTTTCTTGATACATTTTTTAAGGTGGAAACAATTGAAGGAATGACAAGGGCACCATTCTAGATTGTAAATATTTATTTGTGGTGTATTCCTCTCCAACTAGGACAGCTGAAAGTGTTTCCACTGCCAACAGTTAATTATGTCAGACAAAGAGTAAGTTATAAGCATATCAGTTTCTCCTTACTATGTTAAGAATCATACATGTGATGTGCTAATAATAAGCCCTAAGAAATAGTATTGATTGGTTAAATAAAAAAGTATTAAAAAGTGTCAAAGTAGAATGAGTCTGCTGATAAGCTGGCGTTGCTAGATATTCACTATTTGAAAAATTTTAGTCATAGCAAATATCGTAAACATTTTTAATGTGCCATGGTGGAAGGGATAGAACCCAAGGCTTTCACACAGAGCTACATTCCCACCTCCACCTACCCACCCCATCTCCTTTTCAGTTCTTTTATTTTGAGACAAGGTCTTACTAAATCCCTAAGTTGCCCAGGTTGGCCTGAACTTGCAATCCACCTGCCTCAGCCTACGAAGTGCTGGGTTTACCAGCATATGCTACCATATCTGGCTTGTAATATAATAAACTTCTAAGACAATGCTTTAAGTATACATCTTTTTCAGAACTTTAGAGTCATTAAGTTGGAAAGAAAGAAGGGAGTAATTAAGGTCATAAAACAATTTTGCTGAGTCCCCAAAGTATCTTAAGCCAAAAATGAAGCAGCTGTTAATAATGGCCAACCTTCATTGAGTAATTCTTACATGGTGCTCACTAAGCAGGCAAATTAACTCTAATTTCATAACAATCCCTTGAGATAGGGATTAATGCTATAATTCTCTGAAATATCATTAGCACTGAATATGAAGTCTCTTATCCATGGATAAGAAACTAGTTAGGTGGAATTTGAACCCAGACAGTATGGTCTTGAGGACCAACTTCTTAGCCACTGTGCTGTTATTAGAAAATATGGGTACTGAAAAAAAGGTATGAACCCAACTCAATCCTGTGATTTGTAGAATCTAGACTAAATGAGGACTAGAAGAGTTGTATTCTAGATTTTTCGTTGTGAGTTAAGATCATTATTCATTGCAGAAATTCTGATGGTCTGGAAAAGATCAAGATGAAGAAGAAAAGAAAAGGGATCCATAAATGATAAAAAAGGGATTCCACAGCTGAGAAGACACTGCTAAAAAAAATCAGTTTTTCATTAATTATTTTTGAGACATTTTTTTTCTCCTGTGGAAAAGTCATGGAAACATAACAGTTATTTACATATACTTAAGTGAAACTTACTTAGTAACTATCTTCTTTTCCATAATAAAACTAAGGGTCACTTCTAGTTGCATTTATGTGCATATTTGAATAGTAAGAATATATTTACAACTGGACAATATAATTCAAATATTTAATATGTTTAAGAATAAGAATAGGTGAGGCTGTTCCTGAAAAAAATGCCTCATTATCAAAGACAACTCTGGAATTAAACATTAAATAATCTTTATTTTCAGTAATGCAATTATTTAGTTTCTCAAAATGGTTATAAATAATTATAATAATAGCAAAAACTATTATTAGGATTGTAACAAGATAGCTACTATTTAGTGTCAGTCTTACTATCTTAGATGATTTATATAATGAACAATTTATAATAATCTCATGTATTAGGTATTATTCATATCATTTCACAGGTGAGGAAACTGAGGCTTAGTGAAAGACTAGCTTGTACATAGCTGTGTGCATCAAACCTGAATCATTTGCTTTCCATCTTTGTACTTGGCAACACTGGTAAATTTATAATCTTCAGATACAGTAGAGACCTGTAATAAAGTCATTATAATGCTATGTAGTTTTTAACTTCAAAACATACTTTTTTTTAATTGTCACTATTGTCTTAGATTTAATAATCAAGAGGGCTCATTGGTAATTTTAGATAGATTAGAATAACAGACATTATTTGGTTGAGCACAGAGTCTGAAGTGATTACAAGATTTTATTTATTTATTTAATTTAAAGGAAGATTTATTTTATTTTATTTTATTTTTTTGGTACCGGGGATCAAACTCAGGTCCTTGCGCTTGCACAGCAGGTGGCAAAACCACTGAGCTAAATCCCTGGCCCTCAATTACAAGATTTTATGAGCAGGTGCAATGCATCTAGTTGGTAGGATGGTTGATCTGATACAGGTGTTTGTACATAAAGTGCCCAAGAGGGTAGCAAATAGTCCTACCATCCATCCTCTACCACAGATTTAATACTGCCTTTTAAGAGTCTTTATTATTATTATTATTATTATTATTTTATTCATTAATTTTATTGGTACATTTTAGGTATACAATATGCTGACATTCATTACTGGAAATTTGTAACTTTACATAATATATCTTGGTTCTTAATTTTTTCCCCCTTCCCCTGCCCTCCCTTCAACCCCTCCACCCTTCCTTATTTACAAAGACTTTGTTTCCATTTTTTCCTTTTCTCACATTTATTCCTTTCCCTTCTTTCCTTTACCCTACCCCTCCCACTTCCCCTTCCCCCTTGGACCTTTTCTTCCTATTTCACATATCTATTACGTGATACTTATTGAGATAAAGTAAAGCGAAATAATTATAATTATTCTCAGAAAATTATTTAGGAAAAATCAATGATGATCTGGTAAAATTACATTGTCCACTGAAGAGCTATATTTGAGCAGCTTTTTCCTCCTAATAGTCCAACCAATTACAAATATATACAGAACTATGCTCTGTGTTTCTCTTTTTTTCTGGATTCTAGCTATATATAAGAAAAGAAGGATACTGCCTACTGTTTTAATCGCTCTACTTCAAAAGTACATTTGTGGGCAAGTATGCCAGGCACTTAGAGGATAAAATAGTGATAATATAATTTTTTAAAATTAATTAAACTGCCTTCTACAAGCAAGTGTTCTTTTCAATACCTAGAAACAAAGAAAACCATTTTTAATAAGGCGCCAGTTAAACACAAACTCCCATACTATTTTTCTTATTTTTGATTCTGCCAACAGGTGATGTTGACAGGCTGTGGTAAAGGACTGATGTTTTTCTTGTGGGTGGAGACCCAGCCAGCTTTGATTGCAGTTGTGGGTGGGGAACAGTGTGCTTGGCCTTCTGTGAATGTTGATAACTTAACATTGACAAATGATCACATTATCATGAATCAGGGCCTTTGATATGAAGACCTGCATATTCATCATGTAGACACTGGCTTTGAACTTGAAGTGTTCCTAAACAATCATATATATCAGGCTTAGAGGAAGGGTAGAAATGACATGGATATATGGACAGTAAATTTAAATTACCCTTCTCACTTGAAAATCATTTCATTGATTTGAAAAGACCACAAACCTCCTCTAGGTATTCATGAGTTGAAATAAACTAGTGAGAATGAATATAAAGAATTACCCCCCCCCACACACACACCCACACACACTTCTTAATGCCCCTGCCTGGCTATGTGGTATCTATCATTAATATTCATAATTTTAAAAAAGAAAATTACCCTTATCCTAGTGACTTGTATGACTTACTGGGCATATAAATGAAACCAGAAAGCCTTTGCATATGCAGTTATGGGCTACAGAGAATCACCAAATCAAATAATTAGATAATAGCTCTTTCAGTGTTGCCTGAATGTTGTTGGCTCTGATGTACTCAGAGTGTCTACCACAATGTTGGTGACTGATGATGTTCTTTGTCCAGCTTTTAAAAGAAATCCTACATATCTTGTATAAATTTTATTTTCTCTTAATCCAAATGGAACTATTTCTTTCACATGAGACAACATAATTACAGACACAGTTCTGAGTTTATGTATTAATGGCTTCTCCTACTAGAATGGACTAAATCAGTGTCCCAGGTACAGGTTGAACTATCTCAGGGGAGGACTTCAATAGGTTACTATTCAACTAAACAGCTTTTTTAAAATTTTTTTTTAAAATGGAATAGTCTCATGAGTTTAGCACACATATATTCACAAGTTGGAGGCATCAGTATAGATCCAAAGGGAGTAAAAAGGGGGGGGGGATGGGCAGACTATCATATACTGTCACTACCAAAAAAGAGTGTTCTTAAGAGAAAAGAAGGTGATCACTAAAGTTTATTGCATATCACAGAAGCAAATAAAACAGATTGAAATCTCTGTCCCCATGAAGGTCCCATTCTAAGACTCAGTGTTTAAAAAGTGGTTTGTGTGTCACCATCTGACAGTACTATTCCAGTAGGTGGGATTATTCCAAGGAAGCAAAATAGGAACAGACCTTCTGTCTTCATAGAGTTCATAGCCTACACTGCAAAGTATAAGCAGAGAAACAGAAGGGAGGGAACATGTACAGGGGATCCCTATGCACAGCTCTCAGGGTGGAAAACGACTAGGAGAAAGAGTCTAGAAGTCACTCTGTCTCCCTGGTATCCCGGATCCCTCACCATCATTCTGTTTGATGCAGCATGAGCAAGGTTTCCTGGGTAGGGGCTGAGTCAACCCTGCCCCACCATGCTTTGGGAAGCTTAAGTCCTGAGCAGGGCACCGGAACCTTTGCTGCCAGCCTGTTCTCAGGCTGTACATTACAAGCACCATGAGGCAAGGAGCCATGCACTAGCATTTTGAGCAGCATCCTTTTGTGCAATCACAGTCAGCCTGTGGTGAATCCCTTCTCTTAGTTGCATTTGTAAAACCACACAATTCTGGGTTTAATGCACGGGGGTTTTCATTGCCACATCCATCAATCAGTTTCAATCACTTGCCAAACAGGTAACAGAGCCAGAAGCCAAGAATCTGCCCAGAGCAGGAAAAAGACCTAATGGGTTTGTCTGTCAAATGCATCTTAATCCTCTGTTTTAGTGAAAGGTTTTGAGTCAAGTAGCAACCACAGAATATATGACTCAATTTTTTCTCTTTTGAGAAGACAAAGAAAAGAAAATTGTTAGATAGAAATTCACTGATGGAAGAAAAATCAGAATATTAAATTGACAAGGCTTCATAGTCAACGTATGCTTAGAAGACCAATAGAAGAGTTAAACAGTTGGGCGTCAGGCTATATTTGTTTTGGTCAGAAAATTGTGTGATAGAGCCTGAGTAGTATCTGACTCCTCAATGGAAAGTGATGTGAACTAACTAATGTTTTAAAATGGCATTTTTTTCTTAGCCAAAAATTAGGGAAATAAATGTTTATGGGTTAAATTTGTGGGGTTGAGTTCTATCTGGGCCACTGATTTTACCCCATTCCTGTGCAATTGACCTTTCCTCTTTCTGCCAGTTGTCAATTTATTGTCCCATTAGTTCCAAATTAACTCATGATTATTGATCTCAAAAAATATTTTCCTTTTCTTGCTTGGATCACAGTAAACTATGTCCATTGAGGGCAATGCAAAGACACTGAAAGAGGAAGGTTTCTAGCCTAGTTCTCGTCTGCTTCTCTTGGCTGACTCCTGCTATATAAATGGCTTCTCCAGCATCTGGCTCCTACAGCACATCTTTCCTCCAGTTCCCAGTTTGTGTCTTCAGATCTATCTTTGAAGTTGTGCAACCTGTGCAGTCACTCAAGGTCCTGCAGCTTGAAATTCCTAATACTTTTTGAAAATGGATCCCACAGCACCCAGTTCCTATAGTGCACTATGGTCAGCAGCACCCAGTATTTAATAGCTCTCCCAATACTCTTGTGATTTGCATAAGAAACGCCACTCCCCAAGGTTTACATGTTCTGAGATGGAGCTTTTGAAAGGTGATTAGAACGTGGGGCACATTGATGAGTTCATAAGTCTTAGGAAACAGGGCTTGGTTAGAAGTTGATCACTGGGGGCATACCTTCGATGAGTGTGTCTTTCCTCTTGCCCAGGCACCTCTCTCTTTTCCTTGCTCATTCTGCTTCCTGGATGCCATAAGTTTAGCAGTTTTTCTCTTCTGTGCCCTTCTGCAATGATGTTTCTGCCTTGGAGCCAGCAGACAATGGACTAGAACCTCGGAAACCATGAGCCAAAATAAGCCTTTTCTGTCTTAAGTATTTTGTTCCAACAATGGGCTGGCTCACTAACACAAACCTCAAGGGTGGTCTGATAGCAGCCCCATCATCTGAATACCTTTTGCCAGCATCCTAGACTTGAAATACTTTCTGTTCCCATTCTGGTATAGCCTTAGTTTCACCTGAGGATATTGGGTCCTCTTTTGGCACTGGGCTCAAGAAGCTAGATGGCAGCACTCTTCATGGAGGTTACTCTGAGGCAAGGGGTCCTGAGGGTGGCCAGAGCTCTCAGGCAGTCCTGCAGAGGAGGGGCAAAACAGTAAATGTGGAACAAAGGAAGGGAACAGAGTGAATGCTGTAGGGATCAGAAGTAGTCCAGAAGCAGTAGTAGTGAGGCCTTGGGAGAGACATCTAGGGCAGAAATGAGGGCATGTTGGATCTCACTGCTGGAGATGTATGTCAGGTGTTGGTGTGGTTTTGAGATGCTAAATTTAGAGAACAGAATAAGCCCATTATCTCTTTGGGCAACACCTTCAACCACTGACAACAGAATAGAAAATTTTGGCTTGTCCTATCCTTTGATCTCCCCTTTCCCATTCTCCATACCCTGGGGCAAAGGCTGACCTTATGCTGCTGCTTCTGTCTTCATGCAGAGGGAAGGACATCAGGTGAAATCTACAAACAAATTGAAATGGGATGATGATTTCTGAAGGACTAATCACTTTCTATAATTTATGATTTCCTTTGACTCAAGTATGTGATTTGTATTTTATTACTTGTATTAGCTGAGTTTTATGGTTCTAGTTTTTCAAAATAAATATAAAAATCATCTCTTTCTGGCTAGTCTCCTCGCTCTAATAATTTGATGAAGAATAACTTCATTTTCATTGGGAACTTCTTAGCTTTAGTAAATAACCTATCATTGTTATTTAGTACTACAGAGTGTCTGGTGTTCTATCCTGTTGTCCATTATAGACCGGGGTTGTGAAGACTTGCTTTTCCTTATGTTTTGTTGACTTAAATGACAGTTTGTGTTATAGAATCTCTTGGATTTAAACTTTGTGACATTAAGAAAGATTTATGCTAAATATACTTAAAATTGGAACAATTAGTTAAAGTGGGTCTCCATTTTAAAATTGCTTTTCATGCTATCTTCAAAAAGTAGCACATTAACAAAAGTAAATGCAATTTAACAAAAACATTAAATTAGGAGAAAAAATATTTAAAAAGGGAAAAAAATTGCCGGGAGTGTGGTGTGCACCTGTAGTGCCAGCACTTGGGAGGCCGAGAAAGGAGGATCGCCATGACTTCGAGGCCAGCCTGGACTGCACAGTGAGTTCAAGGCCAGCCTGAGCTACATCGACTGACTTTGTCCCAAACCTCCCCCTAACCCCCCAAAAAGGAAAAAATAAAAGTGAACAGACATAAATATTTTCAGTGATGAGCTAGAAAGATGATGTAAGTAATTTCACATTTATTGTCCATGGTTTTTCTATTGAAAGTCTTCAAAATAATGTTATTTTTGATAAATATGGTATTTTAGGGTATTCTTCTTGGACATTTTTATTTGTATGATACTTGTCTTTCTTCAATCCTGAAACATTTCCAAGATTTACCATTTTAAATTTCACTCTCTGCCATTCCATCAATTTCTCATGCTGGAGTTTTTATTAAATGTATATCAGATTTTTGCAAGTTAATTTCCTAGTGTCGTAGTTACTATTTTGTATACGTTATCTCTTGGTGCTGCATTCTGAGATAATTCCTCAGTAGTATTTTCTTCCCACTTACCCATTTTCTACTCAAATATATTCAGTTTAAATTTTAATTTGTGAGGTATAAAATTTATATATTTTTTTGCAGGATTCCTAATTGGTTGTTTTTCATATCTACTTAACTTTAATTTTATTTTCTTATGATTTCTTTTAAAAAAAGTTTTTTAAGAAAAATATTCCTCTTTGAACCCTAACCATAATCTTTAAAAAAAAAAAGCAATTCCCAGATTGTACTATTATTTTTATTCTGTGTGTAGTGAATTAACTTTCCAACTACCGATATTTTGTGCTATAGCCTGCCTGCCTGCCTTCCTCTCTCCTTCCTTTCCTCCTGCTTTCCTTCCCTTCCATCTTCCCACATTTGCTCCCTCCTTCCATTCCTCCCCTTTCCCCCTACTCTCTTCTCTCATGGCCTACTTATCTTATGGTTGTTTTCACTTTATTTCCTAGGACTTAAAAGTCAAACTCAGGTCTTACACCAGCAAGATATTCAGAGCTGATATTTCACAGCTGTGTTAACTGTTTCTCAGATTTGGACTCCTAGCCAATTGGTGAGTTGGGCCAGGTTTAGACTGCAAGGCTGCTGTCTCACACTCCTTGCAAAACATAGTCCTTGACTGCAGTCAATAGCAGTATTATTCAGACTCTTTTTCTTTTTTTTTTTGAGTGGGGATTTAGTAATATGAGGAGGAAAGGGAAGAAGAGAGTCCTACTATGTACTTGTTCCTAAGCAGTGGGCTGTGTTTTGGTTTCGTGCCTCCCTATCTCCCTATCTATAGAAGTTCAGCTAAGCTCTTTAAAGGGTGCCTCAAAGCCTGGATTTGAATGATGGCTTGTGAGTACTTTCAAGATTTTCTGTACTATTCTTCAATTGTGTGCTCATCCATATGTGTATGTGCCTGTGTGTGTGTGCCCATGTGTGTGTGTATTTTTCATTCCAGGTTGGGACTAAGTGCTATATTATGTTAATGACTTTAAAATAGTATTTAATCCACAAGCAGAAAAATCCAGTCACTCCTATGAACCAAGAAGAACACTAGGTCTTCTGGTACAGAGAACAAGGTAGAGCTCCCTCCTCCATGGTCTCTTAAATCGATGACAGAGACAGATAGACAGACAACATTCTCCTAGACTTGGCTGCAAGTTTCATCTATGCTATTTTAATTTTGAGATTTTAGGAATTACTATGGTCAACACATACATGCACTGTGTAGGACATTGGTAAACTGGTCTGTGAAGTCCCTTACTTATGAACGTGAAAGGGAAACACTGCGTGTGTCAAATGATTTCATGAGTTTGGTTATTTTTTCTCATCTGCTCTAAATATATCAGCACAGCTTCTGAAATTCTGAAATTTGAAATTCTGAAAATTGAAAGGTTGAAATTTTATTTTTTAATTTAAAATATCAGAACCAACCAGGATCAGCAAGCTGTGCTCAGCTTAGCTTTATTAGTAATAAATAGAGAGTCAGAAGGGAGAGGCAGTGTCCAGAGGACCAGTAGCTAAGCCCAAGATGTGTTCTATTTATTGAGTTTTTCTTTCATCTAAATTGTTTTGATAAAGTAGAGGCAAGAAAGAAGGGGAACATAGAAGAAGGAGACCAAAAAGTCTGAAGGACAGTGATTGCAGAAGAAGAAGAAATTATTCTAGAAAATCAAGAGCAGAGTTTATTGAGGACAAGAAAGAAAACAAGACAGCAGGTAAAGAAAGAAGTAAAATCAGAATGAGAGCAAGTGAATTGTCCTTTTCTTCACATGAAGTATTCAGTGTAAAATATCATTCTATAACACAATATTCCTCATCTTATATTTTTTAGAAAAAACATATCACTGAAACATCCATCTACTTTCAATAGAAGCAGGATAGCTCCCAGGTAAACACTTCTCTCATTTTCCTTGTTTCCACAAGTCTTAAGTGGATTTGTTCTTCAGGAATAGAAATTGGAATATAAAAGTAAGACAATAATCTGGAAAAAGACAAAAGAGAGAAAGGGCAAAATTTTCTTTTGTTTGCAAATGTAGTATATTAATTGCATTCCTGGGAGACTTTCTGGATGGAGCCTCTGGTAAACAAATTAGATATAAACCGAAGGCGAGGGCACCAAGGTCACTGTGGTGAGGGAACATCAAGTGACAGGCGCTGGGACCCCCGATGCATGGCTTGCAGAGCAGATGTTCACAAGGATGCAGTGATTATTGAACTGGTAATAAAAAAGCATCAGCTTACAGGCAGCCACGATGGATGCTGGTAATTATAAAGCATCCCCTGGGAGGAAAATGACACAAGTCAACCACAACTCCACAATCACTGGGGCATAATTAAAGCTCCAGTAACAGTTGTTAATAGGGTGCAAATAAAACAGGGGGAAAATTTGAACACCACCTTTTTTCCCCCCTTTTTTTTCCCAGAGACGGCAAAGGGCAATGTAATTACAGGGGCAGGAGATTTTATAGTTTTTCTCCACATCATAAAACAAAGGGTTGGGGCTATTAGGTAGACAAAGATATATAAAGTATGGAAACCCAGATACACCTACATATATATATATATATATATATATATATATATATATATATATATATATACCAAAGGGAAAAAAGTGTGTTTGCTCTTTGAATATGTAGTATGTGGGGGAGAACAGATTTTTAAACAGAATGTTTATATTCTAATTTTCAAAATGGTAGAAATACAAATATGTAAAGAAAACGGAATGCATGTAAATATTTGGCCATTTCATCCTTTCCGGAAGATCTGTAGTGGTATAATGTGCCAAGCTATATGATACTGTTGGTTAAAATGGTTTAGATATTGTTAAATAAAGTCAGCAAATCATTTACAGTGTTGAAAGTGTCACTTTTTCACAGAATGCTGCCAGCCACTCCCTAACCTAAAACATTAAGCAAAACAGGGCTTGTTTTCTATGGGCTAAATAACTGAAGCTATTTGCCAGCAGAAATCCTAAGAAAAGTACATCTACACCCATTGCGACCCAGTTGTTTGGGCGATTGGGCAACTAACTATGCATTTGCATGTGCATTACCAATTAGGCCTTCATAAAGATCTATTTTAAGAGGCACTTGGGTAGTGGGATAAAAGGAAAAGAACCCTATTATGTTCCTATCTAGTCAGTTTTTCCATTCATGAATTTTTGAAAGATAGAGTTTAAAGGACTAACAAATGTAGAAAACATATTTTACATCCTTGCTCTAAGTTTTATGTTAGAAGTATATGAATACCCATATGTGTCATGTTTCAATAAAATGTAGGAAATAAGAGGAATGGGGATAACAAATTTCAGTAGAACTTCCACTTTGAGACTTTAACACTGTCACAATCAGCTACTGGAAATCTTTCTCCTGGTTTCTTTTGGTATGAGGAGAGCTGGCCAATTAAAACAAAACTAAATATGGTTGCATTAAGTATGTACTCAGAATGAAATGTATTTAGGGTAGAATCCATGAAGATTGAATTTTAAATATGAACATAGTGTGGGGAAGGACCTTAGAGCTCATGGCTGTTATTACCCTTGTGTGCTTGAAATGTACTAAAAGACAGCATCTGTCTCCTTAGAAGACTCAACATAGTACAAGAAAAGTTAACTAATGAGAAAAGATGAAGTCTCTGGCTTCTCCTGGGTCCTCTAGCCATGGAAAAATAATGAAAACTTCATGAGAAGCTTCTGTCATTCCAAGAAGGATTCAGAGGCACAGCACATCTTAGGACTAAAATATTAAAATATGTGAATGGAACCTGAGAGTATGAGAGGGCTTCTTCTGATTGGGAAGTCAGTTGTAAAGGAGTACAAAATGTGTCATTATAGGATTCTTGCTAAAAAGAAGTAGAACAAAGAAGGAGGGGTAATAGAAAAAAGGGAAATTCTACTTTTTCTCAAGAGAACAAGATTAATGTTATGTATGTGTTCAAGACTCTGTAAGGGAGAGGGTTTGATAACCAAGTTAATGTGGAATTCAGTATATTACATCTCCCTCTTGGAGATTCACAATCACATTAGCTGACAAAAAGTGCTCTGATAAAATCCTGCAGGAAGACTCTGCATCAAACTGGTTAATATGTACAGCTTGGCTTTGGAGCTAAATAGTCCTAGTTGAAAAATCTGTCCCACCCTAAACTAGGCAAACTCTGTAACTTATCAAAATAATTATTTAAGAAAATCCCACCCTTAGTTTCCTTAGCTATAGACAGGAGAATAATATACACCTTCTTGAAAGTTGTACAGATTAAGTAAGACACTTTATATAAAACACTTAGGATAGTTACAGGTGCATAATAAATTATTAAAACACCTTACTTTTATTAGACTCAACATTTTATTATACAATAAGCCAATACATTTAAATTTGTTCACTTTGATATTTTCTACCCTTTGCTTATGAAACTATGCTTTAAAGAACATTCCAAAAATATAAGCATACACTAGTGTTTTGGGATTGTGAAGCATTGGCCTTCTGAGAGAATCACATAATCCATGGGAGATGCTTACAATGTGCTTTTCCTCCCACCACCCTGAGGTTATTCAAGTTTAATTTTGGCACTGGAGGTTGGGACAGGAGGGATGTCGGAAATATGGGTGAAAGAAGGCAAGTAGAGCAAGGGGTTTGAGGAGGCAGTAGACCCATTAACCTAATTTTGTTTTTGTAATGTTTGGCAATAATAGAACCACAATTATTTTAATGGTTAAAGTTTACTCAGGAAGTTACCACTATATGTTTATACCTGTCTCTGAAAACTTTGCTGTCACTAAATTAGTCCATTTTCATTGCTATATGAAGAACCAGAGGCAGGGTAACTTTTGAAGAGGCGTTCTTGTCTCACATGGAGGCTTAAAGGCATGATCAGGTTGACCTGTTGGTTTGGCCACTGGTGAGGGCTAATGGCAAATGGTGTCATCATGGTAGGAATGTGGATGGAAGGAAGAAATGACATCTCAGAACAGGAAGGCAGAGACTCATTCAGGGCTTGGCTCATTCTTATAACAACTCGCTCTTGTGAGACTCAGTATCTTCAAGAACTACCTAAATCCCTTCCAAGGGAAGTAAGTGCCTTCCATTCCCTCACACCACTTGGAGGTTCTGTCACCTGCCACAGCATCACACCGGGAACCAGACTTCCCATGCATGAAACCTCAGGGGACAAATTACATCCAAATGACAGCAGCTATACTGTCTAAGGATATTCTATTACTTGTCTCTCTAGTTTTAACTACTTCCCCAGGATCTCAATTAAAGCTTTAAGCCCATACCTCTGATAAGAGAAACAAGATAATAGTTTCTCATTTTTCTCTGATTTGCTCTTTCACTTCATGTGCTCTCATTTCTATTTTTATTTTCTGCTTTCTTAGTTTTCTTTTCTCTTTTGCCCTAAGTATGGAAGTGCAGAAGGATGAAGAGTGCTAGTAGAGTAAGTTGACCTGGGTTAAGGGACAAAGAGAGGGGAGAAAGTATGCCAAGAAAAGTGATAGGGAATCATGGTCTTCCATTTTCTCTGAGCCCAAAGCAAATTTAAATGAAAATGATCTCATATTACTTATTCCAAAACTGTCTAAGAAGATGATAAAATTTATGCACAAATCCAAATGAATGTGCTAATAAGTAAAGAAGAATTTCGTTATAAGAATATTACAGAAGTAGACACCATCTTTAGTATATCAGATATGAATTCAAGAATTTTTGTTTCTTTTTAAAAAGTAAGTTTTCCATTGACATTATTCAACCTCAGCTATTATGTGAAGTAACACCTAACAATATCTATTTTAGACTTAGAGTAATTTTAGGATGAAATATGTTAACTTTAGGAAAGGTTTGGAATGAGTTATAATGTTTACCGTTTCTCCTAAATAAGGTAAAATTCTATAACTTTCTTTCATTTTGTTTCCACGATAGATCAACATAAGGCAGATATTTTGATATCACAGAAACAAGCACTAGACAAAAAAAAAGACTAGGATATGTAGATCAGATTATTTTCAATTTTTAAAAGTGGTTCAAGTGGTCTTGCAGATTTTTTTTCTTTCATTCCCTACAGTTTCAACTACTCATTGTGCTTTGCATACTTGCCAAGAAATTTAGCCAAATTTGTCTTAGATTTCTGATTGGACATCTTTACATATAGCAGATTTATTTTCAATTCTTCCTCTAGGGGCTTTGTGCTCTATGTTTAAAAAATTATTTGTATCTCCTTGGAATGTTACTAATCTCCAGTTTCATGATATTAAAAAAAAACTCTTCTCTGGTTCTTGAACAAAGCTGAAACAAAACAGATAACTGATTCTACCTTACACTAGTGAATCTTTAAAAACTATATATTGTTTTAACCGATAGAGGTGGGTAAGTAACAAATGTTACTTGCTTATTTTGGCCAACAAAATTAATGATTAGTTTTATGTTTCAGTAAGTATAGAAGGCACTCCAGATATGGGATAATTAACAGCCATGATCTCAAGACATCTCCTGTCTATTGGCATGTTAAGAAAACACAGTATGCACAATTTGAACTATTGCAAATATCAGTGCAGAATGGTAGTACAGAATGGTAGAACAACAGAAGGAGCAGGGAGAACTTGATAAAAATGCTACTACCATGTTTCCCCCAAAATAAGACTTAACTAGAAAATAAACTTCAGCTGTAATTAATAGCGGTTCATTACCATGGTGATGGCCAGTGTCATGTAGAAGATTATACCTCCCTATTCTCTTGCTCATTGACTGCTCTGAGGTAAGGGCAGGAAAGGCTGTTTGGGGTTGGCATTTTTGATCTCTAGCTAGGTCTTATTTCTGGGGAGATATAATATTTAAGTGAGTTTTGATGGACAAACAGGCAATACAGAAAACTTGTTATGGGCAGGGGGAGCAAAGAGTTATTTTCTGGCTCCTCTTTTGGCCTTTTTGTCATGTCTTGGTATTATTTCCTAAGTTATCTCCTCTAGTTATATGGCTATCAATTCTATTTTTATTTATCTGATTATTGTTTTTGTTCCTTGGTTCTGAATTTTCTCCTCACTTGTAGATTTTTATCTGACTGCCTATTTACTATTATATCTGGATATTTAATGTCACACTGTATATCTTTAAAATAACTGTCCTATATGTCCACCAACAGATGAATAGATACAGAAAATGTAGTATTTAACACAGTAGAGTACCGCTCTGCATAAAGAAGAATGAATTAGAGTCATTTGTAAGAAAATAGATGCACCTCGAGACAGAGGGAGGGAAAGAGAAGAGAATGTAAAAAGAACTAAGAGGTGTTATATACATACTCATCCAGCTCCGCACAGTGAATGTAATCATTATGCACTGCAAACATGTACTAATTTAAAAAAATAAAAATTGAAAAAATACATCTTTTTTTTGTTGTTGTTGTTTTTGGTACCAGGGATTGAACTTGGGTCCTTGCGCTTGTGCAGCAGGCGGTGAAACCACTAAGCTAAATCCCCGGCCCCATACATCTGTTTTTTAACTACATGCCACCTATTTATTATTTTTCTCTTGGCCCCTATATCATGACAACTTTTCCTGTAGTTCCTAGAGTTCTTTCTTGTTCCTGTTATCCCATCTCTCAGGAAATTCTTTTGGTTTTAACGTCACAAAAAATCTTGAGTCATACTTTGCTGCTACTGTTCTGCCCAAGTTGTTTTCCCTCTAGATCTCTGTGGGAGATACTGGTGACCCTGGTCCCTCTTGGCCAGTCCCTAAAGCAGGCAGAGTGCTTCCTTTGACCCATAAGCCAGAACATGTCAAGCCCTTGCCAAAAATCTCCAGTGGCTTCCTATCATGAAATGAAATTCAGAGTTCTGAGCATGGGTTATAAACTTCTACGTGATGCTTCTCTAATTTCCTTCCTCATTCATTGATTCAAGCCTCCTTGTCCTTTCAGCTATTTTTTGAACATCAAGGAGAAACCTCAGGACTCTATTCCTTATCATTCCCTGCCTGAAGTCCCCTTCCCTCAAATAGTCCAGGTAGCTTTTTCCTCTATTCATACCTCAGCTCAAGTCACCTTAGATTAACATTAGTTAACTCTTATTTTCTCAACAGTCTGTATTTTCTTGTCCTTAATCGTTCTTCTTCATTACACTTACTACTATGTGAAATTTTTCATATATCTACATCACTTCCACAATGGCAATAGCTCAGCCCATTTCATTCACTGTTGCATCCCTGATACCCAGAAGAGGACTTGGCACTTAGTAGATGCCCAATAAAGTCTGAATGAGTTTTAAGTGTCTCAATCTCTTGGGACAATCAAGTGCAAACGTTTATGTATATATAAGTATGAAGGTAGAAAGAAATAACTGATTTGGGAAAATAAATGTTCAACACAGAGTGTTACAATTTAGATTAAAAAAAAATCCAACCCCCCAAGCTCCTGTGTGTGGAAGGTGATTAGGTTAAGGAGATCCTGTACTACTTAGTGGTTTCATTCACTGATGAGTTGAGTAGCTAAATGTACAGTTAGGAAGTGAAGCCTGGTCGCAACTGAGTCATTGGCAATGTGACCTACAAGGGTGCATTCTTGTCCCTGCCTGCTCCTTTCTCTCTCTGCTTCCTATCTGCCATGGCTTGAGCACCTTCTCCACCATGCCCTTACACCATGGTGTTTCTCCTTTGGAGCCAGCCAACTGTGGAGTACAGTGTGAGCCAAAATAGTCCTCTCCTCCTTTAAGCCCTGGGTGTTGAGTATTGTGTCCCAGTGACATGAAAGTGACTAAGAGGTAGAGTAAGTTACTCAATTCAGGGAGATGAATACAGGAAATATAGGTAAATTTCTAAAAGATGAGAAGGAAAGAAGTGCACTGATGCTCACTACTTTAATTTAATGGGCAGTCTGCTTAGAAACAAAAGTTGCAGGAATGTTGTTGATTTTTGTGTGTGAATATTCTATTATGCTACACTTCTGAATTTGATTATTAATTCTAGAACTCTGCTGGTGGACTTCAGAGAAATGCAAATTAGAACAACACTGAAATTCCATTTTACTTCAGAAAGAATGGCCATCATCAATAAATTCAATAATAATAAATGCTGAGGAGGCTGTCTACACTGTGGGTGAGAATTAAACTAGTATAACCACTATGGAAATTGGTATGGAGATTCTTCAAAACACTTAAAATAGAAATTCCATTTTATCCAGCTATTCTCCTTCTAGGTATCTTACCAAAAAAATTAAAGATATCATATTACAGTGATATATGCATACCCATATTTATAACAGTACAAATCATAATAGCTAAATCTTGAAAGCAACCTATGTGGAGCACAAATGAACAAATAACATGTGATGTTTACACACAATGGAGTACCATTCTGTCATAAAGAAAGATAAGCTTGAGCCATTTGTGGGAAAATAGATGAACCTTCAGACCATAATGTTCAGTGAATTATATCAGACACATAAGCTTAACTATCACATGGCTTCTTTTATATGAGAAACAAAATATAAACAAATTAAAGAGTAAAATAAAAGGTAGATAATAGTGAAATAGTTCTTTTGCAAAAGGGAAAGGGATCAAGAGATGGAGGGAGAGAAGAACAAGGCAGGTAATTTGTTGAAAAAAAACCCTAAGCTATATTATGTTCATGTTCCAATTCTCCACATGGACTGTAATCATTATGCACTGCAAACACATACTAATACAAAGGAATATAAAAATCATTAAAAAATGTCTCAGTAGAAAAGTCTCCAAATTATTTCCTCCTTGTCTGATGAGACTTATCTCCCTTTTCTCCTTTCTGTGTCCTAATTACTGCATTCTCTTCCTCTCTTAGAAATCTTTCCAGATCTGCTTTGTTTCAGTGTGTCTTATTCATCTAGCACAGCATGGACGCTCCAGCTCAACAGCTCATTTTCAAATGTAGGAGATATTTTATATTTGTAATCGTGCTTATATTGATATAAAAGTGTATAATATATTCACATATACACACGTACATGTATATCATGTACATATACACACATCTACGTGTGTAGGCAAACACATATAATAGTAATACAAGGTAAAAAGTACATGTCTTTATAGTCATGGTCAAATATTAGGAGAATTTTGAAGATAAGTCTAAACTGGAGTTCAAAGTAAAGAAGAAAGCATCTAAGCTGGATGTTACATTGAGAGAAGGAGAAAGCACAGAGAAGTGCATGGACACTGGATGTATTTGGGAAAACATGTTCCCAGCTGGCCAAATCATAATTTGCGTTTTTGTTTTGACAATTGAAATTATAGGTATTTAACATATTTTGCTCTTGTTCACCTTTGCTTTACATTTCAAAGGAAATCAAATATGAGTTACTTTTATTGTATCTAATGGCATTATTCTGTGGCAGAAGGCTACGGTTTTATTTAGGCTTTCTATGTCTGCAAATCTGTGTTGCACATTCACAATTCATATGACCAGGAGAAATGTGAATCTTAGTTTTCTGTTCTTCACTAATTGTAATGACATTCACATTGTGTGCCAGAGATGTTAGGTCAGTGGTAGCTTAATAACATTACCAATCTCACCCAGACTGAAAGCCACACTAAGACAGTGACTTCTGGTGTGATTTGATAAGTGTCAAAGATTTCCTTTCCAAAAAATATCCCCTTTGTTGCTCTTCTTAAAATTCTGGAGTTTAAAATGCTGGTGGGGCTGTGGGGAAAGAGGAACCCTGCTCCACTGCTGGTGGGAGTGTAGACTGGTGCAACCACTGTGGAAATCAGTATGGAGATACCTCAAAGAACTAGGACTAGAAGCCTCATTTGACCCCACTATTCCACTGCTGGGGATCTTCCCCAAAGAATTAAAAGAATCATACCACAGTGATATATGTGTGCCCCTGTTCATAGCAGCACAGTTTGTAATAACTAAAACTTGGAAACAGCCCAAATGCCCATCAACTGGAGACTGGATAAAGAAAATGTGTTTTTTTATAAAATGGAGTACTACTCAGCCATCAAAAATGAGAAATTAGAGACATTTATAGCTAAGTGGATGCACATTGAGGTGATACTCTTAAGTGAAATAAATAGGACACACATGTATAAATACCGAATAGTTTCTCTGGTGTGAGAAACTGAAAGTGTAAATAAGGACTAAATGTATAATAGGTCATGTGAAATAGGAAGAAAAGGGGCAAAGGGGAAGGAAGTGGGAGGGCTAGGGGAAAGGAAAGAAGGGAATGGGATTAATATGAGAAAATGGAAAAATAGAAACAAAATCTTTGTAAATAGGGAGGACTGGAGGGGTTGAAGGGAGGGCTGGGCAAGGGTGAAAAATAAGAACCAAGAGAGGCTATGTAAAGGTGCAAATTTCCAATGATGAATGTCATTATATTGTATACCTAAAATGTACCAATGATTAGAATGAATAATCGATAATGCAAAATAGGAAGAAAAGGTCCAAAGGGGTAGGGGTAGTGGGAGGGGCAGGGGAAAGAAAAGATGGGAAAGGAAAAATGCTGAGAAATGGAAAAAATGGAAACAAAGTCTTTGTAAATAGGGAAAGGTGGAGGAGGTGAAGGGAGGGCTAGGAATGGGGACAAAAATAAGAACCAAGATGCATTATGTAAAGGTATAATTCCCAATGAGAAATGTAATTGTGTTGTATACCTACAATGTACCAATAAAAGAATTTACTTAAAAAAATTAAAAAAAAATTCTGGAGTTTACTTTTCTGAGTTATCAATGTTTTAACAATAATTCTTTAAATTCATTAGTTTTCCAAATTTTGTGACAGAAAAAAATCACATGAAGGAAATTGTTTAGTATGCAGCATCTCTAGTTCAATAAATGGGCCCAGAAGCGTGAGTGTTTGGCATGGTACAGGCATCCAGAGACCACATTTTGAGAAGTACTGCCATAGAGGGCAAACAATTTACAAGGCTAGTGATTCATGCCTTAGTGTGAATTCATTTAATTAGTTTTCTCCCTAATAGCATTTTGAGATGAACTAGAATTTAATAAATAAGGATAAGGAGTGAAGAATAGGGCTTCATCTTAGGTAGGTGTACACTGGTGGAATAAAATCCTAAACGAGCCCTTGCAAACAGAAGCATACATGTAATACTTTTATTAGTAAGTTGGAGAGAGATGTACAAAGGTTTTAAAAAAAACCACTGAAGATGCTTTGACTACATTGCAAATTTCTGTCAATAATTCTGCTTGATCTGTTTCATATAATTTTCATCTTCTGCTGGGCATCCCTAACCTGTAGTCTAAACTGTTTGGGAATGTACTGAGGAAGAATTTGTTTGAAAATTGAACGACAGTATTTTGGTACAAGAAGAGCTATAATGTGGAAATTATTTTTGTTCAGTCTACCAAAAGCCATGTGAATTTGGAAAAGAAAAACATGTTTCTGTACAATACATTTTTTGGGCAGTTCCTTCCAATTTAATGGGAAAAATGTAAAAACATTATGTTGTATTTGTTATCTTTTATAGTATTGCTATTCTTCTCTGCTTAGGGCTTAATTTTGTGAATGTGTGCATGCCTCTTAAGACCTAGTTACTATTCTTTGGCAGCACTGCTTGTTGAAAAGACTTATTCACTAGTTTCTACCAGTTTAAGCATTAAGAATAATGTCTTTGGTTTGACCAGCAAGTATTGTATTGTCTAACTAAATGTTTAATCTCTGTATAAGCTCTTCAGAACTCCCACTTGATAGCAGTCCGGGTGACACTTCTTATTTTAACAGTGTCATATTATGCCCAATTTATTTTGTTTGATTTCCTTGTCATGAACTGTTATGTGTTCTCCAAACCTTCTTTCTGGAAGTTAACCCAAAGCAGGGAGACACTTGTCACAAGGTGACTTTACTAGTGGTACTTTCTCCTCAGTGATAGAATTGGCTCACCTGCCAGCTCCCAGTGGCTTCCACCAACACATAATGGCCACCTCCCACAGAGATCTGAAGCAACCCCTGTTTCTTGGAACCTGACCAAAATGACACTGCTGAGATTCACAACTAGGGACTACGTTATGTTTTCTGATGTGGAAATGGGACAATGGTACAGTGAACAAATCCTTCTAATTCGAGACTGTCCTTGGAGGACATGTGTTATAGTCAAATTTTAAATAGAAAAACAAAATTCACATTTAGTATGAGATGTAAAGCTAAAGAAATAATCTTAGAAAAAGACATTTGAAAAAAGCCATTTATAGAGATCTGAATAAAAGTCTTTAGAATACAGGACACAGCATTACCAACTACTAATTTTTAGTTATTCTTGTAGCATTGTATTCATGTTCACTCATACTAAAAAAACCTTTATTTCTATTATACTTGAGAAAAGATAATTTATTATCTTTAGCAAGACACCATGCCCTACAAATATAATATCTATATGTACTACATTTTGATTTCTTATAATTTACTATGTTAAAACCACTGCAGGTTAAATCACCATGACTGGAATTTTAGTGACAGGAGGTTGTAGAATCTGAGTTTTAGAGTCAGTTCCTCTCTTTGTTTGGTTGCTTTGCTTCCCTTCTCAACAGTGATGATTTTCAGTCTGTTTGAGGCCAAATTATACTGATATGCATGCACAATTCCCATTAGTGTCAATAGGAATTACACAATGACGGAAGAATAGACCCCATATGTTTATGGGAAATGAATGATTTGAAGCATCTGTGAAGCATTCTTAAGGCATCTCTATCACTGCATGTAATCCCAGCAAGGTTTACCAAATACACACAAGAATTTCCCTCATTCTGGAGACTGTAAGGAGCTTATCAGTATAACTAAACTATGCTTTTAAAAAAGCTTTATTTTTAAATGAAGACAGTACATAGAACACTTTGATAGCTGCAACATTCTAAAGTTTGTTTCTTTTAATGCCACTTACATTCTCTCTGCTTCTCTGTCTCTCTGCTTCTCTCTCTGTCTCTATCTCTGTGTTTTATATATCAGAGTTCATTTATTTAATTTTTAATTTTACTTTTTACTAGTACGTGTTTGCAGTACATACTTATTACATTCCTCATGGTGAGTTGGTACATGTACATAACATGTCTCAATTCTTTTCCTTCACCTTCTCCTCCTCTCAATTTATCTCTTGGTCTTCCTTCCCATTTACAAAAGCTCTCTGTCCCTATTCCCTGTTATCTATCTTTTGTTTTGGTCTTTATTTATATTGTGGGTTTCTCATATAAGAGAAATTATGTGATATTTAAGCTTATGTATCTGATTCATTTCACTTAACATTATGTTCTTAAGGTTCATCCATTTTCCTACAAATGACTCAAGTTTATCCTTCTTAATGGTAGAGTAGTATCCTATTTCCTTTATTCATTTGTCTTTATTCACATTTGTCTTTCTCCATTTGTCATATTTCCTTAACCCATTTGTCTGTTGATGGACATATAGGCAGCTTCTGAGATTTAAGTACTATGAATTTTGCTGCTGTAAACATAGTATGAATGTATCATATGAAATTCTACTTAGAGATTATTTTGGCTACAGAGAATTCCTATGTACCTACCCTTCAGTTTCCCCTAATGTTAACATCCTACATAAGTGTGGCACATTTGTCAAAATTAAGAAGTGTATATGGGTACAATATAATTAAGGACTCTATTCAGAATTAACCATGTCTTTTCTCTACTTTAGCATCAAATTCAGAGTATCACGATATATTTAATCCCCATGTCTCTTTGTGTAATATTCTTGGCTGTTTTTCAAGTTTTTCTTTGTTTTTCATGATAGTTTGAAGAATACTTGTTAGGTATTTTACAGAATGTCCCTCAGTTTGGATTTATCTGCTGTTTTTTTTTTTCATAATTAGACTGGGCTTATAGGTTTTTGGAAAAATATCAGGGAGTTAAAGTGTCTTTCTTATCATATCAGGGAGAATAAGATGTAAAGATGACTTGCTAAAGGCAATATTAATCCTGGTCACTTGAGTAAGGTGAGATCTGCTCAGTTTCTCCCTCATAAGGGTATAAGTTTTTTTTTTTTTCTGCAGTAATCCTTTTCAGTGAGTAACTAAATCCAACCTACTGTCAAGAGAAGAGAAATTAACCTCTACTTTTTAGAAGGAGGAATATCTACAGATATTATTTAGATGTCTTCTAACAACATAGTATTTATTTGTAAACTTTTTCCTCAGCTATTTTGTCTTCATAGTTTTCCTTTATCACCTTCACCCTCTTGTTTTCTCTTCCTTCTGGGATTTTGCAAAAAAGCATGTGTTAGAACCATTTGAGATTATTTCTTAGACCTTGGATTTTCTGATCCATTTTCCCCTGTTCTTTTTGCATTTCTATTGGAGAAATTTCCATTGTTGTATCATCAAAGTCAGCCATTCTCTATTTGACTGAGTCAAGTCTACTTATAAGGTCATCAAAGAAAGTTCTGTGTGTGTTGTTTTAATTCTTTTATTGGTATATTTTAGGTATACAATACAGTTACATTCATCATTGGGATCTTGTACCTTTACATTATGCATCTTGGTTCTTATTTTTTCCCCATTCCCTGCCCTCCCTTCACTCCCTCCACCCTTCCCTATTTACAAAGACTTTGGTTCCATTTTTTCCATTTCTCAGCATTTTTCCTTTCCCGTCTTTCCTTTCCCCTGCCCTTCCCACTTCCCCCTACCCCTTTGGACCTTTTCTTCCTATTTCACATTATCAATTATTCATTCTAATCATTGGTACATTTTAGGTACACAATATAATGACATTCATCATTGGAAATTTGCACCTTTACGTAATCTCTCTTGGTTCTTATTTTTTCCCTTTCCCTGCATTCCCTTCAACCCCTCTATCCCTCCATATTTACAAAGACTTTGTTGCCTTTTTTCCATTTTCTCATATTAACACCATTCCCTTCTTTCCTTTCCTCTACCCCTCCCACTTCCCCTTCCCCTTTGCCCCTTTTCTTCCTATTTCACATTATCTATTGTATCTTTTACTCCTTATTTACACATTCGGTTTCTCACACTAGAGAAAATATTTGGTATTTATACATGTGTGTCCTATTTATTTCACTTAAGAGTATCACCTCAATGTGCATCCATTTAGCAATAAATGTCTCTAATTTCTCATTTTTTATGCCTGAGTAATACTCCATTTTGTATAAAAAGACATTTTCTTTATCCTATCTCCAGTTGATGGGCATTTGGCCTGTTTCCAAGTTTTAGCTATTACAAATTGTGCTTCTGTGAACATGGGTGCACATATATCACTGTGGTATGATTCTTTTAATTCTTTGGGGAAGATCCCCAACAGTGGAATAGCAGGGTCAAATGGGACTTCCAGTCCTAGTTCTTTGAGGTATCTCCATACTGATTTCCATATTGGTTGCACCAGTCTACACTCCCACCAGCAGTGGAGCAGGGTTCCTCTTTCCCCACACCCCCGCCAGCATTTGTTATTGGTTGATTTCATGATAGCAGCCATTCTTTCTAGAGTGAGGTAGAATCTCAGCGTTGTTTTCATTTGCATCTCTCAAATGACCAGTGATGTTGAATGTTTTTTCATGTATTTATTTGCTATTTCTACTTCTTTGTCTGAGCAATGTCTGTTCATTTCAGATGCCCATTTTTGGATTGGGTCTTTCAATTTGGGAGGTCTGATCTTTTTTACCTTCTTTATAGATTTGAGATAGTAAAACTTTGTCTGAGGAAGAGCAGGTGAAGATTTTTCTGGGTTGTCTCTTCACACTGCTGCTGGTTTCTCTTGCTGTGCAGAAGTTTTTCAATAAGGAGAGATCCCACTTGTTAATTGTTTGTGCTAGTTCATGGGCAACTGAGGTTTTGTTCAGAAAATCTTTTCCTACACCAATGTATTCAAGAGTTCTGCCTAACCTCTGTTCCAGTCGGTTCAGCGTTTCTATTTTAATATTTAGATCTTTAATCCATTTTGATTTTACTTTAGTGCAATGTGAGAGATATAGGTCTAGTTTTACACTGACTAATAACAAGTACCATCCCAGCAAAAAGAGAAAAAAAGAAAAAAAGTGGAATATTCAACAATTCCCATATTTATCTCCCTAAGGAAAGGCAACACAATTTAAACTTTGGAAGCCATCTTATGAAAGCCCTCTCTTGACCCTTACCAACCCACATCTCTTGATCAGGCACTGCTTGTGGTTGGGCTCTGGCTGCCACCCTGCTTCACCCACTTGCAGCTGTAAGCTGGTCCCACTGTCTCCATCCCAGTGCCCTTTGCAGTAGTTCCCACACTAGCTTAAAGGTGAGGAAACTGAAGACCAGAGAAAGGAAGCAGGAGAAAGGTCTAGAGAAATGACCAAGAAAACAGAGAACAGGTTTCAATCTCCCTGAAACTGTAGAGAGAAAGTGAATACTGGGGACAACAGGGGCCCTGAGGGAGAAACTTGGCAGTGGGATGGACCATTAGGGAATGCTGTGATCCGCTGAGATGGTGTGGGACTCTGCTATCACATGAGTCCTTCCACAGGCAGCAGCTAGTGAGTGACTCTACCTCAAGCACCTGCCATATCCCAGAGAAAGTGATTCCCTGGGCACTATTACTGGGAAGGATTGGTTGTTTGAACTTGGAGCTCAGTGCATCCACTGAATGGTTTTGCTTCAGTGCTCCCAAGGTTCTGTTCCCATAGTGACCAAGTGAGAGACAGCCATGGAAGACAGCCACCATCAGGGAGTGGACTGGTAGGACCAGTCCTACCCCTGAGGGGTTTGAGGTAAAGGTTGCAGACCCTGCTCCCATCTCCAGAGGCCTGGCCCAGGCTGAGTTGCTGGAGATTTGAGGTTGCAGCTTTGGTGCCCTGGCCTTAGCCTTACTCCTCCTACTGCCTGCTGGTGCCTGCATCCTGGAAGATCTGGGGTCTGATTGCCTTCTTTATCCACCAGTGTGAGTAGGTACACATCTTGGCTTGGACAATGCCCCAAAATTGTAGATCCTTGAAGAAAACCATGCATTCAAAATCAAAGAGAAATTTCTTCTTTTCTTTTTAAATATTTGTGTATGTGTTTTCTTTTTTCTCTCCTTTCCTTTTTCCTCCTCCTAATCTTCCTCCTCTTCCTCCCCTCCTCCTTCTTCTTCCTCTCCTTCTCCTTCTCCTTCTCCTATTCCTCCTCCTCCTCCTCCTTCTTCCTATTGGGGTTTTGAGAATTTTTTTGTTCCCTCTCTTTGCTTCTTTTTTCTATACATTTTTCTTACTTCTTTTTGCTCTTTTCCTTTCCTTATTTTTTGCTCTTTCCCTTTTAATTTTTCTCTTATTTTTATTCTCCATAAAGTTTCTTTTTTTTCCTCCCTTTGAAAAAAATCTTCTATTTCTTGTCTTATTTTGTTACCATTGTCTGATTCTATAAACATCCTTCTACACCCCAATAGGTTCCTTTGCCTTCCTTTTCTCTCCTTCTCATACCATATACTTTAAGGTTTCAAATTTTTCTGCCTGCGTTCTCCTGCTCCCTAAGCCCCTATATCATTAAATAATAAGACCACAAAGCTTTATTTGTCTTACCCTGTAAAATTACTTTTGAATTCTACCATTAGTGGACATATTGCCATAGTATTTAGCACATATTAACTGTGACTCAATACTTGTGTTGTCTTTATGTTTACACTGTAACTATGGATTTCTTCTCTAGGGTTAAGGGTGATACATAATTAGTTCTTAGGATATATTAATATCCAATTTATCTTGGATGATACTACTGTAGCTGATTTGCTTGATATTACCTGGGCCACATAATTGTTGCTATTAATGAGTTTTCTCTGTAAGCCAACACCCAGTTTATATTTGTGACGTTAACAATACTAGAGTACATTCCCAGAGACTTGGTGTTGGGCCATTACACTGCATCCTCCCCTCCCAAATTAACTGAAGAAGTTGGAACTTGGCACAAAGGCAAAGGACTATAGTTAGCCATGCCCACAGTACATCACTGAAAGGTGACTAACTAAAGAGCTCTCTATACTAGCAACAAGTCTTCACACCAAAAGTGTCCACAAACCTCAGCACAAAACAAATGAACAAACAAAAACAATAGAAACATGATTGAACAATGCAACAAAATGCCCCCAAAACTTCCAACTCCCCCAGAGCCAATCCATGGGCCATCAAGGTGGAGAATAGCATAAGGCACACACCTGTATAACTCAAAAGGATAACAGAGCAGGTTAGAAAACTGATCAAAGAGGTACTCGTGGGAGCACAGAAGATATAACTCAACAGATAATAGAAGTAATACCCAAAATAATCCAGGAGCTTTCAGAAGACACTAATAAAATTCTAGATGAGCTAAACAAAATGATACAAAACACAAATGACCAATTAGCAAAGAATTAAAGTCTATGAAAAAGTTTTGATGAGAAGTCCAGGAGATCAAAAATTACATTGGATGTATGAGCAGCAGAAGCATCCAATATGAACACAAAATTTAAGAAATAAAAGATAATGATGTCTTCAGAGACCAGCTACTCAAAGAGACCTTAAAGCAACAAGAGAAAATGAAAAATGGATCCAACAACTGCTAGATGTCACAAAGAAGACTAGCAGGAATTGGAATAAGTGAAAAATCAGAAGACAGAGCAGTGGTTTCATGGTACTTCTAATTACCAGGATACAAAAGATTTATGAGAAGAAAACAATCTAAGCATTGCCACTAACACTGTAGTTGTATACTTAAATTACATTGCCTTTCTCTATCCAACACATACGTACCCACACACACACACACACACACACACACACACCAGAGAATTCTGCAGAACACTTGCCTTTGTTCACAGTTATAATCAAATAAGTTTTGAAAAAGCTGACTATTACCCCCAGGACTGTATATGAATGTACATATATATTCTACCTTCTGAGAGAAATATCTTGTAGCTAAAATTTGCTTATTAGCTCATTCCTATGTTAATGTGAGCAAAATTTAAGTCTGTCCTATCTATTAAAGTCGATAAATTCCAGAATCTCTTATAAAAATATTAATCACTACTATTTTCAGTTTTGGTTTATACTTTCCTTGTGTGTGTTTGTTCTTTTCTAATTTAGGTATACTCTCTACAAACTGCATAGAACTGGATTTTGTTTTGTAGAACAAATTTGATATTTGTTATGTTTTAATGGGCGATTAAATTTATTTAGTGTAATGACCAATTCAATTAATTTTTTGCCTCTTATTTTATGTTATGTATTTACTTCCCTCTTATGTTTCCTTTTTCTTATTTTAATAGATTTGATGAATTTACTATTTACTCTATTTGTTCTGTATGGCTAATTTAGAAATTCTTCTGGTTTTCCATTTAATTTGTGGTTACATCTCTTTCCTAGATCTCATATTCATACACATATAGTGTGGAAACAAGATACCATTTCATTAAGTAAGATTCCCTATTTTTGGGGGGCCCTCTTCATCCTTTTACAAGTTTAATCTGTTGGGATAATTTTATGTCTCCCAACCATTCCCACCCTACCTATCCCAGCCAAGGTTTGGAATATTTATTTTCTCCTCTCCTTACTGTACCCCAATGTCTAAATTTGATTAGATAGTTTAGTGTTGCTGTTCTAGACAATGTATTTTTTGTTCTGTTTTCAGTTTGAAAAGACAATAGACATTCATATTACATATCCTTGTTATCCTTTAATATCTATCTATCTGTATCTCTATCTACAATTTGAAGTTTATTATTTATCATGGTCCTTTCTCTTCATCTTTCTTCATTATGAATTCTGATTTAGGGCTCATTTGTTATTTTGTTAAAGTCTTGACTTATTTACTCACTTTTTTTTTTTGGTACTGCGGATCAAACCTGGAACCTTGTGCTTGTGAGGCAGGCAGCAGAACCACTAAGCTAAATCCCCGGCAACTCGTTTATTTTTAATATCAAGTAACTGTGTGATTACTCACTAATTTGTCTAAAATTATTTATCGTTTGGATATGGGACAAATTTGTTTACATCAGCAATTTCTAATTGATATTCCACCATTTTCTAGCTTCAAATGTTGTGAATGAGAAGTCTAAGGAATGTCTAATTAAATTTTATTTATTTTTAATTTCTTTTCTGTCTCAATGTGATTTCTATATTAATGCTTAGATTTCAGTATTTTTTTTCAGAATTGTACCATATTCCATTAATAAAGGCAACAAAATGGTAAGATACTTAGTAACAAACAAAACAAAAAACGTGTAAGATGTATTTAAAAGAAACAACATGCTACTAACTGGAAATACTGTACTAAAATACCATTACTAGAGGGGGATTTTTCAATATTTTTTCAGTATTTCAAGATTTGATATTGTAAGTATCAATTGTTTCTAAAATGACCTATATATTTAATGGGGCCCAAACAAGTTTTTGGCACTCACACAAGCCAATTTAAAAGATATTTTTGAATAACAAACAAGTGAATAGTCAAGGAAATTCATAAGTAGAAAAGTCAAAAACTGATTTGTGTCCTGATAGATGTCAAGACACATAATGCTACAATATTTAAGCTCTTAGGCATTGAAATAAATGTATACATGAATCAATGCAACAGAATAAATATTAAAAAATGAATTGAAATATAACGAATATATAATAAATGAAGCATTGCATGTCACTGGGGAAAAGGCATTTTCAAAAATCGGAGTTGAGGCCATGAAATGAGCAACTTTGAAAGTTGTTCATTTCCTACTTCCTTTCAACAAGATACATTTCAGAGAGATGGAAAGATTTAAATGAAAAAGTTGAAACCATTAAGTTATTAGAAGAAAATAGAGATTAAAAAATCTGAATGAGGAAGATAATTTTAAATGTGACACATAACTTAGAAACTTAAGTAAGTTGATAAATTTGTATTAAAATATGCATAGAAAAAGCATCATAAACATGTTTAAAAGACAAATAATAAACTGCAAAAGAGTAATTTATAAACACAGATTATATTGTTGAGTAAGGGATAATATTTTTAACATATAAGGAATCCATGAAATTAATGACAAAATTACCAACAATCTAATATAACAATGTGGAACAAATATTAACACTTTATTGAAAAGATAATACAAATGGTGCTTTAAAATATTTTTAAAAGCTTATTTTCATTCATAATAATAGAAATACTATTAAAACTATAATGAGATGCTACATATAATGTTTTATATAGCCAAATATTGGTGATAATGCAGGGAAATAAATATTCTCATGCATTATTTTTTTGTTAAGTCTAAATTGCTATAATTTCTATGGTGGGCATATAGCAATATTTCATAAGTTTAAAATACCCATATCTTTAAAAAAGTGTTTATTAGTACATGACTCTACAATTCTACTTCTAGAAATGTGTTCTACAAAAATATTTATGAAAATGGGACCACAGTACTAATATTCATTATACTATTTAATAGATGAAATATTGGAATCAACCTTAATATTAATAGAGAAGTAGTCAAATAGTATATTCACACATAGAAAATCATGTAGCCATAAAATAGCATATTTTGACATGCTGGGATCATACACATATATTACTGAGTGAAAAAAATTTAGAATGGAGCCTATAGTATTACAAATGAACACATTTATTTTATATTTGCCTGTATATTGTGTAAAATTGGCTCAAAATAAGAAACTATTCAAAGTGGTTGCCTTCAGGGAAGGGAGCTAGTTGGTTGAGGGATGAAGGTGAAAGAGTGTATTAGTTTGCCAAGGGTCCCATAACAATTACAGATTGGATGGTTTAAACAACTGAAATTTATTTTCTTGTATTTCTGGAGACAGAAATCCAAGATTGAGGTGTCAGCCAGTTTGATTCCTTCTGACTCCTCTCTGTTTGGCTAATGCATGGCTTCTCATTTGGTGCGTCCTCACTTGGTCTTTCCTCTATGTGCAGGGATCACTGGGGTATCCTTTGTCTTCAGATTTCCTCTTTTTATAAAGACACCAGTCAGACTGAATTATGGCTCACTGTATAACCCTCATTTTTAATGCAATCATCTCTTTAACTGCCTTATCTCAAAATAATGTCATATTCTGAGGTACCGGGGGTTAGAGCTTTAATATACAAATTTGGAGAGAGACACAATTCAGTGAATAATAAAGGATAATTTACTTTTATTATATTCCCAATTACCTTTTTGGTATTTGTATCACATGATGTTATACTTTGTGAAAAATAAGTAAAGATCTTCGGAAAGATCTTATAATACTTTTGTATCAAGCTGAAAATTTAACTGGCTGTTAGTCCAGTAGAAAAGGACTCAGTACAATTTGATATGACAGAAAACTTTGTTGTTAAAATAAATTTGAATGCAGATGTGTGTCAGTTTAGGCAAATATATGCTTAGATTCATGAAAAGCTATTTACTTTATCAAAATATTTACTGTATGAGTCCTTTAAATAAAAAGCTTTCAATATGATTCACTTTACAGACATTTTCAGAATATTTTATTGCATAAAATGAGAATTACACCTGAATATTTTTATTAATTTAGCAGTTTAGTACTGCCAACACAATATAACAAGCTTTTCATGTAGAACAATTTCCATTCTTTGACATTCTATTCTCCTTTGAGTTTCATAGGTTATGTATCTGTTTAATGGTGAATTCATACTTACATTTGAATAGAATTTAAAAGAGAATGAGTGGAAATACTCCTAATGCAGTAGCCATAAAAAGGCAGTTGTATATATTACTCACAGATATTGCATAGTTACCATGATAATCTAACACCTACATGCTTCCTCTGAGATTTTAAGAAACAGTGTGAATAGCCATCTTTCTGGGTTAAATATAGTCTTGTCTCTAGACAGGAGGACATGGGGGTAATTCTCAAGATCTCATTGAGCCTTTCAATTACTGTAGTAAGAGTTCTAAAGTGAATAAAAAAGCTACAGCCTCTGTAAAACTTGATATATAATTGGAAATTTATATGAAATGTTTCATCTGTTACAATGATTTGCTTTTAAATATCAGTATAGAACCACAATGTTAATGAAAGGATTGTCTCATCAAAATGTATCTATGAATTGCTGACTTTCATCATATGTCTTTAAAATCTAGAATCTTATGACAAAGAATTAAAGAGATATCTATGTTACTTTATCAAGCCATGAGCTAGTCGGCATGCTTCACTGAAAATGTGGTTTGTGAGAGAACTGTTTTACCAAAGATCTTCTTAGGTCTGTGATACTTACAGTAGCTATCTTTAGAAACACACAATTTTAAGCAAATATAAAATGTCTTCCCTTATGGGTGGGGTAACTTAGGTCTTCGAGGAGGAGGCTGTAGTTGGGAGTGATAGCAGTCTCACAGAGCTGCTTTTCAAATACACAAATTCATGGCCCATCTTTCTCCTTACTGAAGTGTTCTATCTAACACTTGACAAGTGTGTTTGTATAGGCCATAGCAGAAAACCGGATGAAGTATTTTGATGGTAGATATAAATTTTCACTTAACTCTATTAGCTACATAAGGCTTCATGAATCTTGGACTTGAGAACAAAATATTAAGTACAAGTGAAATCACAAATTATGATGCTTTTAGTACATGTTTGCTCTAACTTGAAATGTCTAGTGAGAGAATCCTTCTTTAGGGAGAATAGATATCTCCTCCAATGTCAGTAGAATAGTACTAAATGTTAAGAACCCAATTAGAAGGGCAAATAAATTTGAGTTTCATTAAATGACACCACCACCAGCCATTTATTATAGTGTAACTATTTTACTACAGGATATTCTACACTCTAACCACACATTCACCATGTTTATTTTTTTAAATAGTCTGTTATATTACAATAGATTACATTTCTGGAATTCAACAAATAAAAATAATTTATAAGGTCAAATACTTCAAAATGGTATGCCTGACTATTGTCTGACTAAGGCCCAAACTAATATGTGCAGGTTCAACAAATGTTCTTGTTTCTATACCATCACTTTCATGTGACCCTTGACCACAAGAAATGGAGGGATGGCATTTTTGAGAGTATTTATGCCATAAATTAGGTGAAGATCATTTGTTCCTACAAATGTAACATTTTCCATCTGTTGGCAAACAGTTTATGAATACAAACAGCAGATTTCCACACTGCCTGCTTAAAGTAAAAATTTCAGTGCAGTAAGTGCAGTATTTGATGGATCATTTTACTTCAGAGATTGCTTCCTGAAGTTGTCTACTGTCACAGGAAAGGCAAAACTAACTGCTATGCTATCAGTGTGTGTGTGTGTGTGTGTGTGTGTGTGTGTGTGTGTGTGCCTGTGAGCTTCCCTCTGGCAGGCATTTGACATCAGTCATGCCCTCCTCCTCCACTGGTTGTTTATTTTCTATCGAGACTTGTCTACTTCCCCCTCTCTCCTACCATTGTGTGATCTGGACCTGGATTATCTGAGAACACTGGGTTATGATTCAGTTCTGGATAGTATAGCAGTTATTTAATTCCAGAAAGATTTTTGATGACTAAAAATAATTAATTTTTGAAAAATCATTAGCATACTCTATGCAAAAGCAAGAATGAGTTAGTCTTTTCAGGAGTCCCCATGACTGTGGCAATGGTCTTTGCTGGAGACTTAGGTCTACTTTCTTGCCAGCTCCAAGGATGATTTTGTGGTCTTCAGCAGGTTTTTCTCCTGACAACTGGAATAATAATGCAAATATGTGGGTGGAGGGCAGGCAATTGATTGATGTAAACTTACTGAGTTCACACAAAAAGGCTCTCTGCTCTTACAGGCATGATTTTATCTCACCCTTATAACTGTTCTAAAATACATATTTGACTTCATTTTTTCTACTAAGGAAACTGAGACTCATAGAGGTTATGTGACATATCTAAAGTCACTGTCATTTTGTGACAGCGCAGGAGTTCCAACTCAGGTCTCAATGGGTATCCATATATTCTTTCCATTGCTCTAGAGCTGATTCTGAGGATGTAAAACAAAAGCATGTGCAACAAACAGGAATGCCAAAACAAATTTAAAGGTGCTGAAAAAGTCCCTAAGATATGAAAAACTTAACAGAATTAGGAGGAAATTTATTATTTCAGGATAGGGATACACCTGTCAAAAGGTTATGTGACATTACACTTACTCAACTGTCCGAGAAGTCGTGTTTTAGGTTTCCTTGTGTTTCAAGGCAACAGGCTACTCTTCAAACAACTCTTCCTTCCGTGTCAAGTTCCTGACAAGGAGCTTCACTGGGCTGCTGTACTGCCGCCAAAGGAGTCATAATTGTACCAGAGTTTTCGAATATCCCAACTCTTCATTTTTTTAGACCTGTTCTCTCCTCGATGCAGTGAGGTTAATGCTCACTTTAAAGGCAGCAATGTTCCACTGAGCACTCTGAGCTCAGCATGCAAACACTTTAGGGTTGAGTTGTCTTGGCCTGGCCTACACGAGTCTCAATGAAGTTGAATTCTTAGTCATAACAAGAGTTTATTATAAGGAACAAGAAAAATCACTTGAGCTAGGCTCTTTTGGTCCTTTTATTCTGGAAATACTTTTTTTTTTTATTAAGAAAGATAGTGAATATAGTCTTTTGCTCTGTCACTGCGGCCATCGGCTGTGTTTGAAGTAGATTTTAATATGGTTTTTACTGATGGACCACTTTCAGAGAGCAGCTTTCATCACCAGGCTGGAGTCCTTGTTCAGCATTTTTAGAGCAGTCAGGGGTGAGGTTTGGCTGCTCTCACAGCCCCATTAATAGGCAAAGACTGAATTGTGCAGCCACCAGCCTGGCTCCCGAAACTGCTCTCATCCCAGCCCAGCAGTAAATCAGCCTTGCGTGTTTTCCTAATTTTAGGTTTGGTCTGACTTAATCCATCCAATAGGAAAAACACCTGGCCTAGTTTTCCTTTTAATCTGTTCTCCACATCAGGAACTTTATCACCTTGGGACTAGGTAGTAACAAGAGGTTGGTTCTTGTACCTGGCTGGCCATGACCTCGCATGCTCCAGTGTCTAATAAGGGCCTGTTTTCCATTAATGCTTTGTAGTTCTTGATAGGCCCCTTAATTTACAATAAGGCCTTGACATTGCAATCAGTTTAGGGTCCTAAATTCTATGATTACTGAAAAGCCTGTGTTGTGATACATTTTGAATCAAGGAGAGTTGAGTGTGTAGTCTGTGGAGAGGCTTATTTTTCAGTATTAAATTGGTAAAGATGTACCTATTAATGATATTTTAAACATTGTCTCTGAGTTGAATTTTAACTTTATATGGTTGTATTGAGGCAATTAAGATATTATTTTTAAAATGTATGGAAATAGCTTAGAGGAAATAATAAAATATTATATGAAGTCAGTTTCATTTCTGTTTATCGTAGTCAAACAATATAGCACAGGCTACATAATCCTTCTGAATGGACTTTAGAATGACTCCACTTTAACATTTTCAACTATAGTTAGAAGAGCTTTGGGTTTTAGAAATCATTTAAATGAAAAGAGAGCAGGGTCACTTGGTTTCCAAATTAGAATTTTCTACTTTGCTTTCCTCTTGACATTTCTCTCTGATTGTTTTTCTGCTTCCAGTTCTCCTTCTCCCTGATGCTCTACCTTCTCGAATCCTTTCACTTTTGAGAGAACTTTTGGTATAGTGCAATGATAGATTTTCTGATTGAGCTAAGATCAATTGTTGCAAAGATGTCTAGCTTTTCACTTATCTTTCTACTTCTCTGAAACGCTTAGAAAATCACGGACAACATGAGGTAACCAGGGACCATATAGGAATTAACTTCAAATAGCCTCGGGCCTAAAAGCTCTTCCCAAATCTACAGTATGTTAGGGGACTTTAGCTCCCCAAAGTAATGTAGCTGTTTATGCACTCCTGCCTCTGAGTTCCTTTTAACTGGGGCCTGAGGAGGAGTGCATAAGCAACATTACTTCGGCAAGCAGGAATTAATTATTGAAATCAATTATTGCATCTTTCCAATGACTGCAGTCAGTTCATTCCTCAGTGAGTTGACATAAAGAATACTTGTCTCAATGGCTGTCTCTGTGAAACGAGATTGAAATAAATCAAAAAGAATAGGGAGTGACTTTCGACTCGGTTCTATTCTATCTCTTAGGATTTCTCAGAAACTTTTCTATTTGGAAGTTTAAAAAAAATCAACTATTTTATTCCATGGATGGAGAATTGTATTATATACATAGCAAAAGGATTTTTCTCATAGAGTAGAGTTGGCTTTTGGATTTCTGCCACATGTAATTATTAAAACTGATTTGAAAGTGACTCTACACTTGGCAATGTTGATACTGTCTGAAGGATAAACCAGTAATCTCTTGAATACTCATAAGCTATCCAGTTTATTGGGTTTTAGAAATTATTTATATGAAAAGAGAATAGGGTAATTTGTTTTCTAAAATACTACCCAGTATTTTTTTTATAGGTATAAAAACTTTCCTGGAGGCTGGAAAGTTCAAAATTATGGTGTTGCCAGATGCAGTGTCTACGAAGGGCCCGTGCCTCACAGAAGGTGCCTTCTTACTCTGCCTTCACATGGTGTAAGGGGTGAAAGTCTTTCTGGAGCCTTTTTTTTTTAAGGGCACTGATCTCATTCCAGAAGGTCCTGCCCTAATGACCCACAAACCTCACAAAGGGGAATAAGATTTCAATTGACAAATTTGGTAGGCAAGGGCACAGTCCATAGCATATGATTCTTAGAAAAGAAATGAAGAGAGGACCCAAGACCAAGAGATATGCTATTTCCTTGGGCAAATCTACTACTGTGTAGCAGATGGAATTGGAGATCACCCAATAAGCATAAGGCCCTACAGACACTTGAGCAAGCAAGATAAAAAGAGTGTTTGAGGCAAACATAAGAGAATAGACTGGAGAAAATGACTGGAGAAAATTCCCCTGAACTGGAAGAAGAAGAGCTGCAGATTTGTGGCAATTGTAGATAGGTCAGTAAGCTCTTAAGAAGTGGTCCTACACCCTGCACAGGTAGTATAAACCAAGAGGCAACAACACAAGTAGTCACCTAGGCAGCCTCACAAAGCGGGTCAGGGGAGGTCCAAACTCACTGGTGCATGGAACTTGGTGGACAGGAACAAAGACAGCTCAGTGGCAAACTGTGTGACTACCAGCCATCACTCCCTTGCTATCCACAATGTCTTTTCAAAATACCTTGCCTTTTGTAAATCTTGTAAACCTGACCTTTGTAAGTATGGTACACTAACCAATCTTGAGGAAGGGGAGGAGTTTTCCAAAGAATGGTATTAGTTTTTCTGGTAAATCAGTAGACTCAAGAGATAGGGCTTGAAAGAGAAATGGAGTTAGCTTATAGAAAATTAAGAGAGTGTACATTTCTTGTAACTTGAATTTTGGAGTTATAGTTTCCACCTGTCTTCCTTTTATATTTTTTCAGATTGACTTCAGACTTCCACAGTTCTGGATGGGCCTGTGGCTTGTACCCTGTCTGTTATTCACAGATACTACTTTCTTTTGCAGCTTGCTAGCAGCAGAGACTCTGGCACCTGAAAATTACTGTGGTCTAATCTGAGTTCCTTTTTCTTTTTTTCTCCCATTCTTATTAGTACATGTTGGCAGTACATAATGTTTTCATTCTTTGTGACGAGTTGGTACATGTAAATAACACATCTAATTACTTTTTTTTTGTCATTCTCTATTGAGGAAACTTGGTTCTAGGCTGCAAATATGAATTAGAGGGAAATAAATATTCTTTTAGGCAATCAAAAGAAGTTATGGGTAATTTAATGCTGGCATCCCCTCCCCATGTCTGGTTCTCTCTGGAGCCAGGTAGAATGAGTCTTTCTTGTCTCTTCCTTTAGAATCAATACAAAAATGTTGATTTTTACATTCTCTTTTCTATAGCTGTAGAGTTATTGTATAAACTTCTTTCCCTGGTTTCTTAGATCTCAATTTTTAATTCATACAGTCAAATGAATAAATTTAACACGTATTTAATAATTTCTCCTGTATAAAGTACTTCACATGGACTTACTCTAGAAATTATAAATAAAAATAATATAAAATAGTGACTAGAGTAAAAGAGAGCCTGAATAAAGAGGGAAAGTGAATGATCTGTATGGGCTAAGTTTGGAAATAACCCTGAGCAGAGATAATGCTGGAATATTGGTATTATGGGCCAGCAAGAGGGTTGGTATGAAGGTAAGGTCCCACAGCAAGGATAAATTTCTCAAGCTGGAAATTTGAATTCCGACATATGAAATTATTCAGTCACTTGCTATAGTTTAATTTTATTGCACGTTTTCCAAAACTGTTCATTAAAACAAAATAAAATTGCTGCTAAAGCTTTATTTACTAACAAATGACATCAGAAGTATGTTTTTCTTGTATTTGGTTCATATCTTGCTCAAATTCTTTAGAAGCAGAGCTTGCGACAAACATTTAGGGATGTGTTGTTTATTAATTGAAAATTTTCAGGAGAAAGGTAAGGAGGAAGTAGGATCTAGTGGAGAAAGGATGTAAATGAGGATGTGGTTGACAGCCCGTTTCCACGGGGAGTTCTGGAGCAAAAATTGCACAGTAGATAGAGACGCCTATGATGAGGTAAGGAGCTGACCTAGCACAGCTCCCCCGCACCCAGAGTCAGTCATTAGCTGTAGGCTGCTAACGCCATCGTGTGTCGCGCGTGCATGCGTGCATGTGATTATTTCCCCAGGGAGGTGGCTCTCATGGCCCCAAAGGTCACCCTTCAACATGCACAGGGGAAATCAATGCAGTGGAGACTAAGAGAACGATACAAAAAATCAGTGAAGCGCAGGGACTCACCCTTACCCAGTGGAGACTTGATCAGGGTACCAATGTCATTTACTTTATTTGGAACTTTCTATTTTTAACATCTTTAATATTTTAGAAAACCCTAAATTCAAAATATTTAATTCAGGATTAAGCTAATATTTAATACCTTTAATGTTAATGCATTTCAACATTTAATATATGAAATATATATATTTCCTATTCTGATTTTTGTTAGGGTTCAATTAGCTTTTCAAGTGCATTATTTTTCATAAGTTTCTGATTTTTGGAGTGCTGTTAAGCAGTATAAATACTAATAAATCTAATCTGAGCTCTCCTATAACAAAGAATCTTAGAAATACATTGTATTTCCATGATTTGGATTTATCTTCTCCATTCTTATTCATCTAGACTATATTAGTTCGATACATGCTTTCAAGAACAGAATTTATTTTATTTTACCTGAAATTTACCAGAAAGTGAAGAAATAACCCTAATACCTGAGGTTATAGGAAGAATATGCATGGGAAAGTAGAAGTGGTGTTTAGAAAAGAACAAGGCAGTAACAGTATTCTAAGTATATTATTTAGAGCTGCCATTTCATTCTTGGCGATAAGTACCACGAATTATAAATGGCTCTGTAGGTTCAAATGTCTGATAAATGTTATCATCGTGTATTTCACAGTAGGTATCTAGAATTTGCATATTAGTGAAGTGAGTTGTCTTTTATTTCTTCTAAGAACAAGAAAAAAATGGAATTCAATCTATCAGTCAGCAATAAGAAAGGAAGAAGAAAAAGTCTTGATTCTAAAATATCATAAATTAGCATGAAGTCCTGATTTTCTTCTTCTCTTCTCTCACCTCAGTGGGCCAACTAGATCTAAACAGGAAGGCACAACACTCTTGAGTATGACATTTATCAGTTTTTCTCTATGAAAAATGATCAGGTATATCAGATACTATTATTAAAGATATGAACCTTTTGCAAATTTACAGAATTTATTCCACGTTGTGGCTGACTAGAAGCCATTTGAAGAATTTGAAACTTGTTATTTCACATTGGTACTGTACATATGTCTCCAGAGTGTGGGAGCTTTATAAACAACACATTTTGATCTGAGCAGATGTACTGCATCTCTAGAGGTTAGGAAGTTCATTATTGCAGTCAGCCCACCTAACATCCATTTGCTGAAATTCCATTAGGTATTTAAAAATACAATGCAAAATGTCTGAATGAAAAGTTTATTTGGTGAACCAGCAGGATATTCATATCTCTTCCAGATGAGGAAAAGTTTTGTTACAATAGCAGTGGCCACATTCAAATGATATATATTTGTAATATTGACTATCACTATGTGGGTACTACTGATGGTTTTTATGGGTTCCTAAAATAAATGTCTGTGAGCAGCATTTAATAGACATGATCCATCCATTTTTATTTTCCAGGGAGGGACTAATGTTATTGTTCTATAGGATAGAAAGGAAATATGAAAGCAGGCAGGGGGATACAAGATATCCTTATATGCTTTTAATTCATGTTTTAGTCACGTGGTCACTCTGCTCCAGCAGAAATGATTCTATTCTTCCAGAAAAGAAATCTACTTTAGGATTAGCCAGACAGAAAATGGTGTCTCTTAAAACAAAGGGCCTAAAGAGGAAATTGTGAAATATATTAAATTTTTCTCAAATGAAATATGACTCCTAAGGTGGCAATCAATTTTTAGTTGAGAGGCAGTGAATAGAGGTTAAATCATGAATTCACACTTTCCCTTGTGATCATCATATCAGCACTCTTAAATTATCTTCTTTAAAGGCTCAAAGTCACTTGTTGTTTTATGCTTCTCCCATGTCCCCAGTGCTAGCATATTAATGGTCTTTGCCATTTGTAGAGTAGCAAGCTGCCAGATCAATAAGCGTGCTTAGCTGCTTGCCATTAAAATTGATCTGTACTATCCTTCCGATTGACGTCATATCCAGCTGTAAATATCATCAAGTAAGCTGTCAACTCATTTTCATTATTAGTGTTTTTCATCTCAAAAGGTGGACTTCAGTTGGACAGCACATTAGGATTTTTCTTCATTATTTTTGACATTTCCTCAATAGCATCAAGAACCTCTTTAAAGGAAAATCAGGATTGGCCAGTAACTTTATAGTAGAGGGTAACAAACATCAGCAGCTGCAAAAAAAGCAAACAAACAAAAAAGACAATAACAATAAAAATCTTCTTTGCCAGGTTGAATATCACTAATTAACATGAATTTCTAAAGTGGCAAGACTTAGATATTCTCTTTGACATGTAAACCAGGCCCAAGAGACTTATATGAGCATCTGGGTTTCTGTAAAGAAAATTCTAGTGCTATGCTCTTGGAGAAATACATGTCTAAAAGGGCTGACCATAGGGACTTTAAAGAAGCATTTGTTTGTGTGATTGTTGATCAAAAATCCTCCCTGAAAAGAATCTGGTATAATCTATAAGCATCGTAAGGATTAGTTCCATATGATGGTGAGAGTACCCACCTGACTGTCCATCCAGATAAAATCTTGAGAACATCACAGTTTTTCTGATATGATGTCAGATTTACCCACTACTTTAATTTTTAAAGAATCTTCCTTTCCTTATCTGGTGACCCAGGGCACTGTTTCCAAATCTTTGTCTACCATCTAGCCTCCACTGAAGGCCTTATGGAGAAGGAATACTTACTATAAATGACTTACAGCCTGTGCATCCTTCTACACATTCCAATTGGTATGTACAGCAGCATGTGTTTTACACATATAATTTGATTATAAACAAACAAGCATAAAATATTTCATTGTTGATGAAATGCACACAAAAGTTGGAAAATATTTTTAAATTCTCAGATACTATAATTATTACATATTTGAATGGTGGTTGTTCTCTTTGCCACAGAATAATATTATTTTTACATCACAACTTGATTTTTATGGCCATTTTAAAATTTTAATTTATTAGTCCTGTGCAATTGAGTAGTACATAATGTTTACATCTCTGTAGGATGCTGGTACATGTACAAATACATCTTAATTCTTTTTACCATCATCTCTCCCTTCTCTCCCCACCCCCCACCAGTCTCTTGATCCCATTCCTATCTTTTGTACATATTTGTAGAACATAATGTTTGTATTCCTTGTGTGGAGTTGATATGTATACATAACACATCCTAATTCCTTTTTTTTCCATCCCTTGTTATCTCCTTCATTCCCTCTTCTCTCTCACTTTTAGAACTATCTCCCTACTTCCTATTATCTATCTTTTATTTTGCTCTTTATTTCTACTCTGAGTTTCCCATATGAGAGAAATCATGTGGTATTTAAGCTCATGTGTCTGATTTACTTCACTTAACATTATGGTCTGAAGGTTCATCCATTTTCCTACAAATGACTCAAGTTTATCTTTTTGGTGGAGTAGGACTCCATGGTGTGTAAATACCATATTTTCTTTGTCCACTCATCTGTTGATAGGCATATGGACTGCTTCCAAGATTTAGCTAATATGAATTGTGCTGCCATAAACATGGGTATGCATATATGGCTATAATATGATGTCTTTAACTCTTTCTGAAAGATACTTAGAACGAGAATAGCTGGATTAAATGGAATATTTAGTTTTAGTATTTTGAGAATCTCCACACTGAATTTCATAGTGGCTGTATTAGTTTACATTCCTACCAACAGCATAGAAGTTTTCCTTTTCCCCCACAGCCTCTCCAGCATTTGTTATTATTTGATTTCTTAATGATGACCATTTTTTCTAGGGTAAGATGGAATCTCAGTGTTCTTTTGATTTGCAGTTTTAAAATGGCCACTGAGAATGAGCATTTCTTCATGTATTTATTAGCCAGTTGTACTTTTTCTGTGAAGTGTCTATTCATTTCACTTGACTTTTTTTGATTGAGTCCTTTATTTTGGGTTCTAATTTTTTTTGCGTTTTTTATATATTCAAGATATTAGTCCTCTGAGGAATCAATGCCAACAATTTTTTTCCCATTCTGTGGGTGGTCTTTTCACTCTGTTGTTTGCCTTTTTTGCTGTGCAGAAGCTATTAAATTTAATAGTATCCCATTTGTTGATTCTCAGAACTATTTCCTGTGCAACTGAAGTTCTTTTCAGAAAGTCCTTGCTTCCACCTATAACTTCAAGAGTTTTATGTATCTTGTCTTCCAGTAGGTTATATGTTTCTAGTTTAACATTTAGTTCCTTGATCTATTTTGATTTTAGCTTGGTACATGGTGAGAGGTAAGGATCTAGATTCAACCTTCTGTATATGGATAGCCAGTTTTCCCAACATCATTTATTAAAGAGGCTATCTTTCCTCTAGTGTGTGTGTGTTTATGTTTATATGAAATTTAAAACTGAATTTCTTGCAGAAATATTAAAAGTTATAATCTGTATTACTGTATGTATCCTTTAAAATTTCTACTAAAAATATCTTTTACAATTCAATGTTCAGCAAACTTTGCTTTTTACCAGTAACAAGAATATGTTTCTTTATTGATAACGAGAATAATATTGTTTACTGACTATATTTTCATTTAGTTTTGGCAACTAGGAAGATCTGGATTAAATCTGAAATGATGCAATAGAAAATCTAATAGGTGTTAAGAGCACATATGTTCTGTATATATGCATTGTTGATTCTCTATTTTTACCATTATTACTTTATATAATTTCCTTTTAAATTGTCTCAAATCATTTGTGAAAAGAGACAATATAGAGGTATTCTATATTATTAATTATAAATTAATTAATGTTATTAATATAAACAAAATACTGTTTATCAGAGTATCCGTTGATGTTGTTTTAAAACCTTGTCAACTTCCAGTAAAAGTGAAAACCATTAATTACTTACTTCAAGACAGTCTGTATTCTCTTTCATAGTACTAGTAAAATTTATATTTCTGTGAATGTCTACTTAGTAATGGATGCTAGACAATTTTACTGTTTCTTTGGTCATATTTACTACTGGCTTGCAAACAAAGAAAACATCCCATTGTTTTAAAGGTCAGAGTTTGTGTACTTTATTTAAAGCCAGTTATCTGTTTGATGATAGACTTATGTTTGACTTCCTCACATGAAGTGGAGAGGTAAACTCCATTGCAGAGTCTGGTGCACTTTAAATTATAATAATGTAAGTTCCTTATTTTGCCTATGGTTGATTTCTTGGGTGCTAGTGGCTGGCAAAGAGTAAATATTAAAGAATATTTGATACTTTAAGTAAAAGAAAAAATAAATTAATTAATTATGAGTAATATAATGAATAGCAGAAGTCACATAATATGACATAATTATATAATGGATATAACACATAAAATATATAATGAAATAATTTGGATTTATGTTAATATTTATATAATATAATTAAGGTGATAAATACCTTTTACTCTGCAACTATTTCATAGGTGACTCTATGTAAACTATCTCACTGAATTTTCATAGAAGATTTGTGAAGATCCTTTCTAGGAAATGAGGTTCAGAGGTAACGTGAAGTAACGAGCTGACGATATTGGACGGTAAGGTTGGGATTTGAATCTTTGTTGGACTCTAGATCTTGTGATCATATGAAACTGCTGGTAAATGATTTTTTTTCACTCTGGCTCAACATTTTAATAAGTGGATTCCACATTTTACACATCTACTCAACTAACTCATAGCTACGAGTCAATAGACTCTATCACTTTTTCTCCCCTGAAATTTGTCCTTCACCTGGTATCCAGGACTCCACCCTTTCCTCTCTGGTCAGTCCTGTCTTTCTTGCTCATTCCTGCTGTTTTCCTGAGAGTAGAATATTGGTGTGCCCAATGCTTAGTTCTTGGTCTTCATTCTCTGTTAACACTTACTTCCTTGTGGAAATTATCAGCATCATGGCTCTAAAAAGCATTTTTATGCCCAGACTCCCAAATTTCTATATTTAGTCTAGACCCCCTTCCTAACTTCCAGATTCACAAATTCAACTGCCTACTTTATATTTCTATTTAGATATCTATGTGGCAGTTCAAATGAAATATGTCCAAGTTTGAACATCACATCTTTCTTCCTATACTTGTTCTATACCAGTTTTTCACATCTCAGCTGAAGGCAGTGACATCTTCCTAAGTGTTCAGGCCAGAAATCTTGTTGTCAACCTCTCTCTTTTTCTTTTTCAATATCTACTACATTAGCAAATTCCATTGGTACCACATTTATCCAGAGTTGGATCACTGGACAAATTCTGATCGCTTGTATTGCTATCCTGGTTTGAACCTCCTGGGCCTCTTATTATTTCTCTTCCGAGTGATCACTGTGGCCTCCTGACTGGTCTCTGTTTCTACCATTTCCCCTCACAACCAGTATGGCAATCATGATAATCTTTTTGAAACATGAATCACATTATATTCAAAAACCCTTTAATGGTTCTCTATTTCCTTAGTAAAAAAGTCAGTCTTCAAAGCGGGTCTTTAAGGTTCTGCATGTTTTATAATTGACATATGACCCTTCATTGGGTATTAGGAAGCATCTTTATTATATTCCCTTATCATGGAGGCACAGAAATATTAAACATATTTAATAAAAACATTACCCTATAACATTTTCATTTTAATATATTTTATCAATCTCTTTCCATATGTATATTTTGATAGCCTAATTCGTAAAGTATGTTTAATTTTAACATATTTTTCTCCACCCATAATCTACACTTGTTAGTTAACCATCTATTTTGCTTAGTTCTCAAACACTGAATTTCATAAAAAATGGAATTCAGTAACTGGAGAGAAATTCATTTTAAAATAGAGCACAATATTTTTAATAGACTTTTTCTTCCATTTAGTGTATTTATCTTCTTTCAAGCATCTAAGAGAATTTCCTCTTTACATATGAACAGAAAATAAAATAAAATGATTGAATTTGCGATGCATGTTAAATATTACATACTACAAGACATGTTTCAAGATCTAAATTATACAAGGACAGAAAGTTAGTATTTTTCTGAATTTCACATTCTATTTTTAAGGAAATCATTTGAATTTAATGTATTACATTTATTGTTATTACTTTGTTTTCTCAAAAACAACAGGTACTCTCTTTTTATGAGTTGCTTAATTTTCTCCTGTCTTGATTAACAATTTAGATTGCCTTGGGTTTTCAATCTGTTTTGTGAGTTTAATCCCCCTTTTCCAAGTTCGGCATTCATTTTCCTAGGTTGATTTGATTCATTCTCAATTAATTAATTTACAATTAATTAATTAATTCCCTCTTGACAACTGCCTTAGTGGCATCACAACTCATATTAATGGTGTAGTGCCCATTCTAATTAAAATCAATATGTAGTTCTTAATGACATAGTCTTATCTAGTAGAAATAGTGAAATACTAGATAGAATTCATTCTGTCTTTAAGCCGAGATCCATAAGACCTAATACCATTTTATAGTGCAATTGTAATAAAATATTTATTTTATATCTTATAATATGACTAAAATTATTTATATGCTAGTACATCTCAGAAATCAACATATTGTCTAGAAATTAAAAAGACTTTGCCTTTTCAATCAGATAAGGCGGTCTCCTTTTTTACGTTATCCCTTTTATATTCAGGAGTATATAATGCATTCATTCATAGGACATCTATTTTGCTAGACTTTACCATGATATAAATCTGAGATTTGTTTCAATTATTGGTAGATTTGCAGAGTATAGGCTTCATTTTAACAGACTTTTTAGTTTCATTTGTGAATCTGACATTGACCTGAAATAACACATTAGGAGGAGACACCATTACTTCTGTATCCATCCCTCCTGGAGCAGGACTGATACAGTTTTATAGTGGCCTGGAATAAGGATTAAATTATCGTCCCCTCCCAATTACAGAACTGCCAGTTTATTGTAATGTGTTACTGCAGAGAAAGCAGAGAGAGAGCTCATCTGATACTATTTGAAATTTGGCATGCAGTTTTATATACTGCAGGCTTTGTCCAACTAATGATGGTGGATATAATTTTTAAAAGATTTTTAGGATCACATGTATTAAGATAAAGAGAAGCTATGCCTTCTGGAGACAAGGGAAAGGTCTAAAGCATATTCTCAACAACCCAGTTTCTTACAAACATGTTACTCTATGCTTGTTCCTCTGACTTACTTATCTTGGTCTGCCTTATGATTTTGCCTTTTTTCTCTTTGATTACTAAGTATCATGTAAAAACACCAACATTTTAAACAATATCACAGTGTATATAAAACCAAGAAATTAATATTCAGTAGGGGTTTAATCTATGCAAATATTTGTGTGGAAAAAGTTTATAAAATCTGAAGAGTTTTCTGATTTTAACGAGTTCACATTTCTCAAGTTTTCTTTTCAATGTCTATTTTTCCCACATAGCCAGTTACTGTTGGTCTATTTTGAAAAAAATTCCCCATTTTTCTTATTTTTATTTCATTTGAGCCCTTTCATTTTGGTTTTGTTTGATGTTCTCTTTTATTATCTCTGTATCTTCCCATAGATTTTCCTCCCAAATGTGAAAGGTTATTAAGAAATTAAGTCCTTTAGTTTATTCTCTTTAATGAACTATTGAGCAACATAATCACTGTTTTGATATAGAATAGTTAAGTCATATCTTATAGGGAATAGTGAAAACTTACTCCAGGACAAAAGCAAAACAAACAGACACTAATTCTGTAATGCATCTGTGAGATGCAATTCAAATTATTTATCCCTTGAGAATCACTGGCTATACAATATAGAGAAAAGCACTTTTCAAGGGAATAACCTAACACAGGCATTTCTCCTTATCAATGCCAATATTAATCTTCATTGAATCCTAGGTGGAGGGTAATGCTCCTAGTAAATCTGGTGACCTGGGTAGTTTGTACATTCAGTGACATGCACTAAAATAGCAAATCAACTTTTTAGGTTTAAAAGACTCTTGGGCTTTCTTTCTTTAATCAGACTATTGATTCTCTTGCCCAATTGCTGTTACCACTAAACACAGACACAACAATGGCAAACACTATTTGTGATCAAAACCAGCCTTAACATTGACTTTCACTTGCATACACTGAAGCATTCTTGAATCTATCTTGAGATGCTGAAAATTATCACCCAAATCATTGATCAGGCCCTGTCCTTTGTTATAAAAAAATCATAAGCCAATGTGAATAATTTTTTATTGTTTCTCTGGTCCAATAAATGATAATATTTTAGATTACAATGACTTAAATATAGAAAAAAGGAAACAAAAAATTAAAATGTGCTATGTATATATACAACTCATTATTATGAATGTAATCATTATATACATATGTACTAATATAAAAACATGTACCAATAAAAATAAAAATTAAAAAAGATAGAAAGAATTAATAATATAAGAAATATAAAATTATATATTACATTTAGGTTTCAATATTTTTTTCTGGTCCTTTTCCCAAAGACAACCATTATTCTTGGTTTCTTATGTGTTCTTCTATATTCATTACATAGACTTTATGTATCCATCTCAATATATCATCTATATCTATCATTCTTTCAGAAATACAAATAGTGACAGATTTTATATATTATTAATAAATGAATTTTATATGCTGAAAACTGTTGAATTCCAACTAACTTAGGTATATACTCCTGTCAAGGAGGTAGAATATCATTCCTTACTCCAAAGTCTGGCCTATACCTAGATAGTTGTTCTAAAGAATATAATATGGAAAGATATATCATTTACAACCAAATTCAGTATTCAATTCTACATGTCTTGAATTATTTACTTTGTTAATCTGTTTTTGTCTTTAAAATATAAAACAGTATTGCTTAAGAGACTAGGTAAAACAATGAAGAATAGAAAGGTTTATTTACATTGGCTTATGAATATTGTTTTTATGATACAGTAATTAGATACCAAAAGAGTGCTAGCAGGCACTACTTCAGGCAGGTGATCAAGGATAAGTCATAAGTCATGTTGATAAGTTATTAGTGTTTAATGGTCACATTGATGGCATATAATTAGTCAAAGTCACCAAAAAATAAAATAATACACTTATTTGTGAAAGTCTGGATGAATCTAAGTAACTGCATATTTTTAGACAATAATTTTACTTCACATTAACAATACAAATAAGTTTACAATAACCCACAAATTTGGCATGTGTGATTGTAGTACTAACATTGCCTAAAAGTCATCCAGAGTGAGGGTGAGGAGGGTTTCTGAGTAAAGCTTTTGGGGCTGATTGGATAGGCACAAAAGTGCTCAGAAATGTAGCTGCAGAAATGGAAGGATGAATAGTGAGCTAAGTGGGAAATGGATTTTAGATGGAGGAAAAGGATTAGGATTTGGGTAGTTCAGCAGGAAATAACTTGGAAATTCACTAAGCGAGTAGAAGTGTCCATAGGAAAGTCAGCCAGTTGACCATTATACACCAGGAGCACTTGTTTTCCTATTTGTACCTGTAGCAGTGGTGCTCCTTTCAATGTGGAATATCCTTCTTTTCTCTTTCCATGAACTCTCTTACCTTCTATACAAGTCAGTTGTAGTGTTACCTTTGGTGGGCATCTTACTTAACTTTCCAAGTTGAATTAGGTGTCCTTGCAATGTGCCTTCCCGACCCTCCCCTCCCCACTGTCCCCCACCACTGGAATGGTGGATTTGCTCTATTAGTGGGACACATCTGTTGACTTGAACTATGTCTGTTTGTTTCCTGCACTCCTTTGTAAACTTCTTCCTGGTATGGACTCTGCCTTTTGTGTATTAGTTTGTTTGTTTCAGTCTCTCTGTGTCCCATGACTGTTCCATTGTGCAGTCACAGTAAATATGCTTTTGTGTTTCCAGAACAGCAGGCCTGGAAAAAATGAAGCAGGGCACCCATCTTGAAGCCACTCGAGTATTTGACAGCTTATCAACAGAAACGGACCTAGACTCTAATATTTTGTGATTCAGTGCAAATATCATGAGCCATGAGGTGATCCTTGATTAATACCTTGCATTATTCACATCCTAACACTTGACCTACACACAATCTGCAAACACACAGTGAAAAGAAGATTTTAGGGAATTGAAGAAAACTAGTGACAAAAAAGATGACAAATTCTAGGGAAATAAGACTTCAAAAGAAAGGATAAAGAAATTAGTGTTTTGTAGGGGCCAAGAAGAGAAGACAATTTAATAAAAATCTTCAAGGCTAGACAGAACATTTCCATTTGCACTGAAAAGAGAAGAGAAAGTGAACACAAAATGACTGTTAGGAAAAATTACCTATCAGTTACAATTATTTATCTGGAGGATACATTTAGGGGGGTGGTCATACAACTATATTCAGAATAGATTTTTATCTACTGAAGTTAATTCATGCTTGTATGAAGTTGCGTCAGAGCTATATGATTGCTGCAAAATGCTTTGTTCAGCCTTAAGATTCAATGATTCCATTGGTGAGAGTATATTTCTCCTTATAACATTCATCCTGGAGATGTGTGATTCTCAAAGTAAACTTTAAGATAAAGCATTACCGTTTGGATCTTCCCAAATGATCTCTTCTAAGTTGTGCTACAGGCTTGAGCCTCTGATGGTCGTGAATCACTGCTAATCTTTTAGAAACATATTTCCCCAGATAAGATCAGTTTCTCTCAGAATACAGAGAGAAGAAGACTGCATTTCTTTTATGCTTCGCTGAGGAGACATATAGACATTTACTTGAGACAGAAGTTAAGATTACTTCCGGTTGGTATCTGGTTCATAAACAAGCAGTTCTTTGCCTATAAACTCAACCAATTCAGAAGAGCATCTGGCTTGTCCCTTGTGGTAATTGTGTGATCAGACAAAAACACTCCTTATAATTTTTCCTTTACTCACATTTGCCAATCACCATTAAACTGAACAAAATCTGCTTTGTTAGCTTCGTAACTTGCTCTGATGATAGTTTACAGTAATCTCTGAAGATATGATACATAATAATATTAATACTATGAGAATATTTATTTCAGGTGTTATTTAACTAGTTATGAAAGCACTTGGAGTTTTATAACAACCAAATAAATCCTGTTATGCCATTTCAAGGACTGTGAAGTCTGTTTTGAGCAACTGCAAAAAGGGAGCTTCCCTTTTTCCTATCTATTTCTGTATTTAGATCTCTGGAAGAAAAAGTCAGTCCAGACAATCTAAAAACAAAAGGCAAGATGTGCATAGTCAAGTTTCTTTTGACCTAGTAGTTCTGATGTACAAGCAGCAAATTTTTACTTGAAAAATAATCCCTCCCAATCCAACCCTCCCCCTTTTTGTAAGAGGAAAAAAAGCCTGAGGCAAACATAATCAACTATTCTAGGAAAAATTTAAAATATGTATGCAGCCATACTGGAATTCCAACATTTGAGTAGAAATGCACAGTTCCAACATCAAGCTGCTGTTAGGGTTACAGTGCTCCAACCACTTAGGCTGAAAGTGAGAGAGGCATTAATTAAGTAATAACGATCAAGGTATGGGGCATTTCCTGGGGATTAATGACCAGCTGGGGGAGTTGATAGCCTACAGTGCAGCCAAGGGCCATTAACCCCAGCTGGTCATCAATTCCTGGGCCCTGTGTTATAGTCATTATTGCTATCATAAGCCAAAAATGAAAAGCAAATGGGTCTATGGATTACTTTTATGGATGATGCAGTTTCAATTGGTATCTACAGGGCATTCCTGGAGAATGAATGCTCTGCCCATGAGCCAATCAGGGGCTTCGACATTCTATTCTACTTAGGAGGCTGCCTGGGAGGAATGGAGGCTGAATGAAGTAGGCAGTCAACGGTTGAAAAGTTTCAGGTCTCTGTTGACACTTGAGAGCTATTGAAACCGTAAAGATCACACAGAGAAAGGTTTAAGGAAAGGAAAGAAAATGTGCTGTGTAGTTGGGTGGTTATGTTTTCTTGTGGGCGCCCTAGTTTAGTACCTTTATTGTGAAGAGAAGAAAAATCACTGGATAGGAAAGAGACTCCTAGAGGATAGAAAATGTCAATTTGCAGGAGAGAGAGAGAGAGAGAGAGAGAGAGAGAGAGAGAGAGAGATGAAAGAACAGTATACTCTATTGGAATTGAAAAACAAACATTAAAATAAAGAATAGCAAAGGACTGTCAAACTATAGTGATCAGATTGGACAGATAGAAATTAATTATATTTGGTTTCAGAAGCTGCTTCTGCAGCCATGGTCAATTTTAAAAAGCACATTAGAAGATATCTCAAACTGACTTTCCAATTACTATGTCTGGCAGCAAAGTGTGTTGAAACAAAACTCATTTTAAATGGGCAAACACATTCAATAGTGACTGACACTATTTTCAAAATTCATAAATTTAGTCCCTGATCAAGCCATTTGAAGGTGATTCAGGGAAGAGGTGACCTCTGCCAAAGGACAACAATATTAACAGCAATATTAATGGGAGTGCTCCCCATCAAGTTAATTATCTCAAAGAAAGGCTGCAGGATGTCAGCATGTCTATGCACATCTTGGAAGACACAGGGAGCAAAGAGAAAGGGAATTAAAAAGGAATTGGTACCAGAGTTTAATTTTAATTGTAGAATTTTACAAAACCAACACTCAAATCCACCTTTCTCTTGGTGAACTAGAGATGTTTTCTGGTAGGGATGTGTAAGAAATAAAGAAATTGGGTTTCAGGACAGTTATTTTATACTATGAGCAAGCACTTAAAACTATAATTCACTAGTGAAGAGGAGCTATTTGCAAAGCAAATATGGATAAATATATATGGTATGTTCATGTTTACACACACTGTCCTCCTCTCACTTGATCAGAAGCTGGGTTCAAGGAAAACTAACAAAAATGAATGAAAAAAAATAAAAGAAACTTAGTGGCTCTGTTGTAAATAATAATAGCATATTTTATGAAGTACAAGTGGCATCACTTTTTTCAGGGTGTGCTTTCATCAGGACCCTTTCTCTCTCTCTCTCTCTCTCTCTCTCTCTCTCTCTCTCGTCTGAGATGGCAAAACATTTAAAGGGAAGGTCATTAATTTTAAAGATGTACTTTATTTTAAATCCAGCATGCAGTATAATCTGGATCCAGTTGTAGTTCTGTGACTCCCCATTATGACAGAAAAACCAGCCAACGGGTGATAAGCCTTGAATGTTTGAAATTCTCCTCAGTTCATCTAATATTCTTTCTGTGTTCCTGAATCATTAAGATGGATAAGAGAAATTCTCTAAGTTATCTGTTTGCATTATCCACCTACTATCCAGTAATATAATAGATGTGAGAAAAATAAATCATGTTGAGTTAATTATTTTTAACTTTTTCAACTTTCATCTCTTCTAAAACTTTGTCTGCCTTCAGAGTTTCAGATATACATACGAGTGGATGACTTCCAAATCTCCACTTTCAGCTCTGTTCTCTCACCCAAACTTCAGTCTTGAATTTACAATAGGCCTTGAGACCTTTATATCTTGTGGTCCTGCCAACTCCTCATATTCAATAGTTCCCAAGCCAAAATCAGCACATTTCCACTAACCTCACTCCTCTCTTTGAAATAACACTTTCCTCTTCCAGAACTAGAATTTTCCCATTCATTCATGCAAAAGACCTTGAAGTTACCCTTGATTCTGCCTTCCCCTCATCCTGCATAACCAGATTGTCACTAAATCTTTAGATTCTTCATATGCAGAGCATAGAGCCCTCTTCCTCAGATTTTCTTTATTTTCTCTTCCCTACTTCCATGGTCACCAGATGAATGGGCTGATATAAACATGAGGGAGTTGTCTCCTGATTAGGCTGTCCTTTTCAATGTTTTAACCAGTGATTTGCATCAAATATATAAGACTATCAAATGGGAAGGTAGGAGAAGTCTGAAAAAGATAGTGAATAATTTACATGATATGTTAGTCACTTTGCCAGCACTGGGACAAAATAGCTGACACAACTTAAAGGAGAGTAAGTTTATTTTGGTTTACAGTTTGGTTTCAATTCATGGTCACTTGGCTTCCAAGAAGAAACAGCATGGTAGAAGTGCATGGTGGAAGAAAGCTGTTTAACCCTTTAAACAGCCAAGAAGCAGAGAGAGAAGGGTCAAGCTGGTTACAAGAAACACCCTTCTAGGTCATACCCCCTGTGACCCACCTCTAGCCAGGACTGAGTATCTAGGGGCACATTCAGCTACTGAACTTACCTGTTGAATGAGTTCACTGACGACTACAGTGCCCCATTATCCAATCACACTGCAAGCTTACGAGATGGGGCGGGGGTGGTGGTGGTTAGTATACGTGCTCCCAAAGCAATCACAAGGGGGCATTTTAGATATAAAGCGTAATATGTGATCAAATCAGAAGTCACAACACACAACTTCAATACTTGCTTTCTAAATTCTTGATGGTCCTCCATTGCATTCAGCCTTGGCGTCCATGCCTCAGCCTGTAAATATTCTTCATTTCTCTCCCTTATGTTCCAGGCAGCCTACACTCTAGTCTGCCCAACACCTTCATCCTTTTTACACCTTAATACTTTTCTCAGGGAGTTTTCTCATGGAGAAATAAACTTCAACAAAAAATATTTTATTGTTCCCATAAAACCCAGGTTTTAATCCTACTTTGAATATCATTTTCTCTCTATAGGTTTTTCTCAGGGCCCTCAGTTTTCCTAATGCTTCCTCACTTTTGTTTTTAGGCACTTTCCTTAAAGCATTCCATCATAGTGTTTACTATTCTGTGTGGGTTTTTTTCCATTTAGTTTATTGGTACATTTTAGGTATACAATACAGTTACATTCATCATTGGGATCTTGTACAACGTATCTTGGTTCTTATTTTTTTCCCCATTCCCCTCCCCTCCCTTCACCCCCTCCACCTTCCCTATTACAAAAACTTTGTTTCCATGTTTTTCCTTTTCTCATATTTTTCTTTTCCTTTCTTTCCTTTCCCCTTCCTCTCCCACTTGCCCTATTTCTTTAAACATTTTCTTCCTATTTCACAATATCAATTATACATTTTGATTCTTATTTACACTTTTAGTTTTTCACACCACAGAAACTATTCAGTATTTACACATGTGTGTCCTATTTATTTCACTTAAGAATATGGCCTCAATGTGCATCCACTGAGCTATAAATGTCTCTAGTTTTTCATTTTTTATGGCTGAGTAGTACTCCATTTTATAGAAAAACTGCATCTTCTTTATCCATTCTCCAGTTGATCAGCACTTGGGCTGTTTCCAAGTTTTAGCTATTACAAACTGTGCTGCTATAAACATGGATGTACATATATCACTGTGGTATGATTCTTTTAATACTTTTGGGAAGATACCCAGTGGAGGAATAGCTGGGTCAAATGGGACTTCCAATCCTAGTTTTCTGAGGTATCTCCATATTGATTTCTACAGTGGTTGCACCAGTCTGCACTCCCACCAACAATGGAGAAGTGTTCCTTTCTCCACACACCCCCCACCAGCATTTTTATTGGTTGATTTCTTGATAGCAGCCATTCTTTCTGGGGTGAGGTGGAATCTCAGTGTTGTTTTCATCTGCGTCTCTCCAATGACCAGTGATGTTAAACATTTTAATATATTTTTATTTGTTGCTTTTACTTCTTTGTCTGAGAAATGTCTGTTCATTTCAGATGCCCATTTTTGAATTGGGTCTTTGAATTTCGGGGATCTGATTTTTTTTGAGTTCTTTATATATTCTAGATAGTAGACCTTTGTCTGAGGAACAACTGGTAAAAGTTTTTTCCCACATTGTAGGTTGTCTGTTAGCTCTGTTGGTGGTTTCTTTTGCAGTGCAGAAGCTTTTCAATAAGATGAGATTGCAGTTATCGATTCTTTGTGCTAGTTCCCGTGCTACTGAGGATTTGTTCATAGTCTTTTCCTATGCCAATGTTTTTGAGAATTCTAATTTGTCTTCCAGCTAGTTTAGTGTTTCTGTTTTAATATTTATTTATTTATTTATTTATTTTTTTGGCACCAGGGATCGAACTTGGGTCCTTGCACTTGCAAGTCAGGTGATGGAACCACTGAGCTAAATCCCCAGGCCTCTGTTTTAATATTTAGAACTTTAATCCACTTTGATTTTAGTTTAGTGCATGGTGAAAGATAGGGATCTAGTTTTAGTGAAAATGGCCATATTTCCAAAACTGCTATGCAGATTCAATGCAATCCTGATTGAAATCCCAACAGTATATTTACATACTAGAGAAAACAATCCAAAAGTTCATCTGGAACCAGAAGAGACCTAGAATAACAAAAGCAATTCTAGGCAACAGAGACATGGCAGAGGGTATCACAATTCCCAACTTGAAGCTACTACAAAGCCACTGTGATAAAAACAGCATGGTACTGGCAAAAAAACAGACCTGAGGATCAATGGAATAGATTAGAAGATGCAGAAACAACTCCAGACACACTCAGCTACCTCATCTTTGACAAAGGGGCCAACCATCCTCACTGGAGGAAAGATAGCCTCCTTAATAAATGGTGTTGGAAAAAATGAATTTCAACTTGCCAAATATTCTGGGTTTCTTTCTCAGTTTCCATGTGGTTTGTGACAGATTCTTAGAATTTTTATAAATTCTTCTTCCAAAGGAAGAGCAGGCATCCAATGGATACAGATGTTCCATTCATCCAGTTTTATTAACTAGACTTAGGGGACAGCCCTAACTAGGTAAACATGAAAAATATCCTGAGTTGTATTAGTGAAGTGTAGGGTAGGATATAAGGCTAACTAGTGACATAAATAAAGGTGATCTGGAGGTTTTAGTTGGAAGTAACTTCAGTGTAAGCAGTATGATTTTTATGTGGTACTAACAGGAGTAAATAGAACCTGTACAACAAGAAAGATGACAATTCTGTTTTCTCCTGCAGTGGAGTGTAAATACCTGTATCCTACAAAATTGTTGGGAGCACATTTTAGAAGAAATCCAGACAGAAAGAAACATTGCATGTTTTCAAAGATGAACTACAAGGACAGTGAAAGGAATATAAAAAGAAAAAAAAAGGTTGAAGAGAACATTCATAAGAGACAAAAAGGGCCGGGGATTTAGCTCAGTGGTTCTGGTGCCTGCCGTGCAAGATCCCGAGTTCGATCCCCGGTACCAAGACAAAAAAAAAAAGAGAGAGAGAGAGACAAGAATATTGAATTTTTTCTTTTTTTGGGTACTGGGGATCAAACTCTGGTCTTTGCACTTGTGCAGCAGGCAGCGAAACCACTGAGCTAAATCCCTGGCCCAAGAATACTGATTTTTAATGGTATCATTTTCCTTCTTTTTAAATTTGATTTGCCTGTTGATTATCCATTGAGAATTAAAGAATTGATGCACATTTAGATGTAGCGTGAACTTATTAGATGCCACAGATCCCACTATATTTTCTTGTCCTACTATTACTTGTTGTATGCATTTATATTTTTACCTGCCTGGTCCTGAAGACCTTTGAGTTTGTAACTTCTGATTTGGAGCATGTTTTCCAATTGTGAAAATTTCGGCTTCTTTTCCTCAACATACATTCTCCTATCTCTGCAAAGTGTCATCCTTGGCCAGCTGTAATTTTCCTCACCTATAACACCTTCCTCTTCTCCCTTTCTGTAAGTCTATGTTTCTTCCAGTACTGGAGATTGAGCTACATCCCTAACCTTCACACTAAACTGTATCTCCAATGTCTTTTAAATTTCAAGACAAGGTCTCACTAAGTCAAAAAGTTGCCCATGTTGGGCTTAAACTTTTGATGCTTCTACCTCAGACCATCAGAGTGCTGGAATCAGGTGTGCCTGATTCAGGTGCCCCTTCTAGACTTAAACAATGATATTCTAAAGTCATATTCACTTATCTTGAGTCCCAAACTATTTGGAGATTACTATCCAAGGGTGTCACTAATAAATAGTACTTCTTCTTTCCCAATCTAGAACTAAAAACTTTAAGAATAAAACAAACAAAGAAACAAGCCCAGAAACATATTGGAGGACCAAGCTTAAAGTAGAAGAAATTGGGCCTGGCAACTAAAGTTCCAAGTTGGCAGACTTTTCCACTTTATGTTAGACAGTAAGTCTTGGAGTATGGTGGTACAGAGGAGAACTTGGGCTTTCTTCAGTGAGGGAGCACACAAGGGGAACAACAAAGCAGGATCATGCATCCTGGATTATTCTTTTCAAATACAACTTTACCTCTCAAGGGCAGGGGGAAACTCAGTTTACTCCTCTTGAATTTCTTTCATAGCAAAGAGATACTAAGAAAGGGATAGGGATAAAAGCATTTCCCATTGACATCGGGTTCTTTTTTTCCTAATGATTTTATATGTGTAGGTCTACTAACCCCTCAAAATAAAATGATTGGGAACAGGCATTTATTGTGTTTGCTCTTTGTATAATCCAAAGTGCTCAGCAATGAGAAAAATCAAATATGAAATATAAAGAAGACCTAACTTGGGTTAGGTCCTGGCTCTGTGACTGTGGTATCTTCATGGCTCTGGGTCTCAGTTTCTCATGTGTGAATTGGGAGATTGGAAGAAACTCTCAGGAAGAAGGGTAAACCTAAAACATAGAAAGTGATCAAAATTGATTCCATGACTAGATTATAGGCATCTATTCAGATGTTAAAATATAGTTTACCACTGATCTTGCAGAACTTAATTACTATAATTGAGTTATATTAAGGAAAGGGATTGAACAGCTACATAAGCATCTGATAATGACATCAATGTCTTTTCTGCACAGTTATTTCCCATTTGCAGGTGCCCAGAGCTGCCTCCATGGCTTCTTCTTCCTGGATAGTGTCATCTACTTCATAATCATCTTTTTCTATCGTATTTTATCTTTAAAATATTAATGCCCTGATCTTTGCAAGCTGTGCTACAGAAGAAGGATCTGGTATCCTAATCAACACAATGATTAGAGGTTCACATTATGTATTCATTCATGAGAGAAGTGTAGAAGAGTGTTACATACTAGGGGGGGAGATACTTTTAGACATAAGGTCTTTTTTCACTGCCTCTCACAAAGTATCACAGAGGCCTCTGTTCTGTCTTTGCACAGCCTGTGTTCGAGAGGACAATGGTTGTGCATGTGCTTTGGATTGTGTGTCACACACCACAAATGCTGGCTGAAAGGGAGGTCTGAGGCTAGCTGTTCCACATCCAGCTGCATTACCCGGTAAAATTTTAGAAGTATATGAATCTGTTTGGATTCCTAAGAGATGGACTAGATAACTTAGTAGGTATTTTTGTCTTTCTTTATTTTCTGAGATCTTTTCTACAAAAAAAAATTTTGGGTCTCACATGTTGGAACAATTATCCAAGAATATTTCATCCCTGAGAAAAATATAACCCTTGATTTGCTGCCAAAGTCAGTGAGATCTATGGCAGCTTGCCTTCTGCACACAGGCCTTGCACATTAACACTTTAGGGACTCTAGCAGAGAGCTCATCTCACTGCCTCTTGTAGCTCACTTGTGAATGAGAGATATGGATTAGGACCTCAAAGGTGCCACAGGGCACCTACAGAAAATTTTATCATAAAATGTGTGCTAAATGAGTTCATTCTATTTTTAAAGTTGCCATTCACATGCTATAAACACTTTTTAAAAAACAAGGAGATTTTGACACAGACCACTAGTGGACTGCCCACTCACTTCCTCTACTTTCTGGACACAAAATAAAATTCCATGTCCAAACTTCTTTTGCAGCCAGGGAAGACTGGGAAACTGACTTCTAGCGAATAGAACGTACTCAGAAATGATAGGTCTCACTTCTGGGCCTCATCCATAAAAGCTCTCCCGCATATGACCCTTCATGGTTTTTTTTCCCCCTACTAGTTGGCTGGAATGGAATCAATGCTGAAGGTGACAGAGGAGCTACATGCTGAAGATGGCAGACTCTCTCACTCATCTTCCCAAGATCTACCCAAATAGAAACTTACATATTAGACTGCTGTTGCTGTGAGAGCAAGAAATACACTTTTAGTATGTTAAATCACTGAAATTGGGAGGATTATCTGTTACAATGGTTAGCCCAGCCTTACCTGAAAAAATTAGAATTACATTAATTTTTTATTAATTATATTGCTACATTTTAGGCATACAATATAATGACATTCATCATTGGAAATTTGCACCTTTACATAATCTATCTTGGTTCTTACTTTTCCCTCTTCCCCTGACCTCCCTTCAACCTCTCCACCCCTCCCTATCTACAAAGACTTTGTTTGCATTTTTCTTTTTTTCATATTAAATCCATTCCCTTCTTTCATTTCCCCTACCCCTCCCACTTCCCCTTCCCCTTTGCCCCTTTTCTTTCTATTTCACATTATCTATTATACCTTTTAGTCCTTATTTACGCTTTCAGTTTCTCATACTAGAGAAACTTTATGGTGTTTACATGTGTGTCCTATTTATTTCACTTAGGCGTATCGCCTCAATGTGCATCCATTTAGGTATAAATGTCTTTAGTTTCTCATTCTTTATGGCTGAGTAATACTCCAGTTTATAAAAGAAAACACATTGTCTTTATCCAGGCTCCAGTTGATGGGCAATTGGGTTGTTTCTAAGCTTTAGCAATCACGAATTGTGCTGCTATGAACATGGGTGCACATATATCACTGTGGTATGATTCTTTTAATTCCTTGGGGAAGATACCCAGCAGGGAAATAGCTGGGTCAAATGAGTCTTCCAGTCCTAGTTCTTTAAGGTATCTCTACACTGATTTCCACAGTGGGTGCACCAGCCTACACTCCCAACAGCAGTGGAGCAGGGTTCCTCTTTCCCCACAACCCCACCAGTACTTGTTATTGGTTGATTTCATGATAGCAGCCATTCTTTCTGGGGTGAGGTGGAATCTCAATGTTGTTTTCATTTGTATCTCTTGAATGACCAGTGATGTTGAACGTTTTTTCATATGTTTGTTTGCTATTTCTACTTCTTTGTCTGAGCAATGTCTGTTCATTTCAGATGCCCATTTTGGGATTGGGTCTTTAAATTTGGGAGGTTTGATTTTTTAAATTTCTTTATATATTCTAGATAGTAGACCTTTGTCTGAGGAACAGCTGGTAAAAATTTTTTCCCACATTGTGGGTTGTCTCTTCACACTGCTGGTGGTTTCTCTTGCTGTGCAGAAGCTTTTTAGTATCAAGAGATTCCACTTGTTGACTGTTTGTGTTAGTTCACAGGCAACTGAGGTTTTGTTCATTAAATCTTTTCCTACAGAAATGTCTTCAAGAGTTCTTCCTAACCTCTCTTCCAGTCGGTTTAGTATTTCTGTCTTAATATTTAGATCTTTAATCCATTTTGATTTTAATTTAGTGCATGGTGAGAAATATAGGTCTAGTTTAATCTTTGGCAAATTGAAACCCAATTTTTCCAGCACCATTTATTAAAGAGGCTATCTTTCCTCCAGGGAGGGTGTTTGGCTCCTTTGTCGATGATGAGATGGCTGAGTGTGTCTGGAGTTGTTTCTGCATCTTCTCCTTTATTCCACTGGTCCTGAGGTCTGTTTCTTTGCCAGTACCATGCTGTTTTTATCACAGTAGATTTGTAGTATAGTTTCAAGTTGGGGGTTGTGATACCACCTGCCATGTCTCTGTTGCCTAGAATTGCTTTTGCTCTTCTAGGTCTCTTCTTGTTCCAAATGAATTTTAGGGTTTTTTTCTCCAGGTCTGTGAAGTATGCTGCTGGAATTTCAATTGGGATTGCATTGAATCTATATAGTAGTTTTGAAAGTATGGTCATTTTCACTATGTTGATTCTTCCTACCCAGGAGCAAGAGATGTCTGTCCATTTTCTGATATCCTCTTCAATCTCTTTTTACAGAGTGCTATAGTTTCCAAAGTAGAGGTCTTTGATTTCTTTTGTTAGGTTGATTCCTAGGTATTTCAGTATTTTGGATGCTATTGTGAAAGGAATTGATCGCCCTATTTCTCTCTCAGTGAGTTGATTTTTTGTGTACAGAAAAGCAATTGATTTTTGTGTGTTGATCTTGTATCCAGCTACTTTGTTGAATTTGGTTATTAATTCTGGAAGACTTTTGTGGAGTTCTTGGGGTCTTCTCTATAGAGTGTTATGTCATCTGCAAATAATGACAATTTGACTTCTTCATTTCGTACCTTTATTCCTTTAATTTCTTTCTCTTGTCTAATTGCTGTGGCTAATGTTTCCAAAACTATATTGAACAAGAGTGGTGACAGTGAACATCCTTGTCTTGTTCCTAATTTTAGTGTGAAGGATTTCAGTTTTTGACCATTTAGTAGGATATTGGCTGTTAGTTTTCATAGATGGCTTTTATCAGATTGGGGCAGAGACCACCTATTCCAATTTTTGTAGGGTTTTTATCATAAATGCATGTTGGATTTTGTCAAATGCTTTTTCTGCATCTATTGAAATGATCATATGGTTTTGGTCCTTGGTTCTGTTAATATAGTGTATTACATTTATTGATTTGTATAGGTTGAACCATCCCTGCATCTCTGGGATAAATCCCACTTGTTCAGAGTGTATGATCTTCTTGATGATCTTCTGCATTCTATTTGCCAGTATCTTATTAAGGATTTTTACATCTATGTTCATTAGTGAGATTAGCCTGTAGTTCTCTTTTTCAGTTGGATCTTTCTCTGCTTTGGGGATCAAGGTGATGCTTGCTTCCAGGAATGAATTTGGGAGTATTTCTTTTCTCTCAATTTTGTTGAAGAGTTTAAACAGTAGTGGCAGTAGTTCTTCTTCTAAATGTCTTGTAGAATTCAGCAGTGAAGCTATCAGGAACTGGGCTTCTCTTAGTTGGTAAATTTTTAATTACATTTTCAATTTCATTGGTTGATACTGGGTTGTTTAGAATTTTTAGGTCTTCTTCGTTCAATTTTGGTAATTTACACGTATGTAGGAATCTGTCTATTTCTTCTGTGTTTTCCATCTTATTGGCGTGTAGGTTCCAGAAGTAGGTATTGATGATCCTCTGGATTTCTGCTGGGTCTGTTGTACACTTGATCTTAGCCAAAAGGCCGAGAAGCAATTAGGGTCTGTTGTAATTTCACCCTTTTCATTCCTAGTTGCATGGATTTGGGCCATTTCTTTCCTTTTTCTAATAAAGTTGGCTAAGGATTTGTCAATTTTGATTATTCTCTTGATGAACCAACTCTTGGATTCATTGATTTTTTTGTATTGTTCATTGATTTTTTATTGTTCCCTTAGTTTCCATTGCATTTATTTCTCCCCTGATCATTATAATTTCTTCCCTTCTATGGGCTTTGGGTTTGTGTTGCTCTTCTTTTTCTGGAAGGTTGAGTTTCAGCACCAGGTTGTGTAATTGGGCCCGCTCTGTTTTCCTAATGAAAGCACTGTTATGAATTTCACTGCTGTGAATTTCCCTCATAAGCCTGCTTTCATTGTGTCCCATAGATTCCGATATGTTGTATTGGCATTGTCATTTAGTTGTAGGAACTGTCTGATTTCTTTAATTTCCTCTGTGACCTACATTAATTTTCTTAAAGCCATCATTTACATTAAATAGTTGATAATCGGATAACATGGTTTTTTTTAAAATCATGTCTAACAAGAAATTATACTGTTTAATTTTAAGGTCTTCCCTTTTTTTATACCTGGCACATATATCCCAACATCTTTTGATTCTGCCTAACATCATCAAACTTGTACCAATGCCCATTTGCCTTCTCTTCTTATTCCTTCCCTTTATTTCTCCCTTCCACAAATTCTTCTCCTTTTTCTAATTTGACCCATTCACTCACTTACCTGGTATTTACAGTGTACCTTTGTGTATTGGTCAGGCTTTTGCTGGGTACTGAGTTGACAGTGGTAAACAAAACAGACTTAGCTCTATTCTCTTTTCATGGAGTTTTTGGTGGTGTATGGGAGATTGATCATAAGCAATAAAACAAATATATAGACCAATAGTAAATAAGTTATGATGAGCACCATAAAGGACATATATAGAGCCCAGGGAAGGACAGTAATGATGGAGGTGTTCAGAGACTTTGCTTAGGAATTATCACTAAAGTTTGTGAGCAGCTAACATTTCAGTTATGAGCCAAGAACAAAGGAAAATTAAACTATGGAAGGAGTAGCAGAGAAGCATTCTAGTTTTTGCAATATGATTGAAGCAGGGGACTATTTTGCAAGTTCAAAGAATTGAATAGAGACTGCAGCTCTGTGGATGATGGAGAAAACCACAAAAAGTGAAATTAGAGGACTGATAACAGTGGTGCACAATTCAAGTGTCATGGGACACAGTTGAGGTTTTAGTATAAATGCAATGTAAAATAATGGCCATATTATAAGTAGCAAAGTTAAGTCATTTTAAGGTGGTATTCAAAAAAGTTGAGGGGATACATCAAGGTGTCTGCTTTCCCTTTTCAATCCTCATCACGACTAAAGGTACAAAAATGTATTTAAGAAGTTGACCTTGATTTTGGCAAACTTTTATGCCAGTAGATTTCCTGGTTTCTCTTCCTGCATCCCAGAAACACAAATCTTTTGGTCTTCATGTCATTTAAGTTAACTCTGAAAGCTAAGTTTTTCAGCCTCTAACTTTTGGATATACCTATATTGGCTCAGGATTGTTCTATGACAATCATTTTGATTCATCTTGACATCTCAGCTTCTCAATGACTGGCTTTTGAGTTTCACATTTTTATTTTTGAAGTCTTTATTGATAGTAAGAAATACATATGTAAAAATACAAAAATCACAAGTATACAGCTCACACTAAATGAACATACCTATGTAACCAATATTCAGACCAAGTAACTAAATTTTCATATTGAATTAAAATTCTGTTATCTATATATTACTTCTTATGTTTTATTTTTTTCTCCCTTTCAACAGAACCTCACTGAGTACTATTATTTGCCAGACGTTATTCCACTAAGCATTGGGATACATTAGAGTTCAAGGAGAAAAAGTCTGTTACATTTATGACACTCTGTACTAGTTATAATCAGATCCCTGCCTTTTATCCCTCGTTTTTCCAAAGCTAATTATTCACATGTCTTAGATACAGAGTAACAGGATTTCCTGTCTCTGATAACCTTGTCCTAAATGAATATTTAAGACCCACCTACAGACCTCCCAAATCTTATGTGCACAGCTCCTGGCATCCAGCAGGTCTTTCTACATCTCTAGAATGAATGAACTTTGGGGTTCTTTATCTAGTCTCTGGCACTTTAATCACATCCTACCCTGCAGCAGGCTGAACCCTGGACTCAAGAGTCACTCTCTGGTAATAGTGCTCATGGTACTTCTCCTGGGACTAGTTTGATTTTAGCATGTTGGGATTGTTTCCATGCCTTTGTGTCTTTGTGTGATGGCTTCTGTCTTGTACTGAGCAACCTGCCCAGAACATTTCCAGTCTGGTCCACCCTACCATGTCATTCTGCTTCTTGTAGGACTTCCCTCTACAGCAAGGTGCCAGGCTCACTAGGTCACTAAACCCATAACCTTAGTTTTTATCAGTGTCCTCCTTCTGCTGACCTAAGAAAGGGAGCTTTATGTCTAATAATGCTATTATTAGGTATCTTTGGGGTCACCAAATGGCCCAGTCTTGCTTACAGCTTCCTCTCTGGTCTTTTCTCTAAGGGCAGCCATAATGAGAAGGGGTACAGGACTAGATATGGAAGAAAACAGGTGGGAACCAAGTAGCTGCTTGTTGGATAGGGCTTGGTGGCACCTGAGCTGAGCTCTGTGGTTCAGTTGAGTCTGCCCCACCCATGTGACAGATGATGGCTCCTGGCTGAGGCCCTGGCTGGGTGATTTCAGGTGTTAGATCCACAGATGGTGGCCACCTCTGACTCTCCATGGGAAGTGCTCCGAGATGATAAAGACACCAGGGAAGGAGTAGTCCTGGCCTGAATGTGCATCAAACCCGCTCTCCTTCCTCAGGCAATTAAAGAGCCTTGTTGCACACTTGGAGACAGTGTTCACACAGGCGAGTCTTCTGCTATTAGGGAAGCAGATTGACTCCATTTTGATCATCCTGCCCTAGTCTGCTTGGCAAGCACAGTGTGATGTCCATATGCTCTATTGTTCCCGTCAGCAGGGCGCTAACGGTTCTTTTGCTGCTGCTCTCACTTCTGTGGGGGATGTTTTTTTAGCCCCCTTTTCAATGTTGCCAACACATACATATATATTTTTAAAACATAGCACTTATTCTGGAGCTGCAGAAGGTGTGAGAGCTGTGTCCTCTAGCCATGGTACTACATTTTCATTCAAACCCCACTTCCTGCCTTTAAATGCAGTGTAGATTAGTTTTCCAAAGAGGTACAGATCACCAGTAAGTGGCAGTAGCCTGGCTTAAAGACAGGCTGCACTTACACTTCAGAGGCGACTGCCTGGAACTGGGAAGGGGTTGCAGCCAAACGGAATTTATTAGCGGGATCTATAGAATGTGTTTGAAGAGCTACAGTGGTGTGAGCCGGCAGGCACACAGGTTGGCCACCATCACACAAAGTCAAACAGGCCAACTGCTCAGGGGATTCAGACTGGCACGCCTTGTCAGCATTTCTTTATTTCTTCCTGCAGAGAAACACAAATGGAACAAATTTTCAGTCCCAGGGACTTCTGTTACGCTTCTTGTGCATTTTTTCCCTCTTCCTTTAGAGCTTCCTTCCATGTTCTCAGCCTCCATTCTCTAGCTTTTCTCCCCCAGACGGTGTTAAGGAAGCAATTGCCTCTTTAGTGGTTCCAGCTGATTCCCTCCCTGCCGGCACCTGGATTTCCTGTAGTGCTGGATTTTTAGCTGGGGAGAATTTTCTCAGTTCTTTAAGAAGAGATTTAAAACTCCATATTCAATGAGAGGGCTGTGGAATTTGGCTTCTTTACAAGAACTAATTAATGTAAAGTGTGTGCTATGCTGCACCTGATCCTGAGAAACATTCACAGGATGGGGAGGAGTCATTTGTTCTTGGGGGTAGGAGCATTCAAAATCCACTTCAGAAGGTTGATTTAGTTCTTCCAGATAATATCTTTGTGGAATACTTAGCCTGATAGTGTTCATCCAAATACCCTTGGTATTATGGCTTTTATATCTAGATGTCCTCCCAAAGCCTCATGTGGGCATATGTGGAGAGTTTTGAAGGTGGCTGGATTAGGGTATGTGAATGTGGATTAAGGCTATGACACTGGATTAAGGGTAAAATGCTTGGATTAAGTGTGTGATGCTGAGATTAAGGGTGCCCCACCCTGGGTGGTACCAATCCAGGCTTACATCCTGGATACAATATAAAGAGAGAGAAAGAAGGCTGCTTTGGCTGCTGCTTGCTGCTATACTGCCTCCTGCTTGCTCTGTTTGTCTTCTGCGACGCCCAGTGCCATTCCAATCTGCCTTGGAGTCAGTCAACTATGGGCTGAAACCTCTACCAAGTGTGAGCCAAAATAAACCTTTCCTCTTTTAGCTTTAGGTGTTGGGTATTTGGTCTCAGCAACAGGATAAGTAATTAAGACATCAGGGATCGCACAGTATGGTGGTAAAAGGATGGCCTTCACAGTCATGTAAGTGTGCACTCAGAGGTTTCTCCTCTTATTGCCTATGTGACCTTGGAAGAGCTGGCCTCAGTTTCCCTGCCAGTCATGGGGATGAAGATCCAAAGGAGTGACCAAGAGTTTTGGAAGGGAGTTGAAAGAACAATCTGACATTATTATTATTAGTTTTTAATCTGACATTATTGTGATGGGTCTTCATAGAGGTTGACATTCATAGTTTTTCATCATTTTAATGTCTGTCATGAAGAAAAATTTGCAATTTTGATAATTTCAAAGCAGACTTAAATTGGTTCTCACACAATAGTTAACTTCATGCTAATATATTTCACCATGGATTACATTTAGAAGTCTGAATTCCTATATTAGGACCTTGGGCCAGGAGGGTGGGTGGGGCATGCTCTGCTCTGTGTGTAGTTAGCAGAGGTAGGATGATTTCCCTTCAGTTCTCACCTCCTCCAATTAAAGGATTAAAAGAGCTAATGTTTGTAAGGTACCTGGGAGCCAATTTGAACAATGTGATGTTTAATTGACTGCACTGACTTCTTATTATTTGTTTCTACCCAGCTTCAATTTTTATCAAACTCTCAAAAGTACCCCAAACCTTCTTATTTCTATAATGTGGAGATTGTAATAACTTCTACTTGTTCTGAGACTGCTACTTCTACTGTTGTCCACAGAATATCCCCTTCAATGTATTGGAATTTTTCCTCCTCCTTAATAATTTGGATGAATTTTACCTGAGTGTGAAGAACCTCATAATAGTAAAAGACAAACTCAATGATATCTGGTTTCTTCCCACCAGACTGATCTCTGCTGCATGAATATTCAGGGGAACCCAGAAGAGTCCATTAAAAACAAAATTGAACTCTACCTGTTTATAGATTACTTCTCTTTGTAATTACACTATGTTTTAGAAACTAATGGAAATGAAACTTCTTAACAAAAACAACTGCCTTTCCATAACATGAATTAAAGGAGAAATAAGGTCAACTCTGTTTCAAATAACTGTCTCAAAAGGAAAAAAAAATCTCTTCATTAATCAAAAGCATCCAGATCTACTTCCTCCTATTAATCCAGGTGCATAGATGCTCCTAACACTTGTAACCAATCTCTGTCTGCTCTAATGGATATTTGGGACCTTTATTGATTTGGCTAAATTTGCTTCTTCTGAGGTCAATAATGATAAATGACTCATGTTCTGCATGAAGTGACTTGGTACTTTGAATTAAATGATTGTAATTATCTGTAGTTATTCTGTAACTGCTACTGTTACTGCTGTTGACAGAACATCCATATAATTGTGATGGGAATTTTTTCTCTGCTCTTTAATAATCTGGGTGAATTTTATCCTCATGTGGAAAAGATAATGGCAGGGGTTTGAAGGCAGATGCAGCATTTTGGGCACCATCCCTGGTACTTCTGTCCTAATGTGCTGTGCCCCCACTGCTGTCACTCTGGCTTAGTGTTCATCACAGGCTGCTGGTCAAACCTGAAACCTGGGCATAGCCATGTGCTGCCTTCTAGGAATTTTTTTCCCCCATTAAGTTTATTGGTACATTTTCAGTATAAAATACAGTTACATTCATCATTGGGATCTTGTACCATTACATGAGTATCTTGATTCTTATTTTTTTCCCCCTTCCCCTGCCCTCCCTTCACCCCCTCAACTCTTCCCTATTTGCAAAGAATTTGTTTCCATTTTTTCACTTTTCTCATATTTTTTCTTTTCCCTTTTTTCCTTTCCCCAATCCCTCCCACTTCCCCTGCACCTTTGGACCTTTTCTTCCTGTTACACAATATCAATTATACATTTTTAAAATTACAATATCAAGATCTACAAGACATTACCACAGATTTTACAGAATTTAAAAGGATATAGAAAGCATATTTGAAAAATCTGTTTTGAAATAAATTTGACAACTTCTATGAAGTATCTTGGAAGAAAAATTAATGTAACTAACTCTGGAGGAAATATAAAATTTGAATAGCACCTATTAAAGAAAGTATATTCCTAGCTTGAAAAACTACCTATATGACAACAGCAGGCTCATATACATTTTAACTGATAAATTATATCAAACAATTAAAGCAGAAAAAAGAAGGAACACTTCTCCCCTCATTTTAGGAAATCAACATTGTGATAATCCTAAAACTGGGTAAAGATAATAGAAGAAAAAAGTATGAACATAGATAGAAATTTGTTTAACAAAACAAACTATTAGAAGTCAGATCTGGCAGGATGGAGAAAGTGGTTTTGTTATAGGGATGGCAGTGTTGGTTCAGCATTGGGAGATCTACCCCCAAAAGTCATCATTTTAACAGAGGAAAGAAAAAAGCCATATGATCCTGGCACTAGTTGGAGAAAAAGTATTGGACTAAATTCTATAGCTGTTCATGGTAAAAGCTATCAGGAGACTAGAAGTAGAACAGAAACTTCTCAACAGATTAAAGACATGTACTCCATACTTCCAGCAAGAATGCCTTATATGAATGGAGAAGATACAATGCTTTCTCCTTAAGGTGGGGAACAAGGACAGATATACTTACTCTTTATCTGTCCATTAAACTTTGAAACCTAGTCCCCACCAAAATAGTCTGGCAATAAAATGACACAATTAGGATAGGGTTGGCAAGGTAGAAGCAAAATCTTTATATGTAGATGAAATGATCATCTACAGAGAAAATACTAAGAAATCTCTAGGAGCCCCTAGAACTTGGACTTGAATTTAGCAGGATTAGAAAACACAAGGTATATATAAAAATTCAGGTCTGTATATACTTGCTATAAATGAAGACTTGGATATTGAAATTTACAAGTTATGTAGGAGTACAAAGGACCTAGATAAGTTAAAAACAGTATTGTAAGACGTTTAGTACCTAATTTTAAGACTTCTTCTAAAGCTACAGTAATCAAGGCAGTGTTGGTGTAAGGAAAGACATATAGATCATTGGAATAAAACAGAGAATCTACAAATAGAACCACACATATATGGTCCACTGAGTTTTGAAAGATTATTTAACATTAGCATTTTATAGAATATAAACTCAATTCAGGACCCGAGGAAGAGATAGTGTTTTCATCAAATGGCACTAGAACACCTGGTATCCATATATAAAAAATCAACCTCAACCCTTTATTTCCATACATGAAAATAACTTGAAGGGATCCATGAACCTAAATATGAAAGCCTAAAATTATAAAACTTTAAGAAGAAATTATAAGGGAAAATGTTTATGAATTCAGGGTAGGCAAGAACTACCTAGGATACAAAAGATATGATGTATAAAAGAAAAAAATTGATAAATGAGATTCCATCAAAATTTAGAACTTTAAATGACATCATTAAAATGAAAAGTAGTCCTTAAACAGACCATATCTACAATGCATATGACCTATGACCAGAATATATAAACAATTCTTAGAGCTAATTAATAGACAACCCAATTAAAAAGTAGACATAAGAAGATGATAAATAGGCAGTACAGCACAAGGAAAGGTGTGCAACTCTAGAATCAGAAAAATACTAATCAGTACAATAACAAGACTGAATTATACACTCATTAGGGAGATGAAGTCAAAAGTTTTAAAAGCCTTGTCATGACTTTTTCTTTTTGATGGATTCTCCTCCTTTGCGTTTAATTTGTCATGTTCAATGGATTCATTCTGCTGGGTTTCCTGGGGCTGTGATCCTCATTGTCTTTTCCTAGGGTATTGCCTAAAATTTTTTGGAGTGCGGGTTTGATATTCATGAAGTTCCTGAGGTGCTCTTTATCATGAAAGTATCTTATTTCTTCATCAATGTTGAAAGATAGTTTTGCAGGGTACATCAATCTGGGTTGGAGGCTGTTTTCCTTTAGGGCTTGAAATACATCACTCCAAGCTCTTCTTGCCTTGAGGGTTTGCATTGAGAAGTCTGCTGTGATTCTGATGGGCTTTCCTTTGTATGTGATTTGTTTCTTTTCTCTCACTGCTTGTAGAATTTTGTTCTTCTGTTGGATTTCTGCAATCCTAACTGTTATATGCCTATGTATAGATTTTTTTCATCAAGGCTAGCTGGAGTCCTATATGTCTCACTTATCTGTATGTCAAGTTCTTTTCCCCTCCTTGGGAAGTTTTCTGCCATCACTTCTGTGAAGAGTTTTTTATGTCATCTGCACTCTCTCCTCTTTCTTCATTGACTCCAATCAGTCTTATGTTATTCTTCTTTGCATCGTCTAGCAGCTGCTGGTTTGATTTGTCATGTTTCCTTACAATTTTAAAGCAATTTTTCTTCTCCTGGTTACTAATTGCAATCTTATCTTCTATATCTGAAATTCTATCCTCACATTGGTTCATTTTGCTCTGCAGACTTTCGATGGAGTTTTTAATCTCCTGGAAATCTGTTTGCATCTGTTTTATGGATTCCATTTGTTTCCTGTGTTGGGACTCCATCATGTTCCTCAGATCCTCTATTTTTTTATCTGTGTCATCTCTAGATTTATTAATCATGTCTTGCACCATAAGCAAAATCTTTGCTGTTATCTGAGTAATTATTTCTGATTTCATTTTTCCTGGATCCTCTTTTGTTGCCAGTTCAGAGAGTCCAGGTGGTTGAGTATCAGATTGTTCCATCTTGTTTCCCTTTGGGATTGCTGTAGGTGATCCAGAAGATTGTTATTGAGGCTTGTTTATGTGTCTTCTCATTTCCATGGGGCGGGGGGGTGTTGTGCTTCTGGCACCCGCGCAGCTCACCTTCTCTGCCCTAGGAGCTTGGGATGGCGGTGGGGGAGCTTCCATCTGGGTGCTGGGACCAGCTCAGCTTCTCTGCCACCTTCTAGGACTTTTTAGTGGAACTAAATCAGGCTCTGAACCCAGAGATGAAAGTTGATCACCCACAGAGTTTCCTAGGCCACCCTAATGGAGTGTCTTATTTGGAAGTGATCATCCGCCCTGTGGTGTTCAATGGTCACTGGTGATGACAAAACCTTGCCTGCCCACAAGCCCTTGCTGTGCTTCCATCTGCAGCAGGATTTGCAAGACGGTCATCAATATACAAAGTTCTACACTGTCTCCGCCGTGCAGGACTCCCACAACAGGTACAAATCAGACTTGGACTGTCAGATGGTTGGCTGACAGTCGGAGCTTCAGCTTTCAGGTTAAGTCAGTACAGAGGCAATTTCACCTGGTATCTAAAGGAAGAAAGAGCTGCTCTGCTCCTATTAGCTCAATGTTTTTCCTCCCAAGAGCCTAGGGATTTGTTTTTGTGACACACATAATGCAAATTTATGTTTTTAAAATGTTTTAAGAAAAAGGCTGTAAGTTGGGCAAAGTATTTAACTGTCTGGGCCTCATATTCCATCTCAGCAAAATGACAAAACAGAAAGAAATGGCTTTTTTAAGGCCTTTAGTTGCTCTAACCTAGGATTTGGGGACAAAAGGACTTTTAGAGGACAGAGTATTACATTTGAATGCAAATGCTTATAAGGAATGTGCTCACTATGGATCCTCCAAAACAGCCTCAGGTGGTCTGGAGAGAGTCATTGTTTGATGCTTCAAAACTCAGAAAAGAGACAGAGATATAGTCAAGCTTCAAGAGGGCGAGGAAGGCATTTTTTAGGGGTGAAATGAAAGAGAGCTCATGGTTCAAGGCTTAAGACATACCATAGACTTGGAGCAAGAAATGACTTTATAAATAGCAAGTTAGGGCAGATTACCAAAGAGAAGAGAGGGGACATAGCTCATGCTTCCAGAAAATAGAAGATCATAGATGATAACAGCTTGACTTTTTTTTAAAGGAAGAGAAGGATGAAAGGAGAAGCAGCTCATGGAAGAAGAAAGTTATTGATGAAAATATTTGCAAAGAGGAATGTTCTGAAATGATATGAGTTGCATAACTGAACATGAGCAGAACGGGAACTGGGTGCTGCTTTCCGAAGTGTCCTCTCACTGTTCTGCTGAATTTTGGGTCTGCTCAGCTTTGGAGGAGCAGCTGATGGTGAGGAGAGGACATTTGGACATGGGTACCTCCCTGCCTTGAGAATCTTTTGCAGTGGAGAAGGGGAGTAAGCTGCAGTGGGATCAGTTTAGCACCTGAACTTCTCATTCCCTGCCACATTCCCCCTTTCCTCCTCCCACCTTTCCTAACTTCTGAAACAGACTCTGAGCTGAGATCCATTCCCATTTGCTCTTACTCTGGAGAGCGTTCTTAAGATATTTTCATCTGTTTCTCATTTCCCACATCTGAGACTTCCTCAGATGGGGATTTTTATCTCCCTAAGACTAGAGGAGTGGGTGGGTCATCTCTTCACTGCTTCCAGCTTACATGTGTTAACAAAAAAGAAAACTATAAATTAGCTCCTGTGCCTCTGACTCCCTTAGACAAGTAAAAGATTGGTGGCCACCTCCTCTGGAAGGAGACTCAGCAGTCCTCAGTGTTAGTGGAGAATCAGTGGGGCTGTGAAGGCAGCCACATGAGAAAAGCCACTGAGAAGTGATGTGACAGGGCCATGACAGGGCCACCACCCCCTTCTCGATGTGTTACTGAGTTACTGTTGAAACACCTGGCACCATCATCAAGCCAGCAAACACTCATGAACTTGTAGCAGGCGTTAGCACTTATGGCCATCTCATTTCAGCTTAAACTCCCCAGTCCCCAGATAAGGTAGTTATGGAAGCAGGGGGAAAAGTGAGAGCATTTGTGTATGAATTCTGGGATTAAAGGTTTCAGATACAGGCCAAAACCTTTAACATGATCAACTCCTATCTGAAACAAGAGTACATCAAGAAGAGATCAGGTTTTTACATTTTATAGATAAACCTAATAGAGGGTCTGGGTCAAATAGTGAACCTGGTAAGAAAGAGAATTAGCATGAATGGACTGTTCCTTTGCTTTCTACACATGAACTGTGTCAACTACAGCCTCAGCCCCACATCTGTCTGCCAGATAATAACCCAAGTACAGCTATGCACATTGTCTCTGAACAGAATGCTGCATGCTAGGTACTGTGCACTTTGCATGAATTAGAAGGGAATCTGTCAGAAAGAGGAAATAGCAAATATAGTTAGCTTTGAGTTCCAGCTTGCCTTTCTTATTTTTCTTTGAATGCCCATTCCTCACCTCAGAGTATGAAAGTTACTTCAGAAGACAGAACAGTCGAGTGGGCATTGTTGCATCATTTATGGGCTGACTACGCTGAAAGTATTGCAGCTTGAGGACCTAGGGCAGAACTGGGTCTGTCATGGCCTTGGCAGACATCAAGCCCCACGTCAAACAAAGAGATTACACCAAAGAGAAATCAGCAACTGTTTAACGTTATTGTCTGCCTGCCCTGTTATTAAAGACATACGTAATAGGCCATAAATACTTCTGCTTTGTTGGCCATTGCTTTAAGTTTTCTTCCTAGAAACTTATGGGAGTGTCATCTACCTCTTCCTTTTCCTTCTTTTACCTCTTTACTTGAGCCAGGTCACTCATCCTAACATAGACACTTTGGAGGGAAAGAGTGTAGGAAATATTACAATCTACATGGAGAGAAGTGGAGACCATATCTCAGATTGAATATTTGTAAACTGTGAATGGGAAATGTGCATGTTGCTAGGTAAACTCCAAAGAAAATGAAATATGTGTCGGGTATCAACCCACAATAGACAGTCACACGCATCACAAAGAAACACAGAATTGAGCCCATGTGGACTCCTTTCTTCAGTAGTAGTCTTGTAATGAAATGATGTGTAATAATATAAATTTCTTCTTGGGAGTAAGTGGCTGTACAGGTCAAGGATAGAGGAGTGTGGAGGGTAGAGCTGTGGGCAGAGGCTGCAGCAACATGCACCGGGGAGACTAAGCCGAGGCAAGAGATGGGGGAAAGGTATTTCACAGGTAGTTTAGTGCTCACATTATCAGAAGACAGCTGCCCTATTGTTGCTGTAGAAGATAAAAACAAAACAAAACCCCTAGCAAAATGAAGAAGCGGTTCTAAACACCAGAAACTCCAAAATGTCCTATGGAAATATCGAACTTGTATATTTCTCCGTGGTCACTTGTAACTTTTCATTAAAAAAAATTCCATGGCATCAAAGCAGCAGCCTCCCTTACTGTTCAGACAGTTACAGACCACTCTGAGAATCAGCCCTCTTTTTATGAGGTCATCAGAAAGCTCCTGTGATATTGATCAAATGGAAGAAAATGCAAAATCTAATGTGTGCCTAAAGCAAATATTCAAGAAAGTTAAATTTAGAAAGTAGGGGCTCTTGCATTTCTCATCTTTCGTAAACTGAAATTTCCCTTTAAGGAATTTTGTGTAAGTTACAATTATCATTGGTAAGAATGGGTGACAAGAATGAAAGGATTTATATTCCTCAAAAATCAAATACATCTAGCAACTGGTTTAAAAACAAATTCTAGGAATTACAGCCACTGTCTCTCCTTTCCCAAGCACCAATATGGAGGGGAATGTTAAGAAAAGTATTCCTCAACAAATTGCCAGTTGATGAATTTTGAAATTAGAGAAATCGGCTGCAGTTTTGGCTCTATGTCTATTTCCCCTTTCCCACACCAAAATGGAAACAATGAAAAATTGCAGCTTCTCCACCCTATAATAAAATGTGCAGAAGAAATGAAAAATACATTACTTTACCCCATGTGTATGTACTACATCATTATACGACTGAGCATGTTTCACTAATGATACCGAACATATGTGAGTCTTTGATAATGAACGACAATGAGGTACATTAAAATATAGATGAGTTTAATTTTATGTATTTATTTAATTGATTAAAAAATTGTTTGTAAGGCAATTTCATACAACTTCTTCAGATAGCAGTTGTTCCCACTGGCAGAGTCCAGGCGCAGTGTTTTACAAAGTTAACACTAGCATAACTAGAAAGTGATCTAGTTAGCCAACATGATGGATATCACATGGTCTAAACTCTTGGTTGTTTTTTTAATAGTTTGGACTATAAGCTCATTCCCTTCATATCTTCTGGGTGTTAGTGGAAACTCTGAGAAAGGTTCTCTGGTTCAGTTTAATAAGTTCTTATTTGTGATAACCACTTCCATTTTTCCCACAGATTTTTTACTTTCTCCCTTCATCTGTGCAATATAGCATCAGCCTTAAATGTTTTCAGGGAGTTAAACTTTATTTTAAGATTTCAAAGAGGAGAAAGCTTATTTTATACAGTTCTGATTTTTGTATAACGTTATCCACATCCAGCAACGGGCTGTGGCAATACATATACCCCCATTTTGCTTACAACTCAAACTAAAAACCAATTTTCTGTTAGGATAATTTTATATAACCCCAGTTACATCTCAATTTATGGAAATAATTACAGCAAATTAGATCACAGGAAAGTTTAATTAGCCAGTCATAGTTTTGAATTAAAGTTCATTTTCTGTGAAAATTAGAAAAGCTGGAGCACTTGATTCTCCATTCTGTAATGAGCTAGCACCATACATTAGAGGCCCTGTCAGCAAGAGCATTGCACCAGTGGCTTGGAGAACGGGGTGGTCCTGACCCAGGCCTGCAGATGCGGCCATGAAAGCTGAATGCTCAAAGGGAAGAATGATAGCAAACAGAGCCTCAACTATTTCCAGGTCATTGCACTCTACGTTAAAATCTCCTGCTTTTGATAATGCATCTTTCATATTACTTGAGGAGCTCATTACTTGAGCGGATATTGTTTGATTTAAAACAAAATAAACTTCGTATTATTATACTATATCTGCTGGAAGCCACAGGATAACATTTGCTTGTGAATATTTAGACTTGTATATTGTATCTTACAGAGCTATGAAGGGATGACTCTTTAAACTATTTTCACTCTTGAGTTTTACTTTTTCTCACATTCATAATACGAAGCTTTCACAAATGCCACGTACACTGCATGTGGCTTAATATTTACTTTGTGTACTCCTAAAGGACTTGGCAAACCTTTCACTGATAATGATGCCTTTAATTAAAATTTATTTAGTCATGGTGACTTAATTGGGACAGAGGTAGGCAATTAAGCTCTACCTTTAAGTCTCACTCAAATCTCCACTCTTTCAGTAAGTATCCCTGAGGCCTAGACACTCTTCCCTTGCTCTTTTCCAAGCCCTTCCTACTCAGCCTTAATTAAGCTTATTTATGTACATGTCTGACCATTCTATACGTCACAGTCTTCCTATTACTCTTCTTTTCACTTGCCACAGCAGTTAACACAAGGATTTGCTTATAATAGGTGCTCAATAAATATTGTCCTGATTATTAGCTTAAGGAGCTAGGTATTATTCAGACCACATAGTTTGAAGCACATCTGTGTGCACTGAAAGCACGTGAATTTCTTCTTTCAGGGTGGCAGCTCACAGCCCACACTGCAATAAAATGTGCACCACCCCATTTACTCTGACATCACTGTCAGTCTCAGTTGCAGACCAGAGAGTACAGTAAAGAAGGTGAGAGTAACACCATCCAGAAATCACGTTAAATCAATATTTTGTACTGTAAGTGGAAAGCCTTCAAACATGGAATTGTGAAGATAGATAATAGGAAACAAGGAGATAGATCTTTTACAAAAAGGAAGGGGATCAAGAGATAGAAGGAAGAGAGATGGAAGGGGAAGAGGATGAAAATGCAGCAGATAAAGGTTACATTTGACTGTTTCTAAATATGGTGGGCCATCACCTTCTTCCACAGGAGAATCCAGTTACATCCAGCAAAGAATTATCCCAGGAAAAATCGGAAGCATTTGTTTATGATTTACTGTCAAATTAAGAATAGGAGACATTTGCTTGGAATGTAATTTGTGTAAATCTTTTCTGTAATTCATCTATGATCAGAGAAGCTTAAATTCCAACAAAGCGCACTGGTTCCCATCAAGACCTGCACATTTTATGTTATCTGAGGGCCAATATTAAGTTTGGAGGATAGTTGATGGTAATTTCATATTGAAATTAATTAAAGTGTTTGTAATCTTCACAATGATAGAGGTTGTTTTATAATTGATGTTACTTTTATCAGACATGAGAGAACAAAGGCAGAGTAAATGAGGATCACAGAAGCCTGGGGTAGTGTCGCATTAAATTCACATCTTTTCATCTGTTGTATAGGATGGGGAGCCCATTGCCCATCTTGTGTGTCTTCTTGCTATCTTGTTTACCCAATGTAATGTCATAAACTGGACCCTGACTACCCCCCACCACATAAATTTCATGTCTCTGAAATGTTTTAGACTTATATTAGAATATTATGTTTGATATCATGAAGATTTTAAACAGTTGATAAAATAAAAAATGAACCAAAATCTGACTTTGTAAATACCAGAATTTTCAAAAACTGATTCTTTCTTTCTTTCTTTCTTTCTTTCTTTCTTTCTTTCTTTCTTTCTTTCTTTCTTTCTTTCTTTCTTTCTTTCTTTCTTTCTTCCTTCTTTCCTTTCTTTCTTTCTTTCTTTCTTTCTTTCTTTCTTTCTTTCTTTCTTTCTTTCCTTCTATCTTTCATACTGGAGATTGAATTCAGGGACTTTGCACTGAGCTACATCTCCAGTGCTTGCATTTATTTAGTTATTTATGAATCCTAGTATTGATAGGCATACATTTTATAAGAGGAATTTAGGGTTTCGACCCCCCCCCGACTTTAACTAAAGGTGATTAAGAATTTTAACTAAAATATCATTGCACACTATAAATGAACAAATTTTATGGTATGTAAATTATATCTCAAAGAAGCATTAAAATAAGTACATTTTCTGGGTAGTGATAAGGTACCACACAAATGAGTAATATACGGGTGTGGAAAGCAACCTAGATTTAACTACTCAATGTAGATTTGATTTTAGATTTAAAATTTGAGAGCTAAAAAATTACAACTTTTAGAGTTACAAACTCAAGGTCAAGAGAAGCTCATTGATTTGGTCAATACCTCCCAATAAGTTAAAAACAAAGGCATGGTTTCTGTTCTATGGGAAAACCAAAGTATAAATATATTAAAGTGCAAAATAAAAGATAGATAATAGGAAACAGGAAACTAAGTCTTTTACAAAAAGGAAGGGAACCAAGAGATTGAAGGAGGAGGGAGAGAAGGAGGGAAAGGGAAGGGGATGCAAAAGAAATTAATATGTATTATGTATATGTATCAACTTCCTACAATGCATATAATCATTATGTACTACAAACATGAACTAATAAAATTAAACTTAAAAAAGCAAAAGCAGATCTAGAGTCCATTTTCTTAATCACACATGAACAAGTTCTTCCTCTTGAAGTTGTCCTAACTTTATTTTATTGCACACTTTCGCTTAGCATCCATACTTTTCCTAGAATAGTTGGTTTCTCGGGCATCCTGTTGAGTCTTACTTAAAGCAGTTGATACTGACTCCTGATTCTGAAAATATCTAGATGAAATAAGGCTTAATCTAACTAAAAATTTCTGTGGAAACTGAAAAATATGCTTTCATCTCATTTCCTTGGTTCTTAATAATTAACCTTATCATACATGTCTTTTGTTTTATATTTCAAAGCATTTTTTGGTAAATGAATATATACAAATATGAAGTGTCAGAAATAGTCATAACCTTTGTGTTACATTGCCTACTCTCTTGTCTTTGAAATCAAAGTTTCAATGTCTTTAATATTGTAAAGTCTGTTTGCATGGGGGCAGCCATTTTTAAAATTAAAATTTTTTGAACTTTTATTTGTGTTCCAGAGTAGACCATACTATGTAGAGTGAGTATACATTTCATTGTATTATATTGTGATTGAGTTCACTATAGAAAGAACCTTTCTTAACCTGTACTTTGAGTGTTAGGTCTCAGTCCATTTTAAGAAATATGTGCATCATATTTGTAGCCAAATGAATCTTATTGTTTGTTATTTGCAACAATAAGAATGATGTCCTTTATTATTTGAAACAATAACCCATGTTTTAAGGAGAGACATAAAAGAAGACTGAAATTAATGGGTAGGTGTAGGATGTTCCAGTGTGGAAAAGAATTTGTCAAACACTGATGTTTTGCCCATAATCCCAGCACTCTGAGTGGGTGAGGCAGGAGAATTCCAAGTTTGGGTTCAGCCTGGGAAATGTGGTGACCTAGGAAGACCTGTCTAGATAGATGGATAGATAGATAGATAGATAGATAGATAGATAGATAAAATTCTTTCTAATTTCTGGGCTTAATTTAGTTTTATCTCAGATCCTCGCAGCAATTTTCTTTCACTTAAATTTTTTAGTTATTTTTAAAGTGATCTGAAAATATAAAAGGGCAAGACTAGACCAGAAAATAAAAAAGGGTGGGGGCAGAAATTAAAAGTAGATATTTCAAATTGAAAAAAAAATTTACAAAGCTATAATACAAATTATGGTAATGGCATATATATTAATGAAAATAAAAATGAAAACAGAGGAGGGGTACTCTGATATATATGTGCCACAGTAGAATTTAAATGCAATGAGGAAATTTTAAAAAGCTGTATCCTCTGGAGTTTGCTTTGGACAGCAGGGTACATGTTATCTCTTTCAGACCCTGCACAATGGTCTCCCCACTCTGCTCACAGAGATGGTTGGTGGGGAATTAGATCACCCAAGGCATTTAACTCACAACACCCAAAAACATTATAAAGAAAAACTGAGCACATCGTTGAACTTGCTCTGTGAGAAGCTGAAGATATAGGCCCAAGGTTGACTCCCTTTAAGGAAGTAATGTGAAAAGCAGAGCTGGAGATAAGGATTTGTCTGCACGTAGCTTATGTGGGAGATTATCCCAGGAACTGTTTGCAAAGAAGAAGAAAGGGAAGAAGTCAAAATATTTTTTTGTCATTACGTACCTTATCTCTGTGGGCAAATGGAGCCTGTTCTTCCTGGGAAATTTTGAGAGCCAATGTAAAAAATAAACCTGTATTCATCTACTCTAACCACCCAGAGATGAGACAACTTGGGTACTGACACAACACGTTCTCTCAGTTATTGGCTAAAAAGTGCTGAGTTGCAGAGAGATGGAGGTGTGAATCTCTGGGTGCTTCCAATCTGCTGCTCTCATGGATAAAAACTTTGGTGGCCAAAACTTTATGCAATAAATACAGCTGGTGTGTCTGGAATTCAAACCAGCAAGCTCTGAAGTATGACTGTCAGGAGGCTATAGACGAAGAAAGGACCAGAAATACCTGGTACAAAAGCCAATATTCTGTGCATTTACTTTGCACAGTTAAGAAATAAGACATATTAGTGTTCCTGTAATAATTTGAATTGAAAAAAGGTAGGGAGGGGAAGTGTTAATTGCTGAGCTCAAGAAAGACATGGGATGGATGAGAGAAATCAGTGAGAAAGTGATTTGGCATTGGACCAAGTTAAGGGGGAAAGCACCCTGACTCTGACCTGGGTATATCCGTATGGATTTCAGACACAGGAATGTTTTATAAATAATAAATCTAGGTTGGTTCCCGATACAGGTTCTACTATCACTCAATTATCTCCAAACATTAAGTAAGAAATCTATTATGAATAACAATCTTGTGTTAGCAGAGCTTTTGGGAAAGTAGACCAAGGGACTATGTCTACAATAAGAATGAAGCTATTCAGAATCATGATGGGATGGTCAAGTGTTTGACAATACAGTGAACATTCAGAAAATGTAAGTTCCCTGGAAATAATGGGGAGACTGCTAGTAATTAGATTTTATTTTAAAATACAGTCCCATAAAGCTGAAAGACTTGATCTATTTTTACTTAAAATGTTGACTTATTGCTCATTCTGGGTCTTTATATTAGCATTTATTTTTTTGAAACAATGTCTTAAAATATTATATTGACTACTGGGGTTACTAATTTGGAGTTCCTTAAATTTAGCCACAGAGGTGTCTCTCATTCATAGCACCCAAATCCTAGTATGACTATGAGACTATTTAAGTTCCATCACATAAAAAAAAAATATAGCATAAACTTTAGGAGAAAGGAAATGGTGATGGGAAATTGATTAACTACCTTAAAAAAAAATCTCAAGCTCTTTCTTTGTAGCAAATATATTTTTATTTGATTAATGTATTAAACAAAATTAAAATATAAGAAAAATAATATTAGATATCAGAATATAAAAAGAATTCCCAAGTATAAAAAAGGAAAAAGTACAACGAAAAGTATGCATAGATTTGACTACATAAAAATTAAAACTTCTATTTGTTTCAGAAATCATACAATGTGGACGGTAGACAAGGAAATTTGTAACAAATATTTTCAAAAGACCAAGTTATGTATACATTAACTGCACTCTTGAAAAGTAATTTTGAACAGAGATCCCTAAGATTGTCTATATTAATATAAGAAAGTCACTGCTAAAATCTACCCTGGTGAAATAGAAATGTAGCCAAAGATTTAAAATAAATGTAGTGTTACATAGGGTTATCAGTAATAACAAACGTTCTCAAAAGAATCTAAACACAAAATCATATAGGGCTAACAAAGTTACGACATAGTTGTGGAACAGAAATTATGTAAATACAAAAGGGATGTTCTTACAGAGTATCTAACCTGATCTCGATCTGTAGCATTGGGTCAGATGGCTGATGGAGGAATAGCTGAGGAGACAATGGGAACACACCTTGGAGGCAACCAAAATGACCAAAGGACAATTTGGAAAGCACCTCTTTTAAAATTTCCTGGATTTTATAAGTCTTAGGAACTAAAGGAAAGAAAATTTATAACTTACTTGAACTGGATTTCCTAGCAGATGAGATTCTTTGTTAAATGTAGTTTGATTTAGAAAAATAAAAATATATCATACAGGATGTGTAATCTCTAAGTAATGAGAGATTTTTATTTTTCTGGTTTCACTTTCAGCATTATAATTAAGAATATGTTCTTGGAGCAAAGGATTTCAGCTCTCACTTTGGCACATTTTCCTCATATTTTTAAGAGCAATTTCTTTGACGTGAACATTGTAATATTGAGCTGTAGGTAAATCAAGACTTTGAAATGGAATTATTTTTCCCAGTAATTTTAATAATAGGGAACCAGGCTCAGGAAGCATATATGAAAGAGGAAATGAGATGGTAGCAGAAGTGTAGGCTAGGCTGTAGCAAGTGAGGCTGTAATTCGCTTGTTGGAATTAACTTCTGAAAGAGTTCTTCTAAGAAGTCCTGCCTGATCAGCCGTCATTGTATTCATTTCTAGGATGCTCAGTATTCACATGTTCTGTATGAAACCACAGGCAGCACCATCAGGAACAATGATCTGGGTATCGGGAGACTGCGGTTCCAGTGCTCTTTAACAGCCCCACCCAGAAGAGGCTCACTCCCTCTCACTATCCCGGCCTTTCCCATTGTCTATAAAGATAGGAACGTTTTTCTGTAAATTCTGATGGATTTTTGGTTGCATACCTGGAAATATTGACAGATAGGATGAATATTGATTTGATAAAATTGTAGGTAGAATTCATCTCTAGAACTGTCCGATTGGAACTTCCAAAATACCTGCCAGGTGGTGATTGTATTTTATTCAATCCCTTATACTTTTAAAGATGGGAACATAAATGTTCACAAGGAAATCAATCTCAAAAACTGAAAAAACACACCACAGTATGGACAAATTAGAAAGAATCTCTCATTTAAAAATATAGATACAGAGATAAAATATATAGGAAATTTGTAACAAATATTTTATAAAACCAAATCACTGACACATTAACATTTTTGAAAATTAATCATTGTTTGAATGTACAATAATATGTTTGAATATATAATAAATTATATATGATGTACAATTACATATTTTGTATAAAATATATTTTGATTCTTTAACCAAACGTGTCATGTAAGGATGATTGATGGCATTTTTGATTGATGATGTTTTAATGTGCATTTTGATTTTGCATCTGAGGCCTCAAAACCTGACAGCACATGTACTTTTTGAATAACAATGAATCCAGCCACCAGAGTCTTGTGTCATTTGCTCTATGAGAATACTCAGTATTCTACTGCAAAAATGAAATCATTCTTAAAGGGGGTCATATCAGTCAGGAACTTCAAATCAAATATTAAATGATTTTATTACTAATTACAAAGGAAGCACCTTCCACTCTGCTTTTCTTCCTATGGCTTGTTTCTTATTTGAACTCTCTAACTCAATGAATTCAGTGATTCACTGAGAGCAATTTGATATCTGATTGGAAAGATATATTGAGTGGTAGATTCCTTTATTTTCTTCCTATTTATAAAGCAAAGAGGGGGAAAAAAACCCTTTCATGTCTTCATTGAAACCCATTATTTTGTTTGAACACAAAGGAACATTTTAGATAAACTATAAGCTAAGGAAAAAGGGAACACTCCGAGTGGCATGCTTTGGGTATGATACCACCTTTCTGATGGTTTTTATTTTCATCTGCAGAAGATGGGTATCATAAAAAAGTAGGATATTGCATATAAAGTTTAGAGAATTGAGTATTGCCTATGAAAGCAACAAGATTTACGAGAAACGTCTGGCTCAATTGCATTAGGGAAAAAAATGATTTAAAAAAAAATCGCTTCCCTGCCTTTTAAAATGAAAACCATCTGCAATGAAAAATTTAAAATGATATATCTTCTTTCACACTGCTACTGATAAATGGTTAGTTGTCTTTCTCTTTTTGGAGAAAGCAGAATAGAAATACAGGAACACGATGTTTGTGGATGTAGACCTCAATAAATGTTTATATACTCTTTGGGGAATTTTAAATATGATTCTGTTATTAATTATTATTATTACATGACCTTATACGAGCTACTGAATGTAACTAGGCTGTAACTTTTTGGTGTTGAAGTTCAATAACATTTGACTTCTCTGCTACGGGCGAAAATTTTCCTGGGTCTCAGTAAATCTAATAATTTCAAATCCATGGGGTATATTTAAGTCAAAATCTGTTTAGTGTAATATCATATTAAATTAGTCAGTTTGTACATGCTTTTACTATTATAGCTGATGTTAATCACTCATTAATAGATTCCTTTAATAGTAAAATCTTTTAGTCTTGGTAAAACCTGTGTGTTCTAACATTTATTCAAAATATAGAGAAGAGGAAATAAATGCATAATCCTTTGTTTTGTTCTCCAATTCTCTCCTTCCCACACATACACAGAAGGAAGAAGACAGAGACTGGAGTCATAAAGCTACACTTTAACCTCTTTTTTTGTTTTATACTATAAAACATGTATGCAAGTGTGTCCGCTGTTTCATTTTACCAAGATCCTAACAGATGGTGAGAACCTAATAAATGACAATGACTGAATTCACATAAAACTGTTCTCCATGTTCTGTCGCCCTTGGTCTATTAATCTAGAGGGCCCTGATTCATATGTGGCTTATTCTGAAGCAGGGGTGAGTAGTACTGTCCTCAGTGGTCTCAGCGTCTGTTACCTTCCTCAAAAAATAAGGGCATCCAGCCCCTTTTGGAAACATGTTAGTTTAATTGGAAATCCTAGTGCCTACATTACTAGTCATAAACCAGGTAATGCAACCTGGCAGCGCCACTGAGGGCAGATTATACAGACCTGCCATCCCGAGGTGTTCTAAACAAGTGACAAATCATTAACAGCAAGTCTCTGGATCTCCGTGAGTGAGCTCTGTGGCTGCTACTGGAGGGAAACAAGACCAGCGAGGAGCTAGGGAGATCTGAGTAGGCAGAAGCGGCCGCCTTAATGACTGGCGTTGTCAGCACAGTGCGCTGGGGCCAACTGCAGGATCTTCACTTTCACCTTCTTCTCAGGAGTGTTGCTATGGGTACCATCTCAGAGGTGTCATAGAGAGAAAGAGCAGGCGGCAGACTGATGAACAACATAAGGAAGTAAAGGATATGCAACGGCCTAACAATATGAAGACATCCTCCCCACACAAACGAGCGTGTTGCATACTTTGATGGGGACCCATTAAATATGGAGGACAGCAGACAGGAGAATTGGTTGAATTGTCAACAAATGACAAATAAAAGGTGCTTTGGAACTCTTTGATGAACCAAATTACCCATAAAGATAATCGTCGTGCTGGACCTTTATCATCTGACTAAAATCTTTTGTCATTAAATTAATTTATGAGCCCCTGGGAATTGTACGCGTTTGTGGTGTATGGGTGTTTTCGTGGCAAGATTTGGGAGAGCTGTTCATTATTTTAACGGCTGTGAGGTTTTCTTTTTCACTTTTTCAAACTCCTGCTCCCTCCTATGATCAGAAATTCTGCGGAGGTGCCAATTCACTGGCACTTGGACTTTGAAATTGAACATCATGGTGACCTTCCCCTCTGTAATATGTTCATCATCATCGGCCTAATTCTCTCTGTATGTATCATGCTTCAGCCTTTGAATAAAAGTCAGGAAAAAATTATTAGCAGCATTTTAACAAATTGCAGCATTCCCATGACTGTGTAGCAGTTGTCAAATTCCTTCCTAGAAGAGTTGGGAAAGTGACACATTCTTAGTCCCCCAAGTTTATTCAACTTATTAAAATAGCATAAACAATGTTGAGGTGGAAAACAGGTTTTGCTACCAAACTTTATTGCTTTGTTATAATCATAGAGGCCAACCATATGTATATTTATAGGAGAGATTATTAAAAATATTCTGGTGGGAACACACAGCAACCTTCCCTTATATTTTGATTGGAAACTCAAAGTTCATATTTTATGGACCACGTGCCATTCAGCCTTCCCAAACTGGCTTGAATAATTTCTGCAAAAATATAGCTAGAAGATATTTTTTGTTTTGTTTTTCTTCCTTTCTCTATTTTTCTAATTTTGTTCTCCTATTTTTAAAATCATGATAGTTGCTAGGAATGTCAACCAAAATAACATTCATAATCTGAAATCACTGCCCATTATTTTCACACATATATCATATAACAGTCATTGGAAACCAAATTCTGGGGTGATTTGACCAAACTCTTGGGAGGCCACTGCAGACACTTTTCTATAAGAAATATGTTTTTACTAAAATCATACAAAAGGACCCTTGCCCCTTACTTACTACATATTTATTTTTTGTAGGCATCAATTTACTTAGGCAAAGAAATAGGAGAAGTTCTGAGAGAGGGATGAGGTCTTGACTTTCATACACTACCATTTTTCTGGCTCTAACTTAAGGTATAGAGCATTGTTAGAACTAGAAGTAGATATTTATGGGAAAGTGAAATTGAATTTGACTAAGCAGTGAGAGGTATGGCAAATTAAAAAATATAGAGAGGACCTGGTCTTTATTCATTAGTTTGTTCATGAATTCAACATTTATGGAATAGGTCCCATATATCAGGTACTGCATTTGGAGTTCGGGAAACAAAGATGAATGAGACACAGTCCTCTCCCAAGGATCAAAGTCTTTCTTAGGTATGAAAGATAGCTTGAAATATTGAAGAATAAGAGCTATAATTCATGGAAGGTGGTATTGCAAACTCCTTGCTAAACAAGGGTTAGATGGGAGACAATATAAGGAATGTGGTTGGAAGAAGCTCAGAATAGACCTCAACATTTGAGACTTGGTTATCTACATATTATTGTACCCATGTGGAATAGAAATTGTTCTTTGCTGAACTGAAAAGTCATTAAGTTTTCCTGTGTATTGTGTCCTTATGGAAACTAAGAGTTAAAAGGTTCTTAGTCATTTCTGGGTTTAAACTGTGTGATCTGGGAATTTCTTATAGAATTTTAAAAAATCAGCTATTGTCTTTTATTACAGGGTTCAAAATAATTTTTCTTCCAGCTATGATGTCAAATTATGTCTTTTCCAAAAGTAATATTGGGAAGAAATTATTTCTGTTGGAATACTCAATTAACTTTAATTCTATCATGAATTTGCTGTTTCTGCTACTTTCTCAGATTTGAAAGTTGACTGCCTATACTATAGGTATTTGGAGTACTATGTACAGTTCATAAAATTATTAATTCATTACTGATATTAAATAATTAATGATGCTGTCATTATTAGTAACAATAGAAGTAGCACATATTACATCTTACAAGATAGTCAGACTATCAAGCTATGTTCCCCAATACAACAAATTTTAGTAAATTTTATAAAATTATTCAGCAAATTTAAAAGTATAACATAGTTGCAACCTGCAAATATATAGCAACATGATTGTAAATTGTGTTGGGATGTTTTTGTACTCAAAAAAGTCAGCTTTTACTACAATGTAAAATTTCGAGTCTTGCTTGAAATATATGTTTGAGAAAGCTGCTAGGAATTTTTATGCAACCATTAAATATATAAACACTTCTAAAGGACAGTGTGTCTATATGTACATACTTATGTGTTTATGTGTATGTATTTATACATATTTATGTAAAGCATGTGTGAATATACATTCTCATATTTATCCATACATATGTCTGCCCCTGCATCTGGAAGAATGTACTTGTGTTTGTAGAGAGTTGGTCCAGTGTTCATATCCAAATGCAAATTTTGACTCTTATAAGTACATTTTCATATTTGTATCTCTTCCTTTCTCAGTAGTTTTGCCAGTTGGTATATTTCTTTGCTGATTTCCACATTTTCTTCCTCTGCAGTATCCCCCATGAAGTGGCGCTGAAAGATCACGTTAACACAGTTCCATGACATGAAATACCACAAGTCTGCAATTTTTCGGTCTTGGGAGCATCGCTGGGCTGAGAGGATGGAAATCTTTCAGTAATTATACCAGTTTGTATTCGTCTCACATTTGGGATCAAATACAAATCCGATCCACTCTTTCTCTCTGTGAATATTCATAAAAAACAAAGTGCCAATTCTGGGCTAATCATGTATGGAACCAAATATGTTGATGAGTCCTAAGTATATACTGTATGTATGTATACATACGAATGTATATATTTATACACACTAATTTTGCTTGTGTCCTCCACTGTGCAATTTGTTTGTTTAGGATAGGGGTTGCTGTTATAATGTGTTAATAAGCTGCTGAAAGCTTGGCACCTATTGCTTGAAATGACAGCTATGTTAGAAGCCTATTAACACTCCATAGCAGCAGCTCTGCAGCTACTAGAAATGAATTTCAAAGAAGGTAAACGAACAAAAGCGATTCATATCTCTAAGGAAAGCAAATACCATGCCCAGAACCATATACACTTTGGAAATGTACAGTATATAAAATGAAAAACCTCTTCCAGTTAAAGAAACAGCGGAAGAGAACGTTTGGAGAAAGGAAAACAGCCAAAATGATTTCCAAACAAACTTGAAGACATAAAGGTGAAGGATACCAAGCATCGCTTCCTGTCTTTGTTTCCATTGTATTTAGTGGAGAACCATGTCAAACTTAGTTATAGGAATAGAATGTACAGGTAGAGGAAATTCACTTTTCTCTCCATGAAAAAAACTGAAGTCATTTGGATTTAGCTCAAACTTTTTTGTAGTCTCTGAGTTAGAAGGACACCATTTGCCATTGTTCTCTGAGGCAGGCTCTTTATGAGTTGGTTCACTTTGCCTTGCTTTCTTTTTGACTGTCGCTGAAATTTTATAAGATGAAATTTACCCACTGAAAATCCTGAGTAAATTTTTTCCATGATAAAAATGTGGTAAGTTAGGTTGAGAGTAGGTGTTTCTTTCTTTTCTTTCTTTTTTTTTTTTTTTTTAAATAATACAGTATTGAGGAAGGTGGGAAGAATATTTAGGAGGAGAGATTATATCCTGATGTTAAAGAAAGTATAGTTTTTCAATTCTAGGTTAAATTAAGATGAAACTATCGATTTTAAAACACTTGCTTTTAAAATCAGTTATATAAGGAAAATTAAGAAAGGACTTTTAGATTTTAACTTACACACAGAAATTAGAGGCTTAGCTTTTAGATTTGTATAAAACTAGCAGTCAGAAGTTATAATAGGCAGTTTCATCTTTGGAAAAACTTACATTATTCTACCTCTTTATTGGGACTATAATAGCTTGGATATATAGTAACACTATTCTTGATTTCATAGCACCATAATGTACATATTACGTATGTATTATACATAATGTGTGGTACATATGAGATGTAGTCAAGATGTATGATGCATATTTAAATTTAAAAATATTTTACTGTAAAAGACTCATTGCCATTAACCCCCCTCAAAATACTCCCCTTCACTTCAAATGCACGTGTCCCTACTTTCTCATTTTCCAAAGCAGTTCTGGATGCCCTTTTTATGAGGGTCTTTACTTGCAGTATTGTGGCTACCTCAATATCTTGAATCAATTCATGTTTACCTTTCATGGTCATTTTGACTTTGGGGATGAGGAAGAATTTGTACAGTGCCAGATCCGGTGAATAAAGTGGGTAAGGACACACTGTGCTCTCATGTTTTCACAAGCCTGCCTTTCTGTTGGACGGCACTCAACAGCAGCATCCACTGTATTTTTTATCCCACGTGGTAAGGACACTCACAAAAGAGGTCTTCCAGAACTGCATCAGAAAGTGGGAAGAATAAAAGCATATGTGTATTTGATGCGAAGGGGAGTACTTTGAGTGGGATTAATGGTAATGTGTCTTTTTTTTTATTAAAAACTTTATACAAGTTATCTTTATTTTTATTTTATTTTATTCTATTTTTTTTTTAGTTCTTTTATTGGTACATTTTAGGTATACAATTTGTTTACATTTATCATTGGGTGTTTGTACCTGTACATGATGTATCTTGGTTCTTATTTTTTCCCCATTACCTGTGCACCATTCACCCCCTCTGCCCTTCCCTATTTACATAGATTTCATTTCCATTTTTTTTTCTTTTCTCATAGTTTTTCCTTTCCCTCTTTTCTTTTCCCGTTCCCTTCCCTTCACTCCTTCGTCTTTGGGCCTTTTTTCCTATTTCAAATTATCAATTATTCATTTTAATCATTTTAACCCTTGTTTACACTTTCAGTTTCTTACACTAGAGAAACTATTCAGTATTTACACGTGTGTGTCCTATTTATTTCACTTAACAGTATGGCCTCAATATGCATCCATTTAGCTATAAATGTCTCTAGTTTCTTGTTCTTTATGGCTGAGTAGTACTCCATTTTATTAAAAAAAAAACACCCACATTTTCTTTATCCAGTTTCCAGTTGATGGGCACTTGGGCTGCTTCCAAGCTTTAGCTATTATAAACTGTGCCGCTATGAATATGGGTGCACATATATCACTGTGGTATGATTCTTTTAATTCTTTTGGGGAGATACCCAGCAGGGGAAGAGCTGGGTCAAATGGGACCTCTAGTCCTAGTACTTTGAGGTATCTCCACACTGACTTCCACAGTGGTTGCACCAGTCTGCACTCCCACCAACAATGGAGAAGGGTTCCTTTCTTCCCACACCCCCGCCAGCATTTGTTATTGGTTGATTTCTTGATAGCAGACATTCTTTGTGGGGTGAGGTGGAATCTCAGTGTTGTTTTCACCTGCATCTCTTGAATGACCAATGATGTTGAACATTTTTTCATATATTTGTTTGCTGCTTTTACTTCCTTGTCTGAGAAATGTCTGTTCATTTCAGATGCCCATTTTTGAATTGGGTCTTTGATTTTGGGGGGTCTGATTTTTTTTCAATTCTTTATATATTCTAGATAGTAGTCCTTTCTGAGGTACAGCTGCTAAAATTTTTTTCCCATATTGTAGGTTGTTTGTTAGCTCTGTTGGTGGTTTCTTTTGCAGTGCAGAAGCTTTTCAATAAAATGAGATCCCAGTTGTTGATTCTTTCTGCTAGTTCCCGTACTGTTGAGGTTTTGTTCATGAAGTCTTTTCCTATGTGAATGTCTTTAAGAGTTCTACCTAACTTATCTTCCAGAAAGTTTAGTGTTTCTGTCTTAATATTTAGATTTTTAATCCACTTCAATCTTAGTTTAGTGCATGGTGATAGGTATGGGTCTAGTTTTAATCTTTGGCAGGTTGAAATCCAGTTTTTCCAGCACCATTTATTAAATAGGCTATCTTTCCTCCAATGATGGTGGTTGGCTCCTTTGTCAAAGATGAGGTGGCTGAGCATGTCTGGAGTTGTTTCTGCATCTTCTAATCTATTCCACTGATCCTCAAGTCTGTTCCTTTGCCAGTACCAAGTTGATTTCATCACAGTAGCTTTGTAGCATAGTTTCAAGTTGGGGATTGTGATACCTCCAGCCATGTCTCTGTTGCTTGGAATTGCTTTAGCTATTCTAGGTCTCTTATTGTTCCAAATGAATTTTTGGATTGTTTTCTCTAGTTCTGTGAAGTATATTGTTGGAATTTCAATTGGCATTGCATTAAATCTATATAGTAGTTTTGGAAGTATGGGCATTTTCACTATATTGGTTCTTCCTACCCAGGAGCAAGGGATGTCTTTCCATTTTGTTGTATCCTCTTCGATATCTTTTTTCAGAGTGCTGTAGTTTTCAGAGTAGAGGTCTTTTGCTTCCTTTGTTAGATTGATTCCTAGAAATCCTCAACAAGATACTAGCAAACAGAACACAGAGGGTCATCAAGAAGATCATACACACTAAGTCGGATTTATCCCAGGTAATGTGTCTTTTTACTATAATAATTTTTGTTTTTTGTTTTTACTGGTGATTTGATTATTGATCTTTACATAAAGCATAATGGTTTTGAGTGATTTACAGTTTTAAAACATAAGTTCATATTGATTTGAGTTCTTTCATGTTTTAATAAAAGGACTATTCTACTGAACCAGAACTAAAGTAGATATAGTTTATTCATATGCATTTGAAAACAAGCCTCCAAGTTTCCCATCTCAGTTCATCTTGTTTTAAGCATTATTAAAAATGTGTCATTGTGTCATCATGGTGAATTCCTCAGCAGCTTCCACAGTATTTCCAAAGGAATCTCTGCAAGGTAGCAATACCTATCTTTCCCTGGAAGCACACTGACAATCACAATTACTACCTCTACCCTCTTGAAATAGATTTCTTTTTGCCATTACACAAAGAATATACCACTAGGACTTTGAAAACCTAAATTCTGGCTCTGTCACAAACTGTATAAATTTAGGTCATGTATCTTCCTCAAGCATCTGTTCTCAACTGCAAAAAATAATTTACATTTGCTTGGTCCTTTGAATTTATCTTCACAGTAACCCTTACATTTAAGAAAGCATTACATTCATCTCATAGTAGAAATTCAGTCTCAAAGATGTATTGGAAATAGTGTTATTTGACCCGACTGTTCAGTTTCTCTTTCCTAACAAGAAAACATTTCCATCCTAGGAGTCAGGAAAGCTGTTACAAAGAATGAACTAATAAATCTAAATTGGAAGGTGAAATTTTGAATGTTAAATGTGGGGTTCAAGCCATGTGACTAATTTAAAGTGTTATCATGTGCCCGAAATGCAGTATTTCTCTCACTTATAATAAATTTGTAGATATGATTAGTCATGCTGACATATACATAGAACTATGCCTAAACCTAAATATTTAAAAAGACAAAATAGTTTCTATTAGCAATCCTGAAACATCAACACAGCTCAATAAATAGTATGCTCTCAAAGAAAGGAGCATCATACACTTGGTAATTTCTATAATTTAACATGCTAAAATTGAGTAAATAAGCAAGCAAAAGGATGAGAAGTACACACAAGAAAAGTAATTTCGTGATTTTCTTCATTTTGATTCTATTGCTTTCTTGTTTTCAGGAGGAAAGATCTTGACTTCAAAAGTAACAAAATACTTGAGAAGCGAATTTACATCTTCCAGTTTTAAATGGTATTCTTGTACTATTTTTTCAGCAATCCATGTTTCTGGATAAAGTTTATGATTATTGAGAAGTGTCAAGGCCTCTGCAATGGAAATCTTGCCCTTGGGAATGTTCTTAATATCTATACCAAAGTGATGGCCCTTTGGCAATCTGGATTCCTTTGTCTCTTGCCATGTTTCAGAATCTTTTACCCGCAGAGGTGATACAGGATCTTTGGAATCAACATATACATCTTTCAATAATGACAGCAGCTTGTCATTTTTCCTAGCAATTCCTCTCTTAATTTCCGGATGGTCGCTCATCTCTTGCAGGACGCTGCGGGTGGACGGGTGCCTCGGGGCCGCAGACGGCTTCATCTTGCTGATTTCCCATTCTGTTCGGTTCTCTAAGTTGAAATTCCTAATCGCTCGAGCCACTGCAGCCCCTATGCTCTCTATAACATGATGCACTCAGGTTCTCGACGCACGTAGGTGACCTCCAGGCCCACCGGCAAGTCTCTTTTGTTGTTGTTTAAACACACAAACACCGCACTGTCTGATGAGCCCTGTACTCTGCTACTTACTTATTTTTCTCTGTATGGTTCCTTTTTAGAAAAGAATACTTAAAGTCTTGAGATAGAAAATAGATGTAGACTCTAAAAATATGTATGAATTTAAAGCAAAAATCACCGCGTGTGTGTGCAGGTGCATGCCTGTGTGCATGTACCAATGGGGCTTCACAAATTAGTGTGGGGCAGATGATTGTTATGTCAGAGGAAAAAAGTTGAGAAGAAAGGCAATTCTCTTATCACTGAGGCTCAATAAAAATGTATTTTGGATGAAATTCTAATTCTCCAAGTAAGGCGACACTACAACGGTCCTTTCAGAGTTTAACTAGAAGTACTGTTTTCTGAAAATCTGTCAAGCAAAACTTGTTTCCCAGGGCCCTCTATATATCAATGGCACAATGACAGTTGATGTTTGTTACAATGATCCTAAAAGTATTAAAACAAAGTAATTTTTAGCTTTTTGAATAACAGTTAAAGATGCTTAGCATTATGTATGAAATGATTTTTAAATGGATTCTAACATCCTAAAACTGTGTGACACCTAATAACTCCATTATTCAGGGTATTTGATAACCCCAAATGCCCTATTTCATGTCTAGGAGATAATAAAATAAACTTAAATTAAGCAGCCATTTATTAGAATTCTCTAAAGACATATTAAAAATGTTAAAAGACTTACATTAAAAAATCAATATAATATTCTCAATTTATTAATTCAGTAGAATCTAGTTATTCACACAATAAAACCACCACCACAAAAAACTACATACATTAATGTTCTCAAATTGGTAAAGCTTATCATATTTTTTTTACTTTTCAAAGTAATTGTTTTATTTTTAACCTTTTATTGAAAATAGAACACAGGTTTGAGAAAATGCAGGAAGCAAAAATGTACAGTTGAACCATTCACCAAGAAGAAGGGACACAGCCAGGTGGCTAGCACTCAGGTCTGAAAGTACTGTATCATTTACCCGCATCTTGGCAACTTCTGTCCAGTCAGTGCCTGCTCCCTGGCCCCCACTCAGTGTAACCAGCCCCTTCACTTCTTTGCTGTTCTTTGTTTTGCAACCTCAGTGTGAAGTTTCATTTGTCTGTTTTTTCACCTTGTATAGGTAGAATCATGCAGTAAGGTTTCTTTTGCATCTGGCAAGTATTAGTCTTCTTATCTCTACTTCACTATCACTAATTCTAATTTTAAAAATATCTTAATTGAGATGTAATTTATGTATATAATTCACCTAAACTATGCAAGCTGGTAGTTCTTAGTATGATCACACAATTATGCAACCATCACCACAACTGAAGTTAAAGCATTAAAGCAAAAACAAACTTCACCCCCAGGCCCCAACCATTACCTTATGTACTTTCGGTGTCCCTATATGTTTCCTATTTTAATTAGAATTTTAAAATATTCCTCCTATCTAAATGTAATTATGGTATTAGAATAATACCATATCTCCTCATTAATAGTTATTTTTAATCCCTCAAAATAATATTACTTCTGGGGCTATCTCATTGTGGGATACTTATTTATATATTTTTGCACTCCTGGGAATCGAACTCAGGAAGTGCTGAGCTATACGCCCATCCTTTAAAAAGTTTTTATTTGAGACAAGTTCTCACTAAGTTGCCCAGGCTGGCCATGAACTTGTGATCTTCCTTCTTCAGCCTTCCAAAAAGTTGGTGAGGTTTTTAAAAGTAGACTTTATTATGTTGAGAAGTTTCAGCTTCACATCAAAAATTGAGAGTATGGTAAAGAGATTTTCCATCTATCCCTGCTCCCCACACAAGTTAAGTTTCCCCCTTACTAACATTCCCCACCAGTGTGGTACAGTTGTTGCAATGGGTGAACCTATAGTGACATAGCATTATTACTGAAAGCCCATAGTTGACATTAGGTTTCATCTTTGGTGTTGTGTATTCTGAGAGTTTGAACAAATCTATAATAACATGTATCCATCACTATAATATCATTCAGAGTATTTTCACTGGCTTAAAAATCCTCTGTGCTCTGCCTGTATACCTTCCTCTTCCCTAACCCCTCTGATCTTTTTACTGTCTCCATAGATTTGCCTTACCCAAAATTTTTCATAGTTGAAATCATAAGTATTTAGCCTTTACAGATTGGCTTCTTTCACTTAGTAATATGCATTTAAGTCACACAATGTCCTTTTGTGAATTGGTAACTCATTTCATTTTTGGAACCGAATAATACTCCATTGTCTGGATATACTTCTCTTTATTCATCTGCTGAATGACATCTTGGCTGCTTCCTGGTTCTGGCAATTATAAATAAAGCTATAATAAACATTCATGTGCAGGTTTTCACAAGGACATAAATTTTTAACTCTTTTGAGTAAATACCAAGAAGCACTATAGTTGGATGATATAGTAAGAGTATGTTTAGTTTTGTAAAAAAAAGTTGAACTGTCTCCCAACATGGCTAAACCATTTTGCATTCCCATAAGCTATGATGTTGACTCACACCCTTGTTAGCACTTGTATTGTCAGTGTTTGAAATTTTGTTTAGTCTAATAACTGCGGTGATATCTCATTTTTTAATATATGCTTATCTGCTATCTGTATGACAAAGAAGATATAAATGATATGTATACATTTATAATTGCTATATCTTCCTGGTGAATTATGTTCCATATCGTTATGAAGTCCTCTTTACCTCTGGCAATTCTTAAAGTCTACTGTGTATGATATTAATATGAAATTCTAGCTTTTTATTGTTTTTATTTTTAATATTTCTGAATGATTACATTTTAGAATATGTCTTGAAAACAATTTTTATTCATTTTATTATTTGTAATTATCTGATGGACTTTTGTCTTTAATTGAAGCAGTCTATTTATGTTGAATATGTTTATTAGTATTGTGGGCTTATATCTACTATATTTTTAGTGGTTTCCATTTCTTCCAATGTCTCTGTGTTTTCTCCTCTTGCTTGCTATCTGTTGGCGTAATTATTTTTAATAATATAACTTTTGTTAGCTTGGAAATTATATATTCATTTACTGTCCTTTTGGTGATTATACTAGAGATTACAGCATGCATTTGTGGCTTACAAATGTCTAGTATTAACTGGAGCTCTTATTGTCTTCTTTAATAATGCAAAGATCTGCGAATAATTTAGTTTCATTCCCACATGTTTTTAGAACTCACACACACACACAACAAAACAGTTATTATTTCCATGTTGTCAATATTGCTTAACATTTACTTTAATATTTACTTGCTTTATATTTTTTCAATATTCCCTTATTTTCCTGTCTTCCACCCAAGATGTTCTCAGGAGGGTTAGTCTGCATTACCTAGTCCACTATTATTAAAAGTGGAAGAATTTGCCTTAGCAATTGTTCTAAATCTTTTCCAGTGTAATGTGGGTTTGATTATTTTGTTGATTAGAGTTTAGATTGAATTTTAACTGGAAAATTATTTTATTTACATAAAGTAAGTTCGAACATACAAATCAATATTTTGCATCTCGTTGACCTAAGTCTTATCCTGATTTGTGTTCATGTTGGCTTCCTTAGTAGCAGATACTGTGATGAGGATTCTTGGGAATGGCATCCACTAGAAGTATTCCTGGGATAAGCTGGTGGAGACTTAGAAGAGGAGACAAGGGGCCGGAGATTTAGCTCAGTGGTTCTGCTGCCTGCCTTGCAAGCTCAAGGTCCCTAGTTCAATCCCTGGTACCCCCTCCACCCTCCAAAAAGAGGAGATAAGATCCAAGAAAGGCATATATTTCAGTCAGAGTACCTCAGTTATCATGATCGTCACACCTCTGAGGAATTCCAGTCAGAGGCAAGGGAAACTTAGAAAGAATATTTAGACTCTTGCTTTCTAGTCATTGTGAAAGGGACATCTCCAAGATGACAGTAATCCCCACATGTTCTGCTTTTCACTTGCAGATGTAGAGCTGGCTCTTTGCAAGGAAAGCATACTAGGAAAGAGTATGCTTCTCAAGGAGACCAAGCAGATAACAAACAGAGAAATGACTGTGTCTGCTGCGACCTACGAGGGCACATCTTGACTGAGGTCCACAGATACAACTCAAGAGTTCCAGAAACTTCAATGGGAAGAAAATACACATGTATTTTCCTTAACCTCCAATGAAATTTAGGGTTTAAAAAAGAAATTCTGACAGTAGTAATATTAGGAACGCAGGAAAAGTGTATGTTCCCAGATAGCACAGGGCCTTGTATAGTAAGAAAATTACTCATTGTATTTAATTTTTGAAAAAGTATGAAAGAAAAAATACTGAAAATAGGAAGAAATTAATCAGTGAACTACTCACATTTCCATGGTAAACATCCTAGAATTTGGCTAGAAAAAGAACACATTGCTATGATCTGGTAATTTGGTACCGCAGCAAATGATACCAGTGTTAGAAGTAAAATAATAACCAGGAACCCCCAAGAGATAATGGCATTAACTCTGGTAGACAGCATGTGTCCAGAATTTTGATTATTTTAAAAAGCTGTTAAAGCAAAAATAATAAAACCTCAACCAACTAATGATGAATATTTTTCTAAAATTCATCCCTGGACTGTGAAAGGTTGTTACCCACAGCACCAAAGTTTAGAAGTTCTTTTGAGTTTTATTTCAGTGCTACATGTGGAATATAGTTTTGTACCAGGAATCTGACCTTGGCTCTCATCTAAGGAAATTTCAGTACTTAAGAAACCAACCATACCATTATAGGCTGGTCAGGTAGCTGTAACTGGCCCTATGAGAAAGCTGCATTATAGAGTATAAAGTATATTCAATTCTACCTGGTTCCATGTATTAGATGTTCCCACTCATCTGATGAAGAGTCATGTTTCTGCTTAAGGGTGTTCTTTTTAGATTAATGTTCTTTTGAATATTGTGGACAGATTCACAGGGAGTATAGTGAAGACCTATTCTTACTGATTGTCGCTTCACGTTCATGTTTGGGGTTAATGCGCACCTCCTTCTGAAGAACACTGTTTGGCTCCAATGATTTCCTGAATTCGGTAACTAAATCTCAATTACATTCCTAGCAGATTCCTATTTCTTCCTGAGCTTTGTGCATTCTTCTGTGGGCCAGGAGCTCTCCTGTATATCAAAGGCGGCTCCTTGTAGAGAAGGGAGACGTGAAGGGCCAGAGGAGCCCGGAACCTGACCCCATGTTACTGCCTCTGCTTGAGAAAGCAGAGAAGTTAAAAACACTCACTAAATAATTCCCTTTAAATCAGAAGAAAAATGATTTTTTACAGTTAACAGTTAGATGCATGATGATTAATGTTTTCAACCTTGAGGGCAAACTCTGCCTGTTTAGTATAAATTTTTTATTTCTGTGTTTCAAGTGAAAAATATCCTGGGGTCCTTTTGAATTTCAAACAATTAGTCCAAATTTAAAATGTATTAGGTTAATTGTATATTTTTAATCTAATTTTAATATTCTTTGACGCTGAAATTGATAAGCTAGCATTTATTTGCTCTTAAAATCATTCAAAGTTTATAACAATCTTTTATGCCTTTTTAAATGGCATTAATGCTTAATGATAAAAGCCTGGCCTAGGGACGAGATAACGTTTAAGAGCTGTATGAACCCATGGGGCCAGAATATAAACCATCTATCTGGTCTTTGCCATTCCCATGGAGATGTATTTTATTTTATGAAATTTAGTGTGGGGCTTCCTCCTCTGGGGGACAGTTGACTTATATATAAGTGATAGACCAGGCAGATGTGATTGTCACCATTAGCTGTACCACTGGATTTCACAGAAAGACAAAGGGACAAATTTACATGATCTTTGTCTGAAGGAAAAAGAGGGAACTGCCCAGTTTTTTCTTGATAAGAACAAAAGAGAAGGCCCTTTGTTGAGATTTCTGCTTCTCTCTGTTACTCTGGGCAAGTATAAATTTTCCCAGATGTTAAATGTAAAAATTAAAACCTATCATAACATATGTACAGAAGAAAAAAATCTGGAAGGGTATATAAGAAAAGGTCAACAGTACTTATTTTAGGGATGTTCAGGTATTTATCAGTGTTAGGGTTGGGATCTGAAATGTCCCCCCCAGTCTTGTGTGTTTAGAAGGTGATTGGACCATAAAGGTGTTACGAGGGTTTAAGGGTGTGACCTGGAACGTGTACCTCTCTCCCTATCTCCTCCTTCTTTCTCTGCTGCCATGATACGAGCAGCCTTCCAGCTGCAGACCCATCCATCAGGCCTGCCTTCTTTTTCCTTGGAGGCAGTTGATCATGGACTGTAATTGTGAGCTAAAGTAAACTTTTCTTTCTGTAAATTGCTAGTGTTGGATATTGGGTTTCAGTGACCAAAAGCCTTATTAGGGCAACGGGTAATTTCGTCTTTTACTTCAGATCTTAACTTTTTATGACAAGAAAATCACAACAATAGAGTTTAAAACAATATTGTTTTAAGTTTTCTTCTTGATTTTTTTAAATCAATGAAGCTCTTTTTAGAGCATGAAATTTTCCATGAAACCTAAGAATATAAACAGATGTTTGTGGAGTTGTTCTATAAAGCCAAGGTGAGAATGCATGGCCCTGGCCCCATGGCACTGTCTCCCTTCCAATACTCGTAAAGACCTAGGGTTTAGCAAGTAAGTGTTTGAAACCCACTTCAATAAAAGTTAGCAGAGACCAACAAAAGTAACTGTCTAGAACTATGCCAGTCACACACACTTTACTGAAATAATGTTAGCTAGTTTACTGAAGTAATGTTGTCATTGTCATCAACTGGTTGTAGGCTTCATGCTGGAAGAAAGTGGAATAATTTATGAGAAGGATAATGAGATAACATTTTCTCTCCTAAAACAGCATGTACAGTACCACTTCAGTTTCTATCATGGAAGAACTTGATCGGGAAGTCCATATTGCTCGCCCAGAGTTTGCACTGAGTGTGAACTGGCTAGTCAGCCCATGTTTGTGGCTGAGGGTTATATAGAGTTGCTTTTTCTAATCCAAGATGTGCAAATAAAACAGGGTAGGGTTGCTGAGTGTGGTCAGCTCAGCTCTTCTTGAGCCTGCTCATTTCCGTGCTCTTTGAGTGGCATATCTAATTAATCTTTCAGGATTAAATCTTTGATTTTTGGCAGAAGAGATGAAGAGGGTCTCGCTAAACATTTGAGGATTCAGCATTGAAATCCTATTCTGAGTCTGTCTTTATCTTTTTGTTTGCTTCAGTTCTAAAAACCAGGCAACATTTGGGCTGAAAGTGATTTATACTAGCTAATGAAAGCCATTGCTAAGATTTTAGGAAATTTGTGAGTTGGTTGACATCATGTGTATAGCTTTAAATAAGTGATGTAGGATCATTCATACCATGGAAATTGGCAAACTCTTACATTTGTCTTTCTTCTGGATCATACCACTGGTGTCGGGCCAAGACATAATCTTGTGCTCTAATTCCTGAGAATTGGATCTCCCTCAGACTGGAGCTCCTGCCTTGGTTCTCATAAAAGGCTTTCAAGCCTTCATTCTTATTACACTTTTTTTTTTCCAGTGACAGGAGTTTGATCTTCTATTTCAGCTCTACTCTTCACTCCTGTTCCAAATTACCTGCTCAGAGATCTGTCCTAATATCTGTTTAGCTAAGATTATCATTACTTTATTCTTATCTTGGGTCTTGAATCATCGTTCTTTCTTATTACGTGATATGATTCCCTACTTCCTGTCCTAATAGTCATTTATTGATTTTTTTCCTTTATGTTTTATCTCAAAATCTGGATTACCTCTAATTTGTGGCTTTGGACTTCCTTTACCCTTCTCTCAGTTTTGTTTGTCCCAGTTAACAGAAATAACTCAATATTATTTTTGTAGAATTAAAAAAATTTGACTATATTCTCCCTAGAAATATTTTTCCATATTATTAGGCTTTAAATTATTTAAATGTAATTTGTTACTGGTTTTAATTTTAAAACCTAATTTAGCATTTTAATAAATAATAACATTTAATATCCATAATGAGAGTACACAATATATAAGGTATTTAATCTCTTAACACAGCTTCTATATTTTCTCATAAAATAACTAACGTTAGTTATTTCTGTCCACGTCTTAGACATTGTTTTGTGTGCTTTGTGTGTATTAATTTACTTAATTCTTCAGAATCCCTAAGAGACATATACTGTTATTACCATCTCTACTTTACAAATGAAGAAATTGAGATTAAAAAGAGGTCATACAGCTAATAAATGTCAAGGTGATGATTTCAACTGAGACAGTTTGGTCCCAGTGCCCTGCCCTTAACTATGCTGCTATCCTGCCTCTTTCTAAAATGAAGCACCGAGCTATTACTTTTCAGAAACTCTCCATTTTTTTAATTGTTAACATTGAGAGCTCACACCATGTAGAACAGAATTGAAGAAGGCAACACCAACAAGAGAGTTTCCAGCCAACAAGTTCTTTTTCATATGCAAGGGGAGCTGGAGTAAATCACTAAAAGAGAGACCACTGAACCACCAGAGCAGTGAGCTAAAAAGTGAGTGCCCCCCCATTCACTGTTCCAACATTTTAGTTGTTTTCCCGAGCTATAACAGTATTCAACAAAACTGTCTACAATAGATGTACAAAATTGGGGAAGAAGATAAGCAAATCATTTAACAAAAAGCAAAACATCAAACAGAATCAATTCTTTTCTGTTATTTGTCAAAATAGAAACATGCTTAAAAGTGAACATATCAGTATTTTGTTACCACAAAATTAAGTGTGTGTGTGTGTGTGTGTGTGCGCGTGCACTCTCTGTTTTATTATAAAGTTCACACTGGTAAATCTGCAAATTATGGAGTTAGCACTAGCACCAAGATAACCCTGAAAGAGTTTCTGTAATAATATTTTGCCATTTATTCTTAGGAAAATAAGACCAAGTTATATCTATCCAGGTTGTCAGATTTTGCTTATTGACTAGAAAATGGTGCAACTACATTGCAGTGGAACAAAGATGAAGAGACAATCATTCTTCATCCTAAAGTCAAAAGTGTTTTCTGGAAAGCTCACACAGAATGTAAAACCTGGCTGATTGAAAGGTCTCAGGAATCATCTGGGTAAAACAAATTATTTCCAGATAATTAATAGTAACTTTATAGTTTCAGAACTGCTCCTCAGAGGGTCAGGCTATTTAATCTAGCAAAAATCTGAGTGATTTACTGAACAACCCTACTTCCAGTCCTTAGTGTGATTGTCTGAAATTTGTGGGGAAAAATATGTGAGGCCCAAAGAGGTGTGTTACATAGGAAACCCTGCTTTTCCCTTTGTGATCTCTAAGCAGGAGATAGACGTGGAGCAGTGAGCCTGGGCCTGGTTCATCATGTAGCCCTCCCCTTTATTAATTCTTCTTACACCTTATGGCCAGAAGACTTGCAGAAGGGAGTCTGTTGATTCTTCCCTATATATTATCAGTAGGAAAACTGGTTGGGTCTGTTAGGTATGTGCAATTTAAATCCACCTAGCTCAATAGATACTCAAAGCAACAGCGGCTCAAAAATAGTAAACAATAGATTTGAATTACAGACCAGCTAGCTCATTCCTTGTGTCTAAATAGCCCTTCCAGGACATTTTAACCTCATTTTTGAGTGGGAAATATATGTCTATGATATCCATGCTTAATTAATTTCAGAATGGGAGGAAAGATCCTGCAAGTATTTGTGGCAGAGACAAATCTTTTGTGCTTTTCTGTTTTACCTTGGATTGTACTTCCTTTCCCTTCCTTGTTGCCCTGCCTGATGCCTGGGACCACCACTAGTCTCCTAGATATACAGGACTTCTACGTCCCTCTTCTACCTATTGCTCTCAGCTGCCACATATGCTTTCCGTCATCTGTTCTTGGGCTTCCTCTTCCTTTCACCTAATAATATACTCCTGTTCTGATCTGGACCCTTAGGACCCCAAATCCTGCTGTGGGGGGAACAGTCAAACCAGACCTTACTGCTATCTATCTATCCAAGAATCAAGCAATGTTTAACCCAATTAAATTAAGCATTTCCCTAAGGAAGTACTTCCAGGGTTGGAATATTATCTGATAGGAGTTCCATTACCAGTCAAAAATGCTTTGGTGTATTTAAACCAAATAGGCAGAGGCTTAATCTGTTTAAATATGAGGCCAGCCCTGAACACTGGCATTTATTTAAATACCCTCTAGGGACACTCAAGTCTTCAGTGTTGCACACAGAGATTCAAATCAAACACACGCACACTGACATTTCCTCACTCCTTTCCTAGATACTCATAATATTTAAGGCCAAGCTGATGTTGGGAAGCCCTCCTGAGAATGGAGGTACTCCTATGGGAGTTGCCTAATGGAGCCACTGGCATTTCCTACTTTGGCAGAGAAGTGCTGCAAGTGTTGACTTTGCAAAGTCTCTAGGGATTTTAGTAACATGGAACTCAACATAGTAGTCCATTCAGAACAGATCCAAATCACCCAAGAAATGAAGTGTATAAGAGACTGGACTCTCTTCTTCTCTCCCATCTCTTAACTACAAAAGCTATCTGCTTTTCAAGGCACATGAAATAATCAAAAGTAACTGCTACCATTCATATTTTAGCGTGAACTAAACATTTCTTTTGCTTGTCCTTTGATCCTCACAAATATTATTCCCTCCCACCCCAGGCTTATGGTAAGGCTCAGAGGGACTGAGACTTTTCCAAGGCCACTTACCTATACATTTACAGAATAATTTATTAAGATTTTAGTTATGCTTTTTCCTCATTTTTCTAACTACATTTTGAGAAAGTAAACTGGGCTTTTTGTGCTTGGCCCCATTGTGTTGGAATCAAAATAAAAGTAATCCAAGGATAAATTCTTTTCTGCTTTGTTTTCTAATGTTAACTTCTTAAAGGGGCAATTCTAAGGAAGTAGAAGTGAGAGTCTTTGGAGGGGAATAGAAGGAAAATTTACCACTGTGGGAAAGCAGCCATAATTTGGGATGATCTGGAGTAGACGCTTGTACTTTACAGAGCCTCTGGGCTGAAGCAGGACCTCGAGGGTAAGTGACTGCACGATTCATCAAAGAAGTCTCCACCATAGGTCCCAGCCTCCACAAAGAACCCTGCTCAAGAAAGTAGGCAAAATCCTACCTCTTGGGGACACACGGGCTTGGTCAAAGACAGGGAGTGGTGATTAGAGACCAGAGAGGCCACCATAAATGAATGTTTTACATAAAATTTCTGATCATTTATGTTATCATGGGCTTGGGAGTGAGATTCTGTATTATAGTCACTGTACTTGCTTTGGTGAGGCAGAAATACTACTGATATATTTAATGTGATTGAAAAATCTGAGCTTGTTAAGTAACATGTGAACCTATTAAGTTGGGAGGTATGGCTCTGCAAATTGGCTTGTCTTTATGCAGTTCTTACTGCTCACAAAGTTTATATTTCAATGGGAAAGATCTAGTACAGTCATTGTTCTGTATGCTTGCAACAAAGAGAAATCCAGCCCTCGTCTCTTACTGAATTGTTCTTTACTCGATTCTATGTTCATGGATCAGATAGTGTTTTTGAATAGCTAGGTTAGGCAGCTAGTATCAGAGATCTGGGATGGACAGGGTTGGGGATGGGGAGCTGGAAATAAGTGGATCTCATGAATCATGAAGTTGATGGCTGTGTTGGGAATAATGGCTTATAAAACATACTGGAGGAGAATGCAGAAATTGTTTAAAAATCAAATTGCTTTTTAGATTTTCCAACTCCTTGAACAACTTCTAATATTTTTTAAACAGAGCCATCTACATATACCCTCTGCCTTTTGATGGTGAGTGAGCAATTTTATTGTTGTTGCTTCAGAGTGGAAAAATTTTTATGATTCTGTATTTGACTAAAAATTTTTGATCTCCAACCTAAGTTAAACAAGAGCAAAGAAACAGTCTACAGATTTACATGCTGTGTCTGGTCATTACACTGAAGAAAGAAAAACAATAATGAAAGGGGAGGGGTTAAATAGAAAAATCTCTCTCCCTAATCCCTCATTTCCTGCATCTTTTCCTCCTATCTTTCCTCTTCAATATACAGACCTCAGAGAAATACAGTAGAGCCACAAATTACTGTGAGGGTGAAACTCCTACTTAATAATGACATCCCTTAAGTTAGTAAAAATCTGCCAACATCTGCAAGCTCCTCTACAGAGTTGTGAACCAAAGTTAAAAATCATGTGTGACAGTGCTGCAGAAAATACAATTGATTCCAGTCTGATTGTGTCAGTTCCAAACAGAGACAATATTGATGATGCTCAACAGTAATCTTATTGGGCTTGGACCCAACTGAACATTGGTCTTTGTCAACTCATTATTCCTCTATCAGAGGGATCTCCACAGATTGATCTTGCCAGCACCTCTTGATGTGTGTCACAAATCACAGTTCTCCTGTTGGGAGGCAGATTTGAGTACTGCACAGTAATTGCTGGTTTTTCTTTCCTATCTCTCTCTCTCTCTCTCTCTCTCCCTCCCTCCCTCCCTCCCTCCCTCTCTCCTTCCTCCATGTACCACTCATTGCCAGAAACAGAGACTACATTTTAAAAGTCATTGTCATCTGAAAGACCATAAAGATCCTAATGAGATAGGGTAGATAGATATGCAGTCCTTGGTGAAGCCAGTAGTTATGTTTCCACTACCAATCCTTTTGGATTGGCATAATAAAGCATTACATTTTCTTCATTCCCTTCAGACAGTTAATTAGAGAAATCCCTGAACTTTTTAGAAGTCTGCACCATTGCCTGTAGGAAAAGTTCAGCTCTGCAGTTGAAGGGTCTCATTTGGATGATTAGTGTTGTCTCTGCATTTTTAGCAAGTTTGAAAAGTGTATCGTCTCATAAGTCATGGTGGGTGGGAAGAACGGGCATTGAGCATAACATTTTTCACTAATAATATTGTCTTCTTTGATTTTAATATGCCTTTCTTTAGAGATAATTGGATAACCCCATGAACGTAAAAGCCTTCTAAAATCAGTATATTGGAAAGATAACTACAATGTAAATAGCTTTCAGGTGGTTTGGTCAGGACAAAGTTAGGTCTTTATCATAGTGTCACAGTTAGTTTTCTTCCTGGATGAAAGACTCTTCTAGGCAATGTGTATCCATGTATTTCTCCATGGATGATCAGGATGATGGAGTTTCAGAATGTGTGTCTGATATCATTTGTTTTCAACCAGGAGAATTTATTTGTTGTTCTAGGAATTCACAACACTATTAACTACTAGTAACAAATTAAGTTCTAGATGTCTAAGCAATAATAGTGACAAGGCCCAGGCCCTTATATCATCTGTGGTTTAAATAGAAGGGGCTGCTAATATATTTCACCCACCTTGAATGGACATCGAGGCTGCTGACAGAGACTGCTTCTTTCCTTCTGACTCCCTTTGGCTTTCATGCTTTTCCATTCTGAGTAATATATTATGAAAAATTAAAACAAGCATAAATAACTGATTTTAACAGAAAGGAGTTTACTACAGGCTTAACAAAATGAAAATCATATACAATAAAATTTTCGTGTCCAGTATCATGGAGGTTCCTGAGAATACCTCTTGTAGAGTCAGCAGACGCTCAGATGTGATGTCTTTTTTACTGTCCATCACTTCTGAAGCCAGCAGTGTGTTTTTGGCAGGAGGCATGCCTACAGAGCAAACTCCACCATGCAGCTATTTGGTCACACACTGACATCAGACAGAGAAAAGAAAAGCTGTGTGGCTTCCCCACTCCACTCCTTAGGCTGAGTTGTTTCCTGCTCCTGACCTATGCCAAAGACTATTGCAACAGTGGGAAGGGTCATATGACAAATCAACCTCAAATCACTCAGTTGTGATTCATTAGTTTGATTCTATTATTTTCTACATTTTCCTGGGTTAGAGAAGGTAATTGAGTATTTGGATTTCAATGGTCTTACTTGGATGAAGGATGTATGTGGAAGCAAAAATAAACAAAGGGCATTTAATTGTCTATAAATCAAGATTATCCTAGCATAACTTAAAAGCAAGATTTCTATCAGGGTGACAATGCAGGTAATAGGAGGTTGGCTGTCCAGGGCCCATCTGACACCATAGTCCTCCCTCTCCTTAAGAAACACTTTTGTGTTAGTAAAAATACCAGAATGCCATAGCACAGTCATCCTGGGTGACAAGCAGGAAGGTGAGGTGAGTCTCAAGCATCTTGCTTTATTTTGATTTTCAGGCAAGAATATTGGCATTCCTGAGCTAAGTACATATATACAGGGGCACCTGACTGAAAAAATTGCCTTTTTTTAATTGTTGATCCACCACCAAAGCACAAAATATCTTTTTCTCTGTCTTCAAAAACTGGCAAACTTGCTCACATCAAGAAGCTTGATCATTGTAAGAAATGATGACTATTGTTATTAGAATATATTGAGTGGTGATGCTCTCTTATTTGAATGCTTAAGAAATTGTACAGCAGCACTAAAAGAAAATTAAAAAATAAATCAATTTAACCACAGAAGAGCAACAAATACCCATACCTAGAAATATTATTTTATTTTTGTTTATTTTGTTATTTAATTTACTTGAGTGTTATTTTATAGTTTTCCAGTACTTTTTCAGGCTTTCTTTGAAACATCTACCATAAATGGAGATTTATATAGAATTATTGAAGATGAGAAAATCTGTTATCAGTGAGCAATAGGGGAGGGGTATTTGTATGATTCTCTTATGCATGGTATTAATTGTCTCGAACACAGAAGAAGTTGAGTCTGTTAGTTGACTCATGCAGTTGCTTATGCACTTCAAAGTTCTAAGGAGTAAGATGCAGAAGACTTATAACATTGAGAAAATTTAAGGATGGCTTTAACCCTACTCTAAGGTAGCTGTTTTGAACAGAAACTAAAATTTTTAAACACCAGTACAGAAAGCTCAGTTATATATATTTCTTGAACCTATTTAAATGAGTGAGTCTCTCATTCTTTTCCTTTCAGACAAGAAATTAACAGTTAGCAGTTTGGTCCAAATATTTAAAAAATGCTATGAAATTCCTGCTTTCAAGTCTATAATTTTTGTATTAAGAATAAGGACCAGCTTCACTGATATGTCAGCTGTTCTCTCACACAGGTTAGTCTTGCTTAGGCTCTGATACTGCCATATTGAAAGTCTGAAGTTTTAAACAAAGAGTCTCATTTTTTTCTTTTGCAAAGGGCTCCACACATAATATAGTCAGTCCTATAAGGAATGTGACTTGCTCTCACATGAAATTTCTTTCTTCCTCATTCTGTACCTCATGAAAAGGATGGTAGATATCTGTGGGAAGAAGATAAATGAGGAGAGGAAGGGGCTTCCAGGCCACCATCCATCCTGCCACTCCAGGCCCAGAGGAAGGGGCTTCTGACCCTCTGTCCCACTGCTCCCAGATCAGAGGAGGTGATCCATGCAGTCGACAACAGCACCCTAAACCAGGGTTGAAATGAGATAACACGTAAACAAGTCTCAAAACCAGACATCCAGATCTCCTACAGCAACCCCAAAGGGAAATGAGATGGAACACTCTGATACTCAACCACCTGGACTCCCTGAACTAGGAACAAAAGAGGATCTGGAAAAAATGAAATCAGAAATAATTTCTCAGATGACAGCAGAGACTGTGCCCATAGTGCAAGACATGATTAAGAAATCTAGAAAGGAGCTGAGGAACATGATGGAATCCCAACATAGGAAACAAATGGAACAGATGCAAACAGATTTCCAGGAGATTAAAAATTCCATTGAAAGTCTACACAGTAGAATGAGCCAATGTGAGGACAGAATTTCAGATATAGAAGATAAAATTGCAATTAATGACCAGGAAAAGAAAAATTGCTTCAAAATTACAAGGGAATATGAGAAATCAATCCAGCAGCTGCTAGACGATGCAAAGAAGAATAACATAAGACTGATCTGAGTAAATGAAGAAACAGGAGAGAGTGGGGATGACATAAAAAAACTCTTCACAGAACTAATGGCAGAAAACTTCCCAAGCAGGGGAAAAGAACTTGACATACAGATAAGTGAGGCATATAGGACTCCAAATAGCCTGGATCAAAAAAAAATCCACACATAGGCATATAACTGTTAAGATTTCAGAAACTCAACAGAAGAACAAAGTTCTATAAGCAGATAGACAAAAGAAACAAATCACACAAAGGAAAGCCCATCAGAATCACAGCAGACTTCTCAACACAAACCATCAAGGCAAGAAGAGCTTGGAGTGACATATTCCAAGGCCTAAAAGAAAACAGCCTCCAACCCAGATTGATGTACCCTGAAAAACTATCTCTCAAAATTGATGGAGAAATAAGATACTTTCATGACAAAGAGCACCTTAGGAACTTCGTGAATACCAAACCAGCACTCCAAAAAATTTTACACAATATCCTAGGAACAGACAATGAGGATCATAACCCTAGGAAGCACAGCAGAATGAACCCATTGAGTAGGACAAGAAATTAAAAGCAAAGGGGGAAAATCCAACAAAAAGAAAAAGTCATGACCATGATAAGTCAATATGTATCAGTTATAACCATCAATGTTAATGGTCTCAATTCACCAATCAAAAGAAATAGACTGGCAGAATGGGTCAAGAAGCAAAATCCAACAACATGCTGAATACAGGAAACATACTTTATTCAAAATGAAACTCATAGACTGAAAGTTAAAGGGTGGAAAACAATACTCCATGCAACAGGAACCTGAAAAAAAGCAGGAGTAGCTATCCTCTTTGCAGATCAAGCAGATTTCAAACCAACACTGATTAAGAGAGACAAAGAAGGACAATACATCCTTGAAAAGGGAACAGTCTAACAGGAAGAGATGACAATCATAAATATCCATGCACCAAACACTAGTGTGCCCAACTACGTAAAACAAATGCAAATGAACATGAAAAGTCATATATGCACTGATACATTTGTAGTGGGGGACCTCAATAACCCACTGTCACAAATAGATAGATCAACTAGACAAAAAATAAGTAATGAAATACTAGAACTCAATCGAACTCTTGAACAAATGAACTTAAAGGATGTTTACAGAGTCTTCCACCCCACAAAATCAGAATACACATTCTTCTCAGCTGTACATGGGTCGTTCTCCAAAATAGACCACATACTCACATATAGAACATGTTTAAGTAAGTGCAAAGGAATTGAAGTTTTCCCCTGTATATTATCAGAGCATAGTGCAATGAAATTGGAGATCCACAGCAAAAGAAACTGCAAAAACTTCATAAACACATGGAAATTGAACAACACACTGCTGAATAACCAATGAGTCACAGGGAAAATTAAAGAAGAAGTCAGAAATTTCCTTCAATTAAATGACAATGACAATACAACATATCAGAATCTATGGGACACCATGAAAACAGTCTTATGAGGGAAATTTATAGCAGTGAATCCACATATTAGGAAAACAGAATGAGCCCAATTAAACAACCTTATGCTGAACCTCAAGCTTCTAGAAAAAGAAGAGCAGGACAAACCCAAAGCTCATACAAGGGAGGAAATTATAAAGATCAGAGGAGAAGTCAATGCAATGGAGACTAAGAGAACGATACAAAAAATCAATGAAGCCAAGAGTTGGTTCTCTGAAAGAATCAACAAAATTGAGAAACCCTTAGCCAACCTTATCAGAAAAAGGAAAGAAAAGGCTATGCAATCCATGCAATTAGGAATAAAAAGGGTGAAATTACAATGGACCCAGCAGAAATCCAGAGGATCATCAATACCTACTTCCAGAACCTATATGCCAATAAGATGGAAAGCACAGAAGAAATGGGCAGATTCCTAGATATGAATTACCACAGTTGAATGAAGAAGACCTAAAAATTCTAAACATCCCAATATCAACCAATAAAATTGAAAATGTAATTAAAAACTTAGCAACTAAGAAAAGCCCAGGTCTTGATGGCTTCACTGCTGAATTCTACAAGACATTTAGAGAGGAACTACTGCCACTAATGTTTAAACACTTCAATGAAATTGAAAGGGAAGCAATACTCCCAAATTCATTCCAGGAAGCAAGCATCACCTTGGTCCCCAAAGCAGAGAAAGACCAAACTGAAAAAGAGAACTATAGGACAATCTCACTAATGAATATAGATGCAAAAATCCTTAATAAGATACCGGCAAATAGAATGTAGAAGATCATCAAGAAGATCATACACCTGACCAAGTGGGATTCATCCCAGGTATGCAGGGATGGTCCCACATATGCAAATCATTCAATGTGATACATTATATCAATAGAGCCAAGGACAAAAACCATACGATTATCTCCATAGACGCAGAAAAAGCATTTGTCAAAATCCAACATGCATTTATGATAAAAAAAAAACCCTACAAAAAATTGGAATAGACAGACTCTACCTCAATCTGATAATGGCCATCTATGAAAAACCAACAGCCAATATCATACTAAATGGTCAAAAACTGAAATCCTTCACACTAAAATCAGGAACAAGACAAGGATGTCCACTATCACTACTCCTGTGCAATATAGTTTTGGAAACATTAGCCATAGCAATTAGAGAAGAGAAAGAAATAAAAGGAATAAAGATAGGTAATGAAGAAGTCAAATTGTCATTATTTGCAGATGACATGATACTCTATATAGAAGACCCCAAGAACTCCATAAAAGTCTTCCAGAATTAATAACCAAATTCAGTTGATTAGCTGGATACAAGGTCAACACACAAAAATCGATAGCTCTCCTCTACACGAACAACAGACTCACTGAGAGAGAAATAAGGCAAACAATTCCTTTCACAATAGCATCCAAAAAACTGAAATACCTAGGAATGAACCTAATGAAAGGAATCAGAGGCCTTTTCCCTGAAAACTATAGCACTTTGAAAAGAGAGATTGAAGACAATATCAGAAAATGGAAAGACATCCCTTGCTCCTGGGTAGGAAGGATCAACATAATTAAAATGACCATACTTCCAAATCTGCTAGATAGATTCCATGTAATCTCAGTTGAAATCCCAGCATCATAGTTCACGGACCTTGAGAAAACCGTCCAAAAATCCATTTGGAACAAGAAGAGACCCAGAATAGCAAAAGCAATTCTAAGTGACAGAGACCTGGCAGAGGGTATCACAATCCCCAACTTGAATGTGTACTACAAATTTACTGTGATAAAAACAGTATGGTACTGGCAAAGAAACAGACTGGAAGACCAGTTGAACAGAGTAGAAGATGCTGAAACAACTCCAGACACACTCACCCATCTCATCTTCAGTAAAGAAGCAAAACACCTTCACTGGAGTAAAGATAGCCTCTTTAATAAATGGTGCTGAAAAAATTGGGTTTCAACTTGCCAAAGATTAAAACTAGACTTATATCTTTCACCATACACTAAACTAAAATCATAATGGATTAAAGATTCAAATATTAAAATAGAAACGCTGAATCAGCTGGAGCAGAGCTTAGGTAGTACTCTTGAAGACCTTGGTATAGGAAAAGATTTTATGAACAAAACCTCAGTTGCCCGTGAACTAGCACAAACAATAAACAAGTGGGATCTCTTCTTATTAAAAAGTTTCTGCACAGCAAGAGAAACCACCAGCAGTGTGAAGAGACAACCCACAATGTGGGAAAAATTCTTCACCTGCTGTTCCTCAGACAAATTCCTACTAACTCGAATCATAAAGAAATTAAAAAGATCAGACCTCCCAAATTTAAAGACCCAGTCTGAAAATGGGCATCTGAAATGAACAGACATTTCTCAGACAAAGAAGTAGAAATAGCAAATAAACATATGAAAAAATGTTCAACATCACTGGTCATTTGAAAGATGCAAATGGAAACAATGCTGAGATTCCACCTCACCCCAGAAAGAATGGCTGCTATCATGAAATCAACCAATAACAAATGCTGGTGTGGCTGTAGGGAAAGAGGAACACTGCTCCCCTGCTAGTAGGAGTGTAGACTGGTGGATCCACTATGGAAATCAGTATGGAGATACCTCAAAGAACTAGGACTGGAAGTCCCATTTGACCCAGGTACTCCCCTGCTTGGTATCTTCCTCAAAGAATTAAAAGAATCATACCACAGTGATATATGTACACCCATGTTCATAGCAGCACGGTTTGTAATAGCTAAAACTTGGAAGCAGGCAAAATGCCCATCAACTGGACACTGGGTAAGAAAATTTTTTTAAATTTTTTTTTATAAAATGGAGTACTACTCACCCATAAAAAAATGAAAAATTAGAGACATTTATAGCTAAATGGATACACATTGAGGCAATGCTCTTAAGTGAAATAAATAGGACACACGTGTGTAAATACCGAATAGTTTCTCTAGTGTGAGAAACTGAAAGTGTAAATAAGGACTAAAAGGTATACTAGATAATGTGAAATAGGAAGAAAGAGGGCAAAGGGGAAGGGTAAGTGGGAGGGGTAGGTGAAAGGAAAGAAGGCAATGGAATTACTATGAGAAAATGAAAAAATGGAAACAAAGTGTTTGTAAATAGGGAGGAATGGAGGAGTTCAAAGGAGGGCAGGGGAAGGGGGAAAAATAAGAACCAAGAGAGATTATGTAAAGGTGTAAATCTCCAATGATGAATGTAGTTATATTGTATACCTAAAGTGTATCAATGATTAAAATGAATAATTGATAATGCAAAATAGGAAGAAAAGGTCCAAAGGGGTAGGGGAAATGGAAGGGCTAGGGGAAAGGAAAGAAGGGAAAGGAAAAATTCTGAGAAATGCAGAAAAAGGAAACAAAGTCTTTATAAATATGGAAGGGTGGAGGGGGTGAAGGGAGGGCAGGGAATGGGGAACAAATAAGAACCAAGATACATCATGTAAAGGTCCATGTTCCCAATGATAAATGTAAATGTGTTTTATACCTAAAATGTACCAATAAAAGAAGTTAAGGGAAAAAAAGAAGATAAATGAGGAGTTGTGTGGACTTTAATGAGGGGCATAATGTAAATATCATAAAGGTCAGAAACGTGGCTGTATAATGCCCAAGTTTATTAACATTAGATCACTCTATTTGATTGCATGACCACTTTGCAACATTTTGACTAGTCAAATATGCACTCACATTGCTGTTTTCTTCATCATCTGAATCAAAGAGGTCTGCATTCCCTGTGTCTGTATCAGTCAATTCTTGCTCCATTTCACTGCCACAAGAACTTTACATCAAAGTTATTGTCTTCATCATCCATGGATGAGTAATCTGATGATTCACTTTTGACTTTCTCCCAAACTTTCAAATATGGTTTTTCATGTGCCATTGTACTGAATTTGGCTAATTCTATAAGAAAAATCAAAAGAAAACTTTTAAAAAAACAAATCCTAAATACACAGAAATTTAGTAATGAGCATTTCATTGGTAAAACTCACCTGTTGCTGCTTTGAAGCATCTGTACACACCTTGCCATTTGTCTGCAAAGTGGGTGAATACATAGATGGGTTTTTACTTTCCTCAGGTGCATCTACTCTGAGTCAAACCCACATTCCACTATTATACAATATGTTTTTAGATCAGAAGAGTGGTGTGGGTTTATTTTACCCCCTGTGATGCTCAGGTAAACATACACAAAACCTGTTATAGATGGAGCATTATGTGGGTAAAAACCCCAGTTCACCATTTTTGCCCACGTGCACACACACACCTTTCCATTCCACCCTGTACCAAGTGGGTTAACACAAAGATTTCTTCATGTATTCCCCAGGCACAGCTACTGAGATCCACAGCTGCTACTATTATGATAAAGTATAAATTTTTAGTAGAAAAGATTGGGATGGGTTGTTGTAACCCAATGTTATGACCTTTGGGTCCCATGTTCAACTCTCTTGTCCAACATCCAGAAAGCCCTTGCATAACATTGTAATACACATAGAACTGCCTTACGACCCAACTTCCAGAGGCTATTGGTAAACATCTCTCCAAAAGGCCAGTCAATTCCATTTTAAATTATACTTATGCTTTCTACAAACATTATAATGGTATCCAAAAGTAATGCTTAGTGCTTCTTTTCCCTAGAAAATTAGAACACAAGATGAACCAGAATTCTCATAATAATATTTCTTGAGTACAACTAGGAATAAAATTGAGAGAAAATAGCCACCTCTCACAAAATACTGCCAATTCTAATTTTTCAATCTTGTTTTCCATAGTACCATTTGCAAATGTTTAATGAAAATTGTTTCAATTGTGATGATATTTGGCAATATGACTGTCAAAACCTAATGCTTTAAGGAGCATACCAGGATCCTTTTGTAGTTATGACCATAAGATGGGTCTTAAGTCCTAGCTTTGTTGACACTGGGCATTCTCTCCTATCATTTTGTGGTGGTGTGCAGTAGCTCATTGCTATGGATCCCAACAATTACTGTTCCCACTTTGCAAATATTTGCATGATTAATTTTGTCCTGATGTCTGTATTTCCAACCACAAACACAAACAGCTTTTCATTTCAAATAAGTGAGGAGGCACCCTGAGGGGCAAGATCATACATTTTTATGAAGTTGCTGCTGTGAAAACTTATAATTTTTACAGAAAATTTCATTTTTCCTAGAACAAAATGAAAATTTAATACCTGTGAACACTATTTTTCATTTTCACAATATAAAGTGACAGGAAGAATAAAATATATTTATATTTAGAATTTTTAATTTGGAGATGGTGGTCACAGTGCGCTGCTCTTTTCGCATTTACTTAGCGCCTCTACCAACAGGAGGTGCTTATAATTTTGAGGCTTGTGTGTGCTTCTACTCCTAAAGAGATAAGTATTGAACATAATAAAGTTATGAGCATAATAAAGCAGGGAAATAAAATATAGGTTACTAAATACTTTGAGAAAAACTCTCTGATGTCAGGATTCAATGCTAAAAATTTCTGTGATGATGAAGAAATCACAAGGTTGTAGAAAGCATTTATTTGCTTTCCTAATAATAGAAGAAGAGAGCATTCCTTCTGCAAGGTTCTACTAAAATAAATTTGTCTTTTATAGGTTTATCTTTTGAGTCACTAATAAAACGCAAAGGTCTATGACTTTTTAATCTGTGTCTTTGATCATTTAACTAATTTTAGGAGTTTTAATTTGGACTCCCAGTCTAACAGTTTGTCTAGAGACAATGCTTCCCGAGATGTACTCCTCACTATCATATTCTAGAAGTATATGAGATGATTTTAGGTGTTATGGCTTGTGTTCAGCTGTGCTTACGTGGTCATAGGTGGGGCTTTTGCAGAGGTGGCTAGATCTAGAGTGTGTGATTCTAGAATTGATTCATGGTGCAATGCTAGGCTTAAGGGCAGTAGGATTAAGAGTGTGCGTGCTACCTGTCCCAAGTAATATGGATAAGATAGAAGGGGCATAAAAATGCTATCAAGGTTCCTTGTTGCTCTGATATCTTCTGCCTGTCTGCCATGCCACTCGGCCTTGGAGCTAAACGATTATGAACTGAAACCTCTACAAACTGTGAGCTAAATAAATCTTTCTCTTTAATTTTGATGTTGGGTATTTTGTCTCAGCAATGAGAGAAAAGTAACTAGGACAAGGTGCCACAGAAATGAACATTTTTTAAACTATGTGCATATCTTAATGAGTAATGGAAAATATGTGTGTGCTATGTGCAAGTGTGATATTAACCTCAAGTTTTAGTAAATCCTTTGAACATTGCCTTTAAAATAGCCAACATGTCATCCATCTCATGCCTGTGTTTGTGATCTGTCCACCATCTTATCACTGACAAATCAGGACCATAGTCTCTTACCTGACCTCTCTGCTTCTACCCTTCCTTCCTAAAGTTAAACTTCCTCATGGGAATCAGAGAGAAACTTTAAGATCCTAAGTTAGATTGAATATTCCTCTACCTGATATCCTCCAGTAGCTTCCCATCTCACCCATAATTAAAGTCAGTATCCTAGCTGTGGCCTGTAAACACTGCCTGGTCTTCCCTCTGTGTTCTCAAATGATCAACTGTTCCTTTTTTCATCTCCTACCATTTTCTTCCTCTCCACTCCAGATTCCCCACTGTTTCTCAATTGTGCCAAATAGAAATTGGCTTCAGAACCTTCAGAGTTACTTTTCTTTCCCCCAAATTCTCTGTTCCAGCTATCTACATGGATATATCCTTTATTTCAAAACCTCTGCTCAAAAGTCACTTGACTTGGCCCTTTTCCTAATACCTTCACTTTCTATTTCTTTACCATGCATGTGTTTCTTCATAGCAGTTTTGGGCAGTGGTAAATTGAAGGAATGGCCCCTATTTGTCATCTAATCTCATGTCCACATTCTTCACCATGTGACTTGTAATCTTCCTCACTCTGAAGCTTGGCATAGCCATGTGTGATAGTTAATTGTGATGTCAACTTGAATGGATTAAGAAATGCCTACTGGATTTGTGGACACAGATCTGGGTGTGTCTGTGGACTATTGATTTGTCTGCACAAACTGAGGAGGAAAGATCCACCCCAGATGTAGATAACCCAAACCAATAGGCTTGTAGCCTGGAAACAATAAAAAGAGAAGAAGAAAATCTATCCTTTTGCTTTTTTGGAGGAGCTTATGTCCAGATATTGCCTTTGAATATTGGTCTCCAGTTCCTTCCTACTTCCAGCACAAACCATTTGACCTTCTGACATGGACTTGCACTGGGCTGTGCAATGAACTCCCCACCTGCCTTCGACTTTCATCTGAATTCTCCAACTCTCCAGCATGCAGATGGACGGCCATTTTGCATTCTTTCATCCCTGATTCTGCAGGTGGCCATTGTAAACCTTATTTTGTATTAATCTTGTTCTTCTAGTGAATCCTAACTGATACACCATATGAATAGGACTTGCTTCAGCCAATTAGAGACTCAAAAAAGCCTATACTCACTTCTGTTTGTTATTCTTCCTGCACTTTCCATGAATAGAGGTTGGAGGATAAGCTTCACAGATACTATTACTCTAGTAATTCCAGCCATAGCATCCTAGATCAGTAATAGCAGCTAACTTTTGCTTATTTGAGCAAATTCTGCTGCATTTAGAAGGACTAAACACCCAAGCCCATTGACTCCTGAAGGAAATAAATGCTTATTACTTTTGATATACTCATATCACAGTGCTTTGTTATGATATAATATTATGGCGAAGTATAGTTTATAAGTTCCCAAGAGGAAATGTTCTGTCAGTTAGTTACATTAATCAGTAGATGATATTAGTTAGCAAGACAACATTTATTAATAAAATTTTGTCTAACAGTATATATTATAGATAATATTGCTGAGGATAAGTATAAAATAGGCAGTGCTGTAGTAAAACATTGAAGCCATATGTGTTGCAAGTGCAACTGTAAGATTTTCTATGTTTTGGGGGTAGATTTTAGCAATCAGAAAGCTGTTTCACTGATGATTAAGGTGGAAAATACTGTCTTAAGGTACTGGGATATAAAATAAAATAATATTTTAAACCACATAGGCAAAGGTAAGTAAGGCCAGGAATGGTGGCACATTTCTATAATCCCAGCACTCAGGGATCTGAAACAAAAGTATTGCTACAAAGTGAGTTGAAGGCCAGCCTGAACTGCATAGCAAAACCAAACCCTGTCTCAAAAAGACAAAAAAAAGGCAAATGTAGGGATTTGTAGATTTTTTTTTATGGAATTTCCGTAGACATTTACTGTAAACTCAAAATATGTCAGAGAAGCAACTTGGACACAGAATCTTCTAAAATGACTCATCAACCCAGGAAGATACTGCAATGGCATTTTTTTAGAAATGCACAATCACAAAAAACTTGTGTCACTACTCTTTAATGTTAAAGGATGGCAAGTCTAAAGTTACTCTTTGGTCAATTGGCATTCATTGTTGAATTCAACTGTTCAGTGTATGCCTAGCCTTAATCTGAGCACCAGGAATTCAAAACCAAAAGAGACATGGTTTGATTAATTTTTTAAAAACTAAAATAAAAAACCCCACACTTAAAAAAATTAGAACTCAGTTGGGAAATACGGAACACAAAAACAAAAATACCTCAACAGCTCAGAGAATCTACTTTCTGATATTTTTTGAAGCCTTGAGTCCCATGGCTACCGATAACTTATCATTGCATATTTATGCAACAATCAGTAATGTCGAAATCCTTGTATATAGTTGTCAATCACTGTGAACTCAGTTTCCGGGAGTCAAAAGATAACTGAAGTATTCAAACAGTGCACTCACTCACAACAGTAGAGCTGAAAGGCAGGAGTTTCCTCACAAAATTTATAAAGCAAGGATAGGAGGAGTGAGCCTCTTGACTTTTTACAATTGTGGTCAGAATTATTCTGTACCTGGTTTGCAGAACAAAATTATTTTAAGCTTATGTAATACTGACTACAGCCCCACATACACTGGCATTAAGACATTGAATTTGACATTTTATTGTTATTTGTTCAACTAAGCCAAAGATGATACTGTCATGTACTCAGTCTGCCACAAGTGTGTAAAGGGCGTGTATGTGTGCATTGCACGAGACTTCGACATTTCCCTAACAGATTCTGTGGGCACCCTGTTAAAAGGTGTACTGTTAGGTCAGCCTGGTCATGTTTATGGAGCACTCTGCAACTGGACTCTGCACTCTTGAGGACAGGAGTTGTATTTACGCCTCCTTTGGAACCTTCAGAGCACCTTATCTTGCACAAATAAGCTGTCCAATAGTTATTTGGTAATTTTGTTTTAACTGAGTCATTTTTTCTGTCTACTAATATCACTCATGAGAGGTAGGGTAGAAGAAACAAATATAGGTAAAAACAAAACATGGAAACTCAACATTTTGTCTCCCTGATTACCTTAAAACTCTGGGTCAGACCCTTCTCAGTTTAGCATGTAAGCATTTTAATCACTGAAGGAGTTTATTATCCCCAAATTTACCTAGTCTATCTTACTTTTCTTCAGGGTAACAGTACCTAAATTTCTAGAAACTGCGTGTGGTTATGCTACACCTCTAATCCTAGCACTTGGGAAGCTGAGGTGGGAGTATTGCAGGTTTAAGCACTGTTAGAGAAACTTAATGAGATACTGTCTCAAAAGCACTTTTAAGGTGTGCAGGCAGACCCAACCACCAGCTTTCACAAGGTCCCCCTTGAACATTACCTAGAAATCTCCAAGCCTACAACCTTTTTGGATCCTAAGAAAAGCAATGCCTTGCAGGCCACCCCATGATGAGATCATCTCCCCCCATGCAGAAGCAATTGCCCAAAGACAGGAATCTAGGCAACCCTCTTTCCAATTTAACCATTACCTCATAGGAACCAAATTATCCCATGAGCATATACATTCTTTTGGAGCTATGAAATCAGATCTGAGATCATAATCAGCCAGACCCCAGTCCACTGCAGCACCCCATGAAACTGGTCCTCAGTCTTGTATTAGTGGGTGAGTCTGTTCCTCCTCTTCAGAACTGTGGCCCGTTCAGCTCCTTAAATTGAAGCTCTTTCCCTATATTTCTTACATTCCTTTCTTGAGGGGCTAGCTGGATCTTTGTCAGTGCTGTGCCTCCTCTTTGTTTTCTCTTCTCTCTTGGGACATTTCCCTGCAAATTTGTGCTAATGACCTCAGTTTTAATTTCCATTATCACTGAAACAAAGACTCATGCTTGCTGGTGATAAGGATTGTGAGCACCAGTGCACCATCAGGAAACAGGGAGGTAAATATTGCTGCAATAACGCAAATAAGAATAGGATACAGTATCCATTCGGAGGATCTTTTAAAAGCTTCTCCAAATTGGCAGCCTGATTGGAGAAAAGGTATTCTTTGAGCTTGGGCAGACACGACACATTTGAACAAATATATTCCCATTTGTCAAGCATCAAAGATTTTGCCACAATTTAAGTCTGATTCAGGTGGTGAAGCATCTGGAAATCATGAAGGCACTTACAGACATCATAAAATGTTGACATATGAAGCTTAAAATTATGTAATGTACCATTTTGTGCTAAATCTGATGCCATCTCATGCTAGTTTCCCCTGTGGATGAAGAGTGACAGGTACTAAATTTACAAAAAACTCTAAGAGAAATAGTTTAAATAAATTTGATTTTTAAAAAATTAATGAATTGGGAAAAGTCTCCATTATTCTTCTTTGGTTGTGAAACCTCTAAATATATTGATCACAAACATTGTTTTAAATCTCCTAAATGTGTTTCCAACTTATGTTGACTTTTCAGTTAAGAGCAACTCTATAATGTTATATTTTATAGACTGAAAGATGGAAATACTAGTCTGGATAAAATTATTCTCCCCTTTTAAAGCTAAACAAAAAATAAAATAAAATTGGTTACAGCCCTGTTACTGCAGTTAGAGAATTAGAAGAATTTGCATTAGTTAGACTCTTTTGTTTTGCACATTTCTAATCCATTTTGGTATTTTGAAAAAGAAAAGAGTTATAAGGAGAACATCTGTTGCTACTCATGTCATTTTGCATCTACATTGGGATCTGTAATAGTTTATGAGGGGGTTTCCCTCACCCCTCCTCTTTTTCTCTAACTACAATTCTATGGATTTGGCACTCTTTATTTCATTAAAAATTTCAGAACAAAACAATGTTACTCCTTTCATCTTTCCCCATCTCCATCAGTAAAATTCTGTTCCCTTCCCCACATTACTCTCAGGTATGCAGTTGCCTCCTTCTCCTCCCCTCACCAAAGCCCCTTCAGAGATGCTACTGCATCTTCTCCCCGCCAGTTTACTTCACTTTTTATTCCCATAATTATTGCCCCCTCTACTCCATCCCTCACTCCCAAACCCAACTTTAATTTTTTTCTGTCCCTCTCCTTCAAACATGGTAACTTTGGAATTAGATACCTAATAAAAAATGTTTTCCTTTTCATTCACAAACATCTCTTGAGCACTTACTACTGCCAGGCACTATTCCACATTTTAAGAATGCAGCAGGGGAACAAGAGAGGTGAGGCTGCTGGACTGATAAAGAGTCTATTTTAGGGTGGGGGGTTGGGGTAGATAGATATCATTACAAAAGTCAGGCAGATTTAAGTGTTATGTAGGGTTGCCAGATTTGGCAAAGAAAAATACCAGATGCCCAGATAAATTTGAATTTCAGATAAGCCACAAATAATATTTTAACCTAAGTGTGTCCCATAGACTATTTAAATAAGTTTGACTAACATTAAATTAAAATGGACTAGAGATTGGGGTCATGAGGCCATTCTGTAGCTATCCCTTCCCTGAAGGCATCTACTACCAATTTGCCTCCTTGTGCCCACAATCAGACTCTGCTGTATTCATTCACTTGCCTGTGCTCCACTCTCTGCTGATGTAGATTTTGTTTATCCTCAGGTTCCACCTTCTTTGAACATTTTTTTTTGCAACAATGCCAACTCACACCATTCTCTTCTTTTACAAATCACCTTTACCTTTACTACCCATGCTGTACACGTAACATAAAGCACTGTGGGCTAGGGTAATGTCTACATTCTAGAAGTTGGAATTTTAATTGACCTTCAGTGCTCTATTGTCAAGTTTATGAATGTCCTTATTCAGTTCTTCTATTTTCATTTATAAGTGCAGGCATCAAGAATAAAGGCTCTGGCATTAAACAGTCCAGAGTTTAAATCCTGATTCTGCTGTTTACTGGCTGTGGGGCTTCACACAGGGTACTGACTGTGCCTCAGTATCTTCATTTATAAAAAGTGGAATACAGTAGTATCTAACTCATAGAGTTCTTAACAATAGTAAATATTATTATATATGAGAAACAAAACAAGTTGGGTTTGTCTCTCCTCCACTTCCTCATAATTCTTGTTATTATCACATGCATACAATGTTCAGAGTAGTACAAAAGTGAGAAAACTATCTTTTTTATCCCTGAGGTGCCTTCATGCATGTTAGACAAGCACTCTACCACTGAATTACATCCCAGCACCCAGGAGACTACTAATGAATAGAATACTTTAATATTAAGTCATCATTGAAATGAACAATGCCCAGCATCACAAAACAAAATAAAAACAAAAAAGGAAGAAATGAGTGAACAATGGCTTCATAGTTTCACTTATTTTTTATATGTATCTGTACCCTTTTTGATCACATGGAGTAATAAGGAATAATTTGTTTTGTATTTCTTTAAGAGGGAAAGAACTAATTGAGAATGAAAAAAAATATATTTTAGAGCATTGCGCTCCAAAAACACACTCTGATACGTGAATTAAATGCTACTCATGCCTAGCCTATTTTCTCTTCCAGAAAGTAAATTTTCAAGAGACAGAATCAGTTTCTTTTGTAAGAGACAATTCTTCTAAATGCGTAAACTTTGGGTCACTGGTAAAAGTATTCAGTGACAATCATCATGATGGCCCCCTGATGATCTGTCCAAGAAAAATTGGATTAAATGGCAGGTTTCCAAACATACTGTTCAGCAGAAAATTATTCATTTTCTATTACACTTTTGTAACTGATGTTTTTGGTATTATATTATCTGTTGTAGTTATATCTGTAGCCAAGTGTGCACATTTAATTCTATAATACACCTTCTAGTGTTATGAGAAACAAAATCTTTACAGTTGAAATACTGTATCTTTGGTCTTGCCAAAAGAACATGGGGGAAGTTTAGTATAAAATAATATGTCCCATCTGCCTGACAGATTAGTAGAACTGTAAAAATCATTATTTCTATTAATCTACAGTATGCATATATTATTATGTTTCTAGTATACTTTTTGGATATGAGAAGCAGAAAGAAACACTTCTGAAATAAGCCCTAAACTACAGAGTTGCTGAAGCTGAAAACTCCATTAGAATGATATCCAAAAATTATTCTAGATTTGATTGTATCTTCTTAGAAAAAATAAATCTTTGGGATAAGTAAAAGCAGATTATAATTAAAGGGATTACAAAAGCGTGGATAGAAAAGGAAAACATAATGACCCCAAAATGGCTGTAAGAAATTACTGCATTGCCTTTATTATGTGAACACTGTAAATTGCAATGAGAAACAAAAGTCTCCTTGAAAGTCCTGGAAAAATAAATAAGCAAATAAATGAATTGAATAAATAAATTAAATGACCATTAAAATATGGTTGTTTTCATAACAAAAATAACATAAAACTTAAATTTCCATTACTCTCATATTTACTTTAGGGATTTAATTTTCCTTGTGACTGAATCCAATCTTTTAACTTTTACAATCAAAATTATATTATTTTCAATTCATAGTAATTCTATATAATTTAGTTCCATTTAAAAATTTTAAACCCTAAATTACAAGATTTAGGGAAAATATTTGGCATATATTTGAGTTCATTCCATTTTTATATAATGCCCCTATCCTGTTTATAATGATGGGAAGCTACATTCAGTGACATGAAGAGAATGAAGAGACTACTTTTTCCAAATATCTCTTAAATGCCTGGATGTGGTATTATTTGCTTCCCCTTTCCTAGGTGAATTTCTTATGTTAAATGATACAAATCAGACACAAAAACTTAAATATTGATTGATTTCTCATATATGAGAAAATATAAATAAGGAGAAAAATAAAAGACAGGTAATAAGACATAGGGAGATATGTCTTTCTCTAAAAGAAAGGATATCAAGAAATGGAGGGGGAATGAAAGGGAGGTAAAGGGATTAAAAAAAAAGAACGAAGATGTGTTCCCTATATGCATTGCCTACATGAACTGACTCCACACACAGAATGTAATCATTATGTACTGCAAAAATGTACTAATAAAAAATAAAAGCTAAAAAAAGAATAACTTCAGGGATAAACAAGGCCTTGGGAAAAATTACATTCCCTCTAAAATCCTAACATGCCTGGTTTAGGGCAGAATATGTGGGGTTATATGCCAATCAGGCAGTAAGTTTCCTTAAAATTTCCCTTGGCTCCCAAAGAACCTGCTACTTTGTTTCAGACCACCTAACTCTTTTACAGAAAAGCATATCTGACTTGATGGATTTAGGATTTAGCAGAGTTTTAAATGAGCGGACACAGAAGGCAAAGCAGAAGCACTGGATAAGGAAAATGTAACAGGCACAAACAAGGAAGAAAAGAAAGGACAAATTCTGATTTTATACTTCCTACATGTGAAAAGGGTAGAAATTAATGTTTGGAGAAGCTAAATAATTTTGCTAAAGTGTTCCAAAGTTGGACTGGACTGAGCTGATAATTGGATCTGGCTCTAATGACACCAGATAGGTTTTTAGTATAGTTACTGATCTTCAAGATATCTGCTACTAGAGAAAGGATATACTTAAGAGTTAATTTATAAATCATAAATTCCTCAATTCACATTGCCACAGGATGGGAAAAGTACATTTCCTCTGCTTGCTTGGTGTGAGACAGGAACAGGTATCCGGTGCCTCTGTCTTCTCTGAGTGCCTGCTGGTCTTTGCACAGGTCCCGAGCAGCCTGCAGTGGCCTGCCCTTGAAGTAATGGTTTAACAACCTTTGCCCAAGAACTCTCTGGCTCTTTGCACATCTTTAATAGTTTCCTTGACGGACTATGAAGAACTGCCAGATGACAGTTCTATTTCATTTTTGTCACTGCCTGGCGCTCCTTTTTTCTCTGTGGCTTTTTCTCAAGGGCATGATTCTATAAGTCAATGTGGCAATGTGCGCAATGGGTATTGCTCTTTCAACCGCTGTATATTGCGGTGTGAGCGAGTCACGGACATGTCAAGATTTCAGGCCTTCAAAAATGTAATCAAGGAGTATTTTATAAACTCTAATGTCCTTTCCATTGGAAGCAAATTGAAACTGGGGATTGGGAGCTGATATTAAGGGTTTACTTTAAAACACTGATGCCAGAGGCATAAAAAAGCCCCTTTGATTAATATACCACAGGATTTTGTTCTGTTGGAAAAAAGCGCTAGAGATGGGCTTTTGTTCCCTAAGTTTTAAATGAAACATTTGTCATTTTTGCACACTGTTTATTGCTAATTGCACAATTATTTTATTATATGACACAAGAAAAATATGATTTAAGATTCTTCCTGCATATTCAATGCTTTAAGTAAATAATCACTTCAGTCAAAAATTATTTATTGAATTACATGATTCTTTGCTAAACATAATTGAGATGTCAAGAATTTTTTATTAGTACTGCATAATGAAATAATTGAGGAATTAGTTATAAATTATGCCTTTTGTAATTTAGAATAAATAAACAATTACTATGGTTTTCTTGAAGAATGCAGGATTCTTAAAGCTCTCTCGTAAAATTATGCTGATAAATGTAGTATATTTCCTCAGCAAAAAAAATCCCATCAAAATAAAATGGCTTTTCCTTCCCATCTCTGCAGAATCAAGATAGCTGCCTGGATGTGTGGCTTTCTTTTAATTATCTCAGTATGGAAAAGGCAGCTTAAATTCAAATTTGTGTACCCTTATATACCGGGAAACACTTTCATAATGGTCATTAACTTTCATATGCAACCAAATCTCAGCTTTGATTCTAAGAGTAAAAAGAATCCTTAAAAGCTAAGAAGTACCTTTTCATAGCTTTATGATGAATAAAGAGTTACTATGACACCAACTGTAAGACATCTCAGGTACCATGAGGGATGTGCAGAAGGAGCAGATATGGACCTTGTTTTCAATGTACATAGATTATTCGAGAGCTGACTAAAAATAGACAATGGAAAAGTGATCTGTGCTTTTGGAAGAAGGAAAGAACCCATATGGCCCAGGAGGGAGAATGAGGATCTTCCTTTCATTAGGAAAATCAAGGGATTGGCATTTGAGTTTTAAGGATAAATACTAAGCAACATTTACTTAGCCCTTATACGGCCAAGCACTCTCTAACTGTACATTTTTCACTTTTTCATCCACGGGATGTGGGTATAGATGGACTGGAGAAGCAGATATTCTAAATAAATGAAAAGACCAAAAGAACAGGCATGAAGGGGACTGTGTTCTCCTACAGCATAGCTTAGGTACTGGGCAGTGAAGACACAGCCACACTCAGGTCCCTGCAGGAAGTCTAGTTAGTGCAGTTCCAGCTTTCAATGAATGAAATATATGGTTTAAGATAATTAGACCCAGCTAAGCTTCACCATAGAATGCTTTCACCATGTAAACATATATAAAAAACAAAACTTTCTTCTCTCTTCTTCCAACTCCCAAATCCTGAAATTAAGCAACAACATAATATAGAATCATGAAGAGGGCAGGCAAGGTCCTTCTTAGTCTGGCCTTAATTTACCTATGCAATTAAGTTTTCTGCTTCCCACTCATTATGCTCCAGCCAATTAAGTTGCTGTTTCCCACATGTGCCCAGGTCCACTCCATTGCCTGTTCCTGTGGTGTTACATGAGTGTGTAGCACTGCTTCAGCTTCCAGAGGGTTCCCTGTGGCAACAAGAGCTCTCAGAATAGCATTAAGATTTGGAGGGGGTGAGTGGTATGCATTTTGATCTTCTGGGAGGCAATGTTCCATGTCTTTTGTGGGAGTTTGAATTTCCGTTACATGGTTTATTGGCTCAGGAATGATTTGGGAAAATAGTGCATTTTGGAGTTATTGGAATGTCATCCCCTTGCCCCAATCCCTTTGAAGGAACATATTCCTCTAGTTTATCTTGAAGAATAGGATCTTTCATTTTAATCATCCCATAGCTGCTCCCTCCCCAGCATTCTACTCTAATTCCCTCAGCATTCCTGATTGGCAGGGATCACTTCTTCACTTTTCCTTATTTGGTTCTCCTATTTTCTAACTCTGGAAGTGCACTTTTTTCTTCATGTTGTTACCATGTGGTGCATCACCCATTATTTGGGAAAGCCCTCTGAGCCATTCCACTCCTATGAGTTTATCAAGAGAAATGAAAATTTTTGCCTACACAAATAGCTGTAACAAATGTTCATAGCAGCATTAGTAAGAAAATGCCAACGGTTTTCCAAAGTGCCTTGTTTTGCGTTTTCACCAACCATGTATATGAGTCTGTTGTCAACATTGGGATTTTAGCTATTCTATCTGGACACGTAGTGATAGATCACCATGACTTTAATGACAAAAAGCACTGCGTATCTTTTCATATGTGTATTTAAAATCCATATTTAATGTTTAGTCAAGTTCTATTCATTTTTTGTCATTTTTGCATTGTCTTATCATTTAACTGATTACTTCTGCCTTTTGACAATTATAAATAAAGCTGCTGCATGTTTTGTGTGAATATAATTTTTTAATTCACTGGAGTAAATGCCTAGAAGTATAATTGCTAAGATTTTTGTAAGTCTATGTTTAACTTAATGATGAAACCGCCAAATTATCCTCCAAAGTGGCTGTATCATTTTTTAATTTCGTATACATGTATGAATATACATGAGAATATACATGATAATTCCTATTTGAAATTTGATTTTAAATGCATTGAATTTATGCATCACTTTGAGAATTGACATACTAACATTATTGAGTCTTCCAGTCTAGAACAGTGATATGATTTACCTTTATCAATTATCTTTAATTTCATTCAGAAATATTTTATAATTTTAATGTATAAATCTTATGTATCTTTTATGAAATGTATCCATAAATATTTACATTTTCCTAATATTGTATTTTAAAGGGAAATTTTCAATTGGTTGTTGGTAGCATATATGAATAAAATTTCATTTTGTATATTGACCTTCTAATCTGTGATCTTACTAATGTCAGCTATTCAAGTATATTTTTAATGGATTTATTAGGATGTTTACACAGATGACCAATCTGCAAAAAAAGCTTTATTTTTTTCTTATCTGCCTTTTATTTCCTTCTTTATTCTTTTTGGCAAGGACTTCAATAAATGTTGAAAGAAGTGGTGAGAAAAGGAATTCTCTCCTTGTCCATCATTCAAAGTCTTTCACCAATTTTTATTCTGTCTGAGTATTTCAGACACATCCTTATCGAACTGAGGAAGCCATCTTCTATTCTTAATTTGATTTGCTGAGTATTTCTATAAATAATAGGTACACATTTTTGCTAAGTGTTTCTCCTTCATTTAAGGAGATGATCATGTAATTTGTCTTCTAGTCTGGTAATCTGGTGAGTTACATGGACTGCTTTCAAATATTCAACCAATCTTGTATGGCTGGGATAAACTCTGATCAGGATGTGTTATTTCATGTCTTATCAGATAAAAATGTTAGATTATTGGGCCTGTACTCGGGCACAACTTCCTTCCTCCCTTCCTTCCTTCTTTCCTTCCTTCCTTCCTTCCTTTCTTCCTCCCTCCCTGCATCCTTCCCTCCTCACCTTCCACCCTCCTCCCTCTTTCTCTCTCTATCTTTCTTTTTTTCTTTCTATTTTTTTCTCTAAAGTCTTTGCCCATTTTTGGAATTGCATCAGTTCTGGCCTCATAAAATGAGGTGGTCATGTTTTTTTCTTTCAGTTTTTGGAAGAGGTGGTATTATTCCTCCCTTAAACATTTAGAATTCACTTGCGAAGGTATCTGGGCTTTGAGTACTATTTGTCAGAAGGTTTTAAACCATGAATTCAATTTATTTAAAGTATGCAGGATTCTTCAGATTATCTTTTCCTTCTTTAGTGAGCTTTTAAAGTTTGTGTCTTACAAGAAATTTTTTTGTATGCTTTTTGCCATTTAATTCAAAAGGAATTCAAAGAACTATATGACATTGTTAGAATGCTTTCTCTTCCCATATACATAGTACTCACAACAAAAAAAGGAATATAATAGATGTTGAACCCCCATCTCAGACATAAATAACATTTATATAGAGTAAATGAACTCACTGGGATAAAGAACATACTAACATGTTTTTAATTATCAAAAAATTAATACTTTTTCAATTATATATCAATTACGATAACATTCAGTACTAACTTAAACTAAAAAAATTCCATTTATGTCTTGTTGACAAGAATCAAAAAATGAAGCAAAAAAATTGATTACAGTATAGTAAGATTCTTTTGCTGAATGCAGTATGGCAATACACCCACAGGGAGAAAAAATTAAAATTGTTGAGTACTAAAGAATGAATGAAGGATGTCCAATTGGTGTGGTGTTTACACTGGATGTTTAGAAGAGTGATGTAACAGATTATTTTAAAACATCAATATTTATACAACATTAGAAAGTACATATTGGCAACTATTTAACTTCCCATGAAAGATGTAGACACAGATGTGAGAGAATACATGATTTTTTGCAATACTTTTGGGGAAAACAGAGCATTTGTGGAGCACTGCTTTAGAACACTTCAAGTTGAGGGGCTCTTTTCAGACTCCCCTGGGGAGAGTCGTGGGTCCCACAGCAGATGAGTGATTTGGGGTGGCCCCTTAGTTTTCGACATGCATCACACCTGGAAGGTTCTCGGGCACACCAACACTGAAAAAGCACTGCTTTAAAAAAATAGCATTTGACAATATTTTAACCATAGTTGAAGAAACAACCTCACATTTGCTGTTGGATGGAGGACAAAACTGGAACACGTGCTAGGTAAGCACTGGAACTCAGAGCAGCAGCACTTAGGAAGGAGCCCTGGCAGGGGCAGAGAAGCCTGAGGAGGCCCTAGGACTTCGCAGAACACAGCAGTGTGGGGGAGCCTAGGCAGGCCCAGGACCCTGCTCTCCAACTGTGGAGGCAACCAAGTTTCCAGCCTGAGGAAAGTCACGGGAGGGATGGACTGTCACACAGAAGTGAAGCGTGTGCACACAGTGGCAGGGTGGTAGGTCTTTCCAGATTCTGGGCTCGCCTCTTGGCAGTGGAACGTCCTGCGGCTCTGTCCAGTACGAGGCCAGCCTGCGGAGGATTCTCCTATACAGAGAAGGCCAGAGGAGGGATCTCCTCTGGCTCGCTGGGAGCCTCTCTGTAGGTCCTGTGTAGGAGGTGGAGGATTGATGAATCTGAGGCCACTCCTGAAGAGTGCTGAAAAAGTGGGCCGCTTTGCTTTTGAGAGGCACAAGATACCAGTACTTGCTAACTTTGACGCCAGCCTCTCTGAGGGATCCCCATGGAAGGCCAGTCATTGCAAACACGGGCTTCTCCTTTTCACCCTTAATCTGCGGGACATCAAATGGAATAGTCTCCCCCTTCACATTGGCAAGTGCGGCGTCTGTAATATGTTGGGCTTCGTTTCCACTTTCAGCAAACAGGGTATGACTCAAACTACTGGTCTGTCCCAGGGATAAATCCAATGGGAATCTTACTGAAGGTAGCCTCATCTGTTCTTCGAAGAACTCCAGTAACAACCTTCTATAGGGTTGCATTCCCTCCAGCAACAACGATCACATCTGTGTTTTCCATCAGCTCCAGGAGTTTCTTTGCTTGTCCCTCATAATCTGTCTTAATGACAGTCACATCCATGCCAGATAAATGTAAAATTGGGGCAGCAGTTTTTTCAAAGAGTCCTGGATTTGCCTTTGCAAGCTGCAGGATTGAGAAAGACCGTTGCTTTCTTCACTTGTGCATTGGGAGGAGTGAGTTGATTGCGAAACACCTGAGCTTCTTGACAGGCTGCTCTCCTTAGCAAGTTATCACCAGGGCGGCACTGCTGGTAACTGTAAGGCCGAGATTCAAATCTGAACCTTCTGGCTCCAGAGCCTCCTCGTCATCATTCTGCCTTACTGACCTCAAGAAATTTTTTTAAGTTGTTAAATGTATTGGCATAAAGTTGTCAAAATATTTTCTTGTTTCAATTCCTGTACTATATTTAGGTGTAACCTATCATTTCAGATATTGTTAAATTAATTTTTTTCTATAATTTTTGAATTAGTTTTGCTGTAGGTTTATCAGTTGTATTGATCTTTTCAAAGGGACAGATTTTGCTTTTATTTTCTCTTCTTTTGGTTATTTCATTAATGTCTGTACTTACTACTTTCTTTTCCTTTACTTTGGGCTCAACTTAATTTTCTTCTCCATTTTCCTAAGGTATAAGTTCAAATTGATTGGAGATCTTTTCTAAGTGATTTATGCTACTTGTGTTCCTCTAAGTTCTGTTTGCATCTCTCCCATTGGACATGTTGCATTGTCATTTTCATTCAGTTGAAAATAATTGCCATTTTCCCTTGTGTTTTTTTATTTGACTCATGTGTTATATAGAAACTTTCCACAAATTTCAAAATATGTGGGGATTTTCTTTAAATATTTCAGTTATTTGTTTTTGCTATAATTATTTTGTGGTCAAGGAACATACATTGTACAATTTCAATCATTTTGTATTTAATGAGATTGTTTTATCCTGGAATATGGGCTATCTTGGTAAATATTTGATGTTCATTTAAAATAATATGTATTCTGCCATTTGGGGGTAGAATGTCTTGCCAGTGACAATTAGTATGAGTTGATAAGCAGCGCTGGTAAAGTCTTTTTTTACTGGTCTTCTTTTCTCTCAATTATCAAGAGAAAATTTTTAAATTTTCAACTAGTTATGAATTTGCTCATTTATCTTTTCAGTACATAAACTTTTGTTTCTTATATTTTAAAGTTCTATTATTAGGTTCAGATATAATTAAGATTGCTATGCTTTATTGATACACGGACTTCTTAGTCATTGTACTATATCTATCTTTATTCCTATCATTGTTTTTACTCTGAAATCTACTTGTCTGATATTAATATAACTATACCAGCTTCATTATTATTAAATTTAACATGATATATATTTTTTCATTCTTTTACTTTCATCCTTTCTGTTTTCTATATTCGAAGTGTAAATCTTATGGACAACATATTGTTGAGTCTTAGATTTTTACTCAACTGATAATATGTTATTTAATTAGCATTTTTAAACCATTTACATTTAGTGTAATTAATATTGCTTTATGGCTGACTTAAATTGTGCTATCTCTTTGTTTTATCTTTTTTATTCCTTTTCTTTTTATTCTTTTGTTTTCTTGGCCTTGTTTTGGATCAATTAATATTTATTTTTCCATTTTATATATTGATTAATTAGCAAAAAATCTTTTTTTATTTCTCCCATTTTCACTATTGAGTAGCATTTTAAAATGTTTAACCACTTGTCCAAAATTGCATTATAATTAAGCTAAAGTGCTTAAAGTGTTTTACAGGGCCTATATGCTATGGCTTTTATTTCCTTTCTTAATCTTCTTTTCCTACTTTTCTATCACTCTCTGCCCCAGCTGAAACAGACTCACCATTGTCCTTGCTTATGCAATAATTTGTACTGATTCTGCTTTGTCTGAGTCTCTTTCCCCAAATGTCCATGTTCAGTGCTCCTCCTGAAAATGTTCACTCAAATCTCACCATTCAGTGCTGACTACCTTAGCTATACTATTTTATATTCCTGTATAATATAAAATCCTCACTTTCAATCCCTCTGACCTTGCAGTGTTACTTATAAAAATTGTATATTAGTTTTCATAGGTTTTGTGTTTATAGTTTATATTTTGTCCCTAGAGTATAAGCTATATGAGATCACGATGTTCATTCAGAGACATATCTTTGATACTTAGCAGGGCGTCTGGAATATAATAAAGGTTTAACAAATATTTTCAATGAAGTAACACATTAACAATTGGAAGAGCAGGAAGCAAATGTACTATTCACAATGATTGCAATGAGATAAAACTATGTGAAATACAAAAGCTGCTTGAGGTGATATTCTTAAAGTATTATTTAATATTCTTCAAACTCTGCTTTTGTAAAATAAGTAGAATTTAGATAAAATTATTTCATGTTGCAAAAGCCTACATCAAAGTGGTGAACTATTAGGAAACAGCAGAATAGGAGGGTTTCTATTTGTCATGATTCAAGCAGCTTTGGGAGTTTCCGCTTTCCCCTTCTCTCCTGTTATCTGACAGAGTACAAAATTCCATCATTAGGGAGTTACGTCTTTCAATTTTATATGATTCTCCCTTTTTTCCCTTAAATTCTTTTATTGGTACATTTTAGGTATACAATACGTTTACATTTATTATTGGGTGCTTGTACCTGTATATGATATATCTTGCTTTTCATTTTCCCCCCCATTACCTGCATGCTGATCAACCCCTCCAGCCTTCCCTATTTACATAGATTTTATTTCCATTTTTAAAAATTTTCTCATAATTTTTCCTTTCCATTCTTCCCTTTCCCCATCCCCTTCCACTACCCTTAACCCTTTGGGCCTTTTCCTATTTCAAAGTATCAATTATTCTTTTTTAATCCTTTTAATCCTTATTTACACTTTCAGTTTCTCACACTAGAGAAACTATTCAGTATTTACACATGTGTGTCCTGTTTATTTCATTTAAGAGTATGGCCTCAATATGCATCCATTTAGCTATAAATGACTCTAGTTTCTCATTCTTTGTGGCTGAGTAGTACTCCATTTTATTAAAAAAAAAAAAACCCACATTTTCTTTATCCAGTTTCCAGTTGATGGGCACTTGGGCTGTTTCCAAGCTTTAGCTGTTACAAACTGTGCCACTATAAACATGGGTGCACATATATCTCTGTGGTATGATTCTTTTAATTCTTTTGGGAAGATGCCCAGCAGGTGAATAGCTGGGTCAAATGGGACCTCCGATTTCCATAATGGTCACACCAGTCTGCACTCCCACCAACAATGGAGAAGGGTTCCTTTCTCTCCACACCCCCGCCAGCATTTGTTATAGGTTGATTTCTTGATAGCAGCCATTCTTTCTGGAGTGAGGTGAAATCTCAGTGTTGTTTTCCTCTGCATCTCTCCAATGACCAGTGATGTTGAACATTTTTTCACATGTTTATTTGCTGCTTTTCCTTCTTTATCTGAGAAATGTCTGTTCATTTCATATGACCATTTTTGAATTGGGTCTTTGGATTTGGGGTGTCTGATTTTTTTCAGTTCTTTATATATTCTAGATAGTAGTCCTTTGTCTGAGGTACAGCTGCTAAAATTTTTTTCCCACATTATAGGTTGTCTGTTAGCTCTGTTGGTGGTTTCTCCTGCAGTGCAGAAGCTTTTTAATAAGATGAAATCCCAGCTGTTGATTCTTTCTGCTAGTTCCTGTGCTATTGAGGTTTTGTTCATAGTCTTTTCCTATACCAATGCCTTCAAGAGTTCTACCTAACTTATCTTCCAGAAAGTTTAGTGTTTCTGTCTTAATATTTAGATTTTTAATCCACTTCAATCTTAGTTTAGTGCATAGTGATAGGGATGGGTCTAGTTTTAATCTCTGACAGGTTGAAATCCAGTTTTTCCAATACCATTTATTAAATAAGCTATCTTTCCTGCAATGAGGGTGGTTGGCTCCTTTGTCAAAGGTGAGGTGGCTGAATATGTCTGAAGTTGTTTCTGCATCTTCTAATCTATTCCACTGATACTCGGGTCTGTTTCTTTGCCAGTACCATGCTGTTTTTATCACAGTAGGTTCAAGTTGGGTATTATGATTCCTCCAGCCATGTTTCTGTTGCCTAGAATTGCTTTTGCTATTCTAGGTCTCTTCTGGTTCCAAATGAATTTTTGGATTGTTTTCTCTAGTTCTGTGAAGTATATTGTTGGAATTTCAATCGGCATTGCATTGAAACTATATAGTGGTTTTGGAAGTATGGTCATTTTCTCTATATTTGTTCTTCCTATGCAGCAACAAGGGATGTCTTTCCATTTTCTTATATCCTCCTCAATCTCCTTTTTGAGGGTGCTATAGTTTTCAGTGTAGAGGTCTTTTGCTTCCTTTGTTAGATTGATTCCTAGATATTTCATTTTTTGGATGCTATTGTAAAAGGAATTGTTTCCCCAATTTCTCTCTCAGTGAGTCTGCTATTTGTGTATAAGAAGGCTATTGTTTTTTCAGTGTTGACCTTATATCCAGCTACTGTACTGAATCTGTCAATTAAGTCTAGAAGTCTTCTGGTGGAGTTTTTTTGGGTCTTCTATATAAAGTATCATATCATCAGCAGATAATGACAGTTTAACTTCTTCCTTTCCTATCTTTATTCCTTTTATTTCTTTCCCTTTTCTAATTGCTGTGGCTAATGTTTCCAGAACTATATTAAACAGGAGTGGTGATAGTGGGCATCCTTGTCTTGTTCTTGATTTTAGCATGAAAGTTTTGAGTTTTTGACCATTTAGTATGATGTTGCCTGTTGGTTTTTCAAAGATAGCCTTAATCAAGTTGAGATAAAGACCTTCTATTCCAGTTTTCTGTATGGTTATCATGAATGGGTGTTGGATTTTATTGAATGACTTTTCTGCATGTATTGAGATAATCATATGGTTTTTGTCCTTGACTCTGTTAATATAGCATATTACATTTATTGATTTATGAATATTGAACCATCCTTGCATCCCTGGGATAAATCCAACTTGGTCAGGGTGTATGATCTTCTTGATGAACCTCTGTATTCTGTTTGCCAGTACCTTGTTGAGAATTTTTGAATCTATGTTCATTAGGGAGATTGGCCTGTAGTTCTCTCTTTTGGTTGGGTGTTTCCCTGGTTTTGGAATCAAAGTAACACTTGCTTTTAGAAATGAATTTGGAAGTATTGCTTCCCTTTCAATTTTCTTGATGAGTTTAAAGAGTAATGGTGATAGTTCTTCTTTAAATGTGTTGTAGAATTCAGCAGTGAAGCCATCAGGACCTGGGCTTTTCTTTGTTGGTAAATATTTTATTACATTTTCAATTTCACTCACTGTAATTGGGGTGTTTAGAATTTCTATATCTTCTTCATGTAACTTTGGCAATTCATATGTATCTAGGAATCTGTCCATTTCTTCTGTGTTTTCCATTTTATTAGAGTACAGGTTCTTGAAGTAGATATTGATAATCCCCTGGATTTCTGCTGGGTCTGTTGTGACTTCACCTTTTTCGTTCTTTTTTTCTTTTTTTTTTTTTTCTGTTACCAGGGATTGAACTCGGGTCCTTGCACTTGCGCAGTAGGCGGTGAAACCACTGAGCTAAACCCCTGGCCCAAACTTTTTCATTCTTAATTGCATGGATTTGAGCCTTTTCTTTCCTTTTTTTGATAAGGTTGGTAATGGTTTATCAATTTTATTTATTCTTTCAAAAAACCAACTCTTTGATTCATTAATTTTTTTATCATTCTCTTAGTCTCCATTGCATTAATTTCTGCTCTGATCTTTGTAATTTCCTCTCTTGTGTGAGCTTTGGGTTTGTTATTCTCTTCTTTTTGTAGGAGCTGATTCTGCCTTTTTTTTTGTCTTTAGCCATTGATACTAAAATTTGAATATACCTGAAAGGAGATGGAGTGTACTTTAATGCTTTAACAGAAATTTACACATAGGAATTAATTCACTGACATCATGTGTAAAAAGCAACCAGTTCAGAGAATGAGACTTGTGTACTGAAAAACAGGGCTTTCCTATGAGTAACTTGACCAGCTTCATAATCTATCCAGTGCCATGTTCTAAATTAGTCATTTGTGTGTATACAGTTGTGCATCCTGATGTTGTGCAATCCCTCAGAGAAATTTTGAAGGCTGATTCCTTTTTGGAATACTAAAAACCAGATCCTTGTAAATACTAATATTCTACATAATTCATTATTCTAGATGTCATCTTTGACAGATGAGTTTAAATTTTTAAAAGAATATAAACATAGATTGTGGCTTTCATAAATTCTGAAAAATTAGTTAAACACTCTGAGGCTTTTCTTTTAAAAATTAAGATGGACTTTGTTTTTATTTATTTATTTACATATTTATTTGTACATTTTAGGTGTACAATACATTTACATTTATCATTGGGTGTTTGTACCTGAACATGATGCATCTTACTTCCTATTTTTTCCCCCATTACCTGTGCACCCTTAACCCCCTCCACCCTTCCCTATTTACATAGACTTTATTTCCATTATTTTTTTCTTTCTCATAATTTTTCCTTTCCCTTCTTCCCTTTCCCTTTCCCCTCCTGCCGCTCCTACACCTTTGGACCTTTTCCTATTTCAAATGATCAATTATTCATTTTAATCATTTTCACCCTTATTTACACTTTCAGTTTCTCACACTAGAGAAACTATTCAGTATTCACACATGTGTGTCCTATTTGTTTGATAGGCAATGGCAGAAAAGGGTTGAATACTTTTTCTAGTTCACAAGGCAATGAATCCTCTGAACCAGTGCTCCTCACTAGTCCATTAATTTCTTATTTGTAAAAAGAGAAACTAGATGCAATGAGTTCCAATATTTAGCAACTATATCCTCTCTGGGAGAGAAAACATGTGAGAGCAGGTGAGATTTGGTGAATCAGAAGTCAGATTTGTCTATGTGGTTCATTCAGGGCTCTGGGGATATGCATGAATCTTTTATTTTGTAAATTGAACTGAAAGTAAAATTTTGCTAGCCTCTCATATGACTGTGGTTATCAAGGAATGGTTACTAGGTAAAGGGTTTAATGGATCAAAAATGGTAGAAGTGTGCTATATCCATGCACAAGTCCTCCAAAACAAATGTAACTATGATGTATTGAAAAAATACACATAAAAATATTGGTATAAATGAATGAATGGTCAAAAGAAAACATTTCCAAAAAATTGAATTTTTCAAAAGGATATATTTGAAAGATGCGAAAAAGTATGAATACTGAGGCATAGGAGTAATTTCTTGAAAACCAAATTCAATTACTTTTCTAATGAAATACTCTGTCATTTCTATTAGTTTCTTTCATTTCTTCCCGTGTTTTTCAAGGGCTTCTCTGAACTTTGCTTGTTTTGAGTGCCTCCTTATACTTTAAGGGTCTTTAGAAATTCACTATTTAATAAAAATTTATTAGTACATGTTTGCGATACATAAATGTTTACATTCCTGTGGGGAGTTGGTCCATGTACATAACACATCTTAATTCCCTTTTCCATTCCCTTTCTCTCTTCTCCCTCCCCCTTTTCCATCTCTTGGTCCCTTTCCCATTTGAGAAAGATCTGTCTCCTTACTTCTTATTATCTCTTTTATATTTTGCTCTTTATTTGTAATTTGGGTTTCTCACTTAAGAGAAACCAATCAACATTTAAGCTTGTGTGTCTGATTTATTTCACTTAACAATATGATTTCAATTTGTATCCATTTGCCAACAAATGATTCTCTTTTATCTTTCTTTATGGCAAAGTAGCACTCCATTCTTTACCCACTTGTCTGTTGATGGACATATAGGCTGCTTCCAAGATCTAGGTATTATGAATTGTGCTGCTATAAACATGGCCATGCATGTATCACTGTAATATGATGTATTTAACTCTTTCAGGAAGATATGTAAATATCTTCAGAAAACTGCAAGAGACCTTCAGAAGTAGGCTAACTGACATCTCTTTGAAAGCAACATGGGGATTTTTGTACATGGGGTGTTCACTTCTGCTTTGCATGGTAAGAGAAAATCACTTAGAATTAGTGTTTTTTCTGCTTCATATTCTGACACTGGCTTTATTTAATGGTTGACTCTCGCAGGAAAATGAAAAGCTGGTAATATGCCTATCTATGATTTAGTCATTATAGATTCTGAATTCAGGTTAATTACAGGTCAATGTTCTATTTAAATCTATAATAATTTTATGACTTCTTTTTAGCCACAGAGCCTCAGTAACTTAGCATTTGGCATTTAGGTGATAATAATAGCTGACATTTATCAAATAGGGCCTATCAAGTAAGGATCATACCACCTACTATTTAAAAAGTATACTTTTAATTTTAGAATAGCTTTAGTATGAAAAGATTCATATAAGACACAATTCTCTTATACCAAGTACTCAGTATCTAATGTTATTAATAAATAATATTATGGCATATTTGGTACATGTACATTAACATGGTATATTTTTATCAATATTACTGAACCAACATTGATACATTATTAACAAATATTCATAATTTATTGAGATTTCCTTAGTTTTTTTTTTCTTTTTACCTATTGTCCTTTTCTATTCCAGGATCCTATCCTGAATAACACATTATATATTTTTCATTAAGTTTATTGGTACATTTTAGGTAGACAATACAGTTACATTCATCATTGGGATCTTGTACCTTTACATGATGTATGTTGGTTCTCATTTTTTCCCCATTACCCTGCCCTCCTTTCAACCCCTCCACACCTCCCTATTTATAGAGACTTTGTTTCCATTTTTTCCTTTTCTCTTATTTTTTCCTTTCCCTTCTTTCCTTTCCCCTACTCTTCCCACTTTCTATTCCCCCTTAGACCTTTTCTTCCTATTTCACGTTATTAATTATATATTTTGATCCTTATTTACACTTTTAATTTCTCATACCAGAGAAACTATTCAGTATTTACACGTGTGTGTCCTATTTATTTTATTTAAGAGTGTGGCCTCAGTGTGCATCTATTTATCTATAATAGTCACCAGTTTCTTCTTCTTTATGGTTGAGTAGTATTCCATTTTATAAAAAAGAAGCCACATCTTCTTTATTCAGTCTCCAACTGATAGGAAATTGGGCTGTTTACAAGCTTGGCTATTACAAACTGTGCCACTATAAACATGGATGCATATATATTGCTGTGGTATGATTTTTTAAATTCTTTTGGGAAGATAATGAGCAGATGAATAGCTGGGTGAAATGAGACCTCTAATCCTAGTTTTTTGAGGTATCTCCATACTGATTTCCACAGGGGTTGCACCAGTCTGCACTCTCACCAACAGTGGAGAAGTGTTCCTTTCTCCCCACAGCCCCACCAACATTTGTTATTGGTTGATTTCTTGAGAGCAGCCATTCTTTCTGGAGTGAGGTGGAATCTCAGTGTTGTTTTCATCTACATCTTTTGAATGACCAGTGATGTTGAACATTTTTTCATATGTAATAACAAATTATATTTAAGAGTTATGTTTCCTTAGGTTCCTCTTGGTTGTGACAGTTTCTTAGACTTTACTTTTGATGATCTTGATAGTTTTAAAGGAGTACTGGTATTTCTTAAATGTACCCTATCAGTATTTTTCTGAATGTTTTCTCATAAAATGACTGGAAATCATTTTTAATCTTGATCACCTGAAGAGGTAGTACATGGCAGATCTCTCAGCTATGAATTCGCTATTTTCTGTCCCCTTATATGCTGTGTTCTGTGGAAGAAATTTCCTATATGCAGCCCTCTCTAAGAAGTTCTACCTCACTGAGGGTGTAGCATCTACATAAGTTATTTAGAATTCTTCTATATGGGGATTTGTCTGTTTTCCATAATTTACTTATTCGATCATTTACTTACATCAGTATGGAGTCATGGATATTTGTTTCATACTTTGGCTTATAATCCAGTACTATTTTATTTCTCTTTTTTGTTCAAATAGTCCAGTTTTGAGTACTAGAAACTCTTCAAGCTGACTTTCATGTTCCTTCAACATGCCCTGGAATAGGTGCATGCATGTGTGTGTAATATTTTCTCTTTTGGCACTACAAGGTGATTCACACCTTTGTATTTTCTGCCCCAGTTCTAGGCTTGTCAGTGCCACTTGGCTCCTCCTGATTCATTTTATTGTAGAATTATAAACCAAGATCTGGGTACCAGGTGGGCTCACCTGGGTACCAGGTGTTACTGTCTTGTCCCTTTCAGCTCTGAGGGTCCTGTGAGTTGTGACATTTCTAATGTAACTATCAATACCTGCAATAGAACAAACATGAATTCATATCGATGTCTCCTATTTTAATCCATTATATCATAGGCCATTTTGGCTTCAATCTCATTTATGTTTGTAACTTCCTCTTCTGCAATGAGAAATGTGATTTCCAACATCTGCCATCTGTTATTTAATTTTTAAATTCCAGTATACATGGATAGTGGTTGCATAATTGTTAGCTCAAACCAGCATGGAGAACAATGTAATCAACCAGAGTCAGTACTGATGTACAATTTCTGAAGTTTTCAGTTTTGAAAATCCTGTTCTTTTCAAAAGTTGTATAGGTAAACACACCCTTCACACACTTCCTCCAATGAGGTCTTGTCACATTGTGCATTCCACCTTGGGAACCTCTAACATCATAAATGATTTTTAAAAAATTTTTATCATTAAGGCTTACTTTTGAGCTATGGTATCTTTGATTTTTGACTAATACATCATATCATCTATTCACCATTATAGTATATAGAACAGTTTGCCTGCCCTAAAAATTACTTTGAATCTCTACTGACTCAATTGATCTATTTACTATTTCTATAGTCTTACATTTCATGAACATCATATAATTAGGATAATAAATCAGGTAACTTTTTCACACTGACTTCTTTTACTTACCAATGACCTAAATATTCTTCCTCTGAAAGATTCTGTATCTTGCAGCTCCTTAGCTGTGATCCACTCTTCTTATATACTAGCAGGAGCTCTGTTGTATGGGGGTCAGTATAAAGGAAAGAGGTGTTTCATAATATGATGGTTCCTCTGGACTATGACCTTCAAAAATATTTCTCTAGAATAGAATTTCCTTCCTCCTTCCCCATTACTTTTCTCTTCCCTGGCTACAGCATTTCCAATGTATTTCTTTGAAGTCCTTATCCTGTAGATTTGTTTTATAACCTCAGATGTGACAGGAAGTCTTTTCAGAACTAATGTGGGAGGAATGTGTTACAAGACAGCAACCGAGATAAGGTTCAGGCAAAGTCTTCTCTCCAGAAGAATAGGCATAGTTTTATTGGGCAATGATTTCTCTTTCCTGACCCTTTGTGAGAGTCAGAGCCATAACTAGGGGATCTTTCTTTTAGTTTCATGACAACCTTGGGATTACTGGATGTAAAACCCATGAGGATGTGAAGGCCTTCTTAAGACTATAGCTCCCAGAATTTTCTCATTCTCCTGTTAGACTGGACTCAGCCACCAACAGTTATCATTGTCTTCATATAGGTCTCCCTACTATTTGATGGCTCTAACCACACTTGATGCAGTTAAATGCATCCCTCTAGATGTGCCTGGGAACTCATTTGCCATGTGATCCCAGTTTTCTAATGGGGCCCTTTAAAGTTGTTTATTTTTGATTTATATAGCTTTTTTTCATAAGAATAGGAATGACAGTTTATAAGCTGCCTTCATGTTAGAGCTGAAGTCTTACATGCCAGGCTCTTTCCATGCATTGTTTGATGTAATTTTTACAACAAGCCAATTAGTTACTATTATTGCTTTCATTTTATATATGAGAAAATTGATTGACATATTGAATCTTAAATTGGGTAAAGGAAATAAAAGCTAAGAATGTCATACTTTGCAAATTAAAGGAAAACAAAGCATCTCAGGCAAATGCAACTTTTCCCAGTGTTGCCTGTATCTGGTATTGCCCAAACATATTAGGTCATCAGCTAATAGTAGATGGCCTGTTGAACACTTCTGACCCTAGTCTCCTGTGAGTTTCAGCTATCTCCATGCTGGCCATTCACATTCCATCAGCCTAAACCTTACAACTCCACACAGTTCCCCACCTGAGCCCTCCAAATGAATTGGAAATTTGGTGGAAGTTTCATATTTATTACTTTATGAGGTAATCTGTCGCATAAGTGGACATAAGACCACAATGCATAGGCTCAACACTGTCATCTATAGAAGACAGGTACTAGATTTGGATCCTGAGCCCTCTAGCTGTGTGACTATAGGATACAAACAGCCTCTCTCTCACCCTTAGTTTCTTCACCCATTGAATAAACCCATAACTGATATCTCCTGGGATTGGTGCGGGAATTAACAGGATAAAACTGTGAAGGGCTTGGCAACTGTTGTGCCTCTTTCTTTTTTGTTAGGGCAGGCATCTAACCTCCCCAGTGGGAACTAGGAGGAAAAATTTCCATTCAGGAGTTGGGCCTGTTTGGGGAGAAGAGGAAGAGACAGGAATGAAAGAAGATTGAAGATGCGTTATGTACATGTACCAACTCCCCACATGAATGTGATCATTATGTACTGCAAACACATCCTAATAAAAATTTTAATAAAAGAATCAATGTCCACTGGAATGAAAAGCAAGTTCTTTTCTAGCAGAGAATGTTATATTAGTAGATTACTTTTTATTTATTTTTGTATAATATATTTGGATAAATTTATAAGTGGTCAATTAACATTATATCTTAATTTTTATGCTATTGTCTCTATATTGCCTCAAGATTGGATTACACAAAAAACTCAGATGTGATGAAGACTTTCTAGTAATCTCAAATAATGAAATGTCTTGAAACATGGATCAACATGGATCCATAATCCAGAACTTTATAGTTGGTTGTATTTCAATAAGCTTCAGAATCATTCTTAATGTATGGGATTGCCAATTTTTCAACATTTGAATATATACTTTTCACTCTATCAGTGGCAATACAAAAGTATCATGATCATAGAATAAAATCAAACTGTTACCATTTCTGTTCATTCATATCTGTAAGTATACAGCAGTTGAAGGATAGATGGAAGAAGTTAAGTGATGTTCTCAGAGATTCCCTATGATGTGCAAGATAAAAGAGAACCATTAAATTGTATATCTTATTTATGGGGAAACAGAAGTAGGCCCTATGGATTGTCAAATATTGTGTGAAATATAACTGAGCCTGCCAATGCATTTTTGCTAATCATTCTATTGTTTGTCTGAGCCTCAGCAGTAAGATAGTTTGCTCAGTAGTGGCTCAGTGGTTTATTTGTTTTCATGGAAGTTGGGTGACAGTTTTCATAATTAACATTTAAATTATGTTAATAAGTTGCTCCCACACTCTCTTTAGACAAGGCCTTTGGTCACACAACACTTAACTCTGGCATTATGCCAAATCTAGGAAGGTTCATGTAAAGTCAACAGCATTGAAGAACCTGAAAGAAAACAGAAAAATAGAGGTGTCGTGTGGAGTTCAGTTGATCAAAGTGATGATACTCACTGCCAGTTCTCTGAAGGGAGACAGTTGACGTCTAGATAGGCAAGGATGTGATTTTTGGCCTAGAAATCCAACATCCATAGTGGTTTTGGATGGATCCCTTAAGTACAGTTTCTGAAGTATGCTTGTAGGAAATGTGGTATAGACCACACTCTGCAGGTATGGTCGGTCATCAGATGTAGTCACCGTGACATAGTTTCTGTGGCTAATCCCTGCAAATCAACTGCGTACAGCCAGGGACACTTTAAATTTACAAATTAGAGTATCATTAAAAAGAAGGTGTTATACCTTAGAAAAACAAACACATTTAGAAATGCAACCAGAAGAAAAAACAATATAAAATACAGTCCTAAAGTAGATAAATATTGAACATTCTTTGCTACAGCAATTCTTAATCTAAGATTTATGCTGGGCACTGGGAAGAAAGGGGGAAGTTTTCACAAATCTCTTTAAGTTATTTGCAAATTTGGTCACATAAGTCCATTTTTATGAGAACACAGACAAATCATTTTATCAGATTCTTTAGGCTCTTTATTAAGCAAAAAACTAAGATTTTAAAAACAGTGACTTAATTATATCTTTGAGCAGATACTATAAGATGTGTTTATATCACTTACACTGTAAAACAGCTGAAATATTACTTTAGATGTAGACAAAACCGGGTTTGAACTCCAGCTTTGATTCAAGTGGCGTTGGGTAGAGTTATTCTTTATAAAACAGGTATGCATAATGATGTGTACATTTCTAAGTTACTAATATTTTAGTTAACAAACATAAATGTAATTCTATGTCTGACATATAATGGGTCTTCAAGAAATATTATTTCCAAAATAAGACACACATGAATAAATACCGAATAGTTTCTCTGGTGTGAGAAACTGAAAGTGTAAATAAGGACTAAATGTATAATAGGTAATGTGAAATAGGAAGAAAAGGGGCAAAGGGGAAGGAAGTGGGAGGGCTAGGGGAAAGGATAGAAGGGAGTGGGATTAATATGAGAAAATGGAAAAATAGGAACAAAATCTTTGTAAATAGGGAGGAATGGAGGGGTTGAAGGGAGGGCTGGGCAAGGGTGAAAAATAAGAACCAAGAGAGACTATGTAAAGGTGCAAATTTCCAATGATGAATGTCATTATATTGTATACCTAAAATGTACCAATGATTAGAATGAAAAATCGATAATGTAAAATAGGAAGAAAAGGTCCAATGGGATAAGGGTAGTGGGAGGGACAGGGGAAAGAAAAGAAGGGAAAGGAAAAATGCTGAGAAATGGAAAAAATGGAAATAAAGTCTTTGTAAATAGGGAAGGGTGGAGGGCATGAAGGGAGGGCTAGGAATGGGGAAAAAATAAGAACCAAGATGCATTATGTAAAGGTACAATTCCCAATGAGAAATGTAATTGTGTTCTATACCTACAATGTACCAATAAAAATGCAGAGAGCCAGAAAAAAAAAGAAATATTATTTCCATGGCAGGATTCAAGGGTTGTTATGATGTCCCTACTTTATTTAAAAGGCTTAAATTAGTTACTTTTCCATCACTGAGATAAAATGTCTGACACTTGCAACTTAAAGAAGGAGAGGTTTCTTTGGCTCATAGTTTCAGAGGATTCCGACGAATGGTCAGCTGGCTCCATGGCAAAAGGACATGACAGAGGACAGCTGCTTATGCCATGGCAGTCAGGGAACAGGAAGGTAAGGCAGGAGCTGAGGACACGATTATATCCATTCAGGTCATATCCACTGAGGAGTATAGACCCTGCACTTTCCAAAATACCACCTCTACACACATGAGGCTTTGGGGGGATATATTAGATCTAAACCATAACAGGGCTTCTTATAAAATATGAAGCAACTTGTGTAATAGTACATGTATGTATCACTAAGTTTGAGTCCCATAATACATGCTGTTCTGATCAGAAAGTCAGTCTTCACAAATGGCCAGATGAGATCTTATCAGCAGGATCACACTCTAAATTTGCCTGCTATTAGTGGTTTTGGTTGTATTATATCTGATTAGCACCAGATGTTAGAGAAAGCTAAAAATTAGTTTTCATTGGTGAAATTAGTGGTTTATTAGTTAGCAAAATGGACTTTAGAAGTATGTATTGGCTGGTGAGATGAGTGGTATTTTCAGTATGTGGAATGGATAGGATATTTTAGAAAAACGTCCCACTCTTCCCTAAATAGTAATTAAGAATCAAGCAGGCACTTTGTAGTCTCCAGCTCTATCCTATATCTATCCATTGTACAATTTCAGGGCCATGAAATCCTGGTTCAGAAATTGATATCACAAGCATACCTAAAAGATCGAGAATTAGGATTTCAATGAACTTATAGGTTGCACAAATTGTTCTGTACCTACTTGTTACTAAAATGTGTCAGCATATTAGGGATAATTTGGCTAGACATGTGCTCTCATCATTTTATCTATTAAAAAGCTCTTAATAGATGTGTTCAGATTGTCTTGGGCCAGCATGCAATAAGAGTCAAACTAAAGTCTTTAGTCTGAACAAAGGAGAAAGGACAGGGAAAAACAGGTCCATTGGGTAGGGGAAGGAAGGAGGGCACAGCTAACTGAAGTCAAAGAAATGAAAGACCTCAAATGAAGGGAAAGAGGAGTCAGAAGAACGAATAAATCTGAAATGACAGGAGAAAAGAAATAGGTAAGAACAAGAAACTAGGGTCATTTATAGCTAAATGGATACATATTGAGGCCATACTCTTAAGTGAAATAAATAGGACACACATGTGTAAATACCAAATAGTTTCTCTAGTGTGAGAAACTGAGAATGTAAATAAGGACTAATAATTGATACTCTGAAATAGGAAAAGGTCGAAAGGGGTAGGGGTGGTGGGAGGAGATGGGGAAAGCAAAGAATGGAAAGGAAAAATTATGAGAAAAAAATGGAAATGAAGTATGTAAATAGGGAAGGGTGGAGGGGTGAAGGGCACACAGGTAATGGGGGAAAAAATAAGAACCAAAATGCATCATGTACAGGTACAAGCACCCAATGATAAATATAAACATATGGTATACCTAAAATGTACCAATAAAAGAATTTAAGCAAAAAAAAAGAAAGTAAGTGCTCGATTATAACAATAAATTCACATCATATATATGCTTTAAAAAAAGAAATAAGTAAGAAGACTTTGAAAAAATCTTTGATTATCTAAGATAAATATTTGCCTCAACCAGGGATAAGTATACAATTTTTATTTGGGTTGTATCCACCTTTAAATATCCGTGGTAGAGGTAAGTGAGGCAAAGGAGAGATAAGGACAGCTATTGGAAGGAGGATTCTCTAAATGGATGTATTACACTAATCCATGCTGTTTCATGTTACTCTTTTTAATTATCCTTGAAAAATTACTTATTTTGAGGATGTGGACCAACTGAAACTCTCACACTACTAGTTGAAGTATATAATGGTAAAATTATTTTGGAAAACCGCGTGACCATTTTCTATAAAATTAAATGTACTTAATATATGACTCAACAATCTTACTTCTAGCCATTTATCTAAGAGAATTAAAAGCATGGATCCACCTAAAGACATGTAAATGAATGTTTACAGCAGCTAAATTCATAGTAATCCCAAATGGACAAACCAAAATAGCCATCAGTTGGTGAATGTAGGTATAAATTCTGGAACATACACACAGAGGAATACTACCAACAGTAAAGAGATCAAACTACCGATGTCTGATATATTATTTGATTAAATACTATAATATGTTATTGTATTGTCAAGTTTGTTTCTTTGTGGGCAGCAGGGATAGTAGAATTAGGGAAAGAGGACGTGCAGAGGAAGATCATAACTGGAAAGGGTTTCAGGTGTAGATCAGGTTGGTAGAAATGGTGGCCTTAGTTTGGAAGTTGTACTGGAAAGTCTCCCAAGATGCCACAGAGGATGCCACTGCATTCATAAAAGTAACTGTATCGTATACCTAAAATGTACCAATAAACTTCATGAAAAAAGTGTCAAATTTTGGTAATTCAAATGATATACAAATAAGGGATTCTCCCACGGATACTGGCCCTCAAGAATTGCAAATTCAGCAGTATTTATAATTTTTTTCACTAGCTTCTTTCCATTTCATAAAATAACACTAGCTGCTTTCTCAGAAAATAACTGAAGTGAAGACCATCTAAAATAGAAGTTGCCATTTCAAATTTTAGCAAAGCAATGGAATTTCCTTTGTAAACTCAGCCTTCTGTACATAAAACTAAGAAAAAAACCCCAAAGAAAATAGGTTCTTTTTGGGATTTGTAAAGGAACTCTTAAACTTGTATGAATCTTTTTGTACATATAGGAGTCTATTGGGAGAAATACTATACCCAAGAGCTTGGGAGCTGAACTTTATAAACAGCTAGTAATCAGTGGAAAGGTTTTCTATTTAGGATTTATTCATATTGCCAAGACATTAAAAGAAAGCCATTTGTTTCTTTGTCTATAAGCCATTATGACAGTAAACAATGCGTGTGTCTCAATAATCCACAACAAAATTGAACAGGAGAATTTTGTTTAACAACAGTTATTGGTGGTTTCTTCATTATCTAGTTATGACTTTATTCCTAGTGAAAATTCACTATAACTGCATCACCTTCCTGCATTTCCCTCCTTCCTGAAGGCAGAGAAGGGTACAGAGAATTGCAGAGGGAAGAATCTTTAGCAATGGAATCAGATGCTTGTAATATAGTGCAAAAGATATAAAATTAATAAACTGTACCTCATTTATAAGAAACAATCTCTTCCCTGTCATCAGGAATAGTGGTATACCAGTACCTTTGGTCACTCACTAAACAGGTTTAAATGGATTCCTGAAGCAAATAATACAGCAGTTTCTGTGAATGCATTACATTAGGATTCTCCAGAGAAACAAAGATTGGAATGGATATTTATCTATCCATCTACTTCTCTGTCTCTGTCTAAAGAGATTCATCATAAGATCTTGGGACGCTTGATTATTGACCATTATTGTAAGCAGGTGACACAGGCAAAGCTAGTGATGTAGTAGAAGGCCTGAGAACTGGAGAGCTACTTGCATCGATCTGTCTGACTCTGAAGACTGAGCAACCAGGAATGCCAAGGGCAGAAGATCCATCCATGTCCCATTTCAAGCTGTCAGGCAGAAAGAGAATTCAGTCTTCTGCTTCCATTTGTTCAGGCCCTTAATGGGTTGGATAATTTTTTACCTATATCAGGGAGGCACATCTGCTTTATTTATTCCACCATTTCAAATGGATTTTGCCTATGACACTGTAATTGTTTAGTTAATAATCATGAAATATCTCCAAATAATATAGTAGATATCAAAATACCCACACCTCAGATTCAAGAGAGTTAATTTGCCATTTTTGCTTCAGACATTTTTTTTTCCTTTTTAAATTCAATGCCCTGGAATACTGATAAATCCTGATTTCCTATTCCCTTCCTCTTCTCATGAGGTAGTTTCTTGATGTTGGTAAATACCATTTCCAGATATGTTTTAAACATATTTCTCCATATATATTTATATGCATAAAAATACATAGTATTACTTTATGTAGTTTTAAAATTGTCAGTGTCATCATTCTTAAGTATATTTGTAACTTATTATTCTCCACTGAAAGTTGTTTGATATCTATTTAGGTTGATTTGTGTACATGACATTAATTACTCCAACAACCGTAAATTGATGTATTGTGTTCCATAGTAAGAAAAAAAAACTTCAGCTAATTTATTCATTCCTGTCCTGATAGACCATCTCACTCTGTGAAATAGTGCTACCATGAAAAGTTTGGTACATTTTTCTATCTGGCCATGTGATAGTATTTCTCTAAAACATAACTAGGGGCACACTTCCTGGGCTACAAAGTCTGTAACAAGTTCATTTTTACTTAGGTGGAGTGGAAACTGCTAGTTGCTAGATTGGGCCAGGAGGTTTCCATGTCCATGAGTGCGTCAAGCCAGTTTTAGCCTAATGGGTCATCGAAGGTGTGGCTTTGTCATAAAAGAGAGCTTTCTGGCTGACTTGCTCTGTCTCATGTCAACCACATTCTGATGGAGCGAGGACCTCACCAGATGTCCAGCAGACACTGGGCCATGATTTTCAACTTCTCCACCCCCAATCCCTGAGCCAAGTAAACTTCTATGACTTATAAATTACCTGGTTTCAGATATTTTGTCATGGCAATAGAAAACAGACCAAAACAGCTGTGCCTTTTAATACTCTCACAAGCAGTGAATGACCATGTAATTATATTGTTTCACAATTGTTCAAAGAATTCTTGTAACTATGTCTCACTTTTATCTTCACCTACCATTAGAGAAAGAAAAAGAAATACATTAAATTCTCTGCTCTGTAGCTCAAAGAAGTGGAGCCCAGGGAGGTTCAGTGACTTGTCTAAGGTCCCAGTAATTTAGTGCCTGATAATCGATAAAGGTTATCAAGGATAAATGTGGTTTCTCAGAGACAAATGCTGTCCAGATGTGGACCCTAAGTGGAGAGACACTGTCTGGAATGTATCTAGTTACTGGGAAAAATCCTATCTGTCCTTCCAATTAATTCACATAACATTGTCTGTCTAAAGTCTGTCTATATTCAATTCACATCAAAGTCTGTCTTCAGCTATCCTATGCTAAGAAGGAATACGATGAGTTACATGTTACAATGCTCTTTCTAAGCATTGGCTTGGAAAAGGGATAGTAATGTTAATTCACCAATCTAATTGGTTTAGAGAGGAGAGAGGGAACACTTACATTCATCATAGGGCACCAGCCAGTTGTCTGGTACAATATCTTGGTGCTGCCTGCGAGCCAGGTTGCAGACTGATGTTGGCACTGAATCTGAAAAAGTTACTGATCTACATCCACAGCTGGAGAATGCAGGGCTTAGAAAAACAGCTTGAAAAAGAGGAAGTTGACACCTAATTCTATTTTAAGTTTTTCTCTCTCATGTGTTCTTTTTCTTTTCTTTTTTTATTTTTTCCCCATTAACTTTATTGGTACATTTTAGGTATAAAATACAGTTACATTCATCATTGGGATCTTGTACCATTACATGAGTCTTTGGTTCTTATTTTTTTCCCCTTCCCTTGACCTCCCTCTACCCCCTCCACCCTTCCCTATTTGCAAAGACCTTGTTTCCATTTTTTTCCTCTTCTCATATTTTTTCCTTTTGCTTTTTTCCCTTCCCCTACCCCTCCCAATTCCCCTGCTCTTTTAGACCTTTTCTTCCTGTAACACAATATCAGTTATACATTTTTAAAATTACAATATTATGATCCAGGAGACATTACCACAAATTTTACAGAATTTAAAAGGATATAGAAAGCATATTACAAAAATCTTTTTTGAAATAAATTTGACAACTTCTAAGAAGTACCTTGGAAGACAAATTAATGAAACTGACTCTGGAGGAAATATAAAATTTGAATAGCACCTATTAAAGAAAGTATATTCCTAGCTTGAAGACTTACCTATATGACAACAGCAGGCTCATAAACATTTTAACTGATAAATTATATCAAACAATTAAAGAAGAAAAAAGAAGGAACACTTCTCCCCTCATTTTAGGAAATCAACATTGTGCTAATTCTAAAACTGGATAAAGATAATAGAAGAAAAAAGTATGAACATAGATAGAAATTTGTTTAACAAAATAAACTATTAGAAGTCAGATCTGGCAGGATGTACAAAGTGGTTTTGTTATAGAGACGGCAGTGTTGGTTCAGCATTGGAAGATCCACCCCCAAAAGTCATCATTTTAACAGAGGAAATGAAAAAGTCATATGATCCTGTCACCAGTTGGAGAAAAAGTATTGGACTAAACTCTACAGCTGTTTGTGGAAAAAGCTATCAGGAGACTAGAAGTAGAACAGAACCTTCTCAACAGATTAAAGACATGTACTCCATACTTCCAGCAAGAATGCCTTATATAATTGGAGAAGATACAATGCTTTCTCCTTAAGGTGGGGAACAAGGGCAGATATGCTTACTCTTTATCTGTCCATTAAACTTTGAAACCTAGGCCCCACCAAAATAGTCTGGCAATAAAATGACACAACTAGGATAGGATTGGCATGGAAGAAGCAAAATCTTTATATGTAGATGAAATGATCATCTACAGAGAAAATACTAAGAAATCTCTAGGAGCCCCTAGAACTTGTACTTGAATTTAGCAGGATTAGAAAACACAAGGTATATATAAAAATTCAGGTCTGTATATACTTGCTATAAATGAAGAATTGGATATTGAAATTTACAAGTTATGTAGGAGTACAAAGGACCTAGAAAAGTTAAAAACAAACAGTGTTGTAAGACGTTTAGTACCTAATTTTAAGACTTCTTCTAAAGCTACAGTAATCAAGGCAGTGTTGGTGTAAGGAAAGACATATAGATCATTGGAATAAAACAGAGAATCTACAAATAGAACCACACATATATGGTCCACTGAGTTTTGAAAGATTATTTAACATTAGCATTTTATAGAAAATAAACTCAATTCAAGAGCCAAGGAAGAGACAGTGTTTTGAGCAAACGGCACTAGAATACCTGGTATCTGTATATAAAAAATTAACCTTAACCCTTTTTTTCCATACATGAAAATAACTTGAAAGGATCTATGAACCTAAATAAGAAAGCCTAAAAGTATAAAACTTTAAGAAGAAATTATAAGGGAAAATATTTATGAATTCAGGGTAGGCAAGAACTACCTAGGATACAAAAACCATGATGTATAAAAGAAAAAAATTGAAAAATGAGATTCCATCAAAATTTAGAACTTTAAGTGAGATCATTAAAATGAAAAGTAGTCCTTAAACAGACCATATTTACAATGCATATAACCTATGACCAGAATATACAAAGAATTCTTAGAGCTCATTAATAGACAACCCAATTAAAAAGTAGACATAAGAAGATGATAAATAGGCAGTACAGCACAAGGAATGGTGTGCAACTCTAGAATCAGAAAAATACTAATCAGTACAATAATAAGACTGAATTATACACTCATTAGGGAAATGGAGTTCAAAGTTTTAAAAGCCTTGTCATGACTTTTTCTTTTTGATGGATTCTCCTCCTTTGCGTTTAATTTGTCATGTTCAATGGATTCATTCTGCTGGGTTTCCTGGGGTTGTGATCCCCATTGTCTTTTCCTAGGGTATTGTCTAAAATTTTTTGGAGCATCTGTTTAGTATTCATGAAGTTCCCGAGGTGCTCTTTATCATGAAAGTATCTTATTTCTTCATCAATTTTGAAAGATAGTTTTGCAGGGTACATCAATCTGGGTTGGAGGCTGTTTTCCTTTAGGGCTTGAAATACATCACTCCAAGCTCTTCTTGCCTTGAGGGTTTGCATTGAGAAGTCTGCTGTGATTCTGATGGGCTTTCCTTTGTATGTGATTTGTTTCTTTTCTCTCATTGCTTGTACAATTTTGTTCTTCTGTTGGATTTCTGGAATCCTAACTATTATATGCCTATGTGTAGATTTTTTTTGATTAAGGCTAGCTGGAGTCCCATATGCCTCACTTATCTTTATGTCAAGTTCTTTCCTCCTCCTTGAGAAGTTTTCTGCCATCACTTCTGTGAACAGTTTTTTTATGTCATCTGCACTCTCTCCTCTTTCTTCATTGACTCCAATCAGTATTATGTTATTCTTCTTTGCATCGTCTAGCAGCTGCTGGATTGATTTCTCATGTTCCCTTACAATTTTAAAGGAATATTTCTTTTCCTCCTCATTAATTGCCATCTTATCTTCTATATGTGAAATTCTATCCTCACATTAGTTCATTCTGCTGCTCAGACTTTTGATGGAGTTTTTAATCTCTTGGAAATCTGTTTGTATCTGTTTTATGGATCCCATTTGTTTCCTATGTTGGGATTCCATCATGTTCTTCAGATCCTCTATTTTTTTATCTGTGTCATCTCTAGATTTATTAATCATGTCTTGCACCATGAGCAAAATCTTTGCTGTTATCTGAGTAATTATTTCTGATTTCATTTTTCCCAGATCCTCTTTTGTTGCCAGTTCAGAGAGTCCAAGTGGTTGAGTATCAGATTGTCCCATCTCTTTTCCCTTTGGGGTTGCTGTAGGTGATCTGGAAGTCTGTTTTTGAGGCTTGTTTATGTGTCTTCTCATTTCCACAGGGAGGGGGATGCTTCTGGCTCCCACGCAGCTCACCTTCTCTGCCCTAGGAGCCTGGGATGGAGGTGGGGAGCTTCCTTCCAGATGCTGGGACTGGCTGAGCTTCTCTGCCCTAGGAGCCTGGGATGGAGGTGGGGGAGCTTCCTTCCGGGTGCTGGGACCAGCTGAGCTCCTCTGCCCTAGGAGCTTGGGATGGCAGCGGGGAAGCTTCCTTCTGGGTTCTGGGACTGGCTGAGCTTCTCTGACCTAGGAGCTTGGGATGGCAGTGGGTGAGCTTCCTTCTGGGTGATAGGACTGGCTGAGCTTCTCTGCCCTAGGAGCCTGGGATGGAGGTGGGGATCTACATTCAGGGTGCTGGGACTGGCTCACCTCTGCCCTTGGAGCCTGGGCTGGAGGCAGGGGAGCGTCCCTCTCATGTGTTCTTTTTATTTCAATATGGAAATAACTTAGGGGAAAGGGAAAGATGTTAGAACTACTTATGCTTCTAGGTGGGCAGGGTGGAGAGGTTGCAGTAAGGTAGTTCCTGGGGACAGAAGGAAGTTTCCTAGGAGCTGTCCAGAAATGATTGTTGACTGGCACTTGAAATGGCCTAAAGATGTATGAGCCTCTGGTTTCTGGGCCTGCTGAAATCTCTGTAAGCACAGAACATTAGAAAACATTTTGGGGTTGGGTTGATATCAAGTCTATGGGATCCCATCTCCTGACAAGATGTTCATCACTATCCTCTTTTTTTTTATCACTTCTTCTAGCAGTATACAAAAGGTCCTTGAGTAGATAAGCATGTTTGGCATAGATAAATGGAAAGAAGGGAACATGAAGAAGGTTCAGAGATAGACAATTCTGTATATTTTGGCTTCCTACGTAATGATCCCTGAGTAAGGCAAATTTAAGGGTACTCTCTTTAAAACATCTCTTCTACCAAATGTGTTTTTAGTTATTATGTGAAATTAAACTGCTAAATTTTAAATCTATTTTCAACACCCCTAAAATTTTTAAATAGAGGAGAAGAACTTTTATAAATCAACCCCACTGTACTACAGGATAGTTTGGTTCATATATGCTCAACAAATGCCAGCAGATTTTTCCAGTCCACATTTTAACTATCTGTGCTTGATGTGGGAGAGCAACATACATACTTAATAAAAATTTAAAATCCAGGCCTCAGGGCTCAACAAAATTCGGTTCCTGCCTACTGAATTTCTCGTTGCAAATAATATACTGCATTGGAAATAGAAAGTTTAAGGAGCTGGAATTTGTACGGAAATTAGATAGAAGGCTCTTACTCTATTTAATCACCTGATATGAAATGCTTGGCTCTGGTTGACCCATAAAGGGTCTGTTTTTATCTGATTCTACTGCCCTCTCTACTGATGGGGAGGCTATGTGGAGTGACAGGAGTGTATTATGATATGCACTGTTATCCCATTATTATTCCACTGGCTAGGGATCCTAGACACCTAATCTCTAGTTCCTGTTTGCCTCTAACTAGTTCTGAAAACTTAGGTGATCTTTGAGCCTGAGTGACTCCTAGTATGAAATAGGAAAGGAACCATGCTTTCTAACATCTAATTCAGCTTTATGGGTCTATGACAATCTTACAGTTTGCTCATTGGGATTGTTCCTGACAAATGTATATTAGAATAGTGTGGTAGAAAATTTCAGGGCTTAGCCATACTGGTTCTTCAATCTTTTCCTGGATCCACTGAAGTTAGATAGGGTCAATGTGACTTTAATCAGGGGACAATAAATGTAATGTCCCTGTGAGTCAAAGTACTGAAGAGGAGTGTGAACTGTCCATTGAGTGTGTTCTTCTGCCATGGAAACCCTGCAAGCTGAATAATGGGATAGTAAAGCCACAGAGGGAAATGATGGGGTCCTCGATACTTGGAAGATTTCAGTCTTAGAAAGGTAATGGATTTCAAAAAAGTGGGAAGGGTATGAAAAAAGCTTAAATAACATTCTGAGCATTTTTAACTGCAAAATTACCAGGGCCATACACAAGAAAATCTCATTGTTGTATATCCAGGTTGTGCACCCAGAAAGACCTATTTACACCCATGCAGGTAAAGTCACACCACACATAACAAAGAGACCCAGTGTCTCTGTATGCGCCATTACAGGAAGGCACTAGGAAGAAACAGCTAGAGATGTTTAACAGAGCACATGGCAATCACTCAATAAATACTGTGTAATGCAGGGGTAACATGAAGTTTCTTGTCTGTTTGGATGGAAAAAGAGGTTGAACTCACTGAAAATATCTTTGTGTCCTGAGCACTAGAGCACATGGTAGGACTTGAAAAGTGTTTGTTGAATTCAGATGAACTGAATGAACACTAGGTATGATGAAGCATATGACTGATTTGAAAACTAAAACTGACAATGTGGAAATGAATATTGGTCTCATTCTTCACTCATAGCATCTACTTTTAAAAACAGTAAATATTTAAAATCTGTGTATGACTGACATTTGCACATCCATTCTTTCAGTAAGGCTTGAAAGTGTGCTTTGCTCAAAGCACTACATTAGATGGTCAGAGATGCCAGGGATTTGGCTCAGTGGCACCGTGCCTGCCTCACAAGTGCAAGGTCTTGAGTTCAATTCCTGGTACTGAAAAAAAAAAAATGTGCTAAGAGCGTAGGACCAGAGAAGTCCTCATGAAGTTTATAGGGTAATGGCAGGGGCAGGTAGACACTAAAAGGTTGTTTAAATAAAATTGTGATAAGTATCACCAAGAAAAACTGGAAGATATTTCTTATGTATGTGACTAGGATACTTGGCTGGCCTACATTAGTGGTCAGGGAAGGTTTTTAGTTTTAACACAATGATTTCTTTTGTGATAATTGGGTACCGAAAAGATTTGGCTGGGTTTTTGAGCCCACATGTGGAATTTTACAACTGTGGGAATTGCTTCCAGTTTCAGTAGTTCCCAAAGCACAAACAAGGCAGTATTGCTTGAATTTTGATGTGGTACCACATTAGTCAACTACATTAAATACTGTAGGCCTCTGGCTTTGGAAAACAGAGGAAAGTGGTAAAGAGATTCAGTGCTTTATCTGTACAAAGATTTTCAAGTGGTTTTGACACTTTGTAACCTGGAGCTTCTCCTTATGAAGGAGAGTCTATTATTTTACAGATAAGGAAGCTAAGGCACAGACGGGTGATCAAATTGCTTAAAATAACACTTTACAAATGCTAGAGCCAGAATTTGTACCCGATCTTGCTTAAGTGAAAACACTTAACACTTGCTCTACATTTTTCTGACTCTAAATGCTGGATGTTATCAGAGTAGAATCATCTAAAGGGAATTAAGTTCAGAGGCCAGCAGATGGCTAAAAATTCCCATTAATAACATGACCTTGGAAGAGTCCTAAGATGCTCTCTTAGCAAACCCAATGTGGATTTTCTCTGGCAGCATGAAACAGGTTTCTGTTTGTTTGGTTGCATACCTGATAAAGTATTCGAGTCACATTTGGGGCTATGTTGTTGGAAATGTACACGTTTGTAGACACTAGAATCACCTCCAGCATGGTGAGATACCACTTTAGCACAATGATGCTGATTCTGACCTGAACAAATCCATTGCAAATAGGTAGCAAGGTACAGGTTTTATACTCAGGCCCCCGTGAGCCACTAGGATAAAAATGTTGAACTAGGCATATTGTTTTGGGGAAGGATAGGGCAACTACAGCAGAGCCCGAGCTTTTCTGGTTAATTTCTCCCCATCTTAGGACATTGCATTCCTAACATATTTTACAGTTATTCTAAGCATAAGCAGAAAGAGAGAAGAAGTGAATTGGTCCAGAGTCATCTGAAGTATTGCCCAGAACCCTGTATTGCAGTGATGGTGAGCCTTTTAGAGACCATTGCCCAAATTGCAACCCATATCCAACTTATTTATTGCAAAGCTCCAACAATGCTATTAAACCTGAATACTGAGGTTTTGGTTTAGAAATAAACAACTCATTCATTAACATCTTTTATCTTAAAAGAAAACCAAATGACATGCATGTCATAAGTTTACTACCACTGCCCTATTGCTTAAAAAGAGATGAGAAGAAAAGTGAGATGTACCAAAATTCCAAGAAAGTGCTGGGTCCCCTGGAGGGAGAAGACCACATTCCAGGCAGGCATGGCAGTATATGCTGTTGTATTTTTGTCTCCCAAACCTCCACCCTTTCTGGAGACTCCTTTTAAGGAGACACAAGAGAATCGGTTTGTGATGCTTGCAGCCATAGTTGACCAGTATATTCAACACATGTGAATCTTGCTTGTAGTGGTAGTTGCCACTCAAATTCCTTATTTTTATTTATTTATTTATTTATTTATTTATTTATTTATTTATTGGTACCGGGGATCAAACTCGGGTCCTTGCACTTGTGCAGCAGGCTCACATTCCTTATTTTAAGTAGAACATAATCTCACCTTGGGAGAATTTTATTTGTCACTGGGTGAGTGACATCTTTGCGCCAGTAATATCTTCAGATTTGACAATCAGAAAATACGCACTAAAGAGCTCATGTATAGCATGGACATGTCACCAATGAGATGCTAAAAGAAAAGAATCTTAACCCAATGATTAGAATACCACCTTTATCCTGACCATTAGGCAGAACAGAGAGAGGACCTTCACATTTTTGGATGTGTAAAAATCTTCCTCACAATCTTCCCTAGTTTCCTAAAAATATTTTTGAAAGGGTAGGATGGAAAAAGAACCATCTATAAAAAGACTCTATTACCTAGAGTATAAAACAAATTGATGTATATAATAATAAATGTAACAAATCAAGAAATAAAAGTGCTGAAAATGCAATGTCTTCAGACAGGGAAGAACTAACTACAAAAGTATGGGCTCTGTTATAGTCCCTCATCCTTCCCTCCCAGAAGATATCTGTTTCAACGCTTTAGCCCAGCGATTCACATGGACCTGGGGTATAAAACTCAGGCTGCCTTCTGGGCTCTCAGGAGCAGTATAAGTGAGACACAGACAGATGGTGTTTCCCATGCCTTAGCGAAATTCTTGAGCTTTGGGGGACCAGGCAAACCCGAAACAGACCCTTCTCTTGTTTCTTGCTACCTGTCTGCAATGATCTTGTTTCAAACAATTCACTGTGTACCTAGATGTTTTTGTCTCACTGGACACAGGCAAGTTACTAACAAGTACACAGTGAATCTGCCTCACAGAAGTCATAGGGAGCATAGTTTCTATGACTACATGGACCCTGAAAAGCAAAGCGAAAAACATCCACAAAAGTTGGTTGACTGTTGACTAGGTAATTAACTTTCTTTCTTTCTTTCTTTCTTTCTTTCTTTCTTTCTTTCTTTCTTTCTTTCTTTCTTTCTTTCTTTCTTTCTTTCTCTCTTTCCTTCCTTCCTTCCTTCCTTCCTTCTCTGTATATTATCCATTAATCCTATCTGCCATGAAAAATAATAAAGAGACCAATTAAAGTATTTAAAACTGTCAGGGCTATGGCATGCCTTAAAGTAAATATATTTTGTTTTCCTTATCCCTTTACTGGTGGACTTGTTGATGACTGGGGTCATTTTCATATGCCTATTTACCTGTCTGTCTGTCTGTCTATCTATCTCTCTTGGTTTGTCTTAGGATACGATTCTTTAATATATTGCAGGGGTGTAGGGGAGAGAGGTAAGAGTAATAGAGTGTAAGGAGGGTGGATATGATCAAAGCACAGCATATACATGTATGAAAATATCACAGTTATTCATTTAATTTGTATGATTGATATGATTTATTAATTATAATAAAATAATAAATTTACCCCCCCCAATAATAAACCCTGTTGACTGGAGCAGAGCTCTTACACATTTCTCATTCAGGACTGCAAGCTCACCTGCTGGCTACACCTGCCCTCTGGGTTTTACTTGAGATTCACTAACCTACCTCCACTGGTTTATAACTGTCTATTTAATATGGAATAAATGTCTGAATTGTCTCACTGGGGTTTATTCAAGCAAATAGTGTCCTTTGGTAGGGAAGGGTATTTATATCACTAGTAGTATGGGGCGAGAAATTAGTCAAAATCCGGGCAAATATTTACTAAGATATGCACTAAAATGTTACTATAATTCCGACTCAGATCTATTCTAGAAATAATGGAGGTAAAAATTGTGAAGAAAACCTCAACTATTATTTGGGGGAAATCAACAATTCAATTAAAGTATTATTTGAAAAAAAAGATAGTGTCATGAATGAGTTCTAATGATAGACAAGTATGCACTTGCAGTCACCTCGAAATATGCATTACAACATGCCACCTTTTGAATTTCATTACCACTTACTCGGCAAAATTGAAATCATATTTGAAATGCTAAGCATCTTACCCTATATCAAAGACTACTGTCTTGCTCAAACTGTATGTGCCAAAAATATTGACACATGACCCATTCAATGCAAACAATCTCTTACTTTGTGACTGACATGTATTTCTTTTGCTTAGTTAAAAATTTCCCTCCAAGTCATTCTAAAAATTATCCTCCTGACTCCTCACATGTGAGAGGAAGAGTATTCACAATCCCATTTTTACTTTTCCAAGTCAGATTCTTAGCAAATTTATTCTAGATTCAAAAAATAATTGCTGTTTTCTTTCTGTCTCTTCTCAGGGGGAAAAAACCTCTCATGGTGCAGATAGAAAATGTAAAGCTCAGAGCTGCCAATGCATGGAATAAATGGACAATCTTGCTAACTCCTATTATCATCACTGTGTCTACAGTCTATGTCAGTTCAGAACTAAAATGTCCTCCTTTGTGTCCATAGCACTTTAAATATCTCAACTGTATCTGTATTTATATAATGCCCATCTGCATGATATCAAATCGTCTTGGCAAATGTTCCCAATTTTCCTCCTTTTTTTATATGTATGCGGCTGCAAAAACTAAGGTTTCTCAAGAAGAACTTTTTTGGGTTATATACCTGTCTAAAACTTGCAGTCCTTATTGATAGTAAAGGTCATGGAATGTGGCAAAAAACATAGACAAAAATGGATCCAGGTAGATTTGAAGTGATTAGTCAGTTCCATTTTCTTTTCTACCCCCCTATTTTACATCATTTATTTTTAAATGCAAGGGGTGGAAAAAATTGACTTCTACTTAATGAAGTTTGATTTATTCAAGCTTGTGATATTAGTGAAAATAGGATACCTTGTTAGCGGGAAAGTACATTTAAAATAATGCACTGTTTTGAATAAATTATTGGGTTGATGAGTATATAATGATAATATTGATATCACTTTACATTTGCACAGAATGTGGCAGTGTACAAAGCACATTCATATGCATCATTTTGCTCAATCTTCCTAATCCTCTGAGTATTATTGTTCATATTTTATAGATAGGATCCAAAAGCTCAGAGAGGTTAAGTGACAGCTAATAAGGGGGAAACAAAGGTTTAGCCTCTGGTTTTCTGCCTCTGTATTCCTTTCAGTAGTCATTTTTACTAAAAATAACCAAATGAAAAGATGGCCCTCATTATCTCTTGCCTACATTTTTTTCAACGGCCTCTTCTCTGTTGGCACTGGCACCGGTCTCTCCTCTACCCACTCAAACCTTGCAGAAGCAGTTCACATCACTACTCATTCCTTCCTAACAGACCCCTCTTGGAGCTTCTCAGCAGAGTTATATGTTTACTCTTATTTTCATCATCCACTATCCTCCACAACACACTTAAATCTGATCTCACTTTAGATTTACAATCCCTTGTTCCTTCTACATGGTCTGTTTCATCTGAACCAATATTGTGATTTCCCTTAGCATGGACCATATTTTATTAATCTACATATCTCCAATTCATATCACAATCAATAAGTAATTATGGAATTAATAAAGTATTAGTTATCTCTTCTATAGCAATGAAAAGATCTGTATTTATTAGATATCAAAACTCTTTTTTCAGCAATTCCACTTATAGGCATAGATCCAGAATAATTGAAACTGTTTCAAAAATATTCATGTCCAGTCACAGTATTATTTACAATATTCAAAAGGTAGAGGTGATGAAAGTGTCCATCAGTGGGTAAATGGATGAGCTAAGTTGTGTATAACTAGCAATAGAATATCACTCATCCTTACTAAAGAAGGATTTCTCTCACAGATGCTACAATGCAGATGAACCTTGGAGACCTTATGCTAAAGTTAAGCCAGTCACCAAAAGACAACCTCTTGCATGAAGTATGTAGAGCAGCCCAACTCATACAGGCAAGAAAATGCTGCAGAAAGTAAAATGGTGAATGCCAGATGATAGGAGAAGGAAAAAAGTGGGAAGGCGTTTAATGGTTAACCATTTGAGCTTTAATTTGAAAAAATTCTGGAGTTTGGTTAGACAAGGTGAGTATATTTTAACACGACTGAATTATATGTTTAAAAATAACTAAGATCACAAAATTTATGTTATATATGTTTTACCACAATTTAATTTGAAAATTTCTTTTCGTAACTTTTCTTTCTTAAAAATGAATGAACTAATAATTATGAACATTGTAATATGTGTACATATGTGAATAATTATAATATGTGTACATATTTAAAGATAAAGAGACTAAGCAAGAAATATGAAATAGTTCTCTTCTTAGAGCTGCTTTCCAGTTGGAGAGGTAGAATCAGACATATAAAATAATTCTATTATTTCAAAACAATAAACCCCCCCAAAACGGTTTGAATCCTGAGGTCCAATTGAGAAGAAGACAGTACAATCAAATTGGGTTAATCAGGGAGCCCTTCCTGGAGGAAGCAGATATACTCTGACTTTAAACATTCATTTGCACAAATATTGACAAAGAAGCAGTCAGCAGACTCTGGAAAGAGACTTAAAGAAGTTTTTGTATTTTTAAGGAGGAATACTTGCTTTACAGATATTAATTTATTCAATCCTACAATAGCTATACAAAGCCATTACTATTTATAATTTCCCTCCCTTCTTTCTTTTTTTTTCCCTTTCTCTCTTTCTCACTACTTGAGATTGAACCAAGGGCCTTGCACTGAATTACATCCCCACCTTTTTGAAAGAAGTTTTTGGGCAGAAGGTCTGGCTAAATCACTAAATTGTCCAAGCTGGGTTTGAACTTATAATCCTCCTTCCTCACTCAGCCTCCTTCAGTGCTGGGATTATAGTTCACTACCATGCCCAGCTTCATAATCTCTCTTTTCTTTGTTAAAACTGTGGCACAGTGAGGTTAGTGAACATATCCAAAGAGAACATGTAGCAAACTGAAAATGAGGTGTTAAACCCAGGCCACTTGGCCCCAACATCCATGAAATCCATCTTTGTTCTTCTCTCCTGAGAACTCCCCTTTTGAAGTTATTCTCAGTGTCTCACGTCTACCTCTTTCCCAAGCTCACCAACACTTTATAAGAGCACAACTCATTATCACAGGAGAGCATGGATCCAGCTGAATGAATGTGTACAGGTGACTTGATGAGATAAAAGAAATTTAAGCACCAATATGAGAAACTCACTTTAGAGATGATTTTTTTTTTCTGGCACGAGTTCAGTCCATTTGACACAAAGATTGACGACATTAGGGAAGCTGCTCCTCTGGACAGCAGTTCCTCCTGGTGCTCTCCTGCTCTGACCGTGTGGCCCTGTGGCTGCCCTTCACACACAGTGTTTCGGGATTATCATCTCAGGAAACTGCCTTTGCACATTGCGTAGTATTCCCAAGTCTGTATTAGAAGAGACTTAAGGAGAGGGGGAATGGGAAAAAGAGATGGGATATATCATTTACAGGTGCAAATTCCTTATGATGAGTGTTATCATTGTGTATGCCTAAAGTGTACCAAGAGATGTTCTGATATAAAAAAGTTATACTCTTTTTGCTCTGAAAAAAAAGACTTATTAAAATATTTTTCATCAGAGTTTACATCTTTCGTTTGTTTTCAGAATTGCAACAGATATGTAAATTTATTTTTGAAAGAAAAATCATAAACAAGAAAGAGGGACAGGATGTGTAAGAATGTGGTAGAAATAGGCAGGAAAATACAACTCTTGCACATAGAATTATATGTATTGATAGTATGGAAAAAGGCACATGATGGTTTGGATGCTGCTTTGAGAAAAATTTATTGATAGTCTAGATTAGATGAACTAAAATAGAGTCAAATAATAAAAAGAATAATCTGGTGACCTTTATTTTGACAAAAACTGGAAAGAGCTTTCTCACACAGCCTTCTTTTTTTTCTATTTTAACATTCAAAGAAAACCAAACAATTCAGGAAGATGTTCTTAAGTGTTTGAGAAATGTGTTCAAATAATGAGGTCATAAATACTTTAATAAAAGGGAGGGACAAGGGTGCACATTTTACCAGATTTTATGTATTTATTTTTCTGACTTTTATTAGTATATGTTTTCAGTACATAATATTTCCACCCCTTGTGTGGAGTTGATATGTGTACATAACGCATCTTAATTCCTTTTTTCGTCTCCGTTCCCTCCCATCCCTCCACCTCTTTATGCCTTTCCCCTTTGAGAAAGAAGTATCTTCTATTTTTTATTATATACCTTTTTTTTTGGTCCTTATTTATACATCATGTTTCTCATATAAGATAAACCACATGATATTTAAGCTTGTGTGTCTGCTTTTTTCAATTAATGTTATTGTCTCAAGGTGCATCCATTTTCCTACAAATGACTCAAGTTTATCCTTCTTTATGTCAGAGTGATACTTCGTTGTGTGCAAATATAACATTTTCTTTATCTATTCATCTGTTGATGGACATATAGGATGTTTTAAAGATTTAAGTATTATGATTTGTGCTGCTACAAACACGGGAATGCATGTATCACTGTAATATAATGTCTAACATCATATTACATATTACATATTAGCATCATGTTACATATTACATATTAGCATTATAAGATATCTAGAAGAGGAAGACCTGGGTCAAATGGAATTTTTAGCTTCAAGTTTTTGAAGAATCTCCATTCTGATTTCCATAATGGTTGTACTGTTTACATTTCCACCAACGATGTAGGAGGGTTCCCTTTTAGCCGCAGCCTCACCAATATTTGTTATTATTTGATTTCTTGATGATAGTCATTCTTTCTTGGGTAAGACTGAATCTTAGTGTTGTTTTAATTTGCATTTCTCTAATGGCCAGGATGTTGAGATTTTCTTCATGTATTCATTTGTCATTTGTACTTCTATAAGGTGTGTTCATTTCATTTGCCCATTTTTTTGATTGGGTCTTTTATTGGGGGGGGTCTTTTTTTTGCGTTCTTCATATATTCAAGATTTTAGTCCTTTGTCTGAGGAATAGCTGGCAGAATCTTCCCTTTGTGTAGATTGTCTTTTCACTCTGTTGGTTGTTTCTTTTATGGTGCAGAAGCTTTTTAATTTGATGTAACCCCATTTGTTAATGCTTGATACTATTTCTTGTGCAGCCGGAGTTCTGTTCAGAAAGTACTTGCCTCTGCTTGTAACTTTAAAAGTTTTATCCATTTTGTCTTCCACCAGGTTTTTAAACAGGAAGGATTTTCTTACTATTTGAGATTCACTAAGTTAGAAAAGTATTCTGGTTTCAGGTCAGTGGAGACATGGAAGACAAAGAGAAAAGAAACCTATTCAATAATATCAAAAGCATCTTGGACTGCAGACTATTGATGAAATATGTCACCTCATTAAGTATAAATGAACTAGAGACATGTAGTCTGTAGTTTTCCCAGAATAAGCAGAAGCTTGATATGAAAGAAAAGTTAATTTTGGGCAAATCCTATTTAGTATTTTGCTGAACCTAAACCATTTTTGCCAAAAGTTTACTTTTGTGGCTGAGTTTGAAATAGGATGCACAAGTTCAAAAACTGTGCTGGCTTATATAAATGGATAAGTCTTTAAGCCAAAAATGTTTTAAGATCAATGGCAATTTAAGACTCTTCTAGGAACAGACTGAATTCATGCCAAAAATAATGAATATGTTCATTGTCTTTTGGGCCCACATATGAGTATGTCAGAAAATTTGTAATTTTGCCTTATGAAATGTAAAGACCTACCAGTATGATTCAGGAAACACTCCTCTTTCACAACATACAAATTTTAAGGCTCACTCCAACTCTGCCAACCAGATACAGCACATATGAATTTCCTGCTCAAGGTCAGCAAAGAGCATGTAGGTTGGAGGGTCATATGTGTGCAACATGGTTGTGTGAAGGTTATGAAACCTGCCCTGACCCTGTACTGTAGGGTTATATTATGATTGTATTTTTATTTTAGAGTGTTGTTTTCACATATATATTTTACATATATACTGTAGAATTTTTTTATTCTTCTGTCTTTATTTGGGCCATTAATTGTGATCTAAATTGCAAACACGTCATGGTGGCAGAACAATGGAGAAACTATGATTATCTTGAGCTATGCCATGGCAACTGGTTAAGTTTCAGGACAAGGAATGGCTAGGAAGGACTAGTATACTGATAAATTGCAATCACTTAGGGCCCCCTAATTAACAGTTTCTCCTCTCATATGTTACCTGTCCACTGTCCCCAGGAAAACATATCTGCTGGCACACATATGTGGATACATGATCAAAACAAGGAATTTCATATTTTAATAATACTGTCATTGTGAAGCTATCACTTCAGGATATCTTAGAACAGTAAATAAATTTTCTTAGTACCATAACATTTTGTCATTAAATGATTCTCTTCGTAGTTATTACATGAGTGTTATTATTTTCCCCCTGAAACAATAAAGCAACTTACTAATGTTTCCTTGGAATTTCAAGTTCAAAAGCCTTAGAAACATCTTTCAAGGTTACCTTTGAAAGTTGAGACAACAAAGACAAGAAAAAGACTAAAGGAAGACAGGCAAAGTTGAAACTCTTTGGCAACTCTTACAATTTTGCATTATAATTCAGGTGAAAAAGGCAACCTCTGCAAGAGGAAGTCTACAATCTACAGAGGAGGGGGCTAAGCTATTTATACTAATGATCCCAGAAAGACAGGAAAAAATTCCTCCTCATCTTTCTGCTCATTTCCTTTACTTTAAAAGTAACAAAGAAACCTTCACCATTTTGACTCTGTAAATTAAAAAGGAACTATTACTGAGTTTGAAATCTTGCAATTCTGACACTTTTGACCAATCCATTTGCACACTATTTAGTTCAATTCTTTTCTTTGTATAAAAGCAAACTCCCCCTCACTGCCACAGTGTTCAATAAACTATAACTATCTATACATCTATACTCAGGCTTTTTCATTTAGTCGTCTGGTTTCAGCCTATCTAAGCAAAGTAGGGAAAGATTAGATGTAAAGATAAATTCAGACATATACAGATATTAGACATATATAGACATAATAGACATAAACCAGACTCCTGCACAGATAATATGACAACCATCTACATCATAATATTTTTAGGATACTACAAGCCATAATGTCCAGGAGTTAAAGGGATCAGTATTCTGGCCTTATGCTAGTATCTTGGTTGAATGTTAAAATCCACATCATTCTTATCAATCCATTTATTAAGTCTTAAAGTGTTAGGATAGAAATTATAATCATGGATAGAGAAATTTTGTGTAATATAATAAATGAATGACTAGGACGAACAAAGAATCAATTACCAAATTCCTTCTTTCTAGGTTAGTGGCCTTGAGTATGCTTCTGGAAATTATATTCTTCAGGAAGCATGGTTTGAACAATAATGTCCATTCTTTCTTTATTAGGCAGGAACCTAAGAGAGAAAGAGTTTGTAGATAAATACTGAAAATGAGCATCTGTTATGAGTTAATGCCTTCCTTATATTATCTGACTCCATTTCTCAAACAGCCTTACAAGGAAGGTATTGTTTCCATTTTTTTCAGAGAAGGTAGAGAGATTAATTATTATTAAAAGTCACACAGCTAGTAAAAAATGTAGAACCTGAACTCAAGCCTCTGAGCATGAAAGAGTATTATACTGCTTCCCCAAGTCTGTACTGCAATTTACTTATGGTCATATCTAGGCAAAAAGGTTGTTACTATTAATATATCAAACAGTATGTAAAGAGCAAGTCCATTTTTACTTTTGGACCTTGGCAAAACATACATCTTTATAATATTCTATATCAGCAATGCCTAGAAAAGTTGTTCGTGGTTTCTTAATTATATGAAGTTTAAAAACATACAGTGATAATGTGAAAATATTTGAACTTTATCATTAAATTTTATTACAGATAAATAGAAAATTTTATTTTCAAAAGAAAATAATAGGTGCATGTGGTGGCATACACATGAAATCCCAGCTATTCTGGAGGGTGAAGAAGGAAGTTTGAGGACAATCTGGGCAGCACAGCTAGACCACATCTTGGAAAAAAAGAAAATAAAGTGAATTTTTTCTGTCTGTCTTCTTTCTTTTAAGTAATGCTCTTCTGGCCTAGAGAAGCTTTTGGGTTGTATACCAAGATGCATTGGTACAAATAAAGATATTTCAAGAAGTTGCTGAAATCACCACATGGTAAGCAAAAATGCTACAAACTATTTTTCTATTTTTCTTGACATAAATTAAGGGCATTGTTCAAAGAAGGGGCAGCTATCCATGACTAAAATGAGATGTTCTGACATTCAAGAGATTTATCTGAGAAACCTCAGAAGTTCAGAAAGTAGTTGTTGTTTATAAAAGTGCAAGTTGGTCCTGTTATTTAAGCTTGCTATTTTGCAGAATGCTAGTAAGGCTTATAGCCTGTACTGAGCTCCTCTTCACTCTCTTTCCAGGAAATTTTGGCCATTTTATAATTCCTTCCCATCTCTGGTTTGGGGTTCCCACTGGAGAAAATACATCCAATTCACCACTGCTTCAAGCTTCTATGGCACCTGTGTCTTGCAATGGTCATATGTACGTGTGCTGTGCACATCTTTTATCTCTTGCAGGCAAAACAACAGAAATTGTCTTGGTCCTCTTTTACATGCAATTGGATTTGGCCATCACATATATTAGCTTGTAACCAATAGGCTTTATCTCACATAATGTTAAGTAAGTATTCATGTGTAGCCATCTACTGTTCTGGACTTAAGTATGATGAATGGCAATATGGATTTACAAATCAGTACAGTACTGTCATCCCTTGTATCCATAGGGGATTGACTCTAGGACCTCTTGGGGATACCAAATCCACAGATGCTCCAGGCTCTTATATACAGTGCTATAATTTTTGTGTATAATCTATACCTATTCTCCGATATACTGTAAGCCATCTCTGGATTACTCGTAATGCATAATGCAAAGCGAATGTTGCATAAATACATGTTATGCTGTATTATTTAGGGAATGATAACAAGGCAAAAGTCTGTAAACTGTCAGTATACGTGCAATTTTTTTTCAAGTACTTTCAATCTATAGTCGAATATAATTAGGCAGAAACCATGGATACAGAGGGCCAATGTATTAAGAGGCAATTATTCTGATTACAAATAAATTAATCAATTTCCCTATCTGTTAACAGGCCAGAGGTTACTTCCAGAGTTTAAGTTAGAATAAAATACATAAATAAAGAGAAAAAAATGAAAAGTTTGTACATTATGGGAGATCATTAGGAAATGTCTTTCTAGGGCAGCAGAGTCAAAGGACTAATCTAACAAGCAATGTCATCAATATCTTTCTCTACAGTATTTAATGCCAACTATTGATTACAAGAAAATTCAATCCTGCTCAAAATGTGTCCTTTTAAATTATAAGCTGTTCATTCACTATATCATTTCCCTTACCCACAGCAAGCAAATAGTTTCCTGATAATTAAGAATGAGAAGTACTTTTAAAGATCTTTCAATCTTGACTTCTTATTAAATAGATATAAGACCCTGTTACTATCCCAAGGCATACATAGTTAATAAAATACAGAGCCAGGAGAATTTTTTTTATGGCTCTTTCCTATCAACACATGCAATAACTTAATTTCTTCACATTTAAAAGTCACCACAAGTTATAGGTTAGTGCCTACGTGACTTTACATCATGCCTAAAATAATATTTCTGAAACACTATTTGTAGTTTTTGTATTTCCCTTGAATTTAGAATACAGAAAACTCTGGAAGATGTGATGGGTTATTTTCCAAAGATCATCACAGTAATATTTCCTATTTTCACTCACTGCTTTGCATTGTGATCTTACTATTCCTCCATTAAGCTTATTTCTCCAGCATTATTTTTGCATTTGAATGACTATGCAGATTTTGTTTCCTGCTTTTGGGATGTTTGCTCTTGGGATAGTTCTCTGTGAACCCAGTCTCTGTACCATGAGAAGGAGCCATGTGACAAAGCCAGGTTTGGATGCTCCATTTATCAAATCTTCCAGTGACAAGTAGTGCCTACCACCAGCTATATGAAAGTTCAATCTTGTACATCTGGCCCACTTGAACTTCCAGATGACATCAGCCCTACAGCATCTGCCTAGGAGTACCTCAGAAAGCTCAAGTGAAACACCAAGATGTGTCCAGTCAAGTCACAGACCTGAAGAAATTTTAATCAATTTTTGTTTTAGTTATCCTAGATTTTGCAGGTGGTTTGTTGTGCAGCAGTGGACAACTGAGAGTTAATGACACAGAAGTCATCAGTCCTGGAGTCCCTCAGATTCATGACATCAAGCCCAGGTGCACTCCTCACCTCTGCAGCAAACCCCTCCTCAAGCCTCACTGGCTGTGTGCACTGCTCACCTTGACAGATTCAGCTCTCCTATTCTTCCTATTAGCAGAACCTGTCAGGCTGGAAACCGATGGCTGGCTGTGTGGAATTTTCAATTGAAATTCTAGAAAGCTTCATCATTCCTTAGCATAGAAAAAGAATGCTCTATTTTTCCATATGAATATTTCCCTTAGGTAACAGGGGTCACAAAGGTCCTAAAGCCCAAGAGCAAGTTAGACATAATGTTGACCTTTTCAGAAAGCACAGAGCTAAATTTAATCCTCAACATAGTGACAATTTTAGCCTGCAGGGACAGTATATTTGTTTCCCTCTTCTATAAGCATATATATATATATATATATATATATATATATATATGTATGTATTTTAAACTTTAACAGTCTTACTGTATACATATCTTAATTTTAAGTCGTCTGTAAATCTTCTTGGAATGGGTGAGTTCTAAATTAGAAACAAATAATAAATCCTTTTCCCAGGGCCTGTTGGTCAAATGTTCTCTAAAATATGTAAGAAATGTTTCATTCTTACCCTTTACCCTAACATTCTCTCAGACCATAGGATTTGTGTCAATAGCAGAACGTGAGAACATTTAAAGTAGACCAGACATTTCTAAATTTTTAATTTTAATAGTTGTGTATTAATTTTAATGTTAGAAAAGATAAAAGTAATACATATATTACCACACAGGGCAAGGTTGATTGAAATAAAAATGTTAAATTAATAATACTTTGTAGTAATGGATAAACCACAAAAGCAACAGATAAATGATGGGGAAATACTGATTTGGAATTTCTATAAAGTCTTCAGAGTCCTGGGTTCCCTTTTCTTTCCAATGATTTGTTGTTGGGTAGTTGCACCTTTCTGGCTTATTGATTTTCTGTCTTCACTTTGAATCAGCAAGCTATTACTTGCCACAGTTGGAACAAATAAAACCAATGTTTTTCTATGTTTCATTTCATAAGCAAGTTTAATTCACAAAATTTTCTATTATAATAAATATTCATCAAGGCCAGTTCAGCAACGTCTCAATGAACTAAACCTGTTTTGTGAAGATGCTCCAGTTGTTAAAGTTTCCCAGATTTGGATTTCTAGATCGTGCTTAGCTTGAAAGAGTTCTATACCTGAGACAGAGGCACTGCTCTTCTTTCCCTTTGCTGTCCTGCTCCAGCCTCCTCCTCACTTTCTGTAGGTGACCCTGTGAGCATAAGCTCTAATCCTTTGCTTGTGCTGCTATTTAGTGATCATCACTGTTTTCTTTATCGCTACATCTTCATCTACCCATGACACTTCCATCTTCCACATTTTATGTTAGAGTTGGAAACAGTATATTAACACTAACTGTAAGGTTACAATTTGTGTGATGTGATTCCTATAAATAAATTGCAATTGAAGGTGGTTCTGGAGACATTTTAAAAAATAGCTTAAAGTGCCCTTTTATCAATGGGGAGACGAACTGTTTCCATTTCTGATCTTTAAATACCGCATAAATGTGCCTCTTTAATCTTAACATCAAATAAACTATCACCTGTATGCCAAGAGCCATGGGCACATGTCCTAGTATTAGACGCCTCACAGACTTCTTCATTTAAGGCCTTTGAATTTACCGCCTGTTCTGGAGATACTGTCCTCATCAATTCCCATTTATTAGTAGGTTCTTAAAAGGAGGCACTTTCTGACACGCAATAAAAAGCAAACCTAATGAGCAAATGGCAGTGAACTTGAGGGGCACTTTAAGTGAAGGTCCATCAGTATTCATAACTCTGACATACTATGAAAGACACTTTAGTACAACAAAAATGGGTCAGAAAAGATATTGAGTTAACCTAAGGGGGAATTTTCTGGTAAAACACATAAGAGCACCCATTTTAACTTATCTGAGCTATTAATATGTTTTTCCCTTTGTGATAACTCATTTACCAAGTGTCAGATGAATGGTATTGGAGGCAGCACTGATATTAACTCCCAAATGAGGTGCTGTAACAATGAAATGTACATAAGTATTCCACCCTAGCACCTTGTCTATAATTAATGCCCTTGGCCTTGCTTAGGCAGCTGATGCCACTCAAAAATTAGAAAAATTATCACTGGAAATTATTCTCATTCTGTTATAAATGGCACATTATACTCTCTTATTTTTCACACAAGTCAGTTTTCACGTGATGTAGACAAAAGTTCAAAGGTGTCTTTGGATTCATAAGGGAATTTAATCTCAGTATTACAAAACAATATATATGATGTTAAAGTAAAAGATTGTTTATTCTACATTTTTTCCTCAAACAGGTTTCTTAAATGCAAATAAAAACAAAATACAAAACCCAAATAACTAAATCAAAATAAAATCTCTGCATCTCACATCGTGGAGGGAAAATGAATAATCACTCTTATATTTAATTAATGTAATGATAAGCATGATCAGGAAATGTAAGCTTTCCATAACACATTTTACATAAAATAGTGAGAAAATTTTCTCTTTTACATTCTTTTTAAATTTAATTAATGGAATTCTGATTAACTTCCTTTTTGCTCTTGATTTATAACATCTCTCTTTTATGTGATTCTTTAAAACCATACATATAGAAATACTGCAGATAATGAAAGTTAATATTCATAGAGAATGGAATAAAGTGTTTGGAAGCAACATGAATAAAAAAAGCTAATAAGTACATACTGTGAGTTTTATTGCCACTGCCTCAGATTCAATTATTAATGGTATTCTGTAAGATTTCCACAGGTGGTAATATGGATTATAAAAGTACAGCATGTTTCTAGAAATGTTATCTCTTTTCATCTCTATGTCATTTAAATGAAAATACAGCTAGTGAAGTAATTAATTACAAATGAGTTTTCTCAAGTAAAATATATAGAGAAAAAAATCAAAAGGGGGGTGGTAGAAGCAAATGATTCTACAGCAATGCCAGGACTCAAGACCACCTTATACTATTTTTAATAATGAAACACAAATACTGTAACTCACCCTGCTTTATATTTTTGCATTCACTATAAAATTTTGTATGAAATTCATGAGGCTACTTTATCCAGAAGACTGAAAAAATAGACAAAAGAATTTCATTGGACAATTTTAGGTCATAATGAGACAATTCGTTCACTTTGTAGCCAGCTTTGGTAGTGAAGACATGTTTTAAGTGATCATGAATATTTGGCTTTCATCTGTAAGTGGTACTATTAAATGTTCCCAGTAAAAACATGCAAAGCTCTCATAGGACAAAGAAAACATTTAGCCATTGCTTCTAATATTCTTTGTGATATTACCTCCTTCATCTATTTATCTGTATACTCAATCTGTTAACATTCAAGAATATTTATTGAGCACCTAATGTGAGTCTGGTCTTCTGCTAGGGCCCTGGGAATCCGATGATTAAGATGTAGCTCTTCCCTTTGCACATTTTGTATTCATTAGAGGAAGCTGAATGGTAAGAAGATGGTCTCAGTACAATGCAGTAAATATAGCGTTAGCACTTGCCCTGGGTGTTTAGCTAGTGTGTGCGGACATATTTTACTCATGCACATTGAGTTTGGACTCATATAACGAAATATCATAGAGTGCATGCCTGGAACAAACATGTATTTCTCACAGTTCTGATAGCTGGAAATCTTCAGGATGCAGACACAGAATGGTTCTTGGGGAAGCCCTCCCTCCTGGTTCATAGGTGACCGCCTTCTCTGTACCGACACAGCACAGGAGGAGCTCTGTTCTCTTTTTCTCCATGTAAAAGCAAAAATCCCATCATTGAGGCTCAACTCTTAGCAGTTCTCTAAACCTAATTACCTCCTAAAGGTCCCATTTCTGAATATCATCACTTTAGAGGTTAGGGATTTAACACATGAATTTTGAGGAAGTATATTCAGTCCATTGCAGGATATGTGGGAGTGGGGCTGTAGGATAAGCGGGGAGTAAGCAATGAAGGATTTAGCGATAAAATGAACAGAGTTTTCAAGTATGATCACAAATGTTATAATTTATAATGTTTAATGGACATTCCAAAGAGAAATTCCAAAGAATTTATAATGTTTAATGGACATACCACCCAACAGAAGAAGACCATGAATGAGTACTTAGGAACACTGGGACAAAATAAATTATCCTAAATAAACCTCCATACTTAAAGAAGGAATTTTGGCCCAAAGCAGCCTCTATCCACAGTGAACTGTACCCTAGCTTAATGTGTAAAACAATTGTAAGGTAACCTAAAAGAATACCCTTGTATTGGAACCAAGCAACTGAGTCTCAGCTGAGTATAGCAGCTGAGCCCCCAGCCAATAAGAAAATATGACTATATAATAAGGCAAATGACAATGGAAGCCAATCAGGCTATTTGTATATGTCACTTCCTTGGTCTACAAATGTAGCTTGTACATGTGGTAAGCATTCTATACCATCTTTGGTCTGGAATGTTGCCTCACACCTTTTTCTTGCTTAAGTAAACTGTAATTCAGCTGGTCTCAGTATTCCTTTCTTAACAGACAGTAGAATAAAAAGCATAGCAGGTATTAAAGACAAAGAAGAAACAAGTCTTGAGTGTATTTTAATTTTTATTTTAAAAGAAAACCTACTGAGGGTCCACTTAGCAGTCCCTTAATTGGCAATTTATAGAACTAGAATTTAAGGTCACGGATATTATAATGAATTTAGTTATGAATGTTTATCAGAAACAGAAGTAGGTGGCCACACACTGCAATATAAAATATCTAGTTGAAATTTTATGTGAGAAATATAGATTTCATTTTCGTATTTGTTTATTTATATACCAGGCATATAAATTGTTCTAGAGGTTATGGCAGTAGACATAGGGAAAAAGCTCAAAATTCCTGTGCTTGTCGAGTTTCTATTTTCATAGGGAGAAGGTATGATAGGGCGGGAGAAAACACATAAACGTATTAAAATATATGATAAGTAAATGGTTGTCAATGTTAATCTGAAAATATGTTTTTCCAAAGACAAATAGGGCAGACAGGAGTATTCCTTTACACTGACAAGGGATGAGCTAAGAATTAGGGAAAGGTTGGTGCCTTAGAGGAGAAGGAGGATGTGCTGGACCAAAAAGTTCCTGCGGGATTTTAGAGCTGCTTCGGTTCTTCACCTGTACCTGTGTATTTGCCAAGAATTTGTTACACAAACAAATCCTTCAGTACTCTGGTGGAGGCAACCAATTTTCAGGGTACTGCATTCTATGCAATCACCAATCAATGTGAAAAAGGGTGTGTGTGTGTATGCATATCAATGTAGGTATAGGTGCACATATGTCTACATGTACACACATAATTTACATGCAAAAGGGCATATATTACAATGTTTGTATATATATAATTTTAAAATGAATGTTTTCTTTTACAACTATTACTCCTTAATGATAAGTATTAAAAAATTTACATTAGTTACTTCTACTAGAAAAAGGATTTGTTAAACATATCCTTAAAAGAATATTTGGCTGAGTCTAGGATCACTAAAATGCTATGATTCTCAAATGCAAGATAAACCAAATTGTTTATAATCCAGGTTAAATATCTAGAAAAGTAAAATATGAACAAATAACACTAGCACTTCCATGATGGAAGTCTTCATAGACAGCAAATACGCCTCCGATTTTATTGTTGTAAATTCAGAATTTCATGATACGAAATAGATTACATTTCCTTTCTCACATAGAATAAGCAATAGAATAAACTGAGTTTGCTTTATTTAGTGAAAATAATTGAAATATAGAATTTGATGTGTCTCATCTTTTTCCCACATGTGCAGAAAGTCAATCACAAGAGGTTGGTGTAAGGCATAACACAGGTAATTTGAGTTCTGTTTCTGGATATTTTATCTTTTTCAAACACAATTTGTTTATCAAATCAAAGAGGAACAACAGCATAAAATATAAATAAAAACGAAAAAATTTTGAACATCTTAGATGAAAGCCTACCTTCCTTTGGATCATTCTTGTGCTGGCTCAAAATGCTGGCATAAATTGAAAATAAAACAAACAACAGAATTGTCGAAATAACCTCATTCCAGGGTAGCGCTCCCACTTCTCTTGCACTCCTCCACGGAGAAGCCACAGTGCTTCACTGAATAGCCCTTAAATCTTTATTGTATTTTGCCTCTGGGGCTTGCTCATCACTGCAGGTCTAAAAGTGTCTGTTATGGTCAGAAATAACTTTAAAAAAATATTGCACCACTGAGCCAATGAGTAGTTCAAGTGGCTCCGAAAGTGTAAACTTGTAAAATGCAAGGTAGAGTAAGCACTTCAGCATTTGGAATAAACTGACTACTTCACTATGTCATTTTCAGCACTCTTGTTTTATGAAGACCAGAAATACCGAGTTGAAGGAAGAGTATCTATAAAGCCCCTGAAGGTACTTGAGAATTTTCTTCTCTTCCTGCACACAAAGATGAATAACCATCTGGACATCATAGCTGAAAGCTGTTCTTAAAACCTGCCGCTGCTCCCTTTGCAGGGCACTTTCTCCAAGCCTGGGTGGAGAAAAATATTTTGAACCTAGAATTAGCAACCTGTGTTTTAAAACCTAATTAAATGCATGGCTATTTCTGAAACAATTAGGACAATTCATTGAGTTTTGCTTCTCAGATTTTACTTGATTATAGTAAAAAGATTAGTCATGATTGTTTATTTTCTTGTTACTGATACTATTGTTTATTGTTCTGTCTTTAGGGTAGTATACAAATGATGTAAGTTTTTCATTAACAATGAAGTTACAGAGACTGGGAGTAGGTGGCATTGTCTCAGGTGAAATTCTTATTTAAACAGTTTGCACAAATTTACCCACAGCAGTACACAATTTCAAGTTGGTTGATTGTGTTACTTGGAAGTGTAATCAACCCAAATAAGAAAAAATCAATATGATGAAGAGTGCTAAGCACAATAGAAGGTTCAATAACACCCAATTGCTAGGTGATATTGAAAGTAACTTCACAAACATGAGATAAGACAGTGCCTGAACAAGAGGCCTAAGCCATTAAAATTAATTATGAGAAGTTTTGATCTCTGTCTTTTTATAATTCACATATATTTAATGTGGCCTTGGCTTGGATAATATCAGTGTCTACTTATGTTTGGACAAGACTAAGTATTTTATGTACATATAATGCAGAAACATACATGTTTTATACATACATACATTTACATGTGTGCATGCCTACAGAGACAGCAAGAGGAGCACAGGACTTAGGCAGCAGTACTTCAAACATCTGTCCCTTAGCCCAAAAGTGTCAGAGCATATTAGAGAAAACATATTATTTGTCACAAGAAAAAGTCTCTGGTAAACCTAGGCACACATGTCATTTCCAAATATACATTCTTAAAATGAAACTGCCACCTATTCGGTATTTTTGCAGGAGGACAGATATGCACAACACTGGGAGAGTGCAGATAGGTTGGCAAGTACCTACGTTATTATACAATTAAGAAATCGTGAAGTCTATATCTCCCAAGTTTAATGACAAGGTCATGACACTCTGTTTACATTATCAGGTCCCAAAGTAGAGCTAAAATTATGTTAGGCTGAATTAATCTAGCCCTAGAACATCCCATATTCTCTCTCTTTTAAAACCTAGACTCTGGTCTTTATGCAATCAAATTTCCATGGAGCTTTTTAATTGCATCTTTTGGGACTCATATTTTTGATTCTTTGTAATTATATGTATTTAAGGACTTAAAGATGGAATTTAAGGACGTTCAGATCCATATAATTGTAAAAAATTTCAACAGTTTTCCTGTGTTTTCTCCAACATCAGCATCATAAAGTTTCTTCAACTATTATTTATTCAGAGTACACTACATGTCAGATACTGTTAGGGAATTTCAGGAACATTGTTTCTTTTAACTTCTAATATTCTACAAAATAAATATTATCACCCCTCTCATTAATGAGAAAGGTCAATTTAAATTAAATACAAAAGTAATTTACATGTTTTGTTCCCAATCATCATTTTGTAAAAACAGGATTCAAAGCCGGATGTGTCTATTTCTGAAGCATATAATTTTTTTAAAATAATTTTTTTATTTTTTAATATGTATTCAGAGACAATTTCGAGGGTAAAGTTTTAAAAAGTGTATAGATGTTTTGAATATCCTTTCTACAATTTCTCCTAATGTTGTCAGGTTATAAAATACGGAACATTTATTGAAACCAGAAAGAAAAAAGATTCCTACAATGGTATTTATTAATCTATAGACCTTGTTTGAATTTTTTCCATATCCTCATAGTTCTTTCTCTGGTTCATGGTATAATCTAGATAGAAGCCTACACTGAATTTAGTATCATGTCTCCTTTTTTCCTGCAGTATCTGACAACTCCATGCCTTGAAACTTAAAGAGTACTATTAGTTATTTGTTGTGAAAAAGTCCTTAAAATTTCATTTTCTTTACTAAGTATGACTTTTAATATAGGTTGCCTGATGTTTTCTCATGATTAGACTGAGTTTATGCAATTTGGACAAGAGCATCTTGGCAGAGATATACCCTTCTCAATGCATCATATCAAGGGGTATGTAATATTGATATCATTTCTACATTATCTTTATTTTTTAACTGTTTGATAATTTTTTTTTTTTTTGGTACTGGGGATCCAACTCGGGACCTTCCGCTTGCAAGGCAGGCACAGGAACCACTGAGCTAAATCCCCGACCCCACTGTTTGATAATATTAACAAACTATAATCTAGGACCACAGATCTGAGAAAGACCAAACAGTTCAAATACGTCATATTATGTTATTTAATAGAAATCACATTGGTTTCTAACTAGCTGTGTTAATTTGGAATATGCTTTAAATCCTTAATCCAAATAGCACTGATTGCATGTACATGAATGCACACACTTACACATCAAAATGCTAGGAAGTTTAATAATCATCTTTCTGGGAAAGAAAAAACCCTGATCTGTAGTGCTTGCTGGTCTTGGTGTAAGTACTTCCACTGTGGCCTATTTCAAGCTAGCAGTATTGTTTTTGACCTCAGAGCTAGAGATGCTCTCAGGAAGAGGGCCTGATATCCCACTGAAATAAGTATTTATATACTGCATTTTCTTAAGTCTAAACTAGTGGTAATAGAATCATGGAACACATATGTGTAAACAAGATGAAATTTTTAGATACTGAAGAGTAGAGTTACCTTAAAGGCAAATATACTAATTCCTAGCCTGTCTTCATTAAGAATGAGAGTGAAATTTGAAAAAAGTATTATTCGCTTCAAATTGTAACTGTTGAAGTTATTTGATTTAAAGTCTTGAATGTATAATTGTATGCTGCCCAATTGCTAGTTGTTACTGAATATAACTTTAAAAACAGGATGCAACAAAGCTTGAACAGATGCAAAACCCAACCTCTGTCTTACTATGAGTGATTTTAATGGCACATTTCCTTAACTGCTTATTCACATGACATTAGATTGGAAGCCAATTTAAAAGTATATCCTTGTCTTCCTGTGTTCATTTTATAAATGAGGTCAAAGCCAATCTCTGTAGTAGCTTTCAGTAGGGACTCATGAATGCTAATTGTAGTGGAAAACTTTATTTTTGAACATATTTTATGTGTGTCTTCAGCTTATGTTTTGCACAATTTAAATCATATCCTACTCTGTAAGGGAAAATACATATTTCTTTACTGGAGATTAAGTGTTGACAAGTGATATTATCATCTTGCATTCTTCCTATAGACATTAATAACTATATAAAGAAATGAATTCTACATGAGTATTTTTCTCAATACTGCCATTATCTTGATGTGGATTTAAAAGTTAAATTTTATGCCTACTGGTGGCTAGAATGGTCCCTGAAAGATGTTTACATCTTCATCCCCAGATGTATCTAACAAAAGGGACTTTGTGGATGCAGTCAAATTAAAGATCTTGAGGAAAGAGGATTATCTTGGATTATGCATGGCCCATTAGTATTTCAAGGGCCCTTATAAGTGAGAGGCAGAAAGGTTAGAGTCAGAAAAAGAGATAGGCCAGTGGAAGCAGAGGGTGAAGTGACATGGCCATGAACCTAAGAACGCAAGAGACTCTAGAAGTTAGACAATGCATCCAGAGGACCACAGCTCCTCTGACCCTCTGATTTTAAACCAGTAAAACGCACTAAATTTCACTAAATTTTCCACTGCCTAAATTTCAAAATAAAAAATTTGTACTGTTTTAACGTACTAAGTATGGTGATTAGGCACAGCATCAATAGGAAACTAATATACACAAAACCACATTTTCATTATGGTTAATTCGATTATCTAATGATTAATTTTAACTTTCACCTTCTTCATCTTTCTCAGCTTCTGACTTAACTAAAACCATTCAGAAAAACAAACAAACAATACATTTATTGCCTTTGTGTTAAAAGTATAACTGAGGATTCTGGCATGTATCTACAATAAAATATTTCATCTGAAAGGATAGTAAAGTATTTTCAAAATTTTTTCAGTGATCACGTTAGCAAAGAGGAAGCTCTTACTTAGAAAAATTAGAGTAATTTTACATAATAAAAATTTTCATGCCAAAATGTGCAAGCATTTAAAACTGTTTCTGCTCTGAAAAAAATCTTACTACTTTGTGGCTTATTTGTATTGATATAGTCAGAAAGTAATGCCAAACAAAAGGGAAGGTACTTTGGTATGCTATTCCAATTGGAAATCTCACACCTGACACTATCAGTGACAATCATGGTAAAATTTATCATGGTAAAAATTAATGGAAAAAATGATAACCCCAAAGTACTATAAAATTTTGAAGTATTCTCAATTAAAGTTTAAATTCTTTCATGATATTGAGTGTATTTTTTGAATTCTTGGAAAATTGGAAACCAGAATGTAAAATGAATCAGAATGCTTCTTCCTCTTTTTACACCAGATGAAATAGAGAATGATGGAATATATTAATTTTTTCTCTTTAAAAGATTAAAACCTGGGCCGAGGATTTAGCTCAGTGGTTCCTCTGCCTGCCCCGCAAGCGCAAGATCCCAAGTTCGATCCCCAGAACAACAACAACAAAAAAGATTAAAGCTTAATTTTCACTTTACCTAGTGCACATCTAATGTGATATTTAGGTAAACATGGTGGAATAGGAAGGATCACAAGTAAGGTATTACACCTAGATTCAAGTCCCAGATCAGTAAATGATTGTGGAAAGCCATTAAATATTCCCTGTTTCATTCCATTTCTAACATTATTTGCCTGAGCTATCTTGCAGGAAATAAGTGAAATATAATGCATTTAAAAAATACATGGGAGATTATAAAAGTACTATTCTAATGAAAGTTAAAATGAAGGATTCTGAAATATCCCATAAAATGAAAGTATCTGGAAGTAAAATGTTTCCCTTTATTTTTCCTTTTCCCATTTAGAATTATACATCTGTGTGTATTTGTTGAGGGGTGGTTTTGTATGCTTATCCCCAACTGCTCATCAGTACCTAACAAAACTCAGAAAATAGAGTGATTCCACAAGTATACATGTTGAATTTTAGAGAAATTACTTCAGCCCATTTGTTCAAAATTAAGGAGTAATAGGGATTTACTTATTTCACAGTTGACATCTAAAAATAAAAAAAAAATAAGGAAAATTGTTGTAAGCCTCTAAAGAGTTTGTTATTCTAAGAGTTAAGGTTAAGGTTGATCTTTTTAATACTGCAACAAGCTCACACATCATTAATCACTTAGAAGTGGCCCCAGGCCATGGTAAATGGATGGCCTAATAAATCAGACTTGATGTTTGCTATTTCCAAATTATTGTCAATAACTAGAGTGAGTAGGTGACAATTCAATAACTGATGCTTATAAACTAGACTTTTTGCTTTTTAAATTTTAATCAAGAACATAAGCAGTGGGAAGGTGAACCAGCATAATGCATACAATTATGACACATGCATGAAGACAGTAACAATCACAGTAAAAGATGTATTCATTAGATCATCTCACAATTAGCAATATGTATGAGTCACTCTATAGTAGAAAATATTGCTTCCAATTTGTTTAACTGTATGTGTGTAATAGAAATATTTCTCTTTTTCATGCTTATAGGTGAGAAAATACTGGGGTCTGTGGGGGTCATGAAGAAGATGGAGGGGATTGAGAAAAATGGATTTCAGTAGGAGGAATGTACATGTGGAAATAAAAAAGAAAGTGAAGTACAGGAAAAAATTATGCATGGAAAATAGAAGGGAACAGGCAAGAGGGAAAGAAAATGAGCCTAAAGTCCGTGCCATCTAGTTTGGTAATGAAAGGGAATAGGTGCTTTGAAGCCAAGCAGTAAAATCAAAATATGGAAAGAAAGAAAATTATGACTTCTTATGACATAAAATCCAGGAGACTTGAATAGGCTTGGGTGAGTATGGGATGAGAAAAAAGGAGACAAAAATCACACAACAAGGAGATTGAGAATACACCAACTGTTTTGATATTCTTAAACTTTTATAGGACACAGAGGTAAAATGGAACTTGTGCAGTTACTAAAAACAAAATTTCAGATTTCATCTTGGTATGATTGGTATGGCTAAGTGAGGGAAGCACTGCTTGTGAAGTAAAAAAATTGACATTTATGTCTCAGTCCAATGATGTAATAGCTAACTATTCTACAATACAAGTTGTTGAAAGCCTGAGATTTTATTAGTTTCATTATCTGTAAAAATAAGGATAATAATAGTGCTTTCTGCAGGATTGGTGTGAGAATTTTTTTTAAAATTCATGTAAAGTCTTAGTATTCATGTTGACAGTAATGTTAATTATACTACTATTAGTTAAAAGTTTCAAGAAAATCTTTGCATATCTGTTCATAGCTACCCAATCTGTAAAATGGGAGCAAAGTTAAAATATTTATGATCTGAAAGGAGGCTTAAATTAATTCATTTATGCAAAGTGACTGGCACACAATAGTTTCATAGTAGTAACTACTTTTGTTTAAAATGCACAGGCTTCAAAAATAATACAAGTTCTAATTTGTTCAGATAACAAAATGTATTTAGAGTATCTGATTTAGTTTTTACTTTATGGACCTGATACATTTTACATCAAGGGAAAGGAATTTCACATAGATTGACAGTGATAATTGTACTCCCCTGAGCAAGAGAACAGAGGCTAAATAGCTTCTGAAAATTATTGGATGACCAAATTCTGTATGTCTGTCAAAATAGTTTGAAATCTGCCTCGACTTTTCCAAATTTCATCCCTCCTTTCTTAGCCATTATTATACCTTCTTCATTATCATATCTGTATACCTACAAATATGTGCCTATATATAACTACATATATAGTAATTTATATATCTCCACTAGGAAATAGTTTTTGTTATTCCAAGATTTGTTCTTTGAAAGAGAAGAAAGAAGAGATGAATGAGAATAAGCAAAGTTCTTTTAAAAGTGCTGCCTGGTTTCCACAAGCCCTGGTTTCTTCATGTCACCAACATTCTTTCTTATGCTACACAGCTTCTAGTACCATGTGAGGTGCACAGTAACCATGGAGCAACCAGTTATTCATCTGCGTGCCTAGAAGCATAAGACTAAGTTTTCCTCACAATATTTTCCATTTAACTGTAATCAAAGACCCGTATCAACCATGTTTCTGTAAACAGAGATTTATAGTAGGTGTTTTACTGGAAGCTGTATTATTATAGTTGGTTTCTAAAATAAATACACATGCACATTTAAAATGGTTATAATTAGAGCACAATATGACCCAGTCTTCTTTAATGGGGATCCATATTGCTGTCATTATAAATGTCACTTTTCAGCACCATGTCTCTTACCATACAGAACTCATTTTGAAATGCCAGTTTTCATGAAAAACTTTATCCATTTGTTCAAATGGTATTTGGACAAGACAAGAAGATTTTCTCTTTGGGTTCATTTTCAGGTTGTTAGCCCAACCTAAAATAGAGCCTCTTGAAAAGTCTGCCTGAATGTTTAGTTAGAATAGAGAAGGGACAGCTGAGCGTTGAGGGGTAGTGTTACATTGAGTGAAGACACGACTGTAAATAACTCTGTAGCTTAGAAATGAATGATGCTTTTGACAGAGATGATTATGTTGTATTGACAACATTGATGTCAAATGCAGAGTGAAAATATGAGGTTGATTATCAGCAGTTTCCACCAGCGATCACTTGAAATAGCTCCAGTGAGATAAAGGAGCATACGCCTCCCACTCTCCACTCACACTCTTTCCTTCCCTCAGTGCTGGGTTAGTCCAGCTTCACTCGGGGGAAAAGGAGCTAGTGTTCCACTTCATCGGAGGAAGATCAAATACCCTTAGCTGCTTCTTTTTAAGTTAATCGATTCCAGAACATCCTCAGTCACCTCATGTCATCACAAAGGAAGGCAGAATACCCAAGAAGTCCAGCCCTGAGCTTCTATGGAAGAAATTACAATTTCAAGCTAGATTTGATATATATGAAATAAGGTCTTGTAAAAAAACCTCATATGGGGCTCTTGCCAGTCTTAGAAATCATTGTTCACATAACCGCTAAGTACTGGCTTACATTTCTAGAGTGGAGAATATTTTGCATGATAAGTTTTCCAGTTTGGAAAAAAATGTTCTATGTTGGAGGATTTTGATAAGTAAACAATTTCTTCCATATCTCTCTCTCCACTCTAGTCATTTTTTGTGTATTCTTGAGGCTCTTGGAGAAATATTTTTAGTGTACAGAAATATGTACTTTTTAATATGCCTCTTTAAACATGCTTGCATTTTTTAATATTTGTATTTAAACTTGTAAAATAATTTAAATTTTATTGAAACCAGGATACAATGCAGAAATTGGCAGGCCATATTCATATTCTGGAGTTACATAATATTCACTAAGATCTGTGAGTCACTAAACCTGGAGTTAGTCAGAAGATTTGTGGAGGAATTTCTGAGGGCACAAGATGTCTGTATAGAAACTATTCAGCTTTTTATTCCCAAGAGCAATTCTGGGATATTTATTGGCATAAAGCAATATTGCATCTACCATTGTGTTGATCTTGCCACTGCACCCTGGCTTGCGGCCATGTGGCAGAGGTGGGTTCCTCTCTGCAAGGTAAATTTCTTCTGATAGGACTTTTGGTTTGATGTGGGTTCCTCTGCAAGGCAAATTTCTTCTGATGGGACTTTTTGCTTTGTGGTTGGGAGGTATGTAAGTCCTTTTATTGTTCTGAAAAATAAATGGCATGTACTTCTTGGAAAACAATATATGATCTTCATACAGTAAAGTAACAACCCAGTCCATGATTTTGGAACCTCTTACAACATGTACCCCTCTGTAGTCTTGAATGCTTAAAACTAAGACATTTTTGAGTTCATTTGCAGAATCAGTCATGTAAAGATACTTCAAAAGTGAGAAAAAAATCCATCAAAGAGAAGAAAACTAAGAACACATTTTTAATAAGGAAAATAATTTGTTAACTATGTGGCAACAATTTGATACTTCATTTTATTAAATGAGAATGCCTTGAAATATAATTTATTAATTCACCTTTCCAACTGGTTTCTGTAAAAACTAAATGTGTATTTGTTTTTAACACATCTTCATATCTTCCTGATAGAGAGTGATAGTTCTCAGTATAAAATGTTATTTAAAAGCCAATTTCTTGTAGGCTTAAAGTATTTATCTTCATTTCTAAATTAATACATGTTTGCTAGATTTTGTACTGGTCATTAGAAAAATAAATATTTTTGGTATAGATTTATCTAATTATGGAGAAACATGAAGATCATTTCTGTTTTTTCCATTGTTTATTGGTAAATTTTAGGTATACAATACACTTGCATTCATCATTGGGAACTTGTACCTGTACGTGATTTATCTTGGTTCTTATTTTTTCCCCCTTCCCCTTCCCTCCCTTCAACCCCTTCCCTATTTACAAAGAGTTTGTTTCCATGTTTTTGCTTTTCTCATATTTTTTATTTTCCCTTGTTTCCTTTCCCCTACACCCCCACTTCTCCTACTTCTTTAGATCCTTTCTTTCTATTACACAATATCACTTATAGATTGTGATCCTTATTTACACTTCTAGTTTTTCACACCTAGAAACTATTCGATATTTACAAGTGTGTCCCATGTATTTCACTTAAGAATATGGCCTCAATGTGCATCCACTTAGCTATAAATGTCTCTAGTTTCTCATTCTTTATGGCTGAGTAGTACTCCATTTTATAAAAAAAAATAATAAACCACATCTTCTTTATCCAGTCTCCAGTTGATGGGCAATTGGGCTGTTTCCAAGTTTTAGCTATTACAAACTGTGCTGCTATGAACATGGATGCACATGTATCACTGTGGTATGATTCTTTTAATTCTTTTGGGAAGACACCCAGTAGAGGAATAGCTGGGTCAAATGGAACTTCTAATCCCGGTTTTTTGAGGTATCTGCATATTGATTTCCACAGTGGTTGCACCAGTCTGCTCTCCCACCAGCAGTGGAGCAGGGTTCCTTTGTCCCCACAGCCCTGTCAGCATTTGTTATTGGTTGATTTCTTGATAGCAGCCATTCTTTCTAGGGTGAGGTGGAATCTCCGTGTTGTTTTCATTTGGATAACTCGAATGACCGGCGATATTGAACATTTTTTCATATGTTTATTTGCTGCTTTTACTTCTTTGTCTGAGAAATGTTGCTCATTTCAGATGCCCATTTTTGAATTGGGTCTTTATATTTGGAGAGTCTGACTTTTTTTAGTTCTTTATATATTCTAGATAGTAGACCTTTATCCGAGGAACTGCTGGTAAAAATTTTTTCACACATTGTAGGTTGTCTCTTAGCTCTGTTGGTGGTTTCTCTTGCAGTACAGAAGGTTGTTTTTTTTTCATTTTTTAACTATGAATCCTTTTATTGGTACATTTTAGGTATACAATATAATGACATTCATCATTGGAAATTTGCATCTTTACATAATCTCTTGCTTCTTATTTTTCCCCCTTCCCCTGACCTCCCTTCAACCCCTCCATCCCTCCCTATTTACAGAGATTTGTTTAGTTTTTTGCATTTTCTCATATTAATTCCATTCCCTTCCTTCCTTTCCCCTACCCCTTACCCTTTGCCCCCTTTCTTCCTATTTCACATTATCTATTATACCTTTTAGTCCTTATTTACACTTTCAGTTTCTGACACTAGAGAAACTATTCGATATTTACACGTGTGTCCTATTTATTTCACTTAAATTATTGCCTCAATATGCATCCATTTAGCTATAAATGTCTCTAATTTCTCTTTTTTATGGCTGAGTAGTTCTCCATTTTATTAAAAAACCCACATTTTCTTTATCCAGTCTCCAGTTGATGGGCATTTGGGCTGTTTCCAAGTTTTAGCTATTACAAACTGTGCTGCTATGAACATGGATGCACATGTATCACTGTGGTATGATTCTTTAATTCTTTGGGGAAGATATCCAGCAGGGGAATAGCTGGGTCAAATGGGACTTCCAGTCCTAGTTCTTTGAGCTATCTCCATACTGATTTCCACAGTGGTTGCACCAGTCTATACTCGCACCAGCAGTGGAGCAGGGTTCCTCTTTCCTCACAGCCCCACCAGTATTTGTTATTGGTTGATTTCATGATAGCAGCCATTCTTTCTGGGGTGAGGTGGAATCTCAGCATTGTTTTCATTTGTATCTCTTGAATGACCAGTGATGTTGAACATTTTTTCATATGTTTATTTGCCATTTCTACTTCTTTATGCACGAAATGTCTGTTCATTTCAGATGCCCATTTTTGTATTGGGTCTTTAAATTTGGGAGGTCTGATTTTTTTTACGTTCTTTATAGATTTGAGATAGTAGACCTTTGTCTGAGGGACCGCTGGTGAAAATTTTTTCCCACAGTGTGAGTTGTCTCTTCATACTGCTGCTGGTTTCTCTTGCTGTGGAGAAGCTTTTTAGTAAGAAGAGATCCCATTTGTTGATTGTTTGTGCTAGTTCATGGGCAATTGAGGTTTTGTTCATAAAATTTTTTCCTACACCAATGTCTTCAAGAGTTCTACCTAACCTCTGTTTCAACTGGTTCAGCGTTTTTGTTTTAATATTTAGATCTTTAATCCATTTTGATTTTAGTTTAGTGCATGGTGAGAGATATAGATCTAATTTTAATCTTTGGCAAGTTGAAACCCAATTTCTCCAGCACCATTTATTAAAGAGGCTGTCTTTCCTCCAGTGAGGTTTTTGACTTCTTTGTCAAAGGTGAGGTAGCTGAGTGTCTGGAGTTGTTTCGGCATCTTCTTCTTTTTTTTTTTTTGTACCAGGGATCGAACTCGGGTCCTTGCGCTTGCGCAGCAGGCGACGAAACCACTGAGCTAAATCCCTGGCCATTGGCATCTTCTAATCTGTTCCACTGGTCCTCAGGTCTGTTGCTGCCAGTACCATGCTGTTTTTATCACAGTAGCTTTGTAGCACAGTTTCAAGTTGAGGGTTGTAATACCCCCTGCCATGTCTCTGTTACCTAGAACTGCTTTTGCTATTCTGGGGCTCTTGCTCCAAATGAATATTTAGATTATTTTCTCAAGGTCCATGAAGTATGCTTCTGGCATTTCCATTAGGATTGCATTGAAACTCTGTAGTAGTTTTGGAAGTATGGCCATTTTTCACTATGTTGATCCTTCCTACCCAGGAGCAAGGGATGTCTTTCAATTTTCTGATATCATCTTCAACCTCTCTTTTCGAAGTGCTATAGTTTTCAGTGAAGCGGTCTTTGGTTTCTTTTGTTAGGTTGATTTGTAGGTATTTCAGTTTTTTAGATGCTATTGTGAAAGGAATTGATTGCCCCACTCCTCTCTCAGTGAGTCTGTTTATGTAGTGGAGAGCAATTGATTTTTCTGTGTTGACCTTGTATCCAGCTACTTGACTGAATTTGGTTATTAAGTCTAGAAGACTTTTGGTGGAGTTCTTGGGGTCTTCTACATAGAGTATCATGTCCTCTGTAAATACTGACAATTTGACTTCTTCATTTCCTATTTTTATTACTTTTATTCCTTTCTCTTGTCTAATTGCCATGGCTTATGTTTCAAAACTATATTGTATGGGAGTGGTGATAGTGGACATCCTTGTCTTGTTCCTGATTTTAGTGTGAAGGATTTCAGTTTTTGACCATTTAGTATGATATTGGCTGTTGGTTTTTCATAGATGGCTTTGACCAGATTGAGGTAGAGACCATGTATTCCAATTTTTTGTTGGGTTTTTATCATAAATGTGCATTGGATTTTGTCAAATGCTTTTTCTTCATCTATTGAGGTGATCATATGGTTTCTGTCCTTGGTTCTATTGATATAGTGTATTACATTGATTGATTTGCATATGTGGAACCATCCCTGCATCCCTGGGATGAATCCCACTTGGTCGGGGTGTATGATCTTCTTGATGATCTTCTGCATTCTATTTGCCAGTATCTTATTAAGGATTTTTGCATCTATGTTCATTAGTGAGATTGGCCTATAGTTCTCTTTTTCAGTTGAATCTTTCTCTATTTTGGGATCAAGGTGATGCTTGCTTCCAGGAATGAATTTGGAAGTATTGCTTCCCTTTCAGTTTCATTGAAGAGGTTAAGCAATAGTGGCAGTAGTTCCTCTCTAAATGTCTTGTAGATTTCAGCGGTGAAGCCATCAGGGCCTGGGCTTTTCTTAGTTGGTAAGGTTTTGTTTATGTTTTCAATTTCATTGGTTAATCTTTGGTTGTTTAGAACTTTTACGTCTTCTTCGTTCAACTTTGGTAATTCATATGTATCTAGAAATCTGTCCATTTCTTCTGTGTTGTCCATCTTATTGGCGTATAGGTTCTGGAAGTAGGTATTGATGATCCTCTGGATTTCTGTCCATTTCTTCTGAGTTTTCCATCTTATTGGTGTACAGGTTCTCGAAGTAGGTATTGATGATCTTCTGGATTTCTGCTTGGTCCATTGTAATTTCACCCTTTTCATTCCTAATTGCATGGATTTGGGCCTTTTCTTTCCTTTTCCTGATAAGATTGGCTAAGCGTTTGTCAATTTTGTTTATTCTTTTGAAGAACAAACTCTTGGCTTCATTGATTTTTTTTTTGTATCGTTCCTTTAGTCTCCACTGCATGGATTTCTGTCCTGATCTTTATAATTTCCTCCTTCCTATGGGCTTTGGGTTTGTCCTGCTCTTCCTTTTCTAGAAGCTTGAGGTTCAGCATCAAGCTGTTTAATTGGGGTCATTCTGTGTTCCTAATATGAGTATTCAGTGCTATGAATTTCCCCCGTAAGACTGCTTTCATTGTGTCCCATAGGTTCCAATATATTGTATTGTCATTGTCATTTAATTGAAGGAACTGTCTGATTTCTTTAATTTCCTCTGTGACCCTTGGTTATTCAGAAATGTATTGTTCAACTTCCTTGTGTTTATGAAATTTTTGCAGTTTTTTTGTGATTGATCTCCAATTTCATCACACTATGATCTGATAATATACGGGGGATACCTTCAATTCCTTTGTACTTACCTAAATATGTTCTATGAGTGAGTATGTGGTCTATTTTGGAGAATGACCCGTGTGCAGCTGAAAAGAATGTGTATTCTGATTTTGTTGGGGTTGTCCACTCTATAAACGTCTGTTAAGTTCATTTGTTCAAGAGTTTGACTGAGTTCTATTATTTTGTTGCTTGTTTTTTGTCTAGTTGACCTATTTATTTGTGACAATGGGGTAATGACACCCCCCACTACTATTGTATTAGTGATTATATGATTTTTAATGTCCATTAGTATTTGTTTTATGCAGTTAGGGGTACTAGTGTTTGGTGCATAGATATTTATGATTGTCATCTCTTCCTCTTGGATTGTTTCCTCTACAAGGATGTAGTGTTCTTCTTTGTCACTCTTAATCATTATGAGTTTAAAATCCACTTGGTCTGCAAAGAGGATAGCTACTCCTGCTTTTTTTCGGGTTCCTGTCACTTGGAGTATTGTTTTCCCCCCTTTAACTTTCAGTCTATGAGTTTCTTTTTGATTTAAGTTTGTTTCTTGTATGCAGCATATTGTTGGATCTTGCTTCTTTACCCTTCCTGCTAGTCTATTTCTTTTGACTGGTGAGTTGAGACCATTAACATTGATGGTTATAACTGATATGTATTGACTTATCATTGTCATGACTTTTTCTTTTTTTTGGATTCTCCCCCTTTGCTTTTAATTTCTTGTCATGCCTGGTGGATTCATTCTGCTGGGGTTCCTGGGGTTGTGATCCTCATTGTCTTTTCCTAGGATTTTGTCTAAAATTTTTTGTAGTGCTGATTTGGTATTCATGAAGTTCCTAAGGTGCTCTTTGTCATGAAAGTATCTTATTTCTCCATCAATTTAGAAAGATAGTTTTGCAGGTTACATCAATCTAGGTTGGAGGTTGTTTTCTTTTAGGGCTTGAAATGCATCACTCTAAGCTCTTCTTGCCTTGAGGGTTTGCATTGAGAAGTCCTCTGTGATTCTGATGGGCTTTCCTTTGTATGTGATTTGTTTCTTTTCTCTATCTGCTTGTACAGTTTTGTTCTTCTGTTGGGTTTCTTCAATCTTAAAAATTATATGCCTATGTGTATATATTTTTTTTATCAAGGCTAGTTGGAGTCCTATATGCCTCACTTATCTGTATGTCAATTTGTTTTCTCCTACTTGGGAAGTTTTCTGCCATCACTTCTTTGAACTGTTATTTTTATGTTATCTGCACTCTCTCCTCTTTTCTTCATGGACTCCAATCAGTCTTATGTTATTCTTCTTTGCATTGTATAGCAGCAGCTGGATTGATTTCTTGTGGTCCCTTACAATTTTAAAGAAATTTTTCTTTTCCTGGTCACTAAATACAATCTTCTATATCTTACATTGGCTCAATCTGCTACATAGACTTTCAATGGAGTTTTTAATCTCCTGGAAATCTGTTTGCATCTGTTTTATGGATTCCATTTCTTTCTTATGTTGGGATTCCATCATGTTCCTCAGCTCCTCTATTTTTTTTTTAATCTGTGTTTTCTCTAGATTTATTAATCATGTCTTGCACTAGGGGCACAATCTCTGCTGTTATGTGAGAAATTATTTCTGATTTCATTTTTTTCAGATCCTCTTTTGTTAGTAGTTCAGGGACTCCAGATGGTTGAGTATCAGAGTGTTCCATCTCATTTCCTTTTAGGGTTGCTATAGGTGATCTGGAAGTCTGGTTCTAAGACTTGTTTACATGTCTTCTCATTTCAATGGAGGGGGGGGCATGCTGCTGGTGGCCGTGTGGCTCACCTCCTCTGTGCTGGGAGCAGTGGTAGATTGGCCTGGAAGCCTTTTACTCTGCACTGGGAGCTGTGGCAGGTTGACCCAGAAGCCTCCTCTGTGCTGGGAGCTGTGCCACCTTGACCTGGAATCCTCCTCTGTGCTGGGAGCTATGGCATGCTGACCTGGAAGTCTCCTCTGCGCTGGGAGCAGTGGCACATAGTGCAGAAGCTTTTTAATAAGATGAGATCCCAGTTTTTGATTCTTTGTGCTAGTTCCCATGCTACTGAGGATTTGTTCATAAAGTCTTTTCCTATGCCAATGTTGAGGACCATTTCTTACAGTGGAATTCATAATTACAACCTCAGCTCCCTCTACTTTTCTCAGCAAGACTATACAACTAAAGTAGTTCATGTTCAAGGCCCTTCTGGCTCTAAAATTTCATCAGTCTCTGATCATTAAGCAGAGAATAATTCAATACAAGTCTTGTATGAATGGTTTTTTGTTCTAAGCTGAATTTTTCATTAAGAATTATATTCTTTTATTGAATTTATTGTTTTTGAAAAAGCCAGTAAAGTACCCTTACTTACCCAGGCATTTAAAAATATTGTTTCTGTGGAATTTGTCTCTTTTGCATTTATCTTAACAGACTGTTCATTTTCACAAAGTGCCAGAATATTTTAAGTGTCTCCTGCATTTTTATTTTCTGTCAATGTCTTCATTGCACTCTTGTAAGTCAAGCATGATGGGTAGTTTTGTATTTATTCAGATTTAGAAAATGAGTATATTGAAAGATTTTGACTGGCATTTTCCTCTCCTCTGTCTCCTTTTCTTTCAACAATATTAGAGTACATACAATGTGATCTAGCACTCTGCTAGTATAACATACCTTACTTAATGATGGGTTATGATTATAACTGGATGTCCCTCTCATGCTTATAGATGGGGGCTTCTAGAAAGTGATTGGAGCATGGGGGCTTAGAGCTGACTTGCTGTTTGGTGATGGGACACTAGCGGTGTGGTCTGGGAGGCTTTATTTCCTTAGCTTGCTCCTCCCTTCACTTGCTGCTTCCTAGATGCCCTGCCCTGAGCAATCGCCACACAATCCCTTCCATCATACTGTTCTGCCTGGTAGCTAGCTGACTATGGACTGAAACTTCTACAAACTGTGAGCCAATATGAACATTTTCTTCTTTAAGTTGTGGGTGTCGGGTACTGTGTTTCAATGACAAAAATGTGACTAAAACAGTGGATATAGCTTATTTGACCTCCATGGAACTTAGTATATAGTGGGAAAGATATGTATAAACAAATGAGTATGCAACTACAAAGAGAGGGGATACAAAAACATGGTGGTGGAAATGCCTGACATTTGGAACTGAGACATGTCTGTTTTGGAAGGTGGCCTCAAATGGACTTTTGAAAAAGGACAAGTAGTAGGCCAGGCAAAGGGTTCAAGGAGACTTTGTAACAGGAAATGGTTGGTGCTTTCAAGTTGGTTGGAGGGTAATAATATGAGACAAGGACAGATAGATATTACAATAAATTTGTATTTTAAGAATCGTGTGACCATGTAATTCATTGTTCAAATGGAAGCATTTAGGAATTAAAGTAGATATTAGTGAAAATTAAGCTGGAGTAATAGGTGTCAACATGGATGTGTCCCCAAATTGCAATACAAATTGTTACCTCCTTAAAGATTATATCAAGATGCTTAGATCTTTCAGGCAAAAGAATAATAAAATTGGACTTATATTTTTTGCAAGATTACTCTGGCTGTGCACAGAGTAGGTATGGAAGCAATCTCTTGGAATAGTCAACACAAGGAATGAAATTAAAAAGTGGACAAATTTGAAATACAATTACTTGTACAATTGATAACACTTGGTGGTGATGGATTGGATGTAGGCAGAAAGAAGAGGTGATTCTCAAAATGATTTCCATTTGTATAACTGAGTGGGTGATGTGCCACTTATTAAGATGTGGAACAATAAAGAAGCAGATTTGGAGTGGGATTAGGGTCAAGAGATGAATTCGAGATTCCCAAGAATAAGATGTCTGACTACTGTCTGATGGAAATACCATGTGCAAAGTTGTACCTAGAAAAGCTATCCACATGGTGGATAAAAACATAGGGTTTGTGAACATTTAGATGCCTTTTACACCACAAGAAAACCTGAGATTATTGAAAAGAGATAGTAAAATGATAAAGGAAGATGGACAAGTACTAAGTACTACAGAAATTAGCTGACAGGTAAAGAGGGAAGAAATAGGATAGTCTTTGGGGTCTGTATAGGAAAGCATTCTATGCACTTCTCAGGAGATAGGAATTCATCTCTTTATCCCTTTTGCTATCATGTTGACTTTCATAATAGACTTCTGTTGCTTTAATTCCTAGTCTATTTTACTCTCTCAAGTGCCTAACACCCATTCCCTTGAGTCACTTCTCGTATCAAGAACTTCCACACAAATCTTCATTTCAGGCTCTGATGTGGAGAGAACCAAAGAAACAGAAATACTATCAATAGAGTTTGTTAGTGCCAAACAGAAGAGCCTATGCCAAGAAGGGAAATGTATAAAGGGATTTTTAAAGCTGCTGAGAGGTTGAACAAAACAACCACTGATTTGATTACACAGAAATCATTGGTGACCCACAAAAAACTAAAATAGTTGGGATGTAATGGAGGCTGCCTTGGGTATTGATGGAGTTTGTGAGAAATGTGAGAAATTAAGGTATAAGGTAGTAAAGCAGGATGCAGAGACAAGGGAAAGTTTTGTTCTGCTTTGCATCTTTTTGAAACATGAGAGACGTTAGAACATAAAATAATGCTGATGGGAATCATCCACTAGAGAAAGCCGGGGGAAATAGGAAAGGTGACTTTTGAAAAGTTATCTAAAACACTAAAAAATAATTTTAAAATGAGGGTTACTTCTTCCAATAAGAAGAAAGAAAGAAACACATATGATCATAGACATAGATTTAAGTGAGAAGGCAATGTAACAACTAATATATAGTATCTCTGTTCTTTTACTATGAGATCAGGTCATCTGCTTCAAACAAAAGAGGACAGTTTGAGACACATGAACAAGGTAGTAACCAGTCACCACAGTGAGTGGGAGGCTACTTTAGATTTTCAGCATTAAGTTATCATTTGAGGTTAGTGACCATTAATTAACTGTGATCTCAACCTGCTCTGTTGGGAGATGTTGTCCAGAAGTGCTCAGTTCCATGGATGCTGGCCCCGAGAAAACACATTGTCAGAGTCATCATTGTGGTTTGTAAGGTGGATGTGATGGAATAAGAAAGGGATCAGGGAATTGAGGGCATTTACAGGAGTCATTAGAAAGAGAGGCTGTGGAACATGAGCTATTGAAGGAGGGAAGTGAATTCCTGAGGGGCTTGGTAGATAAAAATGAACTGATATGGATAAGAGATTGCAATTCTCTGTGAGGTCAAAGGATTGTGGCAGTGAGAGTGTTCCCAAAGGATAAAGGGGTGATAAGCAAGTAAGATCTATGAGAGAATGATTTTTCTTGTGGGGTAAGTTTTATTGATGAACTCTGTTGAGTATTTCAGTTTTTAAAAATTTCTATAAATTTTGTTCTGTGTAAGGCTATGCAGGGATAACACCTGAGCTCTTTATTTGTCTTAGAACAACTGCTTTTAAGCACTGTCAGTAAATGGATTTCGATCACCATTTGCCTGCTTCTGGAAGGCATTGTGAATCTAATGCAGTGCTCTGAGATTCGAGAAGTCATACATGGCTCTTTCTGCATTTCCATGGGACATCAAGGACCTACAAAGTTGAAGAAATCCTGACACCTAAAACAAATGTCATTATGGCATCATAAGAATTTATAAAGTACAATTTCACTGTTGTGTCAACTGATATCACTCTATATTCTGGCATACAACAGGTATGCTCTCTATATGGCACACTATTGAGAGGTATGTTTTTCTCTCTCTGGATCTTTATGTGTGCTTTTGACTGAAATGACTGCTTTTTGTTACCTCATATTCTTCCTTCAAAGTCTGCTCAAACATTATCTGCTGTGTGATATCCAGCTTGGACCTTCATCTCAGGCTTGCTACTTCATCTTCTGTGCCCAAATGGAATTTTATACTTTTTTTTGTCATACTCTTGACTGTCTCTACTTGACTGTGAGTTTTTGAAGGCAGGGAATATGTTTATTCATCTTTGTATTTTAATATCTATCCCAATTCCTGGCATATTTTAGGTGTTAAGCAAATATTTAAAAAATTGCTGGTAATATACTCATGAATTCCACTTTCCTTTTTATAAAGCATGTAGTCATTACTGGCAACTATGATATTATTAGATTGCATAAAAATTATAAGCTTGCATACTGAATATTACATTGTTTACTCTCAGAAGAAAGTGTCACCAAACACATTTTATAAGGAAGTAGATCTATAATGAAGAATGTATAACTCCTGAGCTGTAGTGGACTGGTGTGACTTAGGAGGTAAATAAGAAGAGGTAGTGAAGCAGTGCTGCCCTATTTATGAGAGACCCACAAAGCAGAGATTAAAATGCAGAATGGCAATCAGATTAAAAGGGCTGATGAGACTCTAAACACATCCCTTAGGCCACCAGAGAGCCTGGGGAAGCCTGCTTGGGAGGACTGCAGGTGACTGAGGGGAGGGAAAAATCAGACCTCTCACCACTGAAAAAATAAGAGATAAAATGAAACCCACTTATCTGATTTTAGAATTTTTATCTGGACATAGAAATCTTCAAATTATTTATTTATATAAAGTAATATCAAGCTCCATCTAGTGCCACTCCAAAGGGAACTGTTAAATAATCAAATAAAATGTTAAGGTTTCTCACCAGAATTATTTAGAGGAAGAAAAAAAGACATGAAGGATTTTGAGATACTCTTTTTCTAATAACATACCATTAGGCAGAATAACAAAAAAAAAGTTATTTTATTTTATTTAATATAGAAAAAACTCACTTTTTACTGAGCACAGTTGTACATATTTTTTGTTTTACAGAAGCCTAAATACAAATATTTCTTTCTATCTTTATGTCCTGAAAATAAGACATTTTCTAAGTGATAAAATCATTCCAATAAATCAACTTTCACTCAAAGATGAGCTTATGTGTTTATGTAGTCTTAATTTATAATTTACCATAAACACTAATTTTAAATTAGCCACTTATTTTTAACATACATTTTAGACACATCAGATGCTTTTAATAATGGCAATATTGCAGTAACACTAGCTTTATTTTGACTTTAAAAACATACTCCTTTTTTAACATAGTAGTTTAAACTATGAGGTCTGTTAATAGATTTCAGGGAATAAGGAGGTAAATGATGGATATTTTCCCATGTAGGGAACTGAGGGAGATAATTTGATTCATCAGAGGCCATTGCCAAATCTTGGGAAGTAGACCACTAAATTTAATTTTTTAAAAAAGCAAATTAATGAAAACAAATATGAAATTGATAAAATGGATTTGAATGCTCTGGTACCCAAATAAGTAGATTTCTATTTTTGTGTTTGTTTCTCCCAACATTAAGAGATTCTAGGTTTATTTTAGGAAGAAGCATCTAGGTGGCTTCAAAATACAGTATCCAAGCACGATCTTGGTTTTCAGTTGGAAGCAAGAGAGGACATAGTGAGAAATACAAAAGAGCAAGTAGAATGCTAAGGAGGAACAAAAAATTATGGAATGGAAAGATAGGGTGTCTACTGGTTACTGTATGGGGCTGAGATTCCTAGGGTTCTGATAGTCACTCCCAGAACCTAGGCTCAAGGCTCACATCACCCCATTTTCATGGAAGGCAAACAGAAAGACTCCTGATGAAAATCCAATAAACAGTTTCACAATATGTCTTTCTTGAGTGACACAGTTAAAAGCAGAGCTTAAGAGTTAAAAGTTACATGCAGTGAGAGATGCCATGAACAATGGCCAAGGAGTATTCCACTCTGAGAAAAGGAAAGTAAACCTCAGATTTGGGTCTTTTCATCACAGGAAAGGGGAAAGTGAAAACAAAAGTAGACCTTGAATAATTCTTCTTGACTTTCACATAGCTAAGCAGAATAGTGGCCAACTTCCCGATTTCAAATTGTAACTTCCAGATCATCTGCTTTCTAATCTATTTGGCAGTTCCTAGCCTTATTTGATGAACACGTCATCCTATTATACTGTTTTCATCCTTTACTTATTATGGTTGTTTCCTACAGATTAGCAGGGTACTGTCTTGCATTCACTGAAGAATTTTCATATCATTAATGACCTGGACAGCTTCCACGTTCCTATGCACTGCACATCCAGCACCCTTCCTTAACTTCTTACATCTCATGATGTTCAGCCTCTTGCCTTTTCAGTCACTCAGTTCATGGCTAGAATTGGTAGTTAGTACACAGCAAGTTTAACTAAGTTAAAAGTGTGAAATATGTGTGCATTTTCTTACTAAACACTTACTGCCTGGGCGCTCCTCCGTCTGTATCCACCCCTATGCTGGGGACCCCCTCTCAGTTTCCCACAGTCCAGGCTGAAGAAGAATGGACTGCAGGTCCTGTGTATGTAGAGCAGCACCAGGACCTTGATCGTGCTTCTCTGCTGGAGCAGCAGTTGAGCCGTCCAAGCAGTCACGCGGTGCTTTGAAGGTCTTCGTCGTTCATGACCACACACAATTTTATCAACACCAGAAATTACTTTACCTCTGAAATTAAATGCCCTTAACTCCTGCTCTAAACTTTCTCCCACTCTTTCCATTTTTCATACGCCCTTCCTCTTCTTTTCCTTTTCCTCTACCCTACTGAGCTCCGTGCTCCCTTGAGCACTCAGTTTTCTCTCTTTTGGCTTCTCTCTGCCCCCACTTACTTCTGTATTAAATCTTGGTTTGTTATAATAACTCCATTTTTTCCAATAACATCTCTTCTTTTATTACCTAGTCCTGCCACCACATCTTTGTAAAACTTAAATTACATCCATAATCCATTTCCTTTAGTCTTAATAACCTCCCAATCTTTAGAGAGAGCTAGAGAAAATCAAATAAGCATACATTTTGTTGTGTATCTGCATACTGCCTGGTGGCTTTTACAAGTCATTGCTCAACTCCCTTGTCCATTATTACTTATTCCAAATTCTTAGCCCACTCCTCCCCTGTCTAACCTGCTTTTCAGCATAGCCCTTTCACTTTCACAATACATTTTACTTTAATTTTAGAGAAAAACTTGATATTCTCAGGAAGTTAATAAATTCATCTTTATATTTTGCTATCTAAGGCTTAATGAAATGTTGACTGCTTTTTTGTGTTGTTTTTTTCAGAGGAAAATGAAGTTTACCACCATTTTCCAAGATCAGAAGCCAATTGTTACTTTTTCTTTTGTTATCATTCTCTATTTCCTTTCAGATTCTCTTTCATCAATGATTTTGTCTCTTCCTCTTCCCTAGGGAATTTTTATAAGCTTGAATATATTCCCTTATTAAAAAAAGAAAACCTAATTTTTTTCTACATCATGATTTCTTTTTTTTGCCATAGAATTTCTTCTTTTACACAGTCATTGTTTGTTCCTCAGTTCCCATTCATTCTTTAACCTGCTGAGGAGTCTTTTTTCTGTATTCATTGAAACCTTGCAAGTACAGTCACCAGTGTCTTCCCATTTGTCAAACACAATGGTCTCTTCTTGGCTTTTATTTTAATTACATTTTTGAAAGCATGTAATACTATTGAGAACTTCTTAGCTATTCTACACACTTGACCTACCTTATCCTTTACTTTTCTTTATACCACTCCATAGCTGCTTTGAGCATACACAGCACTTAAACCATCTGTATTCCCCCGGATTCTATTGATCCTTGTCTCTTTGAATGTTTCTGTTTCTTGGGATGATCTTATCTTTAATAAAGTTATAACAATTATCCATGTGATATTTTTATCTGTTTAGACTATTTCTAGAGAGCTAATGGTCATGACATGAAAATTAATAATAATAATTAGTACTATTAGCATTTAGTAATCATTCTTTATAGACACTGTGCTCAGCTTTTATAATATATCAGCTACTCCACTCATTAAAATTCCTGATCCCTTACTTTATACATAAGAGGGGAAACAATTTGTAAATGTCATACAAAAATTAAGAGACAAAGTTAGGCTTCAAACCCAATTTATCCAACCCCAAAGCCCATGGTTGTGACCACATAACTCAACATTACCCAAATTTTCATTTATATTTCCCTAATTACTTTCCTAAATAATTGATTGCAGCAAATATTTAATAATCCACAGCAGATATCAAAACAGAAAACTTGAAGTCATCCTCAATTCTTCCTTTCTCCAGACAGTAAAGTTCAAGTTCCAAGTTCTGCTAAATCTTTGTAGCTCTTCCCTATATGTTTTTTTCATGGTTATCTCCTTGTTGGGTGGAGGTCACTCGATTTCCTTCCTGTACATTGAAAATGCTTCTCTGTTAGATTATATACCTCTTCCTCATCTTGATGTTCTCCAACTTACTTTCCAGGAATGATCTATCTTCATGTACTATGTATCTGATTACCTTACTCCTCTGATAAATCCTTAATGACTCCCCATGTCTTGCAGCACTGTTCTCAAAATGGGTTTTGTGGATCCATCAAAATCACCTAGCAGGCTTGTTAGTAAGGAGATTCTCAAGAACCAACCGGGAATTCTGAATTACAATTAATGTTAGGATCTAAACGCTGCATTTTTAACAAGCTCAGTATGTGATTCTTTTTCACAGTAAAATTTGAGAGCTCTGGTCTCAAACAGAGACATTAAGTACAAACACTTCAGAATTGCTTATAAACACCATCTGACTGACTCTGGCTTATCTCCTTTCCCTCCATTCTTTCCACTCCCCCACCTACACTCTGCACTCCAGGCAAACCAAACTTGTTTTAAGTCCCCCTGAGTGTTGGTGACTGTATATGTTTTGTCTTCTGTGTGAATGCCAATTCTCCATACAGCTGGCAAGTTGCCATGTGTGTTTATGGGAATATATTTGGTGAATATCTTAAGTCCTCAATAGACTGAAAGTTTCTTCTAGGAGAGTGCTAACTACACAGTCATAGGAAATAACCCACAAATTCAGGATGTGTACAAAATGTTTTGGATAAGAAATGTAATTAAATGTGAACTTTGTGTGACAAGTAAGCTTGTCAACTTGTTTGCCCTGGGAGCCACCTAGGGGAATACTAATGATCGCTTCTGGGTGTGTCTGGGTGGGTCATGTGGGTGTGACTTTGGGGTCTGTATCTGGCCCCTGGTGACTTATTCACTGTCACTCTTCCTTTGTGCTTGGCTTCCTGGTTGTGGTGAAGTGAGTGGTTTTGTTCTACCATCTACCATGAGTTTTGCCTTGGAGCCAACTGACCAGGAACTGAGTTCTCTAAAATCATGAGTCAAATAAACCTCTCCTCCTTTAGTGAGTGTCAGGTATTTTGTCCAAGCTGGCTAAAGCATTTAGTACGTTCTTCATGGGTAGGTACTTGAATCCCTTTAGCAATTTCTCTGTGGTTCATGACTAATTACTTGATTGACAATTCACATAAGCTTTTTGAAAGGCAATTTCACATTTGCTAGCATCTCTACCAATAAGCACGCCAACAAAAATGGAGTTCAAAAAAGCTATTTTGGTCACCGACTGAAAACTCTAATCAGAGAAATGGTAGAAAGAGTAATTTAATTGAAATATCTGTATAGTCTATTTATACAGATTTTTCAGACCTTCTATGACATGAACAATGCAAGGAAGGGAGGGAAACAGGTAAGCATGCTTATACATTAGATATTGAACTAATCATTACTCTTCACAATAATTTTGTGTATAAATGTGTAAGTTATCTTTACAGATGAGAAAACTGTTGCATATAGCTAAAACAGACTTAGAAAATTCACCCAGCTAGTAGGCAACAAATCTGAAATTTAAATGTAGGTCTCTTTATGCCCTTTCTTCTATTAATACCTATGTTGTCTGATTTGGGAGTATATATGTATTGAGATTTTGTCTTTATAAATAAAATTTTCTTCAGACACTTTTTCCCTTCTCTGGAGAGTAGAAATATTCTATTGAGTTTTTCCAATACAAGATAATTTCTACCCACTACAAAAATTAGTTTGTTTCTCTCACTATTCAAGTTTTAGAAAATAACATAAGGGTGATTTTTTTATGATTTCCCTATTGGACCGTTAGGCCTTTAACCACACAGAGTAATATATTATCTACTACTTAATGAAAGAGCCACTTAATGGTAACATCTATTTGCCAGGTTGGGTAACTGACCATGATGACAGGGAAAATAAAATCTGGGGTTTAAAAGCACACCCTTCCTTCCCTTGCCTTTCCCACACCCACTCCCTTTCCATGCCTGGCTTCCAGGAAACTGGGACAGCTGGTTCTCCATCTCATTTCCCTAGCAGTTGCATGCTGGCTCTGTCACCAAGCTGTGCATTTGCTGGAACAGTTGATTTTCTTTATAAGACTGATGGAGAGAAAGAAGTACTGTGCATTGTTTTCCTTAAGGTTCATTGTGTGTGTGTGTGTGTGTGTGTGTGTGTGTGTATCCTCCCTAAGTCAGGGGAAACTATTAGGAGAGAGCCAGATCTTTTTAATGAGCCTAGAGGTAATGCAAAATTCATGTGCTTTCACCTGCGGCTGGGTGAAGCTTGGTGCACAAACAGAAAGGGGGGAGGCAGGAAGGGTCTGTTATTTATAATTTTGCTGAAGCAGGTAGCCTTGGTGGCTACCAGGCATCCTGACCCACTTGTTCATTTTTTAGGAAGAAGTGGATACTTTCAATGGGAGAAATTCAAGCATCAGATTTGCTCCTTGGAGCATTAATAAAAGGGCTCAGTTAGCTTCATCTCATTATTTTACTATGAGTATTGACTTTGGCCTAGAGTCATGTATAGATAAAATGGTGCAAGGGCTTGTCCTAAGTGATTACTCAGAATTACAAATCATTTCACGTGTAACTGAATACTGCAGTCTAGCTGGCACCCTGCCCTTGCTCCCCCCACCCTTCTCTAATAGGAGCGCAAATCCAGCTTTGTCTGAAGAGGCAATTAATCTTATTCACTGAAAGCTGAATTTTAATTCACCAGCATGTGGAGGACATATTTGCCTATCACACAGAATTAGTTTAACAGAGAATTTAGAAAAAAAAAATACTGAAGGTCTTGGAATTCTTGGACAGGGGAAATATCTCACAGACACATTCCTTTATTAGCTAGCTACATACTTACATGTAAGCTTCTGTTTGTAATAATAACTCTATTAGAGTAAACTTGGTTTATTTTTTATTTGTAAGTGGCTGATTATATTTTATTTTATGTAAGGAAACCCACAAGATAAGTGTGTTTGGAAGAAAATGAACATAAGGTGAGAAATATAAATTTTAGTTTTCTAGTGATTCTAAAAGGCTATTATTTTTAAGAGCACAGTTTAGAGATGATCAGAAAAATAAAGGGACATATAAAAATCCTAGACAGCCTACATACATCCAAATCAAATCGTGTAGAAGGGTGTTAGGGAATGAAATAGACAGCTCTACCAGCTCTACACTGAAGTCTATCATGTAAAATCTTTTAGGCAAATACTGTTTCCTCAGTGTTACTACTGTGCTATATTTTAACAATTTTCCCCTGAGCAAGACCCTAGCATTTTTGTCTGAGATTTGTTTCACATGTAGACAAAGTGTAAAAGAAAATTCCTGAAGCAATTTCTTAGTTCAGGAGAACTGGACATGAATAAGATTTAATGCATGTCCATGCTTAGTTAGATATCAAATTCCCATAAGGTCAGAAAATACATTTCCTCCTGTTTCTTACTTACATTGAACACAGCACTCCTCAAAGGCTGCATTATGATACAGGCAGATATCAAAACATGTAACTGTCTCCTCCTCAGTGAAAGAGAGAATTTAATACCAAACAAGAATGCAGATGATCTTCTATGTCAAATAATGCATAGTAGGGCATAAATCTTAAAGCTTTATTCTAAGAGAGTTAAAAAGGTGTTATTGGCTTCTCTGTGGGTCCTTCCCCAGTTTGGATTGTCTAATACCCTTGGAACATGTTTTCTTCCTTTGCTCCTTCCAGCAATGCACAATTGAACACAAAATAATGATATGAGGACTCAGGGAAATGAGGAATACTTTATAAGATTTGTCCCTATTCTCTGAGATTTTTTTTCCCTGTTGATGGATGTGGAGTGGGAGTGGTTATGTGCAGGGAGTCTATCAGATTAAGTGTGCCTAATGGTCACCAAATGTCATGGCAGAACTATTTAAACTAAGCACAGGGCTGTAAAGTCACAACATTTTATTACCTTGTCGAACCATTTGCAGTGCTAAACATGGCAATTATTCTTAAAGGAAACAATTTAAAAATTCAAGGTTTTCACATTATTACCAGAAAATATTGCTTTATGTAGTGTCAGTGCCATAAAGAAAGATTTTTGAAGCCCCTGTGTAAACTTTATATAATGCTTAGAATTTAAATTATGTAGGATTGGACATGGGATATGCAAAAGCCCAGAAACATAGAGTTGCAAATAAGTATTTGCACCTGTTCCAAGACAGGAGGGAAGCTTTGCATGCAGCGCAGGGTCCCTTCACTGTTTATTTACCTAGTATTTCGTGAGCTCTGCCATTGTACATGGTGCTCAACTATATTTTCAGAGATGTCCTCTTTTGCAACTACTTTGATTATTTTAGGGTCAGATATTCAGTGCTATAATTATTTGATCTGGAAAAAGTTCAAAGGTGAGAAAAAATAATTAAAAAGGCAGATTATCCAATTTATTTTGTTGTATTTCAGAGTCCATGAAATTGTTAGGTCTCCCTTGTTCTTCACAAAATCGTATGAAACACAGATCCTTCGGTAGAGGTTCCAGATGATACTCAGCTTGCCTCTTTTGGCTTTTCAGAGTATCAGTAGTGCTCTTTCCTGGCCACAGGTAAAGAAGGCTTCCATCCATTCCTTTGGAACGGATGACTTATTTCTCCTGCAATTTCAGATTCCAGTTGTGTGGGAATGGTGGCACATGCCTTAATCCCACCACTCTGGGACACTGAGGCAGGAGGATTCCAAGTTTGAACCATCGTGGGCAACTTAGTAATTTAGTGATTTATCGAGATTCTTCCTCAAAATAAAAAAAGGGCTAGTTATATAACTCCATGTGAAGGATCTGTGTTCAATCTCCAGATGTGTGTGTGTGCATGCATCTATTTCTCCCTCAAAAGATACAAAGTTCTGTTCTTAATGAGACTCTAAATTGTTAATGGAAATTCCTAATGAGACTTAATGAATTTTAATAAGTGAGTATATTTCTACAGAGAATTATTTCTTCCATGTGCCCCTAAACTCTGTTTATCAAGGTAAACTTAACTGAGGTTTACATGAAATAAATAAATTCACCACAGTCATAGCTAACTGTGTGGCAGGGAAATAGGGGTCCTATGTGTTGTATGCATTGTATATTTTGCTCAAGATCAAAGAGATATTATTTGAACAAGGATATTTGGATCCAGGAACCCATGCTTTAAACTATTTTGCTATTTTGGCTCTTTATAGGCTATAGAAAATAATTTGATGCTTTAAAAAATTAAATTGACCAAAATAGCAGAAGCAGAACTAAAGTCAGGAAATTTTTTCCGTGTCTTACCATCAAAATCTCTAGATTCTGTCTCTTTCAAAATAGTAAATGAATATTTTCAGATTATTCCCAAGCCTTTTTTTCCAACATCCCTGCCTAAAAAGCCCAAAACTTAGGCATTTTATTTTACATCAAACAAGATTCCTGGGTTCATAGCCTATGGAATAGAACATGTTTGCTAAATTTATTTTCAGCAATATCAGAATGTTTTAGGTTGCAGTTTATCAGAAACCTGTAAAACCCTAATGAATATGGTACTTTTAGGCATTACAATAATTTCAAAGATCAAGATCATGAGGTTTGATTATACAGTTCAATTGCATTGCCTAAGATCCAGATTCAATTCCTTTTCCCACTGCATCATTCTCGACCTGACAACTATTGGTTGCTATTGGTTTCAAAATGGCCACTCAGTTCACTTCCAGGTATAGCACCTCCCTGCACTGACACTAGATAGATTCATCTTGTATATTTTTGACAATTGCTTTATCTTGTATATTTTTGTTAGTTAAAGAAATCTGTTCCAAAAGAAATGCTCATCTATAGGTTGATCAAACCAACTCCTAACAAGGGGAGTGGAACACTTCTCTGTAATTAATGCAGACCCATTAATAAGGATTTGCCAGTCACATTGGTGGACCCAGAACATAGGCAAGTCTCTGCTATCATGGTGCTCAAGAGTGTAAGCTCCACAGGTGTTAACATGTGCCAATACAGAGCTGCAGAGGCAGAAACAAAACATGTAGAAATCAGGAGTAGAAGCCCCTTTTGTTACTCCACTAACAAAGATTAACCACATAACAGCTGGTAAAGGAGACATTTTCCAGGACCACAAGCAGGCAATGAAAGATGCCTTTGGACATGAAAGGCATTAAATTGTTAACTGACACTCTTGGTTTGGTGTTGAATCATAGCTCTTTGATAAGCTCTCTCTGTGATGTTGATAATACAAACAACATGCCCCAGATAGATTGAAGAAAACATTTCATACAAAATATTTACTGGGAACATTTATTTTAAGAATTATGATATAGGTATTGAAAGCAACAGTAGTTTTTTTTTTTCAATTTACAGACATATGTTATAAGCCACTATGTGATTTTGAGACATTTTGGAACTTTTAAAATATATATAAAAAGAGTTGAACATAAGAAAATGAAGATGAAGTAAAATAATTATTTCCCTGAAAAAACAGCGAGCTTTCTGCCCAACTCTAAGAAACAGTGAGTTCGCTTGCCTTGCAAGCGCAAGGAACCTAGTTCAATCCTCAGTTCAAAAAAAGCAGTGAGTTGCCAGAATTTTAGTGGTTGAAAATGAGTTGAGGAGAGAAAAAGATAGTGGGATCATTAATGTGTTCTGGATATTTCATGTGAGATTCTAATATTCTAAATTGTATCCTAACTCCTGTTCTCTTTGTGGATCATCTGTGGAGGGGAGGTCGGCCAACAATTCCTTCATTAATCTACTTAGCAAATATTTATCAATGCCCCACAAGCTGTGGGGTAATACAGTGATTCAATTGCATTGCCATTATCAGGTGTTAGCGAAGAATGAAAGAGGAATAGTGGTAAATGAGTCAGGAAATTGAATAAAACATTACACAAACTCTTGGTTCTTTGGGCCTGAACAAATCACACAACTTCCACAACTGGTGAAATGCATCATGATATTATGTATATGACTTTTTCAGGAGATCTAGGAAAAAATAGATCAAAGTGTCTCCTGTTGTCTGTTGAAATTTCAAGGAACATAATGCAGTGCCCTTAGGAAAGGGCTTCCTGGTGAGAAAAGTTCCCATCATCTTTATTCAGTACTTAATTGTAGGAATATCTTTAAGTCATAGGAGTGTTGCAGAAATAGTTCCCTGGTTCCTTAATAGTCATCTGGTTCCTTAAGACATATGGGAACCCACAGCCTTCCACTGAAGGCTGCCAGATTATCTAAGCAGAACCATATTTCTATTTGAAAAGAGACTTAACTTTAAAAATATTTTTATATAATAAAGTTTTGGCTTCCAGTGAAATCTAAGGAAGATATTGTTTATCCAATTCATTCTCTGAACCATTTTTAAATTAGAAAACCCTAATTTATACATCTAAATGAATATTCACTAAAATGTGTCAAGCCCTGGAGACAACTTCAGCGAGGTTCTGGTTTGTTTGTTTTTTAAATATCTGTATTGTTGGGATACATCATGTGGTTTCTAAGGTGATTATTTTGAACACTCCTCTGTGCAGTTTTCAAAAGTGAATGACTTGACTTATCCTTTAGAGCAATACCTCATATACAACAAGGTCTTTCACCCTGTATATCAATTTCTGGTTAATGGTCCAATTAATAGTGATTGCAACAAAACTTGTTGGCTACCCAGAAATCCAAGGAAAGGAAATATAAAGAAATAAAAAATCTACTCCATTGTTATTTGGAGTATCCAAAAACCAAAAGGAGAATGCAGAAGGGGAATGAGAAAAGAATGTGGAGAACAGTGGAAAAAGACAAATAGGAAGAAGTAGAAAAAAATGAAAGAGGAATATATTATTTCAAATATCTCAATGGGTCATTGTAAAAGTTATAAAGATAACCACAGAAGAAAAGTCCATATATTTGTATGAAGAGAATAAACTTGACACTTTTGGGAATTAGAACTGCTGACAATAAGATTTAAAACAAATATATTTATTGGAAAATTGTGTTGTTTCTTCTTATTTCATGAATATATGCCTTTAGGGACTCTGAAAAAATTAGTTAATTATTATGTTGGTAAAAGCAATCTGACAAACTAGCCACACTATGGGACAGATCCTAAAGGCATGTACCAAAACAAAGATATCTGTCTGCTGTCAACTCAATTTGTACTTGATGGCTGTCTTAGTCTATTTGGGATTCTGTAACAAGATATCATGAACAGAATGGCTTATAGGCAACAGAAATTTATTTCTCACAGTTCTGGAATCTGCGAAGTCCAAGATGCAACAGAATCAATGTATAGTGAGAACCAATTTTCTGGTTCATAAGTGGCTCTATGTCCTTATATGATAGCAAAGGCATGAGTTCTCTCTCAGACCTTTACAGGGACACTAATCTCATTCATCAGCCCTGCACTCTCATGGCCTGGTCACTTCTCAAAGGCCCAATCTCCTCGCATCACCATTTTGGGTTTGGGACATTGACATCCATATGAATGGTGTGGAAGGACAAACATTCGGACCATAGCGGTGGCCATGTGAAGAATATGACTTAAAACCCTTCAAGAGCTTATGGTGTGCTACTTTCTATTGAAAGTATTTCTATAGTGTATTTCTATTGAAATACACTAAGGATTCAACTGTATGGTGCCCAATATTTGTTACTGTCAATTTTCAGATTCACTTACTGAGCTCTGGTCACCATTTTAGATATGCTGTTTGCAATGATAAACATAATAGAAATCTTACCTCCTAGGAGCTTATATTCTGACATGCCAAAAATTTTAAATATTGTGATTATTAAAAAGACATTAGACCTCAGAGATTTATTTGCTACTAACCTATAAATTTAACTATGGCATACAATTTACTAATATGTGACTTACTAATATGATTTACCAATTGGACCCTATAGAATTTCTTGAGATCTTTGGTTTTGCTTCTTAAATAGCTGACCCAAGTTTGGGGCAACAATAAATTTGGGGCACAGATGGGGGAGTGTAATGCAAAAGAGATTCTTTCTTTAGTAACTCAATTTGACAAATGCTTTTGAATCTTACTCATTACTTATTAGCACTGAACCAGATGTCAGTCAGCCTATCTCAGGGTATCATGAAGAAATTGCTGGGTTTCTTTCCAAAAGAAGTAAAAGCATCTTACCACAGTGATCTATGCACACCCATGTTTAGAGCGCCACAGTTTGTAGTAGCGAAATCATAGAAACAACCCTAATGCCTGTCAACTGGTGACTGGATAAAGAAGATTTTTTTTAATAAAACGGAGTACTACTCAGCCATAAACAATGATAAACTAGAAACATTTATAGTTAAATGGATGCATATCGAAGCCGTACTCTTAAGTGAAATAAATAGGATGCATATATGTAAATACCGAATTGTCTCTCTGGAATGAGAAACTGAAAGTATAAATGAGGACCAAAATGTATAATAGATAATGTGAAATAAGAAGCAAAGTTTCAAAGGGAAAGGGAAGTGGGGTGGTGCGGGGGGAGAAAGGGAAGAAAAAATATGAGAAAAGAAGGAAAAAACAGAAACAATGCTTTTGTAAATAGTGAGGTGGAGGGGTGGAAGGGAGGGAAGGGGAATGGGAAAAAACAAGAACCAAGCTATATCATGAACAGGTACAAATTCCCAATAATGAATGTGATCATAATGTATACCTAAAATACAACAATAAAGTTAATTTTAAAAATTTTTAAAAAGCTATTGATGATAAGTATCTTGTAGGGTGCTGGTATGAAACTTCACCCCACTTGGAACTAAGAATCTCCATTGCCCACAAAGTTGTCGTCTCTTTTCTGCAGTCTCAGTTTCTAAACTCAACAGAACCTTGATTCCTAGAAAGAGAGGGGGAAAAAAAACCTTTTTAAATTTAGAAGGTTATTTTACATGACTTGTTCATAGCTCTTTGAGATAAAGAATACATATTTTGCAAGTTTCTTATAAGTACACTTTTAAACATATTTTAGAAAAATCTGATTAAGTAGCAGTTCCCTGTTAGTACATCTGTCCTCTGTCTTTGAACAATGGCGTTTTTAGTGTTAGTTTGGAATATCAAATAAAAATGATATGAAAATGTGGCGGTAATTCCCAGCCATATTATCCTAGTGGCAGTACAAATTGGTACTTATGAGGATAGAGGAGAAATTTGAGTAAACAAATGTGAAATAATAAACAGGAAAACATGAAAATACTCTCAACAAAATATTTTAAAAACGATTAACAAGATGCAAAGTGCCCTAAAGCAATCCCCGTGTCTGTCTTTTCATCGTCTGTTTCTTTACCTTTTTCTCTCTACTTAGAATAAAGTCCAGTATGATTTCAATCCTTAGTATATATCCTCTTGCTTTGGTAAAATTGAAGAAAAAATACGGGGTAATATACAATAGCACATATGTTTAGAAAATCCGGCTCATTTAGGATAATTTTACAGTTCTCTTTGAAGACTTAAGATTATATTTTGTAACAATTTCTGATCTTTAAAAATATTGACTGAGGCTGAATTCTTATTAGAAAAAATCAATGTTTCTTTCAAAACTATGGAATTAAACATATTATATCCGTTCTTATGGCACATAAGCATATATTAAATTAATTATAATAATTATTAAGTTATAATAGAAACAAAATATGTCCACCAAAATAAAGAATTGTCTGTTTGATATACTATACATAAATTTTCAAAGTTTGCTCATTAATACAAGCGCTAGACAATTCAAAAATGTGTTTTTATTCTTTATTCAGCCTTCTGAATCCATCAGCCCCACCTGGCTGAGTTATAGCCCAATAAAAGGGAATTTTGAAGACTTTCTCTTAGATATTTCATGTTTGAAATAAACTCTTGAGCCTTTTAAAAATGTTATGATTTTCTCTTAAAAACTCATTAATATCCTAACTACACTAATAAAAGCGTAACATAGATTATTAGGTCTGAACTCCTGGCTGTGGGTATATGTGCGTTTTAGGGTTGGTCTCTGCACAAGTGTCATAAATGACCATTTTATAGATAGATAATGTTCTTAATCCATAATTCTTTATTGCTGATGGTTATTGCATTAGATGATGACCCTTAGCTATTAAGAGTCAGTTTTTAATACCACAACCATTTAGAAAGGTTAATGGACTCAGTTTTGCGACTTAACCTTTAGAGGCTGTGGGTTAGAGGTTATATTTGTGCACTAACCTGCCAGAAAATAACTACTTATTTTCTTTTCTCTATGCACTTTTAGTATTGTGGTTTTTTACAGTAACTGTTGTTTACCAAGCAAACAATAAGAGACAGCATATGACACTCAACAAGTTTCTTGAGCAGTGAAATTCTTTTAAAATATACATTTTTGTATTTGGTTTCTATTATTTTCTTATTTATACATAAGAATTGAAATGTGAACAGATGTAACCTAAATCAGTTGAGGAATATTTATTATAGGTCTTTAAAAAAATAGACCAAGATTATAATTCAGGGTTTTCTTGGTTAGTTTGAAAGTTCACGTGCATTATAATAAGGACCTGGTCATTTCAGAGGGTCATGAACCCCTAACAGATGATACCTGTTCATAGTACAGGATTTTCTAAGGAATTAAACTGGGTATATCTGGATATACTGAGTTCCTCTTCAGAAATATAATTAGTGCTCCATAGCAGTTATTTGTCATTTATTTGACCATCCATTATCCATTATTCTTCCTAATATCACTTTATTCACTTTTATTTTATTCACTAATCGTGAACAGGCTGTGTGAGAGAAAAACTCCAGGTATTTCCCTTGCACTATAGAAGCCAGAAGTGGAGTGTGCAAATAGATCCAGTAATGGCCCCCAGTGAATTACACCTTCTGTCCATGCTGTGGAGTCTCACCTGTGCACGGTTTGTAGGCACGACTTTGTGACTTGGTTTGGACAATGGGATGTAAGCAAACAGAATGAAGCAGAAGGTTGAAAGGTGGCTGTACATTGGGCTTGCCCTCTCTTGCTTGATGCTCTTAGAACGCAGCCAGTATGTGGGAAAAGTCTAGGCTATGGTGCTTAATTAACAGGGACCTCTGATCCAATGTCTTTCTCCAAAACTGAAAATCAGACATGGTAGTGAAGCCTTCCAGGACTGGTCAGTCCTCAGCTTATCTGCTTGTTCCTATTCTTTTAACTTTCTATTAATTATTTCAGTGGTGAGAGGTCTGATTTTTCCCTCCCCTCAGGTCACCTGTTTAGGGTCTCATCAGCCCTTTTAATCTGAAAGTTTTTCAAGAAATTTACCTTTTAATAATTTTGCCAGAATTAGTGATTAATGCATCTGGTAACTCTAAATAAAATAGGTACCTAAATAAAAAATGTACCTCAATCAAATAGATACTTTGAAAATGCAGAATTATTTGAGAATAACAGACCACCATGAACATTTGTACTTGCACAGATAGTTTTAGGCATTAAACTATGTACACACACACACACACACATACACACACATGTTTTGGGTTATTGAATATCCATTAGCAGTGGTTGATGGAACCTGTTATGTGCCAATAGTAGTATCAACTTAGCCACCTCTACGTAGGAATCCGAGTTTTCCTTTCTCATTTATTCATTGTGTATGTTTCGTGGAGCTAACAAGCCTGGAAGTTACAGCTTTTTAAGATTTTGTATCCTGCACAGCATTCTCCTTCCTGTATTCTCTTGTATTTTTTGTGTGCTTATTGTTCTCTTCACTCTTTTTCCAACTTCTGTACACTACACTGTCATAGGATTTTGCTCCTGAAAATCGCACTGTCTCAAGTGCCTGTCAGAGCTGTCTCTACCATTTCCTGCCTGCTGCTGCTCTGTCCAGCCCTGAGCTCATCATCTGCTTTGCTCTCTGGAAATATCATGTAAAGGCCATGCTCTCCGCTTCATTCCTGACAGGTTAAACCTTTTCCTGGGGGAGATTCTGTTTATTCTCCTATTGGTAACAGGGCTGGTTTCCAGGCAAAAGTCTAGCAAGACCGTTCTTCACTTCAAAATACTTCCTAATAACATGGATATGAAGAATCAGCCAAATAAAATTAAGTCAAATTTTTGAGGTTATCAAAATACTACACACAGTAACCAGTGTTTTTACTATTAATTCCTTACTGATATATTACATGAATGATCCGAAAAGGTCCAGCACTTTTTTATGGCAGCTGTAGGTCTTCTCATAGGCTGAACTGGACAATAAATGTTTATACATATTTTAGCTTTCATTCTTTAAGAACAGAGTCCACACATTATTGTTATTGCATTGCTTTGATTTAGTTCCAACTTGGTAGTGATAGGTCAACAAATGGTGGCATGTGTTGGTGTGTGCATGTTATGGTGAGAAGAACCACACTCTCAAAGACAGCTACACCATAAAGACATAAGTCATGGCACTGCTTTATGCAAAGATGGTGCTCCATAAATGTTCACTGACTACATTAAATAAAATATTTCTCCAAGATTAGAAAATTGCTCTTCATGCTGGACAAAGAAACCTACGGTTTCGGATATTATATAGCCACTTCCACGGAGAACAACAAAGAAAGACATTCAGTCAAAAGATGAGGGACCATGAGATAACATAGAGGAGGGACATGAAATCTGAAATCCAAGAGAAAAAGGAGCCTTGGAGGTTAAGTAACATTTCCCCTTCTTCCCCAGTATCCCTCCGGCAAAGCTATCACAATCGATTCCATGACTATAAATTTGGTATTTTGTACATTGGGAGGTACATTCAACTGACAATGGTAGGAAATCCATTTTTACAATTTAACAATTTCTGTCAATATTTTAAAAAAATGTTTTCAGTACCCTTTTCTTGGGAAACCCATAAAGCTAGCTTCCCAAGTGTTCTTGGTTTCTGCTGTTGGTTCATTCTTCAACTGTTTTTTCCCTTCCATTTCAAGGAAAGCTGTTGGCCATTTTCTCACTTTGTTTGGCTTCAGCTGTGAAGCTAGGTGATTCTATATAATTAGGTGAGATTTTTTTATAGGCCCTCAAAGGCTAACAAAATAATAAATGTGGCAGTTCAAATAACGGCAATCATAGTAAGTCAAGCAAAAAAAAAGAAAAAAGATGAGATCGGGAGTGTTCAGGGTGGTATGGCCATAGACAAAAAAAGAGAAAAGAAAGAAAAAAAATAAGAATGAATTCTTAGTCTAGGATTGACAAACCCTAATGTTATCAGAGCTTGCTAATTCACCATATTTTCTTCTTTCCTTCTTGTTTTTAGCTTTCCTTTCTGCATTGCATAGAATATTATCATTGCATCTCATTTATTACTGATTTTTTTCATTTAAATTTTTAATGAATAGATTCTGCTTACTAAGAAATAGACTCACATATTACTGAAAAGTGATTATTTGTCATTTATGTTCATTCTAGACTCAAAAGAATATCTATTTCTATAGTACCTATGAAAATGTCCTGAATTTCTTTGAAATGCTTCTTCCCTAAATTTAGAATTAATTCACTTATTGTAGAAAATTTAAAAATTACAGAAAGGTATAAAGAAGAAAATGTCTATCATCTATTATTTATTTACTTTAGCCAAATGCCTAAGTTACCTTTTTGTTTCTATATTCTGCTAGTCTTTTGCCTGTGACTAGATGTGTACATGTATTTGACATCTATACAATTGGAATCAAGCTTTTTTTGACTGAGCAGTGTGAAAATCTGACAATAAACTTAAGGGATTATGAAATTCACTGTAATGACATTATAAATGTCATCCTTTTGTAATTAGAACATCACAGAAATATATTAAATTTCTGTACAGTGGATATGGTCCCAATGTAGTACTCTTTAGGTATGAATAGCTCTCATTGTTTTGATAGGTGCAAGTAAAAACCTTCACCTAGAGCCTGGCTGAAACAGGAAAGATTTCAGATGGCTGCAGGAATAATGGCCTATGATCCATTTTGATGTTTGGTTATTTTCCAGTGGCTTTAAGGATGCTCATCCAGCAGTCTGTCCATCATGAAGCTCAGCTGTTACCTATAACTGGCTGAAATATTCAAACACAAATTTCACTACATTTTTCCTTTCTTTCTTTTTCATTTGTTAAACAGAGATTTTTTCATTTTCCCCATCAACACTTAGATATCTTTGAAAGATAACAAGGCACGATTCCCTAGCATACCCTGGTCTCTCTTTTGCACCCCTGCTCACTGCTAAGTCTTTTGTTTGTACAATATTCTTTTATTCTGAGCAATATAACATTTTAGTTCTTGTAATAAATGCCTTCATGTGAAGCAGTTCAGCTAAGAGAATGTTATTAGACTGTGCTCCCAGGCAGCGCACCTCTACACGATCAATACAAAGCCAGGCCTCAGCTCATTCCCTCTTTGCTTAAATTCCCTGCAAATGTGCAAGAGAAGCAGCAGAGGGTGTCATCAATCACAGGCCACTGTGACATATGCTGAAACCTGACCAGGGCCGAGATGTTTTAATAAGGCATCCATTAAAACCCTCAAATAAATTGCAATTTGAAAACAGAACATAATACCAGCCAAGTTTTCCTCATCCATCTTGTGGCATGTCATGTAATGTAATTGCGTTGTTAATTTATCCAAGAACTTTCTCAGTACAATGTTTCGTTGGCACCGCTTAATTTCCCTGTAGACTCTGTGTGTGTGTGTGTGTGTGCATGTGCATGTGTGTGTGCATGTGTAAGACAGAAAAATGTGAGAAGCAACTAGAGGAGAACAAAAAGATGGAGAATCTGTATTTATTTCTGTGTATTTGTGTGTCTTTTGGTTCTGTGGAGGGAATAATCATGTTTCTGCTTGATGTGGTGTTAGGCACAGAGCTAGTCAAAAGTATGAAATGTTTGACACTTTGTCAATGGCCCCTGAGCATCACATCCCCATGCTGCTCAGCAGCTCTGGCCTGCAGCAGGACCACCTCCTTCCCCTGCTCAACTTGCTATTGGTTCACACCCCTCCAGAACGGGATCACTCAGAGTGCCTGTGGATCCCATCAATAAATATTGACAATCGTGTGTAGGAGCCACTTAAGACTACCTCATAATGACACTCCAAATAGGATAGGAATGACTGGTTCCCCAGCTCTTGGGTCATATGTGAGAAGTTTTGACAAGGCTAGGAAAAGTAAGTTGTAAATCAATAGAAGAGGATAAAAAAGTACTTCTTTGGAATAATTTTGGTGATTAGATTAAAAAAAAAATATATATATATATATATATAAGCTCAGAGGAAAGTTACAGACAGGCAAGGGTTCATGTGGATTTCTTTGTCTTCTAAGCATAAATCTAGAAATAGTAATTCAATTCTTCATGTAGGGCTGCATCAGCAGATCCTTCACCTTTATTTATTCTTCTGGGTTTCCTTAATCAATCTATTTTCTCATTTTCTGTAAAAGAAGTCATTGGAAGGTAGAGGGTAAATCCACCATGCACATTCTATCTATATCTAGAATGTCATCATAAACATGATGCCAATCAAATATTGGTTTAAACCTGTCAAGGGTCTTTTCTAGGCCTGCTGTTTCTAAGTGATAAGTTGCTGAACTAATGACAGAGGAGAGAAGACAACAAGACAAAAGGGAAAAAACTCACCACAATGTACTTGTGTAACTTCTATTTTATTATTAGTGAAGAGCCAAATATGTATTTGAGATTCAGCAGAAAAGACAATAAAATGTAAAGCATACCAATAAATGAATGAAAAGCTACCCTCTCTTGGTAGGTCCTTATATGTAAAGGTGTATTATAAGTTGGCCTGAAAAACATGGTGACAGTCTAATGTTACCTGCAGACAGACCATTCTTGTCCCAGGCTCTCCCTTACCAAGATGCAAACTATTAGACAATCAGAGTATGGAAGGTGCCAGGGAAAGTCAAATTAGTTTCTGCTTCCTGCTAATAGATGACCTTTGTGATTTGGATCAAGTACTGAAAATCACTTAGTCAGGAAGACAGGAGAGTGGGGAAAACTCCTAAAATAATTTTCTCTCCCTATAGAGAAGATGCCTGGTTGCCACCTGCCCAATAAATGTCAATTGGGCTATTTTTTTAAAAAAAATAAGGTGCCTGATTCAAAATCATCTGAAGCTAGGTTGAGAAGTGAAGTGGAGTTAAAGTGAAACCACTTAAGAATATAAAACCAAAAGAGACAAAGCTGAAGTAAAACTATTGACAATTAGATGTAAGAAGGAGTAGCTCTTCCCGGGAAATTCGTTAACACCTCACATTCTGCGAGGATTCCAGAAGTTTTACTGAGATTTGTGCTGATTTATTATGCTTAGTAAAAAATCATGTTTGGTTTCTTATACTTGAAAATATTTTGAGGTTTAGCTGAAATTTGTTTGGAGTTGGGAGTGTAATACCCCGAGCAACATTCAAGGGATCAGAACCAACAGGAATTGGAATATACAAAAACACTGTTTCTCTAGCTCCACGTGAGCCTGGGTTGCCAGTTTTCACAGGCTTCTAATGTTAGCGCAAGCTTTCTGGCAGAACCATTGTAAGCTCCATTTCACAAGCATCCTCTGCTATTTTGGCATTTTATTATTGGCCTTCCTTCTTTTTTATTTTCTTGTCCAGAAATACAGTCATTTTAAGAACAGTATAATTATTATTGGAAATGATTTTTGTTTTTTAAATTCTAGCTTGAGATGAATTCTTCTTAATCTTGGTATTTAGCTACTATCCTTGAATTGCATGGAAAGAATAAAACATTAAAGACACAGGACATGGATCTTTAATTCCTCTTGTGTATTGCAAGGGCAAAAAGGAAATGTCAGTTCCCAAGGTGATTATATAGTGAATGTTGGCCAGAATGGAATAATTGTGTCCTACCAAGGGTGTGAGAAATGTATACACGGGGAGATAAAATTGTAAGGGGACAGACAATATAGTGTAAGCACATGTACAGCACAAAAGAATTCAATTGGGTGGATGACACAGGTCTTTGGCCTTTTGTGGTAATCAATGAGCTGCTGCTTAGGTGTCTTTTTCAAAGCACAGGGACTTTGAAAGGATGAAGCCTTGACTCTTATCCACTGAGGCTTTCTCAAGTTAACCCTAGGATATTTTTAAGAAAGTTGATTTGTTTTCCTTTTTGATTTCCTTTTCCCCTCAGCTTCCTTGAACTGATTTACAATTCCTGCATCTATTGCTGCCTTTAGCTATGTGTGCCATTATTTAGCCAATATTTAGTAATTAAATTCTCCTTGAATTGCTTATAGGCCTTGCCTCTTCTTTACCTCCAGCCTGTGACACCTTCCTCTATTTCTAAATTAGTAGACTTCTATTGGAAACACCCTGAATAACAATTTTGGCTGCTAAAATACCTGGGTCTGAATTCACTGTGAGGTTTCATCTTTGTACAAAATTCCCTGCAAGCTTGCATGTAAATGCAAATCTTGATCCATAAAAATCTTCTAGCAATATCATTCTAATTTCAGAAGTCTGGTGAGATGAAGCCATGTGTTATGTTATAAACACCCCAACAAAAGAACTGTGATCTTACCATGTTATTTTTTTTCCCAATGTAATTTATAAATGTTGTTGATTCTGCCTCACCATTTGGAGACTCATGCATGTGTTACTCTTCCAAATTCCCTGCTTTAAAATCCCCCAGAGACCCATAAGTTCTGGGTTTCTTAAAGAAATAGGCTACCCTCAACATTGCCACCCCACACTCCGCACTCCTCCAAAAACAATCCCAATGTAGAAGTGCCAATAAACTAACTCCGCTGCATACAATGATATTGTCAAGAAAACCTCAGGAGAAAACTATTTAAATTTCACAGCATAAATCTGAGCTCCTGGCCAACCTTCCCTTAGCAAGTGGAGAGCACAAGTCTCATGCTAATTCTCCACCAAACCTGGAGGTTTATGAAAGCTACATTTTATCTGTTTGGTTATTTGCAGTTGCTTGAGACTTGGAAAAGGAATATTAGCACCACTCACATTTTATTGTGGGAGTCACAATACTTGGTTGACCCCCTTTTCAGGTCGTATTGAATTTCTTATACAAAGGAAATGAAAATGTTTTATATTTAATACAGCAGCACGTAACGAGAGGCTTAGTTATTACACAGAGAGCTGCAATTTTCTGCTTTTGTTTCAGCTATTAATGTGGAGCTGAAATTTCTGAGCACTTTTTTTATGATTTGTTTATTGGTGGCTATAGAGATGACAGTGAGAAGGAATGCCATCTTTATACCAACTACTCACAGAAAGGTGCTCTCTGCTTGCACCCATGTATGCTACAAAAAAACAGCTTTCTACTCACGTCTCAGTTTCTAACAGACAGATAAATTTTTTAAAACCTAAAGAAGAAGTAACCTGGCAGAAATCATAGACTAATGATTCCAGCAGTCTCCTGATTTTCCTTCCCGATCTTCCGATATTAAAAGTGGTCCTAGAGAACTCTGGACTCTTAGCCTTGGTGCTAAGCATGTTATCTTTTCCAATCATACAGTAATGGCAATTGAATAACACATAGATATTCTTGTTATTATTGTTAACCTCCTTCCATAGATAGAAAACTGAGGCTTAGAGTGATTCTCCAATCTGTGCAATGTTGCCTTGCTAATAAAAAGGTTATTCACCAAAGATTGGAACCCAGGTCTCTCTGATCCTGAGGCCCAATCCTCCTTTTTTTTTTTTTTTCTTGACAAATCATGTATTGTTTTTATCTTTTTAAAAAATTTACCTTTCTCACTTTATTTTAAAATTTAAATGTATTTCCTTTAAAAAGTAGTGCAATAAACACACATATACATCTCAGCTAGATTCATCAATGTTGCCATATTTGTTTTCTCTTTTCTTTCTGTCTTTCCACACACATTTTAATATATGTACTCATGTATATACTTATGTATGTGTGAATTTATTTCAAATGATTTCTGCTAAACCATCTAAAAGTAAGTTATAGGCATTAGAGAGATTTACTCTTAAAAATAAGATCATTCTCCCATGCAATCGCAATTTTATTACCATACTGTCAAAATAAGACTTTATTCAATATTGTCACCTAATATGAAATCCATATGCAAATTTCCTACGTTTCTTCCACAATGATGTTTGACTTTTCTACATACAGGCTCAGTGACAGTGGAGGTAGGGTGAGATGATCACAAGTTGAAAAAAATTAAATAAAAATCTTGTCCCTAAAAGCAGCTATTATATTGATTTACATAATACTGTAACAGGCTAATATGTTCTGGAGCGTCTTCCATTCCAATGTTCCTGGAACATATTATTCTTTGACTCTGGCTAGTTAAGAATGGAATAGCAGACTATATCAAGACTCTCTAGCCATCCTATAGTAGTTTCAGGATTAGTTATTCAGTCAGATTCTACCTTGCCATTGTTTAAGTGTGTTTGAACTGGTCTCAGCAAATATGATCCTAGCTACATAACTCCAGACACTCCAGGAATCCAAAAGCCATTAGTGAAGGAAAGAAGGAGGAAAAGGACAGAAGTAAGAAACCAGAAATGAGGAATCATTAGAAAATATGAGGGAGAAGAGAAGGAAGTACCTGAATCGGACCAATTAAATTAATAGTCACAACCATATAGTAATAAATGGGAAAATATGTTGGGTGCTTAGCTTTCCTGGAAGAATACTGAGGGATTTAAATGCATTTTTCTTTAATCCTTACAGTAATTTTCCAAAATTGGTTATTGTTCTGCCCATTTTATGAAAGAATTGAGTCTTACTCAAGTTAAATATGTTGTGGAAGGTTTCCTAGGTATAATATATTGCAACTCTGCTCACAGCAAGCTGACAGAGGGAAAGAGGTATGAATAGTGACAGTGTTGGGAGCACAGTGATCATGCCCTGCTCCAATTGTGCCCTCTCTTCCCATAGGCTCTTAGTCAACATGTCACATCAGGAGTCAAGGGTCTCATTCTTTCTCTATTTCCACCACCACTGTTTTAAAGTTTAAGCCAACCCCCTCTCTGTTATGGTTTGTGTCTAGAAGTCTCCTCAAAGCTTGTGTAGTCATAGGTAGGGCTTTTTCACAACTGGTTGAATCCCGAGTGTGTGATGCTGGGATTAAGGGTGTGTGATTACTAAATCAGGCCACTGATTGGTTTGGCACCGCCCTAATCCCAGTAGCCTAGATAGGGTATAAAAGGGGCAGGAAAAAGCTGCTATGGTCCTTTGCTTGTTTTGCTACCTTCTACCTGCCATGAACTGTTTCTCTTCCATAATTCCTATCTGCCATGCCACCCTGCCTTGGAGCCAGCTAATTATGGACTGAAACCTCTATGAATTATGAGCTAAACAATCCTCTCCTCTTCTAACTTTGAGTGTGAGGTATTTTGTCTCAGCAATGAGAAAAGTAACCAAGACACCCTCTGAAGCAGATTCTGGCCAAACCTTGTCCAAATCTGCCTATTTGCAACCATCTGTCCTCTTGTCTCTTCTGCAGGGTGGTCACTACTCTCTTCCCAGTGGCTTTCCTAGACATGCCACTGCCTTGTTTGAAATGCTTTCATGACTGTCTATTGCTCAGACCACTGGTTCTTAATCCTGACTGCACAGGAAAAGAAACACCAGTGGCTATGCATCACTTCAGAGATTTCGACTCAATTTATCCAAGGAGATTGAGTTCCTAGAAAATTATAGGACATCAAGTTAAATTTGAATTTCAAATAAATGCTAATTACTTTTTATTATAAATACATACCAAACATTGCATGGAGCATAATTAACTGAATATTCTATGTATCAAAAATTAAAACTTAGCTGGGAGTCTTGTATTTTTACTTGTAAAATAAAAATGGTTGTATTTTCACCACTCAGGTTTGTGTTTCATATATTTGCATGTATTGTAGGGGAGCTAAAGAGTATTTTGTAGACCTCCTCAGTTTAGTCATGTGTACATCCATGATTGAGATTACTGGCATGTGGAAAACAATTCTGAATAAGAGAGAATTCCCTCATCAAGGGACAAAAGGATCTTCAGAGTGTGGCCTCTGCTTCCTTTCAATCTTACCTCCTCTCTCTTTCTCCATACTGCAACCATCTGAGATGCCTGCTACTTTCCTATCTCCAGGTCTTGCACTGTCTTCCAAGCTGAGATTCCCCTATGGTCTGTTGATGAACTCCCAGTCATCCAGTAAGGCCCAAACCTGACCTCCCCAGGTAATGTGAACTCTGTGGCTCTCCCTACTGTTGGAGGGTTTTGAATGCATATCTATTGTTCTGACAATTCCTACCAAAAATTATATGCTTCAGTTATCTACTTTTTGCTAAGCAGTTATTCACTTCACAGTGAATATTTTAAATTCTCATGATTAAGTTATAATTATTTACTAATTTTTTAAGTAGCAGTGAACTTTCCAGCAAGTGTCAAATATAAAAGTTTTAACAAATTAATATGCATTATACTATTTATTATATGCTAAAATCTTAATGCATATTAAATGGAACATATAGTAAAAATGTACATTTTTTGCCAAGATTCCTGTCACTCTTCTTACCTGGTAGCCAATTGGATAAAAGGAAACAATATAGAATAGCTAAGACAAATACCTGTCTCCATGGTTTCAGCATTTAGAAAGCTCTTTGTATTTCTAGTCTCCCCAACAATTTTCTAGTGGTACTATGATTTTTCTCCATAATATTTTGTGTGTATCATGTATTAATTTATGTGAAGCTTTGCTAAATCTAAGTAAAATACTGCCATATTTAGTAGTATGTATTTTGATACAATTTCTTACATCTAACAATGGTAACATATCTCACAGTAAAATGGTATTAATTATGGTTCTAATGATAACAGGTTGAAATTTGAGTGGGGACTGGGTTGAAGTAGCTTCTCATTCTTAGAGTTTGTCTTAGCCCATTTGGGCTGCTGTCACAAAATACCATAGACTGAAAAGCTTGTAAGCAATAGGAATTTATTTCTGCTTAGAGACTGTCAAGTCCAAGATCAAGGCACTCACAGGCTCCATGTCTTGTGAAGGCTCCTTCTCTGCATCATAAATGGGACCTTCAAAGAATGCAAGAGACCAACAAGCTCCACCGGGCCTCTTGAGAGAGAGTACTCATCCCACTCATGAGGGCAATCACCTCACAAAGGCCCCATCTCTTCATAGGACTGCAACAGATAGGCACTTTCAACATTTGAATTTGGAGAAGACACAAATATGTGGAACATAACAGTGTTCATTTTACCAGTGACCTCTTTTGCAATTAAAGAGTACAAAAGAAATGGTCTGCTGTTCATAATTATCAGGCTAATACTGAAAACAAAGTTCCAGCTGAGGAATAAGAAAAAGAAAAAAAGTCCTGGTGGAGCCCGGCTCTGTCTAACCCACACCCTGTCCCCCAGCCACCAGCATGAAGCTCCCTCCGGTATGTTTGGCCTTGCCGTCAGACACGGGTGGCTGCGCTCTGCTCTGTCCAGCTTGCCCCACTCACTTGCATCCAGAAGACCTTGAGAACACCCCCACACACACAAACACACACAGGCCCACCAGCCTCTGGCGTGGGCTGGGGCACCTGTAACAACCCCACCCCCACCCTGGCCTCTGTCCTCTTAGCTATGCAGCTACCTAGTTGCACACTACAGAGGCACAGGGGGACATAAAGGCCATTGTCCTGAGTTGCAGAAGTCAACAAGAGAGAGAGAGCCTCTCTCAGGCTCCCTGATGAAAACTGAAGCCCACTGGAAAAGTAAAGAGAATCTCTGCAATATAGGCACACCAGACCACCATTCTTGGTAGGTTGGAGGGATCATCACCTCCCATTTGAACCTGGATGGTTTTCGGGGGAGGGACAGCTGGAACCTGTAGTGGAACCTTGCTGAGTTCAGCCCTGCAGGAGGACAGGGAGCTCAGTTTGGGACTTGCAGCTGGAGGTCTTTCTGGGTCATGCGGGTCTGTGGCTGGCTTACTGAGACTCATTGACTTATAGCTAACAGCACCAAAAACAAAAATGAGAAGACATTTAAGCAAGTCACAAATTCAGACTTCCACCCCACAAAAGGCAAATTCTGGGGAAAATGAGTTGGAAAAGTCTGATAGTCAACCACCTGGACACCATGAGCTGATAACACAGGAAGTAACAAAACAGACGAATGAGGCTCTAGAAAAATTCAAAGCAGAAATGATCTCCCAGATAACTACAGATGTGGTGAGCAGAGTGAAAGACATGATTAGAGGCTCTAGAACAAAAACAGATAAAAAAGTAGATGAGCTTAGAAACATGCTGGAAGCTATGAATGCCCAACATAAGAAAGAAATGGAATCCATGAAACAGATTCAAACAGATATTCAGGAGATTAAAAACTCCATTGAAAGCATGCATAGCAGATTAAGGGAATCTGAAGATAGAATATCAGATATAGAAAACAGGATTGCAGTGAAGGATCATGAAAACAGAGATTTCTTAAAAATAGTAAGGGGCCACGAGAAATCAATCCAGCAGCTGCTGGATGATGCAGAGAAGAATAACATAAGACTGATAGGAGTCCATGAAAAAACAGGAGAAAGTACAAATGACATTAAAAAAAACTGTTCACAGAAGTAATAGTGGAATACTTCCCAGACAGAGGTAGAGAATTGGACATACAGAGAAGTGAGGCATATAGAACTCCAACCAGCCACAATAAAAAAAAAACTACACCTAGACATATAATAGTCAAGATCCCAGAAATGCAATAGAAGAATAAAATTCTACAAGCGGTTAGAGAAAAGAAAGAAATCACCTGTAAAGGAAAGCCCATTAGAATCACGGCAGATTTTTCAAAGCAAACCCTTAAGTCAAGGAGAGCCTGGAGTCAAGTATTTTAAGTCCCAAACAAAATAACTTCCAACCTAGACTGTTGTATCCTGCAAAATTATTTTTCAAAATCGATGGGGTAATTAGATACTTTCACGATGAAGAATACCTGAGAAATTTCACAAACACCAAACCAGCACTCCAAACAATCCTAAGCAATATCCTAGAAAAAGACAATGAAGATCACAACCCCATGAGGCCCAACAGAGGGAAGCCACCAGGCTAGGTAAGAAACTAAAGGGAAAGGAAAAAAAAAATCCAAGAAAAAAAAGAGCTACCAATAGTAAAACATCATGACAAGGATGGGTCAATATCTATCAATTCTAACTATCAATGTTAATGGTGTCAATTCACCAATCAAAAGACTGACAGAATGGATTAAGAAGCAAAATCCAACAATATGCTGTATACAAGAAAGGCACCTAACTCAAAAAGAAACTCATAGACTGAAAGTAAAAGAATGAAAAACAGTTCTCCATGCCACAGGAACCCAGAAAAAAGCAGGGGTAGCAATTCTATTTGCAGACAAAGTAGATTTCAAACCAAAACTAATTAAGAGAGACAAAGATGGTCACTACATCTTTGTGAAGGGAACAGTCCAAGAGGAAGAGAAGACAATTATAAATATATATGCACCAAATACGAATGCCCCCAACTATACAAAACAAATATTAATGGACATGAAAAACTAAATAAGCTCTAATACAATTGTAGTGGGAGATTTCAATACCCCATTATCACAATTAGACAGATCATCTAGACAAAAAATTAACAATGAAATTCTAGCACTGAACCATACTATTGAACAAACGGACATAATAGATGTTTACAGAGCGTTCCACTCCACAAAATCAGAATACACATTCATTTTGGCTGCACATGGGTCATTCTCCAAAATAGACCACATGCTAGCTCATAGGACAGGTCTAAGTAAATGTAAAAGACTTGAAGTTGCCCCATGTATATTATCAGACCATAGTGCAAGAAAATTGGAGATCAAGGACATAATTAACTGCAAAACTCCCACAAACACATGGAAATTGAAAAGCACTCTCCTGAACAACCAATGGCTCACAGAGGAAATTAAACAAGAAATTAGACAGTTTCTGCAAGTAAATGATACTGCCAATGCAACATACAGGAATCTATGGGACACAGTGAAAGCAGCTCTATGTGGGAAACTCATAGCAGTGAATGCCCATATTAGGAAAGCAGAGAACACAGTTAAATAACCTAATGCAGAACCTCAAGCTCCTAGAAAAAGAAGAGCATAACAAACCCAAAGCTCGTACAAGAGAGGAAAATATAAAGATCAGAGCAAAAAACAATGCAATGGAGACTAAGAGAATGATACAAAAAATTAATGAATCAAGAGTTGGTTTTTTGAAAGAATAAATAAAATTGGTAAATACTTAGCCAACCTTATTAAAAAAAGGAAAGAAAAGGCTGAAATCCATGGAATCAAGAATGAAAAAGGTGAAGTCAACAGATCTGGCAGAAATCCAAAGCATCAATACCTGCTTTGAGAACCTGTACTCTAATAAAACAGAAAACACAGAAGAAATAGACAGATTCCTAGATACATATGAATTACCAAAGTTAAATGAAGAAGATATGGAAATTCTAAACACCCCAATTACAACGAGTGCAATTGAAAATGTAATAAAAAATTTACCAACAAAGAAAAGCCCAGATCCTGATAGCTTCACTGCTGAATTCTACAAGACATTTAAAGAAGAACTATCACCATTACTCTTTAAACTCATCAAAGTAATTGAAAGGGAAGCAAAGCTTCCAAATTCATTCCTGGAAGCAGGTATTAGTTTGATTTCAAAACCAGGGAAAGACCCAACCAAAAAGAAAACTACAGCCCAATCTCCCTAATGAATATTTATGCAAAAATCCTCAACACGATACTGGCAAACAGAGTACAAAGGGTCATTAAGAAGATCATACACCCTGACCAAGTCGGATTTATCCCAGCAATGCAAGGGTGGTTCTACATTCGTAAATCAATAAACATAATACACTATATTAACAGAGTCAAGGACAAAAACCATATGATCATCTCAATAGATGCGGAAAAGGCATTTGACAAAATCCAACACCCATTCATGATAAAAACCCTACAGAAAATTGGAATAGAAGGTCTTTATCTCAACTTGATTAAGGCTATCTATGAAAAACCAAGAGCTGACATCATACTAAATGGTCAAAACCTGAAAACTTTCATGTTAAAATCAGGAACAAGACAAGGATGCCCACTATAACCACTCCTGTTTAATATTGTTCTTGAAACATTAGCTACAGCAATTAGAAAAGTGAAAGAAATAAAAGGAATAAAGATAGTAAAAGAAGAAGTTAAACTGTCATTATTTGCTGATGATATGATACTTTACATAGAAGACCCAAAATACTCTGTCAAAACACTGCTAGACTTAAATGACAGATTCAGTAGAGTAACTGGTTATAAGGTCAACACTCAAAAAACAATAGTCTTTTCATATACAAATAATAGACTCATTGAGAGAGAAATTAGGGAAATAATCCCTTTTACAATAGCATCCAAAAAATGAAATATCTAGGAGTGAATCTAACAAAAGAAGCAAAAGACATCTATACTGAAAAGTATAGCACTTTGAAAAAGGAGACTGAGGAGGATATAAGAAAATTGAAAGACATCCCTTGTTCCTGGATAGGAAGAATATAGTGAAATAATAGTGAAGAATATAGTGAAAATGGCCATATTTCCAAAACTATTATATAGGTTTAATGCAATGCCAATTGAAATTCCAACAATATATTTCACAGAACTAGAGAAAACAATCCAAAAATTCATTTGGAACCAGAAGAGACTTAGAATAGCAAAATAAATTTAGGCAACAGAGATATGGCTGGGGGTATTACAATTCCTGATTTGAAACTATACTACAAAGCTACTGCAATAAAAACAGAGTGTTACTGGCAAAGAAACAGACCTGAGGATCAGTGAAATAGATTAGAAGATGCAGAAATGACTACAGATATGCTCCACCATCTCATCTTTGACAAAGGAGCCAATCATCCTCATTAGAGGAAAAACAGCCTATTTAATAAGTAGTGTTGGAAAAACTGGATTTCAACCTGCCAAAAATTAAAACTAGACCCATACCTATCACCATGCACTAAATTAAGATCAAAGTGGATTAAAGAGTTAAATATTAAGACAGAAACACTAAATCTGCTGGAAGATAAGTTAGGTAGAACTCTTGAAGACATTGGTATAGGAAAAAATTTTATGAACAAAACCTCAGTGGCATGGGAACTTGCACAAAGAATCAATAACTTGGATCTTATCTTATTAAAAAGCTTCTGCACTGCAAGACAAACCACCAACAGAGCGGAGACAACCTGTAATGTGTGAAAAAATTTTCAGCCGCTGTACCTCAGACAAAGGACTACTATCTAGAATATATAAAGAATTGAAAAAAAATCAGACCGCCCCAAATTCAAAGACCTAATTCAAAAATGGGCATCTGAAATGAACAGACATTTCTCAGACAAAGAAGTGAAAGCAGCAAACAAATATATGAAAAAATGTTCAACATCACTGGTCATTCGAGAGATGCAGATGGAAACAACACTGAGATTCCACCTCACCCCACAAAGAATGGCTGCTATTAAGAAATCATCCAGGGCCAGGGATTTAGCTGAGTGGTTTCTCCGCCTGCTGCGCAAGCACAAGGACCTGAGTTCGATACCCAGTACCAAAAAAAAAAAAAAAAAAGAAAGAAATCATCCAATAACAAATGCTGGCAGGGATGTTGGGGGGAAAGAACCCTTTTCCATTGTTGGTGGGAGTGCAGACTGGTGCAACTACTGTGGAGATCAGTATGGAGATACCTCAAAGAACTAGGGCTAGAGGTCCCATTTGAGCCAGATATTCCCCTGCTGGGTATCTTCCCAAAAGAATTAAGAGAATCATACCACAGTGATATATGTGCACCCATGTTTGTATCAGCACAGTTCGTAATAGCAAAAGCTTGGAAACAGCTCAAGTGCCCATCAACTGAAACCTGGATAAAGAAGATGTCTTTTTTTTTTTTTTTTTATAAAATTGGGTACTACTAAGCAATAAACAACAAGAAACTAGAGACATTTATAGCTAAATGGATGCATATTGAGGCCATCTTCTTAAGTGAAATAAATAGGACACGTGTAAATAACGAGTAGTTTCTCTAGCGTGAGAAACTGAAAGTGTAAATAAGGATACACATGGATGAAATTGACTAATATCATATTTCTTGGATTTTATTTCCATCATTTGACATATGACTGTATCAAAATTTAAATTAGGGAGAAGCTTGGCTTATGTGGAGTCTGCTAGCTAACTGGAGTCTTTTTCCAGACCAGTATTTGTTCAATGTTGGTTTTGGGAATCTTTCTGAAACAAATCACATCCTCTGGTGTCTTGGTGCTTGAGATGCTTTTTTAAATTATATGGAAAAATATTTAAGTGCTTTTCAGTTTTGTTTTGGTTGAATTCTTCTATATTTGAATATTATTGAGTTTTTTCCCTTGCATTGTTCTTCTTTGAATGCTTTTAATTTTTGTATGTGTGTGTTTGATAATAAAGGTTTTTTTTTAAAAAAAAAGCTACTGTGATAAAAATCCCATGGTATTGCAAACAAACAGACCCAAGGATCAGTGGAATAGATTAGAAGATCCAGAAACACTCCAGATATACTCAGCCAACTCATCTTTGACAAAGGAGCCAACCACCCTCATTGGAGAAAAGATAACCTCTTTAATAAATAGTGTTGGAAAAACTGGATTTGAACCTGCCAAAGATCAAAACTAGATGCTTATCTGTCATCATGCAGTAAACTAAGGTTGAAGTGGATTAAAGATCTAAATATTAAAAGAGAAACACTAAGCTTGCTGGAAGGTAAGTTAGGTAGAACTCTTGAAGACATTGGCATAGGAAAAGGCTTTATGAAGAAAACCACAGTAGCATGGGAACTAGTACAAAGAATCAACAACTGGGATGTCATCTTATTAAAAAGCTTCTGCACTGCAAGAGAAACCACCAACAGTGTGAAGAGACAACCCACATTGTGGGAAAAAATTTTCACCTGCTCTCCCTCAGACAAAGGTCTACTATCTAGAATATATAAAGAACAAAAAAATCAGACCTCCCAAATTTAAATACCCTATCCAAAAATGGGCATGTGAAATGAACAGACATTTCTCACACAAAGAAGTAGAAATAGCAAATAAATACATGAAAAAATGTTCAACATCATTAGTCATTCGAGAGATGCAAATGAAAACAAAGCTGAGATTCCACCTCATCCCAGAAAGAATGGCTGCTGTCATGAAATCAACAAATAACAAATGTTGGCGGGGCTGTGGGGAAAGAGGAACACTGCTCCACTGCTGGTGGGGGTGTAGACTGGTGCAACCACTGTGGAAATCAATATGGAGATACCTGAAAGAACTAGGACTGGAAGTCCCATTTGACCCAGCTATTCCCCTGCTGGGGATCTTCCCCAAAGAATTAAAAGAATCATACCACAGTGATATATGTGCACCCATGTTCATAGCAGCACATTTTGTAAAACTTGGAAGCAGCCCAGTTGCCCATCAACTGGAGATTGGATAAAGAAAATGTGGGGGTTTTTTAGAATGGAGTACTACTCAGCCATAAAAAATGAGAAATTAGAGACATTTATAGCTAAGTGGATGCACATTGAAGCGATACTCTTAAGTGAAAGAAATAGGACACACATGTGTAAATATTGAATAGTTTCTCTGGTGTGAGAAACTGAAAGTGTAAATAAAGCCTAAAAGGTATAGTAGATAATGTGAAATAGGAAGAAAAGATGCAAAGGGGAATGGGAAGTGGGAGGGCTAGGGGAAAGAAAGAAGGGAATGGAATTATTATGAGAAAATGAAAAAATGGGAGCAAAGTCTTTGTAAACAGGGAGGGATAGAGGGGTTGAAGGGAGGGCAGGGGAAAGGGAAAAAATAAGAACCAAGAGAGATTATATAGAGGTGCAGATTTCCAGTGATGAATGTCATTATGTTGTATACCTAAAATATACAATAGAACTAATTTTAAAAAATCAACCAATAAGAAATGCTGGTGGGATTGTGGTTAGAAAGTGACCCTTCTCCATTGCTGGTGTGAGTGCAGACTGGTGCAACCACTGTGGAAATCAGTATGGAGATACCTCAAAGAAGTAGGACTAGAGGTCCTATTTGACCCAGCTATTCATCTGCTGGGTATCTTCCCAAAAGAATTAAAAGAATCATACCACAGCGATATATGTGCACCCATGTTTATAGCGGCACAGTTTGTAATAGCAAAAGCTTGGAAACAGCCCAAGTGCCCATCAACTGGAGACTGGATAAAGAAGATGTGGGTTTTTTTAAATAATAAAATGTAGTACTACTCAGCCATAAAGAAAGAGAAACTAGAGACATTTATAGCTAAATGGATGCATATTGAGGCCATACTCTTAATGAAAACAATAGGACACACGTGAAAATACCGAATAGTTTCTCTAGTGTGAAAAACTGAAAGTGTAAATAAGGATTAAACTGATTAAAATGAATAATTGACAATTTGAAATAAGAAGAAAAGGTCCAAATAGGTAGGGGAAGTGGGAGTGGAAGGGGAAAGGAAAGAAGGGAAAGGAAAAATTATAAGAAAAGAAAAAAAGGAAACAAAATCTTGGTAAATAGGAAACGGTGGAGCTGGTGAAGGGAGCACAGGGAATGGGGAAAAAATAAGAACCAAGATACATCATGTACAGGTACAAGTACCCAATGATAAATGTAAATGTATTGTATACCTAAAAGGTACCAATTAAAGAATTTAAGAAAAAAGAAAAAAAAAAAAAGAAAAAAAAGCCCCATTCTAGGAAGACAAAAATCAGGTGGTCGAAGTTGCCCCAAATGTGTCATTCATGTTTGCATCTAACATTTCGAAGGCAGATGAGCTACTCTGAGCAAGGTGGTAACTTTTCCTAGTTGAGCTCTGGGCTTTATGGAACTGCTGACAAAATTATTGATTTTGATAAATGTTTTGTGAACTATTATATGATCTCAAAACTTTTGTTAACACTTTACAAAGCAAACCAATGTTTGCAATGTGCTTGAATTTCCATCTGTATAGACACAGGGTATTCCACTTCTTTGCAGTAAGGGGAATAACTTTCTGCTTCATTAAGCTTTCCCCTGTCCTACTTTCCTTTTATCACTTGGTAGTAGATGTAAGACTGATTTCCTCTATGTACTCTCAGGGGGAGTCATGTTTCTCCTGCTATATATTTCACATTATCTAACTGAAATTGTAAGTTTGAAAGCTTGTCTTCTGTACAGGTAGTGCTCTCCCTAAAGATAGAAACTTAGCCATTTATGTTATCCTGGTTCCAAGCACTGTTCTTGCCACAAATTGGATTTTCCTGATATTAATTTGCTCAGTATGTTTCTCAGATTTGCTAGAAAGGTTTTCATAGAACTAATAAAGTTAGTTGTTATTAACTTGGATTAACAAATTAACAAATGAAGATTTGTTAGGTACTTTTCTTGTTGCTGAGACAAAATACCTGATACCCAAAGTTAAAGGAGGAAATCTTTATTTTGGCTCACAGTTTGTAGAGGTTTCAGTCTATGGCCAGCTAGCTGGCTCCAGGGCAGGGCTGGATGGCAGAGGAGCATCGCAGAGGAGAAACAGTTCATGGCAGGCAGCAAGGCAGCAAGCCAGTAAGCAACAAGTAACAAGGGACTAGCAGCAACCCTCTTTCTGTCCCTTATATCTGTACAGGCTTTTCATATCTCATTTGTACTTTCTTTAGCCTATTTCTGCCTATAAAATCAACCCCCTTTTCTTGGTCATTGGAAAACTTATTCTATTTTATGGAATGAAGTGTGGCTCCATTCTAGTATCAAAAATAAAGCCAAATTTGTTTGTTGATTTATTTAGTTATTTATTTTAGATTGTTTTTGAGTCAGGTGTGTAACCCAGGCTAGCCTAGAACTCACTATGCAGTCCAGGCTGGCCTCAAACTTGTGGCAATCCTCCTGCCTCAGCCTTCAGAGTGCTGGAATCACAGGCGGTAGCACTCACACCCAAGGTGGGGCACCCTTAATCCTAGCATTCTTCCATGAATCAATCCCAGTATCACATCCTTGATCCCAGTATGACACACTCTAGATCCAGCCACATCGAAAAAGCCCCATGTAGGCCAGGGATTTAGCTTAGTGGTGCAGCCACCTGCCTAGCAAGCCCAAGGTCCTGAGTTTGATCCCTGGTACCAAAAAAACCAAAACAACAACAACAAAAAACACAAAGCCCCATCTATGACCATATGAGGCTTTGGGGGGAAATCTAGATAAAAGGCATAAAAGGGTTTAATAAATTTCTTAACAAAAAGCACATAGCCAATGCATACACATTTTAGTAGGAGTAATCAGAACCATAGACGTGCATGCAAAAACTTGCAGGGGGAGAAAGGACCCTAGAAGTTAATTCTGTACCTAGGAAAGATTTGGGTGTTAAAAGATGATTGGGAGTTTGTCCACAAATGAGAAAGGAAATCCCAGACTTGGGAAATATCATGTGCACAAATGTAGACGAGGAAAGTATACGATATTTAAGAGGACTGGGGAGAAAAAGGAAGTGAAATTGAAGAAGAGGCAGAGCCCAAGCTTTGAATGTCCTCTGGGTGATGGAAAGAAGCTTGGATTCTCTCTCATACTTTCACTTGAAAACCAGTTGTTTCAACCTGGGTACACATGTGAATTAATTCTATTTGTTTGTTCGATAAATGATTAAATGCTAATCCTTTTTTAGACCCAGGGAATTTATTTTCATAGGATTCATGTGCCTAATTTCCTGATTTATTTAAAGATGAACCTGTTGGAAAAATGGTAATAACATTTGCATTGTGCTTTATACTTTTCAGAATAAATAGTGTTGAGAAAATAGAAGTAATTTATTTTGATCCTTTGTGAAATAGAGAAGGTGTTGCAATTATGTAGGAAAAAGAGAAGTTAGATACTTTCTGATTCCATGCAGCAATCAAGGACTCTAAAAACAGACCATCTTCTGTTCACTATCCTCTCTTATCTACTTAACGTTGAATTACAGTGTGCAAAAGACACAGAGAACATCTGATTCTCTTAGCAGTTGATTTTAAAAGTCTTTGAAGGAGAAAACTCACAATAATTGAAACACGTTCATGAAGATTTCCTCAAAAATGAACATGAAACTCTTCAAGAGTATGCTAAAAACACAAATGGCTTGTAAATTGTTTTCTGACAGTAATAGGGTTGGTTATTGCTACAGCTTTGGTTTGAAGGAACAAAAACTAGGAAGTTTCAGGGTAGTATTTTGATTTTAATGATTTTTTTCATACAACAAGACATTTGATGATGAGAAATGGAGAAACAAGAGCCATCAAAATTAGACCACATGGTAAGAAGAGCTTGTCTTATCCTAGGCCCAAAGCTGACTAGGAACAACCACTGTGCCTGAGATTGGTAGCTTCACAATGTATGGGTGATAATCTCCTGTATATCCCTAAGTCATGATTTCAAGATTTGAATGAGTGACTAAGTCCATATAGAACTGAGGCTGACATTGGGACCCTGCAACTCAGCATAAACTGCGGCTATAATTACTGGGTACAGTTAAGCTCATCTACATGGACAGACTGGAGAGGCTCACAGACTGATATCACCAGCTTCTGGAGCTGGAAGCCACAGCACATACTAGTCTGAAACACAATAAACAGTCTTGGTCCAAGAAGCCCTTTTCATGTTATTAATGTGTCCCACTTCCTTCAATATTTATCCTGACTCCACTCTCACATGCTTAGATACGGATTAAAATCTCATGTATGCTTGGGTTGTAAAACATGAACATAAAGTACAAAGTTGTAAGGATATAAATTTTGATAGTATATCCCCAAAGGGTTGAAAGAGTATTTTTATGGGAGATAAAAGTTAAATGTACTTTTGATAATGGAACGTCAGTCATCAAAAACCTGACTCACGAAGATCCTCAAGGCTTTGAAATCACACTGAGTATGTGATCCCTTAGTCCATCCTTGCATGAAGTGCGTACCAGTTCCATTTCCAAGATCACACTCAGTAACTTAGAGCCCTACTATCTATCAGTCTTTACTGGGATACATGTACTTGGGGTGCATATCTTTGCATGGCCGTATGGTAACAGTACTTTTAAGGGCGCAATGTCCTGGTCTTTAACATCTGTGTGAACTTTTGTCGAATCTTGGTTCTGTGCCTGAGATGCTATTGTGGTTCTCCCTTCCTGTCTCCCCCTTTAACAAGTGCCCTTCTCCTTTGGAAAAGAAAGTTATACCCCTTACAGGTTTTTCTCAATGGTACAAAAAGCGCCAAATGCCAAAAGAAGGAATCATTTTTACTGTTGTCTGAAATCCCTTTTCTCATCAAAGTGACAAATTTAAGTTCTTTCTCTTTTTTAACAAGTCTCTGTTAAGAACGAAGCATGACATTTAAAGAGAGTAGTTTGGCTCATGACACATTCTAATTCAAGAATGTTTGTAAACTGAGTGTCAGAGGTTGTGATATTTTCTTACAAGAATCCTGACATTTTCCTTTTTTAGCTATTGTCAAAGAATGAAGAGTTCCATTGGAGAGCCCCTCAGGAGCAAAGTGAAGAGTTTACCTGTGAGACATTTGAAGGTCAGGGAGCCTGGTTTCTTCAGGTGACAAATTTACAGCAAATCTCCATGCCTGGTCTGTCTTCATAACTACCTACCTATCCACTATTTCCTACCTAGGATAGTATCTTGGAGTTAGAGTTCATAAGTGAGGTGTGTAAAAAATGATATAAGGGAAATAATATAACTCCCAACCTACTAGATGTCAGATAGCCCAAGCTCCTATTCTCTGAAAATGAAGACTGAATTCTAAGGAACAATGGAGGTTAAGAGTAGGAAAAATTTATTGAAAGGGATAGCTCCAGAGAGAGGAGGGGAACCAAAAGTGGGTTGCCATAGACCCCACTTCACAGAGGAAGTTTTATAGAGCAAAATCATGAGGTGGGTACAAAATCATAAGGTGAGTACAATGTGGGACAAAACTATGATCAACCAGTAAGACTACAAGTTAGCCACTTAGGTAATATTGATCCAATGGGGAAGCAGATCATATAGCAAGTATACATGGAAAGAACAAGGACCTTTTTAGCAAGAAATGGATCACAAGGTCCTAGTCACCCACCTGGGTGACTGATGTCTATCTAGACTTTATTGGACCAGGTGATTTTAATTATAGTATAATCTTCAGTTTATTGCTTATCCCTTGGGGGTAGTATGTAGACCTGGTCAGTCCATCTTTATCATGAGCCCTGGCCTTCAACAGATGCGCCTCCAGTGACATTGTAATGTGTTCTCATTCTCTGCACTGACTCTCTCAAGGGCCTAGCCCTGTCTGACTGCCTATAATATTTCTACCTAACTTAGCTGTCTATAATAAAAATACATTTTCATATTGAGAAATAATATCAAATTTTTTCTATCAAAATGTTAGTTTGATTTGATCAATGATCAGACAATGGGAACTGGCTCTGCCAAGTAGGTTAAATGGTAAACATTTTCCAAAGTAGAATGAATTCAAAGTTTAGCTGCAAGTTTTGACAAAAATATATTCAAGGCATGTGATAAGATAAAAGTGTTTTATTTAGAAATATATTGGTAAAATTGTATTGAAACTAACAATATTTTTACTTTTTTGACCTTCTTTTGAGCAAATCAGGGCTTAAATAAAGTGATTCAAAGTAAATGAGAGGCAGAAGTAATGAATAGTTATTTGATCAATCCTGGTGAAACTTTCTTGGTATACTTCCCAGAAACTGAGACACTGAATGCCTGAAAGGACTGGCTGACAAAGCCTTGTATATGATTCTTTGCTTTTGATAAAATGAAACAGGTGCCTAGTCAACATATTAGATATAGAACAGCAAAATAACTTTTGATAATTACTATATGATATTTTCACATGTAACTCTGAGAAGTACCAAAAATTGAGTGCTAATCCTCTGGCAAAACCCCTTCCATTTCCACTTCTTTATTTGAGTGAACAAGGTTTTTCAGTTCTTACATTTATGAATGAGAAAAGGAATAGAAATGATGCTGAACTGTTTTATTCTGGCCTGATAATTCATCGATAAATATGTGTACCAATTAAAAATGAAACATCTCATTATGAAATGCATAATCAGTGAAAGAATGAAATTTGTTATATTTAATTGTTATGTAAGTTAATAAATTTTCTGTTTTGTTTTCATCATTTATTTACTAAGAAGAATTTTTATGATAAGCAGGTCTTAATTATAGAGCTTTATGCTAAAGGAAAATAAAAAAGATTTTAATTTATATACATTGTTTTTACAGAGAGACAATACATGATAATAAAAGAACTTCAAAGATAAAAATACATGTATTAGCATAAAGTTTAGTAAGAAAAGTAGAATCAACATACAATTTTAAAAGGAAAAAAGCTATAACTTTCCCCATTGTTAAAGACAATCATTTTTATATATTTTTGAAAGTAGGTTATGGTAGATTAAAATCCCAGCCATATTTTGGTATACTGTTTTTTTCTTTATTTATCAGTACATGTTTGTAGTACATACTGTTTACATTCCTTGTAGGGATTTGGTACATGTGCATAATACATCTTAATTTCTTTTTTCATCTCCTTTCCCTTCCTCCTTTTCCATCTCTTGACCCTCTTCCTCTCTTTAAATGTCAGTATTTATAGCAAGTCAGGAAATATACATTTTGTTACCAACTTCTTATGAAAATTTTAGACATGAACTTAAAAATAAATTTTTACAATTATTTCAGGGGTCAGGATAATAAACAAATTGAAAATTTAAATGCTATAAAGGGAAAAAGACAACTGTGAAACTTTGAGTTATCTTTGTGTATGAAGTAAGTTTCTCCAGCAATAGTCAGGTCTGGACCTAACTGTGCTTTGTAAAAGCATCTGCCACACAACTCTAGCTGTCTAGAACACCCATTAACAATGTACCTGGGTAGTTATATTTTAGTAAGTTCCTAGAGGTACTGAAGTTGGACCAAAACCAAAATGCTTCCTGATGCAATAATTTTACATTAAGATGCAAATACTGCAAATATAGATGCTTGGTTCCCTAATGATAGCTGTTAGAAAAAAGCACACACTTGGAGTTGTTACATAGACACTTTCCTTCCCAGTTTCCTTATTATTCTTTTTCAGTGGAATTCAAGGGACATGATTAAAATGAAATTTAATGGGTATTTGGCTACAGTCCAAACATACACTAACCAAGGGGAACCAGGGTTGTGATACCATGCTGACTCCATAGAAAATCCCCTTGCTCCTATTAAGAGTTGAGGGAGGAGTTAAGGATGAACAGCTAAATTTTGTCCAGCTGTGTTAGAAAATAATATGTTCATGAACACAGACACACCTGAAAGTGGTCACCTTTAAAAGACTACATCAAGGTCCACCCTTTACTAAAAGCAGACTGGTAAACCAAATGACTATAACATAATTATGTAGACATTCTTAAAAATGTAGGTACAGCCAACAGTTTGAAGTGTTGCAATTTTCTGTACTAAGCACATACAAAATTCTGTCTTGGATATAGTACTCATATTAGTTGAAGCCTCTGAGCACATCCATCTATTAGACTACTATCAATCCCAGTTTATACATGGAGAATTAGAGACACAAAAAAGTTAAGGAATGCTTTAAAGGTCATTCAACAAAATAAGTGGCAGAGCTGGGGCTTGAATTCAGTCTGTCTGGATCCAGAGCCTTGAACTCTATGGAAACTCTGCTGTTGTAGACAAAGAATTTTATACTTCTTGAAGGTGGGTATTTAAAAATATGGCAAGGGCAGATGGAGGAGGGGGTTTGGGATAGTTTGGCCCTCTGCCTAGAATTAAACATTCGCTAATTTTCTTTTGCTCTCTTCTGTTTCTAAGTAAATTGCTCTACACATTTATTTTATTATCATTATTCCTATCTGACATGCTGTGTAAGAACATCATGATTTAAAATATCTTAATAACAACCCAAGGAAAGGGACTTAAAAGTAATGTTCAGAGAGAAAACAGATGGCCAACAAGTGCAAATTCTGAATTCTTATATTTTCATATGGGAAGTAGATGTGGTTGGTAAAAGGTTATGCTAATAAGCAAAATGTTCTTGTATTGTTATGAGCTTATTATTGGAAAATCATTTCTGAGATCTTTAAAGTGTTAAAATAGTAACCAGTGTCGATTCTTGAAAATATACTCCATGTTTTCCTGAAGATTTTCCAATTTAAGCACATTTTTGGGGGACTAAGTTCAAAACTTAATGTCACCAATAGGATGAAACAATTTCTATTCATTAAGACATCTGCTATAAGTTTATACATGAAAATACTGAGGTGCTTATATAAACCTGGGCCTCATACTGACCCTATTTTTAAATCCTTCTAAATTTCCTGAGGGAAAACTCAGTAAATAGTAAACTTGAATCCAGGATCCAAACCATTAAGGCTTTTCTTGGACAACTTTGAACCACATCTTGTAATAGCCCTAGTTTAACTCCTAGCTGGAGTTTCAGCTTCACAGAGATCATTGCCCTAGTTCAAGTGCTCCACTGTCCTTTTCTTCAACTTTTCCTGAATGACATCTGTTTCCTTCCATTTTTGGCTATGTAAATAATGTTTGGGGATTAAAAATAGATAAGCAATCTCCAAAATCCCCTACAAAATTTTACCATCAGGATATATTCTTATTTCAGGTCTGGCCTTGTTGTATTATCCTCCTAATCCAGCTGTAGTAATGTGTTGTACTGGCTGCATGCCACACGCAAAAATCTATCTTGGGACATCCTGCTGGAGGCAAAAGGCCAATCTGGCCTGTTTCTCAGCATCTGGATCAACAGGCCAATGGACAGCAAAGAGTATATGTGTCTATATTTAGAAATGCATATATATTCTGTATGTGCTTGTGTATGCATCTACACACACACATAGTTTTAGTGCCATATATACTATGAGCTCAGTCTGCCTATGTGTACATACAGATATGTGTGATCATATTTCAGATATGCTATAAACTTCTTATTTTTACTCCCATGTGAAAATAATACGTTTCCAACCTCGCTTTTTTATCTGTCAGTCTAAAAGGATGTTGCTCACTTTTAAGTGAACACTCAGAAGACCACTCTATTCTTCTTTATTGTACTGATATGTTTTCACTTTGAGAATCTTTCAAGTCCTAACATACCTTCTGCCATGCAGGTGGCAAACATAATGTTAAACATTGTGCTTTGTGTTTCTAGGTTACCCATTCACACATCATTTTATTTTTATAAGCAAGTAGAGGAAATACCAGTCCAAATGGATATCAACATAAACCTTAAACTTCCAGACCTTGGAGTTTAGCATGGATTTGCCTCAACTCTATAAATCACTATCCTAAATTCTACTAAGTTTAGCTAAGCAGGCTACATCAATATTTTGTCTGACAACACAGACACAGTTTGGAAACAAGTGAAAGAAAAAAAAGGTTAAAGTCCTGGAGATTCTTGGATGTTTTTCTAAATCTCCTATGCAATTAAAGGAAGCGAGTTTGGATGGGATTTTAACAGATTAAATAGAGAATTGAATCGAGGCCAGGATTTCCTCTTTAAGAAGTTTTATTCAAAAAGTGTCTGGGATAACTGATCTCTAAGATAGAAATATGTACTTTAGGTGAAAAAAATAGTGGGGTCAAAGACTAGGGCCAAAAGAAGGAAGATCATCTGAAATAAATCTTTTGTGATAAACAGCAATTTATTTAAAGGGATAAATCCAAAAAAACTGAAATATCTAGGAATCAACCTAATGAAAGAAATCAAAAACCTCTTCTCTGAAAACTATGGCACTCTGAAAAGAGAGATTGAAGATGATATCAGAAAATGGACAGACATCCCCTGCTTCTGGGTAGGAAGGATTAATATAGTGAAAATGGCCATACTTCCAAAACTGCTATATAGATTCAATGCAATCCCAATTGAGATCCCAGCAGCATACTTCATGGACCTTGAGAAAACAATCCAAAAATTCATTTGAAACAAGAAGAGACCCAGAATAGCAAAAGCAATTCTAGGTAACAGAGACACGGCAGAGGGTATCACAATCCCCAACCTGCAACTATACTACAAAGCTACTGTGATAAAAACATCATGGTACTGGCAAACAAACAGACCTGAGGACCAGTGGAACAGTTTAGAAGATGCAGAAACAATGCCAGACACACTCAGCCATATCATTTTTGATAAAGGAACCAAACACCCTCACTAGAAGAAAGACAGCCTCTTTAATAAATGATGCTGGAAAAATTGGGCTTCAACTTGCCAAAGATGAAAACTAGACCTATATCTCTCACCATGCACTAAACTAAAATCAAAATGGATTAAAGATCTAAATATTAAAATAGAAACTCTGAACCAGTTAGAACAGAGGTTAGGTAGAACCCTTGAAGACATTGGTGTAGGAAAAGATTTTATGAACAAAACCTCAGTTGCCCATGAACTAGCATAAACAATCAACAAGTGGGATCTCTTCTTATTAAAAGGCTTCTGCACAGCAAGAAAAACCACCACCAGTGTGAAGAGACAACCCACAATGTGGGAAAAAATCTTCACCTGCTCTTTCTCAGACAAAGGTCTGCTATCTCGAATCTATAAAGAACTTAAAAAGATCAGACTTCCCAAATTTAAAGACCCAGTCCGAAAATGGGCATCTGAAATGAACAGACATTTTTCAGACAAAGAAGTAGAAATAGCAAATAAATACATGAAAAAATGTTCAATATCACTGGTCATTCAAGAGATGCAAATGAAAACAATGCTGATATTCCACTTCACTCCAGAAAGAATGGCTGCTATATGAAATCAACCAATAACAAATGCTGGCTGGACTGTGGGGAAAGAGGAACCCTGCTCCACTGCTGGTGGGAGTGTAGACTGGTGCAACCACTGTGGAAATCAGTATGGAGATTCCTCAAAGAACTAGGACTGAAAGTCCCATTTGACCCTGCTATTCCACTGCTGGGGATCTTTCCCAAAGAATTAAAAGAATCATACCACAGTGATATATGGGCATCCATGTTCATAGCAGCATGGTTTGTGATAGCTAAAACTTGGAAACAGCCGAAATGCCCATCAACTGGAGACTGGATAAAGAAAATGTGTTTTTTTTTTTAATAAAATGGAGCACTACTCAGCCATAAAAAATGAGAAATTAGAGACATTTATAGCTAAGTGGATGCACATTGAAGCAATACTCTTAAGCAAAATAAATAGGACACATGTATAAATACCAAATAGTTTCTCTGGTGTGAGAAACTGAAAGTGTAAATAAGGACTAAAATGTATAATAGGTTATGTGAAATAGGAAGAAAAGGGGCAAAGGGGAAGGAAGTGGGAGGGCTAGGGGAAAGGGTAGAAGGGAATGGGATTAATATGAGAAAATGGAAAAATAGGAACAAAATCTTTGTAAATAGGGAGGAATGGAAGGGTTGAAGGGAGGGCTGGGCAAGGGTGAAAAATAAGAACCAAGAGAGACTATGTAAAGGTGCAAATTTCCAATGATGAATGTCATTATATTGTATACCTAAAATGTACCAATGATTAGAATGAATAATCAAAAATGTAAAATAGGAAGAAAAGGTCCAAAGGGGTAGGGGTAGTGGGAGGGGCAGGGGAAAGGAAAGAAGGGAAAGGAAAAATGATGAGAAATGGAAAAAATGGAAATAAAGTCTTTATAAATAGGGAAGGGAGGAGGAAGTGAAGGGAGGGCTAGGAATGGGGAAAAAATAAGAACCAGGATGCATTATGTAAAGGTACAATTCCCAGTGAGAAATGTAATTGTGTTGTACACCTACAATGTACCAATAAAAGAATTTAATAAAATGCAAAGGAAAAAAAAATAGGAAGAAAAGCTCCAAAGGGGTAGGGGTAGTGGGAGGGGCAGGTAATAGGAAAGAAAGGAAAGGAAAAATGATGAGAGATGGAAAAAATGGAAATAAAGTCTTTGTAAATAGGGAAGGGAGGGCTAGGAATGGGGAAAAAATAAGAACCAAGATACATCACGTAAAGGTACAATTCCCAATGAGAAATGTAATTGTGTTGTACACCTAAAATATACCAATAAAAGAATTTAAGAAAAAATAAATAAAGGCATAAGTAGGCAATTTTGTTATGGTTTAGATCTAAAATGTTCCCCCAAATTCTCATGCATTCAGAGGTGGAGCTATGGAAATGATTATCTTATGGTAACATTATATTTGTAAGTGGATTAGTCAATTGATGAATTCATGATTGAATGTGCTATCAGGAGGCAGAGCCTGGTTGGAGGTGGGTCACTGGGGGCATGACTAGGAAGGTCTCCTCTTTGCTCTCTCTGTTTCCTGGGTACTGTGACATGAGCAGCTTTCCTGTGCCATGCCCTTCTATCAAGCTATTTCTGCCTTGGAGCCAGAAACCATGGACTAAAAGCACCCAAACTATAATGCAAAATAAACCTCTCCTTCAGGTTTCTGGTGTCAGGTATCTTGTCCCAGAAATGGGAAAGCTGACTAATAAAGATGGAAATTGGTACATGAGTAGTGTCTTTGCTGTGACCATACTTGACCATGTGTTTTAGGCTTTGGAACTTAGTTTTCAAGAGAAGTTTGGAAACGTTTGGAGATGTTGGCCTGAAAAGTCTTATAATGCTGTAAACAGAGATTGAGGAGCAGATATTGTCCTCAGAGCTCAGAAGACTGGAATCCTGAAAGAAATTTAGACAGTAAAGACCAGGAAATTTCAAGGCAGCCCAATGTTCAGGCTGTGGCATAGGTACTACTGGCTGCTTTTAGCTAGATTTACAGATTTGGCCAATGTAAAGTAGGAGCAAAAAGTAGATTTGAAAAGTTTGCAGTTTTTCTAGAAAGGAGGCACCTGCAAATTTGGAGACAAGGAGAGTATGCTTGGTGAAATGATAAACATTTCATCAGGAAAATAGGAAAGATGGCTTTAAGATGTCTCAGAAATTGGCCAGACCTTGCCTTTTACAGGCTCAAAAGTGTAAAAGGGTAAACAATATTAAAATATTTTTCTTTAAGAAGAGAGTCCCAGGAAACGCTGCTCATTCAGGATCATCTAGTGAAGGGTTTTCTGTAGTTCAGCCATCCAGAGAATAAGAGGCAAAAGCAGCCACAGTCCAGGAAGGCCTGGGTACTGCTCCCACTGGCAGCAAAGTATCCACGTTGTGTGTTTTTATAGGCATGCAGAATGAAAGAATTATAGAGTCATGGCAATTTCCACTCACATTTCTGAAGGCCCGGTTGGCCAGGCAGTGTGCTCCTGAAAAGGCAGTACTTAAAGCTGTGAGAGTGAAGACCAAAGTGTAGGAGTGATCCCAAGAATTTGGAGATGCCAGGAATGTAGAATGTCTGCTGAGGGAAGCCACAGACAGTGAGAAGAGTCAGCCCAAAGAGAGGTTATGTGGGCTGCAACCAGCAATGCTGTAAGGACAGGACCCTTTCGAATTCATATGTCACCACAATTTGCCCTAGGTGATGCACATGATGATACAAGATTTAATGCTTGCTCTGCTAGTTTTCAGTCTTGTTTTGGTATGATTCCCTTCTATTCCCTGTTGCTCCTTTTTTGAATAGGAATGTTTGCCCTGTACATTGTATGTTTGGAAGTATCTAACTTTCGTTTTTTATAGGGGCTCATAGCTAAAAGTTGACCTTGTCCCTCAAAGGAGATGTTGGACTTCGGCTTTTTGGCAATACTGGAACTGTTAACATTTCACTAACTCTTAGAGATGGAGTAAATGAATTTTCATGGTGAGATGGATAAGAACCTTTGGGACGTCAGAGGTGAAATATTATGGTTTAGATCTGAAGTATCCCATGAAAGTTTCATGTGTTTGGAAGGTGATTGGATCATGGCAGCATCATTCTCATCAGGGGATGCTTGATGTATTCATTTGCTATTAGGAAGTAGGACCTGGTTAGAAGAGTAGGTTGTTAGGAGTATGATCTGGAAAGAAGTATTCTTTTTCCCAGCTCTTCTACCCTCCCTTTGTTTCCTGGCTTCATGGGGGAAGCAGTTTTTCTCAAGCATGCCCTTCCTCATGCCACTTCTGCCATGCATGGACTGAGACCTCTGAAGTTGTGAACCAAAACAAACTTCTCTTCCTTTAAATTGTGGTATCAATTATTTTTCCCCATTACAGGAAAAGACTAATACAACTTTAAATAGTTTAAACATCAAATAGTCAGTTCAATATCTTTCAACATGTTATCTGGTCCAAAAAGTCTATGCTTGCCAACATGTAAGTTTTCCTTTATATTATATTATTTTTATTGCTTTAAATTTCTGGACTCTTTCAATTTGAAACTATAATATGATGGTGAATCCTTTTGTTCTGGATGTTTTAATCTAGAAAACATTACAGCAGAAGTGTAGCTTTACTGAAGTCCCACGGTTGAATCTCATCTGTATATCCTATTAATCACTTCAGTGATGAAATGATACACCTGGGTTATTACAAAGGGAATTTCATTCAAATGGCATGTAGGTCACTAGGAACAGAAGGGTTCTCAGTTTGAGTTAGAATCAGAATAAGAAACTATATTTTAGGGAGGAAAACTGGAAGCCATTTGAGGTCAGTGGGAATAAATATAGATACAACCCCTATTTCTGAGCATAGTAGAAGCACTCAGTGCAAGGATGTTCTAAAGAATGAGCCAGAGAAGAGGTAAAAAGTTTATTTACACACTATATCCTAGTGATCACTTTTTACTATGGCATTTTTCTGTGAAATGGAAAGTCTCTTATTTAATCTTATTCACATGCCCAATGCCAATTCCTATATTTCTGTATTTCTGACCATGCAGTAGAGGAAATCATTCCCTCCTTGGTGCTATTTATGTACATTTTGCATGGATCCATTGTTGCACTGACCACATTCATGTAATTTTTCTGTTTATGTTATTGTTTTACTATACTTAACTATGAACAGCTTGAGGGCAGAAACTACTTGTGAATCCAGAACCCAGCACTATGTTTTGCTTAAAATAAATATTTTATGAATTGATGGATGGATGAATGTATAGATAGATGGTTGATAGGTAGCAATATTAAGCAGAGTGTTTGATACTAAAAGTGAAAATACCTTGCTGAGATATTTCATATCACCCTTTCAATGTGCTCTCATGGGTTCCTTTACTTTTCCTTCCATTCAAGTAGAGTTAAAAATAAGAGTTCTGTATAATACACCCTTTAAAAGATCCTATTTCCCTATAAGTAGATTTCACAGTAGGTAATGACTCTGAATGACATTTCCAAAAAGGTTTCTTTTCAAAAGTATCATTATATAAGGCATTATGAAGTAGTATAGAGAATTTTATCCTCCTCAAAATAAATCTTTACAAAAAGATGACAATTCACCAGGGAATATTAATGACCAGGTAAGGATTCTTCATGATCTGCTGAATAGATCTTGAAAGTCATGAAAGTATTATCAAAACCAATAATATTAACATGAATAATCTTTAGAGTATATCAAATCTATATCTTCTCTAACTCAAATTAACATTTTAGTTATAACATCTACCATAAGCAAAATACTCTAGCCGATTTCTAACCAAAACTGGAAAATTTTACTAAACTTAGGGATTTATTTTTTAAATACACAGAGCTTTATCAGGGTTAAATTACTTGATTGTAAGCTGATATTTTTATATAAGTGACTGAAAGTTTTGGATTATTTAGAGCATCCAAATAGGTAAGATTGTACATTTGAAGTATACCTTTTAAATTGTCTGTAAGTTGGAAAAATTTGTGAGAATTCTGGACTTTATTATTGCAGTTGCTACTGATCAAAGCAAATGGTTCACTCATATATAACATAGAAGTATGTTTAAACCAAAACTGAACATCAATTGGCTACAAAATTAATCAGAATCTAAGTTTTCCTTACAACATGATGCCCCAGTATGTGTTATTTGACCGTCTGCTATGGTTGATGGCCCAGCTATATAAAAAAAAATCTGTGACAGCATATTTGGAGATTGCTTCCAAATAGGAAAAAACTAAAAAATATTGAGATTCAGAACCCTATTAGGGCCTGAAAATTGGCTGCCATCTTGGTTTTATTTCCTATATAATTCAGTTTCCAAGACTTTCCTTGAGTCCATATTCCATAGCCTCTTTTCACAAAGAATATACTCAACTTACAGTTCTATCAAACTTATAAGCATCTCCTTCCCTTTACTTCTTCTAACTTGATGTAAGAATATTCTATCATCTTACTCAAGCAGAGATAGGTAATACCCCAAAGATCTCAAGTCTAACCTTACACTTTTCCCCAACACTGTCAAATATTTCTCTCTGTCATAGTCTAAAATGGGTTTATCTTTAGCTTCAACAGAATATTGATGTTTTCATGTCCTTATAACAGTAAGTCTTTTCATCACTTCCCTACTACTCTACTTATCTTCATAGCTAACATATTTTTGAAGCAATGCTATCTATCATTGTACCTACCTTACCACCTGTTTATTCCTGAAATGTATTATGATATGTTTTTGACAGCACAAATCCAAAAATTGCCTCCCACCATGGTAAGTACACAGAGTACTTTTCAATTATTGCCTTTATGACTATGATTGAATTGGAAAAAATTAATCACTCAGTTCTTAAAGATGACAATGACCAGTGTTGTTCACTTTCTGTTTTCCAACTTCCTCTACAGTTACTTCCCAATATGACTTATGGACTTCTCCTCTGCTCATCCTTTATATGCTCTTCAGTCCCTGCTTGTATCTACTTTTTTTCTCTTTCTACAAGTCACTGTTCAATGAACCCACCTATTTGCTTGCCTAGTAAATCAGTTAATTCCACAAATATATTTGTGATCACTACCTTAGTGAACTCCAAATCTTCGTTCTTGATTTTGACCTCCCTCCAGACTTCCAAACTAGTATTCCTATCATTGTCAGCTATATTTAACCCCATTAAAAGGTCCCCAGGACTCTCAAATTAGCAATCTTTAGATAAATAGAAGCCCAGAATAAAGAATTAGTGAATTTCCCCTGGATCGTCCCAGAAATTACAGAAAGGAGATTTTTAGAAAAATTGAGAATGAGAGGAAAGTGAAATACATATAAATGTTTAGTTCTAGTTAAAATGACACTCAGATGAACATTTAAGGAGCACATTCCACAGTCTTGAATTCAAACATCATGATGACTCCCATTTCCACTTCTTTCCAGACATATGATCATGGATAAAGGTATTCATTCATTCATTCATTCATTCATTGTTGAATGTCTGATATTGTATAGGTGGCAGGGAATACATTATGTACAAAATTGACCAAGTCTGGGCAAACATTCTCAATCTTCATTTGCTCATCTGTAAAAAAAATGGATAATAATTCCAACATTTTAGAGTTTTGTGATTATAAAAGGAGAGCTTGTATGCATAGTTCCTTTATGACACTTTACTAATCAAGCAGCTTTTCAGTAAATTACACCTATGATTATTACAAAATTTAATCTATATAATTCTAATAACTTTGGCCTTAGATGACCACAAATCCTGACCACAGCAGGTTCTTGAGAGTTTCAGAATGGAGTAAAGACTATCAGACTAGGATGAAACTGGCTGATTGGACAAACTAAGGTAGAGTGGAGGGAATAATTCCACTAGGTTTTTCTGGTTATTTAAGAATCTCAGGCATTCTTTATTTTTTCTTTATAATTTATAGGCTATAATTTTAAATAACAGTAATAATGGTTATAATAATCCTTACAGTATATTTGCATTCATTGTACTTTATTTTTGTTAATATTGTCTCTAATATATAATAGAATCTATGAGGGAATAGTACTCTTATAGTTACAATTTTATAAATGGAAATTAAGATTGAAACAACCAGATTAATGAATGAATGCCACTTTTAATACACAGAGGAGTGAGATTTTACTCTGAGTAATCTAACACAGAGCCTGAAGTTTTCCCACCAGTTTACCTTTTTGACCCTCACATGCCTTTGCTTTGGTTTAGAGGCCCAATTCTGATATACTCATTGACTGTATTAACCTTTGTGCCAGCTAGTAGGCTGTAGCCAAGGGCCAAGGTTCGTCTGTGACCTTGAATATAATCTGTTTCTAAGATGCAACCCAATCTTGGCTTCTTCTGTTTGCTTTGATGTTCTTCTGTCGTCTCCTGAATATTGTGGTCTGGTGGCTTCCATTAACTAGGCCACAGACATTCAAGGAAAGAGGTCCCTCCTCTCTCCTCTTTTAGCTAACAGTCAGTTCCAACCTTTTCAATGCTCGAAAACACTACCCTCCAAGGAGTGATTCGAGGTTATAGTTTTGGTCTCTTCTGGGTCAGGGGTGGCACTGTGGCCTGGCCCCTACCTCCAAGGGGGTTTTTAGACCCTGTTTCCTTGAAATTCTCCAGGGCATGTTTCTCCAGGTCCACAGCTCTCTGAACTCTTGATTTTCCTGATCTTTGACTTCACAAGGCCTTGACCTATCTGAACCTTGGCATCCTGAATTTACTTCCTGGAGACTGTCTACTGGCACACACAGCTTAACCCTTTTGCTCCTAATCCATCACTCACTGGCTGCATAGGTCAAATAGCTGACAAAAGCTGAGGTAACTTGTTCAGAGTACCAACTCTTACAGTCCATTAAGGTGTAGTTTCTTCAGTATTCTCACAGACTTTTGGTAAAACTTAGAATCAAAAAAATTGTATACACAGACTCAAGAACCTATGTATCCAGTATTCATTTTCACTATTTAGGATAATTAAAGTACAGTATAATAACTGCCTTTATTTCTTCACAAAAACCTTCACAGACATTGTCTATGAGATCCTAAGTACATAGGGTCTTTATTTAGAAAGCTCTCTGTTACTAGTCTCTTTCATATATATCTACTAAATTAGTTTGAAAAGTTAAAGAAAACATTTAACAAACATTAAAGTAGAACACATTATAATATGGTATTCTAAACTTCAGCCTTTTAGACATTTTAGGGAGGAAGACAATAAGGACAAGAATCTCTCAAACTAAATTCCAAGAGGTATGAATACATTGTTAAACTTCTCAACAAATTCCTGTTGGTTATAGCAATTTGACGAGAAGTGGTTGAAGGTAAGTTTTTCAAAAAATTACAATTGACAACTGCCTGATTTCAAGGATTTTCATTACTATTTTGTAATAGTAAAACCAACAATCTTAATATCCAATAATTGAGACATTTTATTTTCAAAGGAAATTTAATGTCAATTACTTCTTTTTCCCTTAAATTCTTTTATTGGTACATTTTAGGTACACAGTAGATTTACATTTATCATTGGGTGCTTGTACCTGTACATGATGTATCTTTGTTCTTATTTTCTCCCCACTACCTGTGTGCCCTTCAGCCCCTCCACCCTTCCCTATTTACATAGACTGCATTTCCATTTTTTTTCTCATTTTTCCTTTCCCTTCTTTCCTTTCCCCTTCCCCTTCCCCTCCCACCACCCCTACCCCTTTGGACTTTTTCTTATTTCAAATTATCAATTTTCATTTTAAACATTTTAATCCTTATTTACACTTTCAGTTTCTCACGCTAGAGAAACTATTCAGTATTTGCACGTGTGTCCTATTTATTTCCACTTAAGAGTATGGCCGCAATATGCATACATTTAGCTATGAATGTCTCTAATTTCTCGTTCTTTATGTCTGAGTAGTACTCCATTTTTTTCAATGACTTTTCTTTGGTTTTTTGCATTTTAAAAATTTTTTCAAAGAGCAAGAAAATACTTTGCATAGCCCACGCCACCCCACCAGAGACCCCGGTCGCATGGACGCCAGCAGCCCGCGCCCTGCTGGATCATGGGGAGCATCTGAATCTGTACAGCAGAGGCACCGGGGTGTGGGGGGTGTGTGTGGGGGGGCATAAAGGCCATGGTTATGAGCCCCAGAAGATAAAGCAGAAGTGAACAACAGAGAGGGCCTTTCTGACGCTCCTCAGTGAAAATTGAAGCCCACTGGGAAAGTGAAGAAAATCTCTTCAATAAAAGCACACTGGACCATTGTGGTTGGTAAATTGGTGGGATGAGCACCTCCCATAGAAACCCGGACTCGCATAGGTGGGAGGATAGCCGGAACCTGCAGTCAAACCTTGCAGAGTTTAATCCTGCAGGAGGTCAGGGACCTAAAGTTGGACCTTGCAGCCAGAAATCATCCTGAACCTCAGTAGACTATAGCTGGCTTGCTGAGACTAATCGACTTAGACCCGCACACTGATGTCCACATTGCCTACCAGGACAGCAGAGACATATCCTGAGGGAGAGCTGTTTTTGTTATATATATATATATATATATATATATATATATATATATATATATATATATTCTTTTTTCTCTCTCTCTATCCGTTCTGGCTCTATATTACTCTCCCTTTTTGTTCCTGTTCATGTCCCATTCGGAATTTTTTCTCTGTCTCTGTCCTCTCAACTGTCACTTTTATTGGAAGGTGAATACAATTTCTAGCTTCCCTATTGTTTTCAGTTTGTTCTGTACTTGTCTCTGTTCTTTCCCTCTGTCTTTTCCTCCTGTCTTCAACCGATCCCCACAATTTGCGTGATCTTCCTGTATCCTCTAGCCTCACCTCTAACCTTTCCCTCTCCCTCCATCTCTCTACCCCTCCCTCCCCAATCCCTGCTAAATCCTTATCCCAAAGGGTAAATTTGCCATATTGAAGGGTTCACTTACTAAAGTCATATTTTGGGCTGGCCCTAGATTTTGATCTAGCTCATGCAGTTAAAGGCAACAGATTAACTGCTACCACAAATTGTTATTTTCTAAGCTGTGTTTCATGCTGATTGTGTCAACTGGGCTCAGGTGTTGTGATTGATCTAATCAGTTGTCCTCCCTGGTATACTGAAAACAAGATTGCCTAAGAGTCATTAGAGACTCAAAGCCTAAAATGTCCAGCTATACCTGGAAGATTTCTCTGAGAAGCAATCACTCCATAGGGGCTCTAACCACCAGTAATAAAGATACTCAAAATAAGATATATTAGAGTATAAGCCCAGGAATGAAAGCAAAAAACAGCACCAACAACAGAATTAAAAATGAGAAGACATTTTGCCAGGACACAAAGACTCCAGCTCACCGAAGGCAAATTCTGGGGAAAACGAGGTGGAAAAATATGATAATCAACCACCTGGACACCCTGAGCTGATAGCACAGGAAGTAACAAAACAGATTAATAAGGCTCTAGAAAATTTCAAGACAAAAATAATTTCCCAGATAACTACAGAGATGGTGAGCAGAGTGAAAGACATGTTTAGAGGTTCTAGAAGAGAAACAGATAAAAACAATAGATGAGCTCAGAACCATGCTGGAAGCCATGAATGCCCAGAATAAGAAAGAAATGGAGGGCCAGGGGTTAAGCTCAGTGGTTCCACCACCTACCTCACAAGGGGAAGGTCCTGAGTTCGATCCCTGGTACCAAAAAAAAAAAAAAAAGAAAAAAAGAAAGAAAAGAAAGAAAGAAATGGAATCCATGAAACAGATTCAAACAGATATCCAGGAGATTAAGAACTCCATTGAAAGTATTCACAGCAGATTGAGCAAAAGTGAAGATAGAATATCAGATATAGAAGACAGTATTGTGGTTAGTGACCAAGAAAACAGAGATTTCTTAAAAATAGTAAGGGACCATGAGAAATCAATCCAGCAGCTGCTAGATGATGCAAAGATGAACAACATAAGACTGATAGGAGTCCACAAAACAACAGGAGAAAGTACAAATGACATTAAAAAAAAACTGTTCACAGAAGTAATAGTGGAATACTTCCCAGATAGAGGTAGAGAATTGGACATACAGAGAAGTGAGGCATATAGAACTCCAACCAGCCACAATAAAAAAAAAACTACACCTAGACATATAATAGTCAAGATCCCAGAAATGCAATAGAAGAATAAAATCTTACAAGCAGTTAGAGAAAAGAAACAAATCACCTGTAAAGGAAAGCCCATCAGAATCACGGCAGACTTCTCAACACAAACCCTCAAGTTAAGGAGAGTCTGGAGTGAAATATTTCAAGCCCTAAAAGAAAATAACTTTCAACTTACTGTTGTATCCTGCAAAATTATCTTTCAGGATCAATGGGGAAATTAGATACTTCCATGACAAAGAACACCTGAGAAATTTCATGAACACCAAACCAGCACTCCAAACAATTCTAAACAATATCCTAGAAAAAGACAATGAAAGTCACAACTCCATGAGGTCCCAACAGAGGGAAGCCACCAGGCAAGGCAAGAAACTAAAGGTAAAGGGGGAAAAATAAAAAATAATACAGCCAACAACAGTAAAACATCATGACAAGGATGAGTTAATATTTATCAATTATAACCATCAATGTTAATGGCCTCAATTCACCAGTCAAAAGAAATAGACTGGCAGAATGGATTAAGAAGCAAAATCCAGCAATATGCTGTATACAAGAAACACACCTAATTAAAAAAAGAGACTCATAGACTGAAAGTAAAAGGATGCAAAACAGTTCTCCACATGACAGTAACCCAGAAAAAAGCAGGAGTACCAATCTTACTTGCAGACAAAGTAGATTTCAAACCAAAACTAATTAAGAGAGACAAAGTTGGTCACTACATCCTTGTGAAAGGAACAATCTAAGAGGAAGAGATAACAATCATAAATATATATGCACCAAATCCAAATACCCTCAACTATACAAAACAAATATTAATGGACATGGAAAACCAAATAAGCACTAATACAATTGTAGTGGGGGACCTCAATACCCCAATGTCACAAATAGACAAATCATCTAGACAAAAAATCAACAACAAAATTCTAGAATTGAACCAAGCTTTTGAACAAATTGACTTAATAGATATTTACAGAGTATTCCACCCCACAAAATCAAAATATACATTCTTTTCAGCTGCACACATGTCATTCTCCAAAACAGACCACATGCTAGCTCACAGGACATGTCTAAGTCAATCTAAAAGAACTGAAATTACCCCCTGTGTATTATCAGACTGTAGTGCAATAAAATTGGAGATCAATAACATGAGAAACTCCTAAACTCCCACAAACACCTTGAAATTGAATAACACCCTTCTGAACAACCAATGGGTCACAAAGGAAATTAAAGAAGAAATTAGACAGTTTCTACAAGTAAATGATAATGCCAGTAGAACACAAAGGTATCTATGGGACACAATGAAAGCAGTTCTATGAGGGAAATTCATAGCAGTGAATGCCCATATCAGGAAAACAGAGAGAGCCCAAATAAACAACCTAATGCTGAACCTCAAGCTCCTAGAAAAAGAAGAGCATGACAAACCCAAAGCTTGTACAAGAGAGGAAATTGTAAAGATCAGAACAGAAATCAATGCAATGGAGACTAAGAGAACAATACAACAAATCAATGAATCAAAGAGATGGTTTTTTGAAAGAATAAATAAAATTGGTAAACCCTTAGCCAACCTTATCAAAAAAAGGGAAAATAAAGGCTGAAATCCATGCAATTAAGAATGAAAAATGTGATGTCACAAAAGATCCAGCAGAAATTGAGAAGATCATCAATACCTACTTCAAGAACCTGTACTCTAATAAAATGGAAAACACAGAAGAAAGGGACAGATTCCTAGATACATATGAATTGCTAAAGTTAAATGAAGAACATATAAAAATTCTAAACACTCCAATTACAATCAGTGAAATTGAAAACATAATTAAAACTTTACCAACAAAGAAAAGCCTAGGTCCTGATGGCTTCACTGCTGAATTATACAAGACATTTAGAGAAGAACTATCACCATTACTCTTTAAACTCATCAAGGAAATTGAATGGAAAGCAATACTTCCAAATTCTTTCCTGGAAGCAAGTGTTACTTTGATTCCAAAATCAGGGAAAGACCCCCCCAAAAAGAGAACTACAGGCCATTCTCCCTAGTGAACATAGATGCAAAAATCCTCAACAAGATACTGGCAAACAGAATACAGAGGGTCATCAAGAAGATCATACACCCTGACCAAGTTGGATTTATCCCAGGGATGCAAGGATGGTTCAACATTCATAAATCAATAAACGGAATACACTATATTAGCAGAGCCAAGGACAAAAACCATATGATCATCTCAATAGATGCAGAAAAAAAAAGCAAAAAGCAACACCCATTCATGATAAAAACCCTACAGAAAATTGGAATAGAAGGTCTTTATCTTAACCTGATTAAGGCTATCTGTGAAAAACCAACAGCCAAACATCATGCTAAATGGTCAAAAAATGAAAACCTTTATGCTAAATTCAGGAACAAGAGAAGGATGTCCACTATCACCAGTCCTATTCAATATAGTTCTGGAAACATTAGCCACAGCAATTAGACAAGAGAAACAAAAGGAGTAAAGATAGGAAAAGAAGTTAAACTGTAATTATTTGCTGACGATATGATACTTTACATAGAAGACCAAAAAACTCTGCCAAAAGACTTCTAGAATTACTTGACAGATTCAGTAGCTTAGCTGGATACAAGGTCAACACTCAAAAAACAATAGACTTCTTGTACACAAATAACAGACTCAATGAGAGAGAACTTAGGGAAACAATTCCTTTCACAATAGCATACAGAAAAATGAAATATCTAGGAATCAGTCTAGCAAAGGAAGCAAAAGACCTCTGCACTAAAAACTACAGCACTCTGAAAAAAAGAGATCAAGGAGGATATAAGAAAGTGGAAAAACATCCCTTGCTGCTAGGTAAGAAGAACCAATATAGTGAAAATGGCCATACTTCCAAAGTTGATATATGGATTTAATGCAATGCTGATTGAAATTCCAATAATATATTTCTCAGAACTAGAGAAAACAATTCAAAAATTCATTTAGAACCAGAAGAGACCTAGAATAGCAAACGCAATTCTAGGCAACAGAGACATGGCAGGGGGTATCACAATCCCCAACTTGAAACTATACTACAAAGCTACTGTGATAAAAACAGCATGGTACAGACCTGAGGATCAGTGGAATAGATCAGAAGATCCAGAAACCACTCCAGACATACTCAGCCACCTCACATTGACAAATGAGCCAACCATCCTCACTGGAGGAAAGATAACCTCTTTAATAAATGGTGTTGGTAAAACTGGATTTCAACCTGCCAAAGATTAAAAGTAGACCCATATCTATCACCATGAACTAAACTAAGATCAAAGTGGATTAAAGATCTAAATATTGAAACAGAAACACTAAACTTGTTGGAAGATAAGTTAGGTAGAACTCTTGAAGATATTGGCATAAGAAAAGACTTTATGAACAAAACCTCAGGAGAACAGGAACTAGCACAAAGTATCAACAACTGGGATTTCATATTATTAAAAAGATTCTGCACTGTAAAAGAAACCACCAACAGAGCCAAGAGACAACTTACAATGTGGGAAAAAAGTTTAGCAGCTGTACCTCAGACAAAGGACTACTATCTAGAATATATAAAGAACTTAAAAAAATCAGACCCCCAAATTTAAAGACCCAATTCAAAAATGGGATTCTGAAATGAACAGACATTTCTCAGACAAAGAAATAAAAGTAGCAAATGAACACATGAAAAAATGTTCAACATCACTGGTCATTCGAGAGATGCAGATGAAAACAACACTAAGATTCCACCTCACCCCAGAAAGAATGGCTACTGTCAAGAAATCAACCAACAACAAATGTTGGCAGGGTTTGGGGGAGAAAGGAACCCTTCTCCATTGTTGGTGGGGGTGCAGACTGTTGCAACCACTGTGGAAATCAGTATAGAGGTACCTCAAAGAACTAGGAATCATGTCCTTTTTGACCCAGCTATTCATCTGCTGGGTATCTTCCCAAAAGAACTAAAAGAATCATACCACAGTGATATATGTACACCCATGTTTATAGTGGCATAGTTTTTAATAGCAAAAGCTTGGAAACAGCCCAAATGCCCATTAATTGAAGACTGGATAAAGAAGATGTGTTTTGGTTTTTTTTTTTTTTTAATAAAATGGAGTACTACTCAGCCACAAAGAACGAGAAACTAGAGGCATTTGTAGCTAAGTGGATATGTATTTATGTGATACTCTTAAGTGAAATAAATAGAACACACGTGTAAATACCAAATAGTTTCTCTGGTGTGAGAAACTGAAAGTGTAAATAAGGATGAAAATGATTAAAATGAATAATTGATAATTTGAAATAAGAAAAGGTCCAAAGGGGTAGGGGAATTGGGAGGGGTAGGGGAAAGGAAAGAAGGGAATGGAAAAGTTATGAGAAAATGGAAACAAAGTCTTTGTAAATAGGGAAGTATGTAGGGAGTGAAGGGAGGACAGGAAATGGGGAAAACTTAAGAACCAAGATGCATCATGTACAGGTACAAGTACTCAGTGATAAATGTAAATGTATTGTATACCTAAAATGTACCAATAAAAGAATCTAAAAAAAAAAGAAAATACTTTGCATAGATATTGAAATAGTGCCCAGCAAAGAATGGTTCTTTGCTTTAGAATGGGGGGGGGGGGTGTCAGTGTGAGAGTTAAGGGTCAGTTAGCAAAGGACTCATTTTTATGGCCTTATGTAGAACAGCAATAATTTTAAAAAATCTATGTAGATCAAGCAAAGTCTAGGTGTGTGCTACCAAGCATATCCATTTATTCAGCAAATGTTCATCTAAAATTTCTGGGCAGACATATTTCATACAGAGCTATCTGGAATTTACCTTACTTCTGCCAAGTCTTAGTAGAAAGATTTGAGGTTGTCTCATTTGAGTGCCAAAGTAGGCACATTCAAATGACACATAGAAGCAGAAGGATAAAGAAAGTACAGAAGGAGAGAGCAGGATAAGTAATAAAAATGTGAGAAAAAAAACCAAACAAAAACTAGATGGTGTGGAAGTTGGCAGAATTCATTTCTTTTAAGTACAATGTATAGCCCGAACTTTCATTTGCTTTGGTGATCTCCATTTTGGCAGTGCAAAGTTTACTGGCATTTATAAAAAGCTTCTTTTCATTTTGCTTCCAGGAACAAGAATGGTATTAAATTCTGATGATAATGTTATCTGGAAAGTATAGGTAAGCTTTACGTTTCATACGTAACGTGAGTCACTGAAAAATTTTATATTACTGAGAAGCTTTAATCTTGAAGAATGAAATAATAAGTCATTTGAAAGAAAAGCAAAGTAGAACATTTATTAAAATCATTTAGGTTTATTTTATAGAGAATTGTGAACTTTGCCTCCTTTTAGGCTCTACATCATCATAAACCCCTTTTGCTTTGATGCAGATATGACACTGCACAATTCTATGCAGCATCTTGGTTAAATAAATTTTATAGGATGCAAATCTTAGCAACCACATGTCTTAAATTCCTAGTAGTATAGCATAATGTACATACACCTGTTCTATACACATGAAAGATGTTAGCACATTTTGAGCACATATTTTCATCTGGAAATTTGATGACTTCAAAAAATCTGCATGTAATAGACAAAACTTAGTGGATAAAGGAAGGGAGAAAATGAAATAGTTTTGAGACCATAACAAACAATTTTCAGGAAATTTTCACATGTAGAGTAAAATATTATTTCCCTGCTGAGATCTTATCATCTTTTCTTTTTACTTCATAAACTCTTCAGTCTATTCTAGCTGTACTTTCATTTGAAGGCCACTCAGAAGTTCTGACTTAGTTGGCAACGGAGATAACAGCTGATTTGAAGACAGCTTCAGAGAACTCCAAAAATACATGGTTTATGCTGTATCATCAGGGATTTAGGAGCTTTAAATGGTGAAGTGTAAGTAATCTTTCAGACCTTGTTTGCCTTGTAGCTCATCTTCTCTCCTCATATTAGTATTGAGATCTTGCTCTAGCAGAGAAATGTTCTTACTTACTAGATATAAGCTAAACCATTCTTTGATTTGATTTTTTGAATATGATGATAGAGGCAGTATTGAGTATGTTTCTAAGTGCAGCCTTGAGGCTCAGCCACCTAGGCTCAAATACTAGTTTGGTCACTTCCTAGATGTGCTTGGGTGAAAAATTAGCTTCTATATACCTTCACATACTTACAGAAACATGTATTACAAGGAGAGTACATAGTTCATAAGGGCATTGTGCAAGTGGACTATGAAATGTACAATGCTTAGGACAATGCTAGATACACAGAGAGTGCTCCAGAAGCACTGTCATAATGTTACTGTGTATTTCTGTGTCTGTTTACTGTCATGAACATAGTGTTCATGAGGATTTTAAGTGCAATTTGTGGCACAAAAGTTTGTGTGTCTAGGAAGCATATTTCACTGAGCACATTCTCCTTATAGTTAAAGTCCCAGACTACCTGAGAATGAGCAGTAGGTTATTATATTCTCAAGCTAGTTTGCTTTGCCCAAACATAATTGGGTAGAAATCTTTGGGGGCCGAAGGGAGCAAGAACCAAAGAAATGAGTGTTTGGTTAGATAAGAATATCCCACAGTTCTAAGACATTTGCCTTGCATATGGCTTCAGAAAAAGCTGGTGGCCATTTTGAAGCCAGGCCCAGTTTCTCCAGATGGCCCCAGGTCACAGGGAAGTCCCTGCTGTCACCAGCACACAGCTGGCTATATTGGGAAGCCCTTTTCCTGGCTCATGTCTGTGAATCCACGACCATTATGGCGAGCAATCCAACTTTGGTCACAAAAAGTGCTAAATTAATGTGCTTTGAAATCTCTAATACCTTTAGTTTTATGACATAATATTATTTTCATTATCTGTCTCAGAATTTATTTTGTAATGTCTTGTCTGCCTCTCACTGACTGAGAGCAATAATAAAGTAAAATGATCTGCGTTGTAATCTCAGAGAACAGCATACTACTTTTAGCATGTCTGACATTGTAAAGGAAGAATGAAGAGATAAAAGTATTTGTTGAGGGGTGATTACGTGCTTTCTAACCCATTTAATCTTCATAACAATTCTGAAGAGAACTAAGGGCTGGAGAGATTAACTGACTTTCCCCACTAGTTCAGCAAATCCAGGTCTACAGGACACCATACTCCCTATTTTTATCTCATCTTCCTCACTACCATCCAACCCATCATGTCCAAATCTGGATCTTTAAAAGTCACACATCTTACTACTGCATCGCTATCATCATGGTCTATGTCTCCCTCATCTCTCCCTTGGATGATTGCAGAAGGCTCTTGTTTGACCTGTGCTCTTCTACAATTGATCCTATGCAGTCTCTTCAGCTTGGGAGTCTTTCCTGAATCAGACAAAACTGAGAGCCTTTACATTGACCTGAAAGATCTTATATGATACAGTTCCCCGAAGTCCCTTACCTCATTTCTTCCAACTTTGTATCTCACAAATTGCTGTTCTTCTTGAGTTCATTCTGACTTATTCATTTCTATAAATATAATGAATATTTAGACTTTTAGACTTGTCAGTCTTGCTCACAATGGATCTCTAAAAAGAGTGCCTAGCACAAGGGCATGATCAATAAATATTTGTAGAATCACTAAATCATCTGATAGGAATTTTAAGTGGACAGTGGGAGAGAACTGCAAAAATAAATGCTTAATTTCAGTGAGTTTAAGAGAGTTGTTCAAGCTAAAATGCTTGCTGAATGACAAAAATACAACTAAAATCCGTACCTTCTTTTCTCATAGTCCACTTAGTATTCTATTTTCATAAGCTACCCTTCTTTATAGTTACTTAGTATATTGATTTATCAGGGGTGTGAGCATGAGAAATTACAAAAATCTGTTTGAGAGTAAAACTATCACCTTTATTTTTAATATTATTTAATTTGGAGAATCAACCTTCAAAATTGCAAAATTTCTTAGGATACTTTCCTCATTGAATATGGTACAGAAGAAGAAATAGAAAATCCATGGCTCTCCCCAAAAGTATTTCCTTGGAAAACATTAATGTAAATGATGTATGATGATGTAACCTTTCTATAATGGCCAAGAGGACAGTGGAAAGTGATATAGGAATAAATGAATGAATAAATTTATGTTGGTCTGAGTGTCCTCCCTATGTTTGTAATTTAATTTGGCTATCACCACCATCATCATTACTATCAGTTTTTGAACATTTGTTCAGCAGGAGACATTTCTCCATGTACCTCCCAATTGTTTTAATCTTTAATCTTCACAGTAACCTTCCAATCACATTTGGTACATACAAAAACTGAGGTTCACACTGGACATATTACACAGCTAAAGGTGACATAAATATTTTGAAATTCAGTTGCCTGACTATGAAGGTTTCATACACCCCACTAACCATTTCTTCTTAGAGCATCCTGGTGCTTGCTGTCCTGTAGATACCTAAAAATATACAGGATAAAACTTGAAGTCAACAAGAGCTTTGAAGATCTTCTTTCTTATCTCTTAAGAAAAATATCTGTGACTGACTCTTTGCAATTTAACTTTTAAAAAGTTACTTTAAAGTTTTAAAATAATCTTATTTTTTGCAGAGGCAATGCTGGACTAAGTCCAGACCATTTAATTTCTAGGTTTTCTTCCACTATACATAGCCCTTCCGTGTTGGTTGGGATGAATAAGATGCTTGTAAATATGTTAAGTTGTAAATATAATTGCGGATTTAAGATTATATCTTGAGTCTACAAATAATTTTTATTCCAATTCAAATCCTTTTATCTTCCGTAGATCAATATCACAAATCTACCTTTCTTACAATGTGTTGATTCTGCTGACAAATCTACTTTTATGTTTTTTACACATTTGTGTATGTATTACTTCTAAGCATATGCCTTCTGGCAATACTTCTTATGTGATATAAAGATTATGACTATCAGAATGGTAAATAAAGCCACTTAAGTCAGTGCATAGAGTTAATATCATAGGGAAATTGCAGTGGCATTCATAAATTCAAGTTTGCTTTCCAAAAATAATCATCTTATACTCTATAAAAAATACTAGCCCCAACCAAAAGATTATATACCAGGTAAGAATGCCAAATGCAGTTCACACAAAGCAATTGCATAAAAGCTGTGAGTTTTACTGCTGCTTTGGGAATACTTTACACATTCACTGTTCCTCTGTGAAAGAAGCTTGTGCTAAGAAACCACTGCCTTCTCTGTGTAAATGGAAAATGTGGACTACCTGAGGAAAGGATAAAAGTGCACTGTAATTTCTATGTAAACCCAGGCAAATAATTTAAAAAGTCGGACTGAAGTGAGGGGAAGTAAAATACAGCCTTCTTTTTCTTGAACTGGCTCTCCTTTGCATTTTCTTCCTTGAGTATAATCTGATTCAGAGCAGAAACATAGAGTACAGTTAGCATTCAACTTTAATTGCAACGAGGTGACAACATTCTGGGTAATGAGTTGTTTATGAGTTGTAGATGTGTTTACAATGAGTTGACAATGTGTTGGATAAAGTGTTCTTCTAAAGTTGTAGATCTATTTACAGTGAGCTGGTGGGGATGTTCATTAGTTGTCGATTTGTTTGTTTACATTGTTTTCGATTTGCAATTGCTATGAAACAAATTGCACACTGATGAAGGATGATTGTTTGTGCACCTTAATGATTTACTGTAGGAGCTTGTCTGAAAAAGTACTTAACTCTGCCTCATCTGTCAGTTTCCACTGTAAAAGCTTCTACTCACAATAGTTTTATTAGCATAGCATGGACCATTTGTAAGAACATTATACATCTAAGAAATTTCAGGACTTTGCTAATCAGCCCATTGTACTTGGGCCAGCAGACCTGAACTGAATTCTTTCTTCTTGATGCAAATTTATATCTTTAAGTTAAAACATGATTAATAGTTCTCAAATTTCCAGCTATAGAAAGAATTCTACAAGTCCTTTTAAACTCAAGGTGTTGCCAATTTTCATCCTTATCTTTGACCCACTAAGTTCTGTGAAAAAGCTTTTTTAAAAGAATGAGACTAATTTACAATTTGAAGGCTATTTTATAACATAGATTTTAACATATTGGAGGACAAAGGAATAGTATGGGTCCTGAATTTGAAAATTCACATGTCAGTTCGATTTGCACTAATTTGCATTATTTCTGTATCTTGAATATTTAATAGTTTTTAATGATACAAGGGAAGAAATGAAAAAAGGAAACAACTCCACCCACATCTTCACCATCTCAAAATTTACTCCGTGTAGCCTAATACATATCAACATAATTCATATGCATTCACAAAAGGGAGCTACTTTACTTGTGCACTGTGCCTCATTGATACTCCATTCATACATCATGATAAATAAAACCATCTTTTAATAATCTGACTGCAAAACATTATGAGTCATACTTCATGAACCATGCCTAAAGAGGCTGTGGTCTTCAAAGCATGAAGAATTAGTTAAAATCTGGGAATCATAGAAAATTCAAGGGGAGGAAGAAAAGACAGGAAAAGTCACTAAAGGCAAATAGGAATGTAAAAATTGGTAAATGGTATTAATTTCAGATTTCCAGGGCCTGCATAAACTGATATATTCTGATTTAAACCTGGCGTTATCATCAATTTCTGTTTCACTTTGTTTTTACTATGCCAGAAATAATACCCCCAAACAAAAGCTGACCCTTTTCTTTTAGTCAGCTTAAGTCATATCTAGTGGGTCTTAAGGTAGCATATTATTTGCCAAAATGCATTTACCTCCATTTGAGATTCCTACCTTACAGAAGAATAAGAAAAATTGACTAAATCTCACAACATTTGTGTACTCACTTTCAGAAGCATTCTGAACAGGAAGTCTTCTGTAAAGTCTGATTGTTATGCTTATCCCCAAGGAAGAAGTTTGCCCCCCCCACACACACACACACTAAAGTCAACTTCATAGGCATGGTTTCCCATGCCTAATGAGAAACAGGAAGATATTTTAATTGCTTAAAAAATTACATTAATAGATACACTGAACAACTATTTCTAAAGATATCACCCCAAAGCTCTCCTTTTGAAGGTTGTGTAGGGACTTTCATTTATTAATGTCAATGGTGCCAAAGAAAACAAAGAAGAAATTACATTTTCCTGTCTTGATGTGCCATTTACCACTGTGAGCCTGAAAATATAAGTTCTCAGTGCTTTCCAACATGCTGACCCTCAAACAAATCTGTCACTGGGATCTGAAGAAAAGGCACTTGATGAAGTGCTGAGGTGTTGCTTCCAGAGAGTCATGTTAGCATATTCATGTTGGAAAGAATTTCAGCTTGGAGGTTTCTGTTCATCTAACCAGATACTTTGCAAGTAAAACACATGGAATTTAAACCAGCTTTTCACATGGCCATTTTTTTATGGCAGACCATTTCAGCAGTGTAACAGGGGTAGACACCTATAAATGTATAATGTGATGGATTCAATTGTAATGCAGCCTGGATACATATAGAGGTACGGTTTGCCCTTCAGTGCAAATCCATTTTTATGTCAAAAGGAATCCATTGAAATTAATAGGGCATTATCCAAGCAATAAGTAACACTGTATATACAATGCAAAAATTTCTAGCAGGAAGATACATTTCCTCTAAGTAATGTGAAAAAATAGCCATGCTAAGAAATTGTATGTTAAATTAGCAAGGTAAGAAATATTAAAATTTATAATATTTTTAAAAGAAAATAGGTGGACAAATAACTAAGACTTTTAAACTTCATTGGAATAATGTCTACTAGCAAAATAAAATGCTTTATTGTCTAAAACCACATTCTTTTAAACACAGGAACATGGCTATTTTAAAGTATTAGTAAATGTATCTATATCATTGGACATATTTCAAGTTCATAATGGAGTTTACTTTGCAAATGAAGAAATTATTTCATTTATTCATTCAAGAAATATCTGGGGGTCCTTCCATGTATCAAAAAAAAAAAAACAAGCAGTGTAGAGAATAATAAACACCACAGATATGATCATTATGTTCACTGCATTAAAGGGTGAACTTTCCAGTCTCTGAATCTGTAATTTCTAAACTTTCCTTGGGAGCATTATTTTTAAATATTGATTATTCTTTATAAGTCCCTTGAGTACTTTCATACTTTACCTTTTTGTGCCCAGTGCTTCTTTAGAAATGATGATCTGCTGCCACACTTTTGTTCATAAAATAATTTTACCATTTGTATTTCTTGCTTTTGCATGTGCTCAGTTTTCCTTTTTCCCAATCCAAGAACCATTTTCTAGCCACAAGGAGGATAAAAGTCCAGCTCTCAGCAGGTACTCAATACATACTAATTTTTAAATCTCACCATCAATATGAAATACTGGTCTCTTGGTTCCCAGTGTGTTATCCAGAATTCAATGAAAAACCATTTAGGAGAGTTGGGAACTGGAATTGTAGTCACATACAATCAACAGTGCTTTTTCTTTGCCGTCAGTACTAAGTCATGGTGACCACTACCCCTGTAGACGGATGTAGAATAACCAGATCCAGCAGTCAGTTGATTAGGAAACTGTGACAAATTGTATCTATCAGCAAGTGCTCAAAAAAGGGAACCATGCAGATATGTAATAGTGGGAAAGGCCAAAGGTACATTGTGCAGCTTTTTGTGGCATTAGAAAGGGGCATGAACAAGCATGAAACCCATCAAGAAATCCAAAACCAATGAAGAAAATCACAAAACATGAATTGGGATAAACAAGCAAGATGATGCAAGACCCAAGAAGCAGCAGTCAAGGAAAAGATGTTCTCCGAATGTAGACTGATAAGATATCCAATGTGTCAGAGCAAGCAAAGTATAGGGAAAGAGGGACAGTCAGAGATGAGACCACAAAATATAGATTCTGAGCAGCAGAACAATAGGTAATGGCTAAAGTTAAAGAACTATTTCTCTTAAATAAATTATACAAACTGGTGAGTGTGGTCTGAAGGTCAAAGGATAAACCTCTTCACCTTCCTCGAGGTTGAGTGCAGGCTTTTCCATAAGACATGTGAGGTGACCACCACTTGGACCTCACAGAGGTAAGGCTCTCACTGGTGTTTCCAGCCTTGACCTCTCCATTGACCTCTAGAGCAGGTGCCCAGAAAATGAGGAGACTTGATGGGAACATATTCCAGGCTTGTTAACCTCCTGCAATTTGCCTGACCTACAGTCAATCTTCTGTTGTTTTGTTGTGGGAAGATTGCCTTTTGGAACATTTAAACTATAAAATTTGTGGAACTAAATGTCAGATATTTATTTACAATCAATAAAAAATGATTCTGTACTAGTAAAGTATAAACCAGGTGCAGCCTTCCATCTTTGAAAGAGCAGTTGTGTCACCTGCACTCCTGTGATTGTTGCTCACTGACTGAATAACAGGACCACTGCCTGGTCCACCTAATTAGTGCTTAGAAATACCTTGGTCATGCCCTGTTCACACACAGAACCACGTATCCACTCCAGCATTCAGACCTCTCTAATAAGGCTGTAAAAGAAGTTTATGTGGCACTTCATAAGCTAGCTAAGGCAACTGAAAGAAAGAATCATCCACTTATAATAAAATGATGATGTTGGACTTGTCCTCAAAATAGCCACCAGCAGGAAGCCATATACAAGGTCAGGTCATTTGTGTCAGGCTAGGCAAAAAGCAAATGATGGGTCATCTCGGAAGATGGCAACATTTATTTGTGTGTGTGTGTGTGTGTGTGTGTGTGTGTGTTAAAGTGTGAGGAATAGAAGTGATTTTTCTACTAAATGTCAATTTGGTAAGTTAACTATGTATGGAGGAAGGGAGCCAGGACCTAGTTCAAATTCCCCAGATATCAGAGCATCTGTTCATGACACACAATGCTGGTTTTCAAAGGTAACCTCAAGAACTACTTGGAGAGCGTGTGAAAATAAGGAAGTCTCAGATTTTCCATCAACGATTCTGAGTCCATCGATCTGGATGTCAAGTATCTACATTTTTTTAAAAGTGCTTTGTGTGCTGCGGATCACAGTGTAAGAAATGGAGCCTACAGTCTTGCAGGCTTGTTTGCCTTCCACCTGTGAGCAATGCAGTGCACACAGGTCCTCTCTGAGGTGTGAAGAAATTTCCTAGAAGTCTCTCTAGTGGGTATTGGAAGAGAAAGTCTCTATACATCCTTCTTAAGAAGGAAGCCACTCGGAAGCACAGAGCTCTTTACAAGTGAATCGAGTGTTAAATTCCTTGCTGAAAATACACTGAGGCTTCAAGCAGTAACACATCTGGATTAAGGGGAAAAGCTGCATTATCTTATCCTTGCAATAATGGAAAACGAAACAAGTGGAATGAAAAAGGATTTTATTATAAGAGAGAAGATACCTAGAAGTGGAGCAGCCTATTTATTTGAATTTTCCTATACTCTTTAAATATCAGCTTTTTCAATGTTACTTTTCAGAGACAGTGACCTTTTAAAAAGTGAACAGGCACCAAAATGCTACACACTATATTGAAGCAGTTTATCAAAATGTCACCCAACGCTTGATGCCAATTGCTAACGAGATATTGTGTTTCCTTATTTAATTGGCCAGCTTACCTAATTATGCCTGTTTTAGGATATCTATTGATAGGTTTTCCAGAGGAAAAAGAAAGTACCATTTAAGATACTTGCACATAAATATATGAAAGTGGGAGAGAAAATACGGGAACACTTCCCAAAAAGAATTATTCTTTGTTAATAAAATTTACTTGCTTACACAGGTCCATAATTTACAGAAAGCCTTCTGTAACATATCCAGTACAAACCTGGATAATTGCCAATTACCCATGCTGTTGCACTGTCCAAGTTACCTTGGCATATAGCTCAGCAGAAAAATAGGAAGTGCCCTGGAAATGACTCATACAATGGGAATCCCACATGTCAGAGTCAGGGAGCTTTGGATGAACTATAAAGAGTTTTCATTATTTAGGTCTATGAAAGCAAAGGGAACAGAAATATGTACAATAATGTAAGGCAACAGAACAAGGAAATTCATAAGAAGGTTTAATCTGTGGATTTAATTTAAAATATTGGGCCTCATTCCAACCGTGACATTAAAATAGTAGTGATCCCTCAGAGGTCAGGAAGAGTAGAGTGTCAGACACCTCAAGGTTTTTAGACAAAGGGCTTCTAATGACTCCTTTCCCTTAAGCTTTCCTTTTTCTTCTTTTATGTGGACATGAAAGATAAAACCTCAACACATTCTACAATCAGTAAAGAGGCTGCCCAGTACCACTTACTCAAATACTTTATTAATCTTATTTATTACCCCTACACTGAGGCTATAGACAATTAAGTGGGCCTCAGGCAATCCATTCTTTTCACTAATGCTAATTAAGAAATTCCAAATCGCAGACAACTAAACAAGATGATACTAAAACTCACTGCCCTCAGTGTTATCAACAAAGCATCACTCAGGTTTGGGGAATACAGGTAATGTCAGAGGTTAGAAAATAATCTTAGGTCCTATCCTATACCAGGTTTGGAGAACTGGTAGAATCATTTCAGTCCAGTGTTCCTGGGGAAGAAGTCCTTGTAGGCCTAGTTTGGATTGTTTAAATGGCCTTCAGAAGGTTTATACTCAGAGCTTGTGAGTACAGTTGTGTATGATGTGCACTGGTCAAATTCAAGAGCTAAAATGCATGTAGGCTGCCTTATAATTGATGCCATATTGGGCTAAACAACACAGCAACCCAGTACATTTTACTTCTGAGACATTTGGGGTGTAGAACCCCAAGAGGAAATTAAATGAGATAAACAAACCAGTTAAAATTATCTATGGTGCTAAACTAATTATGTTGGAGAAAAAGAAAAGCATCCTCCTGTGTGCATCCAGAGAGACTAGACCAAAGCTCAGGCCGGAAACATTGTACAACCTGTCATATCTTCCCTCATGTGAAAAGTGTAGCAGACTTAGAACGCCCGCTATGACTTTTTGTCTAAAACTACCTGAAAATGACAATTGCTACTTTGGAGTTCACCATTTTATTAAAACTTTGAATTTTTTCCATCTTACTTCCCCACAAGAATAGCTCCATTTTAGGTTGCACTGAAAGGAAGAGAAATGTTATTTATTCATTATCGGACAATTTGTAAAATTTGAAGAGGCTTATAGATCCTATTATAACCAGATGGATGATTATATAATTTTGGTTCTAAATTTGGTTCTAAATTTATTCAACATAGTTTTTTGAATTTGGCCTGGGTGCAAAATAATAATTCTAACTAAAATATATGTTAGGATTTGTACTATGTTGCTTCCCTTCTGAGAATATTGAAAAGAACAGGTGGTTCACTTGATTATTTCAAATATTCAAATTAACCATTAAAACAGCACTAAGGGAGAAAACATTATATGATAAGATACAGAATAACAGTAGGAAACCTGGCTTACCCACTGTAATTCCAATCTCCTGTAGACTCTGAGGGTATGAATGATCTGAATGTTCTTGGATGGATGGATGGATGTAGGATAGTACAACTAAATTGCCCCAAATTCATATATTAAATCTATCATCCCCAATATGACTATATTTGGTATTTTTGTTTGTTTGTTTTGAGATTTATTTATTTATTTATTTTTTGGTCCTGGGAATCAAACTCGGGTCCTTGCGCTTGTGCAGCAGGCAGCGAAACCACTGAGCTAAATCCCCGGCCCCAATATATCTATATTTGGAGATAGGGTCTAAGAAACACTGAAGTTGTGATGATGGAGTCCTAATTCATTTTCACTCCTGTGGGCAGAGGGATACCAGGTCTGTGTGCACACAGAGGAAAAGACACTGGAGGACACAGCAGGAGAGCAGTCATCTGCAGGCAAAGAGGGGCAACCTTGGAAGAAACCAAGCCTGCCAACACTTTGATCTTGGACTGCTGCCTCTAGAACTATGAGAAAATAAATGCCTCATATTCAAACCACCCACTATTAGCAGCAGCAATCCTGACTGATTGTCAGGTTTCCTGGGTGACTCTCGTGTGTTCACAAGTGATCACATTCTTCATCTTCTTTCTGTATCTGTTACTACCACGTTACCAATGCGTGGCTGCTACGAATTTGTGTGGACACTTGACAGCAGTGACTATTCCTCTCGTAACTTCTCTTTGCTTCCACATTGACTATTTGAATCCAATGTTTGCAGGTGCTGCCATGGTCTGGGCTGCTTTTTCAGCTTCATTCTGCTGGGATGGGAAAAATGCCTTTAGCTTATAGTATACCTTGAACCAGACTCATAGTGGGCTTGCTGGTCTGCTCAGGTTACATGTTTGTAAGACTCTGACTTCTTCCTTCCACAAAAGCAACAAATACACTAGCAAAAGCTGTCGCCATTAACTTTTTGGGATTGTATTTTAAAAATTATCACAACAAGAGGAATGCTTAATTTTAGAAGAACTCTGCTGTGTTTAACTTGCTCTATCATCTGATTCCTTAGTCTGGCATTAATGATGGCAACTTTTGGTTGCCATTTGCTGGTACCAGAGATGTAAAATGGAATAATTTCAATGGATCCATAATGAACCAAACTTTCAAAAGCCAAAAAGAGTCCTGAAAGTAGCAAGAAAGTAGCCATGCACAAGAAATCTCCAATAAGATTAGTAGCCAATTTTTCTTCAGAAAATGTGGAAGCTAAAAAACAGTGGGATGACATCAAAAAGAATTATATATCTAGCGGTACTATCTCTCAGAAATGAAAGTTAAATTAAGATATTACCAGGTAAAGAAAAACTAAAGGAGTTAATTGCTAGTAGAGCTTTCCTTTAAGAAATACTAAAGCATTTTTCTCAGACTGAAGTCAAAGTCTAAGAGACAGTGACCTAAACAATATGAAGACATAAAATACAACAGTACAGACAAATACATAGATAAGTATAAAAGGCATTATTATAGAATTTAGGACTCATAACACCTATTTCTGTATAAAATATAATTTCTTATGATAATAACAGTGGAAGCAGAGCTATGTGGGCATAAAGTTTCTAGATATTATTAAAAATAAAGTTGATATAAATTCAAGCTAGATTATTATAAATAAACAGGGCATTTATATTCCCAACAGTAATCACAAAAATAGCTAAAATATGCAATAAAAGTGATGGAAAGGAAATTAATATGGCATGCTAAAATTAATTAAGCACAAAATGAGGCAGCAATGGAAGAATTGAGGAATAAATAAAACAAACAGCAAAATGGCAAAAATAAGTTCTTCCTTAGCAGTAATTATATTAAATGTAAATGGATTAAGATCTCCAGCTGAAAGGCAAAAGACTGGCAAAATGGACAAAAACATGATCTATAACTGCTGTCTATAATACATTCACATTAAACTTAAAGAAACAAGAGTTCCATATTGAAATGATGGAGAGGCACAACTGCCAAAACGTACTCCACTTGCTCTGCTGTACCAGTATCTAGCTGGTACTTTTTCAGACAAGGCTGACATTTGGACAGAAACAATGCAAATGTCCATCAGCTAATTAATGGGTTAAAAACAAAATATTGTATATTCATATAATGGCATGTTATTCAGGCATAAATAGGAATGAAATGTTGATACATGCTACAAATATGAATAAGCCCTGAAAATATTATACTAAATGTTTACAACATTTGAAAATCACATGTGATTCCATTTAAATGAAATACACAGAAGCATATTCCTACAGACAGAAAGCAGATTAATGATTGCTAGGAGTTTGAGATACAGAAGGGGGCTAACTTCTGGAAAGTGTGGAATTTCATTTTGGAATGGTAAAAAGGTTCTGAAACAATTATAATGATCAAGTAACATTATTGCTATAACAAAAACCACTAAATTATACTTTTGTCTGCTAGGCAAGTGTTAAAACTTTATCCAGGAAGACAGATGAAGAGTTCAAGCCTCAAGCAATGGAGAATTCAAAGAGAGGAGAAATGGCTAGTGCACGCAGAGTACCCTTTTGTAAACCCAGGGACCTGTTCTCTCATGCTCTGTTCAATCAAAATGCCACAAATCAAATTTCTGTGAGTCACAAGAATTTCACTTTAATCATACAATACTGGACCCAGATTAGAACTAAGCAAACAAGTTGAGTGCTGAGTTAGACAAGATTGACAAGATTAGACAAGATTGTTTGGACACAGAAATGATCTCCTCTCTTTCTGAGAAATTTTTCTATCAAGAAAATATCTATAATGATCTTTGCATATTTTTATTCATGAGCCGCCATTGGCACCCAGCTGAGATTCTGGCCATGTCTCCTTCAGTCTTAATGGTGCAGCAGAAGTGACACATTTACTTTGTAGAAATCTATAGTTTACCTCTCCTCACCACTCTGCTTCCTAAAAGTGTGTCTATGAGGCAGTGGTATCACTCCATGGGATTTAATGAAAATACTTGATGAAGTAAAATTTAGAATTAAATTCTTCCTTCTGGGTCCTCTTTGCTTGTTTCCTGTCCAGGCATCCTGCTTCATTTGTTTTGGCTGCTGTTATCATTACTAATCCAGCTTCTGTAATCCTTCCTGGGTCCTCTCTCATATACAGAGTTCATAAACCAACTATCTTGTTTTCATAGCTAGGAGGGAAAAGGAGAAATACAAATAACCCAAAGACCATTTGCCTTCAGTGTGGGAATCCAGCATTCTCACTTAAAAGAAGACTTACCACTTAATTTTATTTTACTTAGGAACATGTAACCATTATTATGGCCTGAAAAACCTAAGCTAGAAAGCAGGGCAGTAGAACAAGTGGATCTTTATTCTGCTAGGAGGTGGAATGGACTAAGCTTATACTAACAGTTTCTCACTGTTAAACCGCTCTCTTCTGCAAACAGAATGCAACAGACTTTCCGTTCTGAAACATCACACATAGGGCACAACTGAGGAATAGGGCACACATGTGCTTCCCAAATTCAGAAGAGACAATCACATGCATATTACCCTGTGACCTCTAAATCACCTTGTCCTAAACTGAATGAAGCAATTTCCCTTAGATGCTACTGACAACCTTAATTATCTAAAACTTATCTAAACTTCAGGTCACCTCCAATCTTTTCCCTCTTAAGTAATCAGTTTTGAGGTGGCTTCCCTTTGCCCAGCTGTACTTGAGTTTAGAGTCAACAAATGTCAAGTGATGAAACATAAATGAATAAATGATATAAATGTGTTAGAATATTTATCTGTATAAATTTGGGCAGATACCCCAAAGAGAAAATGTAAATGATACTATTTTACATGCAAATGATACTAAGCAATTTATAAACTTGGAAATGTGATGGTACATCTGTATGACAAAGAAATAAAAATCAGAATAAGAATTAGGTGTTAACTTTCCATCACCATAGGACATAATCTTCGTGAGCTTCTCTATTTTATTTACCTCCTTACCTTTGTTAGTTGGAGCAGTGTTCGACATGCAAAACCTGTGTTTGATTGGCTGAATAAATAAATGAGCTACTGTCTGGTGAGAACACACCAGTACTGTTGGCCTAGCTATAATACGGCTATAAAATATGGCAAGGAGGGACTGAGAACCCAGTGGTGGGATCTACCGTGAATTGGAGAAAGCATGTGTCACTTTGCGGAAACAACTGCTTCCTGGCCCAAGATAAATGGATAACTGTTGCTTTCCAAAGTGAGTACAGTGTTACCAGATTTTCTAAATTTTCAGTAAGATTAGAAAATTGTTCTGATCAGATAGAGACAAAACATAAAAATGCACATTTTGGTTCAAAATTGAAAAATGTTATGCCCTTAACAAATTTTGGATTCAAATATTTTAGAGTACATAGGAGTAATCCAAAATAAAGGACACACTTTGCTATAGGATTCTTCTAGTAATTCTATTTGAACATAGAAACCCAACTTTGGTCCAATCCCCTAAAACCCTTACTATTTGATTAAAGACTAAACTGACTTCTAGTTTCAAATGCATCAAAGGCTTGGATTTAGATAGCTTCTTAGCAAATGCTCAAATTAGGTAAGATCCCTATGCCTCTTCCTCACTCAGCCTATGATTAAACATCCTGAAGTCTTGTTTTGCCCTCCAGCCTTCTGTTAGTACACCCCCATCCTGAGGTCTGACATACAGTCTTAGGAGCATAAAGCAAGGCAGAGAAGGGTGGAACCTGGATCTGGAGGGGCAGATGGGGGCAGCACATCAAAGCTATAGAAGTTCAATGCCATGGAAGAGCTCAGAGAATGATGCCTTCCTCAGAATGATCCTTCAGAGTCCTTTGATAATAGTTACAAAAATTCATATTCTCGAACCTATCATTGAAAAAATTTTTCAGGTCAACTCATTTCTTTTAACACCTTTCTTTAGGCAGTCTAGCATAATTGATTCTTTTCTGGTTTCTAAATTCATTATATTTCTGTGCTGACATTGAAGTTGTAGTCTCAACACCTGAATCATGTTTAGGTATTCTTAAGGCAGTTTCTTAGGTGATTTTCCGCAGCTAGCTATCAGAAACATTTGTAATGATCTCATTTAGCACTCAGATTTCTACATTTCTACATTCTTGCAAGGGGGAAGACCTCACTATAGATTCTTAAATGGTTTTCATGTTATTTTTTCATTCTTAAAAACCTTTTCCTATTTAAAAATATGCCACAGTATGGTTTAGTCAACAATAGTGTAAATGTAAAGAGTAGGTAAACCTCTGTTTGTGGGAAAGAACTAGAAACATTAACAATCCAATTACTAAGTTAAAGTTTATGAAGTCTCACAAAGCTGCATGCTACTTAAAACAGTGCAAATCAAAGATAGAATTGGGATTAACTGCAAAACAGAGTTGGATTTGGGGTGAGCAAACATATTGCCTGGGAACAAAAGGAAAATTTGATATGCAAAAATTATACAAATTGTTTTCAAATTTCAGGTAGTAAAAGCCTACTTGAAAAAGGTACAGCAATAATTTGGCAATGCCAGACTTAGTAATTTAGATTTGATATTACAAGAACAAAGAAGTCTATGGAACAGGGAAGTTCAAGGAAGCATTTTCAAAATTAAAAGTTGTGTTGCTGTTCATTTCCATGTATAATGGCTAAAGCTTAATATGTGGAGGGAGTGTGGAGAGGGGCAGGTACAGACTTCTGACATCTTTAGTGGATATAAAATGTTAAAAATCTGATAAGAGAAAATGAGTCCTTGCTTTCAAGAGAAACTAAAATGATTACAATTTGAAAAGTACAGTGAAGTTAGGAAGAAATGGCAAATTGTAGAATGGGAAACTTTAGTGTTTAACATGTTCACCTTTAGATTTTGATATTTACTATAAATGAACTTTCCAGTAGACAGCTGAAGCTTCGTAACTGCAAGAGGTTATGTTATCAAGCAGAAAGCAGACACAGTAAAGTTGGTAAAATGTGTCTTCTGAGTAGATGAATTTCCTAAAACAAAGAAGAGAAGGAATTCCCTAAGTATGCTTGAGTTACTAACATTCAAGGCAAAGAGTAATCAGAGAATAATAGCAGGTGGAGAATCAAGGTAAGGATAATAACATATCTTAGAAGTCAGGAGTGCAAATGCAATGTCAAGTTCCCAGAAGAGAAAGAATCACTGGTTTCCAAACAGCATGAATGCAATGTAAACTTGCATTTTTGAAGACTCTGTTCTATTTTCTGTACTGAATACAATAAAATATACTAAATGTATGTAGAAGAATCATTTCTTTCTAATAATTACTTGTGTGATAAATCTATCAATCCTATAGACAATATAGATTTTCCATTGCAAAGTCTATATAAGCAATTAAAATTCTCATGGATCCTGATAAAACAAATACATTGGCTTTTTTCTAGATACATTTGTAAATGGTGTTATTATTTGAGGATTTTTCACATAATTAATGATCATAATTATGAGAGTTATACTGTTGGATAATTTCTTCTGCTATGGTGTTTATACTGAATACTTCATATATTTTTGTTTTTACTAAAGCAATGAACCACAATCTGTGTATGCGTGAAACTGAGACCTGAGTATCTGTGTGTATGCCTATGTGTGTTAGAACAGAAAATGAAATACGTTAAGGTTTCTCTTATTGGAAAAAGGTCTTGAACATAAGCAACTGAGATACCTTTCCTAATCTTTATTCAAAGAATGTTTCCTATTAAATTTTTTGTTGTGTATGCTTCCTTGTGTGTATTTTAAGGGGGAGGAGTTTCCTCATAAGTTTTCCCAGAACTGTGTTGCCATAAATAATAACACAGATGTAAATAGGATCAAACTTCACTTTAAAAACATTAAAGACTGTATCAGGAGGCCAAGTGATATCAGATTATTACTTGGTATACTAAATAAACACCCATTGTAAATAATAAACACCCATTGCATTGACTGGAATTGCTGCTTCAATGAAAGGAGCATGGGAAAGTTAATGAATATCACTATATTCAATATGGAAAATAGTTTAAACACAAGGTTGGAATAAAATTTGTTTCTGGTCAGGTTGAATTAAGGGTTGATATGTGTTCCCAAATATAAATCATACAATTATGAGGATAAGCCCAGTTAACATGCATCTGCATTTATTGACTGATAAATGTCAACCTTCAATTGCACTTAAAAATAGATTTAGGAAATTTACAAGTTTACGAAGGAGAGTTTTATGTACAATATTATTTTCCCTTTATTTTTTACAATTTATAAGCATAGTTCCCATTCTTTACTTAAAGTTATATATTCTATTTGACAGATAGCTTTCTTCCTTACATACCAACGCTGGTTTTTCCTCTTTATACTTTGTAAAATTCAAAGATAAAACACAGTTAAAAAGCAAGAAGTTTGGCATCTGAAAGACTCAGCAGATATATATTTTTTTAATATTGAAGATTTAAATAAAATCTTGAAAAATTACAGTTGACTTCTAATGCCCTATGTTCACATTTTATTTCTACTTTCCATTTTTATTTGTGCTATCCATAATGAAATTAGCAATTTTTATTTATAAAACTAAATTGAGAGCCATAGATTTAGCTCAGTGGTTCCACTGCCTGCCTCAGAAGTGCAAGGTCCTGAGTTTGATCCCTGGTACAAAAAAAACAAAAACAAAAACAAAACCTAAATTTATATCTGCTGCTAGGAATGTACATTGAGATGGCTACTTTGTAAAGTAATTTGTTAAAATATCAAGAACCTTTAATAAAGTTAATTCTCCTTGACCCTGGAATTCTAATTCTGATAGAATTAAAAGGAAATAATCTTCAACAATTAGTTTTAAGGAAATAATCCTCAACATGTAAAATACTTTATAGGCAGATGTTTATTATAGCTTTACTGCTTTGAGAAATTTTAGAAGTGGCATAAATTACCATAGGAGAATGATTAGGACAATAGGTTCATGTAGATCATTACTTACTATGAGCTTGAATACTATGCAGGAGATTTTTTTTTTTTGTACCGGGGATGGAACTCGCGTCCTTGCACTTGCTAGGAAGGTGGTGGAACCACTGAGCTAAATCCCCAACACACTACGTAGTACATTGAAAATGCTATGATATACTAATGTTAAATGATAAAAAAAATAGAAACAGCACCAAATGTAATATTGTAATTTATATTTTCTGAAGGAGTCAATGAGTTATTGAATGAATGGACTGTAGTCATATCTGGTATATATTATTTTTTCTATGCCCTTCTCATATGAATAGAGTTAGAATAAATAAGCACTAATTTGATTCATGACAGTTGGGGACAACACCCAAAATAAGATTTGAATAAAAAGAAGAAAAATTGTCAAGTACATTACATTCCCTGGGCTCTAATATGGTTTGGGAACTTATTTTCATTGCTGACATGGAATTTTCAAAACATTAAGAAGTTTTGTATACATTTCATAATAATAAAGAGAAAAACTATCAATGACAATGATAAAATGTTTAAAGAAAAATATATTTAAGTTTTCCAAGAGATTTTCAAAACATCTCTCACAGATATTTACCTATAAGATTGGCAGGTAGTTAAATAATTATCTTTAGATATAAAACCATGCCAAACTGAAATACTACTTCGACAGAAGACAGTCCAGCTTCATTACTGGATTCTGAGCTCTCAGAATGGGAGGGTAGGGTTAGTGGTGTAAAAGATGTGGTATCCCCTTACACACAGTTCTCTAAAGATAACTTTTGCACTTTTTTGGACTCTGTGGTATTTTTCCTTGTCTATGTCTATTAAAAGCCCTGATACTTGCTGGATGGCACTTGTATCGGCCTGTTGTGAATAACACCTTGTCCAAATGATTCTCACTCTTCTGTGAGAAACACAAACACATTTGAAAAACTGTCAAGCAGTTCATCTAGGAATTCAAACACTGCCTGAATATTCTAGATCCCATCAACATTATATCTAAATGAAAGTTTATATGATGTAGTTTCTATCAATAATTTTTCTTTGGACTTCAATATTCTAATCCCAAGGCAGTCTCAAAATAATCATGTATATTCCTTTTTATTTGGAATTATCGTCAGAGTGATCATAGCATTTCGACCAAACCAGAGTACTTATGAGCACTAAAGGAAAAACTATCAATAATTATTCAAGAATGACAAACATAAACTAAGAATGTTCCAGGCAAATAAGGACATGTGGACATCTCAATTGTAATGGCTAACATGAATGTCTTTACAGGAATTACTAACATGGTTATTTAAAACATTTTGGTCATGTCAACTAATCTTCAATGAAAATGAAACATTGAATGCCTATCATTTTCTAAAGCATCATTATGATTTACTTAATATAGTTTATTATAATGATCATGAGGAATGTTTTATGACAAAGTTCACCTACAACCTAACAAAACTGCTCAAATCATGACATTACAAGCTCATAGAAATAAAAAAAAATTCTGAGAATTCATCTTGTGTAATGTTTTTAACTTATGGATAAGAAAACTAATATAGAGGAAGGCAAAGAAAATTGGCCACTATTATACATTTAATTAGAGAGCCCAAAATATAACACAGGTGCCTTAGTTCTCAGTAAAACCCATCAAATTGTGCCCACTGATGCCATTATTTAATACCTTTTCTTTACTTTGAAAATATTTAGGACAACTGCTTGTTGTAGCAGACCAACATTAGAATTGAAAACCACTAGAAAAGTCATACATAATGAAACCTGTGAAAAGCATCCGAGTGCTCCTGAAGTAAGTAGAACTAGAAGGAGAAAGTGCACCAACAGGAGCAGCTGTAAAAAATGAGTACATCTTCTGTTGTTATTTATTTCCCTTGGAGGACATTTGTGGATTCTAGGTACCAGGTAAAAAGTTGAAATTCTTAAGTTTTGCCTAGATAGAAAATCGCTGAAGGGATATAGAGAAAGAAGCCATCTTGGAGACAGGCAAATTGGTTACTAGATGGGTTAAGATCCTGGTGAGAAGGAAGGATAAGGAACCAGGCCCCTGACACACAGCTGGTCCTCCCCTCAAGATATTTGCTAAATTCTGCACCTGCAAGAAACAGGAGCACATGAAATTAAGAAGAACACCTTTAGTATGGAGAGAGGGGTATCTTTTGCAGCCCTACTGACAAGAGATATTTAGGATAAGAACCAACAAAAAGGTGTACCAAGGAAGATACAGTTTCTACAATAAAAACAATGGGAATCTATGCTTTAAGAAAAAGGGTGAGCCAGGCATCCTGTAGATGCTTGTAATCCAAGGACTCTGAGAGGCTGAGGCAAGAGAATCACAAGTTCAAGCCTAGCCTGGGTAATTTAGTGACTTAGGAAGGCCCTGTCTCAAAAAAAAAAAAATTTAAAGAGCTGGGAATGTAGCTCATTGCAAAGACCCTGGGTTCAGTCCTCAGTATGGGAAAGCATGGGGATACTAGAGGAGGCCTGAGCTTTACTAAACCTGCCATCTTGCTAACCTGATATGTGCTTAGCTTAATATTTGATTGGTTTAAAGTGATAAACCTCTATTCTTTTGCCTAGTAGAGGAAAGAATGACCCTCTCTGAAAGAAGTTCCTTGTGCTATAAGAAGCTATAAGCTATAAGCTGAAGTCCTTATGCTTTTAAAAAATATTCAAGGTCTATCATTCGCTCAAAAATAATTAGTCATGGTAAGGAAGAGGACAGCCCCTCCTCTCACACACATGAAGTTAAAGAAAAGGCAAAACAACCAGTTGATCTAGATATTTGAATTATCAAAGACTTTAAAATCAACAACATGTTTGAAAAACAGAAAACAGAATAAAATGGAAGGAAAAAGAAACATATCATCAGAAAGTTAGAACTATAAAATAGAATTAAATTGGAACTGAGAAATGATGTTGAAATTAAGTATTCAATAGATGGCTCTTATAGCACATTAAACACAGCAGGAATCAAGATTAGTGACTTGGTATATAGGTGAATATGAAATAAGTGTATTAAGGCACAAGAGAAGCAAAACTTGAAAACAAACAAAAGGCATAAAAGACATGTAGGACACAGAAAAAAATCTGTAATATATTACAGATTAAAGCCCTAGAATGACAAGAGAAAATGGATCATAAACAATATTTGAAGACATAATAGATGAGACTTTTAAGGATAAATTTTATATATATATTATATATACAATGTATATATATATATAATATATACAATGTATATATATAATATATATATATAATATATACATATTATATATATATATGGATGAAGCACCTAGCAGAAGATTAATCATCCAGGAATGGTAAATAATAAAAAATCCCTTCTTCTTAGACACAACCTCTTCCTCAAAGCCCCTTTCTTCTTATGAGGATGTCTCCATCAGACTACTTTGGGTGACAATTCAGATTCACTGTCACTTAGCTGTGGACCCACACATGTAAAGGACATATCCTGTGATGCTATTTTCAAGGTCCATACAATTTCCGCTCCCTTTCAGGTGCTTAAGAGTTTTTTCCATTAACTTTATTGGTACATTTTAGGTATACAGTACAGTTACATTCATCACTGGGATCTTGTACCTGTACATGATGTATCTTGGTTCTTATTTTTTCCCCATTCCCCCTGCCCTCCCTTCACCCCCTCCACCCTTCCATATTTAAAAAAACTTTGTTTCCTTTTTTTCCTTTTCCTGTATTTTTTCTTTTCCTTTCGTTCCTTTTCCCTATCCCTCCCACTTCCCCTACTCCTTTAGACCTTTTCTTCCTATTTCACAATATCAATTATACATTTTGATCCTTATTTACACTTTTAGTTTTTCACACCAGAGAAGTGCTTAAGGTTTTTACTCTCAACATCACTTTAGTAAATTAATAAACTGTTTTTGAACGTCCTTGTTAAAGATGCAACACAAATAACAAATTAGTCTTTCCACATCTAAAAACATGTTAACCAGCTTGGCAGCTATATTTTTTCATGCTTCTAGATTTACTCTCTACTATTCTCCACTCTTTCATGTTTTGGACTGTTCAGATTGTAGCAATGGGTTCCCACAACAAGATCCTCCACAGTATAGTACTAAAGCAGCCTTATTTCCTCACACCACATATTCTCTGCAGTCAACCAGGTCCATGTCTTTGCATATTCCATTCTTTCTGTATAATACTGGTCTTAGCCATATCTACCTGCCAAAACCCATTATAATAATTGCCATCATTTCCATGAAATACTTTTTCTTACCTTGTTGCCTAAATACAATTTTTCCATTTTGTGTTCTCTTTTAAGAGAAATGTAGTCAGTCATAAAACCATGCTCTCTGGAATTATATCATCTCTAGTTAGAACTTCACCATTTACAAATAAAATAACTGATAAGTGCTGTGATGATAGTCAAACCTCCAGGTACCCAGGATGAGTGCCTGATATATCCTTGGGAGTAGATAAAAGTCAGAAGGTTTACTGGAGAAAGTAAAGTACATACTGATCATTACAGATCAAATACAACTTATCAAGTGAAGAAGGAAGTCACGGGAAAAGGTATTCATCCATAAGTTGCTTCCTCAAGCAGTTTAAGATGTTTGTCATGTAGAAACCAAATGACCCCAGTAGCTTACAGAAGAATATAAAGGTGTGAGAGACCATTCTAACTTTACTTTAAGAAGATTTGATCCAATAAAGGAGCAAAACATAATTTTCTGGGATACTGGGGGCATATGGTAACCATGACTCAGACTTCTTACATAATGCATGCACTCTAAGCAGTTCAAACCAAAGCCTCATGTCTGCTTGGGACGTTCTTTTTCTTTGAAAATCATGATGAAAATGGGGGTATTTCAATGGGATATCACGAGAGAGGAGACCCACCCCTCCATATGGAATTGGGAAACTATGGGTCAACTGAGTTATTAGGCAACTATGGGTTAACTAGGTAACTGCTCTTTGTAGAATGTACCTGAGTAGCCATGACAACTTCTGTAATCTGTCATCAAAGGAGCATAACAGATTCAGAAAGTCCTGCCAGAACTCTTTACGCTCCCCCTCTCCATTGCTCTGCTTTGTATAAACCTGCTTGCTATATTCCCAGGGAAACTCCAATGGAATTAAGCTTTGTAGTTGTAAAAAGAGGTATATAAGGAAGTGCAAACTTCTACTGGGACTCTTGAGGCTGACAGGAGTCACTCACTGAGCCACCAGCATCATTAAAAGCCATTTTTTCTCCTATCTTTGTGTTGAAGTGTTGTCTGTCTGGGGTCCTCACTGTTACCTTCTTCAATCAGAATAAGATAACAACTAAATTGTGTAGTAGTTTAAGATGATTAACTATTTTATACAGTATAAGATGAACAGGAGGGGAAGAAAAGTTGGGAAGTCATTGTGATAGTTATGGATAAGAGATTTTGAAATTGATTCTGGTTTGAATTCCTACAACAAAAACTTGGAGTGACTTAAACACAATTTAGAATGTAGAATATTAGAAAGAAACATCCTAACCAAGTTATAGGAAAAGGATAAGGATTAAATTAGTGTACGGATTTTTCTTGTGCACTTGACTCCATTTATTGACAGTTTCTACCCTTCTTTGCTTTGCTCAATGCTCCTGTGGTTAATGGCTACAGAAGTATTCTTTTGCCCTTGGGCTTCTGGGTGAGTTCAATCAATGGGAAAGCTAGGAGGAGGTGAAAGTGTTTGGGAAATTTCTCCCCTGCACCCTCCCCACCTTGATGCCTAATTTTGGGGTTCCTCACTATCTTTTATTTATTTCATTAACCCTGCCCCCACCTCTGGAAGGGATCCTTTCATAAAAGCCACTTCACTTGAATGATTGAAAAACTTCTGTTTTGTATTGAGAATCAGACTTACACAATGAAATAGTTATAAAATAAATATTTATAGAAAGAAAACCATATTATTATCTAGTGGGTGTTCCTTTATTTTTATAGATAATAATACCTTTTCTGCGGACAAAAACCTTAGTGGTCATCTTGGCACTTATTAAGTATAAGGACTACACCTGGAATTGGAGGAAACATACTCTACAGAAGAGCAAATATGGACAAAGATATGGAGAGTCAGGTGGGAAAACATGACAATGGGCATGCAAAATACAGTTTTGTCTATTTCATATGTTTTTGCCTGCCAGTTTTGGCCCTGAGTTTGAATTGTTGGTCTTAGAACACACTAAAAAAGAGAAAAGTAGGAAAACCTATTGGGCCATGGATGTTGTTAGCTTTGGTCATCTGTGGGCAGAGTGATGGTCTGCTGATCATCTAATAGTATTAAGAGTGTGTTTGGTGTTCACAAAGCAGAAGATCCTGTTTATCTGACAGAGCTCCCACCCCACCTTCCTTACATTTTGTCCTGTTGTAATTTCTGAGACCCATATTACTTGTGCTGTTTGTTATTTAGCATTAGGAAGGAACACAGTAGTTGAATGAATTTTCCAAAGTGGCCTAGTGTAGCTTGTCATGGCTTCCCAGGTCATGGCAGCTTTTTGTCTCTGTTTACATTTCTCTACATCCTCCACTTTCTGGCAATTTCCTGTGCATGGGAAACTTGCTTAGTAACTCAGACTATGATTAACAAAGGTTCAGGATCCTACTTCCTGTCCCAACTGTCAGAGAGATCTCTTCAGAGCAGACCATCTGGGAAGACTAGAAACTCCTGTCAGAACCAGTGCAACCCCCAGATTAACACTAGACTCAGCCTGCATCCCTGGAAATCTCTGTGATAGATCCTTGCTTATGGTCTCTCCAATGTCTGAAGCTCAAATAGCAACTCTTGCTCCCGGGAACCACTGGCGCTATCTCTGGACTCAGAAGGAAGCGCTGGAAGGAAAGGCTGTTCAAAAGGGACTAAATGAAAAGCGTTCCTGTGTCTCCCCTCATCCCTGCTCAGCTACATTACTGGAGTGGACAAGCATCTTTGTTTCAAAATCTCTAGTGGCTCTATGTGTGGGTATTTCTTTCTCTATGATCAGCATGAATTTGATAAAATCTGAAAACCCTACATAATGTATGCCAAGCACATTCCGATTCATTTGCATATAAATTATCACAGACGACTCTTTAAGAAGATTTCTAATATGCCTCTTAATAAGCATTTTCAAGCTTCTTTTGTTTTTCTGTAAACATTCTCTTTATTCGCAAGCTCAGGAAGGTTTGAATTCAGTTTGAAATGTAAGCCCAGGAATTCTGAGCAGATCCTGACAGGCCTGAGCTCTCCCAGTCCTACTTTTCATCCATCAGCGATTGACTCAGAATCCCCAGCCAGACACATGAAGAGTCCCAGCTGTCAACTGGAGTCTCCCACTGGTACTTTATACTCATTGGCTTTAAAAACAAGAGTGTTTTCATGTTTTAAATGCTCATTTACAAACCGTTTCTCATCTCTTGAGTCTCCATGTTCCCTCTGAGGCCTCCATGCTCCCAGGGGAATTTTTTCTGGTTTAGGAATAAATAGGAAGGGGGGTGGGGATGGGAAAAACAACTCTCTTCTGATAAGCTGTCGCAGCTGACAAGCCTTTCCCCTCAGACCCATCCACTTAGATCAATGAACATTTCACTGGCTTAACCAGTTGCCTTCATGGAAAATGAAGGCTGCCATGTAGCCACACACACAACGAGGTACACAATGTTAAAAATGCTTCCCACAAATTTCCAGTAAGGAAAAAAAAGACAGGCAGGGGCAAAGGTTCTACCTCTTGCAACCCCACAGAAAAACTTTCTTCTCTCCTTCAGTTGTTTTTTAAACCAGTCATTCCTTTCGTTATTGTTTCCTTACGACTGTTTTCTTTAAGTCATCCAGGGGAAAGTGTGACCACATTCTACTACCCCTGTCTTCAGCAGGGTCTTCATGGATCCTGTATATTTTTCTACATACGTATATTCTCCATATGTAAACACAAGTCAACAAATGTGTAATTGGGAAATTTTCACTGTAGTGCCATATTTTAGTGCATGATTTGATTATTCACTTGAATCCAAATATCTGTGAAATTTGAGTCCATTTTTGTAGACCTACTGTTATATTGATATGCGGTGGCACATACCATCAGGGCCTGCTGCACACAATGTGTGTGTGTGTGTGTGTGTAATGAATGCAGGATTAAAACTGAGTCAGTCCACACTGGCAGGGAGACTAGGAAGTACAGTGTCTATCTCCTTTGCTACATGCCCTGCCGAGACTCCTGACTGAGTGGATGTGGAGATTCTGCTATTAAAATGAAGAAGCAAATGACAGTCAGAGAAAATTAGCAGTGTCTGCCATCCTAGGAGTATGGGTCCACATCAGGCAGTCAGCATGAGCAAAGGTGGTCTCTGGAAAGCAAATTGTCTTAGGGGCACAAGCTTAATCCTATTGTTTCCTAGTTGAAAGGAAAGGGTAGTATGGCCAACATGGATTTGGCCTGAGGAATCTTTTCTATCTCAGACCCTTTGCACGTGTATCTGAGTCTTCAGGAAAGAATAAGGTAAATTTTTCAACAAGAATAAAAAATGTTTAACCCAAAGGCTGCAACTGGAGAAAACCTCTTGGTTTAGTTACTCATGACTGGGAAAGAGCAGCATAGAGGGTGCAACCTCCCAGTGTCTCCAAAAGAGGCAGTGTGGTGGAGGTAGTTCCAGTGGTAACACCTGCCTCAGTTGGGCCAGGACCGTGTGAACGGCATCAGGACCAGTGTTGGGCTGGAGCCAGCATTAGCAGGTGCAAAAGCACATAGGCAGATGGAAGGGACAATTTCAGCAGAGGAGAGTAGCAAGAAAGAACTCAACAGAAGGCACCATCCACATTGACAAGACTCTGTAAATCTAGCCCCAATTCCCACAACCCTTGTGTGGGAGGGTGCTTGCTTAAAGGAGTGCTCAAAAGAGAGTTGACCAAATCTCTCAATGAGAGTAAAAAGTTGGTGCAAAAGTCTATGTTTTTAAAACTATAAAGATAGTAAAACACACCTCTCTCTTCCTCCCAAAATTGGCCTGTGATATAGCTTTTTCTTCTCTTATGCTCTTAATGTTAACTTTATATATCTAACAGTATATGGTGATTAGGTACAGAAAAGTTAAAACAAAACAGCATGTAATCAAACGATTATACTATTTAATGGACAAAGTATAAAACAATCAAAAAGTCAATCCTAAAAGACATTCATCAGTAGCTTTTATCTAAATTACTAATCTTGTAATTAGGACTCCAAGCTGTCTTATTCTAAGCTTATTATAAAAGTCAAACAATAGGAAAACTACTTCCCCTCTTCTTTCAAAATGACTATTGCTTTTTGTCTCTTGGTATGCAGTAACTCTATCTTCAAAGTAACAAAGGATGCATCTTTATGTAAGTACTTTGAACTGTATGTAGTACAGATTTCCACATAAGAGTCAAGTTAAAATTCATTCCACATGTTTTGAAAGTTTCGTATTCTACCAGATGAGTTTGGATGGATGCAGAACAGGTCAGCACATTTGATTTTTCATTGACTTGATGTTTATGTTGGCTGTTCAATTGTTTTAAAGCATGACTAAAGAGTGTAAAAATGCTATAGGAATTCATGGGTCCAGAAAACTTCTCTGCTTGGCTGAATCCCCTGAGCTACATCTATATGTATTTTCTAGAACTATTATTTCTTTTTTCCCCCAAATCTTTTGAGTGTCCTGGGATTTACAGTGATTGTGGAAAGTGGTCGTAACAAATGGCAATTTTCTATTTAAAAAGCTTTTAGCAAACAAACTTTTTCTGTACCCTCCATAGTGGTCCAGGATCCCTCAAAATTTGAAGAGAAATGAGTGAAGAAAGGGTGATGTTTCTTTCCACAGGGCAATGAGATGTCTCTGGGATGTATTAGTTGACTTTTATATTTTTATCTCTTTCCCTTAAAGCCAAAGAAGATTTTTAAATCCTGACAGTACCTGGAGTGGAGGGAGGGGAGGAAGGAAGGTTGGCAAATGTGGGATAGAATCTTAGAAGTAATTGGCTTTACTTATGATTTAACTCTGAAGAAAAATCCTGCAGGAGGCTCAAGTTTTATTGTCATTTTTTATTATTTTTATTTATTTTCTTTTACTTGCCCTTAAGATATCTAACCTCCTTCACTCACCAGGATCTTTTCCAGCAAGCAATTGAAAATTGCTGATCATGTGATCAGCCTTGGCTAAAACCAAATATTAGGGAAGATTTTCACTCTCTTTTCCCCCTCTACCTCCCCCTAAGACTATGAAGTTCTCACATTATAATTTCAAGATTTCTTCCCTTTTCCGTTTTTTATGCTGGCAAAACCTGCTTTTCACTTGTATTAAAACTGTCAAAACTGCCCAAAGGGAAAAAGTATATGTTTTCTCCTTGGTACTGAAAAGAGTGAAGAAGCATATTTTGGCAGTTTCAGTGTAGGTGTGAAATTTTTCACACAGCTCTACTAGGGAGGTACACAAGTCTGGCCCTGTTGAAGCATCTGATATTTCATGGATGGCAATTTCTTTAAAAGGTATGGCCTAGGGCTAAATTAAAAGATGGGGATTTACACTAGAAATGATAGCATTCCACTGAAACAATTGTCAATTATGTGAAAGATGCTGTTACATATTTAGAAAACAAATGACACCCCTTTAAAAATTTTCCCCATGGCAAGTTTTATTATAAAATAAAGATTTGCAGTTATACATCAAAAATATATTTTAGCCTACAGAACCTACAACATAACAATGCAAAATATATTAGACTGTAAGGTATTGATTTTACCTGAAAGCATATCAGTTAGTGAAATGCAGAAACCAATAAAGCATCACCATGGCTGGGTAAGAGATCTCTAGATGTAATTTATTTTTACATTTAAACCAATTATTGCCTTTGTTGCATTTAAAAAGGCATGGCATATATTCATAGAAGTTTTTAAAAAATTCAATCAAATCAATTACATTGATTTCATATTCCATATTAAACAACAGTCTTACATTAGATTTGACACATTTTGATGACTACCATATAGTGCCAAAGCCAGGGTAAATTCTCTGTGTTGTTTTTTCCTAAAGATTTGGTTGCCCAAACATGGAAATAAGCATTGATTTCATTTTGCACATAATTTATAGGCTAGTCTATTGTTGATTTTAACCCACAATTTGTTTAACAACAATGGAAATTTATTGAAACCAGGTATTTACCGCTCAACCTCTGATTTTGTCACAGTTTTAGAATATTTTGTGCTAATAATTAATCAGATTCAAGGGAAAGGAATTGTAACTTTAAATCAAATAAGAATTTACATAGCCAATCCCCGACTCTTACACATCAAAAATGTCTCAATACAACAAATTTTATTTTAGTGCACCTATCATACCTAAAAACTCATATTGCAATTAAAATAATTATTTGGAGTTTTTTCTAGTAGATATCTGGGGTTCTTTTTCAGTCCTTGCAAATTTGCTGAGGTTGATCTTTTCAGATTTCATGTGTTTGTAACTCTTATTTTTATTGCAGAATCAGTTTTAGAGATATGGGGGATGTTCTGTAATAAAAATATTCTCCCTAATTTATTATAACATTGCTCAAACTTTTTTTTTTTTGAGAAAGACAACTCTACTTTGCAAGCACTTAAATTTTAAAAGTGGGTTTGTTCCTATGGTAAAATGAAATTCTTTTCTCCATAGTTAACGCTTAAATTAATTCTGTTTCTGGAACTGTAGAGAATAAATCCACTCCCATTTACTATAATACACATATATATAGCAATTTGTTCCTAATTCCCCTTGGCCTTCACTTATTTAGATTGAAATCCTTCAGTTTCTTTAGTCTGTTGGCCTTAAATTCATAATCTCTTCTCTAGAATATCCAGTCACTCTCTCCTTACTTCTTGAGTTTCGTCCCAATTTTCATGTTTCTTCCTTAATAATTTGTCTCCCTGGCCGGGGATTTAGCTCAGTGGTGCCACCGCCTGCCTCGCAAGCTCAAGGTCCCCGGTACCAAAAAAAAAAAAAAAAAAAAAAAAAATTCTCCCTTGCCAAATGTCCTGTTATGTACTATTTCCATAAAGAATTTAAAACACTTGTTCTCATCAAGAAACCAGATAAAACTGCGGCATGGAATTTTGACATTTGCATGAATCATAATTTAGATCCCAGGAACACCTAATTCTCAGGCCTTGTGGGTGTAGATCCTCCCCTCACTGTGCCTCTCAGCATCCACCCCATGCAACTGTCAAACCAAAAGCGAAAGAACCAGGCAGGGAATTTCTCAAATGCTCCAAATAGCTGCACATCACTACAGATTATGACTGGTTGGATTTAGGGAACATGTTTTTGGCTGGGAAAACATTCCAATGGGATAGATTAATCTATGTAAACCACATAGCTCAGCTGAAACTGCTGCTCGGCATTCTAAATTGCCAGCTCCATCTCTTTTCTGCACAAAAATGCACATTTCTTCCTATAATAAAGATATTTTATAATAGCATTAAGGCAACTCCAGGGTGTGTGGTTATCACGAGATAATCATACCCTAGAGGGATTACAGACACTTGGCTGTGCCTCATAACACCTCATGTGTGTGTTTATCTCATGATAACCACACTCGCTTTTGTATCTTACTGCCTAATTATCCTCTTCTAATGCAAGATACTAATTTTTTGTCTGAAACAATATGCAAAGATGCACTGCTAAAAATCACGGGAGGACATTGACATGCTGCTGTTGCTTTTGTTTCACTGCTCTTAAGAAAACCGATACACATGATGAAATTTCTCAGACTAATATGTGGAAATGTGTCCATCTTTGAGTAAGGTGCTTCATAAAAGGAATACATAGAGCCTCTGCTTTACTCACTGATGCTCTAAAGTGTCTAAGATGTATTACTCACATTTTCTTGCTTTTTATTATAAGATTGAAATTATAATTGAAAGTTTTTAAATGAGCAAGAATTTCAACTCTGGAATATAGAAACACTAATTTCATTTGTTTCCAAAAAGTTAATGGTAGAATTGATTTTGATTTATTGTCGTGAAATTTAACAAGAGTATTTCTAGGGTGCTTAGTCATTCTTCTACATGTATTTCAACTGCCAACTTTTCAAGTTGGAAAATGTATATTAAATTTTGTACTTTCAGTGATGTGGTTCATAGAAGTCCATTAATCCTTTGAATCATTTTACTAATTTTTATAAAGTAGATTAATTGCCTGTTATAATAATCTCCGTTCCACATAGTAATAGTCATCATTTTTATTGCATTGTTTTTAATTAATTTTATCGGTACATTTTAGGTATACAATATAATGACATTCATCATTGAATATTTGCACCTTTACAAAATCCATCTTGGTTCTTATTTTTTTCCCCTTCCCCTGCCCCTCCTTCAACCACTCCATCCCTATTGACAAAGATTTTGTTTCCATTTTTTCATTTTATTATATTAATTCCATTTGCTTCTTTCTTTTCTCCTACCCAGCCCACTTCCCATTCCCATTTGCCACTTTTCTTTCTATTTCACATTATCTATTATACCTTTTAGTCCTTATTTACACTTTCAGTTTCTCACACTAGAGAAACTATTTGGTATGTACACGTGTGTCCTATTTCTTTCACTTAAGAGTATGGCCTCAATGTGCATCCATTTAGCTATAAATGTCTCTAGCTTCTCATTATTTATGGTTGAGTAGTCTTTATCCAGTCTCCAGTTGATGGGCAATTGAGCTGCTTCCAAGTTTTAGCTATTGTGCTCCTATAAAAATGGGTGCTCATATATCACTGTGATATGATTCTTTTAATTCTTTGGGGAAGATCCCCAGCAGGGGAATAGCAGGGTCAAATGGGACTTCCAGTCCTAGTTCTCTGAGCTATCTCCAAACTGTTTTCCACTGTGGTAGCATTCCCACCAGCAGTGGAGCAGTGTTCCACAGCCCCACTAGCATTTGTTATTTGTTGATTTCATGATAGCAGTCATTCTTTCTGGGATGAGATGGAATCTCAGTGTTGTTATCATCTGCATCTCTCGAATGACCAGTGATGTTGAATATTTTTTCATCTGTGTATTTGCTATTTCCACTTCTTTGTTTGAGAAATGTCTGTTCATTTCAGATGCCCATTTCTGGATTGGGTCTTTAAATTTGGGAGGTCTGATTTTTTAAAAATCTTTATATATTCTAGATAGTAGATCTTTGTCTGAGGGACCGCTGGTGAAAATTTTTTCCCACATTGTGGGTTGTCTCTTCACACTGCTGGTGGTTTCTCTTGCTGTGGAGAAGCTTTTTAGTAAGAAGAGATTGCATTTGTTGATTGTTTGTGCTAGGTCACAGGGAACTGAGGTTTTGTTCATAAAAATCTTTTCCTACACCAAAGTCTTCAAGAGTTCTACCTAACCTCTGTTCCAGCGGGTTTAGTGTATCTGTTTTAGTATTTAGATCTTTAATCCATTTTGGTTTTACTTTAGTGAATGAAGAGTGATATAGATCTAGTTTTAATCTTTGGCAAGTTGGAACCCACTTTTTCCAGCTCCATTTATTAAGGAGGCTATCTTTCCTCCAGTGAAGGTGTTTGGGTCCTTTGTTGAAGATAAGGTGACTGAGTGTGTTTGGAGTTGTTTCTGCATCTTCTAATCTGTTCCACTGGTCCTCAGGTCTGTTTCTTTGCCAGTACCATGCTGTTTTTTATCACAGCAGCTTTAGTTTCAAGTTGGGGGTTGTGATACCCTCTGCCATGTCTCTGTTGCCTAGAATTGGTTTTCCTATTCTAGGTCTCTTCTGGTTCCAATTGAGTTTTTGAATTGTTTTCACAGATCTGTGAAGTGTGCTTTTGGGATTTCAATTGGGATTGCATTGATATATATAGCATCTTCGGAAGTATGGCCATTTTCACTATGTTGATTCTTCCCACCCAGGAGCAAGAGATGTCTTTCCATTTTCTGATATCATCTGCAATCTCTTTTTTCAGAGCGCCATAGTTTTCAGAGAAGAGGTCTTTGATTTCTCTTGTTAGGTTAATTTGTAGGTATTTCACTTTTCTGGATGCTACTGTGAAAGTAATTGATTGCCCCACTTCTCTCTCAGTGAGTCTGTTAGTGTAGTGGAACGCTATTGATTTTTCTATGTTGACCTTGTATCCAGCTACTTGACTGAATTTGGTTTTTAAGTCTAGAAGACATAGTGGGGTTCTTGGGATCTTCTATTTAGAGTATCATGTTATCTGCAAATAATGACAATTTGACTTCTTCATTTCCTATCTTTATTCCTTTTATTTCTTTCTCTTGTCTAATTGCCGTGGCTAATGTTTCCAAAACTATATTGAACAGGAGTGGTGATAGTGAACATCCTTGTCTTGTTCCTGATTTTAGTGTGAAGGATTTCAGTTTTTGACCATTTAGTATGATATTGTCTGTTGGTTTTTCATAGATAGCTTTTATCAGATTGAGGTAGAGACCATCTATTCCATTTTTTTGTAGGGTTTTTATCATAAATGCATGTTGGATTTTGTCAAATGTTTTTTCTGCATCTATTGAGATGATCATATGGTTTTTGACCTTGGCTCTATTGATGTAGTGTATTACATTTATTGATTTGCATATGCTGAACCATCCCTGCATCCCTGGGATGAATCCCACTAAGTCAGAGTATATGATCTTCTTGATAATCTTCTGCATTCTATTTGCCAGTATTTTATTAAGGTTTTTACATCTGTGTTCATTAGTGATATTGACCTATAGTTCTCTGTTTTGGTTGGGTCTTTCTCTGATTTGGAATTCAAGGTGATGCTTGCTTCTAGGAATGAATTTGGGAGTATTGCTTCCCTTTTAATTTCATTGAAGATTTTGAATAGTAGTGGCAGTAGTTCCTCTCTAAATGTCTTGTAGAATTCAGCAGTGAAGCCATCAGGACCTGTGCTTTTCTGAGTTGATAAGTTTTTTTTTTTTTTTTTTTTTTGGAAGTGAAAAATACATTTTTATTCACCTTGTTTAATGAAAAGACACTATGAGTTAAGTCCAAAGACACTGGCTTCCAAAAATGTATAATTATGTTGACTTAATTTTTTTATAGTAAAGACTAAGATAGGTAGTTCAGATATTTACAAGTGATTTACTGAAAAATACAAAATGAATATGCTCTCATCTGGGAGTGTATTTCCAGGAAAACTTTCTGGTTTCTCCCCAGTGTGACCTCCTTCATCTATGACACTGTTCAGTTAAAATATTTTCCACATCTCTTACACAGTTACTCCCTAGTGTGACTCCTTTCATGTCTATAAAATAGAGAGCTTGCAGCAAATCTTTTCCCACACTGCCCACATACATAGGGTTTCTCCCCAGTGTGACTTCTTTCATGTATTTTACAATATTTGTGTGTACTGAAAGCTTTCCCACATTGCTTACATACATAGGGTTTCTCCCCAGTGTGACTTCTTTCATGTAGTTTATAACTTTGTGTAGTGAGTGCTTTCCCACACTGCTTACATATATAGGGTCTCTCACCAGTGTGGATTCTTCTATGTCTACAAAATGAGGACTTAGTAGCAAATACTTTTCCACATTGCTTACATACATAAGGTTTCTCTCCTGTGTGAGTTCTTTCATGTATTCGACAATATTTGTGTGTAGTGAATGCTTTTCCACATTGCTTGCACACATAAGTTTTCTCCCCTAGGATTCACACTAGGGAGAAATCCTATACATGTAAACAATGTGGGAAAACATTCAGTAGACACAGTTATTGTAAAATACATGAAAGAAGTCATACTGAGGAGAAGCCCTACATATGTAAGCAATGCGGGAAAGGATTTTCTAATCGGTCTTCATTTTGTAGACATAAAATAACTCACACTGGGGAAAAACTCTATTTATGTAAGGAATGTGGGAAAGCATTTAGTACACATAGTTATTATAAACTACAGGAAAGAAGTTACACAGTTGGTAAGTTTTTAAATACTTTTTCAATTTCATTGATTGATATTGGGTTGTTTAGGTCTTCTTCGTTCAACTTGGGTAATTCATACTTATCTAGGAATCTGTCCATTTCTTCAGTGTTTCCCATCTTATTGATGTATAGGTTGTCAAATGATGATCCTCTGGATTCCTGCTGTGTCAGCTGTAATTTCATCCTTTTCATTCCTAATTGCATGGATTTGGGTCTTTTCTTTCCTTTTTCTGACAAGGTTGGCTAAAGGTTTGTCAATTTTGTTTATTCTTTCAAAGAACCAACTCTTGGCTTCATTAATTTTTTGTATCATTCTCTTAGTCTCCTTTGCATTGATTTGTGCCCTGAGCTTTATAATTTCTTCCCTTGTATGAGCTTTAGGTTTGTTCAGCTCTTCTTTTTCTAGAAGCTTGAAGTTCAGCACCAGGTTGTTTAGTTGGGCTTGTTCTGTTTTCCTAATATCGGTATTCACTGCTATGAATTTCCTTCATAAGACTGCTTTCATTGTGTCCCATAGATTGTGATGTTATATTTTCATTGTCATTTAATTGTAGGAACTGTCTGATTTGTTTAATTTCCTCTGTGACCCATTGGTTATTCAGAAGTGTGTTGTTCAATTTCCATGTGTTTATGAAATTCTTGTGGTTTCTTTTGCTATTGATCTCCAATTTCATTGTATTATGGTCTGATAATATACAGGGAGAACTGCAATTCCTTTGTACTTACTTAAATGCGTTCAATGAGTATGTGGTCTATTTTGGAGAATGACTCACATGCAGCTGAAAAGAATGTGTATTCTGATTTTGTGGGGTAGAACACTCTGTAAACATCTGTTAAGTTCATTTGTTCAAGAGTTTGATTGAGTTCTAGTATTTCGTTGCTTATTTTCTGTCTAGTTTCATCTATCTATTTGTGACAGTGGAGTATTGAGTTCCCCCACTACTATTGTATGAATGCTTATTTGATTTTTCATGTCCATTAATATTTGTTTTATATGGTTGGGCACATCAGTGTTAGTGCCTATATATTAATGATTGTCATCTCTTCCTCTTGGATTTTTGCCTTTACAATGATGTAGTGTCCTTCTTTTTCTCTCTTAATCAGTATTGATTTGAAATCCACTTGATCTGCAAAGAGGATAGTTACTCTTGCTTTTTGTTGGGTTCCTGTCACATGGAGTATTGTTTTTCACCCTTTACCTTTCAGTCTATGAGTTTCATTTTGAATTAAGTGTGTTTCTTGTATGCAACATATTGTTGGATCCTGCTTCTAGACCCATTCTGCCAGTCTATTTCTTTTTATTGGTGAATTGAGACCATTAACATTTATGGTTATAACCGATACATATTGACTTATTATTGTCATAACTTTTTGTTTTTTTTGGATTGTCCCCCTTTGTGTTTAATTTTGTGTCATGCCTTATGGATTCATTCCAGTGGGCTTCCTGGAGTTGTGATCCTCATTGTCTTTACCTAGGATATTGTCTAAAATTTTTTGTAGTACTAGTTTGGTATTCATGAAATTCCTAAGGTGCTCTTTGTCATGAAAGTATCTTATTTCTTCATCAATTTTGAAAGATAGTTTTGCAGGGTACATCAATCTGGGTTGGAGGCTCTTTTCCTTTAGGGCTTAAAATAAGTCACTCCAAGCTCTTCTTTCCTTGAGGGTTTGTGTTGAGAAGTCTGTTGTGATTCTGATGGGCTTTCCTTTGTAGGTGATTTGTTTCTTTTCTCTAACTGCTTGCAGAATTTAGTTCTGTTGGGTTTCTGGACTCTTAACTATTATATGCTTATGTGTAGATTTTTTTGATCAAGGCTAGTTGGAGTCCTATATGCCTCAGTTATCTGTATGTCAAGTTCTTTTCCTCTACTTGGGAAGTTTGTGCCATCACTTATGTGAACAGTTTTTTTTATGTTGAATGCACTATCTCCTGTTTCTTCATTGACTCCCGTCAGTCTTATGTTACTCTTCCTTGCATTGTCTACCAGCTGCTGGCTTGATTTCTTGTGACCCCTTACTATTTTTAAGAAATTTTTCTTTTCCTGGTCAATAATTACAATCTTATCTTCTATATCTGAAATTTTGTCCTCACATTGGCTCATTCTGCTGTGTAAACTTTCAATGGAGTTTTTAATCTCCTGAAAATATTTGCATGTTTTATGGATTCCATTTGTTTCCTATATTGGGATTTCATCATGTTCCTCAGCTCCTCTACTTTTTTTTATCTATGTCCTCTCTAGACTTATTAATCATGTCTTGCACCATGGGTATAATCTCTACTGTTATCTGAGAAATTATTTCTGATTTCATTTTTTCCAGATCTTCTTTTGTTACCAGTTCAGGGAGTCCAGGTGGTTGAGTATCAGACTGTTCCATCTTGTTTCCCCTTTGGGTTGCTTTAGGTGATCTGGAAGTCTGGTTTTGAGACTTGTTTATGAGTCTTCTCATTTCATAAGGGGGAGGGTGGGGGGACTGTGCTGCTGGTGCCTATGTGGCTCACCTTCTCAGCACTGGGGGCAGGTCTGCTTCTCTGAGCTGGAGGTGGTGGTCAGGAGGCCCAGAATGCTCCTCCTTGGTGCCAGGCATGGCTCTGCTCCTTCGAGCTCTATTTTTATCGCATTGTTATACAACAAAGCCAATAGCAGTTACATGTTTAGATTTCCTATCAGTCTGATCTCAGAAGTGAACTTTAAGTTTAATTTTCTTAGGTTTTATTTGGAGATCTTTGAGCATAATGAAAACCCTGATGAGATCATTAATGATACTGCTGTATTTCATTATTTCATTTGAATCTAAATTATTTCAACAGAAAAAAATCTAGCTTTTCAGCATTTTTGTCAAAAGTTAATTGCATCTTGTAAAATTGTTTAAATATATAAATATATATGTATACACATCAACACATACATAATTACCACATGTGTTATATATACACATATACACAAACATCACATACATATTCATATATATAATCTTTACAGGCCATTTTGAGGGCTTAGAAAAGATATACTTGCATAAGTTCTAAATTATAAAACTTAAATTTTCCTGCAACATGCACCCACATACCACCTGCATTTTTTATAAGAAATATTTCAGTGCTTATTCCAGAAAGCATGATCATTACTCTCAGGGCCACTCCGGATATTATCTTAACCTTACAAACTCAGTTTCCTCTTCCTGGATTCCAACTTCATAAATATCAATGGGTCAAATTTGCCTCAATTCAATAAGCCTGTTCTTTCTGAACTGTCTGGTTATGTGCTGCAAGACAAGCTGTAGCTCTGTCCCCAGAGTCCTGTTCCAAGAGTATATTCTTGAACTTTGATTTTAGGATGGATTATTCATCTGCATTTACTAACAGAGATGGCACTAAATCTCAATCTATAAATTACAACTAGGTATGCATAATTATTAGTTACTTGAGGGTAGCATTAAATTGTTTCTAAGGACTAAAGGATAAAAAACTATGTCAGATATTGCTGTTCCATTAACAGAGGAAAAATGTAATATTTATTTAACCCTCAATTATTTACTGGCAATACTATTTACTGGTAATTCATGGGAAATACTATTTTCATGGTTTTAGACACAGGTATATTTTCTTAGGATAGAAAGGTTTCATCCATTCTAGTCACTTTTTTAAACAGCCAAGAAAATTGGCCTACACCATCTATTCTATTTACCTGTCATTCAATAAGAGCAGGAAAGGAATATTTCTAAAATCAATATCCAAATAACCTACACCTGACGTGGTATTAGCCTGAAATTAAATATACTTAGCTAAAGCAAAACTTTTTAATTGAAGATATGCATTATTCTATCTTTTCTTAGTATGCAGTTGGAGAACAAGAAAGAATAAACGGAAAAGGTGAAATTATTAGACAGCATTTAAAAATTTTGAGTGCCTTCATTTCCTTTTGACTTGTGAATACATTTTAAACATGTAGTTGGAGAAGACAAACACAAAAGATATAAAAACAATTTGTGGAAAACTAGATCACTAGGTACATAAGACTGTTGCACAAAAACTCGTTTTATTTGTATACAACATCAAAAATAATTAGAAAAATAGTGTTTACTATGTAAAATAACAACATAGATAGATGATACCTGGATGTAAATCTACTGAAAGTGTGTAAGACTTTTATGAAAAATATATACAGAAAGACAATAAAGAAAATTTTAAAAATGAAGAATATCACATTCATGGACTAAGAAAATCTCTAAATCAATGAAATGCTTCACTGAAGCTTTTCTCAAAACCTCAATGTAAATTTTTAAAGGAGCCTCACAATAAAAAGCCAAGCCATTTTTGAAAAAGAATAAGATGAGAAGCTTACTAGATATGATATCAATATTGATCATAAAGCTGCAGCTTAAAATAGCATGGAACTGGTGCAAGAATAAGCAGATAGATAAAGGGTACAGGAAAAAAATATAAACAAATATGTACAGCTAAGGTAATGGTATGTAGAGTAAAGGTAGAGTTATATATAGATTATGGCAAAATAGCATGATACAGATTAAATAGTGCCATAGCACTTGTTAATTAATATGAAAAATCAGTTGAGAATCTTTCATCATATAATACAGATAAATAAATTTAAAACAGATTAGAATTAAGTGTAGAAGTCAAGACTTTAACACTCAGACTGTAGTTAGGAGAATGTCAGTAAGAACTCACAATCAATCCACATTTCTTCAGCAAAGGATATACCCATACACACTTCAGTAAGGATGAATAAATCCTGACAAATGCAACTTTATAATTTTAAATGTTTGTTTATTGTGATATTAAAAGGTGAAATGTAAACAACAACAAATTGAGAGACCATATAATTAATAAGGATTAATAGCAGAATATAAAAAATAACTTAAAACTTAATGAAATGACCTAATAGGAAAAAATGAAAATATTCCTCAAATCTATAACTCCCATTTAATCATGACAAAAACATTAGATGGATTCTTAGCAATTCCATACAAAATACCTAGCCAATATTCCTCATATCTATTAAGGTCATAGAAAAACAAGGAAATTTGGCCAAGTATCTCAGGTAACAGGAGCCTAGTAAGACATAACAACCATACAAAGGACATTAGTTTAACACTAAGAAAATCTAAATAAACTATGGATTTGTGGATGTTATTTAATAATAATATACTACAATTCATTCAATTGTAACAAATGTAACAAAACTAAGATAAGGTATTAAAATAGGGGAAACTGTATGTACAGTATATAACAATCTTAAAATCTTCTCAATTTTTCTGTAAATATAAAACACATGGAATATTCACACATGGAATATCATAAACAAAATAACTATAATTACTACAGTACAGAGGAATGTTAGAAGCATGATATTGACTTGAAAAAGCAAGTCAAAAGTAGTTATGGCAGTGTGATAATATTTTCAAAGCTCAAAAGGAAATAATTAAAAGTAGTATTTTATTTAAGGATACAACTATATATATATATACACATATATATCACATGTTCTCATATCTGTATAAACTATATTGAATAGTAAACAAATTTAAAAGTGAAGGAAACAACGCATGGATGATTGGAAGAATGATGATAAAATTTACAAAAATAAAGAAATTCAGAGCAATGATAAAATCTACAAAAATAAAGAAATTCAGAGCAAAGATTAAATTTAAAAGGGAAATAAAGCTTTTGGACATGTTGAGGTATAAGCTAATGCCAGAATGTGAACTAATGTGATCAGCAGACAGTGAATGGGATGGGAGAAGAAGGATGGGGAAAAAATATATGTCCACCTGGGGACCTACCACAGGGCTGAGGTGGCTTAGCAGATGCCAAACTAGCCTTTATGCTTTAGTCCCATCCCGTCTATTGTCCCAAAGATCTCTGCTGTGCCTCTAAGCTCCATGCTTCCGACCCCCTAACCATGTCTTAGCATGAACTGACTTTGTTCTTTTTGGCCTTGCCTTCTTCCATTCCTTGTGAAAAATGAAAGTTTAACATTTGTTTGTTTATTTATTTGGTATACTAATAAATGTTTGTCGTTAGGTACTTGCAATTTTTTTTATCATCTGCAGTTGATTTGGTGAGAAGTCAAGATAAATTTATACGCTCAATGGGGCATGATTTAGTTGAAATCCTCTACTTGAAAGATGCTTCTAAATTACCACCATCTAGTCAACTGAGGTACATAGGTACTCTGACTCCCAATCATATTATGGAAAGTCATATTCTTTGAGTGTAACATTAGGACTCTAGCACTTGATGGGCTGTGTTAAGGTGTGATAAACCTTTTCATCTTTCTTAGCTGACATTATTTTAAGAGTACAATAATATAAGTAGATCCCTAGATTATGCAGCACATATGCGCTATCTTGCTGCTTTTCTCCTGGTACCATAATAATGATGCCCATAGAAGAGATTATTGACTGGGACCCAGCAGTATATTTTTCCTCACTTTCCTAGTCTGTTTTCAACTAGAGGATGAATGTCTTCCCTAAGGGACACTACAGAGAGGATTTCTATGGAAACATGAGAATGAGTGATGTTTGAGCTATTTTCTTCTTGAGATTCTGATCACATCTTTCACTTTAGATTTGACCTCATTGCTCTCTTTCCTTGGAGAGGGTGGTCTTCAGCAATACGAAGCATTAACCAAGAATAGCTTGAATAAAATGAAACCGATCCCTGGTCTATTCTCCTTGACCATTCAGGAGGCCTACCATAGAACATCCCATTGAATTTGGCATTGTGGCCTAGATGCCCAGCAGTTTTCTGATCTGATCTCTTCTTGTATCTGATATGCTAAATGTTATATACTTAATACCTGCTCACTGTTTAAGCTTTTTTTTATATACGAAAAATGAAGGAGTGCTTGGTCAATAAGGATCGGTCCCGCCTTGAATGAACATGAAACTTTAAGAGAAGAGGCCAGACTCATAGTGAGAAAATAATCCTGGCATTAATCCACTTAGAATTGCTCAGCCTTCCCACACCCCTACCTACAATGTGGATTGGTTTAACGCCCTTTGTTGGGGTTATTTGGCCATTCTCTTCAAATGCTAATGACCAGCTTGTCTAACACTTTTTATTGGTGTTATTCGGAAAGTCCCTTCAAATGTGAATGAATAGCAGGCTTTGTTTCCATAGACAGGAGAGCTAAATAACTTCAGGCCTAGAAGCAAATTATTTCTCTGATTTGGACCCACCCTGAATGATGAATTGGGGTCTATGGTGGCTGCTTCACTGAAGACTTGGATTTCTCTACCCATCGCACACCAGGCCAAAAAGGAGCTAAACCATTTTCTCCTCATTATCACCTCATTAAGCTCCCCAAGCCAGTGCAGGGCTGGGATAGAGGCCTGCTACAGGTAGCTTAATGAGTTTCTTATTTATAGGCCCAATGCTCTTATGCAAAAGCCTGTTATTCCCAGGCCTGGAGTAAGGCATTTTCTAAAGAGAGTTGAGAAATGCAATTATCAAGCATCTTAGTATGGGCCTCACACTGCTTCTTGGCCACTTGATTGACAATAAATAAATACATTTGATAGATTTGTAGAATTTGATATTGTGCTATGGTGTTTACCCTGATTTTCTTGTTTTCTTCTTCTAACAACACAGAACAGATGCTGTGCCAGATGTGGAAGACGTAGATGTTTGTGGCTCCAGGATAACTCTACATTCATAACTGTTCATGGCATTCTGCAGACACCTCATTTTGATTCTGAAGGAAAACTGCCTCTCCCAAATGGTTACACTTTTTCCTACTTTATGCGTGACTGAGAGATCACATTTAATTGAGAATCCCACTTTTATGTCCCACATGAAGATATGAAAAACAACTATAATTCTATGCAAAAATACAAGTGTTCCATATTTTGAGTTTTCAAAAATACCATAACTTACTAAAGATTCAGACCATTTATTAAGCATGGACTCTGTCTCTGCCATTGGGCAAGATACTGAAAGGATGTAGAAAGTTAAATACACAAGTCATCCTCCTAGAGTCAAAGAAATTTAACATTTTCAGTACCAGGCCCCTATTTGCCCTAAGGTTTATGTATTTGAGGTACCTAACTGGTTGGCAGATAAATAAGAAAATGGTTAAATTTCTCAGTGCTCTTTGCTATTTCTGGCACAAAAACTTAGCAAAGGTGTAAAATAGGAAATTTCAGGTTACATTCAGAATAATTTTTCATGGGAGGAAATAGACTATAAGTATGCCTTATTTTATTGTGCTTCAATTTACTGTGCATCTCAAATGCTGCATATGTTACAAATTGAAGCTTGAGGCAACCTTGTGTTGAGTGAGTCTATTAACACTGTTTCTCCAACATCCCATGCTTACCTTGTGCTATCACATTTTGGTAATTCTGGCAATATTTCAACTTTTTTGATTATTATGTCTATTATTATATTGGTTATAATGATCTACAATAAATGATCTTTGAAATTGCTATTGATATCGTTTGGAGATGCCACAAACCACACCCATAAAAGATGATAAACTTATTACATGTCTGTGTTCTGTCTGCTCCACCAACTGACTGCTTTTTCATCTCTCTCCTTCTCTGGCCTCCTGTTTTAGTTACTTTTCTCACTGAGATAAAAATACCTGACACCCAAAGTTAAGGGACAAAAGGTATATTTAACTCACAGTTTGTAGAGGTTTCAATTGGTTGTTGGCTGGCTTCAAGCCCAGGTGGCATGGTAGAGGGGCATCCCAGGGGAAGAACAGTTCATGGCAAAGCAAGGCAGGCAGAAGGCAGCAAGCAGCAGGCAACATGTTACAGATTCTTTCTGACCCTTTGTATTCTAACTACCCTATGGGCAGGCAGCACTCACACCTGGGGTGGGGCACTCTTAATCCTACCCAGAACTATGCCAAGGCAGTGAATTAATTTAGTAATCACACACCCTTAATCCCAGCATCACACATTCTAAATCCAGCCACCTCTGAAAAAGCTTACCTGTGACTGCGTGAGGCTTTGAGGGGACAAAAGCCATAACACCTACTTATTCCCTGAGACATAATAATATTGAAATGTAGCTAATCAGTAATCCTGCAGTGACCTGTCAGTGTTCAAGTGAAAGGGGAAATCTCACATCTCCCACTTTACCTCAAAAACTTGAAATAATTAACTTAGAAAAAAGGCATGATGAAAGTCAAGAAGGGGTGAAACCCACACCTCTTGCTCCAAACGCTTAGCCAAGTTGTGAATACAAAAAAAAAAAAAAACTTCTTGAAGGACAGTGAAACTGTCTTATTGCTGATACTGAGAAACAGTGGTCTGGATAGATCAGCCACAGTATTTTCCTTAACCAAAATGTCATTCAGAGCAACTCTCTTCAATTTTTTTGAGGGTGAGAGAGATGAGAAAGCTGTCAAAGAAAACTGTGAAGCCAGAAGAGGCTGGTTCATGCAGCATGAAGACAGAAACCACACACAACACAACACAAAAGCACAAGGTGAAGAACCAAGTGCTGATGTAGAAGTTTCCACAAGCTATCTAGATCTAGCTAAAATAATTGATGATCATGGCTACACTCAACAGTAGATTTTTGTGTGTGTGGTACGGTACTGAGGAATGGACCCAGGCCCTGTACAGTGAGCTACATTTCCAGCTGCTCCCCTTTTTAAAATTTTGAAACATGATCTTGATTAGCTGAAAGTTACCCAAGGTGGGCTGCTTCATCTCCTGCTTCAGCCTCCTAAAGTGCTGGTATTACAGACATGTGATACCATGCCAGTTTAACAACAGATTTCAGGAGTAGACAAAATAGATTTATGTTGGAAAACAACGTCATCTAGGTCTTTCATAGCTGAGGAAGAGGACAAATGATTGGCTTCAACGTTTCAAAGGACAGACTGATTCTCATGAGAGTTAATGCAGCTAGTAACTTCAAATTGTAGCCAAGGCTCATTGCCATTCTGAAAATTCTAGGTCTCTTAGGAATTATACCAAATCTACCCCTCTTGTGCTCTATAAATTGAGAAACAGAGACTGGATACTAAATATTTTAAGCCTACTTTTGAGCCTTACAGGTAAGAAAAAATGATTTCTTTCAAAAATATTACTGCTCATTAACAATGTACCTGGTCATCCAAGAGCTCTGATAAGGAGGTACAATGAGGTTGATGGTACTTTTATGCCTGCTAATACAACATCCATTTGCAGCCTCTATTAATCATTTTCTTCTAGCTGGGACAAAAGACCTGACTCTTCCAATTTAAAGAAGTGAGGTTTGTTTTGCCTCACAGCTTCAATCCACAGTAGGTGGGCTCCAAAGAAGGAGCAGCATGGCTAAAAGACATGGTGGAAGAAAGCTGCCCAACACATGGCAGCCAGGAAGCAGAGAGCAGGGAGGAACTAGGAGCAAAAAATATACTCTTCTAAGTTACCACCATTGTGACCTAACTCCAAGTGAGCCACCTGCAAGCAGGTGCCACTAACTCACAGCACACTTAGCTACTGAACTCATCAATGGACAAATATACTAATGAGTATAGCAGAGCCATAACCCACCTTTAAACTCATGAGATTTGGGGAGGACATATTTTATAGTATAACATTATAACTATGACAAAGCCCATGGATCAAGAAGTAATTTTGACTTTCAAGTCTTAATAATAATAATAATTTTTATTATTATTATATGTATGTATATATTAAATATAGCAATTCCCCTGATGGGACTTAGAAAAATGAATTGAAAGCCTTGGAAAGCACTCATTTTTCCAAATGCCAGGAAGAAAACTCATAATTCATAGGAGATCAAAATATAAACATTAACAGAAGTTTGGAAAAATGTTGATTTCAAGCTTTATGGATGACTCTAAGGCATGAAGACTTCAATGGAGGAAGTAAATCAAAATAGAGTAAGAATAGCAGGAGCACTAGAACTAGAACAGGAGTCTGAGGAAGTGAACATATTGCTATAATCATGTGACAAGGAGTAGGTGAGGAGTTGCTTCCTATTGATGAGCCCAAGAAGTGGATCTTCAAGAAAGCATCTCCTCCTTGTAAAATGCTGTGAACAGTGATGAACTGACAGTGAAGGATTTAGAATCTTACTTAAACTAAGCTGATAAGGCAACAGCAGGATCTGAGAGGATTGACTCCAATCTGGAAAGAAGTCTTACAGTGGATAAAACACTCTCAAGCAACTTCACATTCTGCATAGAAATAATTCATGAAAGGAAGAGTCAATCAATGAGGCAAGCTTCATTATTCTAGGAAATTGTCACAATCATCTCGATCTTCAGCAACCACCACCCTAATCAGTCAGCAGCTACCAACATCAAGACCGTCCACCAATAAAAAGATTACAACTAACTGAAGACTCAGTTTTCAAGTTAAAGTATGTACATTGGTGTTTCAGACACAATGTTATCACACACTTGATAGATTACAGTATAGTACAAGCCTAACTTTCATATGCATTGGAAAACAAAATAATTTTGTTGCTCTTTTTTATTGCTGTATTAGCTTTAGTCTGGCAGCCTAGAATCAAACAAGCTATATCTCTAGGGAATGCCTGTATATGTAAAATGATAGAAGAGACAGGGGTTAAAAAGTAAGTTAAAGAAAGGAGTCTGTAAAGATAAGAGAAATGGTGCATCATTAAAACCAGGATAGGAATTTCAGGCTTAGCTCTCAAAGCAGTAGCAAGCATTGTTCTTCTTGTTTGATTTTCCTCAGCAGAATGATAGAATGATCAATGGTTGATTCAGAAGTACAGTAGATCTGTAGACTGGTGAAGTGCAAGACTTTAAGGAAGGAGTTCATTTGGGAGGCCAATTCAGTAATCTACAATAATGTGAAAAAATAAATGTACAGGCAAAAGAGAGTAAAATGAATTCAAGCAATCTTTTAGACTTAGAATACAATTTAAAACGTTAAAGTTATAACACTTTTATAGCGAGAGATTTTGACTATCAAAGGAATGTTTTAGTTACTTTCTCATTGCTGAGACATAATACCCAACACCTGCATTTGGAAGGAGGAAAGATTTATTTTTGCTCATGATTTTTAGATGTTTCAGTCTATAATCAGCTGGCTCCAAGGCAGGGCAGCATGGCAGAGGGACATGGCAGAGAATTTCTTATGACATGGTCAACAGGAAGTATAGAGGGATCAAGGGAGAGGGAGGGAGATACAGCTGGCCAGACCATGCCCCCAGTGACCACCTCCTCCAATCAGGCTTCACCTTCAATATCACATTTTGCTACAAACTCATCAGTGGATAAATCTATTGATAATTATCATGTCATGATCCAATCATCTACAAAAAGCACTACCTATGATTGTATGAGGCTTTGGGCAACATTCAGATATAAATCATAACAAGGAATAGCTCAAATTTTGAGCCTGGTAAATAAAGGAAATGATGATAACATTGAGGCAAATGTGAAAATCTGTAGAGCTTTCAATTCTGAATGTTTTGGTAGGAGAGATGATAAAAGCTTATTTTTGGAATGCTAGGTTTTAAGTGTAGACAACTTTTACTAGAATGTCCAGCAATCACTAGCAAATTTGGAACCATTATTTGGAAAAGCACTGCTACCACAGAGTAAATTAGAGTATTAGGACATTAATGAAAAATAAGGGAGATTTGGAAAATGCATTATTTATATTTTATGTGAGGAAAGAAAAGAAAACTGATGAAAACAGAAACAGAAATCGAGTTGTGAGAGCCAACTAAGTTAGTTTAGTTTCAAGCATGTTTGTGTAAGATGAAAGTTCAAAAGCAATGGATAGTAAGCCATGTCAAAACTTCCAGAAAATTCAAGTTCAGTAGGAGATTTACTGGGTTTGTTGACCAGAAGTTAAGAAATGAACGTACGATTAACCTACAAGAAATTTAAACTAACATCAGCGGAATTTACCATGGTACCTAAACTTCATATTCACTTGAGAGACAATGGTCAGACCATCTTGCAGACAAGAAAAATACAGTGGTACCTCAGTTCACAAACTTAATTCTCTGACTCCTTGATTCTGGTCACAAACCGAGTTGGATAAGAACTGAATCAAGTTCAATGGTTAGGTTCAGTGTTGACCTTATGGGGAAATTTGATTCAGTTTTCATCCAATTTGGTCTGCGACCAGAATCATGGAAAGAATTAAGTTCAATTTTTTCTTTCCTCATATTTTTTCCTTTGCCTTCTTTCTTTTCCCCTACCCCTCCTCTTCTCCTACCCCTTAACACGTTTTCTTCCTATTTCACATTATCAATTACAAATTTCGATCCTTATTTACACTTTTAGTTTCTCACACCAGAGAAACTGTTCAGTATTTAGGGAAGAATGGAGGTATTGAAGGGAGGGCAAGGGAATGGGGAAAAAATAAGAATCAAGATCCATCATGTAAAGGTACACATTCCCAATGATGAATGTTAACTGTATTGTAGGCCTAAAATGTACCAGTAAACTTAATGAAAAAAAAGAATTAAGTTCATGAAGTGAGGTATCACTGTACATTAATTTAAATAATTTTAAGTCAAATTTTCTTTTTTCTTAAATATTGATGATTTCAGATCTCCTCAAATGTGAAGTGAACTTTGATTTATAATTTTGTATTTAACAAAGTGACATTTTGGTATCATATTACTCAATTGCATTTTAAATGAGCTTTATTAAAATTAAAAATAAGATCTTTTGACAGAACTGAAATGATACTTATACAAATTTCAGGGAAATTGCACAGTCTTATATAAATGCCTATATTTACATTTGAACCTCAAAGTGTTAAACTTATTTACCTCCAAAGAATATCTAAGAGCTTCAGTCTTCCCAAATGTATGGTTCCCACACATAATACCATCTTGAAAACATCTGGACTTCACAGAAACCACAGGGTTACCAATAATCCTTCCAGACCTAAAACAACCACATTCCTATCAAAGTAAAATGAATTTCTTAGAAAATGTTTGAATTTATTGCAGCTACAACTAGAACATTAAAAAATAGCCTTATTCCTAATGTATCTATTTAATCTTTGTATACATTTGGGAAAAGGTCAAGTGAATTTGAATTTCTAAAGATTCAAAACTTGAATCAGAGACAGAATTTAGGGAGAACGTGATGGGCTGACAAAAGATACAACCTTTTAGTAGCATGTAAATGTAACTGAATATCAATGGAAATTTAGAAAGTATAACAGGATTGTTTTGCCTGTAATTTACAAATGGCATCCTTTTATGTCTTATTTGTCCCTTGTGTTAAAGCAGGATTGTGTTTGAAAGTTAGTCACCCCATTAATACATATCAATGTAAGATAGGAACAAAGGAAAAGGCTTATACGGCAAAAAAAAAAGTGAATGATTAAAAACAGAAAAACCAAGAAAGGTGAGAAATAATATTTTGGACCCCGATATTAGTAAATCCCACAGAAAGTTTGCAATCATATTTTGTGGGAGATTTCTTCTGTGAGCAGCCCTTGATTTTGCTTTGGCTCAACCTACATTGAAGTCACAAGCTCACACCATAAGGCCAACATATGTTCTACATCTCCAGCTTGATATGAGCTTTAATATTTCCCCATGGTGGCAAGAGAGATGTCAGGCCAAAGGGCTGATTCAGCAAATTTGTAAGAAACAAGGCTAGGAGTTCCCATTCAGATTGAATTAGAACTTGATGAAAAGAAGTTCACAAGACAAAAGTTTGAGGACAATAAAAACTGACACAGATACTGGGCAGTAGATGCCAGAGGGGCATTTCTCATTCTGGGCTGATACTACCCGGCCTGCTGGCAATCCTGTTACAGACAACACAACACAGTGGGATTCTGGGATTCAGGCAGAAGCCTCACTCTGATGCTTATTGCAGGATCACAGGTAAGTCTACTTCCTGCTAAACTTGTTTCCTTAATTCCAAAATCAGGGTAAAATATCTAATTTTATTACTTAGGAGATTGTTCTGAAACAAAGAAAGATGTGGATATGGGGTACTTCTTGGATTCTGTCTTCTTTATAAATATGATCTCTACCTTTGTGCACATTTATTCATATCATAGCCCTGCTGAGATAGGTCTTGGCATGAGGAAGAACACCAGGAAAGACTCAGAAATCTTGGGTTTGAATAATGACTGAACCAACAACTAGTACAATGGACCAGTTGGTTTGGGAGTGCATGAGATGCAGAGATAGAAAGTCATTGTGTTTTCTTCATCTTTAGGATGAAAAAGGTGGGCTAGGTAATAACCACTAATACCCAGAGTAATACCATGTAAGAGTTGTTTTAAAGGTCTGCCCTGTGGATGGGAGCTGAGTCATGTGGTTTACTTTAGTCAATAAAATATGAGTGGAGGTGACACATGTTCCTTCCCTGCAGAAATGCTAAGGGCTACTGTGGGGTTACCTTTCTCTCTCTTTCAGGCTTCTCATCCTTGTGGGAGGACATATTAATTCCTCCCCCAAGGAAAACAAAGCCTAATGTATGTGTGACTTGAACAAGGAATGCATTTAGTTGTTTTTAAGGCCCTGAGGTTTTAGTATTATTATATTCTGTACAATATTCAAGCTTACACAACAAGGAAAGGAGGTTTTTTGTTTTAGTAAAACTAACCATCAATTTGAGACACTGGATTTTGAGCCATATCCTTCTTGTATGTATATGCTGTGATCAAATATCTCTTCTCTTAACAAAACAATTATCATTCCAAAATGTTGGAATTACACAAACACAAGAGGTTACATGATTATTATCAGTGCATACCACAGTACTGCTGCTTTTAGAGAAAACAATTGTCTCCGTTAACTACTTCAGCACACTTTCAAAAGATATGCCAACTCAGCCCTATTTCTTAGTGATTCAGACTTTCTGATGTGAAGACTTAGATCAAGTTTGAGGGTCTCAAATTGGGAACCAAATCACGACAACTTCAATCAGGACTTTTGAAATACTAGGACACATCCATGCATACTGAACTGATATGAATTCATATGACGGGGGAGACAGCTGTCCTTACCACACTAAAGTGTCTCATGGCCAGATTTCATTTTATTTTTTTTTAAACATCTTCAAGTATTTTAAATGACATGAACAAAGTTCTGTAATTTCTGTATAATTAAAAAGCTTTGATCAAATACCAAAGAGTTTATGACTCGAATCTATTCAAAAGTGTTTTTGTGTTTGTTTGTTATTGTTATTTTTGAGACAGGGTCTCACAATGTAGTTCAGGCTGGCCTTGAACTCACTATGCAGCCCAAGTTGGCCTTGAACTCACTGAGATCCTCCCGCCTCAGCCTCCTGAGTGCTGAGACTACAGGTGTGTACCACCACCCCGGCCTCCAAAGTAGTTTTAGAAGACTCAATTTTTAGAAAAATAAGATAAATTTCTAAAGCTAGTGTGGAAGATACCTAGGAATGAGTAGTTCAATTTAATGAGTAGACTGGAATGAAGAGAGAGAGTGGGGTAAAGTTTAAAAATTATCAAATTGGATACAAACTGGCATTCGCCAATTCAAATTTATGAAGGTCTCCCCCAAGCACTGATGTGCTCTTGCACCACTAATTCCTCATGTTTTATTTTCCTTTTAGATGCCTTTCCAGTAAAGCTAATAAAAACCAAAACACAATAAAACAGTCTCCAACATACTAAACAGCTGTCTCCAACATCAGAAGGCATCAGAAAAGACCCTAAAGAGTTACCTAATCCCAAAGGAAGATCTTATTTAAGTGGAGAAGTGCTTGCAGCAGAGACCTTGGAAATTTCAGAGAGTGAAATTTTATTGTCAGAACTTTCAATAAAAGTGCAGCCACAGATCCTGGGAACATTAAATAAAAATTACCAACAAGCTGTCTTACCTGTGTGCACTCCAGTGAAAGGAAGGGCAGACACGAGCAAGTAGTGCTTGTACATCAGTCAAAATTCTGACAGCTACCCTGTGAAGTTTGACGAGCTGCCATGTGCCAGACTACCTCAGATACTCTTAACTGAACCATAAAAAGACAAATAAATTAGTAATTGTATCCCTCCTGTCAATGTCCTTTTTCCTGAACCTCTCAAGCTGTTGGGTAACATTGTCGGGAGTGATTTATCAATATATTCTCAGCTTTCTTAGAAAAGACAGATACCCTTGAATTTTTTCCAAATTGTATTTTGAATTGACTTAAGAAAATGATACAGATATGTGCCAGTTTCTGGGCTCTCTTTTTTTCCTCCCAGGTCTGCCCCCTCCATTAGGACATCAAACCAATAAGATTAACATAATCTTTCTTAGAATTGACTGTTCTTTTTAAATAGATCCCATGATAGACATGTGTAAAAATCAATAACAGGCTCCTCATTTGTCAAAGCTAATGACTAAACTCATTTTGAAGTTCAATAGTGCTTACTGAAGAGTAGCCACACATTGTATATCTAATTCTGTGTGTCTTTCTACTTATTTTCCAGAAGGATTCTCCAAAAAGAATTCCAAAAAGAATTCTTTGCTTCTTAACATACAAAATGAAAGCTTGTTTCTCCATTTTATTTTTACATTTTCATCTTTCCTCCAAACTATGTCTTTCTCAATTGTTCAAGGTAATAAGAAAAAAAGGAAAAATGAATGTTCTAAAATTTGTAACACACCCCTTCCTTTTATTAACCAATTTAATTGTAGGCTCTTTCAATTACATTCTCAACTCCTTGAGGTTATGGAGCATGTCTTTCATATTTTTAATATTCCAAAAGACACTAACATGGTGATTTGGTCACAGGTTAGCATGACATAAAGGTTTGGTTGAATTAAACAGAATTAAATTATCCAATATCTTAGACCATGGCATAGCAGTCATCTTGAAACAGACATTCCTACCCAATGTAAAATGCAAAAGATCCAGCTTTCATGCAGACTCCTCCTTGATAAAGATGCTCTGCATCACTGCTTAGTTTAAGCAGTCTTTGCTTCTAAGATGTTCCCTCTTCCTTCCACAAAACCTGTCCTAAGACCTGCAAAAGGAGTGAGAACTGACAGGTATTGGTATAAAGCCATCCTTCCTTTCAAACATCCTCTGATTATAAGTGTAAACCTACAACCAAGAATCATAAAATCCAGAAAAAGGATGAGGATGAAACACACAAAATAAGTGTCACTGGACTCACTGAGATTTAATTTTAAATTATTATTGACAAAAGCATTATCTTATATTTACATAATGCTTATGTTTTAAAGAACTTCACATACACCATCTCATTTTCTAACTTCAAATTGGAGTACTTAATACATTTCCCTAGAAAAGCCAAATTATGGTTTGCTATTCTGTATTCCCCATTTTAGCAGTGAATTGCCTTTTTTCTGGGCTCCAGGTCGTATATTGTATTGCATGCCCATTGGACATGGCCATCTCTTGGAATCGATAGGTCAGATACGATTTGAAACTCCCTAGGTAATGGATTCTAAAAACTGCTTGAGGGTGGGGGGAGAGAGACAGCAGGAAAGGAATCCACAGGAACAATAACTGAAGTGGAGTGATGCAGTCGTGACTGGAGCTGGAGAAGTCCTGTTCTTTATAATAGCTTCTCAGGGGAGCAGCCACCCTTTTCCAACTGGAAGTGTCCTGGGAATAGAGAGCCACTTCTGCTCCACTCTTTTGATGAACAGAAACCTTATCAGTGCAATTCCCCTTGAGAGCTGAAGGGAGAAGGGAAGAGTTTAAAGACTTTTGAAAAATTTGGGTTGCAGAGGGAGGGAAGCCCAGCATTCAGCTTGTTCATTTGAATTATCTTTTGGGAAGGGGAGGGTATTCTGCCAAATTTAGGAACCTCTCAGAGCTCATGGATTCTGACAGTTGATCTGAGCTGGGTGCTTGGTTTATTCTTGCCAGGGGAGAAAGAGAGAGCAATAAGTGAAAAGGCTGTTGAATTAATTAAATACAAAGTATAAAAACAAAAATGCTTGCCTCAAACATAAATACCACAATGTGAACATATTTTCCATTGCAGCTGTGCACAGAGGATGTCAAAGCATCAGTCATTAAATAATAAGTAGCATAAATCATTTTGACTTAAGTATAAAGCATTTGTTTGACTTTTAAATGATATTTAGAAGCCCAAAGTATCTCCTGGCTTTGTTTCTCTCATTGTTAAAAGAATATGAGGTTGGAAAAATCAAGGAAACAAGTGAAACTTACTGTCTTACATCATAACTATGTGACATATTTGAAATAAAATATGATTTTTGTTCTATTCATAGAATTTTGTAAGCCTTAATTATCCAGTAGCATATGACAAGCAATCTTTAGCCATACCATATCAAAGATTAGGCTCTTTTAAGTTACAAAAAATCTAGGTTTTTAAAGAAAAGCAGTGTCATGTTAACAGCACCTCTCATTTTCCTTGTGCATATGTGTTTGTTTGTTTTTTTTAAAAAGATTGACACCCTCCCAATGGCTTATCCAACACCAATCTATTTCATGCTTGTAGTATGTGCTCAGTGCGAGATGGTGCTCATTATAGTCACACAGAAGCCCAGGCTGAGAGAAGCTACCATAACATTTACTCCTGTGACAGCTGAATCACAGAAAAAAGATAACAGGACTCATCCTCTGGCCATTAATGATTCCATCTAGAAATGACATGTGCTCAGTTCACTTATTTTTCAGCTATTAAACATGTTTATTTCTAGTTCTTTAAAAGGTTTTATAGTGGACCTATCATTTATATACTCATTTTAAGGATTGAGTGGGGTATTTTTTTGGTGTTTACAGAATCACAAACTATCACCTCAGAAGATCTCACATCTCCACTAGCCATGTCTCTCCAATTTCATCCTATAACCAGGCAGCCAAAAGTCTACTTTCTATCTCTGCTTTCTCCGGGCATTTATAATAATTAGAATTATAAAAGTATGTGGAAACTTTCATGTGGCTTCCTTCTTTTAGCTTCATGATTTGGAGGTGCTTTGTGTTACAGTATCTGTCTATAGTTACTATTTTTCAATTCTGAGTAGTATTCTATTGTGCTACTATATCATTTTTTTTTTGCTTTGGGCAATAGATAGACATTTGGACTAGCCCAATTTTTAAGCTATTATGAATAATGCTGCTATATTTTCATACAAGTTATTGTGTAGAAATATTCACTGTGTGTGTGTGTGTGTGTGTGTGTGTGTGTGTGTGATGCTGAACGTAGAACCCAGGGTTTTGTGCATGGTATGAAAACACTCTACTGTTGAGCCACATCACCAGTCAAAAATAGTCACTTTTTGAAAAGATGTACTTAATAGTATGATAAGATGGTGACAGTTTTATTGTCCATTAATTCCTTTTGCCACCACTGTCTTGAGGGTTGTACTGATAAGTGTTAAGGTAGGAGTCACTATTCCATTCATCTAGGTGTCTGTATTTATTACAATACCTTGTGGTTTGATTACTACATCTTTGGAGTTTATTCTAAAGTCAGGTCATATAATACCTCCTGATTTGTTTTTAATGTTCAAAATGCCTTTGGCTATTCAGGAATTTTTATGATTTCATATAAAATTTATGATTGGTTTTCTAGCTCCTTGAAAAATTTCATTGGTATTTTGATGAGAATTGTACCGTATCTTTACATATCTTTGGGTAGAATCAACATTTTAACAATATTCATTCTTTTCAGCCATAAACCCAGGATGACTTTCCATTTTTTTGATCTGTCCTCTTCAATTTATTTCATCAATGTTTTATAACATTCATTATAGAGACCTTTTGGTTCTTTGGTTAAATTTATTCCAAGTTATCACAGCACTATTCCCAATAGCCAAGAGGTGAAAAACAACCTAAGTGGCCATCAACGGATGATTGGATAAAGAAAATGTGGTACACATACCCAGCGGAATACTTCCACCCAAAAAGGAATGAAATTCTGCCATTTGCAAAGCAAACTGAAGTGCAAGTCATTATACTAAGTGAAATACACCAGAAACTGAAAGACGAATTCCACATGATATCACTCAAATGTAGAACCTAAAACTGTTAATCCCATACAAGTCCAGAGTAGAATAAGGGTAATCGGGCACTGGAGACAATGGTGGGGGTGGGGGTGGGGAGGTGGGAAAAGGTTGATCAAGGCTACTTAGATAGGAGCAAGAAATTCTCTTGTGCTATTTCACAGTAGGGTGACTATAGATTACAGTGTATTGTACATTTCAAAAAGCTGGAAGAGTCAGGTGTGGTGATGCACAGCTGTAATCCCTGCACTCTGGGAGGCTGAGGCAGGAGAATGGCAAATTCAAGCCCAGCCTGGACAATTTAGTGACTTAGTAACAAGACTGTCTCAAAATATAAAAATGTCAAAAAGGACTGTGGATGTAGCTCAGTGCAAAGGTTCAATCTCCAGTACCACAAAACAAAACAGCTAGATGATAGAATTTTTAAAGTTTTACCATAAAGAAATGATAGTTGTTTGAGAATATAGATGTCTTTAACTTACTTTAAACATTAGACAATATACATGTGTATCAAATCACCACAAGTTACACCGTTGTGTGTGCATATTTTATGTCTTTATGTACCAGATAAAAATAATTTTAATTAGTTAACTAATTTTTAAAATAAAAAGGCACTGCACATGCATGTTAGCACCCTTACTAACTATTACCATTTTCTCTGGGAAGATCCTAAATACCGATAAGGGACAGTGGAAAAGAAAATTGGGAAAAGGGTGTGAGCCATAGCTAAGGTAGAATCTATCTATGGATTGGTTAGATAATTTTTGGTACCATCTACATTTTTCACTGGAGCTTTATGTGGGTATATTTTCTGTAAGAAACTCTAAAGAAAGTGGCTTTCATATCTAGGTGGTTGTGGTAGATATTTTTGGCCTACATACAAAGTGTTCATCTCCCATTCTCCTTTCTCGATGGTTCCTAGAGGTACACTCAGATTCCCATGTCCTCAATCACTGCTTGCACTTGAGGAAAGATGACTCTACCTTGGGTAAATCCCATTTTCCCATCCATGTACAGTACTTCCTGTTCATTTTCATGTAAGCTTAGCTGGTACAATCAAGATGAAATTTAGGAATTTTGCCAAAAATTTGAGATGAAAATTCTTTCCACATGGATTTCAATGAGGAAGAAGGCAGCCTTGTTTGCATTTTCTGACTAGAAGTTAAGACTGGTGATGTGAACAGTAGATCATGGACATGACAAAGCTGTGACATTAAACTAACCAATCCTTAGCTTTCAATTTCATTTTTCAGGTTAAAACTTCAGTAAAGCCCTTTTAATGTGGCCTCTTAATGTTTGAGTTGAACTTTTTTATTGCTTAAAACAAAGATTCCAAAAGAATATTTCATATTTGGAGTAAAACTAAAGGTTGTAGGAAGCAGAAGTCCTGGGAACCCTGGAATGGTAAATTTTCAAAATTAGCCTATATCGTAGGCTGTGAAATTGACTGGTATTTGGGTCAATTATTCCCTGAAATCCAAAGGATAAAAAAAGTCCTTGCTGATATGTAAGAAACATTCAGTTTCTTCCATAATACTGTTAGAACTATATGTAATGGACAATAAAGAGCTGAAAATACTTTGGCTCTCTCTCTCTCTCTCTCTCTCTCTCTCTCTCTCTGATACCTGGGCAGATGTGTCCTTTGATCCTGTATAGCACTGGGACTTTTTTATTGGAGAAAATTAGAATGTACCATTTTGAGAGGGTTCATTTTGTTTCCCTCCCCACTGGCTGGAACCTCCTCTTTCTCTGTTTATAGGAGAATCCTATGCATATTATCTATAATAGCATCTAACACAGTGTAAAAATTTTATGTTTGTTTTCTTTTCATCTAAATATACTGAGAAGTCTTTGAGAACAAAGATTAATAACAATGCTCTTTATATATTTAGAAACTGTACCAGGAGTCAATGGAATATGCAGTAAATTCACTTTTTATGTGTCTTCCCCACACTTTATTTTCCCTTCAAAACCACAGATTTTTATTTTATAGTGGAAATAAACAGTCCAAAAACCTATTATTTATAAAGCCAATATAATTCTACTTTGCCTAATAACTGCAAAATCTAAATAAACTATGAAAAATATTAATTTATAGTCATCTGAGAATTATTTGAGAAGTTCATAATTTGAAGGACTAAAATTCTGAAGAGAAAGAGAAATTCACTGAGATGATCCCACCATTGTGCTTGCTTTTTATTCTCTTTGGAATATAAGCCAATTCTTAAGTAGGTCCAGGACAAAGGCTAAGTCAGGAAAAAAATCACAGTTAAGAGGAGAAGTCTGAATAAACTTTGATGATATCATAATACTGAGGAGATGAAAGTTAAAGTTTAGACCTTCTAAGATAACAAGGGTTTGAGATACCAAGATCCACAGAGAGGTAGAAATAGGTAAACCTGACACTTGATATCATTTTTCCTTTTGAATGATTTGACAAATCTTAAGTTGTTGGGTAAAAGAGATGATGAGAAAGCCAACAGATCTTTTGGTAGCTCTCAGTATATGAAAAAAAAAATTGTGAGATCAGGATCCAGCAAATGGACCTTGAATATACACTTATATAAGTGAGTAATATGTTCAAGAATCTGTGTGAAGCAATAAGGAACTTCATCAGATAAATATAATTTAGTGAAAATCCTGAAACTTGCCATCTTAATATGTGAGTTCAGTATCAGATTGAATAAAGAAAAAGGAGTATAAACTATTATAGTGGTGCATTGATGGTTAAAGGGGAAGGGTAAGAAAATGGCAGTAGTAACAGTTGGCACACATTTTATAACAGTCTGACCTATATGCAACAAGAGCTTTAAAATATAGAACTATAATTGCACAGAAGAGTCAAAGAATGGGCAGAAGCAAATTTTAAAGAGATAATAGCCAAGAAATTTTCAAAATTAGCAAAAGGCACTAAGCCAAGGAGTCAAGAAGTGATATGGTACCAAGTAGGGTAAAGCATATAGAAATATTACACCTAAATGTATAGGTGAAAACTTGTGAAAATCAAAGCAATTAAAAGAAAACATGCAAAATAATTTCAATAAAGCCAGAAGATTTCTCACCCTAAAGTTGATTTCTCATTTAAATTATGAAACCCAGAAGACAATAAATGGCATCTGCAAAATACTAGGAAAAAATTAAAACATCAAATTTAGAATTTAAACTAACAAAGCAAGTGGACAAATAATTCACATAAGTATAAAATATAGAATGACAACAAAAGTAATAAAATTTTCCTTATTGACACATATAGGACACATATTCTTGATCAATGGCAAACTATATATTCTTTTCAAATGCACATGGATTATTTTCTAAAACTGACCATATTTTCAGCCAAAAAATCAGTCTATATTGCAAAGAATTTGAATAATTCAGAGAATGTTTTCTTTCATAGATTTGGATTGCTTCTGAGGGAATTTGAGCCTGTTTAGAACTGGTCACCATAGCACTGGCTGAACCTAGAAACAGGAAAACCAAGGAGACCAGAGTAGAGCATAAGGTGGAATGTGATAAGACTGGGAATGTTCTTTTCTGTGTTCTAGTATTTGTCAGTGTTTATGTGGATATTCATGTGTTCAGATGCCAGGTAAAGAGAAAAAAATCAGAGTAGCTGGATAATCTCAAGGACAATATGAATTATACACATATACACCTGCCCTTAAAATAGATGAAAAGCAAGAAGTTCAAAATGGGTAGACTAAGCACATGAATTCTGTCATTGGGCTCATATCTACTCAGTGTCTACAGACAAGGTAGTTGTCCAATAGTTAAGCAATCCTGGACTCAATTAGAACTGGTGCTGAATATTGGTACTCACTTGGAAGACACTTTTTTGAAAGATATGAAGTCTACATGTTACTAACTCAGAGGACAGGTTATAAGAGTTTGCACTCCAGTTATAAACAAGCAAATAAGTTTAGGTTAATTTGTGAGGTGTTGGCCCTTTCCATAAAGCCCCTTTAACTCAGCTCCTAAAACAACAGCTACAAAATGAGTATTAAGATACATCAGAAAGGTAGCACTAAAGGAATGCCAGTATGATGGAAAACAGAAAATGGATGAGAATTCTTTGAAGGGAGATGGGAAGCAGGGAAAATAGCATTTAAACTGAGAGCTAAAGAGTAATTAGGATTGTTACAAATGAGTCTGGTCTTACTGAGAAGTGCAGTCCATAAGCAAGTGCACAAAGGTTTAGACATTCATAACTCACTCATGGAATCATGAGTTGGTGAGTTGTCCACTGTAGAACAGATGAGGGGAAGGAAAGTGTGAAAAAAGTATGGAATTTAGGTGAAAAATCATGCCTGATATATTAATATGGGTGAATGTTATCCTGCAAGCAGGGGGAAGTCAAGAAAGTTGTTAAGTGAGGAAGGATCATTACTGAATCAAACATTTTGAACAATAATTCTGGCCACAGTAAGGAATAATGAGTAAAGAGAAATTAGATTTATGGCTTATGGATATAGTTTACAAAAGAGGTAAGAGTTTAAATCTGATCAGTGACAGTAGCAATAAACGAATGGATGATAGTTGGGATAAAAGTTATTTTGAATATCAAAAGAACTTCATACAGTGCTACCTTGGTTCACCACGATTCTAGAAAAGATGGCCACATTCATGTCCCTGAGGGAAAGATGGCCATGGTAGTGTTTGTTATTCAATACAGAGTTTGCAAAGACAAAATTTTGCCAAACACTTCTGTTTGAGAACCAAACTATTTGCAAACAAAAGCTTTTGTGAACCGAGGTACCACTGAAGTTAGATTTTATGAGAGGAGAAATCCAAGAATGATGTCGATGTCTCTGGTAAGGTTTACAAAGTGGATTGAGTTACTATTATGTGAAAAACCCAAAAGAGGCTAAATCTGGAAAGCGGGGTATAGAAGGGTATGTCCTTCTGTCATAGAAGTATATTTGTATGTTATGTCTTTTGTCATAAAAGCTACATGGTTATAACTGAAGAAATTTTTAGGTATATGGTTATAACTGAAACATTGTAAGAAAATAATGAAATAATCCTCCTAGGTTACTTTTCTCCAAATCTTAGCAATTATAATGACTTTCCAATCAGATGAGGTTTAAATTGGGATAAAGTTTTTAGAAGGTCAAGAAATGACAGTGTGATCAGGATGGTAGAGTGGAAAAGCCACTGATTATGATCAGAAATCATAGTTTGCATTTTAGCTACCTAGTTGACTTTGAACAAACAACATGGTTTCTGCAGCCCCTCTTTGCATAATTTGTGAATATAAAAAATGCTTTCCTTCTCTCCTCTCACTGCGTGTGAGGCTCAGTGAGATGATGCAATTTTAGACACGATGAAAACTACAAAGTTCCTTGTGTGTTGTTTGTGACTGTTTTAATGTGTCTGTTAAACAAATTTCACTGAAAACAATGTTCCAAAATATTTGCAGGGAAATAGATTTAAATTCTACAGAAAGGTTTAGTCATAGTAGGAGGTTTTCTTTTTCTCTCCTTTTTCCCAATTCTTGAATATATCAAATATTTCCCTTGCCCAAATATGAACATCTATGAGGCTACCAATATAACATAGCACATGGTGGTTTAGAGGTGAGGAGCCTGCCCAGAGAGGAGCTGCACGGGCATTATGGCTCCAGCCAGAGGCCCACCATTCCATCCCTATGTGGAGAGATACTGGGGAGCAGCTGTGTGGCCCAGACCAGCATGGCTATGAGTAGATTCCAGCCAGGGCACACCAGCCAAGCCAAAGCCCCACCAAGAAAGGGGCTGCACTGGCACACCGGGTTCAGCCAGAGGCTCGGCATACCATCAGACACAGCCAGGGACCCACCTGGAGAGCTGTATAGGTGCACAAGCAATATCCAGAGGCTCGCTCTGATACCACTGATAAGTATGAGGAGACCTTACCAAAGCCTGTGCAGACAACAGAAACTGGGGTGCACATCCCCCAAGCAAAGACCCTCCCAGACAATAGCTATATAGGGGCCCCAGCAAGAGACACAACTAGATACCCTCACAAGTGTGCTCAGGCCCCAGCCAGAAGCCTGCCCAGACAACAGATCAGCTCAGGGATCTAGAAGGTCACCACTCTGAACCCAGAAATTGGTGTACTTGTGTGCAGCAGAGTAAAGGCTGCTCAGTGGCTTGCTGAAATTTCAAGACCACTGAGTAAGCAAAAAGTCGCCTCAACAAAGACACAGCAGGCTGCATCTATTGAAATGAGAAGACATGTAAATAAGTTCCCAAACCAGACTTCCAGATTACCTAAGGGAACCCCAAAGGGCAATGAGATGGAACAATCTGATACATAACCACCTGGACTCCCTGAACTGACAACACAAGGTGAACCGGAAAAAATGAAATCAGAAATAATTTCTCAGATAACAGCAGAGATTGTGCCCATAGTACGAGACATGATTACTAAATCTAGAGTAGACACAGATTAAAAAAAATAGAGGATCTGAGGAACATGATGGAATCCCAGCATAGGAAACAAATGGAATCCATAAAACAGATGCAAATAGATTTCCAGAACATGAAAAACTCCATTGAAAGTTTACACAGCAGAATGAGCCAATGCAAGGACAGAATTGCAGACATAGAAGATAGGATTGCAATTAGTGACCAGGAAAAGAAAAATTTCTTAAAAATAATAATAGACTAGGAGGAATCAATCCAGCAGCTTCCAGATGATGCAAAGAAGAATAACATCATAGTTACTGGAGTCAAGAAAGAAACAGGAGAGAGTGCAGATGACATAAAAAAAAAACTTTTCACAGAAGTGATGGCAGAAAATTTCCCAAATAAGGGAAAAGAACTTGACATACAGATAACTGAGGCATATAGGACTCCAACTAGCCTTGATCAAAATAATCTACACATAGGCATATCATTGTTAAGATTCCAGAAACACAACAGAAGAACAAAATTGCACAAGCAGTGAAAGAAAAGAAACAAATCACATACAAAGGAAAGCCTATCAGAATCACAGCAGACTTCTCAACACAAATCAACAAGGCAAGAAGAGCTTCGAGTGACTTATTTTAAGCCCTAAAGGAAAAGAGCCTCCAACCCAGATTGATGTACCCTGCAAAACTATCTTTCAAAATTGATGGAGAAATAAGATACTTTCATGACAAAGAGCACCTTAGGAACTTTGTGATTACCAAACCAGCACTCCAAAGAATTTTACGCAATATCCTAGGAAAAGACAATGAGGATCACAACCCCAGGAAGCCCAGAAGAATGAACTCATCAGACATGACAAAAAATTAAACACAAAGGGGGAGAATCCAACAAAAAGACAAAGTCATGACAATGATAAATCAATATGTATCAGTTATAACCATCATTGTTAATGGTCTCAATTCACCAATCAAAAGAAACAGACTGGCAGAATGGGACAAGAAACAAAATCCAACAATATGCTGCATACAAGAAACACACTTAATTCAAAATGAAATTCATAGATTGAAAGTTAAAAGGTGGAACACAATACTCCATGCAACAGGAACCCGACATAAAAGCAAGTGTAGCTATCCTCTTTGCAGATCAAGTGGATTTCAAACCAATACTGATTAAGAGAGAAGAAGAAGGACATTACATCCTTGTAAAGGGAACAATCCAAGAGGAAGTGGTGACAATCATTAACATATATGCACCAAACACTAGCATGCCCAACTATATAAAACAAACATTAATGGACATAAAAAATCATATAAGCACTAATAAAATAGTAGTCGGGGACCTTAATACCCCACTGTCACAAATAGATAGATCAAACAGACAAAAAATAATCAATGAAATACTAGAACTCAATCAAACTTTTGAATGAATAAACTTAACAGATGTTTACAGTGTTCCACCCAGCAAAATCAGAATACACATTCTTTTCAACTGCACACAGGTTGTTCTCCAAAATAGACCACATACTCACTCATGGAACATGTTTAAGTAAGTGCAAAGGAAATGAAGTTATCCCCTGTATATTATCAGACTATAGCGAGATGAAATTGGAGATCAATAGCAAAAGAAATAGCAAGAATTTCATAAACACATGGAAACTACACAACACACTTCTAAATAATCAAGGGGTCACAGAGGAAATTAAAGAAGAAATCAGACAGTTCCCACAACTAAATGATAATGACAATACAACATATTGGAATCTATGAGACACAAAGAAAGCAGTCTTATAAGGGATATTCATAGCAGTGAATACGCATAATAGGAAAACAGAATGAGCCCAATTAAACAACCTGATGCTGAACCTCAAGCTTCTAGAAAAAGAAGAGCTGGACAAACCCAAAGCCCACAGAAGGGAGGAAATTATAAAGATCAGGGCAGAAATCAATGCAATGGAAACGAAGAGAATGATTCAAAAAATCAATGAAGCCAAGAGTAGGTTCTTTGAAAGAATAAACACAATTGAAAAAACCCTTAGCCAAACTTATCAGAAAAAGGAAAGAAAAGGCCCAAATCCATGCAAGTAGGAATGAAAAGGATGAAATTACAACTCCCACATCAGAAACCCAGAGGATCATCAATACCTACTTCAAGAATCTATATGCCAATGAGATGGAAAATACAGAAGAAATGGACAGATTTCTAGATACATGTGAATTACCAAAGTTGAATGAAGATGACATAAAAATTCTAAACAACACAATATCAATCAATGAAATTGAAAACATAATTAAAAACGTACAATCTAAGAAAAGCACGGGTCCTGATGGCTTCACTGCTGAATTATACAAGACATTTAGAGAGGAACTACCGCCACTACTGTTTAAACTTTTCAATGAAATTGAAAGGGAAGCAATACTCCCAAATTCATTCCTGGAAGCAAGCATCACCTTGATCCTCAAAGCAGAGAAAGACCCAACTGAAAAAGAGAACTATAGGCCAATCTCACTAATGAACATAGATGCGAAAACCTTAATAAGATACTGGCAAATAGAATGCAGACAATCATCAAGAAGATCATACACCCTGACCGAGTGGGATTTATCCCAGGGATCCAGGATGGTTCAACATACAAAAATCAATAAATGTAATACACTATATTAATAGAGACAAGGACAAAAACCATATGATCTTTTTAATAGATGCAGAAAAAGCATTTGACAAAATACAATATGCATTTATGATAAAAACCCTACAAAAGAATGGAATAGATGGTCTCTACCTCAATCTGATAAAAGCCATCTATGAAAAACCAATAGCCAATATTATACTAAATGGTCAAAAACTGAAATCCTTCACACTAAAATCAGAAGCAAGACAAGGATGTCCACTGTCACCACTCCTGTTCAATATAGTTTTGGAAACATTAGCCATTGCTATTAGACAAGAGAAAGAAATAAAAGGAATAAAGATAGGAAATGAAGAAGTCAAATTGTCATTATTTGCACATGACATGATACTCTACATAGAAGACCCTAAGAACTCCACTAAAAGTCTTCTAGACTTAATAACCAACTTCAGTAAAGTAACTGGATACAAGGTCAACATACAAAAATCAATAGCTTTTCTGTACACAAAAAGCAGACTCACTGAGAGAGAAATGTGGCATTCAATTCCTTTCACAATAGCATCCAAACAAGTGCAATACCTAGGAATCAACCTAACAAAAGAAATCAAAGACCTCTACCCTGAAAACTATAGCACTCTGAAAGAAGAGATTGAAGACAATATCAGAAAATGGAAAGAAATCCCTTGCTCTTGGGTAGGAAGGATCAACATAGTGAAAATGGCTATATTTCCAAAACTGCTTTAGAGATTCAAGGCAATCCCAATTGAAATCCCAGCTGTGTACTTCACAGACCTGGAGAAAACTATCCAAAAATTAATTTGGAATCAGAAGTGACCTAGAATTACAAAAGCAATTCTAGGCAACAGAGACATGGCAGGGAGTATCACAGCCCCCAACTTGAAACTATACTACAAAGCTACTGTGATAAAACAGCATGGTACTGGCAAAGAAACAGACCTGAGGACCAGAGGAACAGATTAGAAGATGCAGACAAAGGACCCAAACACCCTCACTGGAGGAAAGATAGCCTCTTTAATAAATGGTGCTGGAAACATTGGGTTGCAACTTTCCAAACATTAAAACTAGACCTATGTCACTCACCATGCACTAAACTAAAATTGAAATGGATTAAAGATCTAAATATTAAAACAGAAACACTAAACCGGCTGGAAGAGAGGTTAGGGAGAACTCTTGAAGACATTGTTGTAGGAAAAGATTTTATGAACAAAACCTCAGTTCCCTGTGACCTAGAACAATCAACAAGTAGGATCTCTTCTTATTAACAAGCTTCTGCACAGCTAGAGAAACCATCAACAGTGTGAAGAGATAACCCACAATGTATGAAGAAATTTTCACCAGCTGTCCCTCAGACAAACATCTACTATCTAGAATATATAAAGATTTGTTTAAAAAAATCAGACCTCCCAGATTTAAAGACCCAAACCAGAAATGGGGATCTGAAATAAACAGACATTTCTCTGACAAAGAAGTAGAAAGAGCAAATAAACATATGAAAAACTGTTCAACATCACTGGTCATTCGAAAGATGCAGATGAAAACAACCCTGAGATTCCACCTCACTCTAGAAAGAATGGCTGCTATCATGAAATCAACCAATAACAAATGCTGTCTGGGCTGTGGGGAAAGAGGAACACTGCTCTACTGTTGGTGGGAGTGCAAACTGGTGCAACCACTGTGGAAATCAGTATGGAGATACCTCAAAGAAGAAGGACTAGAAATCCCATCCACCCAGCTATTCCCCTGCTGGTTATCTTCCCCAAAGAATTAAAAGAATCATACCACAGTGATATATGCACACCCATGCTCCTAGAAGAAGAGTTTGTAATAGCTAAAACTTGGAAATAGCTCAAATACCCATCAACTGGAGACTGGATAAAGAAAATGTGGGTTTTTTTATAAAATGGAGTACTACTCAGCCATTAAAAACCTGAGAAATTAAAGATATTTATAGCTAAATGTATGCACGTTGAGGCAATACTCTTAAGTGAAATAAATAGGACACACGTGTAAATACCGAATAGTTTCTCTCATGTGAGAAACTGAAAGTGTAAATAAGGACTAAAAGGTATAATGGATAATGTGAAATAGGAAGAAAAGGTGCAAAGGGGAAGGGGAAATGGGAAGGGTAGGGGAAAGGAAAGAAGGGAATGGAATTAATATGAGAAAATGAAAAAATGGAAACAAAGTCTTTGTATATAGGGAGGGGTGGAGAAGTTGAAGGGAGGGTAGGGTAAAGGAGAAAAATAAGAACCAAGAGAGATTATGTAAAGGTGCAAATTTGCAATGAGGAATGTCATTATATTGTATACTCTAAATGTACCAATATAATTAATTTACAAAATAGCACATGGTATACATTAAAAAAAACATAATCCTGCAACATTTGTTTGGGATAAAATAAAATATACTGAAAAATTGAAGATGTCAAGGATTTTTACTTAATGCAAGATATTCCCATTAGTTCTTTTCCTTTTAATAAAGTTCACACTTAGTTACTTTCTTGAAAGCCAATTCTTCCTAAAGCTTCTGCCTTCTTGTTTAATACGACTCTTCTCTGATTTCTATCCAGGCAGCATTATTATATATCTTACAAAATCGAGCATTAGAGATTAATTACATGTGAAGTAAATCTGATGGCTCTGGGGTTTTTTTGTGTGGTAGTGAAGGCTACCCACTGTTGTAATAAAAGCTGTGTAAATTTAATTAAAATGCAGCCATTTCATTGGGTCTACTAAGCAAGTAGGGCCTCTGGTTTCTATAAAATAAATTTTAAAAAGAATGTTCTATAAAAGCACACAAAGTTAAAGTGAAAACAAAGTACTCTGTGGTGAGTGACAGGCTACCAGAGTCGCTGGGCACAGGATAGAGAATACCACCAGAGAGGTAGAAGTTTCCCTATAGAGTAGTCTGTCCTTCCTACTTCACCGAGCCCTTTTCCAAATGCTTTAAATCAGAGAAAATTCCAACTGCATTTTTCTGTCCTCCCTTGTCTCTTCATCCAGAAAGCTCCAGGGGGTTGTAAGCAGATAACTAGTCTACAGCAAGGTAACTCAACAGCATCTCATTCTCTCAAAGAGCTGAATGAGTATTTCTACTCTTATTTCTCCCTGGTACTTCCCCAATATTGAATAAATTTGAACAGTGAAAACTTGACCAAGAGCTCAGTGTGGAGGTGCATGCCTATAAACCTAGCTACCCAAGAGGCTTAAATAGAAGTATTGCAAATTTTAAACCAGCCTAGGCACCATAACTGGAAACCATCTCAAAATGAAAAAACAAACAAACAAACTGAAAAAAATGTGTGTGGGGGGGGGCAAGTCTAGGGACAAAGCTTGGTTCTCCCTGGATTCAATTCCCAGCACTGCAAACAAACAAATAAGTAAAATTTAACAAGACAACACAGTCACAGTTCACAAGTCTCACTGTATTCATCTTCAATGAATAGGACAAGAGTTTTTTGATTTTCTACAGGGACACTTTTTCTGAGAACCCCAGATAATTCAGTTCTCTTTTATATTCTAGATATTAGTGGTAAGTAGCCGCAGTGTACTGCTATTTCCACCTGCGATTTGAAATCAAACATTCTATAAAATGACTTCTATAAAAGTATTACAAGACCTAGGCTAACATGCTTGGAGGCCATGTGGAATAATCATCATAATAATTGTATAATAAAGTATAAATATTGTTTATTGCATGTTACTATGTGCTGGGAGATATGGATATATCCTTTTTAGTTTTCACCCAATCTCGCAAGGCAAATCTCACCATGCTGTAGTAGAGGAATGTAAGTTTTAGAAGAGAGACAAATGGCTTGAATCCTGACTCAGCTACTCTGGATCTCAGAATCTCAATTTTTTTTTAACTGTAAAATAATATTGTCTGACACCCTACGTGTAAGGCCTAAATCAATTATATATGTAAGATCACAACACCCTGACACACAGTGTGAGTTCAATAGTGCTCACTTGTTCCATCTCACTCTGCAAGAAGGTCTCATTATTATTTTTCAAAATTTCTCTGAAAATGGGGATTATGTGATTCCCCACTGGAAGGAGCTTCTACTGCCTAATGAATCTGATGTTACAGACTTTTGTCCTGTGCAGTGTGAAAATGTTCAGCAAGGAGAAGAAACAGCTGTTCTATGCTTGATGAGTCAGTGTTTACTTCTCTTAGTTGGTGTACACAGAGATATACAGGCTTGCTCTGCATGTGAGTAAAAATGGAGAAAGGTGGAGGAAATGAGTTTTACCATTTAATTAGGTCCTGTCATGAGACTGACCTGTTCCAGAATTACCTTCACTCAAGATATTTTGTTCCTTTGTTCTTATAGTTGTTATCCATGATCCTTGATGATTTGTGTAGATTTTGTCCTTATCCATGCATTTAAGACAGAAATCCTGATGGCCTCTCATTGCATATGAGGCCAGGGGCTGGCTGTACTCTCTGAACAGCCTGCAGTAGGATGTGAGAGATGTAGGCAGGATTGGAATAAGCATGGGAAATAGACTCCTTTTGTTTTTCTACAGCTGTTGATATACTTGTGGAAAATGACAAAATTTCTTAGAATTATTCTCTGGAATTCTTTTTTTTTAAATTAAATTCTTTTATTGGTACATTGTAGGTATACAACACAATTACATTTCTCATTGGGAACTGTACCTTTACATGATGCATCTTGGTTCTTATTTTTTCCGCATTCCTAGCCCTCCATTCACCCCCGCCACCCTTCCCTATTTACAAAGACTTTATTTCCATTTGTTCCATTTCTCATCATTTTTCCTTTCCCTTCTTTCCTTTCCCCTGCCCCTCCCACTACCCCTACCCCTTTGGACCTTTTCTTCCTATTTTACATTATCAATTATTCATTCTAATCATTGGTACATTTTAGGCATACAATATAATGACATTCATCATTGGAAATTTGCACCTTTACACAGTCTCTCTTCGTTCTTATTCTTCACCCTTGCCCAGCCCTCCCTTCAACCCCTCCATTCCTCCCTATTTACAAACATTTTGTTCCTATTTTTCCATTTTCTCACATTAATCCCACTCCCTTCTATCCTTTCCCCTAGCCCTCCCACTTCCTTCCCCTTTGCCCCTTTTCTTCCTATTTCACATTACCTATTATACATTTAGTCCTTATTTACACTTTCAGTTTCTCACACCAGAGAAACTATTCAGAATTTATTCATGCGTGTCCTATTTATTTCACTTAAGAGTATCACCTCAATGTGCATCCACTTAGCTATAAATGTCTCAAATTTCTCATTTTTTATGGCTGAGTAGTGCTCCATTTTATTAAAGAACCACATTTTTTTTATCCAGTCTCCAGTTGCTGGGCATTTCGGCTGTTTCCAAGTTTTAGCTATCACAAACTGTGCTGCTGTGAACATGAGTGCCCATATATCACTGTGGTATGATTCTTTTAATTCTTTGGGGAAGATCCTCAGCAGTGGAATAGCTGGGTCAAATGGGACTTCCAGTCCTAGTTCTTTGAGGTATCTCCATACTGATTTCCACAGTGCTTGCACCAGTCTACACTCCCATCAGCAGTGGAGCAGAGTTCTTCTTTCCACACAGCCCCGCCAGCATTTGTTATTGGTTGATTTCATGATAGCACCCATTCTTTCTGGAGTGAAGTGGAATCTCAGCGTTGTTTTCATTTGCATCTCTTGAATGACCAGTGACGTTGAACATTTTTTCATGTATTTATTTGCTATTTCTACTTCTTTGTCTGAGAAATGTCTATTCATTTCAGATGCTCATTTGCGGATTGGGTCTTTAAATTTGGGAAGTCTGATGTTTTTAAGTTCTTTATAGATTCGAGATAGTAGACCCTTGTCTGAGGAAGAGCAGGTGAAGATTTTTTCCCACATTGTGGGTTGTCTCTTCACACTGCTGGTGGTTTTTCTTGCTGTGCAGAAGCCTTTTAATAAGAAGAGATCCCATTTGTTGATTGTTTATGCTAGTTCACGGGCAACTGAGGTTTTGTTCATAAAATCTTTTCCTACACCGATGTCTTCAAGGGTTCTACCTAACCTCTGTTCCAACTGGTTCAGAGTTTCTATTTTAATATTTAGATCTTTAATCCATTTTGATTTTAGTTTAGTGCATGGTGAGAGACACAGGTCTAGTTTTAATCTTTGGCAAATTGAAGCCCAATGTTTCCAGCACCATTTATTAAAGAGGCTATCTTTCCTCCAGGAAGGGTGTTTGGCTCCTTTATCAAAGATGAGATGGCTGAGTGTGTCTGGCGTTGTTTCTGCATCTTCTAATCTGTTCCACTGGTCCTCAGGTCTGTTTCTTTGCCAGTGCCATGCTGTTTTTATCACAGTAGCTTTGTAGTACAGTTGCAGGTTGGAGATTGTGATACCCCCTGCCATGTCTCTGTTACCTAGAATTGCTTTTGCTATTCTGGGTCTCTTCTTGTTCCAAATAAATTTTTGGATTGTTTTCTCAAGGTCTATGAAGTATGCTGCTGGGATCTCAATTGGAATTGCATTAAATCTATATAGCAGTTTTGGAAGTATGGCCATTTTCACTATATTTACCCTTCCTGCCCAGGAGGAGGGAATGTCTGTCCATTTTCTGATATCATCTTCAATCTCTCTTTTCAGAATGCCATAGTTTTCAGAGAAGAAGTCTTTGATTTCTTCATTAGGCTGATTCCTAGGTATTTCAGTTTTTTGGATGCTATTGTGAAAGGAACCATTTGCCCTATTTCTCTCTCAGTGAGTCTGTCACTGGTGTAGAGGAAAGCTATTGATTTTTGTGTGTTAACCTTGTAACCAGCTACCTGACTGAATTTGGTTATTAAGTCTAGAAGACTTTTGGTGGAGTTCTTGGGGTCTTCTATATAGAGTATCATGTCATCTGCAAATAATGACAATTTGACTTCTTCATTTCCTATCTTTATTCATTTTAGTTCTTTCTCTTGTCTAATAGCAATGGCTAATGTTTCCAAAACTATATTGAACAAGAGTGGTGATAGTGGACATCCTTGAATTGTTCTTGACTTTAGGGGAAGGATTTCAGATTTTCACCATTTAGTATGATATTGGCTGTTGGGTTTTCATAGATGGCTTCTATCAGTTTGAGGTAGAGACCATCTATTCCAATTTTTTGTAGGGTTTTTATCATAAATGCATGTTGGATTTTGTCAAATGCTTTTTCTGCATCTATGGAGATAATAATATGCTTTTTGTCCTTGGCTCTATTGATATAGTGTATTGCATTGATTGATTTTCATATATTGAATTATCCCTGCATCCCTGGGATGAATCCCACTTGATCAGGGTGTATGATCTTCTTGATGATCTTCTGCATTCTGTTTGCCATTATCTTATTAAGGATTTTTGCTTCTATGTTTATTAGTGAGATTGGCCTATAGTTCTCTTTTTTGGTTGGGTCTTTCTCTGCTTTGGGGATCAAGGTGATGCTTGCTTCCAGGAATGAATTTGAGAGTATTGCTTCCCTTTCAATTTCATTGAAGAATTTAAACAGTAGTGGAAGTAGCTCCTCTCTAAATGTCTTACAGAATTCAGCAGTGAAGCCATCAGGGCCCGGGCTTTTCTTAGTTGATAAGTTTTTAATTACATTTTCAATTTCATTGGCTGATATTGGGTTGTTCAGAATTTTTAGGTCTTCTTCGTTCAACTTTGGTAATTCATATATATCTAGGAATATGTCCACTTCTTCTGTGTTGTCCAGCTTATTGGCGTATAAGTTCTGGAAATAGGTATTGATGATCCTCTGGATTTCTGCTGGGTCTGTTGTAATTTCACCCTTTTCATTCCTAATTGCATGGATTTGGACCTTTTCTTTCCTTTTTCTGACAAGGTTGGCTAAGGGTTTGTCAATTTTGTTGATTCTTTCAAAGAACCAACTCTTGGCTTCATTGATTTTTTTTGTATCACTCTCTTAGTCTCCATTACATTGATTTCTCCTCTGAGCATTATAATTTCCTCCTTTCTATGAGTTTTGGGGTTGTCCTGTTCTTCTTTTTCTAGGAGCTTGAGGTTCAGCATCAGGTTGTTTAATTGGGTTCATTCTGTTTTCCTAATATACGTATTCACTGCTATGAATTTCCTTCATAAGACTGCTTTCATTGTGTCCCATAGATTCCGATATCTTCTATTGTCATTGTCATTTAATTGAAGGAACTGTCTGATTTCTTCTTTAATTTCCTTTGTGACCCACTGGTTATTCAGAAGTATGTTGTTCAATTTCCACATGTTTATGAATTTTTTTGAGTTTCTTTTGCTATGGATCTCCAATTTCATCACACTATGGTCTGATAATATGCAGGGGATAACTTCAATTCCTTTGCACTTACTTAAACATGTTCTATGTGTGAGTATGTGGTCTATTTTGGAGAATGACCCATGTGCAGCTGAGAAGAATGTGTATTCTGATTTTGTGGGGTGGAAGACTCTGTAAACATCTGTTAAGTTCATTTGTTCAAGAGTTCAATTGAGTTCTAGTATTTCATTACTTATTTTTAGTCTAGTTAATCTATCTATTTGTGACAGTGGGTTGTTGAGGTCCCCCACTACAATTGTATTAGTGTGTATATGACTTTTCATGTCCGTTAGTATTTGTTTTATGTAGTTGGGTGCACTAGTGTTTGGTGCATAGATATTTATGATTGTCATCTCTTCCTCTTGGATTCTTCCCTTTACAAGGATGTAGTGTCCTTCTTCATCTCTCTTAATCAGTGCTGGTTTGAAATCTACTTGATCTGCCAAGAGGATAGCTACTCCTGCTTTTTGGGGGGTTCCTGTCTCATGGAGTATTGTTTTCCACCCTTTAACTTTCAGTCTATGAGTTTCCTTTTGAATTAAGTGTGTTTCTTGTATGCAGCATATTATTGGATTTTGCTTCTTGACCCATTCTGCCAGTCTATTTCTTCTGCTTGGTGAAATGAGACCATTAACATTGATGGTTATAACTGAAGCATATTGACTTGTCATTGCCATGACTTTTTCTTTTTGTTGGGTTCTCCCCCTTTACATTTAATTTCTTGTCATGCCAGATGGGTTCATTCTGCTTTGCTTCCTGGGGTTGTGATCCTCAATGTCTGTTCCTAGGATAGTGTGTAAAATTCTTTGGAGTGCTGGTTTGGTATTCACAAAGTTCCTAAGGTGCTCTTTGTCATGAAAGTATCTTATTTCTCCATCCATTTTGAAAGATAGTTTTGCAGGGCACCTCAATCTGGGTTGGAGGCTGTTTTCTTTTAGGGCTTGGAATATGTCACTCCAAATTCTTCTTGCCTTGATGGTTTGTGTTGAGAAGTCTGCTGTGATTCTGATGGGCTTTCCTTTGTATGTGATTTGTTTCTTTTCTCTGACTGCTTGGAGAACTTTGTTCTTCTGTTGTGTTTCTGGAATCTTAACAATGATATGCCCATGTGGAGATTTTTTTTGATCAAGGCTAGTTGGAGTCCTATATGTCTCACTTATCTGTATGTCAAGCTCTTTTCCCCTGCTTGGGAAGTTTTCTGCCATTATTTCTGTGAAGAGATTTTTTTATGTCATCTCCACTCTCTCCTGTTCCTTCATTGAGCCCAATCAGTCTTATGTTATTCTTCTTTGCATCATCTAGCAGCTGCTGGATTGATTTCTCATGTTCCCTTATAATTTTGAAGCAATTTTTCTTTTCCTGGTCACTAATTGCAATCTTATCTTCTATATCTGAAATTCTGTCCTCACATTGGCTCATTCTGTTGTGTAGACTTTCAGTGGAGTTTATCATGTCCTGGAAATCTATTTGCATCTGTTTTATGGATTCCATTTGTTTCCTATGTTGGGATTTCATCATGTTCCTGAGCTCCTCTCTAGATTTATTAATCATGTCTTGCATTAGGGGCATAATTTCTCCTGTTATCTGAGAAATTATTTCTGATTTCATTTTTTCCAGAACCCCTTTTGTTGCCAGTTCAGTGGGTCCAGGTGGTTGAGTATCAGAGTGTTCCATCTCATTTCCCTTTGGGGTTGCTGTAGGTGATCTGCAAGTCTGGTTTTGAGACTTATTTACATGTTTTCTCATTTTGATGGGGCGGGGGGCTGTTACTGACTGCATGGATTACCTCCTCTGAGCTGGGAGAGGTGGGACTGGTGCTGGGAGGTAGTGATGGTGACCCAAAAGCCCTTTCCTGTGGGTTGGGAGCAGCGGGAGTGATGGTGGCTGGGAAGCCCCTTCCTCTGGACCAGGAGCAGTGGGATGGTGGTTCAGAAGCCCCTACCTCTGTGCTTGGAGTGGTGGGAGGGATGGTGGCCCAGAAGCCCCTTCCTCTGGGCCAGGAGCAGTGGGATGGTGGCTCAGAAGCCCCTGCCTCTGGGTCAGAGCAGCAGGACTCAGTACCTTGGTCTGGTGGTCTGGTGTCCTCTGCATCTTTGTAGTGTGGAACCAGGTGGCTGCCTGTCTGTAGTGGGGTGTTTCTTCGTCTTCCGCTGGACTCGGGACCTTGGTAGTGCGTGCACAGACCTGCCTGTCTGCAGTGGGCTGATTCGGTGTTTTCCACGTAACTCAGGACCTCGGTAGGGTGGGTGTCTTCTCTGGAATTCTTAATTCTCCATCCTTGGATATTTCATTTTCAACTGCTAAATAGTTTCATTTACACTTCATGTACATCTCAAAGACTGGACACGGTATTTTAGAACTTCTGAACCAACAATGAATATCAGGAATTTTGAGTTGTTTTTAGGGCTAACATATTTAGACCAAAGAAAGGTTAGAGTCAAAGCTTTCTTTAAATGAAGTTTTAAAATTTCACACTGAGAATCTTTTAGTTCAATTTAGTATTTATAGAACAATACAAAAGAAGCCCATCTTCCTCTCCCCAGAGTCACTAATGGAAAAATTAGTTCAAAAGAACACCTATAAGGCAAACATTTAAATAAAAGCTTTTTCACTAGTGGTGCATGGCAATTTTCCACTCGACACCATTCCTTCCATTTAAATGAGAATTTGAAAGTACATAAATTTAAAAATTATAGTCTATAATTTTTATTTAAAATAAATTAATGAATGCCCAGACAACATAGCGCAATGAACCATACTTTGTCATATTTCATCTGCCCAAACACATAATGGTGATAGATAAAACACAAAAATGGAAGATAAAATTATAAAGCTAAATAGCAAAATAAAAATCTGTAAAATGGAAATTGAAAGAAATATTAAGCACTCAAATGGTCTGAACCTACAAGCTTGTTTTTCTCCTAGTGAACCAGCAAGTGCTGGTGAGCAGAATCTAATATTCGGCATGGTAAAGAAGGCTGCTTAAAGCCTGAGCATTCTAAATTATGAAATTGGATTGAAAAAGAGTCTTTGAATAGTACCGTGGGGCTAAGGCTTTCCACAAGCTGCAGCCTGCTAGTGAAAAGATAGTCTTGCAAAAGGGAAGTGGTCAAAGCTGTCAAAGTGGCCTAGCAATGCATTGACTGGTTCAACATTATCTCCAATATTGTCAAGGGACAGCCTCTCACTATACACTCTTGGTCCTGGACTCATGGTCTTACGGCTGTATAAGCATTATAGAAGAATATACAAAGCATAGATGAAAGGAAAGAACAAAGAAACAAGTAAAATTTCGTTCATGAAACAAATCTCAAAACATGAAAACATCCAGTGCTGCTAGAGAGAGATACTGCCCTAATCTCTTTGCTCTCACTTCAACACACACCTTTGGTCTGGCTTAGAACATCTGCATTTCTTTGTCTTCCTATGGTCTCCAAAGCCCGCTAGTCCTGCATGCTAAAAGTGCTAGAGAAGTGGAAGTGTTGTCACACTGACACCAGGGAATTGGAGAATAAATATTCCCTTGATCTTCAATTGAGTGACTCTACAAACTCTATACTACAGTGGATTCTAGAGATTCCCTAGGCAGATTAACTTCTAGCTTCAAATGCTAACCCACTAGACAATACAGTCTTTACTGGCTACTTTCCTTTTCTTCTCTCCTCTCAACAGAATAGGAAGATAAATTGCTAAATAACCCTTGGATAGAAGACTAATATCTACAATATGTAAAGAACTAAAAAGAACAAGATCCCCCCAAATAGAACACCCAATCAAAAAATGGGCAACTGAAATGAATAGATATTTCTCAGGAGAAGTACAAATGGCCAATAAATACATGAAAAAAGGTTCAACAGAAATGGATATTAAAACAACACTGAGATTCCATCACTCCAGAAAGAATGGTTACCCTCACAAAAATCAAAGAATAACAAATGCTGGTGAGGCAGTGGGAAAAAAGGAACCCTTCCACACTGTTGGTGAGGATACAAACTAGTTAAACCACTATAGAAAAAAGTACAGAGAATCCTCAATAGAATTAAAAATAGAAATTCTATTCAAATTAGCTCTTCCCTTTCTAGGTATCTTCCTAAAAGAGTTCAAGTTATTATGACTTTAATGCATGTTTATAGCAGTACAATTCAAAATACCTAAATCTTGGAAGCACCTATATGTCCATCAACAGATGAATGGATCAAGAAAATGTGGTATCTATTTACCAAGGAGTACTACTCTGCCATAAAGGATAAAGTATGAATAATTTATAGGAAAACGGAGGTAGATTGAGGCTATAAAGTTCAGTGAAATAAATCAGACACACAAGCTTAAATATCACATGCCTTCTCTTGTATGAGAGACCCACAACATAAATAATTTAAAGAATGAAATAAAAGATGGATAAAAAAAATCAGAGATAAATCTTTTGCAAATGGGAATGAGTCCTAGAGGTGGAGGCAGGGTGTGTGTGTGGGTGACAGAGAAGGAAAATAAAAAGAATTAAGATGTGTTTTATACATATATCAACTTGTCATGATGGATACAATCACTATGTACTGCAAACATGTTCTAACATCAAAATTTAAAAATAAAATATCTTCAAGTAGGATTTTTTACATTTCAAATTCAAATGTGGATAAATCCTGCCAAACAAGTCCCTGTATTTTTAGCTACTAAGTCTGGCTTTGACTCCAGAGCTGTTGCTTTCACAAGCATTGTTTACCCTTTTAACCTGTGGGGAAAAAAGCCTAGGAATTATCTCAAAGTACTACTACTAAACTTTGGTTAAGAAAATGGCTCCAGCAGACTATTTTCTTCATATTTTTTATACATTTAATTATGTGTACATTTAAAGTGACAGATTATGAGCTAAATTAAACATAATTTTGGAGTTTTTCATGACATTTCTCTCTAATAACACTAATATTCTATGTATAACCTATCACACACAAATTCTTCTATGTAGAAATGCATCATTGCCATAGTTACTTTCTCTTTCCTGAGACATAATATCATTCAGTACTTGGCTGGCTCCAAGGCAGGACAGCATGGGAGAGTCACATGGCAGAGGAAGCTGCTCGTAGCATGGGACCAGGGAAGCTGAAAGCATGAACACAGGAACCTGGAAGGAAGATAAACCCTTCCAGGCCATGCCTGCAGTGACAGCCTCTTCTGATCAGACCCCACCTCCTAATAGCAAGTCAGCTATAGCGCCATAATTCAATCACCTTCCCAAAACCCCATGTGTGAGTGTACCAGGCTTTGGGGGACATCCACATGTAAACTGTGATAATCATAATAATGGATATCACAGATATCACAGATCATAAGGTTAGCGTAATAAAATCAATTAAGGTAATTCAGTGTATAAGATTAAAAAGGAAGACAATTTCAATTTATAGCTCCCAAAGAATTTGATAAAAGTTATTTTTGAAATTTAGCAGATTATTGCTCTCACAACAATAAAAGAATTTATTTTAATACTTGAAATAATAGAAGACTACTAGGTAACTCCTCTCCTGTTCAACAAAATTCTTGGGTTCTTAACCAACGCAAAAATAAGGAAAAATATATAATAGACATAAGTATTCAAACGGGAGGAAAATGATATTATTCACAGGCAATATAATTATCAACACAGAAATCACAAGGAAATCCACATAGGATTTATTAGAATTAAAAAGCATATATAGCAAATTTTCTGGATAATAAATTAATTTCACTACTATATGTAAATTGAAAATAGATAAAAATGAAATTCACAAAATAAAAATTATGTATAATAGCATAAAAATGAAATTTTTAATAACGGTTCAAAGTACGTGCAGGCCATCCTTGGAAAAATTATAAACTTTACTGAAAGGAAATCTAAAAGTATAGATAGATATGTTCTGAGATTACAATACTTAGTAAATGGAAGATGTCAATTCTTTACAAATTGTTCTATAGATTCAATTTAAGCCCAATGAAAATGCCAATAAGGTGTTTTCAAGCAGGGAGGTTTTTAGTGTGTGTGAGTGTGTGTGTGTGTGTGTGTGTGTGTGTACAAGAGGAAGAGGGTGACAGAGACATATCCACAGGAAAGACTTGGAAATGTTTGAAACAGAACTAAATTTATGAGAAAGAGTAAAGGGACAAAACTATTATATTACTGCTAAAGAATAAGACTTGATAGAGAAATCTGTCTTAGAAGATATCTAAACTTAAAGTAATACTGTAATATTTAAGATAATGAAATACTCTTTTTTTTTTTTTTGGTACCAGGGATCAAACTCAGGACTTCCCACTTGCAAGGCAGGCAGCAGAACCACTGACCTAAATCCCCAGCCCTGAAATACTTTTTCAAAGGTAAGCCGTAAGCCAATGAAACAAAATAGAAAAATCAGAAAATAGGATAGAGATGTAAACATTTGATGCATGGAAGAATTGGTATTGCAGATATGTGGAGGATTATGGACTTCTCAGTAACTGGTATTGATATTATTGGTTACCCATAAAGAAAAAAGAAATTTGATGCCCATTTTACCCTAAAACTAAAGGATCAACTCCAGAGATTAGAGATTAAATTCTAAAAGCAGAGCTCTGAGAAACTGAGAGAGTAATAAAGAACAATACATTTCTTTTGTCAGGGTACAGAAATATATTTTAAGCAAAATGCAAAATATAGACTGGAATCAGAGTTATGAGAAATATCTTATGATTATATACATATAGTTATATTTATAGAAAAATGTACATATATATGAAACATTTGTACATATAAATACAAGACCATAAACATATATAGATATGTGTGCATCCACTAGCACATCTATATCTATTAATCAATCTGGAGCTATCTGTCCACCATATAGGCAAATTGATATAAAAACAAATGCAGACGTAGGTGGGTGGATATACTTGCACACACAGAATTGCATAGGTGGATATTGTTTATGTGTGTGTTTGTATGTACACACGTGTATTTCCTAATTTTTTCCTAAGAGAACTAGCTAATGTTAGTTGATGTTAGCCGATGTTAGTTGCAGTGAGCATCCCTTACGATCATCTTTTCTGAATATTATTTTCCAAAAAGAGAAAGAGTTTTCTTGGGAAAATGGGTGATTCTAATTCCGAGTGTGTAAAATGAGTGTAAAATGTAGTGTCAGACAATAAGGGATGGCTCAAAAATGATACAGGTGTATCAGAAAAGTATATATGTGGTTGAAGCATGTCATAGTTTCAGAATCTTAGAAAAGGTTTAGCTACACAAACTTTATATTTTGAAATAGAAATCCAAAATTTTTCTATGGTAACTTTTTCCATTTCTTTCCCTCCTCCTTCTTCTTCTTTTTTTTTTTGGCACCGGGGATCGAACTCCGGACCTTGAGCTTGCGAGGCAGGCGGCGGCACTACTGAGCTAAATCCCCTGCTCTCTCATTTCTTATTAATGGATTATTGCCATGGGTCTGAATTTGATAGAATTTAGAACTGAACTGATTGATTGACCTGGTAGAAATAGTTTTACTGCCAAAGTAAGAACCAGAATTACAATTTTAGCATGGAGAGCTGGAGGTGACTAAGCTGGAGGTGATTATTATAAAAATCATTCCTGGCCTCAGAATCAGCTGGGGAGTTGTTTAGTTGGTTGATTTTGGTACAAACACTAATCCTTCCAATTCCTAGTTCTTTTCATTGATTGCAGTAATTCCCATTCCCACTTCCCCACCTATTTGCACATATTTTATAAGAAATGAGATTTAAAGAATTTACTGTATTTGTCTACCCTATCACTAGTTCGTGTCAGAGCCATAAGCATCAGGAAAATCTATAGGAAATGAGAACGGATTGTCTTCCTAACTTGGCGATATTACCATGGGGGCTTATATGTCACTTATGTTCCCACAGAGAAAGCCAGCAATGCTGAAGAATGAGATAGAGCTGACAGAGAAAGGAATTTGGACATGATTGTGTCTTGAGCACATAAATAAGTCTCACACATACATTCATGATATAACACATTGAAATGCCCTTATAGTTGTATGACCATGATCAAGTTATTCAACTTCCTTCAAGCCCATTTTCTTTATCTGAAAAGATATTTAATAGCACCCCCATTCTAGTAAAGCCATAAAGTGACTAATACTTACTAGATGTTTAAAAAGGATAATTTTTCTTTGTTCTCCCCTCACCCTATTCCCATACCCTTACAGAAATGTGAGCATTGAGGAGTGCTTTTATTAAAGTATCTGAAACTGCAGCATGAAAAACCTAGCATAAGATTTAAAACACTGAACCTCTTCCTAGGATTTCAAGAGATTCTGTTTTGTCTTCACGTCTCTTCCCATTTCCTCAAACCAGAATCTTTTGGTCATTTGCAACCCAACAACTATGTGAACATACCCAAAATTCTTAGAAATTGTAATATGCGCTATGTTCCTTGAATATGGATGAGAAAGGAAACTCATACATTGTACAACCACAATTTATGTTTCCCTGAAAATTACGAAATTCTATTTTATCTAATATTCCTTTTATTCATATAGCTCATCACTATGTGACTAGGGCATCAGAAAAACAACAAATAAACAAAAAACCCATTGAAGGTCAGAGTTTCAAATTGGTTATTACAGAAACCTCAAGAAAGAATCAGTTATACAAAGACTTGCTATTTAGTCCTCCTTATGATAAGATTATTTCCCCCAGCCAAACTAATAAGTTAATACCATCAATATTTCCCTGTGTTCAACATTAGATTAATGCATCTTTATCTTCCAATTAACCTGCAATTATGTGCCTTAATATCTGACATTCTCTGGGATTTGGGTTAATCCTTACAATGCCAATATTTGAAGATAAGTTCCTGAGGTCAATCAGCTAGAAACCATTCCCAGAAGTTGATGCTAATCAAATTTGTTCATGCAATTCAGTGAGGCTATTGCTATGATAAGTTTTAAAACAGATGTTTAACACTGAAGAATGCTCTTTATACTAGAACTTAAATTCTTTTTTCAGAAGTGGCAAAGGTTGTTAAAATACACTTTTTTGGGTGACCTAATTAAGACACTCAATCAAAAATAATCAAAGCAGCAGCCTTCTTATAGCCTTCTCAAGTATGAAGTTTCTCAGCTCTTTAATGAAGCCCTGATGAAAACTCAGCATGAGGAATGGATGAAATTATGATCTTGGCTGAGAAATTAGCCTTAAGCACTTGTTAATAAAGGCAAATAGAATTTTACAAACCAACTTATAAACTTTGTAAGATTATTTTATTGCTGTCTGTACCAAGGTAACACAGACTGATACAATTACCTCCCTAATATTATTTCTTAATTCATCTGTAAAAAACTTGGTTGTTGATAAGACAAAAATTAGTAAAGATTGGCAGGGGAAAAATAAGAACCAAGATACATCATGTAAAGGTACAAGTTCCCAATGATGAATGTAACTGTATTGTATACCTAAAATGTACCAATAAGCTTAAAGGTAAAAAAAATTAGAACAGATTGAATCTAGTAATTGTTGTGTCTCGAAGCTTCTTAATCCCAAATCAAACAGGTTTGTCTCCTGAATGATAGATAACCAATTACCTTGTGCTCCCCACCCCTATGATTTTCCACACACATCCAAAAAGATCATATTGATTTTCCCAGAATACTCTTGTTTTTTTTAATTAAGTGGTAAAGAATTCACACAGACACACACACACTGTTGTGTACACATATACACATCTTTTCTTAATGTCCAAAAGTCATCATTCTACTGAAATATCCATTTTGTGTTTAAAATAGAAATTGAAATATTAAATACAAAGCAGTTGAATTTAAATACTTTTCTCACCTAAGTAAAACTAGAAAACTTAAGAACACTGAATAAATAAGTCTATAAAAGCATCTTTTCCTAAAGCTAGCACTTTCTCTAAAATATTTTGAGGCTGGAGCTTTTGATTAAATTATTAATTTTTAATTTAAATTTTTTTCCTATTAATTCTCATTTAGAAAATATCAATACTGGTAAACATGTTTCATGTACCTGTGATGAAGTTCAACTGTAAGTTCACTTTGTCTCTGTACTTGGCCCTTTAGAATATATTAACAAAATGATGTCAGATTTAAATATTACATTTATTAATCAAAAGAGGTGGTACAGTTAGCATTTTTCATTGTTATTTTTAATATGACATAATAATACAAAGCTAAATTGGGAAACAGATTACTGTAAAATCATTATCAGGGCTATCAAACTCTGTATAGCATCTCCTAACACCAGTTGTGGTGCTGTCCCTTGTACAATAACCCTTTGCTCATATGTGGACTAAAGTTTTCCTGTGTAATTCATCTTCTTTCAACTAGGTCTGAAAAGCTATCTTCATTGCGACATTTTTTTGGTGAAAATCAAATCCAACTATTTACTGAAACAAGAGCTCTCTAGCTTCCACTATCTCCTCTCCAGATTCTGAAAAAGAACTACATAACCAAAACTGTCAGATTGTAGATGGCAGAGTCTGACCACTGGGATACTTAATCCTAGTGGAAGTTAAAATAAGCTGTATCAGTTAAAGACTCGAGTCCACCAGTCACAGCATTTTACTTGCAGATAGAGTAAAAGCTTATCTTTCCTTTCTAGGCTCTTAACAAAGTAAGTGCTGCTCTTTATACCAAGCATAGGCACAGCTTGCTTATGCGCTAAATGACAGTCTTGGACTACAAATGACATCTATATCATTAGTAAAAACAAATCTTATAAAATATAATCTTGTAAATGAGCTGTAGCTTTAAAAACATACCAGTGCCTATTCAATAAAAGGACCTTCCAGAGACCAGAGGCCTATTAGAAACCAGAAATGTTAGACATCTGTTGCTATGTTTCATGAAGGCAAAGATGGAGATATATTAGTACCATATGGGAAGGAATCTAACTCCAAAATCCAGCTTTGCGAGTATTTCCTAAAATAAGTTACCAAGTTGGTAGAATAAATAAAATCAAGGATAAATAGTTTTTTAAAAATCAGAAACCTCATCTGAAAAATTAAGTAATCCTCTATCAAAAATAATATATTTTGATATATGTAATATGTTATAGCAATTCCTCTCAAGTGGCTACTTGAAGCAAATCGCAATTATAGGCATAGAACAACCTATAAATAAAGTGAAGTATGTGAGAAAAACTGTTTTAGGAGAAAGTGATTTCCAGGTCAGACACTTGGAGAGGGAGAGGTAGAAACCAAAGCTGAAATTGGATTTCAGTTTGTTACTGTACTAGCTGTCCCTGATCCTTTCTAAATTTAAGAATGATCAAATTTTGCTTCCCAAGGTTATAACAGGGCTATGGTTTGCCCAATGCTGCCCCATTATATAGCCCCAGATGCAGAACTCCCCACCAGCCCAGTGTTGGCTCTGAGGCCACTCAGCCTCAGTTGCACTGAGTCTAATGGCTTAAAATAGAAGTGACCAAAGGCAATACCAGACATCCAAGGAATCAGGTCCATTGCTTTGTCAGAGTTAACTATATCTCCAATTCTTTCAGGAAAGAACATGAAATATATTATCCTCCCCATTCACAAGTGGGGGAGGAAAGGTGTGCGGGTCACAGTCATAAGAATTGAATTTTCTTCGGAAAAAAGAAAGCAAGAGTTGAATTAGCCTGGCAGTGCTCAGAATGAGGAAGTAGCTAAGGCACTATCTAATTTAGGAGAGCTCACTAACCTTGTAAAGCATTGATTAATCTAACTAATCTTGTGTAATCACATTGTTTCTGAAGTAATAACTAAGCCTATCTTTAAGAAAAGAGAGGATGGTTTTCTTAATCAGTTTATGGCTATAATTTCCAAACAGGGAAATAGTCTTAAGGGGCAAATATCTCAGGGAGTAGATACAGTAACTAGATCTAGAGTCAGTAGAAGCAAGTCTATACTCATGAAATTAAAACCAATATATTACCAAGGGACTCTACTGGAAGTGATAAACAAAGGGAGAAACTGTCTTCCTGGGGTGGGATACATTGAAGTTCCTCAGAAGGGAAAGAGATCTCTTGAGGAAGCTTCTGTCCTCAGAGCTTTACAAATATCCCATCTGTTCTCAGGAGGGTGGAGTATTTTCTCCTGTTATTAGAAAACATACTTGCAAACTATCTGCAAAAGGAGTAACAAAAGCGAAGTTCAATGCTGATGCCCTGTGTATACCAGTAGATGACAAGCATACCTAAGTTCCCTTTAATGTAAGTTTAGATGGATAAACATAAACTTTTTTAGGGTTCAGTGTGATCAGGCATATATGAAAGATGACAAAAAAGGGGAGACAAGGAACACATCTATCCTCTTTGATTAATTTTATGTAGAATTTCTTGGCATGTTGCATGGTGTACAAGCAGCTTTTCTAAGTCACACTCACATAACAAAACCTCAGGCCTCAGGCTTACAACAATGAAGGTGTAATGGTAGTCTAGGTTAACTGTTGACTAGAGACAGGTGACGGCCTTTGCTCAAGAGCTTTGCTTTGCTTGGAGTGTTATCATTTTTCTGGGTCTGAGTAGTTTCTCTCTAGAACATGCCAAATCCTCACCACAAAAGCACGCAGAGGCTCTTAAGGTCCCTGCTGAAATATTATTGCCCAAGTTAGTTATACAGGCAAACCTGGTGTTAGGTGGGAAGTACCTGTTCCCCATCCTCTACACACACAGCAGGTACCGTGGGTCACAAGGCGATGGACAAGATGGATAATGTTTTCACAGAAAGAAAGAGGATGTATGCAACAATTTTACAAACTCCCGCCAATGGAAACTTCAAATGCGACCGATAAAGAAAAACCTTGACTTTTGTAATAACTGGTTGAATAAATTTCAAAACAGCTCTCCCATTTAACTTTACTAAAGACCTAATAGAACTATTCACGAGCATGAAAGAGTAACATATTTTGGTGAATAAGCAATTGAGACATCAAGGACAACTTTCATTTTTTATGTTTTGAAAACAAAGAAAACACCCAAGGAATGAGCGTACAAGTTGTTCTTGTTGAACACTGTATCATTCAAAGGGTGACTTGGGGCTGAACATGAACAGAACAAAGGTCAGACACACTCAGATGGTCTCCCCAAGCCAGCCCCTGACTGAGTTTATTCATATTGCCTAGTGATACAAACTCCATTGACTAAGTTAGCGTATTATTAAGTAATCAATATATATACATAAAATCATGACTAGCTAGGACCTAAGGAGTTGAAATATTGAGAGAAATCATATTTTACTAGGAATTTTAAAAGAAGCAAAAAATGGCACAGCTGGCATAATTTTTATTATAGATTTATAGGTATCTTCATATATACTGAAATAGACAATAACCTAGAGATGCTACCCAACTGTAAAAAAAAGAATGAAAGAGAGAGAAAAGAATATATTTCCCCTAGTGACTGAAAAAAAATCACTTGCTCAACTCATATTATTTTAAAAGATGAAATCAAGTGTGGCTCTGTTCTAAGAAAATTAAAACCAATTTATTTTAAAATTAATTTTTAGTTTTAAATTTTCATCAGAAAATTCAATAAGTCTTTGTCTGTATTTCTGACCAAACTAATTTTCTTTTCTTGAAATCTAACAAAATAAATTAACTGCATTCAATACAGGTACAAAATAAATTTCATTTACCTTTTTCAGTTATTTGGCCATTCATTCTTACAAAGTTGTTTAAGAGTTGCCTAACCTGTTAGTCTTAGTTTCCTTTCTGTTAAAAAAAATAGGATTATTAGGTTCTTGTGAGCATTACATAAGCATGCAAAATCTTAGAAGAGTTCCTGCAACCAAGCAAATGCTCAGGAAATGTTGGTTATTATTTTAAAATGTATTATGCATTCATCAAACATTATAATTGAGTGTTCTAGTCCACTCAGCAAGAGAGAAGAATGAAGATAATTCGATGAATAGAAAAATAAAAGAACTTTTGAATCTCTTCAAAATTACCTTTTCTAAAGCTTCCTCCTCAGTGACATACTGTTTCTTAATTTGAGTAACTGATACTTTCTGAATATTAAGTAAAACGTAATAAATAAATAATAAAATAAAAATCATTAGAAAATTGCTAAATACACATAGGCAAATACCAAGCCTATTGTGTGAATACCATTTAAAGAAAATTCCTTAACTTCTTTTAGAGGGGGTTTCTAAGCTCTAGTATTTCAAGAAATGTTTATTTTCCTGCTATCAACATGGATGTGCATGTATCACTATGGTTTGATGAATTTAACTCTTTGGGGAACATGGATAGAAGGAGAGTAGTTGGGTTAAATTGACTCTCTACTTTCATTTTTTTGAGGGACCTCCATACTGATTTCTAAGGTGGTTGGACCAATTTACACTCTTGTCAACAAGGCAGAAGGGTTCCTTTTTCCCTGCAACCTTAGCAGCAATTGTTACTGGTTGATTTCTCAATGATGGCCATTCTTTCTGGAATGAGATGTAATATCAGTGTTTTCTAAATTTGTATTTCTTGAATGGTCAGTGATGTTGAATATATTTTATGTATTTATTGGCTATTTGTAATCGCTCATATGCATATCAATAGATGAACAGACAAAGAAATATGGTGTTTACACAATGGAATACCATTTTGTTACAAAAAAGGATAAATCTGAAGTATTTGTAGGTAAATGGATGTACTTTGGGACTATAACCTTCAGTGAAATAAATCAGACAAACAAGTTTCAATATCTCATTTCTTCCCTTATGTGAGAAACCCGAAGTGTAAGTAGGGAGCGAAATAGAGGATAAATATTAGGAAGCAGGAAAAACTTTTTCAGCTGGGAAGGGGAAGAAGAGATGCGGGGAGGGAGATTTAGCAAAAAAAAAAAGAACTGAAGAAAAAAAGTGGAAATAGAGCTTCTGTAAATGTGGAGGGGAAGCAGAGTTGGAGGGAGGAGAGGGAAAGGAAACAAGAAAAAAAATTGTGATGTGTTATATACACGTACAAATTCCCCGTGATGAATGTGATCAGTATGTACTGCAAACATATACTATTTTTATTAAGAGAATAAAAATAAAATTAAAAAGCAATGCTTATTTTTATTAAGAGACAAAAAATGTAAACTTATGCAGTAAAGTTCAAAACTTTCAGAGCGCATTTCCCTGTATGAAGTGACTCTTCTTTATTCTAGACTCAATTGATGGCCTCAGTTGAGTACCTAACTACTTTTGTCAGAGCCATAACTAGTGAAATTCGAGATGCTTAAGGAGTAATTCCTTCCTTCAGAAGGCTCACAATCTGGACAGAAGGTTGACTACGGAGTGAATATTGCCACTTGCAATTCTCCACACCTCCCATGTGCCCTTACCACAAGGGATCCCCTGATTCACTGGCTCTCTGCAAATACACAAGCCCCAATTTATAATGTGTGCCAATATGCATGGCTACCAACAATTAAGCTAGCTTTTTCAGTTCCTGAGTATTTACTCAACAATTCATTCTTGTGAGGAAGCACCATCTATCTTGGCATAGACTATTCCCCTTCTAAGGCTGTGTTAGTATCTTTTCTCTCATTGCTGAGACAAAATACCTGACACCTAAAGTTAAAGGGGAAAAGTCTTATTTGGTTTAGAGTTCATAGAAGTTTCAGTCTATAATAGGCTGGCTCAGAGGCAGGGTAACAGGAGAAACAGTTCACAGCAGCAGAAGACAGCAAAAGCAACCAGGGAAGTGGGAGGGCCATCACAGAAGAGAAACAGTTCATGGTGCCCACAAATTAGTAAAAGCCACAAGGGACCTTAACAGCGACTTTTTGCCTCCTTTATCTTATCCAGACTACTTAGGGAGAGTAGCACTCACATGCTTAATCCTAGTGCCCTTGAGCCTAGCATTGCACCATGAGTCGATTCCAGCATCACACACTCAAGATCCAGCCACCTCTGAAAAGCCCCACCTCAATCACATGAGGCTTTGGGGGAACATTTAGACAAAAGTCATAACAAAGGCCCTAGGACTAACTCATCCTTTTCTTTCTGGTCTCCTTTTTGTACACATTTAAAACTTTCTCTGATGCCATTTGTATCAGAAAGTCTTTCCCAAATCACCTAGTATGAAGGTTCCTTCCCCCATTATTTCTCCCCCTGGACTCTGGATATTACACAATATCCAGAGTACTGATGTGCTTCTCTGCCTCCTCCAAGGAGTTGGGAGCAACTCAGAATCAGTGCCTTAGCGTGTTGTAAACACAAAATCAACATATGCATGAAAATAAATGCTAGGAGAGAAGTGCTACCTACTCTGGAAATTCAGATAAGAGGGGAAAGGATAATAAGAAAGGTCTGATGATGTAGATATCATTTAAGCATAGGCTAGAAAATGGTCTGATTTTTCAGAGGAGAGACTAAAGGTGGGAAGAATGTTCCACTGGAGAGGTAAAGTGGGAAATATATCACACAATACAAAGCTCAGAGCAAGACTTTGGAGTTACCGGGGCCCAAGGCCAGAGGGCTGAATCTGACTTTGGTCACTCACCTGCTTCAGGTATAAGAGAAAAGAAATAAAAAGGAAAATGTGAATTTAATTGATTTGGCTAAACTAGGGAGAGAGCTAATCTGCCTTCCACCAAACTCACAGAAGTGATGCTATTTATAGTGAGCTATCATTAACTTACAACAAAAGGTAAGAAACATTCATATTCAGCCCATAAGAAGTCGGGGTAGAGGAATTGCTTAAAGAACACATCAGTAGGACGATGCTGTAATGCTGTGACTGAGAAACAAAGAAACAAAAATTTGAGGTTTCTTCTTTAAGGAAGGTTCAGTACAATGTTCAGTGAAAAATGAACCCACCATTAAGAGAGGAGAGTAGTTACAAGGTAGAAAAAATATAGTGGAAAGTTACCCTAGCAGACCTTATAGAGCTGAGTTGGAAGGTTTGAATGAGAAACCTACATTTAATTTTAATTTCCTTCCTTCCTTTCTTTCTTCCCCTGTTCCTTTTTTTAATGTCAACAAGCTTTTATTCTGTATTAGAAAGAAAAAAACTCTTTACTACTACAGTGATAGTAAAGCCAGTATCACCATTATTTCCAATATTTCTGCCAAGAAACTATGTATATCTTACTAATACAAAAAGCTTTCTTACATTAAAAATGACATATACAAGTATCATGTTTTGCATTTTTAAGTACTGTGGAATAAAATTTTCCATCAGTTTTTTAAAAGCATTATATGAAATAATATATCATTATATATTAGTGATTCTAAAAATAAGTTTATAAACAAAAATCAGACTCACGCATACAACCTAGGGTTATAAAAGCCAGATGACATAAGTAGTAATTCTCCTGTAGCATACCATGTAATTACAAACAAACTCTTCCTGGCTTGATCATCAGCCTGCTTTTCAAAGCAAATTTACATGTTAGGTTTTAATCTTTAATGGGTAGGTGACCTTTGAAATACAAAAATGCCAAACAAGACATGCTCTATCTCAATTCTCATCAAAAAGACATCTTCAGTTTAGAGAAAACTAGTGTAAATAGACTGTCTTTCATAAAACTTTCTCTTGCCAACTGTTATTATAATTTTTCAAGTTTAGGGTTATGAAGAGCTCACAGGGAGGGGTTCATGAATAAACTTATTATATACCTAAAATGCAGATGGGACATGGATTTTGGAAATAGAGCTATATATTAACCAAAGAAATATTAATAAGCCATTTGCTCCTTTACACAGGGTGCAAAATTCTGGATAAACAGAAAAATAACTCCATTGGTACCTGGTGGCAGTATAATTTCTATTTGCTTATCTTTATTACCACAGTGTGAAGAAAGCAAGGATCATTATGAATCTCCTCCTAGTCTAAACGATTGTCAATTGTCACCTTCTCTGTGAATCCTTTATGAAACTTAGCTTGGTTCTGTATTCATAATCATAAAAAATATTGATCTTATGCATTATATTGTACTGAAATGATTTTCTGACTTCAAAATAAAATGCACTGTCTTTCTTTTGTGTATATATCTGTATCTTCAGCAATTCAGAATCCAGCACATAGTAGGCCCTCTATTAATGCTTTCTGAAATAATCTATGTATGTGCTTATATTTAATTTTTCTGTTATACATCCATGCCTGTGTAAAACACAGCCATTTATGAAACGCATTTACCACAACTTCTAGGTAAGAAATATTACCCATTTTATTATGAAACCACAAGTGCTCATTAGTAGACTGAAGGATACATAAAAGTCCAACAATACAATGTGATGTGTGGCAATAAACAGGCATCCTCTTCTTAATGCACAGCTTAGGTGTAGACTTATTGAAATTAACACTAGACTCCTTTTATTGCATATGGATCGAATGCCAATTGGAAGGAAATGTTTCAATACTTTACAAAACACAATTTAAAACATAATTGTGTTAAATTGTTCAAGGAGCTAATTCTAGATAAATGTAAAATTTCAGTCCAAAAGTAGTCTATTTAAGGCTAGGTCCTAGTGTGAGGGTGATTGTATGGCTATACTTTTAATAAGAATAGGTTGTGATGAAGGAATATTTTTTAATTAGCAGTACAAAAGTGTAACTCCTCTCAACAGAGACTTTGACTATAAAGCCAAAGAAGAAGCCCAAGGAGTAAACTGGACAGTTAATTCAGGAGATACATATCTGCTGAAAAGATGAGTAGTAATAAGTTCAAATGGGTAGAGTTATCACCCCCTAAAAGTATTCTGAGGGTTGTAACAGGTAATACAGTAGATTATATTCCCCTTACAATTTAAGCAAGCATGATAACTGATCATATTTTTCTGAAGGCAACCATGTTACCCATTTATTATCCATTCAAGAAAGGCAGGGAAGAGGAAAAGATCCTTCTTCCTGAGTACACCTTCTGCACAACAATTCATTTGTGTAAGACATACTCATTCACTCAAGGCTGGCATTCAAGTCACCATACTTAATTATAATCATTGGCTCCAGTGAGTAATCTTTGTATGGTTTTGAGTTGCTGCCAAAGATAATATATCTCGGGGAGGGAGAATAAGCTTATGGGAAGAGAAGCTCTTTTCCCATAAATGATGAATCAATCCATTAGATTTGTGATAATCAATGCTTTTCATGTCAAGGTAGGGGGAGGGAAAACTTTAGTGAAGTGGCCAATCGTTATTAATTCATTCATTGCAGTAATATTAATCATGAAGAGCTAATGTGATATTAATGTGACTATAATGTAGGCTTCAAAAATAATTTCACTCTAGAATGGAAACATGGCATAAGTTTTGTTTTCTAATTTAGTTACCTGGCAGGGGATTTCTAAAGATTTTAAGGAAAGAAGGCAACATCTTGCATGCTTTATACTGGAGTATGGAACTACAGGAATTATACTGAGAGCTTACCTGTAAATTTCCTGTTTGGCTCCACCTTGTCTGAGACAGTCAGCATGCTGGCAATGAAATGTTCTTCCAGGAAACATGTATTACTGAGGCTGCTGGGGCATAAGAAGCAGCAGGACAGGTTTCTGGGAATAGAATCTAGTCTCCAATGGTGTCTGTCTTGCCTTAAAAGAAATTTGAGGGAGATGAAAAAGCAGAGAGCAAAAACCTGACTACTGATCTTGAATTTGAGAACTCTTCTGGAATTATCTTAATCTGATCTCTTTAAATGTACAAAGGGGACTCATTTCTGCACACTTTGAGGCAAAAATAGATCCACTATTTCAACAGTAGCGGAGAGGGTAGTCAATGTCCATTTCAGGTGCCTTAGTCCTAGTTTAGCAAACCTTCTTGAAGATGACCCAACAGATAATCCAGGAAACTGAAGCCACAGACCCTAACAAGTCTGTTAGGATATGACCCTCACTTATGTACCAGTTCTTTGCTGCTCATATAAAACCAAGCAGCTCAGAACTCCTCGCGGGAATCACATCATTTCTCATGAGTTATTGAAGTTAAAATCTCTGCCTAGAACCTCCTTCTTCTCCAACTTCAGTCCAGCTGTCTCCCATTTTAAAATTCAAGTCAAGCCCCATTTTCCCAGAAGCCTTGCTCATTATTACTTCACTTTCTTTCATTTCTGTCTCTGAAGTTTCTGGGCACGTATCTAGCAGGCTACTTACAACTTAATTCAAGTAACCATTTTGCCTTTCTTCTACCAAACCATGAAATTTTCAACATTTAATGGTGTTTCTTACTCTTCTTTGTGTTCTCAGAATTTAGCTGAGTACCAGCCATATACAGAAGTAGTAAAATATGTTAAGGGAATAAGATGAACACATGAACAAATATGCTAGCACAATATTTGAATAGAGGCTTCTTATTTTTAGTCTAAGTTCTTATTAATCTTAAAATATGCATCAGTAGGCAGCCGCTTTATTTTTCTATGATACTTCTCCAATTTGTTGCCTATTTTACAATTTATGTATTCCTGGTAATCACTAGCATTGACTTTCATAATTCAATTTTCTGCCATCCAGTTTAAGGTTATATTACCACTTATATTATTTTTTCCAAAGAAAGTATTTCTTCTGTTGGTTATGTTTCCACATATTTGGAAGATAAACCTTGTTGTTGTATCGTATTGGCATAAATAATAATTTTTCTCTTTTTAAAATTTAAAAACTGATGATAGTTAACTACAACTCTTGTGACTATAAATGATGTAATAGGTAAACAGTATTGTTATAAAGCTGTACTAATACATGCCTGGCTTCTTCCTTTTCCATGCCTCAGATAAATTTTGATACACATTTGAATAAAGAAAATAATAAAAAATTCCATTTTAGATCTAGTCTCTCCTAATTTCCAAGTACACAGGCATAATTTATTTTTCCATAATTTTTTCCATAATTCCAAAATTTATTTTTCATGAATCCTCCTCAGGCTTCTTAAACACGATATGTCTAAAAACAAAATAAACCAACCTGTAGATCTTCACACATATTCTTCCTCTTCCCCATGAAGTCTCTCAGTATCTATAGGCTAGAGATTGTGAGGTTCACTTCTTCCTCCAAATTATCTTTTGAGAGTTTCTCTTCTTTCACACCTCAAAGTCATCTATCCAAGATCCTTATCATCTTTTATTCAATTTAAGAGGTTTTGAATTAGTCTCTGCCTTCAAAACTCTGTTCCCTCTATTTCATCCTCTCCATGCTAAAACAGGCCTTTCATAGCATAATACCCTGCCTAAGTGTCTCAGATGAACCTCAATTCTATATAGGATTAAGTCTGAAGTCCTTAGGCTGGTACACAAGGCCTTTTCTAATCTATCCCCCAGAGATACTTCCATGTTCACTTCCGCCATGGGAAGTTTGCTGCCTTTCACATGCAAGGTTAAAGTTCTCTCACACTGGGAATGGTCTGTGAAGATAGGGAAGAAATATTTGTAAAGGTTTAAGGGTTATGTTAGGATTTATATATGTCACCTTGTGTCACTTTCACAAGAATTTCAGGAGGAGACTCGAATTGTCCCTATGTTAAAGATAAAATGGCAAAAGCAACAAAAATGCTAACAAACATCCTGGCTAAAGATGTTTGTTGGTTTTTTAATGATAGAATAGCATTCAGCCTGTGATCTTTCTGCCTCAGAGGTCTTCCCTTGATTCTGCTGATTGTGTTCCTCAAAAGTGATACTTGTTCACACTATTGTACTGTTTCAAGAGACTTTTTTTCTTTATGAAAACACTCTATACTTTCTAGCCTACACTAGTGATAATCTTTTCATTTGGTTTTTGATACTTACATTTGATATAATGTCATCAATGAAATATTCCACACTCTTTTCTCTCTTAATGCTTCATACATAAGTCTGTTCTAATTGTTTACTGCTTCCAGGTGCAATTGTAATTACCAAGCTATGTGGACTTCAACGCCAAAGGAGTAACGTACCTGTGTTTGCAATTCCAGTTCTTTGTATAATGTTTGAAACACAGTAGGTGCTCTGAACATTCTTGTTTAGGAGTTGGTTAAATGAATGTGTTTCTAAAATAAAGATATTAAGTATATATTTTATCTGAAAATTCACATATATTTTAATCAAATTTTATTCAAATATTGTAAGCCTCCATCCTACTGAATTGATGATAAATACTACAGAATGTTTTTGAGGGATCTCAAACCTGGAAAACATACGTGGTACCTAGAAAATGACCTGCATTTAATGCCACTGTAAACACCCTCCCTTTTTCCATTGTGCAACATAGAGGTCCATCCAGCAAGGTTGCACTGCCATTTGTGCATTGTGCCACACCTAAACAAGTATCAACCAAGGCCAGAAGACCTGTGCCTGAAGTTCTTTCTCTGTGTTCCACCCAGCCTTCACTTCTAAGGCTATCCCCTCTCCCTTGCAGAACTCCCGTTTCTGAGGAACATCCCCTTCCATCCTACTGCTATTTTAGCCCCCTTTCTTCAGTAGAGCTAGAATTTCCCTGTCCCTTATCTGGACATAATACATTCACAGAGTTATGGAAGTCAAGTTAGCAGGATAAGAAAACAGAGGTGAAATTTTGTGTACTTGGACTTCTGCCTTAGTTCTGGACCACAGCTGTGATGGAGGTAAACAAACACATTGACCTTCTAACTACTGGTAGGCTGGTTCATTCATTTTCTTTGAATGAAAAAAAAGCACTAACACAAGAAATGAAAGTTTAACCATACTTAATCTTTCTCATTCTTCTCAATGAAGAAAAACAAAACTATTATCTTAACAAATCATCTTGCCATATTTGTCTATATGTGTGTTTTAAACACCACCTAGTACATCACTTTTGGAATAGAGTGGCCACACAGTACAGTCATTAAAGCGTGAATCCTACAACCAGCCTGCTTCGGATTGAAATACTATTCCCACTACCTCAGCAGTTAATCTTTGTGTCTTTGTTTATCTATCTTTATTTTTATTTATTTTTATTAATTCTTTTATTGGTACATTGTAGGTATACAACACAATTACATTTCTCATTGGGAATTGTACCTTTACATAATGCATCTTGGTTCTTATTTTTTCCCCATTCCTAGCCCTCCCTTCACCCCCTCCACCCTTCCCTATTTACAAAGACTTTGTTTCCATTTTTTCCATTTCTCATCATTTTTCCTTTCCCTTCTTTCCTTTCCCCTGCCCCTCCCACTACCCCTACCCCTATTGGACCTTTTCTTCCTATTTTACATTATCGATTATTCATTCTAATCATTGATACATCCTAGGTATACAATATAATGACATTCATCATTGGAAATTTGCACCTTTACATAATCCCTCCTCATTCTTATTTTTGACCATTGCCCAGCCCTCCATTCAACCCCTCCAGTCCTCCCTATTTACAAAGATTTTGTTCCTATTTTTCCATTTTCTCATATTAATCCCATTCCCTTCTATCCTTTCCCCTAGCCCTCCCACTTCCTTCCCCTTTGCCCCTTTTCTTCCTATTTCACATTACCTATTATACATTTAGTCCTTATTTACACTTTCAGTTTCTCACACCAGAGAAACTATTTGGAATTTATTCATGCGTGTCCTATTTATTTCACTTAAGAGTATCACCTCGATGTGCATCCACTTAGCTATAAAGGTCTCTAATTTCTCATTTTTTATGGCTGAGTAGTACTCCATTTTATTAAAAAAACACTTTTTCTTTATCCAGTCTCCAGTTGATGAACATTTGGGCTGTTTCCAAGTTTTAGCTATCACAAACTGTGCTGCTATGAACATGAGTGCCCATATATCACTGTGGTATGATTCTTTTAATTCATTGGGGAAGATCCTCAGCAGTGGAATAGCTGGGTCAAATGGGACTTCCAGTCCTAGTTCTTTGAGATATCTCCATACTGATTTCAACAGTGCTTGCACGAGTCTACACTCCCACCAGCAGTGGAGCAGGGTTCCTCTTTCCCCACAGCCAGGGCAGCATTTGTTATTGGTTGATTTCATGATAGCAGCCATTCTTTCTGGAGTGAAGTGGAATCTCAGCATTGTTTTCATTTGCATCTCTCAAATGACCAGTGATGTTGAACATTTTTTCATGTACTTATTTCTATTTCTACTTCTTTGTCTGAAAAATGTCTGTTCATTTCTGATGCCCATTTTTGGACTGGGTCCTTAAATTTGGGAGGTCTGATCTTTTTAAGTTCTTCATAGAGTCGAGATAGTAGACCTTTGTTTGAGGAAGAGCAGGTGAAGATTTTTTCCCACATTGTGGGTTGTCTCTTCACACTGCTGGTGGTTTCTCTTGCTGTGCAGAAGCCTTTTAATAAGAAGGGATCCCACTTGTTGATTGTTTGTCCTAGTTCACAGGCAACTGAGGTTTTATTCATAAAATCTTTTCCTACACCGATGTCTTCAAGGGTTCTACCTAACCTCTGTTCCAACTGGTTCAGAGTTTCTATTTTAATATTTAGATCCTTAATCCATTTTGATTTTAGTTTAGTGCATGGTGAGAGATATAGGTCTAGTTTTCATCTTTGGCAAGTTGAAGCCCAATTTTTACAACACCCTTTATTATCTTTCCTCCAGTGAGGGTGTTTGGCTCCTTTATCAAAGATGAGATGGCTGAGTGTGTCTGGCATTGTTTCTGCATCTTCTAATCTGTTCCACTAGTCCTCAGGTCTGTTTCTTTGCCAGTACTATGCTGTTTTTATCACAGTAGCTTTGTAGTATAGTTGCAGGTTGGAGATTGTGATACCCCCTGCCATGTCTCTGTTACCTAGAATTGCTTTTGCTATTCTGGGTCTCTTCTTGTTCCAAATGAATTTTTGGATTGTTTTCTCAAGGTCCATGAAGTATGCTGCTTGGATCTCAATTGGAATTGGATTAAATCTATATAGCAGTTTTGGAAATATGGCCATTTTCACTATATTAATCCTTCCTACCCAGGAGAAGGGGATGTGTGTCCATTTTCTGATATCATCTTTAATCTCGCTTTTCAGAGTGCCATAGTTTTCAGAGAAGAGGTCTTTGTTTTCTTTCATTAGGTTGATTCCTAGGTATTTCAGTTTTTTGGATGCTATTGTGAAAGGAATTATTTGCCCTATTTCTCTCTCAGTGAGTCTGTCATTGGTGTAGAGGAAAGCTATTGATTTTTGTGTGTTGACTTTGTGAACAGCTACTTGACTGAATTTGGTTATTAAGTCTAGAAGACTTTTGGTGGAGTTCTTCAGGTCTTCTATATAGAGTATCATGTCATCTGCAAATAATGACAGTTGGACTTCTTCATTACCTATCTTTTATTCCTTTTATTTCTTTCTATTGTCTAATTGCTGTGGCTAATGTTTCCAAAACTATATTGAACAAGAGTGGTGATAGTGGACATCCTTGAATTGTTCCTGATTTTAGTGTGAAGGATTTCAGTTTTTGACCATTTAGTATGATACTGGCTGTTGGTTTTTCATAGATGGCTTCTATCGGTTTGAGATAGAGACCATCTATTCCAATGTTTTGTAGAGTTTTTATCATAAATGCATGTTGGATTTTGTCAAATGCTTTTTCTGCATCTATGGAGATAATCATATGGTTTTTGTCCTTGGCTCTATTGATATAATGTATTACATTGATTGATTTGTGTATGTTGAGCCATCCCTGCATCCATGGGATGAATTCCCCACTTGGTCAGGGTGTATGATCTTCTTGATGATCTTCTACATTCTATTTGCCAGTATCTTATTAAGGATTTTTGCATCTATGTTCATTAGTGAGACTGGCCTATAGTTCTCCTTTTCAGTTGGGTCTTTCTCTGCTTTGGGGATCAAGGTGATGCTTGCTTCCAGGAATGAATTTGGGAGTATTGCTTCCCTTTCAATTTCATTGAAGAGTTTAAACAGTAGTGGCACCAGTTCCTCTCTAAATGTCTTGTAGAATTCAGCAGTGAAGCCATCAGGACCCGGGCTTTTCTTAGTTGATAAGTTTTTAATTACATTTTCAAATTCATTGGTTGATATTGGGTTGTTCAGAATTTTTAGGTCTTCTTCGTTCAACTTTGGTAATTCATATGTATCTAGGAATCTGTCCATTTCTTCTGTGTTGTCCATCTTATCGGAGTATAGGTTCTGGAAGTAGGTATTGATAATCCTCTGGATTTCTGCTGGGTCTGTTGTAATTTCACCCTTTTCATTCCTAATTGCATGGATTTGGACCTTTTCTTTCCTTTTTCTGACAAGGTTGGCTAAAGGTTTGTCAATTTTGTTGATTCTTTCAAAGAACCAACTCTTGGCTTCATTGATTTTTTTTGTATCGTTCTCTTAGTCTCCATTACATTGATTTCTCCTCCGAGCATTATAATTTCCTCCTTTCTATGAGTTTTGGGGTTGTCCTGTTCTTCTTTTTCTAGAAGCTTGAGGTTCAGCATCAGGTTGTTTAATTGGGTTCATTCTGTTTTCCTAATATACGTATTCACTGCTATGAATTTCCTTCATAAGACTGCTTTCATTGTGTCCCATAGATTCCGATATCTTCTATTGTCATTGTCATTTAATTGAAGGAACTGTCTGATTTCTTCTTTAATTTCCTCTGTGACCCATTGGTTATTCAGAAGTGTGTTGTTCAATTTCCACATGTTTATGAAATTTTTTGAATTTCTTTTGCTATGGATCTCCAATTTCATCACACTATGGTCTGATAATATGCAGGGGATAACTTCAATTCCTTTGCACTTACTTAAACATGTTCTATGTGTGAGCATGTGGTCTATTTTGGAGAATGACCCATGTGCAGCTGAGAAGAATGTGTATTCTGATTTTGTGGGGTGGAAGACTCTGTAAACATCTGTTAAGTTCATTTGTTCAAGAGTTCAATTGAGTTCTAGTATTTCATTACTTATTTTTAGTCTAGTTGATCTATCTATTTGTGACAGTGGGGTGTTGAGGTCCCCCGCTACAATTGTATTAGTGCATATTTAGTATTTGTTTTATATAGTTGGGTGCACTAGTGTTTGGTGCATAGATATTTATGATTGTCATCTCTTCCTCTTGGATTCTTCCCTTTACAAGGATGTAGTGTCCTTCTTCATCTCTCTTAATCAGCGTTGCCTTGAAATCTACTTGATCTGCCAAGAGGATAGCTACTCCTGCTTTTTCTCAGGTTCCCGTCACATGGAGTATTGTTTTCCACCCTTTAACTTTCAGTCTACGAGTTTCCTTTTGAATTAAGTGTGTTTCTTGTATGCAGCATATGGTTGGATTTTGCTTCTTGACCCATTCTGCCAGTCTATTTCTTCTGCTTGGTGAAATGAGACCATTAACATTGATGGTTATAACTGAAACATATTGACTTGTCATTGCCATGACTTTTTCTTTTTGTTGGGTTCTCCCCCTTTACATTTAATTTCTTGTCATGCCAGATGGGTTCATTCTGCTTTGCTTCCTGGGGTTGTGCTCCTCAATGTCTGTTCCTAGGATATTGTCTAAAATTCTTTGGAGTGTTGGTTTGGTATTCACAAAGTTCCTAAGGTGCTCTTTGTCATGAAAGTATCTTATTTCTCCATCGATTTTGAAAGATAGTTTTTCAGGGTACATCAATCTGTGTTGGAGGCTGTTTTCTTTTAGGGCTTGGAATATGTCCCTCCAAATTCTTCTTGTCTTGATGGTTTGTGTTGAGAAGTCTGCTGTGATTCTGATGGGCTTTCCTTTGAATGTGATTTGTTTCTTTTCTCTGACTGTTTGGAGGACTTTGTTCTTCTGTTGTGTTTCTGGAATCTTAACAATGATATGCCTATGTGTAGTTTTTTTTTATCAAGGCTATTTGGAGTCCTATATGTCTCACTTATCTGTATGTCAAGCTCTTTTCCTCTGCTTGGGAAGTTTTCTGCCATTATTTCTGTGAAGAGATTTTTTTATGTCATCTCCACTCTCTCCTGTTCCTTCATTGAGCCCAATCAGTCTTATGTTATTCTTCTTTGCATCATCTAGCAGCTGCTGGATTGATTTCTCATGTTCCCTTATAATTTTGAAGCAATTTTTCTTTTCCTGGTCACTAATTGCAATCTTATCTTCTATATCTGAAATTCTGTCCTCACATTGGCTCATTCTGTTGTGTAGACTTTCAGTGGAGTTTATCATGTCCTGGAAATCTATTTGCATCTGTTTTATGGATTCCATTTGTTTCCTATGTTGGGATTTCATCATGTTCCTGAGCTCCTCTCTAGATTTATTAATCATGTCTTGCACTAGGGGCATAATTTCTCCTGTTATCTGAGAAATTATTTCTGATTTCATTTTTTCCAGATCCCCTTTTGTTGCCAGTTCAGTGGGTCCAGGTGGTTGAGTATCAGAGTGTTCCATCTCATTTCCCTTTGGGGTTGCTGTAGGTGATCTGGAAGTCTGGTTTTGAGACTTATTTACTTGTTTTCTCATTTTGACTGGGGCGGGGGGCTGTTAGCACCTGCAAGGATTACCTCATCTGAGGTGGGAGAGGTGAGACAGGGGCCAGGAGCTGCGGTAGGGATGGTGACCCAAAAGCCCTTTCCTGTGGGCTGGGAGCAGCGGGAGGGATGGTGGCCGGGAAGCCCCTTCCTCTGGACCAGGAGCAGTGGGATGGTGGCTCAGAAGCCCCTACCTCTGGGCCAGGAGCAGCGGGACTCAGTACCTTGATCTGGTGGACTGGTGTCCTCTGCGTCTTTGTAGTGTGGAACCAGGTGGCTGCCTGTCTGCAGAGGGGTGATTCGGCGTCTTCCGTGTGACTCAGGTCCTCGGTAGGGCATGCACAGACCTGCCTGTCTGCAGCGGGCTGATTTGGCATGTTCCTTGCCACTCGGGACCTCAGTAGGTCGTGGGCAGACCTGCCTGTCTGCAGCAGGGTGATTCGGCATCTTCCATGCAACCTGTTTACCTATCTTTAGAAAGAGAATAATGAGGATATCTTCTTAATAAAGTTGTGTGATTATTGATTTCATGTGTACAAAGCATATGTCCAGGTTAACTCAATAATTCTACCTACTGTGCTCTTTAGATATTCAATCCATCAGCTTCATTTCTTGGTGAATGAGTCAAACACATAACAATTTTTATCTTTGCTCTCTGTTCTAAAGACTAAATACAAATTTGCAAATGGACTTTGAATAATGTACCTGCATATCTGCTGGAATTAAAATATTCATGTCAAAAGCCAAAGCTCACATGTATTAATTGTTTTTTTTCTTTCCCATGGTCCTTATAGTGAATCAGTAGGTCCTATTAATCTCCATTACTTTCTTTAGCACTAATTCCACCCTACTACAGACTGATCAACCTACACCTGAAAAAACTAAATACCATATGAATTACTTCAAAGTAGAAAGTATTTTAAACTGAATGAAAAAGAAAACACAATATCAAAAATTTTAAGGAATAATAAGGAAAAATATATAACACAAAAAATATATTCAAGTGAAGAAAACTATCAAATCAATAACAATATCTTCTACTTCAGCAAACTAGAAAAAAGAGAGAAAATTAAACTAAAATAAACAGACAAAAATAATAAAGACCAGAGCATAAATCAATTAAATAAAAAGTATAACAATAGAGAAAATTAATGTAGTCAAAATCTCTGTACATGATACCAAGAAATTGATAACTCTTGAGAAAGACTAATAAGGAAAAGAGAGAAGGCACAAATTATCAATATCAAGAATGAAATATATGCATTGAAACCCCTCAGACAAAAGTGTGAAAGTGGGGGAGGGAGGGACATGGGAGCGTTAGGGATGGAAAATGATCAAAGTATGTCCCCACTGTACTGGTCTGCCAACATGAAACCTGTTAATCTGTATAACCAACATGGACTAATAAAAAATGTGAAACAAAAAAGACATAAGACTATCAGCCATGTTTTTACATATTAAAAGACATAAATGAGAGAAGACATTAAAGCACTAATTAATGATAGTTAATTATCACAAGCAAAATGTCATATATAAAAGATGAGAGGTGGCTTTACTACAGATTTCACAGATTTTAAAGGGGAATAAGGGATATTAGGAACAATGCTGTATCAATAAATTTGACAACTTAGAGGAAATGGATAATATGTGAAAAACAAACCACAAAACACACATAAGAGTAGGTAAGCTAAATAGTTATATATACATTGAATAACTGAATTTTCTCTGTAAAAATCTTCCTTCAAGAAAATCCCAGGCCCAGATGGCTTGACTGGAGAATTCTACCAAATATTTAAGAAATACTGTATACCACTTCTATACAAACTATCTCTAGGAATTAAAAAATGTTTTCTAACATATTCCATAATCTAATATCAAAACTAGAAAAATACATTAGAAAACTATGTAGCAGTAATCTATATTTACACATGCTTTTAAAAATTACATAGCTGTAAGATATATATATATACTGTAATACTATAAACAGGTAAAAACAACTTTAGCAATTTGTATCTAACAATATACTGTATAAAGAAGATTACGTGCCATACCAAGTAGGATTTATTCCAGGAATGCAAGAATTGTTTAATTCACAAAACTCAATCTAATCCACCATAGTATCAGATCATATTAGTTCATTGTGATTTCTATAAAAAAACACCAAAAACTAGAAACTTTTTCCAGAGCTCTGAAGGTTAAGAATTCCAAACTCAGGGTGCTGGCAGATTCAATGCCTGGTGAAAGCCTTCTTTCTGGTACACAGAAGAACTCTTCTTACTGTGTCCTCATATGATAGTAAGAAGTGGTTAGGGCTCCGAGAGCTCTTTTCTGAGGACACTAATCCCATTTATAATCACCTGTCAAAGGCCTTACCTCCGAATACCTAACTCACCTTGTAAGCTAAGATTTCAACATATGAATTTTGCAGGAAAAGAAATGTTTAGACCTTGGAATAGTAGGCTAAAAATGAAAAACCAGATGATCATCTTAGATATGCAAAAAGAATTTTATAAAATCCAACAACTCTTCATAATAAAATTTCAGCAAACTAGGAATACAAGGATCTTTCTCAATCTACACTTACAAAAATAACCCGGTGAAAAGCTATATGACTTCCTCCTAAGATCAAAAACAAAATAAGGATATCTTTTACCACTTTAGTTAAACATTGTATTTGAGATTCTAGCCAGTACAGCAAGGTAATAAAAGAAAAAAGTCATCTAGATTGAAGAGAGAAGTAAAATTGTATTGTTTCACAGGTGACACAACCATCTTATTGTAGACTATTCAATGAAATTGACAGAAAAACTGCTAGAACTAAAAATGAGTTTAGCAAAGTTACAGTTTTCAAGATTAATATTAAAATTCAATTGTATTTCTATCCATTGCAATGATTAGGTATTTAAACTTTTAAAATACTATTTACAATAACATAAACATAAAATATTGAGAGAGCTATTTGACAAAAGGTGTGGATGACCTATAACTTGAAAAATTTAAAACATTGTGGAGGGAAATTTCAGATCACATAAATAATTAAAGAAATATAACTTTTCCATTGATAGGAAGATTCAACATCACTGAAATGTCAGTTTTCTCTAGATCAATCCATAAATTTCTCTAGGGGGAAGTGATGATTATGTTTATTATTTTTAATAGTTGATCATTTCACATGTATGTACATAGGTCAAAACTTACAAAATTGTATATTTCAAATATCTGAGATTTCTCTTGCATGCCCATTGCACCTTAATAAATAATAAAATAATGAAATTATTTTAAGACAAGTAAAACCTCCTCAATAGTTCCTCATAGATTTTGTCTGATAAGATAAGTTTAAAGTGTTTGGTAAAAAAAATGTGATTGTTAAGGTTTTCTTACCAGCTAAATCACTTTAGGGAAATCACCTTGTTGGATGCTGGTTCTCCCATCCATCCAAGTGGAGTAATAAAAGCTGGCTGAAATGGTTTAAATAATTATAACATTTGTTATAAAATAATTAAAAATTATTAAATCATTGTTAAAAATAATTATAACACTTTATTTAAAGTGCCTAGGATAGCGCCTGATACCAGGTATTTAAAAAGCTTTAAACTCAATGTGAGCAATGATCAGCTATTGCCTTAGAGATTAGTCACTATTTAGAGGAAGTGAGCAAAGCATTAAAGAACTATTTCCCTTAGTTCACATTTTGCCTAGGGCTTATCCTAGTTTATGTCACTAAATAATTTATGGAACCTTATGTCACACAATTTTAAAACTTACAGATGTTCTCGATAGACACCACAATTTATTACCACTACCTGAATTTTGCTACATTTTTGTTCACAAAAATTTTGTTTATACAGCCACAGTCTTAATATATTAAGAGGTATCTCTGTTGCCATTGGCTTTTCAAAAATTGATGAATTTCAACCTAAAGCAAATATTGATAAACCATATATGCCATTTGAAATGTACAGTTTTCTTTTCAATAGAGCAAATACAGCAAATGCTTACATTTATCTATGAAGCTTATTGGTGAGTGTTATTAGCTTTATGACCATGAGCAAGCCAATAACATTCCTAAATCTATGTTTCGTAGTTTTTGTAAAGTAAGGTTTAGATCACATGACTCCCAAGTCATTGCCTGTTTCAAAATCATATTACTGGAATAGTATGGCTATTTGAATTCTTTTAAAGTGCCACGAATTAAATAATCTTGGCTATTTGAAAACACATTGTTGAATATTTTAAATATTTCCATAACTATTATTAAAATGATATGTTTTATGATGTCATTTTGAGCACATAGATTTTTCTTGGAAAATTTGGGTCATCAAAGATCTCTAAATTGGAGAAAGAGCTGGCTAAATCCACTGATACCAATTTTATAACATCTAAAAGAATTTTTTAAATGTCAATTAAAGATGAAGGGTGGTATGGGTTGGATGATTACACTATTATCTTAAATTTTTTAAACAAATGTTCACAAAAAGTTTGTTTTTCTGGTTTGGTGTACATGGAATATTTACTTCAGAATATTTGGTTTTATTCCATTTCAGAAGATGATAGAATAAAAAAAGGACTCTCATATTGTTGGATCTCTCCATAGTCCATATTTTGTTTGCAGTTACAAAACAGGGAAACAAAACAGAAAATAGGTAAGTGGGATTAATTTGTGTGTGCACATGTGGGTGCCATTGCTAAAATGTAAAGACCAATAAATGGTACATAATTGCATTATTCATTCACCTCTGTGGTAAAGTTTTACCATTAAACAATAAAAGCTATTGTTTTTTGCCTATTGCTTAATTCATGTGTATATGTTTATAAATCCATACAAATATGCTTTGCTAATTATAGTACTGTAGAATTCACAACAGAAAAATTTAAATTAATAGTATCTTTGACTTGTAAGAATCAGATTAGGTATAATAAATATTTGTGTGTGTGTGTGTGTATGTGTGTAAAATAGAGGAAGAGAAAGAGAGAGCATACAAATACATATATGTTCCTAAGAATATTTTTAGTGAAACTTGTCAAAATCACAGTAGAAGTTGAAGAGGGCACTCGCAAAATCTGCAAACCTCTAGATGATACCCACAATAATTTTTTTAGAAATGGAAAAATAATTATAAAATATATTGTGTTAATAAATCAGGAAAGGCGCTTGAAATAATCTCATAAAATGTTATAGCTTAAATAATGCCCTTCATCAGTATTCTTTGTTTAACATTTTATGTTTATTGATAAATGAAGATGCATTTAAATAATTCAAAGAAAACATTAGCTGCAAGCAAAGAATTAATAATTGATAGGACTGGAAGGACTCTTTTCGCTTGGGAAATAGATAATATTAGCTTAATGTGGGGCTGTAGGAACAGAGGAAATGTAATGGATCTGCTTGCTTTAAACTGATGATGGTTATTGTGGGCTAAAAGTTGCTACAAAGGCAAAAGCAAGACAGCTCGGCAAGTGCAATAGATTCCACTCATAGGCGCTGACAGTGCAAATTGTGGTCTGATGTTCCAGATTTATATGTGGGAGGAGATCTAATGATTATGACATATACTGAGGAGATAAGAAAAAATAAATGCTATTTAATCATGTTGGAAAATGGAAAGAAAACCCTCTGAACATATCAAGATGAGAAAAATTTAAAAAATTTACTTTTCTTCTTCATTGTGCTCTTGGCCAGAGGCCAGTGAGAACATGATTACATTCTTCTGAACAAGAAATACCCAAAATGAGATTTTTAGTTGGATTCACACAGTGATTTAGTCAGCACTGTGGCTGTACATGTGGCAATGCCAACATCTTCAGGGAGTAATGGAGGATGAACACCCTCAGATACAAGAGACACATATGTTGGCTATTTTCATCTCACCTGTGTTTGTCCTTCTCCAAATATTAGTGAAAATAGAGTCATACACATCTGGGAGTTTCAGAGGCCATTAATTTCATCCTGCCTTCTCCCTTTTCTTCTGTTTTACACCCCAGGCAAGAGAGGTATTCTCGAGATTACTCCGGAAATTCAAATTATTTCCTGATAAATTATTCTTTGCCATTGGAAAAGAGTGTTCAATTTCTAATCTGGCATAATGCAAAATTATGTCTTTAATAGCCAGGTTTCATCCATGCTAGTCAAAAAGAATCTCTAAATACCAAAAGCCATTTCACAAACAGGCTCTCAAAGTTGCTGCTTTTGTCTTATAAGAATTAATTTCCAAACCGGCAGATGTGAAATTAGTTTCAGAAAAATTACTTCTTTGTTAAAATTTCAGTTAAATAAATGTATAAGTACATCCAATTGAAGTTCTAGGATGGAATACCAGACAGATTTAAAGATCTGAAGCTGCAGATATGAAGGAATGTCTTCAATGCCTTAGAGGACCGTGGCACATGGACACAACCCCCTTAAGATGCTGATTCTCACAGGTGTAGAGTGGAACTTACTCTACATGATACTCTAAGTATTTTTATAGCTTATTTTTCATGCTTCTTAGTTTTTCTTATCTGGGATGAGTTTCATTTTATATATATAATATATAATAATATATGTATTATAATATATGATATGCTATATATATTTAACTTTGCAAATATAATTCTATGAGTTTTACTCTCTACCTACTAGTTTTGAAATCTACCACTTATCTCTTTACCATGTAGTCATTATCTCAAGTATTAAAACACAACCAGGTATGAGTTTGTTCATATTTCTCTGTGTAGAGTATATGTGGTTTGTGCTCAAAGAAGCTACCTTTCAGGCATTGGGGATGCTAATGGTTCGTAACCTAAGACTGACTCCTTTAAACTCTCAGCATTTCTAAAGTCTGGAGTCTATCATGAAGGGCAGGGTTAAATGTCCAATTTACACTGTTCATAACATATTTGGTTTTTTAACCAGGGTAGGTGCCTAGCGCCTCCACTGACAGGAGAGAGGAGTGTATCTGTCCCGACATGGAACAGAGGCAGGTGACTACTTGAGGCCTGGGACCCTGTTGCTGGGGACCAAGCCTAACAGCCATCTAGGTGGGGCTAGCTAGAGGGAGAAGAACAGACGAACACAGTAACATGACCAAGAGCAAACATGGAACTCACCTGGGGAGAGTGGATCAAGTGGATGGGACAGACAGTCTCTGCAGAAAGGGTCAAGTCATGCACAGCCTCGCACCCAGGCAAGAAGTGCTGCCCGACTTCTGGATACTATCTCTTAATTTTTTTCTAATTTCTTCATGTAGAAATTTCTGTCCCTTGCCATAAGAAGTGCAATTTGGCTTCCAACTCTAGAAGTGTGCCACTATCGGCTATTCAATGAAATGAAGATACCAAAGTGGTCTGCAGATATAACTTGTAGATGCTTTGACAATCGCTGCACCTACTTACTAAAGCAGGAATGGCATTTTATAAGAACCACAATCATCATGCACTCTAAGAACTCATCAATATATAAGAAGTTAGAAACTAAAATAGCTTAGCTTTAATATTAAGAGAGCTCAGTTTAATATGGTCAAATATGTAGGAAGTACTCAAAGTTTTAAATGAAGGATAATAAACACTGTCCCTCTCACCTCCTTATGTGAGAAAAGACATAAATATGTGAAACAATTGGAAAACAATTCAGTGCAAGGAAAAATCACATCATTGAGGTCCAAAACATCTTCAAGTCATTGGAACTTCTCTGTTACAAAAAAATTTTCTGTAGAGAAAAAAAATCCAATAACTTCTATCTTGGCCACAGTAAATATCTGACTGTGGCAAAGTTGTGAAAACATTCTAACCTTAGCCCATTTTTCTTAGAAGCTTCCAAACTGATTGAAAACGGCCTGTTCACCATCTAATGAAATTCCCATTTTTGAGATTCCCCAGCTTGAATTTCTGGCTTTGCCTGAGTTAACTATTTCTGGCAAAGTGTGGTGCATGTGTGTGTGTGTGTGTGTGTGTGTGTGTGTGTGCAAGGATAGTCTACTAAAGGAAAGCAGAATTCAAAGTGATTTCAGAAATAAATGACAAAAGGAACCCAGTGAACCAGTTCTTTCAGTTGAATCTCCTGTAGACAGAAAGACTTCCCCATACTGTACAAAGGCTGGACTAAGGTAGCTGTGGTCTCCTGGGTTTCAAACCTCATGTCTCTCAGTCTCACTCCCAGTTGCTCATCAGGCACTTCTCCAGTATGTTTTAACTTACGAATGTACACAATGTCGAACTTTAGAAATTGCAGTGGTAGAGTGATGAAAAGCAATTTACTTTTTTCTCCAGCCACTATAGTTCCTCTCAGCATGATATTTTGCTGGGTGAGTCAACAATGATAGCAGACACATATGCCTGGGAGTTTGCTTTTTAAACTGTATGTACCGCTTTTAATAGCACGATTACAGCTGTTCAGTAAGTGATGCCTCTAGACTAAAATGAGAAGCAGCCCAGCCAAGAGGACTGGGAGCACCATGTTGTTCTTATTATTGCCAGCAAGTGGGGAAGGAACATATGGTCACTTTATGTGGGGGGCCTTGCCCCCCCGCTAGAACTCTTGAGTGCCTTTTACGGACATATCCGGGCCTGCTGCAAATCTACCCGGCAACAAGGAAGTAGCCCCAGTACCCTCCTCTTGCTCCTCCCCTCTAGCCCTACGGTATATATGTTGTAACAGCTTCTGCAATAAACGAGACTTGATCAGAAACCTGTCTTGTCTCCATCTCTCGTGTCCCCTGTCCCCTCTCATCCTCGCTCCCCCTCTAGGGTCTCCGTTGACTTACCCGCGGGCCGGGACAAGTGGCGCCCAACGTGGGGCCAGAGAACGGGGGATCCAGTGAAGGACGCTGCTCAGGGGCCCTAAGATTAAGATTGAGGAACAAAGAGCACACTCGACACGGGAGAGGCTTGCAATTGACGTGGACCTGCCGTCTTTTTGCACCTCGGTAAGTTGAGCAGCGATTATGGGACAGGGCATTAGTCAGCACGAATTGTTTGTGCAAGGTCTCAAGAAGACATTACAGGCACGAGGGGTAAAGGTTACAGTCAAACAGTTGTTAAGATTTTTTGATTATATTAAAGATCTCTGTCCCTGGTTCCCTGCTGAGGGAACCATTGACGAACAGAGATGGAAAAAGGTGGGGGAAGCTCTCCAGGATTATTATGCCACTTGCGGACCCGGGAAGGTCCCTATTGCGGCGTTCTCATATTGGAATTTGATTAATGATATTATTTCTCATAAAGCGAGGGATCCACTGGTGGCGCAGGCTATACAGGCTGGGGAGGTAGCTCTCCGAGATGGTAAGGGGCTGACACCCGCCAGTGATTCTGACGCAGTCTCCCGGGCCAATATGGCGCCGGGGCCCAGGCCCTTGAGACCACGACTTCTTTGTCAGACAAAGAAGAGGACTTGATGTCCTTTGACAGTGACGACGATCCCGCCCCCGACGGACATGACGTCCCTTCGGACCAACCCCAAACGGCCACGAACCCTGCCAAGCCCTGTAGGGCAGGGCCTCGCCGAACCCCTGCTTCCTTGCTTTCCGCCACCGCCTCTAGGACAGCCCCACCCTCGCGGAAGGTTCCGCCCCTATATCCCTCCCTTCAAGCCTATCGTGGCCCGCCTCCGCCCCCAGATCCGCCCCAAGAGGGCTCCGGGTCGGAGGAGCCCGCGGGGGGAGCATTGTGGGGCGACTCCGGATATCCCCCTCCTTATATCTCTTCAGGCCCCGACACTCCCACTCTGGCATGTCCTGTTGTTGATCCCCAAAAGGAACTCCGGGACAAAATAGAATTTCTAAAAGAACAGATAAGGTTAGAAAAGGAACACCAAGAACTTATTACCCAGCTTGAAGGCTTAAGAACAGGCAAAGCCCATAAAAATGTCCGTAGAGAAGACAAACTTAAGCCACGACCCCCGTTAGAGGGGCGGCCCCTAGGGTGCCATCCGGGTCGGGAGTATCCCTGAAACTTAAAAATGCGGAAGCCTTTCCCGTAACTAAAACTACTGACGCACAGAGACAGGCGTGAAGACACCACAGTGGTTTTGATTTTAAGGTCATTAAAAAATTTAAAACGGCTGCAGCTCAATATGGGGCCACTGCACCTTACACCATGGCTATTTTAGAATCGGTGGCAGAAAATTGGCTCACCCCAATTGATTGGCAGACTCTGGCCCGCGCCACCCTTACAGGAGGTGATTATTTATTATGGAAATCTAAATATGTTAAAAATTGCCGAGAAACTGCTAGGCGCAATGCTCAGGCGGGGAATGGATGGGTGCTTGACATGCTCCTTGGGGAGGGGGCCTACGCCGCCAACGACCAACAAATACAATTTGATGCGGGGTTATATGCCCAGATTCAGACCGCCGCCACTAGGGCCTGGAAAAAGCTCCCCTCCAAAGGAGACGTGAGTGCCTCCCTCACTAACATTCGGCAGGGCCCAGACGAGCCATTTGCGGACTTTGTCCACCGCCTTCTCACGGCGGCAGGCCGGATTTTTGGGAGCGCGGAGACAGGGACAGATTTTGTTAAACAGCTTGCTTTTGAGAACGCCAATGCCGCCTGTCAGGCCGCTATCCGCCCCTATAAAAAGAAAACTGACCTTTCCGGCTACATTCGCCTTTGTTCTGAGATTGGGGCCGCCTACCAACAGGGCCTTGCCATGGCGGCCGCCATGCAAGGCTTCACAGTCAAACAATTTTTGCAACGCCACGTCGGCAATAAGTGTTTCCGGTGTGGGGCCACCGGCCATTTTGCTAGAGAATGCCCGACCACTAAAATGCAGGGCCCCAATGCTCCGCCCCCCGGGCCCTGCCCCCGATGTAATCGGGGGAGGCATTGGGCGAGTGAGTGCCGATCCAAAACTGATGCCCAGGGCCGACCCCTGCCCCCTCTTAAGGATTCGAATTCGGGAAACGGGAAAGGGGGCCAGCCCCAGGCCCCCAACTCCAAACAAATTTACAGGGCGCTCAATTTTGCTCCAATAAACAGCAATCCATTTCAGACCTCATCAGAGCCACAAAAGGAAGTGCCGGATTGGACCTCAGTGCCACCACCCACACAGTATTGACCCCAGAAATGGGAGTCCAGGCCCTCGCCACAGGAGTCTTTGGACCCTTACCTAGAGAGACTTTTGGCCTCGTAATAGGCCGAAGCAGCAGTACCATAAATGGGCTGTTGGTTTACCCAGGAGTGATAGATAATGACTACTCTGGGGAAATTAAAGTTATGGTTTCTTCTCCCAAAGTTATTAATACCATTCAATCAGGCCAAAGATTTGCTCAATTGCTACTCCTTCCCCTTCTCTCTACCTCTAATAAGGCTCTAAACAACGCCCGAGGCAGCCAGGGATTCGGCTCATCTGATGTTTACTGGTCAGAGATACTTTCAGCACAAAAGCCTCTCGTGACCTTGTGGTTAGATGGGAGACAATTTTCTGGGCTGGTTGACACTGGTGCCGATGTAACTATCATAAAGGGAGAGGATTGGCCTCAGGCATGGCCATTAAAAGACACCCTCACCCATCTCGGGGGTATAGGTCAGAGTGAAAATCCTAAACAAAGTGCCAAAGATCTGACCTGGAGAGACCAAGATGGTAATCAGGGCACCATTCAACCTTATATCATTTCAGGGTTACCTATTAATCTATGGGGAAGAGACTTACTATCACAAATGGGGATAATTATTTCCAGCCCCAATGAAATTGTCACTATGCAGATGTTTAAAAATGGGTACATTCCAGGAACGGGACTGGGGAAACACCCTACAAACCTTACTCACCCCATTGAGCCTGTCCCTCGGCCCCCTCGGGCAGGGCTAGGCCATTTTCCATAGGGGCCATTGACACTCCTGCGGCCCATGCTGAAAAGATTACCTGGCTCTCAGATGATCCAGTGTGGGTCGATCAGTGGCCCCTCTCTAAGGAGAAATTGTCAGCAGCTCAACAGTTGGTGCAGGAACAGCTTCATGCTGGCCATATTATTCCTAGCCACTCCCCTTGGAATACTCCCATTTTTGTCATTAAAAAACGGTCGGAAAAATGGAGACTCTTACAAGATCTTAGAGCAGTTAATAAAACCATGGTACTCATGGGAGCTTTACAACCTGGTCTCCCTTCGCCGGTAGCCATTCCCCTTGGGTATTACAAGATTATTATTGATTTAAAGGATTGCTTTTTCACCATTCCCTTACATCCTGCTGATCAAAAACACTTCGCATTTAGCCTTCCAGCGACCAATTTCTGTACCCCAATGCAGCGCTTTCAGTGGCTGGTTCTGCCCCAAGGCATGGCCAATAGTCCCACCCTGTGCCAGTCATTTGTAGCCGCGGCACTCCAATCCACCCGAGACAATTGGCCTCAAATGTATATTATCCATTACATGGATGATATCCTTGTAGCGGGGCAATTAGGAAGTGAGGTTTTAGCTTGTTATGCTGACCTTCGACGGGCACTTGAATCTCATGGCCTCCAGATTGCCCCTGATAAGGTTCAACTAAAAGACCCTTATAACTACCTTGGATTTCAGATGAAGGGACGTCACATTTCCTCCCAAAAGCTTACCTTGCGGCTGGACGGTCTTAAGACTTTAAATGACTTCCAAAAATTGCTAGGAGACATTAATTGGCTTATGCCCTATTTAAAGCTCACTAAACATGACCTGAAGCCTCTCTATGATACCCTACAAGGTGATAACCACCCTACTTCACCTCGACAGCTCACTGCCGAGGGGCGCAAAGCCATCAGTACAGTGGAACAAGCCATTCAAAATCAAACAATTACTTTTATGGATTATAACTCTCCTTTACAGTATATCATCTGCAAAACCTCCCTCTCTCCCACTGCTGTCTTTTGGCAAACCGCTCCCCTTTTGTGGGTTCATCTCCCAGTTTCCCCTAAGCGGGTCTTTTACCCCTATTATGTTGCAGTTGCAGACCTAGTTATCTTGGGCAGAGACCATGGAAAGATGTACTTTGGAAAAGAACCTGATGTCATTATCCAACCCTACCCTAAGGACCAGGTCGATTGGCTTATACAAACCACCGATTCCTGCCCAATTGCTCTTGCTTCTTATTCAGGGTTATTGGACAACCACTATCCTCCCAGCAAACTTATTGACTTTGCCAACAGACATGACTTCATTTTCCCGAAGATCACTTCTTGCTTTCCTCTGCCAGAGGCTCTACCCGTTTTTACAGACGGTTCTTCCACTGGAATGGCTGCCTATGTGTGGGATGATAACATTGTCCAGTTCCAAACCGCCCACTCTTCGGCCCAGTTAACCGAGCTCCAGGCAGTCATAGCGGTCTTTACCGCATTTCCTGCCCGAGCTTTTAATCTCTTTACTGACAGTGCTTACATTGCCCAATCTGTTCCCTTATTAGAAACATGTGGACTGATCAAACTTGCCTCTCAGACTGGTGGTCTTTTCCTCCAATTACAAGATCTAATCAGAAAACGATCCAAATCCTTTTTCATTGGGCACCTTCGCGCCCACTCTAACCTACCCGGCCCACTTGCAGAGGGCAACCGCTTAGCAGACCTAGCCACAAGACCTCAGGCTTTTGCCTATTCAATAAATACTGATGCCCCCAGTCCGATTGACCAAGCACAGAAGGCACACCAATTCCATCATCTTAATGCTCACACGCTTCGCCTTATGTATAAGCTTACTAGAGAACAAGCTAGACAAATTGTTAAGGCCTGCCCTACGTGCACTCTGCACCTTCCTACACCTCATCTGGGAGTTAATCCTCGTGGCTTGATTCCAAATGCCCTATGGCAAATGGACATCACACATTACCCTAAATTTGGAAATCTTAAATATATACATGTCAACATTAATACATATAGTGGATTCATATTTGCCACCCTGCAATCTGGGGAAGCTACTAAACATGTCATTGCTCATCTCCTCACTGCCTTCTCAGTGCTTGGCTGCCCACAACAAATTAAAACAGATAATGGTCCTGGCTATATCAGCTCTGGCTTCTCCAAATTTTACAAACAATTTACAATAACACATATAACGGGAATCCCATATAATCCACAGGGACAAGGCATTATAGAAAGGGCTAATCTCACACTTAAAATTACTTTAGACAAAATAAAAAAGGGGGAATGGTATCCTACTAAGGGGTCTCCTAGAAATCTGATATCACATGCACTATTTATTCTTAACTTCTTAAATTTGGATGCCAAAGGTTTATCTGCAGCCAATCGTTTCTGGCAACCAGAGACGCAACGACAATTTGCCTCGGTGATGTGGAAAGACCCCCTGGACCACTCATGGCACGGGCCGGATCCTGTACTTATCTGGGGCTGAGGATCGGTGTGTATTTACTCCAAGGAAATGAAGTCAGCCAGGTGGCTCCCAGAACGCCTAGTAAAACAAGTTGATAGGTGTGCTGATGATGCCGATGACCTGACGTTGTCCAATCTTAACCAGTTAACAATGGCACCTACAATTACAATCTAATAATCATCAAGAGTATAGTATAATTCAATTTGGCTAGTTATATTTGGGTGCACCCTAATTTTACACACTGTCTTATATGTTTGTCTATTGTCTGTTGTTTGTGTTTGTACAGTTGAGCTCAATATGTTCCTTCCTCTTCAAAGGATATTCGCCTATTGTTAAATTGACTTATAGATAATATTATTAAACTAAAGACATGCTTTTCTTCCCAGGTTGTTAATTGATCAAAGTACCACTGAAATTTATTTTATGAAAGTGACGTGCATTGTTACCCACACGCAACAATCAAATTACAATTAACAGTTATAAAATAAAAAGATATATATTCTTAATTGTTTGTCAAAACGATTATAGATGGGAACTCCCTTTGATGAATATAGAAGTGGCCACCCAGAAAATGATTATTCTGGTCTTAATTCATTAAAGGGACCCCCTAGTAAATTTTATATTATATAATCTTATGGGAGACATATCACAATGAATATTATCTAAATATGTTATAAATTGATTGTATTGGTTGTCCTTGATATTTAAGCACTAAATATGTTGTTACAAAACGTTCATATTGGTTAAGTTCTGAATATGTTATTGTAGCATGTCCACATTGGTTATCTTCAAAAGCTTAATCAGGGTAGCTTAACTCTCTTATTCACAGTCTAGCCTTAAATGAACATTGCTGTTTTTATGCCAACAAATCTGGGATCGTCAGGGGAAAAATTTGCGAACTTCAGGAAGATTTAAACAGATGACGACAAAAATTCACTCAAAATCCCCTCTGGACTGGCCTCAATGGTTTCCTCCCTTATCTCCTCCCTTTGCTGGGACCCTTATTGGGTCTACTCTTGCTCATTTCTTTAGGGCCCGTACTTTATAACAAAATCATGGCCTTTCTTAGAGCCCAGATAGAGGCAATAAAAACAGCGCCCATACAGGTCTACTATAATAGATTGGCAATGGCTGACCAGGACGAATGTCGGACCATCGATTAGGTCCTTGCCGTGGCGAAGTGTTCTCGCCCCACCTGGTGAGTGGGCTGGCAAGCCAATGACGGGCAACTGAGCAAGCGTGCCATGCAATGAGAGAGCCCTCGTGTGCCGCCTAAGACAGGTGCCAGAGCCTTGATTCTCTGGTTAACCGATGACGGGTAAGGTGCACGGTGCAGACACGTGTGTTGCTCTGACCCAAGACAGGCTCAGCCCCCGCAGGCTTGGCTCTCCTGACGCCTTTCTAAAATTATAATTTTAAAGGGAGGACCTGTGGGGGGCCTTGCCCCCCCGCTAGAACTCTTGAGTGCCTTTTACGGACATATCCGGGCCTGCTGCAAATCTACCCGGCAACAAGGAAGTAGCCCCAGTACCCTCCTCTTGCTCCTCCCCTCTAGCCCTACGGTATATATGTTGTAACAGCTTCTGCAATAAACGAGACTTGATCAGAAACCTGTCTTGTCTCCATCTCTCGTGTCCCCTGTCCCCTCTCATCCTCGCTCCCCCTCTAGGGTCTCCGTTGACTTACCCGTGGGCCGGGACAACTTTAGAAAGGTGAGTTACAACAAATAAGCAGAAATTTCAGCCAAATGGTCTCTCACCTGATTTCCTTTAAAAAATTTGTGTATATTCTCTTCTGTTGATCTTTCTTTCTTTCCTTTTTCTTGCTTTTCTCTCCTCTCCTCTCCTCCCCTCCCCTCCCCTCCTCTCCCCTCTTACCTCTTTTTTGTCTTTCTTTCTTTGGGTACACACCTATACAGACACGTGCATGGGCACACATGCACACTACATCATAAAATACAAACCATAATGAAGAAATTAAGTATAGAAAAATTACAGTAGGAAAATAAGATGAAACCAAAAGTGAAATTAATTTATAGAATGAGCTCTGTAAAGTTATATACACTGGTTAGATAGAAGCTTTGAGCTTTATTCTGAACTACATAAAAATGTAGTAAGGTAGCTAGATTTTAACTTCAAAGAGTTATTCTTGCCTCTTAATTGACAAGTATTTCTAGAACTTGGTTTTATATTAGAAGCACCAAAGCAAATATCATTGACTTCTCAACATAATCCATCACCTGCAGAACTTCTGTTCACTTAGTGCTATCTGCATGGGACTTAATTAAAGTACATTACATCCATTGATACTACTTTTAGTCTGCCATGATCAGATGCCTGTCACAGCTGCAAGATATCAGAGAGAAGAGAGAACACACCTCTCCTACTGTTCAACTCCAGTCAGTCTTTCCTTACAAGAATATGGGCCCAGTGTGGCCAGCATTTGTCAAACTTTTTATTTATGGAATACTCAGATAATTTTTTTATATATACCCATTGTACTGAGCAATGGGGTCGCTGTGAGTTTGCTCCTTTGTGTGCTCTTCACCAAGATGTTCTGAAGCACCACAAGGTCAATCTACCATGTCCTGTAACTTCTGAAATCATAAACCAAAATAAATCTTTCTTTATTTAAGTGGATTTATCTCAGGTGTATTGTCACAGTGATGGAAAGTTAAGTAACACAGTAGAAAAATTTCATGTTTTAAAATGTTTTCTTTTTCAAGGTTTACCAAAGGTTTCCAGTAAAGAATCACAAATAGTAGATAAGAATTAATGTATGAGTTCTGGGAGTATAGGTCAAATTGGTTCACCAAAATAAGACAACTCTTTGAAATCTTCTGTTTTATCTTAAAAGTTTATGTAATACCCAATGTACAACAGTGTTTAATAAAAGAGCTAAAAATTATTTCAACTATCCTACAAAGTCTTCTAATAAAATCAATTCCCCAAGAAGAGGTAATGTTTTTATCCAATGGTTTCAAGGATCCTTCAACACTGCTAAATACTTCCCAGGAGGATGTGTAGCCCATTGGAGAAGCAGGGAGCTATACAAATACCTCTAAATCTCATAATAGCTTTTATGTGGAAGATGAATAAGGGATATTTTTGCTCTCATTTAGGAGATTTAGAAAATTAAGCTCAAAGAAATGAAGTACTTAACTCCCACTTCTGTTAACGATGTCCCTGGGACTAAAATCCAGGTCCTTTAATTCCATAGCTTTTTCCCATTTGAAATCTCCAAATTCAGCTTCTCTGAATCTTCAGTTCAGACTCTATGTGAATGTTATTCCAAATCTCAGAGATTAAAAATTTATCTATAGAACTCCTTTCTATGAGATAGGGTTTTGGTGCTGATTAATTGTAAAATTGTTTTATTCACTTCTGATAGAGTAGGCAAAATATTGGATGTCAAGAATTTCATGTGCTCAGAAGTCTGTTTTACCATATATTTTCTCTGTGATTATTTTGTTCACAAACACATCAGGAGAGGGTTAGTCTCTATTTCATGTTGCAGTGACAGGGCATGGTTGCTTTATCACAGGAAATAAAGGTTAGTCATGCCCTTTTAGATGGCTGGCATTAAATGGAACACTCTTTGAGAGGTGCCAGCTCTCCCAAACTGATGGGGGTTTCTTGAAAGCAACTTTTCCAAATTTGTTTGTCTAGTGAAAGTGCAGCAGTTGGGAACAACCCATAACCCTTTCCAATAGGGAAGATGGATTAGTTTTGACCAAATCTAAAAACCTTGGTTTTGGTCCAGCTGGCAAGGGCATAAAGCAAAGTCATTACTTGAAAGTAAAAGGAAAGAAAAGAAAAAGATAAATATTGTATCCAGTATCCTCCTTGGTTATTTGGGATTCTGATTTTCCCTTGAATTTAAGACAAAACCAAAACCATCATTTTAGAGTCAAGAAAAAAAATTCCCTAGTGTCTCAGTGGAAAAGTCCACTTAACAATGGTTTTGGGCATTAACGTTGTTATTTAATTTTTCTTTTGAAAGCTTGTATGTATGTCATACTAATTAGTGCCAGGGACCTGCAATCTACAGAGAATCATATACAATACAAGTGAAAGCCTTCACAAAAATGGAAAATTCAAAACACAATCCATTCTTGAGACAACTTCTGGAATCATATATATCTCTGTAATATGGATTAATATTGCATATCACATATTATGGCTCTAGAAATTTCTTTTAGTTAAATTTCCTTAAAAAATTAAGACATTGACTTTTTAACTACTCTCTACCTTTCTTTCCCATCTTCCAATAAAGATTTATCTTAGCTCCTGTTAGCAGTATATCTGTGCTATACTGGAAAACAACTAATTTTCAGGTGATTTTCCTGTTATCTCAAGAGTAGACTCACCTAGAGCAAGTGAAAGGCTTAGGAACTAAATCCAAGTTAACCTCCACTGTATTCTGAAAGACTGCTCTGCATTGGTAGACACCTCCAACATAGACAATAACCTGAATGCCAAACCCAATTTGTTCTTGCTTTGGCAATTTTTGACTAAATTACAGTATCCTACACAAACAACATGAAAGGAGGGATAAAATTCCACCCACTGTTTCTTTTTTTCTTTGGTATATTAGAGATTGAACCCAGAGCCACAGACATCCTAGACAAATGGTCTACCACTGAGCTGTATACCTAGTCCTTTCAGAAAGTTATTCTTCTCTTGTGAGTCTCTCTATATATCCGAGGCTGGCTTTATACTTGGGGCAATTCTCCTGGCTTAGCCTCCCAAACAGAGCCAGGATTATAGGTTTCACACATCATACCTTTCACCCACTCTTTGATGCCAAGCTCAGGTAAGATCAGTTGCTCTGGTGTATTGACTTTTGGCAGCATTTATCTATCTGGGAAGAGATGTAATTTGGAAACTAGCCATATCCTGGTTTCCCTATTTGTATCCCCAGGCAACATAAGTGACAAAAGTCTTCTTTTTGCAGTGATTTTATCAGTGCCTTTGGTTTTATTACCTGCCATAGGAGATGCCTCAGAAGATAGGCTTCAAAGGTGCAAACTCAATCCCTGTACCTTACACCCTGGCAGACAGCACTGCAGATAAAGTTGTGCTTTTATAGTTGTATCCCTGGCTCTGATGGGATCCGTGGTGGCACTAGGCTTGAGAATGATATTAAAATGATCTTTTCTCCAAGTTGGCTGGTGTTCAGTATGCTTGAATTGTATTGATACAGGATTTGCACTGGCATCGTTACTGCTCTCCTCCTTTTTAAAAAAAAATATTGATATTAGAGTGCAAAGTTTTCATTTATTTTTGCAGTGTTAAAGGAAAAGATTAGAAATTGCTTGATGCTTACAATCTACAGGATTCAGTGTTCCAGGGAAAACTCATTAAGCTAATTTCCTCTTGAAAATGTTTGTTTTAACTTTAAAAAAATAGGTGTCAGAGATCTATGCTGTCTGCATTAAATTCTGTTCAAAGTGAAGAAGTGGAGATACAGAGAAATTTTATTAATTCTACTAACTCAGTTTCTGGCATATAACAAGTCTAGATAAGACAAGCTTAAATTTTGTTTTGTTTGTGACTTAAAAAACAAACTATCACCTCTCAAAACCTTTTTTGTATTAGGTATTGAATCCAGGCCTTTTATACTGAGCTATGTCCCCAGGTCTTTTTGGTTTCTTTGTTTTGAGACACAGTTGCAAAGTTGCCTATGCTGAACTTGAACCTGAGATAGTCCTGGCTCAGCCCCCAGAGTGCTGGGATTATAAATGTGCACCACCAGGTCTAACACTAAAGCTCTTTGTGAAATGCTAAAATCCCTCCAGGTTTCTTCTCAAGCCAAGGATCATATCCTAACAATAGTCCTCCTGACATATATCTCTCACAGGTCTATCAAACCCTTTTTAGTATAATTGTGTATATAGACAATGGTAAAATAAGTATTTAATCAGATTTTCCCATGCTTTGAAAAGTAGATTAAATTTAGCTTGTAAAACTACAAAGAATAAACTATTGCCAGCACATGTATGTCAATAAATCAATCACCAAAATCTGATGATCTCTTACTATAATTTGCTCTTATAAATCTGCTTTTCATTCTTGTATTGTCTTTTCCTTGGACTGCTACCATAACTTTCTAAGTATTCTTCCTGACTAGGTAGTTGTATCCTTTAGTCTATGAGATTCATCTACCTAAAACAGATTTCCAGTCATATCACAACTTGGATCCCCATCTAAAACTTTAAACAGGTGGGTATTGGGCAAATCTCAGTCTGGATGTTAGACTCAAAGCTTCAATGGCCTGGCTGCAAATAGGTTTTCTGCCTTCACTCTCTCTGTTACTTGTGTAGGTCAGTGTTTTACCCAGCCTGATTTCTCTGGGCCAGGTGCATTTCCTGGCACATGATGGAGCTTGGGGAAATTTGCTGAAATTTCCTACCCTAATAGTAGCTGTTGATTTGATAAGATCCAAAGAAACCTATTTCCATTCTCATAAATTTCTCCTATCTAAAATGCCTTTAAAAAAAATTTCCATCTCCTTCTTATACCTTTCAACCTACTCATTTAAGACCCGCTTCAAATTTTTTGTTTACCAGAAATCTCTGATTTTGAAACCAGAATGTGCTGTCTTCTCTGAGTCTCTGAAGTCCCTTTTGGAGCATTCACAGCATATACCACATTTTGTATGATGTTATACCTATTTGTCGGCTTGTTACCATTATCCTGCTAGATTTTAAGGTCCTTTGGGAACTTAATCATTTTTGTTTTACCTTGAATGTCAAATATAATGTTATTCATCAGGTAATGAGTAAACTCTGTTATATTTTGGTGTAAGAGGCTTATTATATAATAGATAAGCTGGAAAATCAGTCAAAAGAAATTATTATGCACTTAGTGTCTTTCATATTTTTTAAAATAATTTTTTCTATATCATTTAATATAAAAACATTCAACATCATTGATCATTCAAGAGATGCAGATGAAAACAACACTGACATTCCACCTCATCTCAGAAAGAATGGCTGCTATCATGAATTCAACCAATAACAAATGCTGGTGGGGCTGAGCGGAAAGAGGAACACTGCTCCACTGCTGGTGGGAGTGTAGACTTTCTTTCAAATTTTTATATTCCTTCACATACAACATTTCTGGCTTCATAATACCTTAAATTAAGCTCTTCAAAAGGATATTAAATACAAATAAATTTGCCTAGATAAACCTAAATGACAGCCTTTTATATAAAAATTTATTAAATTCAACTTAAAGTATCTACAACTAATTAATTCTTTATGCTGTAGGTATGTTTTATTTTATTACTAATTGTTTCTTGCTATGAAATGATATTTCCCTTGTAATTACTTTTAGAGTAAAGATCTAATCCATTTCTTTGTCCTTTTTTCTTTCTTTTATTTTTCCCTTTCCTTGGGTTGCATTCGTGATGTCACTGATTAGTGGTAAGTCTCTCATATGCCCTCTCGGTTTGCTCATCATTCTGGTGCTGTACGTAGCCTTTTGTCCTTAATTGCATGGCATGTAAATATGCAGCTTTTATTTATCAAAATCTCTGGCTACATCACCTCACACATGACCAGCTCATAGATTACCAAATTTCCTCTTAGAAAAGTTAATTTCTAGCCATCCTATTCAGAAAACTGGCCATTCTAGAGCACAAACTCTCCCTCTTCTAATGTGTTTACCTGCCTTCCACTTAGTGCCAAGTACATAAAGTGCTGAGTGATTGTGTAACCCACAGCCCTTTTGGTTAAGAACTCAAGTGTAGGAAGGTGGTACTGGAGTCAAATACTGACTCTGACACACCCTGGCTACATATTACCTTGGACATATTGCTTAACTTCTCAGTGCTTCAAAAGTGGAAATAAAAGCAGCCAAAAGTGCACATAAAATCCTTAGCCCTGTACCTGGCAAGAAGTAAATTTAATAAATGTTCATTATTATTACTCTATTTATAAAGCTGGATTTGCAGCAAGGGTAAAAGGATATTCTAGATCAGGAACTATAAAATATACAGATTGAAGTGACCATAATCTGAATAAAGATCAAAAGGGTCTAATCAACCTAAAATAGAACCAATAGGAAGTAACAAGGAGGAGCCAATTGAAATCAATTGGCAAAGCCCCAGAGATGAAGAAAGATACAGACAAGTCAGATAAGACATTTAGAGAATGGTGGCTCCATGAAGAGCAGATGACAACTTGGGAAGAAAATTATTTCTGGGATTCAGTCAGTTCAGTTTTAAATACCAGTCTGAGTTGTGATAAGAAGGTGGACAGTGAATACTGCTTGGGTCTGAAATAGAGAAATCTCTATTTGGAGACAGATTTTACATCACTCCAAAATGAAAGAGTGCTGTGAGACATGAGTACCAGTGGCCTGCTCTGTTTACTTCACAAATGTAGGTCAGGTCATTAATTTTTGAAACTTCTGAAACTATAATATAAGAAGTCAGTTTTCTAAAACCCCTCTCTTAAAAGTGCTTAGTACCACTTTTGCTAATTCATTAATGTTCACATCCCCAAATAACACAGTAGTGGAGAACAGCAGCAATGCTTCCTATATTATCAAGAATCATAAAGAGATTGGCCCAGAAGAAAATGTCTGCCTTAGAACTTTGTGGTAAGCATATTCTCAATTGAGCTACCATGGATAGATAGAGGGTTCAGTTTGAGCAATCGTTCAGGGATGATTTTTGCATGCTGGGGGAGTATAGCAATGTCTAGATATTTTCTTTGGTTGTCGAGATCGAGGGAAAGGCTGCTGGGCTCTGTGTGTAGGAGATACAGAGTCTTAGAATGCACAGCATAGCTTCCCATAGAAAAGAATGAGCTGGTTCCGAATGTGAGGAAGTCAGTCCAGTGTCAAGCCACCTCAAGGTAGATGGGCTTCCACGAAATTTACTGTTTGATTATTTATGCTTCTTAATATACTCAAAGTATATTTCAAATAAAAGTTTGTTATTTTATTTTTGATTTGTTGATTGCTACTTCAAAATAAGATGTGTGTAAGAAGCACTTATTCTCTAGCTTTTCCCGTGGCATGGATGCAAAGAGTAGTGTTAACTCTCCTTCTGGTTTTGGAAATAAGCAATATTAAATAAAATATAAAGTCAGGATTCATTTTCCATTGCTAAGTGCAAAACCAATATTTTCAATCCTATTTAGTGTATGAGTTCATAGTTTAATTAAAAAAGAAAAATAATCTTAAGAATCTTACAAAGAATGTTATACCCTGGATTCCACTGATAGAGAGAAAGAAATAAAAAAAAAAAAAAAGAGAGAGAAAGAGAGAAAGAAAGAAAGAAAGAAAGAAAGAAAGAAAGAAAGAAAGAAAGAAAGAAAGAAAGAAAGAAAGAGGAAAGGACAGACTCAGAATGTCAGTTTGCCCTTAAGTGATGTATTAGCTACAAGAAATCTCATTACAATTTGATGCCTGAATCCCTTGAAGGAAAGATTTCATATTGTGAAGGTAGCATGTGTGTCATGTGATGTAAGTACTTACTTTTATTGAATAGGTAAGTATATAATAGCTAAAAGCCCCATAAATCAGCTAAATGTTCTCTCAATTTATAGAGAATATTTGATCTGAGAACATTACTGTCTGGTGAACAACAGGGAGGAAAAAGAGACACGAAATGCAATAGAGATGGATATGATGACTAATACCTTTGGATTCAGAGTATCAGATTTCAAGTCACAAATGGACAACATATTCTGTTTCTGTACTGTCCATAGACTGCCCAGGCAATTTAAAAAATTTAAGACTTGCATATTAGACGTGGTGAATGGGGAGTTACATGCATATAATCAAATCACTCCAGAGGGACATCCAAAAATAACTGGAGTGGGTAGACACAGTGTAGATATATTCAAGCAAGTCATTTTTCATTGGACTTTTTATTTAAGCAAATTGAATGGTGATGAAAGAAAAAGGCAACTGTATTTGGTCAATATCTGTCAGGAAGCCTTGTTCATCAGCAGGGCAAGGAAATGCTCTGTCTGGCAGCTAGGAATGAAGGATAGATTTAACTGGGGCCAGAGGGTGACCTAGCATTTGCCTAGATGCCAGAGGCACGTCTGAGATTATTTTCTCCTTTCCCAAAGAAGAGGAGGGTTGCAGTCTTTTGAAAACCATGGAAATTCTTCCACTCTTTACTCAGAATCTTTTTACTTTCTAAGGTGTATAGTTTCTCCTACACTGAAAATCTCATCTTTTGACCTTGCTTTCTTTTATAATTAGCATCTTATTTCACTTTTATTTTCTGCTGCCGAGTATTTAAATGAGAGATCTGAAACCGTTCCCTTCATCGCCCGTCAGCCTCGTGAGACCTCTGCAGTCTAGCTCTAATTTCCACAACCAAGCCAACTTTCTGGGCATGTGAAATATCTTTTTAGGCACTCAGAGCTTTGCACATTGAGGATAAGATCCTTGGACTCAGCCTGAGAATTGTAGTTCAAATCCTTGTTCTTTTGCTTACTAGAGAGTGATTTGAACTTTCCATGCTTCTGTTTCCTTACATCAGTGGAACTAAAAAAGAACCATTCTCATGAACTGGTATCAAGATTGACTAACAAATTATGTGCAAAGTCCATATCATAACCAGGATTCTGCAAAGAAGCAGAACCAATAAGAGAAGAGGGAAGGAGGAAGGAAGAGACAGAGGGAAAGTGAGGCATCTAAATACATAATTTGCTCATTTGATTATGGAGGGAATCTAGTTCAAGACCTGCAGAGAGTGGCAAGCTAGAGACTCAGGAAAGCTGGCAGTGTAATCTCAGTCCACAGGTAGAGAAGTTGTTTCCGATAGAGTCTGAATACAGAAAAAAGGTCATGTTTCCAAACTATCAGACTATAAGAACTCTCCTTGTCATGAAAGGGTCAGCCCATTTGATGTCTTCGGACTTGCAACTCCTTGTCTGGACCTATTATCCTGGAGGGGTGTAGCTGTTTTCTTCTAATTCAAATGCTCATCCCATCCAGACACTTGGAATAACCTTTGACCAAACATCTGTGTACCTTGTGGTCCAGACAAGATATTACACAACACCACACATGCCATTCAGTACTTAGTAACTTTTTAGTAAACATTTACCTTTATGTTTCTCCCAGAGGTCTTAAACTGACTCTCTATTAGATTTTCCAGATTCCAGAAGTATTTGCTTGGGCAGCAACATTTTGTTTATTATTTTTTAAATTTTTGAATTAAGTGCCTTTAATTAGGCATACCTTCAATGGTGGGACTCACAGGTTGCTCCTCACTTCCTGTGGCACATGCTTCACAGAGTCTACAAGTTCAAGTAATGTTATCCAAACAAAACTGTCTTTTCTTCTTCAACACCTTTATAACCCACTATGAAGACCTTAACAGTGCCAAAAATTCTGCTAGTTCTCCAGATTCCCTCCAGATTCCCTGCTAGTTCTGCCAGCCCTCCACATTACTTATTACTTTCTCCTGCTTAGTTGTTTTTTCCCCCTAACCCAAACTATCCTTTAAAAGCTTAATCCTTTGCCATCTGCTAGATGATTCAGGCTCCAAGTTCATGCTCAAAGACACTTCAAACATGGTATTTGACCTCAAGCAATTTATGATGTGATTAGGGAGACAAACCTACTATGTGAGGCAAAATTGGCATATACCAACCCCTAAATCTCTAGTAAACTCTTAACAAACTTTCACAAAACAAGAGCTAGTAAAACTTTAGTGGATGAAAACATGAACGAATGAATGAGTAAATGGCGAGAAGGTGCCAGATAAAGACTGTGAAAGTCATAAGAGTATAGAACAATAGATAAAAACAATGTAAATTGTGAAGTGAGGGAAAAACTTCCAGGCAAAGGTGATAGAATAATAAGAAAAGGCTTGACTATAAAAGGAAGGGTAAATTGTTTTGGTGCTGTCTCATCTACAGTTCTCTTGTCTTTACAACTGGATTTGTTAACAAAAATCACTTACAAGATGCTGAGTATTAAGTGAGTTAAGTCCATGTAAATTGCTTCAGTACCAGACCCAGAAAAAGTACTCAATGTTTTATTATAATTATTATATTTGGAGGAATCAAGATCTAAAATACCTATTTACAACATAATATGCCAAGCAGCTCTTTGCTAATATTAAAGTGTGCATAGTTTTATTATTTATTGCTCTGAGGAATATTTGAGAAGTGCTGAAGCATTTTAGGAAACAAGAGGGTACTTTAAAACACCATGTTCTTACCTGTTGATGCTTAACTTCAATAATTTAAGGTATATATTATTTAAAAATGCTGCTCATGTACTAACTTACACGATGATATATTTAGGTATTAGCTGCTTCTGAACTTTTGAACCTGTTGTGGGATTGAATCCACAACCAATGCAGAAATGTTTCTTGTCATTTTATAATTCATGAAGTTAAACACCTTCTGCTTACAATGGTTATTGAGGGAAAAAATATTGGGCTGGTAGATCTGAACTCCAAATGGATCTTTCACACTCCTAGAAAATAGTGATTTAGGAAAACTCTCCTGTACATCTTCTTGGGTTTATCACCTAGTAAGATTAATATTTTGGCAAAAATTGCATTGTAGTCCAGGACTTCCCCTTGATTCTGAGGCTTCAGCCTTTTACTGGGGCCTTTTTCTTCCTCTTGCTTTTTATCTGCTGCCCTTTTCTCCTCTACTTAATGCAACATATTCACATCCAAATCTAAAAATTGTGTTTTCTCAATTAGATTCTGAGTCCACCTACATTACCCTCAAACTGTTGACTAGACCCAGAGCAAACAGGAGTGGAATGAACACTCATTCAAAATTGCACATTAGTTAATTTTTAAATTGTATTTTATCTTTTAAAGCTTCCTGTCTAATAAATATCTCCAGGTTCCCAAAGGAATGAAAAACAGAGGGAAATAAAATAGCTTTAATGGACATAGTGCACTTTCACCTATATCAATACTCTACAGAACAGCTTGTCTACCAGATTCAGATTTGATGAACAAGTAAGGGAGTGAGTATTTCAGAGTTCACAGAATAATGCTCCCTAATGGAAATTATTTGTATTCTTCACAGTTAAGGCTCCTGGTGTTTGGCCCACTGTCTTCTAGATTTCCTTCTTTCCAGCATCAATCTGCCCTAAATTTCTCTTAAAGGGGGAAGAGAGAGCAAAATATTCTCTAAAATGTTTTTAAAATAGTTTCAAAAACAGTTTAAATAAAAAGACAAATTTCACAGAACCAGAACAACCACTTTGTAAGCTTATGCAGAAAGAAAACTGGATTTTGGTTCCTACATGTTTTACATGCACTGAAAAGAAGACAAGGCAGCTTGTTACACTTAATCAAAGAACTGTAATGTTTACATGGCCCATGATTTTTTCCACTCTCTAGTGGGTGTTTGAGCTGTATTGTATATGTCATGTCCTAGACTAAGTCATACATACTCAGTCTCCTTCAGTCTTCACAATTGTATGAAATAGATACTACTTGTATTTCTAATGAAGAAATAGGCTCAGTTAGCTCTAGAATTTTGACAGAGTATATATGGTCAGTAAATGGAAAGACTGGCTTCTCTACCCAAGAGTATAATTTTCAAACATCATTTCTTCAACCCTAGCCAACTTTACCTTCAGCATTTGCCATATTCTTATTCCCTACATTTTCCATTTTAATATAGCATTTTGCCTTTATACTTTAAATATTCATCAAAGAACATATATCTACAGAATTTGATATTTTATTTTAGTACTTTAAGGAACTATTAAATATTTAAGAAGATAAATTTATTTTGTATAACTAAATAAAGTGGATTATGAATATATATATAATATCATGAGCATATATAGAAGAAAAGTAGTACAGTATTCTTTTAATAACAAATGAAGCTATTTTCAAGTGACTCAAGGCCTAAAGGAGAAGGTGACAGAAAACTAGATTTACTCTTAACTCCATGGGGGTATGAGCACTCCTTGCTCCCTGGCTGAAGGCCGTCACTTTGCCATGCAACTGGGCTTCTTCATAACTAACTGAAAATCCTAAAGCACCAGATACTGTTGGGAAGCCCACACTTTTCATTTCATAAAGTAAGCTTCAATCATCCATTGCTGAAAAGTACACTTGGGCCATGCTGAGGAGTTTGCAGTAAGGCTGTGTTCTTATTTCCTTAGCCAGAGTACTATGTAGGAACAGAAATGTGTTGTCTTGGGAGAACAGAATCTGTTTTGAGATGTAGCAAAGAAACAATCATGTGACACCGATTTGGGGATAAGTTCATGGTGTGCTAAGAAATACAGTTTTGCATAGGTCTAAGAAAATCTATATTTAAAAAAACTTACAAAAGGTATATGGAGTGATTATTTGTGTTATGAAACAGACCAAAGCTAGGGCTGTGATAGTTATTCTGCTGACATTAGCCTGGATTCTCTCCTCTGCTTTGTGATGCTAAAAATGGCATTCTACAAGCTATATTATTTGTTTGCTATGTTTTATTAATAAGGGCACTCACGGAGGATTTAAAGGCAGGAGGGTGGAGGAATGGATTTAATCCTCTCTGTCTTACTTGTCAGACCTGCCTGGGTAGCCTGAGCAATGACCCTTGCTTCTAGTGATGGGCTCCATGGGCAGCTCCACCAGGACCTTCAGAGGTTCAGCTCTTCTTGAGTAGCAGCCCTCCCATGAAGGCTGAGCCTCCACTCTGTGAGCTACTCCTGCAAGCCCCTCCCTAGCCCCCTACTGAGACCCACATTAAATTTCTCTGGTGCAATATCTCTTGTGATTTCTATGGTTCTTACTCACATCCCCAGTGAGCTTTGAAGAAAATTTTCTTTATCCATACTCAGTGCATTAGAACTCTTCAGAAAGCCCATGTTGGTTTCAGTCTATATCAGTGATGAACAGAGCTTTTGGAACTTGGGCATTAATTTATATATTGACTATATGAACAGCATATATAATTCAAATAAATATAAATATAATCATTTGAATTAACCCAGTCATCTTTGTCTAGAGCTTTACATCTGATAGACCATCTGTTTTTTAATACCTGTTATAGTGGAAACATTATAATCAAAACTTTCTTAATTTGAAAACTGCTATGATTATTATTTTATAATGTGGAGTAAAGGATGAACTTCCTAGAAGTATTAGTTTACTTGTGATAAAGGGGAGTTTCTTCTATATTTAAAAAAGAAGAGTACAATAAATTTCTGGACATTAACTTACCTTTACAAAATACCATATAGATGAGTAAATGAAGATGAAATATATGGACTGTATTCTCTTTTTTTGTGGTATGTATATTATTTATTTATTTTTGTTTAGGGTTCCATGTTTTTGTTCATTAAGTTTATTGGTACATTTTAGGTATACAATATGATGACATTCATCACTGGGAATTTGTACCTTAACATGCTATATCTTGGTTCTTATTTTTCCCCATCCCTCTGCTCTCCCTTCAACCCTTCCACCCCTCCCTATTTACCAAGACTCTGTTTCCTTTTTTTCCTTTTCTCATATGATTGTGTTCTCTTTAAATGTAAAATAGTTTGAGAAAGAATAAAGGGTGCCACTGTTAAAATATAACAGAGTTTACCAAAATAAAAAGTTTACAATTTATGATCATGGGTTGGGTTCTCTGAAGTTGTGTGAAAATAAATCACAAATGACCCTGAATTTCTCTAAGAGCTACACTAGAACTGTTTTTCTTATAACTCTCTAATATAATGAAACAATGAGCAGTTTAGATTATCAATCCAATAAGGGCTGTTGATAAATATTCCATAGCAAAATCAGAAAACAGACGTTTAATCTACCTCACCAGTGGTACAAGATCTTTACAGGCAGGTTTTACTATTGACTCTGTCCTTAGTGTGCCCACAGATATAAAATGAATTAGGTAATTAGTTCCAAAAGTATTTGGCAAGGTAGCTGAAGAAAATCACATATTTCTTTCTATAATTCAGTGAAAAGGGGTTTTATATTTTTAAGTAATTTACTTTAATTTTAATAAGAGATTTTCCCCCAAACATGGGAAAGCAGTCACTAAATTCCCAAATACAAAAAACCATTCTATTGCAATATTATAATTTTAGCAGGAAGTTTTGTGATTAAATCCATAGAAAGTGATACAGGATCTAGAATTTTCAGAATTAACAATGTCTATCTTTAACTTTTTTATAAGTCCCTAATCATCTATACATTATTTAATCACACATCTCATCAGAAATTATTTTTTCAATTAAAATCATAAAGTATTCCATTAAATTTTGATAGCAATGACATCAGTAAGCATTTAGATTTATAAGTACTGAAAACATTTTACAGTGAGGATGATCTCAATAATGAGGCCAGAAAAATAAGACTATGGAAGTGGTGGTTATACACCAAAAATAAATTGCAAAGATGCTCACGTAACATGGCTAAAAAAAGAAAAAATAATAAATCTTTAAACATTCCAAGCTAATGTCAACTTTATAGACCACATAAGATTTTCCTACCTGAACTTCCTAAAAGCAAATTTAACCTGACAGAAATTACTATACATTAGGTTGATAAGTATTATTGTGAACTTAGATTTTGTCCCAAATGATCCTGGCAACCCCCGACCCAATGCTACAGAACCCTTAATCTTAATAGCAAACCTGTGAATTGTGTGCTCCTGAGAACAGATAGTATTGAAACTAAAAAGATATGTTGACCTAAAAATATGGTTTTCTGGACAGTTCTATTTTTCTCATAACAACTATGGTCAAGAGGCTAATAAATAATAAAAATAAATAGAAAGGATAATGAGGATTTAAAGAAGCTTGCCCAAGTCTGTGACAATAGCTAAACTGTTTTATACTCAAATATGATTCTTAATCACAACATTTGCTCAACTTGTCTCATATTCACCTAATGGGAAGAAAAGGATGTCGAGTTCAAATAAGGGTGGAAAATAAGAACAAAGAAATTGCATTCATTTTCCCACATATTCATTTCACAAAATATGAATGAACATCCTCCATAAGCTGTGAATGGCTTTCTGTGCACCTTACTCATTCGGGGCTTCCTGCCAGGCCCCCTCGCTGCAAAATAGCACATGATGAAGAGTAACGTGTCCTTGGGAGGTCAGTGTGCTAAATCTTTCCCTCTGGCACCTGTTACTTTTTTCCTTTGTCTTCTTTCCCACCAACATGCACAATGACATGAAAGCAGGCCATCCACCCCATGATTTCACTCTGAGCAATGCTCAAATGAAAGGCAGTATGTGTTCAGCACCTGGGCCTGAGCTCTTCAAATTGGTGTCAACTGGCAAGCATTGAGAACCTAACAGGTATTCAACAAAAATCTATGGATTGCTAGTGAATGAAAAGAAATACAGCATTTATGGGAAAGTAGCCTTTTGTCCAAGAAACAAAGTCTATAAAGAAAAAGAAGCAAGAATGGAAAAAAATGGAAAAGATTTTTAAAAGAAAGAGAAAAGTGTAAGTATTTATTGGTATTAAGATAAATTTAAATACTCAGACTGGGAATGATATGAAAACCCCCCACAATAGAATTGGAAGACAATTCTAGCCCAGTCCATCATATCTCAAGTACTACTTACACACAAGCATAAAAGAATACATCTTGTTGCATTTCCTTCCTGCAAAGCCTGGGGTGGCTGCTGCATTATACGATCCTCATCAGTCACTGACATGGCCTTCAAGTAAATAATGATCTCTTCTTCGGTGTGATGTTGCTGCCAGTAATGAGCATATAATAGTGATATATTAACACGTTAAATAACGACATGCAATGTTACAGTATATATGTTGATGCCATGTCACTGCTAACCTGCTACTTGCACAAAATTTGTCATTCTCAATCTAATTTGTTGCTCCAGATGGAAAATTTAATTTTGTCTTACTTCCTCTGCTCACTTCCAGCTCTGGAAAATCATAAACCACTTTGGATTCTCCCCTTCCTCCCTACTTTGCCACCACTTTTAATCACTAAATCACTAAGGAAACCAGACATGTAGCTGGCAATGGTCACACAGATGCAGAAAGGAAAAGCTTTCTCCTAGAGACCTTACACTTACTTTGAAGTCTGTTCGTCTGGGAGAAATCCAGGTCCAGAACCATATTTGTTTTTGTTATTCAGGCAAGGCAGCAAAAGAACGTAAGGTTTCAGAGATGGAGGAACATATGGGAGGGCAGGCTACTCTGGTCCCTGGTAGGACCAAGAGGCATCTCTGATGGAGTAAGCCTTCAAAGTCATCAGAAACACTAATGCAAACAGTGTGCCACAGGACACCATCTGGAAAAAAATCTAAGTTCAAAAGAAAAGAAGAGAAAAACAACTTAGTATTCAATGCACAACTGAAGTTCAGATGATGATGGAAAGTTCCATGCTTAAGATTAATTATTGTGTGATCAAAACTGCTGTGTAGAAGTTTTCATGGAAGAAAGTATTCTAGGGTTATAAGTATATGAGTTCTACACATGCTAATGTTAGATGACTCTAGTCTTTTGATTCTTATTTGAAAATAATAACTTTTTATTATTTACCCTATCACTTTATTCTTCTTACAGTTACCCTAGTTGGATTGGAACTCTTTATTCTCTTAAAGATGAGAAAAATGGAGACATGTGACATATTCAGAGTCATGCAGTTATTGCAAAAAAGGAGACTCTAATGTCCTATTTCATGACTCAGTTTTCTTCTGCAATATTTGATCTCATTTCTTTAGAAATGAGGGGAAGCATGGGCAACTGTGAGCAAATAAAGAGGACTTTTAACATGACATTTGTTTTAAAACTAGCCTTTCTCTAAGTTTCCACACACCACAGAAGGTCCTTGCCTCTCCAGGCAAAAGAGCCTATACTAAACAGCTACTGAAACAAATATGAACAACTCTTGTTCCTCTTGTTTCAAGATACATAGGCACACTGTTTTCAATAAGGGCAGATGAAATGAATCAGCAAAAGCAAAAATATTTTTTCTAGATATTTTAAACCAGAATGAACAGTCTGTGGTCTTCCAAAATGTGAAATGTGTACAATAGAATATAGGTGGTGAGTGTGATTGTTTTAGATGACATGAAAATTTGTTGTAAATAACATTGTTTATCATAGTAACAAATTCAATTTTCCTTTTTCTTTGTTTTTCAGTCTTCCATAATACATCAAACACAAAGTCTCAGTTTGGTGATAGTTTTCACATACCTTTATGCATTCAAGTTTCTCTTTAGAGGTCAGGCTTTAGACCAGAGCCATCAGTGTGAGATGTCATCCAGGTAGGATTTATTAGATTGTCTTTATATTACTTCATTGTTATGTTTACATTTTGTTCAGTATTAATATTCACTTAGAGTAGTAATATAAAATTACTTTATAGTATAGACTTATCGAAATTAAAAAGAAATGGCTTAAAATATTAAGGGGGCATATATGGGACTAAATGAAGTATGGGAAATCCAGGTGCTGGAACAATTTGAGATTTTGAGGGATTCTCCCTTTACTTGTGTTATGCACCTAACACCTGGCTTGGTGTTGTCAGTCAGGTCTTGGTGTTACCAGGAGCTCACCGGGTGCTCACAGTTTGACTATGATGCTCTCTGTTAGACATGAGCAATTTTACAGAGCTCCAACATCAGACAAGGCTATTCTGTGATCATGGTGGACCAAGACAGAAAGAAGTCTATTCACAAAGACTTAGCCACAAAGATGGTCAGTCTCTCCCTATCCTTACTAATATGAGTTGGGTCATGTAAACTTTGTTTTAATTTTTCCTACCTTCTAAATAAGATTTATAAAGATTCCCAATCTCAAATTTATAGCTGTTTTGGGACAGCGGTCAGTTCCGTGCAAAGCCCTCCTTTGAACCTGCTCCCAACCCATCTAACACAAACTAAAGTCTTAGAAATCCTCTCCAACCCTATCATTCGTAGAGACCTCCAGTGTCTGCATGGCATGCTTCTGCTCATTGCAGTGAGCCACAAACCCAAGTCTGTTCATCAAAAAGTGACTTTCTAGTGTTCTTTGACTGGAAAGTATGACATATTGTAGCAATTGTGTTCAATGACCAGTGTCAAAATATTGGTCCTTCTCAAAACATTATAATTTGAAATTATCTAATATTTAATATTTATAACTATTTCCTATCTTTTTTTTTAACCAGGGATTTGGGGATCGAACTCAGGGCTTTGAGTTTGAGAGGCAGGCACTGAGCTAAATCCCTGGCCCAACTATTTACCATCTTAATCTCCTTTTATTCCATCCCTCTTTTGTCATGCAAGCTTAATAGTGAAGTTTAAATTCCAAAGCTGACTAAGGGTTTGAATCATCCTTATAGCTTGATCTAAATTCTTAGTATTGTATATAGTCTATATTCTTTTTAAATTGTTTAATGAAAAGAAATAAAATTTATTTAAAAGACAAGCAATTACATGTGTAAACAAAACAAAATAGTATATGAACTGTTTTCAGAGAAAATGTATAGTTTATGACTAGCATAAACATTAGTGGAAAAATTACCCAAGGGAGAACACAATAATTACCAGCAAAAGATCAGAACCATGGACTAGTGAAAGATTTGCTTCTTTGATCTTCTCACATACTTATTTTGTGAACCTTTCTCAGTAAGTCTTATGAGTTTCAAGCTATCAGCTAACCTGAATTAAATGGCATTATTTCTACCATATGGTATTGCTCCTTCCAAGGAAAGCTTTACCTTAACAGAGAAATTTAAAAAAAAACAAAACTGTTTTGTGATCCAAAGAATTAGTCTTAAACTACAAAGTGTTATGCATTTTGTTTCCACAAACATGTATAGAGTATTTTTGTATTCTCCAGTTCTATTATAGTTCACATGTGTGATTTATGTTCCACAATTCAGTACGATATAGGTAAATTTATACCTTTATATTTTTACTACAGAGTTTCAGAGTAATCTATCCAAGTTCATGCAGCTAGGAGATAGTATAACTGGAACTTGAAACTAAACTTTAAGATGTAGTGAGGGCCAGGGATTTAGCTCAGTGGTGCCTCCTCCTGTCTTGCAAGCTCAAGATCCTGAGTTCGATCCCTGGTACCCCCCCCAAAAAAAAGATGTAGTAAAAGAAGTCACTGGCTGGAGTAGTATGGAAGGTCCCAAAGACATTCTTCTCCTTCCTATATTTTAAGATGGTTCTGACCAACTGATGTACGACGAACACGTGAGAGGAGACCAAAACCTGTTTTTCCTCCCACATTTTATTTACCTTATGACCTCTCTTGTACTTTTAAGTGGCCTGGCTGGTATGCCACACAGTAAACTGTGGGGGAGGGATGACATTGAAAGTACACAGTACAAAGCTCAATGTAAGGCTCCACACGTCCTAGTTTCCTGAACCCTGGCATATGGGAACTATATGTCTTAGTGCTGACTTGCCAGTCTGTCTCAATGCCAGGAAACCTGAATGTGCATCCCAGAATATGTTTGGATGCATTGCAAACAAATGTCAGAGCAAGCATTATACCCCCCTGCTAATGTACATTTGCAGGTCAAAAGGGTGATGCAGGAAAAGATTAATTCCTTTCTAAGTATTATCCATCAGAATGCTTTTAAATGTTGGCATATAAGCAGCTAATAGATTATATACCATAAATGTGGCTGTTGGAAGAAAAACTGCATTCCACAAGGCACACAATTAAAATCTCTAATCTCCACAAGTACTAAAATAAGAAAAGGGGGAAGGGCAAAGAAGGACAAAGACAGGGATTCCATTCTTGGAAAGGGCTATTTGTCTCTTTTCTGGTACACTTTGATTCGCTTGAAAGGGTATCCTTCCTCAACTCTGGGTAAAGAACCCACAGAAAGAATTATCTCTATATAAATGACATGGTGCAAAAGGAAGATGAACTAGGAAAAGAAAAAAGTTTTATCTCAAACTTGTTTTTTTCCATCATAAAATGTGTAGAGTGTATATTTATTTGTTTGAATATGCACATATGTCAGCATTGGGAGAAAAAATAAATCTGTTCATGCACATATATTTTATCATATGTAATAATTATAAAGAATTACAGATAAATATTAACACTATAAATTTATCCCCAGAAATAAAATCCCTCAACATTTTGGTATACATCTTCCATAGATTTTTTATTTTAAAATTATATCTATTTTTCCTTTATTTTTATATACTGTTCGACACAAACCTATATTTTATAGCTACATAGCATATACTTGAATGCAGCAACATTTATGTTAAAATTCCATGTTGTTACATATTTCTCGTGTTTCCTATTTTTCAATATCATAAACAAGTATTATTCTTGCATGTAAATAAATCCATGGGTGCATCTCTGATTATTTAAGACATATTCACAGAATAGAATTACTAAGGAAAAAGAATAAATATTATCAATACATTTATTCATTACTTAACTAATAATGAAAATAGTTTTAGAATCATTAATGAAAACATGTCAGAATTTCAAATAATGTAGAAAAGTATAAAAATTAAACAAAAAGTCACCTTAATTCCTATCATTAATGTATTTGTGTTCAATATTAGATTTTGTTCAATATTTTCTAGGCTTCAGATGGCTACATTTCTTGAGGTATATGTGGAGGGATACACATGAGATCATACACTATGTGTTCTTAACTTGCTGTTTTTCACTTGGCTGTTTCCATAATTTGCCATTGAGATCTTTCCATATTGTTAAATAATGTTAAATGAAATGCATCACATGTTTAATGCATGAAAACAAGCCATTTTATGAATTGGACCAATCTCAACTGATGAACTAATAGTTTATTTCTAGTTTTTCTGTGTTACAAATATTGCATGAACACACACACACACTTATTCTTTATCTCAGGAAGATAATGAAGAAATTATTCCAAAGATATACCCAGTCAAATATGTGCATGCATGCTTGTGTGTTTACTGGGCTAAAATGTATATTATATATATATCATATGATATATATCATATTATGATATACATCAAACATAGTATGTTACATACTATTATCTTTACATAGATATCTTGTGTATTAAAGTGTCATTTTAAAAAAATGATTTATATCATCAATATTTGAACTGCCACTATTTTGAAAGTTAAAAAATGTAATAGGTCTTCATTTTTTTAGAGTTGTTGGAGTTTGCATATGTGTTAGTTACTTTCTGTGCTGAGACAAAAATACCTGACATCCAAAGTTAAAGGGGAAAGGGTTTATTTGGCTTACAGTTCATAGAGGTTTGAGTTCATAATCAGCTGGTTCCAAGGCAAGGTGGTGTGGCAGACAGGACTTGCAGAGGAGAAACAGTTTGTGGCAGCCAGAAGGTAACAAAAGCAGCAAGAGAACCTTAACAGCATCTTTCTGCCCCTTTTATCTTACACAGACCACAGGGATTAGGGCAGTGCCATACCAATCACTCACCTGTTAATGGTTAAGAAATCACACACACTTAGTCTCAGCATCATACATTCCAGAATCAGCCACCTCTGAAAACGACTGCTTTGAGGGATCATCTAGACACAAGTCACAATAGTATACCCATATAAAATTTCTTCACTCTAAATTTATAAAATGTACTCACCAATTTTTCTTGTAATATTTTAAACATTAAACACTGATAAAGCTGTAATTCAATTGAGTATGAAGAACAAAGTATATATCCAATGTATTTCTACAAACTCCTGACTAGTTATCTCAACACTGTTCATAGTCTATTATTTCCAAGTTGTATTAGTTTCCTAAGGTTGCTATAATAAACTATCACAAATTGGCTAGTTTAAACAATGGAAAGGTATTGCCTCACAATTCCAAATGCTAGAAGCTCAAGATCAAGGTGCCAGCAGGGTTGGTTTCTTCCAGGACTGTTACAAAGAATCTGTCCCAGGCTTTTCTCCTATCTTCGAGTAGTTTGCTAGCAGTCCGTGGTGTTCCTCAGCTGTAGCAGAATCATCTTAATTTTCTTCATTCATTTTATGCTGCTAACACACAATATCTTAGACTAGGTAACTAATAAAGAACAGAAACTTATTTCTCTAATTTCAGGAAACAGGAAAATCCAAAATCAAGATGCTGGAAGGTCCAGTGTCTGGTGACGGCTACTCTTTGCTTCCAAGATGGTATCTTGGGCATGGTATCTTCTGGAAGAGAGGGACACTGTGTCCTCACATGGTAGGAGCAAGATGGGCAACAGTGACAAACTTTCTGCACAAAGCCCCTTATGAGTGCACTAAGCCCTTTCTTGAAGGAAGAACCCTTATGATTCAGTCACTGCTCAAAATCCACACCTCCTGATACTATTGCATTGAAGAATAAAGTTCAGAATGAATTTTAGAGGGAATGAAAGCATCACAACCATGGCACTGATCTCTGTCTTTATCTTCACATGGCATTCCTGCTGGAGGCAAGTCTCTGTGCAAGTCCCCCCTTCTTATGAGGACATCAGTTATGTTAGATCAGGGGCCTACCTTACTCTACTACAAACTTGCCCTAATTTAACAAATTATATGTGCAATAACCGTGTTTCTAAATAAGGTCACATTATGAGGTACTGGGAGTTAAAACTTCGACATAAATCTTGAGGGCACACAATTCATTTTATAATATCAACCAATCTCTTATACCACAGATCTTTTCCCTCTGATCAATGTATCTGTATCTCTAGCAAGACCACATTTCTTTCAAGGACTCATTTTTGTAATATATTTGAAATATTTAGTTCATTCTTTTATTTATTTTTCTAAAATACTATTCTACCAATCTCTTTAGTTTTCAAATGAATTATCACAACCATTTAGCAAAATATCTTAAACATCATACCACTGAGATTTTTAAATGTAGAATTTATTGGTTAAATCAGGGAGAAGTTTTTGTTGTTAATGATGGTTCTTATAATATAAGAAAATTGGATTTGTCTTTATTTATTCAAGTTTTTGTTCATGTTCCCCCATTGAGTCACATCTTTCAAGTTAATTCTATATGTATATTAAGTTTATTTCTATATATTTTTTTGTTACTCTTAATGTGAAAAAAAGATTCTTCATTTTATTTTGTTATTAATCATTATTGATTATATGTAAGAAAATCACTCAGTTTTGAGGGATATTGATATTATTATTGACCTTACATTGAATTTTCTTACAGATTTTCCTTGATTTTTCCAGTCGCATACCCATATTATCTGCATTAGCATATATTTCACATCAGTTTTGAGTATTACTTTTATTTTTGCTTTATATTTCTAGCAACCTAAATCTCTATCTTGACCTTTTATGTTTTGTACTTTTGTTAATGTGATTTTGCTTTTTATGTAGCAATTATCCTGAATAATCCTTTAGAAATAGTTCATGGATGTTAAAATTTATAAGTCTTTCAACATTTAAAAGTGTGTTTGTTCTTTTGATTTTGAAAAATACATGATAGCAAGGTATATATTTCTATCATCTAGAAAATATCTCCATGTTTTCTCTCCCCAAGATAACCCCTACACCCAAAGAACAGAGTTCTGATTTTTGTCCCTCCTAGATTAATTTTGCTTATTATAAAACTTCTTATAAATAAAATCACAGACTATGTACTTTTTAATAATTGATTTTCCTCAGTATAATGTTAATTTTGAGGTTATTCCTATCATTTTATATGTCAGTAGTTTATTCCTATTTCTTGCTCAATAGCATTTCATTATATAAATATATTATCATTCATTTTCTCATTGATAGATATATTGTCTCCATTTGTTGGTCATGCAGAAAAGTTACTCTGAATATCTTCATGAAAGGATTCTTGTAGAAAAATATTTTCTACTTCTTTTGGGTATTGAAGGAATTATGGAACTATTGGATCATAGGTGAAATTTTTAATTGTGTTGTTTCTCTTGTGTGAGAAACCCAAAGGGTAAATAAGGATCAAAATGGAGAATAGATATAGGAAACTAGGAAGAAAATGTTCAAATGAGAAGGGGAACAAGGGAGGTGAGAAGGGTAAGGGAAAGAGGAGAACAAAGATAAAAAATAAATAAAAAGAATGGAAAGAAAATAATAGAAACAAAGTTTTGTAAATGGAGAGGGGAAGAAGGATTGAAGGGAAGGAAAAAAAACCAAAGAATTAAGATAGATTATGTACAGGTACAAATTCCCTATGATAAATGTGGTCATTATGTATGTTAAAAATGTACCAATAAAATTAACTTTTAAAAAATAATTTCTTAACTGTTTTCCACAGTAGTTACTTGGTTTCACACTATCTTTGGCCTAGATGAGAGTTCCAGTTGCTTCACACTCTCACCAAAATTTGGAGATGTCTTTTTATTTTAAGCTCTATTGTGGTGATGTGGTGGTAACTCATTGTGGTTTTAATTTTTATTTTTCTGATAAGCAATAATTTCTAATACTTTTTCATATGGCCATTGGACTTTCATGTATTTCCTTTAATGACATGTATGTTTGAGTATTTTCTCCATTGTGTATTTGTTGTGTTTTTGAGTTATTGAGTTATTATATTTTGAGACAGAAGTCTTATGTCTACTTTATTAAAGATTCACTCCAGTATATATTGTGCTCATGCATTTTAGTATATGTATTTTTAAATGAGAGCTAATTTTTAATTTTGTTGAAATCCAAGATATTTGTTGTTATGATTACTGCTTTCTTTGTCTTGCCTAAAACATGTTTCCTATTTTAAGGTGAAGAATATGTTTTCCTGAACTCTATAAACTTCTAATTTTATCTTTTGCATGTAAGTTTATGATCTGTCTCAAAGGAATTTCAAGTACAGCGTGAGGGTAAGTTTAGAGGTGTGTGTTTTCTTAACATAGGTATCTAGTTGGTCCAGTGCCATTTGTTGAAAAGTATTCCCTTTCCTACTAAAGTGCTTTGCACACTTGTTGAAAAACAATTGGCCAAATAAGCACGAATATATTTCCTATAGACCAGTCTGTCTTTATGCCAGTACATTATGACAAAATAGCTTTTTTGTGATGAGTTTTGAAATTAGACAGTGAGTGTCTTTCAAATTTATTTTTATTTCAGATGCTCTCTCTCTATATATATATATAGATAGATAGATTTATAATATATATATAGATTTAGATATATTTAGATATATCTAAATCTAATCCAGCAATATATAAATTATATATTCTAAATGAGAGCTGTAAGTCAGAATAAACTTAATTTTCTCCTCTGCTTTAGTTAATATATTACTTAGAATTATTTTCAGTTCTTATGCACAAGATACTGTCAATTCAAAAATGAATATTACAATCACTGTCCTTGAAAATCTCATAGCACTTTTTTTGAAAGGACAATACACAAATAGATCAATGAAACAGAATAGAGCGGCCAGAAATAGAACTATGCAAATATAGTCAACTAATCCTTAACAGAGAATCAAAATCAATATAATAGAGCAAAGAGAGTCTTTTTAACTAAAGGTAATGAAAATTCTTGACATCCAAGTCCAAAAAAAAAAAAGGAAACTAGATACATTCTCACAAAAATTAATATAAAGTGGATCATAAATAAAAAACTAGAACATAACAGAAGGTTTAGATGACCCTGAGTTTGGGAATGATCAAAGTCATGACCCAGGATCTCAGTAATTACTAGGTTGAACTAGTAATTATTAAAATTTAAAATTTTTAAAACTTCTGCTATCCAGAAGACACTATCCAAGGAATGAGAAGACAATCCACAGACTGAGAAAAATATATTTGCAAAAGACATATATGATAAAGGACTGTTATCCAAAATTTACAAAGAACTTTTAAAACACAACAATAAAACAAATTACCTAGTTAAAAATGAGCAAAAGATCTAAACAGACAATCTACTAAAGAAGATACACAAACATGAAAAAAGGCTAAACAGAATTTCTAACTAAAGCAACAATATTATACTACTATGCCCTGTTATGATGTGTAGAATCCAGTACACTGGAACAACAAAAGTTCTGGAGAACATGGAGTCACAGGAACACTTAGCCCTTGCCGGTTGGAATGCAAAAATGGTCAGTGACTTTAGAAGACCTGTTGGCAGTTTCTTACAAAACTAAACATATCCTTACCTTATGATCCAGCATTTGTACTCCACAATATGTGCTGAAGTTGAAAATATGCCTACACAAAAACTTCCACATGGATGTTTACAGTACTTTTATTCAAAAGTGCCAGAATTTGAAAGCAATGATAATATTCTTCAGCAGGTAAGTGAATAAACTGTGATATAGCCAGACAATGGAATATTATTATTATCACCCTGTGAAAAAGGAATGTTAGCAGCCCATAAAAATTATTGAAATTTAAATAAATAAGTGTATATTACTAGATGAAGTAAGCCAACCTGAAAAGGCTACATGTTGTATGCTTCTATCTATATTACATCCAGAAAACATAACATTATGGAGATAATAAAGACATCACTGGTGGCCAGGAGTTAGGGGAAATGGAAGGATGAACAGATAAAGTATAGATTATTTTAGGGGCAGTGTAACTATTTTGTGCAATATTATAGCAGTGGAGACATATTAAGATATGTTTGTTCAAACTTAGTGTAAAAAGTAGGAGTGAACCCTAATGTAAGCTGTGGACTTTGATATGACGTGTCAGTGCGATTTCATCAACTGTAACAAGTCTGATGATGATAGTGGGGGAAACTGCATGTGTATTGAAAGAGATATGTGTGAGTTTCTTGCATTTGACCCTCAATTTTGCTGTGAACTTGGCCCTGGGGACGTAGCTCAGTGGCCACACCTGCCTGGCAAGCACAAGGTCCTGAGTTCAATTCCCAGTAACCCCAAAATAAAATAAAATAAAATCCATACAAAAGGAACAGACAACATACATTCACTGGCCATTTAATAAAATTTAGAAATAGAAGTACAACCAAAATATTATCAATTTAATTCAGCATGGGGTTTTTAAAATTGATTTTAAATTTTTATTAGTACATGTTTACAGTACATAATGATTACTTCCATTGTAGGGAATTGGTACACGTACATAATACATCTTAATTCTTTTTTCCCCCTTCCCTCCATTCTCCCCTTCAATTTTGCCAGCATCAGATTCATTTATTTATCGTATAAATCCTTATGAAGTTAATTATCATGTAGATAGATTAACAACCAGACTAATAGGCAAAACAAAAGATGTAAAACACAAAAGACAATTATACTAAATCAAGGTACACTTTTAGATACATTGTCTATCAGCATGGAGTTTTTGAGTGGCTAATATGATTTTATAATTTCAGTAACACAAAGAATGGATTAAGCTGCTTGGTAAACACAATTTTGTTTAAGTAACTGGTTTAAGATATATGAAACAATTACATGATGATATAAACACTATGCATCTAAGTGGCAAAATGTGTACATTATTTGATACATGCCTTCTGAATTCATAAAACATTTAAATTAGTGACAATAAATCAGGAAAGGCTTATAGAAATCTAATATTTGAGGAGTAGTTGTTTAGATGAGAAAAAAAGGGTCTCTCAAGAATATAGGTGAGAGCTCATCTTCAGGCACCTGATTCATCACTTTTAAGAGGTATTGACACCTACATCAATACAAAGAAATGACTCTCTTTCCCTCACTTGGGTGTGACACATTTGGAAACATCTGGCCGACTTTTCTTAATAGAAGAATCCCCATTAATCATCTTCATTCCCTTTTGAGCATGGTTATGAATAAATTTTAACATATCTCCTAGAGAAATCTACAATTTTTGCTGATGTTTGAGTAATAAGTCAATCAATTCTAAGTCATAGGTGTTAATGTTGGTGAATAGACAGTGTTCTTAGTTAAGATGTAATGTTTTATTTCATTATATAAATTCTTACAATTTCAAAATGAAAGGAATAATTAGTATCTTCTCCCTAGATGCAGCTTGACGATTCTCAGCTCCCAAAACCAAGACTGATTCAATTCCTTGCTTCAACCACTACAAACTGCATTTCATAGGAATTGCTACAAAGTCACATGATTTGTGGATTTAGAACGCCCTTACCAAAACCATTCCTTCCTTTGACTGGAGTAGCTTAGCAAAATTTTTTATTTTCCTACAAAAGCTGATCAAAATATATGGTGAATGTTTAAATTTTTTTAAATCTTGTTACAGTAAAAAGTCACATTGCCAATAATGGTGGGATAAGTGTGCTCAAAGCAAAGGAAAGTATTTTGAGGGAGATTAAAGGTGATTCATCTTTTACTTTAATAATTTTTTCTTTAATTTAAGCATTAACTATTTCTGATCACCTCTCTTTGATGAACTTTTTATGTCAATTTCTGTAAAATAAAAATATTATGGTATGTTCTCATCTACTCTACTCATTGATCTTGAACTATGTGACTTCTGACTCTTTCCCAAAGTCAACATCATCATGAAAGGTAAATGTTTTCAATCAATTCAGGACATCAAGGCAGCCATGGGAGTACAATTAAAGACACTCATGAAAGAGGACTTCCAGAACTGCTTCAGAAAGTAGCAAGAATGAAGGGATAAGTGTGTTCAAAGTCAGAGGAAGTACTTTGAAAAGGATTAATGACAATGTGTCTTTTACTGTAACAATTTTTTTGAAACTTGGGCATTCACTGTACTTTTTTATTGCATCTCATATTCTTTAGGCTCTTGTTTTGCTCTTATGTTTTCACTTCCTCTCTCCACTCACCTAAAAAGCCTAGACAGAAACAATAAAGTACTATGTACTATTGTGTTTTTAATCATTCTTTGGCTTGCTCCTCCTTGGCTATTGTTAGGTTTCAAAAATGAGTTTACAGAAAAGTTACCTGTGTCTTCAGGAGCTTGGTCACTTCTCCCCCTTTCAAGTTGTCCCATCTGGATTCTTGGGTGAGCCTTTCTGTACTGTTTGGGAAAGCTATGTGTCCGACTCAAGGTTGGGAGGGCTGCAGGTCAGGTCTCAGAGTCCCCCTTCACTTTGCTCTGTATTTTGTATTATTTTGCTAGTATGGTTCAGTTTATGGATTTTTTTCCTTTTTATTATTATATGTTTGTGACACATGATAAATATATTCACCAGGGGAATTATTACATAAACATATCACATTTTGATCCTTTTTATTTCTTGGTCCTTCTCTTCTCTCTTGTCTCTCATCATTCCCAGGTATCTTTCCCATCTCCACATAGTCTACCCATTTCCTATCATCCGTCTTTTATTTTGCTCTTTATTTATACTTTTCATTTCTCAGATGGGAGAAATTAGGCAATATTCAACCTTCTGTGTCTGTTTTATTTCACTTAACATTATGGCCTCAAGGTGCATCCATTTTCCTACAAATGACTCAAATATATACTTCCTTATGGCATAGACTCCACTGGGTATATACACCACAGTCTGTGATTTGAGGTTGTGGTGGTTGCCTTGTTTTAATGAGAATTATCTTTCATTTCTCTCTATTTCTTGTTCTTTCTGTTTTCAGGGAGCTCTTAAAAAGGTGTTTCATGTTTAGAAAAGATAGCATTACACCATGCATTATGACATCTCCAATCTTTCAGTTAATTATTTTAAAGCAAAAAAATCAGCTATTGCCAATATAGATTGCCAACATTAGTGTTTAACATAACTTTATCCAGATACTACCTTTATTTTATGTATATGTTGCCTGTGAACTCATTTATATCCCATTGTGACTTTTGCAAGTCCTCTTGTTTTCTTTTCCTTGAGCCCAAAACTTCTTCCCAAATTTTTTTCCTTACTTTGTTCCAATGGGACTTAGTCTGTGTCTCTGGTTGGCTATTCTGGGTCTCAAGATTCCATATGAATTTCAGGATGGGTTTTTCTATTTCTGCAAAATAACGATTAGGATTTTAATGGGGCTTGCACTGAATCTGTAGATTGCTTTGGGTTGAATTAACAAATTAGCAATATTAAATCTCCCAGTCCATGAACATGAAATGTTTCTATTTATTGGCTTTTTAAATTTTCTTTTAGCAGTGTTTTGTGGTTTTCAGTGTATAAGTCTTATACCTTCTTGGTTAATTCCTAAGTATTTTCTTCTTTGTGACGCTATTGCAAATGGAATTGTTTCTGTAATTTCTGTTTCATTTTGTCAATCCTGAGTATATAGAAATGCAACTGATATTTGTGTGTTGATTTTGTGTCTTGATACTTTGCTGAATTAATTTATTAGGATTTTTTTTGGGGGGGGGGTGTTTGTTTGCTTGTATGTTTTGTAATAGTGATTGAACCCAGGACCTTCACATTGATCTATGTCCTTGGATCTTTTTACTTTTTTTTTTTTTTTTTTTGAGAAGACAGTCTTACTAAGTTGCCTAGACTGGTCTTGAATTTGAAGTCCTCCTGCCTCACCCTACCAGATTCCTGGATCACAGATGTGGGCCACTATGCCTACCCAATTTACTAATTTAACTTTGTTTTTGTTCCTTTCCAATTGCAGTGTTTCATTTTCTTGAGTAATTGCTCAGGGTGAACTTGTACTATGTTGAATTTTTAAAATAATGATTGTTTGGCCCACTCAAAACCAATACTACATAATAATTCATATTTACCTGAGTTTCTTCACAAGTATAAGGAATATTATTTGAGAAGCCAACTCTCTTGGCAGTATAAATCTTACTCAAACAGAATATTATCACAAGTCAAACATAAATAAAAGGACAAAAAAATGAATATAGCAAGTTCAGATAAATATTGTCACCTATGTGTATTAAAAATAATTGAGATGAAAGAGAAATTTGTATGAATGTCTGATACATTATTGATTTCTGTTCTTTCATTTACAGGCATAAAAAGATTTGAGTAAGGTTGACTAAGGATGGAACAGGATGAGGAGACTCTTTACAAGTGTGTTGATTTTATTTTGGATTCAATCTCCTAAAATCGCTTAATATATTGTAATATTCATTGACAGCATAAACAACGTATATGAATTTTTACCAGCCTCCAGGAAATGCAAAGCATATGTGAATGAAAACAATATTCATATTTGGTCTTTTCCCAGGGAGCAATTAACCAGTCTGTTTGTTTGTTTTTAATAGTCACCATCAACCAATACAATTGAAAACTTGGTAAAAATAAAAACGTTTTGCTTCCTATGTAGAAGAGATCCATGTCAAAATCTTTATTCCGGAGCAATAGCTAAGCTGATTATGAAAGTGTCCCTTGAGTTCAGTTTATATTTCTCAGAGCTGAAACATCTGGCTAGATCCTGCCTTTGAGTCATCTGTCTCTGTGGTCTGAGCTCAGGATTAGCTGGCCTTCACTCTGGCCATTTTTGCTAAACAGTCTCCATTTTTCTTGCAAATTCAAGAACTCTGTCCATGTGGTTGCTTCTATTGTGGATCCTCAATCCAGTTCACCACTGGAAGAGGCAAGTGATTGAAAATGCAACTAATTTAGAGTCAGAAAGGAAATATATTCGACAGGTAAGAAAAGAATATTCATGCATCCTAACTAAACTAACAAGTGGTTGTTGTGACTGATTGTAAGAAGCTATTTTGAATTGTCTGCTCTGATGGATAGTTCAACACTGTGGAGGGCAGAGGGCATAGCGTAGGCTAAATACCTACTCTCTGTGCCTTTCTGCCCAGCAGCACTGTTGCCTTAGAACTGCTCTGTAGTAATCATCTATATACCACATCTAGTTGTGCTCTCAGTCATAATCCAAACTCTTAAGGCTTTCTTAAACAATTCAACTACCAATGTGAACTTATTTTACTAAACCTGTAAGGCACTAAACTAAATACTCACCCTTAATGTACCCTCCCACAGGATAAGAAAACATACATGATCTTAAATAATCACTTAAACTAAAAGAGAAGAAAAGCATAAACAATGTAATGGTAATAAAAATTGTCTGATCATTAGACTTCAGTCTGAGAGATTTTAATTCAGTACCTTGTGTTTAAGGGACTTAGAAGGGTAGGAATAGAAAATCTCTAGATTATTGTTTCTCAAGCCCAGCTGCAAATAAAATCACCAGAAATATTTTAAAAATATATCTTAGTTTGAGCCCTACCTCAGAACAATAAAATCATGATGACTGAGGACATGATTTGGGCATTGAAATCATCTATATTTCATTTTGAATGCTGTCTCCACCCTTTAACAATGGTATTACTGAACAAGTTACTTCTTTAAATCACACCCTTGTTCTGTTTTGCTATTTAAATGAAGATAGTAATGTCCTTGTCATTGAGGTGTTATAGAAATTAAATGATATAAAGTATATAAACCATACTGCCTAATGTATAATGAATATTTGATAATAGTAGCTAATATTTATTGAACATTTGCTATGTATATGAAACTGCCAAGCACACTCCATAAACTAAAACAAGCACTGTGTTTTTATTCTCATTTTTTTCAGTAGAAGATTACTGCCTGGAGTGGTAAAGGTATTGTCCACACTACACAATTCACAACAGACCTAGGGTCTAGTACTTGTGACTACCATATTAAGTACTTTAGCAGCTGTTCTTAGGAGCCATTCTGTTGAAGAAAAACTGATTATCTTAGTTCAGGTTGCTGTAATGAAATATCATATATGGGATGATGTAAATAACAGATAAATACGTAAATAACTTCTCATGATCATTTCTTTGAGGTCCATTGGTATTTTCTGAACATGTTTCCTAAAATGTATGTGTTGGAAACTTGACTTATGGTGTGGAACCATTGGGGTGGTTTTTCTCATGAATGGATTAATGGCATTATAAAAAGAGCTTGTGGGAGTGGATTTACCTTCTTTTGCTATGGGAGGCCACAGTTTTGTGCCCCTTTTCCCTTCAGTATTCCTCCACGTGAAGATGAAGCAGAGGCCAAGAAATAACTATTTGTTTTTTATAAATGATCCAAACCCAGGTAGTCTGTTGTAGTAAAGACACACACACACACCAGACTAAAATAGCCTTCTCTCTGCTCGTGGGCTCACATTGCCTTTTCTTTGTGTGTATAGCCACAAATGCATCTTCTGTTGTCCCTTTTTTTAAACTAAGAGTATTAATACCATTATGGTTTTCCACTTCCAAGACCTCCTCTAATTCTAACTACCTACCAAATTCTCAGCATATGAATTTTTTTTATTACTTAAATTCTTTTATTGGTACATTTTAGGTATACAACACATTTACATTTCTCATTGGGAACTTGTACCTTTACATGATGCATCTTGGTTCTTATTTTTTCCCCATTCCTAGCCCTCCCTTCATCCCCTCCACCCTTCCCTATTTACAAAGACTTTGTTTAAATTTTTTCCATTTCTCAGCATTTTTCCTTTCCCTTCTTTCCTTTCCCCTGTCCCTCCCACTACCCCTACCCCTAATGACATTCATCATTGGAAATTTGCACATTTACATAGTCTCTCTTGGTTTTTATTTTACCCCCTTCCCCTGCCCTCCCTTCAACCCCTCCATCCTTCCCAATTTACAAAGATTTTGTTTCCATTTTTCCATTTTCTCATATTAACTCCATTCCCTTCTTTCCTTTCCCCTACCCCTCCAACTACCCTTCCCCTTTGCCCCTTTTCTTCCTATTTCACATTATCTAGTACATCTTTTAGTCCTTATTTACACTTTCATTTTCTCACACTAGAGAAACTATTCGGTATTTTCACATGTGTGTCCTATTTATTTCACTTAAGAGTATCGTCTCAATGTGCATCCATTTAGCTATAAATGTCTCTAATTCCTCATCTTTTATGGCTGAGTAGTACTCCATTTTATTAAAGAACCACATTTTCTTTATCCAGTCTCCAGTTGATGGGCATTTGGACTGTTTCCAAGTTTTAGCTATTACACACTGTGCCACTATAAACATGGGTGCACATATATCACTATGGTATGATTCTTTTAATTCTTTGGGGAAGATACACAGCAGTGGAATATCCAGGTCAAATGGGACTTCCAGTCCTAGTTCTTTGAGGTATCTCCATACTGATTTCCACAGTGGTTGCACCAGTCTACACTCCCATCAGCAGTGGAGCAGGGTTCCTCTTTCCCCACAGCCATGCCAGCATTTGTTATTGGTTGATTTCACGATAGCAGCCATTCTTTCTGGGATGAGATAGAATCTCAGCGTTGTTTTCATTTGCATCTCTCAAATGACCAGTGATGGTGAACATTTTTTCACATATTTATTTGCCATGTCTACTTCTTTGTGTGAGAAATGTCTGTTCATTTCAGATGCCCATTTCTGGATTGGGTCTTTAAATATGGGAGGTCAGATTTTTTTAAGTTCTTTATAGATTCTAGATAGTAGACCTCTGTCTGAGGAACAGCAGGTGAAAACTTTTCTCCACAGTGTGGGTTGTCTCTTCACTCTGTTGGTGGTTTCTCTTGCTGTGCAGAAGCTTTTGAGTAAGAAGACATCCCACTTGTTGATTGATTGTGCTAGTTCACGGGCCACTGAGGTTTTGTTCATAAAATCTTTTCCTACACCAATGTCTTCAAGAGTTCTTCCTAACCTTTCTTCCAGCCGGTTTAGTGTTTCTGTTTTAATATTTAGATCTTTAATCCATTTCAATTTGAGTTTAGTGCACGGTGAGAGATATAGGTCTAGTTTTCATCTTTGGCAAGTTGAAAACCAATTTTTCCAGCACCATTTATTAAAGAGGCTATCTTTCCTCCAGTGAGGGTGTTTGGCTCCTTTATCAAAGATGAGATGGCTGAGTGTATCTGGCATTGTTTCTGCATTTTGTAATCTGTTCCACTGGTCCTCAGGTCTGTTTCTTTGCCAGTACCATGCTATTTTTATCACAGTAGCTTTGTAGCATAGTCTCAAGTTGGGGATTGTGATACCCCCTGCCATGTCTCTGTTACCTAGAATTACTTTTGCTATTCTGGGTCTCTTCTTCTTCCAAATGAATTTTTGGACTGTTTTCTCAAGGTCCGTGAAGTATGCTGCTGGGATCTCAATTGGAATTGCATTGACTCTATATTGCAGTTTTGGAAGTATGGCCATTTTCACTATATTGATCCTTCCTACCCAGGAGGAGGGGATGTCTGTCCAGTTTCTGATATCATCTTCAATCTCTCTTTTCAGAGTGCTATAGTTTTCAGAGAAGAGGTCTTTGATTTCTTTCATTAGGATGATTCCTAGGTATTTCAGTTTTTTGGATGCGATGGTGGAAGGAATTGTTTGCCCTATTTCTCTCTCAGTGAGTCTGTTATTCATGTAGAGGAAAGCTATTGATTTTTGTGTGTTGACCTTGTATGCAGCTACTTTACTGAATTTGCTTATTAAGTCTAGAAGATTTTTGGTGGAGTTCTTGGGGTCTACTATATACAGTATCATGTCATCTGCAAATAATGACAATTTGACTTCTTCATTTCCTATCTTTATTCCTTTTATTTCTTTCTCTTGTCTAATACCAATGGCTAATGTTTCCAAAACTATATTGAACAGGAGTGGTGATAGTGGACATCCTTGTCTTGTTCCTGATTTTAGTGTGAAGGATTTCAGTTTTTGACCATTTAGTATGATACTGGCTGTTGGTTTTTCATAAAAGGCTTTTATCAGTTTGAGGTAGAGACCATCTATTCCAATTTTTTGTAGGGTTTTTATCATAAATGCATGTTGGATTTTGTCAAACGCTTTTTCTGTGTCTATGGAGATAATCATATGGTTTTTGTCCTTGGCTCTATTGATATAATGTATTACATTGATTTATTTGTGTATGTTGAGCCATCCCTGCATCCATGGGATGAATTCCCCACTTGGTCAGGGTGTATGATCTTCTTGATGATCTTCTACATTCTATCTGCCAGTATCTTATTAAGGATTTTTGCATCTATGTTCATTAGTGAGATTGGCCTATAGTTCTCCTTTTTGGTTGGGTTTTTCTCTGCTTTGGGGATCAAGGTGATGCTTGCTTCCAGGAATGAATTTGGGAGTATTGCTTCCCTTTCAATTTCATTGAAGAGTTTAAACAGTAGTGCCAGTAGTTCTTCTCTAAATGTCTTGTAGAATTCAGCAGTAAAGCCATCAGGGCCCGGGCTTTTCTTAGTTGATAAGTTTTTAATTATGTTTTCAATTTCATTGATTGCTATTGGGTTGTTTAGAACTTTCAGGTCTTCTTCATTCAACTTTGATAATTCATATGTATCTAGGATTCTGTCCATTTCTTCTGTGTTTTCCATCTTATTGGTGTATAGGTTCTTGAAGTAGGTACTGATGATCCTCTGGATTTCTGCTGGGTCTGTTGTCATTTCACCCTTTTCATTCCTAATTGCATGGATTTGGGCCTTTTCTTTCCTTTTTCTGATAAGCTTCGTTAAGGATTTGTGAATTTTGTTTATTCTTTCAAAGAACCAACTCTTGACTTTATTGATTTTTTGTATTGTTCTCTTAGTCTCCATTACATTGATTTCTCCTCTGATCTTTATAATTTCCTCCCTTGTATGGGCTTTGGGGTTGTCCTGCTCTTCTCTTTCTAGAAGCTTGTGGTTCAGCATCGGTTGTTTAATTAGGCTCGTTCTGTTTTCCTAATATGCATATTTACTGCTATGAATTTCCCTCATAAGACTGCTTTCATTGTGTCCCATAGATTCCAATATGTTGTACTGTCATTGTCATTTAATTGAAAGAACTGCCTGATTTCTTCTTTAATTTCCTCTGTGACTCATTTATTATTCAAAATTGTGTTGTTCAATATCCACGTGTTTATGAAATTTTTCATTTCTTTTGCTATGGATCTCCAATTTCATCACACTCTGGTCTGATAATATACAGGGGATGACTTCAATTCCTTTGCACTCACTTAAACATGTTCTATGTGTGAGTATGTGGTCTATTTTCGAGAATGACCCATGTGCATCTGAGAAGAATGTGTATTCTGATTTTGTGGGGTGGAAAACTCTGTAAACATCTGTTAAGTTCATTTGTTCAAGAGTTCAATTGAGTTCTAGTATTTCATTACTTATTTTTTGTCTAGTTGATCTATCTGTCATAGTGGGGTCTTGAGGTCTCCCACTACAATTGTATTAGTGCATATATGACTTTTCATGTTCATTATTATTTGTTTTATATAGTTGGGCACACTAGTATTTGGTGCATAGATATTTATGATTGTCATCTCTTCCTCTTGGATTCTTCCCTTTACAAGGATATAGTGTCCTTCTTCATCTCTCTTAATCAGCGTTGCCTTGAAATCTACTTGATCTGCCAAGAGGATAGCTACTCCTGCTTTTTCTCAGGTTCCCGTCACATGGAGTATTGTTTTCCACCCTTTAACTTTCAGTCTATGAGTTTCCTTTTGAATTAAGTGTGTTTCTTGTATGCAGCATATTATTGGATTTTGCTTCTTGACCCATTCTGCCAATCTATTTCTTTTGATTGTTGAATTGAGACTATTAACATTGATGGTTATAACTGAAACGTATTGACTTATCATTGTCATGACTTTTTTTGTTGTTGAGTTGTTCCCCTTTACATTTAATTTCTTGTCATGCCAGATGGGTTCATTCTGCTTTGCTTCCTACGGTTGTGATCCTCATTGTCTGTTCCTAGGATATTGTCTAAAAATTTGGAGTGCTGATTTAGTATTCATGAAGGTCCTAAGGTGCCCTTTGTCTTGAAAGTATCTTATTTCTCCATCGATTTTGAAAGATAGTTTTGCAGGGTACATCAATCTGGGTTGGAGGCTGTTTTCTTTTAGGGCTTGGAATACGTCATTCCAAGCTCTTCTTGTTTTGATGGTTTGTGTTGAGAAGTGTGCTGTGATTCTGATGGGCTTTCCTTTGAATGTGATTTGTTTCTTTTCTCTAACTGCTTGCAGAACTTTGTTCTGTTGAGTTTCTGGAATCTTAACAATTATATGCCTATGTGTAGATTTTTTTTGATCAAGGCTAGTTGGAGTCCTATATGCCTCACTTATCTGTATGTCTAGTTCTTTGCCCCTGCTTGGGAAGTTTTCTGCCATTATTTCTGTGAAGAGTTTTTTTTGTGTCATCTGCACTGTCTCCTGTTTCTTCTTTGACTCCAATCAGTCTTATGCTATTCTTCTTTGCATCGTCTAGCAGCTGCTGGATTGATTTCTCATGTTCCCTTACAATTTTGAAGCAATTTTTCTTTTCCTGGTCACTAATTGCCATCTTATCTTCTATATCTGAAATTCTGTCCTCACATTAGGTCATTCTGCTGTGTACTCTTTCAATGGAGTTTTTCATGTCCTGGAAATCTATTTGCATCTGTTTTATGGATTCCATTTGTTTCCTATGTTGGGATTCCATCATGTTCCTCAGCTCCTCTCTAGATTTATTAATCATGTCTTGCACTATGAGCACAATCTCTGCTGTTATCTGAGAAATTATTTCTGATTTCATTATTTCCAGATCCTCTTTTGTTGCCAGTTCAGTGGGTCCAGGTGGTTGAGTATCAGAGTGTTCCATCTCATTTCCCTTTGGGGTTGCTGTAGGTGATCTGGAAGTCTGGTTTTGAGACTTATTTTCGTGTCTTCTCCTTTTGACCCTGGGGGGCAGGTGCTGCTGGTGCCCGCTTGGCTTACCTCCTCTGAGCTGGGAGCCCCTTCCTGTCGGCTGGCAATGCCGGGATGGATGGCAGCCCAGAAGCCCCTTCCTCTGGTCTGGGAGTGGTGGGATGAACAGTGGCCTGGAAGCCCCTTCCTCTGGGCTGGGAGAGGTGGGACAGTGGCTCAGAAGCCCCTTCCTCTGGGCCAGGAGTGGCAGAATGGATCTCTTAGCATATGAATTTTGAGGGAGCACAAACATTCAGTCCTTAGCACCAATTGTCATTTGATCCATAGGAATTGTCAGATGAACAGAGTCGGCAACAATTATGAGTTTAGATTAATTTTAGGGAAGTGTCCTTTTTCCTTGGCTTTGCTATGGAAAATCTTTCAATATCAAATCCTTGATTTAAAAAATGCCTAATTGTTTATCAAATACTTTTCAGATAAAGAAACTAAAGCTTAGGAAATGACCCAGGGTTACATAGCTGGGAATTAGGAGCAGGTGGAATTTGAACTCTTGTTTGATTGCACATTTTTCCTTCAACTGAAGAGCGGTTGCTCTGAGAGGGTGCTGTAGTCCATCCAATGCATGTGGTGTTTTCTGGAATGTGCCAGGGAGCCCCTGAAGCATCCTGAATGAAAAGAAGCACAGGTGAAATTCATCAGATCATTTACCCTGTAATGGCAGGAGTCTGAGTCTAAACACCATGATCTGATATGTGTGTTTGTGTGTGTGGTGGTGGTGGGGAGGGAGATCTTTTCTTCACTCAGGACCAAAACTCAGAATTAAACTTTGGTGGTACATTTCTTTCTTTCAAAGTTATATGATCTAGATTCCTGAGCTTGCATCTACACAGGTAAGACCATTTACAGAAGAGCCCCCTGCCAAGGTTCATTTGAACCAGGGACTGCACCTCATTATAATTCATTCATTCCACAAATTAGAATTAAAGCACTACACAAGGTTCAAAACAAAGATGTGCCACTTGACCTTAAAGGGCTCATGTCCTAGACTTACTTAAACATAGTTATGCACTCCATGTTAAATCCTCCCTGATGACCTTAGTGTATCTATGAAGTCCAATCAATAAATAGATTTGTATAACTTTATGAAATACTAATCAAGCCAGGCACCATCTGAAAATACTGAGTAGACCAAAGGTTTTATTTGCCACAAGACTTGGACTTTGCGTTTCTTTTAACAATGTTTTACAACATCTACTGTAATCTTAAAAAGAGAAACACCTGCCTCCACCTCTCCTCTCATAGCTTTCTAGATGAGAAAGCTCTCGGGCAAAATAACAAAATGCAGTTTGCATCAAAGAATGTGGAGCTTCTCTGACAAGCCTAGTAGGAGCCACTGGGAAGCAGCTGGAGACAGGATGACAGCCCACCAGCAAAGAGACCACAGGATCTGCTGCTTCTGAGAGCTTCTGCTGTCATCCTCCACCTCTCGGCTTCCTCCTGTTTTCTACCTGCTACTTCCCTGTTCTAGAGTCTGTTTCCAGAGAAAAGCATGGCTCTTTCTTACTCAAATTCAGCTCCATTTGCCTTTGCGCCTCTGGCTCTGCATTCTCTTTCTACTTTGAGTACAGCAAGGGTGTAAACTGAGCCACATACCAAAAGTAAAGGGGCAACAAGCTTCTTCTTTTTATTGGTGTTAGGTTTTCCTCATCGTCTTCCTTGATGCTCCCTGCTTCTCTGAAGATGGTCTCTGAGAAGGAGCTAATAATCTTAATTGCATTCACGTGCCTTTTTCAGAGCTAAGAGTTAATCGGAGGCAAATGGTAATCTTATGTTTTGTCATATTTTAAACATCAATAAAACGATGGGTATTTTTCCCTATTCATATTATTATATTACGTTACAAGCCTTGTGGAAAGTCTACCCAAGCTGTGTTTTCAAAACCACTTGCCCTTACTATATTCATGCACAGCAAGAGGTAATACTGGTGCAACTTGATCAGGAATTATGATGTTGTTTATTTATATGTATCAAAATATAATAAAGCCCTATTCTGCTCGCTTAAACCCTTAATGACCAACTCCACTGGTCTCTACACCCTCTAATTCAGCCAACACCTCTGGTCTTTGTTCTCATGTGTGTTCTAGGTTTGCAGTTCTACTGCCATTGCTCAAAATGGGTCAGCCTGGCATAATGGAAAAAGCGCTCAACTCCAATGGGCCTGAGTGAGAAGCATGGCTTAAATAAATGAGTGACTTACACAATATAGTATTTATATAACATTGAGCCTTTAGCTTAATCATCTGTAAAATGAAGCTTCCCACTCTGTGATGCTCTTGGAATGGTGCTGTAGCACTATACACAGATGAGGTGCTCAGGAAAGTTGTCCCATCATTTCTGAGTAAGCAAATCTTATTCATTCTTCAGGATGCAGCCCAGATAACACCTTTTGCATAAGAGCATGCACTGATCACCTCAGGTAGGATGCAGTGTTTTCCTCTTCTAAATTTCCATGTCACTTGGCCTTTCTCTATCATATGGTAAATGCATTTTTCTATTTATGTAACATAGGGGCTCAGACTGAGTTTCAGGTGGTAGCATGAGTAGAAATAAAGGACAGCCCTGTGCAACTATGAGTAGGGATTGCTTGCATGAGACTCCTGTTTCCCTAAGACAGAGAACTTAGCTTGATCCTTTTTCCAATTCTCTGTACACTACTTTTGTATTCATAATTTCATGTTTGTTTGTTTTGAAGAGGACCCTGGTTATATAGATCCTGGTTCCCAAAACAGCTTGAGCTGTAATTGGATGGAAGGAAGAAGATGGAAATGATGGCCGTACTTAAGTAGTGTCTCTCTGTGCAACCTATGAGCTGCAGAAACGGTGTAGATGAGGAAAATGAGATTGGAAACAGGTGTGCTATTTGAGGTCTGGCCAGCAAGATGTGGCAAAAGTTGAGTGTGTTCATAATCTAGAGCTATTTTGGCATCATGAGGATTAGAAGCTACAGAAGCATGCATTCAGCTACAGTATCCTGAACGTGGAGTTGCTATTCTCTTTATGGATACTAATTCCACTACCAACTTCTCATCAAGTCCAGTACCCTCTTTGTAAAGAAGCCTTCTCTGATCACCATCTCTAACCCCATCCAATAGCCTCTGTCTAGTTTTTCCTTATTTGCCACTGTATCTGCCTTTCCTTGCCACCATGCTCTCCCTTCACACACAAATACAAAGTACTACATAGGCCATTTCCTGTCATGTGCATCACTCATCTCTAAAAGGAAGAGGAATCTTGGCTTATGGGAAGCATTCAATAAGTATCTGAGGGATAAATAAATGTGATGAATACTCAAGGAGCTTTATAAAAAAAGATCAGATAAGAGTACAGCAACATAGATGAAAAAAGGCATGCTATAAGCCTCCTAATAACTGAATCCAACAACTTCATTTATGAGCCAATGGGGAGCACTCCAGGCTCTCCCAGAAATGTGCTGGCGAGGGGAGATACCACCTGTCAAGAGGACTCATGGGAGCAGATGAGAAATGTGAGCCATAATGGCTAGGGAGACCTTGGGGCAACTAGGTTATGTGTGTACTTAAGTTGCTTATGTAGAACTTGTCTCCCCTGTGAGACTATTAGGAGAAGGCCGAACACATTCTTAGATTGCTCAAAGGACCTAATATAAGCTCAAACAAAAATGTGTACTGAATTGTAGAATGAATAAATGAAAGAATAAGTGGATATCTGATTTGTTCCATTCAAATTATGTATTAGAAAAGCAATATAGCAAACCAGAAATGCTCACTTATTAAAAAGGTTGAATTTTTTCAGTATAAATATGTTTTAAAAATTTTCTTTAGGAAATCTTCAGAAGGCATCCATTAGAAGGTAAGAGTTTTTTACTGTGAAGTCAAAAACATCTCCTTTTGCCACAAAATGACATGATACACAAACACAAATGACTATAGCTGGTAACTTAACAACCACAAATATTTACAAACATACAAGCCAACCCTCATCGAAATATCAGGGTAATTATTGGTAAATTGTATACCATACAAATGCTTTGCAACCAAGCAAAATAAACTTCATTGTGGGTGCTTGCCACAATTTCTCTTCACTGCTGCCTGTGTAGCTTAGACTCCTGGGTTTTGTTGAGTTGGATTTATTGTACAGAAAATTACATTGGAGGCCAAATGGATGTGTAGTTGAACACTTGCTCTTCCACCAGGGTCTTCCATGTAGGTATCCTGCTAAGTTAACTTAGTTAAAAGCTTCAGATGATCTTTCTGAAAGTACAGATAATAACTTCTTTTTTTGAAAACAGCTAGAGATTAGGAAATTTGTGATAGTTTAGAAAGTTTTCTTTGAAAATTAATTCTTTCATGGACTATATCTATGAAAGAATCTTGTGTCATATACCTTCAACATTGTTCAAATTAGTTTCAAAAATTCCCTTAAGACCTATCTAAACGTGAATGTGTGTATGTTTAAAAAAAAGTGGAAAGGGGGGAAGAAAGGAAAGAAAAGATGGACGAAAGGAAATGAGTAAAGAGGATACTGGGTGTGTACATGATGAGTGAGAGTTGGTGGAAAATTAATAGTAATGAACATATCTTTTATTTTATGAACCTGAATGATGCCAAAATGGGCAGGAAAAATAAACATATGATGTAAAATTAATACCTGAAATAGAGACAAAAAAGATCGACAACTTCCTGGACAGTTGATTTGGGAGGGGGAATCTTAAAATATACAAATAAATTTGAATAAAATTTTATACTCTCTAGCCCTTGAAAAAAATTTTTAATTAAATCTTTAGCACATCTTGAAAATGTATTCTAATTCTCCTTCTGCCATATTACATCTTCTCTATGAAAGAGCTTACAGTTGGAGCCTATTTATTTTACCATTCACAGTATTTCAAATTGTTGGAGAGAAGAGATTTTTCTGCCAAGATTCACACCAAAGCAACTTGATAGTCTTCTCCAAGAAAGATCAAATGTGAAAAGAGATGACAATGAAAATTGTGCAATGTACCCGTGTCTCTGCAACCAATCAAGTGCAAAGGAATCTGTGTTGCTGCTTTTGGGAGCGTTTTCAAATGTTCAGAGAAAACAGTTGAGCATAGTGCTTCTGGCCTGCAGTGCTGCCTCACGAACCATTTGTTTCCTCATCTAAAACTCTGAGAGAATAAAAAGGCAAACGTAGCCTTACACTCCTCCTCTTTCAAATGGGATAGCCATGCCAGATATTCTGCGTAACTTATTCAGCCCAAGGCTAATAAGCTGAACAACTTGTTTTGGCTAGACATTCTTTCTCTCCATATGGAACTGCTTGTGTGAGTTTTTAGACTATTATGTGGTCAATGGGAGGATGTGAGACGAAGAAAAAAAAAATTCTCAGCACTTTCCTTTTCTCTCATATAAATCCACTTTCAAGGCTAAAGTAAACTGCATGGATTGCCCAAATCCTTAGGCGGAGGACTTCACAGAACATCACACAAGGGCCAACTTTAATGGGTTTGAAGGCATGCCTCTTAAATTGGACTAAATTTACTGATAAATCCACCATATCTAACCTTGCCTACTTCGAATCTAGCCTTGGGGACTTCTTTAAAAAGAAGGCATATTTTCACTGAACCAAAGTAAATCTTAATTACATATTTGCTTACCAAGGAGAGCTATTTTGCTCCTGAATGGGAATCTGTAACTGACAAAAGGTGGAAAGTGGGTTGCTGTGGTATATTTGATTGAAATCTATCAGAAGTATTGCAAAGAAAAATAAAGACACTTACATTTTCAGATAATTTTCAGTTTAGCACTCTTGGTTCTTCAGAGTTCTTTATGCTGAATGCCTTATCAGGATAATATGGCAGAGCATTCTCAGATGCTTCTTATATCAAGTGGGGTCCTACTTCAACAGACTAACACAATCATTATTAAGTTCTCAGTTTCCTCCTATTTGTAAAGGTCTATTGGTGATTTTTAAAGTTATTCCAAAGTCCACAGAGTAGTGAACTTCAAATTTATTTGTAGTTTTCCAATAAGAAATTAATTCAGGAAAGTCAACTCATTTTTCAGTCTCTGCAGTGAGTCAGTAGCCTTCAGCAAGAGGCACCATTAATTCATTTACTGTATTATTTATTTAGTCAACATGCACTGAGCAGCTTTTATATGCTAATCTCTGAGCTATATGCTAGGGATAGAGACTTATATAACAATTGTAATCATGACACTATAAACCCATTCCCAGAGTGCTGCTGCTTTGACCATTCAGGCTGAGTAACTACCCATGAGGCCAACTTCCTAGAGAGGTTACATAACCAAAGGCCACTACAATACATTTCATCTTCCATTTCAAATGTCAGGAAAAGTACATATGAGCATATAGGTCATGTGCTGAGAGCACAAATATTTCTGTTTTGCAATTTCCTTTACAAATTATGTTTTGATGAAATATAACATGCTTAGGAAAAAGCCCAAAAATGTTTACAGTGGCTAAAAAATAATTTTAAAGCAAACACTCATGAATCTACTTAAGCTGTTATAGAATGTAACAAGCTCTATAGAAACAACTTTCCTCAAATGATCCTTCAAAATCAAAACCTCTTTCTTTTTCCAGAAAGAGTGATTCCCAAATGTTGAACTTTATGGAAATAAGAATCATATAGTATTTCTTTTTTTGTGTATTGCTATTGCACTTACTATATTTTAAAATATAATCCATGCTTTTGCAGTAATTTTAGTTTGTTTTCATTGTTGTATAGTATTCCATTACATGAACTTGGCACAATTTATTTAGCTATTTTTTATTGATGGACATCTGAGGTGCTTATATTTTTCTGTCTATAACAAACGTTTCTAATAACAGTAGGGTTGCTAGGTTATAGAGTATACTTGTAGTCAATCACAACATGTATTATCAAGCTGTATTCCAAACTGGATGAATTCAATTTACTCTAATAAGCAGCTTGAGAATATTCATTTCTTTGTGTGCTTGCCAACATTATTGTTCTTTGAACATTTTAATCAAATTAAAGAGTATAATTGAGTGTGTTATACCTCTCAAAAGTGCCTTTCAAAAGTTGTATAGGTTTGTCACTTATATAACGCCCTCTATTCAAGTGGGATTTTGTTTTTGTATGCTATATGAGAGGTGATCCAATTTTATTTTTATGTGACTGCTCAAGGCCCAATTTTTCCATTTATTGAAATCCCTTTATTTCTTATATATGATTTACCAATTCACATTTGTTACCAAAAAAGTGTTCATATATACACAAATTGATTTTTCTTAAAATTAGGGGGCAAGTACTCTAAAAATTTTCCTGGGATTTAATTAAAATTGAATTGAATTTTGGAAATAGTTTGAGGGAATTGACCCAAATTGAGTACTTTCATCATGTAACTATATTTCTGTATTTACTAAGGTCTTTTTAATGTCTGTCAATAAATGTATACTTTTATTTATATATTTTGTACATGTTTTGTTAATTTATCACCAATTTCTTAGTATGCAGGTATTAATTTAACTGGCATACATATGTTTTTAAGGTCAAATTTACTGAAGTATAATTTATATGCAAAATATTCATTTTTTTACATGTATAATTTTAACTAATAGTTATATTCATGAAGCCAACACTATAATTACCAAAAAGAAAACATTTCTGTTGATGCCAAATAGAGCCTGTGCTCCTTTGTTATACTGTTTCCTCCTCCACTCTCCAGTACATCTAAATTCTGTCTCTGATGTTTTGTCTTTTCACAAATATCATATAAATGATATATAGGCTTTAACCTTCTGTGTTTGGCTCTTCCAGAGAGCATAATGCTTTTGAAATGTAGATCTATTTTTGTATGTATCAGTAGTTCATTCCTTGTTATTGCTGCATGCAAGAAAGAAAGAAAAAAAAAGGAAGAAAGGAAGGAAGGAAGGAAGGAAAGAAAGAAATAAAGAAAAGCCTTCTCTGGTTTTCAGTGGAATTGCTTTGACTTTTAAGAAATAAGAACTATTTAAAAATTTTAAATTTCTTGACTTTCAATCCACGAACATAGTTTATCTCTCAATTTATTTAACTGTTTCTTTATTAGTCAATATTGTGAAGTTTTAAGCATTTACGTGATATACATAGTTGCTGGATTTATCCCTAGATATTTTATGCTTTGAAGCCATTATAAAAGGCACTGTTTTCTTTCATTTCAATTTCAATTGTTCATTGTTGAGAAATAGAATTTCAATTGATTTATTTGTGTTCTTGTCATTGTGATATTACTAAACATCTTAATTCTTACAGGGATTTTTGTACTTTTTTAGAAATATCTGCTTTAAAACAAGATGCCTGCCAATAAAGATAATTTTATTTCTTTATCTCCAATCTGCATTTTAGAATTTTATTCTATATGCTATTATAAAATAGCAGTATTAAAAGATTGTTTTCATTAATTGCTGCTTGTAAAGAGAAATATTTACTAATGTATGTAGACTTAGCTTGCTAAACTCTTTTATAAACTCTAAATATTAACTGGGACATTTTGAATATTTAACATAGACAATCATTTAATCTGCAGATAATAACAGTTTGACTGTTTTTCTTTTCAAAACATAAATACATAGTTCAGAACATTTTCTTTCATTTACACAATTCATTTTTTCATGCCATAAAAACTTTAGAAAAAAAATTGAGAAATCTTGTACAAATATCTTGGTATGTAAGCTCTACAATTTCAAGAGAAATATAATGAAGAGGATGTCAGACTGAAAAATGATAGTGGGCTTAACGGATTGAGATCAATATTTCTTCAATTTGAAAGTTATACAAAACGCACAAATGTGTAAACAAATTTCGAAGGTCCCTTACATCTCCCAGGGCCATTGAAGTGAAAAAAAGGATATATATATACATATGTATAATCAGATATATTAAATATATATTATAAATATATTTATGTACATATTCATCATGCTAGAGTTGGAAGATAGAATTCTTATAGAAAAAATATAATTTAAAGCAAGAAACATCACTAGGTATAATGGCCTGCATTTCATGATGACAAAAGAATAATTTTACCCAGAAGATAAAATAAATCTAAATGTGTATGAATCTATTAAGAGCATATAAAAACCTCTAAAACAAAGTAGAAAAGAAAATAAAGAGAGAAACACACCATTCTATAATAATATTTGGAAATTTATGTCTACCACTTTTGGTAACTGATAAAAGAAATACAGAAAACATTCAATAAGAATCTGGAAAATCTGACCACTATGTTCAAAAAAATTATCCTAATTTAAACACTCAGAATATTGTATGTAGTGACTACATGATAAAAAGCACGTTTTCCTCATCATAACATAATTAAATTAGAAAGCAAAACTAAAAGCACTAATTATTGTATTTTGTATTACATTAATCAGAGAGGAATGTATGAAATACAGCCTATTACAAGTTTATTGATAGTAAAACAAACTACCTTTCAAAATTCAGGGTGTGTAATTGACAGCATTTTAAGATTTAATTTATAACCATAAATTAATTTATTAAAGAAAGAAGGAAGCATGAATGTCAATGATCTACAAATCCATTTAGATAATTAGAAAAAACACAGAAAATCAAAACTACAAAAGGAGAAGGAAGGAAATAATATCAAGATTAGAACTTAGTGAAAAAGAAAGAAATTTGAAAATACAGAGAATCAACGGTCATAAGTGATGTCTTTGAAACTTTAATAAAGTTGATACACCACAGAAAGACTGTACAAACAAAAAGTTATAAATTAACAACAACATAATAAAAAGGGATTTTTATGAAGTTTACATTTTCATAAGAGAATACTGTCAAATACTGCCAATAAATTTTATAATTTGCATAAATTTGACAAATTTGTAGACATGAAACTTACCAAAATTGCCACAAGAAAAAATTAGAAAATCTGAATAGTTTTATATTTCCTAAAATCTGTATAATTAAAAACTTTCTCAATTAGAAAACTCCAAGCCCTGATGATATTACTGATGGACTCTACCAAGGATATAAAGAGAATGTCAATTCTGTGCAAATTCTTTCAGACCAAATAAAAAGAAATACTGTCAAGTGTAGGTTTATGAAACTAAAGCATCTTAACTATGTAAAATAATAGTGCATTTATTGGGAGTCAATTCTCAGTGAATCTCTTGCATTTATGCATGTCTTGAGAACATAGCTACTGATTGATATTTGTTCCAGAGTAATTTGTCACAGATATTTATACAGAAAATAACCTTGAAAACAGAATTAGTATCTCATCTGAAGCAGAGGCAAAGCATGCTAGGAAGGTATGCATCAAATGATTTGATTTCCTTATGATCAAGGTTCCTTTTCTGTAACACAGGAGTTTAAACAAGTTTAAACTAAGCAATAAGGTTAAATATATCTCCAGGTTCAAAAAGTTCCAAAATAGATTTCTCCCACTCCCAACATATATGCATTTCTACCATGCCAATAATCTCTTCCAACATACTCAAACGCATGGGGAATTGCTTATGTGCAGACTAAAAGTGAAGAATTGGAGCCAACTAGATTTCTCAGAATAGACCCAAAGCATGAGAATATTTATATCCCATGAAAGTTATCACCAAACGGTCATTAGTACAAAGTAAGTTCTTAATAACCAAATAAATAAAGTGACATGGTATAGGACTATGGATAAGATGACTAACAGGAAAGACTTTCTGCATGGATTCAACAACAGATTAATCCTTAGTCTCCAAGCCCCAAGACTGGTTGGTGAAGCTATATAAATGTCCCAAGCCTTATGTGACAATTTAGGGCAAACTTGCAGGGTATGGTTCTATTGGTTTAGAGGTTTTGTAGCTCTGAGATGTATGCTTCCACCATGGGGTATCAAAAGGTACATAATAAGCTCAGACCTAACAATCTGTAGATTTTGGTGGCCAAAGGTAAATGGTAAGTACAAGAGTCAGCATTCTCTAGAGGGATGTTCCTAATTACCCAGGGAAAAATGAGGAAGCTGCTGTACAATAGGAGGTGCTTACGTGGAACCAGGAGAATTCTAAAATACCTGTTTATATTACCACATCCAGTGATCCAAAGTTAGTGAAAGTTACTACAACTGTAAACAAAACAAAACAACAACAACAAAAAACAAGTCTAACATCCTGCGATATTCTTTTAATGTATAGCTCTGCTCAAATATTCCAGGGTCAGTTTTTGTTGCTTGGAAGAAGAACTTTGAAAAATATAGAAATATAAATACCACTTGATAACATAATTATATATGCTCAAAATATGACAATAAGATAGACAAATACTACTTAATTCATGATGTAAATTTTTTTAAATAAAATATATTTGTTGTGATAGAAGGGCTGAGGTTAAGATTACCATTCTGACCTTGTTTTGCATAACTCCCACCATGAAGCTGTGATACCCAAAACTGGCCAATTTGTTCAGATTTACTTCTTAAATTTCCTTTTCTTTCTTTTTCTTTTCTTGGTACCAGGGATCGAACTCAGGTCCTTGTCATTGCACAGCAGGCGACGAAACCACTGAGCTAAATCCCCAGCCCTATCAGATTTACTTCTTATGTTGTCTCATTTTGCTAAGCAAATTTCAAGATACTGTCTTCTCTTTCTCTCTTTTTTCTTCTATTTTTTAAATTTACCATCACTATTTTCCTCACTTTCTCTCAAATACCTTTATGTGATAATTAGAGTGTGTGTTAGTACAATATATGTCAGCAACCAAATATATGCAACTAAAATCTTTAATTTTTTCCCTAGCAATAAAGGTTTGCTCAATATTTTCTGACACAAGTACATACTAGATAACTGTCTCATGCCCAATAATCGAGCAACCAAGGAGATTATTCCTGCGCTGATCACTTTATTCCGAGCCAAATGGCTTGTTAATTTACCTGATGACCAGCGTTCTGATTATGATCTCTTGACATATGCCTGAATTCAATGGAATGATAATAACTGTTATACATTAGAAAATTTGCTAAGCATGTTGTTTCGAAAATATCTACTCTAAAACTATGTTCAAGTTGGTAAATCATAGGTTTAAGGTCTGATACTGATAGTAAATATTAAACAAAATTGACAAACTAAATGTTGATAAATCTCCAAGCTCAAGTAATCGCCATCTAACAACTTCAAGGAGAAAAACAGCACAGAATAAACTTCTTCAATTTAGGACCAAATCTATAATCTCTCATTCAAAGTCCTTGGGCATAAGATCGTCAGACTGGTAATGTAACATACATCTTCCTGTACATTCCCGGATGTTAGAACTAATGAGTGATTTCATTAACAGGACTTTACAATATGTAAGAATTAAACAGCCCACTATTTGTACCATCAATAACTATTCTGTTCATTGGAGGAAATGCATCAATAATAGCAACTACCCAAAAATAAAACAAACAAAAAAATAAAGATCTAAGAGATTAATAAGAAAATGGTAGATCTTTAATAAGAAAGATATAGAAATTTCCTGGAAAATAAATGTCATATTTTAGAAGAGAAACTGAACATTATCAGAGGTCATTTCTGAAGTTAAGATAAATATTGTCCCATTCCAAAATATCAGTGATAATTTTCCTTTAACTTGACAGTGTAACTCTTTTTGAATAATAACTTTGCTCAAGTATATTTTATGTCAAAAAATTAGTTCTATCAAGTGTGATCCAATGATTTTTAGTAATCTTACTGTGTGGTGAAGCCTTCACCCTAAATCAGTTTTAGAACATTTTCTCAGTCCCCCATTAAAATCCCTCATTCCCATTTACAATTCTTCCCCATTTCTACACCTACTACCATGTAATAAATTTACTTTGTGTTTCTATAAATCAGCATTTCATAAATCTATGATCATACATTCTTAGATCACATGTGACTGGCTCTTTCACTTAATGTCATGTTTTGGAGGTTCATTCATGCTATAGCACGTGTCAGTATATTGTGTCTTTTTATTGCTGACCAGAATTCCATTGTATAAATAAAAATGTCAAAATAACTGAGGTTATTGATGTCATGAACATGTTTTAGAAGCCAAATTTTTTGAAATTGTACAAGAGAAATCATGTCCTACTTATATTGTAAATCTATAATAAATTAAACTACATGACATTGTTGCAAGCAAGAAATGACAGATATAGCAATTGAGAAAAGTACAATATTAGATGTAGAACAATTTTAAAGAATTTAATATGTGGTAAAAAGGTACTTTAAACCAATGAGGAAGAAGACTTTTATTTACCAAGCAGTACATAGACAACTGGCTGAACCTGAAAATAAGCTTAAATTCATACTGCACACCTGACTGCACACAATGAAATTAATCCCAAGCACCTAAATGACTCAAACATAAAAGGCAAAGCATAAATATACTAGTTGGATATTTATATATTCCCTAGTCTTACAGAGAAAATAAAAATCATAAAGAAAAAGGCTTAGTTTACTAAATCTTTGAAACTCACCATGATTGAAGTCATTGTAAAGTAAATTCCAAATGACAAAAAGGGGAAATATTTACAAAATGTAAATACCTAATAAGTGATTCATATTTCAATATATAACATTAATAGGGTGCTTGGAAAATGTTGAGAAAGAAATGTAACTTCAATGCAAAATTTATCAAATACCCATGTAATGACAGAGAAATAGGCAATAGAAGGAAGATCAAACTTTTTATAATAGGAGTTTGATGTAAGACCCTGAAGAAATATTACAAATGAAATTTGTTATTGTAAAGGATTATTTTTACATGTTAATCCCTAATATTAGCCAAAGAGTAGAGTTAACAATCACTCATTCTCATATTCTGTTAGTGACAGTACAAATTATCACAACCTCTAAGGAAGACAATCAGGAAAATTATCAAAAAAGCCACAAAAAATGGTGTGTATACTTACTCAGAAATTCACTTCTAATATTCTATAGACAGTTACAGATACTTTTTTTATAATATAAAAAGTACTAAAATAGCTAACAGTAAGAGATTATTCAGAAAATTATAATTAATCCCACACGAATGTAGCACTATGTAGAATGACCTGAAAAGAAATATTGCTAAGAAATCTTGTTTTTTTAAAGCAGATTTTATGATATTTTTTACTATTTGATACTAAACTTGCTTTAGGAAAAGCAATATAACTTTTCAAAATACAAAGGAGAGACTGAGTGTGGTCATAATCTTCCTATTTTTCCAGATGAAAGGGTAATGATACATTTAGAATTAATTTAAAATGCAAAATGTCTTGACTCATTTATATTTTCCAAGTTTTATACATCAACATTATTGCTTTTTATCAATAATTAGTATTTATAATAAGAGATTACTCTAATAAATATTAACTAACCGATAAGTGAACGGAGTCCTATTACATAATAAACTGAATGAGAGCTGAATCAGAACTCTAAACCAAGCCTTACACTGGATATCATATCTTGTCAATAGGTGTATAAAAAAGGAGGAAAGTTAATTTATGATTTCAGAAAGATTTGGACAGAATCATACAATAGCATTCTCATCTCTTTTCATTCCTCTACCTGGCTTCTACCCTAAGTGAGTTTTTATTATAGCCCTCTGTGCCACTTTTTTAACTTTCAGTTTATAAATTATGGTCTCAATTTCCTCACTGGAAAAAAAAGAGGTAAGAAGATGATCTTCCTTTTACCTCAATTCCCACAGATTATGTTTCCACCACTCATTCTTCACATCACACTTCTTGGAAGAACACACCTGTATTCTGCTCATCTCAGGCCATGGCAGTCTGATGGGATTCTGATGTAACTCCTGTCATAAGGCTCACAAACACACTTCTAAATGCCAAGTAAATTAAATAAACTCTTCCTGGGCTATGATTTGGATTTTGTTTGGCCCCAAAGCTTCGTATGTTGGGAGCTTGGCACCCAGTGTAGTGAGGTTAGGAAGGGAGACTGTTAAGAAGTGGAGTGGAGTAGGAAGTTTTCAGGTCACCTGGGAGTACTATACCCTTAGAAAGGATTGTGGGACCCCTGTCTTCTGTGGTGATAGGATCTCTTCCTCCCGCACAAGCTCTCAACTTTGCCATCCATTCAGAGGAGACATAGCCAGGAATGTGTGCCTCACCAACACCTACATCATGCTGCTTGGACTTTCAGCTTCCCAAACTGTGATCTAAATAAACATCTTTTCTTTAAAGTTAGTATGTCTCAGGTATTTTGTTGCAGAAATGAATAATGAGCCAATGAAAGTAGAGATAGTGTTTTACTTACTTCTCTGATTCCCCTCAAGTCCTAAATATGGTCTTCACTTTTGGTGAATCTACCTCTGGTATCAGGCACTGTTCTAGGTAACAGAGACACAAATCAGTAACAGAAGAAAACAATCATTGTTCCCCTGAAGTTTGTATCCCATTCTCTTAACATTTTATTGTTGTTCCTAAATTGTAATTGCTTTTACCTATCTTCCCTATGCTTGAGAATATTATTGGAGATAATGTATATAAAACACCTGACACAAAGACACTAAATGCAAACTAAAACCTCAGTAGGTGTCAGCTAATATTTATATTCTACATGTTCAATAGATGCCATCATCCAGGCTGTATTGGCTTTAGAAACTGAAACAGTGTGTGTTTACATTTCAGAATATGCTTTATATTGGGAATCACATTTTGCTGCTACCTTCTTAACTGACCCTCCCTGGTTTCAGCACAGACTTAGGTACTGAAGAGAGTCCTTGTATTCGTGGAGCTCACTATCATGTTGGTGGTAATAGTAGAAATATGGCACAGCCCCGGAAACACAGTTATGGAAGAGCAAGTGCACTTCCCAAGCATTTCTGCATAAATAAACTTATTACCCAAAAAGCCCAAAGAAATTTTTATTCCGGACATTGTTTCCCCCCCAAACAACCAGGTTTTTATTCAAAATTGCAATTCTACAGATATGGAACTAGAAAGATGTACTTTACATATATGTGTAGAGAGATTATGAAACTCACAAAATGTCAGATGGAGCATTTTGGGGATTTGAAACCTTTATTAGGAGTCAGAGGAGCAGAGTTGGGAGGAATAGGGTGTTGTTATAACTTATTAACATCCATCCACAATTAAAGTTTATTTTTAGGACTGGATAATTATAGATATATAAACCTAAGATTTTTTTTTCAACTAAAGCTTTATTACACTTTGTTCTTAGAGCAGAAGAGATTTATTTCTCTATTCTTCACAACTATTTCATCTCTGGCCAGAGAAGTCTCAGTTACTCTCTGGGCCCAAGGCTAACAATGATGTTTTTTCACCCGCAAGTAGAGAGAGAAGGTCGTCATTGGCAGTTACAGAGTTTGTGCCTGCCTGGAAGCCTATGTGAGTGTGTGTGAGTGTATGTGTATGCTCATGTAAACATATGCTAAGGAAGAAAGTCCCAAGGGTAAAAGCTGGATCTGTTTTTTTTTGGGGGGGGGGTTATCCTCACAACTTCTCTAATAGTAAACACTAAATAAAAGTCAATCAATGAATAACCAAATGGACAAATGAAAGCAGACTATGCCACTGGTGCTTGTGGTAACTAAGACATAGTACTCCATCATCCTGATATTAAAATAAACAAGAGGTTATTAAACCACACATAGGTTTCTTAGTAAATGCTACATGAAAACAAAGTCTGAAATGTTTGCCTGTGGGAGTTTCTTCAAGATTAGAAAAAAGTATTAAACCAAGCCCCATCTTTCATATCATCAGTGATAATCCCCTAATCTATTTTAAATATAGCCACTATCATTGGTTTCCACAGGACATTTTTAAAACTTGTAAACATTTTTGTTGTATAGATTTTATCTTCCACCATGGTTTCCACATGTTTGAACCTTCTTCTTCTTTCCATATTCCTAACTTTGCAGAGGTGTGTAGAATAGAACAAAATAAATTTAAAATATTCATAGTCACAAGCATAACTTTTTAAAAATTTGACACTGATTCATTGACCATTTAGCTTCACAAAGTCTACTGAAGCTAGTTGTGACTTGATTGTCATCGATGATTTGTTAAGAGAGCTTTGTAGAAACGATGATTAGGGATAAACAGAAGATGGAAGAATAAAAATATTCAGAGGACCATTAAAAGGCAAAAGTACAAAATGCCTAGAGCCTTACCAGTGTTCAACTGTATATGATAGCTAAATTATATCCATAGAAACATGTATGGTGCATAGTGTGATTAGCAAGGAAATATAGCTCATCTTCTGTGCAGTAGCTCTTTAAAACACTATGTCTACAAATGGTAGCTTTTGGCATTGTTTCTGGTCCTGTGAAGGGTACAGCTGTCTCAGAGCTCCTATGTCATTATGCCACTTCCCCATTGTCCTCTGTTATCATTCTTGCTCTACAGTTTGTATCCCTGTATCAGAGGTAACCTTCTGAGCTTGCCAGGAGGCCTTCAGAAAAGGCGTTGTTGCCTTAATATAACATTTGAACTGAAGGGAAAGAGCAAGACAAGCCCTTATACATGAATGTTCTGGCTTGGATACAGGATACCAGCTCAAATAAAATGTCACTGCTATAGCACAAATCACTGTAAACAAATATTCCCTTCACGCCTGGTGTAAAACATCCACAGATAAGACTAAGACTATCAAATGCATCTTTGGGGCATGCTTTTGTCTCCTTCATCTTTAAGCTCAGAGCTCAATCCAATTATCCACCAATTTAGGTTCTGTTCATGATTTATGTATACCAGGGTTAGAGAATTGTTGTTCAAAAAAATATTTTTGGTATGACAAGTTGAAAATTTTAGCTCATATGCTAAGATTACTGCAAAATAAATATGTTAAAATCCATTAGATATGAATGCAAAGGCTCTGGGCATCTAAAAATGTTAAAATATAATTTTTTTCATAAGGAATTGAAGTTTTTCATAAGATTCTTTACATTTTTGTTCTCACCATTTATTTTGAGAATGTCCAATTTGTGCATTTTTCATCAACTTATACTGTTAAGTGTAAAGTGTTTCCTCAGAAGAAGGATTCCTGAAAGATTTCTTGAAATTGCCTTCTGTAGTTGCCTTCCTCACTGTAGCTAACTATAAAATTCTTACGCTGTGCAACTAAAATGCTAGATTTTTTTCCATAATTTGTATTGATTTTTGCATAAAATGGCTATTCTGAGCTCAGAACTATATAATCAAACACAACCATCAGTTTCTGATACCAAACAAAATTATCCCTCTGGGGGGATTTACTCACAACTTCTCTGGAGATTAAGGAGAAAATAATCATCTAACTTCCTGAAACATAATAGTTTTATATTAGATAAAATAGACACCTCTATCTGGAGTCAATTTCCAAATCAGGTAAATCAAATAGTCATAGCACCGTAGTCAAGAACTAAGTTTCATCTGTAAGTCAAATTTCTAGACAGTTCCCAAGGTTTTTAAACCTCTAAATATTCTGAAAAGGAGGCACTCATAGAAGTGGTTATGAAAAATGATATTTTTCCAGAAAATGTTTTTCCAGTGTTGGCCAAATGCTTTTCTTTTCTCTCCCCAAAACAAATCAAGACTGCCACATTAATCTTCAGATAAATTCCTGTTCTTAGGATGTGTAATCCTAAAGTCCTGTCATTTCTTTCCTTTCACATGCACAGTTGCTTGGGGAAACAAATACCCAAGCTCATCTCCCCTCTCTCCTTCCACTTTCACCATCCCCACCCACCTACGCCTTGTCTCCTCCCTGTTCGCCCCAGCACTGGTTTTCCTTCTCTTCTTGATACACAGCAAACAGCTCTTATATGTTTCATTGGACCTTCTTACTGAAAAGCTGTAATTCTAGTAGGAGCTGTCACATTGTTCAGATTTCGGCTGAAATGTCCCCTTTTCACAGAGGTCTTCTCTGACCACCCAAGCAAAAGTGGCTCCATCACTGACTTCATGTCTCATTCCTTTATTTCACTGACTTCGTAATATTTAGCCTTAGTTGAAATTAACGTGCCTATTTTTTCCTTGGTTGCTTATTATCTGTCTGTCTCTCTCCCCACCGGAAGGAACTTAAGGTCTAAGAGATTTGGGTTTTGACCTCTGGTGTAGTATACACCACTGTCAGTGCAGAGTGGATATTTCATGGACCAGGGACCAGAGCAGAGCCCACCGTGATGGGGAGAGCAATATCAAATACTTAGTATATTCAGTCTCATCCCCAGCCTCGTGACTCCCTGATCCAGAATTTTGTCTCTTTGGCTGGCTGAATCACGCAGACATCCTCAAACCACCTGACTTTCATTTAGTTTCCACAAAATGAATACTAGGTCTCAATCATGCATTCCAGCACTTTCCTACCAAACTGATATTCCCTGACTCTCTGAGGCATTTTATATCCTTTCAAGAAGCACCCTGGGCCTGAAAGGTCACTGAACTTCAATGCAAGCACCGCTGCTGACGACTTCCAAATGTAGCATCCAAACAGCCCCGCGGACTTGACTGAATGATATTATATCTTTCGGAGGCTGGATTTGGGTTTGTTAACTTTAAAATGCAAGGCAGGTTTAAAGATTAACAATTTGCCTGGATAAAGGAAAAGGGAAAAATATAATTAATCATTTGCCTGGCCCCCAACACTAGTTTACAAAACCGTGGTGCAACTTTATTGAGCTCCAAATTGAAGGGTGGCAAGGTTAATATGTAGCTTTAGACCTCACGGTTTCATTAACAAACACATTATGGGCTGTAAAGCTGAACTGACATTAATGCTAGGCCCAAACAAAGTAAATAATTACTGGCTTGGCAAATGAGGAAGTACTTGCAGAGTTTGTTTACATTGGGTTTTTGGAAAATTCATGTTGGCAACAAGTCAAATACAGTTTGACTAGTAATTGTGACAATTGCTCACAGATGCTGCTGGAAGAACAACAAAAGAATGGATTTATGGCTTTTCTCTCTCCCTGCATTTTCCCCCTTTGTTGCCTTTTTTTCTTTACCATTTGGATCAATAAAAAACTTGCAGCCACAAAGATAAGTGGGTTACATGGCAGATGGGCCTTGGAATGTTTAAAAATCTCATGTTGCATTTTGTCTCTTGGCCCTCAATTGGAAAAGACACAGCTGCATTCAAGCTGCAGTCATAAAAGCCATTGCTCCTTGAAAAATGCCTATGGGTCTGTCCCCACAATACAGCAGAGTGGAGATGCGGCCTGCTGAGAAATTTCCCAACCGAAAGACTGGTTCACTTTGTGGTAGTGCACTGTGAACAAACCACTGAGTTCTAGAAGAGTGGAGAAATGCCTGGCTCAGTAGGATCCATTTCATTTTCCCTGGCTGAATTGAAAAGTATAAACAGGAATCAAGGAAGAAGACAACTCACTGAAATGGAAAATAGTTTTGCAGGGCAGCTGAGGTCTAAGAGGTACAATTTGAAACAATTTTGGTTTTTCTCATCAAAGATCAGTGTTTTGCCAACTAAAAGCTAATTCTTCACACACGTGTGCGCATACACATGTCCTAGTCCTTCTAAATCCTTGAATGTAAATCCTTTATTCTTAGAAGATAGAATTTCTATGGTTTTGAGTATAAATGCAAAGCCTGGATCTTTCTAATTCCATTTCTACTAAGTTTAAGTAGTGAAAGCTAGAATATTCTCAGACTATAGTGCTCAACTGATTCAATCAACGCGAAGATCTAAAGCTTTTCTTATTATTTAAATGCCTTATCTAGATCCATAATCTCTGCAATATCAAAGCCATATCCATTGTCTGTTCCAACACATTATATTTTTTAAATCATGCCCGTCTTAATATTCCCTTGGATGATTATTGCATAAAACTGAATAAAATCAGAACATTTCCTGCTAATTAACAAATAAATAAGAATCTATGACAAAAATAGGATTTCTTTTAATCCTTTTGTCACCAGCAATTTAGGTTCATTTGCTCAGGTCTGTTTGCTTGCTGCTGACCAAATCAAAGAAGGCCATACATGTGGATAAAAAGGAAAGAGGATTTATTCATAAGTAGTGCCAAGAAGATGCAGGGGCCTATTTGCTTCAAATCACTATCCTACCATGTATAAGTAGGCAGGAGTCTTTTACAATAAGGAGCAGAGGGAGGGGGCGCTGAAAGATCATGAAACTCTCCATATTTCCAGCCATCTTCCATTAATTGTACCTTCTTGTGAAAAAGACACTGGGCTCAAAGCCTCCTCGTATCAACCTCTGCGTATTCTGTCACTTCTTGTGGGCCACCAGAGGAGGGGATGCTGGTTATATGCTCAGTGGGAGAAAGTTTGGAGAAGTTATTTATCTCTAAAGAAAAATAATCTACCTCTTAAAGTTCAATTTTGCAGTGCCAGTTACAATTTGAACGCTATGTTCATCTATCAATAACATACCTGATGCACATCAACCAAGTTCTGAATTTTCTTTTTGCTTTTAACCTCAAAACTATAAATATTCCCTAGAAGGAAAAAGTCTTACTATGCAACTTACCAGCTTTTAGACGGAACAACCAGTAATAATACTGTTTTTAACTTTAAAATTTTCTAAATGTTAACTTGGAATTACTACATTTTTCTGATAATGAAATTTGAATGCTACACGCCAGGAGAGACTGTATGGGGGCTGGATGGAAGCACACTTTTTTAAAGTTGGCATTGGAACTTTGACTCACATCTGGGTCATTACTGGCCATTAGAACTGTTGGCAGACTCTGAGGTTCTGTAGACCTCTTCAGATCTTTGGTGTCCTGAACAAAGAATTGGGCAAAACATGCAAAAAGCTAGCAAGTTTTTACATTTATTAAAGGAAGGAAAAGAAGCATGCTTTCCAGAGTAAGAGTAGGCCACTGAGAGAGTCCACAGTGGCCAAGAAGTTAATGACGGATGTCTTTTGTATCCTTCATTCTTCAGGGTGACATTAGATCTAGACCATCCTATCAAAAGCCTGCTTGATTTTGTGCTAGAAAAATTGAATATGTCTCTTTCTGATTGGTCCCAGGAGCGGGGCTGGGAACTGTGTTCTGTGCGTCTGTCCTGGATGTCCATGATTGACAGGTCACATCTATTTCCTCAGCTGGTTGGCCAAGCCCTAATCTCATGCCTCAGAACCAGATGAAACACTGGCAAAACATTGCCAATGGTGACTCTTCACCAATGTCTCTAAATAAACTTAACCTATTAGTTAATCAAACTTTCTGGTGCACAATGATTCTAGACTAATGATGACAAGCAAGAATTCAGGATAACAGTCTACTAAATCTGTCATATGTGACTTGGATGATTCTAACTGCCTTTTCACTAGCTTATTTGACACTTATTTAAGGTCCTTCTTCCATACTGCAGCCAAAGATTTGGTCATGTTGTAACTGTAATTGCAAAATGCAATTTACAGAGGTAGATTTCTTTTTTCTTGTAGAGGTAAACAACTTTTCCAAACTTTCTGCCACTGATCACATAACCAACATCCCCTCCTCTTCTCAGCCCAAAAGAAGTGAGAGAATTTGTAGATGCTGTCGATAGCAGGCCTGGAGCCCAGTTTCTTTTCCACTGGAAAAAGGAAGTTGAGCTGAAGATGACTGGAAGTGATAAAACAAGCATGAGATCTATATTATCTCTCTGAAACCCCCTTCCCCTCTTTTCCTTAGTATAAAAGACTCTTGCACACTTGTACACAGTAAGATACTGATTAAGCCAAAAGCACCCCTCCATCTTCTCTGAGCTAGCTTGTAATAAATTATTTTTTTCTTTTTATCAAAATATATGGCCTCCTTTGATTTGGTCAGATGTGAGCAAACAAACTTGAGTATATAAACCTAAGTGGCCAAAACTAATGTCAAAATACTTCTCAGAATTGTTTGAAGGCATCTTTCTGCTTACAGTGCAAAGACAACACATGGACATATTTTTTGACTGTTACCACAGTTTAACCCCAGTCCCACCTCAAAGCCTGACCCTTGTACTCCTCCCTTCAGATCTCATTGGCATCTTCTCAAAAATCCCTATACTTGACCTAAATGAATATCCTGAGGCAGGAGAAGGATTGGTTTTCTTTTACTAGAGAAGAAGATCCAAGGCCTGATAAACCTCATTAAAGATTCTGTACATTATACTAATAAAGTTCCTGGAATTTAAAGCTTGTGCTTTCACTATAAAGCTAGATCTTAAATTTTAAAAATACTTTTATAAGAATTTGATTGTTTTCAAGAAAAAGAATTTTACATGAATTTGTAAATTCCCTGACATTTTGTGGTCCATCATAGAATGTTACTTATCTTTAAGGGTAACAACTGTTGAGATTCATGACTGGCTCTCTGATTGCACTAAAGTTATACCATTGAATAACTTGCATGGAGAGAAATGAAAATTACAACCACAGGTAAAAATGGACACTCTAGAGGTGAATTTTGGAAGAAGTAAAAAAGAAATAGCAGTTATAAAGGGAGCATTTAAATTTGGTATGAATGGTTTATACTATTGATGAAAGCGTTTCAAAAATCAAGGGAAGAACCCTTTGCAGTAAGTGGCTTGCAGGAACCCTCAGGAAAGATCATTTTGACTCATTTCAAAGGTTAGAAGCCTCTACCCCACCAGGTAAAGAAAGTGATTCCACCTCCTTTTTAAAAAGAAACTGGATAACTACACATTTAGAGCCTAAAATCAAATGTTAAAAATCTAGTCAATTGGGAGAGGGGATGGAGTGAGACAGTCTTGCTTTGCAGTCCAAGCTGCCCTGGAACTCACTATGTAGCCCAGACTGGCCTAGAACTCACATCAACCTTTCTGCCTCACCCTTCTGAGTGCTGGGATTACAGACATGTAGTCAATTTTTTTTAAAGAAAAACCCAGGTATTATTATTTTTAAATGTAATATCTAAAATAATGTGAAAATTATAAAATTTATTTTACTATATCATGTCATATCTTCTATAAATTTATAAACTTGCTATAGAGAAGACTCTCCATACTATGAATTACAAAATTTAATACCATATCCTTTGTACACAGTAAGCTAACAATACATATTTTGAATTGGATCATATTAATTCAGGAAGTGTTTTAGATCTCAGACTTTCTGACTCTGTCATTCTGCATTTCCCCCCTTTCAATTAAAGACTATGTTTTATAGATGAGCTACAGGTGGTTGTATGTATGTCTCCATCAATCATGTTACTGGAAACTCATTTGTGACAGCTCTACCACATGCATTTGACAATATGCAACCCAAGGTCAAGACCTCTAACTGCTTTCTTTTTAACTTCTCACGTAGCATTTTATAAATACAGTCTCCTGACCCAAATTTACCTTAGAAAGGTCATTTCAAGACCTGCACTGAAATAAGCAGATGGTAAGAGGTTAATGAAAATGGAGTTTCATGAGAAATGATGGCCAAAAGCTCTTGCCTAAAATCTATCCTAAAATTGAAGGTTCACATCACTATGAATAATATTATGTAATGGGACTTGGCTTATATTGAATTTTGGCTAAAACTCCAGAATAATTATTTCAATACTCCTACATTTGAAAATGAGGTGCAAGGTCTTTACAGACATCTGTTGAAGGAGACTCCAAACTGCCTTAATGATTCAGAAGCATCATCCACTGAAGGTAAAATCCGTACCACTGGATTTGGGTGGAGCAGAACAATGTGTCTTTAGATGCACTGTGTAGCTGTCTCTATGTCCTGAGTTGATTCATAAAGTTTATCTTTCACAGTCAGTTTTACTTTGGGAAAGCCAGAAATGTCATGCTTCCAGAACCAGTGAATAGGTAGATGAGAGCTCACCATAATGTTTTGGGGAGACTGCATTTCCACTGGGTGGTACTTGGGAGTATATTCACTACATTTTTGATCACATCATAAAAGAGAACCTCCAGAATTGCTTCAGAAAATGAACAGGATAGGGCCAGGGATTTAGCTCAGTGGTTCTGATGCCTGCCTTGCAAGTGCAAGGTCCCGAGTTCGATCCCTGGTACCAAAAAAAAAAAAAAGAAAATGAACAGGATAGTAATTGTGCTCAAAGGGAGAAAGTGAGGTACTTTGAGGAGATTAATGGGAGTCTTTTACTGTAACAATTTTTTTAATTTAAACATTCACTGTATATTTGATCATACTGCACATAGTGAGTTTTAAAATGTAATTTTTACTAACCTTTCTACTTGATCCATATTATGAAAAGATATTTTGATGTATCTGTAGAAGTACTCATTTTTTCTTCTGCCTCAGGCATCCCAACAGTTCAGCAGGCCATTGCAGATCAGTAAACTGTCCAGTCAAGGGATGTCTTCTACTATGGGTTATCCTGTATTTGGTGCAAATAGGAGTTTTGAGGTGTTTTCCAAAGCTGGTGCCACAGATGAACATTTTATTTGAGGTCACTTAATCAGGATCCATGACATCATCTTGAGGCCCTGATAGAATGGTACAGCAAGCTCTGATGAAAGAGAGACATACAAAACCACTAAGGAGATGAGGCCTGAATCACCAGGACTTTGTACACCCTGAAATCATCCTGGGGAAGACAGGTGTATTAAATCTCTAGTGAGGTGCAGGAGAGCCATACCAGGAATGCAGGGAGGAAGATTCCTGCCTGGGTTTTGTAGGTTAGGGTTATGTGGATTATGCTCCTCCATATTAATTCTTCCCATGGCAGAAATGGTCTCTCATTTGTCTGCAGGTTATTAATTTACAAGGGGGAAAAATAAGAACCAACAGAGATTATGTAAAGGTGCAAATTTCCAATGACAAATGTCATTATATTGTATACCTAAAATGTACCAATAAAATTAATTTTTTAAAAATTTACAAGTTAAAAATTACAGAAGAGAGTTTTTAACATAATTTGAATATTGTGGGTTTTTTCCCATTCCTTTATTTCTTAACTTCATTTGTGAGATTGGGTACATTTCTTAGAAAGAAATTGAGGTATTCTTGATTTCTTATTTGTTTCCAGATTGAAAAAAACCCTCTGTTTTGTAATTTCAAGGGAGCTTTTAAAACTACTACAGAGATATGAATTACATCTGCTGGATTAGCCTCCAGTTGCTATGTAGCCGATAAAACAGAAACTGATTTTACTACAAGTGGTGGTATCACTTCAGATACTACTTTTCCATCCCGTAAACTGTACAGTATCTTACTTTGATTTCCTTTGGATCTACTTAGTCAAATCTTTAAAGAAATCATTTCCTTGGTGAATGCTGCATAGTAGAGCACAGAATTCTTTAACTCAAATTTCTTTTCAAAGTGAACAAAAAGAGCTTAAACACATTCATATCATAAATGACAGTACATATACTTCTGCGAGACTCCCTGGCCTCCTCTAAAGCAACTCAGCACGGTGGCTTCTAGGTTTTCAACCTTACCATATGGAACTAATCTGTTCCCAAGCAAATGTCAAATCTATAATAATTAGGTCAATGCCGTTCATTTCTTCTTCAAACCAGTATTGACCTCTTGCTGGGAGGATTGTGAGCAAGCTCTTTGCTTTTTACTTTAGATGTTCACAAAGTTTATCTCACTTTGTCTTCATCTTCTAGCTCCCTATAACCTGTTTCTTCTCACAAAAGTCCACAGTAGAAATGGTCTTGTAGCTCCCAGATCAATAAATGTTTTCTAAAATAGCCCAGATAGAGAATATTTTAGGCTATGTAGGTTACATGACCTCTGCAGCAACTACAGTCCCCTGTTACTTAGTACAAAAGCAAAGAGAGACAAGAGGAAATGAATGTATGGGGCTGTGGTCCTATAAAATGTTACTTACAAAAATAAAGTGAACAAAGTGGATTTGGCCTCTGGGCTGTAGTGTGAAGAACCTGCTTTAGTTTATGGCCCTGAGCTTGGTGAAAAGGAAGTCTGTGGAAAAAATAACTTGCTCACTATCTCCGTTATTATTTGCTTTACTAAAAGCTGATTTTTACAAGGAGAGGGCTATCTAGGAGACAAGAATTTGTTTTCTTTTTATCTTCTTATTAATGAAACCTCTGATTTTCCTGAAGTGAATTGCCTGCAGTGAATTTTTACTTCCCATTTCTTCCAGTCTACCTTCTAGTCTTCTGAATGAGAACATTAAGGCAGAGTCAGGAAAAAAACATAAGGACTCATTCCCTTGAAAATTCAAGATGAATTGCAATTCATAAAATGACTAAGGGAATCTAACAAAGACACGACAAAGATCCTGGGAAGTGATAATCCCTCTATACTAGATACTGTGTGTTTAGGGTTTTAGTCCTGGTGTCCAGGTGCGTCACTGACAAACTAAATCAGGTTTAGAAGAGAGTAAAAGAAGTTGAAGAACTTGCAATCATGTTTGTGTAGAACAATGAAAACTGTGTTGTTTAGTCAAGAAAAGATTCAAGGGGAAATACTTCATATATTTGAAGAATTGCATTCAGAATTATATATCTTTAATGTGAGTTTAGAAGTGAAAACAAAAAAGGAAAATCTCAAGAAAACCTCAGCTAAACTTTTTTTATAAATGATTTTTTTTTAAAGGAGGAAAGGTTTATTTAGCTCACAGTCGGTAGAGGTTCAGTCCATAGTTGGCTGCCTCCAAGGCAGGGTGGTGTGGAAGTTAGGGATCACAGAGCAGAAACACTTCATGGCAGGCAGAAGGTAGCAAAGCAAATAGGTGACAAGCCTCTTTCTGCCCATTATATCTTATCCTAGCATTGCACCATGAATCAATCCCACTGTCACACACTTAGACCCAATCACTTCTGGAAAGCTCCACCTATGACTGCATGAGGCTTTGGAGGGACATCTAGAGACAATCCATAACACTATCCTCCTGCGTTAGCTTCCTGAGTAGCTTTGAACATAGGTGTGTGCCACTTGGCTTGGCTTGGGACTTCTTGATCATACCAATATGATTTTTTTTTTCAGTTTGCTATAGGTTAATGCAGTATTTCATTTATCCTGTCCATTAACTCACATTTGAAAACATTTACAATATTCAATTGAACTTTAAGAGATCAATTTTCATATTTTTACATCTTAATACTGGGTATTAATAAAAGCAATAGTCAATATAATTACAGTTAAAATTATTCTGTCAGAAACTTAGAAATAAATGCTTGACGTTGGTATGTTTACACACAACTCAAGTTTTGGTGTAAGGTTATTTGTTTGCAAGAAAAAACATTTGGTTTACTTCATTAATAAGAATATCTCTTAAGGCTGGGATGGACTCTTCTTGGTATTTCTTCTGCTGTCGATTTTTAGCATAGTTATCTGTGATTGTATGAATGGAGTTGAGTGGAGAGGTGCTCATCGTGTTAATTCCAAGAGTACATAACCGATTATTATAGTAAGAAGGAGGTAGACAGGCAATGCAACTGCCCAGTACTTTTGAGGCCAATAGGTTAACCCTAAGGAATGTAGCCAAGATTCAGGAATGAAAGCCCACACAAGAGAAAGTATGAAGCCAAATTGAGAGCTTAAGAAAAGTACAAAGCTATAAATCGCTCTTTCTGGCAATGGCGACGGTGAATTTTCCACCATTTTCCCCGTGCCTGGGGACAGTCTTGGGTGCTGCGTAGGTAGACGCGGGCCTCTTCGACCCCCCCCCCCAGCTCAGCGGAGGGTCAGCCCGGGACACGCAGTAGGGGGTTGCAGCAGAACCGAGGGGGCGGCCAAGGCAAGACGACCGCCCAGCCCAGGCCTGTAAATGAGTTTTGAGAAAACGATCTGAGGATGGTAAGGACTATAATGAAATTTGTAAAATTTCTTTTTCTACAGTGTTGCAGGCAGATTGTGGCAGGAATTGGAGCATCAGCTGGTCCTTTGGATTAGGTTAGTGGCTCTCAAATATAAATTTCATGAAACTGGAATTTTTTTAAGTGGGAAACAGCAATGTCTACTAATACTTTATAATGACTAGTAAAGACCTTCAAACCAAAGCCATAAATACACTATTTTAAATAAAAATATAGGAAGACATAATATAGAAATTAAAGATTTTATTTGCAAAAACAAAAACACTTAAACAGTTTCTAACTTTGTCAAATAAAATTCTAGCTAACTAAATAAAAGATGAGATGACATGGGCTTTTTTTCCCCCTTCTTGGTAAAGAATGGCAAAATATCCATTATAGGTGAGCACAAGTCCCTTGATCATTATTTAAGAATTATTGAAATTTTAAAATCTCTTCTAATTCTAACATTCTGAGCTTTTGCATGATCATGACAATACTGAAGTGTAAATTGGATCTTTCTTCCAGGTACATAGTGGTGATAGTGACTACCGAGCAAGTAAAAGTTACCTTCAAAATGTTCTGTAACATAAATTATTTATTTTTGAAGACTCCATTTGCATACAGATGACAACACGCTATAGCATGAGCAAAGCATAGCTTTCACAGTGTATCTCTCTATTCCTGTGGTCATGAAACAGGAAAATTTACTAAACATTGGATATATTGTCATGAGTTAAATTCTTCCTGCCTCAAAATAAAGGCCAAGCAAACTTATACACTAATCTCTGTATTTTCAGGGAAAAGAAATACAATGTCAATATGAAAGGAATAGTGACTTTATCCAGGAAATTTTCTAGGTACACTTAACATTTCAAGATAACTTAGCCAAATTATCTCAACTAAAATTCCAACTGAAAAGAAGTTAGAAAGCAGTGTTCAGAACATCAGCCCCTCTGTAAAACTACCTCCAGTGGGGGTTTTTTTGCCCTTTCTTTCAATTTTTCTTTGAATATACATTGTAAGATTATGTATATAAATTATTCTGAGAAAAATCTATGAATTCAATGCATAGCTGGATTTTGATTCCCTAAATAATTCAACATGTGTGCACACATACCACACACAGACACACACACATGCACACAAATACTATTTCTGGTAAGAGTGACATATAGTGACTAGTGAGGGCCAAACACTTCACCAGCTTCTACCCACTGCTATGTCAATGCACATAAATTCTCATTTGTAACACCCCTGCAGTTCCATTGTGTGGCTCCATTAGTCTATGCATGAATTATTCACACATGATACATCATAATGACATCAGAGCCATTTATGATATCAATTCATACTATTATAGAACAGGTAATCTTCAGCTGTCCAACACAACATGTGTTAATTAGATCTCCAAGAAACTTTGCTAGTCAATCATCTTCATGAAGCCCTGTTCCTGTCCCACCTCCAATAAGCCTTCAAATCACTCCATCCTGCCTCTATTTTTCATTTTTTAATCTACTTATGGAATACCTGACATATTTAATCATTTAAACTACATTTTTTGTGTTGCTTTGCAGATTTAACTATTGTATCCCCAAATAAATCACTTGATTCCCAAAAGGTGGAAACATGGGCTATGGATCTCCTATAACTTCCACAATTCTTCCCAATGTTAGACAAATAATAAATTTTCATTACATTGCAATCAACTTCTTTAACTGCCCTACAAACAAATGCAAATCACAAATTTCTAGATGGTGGGCTACCTGATTTAGCTCATTTCAGTCCTGAATAATCACACAAGTTTTAGGTTGTGTAGTTTATTATTGTTATGAAATATTTGTTCTGTTTTGTTTTGATTTTATTTCCATCAATTATCCAAAGACGCAAATTGTTTTTGGTATAATATTTAAAAAGCAGGTTTTAGGTTAGGAGAAATCTGGAAAACCTATGGCATGGTGACTGACATAATGAACAATCAGTATGTTGTCATTGTTATTTTTCAATTCTACAATTATTTGGGGCATGCCACAAATGACAATTATTGGCACTGTGCTTATAATTAAAAATCAATTTGTAAGAGAGAATGACATAATTAAGTCTCTGAATTCAGTAGGTAATCAATAACTGATAAGTAAATTCTGTACCAAGAGACAACATACATACAGAAACACACTGCTACCACCAGGGAACAGTCCAATGAATGGCCACTAAGTAAACATACCTATTACCACAGATGAGCTGAGGTAACAGGAAATCATCAACACCCCAAACCCCCTCTTATATAGCCTTCAGGTAGCCATATCTCAGCTCCATTGATATCACCAGTATCCTGACTCCTGAATTCTTACAGCATTCATCATTTTTACTGTTTTTAAATTTTACTTAAATGGGGTCAAACTATATGAGCTCTTTCATTAATGGCTTCTTTTATTGAAGTATTTGTGGTATCATTGCATAATGTCACGTGTAGCTATGGCTTTTATACATGTATGGTGTTACGTATTATTTGACTCTAAGAATGTACCACAATACATTTATCTATTCTGTAGGTATGTGGGTTGCCTTTAACAGAGCTATTTTTAATATGATTAAGCATGTCCTTTGGGGAGCATAAGTATATATTTCTATTGAGCATAAACATAGGTGAGTAGTTAAACTGACTAATTATGTTCCTATTTACTTGAAAATTTAATTCAGTGTGTTTTGTACTATGAAACATTGCCAAATGATTTTCACATTGTTTTTGCCAACTTATACTGCCACCAGTAATGAATACAATTGCCTCACATTGTCACTAATCTTTAAAATTACACATTTTTGTAAAACTTTGGCCATTCATATAGTATATGTAATGGTATCTCAGTAAATTTATACATTTCCATAAAGACTAGTGAAGTTGAGAAGGTCTCATGCTTATTGATTTTCAGTAATCTTTTGGTGAGGTTCCTAGTCAAATATTTTACTCATTGTATTGCATTATCTTTCCTTAGAAATTTATATATATTCTTGTGTATAATTTAATCATTGATATATTTAAATATCTACCAATCTGTTTTCTATTTGACTTACATATTCTATACTTATTTTTTCTCTTTTTTGTTTTATTTTGAATTAATCATTTTTAAAATTTTTCATTCTACCTGTTATTTTAGTAACTATATATTCTTTTATTATCATTTTAGTGATTACATTAAAGAATACACTGTACATTGTTCATCTACAACCATTTATTTATTCTTTCCCCATGAGTGCAAAAAGTTGAGAATATATTTATTTCATCTATCTCCCTCTTACCTTTTACATTTTTTATGTTTCCAGCTGGGATATTTTCTCCCAGTTGAAATATTTTTTCTTTATTTGTTTTGTGACAGTTTGCTAATAAGAAAAATCTCTCCAACTTTTGTTTTCCCAAGAATATATCGTCATTAATGATCAAAAGGTCTGTTTTAAACTTTATTTTTGCTACTTTACTTTCATAATGGATGGATAGTATATGTATTAGTCACAATTCTCCAGAGGAACAGAATCAACACAGTGTGTATTTATAAAGAGGATTTATTAGATTGATCTATAGGATCCCAGAGGCAGAAAAGTCCCAAGATGGCCATTTGCAAGCTGGTGAGCCAGGGAAGCCAGTAGTGTTGTTTCAACCAAGAAGCTGGAAGCCTCAGAAAGAGAGAGATCCACTATACCAGTCCTAGTCCAAGACTAAAGGTTCAAGAGCCCTCCCAGAGGGCCCTGGTGCAAGTTAAAGTCCAAAGACAACTTGGAGTCTGATGCCCAAGGTGGCAACAGCAGAAAATACACCCACTTGAAAGGGAAAATACACCCCAGAGAAAGAGAAAAAGAGAGACATAGAAAGAGAGAGAGAGAGAGAATTTACCCCTCCCAGCAGATGCAATGGTACTTACCTACATTCAAGGAGGGCTTCTCCGCTCCATTTAGCAGATCCACAGGCTCATCTTTTCTCAAAACACCCTCACAGGCACACCAAATGAGTGCTTTATAAATTCTTGAGGCAGCTCTCAATCCAATCTAGGTCACACCCAACATTAATCATAACATATTATTTTATTATAAATACTTATTTTACTTTTGCTACAGATAGATAAGTTGACACTTCTTTCAGAATTTTCCATTTTCTCTCAGCTTGCATAGTTCATGTCAAGAAGTCAATTATAAGTTTGGTGTTTACATGTAATGTCCTCCCTTTGGCTGTTTTTAAGAATTTAATCTTTGTTTTAGGCCTTAAACAATTTAACTATATTATTGTTGAGTCTGGATTTCTTTGCATTTATTTTCCTTACTTTGTCAATGTATAGGTAACTATCTAGTTCTTCAAATATTGCTTCTGCTTCATTCTTTCTCTCCTTATCTTAAAGGTGTCTAATATGTGTACTGGAGCTTTGGAAATGATTGTACACATCTCTTATGCTTTTTCCATTTTCTCGAATTTTTTTTCTTACTATGGTTCAGTAAATATATTTTCTATTAAACTGTTTTCTAATTCACAAATCTTATCTTCTGCTGTGTGGAATATAAAACTAAATATACTACTAAATCAATTTTACTTACTGTGATTTAGAATGTGTTTAGAATGCCCAGACGTGGTTTTACTTTATAGATTCTAAATTCTCTCATGAAATTATCCATCTTTTCATATATAAATGTTCTATTCATCTATGTCCTTGAATCTATTAGTCTTTACTAATGTTAAAATTTCTGTCTGCTAACTCCAATATATAAATATTTTTGGTTATATTTCTTATATTCTTATTTTATTGTTATTCTCCTGTTTTTTTGTCTCATGATTCTGGTTTTGTTGGGGGTCAGATTTAGTAGTTTTGGATTTACTACCATAGATTTTTTTTAAAAGACACCAAAGAGGTTATGGACAAGCTCATTCTCCAGAGCTGCTTAACCTCCTCCTTGTCTATGCAGCATGTGGGGGGGACCTATCAATGTGGAAATAGCTGAATTCCATCCACATTTGTTTAACTTCTGTATATGGCATAACTCTCCAAGGCTTGGTGTATTACCAAAGTTTCATTCCCTGGCAAGAAATGAAGTCTCTGTTTCCTTCCATGAAAGTGAACAAAACTGCTCTGGCTTCTCTATTTATTGCTTATCTATCTTCTAACAACCAACATTTCAGAATTCAGCAGATTATCTTAAGAGAAAAACTTACCATGAATTTGATGTCTTACGACTACATTAACAATCCTAAATGCTTCTCAATCCAAAAGGAACTACTCATAGCCTGAGCAAAGCCGAAGAACTTAACTTCTTGCTTATACCCACACTTAACAAATATATTGTACATAAACAAAACTGTAAAACATCAGCCACTTCTCTGTGGTTCTCCCCTCTTTATATTCTTAGCTCCTCTACTCTTCATTACTTTTACCACTCTCTGATACTGTTAAACATATGATATTCTAAGGAATCTATCTTTTCCAGTTCTTAGGAGGGGCTTTGGTATGGCAATAACTAGTCCATCTTACATAGGGAGGTCCATGCAATAATGTTTTTGAATAGATTCAAATATGTTTGTTAAAATATAAATGTGTATTGAAAATTTGACAGATAATCACATATGAAAATAAAATGTCAATATGCAAAATACAATAATAGCAAAACTATTTTCCTATTTTAATTCAAAATGTAATAAGTTTCAAAAATTGAAAGAGTATTAAACATGCATACAATGAACTCGAAGTCTAATTATTCTTAGTCCTACGTTTGTGACTACACAATGGCAATGAAGCATTTTAGAGGTAAATGATTATTTGGGGGGAAGACTGCTTTATATTCTGAGTATATTTTAGTCATTCAGATTTCCAGGTACTAAATAAACTATGAGGCCTGATGTGCTTAACACTTTAAGTACTTATGTAAGTGGGTGCACAGGCCCTTTCCATAAGGGGATATGAAATCATAAGTTCATATGTGAGGAGACTGAATGGATTTTTTTATTATTTAAAAAATACGTTAGCCATGGTTCGGTATAGTTCATATAAACAATGATTCCTAGTTTTTCCCAATATTTTTATACAGCCTCACTGTAATTTTATGTTATGATTTTAGTTAAATTTTGTTTGAATAGATTACATATAACCTCAACAGCAAAACTTTTGAGATCCACATTATATGGCAAGAAATCTGACCAGTGAGAGGTTAGCAGTAGCTGTCCATTGGCTGCATCTTATTAGAATAGAGTAGCCCTTATTAGAAATTCTTGGGTCCAAGTGTGATTCAGATTTCAAGGGTTTCTTTTCCAGATTTTGGAATATTTGTATATACATAATGAAAGGTTTAGGGAATGGGAATCAAGTCTAAGCACAAAATTCATTTGTTTCATATATACCTTATTCACATAAACTGAAAGTTTTTATAAAATATTTGCAATGTGACTGCATTTGGTTACAAATCTGCCACATGAGGTCAGATGTGAAAATTTTCACTTTGGATATCATTTCAGTTCTCAAATAGTTTTCCATTTATTTTGGAGCATTTTAAATATTGGATTTTCAGATTCCTAAATAAATGAGCAAAATGTAATGTGTTTATTTTTCTAGAAATCTAATCCACATTATGAAGGCTGTAAATTAAACATTGAAAAGTTTGCAAATATAGTAATTTAAATTTTATGACTACATCCAATAAATTCTTACCTAGATCCAAAGTTCAATTGTTGATGAACTTTTCCTCAGATTTCATGAACTCGATACACTATTCTTTTCATGTAATTGAATTTTCTTTGATTTTCTGTCACTCATAAATCAAACAAAAAAAACCAAAGTTCATACATGGAAAATCAAGATGTAATGATCAAGAGGGAAAGAGAATGTGGAGAATGTGTATCAGAACACACATACCTATCATCAGTAATCAGGAAAAAGAGGCTGGAATAGTACACAGATGTAAGAGAACTTGGATAACAGGTAAATGCATTTTACTTGTCTGACTTGAAAGCAAAGGTGTGGCCTTTGATTTATGGATTTAATAACTGGTTGCTCTACTTTTCTTTTCTTTAAAAGACTTTAACCTCTGAGAATGGAGAGTCCCTCAATAGATCCGGTGAGACTCAACATTTTGTTGAAAACATTTTGGCACTCTTAGACACCACGAAATCATCAGTTCTGCTGTTTTCATTATCTCTCTCTCAGAATATTAAGTTCCTTATGTCTATAACATAGACATGAGGTGCAAATCAAAAAAGGCAAAGATAAGGGCCTGGGATTTGGCTCAGTGGTGCCACCTGCCTCACAAGCACAAGGTCTTGAGTTCGAGCCCAGGTACCACAAAAAAAAAGACAAACATATTAAAGACAGAAACACCTCCACTGAATTATTAAGATTAGTTTAACTCACCCTCAAGTGGAAATTTTTAAACAGTTTTATTTAATACCATTAATTGAGAATGTTCTGGAATTGGCAATGAAAATTTAAGCTTGGAAGACTTCTTTCAAAGGGCCCTTTTAAAACTATTTTCTCATAAAATGGTCACCAAATTCTTCAATTTTATTGTTTTAAAATATTTATTAACCTTCATTGTTTAGTCTTTTTTGTGGGGAGAAATGGAAAGCATCCTTTTCTCTTTACTACAAATTCTCAAGAACACAGGGAACACAGAGAATAAGTAGAAGGGAAAAGAGACAATGGTGTAAAAAAATGACTGTGTTATACTTTTGACCTACTAGGGATTAAACCTGTAAACTGGGAAGAGTTATTTGTTCTAAGTCTTAGTAACTTCCTTTGAATACTGCAGAATTTAGTACCTGCTCCAAAGTGTTGTTTTATAGTTGAGTTACCAAGCCTAAGCTATTACTACAAGACCAGACACCACACATGTCCAGTTAAATTTCTTTCTTTCCCACTTTTTGAAAAAAAAAATGCTGATACCATTGTACACAACAATATTTTTAAAAATCCACTACAAAATGTGGGGTTTTTTGGTACCAGGGATTGAACTCAGGACCTTGCGCTTGCCTGGCAGGCATAGTACCACTGAGCTAAATCCCCAGCCCCAAAATGTGCTTTACTGTTCTTTTAGATAACAAATTCATAAGTTTTAAAAATTTTACTATATTATCTATTAAATCATCAGTTATGAGAAAAAATAAAAGACTTGGGAAGTAAGAAAGGTGATTTTAAAAAGTATTCTTGGCACCAGGAGATCTAATGATTACTATATGTATCAACTTATTGATAGCTAGGAGTGTTTCAATTATAAAACTGAGAGTCAGTACTTATATGTGCCAAGCACTATACTCTTTATCTTAGGTATCTTAGCACACATAATATGTAAATCAGTGATATGGAGAAACGATTGTTACTGTCCACATATTACAAATGAATAAACAGGCTGAGAGACGGAAATTAATTTGCCCAAATCACATAGCCAGTAATGCACAGAGCCTGGGTTGAAATCCAGTCTCCCTTCAGGGTCTAGTGCTTTCCCTATGGACAAGAAACCCTACTCTCCCCCAATCCATCCCCAAAGGATTAGCTTGTATCCACGCATTCACTCATGTTTGTTAGCTGCATGAACAGTGTAGGGGCCCAGAGATCCTCCCCTAACGAACAGTTTAGGGTATATTAACTGACAAAATGAGAGCCTTGGGAGATTGAGAGAAACAAAGTACAGAACAAGAGTGAAGAGAAAAGAAAGTGCAGTTAGCTCCTCCACCATCATTACAGTTGAAAGTTAAAGGGCTATCTTTACATTTATTGATGTCTTCTTCAACCTCTTATATTAATGTTATGTCTGTTATTATTAATGTTATGTTTGTTATTATTAATGTTATGTTATGTCTTACATTAATGTCAAGTTTTCCCTGTGCTGATTTTTCACATTCTTGGTTGAATTAATTCCTAAGCATTTAATGGTATGTTTGTAAATGAGACTTTTTCAAATTTCCTTTTTGGAGAGTTCATCATTAATAGTTACGGCTTGTGTCTAGATATCCCCCTAAAGTCTCATGCGGTCATAGGTGGGGCTTTTGGGAGGTGGCTGGATCTAGAGTATGTGATGCTGACATTAAGGATGTGGTGCTTGTGTTTATTCACAATGTGATGCTAGGAAAAGTATGAGGATAAAATATAAGGGATGAAAAGAGCTGCTGTGGTTGTTGCTTGTTGCTTGTTACTAGTCACTTGTTGCTTTCTGCTTGCTGCCTTCTGCCTGCCATAAATTATTTCTCCTCTGTAATGCTCCTCTCTCATGCCACCCTGCCTTGGAGCCAAACAACCATGGACTGAAACCTCTACAAACTGTGAGCCAAATAAACCTTTCCTTCTTTAACTTGGAGTGTCATGTATTTCATCTCAGCAACAAGAAAAATAACTAAGACAGTATATAGAAACAACTATGCTTTGCATCTCGATTTTTTTTTAATCCTCCAAGGTGGCTGAATTAGTTTAGTTCTAATTTTCCTCTGAACTAGTTCTAAGAGATTTTGGTGAACTTCTAATATTTTTCTATATATAAGATCATATTATCTGCAAAGAAAAACAATTTTACTTCTTTTCTAATTGGCTGTACTTTATTTTGTCTCTTTCTTTCTTTTTTCTACTTGCCTATATTAGATAGAAATGGTAGGAGTGGGCATCTTAGTCTTGTTCCTGAGAAATTAGTTGATGTTTAGTATGATGTTATCTCTGGCTTGCCATATGTGGGTTTTATTATGTTTACATTCATTCCTCCTATATCTATAGTCCTTCTGTGTCCTATATCAATCCTTCTATATCTAATTGGTTGAAATTTTATCATAACAGATTTAGGATGTTGTCAAATGTTTTTCCATGTCTGTTGATATGATCATATGGTTTTAACCCTTCATTTGGTTAATAGAGTGTATCACATTTCTTAATTTGAACATCCTATGATTCACACATGTATGGTCATTTCTTATTCAACATTGGTGCTGAGAACACACAATGAGTAAAGAATAGCCTCTTCAACAAGTGATGCTGAGAAACCACATGGTTACATACAGAAGAATGAAGTTGAACTATTATTCAGTCTCATGTCATATACAAAAGTCACTACAAAGTAGAATAAAGACTTACATATAGACTGAAAATGTAGAACTATGAAAAGAAACATAGGGGGAATTATTCTTAATATTAATCTGGATGATAATTCTTTTGGGAAGACCCTCAAAAGCATAGGCAACAAATGAAAAAAGTAGACAAATGGTATTGTATCAAACTAAAAAGCACAATAAAATATGTAAGCAACAGAAAGAAGAAGCAAAATACAGAATGGGAGAATATTTACAAACTATATACCTGACAAGGGGTTCATATCCAAAATATATAAGAAACCAAATGAGAAGACAGCTGTTCATCAAAAGGCAGCTAAGAAGCAGAAACAGAAAAGAGGAGCTGGGATAAGAAGACATCCTTTGGAGTCACACCCCTCCAACCAGGCCCCACCTCCTAACAGCACACTTAGCTATTGAAATCACCTGTGAGTGGGGTGCTATACTCATTAGTTGGAGACATAATGACCATAGTTAATAAATTCTATATTGTATATTTGAAATTTGCTGAGAATATATTTTAGATGTTTCTTTTCTCCAAAAAATGGTAATTTTATGATGTGAATATGATAAATGTCTTTAGAGTGGTAGGCATTTCACAATATATATGTATATCAAAACATCCTGCTGTCCACCATAAATATATACAATTTTCTTTTGTCAGGTAAATCTCAATAAGGCTATAAAATCCCCAAATGAACCAACAAAATTGAGTCATGGGAGGGTTAAAGCATCGCTCAGAGTCACACTGCTTAGTATGAATCAGAAAAATCTTAGATGAGTCTAGCACGTGACATTTATAGGCCTTTGAGTAGACAAGTCCATGCAGGAGAGAAGAACATGAGTCCTGAAGTCAACACAATACCTCACTTGCAAAAAGGAGAACCATTCCAATACATTAATGGACTGTATTTACTTGAATAAAAGAATAAAACATATCTAAAAAGTTTCCTAAAACATGAAGATAAATAAAAGCCAGGTGAAAAAAAGCCTTAGCAGGTTTTAACCAGAAGAAGTAGGATTTAAAAACACAGTTTTAAAATATTGGTTTGGGGCTTAGAAGGAGAAAAAACTGGTCAATGGCATATTTAACAAGATTCTTAGACTCGCCTTGTGAACAGAGCAACTGGGAAGGATTTAGGATAGAAACTAATTATACAAACATACTGTCCCTATAGAATGAAGAATTTTAAAAAAAATTTTAAAATCATGGGGTATAAATAAACCTTGGGAAATCTGAATAAGGTCATTGGAATGGATCATTATCAGTATTCCAGTGGTGATATTGTACTATAAATTTACAAGCATCATCATTGGGAGAAATTGGGAAAGGGGAACAAGATTTCTCTGCTGTCTTTAATAAACTGCATAAGAATCTATGTTTCAAAAAAGAATGTCTAATTTAATGAAATTGTTTCTTTATTGAAGTATGAGATACAAAACAGCACAGGGATAAACTTTAGCTGAATGAATCAAGTGAAAATTAGTGAAACTTTTAGGTAATTAGGTGTCATATTTTAAAATACTATCAGCATTCCAAGAATTGTGAAAATAAATCATCATCGTCCAGAAGCTTCTCAGTCTCCAGCATTCCATTATAGAAATCAAAACAGACTAAGACAAGGATCAGCCCACCTAAATGATTTCTTTTCATCTTCCCATTAGTACCATGCCTAGGCTATTGTTTTATTTATTTTTTTGCTTAAATTCTTTTATTGGTACATGTTAGGTATACAATATGTTTATATTTATCATTGGGTACTTGTACCTGTACATGATGTATCTTGGTTCTTATTTTTTTCTCCATTCCCTGTTCTCCCTTCCCGATTTACAAAGACTTTATTTCCATTTTTTCCTTTTCTCATCATTTTTCCTTTCCCTTCTTTCCTTTCCCCTTCTCCTCCCACTTCCCCTACCCCACTGGACCTTGTCTTCCTATTTCAAATTATTAATTATTCGTTTTAATCATTTTAATCCTTATTTACACTTTCAGTTTCTCACATCAGAGAAACTGTTTGGTATTTACACATGTGTGTCCTATTTCATTTAATTAAAAGAATCATACCACAGCGATATATGTTCACCCACATTTATAGCGGCACAGTTTGTAATAGCTAAAGCTTGGAAACAGCCGAAGTGCCCATCAACTGGAGACTGGATGAAGAAGATGTGGGGTTTTTTGTGTAAAATGGAGCACTACTCAGCCATACAGAATGAGAAACTAGAGACATTTATAGCTAAATAGTTTATTGTTTTAGCTCTCAACTTACTCTTGTTGTTTACCATGTCCACCTTGCACATGCATATTTCAGATTGCTTTCCCCAAAACATGTCTTTGATTATCCTTCCTATCTCAAAAAGAATCAGATTCCTCATTGTAAACAGAATGAAATGAACAACTTTAAACAAACATTCACAGGTCTAATCTTACTAGACTTCTGCTCTATTATTCCTCACAAATTCTTCACTCACTCCAGATAAATAAATCAGCTTTTGGTTGTCAGTGTATACTTTAGACTCCTTGTTTCTTGTAAACTTACAATCTGGGCACATCTAGACTTATTCCTCATGTTAATCCCTACTTAGTGATGTAGGTAATTCTTCATTCTCCTAGTCTTAATTCATTCACCTGAAAAATGAGTATAACATAATAACTTCCAGAGATTTATGAAGAATGAGATAACATGTCAGAAATTCTTAATGTCTAAAATTCACAGTGTCTAGGGTTAGTCAGCTTTCTGTGACTGTAACAAATAACAGAGATAAATCAACTTATAAGGAAAAAGTCTTACTTAGACTCACAGTTCCGGAGTTTCCAGTCCATGATTGAGTGGACACATTACTTTTAGGCTTCTGCTGGACAGATATCATAGTAGGAGACTATGGCAGAGCAAAACCATTCACTTCATGGCCACATCACTAAAGAGAGGAGAAGGAAGACAGCAGAGTTCCACAAAACCCTCACAGCCATGCCCCCAGTGAACTAAAGCCCCCAACTAGTCTCTTGAAGTCTCTACCACCTCCTACGATTACCAAGGGCTGGGAAGAAGACTTTTAACACATGCACCTATTCCAGAGTCAAACTATTGCAACCTGGTACATAGTATGATTTTGGTAAGAAGTCAGCTTCTTTCCTTACAACCAAACTGATTAGTGCCCTTTTCTGTTCAGAGTAGTCCTCATATACAGTGTATTTTATACCTATTAGCTTCCAATAAGTTACCTAAATCACTGTTATCTTTGATAACCATTTATTATAAAAACCCTTAGTTATTAGAAAATAAAATGATTTTCTTTAAAACACTTCAGCATCATTTTCTGCAGTAAAGCTTTGTATAGTTCAACCTCACTCCCACACAATGTCAATCCATAAAGTACAAAAGTGTCAACACCTCAACGGATTGGAATCTGATATGAGGAACCAAGTATTGGTGTATTTTTTTAAAAGCAGGTTGTGATTGCCAAATGAATAACACTGAACAAACACTGAATGAGCTACTCAGCTCGCTAATATTTCCACGCAAATTGCTTTAGGGCTATTTCAAGAGATAATAAGGAGATATGGCCTGCATAAATCTAAAGAACAGTTTAGACATAAATGGTGCCTGAATGAATGAAAGAATTGAGGTCTTCTAGTGTAGGAGTCATAAATATAGCTAAGTAAAATAACATTTAAGTGTCCTCTTACTAAAACAAGACTAAAAGGCAGGCAATGTTCCTCTCATCCCCATTTCCAGACCATCAGCTGTTAATGTTTCTCCTGAGTGAAATGAGAAAAAAATGTTACTCTTTCCAGTGATGTTGTTAGGAAAGGAAGATGTCATGATGTTTGACTCTTTTATAGTTTCTTCATGTAGGCCTCCTGCTTGTTCAGGAGGTGGGGGTAAAAGTAGTGATGTGAGGCAGGGAGGGACAAAGACTCTTTCAGAGAAGTTAGGTTTAAGGAAAAAAAGAAAATCCCACTAAGATGTCTTGTAGACCAGGAAAAAAAGGAGGACCATGCTTCTGTGAGGAGCATTTTGCAGGCAAACATCTTTGCCATGGATTCAAAGACATGGGTTCTGCTGTTGGCTTTGCCATTCATTGATTTCATGACTCTATGTGTTTTACTTCTCTCTGGCTCTCAGTGTCTTCACCTGTAGAGTCAGGGAATTGGATAAAGTTGCCTCAAGGTTTTAAGTAGTAACATCGTCTGCCTCAGACTTTGATTTTACCTAGATTATTGGAAGGGTCAATAAAGAAATGAGACATAAAATAAAGAATTCCTGATAATCTTAGTTATAGATTTATTAATTAGAAAGCTGAATTGAAAATAGAATGAATACTAAAAAGAGAGATCTAATAAGGTGGGCTATGTGTAGGGAAGAACAAAAAAGACTAAAAATCAGTTGGAATCACAAGACTTTAGGAGAATATGCCTCTTTCTCTAAGAGTTGGAGGGCTTCTCTGACAGGAATGTAGAACAGACAGAGATGCTCAGTTTGCTGATTTGGATAAGACTGACTTTCTTCCTGAAGCATCTCAATGTGACTGGGATGAAATGGGTATTGAGCAGGGGGAGTTCGATGGGGCAAAGTTAAACAGTGATCAAAGAGGAAGTGGGTGATTTTTTTTCCTTTCCTGTGATATCTAGGAAGAAGTTGGCTCTATCAGCTGCTCATTTGCTTGTTAACATTGTGAGTGTATTGTCTACATTGAGACATTTGGAAAAAGTAGACAGCCATGATGTTTGATGCATCTATGATTTGCAGTGAAGCACTTGCTTAAAATGGACAAACTCCTCATGCTTTCAAAGAGCTTAATTTTATTGTTAGGTTTTTCTTAAAATATCTTGATGAGAGCTGTGGGGAAAAGATTATTCAAAGGAACAGTGGATGGCAGTATTGGTTTGCAGCTCTACAACAGAAAGCAATGGGAAGCACAATTTCTTAGAGAAGGGAAGTAACACTTGATACTTGATATCAAGTAATACTTGATCTTCTGAAAGAGACTTACATGAAAATGGGTCTAAAACCACAAAAACTACATATTTGCAATCTCAAAATCCAATTAGGGAACTGAGTCAGATGATTTAAGAGTTTCCTGTAAAGAAACGTGGAAAGAAGAAATGACCCAGAAAAAAAATGATAGTCTCTTTTAAATCAAAGTTTTGCATACTCATCTTCATAGTAGCTAAAGGGTGGTTAGCTCACAGAACAACTACTCGAGAGACTATGACCAAGAAATGCAGCAGGAGTTCAAAGCTCAGGGACAGTTATAGCTCTTCTGTAGGGGATAAGTTAAAAGAAGGAGGGCAGGGCAGAGTGGAGTAGGATCAAGTACAGACAGGCATTTAATTATGACTTTCATTTTCAGTGATGAATATACATACTTCAGTCCTTAAATAGCACCTAGTACCTTAGAAACGCAGATTGTTATTTCTTGCCTAATTCTTCCTCTTTTTGTGTCCTTCATTCATATCTACTTTTGTATACTGATTTGAACAAAACTTGTTTACAGTTGTACCTGATTCATTCAGAAAATATTTTTGAGCATATATAAAATGCAAGGTAGTACCAGGGATCCAGTTTTCCCCATGGGAGGAGAAAGAGACATGTAAGTAGAAAAATATTGTGCAGTGTGGCAAGTGGTAACTAAGTAGTTCACTCAGTTGTCTCAGATGGTGGGGTGAAACCCTAATATAATTGTTTTCCCCAAATTACTGCCCTTTTGCACCATGTCAAAACTTTTTATCCTGAGGATATAAACTAAAGCCACACCTGAGTCAGATTTCAACCTCTCTCAAGCATTTCCAATTAGGCATTTTCAGTTACTATCCAGTTTAAAACTTTTTCCAACCATATTTAAATATTCATTTACCCACTGCATCCTAGTTTTGCAGCTGTGGGGACTTTAAAAAGGAAAGGAAGAGTTGTCCCTTCTTTTCTCCTCTTCGACCATGGCTTGGGTTTCGGGAAGTGTCCCCAATGTGTCCTAAGACGCTTCCTCCACTCCAAGACACATCCTCCACCCACCATTCAAGGTCTGCTTCTGTAAGTACCTCTCAGGTTGCCTGTCTCAATTCTTCTGGCTGTTGAGAAATTGCTACGTGCATACACCAAGTAGCTTTCCTCAATATTTCCTAATGTCATTATACTGCATACCTAAAAGGTACCAATAGAATAAAATTTTTTTAAAAATATGTTTTCCAACTCAATGCATCTAGCTCCTGCCCCCAACAAAATACAAGCCAGCCTCTTTTTTTGAGTTCTTTGAGTCTCACTGCCCTCTGTGGTGCCCACTGACTACATAGGAAATGCACACATTTTGCCTATGGCAAATGGAGAGCTACAGGATGCTTTCCTACCTTTCCTTTATTCTGTGCTGTCCCTTCTTTATAATTATTTTTGCCCTGCCCATGTAGATGCAGGGCTAATGAACAAATCACCTGACTAAGCAAATGACTAAAAGAGGTGCCAACTGCTTTTACAGCAAGCTTCGCCATCCTTTCCAACCTCCCTGCACATAGCTTACTTTATAAAGACCATAGCTTTAGAAGTGGTGGTAAGATGTGAATTGGTAAGGCAATGTATAAGCCGAGGCTGTAGCAATGAGGACAGTGACCACTCGATGAAGAATAAGAAGGAGCAGAGGCTGAAGGTTCAGGCAACATTTCTAGTAGCAGAGCAGAGATTTTGTGTATAATGACAGTGTTAACTCAGAAAGGAAAGAGGGCACAGGAATATGTGGGGGTGGGAAGGAAAACCATTTAGTTTGGCACATAACATGGTGGATATCCAGGCAAAAATAGACAAAATGTAATATTAATTAGTCCTGAAAATTTAAATAAGAATTACAGTTATAGATAGTCCAAGTCTGATTGGAGAATATAAACCCTGATGGATATGCAATTCAAAAAATCCAAGAAAAATGAGTAAAAAGAATGCTGATTTCTGAAAGACCTTCACAGGATATCTATGGACAAAATTCAGCATTAGGAGAACAGTCATAAGCAATGTGTTCCAAATAGGGAGCTATCAGGAAATGGAAGTTTTTTGTTTTTTTTTTTTTGGTACCAGGGATCGAACTTGGGACCTTGCACTTGCGAGGCAGCTGCCAGAACCACTGAGGTAAGTCCCCAGCCTGAAATGGAAGTATTTTTTAAAATATGTTTTCTATTTGCAGCCTAAAATCAGTAGAAGAAAAGGGTGTGTCAAACAATAAAAGAAGAAACTATTCATTTCAAAATAGATCATATTCAGACTTTTTAAAAAAATCTATTTAAAGGCAACAAACACAAGTGTAGATGAGGAATTCATACCCCCAGCAATGCAAATTAATTGTATTCCTAGTAAGGAGAGGTAGGCACAAGAGACTCCTCACGTCCAAGTCTGGGCCCAGCTCTCTCTCACTAGCCATCAGCATCACTTTTAATAGACAATTTTAAATACTGCTGAAGGCCACTCTTGGAAAGCCAGGTGGCATCTCTGAAAAGAGCAGGCACAATGGCTTCTTTGTAAAGATTTGAAATAATCTCTTCCCAACCATACCCTCCCTGAATTCCTCTGATATTAGGAATCTCTAGATATGGTCACAAGTCTGCTGACTAGTATTTAGGAAAACTCATTCATGACTAGTGCCCTCGGGAAGCACATACAAACACTTTTTTTGAAAAACTGGTGAGTACATCATGACCAGTTTCAATTCTCATTGTATAGTAAAAATTGCGAAGTGAAATAAATCAGGTACACAAGCTTAAATGCCTCATGGTTTCTCTTATATAAGAAACCTAAAATATAAATAAGATGCAAAATAAATGATAGATAATAGGGAATAGGGCGATAGACTCCTTTCAAATGGCAAGGGTATTAAGAGATGGGGGGAATGAGGAGGAAGGAGAAGGAAAGGAGACAAAACATGGACTTCACATGGGCTAGGTACCAACTTAACACAAGGAATGTGTGCAGTCCTTATGTCATGTAGACACATCTCGATAAAAAATAGAAAATGAAAAATGTTATATTATTGCAAAATGGAGAATTTTAATAATACTAAATAGGCAACAGAAGCAATCATGACTTCTCTCCTTGTCTGTATCAGTATCATTTAACAAAGGGAAAAGCAGTGTATAATTCTGATCGGACAATGACATAGAAAGGTAACAGACATAACCTGAGACCTTAAGATCAGCTCATATCATGTCAATAACCTGCCATATTCAAATACCAAGTAAAAGAGCAGACTACTTAGGAATGCTGCAAGTGGCTGCCTCCCGTGATTTTTTTATGTCTGTTTGTAATTCAATTGTGCAATGTAAATAGCTGGCAGCAGCAGTGTTGTGTGCTAAATATCTCATTACAAAATGCTAGAAGACTAGAGAATAACTGACAATTAAGGGTTGGTACACACAAGTGGCCAAAATTGCAGTTTACAAAAGAATGATAATTGCTCAAGAAGATAGAATTGATGCATATAATTGGATTTGGTCATTTTACTTTTATCATGTGTTTGCATTACCTCAAATGAATAAATGCAGTTGCAGTACGAATTAAATGCACCATTTTGTATCCCAGCTTTCTTTTCTACACCATTGCCCAATAACCCTCAGCCCCAATGACACTTGGAGTTTTTACTTTGTATTTTGATTTCTGTATCATTGTTGTTGCTGTGGGGTTTTTTTCCATTTTGCAGTCTGAGACAGCATCGACAAAAGAACAAATATCAAAATGCAATAAAGTCATAAATATTTGAATTAATAAACACCTAATGGAACAATGATTGATTTTATTCCATTATTGGCCAGTTGCAAAAACAAATTTCAAAGTGTGGTGTGAGGACCACAGTTTGAACTATCAGTTGTCATACAGTATTTGCAATTTTTACTTTTGTGTGTCACTGTCTCAGTCACTTTTCTCATCGTTGAGATAAATACCCAAAACCCTACAAGTTAAATGAGGAGAGGTTTATTTCGGCTCATATTTTTAGTACATACAGCAGTTGGTGGTCTCTAAGGCAGGAAGGTACCGGTGGAAGGCCCTGGGCAGAGGAGAACTCTTCAGCACAGCAGACAGGAAGCAGAGACAAAGGAGGAGCTCGGGAGGAGATAAAGGCTTCCAGGTCACACCCACAGCGACTCTCCTCTTGTGACCAGATCCTACCTTCCAACAGCAAGTCGGTTGAAATGCCCCCATAATCCAAACCTCTTTCAAAAGCCCCACCTGTGAATGCATAAAGCTCTTGGGAGACATCTAGATATAAACCATAACAGTCACATGCTAATTATTGCTTTAGTATTTTCAAACCCAAAACACTGTTCTTAACATTCATTCTGGTAAGAAGATCCATGGTTTTTGAGAAGAAAAATTAATAAATTCCAGCAGAGGTGGCAAATTTATGGAGTGCCATAGCATACTGTAGAGATGGAAGAAAACAAAAATTGCTGGAGAAGGCACAGGATATCAGGATAAGATAATGTTTGATCTTTCCAAAATGTTGATACTCATAGTTTTTTTCTTGCTACTATTTTCAACCAAGGTGAAAAGGTTTGAATGTTAATACTATTGGGAAAACAATGAATCCTTATTCACACTTGCCAATTTGCATAGTTGGTTTCATGTACATAGACCAGTTCTAAGACATTTCTAACATTTATAAAATATTCTTTCTGCTATGTTGAGATAATTTTGGATACTTTGAAGACAACTAAAACTCAAGTGTATTGGATGAACTAACCTCATAAGATGATTAAATTTATACATGAAGTTGACTGGGCTAAGGGATGCTCAGGGAGCTGGTAAAACACTTTTTGTGGGTGCATCTATTAAGATGGTTTCAGAAGAAATGGACATTCCAGTTGGTTGACTAAGAATATTACCCTCACCAATGAGGGTGGGCATCATATAACCCATTGAGGAGCCAAATGGGCAAAGCCAAAATTTAGGGCAAAGAATGATTGGCCCTGTGTTTGAACCAAAGCCTGTCTTCTCCTGCCCTTGGACATTGGCACTCCCAGGTCTCAAGCCTTTGTGTTTAGGTTGGAACTACACTGAGATATTTTCGTGGGCCTTCAACTTGCCAAAGGCAGTGTAACTTCTTAGGGTCTATGATAATGTGTGCTAATCCCTCATGAAACCTAGCTAGATTGACCGATCAATCTTGTGGTTCTGTTTCTCCACAGAAAAATAAAACCCACCCCTTAAGAACCCTAGAATTATATATGCAATTATTTATTCAAAAAATGTCTTGTTTACTTAGCAAGGCATTGTCTTAGAAATTAAAAAAAAATAAAATAAAGGGCTGGGATATAGCTCAGTGTGAAGGCCTTGAGTTCAATCTCCAGTACAAAAAAAAAAAGTCTTGTTTAAAAGTGTCTCCTAAAAGGTCCAAAGAGGTAGGGGTAGTGGGAGGGGCAGGAGAAAGGAAAGAAGGGAAAGGAAAAATGATGAGAAATGGAAAAAATGGAAATAAAGTCTTTGTAAATAGGGAAGGGTGGAGGGGGTGAAGGGAGGGCTAGGAATGGGGAAAAAATAAGAACCAAGATGCATTACATAAAGGTACAATTCCCAATGAGAAGTGTAATTGTGTTGTATACCTACAATGTACCAATAAAAGAATTTAAAAACAAACAAAAAAAAGTGTCTCCTGCTGGGGATTTAGCTCAGTGGCTTCGCCGCCTGCTGCACAAGCGCAAGGACCCGAGCTCGATACCTGGTACCAAAAAATAAAAAAATAAAAAAATAAAAAAATAGAAATAAGTGTCTCCTGTACATTTGAAATTGTGAAATTGTTTTATCTGCAAAATCTTTTAAAATGTGAGCGGTACAGGTAAAGATGGGAGATTGCTATTCTGGGAATTGGGGTGGTGTGCGTGGACCACAGAATCTACCATACTCGGTAAATATGGGTATAAAAGTTCTAAGTCCTTCTCACAAGTGAAAGGCGTGTTTACTGCCAAACTTCTGTTTAAGACTTCATCCTCATTGCCTCTCCTCACAAACCTTACCTATCTGTAATCATTCCCTTTCTTTCAGCAGTGTCACCGTTTTTCTTACTTAGAAGAAAAAGAAATCAACTTTGAAATCAAGATACCATCTCCGCCATTTCATTCCTAGGCTCTATTAACACAACATAATGACAATTTAAGTCACTTAATTATCTTTATGTAAGACTGCTTACCCAACAATGATAGTAATACTTCCATTTAAAAGTATATTATGCTTTTTGTGTTCATGTTTAAAAAATACATTTATAAAATACATTTTAAATGTGTTTTAAAACACATTCTGATATTCTAATGTATAGCAATTTCATGGTGCACAGTGTGACATTTCAATACATGTATACAATGTATAACATCAGACTAACTGACATATATTTTGCTTCAGATATTTATCATTTCCTTACACTGGAAACATTCAAACTCTTCTCCAATTGTGGTTTTGAAATCTAATTAATTGTTGTTGATTATAGTTATCCCACCATGATACAGAACATTTGAAATTATTCCTCCTGTCCAGCTACACCACTATACCCACCAAACTTCCCCTCTGTCTCCTCTTCCCACATCTCCCCATCTAACCACTTTTCTGCTCTCCCCTTCTGACCAACTTTTTAGATCCATGTATAAATGAGAATGTGTTGTACTTGTCTTTCTGTGCCTGACTTGTTTCACTTAATGTAATGTCCTCCAGTTCCATCCAACCTGTCAGTGCTTGCTTTTGTAATTTAAATATAGTTAAAATACCTACAAGAGGTGTGAAAGACAGCAGCTCAAAGGAATGAGGACAAATAAGATGCAAACCTCATTGTCTTTGGCAAATCTGGCATCATCATGAAAAGCAGCACATGTAGAGGGAAGGAAGATCACTTGAAAATTACCTCAAGAATTCAAACTATATAGGTTTTTCTAAAAGAGGTAATTCAACAAATTGTTCATCCCTCAAAGCTCTCAGTGTCTAATTTAATGGGTGTGTTTAATTGGACTCTTTAGAAACTGAATGTTTAAAGGCTAAAAGAACTCTTTCTTCATACCATGTTGAAGAACATAATTATAACACTACTACTCATGACTTTATCCTGCAAAAAACATCAAGTTTAAAAATGAGAAAAATGCCTCTGATTACAGAAATCAAACCATAGTGAAATCATAAGGAAATAAATATAGCTCAAAGAGGAGGAAACTGAAGGCAAGTATAACCAGTCAACCATTTTTTGAAAAAAAAAATAAAGAAGAAATGGAACAGAGGATGAATAATTGGAAATAATAGATAGAAAACAAGTAAGGCACATTTGAACTATGCATCAAAAAATATTTCCAGGGCCAGGGATTTAGCTCAGTGGTTCCACCGTCTGCCTCGCAAGCTAAGGACACGGTACCAAAAAAAAAAAAAAAAAAAAAAAAAAAAAAATTCCAAACACTGAGGTTTGCTGGACTAAGAAAAAACAACCCTTTCAAAGACAATTCTAAAAACCCTTTTTGTTACCTCATTTAAACTGGATCAGGCAAGCTTTCCCTCTGAGGGAACAGATCTATTTGGACAGACTGTCAATGGGTGACTCTAATAAATTGTTCTACTTCTGATTTCTGTGAACTAAAAATTTTAGGACATGTGGCCATTGATTCTGAAAATAAATTCTTCACTCTCAATACTGTATTTCCTTTTTCTCTTACCATCCCTGTGATCCACTTTTAAGAGAAATATCATGGTGCTAAAATGTAGTACATACTTCATTCGTTTGCTAGACTAAAATGAACCAAATAAATAAGGCTATTTAAAAGTGGCCCATGTTTGGTTTGGAATATACTTAGAATAAAAACTTATTAATTCTAGTTAGGTAAATGCTTATCATGAATATTATGACTTTATAGTACTACAGAATTCAGCTGTAATTACAAAATTGATTTATTAGACCAACCACTCAAAACATCCTCTATTCAAATATTGTTATTCCATAAAATTTGTGTTGAAACCTCAAATTTTAGTTCATATCTTTAGTAAAAACTTGTATTTATACAATCATAAGTAATAAGAATGACCATATAAAATGAATTTACATCATCTGTAAGTACTATGTATTTTTGTAATAAGAATAATTTCAATGTTAGTGGAAGTTAAAATACTATCAATAGATTACTTAAATGCTGTATTATTTCTTTGGATATAATAAAATTGCATAGCTGTTGTGCATTAACAATGAGAGATTTTGGAGACACAAAGTGGAAATTTTATTTGCTTTGGAATAGATTGCAAATTTTGTATGCCGAGATAAAAATAGCAGGTACAATTTACATATTCATCCTTCAACCTAATGCAATTTATAGTCTGGGTGAGAAAAGGAGATTTCTCAAATATGAGTAAGAAGGGGTTATCGTTATCTTTTCCAAAGTAAGACTGGTAGTTGTGATGGGGTCAGCATTACCAAAACCAATTCAGGGCCCAGAATGAAGGATCGTGCATTATAACCAACTGGCAATTGACTGATGTTAACCATTTATTCATGTTGCTGCTGGGAAAATTGTCTGGGAACCACTGCCCATATCATCTTGTTGACCAATCTGAACCAAGAACATTTGATCATTCTAGGCAAAGCCCAGGCTTGCTGACATAAATGTTTTTTATAGAGCTGAGCACAATGACACTATTTACCTCCTCCTTAAAATGAAATGTTCAGTAATCTTTGGGGCTTCTAATCTGTTTACCAGCTGTACTGATGAGCTGGATTTATTTAACCACTATCAGCAAGCTGACCTATATTATAATGACAGATAATGTTACAATGAACAAAATTATCATCTTTCTTGGGCTTTTCTTTTCTCTGTAAAGAGAAATTTACGTTCAAAGATTCCACTTTTCCCCACTCCTTAAATGTAAATATGTCAGAGATATATTAAAATGGCATTTGCTATAGACTACTGTTTTTTTTAAAAAGTTGTCATTTGACTCCTGGTGAATTGCTCATAAATTCAGGACTGAATAAAGAGATCAGATTACATTAAATGCATTTTGGTATCTATAACTTTCTGCAATGAATTAAAACTGGCTGATCGTGTCTCCAGTGTATTTCATTTTCTGTTGATTCATGTACTGTAATATAACCTTCAAAATTCCCTTATGCCAACAAACTCACTCAGATATGCTGAGTACAGGAGGAGATTAAAGTGACTATAAGATTGAAAACTGTATGAAGGCATCAGATAATGCAGTAGAGGTATAATGAAAGTGTAAACAAAGCCGGTAAGTGTAGAAATTGCTGTTCACATAATCCACTGTTGAATTCAATGGAGAATTTAGCTCCCTGCCAAATATATATTAATACTCAACAAATTGGTAAGATCAATACACCAAGCCTATTTCATTCTTATTAAAGTATTTTTCTCTTTGAGGCTAAGCTTAAGCAAGGAGTGCCATTCTCCTTTGGAAAATGTAATAATTCCCCAGTTGGAATTGAGCATTCAGGTATACTCAGACTCCCAGCTCGGAGAAGCTGACATCAGATGATTTCCCTCCACTTTTTAAATTGAAGTTACTTACAGAAATAACCTTTCATATTTTCCTGAGCAGTAGCTTTTGTTTCTGCATTGTGAAAGCCAATCCATCGTTTAAAGGCTCTTTAAGATGGCAAAAAAAAAAAAAAAAAAAGGCATTATTACTGTGCTAGGAGCCTCTATTGTTTCAGCAGTAGCTAGAGCTATGGATGAATGCTTTCAACAGAAGTTAAAAGAGATAATGAGTCTTTAATGATACAAAATCAGAGCCTTGTGTGCCTAGTGAAGCCTGACACAAGCTCCAGCTTGCAGCTAGCAAGGGAAGCTCATCCGCTCTCTGTTTTATAGACCAAATATACCCACAAAGTGCCTTCTTGGAAATCTGTGTATCCCTTAAGATAGGAACAGTGGTATGTATCTATTAAGTTAAACTCTTCTGAAATGCAAAACAAAAATAGGAAGGTAAGCTTATATTCTTTCCCTACCCATATATCTTTTCAAAAGTTTAAGGTGAGTACATCTGCACTTTCAAAGCATCAATTTTATTCTGGACTTTTTCAATAGCAATTTCCTTTTTGTTGTATTTGTTTCTCTTTCTACTGAAATGCAAACAAGAGACTCCTTGGTCACCTGTCTGGGTACTCTCTCTGCTAGGATAGCTAAATAGATAGTGGACTACTTGGCTCAGTGGAGAGAGATTTTTGTCCACCAAGTATTAGGAAACTGGCATGAATCTCAGCTGGGTAAATGTGCCAAGTACAGCGAAAACTTCTGGAGAGCAATAGGGAAAAACTCCTCCCCCATGAATGCAAGCCAGGCTCCTTAATGTTAAATCAGATTTATTTCTGAAAGGATTGGAATGTCTGATATGATTAGGAAGCTTCAGCTGTGCTGATTATAAATTAAAATTAAGAAAAACAGATTGATCTGGAAAATAAGAAACATAAGGACCCATTGCTTTGCTCCACTCTTTGCAGTGATACTTTAAAAGTGATGGAAATGGAATTATTTATTGTAGGAATCCTAACTAGGTTATTGTACAAAGATTTACATGCTATCATCATTGTATTAAGGTGCCAAGATCAGTTACAGAAATGAAGAGAGGAAAATATCAATATAATTTGACTGGGTGTGCATTTAGCATGCATTTTTCTTTGACTTTCCAAAAATATTCAAGAGTGTGAGTGAATTTGAGAGAAAGTGGGATTAGGTAGGCAAACAGCCCATAATTTGTTGAAAGGAACTAAAGCATCCTGTCATTTTTGAAGAGAATTGGTTTTGTTTTTCTTTCCTTTCTTGCTCATTTTTCCTCATTCACATTTCCAGCCATTCACCTTTTTTTTTTTTTTTTTTTTTTTTGGACGTACTGCTGCCAGTGAGGAAAATATACTTTCTTCCATGGCATCATAGCATTCTACTATTTCAAGCTATGCATTATTAAGATACAAAGAAACAATGGCTGTTGAAAATGAGAGCATATTTTTTTAAAATGATTAATTTAACTTGATGATGGTGAGATTTCTAATCTCTTATCTGGCACTAAATAGGTGAATGCATTCTTAGCTAATGTCCTGTCTTCATCAAATAACTGATATTTCTTCCTTGTAGAAAACTAATTATTAAACAGGACAAGTGTCACCATTATGTCTACTATCCTAGTTCATTATCTTCCTGGAAATATGAAAAATACCAGGTGATTACATAGAAACTCTTGGTCTGCAAAGAGCTTCAACTTGCTTTTCCTCAACTTCTCCACTGGAGGATGTTGGACAATAAATAAATAAAATCTTCCAAACCATTTCCTTTTATCTATGAATAGATTGTATTGGATAGTTTTCTTAATCCCAATAAATAAGTCAAGGGGCATACTCCCTTCCATAAAAACCTGCTCTGTTTTGTTTTGTTTTTCAGTATCAGGGATTGAACTCACCACCTTGTGCTTGCAAGGTAGGTGCAATGCCACTGAGCTAAATCTCCAGCCCTTGAACCTGCTCTGTTTTATTCCAGAAATATCTTCAACTTCTGGAAAGCATAATTGAAGTTATTTGAAAGTAATAAAACTTTCTAATTTTTCCCTTTTTATGAGCATGTTTTGCAATATTTAATAAATACATTCATCATGGGAAATTGGTACACCTATTTATCACAATTAGTCCCTTTAGAATTTTTGAATTTTGAATGCCATACTTTGCAAAAGTACATAAGCATAAAAATGAGCAAGACTGTAGCAGGGCTTTGTAGAACTAACATTGCCAGTACCTGAACCCAGGCAAAATGTCAGGATGCATTTCTACCTAGAAACACTATTCAGAAAAAGATTTTGAACTATAGGGATAATTTAATATGTTCATTCAAGAAATATTTACCAGGAACCAACTTTATTCAGAGTCTACCAAATATAATTGTGATTATACTATTTGTTAGTCTATGTGCTGGAGATAGCGATCTAAGCAAACAAAAATCCTTCCCTAGTATCCTAGTCTTTGGAAGAGCTGCTAGACGCACTAAAGTGAGTAAGATACCAAGAAACCCATCCCATTATGAATTTTAGAGGCTAATGGATATGATGGTCAATAAACAAGCAATTTCATACATACATATACATACATATATGCAAAAGGCATACGCTTAAAGAATGTGGAAACAAGGACCATGTGATAAAGGCATAAAATAAGCTGACATATATAAGCGAGGCTTAAATGTGAAGATAAGTCTTTCCAGAAAAGGAAGGGCAAAACTTCTGAAACCTAAATTTTCCATAACACGTATTTCTGAAAACTTTTTCTAGTATAACTCGCTATGACCCAAAAGGGAAACTTTCCAAAATCTCTTGAAGAAGTACCCATCACCAAGTCATTTCACTGCTGTGATGTTTTTCTTTATTCATTTCATTTTTAATAATGTATATGTGCAAACACTATAAGGGACTTATGACCCTTATCATTTTCAGTGGTTAATGGCCAATAGTTATGATGAAATATCACAAACAATTGTTTATTTCCTTAATGCTGGAATAAAATTGATGAGATTAATCAGGTAAACTGAAATGTATAATGAAAAACATCATGAAACTTAAAATGTTCTTTGTTCAACAATTAGATCATAACTTACAGCTTATACTCAAGAATTCCAATTTTGATTACTCATTTGAATATCTGTGTAAGACATAATGAAGAGGTGGTTGCTTTTGTTAAATTAAATGAAAAGGTAACAAATAAGCAGATAAAAGATAAAGGAGAAAGTATCTTCCATCAAATCAAATAACTTCAAGCTGAACATATTTACTTTTATTTTTAATCATCAAATTTGATAATATGCAATTGTTTCACTAGTTTTGAGCTATATATATCTTATAGTACCCCTATTTTCCTTCCTGCTCTTTGGATATTTTTAAAAGTTTAAATGGAGACCTTTACTAAGATTATTATTCATTTCATTTTTCACAATCAATGGCTAAATCAATAAAGGCTGTTTTCTGTCATACAATGCCTTTATTTCATACCATTAATACATATCCAGGTAGAAAAACAAATTCATACTTGTATGTATCTATATTTATCCATCTACAAATATATTTACTAGTATGTTGTTTAGTTAAAACTTTATTAATCAATATCAAATTAATAAATCATTCATTTAAACAGGACAAAAAATAATATCTTTCTCTTACACAAAACTCTGTGTACAGTTTCCAACTATATTTGAGATGTTCTGTTTTCCTTATGTAAAAGACAAAAATGAACATGAAGTTTATATTGTTAAAGATACTGTTACATAGCACAGCATGAAGGAAGTAGTGCCTTAGTAGCTTTTACCAGGGTCTTAATAATAGGAACATTTGATTTTGAGTATTTGTGTTGATACTTACTAATTATGTGACTTTTCTTTTGCTTCTAGGTATGTCAATTTTACAGCATTGACCTTGGAATCAGTGCTGACTGGATCAGCAAATGAAGACCAGAATCAGAAGAACAGGAAAGACTCATAGATAAATGAATGGATAGAGCAAATGTGAGATCTATACACTGCTCTGCTCTAAAGAAGGATTGAATTTGAGTCATTTGTAGGACAATGGATGCACTTTGAGACCAGAATGTGAAATGAAATAAATCAGACGCACAAGCTTAAATATCACATGGTTGCTCTTATATGAGAAACCCAACGTTTAAAAAAATTAAAGAGTAAAATAAAAGACAAATTATAGGAAACAGGGTGATAAATCTTTTGCAAATGGGGAGAGGACTAAGTAATCGAGGGGAAACGGAAGAAGGGAAGGTAAACAGAATTAAGATGAGTTATGTACATGTACCAACTCCCACAGTGAATGTAATTGTTTTTGTATTGCAAACATACACTAAAAAATAAAAATTAAAAACAAGAACGGAGAAACTATTGGACATATACATGTTCTATTTATTTCACTTAAGAGTATGGCCTCAGTGTGCATCCATTTAGCTATAAATGTCTCTAGTTTCCCATTCTTTATGGCTGAGTAGTACTCAAGTGTAAATAAGAATTAAAATGATTAAAATGAATAATTGATAATTTGAAATAGGAAGGAAAGGTCCAAAGGGATAGGGGAAGTGGGAGGGGAAGGGAAAAGGAAAGAAGGGAAAGGAAAAATTATGAGAAAAGAGAAAACATGGAAATGATGTCTATGTAAATAGGGAAGGGTGGAGGGGGTGAAGGGTGCACAGGTAATAGGGCAAAAATAAGAACCAAGATACACCATGTACAGGTACAAGCATCCAATGATAAAGGTAAACGTATTGTACACCTAAAATGTACCAATAAAAGAATTCAAGCAAAAGAAAAAAAAATGGAAAAGAGCTGAGAGATTGAAGTTTTCCTTAAAGGTAAAAATGTCAGTAATGGGATTAATATGAGAAAATGGAAAAATAGGAACAAAATCTTTGTAAATAGGAATGGAGGGGTTGAAGGGAGGGCTGGGCAAGGGTGAAAAATAAGAACCAAGAGAGACTATGTAAAGGTGCAAATTTCCAATGATGAATGTCATTATAGTGTATACCTGAAATGTACCAATGATTAGAATGAATAATCGATAATGCAAAATAGGAAGAAAAGGTCCAAAGGGGTAGGGGTAGTGGGAGGGGCAGGGGAAAGGAAAGAAGGGAAAGGAAAAATGCTGAGAAATGGAAAAAATGGAAATAAAGTCTTTGTAAATAGGGAAGGGTGAAGGGGGTGAAGGGAGGGCTAGGAATGGGGAAAAAATAAGAACCAAGATGCATTATGTAAAGGTACAATTCCCAGTGAGAAATGTAATTGTGTTGTATACCTACAATGTACCAATAAAAGAATTTAATTTTTAAAAAAAGAAAAAAGAAAAAAAATGTCAGTAACAAGAACAGGAGATGTCTTGTGGTACTAGTTGCTGTCTGGGCGCGGACTTCTCCAATGCTGAAGAAATTAGCAGAAATGACTGGTTCACATCTTACAGGTTTACTCCTTCAGTGTAAACATTTAGAGTTTGTATGCATCTGAAATTCCTATGGCCACTCTTTCTCCAGTCACCTTTGATTCCTGGAGTGGCAGATCTGATTGACAGACATTTTTATGACAAGGGACCAAAGCTATCCCCAACCAATGGAGAGCCTCATGGAACAGATTCAACAAAACCTCAGTTGGCTTTTCTGCAGAAACTCAAGCTCATCCTAAAATTCATATGGGAAGACAAGAGATACAGAATAGCCAAAACAATCTTGATATAAAAGGTAGGACATTCACACTTGTTTTAAACTTGCTACAAAACCATGGTGATCAGCGCAGTATGGTACTGGTCTAAGATTAGACAGACTAGAAATCACATTCCAGAAATGAACTCGGTAACATCAACTGATTTTCAACAAGGAAACCAACATAGTTCAATGGAGAAAGAGTAGCCTCTACAGTGGAGTTAAGAGGATTGGATATCCACAAGAAAAAAGTGAAGTGAATGTGCTTACCTCATAGCACATACAAAAATTAAACCTATCCTGGATCACTGGCTTTAATTGACAAAACTAAAATTCTTAGAAGAAAGCCTTTGTGATTTTGGATTAGGCAGTCATGTAATACAGGAACAGTCAAGGAACATATATAAATTGGACCTCATCAAACTTAAAATCTTTTGTGCTTTTCCAGGACACCATCAAGAAGGAGATGAAGCTGGGCTGGGGATGTAGCTCAGTGGCACCAAGCCTGCTTGGCAAGTGTATGGTCCTGTGTTTGATCCCCAGTACCAGAGGGGGAAAAAAAAGAAAAAAAGATAAAGCCAAGCATGGTGGTACACCCCTATAATCCCAGCCACTTGAGAGGCTGAGGCAAGAGCATCACAGGTTTGAGGCCAGCCCAAGCAATTTAGGAAGACACTTTTTAAAAAGGGGGTGGGGTGGGGATGTAGCATTTGAGAGGCTAAAGCAGGAGAATTGCCATAAGTTTGAGGCTAGCCTGGGTTACATAATGAGTTCAAGGCCATCCTGAACTCCTCATAAAAGACCCTGTCTCAAAAAAAAAAAAAAGAAAAAAAGAAAGAAAAACTTACTTTGATCCCCTGCACTGCAAAAAAAGGCACAATGTAAGAAAACATTTGCAAATAACATAACAGATAAGAAAGAAATACACAGGGGCTGGGGATGTAGCTCATCAGCACAGCGTCTGCCTAGTAGGCATGAGGTCCTGAGTTTGATCCATGGTACCAAAAAAGAAAAAAAAAAGTACAAAATATATTAAAAATAATTTTTTTGATGTAAGTTCTTGCTGGTCTTGAATCGCTATGCTCAGGCTGGACTCAAACTCATGGAGATCCACACCACCATGTGCAGCAGAATATGTAAACAATTCTAAAACTGAAAAAGACAACCTAGTTTTTAAACAATGGGCTAAAATTTGAACAGACATTTCTACAAAACTATGGAACTTGGGAGGCTGAGCCCTGAAGATTGAGAGTTTGAGGCCAGCCTGAGCTACATGAGACTGTCTCAAAAAAAAAAAAAAAAAAAAAAATATATATATATATATATATATACATATATATGCATGTATATGGCAATAAAGACATCAAAAAGTGCTCATCCTCACTAGTCATTAGAGAAATACAAATCAAAATTACAATGAGGTACCATTTTATATCCACTAAAATTGCTAAATTAAAGACAATAGGAAGGAGAAATCTAATAAAGCAACGAATGTTAGCCACTAGGGGGTTGAGGTGGGAAATGTTAGCCTTTGGGTGTGGCCAATAAAGGGGTACACATTTTATATATTATTATCATTAATAATGAAAACAATCAAAATAAAACTACTTTTATTATTACTAGGTACTATCTGTCCTAAATAATGTCAGTGAAAAAAATACGTATTCCTCCCTGAAAAAAATCGTTTTAGTCCAAGTCAGAGTTTCTCATTGTGGTGTCATTTTGGGCCAAATGATCCTTTGTTATAAGAAGCTGCCTTGTGTATCTTAGGATTTTTAATTGTATCCTTGGCTTCTACTTACTTGACTTCAATACAAGTCATTTCCTGGCCGGGGATTTAGCTCAGTGGTTCCACTGTCTGCCTTGCAAGCACAAGGTTCTGAGTTCGATCCCTGGCACCAAAATAAATAAATAAATAAATAAAAGTCATTTCCCCCACTTGTAACAGCCAAGTGTCTCTAGTCATTGACAAATGTCCCCTTACATGGAAAATTGCTATGGTTGAAAACCACTGATCTAAGTTCTAAATAAATCCTGTTAATTTTCTATTGAATTTTAATGATATATAATTAGGAATCCAATTAGCATATTACTTTTCATAAACATCTTACTGTTTGGAAGTCTTATATTGTTGCTTTCCAACACATAAGGACCCAGCTTTAGGTATGTGTTGGTGTTTAGAGTATTTCTTAACGTTTCTGAATTATTCCAGCTTGTTTTGAGTATCGTTCATGTTTCCAACTCCCTTGGTGTGCTGTATAAATCCTAGCTTTTAATAGCAGATTCAAACTATACAGTGATAGCACTGTGATTGTAAAAAGACCAAAACAACTTCAATTCCATTATTCTATTCTGAACCTCTATACAAAATTTTCTTTCTCACCATTTTCTCGTGCCTATGCCGGCCTTATTTTCTGAAAAAAACACTCATGTAAAAGTATTATTATTTCTCCTGTCTTTGTACCATAGTTTAAATTTTTGTTTAAAAAAGTTTGAATAGGGCTGGGGATTTAGCTCAGTGGTTTCGCTGCTGCTGCGCAAGCGCAAGGGCCCGAGTTCGATCCCCGGTACCAAAAACAAAAAAAAATTAAAAAGTTTGAATAGCATAATTACATAATGGGAAATAAAATATGTCTTAATTTCAAAAAAAAAAAACAGGAAATGTAAATTAACTGTAAATTAAATGTATATATTTATTTTGCAGGATCTAGCATCCATGAAATAATATTTTCATAGGTCTGAATGTGGGATGCTTTAAAAACATAAACCAAGAACATATTAAATTATTCATTAAAATGTCCCTTAAATGAGTCTCCTGTTAAATCTGAATATTCATGTTCTTATCTCTCACTACAACTGATAGCCAGAGAGAATGTTTTTCAAAATCTACTGAAGAAATGCAACACACATAAGTAGTAGTATTTATCATTCTTTAGGGTTTCATTATTTTAAATTGGTACTTCATTATCTTAGCCATCCTAGCACACATTTTCTAACAGATCTATATGTAACTAAGCTCTTCTGCATATCTTCCAGGGAACATCCATGCCAAGGCTAGACTAAAGATAAAAATTTTGTTAGACACTGGTATCCTGAAAACATCTACTGTATAAGAATGTAACTATTTCCAATGAAAACATTTTCTTTGTCAGAGAGAACTTAATAACACATAGTAAAAATTATGTGAGATGTAATTGCCTTAGCTTTCTATTTCAAGATAAGAATGTACCAGATTTGATATTTAATTATCTTTGGACATATTTTCTTCTTTTATATTTAAAATTAATGCACAATTTCTGAATCAGATCTATTTCATTTTTGAAATACATATACAAAATTTCAACTTTACTCAGTAAAATGTTTGTGGAAGTTTATTTTGGTATGATTCTCACTCTTTTTTTGTTTTTTGGTTTTTGTTTTGTTTTGTTTTTCCTTTTTCTGTAGTGGAGATTGAACCAGGACCTTTGCACTGAGCTGCATCGGAACTCTTTTCAATTTTTTTTAAAACAGGGTCTCATTCATTTCTTTTGGTTTTATTGAACAACCACTTTAGTTAGTTCTTTTAGTAGACTACAATGAAACTTAATTATACCTGATGTAAAACAATATCTATATTATATTAGGATTCTTTCAGTAGCAAGGGACAGAGACTCAATCAAAACTACCTAAAGCATAAAGAAGGAAGGTAATCCAACCACAGGGAAGGCAAGGAAACATCAGCACATCCTGATTCTTTTTATTGTTTCTGTTTTTCTTTGTATATCACTTATAATCTCTTCAAGTATCTTGCAGACCAACCATTTCTGTGTAGCTAAGAATATAATCCCTGACAGGCTTCCAGATCATTCTCACAGCTTGGGTAATATCGGTTTGAAAATCTCTAGGGAGGGACCTTGATATAGTTTGAGGTCTCTGCTGTCTCTGGAGCAGCTGTTCTCAGTAGGAGTAACACAGTCACTGAAAAGGTATTCTGGAAATTAAGGAGTTTTTTTGTTACAATAATTGGATAGTTCTATTGGCATTTAATGACAGAAACTAGATGTAATGGATATCTTGAAATACACAGAACATATTAAATAAGTACTAAAAGGTATAATAGATAATGTGAAATGGAAGAAAAGGGGCAAAGGGAAAGGGGAAGTGGGAGGGGTAGAGGAAAGGAAAGAAGGGAATGGAATAAATATGAGAAAATGAAAAAATGGAAACAAAGTCTTTGTAAATAGGGAAGGATGAAGGGGTTGAAGGGAGGGCAGGGGAATGGGGAAAAAATAAGAACCAAGAGAGATTATGTAAAGGTGCAAATTTCCAATGATGAACATCATTATATTGTATACCTAAAATACCAATAAAAGTACCAATAAAATTAATTTTAAAAAATAAATACACAGAATAATCACACAGTGAATATTCCTTTTGCAAATGATATCCTAATAGTCCACTAGATATTTGTGTAATTTTCTAAGCTCATAATATAACAGTTTTTCTATAAATAAAACATTTTGCACATTTTAGTATATGTTGATATATTCCAAGAACCAACATGCTTTGTTCTGTCCAGAATTTTATCTATATATTTCATAGCTTATAATTATTGTATCATCAAAATCATTTGTGATATTTGAGTCACAAATACAACTGATATATATCCATGTCAATTGGCAAATGTAATACTCGTAATGAGAAAAACGTAAATAAAACAATTGCTTTAGACTGCAGAGATAAATCTTAACAGTAATTTGCAATACACTTGAATAGATTAACAGACTCTGAGGTTGGATTAAAATAAAACAAGATCAGGGCCAGGGATTTAGCTCAGTGGTTTCGCTGCCTGCTGCGCAAGCGCAAGGACCCGAGTTCGATCCCTGGTACCAAAAAACAAAACAAAACAAAAAATCAAAAAAATAAGATCTAGCAATATTTTCTTTGAATCATGGTGTAGATTAATACCAGCTAATGTAATGGTTTTGTTGCCGATATGTGACAAAAGAAGTACAGAAATTGAGAAAAATTATAGAATTTTTAAAAATTTGACAAAGTAATTCTATGTTTGTCAAAACTAATAATAAAAACACAGGCTAGTATTTTGTATGAATTTAGTTGTTTTGGTTTCTTGTGTAGAAAACCAGATTTATTGCATTTTCCACATAAAATATATTAAAAATAGAATAAAAGTAGAATGGGCCGGGGATTCAGCTCAGTGGTTCCGCTGCCTGCCTCAAATAAAAATAGAATGAAATCATATAGTTTATGTTCTATGAAGACAATACAGTAAATTAATAACTAAAGTCTAACAGAAATTCCATGTGTATAATGTATAAGTAATAGGCTTCTTTGTATCTAAAAGGAAATGCAAGAGAAATGATAAAACATTTAGAATTAAATAACATAAATACTCTATAGTCCAAAATGTGTGGCTAAAAAGAAAAATTGAAGCATAAAATAAAATGGAAAAAGTATTCATCTTAAAAGATTTGAGTGTTATGCACAGAGCAAAACTGACAACAGCAAAACAAACAAGGGAAATTATAAAGTAGAAGCAAAAGTCAGTAAGATACAGAACAAGAGCAATTGAGAATGTTCATAAAACACAAAGTTGATACTTGGACAAAATAAGATGAATCTCTTTCAAGATAGTTTAAACAAAACGTAAGAGGTGATGTGAATAAAATATATTCTATGTATACAACGGAAAATATTCTAGACACAAGAGGTCTTTGAAATAATAAAAAAGTGTTATTATAAAAATCCATAGACAAATAAGTTTGAAATAAATATATTTTATTATAAAAAGACCCAAGAAAAGAAAAACTAGCATAGACCAATAACCTCAAAATCTAAGTCCAACTACTTTATAAGTGAATGCAATAAAATTTCAAAGAATATCTAGTACATAATTCCTATCTTTTGCAAGGGTGAAAGAAATCTGTTCTTGTAATCCATGATGCTGATATAGTAAAAAGAAAAGAGATTGTGGCTAACTGAACATATGCACAACAGGATGGAGGAGAATAACTTCTTAACAAACTAATAGAAAGCAAATTCCTCAATGTGAATATGATTATATGCCAGGTACATTGTGAAGTATTCATTGCTCCAGGGAATGAACTTGGCATTTGTTCCAATGATTATTGATCTGAGTCACCAGCATCCTTACTTGGTTTTCCTTATGACAAACAAACCCTGTGTGTGAGTGTGTACATGCCTGTGTAGCAAATATGTATTGTAAATGTGTGTAGTCTGTGTACACAAATGTGTACACATATACATCATATGTATGAACATTAACAATATTTACCAAAATTGTTTTGTGTTCTAATTAGACAAATAGCTTTTTATATATGCTATGCAAGTTGCAAAATTGATGGGAGGCCATGAGTTGTAATTTAAAGTGTCATATAAGTGATCATACTTTGTTCTGTCCTTATTTACCAAAGAAATTCCTCCTGTAAAAAATTGACAAAATGGGATCTGGTCTTTCTTTTAAAGCTGTCTTCTTGTCGATAAAGTTTACACATTTAAATGAATACTACTCTACATAATTTTCATATTACACTGTACATTTGCAGCTGGAATAGGTACTAAAAACGGCCATAAAGTGTGCTCACTTTCTATGCATAACAGCTGCTTTAAGAGCCTTCATATCCTACACATTTCTATTTTTTCTTATTTAAATGCACAGTTTTTAAGAGTTTTAGTTTGGGAAATGGTATTCTTTCTTTGATTTGGGTTTAGGGTAAAAGTTATCAAGTTAGGGGCAAAAGTATTAATCTCTCTGCTGTTGCTCAATGAATGGACAGGTTTCATGTTATCAATGTATAAAGTGATTAAGGTAGTGATTAAATGTAAATACCAAATAATGAAAATAATTCTAAAAATGCAAGAAACCAGAAATAAGTATAAATCTGCTCACAAAATGAGGCTTACAGCTTGAAGAATATCAGAAAACTAAGGTTCATATATTTTCCATGGCACTAAATTAACTTATCTGGCCATGTCTAAGACATTGATCATACTAAACTTCAGTTTTGTTATTCATTTAAAAAAAGAACTATGGGCCAGGGATTTAGCTCAGTGGTTCCTGTGCCTGCCTTGCAAGAGAACGGTCCTCAGTTTGATCCCTGGTACCAAAAAATAAAAAGAGAAAGAAGGAAAGAAAGAAAGAAAGAAAGAAAGAAAGAAAGAAAGAAAGAAAGAAAGAAAGAAAGAAAGAAAGAAAGAAAGAAACTAAACATGTCTGTTGCATGAAGGTTTTATGATAATTAAATGTCATAAAATATGAAAGTACACTTAGTGCAAGGCAGACACTTGATAGGTTATATGGATTTGAGTCCCTAGCAAATCTTTTCTGCTGCGCATTATTGAGAACACAGTTGTGTGCCTGGGAACTCAAGCCCAAATGAGGGAAGCATGGCACTCATTGGAAACAGCCATCAAAGGTTATCTGCAGACATGAATTCCTGGGATGACTTCAGGACATTCAAGATCACCACAAAACTTGCCCAAGGAATCATTCTGTCATCAGTGGTTTGGGGCATTTTTTTAATGTTTCATTGTAATCATTGAGAAATTTGAAGACATTAGTTAATTGACAATCACATTTTTACTGCTGTTGTAATCTGAGTGGCCCTGGGTTCTTTACCCTTCTGAATTCACCCTTTCCTCTGACATTCAAAGAAATGAAGCCATGCCTACATCTGTGAAACTGCAAGAAATCTAGTCTTCTTAAAAATATTTCTGAGTTTCCCTAGGGGAGAAATTTCATATCATTACTTGAACTAAATTTCTACACCTAGTTTTCTTCTTGAGAACCTCTGGTTATGTGTATACTGCTTCTCTATCTTTCTGTGGCTCTTAATCCCAAATCAAGGATTAGGTTTTTCAAAATGAAGATGGAGATTGAAATTTTATTCATTCATAATTCATGCATGCAAAACTGTTGTCCAGGAACTCTGATCATATAAAGGATATAACAGTAAACCTGACTGCTAGTTCCTGATACCCTGGATGTACAATCAACTGGGAGAGATGGATATTAAACAAAGAATTATATGATACTTTTTATAGTTGTTAAAAATATGCAAGGTTATGCACCAGAATACATTAAGAGGATTTAGTCTGATCTAAAAATCAAAAAGGACTCCTCTGAAAAACTAACAAACTGAAAGGTTAAGAATGAATTTATTGTTGCTCAGGGAAAGGAGGAGGATCATGTTCATAGGTAAATGCACAGTGAAGGTCATGAAGTGGGAAGGATGTTTGATGAACTTGCATTCTATAGAAACTACTGAAAGGGAAAAACCGAGGCATAAAATGAGGCTGGAGCAGGAGGTAGGGCCATATCATGGAATAGCTCATTTGCTTTATTAAGAGTTTTGGTATATGTTCTTTAAAAAATTAGAAGAAATTTATGATTGTCCAGGTGTGAAAATGATGTGATCTAAAATGTTCTAAAGGATCACTCAGCATTTATAAGAAAATAAGCATTCTGAATAGGTGGACCTAATAACATACTCATTTGTGAAAAAAATCCTTAAAATTTTGCCGTTAAACTTTTGGTAGACAGTGTTCTGTTTGGCTACACAAAATCAAAATACTGTACTCTACCAGAGGAATCTTCTGTGCAAGAGACAGCTCGGTCTCCTGTTAGTGAGGCCTGTTGAAGAGAAGATTATTGAGAAATTGAGACTCCAGTGCACTCTCTAACATTCAGAAATTATTTCAGTGGAGCCAAAAGTGCAGCAAGGGATTTTGGTTCCAGCTGGGACATGGAAAGACTTGGTGGCCTTTGTCCTGTTCTTACAGCAATAAGTGTTGAATGAATGAAATCAGGGACATTTCTCAGATCTATCAGAGAGCTGAGGTACCAGGGCATATAGCTCTAACAAAATCAAGAAGCTCATTCCAACAGTCTCACCTGAGATCTGCTTGCCTGGAGCAGGAGCTGCCAGGTGACATAACCGGTGGAGATATTCCAATAGTAATTGACCAAGTTTCTGGAAGCTGATTTTGAGGCTACCATGAGGGTCAGAAACTTCTGGGGCTATAGTGTTAAGGGAGTGTGTATACTTTTTAAAAAACTTTTATCATTAGGAATTCTTAAAGATTTGAGAATGATCCTCTTGGCTGTGGCAGGAAGAGGGGAAGGTAATCACTGTGAAATATAGCCATCTAACTTCTCTATAGCTAAGACCTGCTTTACTGATAAAAAGAGTTTGCTGCAGCTTTCTCTCAGGCAAGGCAAGGGAATTCTCCCACTCTTGCCTTCTCCAGCCTTCCTGTCTCATCTAAGTGGAAGGAGGGAAACCATAATCAATAGTGTTCAGGCCTTAATGGAAATAGACCTGGAATACTGCTGCCAAGTAACAGAGCAAGAAACATGGGATAAAAGCTTAACATCAGACTAACACTTGTGAAGTTACAGAGTTGGAACACAGGGTTATACAACAACTGAGAGTTAACTGGAAGACTACAGAATGTTCTAAGTCCCCCAAAATTAACAACCACAACTATAGAGAACCAGAGAAATTAATAGTGGCTCGCAGCTGAAAAAATTCTGATGAGGAGGAGTTTGGGAATGGCTAAGTCAAGAGAGAACACGAAAGAAGGGCATACTAAGAGGAATTTGAAGCCTGTGACACCTACGGTTAGAGCAAACATTAACACAGCCCAAGTCCCATTCAGATTAACAAGCTTAGAAATTCTACACCAAATAACAATTTACCTCGAGTCTCATTACCTGATTCAACATGTCTGGCTTCCGACAAAAAAAATTACAAAGTATGTCAAAGGCAAGAGAAAACATAGCCTAGAAAGGGAAGTTTCAGAATTTGATACTGATAATAGAATTATTGGACAAGGAATTTATGATTATAATAAATATTAGTTTTAATGAAAAAATAGACAACATGCAAGAGCAGATAAATAAAGATATGGAAATCTATGAAATAAAAGGAAATTCTGGAAACAAGAAAGCACTATAATAGAAATAAAGAAACCTTTTAATGGGCTATCCATAGACATGATACAGTTGGGGAAAGAATAGATCACTTAATGATAGATCAATAGAAATTTCCCACCCTGAAATAAAAACAGAAAAAAAAAATGTCTCAAGAATTGTAGAACAATTGTGAAAGATTTAATATTTGCATATTTTCAAACACAGAAGAAAAACTGGAACACAAGAAATCTTTGATGTAAAAAGTGACTTAGAACATTTTAAAATCAATCAAGAGACACAATACGACAGAACCAGGAAGCTCAGAGAGTATCTAGCAGGAAATATGCTGAAAACACACACATGTACCTAGTCATGTGACACACTGACTGCAGAAAACCAGGCAAAGAAATTTTGAAAGGACACAGAGTCAGAGTAAAGAAACATCTTACCTACTGAAACAAAAATAACAATTATAGCAGACTTATATAATATACAAGTCAATAACTATTCAAATCATCAAAGACTGAAACAAGATATCTTTCTCTAGGTGAGTAGACACACAAATTGATATATCTATATAATGGAGTATTACTTAGCTATAAAGAGAAACAATGAAACCATAAAAATAGCTGAATATTAAATGGATATTTCTAAGTGAAGGAAAACATTCTGAAAAGGCTACCTATTGTTTTATTTTCCTTACTGACATTATGGAAAAGAAAAACTATAGAAGCAGTAAAAACATTAGTTATTACCAAGGGGAGAAAGCACAATGAATAGGTGAAGCATGGAAGATTTTTAGAGCAATAAAGCTATATTCTTTATGATACAGTATTCATGAATATATGGTATTCTGCACATGTCAAGACCCATAAAATTTTATAGAACCAGAAACAAAACTTCACACATTTTTAGAGCACATACTTCTTTTAGAGCTTTCAATGATACAAACAGACAACTGTGGCATGCATGCCATAGATTCACCCCCACTGGTTTATATGTATCTCTATGCATAGTGGCTATAGTAAAGTAGACCTCTGAAGTCAACACCTCTAATCAATTACTACATGAATCATTTTAGGCTCTTCCCCTTGCTTATTTGTACATGCTCAAGAGAGCAGTGAGGAAATGCTCCCACCATCCCTTTACATAATTTTTCAATTCTAGTGTGTGTGTGTAATATAAGTATCAGAATTGCAAGCCCATTCTTCCACGGGAAATAGATTTAACAAGAACAGTACTTATAAGTAGTTTCTTTTACCTTTAGTTGTAGATTCCACATAATTCCAACATTACTTACATCAGTATCTTTTACACCCAAATACTTCAATGAGGTTCTTTCATACATTTGTAATACATTTAGACTATCTTGTCTAGTTTTCATTTCTCTCTGGGAAATCACTGATATCTTAAATGATTAAAGAAAAAGTGTGAAGTTTTGTTAATTTTTGGTGTACTAAATGAATTTATGCTCCCTGACTATACAGGTTTTCTAATATATTATTTATGGTAGTAACATCCTTTTGATTCAGGTATTTGCCTTTCTTTTATACTCCAGCTACTTATGATAACAGGTACATTTACAGGCTGATGTATTTTCTTTAGATGGCATCCTATCAAAAGATAACAATTTAGATGAGACATTTTCGTGTTTTTGGAAGAGAATGAGTGCATTTAACAATGGCTATTTTATATTAAGATGGATATTTAAGTGTGCTACAAAGATAATGTCATCGTGATTGTCATGCTAAAATACTATGTGTGACTTGATTTGAAGCTTTTTTTCTGTTAATATTTTATAGAAATTCAACTACTAGAACAACCATGATTGATAAAAAGTAAGTCTTCTAAGTATATTTTATATTTCAAAGTTCTTGATATCCAGGTAAACTTATAATAAAAGTTCACTATTCCCATTGTAATGCCAATGTTATTGATCTTCTCTTCTAGGTGTTCAACAACTGAAGTTTAGAGACCAGAACTAGAAAGGTAACTGTACTAAGAATACAGCCAATATTTTGGCCCTGGCCCTTCAAGGTCTATAAACAACCCACTACATGAGAGAAACTTTGCTACAAGATCCTCCAACTTTGGTAAGTCACTCAACCTCCTGAGCCGGGAGATTGTTGGACACCAAAAAGATAAGAATCAATAGTGTGCCAAAGGAGTGTCACTTGTAGGGAAAATTCTCCCACAATTTCACAAAAAGCAACACGGTCAAGCAAGACCGTGACCCATCCTGATGGCTGACACTGACAGGAGCTGAAAAGCTCTATACAAGGTTCAAAGTAATGCCTGTGGAAACTTAATTGATCTTAATAGACAGCAAGAGGTTAATTTTAATTAATATAGGTCTCACCTTAACTTGGTCTTAAACACCCAGTAGAAAAGTATAATCCAATGGGCTGGGAATTTAGCTAACTGGTTCCACCGCCTGCCTCGCAAGCTCAAGGACATGAGTTTGATCCTGGTACCACAAAAAAACAAAGAAAAGTATAATGCAAAGATATATAAAGTCAAGACCATAGTAATAAAGCTGTATATAAGAAGGGGCTCCGATTGCTGGCCCCTACTGGCAGTTTCCAACTACACTGGTGACTTACCCCTATTATGAGTCATTAGAAGAAACTATGGTAAAATTTATAGACCTCAACAAGAGTTTTAAAATTTTTAGCTAAAAAATTTTTTCTAATTATTAAATTTTCAATCTCTTTATAGCTAAAACTAAAAGAAAAAGTATTACAAATATCAGACTTGTAGATAATCTCCATTAATAAAAGGGTCTAAGAGCCAGCAGATTACAATCACTATTTTAGTCCTTTACCAGTTTAGCAAGGGCCAGGGATTTAGCTCAGTGGTTTTGTCGCCTGCTGTGCAAGCACAAGGACCTCAGTTTGATCCCTGGCACCAAAAAAAAAAACAAAAAAAAAACAGTTTGACAAATGTGCTAGATTTTTTTTACCAAAATCCACCAGAGAGTTTATAATTGTTCAATTACAATCTGATTTTTATTTAAAGCCTATTAAATTGGCTTCCTGAAGAGAGTCCCTAAGAGAGATCTTCCCTATATTGACCCTGCTCAGCTCGAAGTAGTTGGATTGAAACTACGCCCTTTTCCCCCGAACTGCAGTTGGAGATGCTTTTTATAAAGGAGACAGCTAAGCCAGATAGACACATTATAAGTCTTTGTGACACAGGTCCATTGGATAACTCACAGGGACGAGTCATTTTGGGTGTACTCACCTTTCCCTAAAGACACAATTACATAAACAGAAAGGGTGGATGCATCTACCTCCACAAGCTCAATTAGATCTTGTTACTTTAATTTCAGACTTTTAAACAAAAATAGCAAGGATAGATGCCCCAAAACATGAACTTCCACTACCAACACTACTTAAGACCTAATTTACACCATTGTTGAGTCAACAATTTTCTAGCAAATATGGCCAACCTTATATTATCTATTTCATGGGAGGCCAGTCAACTACCTGAAAAGTTGCCAGTTGATTGCATTTATAAAAACTTTTCTATCTCATTAAAATAGGTCTAGGCCTACGGAAAAATGTTGCAAAAATTTAGTTTGCATCATCACAACGTGGTAAGGTCAGACACATAAGCTATATACAGAAACTGAATAAAGACCACTAAAGATAATTGGGAGGAAATCTCACATTGTTTTTTATCTGGATAAAATCAGTAATTGGTGAAGTATCTAATTATCAAGGTTCCTGCACTTACATGGTGAAATAATATGGCAAGCAAGAGAAATACTTCAGCAAGTGTTGGTGAACTCACACTGAAAGTAAATGTCACAGTAAGAGTAAAACGATATATCACGCTTCCATCAGTTTTCAAATAAAAAGAACAAAGAGAATTACAATTAAAGGAAGTAAATCTGTGTATGTCTCCTCTTCTTCCTCCTCCTCTTATTTTTGTTTTTCCTCTTTCTTCTTTTATTTCATGCAGAATTTGTTTTTAAAGAAGACTATCTAACTTACATATTGTTATATATTTCCAAGTAAATATTTAGGAATCATACAAGAATACATAAATATTTTTAAAAATCTCAGCTGGGTGAGGTGACATACACCTCACTTTAGGAGTCTAAGGTATGCTCAAACTTAGTGAGACCCTGTCTCAAAATTTAAAAATAAATAAAAGTGAAAGTTTTGAAAGGGGTATAATAGCTCAGTGAGAAGGCCTTGGGCTCAATCCTTAGTACTAACAAAACAAAATAAAACAGAGCAATAAATGCCTTGACATGCAAATTTTAAATGTCCGATGAGAAAAAAAAAGAAATTTATTTTACCTTATTTGTTTCTCCTTATGATAAGGAAAAATGATTATTTATCTGGTGATCAAATTTAAGACAAAATGAGATTCTTCGTCTAGAGAAGTATAAGTAAAGCCTAAAAATGCAGAAGACAATGAAAGAAATAATGGCTTGTTATTCAGTTGCTTGTCAGATGGTCTGCAACAATGTACCTCCTTGTCGGTTGAATTTATAAGCACTTGGACTTCTGGTTTTCCTTTGCAATCAATCATAACATCTGATTTTCCAAGGAAATTTGTGGCAAAAGAGGAAGTTTCACTAATGGCAAAAGTTATGATAACCCAACCAAATAAATAAATTTATTTCATAAGGAATTAGAGCGAGTGAAATATGATTTCAGGTTAGAATATCAAATCCCATTTTGGACTCGGGCAAAAGACGAAATGTTAACACTCAGAACTATGGTAACTCTGCCCTTACACAGAAAATGTTCTGATTTAAGAATCATTTAAGAATCCAGTTCTATATGAATGAAGTTTACATTTTATAAATTCTATAATCACTTCAGATTTGATAACTTTAAGCAAATGATGAAGTACATTTCACCAGAAGGTAGAAAATAATTAATAACAGTACAATATAATACAGTCTATGCTATGGTTAAGAGAAGACTTGTGCTACTTTCTTATTTTTTATTTTATTTTCATAATCCAAAGGAGATCACCAATATTGGTTATCTAAGCTGAAATCAATTTTTTTTTAGAAATGATGTATATAACACTGACCAGCAATCTTCAGAAAATCAGCATTCATTCTGGAATAATTCAATGCTGGAAGTGTTGATAATCAAAGCCTGGATCCTGCTCACAAGTAAAGCATCCACCAGCATCTATTTTCACTTTCAAAATCACTCACTAGGCTTTATGGATGCCAAAGGCATAAATGAAAGACTTGCTCTTAGAGGCCTGGTGGGTTCGTCATGAAGCTTTCTATATAAATAAAAGAGACACTGAGAATGGAAATTACATTATTTTTAGTGCTGTGTTAAAGGGAAAGGTCAAGTTAACCCCTTAAGAATTCAACGAGCAACATGATGTACTATGTGTCCAGCAAAGCAATCCCTGAATGGCCCTTATGGACATCTGGTGTAAATCATCCATCTTTTTTGCCCCATTAAAATCAGTGGCACCTCATTAAAACAGTTCAGCAGTTGAACGCACACATGATTTTGGTCTTCAAGGAGTTAACGGAAATAGCTGGAGAGGGATCAGGAAGGTTTTTGTCTTCGAGTGTTCGTGTCACCCAGACAAAGAAGCCAGTTGAGACATTTCTAGGTCTACTTTCCCTGTCAAGGTGAGAAAGATACAGCCACATGTGAGATGGAATTTTAAAGAAATCTCTCTCTCTCTCTCTCTCTCTCTCTCTCTCTCTCTCTCTCTCTCTCTCTCTCTCTCTCTCCACCCCTCCTATTGCTAGCAATTACATCTTTTGGGGTCTGATAATTCTCTGGTCAGTCACTGCGCTGTCAAGTGTATCTTAACCCTGACCTGAAAGAATCAGGGAGTTGCTAAGAGGATATTTCAGCCAAACCAGATGAGTATTTTGAAGCGTTACATCATGGTAACCCCAGTCACGCAGCTTCTAGACAGGTAAGTTTGGCAGCTTGAAATCCAGGACCTGCAGGCTTTCTTTGAAAAAACTGACTTAGAGGCAAATTCGGGTCAAATCATTCAATGCCATTCTGAAACCGTTTCTCCTTCCGTTCCCCATCTTCTTCCATATTTCTATCCATTCTCTTGCTAAGCATCTTTAAGAGCATATTTCCTGGCTTCAGAAAGTGAAATGTTTCAGGGAACTAAATCAACTTTTTGAATATAATCTTTAAAATCACCTTTAGTTAAATGGTAGCAACAAAATGGAAAATAGTGCCAGTGAAGTTGAATGTTGCCCAGTACATGGAAACACTTTCATAAAGATTTCCACACATCTTAGATTTAACAAGGTAAACCAGCCAGGGATTTAGCTCAGTGGTTTTGTTGCCTGCTGCGCAAGCACAAGGACCCAAGTTCAATCCCCAGTACCAAAAAACCCCAAGGTAAACCATATTGAATTCAGTTATAAAGAATCAGATGCTATGATGGAGAATGTATTAAATATTTCCTTTTATCTCTCCTACACTATCTTAATGAGTTTCGGCTTCTACCTTTCAAAATAGTTAATATGGGTAGGCAATATATCAGTAAAACTAGATAAAACTATTTGTTCAAATTAAATGAATCATCAACTTGGTTACTCCTGTATCTCTGTGTGAACACTAGCATAATTCAAAATTCTTGAAGCTTTATGAGAAAAAAATCTTTTATGCATGTTACTAATTCCAAAAGCTGTATAGACCCTGTGTCTACAAATCTCCCCATAGAATGTACCTTAGTGCCAACATTTTATATCTAACATATTGATAAATTTCTGATATTAATAATAGTATTTTGTGAGTATACAAATTCTCAGATATTATTATTAGAAGTATAAATTGGAATATTTATTCTGGAAGGCATATATATTCAGTAACTTTAAAACATGCACAACCACTGGTCATTAACTCTAATTTTCAGAATTTTTTCTTTGAAAATTTAAAAAATAAGCATCATGCTTTACCTGTAAGTGTTTTATAATAACATTGCTTATAACAGTAAAAATTCAGTTATAAAATCATGCCTAGTTTTAGCAAAAAAACACAAGAAATTTAATATTAAATCATTTCTTTTAAAAATTTCAATGTAAACAGAAGTATACACACGGAGAAATAGAAGAATATATAATGTATTCAAAACTATAGGGATTTATAGATATAACAATGATAGATACAATGTATTTTCTTCTCTCCTTATACCCAACTTTTCTGTTATTAATAAATACATCATTAGTGTCTTTAGAATTTTAGAGAACACAATTGAAACTAGCTGATACAAAGAAAATCCATTTGTGGTCTCAAATAACTGAAGTGTCAGATAAGACTTTACCCAGGCAAGTTTCAATCTTATAAATGAAGAACTTTTGTACTTACATGAGAAATATTATGAGAAGCAAGAGTGAACTTTTTAAGCATGTGTGATTAACCAGCTTCTGCACACTGAAAGTAATGTGCCTGTGTTACTGGCCTCTTCTATGTTCCACTTTGGTACTTTTGATCCCTTTTCCAGTTGTTTGTACTCTAGCCATCCCAAAGGGGTCATTCCAGTTCCCAAGGCCTCATATTTCATTCTTCATGTCCAGGAGGAAAAAGAAGGTCTAAGCCCTATCATTTCAAATAACTATTGAAACTCCAACAAGACTTACAGGTGTCCATTCCAAAATCAATCCTTATTAAACAATCTAAAAATCAATTTCTTCAGGGGATTCCCTAGGAACTGCATGTAGCATCAGTCTTATGAAAACCACTTGTCTGGCACTGGTAAAGTGTTCCGCTTCTATCCCAAGGGACATTAATTGACTGCTTCCCAAAGAGACTGGAAGGGCCTTGACAGAAACAAAGCAAAAGAAAACCATAAACACTCAGTATTAAACACACGGGATAATTGTAATATCAGAAAGGTAGCAAAGTTACTACATTAAAATATGCAGTTGTTCTCACAATACCATCTGCATGTAAAAGATAGGAGGCAGTATCTCACTTCAACCAGGGCAGGCAACCTCTTGAAGTCAGCCATCAATGAAAAGATGGAGTCATCACAAGTGATTTGTTATTTGCAGCTAATGCATCTCTCCAGCTTTCATAGGCTACTTTTCCAAAGCCTCCTGCTATTGTGTGCTCCTCATCCATGCCCAACACTGATCATCTCCCATGTTTCCAAACTCTCTGATGATGCCGTCCTGATGAACAATCCCCAGAGAGTTTCAATAACAGATGCATGCTGGCAGAAATCCAACTAAGAACAGCACTATACTTCTTTCTTATTGACCATACACTTGGTGTCGGGGGAAGATTATGTCCAATGTTAACAATGTGTCTACCAAATGAGTATTCTTTTCTCCACTTATAGCAGAATGAGGAAAAAGAAACTCAGAAAGTTTAAAATGCTCATAGTTGCTTTTAGCAAGTGGCACATCCAAGCTTCAATCCCAGTTCATTTGCTGGGAACATTTCTAGATCCGAATGATGTGTTTCTCTCTGGGGCGCAAACTGAACCCTGTTCCCTGACCAGAAGCTCCTGAAGCTGGGTGGATGTCTTCCTCCTCCTCCTCCTCCTCCTCCTCCTCCTCCTCCTCCTCCTCCTCCTAGTCCTGTTCATCCTGCTCGTCCTCCTCCGCCTCCACCTTCTCCTCCTCAAGTGTGCTTTTATTTGCCAAGCTGAAAAATTAAGACATTTAAATACGTTTTTCCTTTCCAAATCCCTGTCCCTGTTCCTCTGTTCTTAAGTGTGGCTTTGGGTTTGGCTGTCTCTATAATTATAATTTGCTGCAAATTCATAATGAATACCTACAAAAACCACATCTGCTTTCTGAACTTTTAATGCCCTGAAGAGCATTTTTTTCTTTGTACGGGGGTGGAGGTGGGCTGAGAACTGGGGAGAGGGGTAAATTATTCTTGGTGTTAAAATATGCTCAGCCCTCTGATTTAAAGACAGAAAAACCAGAATCAGAATTATAATAGCAATATAAACTAGTTCAATGAGGTTTTTGGTGAAAATATATGATCGTAAATATATATTTATAGAATCATGCATCATTAGAGCATAAAGTGCAGTATCACTCATAAGAGCATTAGGAATCAGAGAAGTTCAGCGCCTGAATTGTGACCACAGTTTATGCCAGTGTCCTCACCATCATCCACATTTCCCAGAGTCCAATGATTTTTTTCTGCTAATCTAAAAAAATCTATTTTTAAAACAATCCTGTTTTCTTAATTTCATAGTGTTCTAATTATTTCTTCCTAGAGAAATATATTAAAATTAAATGCTACACAAGAAATTTCCAGTAAAAAATAGAAGGAATATGGTTTTTGCTTCTCATTTTATTATCTATAAAATGATTAAATACTAGAAGTCCATATTCTCTAATAAGATGATGCCTCATTATTTCTTTTAGCTAAAATGTTTAAGTTTTTTTGTCCAATCCAAATATATTTGAAAGGTCAAATAGTTAATAAATAAATTTTTAAGAACTTCTTTCAAGATTTTAAAGTCTTGGCCAGGGATTTAGCTCAGTGGTTCTGTCGACTGCTGCAAGCTCAAGGACCCAAGTTCGATCCCCAGTACCAAAAAAAAAAAAGATTTTAAAGTCTTCTTTCACTAGTTTATCTATTAGTTCATTTAGTTGCTGAAGTCTTGGAATATAATTTTCTCCTTGATTTTTATTTTCCATTTTTGACAATACTGGGGATTGAACTCAGGATCTCAAGCCTGCCAGCTAAGCACAAGACCACTCAGCTACATCTGCAGCTCCTGGTTGCCCTTTGAAAAAGCAAATATAGTGCTTCTTCTCATATGGCATCTTCAATTTCTAGAGCACCTGCATATTACAAAGTTCTTGTCCAAAACTGCCACATTATGAAATTGCCTCTTCCCTAGTTTCCACATATAATACATTCTCAAACAAGTCAGACATAGAGATGACTATTTAGGTGATTTTTTTCCCCAAAGGAAAAAAGTTAGAACCCTTTTACTTTGCTTATTCATGATCAAAAAAAGTAAAGCAAAGGTGCATAATCTAATCATCCCTGATGAAGCCACCTTCAGAACCAAAATTTGTATTCAAAAATATATTCAAAACTAAATAAATGCAAAATATGATCCTTGCTGTGCATTTCAGATTAAAGACACATGACACAACAGTTGGCTTTAGATCCATGGGGTCAAACTAGAAAGTGTCACTTTTAAGTAATTCATCTCTGGACTTGATATCAGACTACTGTTTCACTGGAGGAGACACATGTAGAAAACCTGTGGTCTCCCCCATAAGTGCTTTGATATGGATTTTTTCTATTTTCCTTTTCATAAAAAATGTAACTGGAAAGAAAAGAATAGCTCTACCTCTGAAAAACACTCCTCTCTTAAGAACCAGACAAGGCAATAAGTTTAAAACAAAATTTAGATGGGGGGCGGGGTGGGAAACAGCTGTAGAACTTAATCTAAGAGTTCAGCAAACCCTGCCAAGACATGTGACAGTGCTTAACTTGCCCTGAGTAGGGACTCTCTTTAGAGACCTCTCCAAGCATTATCAAAAGCATTCCCTTTGCAAGAGGCCAACTCCTGATAATCAGACATGGGAATCAAACTCAGGCATCTCTCTGTAATGAGATTCAGATCCCTCGCAAATTTGGGAGTGTTGAAGGTTTAATTACCCAGTAAAACAAGAAAAATGCATTATACAGTAGAGATAAATGAATGGGAACACCGGGGAAACATGTTTCTCCATAAGTCATTTGGTCACATGATTTCTTCCCCATTTCCTTTCCCTATTATTGTAGCTATTTTATTACACTGCCCCTAAAGACTGAGGGCAAGAAGCAAAATACAGCTTCCTCAAAGCACTGACCAGATTGAAGGCAATAGACCACAAGTTCCTCAGATGGCTTAAAGCTACATAAAGGTTTGTTTTTAGTGTTTTATAGAGATAGGAAAAAACTGGCCATCATATACCATGAAACCAAGTAGATATCAAAAAATGGATAGCAAAAGTTCCCTCCCCTCCCCTCCCTCTCTTCCTGTCCCTTTACCTCATTTAGCCTTTACTGGGCAATTATGATTTGATTGCTACTGTTTCAAAGGTATATTAATCACAGGAAAAAATGCCTAAATTAGGTTATGGGATTCAGTAAAAAAAAAAGAAGAATTATTCCTTTTCAAGGCACACCCAGGAAGAGGTGAAGAGTTTTCAGTGAAGACCAACTCATCTTTTTTTTTACCATGGACCCAGACCTAAATCATCCTCCATAGCTTCTGTTCCCCTTATACTCCACTTTCCAGGGAAACTTTGAGGTTTAGTTTTATTTATAGACATTAAACTCAGCTTTGAAATAAGGATCCAACATTAAGTGATCCAGTTGTAATAATAGCAAAGAACCATACCATTTTCTTTCCACACTATTCTGCAGCCTTAGAATATGTAACCAAGGATAATTCTCGTAGCATTGACTTTTACTGTGACATAATATGCCACCAATAACTTTAGACACAGACAACCAAAGTAATAGAAAAGCAAGGTACTACAGAAAATCCTATTGCATTGTCATATTGACAATTTTCACCCACATTATTAATAATAAAAGAGAAATCAAATATCACTTAGAGTAAAATGGCATTATAACTGAACAAATTACAATGATATAGAAATAAGTCAAAAAAGCTTAGAAAGCTCCCCAAAAGCCTAAAAAGCCTCTTTATGATTTAAGAGGGACATATGTACAATAAGAAATTAAAATATAAGAAAGGAAAATGCTGGCTAGTTTTGTTGCAATGTAGGAAAAGATTAAAAATACACAGAAACTCAGAAATAGGTATAAATATTTTAGTATGAATATCATTTGTACTTTAAAAGCTCAGAACATATTTAAATACAAATTGTTATTCTTCTTCTAAAGTAGTGGTTCAATTCATGCAGGATAGCTAAATATCTTCTGTTCTTTATACATAATTCTTATAAGGATCCTTAAGATGAAAGAAAAAGAAATCATACACAGATGAGCATAAGTTAAAATATGCCTCTAAATATTTTTCATTTCATTAAGAATGAGTGACTACAAATTGTCCAATAACTTAGAAGCTCTCAAAACATTTCCATTCAGACTTGTTTTTTCTTATGCACCTCATTTCTATCCTGCTAAGGTGGCCTTTATCAACATCCCAATAGGACTGAATGATCTAACCAAAATGTCCCCAACAAAAGAATCTTTTTCCTCTGGTAGCTGCCAAATCATAGGCATTTGACTCTAATCTCAGAAGTAATGACAGGCCTAAGGACTATCATTACAGTACTTTAGGCAAGAAAGTCTAAACTGAGACTTTTCTTGTGCATGTGTAGGACTGAGCTAATTTACGGTTAGTGCAGTCAAGAACCCTGAACAAGCCCTCTAATGTGCCCACTCCATTTCTAGTTGACTACAAAGTGCAAAGATTAGTACTTGTGCCATGTCAGCAAGAGCGACAAGAGTTTGACCTTTCTCCATAACAGGAGAGAGACTGCTTCCACAGCCTTTTCCTGTGCAAGCTTTTTGCAGGGCATTGTAACATATCATTACCATGACATCACTGCCAAGGGTTGCCATTTTAGAGAAAACATACAAATGGCCCCATAATGGGTTCTTCATGGGTCAGTGGAAGCCCATAAAAGGAGCTTTGTTTGTATCCTTATTGTCTGATGTACCAGAACTAGAATGCCCTTTTGACTTTCATATTGTCATTCATATCTCTCCAACAAAATACAGTCAGGCTGAGTTGAAAAAGCAATTGTAGAATCCAGAGGTTACTATGTTGTTGTATTTGGCCAGTCTAAGCCCAAATGTGGAGTCTTCTGTCCATTCACATTCATCTAAGTGGGAATAATGACACAGGATTTAATCATTCCTTCTGCATGGAGAGCTGACCCAATGGCTCTAACACCTCAGTCATGAGTTCTAGTGTGAGTGAAGCTACTGATTGATTGTGCCTCCCTTTGCCAAAGTTTACTAGCTTAGGCTTCAGTGCAAATGGGGTTAATGATAATACCTCAGCCTCAGAACTGTTTAAACAAAGAGCTGGGAGGCAACACTAGGAGGTGGTGCTATTAGTTCATGAATATACATACATATAAATCACCTGAAAGTAGAGTATTTTGACCTAGAAGGGACCTGTGTCCTTTGTCACTTTAATAGATGCACATCAAATAAATGGGAGGCTGATCCAGGGATTCATAATGAGCCATTTCCTTTGATTCTCTGGCATCCCTTGCCTCTTCTTTGGCAATCACCTAGACTAGATGTGTGCCCCTCCAGCCTCCTGCTTGCAGTCCGACAGCTTGGGTGGATGTCTGTCACTGTCTCTCCAGTGGAATTGTACCACAGGCCAATCAATGAGTGGCATTTCCTTGGTGACAAGGATAGGCAGAAAAAGTCAATGGTATACCTGCTTGTACAAACACTTAGAAATCTAAATCCAGTTCACTGGTTTTGGTTGCCTTTTCACCTGTTAGAAAACTCTTAAGGGGAAGAGGGAATGGGATGTTTAATTCTAGATTTATAAGCATACCTGATAAAAGTAATATGAGATACCATGCAATAACTTGCTCAACAGAACATGAGTTTATATAACAATCAAGGCTGAGATGCCTTTACAAAACCTAGTTCTTTTATTTTTAATTAACTTTATTGGTACATTTTAGGTATATAATACAATGACATTCATCCTTGGAAATTTGCACCTTTACATAGTCTCTCTTGGCTCTTATTTTTCCCCCTTCCCCTGCCCTCCCTTCAACCCCTCCCCCCCTCCCTATTTACAAAGACTTTGTTTCCCTTTTTTCATTTTCTCATATTAATTCCATTCCCTTCTTTCCTATCCCCTACCCCTCCCACTTCCTTCCCCTTTGCCCCTTTTCTTCCTATTTTGCATTATCTATTATACCTTTTAGTCCTTATTTATACTTTCATTTTCTCACAATAGAGAAACTATTCAGTATTTACACTTGTGTCCTATTTATTTCACTTAAGAGTATGCCCTCAATGTGCATCCATTTAGCAATAAATGTCTCTAATCTCTCATTTTTTATGGCTGAGTAGTACTCTTTAATTTTTTTTAAAAAATACAAGTCTCCAGTTGATGGGCAATTGGGTTGCTCCCAAGTTTTAGCTATCACAAATTGTGCTGCTATGAACATGGGTGTGCATATATCACTGTGGTATGATTCTTTAATTCTTTGGGGAAGATCCCCAGCAGGGGAATAGCTGGGTCAAATAGGACTTTCAGTCCTAGTTTTCTGAGGTATCTCCATACTGATTTCCACAGTGGTTGCACCAGTCTGCACTCCCACCAGCAGTGGAGCAGTGTTCCTCTTTCCCCACAACCCCCCCACCAGCATTTATTATTGGTTGATTTCATGATAGCAGCCATGCTTTCTGGGGTGAGGTGGAATCTCAGCCTTGTTTTCATTTGCATCTCTTGAATGACTAGTGATGTTGAACATTTTTTCATAGGACAAAACTCAGTTCTTAAATAATAACTCCATGAAAGATACTTAGATTTATAATTCTGGATGAATTCCAAGTCAAATCAAAAATAGTTGCTGTAAAAGCAAATAAGAATGCAATTAATATTTTCAGTGATGGCTTTCTTATTTTTCTCTAAAAACTTCTATTGTTAGATATTAGCAAGTCAGATATTAAATATTAGCTAGGTAAATATGATATTTTGTGACTGAACATAACACTTCTTTGATCTAGGGATTTCAATCAAGGTGACTTTCACAATCAAGAGCAGAACTGTGAGAAAATGCTATTAATTTATGTTCTAATAAAAGAGCATGACATTTATTTGAAACTTCTCAGAAGTTTGAATTTGTTCTAATTTTTAACCCTTTTATTGTAAAATATAACATACGGAAAAACTGTGCAAAGCAACGTTGTACAGCTCAATGATTTTTAGAAAGTGAACATCTGTGATCTACATTAAGAATTATTACATCGCCTGTCCCAGGTATACACCCCTTCATTTCCTTTCCCATAGATTTCCCCTTCCTTTTTCTCAAAGACAATCATTGTCCTGATTTTTATGGTCATTGCTTTTCTTGTACTTTTATACCTAAGTGTATGTATGTATATATATATAAAAGTTTACTTTTCCTTGTTTATTTTTACTTCTCATAAATGAAATTGTCAGTACCTTCTTTTGCACTGAATTCTACTCCACATTGTCTTTGTGATAATCATCCATATTGTTGCTTATAGCATTAGTTTTTGATATGAATCCATTACTATTGAGTGACATGTTGTTTCTACTTCTTGTCTGTTGCTAATTAAGTTGCTATGAAATTCTTATAAATATTTTTTGAAGCACACAGTTCATTTCTTTGGGTTATGTGCCTAAGGGTAAAATTGTTGGGTCTTTAGTAGATGAAATGGCAAAGAGGACCTCAACCTTATGTTTCTTTACCACCAAAATCAATTGCAATACACTATATTTCTAAAAGCTACCACATTAAAATGATACACATATAAATCAAAGATTAAGGTTTGGTAAAAATGTGTTTTGTATTGATGTATCCAGACAACTCCTTTTAAATACTAAATAATATGAAATGTCAGTAAATTTCTTCAGTATTATTGAGAGCAAAATACCAAACACTAAGCAAAACCAGGGAGGTTATTTTCTTGGGCACTGATATCAGAATAGAGAATTTCTGAAATTTTAATCCGAGACAAGAGAATGCAGTGAGCCCAGTGTCCCACATTTTACAGCTCCAGAGATCAATAAAACCAGTCTCATAGTTCTGTTCCAACTAGCTTTGTCTTTTGGTCTCATGATCTTGGACATGTGTACTAACCTAAATCAAATAAAGAGTGTTATGGTTTTCAGTTTAGTAATTACCTAAAGCTTGCTTGGCTCATGAGATAACTAATTACTAATGACAGTGACTACAATTGACTCTAATCTCATAGAACCACCACCTCCAAGTCTTTAAATCCACCACTTTGATGTAGGATGTTCCGTATTCTTTGTTGTCATTTAACGGAATAGTCGTCTTATCCTTGGAAGAAACCCAGGGTTAGGATTCTCAGATAAAAGAGGGGACCCTCAGTTATATTGACGTTTCTGAGAAAAAAAATAAACAAATGTCTTTATGTAAGTGTAAAATATTTTCATTTTCAAAGTCTAGCAATTCTATCCTTCCTTAAGTTCATCCATGCTGATCTACTTTTACATTATGACCAACAGGAAATGTGATATAAGAGTTCCTTTTCATAAATTCATTCATGCTCATCTATTTTTACATTATGACAATAAGAAACATGATTTAAGAGGTTCTATTCTTCTTTCTGTTCTTGATTTAATAAAAACAATAACAAAACTACTTTGACCATCATCTCCTCTAACAATTCTAATAATGATATATATATATATAATTATATATGTCAATTCAAAGATGATATATATACTTTACTAATATATAAGCCAGTTTCACCTGAGGCTCTCTTTTGTCCAGGAAATTAATGGACTTGAATCAGTTATAAGGATCTCTCCCTTCTCCTGATGAAATGAGAAATACAAGCTCCTTGGTAAGATTTCAACGTATTCCAAAGAACTTGACTTTCATGACTTCCTCTTCCCCTAGGAGCTTGTCTCCATGCTTATCAATGAAAGACTCCCCCGTAGAGACCCCAAAATAACATTTATCCTTCCTTCAATTTCTACTAAAACACTCAGCTTTCTCAAGTAAATTTAACTTTACCTAAGATGGGTTTCTATATTGGACTTGTAAGCAAACTCAGCAGCTGTATTTTATTTTGTTTTAAGTAAGGCTACTCAGAGACCAGCGAAACTCGCAAACTCCATGAGGTTTTTTTCTAGCCATTAAGCTGTCTCAGGACTCTCACTATCTTACCCAGTTCAGAATGAAAATGTATTGTTTTATCCCATGCCTTACACAAGGCAACTATTCCAACTTCCCTGACACTTTAACACAAGATGACTCCTAAACAATGTGAGAACTTACTTTTACCACAAGCATGTATTAAAGTAATTTTCTAAACAAAAGAAATCTTATTATAAAATAAATTTTGATCCTAGCTGTCAGAATATCAAAATTTTCACGTTCTCATATAAAATTAATATGCTTATATTCTGATGTTGGAAGAATAATTTGCTACAATATTTGAAGAATAACTTTGAGGAAAATATGAAGTAAATGAAAAAATACTACCTGTGATGCAGAATTTCTACTTTATGGAAATTCATTTGAAGAGATAATCATATATAGATATAAAAGTTTCCTCTACAGATGATATTGCGTTGTTCCTTATAACTGTAAAAATATAAACAACCTAAGTGTCCAACAATAGGAGGTGGCTAAGTTAGTAGTCTTTATCCATAAAGTAAAATATTGCAAAGCCATTAAAATATTTATAGAGCTACACTTAATATATGACAATATATTTTGATATACTATTAAATAGAAAAAAGAAAGAACTTTCAAAGTATTCATATAATACCAACATGTTAAAAAGTCATCTAAACCCCTCATATAAGGTATATATTGAGTTAACATTTCACTACTGATGATGATAAAATATGATTCACATTTTCATAATGTTTTTCAATATTTTCTAAAATTTCTTTGATACAGTTTCTTTTTTTAAAAAAAGAGTTACATTTGGGCAGAAACACACCACTTCTAACAGTATTCAACTTTCAGAACATTCCCACTATATATTTATCTTCGATTGGTAACATTACTGTTGTGATATCTTTCCTTTCTTATAAAAAAATCTTATTTTTACTAATGAAAAATGTAAGTTAAATGAAAAAAAAATCTCATCATTAGTGGTAAAAACACTTTATTTTGCATGACATGAACTCTGATTGTTAAAGGTTGAGTGTTAGGAAGTCAACAAAATACATATATGAATAGAAAAGAGACTTCATTTATTGTGAATATGTTACAAAGTATACATTTATTTCCTAAACAATAAGAGTTTATTTAAGAGCTCCTTATTTCCATCTGTCCCTAATTTTATTCATTCAACAAAATGTATGGAGCATCTACTATGGACCAAGTAAAATTTCTACACAAAAAAAAATAGCAGGAAAGGAATCAAAGTCCCTTTTCTCACACAAATTTCATAACAGAGAGCAGTGACAGGTGCTAAAGAAAAATATACACATATATTAGACATAAAAGTGGTATGCAGAGAAATAAAGCAGGAAGCTGGTTGAAGGCACAGAAAGCAGGAAGAGTTCTTGCTATTTTTACGAGGTGGTCAGCAAAGGCCTGTGACATCACAAACCATTTGACCTGAGACGTATACGGAAATAGCAGAGTACCAAACACAGCAGGTGTAAAGCCAGGAGTTTGCAACAGACTCAGGGAGCAGCAAAGATTCCTGTTGAAGTGGAATTGGAAAGGGAGATGAGTACATGCACTTTTACCATGAACTCACTATTTATAGACTCAGAGAAACTTTCAAAGCTAATTTGTTTTTCCCTTTGAATAACTCATGATGATGAGCAATGCTTGTTCCCACCCCTTTACATGATTCCTCTCTTGACAGTTGTTTTCCCTTTCCATTCCATATGGCTACCATTTACCATACCCACAGTGTCTTCTTTTAGTACCAAAAATCATGCCCTCATAACAATAATATTTACTCTCTATATTTGCTTTTGGATCGCCTTAGTGTAAACTACTCAAATAAAAGTGATAGAGTCAAATTGTTAAGATACACAAAGCAAGAACAATTGGTAGTAAGCAAAATGATTTTTAAAATACTAGCATAAAATCATATAAACTCATAAAAATAAAAACCATTAATCTATGAGCTAAAAGCAGGTTTCACTTTTTCTTTTAAAGATTATAATGCAGAGCTCATTAGAATTGAGGGAAGATAGGATTTTTTTAATAAGGATGTCAAGTTTTTCACAAGAAGTTTCTAATTTCTGTTCTCCTTAGACCCACAAAAAAGTCCTACAGGAGAAATTTGGTATCTGGGCTATAAAATTTTGGGCAATTCCTGCCCAACAGGAAGTAGAGACCCTGCAACAATCCCTAGGTCTTTCGGTCTTCCAGACGGCAGCTGTGTTTCCCCAGTTCTTATTTTGCAACATAAAAACTCTTCTTTTGCTTAATCAGCATCTGCTTATGACTTCTTTCAGCTAGGCAAATATAATGTTGTCCACTAAACTTGAAAACTGACCTCATGTTCTATTATTTATAATGACTTTTTGAAGAAGTTCAGAAAGCTGTGTCCAGATAGTAGCTGGTTTTCTCCAGAGTAACTTACATAATGAATTATGCTGAGTGTTGTTTCATCCAAGTATTATAGGTGGATTGTGTTTGAAGGGTATGCTCACCTGCATTGTCTAATCAGGAAAGCAGGATGATGACCCTGTCTCTGGCCTCTTCTTTTCCAGTCCACCTGGCCAAACAGGTTCAGTTAGAAGTTGGAGAGAACTTTTACCAAAACATTCAACTAAAACGACTGAACTTACAGTATGGAATCAACCATGAACAATCTAGCAACATTAATCTAAAAGGAAAACAGCTAGAAATGATTATGGGTGTGAGTCAGATGAGTGACTAAGGGGAGTATCTGGGTGAACTCTTTATAAGGGCTTTGGAGAGAGCATCTGCACTGATCTGTCCAGGGGCCTCGTGTCTGCCCTGCAATTGACTATGGTCTCATCTTCCTTTTCCCCAATTCTTTTATATGTACTTCTATCTTGTGCAGCATTAGAGCTGATAGAGCTTTGGTTCATTCTTACAGATTTCTCAAAAACACCTGCTGGAAATCTCTATTGATGTTTTCTGCACCTGTAGTGCAGAACTTTAGAAAGTTGCCTAGTGTCCAGAGAAAAGGGACATTTTCGGGGCTAAAATGACATTTAGAAAACTCTTTTCCATTTTGAAGTCACATTTGTTCCATAGTTCTTATTGGTCACCTGGCTGTGTTCTTGGAATTAAAAGCAACTCTTCTTAGTCAGATCGAAACTTTAATAAAGTTTTGTATTTAGCTGTTTTATTTCTACTAAACAGGAACTACGAAATTATGACTGAAATGTCTGGAGGAACATCTACACAAAGCTTAATAAAGTGAGGATTCAGACTACAGAGTATGCGCCAACTGTGTCTTGGTGAGTCCTCTCCACATAGTGGTTGGCTGTATTAGTCAACAACCCAGCCTATCCTTGTATAAGACCTTCAAGGCCTTTCACTCATTAATGTATTAAAATATAAATGTGTGTTATTCCCTGGTGGCTTTGTGGAGATTACAGACTATTTTGTGTATTCATCATATTCTCCTACATTGTTCAAACAAATGTAGTCAAGAACAAAACATTCAAATCTAGCAGCAAAATGAATAGGTAATGAATCTCCTGATGTTTTTTAAGACATATCCTATTGTTATTGATAAAGTGGTTTATATGATACACATAATAAGTTCTGGGTGCTTGTCCAAATGGCCAACATATTCTTATTTATTATTTCCCTGAAATAACTAGTATTTTTGCTTGTATTTGCCTGCTGAAATGAAGTCTGTTTTTTACATCTCCAAACAAGTCTTGTGGAATATTTCTAAATTTAAATAGTTCATGATATCAGCATATCAGAGGTTTAAATTTGCACAGTTAAGACTTTTTAATGAGGCTTGGTAGGGCATGTATCCAAGAAGAATTTTTCTGTCTTTAATCTTAAGCTTTATAGTAAGAGTTCACCATATCTATTTAATCTGAGAGAATGTGAATTGGCAATACTTTATTCCATACGTTATGTATCTATGAGAACTGCTTATCCAGAATTCACAGGCCAATTATTAGTATAGCCAGAACCCTTATTTCTAGATTCACGTTTTCTCCTCATGTATAGCTGTAAACCACAAGTGAAGTTTCTAATGTTAGACAAGGTGTATCCATTAGTTCCACTAAAATGCTCTAACCACCGGAGCTCATTGATTTTTAGTTTCATATATCTTTAATGAGGAGATTAAATACTTGTTTAGGAAGCAGAGCCCAGCTTAAGTGGTGCCTGTTCCTACAGCATGTACTCTTGAAGATCTCCATAGTTTCTTCTCATCAGCCACGCCGTGAAACAAGCCTGTTTACCCTAAAATAGAAAGCTGCAAATACTTCTATGACTGTATAAATGAACATATAATAATTAGGCATTCAAAATTAAATAGCAATAGGAAAATATGTTTTTAATTATCTGGTATCCGGGCATATCTTCTAGGTTGTCTCTTATTAATTCTACATAAATGACTAGCAAAACATAAAGTTCAATTTTCAAGTGAAAGTGAAATATATCTTGATCACAAAGTGGTGGTGAATATGACATAAGAGATATTCTTAACTCAAGGTCAAAAACAGATCCCACCTAAATTCCCTGAGTCATCAAGAAAAATTAAAAACTGGGGCCAGGGATTTAGCTGATGCTGATACCTGCCTTGAAAGCACAAGGTCCTGAGTTTGATCCCCAGTACCAAAAAAAAATTAAAAACTGGTCAGTGCCTAGAATATTCCTTATGTCAATGAGAAAATTATAAAATAAGGGCAGGGAGGTATTATGCCAGTTCATTTTGGGCAAGCTAAACAAATGTATGATCATTGCCTGGCTGATTATGCATGGTACCACTAAGTATGAAATGCAACATGTGCCTTAAAATGAGTTTAAGAGATACTAGCATTTTCTGCAGCAAAGCCTTTTGTGTATGGTAAGCAATGCATACTCAGAGAGATTGGCTGCAGGTCCCTAGGTAATCTAACCAGGCTGGGAAGAGAGGATCAATTGATTGCTCACTCTACAAAAGTTTTCTCCTTCAGGGAAAAACAGAGAAAAGGTGGTGATAGGAGCAAGAGGGTGGTGGCAAGTATTACAGAGAAGGCACACGTGGGGAAAGAAAGAGGCATGGCCATTCAGTGAGGAATAAACTAGGTGAAAGTTTCAGTGAATTTCAGTAAATTAGGTGAAAGGTAGGCATCCTTAAAAAATGCGTTATACTTTCAGCCATTTTGTGACTTCCGTAATACTGAAGAAGTTCCTCACAATTTTGGAGTATGAAATTTTTTTATGTTATAATAAGCTGTATAGCTCTAAAATGAATCATTTCTAAAAGGGTTTCTTCAGATGTAGTAACAACAAGATAAAAATATGATGTGAGATACAGTAAAATAGTAATTCTCAACTTGAGGAGATATTTGTAACAAATTCAGAGAAAGGCAATATCCCCATATGATAAGCTTTAAAAAAATCACTAAGAATAACATGAATGTCCTCAAAGAATAGGCAGATGACTGGCATAGGAAAAATCTAAAAGCAAATAAGCATATTTTTAAAAGTTAAACTTCTTTAATAATTTTATAGAGCATTGCTGAAAAAACATTTGAATATACAGAGTCTGCCAAAGAATGTATATACATTTCAGGAAAAGAAAAATAGTATGATTTTTTTCAACAGATGATGTTACCCTTGTATGAGGGACCCTAGAGGATGTCCTATACTGCAGAAAACCCACTACACTACTGGCCCTTAGAGAAGAAACTAAATGACAATCAGTGCAGCAATCTCAATGAACAAAAGTTACCCAAGTAGCAGTTTGCTGAACCAACAAATGTCTGGAAGCTCATGGCCACCACTTTGAGCACCGCTTGTCATTGTAGAAGCCATAGGTAACTTGTATTAATTTCATGATGTCTCAATACATTTAGCATTAAAATATTTATACATGTTTTTCTTTTCCTGAAGTGTGTATACTTTCTTAGCTGATACTCCATATGTACTCAGAATTCTTAAAATATTCAGAACCTCCAGCCCAGTAATTCCAGTGGTAGAAATTCATCCTAATAAAATAATTACAACTATTTCTAATATATAGAATTTAAATAAGATCTATACAATACAGGGAAAATTCTAATTAACAAAATACTAATTAAATTATAACATATTCATATAGTGAAATATTCTTCAGCTTTTAAAATTACATTAAATTAATAACAATTTAATATCACGGGGACACATTTATGATATAGAACTTATGTGAAGAAAGAATTCATTTATACTATGATCATAATTTTGGAAAATATACATAGAAAAAATATTTTAACAGTTCTTGTACCAGTATTGTGGAATTTTATCTGTAGCTTTGATTATAATTTTTTCTAAGTACTACAAAATGAGCACATTTTACTAATTTTAGTTTCTTAAGAAGAAGGAAAAGAACAACAAAATGTATAAGAACAATATTAATCCTCTAAGTTAAATCTACCTGGAAAGTACTGATTTTATATCCCAAGAATCTTCATGAAAAGTTTTACATTAGCTAAAACATATCATTTGAGGTAGCTAGTAGAGTGAAGATGTTGAAAAAGTAATATATTCTTTCTTTTCCAGTACTGAGGATTGAACCCAGGATCTTGTGCATGCTAAATACTGCATGAGAGCCACTGCTGAGTTATCCCACTGCTCAATAAATCCTTATATCAAGAAAATTTAGTTCATTTTCTGGGAAATTTGCCATATGTAGAATATTAAATGTTCTCCATATTAATTCCTGCCGGTCCCAAAGATCACTTTCAGGGGACACAGTACCTCAGAGAGCTTTCTCCTTACATACCCAATGACAGAGAAGCTTAATCCAATCTTTGTTACAGTGAACCAGCATGCCAGAACTGTTAGGCATTGAAGGACATTGCAACTCACTGCTTCCCTTCAAATACAATGTGTGGGTGATGTCTGTAGGAGATAGACATTCTCTGGAGGATCTAAAGGTTAAAGGATCTAATGTTAACTCACTTCACAGCTCCTGCAACATCGGTGATCAAAATTCTCCATTTTAAAATGGCATGAGTGATCCAGAATTGGGACCATGCATATCATCAAAATGTATGGTTTCATCTTCACACAAGTTCTAAAGTGGGTGCTTTCTGCTTTCTTCTCATTGAACTAACAACACTTTAGAAGATAATTCAGAAAATTATCTCTTGCATGTGTGCCCTAAAGGCATAATAGTAATGACCCTTTCTACTGAGCCCTGACCCTTAATATTTTTCTAAGCAAGACCTTGAGAAAGGCAGAAAATTGAGAGGGTGAAGGGGAAAATCTTCAAAAGCAGCATGCCTCTAAATTGATACCATGTAAACCTCTCATGGTATTGGGAAACCACTGCTGGGGGTAAATGAAACGAATTCACTGGGGCATCTAATCCTATTCCTGGAGCATTTAAACTGTTTAAATGCACTGGCGAGCAAACAAACTTCAAAGCGATCATTACACCCCAGACACTGTTGCGTGTGTGGCTGAAATCTTTATGAGATTACCCCCCGCCGGGAGAGAAGTTAAACAAGGCCAGAACCATTCTGAAACCGTCGGGAGGATACCCATTTACCGCTGAGGATCAGGGCAAATGTGCCTAACTCCCAACGTGGCTCTGCCCAGACCCAGGAATGACTTCCGTAGCTTAAAACTCGACTCCACTCGCCACACTCTTCATTCCTCACCTTTGCAATCACATACACCCTGACAAGACTGGACCAGAACAAAAATTCAAAGTTCTTAAACACAGCTTCAACTAAGCAGCCGCTTTCGTGTTCCTATTGTCTTTGCCAGACAAAGAATTAAATGCTGTGTAGCACATATGGAACCAATATCACAAAAGAGCATGACTAAGAGAGTTTTGTTGTTATTGTCGTTGTTTCCTTTGTCTTTGTTTCCAATATGTGAAGGAGGAGCAAAAGCAGAAAAATATATTGTTGGATATTTTTTTCTAACAAATTTTAGGCTCCTTTCATCCAGTCCGATATCCTCATAATTAGCCTTTCTTTCTTATCCTGAGTCTTAAATTCACAATGAAAATAATGTGAATAAAACCTTTAGCTATAGCTAAACAGAAAAGTGATTTTTACTTATGTAGATGGAATTTTTTAAATAGCCACATTAATTCATTAACCCTCATTCAACCAACATTAACTTGCCTACCATAACATTGATAGTAATTGCTAAAAAGAGAAAACCCCAAAAGGAGGAACTAGGACCTTTTCCAGATGGGTAAGGGATCTAGAGATGAAGGGAGGAGGAAGAGAGAGGAGAGGAAGAGGAAGTAAAAAGGATGAAGATGCAATATGTACATGTCCCAGCTCCCCAACATGAAGGTATTCATTATGTATTTCACGCACATACTAATAAAAAGAGTTTCAAAATATTCAAATAGGACCATTCCGTCCTGGGCTCCAGGTTAGTAGTGGGTGAAGTAAGACAGACAAATCTGATGAGATGAGAATTGTGTGACAGATGGAAGAAGAAAAAGCAAGCAAGATGGCAATCGAGACTTCAGTATGCTCTCTTCCTCTTGTCTTTTCATTCTAATTTCTGATATTCTGCATTTCTTATGTAAATTCACATAATCAACTTGCAAACTCAGATTTCAGAGACTCAAGTTATTTCTATTTGATTCACATTGACAACTCACACTGAAAAATTTACAAGGGCCTACATGAGTTTATATTTACTCTCTGACATGATGCTGCTAAGTTAATTTGGCATCCTCTGAACATCATAGGAAGCTGCTTGTCCATAGCCTTCAAGAGACCATTCTTCTGGTTTATATTCCCATCAACAATGTAGAAGGGTTTCTTTTTCCTTGTAGCCTCACCAGCATTTGTTATTATTTGATTTCTTAATGATGGCCATGTTTTCTGGAGAAAGGTAGAATCTCAGTGTTGTTTTAAGGTGCATTTATCTAATGGCAGAGATGTTGAACATTTTGTCATATATTTATTGGCCATTTGTACTTCTAAAAAGAGTTTATTCATTTCATTGCCTATTTTTCGATGGGTCATTCATTTTGGGGGTTCTAAACTTTTTTGAGTACTTTATATATTCTGGACATTAGCTCTGTGTCCAAGGACTAGCTGGCAAATTTTTTTTCTATTCTGTAGGTTGTCTCCTCACTCTAGAAAATCTTCACACTCCTGGTCCACCTCTGGGGGGGGAAGGGTGAGGTGTGCAGAATGGCACATGTTCTTGTTAGGTTCCTCAACTTTCATGAAACTATGTTAATATTACTCCATCAAGACAAGCAACTCAAGGGCCGTGGATTTAGCTCAGTGGTTGTGCCGCCTGCTGTGCAAGCGCAAGGACCCAAGTTCGATCTGTGGTACCAAAAAAGAAAAAAAAAAAAAAAAACCACAAGCAACTCAAGCATATGGTCAGCCAGAGTAACAAGTTACATGGACCAGGTACTTTAAAAAGTCAAGCTTCAAAGGAAAAGACAACATGAAAATGTGAGGGAAAGAGAGAATGGAAAGAGGTCTAAAAGGATACAAAGTCCATTCAGTCTTTTGTGTTCATAAAAATCTGTCTTTTATTATGCCACTCCAAGAGGAAGCATTCCCCCTCAAGCACATTCTATTAGTTCCCCAAAGATTTATTAATTTGTTGCTTTGGGGTATAATTCTACCAGGCTACATAGGGGAAAATTGTAAGTAAGCTCACTGTAAAACTATTATAAGAATATTGTCTCCCATGTCCCAGTACCCTCTCTGGGAATCCACAAGAGATATTTATCTCTGGGTTTTGAAATGGAAAAATGTTAGAATATACATGAGCAGCAATCTGGTTTTTTTTGTTTGTTTGTTTCAGCAAACACTGTGGATCATAAAGCCAATCAGGTCTCCTTTAGCTGCTTAAAATCTCAGAGCCATATCCATGGCCCAATTCACTCAAGAATAAAAATCTCCCATGTTTAATGCATAGATCATTCTCAATTCTAACTCATTATCACTCTAATTTTTTGTTCTTTATCCCCTTCCTTCATCTTCTTTTTGGTATGGGGGATCGAACTCAGGACCTTGTGCTTGTGAGGCAGGCGATGGAACCACTGAGCTAAATCCCCAGCCCCCTTCATCTATTTTAAATGTTGATTCTACTTGTTGGATTGCATGTATTTTGTTAAGTAATCTTACATTTTTAGCATAATATTTATACAAAAATAAAAATAATAATTAAGTACCACCATTTTCACAGAACTTCCCTTTCTTCTTTTTCTTAAAATTTCTAGCTTTTATATCTTATCTGTCAATGCTATTAATATTTGCCAATCCAGCAGAAAGTTTTACACAAATGAACTAATGTAATAGGATGTTAACCTATAATAAGCGTTTGTCATGCCACAGCCACACTACGGGAGATCTGCCATTGATTTTTCAATAAATATGGCAAATAGTGAAAAATATAGTGTGTGTCCCTCAGCACTAAATTTTTCAGTGACCATTTTTCTTTTCTGCTGTTTCCAATTCTGCTGTCTTCAGGTGATACTTAATGAAATGTTCTCTTTCCTCAGTGTTTGAACTTGTACAGACTCGGTGAAGGAAGACTATACTGAAGTTGTCATCTATTTTACTGTTAATGCATTTATAAAGCTCACCTCCTTTCTCTGGTAAAGCATGAAAAACAAATAAAGTGGGGAAAAAATTACTGTATCCTGGATTTAAAGACTAGGAATGGCTATGCTTTCCCTGGTTCTATTGATGATTACTCAAAATCCCATAGAGCAAAGGACAGTTTCTTAACATCATAAAGTAAAACAGAATATGATAAAGGCATGTGCCCTTTGTTGGAAAATTCTTCCTTTCCATTTAGCCTAAATTCCTTCTGGAATTCAGGTCTCTTTGCTTATATTTCCTCTCTCCTTTAACTGAAAAATTATTAACATCTCTTGATTTGAAACCTTTAGAAAGGTAGACATGATGAGGTCAGGGTGGGAAAAGCCTGCTCACTGTCACCCAAGGTGGTATTCCCCTTGCAAAATTGCTGTAATCCACTCTGGTCCTTTGCTTTGCACAGCTGAGAACTTTGATTCTGTCAGCTGACAGAGGATGGATGTAGCTATCATGAGAAGATACTTATCGACAGAGCTCACTGAAGCTGACACAACAACCAATTTCCTTTGCCGGCAACAGGATTAGTCCTTTAGTAAACTGTCCAGGTCTCTGTTCCTAGGTACATAGAGCATCTGAAAACTGCAATATAAAGAGTCTATTACTTACTTAATCATGTAAGATACCAAGTCAAACAAGGCTTGTCCCCTGTCTCCAAAAATGCATACTCTCCTAGATAGACACAAATATAATAAATGCTAAATGAAATAGTGCTAGAGGCTATTGTGTGAGGTCTATACCAGGAATATTTAAGGCATTAAATCAAGTCATACTCTGTCATAAGAATAAGCTTGCTTGTAGAAGAATATTGAAAAATAGCTGTCAAGTACCCTCTTCTTCAGAAGGCTATTGAGTGGTTCTGATCTTCCATCTGATTATTTGAGATTATTGATAAGAGAAGAAACTTCTTTCTCTTACTATCAATTTTTCCACTTTTATATACATATATACTCCAACCATCTGTCACAGATAGTTTTTAAAGTCGCATTGCTGGTTGCCACTTGCTTAAATTGCATAATTTGCAAATAACAATTTTAATTGCTCTTTATTTCCTTGAAAATAATATCTAAATATCAATGTTGGGCTGTCATGGTAAGCCTATATTCATAACTTATTTTATTCACCTCCTTTCTTCTTTATGTTCCTGCTAAGTACACTATTTTATTCAGACATTTTGTCCATCTGCAAATGTTTATTAAATACCTACTATGTGCCAGACACTGTAAGCAAGATAGAAGTCCACAGACCATGTTGTTTCCTCAGCTGGAAGGGGATTAATGTTCCATTTTATTGTTTAAAAGATACTAAGTATTCCAAGTGTAACTCATAGTTCATCTCCCTCATTATATTGTCTGAAATCTACCCAGCTGAAAGAAATTATTGTCTGTGATGTAGTCTGATCTCCAATCTCATATTCTCTATAAGAAAGTACCTAAGAGTACTTAATTACTTTATAGTTATTTTTATCTCCTCTTGTCTACTAGTAAATCTCCTGAGAGCAGGATTTGTATATGATTTATCTTAGTATTGTCATGGCATTTTAAATATAGAAAGTGCATCATATATTTTTCTGGAATAAATGAATATAACCAATTTCCTTTAACATTTATGGAGGTACAATCTTAAAGGTAAGATTATTTTAAAAGACCTCATCTCTAAGCTTTGAGTCCTTTATGGATACAACAATGTTTTATTTTGTAAAAACAAATAATTTTGCTAGTAATAAAATATACTGTGTCATTTTAATTTATATTTGTATATAAAAATAACTGAGAGATGTTTGCCTGTTATTTGTCTCCAGTCTCTTTTACAGAAAACAAAGTTTTTCTCTTTTTAACAGTGATATACAAAAATGTTAACAGGTCGTTGCCTCTAAAAAGCTACACCAATTTTCCTTGCTCTTCTCAAGGTAGTCTATGCTAAGCATGCGTCACACAGGAAATATATCCTTGAAAAGATTTGCTGCACTGTTGGCTATTGGCTTAAAAAGGGTCCCAGGGTGTTCATTCCTGGATAGCTTTAACTGTAAAGAAATTAAAATAGGACATCTTAATTTCAAGTTGATCCAAGAGAGGAAGAAAACATGAACCCCATGGAATTGTCATTTAGGGATTTATGACTGGTCTAAATTTTACCTTAGCACCTGCTGCTCTCTTCATGTCAGCATCTTGGAAGTGGCAAAGCTGTGCTGCTCACTAGACAGCTCAGAAATTTTACCTTAAATCCACCAGAAAGCCCATGTAAGTAAAAGAGTCAGGACAGAATCTCTTACTGACTTCTTTGTCTAATGCTTTTATTTTCTTAGAGGTAAGCTCACTGTTTCAGATCAAGTTTTCTGTTAATTCACATAGCCTAGCTGCCATGTTCCTTTCCTAAATTTTTATATTGACACCTGTAGTTATAAGTAATTTCCGTTACTACTATCAGATGTGCTAAAAACCAGACATCATAAATACCAATCCGTAGGGCTTTCTTACTCCAGTCCACAGAGCTTACTTAATGAGACCAATTTTCCATGTTTGCTCCAAATAAGCCTGGAATGAGAACATTCTCGAGTTTCATGCCTTTTAGGCTTGGACTTTAGTTAGATGGTAAATATTTGAAAATATGAAGCATCTACTTCTTACCAACTACCTTATATTTTCCTTATATTTTCAGTGATCAGCTGCAGGCATGTTTTCAATGTCTTCGTGGTTATATTTAAACTCAAGAAGAATTTAATTTGTCTGATTTGTTTGGAAAAGTGAATTGTTTTCCATAAATTTACCAATTATGAGGTTCATTGCTATTGGCATTACCTACCTAGAAAAGACAGAGACAGAAAGAGGCAAGCTTTTAAATGAAAATAAACTTCCCTTTTTCTTGTATTTTTCCCTTATGAAAGAGATTTTAAGTGGTATGGCTTTAAGTATTAATTTAGATCTTCTTGCCAAATTAAGTAATCCTGAGGATAGAGAATTGTCCTGTCAGAGTAGAAAAAGTAGTGAAAATAGAGTAGCGTATTATGGAAAGAGTAACTACAGTTCTAATAGGATTTTATTCCAACAATTTTAATACTTAAAAGACTAAGAATGGACACCTACATCCACAAAAAAGAGTTGCCAATTATCTGGTAAGTTCAGCAGTCAGTTGTCTGCTGAATATATTCAATTGAAGCCTTTTTAGCTTCAAAGTCCTACTTTCTCCTCAAGAGTGAGTCACTTTTGTCTGAAATATTTGGCTAATTAATTCAATTGTGCACTGCAATTTGCCTATGTGGACAGAGGTTGAATGTCACATTCTGATCCAATCCCCAGAGGGGGGAAAGTGTTGGTAGGTATTGTCTACATTACAGTCTCTCAGAGTCGCATTATAGTTCAGTGAATTAATATAAAATTAGACTAACTTGCATATTCAAATATTTTTTGATTATTTAGGAAAATAGAGGTTAAGCTTGGTACGGACTACTTTAAACCACATACTTTTAACAGAGACTCAAATTAGGCACCAACTCAACTATTTTGAAAATTTCCACCTAAAATAAATGTATTGAACATATTTTGCATCTGCTCTGACATTTCTGTAAATCATATTAACATCTCAAAGCCCAGATGAAAGTATTATAGTTGCTGAGAAATAGAAATATAACTAGTAAACATAGAGTATCCTTTTATTATTCTTAGGAGTAGAGAAATAGGCCCAAACATTTCAAAATGTGAGCAAGACTCCTGTACAACTGTAAATCAACATGTGAAAGCAATGACTACAAATTCCTTTCTTCTTGCTTCCTGCGCTCAATCCAGATGTAAATTCAAATTATAGAACAATAAAATAGTTAAAGGAATATTTTAGAAATTGATAGGCAAAAGACTGAGCCAAGGAACAATCTAGATAGCTTATTTCTAAATAAACAGGAACTCTTCAAGACATTTTTAGGAAAAAAGCACAATATACAGGAAGAAAAATTCCAAATCTTAAAACTGTCATATTTTTAACATCTAGCTATCCTAGAATTTCCCATGAATTTTAATAAAGCACAGAAAGCCTTCCAAATCTTTTAATAATTCTATAAATATTGGATTCAAACCATCCATAAAACAGTGAGATTTATTTTCAAGGCTAGTCACACCAATGAAAACAAAAGAACTTATAGTCATGTTTGTTCTTCAGTGGACTTACATGCTTGGGCTACAATGTATACTGAACCATAAAGATCTATTATGCTGTAGGTACTAGGATATTAAGTTGGCCTAACTGAGGCTAAACTACACTCTGAAACAGCTACTAGAGTAATATTCAAATTTCTATCTCAGAAAGTTGGTGTGGCAACAACTCCAGGAGTTAGTAAAGAGAAAGACACATATACACCAGTCAGTAGGAAAGTTAACTTCACCTCAAATCAACCAACCTGCATTAGACAAATGCCTGATACACTATACATTTAGCTGGAAGCTATGAACATCAAGATATTTCCTAGCATGAAAACTGAACAATGTATCCCAACATTCCACCTCATTTCTATATTGATCATAAACAATGTCAAAGACACTAGGCATAGTCTTTTGGTTGGCAAGATCTGACAAATTCTCCCTATTTTTAAGTATAGGCAAGCAGGCAAAGTACATAAACATTACATAATTTTATAAAAATCTGTAGAAAGAGAAAAAAAATTAGCCTAGTAAGACTGAGTGAATCAAAAGTATAAAAATGATTTCAAAATTTAAAAATGAAAAAAATTAAGAATACATCTCTTTTAGGAGGCATCCACTTTGTATTCTTCATAAAATAAAAGAAAGCATAAACTATCAAACAAGATAAGATGAAAGGAAGTTTTATTAAAATATAAAGTATGAAGCAAACCAGCTGCATTAGGAATGAAGATAATCATATCATTTCAATTTTTATGTACTTCTAGTACATTAGAAAAGAAGAGGAAAACAATAATATCCATTATTATGAAATGAAGATACCACCACAACATCAAGACTCAACTTATAAAAAAAATAGCTGCCAAGTACATCGATTTTAGGATGAAAGAGAAGGAGAGTCCTGACAGCATGCTCAGAACTCTTACAATTCTTTTATGAGATGAAATGTTTCCTAAAGATTCTAGATGCCATGTATATAGAAGGTCCAACCAGATGTTCCTTTGTTATAACAGATCTGATGTTGTGGTAAAATACATGTGGGTTCTAACAACAAACAGTATTGTTTCATGCCACAGGTCATGATCATGATGTAAAGCAAGGCCAAGGGGAACAACTTCTGATATGCCATCTATGGAGGGAGCAGGTGGACAGAATATTAGTGTGGAAGGGAGCAGTCAACTTGGCATCATCTAATAAAAAACAAGAAAGAAACAGATGCTGTACTGGTCAGCATTTCATTGCTGTGACCAGATATCTGACATGAACAACTTAAAAGAAAAAGGTTATTTTGGCTCATGGTTTAAGAAGTTTCAGTCCTTGGTCAGTTGGTTATATGGAACAAATATCATGGCAGAAGGGCACAAGAGAAGAAAGATGATCATCTTCAGTCAGTCAGGAAGCAGAGAAGAGATGAAGAGCCAAAGAAAATATATCCCCTTAAAAGTCACAGCCCCAGATACCTACTTCCTTCAACGAGGCTCCACTTTATAAAAGCACATTCAGCTATTAATTCATTAATGAGTTAATCCACAGATGAGGTTAGTGCTGTCACAATCCAATCACTTCAGAAGGTGACTCTTAATTCAATCAAGTTGACAACAAAGATTAACCGTCATAAATTGACTCTTTGTCAACTGGACAGCTAATTATATTACATTAAACCATACTCGAGCTCCAAATGAAGTGTTCCCTAAAGATTCTAGATGCAATATATATAAAAGGTCCAACCAGATGTCCCTTGGTTCTAACAGTTAGATCTGATGTTGTGGGGAACACATGTGGGTCATAATTCCAGCTATATTTTACTACCTGCAACAAAATTGCACTAATTTATTTCCCAAAGTCTCAACAGTTCCAACATTGCTCAAAAGTAGAAGTCCAAACTCTCCTCTGAGACTCAAGGCAAACTCTTATCTCTGAGCTCCCATTGAAATAAATAACAAAGAACATATTCCCAAGATGCAATGGCACAGGAGAAACACTGCCATTAAAAATAATAGAGGGATAGAAAAGAATCAAACTAAAGCAACACTGAAACCCTTGTTTTACAGTTCCATGTGCAGGATTCAGGGCTTATAGTAGCATCATGTGAACTGCAAAGGGCTTGGGCAGCCTCACATCTATGGCCTGCCAAGTTTTGTACCACTTGACTGGCTTTATAATGCCTGTAGCCTTCCCACATATTTGGCATCTTTAACACCTCATGGTCTCTTTTGCAGCTTTAGCTTCACTCTCCCAGCTTCATGCATCACCTCTCAGAGACTGCCTGCAGGGATTTCTAACCAAGCCACACACTGCCTGGATTCCCAGACCTTCCTTTGAAATTTTGATAAAAACTTCCACGATCCTATAACTCTTGCATTAGGCATGCCTGCACAGCCAGCACCACTCAAATGGAGCCACGGAAGACTGCTAGTTTGCATAGTAGCTGGGTCCACTTGAACCATGGCTTCAGTTGCCTCTGAGAGCCTGGATGAATAAGCATAGTTAAGCGAATCTGGAGAAACAGCTTGCAAGGGAGATTTTTTTTTATTATTAAATTCTTTTATTGGTACGTTGTAGGTATACAACACAATTACATTTCTCATTGGGAATTATGCCTTTACATAATGTGTCTTGGTTCTTATTTTTTCCCCATTCCTAGCCCTCCCTTCACCCCCTCCACCCTTCCCTATTTACAAAGACTTTATTTCCATTTTTTCCATTTCTCATCATTTTTCCTTTCCCTTCTTTCCTTTCTCCTGCCCCTCCTACTACCCCTACCCCTTTGGACCTTTTCTTCCTATTTTACATTTTCGATTATTCATTCTAATCATTGGTACATCCTAGGTATACAATATAATGACATTCATCATTGGAAATTTGCACCTTTACATAGTCTCTCTTGGTTCTTATTTTTTACCCTTGCCCAGCCCTCCCTTCAACCCCTCCATTCCTCTCTGTTTACAAAGATTTTGTTCCTACTTTTCCATTTTCTCATATTAATCCCATTCCCTTCTATCCTTTCCTCTAGTCCTCCCACTTCCTTTCCCTTTGCCCCTTTTCTTCCTATTTCACATTACCTATTATACATTTAGTCCTTATTTACACTTTCATTTTCTCACACTAGAGAAACTATTCGGTATTTATTCATGTGTGTCCTATTTATTTCACTTAAGAGTATCACCTCAATGTGCATCCACTTAGCTATGAATGTCTCTAATTGCTCATTTTTTATGGATGAGTAGTACTCCATTTTATTAAAAAATCACGTTTTCTTTATCCAGTCTCCAGTTGATGGGCATTTGGGCTGTTTCCAAGTTTTAGCTATCACAAACTGTGCTGCTATGAACATGGGTGCACATATATCACTGTGGTATGATTCTTTTAATTCTTTGGGGAAGATCCCCAGCAGTGGAATAGTGGGGTCAAATGGGACTTCCAGTCCTAGCTCTTTGAGGTATCTCCATACTGATTTCCACAGTCCTTGCACCAGTCTACACTCCCACCAGCAATGGAGCAGGGTTCCTCTTTCCCCACAGCCCAGCCAGCATTTGTTATTGGTTGATTTCATGATAGCAGCCATTCTTTCTGGAGTGAAGTGGAATCTCAGCATTGTTTTCATTTGCATCTCTCAAATGACCAGTGATGTTGAACATTTTTTCATGTATTTATTTGCTATTTCTACTTCTTTGTCTGAGAAATGTCTGTTCATTTCAGATGCCCATTTTTGGATTGGGTCTTTAAATTTGGGAGGTCTGATCCTTTTAAGTTCTTTATAGATTCAAGATAGTAGACGTTTGTCTGAGGAAGAGCAGGTGAAGATTTTTTCCCACATTGTGGGTTGTCTCTTCATACTGCTGGTGGTTTCTCTTGCTGTGCAGAAGCCTTTTAATAAGAAGAGATCCCACTTGTTGATTGTTTGTGCTAGTTCACGGGCCACTGAGGTTTTGTTCATAAAATCTTTTCCTCCACCGATATCTTCAAGGGTTCTACCTAAGCTCTGTTCCAACTGGTTCAGAGTTTCTATTTTAATATTTAGATCTTTAATCTGTTTTGATTTTAGTTTAGTGCATGGTGAGAGATACAGGTCTAGTTTTAATCTTCAGCAAGTTGAAGCCCAATTTTTCCAGGACCATTTATTAAAGAGGCTATCTTTCCTCCAGTGAGGGTGTTTGGCTCCTTTATCAAAGATGAGATGGCTGAGTGTGTCTGGCATTGTTTCTGCATCTTCTAATCTGTTCCACTGGTCCTCAGGTCTGTTTCTTTGCCAATACCATGCTGTTTTTACAACAGTAGCTTTGTAGTAGAGTTGCAGGTTAGGGATTGTGATACCCCCTGCCATGTCTCTGTTACCTAGAATTGCTTTTGCTATTCTGAGTCTCTTCTTGTTCCAAATGAAGTTTTGGATTGTTTTCTCAAGGTCTATGAAGTATGCTGCTGGGATCTCAATTGGAATTGCATTAAATCTATATAGCAGTTTTGGAAGTATGGCCATTTTCACTATATTAATCCTTCTTACCCAGGAGCACGGGATGTCTGTCCATTTTCTGATATCATCTTCAATCTCTCTTTTCAGAGTGCTATAGTTTTCAGAGAAGAGGTCTTTGATTTCTTCCAATAGGATGATTCCTAGGTATTTCAGGTTTTTGGATGCTATTGTGAAAGGAATTATTTGCCCTATTTCTCTCTCAGTGAGTCTGTCATTGGTGTAGAGGAAAGCTATTGATTTTTGTGTGATGATCTTGTATGCAGCTACTTCACTGAATTTGGTTATTAAGTCTAGAAGACTTTTGGTGGAGTTCTTGGGGTCTTCTATATAGAGTATCATGTCATCTGCAAATAATGACAATTTGACTTCTTCATTTCCTATCTTTATTCCTTTTATTTCTTTCTCTTGTCTAATTGCCATGGCTAATGTTTCCAGAACTATGTTGAACAAGAGTGGTGATAGTGGACATCCTTGTCTTCTTCCTGATTTTAGTGTGAAGGATTTCAGTTTTTGACCATTTAGTATGATATTGGCTGTTGGTTTTTCATAGATGGCTTCTATCAGTTTGAGGTAGAGACCATCTATTCCAAGTTTCTGTAGGGTTTTTATCATAAATGCATGTTGGATTTTGTCAAATGCTTTTTCTGCATCTATGGAGATAATCATATGGTTTTTGTCCTTGGCTCTATTGATATAGTGTATTACATTGATTGATTTTCGTATATTGAACCATCCCTGCATCCCTGGGATGAATCCTACTTGATCAGGGTGTATGATCTTCTTGATGATCTTCTGCATTCTGTTTGCCGTTATCTTATTAAGGATTTTTGCATCTATGTTCATTAGTGAGATTGGCCTATAGTTCTCTTTTTCAGTTGGGTCTTTCTCTGCTTTGGGGATCAAGGTGATGCTTGCTTCCAGGAATGAATTTGGGAGTATTGCTTCCCTTTCAATTTCATTAAAGAGTTTAAAGAGTAGTGGCAGAAGTTCCTCTCTAAATGTCTTGTAGAATTCAGCAGTGAAGCCATCAGGGCCCTGGCTTTTCTTAGTTGACAAGTTTTTAGTTACATTTTCAATTTCATTGGTTGATATTGGGTTGTTCAGAATTTTCAGGTCTTCTTCGTTCAACTTTGGTAATTCATATGTATCTAGGAATCTGTCCATTTCTTCTGTGTTGTTCATCTTATTGGCGTATAGGTTCTGGAAGTAGGTACTGATGATCTTCTGGATTTCTGCTGGGTCTGTTGTAGTTTCACCCTTTTCATTCCTAATTGCATGGATTTGGGCCTTTTCTTTCCTTTTTCTGACAAGCTTGGCTAAAGGTTTGTCAATTTTGTTGATTCTTTCGAAGAAGCAATTCTTGGCTTCATTGATTTTTTGTATCATTCTCTTGGTCTCCATTGCATTGATTTCTCCTCTGATCTTTATAATTTCCTCCCTTGTATGGGCTTTGGGGTTGTCCTGCTCTTCTTTTTCTAGAAGCTTGAGGTACAGCATCAGGTTGTTTAGTTGGGCTCGTTCTGTTTTCCTAATATGTGTATTCACTGCTATGAATTTCCCTCGTAAGACTGCTTTCATTGTGTCCCATAGATTCTGATATGTTGTATTGTCATTGTCTTTTAATTGAAGGAACTGTCTGATTTCTTCTTTAATTTCCTCTGTGACCCATTGGTTATTCAGAAGTGTGTTGTTCAATTTCCACATGTTTATGAAATTTTTTGAGTTTCTTTTGCTATGGATCTCCAATTTCATTGCACTATGGTCTGATAATATACAGGGGATAACTTCAATTCCTTTGCACTTACTTAAGCATGTTCAATGTGTGAGTATGTGGTCTATTTTGGAGAATGACCCATATGCAGCTGAGAAGAATGTGTATTCTGATTTTGTTGGGTGGAAGACTCTGTCAACACCTGTTAAGTTCATTTGTTCAAGAGTTCGATTGAGTTCTAGTACTTCATTACTTATTTTTAGTCTAGTTGATCTATCTATTTGTGACAGTGGGGTGTTGAGGTCCCCCACTACAATTGTATTAGTACATATATGACTTTTCATGTCCATTAGTATTTGTTTTATATAGTTGGGTGCACTAGTGTTTGGTGCATAGATATTTATGACTGTCATCTCTTCCTCTTGGATTCTTCCTTTTACAAGGATGTAGTGTCCTTCTTCATCTCTCTTAATCAGTGTTGGTTTGAAATCTACTTGATTTGCAAAGAGGATAGCTACTTCTGCTTTTTTTCAGGTTCTTGTCACATGGAGTATTGTTTTCCACCCTTTAACTTTCAGTCTATGAGTTTCCTTTTGAATTAAGTGTGTTTCTTGTATGCAGCATATTGTTGGATTTTGCTTCTTGACCCATTCTGCCAGTCGATTTCTTTTGATTGGTGAATTGAGACCATTAACATTGATGGTTATAACTGAAACGTATTGACTTATCATTGCCATGACTTTTTCTTTTTGTTGGGTTCTCCTCCTTTACATTTAATCTCTTGTCATGCCAGGTGGGTTCATTCTGCTTTGCTTCCTGGGGTTGTGCTCCTCAATGTCTGTTCCTAGGATATTGTGTAAAATTCTTTGGAGTGCTGGTTTGGTATTCATGAAGTTCCTAAGGTGCTCTTTGTCATGAAAGTATCTTATTTCTCCATCCATTTTGAAAGATAGTTTTGCAGGGTACATCAATCTGGGTTGGAGGCTGTTTTCTTTTAGGGCTTGGAATATGTCCCTCCAAGCTCTTCTTGCCTTGATGGTTTGTGTTGAGAAGTCTGCTGTGATTCTGATGGGCTTTCCTTTGTATGTGATTTGTTTCTTTTCTCTGACTGCTTGGAGAACTTTGTTCTTCTGTTGTGTTTCTGGAATCTTAACAATGATATGCTTATGTGTAGTTTTTTTTGATCAAGGCTATTTGGAGTCCTATATGTCTCACTTATCTGTATGTCAAGCTCTTTTCCCCTGCTTGGGAAGTTTTCTGCCATTATTTCTGTGAAGAGATTTTTTTATGTCATCTCCACTCTCTCCTCTTTCTTCATTGAGCCCAATCAGTCTTATGTTATTCTTCTTTGCATCATCTAGCAGCTGCTGGATTGATTTCTCATGTTCCCTTATAATTTTGAAGCAATTTTTCTTTTCCTGGTCACTAATTGCAATCTTATCTTCTATATCTGAAATTCTGTCCTCACATTGGCTCATTCTGCTGTGTAGACTTTCAATGGAATTTTTCATGTCCTGGAAATCTATTTGCATCTGTTTATGGATTCCATTTGTTTCTTATGTTGGGATTCCATCATGTTCCTGAGCTCCTCTCTACATTTATTAATCATGTCTTGCACTAGGGGCACAATTTCTCCTGTTATCTGAGAAATTATTTCTGATTTCATTTTTTCCAGATCCCCTTTTGTTGCCAGTTCAGTGGGTCTGGGTGGTTGAGTATCAGAGTGTTCCATCTCATTTCCCTTTGGGGTTGCTGTAGGTGATCTGGAAGTCTGGTTTTGAGACTTATTTACATGTTTTCTCATTTCAACTGGGGCGGGGGCTGTTAGCGCCTGCAGGGCTTACCTCCTCTGAGCTGGGAGAGGTGGGACAGGGGCCGGGAGCAGTGGTAGGGATGGTGACCCAAAAGTCCTTTCCTGTGGGCTGGGAGCAGCGGGAGGGATGGTGGCTGGGAAGCCCCTTCCTCTGGACCAGGAGCAGTGGGAGGGTGGCTCAGAAGCCCCTACCTCTGGGCCAGGAGCAGTGGGACTCAGTACCTTGGTCTGGTGTTCTGGTGTCCTCTGCGTCTTTGTAGTGTGGAACATTTGGCTGCCTGTCTGCAGCGGGGTGTTTCGTCATCTTCTGCGGGACTCAGGACCTCGGTAGGGTGTGCACAGACTTGCCTGTCTACAGCGGGCTGATTCCACAAGGGAGTTTTTTATGATCAGGGCTCCCTGGTGCTCTCTTTTCAAAGCAAAATCTTTCTAAAGATTTTATGCCTTTATACCATGAGCCTGCAATGGATGGAGTAGACCACTTCCTGAGGTGCCCTCAAACCATCTTTCCTATTGTCTAGGTGAAAAGTACTTAGATTCTTTTTAACATCATTAATTTCTTCAGCTACTTTACCTTCCTTGGCTCAAACTTTACATATGCTTCTCTTTTGAGTGAACTGCAAGTTTTCAAATCTTTCGGCTCTGTTTTTTTTTTCCTTATCCTCATTGAAAACCAGTCTAAAGGTAACCAGTAATACTCACAGCACTGCCTGAATGTTGTACTGCCTTGAAATTTCCTCCACCAGGCTAATTAGTCCATCACATTTAAACTCAGCCTCACACAAAATATCGAGGCACAGACAAAATGTAGATCAATTCTTTGCCAGAATATAATAGAAATGGCCTTCAATCCAATTCTTAATAGAATCTTCATTCCCATGTAACTCGTGAGTAGAGTCTTTATTGTTCACATTCCTATCAGCGTTTTGGTCTTCTGAGCCCAGACCAGAATCTTGCATCTAGCTTTTCTTACAGCATTTTAGGACCTCTCATGATGCTCACACTTCTCTTTCCACAAACCAATTCCAAAGGTTTTTGAACCACAGGATTAGGTATACTCATGGCAATGACCCCACTTCTTAACACCAATTTTCTGTGCAGGTCAGCTTTTTGTCACTATGACTAAATACATGACATAAGCAACTAAAAGGAGAAAGGGTGATTTGGGCTCATAGTTTAAGACATGTCATTCCACAATCAGCTGATTATATGAAAGAAACATGGTAGAAGGGCATAGCAGAGGAAAGCCACTCACCTTCATGATCAACAGGAAGCAAAGAACTGAGGAAAAGGCCAAGAAAAGATACATCCTTTGAGGAGGCACTCTAGTGCCCTACTTCCTCCAACTAGGCTCCACCTCCTAACAGCCCATTCAGCTATGAATTTATCAATGAGTTAATCCAGGGAAGATGTTAGTGCTCTCAAAATCAAAGTATCTTTCCAGGTGTCTGTAAACCAATCAAACTGAAAATCAAGATTAACTGTCACAGTTGCTGAAACATGACAAAGTGCAGTAAAATTGTAAGAATTCATTATGAACCACATATGCTTTCTATTCACACTGTAGAAGAATAGAAAGCTGATCTCTAAGACAGAGAGTACATGTAAAATATTTTTTAAACAGTTATGTGCGGAACAATAAGAGCACTCACCAAAGTCCAAGGAAATACAGAAGATACACATATTGGAAAAGTGGAGACAAAAGTATTCTTATATGCCAGTGGTATGAATACATATATATGCCAAGAGAAACAACTGAAAAAACAAGTAGAACATTACAATATTTCAGCAAGTTGCTACATGCAAAAATAAATAGACTTCTTACCCAAAAATGAGTAAGAGAAGATAAGAAAAAAATCACAAATCACAAAGAAAACTAAAGTATCTAGAGTTAAATATAAAAATAAATATATGTATGATGTAACGAGAAAAAATGCTATTAAAGAACCTAAAAGAATTTAGAAATTAAAAAAATAAAGATCTATTTCTATAACGCATAGATAAGCATTGTATTGATTAAATTATCCATAAATTAACTCATAAATCAAATATGATTTAGTATAAATAATAGTGAGATTAATGGAGGGGAAAAAGATCCATGGTAAGTCAGGAAAATTTGAGAATGCTTGTTAATAGAATGATCATATAAAATAATAAAACATATTTTAGAACTATAGAAATTAAGTTATATTTTTCCAGGAACATATAGAGACAAGTTTGAAGAGAATAGACAATTTAGGAGAATAAATATATTATTTTATATTAGTTTACAATTAATATGATGTTTTAAATCAGGACACTGGGGAAAAAGTATTTAATAAATGATGTTGTAATGCCAAGTTTACCATTGTGAGAAACATAAAGCTGCATTTAACTCTAATTTCAAACTAAAATGTGTTTCAGATAGATTCAGCTTAAAAAGAAGAAAAGTCCTGTAAAGTACTGGAACAAAATAGTCTTTTTTTTTCCCCTTGTAGTAGAGACTAGATTTGATTATGTCCCCTAAACTTCACGTATTGGAAACATATTCCCTAATATAACAGTGTTGAGAGATGAGACCATTAAGAGGTGTTTGATGCTGTTATTAGAGAGTAGATTCATTATTCCTGATAACACAATGAGTTCAGCCCACTTCCAGCTCTCTACTGTGCACACACTTCTGCTCTTCTTCCTACTAGCATGGAGTGACAGACCAGATGATCCACCTTAGTATTGGTCTTTCCGCTCTCCAGAATTGTGAGTCAAATAAATTTCTCTTCTTTTTAAATGAAGTAAAGAAAATACCAGTTTTTTGGTATTTTGTTATAGCAACATAAAATAAACTAAGACATATAGATTCCTTAAGCAGTTACAAAATTTAGAATTAAAAGTTAAAATTAACTGTATTTTTAGGAAAATAAAATGAATGAATTACCAGGTTGTACAAATTAATAATAAAAAAACTAAACAAGATGGGATGAACAAAAAACAATGATTTAGAAATTTGGGAAAGTTGCTTACCCTCCCATAGAAATATGGGCATACATATTAAAACTAGCCAGTATGTTGCAAATCAATTTAGGAAAAGAAAATATGTTTTCCTTATTCAAACCAGAACACTGGACAACAAGAATCAAAGAAAACACAGAAGATTATATATATTGGAAAAGTAGAAGAAAAAGTATTCTTATATACCAATGGTATGACAGCATCCATGAAAATATCAAGAGAGGTAACAGAAAAAACAAGTAGACCATTACAGTAATTCAGTATAGTAACAATTGTCCGATTGCCACTAAGTAATAAGAATAAAAGTCTTACTCAAACAATACTGGCAAATAATAAAAATCGAAAATCTTTCTTAAGGACCTTTGTCAGAAATAAAAAAGGTTAAAAATTCATTGGAGGCAATAGACTTGACCTGTCAATTCATTACCAAAAATCATCACATGATTTTCACTTGTGAGAATGGAAGCATATGTATAAGGACGTTCCTTGTAGCATTATTTATAATAGTAAAAGTCTAGAAAGACATTCAAATATTCAATACTAGGGATTAGCCACCTAAATTATAAATGACTGTATATTAGTAGTTAGTAGAAGTTATAGAGAGCATGGCATGTATATTTGTTAACAGGGAAAAAAAGTTATTTTATTGTGCTAATATACCACATGCAGGTATCATTTTAAAAAATTATTTAGAAAGAAGTAATAAAAGCAACTGGGTTACCCAAAAAGAAAATTTATCCAGAGAAATTAATACAATGATAAAATTAAGATTACATATGTAACAGAAAAGGGCAGAGAAGTAGGTTAAAGAGATTGAATTTGATAAAAGACAGTTACAGAAATGCCTCAATGCATACATATTTTCCCTTAGGGCAGTGGCAGGGAAGGAGCAGTTTAAAAAGAAAGTATTGATAGAAACTGTAATTTATTTCAGCAAATCTAAGACTTCATTGTTCCTGAAACATATTATTTTCAAGTACACTAAGAAAGAAAGAATGTTTCAATTAAAGTATGATGTAACCCTTCTAATCACTGACTATAATATACACAGCCTGGTTTAAGAGATGGGCCAAAGTGCATCTTATCAATGGTGAAATGAAAAATAGCCAATATCTACAAATATCTTGGCAGAATTTTTTAATTTCAAAACCAGATACAAAATTCTCTCAGCAACCAGGCAAGGAAAATAAACTCTAAAGAAATAAAAATGAACTTTCCTCCTAACGTTGAGTGCCAGGAGATCCTGAACTCATCTTGAGAGTTCTGAATAGTAAAAGATGAAATCCAAGAATTCTGTGATCTTCCAAGGTTTTTTGTTATGTACAAGAGCAATGAAAAAGTATTCTCAAACAAAAAGGTCAGGAAATATATTATTATAGTCCATAAAAATTTACTCAAAAATCTTCCTTCTGATAATCATTCTGTGAAACAATGAAGAAACACCAGCCAGGGAATAATAGCACTACACTGACTTTTAATTTCCAGTTAATTAAATGTTAAGTAAGTTATATTGAATTTTTTCATATGTTAAAAATAGTAATTCAATAATTAATATTAATATCATGATAATCTGAACATCTTCTGAGTATTTCTGCGCTGTAGGAAAATGTTGATGAAGAGGCCAAAAAAGGCAAGTTCAAGACTTTTTATAAGGAAAATTGTCCAAAATCACTTGTTTTGTATTATTTTAAATTAATTTTATACTTAACATTATAAAGTAAGAAACATAACCGATAATGTCATCTCATAACATGTGTCTACTGGTTTTTTAAATGAATAAATAAAATAATACATGAATGACATTTAGATTTTCAAACAATACAGACAAGGATAAACCCCAGGATTTCTTTCCTTTGTCAACAACTGCTAAAGACTTTCTTATGTATCCTTTCAAAAAGGGCAAACACACACACATAAAACCTTCAAAAAAAAGTTTACACTAGGGATCTTAATATAATAAAGAATTATCTATATTGGTGTATTTAGATTATACTATTCAAAAATTGTTTCTCCTTGCCCAAAATCATTTGTTTCTTTTAGTAACATGTTTGCTTTTTCCAAAACAAACAATTCCATGTGGCTTCAAGGGAACTGAGGGGACTGGCCTGCCCTTCCTCCGTACTATGGAACCTCAAATACAAGAAAGCGATGTCTTTTCTCCATGGTCACTGATCTGAGATTTTGGAGCCCCTCTTTATCTGAGATGCTGAACAACAGTGAGTAAAAGTCCCAGAGACACTGGTCGTCTTTTTTGTGGCATTTGTCAAGATCCTTCCTATATTATTTAGCACAGAATTAACTGCTATGGTGAAAGATCGAAACATAGTAAACAATACCTCCAACACATAGAGATGATCTGTGTTCATATTAAGCTGAAGTTGGTTCCAATCTGAAAAGGAATGTTAGGGAGAAGTGTGATCCCCATGGCAACTCCAGGCTCAAGTTGTCAGAGACACTGCCATCTCAGCATGTGGTTTTCAGGGCTACCTGGCCATGGTGGATGGTGTGTAGAAGGTTTTGGGGAAGAGGCCTGGGAGAGACTCATGGGACTTCTCCTTCCACTCTGTTTCCTAGAAGGCAGTCTTGTGGCCACAGTCCGGCAAGGGAAGACTAGGTGTGGGTGAACACCTAACAGGCTCTGCTACATCAGCCATTCAGGTTATCGAAGTGTAACTGCCCAGATTTCCTCACATCCTCACACTGATCCCATCCTCTAAAGAGAAAACCGAATTGCTGTATGGTACTGCATCCAGCCCTGGGTGAAACACAGGATCCTGTAGTGGATCCGCAAGGCCAGGAAATCTCAAGCCCCAGATCAACAGTTAATAAAAGATCCAGGGTAACTGTACTGTAAGAAAGTAGCTAGAATCATACGTATACTTGATTGATGAATCTTGGCTTTGTTTTAATTTCAATCTTGTTCAATGTTCTGTGTCTCTTTGGTTGAGATACATTCTCTTGCCACCATCCAAAGAGGTTGTCCTAGAGTTTTAAATCATCTCCTCAGTTCAATTTAGATGCCTAAAGCCAAGAACTTACGGTTTAAAGAATTTTAAAAAGATTATTATTAAACTTATGTATTTTGGCCCACTAGGGGCTCATGGTGAGAACCTCTTAAAGGCTTCTAGTGCCATTTTCTCTACGTATTACTTTTCTCATAAAGATGTTGGTCTTAGTTACTTAAGCTCCTGCCTGAAGAACTGCCCTGTTTCTTTTCAGAGAAGACAGATAAACTGTGAAATTAAGAATATTTTACCTGTAATCCTCCTTTTCCTCCTGGTTAAGAGAAAACAATATGGAGAACTCCTAATTGTTTGCTTCTTTAACTAACACATTTTGCTGAGAGATAAGGTTTCTATGTGCATACATTTTGGATACTTAGTTCAAGAATTATCTATTCAGTCCCTCAAACCCCTTTTCACAAAGCCAAGGCCTCACTGGAGAAATTTCTGTGGATTTTAAATGTTTATCTTCTTTTCCTAGTGCTCAAGTGGAAAAATAGTAGTTTGGAAGATACTAAACCACAACAGAACCTTTTTTTAAAAAAAACTTACTTATCCCTCATGTTTTGAAGATTCTGACAAGATACGGGGCCATAATAAGACATATCTTTTTCTTTATTTGGGTGCTACCAGTCTCCTCTCCTGTCTTTTTACTTTGCTCTTTAGTTATTTTGTTTGGTGATAAAGAAGCAAATCTGGACTTGATCCCGCTCAATTTATCCAAATGTCATTGTTTTACTTTTTAGTAAGAGACAGGTGGTTTATTCTAGTGGTAAAGATAGCCTCTGGAAATTAGCTATCTCAGATCTGGTTATTAAAACTTGCTGTCTATGTGACCTTGTGAAAATTATTTATCCTTTCTGGGCCATATGAATACTACAATAATAATAAAAAGCACCTCATAGGACTGTTAAGGATTGAGCTAGCTAATATTTGCCAGGCAATTTAAAAAGTTCCTGGCACTTGTTAAATAAATAAAATTAAAGATTTTGGTTCAAGTTATTTTTTTGTACAATTAGTTCATTCATAAAATTTTAAATAAATTGGAAGTTAATTTATTTTTAACTGATAAAAAACTTAACATTTGTGCATTTTTATGGGGTACCATGCGATATTTTCATACATTTATATAGCATGTAATATTTAAATCAGCTTGAATATAGCTTTTTCTGCAAATATCTATCACTTTAGGATAAAAATATTAGGAATCCTTTCTTCTACTGTTTTATAGTATATTATTATTTATATCCACCCAACTGTGCAAAAACTCACCAAAACTTCTTGCGTCTCTCTAACAGTAACTTCCCTCATTTCTCCAGCCTGTTAACTCTCCCAGTGTCTGGTAATTGCTTCTATGAGATCAACTTTTTTAGATTCCACTTGTGGGTGAGATCACATGTTTAATGATCTCCAGTTCCATCTTTGTTGTTCCAGATAACAAAACTCCACTTTTATTGGTTGACTACTACTCTAGTGTGTCTACATATCACATTTTCTTTATCTGCTTAACAGCTGATGGGCATTTAAGTTGTTTCCATATTTGTACATTGTGAATGGTGCTACAATGAACATTGTAAGAGTGCAGATGTCTCTTTGATGTATTGCTTGCATTCCTTTTGGATATGTACCCAAGAGTAAGATAGCCAGATCACATAGTAGTTCTTGTTTAAATTCCTGAAGAACCTTCAACCTGTTTTTCATAATGGCTGTACTAATTCACATTCCCACCAACAGTGTGTAAGCATTCTCTTTTCTCCACATCCTCACAAGCATTTGTTATCTATTGTCTTTTTTTATAATCATTCTTACTGAGGTGACATGATATGTCACTGTAATTTTAGCATGTTATTTATTTATTGTTGACCTTAAAGAAAACTTCAATAGGAATATGATCTGGATATAGTTTCAAAATCACTGGAGCATTTGCAAATCAATCAATGCATATATAAGAAAACATAATAAATTAGAAATGTTAGAATATATGGATCACAGTCATTGATTTAAATAGAAAATTTTTAACATGTGGATGTGGGGAAGTATACCCCAATATAACTATTAAAAAATGGTGGGGCTGGGGATTTAGCTCAGCAGCGCTGCACCTGCCTCACAAGTGCAAGGTCCTGAGTTCCATCCCCGGTACCAGGAAAAAAAAAGAAAAAAAAGTTTATTTAAAATAAAAAATGGTGATGAAGTCTATAGATGATTTATTAAATAATGAAAATGATCATACACCAAAACTTTTATAGTGTAGACAAACACATACATTTTAGCCTCAAAGTCTTTTTTTAGCACTGCTATTGGCTGCTCTTGCTAAGAGCACTGAAAATTTGTCAGTAAACTTACACTGTCATGATTGAGGTAAGGTTCGCCCCATTGCTGGTATCAGGTATAGATCGTGGCGGTCAAATGTTATCAATATACAGGTAATCTCATGATTTGTATTGGCCTAAACAGATGAAAGAAAGAGACCTGGAAGAGTGGAATATTTTCCTGCTCGAAAATGAAGAGAGTACATAACTTGATGGGGACATGGTCATCTTGTGATCATGCTGTAAAGCTAGCTGTCTTAGAAAGTACTGTGCTTCTTGATCACACATTCAAGTACTGATCCACAACACATACCACAGCTCTAGGTTTACAGGGTTACAAGCCTTATTGCTGGATTCCTTTGAGTTGGGATTTGTATTATTCATCAGAATCAATTGTAGAATATAAAATAAATTTGAATAGCTTTAAAATACAACTAAAAATAACAGTGGGAAGAAAATAAACCTCAAGGAAGATAATAAAAATGCATGAATTAAAACACAAAGACTGAACCACATAATCAACTAAGATTAGAAAAGTAATTTCTCTCACTCCTAGTCAGTGAATTAAGAAATTTGAAAAATATTTCATCAACAAAAGATACAACAGAATTTAAGATACATTCATTGTACTTTGCATAATTTATCATAATAATTTGGAAAATGTTCAGGACACAAAATATTCGGGAAAATAGAAAATATTGAAATTGAGCAAGGAAAAATTAAAAATCTTGAAAAGAGAAATAAAACATTGAAGATGCTGTAAAATTAACTAAATAATTATCTTTAATAAAATCCATGGACAAGTTTGTGTCAGTTCTGGAATGCTCAGCTCCCACTGAGCAATATAAAGGTGTTCCCTGCACATCTGGAAAATCAGTGGATTGAGAAGCTTTAGTTTCAGGAAACTTAATCTTTTATGGTGAGCAGTAAGCTCATCTTTCCTGTGGTCTGAATGGAGATACTTTCTGTATTCTAAGGATGTATATTTAGCAAAATATACTTCTGAAACAAAAGCATTCAGCTTCTCTGCTCACAAAATGTATAGAAACCAAAATATCCACAGAAGGTGGTCTCTCAACACTTACAACTTCTCCATCTCAAATAAAATTAAATTGATGAGTGCCTTAGTTATTTTTCCTTGTGGATAAGACAAAATACCTGATACTGGAAGATAAAGGAGGAAAGGTTTATTTTGCTCACTTTGTAAAGGTTTCAGTCCATAGTCAACTGGCTCCTTGCAAGGCACCATGGCAGAGGGGCATCACAGAGGAGAAACAGTTCATGGGATGGCAGGCAAAAGGCAGGGACCAGTGAGGCAGCACCAGCAGCAACCAAGCCTGCCTTTGTATTTCATCCAGCTACTATGTAGGATGGGGCACCCTTAATCCCAGGATCACATACTTAATCCCAGCATCACACATTAATCCCTGTCTCACATTCCCTAAATCCACCCATCTCCAAAAAACTCCACCTATGATCTCATGGGGCTTTGTGGGGACATCTAGATACAAGCCATAACAATGAGGAAATAAAACTTTATAAATAATATTTTCAATAACTGACACAGAAAAGACTGATAGATATACTTATTATATAAAGAACTATTAGAAATCAACATCAAATGCACAAGACAATTGAAAGAAAAAACAGTAAAAGACAAAAATAGAGAACAATGAACAGAAGAAACAGTATAATTGGTCAAATATCAAGTGTTTAAGTGCAAGATTTTGCTAATTCCTTCAGAAGAGAAAATGGAGACAAAATAGCATTTCTCAGCAATCAAAAATGGAAAAACTAAATTTGACAGTTGCAGATATTTACGACAATGTGGAAAAATGGGCATTGTCACTCAAATACTGCTGGTGGGAATGTAAATTTGTTCAGACTGTTTAAAGAAATATTTTACCTGGTATCAAAAGCTTTTAAAATAATCACACAATATGACCTAATAATTCAACTTTAGTAATAGATTCTAAGGAAATAATTAAAGTGAAACTTTTATGCTAAAGGAAAGTCATTGAAGAATTCTTACAATTTTCTATACTTTTTAACAAACAAATTTTAAAAATAAAAATAAATGAATACCCCCTTATTTTCCATTCCCTGTGGTTTAAAAAAAAAAAACAAGTTATATTACTTAATGGATGCACTCCACACAATGCTGGGAAAAGAAATGAAATAAAATAATCAGTTGATCTGTGAATAGGCTGTTATTTCTAGAACCCAAAGGGGTTTCATGTGCTCAGTTCACACTTGTGTTTTGGTGAAAAGGGAGGGGAAGAATGCGCAGCATGAGAACAGTATGAGGCATGTTCAAATCCATTGCTCACAGCAGGGAAAAACAATTGCTTCCTCTCCTGTTTCCAGTGACCTAGTGGTGAGGATTACAGTATTGAAAAAACAATCCAAAACTGCCTTCTACTTGGTTTCCCTCTGGTTCTACTTTAGCAAATGCCTAGTCCCAGGGACCCTTTGAGAAACGTCAAGGCATTCTACTATCACAGTTCTCTTGGGCTAAGTCTTCAAGTCTTCAAATAGACAAGCGTTTATTTTGTAAGACTCACAGGTTCTTAGTAAAAGTAAAGGACTCCTACAATTACCCTAAACCCCAAGGATGATTGGATCATTAATTTCTGAAGACATCACCACACTCTCTAAAATAATTTTCTGGAATTTTAGACACCTATGGATTGGAAGAACTTTCTCATAAGTATATGCCCTTTTCTTTGCAAAGAAAAATAATTTGCATATTAGTCTTTCCTATTCTCTTGTTTATTGTTTCTATCAGCCTCAATCATGTAAGCTTTCAGAGTAGGTGCTGAGAACAAAGATGAAAATAGGTGAATTTAAATGTTTGTTTATACAGATATTTGAAGGGATTAATTTTTTTCTGGCCATTCAAATGGGATTAAAGGGATTAACTTGAATAATAAAGGCACATTATAAATACATATGTTGTCTTGAATTAATAGGCTCAGATATGAATATAAGATATGTCAAATTATTACAGAATGACCTGTAATTACATTATTTTAAAATAATGGAAAGGAAATTCATGAGTCATTAGTGAAGAGATGACTTTGAAATAAGACAAATTCATTCAACAAACATAATGCATCCCAAGACACATTTCCTATTTATATGTACAGCTAATAACATCTATTATGCAGCCTTAGTCCTAGAAGCCTGTGTTTGTTGAGAGAAATACTTTAAAACAGAAACTTAATTGCATAGCACTCAAGTTTCTCTGGCAACATCAAAAGGGAGAAAGTCATTTGCACTTTAATGAACATTTTGAAAGGGAAACTAAATTCTCAAGTTGAGAACTCTACAAGTATGAAACAAGGAGAATGCAGGAGGAAGAAATGTTAGATTTAATTATTTTTGGTAGATGACAATAAAAGTTATAATGCCAAAAATGGTTTTCTTATCAATTTCAAAAAAAGACTATAGCCTTTCAGTATTTACCCCAGTGTTTTTCCCCTTGAGAATTATACATGCACATTATAAACGGAAATATTTATTTTCAAGGAAAAAATTTCTTTCAGCAATCTTTACCCAGATGTCTCCCTAAACACGGTAACTACCATGTTTTCAAAAATTATTGAACAAAACTAGTAGCCTATTCCAAGGAGCCATTAGGAGATAAGAAATTTTGCAAAATAGTTTTAATCTGACTAATAATTCTAACCAAAACAATTCTGCACACTAGTAAAATAAAATGAGCATTAATTTGTACATGTTGATAGTTGGAGATATAAATGTAGGATTGTCCAAATTTGGAATTAAAAATAGATGGGTAGGATTTTTTCCCCATTACAATGTATTTCATAAACGATTAAATTCCTCCCTTTAAAAATAAGTGCAAAGACCTGGTAGCTGACAAGTAACAGCTAAGCTTCAGTCTCTGGGTCCACGGATGTTTCATTCACTAATATATTTTTCTAAGAAAAAAATCAACAAATATTTGAATGGAGGAGTCTTTCTTTTAAGTATCCACTGATACAAGGATACAACTTATAACAACTGTGTTCAAGGCCACTCTTGCAAATCCAAGAACAATATCAATATAGGCATTTGGTCTCTCTTTTCTCCCCATGTGGCTTTCTTTCCCTTCATATTATCTCATCCCAGTGAGAATCCCTATTTCAAGCCACAGCACTCTTATGTCACCCACACTCATCATTTATACCGTCATTAAAGTGAGTTAATTTTCATAATCGTACTAATAGTCTATTACATTTTATCTGTGTTGAAGAGTGTTCTCTTTTTACCTTGGAATCTTGAGGGCATAATATCATATCTCCAAGAAATGAATATTTCACTGAGTTCCTCCCTTTCTTTTGATTTAACTAGAGAGGATATCAAATCAATCAAAATAATCTGCTGACTTCGATAATAAATCAAATGTTTCTGTCATAAACACATCATGTGTATAAGAAAACCCACTGTCTACTTCATGCGTCTTAAATTTAATGAAAGATAATCCTCAGCCATTGAAGGTATCATTGATTATGCTGATTCATTTACACTTATGAAAATGTTCTACCGGCCAGGCAGGTGTTGCAGGGCTGTAATGCCAGCCCTTGAGAGGCTGAGGCAGTAGGATCATCTCAAGTTCAAGTCCACACTAGGCTACATAGTAAGTTCAAGGCCAGCCCGGGGTACATAGATAAATTAAATAAATAAATAAGAAAAAGAAACAAAAGAAAGAAAAAGAAAATGTTCTACAAATCAGTTGTCAATATCTGTCCCTAAATCTCCATCAGCCACTTTCTGATTGTGCCTCAAACATCAGAATACATAAGATATAGTGAACACAACAGATCCATTTTTATCTCTTCTTTCAAAATTCTACTGATTCTTATGCCTTATGAGCATAAAATGATTTCTGTATCTCTCCAGAAGTGATAACAACCCTACCCTCCTACCACATGACTTTTGAAGCCATTGATTAAAATGGAAATTAGATGAGGCTAAACAAAAATGTCACTATCTTTGTGGTCTAGATTCTTAGTTGTGTTTTCATATATGACACTGCACTTGAAGTCCCCAGATATAGCTCAATTGCAGCAGAAATAAAAAAGAAAACTGGATCATCATTTAACACTATGGCATGCAATTTTGAATTTCATGTCTTGCCTCTCATGGTTGCCTTATTTAAAGCTTTTCCTTTGCCAACACTTCTTTTGAACTCTAGGAGATTCATCCATCATGATAGGAGATTGGATCTGTAGCTCAAGATTCTGGAATAATAATCAGAGGTGTATATATAAACCAGAAGCCTCTGCATTTCTCCAAACATCCCTTGTTGTAGGAATGTTAAAATAATGCTAATACAAGAAAAGATATTCCAATGTCATTTTAGATTTCAGATGTTGCACGTTTGTACCCATAATTATGTCAAAATATACACATAGACATCATTTGAGAGAAAATTTATTATAAAAGAAAATATAAAAAACAAAGCTACACTGACCTTACTTTATTTATTTTTTAAATCAGTACTTGAACTGAGGTTGAATAAATTTTTCCAGTTTGACATGAAATCATGTTGGTCTGAAAATAAAAAAATAAAACTGGCAAACCTATTCATGTGGAATGATAAAAACATTAACAAAACATAAAATGTCTTCCTTCTGGCATTATAAATGCAGTTTTAAAAAATAAATTTGAAAGAACCCTACTTTTAAATAATATGTTTTGTATTTTAAAAAACAAAGAATTGAAAGCTTTTAAAAGCAAGGAGATTTAAATTTAATGCTGGCAATGTCTACCTGGAGGAAGAGAAAAGCACAAAAATGCTGATATTTGTGGGATTTGATTTTTAATTTTTTAGTTTTTAGTTTTGTATGTCAGATAGACACATTCAGACATGAAGGCAAGAGCGAAAATGAATGAATGTTTTCCTTTTGGATTTTTTACATTCTTGTGAATTTTACTCACTTCTGTTGTGCCTAGACTTGTGTATCTATAAAAAATAAAACTACATAGTTTTATTTTGAGGGACTCATTATATCATTTATTTTAAACTAAATAGGATTCAAATAAATCAAATTTTCTTTCCTGCATTAGGCAGCTTTCTTATTGCTGGAACAAATTACCTGATACCCATAACTTAACAGAAGAAATGGCTTATGTCTTAGTTACTTTTCTCACTGCTATAACAAAATATCCAACACTCAAAGTTAAAGGGGGAAAGGATAATTTCAGCTCACAGTTGGAAGAGGTTTCAGTCCACAGACAATTGACTCTAAGGCAGGGTGGCATGGCAGAGGACCATTGCAGCGGAGAAACAGTCCATGAAGGGCAGGCAGAAAGCAGAGCACAGCAGCTGTGAGCCTAGCTTCTTTCTATCCTTTATATTCAGTCCAGGCGACAAGCTTATTGATTGGTGCCACCTACATTCAGGGTGGGGCTTCCCATCACCCACATCCAGAACAAACATAAACCAATCAGTGGACTAATCCAATTATCACACCCTTAATTCATATTATACATCCTTAATCCACATTCCCATACCCTACATCCAGCATCTCCTCAAAGTCTCACCTGTGAGCTCAGGAGGTTTTTGGGGCACATCTAGCTATAAGCCATAATAGCTTATTTAGCTCTGCTTCCAAAGGTTCAACCCGTGATGAGCTGGCTCTAAGGCAGGAAAGTCATGACAGAAGTTCATGTCAGAGCAAAGCTGTTAGTTCATGGTGTCTGGGGGGCAAAGCAGGGAACAGTGCCAGATGGGAAAGGGCCAGGGAGCAGCTAAGGTATCCAAGGTCACATCTTCATGACCCAACCAGACCTACACACAAGTGTGTTTTACTAATCCCCTGTGCTGCTCCCAGGCCAATCAGGTTGACAGTCCATGCTTCCTGAGCCCAAAGGATCAATGAGACTAAGGCAGTACTTCTACTTAGATTGTTCTTTCTTTTTAAAATGCAGTATCCTATGAATTCAATATTCTCAATTTCCTTCTACCAAAACTGAAAGAGAAAGGTTCAAAGTTCATTCTCCTGTGCTACTTCTGTTATTTTTTAGATCTGATTGTTTATTATCATTAATAGATGCTCTTTGGATCAGAGTACTATTCAGCTGTGGCGTAAAGATACATGGTGGAAAGCAATCTCAGAATTGGCTTAAAAAAAATAGTTACAAAACCCCACTAATATTGAGAAATTTTCCTACTTGTTTAATCCATTGCCTTTCACTAGGTGAGACATTATGGTAAAGACAAGGCACTCACAACCTCCGAGACCTCATTTGTTTCTAAATAGTCCTCTAAGGCTTATATCTGAGATTTAAATGCTCAAGTTCTCTAAGCTGGAAGTTCATTAAGCAAAACGGAGTTGAAACTAAAGGGGAAATCTCAGTCTAATTTTCTCCAAGTGAGTCCCTCTTTAGGCTCAGCTGGACTTATTCCTCTTTAACATAAGAAAAAAAGTCCACAGGTGAAAAGATCAGATTACAAGTTCCAAGTTTTAGTCTAGAGGGAAATTTAGCCATAAGTTATAAATTCTAGAAACTAGGAGTTTATAAAGGAAACGGTAACAAAATTTTAATTACAGCATAGTAAAGGGCAATGCTGCAATAAAAAATGAACTACCTCTGGTTTGAAATGCTTAGTCTTTGAAGGAACTGTGGTCAAACCTCTCAAAAGAAGAGAGGGGCAATGACTCAGGTGCTCCCTTACGGCTGGTGTTTGGGTGTCATCTGTGCATTCATCACCTTAATTCTTTCCTTGCAGATAAACCTCACTTCACTCTGGACCAAGTAGAAAAGAAAAGCTGTGATAGTGGGCAGCTTGTCCTCACTATAATGAAATGCCTAAGGCAATTAACTTTGGAAAGAAAAAGAAGTTTGTTTAGCTCACTGTTTGAGAGGCTCCAGGGCATGGCATTGGCATTAGCTCACCTCTGGAGGGGACTCAGCGGTGTTGTCACATCGAATTGAGTGACAATGGCAGGAACACATGCAGCAATTACACCTTGAGACTGGAAGTCACAAGAGTCTGGGGAGGTGGGGGGGCGGTTCCACAGTCACTTCAAAGGGCACGGTCCCAAATGACCAATGAATCTCCCACCAAGCCTTGCTTCTAAAAGTTCGCACCCCTCAACAGTGCTTCACTCAAGACTGAGTCCCTAATACATGTCCAAAGCATAGCGGCTGAAAAGTCCAATTTGCAAAGTTGTGTGTCAACAAAGTTGTTTCCCAACAAAGAATCAGAGACACTGGAGAGGACTTAACAGGGCCATCTGGGCCAACCTCCCATTCTCATCTATGACACTAGGTAAAGTAGCCCAGTGTTCACTTTTTGAATGGAATGACAGGGTTCACTACCTCTCCTAAAATCATTCCACACTAGCTGTGATGTCCAGTTTGTAATCCCAGCTCTGGGGAGGCTGAGGCAGGAGAATTGATACAAGTTTGAGGCCAGCTGAGAATAAGCAGCAAGACCACACATCATTAAAAAAAATTATGATATGAAACTTAACTCTTATTTTCCCCAGTTTGATCCCCTTAACCTCACATTATTATCTGCAAACATGAAGTGCCCTCTGTAAAGCCACTTCCAACACTTCAAGAAAATTGTGGAAAAAAAAGAAAAAGAAACAAAAAAGAAAATTGTGAAGCTCATCCTAAGCTCCATTTGTCAAATAATTTCAAGTTTGTTAATATTAATTAGGACAGAGTAGACTCAATTTCCTAATCTTTTAGCTTGGTTTGGTTTACCCCTGGAATCTTCTTGGTATTTCCACATGTCTGTTAATATTTTAACCCATCACCAATGAATTAAACAACTCAAACATCTGACACAATGCCTAGTCCACACTAGGCATCCAATAAGTGTTTTTGAGTAAAATAGTAAATGTCTGATAACTACACAGAAGAGGCTCAGATATACAATAAACAATGACCTAATTAAACCTGAAGGAAAAGTCTCTTTGCATTCTAAATAGTCATTTCCATAACTTCAGTTTGTTAAATTTAAATCTAATCTAAACTACAATTAATTCACTGTCTTTTTTTGGTTTAAATATTACAGTGATACATGGAAATCATGCATCTTTCTGAAAACAGAATTATGAGAAAGAAATTACATTTTATACCCAAGAAAGCAATATTTTCAGAAAACATGTAAATTAGCGAGTATCATTGCTATACTCAAAGGAAAGCAAACTGAACAGGTGCCAAGCAATACATTCATGGATATGTCTGATAAGCACCCCATTCACACTTGTGTTGAGGTGCTACATCTCTGAATATTTGCAGCAATTTGCCAGGTTACCAAAGTCAAGGCTGACATGGTTCAAATTGTTCAGGTACAGACAGATTTTGCTACCAAAGACTGGCTGAAGAGATCCCTAAAAAACAAGACATTACTCAGCATTTTCCTAATTCATTCTAGAAAAGGAAATAAGAGGAAGCAGAAAACCCAGGCATCAGGGACACTACATTGAACTACTTGCCCCTGATGGTTATTTCCCCCATTGTCTTCCCTTCCAATAAAGAGATTCCTGGGTTTGTGTTGTCTTGAAAAGAAAAGCTTTCACCTACATGCATGGTGAACTATGTACCAGAATTAACCAACTCTTTAGGCTTTTACTTATAAAAGAATCCTCCCCAGGCACAGTTGTCCTCAGGAGGTAGCAGTTAGAAAATAAAAAAGATAATGTCACCTGTAATATATTACCATGTATACACATCAGAAGAAAATGATGCCACATTCCATTCCTATTTAAATCTCAGTCACTGAATAATTCCACAAGGAAAAGCACCAAAAGGATAACCCTCAGCTGAAGAGATGACTACACACATCAACATGGCATTTTGCCTGCTCTTGCAGCTAAGAGTATTTGTTTTATGTTCACTCCTCTCGTATAGGATTTTACTTGGATATACTTTTATGCGATATCTTTTAAATTTCCATTTGCATACTCTTTTGGAAACAGTGAAAGAAAGGATAGTTTAATTTTTAAAGCTTAGCCAAGCACTGACACTTGGAAAGAAGGAAAGAAAAATAGGAGAGGGCAGAGGGATAGTGTGATGGATGAGAAGAGGGAAGGAAGAAAGAAAGGTTTTAATGTTTTGAATTTTTTAGTTAGAGAAATTATAGGTAGTCTTCGACTTGATTCTGTTATATGTTAAAAATATTTTTGACTACAACAAATTAACAGATGTTTGAATTGTTCAAACGCAAATAAATGAAACAGTTTCCATAATTACTATGAAATGAAATCCAAGATAAAAAAAATCCATCTATTACTAAGGTGACCACTTTTCCAGGTTAGATATAGATATAGAGACAGACTTAAAATCACAAATACATATGTACACATTCATTCATCCGTATTTATGTATGAAACATTTATAGTAGGTGTACATCAAATGAAACTTGCATCCAAAATAATGGATTCAACTCTGGTCATGCAAATCCCAAAATGTGTGGAGCTTTTATATGTTTCGTACATTAAACTTAAGATTGTATGTGATAGACTTACTGTGCTATGATACCTTAGTTCTGAGGAAGAGTATGAAATCTTTCCATGTTGACCTAATGTGTATCAACATTACAGCTATAGATAAGACTAAGCTCTTTGTGACAAGGAACTTCAATGATTGTAATAGTTTATCTTTGTTAACATGAATGTTAATCACTTGGGAAGAAAAACTTCATTCATAAATAATACTATATAGGAGCAATGATACAGCTTAACTGAAAACATATATAGCACTAAAAGCCTTGTTTTAAATAAAAATGAAGAGCTGACTTCACTACCTGATGTGATGGTAGCAATGTTAGAGTCCTCAAGATCAAATGTGAAATCTGAGTTGGATGCTGATAATATCAGATTCAGAAACTCAAACTTGGATGACATTTATAGGTCAGCCACCTGCCATTCCTTAGTGCTCCCCAACACACTTATTTAAATTTGCTTGAAGGAATCTCCTATGCTTTAATCCTCAAAATCTTGAAAACTAATGTGTGCCACAGGCATTAAAACTGTAAACTTCACTTAACCTTTTCTTTAAATACCAAGAACCTTAGTCTGATTCTGGCAGCTAAGACAGGTAAAGATTTTAATGCCCTTGTGATGCGTATACGTTTTTGTTTTCCAAGCCATGTGCTGCCAAACGCATCTGGGAGAGGAGTTTTGAAAATAATTCGACAGCCTGAAAAGTTTCTACAATGAAACAGAACTCTTTACATTGCAAAGCCAAACAAATAACTCGAGCAAGTATAATTGAATAAATCCCAGCTTCAGTGCAGATGGTTGTTTTTACTGTCTATGTCGGGATCTGCTGAAGGTTCTTTAGTTCTAGTGTGTGAGAGTGTGTGTGTGTGTGTGTGTGTGTAGGGATTTTTATATGAGATTTGGCATATTTCATGTGGCAGGCTGTTGAAAAATGAATAAAGACAGGAGAAAAAGGCAACACACATCCCACTGGTGATGAAGGAAGACTGGGCTGCTGACTGTCCATGTGCTGGTTTTCCACGTTTGCCCAGGGGCTTCCAAGATCATTTCTTTGCCCCTTGATTTTCATGTTGAATTATCACTCAGCATCTCTAAGTGAACATGCCTCTTATTTTATTTAAGACATACTGGGCACTTGTATTCCTGCTAGATAATACAGTATTTAGCGTTTGATGCATACACAAATGCCAAGAGAGGAAAAATGGTCTAATAAGCATAATTTCAATTTTTTAATATTTTTGCAAAGAGTTATTTTTGCTCCAAGCTTTCGAAAGGCAGATATCAAGTGAAAAGCATTTGTTCTCTGCTGGTTTTTGCCTGAGAAACTGACCACAGAGGCCTTCAAGGATTCATCAGGAGCTTCAGGCTATGGCCTCATGGCTTTGGCCTGAGGCAGAGCTGGAGGGTAAGCACTTTTCATGTGGGGGGTAAAGAAGAAAGCAGAAACCCATCAAGCCTGGACTCTTACCATTGTTCTCATCAGTTCCCAGAAGCCTCTCCCTGCAAAACGTGGCTTTGACTTTTCTCTGGCTGTTAAGACAAAAACGAACAACATTGTAACTTCTTGGTGACCCAGTCAGGAAAAAATCAGATTGGTCTACCTATATCAAAAGAAATATAAATTGGCTAGAACAAAAATGCTTTTTCACAATACAGTGACTAAAAGTAATGTAGGCTGAGAAGAACAAAAAATCTTTTTCTTAATTATGTGAAGGTTCCACTTGCTTCATATGAACACCTCTTTTTTAATGTGATTTTAAATTTTTGACTCTTTACTATAAATGTTTGGTTATAATGCAGGGCTATCTATAAAAATCATTTTAAACAAAAAAATATTTACATCGAAATAATAAAGTATTGTCTCCATTTCTTTAGTTCTAACAAGGACTACAAATAGCTAAATTGCTTATTTTTTAAATGTGTCTTTAACCATCCCTGACCCAAAGGATATTGTTGTCAGATGCCAGAGCAATTGATAATGAATGGTGTTTTCAACTTTGGTCTCCAGCTGCAACATTTCTTATTTTACTTTTTAGGGGTCCCATTATGACTGTAGCCACCTGCAAAACAGAGGGAAGAGGACACCTGACCAGTGTCCAGCAAATGCTCTGACCTACAGAGGCACTAACAGGCTTCCCGGAATGTTTTTGTTTTTTTGTGTTTCTGCCCTTCTCTGACTTTCCTTGCCCCATTTCCCCAAGAGAATACTAACTTTATAAAAATGGTATGAGAATGAAAGCAATAAACACAATAACCCCTCAAATATAATATTTTCAATGAGATGGTATGCTCTGTTTCAAAGCCCTCCTTGTCCTTGTCTGTAAGGAAAATCAGAGAGCTGGAGAGTAATTCATGAGAAATGATCTATTGTCACTGCAAATAAAATCGGGGTGAGAGGAAACCTGCACTCAACAGCCCTGAAACTGAATCTTTTCCTTCCTCTTCCCTTTTTTAAAATAAAGATATGTTTGCAATACATAATAAATACAATCATCATGGGAAATTGGTACATACACATATAGCATCTTGATCCTTTTAACTTACACTGCCTTCTCTCTTCTCTACATTCCTCATGCTCAGATCTCCTTCCCATCTCTACATAGTCCATCCCTCCATTTCCTTTCATCTCTCTGTTATCTTACTCCTAAATTATTTTTATTTTGGGTTCCTCAGGTAAGAGAAACTGTGATATTTAACTTTCTGTGTCTGATTTACTTCTCTTAGCAGTATGGTCTCAAGGTGCCTCCATTTTCCTACAAATGGCTCAAATTTATCCTTCTTTATAGCTAAGTATATCATTGCATACATATCACATCTTCATTATCCATTCACCTGTTTATGAACATATGAGATGCTTCCAAGATTTAGCTATTATGATATATGATGCTGTAAATCTGAATCCTAGAACATGTATGACACCCCACTAAAGTGACAAAACTTTAGGATTAAAAATCCCATTAAAGTGACAAGAAAAAAATGTTCTGTGCTGTTTTGTCAAGTGCTATGAAGTCTCATGGTAAAGTAACTATGCAAACTTTTAACAGTCTAGTTGTCTCAGTTGTCTTAAGCAACCACCTCAACTAAGTAAGGAGAAATATACAATCAAAAGGAATGAAGATACAGGTACAATTATAGTCTATTAACTACACAGCTATTGCTAATGTACTGCTGTGCTTCAAATGTTATCACTATAAAACAATTCATGTGGTTAATCTTGGGACATTAGGTCTATGGTTCTAAAGACTGAATAGGGGTTTGGCTCACTCTTCAGAGTCCACACCTATACTAACTTCAGTACAATTACATCGCATTACCTTTACTAATTCCATATGTCAAAAATTGTATGCTGGGCACACCCATCCTGAAATGGGAGAGCCATTTATCTGTATCACAAAAATGACTAATGCTCTTCTGGGAAATTGTCCTTTCTTTTTTTTCCCATTTAGTTTATTGGTACATTTTAGGTATACAGTAGAGTTGCATTCATCATTGGGATCTTGGACCTTTACATGATTACCTTGGTTCTTATTTTTTTCCCGATTCCCCTGCCCTCCCTTCACCCCCTCCATCCTACCCTATTTACAAAGACTTTGTTTCCATGTTTTTCCTTTTCTCATATTTTTTTCTCTTCCTTTCTTTCCTTTCCCCTTCCCCTCCCACTTCCCCATTTTTGTAAATATTTTCTTCCCATTTCACAATATCAATTATACATTTTGATTCTTATTTACACTTTTAGTTTTTCACACCAGAGAAACTATTTGGAATTTACACATGTGTGTCCTACTTATTTCACTTAAGAGTAAGGGCTCAATGTGCATCCACTTAGCTATAAATGTCTCTGGTTTCTTGTTCTTTATGGCTGAGCAATACTCCATTTTATCAAAAAAGCCCACATCTTTATCCATTCTCCTCCAGTGGATGGGCAATTGAGCTGTTTCCAAGTTTTAGCTATTACAAACTGTGCTGCTATAAACATGGGTGTGCATATATCACTGTAGTATGATTCTTTTAATTCTTTTGGAAAGATACCCAGTAGAGGAATAGCTGGGTCAAATGGCACTTCTAATCCTAGTTGTTTGAGGTATCTCCTTATTGATTTCCACAGTGGTTGCCCCAGTCTGCACGCCTACCAACAATGAAGAAGGGTTCCTTTCTCCCCACAACCCTGCCAGCATTTGTTATTGGTTGATTTCATGATAGCAGCCATTTTTTCTGGGTTGAGGTGGAATCTCAGTGTTGTTTTCATCTGCATCTCTCAAATGACTATGGTTGAACATTTTTTCATATGTTTATTTGCTGCTTTTACTTCTTTGAGAAATGTTTGTTCATTTCAGATGCCCATTTTTGAATTGGATCTTTATATTTGGGAGGTCTGATTTTTTTGAGTTCTTTATATATTCTAAAGAGTAGACCTTTGTCTGAGGAACAGCTGGCAAAATTTTTTCCACATTGTAGATTGTCTCTTAGCTCTGTTGGTGGTTTCTCTTGCAGTGCAGAAGATTTTTAATAAGATGAGATCCCAGTTGTTGATTCTTTGTGCCAGTTCCCGTGCTATTGAGGTTTGGAAATTGTTCTTTCTTGAGATGCAAACTTTGATATACTGCTGTAAAATGAGGTAAAAAGTAGAGTTGAAATTGAAGGGAAAATTTCATTTGGGATCTTCTAAAATGAGGTAAAAAGTAGGGTTGAAATTGAAGGGAAAATTTCATTTAGGAACTTTTGTAGTTTTTACTTAAGTGTAATGATAAAAACATCTAAAATATAGAAATTTCTCAATTTCATTAATATTTGCTCTGCCCTTTATAATTTTCTTCCTTGTACTGGATGAGATAATCAGCTTGAATAAGAAATGCCCAACTAAATTATATCAGCATAGCTCTGGGTGTGTCTGGGGATTTGCTGAAGGTTTGCTGGGATTTACTGGGCATAACTAACAGCAACCAAGGGGCTTGCCACCTGAGTGGTATAGAAAGGGAAATGAAGAAGGAAGGTGTATCAGACAGTACTTACTAGAGAAACAGATTTAATACAAGATATAAAGATGTATGAGAATTTACAAGATTGGCTTACAGTGACTGCACACAGAGAGTCAGACGTGGAAGAGTGCAAAGGGGCTGTCTATGCACTGGAGATCCAAAGGATCCAGTTAAAGGTCTGATGCCCACAGTAGTGTCCTGTTGGAGTCCATAAAACAAGTCTGAAGGGTCTGCGATGGAAACCAGGAAATGATGTCCAATATGAAGGTGAAGACTGGAGCTTCTCCAAAAAAAAGAAAGTAAGGCTTCCTTCTTTATTTCCCTTTTATACCATTCTGCAGACAATCCTCCCTAGGGTGGGTCTTCCACACCCAGAACTATGCTGATCCAATTTAGTTGGGTGTTTCTTTACTCAAGTTGAACAATCACCTTCACCTTGGATACCATCTCCTGACTTCCAGGGCACTCTTCAGCATCCAGCACAGATCCTTCAACCTTTCACTGCAGACCCTTCAGTCTTCTCCTATGGACTCACAAAGGACACTACAGTGGGGATCAGGCCTTCAACTGGATCCTTTGGATCTCCGGTACATAGACAGCCCTTTTACACACTTCCACATCTGACTCTGCGGATAGTCATTGTAAATCAATCTTGTAAATTCTTGTATATTTTTATATCTTGCATTAAATCTGTTTCCCTAACTATGGATTTGAATTGTTCTTGTTTTCTAGGACCTTGTAATGCATTATTAGGTGAATTATTCGAGGTCACTCTATTTTTTTGATGTGGGCATTCACAGCTATAATCTTCCCTGTTAGGACTGCATTTCTTGTGTCCTACAAGTTTTGGTATGTTATACTGACATTATCATTTAATTCTAGGAACTGTCTTATTTCTTCCTTGATGTTTTCTGTCATCTATTAATTATTCAAGAGTATTTTATTTAATGTCCATGTGTCTGCATAATTTCTGTGGTTTCTTTTGCAATTAATTTTTAGTTTCATCGTACTATGATCTGTTAATATGCATGGAATAATTTCAATAATTTGGCATTTACTTAAGTATTCTTATTGGCTAGTATGTAGTCTATTTTGCAGAAAGTTCCATGTGCTGTTGAGAAGAATGTGTATTTTATTGTCAGGTGGAGCATTCTGTTGATATCTATTAAGTCTATTTGTTGGAAAGTTTGACTCATGTCTGATATTTCTTTGTTAATTTTTTGTCTAGCTGATCTATTTGCAATAGTAGAGTATTGAAGTCCCCTATTATAATTGTATTGGTGTTTATCTGATCTTTTATGTCTCGGGCCATTTGTTTCATGAAGTTGAGTGCACCTTTGTTACATGTATATATGTTTATAATTGTTATTTCTTCCTGTTGAATTGTTCTCTTAACCAATATAAACTGACCTTTTTTTGTCTCTTCTGATCAGTTTTGGCTAAAAGTCCACTTTGTCTGAAAATATAGCTACTCCTGCTTGTTTTTAAGTTCCTTTAATGGGATTTTTTTTCTGTTCCGTCTTCTAATTGCAGCTAGTATATAAAAATGACAATATGTGTATATAGACTTGTTATCTTTTAATCTTCCTAAATTCACTCTTAGTTCTAATAACTGTTTTATCAATTTCTTAGATTTTCCTTTAGTGAGTAATTAATGCATTTGTAAATATAAATATTTTTAATTCTTCTTTTCAAATAATTATGCCCCTTATTTTTTTTTCTTGCAATATTTTACTGGTTAGGAATTCAGTAGAGTGTTGAACAGGAATGCTGAAAGTAGAAATGCTTATCTTGTTCTTCAATTTAGTGTAGGCTATTTGTGTAATCATCTATAAATATCAACTAGGTCACGGTGATCACTAACATGCATATCTTCTGTGTATTTGCTGTTTTAGGGCTAATTGTTCTCTCCACTGTGGAGAGAACAGTATTAAAACCTCTAACATCTATTTTGAAATTATACGTATTTCCTTTTATTTATGTCATTTTTATTCATTGTACTTTGAAACATTCTCATTGAACACAAACACAATTGTTATATCTTCCTATGCATTGATTTTATGTCATTATAAAAGTTATAATGTCATTATAAGTGGTGTGACAACTTTTGATGTGTCAACTTGTTTGGGCTGAACTACAATCATAAGAATTCCCATTCCATGAGATTTTTACCAGGTTTTTTGTTGTTGTTGTTGTTGTTGTTGTTTTGGTACTGGGGATTGAACTTGGTTCCTTGTGCTTGCACAGCAGGTGGCAAAACCACTGAGCTAAATCCCCAGTCCCTCCATGAAATTTTTAGTGAAGGGAAGCCATGGATATTTTTTTGGCTAGAGTTGTAGGATAGAAGGGAGCCCTTGGATATTTGACAGCACATACATTCTTTCTCACACTTATTGAATCAAACACTAATGTGGGTGGTTTTGTGAAGGAATTTTGCAAAAGATATTAAAGTACCTATTCAGCTTATTTTAATTTAATCAAAATGGAATGCCCTGGGTGAACCTGACTTAATCAGTTGGAAGGCCTTTAGAAAAAGGCTTAAGTCTTCCCCAAGGGAGAGATTTCAAACAGCTATTAGATCTACAGTTCTCTTCCTCAAGGTGTTTCCTTCTATACTTGCCATGAACAACAAACTTCAGTCTATGATGGGAGGTTTGAGCTTGCTTCCCTTCTTAACTTTCATCTCTATTGAAGTTATATTTGGTTAATCAGCCTTCACAATTGAATAAACAATTTCTTGTAATATATATAAACACAAATAAAAATGTATAGTATATACATACTAGTCATATTAATAATGCTTTATTCTTGAATTCTACATTAGCATTTAACCCTTTTATGTCCCTATATTAAAAGTTTATCTCTGATAGACAACATATCATCTCTGCTTTCTATTTGAAACATTTAGTCTATTTATATTTAATGTTATTTTATGAATAGATTTATGCATACTATTTTACTATTTGTTTTATGTTTGTTCCATACATTTTTATTATTCCTAGGTTTGTTTTTTCTCTCTTTTGAGCTTTGTTTATTCCTCACAAACATATTTTCCTTGAGAATGAATATAACTTCTTCAATATTTCGTTTGCTTAATCCAACAGCCAGGTGATCTACATAGTCTCCATTGTTTGTTCTCCTAAATATAGCTCTTATTTTCTCTCTTTTTTTTTAATATATATGCCAGTTTGGAGTTTTGCATGATATCTTGTAGAGATACTGAATTCTATAATATCACTGCAAAGACTATCAAATATTTGATTTGTTTTAGTAGGCAGGTAACTTATCTGGACTCAAAGTCTAAGTTTTATTTTCCCTGTGGTGAGCAGCCCCTAATATCTCCAGTCAGTTAGTATAGCTTTAGTTAGGCTGTTTGGAGTCTGACTCTTGCATAATGTAGAGGATCAGCCGGAAATTCAGGCAAAATTTACACAGAGAATTTTGTGCTCCATATCTCTGTTTCCTTCATTTCCAAGATGAGTTCCCTCTTGTTCCAGCTGCTATGCCAGCTCGGTTCATCAAGCCTGTAAGACTTCAATTATCTGAGTTTTGGCCAGAATGCTCTTCTTTTGACTGGAGCTATTCATCTAGTGAATGGTAAAATAGGAAATACAGAATGCTATTTCCTCCCTTCGGGTGTCCACTCCTCTTCAGTTTCTGCCTGCTTTTGGTTGCTCTCTGTTGCTCTTCAATAGTTGTTTTGATAGCTTTTTCAAAGTTTAAGGTTATTCTCTGCAAGACGTTTGATCTGATAGGCAATATTCTGCTATTGTCAGAAATAGAACCTCTACATTTAACATCCCTGAAGTTTTAAGATGCAAGCACCCACATAGTTTGAATCCATTAAACAGAATGATTAATTTCCTACTATTATTACTAATAGTAGCATGACTCAGTGTAACCATTCTGAAGTGTTAATTATGAGTAGAGATTTCATGACCAAACTCCATCAAATACTCTTTGACTCTTCCCTGATCTCAGTTTTGTAAAGTATTTAACCTGATGCTTAATTCTCTGAGAAATTGCAAGCATTTTCTGAACACTCAGCTGTATCAGCTAATCTTCATTCACCCTCCAGAAGACTCCCAGCTTTCACCACTCTGATGTGCACCAGCATGTACTAAATTAACTGGGCTCCTTGCCTTCAGACTTCCAGATGGATTTATCAAGGGAGAGGCAAAAACAGGATGTCAGGTCATGAGAAGAAATAGAGGTTGCAGGGTGTCTTAGTCACTTTCCTGCTGTTGGAACAAAGTACCCAACACTCACAACTTAAAGAGGAGAGGTTTATTTTTGCCCATATTTTAAGTCCCTGGTTGGCTGGCTCCAAGGCAGAAATGGCATGGTAAAAGGGCCTGGGCAAAGGACATCAGCTCACATCGTGGTAGCCAGGAAGCAGAGAGAGAAGGGAGGAGTTGGAAAGGCACAGTGACTTACTCTTCCAACCAGATCCCACCTTCTAACAGAAAGTCAGTTCTGAATCCATGACCCAATCAACTTCCAAAGCCCCACTTCAGAACACATAAGGCTTTTGGAAGACATTCTAGATCTAAAGCATAACACAGGATTTAATTCTTCAGCTGCTCTTTCAATGATGCTTTCTTCTAATAAAGCGTAATTTCTTCTTGGTAGTCATTTCTTACCATCACAGCCTGTGTTATTCATTCTGGATTATGGTTATTCCACCAACTCTTGTCCCTCCCCACCAAGCAATGATAATCACTCATTGCTGTTGTTAAACTAGGGTACTTCGCCATCTCTAATTGATTATCCTTAATTCTATCTGTGCCTTTGTAAATTCTATCTGTGCCTATCCGTCTTTAGGAACTCAACATTGTTCTTCAATTGCCATACTTTAGTGTCCTTTGAGACATACACAAACTTTAGACCTTTACAGATAGTGTTTCTTCTACTAAAAGCTTCTTTCAAAAACCTCTGTAAGGGTAGCTCCATCTTATTTTCAGCCTCTCTTAAATATCACTTCCTTAGAGGTGATCACATTCTCATAGTTCTCTATGTAAGGATTTTGTTCAGTTCCTTCATAACTCAGGAGAATTTCTTACTATTTATTTATCTGTTTACCTGTTTATCATTAGTTTAACAATCTAGATAGTGAATCTCATGAATGCTGGCATCATGTCTATTTCATTCATTACTATAACCAATGAATAGCAGGCTGCTTAGCACATTATCAGTCATTTAATCATTATTTATTGCAAACTGTTATAGCACCTTACTAATTAAAGTCATTACTAGCAATAATGCAGAAGGTAGAAAAAGTACACGTCCATTATCTTATTTCAAAGTAAAATGTAGGGGAAGATCAACTACATGAAGTAATGAAGGATACAAAATCCTTTCAAGAATTTTCAGTTCATAAAAAATTGCCATTTTGTAAAGTAAAATTCAGAAAAAATAAAACAAATAAATATCTTCTTTAAAGGTAGGTTTTTAAATCTATGTACATTAACAAATAATTTTTCCTTCTTTGCAATGTATTTTTCTGTAATTAGAAAGAGTAACTCTTTCCTAAGTGATTTTGAGTGTTTAGAAAAATGCTTAGAATTCCTTAGGGAATTTAAGAGGAGACAAGGATGCCTTTTGAAGCTGCCAGTATGGCCTCAAAAAGAAATTGAGACTGCACTTCTAATCTCAGTCCTTTGAAGAGAAGCTGCCCTCCCTAAGACCTCCCCTCTGGACTTTAATCATCTTCTAGTTGGTCTTTTTACCTCTAGTTTTTCATTTTCAAATTTTATTAATTATGCATTCCAGTGCATAATCTTCCTAAAATACAAGATTCTTATGATATTTTTCTGTGAGGAAATCCATAATTGTTTTACTGTCTCTCAGATCAAATGTAATATCCCAAAGTCTTCTGCAATGCTTAACAGCTTCAACCAACTGGTAAAACCAGTGCCTTCACTACTTCATCATCTCTAAGGTCACAGGGGCCAGTCATCCAGCATGCATCATTGACACTGTACACATTGCTGACATTTTCTTTTTTAAATAGGGTTTAAATCAGTGGCCTTTACACTGAGCTACATCTCCGGACCTCTTCCCTGTTTCTGAGACAAAGTCTCACTAAATTGTTAAATTGCTCAGGCTCAGCTGGAAATTGCTATCCTCCTGCCTCAGTCTCCAAGAGTGCTGGGGTTACCATCATGGGACACTGTACCCAGCCTGCCATTGTCACTTGGAACATGACATTCTATCATACCCTCCTTTACCCGTCCCTGACAGAATGACCTTTTCATTTCTGCCAAATGAATTCTTTTAATTCCTTCCAGATCATAGGTTTTATCATTTCTAAGTCTTTTTCAGATTATGCCAATCTATCAGGATCATTAAATTAGTTTAATTTTCTGCAATAATTATCAATAAATTTGTATTGTCTATCACATACATGACACCTAAACTGGGCTCTACATATACAAATGATACAGTGCTCAGTCTCTAGGAGTTTTATGTTCATCCACTAAGATCAATAATAATATAGAGACCAAAAGTAGCAAAATGGGTTACTACTTGTTATTTTTTAGACCTAGAATGTACCTCAAAAGTCTCATGCATTTAGAGGTGGTGGTTTAGGAAGGTGGTTGGAATAAAGATGTACTGTAATCAAAAGTAGATTCATCCACCAGTGAGTTCAGGGGTTGAATGTTCTGTTAGGTGATGGGCCCTGGTCAGAAGAGGCAGGACACTGGGGATATGTCTCTGTCTCTGTCTCTGTCTCTGTCTCTGTCTCTCTCTCTCTCTCTCTCTCTCTCTCTCTCTCTCTCTCTCTCTGTCTGTCTCTGTCTCTCTTTCTCTCTCCCTCTCCTTCCTGGCTGCCATGAAATGAGCCCCATTCCTTCCCCCAATCCCTTCACCATGCCATTCTGTCTTGGAACTGGCTGATCATGCAAGGATGTGGACTTCTGAAACTCTGAGCCAAGATAAACCTCTCCTCCTCTAAGTTGCAGATGTCAGATATTGTGTCTCAGCAAGGATAAAGTAACTAAGGCAATACCCAATCATGTAATTACAAAACATCTGTTTTAAAATTGTTCTCAAGTAATTGCATATTATCTTTCTCCCCAAATTAATGAACTTTCAAAAAAGTTATAAATCACATCTTTGAATTTTTTTTAAAGCTTGTTTGACTTAAATAATAGCTAGTCCTTAATATCTACACTGTGGTGGGTGCTATTTCTAATACTGCAAATACATTAACTCATTTAATTTTTCAGAACAACCCTATGAAGAAGGGTGTTGTTACCATTTGATAGATGGGAACATTAAGACAAAAAAGTTGAGAAATCTGCCCAGTATCTCACAGCTAATTAGTTGGAACTAGGTATTCTATTCCAAAGATGATATTCTTTTTGTAATGCTTTAGTGCTATATAGAGTCCTTGTCTATAGCCTATGTATCATTGAACCATACTATTAAAATTAAGAAAGATTTACTCTGAAAGCAGGAAATATGTATGGGGACAACAGGGAGGCTATTGAAACCTGAGAGACTTAAAGGTAGAAGTTTTCCAACCCCAATCAGGCAATCAGGTGCTCTACACTTCAACAGTGACATGGCTCTCACTTACCTTGCTATTCACTTGTCCAAAATTCTGCAGTGTTTTGATATACCATACTTTCTATATGAATCCATTTTATGTCACTGTAACAAAGTACCTGAGGTTGGCCACTTTATATAAAAAAAAGAGGTTTGAAGGCTGGAAGTCCAAGATTGAATAGTCCATAGGTTTTACCTCTAGAGAGACATATAGTGTCACAATGTGGGAGCACAGGCAGAAGAGATTACATCATGAAAAATGAACCCAGAGACCAGGGAGGGGGCAGTCTTGCTCTTATTGTAACAGAATACTTTCAGGACTAACTGGAGACCCACAAGAATGACATTAGTTTCTTCTGAAGGCAATGTCCTCCGTGATCAAGTCATCTCCCATTGGGCTCCACCTCTGAAATGTTCCACCACCTCTCAACAGTACCACATCGGGACCAAATTTCTACACCTGAACTCTTAGGGGAAACACTCAAACCATTTCCAACCAACCGCCCACTTTACGGGTCTCCCCCTTCCAACAAAGTAAAGCTTAGTCAGGAAACCAATCAAAGGAAACCCATCCTATCAACCATGCTGATCAGTGTAGGTCCTTGTCTCCTTTCTCTTTGCTAAATAAACTGAATGGGGGGGGGGCAGGGAAATCAATGTGCCTGGTTAAAAATAATAAGGTTTCCTGGAAATAGTGGATGGCTATGAGGTATAGGTCCAATCAAAGAGATAAAGGAAAAGTATGTCTGATACATACTTTCGTAGACTCATTGCTTTATGTTTTAAAAAATGATTCAAAAAGAAAAAAGAAAAAAAATGATTCAGATGGTACAGATATTTTGGGCTTTTGTCCTTTCCTTTCTTCTTTCCTGGAATGTAAATATAGTACACATTGGTACCTCAGCCCTACAATGATGCACAAACATCACACACTCAGGTCGGTGAAATGGGAAGGAGAATAAAATGTCCTGCTCGAGTTCCCCTAGTCTCCCTGTTAAGTGAGAATGATGAGCCTTTTATTTTGTTAAGCCATTGTATTCACATGTCTCTTTACATGCAGCTTAATTCCATCCTACATAATGCAATTTATTATCTGACCTTGATTCACAGAAACAATTTCACTCACTTAATTACATGGTGTGGATTTTTTTTTAAAGACAACCAATAAAAATTCCACATCATGATTTAGACTGGAATAAATATTTTGTTACCATTATTATCAGGATAAAATAAAACAAAAGACATTTAAATGGAGATTACCTCTGCATCTGTGCCAGTATTTTTGAAACTCGATACACTTTTACTTTAAGGCAGAAAGTTCACACTAGTAATAGGGTGATTCATTTTTCCTTAATCAATGAACAATTAATCTTCATTACTATAGTTGGGTCAGTTGAAATGTACAATAAAATGCTGGATCTTAGCAAGTCAGCCTCAAACACAATGGAAGTCATTAAAATTACATTATATGTGGCATTTTTGATGAGGCAAAGTTGGCACCAATTCTATAGTCATCAGAAGCCCTGAGACTCATGGGTGAGTCACTGAGAGAACGTGGACAAATGTGTTATGATCCTCACCTGCTCCCAAGGCAAAAGTACAAACCACCTCTGAGCACCAGAGGATGGTTCCCCTAATGACCCCTAAACCTGGCACATTTTGGAGTCACTCACCTCTGTTGCTTCTTTACAGCCCACTCATTCCTGACCCCTGAACACTGAGTTTCCTTGTTCAATCGCAGACCCCATGGAAATATTGCTCTTCATAGAGTCATTTTTTCTTGTCAGGGAAACATCATTTGCATTATTGTCACTGGTCTCATATATTAACAGTGTACACGACACTCACATAAGAAAGTTATGTTTTTCTTTTCAAATACAAAGTGTATACTTTTTTCATATCACTAATACACAAATTCAAGTTTTGGTTTAAAAAATTTCCCAAAGTCATTTAGTTAGAGACAAAATCACTGTGCCTTCAAAATGACTCCACTGGTTTTCAATTATAAATTATATTCTGTCTCCTGTTGTTGCGCTTGCCCCTTGCCAGCATACCACTAAGTCAGTTCCCCAGGACAGTGAGCATGCTTGCATTTGTAGGTAAACTGAGATTCCAGCATACTCTGGTCATTGTAGGGTCTGGAAATGCTTTGATTAATCCAGTAGGTCTGACCCTAGTCTGATCCTACTAACTCTTGGTATCTAGTATCAATTTATTTGATACAAGAATTATCTGTAAACCCAGAAGTGATTTCAAAGTCTGCATGGTTGGATTTGGCAGATAGTAAGCACTCCTGGGCTGTTTATCCCTCTAATCATGAGCATAAATAGAAGAGAAGCCAGGGCAGGGACTTGAAAAGACCAAGTTGACTCATCAGATGTATGTCTCTATCAGTCTTTTGAAACAGACAGCCCTTTTTTAAAGACTTCAATTTAATTAGAATTCCTTCTCCCATTGAGATAACATCTTCAATTGATTTAATCCTTTCTTGTACATTCCTTGCATCCTGAGCGGTAGTAACGGTTTTCATTTTACATTCTGGTCTTACAGCAGGATAAACAGCTAGTGTCAGTTTTACTTCCTCCTGACCAGGGTCCGCAGCAGCGGGGAGGGGACAACTCGGCGCTGGCCTCCAGTCATGGGTAGTTCTCCTCCCCCTCCCTCTCCACCGCCTCAGCTTTGCTTTCTGGTGGTTTTGATCCATTTTTTACTCTCAGAGATTGGATTAAATGTAGTTAGAACTCTAAAATCATTTCACATTTTAGAGACTGTATTTTATTCAAGACATTTATGAAATAGCAGCAAATTCTTAAAATGCAATTCAATAACTTTTTACTTTAAGTAGACCTCTGTTTTGTTTTTGAAGAAAAGTAGCTAGAAAAGGTGATTCTATAATTTTCATTGCTAATTACAGTTATTGTTGAGACTATAAGTCTTAAAAACACACTAAAGCTAAGGAACAAGTATTACAGATTTTTAATATAATTTTATTTCATTGAGCAATAAAAATCATATGACTAGATGTCAATAAATGACCCATAAAAATCAGCATGCCATGAATTTATTGGAGGACTCAGACTTCTAATTGGGAATGCATTTGGCAAAGCCAAACCTATAAATAGTTAATACCTGAAAATGATCTTTCAAATTTGACTTCAAATTTGTATCTGACGTTGTTACTTAATTCCAACTGATTCTAAACATTTTGAGTCTTAACTGTTTCCAACGGCAAATGTTTCCACTGAGTAATTGTGGGATATTTTTTTCTGGGAACTCATTATGCCAGGAGAAATTTGTTTTGTCTTGGCATACAAGTAAACCACTTACAACTTTCTTATATATCAATTTTTAAAGTAATTTTCTTTTTTTTTTCTTTTTTCAAGTACCAGGGATCAAACTCAGGACCTTGCACTTGCAAGGCAGGCATGTTGCCCTGAGCTAACTCCCCAGTCCCTAAAGTAATTTTCAAACAAAAAGCTACATATGGCACACAAACATGTACCATTTGATTATTTTGGATAAAAAAGGAAATACATTTGTATAGAAGTCCCACAGACCTGCATAAAAACAAACCAGCAAAATCCAAATTCTCATTTCTATTTATTTTTAAATATGTATTTTACATTCTAATTTACTTATAATAATTGTATATTTATAGGGTGAAGTATAGCATTTCAATATAATATGTAATGATCAGATCAAGGAAATTAACATCTCTATTGCTTCAAACATTTATCAATGCTTTGTGTTGGAAACATTCAAAATTTTCTCTGCTAGCAATTTTAAAATACATAATTAACTGTTCTGTACCATAGTTGATTATGACCATGACTATGACTAATGTCATAGGACATTAGAAGTTATTCTTCCTATCCAACTGCATACATACCTATACCTGTTAACCATCCCATTTCCATCTCCCTCTCCTCCATACATTTTACAGGCTCTGGGAATAGGTATCCTACTACGTACTTCTATGAGACCAACTTCTTAGCTCCCACAGATAAGTGAGAATGGATGATGGTATTTGTTTGTGTGTGTGTGTGCCTGACTTATTGTACTTAACATAGTGTCCTCTATGTTGCTTCTAATGACAGAAATGCATTATTTTTATGGCTGAATAGTATTCAACTGGGTATATATGACGCATTTTCTTTATCTGTTCATCCCCCCATGAAATCTGGTTGATTCACTATCTTTGCTATTATGAATAATGCTGGAGTAAACATACAATTACATGGATCTCTTTCCCATACAGATTTCATTTCCTTTGGATGCACAATCAGTTGTGGTATTGCTGGATCACATGGCAGTTCTATTTCTGTTTTTTGAAGAACTGCCATACTGTTTTCCATAATGGATGTTATAAGTTACATTATCACAGTGGTGTATAGAGTTTCCCTTTCCCTGCAACCTTGGCAGTATTTGTTATCTTTTGTCTTTTTGATAGCAGCCACTCTAACTAGGATGAAATAATACCTCATTACAGTTTTGATTTGCACTTTCCTAATGATTAGAGGTGTTGAGCATTTTCTGATATACTTGTTGGTCATTTGTATATTGTGTTAGGGTTTTGTAGAGGAAAAGAATTAATAGACAAATATGTATAATTACACAAGAGGATTTATTAAGGAGGCTTCTAAATCAGAATGGAAGAGTCCGCAATGGCTGCACACTGGAGAGCTGGAGAATTCAGTAGCTGCTCAGCTCAAGACGATGAGAGCCACAGAACAGAAGAGAACAATGATCCAGGAGCAGCCCAAGGGTCAGAGGCCTGGAAGCTAACTGAAGAGTCACTGGTATAAGTCTGCACTGGAAGGCTGAAGGAACAGGAGATCCAGAGACGAATGTCCACATGCAATGGCAGCAAAGGATGCACTTCTTCGAGATGACTGGAGCTCTCAAAATAGGCACACTTCCTTTTCTTTTCCTTTTGTTTCCCCCTTTTTTATTCCATCCAGGTTACAAGCCTATGTACAAGCCCAACTCCTCTCTCCTCTTATTTGCTGGCCTACATTTCAGTCATTCACAGACTCATCCAAAGCTGTGTTTTACTAATCTGCTAGGCATTTCTCACTCCAGTGAGTTGACATATCACAATTAAGGGTCACCTATATCTTCTTCTCAAAGATGTGTCTTCAAATCTTACCCATTTTTAAATAAGCCTTTTTTTTTTTTTTTTTTTTTTTGCTGTTGTGTATTTTGAGTGCCTTTTATATCCTGGATATGAAGCACTTGTTTGATGAGTAACTTGCAAGTCTTTTCTTTCATTGTGTAAGTTTTCTCTTCACTACACTGATTATTTCTTTTGCTGTGCATAAGCTTGTAAGATTGATGTAGTTACATTTGTCAATTTCTGCTTTCATTGCCTTTTGCTACCTTTTGTTGTCAAATATGGCCAGACCAACATCCTGAAGTGTTTCTCTTGTTTTCTTCTACTAGTTTCATAGTTTAAGTCACATTTAAGTAGCTGGCCTATTTTTACTTGATTTTTAATATGGTGAAAGATAAAATTTTGATCTTTCTACATATGTTTTCCTGGCATCATTTATTGAAGAGACTCCTTTCTCTAAGGTATATTATTACTGTCTTTTCTGGAAATTAATTGACTTTAGTTATGTGAATTTTTTTATGGAATCTCTATTTATTTTCATTGGTCTACACATCTGTTTTAATGCTAATATCATACTATTTTTTACTACTACAGCTTTCTAGTATATTTTGATGTCAGGTATTGCAATGCCTCTAGCTTTGTTCTTTTTATTCAGAATTGGATACTTGGGGTCTGTTGCAGTTCCTTACAAATTTTAGGAGCATTTTTTTAAATTATGTGAAGAATGTCATTAGTACTTTGACGACATCTGCATTGAATCTGTAAACTGTTTTGAGCAAAAAGGACATTTAAACATTATTCGGTCAATCTATGAACATGGGATCTCTTCCTATTTTTATATGTTCTCTTCTTTTTCTTTCACCGGTCATTTGTAATGTTTATTATAGAGATCATTTCCTCTCTTGGTTAAATTCCTTCATAGTTTTATTATGCTTTGTAATATAGCTATTGTGAATGGGAATGGTTTTTGACCATGGTCTCAAAAATTTTGTTACTGATATATAAAAATGCTGCTGACTTTTTTATTTTGACTTTGGTTTATTTTGACCTTGGTTCCAGCAGGCGTACTGAATTTATCACTTCTAACATTTGCTTGGTAGAGTCTTTACTTATCTGTATATAAAATTGTGTTATCTACTCTACTTATTTCTTTAATGACTCAAGTTGCTAAATAAACTTTAGTATACAACTACATTTAGCAGTTTTAATTTATACTAATATAATAATATCCTAATTTATTCAAACTAATTTATAAAACTTTGTTATTCTATTACATGGAAAATGCAAACTAATGAGACAAATGATTTATTGTTGATGAACTAGTTTATGTAAGTTACTATTCTGTTTCCTTCTGTGTAAAAATAGAGTATAGGCTTTTGACCCAAACACTATTACAAAAATTTCCAAGCTGTATGAATATAACCAAGACATTTATGTCTCTGAATTTCAGTGTAACTATCTTTCAAATGAGACAATAATATTTACATCAACAATTATCTAGGGTGGCCCAAAACATTAAATAACAAATTGAGAGAGTCCAAAGAGAGTAAAGAGTATGAAATGCTATCTGCAACTTACTTAACTTCTTTATTTCTCAGTCTCTTTATTTGTACAATGGAGATAATAGTAATTCATGGGATATGTCATTAATATATGGGAGGTGCTTAAAAATGTGGGTATTTCAATATCCGATTGAGTCCAGTTATCAATGTTGCTTCAGATAAGCTTTTAGCATAGATCCTGGAATACGTAATAGATGTATTTTTCATTTGTATTATCTTTAACATCTTTTTCCTGTTTAATGATTATTACCTAACAGTGGCAGCTACAGAGTTTCTTAATAGGGGTTCCTGGAGGGTGGAGAAAACCTGATAGGAAGAAGACCTGTGAGATTTCTCTTAAGCCATGTTTCTACACTAGTTTAAATAAGACCAAGTATTATTTTCCATAGAAAACAGTTGGGAAAGGCTACTACAGAGGGAAAAGCACCTTAAAACTGTTGACTGCAATGATATTTCCAAGATGCAGAATAAATCATCAAAATAATGAACTATCAGTAATATTTGCAGCATTACCAGGTGAAACTCTATTCAATATTGTGATCTACTGCTCAGCATAAGACAATAATAGGAACCAAAAATATATGAATTGTTTGGGGTTTGGTATATTCTCTTCAGAACTTTCTACCCAAGATGTATATGAAAATGGCAACCTCTTCATTTATTATTGATGTCAACTTTAGTGTTTCAATCTATAAAAATTTATCCAAATCTAAAACATCACAATTTACCTTTATATAGATGTCGAACAGATCCTATTACCTATTCACATAATATTCACACACACACACACACACACACACACACACACACACACAGGGTTATCTGCAAAATTAAAGTAAGTTATGAAGTTTTCCTCAACTTTTCCTTTGCCAGGTTCCATAAAACATAAACATCTTTGGGGAAATATACTTGGTAATTTGCATTTTCTCTCAGGCAGCAAAATTTTTCAAGAAATCATAACAGTATGCTAGGCACGGGGAAGAAAAGACACAACACCTAGTCTTTCAGTCTAGTTGGAAAAGACAAGTAAACATCAGTATTATTATCAACAATGTAGAGTCAATAAGCTTTGTTTTAAAATAAACCTTAACATTATGACTTTAAAATGGTAAAAGCTAATTAAAATTATTGATAAAATAAATTAAATATTTATTTTATTTGTAACATGCAAATATTTTCTCCACAGTAAAGGCTATGGTCCACTCAGTAGCAACGAGCACCCTATACTAAGATTTTGTTTTTCTGGTTCCATTTCCTACAACAAAGAAAAGGAGATTCTTAAAGTGGTTGCTGATTAGAGATCCAGGAGAAGAAATAAATCCTTTCCTTGCTCAGGTTCAACCAAGAAAGCCATCAAAGATACTCAAGAACCAACCTACATGAGTCTTACTTTACTGAAGAGAAAACAAGTGAGATGCAATAAAAATTATTTCTGCAATATGAGAAGTTTAAACCTGGGCATCATTGATAATACACTATTTAAACAAAATTGGTCATCTCTAAGCATACTAGGTTATTAATTCCTTATTTGACAAGGATTAAAGGACAGCAAAAAATAAATAATTGATTTTTTCTTTTCTATATGAGCTGTACCTCAGAGTCACTGTACATGTGACCTAAATAAACTTCTTGCTGTGTTCTGTTAAGATAATAAATCAAGAAGAAATAACAAGCTGGGTAAAAAGCAGAGTGTGTAGACAAAATAATAGTTGCCATAAATGGATAATTGTTAGAACTGGGGGGAAGGCACATGACCACTATTACACTATTATACTCTCCAGCCTCCTTAGTATATGTTAACATCTTCATAATATGAAGTTAGAGAAACAATGTGTCCTGGTTACGGTAGCTTTATAGTAAGTTTTTAAGTAATGAAGAGGAAGTATTCCAAACATATTCTTTTTCAACATTACATTACCTATTCTTATTTGTTTTTACATAAACACACATATATTGATATATATAAAATGAACTAAGCTATTTCTACAAAATAGGGATTTCTTTATTCCACTGAATACATGGATCAATTTGGAGGGAACTTACATTTTAGTGCTAGTGAGTCTTTTGATCCATTAGCACCTCTCTAGTCTTCTGTGAATTTTTAATGTTTTCTACTTCTTGTATAAAGTTCTTGTATATACTTTGCTATATTTGTTCACAAGATTTTTGTCTTACTTTTACCATTTAAATTATATTTTTAAAATTTTAACTTTAATTGTTTGCTACTACAAATATATAAAACTATCACTGATGTTTGTATGTTACTTTGTACCATGCAAGTTTGACTTATCAACACTGTATTTATCATGGTTAATAGTTTTTTTTGTTTTTTCCTTTGGATTTTATATGTAAACTATGATATGTGTTTACTTTCATATATTGGGCAGATTATTTTAATTTTTAATTTTTATTCCTTTAATTTATTTGCCTCATTTTATTGCAAGGACAATGTGAAATAGGACTGGCAGCCACCACCTTGGCCTTTCTCCAATCTTGAGAAATTGACCAGTCTGTCACCATTAAGCATGATGTTAGCTGGACCAGGGATTTAGCTCAGTGGTTTCACTGCCTGCCGCACAAGCACAAGGACCTAGTTTGATCCCCGGTACCAAAAAAAATAATAATAATAATGTTAGCTATGGATTATAGGTACAAATAAGTGCTATTTATCATACTAAAAATTTTTCTTTCTATGCTTAGTTTTTTAGGTATTATATGCTCACTATTGTTGTTTGACTGGGGGTGGGGAGGACAGTGTCTTTGTCAGATTTGGGTATCAAGGTTACACTAGCCTCATAAAAAGAATTGGGATCTGAGCATTGTGGTGTATGCCTGTAATTCCAGCATTCTGGGAGGCTGAGTCAGGAGGATTGCAAGTCTTTAAAACTTTTTACAGGGACTGGGTGTGAAGGCCCTGGATTCAATCCTCAATACCACAAAAGAAAGAAAGAAAGAAAGAAAGAAAGAAAGAAAGAAAGAAAGAAAGAAAGAAAGAAAGAAAGAAAGAAAGAAAGAAAGAGAAAGAAAGGAAGAAAGAAAATATAATTCTTTCTTCTATTTTCTGAAAGAATATGTAGTATTTCTTTATTAGATTGGATAAAGGATCAAAATAGTCTGAACCAGAGGTTTGCTTTAGAGACAAGCTCTTTGTAAAATCAAATTTAAATTATTTAATATCTTTATCACAGAATTATTTAACAAATATGGTTCTCTGATTTTTATTGTGGTTTCTGCAAATTTTGATGAAATATTTTTAAGAAGCTTTTCTATTCATCTATATTATTGATTTTATTGAAATATAAGTTATTTATAGTTCTACTATCCTTCTAATATATGCAACATATAAAATTAATCTCTTCCTTCAATGATGATATTTATTTCTCTATTTTTTATTGTTTCATCTTGCTGGGAGTATACTAATTTTATTAATATTTTCAAATTATTCATATTTGGCTCTTCATTTCTATATCAGTGACTATTTAATACTGCACTTATTTCTGCTTTTCCTTTTTCTTTTCTTCTACTTTGAATTTAGTATTTTCTTTTTGGTTAAGATGAAAGCTTAGATTGACTGTTTTAAGTCTTTCATCTTTCAAATACAAAATTATAAATTACTTAGAAAAAATTGTTAATTTCCAAATACTTGAATGAATTCTAGATTTGTTATAACAATTGATTTCTGATTTAATTCCAGAGATATCTTCTATCAATCCTTTTAAATGTGTTGAAAATTGATATTGTTGAGTTCAAAGATAAAGAAATAAAAGGAATAAAGATAGGAAATAAAGAAGTCAAATTGTCATTATTAGCAGATAACCAGATACTCTATATAGAACATCCCAAGAACTCCACCAAAAGCCTTCTAGACTTAACAAAGAAATTCAGTAAAGTAGCTGGATACTAGGTCAACACACAAAAATCAATAGCTTTCCTCTACTTCCTCTACATGAACAACAGGCTCACTGAGAGAAATTGGGAAAACAAGTCCTTTCACAATAGCATCCAAAAAACTGAAATACCTAGGAATCAACCTAACAAAAGAAATCAAGACCTCTTCTCTGAAACTATAGCACTTGACCAAAAGAGATTGACGAGGACATCAGAAAATGGAAAGACATCCCCTGATCCTGGGTAGGAAGGATTGATATAGTGAAAATGGCCATACTTCCAAAACTGCAATATAGATTCGATGCAATCCCAATTGAAATCCCACCAGCATACTTCACGGACCTTGAGAAAGCAATCCAAAAATTCATTTGGAATAAGAAGAGACCCAGAATAGCAAAAGCAATTCTAGGAAACAGAGACATGGCTGTGGGTATCACAACTCCCAATTTGAAACTATACTACAAAGCTACTGTGATAAAAACATCATGGTACTGGCAAAGAAACAGACCTGAGGACCAGTGGAATAGATTAGAAGATGTAGAATGTACTCCAGACACCTTCAGCCTCCTCATCTTTGATAGAGAAGCCAAACACCCTCACTGGAGGAAAGAAACCCTCTTTGATAAATGGTACTGGACCTATGTCCTCTGGCCTCACTGCTAAATTTCCCCTATCCTTCTACCTACCTATCCCTCTTTCCCCAACACCTTCTAACTCCAAATTCCAAAGGATAAAGTTGCTATATTGAAGAGTTTTTTCACTATAAACATATGTTGGGTTGGTCCTAGATTTTGATTTAATTCACACAGTTAAAGGTGATAGATTAATACCTACTACAAATTGTCATTTTCTAAGAGGTACTCAATTCTATTGTGCTGCTAATTGTATTATTTGGGCTAAGGTGTTGTGGTTGATCTAATCAGTTCTCCTTCCTGGTATAATAAAAATGAGACAGACTCAGAGCCATTAGAGAATCAAAACCTAAATACCAGATATATCTGGAAGTCACCTCTGAAAAGCAGTAATTCCCTAAAGGTTCTAAATACATCAACAAAGATACAATAAGCAATTTCAAAGTATGAACCCGGGAACTAAACCAGGACAGTTCCAAAAACAAAAATGAGAAGATATTTAAGCAAGGCACAAACTCAGACTTCAGCCCCACAAAAGGTAAATTTTGGGGGAAATGAGGTGGAAAAGTCTGATAATCAACCACCTGGACACAATAAACTGATAGCACAGGAGGTAACAAAACAGATTAATGAGGCTCTAGAAAAATTCAAACCAGAAATAATCTCCCAGATAAATACAGACATGGTGAGCAGAGTGAAAGACATGATTAGAGGCTCTAAAACAGAAAAAGATTTAAAAAATAGATGAGCTCAGAAACATGCTGGAAGTCGTGAATGCCCAGCATAAGAAAGAAATGGAAACCATGATAGCCCAACATAAGAAAGAAATGGAATCCATGAAACAGATTCAAACAGATATCCAGGAGATTAAAAACTCCATTGAAAGTATGCAGAGCAGATTAAGGGAATCTGAAGATAGAATATCAGATCCAGAAGACAAGATTGTGGTGAAGGACAAGGAAAACAGAGGTTCCTTAAAAATAGTAAGGGACCACTAGAAATCAATCCAGCAGCTGCTAGATGATACAAAGAAGAACATAAGACTGATAGGAGTCCACGAAAAAACAGGATAAAGTAAGATTGACATAAAAAAACTGTTCACAGAAGTAATAGAAGAAAACTTCCCAGATAGAGGTGAAGAACTGGACATACAGATAAGTGAGGCATATAGAACTCCAACTAACCATGATCAAAGAAAATCTACATGTAGACATATAAGAGTCAAGATCCCAGAAATCCAACAGAAGAACAAAATCTTACAGACAGTTAGAGAAAAGAAATAAATTACCTACAAAGGAAAGACCATAAGAATCACAGCAGACTTCTCAACACAAACACTCAAATCAAGGAGAGCCTGGAGCGAAGTATTTCAGGCCCTAAAAGAAAATAACTTCCAACCTAGACTGTTGTATCCTGCAAAATTATCTTTCAAAATCTATGGGGAAATTAGATGCTTCCATGACAAAGAAAACCTGAGAAATTTCATGAATGCCAAACCAGCACTCCAAATGATACTAAGCAATATCCTAGAAAAAGACAATGAAGGTCACAACTCCATGAGGCCCAACAGAGGGAAGACACAAGGCAAGGTAAGACACTAGAGAAAAAGGGGGAAACATAAGAAATAAAAGAGCCAACAAAAGTAAAACATCATGACAAGGATGAGTCAATATCTATCAATTATAACTATCAATGTTAATGGGCTCAATTCACCAATCAAAAGAAATAGACTGACAGAATGGATTAAGAAGCAAAATCCAGCAATATGCTGTATACCAGAAACACAATTAACTCAAAAGAAATTCATAGACTGAAAGAAAAAGGATGGAAAACAGTTCTCCCCACAACAGGAACCCAGAAAAAAAGCAGGCAGAGCAATCTTATTTGCAGACAAATAAGATTTCAAACCAAAACTAATTAAGAGAGACAAAGATGGTCACTACATCCTTGTGAAGGGAGCAAGCTAAGAGGAAAAGATGACAATTCTAAATATATATGCACCAAATACGAATGCTCCCAAATATACAAAACAAATATTAATGGACATGAAAAATCAAATAGCAATAAAACAATTTTAGTGGGGGACCTAAACACCCATCTATCACAAATTGACAGATCATCTAGATAAAAAATTAACAACGAAATTCTAGAACTGAACCAACTATTGAACAAATGGACTTAATAGATGTTTACAGAGTGTTCCACCCCACAAAATCAGAATACACATTCTTCTCAGCTGCACACAGGTCATTCTCCAAAATAGACTACATGTTAGCTCATAGGACATGTCTAAGTCAATCTAAAAGAATTGAAATTACTCCCTGTATATTATCAGACCATGGTACAATAAAATTGAAGGTCAATAACATAAGAAACTACAAAACTCCCACAAACACATGGAAATTGAAAAACACCCTCGAGAACAACCAATGGTTCACAGAGAAAATTAAAGAAATTAGACAGTTTCTACAAGTAAATGATAATGCCAGTACAACATACAGGGATCTATGGGACAAAATGAAAGCAGGTCTAAGTGGGAAATTCATAGTGGTGAATGCCCATATTAGGAAAACAGAGAGAACTCAGTTAAGTAATCTAACGCAGAACCTCAAGCTCCTAGAAAAAGAAGAGCATAAAAAACTCAAAGCTCATGCAAGAAAGGAAATTATAAAGATCAGAGCAAAAATCAATGCAATGAAGGCTAAGAAAATGATAGAAAAAATTAATGAATCAAAGAGTTGGTTTTTTGAAAGAATAAATAAAATCAATAAACTTTTAGCCAATCTTATCAAAAAAAGGAAAGAAAAGGCTCAAATCCATTCAATTAAGAACAAAAAAGGGGAAGTCACAACAGACCCAGCAGAAATCCAGAGGATCATCAATACCTACTTTGAGAACCTGTACTCTAATAAAATGGAAAACGCAGAAGAAATGGACAGATTCCTAGATACACATGAATTGCCAGTGTTAAATGAAGAAGATATAGAAATTCTAAACACCCCAATTATAATGAGTGAAATTGAAAATGTAATAAAATATTTACCAACAAAGAAAAGCCCAGGTCCTGATGGCTTCACTGCTGAAGTCTACAAGACATTTAGAGAAGAACCATCACCATTACTCTTTAAACTCATCAAGGAAATTGAAAGGGAAGCAAGCTTCCAAATTCATTCCTGGAAGCAAGTGTTACTTTGACCTCAAAACAAGGGAAAGACCCAACCCGAAAAGAGAACTACAGGCCAATCTCCCTAATGAACATAGATGCAGAAATCCTCAAAAAGATACTGGCAAACAGAATACAGAAGGTCATCAAGAAGATCATACAACCTGACCAAGTCCGATTTATCCCAGGGATGTAAGGATGGTTCAACATTCTTAAATCAACAAATGCAATACACTATATTAACATAGTCAAGGACAAAAACCATATGATCATCTCAATAGATGCAGACAACGCATTTGACAAAATCCAACACCCTTTCATGATAAAAAATGCTACAGAAAATTGGAACAGGTCTTTATCTCAACCTGTTTAAGGCTATCTATGAAAACCTAACAGCCAACAACATATTAAATGGTCAAAAACTGAACACTTTCATGCTAAAATCAGGAACAAGACAAGGATGCCCACTATCACCACTCCTGTTCAATGTAATTCTGGAAACATTAGCCATAGCAATTAGAAAAGAGAAAGAAATAAAAGGAATAAAGATAGGAAAGGAAGAAGTTAAACTGTCATTATTTGCTGATGATATGATACTTTACATAGAAGACCCAAAAAACTCTACCAAAAGACTTCTAGACTTAATTGACAGATTCAGTAGAGTAGCTGGATATAAGTTCAACACTCAAAAAACAATAGCCTTCTTATACACAAATAGTAGACTCACTGAGAGAGAAATTAGGGAAACAATTTCTTTTACAGTAGCATCCAAAAAAAAGGAAATATCTAGGAATCAACCTAACAAAGGAAGCAAAAGACCTCTACACTGAAAACTATAGCACCGTGAAAAAGGAGATCGAGGAGGATATAAGAAAATGGAAACACATCCCTTGTTCCTGGGTAGGAAGAATCAATATAGTGAAAATGGCCTTACTTCCAAAACTGCTATAAAGATTTAATGCAATGCCAATTGAAATTCCAACAATATACTTCACAGAACTAGAGAAAACAATCAAAAATTCATTTAGAAGCAGATGTAACCTAGAATAGCAAAAGCAATTCTAGGCAACAAAAACATGGCTGGGAGTATCACAATCCCCAACTTGAAACTATACTACAAAGCTACTGTGATAAAAACAGCATGGTAGTGGTCAAAGAAACAGACCCAAGGATCAGTGGAATAGATTAGAAGATGCAGAAACAACTCCAGACATACTCAGCCACCTCCTCTTTGATAAAGGAGCCAATGGCCCTCATTGGAAGAAAGATAGCCTATTTAATAAATGGTGTTGGAGAAACTGGGTTTCAGCTTGCCAAAGATTAAAACTACACCTGTACTTATCACCATGCACTAAACTAAGATTGAAGTGGATTAAAGATCTGAATATTAAAACAGAAACACTAAACTTGCTGGAAGATAAGTTAGGTAGAACTCTTGAAGACAATGACATAGGAAAAGACTTTATGAAGAAAACCTCAGTAACACAGGAACTAGCACAAAGAATCGACAAGTGGTATCTCCTCTTATTAAAAAGCTTCTGCACTGCAAGAGAAACCACCAACAGAGCTAAGAGACAACCAACAATCTTGGAAAAAATTTTTAGCAGCTGTGTCTCAGAAAAAGGGTCTGCTATCTAGAATCTATAAAGAATTGAAAAAAATCAGACCCCCAAATTCAAAGACCCAATTCAAAAATGGGCATCTGAAATAACAGATATTTCTTAGACAAAGAAGTAAAACCAGCAAATAAATATATTAAAAAATGTTCAACATCACTGGCCATTCAAGAGATGCAGATGTAAACAACACTGAGATTCCACCTCACCCCACAAAGAATGGCTGCTATCAAGAAATCAACCAATAACAAATGCTGGCAGGGTTGTGGAGAGAATGGAACCCTTCTCCATTGTTGGTGGGAGTGCACACTGGTGCAACCACTGTGGAAATCTGTATGGAGATACCTCAAAGAACTAGGACTAGAGGTCCTATTTGACCCAGCTATTCTCCTGCTGGGTATCTTCCCCAAAGACTTAAAAGAATCATACCACATAAATATATGTGTACCCATGTTCATAGCAGCACAGTTTGTAATAGCTAAAGCTTGAATGGAGCCCAAGTGCCTATCAACTGGAAACTGGATAAAGAAGATGTGTGTTTTTTTATAAAATGGAATACTACTCAGCCATAAAGAATGAGAAACTAGAGACATTTATAGCTAAATGGATGAACATTGAGACCATACTCTTAAGTGAAATATATAGGACACACATGTGTAAATACCAAATAGTTTCTCTAGTGTGAGAAATTTAAAGTGTAAATAAGGATTAAAATAATTAAAATGAATAATTGATAATTTTAAATAGGAAAAGTTCCAAAGGTGTAGGGGTGGTGGGAGGAGGGGAAAGGGAAAGGGAAAAATTACGAGAAAAGAAAAAAAAATGGAAATGAAATCTATGTAAATAGGGAAGGGTGGAGGGGGTGAAGGGAACACAGGTAATGGGGAAAAAATAAGAACTAAAATACATCATGTACAGGTACAAGCACCCCATGATAAATGTAAACGTATTGTATACCTAATATATACCAATAAAAGAATAAATAAATAAATAAATAAATAAATAAATAAAATGGTGCTGAAAAAACTGGGTTTCAACTTGCCAAAGATTAAAACTAGACCTGTCTCTCACCATGCACTAAACTATAGTTGAAATATTAAAGATCTAAATATTAAAACAGAAATGCTGAATCAGCTAGAGAACAGAGCCTAGGTAGAACTCTTGAAGACGTTGGTGTAGAAAAAATTTTATGAACAAATCCTCAGTTGCCCATGAACTAGCACAAACAATCAACAAGTGGGATGTCTTCTTACTCAAAAGCTTCTGCACAGCAAGAAAAACCACCAACAGAGTGAAGAGACAACCCACACTGTGGAGAAAAGTTTTCACCTGCTGTTCCTCAGACAGAGGTCTACTATCTAGAGTCTATAAAGAACTTTAAAAAATCCGACCTCCTATATTTAAAGACCCAATCCAGAAATGAGCATCTGAAATGAATGACATTTCTCACACAAAGAAGTAGAAAGAGCAAATAAACATAAAAAAAATGTTCAACATCATTGGTCATTTGAGAGATGCAAATGAAAACAAAGCTGAGATTGCACCTCACCCCAGAAAGAATCACTGCTATCAAGAAATCAACCAATAACAAATGCTGGAGAGGCTCTGGGGAAAGAGGAACCCTACTCCACTGCTGGTGGGAGTGTAGACTGGTGCAAGCACTGTGGAAATCAGTATGGAGATACCTCAAAAAACTAGGACTGGTGGTTGCATTTGACCCAGCCATTTCCCTGCTGGGTATCTTCACCAATGCATTAAAAGAATCATGCCACAGTGATATATGTGCACCCATGTTCGTAGCAGCACAATTCGTGATAGCTAAAACTTGGAAACAACCCGATTGCCCATCAACTGGAGACTGGATAAAGAAATGTGATTTTTTTACAAAATGGTGTACTACTCAGCCATAAAAAATGAAAAATTAGAGACATTTATAGCTAAATGGATGCACATTGAGGCGATACACAAGTGAAATACATAGGACACATGTGTAAATATTGAATAATTTCTCTAGTGTGAGAAATTGAAAGTGTAAATAAGGACTAAAAGGTGTAATAGATAATGTGAAATAGGAAGAAAAGGGGCAAAGGGGAAGGGGAAGTGGGAGGGGAAGGGGAAAGGAAAGAAGGGAATGGAATTAATATGAGAAAATGAAAAAAAGGAAACAAAGTCTTTGTAAATAGGGAGGGATGGAGGGGTTGAAGCGAGGGGAGGGGAATGCAGAAAAAATAAGAACCAAGAGAGATTATATAAAGGAGCAAATTTCCAATGAGGAGTGTCATTATATTGTATACCTAAAATGTACCAATAAAATTAAATTTGAAATTCAAAAAAAAATTCCTCTTTAAATATAATTGAATCTTGTTGCTTTTAATCAAGACAATATCTTTATTTTGTAGTATTATTTAATCTATTTTCATTAATATAGTTATTATATGACTAAGTTCTAATGTACCATCATGTTAAATTTTTTCCTATTTATCCAATCTAAGTTTTGTTTTCCTCTTTTCCTTACTTGTTAGATGTCAATCTAATATTTTTTTCAGTATTTCATTCCATTTCCTTCTTAGACTTTTGTATTTATTATTGTATATTACTTTTTCAGAACTATTATTCAAAGCATCAAAATGCACTCTTTATCAGAATCAACATAATTGAGATTGTTTCACTTCACATAAAGTATGGAAACCTTTCATTATAATTAATCTAATGGTCAGGTATCTACCTCTTGTCTAGTATTTGTGCAGTTTGTGTTTTACTTCCAAATATGTTTTAAGTTTAAAATAAAAGAAAATTATGTTTTCATTAAAGATTGCATAGTTTTTTTTAATTTAAGAAAAGAAATATTTTAGCCATATATATATATATACATGTTTATCATATATAATTATTTTCTTTTTTTTTTTTTTTTGGTACCGGGGATTGAACTCAGGTCCTTGCGCTTGCGCAGCAGGCGGTGAAACCACTGAGCTAAATCCCCGGCCCTATCATACATAATTATTTTCATTCTTTTCTAGGAATGTGGAGGGTTTTTTCTGGATCATATCTGAAAAACGTTTTTTGTCATATCTTATGGTTCCAGTCTTCTGATAAAGAATTCTTTCAGATTTTTTTTTACCCAAAATTATTTTATTTTGCTCTAAGTTTTGTAAAATCTTAGTGGATATATAAATCTAGATGCCGTGCTCTGTTTCCTTTTAGCATATTAAAAATATTTTTGAACTGTCTTGTAATTTTCATATTTTCTAATGAAAGGTCAACATTTATTTAGTATTTTATCACCCACCTATGTGTAATGATCCTTTTTGTTTCTGATGGCTTTTAACATATACATTTTTAAAACTATTTCACCAGTTATATGCCTAACTTTTCTTTATGTATATTTTGTTTGAAGTTCACTGATTTCCCTAAGCATGTAGCTTGAGTCTTTTCATGTGAATTTACAGCTCTTATTTCTTTAAATATTTTTTCTCCATTTTCTCTCTACTGTTATAGAATCCCAGTTACAAATAAATTAGACAACTTAATATTGTCTCACATGTAACTGAGCCTCTATTAGTTTATTTTCTAGTCTATTTTCACTCAGTTCTTTGTACTTGATAATTACAAAAGCTCTCCAGGTTTCCTGGTCCTTGTTTCTCTAATCCTCAATTTATTAACAATGTGAATTTCTCATTTCAAATATTGTTCACCTGACTTCTAAATTTCTATGTAATTGTATTTGATAGATTATCTTTCTCTGCTCAGATTTCTCTGTCTATCCACTCATTATTTTTTCTTACTTTCTCTTAAATCTTTTAACATGCTTAAAATGGTTACTGTGAAGTTAATATCTCCTAATTTCAGTGTCTGGAACATTTTGATCTCTACTGCTATTGGCTAGTTTTTGTTACTTGATCATCAGTCGTATTTTCTTATTTCTATGTCTAGTAATTTTTATGTTTTAGAGATCATCGATTACTTTGTCTATTGGGTCTATCTTGGTTTTTAAGCAAAGTAATTAAATTACTGTAAGAACCTCAAAATCTGGCCAAACATTTAGTGTTTAGTGTGCACTTCTTTGTTTCAGCTCTTTCTTTAGTCCTAGCCTATGGCTCTTTCTCTAGGACATGCTTTTTACAGTTAGGCATGGCCTTTCTCATACCTCCACTGAATGCCTGATATGCTAAGCAACTTGTGTACCCTTTAAAGGACCAGAAATCTACATTTTCCAGACCTATATGAAATAGCTTTGTTCACCTCTCAGCCCCAGAGCATACCATCTTTTCTGTACCTCGGACTGTCTTGCCCTTTCTATCCACAACCTAGCACTTGGGAAACAAAGTGATTTCCCACGCTGATTTACAGTCCCTCTCTTTACACAACTTTCTCCTAATACTTTATTTTTAAAAATCTAATCACTTCATTGTCCCTGGGTTTTGATGTGCCTTTGCATCAGCTACACTGCTATTGTGTTTGTACTCTATATTCCACCACTAGGAAAGTTCTCCCAACAAGAATGTTAGGTGAACAGTTTGCTTCATGTATCTCCCTTCTTTCTAGGTTCACAGTTCTGCATAACCTGTTGTCAGATCCTCAAAACCAATTTCTTTATATTTTTTTTATTCTTTGGAATTAATTAGTAAGTCAAATACCAGTTACTTTAGCATACCCAGAAGAAGTTCCTGATTTGTGGTTTTAAATAAAAGAGTAGTCTATTCCCATTTTCCCTTTGCAGTTTACCGCATTACCCTCATAGAGGATAGGTATGGAAGAGCCTGGAGACCTGGCAGAAGAATGCTGTAGTAGTCCCGATATCAATGATGAAGACTGTGGTTGTAGGGGGAGATAAGAGGCAGATGTACGAAGCAACTGAAATGCAAAGTCAGCCAGAGTTTAAGAACACAGAAAAGACAGATACATAAGGCAAAACACAATGAGACTTTAAATGTTATAGATGTATCCCTTCAATCAAAGTGTTTCTTTTAAACCATATAAAATTACTTTCTTTGGCTCACATGCAGCACAACCAAACAACGGATTACATAATTCCATTGCCACCAGGTGGTTTGCTTATTTCAGTACGAATCAGTTTGTTCATTCTCCTCAGCCTCTTGCTGAGTTGGCACACTTGGATTCAGGATGTCAGCAAGACAATTTCAGATTCTAGAGTTTTGCTTTTCTTTCAAAAAGTTGAAGTTTTGAGAGTTTTTTTAAATAATTAATTATAATGTTAATGTCATGTGTCAAGCTTATCTCAGGGAAATTCTACTATGCACTGCATATGCAGAAACAAGAATAGGAATAATAGCAAAAGAGTGAGCACTTCTCTGTGCCATAACTGTGCAAAATGCTTTATGTAAATTCTTTCATTTGGTGCTTATATTAACTTGTCAAATATGGTGAGCCAACATTTCAGCATAGCAGATAAGAATGGACAGAAAGATCTTTGGGTCTTTAAAGACCTTTGACTTCTTTAAAGTGTATAATTAATAAACTTTACAGTTGTTTATCATGCTATAATGAATGAATTTCTTTAATAAGTAAGTCACAGTTAGTTAAAGATTCTGTTGCTTGATATTCAAAGAACCCTGATACTGCAGTTTCACTGGCTTCGATCAGGGGTTGGCAATCTTCCTCTGTGAAATGGACAGATACTGTCTCAGTTACCTTTCTCATTGCTGAAACAAAATATCTGATATCCAAAGTTAAAGGAGCAAAGTTTTATTTGGCTTACAGTTTGTAGATGTTTCAGTCTGTAATTGGCTGGTTCCAAGGCAGGGTAGCATGGCAGAGGGGCATCACAGAGGAGAAACAGTTCATGGCAGGCAGAAGACAGCAAAAGCAAGCAACAAGCAAGAAACTACAAGTAACTAGCAGCAAGCCTCTTTCTGTCCTTTGAATTGTATCTATGCTATCTGCCCTTAGGACAGATAGCATTCACACTCTAATCCTAGCATTGCACCATGAATCAATCACACACTCTAGATCCAGCCAGCTCTAAAATCTCCCCACCTATGACTGCATGAGGCTTTGGGAGACATTTACACACAAGCCATAACAGATACCAAATATTTTCTGCTCTGCATGCTGTATGAATTCTGTCATGAATACTCAACTCTACTGTTACAGCATGAAAGTTACCATCAACATTACATAAATGAATGTGTTTGGCTGTATTCCAATAGAACTTTACTTACAAAACCAGGGTGCTATGACCCATGGGCCATACTTGGTCAACCATGACTTAAATGAACGCTTATTAACCTTGGTCAGGTGTGACACAGTATCTTTGGTCAGCCCTAGGCTGCATGAATTTGGGGGGCATACAAAGAGTTTCTGTCATAGTACTTTCATTCAGCTGATGGCACCATGAATATTGCATACACAGCATTCAGGGACAACATCCCTCATACATTCACCCTGACAACAAGGTACTATCTTCTGTTTGGTACTTTGCATTTAATAACCATAGAGTTATCTACATATCATTTGAAATAGTCATAGAACAATTGCTTTTTAAATATTTTTCAAGAAATTAGAAAGAAATCTGAGACAGGAAGAATATTGAATATTTCTTGCACCTACAATGAAGAGATAAATGAATAGATGGGCAAATGGATGAATAGGCAAATTGATACATGCAAAAAAATAAAGAATAGTGATTGAATTGATAGAGAGCTTATGATAAAGTTCTATGACTAAACAAAAGGAAAAAGAGAGGAGAAAAATTTGAATATATTAACCAAGTAAGTAAAGTAATGCCTCCTTAGGTATCTGCATGTCCTAATTCTCAGAACTCATGAATCTGTTCCCTTATATGACAAAAGAGATTTTGCAGAAGTGACTAAGGTTGCAGACTTTCAGCTAAAGGTATTATCCTGGATTAGTCTGATGAATTTAGTCTGTTATGGTTTGTGTCTAAATGTCCCCCCAAAACCTCATGAGGTCATAGATGGGGCTTTTTCAAAGGTGGCTGGATCTAGAATGTGATTGATTCATGGTGCAATGCTAGGATTAAGGGTGTGAGTGTTATCTGCCCTAAGAGCAAGTAGCCTGGATATAATATAAGGGACAGAAAGAGGCTTGCTTCTAGTTACTTGTAGTTGATCTGTTGCTTGCTTTTGGTGTCTTCTGCCTGACACAAACTGTTTCTCCTCTGCAATGCCCCTCTCCCATGCCACCTTGCTTGGGAACCAGATGGTTAAGGACTGAAACCTGTATAAACCTGTGAGCTGAATACATCTTTCCCCCTTTAAATTTGGATGTCAGATATTTTATCTCTGCAATAAGAAAAGGTAACAAAGAGATAATCTAATTATGTAAGTCCTTAAACATTAGCTCCCTCCAGCTGTGGTCAGACAGCAACATGATGATGGGAGAAGAGCAAAAGAGGTATGAGAAGGGCCAAAGAGGTACAATATTGCTGATTTTCAAAACAAATGAAGGGGCCATGAGTTCTTTGATTTTAACTCAGTGAGATGTATTGGGCCTCTGACCCACGAAACTAACTGTAGATAATAAATTTGTGTTGCTTTAAGCCACCAGGGATGTGGTAAATTTTTACACCAGCAACAAGAAACTAATACAACTCATCAAATATATAATATTTCTCATCCTAAGCAGTTTCTTGGAGATTTTCTATTTCTATTATCATTATTTGTTTTGCATTTTCTTGCATCTCTTTGCCCACGCTATCCCTCAAATGAATACTGTAGCTCTATATTTAAACAATATTGTCTCTATTTTAATAAATATCTTTTTAAAAAATCCAAGCAATACAGTGTCTTAATTCATAATGACTAAATAAACAGACTTGGAGTGATTCCCAAAGAACCACCATAAAATAACTAGGAGAAATGTAGCCGGTCAGTGTGGATCCTGCTTCTAGCACAAGGGAGACAAATTTCATCTGTGCTACTCATAGACACTGAGGGCAGTCTTTACATTTTGTTTCCTGCCTGTACTTTACTTTCATTCATCTCGTGCCATCATCTCAAAGATAGTATCTAGGATTTAACTAACAATTTAGAAGCACTCTACAAACAGAAATTGTCAGGCCAATTTCAATTCAGAATAATAATAAAATTATAAAATTGTATAGAATTAGTAAGCTTTGGAAGTTGTTGTATAGGTCCCACGTTGCTATTTCCTTTGTTATTCTTTCTCTACACAGTTAGAGTCTGATTCTTCATTTCCACATTTCCACCAAGGGCTCACTCTCCAAAAGACTCTCATGGTTCTGGGCTCAGTGGTCAGGCTAGACCAAGCCAGGCATTAGCTTGACCTTTGCAATGTTCTCTGTCCTAGCCACCTGTGCCACATCCACCATTGCACATCTCTTCTGTGTGCTGTTCCAGATCCATGCTCATTACTTGGAGCTTGTTTCCACTGTGTATGAAAGACAAGTCATTTGCTTCAGCTGAAGACCCTGCTTCTCCAAAACAGTGGCTCCTAGGTATCTGACTTCATAGGCTACCAGCTAAACTCTCCCGTTCTTTCAGCAAGTTATTTTTGACCAAAAATGAATACATTACATAGTGTTTTTAGAGATGCAGATAAAATTGTCAGATATCTTCTTGGAGTATTTCCCTGATCAATATTTAAACTGCCTTTATTAACTGTATTTCTTGGGATTATTGCAACATCCCACACATGTTTTGCAAAATAGTTTTATCAAACTTTTTCCCTGCATCCTTATGTCTTAGTTACTTTCCTTGTTCCTGAGACAATATACCCAACACACAAAGTTTAAGGAGAAAAAGTTTATTTAGCTCACAGTTTGTAGATGTTTCAGTTCATAGTCACCTGGCTCCAAGGCAGGATGGCATGGCAGAGGAGCATTGCAGAGGAGAAACACTTCATGGCAGGCATAAAGTAGCAAGGCAAATAGCAGTAAGTAACAAGCAATGACTCTTTTTCTGTCCCTTATATTCCATCTACTCTTAAGGTGGGTAGCACTCACATGATGGGGCACCTTAATTCTACCCAGAACTATGCCAAACCAATCAGTGGACTAATTTAGTAATCACACATTTTTGATCCTAGCATCATATGCTTAACTGCTGCATCACACACTCTAGATACAGCCATTGCTGAAAATCCCAGGGACATCTAGACACAAGCTATAACAAGTAATATCCATATATTGGCTATCACGGCGCCTCTGAGTCATTCAGCATAGTTTTGCAGAGTGCTCTCCCTATTTATGTCTGTCTGTGTTGTCTAGGATACTGCCTAAATTCAATCCACATAAACTGCTGACACTAACTCTTTTGTCCAAAGTATCTATTCACATTACATCAAAGCTGCTTTTTTTCTGTAACTATATATTCTTGATTTCTATACCTGAAATACCGTTTATTAAATGTCATCAAATTTTAAGGTCATGTTTCATGAAATTCTTACTAAATCTGTGTTAAATTTCTTCATTACCTTTTGAAACAATTAACTAAGGTGGTTTCAAACTAATGAGTCTTCTACAAATAACTGTTTGTGTTCAAAATAAGATAGAGAGAATACCAGATGAAATGAAAGCCTTGGCAAGGATTTGGTTATAAGTTATCATGTGCACATGTGTGTGTATTGTTGATATGTGTGCAAGTATGTAAAATCTCACCCATATCCATATATATATATATATATATATATATAATATTGGTTTTTGCAAAACTAAGCAATATTTCTTTAGAATATTTAGTTTTTATTATATCCTACCTATTAGTGGTGTCTAAATAGCAAAATAGAATTTTTATCAGGGATTAAGTACACTGCACATTCAAGTGAATAAAACAAAAATACTCAGCTTCAGATTAAGCTTGTTAACACGTGAAGAGAACTAATGAAAACCACAAATATTCCTCAAACCTCATTCCAGCCATTAGCTTCAATCTTGTCCCCTGTGCCTCATTTCCCCATATCTGCTGACAAGAAGGCAAGGGATGAGGCTCCTTGGCTGTGTTCCGGTTCCTGCCATGGCATGGTGAGGTCCCAGGAGAGGCTTGGAGCCCCACCTTCATCCAGTGCTTCTCTCCATGGGTCAGCCAAGCAGCCTGAGTCTCCACAGCTGTGTTCTGGTTCCTGCCCATGGCACAGTGAGGTCCCAGGAGTGGCTTGGAGTCCCACCTTCATTCAGTGCTCCCTTAGCCACCCAGGTGCCTGCAAGGCCCAATTCCATCCATGCCCCCCACTTTCCAGCTCTTCTGCTACCTAGTCCCACACTACAGAGCCACAGGGGATTCTACTTCACATAGTAAAATGTGATAGATTAATAACTACGACAAATTGTCATTTTCTAAGCTGTGCTTGATGCTATGGTATTGCTGATTGTAACATTTGGCCTAACATGTTGTGATTGATCTAATCAGTTTTCCTTCCTGGTATAAGGAAAATAAAATAGCCTCAGAGTCATTACAGCCTCAAAACTTAAACACAAGCCATACCTGGAAGACACCTCTGAAAAGCAATCATTCCACAAGGCTTTTAAACACAAGCAACAAAGATACCTACATTAAGCAATTTTGAAATATCAACCCAGGAATTAAACCAAGGACAGTACCAAAAACAAAAATGAGAAGACATTTAAGGAAGGTACAAACACAGGCTTCCACACCACAAAACGGAAATTCTGGGAAAAATGAGGTGGAAAAGTCTGATAATCAACCACCTGGACACCCTGAACTGATAACACAGGAAGTAACAAAGCAGATACATGAGGCTCTAAAAAAATTCAAAGCAGAAATAATCTCCCAGATAAATACAGAGATGGTGAGTAAAGTGAAAGATGTGATTAGAGACTCTAGACCGGAAAGAGATAAGAAAACAGATGAGATCAGAAACATTCTGGAAGCCATGAATGCCCAGCATAAGAAAGAAATGGAAACCATGACCACCCAACATAAGAAAGAAATGGAATCCATGAAACAGATTCAAACAGATATTCAGGAGATTAAAAACTCCATTGAAAAGCGTGCAGAGCAGACTAAGAGAATCTGAAGACAGAATACCAGATATAGAAGACAGGATTGCAGTTAAGGACCATGAAAACAGAGCGTTCTTAAAGATAGTAAGGGACAATGAGAAATCAATTCAACAGCTGCTAGATGATACAAAGAAGAATAACAGAAGACTGATAGGAGTCCAGGAAAAAACAGGATAAAATACAATTGACATAAAAAAACTGTTCACAGAAGTAATAGTACAAAACTTCCCAGACAGAGGTAGAGAATTGGACACACAGATATGTGAGGCATATAGAACTCCACCCAGTCACTATGAAAAAAAATCTACACCTAGACAAATAATAGTCAAGATCCCAGAAACCCAACAGAAGAACAAAATTCTACAGGCAGTTAGAGAAAAGAAACAAACCACCTGCAAAGGAAAGACCATCAAAATCACAGCAGATTTCTCAAAACAAACCCTTAAATCAAGGAGTGAAGTATTTCAAGCCCTGAAAGAAAATAACTTCTAACCTACACTGTTGTATCTGGCAAAATTATCTTTCAAAATCGATGGGGAAATTAGATACTTTCACAACAAAGAACACCTGAGAAATTTCATGCACACCAAACCAGCAGTCCAAACAATTTTGTGCAATATCCTAGAAAAAGACAATGAAGGTCACAACTCCATGAGGGCCAACAGAGAGAAGACACCACACAAGGTAAGGCACTAAAGGGAAAGGGGGAAAAATAAGAAAAAAGTCAACAACAATAAAACATCATGGCAAGGATGAGTCAATATCTATCAATTATAACTATCAATGTTAATGGCCTCAATTCACCAATCAAAAAAACCAGATTGACAGAATGGATTAAGAAGCAAAACTCAGCAATATGCTGTATACAAGAAACACACCTAACTCAAAAGGAAATTCATAGACTGAAAGTAAAAGGATGGAAAACAGTTCTTCATGTGACAGGATCCCAGAAAAAAAGCAAGGGTAGCAATTTTATTTGCAGACAAAGTAGATTTCAAACCAAAACTAATTAAGAGAGACAAAGATGGTCACTACATCCTTGTGAAGGGAACAATCCAAGAGGAAGAGATGTCAATCCTAAATATTTATGCACCAACCATGAATATCCCAAACTATACAAAACAAATCTTAATGGACATGAAAAATTAAATAAACAATAACACAATTTTAGTGGGGGACCTAAACAGCCATTTATCACAAATAGACAGATCATCTAGGAAAAAAAATAACAATGAAATTCTAGAACCGAACTAAGCTATTGAACAAATGGACTTAATAGATATTTACAGAATGTTCCACCCCACAAAATCAGAATACACATTCTTCTCAGCTGCACACACATCATTTTCCAAAATAGACCACATGCTAGCTCATAGGGCAAATCTAAGTAAATGTAAAAAAATTCAAGTTATCCCCTGTATATTACCAGACCATAGTGCAATAAAATTGGAGATCAATAACATAAGAAACTGCAAAAAAACCACAAACACATGGAAATTGAATAACACTCTCCTGAACAACCAATGGGTCACAGAGGAAGTTAAAGAAGAAATTAGACAGTTTCTACAAGTAAATGATAATGCCAGTACAACATACAGGAATCTGTGGGACACAATGAAAGCAGTTCTATGTGGGAAATTCATAGCAGTGAATGCCCATATTAGGAAAGCAGAGAGAACTCAGTTAAATAACCTAATGCAGAACCTCAAGCTTCTAGAATAAGAAGAGCATAACAAACCCAAAGCTCGTACAAGGAAGGAAATTATAAAGATCTGAGCAGAAATCAATGCAATGGAGACTAAGAGAATGATACAAAAAAAATCAATGAATCAAAGAGATGGTCTTTTGAAAGAATAAAAAAAAATCAATAAACCTTTACCCAACCTTACCAAAAAAAAGGAAAGAAAAGGCTCAAATCCATGCAATTAAGAATGAAAAAGGGGAAGCCACAACAAATCCAGCAGAAATTCAGAGGATTATCAATACCTACTTTGAGAACCTGTACTCTAATAAAATGGAAAACGCAGAAGAAATGCTCAGATTGCTAGATACATACAAATTGCCAAAGTTAAATGAAGAAGATATAGAAATTCTAAACACCCCAATAACAATGAGTGGAATTGAAAATGTAATAAAATATTTACCAAAAAGAAAAGCCCAGATCCTGATGGGTTCACTGATGAATTCTACAAGACATTTAAAGAAGAACTATCACCATTACTCTTTAAACTCATCAAGGAAATTGAACGAGAAGCAAGGCTTCCAAATTCTTTCCTGGAAGTAAGTTTTACTTTGATTCCAAAACAAGGGAAAGACCCAAACCAAAAACAGAACTACAGACCAATCTCCCTAATGAACATAGATGCAAAAATCCTCAAAAAGATACTTGCAAACAGAATACAAAGGGTCATCAAGAAGATCATACACCCTGACCAAGTCAGATTTATCCCAGGGATGCAAGGATGGTTCAACATCAGTAAACTAATAAATGTAAAACACTATATTAACATAGTCAAGGACAAAAACCATATGATCATCACAATAGATGCAGAAAAGGCATTTGACAAAATCCAGCACCCATTCATGGTAAAAACACTACAGAAAATTGGAATACAAGGTCTTTATTTCAACCTGATTAAGGCTATCTATGAAACACCAACAGCCAACATCATACTAAATGGTCAAAAACTGAAAACTTTCACGACAAAATCAGGAACAAGACAAAGATGCCCACTATCACCACTCCTGTTCAGTATTGTTCTGGAAACATTAGCCATAGCAATTAGAAAAGAGAAAGAAATCAAAGGAATAAAGATAGGAAAGGAAGAAATTAAACTGTCATTATTTGCTGATGATATGATACTTTACATAGAAGACCCAAAAAACTCTACCAAAAGACTTCTAGACCTAACTGACAGATTTAGTAGAGTAGCTGGATATAAAGTCAACACTCAAAAGACAATAGCCTTCTTATACGCAAATAGCAGACCCATTGAGAGAGAAATTAGTTAAATAATTCCTTTTCTAATAGCACTTAAAAAAATGAAATATCTAGGAATCAATCTAACAAAGGAAGCAAAAGACCTCTACACTGAAAACTACATCACTCTGAAGAAGGAGATTGAAGAGGATATAAGAAAATGGAAAGATATCCCTTGTTCCTGGGTAGGAAGAATCAATATAGTGAAAATGGCCATACTTCCAAAACTACTATATAGATTCAATGCAATGCCAATTAAAATTCCAACAATATACTTCACAGAACTAGAGAAAACAATCCAAAAATTCATTTGGAAGCAGAAGAAACCTAGCATACCAAAAGCAATATGGCTGGGGGTATCACAATCCCCAACTTGAAACTATACTACAAAACTACTGTGATAAAAACAGCATGGTACTGGGCAAAGAAACAGACCTTGAAGATCAGTGGAATAGATTAGAAGATGCAGAAACAACTCCAGACATGCTCAGCCACCTCATCTTTGACAAAAGAGCCAATCACCCTCATTGGAGAAAAGATAGCCTGTTCAATAAATGGTGTTGGAAAAATTGGATTTCAACCTGCCAAAGATTAAAACCAAACCCATACCTATCACCATGCACTAAACTAAGGTCAAATTGGATTAAAGAACTAAATATCAAGACAGAAACAATAAACTTGCTGGAAGATAAATTAGGTAGAACTCTTGAAGACATTGGCATAGGAAAAGACTTTATGAACAAAATTTCAGTAGCACGTAACTAGCACAAAGAATCAACAACTGGGATCTCATCTTATTAAAAAGCTTCTGCACTGCAAGAGAAACTAACAACAGAGCTAACAGACAACCTACAATATAGGAAGAAAATTTTACCTGCTGTACCTCAGACAAAGGTCTACTATCTAGAATATATAAAGAATTGAAAAAAATCAAACCCCCCAAATTCAAAGACCCAGTTCAAAACTGGGCATCCGAAATGAACAGACATTTCTCAGACAAAGAATTAAAAACAGCAAATAAATATATGAAAAAATGTTCAACATCACTGATCCGAGAGATGCAGATGAAAACAACACTGAGATTCCACCTCACCCCACAAAGAATGGATGCTATCAAGAAATCAACCAATAACAAATGCTGGCAGGGTTGTGGAGAGAAAGGAACCCTTCTCCACTGTTGGTGGGAGTGCAGACTGGTGCAACCACTGTGGAAATCCATATGAAGATACCTCAAAGAACTAGGACTAGAGGTCCCATTTGACCCAGCTATTCCCCTACTGGGTATCTTCTCAAAGAATTAAAAGAATCATACCACAGCGATATATGTGCACCTATGTTTATAGCGGCACAATTTATAATAGCTAAGGTTTGGAAACAGCCCAAGTGCCCATCGACTGGAAACTGGATAAAGAAGATGTGGTTTTTTTATAAAATGGAGTACTACTCAGCCATAAAGAATGAGAAACTAGAGTCATTTATAGCTAAATAGATGCATATTGAGGCCAGACTCTTAAGTGAAATAAATAGGACACACGTGTAAATACCGGATAGTATCTCCAGTGTGAGAAACTGAAAGTGTAAATAAGGATGAAAACGATTTAAACGAATCACTGATAATTTGAAATAGGAAAAGGTACAAAGGTGGAGGGGTGGTGGGAGGGAAAGGGGAAAGGGAAGAAAGTAAAGGAAAAATTATGTGAAAGAAAAAAATGGAAACAAAGTCTATGTAAATAGGGAAGGGTGGTGGGGGTGAAGGGCCCACAGGTAATGGGGAAAAAAATAAGAACTAAGATACATCATGTTCAGGTACAAATACTCAATGATAAATGTAAATGTATTTTATACCTAAATAGTACCAATTAATATATAAATTTTAAAAAGTCAAGGGATGATGACTCGGATCCCTCATCCTGCACACTTCTGGTTGAAGTGCTAATGAACTGCAGCCTGGCCACAAGGCAGCCCACCCCAAGACCAGAGAAGGCAAGTGAGTTCTGTAATCCTATAGCCGAACGGTGAGCCACTGAAAATGCTGGGTTTTTTCTCCACTTCTGTCACCTATCTGGAGGCAGAAATTCTATCCTTCAACTTGTAACATCTAAGTAATTAGAAAGATTTGGCATAAATGATGGAATTCAGCTATTTTGTACTTAGTTATGATTATCTTAAAAAGATTTAAATTGAGTTTTTTAGCAGAACATAAAATAAGGTACATATCAGTTGTTCATTCACATTAGCAGTTAACAGAACAGAAGAATTACCTGATAGTCAAAGACAGTTTATTCCCACTAAAATCATCTGTTGGTTTAACTGAATTGGCAAACTTTATATCCTACCAAACTTCCCTTAATGGTCATTAGAAGGGTACGATGAATCAAGATGTGCTTATTAAATATATACAGAGCCTAAGATTGCAACATAACCATTCATATTATACTGCCCAACAAAACTCAGCATAATTGTGAAATTTATTAAGCAACACAAAATATTGATGGACTGATATAGCTTGACTTTTCTTATTTCAGAATAAACCCAAGCTCCACCAAACTCAACTCATTTCCCTGTTAAAGTATTTTTAACTTGAAATTTAAGGGTCCTCTAACAGAATATTCTAACATTCACAAGCCCTCATATGCACTTAGATGTTTTCTTTTAATGACCAGAAGATTGTTCAGAATATGAGTAATTCCAGGACTGTGTAACCCCAAAAAACAACATCACTGGTGAGCTCATAGAAAATCAAAAGTGAAACTGACAAGAAACAGGCAAAGTATAAAAGAAACCAACCAATTTAGTTTCATTACTTGAGCTGAGTGAAACACAAAACACAAACAATGTAAGAAGGTGCATATCCTTTGTATTTGAGCAATTCTTAAATTTTTAATGATTCTGGGTTTCGTGGTAGCCCTGGAAAAATGTTGTAATGTAAGATTCATCTTGACAAGAAGGCTTATAATAATGATATTGCCTAGAATAGTCCAATTAAAAAGTTCACATATGGTAATAAAATTATATAAAAAGTATACACATGGAATGTGGATCATTATCACATTTCTTTCTTGGAATCAAATACTGAATGTTGCATGACACCAAAATTTCTCTCCTACTACCAAAAGAGCCAAAACTTCTAAATATCAATGAAATGAATTAAGTCTGTGTGGGGTGATGGGCAACCTGGGCACTTCCTCTTAAAAGGAGATAAATCAATTATAACCAACAAATATTACTTTTCATTATTTTTATTTTTATCCAACTACTTTCAACTACATAATTATTTGTTTTTATTGCCAACACCACCCTCCTGATTATACACCGCATAAGTTTAAGGACTAGATCTGGATTTGCTTTTTAAACTATTATGTGTCCAAATGATTAAACTTTATTATTAAAATAAGACAGTTCTTGCTGACTTACTTCTAATTTCTCTAAATAATTGCCTCAGTTCCTCATATCTCTTGGACATTAAGAAAACAGCTAGAAGGCTGATTTTCAGCCACCTGATTTCCAACAATGTCCTAATTTGAAAATTTTAATCCAGTTCTAGCATTTTCTTCTGACATTTAGACTAAACCAGATTTCCAGACTGAACATGGGACCTGAAGTAAGGTAGGCTAGGTAGAGTCAATATGTTTGCACATAAACCACACAAAAAAAGTCAGCTGTCACCAGTTGTGGTCATTTCAAGGGTATCTGCTTTCCTAACATAGACTGTGAATACCATGGCACCACCCCCACTACCATTATTATGGCATAAATCAGTCTCACCATCTCATCACATACTGAATAAGGTAAGTCAGGAAGAAATCTAAACGACTTTTTCCACGATGTTAAAGACCATTCTTGACATTTATGGCCTGTGAATCTCAAGCCATTGGTCCAATCAGAAGACATTCCTGGAAAAGTTTAGCCATTGCTATTACTCTGCAAACAGATAGCATCCAACTCAAAGAACCCACAAAGCTTCATGGAGCTGCCAAAGAATCAGTGACAATAACAAATGTTATTTTGATCTGCTACCAAACACTTAAAGGAGGGTTTTAATCATAGAGCATATTGTACTCCTAACAGTTCCTGGCTTGTCATGGACACAGAGTGAAGTTTTCTACCTTGACTTCAATTCCTTGTATCTCCTAGAACTTATCCAAGACCAAACACAACACTGGCTGGTGGTAAATAGGATTGTAAGGAAAAAATAGCATTTGAAATGGGAAGTTCTTAGAAACTGCACCTAAATCTTTCCTCTATTTTCTGACTGAAGTTGTATATTTTTATGAGATAGATATACATAATGCCACAAACTTATAGTAATTATGACTTTTAAAACTGTCTTGTATGTTAATATAAAAGTCATAGAATTCAAGATTTACCAAATAAAGGTATTGCCTGAAGAAGAAAAATGAGAGCTAAAGATAAAACCATTTGAAAACTTTTTTGTTACCCTATGAAGCCCTCTCAACGCCCTCATATCTTCTTGAAAAATACTAAATGAAAACAGTGACTTTTGCTCTGTGACTCTGTAAGCTGCATCTGTGTTAAACAGCATATTTTAAGGATGATGTAACAATTAGATTTTAACTCCACTTACAGGGTCAGTCTCAGACTGGAAACTATTTTTCCTGTGGAAAGGGAGGTTTCAACATGCCTCTTACTTTGTATAGACTTTATTGTAATCTGCTTCAAGGAGCCACATCGTCTGGCAAAACTTGAAGGAATTGTCTGTGTCTGGCTTTATTATCACTGTACCTCCGGTAGGAGTGTTAAAAAAAAGTCGACTCCCTGAAAATAGTGTTGTGGTTACACTTGGGTCACTGCCCACCGATACAGTGTCAACAGTGTGTGTTTCCTCCTTAGTTCTAACCTGGAAGGGTGTCATCCAAGAAGGTTCTGGGCAAGAGATAACATGCACAAAGGGAAAGTTGCTGCAGAGTGGATTCCAGGCCCTCAGGGAACATATTGAAGTGAGTATGAAATGACATGATATGAGGCACCATGGACTAACACTTTAAGGTCCCCAGCTTTCAGGGTGTTGGGAAGAAAATGCCAAGTTAGCAAAAATCACAAGAAAGCAGATAATAAGATGAAAATAGTAATTTTGGAGAGGAAGAAATAGAAGGTGTGTACATTCTTAGACATAATTGTAATGGTAAAAGAAGACTGGGTAAAAATATTGACATCAATCAGAATAATGACTTTAAACTTGAGGGACACACCTTTGCCAATTTGCCAAGATATTTGAAGAAATATCAGCATATCTGTTAAATAAAACATTCACAAATTTAAAGCATGGGGTTTTCTTGGTATTCATTCCAGGTGACGGTTTGAGCCTATCAGGGCTATCCTAACAGTGTGCTACAGTTTGGGTGGCTTAAACAAAAGATGTTTATTTTCTCACAGTTCTAGAAGCTAGAAGTCCAACATTAAGATGTTAGCAGATTTGGTTCTTCTGAGGCCTCTATCCTTAGCTTGAGCATGATTATCTTCTCAGTGTGTCCTTGCATGACCTTTTCTGTGTCTCTGGGTCCCTCTTCTTAAAAGGACACAGATCATGTCGTATAGGGCTGCACCTCAGAACCTCATTTTAACTGTAATGACCCTGCCTCCAAACACAGTAGCATTATGAGGTACTGGGAGTCAGACCTTGCACATGTGAATTTGAGGAGTATAAAGTTCAGTCCATACCATTAATGTTTAGGACAAAGTATAAAATCCAACTTTAAAGTAAGATTCTCTGCCACTGTTACCTAGGAAATTAGATGAAGCAGTTTTTAACATCCATTCTACAAATGCTTATTAAGCACCTACTACTCAAAAAAGTATGCCTTCAAGGTTCTATGATGGATACAAAATAAGTAACGAATGGTCTGGTCTGTGTCGTGTAGGCATTTATTGCCTATTATACCTAAGAAACACCTATACAAAACACATGTAAGTCTGCTATATATTCTGTTAAATTCACCAAAACCTTTCTCCAGACCTTAAGTGTTGTTCATATATTAGGAAGAATGAAAAGCTTTTCTAAGAAAGAACTTTGTACTTTGTAATTAAGAAAGGAAAAATACTCTTTTAGGAAACTTGATTTATCATCTTTCAGACAGTTGAATATTCATTTATTCATTCATTTATGCATTAGTTTTATTCAATATTCTGTGTAACATTTCTATTTTCTAGGTACTGGACATTTTTGCATTTTAAAACTTTTTTTAAAAATTTGTATTAATCAAATTTATACATTAAAACATTAAATATCATACATTAATGAGATACTATGTGATGATTAGTACATGCATACATTGGATAAAATTTTTAAGTAGTGGAATGTTTAATGATACCAATCCCTTATCTGTAAAAATGGGATACAATTGAATATAGTTCTTTTAAGTCTGGTAATTTTCAAGCACATGTGGAGATTCTGTAACCTTTACTGTTAGTTTATATTCCTAAATTATCTACATTTGTAAGTCTTATTTTAAAGGTGAACCCAGTACAGTGTATTCGTCAGCTTTTCATCATTGAGGCACAATACCTAATATCCACAACTTAAAGGGGAAGAGGTTTAGTTTGAATCATGGTTTCATGGGATTCAGTCAATGGTTATCTGGCTCCAAAGCAGGAATATCATAGCAGAAGAGCATGGCAGAGCAAAGATGTTTAGTTTGTGCAGCCAGAAAGCAGAGCAGGGGAACAGTCCCAGAAAGGAAGGGCCTAGAGACTAGCTTGAGACTCTCTCAGGCAACAGCTCCATCACTCACTCAAACACACCCAAAAGTGTGCTTTACTAATCTCCTCTGTGACTCTCAAGCCAAAGAAGTTAACACAATTAAGCTTATCCACTCAATACTACCCACTGTCAACTTGACATCCAAATATAATTCTTTAAAACCATACTTAATCTCCAAATAAATACATCATAATTCTACCTAATATACAACCATTCCAAATATAACTAAAACAATTGTCTCTTCCCCAAAGTCTCAGTGGTCCCAACATTGTTAAAATTTCCAAATCAGAGACTCAAAACTCTTACCTATGAAGGCCTGCAAAACTCAAAAACAAGTTCAACAATACAATGGCAGAGAGTAAATATCCCATTCCAAAATGGAGGAATAGGAGAATTGAAAAGAATTGGACCAGCTAGGTGTGGTGGCACATGCCTATAATCCCAGCACTTGGGAGGCTGAGGCAGAAGGATAGCCATGAGTTCAATGCCAGCCTGGGATACATAGGGAATTCAAGGCCAGCCTGGACTACACAGTGCAATCTTATCTCAAAAATAAATAAATAAATAAGAATTGGACCACAGCAATACTGAAACTCAGCAAGGTAAACATTAAGTCCTGTAGCTCCATATCCAGGATCCCAGCCGCAGTGGTAAGATGTGAATTCCAAAAGGCTTGGGTGGTCCCACCCCTGTATCCTTGCTAATGGTAGCCACATGGCCTCTCTCTTGGGCTGGCTCCACTCATGGCCCATGGGTCTCCTCAGACAATGTTCCCCATTTCAGGTATTTTCAACTTCCTGGGGTCTTCACTTCAACTCTGGCTTAATTCCCACAGCTCACTCACTGCCCACTCAAGGGCTCCTTGCCTGGTTTCTAGACCTTCCTTTGAAATCTAGGTGGAAGCTTCCCTGATCCCATAGTACTTGCATTCTGCCTGCCTGTAAAACAAGCATCCTGTGGACTTCATCAAGGTCTGCTGCCAGCTGGAGCAGTAGCTAGGCCCTCTTGGACCTTTACTGAAGCAGCTTCTCAGTGCCTAGGTGACTAAGCATGGTGAAATGAACCCTGGGAGAAATAATTCCCTGGGGGACCCTTCTCAGTCTGGAATTCCAGGGGCTTTTTGAAATGAAATGTTGACACTTTGTACCCTTAAGTCTGCCATGCACTGTCTTGCTGATTCCTGGGATATCTTCAAGGAAGCTTTCTTTTTGTTTCTGTATAAAGCACTTGGTTTCTTTTTAATGTACTAATTTCTTCAGCAATCACACTTCCTTGGCCCAAACTTTACATGTGGTTCCTAGTGGGTCAAAATTTAAGTGTTTCAAAAATAAGAACCAAGATATATCATTTACAGGTACAAGCATCCAAAGATAAATGTAAATGTATTGTATACCTAAAATGTACCAATAAAAGAATTTAAGAAAAAAAAAGTTTCTAATATTTGCCCCTAGTTCTCTCCACAAATCTGGCTAAAAGCAGTGAGCAGTATCCTGAAAGTTGGACTATCTTCAAATTTCCTCTGCCAGATCAATCATCCACACTGCTCTGAATGTCAGTTTTTCACAAAACCTCAGAACATGGGCAAAATGTAGACAAATTCGTGGTCTGAATGAAATATTCATGACCTTTATTCCAGTTTCCAATACAGTCCTCCTTCCCATCTGAAACCTCTTGAGCCTGGCTTTTACTGTCCACGTTTCTGTCAGCATTCTGGTTCTCTTTGTTCTGACCAGAATCACCCATCAGGATCTCATCACAGCATTCTAGGGCTTCTTCAGCCCACTTCTCCAATTTTTTCCAAACACCTTCTGCAAGTCAGTTCCAAAGTCTTCGGCACTACACAGTTAAGTATAGTCACAAAAATCACCCTCCCTCTTGAATAACAATTTTCTACATTAATCAGCTTTTCTATCAGTGAGAAACAATACTCAATAAGGAACAATTTAAAGAAGAAAAAAATCTTATTCAGATCATGGTTTCAAGATATTAAGTTAATGGTCAGCTGGCTTCAAGGCAGAAACATCATAATAGAAGGGTGTAAAGGAAGAAAGGCACTTAGTGCATGGTGACTAGGAAGCAAAGGAAGGAAATAACCCCAGGAAAAAAGGAGCAAGGAACCAGACATAGACCACAAGGTCATGCCTCCATGACCCACCCACACACACCCAGTATGGTTTGCTAATACCAGTTAGCTCACAAGCCAATCAGGTTGACCCAATTAGGCTTAACCACCACATACAGTGATGCTTAATTCTAGTTATTCTGTTAAAAGGGATATTTCTTAACATTTTTTCAATTGAATTCACTTTTTGAGGCAGTTTCATGTTTACATCAAAGTGGAGCAGAAGTTACAGAGATTTCCCATCTACCCTTTACCTTTACCTTTATCCATAGTCTCTTCCACTATCAGATCCCCACACCAGAATATTTGTTACAGTAGATAGGCCCACATCAACACATCAACATCACATAAAGCCCATAATTTACATTAGAGTTCATTCAATGTCGTGCAATGTCTTTGGAAATACATAATGATCTATGTCTATCATTCTAGTATCACATAAAATAACAGCTGCTGTAAAGATCCTGTGCACTCTATTGATTTCCCCATCTTCCTACCTCATTACAACCCTGTATCTATTTATTATCTTCATATTATTACCTTTGCCAGAATGTCCTATAGCTGGAATCCTACCATAGGTAGCCTTTTCAGATTGACTTCCTTTACTCAATAATATGCATTTAAGGTTCTTCTTCTTTTCCTGGCTTGATAATTAATTTCTTTTTAGCACAGAATAATATCCAATTGTCTGGATTGCCAAAGTTTATTAATCCATTTGCCTACTGAAGAACATCTTGGCTGTTTCCAGTATTTGACAATTATGAATAAAATTGCTATAAATACCTCTGTGTATGCTTTGTGTGGAAGTAAGTGTTCAACTCATTTGAGTAAATACCAAGGAATGTGGTTTCTGTATTTTATGGTAAGAGTATGTTGAGTTCATTCGCAAATGCTAAAATGTCTTCCAAAGTAGCTGTACCATTGTTCATCCTTACTACCAAAGAATGAGAACTCCTCTTGCTCCACATAATCATAAGCACTTGGTGTTTATTGTGTTTCCAATTTTAGCTATTGTAATAGGTGTATAGTAGTACCACATTGCTTTAGTTTTCAACTAATTAGTGATATATAAAGTTAAGCATCTTTTCATATGATTATTTACCATCAGTATATTTTCTTCAGTGAGGTATTCTTTAAATCTGATTTTTTTAATGTTGTGCTTAAGAATTCTTTTTATATTTGGATAAAAGTCTTTTGTCAGACTATCTTTTGAAAATATTGTCTCCCAGTGTGTGGCTTTTCTTCTCAATTTCTTAACAGTGACTTTGACAAAGAACTTTTTCATTTAAATGAGCTCAGCTTATAAATTATTTACTTCATTGACCATGTCTTTGGTGCTATATCTAAAACGTTGTTACCATACACAAAGTTATCTAGGTTGGTTTTTTTCTATGTTATGTTTTTAGAATTTTATAGTTTCGTATTTTACACTGATGTCTGTAATCAATTTTGAGTTAATTTTGTGAAGGATTTAAGGTCTTTGTACAGATTGCATTCTCTCTTTTTCTCCCTCTCTCCCTCCCTCCCTCTCTTTTTCCCTTTTTCTTGCATAAGTACAGTTATTTATTCTATCATCATTTTTGAAAAGACTGTCCTTTATCCATTGAACTGCCTCTGCTCCTTTGTCAAACAGGGCTGAACTATATTTATGACCCTATTTTATTCCATTGATCTATGTGCCTACTTTTTACCAGTACTATACTCTATATTATGAGCCAAATAAACCATTTTCTTCTTTAAATTGTGAGTGTCAGATATTTGGTCTCAAAAAATGGGGAAAATATCTAATATATTCCTTGATAAGTGTACATTTTATTTCTTTTTCTTGTCATTTTACATCAGTTAGGACTTGCAGTACAATGTTGAAAATAAGTGATGAAAGGGAATGTCTTTCCCTTATATTTGGTCTTACTGGGAAATCTAGTTTCTGACCATTAAGTAAGATGCTACCTGTTAGAGTTTTATAGATATTCTTTATCAAGTTGAGTCAGTTTCTCTATAGTCTTAGTTTGTAAAAAAAATTTATTATGAGTGAGTACTGGATTTTTTTTCACTTTTTCTGCATTGTATTAGTCTTTTATCTATTAGTATTATAATTAAATACCTGAGGCCAAGAACCTTATAAAGAAAGGAGATTTATTTAGCTCACAGGCTGAAAGTTCAAACAGCATGCCACTGACTCTGGTGAGGGGCATCTGGTGTATTACATCATAGCAGACAAAATTCATCACAAAGGCAGGAGCATGTGTAAGAGGGAGAGATCACATGCCAAGAAAAAGAGTCCCACAAGAACTTTGTGAATTCCTCTAAGGTCATGCTCCCCATAAGCTAATGGCCTTCCACTCACCTCCACCTCTTCAAGATCCTACCACCCCTTAATATCGTCACACTAGGGACCAACCTTCCTACACACAAACCTTTGGGGGGTAGAGTTAGACCATCCCTAAATCATAGTATGTATCTATTCATACCACCATGTGATTGTTCTGTTTTAATCTGTTAATATGTTAGACTACATTAAATATTTTTTAAATGTTCAGACAGTCTTGAATACCTGTGATATATCCCATTTGATCATGGTGTATCATCTTTAAAATATGATATTGGATTCAATTTGTTAATATTTTTTAGGATTTTCATATTTGTGTTCATGAGAGATCTTAGTCTATAGTTTTCAAGTCATGTCTTTGGTGTTTGGTATTAGAGCAATGCTAAGTTCATAGAATGAGTTAAGAAGTATTCCCTCTGCATCTATCTTCTGGAAGAGATTGTAGAAAATTAGCATAGCTTTTTCCTTAAATGTTTGACAGAAGTCCCAGTAAACTCATCTGGGCCCGTGGATTTCCATTGTGGAAGGTTATAATTAAAATTGATTCCATTTCTTTAAAACACAAAGGCATATTCATGTTGTCTATCTCTTCTTGTGTGAGTTTTGGAAGATTGTGTCTTCTGAGGAATTTGTCCTTTCCATCTATGTCATCAAATTTTTGAGTATAGAGTTGTTCACAATATTCATGTCTTTTTCATGACAATGGGATCTGTAGTGATGTCTCCTCTTTTATTTCAGAAATTACTAATTTGTGTCTTCTCTTTCCTTTCATTTGACTAGAGTCTTACCAATTTTATCAATCTTTTCAAAGAACCCATTTTAAATTTTGTTGATACCTTGAGGAAAAACCAATAATTTCTATTTTCAATTTCTCTGATTTTTGTTCTAATTTTTATTATTTCTTTTTATGCTTACTTTTATTGCTTGGTGTTTTTCTAGTTTTCCAAGATAGAAGTATATTAATTTTATATCTTTCTTCTTTTTCATACATGTACTCAATGCTTTACATTTTCCTCTAAGTACTGCTTTCTCTGAATCCAATAGACTTTGATAAGTTGTACTTTTATTTTCATTTACTTAAAAATATTTTAAATTTATATTTTCTTCTTTGAACTATGTGCTATTTGAAGTGCATTACAGGGGCCAGGGATGTAGCTCAGTGGTTCCAGCACCTGCCTTGCAAGTGGAAGGTCCCGAGTTCAATCCCCGGTATCAAAAAATATAAAAGAAGTGCATTGCTTGTGTATTTTTTTCTAGACTCTTATTGATATAGTACCCAAAGTCATGCTCCCATGATCCATTTCCTCTAACTCAACCTCACTTCCTAGTAACCCATTCACCCAAGAACCATCCATGAGTTAGCCTATTGATGAGATTAGTCCTCTCAAAATCTTGTCACCTCTGCAGAAAGTCCTTAATCAATTCAAGTGGGTAATCAAATATTAATTGTCACAATTAGAATCTTGAAATACACAGAAATCCCATCATTCTTTGAGACACATTACAAGACCCCAAGTGGATGCTTGAAGCCAGATACTATAGTACCAAACCATGGGAATGTTTGCTGTTTTTACTCCTATGCATACTATGATAAAGTTTAATTTATAAATTAAACAGGGTAAGAGATTAATGACAATAACTAACAATAACAAAATAGAATAATTATGATAATGTACTATAATAAAAGCTTTATGAATGTGGTCTCTCTCAAAATATCTTATTCTACTTTCACATTTTTTCTTACAAATAATATCTCATGGCTGCTTCTTGACACATCTGAATTTCCAACATCTGAATTACTACAACTGTAACTTGAGTACATTACTAAGTAAAATAAGGGTTCCTTGAACATAAAAACTGTGATACCATGACAGTAAATCTGATAACTGAGATGGCCAATGAGTAACTAACACATGAGTAGTGTATAATGCAAATACCATAAAAGAAATGATTCATGTCTAGAAAGAACAGAATGGAATGGTACAAATTTCATCATGCTACTCAGAACAGCACACAATTTTAAATTAATGAATTATCCATTTCTGGAAGTTTCCAGTTAATATTTTCAGATGATGGCTGACCACAAGTAATTGAAAGTAAAGAAAGGGAAATCAAAGATAATGGAGGACACTATACTTGTTTAATTCAAAAATAACCAGGAAGGAATAATTGACTTTTTTAAAAGCAGATGGTAGCCCGGTTTAGACAGGCAGGTCTGCAGATGCTGTAGCAAGGTTGCGAGTTGTGCGGAACAACCCAATCCAGACCGGTTCAGACAGGCAGGTCTGTGGATGCCCACACCCCAGCAGCAATCCACTGGACCCCCCTTCCCCCTGCTCCTCTTGCCTCTTCTCTGTAATGCCACCTGGTTCCACACTACAAAGAAGCAGAAGACACCGGACCACCAGGCTACTGTACTGGGTAAGTTGGAGTCATCATCACCTCCCATGAGGACTGGGACTATCTTCAGGGGAAGGGCAGCTGGAACCTGCAATACAACACTGCAGAGTTCAACCCTACAGGAGGACAGGGAGCTCAGCTTGGGACCTGAAGCCAGAAATCTCACTGAATCTCACAGGTCTGCGACTGGCTTGTTGAGACTAATTGACTTATATCTCCACACTGCTACCCACGTTGTCTATTGTGACAATAGAGACATACCCTGAAAGAGACCCTTCATCTTCATTTTTATGTTTTAGTCCCAAAATTAGTATTATTGGTTTGGTTTTTTCTCTTTTCTTTTTTTCTCTTATCTTTAATTTTTTTCCTATTCTTTGCAAATATTTGCTTTTCTCTCCTTTTTTTTCTTTTTTTCCCTGTTATTTTCTTCTTTCTTTTCTCTTTCCTTTCTCTCTCTCTTACACTCACTCTCTTGCTGTCCAACATTGCTCATCTTCCCTTTTTGTCCCTGTTCTGGCCATCATGTGGAGTTCTTCTTTATTCTCCTATTGTTCTCTTTTTCCTTCTCACCTGTGTCCTCTGGCCACACTGTTAACCTTCCCCTATCCTTCTACCTATCTATTCCTCCCTCCCCAACCCCTTCTAACTCCCTATCCCAAAGGGTAAAGTTGTTATATTGAAGAGTTTATTCACTATATGTTGGGTTGGTCCTCGATCTTGATTTAATTCACACAGCTAATGGTGGTAGATTAATAACTACCACAAAATGTCATTTTCGAAGGTATATTTGATGCAATGCTCTCGCTGATTGTATCACTTGGGCTAAGGGGTTGTTATTGATCTAGTCAGTGAACTTTCCTAGTATAAGGAAAATGAGATAGCCTTAGAGTCATTAGAGACTCAAAACATAAAGACCAGCTATATCCGGAAGACATCTCTGAGAAGCAATCATTCCATAAGGGTTCTAATCACAAGCAACAAAGGTACTTACAATAAGCAATTCCAAATTATCAACCCAGGAGTCAAACCAAGGACAGTACCAAAAACAAAAATGAGAAGACATTTAAGCAAGGCACAAACTCAAACTTCCACCCCACCAAGGTTAATCCTGGGGGAAATGAGATGGAAAATTCCAATAACCAACCACCTGGATACCCAGAACTGATAGCACAGGAAGTAACAAAAAGATGAATGAGGCTCTAGAAAAATTCAAAGCAGAAATAATCTCCCAGAAATCTACAGAGATGGTTAGCAGAGTGAAAGACATGATCAGAGGATCTAGAACAGAAACAGATAAAAAAAAATAGATGAGATCAGAAACATTCTGGAAGCCAAGAATACCCAGCATAAGAAAGAAATGGAAACCATGATCACCCAACATAAGAAAGAAATGGAATCCATGAAACAGATTCAAACAGATATTCAGGAGATCAAAAACTCCATTGAAAGTATCCACAGAAGATTAAGGGAATCTGAAGATAGAATATCAGATATAGAAGACAGGATCGCAATTAGAGACCATGAAAATAGAGATTTCTTAAAAATAGTAAGGGACCATGAGGAATCAATCCAACAACTGCTAGATGATGCAAAGAAGAATAACATAAGACTTATAGGAGTCCAAGAAAAATCAGGAGAAAGTATAATTGACATGAAAAAAACTGTTCACAGAAGTAATAGTGGAAAACTTCCCAGACAGAGGTGGAGAATTGGACATACAGATAAGTGAGGCATATAGAACTCCAACTAACCATGATCAAAAAAATAATCTATATCTAGACATATAATAGTCAAGATCCCAGAAACCCATCAGAAAAACAAAATCCTCCAAGCAGTTAGGGAAAAGAAACAAATCACCTACAAAGGAAAGCCCATCAAAATCATGGCAGACTTCTCAACACAAACCCTCAAGTCAAGGAGAGCCTGGAGTGAAGTATTTCAAGCCCTAAAAGAAAATAACTTCCAACCTAGACTGTTGTATCCTTCAAAATTATCTTTCAAAATTGATGAGGAAATTAGATACTTTCACAACAAAGAACACTTGAGAAATTTCATGAACACCAAACCAGCACTACAAGCAATTCTAAACAATATCCTAGAAAAAAGCAATGAAGGCCACAACTCCATGAGACCCAACAGAGGGAAGCCACCAGGCAAGGTAAGACACTAGAGGAAAAGGGGGAAAAAATAAGAAATAAAAGAGCCAACAAAAGTAAAACATCATGACAAGGATAAATCAATATCTATAAATTATAACCATCAATGTTAATGGCCTCAATTCACCAATCAAAAGAAACGGACTGGCAGAATGGATTAAAAAGGAAAATCCAACAATATGTTGTATACAAGAAACACACATAACTCAAAAAGAAATTCATAGACTGAAAGTAAAAGGATGGAAAACAGTTCCCCATATGACAGGAACCCAGAATAAAGCAGGGGTAGCAATCTTATTTGCAGACAAAGTAGGTTTCAAACCAAAACTAATTAAGAGAGACAAAGATGGTCACTACATCCTTGTGAAGGGAACAATCCAAGAGGAAGAGATGACAATCCTAAATATATATGAACCAAATACAAATGCCCCCAACTATATAAAACAAATATTAATGGACATGAAAAATCAAATAAATGCTAACACAGTTGTAGTGGGGGACCTCAATACCCCACTAACACAAATAGACAGATCATCTAGACAAAAAGTTAACAAGGAAATTCTAGAACTGAACCAAGTTTTTGAACAAATGGACTTAATAGATGTTTACAGAGTGTTCCACCCCACAAAATCAGAATACACATTCTTTTCAGCTGCACACAGGTCATTCTCTAGAATAGACCACATGCTAGCTCACAGGACATGTCTAAGTCAATCTAAAAGAACTGAAATTACCCCCTGTATATTATCAGACCATAGTGCAATAAAATTGGAGATCAATAACATGAGAAACTCCTAAACTCCCACAAACACCTTGAAATTGAATAACACCCTCCTGAACAACCAATGAGTCACAGAGGAAATTAAAGAAGAAATTAGACAGTTTCTACAAGTAACCCTTCTCCATTGTTGGTGGGAGTGCAGACTGGTGTAACCACTATGGAAATCAATGTGGAGATACCTCAAAGAACTAGGACTGGAAGTCCCATTTGACCCAGCTATTCCCCTGCTGGGTATTTTCCCCAAAGAATTAAAAGAATCATACCACAGAAATATATGTTTACCCATGTTTATAGCAGCACAGTTTGTAATAGCTAAAGCTTGGGAACAGTCCAAGTGCCCATCAACTGGAAACTGGATAAAGAAGATGTGGGGTTTTTTTATAAAATGGAGTACTACTCAGCCATAAGGAATGAGAAACTAGAGTCATTTATAGCTAAATGGATGACTATTGAGGCCATACTCTTAAGTGAAATAAATAGGACACACATATGTAAATACCACATAGTTTCTCTAGTGTGAGAAACTGAGAGTGTAAAGAAGGACTAAAAGGATTAATAACTAATAAATGATACTTTGAAATTGGAAAAGGTCCAAAGGGGTAGGGGTGGTGGGAGGGGATGGGGAATGGGAAGAATGGAAGGGAAAAATTATGAGAAAAGAAAAAAAAATGGAAACGAAGTATGTAAATAGGGAAGGGTAGAGGGGGTGAAGGGTGCACAGGTAATGGGTAAAAAATTAGAACCAAGATACATCATGTACAGGTTCAAGCACCCAATGATAAATGTAAACATATTGTATACCTAAAATGTACCAATAAAAGAATTTAAGCAAAAAGAAAAAGAAAAATACCAAGCTAGTAAACTTAGACACGTTCTTCTAAAGTGCAAATGGAATATCACCAAGAGACATCATAAAGTGAGCCCTTAAAGAGGTCTTAGTATACTGCAAAGGATCAAAATGGTAGAGAATATTCTCTGATCTGAACAGTTTTAAGTTAGAATTCAATAACAGTAAGATTTTAAAAATAGGGCCGGGAATTTAGCTCAGTGGTTCCTCTGCCTGCTTTGCAAGCGCAAGGTCCCAAGTTCTATTACTGGTACCAAAAAAAAAAGATTTTAAAATAAAAATTGAGAGAAAAACAGATATCTAGAAAATCTCCAAATATTTCAAAATAAAACAAACTTCCAATAATCCAAGGATCAAAGAAGAAACCTCAAAAAATAAGAAGCCCATTAAGCCTCAACAGCCTTTTGTCTTAGTGAGAATGAGATTATCAGATCATTTCAGAAAACAGATTTCAATTAGTGGGACATACAGGAAGATATGGAGGGCCTGTACTTACCAGATGAAAAGCACAGAACACAGAATTAAAGGTCCTGATATTGTCACTTAATGGCAGAGAGATTTTTTAATTCTTTTAGGAAATGCATTTCTCCATCTGAAAATAGGAATAGTACAACTTGCAACTTCACATCTTTGTAAAGGAAAAAACAAAACTTAAGAAAAACCTACAAAAGCACTCAACAAGCACAGGGCTTGGCCATTCTAGAAGATCCTCAACAAATACTAGTTGAAGGAACAAGTCGCTTGGGGTTATCAAAAACAGTATTTTTAATTTTGCCTAGTTTTCAATCAAATAAGAAAGAAAAAAAAAATATATATATATATATATACATATATATATACAGCTACATGTGAAGATTTCAAGTTTTACCTAACTAGTCCATAGGAGAAATCATTAAGGATAAGTATTCAAAAGAAAATTTTAGATTAAAAAAATAAGTGAGTCGGCCTTTGGAGAGAGCTCAGAGCTGGGAAAAGAAAGTGTGTGATCATATTCTTCTATACTCTCTCTTAACCAAACCAATGAATTCCAGCTTCTTAAACAAATAGCATTTCCACTTCATTTCTATTTTCAGCCATAGCCTAAAGCACAAAGATCAGGCTCAGCATCTGATTAAACTAAGTTTTATAAAGAATGACAAAATAATTGGTAAAAACATTTCAGCTTGGGTATGTAAAATAGAAAAAAACAAAGTAGCAAATGTTCAAAGCACAATGGGTTTGGGGGAACAACACTGTCTCTTCTCTTTGGCATTTCTCTAGGATTCCTCTCTTGGCTGGGTGACAAAAACCTGCCCATCAGCTGCAAGCCTGAGCCTATCAGCCTTACAAATCAGAGTTAATAAAAGTCAATCAGTGATGGTTTAACTCGCTTGCTACTGCCTGAAGCAGGATTCAGCCCACTGTCATCCACTCAGAAAACACTTTCTGTGGCCGCCTATAAATTCTAAAAACTTACTCATCTACATTTCTATAGATAGGAAGAAGCTACTTCTATAAATATATACCAGGGCAACTCATGCTAAAGAATCATTAGAAGTAAATGTAGAGTCATAAACTACATTTAACCCTCTATAGTTATAGATCCATAGGAAAGTACAGGTTTCCTAAACCAATAATGATAATTTAAAAATCAGTCTCTTTATTTTATAGTTTTGTTTTGTACATACATGTCTTTCAGCATAAATGGCACTTATGCCGTAACTGCCATTACATCTATATTGGCTTGTGATGTGTTCAAAAAATTAAATATGTTGATGCATTCATTGCCCAAATCCTAATGACAATGTTCACCGAGATTATAATACTGGGTCTAAAATCACAAATTACTAGAGCTACTGTTTAATCCTGTTTAATCCTGTCAGATCCAAGTTTTTGCTTATCTATACAGGCAACAGCTGAATTGTCTGCCTTAACCAGAAGCTCTGTACAACCCAATGCTCAGAAGGGCTTGTTAGGAAAGAGTCAGGAGAGAATGAAAACCTGTGAAAGAGCACTAACATAAATATTAAGCAGGGGCAAGTTCTCTTCTAACCACAAATTCCTTACTTTTGGATATATGTGATCGAAAACTACACTGGGTATTTAAAGTTAAAAAAAATTACAACAAGAGACACATCACTATTAATCCCCCTCCAAATACTCCCTTTCCTTTCAAACACATTTATCTCTTTGTTCTTATCATTTACTGAAGCATTTCTGGAGGCCCTCTTTCCTAGGGTCTTTAGTTGCACTGTTGTGGCTGCCTCAATGTCCTGAATCAATTCAAAACATTTAGTTTTCATGGTCATTTCAATTTTGGAGAAGAGCCAGAAGACAGGGCTGTACAGTGCCAGATCCAGTGGATGAGGACACACTACAATATTTTTTGAGCCTGCCTTTCCTTTGGCAGGAGCACTCACCATATTTTTTATCACACTTCGTAATGACATCTATGAAAGAAGACTTTCAGTACCGCTCTAAAAAGTGGCAAGAATGACAAGTGTGTTCAAAGCATAGGAGAGAAATTAATGGCAATTTGCCTCTTGCTGTAATAAATTTTTAAAAATTTAAACAATCATTGAATATTTTGATCCCATCTCATAGACAGAAGTCATGTTAAACTGAATCAAGGTAGAATACATTTTCTGATTCATTCATTCATTCAATAAACATTTGCTGAATGACTATTGCGTGCCATCTATGTCTGTGCTTTTAACAGAAATATTATGTGAGCCCATATGTCATTTTAAATATATGTTAAATAGATATTAAATTTAAATAAATTTAAAATATATTGAATTTAAATGTTAGCCACATTTTAAAAATTTAAAAAGTATATAATTAATTTTATGTAATACTTTATTTAACTAATATATCCAAGTATTACTGTTTCAATGTATACTCAAAATAAATACTTATGAAAGAGATATTTTATATTACAGTTCAAAGCAGCCACATTTCAAGGGCTCACAGCCACGGATGACCCAGGGCTGCCATACTGAACAGTGCAGTGCTATATGCTGAGATCACCGCTGGGATGGGAAAACAAACAGAATATTTTTACCCTCATGGAGATTAACCCTGGAGAGCAGACAGACAGTAAACAAATAAATATAAGGTGTCAGTTTGTTAGTGTTCCTTCGCAAGGTCTTGTGTGATCTGGTCCCTGCCACCTCTCCAAACTCATCATCAAAACCAAGACCACAGCTGTGTGTCCTTCCTTGGCTCCAACAACACTGCCTTTCCTGTTCTCCCCCGAATAAGACAACCTAGTCCAAGTCGGCGCCTTCTCACAGTATTCCTATCCATCTGGAACATTTCCCTAAAACATAAGAACACCTTTGAAAACTTATTAAAACAATGTACAAAATAATAGTAAACAGTGGTAGAGTGCTCACTAGGTACATTACATATATTTTTCTCAATTAAACTACAACTAAATAATGGGCTAGGAACCATTATTGTGTACATTTTATACATAAGGAAGCTGCACTTTACACAAGTTTTACATACTTCACTTATTTAACTAGTCCTTCTTGTTCCTTTTATATATGTTTTATGCTCAATTACTATTGCCTTAGGATTTCTTCTTACAGATACATTTGCTGGATCAAAAACAAGGGGTACTTTGAGGCTTTAGGAAGAGATAGTTAAATTAACTCCACCTAAGTTTTACTGATGTATGTCCCACCCAGTCATGTTAGCAACAGCCCTTGTCCCAGCTGTCATAGTTTTCAATTGGGTACATTTTCATTATTTTTAACCTTTTCTTAATTAAGTTTATAGGTACAGTTTAGATATGCATAATGATCACGTTCATAATAGGGAATTTATACCTATATATGATATATCTTGATTCTTATTTTTTCCCATTCCCCTACCCTCCCTCAAGCCCTCTTTCCCTCCTTATTTACAAAAGCTATGGTTCCATTTTTCCCTCTTTTCTTATTTTTTTCCTTTCCCTTCCTTCCTTTTCCCCACCCCACTCCCTAGTTCCCCTACCCATTAATATCAGAAAGATGGCTTCTCAATAATGTTCTCAAGCTTTCAATTATCTGATTCCTTATGGGAAAACGAATTTTTGATATTTGTTGAAATTTTTTACCTGTCCCTTTTTAACATACTTGTATCTTTGCTAGTTTTCCACTTACATGTTTATCTTTTTCTCATTGTTAACAAGAGCAATGCTTGAATAAGAGCATTAGTTTTTCACTGTTTATGTTGCAAACATCTTTTCTATCTTGACTTCTGTCATAAGTTTAGGATTTGAATGTATCTGTTTTTTCTTTGTGATGTTTACATTTATTGGCACACTTTGAAAGCCACCCAACACAATAGTGGAAATATTTCTCCATCCTGTTCTCTATAGCTCCCCTGACCCAGAAGCCTGGGGCAACTGGGAAGTCATTGCCTTTCCAGACACTGTTCACTCCCAGCACATTGCAGAACAGGGAGTTGTCTGCTGATCTCCTTGTTTTCACTTTTTCAGCCTTCCCTTTGTACCTGTCAAGGAGGGCTATGAGCTTTTGTTGGTCCAGAGAATTCATCCTATGACCTGGAGGAGCCAGCTTAGCAGAGTATTAATCTCATGTGCTCACCTCAGGACATTGTACATTTGCAAAATCCCTGATAACTTTTTAGGAAAGTAACAGAGATAGAGACAAGTTTTCAATAAGAAACAGAGAGGAAGGGGAGAGGAAAAAGGGGAGAGAGAGAGAGAGAGAGAGAGAGAGAGAGAGAGAGAGAGAGAGAGAGAGAACATGTAAAAATTGCAAGCTGATGCTGCTTGCTAATTCTGGTTCTGCTGTTAACTTCCTGAACCTTACACTGAAGTTCTCTAGACCTAGTTTTTCTTATAAGGCACAAGGCTGGCACACCAGCCTGCAGGCTAACACTTCTCATTGACTGCTAACATATGAGTCTTCCTTTTTATCTGGTCTTGGAAGAAACATATTCCCAAGTTCAAAAAATACAGTCTAATAAAATGACCCATACTATGAGAGTTTTGAGCATATATCATTCTGAATGAGACTCAATGGCCTAACTTTCTGCTTTTTAAGTCCGTTTATTGTATGAGAATCTAGGAAATTCACATTGTCAACTGGCCAAGGAATACTTAATCAATGAGAATTATCAACGTTTGAAAATTCTATTCATGGTGATCAATTCAAGAGGAAATTACTTCTAATTTAGAAATATCACAAGTAATAGAGAGTTGACTTTTTACCTGAATTAGAAATAAGAAAATTTACTACTCTTGGAATCATCAGTAAAATATTAAGCTTCTCTTTCATATCCTACCCAATGAATAGTGAACTACTTCACTGGACTCGAACTTGTTTTGGACATGAATTTATTACACCATTTTCTAAGCATAGAATTCCAGGCCAGAATTATATGTTAGTAACTGAATACATAAATTGGCCTTCTTTGTCTAGTGTAGAAACTGCCACCTTTTCTAAGGTACAGAATAGATTGCCCAGTTTGTTTTGCAGAAATTGCTTTTGTGGGATTTGACAACACAAAAGTCATTCATTTATCTAAATATCTTCTGCCACAAAAATTAGGCTTAATGTTAGTAATGTGAAGACAGTATATTATTAAATCTGAACTGTTAAAATGTAACTTGAATATCCTAGAAATTAATAATCATTTGATGGATTCATGCCCAGATTGGGTAAATTTTAAATATATGTTGTTGGGACCATCTAACAGCAAATAAAATTAGTTTCAAACTTTGTTAACCATTGAATTCCCTTTCAACCTTTAAATATAATAATTAGAATGAGAAATTATCGTCACAGATAACCAACTTTGAAATAAAGATAATCACTCATTGAAACATTTGTCAGAATTTAATCCTAATTAATATTTTTTCCTGTCAATTATCTGCCTAATATTATTTTAATATAGAAGAGTAAAAAAGTAACTGCTAAACATTTAACTGCAGTGTACAATACAAGAGAACTTATCTGCACAAATGTACATGCATAGGGACATATAAGCTTACACAAATGTACGTGCATAGGGACATGTAAGCTTACTCTTTTGCCTTTCTTTTATTCTCAGAGAAACCTTGAAATAATTATATTTCTCCTGTGGAAAAAAGTACATTTTCCAATTCTTTCTAAATAATTTGGATAAAGTTTAGGTGTTTGGCTTAAAACATTTAGAAAACTTTAGCTGTTTATTTTTTATCTGAGCCTATAAAAACAAATGTCTGTGTTGAGGTGCCAAACATTCCATAATTAATGTTTGTCATTTTTCCCCTAATCTCTTATTTTTTTCAGAAGTGACACACAGTATATTTTCATGCCAGTTATACTAAGAACTATTCTCAAATTGTTTTTTAAAAAGAACTTTTTTGTTCCTACAGGAAAACCAGGGAATAAGTATTTGTTCAGTGGTCACTGTTTCATAGATGCTCTCTGTGGACAATGACTCCTTGGTTGTCACAGGATGATTTCACAAGTGGCACTATTATGGCTTGTATTTAGATGCCACACACACACAAAGCCTCATGAACTCATAGGTGGAGCTTTTTGGAGGTGACTGGATCTAGGGCTGTGAATGTGGATTAAGGGTGTGATAATTAAATTAGTCCACTGGTTGGTTTAGCAGAGTACTGGGTGAGGGTAATGGGAAGCCTTACCCTGGGTGTGGGTGGCACCCATCAATAGGCTTATAACCTGGATGGAATATAAGGGAAAAGAAGAAAGGCATGCTCTCTACTTGCTGCTGCTGCTTCCTGCCTTCTGCCTGTTCTCCCATGGACCATTTCTCCTCAGCCCTGCCTTTCCACCATGCCACCCTTCATCAGAGCCAGCCGACTATGGACTGAACCCTCTACAAACCATAGCTGAAAAAACACCTTTCCTCCTTTAACTTGTAGGTGTTGGGTATTTTGTCTGAGCATCAAGAAAAGTAACTAAGACAGGCACCATCCCTGGCCTTTCAGTCCCTTAACTTTCCCTTCAACAAGAATCAAATCAAAAGTCAAAGAGCTTTAGCTGAACAGGCTTTGCTAGGGCAGAATTTTTATCATAAACTTCCCTGAAAGTTATTTTACTTATAAATTAGTTTACTGAAGAAATGACACTTCGATATTATATGTTGTGCAACTCAGGGTATCCAGAAGCCCTGTACCTCATTTTATCTTTTGAATCCTGCCATTGCCCTGTTTTACAGAAACATTGCAAATATATGTCTTGCAAAGGTCCTCAAAATCAAGTGAGACCAGAATATAGCAAAGTCCACCTGGTGGAGTGCTATTCCTGAGGCTGCAAGTAAGGAGCAGGGTATGTGGCCCAACTCATGGGAGCAGTAATGAGGTTCTAGAGTGCCCCTTGGAGGCACAGTGCTCTTCAGAAAGAACTGACTCACTTGGAAGAACCTAACAGCTTGTTATTCTGTCATCCTCATTCTGATCTTACTACCAGGAGCAACTAAACATAATAATGGTGGCCATAATTCATTAGAGCTCACATTTACTTAGTGCTGAATTAAGTGATTGACATGGGTTTTCTGATTACTCCTTACTATAACTCTTCAAGATGAGACAGCTAGAATTTACTTTAAGATGGTATTATTAGGAAGAGATGGAGCTAGAATTCAAGCAAAGATTATATGGCTCCAGGTGCCCAGCTAAAAAATGTAAGAGGAAAAAAATTAATCTTACAAAACTATTATCCTACCCACAAGAATTTTCAGGGAAATTGGCAAAAATAACCTCTTGACTTCACTATGGAAAAATATTCCCCATTATTTTTTTAATCTGCAAGTAATTATTTGGTAATGTCTGAGAATACATGACACATGAAAATAAATAGGAGAAGATAACACTAATAATAGATTTATTGTGTATCTTTTATGTAGTGTCCTGAATGCTTTCTATTTATTACCTGAATGAATCTTTTTGTAGTTCTGGGGGTAGGTATTACTATTTTTTTCCATTTTATAGTAAGTAAATTGAGGCTTGGATATGTTTCTGAGTAACCCTATAACCCTATACAGATTAAAATACTGATAGTGCTACAGTGTGGATCTGGCATATGCTCCAAATGGCCCTGTGTTTGCTAGCCAGTAGCTGTATTTGGAGGTGATGGAGACTTACAAAGTGGGGCCTAGAGGAGGTCTTAGGCCATTAGGGGTGGGCCTTAAGAGAGATAATCGAACCACAGACTCTACTTCCTCTGTTTCCTGGACTCCATGAGGGGCATGGTTTTGCTCTTGTACACACACCCTTCCATGATGTTCTGCCTTTTCACAGACCCAAAAACCAGGGAACCCAACAGACTATGAAGTGAAGCCTCTGAAACTATGAGTCAAAATAAACCAGTTGTTTATCTCAAGTATTTGTCACAATGATAGAAAGCTGACTAACAGAATTTGATACAAAAGGAGAAAACTGCCCTAATAAAAAATTAAAACACACAATCATTTTAGATCTAATTTGTGGTTATCCTTTATTTTACCAGTCTGATGCTCCCACCATGAAATCTGAAAACATTTTACATAATTTGTTCCCAGTGAGGAATGTAAGGAAGAACAGGGGGAAGGAACAAGAATCCCTGCATCTCTCCCCTCCCTCCAGTCTCTCATCAGTGCTTCTCTCTGGCAAAATCTGACCAAAAGCCAAAGGACAGGAGCATCTCACTGATTCAGACCCAAATTAGCAGAGAAAAGTGAATGGATTAGAGGGAAGAAGTTTGGGCAAACTGAGAATAATCAGCATAGTCACCTTCTTTCTTAACTGGGAATAGGATCCAGTAAGATACACTTTATTTGTTGCCTAGCACTCACCTAAAGATAGCAAAAGTGATATGGGAAAAAATTTTTAGGTTTTACCTGTTTTTAATTTCACATTCTACAGCTCTAGCATTGGTAGGTATTTACTTTGCTTGCAGAAGCACTGTACGTGAAGGTCAAGTGGAGTCTAGCATCTGGCTAGTGGGGAACCATCCATAACAACCAGTGGGATGATGAAGGTACAGATGTGGGAAAATTTTATAGTGTTCTATTATATATAGATAGATAGATATAGATATATAGAGATATATATATACACACACAATATGTCTACACTGTAATGTAGAGTGTTCTATACAATATACTCAATATGTATATATAACGTAATATGAAAAGGGAAAAATGAAAAATAGATCCTGTTGTCAGGCCCCATTCCTTCTTGTGCAGGGAATAACCTTTAATTAGACAGGCTGAGGAAACAGTTCTGATTCCTCTCTTTTTCACATAGTTTGTGCCATGTTTTTGGCAAGACCAGCATTTTAAAATTGGAGTGAATCATAGTTGATACATTTCCTAAAAATGTTTAGATTTCTTCCTACCTCTCTTTGTTAACACTGCCCTCACTTTTCCTATTATAACTTCTTAGATAAAAGGCCTCGTGCCAACCTAAGAATAAGAGCATAGGGATAATCATGCTCCATACTCTAAGTGTTCAGTAAATGCTATTTTACTTCAATGCATCAAGAGCCCTTTTAAGTTTTTTTTAAATAGTTTAGTCATCTTTACATAAATATGAGATGGAAGCGATTAAGTTTGCAGCTCTATGTTTATTGTAATCATTTTGAGTTGTGTTATTTTGATTTTCAAGTATCAGGAAAATTGTTACAGATCTCCATTTCTGTTCAGTATGAATATCTAGTCAAAAACTTTAAGGCCATAATCTACCCTTATTTATTATTTATTATTTGACATTTCCTGAGCCAAACTCCAAAGACATGGTGGGAAGAGAGCTAAAATGTAATTATACAGGGCATAGATTCTAGGCAATTGTAACCTTCATTAGAATTGTGTCACCTACAATTTTCAATTTTATGTTCATTGTGGAGAATGAGTAGCATGAAAATGTTGAAGAAATATGGACTCTGATGCACTAGTGGTAGGAAAATAAGGGACAATTTGGCAATCTCTAGTAAAACTAAAGATCCACATTCCCTATGATTCATAAATCTCTTTGATTAATTTTTATTTATTCATTTATTTTGATATGTGTTCTAGGGAGAAAAAAAAACTTTGTAGCTGTGAACAAAGACCTATGGCTGAGATATAAACACATTCAAACAATGAAATACTATATCACAGTTTAAATGAGTGACTTGAATCTACTTGAATAATCATTGATAAGTCCCAATCAGGCATGTAGACTAAACAAGCAGATGCACAAGGATGTACATCTACAGTTTTCAAAACATTTTTTAAAGTCTGTAAAGTAGTATGTGCCTTATATATAGTTGCAAAAATATGAAGCAAAAGTTAAACATAAAAATAAAACATTTATATGCATAAATTCATAGTATCCATTCCATTTGAGAAGATAGAATGGAAAATGATAGAGAAGAAATACATAGGAGCTCTCTAAGATTTATATCTCTAAAACATACACAGGCACACTCACATGCACACTTTCACACATCTGAAGTGCAATGTTAAGATTTGATAAAGTTATGTTATGGGTCCATGGATTTTTATTATTGTATTCTCTGTACTTGTCTGCATATATGAAATATTTCATTTTAAAATATATATATTTAAATCATCCAAGTACAAGAATATTTCTCAAAGGACTCACCAAAGCAAGAAAAAATAAAACATCCCACTCAACTTCTTTTCCCTCTAAGAAGCCATGAATTATGGAGCAAAGAATGCTTTGTATTTATGAGAGGGATCCTTCTAAAGAATGCCTTGCATTTATAAGTGTGCATCATTGCAAAGATCACTATTTATTCATCCTGAATTCCAGATGAGGATATTCCACATTGTATTTGGAACAAGTTTATGGTCCCAAAAGCATTAAGGTTAGTTTTGTTTGACATTTTATTGCTTAACAGAACAATTCAGGAATTCAGAAAGAGGATCACCCAGCTAGCTCAGAGTGTTACCCCACCCTGGCAGCACTGGAGAGATAAGATAACTGTGGAAATGAATGATGAAATGGACTGAACCTTCAGCTTTTTCTGTATTGTTTATCATACTTACAAGATCACAGCAATCAGAACATATGTGTGCACTTTTCCCTTAAAACATCTTTAGAGTAGTAGTTGTGTGAAACAATGATCTGTTGAATTTAATTCACAGATCAAAGAGGGAGGAAATTAACCAACACAGTAAATTGATTATTTCATGGGTGACATAACCAAGGCAATGATTTATCTTAATAAAGAGCAACTTCCCTCTAGTCCTTAACTGAATTCCAGCCAATGCAATAATACTCGGCTGTTAATGACTTTGATGTTGATGTGGAAAAGTGAATGACTGCATAATCACTGAAATGGGACCTCATCACAGTTGGAAACGTTTAAGCCAAATCATTTTGGACTGTGAAAAGAGCCCTGAGTGGTGGATATTGGCTGGGTACCAGATCTTCAGTCTTAACTAAACAGGGCCTGAAAACTTTATCATATTGCACTACTCTGGCTGGACCATAAACTCTGACAGCTCACGGGGACTGGAGTTTAATGCATACGTCTGTGGCCTCATGGAGGAAAAAAAGAATTCCAGGGCTTACAGCACTGATAATAAATACATGTCTATCAGCATCGAGCTGAAAGTGTAATTAGTTAAATCCGTCTTTGGGAGAGGGAATAGAAGAAAGGAAACAGAAGTCAACTTTAAAAAAATGAACCAAAAGCTTATTTTTATACCTTATGATACTAAATATGGCTTAAGAACTTGCAAGACAGCATTAGTCATAGAAGGCAGCCTCCTCCTTCTCCCTTCCTCCACTCCTCATCTCTAAATAATAAAATGAACTAAAATTAGAGCTGTTTTCAATTGTGTTCACTTGATTATTATTATTTGAGTTGCAGCTGAGAGGTCTATATGCAGACGCACCCTTGGGAACATGAGTGGCTCCCTAGTGCTCACATTTTTTACTTCCAAATAGAGAGAAGGAAAACAGCATTGGTTTCAGCCCAGTTGCCATCAGCCAACCCAATAGATTTCCTTTTGTGCTAATCAGATCTTGGATAACATCAGCTTCCTAGAGTTAAATTATTACATCCGTGTATTATAATGCTAGTCTTTAGCAAGTCACTGCAACACACCCCTATTTTCCCCCATCTCCTAGTGTCCACTCCACCCACCTTACTCCACCTCCCACTGTCCCGGGTTGCTCCTGAGCAGAAGTTCCAGAGAATTCTCCAAGTAAGTCCATATCAGGCTTTGTAGCCACAGGATGGCAACCTGAACTAAGAAGAAACATAGGTGTAGAAACAGCTGAAGGGGCTGTTTAAGTGCCATGGAGCACCCAGGCTTATGAAACTCATGATGCCTGACTCTGAGAATTTTTTAAAATGCTTCTTTTTGGGGCAAAGATTTTAAAACTGCCCATCCAGGTCTGCAGCTGGGATTGAGTCAGAGTGTAAAGCTAGAAATACCTGAGCGGCAAGATTAGAAACAGTGGTGTGGCTTGTGTGGCCTTGTCAAGAACTTCTACCTTTTTTCTCCTCTATGTTTTAATCTAAGCTTTGGTCTGCATTTTCACTTTAAAGACAACTTTTTCCTGCTAGGTACCTGATGTGGCAGTGTCCTGCCATCTGTTTTCCAATGCATTAATGACCCTCAGAGGGTTCATTCCCATTCAGCAATCTACTTAGGTGAGATCATCTGGAAAACTTTAAAATAGTCTCTGTCTTTTTCTTTCTTTCTTTTGGTGCTCCCCAAACTATCCTTTTCCATGCACAACAAATTCTTTTGTTTTATTCCCTCTCCTCAAATTCAATCTGAATCCAAGTGCTTTTAATTTTTAGCTGCATCTTACAAGCCTGGACTTTCAGGAATATATGTTATGAAAGCACTGAAAGAAAAGACTTTCTTGTCATCAAAACCATAATAATTATGTGTCAAAGATAATTACTGCTTGGTGTGTAATACATCTAATACCAAGTGACAGAGAAAGTAGTCTACCGGCAGACAAGAATAACTGCCGGCTGGCTGCAATCTGATATAAAATTAACCACCAGGCTCAAACTCTCTGTCCACTGGAATTTCACCAGATAAACCCCAATTCCTTCACAAAAAATAATTTTTAGCAATGGTTAGTCTATTTGTGTTTGTTGTTGAGAAATTTTTAAGAAGGAATATATTTGGATACATATAAAAATGAGTTGTATATCTCATAAAAAATATGATTATATTCCAAATGCCTGAGTTGCAGATACCAAAGGGAAGATTATTTGATGGGGAAAATTATTAATAAAACAGCTAAAAACACAACCCAATTCTGGGCACTAAGACTGAGAAGATTTCAAAGATAGGCTAGTTTTGCTCCATAACAACTGGATTTCATATCTGTCTTATCTGAGAAATCAAAACTATTAAAGCAAAGAATTTAGTCATATATGGAAGACAGAGCACACCACTGTGGGAACAAAGGGAGTAAATGGAAATCCAGTGATTCTACCGAAGTAAAATGTGGGATGCTCTTTGAGAACTGTCTCCACATTAAGCTAGAGGATAATCATTAAAATGTCAAGCTCAAGCACTGTGCTCAGAATTTCCATCTGGACAGTTTTATAGCTGAATGTGAATCCCCAGATTCTTGTGGTTTGGTGATTCCTCTACCCCATTCTACCATGAGCAAAATCAGCTATGCCGGGGAAAACCTGCCTTGAACCCAGCAAAGGCCAATACTTGATTCCAGCAGGCAGAAATGCATGTATCTCCATCTTTTGGTATAGATCTGAATCTTACCTACCTCATCGGCAGCAAAAATTGTCTCCCTAACAGCAGACAGACAGGCCATAAAGTTAGCACACAGACTGAACTGTTGTAACTGTCTCTGATTAGCTGAAATCACTAATAGGTTTGTAGACACTCATCAATCTGCTCACTCTCATGAAATAAGTGGGCTGTGCCCAGGTGGCACACAGAGGCACACATACAGAAATTTTAGAAGACTTCAGTGACCCTCTGAAGTTCTAAGGGGACTGACAGCTGCCTGTTCTCTTTGTCCAGATTAAGCCTATACCAGTGTAGCATTATCTCTGTAAAAGTGAGTCCTAAAGGTGTTGGGCTGGGGATTTAGCTCAGTGGTTACACCGCCTGCCTTGCAAGCACAAGGACCTGAGTTTGATCCCCGGTACCAGAAAAAAAAAAAATGAGCCCTAAAAGTGCTTATTGAGTTCATGTTCACCTCCATCAAAAACCCTGTTACTGAATAATTGATACAGTTCATTTTGCTCTAGAGCTAAACTGCTTCTATGCCATTTAGGTGTTCTACATCAAGTACACAGGTATTTTTCACTTGAAAAGTACTGAGACTGGGAAAACTACATATAAAAAGGTCATGAATAAGAAAATAATTTAAATGATAGCCAGTACATACACCTAACAAAAGTGAATAAACTGTCTAAAAGGCAAATTACTTCAGGAGATAGAATATTTGAATTAGAACTCTTTTCTAGTTGGTAACCATTTATTTGTTTAAGAAATACTGCCTCGTTGTCATGCCTAGCTGAGGCAGAACCTTACAAATTTTATTCAGCACAAAATACATTAGCTCAGAAAAGGGGTTTTTTGTTTGTTTGTTTTTACCATTCTTCATTAGATAGAAATTTAATGTCTTTTACACTAAGTCCTCATTTTTGCTTTTACTATTTCTGGGAAATTCTCATGTATCCTTTTTCTCAGTATCAGGCTTCTTATGGGCACATGTTACTGGTAGCCTCCCCCTATTCAGTTTAAGGAGTTAGAGCAGAAATAATTTCCCTCCTTGCCATTCTACAGATCCTAAAGTATGGTCTGCTGCAGAGGTTGTGGGGCAGAGATGAGTTGATTTGGATTGCATATCAAAAAAAAGATTATTTTAAAATATTTGGTATATAAATATAAACCTAAGCTGATCTCACATCCAAAGCTGGTGAAGGATTACAAATTTACATATCATTTTGTCCTCTAAGATTTTAAGATAAAAATAAATGCTTTCTTCTAATTTGACTATTAGCAAGAAAAAGGATGATGAAATAAGTGAAATGTGAGAGGAATGAAAAATGGTGTCAAGAAATTTTTTAAAAATTCATATTTTGTCTTCCATATGAGTATATTCAGAAATTTCCTTAGAAAATTAAAATTAAATTTTAATTAAAATTTTTAATTTTTCAAAAATATATTTTATTAAAGTTTTCTCTATGGTGTTGAGTCTACTTTTCTTTTCTGAAAATTATTTATGAAATAGTTTACATTGCTTTAAATATCCAACCAAAAAATGTTTCCAACCCTAAAAAAAACGAAATAGCTTTTGCACTATAAGTATGCCTATGTGTGAAATTATTAATACTATATCCTCTAGATCTTAAAAATCGATTAGTTCAATAATATTATTAATAAGTCTTATGTAAACCAGAATTTTTGAGGAAGATTAAGAGGAACTGTAGAGGGGCCTGGGATTTAGCTTAGTGGTTTCGCCGCCTGCTGCACAAGCACAAGGACCCAAGTTCGATGCCTGGTACCTAAAAAAAAAAAGATGGACTGTAGTGGCAAAAGTAGACTTTATTATCTAGGAACACAAATAGACATGAAAAAGAAAAACTGCGATGACCATCAAAATAATTGCTTGGCTTTTTGAAAGTAAGAGTTATTTAAAAATCTTAATAAAGAAAGAATGTTATAGAGTTATGTTGTTGTGTTGTGTAAGTCATTATATATAATCAGCAAGATAAAGTTTCTCTAAGGAAAAGGAAAGATTTCTATCTGGTACTCAAAATAGTATCTGAAACCTTGTCTTGGAGATACATTTTTAGATAATCTTATTTCTAGTATACCAAGTTATTAGATGCCAACTCTCAGTTTGCCAAGCATAAGGTATTTTCTTTCCTGGAAGGCCATGGCACATTTTAATGTTCCACCACTCTACCACCTACATGGAGTGCGCATCCCCCGACAGACTTCCGTGATTCATCATTCCTGGCATCCACTTCCTTGAGACATCTGATTGGATTGAAATGATGTAAAGAGAAAGATAAAACATACAAACCAGGGAAATTCACGACAAAATACAACCGGGTTTCTCTTGTTCTTGTAGTTACTAAAGAAAAGTTTAAAATGAAACATATTCATCTTCAACCACACACAAAAATAAATAACCTTGGGAAATTGTTAAAGAAAAAAGAAGCTGGCAAACAATGTAAAAATAACAAATGGTTAAGATGCTTGTTTTTACCAATCAGTGTCACAACACTGTACAACATCACGGCAAGCACATTTTGTGCATCTACACTTGTCAATATATCATTCAATAAAGAGCAGCAGGGTTTTTTGTTAGTTTCTTTGTTTTATTTCCAACAAGAAAGTAACAGCAATGTTCCCCGAAGAAAAGTGAGAAAGTGACCGTCGCTGCTGTGGATCGGTTTGTTCAGTGCCGTGAACATCTAGAAACTATTTCAAGCGGGCTTGGAGTGTGACCCGAGCCACTCATTCTTTGGGTGTTTTCTTAATGAGCCTCCTCTCTGACATAAACAGTTAGTTGTCTCTTTTGCCTGCATTTAACTCTCTCATGGGTTTTAGGCAACTAACATCTTCCAAGATTCCTTTCATTATTTTCTAGGAATAAGCTAAAAGTATTAATAAAATCCTCTGAATTTTCTGAGGGTAAGACTAGCACAAGGCACCAACCCAAATGCTCTGTTTTTATTACCACTATTCCTCTCTACTTGCAAGTGCTTTTGTTTAGAATGTTGTCAAATATCATCTGGCCAGACAGCAGTAGGAGCATTGATTGGCTTAGCCTTTCAATGAACTGAACAGGGTTCATCCATTCCCACAGCCGAAACCTCAGGCAAATGGGTGAGTCTCCCTGACAAGGAAAAGTGGGAGTTTCCCTGATTAATAGTTAAGATGCAGAGCATTTGAAAAAGAAATTAGAAGACTGCATTATCTGGAGACATTTCCTGCCACCCAAGCACCCCCACTCAGGTCGATGACTGAGGAATCCCAGAAGGCATTCTCCCCCGAACGTGGCCTACATCAATGGCACATTTCTGAGTTGTCAGTCTGAAAGCCCATCCATAGCCATAAAGAGAAGGCTGTGTCCTCGTCGGGGGTGTGTTGATGGATCTGATCCAGAACAAGAGAGGTGATTCCTGGGTTACTCGGATGTTGGACATGTTTGGCTCTGGTGACGGTGCTTCTGATTCTAAATCAAAACCATTCTCCCTGTTTCATTCAGTGCATTACATAATACGAGTAGGGCCGTCTACATGCATAATTATCACTGCTCATGAGAAACAGGCCCAAAAGATTTCTCTGACCTTGTGCTGATAAATTGTGCTGGAGCAGCAAGGGGCCCGGAACTGTCAGTCTCAGTTAGAGACTCTAAAAATTAAGATGGACTGAAGGAAAATTAAGCTTCCACATGGCACATTTCTCAGTAGACTGATATTCCAATCTACTGAAGACTGTTCCTCTGGACCCCGGTTCAAGCCCTACCTCTTCTATTCAGTCAGCACATCATTCTCCGGCACTAAACAACGCATTTGTCATTTCCAACCTGCCTGGATTTAGCTCCTGTAAAGAGTGGGGTGGGGGTGGGGGGGCATCAAGAGGGGAGCAAGTTAGAAACAAATGGCTCAAAAAGTACTATTTCCAAATCAGAAACATCTGCTAGAGTCATAAATGGTTTTAAGTAGAAATCAGTGACAAGGAGGTTCACATAGGAGCGGACAGGAATGAAGCCACCCCTCATGGGAAGTTTCCAGGTAACTGCAACAAACAGTATCGCCATATATTAGAGCAAACTTTTGAACCTGCCTGGTGGCTGACACTTGGCATTTTGTATTTGGCTCCTATTACAAAGAACCATGTAGCACTAAGGACCTCTGTGTGTCATCTGCAATGCTGGGGCGTGACTTGGCTCCTTACATGCCTGTCGTCATCCATTAATCTCACGGAAGACCTTTCGTACTACGATTCTTCAGGGAGCTTTTCTAGAAGAAGCAAGGGATGAGAAGGCTGCTTCTCTCCTTGGCTCTGATAAAATCCTCCCTCTAACTTAGAAGATCTTGCTAAAGACATGAAAAGTACAGAATACGAAATGGAATGTTACAGATATAAAAAGAATGCCACCTTCTACCTACCTACCTGGTCACATGAGTGTGTCAATGAGTAGTTTAGAAAGATTTTAGCAGAGACATTGTAAAAGAACATTGTAAGATGTTTAATGTTCCTTGTCTTCTGGATACAGTCCTTCCAAACCTGACTTGAAAACCGAATTTAAAGAAAAACATTTTGTTAAAAAATTTAAAAGTTACCATGAATTTTAATCTACTTTTGTAACCATTTCAAAAATTCTCTAATGACACTTTTAATAAACCACATTCCACCACACACACAAAACAAACTCATTTCTTGATTTATATTTCCATTGAAATTTAGGGTTCACTAGACCTGAACTAAGCAGGTCCTAGTGATTTATCTAAATGAACATCCCCAACGAGAAACCAAGCACCTTAAAAACTACTGCAAGTTTAGGTGTAAAAACAGACATGCCTTTGCCTCAATTTTTATTGTTTTACCACATTTAGAATTACTGGGGAGTAGAGAATAGAAATAACAGAAAATATGAACTAAACTTCTTTTCATTCAACCCTGGAAATCTGAATAAGGTGCATATTGCTTTGCTATAAAATAGCTGAAGAAAGGGGAGGAGGGTAACACAGTGAAATAAAGGATTTCTTTAAAAGCAAACATCAAATTGCAACCACATCAATCATTTCTTGATTTTAAAAAAACAAATGAATGCTTCTCTCCACAGTTGGAAATTTCATTACTTCTGTACATTCTCTTCTTTGTTTATAAGCTGACTAAGAACTCCTGGAAGTTTTGCTTTCTTTTGGGAAGAGGGGTCAGATTTTTGATGGCCTCAAGCGTACCCCAGGGATTCTAGCCCAAGACTAAAGTTTAACTTATTTTTCCTTCTCTTCTTAGCTTTTCCTTGTGGTGGAACAATAAATATATCTTTCAAATATACCATTATAAAACAGGCTCCCTGCTATGCTATAGTACCCAAAGAGTTACTCACATTATGGGGTCCTAATGAAATACAGATCTTTAAAACTCACATTTAAATGTCATTCTACACATGGCCATTTTATTACATTTGAAGCACTGGCCAAGGAAACAAATGAGTTATTATACTAAATTAAAAAGTCAGAGAAAAAAGATGAGAATCTTTTTTTATATTTTTACAAAAAATACACAAATTAACAATTGGCCATTTCCCTTGATTATGTAGAGTTCAGAACCCACACAGAAAGTTCAGAGAAGATCAAAATAATTAATGAAAATGATGCTAATTTTCTAGAAAAGAATAGATAAAAATTCTGGAACTAATTATCTCTGAAAAGAATACAATGAGAAAAGCATCACTTGGAAATTATTTTATAACAGAAGTTCTTCCTTCAGAGCCCAAAGTGGAAGCAAAGAAAGAAAAATAAAATGAAATAATAAATGAACACCAGCCAACTGCCTTTTCAGTAATAACAAAACATGTTTGGTAAAATTTGCAAGATTGAAAACTTTCATTTTAGATACAAGTATAATGTCAGGAAACCTAAAGAATGTTCCTTTTATATGAGATGACTCACACATATTGTATTTTCTAAGATTACTTATGGTTAATGTTGATCTCTACAGTACTGTTCCACCCCTTGTAATGGTCAACTCAGGAATACTTACAGATAAACCATGCAAGCTCTTTTTAGATAAAGCAAAAGGCTTAGATGACCTAAACTCAATTTTGCTACAATGAAGTATGCTTTGACCATACTGTATAGTTTGATTATAGAGGTAACTTAGAAAACAATTATACTTTCACAAATTAGGATTTCTGGTTCACTTTTTTATTGGGGGGTATTTGATATAAGTATGGAAGGGAAAAAGCAGATGACTTTTCTTCTTCTGACCCATCTCACTCTGGATTATGGCACTTAGGAAGGGTCTCCAGAGCTTTGGCTTTGTTATCTGCTTCCTGGAGTTATGTTCCTCCTTATCCTAATCTGCACAAAGCAGGGAGTTCTGTTTCATCAAGGCTGAGGCATGAAAATCAATTTTTTATAAGTTTTATGCATAATGGAGAAAAACAACACAGAATATAAGCAAACTTGAAAAAAAAATTTTTTTGTAGAATTTCTTACACATCAACTTCATCATTGCTGCCTGTGTCTCTAAAGCTCTTTCCTATGTCATCCTTTCAACACTCATGACCTCCAATGTTTTGGTGACCCTGTTATTTCTATAATAGGTCAGATCCTCTAAAATACATCCAATTTAGATGCTTTTACATTTAGGCCATTTTTTTCCTGTTTGTTTTAACCCTGTCCATGAATAATACTTGACAGCAGTGTTGAATTTATGAAAGAGGAGAATAAGTTACAAAAGAAGTCTCAGCTGCAACAAAAGAGACAAAAGGAGGAGGAGGAAGAGGAAGGAGGAAGAAGAGGAGGAGGAGAGGGAGAGGAGGGGAAGGGGAGGAGGAAAGGGAAAGGGAGAGGAGAAGAAGGGAAAGAGGTGAAAGGAGAAGAAGGAGGAGGAGGAAGAGGAGGACAAGGGCAAGGAGCAGGAGAAGCTGGATTTTGCTCCATAGCTATATCTAGGATAAATATATTTTTCATATCTTTACTACTTATTGTGCATAAAATTTGGTTAAAACCTTCACTTATTAATAAATATGCCCTTGAGAGTTCTCTTAAAATGTCGAAAAATCTTTGAGGTATAAGCTGTTCTTCCCTTTCCTTCCCCAAAGCAGATATTTATTCTCTTTTTTTCTCCCTTCCCTCCCTCCCTCCCCCCCCCACTTCTTCTCCCTTTCTCCCCATCCCCCATCTCTCTCTCAGATATTTTTTCATAAATTATTTTTCCCTTTTACAAGACATTTTTATCATTCAGATAGTATTTTACTATATTACATATGGATCACCCTTTCAAAGAGAATCCATAACAAACCTTGCAAATATCTAGAATTCTTCTGCTTATCATGAAGCGTATTTATTGTCTAGTGGAGGTAAATATAGTTTCTGTATTTTACCTTTTTGTATTTTATTTGCAGCTATTTTTCGTATCCAATAGGCATCTCAAAGACAAACGAAATCAGTGACCAATGGAGCATTTAAACTGTGTTTATAAAATATCGTGTAAAATTTCCTTAAAATATACTATCAATCTATAAAACAAACGCATTGATACCTAAAAGGATATGACAACCTCATGGCTTATCCTGAAGGACTAGGGGTTTTGCTGCCACAATGGAAAACTTTTAAACCTGCAAATAGATATTTCAAAATATATAACTTTAGATACAGCAATAATATAATCAAACTTACATGTCTTGATGTTTGTCTTTTCTCCTGGACATTTTTACTTCTGCATATGCAAGACTACGCAGGCAGGGCTCACTGTTTGCTTCTCACTGTTTTCCTGGCCAAGAACTCACCTGCTCATGCTGCTTTGGACACAAACAAACTTATGTCCTCAAACTATATGTGGACAAAGCCAACACTATATTCTCTAAGTGCCGATGCTTTCTGAAGGAAATTTGCTTCAGGATGTTTTGCTTTGCTTTTACTGCCCCCTCATATTTACATCATACTCTTCCCCAAATGTCACAAAGTGATTCACAGATGTTGACTGATTCATTCTTACAAATAAATTGATGGAAGGCATGATATTTTGGTTCCAGTGTTAGAAGTAAAGATGCAGAGGGGTCCTCAGTTGCATGAAGTCAGAGAAGTGGAAGAAATGAAAATCTAGGGATTGCAGCACGACCTAGCCTCGGCCGCCTATTACTAAGGGGTAGACATTCCAGAAACCTGACAGGGGCTCAGGATGCCAGGACCAATGCTAGCTTGTTTAGCTGTACTGGACCTGCTTCTTTTATGTAACAGCCTTAAAGTGTCGGATTGTAGGGCCCGGAGAAGCTATAAACTCAAAACTGATCATTGCGCTCATTCATCAAGGTAGATACTGTATTTATTCACACACATATTTGCTTAACTCAGTTACAATGAAGTTTTACCCTTCATTTTTATTTTAAAAGCAAAAGCCATTTGGTCACATTAAGAACAGGTAAAAACAAATCTCATCCCTTTTTTCCAGACCGAAATAAGGCAAGGAGACAAATATCTGCATTTAACAGGCTTAGTTTCTTTTACAGAGATTTCTGCTCCATCTCTCCTCCCCCAATATTCAAACATGAGAAATATTGATCTCCTGCAAACACTGATGTCATAAGCAAAACTAATCAAGTGCTTCTAGATGCATGAGACTGTGATTTTCCAATTGTGATGGGTATGTTTTTCCATACCTAAAATTCTGAGCACTTACCAGTTTGAATATATCCTTCGATATGTTCATCATTAAAGAAGGAGAAAAGTAAAATTTAAGATCTTCCACAACAGAAATTGTTGGGTCTACCTTTTACTATTTTTTGTTTTTTTAATTCAGTGCCTTGTGTGTCTATGAGTCTGTGTGGTTACAAAACCTGTACAATCGATCCACTCAGTCTGCAGGAAGGGAATTTACACCTACAAATATCATCAAGACCCCACAATGCCCTGCTCTGCTATTCCATGCTGGTCCCTCCCCTGTCATTTGCACTCATAGCCCTACCACTGAAACATGGAAGAAGCAATTAATGATGGAAATGACAGAAGATGTTTCACTTTACTATAACCCTAGGAAACCTGCAGGAGTAGCATCCTTTCTAAGGCCATATTGAAAATGATGAAAACATTCTGTGTTTGGTACAGATGTCAAATGTCTCCAAAGGCACAGAATTAATTCAGTTCTGTCCTCCCACACACCTACATAAATCATTTTTGTTAGCATGAACTATTTTGCTATATGCCATAAAATATTTTGGGTGCAATTTAAATCAAACAGAAAACTAATCATAGTAAAATATCATATGGAGTTACTTTTAACCACAATATAGTAATGAGACCAGAAACAGTAGACAGTGTTTTGAGGTTTGTCTTAATTATTGTTTGGGGTTTTTTTTTTTTCTTTTTTCTCTCCCAGCACCCATCCATTATGCAAAAATGAGATCACAATCTTGGTCAACTTATGACTTCAGGGGAATACTAAGAAAATCTAAAAATAGTGAAAAAAAATGAGTGTCACTGATATCCAGGATAAAATATTTCAACCCTGTTTTTTAGAGGATGAGATTATTTTACATATCCCAAATTAACCTCAACAGGAAAACTGTCTTTTTTTGAGTAAATCAGGAAAACAGAACAAAATTTATGAATAGCAAGAACAAGTAGTCATTCAAGACAATAGATTTTCTTTTTTTGAGTTTTCTTAAACCCCTCCTTGAATCAATTAAGAGAACAGGTAGAACAAAGCCCAAGGGGATTCCATTTTCTAGAGCAGATATATTCTTCCTGTCACTGGGGTCAGTGTGAGGAGAATAATCAGCAGTGAGCAAATACTCCTTTTCAAAAGGATATTATACATTGCAATTTAATACTGAAAGATGATTTGTCAAATGGAAATATACTAGTAATTTTTCTTTCTAGAATGAAATAACTTTGACAAATGAAGATTGTTAAATACAGGAAGTCACTTAATTCACAATGAATTCATCTCCATCATTACTGATAATGGTAATCACTCACAAGACACATCCTGATATCCTTTGCATATTCATTCATTAACCAAGGTGGAAAATCGTCACTTAAACTTGTGGATTATCCATGAATATCAGGATATATAGCACTGTAAGCTATCCAGCTATGTCTCATATTTTATCTTAAGAGTAGGACTTTGGTTGAGATTTTGATATAATTTGGGGGGCAAAGCTTAAATAATCATTATAACTTCTAATCATTTAATTCTAAGTGGTTCAGGCTAAATTTGTCATAATGTATGTCAGGATAAAATAGAAGCAATTTTGATAGTTGGAAATTCACATTCCTAAAATCTGTGGCATACAGTTCTTAAAGTAATGATTCATTCTCTGACAAATAATATAAATGGATTTATCTATTACTTTAATAGCCAACATCTTCCTACTGACATGTATTTCTTCTCATATAGCCTAAAATTCTTTTTCCATTATGTTAAACAACCATTATTCTCTAGTTCTGAATTTAAAAAAACAAGGTACACATCATCGGACATCTTACCATGAGTCACTTGGCAATTATCTGAGAATAATTATCTGTGAAATCCTGACTCACAAATAATACAGCCATCCAACTTATCTTCTTTGTGAAAAAGCTGAGTGTGAAATGGGAACCAAAGAAATAAAATAAACGTCTGTCTCCAATATTCAGAACATCTGCATGAGTAAAAATTATTCAAAAAAGATACCATGAATTTTTAAAATGAAATGCAGCATGTAAAAATTAAGCACCTGGTCTTTTCCTTTATATTTCATTAAAAAATTCTAAATAGACTATCACCAGCTGTACATTTTACTGCATTTTATATCATGGTAGGCAGTCAAGGCAATACTGCATCCTGTCTCATCCGAGTTCTACATAAAAAGATAGAACAAGCTTTTTTTCAGATGTAACAAGAAGTTAAAGATGCTATGCAAACCAATGAGAATATAAAAATGATCCAAAAATAATTTGATTCCAAATAGAATCCCTGAGGTAATGGAAAATAGAGATTGTTTGATTTCTTATTAACTCAGACTTCCTAAAATAAACATAAGAATTTGGATAAAAAATTTCACTGGCTTTGGAGAAGGGGTGCACTCAAATTATAAGTGAAAAATTGGGGGAATAAATGAAGACGGCATCTTCTTGGTTATTTTTACTAGTCAACCTGACAACTCACAAACCAGCCAAAAAGAACATGTATGTTACAGCTAGGAAATGACACTTTCTATACTTGACAGTTGGTTGGCACATTCTATAGTATCAATACCAATCAAGTTTCCATAATCTTAAGAGAAACAAGAAGTAACTGGAGGAAACTGTACAACAAGCATTAATCATTAAGTCTCAAATTGGCAGATAAGCTTAGATTGCAATTGATATTTCTAATTGTTTTATGTAAATTGATTATCCAGAAGGATTTGAAAAGGTTGGCTTTTTAACTTAAAAATATTCATTAACTCTGTTATGACATACTTTTAATGTTATTTATTGATACGGCACTTACTTTTTAAGTGTTTCTTTTTCATTTCTTTTTGATCAAATTTTTCTGGGTATATAGTCATGTGGTGTGAATATCAGAATCCTCTTTAAGACTATTCCTGATGACGTCTTCTTATTTAAAGATGTAAGGAAAGCCCCTAGCCTGCCATCAGATAACTCCAGTTTAAATACAACTTTGACAATCATACCTGGAAATATCTATTTATTCTCAAACATGTAGCAAGCACCACCTGAGTGCCAAATACTGTTCTAAGTGTTGAGGTTGAAAACTGGACAAAACAAACAGGCTCACCCTTTAGCTTCATCTGTAAAGTGAGAGTTACCATTGACGTCTCAATACAGGTTAGTCCGTCCTCTCTTCGTTCTTGTGAATGGGGAGTTGCAAGCTCATGCAGGACTAACATCAGAGAGAGAAGATCGTTTAAGTGACTGACTACATACATCTGCTGTTTGCATTTTGGAAAATATTTATTGCCCCTAATGACTTTTTCTGTCATCCTAGTCTTATAACAAAACCTGGAAAAAAAGACATTTTTGTATTTTTCTCTTTTGAGGAAAAAAAGTGGGTTGGGGGGGGTTGCTTAAATTCTTTTATTGGTACATTTTAGGTATACAATACATTTACATTTATCATTGAGTGCTTGTACCTGTACATGATGTATCTTGGTTCTTATTTTTTCCCCATTACCTGTGCACCCTTCACCTCCTCCACCCTTTCCTATTTACATAGACTTTCTTTCCATTTTTTTCTTTTCTCATTATTTTTCCTTTCCCTTCTTTCCTTTCCCCTTCCCCTCCCACTTCCCCTACCCATTGGACCTTTTCTTCCCATTTCAAATTATCAATTATTCATTTTAATTGTTTTAATCCTTATTCACACTTTCAGTTTCTCACACTAGAGATACTATTCTGTATTTACACATGCGAGATATGTGCACCTATCTTTATAGCGGCACAGTTTGTAATAGCTAAAGCTTGGAAACAGCCCCAGTGCCCATCAACTGGAAACTGGATAAAAAAGATGTGGGGTTTTTTTTATAAAATGGAGTACTACTCAGCCATAAAGAATGAGAAACTAGGGCCGGCGATTTAGCTCGGTGGTTTCACTGCCTGCCGCGAAAGCACAAGGACCCGAGGTCTATCCCTGATGCCAAAAAAAAGAATGAGACACTAGAGACATTTATAGCTAAATGGATGCACATTGAGGAGATACTCTTAAGTGAAATAAATAGGACACACATGTGTAAAAAAAAGTGTTTCTAATGTAGATGTATCATGTTCTCAGATGATAATGCTAATTTATTATGGTGATTTTAACCGCTGCTTTAACTACAAAAATATTTACACATTTTTAATTGAAGATACTCCAGCATGATTTTAACTTATATACTATATGAAAAAAATTCAGATTGTTTTTCTACTAAACAAATCTATTATTAAAATCTTTGAGACAAACAATAAATTATTGGTTAGAGGAAATCTGTTTCCTTAAAGAAATGCTATGAAACACCCAAAAATACCAAGATAAAAAGTTAAAGCATGCTATACCAACTCCTTTTAAGATTCATATCTATACTACATTTTATTTTCTGAAAATGAACTTAAAAGCCTATAATATTTGCCTTTCAAACCATAATCTATGGGAAAATAAGAAAATAGAATTATTTCTTCAATATTTGTCTGTAATTTATACCAAATTTGTAAAGACAAGTAAAACCCTCATGTTATTATTATAAAACTTAACAAGAAAACTGAAGAATATGACTTTACATTGTTTTCTACAGAAATGTAATCACTGGAATTATTGCTAGGAAAATTATAGTAATTGGTAGCATTTTCATATTTCTACTTACCAGGGGGGAAAGGATTAAAGATGTGATGCCTTTACTTAATATCATATATCTCAATTTAGCATATGGCTACATAAACACCAGTAAAATTATCCAATTTTTTAAAAATATCATTAAATTAGAATTTTCTTGTGGGTTCAATCATGTGAAATGTGCTATTATTTGATCTCTATATGTGAGGTCAAACTTTTGCTTTTCATTTTAGCTGTTCTTGTTATTGTTCTTTTCCAACTTTTCCTTTATTCTGTTTGAAAATAAATGCTTCTAAACATTTGGGCCTTTAAGCATAAACTTAGATTCAATGAAAAAAAGAATTTCAATGTCCCTATTTAACACATGCTACAATTTCTCAATGCTCCCTAAAGAAAGGTAACGTTTCCACGGGAAAAAAAAAAGCTATTTTAGTGACCTTTTGTCCCTCCCTAAGAGGAAGAAGTCTGACAAGTAGATATATGGCGAGTTTGTTATTGTAAATTCCAGATCTTGTGATTATCTCTGACTCAACTTCTGGGGTTTTATCTGGAATTCCTGTGAAGGGTCGACAAGCATATTCCTGACTGTTTTCACCTTCTTCTGACCCTAATTTTAAAACTGTACCTTATAGGCTTCCCAAAGCAGATTACGGTGCTGCATTTCAGTAGATGGACACTGGAAGAGGATGTATCTGATAACTTAAGCACCTTTATGCTTAAGCAATCAAAAATTTACAACTTTTTATAATTTGTGTATAAGCATTTTTGTTTATCTTGAATTATAAAATTTAAGAAAAAATTCTGGTAACTTTTTCACTTCAATGATTTTTCAGAGTCAAATGTTCTAGCATACACTTTTTTTCCTGAGTAAAAATTGCTCTGGTATTACTATAATTAAATAATCCCAGGTATGGATAAATGGGCATACATAAATGCATCTCAACAGATGAAGCATAGTGAAGATTCATGTTGCAGTTTGAGGAAAACAAGAAATGCCTATATAAACACAATTTGACACTATAACTTATCCCTATATTTTATAAAAGTGAAATGAAAAATATCTAAATAAATTTTAAATATAATATTAACCAAATTAAATAGCCCCAAGCCTCCAATTATTGCTTCATAGTTCTTGAGCACTGGTTAAAAAAAACAGAATCCTTAGCGTTGAAGGATGGTGGAAATTGATTTACTAAAAGAGAACACTCATAAAATGGTCAAATGGTAGAAACAAATGCAAAATGCAAAACAAATGGTCAAAACAAATGCAAAAAAAGAAAAGAAAATTAAGGATGGATATTTAGAAAACCTCCTGGAAGGAAGGCACCTCAATATAATGCTTACCAGGTGTGGTTTCAGTGTGTATGAGCTCCAGACCACTTACTAAAGAAGTGGGCATATAACCTCTCTAAATTCATTTTTCCACCAGTGAAAAGAGTTACAATTATGCTCACCTCACAGAACCAGTGTAAAAATAAAAAGTTACTTATTTGCTACAATATAGTATAAAAAAAATTGTTGTTGCTGCCGTTGTTGTGAAAATGCCTACTATAAAATTAACAAATTTAACACCTGGATGATAAATAATTATAGTAATAGGATGATTAAAATAAAATCTTCTAAATAATATTGATGACTCAAAATGTGATTATAGCCTAAAATATAGTCTCAATTAGTTTCAAATGCAATTGTGGGATAAAATTAAATTCTTACAATTATAAAAGAAAAAATTTCAGTAAAGAACAAATGCATGAATTTGGTTTATTGTCTGAAACAGAATAATACATGGAAATCATAAGCTGTGGGTGCCAGCATATTTTATGTCATATTTTATGCCTTTGATATTGTTAGAACTTACATCAAACCAAAAGTTGAGAACATTTCAAAGTTAAAAGCACTAAAAAAAAATGTACCAAAGAGTAATGATTATATGAGATGAAGAAATGTAACATAGTTGTATTTTCACCAATTTTTTATTATTTCTCTTTAATTCGAGGAAAATTTCTGCTATGTTAAGCATATTTGGGGCAACAGAATCTTGAAATCATTTAAAGGTATAGAAGACCCAGGAACAAAAATATATGAGTCTATTTTCATAGTTATCACATCCTCTGGAAAAGTTTTCTTTTTTATCAAGTTTTGATGGGAAATTTCAAGATTCAAATAAATATCCCATTATAATTTTAATTGTGCCTTCACACATACCTTCAGTTATTTTGGTTAAAATGATTGCTAAAGCCCTCATAGTTTTGAAAAAGAGCAACCAGTGTGGTCAAACAGGATATGCATTTAGAGAGAATCACAGAACAAATGGCGACCCACATTAGACAGACTGAATTTATCACTTGGTCCACTCTACCTGGTCTGAAATTAAGTACTATTGACCCACTTTTGTGATCTCTTTTACATTGTTGTCCACTCCTTATCTAAATATTAATATGTTATATGTTTATCTTTAAAATATTTATTACCAGAGATTGTGTAGGTGTTTTGAAATAATTGTATTATCTATGTATCTACCAGAGAAAATAGCAGGTAGTCAAAAGTATTCATTGGTGATCTCTCATTCATTGTTTACCACTGATACTTAAAATATTGCTGTATCATCAGAAAATAGAATCCTGATTGTCATTTAATTCAGGCGTGTTTTCTCTGACAATGAGGACCCAGCTGAGCCTATTATCTTAATTTTACTTTTTCAGTTCCTACTTGATCAATTAGTTCATTAAATGCATTCCCAATGTTCAAATAAGAAAATTGTTCATGGGCCTCAACATATCAGATAAATCTTAATTTATAAATGTCTTATTTTAATCAGATTTTATTACAAGTATTCTTAAAGGAGGTAATACATAATATTTACAAGTAGTTTAAAGAATGGTAATAAAATGAATACTAATGTTCTTACTAGCTAATTCGTGTAACTAGAACTTTAGGGATATTTTTGACGCTTTCCTTTTTGTCACCCTTGTTTGCAATTCCCAATTTCCTACTTGACATAACCAACAAATTCTATATTATTCTGTTTTCTTTATTAGTTTTGTCACATCTATATATGCACTTGTTCAAGGAGAATGGAGCTTTTCAAGTGCAGGCTGACTTCTTTCCCCTTTCATTCCATCCAAGCTACTACTATTGTTTTAAAATCGAATTTAACATAAATGACGCCATACTTAAGAAACTCTTCCATGACATTTCTTAACACCAACATTCAGCTTCTTAGACATATGCGTGTCTATAACCACACTACCATTTAATTTTCATCCAATTCTATTATCTACATATATCAAAATATATTTACACACTGCAGATAACATGTTGAGAGTGCTGTAAATACAATCTTTTTTTTTTTTAATCGAACTCAGGACCTTGTGCTTCTGAGGCCGGTGGTGGGACCACTGAGCTACTGAGCTAAATCCCCCACCCTAGATACATTCTTTTAATACACTATGTGGCTGACTCCAAGAGACCTATTGTTAGGTTACAGGGTACGTGCTTCCTCATCTTTACCTGGGAAAGACAATCTGTTTTCTAAAATGCACCAATTTATAATACTCACAGAGATGGGTTAAAGTTTTAGTTGTTCTTCATGTCTGAAAAATGTGATCTTTTCAGCCTTTGTATGTCCAGTAGTTATACCTTTCTTTAAGCCTTTAGTTGATATTTCAATGATAGTTAATGAGCTTGAGCAGCTTTTCTTATGTCCCTATTTGTGTTTCTCTTCTAAGAAATAACAATTCATTACTTTTTTGCACATTTTCAAGTTGTCTACCTCTTTTTGATTCATTCATTTGATTTAGATATATGGTAATAATATATATGACACTAATCCCATTTTTATGTCTTTCTACTTTTTTAATGAAGCAAAATTCTTAATTTTAATTTACACAAAACTATCAATTTTTACTACATGTTTTCAACTTTTAAAGAATATTAAGATATCCTCTACTCTAAGTGCATAAGGATATTTTCTAATGATATGTGCTAAGCATTTGACAGGCTAAGTTCAAAGTTAAGTTTTCAAAGTAAGATTTTTTTCCCATCTAGAAATTATTTTTGTGCATGATATGAAGAATAAATATAATGCCCTTACTAAGCCATTATTTTTCCAATACCAACTCTGACCTGTATCAAATCTTATATACACAGGTCTGTTTCTTGGCTTTTTGTTCTGATGCATCAATCTATTCATTTCTGCACAGATATCAAACTATTTTACTGTAGATTTGTTTTTGGCTGTAATATGTGCTAGCACTTATGTTTTAAGAATCAAATAGACTATTCATAGATGAGGAGTAAAATGTTACCTACCTTCATTCTAGTGAAGCTTTTATATTACAATCTATTTTATTCTCTTTTAATGTGGTAGCTATAGATATGTTTTGTTTAGAATGTGCCTGATATATCTTTCTTTTAAACTTTTTTTAAATATTTCTTCATCTGTATACTTTAGTTGTACCTCTTATAAAAATAATAATTATTTTCTTTTTGTTTCCATTTTGAAAATCCTTGTATTTTAATGAAGAATTTAATCTATTTACCTTTGTTGTGATGTCATTTTTAAAATATTTGGAATTATTTCTATCAACTTTTTCTCCATTTTTCTTCTACCTTTCCCTCTGCTAGTTTTCTACCTATCTTCTATTTTTATTCATTTAATAATTATTTTAGATATTTAATATGTTACTTAATAGTTAGCAAATTTTAAAATATCATTAAGTTGAGCAATAATAGCAGATAAATTGGGAGAGAGCTAAATAAAGTAAGCTGAGGTTTTGTGTTTTTTGAACAGAAGATAATGTCTGGAAAACTTTCTATGAGAAATACTTTATATTTTTTGCTTTATTATGGACCATGTGGGTAACGTGGTGTAATCATTAATCATGATTCTCAACATGACTGGATTAAGAAATGTCTAGCAGATTAGTAAAGCACAGATCTGTGCATATCTGTGGTATGTTCCCAGAGATGACTGGCACACAGGCCAACAAACTGAGAGGGAAGACCCACCCTGATTGAAGGTGGCACCATCCAATAGGCTTGTAGCTTGGATGGAATGAAAGGGGAAAGAAGTCAGCCTGCACTTGAAAAGCTCCATTCTCCTTGAACAAGTGCATCTTTTTCTGTTACCAATGCTTATGGACATTGAATTCCAGTTTCTTTCAGTGCAGACTCACACTAGTGACTCTCAGGGGTCTTCCAAGCCTTCTGTTTCAGACTGGCCCTGCATCCTTAATCCTTTTTGTTCCACACCCTCCAGCTTTTTGGGATGAGCACCTACTGCACCCCTTGGTTCTCCAACATGCAGAGGAGTGTTTGGGCTTTGATCCTGTGAGCATATATAATAAATTCATCTATCTAGCTAGCTATCCATCTGTTCTATATTTTGTCATGATTTTTTCAACCTTAACCAATACATATGACTTGGGACCTCAAACTTACTGCAGGAAAGGTTCATTCTTGTATTCTCACAGGAAACTTTCTATGCACATAGCATTGAAGTATCCACACAATCTCCCTTTCCAGAACAGCTTATTGTTGACATTTCATTACTTACTTTTTGGTGTTGCTGTTATTCATCTACTAAACATATCACCTTTGCAAGAACATTAGCTATGAATTTCCAATTTTTATACACTTGATGTTTTGTCTCCTGTTCTAAGCAGTGCATCTGGCTAGTCATAACTGAGTTTAGGCCAGTCCTTTCAAATTACGTTAAGGAACAGACATTTGTTGTTAATGTCCAACCCTTCATAGACCAATAATTTAGTAAAATGTATTTAAAATGGTAAGCTATGTCAAATTTTGTAAAAGTTTCTAAACATATACAGTTTTTCAATAACACTGTTCAAATCAAAAAATAACCTATAAAGATGATATTTTTAAGGTTCTTATGCCTCATGTGGCTAGAAATTCAAGTTGTATCTTTCTCTATTCTTAAAAATTATTTCAAAACTATACTATTTTCTAAACTGATCCTAGAAATTACTTCTTTCCTGAAAATATTGCACCACTGATGTCTGAATTTAATAAAACTCACTTTATGTTATTTTTATATTAAAATAAATAAAAACTATAAATTACATATATGATGCAAATTAAAACTTTCTTCACTATTGCATGTGATAGCCAAAGGTAAAAACTTTGCCTTCAAGGGCAATATTTTCAATGTTACAATTACATCAAAGACATGTATAGGGCCGGGGATTTAGCTCAGTGGTTTTGCCGCCTGCTGCGCAAGAGCAAGGTCCTGAGTTCGATCCCCGGTACCCGCCCCCCACCCCCGCAAAAAAAGATCCGTGTATTCTCACAGAACCACAGAAACATAGATTAAAAACTTAATTCTACTGAAAATTATGTAACTACCTACCTAACAAGTTAATTGTGCCTAAATTGCCTTTAAATTCGACTTAGAGGGTTTTTTTACATACCATTTGTTTTTCAAGATTATTTTCAAATTATGATTAATGAAAAGGGAGTAATATTTTAAAAGATACATAAAAATCATAGTAAATAAAAACTAGTTATGATTAATCTTGTATTTTAATTTACATACACTTAGTAACTATTATATACAAAGCATGAGCCCAGTTAACTATACCTGGAATTTTATTTATTCTGTTGTTATAAAACACAAATCTAGGCAAGAAATAATCTCCTACTGACATTCTGTTTCATTGAAGAAATTAAAAAGCCATAATACTATGACTGCTGACATAAGTGCAAAAATTCAATGGAAAAATTAATCAGTGAAATATGTTATCTGACAGTTAATACCAAACCTTTACTCTCAAAGGTTAAAGATTTTAGATGTCATTGCTGATAATGGAAGAAAACAAAACAGAGTCCAGAAGTTACAGCTTTTAAATATACAATATAAATAAAAATTTCAGACTTGAAAAAATGATTTTCTAACTCATTTCCATTTGGTTAATAATGTATAGATATAAATTTTTCAAAAATGTCTCAATATATTTTTATACATGAATGATTTGGCTACCTTGAAATTACGAAATTACTATTTAATGTAGAAATGAAAATTGGTAATGATAAAGGCCTTATCCATTCGAATTTCCATTGGCTAATATGGATGCAGCTCATGCAAAATTTTCCTGCCAAATTTTAAATTTAACCTAATGTTCAGAAATTACTTGTAAGATTGACTGCCAAAAACAATTTACCCACTAAGGATGCACTTCACCAGCACCTCTTTCATAAATGTAACCATTTAGAAATTTTTCATTATATTGGAGCAACAAACATATTTCTACCACAACATTTATGTGTTTATTCATATTACATTTCCAAGACCATTATAAAATAACTGCAAACATTTTTTTCCTTCTTCCTTTTATAGTACTAGAGATTGAACCCAGATCCTTGTGCATGCTAAGCAAGTGTGCTACCACTAAGCTACAACCCTAAATCCTTTTTATTTTACTTTAAGACAGGGTCTGGCTAACTTGTCCAGGCTGCCCATGAATTTATGATCATTCTTCCTCAGCCTCTGGAATAGCTGGGATTAAAGACATTCACCGCTACAATTGGTTTAATTTATTTTAATATGTAAAGCAGACTAAAAATTCATTTCTTCCTAAAAAATCAAGTTTAATTACTAAATAAACATGATGTTTTTAGTATGCATATGGACATTGCAATGTTTATTGAAATAGAAATTATAGCTGAAGATTTGTGCCCTAAACCACTGGTTCAGTAGTAAATGAGAAACAAGATTACAATATTTCCAAGATTCTTGATAACTATAAAAATCTTGGGATAATTAATAAAGATATTTCTGTTCCTGTCCCTTCTTGGAAACTTCTTTTGATAAATATAAAGTATTACATTCAAAAAAGATTTTTACCCCATGATAATGGCTATTATCAAAGAAACTAAAGATAACAAGTGCTGGAACATTATGGAAAAAACTTTTTTTTCAGAACCAGGGATTGAGCTCAGGACCTTGCGCTTGCCAGGCAGGCAGGGCACCGCTGAGCTACATCCCAGGCCCTGAGAAAACCTTTAAACACTATTGGTGGGAATGTAAATTTGTACAGCCGTTATGGAAAACAGTGTAAGTGGTGGTGAATCTACGGCATATATGCCACAGAGAGCTGTTTGATAACACTGAAAGCTTGAAAAGGTTAGCCATCACTGGTATAGAAGTTCTTCAAAAAATTAAAAATACAACCATATGATTCAGCAATCCTACTACTCAGTATATATCCAAAAGAAATGAAATCAGTATGTCAAAGAGACACCTGTACTCCCATGTTCACAATAGCCAAGAAACAGAATGAACCCTAGTGTCTATCAACCCAAGAATGGACACCTTATCATTATGTTAAGTGAAATAAACGAGGTATAAAAAAAGGCAAGTGCCACATGATCTCAATCACATATGAAATCTAAAAAAGTAGACCTCATGCAAATTGAGAGTAAAATTGTGTTTTCCAAGGTGGGGATAGTATGGGGAAGAAAGGGATGGTGAAAAGTTGATCAATAGGTAATGAGTTGCGGTGAGATAGGAGCAAGAAGTTACTTTTATAAATATACCTGGAAAGAAAATAGGAAAGTTGTATGCTTAATAAGAGAGGACACGTATTTGTTTACCTGATCTGAATACTGCACGCTGCTTATGAATATCATAACATCACATTACCCCCATTGATATGTATAATTTTAATATTTTATGTACCAGTTAAAATTAATTTAGAAAGACTTTTGTCTATTCACTCACAGAAATGTCTAATAGAATATGTTCAGTAAAAAAGGCTTAGTTCACATAACAAAACCCAAAAACTTTCACCTAAGATTGAATATACAACTTTCATTTTTCTCTCTAGGTATACTATGAAAGTAGTATTTGTTAATGGCACATTATGTTATGAACTACATAAGAACTATATTGATTAAAATTTGTTAATATTTCAAATACAATAAATTAAAGTAATAACTGAAAGAGCTATATTAAAATCATTAGGTAAAATAATTAAGAATATCCTACTGAATTATTTTATACTAAATTTTGGTTGTATATTATTTCAGTATAGAGTCTATATAAAATAACTAATATCAGTCAAAAGTCATTGGTATTCATTACATATAAGTAGACTAAATTGTACAAAATGTTATCTCTAAGATTGAAATGTAACTAAATTTTAAAAGAAAAATCTTTGAAAGTTGAAAGAGGCGATTAATAAAACATCAAATTAAAGTTGACTATTACCATCAAATTCTTTTGGAACATTAGTTTATATGGAGTAATTAATTACTGAATACTTTCAGTGCATTCAACAGCTTAAGTCTATATTTGTTTTAATATACTTTACCTCATCTCACCTCCAACTACAATTATGCTTGCTCATTAGAAAAATAACTTAAGTATCATCCCTCACAACAGATTCATTATAAAATATGGTGAAATAGTATGCTTTCCAAATATGAATGGAGTGCTTTGTATAGCTAACATACATGCATGAATTTCTATAAAATGCATTGTATGTCATTTTTGCATTCATAACTGCAGTTCTGTTTTGAAAAGAAAAGTATTTTTTTTTAAAAAAAGAGAAATAGCCAGGTGTTGTGGTACACACCTGAAATCCCAGCACTCAGGAGGCTAGGGCAGGAGGATTACAATTCATAGCCAGCCTGAGCTGCAGAGCAAGTTCAGGAACAGCTTGGACTACATAGCAAGACTTTGTTTCAAAATAATGACAATAATAACAATAAGAGAAATAATGAGCTTCAATACCTGTTGAAGAGAAAAAAAACCGTATAAACACATTAGATATGTTTTTCCCAAAATCTCTTGAAATATATTTCAGCTTTGCAGAGAGTTAGCAAAATCTCTTTCGTGCTGCCGAAGTATCTCATTGTTTTCCTGCTTTCTTCCAATGTCACCATATATTATGGAATCCAAGTAGTTAGGTCAAAAAAACTAAACTGAGGGTGTTGGGCTCTGGACTCAAGTTTACACTAGCAATGTAGCAGGCTGGCTTTGAAAGAGGACAATCCATGGGTACATATCTCACACCTGTCTGCCTTCCACATGCTCAGCAAGATGATGACTGCTCCCAGCTATGTTGATATACTTCTATCCACTTCACTTGCTATGAAGAAAAGGCAAATGGTCTATGTCTTAAGAGGTGATCATCTTTGTAGATATCTCACTTAATCAGACAGAGTAGGATATTGGTAAACATAAACAGGTACGCTGCTGTACCTAGCACCCTCTGGCCCTATCATCTTCACTTGCTTTATATAAACAGTCATAGCAAATACTCCTGGGAAATAGCCCAAAGAATGAGTCCCTTCAACAAGTTACCTGTGGCAATACACACAAATAAACCCTCACTGAGGAATACATTCCATGCCTTCATGGATAATCCAATGACAATTTTGATTTAATTTCCCTCAGGAAAAGGAACATCTTTTGTTAAATCCTAGCTTAAGTTATGTGAAATTGCCAATACAAAGACATTTTTTGATCCGCACTAATGCTAATTTCTTGTGGTTCAGTTTAGTATATCTGTATAATCCAACATATAATTTCAGAAATAAGGGTCATTTTCATTTTTCATTCAGATTTATGTAATTAAAAACATAAATTTCCCTTTGGTGGCCTAGGTGTCTTTCTAAATTTCCAGAAACATTTCAAAATGACCAAAGTAGCAAAACTCCTATAGCTGTTTCTATGAATTTTTAAAAACAGCCTGGACTACATAGCAAGCACTTGTCTCATAATAATAATAATAATAATAATAATAATAATATAGACATAATGATCTTCAACACTTGCAATGCACAGCTCATTTGGTAAGATAAATCCTCCAGTACACTGGTAAACATGAGAGCTATGAGAATATATGTAGCTAGCTTTTTAAACTAGCATGCTTTTTAAAATAATGCTCCATAAGCAGCTTGGAGTCCCGCCTTTATCTGGTGCTCCACTTAGCCGTGCAGGCACCTGCACGGCCTAATTCCATCCCCCCACACACACACACCTTATGGCTCTTCTGCTACCTGGTCCCTCACTACAGAGGCACAGGGCATTATGCTTCACATAGTTAAATGTGATAGATTAATAACTACCACAAATTGTCATTTTCTAAGCTGTGCTTGATGCTATGGTATTGCTGATTGTAACATTTGGCCTAATATGTTGTGATTGATCTAATCAGTTTTCCTTCCTGGTATAAGGAAAATAAAATAGCCTCAGAGTCATTAGAGCCTCAAATCCTAAACACAAGCCATATCTGGAAGACACCTCTGAAAAGCAATCATTCCACAAGTGTTTTAAACACAAGCAACAAAGATACCTGCATTAAGCAATTTTGAAATATCAACCCAGGAATTAAACCAAGGACAATACCAAAAACAAAAATGAGGAGACATTTAAGCAAGGCACAAATGCAGGCTTACATGCCACAAAAAGGAAATTCTGGAGGGCAGAGAAGCTAAGCCGGTCCCAGCACCTGGAAGGAAGCTCCCCCACTGCCATCCCAAGCTCCTAGGGCAGAGAAACTGAGCTGGCACCAGCAGCCAGAAGAAAGCTCCCCCACCACCATCCCAAGTTCCCAGGGTAGAGAAGCTGAGCCGGTCCCAGCACCTGGAACAAAGCTCCCCCGCTGCCATCCCGAGCTCCTAGGGCAGAGAAGCTGAGCTGGTCCCAGCACCTGGAAGAAAGCTCCCCTGCTGCCATCCCAAGCTCCTAGGGCAGAGAAGCTGAGCTGCGTGGGCGCCAGAAGCACCCACGCCCCATGCAAATGAGAAGACACACAAGCAAGCCTAAAAAACAGATTTCTGGATCACTTACAGCAACCCCAAAGGGAAACAAGATGGAACAATCTGATACTCAACCACCTGGACTCTCTGAACTGGCAACAAAAGAGGACCTGGAAAAAATGAAATCAGAAATAATTACTCAAGATAACAGCAAAGATTGTGCTCATGGTGCAAGACATGATTAATAAATCTAGAGAGGACACAGATTAAGAAAAATAGAGGATCTGAGGAACATGATGGAATCCCAACATAGGAAACAAATGGAATCCATAAAACAGATGCAAATAGATTTCCAGGAGATTAAAAACTCCATCAAAAGTCTGCACAGCAGAATGAACCAATGTGAGGATAGAACTTCAGATATAGAAGAAAGGATTGCAATTAGTGACCAGGAAAAGAAAAATTGCTTTAAAATTGTAAAGGAACACAAGAAATCAATCCAGCAGCTGCTAGACGATGCAAAGGAGAATAACAAGATTGATTGGAGTCAGTGAAGAAAGAGGAGAGGGTGCAAATGACATAAAAAAAACTGTTCACATAAGTGATGGCAGAAAACTTCCCAAGGAGGGGAAAAGAACTTGACATACAGATAAGTGAAGCATATAGGACTCCAGCTAGTCTTGATCAAAAAATCTACACATAGGCATATAATAGTTAGGATTCCAGAAATCCAACAGAAGAACAAAATTCTACAAGCAGTGAGGGAAAAGAAACAAATCACATACAAAGGAAAGCCCATCAGAATCACAGCAGACTTCTCAATGCAAACCCTCAAGGCAAGAAGAGCTTGGAGTGATGTATTTCAAGCCCTAAAGGAAAACAGCCTCCAACCCAGATTGATGTACCCTAAAAACTGTCTTTCAAAACTGATGGAGAAATAACATGCTTTCATGATAAAGAGCACCTCAGGAACTTCATGAATATCAAACCAGCACTCCAAAAAATTTTAGACAATACCCTAGGAAAAGACAGTGAGGATCACAACCCCAAGAAACCCAGCAGAATGAATCCATTGGGTGTGACAAACTAAACGCAAAGGGGGAGAATCCAACAAAAAGAAAAAGCCATGACAAGGCTTTTAAAACTTTTAACTTCATCTCCCTAATGAGTGTATAATTCAATCTTGTTATGGTACTGATTAGTATTTTTCTGATTCTAGTGTTGCACACATTTTCTTGTGTGGTACTAGCTATTTATCATCTTCTTATGTCTACTTTTTAATTGGGTTGTCTATTAATGAGCTCTAAGAATTCTTTATATATTCTGGTCATAGGTTATATGTATTGTAAATATGGTCTGTTTAAGGACTACTTTTCATTTTAATGATGTCATTTAAAGTTCTAAATTTTGATGGAATCTCATTTATTAATTTTTTTCTTTTATACATCATGTCTTTTGAATACTAGGTAGTTCTTACCTACCCTGAATTCATAAACATTTTCATTTCTAATTTCTTCTTAAAGTTTTATACTTTTAGGCTTTCATATTTAGGTTCATAGATCCCTTCAAGTTATTTTCATGTATGGAAATAAAGAGTTGATGCTAATTTTTTATATACAGATACTAGGTGTTCTAGTGCCATTTGCTGAAAACACTATCTCTTCCTCAGCTCTTGAATTGAGTTTATATTTTATAAAATTCTAATGTTAAATAATCTTTCAAAACTCAGGGGACCATATATGTGTGGTTCTATTTCTAGATTTTCTGTTTTATTCAAATTATCTATATGTCTTTCCTTACACCAACACTGCCTTGATTACTGTAGCTTTAGAAGAAGTCTTAAAATTAGATACTAAATGTCTTCCAACACTGTTTTTTTAAACTTTTCTAGGTCCTTTGTACTCCTACATAACTTTTAAATTTCCATATCAAATTCTTCATTTATAGCAAGTATACACAGACCTGCATTTTTATATATACCTTGTGTTTTCTAATCCTGCTAAATTCAAATACAAGTTCCAGGGACTCCTAGAGATTTCTTAGTATTTTCTCTGTAGATGATCATTTCATCTACATATAAAGATTTTGCTTCTACCTTGCCAATCCTATCCTAATTGTGCCATTTTATTGCCAGACTATTTTGGTGGGGACTAGGTTTCAAAGTTTAATGGACAGACAAAGAGTAAGCATATCTGCCCTTGTTCCCCACCTTAAGGAGAAAGCATTGTATCGTCTCCATTCATATAAGGTGTTCTCGCTGGAAGTATGGAGTACATGTCTTTAAGCTGTTGAGAAGTTTCTGTTCTACTTCTAGTCTCCTGATAGCTTTTACCATGAACAGCTGTAGAATTTAGTCCAATAGTTTTTCTCCAACTAGTGACAGGATCATATGGCTTTTTCTTTTCCTCTGTTAAAATGATGACTTTTGGGGGTGGATCTTCCAAAGCTGAACCAACACTGCCATCCCTATAACAAAACCACTTTCTACATCCTGCCAGATCTGACTTCTAATAGTTTATTTTGTTAAACAAATTTCTATCTATGTTCATACTTTTTTCTTCTATTATCTTTATCCAGTTTTAGGATTAGCACAATGTTGATTTCCTAAAATGAGGGGAGAAGTGTTCCTTCTTTTTTCTGCTTTAATTATTTGATATAATTTATCAGTTAAAATGTATGTGAGCCTGCTGTTGTCATATAGGTAGGTTTTCAAGGTAGGAATATACTTTCTTTAATAGGTACTATTCAAATTTTATATTTCCTCTAGAGTTAGTTTCATTAATTTGTCTTCCAAGGTACTTCTTAGAAGTTGTCAAATTTATTTAAAAGCAGATTTTTGAAATGTGCTTTCTATATCCTTTTAAATTCTGTAAAATCTGTGGTAATGTCTTCTAGATCTTGATATTGTAATTTTTAAAATGTATAATTGATACTGTGTAACAGGAAGAAAAGGTCTAAAGGTGCAGGGGAAGTAGGAGGGGTAGGGGAAAGGAAAAAAGGGAGAAGAAAAAATATGAGAAAATGAATAAAATGGAAACAAAGTCTTTGCAAATAGGGAAGGGTGGAGGTGGTGAAGGGAGGGCAGGGGAAGGGGGAAAAAAAAGAACCAATATACTTGTGTAAAGGTACTGGATCCCAATGATGAATGTCACTGTATTTTATACCTAAAATGTACCAATAAACTTAATGGGGGGAAAAAAAGGAAATTCTGGGGGAAATGAGGTGGAAAAGTCAGATAATCAACCACCTGGACACCCTGAACTGATAGCACACGAAGTAACAAAGCAGATACATGAGGCTCTAGAAAAATTCAAAACAGAACTAATCTCCCAGATAAATACAGACATGGTGAGTAGAGTGAAAGACATGATTAGAGGCTCTAGAGCAGAAACAGACAAGAAAATAGATGAGATCAGAAACATGCTGGAAGCCATGAATGCCCAGCATAAGAAAGAAATGGAAACCATGATCGCCCAACATAAGAAATGGAATCCATGAAACATTCAAACAGATATTTAGGAGATTAAAAACTCCACTGAAAGCATGCAGAGCAGACTAAGAGAATCTGAAGACAGAATATCAGATACAGAAAACAGGATTGCAGTTAAGGACCATGAAAACAGAGATTTCTTAAAGATAGTAAGGGACCATGAGGAATCAAGCCAACAGCTGCTAGATGATACAAAGAAAAATAACAGGAGACTGATAGGAGTCCACGAAAAAACAGGAGAAAGTACAATTGACATAAAAAACCTGTTCACAGAAGTAATAGTAGAAAACTTCCCAGACAGAGGTAGAGAATTGGACACACAGATATGTGAGGCATATAGAACTCCACCCAGTAACAATCAAAAAAAATCTACACCTAGACATATAATAGTCAGGATCCCAGAAACCCAACAGAAGAACATAATTCTACAGGCAGTTAGAGAAAAGAAACAAATCACCTACAAAGGAAAGCTCATCAGAATCACAGCAGATTTCTCAACACAAACCCTCAAATCAAGGAGAGCCTGGAGTGAAGTATTTCAAGCCCTAAAAGAAAATAACTGCCAACCTACACTGTTGTATCCAGCAAAATTATCTTTCAAAATTGATGGGGAAATTAGATACTTTCACAACAAAGAACACTTGAGAAATTTCATGCACACCAAACCAGCACTCCAAACAATTTTATGCAATATCCTAGAAAAAGACAATGAAGGTCACAACTCCATGAAGGCCAACAGAGAGAAGACACTACACAAGGTAAGGCACTAAAGGGAAAGGAGGAAAAATAAGAAAAGAATCAATAACAATAAAACATCATGGCAAGAATGAGTCAATATCTCTCAATTATAACTATCAATGTTAATGGCCTCAATTCACCAATCAAAAGAAACAGACTGACAGAATGGATTAAGGAGCAAAACCCAGCAATATGCTGTATACAAGAAACACACCTAACTCAAAAGGAAATTCATAGACTGAAAGTAAAAGGATGGAAAACAGTTCACATGACAGGATTCCAGAAAAAAGCAGTGGCAGCCATCTTATTTGCAGACAAAGTAGATTTCAAATCAAAACTAATTAAGAGAGATAAAGATGGTCACTACATCCTTGTGAAGGGAACAATCCAAGAGGAAGAGATGACAATCCTAAATATTTATGCACCAAATATGAATGCCCCCAACTATACAAAACAAATTTTAATGGACATGAAAAACCAAATAAGCACTAACACAATTTTAGTGGAGGACCTCAACACCCCTCTATCACAAATAGATCATCTAGGAAAAAATTAACAATTAAATTCTAGAACTGAACTAAGCTATTGAACAAATGGACTTAAGATATGTTTATAGACTGTTCCACCCCACAAAATCAGAATACACATTCTTTTCAGCTGCACACACATCATTCTCCAAAATAGACCACATGCTAGCTCATAGGGCAAATCTAAGTAAATGTAAAAAAATTCAAGTTATCCCCTGTATATTACCAGACTATAGTGCAATAAAATTGGAGATCAATAACATAAGAAACTGCAAAAAAACCACAAACACATGGAAATTGAATAACACTCTCCTGAACAACCAATGGGTCACAGAGGAAATTAAAGAAGAAATTAGACAGTTTCTACAAGTAAATGATAATGCCAGTACAACATACAAGAATCTGTGGGACACAATGAAAGCAGATCTATATGGGATATTCATAGCAGTGAATGCCCATATTAGGAAAGCAGAGAGAACTCAGTTAAATAACCTAATGCAGAACCTCAAGCTCCTAGAAAAAAGAAGAGCATAACAAACCCAAAGCTTGTACAAGAAAGGAAATTATAAAGATCTGAGCAGAAATCAGTGCAATGGAGACTAAGAGAATGATACAAAAAAATCAAGGAATCAAAAAGCTGGTTTTTTGAAAGAATAAAAAAATCAATAAACATTTACCCAACCTTAAAAAAAGGAAAGAAAAGGCTCAAATCCATGCAATTAAGAATGAAAAAGGGGAAGCCACAACAGATCCAGCAGAAATTCAGAGAATCATCAACACCTACTTTGAGAACCTGTACTCTAATAAAATGGAAAACGCAGAAGAAATGGACAGATTGCTAGATACATACAAATTGCCAAAGTTAAATGAAGAATATATAGAAATTCTAAACACCCCAATAACAATGAGTGCAATTGAAAATATAATAAAAAATTTACCAACAAAGAAAATCCCAGGTCCTGATGGGTTCACTGCTGAATTCTATGAGACGTTTAAAGAAGAACTATTGCTATTACTCTTTAAACTCATCAAGGAAATTGAAAGGGAAGCAAGGCTTCCAAATTCTTTCCTGGAAGCAAGTGTTACCTTGATTCCAAAACCATGGAAAGACCCAACCCAAAAACAGAACTACAGACCAATCTCCCTAATGAACATAGATGCAAAAATCCTCAACAAGATACTGGCAGATAGAATACAGAGGGTCATCAAGAATATCATACACCCTGACCAAGTCAGATTTATCCCAGGGATGCAAGGATGGTTCAACATCCATAAATCAATAAATGTAATACACTATATTAACGGAGTCAAGGACAAAAACCATATGATCATCTCAATAGATGCAGAAAAGGCATTTGACAAAATCCAGCACCCATTCATGATAAAAATGCTACAGAAAATTGGAATAGAAGGTCTTTATCTCAACCTGATTGAGGCTATCTATGAAAAACCAACAGCCAACATCATACTAAATGGTCAAAACCTGAACACTTTCATGCTAAAATCAGGAACAAGACAAGGATGCCCACCATCACCACTGTTGTTCAATATTGTTCTGGGAACTTTGGCCATAGTAATTGGACAAGAGAAAGAAATAAAAGGAATAAAGATAGGAAAGGAAGAAGTTAAACTGTCATTATTTGCTGATGATATGATACTTTACATAGAAGTTCCAAAAAACTCGGTCAAAAGACTTCTAGACCTAATTGACAGATTGAGTAGAGTAGCTTGATATAAGGTCAACACTCAAAAGACAATAGCCTTCTTATATGCAAATAGCAGACCCATTGAGAGAGAAATTCGGGAAATAATTCCTTTTATAATAGCATCTAAAAAAATGAAATATCTAGGAATCAACCTAACAAAGGAAGCAAAAGACCTCTACACTGAAAACTACAGCACTCTGAAGAAGGAGATTGAAAAGGATATAAGAAAATGGCAAGATATCCCTTGTTCCTGGGTAGGAAGAATCAATAAAGTGAAAATGGCCATACTTCCAAAACTACTATATAGATTTAATGCAATACAGATTGAAAGTCCAACAATATACTTCACAGAACTAGAGAAAAAATCCAAAAATTCATTTGGAAGCAGAAGAAACCTAGAATACCAAAAGCAATTCTGGGCAACAGACACATGGCTGGTAGAATCACAATCCCCAACTTGAAACTATGCTACAAAGCTAATGTGATAAAAACAACATGGTACTGGCAAAGAAACAGACCCGAGGATCAGTGGAATAGATTAGAAGATACAGAAACAACTCCAGACATGCTCAGCCACCTCATCTTTGACAAAGGAGCCAATCGCCCTCATTGGAGAAAGATAACCTGTTCGATAAATAGTGTTGGAAAAACTGGATTTCAACCTTCCAGAGATTAAAACTAAACCCATACCTATCACCATGCACTAAACTAAGATCAAAGTGGATTAAAGAACTAAATATCAAGACAAAAACAGTAAATTTGCTGGAAGATAAGTTATGTAGAACTCTCAATGTCATCGGCATAGGAAAAGACTTTATGAACAAAACATCAGTAGCATGGGAACTAGCACAAAGAATCAACAACTGGGATCTCATCTTATTAAAAAGCTTCTGCACTGCAAGAGAAACTAACAACAGAGCTAACAGACAACCTACAATATGGGAAGAAATTTTTAGCAGCTGTACCTCAGACAAAGGTCTACTATCTAGAATATATAAAGAATTGAAAAACATCAGATCCCCAAAATTCAAAGACCCAATTCAAAAATGAGCATCCGAAATGAACAGACATTTCTCAGACAAAGAATTAAAAACAGCAAATAAATATATGAAAAAATGTTCAACATCACTGATCCGAGAGATGCAGGTGAAAACAACACTGAGATTCCACCTCACCCCACAAAGAATGGATGCTATCAAGAAATCAACCAATAACAAATGCTGGCAGGGTTGTGGAGAGAAAGGAACCCTTCTCCATTGTTGGTGGGAGTGCAGACTGGTGCAACCACTGTGGAAATCTGTATGGAGATACCTCAAAGACCTAGGACTAGAGGTCCCATTTGACCCAGCTATTCCTCTACTGGGAATCTTCCCAAAGAATTAAAAGAATCATACCACAGCAATACATGTGTACCTATGTTTATAGCGGCACAATTTATAATAGCTAAGGTTTGGAAACAGCCCAAGTGCCCATCAACTGGAAACTGGATAAAGAAGATGTGGTTTTTTTATAAAATGGAGTACTACTCAACCATAAAGAATGAGAAACTAGAGTCATTTATAGCTAAATGGATGCATATTGAGGCCATACTCTTAAGTGAAATAAATAGGACACACATGTGTAAATACTGAATAGTATCTCTAGTATGAGAAACTGAAAGTGTAAATAAGGATTAAAATGATTAAAACGAATAATTGATAATTTGAAATAACAAAAGGTCCAAAGATGGAGGGGTGGCAGGAGGGGAAGGGGAAAGGGAAGAAAGGAGAGGAAAAATTATGAGAAAGAAAAAAAAATGGAAACAAAGTCTATGTAAATAGGGAAGGGCACATAGGTAACGGGAAAAAAATAAGAACTAAGATACATCATGTTCAGGTACAAACACCCAATGATAAATGTAAACGTATTGTATACCTAAAATGTACCAATTAATATATAAATAAATAAATAAATAATGCTTCATAAAACAGTTAAATTTACTTAAGTTTTTAGAATGTGATTCATTGATAAAAAATTAATTAAAAAGTAGCACTCACTTATATAGTCAAAGTATGAAGCATCCATTTATATGACTACAACATAAGCACATATTATCACATACTATATTTATACTACCAAATTACTCCAGAGTAGACAAGAGAACAGTATTTAGTTGAACCATAGGAAATTGTCACTTTCATTAATGAAAAATAGACAAATACGGTCAATATCAAATTTAAATCTAAGGTATCTTTGCAACAATTCAGCATATTATTACATTTTGATTGACTGAATAGATTAAACAAACACTGAGTTTTCATAAGAAAGTCTCATTATAAATACAAAATCTATCAAGTTTTTAAAAACTTGCTTGAAACAAATACCAGGTGAAACATAAGGACACAAGTCAACATACTTCATTCACATATAATTATTACCAATACATGACTTCTTTTTACACAACACTTTTTCCTGAGAACAATACAAAAATAAATGATTATCCCTCCTAATAAATTACACTTTTCTTGATGAGTTCAAACTGGATCATAATCAAGGATGAACTTATTTCTCTACTTCCTCCAAAAATATGGAGTTTGGTGAATGTTTAGAAAAAGCTAAAAGTAGAGTTTAAAAAAGAAAGCAAAAGAACAAAAAAGTCAGAGAAGCTGTGTATCTCTTCCTCTTTAACAACATGCAGTTAGAAGCAAAACTACTAAAATCAAACAACTTAAAAGGTGTCACTCAGGCTCAAAAATTACTTGACTTTAGACAATTTAAAGTAATATAATGATGTATAAGATTTAACAAACAAACTTTACAGAAATATCTTAGTAAAATTTTATCAGAGCTTAACTATCCCAACAGTAGTTCTCTCAGTTCTTTTTATAAAGAGAAGACTATGTATCAGTAATACCTTCCATAAATGATCGCAAGTTTATAACTCTTTGGACATCATTGTAACATGAACTAAAGATCAAGATATGGTCAGGGAAATGTATAAAGGTGACCAGAGTCAGCAACAGAGATCAAATGAAACATATTTCTTGCCATCATATGATTCCATCTTTTTTCCTCTTTTCAATCTAGCGTACTCTTCCGGCATACAAGTTCTCATTATGATAGTACTGATGTCATGAAAAACAGGAGAAGAAAGACACTCCCTTTTAGAAGTTTATGTAGGACAATAATATAAAAAGCACACTCTATATTTCCAAATAGATGTCAATGTTCTTGTGAATTCTGCATACACAAATGATGGTATAGAAAAACATAGTTTAGAAAAACACTACAAGTTTGAATTTAACTACAAGGGAAACACACTTGCACTTTTATGCTTATGAGAATTTTATTTCAAACCTAACATCTCAATTTACTAGCCAGTGCTAATGCAACAAAATTCAGTAAGTTTAAAATAATTAGAGTAGCCAGGGAAAATGCAGGATTCCTTGTTAAATCTGAATTTCAAGTAAATAACAAACAACTTTTTGGAATACGTAGGTATCAAATTTTGCATGGGAGTACTTACAGTGAAACATTATTCATAGTTTATCTGAAATTCTAATTTAACTAGGCATCTTGTATTTTTATTTCCTAAATCTGGCAACCCTAAAAATAATGTTGTGAAAAGGAAAAACAAGGCTTTCTTTTGAATAATCCATAGAACAAAAGTACATTATTGGGTTTTGAGATTTGGTCAGAGCCTGCAGATATTTCTTATTTTTGTTCTTTTGATTTACCTTTTACCTTATTAATTTTATTTTTATTCAAACATAGTATTTGTACCTTTTATGAGATAAAAATATGATGTTTTGATTTATGTATGCACTAGATAATGATCAAATGAGTATAATTAACGTTCCCATTCCTTTAAATTTTGATCACTTCTTTACAGTAAATATATCCAAAATCTGCTCTTCTATTTTGAGATACAAAATGTGTTATTTGTAGCATAGTCACCCTACAATGCCATAAAACACCAGAAGTTTTATTGCTTTCAAAGCAAAAGTTCTCCAAAGCTTCTTCCATTGACTCTACCACGTCTAGAAGTTCTTGATTTATCTTATTTCTTCCCATACGTGGATTTATTTATTCATTTGTTATTTATTTATTCTTTTGGGGGTGGTGTGTAGCAGAGATTTCAGTGGTTCTTTCTCCATTGTAGAAAATTGCAATGTATTTGCCTTCATTACTTAAATTTAAAAGCATGTACAGATTTTTGTATTTCCATGAATCCAGTGAAGACCAACATTAAAAAGTATTACAGCTACACAAAGTAATTAATTATAAGGTTAGAAGATGATATAAATTGCTAATTATTCCCAGCTTGATGCCTATTTTTTTCACTGCATCCAACAACTTCATGTTTTTATTCTCTATAATGACAATAATGGCATACATCATTAGCCCTATTTTATTTTTTAAATTTTCTTATAATATCAATAACAAAGATCATTAACCCCTGTTCTGTTTAACATCTAATCAACCATTTTAGTTAAATAAATATCATAGAAAACATTAAATATCACTTTGCTAAGCTACACTGGCTCTCAGGAGGGGAATTCTTCCTAATGCATTATATTAATTCAGTTTACTCTACAAATGTCAAATCATGACTGATAACAAGGAAATGGATAATGAATAATCTTTGGCCTTGATCGAATTAGTTCAAAATTATCTTTTCCAGAGTAATTATCAATGTTATCGGTATACTTTTATTGCATGTATAGTCATTTTCTGAGCTGTTTATAGAAGAGAACCTCCCATTACTGAGGTATCACAAGACAAGTGTGCATGAGAATGCCAAGACACTGAGACCCAACATGTTTTTGAGGGGAATAACTACTCTCTGAAGCCTGAAACCTCTGAATGCAATCCACGGTAATAGGTTCTTGAAATCAAGATTCTTATTAACAGCGTCTCCCTGCCTGACACTGTATTTCAATGAGTTTATTGTTTGAATCACCATTTCTCAAAATCAGTCACATCAAAAGAAATACAACTTGTCAACAAGACTCCTACTTAAAATATTTAGTAAAGTCCTGTCCCAGATTTCAAATAAATGACATTTCTCCTCAGATGGGCCCTGCTACCACCCTTGCCGCAGTGAGAATAAGCTTGCTGAAGAGGCAATTCTTTGCCACTCGATCTACCTGCCCTCTGAGGCTTGGTTTAGGAGATGGGTGAGAGGAAGATAAATCAGAATTGCAGATAAGAAAGCAGTTGTGATAAAGTTAGTGTAATTTTGTACAATTTCCAGAGAGAGATAATGCTTAAACCTTGATGAATAGTAAGACTTATAAAACACTTTCATGTCTCTCTTGAATTTCTGGGCTCGTAAGTACAGATTGGTACACTTCTTGAAAAGTAAACAAAGATGTTATGTCACAGTGACTTAACAGCTAAAGGACAAAAAATAAAAGTGTCATAATTCCCTAAGACACATTTTTGCATCTTAATTTCCTATCTCTAGCACATCCCAGAAAATTATTTAGGGCAAACGCTATTTTCGGTTTCTCAAAGAAACACCTAATTCTGTCCATTACATAGCTGTTCAAAGTATTTTTCAGTGAGAGAGAGGATCTTAACTAAGGAAGAAAAGAAAGGAGTCTCTGGGTGCAGGAAAAGGGAGATGGGTATGAGCAGGTCTTTTCCAAGCAGGCTTTGTATGATACCCTGCTTGCACCAGGGTCTACATGTATAAGTGAGCACAGTGACACAGCTTTATTTAACTCCATTTTTTGACTCAGCATTTACTCAGCACTAATTACCACTGTTTGAAATACTGGGCTTGGCTTTTGGATGCCATAGGTACAATATATAAAACATAGAAGACCAGAAAGCAGAGATTCAAAATGGTCTTAATGAGATATATGCCCTAAGAAGAAAACCTCAAGGAATTAGGGTTAGTTTTTACTGAAAAGAGTAAGCTAAAATAAAATTTAACTATTATATGACATATGACTTTTTGCCTGAGCACACTTAAGCTTGCTCTATGACTATCCTAAAGAAAAGGAGGGTGGCTTAATATGTAGAGAAGATCCCAGCTTCTTCTCCTTGACTTGTGGCTCTTAACAAATTCTCAGAGCCAGATCCACAGACAGCATCCAATGTAGTCCCAATTTTCCTCAAATTAACTACAGAGATGGCCTGCAGGAAGAGAATACACACTGTGTTCAGTGGCAAATGGAACACAGAATTCAAAAACACCAGCTGTAGCTAACACTGCTGTGGGTCTACCCCTCTTTTGTATTCTATTTATTGCTTCCTTAATGTCAGGGACTGAATGGTTCATTCTCTTTTTGAACTTGACCTCTTCGTGGAAAACTGTATTCTGTATTCTACTACTTCCATTTTTATTGTTCTATATTTACTTAAGAGTTCCTCTATATTGTGGCTATTCTATATAGAGTGGTAGTAGGGGGTCTCTGAGCAGCCTTTGAAAAGGTATTCTATACATGAAGGTCTCACCTTAATGAGTCATGGATCTAAATATCTACCAAATTAGGTAATGATAACAAAATAAAATTGAATTGCCTATGATCAGAAAAAAAGGTATTTCTAGTTTTTCTATTCTTTATATTGTCTAAAACTCTGTTGATTTAAAACTCTAAATGAACTACACTGTCATATAAGATTTGTTGACATTTCACACTGTCTTTAGGATAATTTATAACAAGCACACAGTTCAAGGGAAAAATAATGATTAAAATTTAGATTCACAATAAAAAGTGAATTAAAAAGTGATTGCTTTGGTTGTAGCACATTATAATATCAGAACATAGTAACTCTTTGTATTTTAAAATATGAAATATGAAACATCAATGGTGAGCAATATCTTTACATAACTCAGGTTTGATAGGATGAACTTTGGTTTAAAAAGAAATGTATTATAAGGAAAAATATCACTACATGGATATATACTTATATGACTAAAAATTATATATATATATACATATATATATATATATATATATATATATATATATACCACAGTAACTGTTTGGATAGATAAATATATTATTGTTTCTTATTCAAAACATTATTACTACACTGGTATTATATTACTGAGCTCTATTAAGACTATTTAACAATAATAAAAATGTACAATTTTAAGATCTCTTTACTAAGCTGTCTCTAATAGCTGGTATATACCAGATTTTCAAAACAAAATAAAATCAATCCTTGTCTCATGCAAAATGTTATAAAAAATGAGAACTGATAAATTTATCATAAACTTCTGGATTATCTTGAATTTTTCTTCAACAGTCATGAGAAAACCCATAAACTACATCTTCAAACTTTTTCAAGAACCTGATTCAAGGCTATAAAATCATTTTTTAAAGTATAACCTAAATTCTTCCTTAGACAAGATAAAAATTGTCTTTAATATTTTTAAGAATATGGGTGGACTTTACTTTCTTATTTATAATATTAGGAAAACCTGTATGAAATTTCTGTTTTCATGGGTCAAAAAGTGGTCAAATGTTAGCAATTCTATACAGTTCAACCTAATGTTATTCTAGACAGATTTAATGCTCCCTTTAAAAGTCGCTTGAGAGACAAATATGTTGAAGTTAAACTTCCCTGGATTCTTTCATCAAACTTAAAATAGAAAATGTTACTATTTGAATAGCAGATGAAAGACAAAGATTTGGTGTTAGGCCATTTTTTAAATGTTAAATGTGAATATTCCGTGCTATAAATTTTTTGGAGACATTATTTGATAGTCAAGCATTTAACTCAACACACTCTTCTGGAAATAGTCATAAAGAATCTAAAAGATACTTGCAAAACTATAAAAACACCACTGTCCTTTTTTGGTTTTGAAACCTAAGATAGCTATTGGTTTTGGAAAACATAAATGTTAACTAAAACGGGTGCTATTTTAAATGCATTAAATAATAAATATTTTAATTTCTCAGTTTTAATATCTACTACAGTAAATAGAAACAGATGTAACCCATAAAAGTCAAAGCTCTGTGGGACTTCCATTATTTTCAAGGGTATAAAATATCTGGAATAAAAGAGATTGGGAACCACTGGATTGATTAAAGAGACAAATCAGAAAAAAAGGAAAGAGAGTAACAGACCTAAGACATTTTATAAATCGTACTTTTTATTCTGTCATAAGGGTACCCAGCCTAGAGCTGCTTCTAGAATCTGACTGGCAGACTATTTGAGGCCCTCATCTAGTGATCCACTTAGGGCAGTGTATTAGTCACTTTCCCATCACTGGCACAAAATATCTGACACCTGCAATTTAAGAGAGGAGAGTTTTATTTTGGCTCATGGTTTCAGTAGGTTCAGTTTATGGTTGGCTGGCTCCAGGTAAGAAACAAAAAGGTGGAAGAGCATGGCGGATAAAAGCTGCTCAGGCCATCATACCCAAGAAACACAGAGCCAAAGAAGAAGCTGGGCACAAGACTATACTCTTCCAGGTCAGGCCTCCAATGATCTGCCTGCAACCAGGCTCCACCTCTGATTAGCACAGTCAGAGACTGTCACCGGACAAGCCCACCGATGAGGACAGCATTCTATAATCCAATCAACTTCCAAGAGTCCCACCTCTGGACACATGGAACTCCTGGGAGACATTTTATATCTAAGCCATAACAGGAGAGCTAGGAGAAGTCTGGGGTGAGTACAAAGATTTCCATAGATACACTCATAAATGCAAACTCAACGGATTTTTCACTGCTCACAGTGCTACCTACAGAGGAACCTCCAGGCAGGCAGAATGCTAGGCATTACTATCACACAGTAAGAGGTATTCTCTCATATGACTCACTGATTGTAGTTGTCATTTCAAGTATCTTCAGACTCTTTTCCTTTATTATAATAATCTTGAAATATTGAGAAAAGCAAAAGTGCTTTATTGTCAGTTTACAGATGGGCCAATGAAGACAAAAGGTTTTAGGGATTTAGCCTTAGGCACACAGATTGTGTTAGAATAGCTTGTGTAATGTAAGGCAACTGCTTCCCAGCACAGTACTTTATCCACCAGGTAAGTTTCTATAAAGCTGGTTTTTGGCACTAAAATTTTTTCTCAAGTGAAATGTTACTCAGAAGCCTCATCATGGAGCACAAATCAGAGGGCTGCTACAAGGAAAGAGGGAGAAGCCTGGAGAGTCCTACCCACTTCACTCCTCTCTGACCCACCCAAAACCTTTCCCAGGACACCAGTGTGTACAAGAACTTCTCCTGTTACCTTGTCCCATTTATCCTCAGCTCCTGCCTCCATTACCTGCCTTCTCTCCTAGGCACAAACCTAAATATGTTTAGTTCATTTCCTCAAATATGCACATATCTGCATAAGATATGTAGTGGAGGTCTTTTTTTTTTTTTGTCTATGTGTGTTTAAATTACACAGAGGATATTATCCTATAAATCTTGTTCTACTTTGTCTTTCTCCTTTTTACTGTCTAGTATAAATTTTCTCCTGGTCTTAAAACATCACATATTCAATTTTTAATTCTTCTAGTCATTATTCAGTCATGTTTTTGTGAGCTTTCTCATTGCTGGGACAAAATATCTGACATACAAAACTTAAGGGAGAAAAGATTTATTTTGGCTCGTGGTTTCATGGGCTTCAGTCCATGGTAGGCTGGCTCCAAGGCACGTGCCTGAGGACAGGAGGACATGGTGGACGAAAACTGCTCAACTCACAGCAGTGGGGAAACAGAGAAGGAAAAGAGCCAGATGGGAAAGTGGGTAAGGACCACGTATAATTCCCAAGATCATAACCCCAGGACACACCCTAAAGTATACTTTACTAATCTTGGGGTGTTTCTCTAGCCAGCCAAGTTGACACAATTAAACACTGCATGTATCATGTTTATTTTTCTTTAATTATTCCTTAAATATATCTGTATCTTCTTCTACTACCAAATAGACATATATTTGTGTTCTCCCTTCATATTCACTCATGTTTCCCATGTCTACATTTTTAATTCTGTATTGCTCAAGCATTTTTTTCTTTATTTTATTTTTCATGCCTTTTAGAGAAAAGGTAAGACTAGCACTTAGGAAGTTACTTACTCACATTTTTCTTATCACATATTGTTACAACTTCTTGTATTTATTTTCTGTTTTTAATTCCTTATTATCACTACCTCTAGTACATTTTGGTTTTTAAAGAATGTCTTTATATATTTCCTAATTTCCTGGATGCTTAAGAACATATTTATTATACCTCATATTTAAATGAGAAATTAACTGGGTTTTTTAAAATGTTTAAGTTCAACTTTTAAAACAAGGGCCCCTCTGTCTTTGTGGCTCTTTATTTAACTTTTTCTATTACTTATCACCTACACCCTAGCTGAGCCATAAAGATTCAGGAGGAAATAGAAGATGAGGAAGAGTGAGTCGGGAAGGGAAAATCGTATGAAAGGAGCAAAGACTTCGAGTCAACAGAGATTTGAACATGAAAGATCACTACTCGAGAAGAGTACAACTTAAATACACTAACTAGAACAGTTACCTGGGTTGATTAACACAGAAAAAAATAAATCTATCACTTTCCAACATAGGGTAATAATCCCTGATTATCTTTACTATATTCCTGAATCATAAGCAAGAAGACACCTAAATTTCAGGAACCAATGGTCAAATTCAGACGTGGTGTTATACCTAGGTACTTTACCCCAAAAAGAAACTAAAAATATATATATGTGCATAATTTAAGGAAGGTTTCTCAGTAGGGGTCATTAATTAGTCAACAGATATATATATATTTTGTTCTATGCCACATAAATATTGATAACAGAATTTCACTGAAAATTGTACATTTATCATAAAATGCTTTGTATTTGATTCAATTGCATCTGATATTACTCAAATACTGACTTCTAAACTGTTTTTGCTTGCATTCACCTGTCATACCTTTGCATGTCCTTTTCCTGTTAACCTTTCTCATTCTTGTAAACTTATCTCATGTATCTATATGTCAAGAAGCAAGTTGGAATATGTTTTAGTCACTTTCTCATCACCAAAACAAAACACTTGATTCCCCAATTTAAACACAAAAAGATTTATTTGGGTTCATAGTTTTTAGAGGATTTAGTCCAGGAAAGGTAAAGTGCAAGGGGCTGGAGGAAGAAACCTATTCACGTCATGGCAGCCAAGAAGCAGAGACAAGAGAGAAGCCAGGGAGGAAGATATCCCTTCCAGGTCACACCCCACCGGACCCACCTTTTCCAATGAGACCCCACCTCCCAACAGCACATTTACCTGTGAACTCTTCAGTGTTTTACCCACCAATGATCCAGTTACATAGAAAAAGCCCCACCTCTGAACACATGAGGCTTTTGGGGGGCAGCCTAGGCCTGAACGGCAACACAGTCTTTGGACACAGTGAACACCTGAGATACCTTACCAACTCTCAATAAGCTTCTTGGGCATGACAGACACAAATACAGCCATGAACATTTACCTCTTTACCCAGAAATGAGCACAGTGCCTGGAACATAAGAAGGAATAAAAATATGCTGATTGAAGGAACTTATTATTTTAAAAAGCAAAAATCTTCTGCTTTTAATATTTTTAATCAAAACCCTACTAAATGCTTTGAAGGAGAATTACACAGAGCTAGAGGAACATTTAGAAGAGAAACTTAATCTTGGGATCAGAAATCTCCCCAAGAGGTCACTCTTTACCTCAAAGATGCCAAAAATAAAGACAAAAGTATTCCAGGAAAGGGAACAATTTTTCCCAACTTTCTTTTAGCCATATTTTCTAGTATTGTACAAATAATAACATTTTATAATACAAGTAAATATATAAAATGGAACAAGTGCTATAAAGAGAAATTTCTGACCACTTGAGAGTTTATGATAAACAGAATAAACCAAGATTAGGTAATCAGGAAAAATCTTACCTGTAAGTAGAGAATGGATTTAATTATTTATTAATGGGTTACTTATGCAAATATTAAGTGGATAAACAAAACTGTACAAAGCGATTTTTTCATTCATAAACAAAGTTTCCATTTTCAGAGTTGCTGTGAAAATTACCAAAGAGTTCAGTTAGGCTGCCATAAATTCACTTTCAAATTAGGCAATAAATAATCACATAAAGAATAAATAAGGCTCCTAGTACAATTTCTACTACATACAAGACATGCAAAACATTATTATCAATATTATAAGCAGGTAGGTAAAATATAATATCTTGTGAATGCAGATAATAATACTTACTGGATGAGATTATTTTAAGAGCTAAATTACATAAGAAAACATAAAGTATATACTATTAATTCAATCAAAACACAGAAGTTATCAAAATTACCATTATTTCCTAAAGATACATAAATAGGTACACACATAAATATAGTTGAGAATATCACTGGCCTGAAGAAATTTACTGTAATGGAGAAAAGGAGTTCATTATGAATTAGTAAAGACCTTCTGATAATGTTTCCATGAAGAGAAGAAGAAACACAATGAGCAAGCAAAGATGGTTTATGGTGTTTAAAGCAAGGCTTCCTCAGGGGATACCGACAATCTGACGGAGCCACAGAGCTTCTTTGCCTTCACAAAATCAAAAAATATGAGACATTATAATTGAGGGCACAATTAACAGAAATAAAGTAAAATTTATAATTTTTTCAGTGTTGAGGATTGAAGTCAAAACCTTGTGCATGCTAGACAAGCACTTTTTCACTGAGCTACATGCCCTACAGTAAAATTCAATTACCTATAATTTTACCCTTGAACTAAAAGAGAGCTCAAATTCACGATAGAGTAAAACTGCCCACTTTACATAGCAACTGAAAACTCTGATTATGTCTCCAGCCACAACTCACAAAAGCAGTTCTGGGTGTCACTTTACACTGGAAGAATGAAGCAAAATCTCCATATGTCCAAGATCAGACATTGATAGTAAGACAAATACAGAGTTTTTAGGGCTCACAAGTCATGACTTTGAAGGTTTACAGTTGAAGTATAAGAGACATCCCAAAAGAGAAAAATGCAGACATAATTAAGCTGCTGGCTTGGATTTCATCTTAGTATTTCTGATACAGAAAGATAATCAGTAAAATGAAGCTGCTTGATAGATTCACTGGTGGATTATGCAAAGAGTGAAGATGGAAAAAAGGAAGAAAATGTATACGTCAATAGAAGTGGTAGTGAACACGTCAACTAAACATCGCTGTTATAACTTCTTATTAAAAAGGTAAATCAGATGGGCTTATGGAGGTAAGCAATAAATCCTGTCAAATGCGCAAACATGATGGAATTATAAATAAAAATCTTGAGTGAGACTGTCTATTTTTATTGCCATGTCTATAGGAGAACTCTAGAGAGAGAGTAAAATTAGTTGTTTACCATAAGCCTTTTAAAATGATCATTTAGGGTTTGTTGCATACATACACCATGGAAATAAAATGGTTCTTGGATTTTATTGGTTCAATCTATCCAGAATCATAAGTATGTAATCAGGTGTGTTTCAGGATATTACATTTTAAAATAGCGTTCTTATTTTATTTGCATAATCACTTATTGCCTTCCAAATTGGTTATTTGTACACTTGACTTGGGTAATAAATAACCCCATGTTTTCTTCTTGAGTTCAGTAAACAGTATAACAAAGAAAATAATATTCCAACATCAGCTAAATATTAACCAAACCTTTCAAAGATAAGAGTTTGTTCAATGCTATACAGATTTGCAGACACAATCCTTCCCTGGTGGCAACATATTTTCTAAAACAAAACAAACACATCCAAATTCAAAATAAGTTCTTTTAAAGTAGACTGCTAAGGCAATCATCATCATCATTCAAATATAAATCCCACTCACACTCAGTCCTCAAGTGGATGTTCAGGTGTAAAGACATTCTTAACCTGAATCATGGCAAAAGCATCGCAATTCTCCCTTTGACCCTATCAGAAACCCAGTAAGAAATGGATTATAAAAATGAACAAATACATATGCTTATATTTGATATACTATGATGTAAAAGGTATGAAGGTAGAGCTCCAACCCTGATATCATATGGCCTAGACTTTGAGGAAAACCAGTTACCTATTTTGTGTCTCATATATAAAATGAGAATAATAACTGTATCTGCGTCATTGAGTTAGTATTAGTATTAACAGACAAATTATCAGAAGCACTTGGAAAACTTCATTAAAATATAATTGTTCAATAAATAGTACCTCTGTTGCTAGACTGTGAATGGTTCTGTAAAGGGAAGAAACAACCCCATTAACCAGGGTCTAGGTACACAATATGCATCCTGGCATTGTCAAATTTGTTTCCTAGGACGAATTGTTACTGGTGTGGTGAGATTTTAGTTTTTGTCAAGGAGATTTGTCAGGAGGACAGTTCAACTAAGAAGATGCAGCTCTGAACTAAGTCAAGAAGACTGGCTACATTTTAGACTTTTGATAGGATAGCCAAATTTCTAATTGGAATACTAACAATTTCAACTGCCACAAGGAGTATAAAAACCTTGCAAGTATGTTCATTTTTTCTTTGAATAGTTGCAAATTTGTATTTGCACATAGTATTTTATTATTTTTTAACTGGTAATTCTTTTTAAGGTTGAATATTTTGTTAAATTTACCAATGTCATACTTCTGTGCATTTATGACTTTTTTCACTTAGACATTTGAAATCATGCTTTTCCTACTATTTTTATGAGCTCTTCATCCATCAGTGATCTTAACTTTTTGCATGCCCCATTGGTGCCCAAGATTAAAGGTTGCCTGAGGGGAAACACCAATGGAGGTCTTCCCAGTCTTAATTATGCAACATGAGAGCAGACAACACAATGGGGAATTTGGTTGTAGACAAAGCCATGTAAATACTGCCCCCAAAAGTTAGTGGCACTTTTAGTAAATTCAAGAGAGTTTCTAAATACCTGAAGTATATTTCTTATAGAAGGATTGTGAACACCTCCTGAGTCCTTTGAAGTAAGTGGAGAGTAGAAAAGAATTTGTTCAAGAGGGTAAGCAATCATGGATCAGTTTTGTTAAGAGTAGTCTCCCATGTTTTATATAATTGGTAGGATTAGAAGCATAAGTGGTAGTTACTAGTACACAGGAAAATCAACTAATATCAGGGCCGGGGATTTAGCTAAGTGGTTCCGGTGCCTGCCTCACAAGCACAAGGTCCCGAGTTTGATCCCTGGTACCATAAAAATGAATACTAGGTTCTTGGAAATCCTGAGCTTTTGGGTTGACTAGCTAGAAAACTAACAGTGATACTAGAGCTTACAGTTATTGATTATGCTAAGCCAATGAAAGACATATTGTCTAAATATGTTAAGATCAAGTACAGAATAGTATTCTTATCAGGAAAGCCAAAATTATTATATTGGACTTTAATATTTTTATTGTCCTTGAAATATTACCATCACATATCAAAGTTAAAATGATGCTTCTGAGAGCTGTAAATACTAATAATGGTCATGTATCTTGATAGCATTTACTCGCAAACAAATTTTATTGAATGCATTAAATATACAAAATACATACAGACTGAAAAAAAATTGCTTATTGAGATTAAGAGACCAGAAACAGAAATAAAACTTTTTAAAAAATAAATTCAACCTTAAGCAACACACATTGGGTCAAACTGAATTCTCCTCTCCCAAAACAAATAAAAATGGAAAACAGCAAAATTTAACAAAAATATGTTTTGGCCAAAAGAAACAAGGAAATGATGTGCAATTATTTGTATCTTTTCAATATACATATTTTTAGTATATGTTTGTGATATGTCATAATTATATTCATATTGGGGAATTGGTACATATACATACTGTATCTTAATCATTTTTATTCCCCTTTCTCCTATTTCTCTCTCTTCCTCTTTCCCCAAATTCCCTTCCCATATCCAAAAGGAGGAAGATCCAAAAAGTTGACCTTCCTCCTCCCTACTATTGTTCCTTTATTCTGCTCTTTAATTTATTTATATTTTGGGTTGCACATATAAGAGGAATCTTGTGATATTAAACCTTCTGTGTCTGATTTATTTCCCTTAGCCTCATGGTCTCAAGAGCCATCCGTTTTCCTACAAATACTCAAATTTGTCCTTCTTAATGACAGATTAGTATTCCACTGTGCATATATACAAATTTTATTTATCCATTCGTCTGTTGATGAGCATATAGGCCACTTCTATAATTTATGCTATGATTTTAAAAACTTTGAAAAAACTGTACACTTATATTTTTAAAAAGGAGTTTCTTGTTATATATAGTTAAACTCCAGTAACTAAGCAATATGTGTAATTCTAACAATGTGTTTGTTTAAATATTGACAGTGTTTATCTTTGGAAAAGAAACTCACAGATAAGTCTCTTTTCTTTGGCTCATTTTGCTTTTTCAAATTTTTGACAATAAGTATCTATAACTTTTGAGATCAGAAAAATATTGAGTTAAAAGAAAATATTATGCAATGCCTCATTTTGTTTCCATAATAATCCCATATTACCAAAAGAATTTTGGAAAGCCTTGAGATGAACATAAACTATCTGAACAAGAACTTCCGATCAGAGAAACATCACATATTTTCATAACACATGAATATTATTGTTGTAATTTTATAAATATTAAAAAATAAACCAAAGTTGTGAGAAAATGTGATTCTTTCTAAAAGAATGTTCATGTTTTTATTGTTCTAACTCAAACCAAATGTTTGCTAAAGTTCCTTTTTCATAATTTTGGGGGCAATTTATTGATAATTTAAAATAAAGTCAGGAAGAGTAGTGTCAAATATAGACAAAAACTGATATTTTGTACTTCTGTAAGTTCCAAAATTCTGTGCAGATATTAGTTGGATGAAGGTATAGGTCATCTCTTCCTTTATTTCAAATTTTTTTTCTAAAATCAAATTCCTTCTCAGAATTTTCTTTAACATTTCTCAAGTATCTCATCTCTGTGTTTTTATCTTCACATACAGCTTAAATATTCATTTGAATTTCTCCTTACAAGGAAAATGCTACATGAATTTAAAGTAATTATAAATTTATATTACTCATAGTTATAGAAATGTCTTTTAAAAATTAACTTTTCCTTTTTTCCGTAGTTTCATGAATGTAAGATTCAAATTCTGAAAATTTTCATATTCCAATCTTTCTGTTTCACTTAGATATAGAGCTTTAAGTAACATATATGAATGAAATAAACAATAATCAAATAGGAAGGGGAAATTTCATTAATTCAATTGATATGTTTATTCTCTCCCCTTCCTTTGAATATTTCGTGAGTTTACAAATAGAAAGTTAAGGACTTTTGTCATCATGTGTTAAAACGTAGGTTTGCCCTTGCCGGGGGTACTCGTATACATAATTGTGGTGGGGAGTTATTTTTCTGTCCTCTCAATGCATTTAACCAAAAGTAATTGAATGTTCAGGTCAAGTTTTGTGAAAAACAAGACCACCTATAATTTGAAAATCAATATTAGACTTAGGTAAAAGTCAGCTTGAACCATCCAGACAGCATGCAGCATGAGTTAATATGGTATTTTAAATAAAATTAAAATTTGAAATACCTCAAATCAATGACACATTGTAATTTGAGGTGACTACAATAGACAAACTTTCCTGGCTTTAGAGAACATTTTTAAGTTGGAAATATTCTCCTTTCTCCCCACAAGCAGTCAGTTATCTGTAAAACTTTAATTAAATTTTTGGGAGTATGTTTTTGGCCTGTCCATTCTAGGTTAACACTACATATTAAGGAAATTTAGCTGACATTTTGGAGCCACAGTTATGGAGTAACTATATTGACAATCCTTGGGAAGACAAACACTCAATATTCTATCCTTATGTGCAACGTTACTGTCCATGTTTGGCTAACAAGGATTTATTTTCTCCAAATATAAAAGGTCCTCAAATGTATTTAGAATACATGCTTAACAGTTTTAAGGCAATACAATTCTGAGTTATGATAAGATAATGTTTTGAGTTTTTTTGATATCTTAGTACCCACACTTCCCAACTTAAGAGTCAAACCTGTGGACATAATTATGGTTGACCAGTTAGCTTTTTAGCTGACAAATGAGTGGCTGACTTGGAAATCAGTTCTTAAAACCTCAAGAGAGCAACATACTGGTTCCTCTGGGCTCTCTGCTCAGAGTTTTCACACAGTTTTCACAAAAGGAACACCTCAGGTTTACCAAAGCTTTGTGTAATGAAATCTTTCAGAGCAGCCAGAAAAAATATAACTCTTCCCCACCTGGATTCAGTTGCAGTTTAGAACACATTTAATTTCGAGTCAATAGGTTCCCTGCACATCAGCACTTAAGGGATTAAAGACAGGTCTAGTTTTGTTGCCCTAAATGTACTGTTAGTGTTATCAATTCGTGCAGGCTTGCAATAAATTTTCAATAAATCTAAGATTAACTATTATTTTCTTGCCTATAAATAAAATATAATCATCTTAAAAATCAATGAAGGAAAAACCATCATATCCATTAACCTGGCTCAGAATCCCTCCAGGCACTTGCTATGAAACACAGCACTGTGGATCTTTCATTTTATTGAGCTATATCTCTTTGTACAGCAACCGGCAGGCAAAAGAAAAAAAAATTAAATCTAAAAATCAAAGACTATGAGTTTTTTGTTCTGAAAGCCACTGAGGCAGAGGCTGAGTATTCTTTTCTGCCTGGGGTTAATTTTTTCCCATTTTAATTTGCAATCAGATGCAATAAAAAAAGGACCTTGCCTCAAGTAGCTAGTGGCTTTATTACCATCTCTACCGCCAGACCACTTTTTATCACTTCCAAATCCTTTGTTTTTAAAGTCACCTGCACAACCCTGCAGTGTTATAAACACCTTCAGTTCCCTTCACCAACTGTCATTTCATACCATCTGCTGTTACAATCTCAAAAGCAGTAATGCATGGGGGTCAAGGCCACTTTCTCTCAGGAAACTAAAAAACAACAGAGCCAAGTCATTTAGTGTGGGGTTTTTTTCCCCCTGTCAGCTTTACTACACCCTGGAGTGGACATTTTCCTTGCCTTTCAGTTGTGAATGTTCCTCAAAAGACATGAACTTCACAATAAGGTAACCATACAAAAACAAGGATTTATAGACATCCCATTATCAACTAGCAGAAGGGAGTGATTAGTCATCTGCTATACTTGAAATAGATCCAAAGAATTCAGGCCAATGCTGCAGAGAGAGAAGTACATTTCTCTCAGGATTCCAGAACTGAAGCAATCCTGTTTTGATGTAATGGGCATCAGCAGCAACGTTTCCGAAGTCCGTAAGTAATCTCAGGTCAAGCCGCAAGGAGCTGACCAACTCTCCCACTCACCCACATTCAGTACTTTTCCCCTATACCACTCCAACTTACATGATCAGCTCTTTCCATCTTTCTTTGGACTAGCATCAAAAAGGACAGCTTTCTCTTCTGTTGTTGTTGGCTACTGCTATGGCTTGAATATGATTTGTTCCTTTCAAAACTTATATTGAAGTTCAATCACTCTTGTGAGATATCAAGAGGATGGGAAAGTAATCCTACTACAGTGTTTAGAGGTGAGGCTATTGAGAAGTGACTATGTTTAGATAAAGTCATCAGGATGGAGCCTCCCAGTCTAACTACTAGTGCTACCGTGTGGAGAAAGAGACTAGAAGACACACACACAGGTGCACATTCCCTGTCCAGCAGCATGTGAAACCTTGCACTGCCTTGGGACCTATTAAGAAGGCCATCACCAGATCAAGCCCTTTGACCTTGAACCAGAGGCATAAACCAAAATAAACTTCTTTTATAACTTACCTAGTCTGTGACATTGTCTGATTAGCAACAGAAAACAGACTAAGAGAGCCACTGAAACTGGTCAGTTCAGTAAGGTAATCCAACCTCTTAGTTCAGATAGATACTCAAAAAATAGATAATCCTTTCTTAAAATAAGAACCCTATTTATCAGCACTGCCTCTCTTTTTATTTCCTATAAATTATTACAAATTCCCATAAATTTTTCTATCTGTAAGAGGCCTAGTTTACTCTCAAAGCAAGTCACATGCAAGTACAAGTCTACTCACCTCCATAAATAAAATGTAATCACCTTAAAAATCAATACAAGAAAACAATCAAACCACTAACCCATCTCAAAATCTCTTTAGCACTTGTATGAACCACACAGTACTGAGTCTTTTTTTTTTTTTTAGAGGTATAGTTCTTTTTATGGCAACTGACAAGGGACAAAAGTCAAAAACTCAAGTGTGTTCTAGAAGTCATAGAATTGAGTCTATGAGGTGAGATTTTGACCTGTTTTGATTATAGAACAAAATAGACTTTGCAAGTCCAGGAAACAATTGTCTTGAGCTGCTGGAAAGAGGTTAGCTTGCTTTGGCTTCTGCCTTTGACAACCCATCCTCACGAGCAATTTATAAACCTGGGCATCAATTTTAAAAATTTGTCAGAAACTTTTCTTTAAGATTTAGGAGGAAAAGAAGAAAGTGGAGAAAAGATTGATTTTTAATGGAAGTGTGAGGCAAATGCACTGAAAAGACAAGACTGATTTAAGTTCAGACTTAGAATAAATGAGCTGAAATCCAAATACTTGATATAACTTGGTTGCTGTTTACCACTGACAAATAGCCACTTCTTAATTCTCTCATTTTTCATTAAAATTCCCCTGTGAAGGGCCGGGGATTTAGCTCAGTGGTTCTGGCACTGACCTCGCAAGCGCAAGGTCCCGAGTTCAATTCCCGGTACCAAAAGAAAAAAATTCCTTTGTGAAGTTCCACAATGAGGAAAACTCAGAAACTATGACTGGACTTTAAACTTCTAATTTTATTAATATAAATCTTACACTACATTAAAATATATATTAATAAACTATTTAAGAAAATAATTCCTACTCATTCCTTTTTTAAAAAAGAAATACCCCTTCAGTTAGTGCAAGAATAAAGTAATATTTTTGAGTGGTTTATCTAATGAGCCATGAATGTTAAAAATAAATAAAAACACTTTATAAAGCTCACATGAAACCAATAAAATCTTTATGGGATGGAAAAAGAAATTCCTTGATAATTAAGCATTATAAAACTAGAGTAAAGAACCAATTTTTGGTAAAACAATCTCAAATTTTAATATCTGTGTAACAAAATTTAAATGATCATTTGTTATATAACACTAACACCAGTAGGTGAATATTTACAGAAAGAAAGCTAGTTTCCTCAGTAAGAATGTAGTCAGTAATTAATACTCTAAAATACAAATGTTACTTTTCACAACTAAGTGTAGAAAATACAAATTACTTTGATAATTTCTAATTTTTAAATTTTTAAATTGCATCCTATACTGGACAACTAAAAATACTGAATAAAAGAGATATTAATCTTAACCAACACCTAGTGTATGGCCAGGTATTTGGCCCATTTGCCTTTATTGGGATTATTGATTTTATTCTATCTTACTTTATGTGTAATATTTATTATAATGCATTATTTTTTTCTGTTCTCTCTCCTTAAATTTTGCTGGCATTTTTGTTTCTCTTCATTTTCCCCCTTTCCTTCCCTCCATGGGTAATTTGGAAATAAAATCATCCTTATTAATCTCACTGTGATTATAGTCCCAACCTTAATAATAATAATCTAAAATATATATCCTATTAGCATACAATGTTAAATAATAACTCTACTTTCCACCACTGTACTTGCTGGTCATTGCTTCTCTTTTTGTCTCTGCCATCAAAAGTGACCAAGAATCTCTAATTTCCCAGTTCTCCTTATTTTTCCCACTGAGGAGGAGCCTTTAGAATCTTCTTTAGGCCATAGAATTTTAGTTAGGAGGTCTATAATTTTTATTTTCAAACTATTATTATATTATCCTGCTCAGGGTTTCTTTGCTGTCTAAGCTTGACATAATAAATACCCAGTTAATTTTTAATCCCCTATTGAGGCTTACTTATTTCAGGACTTGTTACTACTTTTTTTCTCTCCTCTTTATCTATTTTAATCTTAAAACAGATGATCTGACTCCATTGACAAAATGTGAGAAGTCTTCCTCAAATAGGTGCCTAAGTGATATGTTCTCAAATGCCCGATTTTCTCTTTCCTAGCAGATAAAAGATACTTGGATAAGCAAAGAATTTCTGTCCAACCATTTCTTTTACTTTAAAAAATAGTACCTCCTCTTTATAAGGATTGATAGGGAGATTTATCCTAGACCTTCACCAGTATATATTAAAGTTTGTTTTTATTAATACTTTCTGAAACTAAATAAACCTTTTCATCTAAAATTCAGATCTTTCAGCTTAAATAAATTTTCTTCAATTATTTGTTGAATTATTTTGTGTTAGTCCTATTTTTACTGTGGTCCAGCTTCCTAACTGATAACTCCCAAATCTTTTTTTAAAGTTTGTATTAGTATGTTTCTGCTGTTCATAATGACTACATTCATCATGCAGAATTGGAACATATACATAACATATCTTAAGTCTTTTTATGCCCTCTTTTCTTCCCATCTCTCCCCATTCCCTCCATCACTTGGTTCCCTTCCCATTTGCAAAAGAGTTATCTCCCCATTTCCTATTGTCTATCTTTTATTTTGCTCTTTATACTTTGAATTCCTAGTGTAAGAGAAACCATGCAATATTTAAGCTTGTGTGTCTGATTTATTTCACTCAGGATTATGGTCTCAAGGTGCATCAATTTTCTTACAAATAACTCAAAATCATCCTTCCTTTTAGCAGTATAATATTACACTGTGCCTTAATACCCCATTTTCTTTTGCTATTCATGTGTTGATGGACATATAGGATACTTCCAAGATTTAGCTACTAGGAATTGTGTTGAAAAACCATGGGTAGGTATGTGTCACTGTAACATGATGTTTTTAATTCTTTCAGAAAGATAGATACCTAGAAGAGGAGTAGCTAGGTCAAATGGAATTTCTTGTTTTAGTTTATTGAGGAATCTCCACACTGATTTCCGCAGTGGTTGTACTAGTTTACATTCCCACAAACAACACAGAAGAGTTCCTTTGTCCCCACAGCCTCATCAGCATTTGCTATTATTTGATTTCTTGATGGCCATTCTTTCTGGGTAAGATGGAATCTTATTGTTGCTTCAATTTGCATTTCCCTAATAGCCAGAGATTTTAAGCATTTCTTCATGTATTTATTGGCCATTTGTACTTCTTTTGCGAAGTGTCTATCATTTCACCTGGCTATTTTCTTATTTGATCTTTCATTAGGGGAGCTAGCTTTTTGAGATCTTAATTTATCCTAGATATTAGACCTCTGTCTGAGGAATAGCTGGCCAAATGTTTTTCCCATTACCTCAGACAAAAGGCTACTATCTTGAATATATAAGGAACTGAAAAAAATTAGACCCGCCCCCCCAAATTCAAAGAGCCAATTCAGAAATGGGCACCTGAAATGAACAGACATTTCTCACACAAAAAAGTAAAAGCAGCAAATAAACATACGAAAAAATGTTCAACATCACTGATCATTCGAGAGATGCAGATGAAAACAACACTGAGATTCTACCTCACCCCAGAAAGAATGGAAGCTATCAAGAAATCAACCAATAACAAATGCTAGAGGGGGTGTGGGTAAAAAGGAACCCTTCTCCATTGCTGGTGGGAGTGCAGACTGGTGCAACCACTGTGGAAGTCAGTATGGAGATACCTCAAAGAACAAGGGCTAGAGGTCCCATTTGACCCAGCTATTCCCCTGCTGCATATCTTCCCAAAAGAATTAAAAGAATCATACCACAGGGATATATGTGCACCCATGTTTATAGCAGCACAGTGTGTAATAGCTAAAGCTTGGAAACAGCCCAAGTGCCCATCAACTGGAAACTGGATAAAGAAGATGTGGGGTTTTTTATAAAATGGAGAACTACTCAGCCATAAAGAACAAGAAACTAGAGACATTTATAGCTAAATGGATGCATTTTGAGGCCATACTCTTAAGTGAAATAAATAGAATACACATGTATAAATACCAAATAGTTTCTCTAGTGTGAGAAACTGAAAGTGTAAATAAGGATTAAAATGATTAAAACAAATAATTGATAATTTGAAATAGGAAGAAAAGGTCCAAAGGGGTAGGGGAAGTGGGAGGGGAAGAGGAAAGGAAAGAAGGGAAAGGAAAAATTATGAGAAAAGAAAAAAATGGAAACAAAGTATATGTAAATAGGGAAGGGCGCATAGGGAATGGGGAAAAAATAGGAACCAAGATACATCATGTACAGGTGCAAGTACCCAATGATAAATATAAATGTATTGTATACCTAAAATGTACCGATAAAAAAATTTAAGGAAAAGAAAATGTTTTTTCCCATTTTGTGGGTTGTCTCTTCACTGTTGGTTGTTTCTTTTGCTGTACAGAAGCTTTGTAATTTGATATAACCCTATTTGTTAATTATTGATGTTATTTGTTGTTCTATTACTAACCCTCAGTTCTTACTAACTTGCAACAAGCCTTCTCATCTACCAATTGGACAGTCTTGACCTGAAGGAGGTACAGCTGTTGGCAGGTAGTTATGAGGTCATGAGGGTAGAGTCTCCATGATGTTGTTGATGTGCTTATTAGAAAAGAAAGAGATACCAGGGCTTCCTCTCTCCACCATGTGAGACTACAGTGACAACCCCACCAAGAATCAACTCTACCAGCACTTTGGCCTTCAATTCTTCAGCCTCCTGAATGGTAAGAAATAAATCTCTGTCTCTCAGTCCACTCTACCCATGGTATTTTGTCATTAAAAATAAAGTAATTCTGAAAAAATTTTATATTCTAAATATACCTTTTACAACACATTACTTTTTTCCTTTCACTTTTCCCCTACCTTTTCCATTAGTTCTAATTTGGTAGTATGCTTCTTGTTCTTGTTGTCCAATTTGTCTTCTTTACTAACATTGACTTAGTATCATAAAATCAGTTGTACTTTATATGTCTACACAATGTTGTGGTTTTTTGTCAATTATACTATAGGGTCATGCTGTTAGTCTCTCTCACAGAGTGCTAACCTGAGTAGTGGTTGTATCTGTTGGGATTCACTACAAGAAATAGAATTGAACAGAACAGAACAGAATAGAATTTATAAGGTAGGCTTATAATGTCTCCCGGCAGAATTGGGGTGGAAGAAAGCAAAAGAGCTGCCTTGCACTGGAGAGCCAGAGGATCCAGTCAAAGGTCGAAGGCCTGCAGTCTTGTGGGTGCTTGTGTGGGAAGGCTAAAGGGTCTGTGTTGGAAGGCTAAAGAGTCTGCACTGGAAGCCTGAAGGAACTGGAGATGAATGTCCAAAAGCAATGGTGAAGACCGGAGCTTCTCTGAAGAACAAAAGAAAGACTTCCTTCTTCTTTCCATTTTTATTTGGTTCATGCCTACTGGTTGGTGCCATTCACATTTGGGGTGGGTCTTCCCTCCTCAGTATGTGAACTACACGTCTCTCATCCACAGACACACCAGGAACTGTGCTCCACTAATGCACTAATCCCTTAGATGCTCCTCAATCCATTCAAGTTGATCTATCACATTTAACAGTCGCAGTGGTAGAAGGCATAAATTTTCATCTCTTAGAGGCAGCAGCACAGAGTAGTTAGATGTCATCCTCTACCTATACTTGAAAATGTGAGGAAGCTTTCAGCACTCTTCTAGCATTGCCTATTCTATTTCATTGCATGCTCTGATTCTGGAGTCAAATCCTGCTTTAGCAATTTGCCAGTTTGTGTGGCCTTGGGCAGGCTTCTTAGTATCTCTGTGCTTTAATTTTTGTTACCATAGTGGTCATAATAATTCTTGTCATAAACTTCCAGAAGGACCAAATGATCATGGGAATCATGTAGAACATGGTCTGGCAATGTGATACATGAGTACACAATTAAAGTTAGTTCATGGGATGCTCTGTTGGAGAAATCACTAAGTTGAAATCTTAGATGCACAGGAGAGGGCTATTTTAAAACACTGATACCCAGACCTCCCAGACCAATGAAATTAGAAAATTTGGGCATGAGCTCAAGTATCTGGCTGCACATCCTTTAAAATATTCCCCAAAAAGTTACTTATTGAGTTCTTACTATATGCCAATCTGTGTCACTAATCCCTTTCCTGGCACTTTCCTTCTGAGTCAGACTCCAGAGGGGAAAATGATACCCACAAACCACCTTTTCTACGTGGACCTGAGTCCAGTGCACGTTTCTCAGTTAACTGCAGTCCAAAGCTGAAAGATTTAAACAGTGAGTTTGGGAGGAAAGTGGAAGAGGCTATCTACTGAATGAAGGAGGGCCAGGCTATTCCTTGATTTCTTTGCAAACCATCCACACTTGTTCCTCTTCCATCCTGTAAAAGGACAAATTTATAACATAAATTATACAGTTGAGCTCTACACAATAGAGGTAAATGTCCAATACAGTTTCCCTTACCATTAATCTTTCTGTAATTTTAGGAAGAAATACTAGTTTTAACACACAACTAGGAACTTAATTTACTGAAAAAAACTAACATTTCCTATGCTACAGTAAGCAAACTTAATTTAGTATTCAAAATATAAGTAAAAAGAGTGAGATGTAAAACAATGTAAATGTTATAATCTCATTTCTGCCAAAAATTCTGTTTATGTTATATACAGATAGCATCATAAACATTCACACCAAAATATTGTCAGGCAGTCATAAATATTTTACCTATACCATTTTAATTTCTGTACATGTATACAGTAATGTATATGAGTAAATTATAAGACTTAACAAAATTTGATACTTAAATGATTTCTTCATGATATAAAAAGATCAAAAATAAGGCTATAATATTTTTTCAAAAGACTTACACCCAAAAATGTTCATGTTCTTTGGCAAACTTATTTGTATAAAAACATGCAATGTCACATTTCGATATTTTATTTTACTGATTATATATATTAAAAATATATAATCCAGATGTTTCTTCACATCAGAAAGGAATTTTTCTTAAATCTTAACTTATTTACAATACAAGAGATTTAACTTTTTTAAAAGAGAATGAAAACAATATTCCTTTTGCACACAATTCTTCTTTAAATATATGATTTTATTTTAAAATATGTTTAGGGCCAGGGATGTAGCTCAGTGGTTCCGCTACCTTGTGCTACTCAGCACAAGGTCCTGAGTTTGATCCCTGGTACCAAAAAAAATAAATTAAATTAAATATGTTTAAATGCGTTGGATGTACCCACTATGAAAATATATATTATTTGCTTATGAAATACAACATAACTTAGGAGGTTGTCCTTCCCCAGGGCCCCAGGACTGAGCAGTCCACCAGTGTTTTTTCTGCTGACCCAGGAAAGGCAATGCTACTCCATACACATCTTCCCCCATCACTCCTGTGATTCCCAAAGCTGTAGATTCTTATTCATAATTTCTAGACAGCTGCTATAACTGTGGGTCCAGCCTTCCCACTTCTAGATGTATCGTTCCTAATGAATAAATGTAATTTAAATTATTCAAAAAATTTACCAAAATGGAAATTGTTGGAAAGGAAATTTTAAAGAAGTATAACATTGTTCTTAATATTCATGACATGGTTTAAAAAACTTACTATAGTAAATTTATGTTGATGACAGGAACAGCAAAGATATAATTCAAGAATCTAGTAAGACAGTCCAGGCCAGGCAAAAAACTCTGAAATCCACAGAAGCAGAGAAACTTGAGAGAAAAATGAAGAATATGACAGACATCAAACAATGATTTTCTCTCTTTTTTTTTTCCTTCCTTCCTCCCTGCCTGGCAGAGACCACACCCACTACAGAAGCCTAGAGAGTCAGAACCAGATTGTCTATGTGACCCTGTCCTTGCTAAGGGACCTGAAGGAAGGTTGCAGGTGGCAGCAAGAGGGGAAGAGGTAGAGGCAGGGTTTCCTAGGAAAGATTTTTCACCTTCATAAAAGATTGAGAGCTTGGTCCAGAGGTAGGGGCTTCACAGCCACTGTTCCACTACACCTGGCCCAGAGGAAGGGGCTTCTGGTCCACCATCTGTCCCACCACTCCAAGCACAGAGGAAGGGGCTTCCAGGCCACTGTCCATCCTGCCACTCCAGGCCCAGAGGTAGGGGTTTCTGAGCTGCTGTCCCACCTCTCCCAGCTCAGAGGAGGTGAGCCACACGGGCACCAACAGCACACCCCCCCTTGGGTCAAAATGAGAAGACACATAAATAAGTCTCAAAACCAGACTTCCAGATCACCTACAGCAACCCCAAAGGGAAATGAGATGCAACACTGTGATACTCAACCACCTGGACCCACTGAACTGGCAACAAAAGAGGATCTGGAAAAAATGATTATTATCAAATAAGAAAAGCCCAGGCATTGATGGTTTCACTGCTGAATTCTACAAGACATTTAGAGAGGAACTACTACCACTACTGTTTAAACTCTTCAATGAAATTGAAAGGGAAGCAATACTCCCAAATTCATTCCTGGAAGCAAGCATCACCTTGATTCCTAAAGCAGAGAAAGACCCAACCGAAAAGGAGAATTATAGGCCAATCTCACTAATGAACATAGATGCAAAAATCCTTAATAAAATACTGGCAAATAGAATGCAGAAGATCATCAAGAAGATCATACACCCTGACCAAGTGGGATTCATCCCATGGATGCAAGGATGGTTCAACATACGCAAATCAATCAATGTAATATACTATATCAATAGAGCCAAGGACAAAAACCATATGATTATCTCCATAGATGCAGAAAAAGCATTTGACAAAATCCAACATGCATTTATGATAAAAACCCTATAAAAATTGGAATAGATGGTCTCTACCTCAAACTGATAAAAGCCATCTATGAAAAACCAACATCCAGTATCATAGTAAATGGTCAAAACCTGAAATCTTTCATACTAAAATCAGGCACAAGACAAGGATGTCCACTATCACCACTCTTGTTCAATATAGTTTTGGAAACATTAGCCACAGCAATTAGACAAGAGAAAGAAATAAAAGGAATAAAGATAGGAAATGAAGAAGTCAAATTGTCATTATTTGCAGATGACATGGTACTCTACATAAAAGACCCCAAGAACTCCACCAAAAGTCTTCTAGACTTAATAAGCAAATTCAGTCAAGTAGCTGGATGCAAGGTCAACACACAAAAATCAATAACTTTCCTCTACATGAATAACAGACTCACTGAGAGAGAAATAGGGCAAATAATTCCTTTCACAATAGCATCCAAAAAACTGAAATACCTAGGAATCAATGTAACAAAAGAAATCAAAGACCTCTTCTCTGAAAACTATAGCACTCTGAAAAGAGAGATTGAAGATGATATCAGAAAATGGACAGACATCCCCTTCTCCTGGGTAGGAAGGATCAAAATAGTGAAAATGGCCATACTTCCAAAACTGCTATATAGATGCAATTCCAATTGAGATCCCAGAAGCATACTTCATGGACCTTGAGAAAACAATCCAAAAATTCATTTGGCACAAGAAGAGACCCAGAATAGCAAAAGCAATTCTAGGTAACAGAGACATGGCAGGGTTTCTCCCACTTGAAACTATACTACAAAGCTACTGTGATAAAACAGCATGGTACTGGCAAAGAAACAGACCTGAGGACCAGTGGAACAGATTAGAAGATGCAGAAACAACACCAGACACACTCAGCCATCTCAGCTTCGATAAAGGAGCCAAAGACCCTCACTGGAGGAAAGATAGCCTCTTTAATAAAAGGTGCTGGAGAACTTGGGTTTCAACTTGCCAAAGATGAAAACTAGACCTATATCTCTTACCATGCACTAAACAAAAATCAAAATGGATTAAAGATCTAAATATTAAAATAGAAATGCTGAACCGACTGGAACAGAGGTTAGGTAGAACCCTTGAAGACACTGTTGTAGGTAAAGATTTTATGAACAAAACCTCGGTTGCCCGTGTACTAGCACAAACAATCAACAAGTGGGATCTCTTATTATTAAAAAGCTTCTGCACAGCAAGAGAAACCACTAGCAGTGTGAAGAGACAACCCACAATGTGGGAAAAAATCTTCACCTGCTCTTCCTCAGACAAAGGTCTATTATCTCAAATCTATAAAGAACTTAAGAAGATCAGACCTCCCAAATTTAAAGACCCAATCCTAAAATGGGCATCTGAAATGAACAGACATTTCTCAAACAAAGAAGTAGAAATAGCAAATAAATACATGAAAAAATGTTCAACATCACTGGTCATTTGAGAGATGCAAATGAAAACAACACTGAGATTCTACTTCACTCCAGAAAGAATGGCTGCTATGATGAAATCAAGCAGTAATAAATGTTGGCAGGACTGTGGGGAAAGAGGAACCCTGCTCCCATGCTGGTAGCAGTGTAGACTGGTGGAAGCACTGTGGAAATCAGTATGCAGATACCTCAAAGAACTAGAACTGGAAGTTCTATTTGACCCAGCTATTCCCCTACTGGGTATCTTCCCCAAAGAAGTAAAAGAATCATACCACAGTGACATATGTGCACCCATGTTCATAGCAGCAAAATTTGTAATAGCTAAAACTTGGAAACAGCCCAAATGCCCATCAACTGGAGACTGGATAAAGAAAATGTGGTTTTTTTTTTATAAAATGGAGTACTACTCATCCATAAAAAATGAGAAATTAGAGACATTTATAGCTAAATGGATGCACATTGAGGAGATACTCTTAAGTGAAATAAATAGGACACACATGTATAAATACCAAATAGTTTGTCTAGTGTGAGAAACTGAAAGTGTAAATAAGGACTAAAAGGTATAATAAATAATGTGAAATAGGAAGAAAAGGGGCAAAGGGAAAGGAGAAGTGGGAGGGGTAGGGGAAAGGAAAGAAGAGAATGGAATTAATATGAGAAAATGGGAAAATGGAAACAAAATCTTTGTAAATAAGGAAGGATGGAGGGGTTGAAGGGAGGGCTGGGCAAGGGTGAAAAATAAGAACCAAGAGAGATTATGTAAAGGTGCAAATTTCCAATAATGAATGTCATTGTATTGTATACCTCAAAAGTACCAATTATTAGAATGAATAATTGATAGTACAAAATAGGAAGAAAAGGTCCAAAGAGGTAGGGGTAGTGGGAGGGGCAGGGGAAAGGAAAGAAGGGAAAGGAAAAATGATGAGAAATGGAAAAAATGGAAACAAAGTCTTTGTAATTAGGGAAGGGTGGAGGGGGTGAAGGGAGGGCTAGGAATGGGGAAAAAATAAGAACCAAGATGCATCATATAAAGGTACAAGTTCCCAATGAGAAATGTAAATGTGTTGGTTGTATACCTAAAATGTACCAATAAAAGAATTTATGTAATAAAAAAAAATTGAGGAATTCATCAACAACACCAACGACTTTTTGGCTTCTGGGTATTAATGAGAAACATGGTACTTATCACTACATTGCTGTATGCAGCCCTGAGACGGAGACCAAGACAGTTGTATTTCTACCGGAGCTCTGATAGCTCTGAGTTACTGAACTCACCGTGGAAACAGCCTGACTTCCAAATCTTTTCTATGTGAAGTGACAAACGTCTTTGATGTTTAAACAAATTTTGGTCAGGTTTGTCATTACTTGCAGCTAAAAATATTGTAAACAAAATGAGTGACTCCATTAAACATGGTATTAATCAGAAGATGGACTCTATAGCCCTTGATCAATGACAGATTATAGGTGATGAGGAAAAACAGGACCTGAAAAATGACTCCTAGGAAGTTCTGATCAAAGTCTTAGGTGATATCAAAGGATGGTATGCTATACTTGAGACAAAAATGCGGATATAGAAAAAAGACAAGGATTAAAGGAGCTTGGGAAATATTAAAAATCATGTTTCTCTGGGACATTCAGATGATTCCACATGGTAAGTGGTGGGTTGTAGTCCAAGAGCTCAGATATTAAATATATGGAATGTATGGAATAGATGGGAGCATAAGCTTTAAAATCCGGTGTGCTCAATGGATATTTCAGTGTCTAAATTTCTAGCATGATTTCTTGCTTAATCCTGCTTCATATAACTAACAGCATCCTTGTTAGTATTTTTAAAATTCATAACTGTCACAGCCATGCCTGAGCATATAATTTCCCCCTACCCGCTAATCTTGCTACTTCTCTATGTAATATAGATTCTTCCAGTGATGCATTTGCTCTGAAAATGACAGTGGACCAAGGAAGAAATTCTAAGGAATACAATGTCAAAAGGCAGGTGGAGGAGAACCAAGAAAGAACAACAAAAAAGATGAAATTTGACTCAGTAAAGTTTGCAAGTCAAAGAAAATAGTTACATAGAGGAAATGGCAAATGATTGAAAACATTACAGGGCGGAGGTGTGAACCAGGCTCTAGCGACATTCACCCACCTTCCTCAAACAGAGACATCTGGCCATCAAAATGCATTTTAGACAGGGATAAGCTTCATAGAAAACTACTAAATACTAATCTAAAAAATTCTAAATTCTAATATGTTCTAACACTAAAAAACTTCTAAATGTACTACTCAAGTGCATTTTTTACTTCCTAAATACTTTAAAATAAATTATAATTGAGGATGTTTTTAAATAAAACCAACAGTGAAATCAGAGCTGTAATATCTTTTCTTGATTTTCAACAAAGTTAACAAATTATAGTTTTTAAAAGGTGAGATGAATCACCAACAGCAATTGACTTTAAAAGGGATAAAACCATACTAAAAGTCTTTAAAAGAGAAGGCAGAAAAAGAAACCAAAAGTTTTCTAAAGGAGTTGGTTCCATTCTAAACCCCATTTGTACATCCCACAGGTAATATCAGAAAAAGAAGGTGAATCAATAGAAAACTCACTAACCACCCTAAATGTAAAATGGGAACAAATTAAAAAGCAAAGGAGGAGTCTAAGAATTCTCAAAAATAGAAGCCCCTCCTATGATTTCAGGACGTCAGCCAAAAAAGTGGCCAAAAAAGAACCTCAGTATTTTTGGATCTGTCTATCGATTTCTTTAGGCAGAAATCAAAGTGGAATGAGAAGGGGAAATAGTAAACAGGGACTTGATAGAACTGAAGATACGTAAGACAAGATCTTTTAAAGATGAAAGAAGTCATGGAATCAGACATACCAGTTAATAGAGACCATGTTCAACTATGAAGTATTAACCACAGGATCAAAAGCCATAGCTAGCATAGAGTTTCCTTACTCTGACTTAGAATGCAACAACTGGAGCCTATGAAGAGAGAGCTGTCATTAAGAATTAATTCATGGGGCCGGGGATTTAGCTCAGTGGTTCCGCCGCTTGCCTCACAAGCACAAGGACCCAAGTTCGATCCCTGGTACCAAAAAAAAAAAAAAGAATTAAATTCATGCTCCAGAGCTACCTGAGGCTTAGGGGGACTTATGTCCCCCTAGTCATTCTCAGTGGGAATATGGAGGGAATCCTGGAGTAAGTTGTGCAGCAGGAGAGACTCAACCTTATTTCAATCTCCACATACTCTTAACAATCAACTCCATCCTCATCCTCTCCACCATCTTAATTCTAGCTCATCATTAATTCTCTCATTTGTAAAATAAGAATTATTTTAGAAAGTATTACTTCTACCAACTTTCTCCATAGGAGAAAATATTAGATTCTATAAAATAGCACATAAAATTGTGAACCTTGGAAAGGCTAGAGCATTAATATACAAAAAGATTTTATTGTTGTTCTTTTGCATTGAGAAATTTTGTTTGTATCATTTTATAAAGCCACAGTTCACTGCCACACTGCACACACTCTTGCCCTGATTTCACTTCACCTTGTGAAGGTCTGCCAGAAAGTTACTAAAACTATGGCAGAATGGATGTTCAAAGGGTGTCTCTGTTGACACTAAGGCTGTGGTTTCTAAAAAGTATATCTTATACAATATTGTTTTTGCAAATTAATTTTTAACAAAGTTTAATTTAACATTAGGGGCTTCGTCATGTTTTAACAAAACTTCAGTAGTGACTTTGCTGTTGCTTCCTGTTCTGTAACCATAGCAAACTCATATTTTGTCCAGCTTACCCAGAAGCAATATTGCCCTCAACTGCTCGGTAATTGGGTAGATATTTATTGTAACATCCCTTACTCTCTATGTAAACACTTGATATTACTTGCTATTCATAACTGTGGCTTGGCATGTTCATGAAATTAAACAAAGTAATTAATTTAGTTTCAGGCATAAAACAAGGAAATATGCAGGGCTGCTGAAACAACATGCACATTTGAAAACTCATTGAATTATTACAATAACAAAAAGTGTGTACCCTGCAGTAACAAAATGATTTTTAAATTATTTTGTCAAAGAAATACATTTAATTTATCATTAGTAGCCTTAAAGATACAAATTTTAATATTTCTCCCTTGTATTATCAGGCTACTTTCCATATTTATTGACCATAATTGTTAGTAAGACCACAATCTGAACTATTGCACATGAGAAGCATCATGGCTTACATCTGAAAGTTTCCTTATTCCACCACATCAAAACATCTAGTAAGATAATAGTATTCAAACCACCTGTTAACTACAGTGAATGTCATGTGAGGAAAATAATGATACATGCAGTCAAAACTAAGATGTTGGAGCAGGGAAATGGAAAAAAAATATCTTCTGTCATCTCTAAACATATCCTAGCCTAGGTTTCTAGCTTGGTACCTTCGTTGATTTCTAAGTGATAAGAGAGTGCCATCTCTTGAAAAGTGCTTAAAAATCCTTATATGCCAGACATAGATTGCCAATTTTCAGGTGATTATATTGTAATAAATATCTAGATATCTATAAATATATATATAGTATCTCTATAACCACAATGAATATAAGTTAATCTTTCCTAATTCCAAACATTCTTAAAAATCATACCACATCACTATTACCATGAATTATACTAACTCAACACTAGAAACTCAGCTAAAGTGCGTATAGCAATTAAGCCATTAAAACTCTACATTAAGAAACACTTCCATGTTGAAAAGATGAGCAAGTAAAAAGCAAATGAGTAAAAATGTGTATGTCATTTACTGAAATGTTATTAAGAGATCATCAATGTATATCTTGCATGCTCTGCACATTTAATAAACATTTAGGATAAAAGGAAGGACAGGAAGAAATGAGGAGAAAAGAAAAACAAAAAGACAAGAAGCAAAGAAGAAGGGAGTAGGGAGAGAGGGAGAAAAGCAGGCAGGTCAGAGATAAAGTGGGTTTCAGTTATAACCTTTTGATAACATATTTTTTTTTCTGTCTCACAATATCATTTGCAGGCATCTTCATTAAGAGAGACAAAAATATCTAACAACTTACAAGTCTAATTCATAGAACTAGAAATGGCTAGCTATTCTAAATGGTGGGTTTCGGTAAAGGTGAGAACAGAGAGGAGGCCTTACTAAATGCAATAACTGAAAGGAGGAAAGAAAAAAATCTGTGTAGAAATAAAGGTACTTTGGAAACTTCCCAATGGGAATTTCTCTCTCTCTCTCTCTCTCTCTCTCTCTCTCTCTCTCTCTCTCTCTCTCTCTCTCTCTCTCTCTCTCCCCCCAAACAAGGTTAATGCTTCCCCTTACTCTGGTTTGTTATCTCGCCAATCATTGTCTTTATTTAAAACTCAAAGTCTTGAGTGTATAGGAAGGTGGTTGGCTGATAATAAGAATGATGTAGCCTCACTCAATGGGGTCACTGTGAGTAGCACCTAAGAGTGGCCCCACATTATGGACAGGATGCTGTAGCCTTCAGTGTCCACAGCTCCCTTCAGCTGGCTTCTCTCACTTCAGCTGAACTGAAGCTTCCACCCAATGGGGCAGACAAATCCATGCTATATTTTCCTTTGACCCTGCCAATAGTGACAGTGAAGTTGAGAACACACAGCTCAAAAATTGTTTATTGACACCATCACTATTTCTGCTTTCACACAACACACACAGAGACACAAAATATACACATATATCTATACACACACACACACACACACACACACACACACACTGAATGAATGACTTAAGCCAATAAATCTTTAGTAGCTTCCCACCTTCATAACAGTTATCCTACAGTTCTAAAGTCTGAAACTTCAATTTAGTTTCCAATGATAGTCAAAAGTTGTCTTTTTATTTATTAATTTTGGAGTATGTTGCTGTGGACAAAATACTTCTTATTTTGTACTTGCCTGTAGATAATGACTTTCTTTTTTTTTTTTTTTGGTACTGGGGATCGAACTCAGGCCCTTGCACTTGCAAGTCAGGCAGCAGAACCACTGAGCTAAATCCCCAGCCCGATAATGACTTTCGATAACCACATTTGCCAGAGACAGCATACGGATATGAGAAAATGACCTATGAGAACCACCACAGAGTGAGTTGTCCAAAAGATCCATTTTTTGATGCCCTGGAAGTAGAAGTGTTACGATTTGGGTCTGGAAATGGAGTCAGGGAGAGGAAAGAAGCAGGGAAAGAAGAAAACAGGGTGGATATGGTCAGAACTAGTTATGTGCACATATGGAAATGCCACAGTGAAGCCATTAATTTCTTCATTTATTATGTGTTATAATTATAATTAGAATAAACAATCCTTTTGCCTGACAGTTGGACATATCATTTATCTTTTTCCTGCCTTAGAACAGCTAAGTGTCTCCTTGGTTATGATATGGTATAGTACTTATCTATGGTGCCCGGCATTGCTATAGGAAAACATAAAAATGATTTAGATAACAAGTATGATACTTTTAAAACATACAGCAGTAAATAAGTGAATTAATCTAAATAATTTTCTCTTTGAATTTACTTCTATTAATGGGTTTTGAGGGTTTCTAATTGAAAATTCTTAGTCTTTTCCTACACTCAGTTTGTATTTTGCTATTAAGACCTTGCTAATGAGTTCAGGGTAAATACATTTCTTTAGAATATCAATTACAAGCCAGATTTATTGCATATTTTTGTTTAGTTATATTCTTCATCTTGGCCATAGTTGGGTAGTGGCATGAAAATAATATTGAGATTAGGAAAGAAATGGAGACAAGTTTTGTAAGATAGTAAATGGACATCCAAGAAGAAATGCTTTCCTTATAAGACAATGTGTATAAGTGACTTGAAATTACATCATTTCACAGAACTGAAAGTAAGATCTGATTTATTGAAAAAGAATAAGAACATAAACAATATAGAGTATTATATAACGCCAATCTGGTACACAAGTATCTCATTACTCTATGCATTGTGTCAGTAAGATTGGACCAGAAACCTAGAATAATCAGAAGCAGCTCTTGAGTGGGGGAAATGTCCTCTTTATCTCATTTAAAATGAGAACCCAATCTTCAGTCATCATGTGACAACATCAGAATTTGTTGGGTGACCATTGTGAGGCTCTCCCTCTCTACCTGACTAGAGTAACTGTCTGTAATGTAGCAGAGCTATCTAAGCCCTGTTCTTAATAGGAAAGGACACAGAGCCCTTTTCCAATGGGAAACTGGTTCCAGTGAGAAGGTTACTTGATCTGCATAACTTGCCTGTTTGAGCACTGGTCTCTTCCTTTCACAGCAACAAAGCAAATAAGGTTCACACCCTGGATTCATTTGGCTTCAGGCTCCACCTTAGTCCCTTGTGCTGGCTTATTGCATGTCTGCAGCTGTTAAGCCCCTTTCTTCTGCCTGCTGCTGCTTCCATGGTCAGGTAATAGACCCAAACTGTCATTCCTCCTACTGGGCTCTTTAGCCTGTGTTTCTGATTTGCCCTGCTGATTAACTAAAAATACATTGTCTTTATCATTTGTTTTAAGAACAAAAGTCTCTGAGTTTTCCTTTTAATCATTTTTCCTTTGTAAATGTGTAATAAAATAAAATCCCAACCAATATCAATGCATCTAGCATTGCACAGTTGATCAAATTTTACTTAACTTTTTCTCCTCTCGCTTTACTTTTTTCTCTATGCCTCAAGGCTCACAACATAATAATAAATGATTATTGGTTCTCAGAATGGCCTTTCTGGAAAAGCAACAACTCCTCTTTAAATTTAGCTGTGTCACATTGCTCAAATTTTTAAAACTAAGGCTACAAACAAAACTCCGCCAAACACAAAGGCTAGGTCTCCCTGGAGTCTTTGAGGATAAGAAGCAAAGTCAAGCAATATCATTCTTTCTTAGTATCATTCTTTCTTAATTCTCAGCCAGGTGTAGTATACTTGCTATTGTCCCAGCCACTCAGGAGAATGAGGAAGGAGGATCTCTTGAGCCCAGAAGTTCTAGGTCTGCCTAGGGAACATAGCAAGACACTCTCTCAAAACAAAACAACAACAAAAATATAACTCTCAAATGCTTGGCTGGGGATTTAGCTCAGTGGTTCTGCCACCTGCCTCACAAGCACAAGGTCCTAAGTTCAATCCCCAATACCGAAACAAATCAACTCACATAATTCTCAAATGATCAAATGTGAATTTTTATTTTACCAATGATTTCTGTATTCCTTCCAGCTCCAATGCAATTGTTCATGATTTTGTTGAAATCGTGTTTCTTTATGTATTTATTCACTCATTTATTCCATATTTATTGAAGAGATATTTATTGAGCTCCTGTTGAGTGCCATGTATACAGAACTTAGAGGACAAAGAGTACAGTGGGAAAGAGTGCTAGATAGACTTAGAGAACCATTGAGAGGTAGATACCATGCTGCCTGGCCACCCTCACAGCCCTCTGTGGATCAGGTTTTATGCATCTCCTCGAATGCATGCCAAACACAAATACATTTAGCACCTTGGCCCATGTGACCAGGTAAAGAACCAACTACCACAAATGACACAGCAGGTAAAGTATTCACCCAGAATACCTGGGTTTAAATCCTAGTTTTGCCACTTTTAGCTCTATGATCTCAGAAAATGTGTTAACTTTTTGACTCCTTCTCTCTGTCTGTAAAGGAGTAAAGAATGGTAGCTGCTTCATCAGTTCTAACCAAATGAATCAATGTTTGTAAAGTACTTAGAATAGTGTTGGCAAAAAAACTAAAACTATATTTTTAAATAAATAAAAACAAATAAATTATGGATGTGATATGGATTAAATAAATTAGTGCACAAGTGAAATGTTTAGACCTGTGTCTCAACTGCTAAGTCAAGGTTAGTTGTAACTATTTTTTACTAAACAGCCCCCTTCTTGGATTCCCTGGCCTCTTCTACAAGAATTCTTACACATATTCCTCCCTAAAAGACCCTGTTACTCTATTATGACTGGCTTGACCAGCTACAAGTCACCTGACCCAAAGCAGATGGTTGGCCATGAGTAACTGGAAGAATCCCATCATCCACCTCTGGAGTTTCCATTCATGGAATAAAAGAGTCACCAAGGCAGTCAGGTAGTAAGAGCTGGAGAGATTGGTCACACAGAGAAATCAGCAGGGACTGGAACAGGGTTCAGTGCTATTCCAAACAAAGCATGATAAGGGGCCCCCCACCAGGCAGCCAGATCCTGAGTCATGTTTCTCCCTCTGAATATGTCACCTGGGCATGTGAAGGTACTGTGGTTCCTGCTTGTCCATAAGGCCTACTTTTCTGCTCTTGCTGGCTTTCCTGAGTCCTGGCCATATCTCCCAGATAACAGGAAGCAGGGATTTAGCTCTTTCTAAAATGAGAAGAACAAGAGATTGAAGGCAGGGGGGTGGGGGAAGAAATTTAAATGTTTTATATACATGTACCAACTCCAAACAAGGAATTATGAAAATTATGAACTGCAAACATGTACTAATAAAGAAATCAAAAAATAAATTCTAAAAATATTTTTTTAAATCTTCTGTAGGAGATTACTAATGCATACTACAGACAGAATTTTTGAAGAGTAGTCAAAGAATTACATAAGCCATGACCAGGGAAAGGAGATGTGCTCAAGGATAAAATTACCTTGTGATCGCCTCACTAACAATGTAGCTATGGACCCTCAACCATCACGTAAGATAATCTTTCTGGAATGGGTAACACTCTTTCAAAACACTGCTGGCTTCCTACTACACATAGAATAAAGCCCAAACTCAGTAAACCAGCATTCAGATCCTCCATGAAGTATTCCCTCACACCACAGAAGTTCTTCCTCTTATACCTCTAGATTTCCAGTCATTCTACATTTGGGCATTCTTGAACCTTCCATATGCCACTACACTTCCATCACTTTATCGCTTTAATTCAGTCTAATCTTTGGGCTGAGCAATCCTTTCTCATTCTTTCTGTCCACCTAGAAACAATAATTATTAGGGTAATAACAATTTGCAGATCACAGTATGCTTTCCTTGGGTGCTGTGAAATTTCATTTTTCACAGTGGCAAACTTGAGAAATAGGCATACTCCTTTTTTCAACTTTTTACCTACAAATCAAAGTCACACAGGTAAGGCAACATAGGCAGTACTTGATACATACTGGAAAGTCGATAGAAATTGGCCAGAATCAGGAAACAGAACAAAGTCTCTGACATCAAACCTAAGATTGTTTTCATTTGTTTTGTTTTGTTTTAAATAACTATGTACACTACATTCCAAAGTTGAAACTTCATGCTTTTAAAAGTCAGATCCAGTGACACAGCATGAAATCTTCCAGAATCCCCCTAATTATAATGCTTAGCTTATAACAATTAATAATAATAGCTACCACTTTTGAATACTCAAGGTATGTCAGATACTATGCTAAGGGCTTTAGACACATGACCATATTGCTATTTTTCCAAGGAGAAACAGAGGCTTAGAGAAGTAAAATAACTTGTTGGAGATTATGCAGCTAGTAAATAGCAGCCAGGCATAGAGAGCATCCTTTAAACTCCCTCTTCCCCAAATCCAAATACTCTTTATTTTCCCAGCCATCACTGTGTTCTGCTTGTGTTAAGGTTATTACCATGCATTTCTTCTCTCTACCCTTAAAACCCTTTTAGTTTAGGAAACTTCTCAGAGCCCTACCTACACACACATACACACACACACACACACACACACACACACACACAATGCCTCAACCATTTAATTAATATTTGGTGTCTTAGTTACTTTTCTCATTACTGAGACAAAATACCTGACACTCAAAGTTAGAGGAGGAAAGGTTTATCTAGGTCACACTTTGTGGAGGTTTCAGTTCATAGTTGGATAGCTCCAAAGCATAGTGGCATGCCAGAAGGGCATCAAAGGTGAGAAACAATTCATGGCATGCAGAAGCAGCAAGCAATAAATGACAAGAAAAGCAAGGACTTTCTTTCTGTTCCTTGTACTTATCCAGACTATCCACCCTTAGGGAAGGTAGCGCTCACACCCTTAATCCTAGCACCACCTTTGATCCCAACATCACACACTCTAGACCCAGCCACCTCTGAAAAAGCCCCACCTGTGACCCCATGAGGCTTTGTGGGGACATTGAGACACAAACCATAGCATTTGGCAAATTAATTAATGTGGGTCTGACAAGAATGAGACCAAAATCTTTGAGATTCAGGTATTCAGAAGAGGGAGACTGCATTTAATTTGTCCCTACTTATCTTTATTTTCATTATGCTTCATCCAATTCATCTACAACAAAATACTTCAGAAGACTTTTAGATGGGCAAGCCTTCCTCCTGAGTGTCAAATGAGACAAGGTGTGGAATATCATCTAATAATGTATAAAATGCTGATGGATTTCAATTGCCCCCTCAACTTATCTTGCTCCAACAAGGTAGTCATATTTTCTAGAAAGTTTTTCATCTCAGAATGTGATTGCTTTACTTTTCAATATTATATATATTTGCTGAAGTTGTGTAGTTGCCAGACCCCTGTATGTCTACTATAATTAGACAAATAATATGAAATGTAAGTGGATCCAAATCATATTCTCATCCCTCAGAAACACACTTCTGCTATCCTCTGACAGAAGTCACACATATTTCTGCATTTTTTGTTTTGGGGTCTTCCTTCGTCATTACATTCATACCAGTCAACCTCTTTCTACTCATCTTATTTACATTATTTTGACCTGGATCTCTTGATGATTTTCACTACTTCCAAACCTGTCTGGTTTACAGGTGGTTCTCATTGCAACCCACTTAAGAATATCAACAATAATTTAGCAACAGTGACTCTGTTCACCCAAACAGCTTGTGACAATCCACGCACAGATTTTTATCTCTTTACATAAAACTCCATCAGTGTTGCAAGCTCAGACACAGAACTTAAAAACCGTATGTTTCTGATATTTGGAGTTTATCCTCTTAGGCTTTGTGAGTAGGAAAGAGATACTGGTAAAGAGTTCACTGGTAAAAGGTTCATTCACACAACTGAAAGTCATTTGAGAATGAGTTTCCATGAGATCTTATCAATGCAGTTCAAAATTAGAATGATTGCAATGCATGCTCACATATGAAGAAGACTCTGTGAATCACTCTTGTCCAACAACATCCAATATTTTACATTTGTCATCTTTAGTAATATTTCAACCACCTCTGTTAAAACACATTTAGAATGTGGCTCTCTGCAGTGTACTCACTGGTGATAAAAAAAAAAAAAAGCAAAAAAACAAGTTTTGTTCTTGTTTTGTTTTTTAACCCCAGTGCTAACAGCAGACCATTTCAGTTGTGTAAACTCAACTCAGAGCTTTAGGACCCCCTTACTCTAAATACTTTGTATTCTGCCTCTTGTTCATTTCCGCATGTAACTAATTTTTTTTTTTTTTTTTTTTTTTTTTTTTTTGGTACTGGGGATCAAACTCGGGACCTTGCATTTGCAAAGCAGGCTGCTGAACCACTGAGCTAAATCCCCGGCCCTGCATGTAACTAATGTTAACCTATACCAGGAACCCTGCTAAACAAGTTCCACATACAATATCTTTTTGTATGAAATGAATATAATTATTGAACTCATTTAACCGTTCTAAAAGATTTAGTAAATTCCAGGGTACCCAGCTAAGTAACTATATAGCAGGTCTTTGAATCCGGATATGTCTAACTGCAAAGCCAAGATTTTAACCATATGAACCACTTACAAAACTACAGACTAACCAGCAATACACAGGATGGGCATTCAGCTCCAATCAGAGTTCAAAAGGCATGACTTGTGTGTGTGTGTGTGTGTGTGTGTGTGTGTGATGTGTGTGTGCATGTTCACACCATGTAATAGTCCAACTACACTGGCCATTTAGTAACCACTAACTCTTTATTCCTTAGGCCTTCCAATAAAATTGAAAAGAATCACATCAGTGATGTCCTCCTCTATTTAAATTGTATTAAAAGGGTTTTTCCAAACCTATTCTCTGTAGTCATAATGATATAGGGGGAAACTCCCAAATGTACTAGATATCCGAAATGTGAGTTCGTGTTCTCTAAAATCGAAGAATGAATTCTAGGAACAATGGAGGTTAAGAGTAGGAAAAATTTATTCTGCCTAAGAGATACAGAAGGGGGACCGAAAGTGGGTTGTCCGCCCACCCCACTATTTAAAGATGTTTTATACAGCAAAGCCATGTGATGAGGTGGGTACAAAGTGGGACAAAACTATAAGACCCAATGGAAATGTACAAGGTGGGCATGAGGTGGGACAAAACCATGACCAACCAATAAGATTGCAAGTACAGTCACCTAAGTAATATTGATTAAATGGGGATCAAATGGGAAGACAAGCTACATACAAGGAATTTCCCATTTAGAATATCAATCACTGCTATCTATCTCTAGGAGAGTTAGTACTTCTTTTCCTTTTTATAATGCTAACCAGTGAAGAATGTGCCTCAGTTGTTCTCCAGGTTGGTTCCTTGCTGTGCTGGCTCTTGGAGGGCTGGTGCCTTAAGGGAGGCCCTGTCTACCTGCCAACAAGATATCTAACTAACTTATCTATAATAATAAGTTCAGTTTCTCCACTACCTTTTAAAAAATTATTTTAGCCAGTATCCTGTGGTAGTAAAACTGCCCAGGTTTTAGTATCCTTAAAGATAAATTTTCATGTCAATTCTTTCCCCCTCTTTCCCCTATCCCACATAAAGAAAACTCCCAAATTCCTAACTCTCCTGGCCAGAGGAATAGGGAATTGCATAACAATTTGCCATATATCTTGCAAAGTACCTTTTTAGAGGTCTCTGACATTATACGGAGTGACCATGTAAGAGCAAGTCAAGGCTTTGAAACTGTTCTCTGCTATAGAGTGACAGGTAATTTAAGATTTTAAAAAACTTTTGCCCTAGATAATACTTGGAAATCCAGCCTCATATAAAGACACACTTTCTCCCCTTTAAATCTGTTCTGGGGCCTCAATTCCTTGATTCCCAGCCTATATATGCTACCATATATATATATATAAAATGTCCATTGAAACGTTGATTTAAAGATCAAGTCAGCAATGGAATTCGGCCCTTTGCAAGTTACCTTGGTTTAACTACTGAAAACCTCTGTAATTGCCTCTGAGACTTGAGTCACTGGAACTCTAATTCACTTGAGCTCTCACTTGAAGTAACTTAACTGCTCACTCTAGACTCCCACCCCTCCTAAGTACCTTTGGAAGAGAATGACAAAGCAAGAAAACATTATATTTGTGGGTGTGAGGGGCAACTCCAGTAAAGTCTCAGCCACAGAATAAAGTTCTGGGTATTATCCATCTCTGAGACTGGCTACTCGCCACAGCTATCTTGGGAATCATACCTCCTATGACAGTCATGAATTGTAAAAATCACCCATTGACCTCTGGCCTTTTGGTTTTGAGACAGTGAGGAACCAAACAGTTGGCTAGTGACTCAAAATTAAACACAATTCAAGAAAAACCTTCAGGGAGATCAAAAGAATGAGACCAGAAGAGAAAGTAATGGCTTCTCCGGGGAGAACTTTCATCTTCCCTCTGGGGAAACAGATTCCCATTTCTTCTTATAAAAACCATGTAGATTACATATCTCATATTGACATTCCATTTCTTTACATTTAAACAGAACTTCTCCATAAAAGTCCAAAACATTCATTTTTTTAGACAATTAGTTTTTCTTCGCTCTTTTCCCAAATAGATCTCATGAGGTGCTGAAAATTATGTGCAAAATAATGCTAGAACTCACTTTCTGGACTTCGATTGAACCCTTTCTCAATCAACTGTACTTTGTATATACATGCATAAGTATGTGCATATGTAAGCTTTATGCAAGATCACGTGGCAATGAGCCTTTTAATATTTTCATATGTATGTACGTTTCCTGTCTAGACAGCTAAATGAGTTATCTCTGTCAGTTCATGAGCAGGAGCAAAAAACAATATTGAAAATACTTTCCTTTTCCTACTATTTGCACTGGAAACTAAAAGTTGTTGTATAAAATAAGAAATGCCTGCCATTCTAAAGCTTTTCACACCTCTATGCTTTTTCACAATTTAAACTTCAACCTCTAGCCTTTCTAGTTGCTTATCTGGGTTAGACCTATTTCAATCTATTAGACTTCTTACGGTGGCTTACTAAGATAATCAGAGAGCCACATAGTTGAACAGCAATATTTATAAAACATTTAAGAGTTTAAATGTTCTGAGCAGTGAGATGCCATGAGGTAGGCAAAATACATTATTTCTCAAGGTATTTCTCCTCTTCCACAGTAGTTGCACCTTGCACATAAAACAAAATCTTTTGTTGACTGATTAACTGACATTAATTAATATTAATGAAGGAAACTTTTATTAAATATAACATGCTCTATTATATGGTTTGCTCAAGTGAACAGATCCAAAAGATTTACAGAGGTTTTCTGTATTGGGAAGGTAACTACTTCCAACTTGCCCGCAAACACTGGCCTCGGCAGTTATGTAGTGGAAAAGAAAAGCTTAAACACCTCCAAAATAATCATGGATAACCATAAATAAAATTCCAAAATGGGAGAACCAATTTTTGCAAATTAGCCTGCTAACAAAGCACAGAGACTAAGCAAACAAATAAATGTTGCAGGATTCTTGTTTCCCATAAATACAGAGATCTTGTAATTATCTTAAGAATCATACATTATTTACTTAGTCCCACGCCTTAATGAAGGCAGACTCAATATTTATCAAATTAAAATGGAAGGCTGAGGGGCAAGGGGGACAGGAATGAGAAAAGGATGGTTTCAATGTATCTGGCCTTATGTTTCTTCAATTTTTTTATCAGCAATTTTATGCTCTGCAGGTAGTAAACAAAACCAGTGACAGCCAAACATGTATTTTGCATCATAACAAACCAGTTGGATCTGCAAACACGTGTTTAAGGTGCTCCTTTCCATTGGGAAAAACAATAGCATTTATTAGCAGTGTTTCACTCAACTCACATGATTTGTGTGTTCTTCCCTCTCAGTGTCAGCTGTCAGATGAAATGATGAGGAGTGACAGTTCAGAATTTTAAAAGTTCAGCTCCTTTCAAATGCACTAAATGAACAAGAGCTGCCTAATTTAGGCTGAAGAAAAAGCAACAAAAATCCCCTGTTGTAAGTATGCAAGGTTTTATTCTACTTTTGCATGCTTAGTATGCACAGAGAATGTTAAATACTTTTCAGCTGGATACACTGTTAATTCTATGAGTGAGAAAGATTTCATTAGGTAAGCTTCAGGCAAGAGTGGGCTACAAATGGAATTCCCTTTTATTTTCTGAAATTCACAGTATATGACCCATATCCAATGATAAATGGTCTATAAACTCTCTTGCTATATTTAATTGCATAAACTTCCATTAGATTGTAATATTAACATGGGAACACTTTGATGCAAGATGTCAGAAAGGGGAGAAATGAGTAAAAAACCAAAACCTTTACTCTTAACAAAATCAAAATAATCTCAGTGTCCCTCAGAATCATGTTCAACATGTAAGTTCTAAGTATATGATTTTAAATATTTTTTCAACAAATTAGTTACTTTTAATTTTGGTAGCATGAAAATCTATTAATCACTCTTTAATTATCTGGAGCTCTTGCCTGCCTAATTAGTGCTTTCCGTATTGCATCTTCAACTAAACTGGGGACCCTATCAACTCATTTATCTGATACGTATTTGGTGCTCTGGTGAGTTAATTAATGAAAAAAGAAAAAACTCATTTAAATGGTTCATTCAAAAAAGAGCTTATTAAACACTTTGAACATTAAATAAGCTGACTGATTTTATTGGGTTTTCATTGCCCTAAAAGGCATTATATAAGTGCAAAATCTCATGTGACATTTTGGGGTAAATATACATTGCAGAAGAAGCAGTGATCAGTTGAGTAACAATCCCTCTTAAGTACACTGCCTGAGTCGGTGGACTTTTGAAATCTTTTATATAAAAATGGGGACAGTGATTAAAAGCAAGATTTCATTTAGAATTTTCTGGTATTAGGAACTCTGAAAATAATTGTGAATGAAATTACATTGTTATATTCTAGGTAATGTAGTGTAAAATGGGCTTTACTATAACTATGCTTATAATACTGAAGAAAACAGAAACAGAGTAATTTTCTGAATCTGCCGTATGCCCCATTGCATCTCCCTCTTGCTCTGCCTTGCAAGGGGCACCAAGCTCAGAGGACAGCTGAGTTTTCCTAACTCTAGGATTGGGACCCTCCCACAGCATCTGGATCTCAAACTCTGTCTTCGCTAATTGCAGGAGGCAGAAGACTACACTGTACTGGTAAAGGACAGGGCCTTGGCCTCTGAAAGACCTGGGCACAAGTCTAGCCTGCGTCATCAATGAGGTTGCTGGGATTAAATGAAATGACCTAAGTAAGTCATCTAATGTACTGTCTCACACATAGTAAATGCATTATAACCACTAGTCTTCTATTTTTAGGATCATAATTAACTTATCCCTTCCATCATTTTTCCTAGATCTCAGCTCTTTGTGGAAAAAGACACAAGGCTTATCTTTGCATCTCCAGAGCCTAGCACAGTGTAGCACAGTGTCTGACATACTGAGTATCCACATAAGTTTCTGCATTCCATAGATGGAACAAAGACCTGCAGTGAAGAAATCTAAGAGATTTAAGGAGAAAATAAGCAAATCGAAATCAAATGCTTCTCCTTATAAGACAGACTAGTGAGAAATCAGGCACAAATCCATACATGTTAAGTGATTAGGAAGTAATTCAGCTTCAAAAATATTATCTATTTAGCTGTTATTAACACCTACACTGTTTTCTCTGAATTACCAGTGGATTATCAAATAAACACAGCTATCTGATTCCACATCTGAGTGTTCATTTTGTGAGTCTCATCAGTTAAGGAATTGCTCATAGGAAATTGAAAGTTGTCATAGCATGAAAATATTCACTAGTGAACTGACCATTTGTAAAATTAGTACCAACTCAAACTCCCCTCTGCAATTAACATAGCACCTATTTTAATCATGGAATCTACATCTTGATCAGCTATTATCCTGCTTACAACTGAATGTCTACAGTTGCCTGTGCAAATAGAAAAACAAATTAAAAAGTTAAAGCAAAATTTTTCAAAACTTGAAACTTCATAAAGTATATTAAAGTGACATTGGAGACTCGTTCAAGTCACAGGCAGGCAAAATTTTTGTAGTTCTATAAAACTGAGAATATTGAAAAGGAGGATTGAAAAGGTGATAAGATTTTAAAAGTAACTTAAAAACCAAATAATTAGGAAAACCCATTTGAAAATTAGTAAGGCTATGGAATGTTTTTTGCAAAATGTATCTTTTTATGAGCATGCTCATAAGTTCAAATAAAAAGTGAAGAATTTAATGCCTGCAACTATGTTTGGAAGATTTTTCAAACATCTAAGATTTAGCTAATGCTTCATTTGCTTTAAGGACTTGAGAATAGTTTTTATTGCAATTTAAATTTTGTTTTTAAAATGTCTCTATTTAAAATTTTATATTTCTACATAAAGTTCCAGCCAGTCTTTCCTTTTTCCATTATTATTAATAAAATTTTGGCTTCAGTTTTAAGGCGATCCACATTAACCACCCTTTTCTGGTGGACTTGATCTAAGCGGACTTTTTACCCTGGTTTGAGAAAAAAGATATTCCTTCATGCTGTCACCACCAGGGTTCCTCTTGCCATGTCCCACTGTTCTCTCATAGCACCCAAAGGAGCCTAAGTTGCTAATGTGACACTCTTTGATTCAACTGCATGGATATTGTACTTTTAAAGAAAAAGCAAGTAAAGTTCTGCACAGATATCTTGATGAAATGGCCTTGTCTCAAGAGAAGTCCCTTGGCATGGTGTGGTCCACCTTTTCCAGGGCCATGCTCTCCCCCAGGTGGAAAGATACAACTCTCTTGCACTAGGAAATAGAGATGAATTCACAGGGCTCTGGAGCCACTTGGGTGCTAGACACTTCATGCTCAAAAGGATCAGTGAAGACCGTATCCTCCTAGAATACAATGCTGTATGTTATATACACTATACCAAAATGTTTCCAGTTCTCTCTCACCTGTTTTTCTTTCTTGACATAACCACTTGTTGAATAAGGGAAAAAAAGAATTTATAAAACAATTTTCTATATGTTTTTCTCTCAAAAGTTGAAATTGCTAAAAGGAGAAATACATAATACCAAACTATTTATATTTTATTATGTAATACATTTGAAAACATATTAAAGCTCAATATTCTTTGAATCTATTCTATGGTCTGTGACTATCTTTTATCCAAGTATATTTACTTTATATCATTGGTAACTATATATTATACATCCTATGTTTTTCAAATATGACAGGGTAAGTACTTTTGTTTCCATTTTAGTAGTGCCTTTAAAGAAAAAATGCAAATACATTCATTTATCAGAAAACAAGGTAATTCTTTTTTTTCCCCACCCCCCCGCCAAGTTAGTTCAGCTCAAATTCAGGCAAATTCCTGATAGATATCAGAGTTCTATTTACTTATTACCTATTCTTCCCATTGGGATCATAAGATTTTAAGTGAAAAAATCTAAAAGATTTATTGCTAATGGGATTCTACAAATATTATCTTTGTTCATGGTAAAAGTAATATATGATCCTGGCTTTGTAGAGCTTCTTTAATGTTCCTTTTTTGAATATGTATAACTCATTTAGAGACCAAGAACAGACAGTAACTCATCATTTTTGCTACCTACCTTAAAATATCTGTATTTTCTCTGTTTGAAAATAGTATGAACTTGTGATTTAATTGATATCATAACTTCGATTCATCACCACATTCATTGTACACAAAGAGGTTCTGAATAATGAACAAAATGCTTATTGTTCCTGAGAAGAAAGGTCATAACAAGTTATATTTACATTTATGTCATGCCTTATTACTAGATCTGTATAAACCATCTCCCTTCATTATTTCTGAATGGGAGACTGATGATAAGTGTTATTTTCAAGATTTCTTTAAATCCTTTTTATTTGTCTAACTAATTTGTGTGCAGAAGCATTGCTAGACTAACTCTATGTTTTGCTTGTTAAGTTATTAGGGATTTGTATCTCCCTAAAATCAAGAAAGAGTTCCTAAATGTAACATGTGCTTGGATGGACGACTTCAGCGGGGAGAGGTCAGCTGCCCTGGTGAAGGAAGTAAAAACTTTGTCTGCATGATCCTAAGTTGCTTTGAATAATAGACATTGGGCTTGGGATTGGGAATGATTTGTTATTAGCTTAAGCAGCAGGGAAGCTTATGGCTTATTATTTTTACTCTGATACAACTGAAGCAATGGGTGAGCAATGAGAGGGCCATAGATAATCATAACGATACCAGGCAATGAATTGTGTGCCCAGGTGACAGTGCAGGATGATCAGACTGCGACGGCCAGCAAGCTAATACAAACCATAAATATTCAGATTAGACAAATATTTATTACATCGGCAAATAGCCACTGGCATATTTTCTTTTCTCACTTTATAATTTTGACGAGTCCAACTCCAAGCTCGACCTTACCTAGGAAGAAATTTAAATTAAACGTACCACACTGTGATAGGAAAATGAAAACGTGCTTGGTGACATTTGACAGGTACACAATTATAACCCTGACGTTACACTGGTTTTTTATTCTTGGGACACCTGGAAGTTGATTCCTTCCCTCATATAGGTTTATCCACTCTTCTCCCTATCACTGTCCCTTCCCACCCATTCCAGTGAACTTAGCTCACCCAAGATTTCTCATTTGCCGGGCTCTTTCCCTTTTTTAAACTAAAGAGAACACAGGATCAGCCCTCCTTTTTTCTCAACTAGAAAGTCTCTTCAGAGTTCAATTCACTGAGATTCTATTTGTTACAATGAACTCAGATTGTTCAATGGGGCAGATTTAAGAAATGCTGAAAAGAGTTCAGAGGTTGGCAGGGTGGGGGCTGGCCGTCTAGTGGGGAAGTGTAGCTTTATACATCACCCCATGTTTGTTAAGGTCTAAAAGCACTGAAAAGGATTTGTTCTGTTTGTTTAAAGGGCCTCCGTGCTCTGAGTGTCTAAGATGTGATGCCAAACTTTTTAACACATGAGCTTTCTCTTGATCTTGGGCCTGACACGACCAAAGCACAGAGGCTCCAACTCTAGGGGACTGATCTATTTTATTGTTCCAGTTCAGCATCCAGGAGAGTGCTATCTAAAATGTCCACCTTCTTCAATTAACACATTGTGTATATTAATATATGAATTTGGAAAATTATCTCTAAGTACACTATTATTTTAAACAACCATTTGGTTGACTAAATATTTTCGCTTATCAAATTAACTGTTATTAAAAGATCTGTGATCTGCCAGGACAGTGAATATATTTAATCACATAAGGTAAATGAAAAAATTATTAACATCATTGACAATACTATATCCTTACAGAGAGTTCTAAGCCACAAAGCTACACACTGTGGTTATCAACCAGACTTGGCTTCTGTGACTTGACTCTATCATTGTCCTATGTCTCATCATGGAAAATTCCATACCATTCCATCCCACAATTTTCTGTGGTATAGAGACCATAGATAGCTCATAATCCTAGAAAGAACGCAGCATTTTGAGGATATGTAGGTAATCTCTGTGTTTTTGTGTGTGTTGAACAGAATAGACATGATAAAGTACAACACAAAATTGTTGTTCTCTTCTATCTCTATTTTAAGAAATGCTCTGTTACAGCTCCTTTCTCCTGACTTGGAAAATATTTTACAAAGTTCTCTGTAGATTTTGTGGTCATTTCGGGTATTACTACATTATTTCCAGTTGTAAAAATATACAATCCAATCTAAATCCAAGCTTTGTCCATTTCAAACCTTGCTCCTCTACTTCAACACATGTCTGGTTTGCGTTTTGAAGACATAGAAAGCTGGGAGTACAGAGTACTGCCTGTGTTTTCTCTCTGCTTGTTCCCTCTCCTTACTGCAGTCTCTTCTTCTGAGGATCCTCTGAGGTTGGCAGCAAGGAGAGCAGTGTGAGGGGATATAGGAAGGGACAAAGCTTTTCTAGATCAGTAGTCATGTGATGTGGCCATTTCTCTCCAGACTTTCCACCTCATGGACTGCCTCAGGAGCTCTTTGGAGAACCACAGATGGGACCTGTGTATTGACTCCTATTGCATAGGTAATACATGCTCAAGCTAACCACTTCCAATCTTCCTCAGCCTTATACTAGTTCTGTATTCCCAGGTGTGTGCCCCTGACAGGCAGCACTCAAGTGCAGGGTCCTTTCTAAATAGCTCTAACTACCAAGAGTACACATATCCAGGTGGCTCATAGAAAAGCTGTGCACGAACACCCCTCAAACTAAGGAAGGACAAACCATTTCTATCATGACTCTTTCTTCAGGTTCTGCTCCAGTGCAGGGACAGTCCTGGACTGCCAAGCAATAGGACAGATAATAACAAGTGCTGGCAGCGGTATAAAAAACTAGAAAACCTACATATTGCTAATGGTAGTGTAAAGTGTTCAACCACTTTGGAAAACAGTGTAGCAGTTCCTTAAAAGTTTAAACATATGAATTACATTATGACACAGCAATTCTACATCTAGCTATACATTCCATAGAATGAAAACAATGGGTATAGCAAAACTTGTACACAAACATTGATAGCTGCACTAGCATTAACCATAATAGTCAAAAGTAGAGCAAACTCAAATGTCTGTCAACAAATTAATAAGAAAATATAGTATTAGTATTCCCATACAATGGATTATTAAGAATAAAAATGGAGTGAGCACTGATACATGATACAACACGAATGAAATTTAAAACACTATGCTTAATGAAAGAGCTAATCACAAAGGACCATATATTTTATGACTCCACTTATTGAACTGCCCATCATAGGGAAATCTATGGAGGTAGAAAGTAACCTAGAAGTTTTCTAAGATTATGAAGGCAATGGAGATTGAGGGATGATGGCCAGGGGTAAGAAATGTCTTTTGGAAATAATGAAAAGATTCTAAGATTTTTGTGATGACTGCACAACTCTGTGGCTATATTAAAAACCATTGAATTTACATAAGTAAATTGTATATCTCAATCATGTTTTGAAAAACATGCTCACTCTCTTCCTTTGAATATCTGGATTCTGTTCTCTAGATGAGAAGAGAAAAGCTACTGCAATGCAGATAAGTTGAGCACCTTTCCTCAGAGTGTACAACACCTATCACTGATCTCCTGGGGTCCTAAGATGCCAAGACATTAAGAAAATCCCATTTAACAATCTGTTAAATTACTAAGAACCTAAAACATTACTTCCAGAGTTTTATTTGTCTTTTCTTCATGCTCTAGTTTTAGAGTAATTGTGAAATTTCCAAATTTTGAAGAATGGTACATACATTTTACAGGTTACATTATCCTCCCAACTGATTCAGTTTCTCATAACCCTACTGGTTATGAAGGAATAAGTAGTCCTCCTATAATAAACTCAATAAACAATAGTGACTGCCTGACTGACGATTCTAATAAGAATATAGATGGGGCCTGGGATTTAGCTCAGTGGCACTGTGGCTGCCTCGCAAGCACAAGGTCCTGAGTTCGATCCCCAGTACCAAAAAAAAAAAAGCATATAGTTTATTACTTCATGAATGCCTACATACTTAATGCTATGAGGTAAGTATTATTTAAAAAGCAATTTACAGGGCCAGGGATTTAGCTCAGTAGTTCCACCACCTGCCTCGCAAGTGCAAGGTCCCGAGTTTGATCCCCAGTACCAAAAAAAAGAAAAAAAGCATTTTACAGAGAAGAAAACTAAAGCCCAGAATGGTTAAGAAACATTTACAAAATAAATCAGTTACCATGGGACTTAAATCTAATGCCTCTCTCCCTCAGGAGAAACCTCAGTGGGCGTTACCATCTCAGTATTGCCTTTTGTAAAGGTTAGTCCACCTATAAGTCAAGGTCAGTGTGGCTTCAAAGACATTTAAAATGTACTTTCTTTTAATTATTTTCTTTTTGGTACAAAAGAAAATTCATAATTTTTGCTTTTGACAAATCACCTAACTGTCTACCTATTTCCTCATTATTAATGTAACCCCAGGCTATAGTTTCAAGTCTGCCTCCTTCCACAGGAATCTGTGTCTACTGAAACATGTGTTCCTTTAGATGTGCTATCTTCTCCTCCTCTATTCTGCCTTCCATTTCTGCTTCTTCCCGTACTTTACAAAAAATATATATATGATCAAACCATAGTCCTCAAGTTCCATGGATATACCACTACACAGTAAATGAAATTAAATTCTATCAATTAAATTGATAGAATTTACAAACATGAACTGGCAATATGAGAGCCTCCAACATTTAAGGAAAGCTAACAGCACAAAGCAGAAGGATGGAAATGAACAAACAAAAATTCTGACCTTTGCAAAAACAGAAAAACATTTTTAAACTTCTAATTGATTTTTTCAGAGGGACTCAAGAGGCTAGTATATGCATGTAATTATAATAGGCCACAATAAGAAAAGAGCAATATAAGTGATTAGATTATTTTGGACAACAGAGTTACCTAAAATATAAATAGTAAAATAGAAACTTTAGTGCACAAAAATAATAGATGAATGTGGAATGAACAAACTAGTAATCAGAACAAAACTGAGGAAATTTCCTAGAACTAAGAGGAAAGACAGATGAAAGATATGAGTAAAATGTCGAGATGTATGTATCCAATGTCCACTTATATGTAATTGAGAAAGAAGCAGAGAAGAGCAAAGAAGTAAACCTATAAGTTTTTAAAAAGAGAAAATTTCATGAACTGAAGACTTGTTTTTACAAAAATCAAGATTGGCACATAATACGTTAAATTGTCTTTAAGTACTATAAAATAATGAAGCAATTCCTCTAATAGTCTGAGAAGAAATAATTTTGAAACTATGCATGTCTTTTCAATTCTAAAACAATACAAAGAAGTTACCAATAAAGCAAAGATCCAAAAGACTTACCAACAAGCTACTTCCATGAAAATATTCATCAAGAAGGATACTCAACAAAAAATGAAAAAGAATACCAAGATAAATGATGATCTAAGACAAAAGGAAACACTGGCAATTGAGTATAAATGTGAGAAGTAAACAAAGTTCAAAACGTTTAGACAGAAAACCTGACATAACCTCAGTTAATAAGGTAAGAATATTTTTTACTGTCATCAGATTGTGTGGCTGGTACTTATATAACCCTTATTTTACTCAGCCATGGCCCCCAAGCACATTGTAAAAGGAAGACAGATTTGTCCTTTCTACTTTTAAAACTTTCTGCGTGACTTGAATTTAAAAAATACTACAGCTTTCAATACATAAAATAAAAATACACCAAAATATTAATAGTAATTTTTCCCTGAACAGAAGAAATTCTGGTTGATCTTTTGTCTCTTTTTCACATTGCGTTAGTTCTAAATTTCCCATACACAATACTTTCCTATTCAAAAACATAAACTAAACTCAATCTTTGTGTCTTTGATAGAGCATGTTCTATAGAACATGATTTCACAAATGCAAAATAATTCCTATTTCATAATTCTTTAAGCTGTACTTTGAAGGTCATAATAGCATGAAATTAGGATAAAATATAAAGTTCCTCCAATAATTTCCCCCTCATACATTCCCCAGCTCTGCATCAAGGAAGTATCTCTTGTTCACCATAAAGATAATAGAAATAACAGCCAACCACTCAGGTATTTCGCTAAATATCTGCCTTTGGTGGTTGCTAGAAGTCTAAGTTCTTGTCCTCTACTTTGCATATTCAGGCATCAAATTTCCAAGCTCAGTTTACTAACACACCCTCAGAAACCTGCTGAGTAAAGGTTTGCATTTATTGAGCACCTCGTGAGTCTAAACTGTGTGCTTCAGACTCTTCTTTGTTTTACTTCAGCCTTTATATCTATCTATTACCTCCTTTCACTTTGACAGTAATACTTCCATGGACAACTTGCTAAAATTTAATTAGTTTATTTACTTTAATCTTTATTACCACTGGTATCTTCCTGCTAGACATGAGAAAAGTTGTGGGAATGAAGAGGTAGTTGGAGAGCACAGTCCACCAAGTCTTAAAAAGATATTTCAGTACTACTGTAGGTAGCTGGTGTGTGCCCCACTTGCAGATTACCAGTCTCAACCATCTATCTCATCTTCATTTCAGTCATTCTCCTTAGGGAGAAGCAATTTCAAATCTTGCCATAAAATTCAAGGTGTCCATGCAACCCAGAGCTCAGCATGGCCCACGCAGCGGATGTCCCTGAAACCAGAATGTATGCTTTGAAAATTCTAAGTGCTGTCCATCTGCAAAGGCACTCTTGTTAGGATTGTTGCCATGTCCAGTTGACTAGGATGGGAAAGCCTGGCTCATTATTAAAAGCAGAAAAGAATCACTTGTGTGACCATGGCTGGGTCTGGAAGCTCAGAAGTATGTGGTAGCCCTTTCTGCAATAAGATTGACAGTAACTTCAGATACATACACTGAATTATCAAATGGGGACTTTCTATTCTTAAACTATGTGAAAAAAATTAAATATCATTAATTCACTAGAGAAATGTCTTACAGTTTTGTGAATGCTCATGAATATTACATAAAGTGATTAAAATTGTTAATCCTGCTTCTAATTGATTGTAAGTAATTCTTAGAGCACACATGTAAATAATAGATCATTATAATGCTTTATTATGTATCATTTATATAACTTAGGCCATTAAAATTGCATTTTTATGTGATACATTTCTTAATGTGATACATTTGGTTTTTAAAGCAAAATTTATGCTTTGACATTCATTAATTTTAAGAAGATTGGGGTAAATTTTGAGGGACTTTTAGGAGAGGAATGCTAGGTTCTAAAAGTGGAAAGATCAGCTCATCTACTAAGCCTCACTGCCAGAGTTCTAGGGTGCGTTCCTCTTCCAGGCTGCTCAAGTGGTGCTCTCTATAGCTGCTTTAATCAAGAAAGCTGTCATTTCTGGAATTAGATACAAAGATAATTACACTCTCTTTTATTTTCTATCCTCATGCTTTAGCTTTTCATTACACTTTACTGCATGGAGAAAAAAAAAAGGAACTTCAATTTCAAGGCAATTTAGAATAGTGGAAAATTCAGAGCTAACATGCATGACCTTGAGACCATATTCTTAAGTGAAATAAATAGGACACACATGTGTAAATACCGAATTGTTTCTCTCGCGTAAGAAACTGAAAGTCTGAATGAAGACCAAAAAGTATAATGGATATTGTGAAATAGGAAGAAAAGGTTCAAAGGACAAGGGGAGCTGGGGAGGGGGAGGAAAAGCAAGGAGAAAATGGAAACAAACCTTTTGTAAATAGAGAGGGTGGAAGGGAGGGCAGGGAAATGGGAAAAAACAAGAACCAAGCTATATCATGTACAGGTACCAATTTCCAATGATGAATGTGATCATAATGTACACCTAAAAAGTACTGATAAATTTAATGAATAATAATTTTAAAAAATGAACCAGCTAATAGGAACCATGACTTACTTTTATCTCTGAATTTCAGTTCCTTTACTTGTAAAATTTTGAAGGTAATACTTTCCCCACTTATCTTAAAGTGTTTTTTTAGAATTATTTTTAAACACATATTCTAGACATTTTGTAAAAGTCTCCACAAATTATCCCAACAGTACTAAAGAAATAGGTGATTTTGAGCAAGTTACCTATGTTCTTATGTCTTCGGGATTTGGTTTCCCAGTGCCAAATGAGACACTTGAAACTCTCTCATTTGAAACAAATTCACTTTTCTGAGGGTCCACTTACATATGTCTGACCTTTTACTTAAATGTTTCAACTTACAGACAATTTCTTGCAGGTTCAGAAGGTATAGAGCTCGGGATCAAAACAAGGAATTAGAAAGATGGTCCAAACATCATGGCAAGTCCTGCAGCCTTTAGTCTCATGGCCTATGGCAGGGGTTTGCATATTGGACATCTCCCCAAGCATTCTCTGGATTCATACTCCTGAGCCATCGGGCTTATATCTGAAATACCCATTGCTTCCAAACAAATGCTTTTGTCAGTAGCTTGACTTACTCTCAGGCAAAATGTTTCCACCATAACTCGCCAAGGGAAGCTCTGTTTTGCCTTCGCCTGTTGTGTTGAGAGCTAATTCCAGTCTTTGACATGGGGAGGCATATTTATGACATTTGGCTTCTTTGTTCAACAGATTTTTCCTTTCTGTGTTTATGAGAGTTAGCATTAAATATTAGTGCTCCATCCTACTGGGTTCCTTTTGTTTAAAAGCATTTGTGTTCTTTGCACTTATTTTGGCTGATGTTACAAGGAGTTAGATGTGCAGAGGCACTGATTCAGAGTTGCTTGACTGCTTTTATGTCCTTTCATAAAAGGTTTCCAAATCAAGAGAATCATGCATTTGTTATTCCTGGGTCCATTAAATGCCCAAGTAATTAACAGTAGTCATTTTACTACTAACAAAGCATGGAGAGCACAATGTTTTTGTGATATACAGTTATGTCGATATCAGCTTACAGTTGCAAGGACCCATCTAATCACCTGAACGACAATCAAGACAGACACCAAGAGTACACTGCCAGGGATGCAGATGACATTGACATTGTTTGGAGATGTATACGCTCGGGCCAACCAACAATGTGTTATTTTAAGTTGTTAAGTTGTTCAAGAGAAACTTTTAAAACCTTTATCATAGTGGTTAGGGTCTGAAAAATTGTCTAACGTATATCCAGCTTTAACATAAACACTAAAAGAAAGCTGCATTTCAGACAAGTCCATAATATAATCAGAAAGCAGGATCTGACATTCCATATTCTCCATTTGCAAATGCATTCCTTTCTAAAAAGCTGCAATTAATCACAAACTAGTTTTGATGCCGTTTTTGCTTTCCTTAAATATGGAGTGAATTCGCCCCATAAACTAATGAACCAAAGTAAATCCAAATAGAGACCAGCTGGCTGGATGACTCAGTAATTTTATCCACATGATTGATTTTATGATCCTTTCACTGAAGTAACTAGTCTTTATTCTTGCAATCAGCACCAATGACAATTTGAGAGGGGGTGGGGAATTATTAAAATCTGGAGAGAGAAGAGGCGCTGTTTGTTTGATGTGGAACAACACATTCCTCCACACACTTCTCTGGGATAATAGGTGCCGAATTCCAGGTCTTTCTGGCTTCCAGAGTAACACTGATTCGTTGCCACAGAAACATAATAAGCAACCAATGTCCAAATAATCGTTACAGATACTCCATTAACAGCATCTAACTGTGTGGCTTTTAACCATACAAATTGTTTTTTGACAGCTTGTAACCTTTTCAAATAGTTTCCTTTGGGCATTACACCACACTCAGATCTAATTTTAACTTTTGCTTTGTCTATAATTTATGAGTTTCATTGGGGATACATAATATATTTGAAGAGAAAGGATACATTCAAATAAAAGCTAAAAATAAAATCAATTACTGTTTCAATCCATGAAACCCTTGCTTACTGGGAGATAACTTCCATAGGATGGAAAAAAAAAGAGGGAGGGGAGGATGAAATGATCTAGAATCCCCACAGAACTTGCTTCAAAACAAGCAGGTTTAAGCTATTTAAACAGGATTGCAGCTGCAGAGAAACAAAATCTATCATTGGGATATACAAAACTTTGTCTTAAGATCCATGCATTTCTACAACATACAAGTAACAAATTTTGAAATAGCTTTAATGAGACTGTCAGTGAAGAGCTAAATATAGAACACTCCTTTAGCAAGGAAAACTCCCAGGTGTGTAATTTCCAGATTTGGAATATAGCCACACAAGCAGGAAGAGTATCCTTCCAAAATCTGGTCCAAAAATTGTATTCCACTGAACGATCATAGATCACAAATTGTTGGCCCTGAAGAGAACTTTGGAAATCATCTGGTCGGGCTCAAACTGAAGACTATAGAGTCTGGCTTTATTCTTTGCTTCTCTGCTCCCTCACTTCCCACATCCAGGCAGCCGCAAGTTCAGCCTGCTCCACCACAGGAGATGTTTCTCCCTAATTAATGAAGTAGCAAGCCAGTACATGAACTGGCTTTGCACCCTCTTTTTGTATCTCCAAAAACTAAGAAGCTTGCACATTTGAAAATGATTGTAAAAGAAATGCAAAGAACAATATTTCACGGCCTGTGAAACTATATGAAATTCAAATTCCAGTGTCCATCAATAATGTTTTACTGGGATTCAACTATGGTCACTCTTTCATGTACTGCATATGGCTGCTTTTGCTTTGTGATGGCTGAACTGAATACTTGAGACAGAGACTGAATGGCCACAAAGCCTAAAATATTTACTATTTGGCCCTTTATAGGAAATAGTTGCCAAACTCTGTCTAGTCTGCACCCTATCTCCAAACTTCCTGCCACAGTCCACTCTTCACACAGCAACCAATGACCTTTTTTTTTAAAAAAAAAGCAAATCAGATTCTACAGATCTCAGTATAAGACCTCATCTGATATGCTGTCCAGTATGGCAGCCATCAACAATAGGTGTGTACCAGACCCTCGAAAAGTATCAAAATGAAGAACTGATGTTCTATTTTTACTTCATTTTAATTCATTTAAGTTTAAAAACTGACACTTCATTTAATTATTGGAGTGCATATGAGAATATATGGAACAATTTAAGTATATGAATCTACCATTTCAGGTGTACATTTTATGAAATCTCAATGTAGAACAAGCGTTCACAATGAAAATTTGGCATCACAACTGTGACACGCTGTAAGTCCAAAACATATACTAGATTTCAAAGATTTAATCCGCAAAGAGAATTTAAAACATCTCATTAATAAGTTTAAGTGATTGCATGTTGAAATGATAATTTTATATATTCAGTGAAATAGCACACGTTATTAAGTCTAATTTGGCTATTTCTTTTCACTTTTTTTAATGTGGCAAACAGACAAGGTACAATTACATGTGTGGCCTACATTATATTTCTATTAGGCAATCCTGCTATAATGGATTTACATGATAATAAGAATAAATTCAAACTAACACCTCACCATATCAATAAGGTCTTCCATGGCCCAAGCCCACCTCTTTAATTACATCTCTTACCACTCCCGCCTCATTCCCTTCACATTGACATTTTCCAGTCTCTGAAAGACAGGAACCTAATTTTTGTCTTAGAACCTTTCTTTGCACCAACTGTACCATCTCCTTAGCACTCAGGTCCTCCTTCAGAGATTGCTGCTACCCTTCAGCATGACTAAGATTCAGTCTCCTCCGGGAGTTTCCCCAGTCCACCCAGTTAGTTTCTATGACTCCACCCAGTTTTCTTCTCTCCATAGTTATCGTCAGTGTCTGGAATTTTCTACTTTACTAAATTACAAGTCTGTGGACAGTCTCCATTTCCTGTGTACTCTCCACTGCCAATACACAAAGAACAGGAGTCTTGTCAGTTTTGTTCAATGCCACATCCCTTGAACTTAAAACAATGCCTACTGCTCAATAAACGTTTCAATGAATGGCTCTTTATTTTGTAGGTGGAAAAACTAAGACAGAGTTGTTAAAAGACTTACTGACAGAGCTCAAAATGGAAAATAGGCCTTTCTCTTCTAGCCCAGTGTTTTTCAGAAGATACATGGATCAGTTTCTCCTGGTCAGGACCACAGAGACCTTCTGCCTGGCTGTGTGAAGCTTTGCTGGAATGCCAGCTTCAAAAGAGAAAAGGTCAGATAACCCATCCATTTAATTTACCCATGGGCACCTAAGAACTTCTCAGTAGCTTCATCTGCTCTCTGAAGTCCTTGCCAGATTGTTAGCAGCTTTTGAGATTGCTTCTCAGATGACTTTTTCCTCTGGGCATGGGAAATAATCACCAAAATTAAAGAAAGAAATCAATGGCATTTAGCCTCTCTCACTCACCAAAGTGATAGTCGCAAAACAGAAAGAACTAGGTCACAAGAATCGAAAAAAAAAGACCAATTAAATAGTCTGAAGTAGCAGTGCAACTACTCCCAGGAAAGATAGGCAGAAAAATAAACACTAGGGGTCAGGATGCCCTTCCTCTTTCATTCTTTTCATTTTCCCCTTTAATTAATTAACATTCAAAGTATGCTCCTCTTCCTGCAAATTAAGCAACAGCCCAAAGGGTGATATTTGAAGGTAATACAAAAAAAGAAATACACATCTAATTCCTCAGTTAGTCTAAAATGTCAGTCTTTGTAGCACTATATACTTCAGCCTTTAATAGTCTCTTAAAAATCAGAGATTTGTAATAGAGATACTGGCACCTTACTTTAAATGAAAAAAATATTAGGAAAGAAGAACTGGGGATTTGTCTGGCATGGAGTTTTGTTTAAGGATAGATATACCATGGTAAGCACATTGTATTCTAAAGTAATAAAAATCCCAATAAAAGCCTTTTGTTTAACTTCTCATTTCCAGCTTAAAAAAAAAATCTTCTATTTTCTCTCCTCTTCCTTTCTTTATTCTTTCACTCCTCATTGGGAAAGGATGCATTTGCCAAGAGTATTTTGAAATGTAACATGTTGATTGTACTATCAGGTAGGTTCAGCAACATGAGAGGAAGCTCAGAGATGTGGGTGAGTGCATGAAGTCAGGGCTGTCAGTGAGCAAACCATGGTGGCTAAAATGCAGGCTCTATTTCAGAAAAGAGGGGCATATAACTGAATGGATGTGATGAGCAGGCTTTAAATGTCAGGTGGTGTTGGAACTATTCTGTCAGTAATGTGAAACTACCAGAAATTTTATTACATGAATAAAATAATGTCATTCATTGCATAAAATGACATATTTAGTAGAATTTTAATGATTAGCCATTTACAGAACACTATATGGTAGATACTGATTCTAAGCATTTTACATGCATATGTATCACTTAATCCTCACAATGGCCCTATAAAATAGGTAGAACCTTTATTATTCCTATGTTGCAGGTGAGGAAAATGAGATACAGATAGAAGAAATAACATGTCCAGTCTCACCTACCTAGTATGCAGCAGAGCCAGGATTCGAACTCATGCAGTCTGCCTGAGAGCTCCCAAGAACCATTGAGCAACAATAGGAGAGTGGCCAAAGGATGTGAAACACAGGCAAGGCTGCTGCTTCCGTACATGGAGTCTATGCAAAGGCAGAAAAGATGGTGCCTCTGAGTGAGCTTAGCAGAAAGGCTGATAATTGAATGGCATGGTATCATTGTGTGAGTTTGGGCTTTGTTTTGCTTTGTTTATTGTTGTGCTGGGAGTTGAACTCAGGGCCTTTGCACTGAGCTACATCTCCAACCCTTCTTTTTTACTTTATGTTTTGAGGAAGGGTCTTGCTAAGTTACTAAGTTGCTCAGGCTGAGTGTGAATTGACAATCCTCCTGCCTCAGCCTCCAAGTGAGATTATAGACATGATGCCACTGCACCTGGCTTTTTTGTGTGCGTTTCAAAAGATGCCTCTTCCTGTGGGCAGACACAGGCCCATCCCCTGACATACAGCTCTAGAACAGCAAGCCTGTTCCTCAGACTTGTTCCTATCCCCTAGACTGTTGAATATTTGATTTTCTGTTGAATTGCTGAAATAAATTAAACTTTCATGTTCCCAACCCTCAGGAAAGTCAGTTTTACACCATAAAACCTTGTTTTAAAGATGAATTTCTGTGGAATGAGTATGTCTGTGTGTGTGTGTGTGTGTGTGTGTGTCCACGCTCGTGTATGGGGGCGTGCGACTATGCACAGCAAAGAAAGAGGTAAAGTTTCACATTTCAGTTGATGCCAGCAAAAGATCAAAGAACAGCCACAAAGTCTTGGAGTCAAGAATACAAACTCTTAATGAATTCTCTCAGGAATTCACAAAAATTTTTATCAAAATGAAAGGTCATCAAAGGTCATCAGAAATTCTACTGGAGGTTCAAATTGGCCTTATCTAGATTTTAAGAAGGAGGCAATCCCAGCTGAAATCTAAGCCTCATTAGGAATAATTTTGTTTCAAGTGAGAAGAGTGATCGAGGAAAGTTCCATAGTTTAAATGACATTAGCTCGTTTCAGTATTTGACCAGTAACACAAATGACTTTATTGAGGTATATACAACTGTATGGAGAAATTCACGTATTTTTCCAAAACAGTCCACTATACTTCCATGGTCCAGATAAGCACTGTTCTACCCTTGTCAGATTTGCAGGCTTGTTCCTTCCTGTGCACTCAAGACAGCTTACCTCTTGCCCCAACCCTAGTGAAAAAAATGCATGAAAAGTGCCTGCCCCCAAGGTCAAGGTATGAAGCCAAGCCTATTGTTCAGTTGCCTCCCAGCCTGCTCCTCTGGGCCAATCATCCCTGAACCCGCTGCCCAGGATTCCAGTTTTCAGGCTCTCAGGGGCTTCTCCTGTCCTCTGGGACCTCCAGCCAGATCTCTGCAACATGTAGCCTTGTCTGCCCTGATGATATTGTTCTAACCTCGGGTTTCTCCTTGTACCCTCTTAGCTTCTTCAAACTTCACTCATAATTCTTGTCAGGAAAATCAAAATCTGCTTCCTTTTCATCCTTTTGGTTTTGCCTGGATTATTTAACTGCTAAAGGACAGTTCCCATCTAAAAATTTCTGCTTACTTTAAAATGCTAGAATTTAAGCAGAAATAATTATTTAGACTTCATCTGGTTGAGATTAAATCATAAACTGGCTAAAACTTAAAATGAAAGTATGTCTCAAGTAACTTGTTCTTCAATTCGAAAGTGTTAGATTCCTGAAGTCTCTTAAGGAACCAAAATTCAATTTGATTGTATTAGTATAGTCCAGACAAGATAGCTACAAAAATTTAAACAACAATAGGTTATTAACCTTAGGAAGCTCATGAATGGGCTACAAGAAATCGATAAACTCTGAGATGATGTATTATAGATAAAGGTGAGTATGTGTATGCGTGTGTATACACATTTTTCTAAGGCAAAGTCCTTAGATTACCTCAAAATTATGAAGGAGTCAGAAATATTAAGGTACTCCCTCTGGTCCATCAACCCTACTACCTACAAATAGTCAGTTATTCTCATATATATCTGTGCCTATATAGGAAATCAGAAATACTTGGCAAGTATTCATGTTTATTGTCTTTCCTGTTATTATTTCTAAGTTCTAATACTAAAAAACACTTGAAAACATTAGCACATTCCCAATCACCATTGCTGATATTCTTGATACACCTAAATGTGACTTTCAAATAATTAAAAATTATTTCATCTTGTAAAAGCATCTTTAAAAGCCTAGTATAGTGATAAGTGAAGCAGCCACAAGAAAAATACTTAGACATATTCAAAAAAATAATACACAGAGTATTTAAAATTTGACAAGCATTTAAAAATGATCAAGCTCTTTGGCAATCTCATAGCTTTATATTAGATTGCATTCATAAACTATAAGTGGGGGACATGGTTACAGTGCAGAATTAGCATTGCACATATATCACCTGTAACAAAGGCTAATCCTAGAAGGGTTTGTTTGGTGTTTTTTTGGTACCAGGGATGGAACTCAGGACCTTGTGCTTGCGAGGCAGGCATCAACAGCACCACTAAGCTATATCCCCGGCCCAATCCTAGAAGGTTTTTAAAATATGCATTTGGCATATGTAGATCTAGATGATAAGATGCAACTGTATAATATGTTTTCCTTACCATGATGTCAGAAAATCCTGATATTCCTTCAAAAAAAGAATTCTGGTTTAGATAATGTCAATATCTTAAGTATACATAGAAGCACTATTTATTCTATTAAATTGGAAAGGTTATTGGTCATGCAAACCCAGTTAAATCTCAGCTTTATCTGATTTTGCCATCCCATCGGGATCATCTAAATCACATTCAATCAGAGCAAATACAAGATTTTTGACAGCAAAACTATTGCTCAACCAATACTGCATAATTGAGTCTGTTTTCACTAAGGTCAACTAGATTAGGGTATTAATCAGCAAATCTGAGATGTTTTCTTTCTCCCCCCCCGCCCACCTTCCTACCTCTTTCCCTTTTCTTCTCCCTGTCCTCTCTCCCTCCCTTCCTCTCCCTCTCTCTCTCTCTCTCTCTCTACCTTTCTCTCTCCCTCCTTTGTGTTTATTCAGCAAACAAAATGAGAACTTGCTGGGGTTAAAAATGCATTGTTTTCATTTGCCAATAAGCCACCAATCAGTTCATAAACTGTACAGCTTTGTTTAAAATCAAAATACATTTCGTTAATTAATCCCTATACTTTGATCTAGGCAAATCTACCAAACAAATTTCCCAGGATTCTAGCTTAATCTTCTTTCATGTAGCCTCAGAGGGAACAATATGAAGTTGACAGATATATTTGACAACCCTAAATGCCTCTGTGCTGAACACATACTAGCTTTAGAAAGGTGAAGATGAATACTAGTGCCTTTGCCTTCAGCTAAATCATACTCGCACCACATCCAACACAAATGAATTAGCAAAGCCAAGTCTAGATACGAGTGTTACACCTCCTATATTTATTTTCTACTGCTGCTATAACAAATTACCACAAACAATGCATAAGACACTACAAATTCATTATCCCATGATTCCTCTCTCAAAGCTCTAAGGGAGGACACTCCCCTCTCTGTCTTTTCCAGGTGCCACAGGCCACCTATAGTCCCTGGGCTGTGATCCCTTCCATCTTCAAAACTGGTATTAACAAACCATGTTCTTCTCCCATCTCACACTCTGACCTCCTCTTCTGCATCTCTTCTCCACTTTTAAGAACACTGTGACTACATTTGGGCTGTCTGGAAAATACTGAATAATCTCATCTGATTAAATCAGTCTGATTTTTTTAAATTTCGGAATCATACATCTTTGGAAGAAAAAGAACCTGACAAATCAGGAGCAAAGTTGGGTATATTTTCAAAACTCAATCTTGAAATATACAAAGCCCAAAAGAGCAAGTTAATTTATTGTAACCTTCCCTTGCCTCTAAACAAATATAGGGATGATGCAATTACAAGGAAAATGGCAATCATGGGCTGTGTGATATGGTTATGATGTACACATGTATGGCCATCATGTGCAGATCCAGGCCAGAAGACGTATTTAGCACCTACTTTCTTAAATACATGGGAAGTCTTTATGAATATCATTTCAGGTGTGGTCACTATTTATTCAAATCTGTCTCTTACCAACTAGATGTAATCACTCAAGAAATGAATTTTTGCTCCAACAACCATCCGAAGTGTATTTGAGTTTCTTTGAGAACACCTCATCTAACAACACAGAGCTATGGAAGCAGAAAATCTCCACAACAAAGGCCTGTTAGGGAAATACAACTTTCTCATGAACTGTTTTCCCATTATACAATAATTACAGATGTATTCTGCTGAAACAAATTGGCTTCCTCAATATAATAAAATTATACATAATTACATAGCAAATCTTTTAAAAATACAGATTTAAAGGGGAAAAAATGTAACTTTCCTTAAACATTACCAGCAATATTCAAGTGTTAACCTCAACAATTTACTACACTAAAAATAAGAAAATCAAAATACTGGAAGTGGAAAATATAGTCGGAATCTTTGGCTACATTACCCATCTGCTTCATTTTTGTTTCCATTAAAGAGGTAGGATTCCCTAAAGCATCATCAATTTCTAAATTTTACACAAACCTCAACCCACCAAAACACTCTAACTTAATTTTTGTGGCCCTTACATCATTTTTTTTTAAAAAAGAACTTTTTCTAATCAATACATTTAAGCAGCACTTTCCAGACACATTCATCTTCTAACAGTAGTAGGAATACCGTTAGTATGCGATGGTTCTTTTCCTACTGCACACAGTGTGGTGAAACACATCCACAAAGGCACAGGCACATTCACACCCTCTGGTTCCTGCCTTCCGGAGGAACAAAAAGGACACATGGCCTTGTGTAAACTCAGGCCGGAACTATAAAGTATGAAGACAGACTTTCACATTCAAGATGCTCTGTTCTCTGACTTAACTGCCTAAACTCCTACAGAGTTCTAAATGAGATACCATATCAAAATTTTTTCAATGAATATTTATCTTCTACATATCTATGTCGGCTTTCATCTGCACATATTTCTGTTAATATAATTGTCTGATGTGTTTTAGCAATAATGAAATTTTCATTATTTTGTTGGAAATATCAATTCCCAGAAAACTTAAAAAAGTGCTCTTATGACTGTATTCCAGAGAGTCTTTAATGTATGTAATAGTGTATATAATGAGCTTTTCCACATTAGGAAACCCAAAAAGTCTGATAGATTGTACCCTTGCTGGTTTTGCCATTCTCACAAACCTATTGTTTTATCTATTTGACTGCAAGATTAGCTTAATGGCTGTGTCACTAGTGATATGACCACATCTCAAGGATCTGAATGAGGCCTGGAAAGTGCTGATCATTCCGTTGTGCTACAGCTTCATTAGAAAGTGTTTGGACATCCCAATCATGAAAGTAGAATGATACATCACAAAGAGTTCAAGTGTTCCCCAATTCTGTTCAGTCTGTGTTCTTTTTGACAGTGTGTAATTCATTATATAGTTGATAAGGATTAATCACGAGGAACCACTGTTCTTTTCCCATGTTGTTCTCCCAATGGGAAAATATCACTTGCAGGCATAAAACATGAACTCATGAGTTGCTGTACTGGCAACCAGGATGAACTTTTCCTTGGCCAAATGCATTCTCCCATGTAAATTCTCATTACAGACCAGTAGTATTTTCAGAAAAGCTATTCATGACTAAGTGTAGATGTGACTGTACAACAGAGTGACGCCACTTAGCTTGCATAGGAATTCATATCAAAAAACACTTTGATTAAGCTCAATGAAAGTTATCTTTACGTTACTTTGCCAGAGACTGTGGAAGCTAGAACTTCTCTGAGCCACAGAAAAGTATCTTTTCCCACTCAGACCACACACTGATGCATTTGGGGCTGGTTGGAAAGCCCAAAGCAACAAATGATATAGTATTTCTCCAACACACACTGGCAAGAACACCTCAGGCAACAACATGATCACCACACAAACCAAATGTGAGCAATCTTTGCCTTGGGAGCAGAACACTAGCCATCCAAAGAAATGTTCGCATTCATGTGATCACATAGAAAGTATAAAACGCAGATACAGAGGAATCTTAAATCAGTTTTACATGATTCACAAGTTATAGTTCAATGTCTACCCTGCCTTCTTCCCCTAGAACATCATTTTAAATAACAAATTTAATTTGAATTTTAATATTCCTTCAAGTGGGCTTTTCCCTAATGAAATTGAAATAATTAAAAGCAAGCAGACCCTAGTCATTAGCCTTTATCCTTCTGGTAGCACTTTGTGTTATGGGTATGTTTATTTTTCTGAAATCAACAGAATAGACCCATACCATCTCTTTGTCTTAACAAAAGCCCAATATATGTTTCTTACATATAAATAAAATACCAATTTCAGGATATGCAACCATTACAAAATATCACATCAACTAAACTAAATTATTCACAACCAGTAAACTGATGGGAGGAATTTTTTCTTTGAACTACCTCTAGTATGTCTATTACTGACTAATTTAACTGACAAGAAAAAGCCTAGTCATGACAAGCTAGAGGAAAAAGGAAGTTTTATTATAAATAAAGTATACTCATTTCAAAATTTTACAGAACTTAGAATCATTGATTTAAGGATTTTTCCCAGAAGCTATTTTACTTCTGAATGTCTGCAATGCTGGTCACTAATTTCGTTTTGTGAAAATCTACTCATTCATCTGTAACCCGCAGAAACTTTCTGTTCTTCCTTTGCACACACTGAACCAAATAAAATTCTTGGCCTTCCTATCATCTCAAAAAATAAATAAATACGTCACGTGCAAACTTATTTAATTGTGGCTAAAAGAAGAACGTGGGAGGAAACAAAGCAGTTCTGCATAATGAAAAAAAAATTATAAATCTAAAGTAAATTACCAACATTGAAATGCTTCTCCTTCAGAACCAATGTGTTTCATTAAATTAAGGGCATGCCAAAATATGTGGTATGACTCAAAAGGAAGGAAAATCTTCTAATATATAGTGCACATGTTTCTAAACATATTCCCAAGGAAGTTAATGAAAAGTTAGGCTTAATTTTTCTTACAATGCATTCTGACCCAAGGTTCTTCACAAAAGGAGTCTGCCATACTTTCAGAATGAAAAGCCAAAAGTTTTGTTTATTTTAGTTCTCCCTTAACCACAGGAAATACAAAATACTAGGACAATACTGACTGAATTGTCCTAGTGTCCATTCACTTAAAAGAAAATTACACTCAAACAAAGCCAAACAAATAACAAAAAATTTCATTGGTTTTTTGCAACTGAGTCCTCAGTGCTACAATTGGCACTGAAATGAGTCTACAGGTGACTTTACTCTTTGTGCCTCTCTAGAGCAGCAAAGTCCTTCTAGACCTAGCATTGTCACCACTCTTCACAGGCTCTTTTTAAGGGATCATTCAGAAGCCAGAGTTCAGCCTCAGTCAGGGGTTCCCCAAGCCTGGTTGCACAATAAAATCATTTGGGGGAGCTTTTAAAATTCAGATGCTCAGGTCATGCTCCCTAGTAATTCTCATACACCATAATGGGATTGGAAGCCAAAATTTCTTAAATTTCCCCAAGTGATTCTGGTCAACCAAGCTGGGAAACTATCAACAGTATTAATGAGTACTACTCTAGCCAAATTTGGATTGGTACTAATTGATTATGTCCACTCCTGCAGGCTCTTTGAAAGTCTTCAATTGATAAGATTCCAATATGCACTGTCTACTTACTGTCTTGCCTTCCTTTAAAAAAAGAAATGTTGTGATGTTGGAAAAGGAAAAGAAAACAGAGAAATCAGATATTCCAGAATATTCTCTAGATTTTAAGATAAAATCTACTTATCTTTTCCAAGGAGAACTTCTGAACTCTTAAATTGTATCACTTTTAAAAAGCAACTTTATAAAAATGAGTAGCAGGGATCTGATCTCCCCTATCAGCCGCTCCACACTTCCTGAGGTTCTCCACAGTTTTCTTTGAGGCCTAAGGATTAACCTAAACTTGTCCTACTGCCTCGTATAGTTTGAATGGGCCACGTCCAGAGATTATGAAAATAACATTTGTCATGATATTACCTAACATTTGTCCTAATCGATTTGACCATACCAACCTAAAGTCAAATCTCAAATTTAAAAATAAGCAAAATGCTACCTAAATATTTGAACCAAAGTTGAATATATCAGGTATCTAACTCTGTAGTAGAGATTGGTTGCCAGAATTGGGGTAACATCGAAATGAATCTGAACTCTCCTCCTCTTCCTGTCTCAAGCCATTCTTGGCAAGTTTCTCAATTTTCTAAGCAAAAAATTCCTTTATCTATATAAAGGAAATGGTGATGTCAACCTGTTATTGGTATTTAAAGATTAAATGAGCTGCTCTATGTGGATCTCTGTGGTCATAATAAGTGCTCAACAATTATGAAAAGGACAGGCTTTTGGTATCAGAGTATCACTGAGGCAGAAAGATTTGATGATTTACTTAAGGCTACACAGCTGGTTAGTGACAAAACTGGGTCTCTGAGTATTGTCTTCCCTGTATGGTAATATTACTATGATATCCCCAAACAGAGATGAATGTGATAAACCCAAATCATTGGGAAAACCATTCTTTAATTACTCTCATGACTAGAGAATGTCTTGATGGCTGATTAAAATAAAAGCAACCAGATCTCTTGATCATTATAAAATACTACTATCAAAGCAGACCAGTACCACTCTGTAAATCTTCATTGCAGAATAAAAGCCAAAAAAATAACTAAATCTACTTAAGAATCAGAAAAGGTATTATTTTTCCTCCAAATGTATATGAACATGGCCTCTCTGGAACTCTCTGCTCATTTTGGGAAGTTTTCAGCTGTGTCTATACAGAAAGCAAACTCTCCTTGTCTACCAGCAACTGGAAAACAGATCCACGGGGAGCACAGTGATCCCTCCCAGGGTGATCAATGACAGATGTACAGTTGGGAGCTACTTTCTATACTGTGAGCTGGAGACAAGTCCACAGAGAGGGGGTGAAGGGGCTCTGCATAAAACTTGAAAAGTGAGCAATGCATATTCTAGAGTCCCGTTGGACTTTTCTTGCACTAACCAAGGATTTCAACTTAAGCGGTTTCTGGCCAGAGTAGAGATCAACAAAAGACTGCATGGCTGATTTTTCTTAAATGAAAAAAAGAGAAGTTTATGCTATTCAAATTGCATGGTCCAGATGCGATTTTCCATCCTGCATGGTCTTTTGGTTGTGGCCACATCTTGCCTACGGTTTTTGTGGCAGGATGCACTCACCAGCCTGCAATTTCACCACTGCTTGGGTCCAAATGAGCTATGGAGAAATAAATTAGGGTGAATGGAGAGGCCACAGCTGGGAGAGATCAGCCACACTCAATAGGCCTTGTCCCACATACATAAACAGAGCAGACAGAGGGGAGAAGAGTGGAGAAACAAAATACTGAGGTTTTGAGGGCAGTTTTCGGGGCCTGTGAAGCATGCCTAACCACATAAAATGCGCCTACGGGTTCTAACCCAATTGCTGAAAATCCCTGAGTGTCTCTAAAAAGGTTGCTATTAAATTTCTCACCCAAAACATTCAAATGCTTTCTAATACCACAAAACATTTTTTCATGCACTTAAACTGTTCCTTAAATACCTAACTGAAAGGAGAGGATCATTTATTAAGTTGATTCTCATGTAGGAAAGTATCTCCTTTAATAACGGACTGTGTTCACTGGGTTTTGAGTTCTTGCAGTGGTTATAAATCTCTATCTTTACTGTAGCTTCTAGTTGAAAATTTCTAGGATTCAAAATCCACAAGGACCACAATTGTACCCTGTTTATTAAAAGAAAGATTAAAGAATGTAACATGTCTTTCATAGAATATTGCATTTGCACCTGAACTGTAAAAGGAAACTAATGCCTTTAGCAATGGATTATGGCTTTTTAAGTACCACTTTCCTTGCATAATACTGCAATGAAAAAAGAAAACATCCAAACAAGATACCAGCATTTTGTCTAAAGAGTGGAAGATATTTTTTTTTAACTCCATAGTTGTGGTTTGTGTTTATCCACCTGTTGTGAAATACTAAGTTGTTCTTTCTTCCTTCTTCCAAAAGCCAAATGTCATATTTCTCTTTCTCTTTCTCTTTCTTCTGTGTCAAGGTATGCATGACAGCTTTGCCTCCACCTAGAATGAACAAAATTTGGAGTAAAAAATCTTCCCCATGATTCCACCAACTCAAGATGCTTTTTTGATGTGTAACCTATTTGGAACCTCTGCAGAAAATAACATTAAATCTTAATTGTGCCCATGTCAACAGCAAAGGCAAAGATAAGTAAGTTCCAATCAGTGTTCACCGTGACTGTTTTAAAATATATAATTCTTGAAAATATTAGGCATAGCTTCTAAAAGTGAAGCCAGTTGACTACAGGCTTCCTTTGTGTTGTTTCATTTATTTTTTTGTTAGTACATATTTGCCATATATAATGGTCACATTCATAATAGGGAATTCGTACCTGTACATAATATATCTTAATTTCTTAATTTTTAAAAAAAGTAGACTTCATTTTTAATATTTTTCTTCAATGCTACTAAAACAAAAAAAGATGGGAGAAGAGGAAAAAAAGGGAAACAAAAAACAAACCACTCTCTTATGCTTCCAGTTGGAATGTTCTGACTTTCCCAAAGAGAAGATACACTGAGGAACTTAAAATTGTTCCTACCCTAGGAACCCATAATTCAAGGACTGAGAACATATTCTAAATCTGTGACTCAAGCAAAGATTTCTATACTATTTTTCACATAATGATGATACATAAGAAACTATATCAGTATTCAAAAGTAGAAAAAAAGATTAAATCAACTATGGCATGGAATAGTTTGAAAAATATATTAATATTAGGAAATACTATAAAATACTGGTGTGTTTTTAAATAATGCAGAACTATTCATAAATATGATTCTAATGTTATAAGTATATATTTATACATGTATGTTTATAGATATATATACAAATAGAAACTCAGAATGGATGAAAATACATGATCTTTCTTTGAGACTGTAACTCACAAATTTTGTAGAATGTACAGATTGATGTTAAAATGAGGGCAGGGGAAATTAAAAAGTATCTTAAGACTTTCAAAATTGAATATCCGGAAGAATATTTAAAGCATAAATTTAAGAGCTGAAAGAAATCCATCTGGCCTGATTTTTTTATTTAAAAGTTGATGTATTTTTCAAATGAGGCCTAGATATCTTAATTGAGTTTTCTGGGGAATAATTTATCAGTAGAAAAGATTCCGCCCTGTTTTAATTGAAAAAAAAGGATAGTTTATGTACCAAAAGAAAATCTGAAAGTGCTATTTCAAAGACCTTTATTTACCCCCAATATCCTTGCAATTCCTTCTGGCTACCAGCAACAATTTGTAAGAATTTAGATGAATAATCAAAGTCCACAAAATGAAAGCATTTGAATTGGGTGGGTCCAGGATCACCTGTTCCAGGGATTTGCATACCACAGTTAGTGGAAATTACTGGAGCCCTTGGAAAAAGAGCAAGATGAGTGAGCATGCAGGACAGTTTCCACAAAAGTAGCACCATTTTTATACAGTGGGTCCTAGGTTAGATTTTTCCAAAAGAAGATTAGGATTTGGTTGCAAAAGTATTTTACTTAAGAGGGAAACTCAGAAAGCATGGTGTGGAAAATGGAGAGGGTCAAGGAACAAAACAAACTATGAACAAAATACTTTATACACACTGAACCCCCACACAATAAAAACATGTAAAACTAGCAGGGGTGTAGGGATAAGAGGGTAATCAGGGGAAATTATTAAAATATGTTATACACATGTATAAATCTGCCAAAATGAAACCTATTAGTCTGCATACCAATATGCACTAATTTTAAAACATGGGGAAAAATAGAAAAAAAAAGCCTTAAGTGAGACAGTTGGCACTGTGGACAAAGAGGCGTCATCTGGCTGGGACCCTCACAAAGAGCTGAACAAGTCTTTTTTTTTTTTGAGACAGGGTCTCACTACGTAGTTGGGGATGGCCTTGAACTCCCTATGCAGCCTACACTGACCTCAAACTTGTAGCAATCCTCCTGCATCAGCCTCCCACCTATTGGGACTACAGAAGTGTGACACCATGCCCAGCCAGAACATGTCTTAAAATTGTTTCACTGCAGGCAAGAATATTGAAACATAATAAAAACCTATGGTGAATGTTTACATTTTTTAAAGAATTTAGTACAGTATAAAGCATGTTGTCTTTTCTTGTTGTTGTTGTTAAATTCTTTTATTGGTACATTGTAGGTATGCAACACATTTACATTTCTCATTGGGAATTGTACCTTTACATGATGCATCTTGGTTCTTGTTTTTTCCCCATTCCTAGCCCTCCCTCCATGCCCTCCACCCTTCCCTATTTACAAAGACTTTATTTCCATTTTTTCCATTTCTCAGCATTTTTCCGTTCCCTTCTTTCCTTTCCCCTGCTCTTCCTACTACTCCTACCTCTTTGGACCTTTTCTTCCTATTTTACATTATCGATTATTCATGCTAATCATTGGTACATTTTAGGTATACAATATAATGACATTCATTATTGGAAATTTGCACCTTTACATAGTCTCTCTTGGTTCTTATTTTTCACCCTTGCCCAGCCCTCTCTTCACCTCCTACATTCCTCCCTATTTACAAAGATTTTTTTTCCTATTTTTCCATTTTCTCATATTAATCCCATTCCCTTCTATCCTTTCCCCTATCCCTCCCACTTCCTTCCCCTTTGCCTCTTTTCTTCCTATTTCACATTACCTATTATATATTTTAGTCCTTATTTACACTTTCAGTTTTTCACACCAGAGAAACTATTCGGTATTTATTCATATGCCTCCTATTTATTTCACTTAAGAGTATCTCCTCAATGTGCATCCACTTAGCTATAAATGTCTCTAATTTCTCATTTTTTATGGATGAGTAGTACTCCATTTTATTAAAAAAAAAAAAAAAAAGCCACATTTTCTTTATCCAGTCTCCAGTTGAGGGCCATTTGGGCTGTTTCCAAGTTTTAGCTATCACAAACTGTGCTGCTGTGAACATGAGTGCACAAATATCACTGTGGTATGATTCTTTTAATTCTTTGGGGAAGATCCCCAGCAGTGGAATAGTGGGGTCAAATGGGACTTCCAGTCCTAGTTCTTTGAGGTATCTCCATACTGATTTCCACAGTGCTTGCACCAGTCTACACTCCCACCAGCAATGGAGCAGGGTTCCTCTTTCCCCACAGCCCCACCAGCATTTGTTATTGGTTGATTTCATGATAGCAGCCATTCTTTCTGGAATGAAGTGGAATCTCAGCATTGTTTTCATTTGCATCTCTCAAATAACCAGTGATGTTGAACATTTTTTTCATGTATTTATTTGCTACTTCTACTTCTTTTTCTGAGAAATGTCTGTTCATTTCAGATGCCCATTTTTGGATTGGGTCTTTAAATTTGGGAGGTCTGATCTTTTTAAGTTCTTTACAGATTCGAGATAGTAGACCCTTGTCTGAGGAAGAGCAGGTGAAGATTTTTTCCCACATTGTGGGTTGTCTCTTCACACTGCTGGTGGTTTCTCTTGCTGTGCAGAAGCTTTTTAATAAGAAGAGATCCCACTTATTGATTGTTTGTGCTAGTTCATGGGCAACTGAGGTTTTGTTCATAAAATCTTTTCCTACACCGATGTCTTCCAGAGTTCTACCTAACCTCTGTTCCAACTGGTTCAGAGTTTCTATTTTAATATTTAGATCTTTAATCCATTTCAATTTGAGTTTAGTGCATGGTGAGAGATATAGATCTAGTTTTCATCTTTGGCAAGTTGAAAACCAATTTTTCCAGCACCATTTATTAAAGATGCTATCTTTCCTCCAGTGAGGGTATTTGGCTCCTTTATTGAAGATAAGATGGCTGAGTGTGTCTGGTGTTGTTTCTGCACCTTCTAATCTGTTTCACTGGTCCTCAGGTCTGTTTCTTTGCCAGTACCATGTTGTTTTTATCACAGTAGCTTTGTAGTATAGTTGTAGGTTGGGGATTGTGATACCCCCTGCCATGTCTCTGCTACCTAGAATTTTTTTTACTATTCTGGGTCTCTTTTTGTTCGAAATGAATTTTTGGATTGTTTTCTCAAGGTCCATGAAGTGTGCTGCTGGGATCTCAATTGGAATGGCATTAAATCTATATAGCAGTTTTGGTCATTCAAAAGATGCAAATGAAAACAATGCTGAGATTCCACTTCACTCCAGAAAGAATAGCTGCTATCATGAAATCAGCCAATAACAAATGCTGGTAGGGCTGTGGGGAAAGAGGAACTCTGCTCCACTGGTGGTGGGAGTGTAGACTGGTGCAAGCACTGTGGAAATCAGTATGGCGATACCTCAAAGAACTAGGACTGGAAGTCCCATTTGACCCCACTATTCCACTGCTGGGGATCTTCCCCAAAGAATTAAGAGAATCATACCACAGTGATATATGTGTGCCCATGTTCATAGCAGCACAGTTTGTAATAGCTAAAAGTTGGAAACAGCCCAAATGCCCATCAACAGGAGACTGGATAAAGAAAATGTGGTTTTTTAATAAAATGGAGTACTACTCATCCATAAAAAATGAGAAATTAGAAACATTTATAGCTAAGTGGATGCACATTGAGGTGATACTCTTAAGTGAAATAAATAGGACACATGTATAAATACTGAATAGTTTCTCTGGTGTGAGAAACTGAAAGTGTAAATAAGGACTGAATGTATAATAGGTAATGTGAAATAGGAAGAAAAGGGGCAAAGGGGAAGGAAGTGGGAGGGATAGGGGAAAGGATAGAAGGGAATGGGATTAATATGAGAAAATGGAAAAATAGGAAAAAAAATCTTTGTAAATAGGGAGGAATGTAGGGGTTGAAGGGAAGGCTGGGCAAGGGTGAAAAATAAGAACCAAGAGAGACTATGTAAAGGTGCAAATTTCCAATAATGAATGTCATTATATTGTATACCTAAAATGTACCATTGATTAACATGAATAATTGATAATGCAAAATAGGAAGAGAAGGTCCAAAGGGGTAGGGGTAGTGGGAGGGGCAGGGGAAAGGAAAGAAGGGAAAGGAAAAATGCTGAGAAATGGAAAAAATGGAAATAAAGTCTTTGTAAATAGGGAAGGGTGGCGGGGGTGAAGGGAGGGCTAGGAATGGGAAAAAAAATAAGAATCAAGATGCATTATGTAAAGGTACGATTCCCAATGAGAAATGTAATTGTGCTGTATACCTACAGTGCACCAATAAAAGAATTTAATTTAAAAAAATCTATATAGCAGTTTTGGAAGTACGGCCATTTTCACTATATTAATCCTTCCTACCCAGGAGCAGGGGATGTCTTTCCATTTTCTGATACCATCTTCAATCTCTCTTTTCAGAGTGCCATAGTTTTCAGAGAAGAGGTCTTTGATTTCTTTCGTTAGATTGATTCCTAGGTATTTCAGTTTTTTGGGTGCTATTGTGAAAGGAATTATTTGCTCTATTTCTCTCTCAGTGAGTCTGTCATTGGTGTAGAGGAAAGCTATTGATTTTTGTGTGTTTACCTTGCAACCAGCTACTTTACTGAATTTGGTTATTAAGTCTAGAAGACTTTTGGTGGAGTTCTTGGGGTCTTCTATATAGAGTATCATGTCATCTGCAAATAATGACAATTGGACTTCTTCATTTCCTATCTTTATTCCTTTTATTTCTTTCTCTTGTCTAATAGCAATGGCTAATGTTTCCAAAACTATATTGAACAGGAGTGGTGATAGTGGACATCCTTGTCTTGTTCCTGATTTGAGTGTGAAGGATTTCAGTTTTTGACCATTTAGTATGATACTGGCTGTTGGTTTTTCATAGATGGCTTTTATCAGTTTGAGGTAGAGACCATCTATTCCAATTTTTTGTAGGGTTTTTACCATAAATGGATGTTGGATTTTGTCAAATGCTTTTTCTGCATCTATGGAGATAATCATATGGTTTTTGTCCTTGGCTCTATTGACATAGTGTTTTACATTGATTGATCTGCGTGTGTGGAACCATCCCTGCATCCCTGGGATGAATCCCACTTGATAAGGGTGTATGATCTTCTTGATGATTTTCTGCATTCTGTTTGCCATTATCTTATTAAGGATTTTTGCATCTATGTTCATTAGTGAGATTGGCCTATAGTTCTCCTTTTCAGTTGGGTCTTTCTCTGTTTTGAGGATCAAGGTGATGCTTGCTTCCAGGAATGAATTTGAGAGTATTGCTTCCCTTTCAATTTCATTTAAGAGTTTAAACAGCAGTGACAGTAGTTCCTCTCTAAATGTCTTGTAGAATTCAGCAGTGAAGCCATCAGGACCTGGGCTTTTCTTAGTTTGTACATTTTTAATTACGTTTTCAATTTCATTGGTTGATATTGGGTTGTTTAGAATTTTTAGGTCTTCTTCATTCAACTTTGGTAATTCATATGTATCTAGAAATCTGTCCATTTCTTCTGTGTTGTCCATCTTATTGGTGTATAGGTTCTGGAAGTAGATATTGATGATCCTCTGGATTTCTGCTGGGTAATTTCACTCTTTTCATTCCTAATTGCATGGATTTGGGCCTTTTCTTTCATTTTTCTGACAAGGTTGGCTAAAGTTTTGTCAATTTTGTTGATTCTTTCGAAGAATCAACTCTTGGCTTCATGGATTTTTTGTATCATTCTCTTAGTCTCCGTTACATTGATTTCTCCTCTGATCTTTATAATTTCCTCCCTTGCATGAGCTTTGGGGTTGTCCTGCTCTTCTTTTTCTAGAAGCTTGAGGTTCAGCATCAGGTTGTTTAATTGGGCTCATTCTGTTTTCCTAATATGCATATTCACTGCTATGAATTTCCCTCGTAAGACTGCTTTCATTGTGTCCCATAAATTCCAATATGTTGTATTGTCATTGTCATTGTCATTTAATTGAAGGAACTGTCTGATTTCTTCTTTAATTCCCTCTGTGACCCATTGGTTGTTCAAATGTGTCTTGTTCAATTTCCATGTGTTTATGAAATTTTTTGAGTTTCTTTTGCTCTGGATCTCCAATTTCATCTCAGTATGGTCTGAAAATATACAGGGGATAACTTCAATTCCTTTGCACTTACTTAAACATGTTCTATGTGTGAGTTTGTGGTCTATTTTGGAGAATGATCCATGTGCACCTGAGAAGAATGTGTATTCTGATTTTGGGGGGTGGAAGACTCTGTAAACATTTGTTAAGTTCATTTGTTCAAGAGTTCAATTGAGTTCTAGTATTTCATTACTTATTTTTATTCTAGTTGATCTATCTGTGACAGTGGGGTATTGAGGTCCCCCACCTCAATTGTATTAGTGCATATATGACTTTTCATGTCCGTTAGTATTTGTTTTATATAGTTGGGTGCACTTTTGTTTGGTGCATAGATATTTATGATTGCCATCTCTTCCTCTTGGATTGCTCCCTTTACAAGGATGTAGTGTCCTTCTTCATCTCTCTTAATCAGTGTTGGTTTGAAATCTACTTGATCTACAAAGAGGATAGCTACTCCTGCTTTTTTTCAGGTTCCTGTTGCATGTAGTATTATTTTCCACCCTTTAACTTTCAGTCTATGAGTTTCCTTTTGAATTAAGTGTGTTTCTTGTATGCAGCATATTGTTGGATCTTGCTTCTTGACCCATTCTGCCAGTCTATTTCTTTTGATCGGTGAATTGAGATCATTAACATTGATGGTTATAACAGAAACGTATTGACTTATCATTGCCATGACTTTTTCTTTTTGTTGGGTTCTCCCCCTTTACATTTAATTTCTTGTCATGCCGATGGGTTCATTCTGCTTTGCTTCCTGGGGTTGTGATCCTCAATATCTGTTCCTAGGATATTGTGTAGAATTTTTTGGAGTGCTGGTTTGGTATTCACAAAGTTCCTAAGGTGCTCTTTGTCATGAAAGTATCTGATTTCTCCATCCATTTTGAAAGATAGTTTTGCAGGGTACATCAATCTGGGTTGGAGGCTGTTTTCTTTTAGGGCTTGGAATATGTCATTCCAAGCTCTTCTTGCCTTGATGGTTTATGTTAAGAAATCTGCTATGATTCTGATGGGCTTTCCTTTGTATGTGATTTGTTTCTTTTCTATAACTGCTTGTAGAAATTTGTTCTTCTGTTGAGTTTCTGGAATCTTAACAATGATATGCCTATGTGTAGATTTTTTTGATCAAGGCTAGTTGGAGTCCTATATGCCTCACTTATCTGTATGTCAAGTTCTTTTCCCCTGCTTGGGAAGTTTTCTGCCATTACTTCGGTGAAGAGTTTTTTTATGTCATCTGCACTCTCTCCTGTTTCTTCTTTGACTCCAATCGCTCTTATGTTTTTCTTCTTTGCATTGTTTAGCAGCTGCGGAATTGATTTCTCATGTTCCCTTATAATTTTGAAGCAATTTTTCTTTTCCTGGTCATTAATTTCAGTCTTATCTTCTATATCTGAAATTCTGTCCTCACATTGACTCATTCTGCTGTGTAGACTTTCAATGGAGTTTTTCATGTCCTGGAAATCTATTTGCATCTGTTTTATGGATTCCATTTGTTTCTTATGTTGGGATTCCATCATGTTCCTCAGCTCCTCTCTAGATTTATTAATCATGTCTTGCACTAGGGGCACAATTTCTCCTGTTATCTGAGAAATTATTTCTGATTTCATTTTTTCCTGATCCCCTTTTGTTGCCAGTTCAGTGGGTCCAGGTGGTTGAGTATCAGAGTGTTCCATCTCATTTCCCTTTGGGATGGCTGTAGGTGATCTGGAAGTCTGGTTTTGAGACTTATTTACGTGTTTTCTCATTTCGACTGGGGGTGCAGGGGGGTGCTGTTGGTGCCAGCAGGGATCACCTCCTCTGAGCAGGGAGAGGTGGGACAAGGGCTGGGAGCAGTGGTAGAGATCGTGGCCCAGAAACCCCTTCCTCTGGGCCTGGAGCAGTTGGACAGAAGGGGCCCAAAAGCCCTGTCCTCTGGGCTGGGAGCAGCGGGAAGGATGGTGGCTGGGAAACCCCTTCCTTTGGACCAGGAGCAGTGGGACAGCAACTCAGAAGCCCCTACCTTTGGGCCGGGAGCAGCAGGACAGCATGTTGTCTTTAAACTACCTAAAAATACTCCCTATCATTTCAAGCACATGTATCCCATCATTCCTGCCACTTTTTGAAGCAGTTCTGGAAATCCTCTTTTTGCCGTATCTTATTGAGGATTTTTGCATCTCTGTTCATTAGGGAGATTGACCTGTAACAGTTCTCTTTTTCAGTTGGGTCCTTCTCTGGCTTTGGTATCAGGGTAATATTTGCTTCCAGGAATTATTTTAGGAGTATTGCTTCCAAGGTTTGAAGAATAATGGCATTAGATCTTCTCTAAATTTCTTGTAGAATTCAACAGTGAAACTGTCAGAACATGGGCTTTTCTTTGTAGATAAGTTTTAAATTACATTTTCAATTCATTGATATTGGGTTATTTAAAATTTTTATATCTTCTTGATTCAGCTTTGGTAATTCACATGTATCTAGGAATCTGTGCATTTCTTCCTTTTTACATTTTATTAGAATACAAGTTCTCTAAGTAGGTATTGATGATCTTCTGGATCTCTGCAGGATCTGTTGTGATTTCACCCTTTTCATTCCTGATTACATGCACTTGAGTCTTTTCTTTCCTATTTTGATAAGGTTGACTAAGTTAATTTTATTAAATTGTTAATTTTAATTAATTTTATTTATTCTTGTTAATTTTATTTAATTTTATTTTATTTAATCTTTCAGAGATTGAACTCTTCAATTCATTGATTCTTTGTATTGTTTTCTTAGTCTCAATTGCATTAATATCTGCTCTGATCTTTATAATATCCTCCCTTTTATGAGCTTTGGCTTGACATTCTTTATCTAAATGTTTCAGGTTCAACATTATGTTGTTTGTTTGAGCTTGTCCTGCTTTCCTGATGTGAGTATGCACTGCTATAAATTTCCCACTTAGGACTGCTTTCATTACATCCCATAAGTTCCATTATGTTGTATTGGCATTATCATTTAATTGTAGAAACTGTCTAATTTTTTCTTTAATTTCATCTGTGATTCATTGGTTGTTCAAGTGGGTGTTATTTAATTTCCATGTGCTTATGGAGTTTTTATGGTTTCTTTTGCAGTTGATTTCCAATTTCATTGCACTATGGTCAGATAATATGAATGGGATAATTTCAACTCCTCTGCATTTACTTAAGCATGTTCTACAAGCTAGTATGTGGTCTACTTTGGAGAACATCCCGTCCAGCTGAGAAGAATGTGTATTCTGATATTGTGGGATGGAAAACTCTGTCAACATCTACTAAGTCCATTTGCTCATTTGGTTCAGTTCTGATATTTCTTTCTTGATTTTTTTTGTCTAGTTGATCTGTCTATTTGTGGCAGTGAGGTTTTGATGTCCCCCATTACAATTGTATTAGTGCTTATTAGATTTTTCATGTCTGTTAATATTTTTTACATAGTTGGGTGGACCAGTATTTAGTGCATATATATTTATGATTGCTGTCTCTTCTTCTTGAAGTTTTCTCTTAACAAGTATGTAGTGACTTTCCTTGTCTCCTTTGATCAGTCTTGGCTTGAAATCCACTTTGACTGCAAATAGAAGAGCTACCCTTGCTTTTTTCTGGGTTCCTGTTGCATGGAGTGTTTTCCATCCTTTGACTTTCAGTCTATGAACTTCTTTTTCAGTTAAATGTGTTTCTTATATGAAGCATATTGTTGAATCTTGTTTCTTGATCCATTTTGCCAATCTGTTTCTTTTGATTGATGAATTGAGACCATTTATATTGATGGTTATAACTGATATGTATTGGCTTATCCTTGTCATATAATTTTCCTGCCATTGATTCCTTTTCTTTCCCCTCTATTTAATTGCTTCCCCTTCCTGGTGATTTCTTTCTATTGGTGTTCTTAGAATTGTAGTCTTTGTTATCTCTTTCTAAAATATCTTTCAGAACATTTTGTAGAGTTGGTTTGGTGGTCATGAATTTCTTCAGTTGTTCTTTCTCATGGGAGTATCTTATTTCTCCATTGATTTTGAAAGATAGTTTTGCAGGGTATATAAATCTAGGTTGGAGATTGTGTTCTTTTAGGACCTGAAATACTTCCCTCCAAGCTCCCCTTGACTTAAGGGTTTGCATTGAGAAGTCTATTGTGATTCTGATGGGGTTTCCTTTATAGGTGATTTGTTTCTTTTCTCTAATGGCTTTTAATATTCCATTCTTGTGCTGAATTTCTGGAGTCTTGATTATTATATGACTTGGTGTACACTTATTTTGGTCATGGCTCATTGGAGTTCTATATACCTCACTTATTTGTATGTCAAATTCTTTTTCCATATTTGGAAAGTTTTCTGCCATTACTTCTGTAAACAGGTTTTTTTAATGATATTTGTTCTGACTCTGGCTTTCTCATTGAATCCAATCAGTCTTATGTTGTTCTTCTTTGCATCATCTTGCAGCCGTTGGATTGATTTTTCATAGTCCCTTGTTATTTTTAAGATATCTTTCTTTTCATGGTCACTACTGCAATCCTGTCTTCTAGATCTGATATTCTACCTTTTGTTTTTGCTCAATTGATTGTGTATACTTTCAATGGCATTTTTAATATCCTGGATATCTGTTTCATGGATTCTATTTTTTACTATGTTGTGCACTCATACTTTCCATTGTTTTTCTAAGCTCTTCTATTTTTTTTTTATCTGTGCCTATTCTAGATTCATTGAGCATGTCCTTCATTTTGATCAACATTTCTTTGTCTACCTGATAGATTATTTTCTCAACAGCCTCATGTATCTTTTTTTTTTTTTTTTTAACATATGTTGCCATAATTTTAGAAAATTCAGGTGGGTGGCTTCTGATTTCCTCCATCTCATTGTACCCTGGACTTGTCCTGGGTGGGCTGGAAGTCTGGGGTTGCATTTTGCTTCTGTGTCTTGTCATTTTCTATTTTTTAATTTTTTTCTGTGTTGATGCTAATTTCTTATGGCAGATAGCTTTATTACTAGTGTTGAGGCTTCCCTAGGAAATGTCTATTCCTTAGAGATGTCTTCTGGGTATATGTGGTTCTTGGTCTGTGTCTGTCCCAAGATCCTACCTTCTCAATTTATTAAGAATGAGAAGTTGCTATCTATTTGGCTCAGTCCTTTGGTACTGGACTATAGTGATGGTTATGACCCCAGACAATTGCAGTGTTGTCATACAAGGGAGAACAACTGATTACACAGGTATGACATCTTGGCTAAAGTAGTACAGTTAGCAATGACAATAGCATCAAGCACAGCTTAGAAACTGACAAACAATAGTAACTATTAATTTGGTACCTTTAACCATAGGAACAAGACCTACAGTTATATAATAAAATCCAATATATACCAGGATCTTGTCCTTAGTGAGTGATTTTCCCATATGTGGGGAATTTTTAGAGGGATAGGGGACAAAACACAGAGATAAATGAAGGGAAATACAGTAGAGGCAAGACTGGAGGATAAAGAATGATCATCCAAGCTTTGGGCAAGACAGAAAAAATGAATGACAAAGCAAAGAAATATTGAAATGAACCAGAAAGACAAGAGACAATTTTCATTCACATGAAAATATCAAAAAGGCAAAAAAGATAATTGAGGAAAGAAAGAAGATGAGAAGAACAAAATAAAAATAAAGGTAAAAACCTAGACAACCTAAAAAGAAAAAATAAACCAACCAGGCCAAAAAGAAAAAAAGAAAAATAATAATAAGATTCCTCTGGTGTCCACAGTCCCATGGTAGTGTTCAAGGCAGGTAGTGTCGCAAAATTGTGCTGTGTAACCCCACCAAGTAGGATTAGTGCTGGGTAAGGGGCTGATCTTGGCCTGTGGATACAGGGGCTGGGGCCTGGAGCCAGCCAGCCAGCAGCTTTCTAGATGTCCCTTGATGGCCCACTCAAGTCGCCTTACCATGATTGTCTCTACTCACTGTCCCATTTGCTGTGGAATTCTCAGGCAGGGACAGCCTGGGGATGCTTCCAGTTCCTTGTACTGGCTCCTCCCAGTCTGCACAACTTCCTCTCTTCCATCCCTGCTGACATGTCTTATCTTGTCACTTGTTGCAGGGTGGGGGCAAGGGGGAGGTACTGTAGTCATGGCAGATACAGTCCAAGACTGCTCAGTTCCCCTTCAGTCTCTTCTCCAGCAGGCTAAGTGCTAACCTCCCAAGTCTGTTTAAATCCTTCCTGTCTGCATTTTTCACTCAAGCCATGAATGGTCACTCACTTCTTTCATAGCCTCTGCTGCACTGCAGTCCCTAATTATGTTGTCACTAGGGTTTCCAGTTAGCCACTAGGGCACATAATGGAGGTAAAAAAGAAAGCTGGAGGCTCATCCATCAGGGAGAGAGCAGTTTCCTAGTCACTTGCCCCTGTGTGTGCCAGGCTGCAGTATCCTCTGTGTGGAGGAAGACAAAAGAGACAAAGGGCCTTATATCCCAAGTCTGTCCTGTGTGGCTTGAGTTACTCAAACTTTTGCAGTCCATCGGTTTCTTGAAGACTTCCCAGTATGGCGATTCTTGCTCGGTGTACAGGTGGCACTGCCATGGGCAGGCCTGCAGGCTGAGATGCTATTTTATGAAGTCCTGTGCCTATGTTTGTTTAATCTACAAGTCTCTTATTTCAGATCAATTTTAGCATCAGGATGTATGTCCCTCCATTTCTTCCAATTACTTGTGTTTTTGGTTGATTTTCTCTGAATAGCTCCAACATGGCTCCTCCTCTATTCAACCACATTGAATCTCTCCCCTGGAAGTCCTCTTTCATGAGTGTCTTTAGTTGCACTATTATAGCTGCCTCAGTCTCCTGAATCTACTTAAAAAATTTACCTTTCATGGTCATTTTGACCTTGAGCAAAATCCAGAAATCACATAGCACCAGATCTACTGAATACGGTGGATGAGGACACTCTATAATGTTTTTCCAAGCCTGCCTTTCTGTTGGATGGACCTCAGCAGCAGCGTTCACCATATTTTTAATCATGTTTCCTAAAGATAGGAAAGAGGACTTCTGTAATTTCTTCAGAAAGTGGCAAAAATAATGGCATAAGTGTGTTCAAAGTGAGTGGGAGAATTTTGAAGGGAATTAATGGTAACTTGGCTTTTATTGTAAATTAAACCATTAACCATATATTTTAATCCCCCCTTGTATTTATCTACTCTTGTCACACACTGATTGAAGAGACTTTAAGGATTAATTCATCAGCACTAAACAGCCAAGATGAAAAATCATTCTAGAAACTGTGATGGGCTGCAAGACATAGCCTTTAAGAATTCACTTAAAAGTCATGGCTAACAAACAATTTAAACATCATTGTCAAGCTCAGGCTTTTCTTTTTCAAAGGAAAGGAAATTGAGATGCAGAAAAGTCAAGTGAGTTGGCCAATGTCATATGGCATATTAGTGGCAGAAGCAGGAATAAATTAATCCTAGTTTCCTGACCCTTTTGCTTCTTAAACTACACACTAAAAATCATGGAGAGAACACAGGCTTTAAGGCAGATTAAAACTGAGGGTCGGTTCTGGCTCTTCTGCGTCCAAAAACTTGGACCAGCTATTCAATCTCTCTGAAACTCAGATTTTTGGTTTGAAAAAGTAAAAGTAAGTAAATGTTTAATATGGACACTTTCATTAAGTATGAATTCCTTCCCAGCTCTCTTAGACTATCAAGCAATCTTCCACTGAGCCAGGTCACTAGGCAGAGCTGCTCCAAGCAGCCCTCGACTATTTTTATCATGTGAATAAATCAAAAAACTTTAACTGAAGAGGTCTGGGGATTTAGCTCAGTGGAACTGCATCTGCCTTGCAAGGTGCCGAGTTCGATCCCAGGTACCATAAAAAGAATAATTAACTGCAAACTATACTCTATCATTTGCCATTCACTGTATTCCATCCCTGAACACTGTTATTTTATTATCTTTCATGACAATTGACTGGTTTTTGTACCACTTAGAAATATTGCAGATGAATAATTTTTGCATTATAATAAAGTAACTGAATGTATGTTAATATTATAACATTTAGAGTTTATAACAATAATTAACAGTATATGTTTGTGGGCATAATGTACATTGAAAAATTTTTACAGCATACTTCACACACATTGTCTCAGTATATGTCCAATCATCATGCTTTTCATGCATTAATACTAGGCCAATTTTTTTAAAATATGTTTTCCATTAAGTTTATTGGTACATTTTAGGTATACAATACACTTACATTCATCATTGGGATCTTGTACATTTACATGATGTATTTTGTTTCTTGTTTTTTCCCCATTCCACTGTCCTCCCTTCACCTCCTCCACCCTTCCCTATTTACAAAGACTTTGTTTCCATTTTTTCCTTTTCTCATATTTTTTCCTTTCCCTTCTTTCCTTCCCCCTACTACTCCCACTTCCCCTACTCCTTTAGACCTTTTCTTCCTATTTCACATTATCAATTACACATTTTGATCCTTATTTACACTTTTAGTTTTTCACACCAGAGAAACTATTTGGTATTTAAATGTGTGTGTCCTATTTATTTCACTTAAGAGTATGGCCTCAATGTGCATCCATTTAGCTATCAGTATTCCTAGTTTCTCTTTCTTTTTGGCTGAGTAGTACTCCATTTTATTTAAAAAAAAAAAAAAAAAAAAACCACATCTTTATCCAGTCTCCAATTGATGGAAATTGGGCCATTTCCAAGTTTTAGCTATTACAAACTGTGCTGCTATAAACATGGGTGTGCATATATCGCTGTGGTATGATTCTTTTCATTCTTTTGAGAAGATATCAAGCAGAGGAATAGCTGGGTCAAATGGGACCTCTAATCCTAGTTTTCTGAGGTATTTCCATACTGATTTCCACAATGGGTGCACCAGTCTGCACTCCCACCAACAAGGGAGAAGGGTTCCTTTCTCCCCACATCCCTGCCAGAATTTGTTATTGGTTGATTTCTTGATAGCAGCTATTCTTTCTGGGGTGAGGAGGAAGCTCAGTGTTGTTTTCATCTGCACCTCTCAAAAGACCAGTGATGTTGAACATTTTTTCATATGTTTATTTGCTGCTTTACTTCTTTTCTGAGAAATGTCTGTTTAATTCAGATGCCCATTTTTGAATTGGGTCTTTATATTTGGGGGGATCTGTTTTTCTAAGTTCATTGTATATTCCAGATAGTAGTCCTTTGTCTGAGGAACACCTGGTAAAAAAATTTTTCCCACATTGTAGACTGTCTCTTAGGTCTGTTGGTGGTTTCTCTTGCAGTGCAGAAGCTTTTTAATAAGATGAGATCCCAGTTGTTGATTCTTTCTGCTAGTTCCCATGCTACTGAGGTTTTTGTTCATAAAGTCTTTTCCTATGTCAATGTCTTTGAGAGTTCTACCTAACTTATCTTCCAGCAAGTTTAGTGTTTCTGTTTTAATATTTAGATCTTGATCCACTTTAGTTTAGTGCATGGTGAAATACAGGGGTCTAGTTTTAATCTTTAGGAGATTGAAATCCAGTTTTTCCAACACAATTTATTAAAGAGGCTATCTATCCCGCAGTGAAGTTCGTTGGCTCCTTTGTCAAGGATGAAGTAGCTGAATAAGTCTGGAGTTGTTTCTGTATCTTCTAATCTATTTCACTGATTCTTGGATCTGTTTCTTTGCCAGTACCATGATGTTTTTATCACAGTGGCTTTGTAGTATACTTTCAAGTTGGGGATTGCGATATCCCCTGTCATGTCTCTATTGCCTAGAATTGCTTTTGCTATTCTAGGTCTCTTCTGATCCCAAATGAAGTTTTGTATTGTTTTCTCTAATTCTGTGATTGCATTGAATCTATATAGCAGTTTTGGAAGTATGGCCATTTTCAATATATTGGTTCTTCCAATCCAGGAATAGGGGATGTCTTTCCATTTTCTTATATCCTCTTCAATTTCTTTTTTCAGAGTGCTGTATTTTTCAATGCAGAGGTCTTTTGCTTCCTTTTTTAGATTGATTCCTAGATATTTCATTATTTTGGATGCTATTGTGGAAAGAATTGTTACCCTAACTTCTCTCTCAGTGTATCTGTTATTTGTGTACAAGAAGGCTATTAATTTTTGAGTATTGACCTTGTATCCAGCTACTCTACTAAATCTGTCAATTAAGTCTAGAAGTCTTTTGGTGGAGCTTTCTGGGTCTTCTATGTAGAGTATCATATCATTAGCAAACGATGACAGTTTAACTTCTTCCTTTCCTATCTTTATTCCTTTTATTTCGTCCCCTTGTCTAATAGCTATAGCTAATATTGCTAGAAATACATTGAACAGGAGTGGTGATGGTGGACATCCTTGTCTTGTTCCTGACTTTTAGGTGAAGGTTTTCAGTTTTTGACCATTTGGTATGATGTTGGCTGTTGGTTTTTCATAGATAGCCTTTATCAGGTTGAGTTAAAGACCATCTATTTCAATTTTCTGTAGGGTTTTTATCATGAATGGGTATTGAAATTTGTCAAATACTTTTTCTGCATCTACTGAGATGATCATATGGTTTTTGTCCCTCACTCTGTTAATATAGTGTATTACATTTATTGATTTATGTATGTTGAACCATCCTTGCATCCCTGGGATAAATCCAACTTGGTCAGGGTATATGATCTTCTTTCTGGCCCTCTGTATTCTGTTTGCCAGTATCTTATTGAGGATATTTGTATACATGCTCATGAGAAAGTTTGGCCTGTATTATTTTTTTGGTTGGGTCTTTCTCTACTTTTGGAATCAAAGTAACACTTGCTTCCAGGAATGAATTTGGAAGTATTGCTTTCCTTTCAATTTCACTGAAGAGTTTAAAGAGTAGTGGCAATAGTTATCTAAATGTCTTGTAGAATTCAGCAGTGAAGCCATCAGGACCTGGGCTTTCTTTGTTGGTAAATTTTTAATTACATTTTCAATCTCACTGATTATAATTGGGGTGTTTAGAATTTTTTATATCTTCTTTGTTCATCTTTGGTAATTCATATGTATCTAGGAATCTGTCCTTTTCTTTTGTGTTTTCCATTTTATTAGAGTACAGGTTCTCAAAGTAGATATTGATGATTCTCTGGATTTCTGCTGGATCTGTTGTGACTTTACCTTTTTCATTCCTACCTGCATGGATGTGAGCCGTTTCTTTCCTTTTTTTGATAAGGTTGACTAAGGGTTTATCAATTTTATTTATTCTTTCAAAAAACCAACTCTTCATTGATTTTTTTATATCATTCTCTTAGTCTCCATTGCATTGATTTCTGCTCTGATCTTTATGACTTCATCCCTTGTATGAGTTTTGGATTTGTCTTGCTCTTCTTTTTCTAAGAGCTTGAGGTTCAGCAGGTTGTTTATTTGAGCTCACTCTGTTTTCCTAGTATGGGCATTCACTGCTATGAATTTCCCTTGTAGAGCTGCTTTCATTGTGTCCCATAGATTCCTGTATGTTGTATTGGCATTATCATTTAATTGTAGAAACTGTCTAATTCTTCTTTAATTTCCTCTGTGACCCATTGGTTGTTTAGTAGAGTGTTATTCAATTTTCATGTGTTTGTGAAGTTCTTGCGATTTCTTATGCTATTGATCTCCAGTTTACTTGCACTATGGTCTGATAATATACAGGGGATAACTTCAATTCCTTTGCATTTACTTAAACATGTTCTGTGAGCTAGCATGTGGTCTATTTTGGAGAATGACCCATGTGCAGCCAAAAACAATGTATATTCTGATTCTGTGGGGTGGAATACTCTGTGGACATCTATTGAGTCTGTTTGTTCAAAAGCTTGGTTCAGTTCTAGTATTTCCTTATTGATTTTTTGTCTTGATGATCTATTTGTGACAGTGGGGTATTGAGGTCCCCCACTATAATTGTGTTAGTGCTTATTTGGCTTTTCAAGTCCATTAATTTTGTTTTGTATGGTAGGGTGCATTAGTATTTAGTGCATATATATTTATGATTGTCACCTCTTCCTCTTGGATTGTTCTCTTTACAAGGATGTACTGACCTTTTTTGTCTCTCTTAATTAGTTTTGGTTTGAAAACTACTTTGTCTGCAAATAAGACAGCTACCCCTGCTCTTTTCTAGGTTCTTGTCTCATGGAGAACTGTTTTCCATCCTTTCATTTTCAGTCTATGAATTTCTTTTGGAACTAGGTGTATTTCTTTTATATAGCTTATTGTTGGATTTTGCTTCTTAATCCATTCTGCCAGTCTATTTCTTTTGATTAGTGAATTGAGGCCATTAACATTGATAGTTATAATTGATAGATATTGACTCATCCTTGTCATTTTATTTTCCTGTTGTTGGCTCTTTTATTTTTTATTTTTTCCCCTCTCCCTTTAATTCCTTGCTTTGCCTGTTGGATTTGCTCTGTTAGGCTCATGGAGTTGTGATCTTCATTGTCTTTTTCTAAAATATTGTTTAGAATTGTTTGGGGTGCTGGTTTGGTATTCATGAGGTTTCTCAGGTTTGGCATAGAAGTATCTTATTTCACCATCAATTTTGAAAAGATACGTTTGCAGGATACAGCAGTCTAGGATGGAGGTTGTTTTCTTTTAGGGATCGAAATATCTCACTCCAGGCTCTCCTTGACTTCAGGGTTTGTATTGAAAAGTGTGCCGTGATTCTGATGGGCTTTCTTTTGTATGTAATTTGTTTCTTTTCTCTAAATGCTTGTAGTATTTTGTTCTTCTGTTGGGTTTCTTGGATCTTGATTGTTATATGTCTAGGTGTAGATTTTTTTTCATCATGGCTAGTTGGAGTCCTATATGCCTCACTTATCTATATGTCAAATTCTTTCACTCTGGGAAGTTTTCTGTCATTAATTCTGTGAACAGTTTTTTTTATGTCATTTGTACTTTCTCCTGCTTTTTCATGGACTCCTATCAGTCTTGTATTATTCTTTTTTTGCATCATCTAGGAGCTGTTGGATCAATTTCTCATGGTCCCTTATTATTTTTAAGAGATCTTTCTTTTCATGGTCAGTGACCACCATCCTGTCTTCTATATCTGATATTCTGTCTTCACATTGGCTCATTCTGCTGCAAATACTTTCAATAGCGTTTTTAACTCCTGGATATCTGTTTGAATCTGTTTCAAGAATTCCATTTCTTTCCTATATTGGGCATTCATGGTTTCCATTTCTTTCCTATGCTGGGCATTCATGGCTTTCATCTTGGTCCTGAGCTCATCTATTCTTTTTATCTGTTTCTGTTCTAGAGTCTCTAATCATGTCTTTCCTTCTCACCATCTCTGTAGTTATCTGGGAAATTATTTCTGTTTTGAATTTTTCTAGAGCTTCATTCATCTGTTTTGTTACTTCCTGTGCTATCAGTTCAGGGTATCCAGGTGGTTGATTATCAGATTTTTTCCACCTTGTTTTCCCCAGAATTTCCCAGAATTTGGTGAGCTGGAAGTCTGGGTTTGGGCCTTGCTTAGGTGTCTTCTCATTTTTATTTTTTTTGTTGGTACTGTTTTTGGTTAAATTCCTAGGTTGACACTTCAATATTGCTTATTGTGAGTGTCTGTGTTGCTTGTATTTAGAACCCTTACAGAATGATTGCTTCTCAGAGGTGTTTTCCAGATATAACTGGTCTTTAGGTTTTGAGTCTCTATTATTACACCATCTCATTTTCAGTATCCCAGGAAGGGCAACTGATTAGATCAATCACAACACCTTAGCCCAAGCGATACAATCAGCAACAATAGCATCAAGCACAGCTTAGAAAATGACAATTTGTGGTAGTTATTAATCTATCACCTTTAACTATGTGAATTAAATAAAAATCTAGGACCAGCCCAAAATATGTTTATAATGAATAACTCTTCAATATAGCAACTTTACCCTTCAGGATGGAGACTTAGAAGAAGTTGGGGAGGGAGGGATAGATAGGTAAAAGGATAGGGAAAGGATAGAAGTGAGGCCCGAGGACCCAGGAAGATCATGCAAACTCTAGGAAACTTGAAGACAAGAGGAAAAGACAGAATAAAAGAACAAAGACAAGAACAGAACAACCTAACAGCCATAGGGAATGTAGAAACTGTATTCATTTTCCTTTAAAACTAATGACAATCAAGAGAAGGAAAAAGAAGAAAAGGAAAAGAAAAAAGAAACCCAAAGAGAGCAAGAGAATGAGAAAGAAAAGAAAAGAGAAAAAGAAGAAGAAAGAAAATAAATAAATTTGGAAAGAGAAGAAAAAATAAAAATTAAAAACAAGAGAAAAAAATAACTTTGAAAATAAAAAATAAAAATGAAGGGCCTCCTTCAGGGTATGTCTCTGCTGTCACAATAGACAACGTGGGCAGCAGTGCAAAGATCTAAGTCTGTTAGTTTCAGCAAACCAGCAGCAGACCCCTGAGATTCAGGCTGATTTCTGGCTGCAAGGCCCAAGTTGAGCTGCCTGACCTCCTGCTGGGTTGAACTCTGCAAGGTTCTACTGCAGGTTCCAGCTGCCCTTCCCCTGAAGATAATCCACGTTCCGATGGGAGGTGGTGATCTCTCCAACTTACCAACTACAGTGGTCTGGTGTGCCTTTATTGAAGAGATTCTCTTCACTTTTCCAGTGAGCTTCAATTTTCATCAAGGAGCCTGAGAGAAGCCCTCTCTCTGTTGTTCAGAACAATGGCCTTTATGACCCCCTGCATCTCTGCAGTGTGGATCCAGGTACTGGCATGCCCCAGTGGCCAGAGGGGTGGGGCTGGCCTGCTGGCCCTGGTGCAACTTAGCTCCTCAGCTCCTCCTTGGGACCTGGGGGGCAGTGCTACCACCCAACACTAGGTCCATTTTACTAAAGAGAATACTGAAACTTATTGAAGGTAAATAATTTGCCCATGATTATGTAATTATAATGTAAATTAATCTGAGCCCTAACTTCAATCTGAATGACTCTAGAACTAGTGTTTTCCAGAACTACTCTCTGCTCCTTTCTACACTGATGGAGATTGGAAAGACCATATTCATACAAATATACACGATCTGCCAACCCTGTACTGTAATCTAGACTAAGGCAGTGCTCCAAACATTGGTAGTGGATTAGTAGAAATAACCCACATTCTGCCTTAATAGTTCACCAGCATGGCCCATCACAGCCTTGTCATTCCCAATCTCCTTTGAAGCCAGACAGATCTATGTTCAAATTCTTGACCAGCACTTCACATCTATAATGTGTGGAATAAATGGCTTTACTTTCATGTGATTTGGTTTCCAATGATGTTCAATCTACAGCATTATAAACATGAATGAAGGTACCTTTCAAGAGCCTGAGATATAATATGGGCTTTAAGAAGCATACTTTGAAATTACTACTTCCCAAATGTCAGCAATTATTTTATATGCATTAAATGACTAGCATGCCCTGGACTCAAGATTGCTGTTCTGTTGCTCAAATCATGTGAAAATGGAACTACTACCTTAACTAAACTTCTCTAATTCTGAGTATTTGTCATGGCTAAAATGTGCTAAACTTTTACACAAAATAAATAAATAAATAAGGCTAGAGAGAAAGAATATTGTACACATATATATTATCCATATGTGTTTGTACATTTACATGTGTAATAATTAACTTGATTCTGCTTTACATAGGTTGTTAAAACATCTTTACTGATGTAACACCCTAACAAATTTATTACTTATCTTGAAGGATAATGCGATTGTAGCAGAGGGTTAAGAATTAGAAAAAGGATAGAGGAAATAAAATTCAGATTTGAAAACCTATTCTGAAAATTCTGTGATTGCCCATCAGTAAAGTGATTTTGGCAAAATAGCCTATGGGTGAAATTGTAAACACCATATGTTTTTAAATATTGAAGCATTGACTAATAAAATTGCTGTGAAAAAATTTTAATTCCAAGATTATTTTAAATTAATAGATAAACCTGTAATATTCATAACCCTTTTCCTTTAACACCTTTCTGAAACTGCAAATAGTTACTTATATGACTAACTTTTACAAAGAATTTATGGCATTGTTGAATTTTACCAATATAATACTTATTAGAAAATATCTTGGGGGGAGGCTTCTTTTTTATCCACAGATGTGGTATTGGTTTTTGTTTTTGTTTTTATTTTTATTTTTTATTTTAGCACTTCTATCACCAACATATTCTGACCTTTTATGTCTGAGACTTTTCACATAAACCCAGGCAGAATGGTGCTATTTGTCTTCTAAGTTCATTTTCAAAATGTTATAACTAGGATTATGATTGCATCGAATAAAAACCACTGAGCATCTATAAATCCTACTTTACATTTTTAGTTTCCTTGAAGACTCTTAAAAGGCAATGTAGATGATATCATAAATAAATGCAAGTTTCAGGATCGTTTTGTAGAGTTAAATGTTAAATTCTTTTTTTTTTTTGACACCGGGGATCGAACGTTAAATTCCTACATTTAAGAATTAAGTTTTTGGTAATGACATGGTCTAAAGGCAGTAGAAAGGAGGTGACTGGCATAACCTATACCACTGTTTGATTAGATAATGTATGAGTAACTAGTACTACATTCCAAGGCAGCACCAGAAGAAATAACATAGAATCAAACATCCATTTTCACAGTGTTAGTGTATATGTCAGTCAACTATAGCTTCGGAGTTGTATAAATACTGATGCATCCATTTGAACAAGTATAACAATCTTCATGCTTTCAACTGTTGAGCAACATCAGATTTACCAATCTCATCCATATACAACCTAATGAGGACAAAAAATATTTAACAAAAAGTCATTTCCTGCTAGTTATCACACACTAATATGTGAATGCCTATTAATTAGGCAAATGGAACACCAGAAAATACAGCAAGCCCTGCAATCACTTTAGGCTGCAGCAACTGTATGTGTGAAGTTGATGGCATGGGTGGGATGATTACAAGTGCTCTCTTAACATGAAAGCTCTGCAAACTCTTATTTTGTTTGTTTACTTTCACAATTTAAATTTTCTTTGAGAACTAGGTTTTTAAATGATATAACATGTTCTGCAAATTTTTTGAAATCTTTTCTTTCAAAATATTTCCATTTTTTCTCTCATATTTATCAACTTAACTATTTCCCTAATCAGTTAATACGTAATTTTTTCCTACCCCTTCATTTATATATAATTGTGTATTTTGCATGTTTTATTCTATTTCTATTAATATCTTTCCATTCCAGGACACAGTGTGATAGTTCATCTTGACTGTCAATTTGATTTGCTTGACAAATGCCCAGATGAGTAAAACACACTTCTGGGCGTGGAGGAGAAGGGAATTGTGAGTGTGACCTTGGGGACTGCAGCTGGTCCTCAGCCTCTTCCTCTCAGGTTCTCCCCTGCTCTCTGCTTCTTGGATGCCATGAGTTGACTAGCTTTCTTCTGCCAGTCCTTTCTGCCACTAGGTTTCTTCTTTGGAACCATGGACTGAGACCTCTGAAACCATGAGCCAAAATAAACCTCTTGTCCTCAAGTTGCTAACGTCAGGTATTCTGTTCTGGCGTGGTAAAGCTGACCGATACAAGAAGTAAGCTCATTTCTTCTCTCGTTTTGGGGATTCAAACCCAGGGTCTTTCATGCTAGACCAGCACTGAGCAACACCTCAAGGCCCTGAAAGTAAATTATTTGAGAACAGGATTCATGTCTATTCATTTTTTATTTTTCATTGTATTTAACCAAGTGCTTTCTTCATAAAATGCATTCATTAAAGATTTTCATAAATTAATGTTGCTTTAGGATATCGATTCAATGTGAGCACAGGTATCAGCCTCCTCCAGCCACTGCCATACTCAGGCTAGGAATATGACATAACTTGAAATTTGGAGCAGAGAATCCCTCCGCTCTTGCCTTCATTTCATTGCTTTAAGCAATGATAAACCTTTTAGAGTCCAAGTGCCCAAACTGCAACCTAAAACTCATTTATTTATTGCAAAGTGCCAACACTATTAAACCTGATTACTGAGCTTTAATTTAGAAAACACCAACTCATACATTAACATCTTTTATTTTAAAAGAAAAACACGATAACATGCATGGCATAGGTTCTCCACAACTGCAGTTTAAGCCATTTCAGAAATCATCTGCTCTTGCTTTCTACTCCCCTGGCTGTGAGAATTGGTTCACCCTCCTCATTTTACTCCATTTGGTTTTGGCAACTAGTCCCAGACTGTTTACCTTGGGTATTGACCTTGGAAACACCTAAGATTTGCCTCTGCTAATTGCCTCCACCTTCTTTGGCTCCAAATTCCAAATCATTGTCCAGAACAGGCCTCTGAGACACCACCTGGCCCATCTCATAGAAAAGAGATCATATTTAAGTTCTTTGGACAACATCCATTTTATCAGGTTCATCCAAAACTCAGATTTGTTTGTAATGAGCACTTCAAACTCAGACTGCAATAACATCAGAAAGTTTCTAACTGGGAAGGTAGAAATTCATTCTTTTCCAATAACAAGTGCCCATGTTGAAAACATAAAAGTAGAAGAAAAGATACATTTTTATTCCTTTTTTTGTGATACTAAGGATTGAACCCAGGGCTCACATGTCCTAGGTAAGCCTCATACATCTCCAACCCTTTTTATATCTTATTTTAAGACATAGTCACAATAAATTGCTCATGCTGGCCTCAAACTCACAATCCTCTTGCCTCTGTCTTCTGAGCAGCTGGGATTGCAGAAATTTCCTAGCTCACCTGACTGAAAAGATACTTTTTAAATATGATATGTATATTAAAAGAATAGAAAAATAAGAGTAAAAGAAGAGAAAACACGACTCAAGTATAGAAAGCTGATGTTAAAAAGAATGCAGGGCATTAAACAGAAAATCTTATAAAAACTCTCACTGAACATAAATCTCCCTTATAAAATACTTCTGATGCATGACCACTCAGACTCTGCCTTAGTATTTCCAGGAATAAAGATCAAGGTAAGCCAATAGCTTAGAAATTATGTATTTAATGGAACTCTACATTTAGTAATTGTCACATTTGTACTAGTTCAGTCTTTTTTTTTTTTTTTGGTACCAGGAATCAAACTCAGGACCTTGCACTTGCAAGGCAGGCATGGTGTCACTGAGCTAAATTCCCAGCCCTAGTTCAGTTTTTTGAAACCACTAAAACTTTTTTCTTTTCTGTGAAATAACTCTTTAAATATTGTAAGATGACCTTGTAAATCCCACTACCACCATCGTCTTTGTGTGTGCGTGAACATACGCATTTATGTGAACAACTAATCATAAAAGATTTGCACTTTATATTGAGGCAAGGACTTTACATCCATTATTTCCATGCCATAACTCATGAAGTTATTATTGACTCTACTGTGGGCTCATGTTTAACTTCTGAGAGCATGATTTCTAATAAGCTGGTCATTAGGCCTGGGTTTTACAATGAAAATGATGATGCATACCCCGTGTAGGTGCTGCATAGCTTCAGTGAATTAAAGTCTGTTGTGAGGACTAACTGAAGAAATGCATGAGAGCCACAGGATACTCAATGAATTGGGACCATTATTATTACCCACTCAGCATTAACCACTTTCAAGCCAGAAGTTCTCTATCTACTATTTGTATGCTTATTTAATAACATTCATGTAATTATGCTAAAAATGCATATTTGGTATAAGACTTGAAACAAAAGTAGAACAGATAGCAACTAGTGAAAAATAAAGATAAAATTTAGTGTGTGTTGATCACATTTTTATTTGCACATCATTTTAACTGCTGTGTGGAATAAGATCATCCAATTTGTATTCTGGGGTTTTGGCATGAATATACAAGCATCTCATCATGTTGTTGGAAATTCCATCCCTTTAGAATATTCATTTTGATTAATGCAGAATATTTCATCAAGTGACTATATCATGATTGTATTAACAAATCCCTTCATTTGTATATTTACTACTTTTGAATATTTCACACTATTGCAAACAACTAAATAAAACATCTTTATTCATAAAGATCTTGGTTTTCTGTTACTTTTAAAAGAGTTGACTTTGGTATATATAGTTCCATTTGATATTGTAAACCAAAATGCAAGATTATATATGGACATGTCATACATTTGGGATATATGGGCATGTGTGTGTGTGTGTGTTAAACATTTTGTCCCATATTGATTCAATGGGTTTAATGTTTTCAGTTTCTCACAATTCTACAACTGTTACAAAATGATGTGTTTGCCTAGGTCATTCTTCAAATTATTCATATGAGCTATGAGGAATAAGTACCTAAGACACACTTGGGGTGAGGAACTGTGAACGCTACTGTCACTCAGTATCACCCATCACTCAAAACTGAGATACTTGTTCAAACAGCAGAAGATTCACCAAATTACAATTATTCAGCCTGCATATCTTTGTATCATCAACAAGATGATAGTAAAATTCCTTCCAAACAATGTTACCACATGCTAGATTCATTCATAAAAGCTCAAATTATTATAAGGCTTATAAAATTATAAAGGGAAATTTTAGAAGCAAAGCATTTAAAAATAACTACTTTAGTAGGTGCTGTGAATTAAGGACTGATGTCTCATTTCTGCTGCCTAGACACTTATTCATATAATATGTAGAGACCACATTTAAGGACCTTGCCCTACCTTCCACATAGGTTTCTTTTTTTTAATTTTATTTTATTGATACATTTTAGGTAAACAGTATAATGACATTCATCACTGGAAATTTGCACCTTTACATAATCTCTCTTGGTTCTTATTTTTCCCCTTTCCCCTGCCCTCCCTTCAACCCCACCATCCCTCCCTATTTACAAAGACTTTGTTTCCATTGTTTCATTTCTTCATATATGTTTCTAAATAGAAAAATAATAATTTCAGCTAGAAATTAGGTTTGTTGTTTTAAAAATAAAAGCAAAGAAAATTGTTGATAGATAATTTGTCTTGTAAAAGCATGGGGAGTTGTATGGACAAATGGAAGGTTAGATAAGTGGAATTCAATATAAAAATAAGTTACAGTATCTTGAAGCTTTCATGGCCAAGGGTACATGAACCTATATTCACTGAGCTTTCCTTGTGGTTTGACAGGCAAGACTTACCAAAGTTTATGTTTATGAGAGAACCAGCTTTCGTCTGCCAGCCCTGAATACTGTACAATGGCAGCATTGCTTCATTTCATTGCTTAATAACTGAAATATTTCAATGGATAGAGTGTATTCTCAGCAAATGTAAGTCTCCACATAACAGAAAAAATTTAAGTGAAATGTGGTTTTAAATGTTAAATTATCACTTAAATAATTATTCCCTTTCAAAGAACTACTAAAAATAATTTTAAAACAACTACTCATTTTTCCTTATGGTAGATAAAATATGCTTGACCAAATAAGAGGGCTCTTCCTTACCTTCCCAACATTTGGAAAAAGCCCTCCTTACCCAGAATGCTATAAAAACCATGCTTCTTTTTTTTTTAAATTGTCTCCAACACTGTGTACCACGAAAAGTACATTGAAGGGGTAAAACTAGCTTGGCCTTGGTAATCAATGTTAACACTGTTACCTCGTGTTTTAAATAGCTTGTTGAAATGAGAATGTAGTTGAAAACCACTAGCCAGGCATCAGAGGCGTTATACACAGGCTCTATTTGATAAGAAAAACTGAGGTTATACAGAACAAAGATTCTTTAGTTGTCATTTTCTTCAACTATGACAATGTCATTTTTATCAAAGCAGTATTCACACACTGTGAAGAAACTAGGACCAAAAGAACACACATGAAGGCATCATAATAACATGTTGAGAACATGCTGTGTACTATTTGCCAGCATTTAAAACAACTGTCATTGGATTTTTCATTTTTTAATATCTCCTCTGATATTCATCATTTCTCTATGGTGAGAACATTCAAAGTCGTTCCTTCTAGATTTTTTTAAATGCACAGTACATTGTTATTATCTAGAGTCCCCTCTGGAGCATAGAAGTTGAGAGTAGAACAGTGGTTACCAGAGCTTGGGGGAGGAGAAGGGGAGGGAGGAATGGAGAGAGGTTAATCAGGGGGTACTTGTTGCATGGTAGTACAGTGGTGATAGTCACCATCACGGGTTTTTGTTTTTTTGGTTTTGGGGGGTTTTTTTGGTACCAGGGATTGAACTTGGGACCTTGTGCTTGGGAGGCAGGCACCCTAACCACTGAGCTAAATCCCGGCCCATCTTTGAGGTTTATCTTTTTTTGGCACCAAGGATCGAACTCAGGTCCTTGCTCCTGAGCAGCCGGCGGCGAAACCACTGAGCTAAATCCCCGGCCCACCATCAGGTTTTGTTTTCATAAATTCTATGAAGTGGGAAGAATGAGAAGCTCAAAGCCTAGAGCTCTTTCCCAAGACCTCATAGGTGATTAAGTGGCACAACCTAGCTTCAGCTTCAACCTTCAAACTATTTCTCCTTCACCATTACCTTTCAACTCCTTCTAGCTGACTGTCGTCCAGTTCTTCATGAAGTAATAAAAAAACTATTTTTTAAAATACTGTAAAATATTTTAAGACATTTAAATATACTTTTAATGGGAGACATAAATATTCCATATCACTGTTATTAAAACCAACATCAGTCTCACCACTGAGAATTCCTTTGTCCTTCTCTGAACCTTTAATGTTATCTAGAAGACAGTGACACTGCGCTTCTCCTCAGAATCCCACAGCTAACTTTTAGGGTCACAATATACTATATATTATCCTAGAATTAGAGAAATGCCAAGATTGATCTGTAGCCTTTCTCTATGGTCTGAAAAACCGTAGATCTTTACTTTTTAGCACACAATTAGAAGAAAAAATCAACTTTAAACTTTAGCGTAATTGATGGGAAGCAATATTCAGAATTCTAAGCAAACAAATCCCTCTTGAATCAAAGCCATGGAAGAAGGAAGAGTAGACAATGCAGACTATTTTTGATCTTACTTTTCTTCATTGTAATACTTCTCTATTCCTTTCTTTGCCTTGCTTCTTTACTTACTTAATAGATATTTATTGTGCATTTACTACATGCCTGAAATTTTTTCTAGGAACTCTTGCTCTCCTTTGGTAAGAGAAATTACTGGAAATTGTATATTAATATTAGAAAAGAATGTATTATTTAATATATTGATAAATTCTTCAGTCATACTGAAGGAAAATTTACTGGGAGATAGAATACAAATGCTCTTTGATGAAGTAAATACAAATAATGAAAGCACATTATAGATATGTAATCAAACATATCTAAAAGGAAAACACAATTTAGATGTGTGTCAGTTAACTATGGTGAAAACAGCACTAACAGCAGATCTTATGTTTTCACTTAGCATTGTTCTTTAAATGTTGACATATTTCAAAAAGATACAAAGAAATAAAGAGATGCTCCTATTAGTAAAGATAAGACAAAGTTATAACTTACAACTTATATTGTTGTATATCTAGAACCTCACTGCACAAAAGTCAATATAAAAATGTTAAATTAATAGGAGAGCACAATAAAGTGATGAAATATAAGATCATATTTTCCACCTGTTCATTTTGTAATATTTTACATCTAAAACAGTGTTTGAAAAATAGTACAATAAATCCCCACATTTCTTTTAAACCAAGATTCATCAGCTGTTAGATTTGGTCCTGTTCTCTTATTTTATTCAAATATCTTTGTGTTTCTCTTTCTCTGGAATTCCTCAAAGTGAGGAATGTGCAAATTCAGTGACTGATGAGGGCCCACTTCCTGTTTCATAGGTGACATCTTCCTTCTGGGTTTTCATATGGTTTAAAGCCAAGGTAACTCTCATGAACCTTATTTATAAGGGCACTAAGCCCATTAATGAGGATGCCACCTTCCTGACCAAATCACCTCCCCAAACTCTCCACTTAAAATACTATCACCTTGATATTTTTTTAAAAATTCAATATATAATATTTCAATGGATGGATGGATGGGTTAATGGGTGGTTTGGATGACTGAACCTGTGGACCTTAAGCTGCTGAGAAGTACACCAGGAATGCTGACAGCTATGGGAAGCATGGGCTGGTAGAGAACCTGAAGAAATGACACTAGACTACTGTGCAGATAGTAAATCATGAGCCTACTTCATGAAAGACTGAATTGAGATAGGAGATTAAGTCTGCTAATCTGCCATCTGTCTGGAGCCACATTATAATTCCCATTCCCATCTCTTTTACTGTGCCTTTTTTTTTGCTGTGCCTTTGACTTGTGTATGTCTTCTCATTACTCTTCATTGAGGAAGTCTAGGACAGAAACCAGCCTTTCATTTGTTATGTCTGTTCAGTAGCTAGCCAATGTTTGGTACAAAAGATGGGAGAATAAAGAGGTGGAAAGAAGGACCTAGAGAAAAAGGAAAGGAGAAAGTTAAGATAGGGGAGAGAAAGGTGGTAGCCAAAGAGAGAAGAGAGAAAGGCAGAAAGGGAGACAGAAAAAAAAGAAAAATCAGGAAAGAAACAGGTGAGAAAAATGTGGGACAACTGAAATGTTTTATGAGTAATACGAAGAGAGTAATACTTTTTTTAATACCCATTTGAAATAGTTCCTATTCATGGGAAGCAAATCATCAGAAATTTTTCACGTGTGGTTATTCCAAAGAGTTGAACTTAATTCCTATCACGTTGTCTCCTGCTGTGCATCGTAGTCTCCATTTCTTTTACTGTGTGGAGTGGAACAGTCAGCAGATGGATTTCCCAGATCCTGCTCCTATCCCCTTGCTGTTTGTGGGCTCTGGTAGGCTCATAGCCACCTCTCATTCACAACCACTCAGCTCAAGTTTCCAAACTATCGGCAGCCCTGGTGCAAAAGGAACCCACTGCCCATTCCAGCCCAAAAGTTTACTATGCTATTTCCATTCTTACTTTAAATAACACAAGTTAATAAATATATTGAACAACATGGTCAGTATCATGGGGCTAACACTGCTATTACCTGCTAAAGGCAATATAATTTGATCTGGTATTTTTCCATTTACTTAACTATAGATCCTCATTCACAGTACTGAATATAAATATCTCCTTGTCTGCCAGGAACAGTTTTTTTTTAAGATGATATTTTTATCTATCTGAATCTGAATAAACAGAGAGGAGAATATATATTATCTCTTCCGATTTAAAAAAGAAGCTCTATTTTCATGAGCTATATTGACCACATCATTTACTACTGTTGGCAAAAGTGCAGTGCCTAATGAGTAAAAATAAAACTGGTGTTGTCCCTCAAGAGGTTTTTCTTTTTAATATCTATAGCACATTTAAGGAATGTTGTTTGTTACAGCTTGGTAAATATTTTTAAAGACTCGTTTTGATGGGAGCTGTGTTTCCTCTAAGAAGAGGGTTTATGGGAATACTATAGCAGTGTAGCATATCCAAATCAGGAGCATTTATGAGCCAGAAAGAGAGAAGCTGACATGAGGTTGTGCAGGACATACAATGAAAATATACAACTTTTGCCATTCAAATTGCAAGTGGATACTAAAGGAAGTCACTATTTTCTTTAGGTCATGCCTTCATAGTACATCCATAAGATGCACCACATCTCATGTGGATGCAGGTTCGTATATAAGAGAACATACACAGTCCTAAATTCCAAGGTTTAAACTGCAAGATAATTATTTATAGTCCAAAAGGATTTTTATATCCTAACTTTTAATAGCCAGTTCTCTTAGTACATTCAAAATATTATGTGGTATACAGAACTATAGTTATATGAAATCTATCACAATCACATTAGCTAAAGTGAAGTATATTGGTAAGCAGAATTTGAAGAACATAATTAAAATGAATTCTACAAAATATGAAAATAAGTGAAACTACCTTTTAAAATGTTCATTTTTTAATTTCAGCCAATATTTTTAGCTATTATACAAAAAAGGCAATTATTAATTTAAATTTTTACAAAAATTCAAGAGAAGAATTCCTAGGATTTTTTTTCCCACATGATTAAAAAATATTTGATTGTTAGCCAAATTGCTAACCCTGGACACACTGGACATCAGCTTTCAAATGCATCGATAGAGATATTGTGAGACTAATGTAAGGTTTGTGACATAGAGCACTTATGAATTATTTTTAATATTCACAAATATTGGTAGAATATTGGAACTACAAATATTGGAACTACACAAAGTGTAGTTCCTAAACTAGCTGCATCAATATTGCTGGGAATTTGTTGGAAATGCAAATCCTCAAGCTTCACCCTCAATTTAATGAATGGAAAGTTTACTTAATAAACCCTTCAAGTGAGTCCATGCACATGAAGTCTAAGAACCCTTTAAGTAAAGTAAATATGCATCCCTGTTTATTACTTTAGACGGTTAACTTTCTAACTCTTTCTTAGAATGCTAACATTTTGTCTCAGGGCTTCTGATGGGTAGTTGTGTGGAAAGAAGGAATACAAGGCAGGGGGATATCTGCTTTATGAATACAGTTGAAGGTGCCTGCAGTACTGGCAGATGGAAATGTGTAGCAGCTAGCTGCAATGACAAGTTCTGAATGAAAGAGAGAGCAGGCCTAACAGGAGGAATAGAGGGAATAGGAAAAGGAGAGCAGAGATAACAGGCAGGGAGAGAAAAAGAGGAGAAATCATTCAGTCAACTGTTTGAAGAGGTCTGCAGAATCATACACAGCAGTCAAAATGAGTGAGTGTATACTGTGGGTCTGCACAATGCAACAATATGGTGATCTAAAAAATGTATATTAAATGAAAAAATAAATGACAAATGACCACTTAAAATATCATTCTTTTTAAGAGTTAAAAATGGCTAAGATGAAATATAGCTATATACTTTTTAGATATACACTTAGATAAACTGATGTAAGAAGCAAAGCAAGAGAACAATGAACAGAACACTTAGGGGGGCAATTATGCCCATAGGAAAAGATCAGATGTGCAAATCAAAGAGAAGTAGATAACCAGATCGAAGATATTGTTGAGGCCTGGTTTTTCATGATGAATAGTACAATCATGACTATCTACCTCATTGCATGAATGACAGCCATGAATGGACTAATAATGACCAAGAATCATGGGTATCCAATTTTAAGCACTTAATGTCCATTAAATAAATGATAAAGATTCTAATAGTGAAATCACAGAATATGCGCTATCATCATAACCAACCCAAAAAATAAGAAATCATCATTAAAATGAGGTTTTTAAGATAATAGAACCACTCCTTAGAAATATAGCTATATAGTTTTATCTATGAGTTGTTTATATTTAACAAAAAAAGAAGAAAGTGTAACTAATTCCATATCTAAGCGAGACTGATCAAAATAAAAAGTATTCCCTAGACTTTGCCATGTTATTATTTTGGTATCACCTTGCTCCATTTATTATTTCACTATTCCTAAGTTTTAGAGCTTTCTGTGGCTGAGATGGCAGAGGGGCTACTGCCCCTGAATAATCCCAAATACAATTTATTCTTTTTAGCCACTGTTATCATATCTGACCTAGTCTGTGTCATACTTTCCAAGACCTTCTTTTAACACATAAGAATAAGTAGCAATTATTCAAATAGATTAATTACTCAGTACTATTGAACTGGTTACTATTTAGCTCTTTTTATAGTGATGGCTTAACCTAGTTGAATTGCATAAGTTTTTCAAATACCCTTCGGGTCACTTGAGTGTTTGGAGTTTGGAGCTCTGTGACATACCATGAAGGAAGATATTTATGATCAGAGACTTTTCTTCACAAAATTCCCCCCGATGAACATTTTATTTTACTTTCATGTAATATCCCATGTAGATAATTTCCATTATAAAAAAACTGAAAGTATGTACATAAGTCCTAAGTAGTCTAGGAAGCCCAAGAAGGCTAAAATGATTGATTCTAGGAAGCTGGACCATAACACCACTAACAACTTAAATGCTGTTAAATTATCACACAGCAGTGAGATGAAGAACATTTTTCCATATTCCTTATTTTCCCCAGTGGGGTTTAATTGAAGGGTTTACTTCAGTTCTATTTCTCAGGCCTTACATAAATTGATCCAATGGACTTACACTTCCTTGTTACCCAGTGCAATGAAATGAAAACTAGTTACTGTTAGAGATATAGATATATAGATACAGAAACTTTTGCTAATAATATATGAAAATATTTAATTATAGACACTTTCAAAGGATTACCACCTATAGAACAATATAATATTATACTTTGGGCTAACTCAGCTCAAATATCTTTAGGAAACCATAGATCATCCTTTCTCCATTACACATAAGCAAGAATTGCTTTAGGATAGATAACAAAATTTGTCCTCAGCAACATAAAAAAAGAATATTAAATGGATTTAGTTCAAGACTTTGCTAAAGTGTATTTACCTTTGTACTGAGATGATGAATTCTTGAAAAATTTTTATACAAACTAAGAATCTTTATGTAAGAGAAATTACGTACCAAATGGAACCAATTTGAGTGCAATAGTCATACATTGCTTCCATTAGAAAAAAGAAAGAAAGTGTGATCATTTATTCACAGGCACAGGTTCAAGCCAGATACCTATTAAAAGTTAATGGAAGAATTCAGAACCTCATAAAAAGGTGTAGAAGAGTATCCTGTCCTGCATCAAATCACCGTGTGTGGTATACATTACATGTCTGACAGGATGGAAATTATGCCTATAAAAGACTACCGATACATTAAAGTACAGATATTCACTAGCTCATACATCCAGAATATATAAGGCACTTTAATGTCAGAATTTTTGGTGAGAACACTATCAAATGTAACTGAAGGCCTTATTATTAATGCTTTCTTGTCAGACCTAATTTATAAGAGATGCAGGTGCAATTTTTCTGATGTTCAAAGAAATTTAGGTTTCTCCTAGTACACTCCTCAAAAACCAACCAGCTTAGACCAAATATGCAGTCACAGTACCTCCTCACTTCCAGGTAGCAAAATCTGTATTAGTAAGAAGAAGACTCAGGTCTTCTTTGATCATTTACAGAAAAGCATAGGTTTCTGGCCATTTTACCTGTGGGTGGGGCTCACAACTTGGCAGCTGGTTTCCCACAGGGCAAGGCCTTGGAAGAAGGGACAGAATTTGAGAGAGTCTGTTCATAACTTCATTTGAAAAGTGGCAGCTCATCACTTTTGTAGTATTTTATTCACTAGAAGTGAGCCAGGCATGGTGGTGCATGCTGTAATCATGAACCAGGAAAAGCTGAGAAGCTGAGGCACGAGAATTGCAAGTTCAAGTCCACTCTGGGCACCCTAGAGACTTACCAAGACCTCAAGTCTCAAAAAAAAAATTTAAAGTGCTGGGATATAGCTCAGTAGGAAGGCCCTGGGTTCCATCTACAGAACCAAAAAGCAAGAGTCACAAGGTCCATTCTTCACTGAAGGATGGTGGGGTTCATTACTCAAGAGAAGGTATTTTTAAGGAGGTTGCAGTCATAAGGATTCATTTTACAAGCCACCTGCCACAGTGATCTTCCCATACTAAAGGACCTGTCACTCACTTCTACTTGCCCAGGAGTTCCACAAAATTTCTAGATGAATGGCATTTAATCCCAGTGCTTCAACTACATCTAGATTGTTAACTAAATCTAAGCTATTCAGTCTATAGAGTATAGTAAGTCTATGTAAAGGGGAGATCTAACTACGTCTAGAAGGTAAGTAAAGATGTCTTTGAAGAAATGAATTTTAAACTATGACCTGAAGGACAGCATAGTTAGTGATACCTGCCTGGAGGTGTGTACGCAGGAAGAAAGAGCCGAATTCTAAAACAGAAGAATCATATTCAGACCACACCTGCTGCTTCCATCCACCTCTTTCTGCCTCATATTCATCTTTTATAGCATGATCTATTAACCGATTATTCTAATTGTAGAACAGATCCCTTCATTTTGAAGTGGAGGGGATGAAAAGGCTCCAAAGCAGAGAAACAAAGTAAGAAAAAGCTGTTTCAATGTGCTCCTCTGTCTTTGCTTGGGAAAGATAATATACAGGTGTATGAGTGAGTCCAGGGAAAGGCACTGGCACTGGACTCTCTTTTTTTTCTACTGAGGATTAAATCCAGGACCTTCGCACTGAGCCACATCCCCAGTCCTTTTTAATTTTGAGATAGGATCTCGCTAAGTCACTAAATTGCCAGGCCAGGTTCAAACATGGGATCCTCTTGCCTCAGCCTGCCAGAGTGCTAGGATTGCAGGCATGTGCCACTACCTGCTATAGGGTTAATCAAATTTCACTTCAATTCAGACAATAATATAAAGCCAAACTATCAAATAAGGGAGCTGCTGAAAATCACCATCAAAATCCTGAATGGAATTAAAACAAAAGAAAGCAAACATGAAGAGTGGCCAGTCTACAAAAGAGAAAAGGAGTCTTAGACAAAGGTAGAAAAGTTACCTAGGGTAAGGGAAGTCCAGTGTTCTAGCATCTTCTTGTATGCATTTTCTGGGCAAACTTTGTATATTTCAGATGTGGTTGGTATCTCTGTCTCCCTTTAAATGTAGTTTGCAGGTAAAATTCTAGCACAGGCCTCCTACTTACAAAGTTCTGACAGAAAAAGATGTGTGTATTGACAGTCCGTGTAGTTGAAAAGAGAAAGTATACACGTGAAAGTTTTTTCATTTCTACTGACACATAGGCCTCCATCTTGGAGTATAAAGGGTACAGACATACTTGCTTAATGGCTGCTTTTTGATATTCAATGATAGAACCCATATTTATATACAGAGAGAGAGACTGATTATATATATATATATATATAGCTTGAATATATATATGGATATATATATATATGGAAAAGACCAACAAATTAAAAAATGGTCTTTGTCACACTGTCGACTCATGTAGATCACTCCACAAACTGCAATAGTCATTACTATATGATCTTATATTGTTTCTGTCTATCTCTTAGAACCAATTCAGTATTTTTCAAGGATATTTAATTTGAAAAATGCACACCATACTGTCAGATTGGCCTGTCTGGTTTCATGTGTATTCAGTCATCACAATTTTGTTGTATGGTTTAACATAGTCTCAGGATAATCTCAATACATTTATGTGGCCCATCCTGTTTGTAATTGTATGACTTTGGATCGCCTTAGAAGTTTTTTATTCATCCAACATACATTCTTTTTTTTTTATGTATTTTTTTTTTTGGGGGTACTGGGGATCAAACTTGGGACCTCCCATTTACAAGGCAGGCAGTGGCACCACTGAGCTAAATCCCTGGCCTATTGAGCTGTTATTTTTTATGTGCTAGGAATGTTAGATTCTGAAACTACAAAGATAAACTGGGCACAAGCCATGTCATTTACTCAGACCGTTTCCTCACAGTGGAAATAAATAATTCATTGTTTGGGGGCCATTCTTCATCAAGTTTTCTGGCTGGAGTGTTTTGCAAATGACTTCCATATTCCTTACTATCTCCTGAGTGTGACTCTGTAGACCAGTTGACTAATACTGGTCTTATTTACATTTTGGAAACAACAACAAGAAAACTATCAGTTTTAGCTCCCCAATCATGTCATCAATGTGTCAGAGAACTTGTCAAATTCATTTAACTTACTCAGTAGCAACTACATTATGAGTAGATTGTAGCTATTACAATCTACTCAAAATGTAAAATACTGTCAGTGTTATACAGATCATGACACCATTTCCTAAGTTTTCCTTCCATCTTTGTGCAGCAAAGTCTATCAGCTAAGTTCTGAAGTTTTCCTCCACTCCACCTCTGCACCCTAAAGTCGACACCACATCCAGGAAAATCTCCTGCATTCTCTTTTGAAATCTGATTCTGAACAATTGAACTACTACTGTTTCTCACACTTAAGCCTATGTTCTCTTAGTGTTTCCAGGGTTTTGCTCTTGTTTTTGTTTTTCACATTATTGATTCCCGTTTGGGCCCTTATCTAACCCTATGGATCTGACAGTCTGCACCAATGTAGCCTGGGGTTTTCCCTAACTATTCTGTATCAAGCTGGTTTGACTGGGCATACTTCCTAATAATTCCCTTCTTCCTCTGGGCTGCTCTTGGAACAACTGAAAGATCTGCAAAATATTTATTGCCAAGTTGCCCAAAGTGTGTTCCATGAAAAGGAAATTATGAGGGAGTTAATATCTTACTCAGAGTAAATGACTTTCAGAGTTAAAAATATTTATCCACAACAGCAGCATCTAATAATGTACATTATAAATATTAAAGAGGAAGATATGCATGCTTTTGTTTTCAAAGTATTAAACATGAGGACATTCTCTTTCCTGATGGACTAGTGGTACCAAGAGGATTCTTCTTTTACAAATGTTGGTAATACATGGCTTTACACTCCGTAAGTTTATTGTGGATTGGATGATGCTTGATTGACAATATAGGATTGTAATGACTCGGAAGTTTACCCAGATGTATTGGCCAGCAGTTGAAAATATAGAAATGCTGTGGCAATCACTTAAGTAGTTCTTTGGTATGAAAATGGAGCTTCTCAATATTGAGAAGTTTTTTCAAAATTATGTTGAAGATTTTTGTGCTTACCTGAATACCTTGCTTAGATATATTAGCAATTCTGGTTTCTGATCACTACAATACATTTCTATAAAACATGAAAATATAATCATTTCTGATGTCTGGAATAATAATTTCAGTGGATCTTATACAAAGTTTCACATATCATCATTCGTATTTTAATAAAATAATAACAGAAACAAGTCCTTTATATATAACATCTAATTTTTCCACAAATTTCTTTTGGCCCAGAAAGTTTTAATAAAGATTTTCTTCACATTGTATCACTATGGTGAAAAAGTAAAGGAGGCTACTGTTTAATTTCAGAACATGAATAAATTCTATAGATGGATAAATCTCTAATTTTAATCAGAGCAGGGGATCATAATAATGAAGTGAAAAATTTCAAGTCCATACAATGTCTTAGGCCAGAGGGAAAACATGTCCTCTCTTAAGGATCTGCTCTGTCAGAACACTTCATGCTATTAAAAATCTTTCACTGTTTATTTTATCTAGTATACTGCTTCCTTGAAAAACAACCAACTCAGAAAGTAATTCAAAGGTTAGTTACAAGATAAACTAATAGCTATGCTAAACTATCACTTCGTAGGGCCAATAAAAAGGAGATAAACCATATTATTTCCACAATCTATACGGTCAGGCCCAACAATGCCAAATCAATAATAAAATATTTTTATTTAAACTTCCCCTCCTTTCTTCTTTCTTCTTATGAAATTTTATCTGAACAGGGAAACCTCCGTGGAATGTACCAGAAACATAAAAAAGTGAGAGTGGACAATGTAATAAATGTTTTATTTTGGTTTGTTAATAGATGGTGGAGTTCAGTTCACTTGTGGTTTGACCTTATTCCAGTTCATAGGTGATGTTTCTTAAGTACAGCTTTCATATAAGGCCAGCCGTCTGAAACTTCTGCACTCACTCCAAGGAAACAGATTTACACACACACAAACACACACAGTAATTGCAATATAACTTTATTTCATAGATTTTTTCACACTACAATTCAAATCCGATGTCCCCAAACATCATAATAGCAAGTATAAAGAAAGGTCTGATAAAATCCATGGTCCCATTTATGTTCTCCCTAGACTTTCCTCAGAGAAAAGGTTTAATATGTTTTACAGTATTAATGTTAATAACAAGCTAATAATGAATGATAAACAGTTAATCTTTATTGCAGTGATTCTCACCGAAGCTACCCATTAAGATCACACAACTATTCATATTCAATCAGTTTGGAGCATGAACTGGGCAGCCATTGTTTTTGAAGTTCCACAGTTGTTTCTGGTGAAAAAAAAAAAATAAGGTTAAAAACCACTGAATTAATAAAACTTGTGTGTGCTGAGCCCAGTGCTAACTGACTTACCTTGATTATCTCATTTAATTGTCATTGCTATATTGTCTAATTTTATTATTTTTATTTCACAGATAAATATACCAATGTATAGAGGTTCAAAAACTTGTTCAAGTTTCCCAGAGCTAAGATTTAAATCTGGATTGCTTATCTGTGTGTGAAAGTAAATACATTATTCTGTATTTTTATCATATAATTCTTCAAATAAATAAATAACAGGGCTAAGACAAAATTAAAATGAATTAATAGAAATTAAAATATCAAATGGCCTTTCCAAACAGACTCCTTCTAAACAGTTCTGCATAATCTACTCTGACCTCCCTCCAATCTATTCTCAACCTAAGAGCACCATGATCATTTCAGAAATCAAGCTGTCTGAGGAACCAAGGGCCTGCGTCCTAAACCCCACAGGGTCATGTCTAGTTTTGCTCCCCAATCCCACCCATGTATCTCTATTACCATCATGGTTCCTAGTGAACCATGAGGAGGATCCACAAATATCTGTTAAGTAAATAAATGACATCAATCTCTGCCTGCCTGCCTCCTGTTCCTTCAAAACATCTCCTGGTTCCCAGCTCTAGCTCCTCTCTGACAGGCCTGCAGATCTCCTGCAACAAAGTTTCCAGGTTTTTAGTCAGCACTTACACCAGGCTTGATTCGCCAATCACAGCCGAACCGACCATTCTGATTTCACTCTGGGAACTTCAGGTTGTTCTCTGAGCAGACCTCGCCACCTGCAACAGAGGAAAATTGGGGCCCAGTGGTCCTTTTCCAACATGGACTTCTAGACGCTTCTGCCTCCCTGTGTCCTGTGGTACTGTGGTTTGTATTTGAAATGTCTCCCAAAACACATGTGCCATAGGCATGGTTGCCAGATAATGGGCTTTTTAAGAACTGATTGGATCAGGAGGGCTCTGACTTTTTCAAGTGGATTAATCCATTGTTGAGATCATAATTGGGTGTTGGGAAGTGATGGAAACATTAGGTGGGCCTAGCTGAGAGGAAGGGTCATATGGACATGGCCTTGAGGACTGCATCTGGTCCTTAGCTCCTCTATCAGTCTGTCTCTGTCTCTCTCTGTCTGTCTCTGTCTGCTTCTCCCCCAAACCCCACCCTCTCTCTTTTCCTGGCTGCCATGAAATAAGCAGCTTTCCTCCACCAAGCCCTTCTGCAATGCCAAGCAGGGGCCAAAGTCTCAGAAATTGTACCCCAAAATAAACTTTTCCTCCTTTAAGCTATTATTATAAGGTACTTGGTCACAGTGCTGAAGAGCTGACTAATACAGTGGTAATATCATTTTTTTTTTTTTTGGTACCGGGGATCGAACTCGGGACCTTGCATTTTCAAGGCAGGCGCAGGAACCACTGAGCTAAATCCCCGGCCCAGTAATAACATTCTTATATTAGGAGATTCTGTCTTTTCTCACCAAGTAAATTCCAGAAAATGGATGAGAGAAAGCACAAGTCATTTATTTTTATAGCTCTGAGAGAGGATGAGGCTGGAGTAAATGTAGTGATGTAAGAGAACTTTTGGTCATCCTCATTTAAATGCAACCACCTGAAATAATGGCCTAGGAATATTAAATGTAAACCTGAGTTCATGGACCTTTTCTCAGCCTGTGGAGAGAATCGTCAACAAAATTCTCACTGTTAATACATGAATGCCAAATGTTTTAGTCCAAAACAAACATAGAATTTCAGCAAGATATTTAAAAGTTAGGAATTAGGCTAGTGAAAAGGGATTTTGGTAATCAAGGACAATATTAGTGTGGTGCTGCCACAAAGATTTTTGCTTCTTGCATAGTATTATGATTGCATGGTAATCTTACCTAGCTAGTGTTTTCTTAATGTCCTCAGGAGTCTGATCATTGTAAATTACCTGTGACATCTCATTAATCCTCTTTTTCCTCACAAACGCATAATTAATGGTAACATTGACAATAATACACAAATTAGCTAAGTGACGCTTTATGGTGTTGGTTTTGATTAACGTCAGGGACCCAAAAATGACATTAATGTAATGCAGATCCCAAAAGGCCCGCTGCACTTTGACCCCAGACATACATTTTGTTTGCACCATCACCAAGATTAATCCTCCTCTGGATGAAGACGAGACAAAACTCTGGCCACTGGCAGTGTGTGCTGGTCTGTTGGAAAACAAACCACTTCAATTGCATTTGTTTAAGAAGGAAATCTTAATGCATAGAAAACAACAGTGTAGTGTCATTTCCTATTGTCTAGTTAGGACAAAGATAAATGAGCAACTGTCATGATTTAGATCAACTGCTTCCCTGCTAACTTCTACTATTTGTTTATTTATGGACCAGTGTTTAATTAAAAGTATACCACCTAGATATATGAATCATAAAATAAAATGATTGAAATTCCTTCTGCTTTCACTGTAAATGGTTTTTGGAAACCAAAACTGGTTTTTATATGCATTTCACCCTGCAGGACCTCTACATGATAAATTCTTATTAACCATAAGAGGATAAAGAATCAATGCCTGAGAAAATATTCTTTGTCTCTGATGAGTAACAAAGTGAAAACATAAGCAGGTATTTAAATAAAGTAAACTTCTTTGCTTCAGAAGTGAAGCATCTCTGCGGACTGTGAAAAACCTGACTCAGAAACATTTTTTTCAAATTAAAAGAGATACAAACACATTAAGTAAGTTACAGTATCATCTATTGCTGTGTCACCAACTTCTAAATTCAGGGTTAACCATGTGACTTTAATCACAGTCGTGAACAATTCCTTAATCACAATTTTCACAAATCCAGTAGAGGTTTGAATCTTTTTCACACCCTAAAGAGCTACAGTATGCTAATTTTTTTAAAGATGCAAGCTTCAAAATGATTATTTATAGTAGAAACTCCCTAATGGTGTACATTTTTAAAATATAATGATTGTAGTCCCACTCCTGATTAATTTGACATCTATTTATTTAGACTATTTTTCAAAATGTTGCTACTAAAGCATAGTCCTCCCTAATGATCATATTCTACTTCAATAATAGAGTAGGGAAAAAAGCCATATTTTCTTGCTTTGTTCTATTATTCACATAAATAACTACAATTTTGAGACTGCTTTATGGACAAAACTATATAACATATAAAGTGATACTTTAAAATTTGAAATAAATCCACCAAAGCCAGAAAATAAAGATCACCAAAATTTTAAAACATTGTATGTCTATTTGATTGTTTAAAAAGAAAATATTTATAAAAAGGAAAAAAATATACCTTAAAAGAAGATTTTAGTTGCTGTGGGCATACATTTTCAAGTACAGTACCCCAAATTCCCTCCCCACCCCCCAAAAAATAAGAAAACAGACTGCCTCACAACTGCTTGCTATAGCAGTTTAATTTTGAAAAATGCCTCATCTGTCCCTGCTTGCAATATATTTGTCTTCTGAGCAGGTTTAGTCCTTTTTCTTCTTCTTTTTCTTTTGATTTACTCAGTTACAAGGAGCAAACCAAGCCATTCAAGAGGATTTTCTTTTTCTCTCATTTAATTATTATTTGAAAGTCACAATCAGCTCATTTTTAGATTGACATACTAAGTGTTAGCTGTACCAACTTTCACAACCACACAAACTCGCTCATTGTAAAGCAAACTGGGATTTAAGGGGCAGTGGGGATTTCTCCAGAGGTCATATTTTTGCTATGCCTAACTAAACCATAAATCCAGATTACAACAATAAATTATTTTTTATTATTTTGGCAGGGATAAGTACAAGTAGGATTTTGAAAGATATCTGGGCTTAATTCATATATTAAATAGGCCCAAATAAACCAATGCTAGAAGAAATTAAAACTGACCCTATCTTAAATAGAAACCCAAATTAGGCATTCAACCACCACACTAATTAGTCACTAATAAATTTACCACAGAAAAACATTTCCTTTGCATTGCAAAACTAAAGAAATAGGATGACTGAAAGTTTCAAATTAAAAAAAGAGAATTCTGACAAGCTTTTAATCAGAAGTATTGTTTATAATGTGGCTTTAAGGTAGTTGTAATAACTAACGTCTTTAGTTAAAAAACACTCATCAAGCTATAAAACTTTCTTAGTTGACTCTTCTGTAGCAAAGTAAAACCTCCTAAAATGCTTCAATTTATATTTTTTAGCAGTTACGATGAATATGATTACTATTAGTCCCAGTATATCATTTTGACTTTGCAGTTTACTCAAGTTCTCTGAGAGTAATCTATGAAGCCACAATTTTACAGAAATCTCTTTGCAGTTTACAGTGTGGTACACTGACTTTTCCAAAGACCCCAAAGTTGTGCTGGGGTACTTTTTTGTTGTTCTAAGGAATTATTTCATGCAAATAAAGAGACTGCTATGTGGGAAAGCATGTTTTCTTAACTACTTAATCAGACATTTCCACACCACAACACTTAGTAAACATGCATTTACCTTGAAAATATAATCTTATCAGGGGTGGTTAGTGTAAAATTCTCATCTGTTTTCTTACCTTTGAATTTGAGCTCTATTTATAAGGCTCAACTAAATGATGTTTGACTCCTAGGCATTTCCTTGCTAGGGAGTTTTGCATGAGCACGACTCATATGGAGACACACAGCGTGTGAGCAGAGTGTCAATTTAGTTTCCTGTACAGTGAGTGTAACCTTATCAAAGTGCTCCTTTTACATAAAAGAAACTGATGCGCAAATGTGGTTAAGTATGTATCTGTTTTTCTCTTCCTAATATTTTCTTTCTGCTTTGTCTTTTCAGAATAAACAAGAGGGATGGCTTCTTCTGTCCTGATTTGTATATGCCAGTGAAAGGGGGTCCCCTTCACCCTGGAAGCACTGGTCTTCCTCTCTTCCCATGGAACAAACTGCTAAAGAAACTTGGTTTAGACAGAATGCAAATGTTTAATCCCTGCAACTATATTTTAAATTATAACTTTTTTTCATAAAGCTATGTGTGGTGACATATTTCATAACATTACACAAGATCTTCCATGCAGTTTTTATTCATGGAAGGATGGTTTGCAGAAAATCACAACATTGTACTAGACTTCTCCAGCAAGTTAATTTTCACTTTAATGTGAATATACAATTTATGAGAAAAAATAATAGTTATTTAGGCATAGCAGTACTTACCTGTCGCTGTGTGAAAATCCCTACCATCAATATGCTTTTACTTCAGTTACTATTAGTAGACTGCATTAGTGTCTGATGGTTTTAATAAACAAAACCTCTGAATTTGCATTTTGGGTCAAGGCTTTATAATTTAGACAAACAAGAAGGAAGCAGCATGACATGCAGTCCAAGAGAACCATTCTTACACATGCCTCAACTTTGGTTTTTCGTAACTACCCTTTGGAGACTCTCCTTTATTAACAATCTTAATGAGTGTTCTGCCTATATTTTTCTACCAAGAATGTCAAATAAGGTTCGAAAGCAAATGTAAACTGTAATGCAAGTGACACACACTAAAAATAGCCCTATAAATTTGTTCATTTTGTTTAGATAGTTTCCAGGTTGTAAAAAGTAGGACTGCTCAGCTTTATTATTTGTTTTGGAAAAACTAATTCGGTAGAGAATAAGCCACTGATAATGCTATATTACTTTGGAGGAAATTTATTAAGACTGTTTCTAGATTTTACTTTTTTTAACAAGGATTTAATCTTTTTTTTTTAACAAGATTTAACTTTTTTTAACTGTTCGTATTTCCAAGTAATCTACAAGATAATGAACTGAATGAAACCTATAATGGCACAAAAAAGAGAGAGAAATTTTCTTTGAGTCATTAAAATTAAGATCTTGAAAGAGTTGTATTTATCTAAAATGTAATTAATTAAAATTTAAAACAGAATCTTCATTCATATTAACCTGTCAAATATGTTGCTTCCAATGCTTCCAGTAACAAGGCAACAATATTTATTATCTTACATGCCATGAGGTTTTAAAAATAACTCTGCGAGAACATTTTTAGAACATTTACAATCTGAATAGACAACTAAAAAAATTAGACATTTCTCTGTGAAAAACAGCTGCTTTAAAGTACAACATTTGATGGGAAATATATTTTTAGAAAACCATGAAATTTGAAGTTGGGCAATGGAGAGCTATTGAAAGGGCGAGCGTGGGCTCTATCGTTTGTTAAGGAGGTTTGGAAAAATGGCTTCTCTTGAGAAAAAGTTTAGGGTTAAGCCCCTCCTTTCCCTTTCTTCATAAGAGTCAAAAAGGATTTTTTGGATTGGTTGAATGACTTTGCACTTAAACCAAGATGGATGGCAATGTAGGGCTTTGTTTTTGATATCTTCTCCCAGTAGAGACATGTATAAACAGACAAAATGGCGACACTGGGCAGTAATCTGACCTCTTGGAAGAAAGACAGTTTAAAAACTACATCAAATTCTCTTTAGAGAAATAGGAATATTGTCATTTAACAGAACCTTAGAGCTTAGTTCTTTTTCTTCCGCACTGCACACTTGAAATACTAAGAAGTAGAAGTTTCCAAGGCCATAGGCCTCCTTCTCACCCCCAGCTCCTCAAACCTCTTTCTCCTGAGTTCAGAAAGAAAATAGTGTTGCTATTCATGTGATAATTGTCAAAACCACGACAAGTGCCAAATAGGACAGTGCCAAGAAATCATTAGTTCAGTGTACATCTCAGATTTCTGTAATGTTCAATTAATGGGCTAGATTTCATCAGAGCTTTTTTCTTGTAAATTCTTTATGCTTTTAGGCATCTTTTAGAAGAATTGTGTAAGCCAAGTTTATAGTAATTCTTTATTAGTTCAGATTAATTTTTCTAAAAAACTGAAATATTACCTTCGACAAATTTATACATTGTTTTCATTGCAAACAACATTAAATGACCAATTCAGAAAACTAAACTGCTATACTGAAAAAAAATTTACTAGAGTTAAACATTGTACCTCAAGCATATAACCATGGGAGAAAAAATAACAAAGTTGCTTTTAAGTTTAAAAGAAATTCTGATTCATAAAAAAAGATAACATAAGAAAAAATAAAAAAATTTTAAAAAGATAACATAAGAAAAATTTAACATTAAAAAGATCATCCTCATAAATGTTGATGCAAGTCTTTTATATAAATAAGTAACATCTAATGCTTCAGCTATGCACAGTGCCATTGTATTTTTAAATATTTCATAGAAATATGTCATCATAGAAAGAGCAAATATTACAATGATAGTAACCAACTAGGACTTTCAAGAGCAGAGGAATTGCACTTTTTTTGTTGTTTTTAAGCCTATTAACATAAATACTCCCACCTGTTATAAATTAACTTTTATGCAGAGACACAGTCAAAACTGCTAATGCTTTGCTTTCATCAGTTTTGTGTTAGAATTCTGAAAACCTGAGGGGTGTGTGTGTGTGTGTGTGTGTGTGTGTGTGTGTGTGTGTGTGTGTGCGTGTGGTGAAATACTAAAATGTGTCTATACAGCATGCATTCTCTGGACATGTTTACTCGGGTAAGAATTCATAGATGGAAAAGTGAGCTAAAGAACAAGGATATTGCTTCTAAAAGGCAGTTCATGGGTTGTTTAATAGTATTTTAAAGGTCTGCTAATGAGTCACAAGAAAGCACACAAGAGTAGAGCATTGGTTCCGAGGGCAATAGCACAGCAGTCAAGAAGATTAACATGCCACTAGGGGACAGCAGAAAGTCACAGAATGAGGTAGTGCTAGAACGACCAGAACAAAAGACTTTTCTTTGTGGGGAGAGGGGGAGAAGGGCGGGGGGAGGAAGGAGGAGAGAGAGAGGAGAGAGAATATGCTGAGAATGGGAGGGAGAGAGAAGAGATTCTTAAACCACCATCATCTTACAAGTGAGTTGCTGGTAAATATATTTTTTAAAGCAGTAAAAGAAATATTTTCAAGGATCTATTTTTAGATTGCTAAATTTTGGATACCAGAATCTTATAAAATATGCATAACCGTAAGCTTGGCAAAATAAATTAAAATATAGACTATTCTGTTTTTTGCTTTTTAGAGTGAGGAGAAGTTTCAAAAATCAGAAAAAGTAGTACATTTAAAAACACATGAGAATGAACCCATCAATGACAAAATACAGCTGAGAAACATTGGAAATATTGTTCAACAAAGCTAAACATAAGCAAGATCCAGTTCATTTTCAAAGAGATACAGAATAACTCAGGAAATAAAAGTAATTAACAAATTGATAACACTGATCAAGTAATCTAAGAATCAAGTACCTCACACAGCCCAGCAATAGATTTGTAATCTTTAAGCACAATTCTGATAATTAGCTGGAGTTCCAATTGTAGTTTAAAAGGACTGGAGATTGTAACCTCTGTAATTATTTTAGAAGCTAATACACAACTTTTAACAATTCACCTTGCTGAAATGGTAATTCATCTTTCTATATTTGTACAAATAAGCATCATTTTCAGTGTAATAAACTTTGTGATCCTGAGTGATTTCCCCATAATGCAACATTCTTATCAAGTGACAACCAATTTTAACTCAAAGTTTCTTTGATTCGTGGATCACATTCCTGTTCGATCTTCTTAAACGTAGATCATTAAATGCTCAGATAATATCTCCCCTGATAAGGACATTGATGACTTTTGCCATCATTTTTCTTAGTAATTTTTACCATTATAATATTGCTTCTTGAATACTGTACATAATTAAGTCTCATTTGTATTTTCCAAAAATTGGAAAATGTTTAGTTATTTACTGCATTTTTTATAATTTTATTGTTTTTTACAAAGCTAGTTATAAAATATGACAAATGTTTGCCCTCTTTTAAACATTTAAACACATGAATCCCACACAATTTTTTTAATTAATAGTAGATTTTATATATATATATATTCTACACATGATTAGTATTCCTTTCCTACCACCAGTAACAAAATTTTGATTAAAGTTATATTTACATATTCTAAATATATGCCATACCTTCGTATTTCTATGTTTTATTTGTTTAACCCTTTTCTTTTTTCAGTAATATATTTTTTTCTGATCAAGTATTCTGACTCATACATTTCTAAAACTTACTATTACATTCATGTTAATAGTCTTTATCCCTAGATCACTATTACTTATTCTTTTCTTCCATGGGTTCCGGTTGCATGAGTTCCAGTCTTTCTTTTTATTCTTCAATTTGGACCAGTTGACTTTGATGATGATGATGATGATGATAATTCTATACATTCTAAATCCTGAAGATTCTCTCCCCCTTCTTCCCCTTATGCTCAGATCTTCCTCTCTCTTGAATCCTTATCAACTACATCTAAGACGCTGCTGTCTTGTACTGTCCTTAGAGGAAACAGAGACCAGCTGTTCATCTCCACCTGCAAAGGCTGTGTTCCTTCATGAACTCGAAGACTGCTATTAATTCCCTCCAACTCTTCTCTTTGCCAGACTAAACAAGACCATTGCTTTACCCTTGTTTCACTGGGACAATTTCCTAACCCTTTAGTTTTTTGTTGCTGCCTCTGGGCCTACTCTAAATCTGCACGTTTGGCATAAGTGTTAGGCTCCTAGGGGACACGATAGGATAATGAATAACTGATTAATATTGCATATAATATGGATGATGATTTATATTTCTAAATTCTTCAGTGATATCAGTTTTGTCTTTGAACAACAGGGCTACATTTTCAATCTGTAATTAGCTTGTAATCCACTCTGACCATCCATATCATTTTTCTTACTTACAGTTGAACAAACGCTTCTTTATTTATAATTAAAATCTACTTTCTTTTCTCAACAGTTAATTATTTTTCTTTTTTCCCAGTAACTTTCACTCTAACTTTACCTCCTTGCTCCTCTATTCCTTTTCACTTTGGTTGCTTTCTGTTGCTTAAATTGAAATCATAATATTATAAACAGTTTTTAAAACTTGGTATTTCTTTAGAATGCATAAGTAATTAGAATAATTTTATATCTATTTAATTTTCTTAAGTACTTTCTTAGTAAATAAGATTGGTGAGTTTTGAGAAAGAAAAAGTAATTTTAAAATATTAATGTTACATTAAAAGCTGGATAATTTCCTCTTCAAACAAGACTTGCTTACCCTGGCGTGTGTGAGAGAAAGAGAAGAGACGCTGTTGGTGTGTATAAGCAAGCAAAAGTTAACTTCGAGAGAACGGGAAGTATTTGGCCTTCACCCTTCTCTTACCTTAGTAAAAACCCCATCCAGGATTTATGATTTTCCTCACAGCTGCATCCTCTGTCATGTTTTATACTTCATCTGTCTACACAAAGAGATAGAGGAGACAGATACGAATAAAATGATATCTAATCTCTCTCATCCCCAAGATCTTCAGCATGTTCACCTTGTAGGGCAGGTTATTCCCCTTAGAAAAAAAACATTTTTCTTTTGGTCTGCAGAGAAAAAGCTATGAAAGAATCCTGCAAATTCTCAGTAGTTCCCACCATGGGCCCCTGATGATTAAAATGACTGGTAATATCAATGAAACAAGGAGAGACAAAAGCAAAAACAAAATTTTTTTTAAATCACTGTGTAATTCTGTTGCTACCTAAATACTATACTGTGAAAGAAAAGAAAGAATTGCAAAATTAAATCACATCAATTCAATAGAAAATTATGACTTAATTTTCCATACCAATCATCTAATATAAAAGAAGAGCATTATAATGTCTAAAACAATCACTATTTATCATTTTTACGGTATCACAAACTTTTAAAAAATGATCCTAAGAAATGTTATGAAACTGCTTGGACTATTTACCATCATTCATCTCCAAGCTATTTTTAATCAAAAAAGGGGAAAGGAATGCAGTAAAAAAAAAAAATTAAACTTTCAAAAATATATTTTCATCCAGACATTAACCTATTAAAAAAAGATACTCTTGCACAGATTGTCCAGGAAGCTACTTCCAGAACCTGCATTCAAGCAGTTGAGACTGTGAAGAAAAGTAACCTGTGCCTAACACATGTCTGCTGCCTATGAGCCCTGCTACTGCCTCCTAGACCCTTTAGTTAGCGTCAATAATAAAACACCTCCTCCCAGTAGAAGACAAGACTAAAATGCCTTTTCTGTTTATATAATTTCAATTTGCAAAAAGTAAAAAGTAAAACAAATAAAACTTTGGGAAAGTGCTCTAGCTGTGCCTTGGCACATGGTGGCTTTAGCTAGGCTGTTTACTTACATGGGAGTCTTATCTGGGGTCAGAGTTGTAATCAAAAACTAACGAAAACTACAAAGAGAACCTGGCGAGAAATGAAATGACCCTAACCCAAAATGTCGCACTGACTTCATTTAAGGCTTCTGTTCAAGGACGTTTAAAATGTTTCCTTCTATGGAAATAATTCAAGCTTTAGAAAAACCTAAAAATAAAAACCTCCATGATGAAGTCTATAGAATGCTTAAAGTGAAGAGCATTGAAGTGACACGTGGTAGCCACACTGCAAGAAAAGTGCCACATCTTCCTAAACACGGTCAGTCGCATAGGGTGTGTGCATGGGGATGGCACCTCCAGCGGCCGCGCGCTACATGGACAGACCCCTTGCTGCTTCTGTTTCTTCCCTCTGTCTAGGACTTTCTCTTCTGACCACCTTGCATTACCCTTTCTCTCTGTCTCTACAGTCTAGATCTCTCTCTCTCTCTCTCTCTCTCTCTCCCCATTCAGGAAATCTCCCTTTTCCCAAGTAACGAATATATTTATTTTGTTAAATTATATTTATATTTTACCTTCATGATCTCCCGCCTTTATTTTCTTCTCTCTAAATCATTTCTGTCTCTCTTTCCCTCTTTTTCTCCTCCAAGTCCTCTCTGTCCCCTACAGCCTTTTCTCTTAATTTTATTATGTTAGGGTGTTGCTGAGTTCACTGCTCTTTTCCCCGTCACTCTGCACAATCTTCAGTAGCGAATCTCTTTTTCACCTCTCTTGCCATGTGGTCTGTGTGTGTTTGGGGAGGATGACTTAGGCGTTGGGTCAGGGTTAGGGAAAAGGGTTATTATACCCAAGAAAATGTGGACTGGCTCAGGAGGAGATTTTGCAAAGTATTTTATTTAAATGTAGGGTACCAACAGATGCAAAAATTCATTAGTAATATCTATAAAATATGATCTCCTATATTTCAAACCACTGCCTTTATATACTCCAGGTGTTGTTCAGACACACATTCAAATGAAGCACATTCATTTGACAGATCTCTTGTGATTTTATTTTTAGTTATCATGTCCCAAAAAGGTTTTAAGTGATTTTCTAGTATAGTTTACTAAAAGGAGAATATATAAATTTTTCTACTAAATCCTAATACTTCAGTTCAGCTCCAAGAAAATGTATTTTAACAAGTCTTCTTAGTGGAGACACAGTTTAAATAACCTATTGTGCATTTCATTTGTAAATAATTTATTACTGAATATAAATGGCCACACTTTCCAACATGTCAAAATCAACAGGAGGCAGGGCTTGGTATAAGGTTCACCATTAGACCAACTAAATTTTCACCAAGATTACATGAAAGGCGTAGTTAATATTTAATTTAGCTTGTAACACCAAAAGACGCTGGTATGTACTTGATTACAATGATATACAAAGCTGAATTGTGTCTTCCTCTTTTAGTTAAAGAAAAATGTTTAAATTTCTAACCAATGAAGCAATCTGAGTGACTGAATAACTGTTAATATATTTTTAAATCTTACTTTAAAAAGAAATAATAAATGTGTATACATGTGTATTCAGCAAGGACTGCAGTATCACCCGCCTCTCCCCCCAAAAACTTCTCTGCTAAGTCTTCAATCTCTGGATCTCCCCATTGCAATCTAGGAGCCTGAAGAACAATAGTTGGGTTTTATATAGCACCTGATTGATATTTCCAAGGTGTGAAAGTCTCTACTGGCAGATTAGGCTGATACTGCATATTCAAACACATACAATGATATATTTGTCATTGCTATTGACCTTTATCTCTCCAGTTTCCTGACAACCTTCTACAGTTATTGACATTACAAATACCAGCAACAACGTGCAGGGCAAAGTATAACCTTTCATTTACCTTCATGTCCCTCAAATGACTTGTGTAGGTAGTTTCAACAAAAGCAGCAAACAATGACACTGTTGATTTTTTTCTCCCTAACTTGCTAAAATGTTTTCCATTTTCCTCTTGTTCTCAGAAAATCATGCCAATAACTCTCTACAAAGGAAATGATTTCAAATGAATACAGGTAATTAGAAGTGTCAAGAAATCAGCAAAGGAGGGTGTCTGCCATCATTTCTGTGGAAAGAGTGCCAGATTCTCTTTCAAAAAGGTCTTTGTCATTTTTAATAGAAGGTAATTAATGTAGACTGTAGTAAAATTTGCAGGATCCTAGTTGCTTGTCTTTCTTGCCATAGAAATGGGACCATAAAGATGTTTTGATATGTAGAAACAATCTTCCAAGGTTATTTAAAAATGACTTTTAATTACAAAAGTAGTCCTTTTAGTCTTTTCATTTCAAAAGAAAAAGGATTTAGAAAGGGCATATTTATTAGAAGACAAAGGAAAGAAACTTTTAATGGAAAAATTATCTGAAAAGTGAAACAACAAGATTTTATATAACTGACAAGAGTAGAGGAGGCTATAAATTAGCCTATAATCTCAAATGTTTCTAGCAGTAAGAGAAATAGTGCATAATGTCCTAGTGAACATAATTACATGCTTTTGACACTATGATATCATGGGCAAAATGAGGATTTTTCCCCCCCCCGAAGCCAAACTGAATTGACTATTTGGGTCTATTAAAACCATCCCTGGGCTGGAGGTATACCTCAGTAGTAATGCATGTGCTTAACATGCACAATGCTTAGCATGCATTAGGCCGTAGGTTTAATTCACACCAAAAGCAAATAAACAACAAAACCAAGCAAACAAAACAACCTCCATGAGATCAGTGACAACAAATAAACAGATCTCTATCAAATGAGAGAATTTCTAGGATCAATCCCATCCTTTTGGAGGTGAAGGTGAAGTTTAAGTATGTTCTAGATTGTCTAAAGGACATAATATCCTACTGTGTGTTATCCAAATGGAATAATCCTTCCATTTATTTATACATGCAATTATTCTCATTTTACCCCTTGTTTCTCAACAAACATCATATTTTCTCATTTGAAGTTTATTATCTTGGGAAGGTTAAAAAAGCTTGACCACAGAAAATGCATCCTAAAAGCTTGAAGTTTGAAATTTAAATTATGAGATTATTTTCATATTGACTCTAACATTGAAATATGGCTGAATCTGGGACCATGATAAAATACCTAGCACTATAACTACAGAGAGGCCAAAGTATAGTCTGGCACCACCAAGTAGTATCTCAAGACATGTTATTGTCTCTAAATACAAATGAGCAAATAAGCACTCAATAAGCATGATCATTATCATCTATTATTTGAAATAAAATAGACTAGGGAGAAGATTCAGCCAAACTCCTCCAATGAATCTTTTTCTCCACAAAAAAGTGGAATAAGATCCTGTTTTGCCCTTAATCTTCTATCCTGAGGTAATCCTTCTTTATAGAATACTCACCAGCAGCAAATAGCAAAAAATACTGAGCTACAATTATTATGATACTCATATGTCATGCCACATACATAAGGCAGATGTATGTATGCCATGTAAATCATATGTTATGCCACGTATGGCTTCTGGGAGTCAGAGTTTACTGTACTTTTGTTTTTGAAGCAGTCAAATAAAGTTTTCAGAATCCTTGAATCTGGCCATTTTTTTTTTAAAAAGGCTATACTTCTTTTAGGGATATTCTTTAAAGTCTGGTGTTAAAGTAATGTTTAAAAGGTAAACATTTACATTTAACATTTTACCTTTTATCTGCAACATTACAAAATGCCATAGATTCATTTATAATAGATATCTCCTCAACGGTGAGTGAAAAACTAAAGCAGTAATTAAGACAGAATTTAGACAAAGTGGCTTGGTTGATGTGGTGAGATGGATCGAGGCACAGAGGAGGTACAGAGTAATGGACCCAGCTTTCAGCCATCATATGGACAAGATAACCAGAGCATGATATAATCATGAAAGAGAAAGAAATTTCAGTTGAGAATCTGGATTAAATTCACATTTAATCAGACAGAAGGATGGGGAAGGTACAAAGAGTTACAGTGTCCAAGAAGCACAAAGTTATCAAAGAAGAAAAAGCCAGCCAGATGTCCTCACTTCCTTAACTACCTGAATCCAGTTGATGATTGCTTTCTCTATTACATAACCTGTGTGTGTGTGTGTGTGTGTGTGTGTGTGTGTGTGTGTGTGTGTTTCCTAACACTGGGAATTGAACATAGAGCCTTTCCACTAAACTACGACCCCAGGCCTTTTTTAAATTTTTTATTCTGAGTCAGGGTCTCACTAAGTCACTAAATTGCCCAATCTGAGCTCAAACTTGTGATCTTTCCACCTCAGTTGTCTGTTCTGTTAGCCCTAAGACAATGGGTGATCAGGAAAGCAAGCAGGATAATTTCAAGTTGGGCTGCTTGTCCTTGAAATCATGTAATCTCAGCTAGGAACCCTGACTCATTGCTTTCACAGAGCCTGTACCATAAAACCCTAGCCAGACACGAAGGAGGTTAAACAACCATTCGACAGACCATGTTCCAATTATAGTGGTATATGACTGGGCCGTATTTTAACCCTTCCCTCCTTTCTTATTTGAAAAAGAATAATTCCATCTGGATGCATGGCACAACTGTCCTCCTGCCAAAGACAATGAAGATGAGCCATCTCTTCTATGATTGATTACATAGTTTCATTATATACTGTCTTAAAAACAGATGTACCTATGGATTAATCACTGTCAGAAATAATAGCACAAGGATTAAGTGTGCTCAAATCAAAGAGTATTCATCATTCTTTATTTTTCAAATGTATAATTCTAGCCAGAGTTTATATTCAGCTAATACTTAACAGACAGTCATACTGATTGTTAAAATAACAAAATATTTTCATTTACAGTCATTAACTACTAGCAATTAACCAATGTTCTTATCTTGCAAGGACTGCTTATGCACCTACCACCCTGGTTCCTTATCCCCAAAATACCTCTACCCAAACTAATTCAAGTAATGCTTTTTATAGCAACAGGTTCTTTAGGGTACACATTCAGCGACATGACTGATTTCTTCTCTTTTTGGTTTGTCCCCATGCCATACCAAGTTTTAACTATTTTTATAATTACCCCTGATTCTAGTTCCATCCACTGGGTTAAAGTACATTTTATGCCAGTAAACTTATTCCATAAGAGCCACATTTATATTTTTGTTGGTACTACTGTTATTAGATAAAATCTACACTTAAATATCCTAGTCAAGTATATCTTCCACATTGTACATGTGCATTTTGTTGTTCATTATGCTAAGCAAAATCAGAGATCATCTAAAGACTGGCTTTGGCACTTTTATGCACTTCTGCAGCCCTTCTCTGCTCAGAAATAGGATGACACCTATTTTGAGTGAGCAAGTTTGTCAGACACATCAGTCTTCATAATAGAATACTGTATTTTCCATCTGCAAATCTGATATCTACAATATACAATTTTCCTTCAAAAAATATAAATTTGAATATTACTTAGGACTAAGAAATTAGTGACATATAAATCCATGCTTAAGGCACATGGAATTCAATTTTTACATGAGTTCCATCCAATTTCTGTCAGTCAAAACAATTGATATCTGAGAAAAATCTACAACAGGCTGAACAATCATTTCTTTTAGATTTCTTAAACTTTGTTCTACAGTCTTGTTTAAACAATAGAAAACCATGGAGTCAGTCTGTATTAATTGGACACTATAAAATGCTTTAATTGAATTAGCAAGTGTTATCGAAATTCAGTAATAGAGATGGGATTATAAAAATTGTCTTTGTATCTTCCCTAAGTAATTGTCCAATATGCTATTCAATCTCAATCTCAAATTTATATTTCTAATCTAGACCCATCCAAACCCACTGTTCGAAATATGTTTAATATCGCCACTGCTTCAAAGACACTTGAAATTTAATATGTCTAAGGCTCGGCCGATTATCTCTTCTCTACATCTTATTGCCAGGGATTTCTTATCTTGGCAATTTTATCCGTTCAGAAGGGGTAAGTTTGGAATTGCAGAACAATCTTTGTCCTATCACCCCCCCGCATATTAAATCCATTATCAAGCCAATAAATTTAAACCCCTAAGTATCTCTCAAGCATCTCTACTTATCACTGTCTCCACACTATCATCTTTCATTTAGACCCCATAATAGCCACCTAACTGGCCCTCTGCTTGTACTCCAAATGCTCTCTGTTTGGCTTCACACTGCAAAAATATTTCCCAAATACAAATCTGATGATGTTTTCCTTCTACTCAGAAATGGTCAAAAATCTGCTTTCTGTCAGGCTTACAAGCCCTGCTTAAGTAGCTCAACGTGCATAGATATTGATTACCTTCTTCTATCATTTCCCCTTTCCTCTTACTAAACTCCAGCCACATTGCTGTATTTCAGCTTCTCAATACTTCTCCCTGCCACCGAGCTTTTGAACACCTCATTCCCTTTGTCCTGTCCCAGCCCATCCCTTAGAACAATGCTCTCAAATTTTAATGTTCAAAGGAATCCCCCAAGGATCTTGTTAAAATGCAGGTTCTGATTTAGTAGGTCCAGGACAGAGCCAGAGGTTCTGTATCTCTACAACAGTATGTCTACAACTGGTGCTTTTGTTGTTGATCTCTGGACAGCACTATGAATGAAAATAGCCAGGGTGCTTCTGTTTACCCTTAAGACTTCAAATCTGACAGTCACTTCATTGGGAGAACTCCTGAAATTCAATTCTGGGCCATGTTCTTTTGTTATCTGTTTTCACAGAATTGTGCCCTTTTTATATAATAATGATTCCAATTTGTAATTATAGATGAATAAAAGGATCAGTGGCTATTTCCTCCACTACTGTATTCCCCAGGGCTCAGAACTACTTTACTCTTCATTGCGTGATGAGCCAGATACTAAGGCTTTAAAAGGCACTTAATAAATAGTCGTGGAAGGAAGGAGGGAGGGAAGGGAGGAAGGATAGATCCATATTATAAATTGTTGGTATTCAATGTCACAAAAAATTTGAAGGTTGTCCATACATATGTGTGTGTGTTTTCTTTTCTTAAATGAAAGACCCGTAGCCCATATCTTTTGGGGTTTTTGTCCTTGTCTGTGGGGAAGTTTCCTAAATTTACTCTTGTATTGCAATAATCAATTTAACACTGGTTTTTAGTTTGTAATTATAATCATCTTATTTCCACTTTTCTATAGTTATATCTTTTTCCATCTTATTTTAACTGCCTTATACGGTTTTGAAAACAGTGAGTTATTTTACTTTAAAAATTGTAAACGAAAAAATACATTGTTACATTAGTAGTTATTGACTAGGACTTTGGTGTTCCATACCTGGAATGTGAATCCTAAATCCATGACTTAGTATCAGTGTGACCCTGGTTTAGTTACTTGTGATCTCCACTTTGTAAGGTTGTGAAGTTTAAATTAGACACTGTGTTTAAAAATAATACTGTGCCTAACACTCTATGAACACATAAGAACTCAAAAAGTTGTAATTATTTGTTAGTTATTATTTCTATTACTAGTAACAGGAAGAATTTGTAAATTAAAAATTTTACCATATTTGCCACTTATTTTAGACTGTGAAATCAGAGCACTCTGTAAGCTAAAACTTCCAAAAAACTGTAGAGTAGCTGAAAACTGGGGAATCCATACATCCATAAAATCCATAAAGGTCATTATGATCTTAAGAAAAGACTTAAAGTCTCTAAAAATAGAATAGCATTACCTTATATTCAAATAACATTAAACATAGTGTGATTAATTGATTTTAACAAAGCCATAAAGCCAACCAGTGGTGAAAGTATACATCTCCCAACATAGAAGGCAGACCTAATTTCTACTCAAGTTCTGATTCCACAATGATAGTATAGTATTCAACATTAAATATCTAGATACTGAGAAAAGCATTTTAAATGTTGAAAGTAAACCTTACAACATAATAAATACAGTTGGACAAATGATATTAAATATATTTATCCACAAACTGAAGATGACATAAAAAGCCCCTATGATATACTGCAACTGAATAGAAATATTGCCCTCAGGGAAGCTTCTATTTAAAAAAAAAAAAAAAATCAGTGTGGTATATTCCCTACGTCTAGAAGTACTTAGGCTTAACGACAATTTAAAAGTTAATTGATAATCAATATAAAAATGTAGCATCAGGGCAAAATTCAGCTTCTAATTGAACACGTGGAAAGGTCTTATTGTCTTCAAACAGAGGCCAGGTGAATGCCACCAAGACTGAAAGTCCCTCTGGCTGTGAGGACAGTATTGTACGCAGGCCTCACAAGAGCTTGTGTGTATATTTATCTTAGCCCACTGTAAATTCAAGAGGTAAAGTTTAAAGAGAGGAGAGAAAGAAAGTGAGAAAATGTGGTTTTTTGCTATTGACAAATGTTAATTTAGCAACAGTGCAGGCAGAGTTTTATGTACATTTTCACCTCACTGAGATCAGATGAAAAAGAAAGAAGTTCTGTATAGTAAAATTTCAAAGTAGTCAAAAAATTCCCTTGTACTAAGGAGCTTGTCTCACTTGTTATATTTCAGTTTTATATCTATAATTCAAAAGTCTCCGAATAGTATACAAAAGACACTTTTCAGGGGAGAGAAAATACTGATGTTAGCCTGAGAATGTATCAAAACTCAAACTGTGAAATTAAAATTTAGCATTTAGGCTCGTAAAGAGGTAATAAAAGCCCCTATCAGAATGAAATCAGCTGAATTTCACTTACCTTCAATGCATGTGAGAGAGCTCAATAAGTATTAGCTGAGTTCCCCAGTTCTTTGCCGTAATCTTTCATTCCCCAGCTGAGCCTCTTCAGTAAACATTTGGTAGTGTAAGCAGGACATGGGTTTCATTCAATATTTTGAGATTTCCAGGTTATACATGGTCCTGTCCTTTTAAAGTTCAATTCCATTTAGGTTAGCAGGAGAAGCGAGTTCTCTCTTGTGAGATGGGACCTTACAAACATGCACATTGCTTTTACAAACACAAGTATTATTTCAAACCAGAAGAATTCTTTATAAAGGAATATTTTCCCATGAAAGCAAAAAAGATTGGTTAATTTCTGGTTTAAAGAAAATGACATTCTGCCTCCCAAAAAATGTGCATAGCTGTGGAAAAATAAAATGCAACATTTTAGGGCTGAAGTGTAAGAAAACCCTCTGTCACGAAGACATCAGAATATCTTTTGAACTATTTACACCATATGCGTCCCAATAAGGCTCCTTTCTGATTAAATAATGACAAGTAAGTGGAACCAAAGATGGCTTCAAAGACCCTTGAATCTTTACACAGCTTTTTGTAATTTTGCATGTGTGAAATTTAGCTATCATTATACAAATGTTCTCTAAAGCATAATTTTCTTGGTCTGTAAAATATGTTGAGGAACAGGGTTGCTTGCCCACAGTAGGCACTCAAAAGTAGGCCTGAATAAATGAATAAGAAGTGAATGCTCAGGAAAGCAATTCTAATGAAATATGAATATCTTTTTAAACTTCTAAGCACAAATTTAATTGCTTAAAAAGAGTAATTACGAACGTATGGCTGACAACTGCCTCTTGAAATAAGTTGAGAACTAAGAATGGGAGGTGGTGTGCAACAATAATGCCCAGACACATGTGGGACACAAAGAGAGGGAAATTATACAGTCATTAGAATTCTGAATCGCTTGTAATGATGTGGGAAAATATTTTTAATAAAATGTTACATATGAAAAGCGGGAAAACCCATATGCACAATAAAATATGAATGCCTTCATTCTAATGGAAAACAAAACAAAACAAGACTGGGTTAAAATGAGCAAAAAGATTTCAAGAGTGGGTGTCTTTAGGTAATGAGATTATAAAGGTTTAGTTTTAATAAGCATGTGTTAATTTTAAATGCAGAATAAAAAGATGCCCTTTCAGTAGTAAACAGGGGTGCTATATCATGATAATACTCTTTAAGACTTAAAATTTCTTGTAAGAAAATATAACTATTTAAGCAATGTTCTGTAGAACCCATGGGCTGTCTGGATTCAACTGAGTGCTATAGGTACCCCTGAGATTCCCATGAGTGACACTGGTATACATAGGATGAGGTCTTGACCATTTGAATTGTCCAAGCAAAGAGGAAGAGGAACACTAAGAAGAAAATTACATTGCTATTGAAACAAAACTAGGGTAAAAAATCAAAACTCCAGGAATTTTTAAATTTGACAAACTTTAGTTTTCTGTTCCTAGTGATATTCTAAGGCCATCCATTCAAATACTTTAATATATAAGAATGCAGCACTTCAACCCTTGGCATCATAGTTTCTTAAGAATTTATGACAATTTAAAAGACCATTTGGTGTGCCACTTGATCTGATGTTTGCCATCGCAGGAGCCAACATTACTGTCAAACAAACACGTAGGTCTAGATAATCTTCTGGAGAACTTACTGCCTCCTACGGCAAACTTGACAGCTAGTATGTACTTTCTCCCTTGCTATCCTTAAGAAAGCAAACACATCAACTTGATAAACATAAATAAACAAATAAATGAACCCATTTGCCACTACTCTTGTTTACAATGGAAAAAATTCAAACTTACTAAATCAAAAACACAAAACAAATACATATATTGAAAATTCCAGATGTAAAGCTGGCTCAGGTGCAACTGGATCCCTGGGTGACAAAAATCCGGACTTGAGTTCACACTCTCTCTTAGCACTGCCTTTTTCTGTTTTGGCTCCATCCTTGGGCGCACTCTACTGCTGAGATGACAAGGTAGCCTCAGCAGCTCCCAAGTGCAAATTCTCTCCTCTGAACAATGCTCTTAAAACACACACACACACACACACACCCACACACACACAGATGGACAGACAGATAGACAGGCACACACACACAATCTATTCCCCCCAAATTTTAAAAAATAAAAATTCTAACCCTGATCATTATTGTTTAGAATTGAGTTTTGAATTTTGTGACCAGCTTGGACTAATCTCTGTGTTCAGGGCCATAAAACCCACTGATTGATTCCTTTAGATTACATTCACCCTTGGGATTGAGCACAGTGTCCATTCCAGGCCAACAGAGTGAGAAACAAGGCTGGAGGTCCCCAAAAGAATGGCAGTGAAGATAACAGATAGGTGGATAGATGGCTGGATGGATAGGTAGGTAAACAGATATTTACATATTGTAAGGCCCTCCCTTTTTTTCAGCCACACTCTTCAAGTTCTTGACCAGAAAAAGAAAAGAAAAACGATGGAGTAGGAGTTATTTCCATAAAAATGCAAAAGAAAGAATTGTTGCTCTAAGTGAACATCATAGAGCTTTACAGGATTTATAATAAAGAAACAGAAAAACGAGCATAATGGTGAACCATTTCACAAATATTATGGTGATGTTAGCAAACAATGAAATAGAATCAGAGATAAATTTTGTGATGACCCATGCCATCTGCTGTCTGGCATGGTCTAGTACAAAACTGAAAATCCTTTCACCAAACACCACATGCCTTCAGCCTTTCAACAAAAGCATCCATTCATTCAAGGTGTTGGGCACAAAATGACTAGCCACAAATGTACTTGCTGGGGTGACTATCTCTGATAATCCCACACAGCTTGCGGTAGGAATAAATGTGTTAGAGGCAGTGAAATGAATTTAAGGAGTGTACTATGGGCTGAAAGATGAGGGTGACTGTGCTTTGTAGTGACTTAAGCAGAAATTATACTAGAAGATGTTTCAGAAACATGTAAAATAATAACTGAGTGGAAATCTGATGCAATGTCTAAAATTTAAGGGATGGTGCTGAATGAAGACACCAAAGCACATACATATCCGCAGGCTAACTGAAAGAAAAATGTCTTTAAGGTACAGAAGCAGAGAAAATACAAGAAAGAGGAAAATAAGGAAAAGATATAAATCTTGTGGAGAGAAAATAATTGTGTGTTTGCAAAAACTTGTCATTTATTGGGAGATTCTTTGCAGGAGGTTGGAAAGCATGAAGAATATAAAGGTTATTTAGGACAAGGGCTGCTACAGATGCTAATATATGCATTGACATTGTTTTAAAATTTCTAATGTGAAAAAGGATGATAAATTTAAACAATTCAACTCTAGGTCTTTTGGTTTCCAAAGATTTTTCATTCTAGCCAATCCCTTATTCTTGTTGCTTTTCAGATTCTTCCTCCTTTGAAGCTGTAAAGGTGATAACAGTTTCCTAGCTTTTATTTGTCTATTTTAATTAATTTTAGGTACATTTTAGATACACCTAATGATCACATTCATCTTAGAGAATTTGCACCTGTATACAAATTATCTTGATTCTTCCTTTTCCCCTAATCCTCTCCCCTTACAAAAGCTTTGTTTTCATTTTTTTCCTTCTATTCCTTTTTCTTTTCCTTTCCTTTCTTTTCCCCTCCCTCCTCCTTTGTTCTCTTTCCCATGTGAACATTTTCTTCCAATTTCCCAATATTTATTATACATTTTGATCCATATTTATCCTTTCAGTTTCCCACATCTCACTCCAGAAAGAATGGCTGCTATCAAGAAATCAACCAATAACAAGTGCTGGCGGGGCTGTGTAGGAAAGGGAACCCTTGTCCACTGTTGGTGGGAGTGCAGACTGGTGCAGCCACTGTGGAAATCAGTGTGGAGATTTCTCAAAAAACCTAAAACTAGAGGTTCCATTTGACCCAGCTATACCTCTTTTTGGTATCTTCCTGAAAGAATTAAAAGCATCATACCACAGTGATATATGCATACCCATGTTTATAGCAACACAATTTATGATAGCTAATTCTTGGAAACAGCCCAAATGCCCATCAACAGATGAATGGATAAAGAAAATAAGGGTTTTTAGGGGCCGGGGATTTAGCTCGGTGGTTCCACCACCTGCCTCGCAAGCGCAAGGACCCGAGTTCGATCTCCAGTACCAAAAAACCAAACAAACAAAAAAGAAAATAATCATTTTTTTATATAGTGGAGTACCCCTCTTCCATGAAGAAGGATAAACTTGAGACATTTCGAGGTAGATACACCTGGAGACCATACTCTAAAGTGAAATAAATGGAACACACATGTTTAAATATCATGTCATTTCTCTGGTGGGAGAAAATCATTTTTTTGATCTATAGGATTAAAGAAATTATGAAAAAAATAATCTAGACAAAAATTTCATCTTCTCACCAGGTATCTATTAAGTAACTGCTTTATGACAGTCACTCATCTCTATTCTTTCTAGAAATACAACACATAAGTCAAATAGATATGTTGTCTGACATCAAGAATTTACAATCTAGAGAGATTGTTCCTAGTCCAGGTATCAAAAAGACTTCCACAAGAAAATGTTATTTAATCTGAGAGCTGGGGATTTAGCTCCGTGGTTTCGCCACCTGCTGCGAAAGCACAAGGACCCGAGTTCGATCCCCGGTACCAAAAAAAAAAAAGAGTGAGAAATAATTAGGCAAAGAGTGATGTGAAAGATGAAGAGATCCTATACTCAAAAACATCCTGATGCACATGAAAAAACAGAACTTTTTAAGCATGAAAAATACAGTATGGGTTGTGTGCAACTAGACTAGAGGCAGATATACTACCAGATGAAGCTAGAAGCACAGGTTTCTAACAGTTCACACTGCATCTTGTAAACCTTGCTGAGGTCATCTCTAAAGCAGTGAAAAACGATTAATGAATTAGAGCACAGTAGAACCTTAAGAAGATATGTGCTTTGAAACAGTCATTCTGACTATGATATGGAAAAATAATCATCATTTTGTAAGATTTGAGGTTAGAAACAGAGACTGGCAGAGTGCATAGCAGAAGTATCCGGAGGTTGACAAAAGAGAGAGGAGAAAAGAGAGAGGAAATGTTTAGTAGATCTAATTGACAGGATGTAGGGATGGATTGGATAAGCGGGTAAAGGAAATTAAGGAGTCAAGAGTAATCTGTGATGTTTTTTATGCCTATGGTTTCAAGTACGTGGAGACAGGGAACCCTGGAGAAAGAATGGGTCCAGGGTGAGGGCTGGATTCTGAACTGTCTGGGATACCTTCAGCTTGGGATGCTTTTGATACTGCCACTGCAAAAACAAAGTAGACAGTTTGATAAGATCAGAAGAGAAGTTTGAGTTGGAGACACATTTTTGAAAAAGAAGCATTTGGTGATTCAGGATGGGAAAAGATCACCAGCAAGAAACACAGAAAAAAAGAAAGATAATTTTAAGGAACTTAAGGAACTTCAATACTTAATGTTAAAAAGGGCATAGTTTAAAATCAAATCCAATATAGAATTCATGATAAGAAGAAAAGCGAAACTGCTATGGAAGTCAGGAAAAGAGACAGCCATAAGAAGAAAGACCATGGCTGGGGATTTAGCTCAGTGGTTCCGGTGCCTGCCTCACAAGCACAAGGTCCCGAGTTCGATCCCTGGTACCAAAAAAAAAAAAAAAAAAAAAAGAAGAAGAAAGACCAGCTGACCATGAAATAACCTCTGTTAGTCACAAGCTTCTGCGAATTCAGAACAAATTAATTCAAAAGAAACACTTCTTGCACTCGAACAAATTCTTTTTTTTTTTTGAACTGGGGATCGGACTCAGGACCTTGCGCTTGTGAGGCAGGCTGCAGAACCACTGAGCTAAATCCCCGGCCCTCAAAGTTTTTTAAAACGTATTGCTTCACACCACTAAAATACTTTCATTTTTAAATAATAAACTATTTAGCCTTCTACCAAAGGTAGACCTGCATCATGTAAAAGTTTAAATAGGCCTGCAAGTAGGAATTGCTGCCTGAGATTGTTCCTTATACAACAACTGCCACAGAATTGGCAGCTGCAAAGTTGTGGTCTTGATTTCATGCAGAACTTAAGTACTCTTAAGTCTTCTTCTTGTGTCAGGATTTTCTTTAATATACCTGGCCACTTATACAAGTAAAAGGTCTGTGCATCAACTGTGAGTCCAGCCAGAGAAGACCAGAGTATCCATGGGATAAACCAAAGATGCTTATTTCTTGCCTTCCAAGCATTACAGAATCCTGGGAGCTCTCCCTGGTGCTACTAATACAATGACTCTGCCTTGTTGGCTTAATGCTATCTTCACTCTTCTATGTACAAATTTCCTGGCAGAAATAACAACCCAAAGGATCGCTGACTGTCTGTTCCTGCCTCTGGTCATCAACACTGGACAACATCATGTCCACCACCACTTCCATCTCCACTCAGCTTTTCTTTCTCCCATTTGAAATAAGGAAGCCCTAGGATGTAACTTTACTTCTGCCTAGCATTTCCCCTTAGAACTCTCAACCCTCACTGTAAGTTTTAAAAAATTGGGGGGAGGGGCAGTACTAGGGATTTAATCCAGGACCTTCAAACTGAGCTACATTCCCAGCTCATTTTAATTTTTTATTTAGAGATGGGATGTCATTAAGTTGTCCAGACTGGGCTTGAACTTGGGCTTGAACTCCTCCTGCTTCAGCCTCCCACAGTGCTGGGATTATAGGCATATTTAACTCCCCAGCAGGTTCTTAAGAGTCTTGCAACAAAAAACTACAGAGCTTTAAGGAAGGTTAAATATTATTCAACTGGGGTTGGTAGCTTAGTAGTAGAGCACGTGCTTTAGCATGCCTCAGGCCCTAAGTTTAATCTCCAATATCAAAAGAATAAAAATATAAATTAGTTAACAAATACGAATTATTATCATCCAGAATATAAGGCACTGGCCAAGGATTAATTTAACCTCTGCAAAATCCTCAGGAGGTAGGTAATCCTGTTATCTCCATTTTATGAATGAAGACTCATACTCAGCAAATTTAAGTAGCTTTGCTGTGATCTGCCTGGATCTCAGTGAAAAGCCTGCACAGGCCTGAAGCCACAGCTGGACTTGGTCACTTGGTCATCTAGTCCTATGGTATCTGCCAGACTGAGCCTGCTTCTCTGGACAGCCTCAAGCTGAGTCCAGTGGAATGTCCCATTCAAAAATCTGGCTTTTAGGGCTGGGGATTTAGCTCAGTGGTTCCAGCGCCTGCCTCAGAAGCGCAAGGTCACGAGTTTGATCCCCAGTACCCACAAAAAAAAAATCTGGCTTAGACTCACCTTTTTTTTTTGTACCAGGGATCGAACTCAGGACCTTGCCCTTGCGAGGCAGGCAACAGCACCACTGAGCTAAGTCCTCAGCCCCTTAGACTCATTCTTACCATTTCTTCATAAGAGATAAGAAAATATCAGAGTTGCAAAGATCACACACCTTGCACACAGGAAACCTAGCACTTAAACTTCATTTTTAGACTGAGTCCAAGGTACCTTCTTCCCCCATACAGCACCAAGAAGGACATATTATGAGCTTCTGTTCAAATATCATTCACTAAGAATGCTATTTGTCCATTGACCACTGGCCTCCAGAAATTCATTTCCTTTCTTAAATGTATGCTTCCAAATTCTTTTGGAGTGATTTTTACTCATTCTGTAGATGGGAAATATCAAGAGGCAGAAAGTTTAAAGAGCTGGTGAGAACACAAGTAATACAGGATGCATTTCAGGGCAATTCTTTTCTGAATATTATCTCTCATACAAACTCGTTCATAATACATGAATTCTTATGTATATTTCTCTCTTTCACTATATCTTAAGAGGAGTTGTATGATATAGGTACATTGATCGCTTTAATTATGTCTGTTTTGTAAGTCCTTTTTAGAATCTTAAGGCAAATACAATTCTGATTTTTTTAATTGCCTTACATAATAGTGCATTCCTCTAAACCCAGCTACTCAGAGAGCAGAGGTAGGAAAATCACAAGTTCAAGACCAAAAGAAGCAACTTAATAAGACCCTGTCTCAAAACTTAAAAATAAAAATTAAAAGGGACTGGGATTATAGCTCAGTAATATAGTGCTTCCCTGGTTTCAATCCTCAGTACTACAAAAATAATTTTTCTTCTATGTGCAGTCCTCTGAAGTTTTAATTTGAGAAGCGTCTCATAAGTTGAAAAGACAACAGTTTGTAAGATTTCAGTTAATAGTATATACATTGCAGCATAAATGTTAAAACTGAATGTTGCAATATTTACAGAAAGATACTGAATGCTCTCAGGGATGTCAGATTCTGCAACCCTGCAACATCAATCACGATTCCCTTGAAGATTTGACACACCAATTAATGACATATCTGGCGTGTATAGGTTCTTCTAATCGTGTTTTGGACTGCATACCAAAATAATATGGGGCAAAGGCCTTCAGTAAATTACTTTCATTTACTCTGTGCAACTGAGTAGAAATTCTCTCCGAGTACTGTAGACAAATGATTTCTGCCACACATGTATTTTTGACTTGGACAAGAGAGCACATGGAAATGGTAGTGATCACTCAGACAACACACTGACTGAATCGTGTGATGATCAGTTACAATGTCCAGTTGAGAATCTTCCAGTGTGCATCCTTTTAAAAATAATATTGCTGCTAAGCTCAGGAAGACTGCCTTTTGATCTATTAAATAAAATGGTCCTCCAGTGACTATAATATTCGTGGAAAGAAGAGTTGATAGCATAGGCACCACTTTCCTCCCCTGATCCGGATGCCAAACTAGTCAGAAACCATAATCCTGACACCAACATTAAAGTGTTCTCACTTTTCTTCTCGTTCCAAGAGATTTCCATAATATTTAAAATTCACAGTATCCTGTATCATTTTAACTTTGACTCGGCTACCATATTAGTTTTTTCAATAACTGATCATTTCTAGGCCCTGTCTTTATGTTACCTCACTGTGCCTGACCCCCTAAGAGAGACTGTAGTCTTGGGTCTTTAAATGATGAATATAAATGTACAGCCCAATGGCATATTAATAGGAGTCAACTATGCTCATGAATTGCTAATTGTTTTGTTGTTTTAACTGTTCTTGAAATAAGATTATAAAATAAGATATTTTCACACATACACATTCACACACACATATTTGTTGCTTATACAGATGTAAGACAGGGAAAGGGAGAAAAGAGAAATTGTGTAGTCTCACAAGTTTTATTTAAATATATTGAGTAAGGCAATGGGAGTCTTTTTTGCTGAACATAAAACTAATGTTTATGGTTTTAATGGAGCTTTACAGGGATAAACTTATGTAATTTTTTAAATTAGAGGAAATTAAAATCAAAATGCACAGAAGAAAAGATTGTATGAAGTACAATCTAAAATTTAATGTGAAATAGTGTTCTTTGATTAACAAATATTTTCATACTTTAGAGTTGACACACTTTTTGTACATAAGATTGCCTCTCAAATAATTAAATATAGACATGTGTAATCATTATATTTGTAGCAACAATATAGCTTTATTGCTGTCCTCGATATTATTTGGCTTTATTATAGGTAATTTTGAAAGTGACCTCATCTCCATCAGAAGAAAAGGAACACAATGGCCCGAGCCAACTGCTCATAAATGTCAGATGCACTTGTGCAAGCTGAGATTAGCATGTCTGTTAGGGCACAAGGGCACGGTCATTTCAGTTCAAAACTCCCCAAATTCACTTACCTTTTGCTTGTCCTCTGTTATGACATTTGAAGCTCAATTTGTTTGCTTCTCTTAGAATGTCTTATCAAATTGTTTCTGTAATTCAGAGTTGCATTATACATCTTAGGGTGAAAACGGAAAACCTTTGCATTTGCTACCCATGTTCCCAAGTGCTTATTTCCGAATGATACTGTGCTAAGTGGAGTTGGAAAGGTTTCTGTAATGCAATTCAAAAATGCCTCTCACAAAAGGGATAGGTTCCTAAAGCAATGAATCAATATATATTAGATATGGAAGGAGGAGGGGAAAAGTCTACTGGAATCCCACTATCCAGCCACAATATATCCATGCGTGCGCTTGTATGTGTGTGTGTGTGTGTGTGCGCGCGAGTGCATGTGTGTGTCTTGACAGGGATTTACAGATGTCTTTTTGACATACATAAAACAGAAATACTCAATATGAAAACAAAGGAGCACACATGTTGCCAGTAATAATTCGGGTAATCTACAACTCCTTCCCTTAATACTGTTGTTTTATCCATCTCCACATGCAAACTTCTTTCTGATTATAAATCAGGAGACTAAAGGGGAATAAATACACACGTATCATAGTGATCTAACACCCATCCCCAGCAAGCATCATCCTGTGTCACTGCCTAAGTCATGCAAATTACACCAGAGCTGCCAGTTGACTAAGATTAATGACACTGCGCCAGCTTCTTTGTTTCTCTCTGCGCCCGTTTAGTGTGAAATACTATCCAAAAACATTATCTATCCTCGATTAATCCCACAAATTTGTTCACACGATGCACATTGTTTAGGGCAATTTACAACAGGAACATACTGAGCACAATTGCATTTAATTACTTGGGTTCTAATTACATTCATTAAAGGCTAATAAAATAAATGAAACAGCTTTAAAAGCTTCTGCAAAACACATGGGTCTTGTCTCCCTAGTGAAACATACAGTAGATGTTTGATGTGAAACACAGATTTGGCCATATATGTGTGTTTATAGATGCACGTATATACATATCCCACATGTTATATAAGATAGATTTTAAATCATAAGCAATAAAACCTCAAATGTTTCACTAATGCACTTATTTAATGAGTGGGCGAGAGATTTTAGGAACCTAGCACTACTACTTTTTATGTGGATAATAAAGAGGAAAGCAAATCCGTTTTCAAAATCGCTTTTGAATCTTAATTGCTTCCACCTGCAGGGTCTGGATACCCAAATCTCTCTCTTTCCCATGTCCACGTTATAAAGACCACTGACCAATAGAACAGGGATGCATTTTGTTTTAGCTGGGCTCTAGGAGAAGATTTCCATTAGATTCAATCCCGAAACTCAGCCCAGACTTGGCTAACTTTCTCTAACACTGGAGGCAGCTTGGTAAAGACTATATAATCTATTATAAGAAAATTTACAATTTAAATCACACTGGGCATTTTGAATAATTTCCCCAGCAAAAGTAAAAAATATATATATCAACTAGTTAATACCTGATTTTACTAACATTTCTGTACATATTTAAGGTACAATGTATTTAGAAGGACATTTAAGAAAAATAAAATTATCATTGTGGACTACTATGCCAGACCGGAGCAAGTACTGAACACTCAATAAAGTCTTTCCTTCATTAAGCTTTTGTCATTTGAATTAAACTCTGATGCTCTATATGTTCCGAAAACAAATGTCTTGCTGCCCAAGGTCTCATATACCACTGAAGCCTGTGCTCTACATTATGAAGTCATGAGTGATTTTAACTGGTAAAACTATGCTAGGCCTTGGAAAGCCACTGACAGTACTTGTCTCTTGGAAATAGAGTGGCAGTGTGTGAATCTAAACACATGTAATTGACATTTTTTATCACAAACACATTTTGCATCTAGAATGTTTTTGAACATAATCTTTTTAAAAATCAGTAACTTTGAGGATGATTTTGATAGGCATCTAATTTTAGGATTTCAAATGGATTCAAATCTTCCCCAAACTATATTTTGTTACAAAATCTTATGTAAATGCATTTAAAATATCTTACTATTGTCTTTTTTAATATGTATATTTTTGACCCAGTCAGTCCTCTTCTAGGTACCTGTCTTAAGGACGTACTGTCACATATGCACAAAAATAGTTAGAAAGATGGTTATTAACAAATTGTTTTTAATAGTTAAAAGCCTGGAAATACCTTAAATGGCCATCAATAAAGGAATGGTTAGATGCATGTGGCATTAAAGACACTGAGGCAGGAGGATCACAAGTTATAGAGTGAGTTCAAGGCCATCCTGAACTCTATAGTGAGTCTCTGCAAAATAAAAAAGAGAAACAGCTGGGCATATAGCTCACCCTTGGGTTCAATCCCCAGGACTAGAAAAAAAATCATGGTGAATGCACATGTGAAGCATGGAATGTTGCTCAAAAGTGATTGATGAGACAATGCATGCTATATAAAAAATCAATAAAGTAAAACGATATGTAAATTTGTGTGTGCATGTAAATGGACAGAAAAAGGTCTAGAGGGATCCAAAAGCTGGTAGTGGTGGTCTGTGAGGAAAGCAGAGAGCACAGATCTGGATGAGAAAAGACTCTAAAGAAGGAAAAGATTTCCATGTGTTGCTCCGCAGACAGCAGTATTAAATGGATTTGTTACAAGATGTATTTGTGCATTATATGTAAATTTTGAAATTAGTGTAGTGCAATTTAAATGTTTAGAGCCATAAATGCTCCACCCAAACACAATGCACGTAACTTCCCCAATGTTTTCGTCTGATAGCTTTTCAGAACATGATCTGAAAGAAAGTGTCTTAGAAATTTTACAATCTAAATTTTTCTCAGACACCCTCTCTCGGCTCCTAATTTACCACTTTTCACTTCTTCTTATGCCAACAAAATGGAGAGTCTCATTCTCATAATGAAGCTGCAATGGGCACTTAGTGTATTTGCAGGTCCCACTAACGAGACTATTGATTTTTGAGACCACTTAGCCTTGGAATCCTGAGTTCAGAGTCATGTGTATCTCTCTGAAATACAGTGATACAGGCTCTCCTATTCTTTTCTGTTTAACTTGAACATCTTTGCAGAATTTAATCATTATTTTGTAAAACTTAGAATCAAAATAACTAAGAATTGGGCCAGGGATTTAGCTCAGTGATTCTGCCACCTGCCCCGGAAGTGCAAGGACCTCAGTTCGATCCCAGGTACCATGAAAGAAAGAAAGAGAGAGAGAGAGAGAGAGAGAGAGAGAGAGAGAGAGAGAGAGAGAGAGAGAGAAAGAGCTTAGTACAGAAAAAAAAAGATAAAATGAGAAGCAAAGCAGGAATTCTAAAGCCTAAAAAGAGTATTTTCTAATGCAAGCCTGCCTTTCTTTTCACCATATCTAAAAAAACTCATGATCCCCAGAGCTTGCAAGATTAAGGAAGTATAAATGTGTAAACCCACTGTTTCATCATTTTGCATCTTTGATAATGCCTGCAAAATTCAGTTCAGATTCTTGTACCTTGCATGGGTTTTGTGATTAAAAAAACTTTATTTCATAAAGTATGCATACCGTTCAGACTTGGTGATGTCTTTTTGATGTCTTTCCTTCTAGAATCCCTTTGTTAGTTTCTATTACTCACCACCTACAAGGATTCCTCAAGATCTATTCTAAGTGCTATGTCCTCAGGTGATCTTCCCTGGTGTCTTAGGGGTGCCTTTCCTGTTGAAAGTCATTCCTTAGATCACTGCAACACCATTGCCCTTCCTATGGGCCTCTGTGGCATTTGTCATGTGTGTTCTGATAGATATTGATATATATTTCATATTCTCTAATGAAATGTAAGCTTCTTAAGGATTGGGATTGTTACCAGTGTACCTGCAAGACTGAGTAAGACTGCTAAACACATAGCAAGAAGAATTTTTTAAAAGCTAATAATTAACAGATGAAAGCAGTGCCTGAATTGTCTAAATAATTATTTAACTCTATACCAATACCTAGATGTCAGTAGACAGAGCATCATCATACCTAACAGAGTATCTGGCATATAATAGGTGCCAAGTAAATATCTGTTGAATGCCTATGAATAAGTAGATGAACAAACACAGAAACAAATAAAACAGTGTCAAAAACCCTTCCTGACGTTTCACCAAATATAACACTATTATAGTATAAAACTATAATAAAAGCTTTATATACAGTCTGTAATTCAGAGTTTCCATTAACATTTTCAACATGACTCTTCCACACTGACCGTTTAAATGTATCTTATTTTACAATGAAGGCTGTAGAATAATCACAACTATGTTTAATGAGTCGTGGATTAGTAACTTATTTTTCTAATTCTGTCTTTACGCAAACTTGTGGAGATTTAAATGGTGCTTTAGATGCCATGAACAAAGGAGAGGTTTTAGGCCTTTAAGGAGAGTTGGAGTGATAGTGACTCTCAAGCAGGAAACTCTTCTGTTCTTTGACACTTCTGGGCAGAAGACCACAGCTCCTTCTGGATGGCCAAGTGGGAACTTCTACTGTGTTCACTCGGGTGCAGTCTTTATATGATTTACAAGAACTTCTGTCTTTTGCTCACACAGATGTACAATGTGCCAGGAAAAGACACACCAAAAAGTATCAACACATTTTAATGAAATTCAAAGATTTCTTTCCTTTTCTCCTTTTTTTTTAAATGCCTCTAGGAAACCAAGAGGAGTTGTATCATGTTAGCACCAGAGAAATATATAACTACAAACTGAAAGCCCATGACCTCAATCCTTAGCTGCCCCTGGCCCCTCATTACTGCAGCAGTTGGTGTAGGGGAGGATTAAAGAGGGCTAGAAATCACTGGGTGAGAGCACAAGGGCTCAGAAATTTGACCTTCGTTACTTAAAGTGCACAGTCTCCACTAAAAGCTGGTATATAAGGAGAATTAAAAACAGGACCAGAAAAGGTCAGGTGGAGTGCAGATGCACTAACAAAGATAAAATGGGAAAAAATACCCCCACCCCACCCCCGCCACCAAATATGCGTCTTTTCTTCTAGAAGAGATACATTGACACCACAAAGAGATATTTTGGCTTTTGCCACTAACCAAAATTGCAAAAGGACCTCTATATCAAATGAAAAAGTTAAAATCCTAGAACTGACAGAACAAGAGAGGATTTTAAAATGTAAATCCTCTGGCAGAAGACTTTTCTTAGGGCACTTTCTAATGAAATGGAAGCAGACTATGCCTCCCTCCCTATCTGATAGCTTTCATTATCTGGATCTGTGAGTTACCCAAGTTTAATGGGAAATACAAGAAGAGATTACAAAGGCACTGACTAGTAAAATATTTTTACAATTGTGAAATTTGCAGGGAGGCTCTCTCTTTTCTTGAAAAGAAAAGTAAGGGGCCAGGTCCTAATGCCATAAAGCAGTTGACATGACCATGGCAACAGCCCCAGTGGGAGCATGAACTCGAAAGCACTTCAGAAAATGTACACCAAGAAGTAAATGATTCCCATCTGTCAGCTACAATGGGGCCACATTATTCACTGTTCTAGTAGTCCTGAGTTCTATGGGAGATAGTAGCTGCCCTCAACTGTCAGACTCCAGGTTGTAGATGAGGAAACTGAGGTATTTAATTGGACTCAGCCTAAGTGACTTGCTCCAAAAAGAAAAGCCATCTGAGATGGGTAAATGTTTGAGGAGTTCTGAAAGGAAAATTTAAAAATCAACTAGACTCTCTTAAGAACAACAATGATCATAAAAATATGCTATAGCCCCATAATTGTTTGTACATTCCAAATCATTTCATAAATATTTAATGAGCAAATAAATGAGTTAAATACTGGCATAGAAAGATGGCAAGACATGTATGTGTGTGTTCTAATCTTTTTCTCTCCTCTGTATCTTTAGACAAATAATGACTCTCTTAGAACAGTGCTGTCCAAAAGAAATATAATCTTATGCACTTACATAGTTTAAATGTTTATGATAGCCATAGGAAAAAGGTTTTTTAAAAAATTGAAATTACTTTAATAATATATTTTATGTAAACTACTATATCAAAAAATGTTTAAAATGCAACTAATATAAAAATATTATGATATTTTATACTATTTTGGTCCTGTCTTTGAAATCTGAATATAATTTATACCTATAGAACTAATCATCTTTCTAAATGGCACAGATCTAAGTTTCCTTTTTCCCCTAATTTGGATGTTATGTTGCCCTAGACTTTCTATTAGCTATGGCAGACTTTGGTAATATCAAAAATCAGTTGACATGTTTCATATTTACCAAGGGAGATCTGATAATACACTTAGAAGATTTCAGCATATTCTCTCAATTCTCTCAATGTATGTGTGTGTGTGTGTGTGTGTGTGATTATACTAGCACATATGTATGTGACACATATCCTTAGTGACAAGCATTAATAACACACTTATTTCATGTAAAGCATTGTACCAAGCACCAGATTAATATCAAATCATCATTATGGCCAAAATATTTGTAAAGCTAGTACAGTACATGAGATCACCATGACTCTTTCACCTGCAAACCTGAGGTGAATTCTCAACTTTTTGACAATGCTGTGTGTGGTGGATTTAGCACTGAACAAGGACAACAGGGACCTTCAAATTTTGTCTCTGTCCTTTATAAGCATCATAACTTTGTTCAAGTCATTGTCCCACCCAAATCTTTAGTTTGCTTATTGGTAAAGGAAGATGAGATAACTTGTAAGAAACTTTCCATTCTAACAGGCTATGACTTGATAATAAAAGTTTACCTCTTTTTAGCCTCAAAGTTCACATTCCTTACACTTCTGCAATTGTCTACACGATGATTTACAGACCACTTGTATAGTTGCCAGATTTAGAAATTTTAAAAAGTTAAATATAAATTTCAGGTAAAAAATGAATTAAAAGCATAAGTATGTCTCATGCCATATTTGATATATACTTATACTAAAAATCTATCTGATTTCTAATCTGAAATTCCAATTTAACTGCCACTTTTACATTTTATGCAGTGACTCCAGGTACAGTGAAAGTCTCATATCCCTCACTCCACAACCAGAGCTTGAAATTTGCTATAGCACAGTAGAATGAGATAAACACAAACTTTTGTCAGAACCCATGAATTTGAGTCCTAGCTTATTAGCACATTTTCACTGAAACTAATGAATAAAGTAAGTATTTCTCCATATTCCATAAACAAGGAAACTGCTGGTCAAAGAACTTGAACTACTCACTACACATCCAATCAATAGAATTGATGTTTGCTTGTGAGAGAACAAACATTAAATGAAATAAAGTATCAGCCAGGTACTTATTAAGCATAGTACAGTTATGGAATAATGGTATATATTAGAACTGCTATGGAGATGGTAGGAGTTGTGGATGGAGTAAGAAAGGAGAAGTGTTGAATTAGAATACTCTTTCAAAAGGATAGACATGCGTAACACGATATAAGAGATTTTGAACAACTGAGGGAGGGTAATGGCAGGTAGGAAATAGGCACAGAAATTGGGACAAGCGGGCACAAAATGTTACTACCCCACACCTTATCTAGTTGACTAAGCACTGTAGTTCCAGAGTTCCTCAGCATTTTCAAACACAGTTTCAAGGATGGAATTCAGTTTTTAACACTCTAAGTAGCTTGCTTCATAGGTAGTTCAGAAAAGAATCTCTCTCTCTCTCTCTCTCTCTCTCCACCCCTTCTTCCTCCTTCCTTCCCTTCTCTTCTCCTACTATACCCCCATTTCATCCTCATGATAGTAGATAAAGCAATCTGAATTGAGATTTCCCTTCATTAGGGAAAGGGCAGATACCACCACCAGGACAAATCCCATTCCACATGTCTCACCTTTATTTCTAGTACATACGAAATGCAATTGCAATGTTTCAATGTGGCCTTGCAGGTTTTGAGTAGAAATGGGAAAGGATCAGTCTTTCCCCTTACAGAAGTAGGAACTAAATGAAAAGCAGGACGTCTCAGATTTCTTTTAGTGTCGTTGCTAATTCCAACTCTCTTCCCTTGATGGCTGCCATTAATATGGCATGTTACTTCCAAAGCCTGGAGGCCAGAAAGCTCTTTCCAATTTTTCTGTAGGCTTGAGAAAGCTTTACCCCTTCCAACTGAGAATGATTAAAACTACAAGAAGTCCATTCCTCACAACTCCCTTTTTAAATTGCTGGTTCTAATGACACTGGCAAGCCTTCAGTCTTGTGTTCATGCTGTTTCTCCAATCTTTGCTCTTTTTCCTTTCTTTCTACACAGCTGTCTCAGCTTGTTAATTCAATCCTCCAAGTCTTATCTCCTGCACAAAGCTCTCCCTGTCCACCCATCCAGTCTTTTTTTTCTTATTTAAACTCCTCCAGCACTTCTTACTGATTTGATTAAGGGGGAGGGGGGACTTTCCAATTGGAATGTAAACATTTTGAGGACAGAAGTAAAGACTTAATAGTTCTCTGTGTCATCATGCTGAATGAGACAATACTCTTTATCTGTTTAATAAACCTTATTTTTGAGGGAATAATAATGTAACACATCAGACTTTTAAAATAACCCATTGGCTCATTAAGGCTGGTCTAACCTTTTGAGCCCAGTGTAAATTGTCAAATTTATGTCAAAAGGAAGAAACTGAAACCGGTTGATACCGAGCAAGAGTGCTGTCCAACAGCACAGCCGGCCACGGCCACCCAGAAGGGCAAAGCAGCCTCTATTCGTTGAGTGCATCTGTCAGTGAAGACTGTTGCTAGTGTGGCTGCACCTTGTGCTCATCAAATTTAGTGAGTGACGACACATAGCTTCAGTCAATTTGAGGGTCAGGATCTTATTTAAAAGCTAGAGGTACCCAGGACAAGTTCCAGTCCTTCACAAAGGTGATTGCAAGAGGTACAAGGTACCTGTGTGTGGTCTGAGATCTACGGCAGAAAGCCAGCACCTGCATGACCTTGGAATCCTTATGTGAAAGCTCAAGGATGTACTTTTATACTCACTCACTAGTCCTGCAAAGAAGGACAAAGGGAAACCTTTGTCTCAGAGGATAGATGAATAGCAGGGCTAACGGTAGGAGCAGGTCTTACAGATCTTACAGGAACAAGGCTAACTCTAGACTCCACCCGCTACAGAGGCAAAATCTAAAGTTCTTCCCAGCCTTGAGATTTGAGCCCAAGGAATGAGGAGGACCATGGAATGGGGAGGACCATGGAATGGGGAGGACCATGGAATGGGGAGGACCATGGAATGGGGAGGAATGCTTGCCAGTGAAGGGACTTAGCACTTTCGTGTAGTTATAGGCATAGCAAAACCAAGGAAGGCAAAGTCCAATAATGTATCTATTGATAAATTAATAGACTCTATTAAAGTTGATAGATTGTTATCATCAGTAGTTAACTAGCCTTATATCATATATACTCTCGATTCTCAACCTTCTCCATTACAGTTAAATATCTTTTATATAAAAAATTGTGCTAATGAAAGTTTAGTATTAAGAAATGCACACATAAAAAATACATTACATGGTACCCCATGCATATGTACAATTTTAGTATGTTATATATCAGTTAAAAGTAAATTTAATTTTTAATGAACCCAATTTTTAAAAAAAACACACTTTTCCAACTTGTCATTTGAAAGCAGGTCTAATGACAGTCAAGAACAGATACTCTTCATAGGTTTAGAGGGAAAGAATGTTATCACTTTTTCTAAGGTGCTATAATGTAGTTTGCTTTAGAAACAAAGTGAGTCTTAGATAGGGCTCCTCTAGCCACCTGCCCACCACTCTGTGCACTACTCATTCTCTCTGGACCCCCAGAATGCTAGATAGAACAGCAAAGGCATTGAATATGATCAGGGACAGCGATCTACATGTTCTTACATACAAAAGTGGGGAGGAAGGATGAGTTAATAAAGTAAACTGACAGAGAAAGATTGGGCTAAAGATGTAGAAGTACCAAGGAGGGGGGTCACAGAAGCTTACGAACAAGAGTATTTCAAAAATCCCATTGTAACTTTCCTATAGGGCTCTAACACCTACTTTCTAAGCAGGGTTATACAATATTTCAACTTTGGCTCTTGTTGTCACCAGCTTTAGCAAAGCCTAGCAAAGGATAAAATATAGCTTGAGCTGAAAACCTCCAAAAGAAGCAAGGTCTTTTCCTCTGTGTGCATTATGGAGCATGAGATTCAGGAGCATTTGGGGAACGTACAGAATCATTACCATCCAATTTTGAGAGTAAACATTTATTTTAATAGCATATAAAGTATAGGAGTCAAAAGAAGTCAATGGGAAGATAAGTAGAGACAGAGATTGCTGGATATCATTTGAAGGCATTATAAAAAAAAGCCTGCTTAAAATTCTTTTGATTCCCACATAAAAGTGTGCTGGTAAATAATTCCTTATTTCATTGCCAAAATCCTATTCTGGGATTCTTAAAAACCCCTAACCGTACAGTAACAAAACCTGTAGGATTTAGAATTTAATTTGGTTTTCATCTCTAATTTAGAAAAAATTCATTACTATCAAGGAATAAATTATTTCTCTAAATAACTTTTAAATATTAATATTTGGATGTAAAACTTAACACTATTTTATTGCTGTTCTAATATATTGTAAAAATAGTTTAAGTTTGCAACAAACTAAAAATTGGCAGGATGTACAAATTTCTTTTAAAAATACAGAACAAAAGGCAAATAGCTCTAATAGTTTTTTGTTTCTTCCATATATCATTTTCTTCATCTGTCCATGCATGCTGTATGTTAGTATAGGACTTTTCCAACATTTTAAATTCAATTAATCTAAAATATAAAGCCTTATACTTATGATATATTACTAATGCTAATAGATAAGATCACCCAATTATAAACTTCAGCTTACTCTTATTAATGTAGCAAATGAAGTCATGGAAGTGAGTGAGATCTCATTTTGGATAAGGTTCCATTTCTTGTTAAATGTTGTTATTCCAGAGTTGGGCATACATCATCATTGATATAACAATAACAGATGTCTTATTTGTGGATTCTTCTCCTGTCTGCCTCACAGCCACGATTTTACTACTCATGAAAGATTACAAAAAATTACTGGCGGATTTACAAGAGGTTTCTGCAGTATTTATCTAGAAGCCAAGTATAATATTGTTTTTCCAAACCCATTAACCAACACAACTTAATCCTGATTCAAAAGCGCTGCATTCTTTTTTCTTAGTCAGTCTGTGTGATTATAGTTTCAGAACCTTTGTCAATAAAAGTTAGATTAGTCACAATAGCAGATGTTGGGGTATGATTAAGCTTCCATCTTTCTTTCTTTCTTTCTTCCTTCCTTTCTTTCTTTCTTTCTTTCCTTTTGCAGTACTGTGCATTTGTTTCATTTTTTATTTTGAGACAGGGTCTCACTAAATGGCTAAGTTGCCTAACTTGGGCTCAAACTTACAATCTTGCTTCCTCAGCCTCCCAGAGTGCTGGGATTGTATGTGTGCCCTACTACACCTCACTCAATCTTTCTTCTCTTGAAGACATCAAAGATCATCTTTTACAAGAGAGGCTAGCATACAATTTTGTAGTGTCTGTTCTTTCTTAAATTGTAGTTAAATGTTCCATGGCAGAGATCCACAAAAGGATTGCAACTTGCTTGTTTTCAGGCTTAATTGAATTAGTCAAAAACAAAGGCAACAGAAATTTTGAAATTTTCAAAACATTCTAATCATTTCTCCTGGTAACTCCTTAAGAGAAAACCAGGCAATGTTTAAATATCAGTCACAGTCTAGACACTATAATCAGGGTAGATGCTTGGATACCATCAGCATCATAGCTCTAGCCCTGCCCTAGATAAGAGGAATGACCGAGTTCAACTGTGTGATCAAGAAGCTGTGAAAACTTTTTAGGAAACAGTTAGTGGGCTTTCTTAATATTTTAAGAATTGTGGGCCCGGGGATTTAGCTCAGTGGTTCCAGCGCCTGCCTTGCAAGTGCAAGGTCCCGAGTCTGATTCCCAGTACCAAATAAATAAATAAATAAATAAATAAGAATTGCTCTCAAGACTTCCCCTAATCCTAACATTTCCAGTGACACATTTGACCAATAGGCTTTTTTTTCAGAATGAATGTAGACAGAGCAATTTTTTTTTCTTACAAGGTGGGCAGTGGGAACCTGTGATATTACTCTGTGCTCTCATCAGTTAGGGTCTATTCAAGGAAACACACTTTAGATCTTTTTTGTAGGGAAAATCTGATACAAGAAAATGGTAACACAGTGATGGAAGAGCTGAGAACCAGACAAGGAACAAGGAAGCAATCTAGCAATTAGCTACAGCAGGAAATTCTCCCATATACACGACACAAGAGGAGGAGCTGGCGCAGAGCCAGAGATGCCCCACAGGAGCTAAAGCCTCAGCAGAGGATCATCCAGTGGGAACAGGGACCATGAAATAGTGAGGGCCTAAGGAAGATGGCCAATGCCAGTGAGGCAGCTTCCCCAACCCAAAGAGACTAGGTTTGTGGTAGGTGGCACCGCCCATGTGTCCACCTTAAAAATCACTCCATCAGCTCAGACTCCATTAGCATCTGCATTATCTCAGCAACACACCATTCCCAATGATCAAATAGTATTAGCATCTCTGTTCCCTTATCACTTGTTACTGGTATCTACTACGGCAATGTCCAACCACAGTGAGCAAACTTGTAGGGAGGCCCAACTAGCTCAAATACCAAAGACGGTTTTTATTAGGGCTCTGATTATAAATTATATGAGATTTTAATTAGTCAGTCCCATCAGCTCTTTTTATTGTGTTTGCTTTTTTTGTTTTTCAGAATATTGAATTTTTCAGGAAAGCATATATCATGTTACAGCAGAGGCACACATAAATAAATATATCATCTGGTGTGGTTACAAAGCACCATCATATAGGCAAAGAATCAATATGGCTCATTCATTCATTCATGCAGCACTTATTGCATGTTCTTGTACTTAGTAAATTCAAATGTGAACTAGATATTGGGAAAGTGATCTCTCCCGAAAGATGACATGCTGGCCTGTTAATAGATCACCAAAATAAAGCAATATAGTTATAGGAGAAAAAATACCAGCAGCATGATGAGAAAGTGTAGAGCAGGGTAAGAATAATTTTGCCTATAAGTATCAAGAATCACTTCAAGAGGAGATATTAGCATGGTCTCAAAAGGTAAGTGATAAAGGAGAAAAGAAGTATCCTAGACAGCAGAAAAACTTGCATTAATTAATATAATCAATTAACTTGAGAGCTTGGACTGGGGCCAAAAAGGAGAGCCCATACTGAAAATAACCAGAACCACTGTAACTGGGGAAGTGAATTGCTGCCCAGCTGCAAAAGTCCTGTCTGTCCAGCATAGGGTTTAGAGTGCATCCTGTGAACAACTGAACTCCTGCTGAGGTCTTGAAGAAGAGAAATAACTTGATGAGAATTGTTTTCAGAAAGATCATTCTGGTGTCTATGTGAAGAATAGACTTGAAGAGAGGAAGATAGATGCTACAAAGATCAGATAGGAGGCTGTATTAATACTACAAACAAAAATGATGAGGGTCCAAGTCAGTGGCCATGAGGATGATAAAAGGGGACTTTAGCCAGAGGACACTTCTGAGGGAGAAATGACAAGTCTGATGATCAATTGGACATGGAAAATAAGGTACATAAGTCAAGGATGACTTTAAGACTTCAAGCTGAGGCAAGAGGGGATGTTGAAATGGCATGAGCTGAGGTACACAATTCCATACGGAAATGCAAGTTTGAGAATGAAGACAATGGGTTTAGTACCTCTAATTTCAAACTGCCAAGATTATTTCAAAAGTAACATGGGGCTTTAGTTTCTGCAAGATAGCTGTATCCATGGGGAGACTCATGGTTGGAAGATGTTTAATTGCTTGATTTGCATATGATAGCCAAATAAAAGGTGGCCTAATTTCCTGATCTATTTAACAGGTTTTACTTAGCCATGTTTGTAAAGAATTCGAGTTTAAAATCTACACACTGAACATTTTTAAATGCTATTAAAAACAGCAATGTATTTCCAATGCAAAAAAGCATTTGTATGGTTTGGTAAACATACAATATGGAGACTGGAATAAGAAAAAAACAGTAAAATTCAGGGTGGGAGTGCAGCATGCTATAACCTGGGATAGATGTAGTTTCATGGAAATGCTTATAGTGTACACAGAGAAGGCAACACACATCCTTGAATTAATGGGAATATATATTCTAATTAATTGACAGCAAGGGCTGTTGATAGAATGAAAGAATAGATCTCTAGCTCCCTAAGCAAGCACCCAGACACAGCTAAATAAATTGCTGAGGCTCTGTCTTTATATAATATATGAAGTAGTCTTGCAATAATCAGCCTATGTTTTCCTATCCTCCATCTATTATTCTGGATTTGGGGTTCTTTTTCACACTTATATTTAGCATGCACAAAAGAGAAAATCTATGAAAAGAAATTAAAACAAAGAGAAAAATAAGAATTCAGAACAAATACTTTAATTCAGATAGAATGCCCATCACACTCTACATTTGAGGAGTTTGTGACTTAGAAATTAAACAAGGAATATTTCCTCACTGTAGCATTTTTAAAAAAAAAAAAAAGTGATGGGTTAAACTGGACCGTAACATATTAACTTACCAGGAACTGGAATCAGAAATACAAGCTTCTTTGTACTAAAGTAATATACTTTTTTGTTTTATTAGTAATACCTTTAAAAAATAAGGGTGTAGCATTTGCTTAGCATCTGTGAAGTTCTAGATTCAAACCCTACCACTGCAAACAAACAGACAAACAAGCCAAGACCCCTAGAGTAACCACTTCTAATATTTCATCTACATACCTGTCAAACCTGTGGGAGGTATTTAAGTAAGTCCAGTTGAAAAGGCAGAGGGAATGAGAACACTGGTGCAGAATCTTGACTTCCACTTGTAGTACAGTTCTGTGAAGTCAAGGCTTACTTCAGGCTGTTTGCTAAAGCTGGTGCCAAAAATGATGCTTCTGTTTGTACTGCACTGATATTGCAGTACGGAAATATTTTAAACCAGACTATTCAAACAAATCCTTTATTTTAATATGCAATTGATTAGCTAGTATTGCACATAAAGAGAGCATAATTGTAAATTGCCCAAGTAGTCTGTAAATATTCCCCTTAGGAGTGCCAAAATTGCAAGCCATAATGGTAGGAGAGTAGTGGAAACTTGAATAAAGTTCTGCAAATTAAAATGTATTTTGTAATGATGTCTCTGCCAAACCAATATTATCATTACCATTTACTAAACAATTTACTTGGTGCCAGCTCTAAGTTTAGGGGGGAGGGCATCAAGATGAGTAAAATTTAATCTCTGCTCTTTAAAATTAGTAGTTTAGAGTATAAGTTAGAAGTATTAACAGCTATGTATAATAACAATGATAAATGTTGCTATCTATGCAAGATTACACATTTTGTACAACATGAAAAGCACCCAATATAGGGCCTGGCCCGCAGAAAATGTTCAACAAATAATAACTTTTACTACTGAGAGGAGCTTCATATAAATGGGGATTTATTCGAGAAATGGCTTTATGCACCAAATATAGTAGAGGTCTCAGTTTCCTCCAGAGATCTGCCAGGAGTAAGCACAGAGAATTAACTCTATTTGGGGTTCAAAGGCAGGCTATGCTGACAAGAAACAAGTATGAGATACAATGACACAAAATGAACAAAATCAAGAAATTCTGAAGTATGAAACTGGATGAGGAGCTGAAGAAATCTCCAGGTAAAGTAAGCAGGTAACACGATTCACAGCAGAATGAAGGGTGTGGCAGTGGGAACAGCTACTCTTTTGGCTCTGCAGCCAGTATCAATGCCAATTGCTACTAGGTACTGCAAGAGGGACATGTGCAAGGAGGGCAAGGCATTCTGAACATTTGAAATCAGGATGGAGTGGTCTTATCAGAGAATGGCATTGCCTTTCTCACAACTGACCCAGAATGCCATGTGTTTTAACTCAAGAGAAAATTGTTCATAAATCTCCTGAATTCATAGGCATTTCAGTCCTGTTACAGGAATTGGGAGCTTGGTGTCTTTGCATTCCAGAAAACTCAAACCACTTAAGATTCTGCCTGCAATTTTTAGCTCTTGACATAACAAAAGACACTAGATTCCTCGGGATCCCAGATAGAGATTCCCTGCTGAGATGCAATGAATTTACACCTTAACTTTATCTTGTTGTAGGTTTTCTAAAATTACATAAAGGATTATTGTTTGGTACAGACTACTAGGCAAAGCAGAAAAGCTTTGGGACCCTGGGCTCAAGGAAGAAACACCTAGGGAATATTCTATGCTCCTTTAATGCTTTGCAAAATTTTTGTATTGTAGTATACATAGAAATGAATTCTGAATGTGAGTCAAACAGTAGGAGGGGACTGTTGACAGCTGGATCTGTTGGAAAGCTGCTCACTTATAAAATGCTGCAAGGAAAATTGTGAATCTCCTGCTTGGCATTCACTTTAATCCAGCAATGCTTTCTTTTAAAAATGTAAAATAGCAAGAATATGGTAAATGAAGTGCATTTGTTATTTGTTTATGACTTGAGAGTTTCTGCCTTGTGAAAAGGCTAAAAGGCCTAAAGGCAAAGGACTCTTATATCTCAAAGAGAAAATGCTATGGACAAAAATAAAGGCTGGGCTAGGTATTCAGCAAGAGTCAGAGTCACTCTCATGGGACATGTCTTTCATCTGGGGAGACTCTAAAGCTCATTCAGGCCACCAGGGTACCAGTTAGCACATGGCGGCTGTAATTCACTAAATGGAACCCTGGTGGCCTGAAAGAATCAATGCTACCAAAGAGACAAACTTATCTACAGGGAGCAAATTAGGTGCTAGCAGAATGTCTGATTATTTTGCCATTTATATTTATAGAGTCAGTGAGTCAACAAGTATTTATTGACCCCCCAGAGGTTGTACTGCTATCTAATAAATGGGGAGGGGGTACTTATTAGAGGTTAGACCTAGTCTCTTGCCCTCAAGGAGATATACGATCTAATCAAAGTGATAACCATCCTTTAAAATGTACATCTATTAATAAATACTACAAAAGGGAAGTGAGAAAGTTTGGGTTGGAGATTTTCTTAACACGTTGGAAAATGAGGTATGAATAAGTCAAGATAAACCTGGAAGTTGAACTTGGAGAGTTTTGGGTTTGTTGCTTGATTTCTTTTGTTTGGGGTTTTTTTATTCTTTTATTCTTTTGTTTGTGTGTTCTTTTATTTTGTTTAGTGTTTAAAAGTTGGGACATGATCTGACAACAACAGGAAGGGCAAAATTACTTGAAAATTGTAGGGATGCCTCAGTGAAAAATTTTTGAGATTAAACAAAGGAGAAAAATAGTATTAGAACAAAATGAATCCTATCTTGGTAAAAAGGCTAAAAAATACAACGTGACCTGAGTTACATAAAAGAGAAAATAGATTTTTGTGGGTAAGCCTGGTGGATAGGGAAATTTTAACGAAAAATAGCAATTACCTAGTAAACAATTCATCAGAGGCAATTATTCACAGGAATACGTGCTCTGAGTTATGAATATTTTTAGCTATATGCAGTAGGATTATGAGTAGAGGGAATTGGAAACTGTTTTTAAAAAGGGCTGCTAATTCTTAGATCCAAATCTATATAAAGCTATGTGGTGGGGCCAGAGGAGAGCAGTCAGTGAGAAAGGAAGTTGTGTAGGGTAGAGGTCTTCTGAAACGGCTAGTGGCTCAATTTGAGTCATGTTGAGTGTCATAATGACAACAAGAAATCTAGCCAGTATTATAATGAAGGCTAAGCAAGATCTGGGGATAAAAGGGAAATTTGTTTAAAAAGAAAATAAATATTGAAGTTTAGTCTATAGAAGTCAATGTGAGATTGGATGAAAACTTCAAGAGCATTTCCCAGAATAAGAGAAAGATAATCAAGTGGGATAAACTGCAGTTGCATTTGAGATTTCTTTTGAAAATCTTTGTGAAAAGAATGATTCCTTTATATTTTAATAGATTGATATTCACTGAGCTTAAATTTTGTCCAGAGTCCTGTTCAGAATGGCTGGGTTGAAAAGTTTGAAGCAGGGATCATGGAAAACTTAGGGACACTTATGAAGGGATACTGAAGGCTTCCTTGAAACCACCTTACCTCAGCGTGGACTTCCTTACTAAGCTACCTTGAATACCTGGCTACCTTGAATACTATAGTCTTACTCATAATGCCCACACTGGACCCATGGCTCTGCAAAGTGGTATTACAAAAATCAAGAAACCTGAATTCCTATTCTGCTATATGTGATCTTAAGTCAAATCCCTTTGACTATCCATTTCCTCAAATATAAAACAGTTTTAAAATAGGGTCTATCTCAGAGGGGTGTTGTGAATATTAAACAGGAAAATACATATCTCATGTCTGGTGTATGCTAAGTCCAAGTGCTAGCTATTAGTCTAACATATATATTTTGTAAAACATATACGCAATTGTGTATTCAATATCCTGTCAACTTACAATGGTTAATTTCTCTCTGTCTTCCATAAATATCTTTTTCCAAATCTACATCTTTCTTTAAAGTCTACAGTAAATTCCTTATTTTTGAGAACATACTTCACTCTGATTGTCCCGTTACAATTTTTTCCAAAATTTATACTGTGCATTTTGTTACATTAATTGTCCCTTATTTCCATGCAATTAGTTAAATTGTAATGGACCAGGGATTTCAAGTCAAAATGTAGATTAAAATCTTTCATTAAACAATTTGAACAAACTTCTTAACCTTTATGAACCAAAGTTTCCTGGTCCTCTAAATATAAATAATAATGATAAATGTATATTTGTACATCATCACCATTTCAGGGTCATGTAAAACTCCAAAGAGCCATAGCAAATTTAAATGCTTGTTATAAAACATTATTAGTGGTTTTATCCTTATCATTGATTGAAAGACGAACTTTGAAAATAGACACTAAAGCAACTAGTACAGAACATTCATCATTAGCACTTAAGAAGCAGTTTCAGAGCACAAGGTCCTGAGTTCGATCTCCAGTACCAAAAAAAAACAAAACCTGTGAAAGAAGCAGTTTCAGATGTTCAGCTCTGGCAGGCCCTTTCACATGGACTTGAGGCCCCATTTGTGCAGTGAGGTGGGGAGATGAATGCCTTCTGGAGGATATTTTTTGACCAACTACAGTGGTGACCCCATCCTCAAGGATGGCCAGGCATTTGCTGAATCTCCGGAAGCATTCACTGCTTCTGGTGCCCCGCTTCTACTGGGATGATCCTCTGGTGAAGATTAAGATGGCAGAGCCAAATGCCATCCAGGGTTCTATGGCCTGGAACTTTCATGAGCCCTAACCATAGCACTATGAGTTTTCTGGGGACTGTGGTATGGAATATTTCTTCAGCTCTCTCATGAGCTAGGACTGCTGGTCAGGCTGAGGCCTGGGCCCTACACATGTGCTAAATGAGACATAAAGATATTACCTGCTTGGTTATTAGAGAAAGAATGTATTTCTCAGCTCTTCTGACCCCAGATTACCTTGCAGCTGTGCATAAGTGGCCGAGAGTCCTTCTGTCCAAGGTGAAGCCTCTCCTCTATCAGAATGGAGGGTCAGTTATAACGGGGCAGGTTGAAAATGAATATGGCTCCTACTTTACCTGGGATTATGACCACCTGGATTTCCTGAGGAAGCACCTCCACTATCACCGGGGTGAGAATGTACTTCTGTTCACTACTGTTGGAGCAAAACAAGAATTTCTGTGATGTAGGACCCTGCAGGGCCTTTATGTAATGGTGGACTTTGGAGTAGGTGACAACATCAAAGAGGCTTTCCTAATCTGGATGGAAACTGAGCCCAAAGGATCCTTGATCATTTCTGAATTCTAGACTGGTTGGGTGGACCACTGAGGTGAATGCCACTGCACAGTCAAGACTGAGGTCACGGTTTCCTCCCTCTCTGATATGCTTGCCTATGTTGCAAATGCGTTGTATATGTTTATAGGTGGAATCAGCTTTGCCTATTGGAATGGGCCAACACACCCTATACTGCACAGCCCACCAACTACAACTATGACACTACTGAGCCAGGCAGGGGACATCACTGAGAAGTGTTTTACTTTGGGGAAGGTTATCCAGAAGTTTGAAAGAGTACCAGAGGGTATTATCCCGCCATCTATATCAGAGTGAACTATGGCAAATATATTAATGATTTCAAGGCTTGGTTTCTTACCTGACCCTTTGTTCTGATATCCTCACCAACTGGACAATCTTCCCACTGGGCATGCAGGATGGAGTGTGCAGCCACTGGGGAGTTGGGGTGGTCATGATGCTGGCTGCCACGGTAAGTGCTGTGCTTATGGTTGATCCAACTACACACCCCTGGCCCTCTGTGAGGGCAACGTCTCCATTTGCAGTGAGAACCCAGACCTGCTCTAGAACACCTTTGAACAGTTTCCTGGATGAATCAAGAGTTAGGAATGCATTAATGGTTTAATCTTGGCTGCTATTGGCCAACATCGAGTCCCCAGATGACTGTTGGTGCCAAAGCACATCATGACAACCTCAGCTTCAAGCAACATCACAGTGCTGGAGCTAGGATCTCATGGGGAATGGAGAAATTGCCCACACAGAAGGCCGGGAGTGACTGTGACCTGGAAGTGTGTGCTGCGGAGCTAGTAGACAAGCCATTTATTGGCACATCCATGACTCACAATCACTTCTAGACCTAGTTCATCAAAACTTGTGGCTGGATGGAGTATGATGACTGTGATCCTTTGGGGTTCTAGACCTGTACAGACCTCACAGGTCCTCCTCATTGTTGTGGATGAGTGAGTTAGAACAATAGAGATGTGCCACACTCTGTGCCAGATTAGAGCCTGTTTATTATAGTCTGCAGCCAAGGTGGGGCTAGGGTCCAGAAAGTTCTCTTGGCCACAGGAAGCGGTTTGATTTCTCCTTTTAAACATGCGTTCAGTTGGAGAGGGGTCAGGGGAGAGTAAGCGCAATCTTACAGAAGCAGAACCATGCCAGTGGGGGTGGAGGGGCACAAGGAAGTTTCACACACTAGGAGCTACAAAACACCCTGCAACTGCAGCAAGTTTACTACCAAGCCGGATGCGGGGGTTGGGGGTGCTTTGTCCAAGCACAGGTGCAAAATGCTGTTGAGGCACAAGATGGAATCGGGTTGGCTATCACATAGTTATGCCAACATTCTCTGGAGAGTTATGTTGGAAAAGAAGTTCAGGGTGTGTGTTTCTACCTGAGATTTCCCTGTATCCTTGCCATGTCCTCCCACCCTGAGAGCCCCCCTCCCCGCTCCTGTGGGTGAGGGAGGCAACACCACAGTAATGCACAAAAGAATCTGCACTGTTAGAACAGGATCTTTAAAGATGTTCCTGATTTTGATTTTGAAAGAATCATGTCTTTTTGTGAAATAAAATTGTTAGAAAGAAAGAGAGAGAGAGAGAGAGAGAGAGAGAGAGAGAGAGAGAGAGAGAGAGAGAGAGAGAGAGAGAGAGAGAGAAAGAAAGAAAGAAAGAAAGAAAGAAAGAAAGAAAGAAAGAAAGAAAGAGAGAAATGGCTGAACAGTGATGGTTGGTAGACACAGAGACAGACCCTGACCAACACACTTGAACTGCATCCCATAAATCTTTTCTGATCTTTTCAAATAAGGAGATTTCAGAGTAAGTGTGAATGTCCTGGAAAGACAGGCCAGAAAATAGCACTAACCCCTTCCCCCGAGTGTTATATTATCTTGATAACAACAGTGGAGTTTGAAGTTTTGGATCAAAAGAATTATATGATTTCTTTATTCAAATTTACCACCTCTTCTCTGGTTCCAAAACAGTGGCTGCCCCTTCATGCATGATTTTTTACAACCTTCGATTCAGGGATACTTGTAAGTGAAGCTCCTGAGCTACATGACTGACATACAATCTTCAGAGCATGGAGGGGCTGAATTAACATATCATTTATGCAAGGCTCAGGAGAGCTTAAACTAGCCTTGTAGTTATTAATGGCACAAATGGAGCTCTAGAGTCAAATATATAAAGGCAAGAGCAGAAGACAACGAAGCAATATTTGAGCAGTACCTAAAGTCCTAGGAGTCTACTTCTCCCTAAACTGCTCATTTATCTCAAGAGCCTCTAACTCTAGCCCTGGTTCTGAGTGCTCTAAAACTATTCCATCTTCTAGTTCACCTCCTAATCTCATCTTACCCAGCTCCAGTTCTGAATGTCTTTCTCTTTGTTATATATTTCCTTTATGGGTAATAAGGCGACGGAACTATTTTTATTGACATACAAGGAAGAACTGGTTTTAAAAAGCAAGAGATGACTACCTCAGGGATGATAATAAAAGCTAGTATAAAGGCAAACTGGCTATACTTACCTTGAAGTCAAACTCAGTTCCACTGAAAACAATAATAACACATAGTCGGGCCTAGTGGTACACACCTGTAATCCCAGCACTCTAGAAGGTGAGGCAGGAGGATGGGAATTTTGAGGTCAGCCTGGGGAACTTAATAATTTAGCAAGACACTGTCTCGAGAGTTATAAATAAATAAATAAATAAATAAAGGGCTGGAATGTAGCTCAATGTGAAGGCCCTGAGTTAAATCTTCAGTACATCCCCTTTAAAAAAAAAAAGAGTGTATATTTGACTTTTGGGCAGAATAGTCTGTAAATGTCAATTAGAAGGCAGGCACAAAGGCACATACTTGTAATCCCAGCACTCTGGGCAGCTGAGGAGAATCACAAATTTGAGTTCAACCTGGACAACTTAGCAAGACCCCATCTCAAAAAAAAAAAAATCAAAAAGTTGTTCAGAAGCAATTTAAATAAATACTTAGTTATCTCCAAACATGACACTCATTATTACATCTGATAAGATGTTTTGAAATCTACTTTATTTCTCTCCATAAACAGTACCTCAACACTTCCTCCTCCCTCTACCTAAGCATCCCAATACTCTACCCCAAATCAAGCTCATGTTCACACATTGGTTCTTTAGTTCTTGCCCTATTTCTCTGTTTATACCTTCAAACAAGATCAATTCTTTTCTCCAGCTACTGGTACTCTTTCTCCTTCTCTTTGTGAATTTATGGTTATTTTCTGTTTTCTCTAGCTCTCTACTTAACCCCTCAACACCACAAGACAGTAAGAGGAAGGGTGAAGGAGAGGAAAAGGTTGTCAACATGAAGATTTAATAGGTTTGCCTGTCACAAAAATTAACATTTAAAACTTGAAAAATTGCTCGAGTTTTAAACACTGTCTAAACTTGATGGCACATAAGTAATGAGCAAAAACATTTAAAATCCTCCTAAATATTTTGTACACCTGGATATGCCCCCCAGGAAATTCCTAGCAGTGACTGCTGTTTTAATTTTCCCCAACTATGGCAGACAATAGTGAAGAATTCCTATAGGTCCTCTCTGATGAACTCTGTCTCAAAGCTGTTAGCACCACACTAGTATTTCAGCATTCCTTCGGCTTTACCATCTTTATGTTCATTTTAAATTAAGAAGTCTGAAGCAGATCTTATCAAATCCATGATATTGTTAAGAGCACTTCAAGGTCCTTTTAAAAACAAGAATTACTTACATCAACCTACTTTATTGCTTCATTTTCTGACTCTAAAGGATACAAAGTATACTAAAGCAATTTAATGTGGCCGTAACCTACAATTTCAACTTTCCCTGAGGGGCCATTTCAACTCTTGTTTTACTTTTCCAGACCAAATCAATAGAGGGAAGAATCAAGTCAAGACATATGTCATAACTGTATTAAAGGTCAATGAGGTTTAAACAAATTGGGCTCCACTCATAAACAATTGACACACAATTTGTACCACAATACAGGGTGAAGTGCTGTTCACCTGAAACATCTTTAAATTTATTCTACCTATTGTTGATACCTCAGGGAACTAGAACTAAACATGTGCTTGAGTCTGAAAGTCAGCGATCAACAATGACATTCTCTGAGGAAAGTAAGGATTCGGCAAAGACCATGCATAGTCCCCCTTGTTTATCAAAAAGAAGTTCAAGTAGATCCTTGCTTTCAGACTTAACATTTGAGTGATTGTCATTGCAAGCACTCCTAAAATTTTGTGCCATCATGTGATGTGATTTGTGACTTTGCTGAGCCATGGATTTAAATTTCAGGTGGTATAAAGTTGTATTTGGAAATGGGAATAACTAGGAAGGTCTCCTTGATAACTGTGCAGCACCCAAGTGTGGCCTCAGCTTTCTGGTTCTCTACTTCCTCTCCATAGATTATAACTATCATTAAGACTCCAAGGGGGGGTCTTCAAATTCTTCAATTTTAACTCACTGCATTTGGGGAAAAGTTGGGATAATGGCAATATTTGTACACTTGATGATGGATACAGGGACCCAATGCTGGAATGAGATTTAAGTAAGAGAATGCTAAACAGGGAGCTGATGGGAGGGTTTTCTTGTCTAGAAGGTACAGGTATGAGCAGATGGCTCAGGGATACTGCCCTTCCACCCTTTTCTTATCTCAAAAAATAATCAGTTACGTGGATCTGTGATGGCCATCTTGCAACTATGAAGTAATAGGGAAGAAAAATAAAATCTAATTCACCAATATGGTAAAGAGGAAACAGAAAGAGCTGGGGCCTTTTAAGAAGCTGTTACACTGTCATTTATTCCCAGAATTGTAATTTTGTGAGAAAAATATCCTTATTGTGGAAAAATGAAAGCACTCCCAATTGATACAGTAGTGAACAATAGTGTCCTTCCTTTCAAGGAATTTATTATTGATTCAGGGAAACAACACAAGAACTCAAATAACTTCAATGACTAATTGAAAAGTATAATAAACCATGTGAAAAGTGGAAACAAAGTTCTATGAAGATTTACAGCCAGGAAGGACCTTGAGGAAATGAAGGGAGCCAGTTGGGGCAGGAAGGGGGCCTCTCAGAGAGATCTACATGTGGCCCTGCCATGGAAAAGCTGTACAGTCCTGAGCATGTGGTTTGTACCCCATAGCTTAGAATTTCAGTTCTTCTTGAGGGTTTCAATGGCTGTTGGCTCTAACTTGCCATATAGCCTAGAGCAAAGTAAGCAGTCATGAATTAGTAGCATTTTGGTTTTTTGTTTTGTTTTGTTTTTGGAGAATTAGTGTAATATTCCATTGTCTGTGGAAATTAGACCATCAATCACATACCAATATGATATAATTGAAACAAGCTTCATGACACTAGTCAACAAAAAAATGAAGTGCCTATGTAATGAGTGCAATAAAAAAAAAGGAAGGGCCATCAGAAGTAGCATCAATAACCTTCCCTAGTACTATTTACTCTTACATAGTCTAGAAATCATCTGCTGCTGGTTGGAGTAGATACCACTGTTCTTCCAGGTAAGAAATTAGAATATGTGTTTTTTCGGGCCTGATGTCAAAAACATTTATCTAATTCAATTGTCATTTTAAGGCCAAGAAGTGTCTATTATTATCACATTTTACAGACAAGAAAGTTGAAGTCCCTATAAATTAAGTAATGACACAAGACATCAAGCTGAATAGAAAATGAAAGTCACATTTACTTTATCTGATTTTGAAACTTTCCTCCTTACCATGGCATGGGCTACAGGGTGTTGACTGAGATTAAAACTAGGTTGGCCCAGAACAAAGAAAATTACTTTTATTCAGGTCCAGTTAATATTGCAATTCAGCAAAATACAAATTAAAATAGAATAGTTTTGAAAAGTTCTCCGAACTTTTGCTAAATGGTAACTCAGTTTATAGGTTTAAATTGAAAGGACTTGGCAATTACCTCACTTGATAGTCAGGAATTAGGAGTAGTGCTTACAGAAGTTCCACTCTCAAACTAGGCATGATGACATATGCCTGTAATTCAGGTACTCTGAGAAGCTGAGGTACAATGATGGTAAATTTGAGTCTAGCCTTGGCAACTTAGTGATACTTTATTTCAAAATAAAAAAATGAAAAAAAGGGGTGGGGATGTAGCTCAATGCAAAGACCCAGGCTTCAATCCCTAGTACCACTAAAAACAAAAAAAGATAGATATAATCAGAATTGAAAATATTACTCCTAGTATTCAACACTGTTATGCATACTTTGCCACTCTGGAATGGATTATTAGCTAGCAAATGATTTATAAATGTTAAACATATACTCTTTAGTCACAATATTTTTATTTTACAAAATGGAATGGGAATCAAAAGGAAGAAAAGGTCCAAAGGGGTAGGGGTGGTGGGAGGGGAAGGGGAAAGGAAAAATTATGAGAAAAGAAAAAAAATGGAAACGAAGTCTATGTAAATAGGGAAAGGTGGAGGGGGTCGAGGGTGCACAGGGAATGGGGAAAAAGTAAGAACCAAGATCCATCATGTACAGGTACAAGCACCCAATGATAAATGTAAATGTATTGTATACCTACAAGGTACCAATAAAAGAATTTAAAAGAACAAACAAGACACTATAGATGCTTCTTCATGATAAGCAATGGATCCAAAATGAAATCATGACATGGAAAATGACATATGCAAGGGCAAATTTTCTCTTAAAGGAAGTCACATTACAGATAGGGTGAAATGAGAACATCAAGAGTTTTCTTTTCTTTTTATTAAGCATGAGCAAACTAACTGCTGTGTAAATTTTCTAAATCTAATGTCTTCCCGAGTGGAAAGTGGAAAATTTCCACTTGGAGGAAGTGTTTATGACCACCCAATAAATCTCTACTTTTAAAAATTAATTCATACCTATTAAAGCAGTAGGACTTCTTTATTCATAGAGGAAAAAGAATCAGGTTTCTAAGTGAGTATTTCAAAGGGTCAGAGAGCTATGTATGTTCTAAAGGGAAGGCTGAGAAATATTTTCCCATGTATCTGAATCCTAAATCAAGTCAAGTTAATAAAATATATTAAATTCTTCAGAAAGATAAAATATAATAGTTCCTGGAAAAGTAGTCACTGTTCCTTGGTGGTTTCTTAATGACTGACTATGCCATCAGACTTATTTGTAAGTTTTAACTTACCCTAATCATATCTTGTCTAACACTTTTGCCTAGAGAGGAAAATAGTTGTGGGGGGGGGCAACATAGTTTTGTGGTTTAGCATGAGGTTTGAAGCCAAACTCTCTGATTCAAATCTCACTTAACTAGCTGTTTAATGTTGGACAAGATTAAAATCTCTCAGCCCCTATTTCTTCTGCAAATTTCCTAGTAGTAATATATATCAAGCTCTTAGTATAGCACCTAGCAAAGTATTTCATATGTACTACTTATTTATTATTAATTGAGCACATTTAGTAATAGAAAAATGATATTTGTAGGCCATTTATGACAATGTTTATAAATAATTTTATTATAAGATATTCTTTTTTATGAATAAGTTGTTTTAAAGAAACAGTAAGTCTTAATTCAGCATGTAGGTATGCTCTGGTTACTAACGGAAGTATCTTCCATATGCTGACATTTAATCCTCATAATAATCAATAAAGTAGATGCTATTTTTATCTCATCTTACAATGGGAACCAGATACCATGGCACAGGAAGGGTGAGTAATTTACCAAAGCACATAGATTTTTTTTTTCCTTAAATTCTTTTATTGGTACATTTCAGGTATACAATACATTTAAATTTATCATTGGAAACTTGTACCTTTACATGATGCATCTTGGTTCTTATTTTTTCCCCATTCCCTTCCCTCCCTTCACCCCCTCCACCCTTCCCTATTTATAAAGGCTTTGTTTCCTTTTTTTCCATTTCTCATAATTTTTCCTTTCCCTTCTTTCCTTTCCCCTACCCCTCCCACTTCCCCTACCCCTTTGGACCTTTTCTTCCTATTTTGCATTATCAATTATTCATTTTAATCATTGGTACATTTTAGGTTGGTAGAGCCAGGAATGGAATCGACACAAGCTATCGACTGGATCCGGCAACTGCATGTTCCATCCACCATATGACTTTACCTTCTGTGATGCAGCATGAATGGCCTCAAAAGATCTAATTTCTGTCCATATTTTTTTTTAAAAGACAAATAAAACAGAGTAGTTACATCAAATCTTCTCTGGAGGCAACCGAGAAACAAATTGCAATTAAGTTATATAGAGACCATCTTAAAATTTCATCCTTCCCTCTGAGAATATAGACAAGATGACTTTATAAGATTTTGCTACCATGACAAAAGATTAATTCAATTGGCCACATAGGAAAACTGATCTCATTGTCATACAATGCACACAGTTCTGAGAGACCCGAAGCAAACTGCAGTCCACATGGAGAGGAGCCCTCTGAAGAGAGGTTAGTTGACCAGTTGTATGGGCCAGGTCACAGCAGCAGGATCTTCTAGTTTGTCTCTGATTCAGACTGGCTTTGGAGTTTAGACTTGATTTTAACAATCAGCAGGTTAATAAGGCTCAAAAAGACTTATTAATCTTAATCAAAATTAAAAGTTCACAGGCAAGGAAATAAACATGACAAAAATTCTTGTCAATTTATTAATTCAGTTTCTTCCTTGTAGTCAAGATATGTGAAGCCAAATTAATATCCAAAGTTTGATGGATTAAAACCAGAACATTCCTGACCGAAGTAGTTCTAATTGTTAATCTCTTCTCTCAATTTCCCCAATTTCAGGAAGACTGAAAATAAATCATTGGTTAGGACATTAATCAGCTATTCTGACTTTCAACTAAGATGTAAAATTTTAACTAAATAACAAAACAAAACAAAAATTATCAGGGCCGGGGATTTAGCTCAGTGGTTCCTCTGCTTGCCTCGCAAGCTCAAGGTCCCGAAAAACAAAAAACAAAAAACCCCAAAACAAAAATTATCTCCCATATGCTGGGCACTGAGAAGATTAAGATAAAAATCCAGTAGTCAGGGTTATTATCTAACCGTTTATAGAGAAAGAAAGATAAAAATGTAAACAGATAATTGTAAAACTACAGTAGCAAGCTCTATGCTACTGGGTGTCATAAGAAAAGACTTAAATCTGAAGGAAAGATGGTATCTTCTAGACAAAGCTTATCCTCTCCTCTCTTCTCCTCCATGAGCTTGTCTATCTGCTGTGGACTGAAGTTTCAGTTTTCTGAACACACAAATTCATATGCTGAAATCCTAACCCCCAGTGTGACATTACTAGAAGGTGGGGCTTTTCAAAGGGAATTAGGTTATGGGGGTGGGGCCTTCATGAAAGGGATTAGTGTCCTTGTAAAACGAGGCCTAAGAGCTTACTTCCTCTCTCTCTTCTTTGGTGTGAGGGGATGCAAGCAGAACTTTAACTGCAAGCCAGGAAGTGTGCCTTTACTAGACTCTGCAGCTATTAAAACCTTGATCTCAGACTTCCAAATCTCCAGAACCATGACAAAAGTAAATGTTTGTTATTTAAGCCATGGAGTCTACAGCAATTTGTTATAGCAGTTCTAGTCGACTTTTAAAAAATTTATTCATTGGTACACATTTGATATACATAATAATCACATTCAGCATAGGAAATTTTAACCTGTACATAATACATCTTGATTTTTCTTTTTTCTTTTCCATTCCCCTACCCTCCCTTCAGCCCTTTCCCCCCTCATTTACACAAGATTGTTTCCATTGTTTCCCTTCTATTCTCTTTTTTTTTATCCCCCCCCCCCCGCCACCTTCCCTCTTCCCTTCTCCTCTCCCCCGCCCTCCTTGTTCTGATCACATTTGAACATTTTCTTTCTACTTCCCAATGTCTATCATCCATGTTGGTCATTATTTGCACTTTTGGTTTCTCACACAAAAGAAACAATGCAATATTTAAACATGTGTGTCCAATTTATTTCACTTACAAGTATAGTCCCAAGGTGCATCCATTTACCTAAAAGTGTCTCAAGGTTATCCTTCTATATGGCAGAGTAGTACTTCATGATGTATAAAAGCCACATTTTCATTATCCATTCATCTGATGATGGGCATCTGGGCTATTTCCAAGATTTAGCTATAATAAATTGTGCTGTTATAAATATGAGTGTGCATATATCACTGTGCTACGATGCTTTTAACTGTTTCAGGGAGATACTAAGAAGGAGCATAGCTGGGTCAAATGGAATCTCTAGTCTCAGTTTTTTGAGGAACCTCCACACTGATTTCCACAGAAGTTTCACCAGTCTACACTCCCACCAACAGTGGAGAAGGGTTCCTTTTCCCCCACAGCCTTGCCAGCATTTGTTGTTGGTTGATTGCTTAAAGAAGCCATTCTCTCTGGACTTGAGATGAAATCTCAGGATTGTTTTATTTGCATTTCTCAAATGATCAGTGATGTTGAACATTTTTTCATATATTTATTTGCTGCTTGTACTTCTTCATCTGAGAAGTGTCTGTTCATTTCAGATGCTCATTTTTGGATTGGGTCTTTAAATTTGGAGGGGCCTGATTTTTTTTTTTTGAGTTCTTTATATATTCTAGATATTAATCCTTTGTCTGAGGAATAACTTGTAAAAATGTTTTCCTATTGTATGGTTTGTCTCTTCACTCTGTTGGTGGTTTCTTTGAGGTGCAAAAACTTTTTAATATGATGAGATCTCACTTGTTGATTCTTTGTAATATTTCCTGTGTGATCAGAGTTTTGTTCATAAAGTCTCTACATACACCAGTCTTCAATTTTCCCCATCTTATATTCCAGCAGATTGAGTGTTTCTGTTTTAATGTTTAGGTCTTTGATCCATTATGATTTTAGTTTAGTGCATGGTGAGAGATATGGGTCTAGGTTTAATCTTCAGTATGTGAAAAGGCAGCTTTCCCAGTATCATTTACTAAAGAGGCTATCTTTCTTCCAGTGAAGGTGTTTGGGTCCCTTGTTAAAGATTAAATGGCTGAGTGTGTTTGGAGTTGTTTCTGCATCTTCTGTTCAGTTCCATTGATCCTCAGGTCTATTTTTTTTTGCTAGTACCATGCTGTTTTTATTGTGGCAACTTTGTAGTATAATTTCAAGTCAGGGATTGATGCCACCTGCTTTGCCTTTATTGCCCAGAATTGCTTTTGCTATTCTAGGTCTCTTCTGGTTCCAAATGAATTTTAAGATTGTTTTCTCTGTGAGGTATGCTATTGGTATTTTGATTAGGATTGCATTAAATCTGTATAACAGTTTTGGAAGCATAGCCATTTTTACCACATTAGTTCTGCCTATCCAAGAACAAGGGATATCTTTCCATTTTCTGATATCCTCTTTGATCTCCTTTTTTCAGAATACTGTACTTTTCAGTGTAAAGATCTTTTACTTCCTTTGTTATATTGATTCTTAAGTATTCCATTTTTCTTGATGCTATTGTGAAAGGTGTTATTTTCCTAATTTCTCTCTCAGTGAGTTTGTTATTTGTGTACAGGAATGCTATTGATTTTTGAGTGTTGACTTTGTATCCTGCTATGCTACCAAATTTGGTTATAAAATCTAGAAGTCTTTTGCTAGAGTTTTTGGGATCTTCTGTGGAGAGTATCATGTCATCTGCAAATAATGATACTTTAACTTCTTCCTTTCCTATCCTTATTCCTTCTATTTCTTTCTCTTGTCTAATTGCTCTGGCTAATGTTTCTAGAACTATATTGAATAAGAGTGCTGATGTTCCTGATTTTAGAGTGAAAGCTTTGAGTTTTTGTCCATTTAGTAGGATGTTGACTGTTGATTTTTTTATAGAAGGCCTTTATTAAATTGAGATCAAGACCATTTATTATAATTTTCTGTAAGTTTTTTTTTCATGAATGGGTGCTGGACTTTGTCAAATGCTTTTTCTGTATCTATTGAGATGACCATGTTTTTGTCCTTAATTTTTTTTATGTGGTATCTTACATTTATTGATTTGCATATGTTGAGACATCTTTGCATCCTGGGGATGAATCCTACTTGTTCATAGTGTATGACCTTTTTAATGATTTGCTGCATTCTGTTTGCCAGGATGATCCTGGACTCTGGTTGTGGGGTCGGGGCCTGAGTTGTTCAGCCTACAACACTTTGGGTGTCTCTTGCTGACCTGACCTCAGCTCCCTGACCCTGGATGATTCCCACAGCCATGACTCACCCAGGTGCTGGGAGGCCTGAGGGTGAGCCAACCCATGGCTGCTCTGAGTCCTAGATTGGGCCCCTCCCTAAAATGGCATCTTCCCAAGATCTCCTTCCAGGTGATTCTTGGACTGGATTCACTCCCCCGCTTTTGCAGTTCACAGCATCCACTGCTCCATTCCACTGGTGTGTTTCTCCATGTAGGGTTGTGGAGTCACCCACCTTCCCTGTGTCTTTGTAGATTTGAGCTTCCTCTCTCATGCTGCAAGCCAGGAGTCAGAGAGAAAGTGCAGATTGCCATCTCCCTTTTCTGGATTAAGGTCTGCCTCTTCACTTTCCCTGTGAGCTCCAGTTCTCCCTTCACATCCTTCCTGGGTCCCAGGGATCCACCTCCCTCCTTTCTTCCTAAAGCTGTTTTATGCCAGTGTCTAGATTCTGAATCTGGGAGAGGCTGACCCCCTGCTTCTTACCTCTCTGTCATCTTCCCAGAAGTTCTCCTCTAGCTGATTTTATTGGTCCCTTTTTGTTACTAACATGAAATAACTGAGGCTGGGTGACTTTATAAAGAAATGAGGGTTGGTTTTTGTTTTTCGCTTTTGTGGCTCATAGTTCTAGTATAAGGTGGAAAAGTTGCATTTGGCAAAAGCCTTCTCGCTGGCAGAGTCCTGAGTGATAAAGCACATTACATGGTAAGAGAAAAGACGAACATATGTGTGTCTTCTGTTCTTTCTACCTCTAATAAAACCAATAGTAGCAAATCATGGAGGTTCCACCTAATGATTTTACCTAATTTTTATTAATCAAGGCTCCTACCTCTAAATATCATAATCAGATTAAGTTTTTACATTTTTAATACCTCACAACGGAGATTAAATTTCAACACATGAACCATTGGGGAACACACTCAGAACATATCCAAACTACAGCACTGATACTTTCCATTTATCCTCTATCCTATATTATCAATTTCTCTTTCTCCAATAATGGTGGCCTTCAGACACATACATTTCCCCCATTTAAAAGACTTTTTCCTATACTACTCTCCAAAACAGGACCACCTTGCCTGACTCTTCCTCCTCCCACCAAACTTGTGATAGTCTACATAGTTTACATCTACATGTTCTCACCACAATACAGTCATGCCTCTTAACCTACCATTGTCAATATACCAAAGTACTCTAGATAAATGTCACCAATGGCATCCTAAGTGCCAGTGGTGCTACTTCTATGCTTCTTCTGGCACACTTCCATGTAGTGTCTGAAAGTGTTGCCTGCTCTTTATATCTTTTTTTTCCTAGGGTTTCTTACCCCTGGTTCCTTTTAAACTAATTTTTCTACAATTGTCTTGAGTAAGTAACTTAAATTCCGCTTTTGGTTTCCTGTAAGGGCTCTTAGTCTACCTGATTTCCTTGAGTAATTTTTGTATTTAGGGACTTTAAGTACCATCTTTACATGTTAATCAAGGTCCCAGCAGAAAACAAATGGTACTTTCGTATGGGATAATATAATACATTTATGTTCCTTAAAATTAATTTGCTTAACTTTTCTGTTTTCTACAGGATTTTCTTTGTGGCACACCTATTTTCTCTCAATCTAAAATTGTGGAATACCTTTGATTTCTGCTTCTTTATTTCCCTCATTGGAGTCTGGTAAATATTTCTTAGAAATTCTTGAAAATTATTTGGAATTTTGGGCTCTGCTTTCTAATTTCATTCATTTAGTCCATATGTTTTCTTTCCTGAATTTCTGCAATGATTTCCCAAACTAATTCCCTGTGCCTTCTCTTTTTACGATTCTTCAATACACTGCCATCACTTACCTTCCTAAAACACAGATCTAATCAGAGCATTCCTTTGTGAAAAGCTTTTAACAGATCTTTGTTACCCTGGCATAAAATCTCAACTTCACACATGACCTACAAGCAACTGGCCTGTGCCTTTGGTATCACATATATTTATTCCACAAATGTCTTGAACGCTATGTGGTTGATGAGAGATCACATGCCAAGTGATGTCTAAAAACAAGCGATTATGCACACAACCTAGGCTCTAAACTGCAATGATGGTGATGAATAAATAAAGTGGTAAACTAAAATGACAATCACTAGGAGATACTAGAAGAGAAGTAGGTAATGTTTGAGCTATGAGGGGGCGAGGAAATGGAATACTATCAAAACTGATACTTGGGACTGGAGATATAGCTAAGAAGTAGAACACTTGCCTAGCCAGCAGAAATGCCCCTGGTACTGCAAAAACAAAACCAAACAAAGCAGAACAAAACAAAACAGAGAAAAGAAATGAAAAATCACCCTGATACTTAGAAAATGAGTAGATTTCATCAGAAGGAAAAAGGGTGTCTCATCAGAGGAAAATGCCTTGAATAAGGCCATTAAATAACACGGTGGAATGCGTGAACTAAAAGTAGAAGGTTAAAACAATAATCTTCAACGATTGTGTTTAAAACTGTGCATTTACTATATGTAAATTATAAGTCAATTTTTCTTAATTAGAGTGAAAATTTGAGGAATGGTGAAAGAGCTCTATGTTATTATTGGGGTGTATATATTTTTAGAAACTTATCAAACTGTCCACTTTAGATCTGTACCTTTTATAGCATGCATATTGCATCTAAATTTTTTTCAAAAAGGTCATCTTTAGGTCAAAAAGATTTGGTCTTTCCCTGTCTCGTTAGTTTTATGATGTTATCAGGTTACTTAACTTCTCTGATTTTTCTTATCTAAAATGATAATACCTATCTCTTGGTCTCTGAAAGACTCCTTCTGGTGCCATAGAAGGTAGTACGTAATTAATAAATGAGATCTGTCATCTGAGGACTCCAATGAATGTAGGTTTTATCAGGATATACCAAAAGAAATGAAGCTTGAAAAACATACAAGGACAGCTCAAAGCCACTTATGTTTGTATTTTTAGAAAAATCACCTTGGTTGCCATGTAGAGGACTTTAGTAGACAGAGTAGCAGGAATATCATTAGGTGACTAATAGAACAAACCAAGGGAGAGCCTAAAAGCGGCAGTAGCATTATTCTTGAAGTGACAGGTAAGATACGACCATTGGCTATGAAGGAATGATGAGTGCTAGTGCCATTTTCCAAAAAAGGAAACAGGCTTAAAGGGGTTATAATGTAAGCTCAATTTTAAAAAAGTTGTATTTGAGATTCCCTCAGGGTATAGAAATGGATGTGTATGGTACCCAAGTGGGTATCTGGCTCTCAAACCCAAAGTGAGGATGACTTCTTTTTATTATACATTGCATGAATAGCAAGAATAAAAGAGTTACTTTTTAAGAGAGAACCAAAAGTGATATCGTCATTTATGGGAATCAAAGAGCGTACTAGTGCATGTAAACCTGAAGCTTTATGGGAATAGCAAAAATCTGATTTACAACATCTGGATGTAAATTTAAGCCTCCTTGGGAAAGCATGTAGGGATTTGGCTTAACCAAGGATGCTGGCACTTTGCTACTCTGATGTCTTCAGAGAGATGGAAAATCTGCATGGTGCCTATAAAAGAGAAGTCCAGAAAACAATTCTGTTTCCATTACTTTGTAATATGTATATCACTGTGGCAGAGATTTTATTCCACTATTAGGATCATCCAACTAATTATTTCACCTGTGTCTTTTTTACTTCAACGCCTAGTCTCAAAAGCATTAGATTAGACTGTCTTCACCAGAGGCAATTTTGGTGTATTGCTGATGAAGGCTTGGGAAACAGTCATATCTAATAAGATGAGCAATTGTAACCGCTAGTTCATTAGGGATGTCTTTGAAGATGGGATGCTGTGCTAGTCCAGGTCCTCTGAAAAGCAGATGCCAAGACCAGATTTGACGTGCAAGAGATATATTGGGGTCGACACCTGTGAGGAAACAAGAATAGAGAGTGAGAAGAGGTTGGGAAAGCTGTCTGACCCCTGTGAAGGAGAAAGGGAAGGTAGGAAGGCAGACAGAAAGGCAGGCAGGCAGGCAGGGAGGGAGGAAGGAAAGAGGGAAGAAAGGAAGGAAGGAAAGGGGGGAGGGAGAGAGGGAGGACGGATAGAAAGAGAGGAAGTGTTCTGTAGTGCTTTTTAAAATTTTTTCTCCAGGGGAGTTGTTTTGTTTTTTCATTATTTTACTTATGTATTGTTACTAGTACATAATGCTTACCTTTATCATGGGGAGTTTGCACATATACGTAAAACATCTTCATTTTTTTTGTCCCTCTCCCTTCTACCCCTCCCTGCTCCGTCCAACTCAATCCATTTCCCGTTTTTAAAAGTTCTATTCCCAGTGTCTTTCATTCTTCTAAATCTTTTTCCTCTCCCTTCCCTCTCCCTCTATCTCTTGCTCCCCTTCTCATTTGAGAAAGGTCTCTCTACTTCCTCTTATCTATCCTTTGTGCTGCTGTTTGTTTCTATTTCGGATTTCTCATAAAGGAGAAATCATGTGATATTTAAACTTGGTTTTTTGTCTGTTTGTTTTGGCTTTTTTTTGAGAGAGAGAGAAGATCTCACTACATAGCCCAGGCTGGCCTCAAATTCATGATCCTTATGCCTCAGCCTTCCAAGTGCTAGGATTACAGACATGCACCACCACACAAGGCTAGTGCAGTTTTAAGAAAATTAGGGATGTGTTGAAAGGGATTTTCTGGTGACATTTCCCATTTCTATCATATAACTGAGAATGTTAGGGTGCTTATTAACCTCACTAGTGAATTACAATTGTGTATGACTGGCATAATGATCCATAAATAATACAGATTTTATAAACAGAAATCACTAGTAAATGAATGAAACAAAAAGCATGTATGGCCCATATTTCAGGGGAGATTGATGGAGAGATTTTGAAAGTTTTGCTGCAGTTATGCCATGGTCTCAATTTGACAAGACAAGCCCATTTCTGAGGTCCTGAGAAAAATCAGCATGTCAAGCAAATGTCTATAAATCGTATGTGACTGAGGAGAGCTTGTCACTTGACTTAAGGACATTATGCTGCATATATTTTACAAAGTAAAATAGGTTTTAAAGAACTTTTGGAAATCATTTCAAACTTACCAAAATGTTTCAAAATAAAAAGTACAAAAATGCCCATGAGTCTTTTTTCAAGATTCACCTGTTGTGAATGTTTTCCTACATTTGATTTATTGTGCATTCTCTAACTTTGTTTTGGTTTTCTTCCTGGACTATTTAGAGTAACATATATACACCATGGATCCTAAACTCTAAATACTTCAGTGTATTTTTCCTAACAATTGAGAGATTATTTACATTCTATATATTTTAAACAATTTAACATCTGCTCCATCATATGAATTCCCATTTTGTCAGTTCATCTGATAATGTCCAATGCTGCACTTTTCCCTTTCTGGTACAGGATTCAGTCTAAGGTATAGTATTGTATTTTGTTGTCATGATCCTAGCCTGCCTTAAACTGAAACATGAAGTAATCTTTCAATAATGAGTCCAATGTATCGAATATTGTAAGCTTTGAGGTCAAAGTCTTGATGAGTTCTGTATATTGTTTATATTGGGCTACAACAGCGTCTGGTACATGGTATCTCTCAGTAAATAAATAATGAATGCGTGAATTTTTTTTTTTTTTGGTATTGGGGATCGGATTGTGCTTATAAGGCAGGTGCAGTGCCACTGAGCTAAATCCCCAGGCCATGAATGCATGAATTTTTGTGGATTTCCATATTTTCTTAGGAGGATTTAGCATAAATGAATCACATTGGTCTTTGCATCTTGAAACCATTTACGTTTTTAAAATTCCTTTCCATGCAAATAATTCACATAGTGTTTTGTGAAAATAGATTTGATTTTATGAGCATATGTGTGCGAGTACACGTAGAGCTTAAGTGTACTTCAAGCTCCCACCTCTGCTATTCCTTGCCCACACCATTACTTTAAATCTTTCTCATCTTCTTGTCTACTTAAAATTCTTAATGTTGTTGGAAAGTGAAATGGAAACTGAAGCTCTTTTGGCATAAGGGTTGGCATTCCATGTGACTGTCCTCTGGGCCATGTAAAACATTTGCTTTCTGCATCAAGGCTGTAGCAATTCTAAATATTCAGATATAACTCATAGTCATGCTAAAAAAATACACACTATGCTCTCTGTCAACTTGCTGACTGACAGAATGTCCACGTGGTAGGAGGCTCACTCACATGATTTCAGTCATAGTTCTGTGAACGGAATGCCCAGGAAAGGTGCCCATCAGTTGCTGAAATCCCACCTTCTTGCAGGGTGTCCATTACATCATTCCCACATTGACTTGGATGGAGCCAAAGACTAGCCCAACCTCTTGCTAGCTATGCCAATGACCTCATTTTAAGGACTGCCTTGGGAGAGTCCATCTCTTAATGTAAAAATCCTACTTACTACTCTACGTTTCCTATGAAACTAGGATCAAAACTACCAAGGGTTGACAAGGGTATCTTGCTCAAAGAAATATAAATTAAACAGTGCTGGAGTCAAACTTTATATACACTTTCATTTTATCTATGTAAAGAAAAAATTATAAATAATGACTGGAAGGAGTAATATCGAAGTGTTTATAGCAGTGGCTTCCAAGTGGTCAGACTGTGGGCGATTTAGTCTCTGCTCTTTCCTTCCTTTCTTGGTGGCTCCAAGAAACGTATTTCTTCAATGATCACAAGAAAATAAATTTTCAAATGGTATATTTGTATAGCTTCACATTTAAAAGTAAAATCTAAAGAAACTGGTTGAAGTTTCAAGCCATTTGTATCTTAGTTTTTCCATACACCAAGTGGGCATGATAATGCTAGTTATCAACTTTTTGATGGCAATACATTAGATAGTTATATCATATGCTTGAATTTTCTCAAAAGAATGTGCTTGTTACTAATATTATAATAACTGCTATAGTTCTCTCAGAAGGAACTCCTTCCCTTAACTATCAATCACAGACAGGCAAAGTGTTACAAATCTTGACTGGCATCTTACCTGTTCTTTTAAAAGTCTAACCTAGTGGGATGCCAAAAGAGGGCAATTTTTTAAATGAAGAGTCTTAGAGCTAATCTCCACCTGCCATGTGCATCAAACTCTCACTTAAGTTGAAAGAAGTGCTTATTAAGGAAAGGCTTGACTCCCTGCCTCTCCTTCCTCCTCCCCCATCTCCAGGAGAAACCTTCTACTCCACCAGCACCGTTGCTTTCAACTCCTGAATTTATAAATGTAAGAAAGCCCTCAGAATATGATGTGTTCTTGCAGAATGGTCTTTGGGAAAAGAAGAGTGATTGACAACTTTAGAAATTACATCTGAGGTTTAGTCCTGAAGGAAAAGGGGATACAAATTGCCTGCAAATAATGTGCAAGTCCCTGATGAGTCTGAGGAGAAAATTTAAGAGGTTTCAGTTTTTTTTTTAACAAACATGCTCACATATCTCCTTCTGCTACAACACACAAACACTTGAAAGAAAGTGTTTCTGTAAAAAAGGCTACTTTTGTTCCTTATCCTCAAAGGTGGTGATAGTAACCACATAAATGCCAATAAATAGCCTTTATCATGCACCCATAGTAAAGAAGTATATGAGCTCTGACCCATGGCTTTAGAATCTTAAGAAGAAATTAGGTTTTATGCTAAAAAAAAAACCCACACTGTGTCAACCTTATACAGTACAAATTAAATAACCTGTAAAAATTTGCATTGTTGATCTTAATAACTATGTATCATTCAAAAAGAAACAGTAGAAAAATATTAACAGTAATGATGGTTGATGCTTAGAAGTCTTAAGAGAAACAGGTTATACACCTTTTCTAACTGAGTATACACAATAAGTATGAGACCCTAGGCTTTGGAATTAGCCCTCTGCCTTTGCATATACCTGGTTTATAATTTTATCTTTCTACGGTACAGTGCTACTCAAAACATGATCAGCAAACCAGTATTGGTCCTCAAACTTTTTGTTGCACGTCTTCTTCCTCTTCTCCTTCTCTTCCTCCTCCTCCCCTTCCCTCCCCTCCTCTCTTCCCCTTCTTTTTCTTCTTGTTTGAACTGAACCTGAATTCAGTAGCCTTGCACATGCTGAGCAAGTGCTCTAGCACTGAGGTGCATCCACTGTCCCCTTCCCAGCCCCCAACTTTTTAAAATTTTTATTTTCAGGCAGGGTCTCACTACGCTGCCCAAGCTAGCTTCAGACTTGTGACCCTCCCGACTTAGCCTGCTGAGTAGCTGTGATTACAGATATATGCCATCACCTCAGGCTCTGTTACAGGTTTTCATGTAGTAAGTACCGAAATGGAAAATAAGCATTTAGAACATCTCATCTTCATTTGATGGAGTAACTGTATTCTATTGAATCTCAAAATAAGAAATTTCCAGCTTTTATTTTGTCTTTGTTGTTGTTGTTGTTGTTGTGTGTGTGTGTGTTACTCAAACTTATGACCTTCCTGCCTTAGCCTCCCAGAGTGCTGGAATTATATAGGCATGTATTATACCCATACCTCACTGTCTTTTAAAATTTTTTTTAATTTCACTTTTGATTAATTCATTTTCTATCTTACAGTACTTTGCTAATTTCTCCCTGACAAATTGAGAGAAAACTGAGCCCTCAGCACAGATGGTTTGGAAAACATGCAGAGTGCTGCATAATAACTGATGAAGTACATAGAAACCACCTTTATGTGCATTAGTTTTCTTACCTGGAAAAACAGATTTAGTAACAACTTTTGATTTATATGTCTAGATATGAGAATTAAGGGAAGGCTGATGAATGTGAAGCAGGCCGCATGGTTCCTTCCTGCTTTTGGGAAGCGGCCTGCTCAACATCAGTTCTTAGTATTATTGAGTAAAAAAACTTGAGATGGCATTCTGAATTCCATGCACATGGGACAGTTTGCCTGTGATGGCCCCTAAGTGAATGGTCCAATGACACGTAACCTTCCTCTGGATTCAGGTTGCCAGGTCTCACACCAGGAGTTCATCTATAATTGACTTGCATGAAGGGATCCACATTTGACTTTTGGTTTTTGTTGCCCTTCAGTGCAATTACTGCACCATTAGTGTGGACTTCTTTTGGTATGTTTCCTTTGTTTTCCTAAAGTTATTACATTTCTGCTCCTCAACAACTAAAGTATTCTGGTCTTTATTATTACTAGGAGCTTTTATTACTTTTGAGAATCAGAATAAAATGACCTGTCACCAAAGCATGGCAAGTATAGACTTAAACTTTGCTTTAAAAAGAACTATCACTTAAAGTAGTGTCTTATAGCACAAACTGAAAAACATGCAATCTCTTCTCATCCAAGTGGTGAAATAAATTTTTAATAGTGTGTTTTAGCTAAGCATCAAAATTAAAGATCATTGCCCCTTCAAAGGGCATCTTGGTGGCCAAAGAAGGTAGGTGCCATTCCCAGGAGTAAATGTTTAATTGTGCATAATTCCACCAAAGAGTTTTCAGTTGCTTTTTAAATAACAGCATAGTGCAATAGGGAACATGAAGCTCTATAATCAGACTAACTTGGGTTTAAAACATGGTTTTGCATTTAGTAGCTCGACCCTTCAGGTAAATCCTTTCTATATTGGAGCCTCAGTTTTCTAATCTATAAACCGGAGCTATAAGATTGACTACATAGGGTTATTATGAAGATTAAGTGTGATAAAGTATGATGAGCTAATGTTGGCCCATAATAGGTGCCCAAATAACATTAACTCCCTATTTATTTATGCAGTTTGTAAACCTCAGTAACTTCTTTACAATGATCAATAACTTTAACAGAGACTCCTTGAATAGAATCAGATTTTACAATAGAATAAAAATAATCCTTCAGAATTTACATTTGAAAACAGGCACTGGATTTGTTTGAAAATGTGACTCTTTCCAAGGTCAGGCATCCTCAACTCTTTTCATTCGGTCTAAAACTTCTGCTTTAGTACAAATAATTTTCCTAGGCATGTGATTTGGTTCATTCTTATTTTTAGTCCTTTGTGAGTGGCCTTCTAGGAATGACCTGATGCCTCCTTGGTGAATTCCATATTCCTTTAAAATTGTTCAACATTTGCATAGTCCAGGAATTGGCAGAAAGGAATTCGGTCACTCTGGTCCATCTGTCAGGGCTATAGGTTCTCCCAGGGAGCTGTACTGGTCCTCATTTTGGCATATATTCTTGGTATGAGTTCCTCAACCTCTCAACCTTTCCCATATTTTTGGACTTTTTTCTCCCTTTCAGATGAGGATAAAGGTGATATGGAGGACAGTTAGGATCAGAGAGGCTGTCAGCAGCTCAAGATGACACATTTCCTGGCTGATTTTAAACAGGTAGTCTGTTCTTTTGGATTTTAGTTTGGCATATTTCACAACCTTTCTTCACATAGCTGGGAGACGGTGCTGTTGGGCGACAGATTTGGAAATCTCTAGGAATAGTAGCACATGAGGAGCTTAGGGTGTCATGAGAGACGGCCCCAGGATAGAGGAGAGTAAGGGAAGGAGAAAGGATGCCTCAGAGAAATAATCTGCTAATCCCAACTCTTTCATATTATAAGAAAGAAGTCAATTAAACAAAACATCTCTGTTCTGCTTCTGTTTTTGTGCTTAATAAACAACACTACTGTTATGGCTAATGAAAATTACAACATAACTGTGCTTTTCTCCCAGCACCAACTCTAAACAATCTACTGGATTTGCGTCAAGATTGTAAACCGGCAACATGTTAAAAATAAAAACAGAAACACAAACCTGGTGTTTTTCTTAAGGGTTGTGAGAGTGAATACAAGACAAGAGCCAGAAAGCAGAGTTGCTATAAAAAATAACTAGTGCAAACATCCTTGAACTGATGTTTTCTATAAAAGTCTGATGGCTGTGAATTGGAAAGAGTGAAGTTGTGAATGGGAAAAGGAACAGGGGAGTCTAGCGGTGCCTGCTTATTGTCAGCGGGCTTTCATGTAAAAGTCATGGCAGGGTCAGCAACAAACTAGCCAGGTGGCAACTCCAGGCCATGCTGCCATAAATAAATAGTTATGTACCAATGTCACACAACCAGGGCTAGATGCAAAGCATATGGGAAGAAAACATTTCGATGTAAACATTCAGGGAAAAATGATGGTTGCTGAAGTTAGGAGCCACTGTTGCTCCTGGATTTGGAGAAGCCTGAGAAAATAAAGTGATGGAACATTTTTAAATATCCCAACTAACAGAGTCTTTGAAATGTAGAGTATTTTCTTTAAAAAAAACAACAACAAAAACCCTTAACCTCTGGCCTAGGAGAGTGTTGACTATTTGATGTAGTAATTACGCATTATTGAGAGCTGGCAAGACCACAGACTCTGGAACAAAATTTCTGGAGTTTAATACTCAGCCATGCTACTACTTGTTCTCACAACCTTTGGCGAGTTCCTCAACCTTTTCATGCTTAGTTTATTCACTCTGTACAAAAGAGAGGAGGGGGATGACAATGGCAGAAGAACCTGCATCACAGGAAGTTATGGGGATTAGGTAAGTCTTTCCATGGAGAGCCTGTAAAGCGGTATCTAGTAAACACCCTGTCCATTTGTATCAAATGGGTTATTTATTTTATATAGAGTATTTATTGGACACTATGATAAGCATCCCTTTACTTGTATTATCTTATTTAATTTAAAGACATCTCCGTGGATTAGAATTTAATTTTATACACACTAATCGAGGCTTTAAAGGATTAAGGAATTTATCCAAGGAGGCATATCTAAACTACACTTCCAGCCCAGGATTTATTCCATTAAAAAAAAAAAAATTCAAACCACTCACACGTTGTCTAAGATCTAACCATTTTTTTTTTCTTCCTTTGCTTAAAATGTTAAGATTTGAAGGAAAGAAACACAACACATGGCCTTCTAAGAACCAAGTGGATTTTTAAAAAAGGGTTTAAAGGAGGGGCTGATTTTTCAATAAATTGCCTTAGGGAAGCTGAAATCCATACAGAAGACAAAAGATTAACTTAGTGATTCATTTCTCCCAATATTTATTGGGAGTCTATACTTTTCTGAAAGCTCGGCTAAGAGTACGATTTCAGTCCTTGAGCATCTAACTTTAGGGAGTGAAAGCGGTATTCTTTACTGTTGGTTGTCTGATGATGTAGGGTTTAAGTCTGTTTTCCAATAAAGAGAAAACTACCTTCCATGGAGCTGCTGAAGTTGCATAACTCCCCAACAGCAGCCGAAGTTGAATGTTCGCAGCGATCCCCCCGGGTCTCCCTCGCGGCTCGGGCGCAGAGAGAAGGCGGGTGTCTCCGAGCAGAGACCGCCCCTCTCCGATCCGCACCAAAGCGCGCCTGGAAATATTCAAATCGCGCTCAGGCAGAGGCTTTCGGGAGCTCAAATTGAAGGCTGGCGGGTTACCACGTGAGACCTATCCCTGGTCTGTGCACTAGGCCTTCCTGGCTCCTAACAACGGGGACAGTGTGAACTCCAGAGCATCTCTCTCTGACCGATCCCAGGTGGCCAACGCCGGGGATACCTGCCAGCCTAGACTCTGGCACCCGGGACCTCCGCCACTTCCTGGTTGGTTTGCCCTTACCTGACATGGCATCTAATTGCCTTCAGCGTGGCCTTCTACGGCTGCTCAGTAAATCCTGGTAGGGCAATCCGGTCTACAGCCCGCCCCTGCCTCGGAGGTTCTTGGTGAAGGTTGGGACCCAGAGTGTCTCCGCCCCGCCTGTGCCGCTAGGAGTGTGCTTTTGGGAGGATAGAGGCAGGCTAAGGAAGACAAGGACCCCGAGTCGTGCCTCTGTTTGCCTACCCCCTCCTGCCCCAGGCCTTGGGCTGCCCCAGCCCAGGGTGTTTTTTCCTTGTCCCTCTCACCACCCGACCCTGGCCCAACATGATATTGACTAAAGCCCAGTACGACGAGATAGCCCAGTGCCTAGTGTCTGTACCGCCCACCAGGCAGAGCCTGAGGAAGCTGAAGCAGAGGTTCCCCAGGTAAGTGCCCCTCTTGTCCCCCTCACGGCCCTACGCCTGCAGCAGCTGCGCCTTGGCAGCCTAGTCATCTCTTAGGAGCCACGTGTCACACACGAGTGCGGGGAGGAGCACGAGTCCGAAGGGTTAGCAGGTCAGGAATGGCGGGAGAGCTTTCTTCTTTCACCTACTTTCCACACACAACTCTTAGTGGCTTCCGAAGGCCTCGCAAATCAGGTCAACCCACGTTTATTGAAAACTTGCTATATATTTGGGTGAGGGGCGCACATGGTAGGTGTCCGGGGGTAATTGACAGAGACTAGTATAGATGACGTGCGACAGGGTCTTCGCAGAGTGAAAACAGGAGTTGTAGATTCAAAAGGAGCAAACTAGGGCCCTGTTCAGCTGGCCACTGGAGATAAAAAAGGGAGCACAGGCCTGAAGGGATGCAGGATGTAGACTGCAGTAAGTGCCTCGAGGGTTCCCATTCCAAAGAAACTAGATCCGAATGTTTCTCCTCAGATGTCTGCACCTTCCGGGTGTATTTGATATTTCTCTCTTCCCCCAAACACTTCTTTTTTGAGTAGTTTTGGAATTACCCATTTTTTTCTAAGAAAGAACTTTAGGAGTTAAATAGATTCCTCATTTTAAAGATGTGAATGCTGAGACCCAAACATTGCATGAATAAGCAGTGCAGGACAACTAAGTTCCTCTATTTATGCTGTGTTCAAAGTACAGAATGTTTGCATACTTTTTTTTTCTTTTTAACTCAAAACCAAACTGAAACCTGTATATTTAGTTTCATGGCATTGAGCATGGTTATCTGTAAGGAGAGCTTCCCTGCCCATGATGTGTAACACATCACCATGGAAGTTATTTATTTGTTTTTAAGGAAAGAGAAGTGTTTGGGTACTAGACGTTAAAATACACATCAAGGTTAGGTGGAAGATCTTTTAAGTACCTCAGGTTTTTAGTCCTAGTCTGTTATCTGAAGGGGTCTCTTTCCAATATTAGCCAGGTTTAATCTAAGGTAATACTTATCTCTGTATAGTCTTCAAGATGTTATCGGATTTCCTAACAAGGAACAGAATTGACAAGTTGGAATTTAATTTTCTATCATTCATTCCTTCTGGTTCTTTCATGAGCAGTAACGTGGGTGAAAGTTGGATAGCCAAGGAAAATGTTAGATTTTACTAGGCTGTTTTTGAATAGAGCATACATTTTTGGAATCCTGATGTCGTTGTGTGCATATATTATTACTTTGTATTTTTGCATCCTCTTCTCTTCCACTCTCTCTTCTTCTCTTTTTTGTCTTAACCTCCTCGGTAGGTAGTCTTATCAGTCCTTTAGAAGAATGTATGGGACACCATACATTCAAGCTTACTCTTTTTTGCACTTTCCTGCTCATTATATGCCTAAATATTTACCACTTCTTCCAAATATAGTACCATTCAGGGGGTAATTCTCTCTTCGGGAAACTTTATTTAGATAGCCCAAACTAATCTGCAAAAGCAGAAATGAAAAAGCCATTTAGTAGATTGGGTCAGAATTTTATAAATAGTGTGATTTTGGAGTTGGTTTCACAGTTTTCATGATACCACTGTTGTACTTTATATGAATGTTGCAAAGGTCTTGAATACCTTTGAGATGCAGTAGTTCATTTTATCAGACATTTGGTCAGGTAAGGACCTCTGAGATAATTTCTGGTAGTTCAGGAGGTTAAATGACATAAAAAACCCTAAAGATGTTTAATGACCAAACAGTGTCTAGAATGTTTTTCGCCCCCCTCTTAGTTCTACCTTAATTAGTATTAATGATAACAATAGCATTTATTTTTTGGTGGGTGCCTCTTTTTTTAAAAGTGCGTAGCTGTTTTGTTTTTTTGGGTTTTTTTGTTGTGATTGTTTTGAGACAGGGTCTTGCTATATAGTTTAGGCTGGCCTTGATCTCACTATGTAGCCCAGGCTGGCTCTCAACTCACAGTGATCCTTCTGCCTCAGCCTCCTCAGTGCTGGGATTACAGGAGTGCACCACCACGCCCCGCTAATCTTGTTCATTTTTTTTTGTAGATTTTACTCCCCCTCTCCAATATATTGTGAGCCTCCTCATCTTTAAAAAGTCTAAGGAGTTTGTTTCAAATAATCAGTAATATCACATTCCACACATACTACCCAGGTCCTTGTTGTTGTTTTCAAAGGTTTTGTTTATCTAATATTTTACATAATTTATTTTTGCATGTATGTAAAATCAGGTCTGCATATTTTCTTCCTGTAGACTCCCAGAAGTTGGGAATGGCCGAATCCTAAGTTCACAGCCTGGTTGGTCTCCAGAGCCTCTTAAACTCTGAAATATTGAAGCCTCAAAAGAACTTTTGTTTATGTGGGTTATATCTATAGATATTTGCCAAAATATGAACTAAAATGAGAAATTAAAAATTTACTTAATTTATTTCCAAAACGAGTAAGCTCATTACTTCCTACCAGGTTTTATGAATAATAACTGTAATTTCAAAATAAGTGGTGAGCAAATGATACTGTCCTAAACTTCTGTGAATCTCTTTAGTGCCTTTACTTAATGAAAGAAAACATATCTGTCTCCGAATTCAACTTGTTGGGTGCTCCACACCCCTACCTCTGGATTGAACTCAGGGTTTCATGCAGTGAGCTACATCCCTAGCCCAATATGTTGTTTTTGATTATGCACTTCAATGATATAAACAGCCCACTGTGACATGCACACCATAGGTCTACCACCGCTAGATTAAGGAAGAGTAATACGCTTTTGAGATAATTGTGGATATTTTTGTTTTTACACAAACTCCAGCAAATGATGTTTTCTTTCTTTTTTTTTTTTTGGTTCCAGGGATCAAAGTTGGGTCCTTGTGCTCGCGCAGCAGGCAGCGAAACCCCTGAGCTAAATCCCTGGCCCAAATGATATTTTCCTTTTTTTTTTTTTTTTTGTATTAAATTCTTTTATTGGTACATTGTAGGTATACAACACAATTACATTTCTCATTGAGAATTGTACCTTTACATAATGCATCTTGGTTCTTGTTTTTTCCCCATTCCTAGCCCTCCCTTCACGCCCTCCACCCTTCCCTATTTGCAAAGACTTTATTTCCATTTTTTCCATTTCTCATCATTTTTCCTTTCCCTTCTTTCCTTTCCCCTGCCCCTCCCACTACCCCTACCCCTTTGGACCTTTTCTTCCTATTTTACATTATCTATTATTCCCAAGTGATATTTTCCTAAAGGTTAATTGCAACATGGAATCTAAAATCTTATCAAGAAACTTTTTGAACTGGGTGTGATGGTACATGCCTATAATCCCAGCACTCGGGGAGGCTGAAGTAGGATATCTGCAAGTTTGAGGCCAGCCTGGGCTACTTAGTGAGTTCAAGCCCAGTCTGGACTACATACCAAGACCCTGTGTTGGGAGGAAAAAAAGAGAAACTTTTCATACTTTTATAATCCACTGGTCTATTTTGAACTTTAAATGGATCTTTTGCCAATGCATGGTTTTTGTTTGGTTGATTGGTTGGGGTTTTTTTTTGTTTATTATTGGTGATTGAACCCAAGGCCTTCACACTGAGTTATATCCCCAACCCTTTTTAAATTTTATTATTTTATTTTGACACAGGGTCTTACTAAATCACTAATTTGCCCAGGTTGGGCTTGAATTTGTGATCCTCCTGCCTCCGCCTCCCAGAGTGCTGGGATCCAGGCGTTTGCTGCCACACCCAGACCCTATGTGATTTTTATTCTCCTGCATTGCTCCTTTGTAAAAAGGTGGTTGTGAACTATACACATCTCCCAAACGTTGTCACCTTTCATTATACAATATAAAAAAAGTCACATTTGTTAATAGCACCACTGATCTTGTCAGAAGTCTGTATGATTTGAAGTTGTCAAACTTATGGTGATGGATATGAGCTTTCCGATATTTGAATTTTCCCTTGAAAGCTCAACTTTGACTGTTGGCAACAAATGCTACCAGTTGTTTTCCTTGAAGTGACAGGCTCACATCATTTATTTTCGAGAAAATGTCTGCTAGTTATCAAAATCTGAATAATCATACTTCGTTCATTGTTCATTCAAGTAGGAATTGTGTTCTGTGGAAAAAGTGGCTAGTTCAGCTCTCAAAAAATCAAGCAAGTGCTTTCCCCTGAGCTTTGATATGTATTTGTTTATTTTAATTAGTGAATACTTTTAAGTGAACAGTCTTTTTGCTTTTCTTTTTTCTCCTGCAAGTGTGTGATGAGAAATACAATAATTACGACTACAGTAATGGTTTACTTGTTGTACATGTGCAGTATATAGGTACAAATGTCAATACAAGAGGGCAAATAGGGCCGGGGATTTAGCTCAGTAGTTCTGCCGCCTGCCTTGCAGGCACAAGGTCCCAATACCAAAGAAAGAAAAAAAAAAAAAAAAGAAGTAAATGAAGTCTTGCTCTTTTTGTAAGAATATTTCAACCTTATAGATCCCTGAGAAGGTCTCAGGGACTCTACCAGCCCATCGACCACACCTTTGACATCCACTGCCAACTTTTATGAACGAGTATGTTGTGAAGGATTTTGATGTGTACTGACAAATTACTATAAAAAAGATGGTACTGATCCTGTTGCCAGCAGAGCATGGGCGTATCTTGTCTCTGCAACCTTTGCCAGTGTTGACAGGAGTCATTATTAATCTTTAATATGTTGAAGCAAGAATGACATCTTGTAATTAGCATTTAAAAGTTATAATTCTGAATTTTTCCAAATGTGTTTTGAACATTTAATTTTCTTCTTGAGTACCTGTTTGGTGTCATCTGTCCAATTTCTACTGGAGAATTTACTGTTATTTATTGATCTGCTTGCGTTAAGGATGTGGATCCATTATGTTTCATATTTTTAAAGATATTTTCCCAGTTGTTGCTTTTAAAAATTATTGTTTTTGACATGCCTAACTCTTAAATTTATGCTTATTAAAAATTGTTTGCCTTGGGCTGGGGATTTAGCTCAGTGGTTCTGCTGCCTGCCTTGCAAGCCCAAGGACCTGAGTTCAATCCCCGGTACCAAAAAAAAAAAAAAAATTGCCGTTATGTTTAGAAAGTCCTGTTCCATCCTAACAGAATATTTTTTCCCCTAAATTATCTTCTGAGTTTTTGTAACTTTCTTATTCTTTTTAATGATTCTGGCTAATTCTGGCTTATTTTAGTGTATGCTGAAAAGTATAGATATAGCTTTTTCTTTTTTCCCTCCAGCTTAATTTTCCTCTTATCTTGTGGCTTCTAAAGTAGCCTCACTTCTCTGTGGCTTTCTTTTCACTAATATTTTTTTAAATTATGTCTTTCTAGGTCATTACGTTAAACTTTGGCAATCTGGTCTCAGAATTCTTCACTTGAAATGAGGGACTAGGGTTTTATGATCTCTAATATCATACAACTCAATAATTGACCCTCATCCAATTCTTTTGTACAATTTAATGGGCCCTAGAACACAAGACACATGTATTTAAGTAGCTATTGAGGACATATTTGTTGATTTCCACGTTTTAGTTTATTTCTTGGACCATGTTATTTAGGTAGAAGCTCCCAGCCCAATCAGCTAATACTTACAAGATTATATTTTACATTATAATTTCCTTCCAAACACTACATATGTATTTGAATATACATTATCTTTAAATAATTTTAAACTTACAAAGGAGTGGTGGAAATATTCTAAAAAATTTGTATGTGCCCTTCACCTGTCTTCCCATAACACTAACATCTTGAACTACCATCGCATAGAACCGTTTTTGAATTTTGCCAGTTTTTTTTCACTTTCTGTTCTAGCAACACACGTTGGATTTAGTTATGTTTTATGTCTTCTTCAATCTGATGATTTCTCACTCTATCTTGGTCCTTGACAACTTTGAAGAGCCCTACTCATTTGTAGAATGTCCCTCCATTTGTGTTTGTCTTCTCGTGATAGATTGAGGGTAAACATTTTTGACAGTAATACCCCAGAAATGGTGTTGTGCCTTCCTGAGTGCATCATAACCATGGTATTAATTTCATATATTTTGTTACAGCATTAGTGATGTTAACCTTGTTGACTTGGTAAAGGTGATGTCTGTCAAGTTTCTCTGCTGTAATGTCACTATTTCTTTTTTTCCATTTATTAACTACCTTATGCGGATATGCTTTGATACTATACAAATATCTTGCTTTTCGTACTACTTTCTCCTAGTGATTTTAGCTTCCATCAATGGTTTCTTTCATTAAACAGCTCTTACTTATATTTCCCTATTGGTGAATATTTCACCAGAACATTCATCAGCCAGTATCACCTACTACTGCCATTGTGTATGAAACAGTTCATTCTACAATGAGCCCATGATTTTCATTTGATATTTGTCGAATGTTCCACTACTCAGAGCATGAGATATGTAATAATGCACTGGGTCCTTACTATGTTTGTGACACTATTTGGACTTTTTTTTTATATATATATATATATATATATATATATATATATATATATTCTGAGGAAAGAGTTTAAGTATTTGTTAAAATAGTTCATATGCGGTTAGTTGAGTAGAATTCTTAGAGGAACTATACTTTTGTTGGAAATTGTTTTGCTGGTAAATGCAGCTCTTTGGAACAAGTTCCCTGAGTTCCTGTACCATACATTATTTATTTAGTTGCTATGCTAATGAGTTATAAATCCAACTCTTGATGCCATAAATCTTTAACCAAATAAATCTCTGTATTGCTGTATCTTTTCCCTTAAATATCCTGTTCCAGTGTTTCTAATGGTGCCTTCCATCTTTCTAAGTGCTTTTTCTGTATTGTTCCACAACTTGTCCTACTGTCTTCCTCCTCTTGGATCATAACGCAGGGAACAATTCATTCATAGGAGCAGCTTTAAATTCCTGTTCTTGGTAAAACCTCAAAAGGAGTAGTTAAAAACTTGTTTGTAAACACAATTTCCTTATCTTTACAAAAATATACTTTTATTTTTTTAGATCTTTACCTATCTCTGGGGTTAAGGTGATTCTATTAGGTATTTGCCAGTACTGAACTTTGACAGTGGTTCTTGTTGGTAAATAAAGGGATCCAGTCTAGGTAGGTATAGAGTAGCTAAGGGAAAAGCACAAAGTTTTACTTAGGTTTTTATTTATTTCAGGTGTCTTGATTTAATTTGATACAGCCAATGGCTACAGTTCTTTATTTTTGTACTCCTATTCCCCCATCATATGATGCATTTTAAATACTGACTTTTCGCAGCGAGTCTTGTATTCCAGTGTTCTTGCTTGCTATAACAATTTACTCTAGGAAAGGACATGGCTGTGTCTCTCTCTTTTTTTTTAATCAGTGTCACAGTTGCTTCATCTGTAAAAGGAGAGATCAAGTCCTGAAGGAAGTAGGATAGTCTGGCTTCAGAATCTTACTCTTAACTCTGCTCCTGTAGTTGTTCAGATCCTTAAAACTGTGGTGAGGAACAAGTGAACCAAGGCACATAAAACCTGTGGTGTAGAGAAGATCCCTTGGGAAATATTTAAAGATCAGTAAATATGACTATTATTATACTTTGTAGCTTGGCTTCAGAAGAAATGTCTGCATAATAATGTTTTGAAACATAAAAAACATAATTTTACTTTGAAACAAAAAGCAGTAAATCTGCAGAAAATAAAAATATTTGTATGGACCCATTGATTGTATGGCATTGAACCTATATGATTTGATCATCAGATGAATGTGGCCTAGATATGAGAAATTTGCCTTAAAATTTTACATTTGATATAAAATGGCATTAAGAAACTTTTAGACTTAGATTCACTAGTTTTTGTGAATTGCCGTGTATCATTGGTTGGTTTACTTGATTGAAATAGTATTCCTTTTGGCCTTGTTTCTCTCAATTAAATTGAGAATTAGTTCTCAATTTGTGATCAGTTTTCTGCACTTTTTATAAGGTGGTGACAGTCCTGAATTCCAGAATAATGAGTAAGAATAGCCCGAAAAGAGAGAAAAAGTATTTTATTGGACTGGAAATTCTATTGGTGGTTTTGCTAAAGAAATAGAATTAATTTACTCAAACTTCAGAAACCAATTCATGCACTCAGCAAACATACCGAGGGGTATTTCTGTATTGATTATTAGGTTGGGGTGTCTAAGAAAAGAATATGGTTTTTTTTTTCATAATCTTTTAAACTATGATTTTTTTATTCTATAAGATTTTAGATTTTTATTTTGTTGCTACATTGTAACAGCTTTAAAGACTCTCACAAAGGGATTTTTGTTAATGTATGACACCATCATTTTGTAAAAGAAGTGTCTAGCTTTTGTCAGATATTTGTGCTGCTTTGGATTTGTGTTGACTACAAAAGAGAGAACCATGAATTCCTGTAAAGGAAAGGAGTATTTGAAGGAAACCTCAGCTAACCGTCCTCTGAGAAGAATCTGTATGCTAACTATATTCTTTATTAGTTTGAGGGGAAATTTTTATGTTATTAGAATATTGATTTCAACTTAAAATCTATATTCAGGCACCATACTCCAGTTTCCAAGTAATAGCCCATACCAGAATGGTTGCTTGTACAATACAGGATTACATATTTCCCTAGGAAAAAGAAACTCAATAAAAGTATATGGTAAAGCTCAAGGACCCGAGTTTGATCCCTGGTACCAAAAAAAAAAAAAAATGTATATGGTAATAATGTTTTGTTATTTAACTTTTGACAAATGTGGACTGAATTTACCATTATGTTTTTATAATGCATTTTGTGCAGTTTTGCCATATTTGTTCTATTTTAAAAATAAGCGATGTAATAGACCCTTAGCATTACTTAAGACTGTTGAAAATCCCCAAATTCATAGTCAAAAGTCTATTAACCTGTGGGATGCAAGTGTTTGGTTTCGCTTACTTATCAGTTAATTGACTTGTGCTTCCTCAAATCATCCTTGGACTGTGAAAGATTCACATTTACACTCAGCAAGTTTACAAATCACTGTCATGGATATTTGTGAACATTCTTAAGTGGTCAGCATTGGACTTGCTCAATCTAGAAATCCTTTAGGATGAATAGAAATGCAGAATGAACAGTCTTCATGGTTTGACATTTATGCCTGTGGCACAACTTAGCCTTCTGTGATCCTGCAACTCAGACATATTGTCTAAGACTCATAGAGTGTGGCCTTATTTGTAGATGGGATCTGAGAGGTAAAGCATCATTTAATTGCGTCTTCCTGTAACACACATGGAATTGGATCAGCAGTTTAATTTTTTCAAGTTTTTGTTTCTGTCTACAGTTCTCCCAGGCTGGTATCATCTTTTGCTGGTATCATCTAAGGTATATTACACTGCTGTTTGTTTTTGTTGATAATATTCGTAGGGAAAGCTAATAAAATTTGAAATTAACTTGCACTTCATGCCCCATTTAGCTAAGATGGTAAATGGACTGAGGATATGTGACCAACTCCTCATTGTATAGCATTAAAAATCCCACAGACTTGCAGCCTGCATGTAACAGCCTATATGTAACAGGTCACAAACATTACTTCCTAACAGATGAAGTTAAAATTATCTATATTCGTATTTTTGAGGCCAATTAATATATGTAATCTTATATACTTATAGTCTCAAATTTACAGTGTTTTGAATCTTTATTTGCCCTTTGGTGGGCACATTTAGTATACTCCACATGAAGATTACAAAGCCTTTTCCAAAAGGAACTGCCCACATCTCTTATTTCAAATTTAGTGACTTGTGACTTGACCTTAGTGACTTTAATGACTTGACAGCAAAATAATATTGGGTCGAGAGAGCAGTTAGAGATCATCTAGTTAGATCTCTTAACATAACTGCAGAAACCCAGGGTGGAGTATTACCCCTTGATTTGATCAGAGCCCCACACCTGGAGGTGAAACTCCATGCCTACTCTTCAGCTGGAGATCCTGACTGCCATACCACTAGGGGCCAGGCAGGTATCATGACAAGTGACTGAGTGGAGCTGTCCTGGCTGGGGCTGTGGTGGAGTGAAGGCACAGTTGTGTGCTCTAGTAGGGCAGCTACCGATTTATGCCAGCTGTCCGCTGCCATGCAGGAATGTGGTTCTCAGTCTTGCCAGGTCTTCTACTCCTTAGAAAGCAGCTCAAGATCTTTTAAAAAAATTTCTTTTTAAAGAATGAAATAAAATATCTTGAGTTTTAAATGTTGTCAATTTGTTTGAATTTTTAAAGCACTGTGTGGGCCAACATTTTCTTGGCCAAACAGAACAAGTCTGTGGGCTGAGTCTGGCCTACAGCCAGCCGGTGCTGGAGCGGTCTCTCTCTAGCTCATGAGAGCTGATGGTCGAGCATTTCTCCCAGGCTCTACAAACTGGGATCTCACCTGGGTGGCTAAAATTCTTCCACACGGAGGGAGTTTACACCACAGAAATTGGCAAAATGTTGGGCTTAACCTTTGTTCCCACCCAGAGGTAGGTAAGCCGCAAACACCCCAGTGTACTCTCACCAGTTTGAGACGTCTGCACTGTACTTTGTGGCTTCATGGCATATCTTTGGCCAAACCTTCTTAACTCAATTTGTTCTGATTTTTATAGCTCTTTGTTTTTCTGAAAAGAGTTCAAAATACTTCAATCTGTATCTCATATATTGTAATATTATTGTGAGTGTTGGACTTTGTCCTTTTTTTTCCCCTGTAAATTTGTGTGGGAGCTAGCATTGCAGTCTTGAATCCGTCAGTACCTAGTATATTGTAGGTGTGATGATATATTTCATAGAGGACATTTGAGTGAACTGAAGAAAATACTATTTGTTTTATTAAGAAAAAGCCTTACATATGTATCTCATTTGGGAAAATTAATCCTTCAAAATAAGTTAATTACCTAAATATATGGACATTACAGTGATCATTTTCTGTAGGAATTTGGAAAATGCTCCAGTGGTATACCTGAAGATTTATCATGTTAGAAATAAGTTCTAGAGAAACTTCAAGCCTAGTTACATTTTTATTTGCTAGTTATTCCAACATAAAAGTAAACATCTCTGAAATTATGAAAAATAATGAGAAATATTTAACTGATTATAATTTAGTGTAATTTTCTAAAGACTTGGTTATTTTATATTCAGATGTATTTCTTTTCTATATCTCAAGTATCAGTAATTAAAGAATATAACAACATACAACTAAAACAGAAGTGACAAATAATATTCATAGTACTAGTTAAGGCTGCATTTTCAGATGATAAATGGAATTCAGTGAGGAGGCAGGCCCATGTAAGAGTGCGCCAGCCAGGTGGTATTGAGGTTGGCAGATTGTGTGCTAGACCTTGGTTGGTTTATTTAGCTTCCCTTCCTTGTGGTTAATTATCTTACAAATTGATATGGAGCAAAAGTCCTATTATTGTGAACTCTAGGGAGCTATACACAGAATTTTATTTTACAGGCAGTTTTATATATTAGGGAACTTGGCTTCTAGAAATAAGTATATAAATTTTGGGTTCATGACTTGCTTGTTGGGTAACTTCAGGTAGTTTTTTTTTCACCTCTTGTCTCAGTGTCCTTTTTTATAAAATGAAACTGTTAAGAATTTGAAATGAGACCATACATATAAAATGATTAGCACATTCCTGATACTGTGCAGTTTGCTGCTACGCTTGTTGTTACCATTACTTATATAGGCATGATCCTTGTAATGTGTTTATGGTTATAATAATCACACTCAGAATATTAGAACCAAAGCTATTTTGCCTAAAATCAGACCTTTTATTTCTTAGGTTTTGCAAGTGTCTTTCTTTTATTCCCAGTGTAAGGACACCTTTTAGTAAATTGTAGTAAAGTCCTTTGATACTGGTAACCAAGATACAATATTCTGATGATGACAACTGGTTTAGGTTTAATTTTCTCCCCATAATAGAAAACACTAATGTCACATGATCACTACCAGTAATAAGAGGGATTGTTAAAACTTGAAAATTTTGAAGTATTTTTTGGTCTAGTTTTTCCCAAATGCAACCACTCATTCAGAAAGCTTTTTATATTTTCTTGCCTTAACTTGATAGGAGGGTGAGCATGCATTTATTAGTGGTATTTGGGCAAATACCGGTTTTGAAGTCAGGGTTCTGCTTATAAGGAAGTAGCTTGAATCCAGTAAATATGTGAGTTCAGGTTAAAGACTTCAGGACATGGAGATGTTATAGGATGACCTAGATCATCACATAAGGTGAACATTGATTTTAGTGCTTAGTGTAGGTGTTCATCAAATTTGAAGAATGAGTTTTTTAAGTGATTCCCAAATTATTTGACCTACTTGTACTGATTATGGGAAGACCTGTAGTAAACACAAAGAAGTTGCATACACTTTCTCTTTAGAATAGATTTATTATTCCGTATGACTTTGGATTTTATTAATTACAGTGTATTCTAGAATGTTGCCTTTAAAGAACTCCTTTAATTTATCTTATTTTTACAGTGCTGCTCATCACATAATTGAGTGATAATTAATTGGGCAAGACAGTCATTTCTCTTTCCTTTTCCGCTTTGTTTGTTGGAGAGCATATCTGCCTTAGTATTTCTAGGTCACAGAGAGGCTTTCATGGTGAGGTCTACGTCATTTAAACTTCTTAGGGCAGGTTTGAATAAAAGCATCAAGAAAGCTTAGAGGTCTTAATATTTTTTAAACGATAATACTTAAAAACTTGAGTTGGCCTGGAGATTTAGCTCAGTGGTTCCACCGCCTGCCTTGCAAGCGCAAGGACCTGAGTTCGATCCCCAGTACCAAAAAAAAAAAACAACAAAAAAAACTTGAGTGACACACTTACAACAATGTTGCCTATAGCCAAAGACCACGGAAGTAAAAATCATACTAATTATACTATCTAGTATCAGTAATATATAATGATAATATAGTAATTATACTGTAGATTGTATTTTGGGGGACAGTTTTTTGTCATCCAGCCTGCTGAAGTGTTCAAAGACCGGGTTTATTAGTTTTATTTCGTCTGTTAGAGGTATATAAGGAGTCTTGATTTGATACATTATCATGAGAAATATCTTATTTATGTGATAGCTTTTTGGGCAATTGTATTCTGACCTATATTACAATGGCCCAATAAATTGCTGAATATGCTGTCTACTGAATATGACTTTACCATGAAAAATTTGGTGCATAGAGAAGGAAAGGTTGGAATATATCAACCTTTTCTGACAAGGGACTTTGAATTTTGACCTAATACAGGTGACCTTTGTGCACAATAAAAGTGAGCTTAATCTTGAGGTTAAGGTTAAGGTGAGTGGCAGGGTTCTGTCGTGGAGCTCACGCTGACTGTGGGTGCTTCAGAGCCTACCTGGCTGTTGGATAAATGGGAGCCTGATACTTTTTTTAAAGTATTTTTTAAAAGATGATTTTTCTTAACATTTTGAGAAGCTTTATTTTTAGCAAGGTGTTTGGCTCTTTAAAACCACCTGATTTCAAAAAGGTTCAGTTCTCTGTTTATTTGGGGTAAGTTCATCTATTTTTATAAAGTTTACCATTTCTGAGTGAAAGGTATGAGTGTGCTATTATTATCTGTTCCATAGATAAGCTTTAGCTAAAAATAAAAGTGTTCTATAGCTCATGGAAAAGACAACTGACATATGTAAGATTGGAACTGAAAATATATGTTCTTTCAAGAGGTTTTTTTCTTTGACAACTTGAACTTTTGTCATCTAACTTGGGAACTGTCAGAAGAATGTTTAAGTGGTGTATGCCTTTATATAGATTATAATTAAGAGACCTCGTATGAATTATTATCTTGAAAAGCTCACATGATTTAGAGATTGGTTAGTCCCTCGGAATTTCTTTTAAAGTGCATTGGCTAATCCACTTACATTATATAGCATAATATGGTGATATAAAATATTTTTCAGGTTTTGCCTGCTGTACCTAGAAGGAAAATTGTCTTAAAACATAAATTTTATTATTAAATACTTTATCATCAAATACCTTGACAGTTTTGTCATAAATGAAATTACATCCTAGCAAACAGGAAAAACCTACAACGTTTCATTATCTAAGCACCTATCGAATATTCTGCCCAAATAATTGATTGAAACAACATATAGCTGAGGAGAGTGTCAGAGACTCTAATGGAAAGAACTTCTACTTTTTTAATCGAGCCTGCAAAATATATTCCCCAGGACTGATCAGCTCTGAAGCGCTGGGGTTTGATGATTGGAATGGCAGGAAACCATGCTTTCAGGACATAACGAATTGACGAGGCCATCCATCATTTGTTAGCATACGCTGAAACGTGGGCTATGTGTGCAGAGGCCTGTGATTTAGTAAATACTTGGGAGATGAATAGAGCTTACACACAGGGGAAGATATTGCTGTCCTTCAGCAGCCTGAGACCCAGGCGCCTGCTGAGAAGGCCATCTGACGGCACATCATCAGTAACTGGCCTGTCACAGTCAGCGGTGCCCACCGACCATCGCCAGTATATTAAATGCATTTTTAATATCTGCTTCAGTAGATTTAATGAAGAAAATTTAGTTTCCATACTCCAAGCACTGCTTCCTCAAGTGTTCAAAAGCATGGATTCTTGCCTGCACACAAAATGGGGAAGACCATGCCGGCAGTTAAAAGAGTTGATTTAAAAGGAAATTTGCACAAAATAGTGTGCACATACAAAAATGCTTTTAGCAGAGTTGGCATCTTCCTAATGTAAATAAGCTCAGTTTTTTAAAAAGAGGTTTTGGATTAATTTCTTAGCCTCTAATTTTCCCTTATCACAAGCTCTTTCCCAAGGGGGATTCGGCCTGTTGGTGAAAGGGATGTAAACTTACTGCTCTGAAAGGAAATAATTATGGTTTGGTATAATTTGCCAAATTTATGGAAGGAGACTCAATTTTAAATTTTTTTGTGTTTTGAGATGCTACTGTTTATTCCTGTGGATGTTTGCACAAAGGTATGAGTAGGGTCTTAGTTTGTCACTTCCAAGTTTAAATATTGAATATTACTTGTCATCTGATTAAATTGCCACGTTTTGTCTGATATCTTGCAGAACAATTCAAAATGAGTGGGAGAAAAATGAGTTGTCAACTTGCTTTAAAAGGATTCTTATATTTAGATTATAATGTTTAAAATTGTAATTTTAAAATGTTCTATTTTCTGATTAGGCAAGGTATATAGATTCATATTAATGAGTTTAGTTGCTGACATGTTTTACTACAAAGCATCAAGACAACCAATTAGATATTGTTGCAAGGATGCATTTTAAAGATTTTGCCTCTTTAAATTAAAAAAAGAAAAAAATCCAGAATTTGCTCTCACGTTCACAGAAGAAGCAGCTACGGAATGGGACCTATAAATCTGATTCCTGCCTGTGTCAAAACAGTAATGTATTAAATGCATATTATTATAAAAATTTAAGACATGTCTTAAACACACTTACATTTTTATAACACATGGCAATATTAAATAATACATTTCCTTGTTAGCGTCTGTTTGCTGTCATTGTTGGCAAGACCTATGATTTAATGGTTGAATTAATGACCAAGACCATTTTGGACCTGATATATGCCCCTAAGCTTATTACATCACTAAATAAAATAGAATGTATGGTCTTGTGACAGAGTTATTTTTATAATTGTTTATCCCTTTAAGTGCTGTATTCACTGATTCACTGAAAGGTTCATAATGGTTGGCTTGTAACCCTAAAATAATCTTAGACAGGTAGAATATATTTCTTGTCTAGAAATAAAATTCCAGAATGATGGTGATGACAGGGGATCCCAGAAAGAATGTGCAGCACTCAGACTTGTTCTTTTCTTCAGTACTCTCAAAGAACTCTCACTGAATTTTTTGATACATAGGTTCCCTACCATGTCCGAACTCCTGAGACTGTCTTCTAATGCAAGTGCTCACTTTCACATGAAGCTTCAAGATGGGCCAAGTAGTTTGTTCCAATCTCAAACTGCAAGGGTTAAACTGTTGTTTACTTAGGATTTTGCAGGTGTGTCATCACTATACATGACAGTAATCAATGTTATTTTGGTACTTTTAGTTCTCTTCTTTTGGGAGATGGAACTTTACTGTTTTCTATATTGAACTCTGTTTGACTTCATAGTCTTCATCTTCGCTTTTTGAAGGTGCAGTAAGATAAACCTTTCATCATTTTTACAGTAACCTGTTATTCATCTAAAGTCACTCTCTGCCTGGCTTGTAATACAGTATTATATGGCTTCATGGTTTTCTTGGCTCCACATGAAGTTCTCATTGACTGTCTGCTCGCCTGTCCTGCGATGGTCAGGTCAAGTTTTTGAGACACTTAAGCTTTTGAGACAACTGCGTCTACACCTTGCAACATATGGAGCTTCTTTGAGTATCTGAGAATATTACTATGGGAAGATTGTTTTGTTGCTACTTTGGGATGGTTCTTACATTATCACTCGTAAATGGAAGCAAAACTTAATTCCTAAGAAAGATATTTCCTTGTCTTCATTTCACTTTTACTTCATTTTAGACAAAATAGTCCATTGGAAATTAAAAGATTTTTTTTTTCTCCTTAGTATTCTTTCCCAAGGTAGTTGATCTGATAAACTTTTTAAGTTTTCTCACAAGTGATCAGGCCAGCAAACATTCATGTTTTTCTTGAACAGCTGTACTAGATTTTTCTGTTTAGGGCTCTCAAGTTTTTTTTCTGATCTTTTTACCATCCTTTTCAATTTATTTGCTTGGTCTGGGAGACTTATACCAAGTTAAAACTTTATAGGGAAATCGATGAAAAAGAGTCTCAAATGCTGTGTCTGATTTCTTTCCTTCTTCTGTCTATCCATTCTCCCTCTCTCCCTCCCCTTCCATCCCCGCCTCTTCTGTCTCCCTTTTCCCTGTTTTCCCCCACTGCCATTTTTTTGTCTCTTGAATATTGGAATAGATCCACTAAGAATTTTTATTTTTGCTTAAACCATTGTAGTTACTTTTACTTTAAAACATAGCTCTCTTTTGCTTTCTGTTAGAGGGATTGTGAATTTGTTTGGGTAAGAGCTGTGTATTTTGCTGTGATTTTTATCTTCCTGTTCTGCCCTGTGCCTAGCACAATATTGTTTCCCTGTATGCATTCAGTGAATTCTTGCTGACCTTCAGATATGAGCCAGTACTTATTTTTATGATTTCTTTTGAGGAGAAGATGACTTAGAAGTGTGTTTGTTCATTTTGGCCAGTCCTGTTCTACGTAGTTCCATACAAAGGACTTCCTATTCTTTCCTAAGATTGTTTTTTAAGCTCTCACACACTGGGTCAGGATTTTAAAATACTATTTAAAAAATATTAAAATATTCAGTAGGCAGCTAAGTGCTCAGCTTAGTGCTCTCCTTAACACCAAATGAAAGTAAAATAGAACGTAGACATGGAACCATTTGTTATATTTTAGTATACAAAGCAATGGCTGTGTAAACTTAACCTTGTATTTGTGAGTTCCACTTTATCATGTAGCTGTAAAGGTAATCAAAATAAATCACAGGGGGTGAATAAATATTTTCTAGTGCATTCTCTGTGCTTTCAGAAGTGATGCTTGATCCATGAAATTTTAGTAAGTGCATTAAATAAAACAATAGGATGTGCACTATGTCAGATCTGATAAATTATTCGGTACAGGACATTTATACAACATATGTTGAGCTGCTACGTGAACAGCTTAATGAAATAAAGTATGTTAATCGCTCCTGCTGTTTTAATATTTTGTTTTAAAGTTGCAAAATTTGTGTTATAGACATTTATACATTAGTTTGGGGCTGGAGGGTAGGGATAAGAAGATGGCATCGGAGAGGTGTAGGTCATCTCTGTGATGTCCTGACAGTGATCGGGGCTCCTCAGCTGTGCAGTGTACATAACACAGATGTTGGGGAGTCATCTGTCAGCCAGGCCTCTCCTATGGAGTTAAAGTTCTAGAGGGAAAAGAATTTGACACAGTGCTGTCAGTGTTACATTTTCACAATAGAAGAGCATGCAAATATTGAACCTCCTGCTTAGCAGTAGTGCCCTGTCTAATGTCTGTGCTGGTTAGAATAAAAAATCATGGGTGCATCTTGGACTCAGAGATCTGACAAAGGTCATGCTATGTTGGGCATTTGAATTGGAAATTGTCTGGACGTAGATTTTATAAAGCTCCCACTGTTGTGTGTGGGGAGAATTTCTGCAGGGTTTTGTCCCTAGAGAGGCCGCTTAGGCCCTTTTCTGTCCTATGAATGAATTTAGATGTGAGGGTTACTCCTGCCTTAAAACTGTTAAGTTCATTTTGAATACATCCCTAGAGAGAAAAACTGGCAGATGCTTTTATCTTGGAAGTGTTTAAAAGAAAACTGCAGAGCAGGAACAAGAGAGAAAAGGGGCCCTGTGTGAAGTCCCAGACCATTTTGGAAATGGCCAATATGCAGTTTTCATCAGTATGAAGGCGGGCTGCAATATGGTGCCTGTAGCTCACGAGGGAATATGAATGTTGATCAAGCATACTCCCAGGCTTTGAGATTCTGAAAGCAGTGTCAGAATAATGGATGTTGAGCAAATGTCAAGCATTTGTTAATTTCTCTGTTATTTGGAGTTTATCTACCATGATCAATCAAATAAACTAGTGCTTCTCTCTTGTGGCGTGTGTCATTGATATGGTGATTAGATGGCCAGAGAGACCTTCTGCTTTTTTTCCCAGGTAACAGATTATAAACAAGTCGACAGACTTTCAGTTAAAATTTTTAGGGTTTTTATGGTTTGGTTTAGTAGAAATTTGTATTTTAACTGAGTGCTTTGGTGATAGTATAAAATCCACAGTCACATGCCAAAAATATTGTTAACTGTAGTGCAATGCACTGCAGCAGGGCTAATCCTGGGATCTATGGTTTCTGCATAAATCTACTTTTCAGAAGTTTATAAAACTTTGTTGTAGAAGTAGGTGAAAGGAATTGTTCCTAAGTGAATTCTGATCTACTAACATTTGTAGGTAAAGTTTTCAATCTTTTATATTTTTATCTTTTTATTCAATTTCAGTGGTCAGTAATTTACTGACTTTTGTTCTTGAAAGGTAGTAAGTAGATTTGCTTCATATAATTCAAAGCAATTCTTTTCCATTACTTTTAGGAAGCAAACCTACACTTTGATGAAGAATCAAAAGGTCTTTTTAGTATTTACTTAACTGTATATCATTGTGGAGTGATAACATTTGGAGATAGGAGGAGTGGTTTTCCTTGAGAATATGAATGACTTAGCAACTGAGATTTCATTAGGGGTTGACAATGGGTACCATATGGAAGTATCCTAGACTTGAGGACAAGCTAACTTAACAGTCAAAGAGGGTTTTTATGTAACTCCTTGGCTGGAATCAAAATAGACCAGAAGTTTAGACTTTTTCTCTTCCTTTTGTTCTTTTCATAATCTTAGGCATGTAAAGTCCATGATTAGATGGAATCTATTGCATCACTTAACCAACCCTGGTCATTTCAAAGGGGTACTTCTGTGGTCTTTGGTATGAATATTTCTATAAAACTGGACTCTGAAATTATTTGCTCCCTATTACTAAACCTCAGTAAACTTTTCCTTCAAGAGATTCACAACTGAGCATCCACCAGACATTGTACTCACCACAGGGAACTGCTTATGTTGTTTCTGGTGGGCTCTTCTCTGATTTTCTCAGTCTGGCATGATATCTCAAATGTTATGATTTCCCAGGCAGAAGACTCTTAGCTTCCTCTTTCAGGTTAAGATGTTTTTACTTAACCATCTGATTTAGGCCTTTGGTTTCAGCCCTCTCTTGGACTAGGATTCCTACCTAACCTTTTGAGTGAAATCCTTGCATCCTGTTCAGTAGAATCCTAAGAGATCCATTACTATACTGTCTCCAGGATCATAAATATAGACAGCTCACAGACTGGGTGAGCTCATCACTAACACGACCTGAGTGTGGAATCAGAGACATTACCTTGCATGGTATACCAGAATATCCAGGCTCTTCGGATATGCAACACTCAGATTTTTTCTACTCATAGTGATAAAACTCATAGTTCCTAGTTTAGATTAGAAAGACATAGCTGGGTGTAATAGCACATGCCTGTAAACCCCATGCCCTGAGAGGCTGAGACAAGAGAATCGCAAGCCCAGGCTGGGCAATTTAGCAACTTAGTGAGACCTCATTTGAAAATAATAAAAATTAAAAAGGGACTCTGGATGTAACTCAGTGTGGAGGCCCTGAGATCAGTCCTAAGTACTGACGGGGGGAAGGGGGGGGAAGACACGAGTGACCTTGTTATAGTGTTGAAAATTATTGTTTAATGAGAGTATGAATTTCAGCTACTGTTAATTCTTAAGCTTAGGTACAAGAGTGAATGCTGCCCGCTTCCCGACACTGCAGTGGGAAGGAAGGCTGATTGCCTTGTTAGGTGGTGTGCTCTAGGGCGTACAGGATATTAGCCCCTGCATCTCTTGTCCTCCGCTTAGTTCTTCTAATCTCCTCAGATAACTGAACCTTTTTTTTTCCTCTCACATCTATTGCAACTATAAATAATGACTACATTTTTAAAAAATCACTAAATGCATATTGTTTCCTGCTGGACACACATTCTAATGATAGCCAAAACACCTCTAGGTCCTCTCTTTTGAGTGTTTTTAGAGCATGTGGTACAATCTTTACCATACTTTTGGGAGTGCCAACCCTTGGTACTTTGAGAATGGACCTGGCATTTAGAGCTAGACAGACATTAAGTTCGACAAATAAGGGGGCTGATGCTACAAGGTGGTCACAAAGTCTGGACAGTTGTACTGTGTATTACAGTTCGATAACAGTAACGATTCTTTGTTATGTATGTCTGTGTTTCTACACTTGGTAGCCATCCTGTATTTTAGCAAGACAATAAATATGACTGTGAAGTTGGCTTTCTTTTGTAACTTGTAGAGTCATTATAAAGAGATTACTAAAGTTGAGTTCTGTTTTGAGCACAAAAGACAGCATCATGGGTGACAAATTTACAAAATCCACCCTTTCTCTAGGATGATTAGTTTGGCCCAAAATAGTGAGTAAATTATTTTTCATGTGTTAGCTCAGAAAGTTCACTTAGTTACTTTATACTTGTACTTAGTAAGCATAGACTCCTTAACTGTTAACCATTATTTTGTGTCCTCCCTTTCTCTGTGTTCTTCAAACTGGGATTAACTACTAACATACTAAAGACACACTTATTACTTCTTAATCTGTTTTCATTACCCACTTCTCTGATGGTTGTTAATAAGGGAGACTTTCTAGGGAGAAAGAAAAGTGAAGGGTTAGATAATCTGAGATTTTCAGTTAAATTTTTTAAAAAATTTGTTTGCTTAGGAAGATAATAGTAATTCTGGAATTGTATCCTGTGGTTGAAAAGAATCTTCATAAAACTTTTTTAGTTGTGATACTAGTGGAGGGGTGGAAGTATTTGTATAGCCCTTTTAGAGTTTGAAAGAGAATGAAATTCATCATTCATTTTTATTTTCTCCCTTTTTTATGTGGATGTTTATATTTGTTCAAGAATTGCATTTAATTTGAACTCATTCCTACTACATCATCAAAACTCATGCTTTACCTCAGAATGAAGTAGAGTTTTCAAATCAATCTTTCTTTCTTTCTTTCTTTCTTTCTTTCTTTCTTTCTTTCTTTCTTTCTTTCTTTCTGGAAGGGACTTAACATCTGTCATAAAGTTGAAGGACCACTACAAAAAGCTAAATAAAATACTCAAAACATTGGCCAGAGAGTAATTATCCCTTCTCTAGCACAGTTTTTGTGGTAAGAAGAAATATGTTAAATGTCATTTTAAAAACTGTATTTATGAGACATCAATAGATCCTTACTTCGTTGGAAACAAATTGATTAAACGTTTTTGGGTGATATTTAAATCATAGAGATAGAACTTTAAGTAGCTAAGTGTAGTTAAGCATTAATTCATGCTCAGTAATTATGTATCTTGTTTTAAAGCTTTTCTAGCAATATGTTATTATAAGACAAGTTCTCTGCAGCAAACATTAAATCCTTTAGAATATTTGGGATTGAAATAGTCTGGGTATGACCTGAAACTTGGGTGTATTGCTTTGTGTTCAGTACTGAGTTCCACCCTAAAGAGGGTAGCCACACACCACTGTGTGCACTTGACACATGCAAATGCTAAATACAGTAGCAGCATGAGGTCTCTGTCATTAGCAGTAATTTATGTAATGAAAGCCACCTGGTTGCTGTTTTTTTATAATTAATTGCTTGTAAATAATAAATTTAAATATAATTTATAGTTTTCTAAATTTGATTACTATATAGACCCAACAGCCAACATAAGAAAGTGGCAGATCCATAATTTACTCATGACATTATAAATATATATATATTTTAAATAAATATCAGATGAAAGTATTTTTGGAAGACAGTGGAAAGAATCTAATCAAGTTGTGTATATTTATTTGAGTTGGAATGCTAATTTTGAATTGGTCTCACCAATTTAACTTTTATATGGTTATTTGGATTGATCTTTTAAAATAATTTCTACATATTTAATACACACAGAAAAAATAACTTAATGCAATAAAACTCTCAAAAAATGTTTTCATATTTTATAGAATTCTAATTATGTTTTGAAAAGACTTTATACGGGGGGAAGCACTTGAGCACATATGATGATATGTTATATACTGTGGTAGTTATAAGAGGTTAGGCCTAATAGATTTACCAAGTATGGTATCATTAATTTAAGAAGGCTTTATAGTAGTTCTTTTTGTTTATATGGATACAAAGAATTGTATGCTGCCAAAGAATTGTTTTTTCTAATGTAGTGGAAAAATATCAGTGATTCACATGGCTTAAAAAGAAAGTCGGATTAGAGCCCTGTCCTCTTTGCTCTTTCATTAAAAGAGAGAGTGGAATGATTGAGGGCAGAGGAAGAAATAACTAAGCTTAGGGCTTTGTGTTTAAAACTCACAATTAATGTTTACTGACTTCAGGTTTATTGATGATTGTATAAAACTTTCTCAACTTTTGAATATAATTTTAAAAACTTCTTTCCTAAATGCATTTACATTTAAAGCTATAGCCTATATATTGTTATTTTGTACTGTAGCAGTGAAATTACTATCATTTTCAGTCTGAGAATTTGTTACTTATAAATTAAGGGGAATTTTGTAGCTTAGAGGTACAGATTTATGATACAGAATTTCCTCCATATGCGACCAGTAGCATTTTTCTCTTCACCATAATTTAGGAAAGTTTAGATAAATCAACAATGTATATTTTAGTTAGTTAAAATTAAACATTTCTAGAATTTTTTATGTTCTTTGTAGAAACTCAGCTAGAGCATAAAGAACAGTTCTGTTAAATGGCAAAATTGCATGTTAATAGATGACTCTGTGTTACTGGGATTGTCTGTAAAGAATAAAGCTTGTGGCTTATGTGTGTGGTCAGTGTGCCCGCTATCCATCACCTCAACAGCAGGCATCAGATTTGTTCATTGCCGGGTTTCCAAGGCCTAATAATCCCTCAAGAATTTCCAATGTTGTTGACTGTCCCTATTTACATCACTGAAGAAAGAAGCTTCGCAACAGGTGCAGCTGTATACTAATTGTAGGGTGTGCCTAATCTGTCCAGAAGGGAGAGTGACTCCAAATTTGGTATCTTAGACAGTGGAATGACCTTTTAAAGTCCCAGGATGAGAATTGCCAACAATTGCAACAAGCTAATTATACCCATAAGGAGTTGTAAAGTGCTTTTAAGTTTTCCTGTACACCTAGAAGTTCATTGAATGGCTTGAAGTCATTAACATATGACAGATGCACTCCCTTTTCAAGGGCTCCTATGATAAGTTTTGATTGGAGAAGTGGGAATTTGACCCTAGCTTATCACTTGCTTCATTAGCTTGCATGGGAACAAGGAGTTTTTTTTTTTGACGTGAGTGTTATCTTACCCATGTTCCAGAGTTCCATCCATCCTATTCTCTGCTGATAGAAGGTCACAGCAGATAACCTTGATTCTGGTTTTACCAAAGCATACTATGTATGTATTGTGTAGTATTACATATATTTTATAAATAAATACATAGGATATTAATATTTCATGTATCATGTTTTTATATTTGCATAATTATACCTTATTTGAGCATGGCATTTCAAAGTTTCTATTTATTTATTTATTTATTTGGTATGGTACTCTGAATTGAATCCAGACTTTCACACCCTGGGTCCTTTTAAAATTTTTCATTTTGAAGGGGCAGAGGATTTAGCTCAGTGGTTCCGGTGCCTGCCTTGCAAGTGCAAGGTCCTGAGTTCGATTGCCAGTACCAAAAAAAAAAATTTTTTTCATTTTGAAACAGGATCTTGCTAAGTTGCTCAGGCTAGGCTCAAACTTGTGATCCTTCTGCCTTAGCCTCCCAGATTGCCAGGATTATAGGCATGCACCGCCATGCCTAGTTAATTATATTATTTTAGAAATATCAATTTTCTGTCTGATCCCAGCTAAGTTCCATCCCAACCTGGAAAACTTAGTGAAACCCTGTCTCAAAATCAAAAAAAAAAAAAGAAGGGCTGAGGTGTAGCTCAGAGGCCTGAATTCAATCTCTGGTTCTGCAAGGAAAAGAAAAAAAGAAAGAAAGAAAGGGGTGGGAGGGGAGAAGGAAGGAGAGGGGAGGGGAGGGGAGGGGGAGGGAGTCAGAAAAAAAGAAATACCAGCTTTCCTGTGATTTCTGTTCTTTTATGGTTGGGGTATGTGTGTGTGTTTGTGCTTTTTTCTGTGGTGCTGGGGATTGAACCTGGGGCCTCTAGTATAAGGCTATAGAAGGCTCTACAACTGAGCTACACCCTCAGCCTATTTTTGTTCTTTTTAACAGAGTACAAGTTCACTTTTTAGCTTATAAAGATGATAGGACGTTTGACTAATACAGTCCCCTAAAGCTGACTACATTTGAAATTGGTGTGAATAGGGAAATGAGATTTGGATTTTATCTTAGGGATCTCTATGTGCACCAGGAGGGAAGGGTGCTTTCCCAAGAATGAGCAGGTGATTGGGTACCCCATGAAGATGTATGCAGTCAAAGCACCAAAGGGTCTCATGTGGTCCACCCCATGACTGCGGAACTTACATTAAATTGTTTTTAATTATCTGGTTGAAATTCATCCAAAATAAACTATGTGGGACTGAGGTTAAACTTCTGGGAAAACCAGATTTGGGTATCTCATATTTATAGTTTATGATGCCTGTTTCAACCCTTAATACTGCATACCTAAATTTTATTTTAAATGTTTTCTGTTAGATTAAAATATCTGTCTAGAGCAGTCATGATTCCCTTAACCTCTAAGGATATTTTGTAGATTTTATATTCCCAAAGGGCATAATCATGTTTAGCTGTGTTCCTGTCAATTACCAGCAAGCTCTTTTTGTACAATTAGGGGGTGGTTAGTTTACTCTTAAGTAAGGTTGCCACCTGTCTAGGGATTAACTCAAGCAGGTTGGAAGCCCCAGACTTTTGGCTTGGGTTTAAAGCAGTTATTTCTACTCTCACTTTGGTAGCATTTGGTTAATCATTGATACTGATGAAAGCAGGTGTTGTTTGGGCCCTGATTTTCAAGGTTCTGTAAACTATGTTGTTAAAATTAAACATGTCGTAGGAAATTTATGAACACTAGGTGTATTCATGTGTGGTGTCCATTGAAAATGAACAGGAGGAGCTTCTACTCATCTCTGTTGTTTCTGCTGCTATGAATGCCTTATCAGGTGGTCAGGTGGGTGGGACATGGCTTCCCTAAATGTGCGTAGGACCAGGAGTTCCTTCAATGGAAATATATCTCGATGTCTTGGGGAAATAAAACACAAAGATCATTAGTGATGGAGAATTTGAAGATGCAATCGTATATTATTTAAGCTGTGAGAAACATCAACTATATTAGTTTGAAGATCCTACTTTGTCAAAAAGTTTTTCTCAGTATAGTATGTGTCATACAATGCCTTACTTCATGTGACCTAATGCGCATGTGACCCTGTTCCATCTGGAGCCTGGCTTTACTAGGATAAGTAGGCCCATGAATCATAACCAACTTCTTTGAGCTCAATCTGTGAATGTGCCTGCATGTTTTTCCTCCATACTTCCCTTTTTTTCTCTCTTATCCTCTTGTTCTCTCCTTCCCTCCTTTATTCTAATTTAAAGTTAAGCTTATTGTATGTGATATGAATGTTAATTCTTTTTTAATTAGAATTTTTATTATGGAGATATGATTCACATAACACTTTTTTAAAGTGTACAATTTGTTGATTTTTTAGTGTATTATCACTGTTGCCCAATTCTAGAAAATTTTATCACTATTTTAAAAAATCCAGTACCCATTAGTAGCACTCCTTGCTCCAGCCCTGCTCACCTCAGCCCTAAGCAACCACTAATCTCCTATCTGTATCTCTAAATTTGCCTCTCTGGACATTGCATAAAGGCAGTATCATACAATATGATTAGCTTCTTTAATAGTGTAATGTTTTTGAGGTTCACTTATGTTGTTGCATTTTTTTATTGCTGAATAATTCATTGCATGAATATACTATACATTTTGCTTGCCCATCAATTTGTAAATATTTGATTGTTTCTACCTTTTGGCTATTATGAATAATGTTTCTGTGAATATCAGTACTGTATATAAATTTTTGTTTTGACATATGTTTTTATGTGTTTTGGGTAGATACTTTGGAATAGAATTTATGTATCATATTGTTTGACATTTTGAGGAACTGTCAACAATTTTGCAAAGTGGCTGTACTATTTTACATTCTCATCAGTAATACATGAAGGCATCAGTTTCTCAACATCCTCAACTGTGTATTATCTGCCTTTTTTATTATAGCTATCCTACTAGGTGTGAGGTGATATCTCATAGTGGTTTAATTTTTATTCATCTGTGACTAATGATGTTGAACTTTTAAAAATGTATTTATTGATTCATATATCTTCTTTGGAGAAATGTCACTTCATATTCTTTGTCCACTTATTAATTAGGTTCTCTTTTGAGTTGTAAGAGTTCTTCACAGATTCTAGATAGAAGTCCCTTGTAGCTCTGATTTGCAAGTATTTTCTCTTAGTCTACTTGTTTTCTTTTTTACTTCCTTGGTGTTCTTGAGTTATTCTTTTAAAAGGATTTTACTTCCAGAAGGAAAGTACAAAATATCAATATTATATACTGATGTCTGTGATCATCCTAGAAGGAAAATAGCATTACCCTTCGGTTAAGTTTTTATCGTATAATGTACTGCTTTGATAACAGTTGTTTTTTTCTTTAGATACAATGTTAACTTTTTAAATATAATAGGCCAGTGTTCTCCTGAATATAAGCTAAAAGTTTAGATATACTTTATTTGCTTTTTTCTTTGCATTTTAAAATTATGCATATAGTTATATCTTGTTTATATCATCTAAACTAAGAGACAGTTTGATATGAACTATGTTAGTGAAATGCCAAAAAATTTTTAAAAATTGTAATTGTGAAGAATCAAGGATTTATCAACTTGAAATTAAAAAAATACTTTCACTGAATTGCATTGCTTTTTAAATGTGAGTGATCAGATGTGGCTTATGAAGTGTGTTCCTTGGGGTAAGCATTGGGCAGAGCCCCATTGCCTGTCCTGGGGATCCAGACCAGGCGGCAGGTCTTCCTCCTAAAGTGAACTTTTTTTTTAATGTTTACTTTTATTTGTGCCTGTTTACAGTACAGAATGTTTACGTTCATTGTGGGGAGTCTGTCCATGTACATAACACATCTGAATTCTTTCTACGTCCCCTTCCCCTACCTTCCTTCTCCTCTCCCTCCATCCTTTGGTACCCTTCCCATTTGCAAAAGATCTGTCTCCCTGTTTCCTTTAATCTGTCATTTATTTTGCTCTGTATTTATACTTTGGATTTCTCATGTAAAAGGTACCATGCGATATTTAAGCTTGTGTATCTGATCCATTTCACTTAACATGGTCTCAAGTTGCATCCATTTTCCCACAGATGACTCAAGTGTATCCTTCTTTATAGCCAAGTTGTGCTGCAGTGTTGAGCATGGCCCGGGCAAGTGGCTCTCTCTCTTGGAGCTCTAGTTTATCCCTGTGAATTGCAAGAGCTCCTGTGTTTGCACAGGGATGTCATGAGGATCAGTGAGGGCTGTGTGAAATCTTTTAAGAGGGATGTAGTGCCAGGGCCTGGATTGTAATACCCTGCCACTCTGCAGGCTGCTGTTTTGGTAGAGCTATAAAAGGAAACTTCTCTTTTCTTTTTTTTGAGATGAGGTCTTGCCATGCAGTTCAGGCTGGTCTTGAACTCACTATGATGGCCAGGCTGACTCCAAACTTGCAGTGATTCTCCTGCCTCAGCCTCCTGAGTGCTGGGATTACAGGCATGTGCCACCAAGCTAAGCTTGAAAGAAAACTTTTTACAGATTCTAGGATAGAAATGAAATGAGTGCCCCTCCTTTGTTTGTTTGTTTTTTTGGTACCAGGGATCGAACTCGGGTCCTTGCACTTGCAAGGCAGGTGGTGGAACCACTGAGCTAAATCCTCAGCCCTGTGCCTCTCCTTTGTATAGCCCACTCTGTAACCATTCACTTTAGATCTGACTTTTCAGAGCAGGGGATGTGCCCTGGACCTACTCTGACTGCATATCATCTCAAGGGGCTCAAAGAAGATATATTGTAAAGTAGATGATGAGCAACAACTAAGAAACAGTTCACAGACTACAGTATTAGAAATATTTAGTGAGTATGCAGGTATTTGTGTGAAAAACAAAACAAATGACTAATATATCAAAGTATAGGGATAATAGCACCTGAAAATATTTGACTAAAAGGGGCACGCAGAAGGCCACTCAGAATTGTAATATGTATTGTTGAAAAGCACCTACATGTTGCTTTGCTTCTAAGTGACTTAAGCAAGGTAGATTTTTGCATCATGCTTTTATAAATCTTTTGAATTGTGTAACATGAATAGTATAAATGTGTGGTTATCTACTCATATCTCTTCGCAATTGTGTAGTATAATCATCTTCTTTGAGTAGTTAAGATTGGCTTTGGTGCTGTTTACCTTAGGATGAAATGAATAGCTTTCTTCTAGTCTACTTCTTTTACCACACTTTATCTTTGATTTGGATATGTGCCCCTGTGTGTGTGTGTGTGTGTGTGTGTGTTCATTTCTACTTATGTGTAAAGATAAAAATATACTAAGCCTAGTTTCTAGCTAGATTTTATTTTGCTTTAGACAAAGATACCTGCCCTCTTTGATCGCCACTCCCTCAAAAAAATTAAGTGTCCACAAAATTGGTTATCTATTTTTGAGAGAACTTGTAACATCTTTCTAAATGAAAAATCATTCCAGCAGTATCTAATATTGGCAATTTTCCTCTGTCTGCTTTTAGAACTTATTGGCCAACCAGGTCAGACATTATTAAAGTTCAAGAGGTCCAGTGGGAAAAGTAATGGTTTTGTGCTACTATGAATTTTAAATGTTGCCATTTTCGCGTGGTACGGCATCATCAGTTCTCACATGCCACTAAGAATGTTTTAGGCCAAATTCAAGGCCAAGGTTACAAAACCAGTGATGATTCTGACTCATGCTTGTAGAGTTATGTTATCCAAATTATCAGCATACCATTCTGTAGTGAGATTGCTTGTAACATGTCATTTGAAAGAACTTATTATGAGAAGTTTTTTTTTTAATCTCATCACTTGGAAATATATAGAAGTACAGCTGAAGAGTCTCTTCTCAGTAAACACAATAGCTGTTCACTCTCCTGACACAGACAGTAGGAAGTTCTTCAGTTCTGAGAGTAACTATTACTCTTGTTTCATACTTAGTAGAAGCAATCCTTTTCTTTTCTTTCTTTCTTTTTTTTTTTTTGTGTGTGTGCTAGGAATCAAACCCAGGGCCTTGCACATGGTAGGAAAATGCTGTACCGCTTGAGCTGTGTATATCCCCAGCCCAGTCTAAAGGTAAACTCTTGTGGAGTCTGAGTTCTTTGCAACATACTTTTTTGAGACATAGACATGGAGTGTGTCAGCAAACAGGTGCTTGACAAATATTTGTTCAATCACTGAGTGGGTGAACTAATCACCTAATGGGAGTGTCATCTAAATGTGTAGTTATTTAATGTACAAAAATGGATTTAATTGAAATGAGGGACTGAGAAGATTTACACACAGCTATCATGGGTTAAGTGAATTGAGGTGCATACCTTCTTTGTTGAAATGAAATGCTCATACCTAATAAAATTAGTTGCTTTTTAAATTTTCTTAGAGTTGTTATCTTTGAAGAGTAGAAAAAGTTTGTGGTTTGAGAATCAAACACTTTATTTGTAAAGTTAGTGTTTTGTTAAGGGAATTGTTTGTTGAAACTGAAAACACCTGCAAAACTTTTTCCTTTTGAATGGTAAATTATTTTATTTGTGTGTCCCTGGCCTTGTATTCTGTTATTCACCAGTGATGTCTGTGAAACGAAGTTTATTGTAGTAATCATTAGAAAGGATTCTCAAAGGAGTAACATACCAGGCATTTAAAATGGCTTGAACTTATTCAATGAGAGTTAGGGAATCAAGTCAGTTTTGAAGTAGTCAGTTAAATTTTAGCCATACTGCATTGTTGATAATTATAGCAACTTCATTTCTGATAGTGGAGGTCACCTGGGTAGATAAAATGCTCTACTGTATTTTCCCCCCACTATCTGTTTTCTTGTTCTTCCATTGTGAGAGAACCCTCAATTTTTGATTTTTTTGATTTAAAAATTTTTTTTTTTTGGTACCGGGGATCAAACTCGGGTCCTTGCGCTTGCGAAGCAGGCGGCGGAACCACTGAGTTAAATCCCCGGCCCAAACCCTCAATTTTTGAACAAGAGTATGACCTCCGCTAACATGAGTTTCCTTGCAGCTTTTATAGCTATAGAACTGAGTTATGCATACTGCGAAGTAAGTCTTCATGGAGTTTCTGGGGGAGCCTTCCATAAGAGACAGCCCTCGTGTCTCTTCTTCAGGGTGCTTTCTCAGTCTTGCTGTCTGGAATGATGATTCAGCAGCACTGTCAAATCAGAGGTGAGGCCTGTACCCTAGAAGTGGAGTGGTGAGCTGGAAGGGGCTGGGACCCAGTGACTTTCTAGAGCGGAATTGTTATGCAGAAAGAAACAAATTTAACTAGAAAAGACACACGTTTCTGCTCTGTTTAACCCACAGTTATTTTGGCTATTCTGTCCCTTAAAGCTGAATCTCATGTTATGGGATGCAGAGGTAGAGATCACACATTTTATCAGATTGAATTCCTGGGGTATAAGATCAGAGTGTGGCTGCGTCAGACCATTTCTCACCATCTTCAGAGCTGTTTCAGGCCTTACTTGTGGCTGAGGCAGGCAGGTAGGCTCTCTGTAAGGTTAGGACTTGTAGAGATTTGGGTTTGGATTAAGTAACTGCTTATACAAGAAGCAGGTCGCAGTGTACCTTTGAAGCCAGCCTTATTCATAGTCTGTCCACAAGCATCATTTCTCTGAGAAAAAGTTTTCATTGATTCTACTATTTATTGATGTCTTAAAAAAGAAAGAGTTGGTTGCTATGGACTTTTTGATATTGTAGTCATTTTCTCAAAGTGACAGGAAAGGTCAAAGTATTTGGTGTGGCCTGTATTTGGTGTGGCCAAACTTTCTGGGCCTTGAAAGTAATTGGTAGCATTTAGACTCTTATTTTTCAGAAATTTCAAATTATTAATTATTAGGCACCACTGTTTTTAGAAGCCTTCCTTCAGCAGTAACATCTCTATGTGTTCACAAATAGTCTTAGTGAATCCTTTATTCCCTGTGTCTGTGAGTCGCAATATTTTTGCATTTTCTCTTAAAATTGATGTATGCATTTGTTTTAAGGGTGTGTGTATGTTAAAGAATGAGAGAAGGAAGTTCTCTCTTAAAGCTACTGTGTGCAATCTATTGTGCTAAATATTAGTGATGGAAGGTTTAAAAGTTATAAAAGATTCCTTGCTTTAAAGAACTCAGAGCCTAATGAAAATGCAGATGGAAAAAATACTTTAAAATTCAACCTGAGACTTATTTATGGGCTCCCTAAATCCAGAAGTCTGAAAGATTTCATGAACTCTTAGGCCAAAGCAATTCTACTGAAAGCTCTTAGAACAGCAGTGCTAATCTGTCTTATGAGTCAATGAAAGATCTGTGTACATTTGAGAATGCTTCAGATTATTGTTGTTGTTATGATTATGATTATTATTGTTATTGTTCATCATACTGGGGACTAAACCTAGGGGCTTCATACTGAACTATATCCCCATTTTTTTTTCCACTTTTTATTTAGACAGTTTCACTAAGTTGCCAAGTTGCCCAGACTGGACTTGAACTTGTGATCCTCCTGCCTCAGCCTCCTAGAGTGCTGGGATTACAGGCAAGCACCACCATGCTCAGCCAGGTGTTTGAAAACATGGACTTTCTCAGTGTTTTTTTGTCCTGGTTTGAAACCACATGTCATTCCTCCTCTGCTTTACTTCCTGCTACATTAATTGCCAAGGCTCTGGGTCTAGTTCTGGTTTCCTGTAGTCATTTTGGAAATTCCCAGCCAATTTGGAGGAGAGCATTTGCCTTTGCAGTAACATCAAACCAGTGAGAGGATGTATCCTGGAAAATGAATATGCGCAGAGGAGTGTGCACAGTGCAGTGTAGACCCTTCCTGTACCTCATCGTCTGGTATGCAGTTGTCCCTGTCATAATGAGGAAGATGAGGGTGATCTTAGGCACGGTGGGAAGGTGAGCTTCAAGGACTTGGAGTTGCAGCACTAAGTTTGAGAGATTCTGACCTTTAGGAAATTTAGATGCTTATGGGTATATGTTGATAATTTTTTCTAAGTCTGCATTTTTAATCTGCATGTATTAGTAATATCAACCTTACCCATTTAATACTCAGTATTATGGGAATATAATCATATGAAATGGTGAAGTATTATACCTATTTTATTGTTTTTGCTTCTGTAAAATTCATTAAAATATTAAGTTTGCTTTCTTCTTTAGAAGGGCAAATACCTTGATGTCAGCTCTTAAAATTGTGGTAATGGTAGTGTCTGATACAATGGTTAGGGGAAGCTGTTGTTGGTTGATGTAACAAGTTCAGTTTTTTTTTTTCCCAAGGGCTTTTAATAGAATTGCTTTGGTCAAAGAATTTTTGATAGACTGAATGAAATCCCTCAGTGTACTGGATTTAGTGAGACCATAAATTAGCCTCATGGTGAATGTGTCTTTCTTTTTACCTTTCCATCTGACACAATTCATTGAAATGATGGCTGCCCGTAAGAAGTTAGAATTTTGTTGTAGTAGTGAGATGTTTGTTTCTTTCATCACGGTGTCACCTGCTTTTGTGCTGGTGCTCAAAAATAGATTTCAGTATGTCCTCCCTAATGGAAAAAGAGTTGATAGTCAAAGCAAATTTGCTGGCAGTTTTACTCTTACATGTTGGGCAAAGCTGGGCATGACCATTTTCCTCAGGGGAGTTAGGCAGACTTGAAGGAGCAGTGGGAGCCATGGGGTGGCCTATAGATCTCCTCCTCTGCTCTTTAACTGGTAAGGAAGAGGATGGAAGAAACCAAAGCAAGTGTCTTGCAGGTGGGTCAGTGTGGGTAGAGAGAGGCAGTGTTCACAGCAGCACGGTGGCTCTGGGCACTCTCTCCTGGGGAGGAGGGCCCAGGCATCAGGATGGCCTTGGGCACAAATGTATGGCAAGAGCAAATTCTCAAATAACTGACCTACTACATAGGTTTGTGAAAACAAGATCCATGTCACACAAAAAGCCAAGAAGGGTATTTTACCTCGGGGGCCTATGGCCTAGAATTGAGGAAATCTGGGAGTCAATTTAGCAAAGACTTGACACGGAGTGCTGTAGTATTTGGCCAAAACTACCAACATTCTTCCTCCTTGAGGTTAGGGCTGGCCTGGAAATTGTGGGCAGACTACAGGATGAGGGACCACACACTTCCCCACATGGGTCCTGTGGTGGTCACCTCTGCATTTTATCAGAGAAGGAAGCCTTTCTGACTTCCTCTGATCTTGGGTAGAGTGCAGGCTTCAAGAGGTCATTTTGATGTTGAAGAATTGAAGCTGGAGAATTGAAGTTTCTTATAGCAAAACCAAGCTTTTCCAAATAGTGATACACATGGTTCTTTGAAGCTACTGATGGGATGGGCATATCCAAATTTGGGGAGTATATTATGTAATCAAATATAAGCTAAATTTCTTAATAAATAGGGGGCTGCTGCAGCATGTGAATTTTGTGTTTTGGTTGAGTAGTGTTATTTTTGGACTATGTATGAAACAGTTACTTTAAAAAAATACCATATATGTATCAAGGAAAATGTATAATTTTCTGCTCTGAGTTTTTATTTCCTATATAAATAACGTTAAATAGGGATGGTGGTGGTGGTGAGGAAGTGTAACTCCAAACCATTACATCATACTCTTGCCTGCTCTTCTAGATCTTGAACATATATATGCTCAGTAAAACTATAGTGTAATATAACCATTCATCACTTCAAATTATATTTAAAACCATATCCATTTATAGTCAATAGTTGCATGTTAACTTTATTGGGTGATAAATTCAGATTGGCCAAGTTGAATTTGACAGTGAACGGTAAACTTTGATTTGAGCTGCTGGGGATTAAACCCAGCATGTGCTTGGTAAGCACTACATATACACTCAGCCCCTGAATGATGAATTTTAATGGGGAAAATGCCTTTGTTTGAAGAATGCACTCTCTTGCAAGAACTGCAGTGGAGGTGACCAGGTATTGAGAGCTACAGGGCTGGCACTTTTGGCCCTCTGGATAGGATACTGGGAGTTGCTACAGAGCCTGAAGGGGGAGCAACCCTGCCCTGTGCGTGGATGCTGTGCTCGATGATGAGGCTGCTGAGCCTGACTTTCTGGTCTTATAGGAAGCTTCTTTTAAAAGTTATTTGCAGCTGGGAATCTTGTGATACATACATTGGAGTACTGGTTTTTCAAAGTAGTTTGTTTTGTCATTTGGATGCAGCAATTAGGAACCTAGGACCTAAGGCCAAATTGATTGTGTTGATTTGGATAAGATATCTCACCTTTCCCCCTTAAATAATAACACTGCTTTTATTGTTATCATGATGGTGATTAAATGAAACAATGCCTGGTACCTAATAAGCACTCTGTTAATGTCACTTATCATACTCACCATGACAGCAGGTATTTATTGAGTGACCACTCTTTATTAGAGTTCAACAGAAATGAGAAAAAGTTAACAGACTGAATGTTAGAAAAAGTATATAACAAAGCTTACTTGTGTGCTGCATGGTTTCAGCAACTGAACTCCATCTCTGCTCATCTTTTGGTTTTTCTTAAGACACATAGAGAAGTAGAGAAGGCGTTTACAACCACCTAAGGTTGGTTTTATTGGAGTGAAGGACGTTAAGTGCTGAGATGAGACGAACTGCCAAAAGGATTTGATTGTGAATCAAGAATAAAAGGCTTGTGGTGAGATTTAAAATTTTGCGTTTCATAAGAGAAGAGCTTAATGCATCTTAAGGTATTCCATTTGTTGTTTTAATAGTGCCAGCATTTATTATTAAAGTGGGTGGTTGTAGAATAATTATAGTCTGTATCATGATGATGATAATGTTTTTAAAGATTGAAAATCTACAGTTTTTTCAAACTAATGTAGTAGGGAAAACATGGCATCTGTTAAGGCTTCAAATGGCTCACTTGACCTGTAAGAGCACTACTGCGGCTATTTTAAGGCACTATAAAAATTCAGAAAGATACTTTCATGCTAATTTCCTTCTTAACTTTTACTGGGGATTGAACCCTGGGCCTTACATCTCTAGCCTTTTTCTTTTCTTTTTTCTAAATTTTGAAACATGGTCTCATTTAGGTCACTATGTTGCCCAGGATGAGCTGGAACTTGTGATCCTTCTGCCTCAGATTCTTAGAAGTGCTGGGATTACAGGCATGAGCCACCATATGCAGCCCTTGTTAAATTCTTAAATGAAGAGCATCAGCTTGGTAATTGGGGGTTGGGTTGGAAAAAGAGGCTAAAAGAGAAAGTTAATATTAATTAACTTTGTTAATATCATTATATTGTACCAGAATTTATTTGCAAAGAGAGTTGTAAAAAACAATAGTAGTTATAGCATGATCTATATAAATTATAAAAATTATAAAGTAAACTTGTCAATCTTTTTTTTTTTCTGGTATCAGGGATCAAACTCGGCACCTTGTGCTTTCGAGGCAGGCACCAGAACCACTGAGCTAAATCCCTGGCCCTTGTCAATCATTTTTACTTTTTTTTTTTTTTTTTTTTGGTACTCTATTAAGGCAAGAAAGAGTAGGTAAGCAGGTTACATATTTTTTGTGCAGAAAAGTAATAAAGAAATATTTAAGTGGTTTTAACCAGTCTTATAAACTTTTTCATTCTGCAGAAAGGCTGGAAAGCAATTGTATTTATTAGACATAACTGATAGCATTGTAGTTGCAGAATTAAACATGGCTCCTAGATGTCCATTCGGTTTTCATAACAAAGAGTTGACAGAGTGACTGGTGGCCTTGCAGGATTTCATACACTGAGGAATTCCCTGAGAAGAGAGATCCATTCAAGGCAATTCACATAGAAGCAAAGCCAGATAATTTGGAAAGTCAAAGGGAAAGAAATTGAACAGCACGGAATAAAATTAGATTACATTGAAAAACTCAACATATATAAATAAGCTCATGCAAATTGTTTTTGGTGGGGTTTTTAGTCTGGTTCCCAAGAAATAAACTCAGACTTAGACTTCAGCAAGAGCCTGGCTCAGCCCTAGACCTTGAAAAATTAATTAGCTAGCTGAAAATACTGGAAGAATGAGTGATTAATTCCCAGTTCCACAGTGTGGCCTATTATGTAAGGTTGCTTGAGTCTTTGTCTGCTTAGGCTGCCATGATAAAATTCATAGGCTGGATGGTTTTAACAATAGAAATTAATTTTCTCACAAGTTCTGGAGGCTGGAAGTCTGGCTGTGGTATGGGGTCCTCTTCCTGACTTGCAAATAACTGCTCTCTCAATGTGCTCTCACATGGCCTTTCTTTCTTCAATGAGTGTACTTGGATCTCTTCTTCTTATCTTTCCTATAAGGTCACTAATCCCATAATGAGGACCCGCTCCCTTGGCTTTATCTAACCCTAATTATCTCCATGCCCCATCTCCAGATGCCATTATGTATCTGACTGGGGCTTCAGCATGTAAATTTGGGATGCTGTGAGGGAGACTCCAACATTCATCCCTAATTCCTGGGCATACTCAGGGGGATCACTAACCAAGTGACCTGTGATCCTGTTTGGAGTCCTGCTTCATTCTCTTGTAGAAACATCACCATTGCTTTTTAATTGTTCCCTTTTATATTTTCTCACCTCGTAACAAATTGAAGCATTTTTTTAATCAGATTGCAATCTGTAAATTTATTTGAAATGAACTCTACAAAAAGGACGTATTTATAGTTACAGGATTTATGTTTTGTGTTATGCATGTTTTTTCCTTTGCTATATCTTTATCTTTTAGGAATATATTAAAGTTATTTGTATTAAATTATATATCTGTAAAATTAACTTCCCCCTTCCCCTTTGGGGGGAGTACTAAGCCAGCATGAGATCATAGAACACTGGTTAAGGTATATGTCTTGAAAATATTACTTTTTCAATATCTATTACATTTTATATTGATTTACATGCAGTTAAATTTGCCTTTCTTATGTACAGTTTTGTAAGTTTTGACAAACACATACTTTTGTATAATCATCACCACAAATAAAATGTTAACACCTCTTGTCTATCACCCCCTGCTATGGTCTTAATGTATCTTTTAATTATAAAATTCCCAAAATTCTGTGACGGATAAATTTCTGTCATATTAAGCCACCAAATTTGCATTAATTTTTCACAACAACCATAATAAAGTAAAGTGGCATAGTACAAGGCTTAGCACATTTTTCTTTGTAAGACAAGGTCTAGAGGAAGTGGAATGTAGCTCAGTGGTAGAATACTCACCCTGGGCTCCATCCCTAGCACTACACACAAGCGTGCAAACACACACACAGCCTTGAGAAAGTGAAATTAATTCACTTGGTTTTGATAAGCAGCTATTTTAAGAAAACTATCTGAAGTGGATGAGAATTGATCATATGTTTAGCTCTGAATATTACCACTGAAAAAACTAAAGGTTATTTGGGACTGTTTTTTAGGTTTTAGGCTTCTGCAAAAAGAAAGCAAAGGGATACAATGGAGTAGAAAGATTATGATCATAGGGTAGGGGTTAATACTGTAGTCATGTCTTTCTTGTCAATAATATCATAATTTGCCCAGTAAATTGTGCTGAATGCTGTTAGAGAAGTGATTTTCGTCACTTTAATAAAAATTAAAAATTGTTCTGTATTATTTTGTATTTTGAACCTTCCTCCTCCTCCTTTTTTGCAAATGCTTTTAAAAATTAGACTCATTTAAGAATAGAATTGCTTCTGTTTTCCTTAACATTAGGCCACCATGATAAAAATCTCAAGAGCCACACAAATAATTCAGTTTGAAGTTAGTGCAAAGAGATAAGGGGGGAGGGCCTTTGTAAATTCTTATAATTTACTTAAGTCTTTTCCTGGGATTACCTAATTCAGTCCAATGACCTTCTCCTTAAGAAAAGCAGTACTTGAAGAATTGGAATTGTCAAGTCAAATATATGTATATATATATAATCTATTTTTTCTTTTATTTTAAGTCAACTTTTCAAGTGAGGATCTGATGGCTCTTTTATTAAGTATCTGGGTTTGGTCTTGTATCAGAAAAATAGGGTGATTTGGGGGATACTGGAATTTCAGCAGTGAAGTAATTGTGGTGTTAGACTCATAAAACAAGTGTCTAACCTCTATTGAAGGAAGAAGTTCCTAATAGTCAGTGATGAATGGAAGGAGCTATTTTCTTCCATCAACTCATCCTATGGTCTGATTACTCTGGATGCCTAGAAGTCTTGATAAACAATTTAAATCACTCTGTGGACCTAAAATTAGAGCTTCTCTGTTAGGGCCCTCATAGAAATGTCCAATTTCAATGTGATTGTAAGTCATTATTATTAGGACCTAGGCACAGTTTTCTGATAAAGGCTTTACAGTTTTAGAGTTGTAAGAAGAGAAAAATTTACAAATATAACTTTTGCAGTTGTAGAGTAGATAAAGTTATAGAATTTTCAAGATGAAAATATTTTAGAAAAATGTCACACATCTGTGTTCAGATGGTGAAACTGAGAACCAGAAATAGTAAATGATTTTTCCATTAGATTTTTTAAAAAGAAAGTACTCTCTATTGGTACTTTCTTGACAATACCTTTTTTAACATTTTTATTAATTTAATTTATTAATGATGATAGAGATCAAACCCAGGGCTTCATATATGTTAGGTAGGCAAGTGCTCTACTGCTGAGGTTCATCCCCAGCCTTGACAGTACAACTTTTTGATCCTCCCTAATGTTTAGTAAATATTTATGGGATGTGTAAAGATGCCTAACATGAATTTACAAAACTACTATTCTGAGGGACAGAAAAATGATCTTAAATCAGGGGAAATTACATATAACTTGGAAAAATAATTACTTTCCACATCATGATGTCACATTTAAAATTTTACAGTTATAGTGGGGAAAAATGAAGCTGTCATAGAGGAAAATAAGTTATACTGATTTCTCATTCATTTTTTAATCTCAGCTCTATTAAGATATTCCTATACCATAAATGTCACCATTTTAGAAAAACGTGTACAATTCAGTAGTTTTTATTCTTGCAGTTGTATAATGGTTACCACTACCTAATTTGAGAACATTTTCATCACTCTACAAAGAAGTCCCATGACTGTTAGCAGTCACTAATGAGCATCCATCCCTTTCTTCCCAGAACCTAGCAACCACTACTTTCTATTCCTGTGGATTTTCCTGTTCTGCACATTTCACGTAAATGGAATCACACAACATGTGGCCTTTGGTGATTGGACTTTTTTTTGTCATATGATGTTTTCAAGGCCTATCTGTGCCATATTTTTTCATATTTTTTTGTTTGTTAAATATTCCACTGTGTGGATATACTACATTTTATTTATTGATTCAAAAATTGATAAAATATTTGGGTTGTTTCTACTTTCTTTGCTATTATGAATACTGTTATGAACACTTCTGTACAGGCTTTTTTGTGGAACTGTGTTTTCTCCTTTCTTGGATATATACCAAGAAATGGAATTGCTGGGTCATGTGGTAACTCTGTGTTTAATATTTTGAGGAACCAACAAACTGTATTCCAAATCAGGTGCACTCTTTGGAATCCCACGAGCGATGTAGGAGGGTTCCAGTTTTCCTTATATCTTTACCAACACTTGTTAATGTCTGTGTTTTGTTTTGTTTTTTTTCTAGCCAGTCCAGTGGGTATGAATTAGTATCTCACTATAGCTTAATTGACTTTTTCCTTAAATGATTAATGATGTTGAGTATCTTTTCATGCTGATTAGCAATTTATATGTCTTCTTGGGATAAATGTCTGTTCAAGTTCTTTGCAAATTTTAAAGTTAAGTTCTTTTTTTCTTCCATTTATTTTTCCTGAATAAGAAAGAAGGGGATAAGATGGGTTGATTTTCTTTGGAGTTTTTTTGCATGAATTCCAATATAAATAGCCATTTTCACATATCCAGAATATTCACGATTTATAATATGAGTTTCTTTCTCTTATAAAATAGACCATTCCAAAAAAGTTGGCTGAAAAGCAAGTCCATTATTTTCACTGTTTATGTGAAAGAAGATGTTTCTTTTCAAAACAATAAAATGACTAGGAGGGATAAAAGCCATACTTTTATAAGGCACAAAATTATTTCCCCATAAAAATCTACAATTATACTCAACATATAATAAAGCCCTGCAAATTGTGACATATCAATTTGAAACTTGTGACAATTCATCCCGCAAGTCAAGAGACCAGCATATTGCCAACTAACAGGTCTAATTAACACTGAGAGATGAGGATTAAATAATTAAGAAAGAGTAATTTCTCTGGGTGGTGAGAAGCAGAAAGCTGTGAGTTTGGGGATTATTGGTACTATTACTTGCACGCTAGTATATTTTATTCTTTTGTTGTATTTATGGCTTAATTCATACACATTGGTCATGAATACACTATGATTACTGAATCCTTATGCTTCATTAAAAATCTCACATTCCCATAATCTCATGTATTAAGATGAAATAGCAAACTGTTAATCCAGGAAGTCCCATTTGTTGCATAACTTAGTTTTTCTTTTCTTTACCAATACTTGTTGTAAAATAATGCTTCCGGTGATCTTGGCTGAATTGTTTCAGCCATAACCTTTACTTTTGTCATTTCTAAAGTGAAAAGATTGAGACTAATCCAAAAATCTTACCTCTTGTCTCAGGAAGTACTCTAAATAACTTGATTTAATAGTGATGACATGTTAGTTAGTATCTGAAGTCTATACTGTAAGAATACAAGTTTCCCAAAGAGAATGAAGAAAAAATATTCTGGACTCTGGAAAGAACATAGTGATTAATAGTGGTGTGGTGAGATTGAAGTAGAAACTGCTCTGGAGGCTGAAAGCAGGTAAGAATTGTGGGAGCTTAAAAAAAAGAGTCTTATGCCAGGTGGACAAGTCCTCAGGTGCTTTGCTCATGAGTTGAAAAGTCATCCTGTAGGCAGTAGACACATGTACTAAGAATTTTTAATCTAAGGGTAATATAATCAGGTGGCTATCTTAGAAACATTGATGGTAAATTGGACATTGTATTAAAAGGCATAGATGCAGGAAGAAGTGATGTGAATCAGGAAGCTACTTAGTGGTATAGAGGAGTAGGGTCAGTTGTGAACAGAGATTTTGAGGGTGCAGTAATCAAAACTTGGTGAGCAGTGAGATGGCTCAGGTGCAAGGGAAAGGCAAGTGTCAAGAGTGACCTGGGAATTTCTAGCTCAGGCCTCTGCATTTATGGGAGTAATTGGCTGAGGAGAGGTGGGATATGAAGACATGTTTGCGGGAAAGACATGTGGTGGTACATTTGGTTTGAAGACACTGTACCTGGGGCGAAAAGGTGACATGTCTCCTATGCTACAAATTGAGACTGAGAATATGCGTAGAGAGGGGAGGTTGAAGATGCCCTTCCCCCACCTCCACGAGTTTGTGTGTGCTTACATGTGTGCCTACATGCATGTTCGTGCATGACATTTATATGACATGTTTGGAAGCTGTGGAAGTAATTGTTGAGAACACCGATGGGATGTGGTATCACATGGGTTCGCATATAGGGAGAAAAGAGGAGGTTGAAGAGAATCCCTAGAAAACTCCAGCAAAGAAGGAATAACAGCTGGGAAAGAAGGCAGGTGCTTAAGAAAACAGGATGAGAGTTACCAAAGAATAGTGCTCTACAATCCTGAGGAGAAAGACTTTTAAGAAGAAAGGAATAGTCAAAGGTGCTGAAAGTTGTGGGGAAGTTGGATAGGATAGGTGTGGCTTTGAAGTTCAGGAATCTGACTTTTTCTTCATTTCAGGGGAGGGGTAGAAGTTAAAGTGCTTTGGGTGGAGGCTAAATAGGAGTCACAGAACAGAAGGCCCTCTAGACCAGGATGTGGTGATTAGGAAAAAGGTGATGGACAGTAGGCAGATTGTGGTTTAGGAGGACAATAGGATACTTGAGAGAAAATGAGGGGGAGCCAGAAGAGAGGGGGGATTGGAAGAAAGCTGCACTTAAACCAGTGAAGGAAAGGTCATACCTTCCCAAACCGACATCAGGTTTTCCTTGTTTCTTTCTCTCCCTTCTTCTCTTTCTCCTCTTTTTTTCCTTTGCAATCATAATAAAATTACTATAAACTTAATTGAAGGGCTTCCCATAATGTAGTTTAATCTCATTAAGGAAGGGAATCAGAAAAAATCATTGCTGGAAGTAAAAAATGGAAAGTTGAAAAGATGACTGATAAACATTTCTTACAAATCTATTAATTATATAATGTGTTGAAATTATTGGAATTACTTAAGAGAAAAATTACCACAAGTCTGGTCTTGCTACTGAAATTAAATATCTGTCACTAGAGCTTCTTATTCTTTATCTGATTTATGTTATGGCTTGTTCTAAAAAGTTAATACTAAATTTAATTAGAAAAGAAAGAAGTATAGGTACTTAAGACTGTAATTAAATCAGAACATTTAGAATAGGGTGGGACTTAGAGCAGAAGAGAATCTGAAAGATCAATTTATTCAACTCCTCTTCAATTCTTTTTGCCTACGCGTTTAGTTTTATTATGAAATATACTACAGGATATTAAAGAATAAAGACTGATATAATGAGACTTTTGAATCTACCTTTGCTTATATTTGCTTTTTACTTTTACATAAATGGAATATTCTAACACTGTTCTACATTCTCTTTCCCCTTTGGATATTTTTTGTTTAATTTAATAACTACAGTTGAATAGACTCCTTCCTTCTTTACCTGAGGTTATCTTGAGTTTAGTGTGTCATTCTCATGTATTTCAGTTGCTATACTTTACACAGAGAAGTTGTATCACATTGGATTTAATTCTATAACTTTTTGGTAAATACTATATTGTAATTTATTTATATCACAATTTTCACACTTTGTGTTTTTCAGAATTTGTGAAGTATTTTCAACTATGTATTCTTTGGTTTTAACAGAAGTTTATAGTGTTCCACTGAAAGACTCTTGTAAATTTGCTGAGATCTGTAGTTTGCTAGAACCTTCAATAACAAAATTAATTATTCTTTCTTCTAATGTCTAGTTAATGGATACATTTCTTACAGATTTTGATGTTTCATAATCATTGCTCAGTTTTATGCATTTGCATTGCTTACTCCTAAATCTATGAGTTACTTATTCATGCATTTTTAATTTCTGAAGATGGGCGGGGCGGGGGAGGCTACCTTGAGATATAATATAGTTAAGTTCTGAACAGAACTTTTGATGGTGTTATAGGACCAGGGGACAAAGTTTAGGGCTTACCAAAGATGGTAGCTTTTATAAATGTTCCAAGTTTGGCATGGACCCGAAAGAGATATATCCTCAGAGTAACTGTGAATTGAAATTAGATAAGGCGTACATGAGAGTTTCAAACTTACCTGATCAGTAATGAAAATTAATACCTGAAGTTGGACTAAGGAGATTCTAAACTTCTGGAGCCTCCTAATATCAAATGAAAATCCCCTCTGGAGAAAGATATCATTTTAGTGTTCAGATTTCTTTTTTTTTAGTGTTCAGATTTCTTATGAAGCAGTTTTTTCAAATAGTATGGCACTACTACTAAACAGAAGTTTTAGATTTCTCTGTTGTTCAAGGAGTTAAAAGAAGATTGAAATATTCTGCAAGGAACTTAGTTGAAAAATAATCCAATAGGACATCTAGAACTGAAAATTGCTGTCATCAAAATTGGATGGATTTATCTCAGTGGATGGTTTTAACCATAAATTAGACATTAGTGAAGAGAGAATTTGTACATGGGAAGATGCATGCAAATAACTAAAATGTAAAATAGAATAACAAAGGATGAAACATACAAGGTGAGTAAGAGATAGGATGAGGTAGGGTGAACTAAAAATTCTCATATTGAGAATCTCAGAAAGAGGAGAGGGGGCAAAAGCATTGTTTGAAGAAATTACCATTGAGCATATTCCTATTATAATAAGATGTATCCAGCAACACACTGACATCCAACAGATCTGCACTGACAGGAGTTTTAAAAGAAAATGATTTCTAATAGAAGAATAGAGAAGGAAGGAATGAAGGGCAATGAAATGGTACATATGGGTGGATCTGTATGAGCAGAGACTGTATAAAGTAATAAGTGTGTTGCGGGATAAATGCCAGGAGGGGGACTGTACATAATGTAATATTTTTGTATTTTTCAGACACAATTATTCACTATTTAATAGTCAATCTTGATAAGTTGATGAGGCATATGCTTATCTAGGATAATCGTTAAAAGAATAGTTTAAAAATGCCTAATTTTTCCCCTGTTCTTTCTTTTTCTTTTTGTTGTTGTTGTTGTTGTTTTTGTAGTTGGGATTGAACCTAGAGCCTTTGCACTAAGCTATGTCCCCAGCCCACCGCCCAGCCGCCCTCCCTCCCTTCCTTCTTCCCTCTGTCCCTCCCTTCCTTCCTTCCTTTTTTCTCTCTTCCTTCTCTCGCTCCCCCTCTCTCTCCCTTCCCCCTTACCTACCTTCCTTTCTCTCTCTCTCTCTCTCTCTCTCTCTCTTTCTCTTTCTTTCTTTCTTTTACTTTGAGACAGGGTCTTGCTAAGTTGCTCAGGCTGGGTTCAAACTTGTAATACTCCTGCTTCAGCCTCCACAGTGCTGGGACTATATACATGTGCCGCTGTGCCCAACAAGATCAATTTGCAAGAGGAAAAATAATGACTAAGTATTCAATTGATTGGGAAGAACACAAGAAAAGAGAGAAAAGTTATGTGTAGTGGGTAGGACAGTTGTCATTTAGTAAGAGAATAGATACATATAAATAAATTAGTATTTGCATTAAATGTATATGATTTGGTTAGAGTAATAAAAACAGTGAGGTGTGTATGTCAAGATAAGCATATAAATCAGTGGAACAGATGAGAAAGTTCTAAAATAGATTCTCAGTTTTTTTTGTTTCCTCTGGGACACCAACATAATTTAATGGACAAATGGTGTGTGGATCAGTTGTGTATTTGTTTGAAAATAATAAAAACAAACTGTGACGCCTGTCTTGACACACAAAATTAATTCAAGATTGAGTGTGAGCAGGCAAATATTTCTTAGACAAGACACAAAAAGTACTAAAACAAAAAAAATTAATAAGTTAGGGTTCATCAAAATTGAATACTTCTACACTTCAAAAGATACCATAAAGAAAATGAAAAGGTAAACAAGGACCAGAAGTAAGTTTTATGAGAATGTATAGTAATGTAGTGTTGGTGGGAGTTTAAATTGTTACAATCACTTGAAAAATTGATAGTGTCTATTAAAGGTATAGATGCACATGTCAATGATGGTTGACTTATCTTTAGATCCATTAGAAATGTGTGTAAATCTATACCCAGAGACTTGCACAAGAATTCACAGCAGCAATACTTTAATGCAATAGAATGTAGAATATAGCAGTGAAAATGAGTTCATGCACTTGCATTAACATGGATCACTCTCAGACATGTTTCGTGAAAGGTCAGATACAAAAGAGGGCATAGTATAACATACTTCATGTAGAGTCTCCTATAGGCAAAGGCAGTCTTTAAAACTAGGGAGACGTATTTGTGTGATAGAACTATAAAGAAAAGCAAGTCAAGATCAGAAGAACCAGTTCATTTGTAAGATGGAAGGGGTGGTGATTGGGTAGGGTGTCTTTTGAGGGTGCTGGCAATATTCTGTTTCTTGGCCCAGAATAGTTTGTTTTGTTTTTTAAAAATACTAATTTGTTTTACTGTACATTTGTTCCATGTGGAATTTTCTTGTACTTTATTTAAAATATAATTAATCTAAAAATAAGCATATTTAATGGCATGGATAAATATTAGTAGTACCTTACGTGAGGAAGGCATGTTAACAAAAGTATATTTAAACCAGTCACAATTTTTATGTTTATTATTGTGTATGTAAGTATACACACACACAAATTCATATTTATCTGACAGAGACTGAAAACACAGGAGGATTATAAATCAGAATGAATGCTGACTGTGGACATCTAGATTTTACACGGAATACACAATATTTTATTACTCAGAAACTTTTCATCTTTATCTGCTCTAGAGTCACTAACCATGTCTTTCATTATGGTCACCATCTCTGTACTTATCTGAGAGATTATTTCTGATTTGATTTTTTCTAGAGCCTCATTCATCTGCTTTGTTACTTCCACTGTTACCACTTCAGAGAGTCCAGGTGGGGTGGCTTTCAAATTGTTACACCTCATTGCCCGCTGGGTTTGCCTTTGGTGAGCTGGAAATCTGAAGTTGCATCTTGCTTAAGTATCTTTTCATTATGTATGTGTGTGTGTAAATTTTTTTTTTAGTTTAATTCCTGAGTTGATGTTTGTACATTCCTTATGACAAGTAGCTTTATTCCTAGTATTTAGGACACTTAGGAAATGACTACTTCTCAGAGATATCTTCCAGGTGTAGCTGTCTTTGGGTTTTGAGTCTGTTGCAAGATTGTACCTCTTCAATTTATTGGGGATTAGAAGATGCTGCCTATTTACACTAGTTCCTGGTTCTTTGCCACTGGCCTGTAGTATTATTTATGACCCTTAGGCATTCTCAGTCTTGGCATACCAGGAAGAACAACTGATTAGTACAATTATGTCAACTTGGCTAAAGTAGTACTTAAATTAACAATAACAATAGCATCAAACAGCCTAGAAAATGACAAACTGTGTTAACCATTAATTTGGCACCTTTAATGGTATGAACTATATTTGTGGATATATAACAAAATCTGAAACAAACCAGAAAATTGTATACAGTAAATATGCCCTCAATATAGTGATTTTACCCTGGGGAGAAAATTTAAAAGGGTTTGGGGGAAAAATAGAGAAATAGAAAAAGAGGAGATTAGAAGCAAGGCTGGAGGACAAAGGAAGATTACATGAACTTTGGGATACTGGTGAAGAAGATGGGGAAAGAGAAGGAAGAAATAAAAAGAACAGAACAACAACAACAATAAGAAAACTAGAAACAGTATTCATACTCAAAAACAAGAACAATCAAAACAAGAAAAAAAAGAAAAGTAGAAAAAAATTGTGCACTTCAGGGAGGGCCTGTCTCTGCTGTCATTGGTAGACAGAGTAGGCAGACAGAGCCCAGATCTGTGTTGATTAATACCAGCAAGCCAGCCATAGCTATATGGTAGAGTAATGGATAATCCCAGCAAGCCTACACCTTTAGTTCACTGAAGTTCAGGCTGGTTTCTGTCTGTGAGACTATAACCTTGTTTGTTCAGCCTGCAACACTCTGTGTGCCTCCCACTGGCTTGAACTCTGGGCTCTCTGCTGGCTTGAACTCAGCTCCTTGACCTCCTGCTGACTTGAATTTGATTCTGCCTCACCCTGACACTGGGAGCCGCTAGACAGAGCCAGCCCAGAGCTGCTCTGAGTTCTGAGCACAATTGGCCCTTCTCCAAGATGGCTACCAGCCAATCACCCTCTCCTGGGGGACATCTGAACCCTAATAACTCACCAGCCACTGCAGTCTGCTGCATCCACTGCTCCCTTCCACTGATGGCCTCCACTCCATGGAGGCCGCAGGGGTTGCCAGTAGTCACCATGGTTCTGCAGGTTCGAGCCACCCCTCCCATGCAGTAGTCACGGGTCAGGGAGAAAGCACTGCTTGCAACCTCCTTCTGCGTTGAGGTCTCTCTCTTCATTCTCCCCATGGCTTCAGTTCTTATTTCAGATCCTTGCTGGGTCCTGGGGACTCACTTTCCTCCTCCTCCTCTTTCTCACGTTGCTATATTCCAGCATATGAACACCAAATCTCGGAGAGGCTGTTTCTCTGCTGTTCACCACTCTACCATCTGTCGTATCCCAGGAGCCAGGATCAAAGTCAACCCTTGGACACCAGCAAGGACCCCGAGGGACCGCTAGCAACCCAGCTCGTCTGCCTGCTATTACCTGCTCACCACCAGAAACTTTTCATTAAATATTGTTTCATTAAATTAACACCTTTATAGAGAGTGCTATCCTCTGTAGATAAGATTGGGTTATTTATATTTAGCATGTTCGGGGAAGGCTTTAAAACTGCTTTATATGAAGTAAATAGCATTTGAGTAAAAGACACATACACAATGAGATAGAGATGCTTCTGGCAATGGTGGCAATTAAACCTTAGTTGCAGGGAGAATAATGGAAGTGACTCAAAATCTTTTAATCCTTTGCTGTTTTCTGTAGTTCATAGTTCTTTTATCTTTCAACATGAAAACAACATTGTTTTTTATGTAGCTCTTTAAAGGAAAACTGCAATTTGATTTTTCAAGAAAGGAATATTATCTGAAGCCATGGAATTTGGTCAAAACACTTGACTTCCTGTGGCTTCAATTTTCTATCAAAAAAGCAACATGTTTCAGAGTTGTTTGTAGTGTAATGTGACATCATATAAATGCTTAAACTGGGATATTAGCATATGTCACTTGTACATCTGATTTCTGGTACTGGCAGGAATGCTGGTTTCCATGGCGAATAAGGGATTAGGCTCTGGAATTGAATCTGGATTTTGATTCTCAGCTCTACCACTTATTTAGCTGTTTAATTGTGTGCTTTCCTTAACTTCTCTTAATTTCCCCATCTTTAAAATAAAGATAGTAGTATGGTGGGATGAGGGTGGTAGCAGTTAAGTTCTTTAGACCTGCAGATTTGAGATCTTGTAACCCTGTGTTCCCTCCCTCCCGGTCCAGTCCTTCCTTCTGATACCCTTTGTCAGCATTAACACACTGGAAGAAAATGTGAAAAATACACAGTGGGGTCAACATATTGGTTGTACCAAAACTGCTTTCCTGTTCTTTATGATATGGCCCTTGTTCAGACGCCTCTTCTGTAAGGTCAGCACACACAGGAATGGGTTGTGGACTCCCAGACTCCCTAGCAAAGTCACTTAGTTCTCTGCACATTTTGGACCCGTGTGGTTTTTGTTGGGACAACATAAGTTGTCTTCTATTTCTAGTTCCAGCCAGATTTACTCCTATTGTAAGTGGAATCTTCTCACTGACCCTGTTGGTCACAGGAAAACTGGGAGGCTGTGCCCCTGGTTTGTAGCTGAATTGACTTCTGTGCAGTTTAAAGACACTTTTTTTCTGGTTACAGGCCCTGTCCTATCTGATCCTCAATGTATACTGTACTCTCAACTCTTAACTGTCACCTTAACTGTTTATCTTCCAGCTGTCTCTTAAGTCTTCTTAATCTGGGTACCTACAATTACATTTCGTTTTATTCACCGTTGGTTTCCACTTCATTAGTCACTCCGAATGCATTATTTCCATCATATCTTTAGGAACCTAGAGATTGAAATTTTGTGTGTCATTAAATGGTTAATAGCATAAGTTTATTTTGCTGTACAGTGAAGTGGGGGACAGTTTATTGCATATCAGTTCCTAACATTTTAATTAAATAGTTTTCAAAGTTCTGGCCTTCATTTGGCTGTTTATTTTCCCGAGAAGCTTGTTGTCAGAACCCAATATATGATTTGCATGTTAAGATGAGGCAAGCAAAGCATAATAGATAGGAACATTTTATATATAAAATTGGGTTTTTCAGGGTAGTTTCCAAAATTAAGGGGAAATTGAAAAAAATCAGACTATAATGAATTTATAATTGTATTCAGTCATTTCTCATTACTTTTGACTTATTGAAATAGTTCTATAATTATGTATGAGCTTTCCTTAGTGAACATCTATGGTATTTTTTTGCTCACCTACTTATAAAATTTGGTGTGAGTGGTGAGGATTAGAAACCAAATCTACGATGGTATCCAGAAGATGCAATACTGTGACCATGAGTGAACAAATATAGTGTCATTTATATTTCATACTTTTAAAATTCTCTGTTATGTACTTAAGAGGATTCATTCAGGGGCGGGGAATTAGCTCAGTGGTTCCGTTGCCTGCTTCGCAAGTGCAAGGTCCCCGAGTTTGATCCCTGGTACCAAAAACAGAACAAAAGAGGGTTCATTCATAAGTAGAGAAATATTATTTCACAGAACTTTGGCGTACCATAAAAGTCAAATTAAAGTACCCTCTCTTTAGTTAGGATTTAATAGTAAAGAAAATTAGAAATAGTCATTTTCAAGATATGATCAGGTCAATCACAGAGGGCAATCCAAAAATGTAGCAATAGAATATTGATTGCTTTTAAAGAGGAAAGAAAGATTCTGTTCCATTTCTAAATGTTAACAATTGCAAGAGGAAAATACCCATTTGAGAAGAATGTTTTCCAGGTTGCTTCATTGCCAAGTGCTTGACACTGTGTGTAGCCTTAGATGAATAATACTTACAGCAGTCCTCGGGAATGATGCACTCCAAGGACCTCTGCTTCCTGCTGGGAAGCTTCTATTTTCAAAGTACACTGGTGTCAGTGGGAATATTCCAGTGGTTTCTGTGCTACTTCTAGGAAAGAACAAAGTTTCCCCCCCTGAACCTGTGATAGCTACTGAAGAAGATATCTGTCTGCTAACAAAATAAATTGCAGGATGTTGTCCATGAATGAGCTGTGTGTCCTGTACTATTTATGAGACTTTAACTCTATCATTTATTTTTGGAAATAGACCTTATTTTACTGTAGTCCTTTTTAGCACCACTGCATACTATAGATATGATTTATACTTATTTCAGAGTATCAAAATGATCTGAATAATGTGATACCTGCCTTGAGAACATTCACATTTTCCCCTTTCCCTTTTTCTCTCCCCTTGACCTAGCAGCAGGAAGCCTTTGTTTGAGGTGTTCATCTGGAACAACTTTTCCACACTTGTTTTCGTGTTCTGTTAGATTACAGGGCAGCAGGCCTACCTTTGAAGCTGCTTTCTCTTTTGTTTCTTTGCCGTGCACTCCAGTAATTAACTTTGTCCTTCTTTTATTTGTTCCAGTCAATCGCAGGCCACTCTGCTGAGTATCTTCTCCCAGGAGTACCAGGTTAGAAGTTTCCTCCTTTGTGAGGCCTGACAGGTGCCTAATTGAATGATGAATGTCCCTTTATTTCTTTGTAATTGAACTGCCAGCTTTCTGATTGGGTTGGAGGATGTTCTCCTTTCCACATCAAGCACCGCCTGCGTCTCAGTGGAGGCCTGCCAAGCCTACCCATCCATCTGTCTAATAACATCTAGCCTTTGCTTATTTGGTGGACCTGTAATAAATTATGCTAAACCATTATTATTCTGACAATAATAATTTCCCTGTGTTGCGTGGTTCCATGTGCTAAATGTTTGCTGACTTGCACTGTCAGTGCCGTTTTCCATTGCTGACAGAGATGATGATAAATGACCATTGCTGGAGTGGCAGAAGGCAAGAGAGGCAGAAAATGGAGTCATTTATCATGAGATGACAGGTGTCAGTCAAGTGGCAAGTCTCTATGGAATTACTTTTTGTAGTTTTCAAATAAGTTGTTTTTAAGCAATGTTCTTCCTGGTTAAAAATGGCAATTGGATTGTAAAACTAGAGTGCAGAGGACTTAGAAGGAATTGAATTGAGGAAAAATTAATACAAAGGTTGAAAGAGGGAACAAGTTTTTCTTTGCCCTCTGCAGCCCTAAGCAAACTTATTTAGATTCAATTACTATGACCCCGTTGGCTTTTACATATATACTGTACCTTGGGTGCAGTCTGAAGACATCCCAGCCAGCAATAGAGATTAAAATGCATAGGTTCATAATGTAGAAGGGAAAAAAGTCATAGCACTGCCCAAATCCCCAAGCTGTTATTCAGTTTGCCCTATACATTAGTCATTGGGATCAAGAAACATGTCATTCTTATTCTTGGACTTACTCTGTGACACAACATAAAGCTTTCTTTTTGTTTTGTTTTGTTTCAGAAACATATTAAAAGAACACATGGCAAACATCATACTTTGGAGGCGATTGAAAATTATTACCAGAGGTATGACCTGCCTGCCCCACTAGAGGGTATCATACACCTATTAATTATAATAATTATGAATAAAATTAATTATGAAATTAATTTTCTATATCATATCCCAATACATTGTGTTTTGGATCTGTTATTTAAAACTTGTAGTGTATTTTTGGGTAAGTCTTCCAAGTCTTTCTTTAGTAGATATGAAGAACATGGTAATGCTTTGTGTGTGTTTTTATGAGTTTGCACATGTGAATAAATACATATTCTGTGGGATGTAGGTACAGTATTATTGAATCTCACTTGGCTACTTAGGACTTTTATAACAAGTATAGGATCTTGCCTTAGATGCATACATTCCTGTGTACCTGTATGTATATGTAAACGTGAAAATTTTCAAACCAACTTTCACTTATTTTTTATTTAGATCAGCAAATGGAAAAAATAAGATTGAGTTTTGATGTAGTTGTGTTTTACATTATAAGTATTGAGCTAGCCATTTTAGAAATTAAAAGAAAGACATGTATCAAGTAAGGACATTTAAAGATATATTCTATAACTGTCACATTTTAAAGTAGGTTTTGTATCTTAAAATGAAAAGCTTGAGTATTAAATCAACAACATAGTATCCAGAGAGGATATTTTAATTTCAGCTTTATTAAGACTTTTCAAAGTAGCTCAGATTTTTTTAATTCTAAAATTTGTACTGTCATGCTAATGATTGAATAATTTATAGCACTAAAAGTAATGCTTTGCGTTAGAAATGGTTGGAGTCTTAAATATTTCAAGGGCATATTGGAAAGGAAAATTGTTTGAAATATCTCTTAAATTATACTCAGGATTGACAGGTCAGCTTTTCTGTGGTGAGAATGACACCATTGATTTAAATTAATGATTTTTATGCACAAAAATTTTACAAATGAAATAAATATATGGATATAATACTGGTGTCATGTTTTGGTAAAGTCATTTTTTAAGACTTGAGATGTAGATATTGAACAGAAAAGTTACTGAAGTTAAATTTAAAACATTATTTGCTGTGTTAGATAGTAGAAGACACTTTGTTTTGCATCGTTAAATCTACTAAATGTACACATACTATCCCTCCTGTCACCCCACCCCCACCCCCCAACACACATTTTGGGCCAGCAGAGTTTCTCTCTAAAGAAATCTTTTTAACATTTGAAAGAATTTCTTCAAAACTCATGACCACCTTTGTGAAATTAACATTAAAATTTGTCATAACCTAAATTATACACTATAAAATTAAGAATGAATGGCTCATGAAGTCCTATGACGTCTACAAAGCCTGAGAAGTTAATGTTCTGTATGCCCTCCCCAAATACATTCTTGTTTGTATTGTATGGTACTAGGCTGTCATGTAAAATCATGGTTCCATGACCAGATTTAAAGCCTTTTAACAAGAGGAAAGTATAGTGTTCAAAGTTTGGGGACCCCCTCTCATGTGATGGGACTGCCCTCTGATATTCATTTGCCTCACTATGCAAAGAGTTCTTTTTTTTTTTAATTGGATGACTTCTAAAATCTCTATGCTGCTACTTTGAATCTTTTTTATTAGTTTTATTAGAAGCATATTTAATTATTGAAGTCTGAAGATACTTTTGAGGGGTATTATCTGGGTAGTTTAGGTCAGAAGTACAATTTTAAGTATAATCACTCAGTAATGGACAGTTGAGTAGGTAATAATGAGACTATAGAAATATGTTCATTTTTTTAACTTTATTTAAACATGACACTTAGCTATTCTGATGATTAGAGTAGTTGAAACAAAAAAAATGGAGTTAGGCTATAATGGCCTTAGAAGAGAACAGCTTGAGCAGTTTCTCATTATGCCACCCAGCTCCTCTTCTTTCCCCTGGGGAACAGCCCTGTTGTTACCTTTCAGACTTCAAACATGTGGGTTCCTGCTTTCACTAAGGTAAATTGGCCTTAAATAAGGTTTTCGTTTGCTTTCCCCTAACTAGAATGAAGGCAAATTGTGTAATATCAGGACACGTTTAAGCGGTTTGAAAACCTTAATAACAACTTAATTTTTTTCTTTTATAAAAGCAATATTCCCCATTGTGAAAATTAAACCTCTTTGTGATGGTATGTACAAAAAGAAAAGAATATTGCCCATAGTTGTGCTGCTGTAATAACTACTGGGTAAAATTTCATTCCAGTCTCTTCCATTTTTATATAAACGAGGTCATATTCTATGTGCAGTCATGATTCCTGAATTTTATACCTGGAAAAATGTATATGGCATAATATTGTTTTATAAAAAGCTTTTGTTTTATTGGTTGCCTTAGTTCATCATGTGAGAGTATGAAAATTTACTGAATTATTCCTCTCTTGAGCTTGTATGTTTCCAGGGTTCTGTTATCGTAAATAATACTGTGGTAAACATCTTGACACATGAGCCTGCACTTTGGAGTCATTTCTTTATTTCTCTCTATCTAATTACTAGTACAAACAATGTGAACATTTAAAAAATATATGTTACTAAATTACTGTCTGGAGATGTACTAGCCACACTCCTACTGGCAAGTGAGACTTTCTGTGTCTGCATTCCTGCTAGCATTGAGATGATGTTAATTAAGAATTCAGTGTCCATACTTAACGTGATTGCATTATGGCTAACTGAAACTTCATACGCTGCAGATAGCAGTAGAGAATGTTTTCTCAGCCTTTTGAATTATTGAGGAAACTTTCTCAGTTCTCCATGTTGTATATTTATAGACAGCTCCCGTGTTCATTTTGAAAACAGTTCTTCGTTCTTTCACATTATCCTTATATTTCTAAACAGGAAACGTTCTCGGTAAAATTTATTGAGATTCATCTAAATTGGTGGATCTGACCATTTGTGCACACATACATAGTCAGATTTATAACCCTTATCAATAGCAAAGTTAAGGATCGCTGTCTCCCATCTCATCTCTTCTCCCAGTACCCACTGACCAAGGAACCAACTTTAGTAGCTTTAGAGAATCCAATCAATTATTCAGATGTCCACAGGGAGAAAATGTTAGTTCAAATATGATATTGACAGTATGTGATAAAAATGGTTTCTGAAAACTTGTACCACTTTGTTATTCAGTTAGCACCATTCATTGTGGATTCAGTGTGTCCCATTTCCTACGCTAGAAACTGATCATACAAATGTGAATGACAGAGTACCTGCCTTCAACTGTTCTATGAGAGATTAGTGGGAAAACAGATGTGTACTTAAAAATGGGAAAAAGCAGTAAGAAGTGCTGATAGGTATGTCTGTCCAGAGCACTGTGGAGTTCTGTCAGCTATCCATGCGGAGGGTTGGGAGCCATGTGAAGATGCACAGTCTAGAAATGAAAGACTTGGTTTTTTAGGAAGAGGAGAACATCCTAGATGTAGAGAAGACAGCGGCAAAGCTCCGATTTTTTGGGTGTGAGCATAGAGAACAAATGGAGAAAGTCAAAATGAGCCTGAAAAGGCAGGCAGGTGCTGAATCTTTGTTCAAAGGATTATGATTTTTCTTCTGAAATAAGTATCATGGGCCTAGTTTTAGATTTTAAGGAGGAATAGTCCAGTTGTATTTTCGTGTTGGTAAGGTAGTACTGTAGTATTGTGATGCGATGGATGGTCAAGAGAACATGTTTATATCCCAGTTACAACTCAGAGTGCTGCTAGGCATCTGTTGTGGACTTGTGTAGCCCTTCCCCAAGGAGTGTCCAGTCTAGTTAGAGAGAGATTGGCTTCCTGACTAACTGATCTAAATTTAAATTTTACCCTAGCGTGTATCATTATAGTATGTATTTATTTTCCCCTGTTTTTGCTAACTGTCCAGCCACTGGAATGTCTCTGGAAAACAGGAATGTTTTTTTCCCTGCTGCTTCTTCAGCTTGGAATAAGGCCTACCCATAGCTCTCAGAAGCTTAAATATTATATATGGAAGTGAAAATATAAATAAGGAGCAAAATGAAAGGTAGATAATAGGAAGTAGAGAGATAGATCTTTCTCAAATGAGAAGGGAACCAGGAGATGGAGAGGGAAGGGCATGAATTGATGTGTTACGTGCACGTACCAACTCCCCACAAGGAATGTGATCATTATATGCTGTACTGCAAACGGACTGATAAAAAATAATAACAAAAAAGAACCCTTCAGGAAATTCTTGTGGAATACCTGAATGTTAAATAGAGAGTTGTAAAGGTATCCTGATGTCAGTTTCAGGTCAAATACCCTGACCTAAAGTGAGCATATGCTCTCTGTGGTTACAAACCCGTGACTGGTTGCTCCTGAGCAGGCCCCTCAGTGAGAGTTGTTTCTGTGAGTTGAGGTTCTCAACTGACTTATTTCCCAAGGATCTTTCTCTAAACCACCCTTGCCTTATTTAATAAATTTTTTCTTATTACATCTGAAAGTCCTATTTCCCTGTTAGTTTGCTAAATAATATATTCAGCAAGAGTCTCAGTATATGTAAAATGCATTTGTTAGAATTAATATGAAGTTATAATGATCCTGAAGCTCTTCCTACTTGAAATAATTTGATTTTACCTCCCCTTGCTTATAGCAAAATTATATGTCTTTGTAAGTATAATTATGAAGTAATGTAATTTAGAATCTGCCTCTGATAGTTATATGGAAAGCTTCATCTATTGATTTTATTTTTTTACTATAAGATAAATACCCTTAATTTACTCATGCAAACAATATACTATAAAGAAAATATCCATCCTTGATTCTGTTTTCTTGGACACTATATATTCATTTATTTTTTAAAAAGTATATATGTATATGTATCACACAATCAATCCGTGACAAACCAAGTACAGTGCTACGCATAATAAATGAATAAAATAGAATTCTACAACCCTTATGAGGCTTTCAGCATTAGAGTAGGGGATGAATTTGACACAGACAAGTATAGTAATACTTTCTTTAGCCTAAACCAGCATCATCCTAGCTTGATGATCTTCCACATGACCTAGCTTTTGAAGGTCAGCAGTAGCCTAATGCTATGTCACTGTGCCTGTGTCACTAACCTTACTTCATCTCATCACACTAACATTATATTATCTCCCACTGACAGTGTAGGAAGTGAGGGTATAGTCCAATTAGCTACTTTCAGAGACCACAGTTACATAATTTTATGTTAGTATGGTATTATAATTGTTCTGTTATTGTTAATCTCATACTGTTCCTCATTTATACATTAAACTTTGTGATATATATGTATGGGGGAAAATGATAGTAAATAGAGGGTTTGGGACTATCCATGGCTTCAGGCATCCACTGTAGGTCTTGAACATGCCCTTAGAGGATAAGGGAGGACTGTGATGTGCTGTGTTGTGTGATGGAGAGGTGTACAGGGTGCTGCTACATTGCTATGACGGGTACTTTGAACGTGTTCTTGGGCAGTGGTAGATTGAAAAAGATGGTATCCGAGCTGAGTAGCGAGTTAGCAGAAATGAATGGTAAGTTATCCGTGAGGGGTAAGAGTGGGGCAGACAGCAACCAAACATGAGAATGGGAGAGGAGAGTGGTTAGATTATGAAGAAATATACCAGATGTAGTGTAGGATGTTGGAAGTGTTTAAAGTAGGAAAATTGCACGTTCCAGTGTTTGTTTGAAAACATTTACCCCATCTTCCACGTCTGGGATGCATTTGGAGATTTTTGTTTGTTTTTTATTTTTGTGATGGGTTAGGTGGTGGTGAGAGCTGGAAGTTATTACAGAAATCCAGGGCAGATAAGATGATGACTTCTATTGCCTACCAAAGGTGTGCTCACCCCTGCTGATAGGTCGGTTCCATTCTTTCCTTAGGAGGGGGTCATTCAGCCCTGTGAAGCAGAGATAAAGAAAAAAGTGGGAGATAGGTACAAGGGTGCTGTTCACCCTATGAGAGCCGTTAGATTTCCTTTCCATGCAATGGTTGTCTGTGGTACAGACAAAACCAGAGTCATATGGCTCATTCTTTAGAAACCGCCTCTTTGCTCACTTGGCATGTTAGAGGGTGAACACAAGGGAGACTGATGAGCTCAGACCTCCTGCCTGACCTCAGTTAGTTAGTTGGTTTTCAGCTAAGTTGTTTTGTTCTGGTTTCCCCTTGGACACTTTTCTATGACAGTAGCATACTTTCACAGGAGTTGAACGTGGCATTTGCCCATGAGAAATGTGCGCACAGGAGGGATGCTGACAAGTCTATGCTGGCCTTTTCTTGTCACTGCAGTATCACTTGGCTTTGTCTTGTCTAGGTACCTGAATGGAGTGGTGAAAAATGGAGCTGCCCCAGTGCTCCTGGAGCTGGCCAATGAGGTAATATTCTTGTTATGATTTTGTTGAAACCTGCAAAAAACCGAAGGGAACTATCTAAAGAAGCTTTGCTTAGAATTGTTGTAATTAACCTTAAAAATTTCTTTTGAGGTGCATTAGACATTTAAATTGCTCCTTGAACTCTTTGTACTTTTAATAATTGGACCAAGAACTTCATGTACTAATAAATTAGTTGACATAATTAGTCTACCTCTTTTAAGGCAAATGTATAAACAGCTTTGTAGTTTCTTATTTTGTGGAAAATTACAAACCAAACAGCTCAGGACATGCTATTCCTAGGATATGTTGTCTTAATTTAGTGTGAGAAATACCTGTGTCTAATAAAGAGACACATGTCAAGAAAATCTATTCTATTATAAAAATGAAGAGAGAAATCTATACTTAAAAATGTAACATTTATTTGATTCATTTTTTTGTTTGCAGACTTTTGTTAAAATAAAGGATACATGCCTGGTAGAAAAGTCTTTCTAAGAAGAAACATAATATTCTTGTTAACACTAAGTATAAAGTGATTTATTGAACTTATTTGTTAACTGTGATCTGCTTCTCTTTGGGGAAACAACTAACAGCATTACATTTAGAAAAGGAAACCCTAAAGATTTCCTGTGAATGAAGAAGCTGTAAAAAGTTCGTAATAGTTGCAGAGAGCATACTGAAAAATAAAATATTTAATTCCTAAACTCTAAAATATTTATCCATTGTAATAAGAGCAATACAATATTTAGCCTGACTTGGATGGGCTTATGCAAACCTCATAGGGATGGAATGAAATGTACACTGTTTTTGTGTTGCGTTATAATGGAAAACATAGAAGTAAGGCAGAAAATGTGTGTTTGCATTAAAGATGACTCTGTACTGTAAGCATTAAGTGTTGCGGCAAGTTCTACATGTTATATTAGCAAGGAAGGTTGACTTCCCTCACAGCTTCTGTCTGCTGTACACTGCTGTACTCAGCAAATGAGCAATTACCTATCAGTTACTAGAAGGTTTTAGTAGTCTAGGCAATGTCTACACATTCTGATAGGATAGTTAACATATAGAGAATGGATTTCTCTTCTCTAAGCACACAATTTTTTGTTTTTTGTTTTTTTTTCTCCTTTTCTGAATCAGGGTGGTTTTTTAATGTCTCCAGATATGTTTGTTACAAGTTGATACTCAGAGTAATTTGAGGTATCTGAGCTGTAACTAGGTAGTTCGTGATTTGATTATCCTTTCTGAAAAATAAAAGTGAGATAATAGCCTTCTAGACACACCATTTAGAAAGGTGATGCAAACATGGTATTTATTTTTATAGATGGTGTTGTTGATTGCATAAGTTTTATATAGTACAATTTATATTCATTTGAATTTTTAATGGATAGTTCTGTTGAGCTTAGATAATTTAGCTGATTTCAACTTCCATCTTCTAATAATATGGGAAAATTTAACCCACTAACACTTTTTCTTCTACATCAGTAAATCTGTTGTTTACCATGGCTTTATAACAGTATTTAGCCCAAGAGAAGAAATAGTTATGTGCAGATTTCTCTTTCACTGCTGATTTATACAGAGAGAATAATACTTTCTATGAGGTTGCTAATCCATTACGGAGAACTAGGGATGGTGGTACCAGATTATGGCTTCTAAACAACCCAGCTGCCATTTTTATATGACAGTTAATACTTAAATGGCATACGCTTGCATCTGGTGACAACTGATGCGATGGTAATACTCTATGAGTCAGTATATATTTAATTAGTGGAAACTGTAAAAATTGATGAGAAATATATAGCATTGGTACATTACAGTGTATAGCAAATCTCTTAGAAGCACTGTACTGTTGTTGGTTTGGGGGTTGGGGGATATAGGTGGCCGTCATTGATTTTATAAATGTCTTAATGTTACTTTTCTCATTGCAAGGCTAAAAATGAACATTTTAGAAAATCTCACTTTGTTAGTGATGCGATCAGTCATTCTGTTCAC